>NC_139169.1:48544369-53544369 GCF_965202585.1 Thalia democratica | reverse complement strand
GGATTTGTAGCATTTACTTAAATATTTTCTAGGGTAGTAACCAAATAAACTTCATAAGTATTAATATTTCGACATTTGCAAATAAAGGGGACTGCGCGTACGCAAGTTCACCGTGGGAGAAATTGTACGGCCGAGTCGTTCACATTTTGAACAATCGCAGAGGTCAGTCCCAACAATGTGCAATGATGAAACCTCACCCTGAGTCAACATCTTGCCTGATTGTTGTTAAGACTCCCGTCAGTTACAGGTTAGGTACACGTTTGTAAATACACATGAAGTCATGATTGGCTGGAGAACTGTTATGACGTCACAATATGAGTGACTAAGAAAAAGACAAAATTGCTTTTAAAATAAATTGTAAATTAAAACGATATTATTTATCATATATCAGTATTAGGAAATGAACAATTTTTTTTTGTTATTCAAGCTTTTATTTATAGACGACAACTTTTGTAATTACTTTTAAGTAATATTTCTATGAACAGAAATTAGTTTCTTTATTTTAAACTAACAAAGTCAAAAACTTTCAAGCACTTTTTTAATTAACATTTTAGTACACTGAATTAGTTTTGTACCAGCTTACTTGAAATTTTTACATAAATTTGTATCCTAAAACAAATAACTGCTTGTTAAAATCGTTTTCGTAAAAAAAATTTAATTACAGCTACTCATAAAAATAAAAGAAATTATACAAATTATTGTAATTTTTGAATGTACATATTCAACCGTATTGTCTGTTACTAACTATACGAAGATACTTTTAATTGAAACATTAAGTTGAACTAGTAACAAAAAAATTAACAAATTTACTAAGTCTTTTGCAATGTTTTAAAATTTAAATATAGTTTATTTTCCTTATATTATGGGTTATCTTTTCACCGCATAAACTTTGTATTTAAATACAATGTTACTTTACTGTGTTTTAAATTCAATAAAATTAAAAATAAACGATTTATACTTTATAAAATATTTTAGGCTTTGATATTGGCTCTAAAAACTTTTTTTTGCACCAGAATTGTTCAAAATATTTAATTTGTTTTTTTTTTTAAATAGAACTTAAGATTTTATTATGTTACGATTCATAAATTAGTATAAAAATAAAAAATCAGTTTACTACTCATTTTGAAACTTTTATTTAAAAAAATACTTGCAGAAAAAAAAAAAAACAATTTTAAAAACTATTTTATCAAATAATTTTTCGAATGAATTTCAAAGTTCATCCCTATCATTGTTCACCTCTTCGTATTTTAGGATACCCGCAACTTCCTCTTTAGTTCTATCCATGTAGGGTTTCCACTGGTCAGTATTAGAGTTGTAAATTTCTTTATAATACAATAAATTATCCTTGTTTGCGTCTAGTTTTTTGAATAGGTTGGACGACTAGAAATTTTGTATTTTGTTAAATGCAGTTTATTATATATCTAGTAGTTTTAAACTAGATTGTTCTACACTTACGGTAATCATAAAGTTAAGTTAAACAAAATTTTAATTTAATTTATTTTAGCTAGTATATAAATTAGTCCAGATTTTTCCAAAATTTTTACATAAGACCCCCTTTAAAGAGCTATAAAAAGCTTTGGCCCCCTCCAACAAGAATTCTCAGAAAACTTCCCTTAAATACACCTAAGACCTTTTTTATTCTTTTTTTTTTTTTTTTTTACCCACTACTCTAGAGTATCTAGTATAATTCTTAAATCATGGCCTCATTGCTCCCCCTTTTACAGCTCATGGTCCCACAACTTATAAAATTTTCTTATAATATCTAGTTTTAGTTCTAAAACTACCCTTAAAAACACCTAAAACGTTTTTTTTGCTCTTTACGATCAACTCTAGAATATTTGGTGTAAGTTTCAAATGATGGCCTCATGGGCCCCCCCTGTGACCCTTTTACTACTCATTGCCCCCTTTTGTTGCTTATGGCCCCCAAGGACGCCAAGTAGTTCACTTTGGAAACCCTGAATTAGTCTTTAAAATTATTTATGTAGTTGTAAAAGTAAGTTGTTTTTTTTTTTGAAAAAATAAAAGGAATTTTGCGCAAAATTTTTAATTTCTTATAAATATTAGTAGATTAAGATAGAAGAGAGTTATCAAAACAAAAAAAAAGTTCTTTATATTTGATAGCAAAGTTTTAAGCAACTATTATTGAAACTAATAACTTCAATTTAACTTAAAAATAATTTGTTTTTATAAATGTGCTTATGGTTAGTTTATTTTAAGACTTCTTTACGTTTTTTAACCTACTGGTAACTTAAATTGTGTTAGATTACCACTTAAAACTTTAATACTTTTATCTGTTGTATATATAAAAACGTTGATTAACTTTTAGTTTTTGTAATATTTCGCTGCTAAAACTTATATGTATAGAAATAATTTTCAATCACATAAGCTAAGTCCAGAGACATTTTTTGATTTAAAATTTAGGTCATATTTAAATAGTACAATCTCACAACATACATCATTAAAGTTTTTGACTTTTTCCAATGAACTAAATATAACATTATGAAATCTATCAAGTGTTAGCGGCTCTTTTTCTCCTTCAAAATCTTGCATTAACTGTGCACTACAAAATTTTATTTATTATTTTCAAAATATAAAACCACTTATTTAGTAAATTAGTTATTGCTTGCTTACCAGTTATTTTTCCAGCGCTATAGAAAATATTACTTGAAAACATCTTTTACAGCTTATAAAAAAACTGTACCAGAACAAAAAAGTTGTAAGTTTACTTTTTATTTATTTTTTGTAAACTAAAGAAAAGTATTGTCTTTTACAAAAAAAGGAACTTTTCATATTAAGCTATTTTAAGTGTTAAGTAAGTATTAAACTGAAAATATTTAGCTGTGATTTAAATCTATACTGTATGAATGGTTAACCTATTCATTTTTTATTGATAAGTGTAAATAATAATACTTATAATCAGTTTGACAGAAAATACTTAAAGTAAAGCTTTATCTTATACCTATTTTAATAAGCCACGACAGGTTTTGTTTACTAGTTTTAAAATGTATTTTCAGAAAAATGTTAAATAACTACTTGCTTCTTTTTGATAGGTACAAAGACAAGTATTTAAAAGTTTACCATACAAATATTTTTACTTTTCACAGAAAGTTTGATAAGTAACACAAACAAGTTTTTTAACAATCAAACAAATGTAATAATCTAAACAATACTACTTAAATGTTTTCATTGATTCCTAGATTAGTGGTCGACAGTCTTATACAAGTAACATGCCAATTTTCATGTGAAAAATTATCGTGGGTCGCAATTATTAAAAATAAGCACATAAATCAGGAAAAAATTGTATTTTAATCCTAAAATGTAAAAATAAAAGCAATTATACAATACTAGTAAAGTAATAACAATTTAAAAAACGAAATTCTTTACTTTAAGTTTTCATCAAAAAAACTTTTTTTATTGGTTCAAAAAGGTATTTAGCGGGCTGCAGACTTATGCATTGCAGACCAAATTTGGCCCGCAGGTTGCAATTTGTTGACCCTTTCCTTGGATAAATATATTTTGTAGAACAGACTTTATTAACATTATTGTTATTTATATCTAAAACTAGGTTATACTAACACAAATCCATCAGTGTTTATGTCAAAATTACTCCACTGCTCGTGATCCTTTGTTGCTTTATTGATACACTCGTTCTTATTTGGAAGTTGCAACAGGTGTGACCACCACAAGTTTACCGCCATGTTTCTTTTACCTGTCGAGTGAACGTGATGTGCCCACCTGTTGTTTTATTAGTATTATATACTTTTAATAATAAACTGTCAAGATTTAACTTAAAAGTTTTAATATAAAACCTAATTCTCATAATAAATATAGATGTTTTTGTAGAAAGTGTGATTTTGAGTACATAAACTATAAAGCACTTACAAGTAAGGGATATAAAGACAGTCACCGGGATTTAATTTTGCCTTGTACCACGACACTCTAGTTAATTCTGGGTATTCGTACAAGTTTACTTTTTCTACGTCAACTTTTGAATAAGCTCCTTCTGTTTCTAGTGGTAGTGTATCTCGTTGTCTCTGTTCATAAAAAAATAAGGGTACATGTATTTGTTTAATTAATTCAAAAACTAACATTATTGTTTTAAAATATTAATTATTACTATGAAATACTTAAAAGAAAAAAACTGCTTGTATTTTATTTTTTTGTAAGTAAAAACAATTCCTAAAACTTATAAACATAAACATACTTAAAAACCTTGAAGTTATGGTTACTGATCTACCTGATCCAGTATCCGGTCAGACACTAACTAAAAAAATATCGGAATTTTGCCGGATCCGAAATTTGCGGGTTCGGTAGATTACTAGTTGGAATTCTTAATTAAAAAACTTTATTTTGATAATTACTGGTGTTTCACCTTGGAACGGGGCTAAAATGCACGAAGCCAAGTTTGCACGAATTGCATTTTTGCACAAGAGTAAAAAAATACAGAAAAAATGATCATAAAACAACAAAAAATATATGATTAAAAAAAAAAATTAAAAATTACTGACCGATGGTAAAGGGTAACAGTGATAGTAAAAAAAAATAACTAATAAAATTAAAAAAAATAAAATTATTGAAAAAAATTTATCAATTAAAGAAAAGCTACCGACCGAGGGTAAGGGTTAGGGGTAACAGTGGTTGTAAAAGTAAAAAAAATATTATGATTAATTAAAAATATAAAAAAAAAAAGTTAACTCGTGCAAAAATGTCTCCGTGCAATTTTATCCCCTCGTGCAAAAGTATATTCGTGCAATTTTGTGCACTTGTGCAATTTTGTCCTCTCGTGCAATTTTGTACGCTCGTGCAAATTTGACAGCTACCCGTTTCACCTATAGTATTGAAAGCATTTTAAAGTTTTTAAATGCTAAAATTAAAATTTTATTACAAAATAAAAACTTTTATAAAGTTTTTAAGAAATTTTATAGACGTAAAAAGAATTTTTAAAATAGTTTAACTCTCATGATGAAATTTTTATAAAAAGTAATAAGTAATTTTAGTATTTTGTTTGTGTTTTTTTAACCGGAGACATTATTTACAATGTTTTGACCTTATTAAGTTTTTAATTGGCTGATAATCTTAAATAACATAAAATATAACTTTTTTTAGAGATTTGTTATTTTTGTAGTGATTATAAGCTTTAAAATTCAAAGTTAAATGATTAAGTTAATTATTAGTATTAAAAATTTGTATTGGATAAACCGTTTGTAACTTTAAATTTGGCAGAACTGCGTTACATCGATTAAAGCTTTTATTAAATTCAACATTTTTGAGAAACCTTATAGACTAGTTTTAAGAGTTTTTTTCAGAATATTGGTTTTTAGTTCAACCAGGAAAAAATGGAACTTTTACGCTTTTATCATATATTTATTTAGTTAAGTATATAGTCGCAAGCCGGTTTTTCCTGCAGGCCGCATGATGTCCACCGTTACTCTATAAGAAAATTGATCAAACTGAAAATAAATAAATCTAACTAATTTTCAAACAAGTTTTACATTGTTTTTTGTTTAGTTTTCAGTCTTATGCAACATAACTTTGTTTTTATATGATAGCAATACATCATTTTACAACGAATATATTACAGTTTTTTGTAAGAATTTATTATAAAGAAGTACAACTTTTGCTTATAAATTGTCTTATCGAATACTAGCACGCGAACTTAGAGCATCCTTAAACTTTCCACTCCATTATAAACATTTAATTGGAGTCATATAACTCTAAAAAGTAAAGAAAACCTCTCATTATTTTCTTTTTAGACGAGAGTACATAAAATAGAGAATTTACAAAAAATATTTTCAGAAACTTAAAATTTTAAACACAAAGCTATTTGTTAAAGTTTTTCTAAGTAAAATTAATAAATTACGTTTTTATTTGTAGAAACAGCAACTAAAAATAAAGTTCTAAAGCTCTTAGTGTCTTAAACAAACTATTTTATTATTATGATCACAAGCTCTTTTTAGAGGTATAAGTAAAAAATCTCATTAGTCTCAGTCTACGGAGAGCTAGCTTGTGGTGTAATGATCGAAGTTATATGATCATGACTATATGTTAGTTCGAGCTTGCCTTACGGCACATGAAAGTCCAAGCTTTAGCTCTGATTGCTTTTACCAATACTTCCATTAATTTTTATGTATTCAGTTTGTATAAATACATTTTTTAACTTTCTTTTTTGTTTTAATTATTTTAATCTAAGAGAGTTTAATAAAAAAGTATACCACAGTAAAAAAACAAAAACTTTCTCGAAAGTAAAAAAAACTTTATAAAAGCATACTTTTAAGAGTTTTATAAAAAAATTATTTTTTAATGATCGGTTTTTATCGAAAGTAGTCGTTAAAAATAAATTCCAATTTTTACTTTAACTTATTTTGAGAGTTTTAGATCCAGTATTCGGATTCCAATACGACCGGATCTAAATTTGAAAAAAATGTCAAGATCCGATAGTTCAATAGTTATAATGTAGAACCATAATTGTGAGACATTTATTTAAAAGTTATAAAACATCCTTAGTTCACAAACTAGATCATAAAATAATATTTTTTACATAAATAACTATAAAAAATGTGCATCAGCTAAATTTTAAAACATTTAGAATTTAAAAAATTTTAAAAAAAGCTGCTGTAAGCAGGCAAATAAAAACTGGTAGGAACTAAAAAAAAATTCTGTAGAATTTTATAATAATTCACTACAATATTTTAAATTTTCTACTTGTAAAAGAATTAAATTAAAAAGTTTTACAACCTATGACTTTGAACACTTCCATTGATGCTTTTATGTGAACATACGTTGGGTGGGTGATAGTAATAAACACAAATCAAAAGATTCAAAAAAAAAAACTAAAAACTTTATATAGAAAATAGAAAAAATAAATATGGTTTAATTGAAACATATATTTTTAACCGAAACAGCTGTTTCACAGGCCTTTAAAAGTAAACAAGATCGTCAGACAGTTTATTAACAAAACATAAGTTAAAAAATTAATCCAAGACTTATAAAACTTTCAAATAAAAATTTCCTTTTGTAACGTCAAACAAACATACTGAAATGCCCTAAACTTAGCCAACTACAAATACAGCTAATTCTAGTTTAAAATAAACTCACATCGAAGAAAGCCATAACAATATAGTGCAATAAGAAAGAATGTAATACAACTGCACCTGTAATTTCAGAAACAAAAATATAGCAAGTTACAAAAAATTTTTAAACACCAGCAAAAGCACTAAAGCAGTTAAAAGTTTTGCAATTGTTAAAAAAAATATGCTAAATGCCAGCTAAATGACCAATTTCTACAATCAGACAAATCTGTAAGGCGGCTGTCAAAACTGAAAACACGACAAAGTTTTCTATAGGGTCGACAGGAAACTCATTTACCGTAATATAAAACAACGTTTACAAACAAACAAAAAAAGACATGCAGCAGTTGTTTAAACTAATAACTTAGTAATAGAAAAATATTAGCTTTAAGAATTTAAATTATAAAAATATCAATTTTTAAATAAAATAGTACATCATATGCAAAACAGGAGTAAAGTTGAATCAAAGAAACGACTGTAAATTATTTACAAACAAAAAGTAGAAATAGATATGTGTTGACGAATCCAAAATAATATTCTAATAAATCAAGAAAACAAAAACAGGCATCCACTACCAAATCTTAATTTTTAGCAAAGTTAGAAAAAAAATTCAAAAATTCAAAAACAAACTAAAAACGAAGATAAAAACAGTTTTCATTATACGCTTTTATAAAGGTTTTTAATCAACTTTTCAATAAACTATTCAGTAAGTTTTATAAAAGTTTTATCTAAATTAAACTATATATTTAACAATATTTATAGTATTTACTAAATAAATAATTTTCAAACCTAGTACGCTATACAATAAAGTATCTAAAAGCATTATAAATTTAACTTATTATTATGGATAATTTTTTTTTAAACATCTATATATATACTTCAATATATGTTTTTCACTTACATTCTGCTGAATTATTTATTACATTTAAGTAAATTGATAGAATGAAATAAAATGACTGAATAAACATTTTAAATCTATTACTACAAGATAAAAGAAATCAGATAATTACATTAGTCAACTTAGTAAAACGAATCTAGTTTATGACTACTATTAGTTATTTGAAAATATTTTTACTAGCTTATTTAATACGTTGTCAAAATGTATAAATTTAGTTTTTAGACTGTGTCTACAACACTATTCAAATTATTTTTAGTTTTTTTTGTATGTTTTAGATTTTAGTCAGTAAAAATATTTGCTAAGTGACGCACATAAGTATGAGTTAATAATGCACAACATATTGTCTAATACTAGCTAACTTACTCTGTGAGCCATAACAAACTCCTTGTGACCATCTAGAACACAATTTAAGTTTTCTTGCGAATCAGTGTGTAATAAAGATTTAGTACCTCCAGATGAAAACCATAAAATACTTGTACTTATTCTTTTTGATATGTCATCACAAAGTAAAGGCTTTGGAATATAAAAGTCCTCTATAAACAATATTAATCTCATTTTTAAACTGCAGGTGAAAATAATTTTATAAGTACAGTAACCTCTCGCTTATTTACGCACATTGTGTCCACAGAAAAAGTGCGTAAAGATATGAGAGATCGTAAAGATACGAGAGGTACCAAATATTTTTACTATAATGGCTGTTTAGGATATTGCTTTTAGTTAAAAGCAGACTGTGGACTTTCCTACTTATAACAATTTCTTTACTTTGTTTATAAATATTAAAACAAAAGATAAAACTATACATATTTTAATAAAAAAAATGACTTAGATTTATTTTAATTAATTATACATGCAGAAAAGTTTTACTACTTTTTATTTTAAGTAGATTTTTTCTTAATCTTTATTTAAATGTGACTTATTTGATACTTTACATTTATATTCTAGTCTACTAAGCATTTTCAATTTATATTTAAGCATTTGTTTACAACTAAGAAATGGTGTGGTGTCTATATTAAAATTCCTGTTGCTTTATTTGTATATAGGGCAAGAGTGTTGTACTATTTATTTGTGTTTTAAACTCTCATTGTTTAATTATACTTTCATTATTTAACACAGTCATACTTCTTTCAGAATTTTAATTTAATTTCTTATTGTTAATACAATTTTTGATACACTGAGGTATAGCTAAATGTTTATCAATTTGTCAAGGAACATAAATTACAAAGTCTAAAGATATAGAGAGGTGAATAGTGTTTAACAACATTTTTTTAAATAAAAATATACAATTAACCTAATTTGTGTAATATTAAAAAAACTTAAATTTTTTTTTTTTTGAATTTTTTAGAATTCTAAAATGCGTAACTAAACGAGAGTGCGTAACGTCACGAGTACGTAAAGATGTGAGAGGTTACTGCACATATGTACTTATTGTGTAAGTACTTTATGAAAGTGTTTGTAAATTTCTTGTTATCTTTTGTTAACCTAAATATTAAACTACAAAAGTTTAAAAATACAAATCCGTTATTTAACTTTAAAAATTTGAAAAGTAGTATGATATCTATTTAACAATAGATTTTTTTTTCAAAGTCTCATCACATCTTTTTATAAAATAGTGCATAAAAGTCTAAACCTTTTAAAAAAACTTTTAAAGCTGATATGTTTAATTTTAGTTTTATTTTTTTATCATCGAATTTAATCAAAACTAGCTTTGTCTTTAAGTAATTCAAATTGTTATATTGAATAAACAAGATACATTTCTAACGAACTTTATACTTTTAATTGTTTCATATTATATAAATTCACTGTAAAGTCCGCTGTAAACTTACATGCACTTATATACTTTTGAGTTTTAAACTCAACTTTAATTTCTTTTACCAGAAACATTGTAGACTATATGACAAAAGCTTTGTTTAAATATTTTTAGTATGAAGCTGTGTTAATAATTAGGTAATGTTGTAGATGTAAACATATATGTTGTATACGTAAAGAATAATACGAGTATGAAGTTTTTCTAGCTTATAGTAATATCCCTTCACACTTATGTCTCTTATATTCATATGAATAACTAATTTTGTATAAAAAAACATGTATAAGAAAGCTCAATACTTAAACAGTATAGTTACTGTATAAGTGCTTACATATCTCATATTTTAAAATAATTATTTAAACTGGTAAACTTTTATTAAAACTGTGTTCTATCAGTTTTACTTTTTATACAAATAACTTTTTATGTTATATAAAACTTTTAAAGTCGTTACATAACAAAAAGTTAATAAAAAATATGTTTTGTATTGAAATCTTAACTTTAATAAAATTGTTAGAAAAGTCTAAGAATGTATAAACACAATGGTAATTTCTATGAACCCGACTAAATTTAAAAACAAAAATATTGATTTTTTTTTCATATCTTCAACTTTAAAAAGAGTATTAAATGTTGTAGACACTACTGACTTGTGAGAGGATTAGGTTTTACTACATCAGAGACCATATAGATGTTTTTCTTTTGATAATTGTTTAGAAACCATAAAAATGAAGCTTCCATACCACTTTGCTTCTTGTCTTCTTTTTTACCTTTTTCAAAAAACACTTTCCATTTTCCGTAGTTTTCCCTTATAAATCATTGCTAGTGTTGTTATTTAAAATTATGCATAAAAGTTTGTTTCTTTTAATAAAATATTAACACTACATTTACAACAAGAAGTAATTAATTCGAATTAGAAGATTGTTTTACATATTTGTTTCATAATGTTTTACTTGAGATATTCATCATTTAATAAGTTTTTGTATGATGGATATTTTCTAGCCATTCCACGAAATATAATTGGTTTTGATGGAAGTACATAATCTTTATAAAATGTTACAGAGTCAGGATAGTTCGTAGTTTCTTCAACTTTCCAACTTATTCCGCTGTTTCCTATTAGGTTATTTATTGAAAATAACTTACTTTACAAACTTTTTTGAATTTATAGCCCATTAAAAACTTATATAAAAAATTTTTTTTTTATGTTTAATTTAATTTTAATAATCAATTTTAGATAAACATTAAATGTTTACTTCTAATTATTTTTATTATAAGTTTAACTTTAAATGGAATTAACATTAATTAGGATAATTCACAAAGTTTTATAAACATTAAATTCAACTTGTTTGTTTTCATATTTTACTATGTTAGACTAAATAGGGCTTATCAAGCGTACAAAAAATCAAGCTTCAACAGCTAATTACAGGTATACCTACTGTCAGCTGTATTGATTTTGATTTTACTTATTATGTATGTATAAATGAAGCATTTATAAATCTAGCGGTTGTGAAACGAGTTGTTTTAAAAGTGACAATTTAACTCAAAAAACGTATGAATTATTAGATTAAAAAAATTAATTATTGATAACTTTGCTTTAAATCAGAAAAGAGCATTAAAATTGGTGTCTGTTAACAGCATGCTGCTTATTAGCTGATTATAACCCTACCACGTTAAGGATTTAGCCCAGTTACAATCATTTTAATTTTTTTATATGTAAAACAAAAACTTAAATACACTTTTATATTATCTTTCGTAATTAGGTTAGACTGAATATGCAACTGTTTTTTTGATAAACATTTATTTTTTATAGATTGCCTTAAGTAAATAGTAAGTAAGTTTTGAAACATGCATATGACAAGTTCAAAACAATATTTTAGTAAAATGTGTTTAGATTTATAATAATTTTGTAAATTATGATCCAAATCAACCTATTGGCTCCATGTGACCTTTTTGTGGAGGCTCGTTTTCGTCTTCATTGTCTTTATACTGTTCATTATCGAAATCATAGTCATCATCCTGGTCGTTTTGTTGGTTTTGAGGACTCACTAAGGACAAAACAAATAAAAAAACAAAAGTTATTAACGCGTGTTTCATTTTTATACTTACGCTGTAACACAGTAATACTGATAATATACCCATCTATTCTTTTAAATAATTTGTCATACAATCTTTTACATAAGAAAATTTAAAACTTTATTATAAAAGGTATAAACAGCACTCAGCACTTGAGTCGGCAGCAAAGCTTTAAATAATAATAAAAAGCTTAAGTAAGTACCTAAATACTGTGTAGTATTTTCGCAACTGTGTTATATTAGAATATCTTTAGCTGCATTTAAGTAAGTAAGGTAACAAAGCTTGGCAGCAAAGTTTTAAGTTCACTGATGAGCTGTAAGAATCTTTAAAGTTGCAAATCATATATCTAAACAAGTATAGCTTTTTGCTCAGTAAAATATGGTAACTATGCGTAGTAGTAACACATTAAAAAAAAGAAGTATTTTTGTTTTTCTAACTTGGTTTGATTTTTAAGTTTGCTTTTCTTTGATTTTTAGAACCAAAATTCTGGTCAGTTATATTAACATTATCCTTTTCTAAAGTTTTAATATCCGCATGATTTGTATCATATAGTGATGAAAAAAAAAGCTAAAATTGTTCAAGTTAATGTACTTAAATTTATTCAATATTAAAATTATGATGAAAAATATTAAATGAAAAAAAATTGCATATTTTTAAACCTGGTTAAAGCATGAGCCAATATTCTTTATGCTTAATTCATAAACAATTTATTACCAGCTTATTGTATACCATATTTTAAATTATAAATAAAGTACGTAAATACTCTACAAAATCTTCTATGGAAAGTACCTTTAAAAATTTTTTTATAAAACATACAGAAAAAAGTATATAGCTAATTAGGGTACTAAGATGTTAACTAATAACTAATCAGTCCAAGGCCGTGTTAAAAGTTTTCAGGTTAAACTTAAGGATGTTTTGCAAGTACTAACCGATTAATTGAGTTTCAAAGATACAACATGTTGGTATTACTTTTCATATGGTTTAGTAAAACGCTTATAACTACTTTATCTTCGAGATTCTTTGGTCTTAGATTGCATGATTTTGATTTAGAAATTACTAGTCAAGTCTCTGGTGTAGCAGTTTTTAACTATAAGGTGAATTGTAAACATATAGTTCAAGTTGATAGTTAGAAGTAAAGTATTTTTGTCTAAGATTATATGTTTTCCCAAAAGTATGAATTTGTGAGCTTATTTATATCTACTATGCTTATACAGTAAATAAACTTGGGCAAAATTACAAAGTTAAATGTTTTATTTTTGCTTGTTTAAACTGTGTTTGTTTATTTTAAAGAAGATGAATGTTTTCATGGTAATTTTTTTTCTTAAAACTTAAAATAGTTCAAGTAGAGCTTGATTACTGAGAAATTTTTTGACCATATTTAAATTCATCAAGTAATTTTTTGTGTGCAATAAAAAAAGTTTTGTTTGATTTCATTATACTGGCAATTTATTTTTCAAATTTTAAACAGTAGTAATTTGTTTTTAATCTCGTTTAAGTACTTTAAAGCTAAAGTTGATTGTATATATTAGGTATAATATATTATTATGAGTTGTATTATACCTTTTTTATACTTAGGGTTATTTTGTACTCAGACTTTTAGCTCTTAAACTGATAAAATTTTGAAAAGTTCCTAAATTTAGATTCTGCATTTCATAAAATTGATTAATTTTTCTTTAAACAAGTATAGTTTGTATACATTTAGTTTATAAAATCAGGTTTATGGTTACTTGTTTTTACTAGAAAAATAAACTGATTTAAATAGTTTTAAATCTACGATTTAAATTCTAAATATTACGTTTTTCTATATACTATTAGTAAAAAAACACTTATATAACCTTTTTGTTAAGTAGTTAAAAAGTTTTAGACAATATTTATCAACCTATGAGGTATTCCTATAAATTAACCTCATAATGTACTTTTTAGTCTTTTTTAGATAGAGTTATGATTTATTTTTTAGTATATTAGTATTAAAAATTAAAGCAAAAACTAAAACTAATTTAATCTAAAAAACAAAGGTTCTAAAAACTATTATTTTTTTTTTACATAGCATACAATTTGAATTAAATAAAAAGAAGAAAGAATAAAAATAATTAACATATGAAGCAATCTCTTGCTGTTTTTTTAAAAAAATAATACAAAAAAATTAAACTGTCGCTATCAAACTTTTTAGTATTTTAACTATCTATGAAAATAACAATTTTTTGACCTCTAAAAAATTGATTAACAAAACTAAACTATGTAAATGTCTAAAGGGTTTTTTAGCTTGTTTTGTGTATGATTGTTAACATGATTTTGCTTGTAAAATTAAAGTATAAATAACAATTAAAAAGATTTTGTAAAATATTTGAATGTTAATTTTACGCTTTTAATAACTTAAATTTCAAAAACGTTGCAAAGTTTTATAAGGAGGAAATAAACTAAAAGTTGATTTACTTCAATTAATTAAAATTACTCCTACGTTTTTTAGATAGCCAGTAAGGCTAAAAAAAAATTTGCAATATTTTTAGAAGTTTTGTAGATTTAAATTAAATAGATTTTTGTACTTTAATGATTATTCAAGTACACTTCTGAAAGCATAGGTAAAAATAAATAATCAAATACTACTTTAAGAAATATCAGTCGATAAAAGTAACTTATTACATACCATTTTATACGAAAGCACATTACTTGTATATAATTTATTTTTTTAAGATAGCGTTTTGACACTAAATTAAACTCTCTGTACATAAATAAATTAGTAATAAAGTAAAGCGTTTAATTTGATACAAGTAATGAGTTTTTTATTTAGCCGTAATCAAAATTGAATATATTACTTCAAAAGTAATGTTTAACTTACATAGTATATTAAAAAAAAATAGGTTCACGATAATTTAATTTGTACAAAAGCAAGTAGTATTTATAATAAATAAAGCAATTTTTTGTCTTAACATTATTAAACTAGTGTTTATAATTAAATAGCTAACGTGTTTTAAGTTGACGAGTTTTTTATCAAATTACTTAAACCACAACCCCAGTTCTACATTTAACTAAAATTTTTAATTATATTTTAATTATGAATTGAATGGTGTATTATAATAAATTCATGTCTTTACTATCTTCTTTTCTTAAAACTCATATTGATATTAATTTGTTCGTAGTATACATTATAATGTCAAACATATTCTTTCTTTTATTCAATGATTAAAACCTATCTTAAATTAAATAATTTTACTTTAATTGTTTAACTTTTTAAATAAACCTGAACTGTGTGAGCAGAAAGAGTTTGACTATATGGTTTCCTTCTTTGTTTAAAAGTGTCTTTGGTTAATTTGTTTAAAAGCTTCCTTGGTTATTTTATTTACTTAAAAGTGTCTTTGTTTGTGTTAAAAATTTTGTTTCGTTTTGTAATTAAAAATGTTAATTTTTTGCGTTAATTACTATTTTACATTAATTTATTTTGTTGATTTGTTTTTTACAGCAATCTAATTACTCAAGCAGTTTTCTAAAGTTATTGTTTTTTTTTAAAAGCTATTGTTCTATTCCAAAATTATCCAGTTAGTTTCTGAAGAGTCGCAGTGAAAATATATTAAAACTTTTGTGGTAAAACATTGATTGTCCTTTATATAGGTAAAAAGTATAGTAGACTTATGTTTTTAATGTTTAATTGTTTAGTTTATTAAAGACAAAAAAATTGACGCTTGAAATATGATCAAAATTTTTTTGGCAGGTACTTGCTTAATTTGCTAAGCAAGAAAAGTCCAAACAATTCAGAGATTTCAGTACTATGGTAACTCCAAATATGATATTATTTATTGAAAGAAAAATAAAAGCGTTCAAAATGTTTGGTCCTAAGACCTGGTGAACGAAAGAACCATTTAGAGTCGCACACCACTTGGATACCTTTTAACGTCTTGTCCAGAACAGACATAATATAAAACCAATTCTTTTTCTGGGTTCTTTTTAATTCACATTTCTTTGTTATGGTTTGGTGTAGTTTTTCAAACTTCTTTTTTCAAGTTGCTGAACTTCTGCTATTTTTAGCCTATACTAAAATATTATCAGTGTTTTGGTAAAACCCTTCAAATCACTATAATCCAGTATTGACGAAATTTACTTAATTAAGAATGAAGTTTTGTTGTAATCGGCATCTCAAAAAATCATGAATAGAACCAAATTTAAAACTTATAACGTCTGTATACCAAGTTCAGAGTCAGAAATTTCCAAACTAAATCACAAAGTACTAGAGAAAATAAAAATCTGGGAGAGAAAAATTAAACATTACATTTAAATAAAAATTTGATATAAAAAGTAAAAGTAGATTGGTATCAACAGTTTTGTTCATTTATTTTGTTTTTTTAATGTTTTTGTGGAGAGTGTTTAATCTAGTACATGAAACACTTAAAAACAAATTAACACCAAGTTTTATTAAAAATTTAATTTATATCATACTTCAATTTTTTTTCTTTGTAACGATTTCTAGTTATTAATATTTTAGTTGCAGGTTGTATGTTGTTCATCCCTACTCCATAAAAAAAATTAAACTGAAAATTGATAAATTGGAAATTATTTTGTTATTCTAATAGTTATCTAAAACATTACCATAGGTTAGGCAACGTACAACTTTGATCTCGGCTGTCAAGCAGAAACCTTTAGCGTGCGATGTACTTTTTAGCTTTAAAACAAGTTTTAAATTGCTAGTCTTTGAGTTAAAAAACTATTCTGAGTGACTATAAACTGAAAGTTTTAAATTAAACTAGCGTGAGTCATCCTGAGTTTAAAAAAATTTTTGATAGAAAAGTTTTTCTCCCCGCCGCAACTTGCTTTTACTTGATAAACATTTTTCTTTTAAATAATAATTAGCAAAACTGTTAATATACTACTTGTTTATTTTAACGATTACTTTATCTACTCGAGCATAAAATTTAATTTAAAACAAACAAAAGTTTATAACGTTAGAGTACTCAATTTCTATAAAAATGTTAGGATTTTAAAAACTCTGCTATATATGTGCTTTCACATTCGATGTTTACCTAACTTATGAGAAATACTGTTAACCTCTAAGCCAAAATACAATTAGTCTTAACTCATTTTTTTCCTTTAGTTTGTTCACTGCAAACAAACATTTATGATTTTTACAAATTGAGAAAACAGATAAGCCGTACTCCGGGGTCCAGAAAACAAATCTAATTAACTACTGTTTTAGACAAAGCTATACTAAAATTTTCAAATACAAAAAAGCTATAAAACTGCCTTAAAATAGTTGTCTAATGAAACATAAACAAAAACACTATAATTGAAAAGCTTTTGTCCTTTATTTAGAACATTTTCAGTGCAAAAATACGGCTTTCTTTTATTGAGAATGAAATTATTCTTTTTTACTCATTCTTAATAAAAGAAAGCCGTATTTTTGCACTGAAAATTTTCTAAATAAAGGACGAAAGCTTTGCAATTAGTGTGTTAATTATGTTTCATTAAACAACTATTTTAAGGCTATTCTATAGCTTTTTTGTATTTGATTTATACAAACAATTTTTTCTACGAATTAAGGACGTAAAAAACACTTTATTTGTCCTTGACGTGACAGTAAACTGTATACGTGATGTATGACTTGATAACCAAAAGGTATTTTTTACATCAGGTCCTTTGACCAAACTCTTTGAGAGAGCTTTTTTTCGTTTAATGAACAATACAATATAAACTTACAAAACTTTAAAAATAACTAAAATCACAAAGCAGTAATAAAACTTACAAAAAAAAAAATAATTTTTAAACATCTAAACTTTTTCTGTAAAACACACTATTTCTAATATTCATTTTACATCAACTTTTCAACATAAATAAAAATAAAGTTCTTGAACACAAATATATATAAAATATCAAAAGATAAAAACTAAATTTCATTCGACATCTAGAGAAAAAAAACCTGATTTGAAACAAAGAATTAGCTGGAGTTTTGAAATGATTTCAAATTATCCTGAGTATGTTGAAACCCTGCAACTTACATTGCGCATCTGTATAACAATTGTGGTATAATCTTAATTCACCGTGCACTAGCTATACTTGGATCAAGTTGATGTACTCCGAATTACTGGGGTCTCTAACTTTATGTGAAACCGCCTCTGTAACAGGTTCTGTTGTTTCAACTGGAGTCGTATTAGCAGTAGCTTCGGGGCAACCTTTATATTTAGTTGCTATCTCGGTCTGCGACCGAGTGTGAGAGGGTTTAAGATCTAAATCCCTATTCATTTTACTTTTAATTTAAGTTATATTATAGACTAACAAATATTTATATGCTTTATTATACAATAAAATGAAAAAAAAATAAGAGAGGTTTACTACTTAAGAAGGCTTCTTGCAGTTCACAATTCTAGTTGTACTGTAACAAATGGTTGCTCGTACAGTTTACTGGTTCTGAAAGTAGGGACTGATACTTCTTATTGACACCGGATGTAGAGCACGCAAGATAAAAAGATACAATAATGAAATAAAGTAAATATTAAAGATAAAATCAACAAGTTATGCCACCGAATGCTTGGGCTTATGCGTGGAGTTCAATGTTCAAATTGATCCAAAGAAGTTGTCTGCTACAATATGCGTAGGCTTATGAGTATGGCACGTTAACAACTCAAATCGAGTTCTTCGCCCCGTCGACGTTGTTGAATAAGAAGGTTTCCCCGGAGGTCATCTAGCTTTTCTAAGATGGCGACTTATGTTCAGAGCGCCAAGAGAAGGTTTTCCCGGAGATCAGCTAGCTTTTCCAAGATGGCTGCTAACGCTCAAATCAGCAGAGTGTCGCTTCGTGCTTGTTTCGAGGTAAATGACTTAATTAACGCTCTGATTATGCGTATTTATAATTTTTCGGTTCTCTTTCTGGAACTTTCGATGAACTTTGAACTTGTAGATCACGCGATCTCTAATTTGATTCTCTCATTTTCCCTTAGCTAACAACTTATTTCCAGTTCAACCAAGAAATCAGAAACACACTCATTATAAACTAACACTTATTTTGATTGTGAAAAATAGTTTTTTTGGAAATTAGTTTTACTATATTTATTTGTTGTTTTTTTAAAAGAAAAATATAATATCAAGTGAAAAACATTAATTTCTTTAAACTTTTAAAACTTGGACACATAAGGCAAAATAAAATTTTGCATAAGTGTCCAACAAAGTAGTTCACTAATTTTAATGAAGCTATTTATTATTAGTGTAAATTATAAAAAAAAATCAAAATTTACTTTTAGTTTCTACTATAGTAATATTTAATAACGGTTACTTACAAATACTTTTTAAAGCAAAAATAACCTTAAAAATCTTTTTTCTCTAGTTATTAGCGATAAAGTAAAAGCTTAAGCAAAAGATAATCAAGATAAATACTTGTGTAAAACATTATTTTTTGACTTTTTTAATTTCTTATAAAAAAACTAAATTCATGTTAACCAAGCACTTCTAAAGTCCTTGTCTATCAATTATTTTTCATTCGTTGCCTTGTATACGATGGAAATTAGATAATTTATTTAATAAAAATTTATCTATTTGTCTTTAAAATAGTATTCTTTTACGCTTGTAAACATAACACATTATGTAAACAATATCACATTACAAATAAAAACAACTTTCACAGCACTTTTTCTTAATTGAACTGACATATGTTTCTTTATGTTAACAAGTTTATATTTTTAACGGAGCTCTGTTAAAAAATAAAAACTGCAAGAAAAGAATAGAAGCTTAAGTAGTTAGATATGTTTGTTTACTAAGGAGGAGAAAAATTATTTTTGATTAATAAATAATTTTAAATACAATATTAATTACAAAGTTAGTTAATAATCAGGGTTCTAAAAAACCTGGAGCTTATAAATTTTTATAAAAATCTAGAAACACCTGAAATTTCGAATGAAAATCACTAAATATTCTTGAGTTTTAAAGAGTTTTTACATGTATAGTTACGAATTTACGACTAGATACGAAAAATTTACCTTATAAATGAAAAAATTATTGTATCATTTTTTTCATTAAAAAACACATTTAAAGTAGGTTTACGGTATCTTTATAATGTCATTATACTATTTTAAAACATTTTTTTAACCTAAGTTTAATATTGTATTAATAATGGACCAAAAAAATGTTTTCAAAAAATCTCCAAAAACATTTGACAACCCTAAGTAGTATAATATATTAATCTATAGTAATTATACTCATCTTTAGTAAACACACGATACACCTACAGTCAGTAAGAACCAATATAGGTAAAGCTTTTCTGCAACTAATAGATAAACACTTTGAAGATGATTACAAGTTAAACAAAATAAGAAGTAGAAATAATTGTAAAATTTCGTATAGCTGCATGAGCAATGTTAAGAAATTAGTCTAAAAACATAATTAAA
This sequence comes from Thalia democratica, assembly GCF_965202585.1. NCBI lineage: Eukaryota > Metazoa > Chordata > Thaliacea > Salpida > Salpidae > Thalia > Thalia democratica. The sequence continues at coordinate 53,524,173 of NC_139169.1, read as the reverse complement.
AATACTTAAAAATAAAAACGATGAAGAAAACGAAACACTTTGCAACTGTCGAACAAAAAATAAATGTCCCCTCAATAACAAATGCTTAGTTGAAAATGTCATTTATAAAACGACAATCAGATCAGAAAACGAAAAAAAAAGCTATTTTGGCTCAACGGTAAAAACTTTCAAAAAAAAAGGTGTAACCATATCAGTTGTTAGTGATTTTAAAAAAAAAAAAAAAAAAACGGCACATAAATACATCTGGAAACTTAAAAATAACAAAATTGATTATAAAATAGACTGGAATATAATATACCATATTGGCAAAGCCAAAATCCCACAGTGTATTTGCAGTAATTACATACTAGAAAAAGTGCCGATTACCAACACCGACAGAAGAGATAACTTACATAAAAAATACGAACTCTTCTATTCCTGCCCCACTTAAAAGACTACACTTTGAAACTTACGTTGTCCGTAATATTGGTTTTATGCATGCTCTTAAAAAGTTTTTGTTTAGCTTCTATTTACTGAAAACTAAAAGTTTAAAAAAAAAGCATAACTTTAAATTTTCATAGTTATCACAAGCCTATAATTCTTTAAATTCTCGATAGCTACATCACGATAAAAATTAGCTACATTAGAATGTTTTTCAACTTAAAGCTCTTTTACTACTAATAACTAGTTTTAATTAAACAATGTTTACTTTTTAAACTCATTAGAAACAAAAAAGTGAGCCTACATCTAGGTACTTAACATTATTATTTTTTATTATTCTATTTTGAAAATTCATTAAATTTTAAACTTCACCACAAACTCAACCTTAATTTTTTTTTTGATTTTTAAGTAAAAGTTTATTTCTTTTAAATTGTTCCAAATAGTCATTTTCCATGACTGTTACATATGTTTTTTAATTCTTTTATATTATATGACCCTAGGAGTCTTATGACCCACTTTTGGAAACCCCGTTCTTTGAGGTTTCAACACAGTTATGTATATAAGCACTAACGAGGTCTTCGACCGAAATTTAGTTTGCATAATAAAGTCTTGAAAGAATGAAATGTAAAATACAATACACCTACTTTAGCTTCTATTATTTTGTTACAATATTTATTTATTTAGCTCCGTTGAAGGAGGACGTGTTAAATATGCACGAAAAGCCATTTCTGGAACGAGAGTAAAAAAAGTAAAATAAAATCAAATAAAAATAAATAAAATAAATAATGAATAAAAGTTGAGTTACCGACCAAGAGTAAGGATTAGGGGCAACAGTGATAGTAAAAACAATCAATAAAATTAATAAACAACAGTAATAAAAAAAAGCAAAGTTACCGACCAAGGGTAAGGGGTAACTGTAGTAGTTAAAAAAAAAAAGATTAGTAAAAAAAACAAGAAGAAAAAAAAACGACTAAGGGTAAGGAGAAACAGCGGTAGTAAAAAAAAATAATAAAAAAAAATAAAAGTTTCAACCCGTGCAAAATTGTCCCTTTGCGCAACGACACCCACCCCAACATATGTAAGTTCAATAAAGAAAAAGTATTATAAAAATTTGTTTTTATTATGCATTCAAGCGAACTTGTCTCGTATATAGTATCTTTATCAACAAATAGTTAGCTTCAGTTTTAGAGTGTTTATAAGCATAGTAGTAATAAAAATAGAATGAAAACTTTAGTGATTGGGAAACACTGCAAAACTGTATAATAACTTTTAATTTATGATTTAATGATGAAAATTACCCTGGTAAAAACAACTTTAAATACTAATTAAATTGCTACGCTTTGTAAATAATTTGAACACAATGTAAAAAAGTATAAATTTTAAATGTATTGAACATACTTCAAATAGTTATTTATAAACTTGCTATAAATAGTTTTGAAATTTATACTTTTGTGTTCATGGTAACTAACATACTACAAAAAGTAAGGCTTAGTCGTATATATTTGTTATAGTATTTATAAAAAATATATCATTTTTAGAATAAATCTTCAAAAGAAGTCTGAAAAGTCAAAAAGTTACAATTTTATTTCTAAAAGTAAACAATTTACGATGTAATCTTATAAAAAAAAATAAGTAATGACCTACCAGCTCCAGCATTTTTCACTAAGATCAAGCCGAATATTAGCTTTATAATGGATCCAGACCCGGTTATTTGAAAATCGAAATAGTCAGTTCTGTGTCGAAAAATATCTTTATTTATTGAAATAAATCAAACTAAGTTCATTACAAAACGTTTCCTCAAAAGAGACAAATACTTATTGAGCATAAACAAATTCAAAGTATCAGTGCTTATGAAAATTGATGTTAACTTAGGTTAACTTTTTTTTTCTCATTGCTGTAGCATTATAGAAATTGGAAAATACAAAAATGTTTGATGAAAAAATAAAAGTAAGCTTTCTTATTGCTATAAAAGCTTATTGTATAAATAAAATTTTGTTGATTGATTTATAGTAATTTCGCTTACTTCATTTTTTGACAAAGCAATTCTTTTTTTTTTTTTACTGATTTTAAATTTCAAATGTTTATGTAAGTCAGTTCTGTACACTTTCTAATGTTCTAATATAGGGTTAGGCAAGTTCTCTAGTCGGTGGACCTGATATGTCAGAACGTTTTACTTTTGTAAAACTAATAATTTAATTAGTTAGTAATGTGCGGAAAAAGCTCTACTAATCGGAGCCAAATTACATCAAGTACATTTAATACTTCAAGTTTAATAAAAAACATTGTTTAAAGTATTAGGCAAAGTTTTTAATAAATAACCGTACAAAAGTCAATAAATTAAACTATTTGAAATTATAGCATAACTAATTAGAAGAAATACTTGTTCCTAACCATTATACTATTGATAGCTTAAATTATTTTTGTTAGTGTTCAGTATTAATTAAATAAATAAAAAACCAAATCTATTACTGTCTTATTTTACTACCTGATTTCGGTGGTATAATCCTTTTCAAACAAAAGTAAAACAAGACATAAATAATATTGACTTATGTATGCTTGAAACTTATCAATTCACAAAAAATGACTTTCAGATTAGGTCGATGCTTGTAATCAGAATTCTAATGTTGCTTTGCTAAGCGTTTGTTTGTTTTAACTAGTTTAGCTTTTAACTGAGTAAAATCTGACAACTACGCTTGTAATTAGTAGTGAAAAACAATAAAAAAAGGTGAAAATTATTTTTCCTAAAAAATATAAATGTGTAGCAGATAATATATTCAAAATATAGAAATTAAATGGGTATTGAAGTAAAATTTTAAATTTAGATTAATGTATGCTATTTTTTATTAAAAATCTAAAAAGTATCAATAAAATTGAAAAACCAAATACATTCAAAGTTTATCTAGTTTAAATAAAATTGTGTTACTATAGAAAACTTAAAAACGTTTGGTTTCTATACTGTATGTTAGTAGAAACTTGTTTTTATGTCTGCATGAACTCTTAAGTTCAATGCCTTTGTAGATGCAGTTTGTATCTGAATGGAGTATTAGTAAGGCTTTTATTGTAGAGTAGTCAAAAAATGACAAGTTTTCATAAAAGTGACATATTCTTAGTCCTGGACAAGACATTATAAGGTATTCGTAATGTGCAACTCGATAACCAAAAGGTTCTTCGTGCACCAAGTCCTAGAACCAAATATTTTGATTGTCTTTTTTTCGTTCAATAAACTATACTAATAATGGAAATTGTTTGAAAAAAGGACAGTGTCATAAATTTAAACAATACATGAAGTACAAACATAATAGCAAATTATAAATATATTTTCTAGTTAAATGTCTGCGACTTCGTATAACTGAAATTATTACTGATTAGTAAACTAGAAATTGTTCATCTAAATTAATTATTAAGTAGAACATATTCATTGGTTAGTGATGGGCAAAGTATGGGTCGCCTAGTAGAAACTTCTGGAAGGCAGAGTACTTTTTAGTTCAAAACAACTACAATTGAGCTTACTTTTAACAAATTTTGATTTCAAATGTGCTATCAATTTCAAAACGTACACTGAAGTAGTTAAAAATGATTATTTCATCACAGTTTTGTGATTATAGACTTAGAAAAAATAGTTTATTGTTTTCCAAAGTAACCTGTCCTGCCAAGTTTTATTTTTCAGTATGTCCGGCTCGCAAACAACTATTTTCTTTGTAAATCTTGATATCTATTAGATAAGTTTCCCACCCTTATGATAAGTAAAAGTATGATAAATGCACGAAAAAAATTAGTTTTAAACTTTAATTAAATACATTGTGACCTTTGAAAGTTTTAAATCAACGAGATCCTGATCAGACGGATCTTAATTAAAAAACGGATCGGAATCCGGCCAAATGATAAGTTTAAAAACAGATCCTAATTTTGTGGAATTGATAGATCACTAAATTTAAGTGTTGTATAAAACTCTGAACAACCTCAAAAAACTTTGTGAAGCTTTAATTATTGTCAAAATGATACTATTAAAAGGAAATTGTCTTTTAACATATACAAAAATCACTTCAGTTTTGATTTAAGAAATATTAGATTAAATGTATGTTAATTTTTGTTTTATATATTTACTTACTTTTTGAGGAACAGTCTTTGTCATTTATGAATGACTTAAACAAAACAATAACAAGAGACGCTTCAATTTTCAACTTTTGAAATAAGCTTAGAAAAACTAGTCTAATTAAATAGAAATGGTTCATTAACATATATATGTATAGAACAGCTTTCGACTAATTTCGATGAAAACATGATTATAAGCTATGTTATAAAATATTTATTTATTTGTTTTCAGTGTATATGAACTTTTCTAGCTATAAAAAATAAATTTTAAATAAAATTAATTAATTAAATTAGCGCTAAATACGTGCTAAAGATTTAAATAATTTCCAAAAGTAGGGTTAACTTTCACAAAAGTAAAATAAAATAGCATGAGTAAGTACATAATTAAAAACTAATTTTAATCATTACAAACTAGCCCAGAAAGAATCAGAGTATATTTTGAGAAAAAACAAAAAAAAAAAGCAAAAAAAAAAAAAAAAAAGCAAAAAAGAAAGTAAACATCAAACAAAAATTATTTCATAACTTTAGGGAGAATACTAACTATGGCGTGGAATTAGAAAAAAAAAATTGAGTTTTTATAATGTTGTTAAGCAAATTAACCTGAGTACCATGAGCGAGTGAAAACCTAACGATAATTGATAAATTGCTTTTTTTTACTGTTTCTAGAATTTCAAAGAAAATATGTTTTATTTTCAACGAAAAATACAGATGTCGCGCTTTTCTAATAAAACAAAACTTTATTTTTATATGAAACTTATAACTCTTTAAAAATTAAGTGAAAAAAACATAATGTTGAACATAACATTGTTTAAAAAAAATTATTTAAAATTCGATAACTTGTTAATCATTTAAAAGCGATTTTTTAAAGAATTTAAAGCTTATAAAGAGTGAAAAAACAATAATTTAATAAAAAATGAAATTTAGTATACTAAAAACTCTGTTTTAGTTTAGATAAAATAGGTTTTAAATATGCAAGTAAAAAAAAGTTTTTTTAATTAATTACATTTAGAATTTTTTTTCTCAAACTGAATTACTCGCTGTGTTTGCTTGCTAAGCTCTTCTTCCCACGGTTTTCTCCAAAGCTCCACACCAGCTCCTGTAACACCAGCGACTATTTCTCTTCCAAAGTAATCAGGAAAATCATCAACATTCTCCACTGCATGAGCAAAGCCACCATCTAGACCAAAGTCGACAGCAAAATAAGAAAAACCAGCAGGAATTTTTCCTCTAACTCCTTTTGACTTACGTGTGTCAATAACTTTTTTGTTTGAAGAGTTGTGATCAGAGTCTTGCAATGCTTTCTTAAAGTATATAGGTAACTCGTCAAACAAATTGAATTGTATTGGAATACATTCTATTTGAAAGTGAGGAGAAACTTTTACATTTGTAACACTTTGTAGAAAAACACAACACTTTCCTTCATTTTTGAATAAGTTTTGTAAAAATGACATGTGTTTTCTTATTTCTTCCCATACATTTTCGTCTAAAGTAATGGCGGAGCAAGAATGAGATATGGGACAAATGAAGCAGTGGCCATCACACATAGGTCTATGGGAAGGAAGACGAATATAACTGTGGTCACCTCTACTAACAATTAAGTACTCCTTACATTCTTGATTCCCAAGACAGAGTGGGCATTTTTCTAACCGCATCAGTTTCTTTTTAGTTTCCTTGATAGATTTGTCATGCACTCGTTTAGCCTCCTTATCTTTTCCAGTTACTTGAGTTATTTTCGACTCAAACATATCATCCAGAGTAAAAATATCACCGTCAGTTTTTTGGAACATTTTAGCAGACATTCTTGACATCATCTGGTGATCTTGATCAGCAGCTCCAGATCTTTCTCTGGCAACCAATTCACTCAAAGAATATTGATTGTCGTCTTCATAGTATTTAGTCCTGTTTCCTTCTTCATCATGTGTGAGAATTTTTCTTTTTTTTCTAGAAGGTTTATCTTCTTGTAGGTTTTGATTTCTTACCGGCCAAGCTACACCACTCCTGTCAACTCTTGTGAGAGTGATGACATTGTCTGCTTCAAAGCTTTCTTTAGAACTATTTTTATTTTTACCTACTTGCAACTCAGCTTGCCTTGATCGCTCAAGTTTAGCCTGAAGTTTTCGAACTAGGTCCATTTTACCAGCAATTTCATATTTGACTATCTTAGCACTGATTCTATTTTTGTCTTCTGTGGTTAAGATGAGAGATTTTGTTTCAGTTTTCAGTGTATTTTGTTCTCCTAAAGTATTTGTTAGTGAGTTGTTTAGGTCATCAAGCTTTAATGTGTTTCTAGAAAGTTCTATACTATGTTTTGAAGTAGTTTTGTCCTTTTTAAATTTGTCTGTGTCATAACTTCGACCAGTCTCTATTGGTTCTAACTTGCGTTTCCAATTGCTATTTCTTTTTTCATTCTTTACTTCTTCTTTTTTTCTACTTTCATGCTTACACTTAGTTTCTGATGTTAAAAAGAAGTCTCTTTTTGAAATACTTTCTCCAGGTCTCTTAAATTTTCTTTTAGAACTCAAGTTTGTTTCACATTTACTGCTAAATCTTTTGTGTTCAGGAATTCTGTCCTCAACTTCTTTTTCTTCTAACATATCTTTAAATTTTTGCCAGGATCCATATCTAATTGCAGCTATTCTTTCAATGCTTTCTCCTGTTTGTGTAGCTTGTTCTTGCATTCTTTTTAACGAACGCTTAAGCCAATCAGAAGCAGACTTCTCAGGCTTGCCAATAGATTTGGAAGCTTTATAGCCTTCTCCTCCTTTTTTATGGTAATCATGTAGACCTTGTTTTTGTATGTTCTTGTACCTGTCAGGTATCTTTGGCTTGTTTTTTTCTCTTTCAGCCTCTCTATCCTTTCTTAAGTCTTTTGTTGAGTAACTTTTAATTTGTGACAAAAAATTTCCTAATTCATCTTTTGATGATGCCATGTTGTTTTAAAATAAATATTATTTATTAGCTGTAAAAAAATATTATAAATTAATTACGGTTTTCTTGAAGATGCAATACTTTTAACTTAAAACATACACATGACATTTATGCTTATTTGTATCATAAACTACTAAGATTATAGGTAAAACATAAAATCTAATAAAAGTTTATTTGTAAATATCTTTGAAAAAAAATATGTAGCTTTATAGCTGTAACTCATGTTTAAATTTTTAAAAAGATTAGAATTTTTTATAAAATTATTAAAACATTATGTATGAAAAGATTTCTGCGCAGTATTTATTAGAGTATGCAATCATCGGAACTTTACAGTTATAAAACCTGCAAACTTTTGTGTTAAAAAATAATTATAAATACACTAAAGGTTTTTTATTTTAAAACAGAGATATGGTCTACCAAACTGTTCTCCTTTTAAAACACCTATATATTTGTGTTGCAAACTTGTTTGTAGTACTTCCAAAAGTGCTACTCTTATCCTAAATAAATTATAAGTAAAAACTAAAACATATGTTTGAAAATAGATGAACAAAAGATAAAAAAAGAGTTATGATAAAATAAATCAGAATTTGTAAAACTAGTTTGTAAACAAGAAGTATGTTAGTATAAGATAATGTTAATTCTTAAAATACACAGTAAAGTTGAATGAAATAAAAACAAATTATCACTAAATTATTAACACTTTTTTCAAACTATTATTTCTAAGAAACAATCCTTATATAGCCCTATTATTAATTTATTAAACGCAAAATTGTTGAATTATATTTGTTTTGCTGAGTAAAAAAAATTATTGTCTTATATTTTGTATAAATATATTTAAATAGCAGATAAATGTTTAAAATTTTATATCAAACTATTACTAAAAAATATTAGCTATTTAATTTTTTAATCTAAAATTTTAACTATTAAATACTTTTAAAAACTAACAATAATTTTTTTTAAATTGTTTAAGGAATGTTTCCTAAAAATTTAAGGTCTCTGGCTCAAAATATGATGAAAGTTTAAAAACATTGCTCAAAAGTTATACGATATAGATTTTCATTATAATATTTGTTTTTAAACTTTTAAGTCTAAATCTTCTATAAACAACCTATGAAATTCTAAATTTTTTAGTACTTATATCTCAAAACTTATCTCATTATTATTTAATTTTAAAAAGCAAAGGTATTAGCTTATTTATGTAAAAAATAAGAAATATTAAGGTAGGGGATACAATTTTTTTCTTACAAAATTAAGATTAGCTCTCATTTGAAACCTTAGAGTATAACACTTTAGAACACATTTTGTTGAACAAAAAAAAAACAATCAACTTTAGAGATATAACCAGCTTACAAAAAATCAAACACAATTGTATAGAATAACAATGTTTCATAGCAAATTTTCACAGAATTTTGAAATATTCACTAAAAATCTATCTTTTCCTTTATTTTTAAAGCAATTTAATTTAAATTTTCACGAAATATTCTTTTTAACATCATAAAAATTGTAGCAAGCAAATTGCTGAAAAAGTTTAACAAAGTTATGATCAAAACTAAACATGAAATCTTTTTTTTTTTAATTTTTACTAAAAAATTAATTACAACTAAAAGAATCTCTATCCTACAGGTTTTTAAATATATCTTTAAGATTAGAATGAGAAAAATTTAAAACAATTTTTCAAAAACTAAAGAATATAGATTTTTAGTAAAATAGTCTATTTAAACCTTTTTAGAAGCCTTTAAAATATACTAAACTCTAGAACTTTGATTGCTTATATCTCAAAAATGACTTTGAATTTTTAAAAAGAGTAAAACACAACTAGTACCTTAATTATTAATATATAAAATAAGACTAACTTTTTTAAAATATAATCTATCCCCTATGGCCTTAAAATCAAAGTATACAACCCTCTCTAATGACTTTTTGATATTTTTCTAGTGATGTCTGCTTGAGCTTTCAAAACATTAATTTCTAATATGGGAAAGTTATGTAAGAAGCTGAGTGAAGTTGACAAATGGTTGAGTGAAAAAATAAGCTTTTTCAGAGTTGCCAGAGGTTTTTTGTATATTTCTTCCAGGTTTTTCAAAAACAAGTTTTTTATCAATTTTTAGTATAAAATTAAACATAAGTTATCTGTTTAGTAAGATGTTTGCCTACTAAACAAATTGATTTCTATACTGACTCAGGGTTGCCAAATGTTTTTGGCAAATTTTCTCTAGGTTTTCAAAGTTTCTTCCAGGTTTTTAAAATTTTATGTTTTAGGGTTTATTTTTAGTATAAAGTTAAGTTTAAGGTAAAAAACTGTGTTAAGTAATATTAAAATATTAAAAAGATACTGTAGTACTACTTCAAATGTGTTTTTTAACAAAAAAAAATTGATGATGACAAAAAAAATTATCTGTATGGTAGATTTTTTTGTGTCAAATCAAAATTTTTATACTTGACATGTAAAAACTGTTTAGAATTCCAAGTTTTTCTAAGGTTTCCAAGTTTTTTGGCAACCCTGTTGACTTCTATTAACCACATTTTTACAAACACTGGTCAAGAAATACTGAATGAAGTACTTAATTTATGTTTGTGACTAATTGTACTATGACTGAATAATGTTTACTGCAGTAATACTTTTACTAATTGTACTACACAAAATATTCAAAAATTTAAAACTTAGTAACTTAAATGGCTGCTACTGGTTTTTTGAAAATTTCTCAAGGTTTTTAAAATTTCCTTCAGCTTTTAAAAGTACTAATTTTGTGTTTCTTTTTTGTTTAGAATTAAGTTTAAGGTAAAAAACTGTGTAAAATAGCATTGAAAATATACTGTTAAGCTACTTTAAACTTGTTTTTCAATAAAAAACTAGTAACTACAAAGCCTATAGAACGTATTAGCATGATTTTTTTATTTAAATTAAGTTTAATATTGAAAAAGTCCAATAGTCACTCAAGTGTACTTTTATGAAATAAAAAAATGAAAAAATATAGCCAAAATTTGAGGTCTTAAAAAGTATATTAAAAGTGTTTTTTATATACAAACACATTTCAGTAACTAAAAAGCTTAAGAAACGTGTTGATATGTATTTTTTTTATTATAAATTAAGTACGAGCATAAAGTTAATTTTATAGGCAAATTTATAAGTTTTTCAAAAAACATAAAACTTTAATGTCAATTATTTTCCTTATCTTAAAAGCTACTTAATTTATAAAAATCTAGCTAAACTAAATTAATCTAGCTATAAAAAAAAAATTAGTTTGGGGTTTGAATTATTTTTTGGGGTCCCTCCAAAAATAAAGGGTTTTTTTTTTTAATATGGTATTAAAACCAAAAATAAATATTTTTTTATTTTTTTCAATTTTTTTTCCCTTAGCTTGCATGTTATTTAACTCTTAGATGTTTATTTTATAAATAATGTTAATATCTTTTACGATTTGGCCCCAAAGCAAAATGATTTATATTACACTATCATTTGCCTTGGCCATTTCCTAGATAAAAAATAAAAAAATAATAAGAATGTGAATTACAACAAATTTAATAAAATTATTTTAGTTTAATTAAACTTGTTGTAATTCACATTCTTATTAATTTTTTTTTTCCTTTTATCAATTTTTTATCTAGGAAATGGCTAAGGCAAATGATAGTGTAATATACATCATTTTGCTTTGGGGCCAAATCGTAAAAGATATTAACATTATTTATAAAATAAACACCTAAGAGTTTAAATAACATGCAAACTAAGGGAAACAAAAATTGGTTTTACACACGAATCGGGGCACACGCTTTTTAGCATTATTTGCAGGAACTTTTTTACTATTTTATAAGATATGCAATATACATTTACTAACAGGTCCAAATTTCTGTGATTTCAAAATGTAAAGACGTCGTAAGGTACGCACTTTGAGAGGTACGCACCCGCGTAAGGTACGCAGTACGACTATTAAAAAAACTTTTTTAACTCTTCATAATTGGTTTAAGATACTTATTAAAGACCGAACATTTAAAAACTTTTTGCAGGTATTATCAGAGACGAAGACAAGCTCTTAAAAGCAAAGATAGAAAACTGTAACTACTAGTGACATTTCAACTACGTTTGACATTTTTATTATATCAAAATTTTATCGTTATTTTTATGAAACATGTAATTGACTTAAACCAAATAAATTAAAAAAAAAAGGTTTAGTAATATATTTAGTGAAACCAACGTTTATTCAAACTTGTACTAGAACTGTTTTAAAAAGAAAATTAATTTTTATTATCAGTAGATAAAAATAAGAATGCAACTATTCAAAATAAATTAAACTCTAAAATTTATCAAACTTTTTAAGTTTGAACTAACTAAGTTTAAATAACTTTTTAAGCTTAAACTACAGACCATTTTTTTAAATAAATAAAAAAACAACTTGAAATTAATAATTAAAACTAATTAAGTATAACAAATATACTATATTTTTATAGGAAGTTACTACTCAAAGTTTTTGTTTAATTTTGTTTCTTTTTTCGTTTGCTTTGTTTGCCGAAAATTAAATTTAAAAAAATATTAGATCGTTTTAATACAATTAAGGTTTTAAGAGTATTAAAATAGTTTCAAGTCAAATTAGTTTTAAAATATTTGAATATTTCTTAAAAGTTAAACCTGGAAATTTCGAAATTATTTTCTTAAATATGATTATTTAAGTAAAGCTTAGCTATAAAAAGCCGTTTCATGGCAATTAAGAGGCGACTGCTACGCTCTTTTTAGTTTTCTTTTTATATACGAAACAAAAGTAAAAAATTGATGTTTACAATATTAAAAACGTGTATTAAAAAAAAGCCACTACAGAGATTGCTATTTTTTGCTTTATATAACAATAAAATTAGATTAACTTATTTTATTTTCTCTTAAAGTTTATGCATGCGTAAAATTTCTTGTTTATTTAAACTAAAACTTCGATAAATAGTTTAAACATATAAAAAAAACTATTACACACAGTATGTATGTGCTTAATAATACAATAAAACTTTCAATTTTACTTTCAAGCTTTCAAGCTACTTTCATACTACTTTTAGTTTTTTAACTACTTTAGAATAAATATTATGTTTTGCTAAAGTCAAGTCAGTCAATGTAGTAGTTACGCTTAAAATGTAATCTTAAGTTTCCAAAACTAGTATTTATGGACAGAAGCTGTTTTTAAACAAAAAAGGTTAAAGTTAAAGTATTTTTGAGGCTAATTTTCTGATACAAGTAATAGTTCATTTTGAAATAAATAAAGATTTATATTTAAGATTGTTTGTTAGTTTTTTATTTAGCTTAGAAATTCGGCTGAAGCTTATACTTTATAATATTGTTTACCTAACGATATAAAACGCTTAAAAAGTTAGAACAACAAAAAATATTAGGACAAAATAGTGTAGTTATTAGTACACATTAATTTATAAAACATTTTTTTAGCATTTTTTTAAAGTGAGATTCTTATAATTTTGTTTTGTAAAAATAAGACACATATTTATAAAAAAAATTTGTTATATTGTTATTATATTGTTAATAATTTTGTTAATATATTGTTAATAAATTTGTTACACCCTTTTCGGGCCTGTCACTTCGCTCGCGGTCGCGGGTCGGTCATTTTCATTTAGGGCCGGATTCCAATTAAGTTTAAAAAACGGTCGGGGGCCGGTCATTTTCACTCTGCGGGCCGGATTCAGCTCGCGGGCTGTACGTTGCCCACCCCTATATTACGATATAATAAAAAATTTTTTAATCTTTAACGGATAACACAAACAAAAATTCTGAATACTATATTTACTTAGTAAATTACAAACAAAATGTATACCAAAACTTTTCTAACAACATTGAAATCAAATAAGAAATAAAAAAACAGTCGTGCCCAAATAGGTGCATATATTGTTTGATTACAGTTAAGCATGTGTACCCCGACTGAAGTCTTGATACAGATGTACAGTTAAATATGTTTAAGTTTACTGGTTTAAAACATATGTTAAACCTATTAAAATAATTCTAAACAATTTATGCTATATATTATTGTTTAATTTCACTTGTTTTACGATTCAGTGGTTAAAATTGTAAAACCTTAACTGAGTAAAAACAAAAAACAACAACTAAACTCATTTTGTGTTAGTTTTTAAAATACTATTGTTAAATAAACTTGTATTTCTATATTAGATCAGTTGTTGTATTATAGTTGTTTAGTTAAACTTGTACCGTTTTAATCAAGGTTTTTTTCTGTCAAAAACTGATGAATCAAATTTGAAAATTAAGTTAAGTTGTTTATTTATTTAAAAAATGGTCTGTAGTTTAAACTTAAAAAGTTATTATATTTTATTCAAGTTTGATAAATTTTAGAGTTTCATTTCTCTAAATATTTGCATTTTTGTCTACTGATAAATAAAAAAAATTCTTATCTTAAACTAATTTAAACTTATTATCAATTTATTTTATTTTATTTGCTTTTAATAAATAAATGTTATTACTTTCATTAAACATGTTTGATTTTGCAGACAATTTTTCAGACAATTTTGCATTAAGGGTCAATTTTGCACGATGACAAATTTGCACCAAGGGACTAAATTGCACGAGGGGTTAATTTTGCATCAAGGTTTAAATTTGTACGATGGGACACTTTTGCACGAAGACTAATTTGCACGATTGGACAAAATTTCAAGAAGACATTTTTGCACAAAGGGGCAATTTTGCTCGACAGTTAAAAAAAAAAACAGGAAAATGGTATAAATTAAAACAAAATAATATATAACTAACTAAACAAAAAAAGTAACTGACCGAGGGTAAGAGTTAAAGGTAACAGTTAAAGTAAAATAAGTAATCATTTATAAGTATTTAAAAAAAAAAGTAAGTTAAAAAGTAAAAATAAATTAATAAGTAAAAAAACCTACCGACTGAGGGTAAGGGTTAGGGGTAGAAGTAAAAAAAGTTATAAAAAAAATTATTATAATCAACGAGATAAAAAAATAAGATAGCTTACCGACCGAGGGTAAGGATTAGGGGTAACAGTGATCGTAAAATAAACAAAAAAGTTAATAAATAAAAACAATTACACAAATAAATACAAGTTTTTAGTTTAAATGATAAGATTTTATTTCTAACATTCTCAGTAAGATAAAATATTAGATAATCAATTGTTTATTTTAGTTTATATCTAACACAGTACCTTTATCAATAACTTTTGTATTATGTAAAAAAATAGATGCTTGCTCATTGGAAAAATTGAAAGTTTATTACTGTTTTCTAGTTTAATAAAGAGTTTATTTAAATAGTTTAAAAATTTTTTAATATGTTTGCTAAACTGTAAACTGTTTCTAAAACTGTAAACTTTTTTAAAAAAGTATTATAAAGTAAACATTGTCAACAAGTTAAAATAATAAAACTTTAAATACGATAATAAAATTATGAAAGAAACTTAGATAAGTACAATTACAACTTTCATCATAATTGTAAATTTAACTGTCATATAAAATAATTAAATAAAGCTTTTCGTATTAGCTTATATCTTAAAATTTGACATTTTTTAGTTTAAAAATATTCTTACTTCAAGTTATTTAAAATAATGCAAATAAAACATTATAAAAATGTTTTTATCTCTTTATAAAGTACGACAAGAAAAAAAAGAACAATCGTTTCTATCAAGATAGTATAAAGTAGTGTTCATTGTATGACGAATATTAAAAAATTAAAAAATGAACCATGCCGTAGGTTTTGTACATCCTGTCAACCCTTGGGTTCATACACAAACGGTTGAAAGGATGTGGGGTGATTTGAAAGATTTTGTTAAAAAGAGGGCTTTTTTTTTGTAAAAAATATGGAATCCCACGTGTACCGCTACAATTTTCTGCACCGCTTTAAAGAGATGACTCTTCATCATCTCTTGCTGCAGGCGGTTTTCCTTTTAATAAACATATAACATTTTAAAAAACTAGCATAGTTAACGCAATTGCATTATGCAGTTATTTGAAATAAAGTACTTTAAAGTGATTAAAAAAAAACTTTTTTTTGTTAATAGACTATAAATTTACTATAAAACATTGTAAGTTCTTTTGCTGTTTTTATTTTAAAAAGTATACACCAATGTAGTTGCTAGATATATAAAATGAGTATTTTATATACACTTATTTGAAATTTTTTATTAGCTTTACAGATAATTATAACTACTTAAGGGATGCAAGAGTAATCAAACATAGACAACTCTGTTAATTTAGAATGTTTTAAACTTTCCTTTTTACGAATTAAGGTTTTAAAAATTATTTTTATGTTCAAATTCTTAACTGTTGAAATTTTGTTACCATTTTAAATATTTAAAACAAATTAAATTTTGTTTTTACCTACTTGTACGAAAATTTGAGCGAATACAGTTATAAAATGTTTATTAAGAAAACACATGTAAGAAATAATCTATCTGACCCTTAAAAATAACAGCTGTTAGCAACTGTTACTAAAAATGAACTGTTAGCAATAACTATACAGTTTAAAATTACATCAGCATATAAAACTTCTAAAACTCTTTATAATACTCATCACGTGGTTTGAAACGACCACTTTATAAGGATATAAAAACTATTTTTAAGTGTCTTACTTGCATCATCTTAGATAACATGAAGAAAGAATGTTTTTAAACTAAAAAGTTTTGTCACTTTTTAAGAAATAAGGTCAAGTAGCTCTATTCAATTATTTTTATGATAGTTAAGTTTACAATAATGATAATAGTTGTAGTTGTACTTAACTAAGTTTCTTTTATACCTAGAGCAAAAAGTCACTGAAAGTTAAACAGACTTGTTTATTTATTTAACAGTTCAGAAGGTAATAAAATTTATTCTAGTTAGTCTTATTTATAAACTTTACTTAATTGTATTTAATACCCGAAATGTTTTAATTACTGTTGTAAGGTTTATTTCTCGACTTAAAATTAAGTGCAAAAAAAAAACTTTGAATGTAATAACAATGTTAACTTTATAATACGTTTTAAAAATACTTTACAGCTTTAATAAAAAAATATTTAAGATTATCAACAACTAAATCTTTGTTTAATTGTTTTTATTAATTTACTTTAATTATATATTTACTATCACTGTTACCCCTAATCTTTACTCTCGGTCGGTAACTTGTTTTATTTTTTTCTTATTAATTTTTTTATAACTTTTTTTTACTATTACCCCTAACTCTTACCCTCGGTTGGTAGCTTTTTTTCTTTTTAATTAATTTGTGTTTATTTAATCATTTTCTTGTTTTTTGTGAACAATATTTATAATTTTTTTAAATTTTTACTATCACTTTTACCTGTACCCTTACCATCGTCAGTAACTTTTTTTTTTGTTTTTTATCAAGTTATCTTATAGTTTTTTTTAACTTTCGTGCAAAATTGACTTTTGAAGTAAAATTGTCTTAGTGCAATTGTATCTCTTCGTGCAAGTTTGTCTAGGTGCAAAAGTATCTTCGCGCAAATTGACCCTTTGTGCAAATTTGTCTTTGTGCAAAGTTAACCCTTAATGCAAAATTATCTTTGTGAATAAAATTGAATATAGTGTCAAAAAGTACCTCTTAAAAAGATTAATCTACTAAGTAAAATACGCGCCCTTAAAACCGACCATAACCTAAAAAAATTTTTAGATAGCTTTTAAGATCAGGAAAATAATTGACATTAAAGTTTTATGTTTTTTGAAAAATTTATAAATTTGCCTATAAAATTAACTTTATGCTCATAAACAAACTGGTTTTACACACTAATTGGGGCACACGCTTTTTACCATTATTTGCAGAAACTTTTTCCTATTTTATATGGTATTCAATATATATTTACTAGCAGCTCTAAATTTCTACAATGTGCCTTTTAAAAAGTAAAAACATCGGTAAGGTACGCAACGCACCCGCGTAACGTACGCACTATTTGTTTTAATTTTTATTATTATTTATAGTTAGTTTGAGATACTTATTTAAAACTAAATACTTATAAACTTTTTACAGGTGTTATCAGAGACATAGACAAGCTCTTTAAAGCAAAGATAGATGGCAACTAAAGGGTACCCGCAGTCTGTTTTTAATTTTAGTCAGTAATACACTGCCTTTCAGTTGAAAAAATGCATGCTAGAGAAAGGTGCTCTAAATTCAAATAATTAGAAATTAACAAAAAAACAGAAATAAGAAACAAATAGCTATACACAAGAGTTTTAAATATTGTGTTTAGTTTTTACTAATTTTTTATCTGTTATGGTGATGTTTACTATTTCTAATATTACAGTAATATTACTATAAGTCATATGTAAGTCTTCTAAATTATCACTTACATACACAAAATTGTTTCAAATTCGAAATAAGATACAATTAAATATTTTTTGGTATATGTGTCAATCACTAGGTTTTAATTTGCAGTTTGGTAATTACCAAGAATGATGTTTCACCAATATCAATCTGAAATTGTATTATATTCAATGTGTTTTTTAAGCATGATTTTAGGCAAAGTAATAAACAAAATTAAACATATTGGTCTTAAACCAATAAAACTTAAATGTTTAATCGCTTTTAATTTACCGAATTAATTTATTATTTCAATACAAGAATTTATGTAGACTATCAATATCAAGCTGAATTTATAATACATTTGATATCTTATATAATCATAATTTTTGGATAAAATTTTATCTTTTGTAAATACATGAATAAAATTAGTCTGTATATCATAAACTAATAAACTAAAGCATTTAATTGCTTTTATTTTACAATTTATTATAATTAAGTATTACAATTAATTTATATCAATTCAATAATTTGTATTGATTATGATAATGTATAATATAATTGATTGAATAATTTAGTTTATAATATATTAGTCTAGTTCTTTCTATTTATTTATATAGCTTTTTTGAAACAAAGTATTGTTTTTTTAGCATAAAACTATGGTTAAATAACACATCAAATGGATTGTATTTACAGTTTGATATTGGTGCTGACCTGAAGAGCATAACTAAATGTTGGGAACGGGTCTAAATTGCGCGAAGAAAAAATTGCACGAGGTTACTAAATTGCACGTGGAGACTAAATTGCACGAGTGTACAAAATTGCACGAAGATACTTTTGCACGAAGACTAGTTTGCACGCGGGCACAAAATTGCACAAGGGGACAAAATTGCACGAAGACTATTTTGCACGGAAGCTCAATTTTGCACGAGTTACAATTTTGCACGGAAGGTCAATTTTGCACGACAGACAGTTTTGCACGGAGGGTCAATTTTGCACAAAAAATACTAACTTAAAATAATTAAATAAAAAGTATAATAAACATTTATATTTAAAAATAATAATAATAATAAGCATGTATCAGTGTAATTAATTTTAATTTAATTAGGTTTATATTAATTTTATTTATATATAGTTTTTTAATTTTTTTTAGCTTTTTTTGAATTGAAACTAAACTATTGTTTTTAAAAACTAATATGAATTTAAAAAGCTTTTAATACAAATTAAGTTTACGTCAACTAAGTAATTATCCTGGCCGAGTGCAATGGGTAAGTAAAGATATCTTTGTTTAAAACAAATAAAAAGAATTTCTACATCTGTATGAATCTCAATTACAAAATAACAACTTGTTAATAATTATTTAAAGATTCAATGTGACAATTGCAGCCGTTGGTTCCACGAATGTTGCCTACAACGTCCAAGAAAAGGTTTTATTACTTTAAAAAACAATAACTTTTATTGTGATTTATGCAATTACTCCGTTCCAAGCAATTCTCCAAGCTTTTAACAGTTGAAGAAACTTAATTTTATATAAACTTAAGAATTCTTTTCTTTATATTCGTTTAATATGTGTGTTTCTTTGTAAATTGTAGCAAACTTACATGTTTTTTAAAATTAATTTAACAACAAACGTACTTAAGTAACTTATTTTCAAAATTATTGTTGACTCTTTATTGTATCTAACTAATAAACTAATATTTAGTTGCAAAGTTATTTATATAATATTATAAGTATTTTGTGGTTTTATTTTTAATTAAGTGGTTTCAAAAACAGCTAAGATTAATAGTTCTCCGCAAAATATACAAATTTTGAGTCTTATCGGTTTAATTATGTTAGGACGATTTCAATAGCTTAAACAATAATCGATATAGTTTTTACTTTTTTGTATATATTTCTAAAAAACTGTAACTACTTTAGTTTTCGATGTTAATCGTTATATTTTTTTATACACTGTAACTACTTTAGTTTTCAAAGTTAACCGTTGAGTCTTTCAGGATCTGTAGTTCTACGCATAATAAACAAATTTTTTAAAGTTTTATTGGTTTAATATAATTAGGGCGATTTCAATAGCGTAGACAATAATCGGTGTAGTTGAACTTTTCGAAAACTTGGTTATTTTTTTTATTTTTTTATTACATATTTATACGCTATAACTACTTTAGTTTTCAAAGTTAATCGTTGAGTTTTTTAGGATCTGTAGTTCTACGCATAATAAACAAATTTTTTAAAGTTTTAATGGTTTAATATAATTAGGGCGACTCCAATAGCGTAGACAACAAAGGATGTCTATAACTTAAAAAAATTAGAAAGTGTATGAATTTAGTACATATGAATTTCTATCAAACTTCAGCCTCGTAAGTTTGAAACAAAGTATCATTATTTTAGCCAAAAATTATGGTTCAATTAGACATTAAATGTATTATATTTTCAATTTTGTATTGGTGCTCACCTAAAGTTAACCATAACCAGAAATAATTATATTGGTTATAAACTATAATATTAGTAATTACCTAGGATGATGTTGAACTAATATCAAGTTGAAATTATATTTGATTTATTTTCAATCATAATTTAAGTGTATAAAAATTTATATTTTTTAAGTACAAAAATAAAATTAATCCTAAGGAATTTTTAGTTAGATTACCATTATACTATCTATTACATGATAATTCAGGCTGCATTGCGTTCATAACTTATTTTTTGTGTAAAATATTTTTTGAATACAAGCACTATGTTTTGTCACATCATCACATGTGGGAAGTAAACTATTAATTTAGCGTATTAAAAACAATTTTGTTACATTAAATATAAAATATTGGTAATATTTCCTGAATTATTAATGATTTTGACCAATATCAAGCTGAAATTAGCCTTCTCCCCACCCCTATCTTGTGGCCATCTTAAGAGAAAAACGCTTTTTAAATATCAAAACTTTTTCAAAGGAGAATTTCTAGCTACATATTATATTTTGATATTGATATTCAATTTTTCAAATTTATATTCAAATTATTTATAAACCAATCATAAATTTAAAATTAAAGTTTACATATTAGTATAATATATTTTATATTACATTAACATGTAAAAGAATATACAATTTAAAGTTCTTATATTAAAAATTTTATTGCCAGTTTTTTTTACAACATATTTCAATTCTGTCACTTTAAATAGAACGAAAGTTAAGTTTTTTTATCCAATTAATTATACTAAAATGTTGCAATTTAAACAAAATATACTAGTAACATAATAATTAAATACAAAATAAATATACAATTTTATGTAACTAATAAATATTTAATTGCAAATCTTTTTTAATCGTATTGCTATTAACATATTGCAATAAAACTAAATATTGCACTTTAAGTTAATACGAAACGAACAATATAATATTATTATACAACGCATATTAAACATACATTTTAAATTTGATAAGCAAATAACGTAAATTAGTTTACGTCAA
The DNA here is from genome assembly GCF_965202585.1 of Thalia democratica. Lineage (NCBI taxonomy): Eukaryota > Metazoa > Chordata > Thaliacea > Salpida > Salpidae > Thalia > Thalia democratica. The sequence goes on along the minus strand of NC_139169.1, from coordinate 53,503,048 downwards.
ATTGTTATTTTGAAAACATTTTTAATATCAATAGTGACTTATTATAATAAAAATAGATTTAATTCAATTTTTTTAATTTTGTTGACTAGATATTTTAGCATATGTTTTATGATACATTGCAATTAAAAAATGTTTATACAGGGTTGCCACTTTACCTAGAAAAACCAAGAATTCGACAATTTAGGCAAAAATAATTTGAAAAAACCTAGAATTTTTATCAAAAAACCTGGAATTTTTAATAATTTCAGTAGCAAAATTTCGGTTTGAAACGAAAAATCTATCGTATAAATATGATTTTTTGTCATCATCAAAAAAAGTTTTTATTAAAAAACACATTTAAAGTAACTTAACAATATCTTTTCAATATTATTGTACTATAAAACACAGTTTCTTATATGGAAATTGACTTAAAACTAAAAATAGACCCAACAATGTGACTTTTAAAATCCTGGAAGAAATTTGGAAAATCTGGAAATTTTTTTTTCAAACGAGTGGCAACCCTGTTTATATAAAGCAGTTTAAATGAGTATATTTTATTAAATATACAAATAATATAAGTTAGTTTATATTTATTATCTTTTTGTGAACAACTTTTAAAATCAATAATGCCTTATTTTAATTAATTATTATAAATTCGGTTTAAAACATGAAATTTAAATAAAACTTTAAAAGATAAAATTTTTATATAATAATTGAAATCTCCTTGTTTTACTTAGTTTATAAGTAGTGATCTCATTAAAAAACACTTGAAATTATCTGAAACATCAACAACAAAAATTTTGATAATATTAACTGTTTTTATAAATGTGGTCATGTTTAAAGAACTTGAACAAAATATAGTTTGGTTAAAACATAGTGTACTCAAAGTTAAAGATTTATGTGAATTAAATCGTATAATACGTAAATATATATTCACTTTAATGTTGCATGCCGCTAAAGTTTTAATAAAATAAATTAAACTGAGATATTTAATTTTCGTTATATTATAGTCATTAAAATGCAATATTTTAAAAACTATTTATGCAATTAAATGTTTAATATATTATTTTTTTTTTAAATTTATTTTGCATATTGATATAATATATAATAGTTATTATATATTTTATTTATTATAATAATTTTTATAATTTATTATTAATTTTATATTATTATATAATTTATAATAATAATTTTTATAATAATTACAGTTATATAATAATAATTATATATTACAAAAGATATCCGTCGTGCAAGGCTCAATAATCGAAAGGTTCTTTGTATTGTACAACACGTCTTAGGACCAAAAATTTTGTGCGTTTTTTTTTTGTCGTTTGATAAACTACATAATTAAATTTTCATCTTCAATTTAGGCCCTGGTAAAGATATAATTTGAATATAAGTTTGTAAACATGGATATAAATATCAAAATTATGTAAACAATATAAAAAGGGAATTTTACCTAACCTGAAACCCACTGCGCTTCTACTTTACTTTCCAAGATAGATAACTACTAGTGACATTTCAACTACGTTTGAAAATGTTACTGTATCAAAACTTTATCGTCAAAAAAATAAAAGTTTCTATTTTTATGAAACATGTATTTGATTAAAACCAAAAAAAAAAAAAAAAAAAAATTAATAATAAGTTTAAATTAGTTTAGTCAAACTCGTACTAGAACTGTTTTAAATAAAAAATTAATTATATTCACTAGTAGTTAAAAATGCAACTATTTAAAAAAATGAAACTCTAAAATTTAAAAAGCTTAAATAAAATATATTAACTTTTTAAGTTTTAACTACACACTATTTTTTAAAATAAATAAGTAAATAACTTGAATTTAATTTTCAAAACTAATTAAGTATAATAAATATACTACATTTTTATAGTAAATATACTACTCGTAGTTTCCGTTTAACTGTGTTTCTTTTTTTGTTTGCTTTATTTGCTGAAAATAAAGTAAATAAGAAATTATTAGATCGTTTTTATACAATAATGGATATAAAATTATTAAAATATTTTTAAGTCAGATTAGTTCTAAAATATTTGAATATTTGTCAAAATTTAAACCTGGAAATTTCGAAATTATTTCCTTAAATATGATTATTTACCTAAAGCTTAGCTATAAAATGTCGTTTCATGGCAATTAAAAGGCGACTGCTGCGCTCTTTTTATTTTTTTTTATATAAGAAACAAAAGTAAAACATTGATGTTAACAAAATAAAAACGTATATTAAAAAAAACACTAAAAAGTTTGTTATGTTTTGCTTTATATAACAATAAACTTGGGTTAACTTGTTTTATTTTCTCTACAAGTTTATGCACGAGTAAAATTTTTTGTATACGTATTTAAAATAAAACTTCGTTAAATTGTCTTAAAATATTTAAAAATATTGCATACACTATGTATGTGCTTGATAAAACATTAAAACTTTCAATACATTTGTAATTTTTAATAAGTATCTGCACAATATTTAGTTTTTTCTTTATTCAACAATTAACGTTTGGTAAAATTGTTCTATAAATTGTTGCACGCATAACTGTAACGCTGCAAGCCTTAGTTAGAGTCATGAAAAATATTCAATGAAAGTTTTTAAAACAAGTATGAGCATAAATGCCAAATGTAGCTTAAACGCGGAAAAATTGTCTTAAAATAAGCTCTTTTTCACAATAGCTGTTAGCTTAGCATTAAATAAATATATCTTTCTTGGTTGAGTTCATTCACAAACTAATTACAAGAATGATAAAGTCTGTAATACAAAACATAATTAAAACTAGGTAAATACTTATACATCTCCCCCCAGATTTTATCTACGAAGGAGATAAAACGATAAATTTACCTAGCAAAACAAAATTATTTTAAAACAATTTGTTACAACTTAAACACATTTTTCAGGTCTGAAGTTCAACGAAGTTAAACTCAAAAAGACAAAAACATTTAAAAAATTACGATTAACTTAGTTCACTATTAAATGATTTGTTAAAAAACTACAACTTAAACAAACAACTGTAACAAAAAGTTTGAAACTTAATCTTTACTTTTCTTCACTCAGATGGTGAATACAAGCATTCAAAAACTTAATTGCCTTACCGATTTGAACTTTTCAGCTTTAAAGAACGAAACCACACGCCATTCATCTAATTACCTTGAAGCTTCACTTAATTTGCCGATAAACATCTTTACCATAATTTCGACTTCAAACAAAGTAGAAGGTACATTACTGATAGCATTAATCACTAAAAATACTGCTACACTTATTTTCCAAGTTTTGGTACCAATCAACAGTTCGAATTTTTGAAAGTCAATCTCCGCGTCCTCATCCAAGATTACGTTGAACAGATGGCTGTTAGATAAGTCTGCTGCAAACTTTATGACGTCACCATTAGACTGAAACTCATTCATTAGTTAGACAATAAAACATTAATTTACAGTAAACATTCCAACTTGACAAAAAAATGAATATCAGCAACATCGGTGTCACGAAGCTTTTGAAAAGCAATATAAAGTCTTACACGGAAACGCTGCAAATAATCCGATAATTTCACACACTCATTCCGGACACATTATTGTTTACAGGTTAACTTTAGTGGTCTGTTTGTTTTTCTGTAGAAAATATAAGTCAAGAAAATATAGATCAAAGCAAATCTGAGCCATTCCGGTTCAACATCAATTTTGAAGAAAACTATTAGTACAGAGGGAAATTACACAATGCTTATTCAAAAAGAATCTTCTTTCTGGAAATACAGAACATCAAAACTTTTCTTGACAACTTTTTCTCAAGTTTACCAGAAAAGACAAACTTTTACAGTGGTATGTTTGCTTTTCTAAGATAAGGGATACTTCTTAGAGATTTGCAAACAGGAAGGGTAAATCTTCTTAGAAACTTACGATTTTGAACAGTTAAGCGACCTGATCCATCAACCTTGACTACACATTGATGGCAGTCCTTCACTTTCACCACCACTCCACTATTCCCCCACTTGCTAGGAAAGTTACCTGTTCGATTTAGTATCACGACATGATCACCGCAATTCAGTGGTGGCAACGATTTTGTGTTCTCAGTTATATTTTCCAGAGACTTAACAAAACAAATACTGAGAGATTCTTCCTTTTTATTCCAAACTTCACGCCACATTTTTGAGATCTGCGGGTTATTGTAGGTCATAAAACTTTTTCTGACGTAAGGTAATGACTTCTTTAAATTTCGTCGCGATGTAAAAGTACGTTTTTCTGTCCCTGTACCTCCTTTTTCTTCTTTGCGTTTTTCCACTCGAACATTTTTTTTCTGCGACCTCGGCTGCAAAGGCCATCAAAGTTTTGTGTATACAATCCACCAACTAGAAGTTCATTTGACTCATCAGCATAATTTTGATGACTTTGATAAACTTTTTTACGGGACTTTATCCAGCATTTTTTACAGGCAAAACACTCAATATACCTCATATTTTTACTGCTCCAAACAAATTTATCATTTGTTTTATTACATATGCTACAAGTTGTTTTACCACTTGGTTTTTGTGTGGTTTTCTTTAAGGATTTGCATACATTTGGTGTGTACAATCCACCAACTAGAAGTGCATTTGACTCATCAGCATAATTTTGGTGACTTTGATAATTTTTTTTACAGGAATTTAACCAGCATTTTTTACAGGCCGAACACTCAATATACCTCATATTTTTACTGCTCCAAACAAATTTATCATTTAATTTATTACATGTGTCACAAGTTATTTTACCACTTGGTTTTTGTGTGGTTTTCTTTGAGGATTTGTATGAGAAAACTGATGCTGTAACAGCGGGTTTTAACATTGCATCACGTGCCATCTCTTTTCCTTCAATAAAACCGATTGTCTCATTGACATTTTTCTCATCTAGATTTTCCCATCCTAGCACCTCTTTACGGATATCCTCATCGGCTAAACCTGTTACCATGACATCTTTTAGGATTATGTCTGTAAAATCTAATATTTGATTACAGCCATCCTTTGGGCATTTACATGTGTACGAGCATGTACTGGCTTTTCCCTTTAAACGGGCAGCAAATGATCTAGTTTTTTCAGTCAAATCCTGTCTTGCACTAAGAAAGTATGATCGTCGTACAACAACTGAAACAGGAATAACTGCAAGCTGCTTGATCATCCTTAAAAGCTCTTGCTCACTTAAATTTACTACATCTTCATGTCCCTTCAGAATAGCATCGCCTAAATCTTCCTCACAGCACTGGTACAGTTGACGGCGTTTTTCTACATCTGTCATCTCCATGCTATCTTTAAAAATAGTCCACTTTTGTACAAATATGTTCCAACCCTCTTCACTGCAGTCTTACCCTATTCGAGGACGGTCCATTTTTGGAAGCTTTGGTTTTGAAGAATTTGCATTAATGTGTACATTGTTGTGAATGATAAGCAAAGAGGCAACTACAGAAGCATCAACGTCTGGTGTTTCATATGTTTTCATATGTGCAACTCTCAAGAGGGCATTTAATCACAGGCATTGTTGATTCAATTCAGCTTGACTTTATCATAAATAAATATATCTTTCTTGGTTGAGTTTATTCACAAACTAATTACAAGAATGATAAAGTCTGTAATACAAAACATAATTAAAACTAGGTAAATACTTATACAAGCATAAACCTCTTTTAATCCAAATTTTGATTTTTGTAGCATAACGGCGTAAAGGGGGGTCACGTAAAGGGGAATCCCATATATCTGTACCGAAATCGCTATTTGTCCCTGCGCTGTGATAATAGTGAATAAGTTTACAAATTAAGTAGTTGTAAACACTGAGAAGTTTAAATTTATTAAAGCAATATGACGTTTGCTTAACGACCAATTTTTAATATAAAATGCTATTCTTGTTGTAGCAACGGTCAGTTACTGATGAACTTTGATGATGACACATCACTTTGTATGAATTGAATTGAGTGGAATTTAGTTAAGCTTTTGAACTTTTGTAAATTTGTTGCTATATAAGAAAGTACCAAATTATAGATTAAACTTTGTTGCTTATTAAAGAAAGTACCAAATTGTTAAATTATTCTTTAGCTTTATTAACTTTTTGTACAATTTCACTTGAGAGCAGCTAATACGTATTTTTAAAATTACATTTGTTATTAAATATTGTATATTAAACATTGCTGTGTAACTCATAACCATTTGTTTTTAATTTAAGTTATTATTTAACTGGTTTTTATACAAATAGAAATGATTAAGACTAAGAAGGGCTTAAGACAAAAAAATAAGTTAACGGGTCTTGCAGATAACTGAGCCATCAGTATCTGCTGACTTCATATCTCCTAATACGAAAATTTTTATAAATAATTTATCAGAGTTTATAAGTTGTAGTAACAATGCTTGTAAAGCTAATAAAATAATAAATTTAAATTGTGACTATTTAAAGTATTATAAAAGGTTCTAAAGGGACATTGCTCTTTAATTTAATTAACTTTGAAAATATTAAAATAATGCTCATGCTCAAATTTTATGAAAAAAATAAAAATAATAAGTGCATCATTACGAGAAAGCCATTATTTAGTATGTTTTAACGTTTCTTTTAGCTATACATATTTTTTTAAGGTAGAAATTCAATTAAAATACTTATTAAAAAATTTTAATTTTATTTAATCCAATTAAGACATCATGCAAAGTATTTTGTATATTAAGCTTAATAAGTTGTTTATGAAATCTTTCCAAATCCTTAACTACACTGAAAATACAAACTTTAAAACTTACTAAATATCCAATTTAATGTTAAGAAGCAAAATAGAGAATGAGTAAGTCTGATGTTTTTCTACAATAAAAAATCATAATTTCATAGAAATAAAAAAATATTAAAGTCTTAAAATATTTAAAAATTATAATTAAAAATATATCTTTTTAGTTTACCACAGATGTTTTTGTGTTAAAACTTTATTCCGACTAATGGCGTTTCACTGCTCTCAAATAGATTTAAGAACAGATCTACGGAGTCTCAAAAAGCTCTAAGAATAGCTCTATTGTTATTAAATTATTGTTGATTTTTGAAACCGTTTATAAAATCATTCATTGAAATTTGCAAATTATTATTTTGTATTCTCTAGATACTTAATCAACTATACATGTTTAGTTTGTGTCATATAAAAGTAATTTATTTAAAATATATGTAAAAACGTAAGCAATTAAATATTTATTACATATAAACTTTTTTTTATATTTGATTTGTGTAATTTTTTATTTATTAAATTTTCTTAATCTGATTATTTAACTTAAAAAATGTTAAGGTTCATTTGGTCTAGATCCCAAAAAAAAACGTGGGAAAATTTAGTTTTTTTTTGGTTTTTAAGTCAAATTCTCAGAATTTTACAACAATTCTAATATTGTTTAAGTTTATTGACGCAGTTTGTGCGGTCTTTTTGGATTGAAGTAAAGCATTTGGTAGTGTAGATAGTAATGTCTTACTAAGAAAATTGGAATGTTTTGGTGTAAGAAGCAATATGCATTTACTAATTAGTTCATATCTAGATGGAAGGAAACAGTTTATTAGCTTTAGAGGATTTGAGTCTTAATGTGAAAAAAAGTGACGTTGAGGTACCACAAAGCTCAAAGTTAGGACCGTTGTTATTCCTAATACATATAAATAACTTACAAAATAACAGTAGTCTTTGCATCCTCAACTTTGCAGGTGAAACAATATTAACAAAACATTTACAAAAAACATACTTAAATGACAGGAAAATAGTTTAATGCAGAACTAAGATGGGTATCAGATTGGCTTATGATAAACAAAGTCAAACTAAACCTTGATAAAACCGGAAGTATGCTTTTATATAAATCAAAATCTTTTTGTTGAAAAATTTAGATCGTTATGTGAAAATAGGTAAAACATCTATAAAAAAGACAACTAGTTATAAATATTTGGAAATGATTATAGACAGAAATATAAAATGGTCAGAACACATAGAGACTATAAAAAACAAAATTACAAAAAACGTTGGGTGTATTGTATAAAGCAAGTTATTTTTTAAATGAAAAAGCATTATATATAATATTAAATTTATTGTTTATGAGCAATGTTAGATATGGTTTGTTGATCTGGGGATGAGAAAATAAAAATTGTATAAATGTTACCAATGTTCTTATAAACAGAGAATTTTGGAGCATACACTATAAGAAATATGATGATAGTGTTAAGAAAGTAATAACTGAAAAAAATCTTGAAAATCTGTATCTATATGAGTTAGGTATTTTTATGTTTAAGTTTAACAATAGTTTGTTACCAACTAACTTTTATGATTAGTTAATGAGTGTTAAATATATCCACAACTATCATACGAGGTTTTCAGAAACAACTTTTTTCGTACCTAGATTTAACAAAAAGAATGGTCACAAGTCGCTTGCTTACCAAGGTGGTAAATTATAGACTGAGCTAGTATTATGTTTAAATTATTTATGTTGTTTTTTAAAGCTCCAGGATGAACTTAATAATTATTTATTAAATAGTGATTATCAAGCTCAAAAGTGATCATTGCTACTTGTTTATTTACTTTTGTTTAAGGTGTCAATGATAAATGTCATTTATCAACCAAAAGCTTAGTTCAAAAGTTATTATTTTTTGATTACTATAACAGTGGTTCAGTCTAAAATGCAGCATTTTCTATCTGGCTATTCTTTAGATTATTTATTAAGATTAATACTTTGAGCTAACTTCAGAATATTTAAACTTCTTTTTATTTTTACTTTTCTAGTATGCCCATATAAAAATTTAGTGATAAGATGTACTTTTCAACAAAGAGTAAAGTATATAAATGGTAAGCTGAGATTACTGTATTAAGTAAATTTATAATAAATTAATCTAGTTTTCTGGGGAAATATTTTTTTTTATGTTTGCAAACTTTAATATTATTATCATTATTATTTGATTCTTTATAGTAATACTTTTGGCTTAGAAAAGTATTCAAATAAAAAAATAATTTTGTTAAGTAATTTTTTGTTGTTAATTTTATTCATTGTGGATGTTTTTACTAATTAAGTGCATGGTATGTAAATGTTACAGTATGTATTTTAAAAAATTAAGTTGAGTGTATGGTTGAATTCACTTCTTTAAAAAGTAATAATGTTTATATGGTATTTAATTACTTTTTCAATTTTAAATTTCAATAAACTTTTTTTTGTATTTCAATCAAATAGTTAAAAAAAAAAGATAAATAAAAGTAGGTTCATCAAGTTCGATAGTTTACTCTCATTAATAATAAGTCATTTTATGTAAAACTTTATTCCGGTGCATAGCTTAAAAAACTAACTTAAAAATTGATTGTTCTGTTATTTCAAGTTTGGCTTTTCAAACAGCGGTAGGACTTTTTATGGGTAGTTTTAAATATTGAGTACTTTTGATTGCAGCAATTTTGCAAAAAAAGTACCCAATATTTTGATGACGTCATGAACTTTACTTTGGGTATTTTTGAAGCTTAAACTTTGTAAACAAAGCAAAATTGCTGTCTAGGCCTATGATATATTCACATTATCTATTTTTTAAATATGAAAATGATTAAATCTGAATAAATACAATGAAATGTACAAAACATTTCCCTTTGTTATTAAAGTTATAGAAATATAATGTTTAACTCTGATATTTTTTGTGTAAGTAACAATTTCAAACTCAAAAAATTTAAGCTATTATTTTTTCAATTTTTCCTTTATAGTTTATTATTGATGACTTTTAGTCATAGAAAAAATTTAAACTAGTTATACATAAGTTTTGTAATTCAATAAAACCTAGCATTTTTTTAGTTTGAAATAAAGCTAAAATGATGGTCATCAAACCTAGATGTTTATTGGAATCTTGGAATGATGTATAAAATCCGAGAATAACTTTAATTTCTGATCACTTTTTTTTCTAGAAAAATAAATACGACTTGTAATTAAAAAAGTATGTTAAATTTAGAAAAAATTGAACGAAATTTCAAAAAAAAAACATAGTGTAGTTACAGGAAGGGTGTAGATCACTTTTATTACAACTTGATGTTATTTTACAGATTTTTAAGTAAACCACAAGTAGCCTTATACAGATTTTTAATATTAAAACAAATTTTTGAGACATAAAATTATATTAGTGAGTACAGTAAGTTTTTATTGTTATCTTTTATTTTGTTTTCTTTGTTTTAATCAATATTCAAAGATATATTTCCTTAAAATTTTACAGGGTTGCCAAAACACCTGGAATCCAGGAACCTGACAGTTTAAACAAAAACTGGAAAAACCTTGAGTCTGTGAAATTTAAAAAAAAAGGAATAATATGGTATTTCAAACAAAAATCACCAAAAAATATGTGATTTTTAAACTATTTTAGCATTTAAAATAATAAAGTTTTGGTTAGATATGATAAGTCTATCATATATATGAGTTTTTATTTCTATCAATAAGTTAATTTAACTATAAATAGATTTTAAGTCTTTTTACAGTATCTTCTAAGTGTTGTTATACTATTTTTTTATAGTTATTTACCTTAAATTTATTATTTTATGCTATAAATAGATCAATATACTTGTTGCCTTAAAAACTTAGAAGAAACTCTGAAAACATTACCCAAAGTATGGTATGACGTCATCAAAATATTAAAGTCTTTTTTTGCAAAATTGCTGCAATTATATGCTGAAAAGTACCCAACATTGCTCGAAAAAAAACTACCCATAAAAAGTCCTACCCTCAAAACAGTACCTTAGTTGATTAAAATGAAATAAAATATTGTTAAGAGTAAATAATTTATAAAATATAAAATGATGTCATAATTGAAGATGATATTATAATCGAGTGTAAACTTATAATTTAAAAATTAACTAAATTTTAATGAAACATTAATGTTTACTGTTTAAGGCTATTAGATTTAAAATCATACTAAAACGAACCAAAGATAAAAACTGACGATAATAAAATTAAGCTTTTAAAATATTAAAGTAAACGACTATTATAAAATCTATGATACTAAATTATGTTAATAAAATATAGTCTGATTAGCGAACTTTTTTGATTATATAATCTAAGCTTTGATGATTGAAAACATAAAGCTTCCTGTATGTAGATTGTAGATAAAAAGAACTTTAAGCTCGCATAAAACTGAAAAGTTTTTTTCTTGTAGTTACTAGCACGGTCGTGACTATCGATTTAGTGTCGTCCAATCGCTGAAAAAATATTTTTTTTCAAGATTTTTCCGATAGACCTTTAAAATAGTTTTAAGAATTTTAGCATATGCTGATTATTTCGTTTGTGAAACCTTTAATAAGTCTTTTAGTTTTTTTAACGTATTTGCAACCAAAGTGACTATTAAACAAATAAATAAATAATGTCGATTTTTTCTTGGTTGGAAGAAACGGTATACTATCAAAATCCACCCATGTTCAAAATCCACCAAGTAATTTAATATTTTCTTTATTTGTTAATCTATTTTATATATTTTTGCATTTTTAATATTTTTTATTTATTTATTTTTCACAATCAGTGTTACCCCTAACCCTTACCCTCGATCGGTAAGCGGTTCTCGAATTTGACTGGGTGGATTTTGAACGTGTCCCGGGAGAAACATCTTTGTAAATTCCACTTAGATGTCGATTGGTGTATAAGATTGTTCTTGAACACACAGAAACAAAAACCTGATTCTACTTCCCCAGAATTTTTCTTTGAAAACTACTCAGAAATATTGCTAAGTTACAGAAGTTTTAAGTAAGCTTGACACTTCTGAGGGCCAACCGTTTTTTATTGCTGTTGAACTTATTGCTCTTGTTATATTTTTTGTTACTAAGTTACCCTGATAGTCAAGAGAAAGAAAAGCGTTTTAAACTATTTTCAACTCGCCTTAAAAATAGCATTAAAAAAGTCAGTTTAATGCGTAATATACCCCTTAAAACTCCTAACTTCTGCTTGACTTGACTAAATGGTGTCTACTGAACATTGGATTTGAATCTTTTTTTACATCAGTACAAATAGTTTACTATCAGTTATGAATAAAACAAATAAATGATCATTTTTAAGTTTTTGGTAATGATTAGTTATCCTACTTTTATTCTATAAAAACCGAAAGGTATTTTTGTGAACCAGGTCCTAAGAGTAAATATTTTGAGCATCTTTTTTGTCGTTCAGTAAACTATAATATTTATAAGTTAACTAGTAATGCCTTTTGTACAGTTATCTATTTTGAAAATACCTAATTCTCAAAACAGCGTGTGTTTTATTAAAATCCAAATGTAAAATTAGACTTTGTTATCTTTTGTATCCCATTAGTAGAGTTTTCTCTTCATATAATTTACTTATAAAGTAAAAGGTCCCGCAAAAGTCTATCTCGTATAAATCGAGCCTGTTATGTACAAAACGTTGACATATCGGGTCCACCGACTAGAGAAGTTGCCTAACTTTGTTATAGAGCATTGGAAAAGTTTACTAAAACTGTTTTTTTAAGAAGTAAAATAACTTCATTAAAACACTACATATAAAAAAGTAATGGTTAGTAGTTTTAGAAAAGAATAATTATATTATACAGTAATTGAAAATATTTTATTGATACATATATGGTTTAGTATGCCAATAAAGAGCAATTAGAAAGTTTCTTTGTTTAAAGTCAAGCATTTTAGTTTGTAGCAACATGAAACCACAAACAAACACTTTTAAACCTACAATAAACATTAACTATAAAAGTACAGATACTTTGAATCTGTTCATGCCCGATAGTTTATTTGTGTCTTTTTCGAGAACATTTGTTATAAATTTGGTATGGTTTCTATTTAATTAATTTGATTTACGTCTGTATTTCGATAACATACGCCGAAACCAGTGATTTACAAGGTTCACAAAATTACAGGGTTACCTTTTTTTTTTTTTGGCAAGTTTTCTCCAGATTTTCAAAATTTTCTCCAGGTTTTTACAAGTACCAAATTCGGGTCTGTTTTTAGTTTAGAAATAAGTTTAAGGCTAAAAACTGTGTTAAATAAGATACTTTAAAGCTACTTTAAATTTATTTTTTATAAAAAAAAATTAGACGGTGATAAATTTTTTTTATCTAGATTTTTTCTAGATCCTGATAGATTTTTTGTGTCAAGTCGAAATTTTATTACCTTACATAAAAAAACTGCTAAAATTCCAGGTTTTTTAGTGATTCTTGTTTAAAATTCCAGGTTTTTTTCCTACAATTTCTCAAATTATAGGTTTTTTTGCCTAAATTCTCAAATTCCAGGTTCTTTGGCAACCCTGAAATTAGGATCCTGTTGCAACCAGAACCATAATGAAATTAGGATCAGGATATTAGTGAAAGAAGTAAATATTCGGCTTGATTCGGTAGATAGCTAAATTTAAGTAGGAAGTTAACCGTTGATTAATCGCTGGACACAAATATTAAGAAAATTTAATGAAATATTAAGTTCTTATACTTTTGTAAACTTAACGTTTTTGTTAATATTGACCATTAAAGTTGAACTTTTAGAATTATTTTAACAGGTTTTAGCAAAAATTTACGTTTATTAAAGAATAACACAATAAAAAACTGATTTTCACGATATTTGTGTTCAGCAATTAAGTTTGTATAATTTTTTTTTTCAGATTCGTACTTTGTAGTTTACTTTGAAATTTAAGACGCTAACTTTGACATACATGCTTAACGAATTTTATCATGAATTTATCTAGTTATTTTTCAGAAAAACATTATGTTGGTTTATTTTAATTATTATCAAAAGTAAAATCAATAAATGCATAGTTTTAGGAATAAAAATATGAAATTAAGTAAAAAGTTAAATTATTATATGAACGCAAACTTCAATTAAAAATTTTTAAATATGATGTAAAATCGTATACCTCTGTGAAATCAGAAAATGTTAGATTTGTTTGTACCTTATGTGTTGTTTAAAACAGTATTTGCCGACCTTAAATAATAACAGATCGTAATGGTTGAGTAGATGCCGATATTTTTTTAAATTCCCCTTATCATGTTCAAAATCCTCTTTTTTTTTAAACATTTTCATGCAGTCAATCATTTTTTAACATTTTATATCTTTAACAGTTGATAACTAAATATATATGAAGATTTCATGTCCCTTTTTTACTAAAAAGTTAAACTTCAAGAAGAAAACTGATTTAACTGTGTAAAATTAGTAAAAAGAATACTGGTATGCTATTTTAAAAACGTTTTATAATAAATTAAACCTGATTATTATTGTTTTTTAATTATAGTACTGTTTTTTATCAAATATAAACTTTTTAGTTACACTTTTATACACATAAAATTGTTCAAAGATTTTATAACACATTTAATATCAAGTTTTTTACTACTTTAACATTCCAGGTTTTCTGATAAAATTGCTGTTCATAAAACTTTTTAAACCTATATATATACATCAATTAAAATTTGTAAAAGTATTAATACTGTGGATTTGTTTATGTTTGATGGTTTACTTAGGACTTTTGGGGAATTTGTTGTTACCAGTTTAGCGTTTTATAAAAATTTAATTTTTGTTAAAAAAATACTATAGCTCTTCTTAAATAATTGGAATCGGATTCTGGGTTTAGTAAATCACTTATTAAAAGTACACATTATACATGAAAAAACTTGCTCACAGATTATTTAAACGAATTGCAATCGTAACATCATTAAGCAATAATTAACCGTTGAAAAATCAGCTCAATTCTAAAGCACTATATCAGATAACTTTTTTTTTTGAAAACTAAAAATTATATAAATACAATTTAATAAACTTCTAACTGATTATTGAACCAGCTTTTTCAAAGTTTACAAAAGACGAAAATAATTTACTTAAATACTAATTTTAAGCGTTTTTCGAAAATGAAAGTTATAAGTAAATTTTAAAAACTTCAAGTTACTGACACAATAGTATAGAACGTATGAAGTTATCTTGTCATAAACTTTGTTTAATATAAAAAAAATTCATTTATTTTCTAAAGGTGTTAAAAATTAAAAACAATCTGAAACATTTAATTTACTTTTTAAAGCTATGCTAATTACAGGGTTGCCAATCATTTGAAAAAAATTTTTTCCAGGTTTTTAAAAGTAAAAATTTTGGGTCTATATACAGTTTAGAGTTAAGTTAAAGGTAAAAAACTGTGTTAATAGTATAAAAACATTCAAAAGATACTGTGAAGCTACTTTAAATATGTTTTTTAATAAAAAAAATTTCTACTCAACGTGTGAAGACTGTAAATATTCCAGTTTTTTTAGTGATTTTTGTTCGAAATTCCAGGTTTTTCCAGATTTTTTTCACCTAGATTGTCAAATTCCAGGTTTTTCAAGGTTTCCAGGTAAAGTGGCAACCCTGTAATTATCATTTAGTTTAGTGCCCGTACTTTTATTTTTATAATAGCAAACTCCTTTTTAGTAAGTACTTTGAACGGGAACAGGACAAAATTGCAAGAGGGCACAAAATTTCATGAAGATACTTTTGCACGAGCGGAAAACATTGCACAAAGACAATTTCGCACGAATCACAATTTTGAACGGAGGGTCATTTTTGAAAAAGAGTTTAAAAAATCAGAAAAAATATATATTAAAAAAAAACTATAAGAAAAATTAATAAAAAAACATACAGAAAAAAAGTTACTGACCAAGGGTAAGAGTGATAGTATAAATAAAATAATAATTAGTAAAAAAAAAACAATTAAAAAGAAGTAAAAGCTACCAACCGAAAGTTAGAGGTAATATTTATAGTAAAAAAAATTAACTTAAAAAAATTAATCCGCGCAAAAACGTCTTCGTGCAATTTTGTACGCTCGTGCAAATTTGACAGCTACCCACTTTGAACACATCCCAAAAGTGCGTACTCAACAAAAGTGTATCCTAAAGAGGAAGATTACTGTAAACTTTTTACATTAATATTCGGAAAAAAAGTTTTAAAAGTTTTGGTAAAGGGGATGTACCAAAACTCGCTGTACTTACTTACAAGTTCTCACTTACGTAGAAACTGATAAAATAAAATGCAGTTTAGAGTTGAAGCAACAACAAAACTTAAGAAAAAATATTTATTATTTTTATACAATTTCAAGTGAGATAAACTATAAACTTAAAACATTATCATTAATTAATTTAGGTTATAAAATAACTGGTGTTTAACTTAGTCTACTCCGAATTATTTAAATAAGTAAACAAAACGTTTTCAGTAAATAGTAAAATGTAATTATATTAACAAACTTGTTTGCTACAATATTTTAAAATTTTCAATAGTTTTAAGTGTTTAAAAGCTTGCAGATACTATGTGTTTTATCTCAATTCTACATATACAATTACTAGCTTAAAAGAAAAAAGCAAAGTATTTATTAATTTTGTTTAAATCGTAATTCATCTAAAAAACATTTGCTAAACAAATTACATCACATAAAATTAAACATCAATGTTAAATATACATAAGAAGTGTTTAAGGATACTAGCAATCAAATTAGTTAATATTATTTTTATTTAGTTTCCGACTCAATATGCTGCAAAAGTGATTCAAGTTTTTTATTTTCAACTTTCGAATTACTTTCATTTTTACTTTTCCTTAAAAGAAAAAAAGGGAGCCTCACAGGGGTGTCGAACCTCAAACCATGCTGCAAAAGTGGTAAAATTTTTAATGTACTAGAATCAAGCATGCTAGCCGGTACTGATTCAGGATCAAATACATTTGCAATAGCATTCAAAAGCTGCATTTTCTCACACCTTTGAGAATTTTCTACTGCTTTGAACACCTTGGGCGATTTAAAAAAAGAATTCATTACCCATGTTTGATCTACAATGTTAAAGTGTTTATACTGACCGTAAATTTCCAAACTGGCTAACAGTCCTTTCATGTCTAAAGGGTTGGAAAGAGCCCTCTGAAATGTTTCAGTCAAGTAGTACTTTCTGTGGTCTACATAACCATCCTCGCAAACGCATTTTGACAAATTAGATTTAACTTTTTCCAGCTGGTAGCAATGTGACATTAAAGCAGAATTAATTATACTAAACAATTTCGAGTCACCCGAGTTAATTTTTATCCATGCGTATTCGTACAACTTATCAACCAAATTGCTTTTATCTTCGTTTTTGATGGTTTTAACCAAATATAACATATCTTTGAAAGAAACATTACTTTTCTTAAAATTCAATCCGTGAAATAGTTTGTAATATATAATGAGCGCTTTGACTTTTGAACTTATTTTGCTATTCAACTGAGGGTTTGAGACCTTAAAGCTTTTAAGTTTTTCTAGCAATTTTGTGTTCTTTGTTTTCACAGCTTTCAATGCAACTTTTTCCAATTGTTTACTTAGGAAGACTTCATCGACATATTCCTGTTCGCACAAAACTTTTTCTAAAAATTCAAATGCTTTGTTGAAATTTTTTTCATGCAACTGAGCAGAAAAATAGCTGCTTGAAACCTCTTCAACTTCATTTAAATTGTTATTAGGAAGGTACTTATTAAAAACATCAAATGATTTTTGGTACTGCTCCAAAGTCAAAGAATCAGAAAAGTGCAACTTTGCAAGCTGCAAAGGAATTTTTTCTTTTAGTTGTTCAACACAGTCTAGACGTTCTGCAAAGTTTTTCCCTGAAAAACGATAAACTAGTTCTTGCCCTTCGTTTTCTGCAACTAAACATTCGGGAGTTACATTTCCTGCCAACTGGTACTCACAAGAAATAACTTTCTTCAGTTCATCTGATAAATGGTCTGGGCTGCTTTTAAATAAGTCATTCAAAATGTATTCAAGAGACTCAAAGTTTTTTTTTTCTAAAAAGTGGTATATGAAATGGTTGTAAAAATACAATTTGTCAAAATGTTTTAACTTGTTGCATTGTTCAAAGACATCTAAAAGTTTGTCCACAGATCCTGATAAATGTCTTTGAACAAACATTGGGTCAGCAAAATGCATTTGAAAACCTTTTTGACTTCCAGAAAGTTGCTTTATTTTGGTGTTCATTAAATTCAATGCTTTTTCCTTCAATCCATGCTGTGAAATTAAATAAATCTTTTAAGTGTTTATCCTTAACTTTTTATTTAATACATTTAACTCGTTTTATAAGTACATTATTGAACAATTTCAAAATATTTTCATGTAAAATGCTACAGAATTTTTTCTTATTAGAATAAACCATATATATTTAATAAAATCTAAAAATCAATTGTGTGAAAGATATCAATCAAATGAAAAAAGTATTAATTGAATGAGTTAGTAAGTTTCTGTTATTACTAGTCATAATTATTATGTAATTATATTTTGTAAATACGTATATAATATGATTCACCTGTAAGTACGAGAAATAAAAGCACCAAAACGAAGCATTCTTCTTGCTTTTCAGTTGCTCTAAATGAGCTTGCATTGCATTAACTTTATTTTCATCTTGCAAAACATCAAGTGGGATGCTGTTGATATGAAATACTCTAAAGTGATCGTCTTCAACAAGTTTTCTCCTGTGAATATTTCTCACCAACTCTTCATCACCGAAATCGATGCACTTCATCAATATCTAAATATCAAAACAGTAATAACAAAAAGATTATTGGAAGTACTTGAAATTTACAAAAAGTTGTATACTTTCAAGTACAGTTGCCAGATTTTATTCAGCTATGAATGCATGTATTAACATGTGTGAATTATGCTGTGAAAGGAAGAAGATTCAATGAAACTATTTGCAAGGCCAACTGTGTAACATTATTAATATAATGATATTTTAACTACCTTATTTCAATTGTCACTTCAAATGTAAACTTATAATGTTTCTAACACTACCACTGCTAAATTCTAATTTTTTATTATAGCTTTTTTCAAGTTTTCTAAGTAACTTGACACTTTAAAATAAAACTGTCATTATCTCATTATTCAGCGTTGAGACACACTTAAACTAATTTTAAATTTCTGAAAAACTCAAGCTAGTTTTTTGTTAGGCTTAAGATAAGTTTAAGTTGATTATTAAGTTTTAAATATTATGATATTTCATATTTAAGTTATGGTCTACTATTTCATTTTTATTAATTGAGATTGTTGATTTTTATGTCATAATTATGCCTTGAGGCTACTTATACTTAAAATAACACAGTCAATTTTTAAAGCCTTTTGTAAACATAAATAAAAAAAAGTATATATTTACGATTTTGCTCTTAAAAATTGAAAATAAAGTATACAGAATTAAAAAAAAACTCAATAAATCACTTTAAAAATGTGCACAATATATAGTTTAACGCCAAAATTTTTTCTATAAATAACTGTTTTTAAGATTTATTTGTTTCAAAGTTTCATCACAAGTAAATCTTATTAATAACTATGTAAGTTAGGTTTAAATTACAACAAGACTAATTATATTATACTTATTTCAGGGTCGCAAAAGGCTTCAAAAAAAATTTTTCCAGGTTTTCTGAATTACTTTAAGTTTTTTGTCCATTTTAAGTATAAACTTAGTCTAAGGTAAAAAATTGTGTAAAATAGAATAAAAATATCAATAAGATACTGTAAATATACTTTAACGTGTTTTACATTAAATAAGTTTATAATTAATTTAAAAAAAAACATTGTTTATGAAAAAAGATTTATAGTGATTGTCTGTTTTTAGTATAAAACCAAATTTAAGGTAAAAAATGCTTTATTGGTTTAAATAAGGAATGGCAACTGTGGCCTACAGGGGCTGAACTCAATTTCATTGCAACTTATTAAGATAATTTTTCTTTCAGCATATTAAAACTGTTCTTCTTGACCTGTGAACCCCTGGTATAAATTTACTGAAAATATTCTCTAATAATTTTTGTTACTTTTTATTTTAAAATAGTTTGAAATTCTAAGTTTTTACTATATTTCTCAAGTTCCAGGTTTTTCTAGGCATTTTTAGCTATAATTATCAAACTTTAAGTTTTTTGGAAACCCTTTTATTAGCATGGTGGTCATTTAACCTGGAAATACATGGCAAAGCCAGTAACTGAAGACTTTTTCAAAAAATGTGAAATTTTGAAGTATTTTTAAATAAAACTTACATTATATACTATTCAGAGTTTTATTTATTATAAAACACATTTAAAAAATTATTAGAGATTATTTTCAGTAAATTTATACCAGGAGTTCACAGGTCAAGAAGAACAGTTTTAATATGCTGAAACAAAAAAAAATTGTCTTAATTATTGCAATAAAATTGAATTCAGCCCCCGTAGGCCACAGTTTGCCATTCCTGATTTAAACATGGTTGCCACTGATCAAGCTGAGAAAAATTTCCTAACTTTTCCTTACTTTTTACCAAAATTTTCCTGACTTTTCTCAATCAGTTTTACTTATATTAATTGTTCAATTAGTTTAATAAAATATTAACCAAACTATTTAATATAAATCCTTAAATTAAAAATCAATTAAAAATGAATATACTTAAGTAACTGTATAAAAAAGACATAAAAAAGTAAACTATACATCTGTTGTATAAAACAGGGTTCGTGCGCGAAATTCCTTTTCATTTAGCCTGACAGAGACCTATTTAGCCTGACATTTTTTCAAAGTAGAAAAAATCACTTTCAGAAGGTATTTTGGGTATCGGGGGGTCTTAAATAGCAAATTAACACAATAAAAGTATTCACAAAACTACTTTTAAAGAAAATAAAAATATAAATGAATTATTTTTCAACATCTATCAATCCCTCACCCAGCAACTTGAATATTTTTAACTGGTCATTATAATTTCTGCTTCAATGAATTCATACCTTTATTAAATTTTGGGGCTTAGTTACATCCACCACTTATCACCCATATACAAGGTTCGTGTCAATTAGTACTTGAATTCGTCAATTATAAGTTACATGACTGGACCAAAAGCTTTTATTAATTAAAACAGAAATGTGAATAAGTCTGTAAAAGAAAAACAAAATGTAATTAAACACATCTCTCAAAAACTTTATGTTATCATTAAAGCATCTTAATTTTTAAAATAACTAATTAAAATAACCATGATATTACACAAGCAATTTTTTAGTCTTGTGAATATCTCTAATAACTTTGAATAAACAGAAAATAAAATATATGAACAAACTGCTAAGAGTATTAATCTATAAAGTATTTGGTATAAAGCCTTTATATTAGAAATTAAAACAGTTTAACCAAATAAGCTCTGAAAAACAAAGCTCATGTAAACAAATTCAAACAAACAGTCAAGTTGTTGAACTAAACTGTAATGTTTAAACTGTACTTTTTTATGAATTTTTATAATTATGACGTATATAATCTACTAAAAACAAAATAATGAAGATTCTTAAAATTATTTTAGAGATTCAACAAAAGGTTTTAAGCACTTATTTTTACAAATACTGACTGATTTTGTCTTTAATAACTAAATCTTTATTTAGAAATAAATTCACATCTCAATTTGATCTTAATTAAAAAAATTTCATACATTTGAACTGACAAAAACTGAGATTCTCAAATTTTTAAACACAAAAACTGATTTAGCCTGACGTTTTTCAACTTATTTCAAAAAAACTGATTTAGCCTGACTTAGCCTGACGCGCACGAACCCTGATAAAATATTTCCTCTTATCATTTAGTATAAAATTTGTAACAAATAAATATGCTCTTGTTTACTTTAAAAACTTAAGTTACTCTACAAAAAATACAAATAATAAGTAATCTTGGCATATACCTCTCTTATAACTTATTTTATAAATTTAAACAACTTTGTAAAAATTATAAAGAGGTTAAGTATACACATTAACTTATCACATAAAATACTAAACTAAGTGCTTAGTTATAAAGAACTCAGTTAATTAAACAAAAAACACTTTGATTCTTAAATTATGCTAGCTAAACTTTTGTGTATATATCACAGTTTCACTATGGATGTGTCCTTGCTACAGAACATCAATACTAAAAAGCTTACAAAATCTGCCTGTTCAAGTAGGGAACTTGTTCAATTTGTTAATAGAAAATTTTTGCAGTTTTATAAAGGATATTTTACTAATTTATACCAGGTGAAGGCATCGGAAATAAAATAAAAAAATTTTGTAAATTTTTAGGAAAATTTTTGAAATTTTTTTTGACTTTAAAGGATTTCTAGTTAATTTTTACCATTTAAAGGCTTTGGAAAACAAGGAATTTTGTAAGTTTAAACTGACAAAATATGACTTTTTTTAATTTTATCAAATTTCCTGACTTTTCTTGACTTTTTTTCATAACCCCCCATTTTTTCCTGACTTTTGTCATTTTTTTAAATTTTTCCTGACTTTTCCTGATTTCCTGACCGAGTGGCAACTCTGTTTAAACCAATAAAGCATTTTTTACTTTAAATTTGGTTTTATACTAAAAATAGACAATCACTATAAATCTTTCAAATTATTAAAGGAATTTTGGCAGAAATTAATATTTCGGGATCAAAAAAATTAATAGATATACTTTAGAGTAAATTTTCAAATTAAAAAACATACAAAAAGCATGGTGCTTACAGTAATATTGAAAATTTTTACAAAATATACTGTAGCTCAAATATTTGTTTAAGTCTTCTTAATAAAAATTGCTTAGGAGTCGTTCATACTTCAAGATTTTAAATAGGTGCCAATTTTTATTTTTCTAAAAAAAATGTGTTGACAGGGAGAGTACAGTACACTTTTTGGTCATATTGTAAATTTGACATTTAAGCATATGATTCGGATGTGTTTTGGCTCCATTAAGAAGAATTTCAAAACAAATAAAAATATTGCAAAAAAAAATTGCTTTCCAAAAACCAAATACTTTTCGACTTAAATAGTAATAAAGTCACTTACTTTTACATATCCTAAATAATAATAACTTACAATAACTAAAGGACTAATAACTTATATCTTAAATGAAAGCTTATACTTATAGATATACATTTAACGAAATTTAAACTGCTTTCAATGTATTATAACACCATAATCACACAAAGTATGCAAACTTTGTATGTAAAATAGTGCTTTGTGATAAATTAAAAAGCATAGCTGGTTGTTGAATCTAATTAAAAAAAATTAAACTTTGTAGGTATACTTACTTACCTTTAGAATTTAGGTGATTAGGTATATATTTTAACAGGATATTTGATGTCATAATTTAATTAGCTATAATTTTTTTTAAATACTTTAAAAAATTATTCTATTTGTATTACAACAAAATAACAAAAAATTAAAAACTAAAAATTTATTTTGTGAAAGATAATGTTAGATGGCATTAAACATTAAACTAATGATTGCAAATGAAAGATTATAATAAAGAAATAAAAAATATTGCAAAATAAATGAACATTACACTGTATCATTTGTATCAATAATGCAAAATGACCAAAACTTTAAAAAATAATTCTATAAAATAACTGTCACGCGATTGATAAAATCTTATGGACTATCTGTTTGAGATAATTAGGTAAACATAATATATAATTACTAAGCATAAGTGTTGTGTGATGTAAAATTCTTAACAAGATGCGTCTCCATACTGCCAAAGTTTTTGCTTGCCAAACAGGTAGAAAATATGGATTTGGAAAGTTTTGTTTGTCAAATCCACAATGTGCTACTGAGCTCAACTTATTAACTAATGATAGGGGGTGTGTTATTTTTGATTTTCGGTAACCTTCTAAAACGGTTCCAAAGTGTGTTTAAAGCTCACAAAAAATTTTGATTGAGTTGTCTCACTCTGAAATCTGGCGACCAAAGATTTTTGGAAAAATATCAAAAAAAAATTGGCCAAAATTTGCTGAATCAGCAAATTTTTTGAATAATTTTTCATGTTGTTTTTTACTTTTAAAATTAAAACTTTTTTCTTGTTATGTTTTTGAGTAAGGTGGGTTAGGGATAGGGGCATAGATTTAAAAAAACAAATTAATTTTTTTTTTCTTTAATTTTTTAAAAACATTGCAAACTCAGCATTTTGCCAGTTGGCAATTTTACTTGCAGTTTTTTCAAGCTACCCCCAATACCCATTGTAGTAATTGTATTTTGTTTCTATTTTTCAAAGAACTTCCTAATTTAAAACTTAATGTTTGTAATTATATCTTTTAAGTGGTAATTAATTGAATGAAAAGAAAATAGAGGTTAGTCAATACCAATAGTTTGGCAATGCATTGAAGTTAACTTAGTTTTTCATTGAGTGTTTTGCTCTGTATACACAAAGTCATTGAATGCAGTAAAGACAAAACTTATTCGTGAGTCTTACAGAACATTGGTCAAGTTTTCTTTCAACAAGAGAGGTGAAATATATAATACCTGAATATTTTTTGAGAATCAATGCATACTCTTTTTGATGTCATAGCCAATGTGAATACTTGGAAACCTGTAGGGTATAAAATGGTTGATGAAGATTTATGATTTCAAAAAAATATGTCTTAGTTTCCACAAATAATATATTGCTGATCATTTGTTCATAGAAAATGGAAAATATCAAAAGAAAAGGAAAGTTTAAAAATCTAATAAACTATATGATACGAACACTTTGCCAGCATCTTCTAATACTAACAGAATAGATTTGTATGTAGAAGCAATAGTTATTTGCTCAACTACTAAACATATGATGATAAGTAGCAACTCAACTATTGTGTACTTCAATGATGGATTTGGAATGAGTGGAGTTTGCAATTTCGTGGTTCAATCTGTCACAATTAAAGGAAAGCAACGGACTGAAGTCAGCAGATACTGATGGCTCAGTATCTGCATGACCCGTTAACTTATTTTTATGTCTTAAGCCCTTCTTAGTCTTAATCATTCTAATGGTATAGTAATCACTTAAATAGTAGCTTAAACTAAAAACAACCGGTTATAATTTATACAGCACAGTTTAATCAACAATATTTAATAACAAATGTGATTTAAAAAATACGTATTAACTCAAGTAAAAATTATACAAAAAGTTGATAAAGCTGAAGAATAATTTAATAATTTCTTCAATAAGCAACAAAGTTTAATCTATAATTTGGTACTTCTTTTAAAGTAACAAATTTACAAAAGTTTAAACACTCAACTGCAATCCACTAAAAGTTCCAATTCAATGTCATCAACAAGAGTTTATAAATAAAACTGACCGTTGCTACAACAAGAATAGCATTTTGTACTAAAAATTCGTCGTTAAGCAAACGTCATAGTGCTTTAATAAATTTAAACTTGTCAGTGTTTACAACTAGTTATTTTGTAAATTTATTAACTATTATCACAACGCAGGGCAGATAGCGTTACATTTTCCTTTCTTTTTACCTTTTTTTGGCATTCTTGGCCAGGCTCCAATGATAAGCATCAAGGTCATGAGTAGACAGGAAAGAAAAATCACACATACTGGTTTGCTAAACAACTACTAACGTAACTCATTAAACTGCTTCTTTTCTCTTGCAGCTGACAGGTTGCCCGCCTGCAACTCGTCACACTTCTCTAGACACTGCTGGTGATTTCAAAAATGTCACGAATCCATGACTTGTCAGTTTTTTTTTTTTTTTTTTTAGTACCAAATTAAAAATTAACTACTTTTGAAGATATAAAAAAAAAAGAAAAATTAATTAAAAAGAAGAGAAAAACTTTATTAAATTTGTACAGGTATTTTAACCAAAAATAATATTTTAATTGCAACAACTAAAAAAAATCAACTACTAATAAATCATTAAATAAATTAGTTCCCAAAGAAATAAATAGAAAGAAAATAAAATTATAACCAGTTGTTTTCCATTCACTACCCCTAAATATACATAAACGCTTAAAAACAGTAAAAAAAAAGATACTTACGCCGAATGAACGCTTAGAATTCATCCGAGCTACATGCTTCGGCATAACTTATGGGGACTTTTTAGTTCCCTATTGTAGCTATCGATATCCTTACACGATGCGACCCTTGGAACAAAAGCTTTCACGTTCCCTAGTCCTGAATTGTTCTGAAAGATCATACTTTTTTCTGACTCGTAGCCAGATTCACTTCTTTCTGACGAAGAATCTCGATACTTGTTATAACTGAAGCTTTGCTTGAAGCTTCTAAGATCCTTCCTTGTAAGTTGTAGGCTCAAATCGTAATTGTAATACCTTCTGTAACTATTTGGTCTCCTATTTCGCTGCTGCTGATTGCTTAATTTGTTGCAGCTGTAGTACATGTAACTATTTCGCAGAGGCGGTTGCTGCAATTTGAAACTTTTGTTATAGATGTGTCTCTTATCTTTAGCATACCGTGAACCTCGAACTGGTTTATTGTTTGGACCTGTAACATTAGCAGCCTCTGGTAAGTTTTTACTACCCATGACAACATCAAATTCAACTACCTCCCCTTTTGTAACTGATTTCATTAATTTTCTAGGGTTATTTTTGATTATGGCACTATAATGGATAAAAATATCACTGTTTAACTCTTCATTATGGATGAAACCATAGCCTTTGCGAACATGAAACCACTTGACTTGACCAGTCAATCTAAAGGCTATAGGTTTTCTGGGAACAAAAATTTTCTGCTTAGATACTTTTGACTGCTTTTTAATGGATTTACTTGTCACGTCAGTTGGAACTAAATGGCATGACAAACAATGAGCAGCTTCAACCATCTTTGTAAGAGGTTTTCTGACCCCATCCTCAACTCCTCTTACTGTGTGTAGGACGGGAGCTCGTTTTTTTGGTGGTGTTGTTGCTCTAACGGAGACATAGGACAAGTTGCAACTGCAGCACAATAGTCTGCACTATATCCCAAGTTAGCATGTTTGTAACAAAGCGCGTTCTGTTCGTAATTCGTGCGCTTGTTATACCCTTCCTCGAAATACCCCTGACTACGATTGTGTTCATTACTGCGGAAATGTTCCCTTTTTTGTGGAATGGTCTCATGCCATTTTTGTTTGTAATATCTCTTATTGTGCTTAAATCGCTGAGGTTCGTATGAAAAGTTTTTAGCATTTTCAAAGACCCTCTGTTCTTCAATGTCGCATATAAATTCCGTGCGCCTAATAAACTCATTATATTCAAGCCCAAAACATTCCTTTATTTTGTTTTTTAAATTATTAGGGGCATGTCTGTGCATAAAGTATTTAATTCTGTCTTCCTCTTTAGACTTTGCCCATTGCTTAGCTGCCAAAAACAAGTCCTGGAATTGAACTGGCTCTGGCCATGATGGGCTTGCACCTAATATGCGAGGCAATTTGCTTCCTTTCCCTTGTAAAAAGTTAACAAGACTGCTATAAGTTCTGTCTTCGTCATGTGTTTCAACGAAGTTAATTATATCTGAACGGGGCCAAATTCTCTGGAGAATTTCAAACTTCTCCATTTCAGATGTTATACCATAAGCCGTACACCGGTCTTCAAAAAAACGTAACTCCACAGCCGGATCGCGTACGGCATCAATTTTTTGAAAAAGCTTACAATTTTCAAGAGTTTTTCTCTTGAAACTTATTTGTGTTGACATTTCACCTAAAGCGTGCGAGGTGTGATTGTTAAGGGTGAGGCCGCTGTCATTTATGGTCTTATTGGTATCTAATCTTCTATAAATAGCTTTTAGTTCATTTTTTAGTTTATTTTTTTTCTCTAAAACCTTAGCTTGCTCTAGTAAGTGAGCTAAATCCTCAACGTCTAAGTCAACTTCATCTATAGCATTAAAATCTACAATTTCATTTTTGTCCCTAGTCTGCGCGCTTACTTCTGTTTCATGAGCGCTGTTTATTGTCGCTTGAATATTGCTGGGAGATTGTGAGTTCGATATCAAGTCAGAGTCGCCATTGAAGTCAGCAGATACTGATGGCTCAGTATCTGCATGACCCGTTAACTTATTTTTATGTCTTAAGCCCTTCTTAGTCTTAATCATTCTAATGGTATAGTAATCACTTAAATAGTAGCTTAAACTAAAAACAACCGGTTATAATTTATACAGCACAGTTTAATCAACAATATTTAATAACAAATGTGATTTAAAAAATACGTATTAACTCAAGTAAAAATTATACAAAAAGTTGATAAAGCTGAAGAATAATTTAATAATTTCTTCAATAAGCAACAAAGTTTAATCTATAATTTGGTACTTCTTTTAAAGTAACAAATTTACAAAAGTTTAAACACTCAACTGCAATCCACTAAAAGTTCCAATTCAATGTCATCAACAAGAGTTTATAAATAAAACTGACCGTTGCTACAACAAGAATAGCATTTTGTACTAAAAATTCGTCGTTAAGCAAACGTCATAGTGCTTTAATAAATTTAAACTTGTCAGTGTTTACAACTAGTTATTTTGTAAATTTATTAACTATTATCACAACGCAGGGCAGATAGCGTTACAGGACTTTACTAATAATGACCATTTTTACAGAGCCTTGTGAAAGCTTAGCTGAGTTTGAGAAATCGAAAATTAAAATATTATCAGCTGCCACAGGCTACAAATATTCTGCAAAAGTCATAGTTGAAAAAGATAATTCTGTAATGACTGATAGCACTGCCCAAATCTAAAAAAAAATAACTATGTTTGTCAAGATCTGGGAGCTGAGCATTCCCCTACCTCTGTGACCTGCAACATGCATGTGTTAATAATGTTCCGACAAAAAGCTGAAAAAGTATTTCAGGATACTCATGATGGTCTAGGACAGTGCTTCTAAATGGGGTTCCGCAGAGCCTTTCAAAATTTAAAAAAGAACATTTATTTAATTAATCATTTCATGTAAAATTAAAATTAGGGGTTCCGCGGAAAAGTTGAACTTTGAAAAAGGGTTCCGCCACTAGAAAAAGGTTCAGAAGCACTGGTCTAGGACATGTTAAAAGAAAAGATTGTTTCTGGTAAACATTGTTTTTAAAAGATTTGTTACAAAAATAAGCATCTTTACATTGTAGTCAGATTGACTAAAAGAGCATTTTATCATGAAAACCAAGCTCTTCAATTTTCAGGTTTAAAAGGGCAGGAAGAAACTTGATGTCTGATGAGTATGGTAAAAACTTAATCTCAGAATTATATATCTTACATTCACAAATCTCAATTCAATTATGGACTAACAAAAATTTTCTATAGTATTAAATTAGAAAAATTTATCTAAAAAGCAAACAAATTCAACATCTTTCAGGTCAGGTGATTATGTTTCTGCATTTTGGGTTGATAGTACAGGTAACTATGAGTGGCATTTAGCTCTTATGAGGTTGAAATTTGCAGAAATTACACCTTTCTACTATCATAATTCAAAAAGATTAAAAACAGCAAAGAAGGTCAGACTAGGATATCTCCTGAAGTGCCTGAGATTATAAAAATAGACAAATATCGGATTGTTAGTGAAAGTATTGATGTTTCATACTTTGTTTAAGTCAAATAAAATGCTGTATAAATAGTGAAACAATTATAATCTTAAACACAGCATTTGATAAGAAAAAATGAATGTGATTAATTATTATTATAAACACTTTAAGAACCTTTATTATTGTTAATTTGTTACTTCTTTTTTGTGTATATATTCCAGACTTATGACAACTTTTGTCCAATAGAAAACCCCTAGTGGCTAGATTTTGAGGTAAGTCAACCTAATCAAATATCTTTGTGACTTTTAAACGCAGTTTACAATACAAAGAGTAAGTTTTCCATTAGAAAATTATGTGAAGAATGCAAACAAAATTCAATTACTACAGTTGGTATTAGGAGTAGCCTGAAAGACCTACAAATAAAGTTGCAAACTTGCAAAATGCTGAGTCTGCAATGTTTTTAAAATAATTAAAGAAAATATTTTTTTTTTTTTTTTTAAATCTATGCCCCTATCCCTAACCCACCTTACCCAAAAACATAACAAAAATAAGTTTTAATGTTAAAAGTAAAAATTACATGAAATTTATTTAAAAATACTAAAAAGCTTACAAAAACTGCTTACTCAAACAGGGTAGTTGTTCAATATGTTTGTGGAAAAATTTTGCAGTTTTATAAAGGATATTTTATTAATTTATACCAGATGAAGGCATTAAAAGTTAAATTGTTTTGAAATTCTGAAAAAAATTTCAATTTAAGTCTGACTTTGAAGCATTTTTAATAATTTATAACTATTTGAAGGCTTTGGAAAAAAAGGTATTTTGTAAATTGAAACTGACAAAATCTGACTTTTTTTTTAATTTTGTCAAATTTCCAGACTTTTCCTGAGTTTTTTTCTGACTTTTTCATTTTTTTAGTTTTTCCTGATTACCTGATCTTGTGGCAACCCTGATAATGTCTTTTATGTAAAGTTTTCATACACTAAGTTTTTTCCAATGAAATTTTGTTTACTCTATTTATTTATATTACTAATACCTAATTAATAAAAAGCAAACTAATTAACTTTACTTAAAAACAATTCCTAACCCCATTTAGTTTTTTAATTTTCAATATAAATATAGACATATGTAGTAATTTTGCAAGTTTATTTTGACTGAAGAGGACTGGTAGTAATACCACTGCAAAACTCGAGGTTTGAAATAATCTTAGAATCACTGAATAGTTTATTTTAATAAAAATTGAATAACTACTTATGTTTTTTAAACATTTTTAGCTAAATAAACTTTGAAATCAAATACCATGCTAACATACATGCAAAAATATTTTTTTGCAATTTTTTTTGTTTTCAAATAATTCTTAATTGAGTCAAAACACACTTGAATCATGTTTAAATGTGTCCAGCAAACATCACCTTAGTGCTCCCTACCCCTACTATGGCTTTATTTTTATTAACTAAAATTATTTTTTAAATCTATGATATAAAACAAAATAATAATTTTACTTGAAGTTTTATTTAAAATATATTATAACAAACATATATTTTTAAGTAAGTAAAAAATTTATATGTTTTTATCACTCCAATAATAATTAGAATTTAAATTTTATAGCTACTTTTACTCAGACTGCCAAATATGTAAAACACAAACAATTCTTAAAGTAAAAAAAGAAGTAACAAATAAATACCTTGTTAGTAAGAGCTTGGGAACAGCTTGACCAGCAAAAATAATCAGACTCCAGCAAAATTTTGAACTTCGCATGATCTTTATTTTTAGAACAATAGTTAATCCAATCATTTAGTGTAAATTCAATAAAAGCTTCTTTGTAAGGTTGATGGTTTTGATGCCAATCACTGATCTCTTCAATAAAATTTGAATCAGATAATTTAAAGAGGTTTGTATCATATATAACATCAAGGCGTTTATAATTATAACTATCAATTTCTTCTTTGTTTTTAGAAAAGGCAATTTTAGCATAAGAATGTGAAGAAGGTTCCATTTTTTCAGTGAAAAGAACTTCATCTTTGTTTGTTGGTAAAAATTTACCACTTTCAATAATTTTATTTAGATAAGCCTTGAGATTCATTGTGTAATTATAAGTATTATCAGTCTTAACATTAAGAATTTTAGGAAGAAATTCTAGCAAAGCCTTAGTGTAAACTTCAGAGTTGAAATCTTTAAATTTTTGGGGCTTGCAAAGCAAATTTCCTAAAATATAATTATTTCTTTTACCTATTTGCTTTATAAAACTAAATTTATCAGAAAAAATGTTCTGAAAGTAGTTTTTTAGAGCTGCTTGACTATCATTTTTGTTACATAGTCTGTTTGCTGCCAAGAGAACTTTCATACTGTATGGTCCATCCCAAAAACTTTCTTTCAGCATATCTTCTGAACTAAGTTTTAAATTTTTATCCAACAAAAACTGTACAACTTCATCACTAAGTTGATGAGCAAGTATTCTTCTTGCTATATATCTATTAACAGTATAACTTAACTCATTTATTTCCAAAAGACAACTTTTTACAATATCAATCATTTCATATTTAATAGCTGAATCCATAAGTATTGGTACAGTTTTTTGTTTTTCCAAAAACATTTGAGAAAGTTGATCATATTTTGCATCATCATTTTTATCAAGCAGTAGTTGGTATACAGGCTCTGCTAAAAAACTGTCTCTTAAAGGCTTGGGCTGATCTTCTAAAAGTGAAAACAGCACACTTTTGTACTCATTGTGTTCCATAAGAAATAAAAAAGTATAACCAAAGCCCGGCTCATCTATGATAAAGTAAGATAAAATTTTTGGCAACAACTGTGAGTTCTTTTTATTTTTCAACTCTGTGGCAATCGCTACCAAATCAAAAGCATCTAGAATAACATTATTTTTTTTACTATAATCAAGCAAACTTATTAAACGACTTTCTTGCTCTTTAGTACAAAGTGAACAACTTATACTTCTTATTAATAATTTATTTATATCAACTCCTTTACTTTGTAAAACTTCTAAAGCATTTATTGGATCTTTTACTTTTCCTGATCTACAGTGAGCTGCTATTATGTTACCATAAACACTTGAGTTTAATATGAAGTTATTTGAAATTGCATTGGCTAACAAATGCTGAGCTTTTTCTACTTGTGAGTCCAAACACAAAGCTTCAATTAACAGCCCGTAAGTTAATGGGTTGGCTTTAATATCTTTTGCTTCTATTTTACTCAGGTAGATGTTGGTGTCAAAAGATAGCTTATTGTGGTTATAAAATTTTATTAATGCATTTATGTACTCTATATCATCATTTTGTTTATGGCTTTCTATTTCTTTTATAATTTTATTTTTTTCATTGTTACTTAAACTCACAACATTGTTTAATTTTCCTAATAGTATAGCTGCTTGTTTGTTAGTTAAAGATCCAGAGTTTATGATGGTATTAGTAAGAGTTTTTTTAAAGGTGTTGTATAAATAATACTTTCTTCGAAAAGGTCCTGCTACTTGTTGAGCTTCAACATCAAATGTTATAGCTGCATTTTGAATACTTCTTGACAATAAAAAATTAAAGCTCTTATTACAAGGTGATGTTAAGTAATAAGTTCTACATTGAGATAACACTTTAAGAAATGACATTTTTCTCTTAACTATTATTAAAACATCTGAAAAACATCTTATTTGTTGTAAAAGGCGACTAAAAAGAAATTGTTCAACAAGTTATCCACTTTCTGTACAGCTGTTAGTAAAAAAAGAAAGGAATTTCAAACTACAAAGTTTTTTTTATCAGACAAAAATTTAATTCATATATAAATAAAAAACTATGGATTGAAATAATAATATAACTTCAAAATTCAATATTTTATTCTTATTCAACTTTTTAGAGATTCTAGTATTTAGTTATAAAACATATTAATAAGCAGTTTTAATAAGATATGACAAAAACTATTATAGCAGTTTTAAATACTTATTAACTTTTATAATTTATCTTCAAATATACTCAAATTCATAATTAAGAAATACAATCAATTAATTTATAATAATAATAATGTAAAAAAAATGTTTTCAAAAAACAAATACATAAAAACAAAACAAATGTAGTATAAAATCTACTGTTAGTATAGACTATATAAATCGTATAAAAACATTGAAAAGATACTGTAAAGCTACTTTAAATGTTTTTTTTTAATCTAGATGGTGATATAAAAAAATTTCTCATATAGATTTTTGAAGTCAAATTGAAATTTTACTACTTAACTTGTAAAAACTGTTAAAAATTCAAGGTTTTTCAGGATTCTAGTTTTTTTGGCAAGCCTGTCTTAGGCAATTTTATGGATGTTTTTGAAGAAATCTTTGAGAAACCCTACACTAGACATTACGGGAAATTTTAAACTTGTATTAGATTTTCGCACATTGGGGTAAACAGAATTTTAGTTTTGCAATTTAGGGTGCACAGATTTTGATTAGCTCGAAGACCACTAGCTTATAGTATATAATTATAGCTTTCATTAAAGGGCTTACACAAACTTTAGAAAAGAAAAATGTTTGACTGCCTTATGGCTGTAAAAAAAAATAACTTATTCAAATTAATTAATACAGTGAGTTTATAATTTCCAAACTTACACTAAATATTCTGGAGTTGTTGATGAAAAGCAAAAAATAAAAGGCCTTAAGTGTTTTAAATGTTAGTTTTTAAACTTACACTAGATATTCTGGAGTTGTTGATGAAAAGTAAAAAAAAAGTCTTAGGTTCTTTTAATGGTAGTTTTTTGAGGAATCTTGTTGAAGGGGGTCATAGCTCTTTTAAATTTGTTAAAGGGGCCATTTAAAAAAAGTTTTGGAAACCTTGATTTAAACTTTTAACCTTGAAACTTCAAAAACATTGTTTCTCATAAGATTTGTGAACATATAATGCAGAAGTTTACATATACAACCTTCCTTTTATTTAGTAAGAAGAAAAATGAACATGATGTATAAGTAGTTTGCACCAGAGACAAAAATATTTTTAAGGGTTTGAAAATAACTCAGAATGACTTAGAGTAGTTCTTTCAGGGTAGTTTTTTGACTCAAGAGAATTTTCAAAACTGCTAAATATCTTAAGTTGACTTGAGTTTGTGGAAACCCTGTTCTTCTTAATGAAGCCAAAACACATGCAGATCTAACAATACTTAATTGTTCTATAAATCTTAATTGTTATAACAAGTTATCTTTTTTTTTAATTCAATTTATTTTTGTTTCAATTTATTTATCTATTTATATAGTATAAAGCAAACTGAGAAAAAGAAGTACTTCAAAATTCTTTGTGTAAGAGATTTTAACATAATTTAAGGTTAGAAATCAATGTTTATAAATACATAAATATAATTAATAATGTTTATTGAACAAAAAAAAACGATCAAAAAATTTGATCCAAGGACCTGGTGCACGAAAAAACCATTTGGTTATAGAGTCATACATAGACCATGTGTACTCTAACTTTGATTGCAAAATTCTGAATGTTGGTGTAGTGAACTATAATGTCTTTGATCAAACGCCTGTTGTGTGCAAGGTTATTTGTAAAAAGACTAAAACTGAAACTTTAACCAGAAATATGTTAAAGATTTTAGTACATTTGATGTTGGGGTCTTTATAAATAGCCTTAGAATGGAATTGCAAAAATTGAGGTTGTATGCAGAATGTTGTGAAGGTGTGAATAAATGCTGAGATGAGTTTAAAGCTATTTTTAGTGGAACAGTTTATAATCATGCTTCAATCAAAGTATTAAATAAAAAAGAACAAAAATTAAAAGCTAAACCGTGGTTAACAAAAGGTGCAATTAATTCAATTAATAATAAAAACTTAAATTTGCAATAAAAGATAAACAAAAAAAAACTTCTATTAAATTTAAAAAGTAAAGAAATTTTCTTATTAAAGAAATAGAATTAGCCAAATGACTCTATTTTAAACAAGTAGTTAAGTATAGTAAAGGTAACAGCAAAAAATTATGGAAAATTTTAAACAATATTGTCTACTCTAAATCTACTTCAAGCTGTATAATAAATGGTGTGTTTGACAAGAGTGGTAAAATTACAAGTGACCTGAAAAGAGTAACTGATTTAATGAATAAAAATTTCGTTAATACAGCAGACAAGTTGTTAAGTAAGAGAAATGATGCTTTTCATAATAATCATGAGTTTTGTTTTAGTTCGGTATGTAATGATTTTGTATTCAAAGAATTCACTAATAGTGAAATTGAGATGTACATTAGGAATACGAGACCAAATAAAAGTGTGTGCTCTGATGTGCTAAGTATTCAATTTGTAAAACCAAGTGCAAAAGTTATTGCTCCTTATTTATCTAAACTTTTTAACAAATGTGTAGAGTATGGTGTGTTTCCCGAGTCTCTTTAATATGCTAAAATGGTAGAAATTTACAAGTCTGGTAAAAAATAGTTTTAATAACTATAGACCTATTTCCCTTTTATCTCCTTTTTCAAAAGTTCTTGAGTCCTTGGCGTGTGAGAAGTTGAAACTTTTTTTGTCAAATTATGTTTTGCATAAAATTAAAAAGCAGTATGGTTTTAGGAAAAATAGTACAACTGAGCTAGCTGTGAATCACATTGTGGATGAGTTAACTGAGGCTGGTGAGAAAAAGTTAGTTAATTGTTCTGTCTTTTTAGATTTAGCAAAAGCATTCAATATGGTCAATCATGAAATACTTTTATCAAAATTAAAAGGTTATAAAGTTAAGAATCTATGTTAAATTTACTACAAAGCTATTTAAATGTTAGAGGTCAATCAACTGTTGTAAATAATGATGTGTCTGAGCGTGAAATTGTGAATGTTGGTATACCACAAGGTTCTTGTTTGGGTCCTTTGTTATTTCTTAAGTGTATAAATGATAGTTTTTATTCTATTGAAATTAATATGAGATTGTTTGCTGATGATGCCTGCTTAAGCTACCAACATAGTGATCCTGCTTGTGTGAACAGTGTTATTAATAAAGTGCTAAGAAAAGTTGATATATGGTTGCGTGCTAACAAACTTTTAAATAAATTTAAACTATTCTAAAACTAAATTTTGCTTTTTAACAATACATCTAAAAAATGTGATTTTAAAGTAAATATAAATGGATTTAATATTGAACAGAGTGAAAGTATAAATATTCGGTGTGGTTTTAGATGAAAAACTGAATTGGAGGGCTCACTTAGATCTCTCAAATCAAAGTTGTCTTGAAGTTGTTTTGTGTTGTCAAAATTGAGGTACTATTTGGATGTGAGTACACTTAAAATAGCATTTTGTAGTTTTTTTTATCCCCATATTCAATACTGTTTATCTGCTTGGGGTGGTACTGCTGAACCTTATTTGAAACAAATTGTTAGTATGCAAGGAAGAATAGTGAGGTATGTTTGTTGTGTGCCTGCTTTGACCCCAACAAACCCACTGTTTGTGAAAACTGGTCTGCTGAAATTAAATGATGTATTTAAGTTTCAAATTTGTAAATTAATGCAGAATAGTATGACTGGATTTTGACCGAGAACAAGACTTGGTCTAAACTCCTTTAGGTATTTGGGACTAAGGTTTTGGTCTAGTGTCCCAGAAAATTTTTAAAAGCTAAAAAAATGAGTTTAAATGAGGTTATAAAAATTTTCTATTAACTTAAAAATTCAAGAAGTAAAACTGGAGTGCTTTTAATTATATATCTGAGTATATTGTTTTGTTGTCTATTTTTTTTGTGCATTTATGTATAAACTAGATTAATTATATATTTTGTTTTGCCTTTTAATTTCTGTATAAATTTGAGTCTGAAAATTTTATGCTACTAATCTTATTTTTATTATAAAAAGGAACATCTCTGTTGAAATATTGTACTTTTTCCAATAATACTTTGTTATGAGAGAAATTATTTTTCAAGATTTTAAATACAGATCAAGATTTGTGTTAATGAATTGCTAGCATTAAATTACATTAGTTTTTTTTTTTGAAGTTTGTTGTTTTGTAGTTGTTTGTTTTTAATTTATACTGATTAATGGTGTTTGCTACCCTAACTTTCAATAGCTGTTTGTGGAATCACTTAAAGTAATATCATAAATGGATTGTTGTTATTGTTCAGAACATTGGCAGCACTTGCTTAGGGCAGGGTTCGTGCGCGAAATTCCTTTTCATTTAGCCTGACAGAGACCTATTTAGCCTGACATTTTTTCAAAGTAGAAAAAATCACCTTCAGAAGGTATTTTGGGTATCAGGGGGTCTTAATTAGCAAATTAACGCAATAAAAGTATTCACAAAACTACTTTTAAAGAAAATAAAAATTTAAATGAATTATTTTTCAAAATCTATCAACCCCTTACCCAGCAACTTGAATATTTTTAACTGATCATTATAATTTCTGCTTCAATGAATTCATACCTTTATATAATTTTGGGGCTTAGTTACATCCACCACTTATCACCCATATACAAGGTTCGTGTCAATTAGTACTTGAATTCGTCAATTATAAGTTACATGACTGGACCAGAAGCTTTTATTAAAACAGAAATATGAATAAGTGTGTAAAAAAAAAATGTAATTAAAGACATCTCTAAAAAACTTTATGTTATCATTAAAGCATCTTAATTTTTAAAATAACTAATTAAAATAATCATGATATTACATAAGTTATTTTTTAGTCTTGTGAATATCTCTAATAATTTTGAATAAACAGAAAATATAATATATGAACAAACTGCTAAGAGTATTAATCTATAAAGTGTTTGGTATAAAGCCTTTATATTAGAAATTAAAACAGTTTAACCAACTAAGCTCTGAAAAACAAAGCTCATGTAAACAAATTCAAACAAACAGTCAAGTTGTTAAACTAAACTGTAATGTTTAAACTGTACTTTTTTATGAATTTTTATAATCATGACGTATATAATCTACTAACAACAAAAAAATGAAGATTCTTAAAATTATTTTAGAGATTCAACAAAAGGTTTTAAGCACTTATTTTTACAAATACTGACTGATTTTGTCTTTAATAACTAAATCTTTATTTAGAAATAAATTCACATCTCAATTTGATCTTTATTAATAAAATTTCATGCATTTGAACTGACAAAAACTGAGATTCTCAAATTTTTAAACACAAAAACTGATTTAGCCTGACGTTTTTCAACTTTTTTCAAAAAAACTGATTTAGCCTGACGCGCACGAACCCTGTTAGGGATTTGAGCTTCAGGATTTTTCCATACTATGTGATTTTAAATGTTGAGGTTTTAACCTTGTGAGTGTTTGCCAAACAATAGGTATAAAGTTCTACATTTCTTTTTCTTTCAGGGTTGCCACTCATTTCTTCAAAAAATTTTCCAGGTTTTCCAGATTTCTTCCAGGTTTTTAAAAGTACAGATTTTTGGGTCTATTTTTAGTTTAAAGCTAAGTTTAAGGTAAGAAACTGTGTTAAATGGTACAAAAACATTGAAAAGATATTGTAAAGCTACTTTAAGTATGAGTTTAAATGAAAAAATTTTTGATAATGACAAATTTTTTTACTTATATGATAGATTTTTAAAGTCAAATCCAAATTTTACTACTGAACATGTGAAAGTTGTTTTTGCCTAAATTGTCAAATTCAAGGTTTTTCCAGGTTTTTAAATAAACTGGCAACCCTGTTTGTTTATAGGTAGATTTACTTTTATTTTCCTAATTGAATGATAATTTTTTTTTGTTAAATTTAAAGGTAGGGCAGGTGGAATAACACATGATGAGCTCAAACTCACTTGCTTGCCCTTCAGAAAACGTTTATTTATCGTTGCAGAGGGGAGATTGACTTTGATGTTTTTTTACCTTAATAAAAATTGCTTTCATTTTACAATATAAAGCAATTATATCAATACAATACTTTATATTGATTACAATATTATAAAATTAAAGTGATTTTATTTCAAAAATTTATTAATATACAGTATAATTAAACTTTCTTGTATTTATATAGCTTGTCTAAAACAAAGTATCTTTTTACTCTATATTAGGCTTAAAACATTGATTATTAGCATAAAACTATGGTTAAAAAAGACATTGAATGTAATTTAGTTTCAGTTTGATATTGGTGCAACATCATGCTTGTAATTAATAAAATTATTTGATGTTTAAGATGTATTTACTTTTTTGTTTTACAAGTTTCCAGTACATACTTATGGACAGCAAATTGTGTCAATTTTCTTAGAAACTTGATATTTGAGCAAAAATCTATCTTTTCTTTTATGTTTTGAGCTAGAGACCTCAAGTTTTTAGCAAAGATTACTTATACAATTTGGAGAATATTAAGTGTGGAATTACAATAAAGAAATGAAGGTTATCCTTAGTTTTATGTGCCCACTCTTTGATTTACACATTGGTATATTTTCAGTTTTATTTTCAAATATTTTCAGCTCCTTTTTCTAATCAAAATCATTACCAGGGCTTTGCTCTGGTAATGTTAGTACATTACCGAATGTAAGTTTGTTAAAAAAAAATAGATGTCGCTTTCACTGTTAGTTTTATGGTCATTTCTACAATGCGTCACTTAAAATATGTATTTTTTTAGAGTTACTATTTATATGTGCTACGTATTGCTTATACTTGTTGTGTCTGATGAAATTAATTCTATGTTTAAAATAGACACTGTAGAAATAACATATCGTTTATAAAACACATCTGCGTACATTAATGTACAATTAAACAAAAAAAATGATAATGTTTTTTTATCAGTGTATGAAATTTCTTAGTAAGATAAAATAACGTTTGAGATTAAAACAACTATTAGTAATAAACTTTAAACCAACTTAATTATAACAACAATATAAATGATAATATTTATCAGAAAATTCGAAATGAAGCTAAGTTATGGTACATTCTATAAAATACTACACACTACCCAGTGTTAAAAAAATAGTCAAAAATGATTGTTTAAATTAGCGATACTTAAACTGTGATAGATTTACCCTTGAGAGTAAATTCCCTTCTTTTATAAGATAAATTTTCTTTATTACATCTTATGTAATTTAATGTTAATTAGTTGTACTTGTAGTTTATTAGTTAGTGTTTAATTGAATTTTTTTTAAGTTAAATAAGTCTTTAATTTTTTTGACATTTTATATTTAATAATCTTTAAGTTCAAAAAATCTAGTCTTTTTTTTTATTAAAAATTATTTTGTAGGTCGGGGGTAAATTTTGTGATAATCTTCCAAAAAGGGGTAAAAAACTAAAAAAAGTTTAAAAACCGCTAATTTAAATCTATCTACACTATGTTTATCTCTTTCGTATTTTTTTTGTAAAACAATTAACTACATCGATTATACTACTCCAGTGAAGCTTCCAAAAAACTTATTTTTGTTTATACGCATAGGAACTAAAGTTTAGTTTATATAACAACAAAACGAGTAAGAATTAAATATCTAAAATTAAACTAAGTTTGATCCTCTTTTTAAGTTTAGACTTTATTTTTAAAAACACAACGTCTGCTATAAATTTTTAGTAATGTTCTTTTGAAATAAATGTCTTTGTTTATATGCATAAAAACTAAGTTTGGCTTTTAAAAGAAAATTTTATTTTTACTTTTATTGTAAATAACACTAGTAATAATTACAATTAGTGCTTTTTGATTAACAAAACTAGTTTCAATTCTTTTTCTTGCAATATATTAAAAACATACCAAAAGAGACAAATTTAAAACTATTTAAATTAAGTCTACAAAATTATTCTTTTATTTTGTTTAAGTGTACTGTTTAAGTTTGAAAATATGAATTAAAAAAAACGCTTATAGTTAGACGACTAAAACTAAAACACGCTCAAGCTCAACTCAAAATATTTGGTCTTAGGACAAAGTGCACGAAGGACGAAGGACCTTTCGAGTACGAGTTAACGAGTCGCACACCACGGATATCTTTTAACGTCTTATCCAGGACTATTACATCAATAATTAGTTTTAATCAGGGACGTAGCTTGGTACGTTTCTGCAAATCTACAGAAACGTATACTTATGTGTTAGCTTTTAGTATTCATTTATACTTAGTTATGCACTCTTGAGAGATAAGAGTCATAGGAGGTGTGGTGCAAAATAAAATTGCCTTGTATACAGTTATCACTCGTACTTCAACATTCCATTTTTGATGTATTAATATAACTGCATATTTTCAAATTAAATTCAATAACATTAGAGATAGTTTAAATTGATGTGTTCCCGCTAGGACGTTATCACGCGTTATTTCAGATATTTTATTGCAGATTAGTAACTTTTTGAGCTGGCTACGTCCCTGATTTTAATTAATATATATTTAACAGTATTCATAACAACAATACGAGTCAAAAAAATTGTCATAAAAATCGATATGACATTAATTTAAGTGTTAATGCTATTTTGGTTTTAGAATAACAGTGTCCTTCATAAGTTTGTTTCTTTAGCCTCCCGATTTAATATTATTTAAAAGAACAGAAACAAATGATTTATCGAACGCCAAAAAAATTAATTGAAGTGACACTAAGTTAAAATAACACTGTTGTCAATAGCTAAATATAGACCTAACGAAACTGGTTGATTGTCATAATAGGTGGACTAAAATTTGCAACAGTAACATGTATAAACAATAACACTAAAAGAAAAAAAAAGTTTACATGACTCTATAAGTAACAGTTGAAGAGACATTTATTTAGTTCTAGTTATATAACGTTTAATAATAGATGTACTTCTATGTGTTACAATTTTATGATAAGATAATAAATTATATATTTTAGAAACTATATTTGATGAGAAAACTTGTAGTTTTTTTAGGTTTAAGACTTCAACTTTAATTTTTGCTTGTATCTGCATAAACTTTGTATAAAATATGTAGTACCAACATTTATAAAAAAAAAGTAATTTTTCAAACTAAGTTTAAAAAATATCTTTTAAAAGAAAAAATAATCACATAGTCCGTTCGAGGAGCCACCTGGCGTTGGTGGAAGTGGTGCTGCCTGAGAGTCACCTGCAACTCTAGCAGTTTCAGGCCGTCGACCAGTGGCTTTTCCAACAAATATATTAAAAAAACGTCTTTCACTTAATT
Source organism: Thalia democratica (assembly GCF_965202585.1). Classification (NCBI taxonomy): domain Eukaryota; kingdom Metazoa; phylum Chordata; class Thaliacea; order Salpida; family Salpidae; genus Thalia; species Thalia democratica. The sequence continues at coordinate 53,460,963 of NC_139169.1, read as the reverse complement.
TATTAAAATTTACAAAACTCTTTCTTATATTAATTTATTTTTCATTTAGTTTATAATATGTTTTAATACCTGAGTATTAGTTTTACAAGTAATTATTATTATATCTTAATATATAATAATAAGTTCACAAGCAAATATGAATATATCTTGATGTTAGAATTTATAAGTCAATTTAATCCATGCGACTAAAATATCTTTTAATACTAACTTAAATACTTACTAACTTTACTATTTACTTTACTGCGTACTTTTTGCTTTAAAGGTTGCAATCAAAGTTCTCGACTTAAAAAGGAGAATGATTCAATAATAAATTTTTGAAATTTTATTACCATACAATGTTTCACTCGTTTAAAAAAACGAGATCTTCAGTTGTTTAAAATCTGCAAAAATTTATGTGATAACAAGTAGGAAGACATTAGACTAAACTTGAAATAATAGAAGTTAAAAAGAAAAAAGTATAACACAAAACTGAGTAAAATCTAATTAAAACCTATAGTTTAAAGTTACTAGCATATTATATGTTTTGGTTTTAAGAAAACAAATAGAGAGATCTCAACTGCTGGTTACTAGCATATGATGATTTTAATGTTGTTAGGCTAAATTTATGAAAATGCACGTTACTTAATAATTATACAATCTTAAAACTTAAACAAATAAATAAAAAATATACAATAAAAAATAATTATACTAACATTTAGTGGCCTTGTGAAATTTGTAGATAACTAACAAAGAAAAACATCTCTTTAACTAAACCTTTAAGTTAAATTTACTCGTTTAAAAAAGTTTGGCTATTGTATTATGACGTAATTATATATTGGTTTAAATACTTGTACAAATTAAAATAGATATTTGTTTATCAAAACGCTCTTAAGTTTTGAAATAAAGCTTCTTAAAGTGTATACAAGAGCATATTAACTCGTTCCTTTTATTTAAAGATGTTGCCCCGTCAGCGTTCGCTATTTCTATTTTTTATAGGAGCAGGTCCTGCAGATTCTCTGCGGTTTCCTTATGTGTCCGATGTGGTGTAAAATTTCCCATATGATGTTGTAATTAGTGTTGTTGCGTTTTAGCTTCCAAATATATTTGGATAGTTCGGTTCCGTTCTCCTTGTAAATTTTTATATCTCTTATGTGGCTATACCACCTTTTTTTGAAAGTTCCTCCTGTGCTTCCTTTACTTTACTAGCTAATTTATCTATTTTTTTTTATTACTAACAATATAAAAAACCTAATTACTAACTATTTACTTTAATAACTAATTAATTTATTTATTTATTACTAAAGATATTAAATGTAATTAAACCAACATTTCATTTTATATATTTGAAAAATGTGAATATATATGGAATTTTTTGTAAAAATAAATAACATTAAATTGTTTATTTCAAGTATTGTTAACAAACATTATACATGATGATAAAAAGTTTTTACTAGGAGTTAAAAGTTTTGAAATGCTTATAAAACAACACTCTACTTGCAATTTCACGCAGTAGAAAAGGTGGTAATGTGCTTTAGTATGTTGTGTTATAAAAAAATAAGATTTAAAAACCAAACATTTCTAAAAAATAGTTTTTTGTTACTTGTGTAAATAAAAAAGTTTTTTTTTGGTTTTTTATATTAATTTATATGTTCATATACCCTTTCTATTCCCTCATACCCATAATCAACCTCTTTGTTGCGACATAAAAACTAAATGTAAACTAGCTTTGCTATAGTTTAACAACTTATTTATCTAGGAACGGGACACTGTATCTGCACGAAGAAATTTTTGCACAAAGGGTCAATTATGCACAAAAGGACACTCTTGCACGAAGAGTCACTTTTGCACGGAAGGTTACTTTTGCACCAAGCGTAATTTTTCCACGAAAGTAGAAAAAAAAAGTAAAAAAATATACTAATAATCATAAAAAAGAAAAATCTATAAAATAACAAAAAAAAAGTTACCGACTGAGGGTAAGGGTTAGGGTAACAGTGATAGTAAAAATAAAGAAAATATAAAAGTTACAACGACTTTTAACCCGTGCAAAAGTGTCTTCATGCATATTTGACCCTTCGTGCAAAAGTGTCCCTTTGTGCATACTTGACACTAGGGGCGTCGCGTGGGGTGGAACGCTGGAGCTGTAGCTCCACCTAAAAAAATGAAAATTAATGCTATTTTTTTTGATTTTAGAGTTTTACACGCTGCTTAAAATGTACAACCGCTGTACAACCCCAAACTACGTCAAAGTAACTTTATTTTAAAGTTGAGGAATTGAGCTTCAAAATAAAAACTACATTACTTTAAAAAATAAGGAAGTTATGTTATCATGAAGTTATACAAAAATACAGCCAAATGTCTACATGAACGTCGTTAACTTCCCTGCTAACTTAGTTTTTTTCAAACTTTTATATTTGATGTTTAAAATGTTCGTAAAATGATTGAGCTGCAAGCTCAATCTGTGTCAGCTGCATCTTAAATGTTTACAAGTTTTCAATGCAAACAACAATGAAAATTTGAATTCTGGAGCTGCATGAACTTTCAGCACCATTTGAATTAAATCATAATCGTTGTTTTTACTACAACGCGAGAACAATAAGACAAGTTGAACTCGAGCAGAAGATACTCGAGGAGAAATACTCAAGCAGAGGCAACTCGAATTGGAACAACTCAAGTATGGGCAACTCTAGCAGGTGCAATTCAAGCAGGGAAAACTCGAGCAAGGACAACTTGAGCCATGGCAACTCGAGCAGGGAAAACTCGAGCGGGAGCAATTCAAGCAGGGAAAACTCAAGCAAGGGCAACTCGAACAGGAAAAACTTGAGCAGGGGCAACTCGAGCAAGGGCAACTCGAGCAGGGGCAACTCGAGCAGGAACAACTCGAGCAGGAGCAATTCGAGCAGTAACAATTCGAGCAGGAGCAATTCGAGCAGGAGCAACTCGAGCAGAAAAAAACTAGAGCAGTGGCAACCTCGTTTTTTTAAGCTACTTGCATGTTTTATTTGTTTTTTATTACTAGTTAGACAAGTCATAAAACTAAGTTAGTAAATTAATAAGTGTTCAAATACAGAAACTTACATGGACATAAATAAAAATAAAAGTACACAGCTAAAGTTGTTAAGAAAGGGTGATGATATACATGGGTATGAGATATGTGCTTTTTTATTTATTATTTTTTTATATTTTATTTGTTATTTAATCAAGCAAATATGTTCAACTTTCTTTCTGAAAAAATTACTATTTCTTCATATTTTTTGTATGATTTAAAACTAAATGTTTCAAACTAGGGATTTTTTTAATTTGACAATGTCAATCTGCAGCACCCCCTAACAAAAAGACCACGCGACACCACTGCTTGACACCTACCCAGTTTATCTGTTTATTTTTTACTAAATATATTTAAGAACTATGAGAACGAAATAAAATTGATTTATCAAAAAACTATATATTTCAAATTAATTACTATTTTTATTAATAAATAGTTAACGTGATTAGTCAAGGAGCCTCAGGTTAAATATTCCTTAATTTGGTAAATAAATGTTTACTAAATTAATTTTTTAGGCGCCTAGCTGATAAGAGAGAGACAGTTAGGTCTAGCTCACTACCTAGTAACTCTAAAACATTATCCAGTAGCTTTTATACAATACCTACTAGCTTACTACCCACTAATACAAACCCGCAAACCCTATGAGTACTAACAGTAGCTCCCACTTCAGGCCCCTGAGGACTAAAACCAAACCCAGTTCTACAAAATTGATTTAAAATCAATAAACCATAGAATATTTATTAAAACTCATCAATAGTTAAACACAGTATAATGAAGTTGTTTGCTTGGATTTTAGCATTACTTATGTGAAAAGTTTTAATCATTTAGTAGATCACAGATTAAAGGTTTAAAAACAATTAACGTTCGTTTTAATCAAAATAAACATTGTTTAAATTTATGTTTGTACAAAAATTAGTTTTATTAAGTACATGGTGTTAGAAAAAATAAACACTTAATGGATTATTTATAAAAATATAAGCTTATATTCAATTTTAAATATAACCTCATTTCATTTGTTTGGCAAGTGTGATTTATTTTAAATACAACAAATTAATACGGTCTTTACCAAGCAGAGAGTTATAGAATTAATATACACATACAGCCTTTGTTATACTTTTAAAACGAATTGTTATACTCAAGCAGAAAACGTAACTTTCTACTAGCCGTGAACTATAATCAAAAGAAAAAAAATCATAAACCTATTGAAGTCATAGTTTAAATTTACTTGGGTATTGTGGTACGGTGATTCAGGAGTTGTGGTCACATAAGTTACTAATTCAAAAAAGTGTAAGAATTGATAAAAAGATAAAATACGAATTAAATTAAGTGAAAACTGTGACATTATTTATTGCAGCGATTATAAAGCAAACGAAAAATACCTCAATATAATTATAGAGAAAAAAAATTAAAATACGGTCTGACATCATCAGTTTAAAGGAAATAAAATGTTGCTTAAATTTAAAAGTTTTTATTTAAAAGAACACAATGATCTAATCTATAATAAACAAATAATCACCAATATCTTTTTTGAAAGAATTATAAAACTATACATATACAAATGATGACTTTATGCTTAAAAAACAAAAAAATATTAAGAATAACGAAAAACTAAAACAATAAATCAAATAAGCAGTAATTTTTACATAATCTATCAAAGAACAACGTTCAAAAGTTAAAAATTATAAAGATGAAATAAAATAGGTAATCATTGAAGTAGAGTTCTACGTTTGCTTCAATTTGAATACTTTTATCGCGGTCTCCTGATAATAGAATATCAAAATAACTATTTAAACTAAATCATTAAGACTCAATGAAAATAGTTTTAGACAATTTGAGTAAAAGAAAATTCATTAAATACCAAAAGTAAAATAAACTTATTCTACCCTATAATTAAATATACATACCTTGGTACTTGAGGAGCGCTCCTCTGCCCGTTCGGTCGACTTGGAATCGGAGGTCCGTGAGATTGAGGGGGCCTATGAAGCTGAAACAATTTTTTTTGCTAAATACCAATACAAAGTGTTATACGTGATAAGTAGCTATGTAAATTCTCAAGGACTGAATAGTTTGTTAGATCAAGTGAGCAACTAGTTTCTTAAACGAAAAAACACCATTGGTATTTATTAGTAATCTACCTTTACATAGCAAAATTCTGGCAGTTTTACAAAAATATTATAACTGCAGCTCTCTTTTCTGAAACTAAAAACAAATGTTATAAAATTGGGATTAATTAAAAAAATAATGTAATTGCTTTATAAATTGAAAACATAAGATTAAAAAATTGTAAATTTATATTATAAATATACTATAAGCTTGCTACGAGTCGATAAAAAATAAATAACATACTTGAGGCGGTGGAGGTGCACTTCTTGATATTGTACCTTTGTTAGAAGCTGGTCGTTGTCTGGTTACATGCATTAATTAAACAAATCATAAATTTCTAAAACAAATTAAAAAAAAGCATAAACGTAGAAAGTTTCTATTTACGTAGTTAGAGAAAAACTACTATTCCAAAAATTTAACTTAGTTTTAACACATAAAAAATTCTATTTAGTGGAAAACAAACACAGTAGGTGGGGGTCTTCTGTTTGTGCTTCTTGTTGGATTTTGCTGAACAGAAGAGGTTGTCTGTTCGGGGATCCACGAATTGTCCACTGGAGGCGGTAGTGCAGTTGTTGTTGTCTGTTATATTAAACTAGCTTTAATTTTCAAGAAAAATTTGAACTTATTCGTTACACTACACTATAAGTAAGTTTGTATATGTCGGTTCAACTAGTTTAAAGTTTGCTTATTTACATTTAGGTTAGTTTATTGCTTTTTTAAATACCTTCATATTGATTTCTCCAATAATTTTAAGAGCTTCGATGAGACTATTGTAAGTTTTAACCATTTGGTGTCGCCTTTCTGCTTCTTCAACAGCTTCTTCCATCAAATTCATCTACATAAAGTATTATTAAACTTATGAAAAGAAAATTAAATGCTTATAATATTCAATTTATTATTAAAAAAAATACAGTTTTTTTAAATAATTTGTTTATTTCAATTCAATCAGAATAAATCTACACTAACATAAAACATAAAATTATAATTATTAATATAATTAAAAAACAAAACTTACATTGGTTTCAGCCTCGTACAATTTTACAAGTACATCATTTTTAAGAAATTCTTTAATTCCATTAACCATAAAATGCACAATTGTTTTCGGAATTTGACTAGTCGCCCATTTTGTCACTATTCTCATGTAACTGTTTATGAATTATTGCTTATTATTACCCGGAAATTATAACTTGATATTCTAAAAGATAAATTTAATGAAAACTTGTTTAAAATTTTTACTTATAGTAAAAATGAGATGTGTAATAAAAATTTAATAGCTAAAATCTCTATTTACAATGTAGTTTTATTTTTAATGATAATCTTAGACTCAAAGTTGTAAAATGTATAAAATAAGTTAAAAAGACGTTTAATTTAAAAACCTGTCAACAAGATTACGAATAACTTCAACTTTTTGCTCCACGTCCTTGTCAAGTGATCCAGCAAATGGATCAGAAGAATCGTAGTCATTTATCTTCATAAAAAAAATTAGTTTAAAACTTTTGTCTTGGTACTAATTTTAATTAGAAAATTTATTCATAAATTACTCATTTTGTAAGGTTTATTTAATATTTTTGTTTAGATCTCGTCAGAATAAGAGTTGATAAAAACTTTCGTTAGTATAGTATAAAAAATTCAAAGTATATAAAAAATAATTACGCCGTAAAGAATTAAATGTAAAACAAGTATGTGTTACTTGTTAAAACTTAAATTAAGCTATTATTATCAAGTTTAAGAAATAATTAAAACTTTTTTTTTTTTAAGATTTTGGAAAATTTACTTTAAAACTGAATTGAAAAAGTAAAACATTATAAAAATACGCAACAATAACTACACACTATTTAACTTATACACATCTTCTGGTTTAGAAATTTTCAGTCTTAATAAGTAGCAATTTTAGAACAGAACTAAAGAAAATATTAAACAAACTTTTTAAATTTTCAATTTGAGTGTGTTATGTATTATTTTTAATACTTGTAATCAATAAGTATAATTAGTAGAAATTAATATCAAAATAAAGTTTACTACTCACAGGGTCAGCAACGGGTTTAGCTTTACCCTGATGAAACTCATCAAAAACTCCAGCTCTTTCAAAGGCTTGCTTCCAACTGTCGAGTTCATCGAGGGATTCACAAGACAAGTCAAGAGATCTGGTAAGTTTGTTATCATTCGAAGAATAGTTTACTTAGTTCAAATTTAGATCTTAAAATATTCACAAAAAATAGAACAATAAAAAGACTTACTTTTAAAGAAACTTTTACAACTATTAGACATAAAGAGACTACTGTAATAACTATACTTGTTGAAATAGTTTTTAAATTTAAGTTTGTCTGGTACAAAATAATATATATATACAATAACAAAAAAAAACCTATAGTCTTTATAAATATATCGAGCTGAAGTGCTAAATAAAGATAATCCAGGCTTATTTCCAAAATTTTTTTCTATATTTCTTATTTTCATATTTTCCATAGCTATCGATTCTTTTTTATCTTTTTCCTAAATAAATTTTTGGTTTGTTAAAAGCGTACAAACATATGTGAAAACAAGTTGAAACCAAAAAAACGTTGTTTTAAAAATATAAAATTATATTGTAAAATATAATACATACAAAATTGAATTTATGACATGAATTACATGACAATTTAAATCCGAAAAATTCAAATTACTTCACTTTAAATTCTGACAATCTAAACTAAGATATTTAAAATCCTTTATTTTAAAATTCCAAAATTTCAACTCTGAATAATCGAAATCGACAACTTAAATTCCAAAAAATCAAATTTAAAATTTCAAATTAGATAATTTTTAAAATCAATCAAGACAATTGAAACTACAAAAACTAAAATTTTGACATTTCAATTTACGTAAATTTTAGCTACAACAGCTTTATATTAAACTTTTACGTAGTATTGATATAGAAAAATTATTATTGGTCGAATTAACGACTACTCTAATGTTTCATTTGTTGACATTTCCACTTTTTAAAATAATTATAACAATTTTATATTGTAATTTTTATTTTTTTTTAATTTTTTTCTTAAATCTTATACTTGCTTAGTACAATAAAGTATAAATCAAAAAATCATGTTTTATATAGGGATTTTTTCACTTTTTTAACTTAAAATAAATGTTTCTAAATAAGTTAAAGTTCATAATTGAATTAAAATATATAATTTATAGTAAAATAACAATTCTATACTTAAATTAAAATTCTATATTTAAATTTCTTTATGCATGACATTTTCTGATTAGTTGAAACAAAATATCTTAAATGATATGTAGTTTTTTAAATAGGTAATAGCTTATTTGATTTTTAGAAATTTTCAATTAAAGGCTTTTAGTATGTAAAGTAAAAGTATCAAGCAAAAAACTACTATATTTTTATATGGTATCATCTCAACTTCTTTATATGAAGTATAAGTTTTAATTGGTTGCGTAATTTTAAACGTCGTAATTCGAATTGACATAATCTGATTATGTTATATCAGGTTATTGAATTATAAAAACTTGAATTTTTGGAATTTTAGTTGTAGAAATATGATAATTTAGAATATTTTTTTAGTTATGATTTATTTGAATTATTGAAAATTTAACTGTAGAAATATAAAACAATACCAAGTTATAAACAGTTTCAGATCTATTTTAACAAATTATAAAGTTTAGAATCTTAAAACTCTTACTATTTGGATTATTTTTAATCAAAAAGTGGGAACTTTTATTTGTATTAGTTTTATTTCTGGTAATGTGAGTTGATAAAATATTATAAACTGAAATTCTATATGTGAACTATAAAATTCGTTGTTTAAAATTTAATAAATGGAATTTTTGGAACTTGTATTGTTGTAGTTTAAATCGTCGAATCTATTTGAATTATCGGAATTTAGTGGTAGAAATATAAAGCTTGTAAGTGTCATAAATATTAATTTCTTCAATTAACTTTAAATTTAAATGTCAGAAATTTAAATTTCATAAATTTAAATTGCTGTGGTACACAGCTGTCTACTTGTAAAAACTAAATACTTTTAAGCAAACCTCGTCATCTTTGTACCACGTAAGATGATTAGTAGTTAGAACAAACCAAAACTCTTTTGCACCTCCTCTCATAAAACTGGCGTTGTGATTTGTCATGTTACCTTTTTTTATCACCTAAATAAATTATTGTATTTAGCTAATAAAGTCAAAAAATATGAAAAACAAATCTAAAATTATATTAATGTTGTTGATAACAACTAGTTACACATTTTTATTTGGAGATTCTTACCTAGAATCTCAAACGATACTGACTTCAAAATTTTACTTGTTGTAAAAATTACAAACCTATATTATTAACAAGCATTTAGATAAAAACATCAATAAAATAACAAACAGGTGACATAATTTCTAAGTGCACTTCTTTTACACGAATAATCCTAACCATAATCTTTATCACCTTACTTTTAACACAGTATAGCCAACTTTTACACTTCTACTTATGATCAAACCACTTCAAATTCGACCCCATAGTCTTAAACTTTAAAAATATAAATAACATTTAACACCAAATATAAAACTTAGTTACCATATACTATAATCAATGAAAATAATTTTAAATATTATACTTAGGTCCTATATAGCACTACTGGATATGTTGTTTTTGTAATAATTTAAGAGAAAAATAACAAAAAAAGATGAACATTTTAATTCTTCAAAGAGACTGGCTTCTGGTAGATGGTGACTGCTAGAGTCACTGATGTCCCTTATGTAAACTGAAATATTTAGTTGTCTAATATGTTTAGTGTTTTCGTTATGTATGTAACTTGGTGTTTAATCTCGTGCAATAAATTAAAACCAACACTTTTAACAGTACTAGTCTTACATTAAGGCCACAGAAAGGATAAAAAGGTCTTTATCTAGTATTATTTTTATATTAATAACTAAGCAACCAGTTTTTACTTTTATAAGACTAGAAAAAAAAGATATCTTTAGTAACAGATTTGTAAATATATAAGTTTCTAGTGAAAAAAAACCTCACTTAAAAACTGAAATTTGTTTACTAAATATTTTTCTTTTTTAATACAGTGATTCCTCGCTTATCCTGCCGGTTTAAGTCGAGAATCAAATTTATTTATTTCAGCTAAAATCAATGCTTTACTATAGATACATGTCAAATTTAATTTCTACAACTAAGCAAGCAGTTTATAATTACGTCCTAATTCTAACACTTTTTTAAAACTTAGTTTTAAAATTCATTGCTTTGCGCTCAGTAAAAAACGTGATTTATTAATCATTTGCAAGCTTTCTTGATTTTGCTAAGTAAATTACATACTTTTGACACAGTCAACATATCTGGTCTATAAAATGAATAAGACAGCAAAGAAAAGAAAACGAATTAAATTAACAGTTGAAAAAAAAACTAAAACTTTGCGATATGGCAAAGAATAATGTGCCAAATCTGTTATAATAAGCAAGTTGACTTTGGATGACATTTTGAGAAGTGAGGGGGAGTTTAAAAAGTTTAAAGCTGAATAGGAGGAGCTGGGACTAACTATAGCCGATGAAAAAGCAAAAAATAGAGGGATGCTACATTGCTAGACAGTACCCTTAACATTGGATTCGTCAGCAACATGAGAAGGGCTGTGCAGTAACTGGTCCAATACTGTTAGAAAAGATTTCCTCCGTGTAATTTACAGTAAACGCCTTTTTCAGCAAGTACAGGGTTTGAATGGACGTTTGCAGGAGGTTTGGCTTGCGTAATGTCAAAATATGTATTAATAAATTAATTTTAGATAGATCATCTGCTAATCAATTCGAAACGCAAAAGTTCTATCAAACAAACTTCCATTCTTTTCTTTTTATAAAAGAGTTTTGATATAAGTTAAATTGTTTACCGTGTATTTTATTCTATCATTGCACAATGTAAATGAGGTAAACTACTAGAAAAGCGATATTTTTTCTTATCCGGCTAAAGGCTAATCCAGACATAATTGCATAAAAAGCTTGCCCAATATGACCGGATAAGCGAGGAAGTATGTCCTAAAAACTTGAATTATTTTTCTAAAAAAATTACGAGGAGATATATTTTTCGTGATTTTTATTTTTTTACTGTTTTAGTTTTCTCCTGCCATAAAGAACCTATTTTACTATCCGACTTTAAACAGTTATATCTTAATAAAAATATGAATATTAAAAAGTAGTAAAATCATGTTGTAAACTTTAAACTCTAATCTCTACAAAATTAGTCTAAGTTGTTAAAAAGTGATTTACACTTTATGCCCTTAAACGACGTAGCCTAAAAGCTTAGTTGTAATGGCGTAATATACAAATAATAAGAATTTTTAAAAGATTTTTTCTCAATTTTCAATAATTTTTTTGGATATGGCCCCATTAAAATTTTATAAGAGTTTAAGTTGTCTGAACTTGAATTGTTAATATTCAAACTCAAACCTAATTAGACTGGAAAATGAAAAACATTGCTCATTAAGACATCTTTCAGAAACACTATCTTACAGGGTGGCCATTAGGGTGCATCTGTTGCCCCGACCTTGGAACTTAGCAAAGTTTAATTTTTTGACGTTGGGAAATCACATAAATAGACAGCACAAAAAAAAAACTTCCTAGCTTTAAGCCTCGTGGAGAAAATTACCTTTAAAAATTTGGTTTATTTCGGTTTATTTAAAAGGGGAAAAAAGATTATTTCACAAAACAATTATTTTCTCCTACGTTTTTTGAGATAATTACCTGAAAAGATTAGGGAATGTTCCATGCCATATTAAGAAAATCCTGTTTTAACAATGTTTAATAAAAACAAAAAAATATAAATTTTAAAAAAAAATAAATAAAATAACTATAATTTTTCGTGATTTTTGCATAATTTTATATTTTTTTAATTTTGTTAAAACGCAATTTTTCAAATATGGCATGGAACATTTTCTAAACGTTTGAGGTAATTATATCAAAAACCGTAGGAGAAAATAATATTTTAGTGAAATATTTTTTTCCCCTTTTTAATTAAACTGATATAAAGCAAAATTTTCAAAAGTGATTTTCTCCACGAGGCTTAAAGCTAGGAAGTATTTTTATACTATAAAAAGCATTTTTTACCTAATTTTTTTTAAAGGACAAAATAACCTGTACATCTAAAATGAAAATAACAAAAACCTGGAAGAAATTTCAAAAAAATCAGTCGCCTTCCTATTGCTATCACTTATATAATAATTCATAAATAGTATAAGTCATATTTTGATAGTTTAGCTATAATCTTGAAAAGTTAATTTATTAGTTAACTTAATAGAAATTTACAAAATTTTGTTTAATTTTACTATCGACCTCATTCTATAATTCGTATTTTAATTATTTTTTGAAATAAGACAATAATTTACTATAGTTTTAAATATCTGTGAGCATATCTGACTACTGTTTGAGAGTAAACTTGAGTATATTTAGTAAAAAACAATTTTAAACCAACTTGGTTAGCTTGTTTTTCACTAGGCAAGGACACTCCGTCAGCACCTTTCCTTGCTGCACTGTAAAAAATTAAAAACTTGTTTTACACACATTAATAAAAGTCTTCATATACATTTAATTAGAAGTCTAAAACCAAGGACATTAGGTTTAAGTAAGTAGTATGAATTCAAAAAAAAGTTTAAGGTCTTTTCTTAAGCTTATTAATAACAAGTTAAAACTACTATTAGCAGTTATGCTGTAAAAAACGTGAAAAAAAAGACTTACAAAGTGTTATAATTTAAATTAGCCTGACTTAAGTACTTTTTTAAACTTAGGTTTCTTCAAGATTAAGTTCAAATTTAGTAAAATTCAACGTGATAAAAATTGAAAATATCTAAACATTTCGAATATAATCAAACTTTTTAGTATGAAATTTAAGGGAATAGGGGGTCCGACTTTTTTGTTTCCTAAAAATAACTTATTCTTATGAAAGCTTTAAGTACAAATTACAAGCTAGTTTTTATAGAATAAAAAAAAATATTTAACTTTTGAGATATGGTACTTTTTGTAAAAAGCTTCCAATACAAACGTATGGGCCGCAAATTTTTCGGAGTCAATTTTCTTGGAAATTTAAAAAATCACTAAAAATTTATCTGCTCTTTCATTTTTTGAGCTAGAGACCTGAAACTTTCAAGTTTTATAGTTTAAAAGACTTTGAATGTTGCGTTTAAAAAAATATTATAAAAAAGTGTTTTTTTTATAATTTTCAAAATCAAAAAAATCCTTTATGTGAAAATTTAAAGAAGATTGGTTAAAAAATGAAGGAGAAGAAAGATTTCTAATGAAAAAGTCCTTTTTTAACGTTTTTGGTTTGCACCTTCCATTAGGAACTTACTAAGGTCACCGACTTTGATCGTTTATATTTTTCAAAAATTATTTGGAATTTTTTAAGCGGTTAAAAATGTCTGATAGCTAGAATAAGCTCTTTAAAATAAAATCAACTTTAAAAAATCAAGGTTAACCCCCCTATGCCCTAAATTTTAATATAAAACAACAGACTGTTTTAGTTGACTTGAAGAACATTAATTTAAAAAACTTTAAATTTTCAACATCTATAAACTAATTTCGCAGTAACAAAAGAAAATTAACTAAGATTTTTTAAAATTATATTCGAAAATAACGTTTTCTTAAGATTGTCTGAAAAAAAATCAATTGTACATTTGGTTATCTAAAAACAAAGTAAAAATATTACTACTAACTTAAATTTATTTTGATGAATGCATTGCTGATACTTTAAATAATTTGAAAAAAATAGACTATAATATTATGCGATATACAATTTTCACAAAAAAACCCTGTGCAGTCTTTTTACAAAATATTTTTAATCAGATTTATTTTTACTATATTTCGTTAATGGATTTTTAATTTCTATTGAACTTTGTGAAATTACAATTGAATAACATTTTAGGAAGAAATGTTTTTACATAACAGTCTAGTATGCACAAAACTTTTCATTTAGTTATCTACACTGCACAGATTTGAAGAGTTAAAAAACCACAGACTAAAGCAACTAATCATCTACTATTGTTTACTTTCAGTAGTTGAAAGACTAATTTATTTTCAATTATTGTAAGTTTACTTTTATAGAACAAAGTTTGATTTTAAACAGTTGTTGTGTACATTTTTATAAAATTTATATTGCATAGTATTTATAAAAGTAATAAAAAATAACTTGCTATAAACAGTGCCGAAGCAGTATCATAAAAGTTAAAAATAACAGATTAAGATATCATATGCCTTCTGTTAGCTTTTAAAACACTTAAATCTTACTTTTGGCCACTCAAAAATATTTCTTAATTTAGACCTTTTTTCCTTTAAACTCAAAAGCATTATATTAATATACTTTATTACACAACAAGTAAATTTGATCACCAACAATTGAGTATATGTCTTAGTCAAGACATCACGGGAAAAAATCCAGGGAACTCAAAGTAGTAAGAACTCTGTATAATTCATTCACTAACTCTTTTAGATACATGAAATTAGCAAAAGATTTTCCTTATTCACGCTTTAGTGATTACATACTACATAGAACTGTTCACATTTTATAGGCAGTTGAAGAAAGTATTTGTGTGAAATAACCATTTGCTTTAATTAACATAAAAACAATTATACTAATTTTACTAAAAAAAAAGAATAAATATCTAAATCTATTATTTTCAACATAAAGTTTTCTTATTAGTTTACAAGTCAATTCGAATAAACTAAACAAAAAGTTTACTTAGTAAGAATTTTTTTAATTCAAATTGCCTGACTTGAATCAATTTACAGTCTATTTGTCACAATAATTTTTTTTCTATTGTATCAATATCATATTAACCTAACAACAATATCATTTAAATTATTGAGTATGTATGGTAAGTAATATCAATTGGTACTACTTTAATCTAAAGTTGAAATCAACTGTAAACAGTTAAAAAATTACATAGAAATATTAACAAAACTTAAAAAACTAACTTCGCAAAACCAATAAAATCCGGATGGTTGGTGTTGATGTATCCATCTTGTACTTGTATAAAAAGTTCCATCTAGCAAAGTACAAATATGGTATATTTATGTTAGAATGCTTAATTTAACAAAAACTGAACTAATACTAATTCACCTACAAATATACGTTTATCAACTTTAATGATTATTTAGTACGAATATTTTTATTTTTTATTTAATAACTTCATAATAATATATTTTACAAATGTATACTGTAGTAGTAGAAATTTTACAATTTTAAAATAAAGAAGTAAAATATCCGTAACATGTTCTAATACTAATAAAAATGTATGCAGTAAAAATATTGGTAAAATTGATAAAACTATTAACTAAAATATTTATTATTGTTTAATATTATTATCTGCTCAAAACAATAAGTGGTCTTCGTTATATATGCAAGGTTTTTATTTAGCCTACTTAGTTGTTACAACAAATTAACAAATAAAAGTTATTTTTGTAAAAATACTTAGTTTCCTGTTTTGATTAGGTTTACTATTAAAAAATTCATTCAACTACTACAAGTACAAATAATTTCAAAAATTAATAAAAAAATTCATAAAAAGATAAACTATAGTTTCAATTTAACCAATTTTTCTATTAAAGAACTCAAGTAAGTTTTTAAATTCCATAAAGAACCTATAAACTCTTCAATTTAAATAATTACTTTGATTTAAGTTAAGATAAAAGTGAATACTTTTAAATTCCAATATAAGAAAAACTGTATTACTTGTACTAAATATCTGAGTTATAAAACAACAAGCTAAAATATTTACTATTTCACTAGATCGAAATTAATGATTGAACTTAAATGTTAGTTACCATATCTTTCGTCTTAAGCTCTTGTTCTCTGAGGTATTCTACAACAATTCTGTCTGTTTCTTCGCGCAGCATTGGGTAGGTGTTCATCTGTTTTTAAAGTTAAATTACCAAATTTTAAAATAGCATTTCAAATATTGTATTTAAAAGAAAAAAATTGTAATTGAACTTAAAACCTTTTTGATTACGTGCTTTAATATACTAGTTTTGGGTAATTTCGATTTTTTTTTACTTAATAAATGACCTTAAATCAGAAACTGATTTATTACAGCCAAACTTTTTTCTTTGTACAGCATCAAAAGATTAAAAATATTGTAAGTTTTAAATACAATTTCTAGACAGTTTTAATGATAGAGTATTTAAGATATTTAAAATAAATTTAAATAAAAATATTTAATTAAGTTAATAGGATAAGAACAGTGATCATCAATTAATATAACATATTACATTATAACATACTCCTACGGTACAAAACTTAACTTTTTATAACTAATCTCATTATATACAAAGTAAAAAAGATACACATAGTTAATTGCATAATAATCTTTTGGTTAATAGTGATAAAGTAAAAAAGTGACTTCTTAAATTTAATTAAAAAAAAAATTCCATTAGGTAGTACGAGCTGTAAAACTTTTACTTGATTAATTATCATTTTTGTTCAATTTTATAATACTGCGTCGAGTGATTGTGTTATATGTGAATTTAGTTTTACCAAACTATTTGTATAACAAAAATAAATGAATTTCTAGTATACAATATTACATTACTTACAATTTCACTACACTTGGTGAGAACATTGGTAATTTCTGTCGAAACCAAATCAACGCATTGTTTTGCTGGTATCTATAAACAATATTTTTTAAATGCTGAGAAAATATTTTATAATGACTAAAATACTATACAACCATAAATACAATGAATTTATAAACTTTAAAAATACTTTTAAATTATTTTTTTAATCATTTTAAAAAGGTTTTTTTTTTATAACTTATAATTAAGGATTTACCGGATTCGAACATTTTTTCAAATAAAGATCTGGTCGGGTCCGGGTAGTTTAAACTTTTAAAATTATAAAACTTAAATTACATCTCAAATAAATACATTTTTATATATCAACTATTATAAGATTGGGAAACTTTTCTAGTCGGAAAGCCAGATTTACCAAAAAACTTTCTCGCAGGTAAGACATTTTAAAATATTAATCTTGGAGGCGGAACTGTTTTAGAAAATTATACTATAAACATGTTTTTTATCTTAGAAGTAAAATTGAACTAAAATTACCATTTAATATGCACTACTGTGTACTAAAAATCAAAGCACTTTTAGAAAAACTTGTTATAAAAAAGATAAATTTTAGTTGCTTTGCACAAGTTGTTTTTGTCCTGAGTCAGAGGTTTTGGCTTAGCAAACTGGATACGACCCTTGGGCCATAGGTTTTCTATAATATGCTATAGCTAATAATTGTATAGAAGTAAAATATAAAACACTTTTAGTTTAATAATTTTCAATACAATAGAGATAACAACATACCGTTTACTGGTAGTATGCGGTCAGCGACTTATTTGTTTATATTTTTTACTTGAGAAAACATAAAAAATATTAGTATACAAATTTATAAGTATGAAAAAAACTATCTTAAGAGCGAACTGTTTTGCCAATTTATTTTATGTTGTTAAAGTTTGTTGTTTAAACAAATTTTAAACTGTTCTTAATGATAATTATGCAGAAGTAAACATGTCCCTTTAAGTCTATGTTGAATAAATCCGACCAGCAATGTACAAAAAGCTGCCACATTTAGCCCATTGACAAGAAAAATTGTATAACATAACAGTAAAAAAGTTTAAAAAGTTAATTTAGTTAAGGAATAAAAAAAATAATTCACAATTTATAAAAAATTTATAAAAATGCTAGATGTTGTATTTTGCAGAAGTTTGATTTTAACCTAAAATTACTTTACTACAAGTCTACTACGTTACTTTTTTAGTTTTGTTAATAATGACATTCGTACTGGAATCGTTAAATAAAAAAAAACATTGACAAGCAAAAAAGTGATTATTTTAATATAAACAAACCTCAATTTTTCTTATTTGACCTCTTACAACTTGTTCAAATGCCTGGTCAGGAGTAAAAAGACCAGTCCTAACAGCATTGATATTTCTGATTACTAAAGCTATTTCTTTACGCAATGTACGTTCGTCGACACCAACCTAAGGATGTTACAAGTATAAGTTGTTTACACGTATTTAAAACACTTATTAATCAACAAAGTTCAGCTGGGAAAAACATAGTGTATGAATCATTACTAGCAATTTGAATTTAAAATTTTGAAATAGAAAACTTTTAATGACTTAAAACTATATTAACTTAGGACTTTAAAAACTCAGAGATAGTTGTTACAAGTTAGGATAACAAAACATAACTAATATTTCTACTATACAAAGCTCACAGTGTGTACTATATTGAATTAAAACTTATCAAAACTACTAAATTTATTTAGACTTTATAGCTACAGAAATATTTTACAAATTTAGTTAGAAAAAAATCAAGCTAAACTATATTCAAAAAGACTGTATATAAACATTTTTAGTAAATTTAAAAGTTTTTAAACTTTTTAAATCATAGTGAATACCATGCATTGTTTAAATTTACGGTAATTTATTTTAATTTGGATTTAATTAAAAATTATTATAACTAGCTGTAAAAATAAGTAAAACTAGGTAAATTTTAGAGGCTAGCATTTTTTTATAGTAAATAAAATAAGAAAAAGTCAAGCTAAATAAAATTTTATATTAATATTTTTTAAAAAACTATTTAACAAAACTTGCTATACTTTAGTTAGAGCAGTTGGAAAAGTGTGATAAAAAATTGTGTTCATCTTGGCACCTCCGCTCAGTTCTTTCTGATCTAATCCTGCTCCTATTCCTTCAATTAACTTGTTAAATGTGTCAACAAAAGTTTGCACCATTCTGCAACAATGTTTTAACTGAAGCTTTTAAATAGTTTTATCATTTGAACGTATTTATGTTTTTTTGGTTGAATATATATTTTTAAATATATTTTACATTCATTAAAATAATAAAAACTTTTCTTAGTCAATGAAAAATCATGAAATCAATCAACCAATGAATAAATAAATTAAAATTGTTGATTAAATATTAGTATGGAATATAAAAAATGTTTTTGGTAAAGACATTAAACGTTTATACTAAAGCTTTGTGCTAAAACTATTTTAGTTTTTATTAAAAGATTTTGTTTGATATTAAAACAAAGAGAACTATTGTGTAACTTTAAAACAGTTTGCATTAGACATATCATTTTAAAAACTAAAAATATTTTAACATACCTTTTTATACTGTTTAATGATTGTTATTAAAAACAGATTTCATGTAAATAGAAAATTTTTTCTTTTAGAAGGAAATTTAATTAAATGTGTGCCAACAATATTGTAAATAAACTAAATCAAACTTATAAGCATTTTGTTTAATTTTAAATTATAATAACAAATAAATTACTTGAGCATGGTTTTAGTTTTCATACTCGGGTCATTGGGATCATAATCTTTATAATTTGCCACTTCTTTTTCCATTTCCTTTGCCTGCTTTTGCAGTTTATTGCGCAAACGAGGCAATGTGTTCTTGATATGACCAGTCAATTGCTAAATAGTTTTTTCATTAATTGTTGCTAACCTTAAATTTTATTCTATATACATTTGTTAAGTATTTTATACTTACTAAACAATGAACATTAAAAAAAATCAAAATAAAAACATTAGCTTTATTGTACAACAATTTACCAACTTTTTGGACAAATTTCAGTGTTAATAGAGATTTAAGACAAACCTGGTTCAGTACTTTTTGCAAATAAGAGGTTCCCATTTTATCAGCCATATGCCTGTAAGCTGCATGGCCGAGAAAAAAACGTCTTTCAGCCTGCAACGCCGCCACTATGTCTTTTTTACCCATAATATCTTTTTGTGATCTGTTCACAATTCCTATGTAACCTGATCGAAAAAATATTATGTAAATTGTTCTAACTTATAAGAAAGTTTACATTAACCTTATAAGTGCTATTCTAAAGCCTTAAATTAAATTTATTAAAACAAAACTCTAGATTTGTAACGATAATACTTCAGGAGTTAATTGTTTTTCAGTAGATACTTTTGTTTACTTGACAAAAGTACTTTTACATTGTCAGTAGATGCTAAAAATTTTCTCTATATACTTTATTGTCTTCTTTAACAAGCAGTAAAAACAAAAATGTAATGTTTTTGCACCCATACTTTTTTTGTATAACTATCAATTTACACAAGCGAAGACTATATTCTAAACCACCACAGATAACTCAGTAACTTTACAACAAGAAAATTAACGTGATTTGTTTTTTTTATAAATCTGCAAAAATTATGTATTATGTAGTTTGAAACGCTTTTTACTTGGTTTTCTGATTTCACAAAAAATAAAGATTTTTGGCTGCATGACAGTATGTACTAATAAGTTTATTACGACAATAGCAACATAAATAAAAACATTTCAACATATAAAATGCAAATTAGAATACCTCTTCTTAGTGGTAGTAGTTTGTTTTCAAGTATAGCCCTGGCATCCGTGCCTTCATCCATAAGATCAAGTTTCGTAACTACACCAATTGTACGCGCACCTGTTAAAAGTACTTCAAAAGAAAAATTTTGAACCTTTTTTTACTAAACACTAAATTTCCAAGACTTTTTTAATTTTATTATGGTATGTTGAAAAACAAAAACGAAGTATTATTCTAAGGACTTTTTAAGTAGTGGATAACGTCGTAGTAAATAAAATTTTTGACAAGTTACTCTTTTATTTAAAAAACCCATTGATAAACTTAGTTTAAATTATGTGACATTAATGTATAACTTTAACCTTGGGGATCATATTCTTTTGCTATTTTCAAAGCATCTGAGTTAGCGAGATCTGTGTTGGCAGGGGAAACAGCCAAGATAAGGCAATTATCTTTAGCAACAAACTGAGAAATCATTCCTTTGATTTGAGCTTCGATGTCAGTGGGTTGGTCTCCAACTGGCACCTTAGTCATTCCGGGCAAATCGACGAGTGTTAAGTTCAGCACTGGTGATTTAAAAAGACATTAGATAAAATTGTTTGTATATTGCTTATTCATTATCTTAATATTATAAAATATGAAAAATATAAAAACTTTACTGAACCACTCAAAAACTTTTCAAGTTGGAATTATTCATTTAATTTGAACTCTTAACTAACAAAAATTTATTTTTGTTATTAATTTTAAAACAACTTTTAATTATAAGGTCATTATAAATGATAAACAAATATTTATACAATAAATATACTAATAAGTATATAAGGTAAGTTTTAATAATCACTATTTATCAATGCCTTATTTATCAATAGGTTGACATTGCGTTAAAACTGTTATTTGTACATGATTCAAATTTTTACTCAAAGCATTCTGTTGTTAAATAAAAGACATTTTAGCTCTGCTAGTATTGATCTTTTATTACAAAAATATTTATCTCAAAAAGTTTATGTTAAGGATCAGAGTGATATGTTTACACAACTACGAAAGTAGTTTTAAAATCTATTTTAATTGAATGAATAATTTTAATAAATAGCTTCATTATTTGTTCATTTTAAGGAATATATTCATTAGTGGTCAGTACCTGTAAATATTATATTTTCCAGTAACTAAAAACTTTACTATAAATTGAAAAAAAAAGAAAAGGAATTAAGTTGTAAAGCTAGGCTTTAAATGTGATGCCTCTAAATCTAGATAGAATTAAATTAAAGCTTTTAAATATAAATCATCATTGTCAAAACTCTGAAAATAGAAAATGCTAATAGTTGAAACTTAAATGTTGAAAACAATCTAATTGCAGTTTTAAACTTAAAGTCGCATTGAAAATACAATTTAAAATAACTAATACTTTAAAATTTAAGAGGAAAAGAAGTGTAATATAATAAAGAACAGAATAAACCATTAGGTGAATAAACTCTGAGGTTGATGGGTATGGAACTAATTCCTTTGTTGCTACCTGTCATTCGATCTGTTTCATCTTCAATCTCTTTTCGAACAGCATCGAAATCTGTAAACTTTTTGTTTTTGCAGTGCAAAAACTCTGCCCATTCTGCAAAATTTATCATTTATAAACAAAACTAGTTTTATTTTACATAAAAAAGTCTTTTAAAGTTAACTTTTCACATACAGCTTTATTTTTAACTATACAACTATGTTTGCATATATTCAGAAAAAAAAAGTTTTTATCGAATATCTTTTAAATAAATTTAACAATTTCAAAAAATTTTTAAATATATTAACACTTTTTAATTTTCCTTTTTTTGTTGATGATTGTTTTACAAAATAACGTTAGGAAACATTTAATTTAAATTTCGTTTAGTAATTTGTTATTTTCACATCAATTTAACTACTAAAAAAATCTTAAGTTTTAGAGTAGCTGAGTTAGCCTGAGCAAGAAAAAATCTTCTGTATATATAAAATTCTTTGAAATAAGTTAGGTAATAGTTTCTATATTAAGAATTATATTATACTCTTTACATGAAACTTTGTAAATTGTCTCTATAGAGAAATGTTACAGATTAGTTACTTTAAGAATAGTATATAAAACCAATAAACTGTTCCGCATTAACAATAAAGATAAACTACCAACCCTGAATACGAACAACAAAATCAATTAATTTGTATGTTTTCGTAAGCAAAAATACAAGGGTAGAACAAGCAACAATCTAAAAAACAGAACTAATCAACAACTACAAAAAAGTTTATTAAACAAGATTAGGTTATATAACAGCGAAAATAAATTGATAAACTACAGAAAATAAATAGTAGTTCGGCAATTGGTCAACATTTAACCAACAATTCGAAATTTATTGAAAACTATACTGTGGATAATTCAAAACATATCAAGAGACTGTAATGATTTTCATAAAAAACTTTAGAAGAAATTTACTTCTTAAGCCTTAAACCAGAAATATGCATACAAAAGAAATCTGTCTGTTCGACCACATTGTTTACTTCTTAAATTTAAGTTGATAAGTTTTATGCTCTATTTACTTTAGTAGTACAGTTGTGTTACATTTTTTTTATATCACTGATTTAACGTTTACATTATCTAGTTAATTTTTATAGTTCTGTTAAACTTTAATAATTTTTTTAAGTTTTAAAGTTTCCAATTATTACTGGTTAATGTTATTACAGCAATTTTAACAACAAATTAAATGCTGATGAAAGATGTTGAAAAGTACTTCTATTTATTTGTTTATATTTAATAAAATTCAAAAGCTGTGTTTTAGCTACTGAATTAAATTGTTAATTTTTTATTTGTATTTAGAAATGATTAGTGTAACATGAAGCTTAACTTATTTAGAATTAAACTGTAAAATAAATTTACCTCTAAACTATTATAAAGTTTTCTTTATGCAACAAAAACTTTTTACGGTTATTAAATAAAACTATAAATAGGTTACTCAAATAGACTTAAGAAAAAACATCAGATAAATTTGTAAATAAACAAAAACAAATGTTTTATCTATTTTAAAAAATTAATAATTCTAACTTTTATTTTATAAGATATTAGAACTATAACGAAACTATAAATAAGCGCATTATGCAAAGCTAAATGCTAACTTGCAATCTGTTCAGCTGTAACTGATTTTACACTTAGTTATATAAATTGTAGTAGACATAATCAAATTAGTTAATTTATCTTAGAAAAATAATTGAATTATATTTCAGCTGATTCAATCCGAAGAAACTTATCTTTAAAACTTTAAATTCAATAATGAAAACAATGTTAAAATTATGAATTTTTTCAGTAACAGGTTGCAGGTTATCATTAAGTAATGCATTTAGTTTTTAGTTAAACCATATTTTTAATATTTTTCAGAAAAAAGTTAGGATTTATAACTTTGTATAGTAGATCAACATGTATTAAAATTGGATTAAATATAAACATATAAACAAATTTTCTCAGTCTTTTTACAAAAACAAAAAACAACAGATACAGATATATTTCGTTTATCATATAAACATTTTCAATTTTGTTGAGAATTAATTGCTTTTAGAGATAATAAATGTTTAAATTTTTAGTTTGGTCATGTTTAAATCAGGAATTAAATTGAACTTTATCTAAAATAGTACATAAGTATGTAAAATTGTTTAACAATTCAGTGTAACTCATAGCTTATTAAATTAAATTTTAAAAAAATATGATAGTAAAATTTTTTTGAATTTAAGTAGACAAACTATCACTTGAAATTTGTTACTGTAACTAAGGCAACTATAAACAATAGTTGTAAATAAAAATTTAAAAAAAACCCTAAAACTAAACTTAAAAAAAAAAACTCTGTATATTGCTCGAGTTATTGTTTGAACACGTTGTATAAACTAACTTTTGATTTAGTTATCTGAATCCACCATTGTTCAACAACACCAAAAATATTTCTTACTAGTCTCTCTAAAAACTGTACATTATATGCTTCTTCTATTTTTTTTTGGTATGTTTTCTTTGTGAAAATTTTTATAATGAACTACTAAAGCAAACTAAGGGAAGAACTAGAACTTTTGGATGTACTACACTAATAATAAGATTTAAAAAAAAGGGATTTAAAATTATAAATCATATAAAACCCACAGCAAAATCAGCAAAGTTCCTAAATGGCAATTCTTACCACCCACCACATGTACCCAGAGGGATTATTTTATCTGAAGTCAACTGACTAAAAAAAATAAATGAAAAAACAGAAGAATCTGAAAATGCACTTATCAACCTGAAAACCAAATGTATTAAATCAAATTTCAACAAAAAGTTATATATAATACATTAAAAATATAATTAGAAAAAAATAAAGAAGACATAAAAAAAATATTGAAAATATATCAAAACTGACTAAAAAGTCACATGGGCAACAAGTTTTAAACAATTTATAAAATTAAACAAAGAAAACTATGTAAAAATACAAACTTATTATGATTAACATAAAAAAGAACAAAAACACTAAGGAATTTATTTGAAAACAAAAAAAATTTATGAAAAAAAAAAACAATGAAGACCATAAAACAGCTTAACGTGGAAAATGCGCATTATGTAAATTTTGGGAATTATAAGAAAAACTATGATACAAAAAACAATAAAAAATATAGAAATAAAATTACATTTAAGTTGCAATATTATGGAATATATGCTGCAACATTTTATAAAATACAGTGAATTGTTCAACAATTTTACATATTCAAGTACATTTAATAGAGTACAATTTTAATTCCTGATTAAAACATATCCAAACTAAAAATATATTCATTAGTTATTTTTATAAGCAATTAGTTCTCAACAGAATTTAAAATGTTTATATGATAAATGAAATATCTATGTGTCTGTTGTTTTTTGTTTTTGTAAAAGGATTGAGACAGTTTTATAAATGTTTTTTTAAACCAATTTTATTACATGTTGATCACAATATTCAAAGCTGCCCAATCTCTACTATATAAAAGGCAGACTACATTCAAACAATTCAATTTTTGTACAGTAGATAAAAAATTTACTTTCTTGTGCTTACTTTCTTGCTTATCTTACTTAGTAAGTCTATCTGACAAATTCATATATAGTTTTTTTAATAACCTTAAAGTATTTTAACTAGCATCCAAATCTTTGAGAAAATTTATTAACAAATTTATTTTATAGTCTTATCTAGGGGTGGACAGTGTTTTTAGTTAACGACCCATATATAGTAAATTTTAGTCCTTGGCGGGCTGGAGTAGCTCAATAACATTTCATTCACAAAAACTACCAAAGTATCAAATTATTTTCGACAAAATAATAATTATAGATGTTTTTTTTGCTTTATCTTTTAAAATAAAATTTTAAAACTTTCTTAAAGTTGTACCTGTGGCTTTTTTTCTGTTCATTTTAAATGCCAGAATATGTAATGTAAGTTTCAAAATTTGATTTAGTGGGCAAAATTTACATTCTATAATCCGCAGACTTATTTGAAATATCAAATTTGTATTTATCTCCTTCAGATCAAGTTGATAACTCTAAATATTGCTTTTAAAATAAACAAAATATATATTTGTAATAAATCGAAATCTCTAGAACTAAGTATTTTAAGTACTCAAATAATCATAACAACAAAAATTTTTACTACACAAGTACAACTAACTAGTACTAGTTTTATTATTCCAAAGAGTTTTCTTGATAAATTTATTTTTAAAGCTTTTTATCGGTAGGACTAAGTTGATAATAAGTTGTTTTTATTAAAAAAATAAAAACAAATGTATTTTAAGGGCATAGGGGGGTCCGACATGTTTGTTTCCTAAAAATAACACTGGATCTTATATGAAAGCTTAAAGAACAAACTACAAGCCAGTTTTTATAGAATTTAAAAATATTATTATCTTTTGAGATATTGTAATTTTTATAAAAAGTTTCCAATACAAACGTATGGACTGCTAATTTTTCGGGTCAATTTTCTTGGAAATTTAAAAAATCACTAAATACCTATCTTCTCTTTCATTTTTTGGGATAGAGACCTCAAATTTTCAGGAAACGTTTCTTTTATAGTTTAAAAGACTTTTAATGTTGGAATTTTAAAAACATTAAAAAATAAAAATTTTAGATAAAAAAAAACAAAAAAAAATAGGTAGTTTTTTAATTAAAATTTTATTTTTCAAAATCAAAAAAATTCCTGCATTCAATCTTTTTCAAATTTAATAATACACTTTCTGTGAAAATTTGAAGAAGATTGCTTAAAAAATGAAGGAGGAGATAGATATTTAGTGAAATGGTTTTTTTTTTGCGTTTTTAGTTTGCTCCTTCCATTGAGAACCTATTGAGGTCACCAACTTTGACTGCTCATATCTTTATAGTACTTCGATTTTTTTCAAGCGGTTAAAAATGTCTGATAGCTTAGATAAAACTCTATAAAATAAGATCAACTTGTAAAAATCAAGGTGGACCCCCCTATGCCCTTAATGAACTCTTCAGATAAATTAATGTTTATCATTCAAACATGAAATTTTTGTGTATAATATAAAAACTAAGTATTTTTTCACCTAAAATATTTACACAAAAAACTAAAGCAAAAAATAACACTTAAGGTACAACTTTATGTAACTAATTTACATTATAATTACCAAGTTATCTCTCAATATCACTCATTTTTAACAGTAATGAGGGTAATGCAATAAAAGTTTTGGTACATAATAAAACAAGTGTTAGCAAACTGTATGAAACTAAACTGATTAAAGGGCAGTCATGGTAATAACTAAAATAAAACATGTTTTTTACAAATTTTAACACAAACCTGCACCCCTTGAGTTGATAAGTTGCAAGACAAGAGGACGACGAGTCACAATTCCTGAACCTCGAGGCAAAAAATCCCTGTTTGTACAAAATAAGTTTAAACTAAACATATAAGCAGTTTATAAACAAAATATTTAATATTTAATAAATGTTATTTATATTTATATACTGATGAAAAACTTAAATTGAAGAAATGTTTGTTTATATAGCAACAACCAATCCCAGTTTAGAATATATTTTAAAACAGATTACATAAATATTTTTCATTAATGCAATAATTTAACAATTTTTTCAATGTTTGGAATATACTGCCAATGGTTGTACTTAAAGTGAAAATGTAAAAACAATTTGCAGCTTTAACAAATTAGTTTAGTTTAATAAATTTATAAATAACTAAAATAAAAACAACAATAATATTAACTTTTAATGCGGTATGCTCATTACAGACTATTATAGTTCGAGAAAAAATAAATTCTATACAAATAAAATAAAAGCCTTTTTATGAAATAATCAAGTTAAAGAAAGAAATGTTCACTGTTTTTACAAAACAAACTCACTTTCCAACGAAGTTTTCAAGTACACTACTTTTTCCAGCACTTTGCCCTCCTACAACTGCTATTTGTGGCAGATCTATTTCAATTTGAGAACCTTTAAAAGTATAAAACACAGATTTAATTTGGCTAGTTTGAATTATTATTTTTACATCTTAAGCTTATTTCAGATCTTAAACTAAAGCTTTTGAATAAATAAGATAAACTGTTTAATCTTATTCTGTTGAACAAATTATTTTAACAAAGTAACTTTTAAAATATATATATATACAGTCGTCTTTGGATCAAGCTTTAAAAATAATTTGCGAAAACTTTACATAATAATTAACATTTTTATGGGCATAGTGTATGGTACAGACATAGTAATTAAAAAATACATGTTAATATAAAAGATTTTTCAACTTACTTTGAAAGAATAATTTCAAATTTTTTTAGATTAATTTCAAACTCAAAAGTAATAAATTTTACTAACTTTAAACAGTATGTTTAGGAAAATAATTAAGGGCATAGTAATAAATAAGGGCATGTAGGATTTTTTTTATTATTAAGTACTTCTATAATTGTAACATTAAATGTGTTTTAAACTATAAAATGAATGTTTCCTGAAAATTCTAGCTTGAAAATAATTAAGATATATTTTTACTAACTTTTTAAATTTCCAAGAAAATTGACAATGAAAAAATTGTGGTTCATACATTTGTATAAGAAAATTTTACAAAAATGTTTACATCTCAAAAACTATTTAATACTTTTATATTATAAAAAAACTGGATTGTAGTTTATACTTTAAGCTTACATATAGAATCCCATATTATTTTTGTAAAAAAAAATGTTGGACCCGTATGACCTTAATAACAAACTTAAAATCAGCACACAACCAGCTTAATAAATTTTAAACTTTTATGTTACCCTATGAAATGTTTCTAATATTCTTATTTAAAAATCAAATATAAAGTATAGTTTAGGAGTAATGACTACTATATATAAATTAAAATGTAAATATTTAAAGAATTATGTATTATGTAGACACTAAATTCTAAAAAACATCAAGTAGATGACTAAAAATTAATAAACAATAAATTCAGAACAATTTACAAAAATATCAGTTTAATATAGTTTTTTGCCTTATTTAAATTTCGAATCTCGATTTTAAGTAGATTCTACAAAACACAACATATATTGCTCAAAATATTTTTAAAAATCTTATATATATTCAGTTTTGAATTTATCATTTATGATAACTTTTCAATTATAAACTGTCATAATAAATGACTAAAATAGGTAGGTGTCAAAAATGTACAAAAGGACATTTTTGCACGACGCTATTGCACAAAGTAAAAACAATCTTTGTTTGAAGGCTCTATTTTGCACAAAGACACTTTTGCATGGATTAAACATTATTAATATTTTTCTAATTTGTTTTCTTTTTATATCATCATTATTACCCCTAACCCTTACCCTAGATCATTTTTTTTTCTTTTTTTTTTTGTCGTTTTTTTTTTTACTATCACTGTTACTCTTAACCCTTAACTTTGGTTGGTTTCCTATTTTTATAATAATTATTATTTTTTCTTTATTTTTTTTCTATCACTTTTACCCCTTACCCTTGGTGGTTTTTATTTTTATCATTGTTTTTTTACTCTTTTAGTTGCTTTTCAGATTTTTTATTCAATATAACTTTTTTCCATAAGTGATTATGAGTTTTAAATATTTCTGATAGAAGGCACAAACTAAAAAGGGGGAAAAAATTCTACTCCGTCTATAATTTTTAAGCAATCGTTTTATATCTTCTTTATTTAATTTTTTATAAACTAAAAATATCTAAGTTAAGAGGATATTCAATTCTTTTTTTCTTAAATAAACAAAAAAGGTGATCTTTAATTTTGATCATAAAATTTTTATTATTGAATTATATTTTTTATTACTAAAAATTCTTCTAAACATGCACAGATCATGTCTTTAAACTTTTAGCAGCTTTTCAAAATACATAGGAGAAATACTTATAGAGACTTTTATTTATTCACAATTTAAGTTTGTTTCCTCAAAATTACTTATTGTACTCTCTGACTATAACAACTGGCTATTTGTGAAAAATATTTTTGAATATTTAAAAGCTGTAAACAGTGACATACAGTTAGTAAAAACTCCACAGATTAAGACAAGTTGCAAAAATAATAATTCATTTCCATATGACTTAAATTACAAGCATTTAAAACAACAGCATTATATTTTGAAACAATCTTATCTACAGTTTTATAAATGAGTTTTAACTACTTATAAAAACTAAGAGTTTGACCAAAATTTACTTTTAATTAATTAAACTTACTAGAAACGTTTTTAAACTAATATACTTGTTATACCTAGTGCTTAGTATATTCACATTTTAAATACCATTTTAAATGTTTTAAATATACAATAAAACAGGATTGCCAAAACTTTTTTGAAAATTTGTTCCAGGTCTTCTGAATATCTTTCAGGTTTAAAAAATTAAGCTTTTTAATCCATTTTTAGTACAAACTTAATCTTGAGTTAAAAAAAACTGTCCTAAATAGTGTCACAACATTGAAATTTTAATTTGTTAAGTAACTTTAAATTTGTTTTTAGCAAAAACAACAAAAAAAGTTAGTCTTTATGATATATTTTCATATCTCATCAAAATTTTGTGACTTAACATGTAAAAATAGTTTTAAATTTCAGGTTGTCTTGACCATCTTTAGAGATTTTTATTTGAAATTTAGGTTTTTTTTTGCCTAAATTGTCAAATTCCATATTTTTTGGCAACCCTGAACGAAATAAACAGTAAATTTTAAAAACAGTAATAAAATATAATACTAATTTTTTGTTTTGCTGCAACTAAAAATACTATTACAGTAAATACTTTTGGATCTTCAGCAAAAATATAAGTACAATTTGTTAAAATATATAAGTTCATATTCATAAACTGCTTAAAATTAGTGAAATAACTTAAAATACAGTGAGAGTTGCCACTCATTTTTTCAAAATTTTTTCCAAGTTTTCAAAATTTCTTCCAGGTTTTTAAAAGTAAACATTTTTGGGTCTATTTTTAGTCTTAAGTTAATTTCTATAAAAGAAACTGTGTTAAATAGTACAAAAACATTTAAAAGATGCTGTAAAGTTACTTTAAATGTGTTTTTTAATAAAAAATTTTTTGATCATGACAAAAAAATCTTATTTATATGATAGATTTTTTGTGTCAAATTGAAATTTTAGTACTGAAAATGTTAAAATTATTAAAAATTCCAGGTTTTTCTAGGTTATTTTTGCCTAAATTGTCAAATTCCAGGTTTTTCAAGGTTTTTCCAGGTTTCCAGGTAAAGTAGCAACCCTGAGTGTGTCAATCAATATCTCTTCAACATATAAATTTACCTCTTGACAAATACTAAAATTAACAAAACAAATAATCATAATAAACAGCTTTTACTTACCAGACATAGTGAACGCATCTTGAAGTTTGTTTACCAGTGGTATTAAGGCCTCCATACCAGAATTTCCTGCCATTTTAGATTTCAAACCAAGCTATTTACAATTATTAACAAAGTAAAACTTTTTTAAAACGCTGAAACAAATTTTTTTTAAATATACAAACAAATATACAGATACAAAACAACCAAAAAAAATTCACTTCTTCTAGAATAATTACATATATCTAATAAATTTTTTATTTAATTATTGTTTAGTTTTAAAGTTTTTTTTTATATAAAGTTTGCATTTTGTTTGACACAATCATAATTTCATTTTCTAAAATTTAAATTGATGATTTATAAGAATCTTTTATCTTAAAATATATTTAAAACAACTCAAAAACTACACTTCTAATATTCAAAGAAAATAACTAATTTGCAGTTATACATTATTAAAAGAATAGGTTAAATACAAGAAAAAATTATAGTAATTTATTAAATAATTACTAGAAATACAATTTTCAGTTACAAATACTAAAGTTAAATAACAATAAACATTTTAACAGAAATATAAAACAATACTTAAGTAAAGTTAGAAACAAAATTATCTAAAAAGCTATCATAAACTTGTTTATTAAAAAGACATTAATAAAAAAAGTGTTATTCTAAACTTAAAATGCAAGGATAGGCTCTTCACTTTTTAGTTTTAAGCCAATTACGTAAGTCAACAGATTTACCAGAGCTTGATCTTAAATGGCCAGGGTTGGGTCCTATTTTGTTGGTTTTACTTTTATTTAATCTACTCTTCATAGAAATTTTTTGAAGTCTTTCTTCTTTGTCTGCTATCATAGTGTTGTAAGAAAACCCATCATCATCACTATATTCTGAATATGAATCTTCAGATTCAGACTCATTGCTAAATTCTTCAGGAAGAATTTCATTTTGGATTTCAACTTTTTCTGTTCTCTTATACTTTAAAGCTCCTTCTAAATTACTAGCAGACAAACTCATTAATTCTTCATCAGCCATTTGTTCCTCTGTTTTCTCCCGCTGATATTTAAATGCTCCTATTTTTCTTTGACGTTTAGCTTCCCTCATTCTACTTGTTTCCACATTTAAATCTTCTAATTCTATATTAGTTCTTTTCATTTGGTATTTTCTTCTATAAGAGTTTGAGAGAATTCCTTTAGCCCCTCCATAGTGTGGGTTTCCATGTTTGCGATAAAACTGACTTCTTTTATTAGAACCAATATTTTTCTTATCTTTTAAACAAGCAAATCTAAGTTTGAAACCAGTTACGTTTTCTATAGTGAACGATTCAACACAATTAAGCAAAGGGTTCAAAGTAGCTTTTGAAGCAACTTCTTTTTCATTTATTAAGTTGTTTTTACTTTTTTGGTTTTCTAATGATTTAATATCTTCTTTATCTATAGATGTTGATGTGTCCATGAGGTCAATATCATCCAATTCATTTAAATTCTTATTTTTATTTTCAATAGTGTCATCTTCTTCAGATTGTGGTACAGTAACTTGTAAAAGAACACTAACAGCTTTATCTTTATTATTCCAAACAACAACACATGAATCATCATTTATCCATTCAATTTTTTTAGGTAAAAAATCATCAAAAAGCATAAAAACTTGTTTGGTAGTTAAAGAGCTAACACCATGGACATAAAGTGCATCAGTCCTTATATACTCTGGATCAGAAACATCTAAGCATTCATTTCCTTTTAAAACATTCTCTAGTAGACTTTGGAGTCTTTTACTGTCAACTTCTACTTGGTTATCTTTTTGAACTGCAAGTTTAAACCTCATAGCTCTATTATTTTTAACTTTCTTTTCTTCTTCAAAAGTCAGCCCAAGTTCTGTTAATTTATTGTATTTTTCATTTTCATATGTGCAGACACTGTTGATGAAACTTACTTTTACTTGATTTTCATCTTCAGCTTCATCAACTACCTCTTGATCATAGTTAAAATCAGCAACTTTTTCATCATTGTCTTTATCTTCAACCTGAATAGTCATGTTTGGTAAAACAACATTGGCAGAAGAAAGTTCAACAACATCCATTTCTGACATTTTCTAATTAATTTAAATTCTGTAATCAAACAACTTTAGTACTCCAGTTAAATAATAACTAATAATTTGAATACACCATACATTAATCTTTTTGTGTAATAACTAGTTATAGAATAAATAGTAATTTAAATTAGAATAATAACAAATTATACAGTATTCTTCCTTTATTACACTGACATATAATTCTGTGTGTTAAAAGATTAACACACTTTAACTGAGCTCTGTAAAAAAATAAATACTGATAGGAAAGATTAGAAGCTAAAGTAGGTTGGAATGGGTCTAAATTGTACAAAGACAAAATTGCACAAGAACAAAATTGCACGAGTGCACAAAAATGCACAAAGTCAAATTTGCACAAGGGCACAAAATTGCAAGAAGACAATTCTGCACCAAGGGTCAATTTTGCACAAGAGTAAAATAAAATTAGAAAAAAAATGAAGATAATTTAATTAAAAAAAACAAAAAACAGTTACTGACCGAGGGTGTAAGGATTAGGGGTAACAGTGATAGTAAAAATATAAAAAATATCTAATAAAAAATACAATAAAAATTAAAAAAAAAATTAATTAAAAAAGAAAAAAAGCTACCTACCGAGGGTAAAGGTTAGGGTAACAGTGATAAAAAAAATAATAATACTAATAATTAAAAATCAAAAAAAAATAATATTATAAACAAAACTAACAAAAATAAATAACTTACTGACCAAGGGTAAGGGTTAGGTTAGGGGTAACAGTGATAGTAAAAAATAACTAAATTAAAAAAAAAGATATTTAGATTAAAAAAAAGTTTTTGTTTAATGTCCACTTGCAAAAATGTTTCCATGCAAAATTGTCTGCTTGTGCAAAATTGTCTTTTTGCAAAAGTGACCCTTTTGTGCAAAAGTATCTTTTTACAATTTAGTGCATTTGTGCAATTTTGTACCCTTGTGCAAATTTGACAGCTACCCAAAGAAGGAATATACACGTGTTTACTAAAAATAAAATAATTGCTATAGAAACTGTTTTTTTGTTTATTTATAATTAAATTTTAATTTTTTAATTTTTTTTAAACTCCTTCCGACGGAACTTTCTAAATATATCAAGGAACATTTCCTGAAAATTTGAGGTAGTTATCTCAAAAAACGTAGGAGAAGGTAGACTTTTAGTGAAATAGTCTATTTTTGCTCTTTTAGTTTGCGGCTCCCATAAGGAACCTATTGTTGCCTCCGACTTTGACCGGCTATATTTCAAAAATTATTTTGAATTTTTTAAATCTGTAAAAAGCATTTTGTAGCTTAGCAAAAACTATATAAAATAAGATAAAAAACCAAAAATGGGTGTTTACCTCCCCTATGCCCTTAATGGTTAATTATAGGTAAAATACTTAGTGGTAAATTTGACTGTTTTAAAACTATATAATATTTGTAACTATTAAGTCTAAACTAAACTAAAATACAAAATAAAATAACAAAATAATGAACAATAATATAAACTAATGAAGGAAGTACTAATTTTAAATATTTACTAGTTAATTTATCTACTTAACTTTCCTTACAGTATTTATTTTTTTACAGAGCTCAGTTTAAGTGTGTTAATCCTTTAACACCCAGAAACATCTGTTAGTGTAATAAAAAAAGGATACTGTATAATTTGTTATTATTATACAGGGTTGCCACTCGTTTTTTTTTTTATTATCAAGGTTTTCCAAATTTCTTCCAGGTTTTTAAAAGTACACATTTTTTGGGTCTATTTTTAGTTTTAAGTTAATTTCTATATAAGAAACTATGTTAAATAGTATAAAAACTTTAAAAACATACTATAAAGTTACTCTAAATGTGTTTTTTTACAAAAAAATTTTTTGATGATGACATAAAAATTTTATTTATATGATAGATTTTTTGCGTCAAATTGAAATTTTACTACTGAAAAACGAAAAACTCCAGGTTTTTCCAGGTTTTTTGATCAAAATTCCAGGTTTTTCCAGGGTTTTTTCAAAATTTCTCAAATTCCAGGTTTTTTCAGGTTATTTTTGCCTAAATTGTCCAATTCCAGGTTTTTTCAGGTTTCCAGGTAAAGTGGCAACCTTGTATTATATATTCCAGTGAACTTGTTTTGTAAACAAACGCTTAAATTTATATTTTTGAATAAATAATTTAATTTACACAAATAAAAATCATAAACTGTAAAAAATACATATACTAGTAATTATTGATACTTACCAGTAAAATATTTTTTATATATTGTCCTTTAAAATTTAAATCTACAAAAGTTACATATTTTTTTGTAACAGGGTTGCCACTCTTTTTTTCAAATTTTTTCCAGGTTTTTAAAAGTGAACATTTTTGGGTCTAATTTTAGTTTAAAGCTAAGTTAAACATTGAAAAGATACTGTAAAGCTACTTTAAATACGTTTTTTTATAAAAAAAAAGATTTTGATGATGACATATTTTTTTTTATATAATAGATTTTTTAGTTAAATGGAAATTTTACTACTGAACATTTAAAAATTGTTAAAATTCCAGGTTTTTCCAGGTTTTTTTGTCTAAATTGTCAAATTCTAGGATTTTCCAGGTTTCCAGGTAAAGCTTTCTCCAAGTTTTCAAAATTTTTTCCAGGTTTTTGAAAGTACTTGTTTTTGGGTCTATTTTTAGTTTAAAATTAAATTTAGAGTAAAAAATTGAGTTCACTACAAAATAATGTACATTATTGAACAATATTTACAGGAACTTTTCGTGATTTTTACATTGATAATATATATATATATTTACTACCAGGTCCAAATTTCCAGAAGGTACTTTTTAAAAAGTAAAGACATGCATCATTTAGTGTAATATTTGCCAAGTATTTGAAATTTTTTCAAATTTAATTTATCATATATAAATTAAGTATATACCAAAAGAAAACATCATCTTGTTCTAGAAGGTCTGAAGTTTCAGAAAACAATTTTTGTTTTTATTTACAGAAATTTTTAATTATCTTACATTGAGTCATAATAGTAGTAAACTTTTTTCTATATATGATATCCTAAAAACACTAGTATTGGAGAATTCTCATACAAAGAGTCAAAGTTGGTCTTAAAAAATGGTATGGGCCTCTTTCCCAATGTCTATAGTTTTGCAATTCTGTCTTCAATTATTAAAATTTTGTAAATAAGTCACAAAAAAAGTCTTTTTTTGCCTCAAAAACCTAGTTTTAGCTAAATCTCCTAAAAAGAGTGGAAAATTGTTTTTAAAAACAATATGGGTGTTTTCCCCAAGGTCTGCCATTTTGCAATTCAATCTTTGATTTTTATTATTTTGTTCAAAAATGACTTCACAAAAAAAAGTCATTGTTCTCCTCAAAAAACCTTGTTTTGGCTAAACCTCCTATAAAAAGGTAAAATTGGTTATTTCAAATAATATATACTGTCTTCTTCAAAGTTTTTGTTTTTGAAATTTAATTTTTGATTTTCAATTTTTTTTTTATTCGTAGAAAAAAATTGCTTTTAAAATATTTCTTTACTGTATTTCTTCAAGAGGATTACCAGATTGAAAAAAATTAAGAATCTTTATCAATTATTATAATTTAGAAAATCAGTTTCTAATTGTTTTAAAAACGTTTCAAAACAAAGTTAACTTTCATCTAAAAAGGTTTTCTAAATTTCTTCCAGGTCTTTAAAGTACTTGTTTTTGGGTCTATTTTTAGTTTAAACTTAAGTTTAAGGTAATAAAACTGTGTTAAATAGTATAAAAACATTGAAAAGATACTATTAAGCTACTTCAAATGTGTTTTTATTGAGGAAAAAAAATTATCTGTTTGGTAGATTTTTGTGTCAAACTAAAATTTTTTACTTAATATTTAAAAATTGTTTTAAATTCCAGGTTTTTTCAAAATTTCTCAAACTCCAGGTTTTTTTGCCTAAATTGTCAAATTTCAGGTTATTTCAGGTTTCCAGGTAAAGTGGTAACCCTGTTTATTGTTTAATTGTTATTATGGTAATTTCCTAGGAAGATGTTGCACCTATTAACAAGAAGTTAGCAGTGTATATAAAAGTATACATATACGTATTACATAATTTTTTAAAGCAATTTACTTGCAAACTTTAAAGTACTTAGATCTTAGTAAATTTTTAGATCTTAAAAATAAATATAAAGTACATAAACGTTTGCAAGAAAATTGCAAAAACCAAAATTCATTCTATTAGCCTGCGCAAATCAGTTGTATGAGTTGTTTTTCTTTTAAGTGTTTTTATTATTATTAAAAATCTTTAAATCGTTACAAATACATATAAGCAACAACTTTAGACTCTGAAGAAGCCATAAGTAAATTTTCAGACCTTAAAAATAAATATAAAGTACTTTAAAGTTTGCAAGAAAATTGCTTTAAAAAATTATGTAATACATATATGTATACTTTTATATACACTGCTAACTTCTTGTTAATGTTGCACCTATATCACTTTCAATTTTACACTTTGATAAGATATTTATACTTTCAATTATACTTTTTGATAAGACAAGTAAAGTATATCGAAATTAGATGAAAGGTCAGCAAAAGTTAAACTAATGTTTTCAATCTTGTTAATTAATACAGTTTGTTTTAATTAAAATGTGAACAGGTTTGCCTTATTTTAACTAGTGAATTAGTTAATTTCAGAATAATATTTGTATATTAGTTTAGATACAGTGCTTAATAATGATTATGTTAACAAGTGTGCCTAGGTAACTTTTTAGGTTATAACTATAATTGATTTCTGTGTAGATAGTATTTTTTTAGGAATACTTTTTTTAATAAAAATGTGTACAGGTTGAAAGGGTGGCTTGGCGTTTAGCCACCAGATCTTTCGCTCTACTGAACACAAAAGATAGCTTTTTTTAAGAGAGTATTCAACGTTTAAAAAAAGCTTACAGTTATCTAATATCAAACTTCATTATCGTAAATAGTTTAATAGCGATGAAACCAATGCGAGTTGGATAAATTAAATTTAAATATCAGTTTTAAACGGGCATATCTTCAAGTGTTTTTTTACTGTATTCTTACACTATACTTTATCTAACTTTCATTATTTGTACAAACTAGTTATGTTGTTTTTTAGGTTAAAATATCTAAACAAGTATTATTTTGTTTTAAAATTACATGTAAAAATCAAACTTACCTATTCAAAAAATATTTTATTTAAAAAAATATTAAGATAAAATGACTGTTGTTTAATAAAATAATTATTTAAAAGTTTTAAACAAAAACTTTCTAAATTTCTGTACATTTAAGGTAAGATAAAACTACACGACTTTAAAATATCTTTAATAAAAGCATAAGTTAAGCTTTTAAGTATTGTTTTTAAAATATTAATTTATTAATAGTTTTATTTTAAATATAAATTAATAAAAAGAAGCATTTACTATAATAATAAGTTTTATAATGAAATAAATTTAGACTTTAAGATATTAAAATGATTGAAACTGGTAAACTAATATACTGTTTCTCTTAAAACAAAAAAGAATTTGTTAAAACGTAATAAAACAAATTTATAGATTAAAAATTGATCAGTTTTAACTAAAAAATAACATTTATGTCTAAAACAAAAAATATTTTTAAACGTAACAACTAGAACTCATTTTTAGTAGTTATAAAAAATAATTTTAAAAGTTTCAATTAAATGTTTTCAATAACTAGTCTTTCAGTTAAAATAAACACAAAAATTGTTTAAATTTCCTTAGTAGAACACTTTTGTACATATTTAACATTAGAAATTGGTCGAGACATGGCTTTATAGGCAAATTAAATAGAGAATATGAAAATAAATGTACTTTTCAGGTTTAATAGACACAAAAACAAAGTTATAGTATCCAAAACTCTAAAACATTGTTTTAATACATAAATTAGACAGGCAGTTTTAATCTAAAGTTAACAGTTCAAAAAAAAAAAATAAATATACTTTTTAGAAACAAAAAACAAAAAAGCGCTTATTAAACCTCTTATGTAGAGGTTTTTAGAACAAAAAAAAAAGTTTAAGCAGGTAAAGAATATAAACTAACAATAAATAAACTTTCTAATAGAAACAAAAACACAATTAAAGCGTCTTTAAAGCTAGTTTAAACAAATTTTAATGAAAAAAAAAATCAATTACTGTACTTAACAAAGAAAATAACTTTCCATAAAGATTTCTACCTACAATCCTTATTGACAACATATATTACAATTTAGATAGTTTAATAATCCGTTCGGCAATTAAACTTAGTAACATTTAGTATAGGTAATTTAATTTATATGACAATATACAATTTAAAATGGCTTGATAAGCAGTTATAAAAAAGATAATCTTACAAAGTACATACTTTTTGGTAAAAACAAATACAAAAAAACCTTTAAAACGTCCTAGGTAGAAGTTTTTAAAACTTAAATTAAAAATAGTTAAAATATATAAGTTGAGCATGTTAAATAAAAAAAAATACAATAAATGAATTTTTAGGCTTAAAAAACCACAATAGAACATTTAACACGACTTCAAAGTTGTTGTAAACTATTTATTATAAAATAAATAAGTTTGTATTTTATGTTTGTTTTATGAATTCATTTTTTTTTTTTTTTTTTGTTATTTTAGCAAAATAGATATATAGTTAATTGTTTTATCATATATTTCTTGAACTTACATATAAGAATATAATTGCAGCGCAAACATTTGTGAAGAACTTCTAAAGTCATGAAACTTATAATAGCTTAGTATATAGTATAGCCAATAGTTGAGCGGTTGAGGCGCAAGGCTTCTAAACATCAAAATCTAACTTGCTCAGGCTGAAAACCAACCATATCCATATATAGTTTCATTATTAACTGGTGATCATGAGAATTTTGTTTATTTATAATTTATTTAAAGTACAAAAGAAAGAGGGTTTGTAAATAAAAAATTTCTGAATTTTAAAAATACTAGGTACTAAATGAAAACCTAAGTGTTAACTATAAGTCAGATGGAATGAACACAAAAAATTTGAAACTTTGACAGAATAGAGTTCATATAAAACCATTTAATTAATTACTGTCAATAATTTAAGTTTTTTGTAATAAAAAACTTTTATGGTAATAAACTTAAGCTTTAAAAATGGTATATATATTGATTAAATTTCTTTTATAAATAATGATAATATAAATATTTTTTTTAATATAAAAAGGGTTTCTTAATTTTATTGTCGACTTTTTTGGTTCGGAATTCTTTACTTTTCGTTGTATTTTAGTAAAATGTTGAATTTTTTTAATTAGCTACTATTAGAATTATGATTTTTTTCTATAAGTTTTTTTTTAAGTGTTATTATTAAAAAAATTATTTAATGTTTTAGTTTAATTATGTATATTATAAGTTTAACTTTAATTAGACATAGTTTTACAATATAGATTTTAATAATCAATTTAATATAGTTCTGCCACTTATGGTTAGTTAAATAAAAATGTTATTTTCCGAAAAAAAAAGTTATAGTTTGTAACTAAATGTTCTTAAAAAGTTGACTAGTTGTATAAAATATTGAATAAGTATTTACTTATTTAGTTTTATTTATTTCTAAACTATTTTTTTTTTTACTTTAAAATTAAAATAATAAGTACAATTTTTTGAATTTTTATGAAACAATTGTAAGTTTTTTAAGGCAAAAATTTTTTGTGACGTCATTTTTGAACAATATACGTCAAAAAGAATCAAAAACTGAATTGCACAAAATACAGACTTTGGGGAAGACGCCAAAACTATTTTTAAAACCATTTTTGACTCGTTGTAGAAGAATTCTCCAAAACAAGTTTTTTAAAGGCAAAAAATTACTTTTTTGTGACGTTATCTTGGAACAAAATACATCATAAATTAAAAATAAATACTTAATTGCAAAACTGCAGACTTTGAGGAAGACGCCCATACCATTATTAAAGACCATTTTTGTCACTTTATAGGAGAATTCCCAAAACAATATTTCATCGAATATTACACCACGTTTAAGCATAGATTCCAAATGTAGCTTAAACGCGGAAAACTTGTTTTAAAATCAGCTTTTATTTTCACAATAGCTTATAGCTTAGCATAAGCCTACTTAATCCGAAATTTGAAATTATAGCATAACGGCTTAAAGGGGAATCCCATAAAATCCCCTTTATATAAAACATTTTCAAAGATAATTTATCAAAGTTTATAAGTTGTAGTACCAATGCTTGTAAGGCTTAATTAAAATAATAAATCAAACTGTGACAATTTAAATTTTATAAAAGCTTCTAAAGAGACACAACCCTTTAAATAAATTTAAATACATATAAAATAATAATTCTCATACTCAAAACTTTTATGAAAAAAAAAATCATCAGTACTAAAAAGTCATTTTTTAAGTATGTTTCAAAATTTACTTTACCTATATATAATTACTATTTTTTTAATGTAGAAATTAAAACTATATATTTAAAAAGCTGTGATTTCAAACTTAATTTTAATATCATTTAACGAAAATAAGACGCCCTGTAAAGTATTTTGTATTAAGCTTATTAAGTTGTTTATGAAACTTTGCCAAATCCTTAAACTTTACTTAAAATACAAACTTACAAAATATCTAATTTAAAGTTAAAAAGCAAAATAGAGGGT
Source organism: Thalia democratica (assembly GCF_965202585.1). Classification (NCBI taxonomy): domain Eukaryota; kingdom Metazoa; phylum Chordata; class Thaliacea; order Salpida; family Salpidae; genus Thalia; species Thalia democratica. The sequence continues at coordinate 53,419,113 of NC_139169.1, read as the reverse complement.
GGAGTAAGTCTGAAGTTTTTCTACTATGAAAATTATAATTTCATAGAAATAATACAATTAAGTGATTAAAGTCTTAAAATACTTGAAGATTATAATTAAACAGATTTCTTTTTAGTTTAGATTTGTACTCTAATATATATATTTTTATGTTTTAATGTATTTTGAAATGACTTTAATAAGTTTCAAATTTTATGATTTCATTTCAAGTAATCTAGTTTATAACCAAGACATTACTATATTAAAATTTATACACAAGTTTGTCAATTCAAAAAAAAAAAAAAAAATTAAATATATTGTATTATATAAAAAATGACTTTTTTGACTTAAGTTTTGCACATTCTTGCTGGTCACTTACTCTTAACAGAAATAAAACAACAGATTGAACCTTAATAAAGTATGAAAATAGAATTTATTTTAACAACCTATCTGCAAAGTTTTATTTAATAATATCTTGGATTTTTAAAGTCTAGCACTGTTTGTATAGTAGCCACATACACAGTAGTTTACAAATGTGCATAATTGTATTAACCAGTAAAGTTATAAAATTGTTAAACCTGTGTTAGCAAATTAGTCCAATTTTAAAAGTTTTTTAAGCTTACTCTTACTTCAACTATCTTAAAAGACTCTCCTTTTGTAACAATTTAAATTTTACAAAATAAAGTAGATTTATTGTTTATAGGGTGCTTTACATTTTTTAGTTTTACTATATTTCAAATAGTGATTTCCTTCTTATTTTTACAATAAATGTATGGAGTTTGATTTGTTTTTGCAATCTATGTTTTTTATATCTCTACTGTGATAAAGCTTTAGTTTTTATTAGTTTATGTAAAATTTTATAGAATTTTTTTCATAAGTAAGTAATCTGGTTCATATAAATCTAGTACGTGAAAAAATGCATAAATTGGTTACAAAACATAAACTCAGTACTAGTGGTTTTTCTTTATATTTAAAAACCTTGTACCCTGTACCAAAATGCATCCAAATAGTTTACTTCGAAATTATTTAAACTATTATCATTTGTTCCTTTAAGTTTTAAGAAAGTTATTTATTACAGGAATGTACACTTATAATATTAAATTACAAGCTTTTAGTTTATAAATTGTATTATAAAACTGTAAAATAACATTTTCATTAAGAACACTAACACTAAGTGTCAGTTATTGATCAATTTAAATTTAAAAAAAATATAAATTTTAGTGTTCTATGCTTAAAAACTATGTTTGAAAAAAAGTTAATCTATAAATAATAACAAAAGTTTCATTTTATTCACAATTGATATTAATATTTGAACAATCTTTTACTGCAAAAAGGTTAAACATGTTAAAGTTACTGATAACTGTTTTTAATTATTGAAAGTATAAACATTATATTAATTTACATATATTAAACGGGGTCACTTTTCAATAACTATTCAGAAACAATCGTATAGTTTACTCTTTTTTAGTTTAAAGTGTTTATTAGTTTTATTTTAAGACTGAAATTACAAAGACAACTATAATTGTGAGAAAACTAACGAATGATTTTTTAGATTAGACCGTTTATTATAATTAAAAACTTTACTATTTTTTTTACATATTCAGATTAATTTATTGAAAAAATTCACTTAATCTAAAATAATTATGTTTTAAAACTAATTTTTAGCTTGAGTTAATTATTTTAAAATTGAAAAGAGTTACATTTGAGCAGAATTTTTTTGGTTAAAAACGCAAACTTAACCAGCAGTGCGAACACAAAAATTGCAAAATTAAGTGAGTGTGCTTGTTCAAGAAATGCGAACCGAACCCAGACTTTTATATTTGGAAATCATAAGTACCTTAATGAACACAAATATATTTTTTACAATTAATATTTTTAATAACCTAATTACTATATCTGCTTCGTTGCAGAATATCTTTTAGTATTTTTATGAACAAGTTTACTTTCAAAAACTTAAAGTATGTCAGTAAAGCACTATACTATAACTCTTAAACAGTAAGCCAATAACTTATTGATAGTCATAATAGAGTCTAACTTAGCTCTTGAGCGACACTCGATGATTAAAAATTGTATATGTAAATTTTCCCATAAAACTAATAGGAGGGCAATCGATAGCTGAAATCATTCTGGCAACTATGCGTGTAAGATATCGATAAGGTAAGCATTTTAAGAAGTACGCACTAAATTTTTATTTACTACCAGGTACAAAACAATTCATCCACATTTATCTATGATAACTAATTTGTTTTAAGGAAATTTATTAAAAACTTATTAACTATAACTATTTACAGATCACGGAAAAAAACAAAGTTTTTAAAGCAAAGACAAAATATTGTAATATTTTGTGACATCCCAACTTCGATTGACATTTTATTTACATGCAAAAATTCATCTTGACATAAAAAAAAATAATATGATCTTTTATATTTACTTAAAACTAAACTTATAAAATAAAAATTAAAAATTTTGGTAATTTATAATATTATTAAACATAAATATTTCTTTTAAAAGAATATAATTAAAAAAAAGGAAAAAAAAAGATCAAATCTTTGTTAAAACTAGTCTGTACTTCTTTTAAAATTTCAATTTAGTAGTTTTTATGTCTACAAGTAGATGCAAGCACAGTATTTGTGCTTAATAAAACATTAAAACTGACTAGCTTGTTTTATTGATTCTATAAATAGATTCACGCACAATGTTTATGCTTAATAAAACAGTAAAACTTTGATTAAGTTGTTTTGTTATTTACAAATATATACACGCACAACATTTATTCTCAATCAAGCAGTAAAACTTTGATTAAGTTGTTTTGTTATTTACAAACTTATGTACGTACAACATTTATGCTTAATAAAGCAGTAAAACTATGACTGAGTAGTGAGTTGTTTTAATTTGTCTAGAAATAGATGAACTCAAAGTTTTTATGCTTAATAAAAAAGTAGACTATGACTAAGTTGTTTAAATTTTTTTAGAGAAAGATGCACGCACAGTATTTGTGCTTAATAAAACAGTAGACTATGACTAAGTTATTATTATTATTATTATATTGTTTATTGTGCAATGTTGGACTCAGGCATCAAAACCTGAGCCACTTAAACAGGACACACAAAAAGAGAAAAAGAAAATAAACTTATATTCAAAACTTTAAGATAAATTATACATATATATATATACAAACATAATTTAAATGGAAACACAAAGTTGAACACAATATGATAAACAAATGAACTAAATTGAAAATTCAGTTCAAAAAAATTCAAATTTATATATTACTTAGTACACACAGTAAAGAAGTTTGTCTAAAATCATGGCTTATAAAACAATATTCATAACTACAAAATATATAAGTAAACTAATAGTTTGTAGGGGGGAGGCGTAGGGAAACGAATATTTTTCCATTTGTTACAGTGGAAAATTAGTTAATTTTACTGGTATTTATCGTATTTAAGTCAAATCTTTTTAGCTTTAAACGAAATTGTTCTACCCTCTCACAAGATACTATATCCTGAGGTAGTCTGTTCCACATAGCTTTTGCTCTGTGAAAAAATGCGCCTTGCCACTGACTGTTTTGAAAATCATGTTTACATTTTATTTTCAAATTATTTCCTCTTAGTTGATATTTATTTTGGGAAAAATTAAAAAACTGGTTAAAAAAACTTTTATATTTGCCATTGATAATTTTGTAAAGAATTAATAAATCAAATTCCCATCTTCTATATTCCAGTGATTTCAATCCAAATTTAATCATTCTATCATTATATGACGTGTAAGATATGTTGCAACGATTACAAATATGACGGGTAAAACTCCTTTGCACAGATTCAATTTTGTTAATATCCTTTTTTAAATGGGGTGACCAAATTTGGGTACTAAACTCAAGTTTAGGGCGAACGTATGTTTTAAATAGTTTTGTCAGAATTGAAGCAGAATTAGTTTTAAAACTTTTCAATATTTGATAACATGTAGTTTTTGCAATCTTATATAAATAGTTGATATGTTCATTCCATTTCAAATCTTTGGAAATATAAATTCCTAAATCTTTAAAAACTTTAATTTCTGGTAACTTGATGTTATTGATTAAGAGGTCAGTTGGAGAAGATTCTTTTTTGTTAATGGTTAGAATTTTACATTTGCTAGGATTTAAGTTTAGTTTTCTTGTTTTTAACCATATGTAAATATTATCTAAAGATAGTTGTAATGAAGTATTTGACTGACTAAAGATTTTGGCATCATCTGCAAATAAGCTTAACTCACTTTCAATATCAATGTTTGAACAAATATCATTAATATAAATTAAAAAGAGAAGGGGACCAACTACACCACCTTGTGGTACTCCACTGTAGATTGTTAAAGAGTCAGAAAGCGTATTATTGATGAGTACTCTTTGTGATCTATTATTTAAAAAGTTATCAAACCAATCAATTAAGCTTTCATGTAGCCCATACTGATTTAAAATTTTTAATAATCTTTTGTGTGATACTGAATCAAAGGCTTTTTGAATATCCGTATAAACTACTTTAGTAAATTCATTTTTCAGATAAGGAACTAACCAAGAATGTAAGCATGTTAACAGTTGAATGGTTGATGAGCGGTTTGGAACAAAACCAAACTGTTTGTTAGTTAATAATTTGTTATCTAAGAGGTGATTGAGAATTTTTACAGATACAATATGTTCATAAATTCTTGAAAAGCCACTTGTTAGAGATATTGGTCTGTAATTTAATGCATCGTGTATATTACCTTTCTTGTGCACAGGAATAATAAAAGATGTTTTCCATTGTTTAGGAACATCAGATAGTTCTAGAGAGCAATTAAATATTAATGAAAGTGGAAATATTATTGATTGGATAACATGCTTGATATAATAGGGTGGAATGTTTTCTGGCGTTCTTATGATTTTATCTTTTAAGTGGTTAATTGAACTTATAATGTCTTCATAGGTTATGAAAAAATTTTGCATCTTACTACAATTCTTTTGGGGTAGCTTAAAAGACTGGTAACTCTCGTCTTTAAGTCTTTAAGTTGTTTAATTTAAAAAAAAAAAAAGATGCACGCACAGTATTTATCCTTAATAAAACAGTAAAACTATGTCTAAGCTTTTTCAATTTGTCTAGATTACATAAACGCACAGCATTTATGCTTAATAAAACAGTTAAACTATGATTGGCTTGTTTTGTTGTTTCTACAAATAAATTCACGCACAATATTTATGCTTAATAAAACAGTTTAACTTTGATCAAGTTGATTTTTCTACTACAGTCTTTGACTAACTTGTTTTATTTTGTCAACAAATAGACGAACGCACTTTTTTTTCTTTTTTAAAAGTGAAACTTTAGTTTACTTTTATTATTTTGTGTACAAAAAAAAAAACTCAACTGTCCTGGACAAGACGTTAAAAGGTATCCGTGGTATGCGACTCGATAACTGAAAGGTTCTTCGTGCACCAGGTCCTAGGACCAATATTTTTGAGCACTTTTTTTTTTGTCGACGTTTGTCTTTTATTTAACAGCGAATCTTTGATTAATTTGTTATTTATTACATTTACATATGCTGGTGTATGTAGTTGCACATACGCTATTTGTTGTTTATTAAGTATGAAAACTTTTATTACTTTTTTTTAACGTTTACCTTAATAAATAATGCTTTTCGGAAACATAAATATAACACAAATAACATTAATGTAAACAAACATATTCGCTTTTTAAGCTGGGTAGTTTTATTTATTTAATAAGTTTTAATAAGATAAGGATAATTGTATTTGTTTAACTTGCCAAAATTTCTTTAGAATATATCTTGTTGACGGAGTAAGTTAATAAATTGATAAGAATTTCAGTTTCTAGCTTTTAATTTAGTCTTGAATCAAGACTCTTGATTCTTTTTTGAGTGTAATTACAGTAAAATTAAAGTGAAGTTTGATACTGGCTGGTTATTTATCTGGAAAATCTTACAAAACCAAATAGTTGTTAAAGTAAAATAGTGAAGTTTAGATGAGATAATATTATAATGTTAAAAATATGATATAATAGCATTTAAATGAAATTTTTATTGTTTTAGAACACAATTATAATATATATATGTATTTCTTATTGAACAACCAAAATAATGGACTTAAAATAACTAGTTCTAGGACCTAAAATTATTTATATATAGTTACATTTAAATAAGCTTGTATTTATTTTAACTAAATTTTTACCATAAGTTCAATTGTCTTCTAAAAATAGTAAAACTATGACTAACTTTGTTAGTTATTTCTACAAGTTGGGCACAGTATTTATACTTAATAAAGTTTCGGTTACTTTTATTTTTTCTTGTATATGCACATCCAAAATTTGTTTTTTTTTACACAAAAAAATTTGATTAACTTGTTTTTTATGACTATAAGTTTAACTTATAAGACGCACAAAACTTGTGCTTAAGTTAACAAAAAAGTATGATGCACAACATTTTTACTTTTTAATAATTTTTTAGGAAGATTGAAAACTCGGTGTTTTTTATTTTGATCTTTTCAAACTAACTTTAAAGTAACGTTTTTCAAATAAAAATTCATAATATATTTAACACCAGTTCCAAACATCTACATATATAGGGTACACGACTACTCAAATTCGGACAAAAAATTTTCATTTTTTTAAAATAAATTTTATTAGTTTATTTTTTATTATTATCACTTTTACCGTCGATCGGTAGCTTTATATTTTTGTTTTTATTAACTTACTTTTTGTTTTTATTTTTTAATAATAACTTTTGATATTTTTATTTTTTTAATTTTTACTATCACTGTTACCCTTAACTCTTACCCTCGATCGGTACCTTTTTTTAAGTAATTAAATTTTTAGTTTTTTTTCTTTTTCGTTTTCTTTTTTACTTCAATTTTTTTCTTTTTATTTTTTTGTGCAAAAATGACCCTCGGTGCAAAACTGTCACTCGTGCATAACTTTCTCTCGTGCATGTTTGTCTTCGTGCAGTTTTGACCCGTTACTATTTTTGTTATGTTTGTTTTAATTTTAAGTGTAGCTTATTTCGTTTGTAGTATTTATATCAATTTAATATCAAAACAGAGGCAAAAATTTGTTCATTTGCTAGAAATTCAGACCTGGTAGTAAATAAAAGTAGAATATCAATTTAAAAATTTTAAAGTTTCTTATGTTGAATATGGTCTGCCTGAGTATAATTAACTTTTTAAGAGTGTGAAGTTAGCTTGAATAAATTTTTAGAAAATGTCCAAACTTTAGATCTAATTATTTTCCTTATCTTAATAGCTAATAAAAGACTTTTTTTTTATTCTAGAGAACGGTCCTTGGTTTTGCACACGAATCGGGGCACACGCTTTTCAACATTATTTGAAGGAACTTTTTCCTAATTTTAAAGATATTCAACGTACTTTTGCTAACAGGTCCAAATTTCAAAAAGTAAATAAAAAACGCAAAATAAAAATTATCTTTTTATAGTTGGTTTGAGATACTTATTTAAAACTAAACATTTGAAAAATTTTTACAGGTATTATCAGAGACGAAGACAAGCTCTTTAAAGCAAAGTTAGAAAACTGTAACAGTAACTACCAGTGACATTTCAACTACGTTTGACATTTTTACTATATCAAAACTTTATCGTCAAATAAATGAAAATTTTAATTTTGTGAAACATTTATTTTATTAAAACCAAATAAGTTCAAAAAAAATTAATAATTAGTTTATATTAGTTTAAGATAAGATATTTATTATATTTATCAGTAGATAAAAATGCAAATTTTTAAAGAAGTGAAACTCTAAAATTTATCAAACTTAAATTATTATTAAGTTTATTGTCCAACGAAGGACCTAGGCATTAAAACCTAAGCCACTTAAACTGAAAGACACTAAAATAAAAATAAAAAAACAAATTACAGTGATTAAATAAACATAAAACTTATACAAGGCACACACTGAATAAACTAAAACTTTCACAAACAAATATTCAACGATTTCAAAATCACCAATCTCCAATTATACGTTCAAAAGCAACAAATCCCTGTAACAAGCAACTCCTGTCAAAATTCTTCAGAACCTGTCTTCATCTTGCAGAACATTGATCTCATCTACTATTTGCCACTCGTTATGTTTTAAAGTTTCACCACGGCAAATTCAGTCAAAAATCTTTTCAAAAATGTGGCAGCAACAGTTCACAAATCTAGCTTAGGAATCAACTGAGTATCCAATAATTTTAAAATCTAAAGCTTAAAGCACATTAACAATAGCCCTTCCAAAATATCAAAGTTGAAAAGTACCTAAAATCTATAAGGGGAAGGTGTAACTTACAGATTAAACTACCAATAAACTAGATACCACACACCAAATCAATGGCTAAAGAGATGAACAAAACTAATCACTTATAAATTTTACTGGTAAATATTTTATTTAAATCAATTTTTTTTAAGTTTAATCGAAAATGTTTAAGATTTTTGCACGATACTAGTTCATTTGGAAGTTTGCTCTGCATTTTTACCGAACGATAGAAAAAAGATTTGTGCCAACCAACATAGTAGAAATGATATTTGCATGTATATTTTCTACTATTACCTCTGAGTGAGTAATTATTTTCATAAGGTTTAAAGAAAGTTTGAGAATCAATAGTAGTTTCATTGTTAATCAGTTTAAAAAAGTAATGAGATCAAATTCAAGTCTTCTGTACTCTAAAGTTTTTATATTAAGCTTTGTTAGTCTGTCTATGTATGACGTATATAAAATGTTGCACCGACTCGTAAACTTTCTTTGTATAGATTCTATTTGGTTGATGTCTTTTATAGAATATGGAGACCATAAAGGTGTGTTGTATTCCATCTTAGGACGGATGTAAACTAGGTACAGTTTTTTAAGAATTACCAAATCCGTAGATATAAAGCTTTTTAGGACTTAAGAGATAAAATTGATGCAGTACGGTAAATATAGTTAATGTGATGGGTTCATTTTAAATTATCTGAAATAAAAATTCCAAGGTCTTTAAATTTTTCAGTTTTAGGTAAGATTGCATTGTTTATTTTAAAATCAAACGTTGGAATAGGTGTACTTTTCCGAATATTCAAAACATGACATTGCTGGGATTTAGGTTTAATCTCCTTTCTTTTAATCAATGGTAGATTTTATCTAAAGATTTTTGTAAAACTAAGTTAGATTGGCTAAATATTTTTGTGTCGTCTGCAAAAAGCTTAATGTTGCTATTAGAATCAACTAAGTATATAACCTAGCGATATAACCTCTAAGGCTATATCGTTTATATAAATAATAAAATCTAATAACTTTTTAAGTTTAAACTACAGACCATTTTATTAAATAAATAATCAACTTGAATTTAATTTTCAAATTTGATTCAAAATTTTTGTCAGAAAAAACCTTGATTAAAGCGGTACAAGTTTAACTAAATAACTATAATACAACAACTAATCTAATATATAAACACAAGTTTATTTAACATAAGTATTTAAAAAATTAACATAAAATGAGTTTTGTTGTTGTTATTTGTTTTTACACCTACTATATTAGGGACTATATCAGTATCAGTATAAGTATACGACTTATGAGCAAAGTGACAGGCCCGAAAAGGGACAATATAACATTTTTTTTTATAAAAATATGTATCATATTTTTTTAAAACAAAACTATAAGAATCTGATATTAAAAACATGCTAAAAAATTACTTTATAAATTAATGTGTACTAATAATTACACCACTGTGTCTAATGTATTTTGTTGCTCTAACTTAGTTTGAATATCTTTTTGTTAAACTACCCCAAGCAAAGTTTTTTTTTTAGGACAATATTTTACATACGTACCTTTGTCAATTACAATGTCAGTTCTATTTTGTAGACACTATTTAAACATCTGACATGTCTCAATCTACATCTAAAATTCTCAGACTTGATAAATTTTGTGAAGTTGAAGGATTAAAAAAAGCGATCAACTGTTTCCATAAAATTAGATTTCGGCCGGTTTCAAAACTTTTATTTAAATTACAACCCGAGCCATTATTCGGCTGGATACGGATACTGGATCCGGTAAACCACTAGTTTGAAATGCTCCGGTCCGCAAAAAGCTGTTTTTTTTTTCGGATCCGGCACGTTGATTGAAAAACGTAAGCATGTTGTGTACGACTCGATAACCAAAAAGTTTGATCTTACACCAGGTATTAAGACCAAGTTTTTTAAGCGTTTTATATCGTTAGGTAAACAATATTAAAAGTATAAGCTTTAGCCGAACTTCTAAGCTAAATAAAAAACTAACAAACAATATTAAATATAAATCTTTATTTATTTCAAAAATAACTATTATTTGTATCGGAAACTTAGCCTCAAAAATACTTTAACTTCAACCTGTTTTGTTTAAAAACAACTTCTACCCATAAATACTTGTTTTGGAAACTTAAGAATATCTTTTAAGCGTAAGTACTACATTGAACGCTTTCATTAAATATTTTTTACAACTTTATCTAAGGCTTGCATCGTTATAGTTATGCGTGCAACAGTTTATAGTTTAAATAATACTATTATAACAAATTTTTATTGTTGAATAAAGAAAATTTTTCATATTGTGCAGATACTTATTAAAAAAATAAAAAAGTATTGAAAGTTTTATCGTTTTATCAAGCACATACATAGTGTGTGCAATAGTTTTATAATATAATTAAACTATTTAACGAAGTTTTAGTTTAAATAAACAAGAAAATTTACGCATGCATACCATTTTAGTGAAAATAAAACAAGTTAATCTAATTTTATTCTTACATTAAGCAAAAAATAGCAATGTCTTTTTTGGTTTTTTTAATATACGTTTTTAATATTGTTAACATCAATGTTTTACTTTTGTTTCTAATATTAAAAAAAATTAAAAAGAGCGTAGCAGTCGCCTCTTAATTGCCATGAAACTTATTTTTATAGAATTATTTTAGTTAAATAATCATATTTAAGAAAATTATTTCGAAATTTCCAGGTTCAGCTTTTGACAAATGTTCAAATATTTTAGAACTAATTTGACTTGATACTATTTTAATACTTCTGCTGTGCTGTCAACTTAGATGATGTTCAGATCATGCTGTATAAAAACGATCGAATATTTTTTTAATTTAATTTTCAGCAAACAAAGCAAACGAAAAAAGAAACGAAATTAAACAAAATTTTTGAGTAGTATCTTTACTTTAAAAATACAATATATTTGTTATACTTAATTAGTTTTGAAAACTATGTTTAAGTTGTTTTTATATTTATTTAAAAAAATGGTCTGTAGTTTAAACTTAAAAAGTTATTTAAACTTAGTTAGTTAAAACTTAAAAATATTGATAAATCTTAGAGTTTAATTTCTTTTGAATAGTTGCATTCTTTATTCTATCTACTGATAATAATAATTAATTTTCTTTTTAAAACAGTTCTAGTACAAGTTTGACTAAACTTTAGTTTAACTAAATATATTACTAAACTTTTTTTTAAATTTTATTTCGTTTTAGTCAAATACAGGTTTCACAAAATTAAAATTTTCATTTATTTGACGATAAAGTTTTGATATAGTAAAAATGCCAAACGTAGTTGAAATGTCACTGGTAGTTACTGTTACAGTTTTCCAACTTTGCTTTAAAGAGCTTGTCTTCGTCTCTTATAATACCTGTAAAAATTTTCTAAATGTTTAGTTTTAAATAAGTATCTCAAACCAACTATAAAAAGATAATTTCTAATTTGCGTACCTTACGCGGGTGCGTACCTTACGCGGGTGTGTACCTCTCAAAGTTCTTACCTTACGACGTCTTTACTTTTTGAAATTTGGACCTGTTAGCAAAAGTATGTTGAATATCTTTAAAATTAGGAAAAAGTTCCTTCAAATAATGTTGAAAAGCGTGTGCCCCGATTCGTGTGCAAAACCCAGTCCTTTGTCTAAAAGCAAAAAAAAATCTTTTGGATTGGGGTTTTGTTTTTTGAGTGGGGCCCCTTAAAAAAATGTTTTTTTTTAAAATTTTTAAATTTTATGAGTTTGAGTAAAAATGAATTTTTTTTCTAAACCTTCTTAATAATATGTGTATAAACAGCTAAAATTTTTTTTTTACTAATTGTCAATATTTTGCACAATTTGGCCTTAATAGAGTTTTTTTATAACTTTTTTTTATTTTATGAGTTTGATGCGCATCTTATCAAGGGATAGTTAGAGGATAAATAAAGTTTGAGTTTGAGTTCATAATTCATAAAATTCATAAAAAAACCTAATTAAGGCCAAGTTGTACAAAATACTGACAGTTATAAAAAAAATTATAGCTGTTTATACACATATTATTAAGAAGGTTAAAAAATAATAATATTGATTTTTTTTTTAAATTCAAACTCAAAAAAAAAAAAAAAGTTGAAAAAAAACTTAAATTTTTTTAAGGGGCCCCACTCAAAAAGCAAAACCCCAATCCAAAGGATTTTTTTTGTCTGGAAAATTAATTTGACTATTTTAGAAAATTGCATAAATCCAGGGAACTTAGAGGAACTGGGAAAACTGTATATACCTATTTTTAAGAAATCTTCTTTAAAATTTCGTATTATTTTTTGTTACACATTTTTGAATAATGTACAGAAGCTTTTGCAATCTTAGAAAAAAAGTTTCTTTGTTGTTCTTAAAGCTATTTTGAAACCATAGTCTAAAAAATTATATTTTTTAAACTATAAAAGAGCTAAAATTTGAACTTTCTAAACATAGACAAATAAAATTTCATCTATCTATTTGTATCAGAAGTTATTTATATTTTAGTTAATCTAAAGTTTAAGATTATATTTAAATTATCTATAAAAGTTAACCTATAGTTTAAGCTTAAGGCATAAACAAGAGCTTATGTCAGTTTTTGTACAAAATAGTTAAGCATACACCTTTCTCTATGCCCTTAAATTGAATTTTTCAATTTAAATATGTCAAACAATAAAGTATAAAAAACCAACTATAAAAATCATTAAGTTGTTACAAAAATCATTACCTGTATGGTATTTAAATGCACATAAACAAGTTTTAAGTTAATACAAAAGTTTTAAACTTCAAAATAACTTATTAATTTTATTATTATTATTTTAGTTTTGCTTAGACAGAATTTTCTAAATATTGCAAGGAACATACCCTAAAGTCTGAGATATTTACCTCAAAAAACATAGAAAGTAGGTTTTTAGTAATTTCTAGATATTTGCTGATTTAGTTTGTGCCTCTTATAAAAAACCTATTGTAGTCTTTGACTTAGACCGGTTGTATCTCAAAAATTATTTTTAATTTTAAAAATTGTTAAAAACAGCTTGTAGCTCATTTAAAACTAAACAAAATAAGATCAAATCTTGAAAAAATAGAATTATCCCATATACCCTTAATTTAAAAAATAAAAATTAAGGGCATAGGGGGATAAGGGGATAAACTCCTTTTATAAAATTTTGATCTTATTTTATATAGTTTTTGCTAAGCTACAAGATGCTTTTTACAGGTTTTAAAAATTCAAAATAGTTTTTGAGATATAGCCGTTCAAAGTCGGAGGCAATAATAGGTTTTTTATAGGAGGCGCAAACTAAAACGGCAAAAATAGACTATTTCACTAAAAATCTACCTTCTACGTTTTTTGAGAAAACTACCTCAAATTTTCAGGAAATGTTCCTTGATATATTTAGAAAATTCTTTAAAAAAGATTTAAAAAAAAATACATTAAAGTTTTGTATAAAAAATAAACAAAAAAACAGTTTTTTTTGTTATAAAATTTTAATATTTTATTAAAAAAAAAATCTTTTCGACAGAATTTTCTAAATATTGCAAGGAACATTTCCTAAAAATTTGAGGTAGTTATCTCAAAAAACGTAGGAGGAATAGATTTTTAGTGATTTATAGTTATTTGCTGTTTTAATTTGCACCTCCCATAAGGATCCTATTGTCGCCTCCAACTTTGACTGGCTATATCTCAAAAATAGTTTTTAATTTATAAAATCTGTAAAAAACATCTTGTAGCTTAGTAAAAACTATATAAAATAAAAACAAATTTCATAAAAAGGTGTTAACTCCCCTATGCCCTTAAGTCAGCTAACACACTAACACTAAAATGTTTAAGGCTAGACAGGGCTTCAACTTTATTTTTTTAAACTTTCTTTAAAGATTTCAAAACAACTTTTAAGATATAAGAGATAAAAGTCAAGTGAAGTCAGTGACCACAATACCTTATTGAAGGCACAAACCAAAAACACAAAAAAGACAATTACTACTTTAAAAATCTATCTTCTCCCTCATTTCTTAACAAATCTTCTTCAAATTTTTACAAAAAGTTCAATACTAAAATTTAAAAATATTTAATGCAGGAGTTTTTTAATGTTGATAAACAAAAATTTTAGATAAAAAAGGAACCAATTTTTATTGTTTTTTTATCTAAAAGTTTTATATTTGAATTTTTTTTAAATTGCAACATTTAAAGTTTACAAAAGTTACAATATCTCTACAGTTAGGAAAGATTTTATATTCTATAAAAACTGACAGGTGGTTTTTTGTTAAAGCTTTCACATAAACAATATAAGAGCTAATGTATTTTTTTAAAGAAAAATGTTTGACCCTCCTGTGCTCTTTGATGCAGGGTTGCTATAAGTTGTGAATATAAGTTAAAAAATACAAGTATTTTGCTGATAGAGCTGTATATATCAAATACATCAATCATACATAGATGGTTCAAGTGATGTAATGGAAGTTAGATGATTGAATTCAGCAAAAAAAAACTGTTGTTTTTACCTGTATAAAAATAGGATTGAAAGCTTTATACAGTTTTAAGTGCTTGATTTTGTATTTTACAATAGGTTTAAGTCAAGAGCTTGACTTGAAAAGTCAGGAAAATTTTAGTAAAAAGTCAAGAAATTTTTCTCAGCTTGATCTGTGGCAACCCTGTTAATGTGTTTGTAGCTGTTATAGGACAATTAAAATTCTGTCAAATAAAGTTTTTACCAATATTTCAAGGAGCCAGCCATATAAATTAAATACTTAAAATTTAAAAGTAAAAAATGTAATAAAAGTTATGTTTTTATACACTTTACTGTTACAACTAAAATAATAGACTATGTTGCTTCGTCTGATTTTAAGCCTGATTGGGTGCCAACAAACAGGGCTTAAGGAAAATTTCAGACAAATTTAAAGCATGTCAGTTTAAAAATGCAAACTTTTTATCATATATTCTGCATAGTTTTTTCTTCATGAACTATATTATACTTTTGCACAAAAGATTAAAAAAAATATTCTTCTAAGGGTAAGATTTAGGGGTAACAGTGATAGTAAGAAAAAGTTCAAAAGCTATGGACCAATTGTAAGGATTAAGGTAATAGCGATCGTAGAAAAAAAAAAAAAACATATTAGTTAGTTAAAAAATAATTAAGAAAAAAAGACCTTTTTTAAGCTATATCTCAAAAATATTTAAAAATTTCAAAAGAAAAAATTAATCTGTAGGTAATCATTTTTTTTTTCAAATATATTATACTTTTTTTATTTGTTGCTTTAAAAATTTTATTTAAAACAATTCAAATTATAGAATTTAGAATTTTACAAATTTGAATAATGTGCATCACTACACCAGTAAGCTTATAAAAAATGCAACCTTTGAGTTTTCAGCTGAAAGTTGTTTTACATTTGGCAGGTATCTTAAAAACACATTGTGTAGAATTTAAGACCATTTGAAGAAATTTTTACAGAGGCTTTATTTATTTTTTTTTCTGTAATTAATAATTTTTTGTTAATCTAAATTTTTTTTCTAAAAAATTTATAATTGCTTCCCTAAAACTTATTTCAAATTGTCTTAAGTTCTGCACAATTTGTTTTTCTGATTAATAACACATGTGAAACTATTTTCAGCTAAAAAATCCAAGGCCCCATTTTTTGGAACCCATACAGTTTACATTAGGATTGTTTTCAGAAAATAAAAGAACAGCCTCTATGAAGGTGTTTCCAATCAGCTAAAATGTTGCATAAGGTGCTTTTGTGATAATTGCCCCATGTAAAACAATTTTCACTTTAAAATTCAAAGGTTGTATTTTTTATAAATGCCCTATGTACTTGGTGTTTTTGAAAAATTAGAAAAGTGCAAGTCAAGAGAATAGTTTTCTATAAAAAATCACTTTTGTTCTTAGGTTGATTAGAAAATGATTTAGAAAAGTTTAGAAAAAATGAATTTATCACAAATATTGATTAATTTTAAGATACATGAAAGCTTAAGTTTGTTCAAGATCTAAATATTAATCTAAATCTTTTAAACCCAGGGTGAAATAACTAAAATAAGACCATCTATATCTCAGTTAAGATATACAAAATTAGGATTTGTAAAATAAAGTATCTGAATTTTTTTGACATTTTAGATAGTTTAGTATCCCACCTTCTCATACTACAATAGTTGTATGACTATTTAGTTTTTCAACAATCAAAAAATAGTTAAATGTTCTAAAAATTATTTTTTTTGTTAGCTTTGCTTGTAAACTTTCATACTTAAAGTTTTATTTTCATTGTAAAAGTTTTTAAATAAACCAAATTTTTTTTTAAACATTTGACTTGAAATTATGTTTCAGAATGTTATACTTTTGTAATAATCTCATTCATAGGTGTATAAACAATCAAATAAAGTTATTAACTTTAGTAAAACTGTCAGGAATGTCAGTTTCAAGTCAAGACAAAATTGATGTAACTGGCAATAGTGAATTGACAAAATGCTTTTCTGAAAGTGGTGTTAAACAGATCATAAGGATCTTTAAAGAAAGCAATTATCCGTTGCGGTTGTGTGGTGGAGCAGTAAGAGATATTTTATCTGGCAAGAAACCAAAAGATTTAGACTTTGCTACTACTGCCACACCTGATCAGATGGAAGCAATGTACAATGCAAATAATGTTAGAATTATTGCTGGTGAGTCTGGTAAGAAACATGGCACAATAACATGCAGAATAAATGAAGAAAATTATGAAGTTACAACACTAAGGATTGACACTGTAAATAATGGGAGGCATGCAACTGTTAACTATACTCAAGATTGGGAGTTAGATGCAGAAAGGAGAGATCTCACTATTAACTCAATGTATGTTGATTTGCAGTCAGGAGATATTTTTGACTTTTTTAATGGTAGAAAACATTTAGAAGAGAAAAAAGTTATATTTGTCAAAGACCCAGCTGTCCGTATAAATGAAGACTATTTGAGAATTTTGAGATACTTTCGTTTCTATGCTAGAATAGCTGATACAAGTAGCAGCCATGATGATGAAACTATTGCAGCTATTAAAAATAATGGAGAAGGTTTAAGAAATATTTCTGGTGAAAGAATTTGGACAGAACTGAAGCTGATTTTAAACAGTTCTACTAAAGCAGACTTAGACAATTACTCTATGGTTAAAAATGTTATTGTTGAAATGGTCAATTGCAGAGTTTTGAGTCATATTGGTTTTCCTGAAAACATAAAAACTGAAAATTTTTGTGACCTTTGTGATAAACTTAAGGTCTATTGGAATCCTCACCCAATGGTCTTTATAGCTTCATTGTTAAATGACGAATCAGAAATTCCTGCCTTAAGGAAAGTACTTAAGTTTTCTAATATTGAAAAAAGTGTTCTTGAGTTTATTTTAAGAAATCGAAACAGTATAAAATTTTCTCCGTGTAGTGATATAACTGAACAATGCAAAGATTTACTTGTTGACACTTTTAGAAAAGATAAACACAGCTTAATGAGTTTTTTTGAATTGATGAAATACTTAGGAAATGTAGAACTTATAGATAAATTCAAGGCTTATGAAATTCCGACTATGCCTTTAAATGGTAAAGATGTTAAAACAATTATTGGTAAAAAAGGCCCCATTATTGGTAAATATCTTAACGATCTTTTTGAAGTTTGGAAGCAAAGTAGATATACCTTAAAAAAAGATGATTTAGTGAAAATATTACAAGAATTTTAGGCAATAGTAGTTACTAATTTGAATACACCATGAAGCTTAGTAAAATAAAATCTTTATAGTAAAATAACTTAGTTGAAAAAAAACATTGCTTTTAATACTTATTTGTTATTTAAAATAGTTCAAAAAATTCATAGTGTAGTTTTTACTTAGCCCAATAATGAGAATGTTTATGTATGAAAGATGTTAACAAATTTAAACTATATTATAAACCAAATAGTTTCCTAATTTCTCTCCATACATATATAATTTTAATTTAGTTTGCATTTACTTATTAACTTCTAAAAATAGTTTTGATGGGGCAATAAGTTAAAACATGTTTGTATATTTAGTATTTATTTGTATTGTGTCTCTTTAAAGTAGTCATAGATCAATTTGTTTACATGTAAACTTCAAAAAGGTATAAACTAAGATTTAAAAGTTAGTTTTGTCTAGTTGAATCAGAGTGAATTATTAACGAAAACTTTGAGGAAGAAAGCTAATAAATTAATAGTAAACAGAGATAAGTTTGCTGTTTTTTATTGCTGTACTTTCAAAATTTAGTAGTAAATTATTATTTATTTATAAAAAAGCTAAAAATACTTTTCTCTTTATATTAAGTTTAGAAAAGTACTTTTGATAGTTTTTATATTCTTCACTTTGTAAAATTCAACTTTTTAGCTATAATTTTTTTGTAACTCATTGTTTTATATTTTATTGTTATTTTATCGACCATTATAATTTGATTTAAAAATTAAGATTCATTTTAGTCTTATTTTGTTTCGAAACTAGTTTTTAACAATTGATCTGAATAAAGAAAACTATTCTAAGAAATAATTAAATGTTTTACTGATTATATATTTTTTCAACTTAAATAAAGTGTTAGCCAGTTTGAATGTTTTGTGTCCGTTTTATATTTTTAAACTTATAAACTAATTATTCTGTATATTTTTTTTTTGCTGTTTTTGCACATAGTTTAAAAAAATTAAAGGTCTAAAAAGTTGTTAAAATGCTTTAACCATTTAAGAAAGTAATTATTGTATAAAAAAAGGAGTATTAAATTAACATTTTAAAACTTTAAATTGATTAAAAAATTACTTAATTTTAAAGATTATAAATGTTTGTTAAAAAGTAAAAAAAACAATAAAACCTAGCTAGCTTCTAGAAAGCTGTATTTCGTTAATGTTCTTTGTATAAAACTGATTTTAATACCTATCTAAATCAGACTACCCAAAGTGGGCGATTTGGTTATCAGGTGGCATTAAGAAGTAACGCGACAACGACAAAAAGTAAATAGATAATTAAATTTACAAGGGACGATGTTTAATAAAGAGGCAATTGTTTTAAATTGTAGCTAGTCAGTGATTATAAAAATGAGTTTGGATAAGAAAGCCGTTATCTAAATTTTATACCAGAATAATTTTCTCTTAAAATATCAACCAGGCATTGTATCATAAGTATCAAAAAGTAACAACAATAGAATAGTTCTAAACTTGTTATTTTTGCAAGAATTTACTTAAAGCCCTATTCTTTTTAATAAAAGCTTACTATTTAATATATAGTCGAAAGCAAAAGTTTAAGTTGACAAAAGAAAGATCCCATGTATTGAAATAGTTTTACTAGTTTAATGAATAGATTAAGACGTGCGGCTATTTTTGGTTGTTTCAGATTTAAAAATTCCATAATATTAACTTAGGTTAGAACGCGATTAAACTAAAAAAAAGTACCTGAACTACCTACTATATAGCAAAACGAATCATTGAATCTCATCAATTGATAGGTTCTAATAAATTGATTGGTTTAACTGAGTGAATATTGTTTTATGGATAAATTCGTGAGTTAATAAAATTGTACTGAAAAATTTAAAAATAATGTTATATTCCTTATAAGATATAGATTATGAAATTGTTTTTTAGAAAACGACTTACACTTTGTAAAGTACACTATGATGAGCGACGTACGGCCATGAACTAGACTTTTCCTATGATGTATTGTTTAAGTTTTAGAACAGCTTTGTGCAAAACAGACAAAATTGAGCTTTTCTATAACAAATATTTTGGAATGAGATTTTAATCTTCAGCACTACGTAGTATACTTATTAAATAACTATTTCATTATTAACTTTCTATATAAATAACTTATTTAAAGATCTATAATGTTTTGCGATTAAGCAATCTAATCTTACAAATAGACGCTTCCTTCAACGGCTAACCGACGACTTTTGATGAGAACGAAACTCGGGTCTAAGTCTACCGGTGACTTGTAGTCTGATGATAAAACCTTTACGTTAAATAATATAATTTAGTGTAACAAGTTTAAATATCAGAAAGGTTAGGTTAACTTTTGTAATATAAAGAAATTAAGTTTAATTGAAATTTTACTTAGTTCTCCTGTTTTTAGACATCGATAAGGATATCTTTTAAGCATTATTTGGCTTACAAAACTTTTCCTTATCATCTGAAAAAGAATCTATGTCACAGTAATATATCTTTACTATAAAAAGGTGAAGATAAATCAACTTTGTGGTACTGTGTTTTTACTATGTATTTTACCAAGTATTTTTGTACTTCATAAAAAAATATTTAAATCAGTATACTAAACTATCATGTAATTTATAATAAGTTAACTATTTTATTAATCTTTGATTTGAAACTGAGTCAAAATTTTAATGGTATGCAAGTATATGATTTTTGATAGATTCATTTTTGTTTGGCAATAATGTAAACAGTCAAAATCTAACTGTATGATGAACGGTTAAGAACAAGCTGAAAATTATTTTGTTTTCGTGTTGATATCTAAAAGGTGATTTAATACTTTTACAGATATAATGAAATATTCTAGAAAAGCTACTAGTTTTTGACATTTAAAATAGTTCAACAGATTGTGTTTGATACATTTTGAGTACTAAATGACAAACTTACCACTTATATTAGTACATCTAATAGTGCTAAAGACAATAGAGATTTAATCATTTTATTTTATAAGCCCATTATTTTGTAGGTTTAGTCGTAGTATTTGCAAAAACTAGTGAGCCAATCTGAATTTTAAAAATCAATTACAGCCGGATGTATGCAAAAAGGCCAGATACGATGTATTATCTTATCATATATTTCGCTTTGTAAACACTAACGAGGAGCTTAAATTTTATAAGTATAGTATTTTTTAGTTCAAGTATTAGCAACTTTAATAAAGCATAATATAAACGTAAAAAAAAACATGTCATAAAGTATAAATTCATTGTAGCTTAGCTTAAAAATAGATTCGAACTTGGTTTAAATGAGAAATATTTATGTAGTCTGACCCCGAAGTAATAAGGGATGTATTTAAACTGATGATTCTAAATTGTTTACCAAACTGAGTTTCAACAAACACATCTTTAAATCCATAAAACCATGCATTAATCAAAAGATACTACGAGTAACAAAAAAATATTAGTGTCACAAACAGTGTTTTAAGAGAAGCAAATAGAAATAAAAATCATTTGTTTCCAAACCCTTTCTGCAATGCAGTAAACAAGTATAATAGGAAAAGAACTCCTAAATCATGTAAGTATTCTTTTTTAATCTAGCACTACTACATAAAATATTTAACAACAACACCATAAAAAATTTTACAGCTGCATACCAAAAAAAAATTGTTCTATAATAATATAATCGAATAATCAAAAAAAAGTTAAAAAAGTTAAAAAGCACCATAAAGTACTAAAACTCTGCAATTGTAAAATAGATATACTTACCTGTTTAATAACTAGTGCCATTTAAAAGATGCACAAAAGCAACTATCTTTAATCAAAATATAACTAGGTAAAATTGTTATATACGTATGTCTTTAATACAAGCCTTGTATTACAAGGTATAACAGGTAAACATAGTATTAAGTCTAGGAAATACACACAAACCAACCAATAGTATAGCCAACAAACCAAAAGTAGATGAAAAAGTTTTAATAAATGATAATAAAATAATCTGGTCAATAATTTACAAAACTTAAGGAAGCGTATCTTTAAAACCACAATCCCGATCAAAACGCAGTCTTTAACGAGTAGCATTGCCGAAGACAATAGAGAAAAGTCTCTAAAGTTGTTAATATACTACGAATTTATATTTTATAAGATTTTCAGTTTTATTATCTTTCCGTAAGTATCTTAACCTTTTAAAGTTTACAAGAGTATTTGTTTACAAAAGAAAAAGACATTTTTTTATAATATTTAAACTAATTTTGTTAAAGTAGTTTTATCTATGTTTTTCACACAATTTGAAAAGCAATAAATTAATTTGATATTAATGCAACTTTTTTAATGGTTTTGTTTTTGACAATTTTTTTTCCAGTCTTTGAAGACATCAAAATTTAATCTAAGCAAAAACCCTACAAATCCATTCGCGTCAACTGACATAGTTTTTGTTGTAAAAGGAACTATTAAGGTCAATTAATACTCTAAAAGAGCTAAAATCTTAGTTTTGTGGCCAAAATTTTCAAGAAATAATTAATCTAAGTTTTTACTCACTTTTAGTTGCGGACCCATCTCGAAAGTAACCAATTTACGGCCCTTGTCTTAGGAATACTTGGCCTGTAATGTATTTTCTAGCTTGTAAAAATTATGTGCAAAAAGGAAAAAAACTTTTTTATAAAAAATATGCTTTTAATTTAATTATGAGTAAGTAATTAAGTTTACTATATAATTGATAAATAGCAGTTTTCTTTGAATGTTCCATTACATTTTTAAATTTGACGACCCGCAAAAATGTTTTTTAAAACATTGCACTCTAGACTTTTTTTAGTAAATTTTGCTTATACAACAAACCTTTAAACTCTTTCTTTTAACAAAATAAGCATTGACTTAAATTTTGTTTCGAACAAGCAGAAGTAATTTTTATTTATTCTTAATACCGTTTCTGTTTTGTAGAATTTAGTATGGTCAGTTCGTCTTATTGATACCGTTCGTATGAAAACAACAATACTTTTCACAATTAATCATCTTAATCTGTTTTTATCTAAAACTGATAAATTCTACAAGGTTGCAAAACTTTTGTGCATAAGATATATGCCCTGGTTGAATACAAAATAAAAAGAGTTTGTTTTATAGCTATCAGAAAAATACGGTTTTGGCGGAATTTATTTTAAACTTATATCCAGTTATTCATGAATATAGACAAATGCTTGCAAATACATCTATCCAAAAAAAGCTACGAAACATAATAACTTTAAAAAAAGGTAGGTGTCAAATTTTGACGAGCGGACAACTTTGCACGGGTTGAATTTTTTATTTATTTTATACGATTGATTATTTATTTTACTACCTTTAACCCTTAACCTCAGTCAGCAACTTAGTTTTTTTTATTAATTTACTTTTTTCTATTTATTGTCCTCTCGTGAAAAAATGACCTTTCGTGCAACTTTGACCCGTTCTCCTTAAAAACGTTGAACTTTTAAAAATTTCAATATACAGAATAGAGGTCAGCACGTTTATTTTTTTATACTTATGCAACAGTTCTCGGTTTTAAAGTACTATAATTAAAGTTTTGCTTAAGAGTCTATTTTATAAAAAGATACCCATTAAGTTTTGAGACTGGACTATATATGAAAACTTAACTGTTAATATCCATAAAGTAAAATAATCAAATAAAAGGTTTTTTAAATAACCATGCGAAAAATTCAAGTGTAAGTTACAGGGTCCTAAATATGAAAATTATTGGTAGATAAAAAGCCTAGTAAAATATAACGAAATACTTAAGTCTTATAAATCAGTCTCATATAAGGTTTAACAAAAAACCAGCCTGAATTTTATATAGAACTTGCATGAAAATACCCTATTAAAATAGATAACAAAAACAAGGTATTAAAATACTGAAGCATATCAATTATTATAAAAGATTCTTCATCAACGGTTCATTCACACTGTGTGATTTGGACAGGCGAGTTGAGGTAATGCTTTTATTTTGTAACATCTGAGATATAAGTATTACTTTAAAATATTCAAAATTGTTTTAAAATTTTAAATATTGTATGCTAATCAAAGATTCGTACGAAACGAATTCGTTAGAACACAACAACAATACTTATGAAAAAATATGTTTTATTACAAATCATATAAAAACTCTATAGAGTTGTGTTATTAGTTAAACACAAATATATCATAAAGAAAGTTGTTAGTTTTTAATGAATTAAGTACTTTTAAAAACTATTGTTGTGACATTGTTTAATATCAGCATTGTGTTAGTAAACTAATGTATTTTAAAAGTGTACATTTAATTGTTTTAGAAACTATTTTTAATTGCTTTATAAAAACAAGTAACTGCAGTTTTAAAGTTTAAGAATAACAAAATAAAAATTATAAGATAATCAAAAAAAAAAAAGTAAAACAAACTTAATTTGAAAAAAACCATATAAATAGGTTTTTTTAAAACAAATAAGTTCTACCTATTACAAATATTATTAATAATTAAAAACTCTGTAGAAATATGTTATGAGTACTAGCTCACTTAATCTCTACACATTAAATTAACTTCAAATAAAGCAACTTTTTATAAAAAAGCACAAACAAAAAACATTTTAGAAAGCGACTGACTACTCTAAACCTAATATCGTTTTTCTAATAAAATCTTAAATTTCAATAGATAAGTTTGTAATTTTTAAATCTGAGAACCTTTCAAGCACTTCTATTGGTAAACTCATACATTTTGCCAATAATGCATTTAGTTTTAATAAAATTAAATTTTAATAAAAAAACCTAAATGTTATTTTGGAATGAATTTACAATTGATAAATCTCTTTAAAAAAGACTGTTTTTAAAATCTATTTTAGAATTTCACAAACTTTTAAGTATTTAAACTTAAGAAACTTACATTTTGATAACATTGCCTAAAAAATGGTTTAGCCTAACGTGTATGAACTCTGATTTATGAAAAAAAAACTAGCTAGTTTTTAATTTTATTTTAATTACTTAATAGCACTTTATTAATAGCACATAGTTATCATAAGCACTAGTTTTTAAATACATTATTTAAGATTTTTCAAAAAAAAACTACAGCTTATAATGGCTAAGCAAAAGTTTAAGTTAGCAAACTAAAATTTAAGCACTCTTTAGAAAGTTTATTTCGCTAAATAAAAATACCTTTATTCCCTATACTTATTAGACTCACTTTAAAACAAGATAAAAAGTAGAAAAAGTTTTTAAATACAAAATACATCTAGACACAAAACAAATATCAAAGTTTTTCTAGTCGCTTCTGATTCATTTGAAGAGACGTAATAAGCTGTTGAGACATGTTTGGTACAGATTGAAGATGGACCAACGATTGAGCGATTATATCCAGGCATTTCGACACAAATATTCGCCTATTGAATTTGTTTTTAAACTTTATAATACAGCTTCATGATAATTAAATTATAACTGCATTAAAAACTAAAGTTATACTCGTAGTCCTTTAGGACTTAAAATTAACAACTTAAAAATCTAATTTGAATAAAAATATTAAAACCTTAAATCTTAATTATAATTTTTGTATCTTCTTTTATTTCAAACTTAGTGAGCAGTAAATGGAATACCCTCGCAGTAATAAAAAAATAAAAACTACAACTAAATGATAAAAAAGATCGACACCAAAAATACATTTCCTTTGTTGGCTTAATAAAAAAAAAGTTGAAAATAGACTTTACCATCTGTTAAACAAAACGATGGATAGAAATTTGTTAACTTATATTCGAAACTGACTTCTAAAATATAACCTTTTGTCCTTACAACACTAAGTGTATAGTTTTAAAAAGTAAAACAACAATTGAACTTTGTTTAATTTAACAGTTAAGAATATTTTCCTTTTCCAAGCGTACATTACTTCATAAAAAGCTAAAAAAAAAGTCTTACTAAAAACTTGTTCATGAACTTTATTCAAATTACTTAAGCAAATATTAGTTCTGTTTTTAGAAATTTTTTATTGTTTTCATTAAAATTTTTTCATACTTGACCAAATATAATCTGATATTAAGATTAAAATTTATTGTAACAGACTTATTTTTTAAACTTCTATTTTTCTATTTAAAAATTTAAAATGAATTTAAGTAATATTTACATAAGTAATATATATTTTAAGCTTAACTAAATTATCTTTCATGTTATATGTATGTTTTAAAATAAACAATAAATTGATATATTAAAGCAATACTAGCTTTGTGTTTCCGTAAAAGTCCAATTCTTTCTCATTATGAAGATATAAGGTTACTATTTCATTTATCACTTGAAGCAAATGATGTTGATCTCCGTGTTGAGCCCAATGGGGGTGCTGTTTAAAAATATCGTTTAATTTATAACTATGCTTGAAAATTAACTACGATTATCTGGTTTTCATACTAAAATTTGGTTTTAATAAAAGTACAAAGTGTAAATAAAGTTTTAGTTATTAACAATCAAGCTGAACTATTATTAGAACAGCTAACTTCATTGCAAAATAACATTCTTCCAAATTATGCACTTTTAAATATACTTTAAAGTCTTGCAATATATGCAACGCGAAATCAATCATGAATAACAGAACAGTAAAAGTAGCTGGTTTTCTGGCATCGTAATATTATTGTCACATTTCATGATGTTTTACAAAAAAAAAACTGAAACAACTACTACAAGACCTTTTTGGTGTGAATTTGCGAGTAAACATCAACAAGTTGTAAATGAGAAATTGAGTTGGTATCTAGCAACGCTTCAGGTATCCAACTCTTGCTCCATTTGTTTATCATTGATATTTTTTCTAAAAATCCAACAATGAACTCTGTTTGAAAAAAATCACTTGTTGATAAAAATATTAATTTTTTTAAATGTTCATGATTAACTAAAATTGTAACTAGTTAGAATGCAGTCAGTGTTTTGTAAAACTATAACAAATATTTTTTATTTTATTTTTATTTACTCAAAGGCCCAATGTCAAAGGATACTTTTATTAGAAAGTTTTTATAAACTATTTAATTTAACAAACTTATTTTTCGCAGTTTACTTGCGGTTTTCATATTTTAAACCTAATATAAAACATAATGTATTAAAAAATAGTTAAAAATTTCATTTTTTATCAATAAAATATTGTTACTGTAGTTATCTATACAATTAATGTTTTATTTTATTTATCTTTTAATACGTAGTACTTATATAAAAACTGGCTAAAAGTAATTATAATTTTATAAAACTTTAATAATACATCGTTGAACTAAACTGAAGCTGTCTATCTTCTAGGCAAAATAAATAGTGTAAGTGACCACAAACTAGTGATGTACCGGACTTACTATCAGGGTCCGGATCCGGCCGGATACTGCCATTTTTGTCTGATATCCGGATCCAGCCGGATCTTGATATGAAAAAAAAGTCCGGATCCGGTTCCGACCGGATCTTGATATGAAAAAAAAAGTCCGGAACCGGTTCCGGCCGGATCCTAACAGAGATCCGGCCGATTCGGATCTAGTTCGTAAAAAAGAGCATACGGAAAAGAATTTTTTAAAAACAAACCCTTTGTAATTTAAAAAGAGTCATATTCGTCAGTTAAAATTAAACACCTACCGTGATTGGCTAATTTTGAACTCGTGACTAACTTACATTTGTTTACATTTAAACTATGAAATAAACATTTTAGAAATGCAACTCTTTACCTATGTTGTAAAATTAAAAACTTTACTACCAAATTGTAAGGCTAGTTTTAAGATTTTTTAAAAACTTAGGATAGTTTTCTTTTAGATTTTGAATGAGTTTGAGCTGATCCAGTTTTCAATATTTTGTGATTTTCTAGTTAATTTTGTTTAAGAACTTGATTTTAATTGATTTTAGATTGGTAAGGCTATAGGGGGGTCCTCCTTAATTTTTACAAGTTGATCTTATTTAATATATTTTAATCTTAGCTACCAGATATTGTTTCTGTGATGTACTTTATCTTTCTATCAATTTTCCTTATACTAAATCTAAAGTTATTCATAGTTTTTTTTATCACAAAGCTTTTATAGAAATGAAATTTTGAAACTACAAATGTAAGCTCTACTTTTTATGTGAAAACTAGTGATGTACCGGACTCACTATCCGGGTCCGGATCCGGCCGGATCTTGATATGAAAAAAAAGTCCGGATCCGGTACATCACTACCACAAACTAACTTGAGTTAGCATGAGTTTACTAATACTTTAGGTTGTAAAAGTAATAGTTTATTTCAAAATTGTAACTTTAGTTTAGTGAGAGTATGGCTGTAAATACATAGTTGCCAACTAAATGTCTACAGAATTACATAGTTTTGAAAAAGTGTAAACATTTTAAAAACCCGAAACATTAAAAACTATACATGCAGGATGGGGGTTTACTTTTTTTCTTTATGCAACACCATTCAGTTTATTAACAATTCTTTCAGATTCTCACTAGCTTATATTTTGATTGTTGTATTCAAACATAGTTTAGAATAGGGTGGGCAACGTATGACCTGCGGGCTGGATCCGAACCGCCAATAAAAATTTCTGACGTATTTTTTAGCTTGAAAAAATTCTTATAAACAAAATCAAATTGAGCTTTTTCTAACAAATATTTCAAAATACGCTCTAAATTTTATTTATAGTACTCATTAGTGCTCATTAAATGATTATATCATAATAATTTTACTTTAAAGAGTTTTAGTAATCTTTTAGTGAAACTTTTAAAATAACGTAGCCTTTGAAAGACTTTTTCTAGTAAATTTGGGCCGTCGACTAGACGATTTTTATTTATAATGTAATAAGCTGTAATATTTTTTTTGTTTCACCAACCTTACTTTAAAACATTACCTGAATTGTTTTTGTTGTACACATAAATTTATTTTAAACACTAGAAATAAAAACTTAAAAAGTTAAGTTAGACATAGACGCAAGCCAGAAAATTGTATTATTTAAGTTAACTAAAAACTACAAACTATTGAAAACTGCATCATTATAATCTAGTTTAACTTTTTTTTAAATAGCCTGAGTTTTTTTATTAAAATACTAAACTAGCTTGATTTAAAAAAAAGCTCAAAAACCTGAATGTAGGACAACCTTGTAAATAAATACTATAAAATATTTTTTTATTCCGGTTGTTATTTTCAGTTGTTTGTTTTTTAATTAGTTAAAGAAACAGCTTACTTTAAAAAAAAGTTTTTAGGGGAATCAGATTAGAATTTGTTTAACGTATCAACACCTTTTAACCAAAAAAAAGTTAACCACTTTTCATTTTATTTATTTTAGTGTTAATGTTAGCTTTTTTAGTAACAATTATTAAGTAAGATTCTAGAAATATTAAAAGTTTACATAAATTAACTTAATTACCTTATTACAAACTATGTTATTCTCAAAAACTATAGCTAAAATATCACAAAACTCACCGAGGGGAAAATAAATTTCATCAGTATAAACTTTACTAAGTTGTATTATCTTCTGTCTAATGATTAATGTTATTTCTTCAGTAGAACTGTTTGATGAATTCAGTATCACTGAAAAAATAAAGGAAAAACTTAAAATTAAGTAGTTTAAAAAACACTAACTTTTGAAAGTTTAAATTTAATATACGGTTTGAATTAATTACTTTAATTATTTATAATGAACTAAACAAATTATCGATAGAAACAATGGAAGCTTATGTTAAGATTAGATATACAAAAGGATTCAAACATTTTTCAATGATGTTTTGCCATAAATTTTCAATTAATATTTGGTCAGTTTCACCAGCAGCCGCAATTATTCTCAATTTTATTTCGTCCAAATTGAACACTTCTGCATATTCTTCATAAAGCTGTTAAAACAAAACTTTTTGTTGTTATGTATAACTATGTAACAATCAAAAGTATAAATAATTGTAACATGTCCAAGTTTTGTTTATATAAAAATGAATTAGACAAACCGTGGTGACGTCATAAAGAGCTTGATTCAATAGCTGACAGGCTTTTGGACTTTTATGCTCACCAATCTGGTCAAGAACCTCTTTCTGAATTTTAGCTACTTCAAGACGATCTTCTACTTCTTTCAACAGCTGCTGATGTGATGTGACAGTAGAAGATGAAATCATGGATTTTGCATGGACAGCTGCCAATGCCAACAATTCAACTCGATCTGACAAATTTCGATCAGAACTGTTGAAAATACAATGTTATTTAATTCAATTATTAATTGAATATTTATAATTTTTCTAAAGAGTTGAAACAAAATATTCAAAATGATATATTGTTATGTATTATTGTAGGAAGGTTTTTTAAACTTTTAAGATACCGTGTTTGCAACACGAAGTATATAAGCAGAAATTACTCATTTTAGTTGCAAAATTTAACTGCTTAGAATATTTTATTTTGCAAATGGTATTTTAAAAAACAATATTATCATTAAGTAAAACCTAATTTTATCTAAAGTATATTTTAGAATTTTATATATGAATCTTTAATAACTTAAAACTTTATTTCTTAAACAGGGTTGCCAAATAAAATTTTGTAAATTTAGCCTGGCTTTTCAACATTTTGACCAATTTAGCTGGAATTTTACCTTCATCTTAGGTACGCGTTTTAAATACGCATATTTATATCAAGTACATATTTTGAGTACACACATTTTGACAAGTACGTACTTCTTATTCAGTACACATTTTTGAACCAAAATAAAAACTGTCCGTCAGGTTTATTTTATAGAGTAGTGATTCTTAGCTACAAACTTTCTATTCAGTAGCTGCTGTGTTAAGAATGTGTACTTCAGCGAAAGATAACTGTAATAATAAGTTATTGGAATGTACATTAATTAATATATACATAATTAAAAAAAATTGCACTGAACTTGGTATACTCTTTACTCTCTGCTTACCTCTTTGCAAATAACCTTTAAGTGTCACAAATGTGAAGTAAACTATTAACAAAGAATTTTTAATTAAAATACTAAAAATTAATCATAAATAATTCTGCATAACGAAAAATGGTATTAAAATTAAAACATTTGTAGTTAACTTCGTTAAAATTTTTTTTTTAATTATATCATGATTTATACTAAAAAATTTAGCCACGATTTTACATAAAGTATTTAAATAAACCTTAAAAAACAAACGAAAAAAAAAAAAAACAAACACATTTAATGAAATAGTAACTATAAATAATAAACAAGAGTAAGGCTCTTTTTGAAATGTTTAAAAAGATTAACTTTAAACTAATGTAGTATTTATGAAGTTCTTATGCATAAAAAATTACACTTTAACTAAGAAACAGTTTAGAGTGTGAATGTCCTAAAAGACTATTTAAATAGTATAAACTGTAAACTTATAAATTGTCCTTGCCACAGATTATCAACACTAAAAAGATTATCAACACTAAAAAGATTACATACAACAACTACTTGTTCAAATAGGGTATTAGTTAAACATGTTTCTAGAAAAATTTGCAATTTTAGTCTGATTTATAAAGGATTTTTTAATTTAGTTTTACCATTTGAAAGCTTTGGAATTTAATGATTTTGTAAGTAAATTTCTAGTAAAATTTTGCAAATTTTGTCTGAACTTGAAGGATTTTTTATTATTTTTTTACCACTTTAAGGCCTTGAAAATTAAGAAATTTTGTAAACTAAAACTGACAAATTCTGACAATTTGACCTCAAAAAAAACTGACTTTTTGCCAATTTAACCTAAAAAAAACAAGTATAATGTTATTATTACATTTATCACGCTATTTGACCTATTTGAAAGCTTTAAATATTAAATGAGTTCCAGGTTTACTAAATAACGAAAAACAAATTTCACAAAAAGTAGTAACCTGTTAACATTTTAAAATAATTAGAGTGTTATAAGTTTACTATTTAATAAAAGCTCAATACAATTATTTCAAATTTATATTATTATGAATAAATCAGTTTTCATAACTTTGAACAAAACATAAGTGAACTTTTATTAAAATCTTATAACTTTATCATTAGAACAAATATTATACCCTAAAAAATTGTTCATTTACAAAGTAAAACTTCTTTAAAAAACTTGGGTGCACGACTGTTAAAATTTTGCGCTTATAACCTTTATAATAATGTCTCATGTTTGTTTATCTGTGTTAAACAATTAACACAGTTCCATGGAATTCTGAAAAAAAAACTGCAAAAAGAAAAGAAGACAAAAATGTATAATTTAGATCAATACACATATTCATCTACTCTATCTTATATCACTTTTGCAGTAGCTTTTAATAGCTTTGTAAAATTGTGTTAATTTTTTAACACGGAGAAACGTGCGTCAGTTGAATAATGAATACTGCTGTGCAAATTGTTGTTATCATAGTATATTCCAACATACTTGTTTCTAAAGGGTCTTTATTAACAAGTTATTAGTTAGTAATTTTCAAATATTCTTTTCTCATGTTTATTTATTGGACCTTTACTACGTTTTTTTTTCATTTAAAAATTAATTTTTGACATTAATAAAAAAATACTAACTTTAAGAAAAATAGTTATTTTATACGATTACAAACTACAGGGTTCGTGCGCGAAATTTTTTTCATTTAGCCTGATTGAGACCAATTTAGCCTGACATTTTTTTAAAATGAGGAAAATCCCCTTTAAAAGTCATTTTATGTATTGGGGGGTCTTGATTAGTAATATTGTAGTCTTCGATTTCAACCAGCTTTATCTCAAAAATATTTTGAGATTTAAAAATCTGCAAAAAGCAACTCATAGCTTAGTTACAACTCATTAAAATAAGACTAAATTGTGAAAAAGGTGATTGACCCCCCTCCTATATCCTTAACATAACAAATTCCGTGATAAGTTTTAAGATAAGAGTTATATCTAATAAAGTTCTAGTTAAAAAATCTAAAATATATTACTACAATTGTTCATTTTAATTACACTAAGTAAAAACATTATAACCAGAAGATTTATAAATAAAGATGAGCATTGTGTGTTTTATTAAAATTTAAAATGAAACGCTAAAATAACACGAGTATTTAAATAAGTAAAAATTGTTTATTATAGTATTTTGACTAGTACTTAAAATTGATACATAATTATAAATCCTAAACTCTAAATAAATACAGTGATTGTTGATGTAGTATCAGATTTAAAAAGCTGACACTTAAATTAAAAAAAAAGCCCTTAATATTTTGTTCTTGTAAAGAAAAATGAATTGCACCTAAAATTTATACTACCACAAAACTTAGTACTTATATCTTAAAGCTAAGTTTTAGTGTTGAGAATATCTCTAACAACTTTAAACAATCAGTAAAAAATATGAATAAACTGCTAACAGTTTTAATCTAAAAAGTATTTGGTATAAAGCCTTTAAATTAGAAATTAAAACAGTTCAACCAACTAAGCTCTGAAAAACATAGCTGATGTAAACAAATTCAAACAAACAGCCAAGTTTGAACTAAACTGTAATGTTTAAACTGTATTTTTTTATGATTTGTCATAACCATGACGTATATAATCTACTCAAAACATATTAATGAAGATTCTTAAAAAAAATTTCAGAGATTCAACAAAAGGTTTTAAGCATTTAAATTTAACAAATACTGACTGATTTTGTCTTTAATAAGTAAGTATTTATTTAGAAATAAATTGACATCTCAATTTGATCTTAAAAAGATTTCCCAATTTTTTCTAATCAAAAATATTGAAGCATTTGAACTGAGAAAAACTGAGATTCTCAAATTTTTAAATTAAAAACTGATTTAGCCTGACGTTTTTCAACTTTTTTCAAAAAAAACTGATTTAGCCTGACTTAGCCTGACGCGCACGAACCCTGAAACTACCTCTTTTACTAAGAATAATTTTAAATATTTTTACCATTATAATTTTTATTAACTGAACATTTTAGTTCATTTTAATTCTTTTACTTTTTAAGCTAATTTTTGAAAGACGACCCTTTAATTTTTTGTAACAATTCAAATTGTAATGTATCCCAAAAAAGTTATGTTGGTTATAATTTTTAGAGATCATAGTTGCTCTACTTCTGATGTCTATACTAAAAACAATACAAGTGTTTTTTTGTTTGAATAGTTCTATACTCACTAACAAAAAAACATTATTATTCTAAAATCAATAGTTTTGGAAAACAGTGCTAAACCAAAAAAAAAAAGAATAAAAACAAATAATCTTTACTTAAAAACAAAACTAATTAAATTTTTAGTTTACGGTTAATTGTATCTTACAGTTAAAATTTTTTTTGGGTTAAGTATCAAAACTAAAATGTTAATTAAAAAGTTTATTTTTTATTTTTTTTTAGCACTGGTTTTCATGATTATCATATATCTTTCTCAATTTTTAAAATAAGCACTGAAGAGGTCTTTGACCGAAGCTTAGTCTGTTTTAAAATATCTTAAAAGAATTTAATTAATATAATTTTTCCTCTAGAAGTTGAGATCTTTTTATTAGTTTTCAAAAAATCAAAACATATAATAAATGGTTTTGTTTATATTGGTAGAAAAAAAAATCTTATTTGAATTAAAATCGTTTGCACTACTGCTTGTTTTCGTTCGGAAAGACTTATAAAAAAGTTTTACTCTTCCAAAATAGTACAAAAGGCAGAGCACTGCGAGAGATGGGTTTATTTAAAAATATAATGAGGCAAATTAAATTAAATATTGTCTAAGTGCGAACCCCCTTTTGATTCTACGTTAATTAGCTCAAAATTTGAGTTTTTACTTAAGAAGTTTCACTATTTAGAACCGTAAACGGACTTAACGGCAAATCTGAACTAAAAACGTTTCTTTAGTTCGTCGTATTAAGTTCCTTTTGTTTAAGCTACTAGATTGTATTTTGCAACTTGTATCGTAGGTTGAGGTGTAAAACAAATTTGTAAACATTCACTTTCAGTCTGTTTGGCATACAAAACAACCTAATCTCGGTTATTAAAATATTTTTGTTGTTCAACTAAGAAAACTTTAAGTCCTTATAATTGTTTACACAAATGTGAAGACTAATTTAATAAGGAGTTACCGAGAAACGAACAAGGTTAAAATACATCTGCTTTATGCGACTAACTTTGAGCTGTATAAATTGTGAGTACTCTTTTTTAACACTTTTTTTTACGTTGTAAAATAACCGTTGAGTGCATACTGCATAAAGTCTTTAACTGTTTACTAATTACAAATTTGCTCATTAAAATAAAAGCTATATTTATAATATTTATCCAACAAACTAGTCTATAGTAATCAAAATGACAAAAGTAGCAAATGCAGAAGATAATAGTACAATTCTATAAATAATTAGTTTCATCATGAATAGAGAAATACTATTGTTTAAATTTAATTATTTAAAACTTTAGTGAGCTTTTTTTGTCAAAAGATTGAATTCAACTAAAAAAAGTTGAAGTATTACTAATTAATGACTTATAATAATAATAACAGCATTAATTAAATTTAATACATTAAATTAAAAACAGAATTTTTACTGAGTGAACACAAAACGATTCAGCTGATATAA
Source organism: Thalia democratica (assembly GCF_965202585.1). Lineage (NCBI taxonomy): Eukaryota > Metazoa > Chordata > Thaliacea > Salpida > Salpidae > Thalia > Thalia democratica. Next base: position 53,383,856 of record NC_139169.1, on the reverse strand, counting down.
TAAAACCAAGAAATAATTAATCTACTTTGAAAATACTTGAAATCATTGGTTTAAAAAATGAAAATATCAACAAAAATAAAGTATTATTGTGACTAAAGGAAATCATAACGACCAAAGATTTTCAGTAAATATTGAAACGAAGTAAGTTTCAGCTGTAATCAAAAAAATTCGGAATTTAAAATATTGTAATTTGAACTTTGGAGATTAAACAGTCATAATTTAAACTGTCAAACTCAAATGTTTGGAATTTGAATTGTCAGAATTTAAATCTATGTGTACCTATAAAAACTACTACTAAATGGTATAGTTAATTTCAAACCATAACAATTATTTTAAATACTGAAAAAATAATAATATAGAACTTTTGAGAAACCATGTTTGAGCGATTGATGAGTATCTTAATTTGAAATATAAAATTATATTTTACAATTAATTGTTACTAGAAACGATTTAATTAAATGCTTAAATTGATTAAGTTATGCAAAATTTATAGACTTTTAAAAACTATAAAAAATTTAAGAACTACTAACCCAGGTGTTTCTGCAAGCCTCATTTTGAGTTTAGCTGCTTTCAAGTGCAGCTGGTTTACTTCATAATATTTGCACAGCAAATTTGAAGGTAACAACGAAGTTTCGTTTTCCTGTGATTTGTCTATCAAAAAGTTTTCGATGAATGGAGAATCCACCTTTTAATATTTAATAAGATAAAATTCATGTTATTACAATAGTTACGTTTCGAATAGAACATCACAAATACGTTAAAGTTTTTTTTCTCATAAAAATATTGAGGTTGTTTTTAGGAATATGTAATAATTGATAATTATATATTAGAAGGATTTTAAAACTTGGTTCTTTATTAAAAGATATGTTAATTCTTAATTTATACATAAACACCAAGATTAAAAACAATAAAGATTATGTACTTTTTACCTACTCACGAAAATTAACAACTGATACTCTTTGAAGTTTTTTTTGAAAGTAGATCAGTTTTTAAATTTGTATAAAACAATAAGACGTTAGTTCAAGTTTTTGATACATATATAACAACTTTTTTTTTAATGTATACCTATTTTACCGTTAAAGACCCTCTTCCTCAAAAAGGGTATCAAGTTTTTATACAAAATTATATTTACTACTTTGCGAAATTTAACTGCTTAAAAAATATACTAATTGTTATAGTTAAGTTTGCGTTTTCATTTAGGTTATAGATCCTTCAAATAGGATGACTATAAAATGGTCTATTGTTTATTTAGGTATAAAAATATAAATTTGTTACATTTGTGTGAAAGCAATCACATAAAGTATTTTGCACAAGTATAAGAACTTTATTAATAATTTTAAAAACTCACTCTTACGATTTGATTGTCCATGTTTCTACTTAACATCCAGTTGTACAATGAGATATGTAAAAGTTTATCTTCGGAAGCAAGCGCTTTTTGCAAACACGACTCTGCCTGTTTAGTTTGTTTAAAAAGTTTCACTCAGCGTTTAAACAAAAGTAATACAAAATAATAACAATTATACATTGTTTGTAAGTAACTTACACTTAATTGGGCCTGGTGTGGGTTAAGATGGTTGCTTGTAATAGTTTGTTGCGAGCTAGGAAGATTTGTTGGAATGCTAGGATTCGCAGGCGTGGTACCTGAGAACGATATCAGATAGTCGAGCATTCTCTCTATGCAGGTGTAACATTCTTGCCTGCGATAAAAATGTATGTCAAACTACTGTAATGTTGTCGTATATAATAAAATACATATATATATATATTATTCTTTAGCTTACCTAGCAAGGCAAGCATACTTAAATGCAGGGTCCACGTTATCTAGTTCTTCGACAGTATGGGGAGACATATGGAAATGTAAGGCCAAATTGTTTTCATCTTTCAAGAGAGCAGATTTCATACATAATTCGACTACTCCCTCATAATGTTGTACTGTAATAAAACCAATTTTAAGCAGAAAGTTATAAAAACAAAAACTGTAATTACTAATAAAAACTAATTTTAAAATCTTACTTTAAAATAAGTTGCTAAATGAACCTGTGTAAACTTAATGTTTCAAAATGAAGTACTGAAGTCAAGTAAACGTTTACAACTTACAAAATTTAGTCTCCTCTAAAATTCTTACATGGCTTATACTAAGCTAGGCAACAAACGGCCTGCGGGCCAGAAATGTCTGACTTTCGACGTATTTTTTAGCTTAAAAAAATTTGTGAAATATGATTAAAATTGAGCTTTGTTTAACAAATAATTTTAAATGTGCTCTTGATTTAACTATTTAGTACTCATAGGTGTTTAGAAAATGTTTATTTCATCAAAATTTCGACTTCGTTTTTTAATTTTATTGAATTTATTATTATTTTTAACCTTACTGTGAAAATAAAACTAATTAACAAATGTCATCATTAAATATAAGTTTTAAAAACTTCAGCAGAAAACTTGCAAAAACTTAAAGCTAAACTGTATTTTCAAACTTAAACAAATTATTTAAACCATTTTGCAGTTGCTGGCACACGTTTGGTAAGTCAACAGATTTTGCAATGGTCAATAACAATTTAAGTGCTTCATCAAACAGTTCTTTTCTTTTTTGAAGTGAACTACTTCTTGCTTGCTTTAAAAGTTCGCTTGCCTGATAAAAAAAAACAATTATTTTAATAGATCGGGCTTTATATATACTTGTATAATACTACATTTCTTTAGTTTCAAGTTTGTACGAAATTAGGTTTTTCTGCAAATGTATTGGAACATAATTTTTATGATTATCAAAAAAAAAACGCAACGCAGTTTATTTGTTAAAAACTGATTCAATAAACTTACATTTGCCAATACATAGCTTAAATATGGTTGTACTGAATATAACCGAAGATAATCCGAAAAATAATCAACAATCAGAAAATAACTGTTTATAAAATAAAAGATTGTTTAAATACAAAACACTTTAAATAAATTACTTGTGTACAGGCAAGGTCATCGGGTGAGTAGAAATCAGGACATATTTGTCTTAATTGGGCTGAAAGTGCTCCAACCACTGAATTATTGTTATCATTTAAATGCTGACTGATTAGAGATGATACTAATTGACTGCACACCTATAAAATACTATTTTGTAACATTTTTTTGAAAATTTCTATGTACTTACATTAACTTTATAGTAATATGAAAACATTTTAATTAGTAGACCTAGATATGTAAATACGTGAAAATTAAGTATTGTAAATTACAAAGCTATACAAATAGTTTTACTTTTAAGACAATATAAAAATTGTTTTAATGAAAACATGAATGTTTGTCCAGTAGAAGTTTAAAGAAAATCTTCAAAATCTAACCAGCTTCCCACTTTTGACAAGATCGCTGAATGCTGTAGTTTTAAGTGAATCTTGTGTAGCCTGAAAAGTTTTATTTTAAGAATGACACTTATAAAAAATAATTTAGTTATAGTAAAACTACTCAAAGTTACGTAAAAATATTTAACAACATTAATTTTTCGCTTAAAAAAATTAAGTGCTTATAAGTAAATATAATACTGAAGAGTACTGCCATACTCGATAGAAATATCTTCTAGCAACCTTAAAATAAAAACAAAACAATAAAAACTTTATCAAAATAAAACAGTACTAAAGTATCTAAGTCTGATTAATAATAATTGATTTCTGTAATTTACATGACAGTCTCTTAAGCTTTTTTTAAATTATTCTGACTTCAGCAAGAGTTACTGAGAAAAGACAGTAGCTCAAATATATATATATAGTTCATACGCGCCATTTTAACTGACCTACAAGCTCTGACTGTATCCAGTCTGAATATACTTTTTATTTATCGTTACTTTTGCTAGTGCTTATGGCCGATGGTTGTTACTAATTAAAAGTTGTCTTAGAGAACTAAAAAGTTATACCTTGACACAGTATATTAGTCTATATTAAGATAACTATAGATTTAAGCTTAAATAATTGGGTGGGTGTCACTTTTGCACGGCGACTCTTTTGCACGAGCATCACTTTAGCACAAGGGACACTTTTGTACGGCGTCACTTTTACACAGAGAGTCGCTTTTGCACGAAAACAGTTTTGCACAGGTTGAAAAATTGTTTAGTTTTTTTTTAAACTTTATTGTTTTTTGATATCACTATTACCCTCGGTCTGTAATTTATTTATTGTTTATAATTTATTAATTTTCCTGTTTTTTTTTTTTTAATAATTTTAAGAGGTATACATCAGGGGCGTAGCGTGGGGAGGGACACTGGCGCATGTGTGCCACTAAAAAAAGCGTATTATCTCTATCCTTTAATTCTTTAATTTCCTTGCTTAATTTGTTCTTTTTTCATTTATGTCTATGTAGTATTCGAAAAATTGAACAATTTTTTAATACCAAATATACATAACAGGGTTCCGGTGCGTAGAGACAATTGTGTACCGGTTTTGATGAAAACCTCCATAAAGATTTTTAATTTATAAACTTCATAAGAATTTAGACACAAAAAGCGCACACTAATTGTAGTGCACCGCAGTAGTAAAATAGTTATGATTGATTAATTTAGAAGTAATCTAAAAATGCTAATATTTTGTATACAAACCATTAAGCTAAACCTATCTTATGGTGATAATAATTCGAGAATAAACAAGTTTTGGTAAAGATAGTAATATAACTACTAATAAAGTAAAACTAAACTAATAAAAAAATTGACAATATAATTTAATAAAGTAAATAAAAAAAAGAAAAAAACATTTATATATAGATATAATAACAATAAATAAAATAAAACAAATAATAAATATACAGTTCATACTGTGATTACAGTATTAACTTCACCATACAAAAAGTTTTATAAAAATTTCAATAAACTTTAAATTTTCAGTAAAAGTAGTTTCTTATTAACTTAAATAATGAAGAAATTAAAGACTGTTTTTCTATCAACCATTAACCAATTCATCAATTTTTGTAGAAAATTATTTTAAAGTTTGTTCAGCCATATTATGAAAATATATTAAGCAGCTTATAGAAATAGATCTTTTTCAAATAGTTTTTAATCTAAAACACAAATTTGGTTAATTTTAAAACAAATTAAATATAGTATTAAAAAAAACCTGCTTTCTACAAACTGTTTGTAACATTTAAAAAATGCTATCCCCTACAGATCTAAGGTAAATTGAAATTAAGATAAAGAAAAAGTAATACTTTTTGTAAATTTTTAAAAACTTAGAAAATATAAACCTTTATAAGTTTATCTTTTGAGTATTTTTTTTGTATCAGAAACTTTTATTTAACTTTTTCCACACACTCAGGATAACTCGAATATTATTAAGTTTTTGAAAACTTTAGTATAACTCAGTACAGCTCAGGATAACTAAGAACACTTTATATAAGTTTTTTTTAACTCAGGCTGACTTAAAATAGATTTGTTTAATTATAAAAAAATCAGGATAGTTTAAGGTTTTTAAAAGCTTTCAGGAAAGGTTTTTTAGATTATGAATGAGATCTAGTTAATTTAGTTGCATTTTTTGTTGTTTGTAACCAATTTTGTTAAAGAGCTTAGTTTTTATTTGATCTAAAAAATATAAAATTTCATTAAAGAAATTTGAAATGCTCTTGATGGCTCCAGACATTTTTATACTAACTCATGACAGTTTTTTGACTCAAAGAGTGGCAAGGTAAACTTGATATCTTCAAAATTACTTGATTCTTTATAAATTTTATAAATTGTGTATCATACTATTTAAAGAAAATAAGTAAAAAAATTGTTCGATAAATTTTTAGACTGTTACTAAAACAAATATGCAAAGTGCCAATAGTAATATTGTATGGAACGTTGCAAATCTAAAAAAGTGTCAGATTGGAAAGTTATTTGAAGTTGAAAAGCTCAAATTGAAAAATAGCAGACCAACACCAGATATTTCTACTATACAAGACTGCAGTTCAAGTAGTGCAATTTTTAAAAAATATTGTTTATATTTCAGATTTTCTTCATTTGTTAGGATTTATTTTTACAGTTTTATATTTTAATATAGCTAAAATAGTATAATTAACAAAAAAGCTTTTTAGTTTTCTTCTAAAATCATTTTAAAACGTTCAATTGTAAAACATGGTGTATATGCATTGCACTCCATACTGAAGATTTTACATTTTTGTAAAAAAAAATTACAATAAAGATAATGATAGTATATTAAAAGTTACTTTAGCTTTGATGAATGTTACATATTTCAGATATATATTTTTATTATTAGATATTACCACATGTAGTTTGTTTTACAAATGTTATGCTTTGTCTACTAACATTACTTTCTTATTATATTCAAAAATACCACATATGTTCTTGTGCTAAAACTTTATTTCAACTAACGGCGTTTCACTGCTCTCAAATAAATTTAAGAACAGATCTACGGAGTCTATAAAATATTAACACACATTAGAAAAAAAAGCAGAAAAAGCATGTATAATTATGTATAGTGTTTATGTAGGTAGTAACTATGTGTTAATATGTAAATGTGTGTTAATATTTTATAGACTCCGTAAAAAACATCTGTGGTATTTATTCCGATAAGCTTAGCTTATCAGGACCTCCAGGATTTAACGCCTTTTAACGTTACATCTTATATTCAAAAATATTTAGCTATTTTATACAAAAAAAATCGCTTTCAAATATTAATAACTTTGGTATTGTTTTCAAGTTACTTGTTATAAAATATTTTTTTAAATACAAAAGTTTTTGAAATTTTTAATTTGTCAAAAACATACTTTTTTATGTTTTTTCTTGTTTATTAGATATTAAGTGTTGCTACGTTTAAAACTTGCCGGTCAACAGTTTCCCACTAATTATGTCTTCTGTTTTACATTTGTCGTTTAATATGATATTTTTTGACAAATTTTGATTTGTATTTGATTAAAATTTCAAAATATACAATAAGCTGAATTCATCTTGCTTTAACTTTGTTGTAATTCAATTTAACTTTTTAACATCAAAACCTAATCTACATTAAATAAAAAACAATATTTTCTATTTATAACATTTTACTTTCTTTTACTCAAATCTAATTTTGAGTAATATACATTATGTGCTATGAGGTGCTGTTATCACTGTTGTATTGTATATTAAAGAGATTGATATTTTTTCATTAATGAAAAAGATATTTTCGTTTTATTGAATAAATTTATTTTTATAGATATAAAGTTTACTGTAATTAGTAAAAAATAATGTTTATTTAGTAAGTTTATATTTGAGCAAGTTTAAGTAATTCTAATGAAGTTTTTCTTAAATGGTTAAATTTTGAAATGTATAAGTATTTTTTTAGAACAGTAATTCAAACTTATTTTGTATAATATAACTAATTGAATTATGTTACTTAGAAAAAGATCTTTCTATAGCTAATTACATAAGTCTTAATTTAGGGGATTTTTTGAAAAAAATTTGCGCATCCACTGGTATATATATATTATTTCTATATCATATATAATCCTTATCTTCGGTCAGTAACTTTTTTTTTATTAATTAATTAATCTTTTAACTTACTTTCTTGTTTTTTTTTACAATTTATAATTATTTTTACTCTCGTGCAAAAATGACCCTTCGTGCAAAAGTGACACTCGTGCAAAATTGCCCCGTTCCCTAAATAATTATTAGTAAGATAACAATTATCAGGGTTCTCACCGACTTTTGGCAAATTTTCTCCAGGTTTTCAAAATTTTTTCAAGGTTTTTTAAAGTACTTGTTTTTGGGTCTACTTTTATTTAAACTTAAGTTTAAGGTAAAAAACTGTGTTAAATAGTATAAAAACATTGAAAAGATACTGTAAAGCTACTTCAAATGTGTTTTTTAATAAAAAATTTATGATGATGACAATTTTTTTTTTATCTATACGGTATATTTTTTATATCAAATCAAAATTTTTTTACTTAACATGTAAAAACTGTTTAAATTCCAGGGTTTTAAATGATCTTTGTTCAAAATTCCAGGTTTTTCTAGGCTTTTTCAAAATTTCTCAAATACCAGGTTTTATTTTGCCTAAATTGTTAAAATCCAGGTTTTTCCAGGTAAAGTGGCAACCCTAAATTATTGATAGAACTAATTCTCAACACCTACTATGAGTTTTGGCAACAATAAACTCAAGCTCTTATCAGCTAGTAGCATTTCCTCTGAAATGATTAAAGCATGCAACGCGTGCAAAAAAAGTTGAAAAGGCTTCAGGTGCTAGTAGACGTAATCGAAGAAGTAATTCCGAGCTAATTACAACATCTGACCAACACAATGTGTTATCAGACGACCAAAATGTAGTAGAAGAGGATTATAGTTTATGATTATTATAACTTCTTACACATCTTTATTTATGTATCGTTTTAACATAGGACAATAAACAGAAATTCTTACTTGATCACAGTTAGCTACAATTACGTGAAACTGATGGTATAAGCATAATTTCCACAGTTGAAGTATTTGTATTGTAGCATCACAAATGGAAGAAATTTGATTGATATCAGCTAGTTCACGTTGTGCTAATTCGTCTTTAAAAAGCAAAAAAAAAGTATTTAAGTACAACTTTGAAACTATTTTACAATTTTCAAAAAACTAATAAATTTGGATACATAACTACTAGCAGTAAACTATTATAGAATAAAGTTTTTTTTTTAATATGTATTTAGAACCTCTAACTTTCAATGTTTGTTTTGATTGCTCAATTATTATAAACTAATTAAGCAATTTAAAACTTTATTCTATAATCTTAAACTTTTAAGTAAAAGAGAGGCATCACTACTAGAAGTAACAATAACTATAATTTTAAACTTACGAGATATCAACCATCGTATATTGCTAATCATCAGTGTATGCTTATTTTTATAATATACTATATAACACAAAATTTTCTAACTCATTTGTTTTCTATGATGTTCATGATGATTGTTATTCATCCACGTTTGATGACCTTGAAGTATCTGGTTAGAATCTTTTACAGTTGCATGCTGATTGCAGTGTTTTTTAATAAAATTATCCAGTTTTTGAACTTCTGCCAACACAGCAGTAATTACTTCTAATGATAATCTAGATTTAGCCTGTAAAATTATTTAGTTTGGGTTAATTTTAACATTGTTACCAACTAGACAACATCACTTTTTTTGCAAAAAAACCTCTTTATTAGATAACCTTTTTATAATGCAAAATCAATGGTTTCCCTAAAATGAGCGATATTGCCTAATATTTTAGGAACAACTGATTTATAAGAAAAAAAAATGGTTAGTAATAAGCGTTGTAGAATAAGAGCTGGGTTATTTTTCATATGAACAATTTAGTATTTATATAAAATTCATCAGCTAATTCAAATACTATTATATACCAGTACTTCTGAAAGAGCTTATGTGTGCTTGGAATTTAACGAGTATATTATTCAGTGATAAAATTTTACTCTGCAGAAATTTTTCTATAGTAAATACTATGTTTTCTTAGTAGTCAACAACTAGCATTGGTAAAATACTAATCAGATCGAAGTAGTTGACTATTTTTTAAAATTCAGTTCACAAATTTTTAATTAGGAAGTATGGACAGTTTTTCTAACCTTTAAGAACAATTCGTATCAAATTTTAAAAGTTTTTGAACTAAAAAGCTATTTACAACTGTTTTTTCTTTCTTCTCTTATTTATAGTAAAATCTTTGAATCTAAAACATATAACGCAATACTACCAACTTTTTATTTAATGTAAGTATTTATACTCAAACAAACAATGCTCAAGGCTATAGGGAATATACCTTGTTTTTGTACAAGCTTATCTTATTTCTTGGTTTTATTAGCTTATTTACCAAACACTGTTAAAAGATTAATAAAACTTTAAAATAGAGAAAAATAGATCAAAATTAGAAAATTTAAAAATAAGAAATGAGACTTTTTATAAATTAAGCAATCTGAAGAAACAATCTATTAAAATATATTTTATACAGCTTAGAATCAGTTTACAATATTTCAGTACTCTTTAACTTAAAAAAAATCAGTTAAGTATAAGTAAAATATTTATTTAGAAAGTCTTTTTTTATGGTGCCTTATCAATTCTCTTCTTGAAATATTTTTAGTTTTTTAATGTTTTCTACAAAATTTGCTTTTTACAAGATTTTTGTTTGAAAAGGTATTTATATTCTATTTTATTGTTGCTTCGCACAAGTTTTCTTTCAAGATACTGGCCGATGTCTATCAATATTAAAGCTAAAAAAAATGTTGTACTTTGATTTGTGATAAACTGAACTGTCTTAACTTTAGCTATCGTAATTTTAAAACGTCGGACTTCGAACTTGAATAGTTGTAATTTGAAAACTCATAATCTAAAATTTCAGAGTTAAGAAACTTGAATTTTATATATTTGTACTGACGGAATTTGATATATAAACTTAAATTTTAGAATTTTAGAAAAGTTCAAATGAATTATCGAACTTGAGTTGTCGATTTGAGTTGGTATAACTTTTTTGCCACACACCTAAAAACTGTTTTCCGTATCTTCTATGATTAAGATTTTATAAACCTTTTTTTCACTTATGTCTTTTATTACTTCACTAAATAGCTTAAAAACCATTACTGAGTTTACTCTTTTTAGAGCTATATTCTTAATAAATTGGTTTATATAACTGTCTAAACCATAACTTTCAATAAAATATTACAAGGGATAACAAAAAAAAATCTACTTAATTAGGCGATATACTTGTATACAAAACTTATGACGAGTTATTAAAAGGTTAGTTAAAAAACTATTGAAAAAAACTATCTTAATTTTTTAATCAAAAACTCTTGGCAAGAATATATTCCGTTTGAATTGAAAGTTTTATTTGGTAAACGAAAGATCTCTTGCTAAGTTTTTTTGATTATAGAATTGAGACATTTTTTTCCAATAGTTTTGTAACCAAATTTTTATTTGTCAAGTTATCAAAAGCTGTACGATTCTTTTAAAAAAGGGCAGACTATCTACATATCATTCATTTTAATTTACTTTAGTTAGATTCACGAAACTTTATAATTAGAAAAATTCTAAATAAAATAAATAGCTACATAATTTTGTAAAGTATAAACACGTTTTACACATTTTTAATAAAGCAAAGTTATTTTTGATGTTTTAAAATACACCTCAAAATATAAAAAGTTACAACTAAAACGAACATAAGTTCGAGTTCTGCCCTCCTCTGATATTTTTGCCTCTTCAACAATAGCAGTTTGCCAAACAGGTCTAACAACTCTGCTAAACATCTTATACAGTCCGTGGTGTCTTTCAGATAAAAATCCTTTTGTTTCTAATGTCACAGTATCTAAATAAGTTTTTTTAATAACTCGTTTTAGTAAATAGCTTAAAAATATAAATAACTTAATTATTTGTTTAACTGTTTTTTTCCCAAAATGTTTACAAAAAACAGCTTGTTATAACAAAAGTAAAAATCATTTTAACTTACAAGTAAAAACAAATATATGTAGTACACAGATATGAAAAAACTAGAAATGTGTTTATTATTAATTATAAAGATCATTATACTTACTGAAAGATGTTTGTTGATAATTTTGTTTAGCAGGAGGCATTGGGGTGCTATAAGCGATTGGACCTGATAATTTTTTTTTTAGGTTAACATATCAGTTCTAGAATATATTTTTTATATAGTGCTTGCGTATTTTAAATCTATTTTATTAAGTTCTAATAAAAACTAAATCAAACACAACTTCTACAACTATAAGTTTATAAAAAATATTGTTCAAAATGCTCTTAACATATTTATACTTCTAGTATATTTTATTTAATTCAAAGCAACAATTTAAAAAACATATACCTCCATTATTCATCATTCTTGTTCTGTTAGTTGCAATTGGTGACAGGGGGTATTGATTTCCATTGTTCATGCTGACAACAGTTTTGTTGTCCTGGTAGCTGACACTACAACCGTACCTGATAAAAACTTGATGCGCACGATCTGTCACGTGGTTGCTCTCGCTTTGTGAAATAATAAGAATGATACAGCAGCATATAGCCTCACCGCTCTAAAACAAGTTATAAACTGGTATTTAAAATGGTATTTAAAAAAATAGCATGTTTATCTAATACTAATTTAATATAATCAGATAAATAAAAAGCATTAAGATAATAGTTATTGTTGTTAAATTAGCAAAAAAAAACTTTAAAGGAAGAAAACTAGACAACAATTTATTTTACAAGTTAATTTTATTTAATTAGCAGGTTTAAATTTGCACAGTAAATTCAAATTTTAAACGTTTATTAAGTTCTAATACATAAATTCTTACATGATATGTTTTGAAGAAATGTTTAATATTGTTACTTTCAGGATTACTGTTTTCAAGCAGAATTTGCCGGAGTTGATCGACTGGTCGTAATTTACTAAACATGTGGCAACCCTATTGAATGTTTATAAGTCGACTTCAAAACAACACTACTTGCCACGTAAAAAGTTAAAATTCTCAAAAAGAATTTAATTATATTGAACATAAGAAAAACTATTTCAATTTATTAAACAAATTTGATTTTTTGACATAAGACAAGTAAAGCACTCAACCTGTGACGTTATAACTACAAATTCTTCGGGTTTTTGAACGTGCTGAGTAACTTGAATTGGTGGATCTGGAGGAAGTTCAGACAACGCATTGATAGGTAAAGTAGCCATTAAAAGATTCGGTGGTTCACATAAAGGCAAGGTCTGAATTGAATATTTAGTCAACTAGTAATCTTTTTTAGATAAAATGAATTAATATAAAAACAATTATTGGTCTAGTTATTGTTATTGTACCTTAAGTTTTTGAATGTCTCTTAAATAACAAAAAACAATGAAAAAGATACATAACAATTTAAAATTAAACTTTTAATATTTGAACCAAGATAAATAGAAAAAATACTTGTGAAACAGCCCAGCTTCTTCCCTCTATGTTAAACTGTGTTATATTTTCTTTCAATCTGTTTTCATCGTGGTGAATATGGTCGTTACAAATCCATACAGTAGCATTGTCTCCATTTGATGAAGACATAAGTAGCGTCCCTGTAGCGAAATCGCGTATTTAGTTTAATATGTTCAAAAGGCAACAAAAACCAAATATATGTAGTAAAAAAGTATATTTTATTTAAAACAATAACTTTTTTTTTCACATAAGTATACATCTTTAACTTTTGTAAATAAAAAATAAGTTACTTAATAAAAAATAAACAAATACGTATAGAGAATGATAAATATTCGCTGCTTTCTATATGAAACTAACAATAACTTCTTAAAAGCACGCAGATATTATTTTTTTTTCAACTTAAGTTACTCTACAAAAAATTACAAATAAGTTAAATTACAATGGAATATACCTCTTTTATAACTTATTATTCATGTTTAAACAACTTAAAAAAATTATAAAGAGGTATAGTATACACATAAACTTCTTACATTAAGTACTAAACTTAGTGCTTAATTATAAAGAACTTGATTATTTACTTAAATAAAAAACACTCTTATTATTGAATTCTGCAAGATAAACTTTTGTGTATATATCACAGTTTCACTATGGAAGTGTCCTTGCCACAGACAGGGTTGCCAAATGTTTTTGGAAATTTTTTTCCAGGTTTTCAAAATTCCTCTAGGTTTTTAAAATTACACGTTTTAGGGTCTATTTTTAGTTAAAAACTAAGTTTAAGGTAAAAAACTGTGTTAAATAGTATAAGGACATGGAAATTTATCTTAAAGATTCTTTAAATGTGTTTTTAAGAAAAAAATGTTTCATGATGACAAAAAACTTTTATCTATATGATAGATTTTTTGAGTCAAATCGAAATTTTACTACTTAAAACATGTCTTACATGTGACACTTAGTCTGACATAAGAATTTGTAATTGATTTTTACCATTTGAAGGCTTTGGAATATAAATAATTTTGTTAATTTGAACTGCCAATATCTAACTTTTTCTTAAATTATATTAAAATTTCCTGACTTTTCTTCAAAAACCCCCATTTTTTCCTGACTTTTGTCATTTTTTTAGCTTTTCCTGACTTCAATATGTACACAGAATTTGTTGTCTCAAATTATTAGTATCTCACAACTATTTAAAACAATAATGATTTTTTTCATCTTATTGTTAGTTTGCTATTTTAAATACCAATTTTTTATTGCATAAAGTTTTAGTATAGCTTTTGTTGTGTAGAGTTCATTTAGTTTATTCTCCATTTTGCTTTAGTTTTTGTTACTAAAACCATTTATTTCATTTGCAACAAAAATATAAGATAAATCTTTTAATCATGCGTACGCAGAAAAAACCCAGACTACAATATCCTTCCCTAACTTTTTCTAAACTTTATTGTTCCAAAAAATATTTCTACATACCCCTTAAGGTATGTCCCTACAATAAAATGGTATAGTACAAGTTTTCGATATACCTTATTATTTCTATAAATACATATATATATAAAGAAGGAAACTTAGTTGCCAAAAAGATTTTATGCTTTGTTTACTTCAAATTGCAAAAAAAAAGAGTTTCATGTTAAACAGTTTTCAGCTATCTAAACAAAAAGTTTACAGTCAAAACGATTAGTAAACAATAATAAAAATAACAGAAAACTACACAAGTGACTCTAAAAATGTTGTATTTTAAAAGGAATATTTTAATTTGTTGACAACAAGAGGTAAATGCTATTCTTTTTTTAGACAGCCCCTTTGATTTGAAGCATACACAACGGTAAACATTAATAACCATTGACTAACACCAGTCTCAATGCATAAGAATTTTAGAAACTTAGGTAAACAAAATTTTTATCCTAATAATTCCTTATGTATACAGTTGTTGTAACACTATAATGAAACTAACATTTCATTTTAATATTTTAAAGCTCGTGAATAAATATGGAATTTTTTGTAACAATAAAAGCAATTTTCATTATTCTCAAAAGAAACTTTTCCAAAACAAATTTTATAACTCTCAAAACAATTTTCTTAAAACAATAAATAATATTGTTTACTTAAAGGAGTTATATTTGTTTCAGTGTTTATAAAACGGAATTTTACTTGCATTTACTTGCAGTATTGGTTAGTGTTTGATAAAGCTCGAAATGTTGTATTATAAAATGTTTAAATTTAAATTTGAAATGCTTCGTTTTCTTTAGTTTAACATACTTCTTCTTACTTGTGTTCAACTGTAGTTTTAGTTAGTGTGTCGTGTGATTGTTTTATATTTGTAAATAAACTTTTGTTGACTGTTAAGTATCTTAGATGTATTTATCTTATCTAACCATATCTATCTCCATTTAATTACCCTTAGCAATTTAGATTAGTTACATTAGACATCACGTCGGTATCTCTTATTATGATAACACTACCTTAAGATATTCTACAAAATATGAACGTAAAAGTTTTAAATAACGATAAATCCATCTACAAAAAGCAAAAACTTATGTCCTATAAAAAATTATTTATTTCTATAATATTACTGATGTGAAGAAAAAACTAATTAAAAACACTACTGACCTAATTTACAATCTAATAAATAAAACAATTATTAAACTTAGCAATTTAATTATACTGTTATTATTAAGATAAAGTAAAAAAATATTTTTTTAGCATCAAAAAAATACTTAAATTGTAAACTAGTCGAAATATTTCCCGATTGAAAAATACATAGAATAACTGATCTTAAGAACAATACAAAAGTATATTAAAGATAAATAAAAAAAATTGAGAATTTAAATGCAAAACAAAATACATAAGTTGGTTATGTAAAGTGATAGTGTGTTTTTACGACAAATATCAGCTTTTTAAAAAAGTTTAACTAGTTTAAAAGTTTAAATTAAGTCATACTAAAACAAAACTAGCAGATAAGCTCCACCTTTAAAAATGAAAAGGCTTACTTCAAAGCCTAGCAATGGGAATAAGTAAATTTTTAAATGCCACTGGTGATTAAAAAACTAGTTTAAGTAGTTAAAAATTTTACATTAAATTCATAAACTTTTATCTTTTACAATGCTTATAAATTCTTTTCTATTTTCGTTTTATCACCAAGCACTTTAATTTTTTTTTAAATCCACTTCTTTAAAATAAAAACATATACTTAACAAACCGTTCTGATAATTAGCTGCATGTACAGAGGCAGGTCTTTTCACAGATGAAGAAGTAAAACCAGGAGGAAGTCTAACGTGTACCAGATACAATCCATCAGGTCTGCATTTCGACTGTTGAACTGATTGTGAAGACACTACAAAGTACAATCTAATTCCTGTATCCAAATAAAAACATAAAATTAACTTGAGATCAAAAATGTGTACTGTTATGAAAAACTTAAATCTTCAATAAAATTAGTAAAAATCATATAAATATTACTCTAGCAAATTTATTTGATAAATCTAAAAACTTTCTAGAATTTATTCTAACAAATCCTGACATTTTGTCAATAATGACTTAATTTTGGTGAAAATAAGGCTACATTATCAACTTATTATAAAAAAAGAATAACAACTTAATAATCTACGTAAATAAAATATTTTTCTAACTTATTCTAATAATTCACAAGTATTTAATTACAATTTTTTGAACAACGCAAAAAAAAAACTGCTGGCGCGTATGAAAAACTGCTGGTGCGATAAATAAATATCAAAAATTTAGTCTTTAATATGTGTAGAAACTAGAGTTTATGAATTTTATACATTTTTTTTTTTGCTTTTGGTTAAAACAGGCATTTGGTGGTCGCAGGCCAAATTTCAAAATTAAAATATACGCGGGTCACAGTCATAGTTTCAGAAGATTTTGCTCTACATTTTAATGACAGAATATCTAGGGAGAGCTTCAATTTTTTTTGCGGGCCGCAGGTAGTACCTTTTACGGGCCGCAGTTTTTCGATCCCTGGGCTACAAGAATTATAAAAAAATTATTATCCAGAATAATATCCTTTAGATCTACTATAATAAGTATTTATCATGCAGAATAAATACAGTTACCTCTCGCGAATCTACGCACTTTTTGTTCACAGCAAAAGTGCGTAACTAAATGAAAGGTAGTAAATATACCTACTTTATTGGCTGTTTTCTTATAATGCATTTGATTAAATACAGTTTAAAGACTTTCCACTTTATTTGTTTACTAATAAATTTTTATTCAAGTTGTACATAAAAGTGAAAACTCTTAATAAAAAATCTTAATGTAAGTAAAAAGTATTTGTTTTCTACATTTTTCATTGCCCACCTAAGATTGAACTTGTCTTGCATAATATTATAGAAAGATCTTTCTCTAATACAGAGTTTCCTAAACTTTTTTTCAAAAGGCCCTCCTTAAAGAAATAAAAAAGCTTTGACCCCTCCAACAAGATCTTCAAAAAACTACTTTAAAAACGCTCAAGACGTTTTTTTTTGCTTTTCATAATCAACTCCAGAACATCTAGTGTAAATTTCAAATTATGACCTCATGACCCCCTAAATTTCTGTAATGACTCAGTTTGGGAAATCCTGCTATAATACCATGCAAGACAAGTTCTATCTTTAGTGGGCAAGGAACAAATTAGCTAAAAATTAAAATGTTTTTTGAGTTGAAAAAAAACTTCATATGATAAGTATTTAGTTTAGCGGAAATGAACATTGCATTTTGTTTAATTGATGTTAAGGGGGACTAAGAAACATAAAATGTAAAGACCAAATACATTCTTATGGAAATCACAAACTAAACATGCAAAATATACTTCTATAAAAATAATAACAAATTTAAACAGTATTCATTTCTTTATTACACTTAACACATGTTTCTGTGTGTTAACGGGTTAACATACTTTAACGGAGCTCTGTATAAAAATAAATACTGTAAAGAAAGAATACTGTTTAAATTTGTTATCATTTTTAAAATGTATATTTTTCATGTTTAGTTTGTGTATTATATTAAGTAAAGTAAACAAAAATTAAATCACAAATTATAATATAATTCAACTCACATGAAGTTCAAGAAATACTGAATCAAAATATTTAACCGTTGCTAAACATTTAAATAAAAAACCACGATTACATGAATAAATCGTAAAAAAATGCATTTTACTTTACTTTATCTAATTTAGACTTAATAATTAAAAATATTATAACAGTCGGACTTAACATTAGGTATTGTATATATTATTAACCATTAAATCTACAATGATCTTAAATCATTCATGTTCATTTTTAATAAACATATTATGGTTGCCACTGATCAAGCTGAGAAAAAATTCCTGACTTTTCCTGACTTTTTACCAAAATTTTCCTGACTTTTCTAAATCAGTTTTACTTATATAAATTGTTCACTTAGTTTAATTAAATACTACCCAAACTATTTAATACAAAATCCTTAAATTAAAAACCATTTAAGATAATATACTTTAGTAACTGTAAAAAAAAGACATAAAAAAGTAAACTATATATCTGTTGTATAAAATATTTTCTCTTATCATTTAGTATAAAATCTATAACAAATAAATATACTCTTATTTACTTTAAAAACTTAAGTTACTCTACAAAAAAAACAAACAATAAGTAAACTTAATCTTGGCATATACCTCTCTTATAACTTATTGTATAAATTTAACAACTTTGAAAAAATTATAAAGAGGTATAGTATACACATTAACTTGTTACATAAAATACTAAACTAACTGCTTAGTTATAAAGAACTCAATTATTTAAACAAAAAACACTTTGATTCTAAAATTATGCTAGATAAACTTTTGTGTATATATCACAGTTTCACTATGGAAGTGTCCTTGCTACAGATCATCAATACTAAAAAGCTTACAAAATCTGCTTGTTCAAGTAGGGTACTTGTTCAATATGTTAATAGAAAATTTTTGCAGTTTTATAAAGGATATTTTAACTAATTTATACCAGGTGAAGGCATTGGATATAAAATTAAATATTTTTGTAAATTTCTAGGAAAATTTTGAAATTTTTTTCTGACTTTAAAGGACTTTTAATTAATTTTTACCATTTGAAGGCTTTGGAAAACAAGGAATTTTGTAAATTTAAACTAGTGATGTACCGGACCCGGACTTTTTTTTCAAATTAGAATCCGGCCGGAACCGGATCCGGACTTTTTTTTCAAATTAGAGTCCGGCCGGAACCGGATCCAGACTTTTTTTTTCAAATTAGAATCCGGCCGGATCCGGATATCAGACAAAAATGGCAATATCCGGCCGGACCCGGATAGTGAGTCCGGTACATCACTAGTATTAACTAGCCTGAGTCAGAATGAGGTTTTTAAAAAGTGAAAAAAAAGAACTTTAATCTAATAATAAGTAGAACAGCTAGCCACAAGGTTTACAAATTTAGGTGTTATTTACAATTAAATATCTGAAATCAAGTTCTTGAACAAAATACACTAGAAAATTAAAAAATGTTGAAGACTGGATCAGCTCAAACCCATTCAAAATCTAAAAGAAAACTAGCCTGAGTTTTTATAAAAAACTAAACTAGCCTGAGGCAGTCCAAGATTTTCTAAAATTCCCAAAAATATTCAAACTAGTAGGGTTGCCACTGTTTACGTCATTAAAACTATCTAGAGTGAGTATAAACAAGCCTGAGTCAGAATGAGGTTTTTAAAAACTGAAAAAAGTACTTTAATCTAATAATCAGTAGAACAGCTAGCTAAGGTTGACAATTTGGTAGTAAAGTTGTGGACTGATTGTGGTACACTTAACTTATTAGTACTACCCATCATATTGAAATCCTACTTTATTTAATTAATATCTAACAAATACTAAATTCTAACTGAGACTACTTTCTATAATCAGACACGACAGTTTTGAGTGATTAATCTTTTATATAAAACATTACAAGAAATACTAGCATATACAAAATTATTAATTACTTGGTAACACTTTAAAAACTGAAAGCTCTTTAAATCGATATCAAAAGACTTAAAACAATTAACTCAAAATTAAATAAAACTTTTAGTAGACAGGAAACTGTAAAATTTTTAAAAAACTATTAAACTATAAACCTGGCTTAAATATTAAGACAATTAAACATCAGTTAAAATATTCACTTTTAAAACAAAACACTACTTACAATAAGCATTCACAAAAAAGTTCAAGATATTTTGTTGCTTCAAGCTGCTCACCAAACTAACTAACTGCTTACATATAAACTGCCTGTCATGTTCTGATGTTTTGTTGCATCAGTATTTAGTTTGAAACATTTCGTCATATGATTCTCATTGGCTCGTACATTCAACCGTATT
Organism: Thalia democratica; assembly: GCF_965202585.1. Classification (NCBI taxonomy): domain Eukaryota; kingdom Metazoa; phylum Chordata; class Thaliacea; order Salpida; family Salpidae; genus Thalia; species Thalia democratica. The sequence continues at coordinate 53,363,697 of NC_139169.1, read as the reverse complement.
AACTCTAAATATTCTCTGAGCTCAACTTTAAACAATAAATAATGCAAGTATTCATTCAAAATTTTCAATTTTACAACATATGTAAAAAGTTGCATTTCTGAAATGTTTATTTCATAGTTTAAATGTAAACAAATGTAAATAAGTCAAAAGTACAAAATGAGCCAATCACGGTAGGTGTTTAGTTTTAACTGACGAAAATGACTCTTAATAATTTACTTAGGGTTTGATTTTGAAAAAATACTTTTCAGTATGCTCTTTTTTACTAACTAGATCCGGGTCCGGCCGGATCTTTGTTAGGATCCGGCCGGATCAGGACTTTTTTTTTTCAAATTAGAATCCGGCCGGAACCAGATCCGGACTTGTTTTTTAAATTAGAATCCGGCCGGAACCGGATCCGGACTTTTTTTTTCAAATTAGAATCTGGCCGGATCCGGATATCAGACAAAAATGGCAATATCCGGCCGGACCCGGACCCGGATAGTGAGTCCGGTACATCACTAATTTAAACTGACAAAATCTGACTTTTTAAAAATATGTTATCAAATTTCCTGACTTTTCCTGACATTTTTTCAAAACCCCCTATTTTTCCCTGACTTTTGTCATTTAAAAATTTTTTTCCGACTTTTCCTAACCGAGTGGCAACCCTACATATATATATACCTTTTTTAGCTTCTATTCTTTCCTTAAAGTATTTATTTTTTACAGAGCTCCGTTGAAGTGTGCCCCGTTAACACACAGAAAAATGTTTTAGTGTAATAAAGAAAGAATAGTGTTTAAATTTGTTATTACTATATATTCCAGAGACCTTGTTTCGCTAGGATATTTATCAGCAAACGTCTTAATTTATATTTTAAACAGTTATTTTTTAAATATTTATTTAAATAAAATGACCATGAAATCTTCTTTAAAAAATAAATTTCATTATTGTTGCCAAAAAAAATCCCGTAAAAGCCTAAAAAGATTTTTCAATTTTTTTTTGAGAACTCTAAGACGCGTAACTAGACGAGAAAGCGTAACCATCCGAGAGCGTAGAATTGCGAGAGGTGTCTGTAACTATAAAAAAATTAAGTAAACTTATCCAAAGCCAAGAATTATAATAACTAGCCAGACTGTGTTATGGCCACTAAATTCAAAGATTTTGTCTGCTGAAGAGTGATAGGGCATATGGTAACTAGTTCACTTAAATTTGATTGTTCGACGGAAGTAGTTAGTATTTGCCTTGCACGCTTTTGTATTAAAGATAAACTAATTAAAGCAACTCTTGCCGTTGTAGTACCATCAACACCCAAGTCAAACACCTGTTATAAAAAAAATTGTAATTTAAAAATTAGTTGAAATTTAAAAAACATCATAAACAAAATTTGAAAATATGATATCAACTCAACTGTCGAAATGACAATGAAATATTATAAGATATAGTTATTGAAATATGTATAAAAATATATAAGTTTTAAGTTGTAATTTATTTCCTAAATCTAATATAAATATTAATACTTTAATAATTTTTCTTTAAGCTTGCTTCATAAAATAACATTATAAAAATTTACTCAAAGCTTGTTCAAAAACCAAACATTAAACTCACTCCTATACTTCCTTTCTCAGATCTTGTATACAAAATGTTTCTTGTTTCATCAACAACTATTTGTGCTATTGAATCTGCAAAATTTTATGTTTGCAACTTATTTCAAATATTTTTTACCGAAATTATATTGTTTATAACTTATTTTAACTAGAAGAAATACTGAAAATAAGAAATTTTTCCAGAATAATAAGTTACATTTACTTTTGTTTTATTTAATAATTTGAAAAACAACTTGATACGAAAAATAAAATAAACCATTTTCGTTAATCCATAGTTGCGACACAGCAGAAGGTATCAAAAATGAAAAACGACTTCTCGAGTGGTTAATTTTACAGCAGTTTCCTCCAAACCATGAACTACCTGCCTAAAAATTTAATAAAATGAGATTCAAACAAAATAATGTTTACTAGATGATTTCTTAGAATCATATGTTTGTGTTAACAGTTATCACAGACCACACATAAATATATGTTTAAAACAGGACAGCTACACATAAAAAAAAAACACTTAAAGCATTTCTCCTGATAAAATGAATTTAAATACTAAAAACTTAAAAGGTAAATGCTTTAATATAAAACTTAAAACTTAATGTGCTTTAATCCCTTAAAGTTGTAAATTAAAGAAAATTTTGCTTCAAAAAAAAAAAAACTAAAATTTTTGTTGCCTATAACAAATTTATAGTAAAAAGCTATTTACAAATGTTGTATTTTATAATGTTATACTCGCTATGTCAAGTTCAACGCGACCTGGGTCTTATGTAAATTATTCTATTTTTTTCATTCTTTTTAAACTAAGTCTTTTCTTTAACAACATCAGTTTTTTGTAAGTGAATTTTAATTTCAAGTTAAATATTTAGATTTCATTTTAGCTTTCAGATTTCTTAACACTTTTCCCTTAATTTTTTTGCAAAGGTTTTATTCAGTTTAAAGTAAATTCAAAGGTATTATTTGCATAATTAAAGCATAACTTTTATAATTTTATTATATGCATTGTTTTATTTTTAATAGAAAAGTTTTCACTATTTTTTTGTGCCTAGTTTTTAGAAAGTAGCAATTAGTAAGTAAATATTAAATTATTAGTAGTAGTGTAAGTCATAAATATAAGGACTTGTCTGCTGCATACCCTAAACAGATACCTCATAGACCAGGGTTTCCAAAAGTGGGTAATATCTAATAAAGAATTAGCAATTACTTTTTTTAATTTCTGCCGGTTCGATAATTATGAAAATTATTTTGGTAAACTTTACCCTACACAGTCATTCCGCTTGCAGCAGAAACGTATAGTAAAATATTCAGGAAATAATCTCGTCTAAGATAGTCCATAAAAGAAAACTTAATAGTGGTTTCACATTGACTAGAAAAGTTTTTCACCCTTATTATATATAAAAAAATTATAAAACTAAGTTCAAAGTATATACTGGATACAGCTAGATTTTGTTGTGAAAAAAAAAATCGGACCCAGTAGATTACTAGGTCTAATAACTTTGATTACAATTTTAAAATTACAAATTGTTGCAAATTTTTTAACCAACGTGGTATTGAATTTCATACAAGCACCCATCTTTACCTCCACTGAATATTCTGCCTGTGTTGGTTGTGCCAACAGTTGTTGTGAAGTATGTAGAATCAGTAGGTAAAGAGAAGAGTGGTTCATTCAATAAATACATATCACTATTAATATCTGTTAAAAATTAACAAAATCATGTTATACAAAATATAAGGGGAAGGTATAAGATATATAATTTGAGACGCAAAACTAAATGTAAAAAAGTCAGTTTATTTAATATTAATAAATTATAATGCAAAAAATGACCTTAGAAATAAATACATAATCAAGGTTACATGACCATTATAGATATAACAATTAATTTTTACTAAAACTTAGGTTCTAGAAAGTACAATACTACTCTTACTTTCATAAAAAACTGTTAATAATTAATTAGTTACTATATTCTGTTAACTTTGTTTTAATAATTATAAAACTAAACACAAAAAAATATCGTTTACAGACATTGATCTAAAAATGAAGTTAAAAGTAAAAGCCAGTAAACTTTATAGACAAAAAAGTAAAAACCATTGGATTGAAAAGATACACCAAGTATAGCAACATCTAACGGAGTGGTGAGAACCAATAAGTATTTGACATGTGCCTTGAATATTCCTGTTTATTTTTTAATACATAAAACAAATATAAATTAAAATTAAATTCTATAATTTATAGTAGAAAAATCAAATTATTTATATTTGCAACCTCTACAATGTCAGGGATATCAAAGGTTTTTATAAATTTCTTCAATTTTTTCTGAATTTTCTAAAGGTTTTAAAAAACAAGTTTTTTGGTTTATTTTTAGTAAAAAATTAAACTTAAGGTAAAAAATTACAGTATTGAAAAGGTACTGTAAAGCCACTTAAATATGTTGAGTGAAAAAATTACAAATTTTTCTTTAATACAATAAAAAATACAAAAAAAAATTATCTTTATAATAGATTTTTTGAATATAATCAAAATTTTGTCATTTAATACATAAAAAAAAAATTCCAGGACTTGTTTTGCTTAAATTTTCAACTTCTAGGTTTTTTAAGGACTCTAGGTTTTTTAGCAACCCTGAAAATACACATTTTTTTTTACTTCAGAATTAAGAAAGCCTTAATATGAATATTTTTTAATATCATACAAAAGTATTAAATTATTTAATAGTATTGGTTGAAATTTACAATTGTGGATAGATATTTAAATAAGGCCATAGGGAGATAATGATTTTTATTCAAAGTTAATCTTAACTTTTACATATATAACTAAGCTACCGTTTTGAATTTATTTTACTGTTTTTTAAACTCATAACAATTTTTGAGATATATACAATCAAAAATAGAAAATTAAATAAGTTCATTATGGAAGGCTCAAACTAAAAAGGAAAATAAAATAAATCACTTAAATTATACCTACAGTTTTTGAGCAATCGTTTTAAAACTTATCAATCTTTTTTTTATAAACTATAAACAACTTTTAGGGAACAAATATAACAACTTCTAAAAGAAATTATATGAAGAAAATATTTACTATTTTTTTCGGTCATAAAATGACTTAAACTTTTTTTTTATTCGCTTCAACAAGTTGTTTCTAATACTGACAAGAACATTTCTTAAAAACTTAAAGTTTTTTTTTTTATGTAACAGAAAATAAGCTATGAAAATTCTCTCCATGCGTTTTTACAGATTTAAGATTCTACAATACAGGATTTTATAGAGAGTATTTAAATTCCAAGTTTAACATTAACTGATATTTCAATTAATAGAAAGTGCACGAAGACTTATTTTTTCAACTTTTTTTTTATAGTATGTAACTGTAAACCATTGATAAATTTTAAAAAAAGTAAAAAATCAATAGGTCTAAAAGTTGTTGTATGACTTTTAAAGAAATTATAAAATTTATTAAGTGTTTTGAGATAATATTTAGTTCACTAAAGATTTAATTAATGCTTGTGTTGCAAAAATTCCGAAAAGTATTGAACGTCTTTTCTGCAATGAAAACAAAAATTTCATACTTCATATTGTATTTCAAAGCCTCACAAAACAAAAACACAATCTATGTTTCAATATGCCCTTCTTCAACAGTAATTACTCATTTAATGAGTCATATCAAACTCTCTACTACTGCACGCAACTTCTTCTTTGACAATAGTTTTAACCAAAGACAAAACAGTTGTGTGTTAAGAGCAACAGGCGCTTGTTTCCAACATGGACTAAAAACTGAACTCCATTGAGTAGAGATCAGCTGATGATGGAAGCCACAATTCCACGCTCCGAAACCGGAGAAAATTGCCTTTGAACCAAGCTTAGGTTTTAATGGAGGTGTGAGAGGGAGCTATGTCCTGTTTGAGGATGAAGTTAATGAAATGTTCTTTTATATTAGGCAAGGCAGGAGCAAAAATTTGATCAAGTACTGTACGTTAAATATATGAGTTGACTTTGACACACTATTTTACAAATATCAGAAAATATTAAGTTTTTGACACTGCAGCCCAAGCTGTTACAGATACACTGACTTTTGGCGGCATTCATTCTCTGAATGTTAGTCCAGCACTCTTTTGCTTTGTTAGTTGAACTTTACCTTCAGTCTTTTATATGAAAAAACTATTTCACATTTCTGCTTGCCGGATTTCAGAAATTTAAAAAATAAGCAGCTCTCTCAGCTCTATTTTCTTTAAAAAACTGTAAAATGCTTAAGCTTATTCAATTTAAATGGAGTAAATTGAATAAGTTAGTTTTTACTATTTTCCTAATTAGTTTTTAGGTACTTCGTTACCCTCTCTCAAAAGGCGTTGATGTTACTTCTTGTCAGCAAGGGTGTCCTCTTTTCAAACGTTCTATTTCCTCACCAAAATATAACCTATGGATTTCGATACTTTTATCTTTGATATTGGCGTTCTCGCACTATAAACTCCAAAAATGACTTAACAATTAGTTATTTGATTAACAAATTGTAATAAAATTAGTAAACGTAGTGACGTGAAACACATTTAGTATACAACAATAAATTTTGTATCATGAGTCTTAAATTAAGTAATAAAATTTATATTTTAAAACAATTCCGGTAAAATTTTTCCTACCCTTTATATAACTATGCACCGTTTTACATTACAGTTTATGAAAATACACAGCGTTTCATTGTACTATAAAGGGCAATGTACACTAATAACTAACTTTAGAGCTCTCTCTCTGCAGACATAATTACCTTTAGAAAGTTTTTCAGTTATTGATTAATTCAATTTTGTCTATGAATAACTAAAAAACATACAGCAATTTCAACTGTTGTGCTTAAACTTTATGTATAAAATATATATAGCAAAAATTTTAAAGCAGTGATTTTTAAAAATATTCTTGATTTATTTTTACAAAATATAATAGTACTAGACAAAAAACTAACCAGGCTTAGGCTTTACAAGGGCAACAGATATAATTGTTTCTTTTAAACCATCAAAATAAGCAAGATCATCAGCTTGTTGTTTATACTTCCATAAAAAAATATCGGAATCAACAGTAAGCCAGGCTCTATTGATTTCAGGAAACAGTCCAATAACACAGTTGCACTGCATATCTGTCATGAAAACAAAGCTGTGACACAAAAAATTCAACTAATGCCATAACTTTACTATTTTATGCTATAAATAAAAAATAATAAAAAACTTAAATGTCCTTTGATTATAACATTATAAAAAATATACAACAATTTTAAAATATTGTGCATCAAACTTACATGGTTTTCGAATTGAATTATGTTACCATTATATTTTTTAACTAATTTTAACTATAACTTAGTATTTTAATACTATTTTTATTTTGTTAATTGTGTAACGTTCAGAAGTCAAAACCTGTGCAACTTAAACAGAAGACTGGATCAAAAAGAAATATTAGATAATTGTAAAAGGACTAGAGAGGTATGGTAATGTTTTCAGAAGTTTATTTCATTTAAAGATCTTAAACTGGGTGGCAGTTGCTTTTTAACTTATTTAAAATTAAATCTTGATTATGAGATGTTATGGTACAAAGTCGGAGACTTTGATAGGTTCTATATGAAAGGATCAATTAATAAAGCGAAAAAAAATACTTCATTAAAATTATACCTTCTACCTACAGAGTTGCCAAATGTTTTTGGCAAATTTTCTCAAGGTTTTTAAAATTACACGTTTTAGGTTATATTTTTAGTATAAAATTATTTTTAGTATAAAATTAAGTTTAAGGTTAAAAACTGTGTTAAATAGTATTAAAACATTGAAAAGATATCTTAACACTTCTTTAAAAGCTTTTTTAATTAAAAAAAAATCCTGAGGACAAAAATTTTATCTATACTATAGGTTTTTTGTTTCAAATCGAAATTTTCTACTTAACATGTATAAGTTGTTTAAATTCCAGGTTTTCCTAGATTTTTTTAGTGATAGTTGTTCAAAATTCATGTTTTTTTTTCAAAATTTTACAAATTCCAGGTTTTTAGTAGCAACCTTGCTTCTTTATACTTTTTGCAATTGTTCTCACAATAGGATTGCTTATTGCAAAGTTTTGGTTAGTTTGAGAAAGTTTAAGTATAATTTTTTTTTTCAAAAGTATTACAATAGTTTTTTTTTATATCACAAGAAACACTTCCTAAAATTTGAGTTTAGATGCTTAATAAAGAAGATTGACGTTAAGTAAATTTGGAATAAAAAACGTTTATATATGTTTACATGTAAGGTGTAATATAAAAAAAAATAATATTTCATTTTAAATAGTCATTTAAAACTTATTGCAACAAGAAAAAGAAGTTTCAATATTTTTAAAAATTTCGATATTTTTTATTAAATAAACCATAAAACTTAATTTGTAACAGTAAATTTTTGTATAACATAAAGCTATGTTGCTAAATATAAGCATCGAATTAAAAGTTAGGAATCTTAAAAAGACATCAACAAATAAGATTTATTGTATGTAAAGAGTTTTCAATAAATTAGTAATAAAAACAATTGTCACTCCTTGAAGCAAAAAAGCCAGCCTAAGTGACCAAAAACTAACCTGAGTTACATCAAACTACTATTAAGTGGCCTTAATGTATAGCCAAACTGAATAAAAATAAACTTACAAAATCCAAAAATAATTACTGCAAAAATTAAGCTTATAGGCCTAAAGAAATACAAATAATAACAAAAGCACCTTATAAAAACATATTAAAAATAATATGTTACAAAAAAAAATCCTGAGATTTTATCAAAGTATCTAAACTAGTCCGAGTTTTACTGAAAAAAATCAAACAAGCCTCAGTCAGCCTTAATTTTCAAAAATCTTAAATTAGTCTTGGTTATCCTAAGTGTGTGTCATCCCTGTAAAAAACCTTAATCAACTTTTTTTTTTTAATGATGAAGCGAACTTTAGTACAAAATGGGAGTGTAGCTTGCAAGCTACTTATGACATTAAATTTTATTTTTTAAAGTGATATAAAAACAAATTACATATCAGATAAAAACAGTTCAAAATTATTTAATCATTTTAATTTAACAAATAAAATATTATTTTTATAAACAAGTAAGTATTTTGTAATCAAAATAACAACCAACGGTTAAATTGCTCCATAAGTTCAGCAGGCAAAGGAACCCTTTTCACATTTGTCACTAGAGGTAACTGATGAACAGGATAATCATCAACTTGCATACCACTACAAACTGCTGAGACTGTTTTATTTTTAGGTAAAATTAATTTTTGTTTTATTTAAGAACAATACTAGCTTAACTTTTTGTAATTAATTCATAAACTGTATAAATTATGATAGCATTATTTGAGCTTAGTAGATAAAACAACTTTAACTTGATAAAGGAATATTGAAAAGTTTTTGAAGAAATTTAGTTTTTCAGAATCTAACTGAAATGTTTATATAATGAAGTCAAGAGTATTGTAGCTACAGTGAAAAACTTTTAAACTTTTATCCATACTAAAAACATGCATTAAAAGAAAAATATGTAATAAAATAAAACTGCATTCTATCTCAAAACTAAATGTCAATTATTTTTGATTGTTACATATTTATTGTTCTCATTAGCATTAAATTTTAAGTAATGTATCATTTTAGAACAAATGTTAAAGACACTAAAAAATGTCATAGTATGTCAATTGATAAAGTTTACAATAAGCCTATATTCACTCACTGTTGAACAAATAGTAATTTGAGTTTTTAAAAGACTGTTCATTTAGAATAGTGTGCCATGAATCATAAATTGATTGATTTTATAAGTTAAAAATAAACAATTATAAAAAAGTATTTTTTTGAAATTGCTAAACTAAATAGAGTTTAGAAAAACTAACTAGTCCTTTTAATTCTGACTTAAATTGGTAAAAAAGAAAACTGTCATCTCAATCAATTCATTTATTATTTTAAGAATTCAACAAATTTAAATATAGATATAAAAACATACCTAACTTATTTTTAATCATTCAAAAAATTAAAATAATCGCTATAAACAATTATACATATTTTAAAATAGTTCAGTAATAGGCAAAAAAAAATTTTTTAAGAAACTTGTAGTTTTAATGATTTTTTTTGAAATTATCAAGGGAAATTTAGTAATTTTTCATAAAGTTGAAAATACCCATGAAAATCCAGTATGTAGGAACTTTATGAAAACCAAAAAAAGTAAAAGTTATTCTGAGGTTTACAACAAACAAAAATTAACTACCAAAAGTCAGCCTGAGGTTTTAAAAAACTTCAAAATAGTCTTAGGGAGTAGCAACCATGTTATTCAGTTATTATAGAATAAAACAATTACTAAACCATAAAGAAATGTATAGGAATTATTTACTAGGAGAAAAAAAAATCAACTTAGAGGCAAACTTACATGATGAGTTAACCCCGAGCTTCTGAGCAAGATCTACAATTTCTCTGTCACCCTGCAAGCATTTGTCAATGGTTGAGACTGCCTGATGGATGCTGCCATTCACCGGAGATTGTGCTTGTTGGGGACTAGATATAGGGTTTGTTCCTAGTTCTTGTAAAATCATTCTTAAATAATAAAGCTGTTTAGAAATATAAATTAGTTATTTTTTAAATACTACTTTTTTAGGGTTGCCACTTGTTTTTTCAAAAATGTTTCCAGATTTTTCAAATTTCTTCCAGGTTGTTCAGATTTTCTTCCAGGTTTTTGAACACACATCTTTTTTTGAAAAATTTTAGTAGTAAGTTAATATTTATTTCAAAAAACTGCTGTTTAAAAGATACAAGTTACTTAAGAGTTACTGTAAGTATTGCAATTTATTTAGTTATATTGGAACCTGTACCAAATTCTTCTAAGATGGTTGTTCCAAAGCCGTTATGTTGGTTTAATACAAATAGCTAAAAGTCTACTTAAATTTTTTCTTAGTTTGAACGTGTTATCTTTTATTAATTCTTCTTAAACTGTTTTATTAAATGATTATTTGATATTCTAAAAGTTGCAAAGTTGCAATAATTTTATTTTTTTAAACAAGAACTAAGTCCTAGAAGTAAGTGCTAGAACTGAAATAAAGTTTAACAAGTATGCAGAACTAAGATTTGTTATAACTTACTATTTTTCTAAAAACTATTTTATAATTTTTTTGTAATTGATAAACTTTAAATACTTTACTTAACTATAAAACTATATACAAAAAATTTTATTATATAAAAAAAATAACAAACTTTCCAAATTTTATAAAATAAATATAAATTATAATAAATACTATTGTCTAACAAAACTTGTTAAGTATTTTAAATCATTTACTGTCCTTCAAAAAGCTGACAGTCTCTTTAAATATTTTATTCCTTTAATAACAAAAAAATATAAATAAAACTATTTCTTATTTTTATCTATGACTTAAAAAGTTTGTTATTTTATTTACAGTGTCTTGATATTACTAATAAAATTTATGAAAAAGTAATCAACAGAATGTAAGTTGTAGGTAAAGATAACATAAAATAAAAAACAACACTTATCCTTAAAAAAATTTAAATCCTTAAATCTAAAAGAAATTTTTAAAAACAATTTATATCCTAGAGAAGGATATTTAGGAATGTTTGGAATAAAAAGATACTTTACTATTAAAATTTAAATCAGAAACTAGTTATAAAAAGTAAACATTGTTAACAAATAAAACTTTACAATAAAAATATAAAAAATAGTAATAAAGTTAATTCTGGAACTACATCTGGAAGGTCTTGACTTAAGGCTCACTGCAATAAAACTGACTTCTTCTCAAAATACTCATTCTTACATACTCATTATACTATTGTAACTTGTTTTAAATTAAACAATTCAAAGTTCTCGACTTAAATGTCTTTAAGGAGATTTTTATCTAATATTTATTTAAACAGTTTATTACTAACAAAACAATGTTTCACTCCTATATTTGTGTATAGGAGATCCTCAGTTGTTGATATATTTGATTGTATTTGAATAAGATTTGTCTACAACAATAGAGGATCTCCTATATGCAAATATAGAAATAAAACATTATTTTGTTAGTAATAAACTGTTAGAATAAATTATAGGTACTCATTATACTCATTACTTAAGAACGCTTTGAGTTAACTTCAATTTTTCTTTAAAAAATTTGTAATATTTTTGTTACAAGTAACAAAGTTATGCTTTTATTTTTTTCCTAATGACTTCCACTCACTAACAATATCAACAAAAAGTTAATGTTAAAACACTATTGTTTCCATAACAACGAAGTTAGACAAAATTACAGATTTATAAGTTATAAAAACTATAGGTATTTTAATTTTATCTTTTTTATAAAAATTAAGAAAAACTCAAACTTAAAAAATTCCAGGTTTTTTTGCCAAAATTGTCAAATTCCAGGTTTTTCCAGGTAAAGTGGCAACCCTGCTTATTTTACAAACTAATGATAGTTATTCAGATTTATGTTTTTTTTAAATGTACAAGATGAACTTTCAGTTTAATAATTTTGTGAAAATGTAAGATAAACTGAAATGTTGAAAACAACTTCATTAAAGGCCATAGGTGGGGATAAGCCATGTTTTTCACAAGTTAATCTTTTTTTATAGAGTTTTTTCTAAGCTTGAAGATGCTTTTTATTGTTTTAAAAAATTCAAAATATTTTTAAGATACGATCAGTTAAAGTCGGGCCGCTTATAGGTTCCCTATGGGAAAGGAAAACTAAAACAGCAAAAAAAGACAATTTTATTTAAAATCTATCTTCTCCTACATTTTTCAAGCGATCCTCTTCATACTTTCAGTCTTATCTTTATAAAATAACAAAGAACGTTACTTTGGACTTTAACAGACATTTTTTTAATTCTTGTGATTTTTTTTTTAATTATTAAAACTCATAAGCAACCTTTTTTCTTTTACTATAAGGAACATTTGCTGAAAATTTCAAGAAGATTGCTTGAATGAGGAGACAGATTTTCAGTGAATTTTAAAATTTCTAAGAAAATTGACCCAAAAAAATTTGCAGTCCATTTGTTTGTATTGGAAACTTTTTACAAAAAATAAAATGATTTACACATCAGTTAAAATTAAAATTAACATACAATCAGAATAATTCCAAAGTTTTAACACTATAATATCAAGTACTATACGTAAATTGGCCTGATGATGTAGGGACCTAATGGGTTTTAAAAACTCTCAGAAACCCATTGCCAACACATATTCAAAAAATACTGTTAGACTTAACATAAGTTTATATTAGAACTTTTATAGCACAAATTAAAGAAATAAAGTCCAGAAAAATAACCTCTTTATCTATTAGTTGAAGTATTTCTAAACAACTTTAGCTATGTTACTAGATTTTTCTGTTTAAATGCACTTTTTAGTTCTCTTTTTATTTTTTCATTTAGTTAAATTGAAATTGCCAGTAAATAAAATGGTTTTTATTTTAGTAGCCTTTTAAACATACTCCTCCCCATTTCAGGCTGGTCTGTATTTTTATAAGTACTGGTCAAGAATGCATGGCATCAATTTTACACAGGTTTCATTTTTGGTCGAGTCGTCATTTCCTCGTACAGACATTTATTTCGCACGGCATAATATTTACAACATTATCCCATCTAAATCTTATCAGAAAAAATAAATCTTAGTTAAAACTATTTTAATAAATCTAAGTTACAAAAGTTAGAAATAAAGTAAATTCAAATTATAATACTAAACATTAGAGTTTGCTGTATCCGTTAAGTCTGAGTGTATATGACTATGACTCGAATAACTCGATTACCAAACTTTTTCGTGCTTCAGGTCCTATAACCAAACTTTTTGAGCTTTTTTTTGTTGTTAAATAAAAAAATTCAATTAAAATAACCTAAGAAGTAATAAGATTGGTAACAGGTCACTTTTGCACGAGCGTCACTTTTGCACGAGCGTCACTTTTGCAGGAAGGGTCACTTATGCACGCAGGGTCATTTTTGCACGGCTTCACTTGTGCACGGCGACATTGTTTCTTGATGACATTTTTTTACGGCAGCATTGTTGCACAACGTCACATTTTTACGATAACTTTTTTTTGCAGCGACATTTTGGCACAATGATTTTTTGCACGGAACATCACTTTTGCATGCAAGCCAATTAAAAGTCTTTTAGCTAGTACCAAATCTGTAATATAAAAAACTTAAAATCAAAATTTTATAACATACTTATCTTAATGGCAAAAAATGAATGATTTAAAATCTTAAACAGTAAAAGTAAATGTTAGAAGCAAACTAATGAAAAGATAAAATAAAATAAGTTATAAAAGATTCATACCAGGGACAAAAGATTTAATTTCTTTAGAATCTAAGATAAAAAATGTTTAAAGTGTAAGTAAAATGTTCTAGTTTATTTTGAATTTAGAAATATTAATTTACAACTATGCCTTTTTTAATATTATATACGACTACAAGTTTATTGTCCATATGGTGGACATACGTATCAAAATCTAGACCACTTGAACTGAAAGACACAAACAAAAAAAAAATTAACACAAAAAGTTATTTATCAAAACAATAATAAAAACATCACTTAATAAAAAATTATAAGGTAACATAAAGCAAAATTTTATTCACAAATTTATACTTATTTACGCTTTGATTTAGAACGATCAACATCAAATTTTTAAATGCATTGACTAGCAGCAAAATAAAAACTTAACGCCCCAAGACATTAACAATAGACTAGGAAGATAGTAATCATTAAACACATTAAAAAGGGACTCATCATTAATAGAGTAAAGGACTATAAACTAAGCTAAATCTTAAAATTAAATCAACGGTTGATAAAAATTACTTATTAGTTTTACTAAAAAAAATTGAACTTAAATACAACATTTTTAACTTTAATCGAAATTCTTTAAATTTTTTGAAGGGAATTAATTCATTTGGAAGGTTGTGTTATATATGAACTGACCGATAAGAAAAAGAATTATGCCAAGTCTCATTATGAATTAACGTTTGTACATGACTTTTTTGCTATTTTCTCTCAGTAAGAAATTAGTTCTACAAGGTTCAAAAATTGATTGTATATTAATTGTAGTTTCACCGTTAACTAGTTAAAATATAGTAATGAAGTCAAACTCAAGTTTCATATATTCTAATGGTTTAAAATTAGGTTTACTTAGTCTATCAAGGTAAGACATATCAGAAATATTGAAGCGGTTGAAGACAAGTATGGTATATTTTCTTTGAACAGATTCTATATGGTTAATATCTTTTTTTAATTATGTAGACCAGATTGGTGTGTTATATTTTAACTTAAGACGAACTTGAATGAAAAAAAACTTATTAAGTATGTTTATATCCGGAGACTTAAAGCTCTTTAAATCTTGAAAAGATGTAGTTGATGCAATTCGGTAAACGTAATTAGTATGCTATTTCCATAAAAAAATTTAGCAAAAAAAATTCAAAAATCTTTAAACACTATAGTAGAAGATAAGTTTATATTGTTCATTTTAAAGTCAAAAGTAGAGATAGTAGTGTTTTTTCAAATTTTTAGAACTTGACATATACTAGGTATTTAGTTTAATTTACTTTACTTTAGCCAAACATAAATTTTATCTAAGGAATATTGTCAAGTTGTGTTCGATTGGTAAATTTTTTTTGTCATCTGCGAAGAGGCTAATGTTGCTACTATGATCAACTCCTGTAGCTATATCATTTAAAAACTTTTTTAACTAACTAACCAGACTGCAATGAATTTTGTATTGCGATAATTTTTAAATTTTTTCAAGTGGAGAGACAGCGTCAAAAGCTTTTACATTGTATAGACAACTTAGTATACTTATTGCTCAAAAAAGATATCAACAAAGAGTGTTAGCAATCTAGTAATTGAAAACAGAACGTTTGGTTAGGGAGAAAACTAAATTGTTTAGGTAATATAAGTCTATAAAATAATCTAAGTTTAAATCATAAAAAATGCGCTACTTTATTGCTCTTTTTATTCTCACGCTAAATTTAAAAAAAACTTTTTGTACAACTAAAAAATAAATATCAAGTTATCAAGTAAAATCTGAAATACCTTTACACTTCATAAATTAACAAATCTTTTTTTTTAATTTAATAATTGTTTAAATTTAAAATAAAATTAAAATATTTGTTTAACAACTATATAATGCTAATTTTAACATCATGAGAATATTAATTAAAAATAATCTCAAGATTGGTGTTTCAAAGCCCAACTAAATTTAGTTTATACTTCTGTTTAAAAATTAACGAAACTCAGTTTCTTTTAATTTAAAGTACTCAAAACTGTTTTAATTTAAAGTTTAAAAAATTGTGTTCATCTAGTTTCTTTAAATTAAGATTGTAAATATGAATTGTGGTACGTCATTATATTCTTCTACGTAAAACTTCAAATAAATACTTTACATTAAAATTTCATTAAAAATCTACCACATTTTATTCTTTCAAAACAACTTGCGTTTAAAAGCGAATATTATTTAAGTTGACAAAAATATATTTAATTTACTTAATTTTTTATTTCAGAAAATAAAAATTAGAATCGTGCAAAAGTGAAGCTCTGTTCAAAATTAACTGATTGTTTAAAATTTACGCAGTTCATAAGTATATCCATGAAAATATAACGCCGTCCGAAAGTGACGCTTTGCAAAAATGTCGAAACTTTTGCAAATGTAACGTCGTGCAAAATTTTTGACGTGTAAAATGTCGCCGTGCTAAAGTGTCTCTTTGTGCAAAAGTCAAGCGGTGCAAAAATGACCCTCCGTGCAAAAGAGTCGCCGAGCAAAAGTGTCCCCTCGTGCAAAAGTGACCCTCAGTGCAAAAGTGACCCTCCATGCAAAAGAATCGCCGCGCAAAAGTGACGTTCGTGCAAAAGTGAAACCCACACAATAAGATTATATTATATAATATTAATGCTCTGGATAAAATCGTATTAAAAGAACCCTAATTAGTTAAATCTTAAACTAAATTTAGTATTAAAATGTAAAATTGAAAGCAGGGTTGCCTAAATGCTAGTTTTTTTAGACATTAAATGCTTAAAAAACTTTGTTTATTCAAAATTAAAACGACATGTTAGAGTATTTTTGTAATTTATTTTAAGACTTTTTAATTGACAAATGTTAAGCCTGGATGAAAGTATCTATTAATTTTAGTTTTTGTTAATTAAGTTTACTCTCTTTTCATGATACAGTTAAATTTTTTTGTTTGAGTGTTAGTGGCCTGTACTGTGTACAATTTTAAAAATAAAAATATTGCTATCTATATTATTAAATATAAATATTTACACCTCTAAATAAATATTTCTTTTAGAAACGCGTTTAACTTATTATGAGTAAAACAAATTGTCAGTGATTTTGTTTGTAAACAAAACCTTCAAAACTTCAAAGTATATATGCAAATATAACTGAGTTGATCTAAAATGAATTAAAAAAGTTTCGACTTTAGTTTAAACAAGATAAAATAGTCGAAAAATTCTTTGAAAAAATGAATGATTATGTCGCATATTCAAAACTATCTAAAATTTTTGTAATATTAAGTTTATTGGCAAGGAGAGTAAAATACAAAAAAATAGAAAAATTACTTATGGTTTTAAAATCAGACAGAATAATAAAGAAATGTTTATTACCGTGTAAAAGTTATGTAGTTTTTTCTTGATGCATTTTGTTTTAAGTGAGACTTAATAGTTAGCCGAAAATCGTAGTAATTTTAAAAAGTAACTATAAAACGTAAGAAGCAAGTAAAAATATTTTTTTTATTAGTTTGTTGCAGGGGCGTGTTTTGACTGGTTTCCTGTTTCCTGTGCGACCCTCGAAAATACTTGAATAAACGTGATATAAAAGCAAGTGAATATGGTTTTCTTTTAAAATATTTTGCAAAAAATTCATACTTATATGCTAATTATTTGATATTAAGTAAAGCTGAGTTCATACTTATTAAAGAACTACGTCACATGATTATTAAAATAAGCTCTTTACATTTCAGTGAAACGAGCAATCGTTTTATGATATAACAAATAAGTATAAAGAACCATTCAAAAATAACGTTGTTTAAATTATTTTGAATTAATAAAAAAAAATTGTATAAAAATTGTATAGTTACGAAAGTTGCATAATTTAATAAAGGAAACTTTTCATTCAAAACTATCCAATCAAAAGTGTTTTAGAAAACTATTTTTGATGGATTTTACAACTTTGAATTTTTAATGGTTAAATTTTTATCTTTTAAAACTTCTGACCAATTCGCAAATTGTTTTTATTTTTACAACAATAGAAAAACCGTAGTTTTACAAATTTTTTCATCAAGTTGTAAAATAAACTATCACGACTACTACAAGTTAGTTGTCAAAAAAACTATCTATTTTAGATTTAAATTTGAATTTTTTCAAAATTAACTTATTTGAAACGGTTTGACTAAGTATTTTATCTACATATATTTAAATATGTTTTTTTATTATTAAGACAAGGTAATTATTAATTTTGATTAGTATATCGCTTTTCGTTTCTTATGTATACAATATTAAGTTATTTATATTAATTTCACAATGTGAAGCTAAATTTTCACATTGTCAATAAAAACTGAACTTAATTAGTTATTTTTTTTACTAAAAATTATAGAACTGACTACTTAATAAGATTTTGCATTCTGTTTTACTGATTACATATTATTTTTTATCTACCTAAAAATGTTTTAGACAGTTTTTGTCATGACCAGTTGTAATTTTCTAGAGTCTATTAATAGAAGCTACTGCAGAAAATGCTTTGTTATTAAACAAAAAAAAATGTGCAAACCCACTTACAAAAAAGTCTAGATACGCCCTTTAATATAGCATGTTTCGCATTCAATTCATATATGATAATAATATATAACTTATATAAACACTTCATAATATACCAAAATAATTAAAAATAATGATAAGTATAGTTTAATTTTTATATAACTGTACTTTCTACAACCATCTGAAACGACACGTTAAGAAAATACAAATTTTTCGAAATTTTATTTATCAAACTTGTTTTAAAGTGGAATTTTTTTTTTACTTAAAACAATTATCAGTTCAGGAAAATCCGTACAACCAAATTAGTTTAAGGATATCCCTTAGCTATTTTTTTTTACTACTTTAAAATGGTTTCTAGTAAACTGAACATTTGTGTCGAAAAGCGAAACAACAAAATGTGGCCATTAACTGGTAGTTTGCCGTTACCTTTCTCAAGCTTTCAAAAACTGAAGATTTTTCAATATTTTCATCCGTTTTTCAATAGTAAAACTTTTTACGTCTATTGTATATATCTTAAATGCTACCCTTTGAAGTTACGACTTTTATGGCATACTAATTTTGGAACTTTCTAAAAACTCCTTAAATTTACTAACACGCTGTTTAACTGTCGCCGAGCTCTGACGCCAAAATTGAAAAACACCGGCACTTTAATTTCAGTCACTGGTGTAGAAGGAACTGTATTTTGAAGTTCTTGGTGTCTGCCAGGCAAAACGAAATGTGTCGGAGCTATCGTGCTAATGACATGAATGCGGGAAAGCAGTGAGAATTGTAAGAGCTGTGGTAGATATGCAAAACAAGCAAGTTATATTTTTCTTCATGCACTGCTTTGTAGTATTAGTCAAAATTACCAGCTTTGTTAACTACTTTGTGGACTTTATTTTCCATTGAAAAATAAACTTAACACTGAATAGAAGCAAAAATTGTATTCAAGTTTGTTTGAAATATTTTGTTAAGATGATTTTGTGATATAAATTGAATGCGTTACCATAAAAATTATATTGATTTCATAAAGTTTATATCATAAGTTTAACAAAATATGTTTTTCTTACATTGAAATTTAGTTGTAGTTAGTTATATATCTTAGTTTAATTTACATTAAATACTTTTATGGACCAAACTAAGAACATAATTTTATTTGTCATACAGTGAAAGTTAAGAAAGTTAAAGTTTTGATGGCTCAATTAAAAAGTATTTTTTTATAACTAGTCGTTTTTTAACTAAGTTATCGATGAGTAAGTTTGAAAGTTTTTTTTTGTATATAAAAACTTACTAATATGTAGATTAGATATCAAAAAAGGATTAAACTTCTGTAGAATACACAAATATACTTTCATATTAAGTTTTTTAAGCTTAAAAAGAATCTAGCCAAAGTTGTATTTAGAACTATTTGTACAAAAATTTATTTAAACGTTTTTAATCAAAAAAAAAGTTTTCAAAAGAAAAAAAATTTAAGTTGTAAATTTTAAGTTATTTTAGTTAATTCTTTGATAGTTTGGTTTATTTATTTTAAATATCAATTAAAAACTCGCATATATAAAGCATTAGAACTTTTTTTTAATCATAAACTATGTACAGTCTGATTTAAAGACAAAATAACTAATTTATTTATTCATAAATGATTATTAGTCTAACAATTAATCCAGCAGAAGCGTTAACCACAAGTTAATATTTTAATTTAGGTATATACAACAACAAAAACTTGATTATTCAAAATAGGTTAAAATAAGACATTTTTAAGTTACTTAATGCTTTTTGGTATAGTTCAAAAAAAAAATTGAACTGTATAGCATTTTTAAGTTAAAAAGTTACTTACAGTAAACGGTAAAGTAAGAATATTGAAAAAAAATTACGTTGCACAGTTTATTTTGACCTTTTCTATTTTAATAAAACTAACAACTCTTTGATTTTTAAAAGGTTGTAAGATTTTGAATTTTTTTAACTTTTTCTGAAAATTTTATATTTACTTATGTATTTTTAAATCTTTATTTAAGCAGTGCAAATTGTTGAAATGAAATTCTAATATTTTAAGTTTTAAAATTTCCTACTTTTTGTATGAATTTAACTATAAAATTTATTATCTTATTAAAAATATCATTTATAAAAGATCTTTTTAATACATACATTAAGTGTCACATCAACTTTGATTGATTTAACATGAAAAATTTTATAAAGTTAAAATTTTGTCAGTTTCAATAACTATTTATAACTTATTTACAGCTGATTATTAAAACCATCATGTACTGTAAATAAACTTATTTACAATAGTATCTAAAAATAGCAGCTTATACTTTGTATTACTACAAAATGTATCAAGAGAATAGAAATTTAATGCAGTTTACATAAACAGGCAATATAGATATAAATTTACCAAAATCTTAAAAAAAAAACTTTTAATTTTGGTACTCTATACCAGCGGTCTTAATCGGGTGGACCCATGACACTATTGTGCACGAAAATTATCTATGTTTTAGAGTTTTTGATAAAGTTAAAAAGAAAAAATGTTTTAGGCATTTTTGAGAAAAAGTTGTAAATTTACACTAGATAGATATCCGGAAACTCTTTTGAAGTTACAATAAATATTCCTTTAAAACTTTGAAATTTATACAAAATTAAACTAAATATTTTGAAGTTCCCGATGAAAACAAAGAAATAATAATTATGAACTTTTGCGGGAAACTTTGAAAATTACAATAGATATCCCGGATAATTTATGAAATTTACACTAGACACTATGGAATTTTAAATGAACAGTAAAAAAAAAGGTCTTAGGTATTTTTGTTGGAATTTTTAAATTTACACTAGGTAGTATGATTTCGCTGTTAAAAAGCAAAAGAAAAGTCTCAGGAATATTTTTGGGAAAATTTAAGCTTGGGTTGCAAAAATTTAATTTTTACAGTTTAAGATGCACACATTTCAATTACCATAAAGATCAGTGTTCTAGCTTATACTTGTTTAAACAAATTTTTAGTGGTATAAATTTTATACTATAAAAGCATCACTCTAAAACTCTACCTTTGCAACGATAAAAGTTTTCTGGACAAAGGGCAGTGCGGGACATCATGTGTAATTTTACATGTCCTATTAATATGTATTTTTAAATTAAACAAAAGTTTAAGTTAGAAACGAAAACTATCTTTAAAACAAAAAAAAATTAACAAGTTGATTACTTCGTTAAATTAAATGAACAAATTAAATACAATTAAACATGAAGAAAAGAGTGCTAGTAGTCATTACTTATAACCTAAAACAAAACAACTAATAATTGTAGAAAATATTTGATGTTACTAGATTTGCAGATACTGTTGGTAAATGTTTAATATTATAGTTTTTAAAGCGAAAAAAATCAAAAGTTCGGAATAAGAACTAAAAAATAATTCACTGGTATTTTATTTTAACTGAAAATTTCTAACTAGAGTTGAACAATCGTCGAATAAAACTAAAAAAAACTATGTTTTTGGTAGAAAAACTAAAATAAAATTTAGTAAATTTGCTTGATTTTTTTTCATAATTTGTTTTAATTTTTTTTCTTAAGAGCATTAAATAGGCTATTTAAAAAGACTTTGCTTAAAAAAATTACCATCATGAAAAATCTCTGAAAATTAATTCAAAATTTAAGTTGAATTTTAAAATTGATAAAATTAACATTAAAAAAATATTTTAAATTATTGAATATTAAAACAGTTTTACATGAATGTTTCATTTTTAACAAAGTTAAAAAAATACATATGATTTAAGTTCTTAACATTTTCAATAGTAGTTTTAAAATGTTTAAGTTTAATAAAAATTAAAAAAAGTTTAGTATTTTAGGTTAGTCTTAACTTGACATTTTTTAAACATTGACCATTCAACTTTAAACTGTGGCTGTGTAAAGTGTTTTATTTTTAAAAGAAAAATCTTAGGTATGCTTGTAATATGTTTTTATGTTGTAAAGTGTTTAACTTCTTTCCAATTTGTAGAGCAAACTTAAGGTAATTAGTATTCTTAACATTTTTCAGCTGACTATTCTCGCTAGTAAAATAAGTAATTATTTAAATTTTGAAAAGTTCTAAAATGCGTATTTGGTATTATATTTCGAAAATTTTCATAAAATTGTTAAGTTCATAACTCTCACCTCTTGATAAACAATATGTTATGTGTTGGTCTGATATGGGGTTTATAGTTGGTATGTGGTAACTAGCGTCCATACTCCATACCCGCTTCAGCATCAGTAACTAACCTCGAGCGGTCGTATTGCGGGCTAGAACTCATACTCAAATATAAGTGATTAGTGCTACTAATCGTGTTAGTGAGTATGTGTTACAATTAAACGTATTCTACAAAGGGTCTAATATAATCTAGCCTATAAATAATTGCTAGATATTTAAGTTAAGCTTAACTAGGTTAAATTCTAGTTAGTAAACAAGTACGAATTAACACTCAATGTTTATTGTACAATGTATGTAAAATTCTACGATCTTAGAAAAGATACTAAACGACACGCTAAATGAAAATTAAGTAGATTAGCAAGAAAATGAATCAATGCCCAATAACAAAATAATGCTTAGTAAACGACTCAAAAGTACGTCTTAAACATAATCAAATGTAGTGCTCGAAAACTAAACACGTACACCTGCCCCTATAAAAAACACATTAACGCCAGCGCAACCGCGCTACGACTACAACAACTCAACTACAACTACCACGCAACTAACCACGCTTGATCTCTTTAGCGGTGATTTATATACCGTTTTCGCGATTTTAATACTCTCTTCAGAACGATGTGCGCAGTTGCGCTGGCGTTAATGTGTTTATTATAGGGGTAGGTGTATGTGTTTAGTTTTCGAGCACTACTTTTAAAACTTTTTTTTTTTTGTTTTTTCTGTTTAAAGCATTAATTCAAATTCTGACATAAAAGAGTGAAACAAACACACAAATTTCAAGCATGCAAACATAAAGTCAAAATACATTAGTAAAAACTATACAGGTTGTTAAAACACAGGGCCGTGATATAAATATTTAATAATTCTCTAACTAAGTATAAGAAAAACTTTGTAAAAAGAGATGAAAAAAGGGACCTGTTTAATAAAATTATTTAAGAGGTTGTTTAATTGTCGTAAACAATGTAGAAAAACATTTAGTTATCTCTTCTTATAAAACGGAAATTATTGTATTCAACAAAATAAAAGACTTTAGCAACACAAATTTTGTTATTCAATATTTCAACTAAAACTTAAAACTCTTAGTAATTAAGCTAAAAATCAAAAGTATTATATCAAATCGTTTAAAAGCTTATGACTATGAAATTACGTAATAAAAGAGTGTATACTATAAGTAAAAAATTTTAAGTTTTAATACTAGAATTATTGTTTACTATCTAAAACTGTGAAGTTTAAAACTACATTTATCATACAACTATTAGTGTTTGAAAAGTATATAAACAAACGTCTAATGTTCAAGGTGAACAACCAAATTGGTTCGACGAGGTTTTTTTCATACTTCATGGATTCTTCTGACGGAGCGGTTTCGCTTTTCCTGGCTACCGTCCCGAACAATTTCTAAGGTAGGTAACAGCCCGTGCTGTCCTACCTCTGGTTTTGAGGTGTTTCGCTCAACCCTGTATTCCAAGGTCTGGGTGATCCCTTCAGAAGGTTGTTTGAGTTGAGCACGTTTCTCGCTAGAAAGTGCTCGAACTCGGTTGTTTGCTCTCTGTTGAAAGCCCTACGTTTATACCTCATCATACAAGTGTAGAATCAAAGTAGGCACACAAGCACAAGTATTTTAAACATTGTTTAGTGTGATAGTTCACTACTGCTCTGAACGAAATTTGTTGAATCATCATATATTTTCATACATTTTGTTTTAAATGAAATGCAATTTTTTTCTTAAGTTCAAAGCAAAGAAAAATCCGCAGCAAAAGTATGTTTTTAGGCTGTTTAAACTTGAAAATATAAATGCACTGTCTTAAAGATAAATTATCTATGTTACACAATAAATGAGTATATGACAGACTGAATACGGCTAATGTGCCTTCTGTTCTTTACCCTCTCGAACATCAAGTTTAACAACTATTGAGAAACAAAGTTGGTATAATAAAAAGTAAAATTGTCTATTGTTTTATTTTTTATATAAGAAAATAATGACTTACTCTAATTATTTTTTAGTTAAATTAAATAAATTTCTCGATCATTAAGAAAATGTCTTTTGAATTTTGAGCGTTATTCTATAAGTTAATCGTTAAAAAGAAAGTCTTTTAGTAAAGTTAAAAACATTCCTTGATGACTGTTAGCAGTGCTACCTCGAGTATCTATGTTCAACTACAAAGAGCGATAAAAATAACTTTGCATTTCAGCGTATAACGTTGAATGTAAGAGCAATTGTCGAATAGCTTAACGGTCGTCACAACAAAAGTGTTTTATTTTCGACTCGTAATAAACGCCAATAGCTAATATTTTTCTGTAAGGCGGAACAAAACATTCCGTTAATATTTAAATCCTAATAATTAAGAAAAATTTTATTTGTTTTAATTTTATTTTACTTATTATATCGTATTTGTCACTAAAAGTATTTCTGCTTGAGTGTTTAACCAGCTAATTTATAGTGTTGTTATTATTGGCATACGTGCATGTATCTTTTATTGTAAGTTTTATAGTTACGTTGTATAAGTGTAACGTTATTTTGTAGACGTTATTTTTTTATTGTACTCGTTGTCATTGCCAAATATACGATTCGCTAAGTATTAGGTTATACTTACATGACAACTTTGATCAACTTTGCAAAAATGTGTTGTAGTAATTGAATAGTTAACATTGTTTGACTTTGTTGAAGTTTTTCTTTACATAACTCATCGATGAAAATTAGTAGAAAGTTTTATTCGAAATTTCATAAAGAAATTTATTCTGTCTGAGAAAGTCTTTAATGCAGATCTACCACTTAAGGTTTTCGATAAAAAGTTCAACTCCTAAATAATTTTGAGAAGCTTTCCCATGAGAGAAGTTTAATTCAATTTGAATAAGTTTTAGACTTAGATTAAACTTTCGACCGTCGTGCAATCTCAACATGAAATCATTTAATAAACAACATTATAGTTTAAAATAAATTTGTTTAATCGTTTTAGTTAGTTCGTGTCTTGTCGAAATTAACTATTGTCCTAATTAAAGATAAACTATAGAGAGTTTCATAGTTTGTTGTTTAACATTTGTTTAAACTTAAACTCTTCTTTATAATCGCGTAACGACTATTTTATTTGTAAATGTAATAGTAAAAATAAATTTATTTTTAGAACACTTTGAAATGTTGTACATAAAGTTAGATTTTAATTGTTCAAGAAGCTTAGCTGAATTTCTTAGTTTTCTTTTGGTGTTAGAAAAAAATTGTTTTTTATGAACTTCTATTATCAAAAAAACTTTTAAAGTCTTGTTATCACTTATTCCCATTGTTGCAATATTCGTAATTATTTTATTCAAAAAAACAAAAAGTTTTTAAACTGTGAAGTGAAATTTTCTTTAGTAGAAAAATTTCAAAACAAATGTAGAAAGGACAACTTCCGACAGTTCGAAATTTGCAGCTGCATTTGTAAGTTTTAATCTTCCAGTGTTGACAAGTTATTTTTCCCAATTTTTATTTAAAGAATTTCATATTGTACAGTAACTTCCAATATTAAAACATTTTATATATTTTTTGTTCTAAAAATTGAGAGAACAAAAATTAATTTAACTGTGAAATGAAATGCTGGGAAACTGTGGAATAAAGGAAATAAGGAAGATAAAGCTTTTAACAGTTAAAGATCTGCAGTTATACTTATCGTTTTGGTTTTGAAAATGTTATTCCCAAAGTTTTCTTAGCTAAAGAATTTTATGTACTGTTCTGTGATTGCCAATTTTAAAGTATTTGATAGCTTTTTTGTTTAAAGCCAAAAATAAATTTAAGTTACATTGAAGTTTCCTTTCATTAAATACTTTGAAGTTATAATGCGAGTTTACTTAAATTAAATTTGGAATTTCTCTGCTGTAATTCGTCACCATGTTAAACGTCAAGGTTTTGCATCGTGTAATTTGGTGTTTGTTTCTTAAGAGTTCAAGTAAAGTATAATGTTTTTTTTTGCAAAAATGAATTTTAAAGCGTGGTAATGTCTTTGTAAATATAGTTATAATAGTTTTAATAATACATTATTATTTTTTTCTTCTACTTAATGTGTTGTTGCAGTAGTAAGAGTTTTCATTAAACAAAAGGAATTTTTAATTGTATCACTTTAATTCGGTTATTTTATTTTTTAAGATGTTTTATTGTTGCTTGAGTTGTATAAACTAGTCGTGTGCGGTGAAACGCAGTTCTGTCTATCAGCGATAATTTTATAATTGAAAAATCTACAGCTAAAGCAAACGTAAAGTTTTACGACTAGTATTGCTAAAGTTATAAAGACGCTTCTCAAGTGCGACTTAGCGTTGCAAGTTTAATTATTAAATTAAATTTATATTATAACAAAACATTTTGCTAAACGCAAACTGAAATGCAAAATTTGAAAACCTTAGTCAGATTAAATTTTAATTTATTAAATTAAAAATGCTAGTAGATCGAGAACAATGTTGTCTTTCAAATTAATATCTCAATGCTCTAAAAAGTTTAAAAAACTTGTATCAATATCACATAAAAATACATTTGCAAGTCAAGCAACTGTAATGTGAATATTTTGTTTAAACATTTTTTTTTAAACATGTGCATTTAAAGAACTTTTTAATTAAGAACAAAATTTTTGTAGGAGCCCGATCGTCCATCTTGCAAAAGTTGTTTTTTGTTGAATGTAAGGTCGCTCGGAACCGACGTACGAGGCCATTTCAGAGTTTTCCTGTCGTACGTTGAATTGTAGCTAAACTCACTGCTTTCTGATTTTGTGTCGGAATAGCTAGAGTCTGATTCTTGTTTTCTAAGATGCATTTTTGTCATCTGGCATGTTGGTTGCAATTGTGTCTGTTTAGTCTGCTTTTGTTTATGATAAACTCTTTGTTAATTTCAAAAGCATTTTTGGCTAAGGAATCTGCTACAGTAGGCAAATTCTCATCCTCAGCCTTCATAGTTTGTTGAGTCGTTTTAATCGTAATAGCGTTTTTATATTTATTCTCGTTTAAAATGTTTAGCAATATTATTACTTCTATTAGCAGTATCAAACTGCTCAGTTCGACGATTTTAGAATATCATAGTATATCATAAAAACAATAAAATATTTTTGTCTTATTGAAAGAAAACTTTTTAGACGAATAAGGTGCTTGCGTCCCAAAAGAGTTAATGTAATAAACATTGTTTTTAAAATGAAAAGTATATCAAGAAATTTATAAGGAATGAGGTTTATTTGTGTTCTCAAATTAGATGTTTTTGGCTCTTTAATAACAATTTTTCTAATGTCATCATCAGCATCTTCTCTATTTTTGTTTGGATCAGAAATAAAATGGTTACTGTCAGCAGAAGTAAACTGCTGGATATTTTTGGTTTTAGGACGAACCTTTTTATTTTCTTTGTAAGATTTGCGTGTCTTCTGTAAGCTTTTATCGCGTAATAAACTCACAGGTTTCTTATTTATATTTAGCCTTGGAGTATTTTTGTTTCTGGAGATGTTTACAGTTTTAGGTAGGTTAGATCGTCTATAACCTGTGTTACAGGTTTTTTTGTGTACCATTGAAAGATGATTTGCTGGCCCCTAACTGTCGTGAATAATTGCTATCGTTTATATTCCTTCTAGATGAAATTCTACTCGAATTAGAAACGTTACGGCAACTACTATAGCTTTTACAGTTTTTTTTTTTGCTTTGTTATAGTAGTTACGTTCAAAGTTATAAGGTCTACTAACGTAATTTTTATTTTGGTGACGCCAATAGTTATTAATGTTACCATGGTTTTGGTAACGATTATTAAAGTCGTGCCTATAATTACCACCGTTACAATAACTTTGGTTTCGGTTATTAAAATTTCGCACGAAGTAACTAGAATTGTTAATGTAATTTTGTTTTCGATTGTTAAAATTACACCCGTAATCATTACTATTAACGTAGTTTTGGTAACGCTTTTTAAAGTTCTGTCTACAGTTACCGCTATTGTTATAACTTTGTTTAACATACCTGAAATTGCCGTTATTGCGACACCCTTTATGTCGTTGGTGGCCTTGATTTTTTCTTGATCTGTTATAATTGACTGGTGGATCGGATACAGGAGAGTCGTCACTTTGGCGTGAGCAGATAGCCTGTACGCGGCGTTTAAATTGTATAAGATCTTTTACAGAATATTTTTCAATTCTGCTTTTCAAAGAACTAGGAGCATGATAGTATAAAAAGAACTTAATACGGTCATCTTCATGAGCTGTTGCCCATTCGGTAGCCTCGGCCAAATACGCGCTAAACGAAGTAGAGCTCGTATGTATTGGGCATTGCCGAGAATGAATTGGCGTTAAGGGATAGCCACGTCTTTCAAAAAATTCTTTGAACGACTGAAAATTTTGTTTTTCAGGACAGACTATCGTATAGTATTGTGACACCTCGTCGGGTAACCATTTTCCGACTATGATTTTTATTTGGTGTGATCATCTGTCACATTGAGTCGCTCAAACTCCCCGATGAATTAATTCAGGGTTTGGCGTGGTTTAGTAATTTTAGTAAAACGGTGAAACTTACGTTCAAGGTTATCTGCGCTAGTTTCTTTATTGAAAAATTTGCCGCCGTTGGCGTAAATCGGGTCACGACGGAGAAGAGCTTTTAGCTTTTTGTTTTCTCATTCTAATGTTTTAATAGTTTCATTAACATTTTTAGACGGCGTTTGATGACTGTAGGCCGATAAATGTGCAAAAATGTTCGGCGCGACATAGTTTTGGCCCATTTTTTGTTTATCAATGGTCTTCGTTCTCGTTTTATATTCGTTACTGTTATCGAAGGTTGGCGTAATCGTGCGATTAAGGATGCCATTGTAACCCTCACCTCTTGATAATGTATATGTCATGTTAGTCCGTTCTGGTTTTATAGTTGGTATGTGGTAACTAGCGTCCATACTCTCTTCAGCATCAGTAACTAACCTCGTGCGGTTGTATACTGACACAGATATGGATTTCTGGCTGCTAGCACTCATACTCAAGTATAAGTGATTAGTGCTACTAATCGTGTTAGTGAGTATGTGTTACAATTAAACGTATTCTACAAAGGCCTATAAATAATTGCTAGATATTTAACTTAAGCTTAACTAGGTTAAATTCTAGTTAGTAAACAAGTACGAATTAACACTCAATTTTTTTGTACAATGTATGTAAAATTCTACGATCTTAAAATAGATACTAAACGACACGCTAAATGAAAATTAAGTAGATTAGCAAAAAAATGAATCAATGACCAATAACAAAATAATGCTTAGTAAACGACTCAAAAGTACGTCTTAAACATAATCAAATGTAGTGCTCGAAAACTAAACACATACACCTGCCCCTATAAAAAACACATTAACGCCAGCGCAACCGCGCTACGACTACAACAACTCAACTCCAACAACCACGCAACTGACCACGCTTGATCTCTCTCGCGGTGATTTATATACCGATTTCGCGTTTTTAATACTCTCTTCAAAACGATGTGCACAGCTATCGTTACAAGTTTTTAAAAAGCAGGAAATTTTTAGTAAAATAAAAACAATTTTCTCAAATAATTTATGAAAAGTTTGTATTGCAACATTAATGGAAAAAAAAAAAAAATTTTTTAATTGGAAATATATAGGTTTTTTATAATCATAATGAAACCTATTCTTGGTAACTTATTACGTACAAAAATATATTTTAGAAATTTATTAAAGAAAATTAGCAATTTAAAAAGTTATTTTTTAATGAGCCTAGATATAGTATCTTATTAAATTTGTGTCTTATACTGTACATAAAACTAAAATACCAGTTATATTTGTTTTACAGGGGTTATGTATAAAAAAAAAATTTACTGATCATATATAAAAACAGCATAAAATTTGTTATTAGATGACTCGTCGTAGCTTAGTGATTTAGTTATAAAAAAAAATATTTTATTTAACTATTTTATCTAATCTATAAGACAAAAGAAAAAATAAAGCAATAAAATGGAATGAATTTAATATATTTAAGTAAGTTTTTCTTCTTTTTAAAGTAATATTTGGTAATATAATTCATTTCATGTCAATTTTTTTTGCTTGCTCACGTTCGAACATATAAGTCATTAGTCTTTATAATGGGTTTTTGGTTAGTTCAAATTTCAAACTTTTTTTTGAACTTATTGTAAAATTAGATTTTAAGGTCAATTCAAAAGTTTTTCGTGTTTCGAAAGTCGTAGTTATCTTTTTCTGAAAAGACTAAACTGAATCTGTCGGAAAAAATTTCACTGAGATTAGTCAAAACTGTCGGTTTGCTACTTGATTGCTTTGTTTTTTCTGATGTCAAAGCCATACCTTTTTTAAATGCTGCTTCTGACCTAACTGAGGACGACGTTGAGTTAATAGGATCTTCCCACGCCATTACAGGTGATTTAAAAAACTGTTTTAAATCATAGTACATCGTTTCTTTTTTTGCCATCACCTCTTTCCGCTTCCCTTTAAACTTTCTTGTGATCTTACTTGGTACTAAGGTATTTTTGTTAGTAAATATTTTTTCTAGCTTTAAAGACGAAGGACTAGCTTTTGTACTACTTACTGTTGATTTTTTATCGTAAACTGGTGTTTTACTAGATAAAAACTTGATGTCTTCTGTATTTTTACTCTCCTTTTTTAAATGATCACTGGCAGAACCATGTTTATTTTTCTTACCGAAAAAGTTCAAGAAGTTATTCCTTGCCGCCGGTTGTGGTTTTTTTGTATCTTTTTTAATATTTTGTAGCATGCTGCTTACTTGCTCGAATCTATTTTGGTTTTCTTTTAATTTTGGTCTAGCTTTAAGGTGGTTTAATTTTCTAGTTATTTCATTTAATTGTATCGAAACGCTTTCTGTATGCTTTCCTTCTGCCATTCGCTGGTTTTTAAACTTTTTGGTTTTTGAAACATTGCTTTTAGTTTTTGAACTGATTGAGCTCGTATTTTGAAGCGTTGATGAAACTTGACTGCTAGTTTTTCGTGAATTATCTCTACTCTTAATACGTTTAGTACTATCATATGACCCTTCCCGGCTAGATGATCTACTAGATCGATCTCTTGAAGTCTCACTTTTTGTTGCTTTTGTTAAAACTTCCGTCATTTTTTCTAAAAGTTGAAGCAGTAAGTTTGTGCTGCTAGATTTTTTCTCGGAATTTTTTGTTTTTTTGGTTGAATCGGTTATTTTTGACAAATTACTTCTAAGTTCCCTCTCCTGGTAAGGTGAAGAGCTTCGTGTGTTTTTGACTCTTTGAGACTTTTTATGAGGTTTCTTCAAATGCTTATCATATCCTTGAAATTCTTTTGTTTTTAGACCAAAGTACTTATTTTTTTCATCTTTTACTTTTTTTGTTGTGCTGTTTTTATAGCTACGACGTGAGGGTCGCCACAAGCTGGCGGTGTCAGAATCAAATGATGTCACGCTAGCTCGCCGGTTTATTTGTCTCTTAAAATGTAAATCTTGCATTCTCAACGGTTCAGCGGACCTAGACCGTAGCCTTTGAAACGAATTTTGAGGATCGGTGATTTGCAATTGCTTTCTAAAATTTCTTTGCGAACTTCTCGATCTTGTTTGAAAACGGTTTGAGAACGGTTTCTTTTGATACCTACCTTGCATGTAGTGGCTGCCCGGGTGTTGTTGGTATATTGTTCCTGCAGGAACTTGATGGTAAGTGCTTGCAAATGGATGCGACTGTACGTTGTTTAACGCCTGTTTTATTTGACCGAGCTGGGCGTAGATGTTGTCCAGAACAGCTTCTCTTCCTGTCGGCGATGGTTGCCAAACTCCGGCTGCTGGAGACTGAACAGTGTAGTTGCCGTAATTTCCTTTGACTCCTTGATGTTTTTGATAATTATAGAGCATTTCTTGTTCAGGGGGTAAGGAAAACTGGTTGTCTTTGAAGTCCGGTACTACTTGGTTGGCTGTTTGGCTGTACCAAATGTTCATTGGGTGTTTACTGCATATCGTTTGACTAGACTGTTGTTGCAATGGATAGTTTCGAGTATTTTTTTTACTGCGTCTACGTATATAATCTTTATCCATAAGTGAGGTGCTAAAAAACATAATTAGAAAGTTTTAAAATCAACATAATTTTGAAAGCTGTTTTATACGACTCAGTTAATCTAGTTTCTTTGCTTTAGTTTTGTTTATAAATTACATTTACTAGTTGTTAAATAAATTGTTTCAATATAGTAACTAGTTTCTAGACTGAAGTTTCAGGTAAAGAAGATGTTTAAAAATACAAATATTAAAATGCCTAAAACTGATCTAGCTAAAAGCCTATGTTGATTGGGAAAAAGTTTTAAATTAAAAAGATAGTAAATGTTTACTAAACACAGTTTTTACTAGTATTTATTAGAAATTATTACTTTTTGAAATTTTAAACTAAAAAATACTTTGTTGTTCGTTATTTATTTTTAAAGAATTTAAAGTACTTATGTACGAGAGTTTATGTATAATGAAATTTAATGAGTTATTTTTTTAAATGTGTTTAAGTTGTTATTATATTTAGTGAAATTTTAGATGAATTAAGTAATCTACTGTGAAATAAATTTAATCTAAGTTTTAAATAGATTTTAAAATGTACAGCCTTGTTTTTAAAGTATCAATGTTATAGTTCGAAGCTAAAGGTATTTTAAATAAAGTAATATGTATTGCAAATCTCAAAAGAGTAATCTTTAAAATATGTACGGTATATATTTCAGCCTAAATTAAACTTTAAAAAGGTTTAAAAATAACCAACTGATCATTAAAAAAATTTCGAAAATATAAAAAAACCGGTTATATATAAGTTTGAAATTATAAAACAAAATCAAATATCAACGTTAGAATATCTATTTGAAAAGTTTTCGTAAAACTAAATTTAAAATACTTTTAGTTATAATGAGTTATGATTTCATACACTATTTTGATTTTTCAAGGACATAATAGTAAGCAACTTATTTTTGAGTATTATATTTAAAACAAAACTCAATAAAGTTTCATATAAAAAGTTATTACTGAACAATAAACTTAATGTAAATTTTATAGTCAAGTATATAATTTATGAGCAAACTGCTTTTTAATACAAGATTTATTTAGTCAGAATTCGAAGTTTTTAAATTTAGTATAGAATATATTGTATTGGATACACTATTCTCTGTAGTATTTAGAAATCAAATACATATATAACAAAATTAAGAAACTTCAGTTTTTATAAAGTTTGAATTTCTTAAAACTCACTCGACAAATTGAAGTTTTAATCGTAAACTAATACTTCCTTATGATAATTTTCAAACTATCCTTTAGTTTTTCTCACCTTTAGTGTGTTTTATCTTTCGTGATGTTTTTTCCTTAAACCCTTTTTTTTTGAGTTTTTACGGTTTATTAGATTTTGTTTAATAATAATAAATTTTACTGATGACATCACTATAAAAACAAACTTTTTTAAAAAATTACATTTTTTACTATAGTAACTAGACAAGTACTTATACATATTTTAATTGCTGTGAAGATTTTCGTATAAATACTTATTTGTGTTGATTATAAAATATTACTCAATTTACTGAGTAAAGAGCTTAATTATATTATAAATAAGTACCAATTAACTATTCTATTTATCACCAGTTTAAGTAAAAAAAACCGAGCTTGTCAAATACTTATAAAAAATATTATTTATATATATTATAAAATGTAACGTTAAAAGGCGTTAAATCCTGGAGATCCTGATAAGCTAAGCTTATCGGAATATATACCACAGATTTTTTTGTGTCAAAACTTTATTCCGACTAACGGCGTTTCACTGCTCTCAAATAAATTAAGAACAGATCTACGGAGTCTCAAAAAAGCTCTAAGAATAGAAAGAAAAGAAAGCTATTCTTAGAGCTTTTTTGAGACTCCGTAGATCTGTTCTTAAATTTATTTGAGAGCAGTGAAACGCCGTTAGTCGGAATAAAGTTTTGACACAAAAACATCTGTAATTAATGTTATATATATTTAGTTAACGAGAGATCTTTTCAATACTAGTGTTTTGTAAAAAACTGAGACAGTGGTTTTTCAATGGTTCCTAACCATTTTTTATTTTTATTTAGTCAAATTATCAAAAACTGTCCAGTTTTCAAAATCAAAAGAGGTAGACTACCTTCATTCCAACAATTTAAGTTTTAAAGTAATTATAATTATAACTTTGTTGTTAGTTTTCAAAGGAAAAAAAATACTTTGAATATTCTTTTAACAATAGAGTAGACAAAATACATTTGTATTGTCCCATATTTAAGTTAAAAAATAATAATTAAAAAAAAAACTACTATATTAACCAGATAGATTTCGATTATGTTATCTAGTTTTTTATTGAAATTTGATTAAAGAATCTAGTGCAATGTTTTGAAGTTTATACATTACCTAAACTATTTAAAACAGGTTTCTTTTTTAGTTCTGTCGTACCCTGGGTTTAGATAGATTTTATTTTTTTATATGATTTTCTGAACAAAAATCTAACATATACCTTATGATTCCATGGTTATTTAAAATAAAAAATAATATAAATTAAAACTTTTTTATTGAGTTCCATATCTAGCTATGAGAAGTAAAATTAGTCTCAAATATAAATCGTACTCTAATATTTAACTATTAAACTAACAAAAAAAAAAAATTAATGTTCTAGTTTTAATTACGTTAAGTTAAACTTTAAAAATACTAAGAAACACTTCTAAAAATGAATACATTTATTTAATGAAATATTTTTTTTGTTCAAACGAACAAAATTTAAAACTGTAGTATAAAACTTTTAAAGGTGTACTTGCAACAAAAATTTATAGCTTTTACTTTTAAGCTTTAAAACAATATTATATCAATATATTACAAATGATAATTACAAATTATACAGTATCCTTCTTTTATTACACTGACATATGTTTCTGTGTGTTAAACGAGTCAACACACTTCAACCGAGCTCTGTAAAAAATAAATACTGTAAGGAAATGTTAGAAGCTAAAGTATTATACGTGTGTCCATTAAGTATAAAAATAATTGCTATAGGTTTTTATACGTTAATAATAGATAAAATACTTAATATTAAATCCGACTGTTGTAAAACTACATAATATTTATAGTTATTATGTCTAAATTAATAAAATTAAAGTAAAAATATAAAATAAGATAACAAATCATAATATAAACTACTTACCTAAAAATAAAGGAAGTACTAATTCTAAAATATTTACTGGTTACTAATCATTGAAAAAAATGTATCTAATAGTTACGTCACAATATATATGAACACTAGGACTAGCTAGTTAATTTATTCTACAAAGCTAAATAATTTATTCCTTATGTTTGGGAAAAGTGGTAGAACGCTTTAATGTAAAAAATTAATATGTAATCTATTGTGAATAAAAAGTAAAACAACAAACATTAATTATTGAATCAATAAGTTAAACAATAGTAAAGGTAATAAAAGCAACTAAAACTTGGTATAATGTATATTTTATCTATTGAACGTTTATAATGGTTAAATCTAAACATAACAAAACTAAAGTTAGATACAATTAAAAGCAGATTGAGTTTCGATTAAAAAAATTTAAAAACAAACCACTAAAATCAAACTTGTTATTGAGCTTTCAAAGTCCTGCCCAATAATTAAGTTACAGCGCCATACATAAAACCACCATGACTTAAACTACATGTATATTATACAATAAGTAAAATAATTAATTAACTATTGTTTTAGAAAGGAGCAGTCGGGTATCTAAATTAATGATCTTATACAGATGTTTTAAGTATTTAATAATTAAACTATATCATAAATTACGGGTTTGTGTTTGATATGAAAGTTAAAATGTAAAACATAATACAACAAGGTGCTACGTATCAACCTGCAGTAAAACGACCTCTAGCCGTTCTATTGGGCGTATTAGGTAAAAAAGCACGGTTTATATGTGGTTTGAATACAGGTTTCCAATTAAACTGCAACTTAACACATAAGAATATGAAGAATTATAGTCGAAGAATAAAATGGATATAAAATATCGGAGAATAGAAAGTGACATGTGTGAAATAAATATATAAAGAGAAATGAAAAACACCTAATATTTTACATAGGATATATAATTAAATTAATATATATTAAGTAAGTGTGTGTGTTTATGTATAGATAAATAACAAATAAAAGGTGAATAAGCGCCAAGGTGTTATTTGAAGAAGAACCGTCGGCTGTGTACACACAGTTGTTTGAAATACCACGTCTTTTATCTAGTAATTCTTTACTATCTTCTGCTACAATTGCCAGTCGTTCAAGGTTGGATATTTGACAGATCTTGCTCGCGCTACTGATGTTATCGTTGGCGTGGTGAAGGATGCTCTTCCATTTCTGGTTTGGTACCATACCTTTCAAAATACTGCCAAACGAAATCTGACAATCGTGTGCTACTATTTTTATTTACATGCTTAAAAGTATACTTAGCCAAGTATACTTATTTTCGAATGACCTCCTGTCGAACCGAAATACAATTTATGCTTATTATTATCATTGCTATTATTATTTTTACTATTTTTATTATTATGATGATTATCAGCACTAAGATTACATTTAACACGCACCTTATACACGACAATTTTAATTAAGCAGTTACCTTGTAACGGACAGTGTAGTTTATTCGACTTACGACAGTTGCAATTTTTACTTACATCGTTCTTGGGTATAAAACTAGGTTTAAGTACTTTATTGTTATTAGTATTATCGTTATTGATATTATTGTGGTTACCACAGTAATTATTACTATTATTATTATTATTATTATTATTGTTATTATTATTATTATTATTATTATTATTATTATTATTATTATTATTATTATTATAATTATTATTATTATTATTATTATTATTATTATTATTATTATTATTATTATTATTATTATTATTATTATTATTATTATTATTATTATTATTATTATTATTATCATTATCATTATCATTATCATTATCATTATTATTATTATTATTATTATTATTATTATTATTATTATTATTATTATTATTATTATTATTATTATTATTATTATTATTATTATTATTATTATTATTATTATTATTATTATTATTATTATTATTATTATTATTATTATTATTATTATTATTATTATTATTATTATTATTGTTGTTATTATTATCAATACTAATAAAAACAAATTATACAGTAATCTTTCTTTATTCTACCAACATATGTTTCTGTGTGTCAACGAATCAACACACTTCAACTGGGTTTTGTAAAAAAATAATTACTGTAATGGGAGAAAAGAAGCATAGAAAAAAGTAGATGTATACATGTTTTCATTAAAATAAGATATTTTCTACAGATAATAGTTATTAATAGGTGAAATACTTAAAATTAAATCCGACAGTTGTAAAACTATATAATATTTGTGATTATTAAGTCTAGAATAAGTAAAGTAAGCTAAATTACACCACAAAACAACAAATCATAATATAAACAAACCATTTACGTTAATGGGAAAGATGACTAATTTAAATTTTATTGTTGTTAACTAATGAAAATTACATTCGTTTCAACTAATATTTACGTCACGATGTAAATGAGGTTATTTGAACTATTTAATTTGTATTGCAATGAACATTAATTTAGTTTTTATTAATCTATTTTGAACAAAAATAAAACATTAACCATTAGTTAGTGAATCAATAAAATTTAATAAAACTTAAAGGTGAAGGCAATAAAAGTCACAGAAACTCGATGTAACATGTATATTATATATTGAATTTTGAACTAAATCTGCTCCCTAATTCTATATAACTTTGATTCAATCATTACAAACATTCAATATATAATATACATGTTACATCGAGTTTCTGTGACTTTTATTGCCTTCACCTTTAAGTTTTATTAAATTTTATTGATTCACTAACTAATGGTTAATGTTTTATTTTTGTTCAAAATAGATTAATAAAAACTAAATTAATGTTCTTTGCAATACAAATTAAATAGTTTAAATAACCTCTTTACATTGTGACGTAATTATTAGTTGTAACGAATGTAATTTTCATTAGTTAACAACAATAAAATTTTAATTAGTTATCTTTCTCATTAACGTGAATTGTTTGTTTATATTATGATTTGTTGTTTTGTTGTGTAATTTAGCTTACTTCACTTATTTTAGACTTAATAATCACAAATATTATATAGTTTTATAACAGTCGGATTTAAAATTAATTATTTCACTTATTAATAACTATTATCTCAGAAAATATCTTATTTTAATGAAAACATGTATACACCTACTTTATTCTATGCTTCTATTCTCTCATTACAAAGAATATTCTTAGAGGTTTTTGAGACTCAGTAGATCTGTTCTTAAATTTATTTGAGAGCAGTGAAACGCCTTAGTTGAAATAAAGTTTCAACACAAGAACATCTGTGGTATATATTCCGATAAGCTTAGCTTATAAGGATCTCCAGGATTTAACGCCTTTTAACGTTACATCTTATAATTATAAATAATATGTAGTTTTACAACAGTCGGATTTAATATTAAGTATTTTATCTATTATTAACGT
Organism: Thalia democratica; assembly: GCF_965202585.1. NCBI lineage: Eukaryota > Metazoa > Chordata > Thaliacea > Salpida > Salpidae > Thalia > Thalia democratica. Next base: position 53,324,784 of record NC_139169.1, on the reverse strand, counting down.
ATAAAAACCTATAGCAATTATTTTTATATTTAATGGACACACGTATACTAGTTTAGCTTCTAACATTTCCTTACAGTATTTATTTTTTACAGAGCTCGGTTGAAGTGTGTTGACTCGTTTAACACACAGAAACATATGTCAGTGTAATAAAAGAAGTATACTGTATAATTTGTTACTGTTATATTTCCAGTGAACTTGTTTCGCTGGGATCTTTTGTTAACAAACTTTTTAATTTATATTTTAAATATTTATACTAGAAATGATAATTAATTATGTATATATAATTAAATAAATATTTTAATTTAAAGTAAACATTTTAAATATGTATATTTGATATAATAGATAGAAATAGTAAAATAATAAGTTCGGAGTGTCACAAGTTAATTCCAATATTATTTTCCAGCAAAGTATATAATGTTAATATAAAAATTTAGAGTGTTAGTTCTAAATGTTGTTTTTCAACAATCAATTAGTAAAAATTTCGATTAAAGCCGATAAGAACGATGGAAATCTCTAAAAACCGTTCGAAGATCATCAAGACACGCCATCAATATAATGAAAGCTCAACATTTTAAGATGTTGAAAGACAAGTTAAAGATATCAACCCTGATGTTGTGGATGTCGAGCGCGATATGATCTGGAGCGCGCTTCCAACTTGACATAAATTTGACATGAACTCTGTATCAGACCTCAGAGGGGCAGTCCTTATTTTTGTTCTGACTTGCATGCGCTATTATAAAACTAAAAAGGGTGTAACGTTCTTGCACGTCATAAGAGGGTTTTAAAATATGGGATTCGGGCAGCTGGTTGACGTAATCTACAGGGACGTGAAAAGATTCGAAAAATATTTGCAGGAGAAGATACAAAAAAAAAAGGAAGAAGCTGAAAGAAAAATCTTGAACATCCCACCGTAGGTAGTAAAATTTCTCAAAATCTAGTAAGCTCTATTCCCGCAAGGTATGATAAACCTGTTGCAAGCATATATTATCTAAAAAAGACTACATTAGTTAAAAAAGCTTTAGGTTTAAAGCATCATTTTTTTACGAGGCTTAACAATGGCTCAACAAGCTCAGCTCCTTCAATAAATGATTAATATATTGCAAAAACTTTTTTTTAAACGTTCCTAAAAAACAAGGGACTACTTATGGGTCAAAGAAACACACTAACGCGAAAAATAACACCACCGATGCAAGCACACCATACAGTTGTCAGTAGTTGGTTAAACCCCACAGGAAACGATAATGTTCGTTATCACACTGAAATTGTTGTCATTTACCCTCCTCCCGCAGGAAACAGTCCTGCAGCAAATGCAAACACACCTGATCCTCTTAATTATGTGGTAGATGGTGACACTACAGTTGACACGGATGAAAGTGATGACAAACTTATTGTGATTGACGACTAAAGACTGATAATTTCGTTGAATGCTTGCATTTTGTATGAAATTAAAGTGTTATCTTTTTTGAATAAGCTAAGCATTAGAGTTTGCAGTAATATTACATTTGTTTGGAACTTTAAAAGTAAATAATAAACACTGGATTAAGTAAGTTAATTGTTATAAGTTTTCTATAACTAAAGTTTATAATCCTACTATTTCTATTTGTTAAGTTTGATTTACTTAATGATATAAGCTGTTAATTCGATAAAGTAAAAAAAAATTACACAAGTTATAAAGTTTTCTGTATAATTTGAAATTAAGAGTTTTTTTTATGTTTCCCACATGGCTTATGAAAGGTGATATGCGACTCGCAAGCGTAGTTGCCACAGCTTAAGTGCTTTTATTGTGCTGTACATGTTTTCAATAGCTTCATGTTTTGAATAAGTTTCATTTTCATTGTTTATTGATTTCTTTAATATCACTTTTTAAGTTTGTGTTACAATCATGAGGTATGTAAGTGTTAATTGCATCGTTCATTACTTTTGTTTATTTAAATTTTGTATGACCTTTCAAAAAAATTTTGTAAACACATGTTTTAATCATGGTGTATGCAAATTTAAATTGCATTTTTCTTAATGTTTTTAAATAAATAAACTATAATAATATGTTTGTTATTATATGTTTTGGTTTGAAGAAAACAAATAAAGAGATATCAACTACTAGAGGAGAAATAATGAAATTTATTTTTTCTAGAACTTATTTTTCAAACTAAGTTTCGGTCAAAGACCTCGTCAGTGCTTAAATAAATGTTATTCAAACTGAATTTCTAAAATTAAAATTCTAAATTCTAAATTCAACTTGAATAAGATTTATTTAAGCACTGAAGAGGTCTTCGACCATAACTTAGTTTGAAAATAAATTTTTGAAAGAATAAATTCATGATCTAAAAGTTTTATAAATACTTTTATAATTGTTTTTTAATTAAAAAAAGCATTTTAAACACAGGGTTTTTTGGTTGAAAAGTGCGTACCCAACCGGATGTGCGTACCTAAGAAACTTGTGCTTAAGCGGCATCTTACTGTGTTATAATTTAAATTGATTCGTTCTGTATTATATTCAGATAAATTAACACTAAAGAAACTTAAAAAAGTTATAAAACTACAAGTTGTGTATTAAGTCCAATATTTAAAACAAGAATATTATAATTTAGTTATTTGACGAAAATAACAAACAGTGCAGTTTTAATTTACATTACCCATGTTTAAAACGTAGCAATAAAAAATATTTAAAAGGTCATACAAAAATTAGATAAACCAAAGCAAACAACATTGTAATTAATATTTGCATACCTAATGATTGAAACATACATGTAAAAAGCGTGTGAAAAATTGATGGTTATTAAAATAAAGAACATTTCTATTGATATTTACATAACCCACGATTGAAACATAAATGTAAAAGCGTATGAGAAAGCGATGTTTGTTAAAACAAAGAAAGTTGCATTTGAAGTTTATTTAGAACTAGATGCTTCTAAAAACATGTCTGTTAGTGTAGCTAGTCGTTTAATTAAAATTAATGAAAAAATTAGCCTAAGTTTTTCAAAAAAAATCAAACTAACCGGATTAAAAAATAATAATTAAACTAGCCTGATTTATCCTAGTTAGCCTAAGTGAGCTTAAAATTTTGGTAGCCATAATAAATGCCGATGTAGTAAATAAGTAAAAAGTAAATTTTTAAAATATATAAAAACGTTAAGCACTCTTTCTTGAATAACTACTGCCAATATTGACTTTTGAAACCACAGTCTACTATGAGCACAACAACAATTTTCCTAAGAGCACTGTTTTATAATTTACTGCTTTGTTTTCTAACATGACAATCAATTAAAATGCAATAAATTGCAATGCAATATATAAGGAGTAATTTTTTTTAACCTTTTTTTTTTGGATAAACAGAAATTGACAAAAAGTATAATCAATGTTTTCAAACTTTTTTATTTACTTCAACAAGTTACACTATAATAACTTTACAGGTACAAGGAAATACAAGATAGGTTGAAAACATTGTTTTTTAATAATAAAAGATAAAAAAAAGTCCATAAATACTCAAGGCTTCTAAACTTTCAACAAATATATTTTGTTGTTATGGTGAAAGTTTTTGTTTTGTTTTCAGGGATTTTGGTATAATCATAGTTTTTTGTAAGCTTTAGTTGCTTTTAATTTGCGTTAGACATAATGTAAGTGATAAAAGACCACATTTTTTTTCAAAGTTCATACCTAAGCAGCAGGTTACTGTACTAGTTTTACAATTGTTCAGTTTAAAATTTTTAATTATGTTGTCCTAACAAATAATGAATCCTGATGAATCACATCGTGAAGCTTAATTATTTTACCTTTGTGCGCAAGATTCACAATATGGTTTTTAAGCAAGATCACAACACTTTTATTTTAACAAATTACTGCAAGAGCTCCATCAATCGTCACACAGAATTTTTTTTTTAATTGTAGCAATGCTTTTATTTCGAATTAAACATAAAAAGTATTCAAATATTTAAGAGTTAGGAAAGCACCTCGAACAAATATTAATCTCTGAGCAGTGACATTAAACTTTAGTATATAGAGATTGGTAAACATTTAAAGTTTTTCAATTAGTTTTTTTTGGTTTGATCTCAAATCTTTATAAACTTCTTAATACTTCTTACTATTACCTTGAAAAAACTAAACATTTAAAAAATAGTTCGTTTTAAAACTCATCGTCATAGTACATTCTTTAAGAAAGGTTTCATCAGTTTTTTTTTCGACTTTAGTTTTGCTGCTTAATAAATTTCCATATTAGCTCTTTGTGATTCAGTTTTATAGTTATCGGGCATACTTTTTAGCTTTGTTAAGGCTGAGTTTAGCTAATACATTTTTATACATAACCATTAAATTTTTTTGATTTTTTTGTTTTGTTATATAATATATATATATAGTTTAAGTTAAAGATTAGGCAATTAAGCTTGGCATAATGCAAGATGAAATAGAATATTTCCGTCTAATTTTTATCAAAATGTTTTCTGATTAATAAAGTATTTTATCTTACTTCATACTCTTTTTTTTTTTTTTTTATTATTTACTTATTTTTATAAACTTAAATGTAAAATGTAGTGCATATACAATAGTAACAGCAACAGATGTATAAATTATAATTTTAATTTAATACTTAGCGTGCGAAACATTTACTTTTTAGTACATATATACTGTGTATAGCTTTTGTGTACATTGGGAACCTCTGCATAAAGTAGTTTTATAAAGTATTACATTGATAACTTACTAAGTTAAGGCAACATCAAAATGTACTCTAAGTACTACACGTGATGTGTAATTCAATGACCGAAATTTGTTTCTATATTTACATACTTTTAAGCCGCAGACCTTTTGCGGTCCATATCTAATCGAAGAAAAAAAAACATAATCTATATTGTATTTGTTTTACTGTAAGGTACTGTAATATAATTTGTCTGTCCGCTTTTTTCATTTTTTTCTAATGCTTTGTTTTGCCTTTTGCAGCTTCATCGTTTGAAAATTACTTTTTATGTTAAATTTTGTTACAAATAAAGCTTCTTAAACAAAATTTTTCATTAGTTTTATCAAAACTAAATGTTTTTTAAGAATAAAACAATCGAAATGTAAAGTTTAACTATTTCAACTAAATGTTGCTACTTGATTTTATTTAAAAAATATTTCACAGCCATAGACAGTATTTTAAGTTGTCGCACACTCGTATAAAAAAATGTATTGTTGTAACTGTAAGTACAAAAACTGAAGTAAAACTAATTTATAAAATTATTATACAAACAGAGCAAATAAAAAAGTAAATTTCATAATTAAAGAACGTATGTATGCTTAACAAAGTACTTTACTCATAACTTTTTTGTTGATGTAAGATTTTCTTGCTATTTAGATTTAATGTTTTATTTACGTATGCTTTTAGTTAAACATGATAAATGATTTAGACTACATAACTATTAATATTTTTTTACAGTTTTTAAACATAAAAAGCTGTAATTAGATTTATTCATTAAAAAAATAGTTTCATTCTAAAGCTTTTTTTTTATGTATTACCTTTATTTAATACTTAAAATATAACTCTTTATTTTTGTAGTAAATATTTCTTTTGTTACTTTAATTTGTAGTTAATAGTAAATACTTAAATTGTTGAGAATTTTCAATTTTTTAGAATACTTTTAAAAATCAAAAATCTTTTTTACGTTCTAACTTTAAATTTACTATTGTAAAACTTATCGTATTATTTAATTTTTATAAACATGTTTTGGCCTATAAGTCTTTTTAATTTGTAAAAGTGTATCGTTTACTACTTTATTAAATTTATAAACTTTGATTAACTTATAATTAATTTGATGATAACCACCAAAGTATTAAACTAACTCAAAAAAGTTTTAGTAAAATTCAAAACTTTTTTTATAACTTATGAAGACATTAAAAATTCAATTAACCACCTAAAAGATAAAATCATTAGAACCCCAGAAAATATTCCGCCCTATTTTATTAAGTATGCTATCTCATCCATAATTTTTCCATTTTCATTGATTTTCATTTGCTCTTTAGAATTAGCTGAAGTACTAAAACAATGGAAAAAGTTTTTTGTCATACCAGTCTATAAGAAAGGTAACACACACAATATAGCCCAATATCTTTAACTAGTGGCCTTTCTCGAATTTTTGAACACATTTTATCTATTAAAACTTTAAATTATCCTTTTGAATATATTTTACTATTTTATAAACAATTTGGTTATGTTCCTAACCGCTTGTCAAACATAACATGCTTACATTCATGGATAGTTCTTTATCTCAAAAACAAATTTATTAAAGTAGTTAACACTGATATCAAAAATGCCTTCGATTCAGTATCACACAAACGATTATTACAAATATTGAGTCAGTATGGACTACATGAATCCTTAGTGAAGTGGTTCAATATTTTTTTTCGATTGAGAGATCACAAAGAGTGGTAATTAATGATACGCTGTCAGACCCTTTATCGATATACACTTGAGTACCACAAGGTGGTGTAATTGGTCCCCTTTTTTTTTACGTGAACGATATTAGTTCAAACATTGATATTAAAAGTGATATGAGTTTATTTGTCTACTCTAGGTCTAGATAATATCTACAAATGGCTAGAAACAAGAAAGCCCGATTTAAATCCTAAAATTGTAAAATTCTAACAATTAAGAAAAACAAACCGTTTGACCCGATTGACCATTTAATCAATAACACTAAGATGCCAACAGTTAAAGTTTTTAAAAATTTAGGAATATATACCTTTAATAATTTAAAATGGAACGAACACATAAATCATTTATATAATGTTGCGCAAGTTTCATCTTATATATAATTGAAAAGTTTTAAAACAAATTCAGCTACTATTCTGACAAAACTATATAAAACATACGTTCGTCCTAAGCTTGAATACAATACCCAAATTTGGTCATCTTATTTAAAAAAAAAACATTAACAAAACTGAGTCTGTTCAAAAAAATTTTACCCGTTTGATATGTAGTCGTTGTAACATATCTTATAGATCGTATAATGATAGATTGGTTAAACTTGGCTTGAAATCTCTTGAATAAAGAAGATGGGAATTTTATTTATTTACGGTATTATAATATTATTAATGGCAGTTACAAGAATTTTTTTAATCAAGTTTTCAGTTTTTTCCATAATAATTACCACTTAAGAGGATTTAATAAAAAAACAAAACGTAAATACAATTTTAACAACAGTATAGGCGAGGTTCATTTTTTCACAGAGCAAAATATGTAGAACAAGTTACCATAGGATGTGCTATCGTGTGAGAGGGTGGAAAATTTTCGCTTAAAACTAAAAATATTTTTTTTAAATAGCATAAATGTCAGTAAAATTCAGTAACTTTTCACACGCATTTAGATTAATTAGTGATTTCTTCATTTTTCAGTTTGTAAGATTAATACTCATTAATACCTACGCCTAACAGACTAACAGACTAATAGACTACAAATTTAATTTTATTAATTTTGTACAAATGTGTTTATATGTACTAAGTTATCGCCTTTTTAATAAGTTTTTTATAATCTTAACATTGTTTAATGTTTGTTTATGTTTGTTTTTTGTTGAATATAGGTGTTTTTTTTCTCATTGTGTGTCCTGTTTAATTGCTCAGGTTTTGATGCCTGAGTCCAACATTGCACAATAAACAATAAAATAATAATAATAATAACATACTCTAATTTTATAGTTTAGATTCTCAACTAATTTAGCATAGAAATACAACCTAAATACTAGATTACAAAAGTACAATCCTGTAATAAGCAACAAGACTTGTCTTTGTAATTTATATATGTAGTTTTAAAATTATTAGTTTTTTCAGTATGCTAGATAAGAAAGCAACAATATATTCATCAAAACTTTTAAAACCTATCTATTAAACTACTGTTTGTTCTTAAAAAGTACCATTAAGTTTTCTGTATACAATAAAAGATAAAATTAACTATCATGTGTTAGTTTCGTGACTGTAGTCATCAAACGAACTATAATGTGAAAAAGTTTTAAAGTTGTACACAAATTAGCTTGAATACGATGATTAAAAAATTGTCGTAATAAAAACTGTATTATAAAATTTATTTAAAGCAGTAACCCGGTTAGGGTTTTTGTTATAGTGTTCAAAAAATAAGAATGACATACTCAAAAGAATTATTGTACGCTTTAATCTATCTTGCAAAATATAGCTTTTCAAAAAGTAAGTTTTTGTATTTCAATTCCTCGATAGTAAAATACTTATATTAGGTTTTTTTTCATAAAATTTAGCGCAAGCTTTGCAGTTTGTTATCGTTTTAATATTTTTAATTAAGGGTGTTTAAATTAATATAATTTTTTTGTTGAAAACTTTATTTAGACTTTCTATTTAGCTGGATGTGTACTTACTGTAATTATTTTTTTAAAGCTGTTTTATTTTTCATAAAATCATTTTTATTTAATTAATAGTTGTACAATTAACTAAACATTTTAAATAATATACATACAAACTCTATTATTACGTTTAGTGTGCTTATACATGATTTATTGATAACATACTTTGAGAAAGATAACATTTAAAGAAACACGTACAAAAATTAGTTCAAAAACCTTCTTTTAAAATATAGGATAAAACTTATAACGTCATTTCACAAATTTAAAGATAACTAAATAACTATACTCCGCGGTTTTTAAAAGTTGCTGAACTTTAAAATGAAAAATATTGGTTAATATTAAGTTATAACGTTTTTTTTTTTCGTTTTAGAGAACGAACCTACGTTTTTAATTAAAAAAAAATGTTTATACTTTGTTTGGTTTATAAACCTGGGCAACCTTTTAAAAAAGTGCCATGACTGCTTTTTAAGTTGCAAAGAAGAATCAAAGAAATATAGTGCAAAATAGAAACTCGCCAAATCTTAAAGCCAAAGATTGAATTGAAAAATTAACTTTAATCTCTATGATAAAATAGATTTAGTATCTCAAACAAAAAAAAATTGTTTAAGTAAATATATACATTTAAGTTTCTTTAGTAGGTATTCTTTTGAAAATTATAAAAACAATAATAAAAATCTTCTTTTCAAAACTGTCAATTTAAAGTTTTAGGTATTTTGATTAGCCAAAACTTTTTTTAATGCTGTATTATAATTTAACCTCTTTGCATAATGGTATGGATAAAAAAAAGTTCTAAAACCTTACTACTGCAACCGAACCTTTTTAAGAGGGTTCTGCTTCTAAAACTAACCTTAATAAAAATGATTTTTCTAGAAGAAAAACATACTTTTGTAAAGAAATGAAATTGTATACTATTGAGAAAAATAAAAAAAGTAGTTTCGAAATTTCGATATTTAAAAATCATGTAAATTACATTTAAACAATTTTTGGATTCGAAAAAGCCAGTAGTGAAAATAACATTTTAGTCAAAAAACTTTTAAAACAACAGTCTTGTACGTACAGTAATTATTTAATTAATCAGGCATACTATAAAGACTTTAAGGATACTTTAGGATCCAATACTTTAAGGTAGCAACAGTAGTACCAATATATAAGTCAGGATCAAATGCTTCCAGAAAACTATAGGCTAGTTTCAATATTGGCTATTTTAAACGAAAAAAGTTGAAAAGTTACACCTAACCGCTTAAACAGTTTTTTAAAAACTTAAACTAATTTCTTAAAATTTCTCAGTTTGCTTTCAAAGAGAGTCAGTTTTAGACCTTAGCTTTGCCTAGGTTTGTTAAATGAGTTCTGCCTACATTTGGTAGTAGCAGTATGAGTGGTCTTACTAAATTTAAAGGAAGTTTTTGGTAGAATGGACAAATATATTTTCTAAATCAAATTATAATACCTTAGTGTAAAAGGAAATATCTATGTGTTTTTTAGTTACATATATCCGATAGGAAATATTTTTGAATTTTGAGGGGTTTACTTTTTGGCAAAGTTTAATACCCAGAAGCTTAGAATTAGAATCAGGGCGTGTTTTAAAATGGTTTTTCTGGAGCCTGTGCACCCCAAGAAAAAGAAAGAAAGGGAAAAGCTGAGATTTTTCAATAAAAACGTTGTTTAAACTACATTTAATTAGAAAATACATATTTTTACAATCACTTAGGCTAGAATAATTCTTTTAAATATATACTATTAAGACAAGTTTCCCTATAAAATAATGTTTCTTAACTCTATCCAAATCACAGTCAAAGTAGTTTTGGACTTTTTAAACTGTCATCAGATAAACAAACAATAAAGAACACATACTTTAAAAAATTATTCAGAAGGTATTGAGGATGAGAGCAAGACTTCCGAAAGTACTATATAGTTTAATTTTCGAAACGATTTTTTTTAATTTTCAAAATAAGCAACCTTTTATTGTATATTTAATAAAGTAGAATTTATGAAAATATAACAAAGAAATATTCTATTGACCAGAAGTTCAATCTTTTTAAAAGCTGTGAACAGTAAATGACTGAAAAACAAGCTCTGTACACATTGAATAAAAAATAATATTACTAAATGAAAAGTTTTTGTTAAGTTTTGATTGTCTTATTGTATATTATTAACCTGTTGATAAATTTTAATTGTTATTATAAGTTGCCCTTTACAATAGAAAAATAAAAATAAATATTTATAAAATATTTTGTAACTTAACTTTCTGTGCAAAACAAAATAAACTTTATGCACACCATGATAACTACTAGTTTCGACAAAGGTTCAAAGAATTAAAACATCTTTGATCATTGAAAAAACATTTAACTATATATTTTACTAATATAACATTTAAAACATTTAATCTAGTTTTACTATTTTATGCCCTGAAAATTAAAAAAAATTGTTTGTAAAAACACTTATTGAATGTTATTTTATTACAGCTGATGAAAACGAATCAATCGGATGCGATCAAACTGAAAACTGTACTTTTACGAATTCTTGCATCATAAGTAGTGATAATATATGCGATGGAACTTTTAATTGCAACGACAACAGAGACGAGTGCAATACTCTATGCTTGAAAGAGCAACAAAAAGTTTCTGAAAAACACAAAACATTTGCCCCAATTCTTGATTACGTTGCTAACTGTTTCGGAGGTTATAACGACAGCATCAGTGGATCGGGTGAAATATCCTTTTATTTAGTAAACAATAAAAACTACACCCAACTTTTATTTGAAAAAGGAGAAAAAGTTGTGCTGAAAAAAAACCAAACATATAAGTTTAGAGAAAAGTTTTACACAGACTTAAAGTTTTTATGTGATTTAGAAAGTGTTTCTTGCCCGTGGTTGTTTCAATGTAGTGACAATCACAAAATAGAAACTTTAAAAGTTAATGATAAAGTAGCGGACTGTGTAGACGGTTCAGATGAAATATGTTCTGATGACCTAATACAACCAAGAAGCATTAGAATGTATATGTGGTTTATTGGCGTTTTTGGCGCAGTCTTCAACTTACTTTTAAGCTTTAAGTATTTTCGTAAATTTTGGCTCTCATCTTGTCAGAATGCAGCTTCCTGCTTTGTGAGTTTCGTTTTCTCATTACTCTTACTAAATAACTTTGCAATGAGCATTGTAGCTCTCTTTCTCATTATCAGCCACTATGTCTTGTATCCGTTCAGTTGTGCTCGTCGATACTTTTGGTACTCAAGTAGTACTTGCAGCTTTGTAGGAACACTTATAACTTTTTGTTTCTTTTCTCATTCTTTTACAATTTTGTATATGGCAGCTCTTCGTTTACATATTGTGAGAAAACCAAGCAGTGTAAATAGACTTGACAGAAAATATTTGTTTTTGACCTTTTCGTTACTTTACATGATGTCTTTAATAACTGCTTTAATGCCAAATTTTTTGCAATCAAAACATTTTAAAACTTTTAATAACTCAAAAAAATATGCACAGACAAAGGTTCTCGATAACTATATTTATAGGTACAGAAAAAATATACATTATTTTTCATTTTCTGGAACATGTTTTCCGTTTTTCATTCAAATTAATCAACAGCATTTTCATTACTATACAATATCGTTGCTTTTAATTCTTACAGTAATATCCATTTTTGCAAGCTTTATTAGTTTCTTAAGATATCGACTTAACAATAAAATCTCTAACAATCAAACTTCTAACGGAGGAATAAGCAATTTAAGCAATAGGAAGATAAAAATACTAGTTTTTGTTAATGCTGTCGTGACTTTTTTACTGATAATTTTTACGTCTTTATGTCATACTGATGTTCATTTTATGAAATACTTTTATCTCGTGTTAGTGTTCGTGTGTTCCTTTTTAGATCCCTTAGTTTTGTCTGGTTTTGATAGGTTAATAGCAAACCAGTATATGCTGATAGTGTATATAGTTAGAAAAAGTACTATACGTCACAAAGAAGATCATGAAGTTGATTATGACATGGATGAACGTGAGATGAATGAATGACAATACTAAAACTCAAAATTTTTGTTTTTAAATATTCTTAAAATAATGTTAAAGAAAACTTTTTTCTAGTTATAAAGTTGTACAAAACAGAAAAACGTTATATCCTTTTTGAAAAGAATAGTTTTATATTTAAATAAATTAGTTTTAACAGTATAAACATTTTCTTTATAAAGTTTTTACTTTATTTCCAGAAAATCTTTAAGTTGTTAGCTAAGTACTAACAACAAAAATTAATAAAAGTTACACATGGTTTTCATGAAATATGAAAAATAAAAGTGTAAGTCAGAAAAAAAACTGGTAGAAAACGTTAAATACTTCTTTGAGGTTAACAGAACGTTACTGAAATTATTGATTTAGGATTTAAAATAAACTACTAAAGATAAGCTATTGTTGCTTTTTTATCAATAAATGATAACAGGACCTACCACATTTCATTAAAAGCAGTATCGTTGATGATAAAGAGAAAATGCACGACTAACATATTTGTATGGTTTTTCTGTTTATCATCTGAGACGTGTAGCTTGCTTCTTTATTTGAAGTAATCAGGAAACACTTCATTTTAGTTTACAATACATATTTTCTATTCCTGTTATTTGTAACTAACATCAATTAAAATTGTTAAGTTTATCATTCTAATCTCGGTATAAAATACATTTTTATAACCGTCGATCTTTTTTCCGTCAGTGAAGTGTATATTTTAGTAGTATTTTTGTTGTTGTCAGTATAACGAGGTTATTCCTCTTGCTTTATTAAGTCCTTATTTCTAAGTAACTAGTCTCTAAAATATTTATTTAATGAGATACAGGTTGTAAACAATAGTAGGTTTTAGGTTTGGCAATATGTCGATTTCTTTAGGTATTGATGATAATGTAAGCTTATTTAGTTTATTATTCTAAGTCAGAGGCCTGCAAACAACGGCCCGCGGGTCAAATCCGGCTCGCCACGCATGTATACTTCACCCGCGACATACTTTATAGCTTGAAAGTAACTAGTGCAAAGCAAACAAACTTAAGTCTTTTTTGCTAAGTTTTTACAAATTTAGTTTTTGAATTATTACGAGTAAACAGTAATACAATAAATAAATTATTATGAATATATTTAATAATATTATACCTACAAATTTTTATTCTAAGGGTTTTAACATAATATTGTTATAAATTTTCAAAGCTACGGTAGCCCATGAAACTGTTTTCTAACAAATTCGCCCTCGTAAGAATTGTCTACTAAATATGGCACATTGCTTATAAAAGGCTGTCGACTGTTAATTTAGTAGGTTTTAGTAGGTCGACGGTTAACTTAGTCAAAAAAAGTGCACGCATTTGTAAAGTTATTTATCAAAGGTTGCGGGCAAGATTGAAAGTGTGCATGCAATCATTCTACCATATTTATTTTAAATGCTTCTGTTGCTATCCTAGCCATTTCCATCTTTTTTTTAAATATTTTAAATTTTTGACAATACTCATATTTTGTAGGACACCACCTGTAAGCCAATATTCGCAAAAAATTTTATGCAATGAACTTTATTTCTGCAACTATATACCTTAACAGTAAACATTTCTTCTGCTGTAGCGTCAAACCAACCGCTTGTCTTTAAAAATCTCATGTGGTTTTAATGGGACCTTTTTACCATAATTAATTGTAAGCAGATTTTACAACCTCACATATCGAACATTCTGTTTTTTATGTGATTTCTAACTTAGGCGTTAATAAACTGATAACGATAATTTAATAAAAACATATTATTAGTGTCAATTCGTAGTTTACTAAACAGGTTTATATTGTTTAACTTTTTAGCCTGCAGCTGTATTTTACAACATACAAAAAGCTGTGGTTAAGTAACTTAGTTAAAAATTATTGCCAGCTCAGAATAAACTTAAGCTGGTGCAACTTTTTAGAACGGAGACGAAGCATGATACCTTTAAAAGATTTAAAACAAAATTTGGTTGTCATTTATATATTTGTTTATGTTAATTACTTAAAATAGCCCACTATTTAAAAACTAAAATTTGCATAAAACTTACAAGAAGGAAAATGACTTCAAGTTTTGGTAAGACTTCAGTTGTAGTTAAAGTTATTCAAAAAAATCTTTAGTCTCTATGTGTAAAGCTATGTAATAGACACTTACAGTACATGTAAAATTTAAATGTAGCTTTAGCTTTTTATGAGAGTCCACATTCTGTATCCCACTTATTTTAATTACATTTAAGTGAAGCTAAATTTAGATGTTCCAAACTCGGCTTTTATAAAAGTTTTTACTTTATAAGTAATGCCAAGGCTAAAACTTTACTAAGTGGTGATGTCGACGTCAAAATTTTAAAAGCTTAAAGTTAAATATTGCAGACTTTCTAATTAAAGTTCGTCATCATAAAAATAGCATTATATGTTTTAATTTTGAGATTTGGTTTAAAAAGTTTTTTTTTTCATTGTTTTTGTTTTGTCGTACACTAAACTTTCTTCATTTGTTGTTTGTAACTTATTTTTTAACTATTTGACTTTGTTTAAAATGTTAAACTTCTAAAAGGTATAACAATTTTTTTATATCATTTAAGTATAATTAAGTATTAAGATAGATTGAAATAGAATTGTATTCATTCAGTTATTCTTCCATTAACAAGCACATATAATCATAATCTTACTTGTTTTACCATAACCATTGGAAAAACTATAGTATCTGATCTTAAACAACTTCAAAAAATTTAAAAAAATCAGACTTTAATGATATTTATAAATACTTATCAGACATTAATTGGACATCATTATTTAAGAAAGCACTAAACATACAAACTTTCTACAACCACTTTATTAACTTAATTTAAATACCTATTAAGCATTTCATTCCTTCGAACACTAATCAAAGAAAACATCAGCGAAAGTCGATCAAAGCTAAAACCTGGAATTTTTAACCTGGATACAGGCTCAAGTTAACATATACTTTTGATCATACTAATTCTACCATTGCCGATGTTTTCATTGATAGCACTAAAAACAAGCGTGCAAGTTGTCTTGTCAAGTAAACAATGTATTAGATGTTGCACAGCAATTAGAAAAGGCTGACGTCGCTAATTATACAAGCAAATGGTAGCTTCATTGTTATAGATTTTAAACCGTATGTATCTTAACGACTTTAGGTTTTTACAGTTTTAAGTGACTAATCAAATTTAATTTTAAAAGTGGTTTTTAGTCTACCAAAAGCTTACTGTCTGATGATCAAAGTGGTATAATTAAAACTTTAAACAATAAAAATAGAAAAATTATAAACACCCGTATTAAATAAATTTCAATTACTTAACATTTTAAGCGAACCTAACCCCAATGAGTACTAATGCTACAATTTTTATGGTCTTAGGAATCTATATCACAAGTTTTTAAACTGAACGACCACATTAATTACGTCTATAAAACAGTACCGGTTTTATATTACCAAGTTTTAAAAAGTTCTAAAACTACTAGAATTACCATTCTGAAAAAAGTTGTTTACGTTTAAAGTGTGTGTTAATTAAAAGCTGAAGTTCGACAATCACATCCAGTCACTTAATCTAAAAAGTATATCAAAAAAACTAAATTAACATAGATAAAGTTTGTATTTTTTGAATGTAGTCGTTGCACTAATATTCTATATAACAAAGATAAATTTGTTAAAAGTGTCCAGAATTTAGAAGAAGGGAATTTGACTTAAAAACTTTTCTTAAACTAATAGATTATATACTTAAAGTTTTTTATGGTCAGTTCTTTTATTTATCTTAAAAAATATGTTATTAGAGTTGAAAATATAATTTCAAAAGTGACCAGTGAAAAATAAATTACGAGAGGAAGTAAATTTATTTGAGGTGGTAGAGCATTTTTGTTTATAATTTTTATAAGATACTAAAATATAATAATTTTTGTAAAATACGGTGTTAAAAGTTAAAATTAATAATGAAAAAACTCTATTTAATCTCAATTAACGTTACATATAGCACCTCCTCCTAAAAAAAATAATTATTCTTTATGTTTTATACGTTATTAACTTATAACTCTCAAAATATTCTAACTGAACCTATAACTATAGTTACTTTTAGTCGCACATCTTGTAAACATTAATATGTTTTGAAATTTATGTTTTTTAAAAACAAGCTTGACTTGTGTTTTATGAAACTTTGTTATATATGTATTTTTTAATTAAAGTATTAATTTTTGCTACAATATGTTTCTTTTCTCTTTGCATGTATTCTGTTTAAGTAGCACAAAGTTTAATGCCTGGATCAAATGTTTTACAATAAACAAAAATAATAAACCATAAATGTATACTGCATTAAATATCTTTTCTAAAAAAACTTTAAACAACACATGCAAAACAAAGTTATACTGCTGTTTAAACTTGTATTTACTTATTTAGTATACCGCTGATTTTTTAAGTTGAATAAATAAAAAAAAACAAATAGTTTTAAGAATTAACCGCCGACTCAAAATATATATTTTTTTATACTAATTTCATTAAAATCTAAGGAAATTTTTAGACACAGTACTGTTTTTATGGCTTAGAAAGATTACTAGCTAAAACGTTTACGCAGTTTTCTGAAAAACTTCTAAATAATTTAAAGCTCTACCTACAAGAAAACTAAGTATTTAATTATTTTTGTTAAATAACTTTATATTGTTACCATTGTTTTATCTACATATAGTTTAATATAAGTAAGTTTATTATTTTAATGTTAGTAAACAGAATAATATATTATATTTCTAAGCTTAATAAAAACAATCTAAACATCGCAATGTCTGAATACAGCTTTTGTTATTACTAGTGGGCATACATAGTTTATTAACAAAATTTTATAAAAACTTGTTTAAATAACTTAAGATTAAAACCGCTAATTGTCATTTAAGTATTTAATATACTTATTAAAAAACACTTTAAACGTGAACTTTTGTTTAAAGTGTTAATTTAAATTTTGCTTAAGTAAAGTGATCACATGAGTATAAGTATCTTTTAAAAAACGTTTATTTTGATTAGAAAACTTTAGCCATCACAATAATAAACTAACAAATACAAACTTTGAAGTATTAACAGCGGTTACGTTATCATTAATCTAAAATTATCCTAAAATAAGAAAAGGTTTTAACGAGAAGTAGTAGCATATACTTCTTATTCACTTATGAAAAAGTATTGTTTTGTTAAAAATAAACTGTGCAGTGTGCAATGTGTTACTCGTGAAAATTAATGTTTTTTATCAAACATTTGATTACTAATACCAATTAAAATACGTAATATTTTTTTTAGTTAAGGAAGTTTAGGTAGCTACACATCTATTTAATTTTTGTAAAGCAGTTTTTGATTATTTTCAACAGTTTCATGTGTAAAAGTTAGTTAAAATTTCAAATATATAACATAAGTGTTTTTCCAACTAAGTATTTCAAGAGTTTAATTCAGGAATTTTCAAATCAGGATTTAATTTTTACTTCTTACTCTACTTATTTAAATATTTTAAAGTTTATAAAGCAGTTAATCATACTTTTTATTTTTTTCTTAACTAATGCTGCCTTATAACTTAACGAGCATAAAGTTATTGTTATAGGAAAATTTATTAATTTTTCAAAAAACATAAAACTTTAATGTCAATTATTTTCCTTATCTTAAAAGCTATCTAAAAAACTTTTTTTTTATTAAAGAGAACGCACCTTTGCCTTTAATTTAAAAAAAAATTTATTTAATTTGGGGTTGGAATTATTTCATGGGGTCCCTCCAAAAATAAAGGTTTTTTTTCGTTTTTTTTCATCAAATGGTATTAGAACCAAAAATAAATATTTTTTTTTAATTTTTTTTTTGATTTCCCTTAGTTTGCATGTTATTAAAACTCGTAAATAGTTATTTTATAAATAATGTTAATATCTTTTACGATTTGGCCCAAAATCAAAATGTAGTATATTACACTATCATTTGCCTTGGCCATTTCCTAGATAAAAAATTGATAAAAGGAAAAAAAAAGTTAATAAGAATGTGAATATACAACAAATTTAATTAAATTATTTTATTTTAATTCAGTTTGATGTAATTCACATTCTTATTAACTTTTTTTTTCCTTTTATCAATTTTTCAACTTTAACTTTAACTTTAATTTTTCAACAATTTTCAATTAAAACTTTAATGTCAATTATTTTCCTTATCTTAAAAGCTATCTAAAATTTTTATTTTTATTTTAGAGAACGCACCTTTGCCTTTAATTTAAAAAAAAATTTATTTAATTTGGGGTTGGAATTATTTCATGGGGTCCCTCCAAAAATAAAGGTTTTTTTTTGTTTTTTTTCATCAAATGGTATTAGAACCAAAAATAAATATTTATTTTTAATTTTTTTTTTTTGATTTCCCTTAGTTTGCATGTTATAAAAACACTTAAATAGTTATTTTATAAATAATGTTAATATCTTTTACGATTTGGCCCAAAATCAAAATGTAGTATATTACACTATCATTTGCCTTGGCCATTTCCTAGATAAAAAATTGATAAAAGGAAAAAAAAAGTTAATAAGAATGTGAATTACATCAAACTAAATTAAAATAAAATAATTTAATTAAATTTGTTGTATATTCACATTCTTATTAACTTTTTTTTTCCTTTTATCAATTTTTTATCTAGGAAATGGCCAAGGCAAATGATAGTGTAATATACTACATTTTGATTTTGGGCCAAATCGTAAAAGATATTAACATTATTTATAAAATAACTATTTAAGAGTTTTTATAACATGCAAACTAAGGGAAATCAAAAAAAAAAATTAAAAAAAAATTTTTATTTTTGGTTCTAATACCATTTGATGAAAAAAAACGAAAAAAAAACTTTATTTTTGGAGGGACCCCATGAAATAATTCCAACCCCAAATTAAATAAATTTTTTTTTAAATTAAAGGCAAAGGTGCGTTCTCTAAAATAAAAAAAAAAAAATTTAGATAGCTTTTAAGATAAGGAAAATAATTGAAATTAAAGTTTTATGTTTTTTGAAAAATTAATAAATTTTCCTATAACAATAACTTTATGCTCGTTTTAATGCATTTAAATTAATCGTTTATTTTGAGCTTTATAAGCTTGATGACATAAGTTACCAAATCATAAGTAATTACATAAAAGAAAAATTGTAAAACTTATATTAAAATTTTTTAAGGAAAAGGTAGGCCAAAGCTTTATTGAACACTTTATAGTTTATAGATTATATTACAACATAAGTATATAAAGCGCATTTAAGCAGCCATATATAAGACTTAGGAACGGGTCTAACATGCACAGCGTCATTTTTGTACGAATTGTCACTTTTACACGGATTTCATTTTTGCACAAGTCGTAACTTTTGAATGGTTCAATAAATAGCGGTAGTAAATTTTAGTAAATAGTTTTGTTATAATTATATTTTAGTTTTGGTATATTAGATATTTCAGTAATTTTTTTTAGTTATATTTAGAAAAAATTTTCTATGGCTAGTTCTTTTTTTACAAAATCCAATTGTGCAAAAAATATTAATTTAAATTAAAACTAAAATATGATTACTCCCGCCGTTTACCAAACCGTGCCAATTTTATGCCTTGTAAAAATTACTTTTTGTAAAAAAGTGACGCTTCGTTAAAAAATTAAATCCGTGTTAAAGTGACCAGTGCAAAATAAAAAACCCATGCAAAAGTTATGCTAGGTGCATATTTGACACCTACCTAAACTGGGCTGAATAGGTCTTAATAATTTGTAAATATCCATTTTTAATACTTAAATTGTGTTACTAAATAAATCATCATGCAAAAAATTAACTATAAAAAAGTGATAATCAATAAAACTTTGTTTAAATTGCTTAAATGTAGGTATTAAATTAATCTTTTAAATACTTATTGTGTGATTAAAAACTTAGTGAGTTCTTTTTCAATACATTATACTTTTTAAACATGAAAACTTTAAAAACTAACATTACTTGATATAAATAAAGTATTTATACCATGAAATGAAAGTATTATATTATGAAAACTAGCAATAAAAGTTTTGCTTTTGAATTAATTGCTACAAGTTAACTAGTTAATTTTATAATCTGTTTCATTTATGTCCTGTAGAATCGAAAAACTATGAATTGGCAATGTTAGTTTTATTAACAAATTATCAAAAATATATTTTTAATAACATACCATAAATATTTGTCAAACAAAATTATTCAGCTTCGAAACCAAATATTTACGAAAGAAAATTTAAGGAGTTTAAAAAACCGAACATTTTATGTTCTTAAAAAAAGTACACTATAAAAGTTAAACACCATATGGTTACGCTTTTGTAAAAAGTAAATTTTTTTGCGATCAAAACTAAGTTTAGTATCAAAAAATTAACAAGTACAAATTTAAAAAATAATACTTTTTAGTTTGCTAGTTTATTTATAGAATATTTAATGCTATCTTTCAGCGTTAGAAATTAGAGTTCTTTACTTAAAGAAACCCTTGACATTTTTCAATCTCCTCAAATTCAAGATACTTATTTTGGTTTATATCACATTTAACAAAAACTTGTTTTCTTTTAATCAAGATATTTTGCTTCATTTTATTAGTTATCCAGCGTTTTACTTCTTTTCTTCCTAATTTTAAGTCTCCGTCTACGTCTAAAAAGTACTTAAACTGATCTCTTTGATTTTTCCAAAAAAGCTTTTCTTCAGCATTGTACTTTGTTTCATCACCAGGGTTTAACCCTTTGATAAATTCATTTTCGTTTAATTGCCAGTCTTTATCGTTGTCTAAACTGTTAATAGTTTCATAAGCAAGCAAATCTCTTAACCTGGGAACAAGCTCTGGGTTTTCAAAAGTAAAAAATTCTTCAGCATTGAGCTTATTATCTCGATCTTTATCAGCTGCTTTCCATCTCGCTGAATAAATGTTTATCATTAGTTTATTATTATTCATGACGTTTTCAAATTCCTCATCCATTTCGTTTAAATCAAACAAAGAAAAAATAAACGAGTTCCAGTCAACTTTACCTTCTTTTAAACCAATTTCAACCATTCTTAGATCAGAATGTTTTTTGTAATACAATAAGCGTGCTGCTTTCAACCAAAGCTTTAACTCTTTTTTAGAAATTTGTTCGTTCTTGTCTAAATCGTGCTTTTTAAAGTCATCTTCAATTGAAGCTAATGCCAAGACTATAAGGCTCACAAAAAGTATGTAAAATGTTGTATTTTGTTTCTTCATATTACTTTTGCTTTTATTATGAATGTTTTGTTTAATTATGAATAGTATGCTAACAGTTGACGAAGTATTAACTTGACATACTTAATCAAACATAATCAAGAAAAAAAGTTCAATATATTATATACAGAGTAAGCTAATCAAAATCATTTTAAATACTTAAAAATTACCGTTAAAGTCTTAGCGTAATTTTACTGAGACATTTATTGTTTTTAAAATTTACAAAAACTTTAATTTTAGTTAAACTAGTTTCATACCATTAATTTTCTATTAATTATTTTGAAACAGAAAAACTTTAAAAAATTATCAACTCTCAATTTTTAGGTATATTTTTTGTTTAGTAAAAAGCTTAACTAAGTTATACAGGCTAAGTATTTTTTTACATTTCACTAAATCAAAAAAAAAAGATTAGTCTAACGTTGCACATTGCCTTCTAAATACTGCATATTCTCAAAATTTAAAGTAGCAAATAATTTTAGTATTTATCCTTAAAAAATTTATAAAAAAGTTTTTAGTTTTTGGTGAAAATAAAAACTATATAGTAAAGTAAATAATGCATCAGCAGCTTATGTTTTTGCAACTTATTTGTTTGAACATATTTGTAAAATTGTTTTAAAGTAATTGCAGAAAAACTGACTATCTCCAAAAATGATAATAATGAAGTTTAAATTTTAAAACTAAACTCATATTGAAAACTATGCTCCAAAACTAGTATATTCTATTGATGAAACACATCTACTTGTTTTAATTAGTTAGCTTTAGTTTAAACTTTTAACTCAATAGTCTAAACTAGAGGTCGGCAAACTGCGGCTCGCTAAGAAAATCTGCGGGCCACAAGGCACTTTTCAGCATAAAAATCATAAAAATCAAACAATAAAAAAAGTTTACATGTTAAAAACTTACTATAAGGTTTTTTATTAGTAATTCCTTGTTTTTAATGTTCAATTATTGCTTACTTTTTTTAGTTGTTAAATAAAACCATTTTAAACGAATGCTGCCCGCAGAATCTATAGAATCTTAATCTATAATCTGTATAGTTCGGCTGACGAGTAACTGTTTCTAGGAAAATTGATCCGCAACTTATAAAAAGCTGCCGAGCCTTACTAAATGGTTTAAAACACTATTTTATATTACATTTGTATTTACGAGCTATCAAGTTTTTGAAAATTTGTTATAAACTTGGTATTTTTTATAGCCAGTCAATATTTTTAAGCTTTGAAAAATACCCTTTTAAATCAAAGATTTTTATTGTAAGTTTGATATTTAAAAATAAATGAACAAACTACTAAACAAAGTAAAATATCTTTTTATGAATTTAAACCTTTAACAATACCTCTTAAAAACAACGGTTCTTGGTCAATCTATTGGTTTTACAAACATACTACTAATAAATAAAATAACAATTTAAAATTCCCATTCCCTTATAGATTGTAAGTTTGGCATATAAGATAGTACCGATACTTGTTTAGTTTGATTTTAATAAGAAAACAAAAACTTTTTGTGATTGTATCTCGATATAAAAGAGGTCGGAAAATTAGAGTCTCACCTGCCCCGTCAAGCAGTTATCTCTGGAATGTGATTAAAATTTTATTTTAAAAACTCTTGTAAAACGACCTAAATCAATAGTTTCTTATTTATTAAAAAATCAATAGCTTATTATAATGTAAAGTATTCTATTTATCACATATAACTTAAGAAAGTTGTTTAATGTTTATAAGCAAAGCTCACCGGAAAAGACGGTATTACGTTATTCGACTAGTTGCGTTTCACCGCCTAAAATTATGAATGTATCTACGGAGTATGTAAAGTTTAACGCACATTAAAAATCTATTACATAATTCTATATTGTACACACATTTTTACATGCTTTTTTCTAATACAAGCGAATTTTTATAAATTAAATAAAGCTGTTCATATTATACTGTCAGCGAAACGCCGTTAGTCGAACAAAGAATTTGCGTGCAACAACTGTTAGTTTGTTTTTTGTCTAGTTCAAATGTCATTTATAAATTGTATTAATTAATGATTACTATAACAATTTTTGTTTGTATTTTGTCCCGGAAAAGATTTATATATTAAATAGCGATGTCTACTTATAAAAGACTGCAAAATTTTTTTGCATATCCTATGTGTGCAGAAGCTTCTTATTTCAACAAAATTTTATAAGTGCTTAAAACCATGAACTAAATTGGTTTTATACAAATTGTTATAGGAGACTTTTGTAGAGATAACGTGATCTTAACTAAATTTCTTTCAAATTAATATACTAAACAGCTTTAACACTGAACAATATCTATCATGCTCACAGAATATTTTGTATTTGAATTAGAATATAAATCTAGCAAAAGTGAATGATTCTCATGGTCGTAGCTTAAAAATTTTTATTGTTTTAAAGCATCAAAATTAATTTTATTAGAATTAGCAAGTTTGAAAACGGTAACCAGCAATTTTAATGATAAAATATGCTTAAAAAAGTTGTATATTGGACTGATTCAAACTCATAGTTTTAATTGAAGCTTAATTTTGTGACACAAGCAGTTTACATGTTGCATAGTTTTTTTTTAGGTTTTTTATATCAAATATTATAAATGTAATTCAAGCATAGAATGAGAATCTTACAGAACAAACTCCGTGCTAAAATGTCAGTTCGTGCTAAAGTGTAGCTCCCTGCTAAAGTGTCACTTGATGCTAAAGTGCCAAACCGTGCTAAATTGTCACTCTGTGCTATAGTGACGTAGTGCTTTTCTGACCCGTTCCCTGAAGTTAGAGCACTGAATACTTTATTCTACCAGTTTAATTCAGTGCATTTTTCATTTAATTCAAATCGAAAATTATTCTATAAAATTTTTTACATTCATTTATAACAGAGTTCAGAAGTTTTTTACCAAAATCATTCTTCACTAGCCATCTTAAAAAAAAAATCCTTAGGCAGGACTCAGCCACTTTAATATTATGTACTAAACAAACATAAAATAAACAGCACAGTTTAGCGAAAAAAATTGCACAGTTAAATTTTTTATTATACAAATGCTTAAACTTGATTAATCTGCACTAGTTGTTGTTAAAAAGCACATCGCGGGCAAAGCAAAGTTGGTCCGAGCGTTGCAGTTTACCGATCCCAAAATTATAATTCATTGGTTTTAAATAAAAAACAGTATTAAGATGTAAGTTATTTCAATCTAGCTGCTTTACAACCTTAAGTAGATCTCCTGAATATTTAATTGTACTATATGTACTAGATTTTCCAAGTTTTATTATCAGTTTTGCTTATTGCAATAAAAAACTTGAAAAATAACGTATAAGCTAAAGTAAGTTTTTAGAAATTGTTTAATGTTTGCTTGTTTTATCAAATAAAAACTTGTAAAGTTCATAATTTTGGATTTGAATTACTTAAAATAGTCAAACTATTTCTTATTTTTTATAAACATAATAGTAAAGTTCTTGTTTGCAAGAGTCTTAATACAGTATATAAAACAAAAACAAACTGATTGTACTAGAAACAATAAAAAATAGCCAATTCATATACATTAGTACTTAAATACTTTTCGAAACACAAAAGCTACGGAACAAGTATTAACAGCTGACTAAAAAACTCTTTATACACAATCAATACTGCTACTTTATAATAATGAAAATTATATTAATAAATTTTTGTAAATATTACAAAAATTTGTTTAATAGTTTTTAAAACAAAGTTTAACAACATAGAGCACCAATTTTAAAAATCCTTTATTTGTTATAATTATTTTGAAAATATTTAAATATTTTATATTTCTCGAGCATGACTATATAAAAATATTATAGTCAACAACATTTTCAGATATATATATTTTTCAACAAACAAACTTATACATTGCAGGTGCATTAATGAAAGCTATTACAAAAGCAAATCTAAGCAAAACGAATTTATTGTTGCCTTAGGCATAGTTTTATTGGATTATACTTAATTTGAAATTAAGAGTTATTTTCTAGAATAAACTTGTTATCTTATCTCGGTAGATGTCAAATGAACATTAATCTTCTACTTACTGCAAATTGTTTTGCCACAAAAAATATTAAACTAATTAGGACAATACTTTTTTAAGCCATAAATCTTAAAAAATATTTTCTTTCGTAAGTGTATACTACTGAGAGTAGTGAAAAGTAAAATCATGAATGTATCGATTGTTGTCGATAAATACTGTGGTTGATAAATCTCATGTCTCTGTGTTCAGCAAGATCGTCAAATGTTTAAGAAGATATCTTATTAACTGAAAATTAGATATGACAAATAGTTAGCGTGACGCACGTTGCTTTTTTTTTTTTGATATTTGTTATTCAGCGTAATTAGTAGTAGACTATTTTCTTAATAACTAATATAAGTGAATTAATCCATAACACAATTATATGCATCCGATTACAAATATTCTAACAACTTTCGTAGCTCAATATATATATTAAAACCTTGCGATAAAAAAAAAGTTGTTCAGTATTATAACGACCGCTATGTAAGTAATTATAACCAACTCACAGACTATTTATTTATAATCAGTAAGTAAAAACTATCAGTATCTAATTGAGATTAAAAAAATATAATTAGAAAAATTTAGATTTGGTTTAGGGATTATATCAAACTTTAGTGAAGTTTTATTTATCTAATTAAACTTTAAATTTTTTAAACAAAAATATTATTTCTTATCTTTCCTCTAATAACTTATTTCACCAAATAACTGTTCTATAAATAAGAGAAATTTTTTGTCAGTGGCTTCTTTTAAAATCAATTTTAATGTTATTTTTCTATTCGTTTTGCTTATAACATAGAGAGTGGCAGTGTTTTACTCGGCGGGCCAGATATAGTAATATTGAATCCTTGGCTGGTAGTAGCATTCTAGGATCTTAATTTTAAGATGTTTTTTTCATTTAAAGTCCCAGAATATCTTATGTAATTTTAAAAGATCTCATACCCTAGTATATCTAGTGTAAGTTTTAAATCTACTGTAAATTGTACATAAGATTTTTTTTCTCTCTCTTCATTTCAAATCCGAGAGTATCTAGTAAAAGTTTCAAAATTTGGTTTAGTGGGAAAGATTTACATACTCGTGGGCCGGATTCCACTTAAATTTTGTAAACATTCTTGGCTAGTTATTTTTATTCCGCGGGCTGTACTTTGCATACTCCTATCTTCACATATAGTTTTTTGACAGGAAATTAAAGCTAATCCTAACTATAAGTTTATTAATTATTCAAGATTTCATTCTAGTTGTTTGTTACAAAAGATTCTAGCGAAGCAAGTTCGCTGGAATATATAAAAAAAAGATTACAGTGCTTTTCTTTATTAAACTGAAATATGTTTCTGTTTGCTAATTTTATCAGTTAACTTTAAAAAATTCGGATTATGTATTATATCTAATATTAACTATTATTCTACAGTAGCTATTCTTATTTTTAGTAAATACACACATTTACCTACTTTATCTTCTATTCTTTTCTTGCAATCTTTTTTTTTTTTTACAGAACTCCGTGAGAGTGTGTTAAATCGTTTAGCACACAGAAAAATATGTCAGTTTAATTAAGAAAAGTACTTGGCAAATTATTTTTATTATAAATCTTTTATTAATGCAATACTCAGTAAAACCATTTTGTACTGAGGTATAACTGTTCAAACTATAGTTTTAATTGTTTGCTAACAAAAGATCCTAGTGAAGTAACTTCACTGGAATATAAATAAAATAAAATTATACAGTAATCTTCCTTTATTCTACCAACATCTGTTTCTGTGTGTCAACGAATCAACACACTTCAACTGGGTTCTGTGAAAAAATAATTACTGTAATGATAGAATAGAAGCATAGAATAAAGTATGTGTATACATGTTTTCATAAGATATTTTCTACAGATAATAGTTATTAATAGGTAAAATACTTAATATTAAATTCGACTTTTATAAAACTATATAATATTTATGATTATTGAGTCTAAAATAAGTAAAGTAAGCTAAATTACACAACAAAACAACAAATTATAATATAAACAAACAACTCACATTAATGGGAAAGACAACTGATTCAAAATTTATTGTCGTTAACTAATGAAAAATATATTCATTGCAACTAACAATTACGTCACAATGTAAACAAGGTTATTTAAACTATTTAATTTGTATTGCAAAGATCATTAATTTAGTTTTTATGTAATCTATTTTGAACAAAAATAAAACATTAATTATTAGATAAAGAATCAATAAAATTTAATAAAACTTAACGACGGTGAATATAATTAAAAAACTTTTATTTTTGCACAATAGGTATTTGATTAAACAGGTAATCAATTACTAATATTCCTTCATGTTTACTACATTTTACATTTAAATATGCAAAAAATTGTTTACAAAATAAGAAATAAGAGTGATAAAAAAGCTACTAAAACACTTAATGAAGTAGCGAAACTAATTTTAGAAAAAAACATATTCGTACGGAAACTTTATTAATGAATACATTATAGCGGTACTTTAAACAACTTGTCCGAAAAAAAAACATTTCTTTTCCCTTTTTTAAGGACTAAAATAAGACATACAAAAAATACCTAATGATGTAAAATAAAGCCAAAAAAACAAGTTAAAAATCTTGTAATATACATCTATCTGTATAGGTGCGAGAACTGTCGCCACAAATACTGCTAAGCTAGGAAATTTTATTCGAGGTTTTTTATTAAATTCTAAAATATTTGAAAGTTTTCATGGCTTAGTTGCAATGCAAAGCATAATAACAAGTTAAGACAATACACTTCTGAAAAAATTGTCAAACTGCACCATTTCATTTAACTTTGATGTCAAATAGTTAGTTTATATAATAACTGATGGGGCTTCTGCGATAATAGAAAAAAATAAAGACAAAAACAAAAGACTTTCAGACTTAAAAAAAAAGTTACAAAAAAATATGTAAATATTCTTCAAAATTTTGTTTACAAAAAGTATAAAAAACGATCTTGCATTCGTTTGACAATAAACTTCAACAGTAATAATAATCTAAGATTTAAAATTTATGAAAATGTTTTTTTTTTAATCTCTATTAGGTGTTCTCTAGCCTAAGAAGAAAGTAAAGACAGGTCTCCTTAAGTTTTCAGTTGTATGAATCCAATGTTTGTACAGAAATGAAAGTTTAAAAATTAGTTAAAATTTACATACTAGTGCTCTAAAAGAGAATATTTTATAAGCGAAAAGTTGTAATTATTTTGTTACATTTCTTACTAACAAATTAGTACACTATTTAGAAAATGAATGAACGCTGTCGTTGTGAACCTTAATTATCCTGCAAAACAAAACTGAAAACCGAATGAAAAAATAATGTTAAATTTGCTTTCAATCTTGAAACAATTTACTTTTAGTTTAACCAACATTTTTGACGAATAACGATAAATAGCATACGGCCTGCAAGTAATTAAGCTTGCGACTATATTTTTAAAGATTATAGTTTGTACAAAATAAATATTTGAAAAGTATGGTAAGAATTCCATTTTTCCTGATTAAACTAAAAACAAGTATTGGAAAAAAACTTTTAAAACTAGTCGGTAAAGTTTCCAAAAAAATGGCTTATTCAATAAAAACCTTAATCTTAGTACAGTAGAATAAATGATGTATGTCACCCACATTTAGAACTATTAACAGTTAAGCCATTATAAACGTTTAATGATATTAATTAACTTGAACAATAACTTAAATTTTAAAAACTTATTATCTCTAAAACTATCTTAAAATTATTTTCGTTGTTATTAAAGGTTATCAGCATACTTACAAGTTTAAAAAGGTTAAAGCATAGAATTATGTCTCATCTTAATAAACACAACAAAAATATTGAAATTACATCGAGTTATGTATCGAAAGTTCAGCATAGGTATGAATTTATTTTGTACAGTAGTTTTGCGTCTATAGAGATTTCTCTAAAACTTAAAATTTTTAAATTTCTATCATGTTTTAGTTTTGTATTCTATTAGATCCGGATATTTTTACAAAACTAATATCAGGCCAGATCATACCGGCCGGATCCGAATCTAGATAAATATTTATAAACCAATAAAACAGTTAAAGAAATCTTTAATAACTTTAATTTTTACCTACTTACAAGCAAATATACTTGAAGTTTATAGACACTTTTTAAAAATACATGGTGCTCTTAGAGTATTATGAATATACTAAATATTTTTTGTATACTGACATAACCAATTATTTAATTTTGAGTTATTTGTTGCATTTTTCTGGTTAATCTTGTAGAGAGGGCAACAAGAAAAATGTGAATATAAATAATCATAAAAATCGAAATCTAGGGGAGAAGACGGTATGGAGACATGGTAGACTATTATTTCCATGGTCAATATTGCATTTATGGGTTTAAAAAGGGTTTTTACTGTTTTTAATTTTTTTTTTCTATTAATGTACATATAAATACTTTTTCAGTTTTTAATTTTTAATTTTTCATTATTGTTTTAAAGTTAGCTTTAAGTATTAGTCACAAGAAAATTGTGCGCAGCTCGATGACCGAAAGGTCTTTCTCCACACCAATCCATTGACCTTAGTTATGAACATAAACATTTTTCTTTCTTTTTTTTTCTGATAGATCAAGTTTATAGATTTAAATTATTAGTTTGTCCTTCTCTTGCTTTGTTAAGCTTAATTTTTCAATAACTCATACGTGGAAAGTTTATTTGGGAAATTACCTGTAACGTTACTAGAGCCTTCAAAAATTTTTAATATCTACACTTAAAGATAAATACTTGCAGTTAAATAAGTTTCACAAGTGATCTAAAAATGGTATGTTAATTATTCTTTGATGCATTAAAAAAAATTAAATACTTAATAGTACTTTTTTAAAAGTCTTAAAATTTTTTGAATTTATTTTCTTTATGAAGTTTTCAGTAAATTTTATTAACTGATTTCTAATTTGTCTTGCTAATATAAAAAAGCATTTATTAAAAAACAAAATCCCTTATTTTAATTTAGTCATCTTTTTTAAAGTTTCATCTGATTAAATAGTCTATTATAGAAGTAATTAAACAACCAAAATATTTTTTAGTATATGAATCACTATTTAGTAAATTGTAACAGGTTTTTCACACACTTAAGCTATTTCAAAACTTTTTCAGATAGTGTGTGGGGTAGAGCGCAATAACATAAATTAAGTGATATTATTTTCTAAAGTTAAATTTTTAATTACAATATATATTACCTTCAGTTATTTATCAATTATAATTTGTAAATAGTTAGAATTAAACATTTAGTTAAAGAATATGATAGTATTTAAGGTATCTTATGTTGTTGTGCTCCACCTGCGTGTATCAACTGGTTTAAAAAATCAGGCTGGCATGTGAGTTAAAGTGGTTGCAGTAGATGAAAATTTAATCAAGTTTTTAACCAAAAGCAGGGGCTTTAACATATATTTTGATATTTTTTTATTGATGTTCAAAGACCTTTTTTTTGCTGTTTTTTGTAAACATTTAGTAAATTGATGGCTTCAAAAAATATACATTTAAAACATTTATTGAAATTTATTTACATATACATACCACTATAGTTTTTTATTTAGCTTAAAATGATGATCTTTTAAATAAATTAGTGACTGGATGATTAAAAGATATTTTTAAATTTATGATACCAGTCTTTAAATTTTTGCTAATATTAAAAAATGTTGAAAAAAAACTAAAGTACAAAAGTTTACATGACGTAATAAAATGAGTTGGTTTATACAGAAAGTAAATTTAGACATAACAATATTTCAAAAGACAACATAAAAAAAAGTTAATGAGGTAGAGAAAACTTTTAAGTAATTACATATTATATCTTAGGAAATAGAGATTGTATTTAGTGATAAAATAGATATCAAAAATATGTCATGTAAGTGTGTTAATATGTGAATGTTTAGGCTAGTGTGTTAAGACAAATTTAAATTAAATTTATAAAGTAGATTTTTAAAATACATTGATAGATATTTGATTTTAAAAAAACAAAGAAGAAAAGTATTGGAGGGCCATTAAAAAAATATTGTCTAAAAAATATTTAAGCTTCTGTTTTTGGCTCAAAATTTAATTAGTTTTTATCTTTTAACTCACATCAGACTGACTCAGGATAGTTTTAGCTGTTTTTAAAACCTCAGACTTGTTTGATTTTTTTTTTTGCACAACTCAGTCTAGTCTGGATAATTTATTAATTATAAGGCTATTTTTTTAAGTTTTCTTTTTATTATTT
Organism: Thalia democratica; assembly: GCF_965202585.1. Lineage (NCBI taxonomy): Eukaryota > Metazoa > Chordata > Thaliacea > Salpida > Salpidae > Thalia > Thalia democratica. The sequence continues at coordinate 53,293,064 of NC_139169.1, read as the reverse complement.
TGGAACTTTTAGAATATTTAGCTTGTGTAGTATTTTTGTTCAGTATTTGGTTCAAGTTGTTTATTTGAATTTAACTTTTACATATAGTCAGGCTCATTTTAGGTCACTTAAGCTTGCTTCTTTGCTTCAAAAAGTTACAACCCTAACTCCTAAGTTTTAACTTTTCAAAAATTCAGGTTTTTTAATTTAAATTGTATTTAAGTAATAGCAAAAAAAAAATTATTAATATTTTAATTTTATATAAGTACTCTTTCGAATACTTTGTTATTAACTTTTATTGGACAGGATATTGAGTCAATGAGCAGATATGTATCACCAGTGAACCCAGCAATTTATCCTCAGCTTACACTTGTTCTGCTTGCTATTGGTATCTTTTTTACTGCTTGGTTTTTTGTATATGAAGTTAGTTTTTTTTTTTCTTAAGTTGATATACTTTTTACTGTTACTAAAATAGAAACATTTTAATAACTTAAAATACATTAATTTGTGTAGTGCAAAGATTCCTATCTCACCTTAATAATTGCCTCCTTGGCAAAAATTAAAAAATAATTGCTCTCTTTAGTAGTTAATTTAGTTTTTTGATATCACTAGTTTAGGAAACTCTGAATTGTAGTGTATAAATAAAGTTTTTACTTGTATTTTGTTTACACTAATTATTAAAGGGGCGATTTTAACATTTTGAAACTTACACTAGATATTCTTGAGTTGCAGATAAAGAGCAAAAAAAAAGGCCTTAGGTGAATTTATTAGTAGTTTTAAAACTTACACTAGATGTTCTTGAGTTGCAGATGAAGAGCAAAAAATGGTAGTCTTGTTGGAGGGGGCAATTTGAATAAAATTAAAAAAAATTTAACCAAAAAATAACATTAGATCTTATATACCTTAGTTTAAAGCTTTATATAGAATACTACAAAGCTAAACAGAACTAAAAATTTAGTTAATTTTTAAGATGTAATCAGTTTTGTTAAAAATAAGTGATACAACAATTTAAAATAGACATATTGTATAGCTTATTTTCTTGGAATTTTGAAAAATTTACTAAAAGTATATTTGTTCCTAATATTATATTTAAAAAAAGAAAAATTCATTATTACAGAATACTTGCAAGAAGGGGGTTAGAAAAAAATTAATGACCTAAAAAAACATTATTTGTTTATTGTTCAAGTTTTTTGTTTTTGAATTTGGGTCATAATTTTTTTTTTAATTCATTACTTCAACTTTTTTACATTGAAAGGAAGATTTTCTGATAATTTGAGGTTTTTTTTCATAAAACCTAGGAGAAAAAAGATTTTTTGTAAATTAATTTTTTATTTTTTTTTTATATTAGAAATTATTTAAGGGACATAGTGAAGGGGTGTCTTATGTTTGTTTGAACATTTTTTACAAAAGTTAAGATGGACTTTTACGTTGAAGTATGAACTATGAGTATGTTTTTATAGAATATGTAAATGTCTATAAGCTTTAAAAATTTACTAATTTTTCTAACAACGGGGTTGCCAAAAAACCTGGAAATACCTAAGATTTGTCACTTTTTAGCAAAAAAAAACTGAAATTTTAAACAATTATAACATATAAAGCAATAAAATTTTTATTAAATAAGGGAATATATCACTTACAATACAATTTATATAAAAGACATTTAACGACCATTTAAAGTATCTTTTCAATATTTTTATGAACTACTTTAGACAGTTTTTCACCCTAAATTTATTTTTTTATTAAAAATTGATAAACCTTACAATCTACTTTTTTATTATGAGATTTAGACCTTAATTTGTCATGAAATATTTGTTGAAATTTTTATAAAAAGCTGTCAGAACAATTTTTATTTTATTGAAATAAAAATTTTAGTTCTTAAAAAAGAAAAAAAAAAACTTTTGTTACTTAATTTTAAAAATATTAATAAATTTATAAATTCCTTGTAACACAGACTTTTAGAATTAAAAGTTATAAGTCTGAAAAAATTTGCAAACAATTTATAAAAAATTGTAGAAGTAGATAGATTTTTAGTGAAATAGTTTTTAGTTACTTTTCAGAAGCAACCTATGAAACTCTCATACTTTGACTGCTTACATCTCAAAAGCTACTTTAAATTTAAAAAGATGGTAAGAAGCAACTTGTAGCATAGTTAATTATATATAACTAAACAATAAATGCAATTCACCCCCAAGGGCCTAAACTAAAACTACTATAAAAATATTTATGACTTTTGAATTTAAAATAACTAAAACTTTGTCTCACAAATTGATAGCATATCTTTTTGTATTTTTGTTGAACTAAACTCTATTTATAAAGTGATGTTAATAACAAATACTTATTAGTAGTTAATGTTATGTAAATTGAATAACCAGTAGTTTTTATTTATTAAAACTAAAAGTATCAGTTAATAAGTAAAGCTGTATGTACATCAGGGTTGCGACTTTACCTGGAATCCTGGAAAAACCTGAGTTTGACAATTTAGGCAAAAAAACCTGGAATTTGGGAAATTTTGAAAAAACCTGGATTTTTGAACAAAAATCACTAAAAAAAACCTTGAATTTTAACAGTTTTCACATGTTCAGTAGTATTATTTCGATTTGACTCAAAAAATCTATCATATAAATAAAAAAAATTTGTCAACATCAAAAATTATTTTTATTCAAAAATACTTTTAAAGTAGCTTTACAGTATCTTTTCAATGTTTTTATACTATTAAACACAGTTTCTTACCTTAAACTTAACTTTAAATAAAAACAGACCCTAGAATGTGTACTTTTAAAAACCTAGAAGAAATTTGGAAAACCTGGAAAAGTTTTTGAAAAAACGAGTGGCACCCTGGTACATACATTAAATAATAAGTAGGCCTTTCACAGTGAACTGCGAACTAGTTTTTTTTTTATTATTCATTTAAAGTTAAGATTTTAGTAGTCTAGATTTCTTCAAGATAATGATTAAATTTGAGTTTTGAAAAATTTGTAGAACTTAGTAATCACATTTTAAGAAATAGCAATTCAACATATTTTTGCAACATACTAGTTTCTGCAAAAACTGATTTTTTTTTCAAACTGTTTTTTTTTGAACTGAAAAATTAAGTAAATTATAATTGATTAACTTCTTGTAAATTTATTAACAACATTTTTTCTGTAAAATAAATAAAATGTAAAGAGTTGTTTTACAACATAAACTTGCATGATGATGGCAGTAAATATGCAAAAAGGGCTTATGATTAATTTGCCATATTAAGTATAAATCATGTTTTAGTAATATTTCATTTGAATAAGCTTAAACGGCCGATAAATACAATTTTAATTTTTTTTTATTTTATTAATGTCACTTATTTAATATATTATTTTGAAAAGACTTTTCAGTAACTTTTTTTATATAAAAATTTTTGTATAATGATGAAGATAACAAACTAGTTATAATTAGAAATGTTTTTTATTCATTTTAAGTCTTCTTTATACTCAATTCAAAAAATACAATTTTTGAAACAACGTGTTATGCAGACGTTGGCATGTAGCAAAGTTATTTAGTTTTAAAAGAACTATATTTTTTAGTTCTAAGAATTTTAATTTTTATTATAAAATTTAAGGATATTAAGCAGTTTTATTTTGAAAGGTTTAGAAATACAAAATATATATTTTTAGTTCAAAGCTAATTCTAGTCCTTTGTGTCTATTGCAAATAGTTTAAAGCTTAAGATTTAAGTACACTTTAAGCCTGGTTTAAACGTATTAATTTATACGGCTGATAACTGTTTTTTTTTACTAACACAGCTCAAAATTTTAATTTAACATTTTTCTAAAAAATATTTTCTGACTAAATTAGTTGTTTTTTATGCCTACTTTTAAATTTTGTATACAAATCTACAACCATTGTTTGTTTCTCTCTTAAATATTTTATGTTTTGAGTAAATTATGTAGGTTACTTTCTTCAAACTAGTTTTTATTTTCAAGTTCTGTTTTTTATTTTATTATAAATAGTTGCAGTTTGACCTTAGTTATTTACATTATATAAATAAAATTATAGCTCCAAGGTAGAAATAATGTTTGATAGCTTAAAAACACAAGAAAACAAAGAGTTATAACTAAAAAATAATTATAGGAAAATAAACTGATATTGCCTTATGTTTAATCAATGATGCTTTAAATTTAATCAAGAAAAGGATTTTAACTAAAATTTACCACAGCGAAACATTACAGTTTAAGTAAAATTAAAATTGATGTTTTGATTACATGCTATTTTTTTTTAGTTTTAAACCTTAAAAAAAAAATTAACTCAACAAATAAGCTGGTTTGAATATAGTTACAATAATTTCTAAATTCATTTGATAAAAGTTATGATGCTTCTCTTTCTTAATTTAAAAAATAGCCATATGGAGTTTTAAGCCGCTTTTTAGAGACTCAAAAAGGGTATTAAATTAATAAAGGGAAAAATTTAAATAAATTTAATATTAAAATTAGTTATTATTATATTTCAACAAAATTGTTTTGTATAGATCTTTTTTTAGAAAACCTTGGTTAATCCTAACATTTAAACATTCGTGAATCAATCAATTTAAAAAAAAAAATTATGCATAAAAGCACAAGTTATGGCAGGTATGTATAAAAGAATAACTTGAAGTTCTGTTTAAAATTGTTTTTTACGAGGGACACTTTAAATAAATTTTATCTAAAGTTTCTTTATGTATTTGTAAACAAATTTATCATAAATGTACCTTTATGTTTTTAATTTTTATATTTTTTCCATTCAAAAAAACTAGTAAATTACTGATTACTGGTAAATTATGAAATAAAAAAATGTATTTTTATGCTGAAAAAGCTTAATGAAATAATTTTTTAAACTGTTGTTTTAGCATATTCTGTATCAGTTTAATTTCAGAAATAATTATTCAGTTTCAATTTTGTAAAAAAAATTAAAATGTTAATAGGTCACTTCCACCAAGTACACTAGAGATCTTCCTAAGGAACTACTGATGGGATTCTGTGCGTCCGTCTTTAACGGTTTTGGAATACTATTTTTGCTCCTCTGGGTAGGAATCTATGTATAGGATATCCGACTTTTAGCTCTTTAACATATTTTATATAGCCAATTCAATTTAAAATGTTGTTGTTGTCATACATTCTTTATTGGCTCAAACTAACATATGCTTTTTAATGTATATACTTTCTAACATTGACACAACATAGTACTTTTTTAACAAAAGTATTGTTTTAGTGCATATAACTTATTTTTATTTTTAATTGTAGCAGTGTTTAGTGTCTAAAAACGACGTTTTTTTAATAAATATTTGATGTTTTCTAAACTTTTTTATTGTGTTTCACTCAAAGACTTTTACTTTTTTTAAACAACTTGTACTTAAGGGTTTTTTTTTAGTTTGTTAAAATAAAAGTATTTTCAATTGCAATTAAGTATATTAATGATCTCATTTTTACAAAGAGGCTAGCATAATTTTTATTACATTCAGTATGAATTAATTTAAGTAAAAATAAGGGGTATGACCATCATGAAAAACATTTCTTAACTTAAGATTTTAAAAAATATTTATATTTTACTGTACATTTTAGAAAAGGTTTTGTACCAAAACTTTGCCACCTAGATTACAGTTTAACATTTTAATTGTCGTTTTTAGCCGTTCATAGTAGTTTTTCAAATTGGTACAACAAAACAAACTACTTTAATTGCGTCATAATAAAAAATATGTGGTTCAAACCTTGCAATAAAATCTAAATAACGAATAATGACTAAAAATTATAAAAACAAGAATTAATAAAATAAGCGTTATTTAAACTTAAATTGTAGTTTATATTTTTTACATTGCAGGTAAATTGCACTAACTTATCATAAAGTTTTTATTGGTAAGCTAAATAATGTTTATCAAAATTAGTGATCTACCAAATCCAAATTCGGCTTTTTTTACCGATGAAAAAAGTTACAGATTAAATTAATTGTGATAAAATTTGAGTCCTTTTTTACAAACAAAAGGTAAACAATATTTAAAAAATTCATGCCAAACTTATAACAAAAATCCCTTTTTAAGACACGAATTTTAAGCAGACATTAACTAAAGATAAATCTACAGATTTATCAGGGTTGCTAAAACTTTGGAATTTGACAGTTTAGGCTTAAAAAAATGAAAACAAAAATTTAGAAATTGCAAAAAAAAAAAATTATAATTTGAACAGTTTTTACATGCAAAGTAATGAAATGTCGATTTGATCCAAAAACCTGTCATATAGATTTTTTTCTATTGTAAAACATATTTAATGTAGCTTTAGAGTTTCTTATCAATGTTGTTTTACTGTGTTTATAGACCAAAAACTTTTAAAACCTGAAAGAAATTTCTCAAAGACTATAGGCGACCCTGTATTATTAACTTCTACGACTGGTAATTGACCTAACTCGTATAGATTTACAAACATAGCAATCTTTTTTTTTTGTTGTTATAGAATTTAAAAAAATATTTGACTTAAAATTTAATTTTTAACTTGCACCCTTATTGACATACTTTAGTTACTTTGATCAATGGAAGTATTATTAATAATTTATTTATTGTTGGAATAAAACCTGAGCTACTAAATCAGCACAAACAAAATTGAAAAAAAAATCATATTTAAGATAAAAAAAGGAAATTTATAGCTAACTGAACTTTAAAAATTTGAACTTTTGTGTTTTAAGTAGTGATCTACCGGAATCTACTTAAAAAAGATCCGTCTTGATCCAGTTTATAGAAAAACTGTCTTCCTCGGTCTTCTTTCATTCTTATACTTAGATTCTTGTGTTTGTGCTTTGAAAACTTTCTATTGTATAAATCTTTTAAACTTCTAACAAATCAATTAAGGCTGTTGTTTTCTAAAGTTTTAAAATTAGTTATAAGCATATTCGAAAAAACAGTATATATGTATACAACAGCTAAAGCTTAAACCTTATTGTTACTCACACAGCTGTTGATCTTCGTTATTGACTTTTGTTTTTTCTTCATAATCTCAAACAGGAAGTTTAAAGGCTGGTGAAATTAAAAGTAAAAAAGCATAGTTGCCGTGATACTGGTCATGTTCTTTTAGACCGCCAAAAAAATTCTAAAACTCAACTGTCTACAAATAATGTTCTCAACGATTTTTTTCGTACTAATTTACGTTTAAAACAAACGAAAATTAAGGGACTTTTTACTGAAGAAAACTTACCTAAACAAATTAAAAAAGCTAAAATTTTATCTAGGTCGAACTCAAAAAAAAAATCACATCTCGCCAAATTTGCAGAGAAGTATCTTCTGTCAACACCATCATCTGTTTATTCCGAAAAAATATTTTCTGAAACTAGAAGCTTGTACGAGCAAAATCGATTGCTTCGAAAGACCGGCGAAAAACTTTTATTTCTTCCTCACAACTTGTAAAAGCTAGAATAGGTTTCTTGTAGCTTAATAGCGTGGGTATGAGTACTAATTACTGAATTATTCAAATTTATATGTCTAAATAGTTACTAGTGAAGTAAATGTCCATTTTTTAATTCAAATTTTAGTATATAAAAGTATGGTACTCGGCCTGCACGATATGGTCGGCAAACTTTTAGCCACATTCAAAACTTTTTTGGAAAAAATTTGATAGCATTTAGCTAATAATTTCTTTTTTAAACTTTAGTGTTATCTTTAGAAAATAATCTCTAGATAATTATTTTTTGTTCAATAAAAATGGTAACAAACAGGCGTTTTTAAGCATATTAAAACCGTTCGTTTTTAAACCGGCCGGCCCCTTAATCATAAAAAGGTTGATTTAAACTCGTTGTTTTTTAATCATTTAACCATATTTTTTTTAATATCATACTAAGTACAAAATCAATCGTATAAGTAGCTCGAAATCATATTTTTATATCGAAACTGAGATTTCGTATAGATATATTTTTTGTACGACGTTTATCTTTTAAAGTTAAAAAAAAATAAGTCAACAACATTGTGCTTCTATTTTGACAAGATATATGTGTTAAACATATTTAACGAAAATAATGATACTAGAATAGATATTTTTCATAACATTATTTTCTATTGACACTAGATAAAACTTGAAATATTTAGGATCCTAATTTTCAAATAAGATCCGAATCTTAATTAGTTCAATGGTAGATTACTAGTTTAAAATAAATAAAATTTGTATACAAAAAAAAAAGTTTTATGCTAATCACATATTTATACAAAAAAGTACAACTAAAAGGATAGTTTTCTGGAAGCATTATTTATAAAATATAACACATTTTTACAAAATTAATAAAAGTAAATAATGTTATGATGATGATAAAATAACAGTAAATAATGAGCTTTACACGACCAACAACATCAGCATCCGTGACAACCTACAACAGGTTTCGTCCTTACTAGGACTCATCAGTCAGGCATAGTCGCGAGAAACCGCTGTTTTGAAATAACCAAGCGGGATTAAGTACAAAGTACTGAAGCGATCGTTTGTGAGTAAAGCTGAAAAAATGGACACAGCTAAATCGTTAACAGCCCAACGTCTCAGACACTGTCAGCTTATTGTCAATATTACAACTTTACTCACAAACGATCGCTTCAGTACTTTGTATTTAATCCCGCTAGGTAAGATCACCACAGCGGTTTCTTGCGACTATGCCTGCCTGATAACTCCTAATAAGGACGAAACTGGTTGTAGGTTGTCTCGAATGCTGCTGTTGTTGGTCGTGTAAAGTTCATTATCTATTGTTGATGGCGCGAACATCTCAACTTTGTTGTTAATGGCCGAAATAGATATTGGATTATATACCAGCAAACGGCTGTTTCATGTTTTATTATCATAAGCTGTTTATAGATAGTTGACTGCAAGTTTTTCAGTTGTGGCTAACTGATTATTCTTAATATAGACGAAACCGGTTTTAGTCTACCGAAAGCTTGTGGTTTGATGATTGAATTGGTATGATCAAACCTTATGCTATCTTATTGTTGATTAATTAAATGTCATTTCTCACCTTTTTATAAACCAACAAAACCTATATTTTAAGTTTTTTTATGTATTGTTGAACCAAATTAACTTTACTAGAGCTTTTTCAAAGTTCTGTAGCAAAAGTTATTGAGTTGACAATAGTTTACTTTTATTCAAGTATATTTAATTATTAGCTACAACTTAATAGTAGGTAATAAACACATTTTTATTAGTTACTTAGTAAGTGTAATTTAGTGTTAAATGTTTTGAACAATTCAAAATATTCAACTTGAGTCTGATATGTGAAATTTTTTTAATTAATATAAACCATGTATGTATATATTAACTAACAATTTTCCTGTCAAATGTTAATCTTCGATAAAAAGTTATATACTAGTACGTGAAAAATTTAATCTGTTTTTTCAAACTTGCAGAACATTGAAACTCTGATGTTTTCATACTCTAATTTTAAATAAGTTCATTAGCTTAAGTAAATAATTCTTTAGCATTAAAAAAATTGAGCTAATTATATCTGAAAATATATCAGTAAAAATTTTATGAATTGAACATAATTCTAATACTTTGCATATATTAAAAGTTAGTATTGATTAATAAAAGTTTGGCGAAATACTTTTATTAATGACAAATACAAATTTTAATTATTAAAAGTTTAAATTTTTGGAGTTCTTGTTAATAAATTCAAAAATCTTTAATTTTACATATTTTGCTAAAAAATCTAGAATTTTTTTTTAAATTTAATATGGTAATTTTCGTTTTTACTAATAAACTCATAAGTAAATCTATTGTTTTAGGGTTTCATATCTTATATTTTTGCACGTTTACATAAAAACACTTGATTTTAAATTTTTTTCTTAGTTTGGACTAATTTTTATTGCATATTCCTAATGCATTGTCCTGGACAAGACATTAAACTGTATCCATGGTGTATGACTCAATAACAAAAAGGTTTTTTCATACGCCAGGTCCTTGAACTAAACTTTTGTGAGCTTTTTCTTGTGGTTCATATACAATTATTTTTGTTAGAATAACTTTATTTTATAGTAAATTATTAGTTTAAGACATTATTTTTTTGTAGTATAAACAGCTAATGTTTTAAACTTGTACAAATTAAAAGGAAAATAGTTTACAATTTTTTTTTTCAACTTTCAGTTTAATATTTTACTAAGTTTCATTAAAAAAAATCATCACTTATAAAAAGTTTGAATAAAAATTAAAAATTACGACCTTTTTGTATTTAGTTCATTTCCAGTGCATTAACTTACGTTAGTTTAACTGTTTTTTTAGTTTGAACTGGAGTGTTTAAAATTACGATTAAGACTTTAAGAGCATTCAGAACGCATATGCAAACTTCAATTGTTTATTTTTCTGAAATTTTAGTGAAAACTCTATGTTTTGTATTTAAAGACTTGAAGTTTTTTTGCAAAGGTAGCCTTATAAGTTTAATCTTACCTTACTATAGAAATGTTTTTAAAAGTTAATACTCTATTCTTAATTTTTGAAACAAATTGTGGCATAGTAATTTTGTACATTTTTATTTGTTTAAACTTTAAGTAATGTATAAATACTTTGTCTAGAAATCCCTGTAGTAGAATGAGTCTTTGAAGTCTTAAAACTATCAAAGCCTTTTATAAGTTACTTTTAGATAAAACAAGTTTTAGTAAAATTTCCTAAGTGTTGTTATTTAATTTCATTAAGTAAATGAAAAGTCTGCCAAAACATAAAAATGTAGACTGATTCTTAAATAGTTCTAAGGTCTGATTGCTTTAGTAACGTTTTTGCAAACTTAGAATAAATTTCTATATAAATTTTAAAAGCAAACTTAAGTATATTTTTGAAAAAGATTAATTATTGATTAACAACTCATACTCTATCTTATTTTCAAAGAGATCTATTTCTAACAACTTAGTTTATTCAAAAACTGGTAGTAAATATTGACCACAATATTTAGAATTAACAATAAATATTTTTTCATATATTAGGCTACAAAAGTGTGGGCAACATTCAGCTCGCGATTTTTTAAAAGATCGAAACCTTGTAAAAATTATTATAAAAAGTTTTACAAATGTGCTTAAATATAATGGTTTTGCTAAATTAAATATTATTTCGTCATAACTTTGCAATTAGACAAACAAAAATAGTATTTATTAAAAACTTATCAAAATACGGCGGCCAACAAAAGTCTATGTCTAACAAATCAAATCTATTGTGTAAAAAACGCTGTGACATCTTACCCGTCGACTAAAGAAGTTTTCTACCCCTTAATAAAACAAATAAACATTTTTTTAATGTCTTAAATGTATTAGTTTTGAAACTTGAATAAAAAACATTATTCAAGTTAATGTCAGAATTTTATCTTAAAATAAAACTAAGAAATATTAAAAAGTTAGTAATATATATTTTTTTACTATCAGCTTTAGATAAACAAGCATTAAAAAACAATTATTAAAATCTAATCTAACTACTAAAACTGCGTTTACTCTTTTTTAAAGATAAAAAGACAAATACTCATGCATAAAATCAGTCAAAAAACTTTATGTTCTACAAGTGCTTTAATGTCAGGCAACTATTTAAAGAATCAACTTTGAGCACATTAATAAATAAAATGATTTACTTCTTACGTAAAAAAGTGCTTCTGGTATTAGTTTGCAAATCTCATAAACTTATATAAAGTTATTTTTTCTAATGCAGAACTTCATATGTAGAAAAATAAAATAAATGGTTAGCTGTAAATTGTTTGAAAAAAGCTAAATTTATACATATTATAAGAGTTTTAAAATCTACTGCTGGTATTAATAAAAGTTGAAGGATTACCTGAGAATTTTTAAGTGAAAAGAAAAACACTTGATTAAAATATTCAAACTGTAGTTCACTAAAAACAGTACAGAAAGTCAGCACCTCTGTTTAATAAGAATTTTAGATTGGTTTTGTTACGTCAATAAAAAACCATAAAAGGAATCTTTATACAGATGAATATGTAAATATTATACTATAATAAAGAGGTTTGAATATTTAGATGTAAGCTTTTAAGGTAAAGTAAGACCTAATTTGTTTTCTTATGTTTTAAAAGACGTGAAACTTCATTGATAACACACTGCATAAGAAAGAGATCAAGAAAGTATTTATTATCATCAAAACTATAATATAAGTTATCTACCAAAATTGACCAATTTTTTTTTGATAGTGAAGATAGTTGAGTAACGCAATAACTTTTCAGTTTTTTGTAAACTTTTAGCTAGGGTCTAATTTCACCAAAACTTTTATAAAACACCAAAGTTGATTTTACTTCATTAAAATAATAATATTTTTAACGTAGAACATTTAAATATAAAAGTTATGTAAAAAAAAATTTTAATTCCCTTTTGTTGTAATTTATAGCTTTATAGTTTTTTTATAGTTTACAATAAATTTATCGCTCTTTTAAATGAGCCGCCATAAAAATTGAGTTTTTGTTGGAATGGAACTATTTTAAGTACTGTTTTATCTTTTATCTTTTCTTTTTTAGATTTATTACAAACAATGAGCACTACACAACACTGCAAGACCATTAACAACAGTCCGTGTCACATTTTGCGACCTGGTTTCATCCTCATTAGGACTCATTAAGCAGACAATATCACGATGTAATCGCTGTATCATTAAATACACTGAAGCGCTTTGGGGCACAGTTGAAAAAACTGACGCAAGAAAATCCTTTACAACTCAATGTCTAAGACACGAGTCGGCAGCTTTTTATAAGTTTCGAGCAAATTTTTCTTTGAAAAAGCTGCTCTCGGGTCACCTTGTACAAAAAGTTGTTACTCGTGAGCCGCAGTTATCTAAATTAGTTCTACTTTTTTTTTATTTAATTTAAGCACTTCATATTTGCTAAATACTTTTCTTTTTACTAATTATTAAGTTTTTGGCGTATACTAAAGTGTTTTATGGTCGAAGTTTTTTGAAATAGTATAATTAATGTTTGTATTTTACAGACTTAAACTCCTTCGTTGTTGTGAAAAAATCTTAGGTTTAAAGAGTTGGTTTTTGTTTATTCTATTTTTTTCTAAATTCATTTATCTTTATAAACAAGATATTGAAAAGTTATACTATTTATTATTACATTTTTTATTCGCTTTGATATTTATTTAATGTAGCTTTTAAAAAGTTATTTTTATTTTTTATCATTTCTATGTTGTTTTCAAAACTCGGAAAAATCTAAAAAGTCAGTTGAGAATATATGTATATTGAAAACTAGGGTAAGCATCGTGTTTATTTTTCTTAAAGTTGTTTAACTTTAATTTTTTGAAAAAATAACTTTCAATCATACACATACTACAACTTTAACAGTTAAATTTATCATAACGACAGATTTCCTGAAAAATAATATTTGATGCACCTTTTATTTTTTTATTACATAAAACTTGTAAGAAAAAAAATTTGTGACTGTTAACTAATTAGTAGTAATATAACTTTTTTTAACTTATTTTTCTTAGACTGCATTATTTAAAAACTAAAGTTAATACGCATACTTTAATATTGTTTATTCTTATTTAAAAAACTATACTTCAATGAACTAGAAAATAATTTTTAAATGTTATGTTAAAAACCACAAAAATTTTTTTAGTTAAAAACAATAAATTTTTATTTCAGTTTTTTTAGTAACCACGTAGCTTTTTAAATTAAAATACTTAAAAAGCACAAGCCTTATGTTTGTTTAAAACTTAAATGGTTGGATGACAATAAGTTTTCTAATAGTTATTTTTGCTAAAATAACATTAAAAAATGATTGTGAGATAAGTTTTTTTTTAAAGTACAGCACTTAAAATAAAATAACTGAAGTATTTTGATAAACATCCAAATTCCGATAAGGTTAGTTAGTATAAAATCAATCAAACTTCAAAAATATTAGTTCCACCTTAAAAAAAAGTTTTTTAGTAATCAACATTTATCCTTTTTTAGTTCTAAAATATGTGTGTCAGTATAAGAATTTGAATATTAATAACAATTTTCTGAATAATAGGGAAAACATTACATCTTAAAACATAACAACGACTTTTTTTAATATTTAGTTTATCAAAAAAAAAACGTTCTAGACAAAAAAAAATTTTACTAAAACACTTTATTATTTTTATTAAAAACATAGTTTTAAAAAACTTTTACTAATTGCTATGCTATAATTTTGGTTTTATCTACTTTATTTTGTACTGTAACTTAATATAATACTATTATATACAATCATTTTAAATTTTTTTTTTTAGCTTCTTTAAAACAAAATTCTGCTTATTTATTATCATTTGTAAATAATTTTGTATATATAAGCTCTGGACAATGTCAAACAAAAATAAAGTTTAATCTTGTTATATACTATAATTTTCATAAAATATTTTAGATACTTTCGTGTTATTATGAAAAAATGCATTGGTTTACAAAAAATTTGGTGTTTTATATAAATTATAAAGTTCAAAACAACATGAAAATCAAGGTATTTGTTATTTTTACTTCATGATAAAAATTAGTTTTTGTCTAAAATTGAAAAATATTGTTTTGAAAAATATTTCAGTGTGTCAAACTTTTCAAGTAAAGTCTACGGTATGAGTTAAGTTTTTTATTAGTAACCAAGAATTGTAATAAAAATTTATTTAAAAACCCTTTAACAAGTGTTTTCTAAGTTGTGCTCAATTTTTTAACTATGAACGGAGATGTCCTTTTTTAACAAGAAAAATAAAAAGTTATAATTTAACTTATACTTATACAATGTAAAACTACATTAAGGGTCCGAATTTTTTTAACAACAAAGTTGTTTTGTTTAGAATTTTAAATGGCTGTTTTCTACATAGGAAAATCAGTAATGAACCTTTTGTTTTAGCACACAACTTCATGCTAATAAATGCATACTACAATATGTTGGCTGGGCAATGTGCAGCCTTCGGGCTGAAACCGGTATGCCAAGAAAGAGCCTCTGACCAGCGATGTATATCTAAATTTGTAAGATAATTTATGCATAAAATGGAGTTTAACTATTTTATCGTGGAATTTTCGAGACGTGCTTTTAATAGGAATTATAGTACACAGTACAGTGTTTATTAAAGGACCATTTCATTGAATTTTTGTTTTTACAACATATTTTTGTAGCATAATTTTTAAAAATACGAAGGCTACAAAATCTTTTTGTTTAACAAGTCAGCCGCACAATAGGGTTTTGTTGGTAAATCTGGCAAGAAAATTCGCTCGACCCTAGATTTATACCATTTTTTTTTTTTTTCATTGTGTAGGTACATATTTTTAGTTTTTATCGTTTAAATAATTCATGTACATTTTAGTTTAACACATATTTTTAACAAACAATACAGGATTGCCACACAGTCATGCTAACTTAGCTAGATTTTAAAATGCCTGCTTCAAGCTGTTTACTATTTTTATGAAAAGCTTAAGGTACATTAGTTAAATAATGGAAGTATTTGATCGTTTTAATTTCTGACATCATACTGCTAGCGGTATATAATTGGTCAAAAAAAAAAACTTCGTTGATGAGCTAATGCGTAAGGCATTAGAAGAGCTGATTCGTCGACGATTATAATAAAATTATACGATAAAATAAACTAACTAACAGTTTTTAATCTACCATCGCAACTTTTAGGTTAGATAAATAGAATACAGGGATATCGGTTATATACTAGCAACAAAATCATATAATATTAACGTAGCTTTTCAAGTACATACTGTATAGTCTGTAAAGCTATAAAATATTAACTAATACATTTTTACCTTTTCTTTTTTTCTAAATGATTTAATTCTAAATAGAATAAAAAATTCAAAATGCTGTTAAAATTATAAACAGTATCAAAAACTTCTGATAACGCAACAATTAAAACACTTTACATAAAGATTTTCTTTATCAAGTCGTGAATTGAAGAAAAAATATAGAAAGCATCAACTACTCATTATAGTGCTATAAAAAAATTACGACATCAACAAAAACAACACCACGTTTTATTTAACTTATAGAAATACTTTTATGCTTTTTAATTGTTTATAGTTTTTTTTATAACTTTTTTCCTTGGTTTAAAGCTTCCTGTTTTGGTTTTTTTATTACTAATACAATTTTTCTTTTAATAGCTCAGATTTCAATGTTTTTGATAAGCTATTGATGAGAAACTTTTTAATAATACTGTACGTTATAAAAAATCTAAAACTTAAAGATAACTAATTTTAACCAAAAAAGAGATGTTGTCGTAGTGTAATAAATCATTGTAACGTATAAGTAATACGTACTAATCATCATTATTAATTTGAGAACTTGTTTTTAACAGAATTTAAAAAAATTGAACATCTGCTTAAAACTATCAATGAAAATGATATGTAGATGATAGTTAATGTTTTCGGTTAATTTAAACTAAACATTAATCTTGTTAAAATAAATAGTATTATTATTTTTATTTTGAAGAACTAAATATTCAATTTGGAATGTTGTACTTATTAAACTTTTAAGTTTAGCGGCTCTGAAGTTAGTGAAATTGAAGCGTAAGAGTTTTAAGCTCGCAGAATAATACTGCACCAGTTATAAAACTTTAAAATATTACTATGAAATAATCTTTTTTTTCATATGAGATTTTTTATTTCCTCATTAAAACTAAATTAGTTTGAGAAGAAAATAAGATTTTATATAATATTTATACAAAGTTAAAAATATCGCTAAGCTTATTGCGAATTAAATTAACATTAAGTTTCAAATGAAAATTTTATAATTATTAAAAAACTATTGTATCTAACAATATTGAGTATTCACAACTTTAAATTCTTTTTAATATTTTAGAATAGTTATTTGATTGATATATAAGTGATACAAAAAAATTCATAGTCGGTAAATATATATCTCTAAAACACATAGTTTTTGAATAAAATTAATGGTTTTAAAATAATATTTAGTTGTATAGATAAAAACTGTTTAATAAAAATCTAGCTAATTTTAGCTTTAGTACTGGTTTTAAATTTGAAATATTAATGAAGTAAAGCACAATTTAGATTAAGTTCCTGCAATTGGGAGTAAATAATAGTAAACAAATCTAAAAAAAAAAATACAAATTTCCCTTGAGCAACTTAGCAACGTTTTTAGAGACTTTATTTTTTTATGTACTAAAGTAGGTTATAGCCGTGGCAATCAAAACTGTTTAGTTTGTACAAGTTTTACATAGTCGTTTTCTCGCATTAAAAACTATAGTTCTCAATCTGAATAAATTAACACATTTGTGTATAAAAATACATAAAACTAGGGATATTGCGAACAAATCCACAGACAATTTTCACTTAAATTATTAAGAATTTTCAGGCTCTTATAATCTAGGCTGTATCTCAAGGCACGTTTTTATTTAAAATGATTATACTAAAATTACATTAGTTAAAGCCCGACAAAAAAGAGTTAGACAAAGAAATTAAATTGCCGATGACGTAAATAAAAAGTTGAAAATGCTAATCTACTAAAACGAAGTTATTGAATATAATATTTCAGAACTCTATTGTTTGTTTTAAGTTTTACATTCGTTTACTTAAAGTATAATGTTCAGCTTAAAATAGTCAATTTTTTCCTAAATATTTCTATGAAATAAGCTTTGTATAAAAAAATTTATATAAAAGTTTGAAGTTTTAAAATATACAAATAATCTACAGTTATGCAACACCAAAATTATAAATCAGTTGGTATATTTAAAACAAAAAGGAAAAATAAAGTATACTTTGGAGTGTCCAAGTCAAAACCATTTCTTCTTGTTACTCTAAAAACAATTCATTTATGATTATCTGCGCGTACAAAAAATATATTTGTGGTTCCTTTTCGACAATTTTTAAAAACGCTATTGGTCCTATTAGTCACGGCCTACTGTGCAATCAAAACATCTACATGTTCAAAATAGCGCTTAAGTGAATTATAGCTTAATTATTGTATTGTTGACGTAGAAAGTTGTCTTTTGCAAAGTTAATATTATCACGGGACTGCTTACTTTCTTTAAACATTTGTATGATAGGTCATGGTTGTTGACAAGAAAAAAGTTTTTTTGGTATTTAAAAGGGCCTCTTGCAGAAAGGATAGCTTTAGTCAAAAGTGTATTTATGCGCATACTTTTCTTTATAGTATACTATAACAAAATCAATTATTGTATTATATAACATAAACTGTAAAAAAAATTAAACATTTAAAATCTATCAATTTTAAAACTTTTGTAAAAGTTTCAGGTTAAATAAAAAATTACGCAAAGTATCTACATATAATGATACAAAAATAAATTCAAGATGACATCAATTTATCAACATTAAACAAGCGTTTAAAAAATCGTTTTCTTAAACTAACATATTTAATATTAAAATCAAAGTAAACTTTTACCAAAAAACTAACAAAAAAAATGTTTTAATAAAAGTTGTTCGTAGAAGATCTGAAATAGCAATAAAAATATTTCGTTTTAAAATTCAACTAAAGTTTAATTTTTAATTATTTAAATAAACACTTTTATTTATACGTTCTTGTGTTTTAAAAGGTTGTTATAATTTACAAAACTAATAGCTACGATACGTTCATCATACAAGTTATTTTAGCAAGAAGTATTATTCTAGGAGTATACGTATTTTTTTTTATTAATACTTTTTTTTTTTTTTTTTTGAAGTCAAAACTAATAAAAATAAGTTGAAATTAATAAAAACTAGTTTAAATACCAAGCTGTTTTTTTTTCTTGTATTGCAATTTTTGTGATACAAAAGTTTATATCTGTTTATTTAATCTGTTAAAAATATTTAGTAGCACTTACATATGAATGTTTTTTTAAAAAAATATACATTGAAACTTTTTCTTTATAAGTAATGGTCGTTTCACTAAGTTAGGTTTATTAATTTCCTAACTTTATTTTTAAATTAACTATAAAGATCGGTCTACTAGCTAAATAGATAAACAATAGTTTTTACACACTTAATATTTTGAACCTCACGTTTTTTTTTTTTTACTTTTACAGATTATAAATAGGCTATTAGTTCAAACTAAAACAACTAAACGGAGTTGCATTTTTTAATCTCATTTTTATTTTTATAAAATCGTACATGATTCGACTTTACATATTTGTGTTAATAGCTATAACAGCTTTTACAGGTTAGTTTTTACTTTTTAAATTTTTATTAAATTTTTTTATTTGTTTTTTTTTTGTTTAAGGTGCTGCTACAAGAGAGCAAAATAAAACCAAAGGAAACGATGTAGACTATGATGAGCTCCATAATGAATTAGGTTGAATTTTTATACTTGTAGTTGTAAATTAGTACATAAGTTTTACAAAAACGGACATAAAAATTAAAAAATTCAAAGACTTTTTAACAAACATTAAAGATACTTTGATATAAATAAACTACAAGTTAATAGATAATATAAATTAGTTTTAATAAGTCTACATGTACAAATATTATTTAAAAAAAAACTACAAGTTAATAGATAGGTTTTACCTACATAACTTAAATAAATTGTAAAATTTAAGTTTATGAAAACTAAAGTTGTCAAATAGATTAAGTTATAGAACTTTTTTTAAAGTAATTTACCATAAGTTTTTTCTTGTTTTCTTTGCTAGTAATTTTTGCCTTTTTTCTATACATAAAAATTAAAAAAAGTAATACTCAGGAAAAAAAATTGCATACTGTAAAATCAATAACAAAACTTTTGTTTTAAAACTAAAAGCCATATACTAATTTGTTTTGCATTCTTATACTATAAACATAAGTTTATATAAATATCTAAATTAGGAAGTAAAGACTGCATAAAAACTAAAATAAAGTATTATTAAATACTTTTAGTATTTTTACGAGATGAAACTAATAAACATTGTTTTGTAAAAACGTTGTGTATACTAGTATCGTAAGTTTGATGAATATAAGTTTTATTAGTATTGAAGTATAAATATCGTTTATAGCAACAAAGTTATATCTATTGACTCAAAGCTGAATTAAAACAACTTAAATTCATATATGTTTAAATAGTTTCTGAAAAATATTTTTTTATCTAGCAAACTCTTTGGTTCGAAAAACAATGTTCAAAGCAGTACAACAGGTATCTAGAGCTATTAGTAGGACCAACCATCGCTGGAGAACAGAGGTGATATATTATTTTAGTCTTGTATATAAACACTCGTAATCTTAACTCAGGAGTCGGCAAACTGCGGCCCGCGGGCCATTTGCGGCCCTCAAAGCCTAATTCTGCGGCCTGAAAGGTACTTTACAGCTCAAAATACACCTTTTAAGAAACAGTAATAAGAAAAGGTTTTGTAGTAAAAGCTTACAATTAGGTTCTTAATTCAATAACTACTCATTACTAACGCTCTAATATTGCTTATTTAATCGCATTTTTTGTTTAAAGTAGTGCTTTTATATTGATTACTACAAATGTTTTGAAATAACTGCAGCCCGCGGAAGAACTTTTTTTTACAGTGCAGCCCGCGAGCAAGCTTTTCTAAGAAAATTGGCCCGCGACTTATAAAAGGCTTCCGATCCCTGTTTTAACTTGTTAAGGATAGTTTACAACCTAGTATAGAGTATCTTCAAAATTTGTATAAATTTTAATTCTTTTTTTTAATCATATAATTCCGTTTTATACTTTTTAACCATTTCCTCGAACCATTAAGCTAACAAAGATAATTTAACTTCAAACTTTTTAATAGAACATATGGAGCGATCCCCATCAACTTTTACAGTTTTTCAAACAACCACCAAATAAAGATGCAGAAACAATGTCACGTGCTGGTGAGATATTTGATGTCACAATCAACATGGTTAGAGACCAGCTTCCTCACCACCGCAGGTTAAAAACGACTGAATTTTTTGTTAATGCTTTCATTTAAAACTAATATAAAACAAATAATTTTATAAATTTTATTTTCATTTAAGCATCTAAAAGGTTAAAGTCCAGACATAAAATACTGATATGTTTTCAACTTAAAATTGTTTTTCTACTTACTAGCTTTTAAACTTATTAACATAAAAATGTCATATTTCTATTTAAAATTACTCGAAATAAATATATGAATATAATTTATTGCAAGTTATCAATTTTTTATTGGTAGCATATCGGAATCTGAACTGAGTTGAGCATAAGTCAATGTAGAACTTCTTTTTAAGGTCAGAGTTAACTATTGCATTGTAAATAATTTTCTCCGAACGGCAATTGCCCCCTTTTAAATCATATTTGCAGCAACCAGCGCAATTACATTGATTCTGATAACTTTTGTTAAATATATTTTGCTTATGTGACTAAATTATTTACTCCAAATTAGCTTTACATGAATAACTATTCGCATATTATGTCTGTTGAAGATTGTTGATTGTTTTTGTTGGATTCTTCTTTTAATAGATTTATAAACTCTCTGCCGATAACTGAATGCGGAATGCTCGAATTCGAGCTTTAAAATCTGAGGATTAAAAGCACTTTTATTGCTTGTTTGAAATATATGTACTGTTTTTTTTATTCGAAATTTTTGCAATAGACTATTTAAAAGCCCTTCAAGTTGACGCTGTGGAAGGTGATTTAGTTTATCTCATCATACTATCTATTATAAATATATATAAAGGATATAGTTTTTGAAGGACTTTTTATTTCAATTATTTGTTCTGTATAATTTCGATCAAGTATACATAGAACAATAAATCATTAAAATTTTCTTTAGAGACTTATTATAATATAAGCTTTTTTATCTTTTTTTTTACAAAAACACTCCAAGTTTAAAACCAGTTATTAATTATTAAAGGTTCAAAAGAAGAGTTAATACAACAGATGTTTTGTCACAAGAAGTCATCAGAGATCTAATGGAGTTTTCAGGATGTCGAGTCAACCCAGGTCCATTCACTTGTCCACAGACTTGTCTTGATAATATGTATAGGTAAAAACTGTATTAGTTATGATTCTAATAGACAGTAAATTCTAACAGTCATATTTTTTAGTCTTATATACTAAAAGTACAAGTGTTTTATCTTTTTACTCAGTATTTTATTAATTTTAAATGACCAAAATTTTAAATTTTATTTAGTCTATCTATATCTTAAAACACTAAATTAAAGTTCCAAAAACCAATAGTTTACAAAATATTCATTTTTAATTAAGGTAAATAATAGTGTACATGATTCATAATTGTAAACTATAATAAAATCAAATAAAATAAGGACCTATGATGGACAATGCAACAACTTGAATAACCCACACTGGGGTACCACAAATTCTCCTCTTGTTAGATGGCTACCTGCTCAATACGAAAACACTTTTAATTCCCCTAGAGGTTGGGAAGAGGGTAGGTTATACAATGGGTTTCCGCTACCTCTTGTGAGAAGAGTTTCTAATGATGTTGTTGCTGTCCTGAATGAAGATGTCACGAGTAAATACTTAAAAAACCTCATAATTTTAAATAAATAAAATACAATTTCTTTTTAAATCAATCTTCTTTATAAAAAATCTCAAAATATTCTTTTTTAAACTTATAAGATGTAACGTTAAAAGGCGTTAAATCCTTGAGATCCTGATAAGCTAAGCTTATCGGAATATATACCACAGATGTTTTAGTGTCAAAACTTTATTCCGACTAACGGCGTTTCACTTCTCTCAAATAAATTTAAGAACAGATCTACGAAGTCTCAAAAAAAATATTCTATTCTTAGAGCTTTTTTGAGACTCCGTAGATCTGTTCTTAAATTTATTTACGAGCAGTGAAACGCCGTTGGTCGGAATAAAGTTTTGACACAAAAACATCTTTTTTAAACTTATAAAACTTTTTTTTTAAATAAATTGTAACTAAATTTTATTTAATAATGCTTTAACACAGTAATTGCTTAACAACTCTGTGCAACTTTATATAAAAACTTTAATAACAAGTATTTTTACAGTATTTTTTTAATCAATTAACATATGTTACTCTTTCTTAAACCAAATAACTCAGTTTCACGGAGTTGTTAAAAATACCAAAATTTTTTGAATATTTATATAACCATTATAAAACTAAACTAAACAATCTTTTTAAATAGATGATCCAGATTATAGTCATTTGATGGTAGTCTGGGGTCAGTATATTGACCATGATATGAGTTTCACACCACAATCCCTTAGCACTTCAACATTTCAGGGGTTAACAAATTGTCGAGAGACTTGTGAGAACGAGCCTCCTTGTTTTCCAATGGTGGTATGTTACTTTAAATTTATGTTATTTTATAATCATAATTTATTTAAACAATCATACAATTTTAAAATACTTACTGGTTTTGACCTTTGTTTTTTACATTTATGTATTTATAAAACTACCTTAATTTGCAACTTATAAAATTTTTAAAATTAATTATCAAAAGTCACAAAAAATTTTGGGGTTTGAAAATAATGTTGCTTATTTATTTTTTACCTCTACTAATTTGTTTATATTTTCAAAACTTATACACTGTTATTGTCAATTCAAAAACTAAAAGACTGTTGGTAGCTAAATTGATAAAGTAAATTTATTAGCTTTTTTTGTTAAAAATATAGATCTAACTCTATTAGATCAAGGAATGAGCCTTCCTTGCTAAGATTGAATTTCGGTAGGACTTTAGTCAGGATGGATAGAGTTTATCATTAATATTAATTTTCTGGTTTTTACTTCATTTTCATCAATTTTAAAGAAAACTGGGTTTTAATGTTACTTAAATTTCAAAGAGCACACACCGTCTCATCAAGTACAAAAACTTTATTACGTATATTTATTGTGGCTTAAACGCTAAAATTGTTTTATTCAAGCCTATGATTAGTACTTAACAAAGTTTTAATGGTTAATGTTCAAATTTTGAGGTAATAAAAAAAGTTTAAAGAAATACACTGTTTCTTAGTTTTGCTTATAAAAGTAAATAAATCTTAAAAGACTTCATTTTCATTTCATGATTTGATTTTTCCTCAGTCCAATGTATGTTTTAGTTACGTTGTTTGTTTTTATTCTAACTTAATCAATGAAAGTTTCCTTTTTGCAATCTTTTCCTTTAAAAGATCGCTTAAACTTTTTTGACATCTTTATTAGTATTAAAACTTTTAAGTATTATTGCATTGAAACTTTTAAGTATTTTAAGTATTTTAACAATTTTTCTTCATTTTCTTCCTGTTGTTAATTCAGTGTAGCTGGTTTCGTGGTGGTTTTACCCGCTTTTTAAAATTTATCATTGTATTCAGTTTTGACTTGATCTTATTAGATGTTATTGTTAGAACTATTTACTTACTTTTCTCACCGATGGTATGGTTATCACTTCGTTTCAAAAAGTAGTGGTCCACTATATCCACAAACTAGGATCAGTTTTACAAAATTCTAGATCCGACAAGATATTAACTTGGAAAAAATCGGGATCTAATGAATTACTAGCTAAAAACGACTAAATAAAACTTTAGTTATTCAAGTTTAACTAAATCAGTATTTCTTAGGTTTAATATTGTATAATCATTAAGTTTATAACTAAAAAAGGAATTTAAAGGTTTTTAGCCCAAAGTGTATTTTGTTTTTAAACAAAATGTTAGGAATAAATGAAATGCTTAATATAACCAAGTCGCTTCTAGCTTACTAAGTTAAATTGTTCTTAAGTTGTTTGTATGACTTTTAAAACTACATTTAAAATTAGTTTTGCTTTACACTGTATTTATTTTTCTTCCATTAACAAGTTTTTATAAACTAGATTGAGTTGCAAATTACTTTGCTAAATAATTATAGGTTCTTAGTAAAATATGTAACTCGATTAAAGTAATTTTTATAATAAAACTAATGATTTTTTATTGTTTTGCTAAAGGTTCTTCTGTTTATTTGTAGGTACCTGATGATGATCCTAGAGTTACGACTAGAAGGTGTATTCCTTTCTTTAGGTCTTCGGCTGTTTGCGGTAGCGGGGATACTTCATCATTGACAGGAAGAATTATTCCAAGGGAGCAGTTGTCTACAATCAACTCTTTTGTTGACGGATCTGCGGTAAGTTAAATCTAAACTATTTAACTATAGAGTTCAGAACAAATAAATAGGACACAGTAATCTATCCACTAAAAGGAGATTGATAATTAATAATTTATTATTTTTGAGCAAAAACAATTACTCAGTTTCACCGCAGAGCGGATGTTATACCATTATTATTTTACTACAGATTTACTATTTGAAAATCCGCTCTGCAGTGAAACTGAGTAATTTTTTTTTTCTCAAAAATAATAAGTTATTAAAAATCTAAACTATAGCTTATTGAACGACAAAAAGAAGCGCTCAAAACATTTGGTCTAGGGCTTGGTGCACGAAAAAACTCTTTCGGTTATCGAGTCACACACCACAGATACCTTTTAACGTCTTGTCCAGTACTAGTCTATAACTAGTCTATAACAATTACTCTAATGATAGATCTGTCATAAAAAATACTTTTAAATGATGTATACTTTTTGAGTTAAGCTGTTATTGTTTGTATTATATTTAAATAAGTTTCGGTTACTTTAATGAGAAAGATGTAGTAAAGTTATCAATCCTTGATGATCAAACAAAGAAGTAAAACAACAAAACGAATTTTGTTAAGCTTTATTTATGTTATTCCGTTTCACTAAAATACGATCTTAAGATTGAACATAAAGCTGATTCAAATAGAATAAGCTTTTGATTACATGAAAATTACAACTTTTTAGTAATTTTGACGTCCTACTACGTCAAATTACATTACAAATAGAGATTTTAAGTTTACTTACAAACACTTAAGAATAAAATTATTATAAAACACTAAAGTTTTATTAATATACGTTATTAATTCAAGGTAGATATTTTAATTTTTTATATAGCCATATCAAAATTCAATATTTAGCTAAATAGTAAATTTAATGTAAATACTCCTAAATTTCCAATCATTTAAACAAAATAAAAGTTCTCGTTTTTTTGCTGTTTCAAATCTTACACTTTATATGTTTTACAATATTATTTACTGTTTATTGAACGACATAAAAAGCGCTAACTAAGTTTTGTCTAAGGATTTGATGTACGAAAAAGTATTTTGATTGTCGAGTCATACACAACGGATACAGTTTAATTACTTGTCCAGAACAACTAAGTAATATTTTAAGTTTATTAACCAATTAATTAAATACTTAGCAGAGAACATTTTGCTGTTTTTTTTGTAGACTAAATTTTGGTTAAATATCTAACATAAACCCGAAAATTAGAGCCGATCATTTCTAACCCGCAATCATCTCTAACCCGATCATTTCTACCCCGATCATTTCTAACCCAATCGTTTCTAACTCGATCACTTTTAATTTGATCATATCTAACTTGATCACTTCTAACCCGATCATTTCTAACCCGATCACTTCTAACTCAATCACTTCTAACTCAATCATTTCTAACCCGGTCATTTCAAACCCGATCTAGCCAGGTCATTTCTAACTCAATCACTAAAAATTTGTTTATTTTTGAATTCTTTTATCAGAATTTATTTCAAAAACAAACATAACTTTACAAAATTGTTCTTTTATTGAAATTTAAATTTATTTTATCTCAAACAAAACAAAGTGCTTATTTAGTTCTACTTAAATTGTACTTTTAATATTTAATAACTTCAACTTGTTATAGTTTCAGACTACTTTCTTTATTTTGTTTTTTTATTTTGTTATGTTAATCTGCATAAATCAAACCATTTTTTGATTATATGAGATTTACTGAACGAAAATTATTCTTATTCAAGGGGAAATTTAAGACAACTGCTTGACTTTAAAATTTCAACAAACATGAATTTCTTTGTTCTTAAAGTAGTTTTTTACAGAATTTAGTAGCTAAATGATGCGGCTTAAGCAAATTATGTTTTTTTATTCGGGTTTATTGGGTCGGTGCTAGGGCCCAGCCTATAGAAAAAGTAAGACATTTTGGCTTTTTTTTAGTCTGCGTGGCATATCTAAAAAATAAATATATTTTTTTACTGGCTTTCTTTTCATTATTTTTCAGTGAGTTAATCTAAAAAATCAGTCTATTTGTTTTTATATAAACTTAATAATTTTTGGGATAGTAGTCATTTTTGGTATTTCCAGTTTTGTTCTTTAATTAAGGTCTCCTTGCTTAGTCAGATTTTCAAATCTAAGTTCACTGAGAAAAATAACGGAAATGCTATTTTTAATATTTTTATTATATATGCTACGCAAACTAAGATCCACAAAAGGGTCTATAAATGTTCCTTTATTTGCTTAGCATTTTTGTAACTTTAAATTTAAAAAATATTACAAAACACATTTCATTTTTTCCTTAAATCTATTTGAGATCTTTCGTAGTAAGTCTTATCAAAAATTGTATCTTAATCAATTAAACTGAATAGAAATTGAAATAAGATTATAATGTAGTTTAAAGTTTTAAAATATAAAATGACTTAATAATCGAGTGTAAAAACTAACTAAATGTTTATACTGTAGAACTATTAAAACTCATTAGATTAAAATCAAACTTAAATAAACCAGCGATAAAAATAAATTTATTTTTTATCTTTTTTATGACGGTTTATTTTACGAGATATTCTACGCAGACTGAAAAAAAACAAAATGTCCCATTTTATTTTCAAAAGGCCAAAATGTCCTACTATAGGATCTAGCACCGTCAAATCTAGCAACGTCAAGTCCGAGAATGATCAAGTCTCGTCTAGTAATCCTCTTTAAAGTTTTCATTTTAGTTTATCTATTGTATAGAAATTTTTATCATTGATTCACTTTTTTTTAAGTAGAACTATATTCAGACTAATGTTAAAATATTTATTTCTTATATTTTTACTTTATTAAAAAAAGTTAAAACAACGTCAGTATGATCAAAATAAAAACAAAAAAAAAATTCTTTTTAACTTTATATAGTTAAACTAAATATAATTACGAGCAATTGCTCGTAAAAATTCTTTTTTATAAAGTAAACTAAACATAGAAAAATAAATACAACATCTTAAGTAGTAATTTAAGTCGTATCTAAAATTTTTTAAATAGTTTATAAACGTAAGTGAAAATTTTTATGAAGATTAACTAGACGATATTTAGTAACCTTCGGACTTGTTATATTAACAAACAAGTTTGTTTAGGTGGTATATCTAAAAGTTTAAATTCTCCACTTAATAAATCTAAAGTGTTTAAGCTCGCTTGATTTTTTTTCTCTATATATAAAAAGATACGTACAAGTTGGAGAAGAATTTATCCAAGTTTTTAAGCTTGAAGTGGAAATTCACCGACTATAAAATAATAATAGATTATTCAACAACTGTACAACGCTAGCGCTAGACTTACAGCATGGCATCTTAACTTTTATATGAAGATATTTGTATCTAAATGTTACACTTTCAAGAGTTTAACTTTTAAAATTTATTCGTGTTAAAAGTAATTCTATTTATGTAAATGACAATAAAATACAACTTAAACATTGTAATAACAGCTAAGTTTAAGAATTCTACAAAAAAAAAATTAAAATTTTACAATTACAAAAAGTAAAACTTACTTCTCAACAAAAAACTTAGTTTAGCTTTTATCTAAAAGTTTTGTTTTTTTTAATTTAAAACTTATTCTAAAGACATATAATATACAAATTTATTTTTAAGTTGTACGGAAACTCAGAAAGTTCAAACTTGGAGCTTAGAAATCTTACAACAGAAGATGGTTTAATGAAAGCCAACTCAAGATTTTACGACAGTCGGTAGTTTTTTATAACAAAAGCTGACAAGTTAAATGAAAATAAAAATAAATAACCTTAAAATTTCTTATAAATTTGCAAAATCTATTAAAATTATCTTCAAGACCATTGATTCAACTATCGCCGGAAAAGTAACTATCGTTAGAAAAAAAACTCAATCAAATCTTAATCAAAAAAGTATTTCAATTGTAACATATAGGTAAAAACAGAATCTTCAATACATAGTTCGTCATGCTTCTGCTGAAACTTAAAAACAAATACTAAATTATGAGTATACATTCAAATAGTATTGAAAATCATAGTTAACACATTTTTACCTTTTGAATTATTTTGATCCTATAAAGAATTTTTTGACGTTTAATTTAAAACTTTTTGAATATAAATGAGGTTAATAGAAAACCAGTATGTTAAAATTAAAAATGTTTTAAATTTTGTACTAAAATTAAAATAAGAGCTAAAATTTTTGTAGCAAGTATAAAAATTATATTTCTTTACAATTTTTGAAGTTTTTTTTGTTGTTATAAAACATCTGGATCAATAAAATTCTTCACAGACGTTCTTCAATTATAAACATAAAGCTAGTAGAGAAAAAAAAGTATGCTATTGAAGACTGTTTTACTTATTTTAAAATAAAACGCACATGGTTTTCAAAAAAACAAGGTCTTATTTGGTTACTTTATGCTTATTAAAATGCTTATATTTAATAAAATTTACGTAAAACACATATTAATGAAATAAATAAAAATTAACTGACATTTTTTAACTCAAAATTAAAGTATATTTAAAATCAACTTACAAAGTTTTAAAAGTCTTAAGACTCGTTTAAATTTAAAATCAATCAACAAATTTGTATTGTAATTACAAAAATTGTTTTTTTAATTTAAAGTTAATGTTTGAATAAGTTCTTTATTTAAAAACATAAAAGGTAACAAAATTTTGCATTAAAGCATAATAAACAAAAAAAAAAAAAAAAGTTCATTGAGGTCTAAACTGTACAGTTTTTACATTAGATTAAATTGTGTATCCTTGATAATAACCATTTCAACATTTTATTATTATACAAAAAGGTCTAAAATATTATTTAAATATACAGACTAATAAGCCATTGATATTTTTACGAAGTAGCTAATATCTGTTATACAACTATCTGTAATTTATCGTACTAGTTTGTATTTGACCTAAAATAAGTTTATAAAAAATATGCTGAAACGCAGAATACTGTTAAACTTTCAGAATAATTTTTTATAATTATTTTGTATAAAAAGATGTATTTAAACTATATAAATTTTTATTTCAACATTTTGTATACATTTATAAAAATAAGTGTTTTCTTACTACAAAACTAACATAAATAGTTCTTAGTTTTAGTGTTTTATTATCAACTTTGCATTATACAAGAGTTTTTCTAACTCTATCTACGAATTTATTGGAAAAACTTAATACTACCTCATATGTGATGTTAAATGATAGAATATATATGTTTAGTGATCAAGTTGTAAGGAATTTTTGTACAAAGATTTTACAAATTTAACTAATAATTAAAAAATCATTTAAATAATGCAATTGTTTATTTTAAAATTTACTCAAAGTTTAAATGTTGATATTTTATTTTCAAATTACAACTAGTTTTAATTACAATTTCAATACATTTTTTTAGATGGACGAGAATTTTTACCTTTTAATCCAGCTAATCCATGCGTTCAAGATAGGTTTGATACAAGTGGGGAACAGATACCTTGTTTTAAAGCGGGTGACCCTAGGTAAACAGAATAAAAGTGTTTATGCTATTTATTTGCAATTTTATACTTTGTAGCTAACATTAAAATATTTTTTTATTAATTTAATTGTTTTATCTCGAACACAAAAGTCTTAATATCATTAATACTTTTAAACCAAGCATATCTTACTTTTATTATCCAGAAGATAAAGTATATTTTCATTACTTTTTAACACCAAAAAACATTTTAGCAATTGCTTGTGCCACTGAGTTTAAGTAAAACTACAAACAACCATTAACAAAATTTACACATATAGAGCAAGTGAGCACCAAACTTTAGCATCAATTCACACACTTTGGTTAAGAGAACACAATCGAATAGCTAAAAGATTAAAAGTTATTAATCCACACTGGTCAGGAGAAGCACTTTACCACGAAGCTAGAAAAATTGTTTCAGCTTTGCATCAGATAGTTAACTGGAAGTTAGTTTACCTAAATTGAAAGCTAAAATTTCTTACAGTTGTTTCTGGAAAAAAATTACATCATTATGATTAATGATAGTTTTTAAGTTTAGTTTATAAATAAAACTAAGTTAAATCAGCTTTTATTTGATATTTATAGTGTAAATGATTTTTCTTAAAATAAAGTTGCAATTTAACAGTAAAACTATTGTTTACTTAAATTTGATAAGGTCTGGTAGTCTCAACTAAGCTCGGTAATTTTAAAATAATACCAATTTACAAACCTGTGTATCTGAAATTTTGTATACGATTGTCCGCTTGGAGGGCCTGGTAGCACTGGCGGAACAGGTACTGCCTCAGAGTCACTTCTAATAGTTGCATGGCTCTGGCCAGTACCCTTCTCTTGACTACGTGTACAGTGTCTCTTACTCATATCCATTAAAAGTATATATAAACAATATATAATATAAACAATATATAATATATACAAATATCAATAATATATCAAATATGAATATCAATATGTGACGAATATTATAAAAGAATATCAATAACAACAGAAGTATAAATATCAATATTTTAAATAAAATTTAATATCATTTAATAACTACAGAAACTTTAACCTTAAATATCACTAAATATTGCTAAAAATCAATAATAGATTATACACCACTATAAAAATTCTAAATGGCTTAACTTTTATAAATACAGAAAACTTAAACCTTAGTTATCACTAAAATAAAACGTAAATTCACTAACAAAATATATACAACTATAAAACTACTAAATTTATTATTAAAAAAAATAAATATGAGGTTGCAAATAATAAAATGATGAAATGTAAGCAGAGAATAAATAAGAACTCATAGTTGCTTTATTTACTAAGAATTCCTTCTTGCAGAGAAAACTAAACTTAACTTTGCCAACACACAGTTTTTTGCTAAAAACTCAAAATCTCAAACTCCAAACTGAAGACATATTTTAGTGTACCTAGAGTTTTTATGACTATTTTGGCCTTTTAAGAAAAATAGTCTAACATTACACGATAAACAAAATACTAAAAAAAATTTCTTTAAATTTTTGAAGTAAAAGGCAATCTATTAAAGGTGTTTAAGTTATTAGAAAATGTATAAATTGCTAGCTTAGAACGATAAGTCTGAAACGGAGTAATATTAGCCATGCTGTTCACGTAGCTTTGGTACGTTTCTGTAAATCTGCAGAAACGTCTATTTTGTGCGAAAAAACTTGCTTTTGTTTCAATTCTTCAGTTTATAAAGGCCCTGCTTTCTTAGCTTTTAGTATTTATTTATACTTAGTTTTACAATCCTGAGAGATAATTTCGACATCTATGTACTCTTTAGCACTTTTAGTGTCGTAAAAATTGAACAAATTATATACATCTAAATTGTATACCTATAGCTCATATAAATTTTATTTATCAAAAAGCTACCCATTGTAAATTTTATTATAATAAAATCTGTAGATTTTTCTTCAAAAAATAAAATCATACAATTTTATGTTACTAAAATTTGCATAATTAAATGTGGTTTCTATTGACTACGTTAAATGTTCGATTTTGAAAATTTCCATAAAAGTTCCGGAAGTTGTATAGTTAACAATATCAATTATAATTTTAAATTTTATTAACAATATAGAATTCTATTTGATTCTATTTGAATAAGGTTTTATTCAAATAAAGATCTCGTTTGACAAGTTTCAAGCGAGTGAAACATTGTATTGTTAACAGAATTTAAAATTTATAATTGATCATTCTTCTTTTATTTAAGTAGAGAACTTTGATTGTCATCTTTAAAGTATAAAGTACACAGTTGACAATATAACTGTTTTTGAGTTAAATTGTCATTTTCTTATACTTATTTTCAATGAAAGTTTTGTTGATTTACACAAGTGGAAACATATAAATTGCCTTGTATACAGTTATCACTCATACTTCAACATTCCATTAATTTTTGAAGTATTAACATAACTGCATACTTTTATATTAAGTTCAATAACAATAGAGGTAGTTGAAATTGCTCTGTTCCCGCTAGGACGTTATTACGCGTCATTTCAGATGTTTTCAGACTCGTAACTTTTTTAAGCTAGCTACGTCCCTGGCCCATGCATACAACAGCATTTTTTCAGCGTATAAAATTCAACTGCATCTGTTTTAAAAAAATTTTTTTTTTCATGCTAAGTTATGTTATTGAGTTTGAATTGTTATTGAGTCGTATTTAAAAATATATATATTATAAATAGCTATTATAAATAGACATACTAGTAAGATAATTTCAATCTCATTAGAATAAACGTGACTGGATACTAGTTTGAGCAAAATGGATTAATTACACAAACTGCTAAACTGCAGTGAATTTGGCACTGTAATTTACTATAAGTAATAAAGTAAAACAAAGTGTTTACAAAAACGAATGCATAAGTCATAATTTATCAGTATTTATTAAAATAACTCTCAAAATTTTACTATACTTTTAACTTACTTTTAAAAACTTAAGCACATAAAGTAGTAAGACAATTTACGCACATAAGCTACATCTGAACAAACCAAAGTACCTAAATACTTAGGATTGAAATTAACCAGTTATTCTAAAAAATAATTTAAGCGAATACTTGCCGAAGATTTTGGGCCCAACAGGAATGCAAAGAATGGGAAATTTTTCAGGATACGATCCAAGTGTAAACCCTACAACCTCAAACGTTTTTGCAACTGCAGCATTTAGATTTGGACATGTTACAATTCATCCTGAATTCAGAAGGTTTTTTAGTTTTTCTTTAAGTATACTTTTACCTAACTATTTATTGGTAAAAGAAAAATGTTTTTGGTAGCATATGTTTAAAATTAAGTTATATAAACTTTGAAAAATTCATTAACAAGTCACAAATAAGGAAACAATAAGAAAAATTAGTTTGAATACGGCTGTTTTTTGTAAAGGTTAAACGAAACTTTTGACGATCATCCTCAGTTTCCCACAATCTTACTTCATGAAGCTTTTTTTTCTTCATGGAGAATTATTAGACAGGGAGGTCTTGATCCTATCATGAGAGGTTTAAATCAACTATTAAATTTTTTATCATGTTTATTATCAAAAACTATATTACTTACAAATAAATATTTTACAGGTTTGATAGGAAGACCAGCTAAGCTAGCGCGTCCTGATGAGCTAATGAATGAAGAGCTAAGAGAAAAATTGTTTGCACTTCAAAATCAAGTACTTTAACTTATTTTACTTATTCACTGTAGGTAAAGATTATTCAAATGTTAAACAAAGTTTTATACTTCTAAATTAAAAAATACTTAAACATCCAGCAGAACTATCCTTTTTAAATCACACTATAAATAGTTAAAGTCTATTTTACTTTTAACTAAAAATCTAATAACTAAAAATTTAAAGCCTATTTTTAAAAAAGAGGCGTTTAATATATTGAGTTAGTATCTATTTAAATATTTTATATAATCGATCAAAACTACATTTCTAAACATGTAAAAAGTTACATTTAAAATACATTTTTTCAAAAGTTTATTTAGCAAACTAAGTTTTACTTAAAGAGCTCGTCACTACTTAAAGAAAAAGACTTCTTAAAAATTAAGTTTAAATAAGTGAATTGTTAATTAAGCAATTAGTTAGATTATTGAGCAATAAGTAAAATAGACAACACAAACCAAAACAAATTAATACCTTCTGGTAAAGTTTTTAATAACAAATTTAGTAAATATTTAAGTAACTCACAGTTTCTAAAATTATTACTATAAGTTAGGAGTGATAAGATCTATAAACTGATTAATTTTTGTTAAGCATACATACTTACGATTTAAACATTTCAGTAAAATTGGTCGGCTTTAAGAGCATAAGCTATGTCTAGAAAATCTAAAAAGTCTGTTTATTTTTTTTTTATCTTTTTGTAACTTTGTAAATTGAATATCAAATTATTAAGTTATTGTGTAGCTGTATATACTTAAAAGGAGTAAAAATAGTTAAATAAGACCTCGTTTTTGTTTCTTTTTCAACTATAATTCAACTAAAGCATTATAAGTAGTTATTTTTAGCTACTTACAACTTAAACTTTTAAATTAATTCTTAATTCAATTTATAAACAAACTCAAAAATATTAACTTTTAGGGCAGACTTTTAAAGTTTTACTTTATTTTTAGTTACATAAATTATGCTCTAAAAGCAGACAAATTATATTGAAATGAATAAACCGTAAGTATGCATGTTTAACGAAGATTAACTAGTTTTAGAGTCTTACAGCTCCTAACTTATATTTCTTAATTAAATTTTATGATTCATTCAATTTTACTAAGTTTTACCTTAACACCATATAACTCATTTGTTTATTTAAAAGCCGTTACTTTTTAGTTAACAAATCTCTAATGAAGGTAAGAAATGAAAACCACAATAAACATTACCTAGCTGATGTTATTTATACTTAATGTTACAATCTTTTCATTTATCAGGTAGCACTCGATCTTGCTTCCTTGAACATACAGAGAGGTAGAGATCACGGGCTTCCAGGCTACAACGATTGGAGGGTTTGGTGCGGAATGCCTTTTGCTGACAATTTTACTGCACTTGCTGGTGAAATTAGCAATTCCGAAGTCAGAAATCGTCTAGAGAGACTTTATGGTCATCCAAGGTGACTTTATTTTTAATATAAAATTGTTTAAATACTTTTTAAGTATTAAATATTTAGTTAAATCAAAAAAAAATTAATTATTCTTTAATAGCTTTGTTTTCTTACAATAAAGTTAGTTGTATAGTTACACTACTTTTTAAAAAGTACTAAAACTAAGATTTTAATAGTACAGTAAATCCAATACAAATATATTACAAAACTTAAACTTTAAAACTTTAAAGTTGCTGTATTGGAAGTTTTCAACTTCTTTTTTTATGTCGGAACTACTATTTATTACTGTTTAGAAATGTTAAATCACTTTGTCTGTAACTTAAAAAAGAAACATTTTAAAAAAATGTTGTTTTTGTTATACTACGCTATAAGTTAAAAATAGTTTTTGACAAACAGTTTCAGTCATCTTCATATTTACCATCAAATAAAAAAACGTTTAATTTTTTTATTCAAGTTTCGTAACTTAATTTTTCAGCAACGTCGACGTTTGGGTAGCAGGTTTAGTAGAGGACCTAATCGAAGGTTCAAGAGTTGGACCGCTTTTCGAATGTATGCTTGTTAGACAGTTTAGAAACTTAAGAGATGGTGATAGATTCTTTTACAGAAACCAAGGACAGTTTAACAACGAACAAGTAAGACTGTTAAGTCTTAAAACAAATATTAGTTGTTTAGAAAATTGTGCTGTCTGGGTAAATAATTTTATGAACTTCTAAAAATAAACTTGCAAAAATTTTAAAGAAAGTTTTTCGCTATAAGAGCTTGAGGAAATTAGAATTTCTAACATGAAAATTTTTTGGAGACGAATCTTTTTTTAATTTTCTAACAATTTACATATTTTAAGTAGTTTATAGTGGTAAAGAGTTTTTATGTCGAAAATATTTAAGAGAAAGCATATAAAGTTTATGAATACAATAAATAATAAATAAATAAAATACAGCTGGAAACGTTGGAGGGGTACTCGATGGCAAGAATAATTTGCGAGAACACAGGACTAGACCGTGTACAAAGAGATGTGTTCAGGCTAGCTAGCTTTCCACGTGATTTCGTTCAGTGCCAAGATATTCCCACAATCAACCTTGAACTTTGGAGGGAGAGCGCTGAAATTGGCAACTGTGGTGTTCCTCCGACCATTGAAGGTGGAGCTTGGCGAAGATGTGGAAGTGACCCTATGAGTGTAACGTATTACTGTCGCAGGGGAACATCTATAATGGGAAGAGCAGAGCTGCGATGCGAAGATGGAAGTTTTAATGGAGAAGCTCCAACTTGCATTGGTCTGTAACTTTAAAAAAAGTTTATGAATAAGTTTAGGTATTAGGCAGTCTTAATCTTTTGATTCAAAATATATGACAATTCTTAAAACTGATTAACACATTAAATAACTTTGTAGTTATTTCATTAGATAACTAAACTTTTTTTTTATGCACTGATAAATTCGAATGTTATAGAAACACTAAAACTTAATTACAAAGTAGTGCTTATGTGCTCTTTCTTATAATTAAACTATTTTCTTCTAAAGACAATAACGAATGCGAAACTAACAATGGAGGATGTGAAGGTTCTTGTCAAAACACTTTTGGTGGATTTAATTGTGAGTGTCCAGATGAAAATATGGAAATCGACCCTGATGACGACAAAAAGTGTCGGGTTGTTCCTACCACAACAAGGCCCAGTGCTGTCGGTGTTGAAAATGATGTAAGTTGAAGTTTGATTGATTTTTTTTTTTTGATAATTTTATTTTATTTTGTAATTTACAGGACAACCTTAATGTTGCAGCTGTAGTCGTTGGAGTATTGTTAGCCATAACCGTAATTGGAACAACTATTGTTATCACTATGGTTGTAATGAAGTACATGTCAGTTCTTGTTTTTAGTAGCATTTTTATTTTCCAAAATAAAGTAAAAGTTCTAAGCAAAATTAAAGTTTTTGTTACCAACATTTTAAATATTTAGTAGCACGTATATATCTTAAAAAAGATAATATAACCATATCTTAATCGCATCATGTAATTTTTTTTAGTTAGTTTACAATTTTATACTCATTATAACCAATATAAATAAAACATTTTTATACCGTAATAAAATAAAAATAGCTAGAGGTTCATTATACACTGTATTTTTATTTTTTAAATTTAAAGTTATTCTTATTAAAACATTGAAATAACTAAGTTTTTCAGTATAAAATAAGTAACTTGTGAAAATGAAAACAGAAAACTGCGCAAGATGAACGCAAACTCTATATCAAAAATAAGTTTTGATGACTCAAACTCAAGTAAATCAGAATTCGAGAATCCAAGTTTTAAATCAGATCAATAGAATTACATTGAACAAGACACTTTTATCTATGCAATGATGTAATGCTATATTTGTAGTGTTCGAATTTTTTTTTAATTTTTCCAAACTTGTCAAAACAAGAAAACTGAAGATTTAAAGAAACTAATCATAAATCTGTTTTATATAAAAAATCAATTAATTACAAAAAGTTATAAAACTTACTAAACTTAACTTATATTTATATTTATACAGCAGCCAACAACTAAAATTTGTTTTAAATTGTTAAAGTTTTATAAACTTAAGGGTTTTAGTACGCCTTCATCGGTGTAATTTTATTTTTAAATCAGTTTGTTTTACTTAGATACAGTTGTTGTAAAAGAAAAAGTGCTTAAATATTTTTTGTACAAAAATAATATACAACACCTAATTGCTTTATTTTACAATTGAATCTGTATTTTATATTTTCAAAAAAAATTATACCTAAGTTGCTACAATTAAAAAAGAAATTCTATAGCAGCGATTCATAAACGTTGAAAAATTGCTTCCTTAACTATTTAAACAAAAGTTCTTAGCAAAATAAAATTGTTTTACATTAAAATTTATTTAAAAGATTCTTTTTATAATAATCTTATTATTTCGTTATCATTTAATTTATGTTTATAAACAAATATCTAGTTTAATACTTTATAAGTTGCCCATTAATATTTAGAGTATATTCTAGCATAAAAGATTTAAATTCCATGTATTAGAAAATCTAACTAAAAAAATAAACATTTTTCATAAACTTCTTTTACACTTTAACACAAATAAGCTGAACATATTTAAATGACCCCTACAAATGCATCTGATAAACTTAGCAACACTTTATACATAAATTGTAATAAGTTTTTAGCTGAAAGTCGTTTAATACTAATATTGATGACAAGATGCAACATTTTTTAATGAATCAGTTAGGTTGATAAAGTAAATCGTTAAATAAATAAAAACATCCTATATATTAAAGATTTGTTGATAACCAACACAACTATAAGTTTATTATGTATAAAATCTTTGTACTTTCAAATTTAAATTGAAATACCATGAGAAAGTTGTACTAAAATTGTATATCATATAAACAATTTTAGTCTTATATACAACATTTAATTTTAAAATAATGTTAATCCGACATTAAACGACTAAAATGTAAGTTTATTCAAATTTTATAAATAGATAAACTTTTTAATTTTTTAATTTATTAACCACAACTCATAAGAATTATTGATAGAGAAAGTTTAATTTAAATATTAAGCAAAGTTATAACTAAACAATTGAAAATAAAATTTGATAAACGAAACAAGTTTAAACAGCAAACATATGTAAAATTCAATAACAATTCAAAATATAAATTTAAGCGTTTGCTAATAAAGATCCTAGTGAAACAAGTTCATTGGAATATTTAGTAAGAAAGTAATATTAGAAAACTAAGTTAAACTATAAAATTTCAAAATAAAAACAAATCGATAATAGCTTTATTAAAATGGTAAAAAATAACTAATGCATAAAAAAAGTTATTATTTTAGAGATGAAAATAAAATAGTCGTACATACTACATACACATTTCTTTAGCTTACACAAGTCAGGCATAAGGTTTAGAACTTAAACTGCTTCTATGTTTTTAAATGATAACCATTTTTCAATAAGTTCCATCAAAAATATATTCAGGCTATATTTCACATAAATTTTAGATTGATAAATAAATGATGTTAAACAGAAGGTGTAATACTTATTTTATTTTTCAAGTTATTAGTTTTGATGTTTATGTTTGCCATACCAATGTTATTTAGTATACTATTAGTCAAGTATTGATTTATTATATTCAGTAAAAGTTATCTATCCTTCTTTACTTAAAATAACACTGATGACCTTTGGTAAAAATTTCTTTTATTGGTTTTGTATTATCTTTAAATAAACTGAATCATGATTAACAACTGCTTAAACATATTTAAAATTTGCTTTGTTTTAAAATGTTAATAAATTTTTTTTATGTCTGTGTTTAATATTTATTTATTATTTCTTACAAATTTATGCACAAAACTTACCTTTAAAACAGTTTTAAAAAACAGTTACACTAAACAACTTTTTAAGTGTTTAAATAATTTTAAACTTCCGACAGACTTTTTTTTTTCAAAATTTTTAATAAACTTGTTTGTTTTTTGTTTCAGTAGGGCAACGACTTTTTTCTTTAACACTTGGATTGTTTTTTTAACCTGAATTAAAAACTCTGACACATTTTTTCTGCACTTTTTTACTTAAATTATGAATTGAAATACTAAGTTTAGTTAATGAATGCAAAAACTATCGTTCTAGTAAGTTTGTCCTATATAAAATATGGTTAGTATTTTTTTACGAAACATTGCTTTATTTAAACATTTAAGAACCCACATTTTATGATAAGTGTTTTATTTTTAAGATCGTTCGACTAAGACTTTTTAATACTTGGTAAAAGTATTATGGAGGCAAAAAAACTCACGTTTTAAAGAATAAAAAATGACAGAAAAATCAAGTGAACAACTTATAACTATAATTAACCAAGAACTAGAACAGGGTCAATAGGCATCTGGTGGTTGCGGGGCAAGTATAAATACTCCTGGGCTGCAGTTATAG
Organism: Thalia democratica; assembly: GCF_965202585.1. Taxonomy (NCBI): domain Eukaryota; kingdom Metazoa; phylum Chordata; class Thaliacea; order Salpida; family Salpidae; genus Thalia; species Thalia democratica. Next base: position 53,252,760 of record NC_139169.1, on the reverse strand, counting down.
TTTTAGTTTGTACTCATCATAACAGCTCCAAACTATCCAGTATAAGTTTCAAATTTCTCGTATATTTTTCCTGAGAGTTTTTTTTTTTTGCTCTTTGTTATAAATCTCAGAGTATCTAGAGTAAGTTTCAAAACTTTCATTCTCGGGACAAATTTGCATGTTCGCGAGCCGCTTTTATAGGCCACAGCCAATGAAAAAGAAAAAAATGCTCGCGGACCGCAGTTTTCCGACCCGTGAGCTAAAAGAATGTTACTTTTTAATATTAAAAATAGACTAAAACTTAAAATCATACTAAAGCGAATCAACAGTATTAATTTACAATAACTAAATTAAACTTTATAGAATTAAAAAAAAACTATTATTTAAACTAATTAATAAAATAATTTTAAAAGTATTTTCTGGTATACGATTTTTTTTTGTTTACATAAACTGGTCTTAAACTGATGTACAAATAAAATTTTTAGAATATGTAGCTGAAAAGAGTTATCAGCTCGCAAAAAAATTTAAAGGTTTTATTTTTGTAGTTACTGGCACACTTATGATTATCAGTTTAATTTTGGCCAAACGCAGGAAAATATTTTCTCAGATTTTTCTTATAAACCATCAATAATCACTTTAAGATTTTTTACACATGGTAACCAATTTATAAATGAAATGTATTAGACATTTTTCCAACGTAATCACTACCATAGTGACAACTTAATTTATAAATGGTGTTAATTTTTTTTTGGATGGATAAACGTCCTTGTAAGTTCTACTTAGAGGTTATGTAGTGTAAAAAATCGTTTTAAAGTTTACAGAGCAAAAAATATAGTTTACTTCCTCTTAGAAAACTTCTCAAAAATATTGCAAAGTTAAGGAATTTTAAGTAAACTTATCTTGAAGGCCAATCATTTTCCACGCTATCGAACTTCTTGCTCTTAGTTATTACTGTCGATAATGAGTTGCCTAGATAGTAATAGAAAAGAAAGAGTTTTGAAGTATTTTTGAACTCTTCTTTAAGATAGCAAGAAGAACACAGTCAGCTAAAACGCTAAACAATACCATTTAAAACTCCTAACTTCTGCTTGTCGAAACAAAAAGATGTCTACGGATCATATAATACCTCTGAATTAACTTTCGAAGTAATTTAGTTAGAAGTTTACCATTAATTGATCGCTCGACACAAACATCCGAAAAGTTTAATAAGTTATTATGCTCCTCTTGTTTTGTAAACTTATGGTTTTTGTTAGGATTGTTAAGTAATTTAAAAACTAACACTTTATTTTTTCTATTAAACATAAGAAAAGTATAACCTACGTATCGAAGATACACAAAGATGTTTTACAGTTAAAATATAGCTTACTTTCTAGGTAGCCAGCAAAATGTTGGCAAAGGTTGGACTCATTGCCACAGAAACCACCTGTATGTACATTATACCATCAGGACTTAACTTAACGCTTAAAACAACAATATGTAACATTACTCCACACAAAAACCCTGGTGTTTGAGAACACCTTTATGCAAAACTCAATAGCCTCAACTACTGGAATACTAGTAAACAAGCTTTTGATGTCATATGGAATCATATGAACGTTTAGAATTTAGATGCACCCATTGCAGAACATTTAGTAAACAACTCAACATGTGCAAATAGTTATAATTTAAATAGATTTAAAACTATTAAAACTTGTTGTAACGTTTTCAATTTTATTAAACTAAAAGCTATTTGAATTTTATTAAGAAAACCTGTTTTATGTAAGCTAAAATATTTTGATTATACTGTTTATTTAGTTTCGTAATACTTTATAAGGTGTGTTATTGCATTACATTAATGTATAGTTTTACTGTAGGTTAAATATAAAGTAAGTAAACTTAAATGAGTTTATATATTACTAATTGCTTTTGTCTTTTATTACTCTTTTGATTACTTTATGATTACTTGGTTGCTATATAACAGGGGTCGGCAAACTGCGGCCCGCGGGCCAAATGCGGCCCGCGAGCACATTATTTTGGTGAATGGAATGTGGCCCGCGAAAGAAAATTTTGCGGCCCGCGAGCATGTAAATGTGGCCCGCTAAGCAAAAACATATTATAAGTTAAATTTGTTTGATTTGTTTAGTTTTAAGTTCCTGTATAACATTTTTAAACAATTAAAATACTTTACTGATTTAGCTTAAGCTGTGAAAAAGACAGGTTAGGATTCCACCAGGTTTTGTTTCTCATTTTTATAATAACTTTATCCATACAACAGCAAATTATTTTCTGAAAAAAGAGTGTTATAAGTGCTTTGAATTAGTAAGATAGTTATAAAATATCTTTTTGGGAAAAACTAAATGCAAATGTTTTCCATTTTTAAAAAAGTAATGCACAGTAATTAACTAAAATGTCTTTTCTTTACAGTTTAGTTTTTTTTTTCACACGTTTTTTATACCTAAGTTTCTATTACAGATGTTCTATTACTAAATGTTATATTCTAGTGTGCACAAAAAATTTTTAAATAACATAATAATGATAAAAAAAATAAAATAATAATAATAAGAAGAAATAAGGTTTTTTTTTTTTTGGTTTTGACACTTTTAATGTTTTAAAAGTTTTCTTTCATTTTAAACTAACTCCTATGCACACCAATGAACAAAGATGCTTATATTTTAAACTACTTTTAATTTAATACTAAAGGAGATAGAATTTAGTTTATGCATAATTTTCCTACATTATTGTTTTTACATGTAATATCTAAGTTTGTACTGACACATTTAAAACAAAATATATGAAATAAATTAAAAAATGTCGAAATTTTTTGTTTTTGTTAGGTATACTTTTTGATTTTTCAAACAATGTTTTTTGTCAAAATAAGTGAATATTTGTGCGTTGCACACTAATATAAACAGTTGCTGTTTTTTAGAACTACCTACTTAATACAAACTAGATTGAAAAATAATAACTTATTAAGTTTGTACATTTTTAATCAAAATAGTTCAAATTCGACTAAATAAACAAATAAAAATTCCCACACTCAGACTAAGACTATTTGAAGACTTCAAATCTCAGGCCAATTTAGTCATTTTTTAGTATTAGTCTTGAATTGTTTTTTGTATGCTAAAATATCAGGCTAGTTTTGGTCACTCAGACTGATTTTTTTGCTTAAAAGAGTGGTAAATTAAATTTATGATGAATGTTTTGTTCAATGCACAGTGTTGGTTTGAATTAAAGTATATTTTTAATTTTAAGTCTTGCAGCTGATATTATTTGAATTATTATTTGTAATAAATATATACATAAAAGTGTAAATAACTAAAGTTGCTAAAAAATCCCGGAAAAGCTTTGAATTTGACATTTTATGCTTAAAAAATCTGTAAAAGCCTTGAATTTGAAAATTGTCGAAAAAACCTTGAATTTTATTAAATTTTTACATGTAAAGTAAAGAAATTTCGATTTTACACTAAAAATCTACCATATAATATTCTGAATTAAAAAATACATTTTACAGCTTAACAGTATCTTTTTAATTTTTCTATATCATTCAAGACAGTTTTTTTTTACCTTTAACTTAATTATGTACTGAAAATAGAAACAAAAAGTTATACTTTTAAAAACTTTATATTGGTGCATTGCACTTTTGCTTTTAAAATATATTAACCTATTGCTGTGCTTTGTATTGGAACTAAACCTAGAATTTCTCTAAAATGTCAAAATTAGTTATACTACCTGTAATAAAAATTCTAAAACAAGCAACATGTGTCGTATCATTTCTCGCATCTTAACAGACTGATTTAAGTCCTAATTTGGTTTAGGCGGCTTTATAATCTTCAGACATTTATTAACACGACTTCTTGTTGATATTGAAGAAACAAACAAAACATTTCACTATCCCAAACACAAATTATTTAAATAAGTTTTCAACTCTAAACGGTATCTTTTTTTAGTAATTACTTTTGCTACTTTATAACTTGCCTTAACAATTTTTTCTAATCACTCTGTAGTTACTAAAAATAATCATGTGCTTGTTAAAACTGACTTAAGCAATTTTTTTTTGTTTCTCTCAATAACTCCAAACTAACGTATTTTGGTTCTTATAGATCCTTTTATAATTCACATTTGCTCTTTTTAAATGCAATATTTTTATTGCAGATAAATAATTGCTATAATGATCAATAAAAAAATAGGTTTTTATAATTCATTAATAGCTTAATAAATTTCTATAAATTTGTTGAAATTTTAAAAAACTTAATTGTCAATTCAAGCTGAATTATAGTAATCTTTTAATTATATAATTAGTTTACTGTTTATAAACTTCGGTATGAACTTTGTTTTAAACAGGGTTGCCAAACAAACATGCCAGTTTAATTTTTTTTTAATTTAGACTAGGTTTAAGCTATATAAGAATATTATATAAATTTCAGCTGTATCTGAAACTTTCATTTTAAAAACGTTAAACAAATCTTTGGCTTCTCAGAATAGTTTTTATGACTGTAATGAAGTTTACTAATTGTATTTTTTTTTGTCTATTTAAATATTGTGCTTTTTTATAATAATAATATTTTAGTTATGTATAAAGGCTTGATTAACAGAAAGTTTTTAGCTATTTTAACTTTTAATAAACTTAAAATATAATTCAAACATTTTTGCTTTTGCAACCGTGTAAAAAACTAATTATTTAGTAATAAGGTACTTTGTTGAAGGATTCCAGCACTAAAAAAAATTTATTAGCTTACATACAGTATCAACAAGTATTAATTTTATTTAAGTAATTACTGAATTTTCTAAAGAAGGCAACCTATTTAAGACACAAAAACTATTTTCAAAAGTTAGCTATTTTTTTGAATATGAAAAGATGGTTCATGATATAAAAAATATATAAAAAAGACTCCTAAATGTTTTTCATGCTCGGTTTTTATAGAGAGTTAGGTTGTAAGTAAAATAATAAAATTACTTTATTAAGTTTAACTTACTAAGTGTTTAAGAAAGTACATGTTTTATTAAGACTTAAGTATATTAAACAATTGAATTCTATTCCAATAGATATTTGTATATTAAATAGGCATTCTATGTGTAGTTAAAAGTCATTTAGAGTAATAAAGTAAATAAAAGTAAAACTATCTTTGGTATGACCAAAACTAAAGCTGAAAGATTACTCAAATATAACTAAAACTAAAACTGTGGCCCGCGAAGATTTTGAAAACTTGAAATTCGGCCCGCGAGCACCAACTGCCTGCCGACCCCTGCTATATAAGTTAGTGAAATTTTATCTCTTGTTAGCTTTGTAATGTACTGATGAGAACTGCTCGAAATATACTTTTTATTATTGTTTGTTGAACGATAAAAAAGCGCTCAAAAACTTTGGTCTAAGGACCTGGTGTACAAGGGAACCTTTCGGTTGTCGAGTCGTACACCACATGCTTATATAATTTCTTACGAGCTATTAGATTTAAATTTTTATCATTTAAATAATTAGAAAATTAAGTCTAATACCTCTTAAGAACAATCAGCTAAACGAAATAAAAGAAAAAAAAACTAAACGAAAATTAACTGAATTCTGTGTATAAAAATGTACTTAAAAACTTGTTAGTAACATAAGAACTAAAAATATATATAACTTTAAATCAACTTATAAAAGGAGATAAACAATACTTATAGTAAACATTTGAATACTTGAATGATAGGTTACAAACTCTTTAAAGAAATTAAAAATGTAATACGCTAAAATGTCTTTATTACTTTCAATTTCATCAGTATTTTGTGCTAAAAGTATTATTTTTTTATTTTATTTAATAATTTTAATTGAACAGTAAAAGTTATTTTACATTCGAATAGATAAATAAAGTGTTGTATAATTTTTTAGTAACTTTAAGGGGGTGAATTCTTCCATAACTGAACTTAACTTTTACAAATGAAAATAAAAAGACATTTATTGTTAAATTTGTGCTTCTAATTACAAAACAAAAAAAAATAGTAACATTAACAACAACAAATTTTCTTCTATTTTAAAATATATTTTTTTAAATACTTTTCTAAGTCTAAAATTGTAATACTACAAGACAAAAAATATTTGTAAACATAAAAAAGAACTTTTTTCTGATTTTCTTAGAAAAAGAGATTTTTCAACATAAGTTTGCTTGAAACAGTTATCTCAGCGTACTTTTTAAATACTTAATTTTCTTTAAAGTATATATATCTATAACTTTTCTTTTTACGTTGGCATGCTAAAAAAACGAAAAGTTTGTAAGTATTCTGAATTTAATTCAAAGTAGTAATCTTAAAAAATAACCTAAAGAATAACCAGAAAGAAAATGCTGCAATCTAGATTAAACCACTGTTATTATAACCGAATAATTCAACTTTTGAACAAAAAAACAAAAAATAATAATAAAAAAGTTGCTTATTAAATGACAAGTGCTATTAACTCCTTGAACAAAAGTAAATAGACGAGTAGCAATGATCATTAATGACCTTGTTAATCACTTTTTAATAGATAACTTTTAACTTCATCCTGGAACTTTCCAAAATGACTTACATTTTTTAAATATAATGGCAGCTCAGTCCATAACTTACTTCCTTGGTAGGATAGCGATTTATGACCTATTTTGCTGTTGAATCTAGGTAGAAAATAATTTGTTTCTGAAGACCTTGTATGATAATTATGGACATTTTTTATACTTATATAGTAATTTTTAAAGTTATCTGGTAACAGATTATTGTTAAACTTAAACAGACCTAATTTATATACATACAGACCTTCAACATCTAATATTTTTTCTGAGTTTTTAAATTCTCTTAAACTGTCATCATACTTCTTATAATGTATGCATCTAACTGCTCTGTTTATGAGAACACTGACATCATTTATACATTTTTTATTTGCTTTTCCCCAGCACAACAAACCACATCTAACATGAAATTAAAGATCAAGTTTAATGCTTTTTCATTTAAGAAGTGTCTGGTTTTATATAATATGCCTAATGTTTTTGTACTTTTGTTTTTATAGTTTCTATATGTTTTGACCATTTTAAATTTGTGTCTATAATCATTTCCAAATATTTATAGCTATTTGTGTTTGTTATAACTGTTCTACCTATATTTGTATTAACATCCATATTTTTCCAAAAACTATTTTTTGATTGATATAGAATTATGCTACTAGTTTAATTAAGATTTAGTTTAAGTTTGTTTCCCTTAAGCCAATCTGATACCTTTTTTAGTTCTGTGTTAAAATTTTTACTGTCATTTAGGTATGTGTCTTTTGTAAATGTTTTGTATAACATTGTATAATCTGCAAATTTGAGAACGTTAAGACTAGTATTATTCTGTAAGTAATTTATATGTACTAGGAATAACAATGGTCCTAATACTGAGCTTTGTGGTACCCCCACTTTTTTTTCACTTTATTATGTTTTTTTTTACCAATATTACTAAAACGATTAAAATATCTCAACGTTTATTTATTTTAAATATATATATGAATTGAAAATTGAGTTATATTAAAGCAGGTTTCCGCACATCTTTAAGTACGATGTTTTATTTTTGATATGGTTTTTTAAGTTTTGTGGCAATGCTTCTTTATTTAAATGACTTTTAACTTAAAGTTCTTTTTTTTGCTTTAAGCTTTTTAAGGTTTTAGTACTGCTAATGCTACATAGTTATTTGTCTTAACTTATCTATATAGTTATTTGTACTATCTATTTGTATATTGCTAAAATCACTAAGATTTTTCTTATTTGCTATTAAAAATTGAGTATTTAAACTAAACTTATTGTAACTAGACAGTTTAGGTTCCAGTTTTAACCAAATACTTAATTTAACTACTTTACAGTTGTTTAGGGTTTTTCTATTCTCATTTCAAACTTATGATTTGTTTTGTTTTAAAGTTTTATCCATTGTCTATTTCTACTAACACTATCTTTTTCGTTATTTCAACGTTTTACAAGCTTATTTCTTTATACTGATAAGCTCATTGAGCAAAACACTGTTTATAAAATAGGTTGTACAGTAAGCTGAAGTACTCTTAAACAACTAAAAATAAAATTGTTGCTTGTTTAATAATAATTTGATGATTCACATGCTTTTATTTACGTTATAATATAAAATTGTTAGTAAATTTATGATACTAGACGGTAACTTTATTATATAACATTTTTTTTTCAAAACCTACTGTAGAAAACGCTTTATTGTTTAACAAGTTAAATATGTACTACTCCACTTAAAAATTTCTATACCCGCATTTAGTTTAAACATATAACCAGTTATCTTATCTAAGTCAACATCAATCAAATCTATTTTATATCTGATCAACTTTTTTTAACTTATTTATTGTTCGCTTAGTTTATACCTCCCATCAATTTCAAATAATACTTATGTTTTATTATTACAAGATTTCCAAAGCATAGCAGATGTTCGTAAGCAAATTATCAAACGATAACTCGAGCATGAAATCTTAAACTAAAACAAATAAATCTTTTCTCAGTAAAGTTATCTTCCTCTCGAGTCCGAAAATTAAGCAAAACCCAAAAGTGCGTAGTACGCACTGCGTGCTCAGTAGGAAGTGCATATTTAAGAAATCTCGATGTTTTTTTATAAAAAAGTTAATTACAATCTGTTTAAAGTCATACTATGAAAATATGTAAAGTCTAAAAAAGGAAAACATAAATACTCATTTTATACATTCTTTATATTAAAAATGTGAATTATTTAAAAATAATAATCTAAATCCACTGGTCATTTTTTTCTTTTAGGAATTGTTTTTAAATATCGCTTGTAAACAATTTAATATTCAAATTTTAGTTATTAATGGTGCAGTTGTGATTTTGCTGTTCGTTATTTATTAAATTATTTAATTTTTATTAAGGTTTTTTAACAATTTTTTTTTTTTAGAAAACTTAAGTAACACGTTTTTTTTTTTGACAATTTTTATCGTAGACAAAACCTTAAAAAGAATCTGATAATTGAAAGGTCGATAACTGGATAACTGAAAGCTTTATTTGTACACAAGGTCCTAACTCCTCGGACCGTATATTTAAGTTTTTTTTAGTCGTTTGATAAACTATATACAACACTAATTTAGGGTTTTTCGGTAAAATTTTAAAACACAAGTTAGCACTTTTAATAAAACGGGACATTTTCAAAATCCACCCGCGATCAAAATCCACCTAGTCAAAATCGAGAACCGCTTACCGATCGAGGGTAAGGGTTAAGGGTAACAGTGATAATAAAAAACAAATAAGAAATAAGTGAATAAATACAAAAAATATATATAAAATAAGTTTATAAATAAAAATTATGTAAAAAATCCGGTTGATTTTGATAGTATGCCAATAAAACGTCCTTTGCTTAATAAATCGTACTCAAAAATAATTGATTACCTAAAAAAAGGGTCAAGAGGAAAATGACTACATTAATTTTTTTTTTTTTGAATTTCTTGCAACTTTATTGCATACATCTGAATTGCATAGACAATACACCAAATATTCTAACAGTTTTTCATTATGTTTATATTTTCACATATTCAATAAAAAAGATTTTTTTCAATCTTGTATATAGCTAGCTAGGCTTTTCTCAATTTTTGTAGATTTGCATCTAGACTAGAACTAGTTTTTTTATCTAATTACCAGTTCATTTCATCGTTACTCGTTTCCATTTCAGTTTTATTTTTTATTACTGCGCATGTGCAAAATTCAGCTGTTTCTAGACACTGAATAAATGCAACCATATCAGCTGATTTACAATACTAATGAATCAGCTGTTAAACAAAAATTGTCAAGCAGCACTGAGACTAAGTTAAGTGTAGGATTGGTTTTAAGACAGGAATTTGATATTTTTCTGGTTGTTAAAAACTTTTTTTATCATTTATAATTTTAACTAACCCATTCAGATAAATTTAATGTTGTCTTCTATTTGTTTTTCATTTCCATGTCCTGGACAAGACATTAAAAGATATCTGTGTTGTACGACTTGAAAACCCAAAAGGTTCTTCATGCACCAAGTCCTAGAATAAATATTTTGAGCATTTTTTTATCATTCAATAAACTAACTATGTCCATTAATGTTGTAAATGCTAGATTTTATTCTTCAGCTCAACAAGTTTCACTTTTGCTTTTTAAAAAACTAATTTTTTCCAAGATATAAAATTAACTTCTGATGTTTTATATCTAGAAAAATTTGGTCTTACATATTTTTTTGTGATGACATTCCTAAAATTATAACTTTTCATGAATTTTTTAATTTTTTTAAATATTTTCTTGTAATTTTTATTAATAAGATTGGCCATTTTACTTAGAAAACCTATAGTTTGTCTTTTTTAATCTTAAACTGAAATAAAAATAAACTATACAGTGTTGATTTTAATTATTTTGAAAAATTTTCTGTCTTGAAGCTAGACGTGCAATATTGTGACAATCAGTAGAGTAGAGAAATTCACCGATTTCTAGGGCAAATTAGTCACTTTATGTATTTTTTTTTTATTAAAACTATTTTCAAAGACTCTTCTTTCCTAAAAATTAGCTTTTAATAGACAAATATATACCTATTTACTAAAAAAATAACTTTTCCATTTTTAAACAAAACTTCTTTATAATGGTATTTTTTATAGTCATGTGAACACAAAGGGTGAAATCATATGTTTACTGTCCTTCTCTTAGTAATTTTAAAATGAATTATAAAGCATCTAGAAAAATTTTGCACAATAAATTGCTTAAAAAATGTGCCTAGTAGGTAATTTAGTTCCTATTTTTTTCAAAATAAAATTCAAGGGTTTAGGTTTTTTTATTGCTGCATGAAATATATATTTTATTAATAGTTATGAAAATTAGGTTGAATTTGGAAAATAATGATTATATTTACTTTTAAAAAAGTTTTTTACTACAAATATTTTTTGCACAGTATGTTATATGCTTAATAAAGAGCACAGCAAATTGCAAATACAAGCTAGTTTAGCAGGATGGCCAAAAAGCCTGGAATTTGACAATTTAGGCTATAGAAAGTTTAAACAATTTGAGAGTTTTTTTTTAACCTTGAATTTTAATCAATTTCTACATGGTAAGTAGTAAAATTTAAAAAAGACACCAAAAATCTATCATATAGATAAACAATTTTTGTCATCATCAATATTTTATTATTAAAAAACTGATTTAAAGTAGCTTTACAGTGTTTTTCAATGTTGTTATACTATTTAACACAGTTTTTTACTTTAAACTTAACTTTTACTTAAAATAGACCCAAAAACAAGTTCTTTTGAAAACCTGAAGAAAATTTTCCAAAGTCCATTAACCCTGGGGTGGCCATTTTACCGAAAAAAAAGTCTGTAAGATTAATTTTTTTTTTTGAAAAAACCTTGAAACCGGGTTGTAAAAAACCTAAAATGTAGGAAAAATCTGGAATTTGACAATTTATATATAAAAAAGTTCTAATTTAGAACAATTTTTACATGGAAAATGATGAAATTTTGGTAAAATACTTTAAATGTATCACTTAGAATTTTGTATATCATTATTATTTATATAATTTTTTCAACTTTACTCACAAACACTCGCTTCAGTACTTTGTACTAAAGCCCGCTTGGTAAGATCCCAACAGCAGTTTCTTGTGACTATGCCTGCCTAATGAGTCCTAATAAGGACAAAACTGGTTGTAGCTTGTTTGTCTTGAATGCTGTTGTTGTTGGTCAAGTGGTGAAGTTTATTATTTATTTATAATAAAGCACATTTAAAGTAGCATTACAGTATTTTTTCAATATTTTTATACTATTAATGACAGTTTTTTACCTTTAACCTTATTTTATACTGTAAATAGAAAAAAAAATGGATGAAATTTTAAAACCTGGAAAAAAGTTCAAAAAACTGTAATATAGAACTATATTTAGATGTTTAATAACAAATCCTAGAATTTATAACGTTATTCAGACTTTTTGAAATTTTCAGATTTTATGAAACACATTTAAAATGTCAAAACGATATCTTTCTAGTTATTTTATGCATCATTTATTATATACTTTCACATGAGCTTGTCTCACAACAACTGAAAGTCCATGCTTTGACGCTGATGACTTTTTCCAATGTTTTTTTCAATAATTTTTTAAACAACTGCACCAGATTTCTTGTCAAGTGCACAATGCATTAATTCTTACATTTCAATTAGACAAGGCTAACACTTTTATCATTCTATCAAGTATTAGCTTCATGGTAAAATGTAATTGTAAAACTGCTAAATTTTTCTATTAACATATTAACAAGTACCCTACTTGAACAAGCAGATATTGTAAGCTTTTTAGTATTGATGATCTGTAGCAAGGACACTCCCATAGTGAAACTGTAATATATACACAAAAGTTTAAATGCAAGTGGTGTTCATGTACTATGTCACTGTCAAATATGGGAAGAAAAGCACTCACTGTACATATGAATTGAGCTGGATATAGAAATAAAAGGCCAGGAGTTCACCGAATCCAATAATTTTTCTATAATGCTGCATTAAGCTCCAGTAGGGTAAGTGGTGAGAGCAGCAGCAGAGTAGCAAGTTGTGAGAGCAGTGGTGTAAGTCCATCAATAGGTTTGGTAAGTAAGTCACAAACCACAACCGCTGAAATTTTATGGGCATTACACACTGTCAAGCACAATTACTCAGCCATTTCGTGTAACAAACTGGCAGAGCTGAACAAAAAAAAAATTTTCCTGACAGTGCAATAGCACAGTCATGTCAGATACCCCGAACAAAATTATCATACATGATAAATTTAGGCCTTGGACCACGTTTCAAAAACATCTTGCTGCAATAATAATGGACAAGCTGTGTTTATAAGGTATTATAATAAGTATTTTGCTGATAGAGCTGTTTATTGCAAATACATCCATCATACACAGATGGTTTAAGTGATGTAATGGAAGTTTGATGATTGAATTTAGCAAAAAACTGTTGTTTTTAACCTGTATTAAAATTAGATTGAAAGCTTTATATAGTTTCAAGTGTTAGATTATGTATTTTAGAATAAGTTTAATTTAAGAGTTTGATTTAGAAAAGTCAGGAAAATTTTGGTAAAAAGTCAGGAAATTTTTCTCAGCTTGATCTGTGGCAACCATGCATAATAAACTGTTTGTAGATTGAAAACTGTAAGTTTGTTTGGTTGCAACTGAATGATGAGTTTCAATAATAAAAAAACAAACATCTCAATCTAAAAAGAGTTGTGGTCTGATGACACAAGTAGTTTGATCAAAACTTTTTATTAACTTGAGTTTAACTAAAACTAATTCAGCACTTCTTACAAAAAATTGAATTTTTTCTTTGATGTTCTTATTGATTCAATGATAAATTTTTAAAATTTTATTACAATACAATGTTTCACTCGTTTAAAAAAACGAGATCTTCAGTTGTTTAAAATCTGTAAAAATTTATGTGATAACAAGTAGGAAGACATTAGGCTAAACTTGAAATAAAAGAAGTTAAAAAAAGAAAAAATGTATAACAAAAAACTGAGTAAAATCTAATTAAAACCTATAGTTTAAAGTTACTAGCGTATGATGATTTTAATGTTGCTAGGCTAAATTTACAAAAATGCACGTTACTTAATAATTATACAATCTTAAAACTTAAACAAAAAAAAAAATATATATATACAATAAAAAATAATTCTACTAACATTTAGTGGCTTTGTGAAATCTTTAGATAACTAACAAAGAAAAACATCTCTTTAACTAAACCTTTAAGTTAAGTTTACTCGTTTAAAAAAAAAGGTTTGGCTATTGTATTATGACGTAATTATATATTGGTTTAAGTACTTGTACAAATTAAAATAGATATTTTTTATCAAAACGCTCTTAAGTTTTGAAATAAAGCTTCTTAAAGTGTATACAAGAGCATATTAACTCGTTCCTTTTATTTAATGATGTTTCCCCGTCAGCGTTCGCTATTTCCATTTTTTCATAGGAGCAGGTCCTGCAGATTCTCTGCGGTTTCCTTATGTGTCCGATGTGGTGTAAAATTTCCCATTTGATGTTGTAGTTAGTGTTGTTGCGTTTTAGCTTCCAAATATATTTGGATAGTTCGGTTCCGTTCTCCTTGTAAATTTTATATCTCTTATGTGGCTATACCACCTTTTCTTGAAAGTTCCTCCTGTGCTTCCTACGTATTGCTTTAATTCTTTTTTCGTCGTGACCGTAGCTTTATAGATAACATTCTTAGTTAGGCATTTGTTTTTTAGCGGGCATAAGTTTTTGTTAAACCAATATATAATTACGTCATAATACAATAGCCAAACCTTTTTTTTAAACGAGTAAACTTAACTTAAAGGTTTAGATAAAGAGATGTTTTTCTTTGTTAGTTATCTAAAGATTTCACAAGGCCACTAAATGTTAGTAGAATTATTTTTTATTGTATATATGTTTTTTTTTGTTTAAGTTTTAAGATTGTATAATTATTAAGTAACGTGCATTTTCCTAAATTTAGCCTAGCAACATTAAAATCATCATACGCTAGTAACTTTAAACTATAGGTTTTAATTAGATTTTACTCAGTTTTTTGTTATACATTTTTTCTTTTCTTAACTTCTTTTATTTCAAGTTTAGCCTAATGTCTTCCTACTTGTTATCACATAAATTTTTACAGATTTTAAACAACTGAAGATCTCGTTTTTTTAAACGAGTGGAACATTGTATTGTAATAAAATTTTAAAAATTTATCATTGAATCATTCTCCTTTTTAAGTCGAGAACTTTGATTGCAACCTTTAAAGCAAAAAGTACGCGATGTTCTTATTGTACTAATTACTGTGTACTCAATTATTCCAAGCATGAGTAGTTTATAGAGTAAAAGTTAAACGAAAAAAAGTTTGGTGTTTAGAGAAATTTGATTATTAAAAGAATATTTTATATACTTCATAAGGTTAACTTGTGTATAGTATAATACTATTTATTGAATATTTTTTCAGGCTTTAGTTAAACAAATATAATAAAATACAACTAAAAATATGAATTCTTATGTTCAAAAAAAATCTCTTAGTCAAGATATAATAGTTTTGACCAAAAACAGCGATATTTTACAAAATAAACAGTTTAGTGGTAAAGCAGGGAACCAAAGTAAAACGAATAGTATTTGTTTACTGACAAAAGTAGAGATACAAAAGGAAAGAAAATTTAGTAATGATAATGAACAAAACAATACTACCTCTAAGAAGCCACTTGATAATATTGAAAAAAGAAGAATTGCAAATTGCAATGAAAGAAGAAGAATGAAAAACATAAATGCTGGATTTGAGTCTTTAAGGGATTGCCTTAAACTTTCAGTTGATAACAAATATAGTAAAGTAAGTTTTTAAATAAAGTTATTAATGTAAATAGTTTTTACTTTTTATTTAATTTTTAGTTTAGTTTTAAACAGGGTTATTTAACCATCTAAATTTTGAATTTTTTAAGCAATTGACAATTACATAAGAGAACTAAAAGTTATAACTTTTTTTAGGCAGCATTATTGCAAATGGCAGCAAATGAAATGAAAAGCTTAAAAGAAAAGTATAAAGAAGCAAATGAAAAATTAAAAACTTACGAAGATGCAAGATTAAGTTGCTCTTGTGGTGCTATAGTCAATGCTGAAAAAGTAAAACCTTCCAGAGTTGTTAGTATTTTTTACAGTAAAACTTTTATTATTAGTTTTAAAATGTTTTAATACTGTTTATAAAAGTGAATTTATTTTATGTTATAAGATTATACCTAAACTAATTATTATAAAACATATTAGCACAAGTAATGTACAGAACACACAAGTCTTACCAAGAGAGTTGATCTCTATTAATCATTTTAAACTGAAAGATTTACATTTTGAAAGCTTGATAAATTTCATAAAGACAAAATAGTTGTGAAACAACAAAAGCTTTTATTTACCTTCAAAAGTATTAATTTGTGCTTTTTTTTATGTATAAACATTGCTCATAACATTTCAAAATGGTACTGTTTATTTATTTTTTAGATTTAATCTGGTACTTGCTTTTATCATATATATATATATATATAAAATACAGTTTTTATTTCACACAAAAAACTTTGGAATTTATACGGCTGAATTATCTTTAACTAACAGCTATACTTCTTTCAGCAATATTTATTTTTCAAATTTTATACTAAAAATTCACGTACATTCTGTGATATATATTTTTAAGCTAAATATTTTTCAAAGTTTTTATTGTTTTATTCAACTGTCATCCTCTTTTTAACAAACCAAGTTGAAAAACAATTAGTTATAGAATTATTAGAAAAGCCTTTTAGTTTAGTTTTTTTTTTTTAATACCTTTTTCTTTGCTTTTTCGAATGAATTTTTTGATTATTATCTGATATATATATACAAGGATACGGTTAAGTAATTAAAACAGATTAAAATAGCTTTCGTAAGTTTTTAAAATTAAAACTTTTAAAAACTTCTTCAACATATTAAAACCATAATTTGTGTATGGTATGTTTAATCAAAATTTATGTTTTTTATTTCAAATTTAATTTTAAGTTTTGATAATAGATGAGTTATCACATTTTCCTAAAAAGTTATTAAACTATGTAGAATAATAGTTCCTTTTAAATATTTTATATAAAAGATAAGATAGTCTTTATTATATTAGATCAGACCACAAAAAAAAATAAGAAAAATGAACATTTTTTAGAATTAAAAATATTTTAACAGAACATTGTATGATTTTTTAGTTAAGTGTTCAGAGTTGGTCACTAATATAGATTTAAGTTGTAATTAATTGTATAAGCATCTCCCTCAGCTAATACATTAAACTATTTTTTTAATGTAAAGATAACTTTTTTATTTGATTTATACAAAAAAAAATATTTTTCTACTTTCATATTAAAAAAAGCTAATTGACAGGCTTCTTTAGTTGGTGATAAACTTTTTATATGTTCAATTGCTAATTTGCAAGTTATTCACAATAAATTATTTTTTGATGCTTGCCACTAGTAATTGATTATGATGTCTGTTTTTTTTTATAAATAACTGGCTTTAAATTGAAGTACTCACTAAATAGAAGTAGTTTTTTCATATTCATCTCGTAATATCACTAATATACAAATTTTAATTTATACTTTTATTAATTTTTTTTTTTTAAGTGTTTTTTAGTCTAAAAAATTATTAAGATCAATACTTATCAAATTTTAAAGCTATCTAAATCTTCAAAAAAAAAACCAAGTTTTTAGAAAAGTCAATACTAAATAAATTGTTTACGAAATGATTTTATTACTTAATTCTTTTATATATATGAAAATAGCATTGCATTTTCAGAAAGGTTAATAAATAAAACAAGGTTTTAAACTAGCACTTGTTTAGCATTACAACCTGTACTCACTTAATGATTATCTCAAGTCAACAAAGTATAAAGTTAATTTTGTAAATGTCTCGAAAAAAGATACATATTTTTTGTATGTTTCAGTTTGTGTTTAAAAACAGTGTATAAGTGTTTTTTATTAATTCTAAATAATATAATTTATATTTAAACAGCCATAGACTTGAAATTTTTGTATTAGATTTAAATAGTTTTTACATTACTCTAAATTATTAATATAATTAAATTAGTAGTGTAAATTAAAAAATTAAGTTAAAATTCATAAAAATTGCAATTTAAATGAATTATTATAAAACATCATTATTAAATAAGTTAATCGTTTAATGTTTTCATAGATTCAAGCAAAGCGTATCTCGAATGAGGATGAAGGTATAGGAAGTCCGTATTCATGTGAAGAAGTTGAAGAAATTGCTGACCCAAATCTAAATGTTAGTTTTGTTCAAAAAATTTTATCAAGTTCTTATAAAATTAAAACAGGATAGCTTAATTAAAGTTAACTAATTAAAATTTGTTTTTGTTTTTAACAATTTGGTCAAGTTTTTTAGCAAGTTTAATTTTGAAAAATATAATTTAGTTTGAATTTGTATCACTTTTGCTTAAATTAAGTTCCTTGCGAAAAAAACAACTTTGAAATTGAATATAGTTAGTTATTATAAATGTTAATTAAAATCAGTTTAAACAATATTCAATTATAAAAAAAAAATTAAAGAGTTTTTAAAATTTAAAACATACTTACCAGACATAAGCTACATGTAGAATCATACTTAACTTAAAGTATAATTTTTTATCAAACTATATGTCTTGTTATTAAATTTCAGGATAGTAGATAATATGTAAAACTGTACCTTTATATTTTTTTAAAACTATATTTATTTGATTTTTCTAAGTAAAATAATTTCATATGCAAGTTTTTTTTTATTAAGATATTTTTGATTCCTTGTATTTTATATAGGTATACACATTGCCTCCAAGGACAGGGATAATGCCTGTAATGAAACTTCCTAATGTACAATCAATAGGTAAAAAAAGACCCTGTGCAAACAGTCCAATTTGTCAACTCCAATCTAAAAAAAGGCACATACAGGTATCAACACTAATTTCCTTTTCACATACAATAGTATATTTATGAAAAATATTAAGGGCATAGGGGGGTCCACCTTGATTTTTACAAGTTGATCTTATTTTATAGAGTTTCATCCGAGCTATCAGACATTTTTAACCGTTTGAAAAATTCAAAGTATTTTTTGAGATATTAGCAGTCAAAGTCGGTGACCTCAATAGGTTTCTAATGGAAGGCGCAAACTAAAAACGCGAAAAAAGACCATTTCACTAAAAATCTATCTCCTCCTTCATTTTTTAAGCAATCTTCTTCAAATTTTCACAGAAAGTGTATTATTAAACTTTACATTGAATGCAGGAATTTTTTTGATTTTGAAAAATAAAATTTTTATTAAAAAAATACCACCTATTTCTTTTGTTTTTTATATCTAAAATTTTTATTTTTTTTTACTTTTTAAATTCCAACATTAAAAGTCTTTTAAACTATAAAAGGAACGTTTCCTGAAAATTTGAGGTCTCTATCTGAAAAAAAAAGGATAAGATAGGTTTTTAGTGATTTTTTAAATTTCTGAGAAAATTGACCCCGAAAAACTTGCGGTCCATACGTTTGTATCGAAAACTTATTATAAAAATTACAATATCTCAAAAGTTAAATAATGTTTTTTAGTTTTATAAAAACTGGCTTGTAGTTTGTACTTTAAGCTTTCATGTAAAATCCAATGTTATTTTTAGTAAAAAAAAA
Source organism: Thalia democratica (assembly GCF_965202585.1). Taxonomy (NCBI): domain Eukaryota; kingdom Metazoa; phylum Chordata; class Thaliacea; order Salpida; family Salpidae; genus Thalia; species Thalia democratica. Next base: position 53,233,673 of record NC_139169.1, on the reverse strand, counting down.
TGTCGAAAAATGACCCCCTATGCCCTTAAGTTATAATAATATAATTGATATTATTAAAAGTAATAAGTTTTATCTAAATATTCTCATTAGATTTTACGTTTGTTTATTGATAAAAATTTCAAAAAACTTAGGCTTACTTTTATAAACTACTATAAAATTTTACATACTTACTTTCGATTACACTTAAACAGAGTATTTTATAGATTTTATACATTCAAAAAAGTTAATAAATAAAAATCTAGAACAATTGAATTCAACTAAATTTATATACCTCACATTTTTTAGCCGCAGCTTATAAGGATAGGCTCAATAAATAATATGAACAAAAATGGAACAACTTTTAAAGCAGAAAATATCAAAGCAATCCGTTTTCTTTCAAAAGTAAATTGATTTAATAGTTATTACTAGTGTATTTTTTTACCTTACTTTCCTAGAATGTTTAATGTTTTTTTTTCGAAAATTTCAAAAAGACAACTTCATGCTTACTTATCAAGCAGTGCTTTTGAGAAAAAAATCAAATGTTATATTTTAATAATATTAATTATTTTATCAGTTATTACATACACAGAGTGTCCCAAAAATACACCCATTCTTCAAAGTCAAGTTCATCTGCTATCACACAATTTGATTTAACAATAATCAATGGTTTAATCTGTAACAAAAGTATAACCAATTTATTTTTCTGCTTTATCGTTGATATTTATTTACATTCAGGATTAACTTATTACTTGTATTAATTTTCGGGATACCCTGTGCACTACACTTTCTTACTGATGTTATTTTGAATAACGTAAATTATAAAAAGAACAGTTTTATTCGTATAAGTAGATTAGATTGAAATTGTAACTTATTTTGTTTTGCTTCAACATCTATTTAGCTTTTTATTGCAAACGTTATTGCAAAATTTATTTAACAGATTATGTTATATTTTCAATTCTTATTTTTATAAAAATAAATGTAATAATGTTTAAGAACTTAATTAAAAGGTATATTGCCAACTATTTTATAACTGCCACCATTATTTAAGCCTATTTTTGGGTAAGTTTTGTGTTATTTGAGTAAAAATAATTCCAGAATTCGTTGCCAAGGAGTAAAACAACAAACTTAATGGGAAGTTCTTTGTATCCAGGTGCCAAAGTTGTGTCTAACATGGATATACGAGGCAGATTAACGGGGGTCATGGTTAGCCCAATGCCAAGCTCAAATTTCAAACACTATGATCAAAGTCAGTCGATTATCTAAGTTAACTGAAAATGTTTAATTATTATTTATCTCAACTTCAAAGTATTAACTTGAAAACCAAACTATTAATGTGGTATTTAGTTTTGTAATATATCTAACAGTAAAGTTTTCTCACCTGTAATCGTTGGAGTAATTGATGTATACTTTCTAAACAATACTAAATTGTTAGCATCTGATTTATAAATGATTTTTTTTGTATTTCTTTAATTTGAGCAGCTTAAATCTATTTTACTACAATTAGATCATGAATCTATAATATCAATAATTGTAGTAGAATTTAAATTGAAAATTTGTTTTATTTCTTAAATTCGTAGTTAAACATGTACGGTGCAGTCGTGCTTGTACTATCTAAAATAAATAAACAAAATTTCAAAAAGATTTTTGTTTTTGAAAATGAGCCTATATTTTTTGTTCTTTCAACTACCTTGTAAAATTTTCAAGGGTGGCCAACTATAGGTGTTTAATTATTTTAACAATCATATGGGCTCAATGTGTTTATTTACACTTATTTTTAAATTGAAGTTATATTGTGATTAGAATTCAGTTTAAGTTACTATTAGAAACTACTTTTAAATAAGATGCTTAAAGTGAGCACAGTTTATATTTTAACTCCATTCTGAGAAAAATATTATGGTTATGTTCATATAAATATCATATGATGTAAATCTTTTATACAAAACCTATTAATTTCACCAACTTCGATTCTCCATATATCACCTTTTTTTTGTTAAATTATCCTAGTAAAAATCTACGTAATAAGACCAAATTGAAAAAATAAGTAAGACACCTCCCTCTATGCTTTTAAGAAAAACTAAGTTTTATAATACCATTTAAATTATATAAAAAGTTGTCGTATACATAACAATTTATTGATAAAACTCAAGTATACAGTGATTCTAATGCCATGATGTTTTTCCTAATTTTTTGAATTCATATATGTATTATTCTAAATAAAAAGTATTTTTTATTTACTAAAATTAAAGTTCCAGAAATTTTATCAAAACTTATTTGTCAACAACTACTAAACTAAGGAACTAGTAATCATTTTTACATTTTAGAATTTTCTCTCAATTAGTACTAAACTAACTACAAATGCGTTCTAAAGTTAAGTTTTTCTAAGCTAAAGAATTGAATTAAATGTATTTTTTGCAAGTTTCAATATTTTTAATTAATAAAAAGCTTTGTGTAGTTGTTGTTGTTTACCTTCTTTTATACAAATAGTTCTAAAATAGTGTTAATTCTATTTTGTAATTTGTCTTGTATGTTATTTTTACTTCACTTAAACTCACTAGTAAAACATTCATTGCAGAATATTCTGATTCATTATGTAAAAAAGTTTCGTTTTCTTCTCAATCCCACATCCAACCAGTAAGTATTGTATTTTTACATATTCGTTTTTGTTCATAACGAGCAGCTAATTGTAATCTTTCTATCAAATTAAATAGTATTTATAAAACGAATTTGAAATATGAAATTAAAGCATTAAATTAAACTTTTAGAAGTACAAGAGTAGAGTTTTTTTTCTTTAATTTATTTTATCTTAAATTTTGTTTAATTTTATTTTTTAAGTAACAGGGTTGCCACAAAACCTAGAATCCTGGAAATACTTGGATTCTGAGAAATTAAAGAAAAATCCTGGAACTTTGAACAAAAATCTCTAAAAAGCCTTGAATTTTAAACGATATTTACATGTCAAGTAAAATTTTGTTTTGATACAAAAAATCTATTATATAGAAAAAAAAAATTTGTTATCAAAAATGTTTATTGTTATAAAACACATTTAAAGTGTTGTCAGTTAACAGTATCTTTTCAGTGTTGTCATATTACTTAACACAGGTTATAACCTAAGTTTAACATTAAACTAACAATAGACCCAAAAACGTGTACTTTTAAAAACCCGGAAGAAATTTCTCAAAAACTAATGGCAACCCTGTAGTAAATAGGTTTTTATTTCATACGCCTTAGTTTTCACAGGTGAGTGATGAAAAAGAAGGTTGTAGAACTCATCATGACAAATTTGACTCTTTACTAAAAGTTAGTTTAAAAATTATTTTTAAATTAAAAAGTCAAATTTTGATTTTTTACATCTTTTTTTTTCGTTTTATAAATCTATCACAAATGTTTGAAGTGCAAAATTAACAAATGTAACATGTTAGTTCTTTATATTTTTATTATATTTGCAGGCAATTGAAGCAGTTGAAAACCAAGAAAAAGTTAAAGTGTCTTAAATCGTTTGCTATTTATTCATTGCAAACAAAGTTGTATTAAAAGTTATTTAAGTCATAGTTTGTTTTTATTTTTATTCGATTTGTTAGTTAATTTTTTTACGACATAGACAATTATTTATTGTACCACGTAAACTTTTTTGAAGTAATAAACAAAAGTATTAATACATAGTATTACTCTTTAAATTTATTTTTACATTTGCTTTTGTTAATGCTGTTAAAGATGTTTTTTAGTTCACGTAGTTTTTTTTTGTATATGATATAGCAATGCTTTGTTTAGATTTTAAATTACTTTTTTAAACTCTTATTTAAAATAAAATAGCAAAAATTTTAATAAAACAATCGTTTAGGTAAATTGTATAGAATGTCTTATAAATGTAGAACGTGTGTATTTAAATGTTGTGGAACATATTTTTTGGCACAGTTATAACTTAAAGAAATAAAAATTATTTAGTATTTTAGAAATAAGCTCAGCTAAAGGAGTAAATATTTTAAGTAATACATTTTTTATTATAGTAAACTGAAATTGTTCATAAGCCATGAGTTCAATAAAAGATTTTATTAAAAGTATTATCCAAAATTATTTACAGGATTCACACTAGATTTCCCTAGATATTTTCAGTGTTACCAAAAACACTAGATTTTTCATTATAAAACTTAAAAACCATAAAAAACCTTTATTTTGCTTAGTGCTTAATTACACATGCAATTTTTTTAAGATGATATATGTTTATTACTGTGATAAAGTATACTAATTTTAAGATTATGAGTTTAAAAGCAAAACAATTAAAGTTCTAAAACTCGAGAAATGTAAGTATATACTGTACTTATTATTTTTTAGCTTTATAGAGCACTAAATTTTATTAAAGGGATCAACAGTTATCAAAAATCAAGTTTGAATAAAACTTTTAAGTTTAAACATGGCAGGAAAGTCTTTAAACAGATTTCAGTACTTTTAACTGTTGATTTTTGAGGGAGTAAAAATAAGATAAAGCCTTTTGAAACATTCAGAAACTTATCTTTTATTTTGATACACTGCAATACTGTTCCTGCTTTTAGCTAAATATTTTTTGCAACAGGTGCTTTATAAAATTTTTATAGATAGTTTAAACTATATAAAATGTTCACAAAAACTTTTAAAAAGCAAAGTTTATCAGATAAAAGTAAATTTATAATAGATTAGTTCAATAGTTACAGCCGATAAACTGCTATTGAAAGATTAACTTTCAAAAACATGTCCATAGTAACTAAGCAAAGGAAATAATAGTATTGTGCACACCTAATTATTAATAGTAAACATTTAAAATATTATTGTAATGGTAACTATTTTAAAGTAAAGTTCTTAAATCTATTAACAAAAAAATTGTACTATATTCAGATAAAAGTTCTGTTTAAGCCATATACAGGGTTGCCACTCGGTCAGGAAAATTTTTTTAAAATTACAAAAGTCAGGAAAAAATAGGGGGTTTTGAAAAAAAGTCAGGAAATTTGATGAAATTAAAAAAAAAGTCAGGTTTTGTCAGTTTAAATTAAAAAAATTCCTTGTTTTCCAAAGCCTTCAAATTGTGAAAATTAATTAAAAATCTATTAAAGTCAGAAAAAAATTCCAAAATTTTCCTAGAAATTTACAAAAATATTAAATTTTATTTCCAATGCCTTCTTCATCTGGTAAAATTAGTAAAATATCCTTTATAAAACTGCTAAAATTTTCTATTAACATAATGAACAAGTACCCTACTTGAACAAGCAGATTTTGTAAGCTTTTTAGTATTGATGATCTGTAGCAAGGACACTTCCATAGTGAAACTGTGATATATACACACAAGTTTATCTAGCATAGTTTTAGAATCAAAGTGTTTTTTGTTTAAGTAAAAAAATGATTTCTTTATAACTAAGCAGTTAGTTTAGTATTTTATGTAACAAGTTAATGTGTATATTGAAGCGGAATGTAGACCAGATAACGGAAACTATATCTTCATTGGATGAAGAGGTTGAAGTGCTAATAAAAAAACGGAGAAAATAAATATTAGTACAGACATTAAAAAAAAAACAGTATTTGATTAAGTTCTTTAATGTTTTAACTGTAAAAATTAGTTATTGTTTTAAGGTTTGAGTTGTGAAAGTTTCTTATTGATTTAAGGTTTAATTGTAAAAGTTCCTTATATGTCGTTTTGTTTATTTAGATACATTTATGCTAGGAAATTCTAAAAAAATGTGTTCTTTATTTTTTAAAGGTTTCAGCTGTAAAAATTTGTTAATGTTTTAAGATTTTAGTTGTGAAAGTTAATTCAAGGTTTTAATTGTAAATGTTCCTTATATATCGTTTGTTTATCTAGATACATTTATGCTAGGAAATGCTAAAAAATTGTGTCTTTTTTCAGACAAGCTGTGTTTATAAGGTAATAATACAAGTATTTTGCTGATAGAGCTGTTTATTACAAACATCAATCATACACAGATGGTTTAAGTGATGTACTGGAAGTTTGATGATAGAATTCAGCAAAAAACTGTTGTTTTTAACCTGTATTAAAATTAGATTGAAAGCTTTATATAGTTTCAAGTGTTAGATTATGTATTTTAGAATAAGTTTAATTTAAGAGTTTGAAATAGAAAAGTCAGAAAAATTTTGGTAAAAAGTCAGGAAATTTTTCTCAGCTTGATCAGTGGCAACCATGCATATATTTATTTTAGTTTTTTTTTCTGATTTAATTTTCATGTAACCCTAGCTAATGTAAAAATTTGATGAATCTTTTTACATCCGCAATTTAATAGTAAAATATTTTGTATGCTACATACAGACTAAACAATTACAATATTTAAAACTTTTCTATTAGATCTTATTATAAGTTTAACGTCATGTCAAGGACAGATAAGTTTTATATTCAGAGTATATAAGTGTTCAGGCTTCTTGTACTTTATTTTATCTGTGGAATAAAAGTCCTTAAAAAGTTTCTTGTGATTTTTGTTTAAACAGTTATAGAAAAAAAATATGATATTAACGTTTATGATGCAACTACAAACTAAAAAAAAATTAATTAATGATTTAGCATTGGTTTAAGAAGATTAAAATAAAAAATATATATTTTGAAAATAATCTGAAACTACAACAATTTAAAATAAAATTAATTTTTAAATATATTTTAAGTAAAATAATCAAAACATTAAGCTTTGTTGAAGACAAAGAAGTTATAATATAAGAAAAAGTATTTTAAGATTAATTAGTTTTTAAAAATTCCTGAAAAAAAAATGTAAAAATTAACAAATTTCTACTGGTTGGGTTAGAAATGATCAAGTTAAATATTATCGGTTAGAAATGATTGGGTTAGATGAGAACAGGTTAGAAATTATCAAGTTAGAAATAATCGGGTTAGATATGATCGGGTAGACATAGTTAGACTTCCATAGGCCTATTAAGATAATGGAATTAAAACAAAAATTAAGAAAAATTAAATAATTTTGTTATATAAAGTGGACAAGCATATTTTTAAATAAAATCTAGCTAATAAAATAGTTATGTCATGTAACAAACTGCAAAAGTATGTTACGTCAATTAATCGTCTTGAATTTAACTAATAATTAATAAACTCCTACTTAGTCCTAGAGCAAAAAAAAAGTCACTAAAACTTTATCAGACTCTTTAGGTGTATAACAAGTCCGAAGGTAATTAAATCCCATCGAAGTTAATCTTCTTTAAAGCTTTTACTTAACTTTGTATAATATCCAAAATGTTTTAATTACGACTTAAATTATTACTTTAGCTGACAGTTATTTATTTTTTAGTATAATTTTACTTATTTTACTTATAATTTTAGTATTTATTTTACTTTAATAAAAAGAATTAAAATAGCGTAAGTAAAAACAAGATATGACTGAAAAAAAAACATTTAAAAAATAAATATAGTTAAATAATAATTTAAGCAGAAGCTCAAAAAAAAATCCATCAAAGTTTTTATGCATCTCTTTTTAGCAATAAATTTACTAAAGTAATTTGTACGAATATCAAAAAGTTTTCGAATCTACCTTTTATTTTTACTTCATAAAAATTATTTCGCAACACAAAATTTGTAATAGTCTAGTAAGTTGGTTCAAAGAATTTCTTCATGATAGAAACCAAAAAATAGTAATTGGTTACACACTATTAGAATTTTTTTCATATTGTAGTAAAGTGCCTTAGAAAAGGCCACTCTTATTATAAATTTTTCAAATGATATGATCATAAATGAAGTTGATGTTAGTAGCAAAGTTAACCTCTTTGCAGACAACACAAAAATTTTAGCCATTCTAATTCAAATTAAAAAAGTATTTAGTCGTAATTTACCATTGGCTAAAAGAAAGAAAATTAAATTTAAGTCCTAATAAATAACAGGTTCTAAATATTCAATATATACGTCTACTTTTGACTTTGTGTTAAACAATATAAGCTTTTATTTTAAGATCTTAGAATTTTAGTCATTAAAATTTTAATTGAAACCACCATACTAAATACGTTTACCAAGTTTTATAAACTATATAATTTCAAGATTCATATCTACTGATATAATTCTTAAGAAATAGTTTTTCGTATACATTCGTCCTAAGTTTGAATACAACAAGTCAATCTGGTCTCCCTACTTGAATAATATATTTTAACCATCGAGAACCTCTTCAAAAAAAAACAGAATAGTCTCTAACCGCTGCAATAATTCTTTTATTTCTCACATTGAAGACTAAGAAAACTAAAAATTTATTCTTTAGAATACAAAAGACTTATATTTTTCTTAATGCTTTTTAAAACTAGTTATCCACCTTTGATTTATAATCAATATTTCAACCTTATCATATAATTAATTACTAAGAAATAAAAACAAAAAACACATGCAGTCATAAATACAATCGTGTTTGAAAAATAATTATTTTTTTATCGTTTAGTTTAAATGCAGAGTTAGCTTCAAAACAAAAAAGTTAACAGCTTTGATTTAATTTAACTTAACTAAAATAAAATTTACATTAGTAGAAATTATCAGTAATTTACCAGTTTTATACTAATAAACGCTTGTTTTAATATTTAGGATTTCGTTCATTCTATAGTTAGCAGCGCCTTTCCTCTGTAAATAATAAACAATGAACTTTACCGCAAGATCAACAACAACAGCATCCGAGACAATCCTACGACCGGTTTCGTCCTTATTAGGACTCATCAGGCAGGAATAGTCGCGAGAAACCGCTATTGTGATCTTAAACAAGCGGGCTTAAGTACGAAGTACTGAAGCGATCGTTTGTGGGTAAAGTTGAAAAAGTGACACAGCTAAATCATTCACAGCCCAACGTCTCAGACATTGTCAGCTTGTTGTGAGATTGTAGTCTGCGCTTGTTTAAGATCACAATAGCGGTTTCTCGCGACTATTCCTGCCTGATGAGTCCTAATAAGGACGAAACCGGTCGTAGGATTGTCTCGGATGCTGTTGTTGTTGATCTTGCGGTAAAGTTCATTGTTTATTATCGATTGCATAAAACATCTCAACTTCGTTGATGATGGCCGAAATAAATACTGGCTAAAACTGATCAAACGAGCGCAGACTACAATCTCACAACAAGCTGACAATGTCTGAGACGTTGGGCTGTGAATGATTTAGCTGTGTCATTTTTTCAACTTTACCCACAAACGATCGCTTCAGTACTTCGTACTTAAGCCCGCTTGTTTAAGATCACAATAGCGGTTTCTCGCGACTATTCCTGCCTGATGAGTCCTAATAAGGACGAAACCGGTCGTAGGATTGTCTCTGTAAATAATAAACTATTTTAAATGTTTTCGATAAATATTTATTTGACCTTTATTGTTAATTTGCTTTGAACTTTAGGTTTTAATTTTGTGCTTAGTCAATGCATTTAAATTTTTGATGTTTTTTTTACATTTGTCTCTGCTTTAATTCTAATAATGTTCATTTTAATTGTATCGATTATGTTTTGACAACGCAATAAATATAAAAATAAACAATGAAATACCAAACGGTTGCACAAATGTGCAGAACCTAACTTTTTAACTGAGGACGTGTATATCGGGTTGATGTTTGAACAAGAAGAAAATTCATTATTAAAAAGGCGTTTTTGATTTCATTTCTGGCATTCTAGTACGTTCTAAATAAATTTTATAAAAGTGACCCAGAACCCTATTTTGATGTAGAAATGCGTGATTCAGACTATTTTGCTGATTTTTGCATTAAAATCTTTGAAAAAATTTACTAAATTTTCTCAGTATGATTACCTGAATTTTGCAGACAAGTTTTTTGTTGGTAAGAAGCTGGAAATTGATTTTAAAATGAAAGGTTGTGCAACTGTGTTTTGCGTAGGACCGCAAACTTCGAACAACAATAAATATCAAAAATTAAATTTAAAGTAAAACTATCTAAACATTAAGTTTTGTTTTAGACAAAGAAAACTAAATTTCAATAAAAGAACAATTTAGTTAAATATCTATTTTAAAACAATAAAGAATAAACTAATGTATACAAAACGAGTTAAAAATGATCGAGTTAGAAATAATCGGACTAGAAATGATCGGGTTACAAATGATAAGATTAGAAATGATCGGGTTAGACATGATCGGGTTAGAAGTGATTGGATTAGAGATGATCGGGTTAGAAATTATCGCGGGTTAGAAATGATAGAAACCGTTTTATCAAACCATTAGCTAATAATTTTGAATATGTTTATAAGTTTGATATGAATTTTGAAATTTTGTACTTTGTATTTAGACGATATCAATGAATTTATTTTGCTAGTTACAGTTAATAAATTAATCTTTTTTTTTTAACTTAAAGTACATTATAAAAATAAAAATTAAAAACCACAATTGTACTCTTTTTTTTTTATTACATACTTTTTTATTAAAAGTACACAATCTATTCAAAACTCAATTTTTTTACTGTGATTCGCCAGGGTACTGGTCCTATTGTCTTAATGATAGCATTTAAAATTGTTGAAACTGAACGTTTTGATTTTTATGCCTGCTAGTCGTCATATATAAAAAAAAATCAATCTCTTTGAAATTGTTTTTTTTGGTTTATACAGCCTTAAATGTTTATAAATATTCAAAAATTCTAGCAAATCATTTGTTAATAAAATTCCTACTGAAACAAGTTAACTAGAATATATAAAAAAAAAAAATTCACAAAATTTTTATGGTTTTAAAAACGTTATATATTGTTAAAATTTCATATTATTAGTTTTCTTTTACTTGAAGCATATTTGATTAAACACTTTTTATAGCACTTTTACTTTGATTATTTAAAACATATACTCAAATGTTATATAGCTGTATATAAGGACCAGTGAAGGCTTTAGACTTTTGAGTTTGGGTTAAAACAGTTTAAACTATTTTCATATTGAAACAAACATTACCGTAAAGTTTAATTAAGCGCAATGTAATGTGTAATTTTTAATTAAGCAATTTTGTAATTAATTAGTTATTTTATTGTTTATAGTTGTGGACCGAAGTTACGCTGAACTAAAAGTAAAAAGAAGTTTTGTATAAAACTATTATATTTAATCCTATTAAAAAAAAAAATTCATGCTGCTAAAAGTTAAACTAATTGATTATTCAGAAACATATAAAAAAAATCCTTTTACAACCAAAGGTATTAAAACTAAAGTAGAAACCAGGGGCGTGTCTAGACCTTTCAGTGGGGTTTCACATTTTTTTTGCTCAATATTAGAGTAGTTTGTGTAGAAGCTATTAATAATACGCATTAGAATATAATATACGAGATAAATGTCTAAAATTTCTCAGGAACATAAAAATGTTTTAATTTTTTATATTTAGAAAATACTACTAAACAGAATGCAACTTCTTAATATGTAATCCAGTTCTTTAATTTTTATTCAACAAAACTTATACATAAACCTAAATCCTGTTTTTATTGAAACTTTTTTATATATTTATACTTTTTTTTATATTGTGAAGCTGACATGAAAAATAAAATATTTTTTACATAAACTTAAAATGAAGTACTAATTGAAATAAGTAATTATCTTGTCTTAATAATGGAAAAACATATCCAATGATATGTAAAGAAAATACTTAGTTAAACAGTTCCAGATAAAATAGTTTAGCTAAAAAATCAATTTAAATCAAAAACAAGTTATATTTTTGAAAACAAACTAACAAGAGACGTGAGCCATTATTTTACAACTTGATAAAAAAAAAAAAAAATTTACGGTATTTTTAATGCTGTAAAAATGAAAACAACATGTGATTTTGTCAAAAGTTTCAGAAGTTGAAAATCAAACCCTTCTAGTTTTTAATCATTCAAAAATCCGTTTTTAAACATGTTTTCAATAAAAAGTTTCATTTTTCAAATTGTGCAACTTTTGTAGTTATAAAATTTTGAACAGTTTATACATTTATTTTCGACAAAAAACTTATAACTAAAATAAATTTTAAAAACTTATTATGACGTAACATTTCTGCAAAACTTAATTTATGTTTTTTTTTAAACTTGCCTATTCTTAGAGCTTAGAGGTTAGTACATGCTTTTATTAAATTTGTAGTTTTTGTAGACAATTATATATTTTTATGTTTGTATTCCAAACTTTGTTTTCAAACCATAAGATTCGTTTATAGTTACCACTCACATAAATATTATACATAATTATACATTCTTTTTTTCTAATGTTTGTTAATATATTATAGACTCCATAGATCTGTTCTTAAATTTATTTGAGAGCAGTGAATTGCCGTTAGTCGAAATAAAGTTTTAACAAAAAAGCATCTGTGGTAGATATTGAATATAAAGTTTTTTTGTTCAAAAACAACAAGTTCTGCTTAAATTACTTAAAGAAAATTTTATACGCAAATAATATAGGGTCGTTTAGACGTTACTGTAATTTAAACTTTTCAAAACAGGTTTTTCCAAAAAGGGGGGCGATGTAGGTTTTAGAGGTGTTTTTAGGTAAAAATTGGCAATAAATTATGTGGATAAAAAATTAGGTAATTAATAAGTTAAGGGATTATATATAGTAAAGAAAGGCGATTATTTTTCAAGTTTCTGGCTAGTGGGCGATAATGAAAGTTAATTTAGAAAAACCTTGTCTAGAAGAATCCTTTTTTTAAATCAAAACAAGGTTATCTGTTACTTCTAACAAAATTCTCTTAATCTAAGGTTTTTAATGGATATATCATACATAACTTTTTCGTGTTCTTTTTCACTATAGTTGACGGACCAATTTGAAAGACTTTACCAAGCAAAGGACCAAAGTGCAAATTTTTTCTTTTTTATGAAAAAAAACTCGATGCTTATAAATATTTTTTATTAAACAAATTTTGAATGTTTTTTAATGCTTAAAAAAATAAATAAAATATTTATTATTAAGTTAATCTTTAAATGATTACTTCTTTCACGTTTAAGTTTTAAAGTTTTAAAGATATCCTAGTTAAATTTATCAAAAACTCTTAAACTATTACTTCGCTTAAACTGGCATACCTTCAGTTATAGACGAATTTTTAGTTTTAAGTTCTATATTTAATAAAATTTTAGGTCTTTGACGACTAGTTTATAAAATTATATAATTTCCTATTGTGGAATTGTGAAGAGTCGGCAGCAGAGTTGTCAAAATGTTAACAGTTTTTATGCTAATTGAGCACAGGAGCGTATAAACTTTTGTTCGTTCTAAATAAAAACTTCACGCTCGAGTAATTAAAGCAATTCGTTTAAACAGCTATTGTCGGCAGCCTTATATAAATTTTGGATCAGATTTACCAGAAAAATTCTTTCGCGAACCGGGTTTGTTAATCAAAAGTCTTTGCAGGCCTAATTTTTAAAATTATAACAAGTTGTTTAAAATACCGTTCTAAAAGTAAAGGTGTAATAAAATATATCATTAAATAAACTTCACTGTTTTCTAAAAAAATAGTTAGCACCAAACTCTAAAAACTTATCATAACAAAGGTTAAATCTGCATATTTTGCACAAACTGTTTTTCAAACTTGGATAGCAAGAGATGTTTAGCTGGCGGACCAGTAGAAGGCCCTCAACTAAAAGTAGAAAAAGTTTTATACAAACTTTTTTATGAAAATTAGTATCAGAAAGTCAAAATTATAATTAGTTTAGAACTTCAAAATAAAACTTTATCTACAACTAAAATTGTGCAAGTTTGTAAAAAATAATTTTTTAAGGGTTTTACCTAAATCAAATTTGCATAACTTTTAATTAAAAGAGCAACCCTAAAGAAAATGCCTCAAAAAGTTTTCATCACTAAAAGTACTAGATTTTTTTTTTCTTCGAAAAGTATTGTAAAGTTTTGTTAATTAGGTTTAAAAATTTACTAAATCGATTTTTTACAATTTTATTGTCAAAAAAAAATATTTTGCATATTTAGGATCCATTCAAAGATAGTTAAAAAGCAGCATACATAAAAAAAGCTACTCAAAAAATATATGTACTTAATAAAAAGCTGATTTATACATTTTTAGGCTGTATGAGTACCGTTTTTCCACAAGCCTAGAATATTTATCAGGATCATGGCCAAAAATTTGCACAAAATTAAAGTTATAACAAAAAAAGCTTATTTTACATAAATTTAAAAACGGCATGAGTCGAGGGCTTTCTTTAAACTTTATTTTAGTTTAAAAATTTAAAAGAAATTATAATCATTTTTAGGATTCATTTCATATAAAGTTTGAGTCTATGTATACTAAATAACTTTTTCTTTTATAATGAGGTAGAAAGTGACATTACCAAAAATATAAAATCATATTTTAATTTTACAAAACATCTACTAGCGGTTATAACTTATAAACAAATAAAACTAGAGCTATATTCACCTTTTTAGATTTACAAAACACGATTATTAAAAAAAAAAAGTATATTGTTAAAGAAAGATTCTAATTTAAATCTGTTCTTTTTTGAGTTATTTTAAAATTTAGAGGCCTTGTTAAAACTACTTTTTAGAAAGAATTACAAATATTTCGTTTTTATAAGATTTAAAATTAGTCAATCCCTATTTCTACTTTAGCGTGATTTTTACCCACTGTGGAGCCGTAGTCTTTTTTTTTTGATAATTTACTTGTAGAAACCTTTCAGTCAAAAAAAATCAGTTACACTGCCAATTGCAACGATAAACGTTTTGGGACAATTAAAATAAAAACCATAGTGTTCTATTATCAAAACAATCCTGTTTTAAAAAATATATTCCTATCAGAGTTACAAAAAAAACTGATTTTAACTCGCTCTAGTAACTTATTTCAAGTAAAACTAAAAGATTACGCTGCCTTCACTTAGGCGAAACGAAATTATTTGTTCTACACTTGTTGCAACCGCTGTAGTCTAACACAACGTTTTAGGGACGTCTGCGAGCGCGACCTAAAGAATTTGAATGTTAGCCCTGACGAGTAGAAGAAGCTTGCTAAAGACAATTGCAATCTTTTATGTGCGACAGACTTAACTTAAGGGATAACAATAATTTAAGAAACCATATCGGACCAGATGAAAATCAAAATAAATTTTATTTTGATATTTTAAAACATTCAAATAATCTTATTATTTGTTGTGTTTGTAATTAGTTTTATTGTTGCTTAGTTTCTACCTTACTAAATTCAAAATTAACTATAGTTTATTAAACGATAAAAAAAGACGCTTAAAATAATTGGTCCTAGGACCTAGTGCACGAAGAACCTTTTGGTTATCGGGTCGCATACCACGGATACCTTTTAAAGTCTTGTTTAGGACAAAGCACATTTTAAAACCGATTTTGGCTGATAACGAGCATTTTAATATTGAAGTTGTTAAACTAGTTAATTACTCAGTTTTAAACTTTTATAAATGAAGTAAAACTAAAAATAAGACAGGCTTCGTTGAGCAACTTTAAATAGTAAAATTTTTTATTTGAAAAATACCATTCATTTTATAATGGCTTTGATTTGAAAATAACACTGCCAAAAAATTAAAACTTAGTATTACAAATATAAGAATAAAACTAATTGTAATTATTGAAATAGAAAACAGAAGAAATAAAAAAGTTTTTGCAAAAAATTATAATTATTCAGTTTTTCTTTGAACACTGAAACTATTTTTTAGCAGCAAACTACTTCAATTGTTTATTCACGTAATCAAAAAAGAGTTTAAATTATTATTAAGCATTTAAAATAGTTTTAACAATTAACGCATTTAATATTTTTTTATAAGTTAACAATTATATATAAATCTAACACTTGTATTGCTATTCAAGTGTTTTGACAGCAGTTAAAGATATTTTAAACTAGGTACTAAGTTTTATGACTTAAGTAATAAAAATAAAATTTGATAACAAAAGGAGAATAAAAAAAGTTTTTGTGCTTTCTTAGTTTATTTTACATATAAAGAGTTTATGAGTGCGACGATGTGAAAAGTCATAAAAGATAAATTTTTTTATTTGATTACTTTTAGTTACTCTTGTTAAGGAAACTTAAAAAACAAAACCAGTATTGAAAATTCTAATTGGCTAATTAATTGTAATTTGTTAAGTAAAGTTGTACGTTGATAAGTATTGTCAATGTTTCACTAAACTAGAGAACTAAATAAAAAAAACTTTAAAACGAGAACGAATAGCTAAAACAAAAAAAACAATATTTGCTTGTTTTCTTTGCTTTGCTTTGATTGGTTAAGTATTTTAGTATAATTAGTGCACGAAAAATTTGAACTTCATTTTTTAATCTTTTTGAAATCAATTATAGCATAGTTGCCAGAAATGTATAAAATAATCGCCACAACTTCTCGAGCATAAAATTTTGAGTGAAAACAAAAAAAGTTTATTCAGTATTAATAACTCTGTGTTTTAACAAAGTTGGTGAGTCGACTTATAAGCTATACTGTAGTTTTAAATATAAATTATCACTTCATCCAAAAATAAAAAGTTATCTACAATTGTTCTTAAGGCAGAGCAAATATCTATTAAAGTTTTTAATCTTAATTTAAGTTTAAATTTAATGGAAATGCGAAAATATAGTCTGCTTTTCATTTCTTTTTCTAATAGTATTTTTATTATGTAAGTGCACGATAATATAGTATATTTAAAGTGTTAGCATAAAAAAACCAGCGAAATATTAAAAATGCGTTTTTGATTTTTAAAATGATTTCAATTCTAAGACATGTATAAAATAAATATTTAAAACTGAATAAGAGTATTATTTTTATCAAAAATCATTTAAATTGTAGAAGTTACTAATTGATAAAAAACCGGTAGGTCTTTGAAAATTATTAAAAATCTTATTTGCTTTATAAAAAAGCCATTTTTGTTGAAAATAAAACAGCCAATTGTGTTCACTTATAGCCTTTGGTATATATTTCTAACTGATCAACCATTCTCTTATCAAAATGGTGGCTAAAGGGTCAGTTGTTTTGATATATTCTTAAAACTACTAAATTTACAATAGATTAAGTATAATTTAAAATTTTTATGTTCAAATAGTTAATAAAATTGAAAGATTTTTCTGAGTTGCTTAAACTTATCAGACTACACTTGATATTTAAGCAAGCAATATATTTACTCAGTTAATTTGAGTTAAAAGATTTATTAAATGCAGCTCTAATTGGCACACTTATGAATTTCAGTTATAATTTATGAAGAACATGCTAATGTTAATTTAGATTATTTAAATAGTCATATTTTAACATGGTTGCCAAAAAAAATTAAAACCTGGAATTTGACAATTAAGACTGATAACCTTACCTAACCTTTGAGAAATTTTGAAAATAAAACCCGGAATTTTGGACAATTTTCACATGTTAGTCAGACAAATGTTGTTATGACACAAGTGTCTACCATATTTATATATTTTTGTCTATGTCAAATTTGTTTTACTACCAAAACACACTTAAAGTAGCTATATAGTATCTTTTCAATGTTTTATATACTATTAGACACAGTTTTTTTTCCATTAAAATATCTTTTTAAACTAAAAATAGACTAAAGTTGTGTACTTTTAAAAACATGGAGGAAGTTTTGAAAACCTGGAAATAATTTGCTTTAATAACATTTACCAACCCTGTTTTAAACTTTATTATAGGTCATTAATTGTTCCAGCATAAAAAAAAGCAAAAATTTATATTTAATAAACTTGGTTAATTAAAAATCTCTGGTGCTCAGTTAAAAAAACATTTCCAACTTAATCTAAGTTGAATATTAACCCAGTTTTTGTTAAACAGTAGCATGTATTTTATACCTAATTTAAATTGAACATTTTGTTCTAGTTATATAAGACATTGAGCTTCATATTATTTATAATTCAGTTTTCAATGATTATCATAAGATACTATCAAATGGTTAATGGTCTAAAAACATTTGAGCTACACTATAATTTTTATTTGATGATATTAATACATTGATTATGTGGATATTAATTAATGTATTTAAATTTGTCTACTATGATGTTTAACTCTTTATGGGTTTTTACTCTGATGGAAAGAAGCTAAATAAGCTAATAATAAGCTCAAGTACATTATTTTTATGACCCAAAGGTATTAATTTATTTTTTTGTTGAAAGTTTAAAATAACCTTTAATAACAATTTCTAACAATCTGATTTTTTTTTGCTTACCCAATAAGTTTAATCAAAATTAAATGGTATTTAATGATAGTTAAATTTCTAATTATTAAGATACCATACAGTTATTGTATGGTGTATTTACAAAAAAAAAAGGAGTAAAATGAATAAATACTAAAAAAATGTTCTTTAAGACAATTGTGAACAAGTTGCTACAGGATAAATTTTTATCTTACATAAGTAAATCTTGGTCTTTTTACAAATGCTAAATAAATGATTAATTGTTTAGTATATTGTATATGGTGTTATTTGGAATCTAATTTTTTTTGACAAACCAATAGAATGTACCATGTTTAATTTATACTTTAAATTTGTAATCTAAGGAAAAATTATACTCTGTTCTGTGGTCCCTGACATTTCAAAAGCTGTGCACTGTAAGTCTAAAAAATGTGCTTTTTCTATGTTTAATAAACATTGCATTAGACAATTTCAGTTAAATATACAATACTTAATGTTACCACATTTAAATAGTTAAAAAGACACTGTATTCCAAAAGAAATTTAAAGAAATATTTTCATTTAAACTTATTGTTTTTCTTAATATCTTCTTACTATAGGTTTAATGACAACAAATTTCTACATACATTATCAGAACAGCAATTATAATTTTAATAATTGAATTTTATAGTATTTAAAGTTGTTCTTTCTATTCAATTATTAATTATGCCACTTGAATTATTAAGGTTTGTTAATCTCATATTGCTAAGTGACATTTTAATTTTTATATCTATCCAAAACTAAGATTGTTTTATAAATAGTTTCTATTATTATTCATATTACTAAATTAACCAGTTTTGTTCAACTTAATTTGTAAAGCAAAATGACGTCATGGTAAGATTAATGTTTTTGGCACTAGTTGTTTACTAGCTGAATTTTATTTTGCTTCAAAAAGCTTGCTTTTCACTTAATTTTGGAAAATAGTTAAGTGGATTATTCTTGAATAATAATCAATAACATTAACTATATATAGTATAGTTTGATTTTTATTACTTTAGCCCATAGGCTGCAGTTGGTTTCTATTGGAATAATTTTATTTCTAATAAAAATAATTCATTCTTATTAATAGATTACCCCGTGTACCCGAATCCCTTCTTAAGAAGAGGAAAGAGTTTAAAGCCCTCAAGGCCAAGCAGGCTGAAGCTGCTCTTCTACAAAAGAAGGTAAATTTGTTCCATAACAATATTTTTAAGTTTTGAAAAAAAAGTAATTATTTACTCAATTTTTGAATAACAATGTAAAAATGTGTTTTCTTATAATGCTTAATCTATGTTTAATTTAATTACTAAAATATTTTATTCACAAAAGTTTTTGCAAAATATAGATAGACAAAAGATTAAAAATTATAAAAAAAATTTTACACCATAAAGTCCAATAAGATAATATGTATATTGTTTACATTAATGTCTATTTTTAGTTAAGTTTTGTTTTATTTTTATCAAATAAATTTAGAATCTAAAGCTAGTTTCACATTAGTAAGAATGTACCATAGATATATGTTATTTCTATAAACTTTTTTATATTTAATTTTAATTGCATTTTGTTAAAATTTAGAAAGTAAATTAATTTAACTAAAAAACATCAAATTTACAAATTTCAACTCAAGTCTTTTCTATACACTTGTTCAGTTTTAGGATATAATAACACTAAACAATTGTTTTATTTGTATCACAGTTATGTCAACAATAAAACAGAAAAATACTTGCATATGCTTTTAACCATATGAATAGAATACTAAAATTTTTGTTATTATTACACCTTTAAATTCCTGAAAATCAAAATTAGATATATATATATATATATTAAGGGTATAGGAGGGTCCAACCTTGAAATATTAGCAATAAAAGTTGGTGTGCATATAGGTTTCTCATATTAGAGAAAATCTTAAAATGCTAAAAAAGACTATTTCACTTAAGTCTATCTCCTCCATTTTATAACTATTTTTGTTCAAATTTTCAGAGTAAGTCCATTACTAATATTAAATCATTTATTGCAGGAATATTCTAATTTTGAATAATAAGAAATTATTAAAAAAATTATTTTATTGTTGTTTTTATTTAGATGTAATTTTAATTTTTCAATATTTTTAATAGCCCAACATTGAAGGACTTAAATTTTTAAGAAGGATGTTTCCTGAAAATTTGAGGTCTCTAGCTATGATGGAGATGGATTTTTAATGACATTCATAATTACTAAGAAAATTAACCCTAACAAATTTGCGGTTCATTTTGTATTAAGAACTTTTTACAAACACGTTTATATTTAAAAAACTTATTTTTTTTTTAAATTGACTTGTAGTTGATACTTTCATATATGGGCCATTATTAATTAAAAAAATAACAGACCCCACTATGACCTTATTAAAAGAAAAATATAAATTATTAAAAGAATTATTTCTCTAAAATTTGCCAATAATAGTTACATCAGAATATCTAAACTAAAATACACTAATCAGCTAAATTTATTCCAAGATTCCAACTATAGGGGGGGTAGAAGCCATTTTTTGACCAAAAATAACATATAGACTTATATTATAATAAATTTCATAATCTTTCAGATGCTTTTTTTAGATTTTAAAAATATTAAGTAAATTTTATTTTTATGACCGGTTATGTAAAGGGTTGTCTTTATAAAGGGTATATAAAAGGTAACTTTAAAGCCGTTTCTTGAGTTTTAAAAAACGGGCTTTAAAATCTATCTTCTCCTTCATTTTTCAAGCAATCTTCTTCAAATTTTCAGGAAATGTTCCTTACATTATGAGAAAAAACCGTTATTTGTGAATTTTAATAATTTTAAAAAATAATAATTTTATGACAAAAAAAAAGGTGATTTTTATCAAAAAAAAATTAAAAAAAAGAAGGTATTTTTACTTGAAATTTTTTAAAGTCACAAATAACGTTTTTTTGTTACTGTATAAAGAATAGACTGTGAAAGTTTGAAGAAGATTGCTTAAAAAATAAAGGAGATAGATTTTGAATGCATTAGTCTTTTTTTGTTGTTTTAGTTTTTCCTTCCCCATAAGGAACCTGTTATGCGGCCAGACTTCGACCGGTCATATCTCAATAACTAATTCGAATTTTTAAAAACGGTAAAAAGCAACTTAAAGCTTAGTAAAAACTCTATAAAATAAGATCAACTTGTAAAAAACATGGCCTATCCCCTATGGCCTTAAACAGTTAAGGCCATAGGGGGGTCCAACATTTTTTTTTTTTTTACAAAAACGAACTTGGCTTTTATATGAAAGCTTAAATACAAACTACAAGCCAGTTTTTATAGAATTTAAAAATATATTTTAACTTTTGACATATTTAATTTTTTGTAAAAATTTTCCAATATAAGCATATGGATCCAAATTTTTTTGGGTTAATTTTCTCAGAAATTTTAAATTTCACTAAAATCTCTCTCCTTCATTTTTCAAGCAATCTTCTTCAAATTTTTAGGAAACATTCCTTATAATAAAAGGAAAAAAAAACTTAAGAATTTTAGTAATTTAAAAACGTAAAAATTTTATCACAAAAATTAAAAAAAAATGTTTTTTTTTCAAAAAAAAAATTTTTACAATTTTTTTTTAATTCTAAAGTAACATTTTCTGTTATTGTATAAAGATTAGACTGAGAAAGTTTAAAGAAGATTGCTTGAAAAACGTAGCAGGAGATAGATTTTAAATGAAATAGTCTTTTTTTGCTGTTTTAATTTTCCCTTCCTTTAGGGAACCTATTATGCGACCCGAATTTGACTGGTCATATCTCAAATTTTTTTTTTAATTTTTTAAAACGATAAAAAGCATCTTGAAGCTTGAAAAAACTTTAAAATAAGATCAACTTGTAAAAAACATGGTTTACCCCCCTAAGAGCTCAACCAAACATAATTTCATAATTGCTCATTGCCCCCCTCCCTTTATCACCCTTAAATATTAATTATTCATTAAACTTTTCCATTTTATTAGGTGTTTTCTACCTGGTAGACAAAATGTTTATCTCTCAATTGCTCAATTGAGAATACAATGATATAATAAAAGAATCTAATAAATTAATAAAAATATTTTCATTAAGTTAGTTCTGTGATACCTTTAAACTAGTTTATCAAACGACTCAAAGTAGAACTAATAAGTCTGTAGGTTACTAATTATTTGTTTACGAAATTTAATTGGCACTTACTAAAAAGATTCTACATAGAATATGTGTATAGATCAGGTTTTCCCTAACTTTTTTTCAAAAGGCCTAAACAAAATAAAATTAACGATGGCCTCTCCAAAAAGATTTCTATATAAATGGCCATGAAAAACACTAAAAACATTTTTTCATCAACGCCAGAGTATATAGTGTAAGTTTCAAATTGTGACCTCTTGGGCCGTAAATTTCTGTAAAGGCCACCAAGGGGCCCGCTTTGAGTAACCCAGATATATACAGAGAAAATATTACAAAAAAAAAACAACTTTTTAGATATAACCTTTTTTGTGAAGTTTCTAAGACAAACTTATGGTATAGAAATTACTCATGGCTAATTTTCTAGTAATGTGAAAGAAATTACTTCAATCAGTATTTGTTAAGGACTTTACTTATGATTTTTAGGAAATATTCTGTTTAAAATCTAAAAAGCAGAATTTTGATTAAAAAAATCTTAGTAGCTTGTTATGTTAATATTAGAACAAGATTAAAAATCCATCTATATCCCACATTAAACTAAAAGTTTTGTTTTCGAAAAAGTTCTTAATTGGTATTTATGCTTAGCTTAAAAGATGTTCAAAAAGTTTTGCAAAAGCTGATCATCACGAAAAAAATCTTATTTACTATAAAAAGAATTGTTGTTTTACATCTATCCTATCTTAAAAGAACTATATCAAGCATAAATACAAAGTAATCATTTTTTACAAATCATTATATATTCATAAAAATGCAAGTTCTTAAACCTTGATAAATACTAGGCGTTAATTGTGAATATTAGCTAAATGCTATCTTAAATTATTTTTAACACTGTATAAACTAAGATGTTTAATATTTAACTTCTTCAGGCAAACAAGACCAAACAAAAGCTGATTTTCAAAAGAGCAGAGCAATATGTAAAGGAATACAGGCAAAAGGAAAAAGATCAAATCAGGCTGAACAGAATGGCTAAGGCAAATGGTAATTTCTTTGTTCCCGAACAACCAAAACTTGCCCTTGTGATCCGTATTAGGGGGTAAGTCCTGATAAGTTTATTTATCTGTTTAAACTCGGCACATTCAGTGCTAATTTTTGCATTTAGTTGGTATATTAAAAATATTGTCGCAGTTAGTAAGTATAAAGAGTTGTATTTTTGTATTTGAAAACCTTGATAATCTTTCTTATTTATTTTTTATCTTTGTTATTACTTTAAGATATTTTTATTACCAGACTATAATTACAAGCTTGTTTCATATGTTTGGCCACTGACATTGGCACTAAGTGTTATTTAGTTATTCATATTTGTAATTTTATTTGGGGTTATTTTTTTTTGTGAAATGATGTTGTTTAGTTTCCTTACCACCACTAAAATTTTCCAATCAATTTTTCATGTTTGGTTTTATGTTTTAAGACAAAAATAATAATTATAATTTTATCTTAAGATTTAAAATTTTATACTTCGTGTTAATATTTAGTAAAAGTCAATATTAGTAATTGTACAGGGTTGCTCAAAAAAAAAAATCTAAAAAAACCTGTAGTTGAGAAATCTTGTTTCGAAGAAAAAGTTTCGAGAATTTTTTAAAATACTGAATGAATAGTTTGTTAAATTTCACTTTGACAATAGTAGATATTAAATATTTTTACAGTATCAACCAGATTGCTCCTCAGGCTCGTAAAGTCCTTCAGCTTTTCCGTTTGAAGCAAATCAACAATGCTGTCTTTGTTCGTCTTAACAAAGCAACCCTGCAGATGTTGAGAATTGCCGAACCTTTCGTAGCATGGGGTTACCCAAACCTTAAAACTGTTAAGGAACTGATGTACAAGAGAGGACATGGAAAGGTCAACAAAAGACGCATTCCTTTGTCTGATAACTCGGTCATCGAAGGCGTTCTTGGTTCGTTTGTCGTTATATTAGATAATATTTAATATTTTTAATACTTAATTGGAGTAAATATAGCGACTCGGTGTTATATAGAGATATTTAAATAAAAGTTCACATAATGCACCCCTTTTTTGACCCTTTTACTTAAATTACTATTTAAGTAATGTTTCATTTCGTCACAGGCTCCAAGGATATCCTTTGCATGGAAGATCTTATTCATGAAATCTACACTGTCGGACCAAATTTCCAATCAGCATCTAACTTTTTGTGGCCATTCAAATTGTCGCCACCCAAAGGAGGCTTCAACAAAGTTACCAACCATTTCATTGAAGGAGGTGACTTCGGAAATAGAGAAGATCAAGTTAATGCTCTTGTCCGCAAGATGAACTAATTTGTATTTATCTTTGATTCGATAGACAATAAACTTAAGAAATTTAAATGTGATTATTTTGGTTTATATTGTATTAACTTAATTAAAATTCCTTAGCGTAAGTAAATCTGCAAATAATTTAATTCTAATGACTTGAATAAAAGACTTAACAAATTTCTTGTAAAATAGTATAGTAGTTAATAACAATGAAATTATATTTGTGAATTCTGATAAAAGTTATAAGGGGTCGTATAATTTTTGTAAAATGATTTTATAAATGTATCGATGGTAATTATTTTGTTTCCACATTCTTAAATACTTAAGAGCTTACTAAATGTCTTAGTCAATATTTTTCTACACTGAAAGTTTTATTGATTTAAAAAGAATGTTAAGGACACATTCAAGAAAATTCTAAAATCATATCCTCAGGTTTTTCATAAAATATTTTGGTTTAGATTTTTATTCAGTTTTCTTTTAATTTGTACACTTACAAGAATTTATTCGCTAAAAATTTAATTGGTTTAATTTAAAAACTTTACATGCGTTAGTTGCATTTAGCTGATTAGCACGTTTCTAGTCGAATTCTCCATTTTTGGGGCCTCATCTTGGTAGGTTTGCCAAAAAATATGGAAATTCGAACCAAATTGACTAAAAATCTGTAATTTTAAACATCTTTCGTGTGTTTAAGTAATCAAATTTTGAATAGACACAAAAATTTATCGTTTAGATATTGTTTTCATAGCATTTTTTTTTACTATATAAGATATATTTTCAATGTCGTTGAACTGTTTAACACAGTTTTTAACTAAAAATAAACCCTTTAATTTAAAACACGGAGAAAATTTGCCAAAAACCTTTAACAACCCTATTCTAAGTCTTGGTTGCACACAAAATTTTTCAGTATTAAATTTACCATCCTGACCTATTTTTGTCGGTCCCAGTTTTTCTCGTGAAACTATGTAACCTCCTAGATAAGGTGTCTCCAAAAAATATGCACTGGCTGTAGTCTAAAGCTACAACGGCCCACGTATACTAGTGAACTTAGTTTGCTCATTATTCTAATGCTCTAAAGCATCTACTACAGGTTACAAAACTTTAGCATTACGGGCCATACTTGAGGGCAGCACTGCATGATGGTCCGCGGTTTTTCAATGAGAAACTATTAATTTTTCCAACCTTTTTTTTTGTGTGACTGTTAGATGATGGTGAGGGAGTCCGTAGTATTTACAACAAAAGGTTCTTTAGTATTAAAAGTTTCAAGCTGTTGCTAGTTAAGAGATTTTCTAAACAACTGATTTAAATGTATGAACCCAGTTAATTTACATTTAACAGCATAATATTTCAGTTTAAAACAGTTTTGATGAGAAGACTTAAGAATGTTTGATTTAAAAAAAAATATTTTTCTCTAAATGCAAATTGCCTTATCATAAACTAAATTTAACATAAATAATTACAAACCAAACGTAAAAAAGTGATTAAAATAAAATTAACGTACACAGAAAGTAATTCGACGCTTATAAATAGTCGAACGATCTGACCTAAATAAATAATTTATATTATCTAACTACACGTCACTTTTTACTCGTACTACTATTAGCTCTTAAAAATGTATTTCATCATGAAATATTCATCTACACAGTAAGAAACATACAACTAAATCAAACAAAAACTTTAAAACAACTTCGCAAAGCAAGCAGTAGCGTTTAAATCAGAGAACCCTAAACTAATTTTCATAATCGCTTCTTTTTCAGAAATTTTAACAGTTACCGTCCTTCTTTGCAATTGCAAACTTCAGTTTAAGTTTCAAAGTTACCGTCAATTATACCGCTGACTTTTTTATACTCTTTATTACAATCCCTAGAATGTCTAGTATATGTTAATTGTTGCCGTTTTTCGAGTTATTGTGCCTTTTTTCAAAAGTTTCCCACTTACTAAAACTACATAATTAGTGGCGATATCGCCCCCTTTAGGAAAAAAATGACCTGTTTGATAGATAACATTTCGTATTAAAAAAACTCATGGTAAAAATTATCAAGCTACAATCGAGACTGGACAAAACTAATCTATAAATAATTTAATCAACAATGGCTCGTCCTAAAAACAGTAGTTATAAGCGTTCTTCAAAAAAAAACACTTTTGCCTTGTTGATATAAGTTTATTTATTAGTTTAGATTTCAGTAAAATGCCTCTTAGTATAATATGAAACCTTTCAAGATAGCTTCGGTCTTTTAGTTATTTCACCTAACAGCTTAGTATATCCTGAGCTAGAAACTTATGTCTATTTTAATTATTAATTATAGGTAAGTAACTTTTTTACAATACCGTATTGCTGATTATAAGTTTATCTGAGTTTTTAAAATAAGTACTAAAATTAACTGGTAAAAAGATATTATTGAATTTATACATAGATAATCTTAGCTTAATTTATAAAAAATAAGGTTAAAAATTCATTAATATAATTTAAAATGAATACATTTTATATGTTCTTTTGATAAATACCTTTTTAGCTCTACTTTTATTTGTTTTATCACGAAAAACCGTATTTTATGTGACTGATGCTAAAAGTAAGTTAAAAATAATTATAAAGTATTTCCAGATAAAAAAGGTTTTTTATTTCATATAACACACCAGTTGTCCTTAACATCTTAGTTTCTTAAGTTTCTACGTTTTCTGACTGATTAAGATTACAAATCATTATTGCAAACAAATAACTATAACTATTTACCTCTTTTATAATAATTGAGTTACCTAGAAAATATCTATTATTATATCATTACATTATTATATATTGTTACTAATTACAGAAAAATACGTTTTAAGATGTTTTATTTGCCTATCTCTATGCTAATATAGATAATTAAGTATAATATTTAAACCCCCAAAAAACTCACAAACAAAATCTGATTAAACTTCTTTTTCTTTTTTCTGTAATTTAATTTTGGTACCTAAATTTACTCAGATTTTTTTGTTTTTTCAAGTTAGTGAATATTTTATGTGTTTTGAAAAGAAAAACAGATAAATGTATAAACAAAGTTTATAAAAAATGGTCCTACTTGCATTTAAATAGTGTTTCACAGTAGCGTCACATGAGGACGTTATACAGTTATATAACGATAAACTACCTTAATTAGAGTTATCACCAGGGGCGTCGCGTTGGTGGAGCATTGGATTTTGGTGGCAGATGCTCCACCTAAAAAATACAAAAAAAAATTTAAAACTGCTTTTTTTTTAAGTAAAAAAAAGAATAAGTTCTTTTAGTTTTAGCATTTTTATCTTACTAAACTAGTTTTTAAAATGTTAAAATAACGGTGCTTTAAAATATTTTCAAATTTTCTGCACCCCTTACAGAAATACAAACGCGTCACCACTGGTTATTACTCATACTTAAATGCTTCACTCTTTTTTTGATAGTAATATTATTAGCAGACTTAGCACTTAATTAACTAAATCTAGAATTAATATATTGTTTTTCCCAGTCATAAGCGAAAGGTTCTTTGCGCACAGGTCTTAGGACCAAATATTTTGAGCGCTTTTTTTTTCGTTCAATAAACTATAAATATAACATTATATTTTTGTAGATAGTTTTTCTTTATTTACTAACCTTATACACTTCTTCTTTTATTTATTTCATTAAACTTCTTTTATTACGTTACTTCTGCTACGTGAATATTAATTTTGCAAAATGGTTTAAGTTATAATACTTTATATTAAAGTTTATTTATTAATAAGGTATGGTGTATCATTCTGGACAAGATTGACAAGACATTAAGCTGTACCAAAGATTTGTACGACTCGAAAACCGAAGAGTTTTTTCGTACACCTTGTGCTAAGACCAATTATGTTTAGCGTTTTTTTGTCGTTCAATAAACAAAAAAATCAAGGTTTATTATAAAATCAATTAAGACTGCATTAAAAAAGATATAATATTTAGGGCAACAGCAAAAGGATCGGTAGGCTTTTATTAACGGGCAGTGTTTTTTTTTTTTGGAAAAAAGTTGAATCAGTTTTAATTAGTGTTTTAATCATCATATTGTAACCATCGATTAATCTTGTCAACGTTATATGTGTAGTTTCTTGTTAAAATAAATTTTATATAGCTTCTTTTGCACAAGTTTTTATTTTAAAAAGTCGCGGGACGGACCTGGCTTATGGGTTGTAGTTTGCTTATTCCTGCCACAGACGTCCATCTTATTTTATAAAAGTTGATCTGGTTTCATAGAACTTTATCTTTATATACTTTCAAGTTAAAAACAATTCAAAATATTTTTTGATTAGTTTTGGACAAGACATTAAACTGTATCCGTGGTGTATGACTCGATAACTTAAAGGTTTTTTCATATACCAGGTCGTTAGACCAAACTTTTTGAGCACTTTTTTTGTCTTCTAGTAAAAATAATGACAATTAAAGGATCAAAATTTATAAATTTTGTAGGTTTAGTTTAGTACATTTTTTTTCTCACTTTTGAAGTGAATTAGTTTACTGTTCACAGAAGTTTATGTAAGTAATAAAAGTTTTTCAAAAACTAATTTAAGTAAACTATTTAGAAATAAAAGTAAATGCACCGTTATATGATCAGAGTGTTATTTAAAAAAAAAAGAAATATCTAGTGCGTACCTAAGTGTTTTCCTGTAATTTAATCTGCATAGCTTTTGATTTCATTAAACCACTGCTATTGAAGGTGATATTTAAAAAGACAAAAATGTCCTGTTATATCAAAAATCTAACTTCTGCAGTTTTTAGCAACCCTTTTAAAGTTTTCATAATCTTTTTTAAAGGTTTCTAGTTCTCTCTGAATTACGAAATTAAGTTCTGGTAGAGTTCTTCTAGTTAAATATACATTAGTTTTTTACTAATTTTATAACTAAGTAAATTTTGAACGCTATATAAATACTTGATATATACGATATATATCAAAAACACGTAAACTTAAACAAGGTTGGTTAGTACTTTACTTTATTATAAACTTTATAAAACTTTGTCATGTTATTCTTATAACTTTGATGAAGTACAAGCAACAAGTTTTAACTCATTATTTTTAAATACTTTAATAATTAGAGAGCTTCCAAAAACGCGTGTTTTAGTACTTTTAGACCTTATCATTACGAGGACTTTTCTACAATGCTTTCAGGTACTTTATTTAAAGTCAACAAGAAATTTAAAAAGTGAATTTTTATCAAAAACACAAGTTATTTATCACGTTCTTTTCCATACGACTATCATACTTTAACCACGGATTAATCATGCTTTATATATAACTTTTTTAATGAGAAATATTATTATTTTAAACGTCATTTTTCTATTTCACCTTGCTTTAAAAGTTGTTTCGGCGCTTTTTTTTCATTTATACACAGCTAACCTCAAAGCTCACCAAGCTGAACATAAAATAATGGGAAAAGTAAAAACTAAAGTAACAAATATTCTTCAAAAAAGAGAAGACTTGTTTGCAATCGCAAATGATTGTCTTTTTTTTACTAGCAAAAACAAACAAAAGTTTAGCATTTGAAAAGTTATTTAACAGTTTTAATTTAAAGTCGAGATACAAAAGAGAAAAGTGGGATATTAAAACCCGTTTAATGATGGTGTTATTTGATAAATATTTAGAGGTTAGTTACTAACTATTTGGTTAAATTACCATTTCATATTAGATTAAAATTGTTTTTTGACAACCAATAATTTGATTCAGAGATACACATAACTCAAATAAATTCTTAATAAAAATATATTTCGTGCTTAATTCTTCAGTTGATTACCAAGCAAAAAAAATGAAGTTTTAAATCCAGCTTACATAGTCAAAAGGTAATCAATGTAGAAGTAATAATAATGAGTAAAGGGTAAATAACAATACAAAGGTAGTTTTATTTACAATGCATCTAAAAATAAATAAAACATACATAACAACTTATAAAAGTTTTCATGAAAACATAGAAATAGTATAATCAAAATCTTTATGTTTCGATTACACTATTTAACTTAGGTTTTTTAATAAGATAATCATAGCCTCAGGTTTGATTACATCAAAAAAAACTATAACAAATTTTTAATAGTTTTTGATATTATAAATTATAGTTACTTGCAGGGTTGTTAACTACTTGTTCTGCAATAGCAGACCTTTTTGAAGCATTTACTACTTATTTAGATTTATTTTCTTTATTACTTATTTTACAAAATTCATCCATACTTTTTGGAATATGTTCTTTTATCCTTTTACTAAATTTCCTTGAAGTCATACCGACATAACTATCTTCACAGAAGCAGTTAAACTAGTAAACTACGATAATTTTTTTAGTATTCTGATATTTGAACTTCGAAGTGCCACGAAACGCTGTATACTTATCATACAGTTATAGTTTAAGGTAATTAAAGCTGAAGAAACTTGTAGTAATAAATATTCATAAAATATTTTTGATTGTTAAATCTATATTATAACATATGTAACGTTACATACAACTTAAAATAACAAATTTAAACTTAAACTTTAAAAACACCAAAGCACAAAAATAAGGTTTCTACCAAAATTATAACCATTTTTAATAATGAAAAGTGATATGTGTTAAAAAATAAAAATCTGTTAGAAGTTATTACTTTTTTATAGGCAGTCAAACCTACTGAAGATTTTTTTATTACCTACAAGTTCAACTAACATTTCTCTTGTTTATTCTATATAAAACAACTAAGTTTCGTAAAAAATTAATGGATCTTACAATTCTTAATAAATTCATAAAAGTAAGTATATTTTTATACACTGTATAATAAAAAGTAGGTATATGTATATATTTTATACATATTATGTTATATTATCATATACATATATCTATATAGATTATGTCAAAATACAGAAACTGACAACTAAAAGCAAGTTGAAATTTTGTCAAAAGTTGGAAAGTAAAAAAAAAAAAAAAAAAAATTTAGTTTAAACAACACACAAATTACAGAAAGGAATGTTGAAAAGGTGTAGTTTTTAATATAATAGAATATCTCTCGTTCCGTATTTTCAAAATTTTTCTATCAGAGCTTCTGAGTATAAGGATAGATAACTTTCTATTGTTTTAACACAGTTTTTTAAGACGATTGAGAGTCAAGAAATTGAAACGTTTCTAAAAATATGGAAGCAGCTTAATAAAAAAGAGCTTACAATGATAGATAGAAAAAGTAAAAATATATTTGATTCTAAAACATTTTTGATAACGTAGAGTTTAATTTTGAATTTTCAGAGCAGTTATTTAAAGGTTAAGAATATTTCTAAGCTATATTTAGTTAATACATATTTTTTAGGATTTAATGGTTTATAATTTTTTTGATAAGGTCTAAAAGTATTAAAACACACTTTTATTGAAGCTCTCTAATTATTAAAGTATTTAAAATAATGAGTCTAAACTCGTTGCTTGTACTTCATCAAGGTTATATGAATAACACGTCAAAGTTATATAAAGTTTATAATAAAATAAAGTACTAACTAACTTTGTACAAGCTTACGTGTTTTTGATATATCGATAAGTAACGATATCGTAAGTATCGAATTAAGTATTTATATATTGTTCAAACTTCACCCTAGTAATTTTATAACTGTTTAGATTAGTTTTTATTTCGTGAAATATAACTAAAACATTTTCAATAATTCCAATTACAGTAACCTGCCATGTATCTTCAAAATTTTGAATATTTTTTAGTTTTAAAAATTAATACAAGGTTTAAATCTTAAAATTACAATTTTTTTACGACTTGCAACTTAATTATTTGATAGTTCGTAACTTTTTTTGTTGGTCTACAATCTATGTAGGAGTAATTAAAAAAAAAAATAGTTAAACTTGAATGAATTACGACAAAAAGGCTTGCTTAAATTTAGTTTAAAGCCAAACCTTAAAACTACCGTGTCGACCGTAATACATAATCATTTGCACCTGTTGTAAGTTATCGCTCTTTCTACCTTGGTTTGACATTATAAATTTTGTAATAGGTTATAGTTCTTGTTACTGAAGTTATAAAACAAAGGTCTATAAATTTAAAAAAACTTTTGCTGAAATTAGTAATTTTTTGATAAAAGTAAACCTAAAGTTTTTATTTAAATTAAGAAACCTAAGTTCTATTATCAAAAACTATTAGATAAAAAATTTAAAGCTTACTATTCATATAAATCAGTAAGTGGTCTAGACTTGTTTTGGTTATTAGTTAAAAAATATATACCTTGTAGTAGCTTGTACTTCAATTTTTATAGATTAAAAAAAAACTTTTCATGCTTACAATTTTGATAACTGTTCTTTAACTTTTTATTCGCTAGAAAAGTAAAAGTTGCTAAGCAACATGCTTATTTTTTGATGCATGTTTGTTAGGTTAAATATTTTCAAGTATAAATTTAATTTATTCATAACTAAACTATCAAAACCCAGAATAACAGATAATAATGTTAATTTTTAAATATTTTTTTTGTTTTGTTGTGTTTTTAAAATGATAAGAAAAAAAATTATTACTTAATTCTTTTTAACAACATATGTAAGTAAATTTAATTTTAAATGTACAGTTAAAAAAGTAAATAATACATTTTTTCCCTTTAATATCATAAGATAAAAAAGGTAATTAAATTAAAAAACTAAAGTTTTCTACAGAAAAGTCGTTAAATTTTATGAAACTTCAAATTATTTTCTGAAGTTTACTTTAGTAAGTTGTGAAAATTAATCTAATCCTTTTTATCTTATACTACTAACAATTAGTGTAAATAATGAAATAGTGATTTTTCTAAACTATATTGTTACAAATTATTCAATGTTTTACCTGTAAAGGCTATTCAAAACTTACAAAAGACAAAAAATTAATTTAAGCACAAAAATATAACAGTATCATAATGCAAAACATTAATAAAAAGTTAAGTAGTTATCAATGACTTTATTCTTTATCTATTATTAATATTTAATCGAGAAATTTCAAACAAGCTTTAGAAAAATACAATTACATTTACATTAGAAAAAAAAAACACAAAATTAAAAAAAAAAACAAATAAATATTTGAAAAAATAACAAAACTAAGCAAAATACAATAAAGAAGTGAACAAAATACAGAAAAAAAAACAAACAATCTCGAAAAAACGTAAACAATAAGTTATATAAAATCAATAGACCTAAAGCGTAGACACATGGATGTTAGTTTTTTTTTAATATTTAATGGTTTTTCTACTACTTAATAGTTGCTATTCTTTCTAGAATGCATTTGATATAGTTTTAAGTTTTTTTTTGGTATTATAAAATTAACTTTGTGCGGGATATTCTACTTTACTTTAAAAACTCAATATAATTTAATATAGAAAATTTAGACAAAGCTATTGTCTAGGATTTTTTGTGCATGCTATATTTATGATGTAACTAT
Source organism: Thalia democratica (assembly GCF_965202585.1). Lineage (NCBI taxonomy): Eukaryota > Metazoa > Chordata > Thaliacea > Salpida > Salpidae > Thalia > Thalia democratica. The sequence continues at coordinate 53,199,908 of NC_139169.1, read as the reverse complement.
CTAGTCTTGTAAACTCTGTGACAACAGAGTTGAATAAATTTAAGTGCAAAGGGTCTTTTTTAATAGATAGACTACCGTCTACTATACTTCATACAGTTTCTCAATAAACATTTAAAATTAATTATGTAAGTTTGTATATAATGATATCATGCTTTTAATTCTTCCTTAAGTTAGTTTCAGTTAAAGTAAATATTAACGGATTTAACAACAAACAAAAAATCAAGACAATCGTTTTTAATTAGAAGGTAAAGTGTTGTAACTAAATATCTTTATTTTACCCTAAATCTATATTTTTTACAAAAATAAATTATTGTGTAAATGTTTTAAACAGCTGTTTTTATACTGACTATTTTAAATATTTTACAATGTACTTTATTTATTACTCGAGTACTGGATCACAGAGTAAACAAATTTTTTGACCAACTAAACTAGTGATTCTAAAAGCATTTAAGTTGTGTATCATTATCGTTTTTTATTAATGCTCGCATTCCATTTAGCTTTTTAACACAAAGTTTTTTAATCAAGATTAAAAATGTAGTAAGTAAACTAACATTTAAATGTACGCTTTATTTAATAAGTCTCCAGAATCAAGATTATCTTCTCTAATAAAAAACTGTATGCAATAATTTTTTGTTAATTTAAATTATCTAATTTCTAACAGTCAGCATGTTAAGTTAAGCTAAACCATAATTAATTACAAAAACTATTGAACTAACTTTACACGGATATTGCAAAAAAAGATTTGAAATAGCAATAAATAAATATATATAAACTGTAAAAAAATTTATTTCGGTAAGAAAAAAAACAGAAAACTTTTAAAACTGTTTTTAAATGAAAATGTTTTATAGTCTTATAATTTAATATAAGTTACAGTTAAAAAAATATTTCTTTGTAGTCGATACTAACTTTTAATAAAGTTTTCTTATTTGCTTTAAATGATATATTTCAGCGGTTCTTAAAGTTTTTTTTAATTCTTTACTCTTTTTGGGAAAGTTATTACCAAATTTATTCCTTTTTGGAGAGTTGTTATCAAATTTACCCCCAATATAAAAAAGTGTTTAATTTTGAGGAAAAAAAAACTAGGTTTTTTGAACTTTAAGCTTATTAAAGATAAAGAATTCTAAAATTAAAAGATTTTATTTAACTTTAAGAAAAGTACATTTAAATATTAATTTATAAACTAAAAAGAAAAATACATAGCTTGTAATAAAAAAAATTTACCCCCTAAACGGTTAAGAATGGCTGATCTATTTTATTAAAGCTTTAGTCAAAGGATTTTGTAAACAGAAAGGAATACATTTCTTTAATACACATGTAAGAAAAAACAGGTTAAAATAATAAGTAAATATTTTTGATAAGATCAGTCTTTTATTTATTCATTTTCTGAAACCAATAGCGGTTTTCATTTTAGAAACATCCAAAACCTCTTCATAAGTTTCAAGAGTTTCTGATTTTATATGTTTTCATGTTTAGAAGTAGTTAAATTCAATGTTTATTTTTGCTCTAAGACTTAATTTTAGTCAGCATAGCAGTAATATCAACATCATATCTTTGCAGATTCAATGTAACAAGAGCAAACCATTGGCAGTTTGTGTATCAAGAACTTTTTAACTTTAAAAGTTTTTTATTTTAGTATTTAGCATTATAGTAGTGACCAATACCCTTTGTACTTTCAGAGACTGGTGTTTCTATGAAAAAAAACTATCTTTACCTGTAAAAACCCTTTATAAAGACATCTTATGACAAAGACTGTATACAAAGAACGGTATTTTCTAAAACTAGTTTTTTTATAAAAATTTCAACTAGATAGTATAACTTTTTTTAAACCATAAAGAAAAATATTTAAAATAAATTGAAAAGTATTTAAAGTTAAAATTAATACAGCTTTATTAATTTAAAATTTTGAAAATTACAAGTTATATTGGACCATTGCCAAATTATATTATTTTTATTCATATTAAGCTCCCAAGTGCATAGTTTAATTTATTGAAATCGTCATATATATTACTTGGAACAAAAAATAAAACTAATTAAATACAACCAAAAAAAAATTAAGCGTAGAAATTACATTTATTAGACTTTTGAATTGAAACTACATGAACTAAAATGGCAACAACTACCTGGGTTCGCATGCCCTTGGGTCAAGCAACAGTTGGTCCAGATGTCTGGCAAAACGCAACCATCCGTAACATAAAATCTGCACGGCAAACGGTACTAAATTGCAAGAAGTCGATTGCTAGAGGGCGATGTTTAGAAGAAGTGCCGTCGTTTAGATGCGAAATCACTAAAATCAGCAACGATAAGATACACAACTACACAAGAGAAGTTTGTCGGAAAAATATTTAGCTGAGAATTTTTTTACTAACAATAAGAATTCCTCTGATAAACCTTAAACAGTAACAAAAAGAGGTAATTAAAAGAAGAAAATAAAGTAATTTAAAACTTGAAATGTAAAAGCATCTTTTTAAGATTTCTTGAAATACAGGTTAGAAAAGTAGCGTATAAATTGCGTGAGGAGTTGGTAAAAATAAATGAATCAATAAAAAAACTATTAAAAAGCAAAACTCAATTAAATGAGGAATTGAGTAAGATAAGAAAAGATCTAGTTGTTAACAATCACAATGTGTATACAAGAAAAGCTCGACCTAACAGGGAAAAAGTAAGTTAAGAATTTATTTTACAAAATCTTTTAACAAAAATGAAGTTCTATAAATTATAAAAGTTTTTATATTCGATACAAACATAAAACATCTTTAAAACACACTAAAAAATTCACATATTTGTCGTAAACAAGCCCACAGTAAATAAGTTTTCATAAATTAAAATGTTATTTAATATGCAAAAAAGTATCAGTTGAAAAATATCTTAATAGTTATTTGTCTATTTAAAAAATTATTAGAAAAAACTAATTAAGTGTTGTTAACTAAAAAAGTTTAATAAAATTTTACACATTAAAGACCGCTGATATGGCAGATCAACTTCTGAAAAATGAGAGGTCATTACTCTTAAAAGTGAAGAAAGAAGTAGAAACGGTAATTTTGCAAACAAAGAATCAGCTCTCAATTAACTCTGATGTGCGGAATAGACTCAATGAAAGTTTAAGGGAAAGATCCGCCGTTCTCAAGCTGGTTTCTGCAGCTGTTTCTTTTCCTAAAACAACTGGAAGACCGAAAACAGCGCCCTTTAGTACCTACCGCTACCCTAACAGGTTAAAAAATTCTAAATAAATACATATAAATACGTAAAGACAACTAAAAATATTTAAAGCAGTTGTATTAAATGTATTATTGTTTTGTATTTAAGAAGAATAACTTGGTTTTTTTTTGTTAGAAACTTGTATCTATATTTTACTGTATCTTATTTAGTTTTAAATGGTTGCTAGCAAGTAATTTGGATTAAAGTATTAAAACTAAATTTTTCAAAATTAGTATTGATAGTTTTTTAAGCTATTACTTTTGTTCACAAAAGCACGTATTATTAATTTATCTTCATATTTTAAGCAAGACATTGTATTGAAAAGACTTGTTTGTAACTTCAACAATTTATTAAATACGCAAAATATTCTGTTAAATGTTTTACTTAGTTTAGTTTTACTTGCAACTTAAGATTATAAACTTGCTATGCTCTACAAATTTTCTAAAGTTTAAAAATAGTTAACACTAAAAAATCTCTCTTCACAGACCTGCGGTACAAGAAATTAGTCTAGATCAAATGGAAGTAAGCCCGTCTGGAGCTTTAACTCCTGAAATTGTAGAGTCACTAAACAGCTCAAATTCTTTCATATCTGACACAATTAGTTTGATAAGACAAAATTGTCAGCTGATTTATAGGTTTTTTAGTTTAAATTGTTTTGTATACGTACATTTGTAAAGAACTAGTAATATTATATAACACATAATATTATAAAAAATTGTTTTTGTACGCAACGAATACTTTATTGATTTACCAAATTTTGCTAGGCATAAAAATGAACAGATTTACATAGTCCGTAGAAGATTTACGTACATTGAAAAGTATGCAAAATTACGTATTTATGTTTCAAATTACTGTAAACCTCAAGTAAAAAAAGTAGTACAATTTTATCAAACTGCAAAAAACTAAATTAACACTTTTTAATCTAAGGTTTTATTCAAGAACAACAGTATAATTCTATGTTAAAAACTTTTTTAAGTATTGAATTAGTACAGTGTAAGTGTTGAAATTAAATTATAATACTACAAAAATATTGCAAAATATTTTTAACAAAAATTATACAAAACATAAAAAAAAAACAAATATTCAAGTATATGCGCAAACTACCTTAGCAATTTTTTTAAATATATAAAAACTACAATCAAAGTTAAACCATTATACATTAAACGTTATTTAGAAAAGTTTATAAATTCATGTTATTAGATTTTTTATACTATCTTAAAATAACCAAAAAACTTTACACGATTATTACCAAATTATCGTTAAATATAGATAACCAAAAAACATTACACGGACAATTGTAGCAAAGTCGCATGTTTTATTCTATAGTTTCAGAAAGTAAACGAAATAAGCTAGAAATAAGGAAGAAAAATACAACATTTTGAAGTTTTTCTAAACAAGTTATTATAGAAGTATATAAAGCCTTTTCATTCTAAGAAATAGAAGTTCTTTTTTTATGCGTATGTAACAGAGATTTAACTTCTATTTCGGAGAGCAGTTTTGGTGAACTGTGTGTTTGTTTATTTAATAACGAAAAAGGCGCTTAAAAGTTTGGGTAAAGGACATGATGTACCAAATTACCTTTCGGCTATCAAGTCAACTCTACGGATACAGTTTAATGTCTTGTCGAGGACAAGTATGGCAGTTTAGTGTTATTTAAGAGAGTCGGTGCTTTAAAATTAATAAGTTGTACGAGTTTGATGCTTTAAATTCTAAGAATCTAATGATTTGTAGAGACAATTATGCTTGTTAGTTATCTTTGCATTAATTTGTGTTAAAATATTTTGATACATGCTAAATTGTCCTTGACAAGACATTAAAAGGTATCTAAGTGATGTGAAAATCGATAACCTAAACGTTTTTGGTGGACCATGTCCTAGGTCCATATATTTTTAGCAGTTTGTCGATCAATGAATAATATATTATTATTGTTATCGCTTAGATCTAGTTTTCGTAAGTTTTAGTTTTCATTTAAGTTACTCTTCACTTATTTTTAGTTTCATATTAAAAACATATTATATCGCATCTGAATTTAATGGTGTCAGACGATATTTTTAACCAAGGGCATGCAGAACACAATATCCTCTTCTATCCTTAAATGTGCTTATATTTTTCCTTCATTTACCCTTAAGTATACGTTATGCTTTTCACAATCAGTGTAAACATTGAATAAATACTATAATAAAAAATAAGATTAAACAGAGATAAAGATAACTATCTAAAATACACGAATTAAAGTTAAATGAAAAAACGAGAACTATTATTAACTTTATATTATTATTATTTAAACCTGGTTTGAAACACGGTTTAATTATTTTTTGCATGCAAGCTTTCAAGGAAGTTCATAAGATGATGCCATGATGGGATAAAAAGGATACAAAATACATAGTATGTGTATGTGACAATACTTGTTATTTGTGATTGTTAATAAAACTAAATAGAAATAAATAAACGGATGGATATAGTTTAGATGTATTTAAAGAATAGCTAAGTGTTGTGTTGGCAGATACTCAAAAATCCTGAAATTTGTTCAGAAGTAGCTCTTTTTTTTTCTGCTTCAGTTGCTTCTCTTTCTAAGTTACATGTTTAGCAGGTTATATTTACATGTTTTTGGGTATAATTTCATGAAATATACAAAACTTTATCTATGGCCTTTTTATATACTTGTGAAAGTAATTCCACTCGAAATCTGACAAACGAATACTTTTTTGTGTTCTTAAAAAGTGTTTATTATCAACGTACCAATCTTTAAAACAACGTACTGTTGGAAGGCGGTACAAAGTTTATACGGGCTAACTTTTTACTTTAAATTTATAAACAACATTTTTAACTAAGCAATACCTTTTACTGGTCAGTCATGTTTTTATTTCATGGAGATTACAAGTATTAATTGTATTATATTCTTTTTTACTTATAGGTTTAGTAAGAACTGAATATTTGTTATTAGTATTATGCACATGATTATATATATACTGTTTATTGAAAGGTTAAAAAAAGGCGCTCATAAAAGTTTGGTCTATGGACTTGGTGTAGGAAAAAACCTTTCGGTTATCGAGCCGTACACCGCATTACGTTTTAGATTATCACTATTTAGGTAGTTTGAGCTTTTATTAGAAATATTGTGCACACTTCTAGTTAGTTATACGTCGATTGTTATTTATGTTAACACTAAATATATTAAAAATACTATAATCTTCTGAATGTTTGTACCACTTATGTTTATTTTTATTGTCTTTAAAATTATTCATACTATAACTAATATTATTGCTATCATAGCCGCTGTTATTATCTTAGTTATTACTAATAAGTTTTTATTGTTTATAATATCAACGCTATGTTTATTATATTATTGTGCGGAATACTAGAGAATATTACTAACATTAACTTTTGGATTAGCTCTAATATGTTGCTTGTTATAACTAAAAATTAGTTTTTTAGAATGTATTAAAAACTTAACATCATTCATGCAGCTATAAGAAATTTTAACAGTTATTCTATTTAAAAAAAGTTATAAATTATTTTACATTTAACAATAAAAAGTTCACAACCTATGTATATACAATAAAACGAATTATATTTTTTGCAGATTATTAAAAAACTATATAATGCATCATTCTTATAGCAAACCTTAACAGTTTATTGAAGTGGTCTACCGAATCCAAGATTCGGACTCGGATTCGGCCAAATCCTATTTTCAAAATGAAATTCGGATAATTATCCGGCTGAATCATAAATTTCAAAATAAGACTCGGACTCGGATCTGGCCGAATCCTAAATTTTGGGTTCAGTAGACTACTTTAAAGTTTTTGAATTTTACTGAATTCTTTTCAAAAGTTAAATGAAATGTAAAACTAATTAATGATTTCACGCTTGAGTTGATAAAACATTGCTTTTTCACACTTATAAAAGTCTTCTTACTTTGGTTTAGAGTTTTGAACACAGTATGAAAACTATGACAAATTATTTTTGTTAGACCCTCAAATAAAATTAAGTACACAGTTATAGCGTCTAATCTCAGCTTTTTGAATAACTGCTCTTACTGATTTATCATATGTTTAGTTTTTAGTGTTTGCTGTTGAACCTATTTCGGTTCAAATAAAACTTTGACTTTTCTCTTACGAGAATATAAAAAGTAAATAAATTTGTAGGTAATTTAATTTATTTCATTTTATTAAGGTTTTCCTCAGGTCACTTCAGTTCAGTGAAATCTTATCTGTATGGCTCAGGCCTTACCAGGATTTTTTTTCTAAACATCTCTATTAGGGTTATTTTGGAAAATTATGACATATACTTTATGTATAAATATATGAAGTTTTTAGTAGGGAGGTCTAGTTTACAAAGACCATGTAATTATTTAAAGTATCTTTTGTTTGGTTAATATGGTTTTTAGTCTCCATTTAGATGTTATTGATTGTTTATTTAATTGTTTTATAAATGACTTGTGACAAGGATTGTTAGACTCGTATATTTTATTTTATTTTTTCCTAACATTAAAAAAAAAATCATGTTCTTGTGTCTTCTTCGAGAGCCTGTTAGTTAAAAATCTCAGTAATAATAAGGTTGTTTTTTTTTGTTGAGATTTTTTATATAAAGGTCAATTATTTATACAAAGAAAACTAATTAAACTTAAATATGTAACATTAAAGCAGATGCTCGCATACTTTTAGCTATATACTTTTATTTTAATATTTTTTTGAATTTAATTGATAAGTTTAATCATGACATATATATTATAAATTCAAACATTTTAATATTGTTTTTTAAAACAACGTTAATAATAAAATCTTAATTAATTTTTAATAAACTATTTTTAATATTAGATTTTTTACTTTTTTGGAGTGAAAGATTGTTATGAAAACAAAACCTTAAAATAATTCAAGTTTTATAATTCTCTTTAGTAATGAATGGATACCTTTAATTCTTATTTTTATTTAAATCATATATTTCTTTAACCGTGAATAGGTTGAATGAAAACTTTGAGAGCAAACATCATGTTTGGCATTGCCGGGAAATGAGGTCGAGCACACTTGCCAAAACATTTGTAATTACATTCAGGATATGCTTAGTAATTGGAATATTACCTTAGATCACGTTCACGTTTTATTGAGACAATGCAAGAAACATTAAAAAGCACAAACAAAAAAAAAAGCCTCCTTCTTGTTCAATATGTGGATACAAGGTGTAATTCAACATATCTTATGCTAGAAAGACTGAAAAGGTAAAATCAGGTGTCCGGTACTATGTGGAAAAACATTCAAGATTCGATTATTACAGTTAAAGGGTTGCAACTGGTTAGTCACATTATTCTACTGCTCGAACCTTTTTTTTGTAACAAAGGAGTGTAGTAAAAACAGTGCATTGCTCTCAATCGTGATGTCGCATGCAAGATCACTGACGAAGTTTGTTAACACTAATGAAAATTTAAAAAAACTATCAATTTTTTGTAAAAATTTACCCAAAAATATAGGAGAGGCTTGCGAAAGAAGATTCTATACTAGGGCTTGGCAACGTATTTTGTCGGGCCGGATCCGGAAAATCTTTGTCTTTGGCAGTCCGGAGCATTTTGAATCAGTGATTTACCATATCTAATATCCGGATAATGCCTTTTTAGATTCAGATCCGGCCGGATCCTAGTTTAAGAATATTATCCGGATCTGATTGATACTAATTTTAAATCGAGATCCGGATCCGATCGGATTCTAACTTAAATAAAAGTTTTGGATTTGGCTTAGTCTAATTTTATAGATACGGTTGATCACTTTTCTGAGTACTTCTAATTCACAAAAATTTCTAAAACGTGACAACTTAAGATGTAGATTGACACATGTCAGAACTCTATGCAATGTCTACAAATAGAATTGACATGGTAATTGACAAAGGTTGAAATGTAAGATATCAGATTTAAACAAACAGTTTGCTTTGGGTAATTTGACAGTAATATATAGCTAAGTTAGAACAACACAAAATAACAGGACAAAATGGTTTTTTATCAGTAAAAATTAATTTAAAAAGCCATTTTTAAACAAGTTTTTATGTCAAAATCATACAGTTTTGTTTTGTAAAAATATGATACAATGTTTTATTATATGTTTTGGTTTTAAGAAAACAAATAGAGTGATCTCAACTGCTGGAGGAGAAGTAATATATTTAATCTTTCAAAAATAAATTCATATACTGCCACCAGAGAAACCAAAACCACAACCATCTGTAAATTTTGATCCGAAGAAGTTTTTAACTGAATATTCTTTGTTTAAAAAGAATCAAACACAGCTACACAGGAGGACGAGCAACATGATTTTATTGATGAAGAAATTGAAGCAGAAATAACAGGATTTTTTGCTACAGAGAATTTGAATGCAGAAACTGAAGAGGATAAATTCTTAAACTGGTGAAACTTAAACCAGACAAAATACCCAAATCTTGCCAGCTTTGCAAGGAAACATTTTGCTGCACTATCATCTTCTGTGTATTCTGAAAGATTATTTTCTGAAGATGGTAATTTGTTCGAATTTTGATTGCTTAATTAATATCGCTTTTGAAAAAGCGTAATTGATTGCTTCCAAAGACCGGCGAAAAACTTTAGTTCTCCACCACAACTTGTAAAAAAAAAGAATATTCTTTTGTAGTATAAAAAAGACATCTTTTGCGATTGTAGTTCGTTTTATATTTTTTAAAAGTTGCTAAGGTTAATTTGTAACTCTTTTTGTAATAGTAAAAACATAATCATAAGTGGAATTTGAAAATTTTTTTTTACAATTGTAATTCTTATTCCTTCTTAAGCCTTTACTATAGTTGGTAATATATTTCAATTTATTACGACTCCATGTTTTTTTCAATTGCACTTTAATCGCAAAACCTGTATTGTATTTACATCACAAGCAGATTAAATCTTTAGGATTCCAATTATTAAAGTATTCGGATTCGGCCAAATCCAAATTTCAAAATTGAGATTCGGATCTGGATTCGGCCGAATCCTAACTTGAAAATAAGACTCGGATTCGGATCCGGCCAAATCAAAAATTTTTGGATTTGGTAGATCACTAAGTTTATTGTGTTGTTTTTAATTTTGTTTGATTCTCATTCAAGTTTGGTTTTCATAAAGCCTAACTGTACGTTAAAGCTTTAAATTTTATAGTAACCGTTTCCCAGTACATTATTAGAATTTAATTTATAATTAAAATAAAGTTTTTTTAAAATTTTAAACATTATATTTTAACCCGTATTATTTTCAGCATATGTTTTATTTCTAGTTTTTGTAGTTCTTGGTTATATATACTTTTTAGTATTTTTGTTTTATTTATTAATTTTGATCAAAAATATCTTACATATATTTTTTTAAGCACTTTTTTCAGATCAAATTAATAACTGAAGATATCTTATAGATTACTATAGGAGTAAAATATTGTATTGTTTTAATAACCTGCAAAAAAATAAATAAGTTTGAAAATTTTATTATAAAAATGGCCAACCAAAAAATGATTTTAGAACAGTTTTAAAAATTCATTTCTCTAATTAATATAAGTAAAAAAACAGTAAGGGAGAGCTTTGAATGAATTCATTATGGTCTTGTTCGAAGTGAGTGCAAATAGGAGTTTTTGAGTTACTAATGGGAGGCCTTTTTTAAATGAGACGAGTGGTCAGAACTAACATTAAAAAATAATAATAAAGAGTTTGATTTACGGTACGGGCAAAAATGTTATTTGATGACTTAAAGCTACATATAAAAGATAAGTTACTTTCACGCTAAGTTCCAAAGTTAAAAAAAAAACCTTAATCCTTATAATTAAGTGTTTCTTTTCTTAGGCAATTAGTTTTGAAAGACCAATGAAACCGAGTCTATCGTCTCTACACAGTTCACAGTTATCAAAAACAGTTTCAAATTTATTAAGTATGTATAAGCCCACAAGATTTCATACCTCTACAACATAAACACTTTAATTTCGTGTATTGAAATAGCTGTTACTATTTTTTATCTTCATTTCATAATCGCAAGAAATAAGTAAATAATCGCAAGTAAAAATTATTATATCAGTATCGTACTGATTTAAGTTTGAAAATTTAAACACGTAATCCAGTGAACTTACAAGGTGTTTTTTGATTATAGACAGACAGAATTTAATAATTTTAAAGCATATAAAACTCTTAAAATTATTATTTTTATTACTTCAATCCATTTTAACAGGTCACTAGTATTCTTCTATTGAATTAAACTACCGGCGGCTCTTACATATTTGTTAAAGTTTTTTTTTTCAGATATCTTAACAATATGCGTTTTATTTTTATTACTATATATTTTTTATTGGATATTATTGTAAAGTTATAAATCAAGTTTTTTGTTTTAAACTAGATACTTGATTTGAGTTAAATTACGCTCCCTAAAAAATGACCAAACATGTTTACTTAGTATAAAAAGTGAATAACCTTAAAATTCTATCCAACATATAGTATTATGTTATAAGCTATAATTTTGATAACAGTTTATTTTTAAATTGCCTTGGTTTACGTGTAATTTCTCTGAAACAGAGTTAGAACAGAAAAAACAATAGTGCATCATTCAGTGAATAACGCTATCAATAAAAAAATAGCTGAAACAGTAACTCTAACTGTAAGTTAAATTAATGTATATTTTAATAATTTTAACTTTTAGTTATAATAATAACACGGTAAAGAAAAGTTATCATTGCACATATAAAATAAACTTAAATTCAAATGTTAAAGCTACTATTTTTAACAAAGTTTTGAAATTTAAAAATAATTTGCAGCTTAAATTTAAATAAGTATTAATCTTTTTCCCTGTTTTTTAATATAAGACAGATGTAGTTAAAAAAGTAGTTTTTCTTCATAATGATAGAAAATTAATTTCTAAAAAATCTCACGTTCAATAATATTTATGGTTAGATGACATGTTTTATTTAAAAGTTTTTAAATGTGCAAATTAAAGACATTAACAAAAATCTCTCAATAGTTTAGTTATAAAAGTAAGTTAGTTTTATAAAACCAAAAACTTTTAAATTTAAAAAAAGTGTTAGTTAAGTTATTAGAAGTTATATAATTAATAACTTATTATTTTTGAGAATAAACAATTACTCAGTTTCACCGCAGAGCGGATTTTAAAATTGTAAATCTGTAGTAAAATAATAATTTTAAAAATGACGAATAATTAAAAATTGGTTTGAGTTAAGTTTATATACAAAAAAAAATTATAAATAAATTAAAAATTATATTGATGCAAAACAACCTTTAATTTAAAAGCTATCAAATTATAGTCTACAAACAATACAATTAAACCATAGTATACAGTGGGGTATTGATATCTAATGGATTTAAAAAGATAAAAACTTTTACAGAGTTAGAAGTTATGGAGTAGTAGATACATATTATTAAGCACACAGTTCTAATAATAAATTAATAATGTAATAATGTTCAAAATAAAACCAGGGAGTAAACATTAAAAATTTTATGAAAGCATTGTTGTTGTTGTTAACACAGTTGTATTATGATGACAAAGAATAAAATGGCTTTTTGTGAAAAATATCAGATAAGCGAAAAATAGAATGAGGGTTAGATTTCAGATGTTAAATTTAAAAAAATAAGATAAAACATTAAATATATTTAGTTGAGAGATAATCAAAGAGAGTATAAACTACTAATAATCCAACTCAAAAAAAAAAAAAAAAATTATACTAATTCTCCAATAATTATGATTTACAACTGGAAATGGGTATATTATAAGGCATGCACAATTTATCTTATATCTTAATGAAATATATTTAACTAATAAACAGACTTGAAAAAGAGAAAAAATAAAAATAAAATAGTTTTAACAGTTTAAGACTGAGAATGGGAATAATATTGTAATACATGCACAAATAACAAAATATCTTAATAAAATTGAAACCTATGTGAGATATAAATTATAAATATTCATTTAAGTAATGTGGGCATTGGGTTATCAGTTCGTTTCTCTTGTTTAAGGTTTTTCTTTTGTCTGCTAGAGCTATATGGAGTCTTTCTAGGATACATAAAGTGCACATGTTAGTATGGTTTGTGTTAGATTTTACTGATTCTATTATTTTATTGATTCAATTGAGTATTTTATATGGTTACTGTATAGATCCCATAGGTGATTTGCAAGTTGGGTACAATTTTTGGGTTTGCTTTTAAAAGGTTTTGGGAAAGAGGTTTTGTGTTCATTATATCTAGACTTAAATGTTCTTTTGGTTGAACCAATATAAATTTTGTGGTCATTTACGGATGTGGAAACTTTAGCTTGATATATGACATTACTTAGGCAACACTTGTTATCCACGGGGCAGTTTGTTTTTGTTCTACAGTTACAAAGTTTTTCGTTTTTATCTGATTTTTTCGTGAGTTTTTTGTTGTGTGAGTTTATAAGGGCCATAATATTTGGTGTGCAGCAGTATGATATTTTTATAGAATTTCTGTTGATTATTTTGTGATAGATGCTGTCTGTCTTAAAATGTTTATCTACTAAATCAAGGAAAAGTTTGCCAATTTTAGTCTGTACAGATTTACAAAAGGGGGGATTGTAATAAATGCAATTTCTTTTTCTAATTTTGTTAATGTTTGTACTATTAAATTGTTTGTAGGTTAATTTATATTTAAAATTACTTTTGTTTAGTGCATTTTGGTATAAGCCTTTGATGTTATAAAAAATTTCTTCATTTTTAGATAGTTTGCATAATCTCTTTTCAATCATTTTTGGTATATTGTTACGTATATTTTTGGGATGGTTGGAATTGTTGTTGATGTAGCTAGTTTTGGAATTAGGTTTACGGTAGGGACTGTAGGTGTTTAGGGATAGGTCCAGGGAGACGTCAAGAAATTCTGTGCTAGTGTTGCCAATATCAATTGTAATTTCAAAGCCTATTGAAGACATTTTTTTTACAAGGGACTTTTTAATTTTTTCATGGGTGGTTCCAGCAGATTGTTTTATAATTGCAAGACCATCATCTCTATATAAGCCTATATTTGATGGACCTGTGATTGGGGAATATATAGAGATGATGGTCTTGCAATTATAAAACAATCCTCTGGAACCACCCATGAAAAAATTAAAAAGTCCCTTATAAAAAAAATGTCTTCAATAGGCTTTGAAATTACAATTGATATTGGCAACACTAGCACAGAATTTCTTGACGTCTCCCTGGACCTATCCCTAAACACCTACAGTCCCTACCGTAAACCTAATTCCAAAACTAGCTACATCAACAACAATTCCAACCATCCCAAAAATATACGTAACAATATACCAAAAATGATTGAAAAGAGATTATGCAAACTATCTAAAAATGAAGAAGTTTTTTATAACATCAAAGGCTTATACCAAAATGCACTAAACAAAAGTAATTTTAAATATAAATTAACCTACAAACAATTTAATAGTACAAACATTAACAAAATTAGAAAAAGAAATTGCATTTATTACAATCCCCCCTTTTGTAAATCTGTACAGACTAAAATTGGCAAACTTTTCCTGGATTTAGTAGATAAACATTTTAAGACAGACAGCATCTATCACAAAATAATCAACAGAAATTCTATAAAAATATCATACTGCTGCACACCAAATATTATGGCCCTTATAAACTCACACAACAAAAAACTCACGAAAAAATCAGATAAAAACGAAAAACTTTGTAACTGTAGAACAAAAACAAACTGCCCCGTGGATAACAAGTGTTGCCTAAGTATTGTCATATATCAAGCTAAAGTTTCCACATCCGTAAATGACCACAAAATTTATATTGGTTCAACCAAAAGAACATTTAAGTCTAGATATAATGAACACAAAACCTCTTTCCCAAAACCTTTTAAAAGCAAACCCAAAAATTGTACCCAACTTGCAAATCACCTATGGGATCTATACAGTAACCATATAAAATACTCAATTGAATCAAAAATAATAGAATCAGTAAAATCTAACACAAACCATACTAACATGTGCACTTTATGTAACCTAGAAAGACTCCATATAGCTCTAGCAGACAAAAGAAAAACCTTAAACAAGAGAAACGAACTGATAACCCAATGCCCATATTACTTAAATGAATATTTATAATTTATATCTCACATAGGTTTCAATTTTATTAAGATATTTTGTTATTTGTGCATGTATTACAATATTATTCCCATTCTCAGTCTTAAACTGTTAAAACTATTTTATTTTTATTTTTTCTCTTTTTCAAGTCTGTTTATTAGTTAAATATATTTCATTAAGATATAAGATAAATTGTGCATGCCTTATAATATACCCATTTCCAGTTGTAAATCATAATTATTGGAGAATTAGTATAATTTTTTTTTTTTTTTTTGAGTTGGATTATTAGTAGTTTATACTCTCTTTGATTATCTCTCAACTAAATATATTTAATGTTTTATCTTATTTTTTTAAATTTAACATCTGAAATCTAACCCTCATTCTATTTTTCGCTTATCTGATATTTTTCACAAAAAGCCATTTTATTCTTTGTCATCATAATACAACTGTGTTAACAACAACAACAATGCTTTCATAAAATTTTTAATGTTTACTCCCTGGTTTTATTTTGAACATTATTACATTATTAATTTATTATTAGAACTGTGTGCTTAATAATATGTATCTACTACTCCATAACTTCTAACTCTGTAAAAGTTTTTATCTTTTTAAATCCATTAGATATCAATACCCCACTGTATACTATGGTTTAATTGTATTGTTTGTAGACTATAATTTGATAGCTTTTAAATTAAAGGTTGTTTTGCATCAATATAATTTTTAATTTATTTATAATTTTTTTTTGTATATAAACTTAACTCAAACCAATTTTTAATTATTTGTCATTTTTAAAATTATTATTTTACTACAGATTTACAATTTTAAAATCCGCTCTGCGGTGAAACTGAGTAATTGTTTATTCTCAAAAATAATGAATTATTAATTATCAATCTCCTATTAGTGGATAGATTACTGTGTCCTATTTATTTGTTCTAAACCCTATAGTTAAGTTATATAATTGCCTAATTTACGATATTATGGAACAAAGGTTGACTGATCTTGCCATAGTTCACAACCTCTGGTCCGCAACATACTTTTTAGATCAAAAACTGTTTGTTTAAAACAAATAAAGTTGAATTTTTTTGTAATAAATGTTTCAAATGTAAAAGTAAATGTAGTGCTCTAAATTTTCTTTTTACTATAAGGTGGTGCTTACTAAACGGTTATTTTATTACAATATTGCTTTTATAGAGTTTTTTTTTATAGTTTAATATTTTTAAATTATGGGATCTGCAAAGGTTTTTTAACAAGTCGGCATGCGTAAAAATATTCTTTGAAATTTTGCACGGAGACTAAAAAAACAAACTATAAGAACTGATTTTTATATTAATTCGAAAAGGTATACCTTGCGCACTTTGTTTAAAAAAGAAAATTTTGATCATATAATTTCAAAATGAAACATCTTATTCTACAGCAAAACCTAGAAGCGGCTAAAACGAATACAAGAGACGCAATAAATCGGTCATTACGTCACAAAAATATGACATCACTCGCTAAAGGTTACCTGATTGGTCCGACTAGCTACAGGTGGGTTCAAACCAAAGAAAGATTGGATAGACCACTCGTCCGTGTTTATCAGGGGCATCTGGGCAAAGAGCTTCCAGAAGCCAGGCATCTGATAAAAGTAAGTATAAATCTTTTTATGTATTTAATTTCACTTACTTGAAAAAATTAAACGTAGTCTAGTTGCATTTAATCGAATGAAGACATTTTTTAAAGACATATAAGTTAAATTTGTTGTTTTTAAATCCTTTCAAATAAAAAAAAATTTTGAATGCAAAAGAAGCTTGAAAAATTTGTTTGTTAAAAAAGTGTTAAAATTGATAAATAGGATTTAATTTCGTTACATTGTAGAAAATTTATTTTGTATTGGGTAGGTCAACCCTTAATTGTAACTGAACAAAAAAAAAATCAAGCATAAGTAATTAAAACTTTTATAATAACATTTTTTTTTAAAGGCTACAAATTCACTGGACGAAGCAATTTCTGACGCAGGCAAGCACATCGATCAGCTTCAAATAAACAAGAAGCTTCTTAATCTGGACATCGCAGACAAGAAAGCAGCGGCTTTTCTTGACAGCGCCATGTTGCGGATGAGAAATAAGAGAAAAAACTACAAATGGGTAATGGAAAACAAATTCCATGAGAGAAGGCAGCCTAAGCAACAGATTTGAAAAGTATCGTTTTTTTTTTCAGGACTACATCAGGAATTTGCTAAACAGATTAGCTTAAATTACGTTTATTTTTACTTCGATTGTAAAATGAGTACCTTTAATTGTTTAATATTCTTCACTCCATTAAACTGTCACCGCCAAGTACATTTGTTGTTTAAAAAGTATAAAGCTAGTGTTAAATATTTTGTTTAACTTTTTATTACAGAAATATTTTCTTTCTTTTAACCGCTAAACTGTATACATTTCGACTAGTTCATAATATTTAACTAAAGCTTATGCTTTAAGTTGCAAATTGAATATAAAAGTCATATCTTGTAACAAGTTATTATATTCGATCCACATGAACTAACCAATGTTTCTATACAAATGTTCCTGAATTAATGTCGTTGATTCTTAACATGGGGTAAATTTACCCCTTGGGGTTAAATAAATTGCTTTTGGAGATAATGTTTCTTGATTTTAAGTCATGTAAATCAATGTTCATGTTCAAAGTATTTTAGTTAAGTTAAGGAAGTTTCCCTTAAACTTTTAAACTTCGTTAAGATGGTATACTAACATTTTCCATCCGCGCATTACTCCCACTCGCACGATTCCCACCCGTTCAGTTCCCACCCGAATAATTTTCCACCCGATCAATACCCACCTGAATCAATTCCCAACCGATCAATTCCCACCTGAATCAACTTCCACCCGATCGATTTCTCCCTGAATCAAATCCCATTCGATTAATTCCCACCCAAGTTGTTTGTCATTTTTGCGTGGATCTTTTTTTGTGCACAGCTTCATTTTCATACTGATTTTATGTTTGCACGAAGCGTTACTTTTGTACGAATCCATCTTTGCGAGACGTCACTTTTGAACAAGTCGTCATTTTTGCACAGATGACATTTTTGCAAAGCTTAAAACTTTATCAATATAAGACTATATACAAAATAAACTAAACTAAGTTAAGTTTAAAATTCATAAACCTTAAAAAATCAGATAAATCTAAAACTATATTTTAGTTTATATTTTAGAAAAAACTTTATTTTATTTAACATAAAATATATTTCAATAAAAACAACCTTTACCTAAAACTTAATTAAAAAATCTTTTATTGTTAATTCAAATTTATATTTAAGTAAAATATTTAACAAAAACATCAAATATTTGCTTGTTTATTTTCTTTTGATTTTTTTAGTAGAAATAAATTTAAAGATGACCTTGACTTGGTTTAAAATCAAAAATACAACGTAAAATACGTGGGTGGGCATCTTTTTTGCACGAGCGTCACTTTTGCACAAGCGTCACTTTAGCACGAGGGGACACTTTTGCTCGGCGTCACTTTTGCAAATAGGGTTACTTTTGCACGTGGGGTCGTTTTTGCACGGTGTCAATTTTGCACGAGAAGACGCTTTTGCACGGTCGTCACTTTTGCACGCAGGGTAATTTTTGCACGAGGAAACACTTTTGCATGGCAAAAATTTTTCATGATGACAGTTTTTTACGGCAGCATTGTTGCAAAACGACACTTTTGCACAACGTCAAATTTTTACGATGAAATTTTTACACAGCGACATTTAAACACGATGACTTTTTCGCACGGAACATCAATTTTGCATTTCGGTAAAAAGTTTTTTAGGTAGTACTAAATCTGTAAGTTTCAGATTATTTTTATTTAAAGTATTAAAAATTGTTTTTATTTAAAATTATAAAATGTGTATTCATCTAGTTTATATAAATTAATATTATAAATATGAATTGTGGTACGTTATTATATTGTTCTACGTAAAACTTCAAATAAAAACTTTACATTAAAATTTAATTAAAAAACTACCACATTTTATTCATTCAAAACAGCTTGCGTTTAAAAGCAAATAATATTAAAGTTGACAAAAAAAATATTTGACTAAATAAAAATTAGAAGCGTGCAAAAGTAAAGTTCTGTTGAAAATTGACTGATTTTTTAAAATTTTCACAGTTCGTATGTATATCCGTGAAAATATAACGCCGTGCGAAAGTGACGCTATGCAAAAATGTCGCCATGCAAATTTAACGTCGTGCTAAAGTTTTGACTTGTAAAAATATCGCCGTGCAAAAGTGACGCCGTGCAAAAGTGTCCCCTTGTACAAAAGTGTCTTCGTGCAAAAGTGACGCTCGTGCAAAAGTGACCCGTTCCAAAAATACGTAGACGCACAAAAACATGCATAAACTAGGATTTTTGACAATGATCTTAAATTATATTCTTTTAAGTTTAATTCTACGAATTTCAAAAGTCTTAAAAAAAGTTGTAAGCATTGCGTCTGCTTTCCGAAGAAGAGAGAAGAGTCATTTTTTTGCGTAACAAATCGTATAAAATCAAGCGCCGCGAGAAGGGCGTAGTCATTTTTTGTTTTGGTCATTTGATGTAGTCTTTTGTTTTGATCATCAGATTCGTAGAGGCATTCGACATAGGCATTCAAAATTATCGCTAGACGACTACAGGTATTTGTTATTACCATTCGACGAAGGTTGACATACAGCGTAGACATTCAGCGCATGCATTTTAGAGTAGGCATTTGACATACAGCGTAGGCATTAATCGAAGGCGACCATTTTGAAGTTATCCTCGGATTGTGACAGTTTCGATCTAGTCATTCGATTCAGTTTAAGGAAAATCAAGTACAATTTCATCTAGTAAAAGTATTGACAAACAAACCATTCGAGCTCTGACCTGCACGTGTGTGAGTGTTTCTTTTTTATATCGTGTTTTATTTTTTAATTGTAGATTAAATTTTGAGTGCTAAATCGTTGTCTAAATAACAATAGAACATAGTTAAATAAATTAAGTTACTAAAAGTTAGTATATTGTAAGTTAACCTTTTAATTACGAAATATAACGTTTAATTAAGCTATATACTACTTTAAATCAACTACGGTAAGTCGTCAGCGTAATACCAAGACCAGCCTCGATTCATCACACCTCATTCCAGTCCGCGTCACTGAGACCAGCCTCGGTTAATTGCGGTGAATTCCAGTTCTCAACACTAAGATCAGTTTTAGTTTATCACGCCTCATTTCCAGTCCGCACACTGAGACCAGCCTCGGTTAATTGCGGTGAACTCCAGTTCGTAGCACTGAGACCAGCCTCGGTTGGTTACGGTTTATTTCATTGCGGATCCTCTACGTTTGGTCAACACCTCGAACAATGAGTACCACTAGTAAGAAACCCAAAATCCTTTCGACAACCAACCTCACTAATCTGGTCAAGAAGCACGCGAAGCGTGCACACTCGGCCGATAAGGCGGTAAGTTCTAGTAGACGCGCCCAACAAAGTAACCCCGAGCTGAATACAGACTCTGACATGTTAACAAACAACCCTACAACAACCGAACCCTATAAAATAGTTGAGAGTGTAACAGCAGAGGGTTATAAAGTTTTCTAATTAAAAACTTTTTTTTTTGGTAAATTAAAACAACAGTTTGATAGTTTTACTTATTTTTAGTTAGTTTAACAGTGTAGTAGTTTTAGTAATTTTTACTTAAAAAAATGCTTAATTTATTATTACAGGTTAAAAAATTGCTTAAACTTGTATGTTAGCGCACGTTACAACTTTTTTTGACTTAGTCCAAAACTCTTAGCGTATGTTAGTTTTTTAACATAAAAGTAAAGTTTAGTATAAAAAATAATTTAAGCTGTTTTAGTTTATAACACTATAACCCGTATCGTGTGCAAGTGCAGTTTAAGCAATAAACAATATAGATTACTATTTTGTTACACAATTTTTACTAAGATTCGTGTGTAAACACTGTTATACATTGTTATTATAATAACTTTATGTCTTACAAGCTCAATCTTTCGTACAATTTAGAAGTTATTTGTTGTTGAAAATACGTAATGATTCTTGTTCTAGCCAGGCTTTTATTAAATTTTTTGTTTTACCTGAAGTTCGATGTAATTTAAGTGATAGGATAAATCTATTTAAACCTACTTGTATTCTTTTTTTGAACAACTTTACCAAAAGTAATCTTAATAATTGAAATTCAAACTAAGTTTAAAATATGGTATAAATTTTGAAGGTTAAATTTCAAGTGAAATAAAAAAACTGTATTGGTTTTATTTTCATCAGTTAACTTGCTTTAAAAAATTATAATTTTATTTGAATCTCTTTGGAAATATATATTTTTACTCTATTTAAAAAAAAATCAATTAGATTTTAGTTATATTTAGTTTTAATTTAATTTTATGAGAAACTTATTTTAATTAATTTTATATTTAAGTTTAGTTTTAAATTAATACGCAATAAATGTTTAAAATGGTAAAATTTACATTTAATACAATTTTAGTTTCATTTTTAATACAAATATATTTAGATAGATATCGTCAACTTAAGTTCATCAAGTTAAAAAAAAAATTAGCCATGCAAAAGTAACGACTGGCGTAAAATATTGCACGAGTAAAAAATTGATGCCATGCAAACAAAAGGTTTTGTGCAAATGAGTCGTAAAAAATGATAATTCGTCGAAAAGTGACACCTATGCAAAACTGACACTATGCAAAAATAACTCTCTGTGCGAAAGTGATGTTGTGTAAAAATGACGTGCGAGACTAGTTGGGTGGGAATTAATTCGGGTGGGAATTGACCTGGGTGGGAATTGAATCGGGTGGGAAAAGGTTCGGGTTGGAATTGAGCGGATCCCGTTAAGATAACACTATATTTTTGAGGTAGGAATCTTAAATACACGAAGACGCTTTTGCACGAAGGAATATTTTTGCACGAAAACACTTTTGCACGGGTTGAAAATTAATTTTTTTTTTATTAAATTTAATTAAATATTATTTTTTTTTACTATCACTAATACCCCTAAACCTTACCCTCGGTCGATATTTTTTTTTGATTGTTTATAATTTATTTCGTGTAATTTTTTAAATATTTTTTTATGTTTTTTTTATTAATGATTTTTATTAATTATTTTTATTAATAAATTTATTAAATTTTTTTATCTTTATGCATAACGGGGACGGGTAACATTGCACGAAGACAAAAATGCCCAAGGGGACTAAATTGCACGAAGGCTCAATTTTGCACGAAGATACTTTAGCACGAAGACAAATTTGTACGAGGGGAAAAATTGTACGAAGACAATTTTTCACGAGTTACAATTTTGCACGGAGGGTCATTTATGCACGAGAGTAAAAAAAAAACAGAAAAAAAATTAAAAAAAAAAACAGAAAAAATAACTAAAAGATAAATTGATTAAAAAACCAAAAAGAAAGAAAAAATTATCTGACCGAGGGTAAAGGTTAGGTGTAACAGTGATAATAAAAATAATGATAAAAAATATCTAATAAAAGTTATTATAAAAAAAAACAATAAAAATAAATTAATAAAAACAAGTTAATTAAAAAGAAAAAATAGCTACCGACCGAGAGTAAGGGTTAAGGATAACAGTGTAGTAAAAAAAAAGAAATGAGAAAAAAAGAAATAAAAATGTTAACAAAAAATAATTCGTGAAAAAAAAGACCAAATATGAAAAATATAATCCTTGGCGAGCCAAAACATTTCAGTTCACTTAATTCACAAAAACTGCTCAAATATCAAATTAATTTCAACAAAACTCTAATTCAGTGTGGCATTTTTTTACTATATCTAATGTTTGTATACTAAAAAAATTTAGTGGATTTTGAACGCGGGTGGATTTTGATAGTATACCATTTGTTTAATTAAAAAAAAAAAAAAAACACATGTCTCATACTCTTGTATATCATCACCCTTTCCTTACAACTATGGCTACTTTTATTTTTATTTATGTTCATGTAAGTTTCTGATTTGCACAATTATAAGCTTACTAACTTAATTTAATGACCTGTCTAACTAGTAATAAAAAACAAAAATGCATGCAATTAACTTAAAAAAACGAGGTTGCCTCTGCTCGAGTTTTCCCTGCTCGAGTTGCTCCTGCTCGTTTTGCTCCTGCTCGAGTTTTCCCTGCTCGAGTTTTTTCTGCTCGAGTTGACCAAGCTTAAGTTGTTCCTGCTCGAGTTGCCTCTGCTTGAGTATTCCCTCCTTGAGTTTCTTCTGCCCGAGTTCAACTTGTCTTATTGTTCTCGCGTTGTAGTAATTTTTTAGTATCTCAATATTCCATTTGTAAAGGTTTACTTTTAAAAATTTACTTTTTTTAAAACTATTCTAGCAAAGTAAGTTACATGAAGATCCAACTTAAGTATAGTTATAACTGCTTACTTTAAGAATCTTACAAAGAAGAGTGCAAAATATTGTCAAACGATTTAGTAAATTATATATATATATAAAAAATGCTTATTGAAGTAGATTGAAAAAACAATAAAGTTTGAAACATTAAATAATTAAAATTATGTTAAGTTAACTCTAAAATTATATTTTACGTAACATAATAAAACCATTATGTTTTAAATAAATTTTTTATTATATTAACAACTTTGTAAGTCTAGTTTTTTTATGAATTAAATTCGTAATAAGAAAAAATAACCAAACAAACTTTTACTGATGGGGTTAGAAATGATCGGCTCCCAATATGCACCAAGATATTTTTACACGAAGGGACACTTTTTCGCGAAGATTTTTTTGCACGAAGAAAAATTTTTGCAAAAAGAAATTTTTACACGAAGACACTTTTGCACGAAGGGTCGTTTTTGCACGAGGGGTCACTTTTGCACAATGAAATTTTTGCACGTAGGGTCATTTTTGCACGAAAGCAAGAAATAAAAAAAAGATTAATTAATAAAAAACACAAAAAAAAGTTACCGACCGAGGGTAAGGTTTAGGGGTAACAATGAAAGTAAAAAAACAAAAAAAAAAACAACAAAAAATAAAACTAGAAAAAAAAAACTAGAAAAAAAAACTAATAAAAAACATAAAACAAAAAAAAAAAAACGACCGAGGGTAAGGGTTAGAAGTCACAGTTATTAAAAAAAAATAACAAAAAAATACCTAACAAAATTAAAAACAACAAAAATTTTTTTTTATAAAACATAAAATATGTATTTATAGACTGAGGGTAAGCGTTATGAGTAATATTGATAGAAAAAAAAAGTTATGAAAAATTTAAGTAAAAAAAAAATAATAGATTTTTTTTAACCCGTGCAAAAGTGACCCTTCGTAACGTTTAAATGAATTTTATCCTTTCATTGTTGATTAAAAATTTGTACTCCTGTTTGTATACTAGTTTTTTTTATGTTTAATTAACTTTAAATTGCTACTTTAATAACTAAAACCAATTTTTCTTATTTACTAGTATTTGGTACTTGAATTTGTTCTACATTTTATTATTTGTTTTAAAATGTATGCCTTGATTCGTCTCTTAATGGCGCTATCCAGGGGCGTGTT
This sequence comes from Thalia democratica, assembly GCF_965202585.1. Taxonomy (NCBI): domain Eukaryota; kingdom Metazoa; phylum Chordata; class Thaliacea; order Salpida; family Salpidae; genus Thalia; species Thalia democratica. The sequence continues at coordinate 53,175,157 of NC_139169.1, read as the reverse complement.
TTGACTGGTTTCCTGTGTCCTGTGAACCCCCTGAAAAAAAAGGTACTTAGAATACCACTAGAAACGTTGTTTATTGACTTTGTTTTGGTTATTTGATAAACTTTAAACAACGAATGTTGAATTTACAACACAGAAAGATTATAAGTTTCCGTAACAAAAAATGCTCTTTTTTTCCCAGCTGAAATCGATTTCAAATAAAATTTTAATTGTGACGAGATAATAGGTAAAAGTTTTAAAGTAGCATTTTTTTCTGAAAAACTTTTTTGAATGATTTATTATCAAGATTTTACATTCTGTTTTACTGGTATTTTAGACTGTTTAAAGTTCAAAAGTTTTTATTTACCTTAAATTTTTTTATTCTAGCTGTGCTTTTTATTAATTCTGTACCAAACAAAATATGAAAATTGATGATAATGCTTGTAAAAATTATGTTCTTAGTTGTTTTATTTAACTGACTTGCAATTTTATTTTCGACAACTTCTAAAGGTTTTTTATTGAGTTTTGAATTATACAACAGATTTATTAAGTTTTTTTTTTCAAAGTTTAAACCAATGATTATAATATACTAAGACTACCTGCAAGTTTTGGTCTTTAATTACCTATACTAGTCATGAAACAATGTTCGTTATTTTCGTTACTTAAATAAACTCTTTGTAATATATTTGTGTTAAATAATGGATTTGAATTTTGATATACAATTTGTAAGCTTATAACTTTTTTCTGGTTCTTTTAGTTTTAATTTATCTAAATTTAATACAGTATATTAAATTAAAAAATTTAATATTTTCTATTACTACTTATATGTTATTTTTTTCTAAGCAGAAAAATACATTTTAAACACAGAGTTTTTTGGGTAAATATTACGTACTTAACTGGCAGTGCATACCTAAGAAATGCGTACTTAATCGGCAAATTAAAAACAAAAAAAAAATTGTGAAACCCCTTTGAAAAATGTTTAGACACGCCTCTGGTGCTATCGTAAATGTTAAATTAAATAAAAAATAAGCACTGAAGTTTTTTGTCTAAGGTCCTAGTGTACAAAAAGACCTTTCGTTAATCGAGTCATAAACTACGGATAAAACTTTTGAATTAATATTTCGTTGCACAATTTGTGCACTGATTTATGTGTATTTTTACTGCTATATATTTTATCGGTTTTTACAATAGTCTTAAGATGTTATATTTGCATATGAAAAGTATGTTTTTAGTTTTGAAACTTTTTTAAATTATATTATGGTTATAAAAGTATACTTTATAACTTTTTAGAAAAACAATTACTAAGTTTCACCGCAGAGCGGATTTTCAAATAGTAGACCTGTAGTAAAATAGTAATTGTAAAAATGACAAACTATTAAAAATTGGTTTGAATTAAGTTTTTTACAAAATTAAAAGTTGAAAACCCGCTCTGCGGTGAAACTTAGTAATTGTTTTTCTAAAAAGTAATAAACTATTAATTATTAATTTCCCTTGTGGATAGACTAATGTAGTTTAATTATTTGTTTTGAACTCAAGAGTTAAATAGAAATATACTACCTCAAAGAAAAATACATTCTTCAAAATTTACTTAAAGTGTTAAAAGTACAAAGAATTTAAAGTATTACTTAAAAGTATAAACTTTTAGTTTTTTAGTCTTAATTTTGATATAACTGGTGGTCAAACAAACGTTAAATTTTCTAGAAACACAAGATTAAATAAGTTGTTCCTTAAAAAAAAGAAACTTTAAATAGGTTAAGCAAACTTATTCAATTGATGTCATGAAAATAATTATGAACATTTTTATTTCAAAAATTTTATGTTCAATAGGTCTTTGTTCATAAAAAAAATCACCATTTTTTAACAAAATTACTCTTCTTTAAATAAGTTAATGCTAAGTTTTTTATATAAAATTTAAACTTTAGTGTAAATTTCAAAAACGTTTTGGTAAAATTATTACTAAAGTTTACTTGTACTTTGATTGAACTTGTATATATGACAATTAATGGTAACTATTTGCTATTTCATTGATTCATCATATAGTATAGAGTAATTAGATTACTTAAAATAAATTACATTAGTCTTTATATTTGAGGGATCGTAGTTTTTAAAAGAGAATTATGAGTAATTAACTTTTACACTCTGAACGTATTGAACTTAAGCGGCTTGTAAATCTTTAGATCAAATCAGCATGACAAACAGCATGGCTACAACTTCTTTGGACTGCAATTTATGGTTGGTGATTTTACGTTTGTATTTTTAATTTTACACATAATTTAGCAGTTTAAAAAGCTATTGAAGTAATTGGTATGTATTTTAGTAGGTATCCTTTAATATAGGGGTGGGCAACGTAAGTATATAAAATACTGGATCCAAAAAAAAATTAGTCCTATGCGGGCCGGAGCATCTCGAGTTAGTGATTTACTGGATTTAGCTGGGTCCTTTTTTAGATCCGGATCCTAATTTCAAAATATTATCCTGATCCGGCTAAATACTAATTTAAGACAAAGATCCGAATCCGAATGGAAGCTAATTTGAAAAATATTTGGATCCGGCTGGATGCTAATTGATCGGGTATTTCAGAATTTTGAATCAATTTATTAATTACCAAGGTTCTTAAGTATGAAATTTTATTTTAATTTTTATCAAGTATTCATAACTCTGGACCGAATTAATACTAGTTAGTCTTATAAAAACAATAATCACTTACTAAAAGTTACTCGAGCCTAATATTTCAAGCTAAAACATTAAAAAATTGTTAATTATTCGAAATTATTTTATCCTTTTTTAATCCTTGGCTGGAGTTTTCATTAATAATTTTATTCAGAAATTAACTAACATTACAATTTTAAACTACTACCTTTTAATTTAAACAAACTAACTAAGATTCATTACATATTTTTGCACGTATAAAAGTAACAAAACAACAAATAATTCTGATATAATAAAAAGTTTTACCATAAAAATAGAAAGCAAAATTAAAACATCTCGATGAAACACTTAGGGTTAATCATATATTACAGTTGTTTAAATCTATTTGCATGACGGTTTGGGAAAATCTGCAAGTGCACTGGAATACCGATTAGGTTTGAAATTAGCTTATCCTTGTTGATGTTTATGGTCGGAAATGTTTGTTATCAAATGTATGAAGTCTCGAACAAAAAAACTAGTTTCATGGTCATATTTTGAACTTGACAAAGTTTGGCTCGTTCAATAATACATAAAATCTATCTAAAAATCTACTAAAATCAACAAAATTATATGTTTGATTAAAATTTTTATATCAAAATATTTAAAAACCAGTTAAACCTAGATAAAAATTTAATTTGGCTAAAAATTTTAATACTCTAACTTTCAAAATATCAAACAGTAATGATCAACTTATGAAACTTAACTAAGTTATGTACTTTAAATACTACATTATGAAACAATTCATCTTAAGTATTTTTATAAAAGTACTAACAAAAAATAACGAAATACTAAAATAAAACAAATATTAGTTTATATTTAAACATGATAACCATATTAATTTAATAGACTTTTAGATTAAGATCAATTTCACTAATGAAAATATTACTAAACGAAAAAATAACATATAAAACTGTCATATTATATTTTAAATGTAAAGATTAAAAAGTTTAGCAAGAATAATTACACTAAAAAAAGTCAATAAGACATTTTTTGATCATCAAAGTTTTGAACAAGTTGTTTAAAATCTGGAAGTATATTCGAAGTAGATATTCTCGGTAATGACTGCAGATTGGTATCAGTAAGGTTTGAACGCAGTTTACTTTTCTTTATATACATGGTTGAGATTGTTTGTTCGCAACTATATGTAGACCCAAACAGAACAAGTAACTACATTGCCATCTTTTTTGAATTAACAAACTTTGGCTTGTTAAGTAGGGCATAAAATATGTTAAATTTTTAAATTTAGAACTTTTCTTTTAGTGTACTGTCACATTAAAGTTTAACAGTTTTAACTGTATATTACTAAGTGCATTTTTGGTGTCAAACGTCAACTATGATGACAAAATATCAAATTTTTCTATTAATTGTTTAAAGTCTGCAAAACAACTACCAAACTCATTATCAAGTGAAACTATTTTTATCAATTACACTACTGAACTTAACAATATAATTAATCAAAAAGACATTAATAAAAAAATCAATAGCAGAAAAGAGTGCAAGTTGTAGTCTTAACTCGAAATATTTTACTAAAATTAAATGTTGAGCAGTTTTACTTAAAATAACTGTCAATGTTTAAAAAGTTATATCTTTACTATTTTAAACAAGTATAAAAACAACTATCAACACATCTGGGAAAGACAGCAATTTTTAACACGTACATTTTTTATGAAAGTCATTATGGTAGGTAAGATCATCAAAATTAGTTCAAAAAACAACTGTTTTTAGATAATTTGTGAAAGTATTACTTCAACTCATTCTATTAGAAACAGAAAAAGATACTTTAACAAAAGAGTGTTTTTATCACCACAAAAATTAAAACCCAATTTTACAATTATTTTCAGGATCAAAGTCTTACATTTTTGTTTTATGAAAATAATTCTAAAAAGGTTTTGTAGTAATTTTGTAATATTTACATTGGCTGGCCGGATTTCATAAAAGTTTTGAAAATGCTTAGCGGGCCGGATCAATTTTGTCCGCGGGCCGGATTCCATTCAAGTTTGAAAAAGGTTTTGGGACCGGTCATTTTCACTTTGCGGGCCGGATCCGGCCCGCGGGCCGTACGTTGCCAACCCCTACTTTAATAGGTGTTTTACTTGCAGCAGTATTCTTTACAACAACTGCTAAATTTGTTCTTTTTATTATGATGAGGTCAACAGAGTTCTTTGAGAAATTTTCCACTCCGAAAACTCTCATTCAAAATAAATAATATTTTTGTTTATCGTTTTATGAATACAAAGACACTTAGATCAAATATTTTATAGGGTCGTTCTTTTTATATTCTATCTTTCAATTTTACATATAAATTAGCATAAAAAGAATTAAAAAGTAATAATAAGAACAGAAAAGTTTTATCAAAAAGTTTTAAAACTTAACTTAAAAACACAAATAAGAATTTCTGTTCATGGTTGGTATTTTCATGTGTGTATTTTTAACTGTTATACTTAAAAATAATCTTTTTTTAACTTATAGTAGGAATAGAAAAATTTTAATAAAAAGTTGCATTAAACTCAAAAAACAACCATACTTTTCATTTTTTTATCATTACGTGTACACCAATATTTTTATATTCTCACGTTATTTGTTTTAGAATTTTTAGAGATAAATAAAACATAAAACTTTTAAAAATGTATACAAAATAATTTAATGTTTTTAATTGTTACACATTTATTTCAATAATAAACTTAAAAATTTATCATTAGAGATTTAAAAAATTAAATGATGCTGTTCGCATTAAACTCAAAAAACGCCCAATATTTTTTCTTCATTGTATTATAACAAAAATATACTCACAAAAAGTTTTTTTCCGTGGTTTTTCATTTCGTTTGTATATATTTTATTTTATAAAAAACACCCTTAAAATATCTACTGAATACCAACCACTATTCGAGATTTTTGTTGTTGTTTTTTTGCTGCAACTGAACACCAATAAAAGACACTTATAAAAGAGCTGACTCGTTGTGATTAACGTATTCTTCTCTGTATAAGTGTAATTTTCTTGACTACTTTTTTAACACTACTATATGCACGAATAAGAAAGTATAAACTTATATTTAGGAGAAAAAATTACTAGTACAGTTCATTCATTGGTATTTATACCCGGTAAACAAATATTTGAAATTAAAGTTATACAGTTTTCCTGAATTTTAAATGATAAATGTCTTGTCATTTAAATATTTAGTTGGTTTTTCAATATTTTACTTATATTAATAAGACAAGTAGCTTGAAGTTTGATTTTTCATACTTAAAAGAATTTATACTATTTAGTGATAGTAGTTTTTTATACATTATTTTTTTACTGGTCATAAATTAGCTAAAAGTAAGTACCAAAAATAACTAAATGGGTTTAGTCTTGTTTTTTAGGTATGCAGAATAAAAGAGGATTTTAGCATACTTCGTTACGTAGATAAGTTGTAAAAAAAATCTTGGACTTCTAAGCTGCATTAATACGTGCTACCAGGGACGTAGCTAGCTCAAAAAAGTTATAAATCTGCAAAAAAAAAATCAAGAATAACGTGTGATGACGTCTTAGCGGGAACAGAGTAGTTTTAACTACGTTTAATTTTATATGAAAATGTGCAGTTTTGTTAAAAACTTCAAAATAAATTGAATGTTGAACTATAATGAATAACTGAATATAAGGCAATTTGTACTGCTCTTGTCCCCTTATAATTCTATATGTGTTGCAACTTTTATGAACCTATAAAACCTTTCATTTAAAATAAAAATATTAATTAAGAATTTAATTTTAATAGTATTACTGATAGGCATAAAACATAAATAAATCTGTCTAAAACATAAATAAATAACTCATTTAATATTTCATTATGATGTTGTTTAAAACTTCACTATCAAAAATTATACTCTAAAATTAGCTCTTAGGGTTAAGATATATCTAAACATACAATGTTACCATGTCAATTAAAAATAAAAACTGTCCTGAGTGACCTTTAACTGTATGGAAAATCCTAATTTTTTCTATATCATTGAAATAAGACTAACTTTTTAAATTTATCAATGTTTTTTTTACAAAATTGGTTATATAATAAAAATTTATTAAAAATAGCCAGCAAAATCTCATTCAAATCTAGAAAAACATATGTTCTGACATTATTAACAAACCTAAAAATGTCCTTAGTTTTTCATAGATAAAACAAAACTATACTGAGTCAGTCTGAGTTCAAAAATGAAACTCTAAGTATTCTAGAGTTATCCAGGATACTTTGAGTGTGTGGCAACAATGTACGATTTAAATCTTTCGACTTTGCTAAAAAGTGCAATAAAAACTTTAACTAAGGTAAGCATTTATAAAACCTTTAAAACAAGTTTTAATTAAAAGATAAAGTTCTAAAATACAATAGAAAAACTATAATTTGTTTATATTAATCTTGAAAAAATAAAAGTTTAACTAACCTAAGCCTTTATAAAATCTTTAAAACAAGTTTTAATTAAAAAATAAAGTTCTGAAATAAAAAAATATATATAATTTGTTTATATTATTCTTAAAAAAAATGTTTATGTTATTGAGTTTTTCAGTTTGTCTTCTTGTTGTTAGCTATTTGTCTTATTGTGTTAATCTTTCTGATACAATAGATTCTAATCTTCTTGATAAAACTTCAGGAAATGATATTATCATCACTGTTTCAAAAGTTTTTCCTTTTTGTATATTTGTTAGCCACAAAGATTTAATTTAAAACATTCAACTCATAGAGTCAATTTGATTTAAAACAAAAGTTAATTCTTAATGTTAGTTTACTTTGAGGTTCATCTATTTTAAAATTTATCTTGTTATATATCTTCTATCTGTATTTGCTCTTTTGTAACACAAAAAAATAAATTTCAAAAAATGTGAAGTTCTTTTTGACTCACCATAAACATTTCAATAGTACAAGATCCTCTCTCACACTTACTTTTAATATTCTCTCACATCATTTAAACCAAATCTACAGCTTCTAAATGGATTTTTTTACAATAATTTGCTATTAGATAACAGAAATCTACACCAAGCAATTTGTATACAATTTAGATGTATTCAATTTGTTCAATATTTACGACACTAAAGTGCTAAAGAGTACAATAAATGTATAAATTATCTCTCAGGAGTACAAAAAAGCAAAACTAAGTATAAACGAATACTGAAAGCTAAAGAAACAAGGTCTTAAAAGCTGTTTAATCGAAACAAAAGCGAGTTTTTTCGCAAAAATGTTTACGTTTCTGTAGATTTGCAGAAACTTACCAAGCTACGTGCCTGCGTGCTACTGTTAATTGGTAAAAATTGATGATATTTATTTTAAACTATACTTAAAAAACTTTCTAAATACTCATTTTAATGCATTTTAAGAAGCCTTATCACTTTAAATTTAAAGTAATTTTTGCTTTTTGCAAAGTTGAATGTTTGTCTTTTCACAACAAACCTTCGTAAAATTAAAAAAAAATTAATTTTAATTATTACGCTCTTAGTCTTGTCACGAAAATTCAAAACAAATATAAGAAAAAATATTTAATAATCAAGACTTTAGGAACTATTTATCTAAATTTCTTCACAGTAATTGTTACCTTGATTAACTACAAAGTTTTTCCTCTTACGAAACAAACAATGGTAAAAAGTTTTACTTTAAAAAGCAGCAGTTTTTTTTATATTTTTTTTGCACGTAAAAATGTTTATACAACTTAGAAATTTGTATTATTTTAGTGTTTTGCTGTAATTTTTATCTATTTAAATGCAATTAATACACAATATCTTTTTAAATTTAAAACATAAAAATTTTGCGCTATACATCTAAAGATGTAAGTATTTTTAGTTTACTTAGTCTAACAAATTTAAAATATTATATACTATTACTTTATATAAAGAGTACCAATCAAAGTTAATTTTTGCATTTAAAGAGAAGAGTTGAAAATACTTTACTCATGAACTTATTTATAAAGCAAAGTTTTACTCAATACTCAATTTATAATAGTTATACTCAAATACTTTTATTTTCAGAAGTTTATTATATATGTCCTGAACAAGAGATTATATGGTATCCAAGTGGTGTGCGACTCGATTACCGAAAGGTTTTTTCGTGCACCAGGTCTTAGGACCAAACATTTTGAGCGCTTTTATTTGTCGTTTAATAAGCAATATATATTATAACGAAGGATGTCTTTAATAATAATAACAACAATTTGCAAGGTACTTTTCTTTATTTAACTGGCTTAAGTTTCTCTGTGTTTAACAAACTAACACGACTACACGGTCATTTATTAGTAGTTCGTAAAAATAGTTAGTAAATTGCTACAATTATAACTTTTTAATTCAAAACATTGGTTACATTTAGAAAAATCAAATATATGTTTTACTTTTTCAAATTAAAAACTTTATTCTTAAAAAATAATTTTAAATTTAAGTATAGTTGTTCTTTAGTTACAATACCATTATTCATTCCAAAACAAATCCAAAATATATAGTCATACCAGTAAAAAATAATTAATTCGTTTTTTCACCGGTGTCCAAGATAAATGTGAACTATTTGTTCAGACAGTTAACTAATAAATTTAAGTAGAAGAAATTTTGATAAATCTATATCAATGTTATTCAAATGTCTTTAACTTTTCAACAAAACACGTTTTTTTTTACAAGTACTTCCGTTTATTTACAAATAAAAACGGCTTTTTTTTCCAATAAATTCTCAGAAAAAAAAAAAATGTTTTGTAAATAAACGAAAGTACTTGTAACAAAAAACGTGTTTTATTCAGAATTTAAAGACAGTTTATTACAATATTATAATTTTAACAATTTGTCCTCTACTAGTAAAAAATGCATTCATTAAAAATACCTTTACCTACTAATTATTAACAGATATTTTCTACTTTTTTATGATTATTAAACAAAAAATATTTCTTAAAAATCATCATCCCAGCCAGAATGTTCAGGCTCTACATTTGTGAAGTCTTCATCGAACTTTTCAAAGTTATTTTTGTTAAAAGTAGAATTGATTTCTGGTATGACTGGAGCTATCATCTGTCTACATTGTAGCTTTTTCCAGTAAAAACCCTTAACAAAATATAAAAATGGTTAGAGTGCAATCAAGTTAGTTAAGGAAGTTTAATCAAAATAAAAACAATGACAGGGCATTTATTAAACAATTGACAGGACATTTATTGTGTCTCTTAGAATTTTTATAGAAGTAATGAAAAATATTAACATCATTACATATTGTTACTATTTAACAAACAAGCTAACTAGTTTTTAGAGACAAAGTAGTAAAATACGAAATAAAGAAAACCTAAACTTTTGTAAAACATGTATTTACTAGTTGTAGTAAAGTTGAAACTAATTAGTTATAATTTATAATAACGTTTAAATAAATAAGAAAATAATAAGTTGAACATTAACTAATTTTTAAACAAAAAATTATTAAAAAAGTGTTTATTTCTTTTAAACAACAAAGTGCATAGAAAATATACTCAAATAGTAAGAAACTAATTAAAAAACTAACTTAATACGAAACATTACTTATTTAAGAAATTAAATACTATAAAATTAGTTTACTATATTTTTAGAAGCTCTTATACTGCATTAAAATATTTTTTTGTTTTTTAAACTAGGTTACTGATTTCAAGTTTTCATTGCAAACAATATTTGTAACTTGACCTTACTTTTGATTTGCTATTAAAGTATTTTCTAGAAATAGATGTTTTTTATTAAATACTTAAAAAACTTTTAATGCTTAACTACCTTATATTCCTTAAAATCGCTTTTAAAAATAAAAACAAAATTGTAATTCTAAGAAAGATAAACAGTGGTCACCATAAAAGACTTAAATTTATGAACAAGCTTATAAAACCGAAAATTACGTTTTTGTAAAAATTTGTTCCAAGATTTTCGTTTAAAACGTTCTGCATTAAACAACTATAGTCATCAGATAAAAAACCTTAAAAATTTCAATTAGAAACTACATGAAAAGTAGCTTTAAAATTTAAGTGAAGCTTTCGTTCATAGTTTTTGAGTTTTATAATATGAATCTTAAAAGCTTAACTAAAAATATTAAAGACTTTGATTGTTTTGATTCAAAGTTAGATGATAGTTTGTTTATAAATTACTTTGAATGATTTATAAAAAAGTTGTTGTGGAACTTTAAGCTTGTATAAGTATTTACCTAGCTTTCATTATGTTTTCTTGTACAGATTTTATCATTCTTTTAATTAGTTTGTGAATAAACTCAACAAAGAAAGGTATATTTATTGATGATAAAATCTAGCTGAATTGAATCTACAATGCCTGTGAATAAATGCCCTCTTGAGTGTTGCACATATGAAACACCAGACGTTGATGCTTCTGTAGCTGCTTCTTTACTTATCATTCAAAACAACGTTCACATTAATGCAAATTCTTCAAAACCAAAGCCTCCAAAAATGGACCGTCCTCGAATAGGAAGAGACTGCAATGAAGAGGGTTGGAACATATTTTTGCAAAAGTGGACTAATTTTAAAGATAGTATGGAAATGACAGAAGTAGAAAAGCATCGTCAACTGTACCAGTGCTGTGAGGAAGATCTAGGCGATGCTATTTTGAAAGGACATAATGATGTAGTGAATTTAAGTGAGCAAGAGCTTTTAAGGATGATCAAGCAGCTTGCAGTTATTCCTGTTTCAGTTGTTGTACGACGATCAGACTTTCTTATTACAAGACAGGATTTGACTGAAAACACGAGATCATTTGCTGCCCGTTTAAAGGGAAAAGCTAGTACATGCTCGTACACATGTAAATGCCCAAAGGATGGCTGTAACCAAATGATAGACTTCACAGACATTATCCTTAAAGATCTCATGGTAACCGGTTTAGCTGATGAGGATATACGCAAAGAGGTGTTAGGATGGGGTAGTTTAGACGTGAAAGATGTCAATGAGACAATTGGTTTTATTGAAGCAAAAGAGATGGCACGTGATGCAATGACACAACCTGCTGTTACTGCCTCAGTTTCCTCGTACAAATCCTTTAGGAAAATTACAAAACGACCAAGTGGTAAAATAACTTGTAATATATGTAGTAAAACATCTACAAAGTTTATTTGGAGCAGGAAAAATAACAAGTATATTGAGTGTTCTACCTGTAAGCAATGCTGGATTAAATCCAGGAAAAAAGATTATCATGGTGACAAAAAATGTGCAGATGAGACGAATGCACTTCTAGTTGGTGGATCATATACACAAAATTTTGATGAGGCAGTTGATGTTAATGATAGTGTAGTAAAACTTGATCATTACGTCTTTGATTGTTTGAATGGATGGAAAGCATCAGTGTCACTGAAACATCCAACAATTCAATTAAAAGCTTCTATTGATGAACAAGCATACACTCAGATGAATATAAAATGCCCTAGACAAAATTATTGCAAAATTAACGTTGTTACAGATACGGGTGCACAGTCATGCTTATGGGACCTTAATAGTTACCTCAAACATGGTTTTAAGAAGTCAAGTTTTATACCAGTTAAAAGGAAAATGTTAGCGGCCAACAGAGAACAGATCAAAATAACTGGTGCTATATTTATGGAATTAATGGCTAAAGATGTACAAGGTAAAGTTCATGTTGCAAAAGAAATGGTATATATCAGCCCATGTACTGACAGGTTTTTTCTTTCAAGAAATGCCTGCATAACACTTGGCGTAATAAATCATGATTTTCCTCGTATTGGTGCGACCATTGAATCCTGCACTGTCCATGAAGAACTGCAAACTTGTGATTGTATACCTAGAACTCCTCCCCCTGATAGGCCAAAGGAGTTGCCATTTGCTTGCATTCCTGCAAACAATCAAAAGATGAGAGAATGGCTTTTAGATAGGTACGCATCATCTACATTTAATAAATGTACTCACCAATTTTTTAAGAAATCGAAAGTTTTTAAGAAAATATAATCCTCCTGTTTGCAAATCTCAAAATAGTATCCCTTATCTTAGAAAAGCAAACATACCAACGCAGAAGATGGTTTTTTCTGGCAACTATGAGAGAAAAGATTCCAAGGAAAGTTTTGATTGTGTGCGCTCCCATAAAGGAATACGTTTCAAAGCTGGAGATAACTTTGACAAAATTTGCAAAGAAAAACCAGCTACCTTCCTTTCACCTGAGGACTCAAATTGCACTGATGAAAGCAAATCCTCTACAAATCAGAAAAATGGTGTATTGTCTCGTTTGGACCCTAATGATAAATCTAGGGTATTTGAAAGAAATTTTAATGACGATGGAGTGTTTCTAGAAAATTAACTGCGTCGTTCCGGTCGTGTAAGAACCCGGAGAAAGATTTATGATGCCGAAAGCGGTACATACAAACCTGTTTAAACTGTTGTTAAAATTAATGTTTTTGTACAAATTGTAACTATGTTTGTTGTAACATTTTAGTGATTTACGTTCGTTTTGAGTGTTGTTTCGTTGATGTTAGCACAGAAAACTGTATTTAAGTTTGCAATTTTGTAAATAATTTCTTTTGTTAGCTAGACGTGTCGTTTAATCTCCTTGGTGATAAAATCTGGGGGGAGATGTATAAGTATTTACCTAGCTTTCATTATGTTTTCTAGTACAGATTTTATCATTCTTTTAATTAGTTTGTGAATAAACTCAACAAAGAAAGATATATTTATTTAAAGCTGTTAAAAATTTTGTGCATTTTTATTTGAAATATTTAAGTAACCTTTTTCAAAGCATAAATTGAATAGAACAATTAACACAACACATTGCATAATTTTAGGTATTTTTGTTGTGCAATCGATTAACTTTCGTCGGTAAGTTATCTTGGTAAATTAAATGAAACTAAAGAAGACTCTAAACAAAAACTTTAAATTTAAGTTCGAAAAATGACGTAATTTTGTTTTTACAACTTTGTTTTAATTTGAATTTAACTAAGAAGTAAGAACTTGGTTGATTTATTATTTACTGTTTGATAGTATTTAAATTTTGTATTTAAAATAATACTTCAGTAAATTAAAGGTAGTTTAAGAAAACTAAAATAGACTAAACAAAACTTAAAAAATAATTAAAAAAGCAGCCTAGAATATACGAATAAATATAGAAATTAAAAAATCTAGTCTAATATACAATTTTTTTTCTGTTTTTTTAAACTGGGCTTTATGAATTTCAAAAATAAAGATTCCAGAATATGTAGCTAAAAAGTCTTTTGCTTGTCGAAATATGATATGGTAAAACTTTTGATAACTAAAAGTCAACAAACATTTTTTTGAGGTTTTGATGGTCTTTTGATAGTTTAGAAATGAACACAGTATTCATAGCTTTAAAAATAAGTTTGGTTTTATTAAAATAATCCATAAACTGTTATAAAAAAGTATCTATTTTACCAAACTTTTGACAGTCTATACACAAAAAGAAAAGAAAAAAACTTCAGAAATAAAACAAAAAAAAATCGAAACAAGCAAGTCTATAGTGTACAATAAAATAAAATAAAATAAATTACATCACCTATAGCAAAGTTTATTTCTCTTTTTATTCAATGTAATTAAAACTACTTACTTCGAACCAAGCATGGTTTCTGATGTCGTTTGTTCCATTTTGGAGGTTTCCTAGTCTTTTACTTGGATTCCTATGGCATAATTTTTTTACAAGGTTTTTCGATCGATTTCTTACTTCTCGCTAAAAAGTTTAAAAAATAAAGAGTAGTTTAAACACAAGTTTAGTTAAAACTTTAAAAAGTAGTCTAAGCTAAAATTTTATTTGTATACTTCAAAAAATACAATTGTTTTCTTTAGTTTAGCTATCACAAGCATCATTATGATAAGTATTACAGTAGCTTTAATGCATAAATTGTTTTAATGACAATAATTCAAATTTTTTATAAAGTGTTTTGGTATTTTTGTGTTTTTTTCATGATCAATTAACTACTAAGTATGCAAAAACCAATTTTAAGTTGATTTAGGACGTCAATAAAATTCAAAACAATTTCTCAAATATTTTATCATTAAGGTTTAAGCAATAATATTAACAAATGACAATAATAATAAAAAGTGTTTATTATGGATAGTTGAATAAAGTCTTGTTATTACAAATTCATCTTTGTACTGTAAATTATTCTTAAAAATACTTTTTGATTTCAAAAGTATTTATAAACAGCCTAAAAACTAGAGTTTTGTACCACTTAATATTAAAAAATATATTATAAAATACTTTTTTAGACATATGAATACAAACTAGATAATATACATTTGAGTTAGCTTTATTTTTTGCAATGAAGCTAGTTAGCTAATAATTATTATGTAAGGTAAGCATAGAAATTGTATTTTTATTTTCTGAAAAAAAAAACTAGGTGTTTAATTTCAGTTAAAGATGAAAGACTGTTTTGAAAAAAAAAGAAGTAAAAGCTATTCTTACCCAGCTTTAGGGCATATTTTTTTACTAAATTTATTGAAAACTATAGACTATTTAAATTTGTTGTATACTAAATGTACGAACTGTAGAATATAATGCTTTACTACAAAGAAACTGTGTATCAACTAAACTAACTACTTTAATTTTTTATATTTTTCTCAAAAAACAATAAATGAGGTCTTTAGTTTTTCTTATTTTTATTTTTCAATTAAACTTTAATAACGAAGTTGAAGCTTTGAAAAAAAAAAACAGTTGAAAAGCAAAAACTTTGTAAAACAAGTTTGAATAAGCAAAAAAAAAAGTTATAACTAAAAACTAAAGACTTTTTTTGTGCGCTAATACTTAATTTAATGATTATAAGTTTTTTGTAGAACTGTTCAAATATATGGAAAATAAAAATTGTTAGTTAAATAAAGTGTTTTCGTATAAAAATATTGTTTAGATTTTCTGACGTGCATCGCTTGTCTGAATCTTCAGAGTTTAACACTCTTTTATGTTTTATCTAACACTTTGAACGGGACACGCTCAAAATCTACCCGCGATCAAAATACACCCGCGTTCAAAATCCATCCGATCAAAATCTACCCAGTCAAATTCGAGAACCGCTTACCAATCGAGGGTAAGGGTTAGGGGTAACAGTGTCAGTGAAAAATAAAAATTAATAAAAAGTATGCAAAAAATGTATAAAATAAATTAATAGATAAAGAAAATATAACAAAAACTCGGGTGGATTTTGAACGCGGGTGGATTTTGATAGTATACCCTTTGAACATAGTTTTACTCTTATTTTCTATTTTCTAAAGGGAAAATTTCAGCGACAAAGTAATTATTTTTAAATATGAAATATAAGATTTACCGGCCAGTCAATTTGATCGATTCCTCTTTGAACAAGTGAGTATATTTTTTCCTCATTAACACTATTAAAAGGAGGAGTTCCAACTAGCATTTCAAATATCAGAATTCCCAAAGCCCAATAATCAACCGAAATATCGTGTCCCTTAAAATATATGTATTGTTTATGAAACAAATCTAAATAAATTTCTGATTTAATTGTATTTGGTTATTTTTTAAGCGCATATTATAAAATGACAAAAACATCTTAACTTTGTAAATAATAACCGAAATACTGCCAATAAATGAAGTTTGAAATTACTATGTAATGTACAAGTTAAGTATGAAAATATTTTTGTTGATTGGCTTATCAATATTTAAACATACAGTAAAGTAACTGACTTTGATCCCAAGCAAAAGTGCGTACCTCACTATTTAAAAAAAAATTTCAGGTTTTTTTTTACCAAATAATAGCTAAAATTTACTCGATTTAATAGGAATACGGTACATTATAGTTTTTTAGAGTTAATAACTTTTTCCAAAAAAGTAATTAGTGATATTTCCATTAAGAATATAAAGATCATGATTTAGTTATTTTTCTAATATTATATTTTAATTATTATGAAAGATTAAATTTTCTCATTAATTTTTAAGACTTTGTGCGTACCTTACATTTGTGCATACCTCTGAAAAAGTACAGATTATCGAGTACTCTACTGTTTGTAAACTTAATTTCAATACTATTAAATCTTGCTAAATATTCGTTTACAAAACATATTTCTTAAATTGTTTTAAATTTTTTCATGTTTGCTTTTTCGGTGATGTAAGAACAACAAGCACTTTTTTAATGTATTTAAAACTATTACTATACTTACTTACTAAACTTTTTCGTAAGTTTAGTAATTTAATTATAATGTTATTGAGCTAATTGAAAAAGATATATTTGATAACAAATGAATAATTTTTAGCAATTTATAAAGTTTAACTTATTCAAGTGCAGCCGTCATTGAGTTTAAAATTAGATGATTTTAGATTGAAAATATTAATGTAGCATTATTGTTGTGTTATAAACAAAATATGTTTTTTAGTTCATAATTATAAAGAAGCTGTACAATAATAATAACTTTTTTAAGATTATCAATAATAGTTTAAAACTATTGATTAACATTGTTTTTACACCTGGTACAGCGTTATTTCCGGTGCGGTGTACTCAGGAGTGCCGCAAAACGTCCAAGTTTTGTCACCTTCACGAATTCTTTTGGAAAATCCGAAATCGACTAATTTTAAATATCCTTTGTGATCCAATAGCAAGTTTTCCGGCTAACAAAACTAAGTGTAAACTTTAGCCAACAAACAAATTATAGGAAATATTAAAATAAACAATTATTTTTTAAAAAATTTTTAAAGTTGACTTTTTTAAAAGTTTAATTTTTAAAAAATATAATTTTACGCCAACAATACAGTTTAATTAAATATTTTTTTTCAACAATACTGGTTATTTTGTTAGAGTGTAAAAATGTAATAGTTTAGTTTTAGTTTTCCAATAAAATAGTTTTACTTTGAGATCTCTGTGTGCGATTCTCCTTTGGTGAAGATAATCGAATGCTTCTACTACACAAGCTGAATAAAATCTTGCTTGGTCATTATTGAATTTATCTTGCTTCACAAGTTGGTCAAAGAGCTCTCCTCCTGGACAGAATTCAGTTAAAAGATAAACGAATCTGAAATAAAACAAAATTAAACTAAGGCAAAAAATAAACTGTAGCAAAGGTAAGCAAAACACTAGATATAAGTTAGACATTTTAAGAA
Organism: Thalia democratica; assembly: GCF_965202585.1. NCBI lineage: Eukaryota > Metazoa > Chordata > Thaliacea > Salpida > Salpidae > Thalia > Thalia democratica. The sequence goes on along the minus strand of NC_139169.1, from coordinate 53,157,501 downwards.
AGTAAAGAAAACTACGGGACGTTTTCTAACGTTTGAAATAAAGCAAAAACATGATAAGGATTAAAATGAAACAAAAACTTAAACTTTATCTAATAAAAACGTTTTGTAGACTTATAAAAAATTTGTAAAAATTTCAACAAAAAATATTGAGTGTAATGTTAGTAATGACAAGTCATATGAAATAAATGATAATTCAAACTCTGATAGTTTAAATTATAAACCAAATTACGATTCAAATCCTAATTTTCAAACTTCGATCGAAAAATCAAACAACGATGACTCAAACTTCGAGAATTTAAACTGTTACAAAAAAAATTACGATATTTAGAATTTTGACATTTAAAGTTCTAAGAAATAAAATTACGACACTAAAAATTATGACAATTGAAACCACAACAAAAACACCTCTGACAAATAATATTACGAAATCCAAAATTCAGTCAATTCATATACAACATTTAAATTTAAACAAGTAAAATTATAAAGTTTCAAATTCCAATATTTTAAATTAATTTTTTTTAAATAATGCACGACTATTCAAATCTCCACATTTAAAATTACATCAATATGGTTATTCTAATGGTATTCATCAGTGTGATTTAATTTAGTTACACTTTCAATTCTTATTTGAATTAATTCACTGTTAATTAAAAGAAAGTTTTGTTTATTGACGAGTGATAAATCTATGATTTAATATTTTTCAGCTTGAATCCAGTTTTTGGTTTATTTTATTAACGTTACTTTAATTTACTTAGTAATAATTCTACTTGATGCCACATATATATTTTTTAATTACTAAAATTTAACATTTATAAGAATATTTCTTTTTTTACTAAACATGATTAAATTCATTTAATAACTTGTCTATTGTTTTAATTTTTAATATTTTAATTTTTTTTGCATACTTTAACGGCTCGTTAAATCTGTAAAATTTCAGTTGGAAATCAAGGTATCAATTTTGCTTATCATATCATATTTTTATTAAGTTTTGATAATGTATGTAAGATTCTTATGCTAGGGGTAGTTTTTTAGCAACGACATATTTATTTAAAGTTTTTGTAGTTTAAAAAACGGTCTTTTTTCAAAGCAAAGATAAAACAAACTTTTCATCTCTCCCAGTGTGTATTAGTTTCATTATAAAATCTGAATCAAGATCTCTCAAAAGATTTCTCTCATTCAAAACGTAGTTTTGTTTTTCGTTTTCGACAATAAATTTCTGTAAAATAAATTTTATTAAAGTTTATTATAGTAATTAAAATTAACAGTTGATAGAAAAACTTAAAAAAAAAATTGAAAGAGTATTATATTTTTTATTAATTGAAAAAATCTATCTTAGTTAAATAAATATCTGCTAAAAAAATACTTATATAAAGAGAAAAGTATACAAACACACTTTTTCAGAATGAGAAATAGTTTAAAACGGAATTTTGCATTAAAACAATATTAGAAGATCGTTTATTTAAGAAAAAACGAAACTTTTATTTTTTTGTTATTTTAGCTAACCAACTAAGTCTTTAATAAAAGCTCTAAATTTTCACGCGTTCCTTTGTAAAGCATTTCTTAAGTACAACAGTTACCCGTTAAGTTTTAATTTTTTAACTAAACACTATGAGTTCAAATGCAGTTAAAAAATAGCTTAAAGCAGCTTTTTACTTGAAGATAAATTATAATTACTAGTGATTTCTTCAACGATTTATAGTTCATGCAGAAAAACGAAAAGTATAAATGTTCATTACAAAATCAATGAACACAAGAAGTTTACTTTTCAAGCATATATTAAATTAAGCAATCTAGCATTAAACATTGACATTTCTACACTAAATATAATACTTTTAATTTTACATTAAATATTAGACTTAAATTTCAAATTTTGGCAGTAAAAATGAGCAACTGTGTCTTAACAGGCACAAGTGGAGTTTTAGATGTAGAGCACCAAAAGGCATAATAAAGTTAAAAACGCATTTTGTCGGCATCCAAGTGACGACAGAAACCAAAGTTAAATTTTTCTTATATTCCAAATTAACTTTTTTTTTTTTATGCTATATCATTTTAAAATAATCAAAATACAGTGAGATTGTATGAAATCAAAAGTATTAACAATAATACCAAACACACAAAAACAAATTATCACTATAAATAAATTCTAATTGTTACCTACAAATATTAATAACATAGTAGGCTGCAGATTTAATGTCCCGAAAATCAAAATTTTGCTAAGTTTTGACTTTTAGACTAAGTTTAAAAAATGTAAACTAAGAAGCAGACTACTCTACTAAAGTATTTTAATTGATAATTTTAGCATAACTAGTATTACCTTGCCAATTTGTTTAAGAGCATAAACTAAATTCTTGTTGTTGGTCATATGACATATGTATACTTGTCCATATCCTCCTTTCCCTAAAACTTTTCCTTTTTTAATATAGTCTAGAAGGTTACTCTTTCTTTTACTTTTTGCTTTTGGCAGTTCAGGAAGGGAATCGTACGAATCCCGGTGATTAATTTTTGGAACTTTTAGTTGTGAGCTGCTCGATTGTTGTGGACTATAAGTTTATTAGTTAATTAAGCTAAAGTTTTGAAAGTTAATGGAAATAGAAAATTTTAAAATATATTTAAAATAGCATCTTATATTTATCGTTGAAAAATATAGTCAAATAAAAATATATCAGATAAAGTTGAAAAGAGTATGCAAACTTAGGATCTTTGTTACCAGCTGTGCTTGGTCGAAACCTTGAATTTCCACTGACTCTTTTAGGTAGCGTTCCAATATATTTTTTAAATGTGTCTTTGTCTAATGTAAGACACGTTACTTTTGCTGTGCATCTATTTTGTTTATTTTTCGTTATTATTCAACCGTAAAAAATACATATTTAAGTTGTTTTTTGTAACATTTACGTGAAAGAATGAATATAGATATATTTTAAATAGAAATAAAGTTTAAACTTAATGCTTAGAGTTCTCGTTCCTGTTTCATTAACTAAAGCTTTTTCTCCAAAGCATTCACCAGATTCCATCTCTCTTATAAAGTTAACTTCTCCATTTTCATTTTTAATCGCATCAACAGTGCCACTAGTAATTATATAAAATGTCGACCCCTGCTCACCTTGTCTAACAATAAATTGGTCTGACTCGTATTTCTCCTCCTTCATTAAATCAAGCATCTTGTGTAATGTAGATCGCGGTAACTTCTCAAACAACTTAACTTTCAACAGCGCCTACAAGATTTAACAAGGTTAAAAGTTTTTATTTCTTTGTTTTGTTTAAAGTATTTAACGACTCTTTTTCTTACATAAAAAGTAATAATACTTCAAGTTTTGTACTATATGAAAGCATTATACTAACAACAACAAAAGATTTTGCTACCTGAATCGGTTTTATGATGTTCTTAAGTTTTCATTACACAAAATTTTTTTATTTTAATTTTTATTGTTTTCTATACCATAAGCAAAAGTAATTTATAGGTAAACTACTGTTTTTAAAACTTCAAAAAATATTTATACAACTTTTAATGATTTAAGAATGGAATACTAAAAATTTAAGATTAATTGTAAAAACTATTAAAGCCAAAAAACAAACCTGCATGCGGTATTTTCTTCTCTTCTTTTGGTTCCTCATTGCAATTATCATATAAGTTTTTCTTTCAACTTCCCATAAGTGTACCTCAGTAGCAGCTGTAACTGTTGCAGTTCGCTTGCAATTGTACAATAATGCAAGTTCGCCAAAAACAGACCTTTCTTCAATAGTTGTAAGTGGCTTACCTTCCTTAAAAAAGAATAGCGTTAAGTATAAAGTATTTTTATTTAGAATCGCGGTTATTATTTAAGCATACTTTTTTGAACTGCGTCGCCGTATAATCTATTGCTGTTGTATGATGGCTAAAACATCCCAGCTTTGCTGATAGTAGCAGAAAACGATGCTACTCTAATAAGTATACTTAAAAAGAATATAATTAAAAGAGCATCTCTATTGATTTTAAGTAATTTCAGAGCAGTAAAAAACTAAAACTGTTTAGGAGCACTGTTTTTGAGATAAAGAAAATAAGTGAGACAGTTATAAGTTTTCCTTATTTTTTGTATTTAGTCAAAGTAAAAAAGAAGTTTGAAACTTTAAACTCCCATAATGTAGTTAAATTTTTAATAATTAGGTTTTTTTTTTATTGGTAGATATTTAAAAACTTCTTTAATGCAGTTTTTTATTAAAAACAATTTACTCACAATATCTCTGATTAAGCAGTCTAAATTAAGTAGTTAAGCATACATAGTATTATTAACTTAGTTGTTAATAAATGCTATAAAAGATATAAGCTATACCATTAAATAAAAAATCTTATCTGTTTTTTTAGTTTTATTTTTTCAGATTTTCTTCTTCATTCTTCAAATAAACACAATTATTTAATAAAGTTGTACAAATTTTTAAAAGTTATTACTTATATGAAATAAAAAAAAAGTTAAAACTCTAAACCTTGTATTTAGGTTTTTAAGATTTTTAGCTTTTTAGGGTTCTTGACAAGTCAACAGCGTTAGATTAAAAAAAAAAAGGTATATCAAAAAAATTGTATATACAATTCATGTACCACATTTCAATACGAGTAGTTTGAAAGTAAAGTATCAGCACTTGAAATGATATGCGAAACTGCTTATAACAAAAGAAAAAAGTTCTAAGGCAGTGTTTATCAAAGTATAAGGTCGTTTCTGATTTATTTAAAATCAAACATGGGGTAAAGGGTGAGAATCGCTGCAGCTCTTTTCGGAATTTTTTATTTCAGTTTTTTTACAGCGCGCTTTTGGATCGTTAACTATAGGAGTTAGGCTTAATACACAAACTGATGGTCGCATTTTTAGCTTTTCACGTCAGAAAGCATAGCGAAGTGTTAAAAACTTCACAGTAAATAAATACCTTTGCATTTTTTGGTAATTTTACCAAACATTTTCGGAAACTACTGTATCAATTTTTGTCAGCATGCTCAGATTACAACTGTATTTATTGATAGTCAAGTTTGCGTAAAATTACTGTCATGTTGTGTAATTTTATTTAAAGCTATGTTTGTTATTTACATAATAATACATGTTTGTTTTGGTTTGGTTTTTTTTTTGTAAAACTTAAGTTGAATTAACTTTCAAGTAAAACTAAATTCGGTTATATAAAGTATGTATTATAAATATAATATAAATCAACAAAAACAAATTATACAGTAATCTTCCTTTATTGTACCAACATATGTTTCTGTGTGTTAACGGATTAACATACTTCAAATAGTTCTGTAAAAAAATAAATACTGTAATGAAAGAATAGAAGCTAAAGTAGGTGTATACATGTGCTCATTAAAATTAAAATAATTTCTACAGATTTTTAGAGGTTAATAGTTAATAATAAGTAAAATACTTAATGTTAAATCTGACTGTTATAAATCTATATAACATTTGTAATTATTAAGTCTAAATTAAGTAAAGTAAACTAAAATACACAACAAAACATCAAATCATAATATAAACCACTTACAATTTACAATTAATCACTTACAACAAATCTATTTAAATTTAAATCAGTTATTCTTTCCATTCATGTAAGTGGTTTTTATTATGATTTGTTGTTTTGTTGTGTGTTTTAGTTTACTTTACTTAAATTAGACTTAATAATTACAAATATTATATAGTTTTATAACAGTTGGATTTAACATTAAGTATTTTACCTATTATTAACTATCAACCTCTAAAAATCTGTAGAGATTATTTTAATTTTAATGAACACATGTATACACCTACTTTAGCTTCTATTCTTATATTACAGTATTTATTTTTTACAGAACCCAGTTGAAGTGTGTTAATCCGTTAACACACAGAAATATATGTTGGTACAATAAAGGAAGATTACTGTATAATTTGTTTTTGTTTTATACTCCGGTGAATTTGTTTCACTAGGATTTTTTGTTAACAAACACTTCAATTTATATTTTGAATAGTTATAATACATATCATTTATAAAACAAAAGTGTTAACTTTTATACTATTAATTTGTTTTGAACGGGTATTTCAAAAATATATGTTTTAATATTAATGAGTATTTTCTTCCTGTGTCAGTGTTTTGAATAGTAAACTAGATAATTTAAAACTTTATGATTAAAAGTAGGTATATTATGGTCTGATAAAACTATTTAGTCAATTTACAGTAAGAAAAAATGACTCAAGATAATATAAAAGACAAATTAAAAAAGTAGTCAAAACAAAAAAAAAATATTTATTCTTATAAAGCATACTAAAAAAATTAATATTCTAGCTAATGCTATCAATACTATGTTTAAGTTTAAACTTTTGTAACTTGTAGTTTTCCTCTCCCTAATACGTAAAGATGATTTCCGGTTTTACCCTCAGATATTATGACGTCGTTAGTGAATTTCTTTTTTGGAGACATATATTTGACAATCTCTTTCAAATTTTCTTCAGGCATGTTTTTAAGTAAATTGTTCCCCGACAGCACCTGGTAATTGTAATTTCTTGGTTAGTTTTAGATTCCTTTTTAAACTTATCGTAGTTTTATAACCCTGGTTTAGATTCAAGATAAACTGTTTCAATTTAATTTGCAAACTACTCGCTTTGTTGACGTTCAGATAATAAAAAGTCTGTAAAAAATGTAGTACAACTAATACTTTTCTAATCTAGTTGATTTTGAGCACTAATATAAAAGTATAAAAACGCTTTAAAAACAAAACCATTTATATTCCCTTATTTAGAATAAAAAAAAATTTCTATGAATATATAAAGATGATACCCTCTCATTTTTTACAAGTCTATATTCTAAACATTAGTTTTAGCTATTAAGATTATTTATAACTAAAAAATTCTACACTCATACTTAAGCTAAAAAAATGACATACGCTTTCTAAAAAAAGGTTCCTAATTTTAAATTTGATAACTGTTTATTGTTTTTATTAACTTGATTAAACCACTCTTATATAAACAATAAAAAAATTTAAGTCTAAGTAAATTAAAATGATTAAAATACATTTTTAACACCTTCTGGACTGCTAATTAAATAAATTTGTTCAATGAAATCTTTGTTTCAATAGATCATCAAACCTAATAAGATAGTTAAATTTTTGTAGAAAACTGTTTGAATAACTCGATAACTTTTTTGGTTATTTAAGGAAAAAAAAAATTGGCATATAAACTAATATTTAAGTTTTTGCTTTATATATATATGCATGTATTTTTAATATCTTTTATTTTCAGTGCTTTACGTTAGACTTTATAATATAGATTGTTATGTTATTTTTTCTATCAACTAAAAAAATTATAGACTAAAGAAATGGGGTAGGAGTCTAATATGTACGAAGGGTCAAATATGCACAAAGACGCTTTTGCTTGAAGCGAAGTTTTTGCAGGAAGACACTTTTGTACAGCGTCAATTTTGCACGAGGGGTCACTTTTGCACGGGTTGAAAATTTTAGTAACAATTTCTTTTTTAATTTAATTATTTTTTTTACTATCACTTTTACCTCTTACCCTTACGATTGGTCAGTTTTTTTTTTGTTTTTTATTAGTTTATTTACTTGTTTATTTTTTCTAGTTTATTTTAATACTTTTTAAAGTTATTTTTTGTTATTTATTTTTACTATCACTGTTACCCCTAAACCTTACCCTCGACAGTAATTTTGTTTTTAATTTAATTTATTTATTTATTTTTTTTATCGTTTTTTTTTAATACTTTTTTATGTTTTTATTATTTCTTTTTGATCCTGTGCAAAAATACCTTAGGTGCATAAGTGACCCTTCGTGCAAATGTGTCCCTTCGTGCATGTTTGACCCGTTCCCAAAGAAATTACGTTACTTCTACAATAAAAAAGCTAAAATACTAGAGAAAAATGGCAATTTTTATTAAAATAGTCTGCAGGAAAGCCAAACATAGCTATTTTTATTAGCAGAAACATTGTTTTCGGAAGTATAAAAAATAGCTGAAAATACCAAAGTTTATAAAGGACAAGATTATACTGAAAAAAAAAATCAGAAATTAATGCCTAACAGAAAAATAGTAGAGTAGTTTGGTGTCAATTGAACCAACTTAAAAAACTAGTAGAATTTATAGATTATTACAATATACTTTTAGTTACAGCCTTTTAAATGCTTACATTGGTCATTAATTAATATCAATTTTAAAAAACAAATAAGTTTAATTTAAATAGAATTAAGTTTTAAAATTATTTATTTTTGTAACAAAACAATGTAAAACTTCATAAAGCATTTCATTATCTTTCTTGCTTTTATCATATTTAACTTCAGGTAAGTTTGCGGAGCTAATTCTTATCGGTGAATCATTCATAACTGCTACTCTCGCTTTCTGTTAAAAATAGTTTAGTTAAAATTTACAGTTAAAAGGCTTAAAAAAAAAATTAGCAAAAGTGTAAAAAGTATTAATGAAAAATCACGAAAGGAATATAGTTAATTGTAAATAAACAATAAATGCTAAATAAAAATACTTCTAAATCTTTTTACTATGTCTTGCGTAAACTAAAAATCTTTAAAAAAATGTTGTAGAATGATGTAATAATTTAGAACTTTTTAAAAGTATTATAAAAAATTAACTAACATTGACATTGACTGGCTTAACTGATTCTAATATTTCATTTAGTTGTTTCGTTACTTTTTCTTTATTTTTTATTATTTCATTCAAACTCTGCAATCGCTTTTTGAGGTCCTGTTGGTTTTAAAAGATTATTTAAACAATAAATTTCAGATAATTAATTTGCGTAAAAAGTTAATTGTTGAAGGGGTTTTATATTCATTATTAACATAAATGATATACAATAGCTTAAACATAATTTTTAAAACCAGTTGATGTCGTTGTCAACACTTTGGAATTAGTATAAAGTTTTTTATCGACAAAAACGTACCATACAATATAAAAATTAAAAGTATTTAGTAATCAAATTTATCAAGTTAACACAACTTATTCAAAAACTTTAATATAGACTTAGAAATTAATAATAAGCACTAATTCTAAATTAAAGTTTTTGAAATTAATAATATACACTGTTTGCATTTAATATACTTTTGTACTTATGCTTTGTTTCATCATTCTTTAAACATGTTATTTAAAAATTTTCTATATTTAGTTTTCAAATGCCAATATTCAAAGTTATGATTATATTTAAAAGAGTTATTGCTACGATCACACAGTCTTGTGTATGAAACAAATATACCATTTTTAGAAATGACAATATGAAATTTTTTAGGGGTAAAATGTTTTTAATATTTTTAACAATTAAAACCCCCTACTTTAATAAAAGTTTTTACTAATGGTTATTTTAAAGTCTGATGAAATCTAACTTGAGTCGATACTTTATACTTTAGAATGAAATGAAAGACAAAAAAGTATTGAGAGGTATGATTTAAAATAAGTATAGTTTTTTAAATGATATCTATCAGTAATAGTTTCAAAATGCTAAGAAAACATAACGGTTGTGTCAAATAACGAAAAAAAATGCTATGTTTTGAAATAATTTCCTAAAACTACAAGTATATTATTAAAAAATAAAACTGTAGCATTTTTATTATTAGTAAAAATATTAAAAAGCATTGCTAGAAGTCAAGCAATTTTTCACTAAACATAGTTTTAGAACAAGGTTTTCAAAACTCATTTTCATAATCTAACCCTTGGCACAGATTTTAAACATGATCGCCTTATTTTACTAAATATCGCCCATTTACTGTTTAAATAACCGTTCACTTCTTTTGTCCTTCCTAGTTGTTGCCCTGATATTCAAAATCATTCCTAATAGGGACGATTTTTCCCACTTTAGGAAATTCTGGTTTAGAATCAAACATTTTTGTTTAATTCTGTACTTATACGTTTTCTTTATACAAGCTTTAAAACAACTTTAGTTAGATTCTAACAAATATCTGAACAAACATGGTTATTAAGCTAAAAGTGTAAAAATGATTAAATATGGACTTTTATAGATTTAAGAATTTTTTTTTGAATAATCTAAATTTATTAAAAATTTACAGGCAATCTAATTTTATAGTTACTTGTTTTTTCAATCGAGTACAGTCTAAACTTGAGATACTAAAAGAAATGTGTAAAATTTTTTGAAAAACTAACTCTTTTTTCAATCGAATAAACTATTACTTTTTTACCTAAACTTTAAATAATACGTTGTTTTCAATATTTTATTTTTTGACTCTATTTTGATAAAAATTCCATAAAGCAAAATCTGTACACCAAAAAAGAGTATGTAAAAATTAAGTTCGAATATTTTATAACTGTAATAAAATATAATTTAGATCAGTTTTTTCAATGTAGAATGTAAAAGTTCACCTTATACGAGTCAACTTGAGTAAATCTCATTACTACAGCTTATATAAATAAACAACTTTTTTCAACACAAGAGTTTTAGGTTTATATTTAACGTTAGCTACACTAAAAAAGTTCAAAGTAAAATTAGTTTAAATATTTGTTTGTACTACAGTAGACACATCACAACAAAAAAACTTATCAACTCTTGTTTCGAAACAACTTCATTTAAAGAATTTAATGTTTAATACAAAAAAAAAATCAGCATAAATAATCCAAAGCTCAAAACTAAAAAATAAAATTGCTGTGAAGTGCAATTTTTAACAACTAATCGATCATTCTAGAATGATTGAAAATTTGAAATAATTTAAAGAAAGGAAAAAAAGGCTAGAATTTAAAACTTTAAATAAGCATACTTTAGAACTTTTTGTACCATTGACAAAAGTTAAAGTTAAGAAAATATGTCAAGATTTTATTTTTTTTTAAAGAAAAGACTATTTTACTAATACCTAAAGAAGTTCATAGCAAATGTACTGTTGAAGCTCAAACAAAGAAGTATAAAAATTACAGTAATTATATATTTAAAACACAAAAAAAAAATCTAAAATTTAAGCTAACATTTGTTTCTTCGTAAAGGTTGTTTTTTTCATTTTTTAATTTTTTAATTTCTGCTACTGAACTTTCATCTTTTACTTTTTGTGCTTCCTTTTGTTCCTGAAAACAACTTTTTACTAAAAAATAATAATTAACATAAATTTATTTGTATTGTATATATTCAGTCGAAATGACTGAAAAAAGTATTTAGTTAAAATGAAATAATCAATAATCAAGTTTGTTTCCAAAAAGTTTTAGTAAATAGTATTTAAGACACAACTAAAGGCATTAGGTACAAACTTAGTTTAAACTTTATGCTAACATTTAAAAAAAGGAAAACGTTTGAACTGATTTTGAAACAGATTAATGTTCAGTTGTCGGAAGGTAAGTTGTTGTATTCAAAAACCATTTATAACTTAAAACTATTGCATTTTTTTTTGATTTATCTAATACTTATAGCTTTTCATTATCAAAAAAAAAAGTGAAACTGTTGTTAAGAAGACCTATTAATATTTTAATTGATTATGAAGTAATTACACAAGGTTATAAAAAGGTTCGAAGAGTTGCTGATCATATAGGACAATACAAGCCGGTAGACATTTCCGATTACTTGCATGAATCTCAACTTTGTTAAAACTGAAAAACAGAGAATAATATTATTTATCAAGTTTCTTAAGAGGTCATCTTTTTAGCTTGAAATCGATGCCAAACTTGAAGTTAAACACAGAAACAGCAGCAAACAAAAAATAGATTTATTGACAATTTATAAGCTTATTTTCGTTTTAAAATAACTTCCTTTTTATAACCTTGTATTAGTCTGTCATAAAGAACTTAACTTTTAACAACTTTCCTAAAGATTCGGTCTTATAATTGGTAACTTTTATAATATTTTTCAGTTTTAATGTACGTGACTTATTTTAGGACATGGTGCACAAAAAACTTTAGGTTATCTAATCGTTCACCACTTTGAAACAGCTTAACGTATTGTTCAGGACAAGAACGTAAATTGTTACAAATATTTTGTTTAGGGTTTTTTTCTTATTGTTCGTATTCTTAGTGTTTAACTTCAAGTTTAACTATATCCCTCAATTTACGTAAACAAAAAACTCAGGTAAAACTTGTATGGGTCATATATTTAAAAAATAATAATAAGCTTGGAAAAAAAACGTTATAAAACTTAATTATGTAAGTCTGTTAAAAATAAAAATCGTTTAAAAAATAATTTATTTTTTCTATAAAACCATGAAAAAAAGAACCAAAACCGTGCATATTTGGAAATTCTCTGAAAAACTTATTTAAGCATTTGTTATAAAAAGAATTTTTTTTGAAAAAAAAAATTAATAACGTTTTTAAACTCAATTTAATAAGGATGTGAAAAACAAAAAAATTTAAAAATAAAAATTATTTTTGGAGAAAAGCGTTGCAAAGTAATAATTGATAAAAAATATTAAACTTTTAAAGGGGCCCCACTACAAAAATAAAACCCCAGTTCAATGAAAATTATTGTGAAAAGCTTAGCAAAAGAACGTTCTTTAAAATTAAAAAAAAGTTTCAAGTTAGCACTAAAGAAATTGAAAATAATTGGTTTTAAAGTTTGGTTAAAATATAAAATTATAAAAAAAATCCATTCAAGCCAAGTTAACGCTCGTATTTTCACCTGATGTTATTTTTCTAACTTTATTGTATAATTTGTTTAATTAGTAAATTTATAAATTGCAAAAATAACATTATATACAGAAGAAAAAAACTTGATACAAATGAACAAAATGCTTCATAAAATTTAAAACATACTATTGATTACAATTTAATTGATGGACTGTTTCTAGATTTGTTACTGACACTTTGAAAAAAAAAACTTACATAAACAAATAATAAGTATAGATTTAAATTTCAAAAGAAGTATGTTTAATTTATTTGTAAACAATTTTTGATGTAATTAAATACTATAAAATGAAAATTCTACAACTAAAAAAAACCATTTTGTTAAAGAATTGCAAATGTTTTTAATTTGGAAAGTTGTACCATAGTTTATTTTAACAATCGAAAAATAAAAGTAGTTGTAACTTTGAAATATTTAATTAATTTTATAAGTGAAAGTCATTAAATTAATCATAAGTTTTTTTAACATAACATATTTGAAAAAAAAATTGCTTGGTAAAAAAGCTATAAAGTTATAAAAAGTTATTATATAGAAAGAAGCTACAACTATGAAAGAAACAAGAAAGTTGTAATGTAATTCAATAGGCTTTCACTTAAAAATTATTAACACTACTTCATATTTGTTTAGTAATTTACAACAGAATAAGACAATTTTTACGCTTCAAATTGAAATAGTTAATGAAATGCTTGCTTATATACAAATTTTACTTTTCAGGTGTAGGTATAAATAGTCCTACTGTCTACACAAAGCTTGAGAATAGCTTTAAATAAGCTGAAAGAATAATAAGTTATTTTTTAAAACTCTATTATTTTTTTGTTCAGAGTGTAATCTTTTTTTAGAATTTAAGCAAACAGTATAATTAAAATAAAGTATATATAAATAAACAAAAATTAAAAAATTTCAAACAAAAGTGTCTTAAATGATTTTTGTACTGTAAAAATACCCCTATTTTTGGCAAGAAATAATAAAATATTTTTGTTTAAATTTTTTGAAAATAACAATTTGTTTTTCTTTTACATGAAATACCTAACTGTTCTGTTAGTGGCACCCTATTTCAACTTAAAATAAGTTAAAACAAGGTGTAGGTATAAAAAACAGTGGTACTGTTTTAACAAGTATTTCTACTTATTAGGTAAGTTAAATAGAAATTACAAATATTAATAAAAAAAATTAGATTAAATTATTTACTAGGATAGTATAAAGATGTTTGAATTCATTTGAAAAAAACTTTCTGATTACAAGTTAAGTACTATTGTTTAGAAAATTTATTTTTGTTTTTAGTAATTACTTAAAATACTTACAATTAAGAATGATAATTAATGAATAGATAAACGTTTCATATATTTTATATAATTTTATTTAGTATTTTAAAACTCTTATAGTTTAAATGTATCTATTATAGTTTTATACATCTGGAAAATTTTTAAGAACTTTATTATGAATTAAAATAAAGCCAATATATTTCTTATACTTAATAATTAAAAACAACTAATTAAACAATAAGAACTTGCTGCTTATATTAGGAAGATGGTTGTAACCTTAAATCATTTATAGTAAGTTATTGAAGCAACTACTTTGTTTTGCTTTAGAGGATGGTATATTTAAAAAAGTATTTTGACGACTATGAAAAAAGTCAAACAGTTTTAGAGATTTGAAAATATTTAAAAAATACTGCTGCTACTAGGTCATATATAAAAAGACAAAAATGAAAAAGGTACAGATCTTTCAAACAATAGTTTTTGTTTAATTTAAGCTGAGTTAAAAAAAAAAATTAAGTATTCAACAAAACTATGAAATGAAGAATGTAGTGATTTCAAGTTGCAAATAATTTTTGAGTTTTTTTTGTTCTTTCTAACTAATAGGTTTTTTATTAGAGAATAGAAACATTGAGTGAAACGTATGAAAAAGTAGAAATATGACCTTTTCTAACATGGTATGTAAAATTAAAAAAATCTATACTCTACTAATGTTGTGATTTTATTCAAAAAATATTATATAATTTATTTAATAGCTAACTTTTAATTCTTTTTGCAGTTTATTAATTTCAGTTGTTAGTCTATCTATTTCTGCGGCGTGGTATTCATTTGTTATGCTGCTTTTTCCTTTTGATTTTCCAAATACCATTTTATTTAAAAAATACCTCGTATAAAAATTACAAATTTATTACCAATCAAAAATTACTATTGTTTCAGTATTTCAAGTAAAAATCAGTAAAAATTACGTATTTCAACTACAATTAAATTATTTTTGACATACAAAAAACAATAAATCTGTTTAGACTGGTTTACTAGAACAAAAACTTTACTTTGTTTTGCAACTGTACATATTAACTTTTAAGACGTTTGTATTTTTTGAATATTTACATTCTAATTAAAAAAATGCTTAATAAGAACAAAAATCAGTCTAGTAATTGTCGTAGCCTAATAAAATAAGTTAATGTTTAACTGGTAAACACAACAAAGGTCAACGTCTCACAATATTGATTATGTTTGTTTTATTTATTGTTTTATTAATACGTAGAACTTTAATGATTAAATATTTTGAAGACTGTTTAGTAATTAAATAAATGAATTTTATAAACTATACATACAGTTTTTTCTGGCAAGTTACGCACTCTCGTTTAGCTACGCCATTTGGAATTCAGTAAAAAAAAATAAAAATATTATTGTAAATTTGTTCAGTTAACAACATTTATAATATTTTAGATATAAAACTC
Organism: Thalia democratica; assembly: GCF_965202585.1. Lineage (NCBI taxonomy): Eukaryota > Metazoa > Chordata > Thaliacea > Salpida > Salpidae > Thalia > Thalia democratica. The sequence continues at coordinate 53,142,247 of NC_139169.1, read as the reverse complement.
ATATAAAATTTGTGAAAAATTCAGTTTTTTATTTATTTTTCAAATTTTAGGTTTTGACAATTTGCTACCTCTCGTTTAGTTACGCATTTTTGCCGTTGACACAATGTGCGTAGATTCGCGAGAATTGACTGTACTTTGAATTTATACAGAAGAAACTTTTGCATTCTCAAGTTTTTAGTTAGAGCAAATTTTTTAGTTAAGAATGTTTAAAAAAATGTACAATTTATGTTAAGACCTTACTAAAAATGAATATAGTTTATATATATTTATATTTTGAGGTATAGTTTTAAAGCAATAAAAATTAAAAAAACACACGAAAAACTCTAAAAGTGAATAAGTATACTAATTACCAAAAAAAAACTAATGATTTTAAAATAAATAAAGAACTTAAGCTTATGATTTAACTTTTTCGACTATTTTAATAAAAAATAAATCAAGAATTAAATAAACATATACAAAGATAAATTGTAAATACATAATAAAGTACTTTACTACTAATCTAAAACATCATAAAAGTATAGTAAAAGTTCTACAATTCAAATTTGATCTGTGCCATTACTCAATAACAAACATCCTCAGATACAAAATAGTTGTAAGTACAGTCGGGAATAAAGTACGCACCTTGAACACAAACAAAAGTTGTACATAACCGTAAATGTATATCTTCAGTTTACAAAATATTTTGCTCGTTTCGCACAAATAAATAGCTGATATCTACTTAGTTTTACCAAAAATACTTTCTATTCCAGGTAATTTTAGAGATATGTTATTTTATCAAAAACGTGTCTTTTGTGCAATAATCCTACAAAGGTAGTATTTGTTTCTCGTTTAAGTTCTTTCGTTTAATATAGCTTCAAAAAAAATTGTTCACGATTTCCGATTCACTAATTTACGAAATTAAGTGCGTATTTAAAAAAATTAACCTTATCGATAGCATTAGTTACATGATAATTTAAATAAACAAAATTAAAATTCTTATAAAAACTACTGAGGGGTTACATCTCTAAAAATAAATTAAAAATTTCTTTTTGGTCTGACTATTTAGAACATGGTTGTGAAAAAAGTTTTTAAAATATATTTTCTAAATATAAACCTTTAAAATTACTAAAAATTACCACACTTTATTTATATTAAATTTTCTTTTAGCCATATCTCAAACAAAAAAAAAAACAAAAAAACCACTAATAAAATTCTTATGTAAGTATAATTAATATGATAAGAATTTTTTTTTTGGAAAAATATTTATCAATGTAGAGAATAAACAATAACTAACAATTATTAAAATTTTATTTGTCAGAATTAGAGTAGTCATACACCGTTGACATCACTACTGTACACTACTAAATATATTTAGATAACATCTCTATGCGAAGTTTTTATATTGCATTTGTTTGATTGGTGTTTTTAGTGAAACACCAATAAGCTCAAGCTGAAATCAACTTAGAAAGCTGACTTCAGACTATCAAGCCGATAGGTATTTTAGTCTACAGCTTTTCAACATGATAGTCTAACTAGGGACTTATGACTTTTATATGAATTTAAAGGATTTCACACTATTTTTTTAAACTTTGTAAGATATTTTTGAACTTTATCTTTTTTTTTTCAAATTCACAGTTGATTACATGTAGACACCGTTTCGACTTTTCCTCATTCATAACAAAAAAAAAACTGTGCAAAATAACTAAAATTAGTGTTAAACAACTAAATATATAAGAAAAATTAAGTAATAAGGTATATAAAACAGCTATACATTAAAGATTATAAACTACAGTAAAATTACAAGGTTAACAATGCTCATTAATACATGGTATTACCCACACATTAAGAATTTTAGATTAGTTGTACATATTTTTATTTTGTATACATTTTTTACCATCTATAAATACTAATGTGAATTGTTAACCTTGTAATTTTACTGTAGTTTAAAATTTTTAATATATAGCTATTACCACAGATGTTTTTGTGTTAAAACTTTATTCTGACTAACGGCGTTTCACTGCTCTCAAATAAATTTCAGAACAGATCTACGGAGTCTCAGAAAAGCTCTTATGAGACTCCGTAGATCTTTTCTTAAATTTACTTGAGAGCAGTAAAACGCCGATAGTCGGAATAAAGTTTTAACACAAGAACATCTGTGGTATATATTCCAATAAGCTTAGCTTATCAGGATCTCTAGGATTTAACGCCTTTTAATGTTACATCACATATAGCTACTTATATATTTTATTACTTTATCTGTCTTATATATTGAGTTTGTAACACTAACTTTTGGTTATTTTGCACAGTTTTGTTTTTGATAATGACTGAAGAAAAATCGAAACGGCGTCTATATGAAATAAAGGACTTTATTTTTATTAGAAAAAATATACTTGAAATTAACTGGTAAAAATTTGTTTTCAAATGTTCACATAAAACATTAGTTTACTAAACGTAAAACAAAAACGCTCAAAATATTTGGTCTTAGGACCTGGTGCACAAAGAACCTTTTGGTTATCTACTCGTTCACCACGACACCTTTTAACTACAAACTAGTTTTGTTTGAAACTTCACATCAGTGTTAAGTACTACTTTACCTAAATACGTAAAAATAATCTGAATGATCCCTTGTGTGTTTATGACGTAATATTCATTAGTAAATAATGAACTAAGTTGGTTCTTTTGCAGAAATTATTTTTCATTTCACTATAAACTTCTTCAGTACTATATTACCTTAATACATAAAAAAAACTGTAATATATATATAATGTTTTTTAAAGTTTTAGTCGAAATAAAAGATACTTTTGATGCAAAAAAAAAGTTTCGTGATTTTTACATATTTGATAGTTGTGTCTAAGTTGTACAGTATAAAATACACCAACTTGATTTTTGCCCTTAAAAGTTTTTAATTTTAATTATTATAAGTTTCAAAAGAGTCGAACAACTTTTTTTTCCAAATTTTTTTTTTAATGAAACTAATTCTTAATTGTATTACGTCATACAAGATATCAAACTGGTAAGTTGCACAAGTTGAGGTAAGGTTTAGAAAACAGAATTTGTTACTTTAAATTATTTACTAAAACTATTTTTTTATAAAGATTTATCGTTGTTGTTATAAGCATATAACATAATAAGTTAGTTATAGCTATCTAAAACGAATAATGTTAATAATAATAATAATAACAACAATAATAGTAATAATGATAGTATTAATAACAAATTACTGTAAATAAAAAAAAAAACTTTGAGAAAAATTTATATAAAACCAGATTGAATTTTGACATTGAATTTCTGCCCGCTATATACTATTAAGTCGTTGAAGTTGTTAAGAAATCTGAAGTTGTGGAGACTTTAAATCTTAGTTATAAATATTTAAATTATAAACTTTAAAATTGTTATACTAGACACTTAAGAGATGTTAAAAAAATATAATTACTGGTTTTAGATTCAAAGGCATGTAGTAGAATACTAAGTTTGTTAATTTTTTGTAATTAACTCTATTAATTTAACAGTAAAAACTCACGTCAAATGGAAGTTTTGAGCGTAAATTGTTCCAACTTCTACAAGAGAAACTTTTATTTAAATTATACAGAAACCAATTAAGATATGAAAATATTATATAAAAAACAGTAACTTTAGAAAAAACCTTGAATAGAAATCGATCGGTAGGGATGTGATTTAGACGATATGCAAATGATTAGATAAAAATTTATTTTGATGATAACTAAAAAAAAGTAAAACCTTTTCATTCGATCGGATGGGAAATATTTTTGGTAAACATTTATAATATTGGAAATGTTTAGGTGAAATTGATTTGGGTGGCAATTAGTTTGAGTGGAAATCAAATGGATTAAAATTGATTTGGTAGAAAAATATTTTGAGTAGGAAATCAACAGATTGAAACTATTCACGTTAGAATTGGCTTGGGTGGAAGTTGATCGGGCTGGACATGATTTTGGTAAAACAGATTTTATAAAAAACTTTTCAAATTGGAATTGATCGGGTTTAACTAATTTAGGTGGAATTTGGTCTTCTTAGTAATTGATAAGATTGTAAATGATCTTGAGATAATTGATCAGGAGGAGATGATTTGGGTGGGAACTGGACGTTTACCGACAAAGACTACGTACATAAATCAGTTTAATAGGCGTTATCTAATTCATAGTCGAACATTCCAAATTAAATTTAAATTGATTTTAATAAATCTTGATATAATGTAAATAGAATCTAAGATAAGAAAAACTTTATGCTTTAGAAATTATTAAACAGCATGTAGCCCCGGTATGGTGTTGGGTACTACTGTCAAGGACATTAAGGGGGGATGATTCCTTTTCTAAGCTAAACCCTTTAAGTATTTAAGTTCAATGCTACCTTTGAATTTACCTGATTTATTATGATTCTTTTAATTTACATATTATGCTGTTTAATTTATTTGTTGATAATATGTTAATATTATTTATACATAAATAACAAACAAAATTTTACTTAAAGTAATAATCAGTGAGTACAAAATAAATTAACTTTCTGTTATAATAAAAAGTTAACAACTCAATAATCAACAACATGTTCTAAAAATAAAAATAAACTTTCTACCGCCAATGGCGGGATTATATCATTAAAATAATAAAAGCCATATTGATATAAGTTTATATTATTCTTAAATTTTCTAAAAAAATTAGTTTAGCATTAAAAGTTTAATAAATATAAGTAATATTGAAGTTTATCATAGAATAGTATTAAAAGTCGACTTCTTAAAATTAGAATATAATTATTAAATTAACTGAATTTTCATTTCAAAGTCGGAGCTGTATGAATTATAATCAATCAGAAAAATAAAAAGTGGGAACTTACTCTGATCGGAATTGATGGGATTTAAACTTTGAATGAAAATAAGTAGTTCCCTAGTAAGCAAGAAATATAAAGTTTTTATCATTTCAAAAATTAAGCGTAAATTTTTAACTTTAAGTTTTTGGTATAAGTTAATTTTAAAAACTGAGACGGGAATAATATTTATTTTAAGTCTCTTAAACACCAAATAATGTCAATTGAAAAATGCCCATGTATATTGTAATTAACTTGACTTTAATTTGAAAAAAAGTAAGCACTTAAAACCAAATTGAAATATTTTATTGCTGATTTAAGTTTAGCGCTTAATTGGAAAGACGTAATTGTACCTCAGGTATACAATAAACACTGTTACTAGTTAACAAAACTCTTAAAAGTCAGAATATAGTTTTGAAAAACTAAGCTGTTTACAAAGTTATAATTTTATAATGCCTTCATGTTGATATCGGCCCCTTTTTTGGAAACCCAGCTTTAAAATGCTGCGCATTGTGCAAAGTTAATGACAAGTTTTAGGATTTTTTTTAGTATAAAAAGTACCGAACTAACTATACCATCATTTCAAAACCAAAACTAAAAAAGTAAAATAAGACACATACTCTCAAGTACGTTTACTGTTTATTAGTCAAGTCTAATTATGAAATTCAATATAAACAAAAAAGTTAACTTGTTAATTTAACTTGACGAGCTAATAACACTTTCTAATGACTTGTAAAAAAACTCAAACCTTTAATCTTCTCCTATAAACATTTTTTATTACTATACTCAAATTTAAAAAACGCCTTAGATGTAAGAAAAAGTTGCCCCGCATGAAAAGTTTCAGGAATAAAAACTACAGAGGTAAACTACTAGTTTAGAAAAGTTATATGGCTTAACTACACCACAATTTAACCAATGAAACAATTTTAAAAACCAAACCACAATCATCTAAGAAAAGTTAATTTGTATTAGTAACTAAATAAAAAATTATACGTCAAAAAGTTCTACAAAGCTTTTATTTTAAGCTCATTATTTTTCCTTTGAGTATTTTCAACAACTTCTTCAGCAAGCAAGTATGTTGACATACAAGAAAGATTTGATAATTTAAATATAAAAAATATTAAAATATTATGTCTGTACTTTGTACCGGTAAAAAAATAAGTTCTACTGAATGCAAAAAAAATTGAATACGCATACAAACGGGGTGCGAGTAAAAATATAGACCTCAGCAGGGGCGTGTTTTGACTGGTTTCCTAAAGCCTGTGAGAACTCAGAAAAAAAAGGTGAAACACCAAAAAACTATGTTTAAGAAGAAATTTTAAACATGTTAAGAGATTCGCTTGTTCTTTATAAGTAAATTTTTAAACATCAAATAACGAACTCACAAGTTTTATATATTATATAATTTAGGTGAAGTTTTATATATCATTAAAATTTCATTACTTGCTGGTACTGAGCTTGTTATCAGCTTAAACAGATTTTTTATTAAATGTATGTTAAGTCAATATCAAGTTATGCTTTTTTGGAGCCTACTCCTTGAAGGTGAGTAATTCTGACTAAACTTCATAAAATTTTCAGCTGAAAATGGAGTTAAATTTGTAACTTTTTACATTTTATTTACACAAAAAAACTTATAGTTGGTAATAAAATAAGCTTACGAAACAACTAATTGATGATAAATAACAAAACGTCTTTTTTAAACGTTTGCCTACACTTTTTTATTTGTAAAAATACGAGAAATTTTTTTTAAGTTATAAAAAATTAAGTTATTTTTATACTTTTAATAAATAGTTTATAAAATTTTCTAAGTACATAAGTACAGTAGACTACCGCTTAAGTGCGAAAATCCCGACCAAAAAGTGCGTACTTAGCATGGGTAGCGCGTACTTTTTGACGACATAGTATAATATGAAATTTAGTTGTTTGTTTTCTTTCTTACAACTAGCCACATACTTTGTTTAGTTAGAGGAAAAGTACCAAACTACATTGTGTTTACCAAACATTTTCAAAACATCAATGTGTGTACATTTGAATTAAATTATGACTTTACTATGTTGTATTTGTAGGTTTTTTAACTTTGTCATCTAGATTTATTTATTTTATAGCATTACAGCTCAAATATCATTATTCTTTTCACTTTTCTGCAACCACTACATAAGTATTTAGTTTATTATTTTATAACAGGACTGTCATAATCTTAGGCCACTTAGACTACTCAGGATTACTTACTTTAGTTTAAAAGTTGTTAAAGTCTCAGGCTAACTCAGCAGGTTGGCCATTCTACCTAAAAACATAAAATAATCTAAAAAAACTTGATGATTGAAAATTTAGGTAAAAAAACTGGAATTTCGTTAAAGTTCTAATACAACATCCATTATTTTGATAAATGAATTGTACATATGTCTCCCGTGATAATATAAGGGAACTTCTCAGGATTTTAAATGCTGAAATGATAATGGATTCTCGCAAAAAACCTGTGAATGCAATTAATCAAGTTAATTGTTTATTTAAACTTGATATGAATATATAAATATTTATAAAAAATATATAGAAAATTTAGAACTTTTTTTGTCTTTCTGGATAAGTTCGTACTTAAGGCGAGGTGCGTACCAAAAAAGTGCGTACTTAAGCAATAGTCTAATGTAATAATTACGGTAATTTTTTGTATAGGTTTTTCTTCAAAGTCTGCTTTAAAAGCATGCTCTGTAGTTTTTTGAAACTTATTTTACTTGTTTGATAATGATTAAAAAATTTGAAATATTTAAAATAATTTTTTTTTATACTACTTGTAGGTTTTAGTAAGTAAAATGTATAACAAAAAATAAAACTAGCTGACCTATCTTAAACTATTTAATATAGACTTTTGGGATTATTGTCTTTTTATACCGAAATGTAAATTTTATAAAAAAAAGAGGTGCAGTATTTTTGATAAAACTTGTGAACTTTGCTAACTTAGGTTTTAATAATTTATTATATCAAAGAAAAACAATTGTTGTGTTTCAACGAAAGCAAATTGTAGATCTGTGATAAAGTAATAACAGTAAAAATGACAAATAATTTAAAATTTGTTTAAATTAGATTTTTTGTTGAGAGAATTAAAACTTAAGAAAAGATAAAAAAATCATTTAAAAAAATATTAATGTTAAAAAACCTTTAGAAAAAAAAAATTAATTGTTAAGTAATAAATTATTGATTTTCAATCTCCCCTGTTGATCGGTTACTGTGTCTTATTTGTTTCAAATTCAATAGTTAAAACTTAAGTTTGATGCATATATTAATAATAAATACATTTAGCAGAGTTAAATGATCAGCTTTAATCTGGTTGAGTTTAAAATTTAACGAGTTTAATACGATAGAATTTGATATCATTAAGTTTAATATGATATACAGTCACTTTCCTTTTGAGTTCGAACTTTTTGAGCTAGCTTTACCACTTAAGTTCGCAATTTCTAACCAAAAAAGTTTTATTCAAAATGCAAACCTGTACTTGTTAAACTTACCTTTAAAAAACTCTTTTACTGCCTAAGTTTTATCAAAAATACAGTTTTATATTTAAGGTTTTTTAGCTTGGATGAAAAACTAAAGAAAAAATCAAAAAATAGTAATAAAAACGTACAAAAATTAATTAAAAAATAAAACGATACAGAGAACAGTGCAGTTTACGTCTAAATTTCATGATTAAATATAAGTTAAAAAAAAGTAATAAGTCCTATAAATCTTAAACATCAAAAAAACGAACAGTGTAGTATACATTAGCATCATTTATAACTGTAGTAAAATTCTCTAAAAAGCAATGTTTAAAACTAAATATTCACTAAAATCAAATTAAGGAGTTACAAAATACGTATACTACAAATTGTTTTCGTACTAAAAACTATTTATTCTACTTGTATTTTAATAGTAAAACATAATTAATAGCTTCAATAGAAAAAATGTTTTTAATGAATGTTTGTTTTCTATTTCTAGAGATTTTAACTCTTTTAATACTATTACTGGCTTTTAATGTATTGAAATAAGCCACTTTGTAAAAAACTGATCACGATTTCTTGTGTTCGTACTTCTCGTTGAGTTTTGTTCAAAGCGCAAACTTAAGACGAAGGTAACTTTAGTTTAATACTATTAGGTTTGAGATGATCGATTATAATATGAATAAGTTTGATATGATTTGTTTTGTATGATCAAGTTTAGTATGATCCAGTTTAATATGATACTTTTTAATACAATTGAAATGGACGTTTTTTATGGTCATGATTTAGAAATGAGAGTAAACGTATAACGTTATATTTTAATTGTAAAACTTTTTAAAATTGATGATTATTACAATTTTAACTATAATTTCTTATTTAAATTGCTTACTTTTTACTGAGTGTACTAGTTATCATAATGTCTGTACCAGTTTAAGAAATTTAAAAAGTTTCCTTTTTAAACCTAATATTTAAAGAAAAAAATATAATAAAGCTAAAAGTAAGAGCTACTCCAAACGTTAATCATTAGTTTTATAAAGTCATACAAATTTTTTATCTTTTGATTACTTTGATATTTCATTTTTAGTAAGTTTAAAAATTATTAACAAATTAAACTTAAAACAACTAATCTAAAAACTTTCAATTTTTATTAGTTTTTACTTGTATGCAAACTAAAAGTTAAAATATAGACTTTTTACCGTAATAACTTAACATTTAAAACTAACATTAAAAATATTACGTGTTCTTGTTACATATAAATTAGATTACATCAAATCGAGACAAAAAATGATAATAAATTAGTCATTCGTTACTGCAACACAAACTAGTAAAACTGTATAAACTTTTACTTAGAAAAATTTAAATAAAAAATTAAAATACTTGATACTAAAAAATAAATACCAAACAAAAAAGAACTAAAGTTTAAAATAATTGCAAGCACTAGACTGCATGACAATCAACAACAGTCCATGTTAAAATCTGCGAAATGCTTTTGTCCTTATTGGGGCTATTTAGGCAGACATAGTTAAGACGAACCGTATTTCAATTGAAAGCAAACGTGGTTTAGTACTTTCGCACTAAATCGTTTGTTTATGGTTACAAAAAAAATAAGTGACGAAATAAAATCGTTGACAACTCAACCTCTTAGATATGTTTTTTACGCCATAAATAAATAAAAATTTCGTTGCATCAACTAGTGGTTTAAAATCAAAAAATGTTTTTCGAAATAAGTAACCTTTAACAACTTTAATTAACCAAGTAAACTTTAAAACTTATTTAACTGGAATTACTTTTTTTAGATAGAGTGTTTCTTAAATGTGCCCATATACAAAAAATATAATCTTATGTTTAAAAAACTTTGAAAAAAAATGCAAATCAGTTTATTAACAGTGAATGATTTTATGAGTCTACTTAGTAAAACGTTAGTTAGTATAACAAGCTACATTATTTAAAACTTTTAAGGTATAGTAACACTTATGGGACTTACAGTAAAGTTTAAAATAACGCTACTTTAAAGAAGTTAAGATGTTAAAAAAGATGGTTATAGAAAAATCTTAAGCATTTTCATTATTAGTTGTATTATGTTTTAAAAAAATTAGTTATAAGCAAATTCGTACCTTGATTAATTCAGTAATGTGAAAAAATCAAATTGTCTACTCAAAATATAACAAAAATCAAATCTTAAGGTATTATTGACCGTTTTTGTATCGCTTTTAATTTCTAAGCTGTTGCACATACTAGACAACTACTTCTTTTTAAAATACTACTTATATAAAAATTTTAAAAGCTTTTAAGTACCTGGTAAAAAAGGTATTGTCAATATTAAGCAAAAATCATTTAAACTTTTGTTCTTATTGATTGATTAATAAAATAGTTTATGTAAGAGACTAAAAATTAAGTTTGTAGAGTAAATCAAAAAGAAAAATAAGGCAAATAAACATAGAAAGTATGTCAGTTTTGTTTTTCAACTGTACTAATAAAGATTTTTAATTCTATAAATAATAAAACTTGTTACTAGCTGATGTAGGTGGCAGAGCAAAAGATAGCATAAAAAGTTAAAAATACTATAAATAATCTCGATTAAAAAAGATATGTTAAGTTTTTTTATCATTGTTATACAGTGTTTATATAAACTATTTGATAACAAAACATTCACAAAAGTTGTTGTTATGGTTCTAAGAACGTAAGTTCCGTTCTGTTTCCTAGCTTAATTTTGTTTTTTACAGATAATCAAATATTTTTATATACATTTAAGTGGAAATCTTTTTTTAAACTTAGTACTTTATTTTATTTATAGTATGTTTTGAAACTTTAATAATCATTCTATAAAAAGAACAAACTAATAATTTTCTGCCCAACGTAATTTTTATTGGTTTTTATTTTTGATTTTCACGTTTCCAGCTTTTAATAAAAGAAGTTTAAAGTCATAGTAGAATCAGTTACATTGAAAAGTTTTTAACCACTATCAAAAAATCATTACTTGTACAAAAAACAACTCGCTAGTTTTTTTGTATGATTGTCATAGTAAATAAAATGTTGATCACATAAAATATATAAACTAACAAAATTGGGCAAATATTGTAAGCTTAGTGTAGCTTAAAATTATTTTTTTCGCTATTCAGCTTATAAACAGTTATTTTATTTAAATAAATTTACTGTAACACAATATTTAGATTAAAAATTTTCATTTTAGTTTCTAATAAAATAACTTTATAACATTTTTGTAAAGATGATGGTTTAATCTAAGTAACCAAAAGCTAATAAAGTTTAAAATCCATCATCCCAACCAGATAATTCAACAGGAACTTTTTCATCTTCTTTTTCAAAGTCATCAAAATTTCTAATATCTACATTACTCATAATTTCTGGCACCCAAGGCGCATCCAACTGCTGAAGTTTTAAACTATCCCAATCGAACCCCTGGTAGTTTAAATTATAAATATATTATATTTTTTACTTAAGTTGATATATTTTTGCACATTATCGGTAAAATAATTATATAGTTAGTATAACAAAACAACCACTATTTTGTTATATTTGTAATGTATTTTTTTCCTCCTTAAACTAGACTTAAAATTCTATCTTTTAAAGTTGCATAAAAGATTTTTTTTAAATTTAACAACAATGTTCTAATAAATGTCTAAACTTTTATACTTTGTTTTTTTTAACTACTAAATTGATATCAGCATGTTAGATAAAATATCAAAACCAGGGTTTTTTCTAAACTTTTTCAAGTGGCGTAGTACTTTTTTTTTTCTGTCTTAAAGAGAGTCTTTCCTGTATTATTTTTTCTTAAACTTTAATAAAACCCTTAAGAAAATATATTATATATCTAATATTATGCTATATAACTTTTTATCATAATGTAAACAAAAATATGTATATTTAACTAAATAATTAATAATTATCGTCAATGTTTATTAATTTTTGTTTTTGTATTTAATTTTCTCAAAAGTTTATTTAAAAAATAGTATTTCGCTCAATGACCTTATCATTATGAATAAATCCATTTTTTTAACAAGTTGAATTTTAACTTCCTTTACATGTTATAAACAGTTTTTTTAGCTAAATTATTGAGTATTAGGTAATTTTATTTATAGAAGTTGAAATGCCACTTTAAATGAAATGATTTTAGAATTAAACATTACTGATGCAATTAAGTATCTTTAAAAAAATATTTATTTTTAATTAAACATCCATATAAAGAAAAAATTTAACTGTCACTATACTAATGTCGTGGCCGAATAGTTTAAAGGGAATGATCAGTTTTTAGTGGATAACAAGCATTGAAACTAGATAAATAAAACTATAATATAAACAATTATTATCAAAGTACCTTACAACATTAATTAATCAAAATTTTATTTGTAAAACTCACTTTCACCCTTTACGGGATCTTCAGTTACAATTTAAATCTTATCCAGATAGAACAATAAATAGAATGATTCTATTTGAATAAGATTTAAATTGTAACTGAAGATCCCTTAAAGGGTGAAACTGAACTTTACAAATGGAATTTTGATTAATTAATGTTGTATATTTGTCTCCTTATTTTCAAATAAGTTGAGAACTACTTTTGTTCAGATTAGAACCTCAAATATAAATCTATAAAAATATCATGGTAAAATAGTTCAAAATTCATCATTTATTGACTTAGTAATTTTTATTAGATAAAAACTTTGATCAACTTAATAAAATGTCTGCTTTACAAATAGGCTATAATTAAAAATGACATCACAGTTAAATTTTAGTTTAAAAAGTTTCATCTTAAGATTGAGTTTAGCATCAGAAAATAGTGAAACTTTCTAATGTTTACATACTTAAATATCAATATTCGGCATTTAAAACTTAGCAAAAAAGCTCAACCTAATCTATTAACATATATAAAGTTTCTGGTTAAAAAAAGTTTTTAGTGAGTAATCTGTAATATTTTTTATCATTTTTTCACGAGTTGCACAGGCTCCAGAAAACCAGTCAAAACACGCCTCTCGTCGAGACTAATTATGATTTATTTAATTGTTTATTGTATTTTCTTTTTAAGAAACCTTAAACTAATTAAAAAAAAAACTAATGGCAGACTTTTTTGAATAGTTAAAAACTGTTTTAAATGTTTAAGGTATTTCTTTGTTATCAAGTTTCATAGAAGGATCTATATTGAATGATTTAGGTGTATCTCTTCCTATAGTCATTTAATAACTAAATCGTTGTTATTATAACTTTAGTGTAAAAAAGTACTTTTATATTGTTTTCTATTTTTCTGCAAAGAAAATAGTTACTTAAAAAAATTTTTAGCAACTTTTTTAGCTAACGAGTTCTTTTCCGTTTGGTAACTCAATTAAACTTCTAGTAATTTTTTAAAAATTCTTTTCATAAGACGAAAATACAAATGGTTATATAAGTAAAGGTATACTATTTTTTAGTTGCGATCATTTAAAGTTCGATTATTGGAAACTTATTTATTTTAAAGTTGATCATTTTAAACTTCATCATTTTAAACTTTTTATTGTTGAAAGGGTAACAATCTATTTTATACTTTCTTTATTAAAAGATATAGTACTTTTTAGAGAACTTATAGTTTTTGCTTATCATATATAATAAACATACAAATTTCCTAAAAAATACTATATATTTTTATAAAGAAAGTATAAAATAAGCTTTTTCTAATTTAGAATTTTTACTTTAACTTTATTTAGTAAGATATTAAATGCTTAATAAAAAAAAAATAAACTGTAGTACATCGAAATAAAATAAAAACTAAATTAAACAACTTTTAAGTAAATTTATTAAACAACCAAGCCTAGGTTAAATTCAATGCAAAATATTTTTTTTAAGTTATAGTTTAACTTAGATTATAAAACAACAAAATTTTGTAAATTAAAGCTTAAATACTATTAAATGAGTCATTTGCTAAGACTTATAACATCATAAAAAAAACTAAATATTGTTCCAAATGTAGTTAAGTAACATGTAAATTTATAAGGTATTCTGTAAAATAAAATAAACAAAGTAGGAAAAAGTTTCGAGGAAAACCATTTTTTAAGTAAAAACAAACACAAACTGTAATATTTTTGAGAGAAATTTAGTTTTAGTTTCAATAATTTGTTATGCATAAAAAGATAAAAAGTTTAAATAATAAAATATATAACTATCAAGTTTAAAATGATCGAACTTGAAATGATTGCGAGTTAGAAAAGATCGGCTCTAGGATATATTTGATTGATACTGATTTATAGAGACAAAACAAAAACTTAATAGAATATATGAAGAATTAAAAAAGATCGTGTTAAATTAAACAATGATAAAGCATGTTTTTATTTCATAAACTTTATAAGAAATTAAAAAAGTAACAGCGAAAAAAAGTATAACTAGCTTATACTTTCGTTGAATTTATTACTTTTATACGCATGTTTTAATACGTACTAACAAATTCTAAATAAAAACGTATTCATATTTTTTAACTTAAAACATTCAGAACTTAGAAACCATACTAAAACTTAAACAAACTGTTAACATATTTCTTGATAATACTTTAACTAAAAAAGTCTAATTGTCATAGCTATTCAATAGCATTTTAGATTTTTTAAATATGTTAGTTGTTGCAACAAATTACCAATAGAAATACCTCGCAAGTTTTAGTAAAGTTTTATGAACATTTTGCTAAACAAAAATATTTATTTATAAGATTCTATTTAAAAGCTGAAGCAGAAATCTAGCACCGGTTTGTTTAAAAGTGGAAAACGTCATATTTTGTAGAACTTTAAAATTGCAAATTTACAGGTTTTAAATATTATATAATTTCAAACAACTACAGCAGTTTTTACTCCATTTAAGCTAAGCTATAGATAAGAAAGGTTTACAACATTTTTACCCTAGTTGTATCAATGTTTTTTTATTTGTAACTATCATTAATTTAAAACATATATTATAAAAAATTAATTGTTAAAAAGTTATTTTTCTTGAGCATATTAAACTAATACTTTTCTAACTTAACTTATTTTTACTCGATACGCTTCTAACTTGATAATTTTTATCTTAGTACGTCTCTAATTAAACTTTTCTATCTCAATAAGTACCTAACTGTTTTTATTTTCTAATATTGTTTTTCTAAGCCCTTACGTTTAAAAAAAGTTTAAATATTTTAAAGATAAATAAAACTTAAATGAGATTAAAGTTAATTTAGTACTAGAGTAAATTTAAGTTAGAACTAAATTAGAAATTATTTTTGTTTTGAATATAGAGGCCTTGAATAAAAAAACGTTAGATTCATGATGAGCTACTAAAAAATGTATAAACGTATCGAGTAAGAAAAAATCAGTTTAAAAACGTACTAGTTAGAGAAGACAAAATTAAGAAGATCGAGTTAAAAGTTTATCGCACTAGAAATGATCGAGTTAGAAATTTACAAAAGTTGAAACGTGCAAGATAAAAGTTTTGAATTCTAAATGATTAAATTAGTGAAAAAAAGTTTTAAATGATCAAAAAAAAAGTTTTTAAATTTTGAAACAGCTTATTATTTAAAACATTTGTTTCAATTAAAAATGTCTTGAAACTTGTATAATATTCCATCTTTACTTAAATCCTAGTACGCCGTATATGGCATATTTGCATTATTATATTTCAGCTAAAAGGGTCTTCAGAGCTCTAATCAACAATTAAAATAACATGAAGCACACAAATATACAGTAAGATTAAGTAGTGAGAAAGTAGGTAGTAATTAATTAGACATAATAACTATATATTTTCAAAGTAAATTTAAGGATAATTAGCTGGAAAAGTATGTTTTAAAAAAGTTGGTAAAAACACTTGTCAAAATTAATTGTTAAAAATAAAAAAATACTCAATAGTAAATAAATAAATAAAAACTTATGGTAGTAAAATAAACATAAAAAAGGTTAAACAACAGTTCATAAATTAGAATTAACAAGATCTAAAATGGGGGCTAATGAAGTTAGTTCTTTTCTTATGTTAAGTGGTTATACTCTCTCTGCTTCAGCAATGGCCATTCTTTCAAGACGAAAAATGGAACAATTATCTGTCTTTCTTGGTACTAAGCGGTTAATTTTATATAGCAATTGCAATTTAATTTCAGAGAACTGGATGTTATTTGATATAGCAAGTTTAGACAAGGCTGTCGCTTGAGATTTCTCGAGAATAATATGTGCTGTTGCCATCTTGCTTCAAAAGAAACTCCGGTTAAACCTATATTTCCTTATCCCTGACGATAGCTTTTTATATACCCTTAAAAAGGCATTCACCATTAAATTGTCAATTGAGCTTAGTTCTACAATTGCACATTTTATCCGATTTGCTTGCTTCTCATAAAATCTTTAAATGGCATCTTTTTCTAAACTAAATGGCAATAGCTATATAAAATTAACAGCTTAGTACCAAGAAAGACAGATAATTGTTCCATTTTTAGTCTTGAAAGAATGGCCATTGCTGAAGCAGAGAGAGTTTAACCACTTAACATAAGAAAAGAACTAACTTCATTAGCCCCCATTTTAGATCTTGTTAATTCTAATTTATGAACTGTTGTTTAACCTTTTTTATGTTTATTTTACTACCATAAGTTTTTATTTATTTATTTACTGTTGAGTATTTTTTTATTTTTAACAATTAATTTTGACAAGTGTTTTTACCAACTTTTTTAAAACATACTTTTCCAGCTAATTATCCTTAAATTTACTTTGAAAATATATAGTTATTATGTCTAATTAATTACTACCTACTTTCTCACTACTTAATCTTACTGTATATTTGTGTGCTTCATGTTATTTTAATTGTTGATTAGAGCTCTGAAGATCCTTTTAGGTGAAACATTGTCAGCTGAATAACAATCTGTTGAATAAGCTTTTGATAATTAAGCTCTCTAGTATTAAGCACTTTAATCCATACAGTTTTTTAACTTATTTATTTGTATTATACAAGGTTTATAACTATATTTAATGTAATTACAAAAACTGATATTATATCTTATTGATCAGTGTACTAAAACAACATAAGGCTTACCGAAAACCAGCGATGATTTTTAATCTCATTGATCCCACCCCTCAAATTACCAATTCTTTCCGACGGGTTCGTTCTACACAACCGTCGAATTAAGTTTTGTGCAGGTTTTTTTACTTTCCACTGAAATTAAATAAACTTTTTAAATTATTATTGAAAGTTAACTTATAGAATATTAAATAGAATATTTTAGATTCATTTAAACTTATTTTTTTATATTTAAAGCTTGTCTCTAATATTTTTGGTTTGGTTTGTTATTTAAAAAAAAAAACACAATGTGCTTATTTTACTATATACTTTTCTAAAACTACTTTAACTTGTTTTAGTTAGGAGTTTTGTAATTCAAACATCTTTAAAAATTTCGTATACAGACTTTAATCATAATGTTTATTAAAATCCTTATGGTGACCAAAAATTTGTTCATCTTTTTAACAATAAAATGAAAAGTATAAAGTTTATACAGTTTTAATACACAACTGTGTGTCATTAAACATTTTTTTGCTTAAAATAACTTAGAATGACAGTTAGAGTTTAAAGGGAAAATATCGAGTATATTTGATTAAAACGTAAATTAATGATACTATATATTTTAAATCTTGTTTGTCTTTATAATAAACTAAAAAATATTTTTAATTTTCATTAATCAGTTATCTTGCTTTATTTTAAGTTAGGGCTTTATAAAAAGTTAAACAAAAGTTAGTTCTTAAGACTATGTCATTATATAAAACGCATCAACGTAACTAAAACTGCTATGCATTTATTATGTTTGTAAACATCATAAGTGTACTTATTTTGTTTAAAAAATTACTGGAAAGTCTATTGCATCAATCCCCTTTAATATCAATCTGTAAGTTCTCATTGGATCAGAAGAAGTAAAAGGAGGATTTCCAGTTAGCATCTCAAACATAAGAATTCCAAATGCCCAGTAGTCGACTGCAAAATCATGTCCCTGAAATGCAGAATACTAGTTTGCAAAACTATTCATACGGTTTATTTAAACCAATTCAAACAAAATTGTTACCGAAGTGTTTTTAAAACTAAATGATCATATAAACAATTTAAGTTATCAAATATAGGATATACCTTAATAACTAGAATGTATAAAACATTACAAACATAAATTACAATTAAAAATTTATTTAAAAACTAAAAAACTACTCAAGGACAAAATAACTTATACAGATCTATTGAAAAATGTTTTGGAGCTGAGAATTTAAAATTTGTATACTTTTTTCATACAAAGTATATAATTTTTTTTTGTAAGTTTAGCATTTTTCAAAGCTTTTAATTGAGCTAGTTAAGTCTTAAAACTATATTATTTAATTTTTAAACAAAAATTATGAGTAATTTTAATTTATTTATACATTTTAGTAAGAAAATTATAGTTTTGTTAAACAACATTGATTTTTTTGTCAGAAGTCTTAAAGCCATATGTATATTTAAGAGCAAAAGTTTATAAATGTGAGATTTTTTTTTGACTTGATAAAACAGTTACTTAAGTAATAAGCTTTTGGATTTTAATTTAACAAAGCGTTATTAAATAACAGTAAAAATAAAATTTAGAAAAAAATAGTTAAGCTCCCAGACTAACTTTGTTCAAAACAACTTCAGGTGCTACATATTCTGGTGTTCCACAGAATGTAAACGTTTTATGACCATGATTTATTTTTTTAGCAAATCCAAAATCTACTAGTTTTACATAGCCTCTACTGTCTAACAAGACATTTTCAGGCTGTAAGAAAAAAAAAAAGGAATATTATGTGAAAAAAAACGAATGAAAAAACAGAAGTGAGTAAAGATGAACATAACTATCTTAAATTTGTTTATTAATTTATTACTATTAACAGTTTCGTGAACTAAAATATTTATAAAGCAAATGTATTTTATAATACTTCTTTAAAACACTTCACTTAGTGTTTATTATATGTTTAAAATAACTTATAAAAATTCTAAGCAGTATTTTAGAACTTTTTTATTTATGTACACATTCTATTTTATTATGATAAATAAAAAATAGCATTTTACGTATGGTAAAAATAATAAGTTAAATTCATACAATTTCAAATTCAAACTCACATTTTTTATTTTCATAAAAAATAAGCTTAACTTATTAGTCAAACAACTTTTATAATATGAAAAATAAAACTTATTAGAAAAATATTCTTAGATTTAGAGATAAGAATAATTATCCTGGTCTTTAAATTTATTTTAAATTATGTATTCTATAAATATGATAACTAAAACATGATTAAATAAATTAAATTAAAATATAATCTTAATTAATATATAAAAATAGCTTACAAATGAATAAAAATTAAGAAAAACTTATGTAGAACATGAAACAATTTATAAGTTTTACTACACTTTATTAAGACAAAAAAGTAAGTTTATTGTTTTCTACCTGGTAAAGTCTGTTGCTGTTGTTTACGACAATAAAATGGTTATGTTTATTTTCAGTTCGATTCAATTAATTATTTTATTCAAAGTGAAAAACTCTATAGAGCTTTAACATATTTTTTGTGTTATTTAAACTTAACTGCTGTTTTGTCGTTATTTTTATGTAACATATATAATTTGACTTTTGTTTTAAACTTTAAATTAAAATCATTTGAAAATGATGCAGTAAATAGTTTATTAACTTTTAAATCTCGGTAAATGATCCCTCTAACGTGGAGATAGTCGACTGCTTCAATGACACAAGCAGAATAAAACTTAGTTCTTTCTTCATCGAAACTGCCTTCATCGCGTAGTTTTGCCCACAGCTCCCCTCCTAAACAAGCCTCAAGCAGCATGTAGACATATCTTTTAAATAATATTGAAACTTAAGATTTAATACGTTTTTGTCAATATAATTCCAGGTTATAATTAAAACTATGATAGAGTATAATTATAACATATTCATTTTCTACTATAAAACAGCGACGTAGTTTGAACGAATTTTTATTTCTGTACTTTTTTAAAAAGTGCATTTAATACATGACTTTTGTAAAAAAAATCCTAAGATTTAGTTATTCCGAACTAAATTAGATCGAAAATATAAAAAAAAAGCACTAAACATAGTAAACTAATAACTTTTCTAATTTTTATTTATTTTTTCTATTTGAATAAAAATTCTATTTAGACTAGCCTCAGCATCTTATAAATCACTCTGAATTAACGTAGGCTTGGCAAAAATCGAAAGATGACTAACTAGTGCATTTCAAAAGTTCCATTTATACTTTTTGTAGAGTTTTTATCGGAGACAAACAGAACATCTGTTGATTAGGCTACGTTTCAAAGACATTTGTAAGCTTGAAGCGATGGGTGTAAAGTAAACACTGACCTTAATATATACTGATGATTGAATAGTATAGTTTATAGAACGACAATAAAATATTCTCAAAATGTTTGGTTCTAGGACCTAGTGCACGAAGAACCTTTCGGTTATCGAGTCGCACACCTATTGGATACCTTTTAACGTCTTGTCCAGGAATAGAGCTTTTAGAGGATTTTACCAAACTACATTCCTCCTTTTGCTAAACGCTTTTGGAAAAAAAGCTTATAAGCAAAGTGCACACGGTGTACATAAAGCAAGTGAAGAAACAAAATATAAAGAAGTAGGGTCGAAAGAATGAAGCTTTTTATATTCATTACACTCCTGTTTTTATAGATTTGCTATACTTTCTATCTGCTTTGTAAATGCCGCTATTTTGGTCCTGTTAGTATGCTACGCTAAGCTGATTTCGACTACCGGCGGACTATTTTATACACTTTTGTTGTTTTTATACGAACAATAAAAGGTTGTAAGCTATTTTTTACTAAAAAAATAATGTTATACATACAAATATTTAAGTACGATTGTAGTGTTGGTGCTCAATCAAAAACATAACAACGTTCTTCATCAAAAAAAAAGTTACTTAGAATATTAACAGCTTGTTATAAAATTTATAATTTAGTAATTTTAGAAAACTTTATATTTTTAAAGTTTTATAAGTACAAATTTTTTAAATATTTAAGCAAATATCAGCAACAGTATAACTAGATAGGTGGTTTTTAGTTTTATTATTTATTAAAAATAGTTGCATTAGAAAAGAAAGGAATATTAAAGCTTTAATTTAAAAAAACTAAACTATTATAAAATGTAACACGCTTTAAAATATTGTCATTACTTAAAGATTTCTAGTAACAGCAAAAATACTTTATGCTCACTACCGTACCTATGTTATATTGGCTTGGACAAATAAACTTTTTAAAACATTACAAATTTTAAAAACTACTAAAAGTTTATTGTAACTATTATTAATAAAAACTAATCATAAGTAAAACAAAGAATTATTAAAAATCTAACGTAGTTATAACTACCTAAGAGGTGATCGTTAATAAAAAAATATTAAAGTAGTTTTAGAGTAGAGACAATGCTCAGATGAAAATAATTGAACGCAATAAATTCCACATAATAATAAACTTATTAGCATTTAGATCAGTAGTCGTCAAGCTAATCAAAATCTGTGTACACCAAAATTCAAAAAATAAAATCGGTGCACCCTAAGATCTAATTTTAATAAGTGCCGCTAGTGGTGTTACTACGTAAACACTTTAACTAAGCATTTCTCCTTTAAAGTAATAACTCATTTTACATTATTTCAGTTTATATTTACATGCAAACCTTTTAACAACAAAAACTAGAATTTAACATTTGATCCTGTTTTTAATGAACCTTTCTATTTGGTTTACCTTGTTTGCACAATGATATTTTATTTATATGGCTTTGTCTTATATACTTATTAACTGAACACATCTCCGCAATCACTACAAAATTCTCAGTACAGTACTCTTAAAATGTTTTATTTATAAATTTATTCTCGCTTAAACTAAATAAACATTATTAAAAAAACTGGATGTTTTTTTTGTAGTCTAAAAATTTTGTGCACCTCTAAATGAGTTTTGTGTACCCTAAAAGTTTTGTACACTTCAAAATAATTTTCATGCACACTAGTGTGCTCCAGTGTACACCTTGACGACCACTGATTTAGATAATGTATTTAAATTGATTGTGAAAATGATATTTTGGTTACAATTTGTTAAAAAGCAAGTGAAAAATTTTTAGCAATAAAAGATAAAACAATTTTATTTAATGCTACTGATATTTTAGTATAAATCTAACATCTCGTTTAAAAAATTGCTTGAGTTTATTTTTATTTCCTTTAATACAATAGTTTTAGTTTTTTACAGTTAAATATGGTAGTAAATACTACGTTTTATAAATATTTTGAATTATTTACAAAAAAAAATTCAGTTATTTTTGTTAGTAATATTTTATTTAAATAATTTATAAAAAACGTCTTTACTCAAATTTTATTCTTTTTGAAAAAAAATACGGTTTACAGAACTAAAGTATTATTTTTTCTTTAGCTGAACAACTTCAAACATATTTTATATTAAAACTACGATTAAAGAAAATTATTTGTTTCTGAGTAAGCAGCATTTGCTGAACAAATACTTAAAAGTAATAAGCATTTAAAAGCATATTTAACTCTTTTTAAACTTATGTAAAAATTTTAGACGAAAGTTATTTTTAGCAAACGTTAAAGCTCATAAAATATTTCTATTAGTTTTAGTCTAAAACATGTACTAAGTTTAGTTTTATTTTATTCTGTATTCATACAAGTTTATGTGTAAAAAAAAGTAAATACCTTTTAGAATTTCTAAACCTTTTGAGTTTATTTTTATTATTATTTAATTTAAAAGATAAGCAATTAACAATTTACCTATCATCTCTAAAAGTTTTGAACAGTTGCACAATAAACGGATGATCTGCATCTCTCATTATTAGTTTCTCTGAAAATATATGGGCTTCTTGCTTAGTTTCCAATATGTGTACCTTTTTAAATCTTAGTTTTGATAAAAGCTCCATGAAGCAAAGTTTATAGATAATTTAAAAAGCTTTGCACATAAGTTTCAAGAATTAATGATAAACTTGGTTAATCAAAAAAGACTTCTTTACGCATTGAAATATTCTTAGAACTCAAAACAAAAATTTTTTAGATATTAAAACTAAGAGTTTATACCAAACAAGCTATTGCTATTGCATGTTTGGTATGAAAAAAACTACAAAATAAAAAATGAGTACTTATATCTATATATGATAATTCAAAGTAATTTTAGTTCTAACTTTTTTCATGCATTTAAGAGCAAAAGTTTGTTCTGGTTTTAACTTGTTTCTACATAACTCAACTCTACCGAATCCTCCTACGCCTAACACACCAATAAATTCTAAATCTTCTAGTTTCACATCTTCAAGTGAAGATCTTGTCTTTTTTTTTGGCATTTCAATGGTAGCTACACTAATAGTTCTTGAAGACGAGCTTCGAGAGTTTCGGTTAGATGTTCGTGATAACGACGTCACTAGTCCTGTTTCTATGTATTCCTAAAGGATATAAACTTACTACTTTTTAATCAACAGCTTTTAACAAACTTTAACTTATCACGTGAATAGTTTACGAAAATTGATACATTCAAGGATATACGTTAACCACTTTACTTGCTAAAGAATTAAACTTTTAACTGGATTTCCATTAAGATTAAATTAATAAATCTTATCTGTAACCGATGGGTGCTAAGAAAAAGTAATAATTAAGAAAAAATTCAATTTCCTGTGTTTTAAAAAAGCCGATAAAATGTAATATTTCTATAACGTGACTAGTATGTTTTTATTCAAAATCATGTTGAGGGTTTCACGTTAAAATAGGAAAATATTTCATTTTTGCATTCATATTTTTTTTTTAGAATTCTTTTTACGAGTTTTGGAAATCTTAATTTTTTTAACATAAAACTCATTATTTTTGTTGAATATTATCATGTAAAACTTTGTTTTTATCTAGATGAAGTTATTTTTTAGGGCAAATAACGGTTTACTTAATTAATTTCTGCCATTTTCTAAATATATATACATATATGTAATGCAATTTTCAAAAGTGCCATTAGGTAGACTTTAGATCTACAAGTGCCTTATTTAGAACATATTTTAGCACAGGATTTTCCAAAGGGGGCGATATCATTCTTTTTTTGGAGACTTAAGTACGTCGGGGTAAATAAGTAGTAAGGAAGCAATTTAAAAATTTTGAGCAGTTATAGAATTGTTACAAAAACTATCTTACAAAAGATATTCTTGGGTTTTCATGAAGAAAAAAAAATGATGGATATGACGGGAGATTTGAAACTAGCATTAAATATTTTTGGGTTTATAGTGAAGAGTAAAAAATATGAAATACAATTGACAAAAAGTTTGAAATTTGCACTACTTACTTTTTAATTCACTACCAAGGAGGCGATTATGAAAATGAGTTTGAGAACCCCTGTTTTAGCAGAACTAGTATGATGTAACTAAAAACTATTACAAATGATAAAAAAAACTAATAAAAATATTTTCATAACCGGAAAATAGAAGTTATTTAGTTTTACAGGTTAATTAAAGTTTTACAAAAAAAGTTACAAAATTATTACAAATTTTGAATTTGTTTAGATAAAATTTAAATCCTTATTTTTTTATAGCTCAACACAAGTAATCCAACTATTAGCTTCACACTTTTAAAATTCATTTAAAAAAGCAATAGTTTTTAATTGACCTTACTGAAAAATAAAACGCTGTTAAATATTGTTAAAATTTATAACAACTATTAGAAAGTATATTGTTATAGTTACTGATCGAGAAAATATAACTAACTTGTAATATATAAATACTTATGACTTAAAACTTTACCTTGTCAGCAAGATTTCCAATAAGTTGCAAGAAAGCTTCTTTGTCAAGAGTTTGACACCTAACCTCATTTGATAATGCTATTACATTTGAACTCCGTAAACCTTTGAAAATAATATTGTTATATAATGCATAAACTATTTAGCAACTAATAGAAACAACTAAAACAATAAAACATATAAAAGTAGTACTCATTTTAGATTCTTGACAATAAATTTTAAGATAAGTTTACACTAAAGAAAAAGTTTAGTTCGGATTTTCTAGAAAATAAGCTAAGAAATATTCAGTATTGATATACCTATTTATTTTAGAATATATATAATCTCAAATTATTTAGAATAGTTCTGAAATTTATTTTTTCGAACGTTTTAATATCACATAACTGTTTATTTTTTATCAGCTTGGGTGGTTCTTTAAAACATATATTTTTCAAATGTTTTTACATCAACACCTTTTTTAATGCAAATAAATATACACCAACCACCATTGGTTTCAATATTTTGAATGTATATGTACAGTATTTAGGTAAAATAGTTGCGTTTAATTCAATAATGGTTTTAAATTCAAAAGTTATTCAATTCTAGGTTAAAAAGAGTACTTTGCTTGTTTGGTTTTTCCAAATAACAGTCAATAACTGATGATCTACTATGGTATTTGTCAATTTTTTCGAAAACTGTGCACAGTAAGTTACTGGAATATAAATTATGACCACATTAGACTATAAAAAACATATAATTTCAACAAAATCACTATTTTTATATGATTTTAGTGTTCAAATAACGTGTTTAGAGTTGTTAATTAATGTTAGAATTAGCTTTATATAGTATAGTTTAGACAAAATAATAGTATTAACATTGGTATTTATATATTTTACGTGAAAAGCAAAATAGTTTATATCCAAAATACTATGCAGTTGCACATTGTAAGAACCATCGGTCTATTATACAATTCAAAACTGATTAAAATAATAGAAAGTTAATGTTTTACGACCAATCTATTATGTAGTAAAGACATCAAGTGGTATACAGTGTCATTCTATTTTTTAAAACACGCAAGAAGTACTACAACTATCGCATAGATGTATTCTGATACTCTAAAAACTTGTCAATGAAGGTTTTAAAACACTAAAACTTATTGATTAAAACAGTGAATCATTGTTAGCTTCTCAAAAATTAGTAAGCTATTACGAGTAAATTTTCTTATATTTGAGTCGCATTAAGCAGAAACTACTAGATTTTCAGATAAAATTATCAGAATATTAAACAGTAATAAGTTCAACATACAAGAAAGTTGGAAGTTATAAACCTAGAAATATAACCAAGTTTCGTCACATGTTGCAAGTTTGATTAACTTTTGTCTCATCGT
Organism: Thalia democratica; assembly: GCF_965202585.1. Classification (NCBI taxonomy): domain Eukaryota; kingdom Metazoa; phylum Chordata; class Thaliacea; order Salpida; family Salpidae; genus Thalia; species Thalia democratica. The sequence continues at coordinate 53,115,880 of NC_139169.1, read as the reverse complement.
CATAACCATAAGAGTAAAAAACCTCTTTGTTAAATTTGAACCATTGATAGAATGAAGTTTTTTTTTTGGTTTGACCAATACTTTTAACTTTAAGAAAATATCTGACAATTTTAGAGGCTTTCTGATGATAGTTAAAAACATTACTACTAGTAAAAAGCTGTTAAAGGCAAAAAACTTATTTTTGTAATTTTTCATTAAAATTGACAATTTCAAAGAAGACATTGAGTTGTGATAATTTAGTTACGTTAATTTTTCTGACTGCCTAAAAACGTACACTTTAATGTGAAAGTATTTATTCACGTTTAGTTTAATAAATCAACAGTTTTTCGTGACTATTTATGCTCCATAAGTCCTAATAAGGACAAAACTAGGTCGCAGAACATCGCATGGATTGTTGTTGATAATCGTGAGGTTCAGTTTAATGTTTATTATTAAATTATAAACAAATAGCTTAAGAGTTTTTATGAATATATTTTGCTTTTTATTTTTATATATATAAGTATTTAAAACTCTTTAAAGAGTTACAGCTAAACTTAAAATTTTAGAAATTATTCAATACCTAAAATCTTTATATTGCACACTTTTTAAAACTCACTTTAATTGATGTTTGTTTTATTTTTTAATACAGTTTGAAGCTTGCTAAGAACTAAAATGAATATTTTACAAAAAAGCTTTAATAGAGGAAAACAAGTCTTAGATGGTAATTAAATACAAAGAAAATGTACAAGTAGCAGTTCTTGCAATTCAAAATGAGTTATATTTAATTATACCAAACTGTTTTATTTTTATTTAAAAGGGTTGAAATTTGTAGATAACAATGCGTGCTAAATGTATTTGTAGATTATCAGACAATTATTGCTATTTTTTAGCTAAAAACTTCCGTTCCCTTAAATAAAACAAATTTAGTTCATATAGCTATACAATGCGACCTTATGTTAGAAAAACTGTACGAAGTATGTTGAAACTTTTTAGTTTTTTTTAATGAACTATTAAAAAATCACTAAAAGAAAAAACTTTGTAAGATATTAATATTTTTAGTAAAGTATATCAATAGAATTATAAAAATGTTCCTATTAAAAATAAGTACTTGTTAATTTTCCTAATTTTAGAAATACTTTTTTATAAAGTTTAACTTCATTAAAAAGTATTTCAAGTGATAGTACACAAAAAAAAACTTCAAGCAATTTAAAAAATTATAATCTAAAACTTAATTGTTAAACTTTTTTGTATAGTAAACTATCTATCAGTGCGTTTTATCTTTTAGCAGTACATAAAAACGTTTACCACTTTCACTTCTCAATGCTTTTTCTCCAAAGTAATCCCCTTTTCCTAAATTTCTAACTGATCTTTCATTCTGACCCTCTTTTACTGTTATCTCAACTTCACCTTTTTGTATCACGTAGAAAGTTTTACCTCGTGTACCTTGTCTAGAAATTTATTGTATATAGTTTCAAAGGAAATAAAGTATTTAAGAAAGTTTATGTTTGTTAGAGTGTTTAAGACTTTTTTTTGCATTTGTTTAAATTTTGACATTGAAAATTGTCTTACTTTTTACAACTAAGTTAAAAAGCAGTTAAAAAGTAATTGTTTAGAAAATATCGTAATACAGTAATATTATGATTGTTATTGACTATAAGAACTCAAGAAATTTAAAAAAAGTTGTATAAAGATAACCGATATGAGTTTTATAACATGTTTTTTCATAAGAATAACCAATAGGTTTAATTCCGAAAACCGAAAGGTTTTTTCGTATACCAGCTTCTTAGACCAATTTTTTAGCGTATATTTTATCGTTCAGTAATACTGTCATTATTGTACAATAAAATCCATTTCTTTATGCAGAAATACACTTATAAAAATTAATAAGTTTAATTTTGTTAATTAGTATTTTACTTTTGTTTATCTTTTTTAACGCTAGTTTAAACTTGTTTGATATACACCTAACTAATTGCCTTGAAACAAAAATAAAATATCAAGTATGAGAACTTTCAAAAAATTAGATTTTTTTTTTATAGCTAATATTAACAACAGCAGTTTTTGTAACAACAAGTAATTAAAAACAAACAAAGGACAATGCTATATATTTTATTAGTTTGTATCTATAAAATGTATAGAAAGCTTTCAGCTACATAATCTTCATACAAATATTACAAAATAAGTATTAAAAAGTGTTAATTTTTTTATTAAAAAACATCATTATTTAATGATTTTTCTTTAAAAAAAATCTAAATGAAAATGTGAACTACTATCATTAAATATTTACAAATAGGTGCTTTTATTTTTATTAAACTGTTTTAGGTATAAGTTTTATTTTGTACTACATTTCATTTGATATAAAACTAGTGACTGAAAAAATAATCTAACTCTATTTAAAAATTCTATGCTAAAATTCTACATATATTTCTGTAAGAAAAAGCAAATTACTGATGATTTTTAACTAAACAAGACAACTTATTATTGTCGTAAATATACTAAACTATTTTACTTTTAGAATAACTGTTTTTGTATGCACATACTTTATTCGGCTAATTTATTTGCGTACCAAAACATATGATTTGGTTTTCCGAGGGCATGCTTGTATATGTCTTTAAGGTTTTACAAACTATAACGTTATCTGTGATACCTTATTTTTAAAAGCAGTTTAAATTTACAAGTCATGAAAAAAGGCAGAATAACTTTTGGCTTAAAAAATGTTATTTTCTTAAAGATAAAATATTTTAAAGTATAAGTTTAAATGAAGGTAAAAAATATTTTTACTTGTTTTAAAAAGTAGAATCAGGCGTTTAGCGTCTATTAATTTCAATTATAAAAAGTGTGTTTAAAAAACTTTCAAAAAACCACATTAACATAATTTGTACTAAAGTTAGAATCATAAAAGAATTAAACACATTGTAAATTAACAGTTTAAAACAATTTATGAAACAAGTCGCATTGTTTAATTCTATAAAAGTTCTTTAAAAAAACACAATATTTATCAAAAATACTAAACTTGTGTAAGTCATATTTGTAATTATTTGAATATACTTCTTTAATTACTGATTTCTCTGTTCTGTTTTGACGTTTGATAAATAATTTAACTACTGTAGTAATTGTAAGTATTATATATTAGTCTAAGATATTTTATCTTTCTTTATTTGTTTAAATACCGTAAAGGTTGTGTAATGTGATTATCAGTTTTGTCGTACAATATGTACAACTTAAACTTATTTTTGAAATAAGATATTTTTTCATTTTAAACAGTATTAAAGCTATTTTTTTAACAAACTACAGTAACTTAGTCTACGAATAAAACGAAGAGTCAGGTACGTACTTTAACTCATTGTTAAGTGTATGAAAAACATGATAAAACTTATTAAATAAAGACAAGTTCACATAAAAATGCTTGTTTAATAAATATATACTTTTCACATGAAAAAATATTTAATAAAAAAATTCTTATTATAAATTCAACAAAATAGTTTTTTAACATTAAAAGTTCTCTGAGTTTAGTACCATATATTGTTTTATTTTTGAAAGTTCCAAATAATCTTAACTAAAGTGTTATAAGTTAGAAGCTATTTTTGCTACAAGACTTAACTTAAAAAACTATTACAACATTGTATTTAAAAATTTGTGTAATTAACTTTTGGTTAGTTTATAAACAAACAGAATCAAATTAGTAAGACATAATGGTTTTTTTGTAATTGAACAGTAAAAACTAATGAAATAAAAAAATTCCAAAACTAAATTAAAGACGAAGTAATTATTTTAATAAAAAACTGTTTGTTGTAAATTATTGTTATTAAAGTGATAATATTATCGATAATAAGGATATATTAATTACTCCAAACAAATAAACTTAATAGTCCCAAAGTAAATTAAGAAAGCATTTTTGACATACTTGTTCGACTAGTACAGTTCGTAGGAAGAATAACAATTACTAAAGTAACTACTTTTTTAGAACAACTTCTTGAAAAAATAGTAATAATTTTTTTGAATACAAAATAAAAAATATTATAAAGAAAGTTAATCATATTTAAAAGAATAAGCTATCTAGAAAACAAGTTTATATAATCGGAAAAAAAATATCTACTAATAAGCTGCAGACATACAAAGTTTGTACCTATATCTCGATCAAGAGCTAATAAAAGTTAGTATTTATACTGCTCTTCAGAAATTTATAAGTTACACAAGACTAATCAGAAACATACTAATCGATCTCTCAATTATCTATTTTTGAAATATAGTATTTCAAAATGGCAGTTTGTTCTACAAAAAACCTATTAGAACTATAAATGGTTAAAAAACTCAGCATCAATTGAAAATAATGCACTGCACCGTGTTATATTCGATTGCAAGTGCTAAAGAAAAACAGAACAATTTTTCAAACGCTTTACTGATGATACTGTCTTTTCGTCTGAGACAATGAGAATTACATAAATGTTAAAAGTATAATAAAATTTAAAAAAAAGTTTAAACTTGTCTTTGAAGAGATTACAACTATAATTGGTAGTGACCGGTTTGAATTATTAAATGTCAACAACATTATTGACGAAACAGAAAAAGGTGGCTTTTTTGTATAAATATTATTCATATATAGCATCATAGAACCATTTGGACAAAAACTTGTGTTTGTAAGTAAAAATTCACACGATCCATTTACGAATCAACCAAATTTGAATTGAATGTTCCAAAATTAAAAAAAATTTAAATGTAAATAGAGAATTTTTGAAGTTTTTTGATTACTATATAAAAGGTCTATGCCAATTTTTTGTTTTAATACTTTTCGTGTCACTAAAGTTTAAGCTTTTTAATATTTAAATAAATAAACTTAAGTAAATATTTCAAGAAAAGCTAGTACTTGTTGTAAGGAAAATAGTTATAAACATGAAATTTACCCATTAATCTTTCTTTTAGTATTAATATCATTATTAATACATTTAAGTACATCATTTTAAAGTGTTAAAAACCTTTAAAAACTGGAACGTGGCTTCTAAATTCAAATAAAAATACCTGATGATATAATGTCCCTTTTTGTAAACGTCTTCATCTAAAGCGTCCGCTATCTTCACGAGCTTTCTTTCTGGCAATGTGCGGAACAGTGGTACTTTTTTTAAAGCCTTTAAAACATAAGTCATGAGTTTTTAGATTATCCAGTATGTCTACGGTTGAGCTAATAGATTAAGAAAACTTAACTCAAGTTCAAAACTTATTTACATTTAGAAATTATTAATTGAATATTTAATTGTGCTAGATATATTAAAATTATAGAATATGAAATTTATCAGTACTACAATGTATTGAACTTTATTGTTTTAGAGTTATTTAAAAAGCATTGAATAAATGTAGAACAATTAAAAGTAGAATTTTACTCAAGTTTATTTTTAGATCAAAATGATACTATATTTAGACTATTTTTTTAATTTAAGTTTTATGTTTAACGTAGAGATTCAAAACGATTTGAATTTAGGTTTAATCGAAAGATAAAGTATAAGAATTTGAAATGATTAAAGTATAGTCCTTATTATAATTTTTAAACCTCTGTAAGTTCAGTTTGTTTTACGTTAGCAGATGTCATCATGATAGTTTGATAAATTTTTCTTTCAAGCTGCCATAGTTTAGAAGTTGATGTTGACGTAACAGTGGCTGTTCTACTACAATCATACAAAATTGCTAGCTCACCAAACACAGAACCAGCTTTTATTTGACCTAGTGGAATTGATCCCTATAATAACATACATATCAGTAATTTTTTATAAAATACAAACTTTATGATTTATCTTAAGAAAGTTTGCAAAAGTTTTAACTTGGAGAACACTTAAAGAAAAAATGGTAAGTTTAAAATAAAAATTTAGTTCATGATGACGTAATGAAAACAATAAAACGACCAAAGCAGAACTTTAGATTTACTATATACATTAAAACAAAGTTTATTAAACTTAATTCAACTGTGTTTAATGAAATAGAAGTTATACTAGTTGTGAACTAAAATTAAATTAAAGTCTTTTATTTAATCACATAACGGTAAGTGCTAGCTAAAAAGCAAAAACTTATTTTTTTAGACAAAATTCTTCTACTTAATAAACAATATTTAAACTACAAAACTAAATACAAAATATAATTTTAGTTTTAGACTGTCATGCTAATAATCTTACACTCGTAATCGTTCTATAAAATATTTTATATGAAAAAGCTTACTTGCGAAACATCTAATAAGCCCGATTCAAGAATGTACAATCGATCACCAACATCCCCTTCTTTTATAATAACACTGTTTGAGGAATCTTTTACTACTTTCATGTAGTCAATCATTCCCTCCACTTGTTCGTGTGATAAATGCATTAAGAACTCGTTGTTGTTGATAGCCTAAAGCAAATTTATTTTTTTAGTACGCTATCTTAATAGATCTAAAAAGTTTATATGGAAGTACTAGTCTGTAAAAAAATAAACAAGTGAATTTTCGTAGTATGTATGTACAACACAATAACGGTGTTTATTATGGAAGCCGATCATTTCTAACCCGCGTTCATTGCTAACCTGATCATTTCTACCCCGATAAATTCTTACCCGAACATTTCTAACCCAATTACTTCTAACACGATCATTTATAACCCGATTACTTCTAACCCGATTACTTCTAACCCGATCATTTCTAACCCAACTGTTTCTAACCCGATCATATCTATACCGATCATTTCAAACCTGGTCTAATCTGATCAATTCTAACCCGATCATATCTAGCCCGATCACTTCTAACCCGATCATTTCTAACCTGATCAGTATACTTTTTATTTTATATTAGATTTCTTTATTTACAATATGTTTTCAAGATAAACTAAACTTTACAAAAGTGTTCATTTTAAACTGATGTTTTTTGTCTTAAACAAAACTTAGTGTTAATATTTTTCAACGCAAAATATCATTTTAATAGTAGTTTCAAATCAAGTTATTATACTTTCAATTTTTTATTTTTTGACTTTTTTCTTTATATCAATCTGCTAAAATCAAACTTTTTTTTTATAAGATTTACTACACGACAATCATTCTAAAAAAGGAGAAATTAGAGTCTTCTTGCTTAACATTTTTTTTCTATTTCAAAATAATTGTCGTATTTAAAAAACTATTTATAAACTTTTAAAAAGTTCTGTTTTGTAGGGTTCTTGAAGTAAGTTGTTATAATTCTATTTAAGTTGAATATTCTTCTCAATTATTTAACTAGAATATTTTTAACGTTAAACGTTTTTTTTAAGTTAAATCTTTACGAATGTAATTGTCAGACACAAGGATGTTCATATTGCAGTCTAAAAGCTATGCTGCAAGTTTACTGCAAACGTTGTACAGTTGTTGAGTAATCTATTACTACATTGCAGTCATTACTTTCCATTTTCAGCTTAAAAACATCCTTGTGTCTAAAAACATTTGTTCTACAACTTGCACAGACCTAGTTAGACAATGTTGAATTAAACATTACGTGAGCCTGAACTTTTTTGTTTTATTTAACAAAAAATCATATTTTTGAGATACAACCTTTTTAAATAAAACCTATAAAGTATTAATGTTAATTAACAAAGAGAAAAAGCATGTAGTGTCGACTGACTGTCTACCTTTTATTTAATTAATAAGTATCTACCTAGACCCAGAGCGAAAAAAAACAATCACACTTAAGCAGATTTGTTTGTTAATACAACACGTGCGAAAATTATCAAATCTCGTCTAGTTAATCTTCTTTAAAATTTGCAGTTAAGTTTATATACTATATGAAAAGTATTATCATTTGATAACATTTATATATATAGTTTATTGAACAATAAAAAAAAGTTTGCTCTAAAAATTTGGTCCAAGTACCTAGTGTACGAAAAAATCTTTCGGTTATCGATTCATACACCATTTGGATACCTTTAAACGTCTTGAATTGTTTTGAATACTATTAGATTAAAACTTATGCTGATATATTTGTTATTTTATATTTACTTAACTTAAAAGAGTTAAAAAAACGTAAGCATAAACGAAAAAACAACAGAAAAAAGACTTTATAAAAATAAAAAAAGTTATATTTAAATTAATTACAATAACGAGCAAAAGGTTGTTAAAAAATAAATGTAAAGTAAATATTTCTAAAGTAAATGAAATAATAAAAAAATTTATATCAACTTAAGTACTAGTTCAAGTCGTAGTTAAATGATTTCGGATATTATATAAACTTCAGTGAGAGTTTTTAAGAAGATTAAATTAGAAAAGATTTAAGTACCGTTGGACTTTTAACATTAATAAACAAATCTGTTTAAGTGATTATGTCTAAAATTTTTAGTTTTCCACTAAATAAAACAAATTTTTCTATATTGTTTGCTGTTTGTTTTAATTCTATTATCTTAACAGGTCTTTGCAAGTGGTAGAACAGTTTGTGCAAGTTTTTATGCTTAAAGTGGAAAACACAGGCTATAAAATGGTATAGATAAGTCAACAACTATACAACGCTTGCGCTAGACTTACAACAAAGCTTATGGACTGTAATGTGAAAATATTTGTATCTGATAATTACATAAGTAACAGTTTAGTTTTTTAACTTACTTGTATTAAAATGATGTTCTAGTTACCTAAAAGACAAAGATAAAAAACTTAAATGTAGTTAAGACAGTTAAACAAGGCAGAATTTCAAAAAGAATTAAATCATCTAGTAAATCATATTAAATCAAAATAAAAGTTTGATTTAAGCAGGCTTATCTGAAGAAAAATTCAAAATAAGGAAAACTATTTGAAATTACAATAAGTCAAACTACAATTGTGTTGATTAAAGCTATATTATATTAAATTTTGTTTAGATAGCTTAAACTAAATAAAGAAAAAAATTGTTAACATTAATTTGATTTCAAAAAAAAACACAGATTAAAAAAATCTAAAAAACAACAAATTTTTACTGATCGGGTTAGCAATGATCGGGTTAGAAATGATCAGGTTAGAAATAATCGGGTTAGAAATAATCGGTTAGAAATGATCGGGTTAGAAGTGATCGGGTTAGAAATGATAATAAACCGTTTAATATATACATGGATAAATAAAGTATGAAACATTTATATTAGATATTATATTTATTCAGAATTATAACATGTTTTTTATTTTGTATTTGTTTTTCATGAAAAATAATATTTGTTCGTTTGATTCATAGAGTATTTTAAGTAAAAATACAAAGTAGTGCAAAATTTTACATTCTTTTTTGTTAGTACTGGAGATTTTTTTAGTTAAACAAAAAAAAAAGAAACTTTATTAAATAAAAAAACAAAAACTCTGTTAAACTAATTGTAAAAAAAACTTGTACGCTTTTAATGAATTCTTCATCATTGTTAAGATAACAGTTTAATTTTTGTATTTATATTTTAAATTTAGGCGGCCTGCAAAGTTTTACAAAAAAAGTCGGTCACGACAGAATTTTATGAATAAACTCTACTTTCTAGGTGTAAAATATTACTGACTACTGCCTTGAAGCCTTAACTCAATTTAAACTAATATATAACATAAATCTAAACAACAAAAGAAGAAATAATAAAAAAATTATGTAATAGTTTGTTAACAAAGATCCTAACGAACATACAATAAAAGAAAAAAATAAGAATTTGTGTGTTTAATAATTATGAGCCATATCTATAATAGATCAATGTTTGTTACACTATTAATGTGTTATAATTATGGCTTATGTTTAGTATATGCCGATTACCCATATTGATCTTTTTATTTTGTATACTTTTTTCAGTACTTATTTAATTGTTTAAGCGGAGAAACGCGCATCAATCAAATGAAAAAAGTATTGTACAACTAATTATTTAAATTAACCAAACTTTGTTAATATTAAATAAATCTATCAGGCTAAAATGAAACTACTGTTTTTTTTTTAATGTGTAACTTGCCGAATTAATTAACACTCATTACAATTTCATTTGTTTAAATTAAAAGTAAAGCATTACTTTGATAAAGTAGTTTTTTTTTTGTATTACAAACCTCTCTTAAAAATTTTTGTTGTTGAGTACTTTTGACAACTTTTACAAGCTCTACAGGTGATTTTTCTAATGCAGTACCGTACACAACATTCTTCCTCCGGTCAGTTTCCGAGCTTACAATGTTCTTTTTTCCAGGTAAAACATCTTTTTGTTTATTTGTCGGTAGTTTTTCGTCAACCTACAGCAAGTAACGTTTAATTTTTTTCTTCATATAAGTATAAATATCAAAATTGAAGCAGTTTGTTAATTGTTTTATACTTTTAATTTTTGAAGGAAAATCAAGAAACTATATTTTTTAAACAAAATTAAACTAGTTGTACAAACAGCTGTACTTATCAAAATAATACGTTTATAGACAATTAGAATTCTACAAAAAGTTTGGAAAATATTCTATTAAATGATCGCTTTTCTCATTCATTAATATGTAATGCACATACAGTTCAAGTTAAGGTGTTTTTATGTACGGTGCTGTAACTTAATTATTGTTCAGGGCTTTGAATGCTTAGTGACAATTTTAGTTTCGTTCTTTGGTGTCTTTCGGGTTTGCTTGTAAGTAGTTATTATATTTTATAAAATTTTAATTTGTCATATCAAGTTGTATCTAAATTTACTTTCGTTATAATTTAGAATAAACCATTATAAACATTTTAAAATTTCTGTTACCCCAGGTTTTTATAGCTTTGACTACTTTAAACTATTAATTTATTAACTCAGTATTTAATGTTTGTTGCTTTACTTCTTTTTATTTACAATAGATTAATTATTATGTATTTAAAATAAATGTATAAAAAAGTTAATTAAAATGCATCACTACTTTTTTTTCCAAATATAAAAAATTAATAACCTAGATGCAATTAAATAACTTTTTTTAATCTTAATGTATTAGAGCGTAATATGGTGACGTAATTATTAATACTTTTTTTGAATTCTAACGACGGTTTAATCTTATGGTTCAGTATTTCTTGAACTTTCATGTGAGTGCTTTATATAATGAGTTTTAATTTTATTTCTTATTATACTTAACTTTATCATAATTTAGACTTAATAATTAACTATTCAAAATAAAAATTTAAGCGTTTGTTTACAAAATATCCTAGCGAAACAAGTTATTTGGAATATATAATAATAACAAATTATAAAGTATCCTTCTTTTATTACACTGACATATGTTTCTGTGTGTTAAACGAGTCAACACTTTTTAACTATTCTACTATTCATTTTCATAGCTCAGTTGAAGTGTGTTGACTCGTTTAATACATAGAAACATATGTCAGTGTAATAAAAGAAGGATATTGCATAATTTGACTTAATAATTACAAAATAGTTTTATAACAGTCGGTTTAAAAGCATATAGTGTAGCTATTATTAACCATTATTATACAATATTCAATAGTATTTATTCTTATTTTTAATAAACACATACTTATACCTACTTTAGCTCCTATTCTTTCCTTACAGTACTTATTTTTTACAGAGCTCCGTTGAAGTGTGGTAACTTGTTAACACACAGAAACATGTGTTAGTGTAATAAAGAAAGAGTACTGTTTAAATTTATTATTATATCTTTTTATATAAATATATTTTAATTATTAGATAGAAAAAACTTAAGTTAATGTTAATTAAAACTTGTGTGAATTCCATCTCATGCATTTTTAGCAGAACTAGTATTTGCACTTGTAGAGAGACTTTTTACATTTTAGTTACAGAACTAAAATTTAATACTCTATTTAACTACTTTTATATTAAAATAATTTTTTGGTGATAAACTTGTATATATTCAAGTTCTTTATAAGGTTACTTTTTTGATTTTTGGATATTTAAACTTTTGGTCAAAAAAATTAAACCTAAAAAATCAACCTTTATTATCTAAAATATTCAAACAAGCAAACTTTATATAACTAAAAAATAAATTTAGAATTGTTACTTTAAATATAAAAAATCTGAGATAACTTAAAAACAGTAGTTCAAAAAGTAAGGGGCAATTAGGCGATAATACCGTCCCTTTGCTATATTTTTTGCTATAGAGCAAAACAAGTATATAACATAAAACTTGTTTAAAATGTTTTTCTGAAATCTATTTTTTATGCATGGTGATTAAACAAAAATTAAGTACTTACAAAAGAATTTTATCAAACAGTTAAAAGTATAGTGAATATAGATGAATTGAAATTCATTCGTGAGTTTTTTATTAAAATTAGTTGTAAACTAATGAAAAAATAGTACTTTTTTTCTAGTTACACTAAAAGAACATAAGTAACATATTTTGCTAGATTTGAAGGTAAAAGTTTAAAATTAATATCAAGCTGTTTTTTCTAAGGTATTGGGCTACTAATATTTTTATCAAAAGTTTTACTTTGATAGAAAACTCAATGAAATTTCAGAACTAAAACAAAAATTGCTACTACCCGTTTGCTTAAAAAGTATTACTGTTTATTATTTTATTTTTACTAAAACGTTTATTTAAAAGTTTAAAAATAATATTTGGAAGAATTAAATAAAGAGTTTAATATTTTATATTTGAAAAGTAATAATGTCATTATATTTTATCTACATTGTAACAACACATTTTTAAATAATAAATCACTTAAAAATTTTTGTCCATTGACGTAAATAGTCGAGGTAAATTTTTCGTGACGCTCATGTGATATAAAATGCGTTAAAAAAGTAAATATTTTAAAATTATATCTGTATTTCTAAGAAGTATTTGTTATATGCTTCTAAGTTTTAGATCGGTTAGTTAAGTTTTTGAATACAAATTTGTTTTAAAAGTTTGATCAAATAACATTGTTTTTAAAGTATAATTGATTAAACTGGATTAAATTTTTGTAAATAAGTACTTTTTTTGGGCGAATGGATTCAAGTATTTCTTTCAGCTTGATAATTTCTTTTTCCTTTTCTTCTATCTTCGCTGCTTGATCTTTGACCACACCTTCTAAATGCTGAAAAAAAATATCAAAAAAAAGTAAAGAATATTGTAACTTTCGTAATAACAGAGATATATCAAAAAGTATTGGTAAGTTAAGAAAGAATAATATTTGGATCATAGCTGAGAACTACAATTTTTTCACACCACTTTATAAATCTCTAAAGTTAATTTAAGTTGCATAAAGATTAGTATGATCGTAGATTAGTAAAAATTAAAAAAAAACTCTATTGACTATTTTAAATGATTTTTCATTAGTATATTTGCTTTAAATGTTTATTAAGTTTAGAAAAAATAAAGTTTGGTTAAACTTTTATGAGCATTTTAATTTTCATTAATTAATAATTAACCTAAAAGATTGGCAAATTCAACATAAGTTATGAGGCTTTATCCGTTTTTTTTTTTTTATGAAGCGAGTAAACATTCATGTAAACTTTGAAAATTTAACTACAAATAGTAAGAAACTTGGCCTATTTCCTATTTTAACTTGTTTTTAATCTTTTTGTCTTAACTTAAACAAAGAACTTAAGTAGATAAAAAATAATATTGTTTATAAACATTTAACTTATCATAACTGACATGATGTGAAGGTATATTCTTAAAGCTTTATTTAACAACAACAATTTTGTGATAGTAGTAAATAAACTGTCAATTAGTTCTTTAGATGCAAAAAAATACTTATAGTACTTATTTATACTCTTATCTAATAGTAAAAAGTAAAGTTGTTTTTTATTTAAATAGTAATAGTATTTAAATAACAACCATTAACTAATTTTAATAAAGTATATTTACCTGTAGTTTTAGCAAGCAAATAATATGCAAATACTAAAGTTTTTGTTTGAATTTTAAAAATAGAAATGGTTACTACAAATCTTACATTACTTAAAACATTTTTTAAAATTAAAAATTAGTGTAAAAGCTTATGTTGAGAAGTTATTTTAAAGTACTATGTTATTTTTTCACATTTTATAAACAAAAAAATATATATATACAAGTTCTATAAAGATAACACAATAAGGCGTTAAGTCTTAATGATGCTGAAAAGCAAAGCCCATCCGAAAATTAAAACAACTGTTTTTGTATGCGTAACTTTATTCAACTATTGATGTTTCGCTGCAATTAAAATATGAATTACTCTACAAAGTCTGTAAAGTTTAACGGATTTTAGAAACACTTTAAGATAATAATTTGTTATTTGATATACCTTTTTGCTCTTTTTCAAGGCTGGTTAAAGTGCTCTATACTTTATAGTCAAAATATAAAAAAGTACACACCTCTGAGGAAGACTTTGTGCATAAAGTAGCTTGTAAAGTATTGTCTGTTATTTTATACTATACAGATACCACCTAATATGTATAAATTTTAATTGTCAAAACAATGTTTCACATGTTTGAAAATAAATCAAACGAGATCCAGAGTTGAATAATAAAATCTGTAATTTTTTTTATATAAACATGAAAAATTATAAAATGTACTATATATAGATATAGTTACACTTAATATATAAATACATATTATACACAGTTTTGCTTTTCCACTTTTCTTTGTTTTACAGTAAAAAATAGTTGTTACAAAAATTTTACAAGTATATATTTATATCTTTCTTAGAGTTAAATTAAAAAAGAAGTAAAGCTTTATTGATTAGCATCAAGAACTTAATAAAATAAACATATAGTATTTTTTATTATTAGTTTTGGTTACACTTTATTTTACAGCATTTCAAAAAAACCCTAACTGATAAATAAAACATTTGGATTGATTAAATTTTATTTTTGTTCACTTTTGATTAATTTTAATCTTGTTATCAGTCTAAGGTTTTCCGTAAAATAAGTAATACTTCTTCCGGTACCATTGCAATTAAAGTTGTTATTACATGGAATAAAATAAGTATAAAATAATGACTTCTGAACGGCTGTGGTTTAATACTTATAAATCTAAACAGATAATTTTAAACATCAATAGCCTTTAGTATTATAATTTTGACCGTTTTTTAATGAACAGTTCGAAGTATATGCTGTACAATAAAGGTTCATTTTAACCTTTTCCAATGTTTGTCAGGACTTCAAATTAAGTGATAATTCTAATAATTTACAATAAGTAACATCAATAAATGATAGTATACTCTTTAAGAAGATATAAAAAAAAATTCATAGTTTAAACAATGTCAGCTTTAAGAATAGTTTTGTGTGAATAGTTGTTTAAGTAAAAGGAACAGGAATAAACTTTAAGTAGTTTAAAATTTGTTAATACTTCCAAGATTATCAAAAAATTATAATCAATGTTTTATGTTGTATTATAAGTTTTTAAACTTGTAATATAAGTTTTACATAGAAATTTTTACGTCC
This sequence comes from Thalia democratica, assembly GCF_965202585.1. Taxonomy (NCBI): domain Eukaryota; kingdom Metazoa; phylum Chordata; class Thaliacea; order Salpida; family Salpidae; genus Thalia; species Thalia democratica. The sequence continues at coordinate 53,100,644 of NC_139169.1, read as the reverse complement.
TACTGATATTAATTTTCAATAGTTCATATTGTAATACTCAAAACAGTCCAAGTTATTGATCAAATGCTGACTTATTGCTGAAATACTATTAGTTGCTTTTTCGCACCCTCCTAAGCCAATTCACTGTTTCACATTCTATTTTTATTGAATGTTGATTGAATATCTTAACTAATTTTTACTTGTTCTACCTAAGAATATTAAAACAAAACCATGTAAATAATGTAGATAACACAACTATTTTTGTTTAACTTTGTTTATGTGACAACGTTTCTCTGATTAACAGCTCTTCTGACATAAAAAAGCACGTCAGGACTAAAAATATGTATGAAGACCACGTCAGGACTAAAAATCTATAGATAAACTGGTAATCTCTAGTTTACCAACAAAGGAAAATGATAGACTAGTTGTAAGCAAACTATTTAAAGATGGTCCAGCATATGTATATAATGCATTCGCTATTTTCACAGATGACAGTCAGAGATATTTATTTTTAGCTAAAATGAGTAACATGACATACACGTAAATCTGGAAGTTACTATAGAAAATTTAATTTACAACAAACTAAGATTTTAGATGTTTTAAATAAAGGGTTATTCAAAGTTTTTATACTAGTATTTTAAAAAAATTACCTATAGTTGTAATAATGTTCCTTATAAGAAAATATTCTTATGAAACAAAAAGTAAATTTAATCAGCTGCCATGCTTATAGAGCAATTAAAATCTGACATATATTTAAGAGTTGACTTAGCAAATGTAGTAAACATATTTTTGGTTTTAGGATATCCACTAGATGTTAACAATTCTAAAACTACCAAACAAAATACACATTTAATTTGTTGAAACTTTACTTAAAAATATCCTGTATATCTAAAGTCATTATATCCTCCGAAGTGTCCAGTGTTCTCAAAACTTCCGTACCTTGGCAATATTTTTAAGAAGTTTTCTTAGAAAATTTATTAGGAAGTAAACCAGGTTTTCGGCTCTGTTCGTTTAAGAACAATTTTGTTTACTGATCGATCTCTAAGTGGAATTTACAAAGAAATTTCTTCCACCCAAGAAAAAAGTAACATCAGTTATAAAATTAGTTGTCACTGTGGTTGTGACTACGTGGAAAAAACATCTCAAAAATTTCACGTAAGAATCGATCAGCATGTTCCAAAAATCTTGAAAAGCTGGTATGATAGTCCTTCGGAAAACCTGCAAAAAAATACTTCTCTGCGATTGGAAAACAACTATTGAACAATCAAGAGTGGGCGAGAAATTATAAAGAAGAGAACTTTTTAGTTTTAATAGGAGCGGATAACTCTTTTCAGCTACATGTTCTATAAGCCTTATGCATTCAATCTTTAAGGCCAAGTTTATGTAAGCAAAAAAAGTTTGTGTATCAAAACAGACATTTTATATTTTTATATCTTTATATATAAGTAATTTTTAAGTAATTTGTTTCTTAGATATTTCTAAAAACTGTAGTTTTATTTTTATTGCTAGTTTTTTTTTGCCTGTCTATTTTAGTATGGTTTTACTCTAACAAGTTTTGTGATACAGCAAAGTTGTTTACTATTAGTATCTTATTAAATTTAAAGTCTACACTTGATAACTATGCCATTTTATATTTCTAAATTTTTAATGTTTTAAATACATTACAGGTTATATAAATTTCAAGTTAGTTGAATTTGTAAGATAAACTTTTTTCGAAAAGCTTTACTTAAAAGTACTCAAATTAATTTAAAAAATGAAATCTTTTTTGTTATAGTTTTTGAATAAGTTATGCACCGGAAAAAGATGTTTAAAGTTAATGTATAATTTATAGTTTATTGAACGACAAAAAAAAAAGGCGCTCAAAATATTTGGTTCTAGGACCTGGTGCACAAAGAATTTGACCGTAATTAAAACAATTTAACCAATATCAATGAGGGCTGTTAAAGTTTAGTCAGTTTAAGAAAAGTGCATAAAAGCGATATAATATTCAAAACAAACAACAAAAATAAAATACCCACCCACAATAATAGCAATGTAATCTATAAATATTATGATTTTGTAAACATACATACCTTTGCAGAATAACTAATAATTAGTGATCTACTGAATATAGATCCAATTCTATTTAAATTAGAAGCCCCACAACGTTAAATACTAAAAAAACACTGACGTTTTTTTTCTATTGTACTGATAGGAGAGAAGGGAAATTTTTTAGGTGATGGGCCAGATTTATCAGAAAAACTTTTTACGGATAGGACATATTAGAAAATAAATCTCTGCGGGTCGAAAAAATTTGGAAAACTGTACAAAAAAATTCAAGTTTTTAAACGCATAGACCTATTGAAATAATTATTCTGTTTACTAAAAATTAAAATAAAATTTATTTCATATAAAAAAGCTGAAGAAAATTGTTTTGCTCAAGTAGTCTTTAAGCTAAAAAATACGTCGCAAGCAAGAGGTTTCTGCCAGAAGTTCCGCCCATGCGCTGTACTTTTTCCATCTCTATTTTATAAGTATATTGTAGATGTTAACTAAATTACCTAAGATAAACAACTACAGCAATTTTAGTAAATCCGGACACAATGCCTAAGTTTACCTGAAATCATATTCACAGTTTTCTATCATGCTTTATAAAATGTTTTAGGTAATGTTTAAATCTATGTGATTTTTTTTCGTCAATATTTGTGTAGTCTTATATATTTATTTTAATTTGCATTTATATCACTAAAGTAAACATTTTGTAAAAATGTTTAAATATTTTTTAAGACTAAACAAGAGAAGCCTTACTAATATTAAAATCAAATACAAACTGCATTAAAAAAAGAATAATTGCATTCATTATACCTAAAAAACACCAATCTAAGTATAAACTACATTTTTAACACAAATATTTGGCTCAAAAATGCGTACTCCCTAGAAAAATTACTGTAATAATCTACTTCTGCATTTTTTTCAAAACTTAACTTAATGAAAAGAAACAAAACAAAAATGAAGAACATAATTTTTTAACTAAGATCAGGCCGTATCCTGATTATGATCTAATTTTAAATTAGGGTCTTGCCGGATCCAGATTTTAGAATTAAAAAGACTGCATTCTGGTTCCGTTAGATAGCTAGTATTTTTTCTAAAGTACAGTCATGAAATATCTACTAAAATTCCCGAAACAAAATCAGTAAAGGCGGTCGGGTTAATAATTTAGCATTTGGTCAACAGCTGACCATCATTTTGGATTGATTTGAAATTCACAATATGAATAGCTTAAAAACAACAAGCTCTCAAGCTGTAATCTAAATTCAAGGATACAAAGAAATAAAACAAATAAAGTCTTATGCTAATGTTTCAGGTAAGTTTGAAAAAGTATTAAGTAGTTTAAAACAAAATAAGTTACACCAACACACAAGTCGACTTAATGACTACATCAAATTTTCTATAAGCAGTTTAGTAATTTAAAAGAACTAAAGTTAAGTAACTTATGTTATTTTTTTATTAGAAAAAACAACTGTTAAAAGTCTTTAATTTTTAAATAAATGTTCTACAAATTGATGAGCAATGCTGTGCGAAAAAAAAAAATTTAAACACGCAAAAATTTGCAAATGGAAACATAGCCCTTATAACAACATATTAACCTATTTTCGTGATTATTTTGTTTGGTTAGCCTGTTTTTTTTATAATGTTGTATAATTACGTCATAGTTAAACTGAATTCAAAACTTGAATAATCTTCAAAAATGTTTTACATTTAATTTAACTTTTGACAAAGAATCAAAGACACGATTCGAAAAGTATGTAATTTTATTGAAACGAAAAATGTAGTTGCAGTCACCTCTTGCGAATCTACGCATATTGTTACCACAGCAAAAATGCGTAACTAAACAAGAGAACGTAGCTAAATGAGAGGTAACAAGTATACATACTATACTCTACCTTTAACACCATGTAATACAATTATAATCCTACGTGGGAAAGAAAAACAATAGCTAAAAATAAGATACTTATTGAGTTAAAACATTGCCATAAATATTGTAAGGAGTGGAAGACTGTAAATTGTTTAATGTAAAATGGGGGCTAACACACCTAAAAAATAAAAGCCAGAGAGTTCAAAAGGTTCCTTATGGAAAGCACAAACTAAAAATGCAAAAATCTCAAATTTGATAAAAAGCTATCTTCTATATTTTTCAAAGTATTTACTTTAAAAATTTTTAAATGCTTCTTTCATTATTGAAAAAAAAACCTGGAATTCTATAAAAACCTACTTTAAATTTGACAATTTAGGAAAAAAACTGGTAAAACCTAGAATTTGAAAAATTTTGAAAAACTTGGAATTTTGTACAATTTTAAGATTTAAATAATAAAATTTAGATTTGATATAAAAAATCTGTCTTTTTTTTCTAGAACTCTAAAATGCGTAACTATACAAAAGTGCGTTACTAAACAAGTGCGTAGTTTCGCGAGAGGTGACTGCATATCAAATTTCAAATGGTATTTAAATAAAAATTAGTACTGTTATATTCAAATTAGCTTAATTTATAACGGCTCTGCTTTAATTAAAATTTCATTTAATCTTGAAACTCAAGCTAAAATGGCTATGCTTCTTGTTAGTCTTAATCGCTTGGTTAAACTGATACAACAGTCGTCATAATTATGTCTGCCTGATGAGTTCTAATAAACGCGAAAACTGTCGCATGACCTGTTTATATGGTCAAACAGTGCAGTTTAGTGCTATTAGTTTTTAAAGATGTTAGTTTTATAATCCTTCTTTGCCGTATACAAATAAAACAATATTAATCCAGCAGTTTCAAACTAACAATTAGTTGATCTCTGGCTCGATTAGCTACTTTTTCTAATTTTTCATTCCTTTCTTGTAATTCTTTAACTGTATCATCACTTTCGTGAGTTGGGTTGGTGTATACGTTTTGTTGTGAGGTAACGACAACTACATCATCGCCATGTGATGACTTAAACGGCCAGCAGTTCATCTTATCCTTTCACATATGAGGTTTAAATAATTCTAATGACTTCTGTTGTAAATTAGAATTTTTACGTTTACAAGTAGTTAGTTTAATAGACTTACCTTCTAAATTGTTGTTTTTTAACATTTATTCTTAAGTAAAAGTTTTTTTATCTTTTAATAATTAAGTAATTATCAAATCAAGCTAGGATAAAATTAGCTAATTTTTTAATTTTATTAGTTTCGCAACTGATTTGAAATATTTTGACTTTTTTTGTTACTTTTGCTCCACTACGTTAAAACTTTCAGAAAATAGTTTTTTATGAATTTTTTTATGCTTTAAAAAGTTTTCCTGTGCAGTTTTAATAACAACAAACCAGATAATTTAGTGTACAAAAACATTGAAAGCTTCTATGGTTAGTGATCGTAAAAAGTTATCAAGATAACTTGATTATAAATAAAAGAATATTTTAAATATATTTTGAATAAAATGTTTACTAAAATTTCACAAACACTTTTGTTTTATACCTTATTTCTATTTATTAATTTAAGAAAAATTTGTTAGTTTTAAATTTTATATGTGTTTGAAAATTGATAACATATTTTTGTTTGTTCAAACTTTTAAAATAAAAACTTATTGAAAAAATTAAAACTTTGTCGACAATAACTATTATAAAGTTTTATTTGAAATAATAGTTATTAAATTATCAACATTTTTTTTTGCTCAGTGATAAAAACTGAGTGTTTTTTTATATTCATTAAAACTTTAAACAGTTTATTTCATACAATTCTATTTTAAATAACTTTCTATGAAATTGAATCAGCTGTTAAAATTTAGTTTAAATTAAATTAAGGAAAAAGTTTCTAAACTTAATCTTGTCTAAACTCATCGTACTGTTTTTATTTTGTTTAAATAAACTATTTTAGCATAACATTTTCAAATTAACAGTATTTTTTTTAACTGATCTATAAATATATAAATAAAATGTTGATTTTAAACTTTTACTAACTATTTATTTAGATTAACTTCAAGTTCTATTGTTTGTGCTATCTATGTTAGAACAAATTCTTATAAGTAATAGTTTGTTTAACTTGAGCATGCTTAAATATAAACCAATCAATGTTAAAACATATTGTTTGTTCAAAAAATTTTTAGTGTTCGCAAAAAGACATCTTGTATTGATTATCTTTATCCAACAGCAGCATATAACGGACAACGTTTTTTTTTAAGTTGCAAAAGAAATAAACATAAACTATTAAGAGCTTGCAAAATTAAACCAAAACTATTAATGTTTTAAATGTGAATGGTAATAAAATATACATTATGCAGTCAAAGTAATTTTTCGAAATTATTTCTAAAAGTCAATATCTATGTTATTGTTCTGATGAAACGCTTAATACGTAGAAACTATAGTAAACAAGTCGAAGACTAGTTATTTGTTTGTATTTTAATATGTTAAAAGGTTACATTTTTTTTATAAACAAGTTAAGTGGTAATGACAATTTTTCTTAGAAAAAGCTATAACATTTAAAAAAGTACTTCATTGAAATTTTTAACCTTTTTTTTTTCTCCATAACGATTTTGTTGTTTTACAACTATTTTTACTTTTTTTTATTTTAGTTTTATTAGTTTTAAATAAAAAAGTTATTTTTATTTAACAAAAAAATCTACAAATTTATTAGTAAACGTTATATTGCCTAAAGTACTTTCAAAATCTTCTTCAGTAGACAATTAGAACTGATTTTTTTTGTTAAATAAAAATAACTTTTTTATTTAAAACGATCGATAAAGGCAAAAAAATCACAAAGAACTTCACACAACCAAGGGAAGATTTGAGACACTTAAAACTAAAATATTCTTACTGTAGTTTTATTAGTTAAATTTCAAATAAATTTTTCAATATTAATAACTTTTAGTTTAAATATGTCTATTAATTTTGTTTTATTATTGTTTTGTTTAAATATGTTTTTTATTTAAAGTATTACTTTTATTTTAAGATTATTATTTATTTTATGCTTGCATAATTAGCTAAAAAACAAGTATATTTATAACAAGTCTTTTTCTTGAATAAGGTTTTACTTAACAAATTACTCTATAAGTTGTTTAAATAGCGTCAAAAAAAAGCGCTCAAAAAGATTGGTCTAATGACCTAGTGTACAAAATAACCTTTCGGTTATCGAATCATACTCCACGGATAAAATTTAATGTCTCAAACCAGTCACCATTACATTTTTAGAACTATATCTATGAAGTCTGCCACTTGATTACAGCCATCTTTTGGGTAACTACAGGTGTAGAAGCATGTACTTGATTTAAAAAAAAAAACGGGCAGCAAATGGTCCTGTATTCTCAGTCAAATCCTGTCATGTTTTAAGAAAGTCTTAACATCGGACAACAACTGACGCAGAAATGGCTGCAAGCTAATCTATCATGCTTAAAAGCTCTTGCTTACTTAAGTTTACTACGTGTGCATGTCTCTTTAGAATAGCAGTTTAAGATTGAGGATAGTAATTAGTAATGGTATATAATAGTATGTATTTATAAGTATTTTCAAGTCTTAGGGTAGCAATCAGTAGTTATAAGTATTTTTAAGTGTTAAGTATTTTTTAGATTTTTATAATTAATTTAAAGTATAAGTAAGTATTAATTATTTCTAAGTATTTATAGATATTTTTGTTTACTTGGATAGTAATTAGTTTTTAAGTATTTTTTAATATTTTTATGTATTATGATAGTAATTAGTATTTTTACGTATTTTTAAGTACAGATAGTTATAAGCATTTTTAAGTTTTAGAAAAATAATTAAGTTATTTTATTCATATCCTGAACAATGAAGTTAAATTGTACCTAAGTGGTGTACGACTTAATAATAGAAAAATTCCTTCGTACACCAGATCTTTTGACCAAATGTTTTGAGCTTCTTTTGTCGTTCAATAAACAATATATGTTCAATTAATAAAATTAGCTAAAAATCTATATTCAAAAAGTTTAGTTACTCATCAAAACTTTTGACGACAATATACTAAATTATAATTATTATAGTCTTTAGTCCAGGGGTAGGCAGCCTTATACTAACTACATGCTAGATTTTGTTTAAAAAGTTTTTTGCGAGTGCTAATAACTTTTAAATCAATATAAACTAAAAAAAAAAAGCACTGAGTTCATATTGAAATTATCGTTTAATAAACTCTACTGTTTTCTAACAGTTAAGTCAGGAACATATTAAGTTGAGAAAGAAAACTATAAGCAATTTTTCGTTAGTTTTATTTTTTGAACAGTTGTCAAAATATACGTTTGAGTCAAATAAATATTGAATACACAACAAAAAAAAAAGTTTTTTATCAAAAGGGCAGAAAAATTCTAGCAAAAGAAAGTGAAACAAAAATCTACTTGTTTTTCTAATTTACTAAAAGCTTAAAATCCTCAACTCATGACTTCTAAAGAGTTGTTAAAAAATTTTTTTTCGACTATGGTATATTATAACTAAAACTGTGACTTTTATCCGAAATTTTAAAGAAAAACCAAATTAATCAATTAAATATTACAAATTTAGTTTAGCTAAAAAGTGCACTGCTTTCTTTTATTTGAATTCCGGTATGCACATGTGCGAATTTTTAACAAGTGGTATGTAATAAATTAGTTAAATGTTTTGTCTATACTCATTTATTTGTGTAAGTTACCTGTGCTATACAGTTTGAGGTTAATAAATCAAAAAGTTAGCATATTTTAATATATAACCAACATTTTTTTGATATAAAAAACTATTCTTTGTATGACTTTAATTTATGTGCAAACAATTTGTGGTAATCTTTAAACGTGTGTACAAATTCAAATTATATAAGCAGTTTATTAGCTATTTAAAAACAATATCAGTAAGAAGTAAAGTTTGTCGCGATGTTTTACTTTTATTTACGTAAACTAAAATCTAAAAGTTATAACATTTTTTTTACATAAGATGTACTTTTAATTTCTTAGGTAATCTTTAACAAAATCATCAAAAGACTTTAAAAAAATATAAAAAAAATTGAAATTTGTTATCAAGGTGATACTGATGGTAATTAAACCAAAAACAAAGACACAAAAGATTTTTATGATCAATATCTATTTAAACATAATCCCTAACAGATACAGGCTTGTTTGGAGGATTGTAAGTATAAACAGCAGTATCTTCCTCTTCTTTACCACAAGAAGTGCACGTTACAAGTGAACCAGCAATAATGTTTACGACAGATGCAGCCCATCCAACGAACAATGCTTCGCCAAATATAAATCTGTATAGAAATCCACTTAAGTGTTTTAATTTCTAACTTTAAGTAAAAATTTTCGTTTCTTTATAAATTTTATGTTTTAATTACAAACAAATTTTATTTAAGTTTTAATAATTTTGTTTTGTTTTTAATCCCTTAGTTTTAGATTTAGTTTAAACTTAGTTTTTTTAAAGTTTTTATTTTTCGTAGTTACTCAATAATTTATTTATATATAAATACTAATTAATAAGTGATTTTTTATCAAAATATAATAATTTGTTAATAATTATTGGTGTACTCATTTATTTATTTTATGATAGTTTTTTGGATATTTGGCTGAAAATTTTTAATTACGTTAGACTCAAAAATATAAAACTTTTTTTTAATTGATAGGCGTAATATTAACACGGAGCGTCGTATTAAAACGGGACACGCTCAGTTCAAACTGCGCACAATTCCCACCCAGTTAAATACCACTCAAATCAACTCCCACCCGATAAATTTAAAGTAAAAAAGAAGAGAAAATAAAAATAAATAAACAAATAAACAACAATAAATAGTTAGAAAAATACCGACCAATGGTAAACGTAAGAGATAATAGTGATAGTATAAAAGTATAAAAAAATAAATAATATAATAAAATAAAAATGTTTTGTTCTCAAGATTTAATCGAGTGGGAACTGATAGGTTGGGAATTGACTCGGGTGAGAATTGTGTGGGTGGGAATTATGCGTGGCCGGGAATTTAAAGCATGGGAACTTCGAAATAATCTCTTAAGAAATTTGTAAAAAGGTGATGCTACATGCAAAAGATCAATTTAAGAAAAAAGAGGCTTTATTCAAAAGTGACTTATTTCTCTTCCAATTAAATACAGTTGTTTTCTGGATTTAACAATTTTTATAACCACTTAAGCATTTAAAAGCTTTTTGAAACTAATAGTTGCTATGAGTTAAATACCTACAACAAAATATCTTAAACAATGTTTATTATTTCAAAGTACAGTAGATACGATACATTGATAAGGTATCTTGAACTACCTTGAGCCCCGTACTCTACGTTAAATGCGTACTTCACAGTTTTAAACAAAATTTACCCTTTTCATACCAAATATTAGCTAATATCCACTAATTTTTGGTTAAAATATGGTCTGTTTTAAATTGTTTTACATTTATAACAATTGCCTAATTAATACAGTTTTTTTAATTTAGGTAAACTTAAATTCATGAAATTAAGATCAATTTTTGTTCATTAATTTTTATTAACTTAAAATATATCAAGTTTTTTAATATTTTCAAAAATATTTTTAATTTTACTAGTTTTCAAGATTGAGTGAATGTCTAAAAGTTATGTCTTATTAATTTTTAAAATACAATACGTAAAAAATATACATAATAGAATTAAACAAAATGTATTAAGAGTTAGTATTTTCCAACGAAACCATATTAAAACTTTAGTTTTACTTTAATATGATATGTATTGTACTATGTATGTATAATACATAAAACTTTGTTCATAAAATTATATTAAAGTATATTATGTTTTAAATATTTTAAAACTAAAGTTTTTGCTTTGCTCAAATGTATAGTTATTGAGAACTTTAATGTTAAAGCTTTAATATCTAAATGAATTTAAATTATAAAAAAACAAAAGTTTTAAAAGCATGTCTAAGTTCGACAACAGACATACAGTTTCATAAAGTATAAAGTGTGTTTTAGAAAATATAAGGTTTATTTTTAATAGTTTATTTTTTGTAGTCTTTAACTTTTTTTAAACATCTTAAACCTTTTAGTTGTCGTGCTGCTAGATGATAAAATCAACATTGAATCAGTTTCGTGTTGTCGTCTTATATCGTTAGCATACCAACAAGTAGCAATTAGTAGAAATAATGCACTTACAAGCGTCAAAATTCCAGCTATTAATCTCATTCTACTCTGTTTGTTTTAAAATAATTTGTGTAAAAAATTATTTTTAGCTTCAAATACACTAATAAATAAACTTCAAGTACTTTTTATTTATTTTAGTTTATATCAAAAATGTTAATTACAAAATTAAACTTGTCATTATTAACTTATTATTATTAAACTTAACATTAAAACATAAAAGTTTCAGGTTCACAACTGGTTTAAAAAAGTTATTCTACTATACTATTCTATTGAACCTATAATTGTATGATTATCTATAACAGTAATAAAATCTATTCGTCAGATACATGAAAAAATACATTTGTTAGGTCATTTAAAACATTTTACTATTTTACAAACGTATATACAATTAACTAATTTTACTTTATTAGTTTAAGTTATATAAAACTTTTGATCTTAGTTATTTAGTTTTCTAACATAGTGAAAAGAATAAGTCTGTAATCTTTTAAAACTAAACTGAAACAAAAACAACAACATTTTATAAAATTTTAGTAGTAACAATGATATACGAATGAACTACAATGAGCTTTTTTAAATTTATAAATTTAATTATTCACCGAATTGCGGAAATTCAAAAATATAAATCAGTATAAACAAAACAATAAAAACAACAGAACAAAACATAACAACTACTAATCACCATATTGATGCAAAGTCTACAAAAATTAAAAATTAAAAACAATAGTATTAATGTAAGAAATTTTTTATATAATAAATAAGTACTATTATGGTTTGCATAAATATAATTTATTTTTGAAAAAATAAGGTGTTACATAAAAGTTTTACTATTAAAGTATTAACTACTTTTAGTATTGTAGATGGGTTATTGAAAAAAACAATTAAATTAACTTATTTGATAGTTAACTTTAGTTTTCTTCCGGGCATATTTTAGTTAATGCACTCTATGTAAAAAAAATCTTAAGAATGTTTCTTTTTTTTCATACAGACAATTAAACTTTGTTTTTTTATTAATTTATTGGATATAGCCGAGTCCTAATTAAAAAGTATACATCCGGATCCGCTTGAATCGAAATATTTGCAAAGTTAGCAAAGGATTTGTCTCCATAAGGCATTTAAACAAAACTATACTAATATTAACAAATCTAACTATTCATAAATATAAATTTAAGCGTTAGTTAACAAAGGATCCTAGCGAAACAAGTTCACTGGAATATATAATAATAACAAATTATACAGTATCATTTCTTTATTACACTAACACATGTTTCTGTGTAATAACAAGTTACCACACTTCAACGGAGCTCTGTAAAAAATAAATACTTTAAGGAAAGAATAGAAGCTAAAGTAATCTAAATGTTAATCTATTATTAGCTATTAACCTATAAAAAACTATAGCAATTATTTTTTTTCTTTTACTTTTAATAGACACATGTATACTCCTACTTTATCTTCTACACTTTTCTTACAGTATTTAATTTTTTACAGAGCTCCGTTGAAGTGTGGTAACTTGTTATTACACAGAAACATGTGTTAGTGTAATAAAGATAGGGTACTGTATAATTTGTTACTATTAATTATTAAAAAATCTAGCAGTTTAGTTAGCATCATATTCTCGAACAACTTTATATAAAAAAAGTATTGCTAAAGATTTTAAAAAGTTCTTTAAAAAGTAAGATTTAACATGTAAATATTTAGTATTGACTTTTTTAATTTAGATCTTTCTTTGCGGCTTGATACTTCAATATACTTTTAAAGCATAGATTTTAAACGTGTAATTCATTTATTTTCAGCTTTTTTTATACAAAAGTTTGTAACGAGCGTGAACTTAGCTTGAGAGCGTTTTTTAGGAATTTTATAAAAATGTCTGACTTAAGACCCAATTATTTTCCTTATCTTAATAGCTAATTGAAATTTGTTTTTTAATTCTAGAGAACGGTCCTTTGTCTTTAATTTAAAAAACTCCATTGAACTAAGGTTTGATTTTTTGAGTGGGGCCCATTTAAAAATTTTGTGTTTTTTCTACTTTTTTATTTGTAGAACCTTTTATCCAAAAATAAAAAATAAAAAAATTATTTAAACATACTTATTAAAATAGGTTTAATTATGTTGTGAAATATTTTTTTAATTTTTTTTTTCATTTTTTTTTATACCATAAGCCTAAATAAATTTTTCAGAAAAATTCCAATTTTGCACGAATTTCGTTTTTTAGATAAACGTCCTTTTATGCAAAAATTAAATAACTTTTTAATATTTTTTGTTTTTAACAGATTTGTATAGTTATGTTTTTTATGATGTTGTGATATTTTTTTCCCAGATTATTATTGCTTTTAAAATATATGACCCATACAAGTTTTACCTAAATTTTTAGCAACGCTATTTTAGGGGTCAAGTGCTAAGAGTTTAGGTAAAACTTGTATGGGTCATATATTTCAAAAGCAATAAAAAACTGGGAAAAAAATATCACAACACGATAAAACATAACTATACAAATCTGTTAAAAATAAAAAGCATAACTTTTTTTTTTTTTTGCATAAAAGGTTGTATATCTGAAAAACGAAATTCGTCCAAAATTGGAATTTTTCTGAAAAAGTTTAAAGAATGATAATAAAGATATTAAAAAAAAATGAAATAAAAGATTGAAAAAAAAAAGTTCACAACATCATTAAACTTATTTTAATAAGTATGTTTAAACAAAAAATTATGAATTATTTTTTTTTTGGATAAAAGGTTGTATAAATAAAAAAGTAGAAAAAAACACAAATTTTTTTAATGGGCCCCACTCAAAAAGTCAAACCCCAATTCAATGGATTTTCTTTAATTAAAGACATAGGACCGTTCTCGAGAATAAAAAAAAAAAGTTTTTAATTAGCTATTAAGATAAGAAAAATAGTTGGGTCTTAAGTTGGACATTTTTACAAAATTCCTAAAAAACTCTCTCAAGCTAAGTTCACGCTCGTAAGTTTGTATAGAATAAAAGCTGTGTCATGCATTGGTAATGCATACCTATTATTAAGTTTTGAATATCAAAATAAAATGGTACGGCCAATCATAGTCAACAAATTGCTAATTGCAAATCACTTAAACTATGTATAAAACTGCATTATCATTATGCAACTTAGGGATAAATAAACTCATTGTTTTTAAAAACTGGCTTACATTTACTTCAGTGTTGTCAGTTCACAAGGTGTGTATTTGGCTTTGAGTAGTGAAATCAGTTCACTTACAGCTAATTTGGTTTAAATTTGTTGCTTATTGGAAAAGAAACTCGGTAATTGGCTTTGAGTAGTGAAATTTAAACTCAGCAGTTAGTTTCCAGTTCAAAATAACATATTTAACTGCTGATTTATACAATTTAATTAGGGCTGATACTAATTTAAACTATTTACTGCTAAGTTTTTACATTCAACTAACTTGCCAGTTTTCTAGATTTGCATTTAATTGTATTGATTTTAAAGTTTAATATACTCATTAATTTACATTGCCTTGTCTTGATTTTTATCATTAATTGACTCAAAAGTATACCTTAAATGGACCCTAGTTATAAACCTCCCTCTAATCTAGATGTAGCAAATCTACCCTCTAGAAAACTTTCCCCACGGTTTGTAATGGCCACTTATGTGTCCAATGCTACGGGACACTCCCCCGTAAATTACATGGCATCCTTGGCCCACACGAAGAGCTGACCTTCATTGACAGCCAAATATAAGTTAAGGGTAAAATGAGCTAAATTTGAGTCAGTCAGGAATGCCTGTTGTAAAAAATATTTATAAAGAAGTGCCAACAAATGAAATGTCTGCAATATAACATGAGATTGAACTTCAACAAAGGCATCTTAAACAGTTAATAGAGCAACAGACTATATTGGATACACTAACATAAAATTGGGAATTAAGAGTGAGTATAATAGTAATTTGAACAGTAACTCATTAAACACTGTAAAATGGAATGTGGAATGTCCACCAGTTTATGGGCAAATTAAGTCAAACAAGCATTATATGAACCAGAAAATTCCTGAGCCAAAGAATAATAAAAAAAAGACGAAACAAATGAACCAAGAGACGAGCTCAATTTTTCTGAAGAGTCATGTGTAACGATAATGACATTCACAACCAAAACAACAAGTATAAAATATCAACTGCAATATGGCCTGCAAAAGACATCAAAAACTATTGGACTGTAACTGAGGGGAAGAACTAACCATATGAATCTTTAAAAGAGTTTTTACTCCCCAAAGATGGCCATTTTAGGAGAGTATTTAGGCCGATTCCGAAATGGACATCAGTGAGTGGTCTAGAATTGGACATTGAGGTAAAAAAGGGAGAACGAGCTCAAAAAAGGTAGTAACCTTACTAAGTTCCTTACTTTAGTTTACTTACATTTAGCACCAAAAAAGTTAAAAACTAAAATGAGAATAAAATCGTGCCTAGATGTAGAAAATTTCAAGATTTGCTGTAAAAACATTTGTGATGTTAAACAACAGCAAGAAAGGGACGAGGGTAATAACTTTAATTATTGGGGAAGCATTTCGAAGGTTTTTATGGCAAAAAAAGAGAAATAATCAATATAGATACTATCAAACAAATACCCAAAATCATGATTATGAGCATAGAATGCATCATGCTAATGTAAAGCATAATCATAACAATGGTAATTACAATAAATTCAACAATGATGACAAAGTCAATAAAACTTTAGGTGATTCATCGCATAGAAAAATCTTCCCAGCACATCAAAGCTAAAAAGAAAAAACGTTTAATGGTAATCGACCTAAGGATTGTAACATGGCTGATACATTTGAACCTTATGAGCCAAAAAGCTTACCCCTATCTTCAACAAATTGAGAGGGGTAGAAGATGAGTGGATCATACCTCTTACTAAGCCTGTTGATCAAAAGGTCACAGAACTACACATTGAAAACCAGTCAATTATATCACCAGAAAAAAAAAAGTGGTGTGTTTTTCTAGCTACCAAATTCCATCTGGTGAAATTAAAGGTTGTATAAAGGTGTCAGAAAAAAACCAAGCGAAAGTTTATAGCCACAAAGAAAACAATGGCTTTAGTCAAGTAATTTATTTCAATATTCACAAAGACTATGGTTTTATTCATTGTGACAATCGGTAGAATGATATTTTTTTCACTAGTCTGCCATTATGAAAAAGTACAAAAGTTCCTGAAGTCTATGACATATGGTAATGTAGTTAATTTTGATATGGTGTTAGGTAGAAAAATTTGCCTGAAGCTGCAAACATAATAGCTTCCAAAGGCAAATGTCTTCAACGGTATAAGTATAAAAAATTAAGCACAGACTTTTGGACAAGCAGTTTTTGTTATCATGCACAAGTACTTGACAAGCCTATTAGTTCGACATCGACCAAAGCTTTAAAGCCAAAAAATATTGTTCACCAAGCACAAGTATTTGGCAAGCATATTACTTCGACATCGAGCAAAGTCTTAAGGCCAAAAAATATTGATCAAGCACAAATATTTGGCAAGCCTATTAATTCGACATCGAGCAAAGTCTTAAGTAAAAAAATATTGATCAAGCACAAATACTTGGCAAGCATCTTAGTTCAACATTAATTATAAAAAGTTGGCTTACCTATCAAAAGCAGTTTAAGAAGCAGCAGAGGCACAGAAAAGTATTTAAACATAAGCAGAACCTTAAAATGTCAAGTAGAAAAATTAAAGGTTATGAACAAGACTCAGCTTATTATGATTTTTCAGAAGCCAGTGAATACAGTTATGAGCCTACTAACAAAAGTTTTTGCTTTTGACTTAGTAAAACTAAAGTCCACTGTTCTGGGTTACTTTAATAATGAGTATTGAAATGTTGTTACATTTATTCAAAACAAAAAAAAAACAGTAAGTAAGGAAAATATAATGCTTTGGTAATGCATCCCTAATATTAAGTTTTGAATATCAAAATAAAACTGTACGGCCAATCATAGTCAACAAATTGCTAACTGCAAATCACTTATATTTATGTATAAAACTGCAGTGTCATGATGCAACTTAAAGAAAAACAAATTCATTGTTTTTATAAACTGGCTTGCAGTCACTTCAGTGTTGTCAGTTCACAAGGTCTTTATTTGGCTTTGAGTAGTGAAATCAGTTCACTTATAGCTAATATGATTTGAACTTGTTGCTTATTGGAATACAAATTCTGTATTTGGATTTGAGTAGTGAAATCAGATCACTTACAGCTAGTTTGATTTGAATTAGTTGCTTGTTAGAACACAAGTTCTGTATTTGGATTTGAACAGCTAAATTGGAACTCATCAGTTAGTTTCCAGTTCAAAATTAAATAACATAACATTTCTAACTGCTGATTTCTACAAATTTAGTAGGGCTGATACTAGTTTAAACTATTAACTGCTAAGTTTTTTATATTTAACTAACTTGCGAGTTTGTACAATTTAATTAGGGCTGATACTAATTTAAACTGTTCACTGCTAAGTTCTTATATTTAACTAACTTGCCAATTTTCTAGATTTGTATCTAATTGTATTGATTTTAAAGTTTAATATATTCATTATTTTACATTGCCTTGTCTTGATTTTTCTTATTAGTTGACTCAAAAGTATACTTAACGTGGACCTTAGTTATAAACCTCCCTCTAGTCTAGATGTAGCAAAGCTACCTTCTAGAAAACTTTCCCTACGGTTAGCATGGTCACTATTGTGTCCACCACTACGGGGCACTCCCCCGTAAATTACAGTTGAAAACTAAAACAAGGTTTACACTAATGAATTATACCACTATTAAAGAAAACTCACTAACAAGTACAGAAGATAAGGAGTCAGTATTTAACTGTCTAAGAAACTTTTAATTTGTAGTTGTTCTATCTCCCTTTATAATAAAATACTCATTTAATTTTATCAAATTAGAAATTGTATTTAGAAAAACTAATTTTTGAATAATGTGGTTTGCTTAACTTACTTAATTAAGCATTTTGTTTTGCTATTTAAATCATTTGTGATTTATAAAATCTAAGGTTATTTGTTAATTTAGATTTTTTAAATAAAAGGATGAATAGTTTAAGCATAAAAATATATATTTTTCACGATGATTTAAAATTACTAATTTTTTATAGTTAAGTTTAGTCTAACTATTTTTTTATATTTTAAGTTAAACTAAAAAACACATTTAGATAAAACTTTAAAAAGAACTTATTTTTAATTTTATAATTATTAAAACAACAGATAAAAATATATTTAAATAGTATTTCTTTGTTATTTAAGTCTAAAATAGCTAAAATTTATGTTGCTTGCTTTTAAGTTCAACTTAATTTAACTTAATTATAAAAAAGCCATAAATTGTAAAAAAGATAATTTAGGTGAATTTAATAAATTTTGCGATTGAAAATCTGAAAGTTTATAAAGCAATAGTCTATGTAATAAAGTGACAAAACTGTACGATTACAATTTAGTATGGTTTAAAACTTTGTTTATTTTCAATTTAAATGATCATGCTTTTTTCGTTTTTAAAGTTTTTCACAGCAATCTTTAATTTATTTCAAAAATCAACTTAAGTTTATTCTTGTAGTTGTTAAGTTACTTACACATATATCCTTAACCCACTTTACCCTATTTTCGCATTTATACTTTTACCATATAGCTTGACTTCGTTTGAGGTAGATTAGACACAGTTGTCTATTAAATGGCATTGACAAAAAGACATGAAGTTTAGACACAGTTAAAATACTAAATTCTGTAAATTTGATCTTAACGTCTAAAACGGTAGTTTGTTTCCCCTGGTTTATATAAAATTATTAATTAAAAAAGTTTGTTAATTTAAACTCTGAAAGTTATCAAACTTAATATCTATTCAAAGATGCAAAACATAGTATACCTGTATCAAAAAAATAAAATTGGAATGTTTTTGTTTTTAATCATTAAAAATATTGTTTATTCAAAAATGCAATTCAACTTGAATAAACAATTAATTAAACCGGGTATTACCCACTTACTAAGAAATTTTGTTTAGTTATTTTGTTTTGTAACCATTGTGCTTAGTTGTGTATACTTTTTATATAAACTCTAATTATTATTTAGTTAGTGTAATGCTTTTTTAGTTAGTATAATTGTTACACTATACTTGTTATAACAATTTGTACTTTTAGTTCTGATACATTTTTACTTATTTATTTAAGTTTTTAATTTCAAAATGACTAATGTACAGTACATCGAAACCGGTATTTTTCACAAGTTGTGTAAAACAAAAAGAGAATACTTTACAAAGTTTTAAGAAATTTTGTTTAGAAAAGTTCTTCATACATTGCAGAATGAATACATAGGTCGTACATACGAGCATATTATGGGCAAATTTATAAATTTTTCAAAAAACATAAAACTTTAATGTCAATTATTTTCCTTATCTTAAAAGCTATCTAAAAAATTTTTTTTTTATCTTAGAGAACGCACCTTTGTCTTTAATTTAAGAAAAAAAAAATTTGGTTTGGGGTTTGAATTATTTCATGGGATCCCTCCAAAAGTAAAGATTTTTTTTTTGTTTTTTCTATTAAAATTGCTTTATAACCAAAAATATTTTTTTTTTTTCATTTTTTTTTTCATTTCCCTTAGTTTGCATGTTATTTAAACTCTTAAATAGCTATTTTATAAATAATGTTAATATCTTTTACGATTTGGCCCCAAAACAAAATCATGTATATTACACTGTCATTTGCCTTGGCCATTTCCTAGATAAAAAATTGATAAAAGGAAAAAAACAATTAATAAGAATGTGAATTACAACAAATGTAATTAAATTATTATAGTTTAATTAAATTTGTTGTAATTTACATTCTTATTAATTGTTTTTACATCTCAAAGACTTTATTTTAGTCGAGAACATCATGTAACAAAATGGTATACTGACAATTCCCACCCGCGATCATTTCTCACTTGAACAAATCCCATCCGCACACAATTCCCACCCAGTTTTTTTTATTTTAAATTATTCCTTTATTTTTTCACATTTTTGTTTTACTTTTTTTTTTTTTATTACCACTTTAACCCTTTACCCTTGGTCGGTAAGCGGTTCTCCGATTTGATCGCTGGTTAGAAATGAACGGTTGCCAACAAAAATGCTTAAAAAGTTTGTTTTT
This sequence comes from Thalia democratica, assembly GCF_965202585.1. NCBI lineage: Eukaryota > Metazoa > Chordata > Thaliacea > Salpida > Salpidae > Thalia > Thalia democratica. The sequence continues at coordinate 53,080,481 of NC_139169.1, read as the reverse complement.
AATGGCAATGCCAAAATATAATACTTTATAAAAAAAAAAAAAGTTATTATATTATAAAAAATAATACGCTATTAAGTCTAATAAATTTAATTCAAGATTAAAAAAAAACTTTGTACTTTAATAGTAATAAGAACATGGCTTGGTTAGCTTTAAATTATGATTTTTATAATAAGGCAGAATTTTTTTTTCGATTAACTAATTAAACTTTTTTTTTTCAGTTTATATGACTTTATATCCAAACTTGTTTTTAAGCAATCTAGTTTTAAACTTTTATTTGCAAAATTACAAGCAATAGCTACCTAAGCTTAAAAAAATTTTTCTCAAGTTTTCTCAATCCTATTTTTGGATAAAATAAATTCAAGCTAACTTAAAAAAGAACTATTTTAAGTTTCCATTAAGACTATGTAGTTTTGTAGTTTTTACTGTTATAATTAAACCCAGTTTAAATGTTATATTAATATACAAATTTGTAAAATCAAAAAAGTATTAGTTTTTTATTAAATTACAAACTTTAGTAGCAGCTTCACTAATAGCAGGTATGCAGTCCAATCCAACTATACCAAGAATAAACCCGATTACTCCACAAGCTACTGACCCTATAGCAAGTAGTCGACCTAGTTTAGGTTTTGATTAAATTAGTTGTCAAGCTTTTCAAAATTACTCTAATTCAATTTTTCTTAAATAGTTGTTTTATAATTTACCTTTCTTGTTTAAACTGTTTTAATTTCTCAACAATCTAATAGTTTGTATATTAACACAGATAGTTATTATACAAATGTTTCTGTAACATGTAGCCGTTTTAAAACAAATTAGAATAAAATTATTACATTACTTCAGTATAGATAAACACATCAAAAAAAAAAAACTATATGTTTAAAGTAGTGTTTGGCCGGATCCGGAACTAAATTTTAAATCAAGACCCGGCCGGATCTGAATGCTTCAATTACTTTCAATTTCACAAGAATACCTAGTAAACATTTAAAAACTTTGCTGGAATATTTAGTGTTAGTTTACAACTCCACGCGAAATGCCTAAGGCCTTTTTGTTTTGTTGTTTATTAAAAACTCAAAAATACTTAGTGTAGTACTTTTTCTTTTTGATTCATTTCTAAAAATTTGTGATCTTCCTGATCTACAAAACTAAGATACAACCGCTTCCACATGCGGATCCCAAAAACTGGGTCTTATAGATCACTAACATAAAGATGCAGCTTCTATTTAAAGCTTTATATTAAACTTTAGGTATAAATGTTTGAAACTAACTTTTGTACCCAGTTACTTTAAAAATTACAGGTGGATAGTTTGATAATTGTTAAAAATTCGATAGTTCAGTTTGATGATCATGAGTTTTAGTATAAAACATTCTTCTAGTATTTAGAAGTTTTATTTGTGTTTTATATCTTAGTTATAGTTGTTTTAAACACATCTCACCAGTCGTCACGTACGACTTAAAAATAGTTTTTTGGAGTCTTTTTTTGTACCCCTTTAAAAGAGATATAAACAAAAGAAAGTTTTGATTTCCTTTGAAAACGTTTTGAACTAAAACATTCACATATGAAAATAAATTTATTGTGTTTTTGAACTACTTTTTTAAACTTTGAATGTTAAGTTTGTAAATGTAAGAACTTGAAGAAAAATAGAACGGGCATGTTGTGAACACCTATGCAGTAGATTTAAGTTTTAAATTTTTATGATATCATTATCAGTTTATAATAAATGAGAGTCACTTCGGAAAAAGCAATCCTACCCTGACGATTTTCAATTTAAAGTTAGTATGTGTAAATAAGTTTATTTCTAGACCATTTATAAACTACATACAGCAACTTTGATTAAAATTGGTTTATCATGTTCCTAAAGTTGATTTACTTTAATTTATTGGTGAAAATAACTTATTTGTAGCGTTATTTAGTTTATATATTTTTATTTAAACTTTCATATAGTTTTTAAAAATGTTATTTGAAAACAGTTTGATATTATACTATTTAGTATAATGTTTTCTTTTTTATACTTATTTTTTTTTTTTGTGCTTTAAGTTTTGGTTCTTATAGTTCATTAAAAACTTACCATGTCATTTTAACCAATAGTTCACGACTTTACTAAATTAATAAATATTTAAATGTTTTTTCTGAACTTGGTATCTAAGTAAAAGTAAATATTGCTTTGTGTTTTAAAGATGTTATAAAACTACTAGTGCAAAAACCGTTTAAATTTATTATTAAGTAATTTTAACTTTATTAACTGAATAAAAATTTAAAACAACTTTATAAATAAATGTGTCTAAAAGTATAGAAATTTAGTACTTAAAGTTCAAAGACAAATTTTAAATGTCACTATAGTAGTGTTTATAAGTTGTAAATAGTTAAAATCATATTGAATTAATAAGTTTATTTTTATTTTTTATTAAATTTTTTACAATGAATAACTATGATTAGTATTGTTCTTATAATTAAAATAATACCTGTTTATGTGTATAATATAGTAAACAATATTTTAAAAAGTAAACTTTTTTTTTATCTTAATAAGTGTTCTTATAAAAGTAACTAAATTCATTTTTACAAAGCAAGTGAAACCTGTACTATCCCCCACATGAAAATTTCTAAAACCGCCCATGTATTCAAGTAGTATTTTTACGAATTTTTTGTAAATACTTATAAATAATTTTTTGTTATTATATTTATATTTCTTCTGATAAAGAACAGAAATTTGCATAAGCAAACAACTTGTGCATAAATTTTTAGCTCTATTTCTCTTTTTAATTATAATTTGGTGTTTACCGTACTAAAAAAATAAATTATTTTACTTAATAGTTTTCATTTCAGCATAAACAGAAACTTTTTAAAGTAGTTGTTTAGTCAAAAAACTAGCACAGTCATAAGGTAGTTAACTTAAAAACATCGTACCTGCTTGTAGTTTGGCAGGTAAACCTAAAAAGAGGCGATCATAGTCATCACAGTCCCAGTTTCCTGCAGCAAATGTTGTACATTGTTTCCACAATCCTTTGATCTGTTGTTTTTTGCAGTTTTACTGGTATTTTGTTTGATGAATAGTAGTTTAGTACAGCTAGTTTGCTATTATTATTTCTAAAAGTTTTCTTGTATATTTTAATCTTAACGTAGTGTCCTTATTTCTAAAACGATGGTAAGAAATTTACTTTGATCGATTAATTAACAAACTAAAAAGTAGCAGGTATACATACTAAAAAACCTTATGCAAAATAAAAAAGTAGACTTATATAATTTTTTTGATTAATTGATATTTAACTGTATCTTTTTTAGAAAGTATTTAAACTGCTTTATTAAGTTATAATGTAAATTTAAGTCATTATTTTATAGTTTAATGTTTTTTTTTTAATATATAAAAACAATTAGCTTCATCAAACTACTTAAACTATTGTAAGACCAGTATAGTAATTTATTTAACAAATTTCAACTGTACATAAAGTGTATATTTTATGTAGGTATTTTTGTTATCTACAACTTTTACATTTTAAAAGCAAAACTAAAAACATAAAATAATCAAACGAAATTTACAATGAAGATGTTAATCACGGTTTTAAAAAACATAACAAACTTTTATCAAGTCTACTTACAGTCTGTATTGAATCTCTTGTTGTATCGAAAGGATCGTTTTTACTCCACTGTGGCATAGTTATACTAACCAACGTCAAAGCTAAACCTAATAACATCAGGCATAACGCAACGGTCTGCAATGACTGCGACATTATTATTTATGTTTTAATTTTAATTTTTTTAGGAATTACTGAAAATATTATTATGGAATTAATGAAAATATTATAAATTATTCCATACTTGAGCACAACAGTACTATAATAAATCGATTATTGCAACAGTTTTTCAAACTTGATTTTGCTAATTTTTAGTGCGTAATTTATAGTTAAAGTCAATTACTGATCTCTATGATGATAAACTTACTTATTATTTCTCTCTAGGTTATAATTACTTTTTAACCACTTCATCATTAAAAGCTTTTAGAAACAGAAAAAAAAATTAACCGAGTAGTTTTTGTTAAATACTCTTTTCTTAATATCCGACATGTTATAGTTTGATAATTAGTACAATGGCGCCGTTTAATCAATAAATAATACATACTTTACAAAAAACTATCATCTAAAATTTTATTATTTTCAAAAGTTATAATCTTAATTTTTAAACTTACAGAGATTTAAAACTCTGGTTTTTTAACTTTAAAAAATATTTAGATATAGTAGCTTTGCACTTTTCCGAAATAAAAAGTGTTATTTTAATTTTCTTAAAATAGTAGTTTTTTACTTCTATTAGAATACATCAAAGTAATTTACACAAAGCATATAACAAGTTTTTTTAGATGATGGTAGTGAAAAAAAAAACTTTTAAAGTAATAAGTAGTTAGGTTCTGATAGATGGTATTTTTAGTTGTTTTCTTTTATAAGCTTTGTTTGTTTCCATTACATTATCAATTTAATGAAACGAAGTTTTTTGAATTGTTTTCTTTTGTTTCAGTAACCTCTGTTAAAAATACTAGAAGTTTTTGGTTTTCTTTAAGTTTTTAAATATAACTTCAGACAACAAAATAAACTTACTTCAGTTAAAAAAGTAAATGTTTTTGATGTATTGCTAAATATTCAAAAAAAAAATTGGTTTTTTGTAAAAAAGTTCTCATGAAACCATAAAACGCAAACATTTTTATAAACAAACTTTTAAATCCATCTGTATTCGTTTAAATTATTCATAGCTAAAATATATTATCAATGATGTTCTCACTTCATTGATATTTAAACAGGTAATTAGACAAGTTTTGTTAGATTGTTTTTTTTTTATTTTTTTTAAGTTTTTTTGTTAAGTTTTTATTATAAAACAACGTATAAAATCACAACTATAAATACTTTAAAATTTATACTACTATTTATTATCAATCTGCCTAATCTTAATTGTAATAAACTTTCAAAAAAAAATAACTAAAGAACAAATTTTTTTGCTAACTTTACTGTAATTTTGCTACCTTTTAGTATTAAATACTTTGAGTACAAATCTTAAGTATAATAAATGATAGTAAGCTATTTTTGTATAATAAAATATATAGAAATTAGTAGAAACTACATTAATATTTACTTTTTCAAATAATATGGTTTAGTTGTTTGACACTACCTTAAAACAACAAATCTTAAACTTCTGTTTCACTATACTACTACTTGTTTATTTCAAGTGCGAAACTCAACTGAATTTAGATTTAATATAGGCTTAACTTTTTTTTCTCCTACAACTTTAAAAATAAACAGTTATTGGTTTTTTTTTGCACTGATATAAAATATTGAGTAGAAAAGGTAACAATATATTAAGTTGATTTCTGAATTATAAGTATGATAGAAATTAACTTATAGGCGTTAACAAATAAAGAATTTCAGTTTGTTTTTAAAAAGTTAATTTAGCCTAAGGACATTTAAAAGTTTTATTTCAGAGCTTTTGTTTTGTTTCTTTTATGTTCTGACTTCGTTATATGATTTTATATTTTAGTTTTTTAAGAATAATAAGCTACGAGTATAAGTACAAAACATTTAACTGTCTATAGTTTTTTTTATGATTGTTTAGAAAAAACAAAGGTTGTTCATATTTAGGCTATTTCTCAAGCTCTCTATTTTTATTTTTTGCTTTTTATGTTGTACACGTTTTTTACAATTAAGTGGTTGTCTACTCATTTTTTCTAAAATAAGTAATGTATAAGTTTTCTTCTTTTTAGTTCTAAAAGCTATGTTATGTTTTTATGTACTTTAGTAAAAATTTGAAGCAATAGATATAAAAGACAAAACTATTTAAGCGCTACCCTAACTTAATAGAATAATTGAGAACAAATAAATATAGTACATTCTTAATATGTTACTTAAAAGAAGAATTAGGCTTTTATAGCTATTTTTATCATAAATAAGTATTTGGAAGAGTTTGTTCTATAAAGTAAACCGGATGTTTCGTTCAAACTATTTTCTAACAAAAAGAATTTACAAAGTAAAAGTCCTTAGTTCAAACTACTGTAGTGTACTGTACAGTACATATATAACTTGGGAAAGGGTCAAAGTTGCACGAAGACAAAATTGCACGAGGTTAATATATTGCACGAAGAAAATTTTGCACCAAGGGTCAATTTTGCACGAGTTACATTTTTGCACGATAAAAAGAAAACAGAAAAAAATAAATAAATAAAAAGTTCCTGAGCAAGGGTTAGGAGTAACAATAAAAATAAACATAGTAAAAATAAATATAGTATAAATAATTATAGTAAAAATAAATTAAAAATAAAAATTATTAACAAAATTATTATTAAAAAAATCAACAAAAAAAATTACCCGACGAGGGTAAGGGTTAGGGGTAACAGTGATAATAAAAAATAAATAAAAAATGTATATAAGTAATCGACCGAGGGTAAGGGTTAGGGGTAACAGTGATAGTAAAAAACAAATAAAAAATTTAAAAAAACAATTAAAATCAGTAAAAAAGTTTAATAAAAATAAATAAAAAATCTAATCCGTGCAAAATTGTCTGCTCGTGCAAAAGTGTCTTCGTGCAAAAGTATCTTTGTGCAATTTTGTGCACTCGTCGTGCAATTTTGTCCCCTCGTGCAATTTTGTACGCTCGTGCAATTTGACAGCTACCCATATAACTTAGTTCAATATTATTAAAAACAATAAAATTAAAGAAAAAATATCTTTAAAAAATATTTTAACAATCTGTCTATAATCAGTTATATATTAGTTTGTTTTCATCATAAAGTTTTCGAATAATCGTAAAGTATTTATAAGGTATATTTGTTCAGAAATTTATATTTGACTAAAAGTATTTCACTAGGATCAAAAAATGAACAACTTTTCTAAAACATTTAGTTTATAAACCTTCGGAAAACCAACAAATATAAGTTAATAAGTCATTTACAACAATAGTAGCTTAAAACAACTAAATTAAAAACGGTAAAATATTTTTTTAAACAATACTGTGCGCTAACTATTTTGACGACCGCGGTTGCGTTTGCAAATAACCAACTTGCTATACAATAGAGACTTGGGATTCGTTCGTCGCCCATCCTCAGAAGATATAGAATAACTTTATTAGTTATTATTAGTAACTTTTGACCTGCTATTTTTATTAGCCACTAGTTAATACTATTAGGTTAGATTTAAATATTCTATTTTACACATGTGAATTAAAGCTGTTAAAGTTTCCTTATTTATAATTCTAAATGTATGGAAATTTTTTTAACTAGTGTTAAGTATATCAAACAAACATAAACTGTGTTTTCAAATTATCTAAAACCCTTAACATTTTTTACTCATTTGATTGAAAAAATTATATTAACTCTTAATTATTTAAGGAAAATCTGTATGTGTAGTATTAGATTAATTCAATCCAATGTTAATATATGTATAGATCGATAAAAAAATTAAATTAAAAAGAATCTTATGAACTTATGTTTCTGATCAAGTACAGTAACTTACGGTATGAGTACGCACTTTTTGACTGAAACCGCTGTATTTGAAATGCCTGTTTTTACATATAAATTAAGAGAATAGCCTGAAAGTTGTAACAAAAAGTTAAACATTAAAATAAACTTTTTTGTATCGAATTTGAAGAAAACGATAACTAACGATCTCCTGAAAACGCACTTTTGCGCTGTATTCAAAGTTTTTACTCAAGCGGAAGGTTACTGTGATTGGTTAAAACTTTACTTATATTAATTTTAAGCTTTACGCCATAAAAATGTTAAATGAAAAAAAAAATAAATGTATTTCCAAATGTATGCCAGTCGTGCGGTACGATCTAGCGTTAGTTATAAAACGGCAAAAAAAGACTTTTTCTTTGTAACGGATAGAACAAAAGTGTACTAATAATTTCAGGTTGTCAAAATATGTACTAGAGCAGTGTTTCCCAACCTTTTTGATGCCCTGCTACCCTAAAATATTTTAGTTTGTTCTTGCACCCCTTGCTTTTCATACAATGATTTATTTAAGAACATTTTTAAAGGGACGATGTAAATTAGTATATCAATTTTTTTGACAGTGTGTAGTCCTCCAGGGCCTGTGGTAGGAACTACCTTTAATTAGGGGAAGTCCCCTTTTTTTGTGCTAAACGCTTAGCGCGTTTAGCTTTTAAGGTTTTTACTGAATTTACCTTACTCATTAGGTTTAACTAAGTAATTAATAAGTATGTAATAAACTTAATATATATAATTTCTTTAATGTAGTGAGTTTATTAAAAACGTGATGTTAATGTGAAAATTAGGAAGTAGAAATAATAAAGCAGCTAATTTATCAGTAGAATAAAACTGCGAATATAAACACAACAAGAAAACACCAAAACCTTCAACTTAAAATGTCTTAATAATGTTCTTAAAGTGTCTGAATGACACAATCTTAAACAATCTTAAAAATAGGTCTTACTAAAAATACTACTAATAATACAGAGTCTTAATATATGTCGTGCTTCATGCACAACTATGGCTAAACTAAGCACAATATAATACGATAAAGCAAACAAGCTTCAAGATCTTATAAAACGAAAATAATAAAATAGTTCTTATAATAAGTTCGTGTGCCTCTCGCACGGTCTTATACAGTTATACAAATAAAGATAAAGTTCTTTTAAAATGACAATCATAACAAAGTTCTTAAATTCAATCAGTGTCTTAAGTTCTTAAAATTAGTGTGCTTTTTGCACGATCTTATGGCTAACTGAGCCAAAAACAAAAATAACGAACAACATATCGAACTGCGCGTAGTGCGCAAGCTAGGGCCTAATGAGCATTATCACAAACATTTTTAAAGTTTTATAGTGTAATTTGATATAAAATCGTCTAACGCCCCCTGGCGGTCATTTAAAATACAATAAAATGCATATTTTGTTACATTTCCCCACCTAAAAGTCTTCAATTGAAGTCTTTTGGTGGGGTCTTGCAACATTTTTAAGTGTTTCTTACAAAATGTTAATGCAAAATTTTTGAATATTAATTTTCAAAATGTACATCATTGTTAGATAGTATTATTTTTAAGTTCAAAATGGTTCTTATAAGTGCTTATACAATAGTTAAAAGTAGATAATACTGTCTGTCAGAAGTTTTAATAAGTGTTCACTCCATCGGCGGCCATCAGCTGCTGATTTTTCTGCCCGTCTGTCCAATCTGACCAGTTTTAGGCCCTAAGCACCTCTGTCCATTGAATACCTCTCTTCAACTCGGTTTGATCTCTTTGTAACATCAGCTATGATGTATAATAGCTACTAGTGACTTCGAACGTCAGAAACATTGCTTCGCGTCTTTTCAATCATCTGATGACGTATGTGGTATTTTTTCCGTTAGGCTGTGCACAAGAGCAAGTATTTCTGTCTTTTGTATAAAACAGTTTTTTGCATGCTCAACCATTAACTTTAAAAAATTTAGTACAAAATTACTTGTTATAAATGGACAAGGCAAGCAACTAAAGAACATTAATAGTGATATCGATAAAAATGTTAATTGTTAATATTTCAAATGTCGTTTAGGGTCAATTTGAAAAAAAAAAATATTAAATTTTTTAATTTCTAATAGCTTTGCTCAAAAACATTGTTACTAAAATTTTAATTGTCAAAAAATAAAGTTATTTAATTCTTTTTATTAGAACATAACACAGTTAACCTCTTAAAAATATTGCTTGAAACAAACGATTTTAATAATAACAAGATAATAGCAATATGAGAAAGCAATTAAATTCCTGTTGTGGCAAAGTTAATAACTTTAATCTCCATGCTTAATGCAAAATAAACAACATTATTTTTTAAATCGCATATGTTTTCATGCTTTTTGTAAAACTTTGCTACTAATTGAGTTTAATTACCCGAATTTAAAGTACGTGATTAGCCAACTGTAAAACTTTCAAGTCTTCCAAGTTCGCGAAGCAAAAAATATCAATAAGCTTTAAAAATTAGTTTTTAAAGTAATACTTTACGAAACAATTTTGAGCAAGTTCTTTCTGAGCAAGTTAAATTTTGAGCAACCAAGTTTGAACTTGTTTTAAATTATTTTAAGTTTTATAGGTCAAAAAGATATTGGCTTAAGAGAACAGATTAAATTAGTTTTTAAAAAATTTTTACACATGTTTTTTATTCAAAGTTGTAGTAATTGACCTAAAAAATTAAACGGCTAAAGTTTAGTTAGGTAAAAGATGTAAATTTTTAAGAAAAACACACTATTGAACTTAATTTGGTTCTTAAAATAGCTTAAAAAAGTTTTTCATTTATGGTCGTAAAATTTGACCCATATTACACTTAAAACATATTTTCACAAGCCGTTTTACTTTTCAAACCGAGTTGCTATTTTTTTTAAATCTTAGTGGAAAATTTTTTGAAAACTTTTTATCAGCTGCATTGTTACTCGCACTTTAAGCGTTAATAAACTTTTTTGTTACAACAAAATTTAAAACTGACTTCATACATTGTTTTTTTAACGTTCTTTTCAAAAATAAACTTGCTCAAATACATACAAAGTTCATAACTAAAACTCTTTAAAACTTCTCACTACAAGAAGTTATAAAACTTATTGCCATAAAATCTTAAAATATTAATTAAAAAGCTTTAAGGTTTACATAGTTTCTTAAAAATAAATTAAATTTAAAAAAATTTTTAACAAAACTTAATTTTAATTTTAATTGATAATGTTTTTCTTAGTATAGATGTGTAAAAATATTTTAAATATTTATAATTGATTTTTAATTTCGAAATTGTTTTCTGAAAGTTTTTAAAATTTAATAACATTGAACTTATGAAGGTTAAGAAAAAAATTTAAGTAACAGAAATTAATGAAAAACTACATTTTACTTGATATACGTCTAAAAACTTAAAAATTTAAAAATACAACAAAATTTTAATACAAGTTGTTGTCACAACCAAAAAATTTGCTGCTATATCACTTGTTTATATTTATATAGAGTATTGTTTAATTGATTTTAATGAAATTTAGTCAAACGTTCTAATGAGTTTTTCCTGAAATTTACATCCTGTTTTTCTAAAAGTTTTTTTATAGATTTAAAAAGATTTTAAGGTTGCTTGCCTGATAAAAATTCTATTTACCATAATGGAGCACTAGAGATTAATACTTTTCAGAATAAATTTCTTAATTTTAAAAAGTTTAGTTTTCCTACTTAAGTAGTATCAGAAGGTTGGGTAGTCTTATTAAACACAGGGTCACCATTTGTAGTCCTCCAGGGCCTGTGGTAGGAACTACCTTTAATTAGGGGAAGTCCCCTTTTTTTGTGCTAAACGCTTAGCGCGTTTAGCTTTTAAGGTTTTTACTGAATTTACCTTACTCATTAGGTTTAACTAAGTAATTAATAAGTATGTAATAAACTTAATATATATAATTTCTTTAATGTAGTGAGTTTATTAAAAACGTGATGTTAATGTGAAAATTAGGAAGTAGAAATAATAAAGCAGCTAATTTATCAGTAGAATAAAACTGCGAATATAAACACAACAAGAAAACACCAAAACCTTCAACTTAAAATGTCTTAATAATGTTCTTAAAGTGTCTGAATGACACAATCTTAAACACAAAATAGGTCTTACTAAAAATACTACTAATAATACAGAGTCTTAATATATGTCGTGCTTCATGCACAACGATGGCTAAACTAAGAACAATATAATACGATAAAGCAAACAAGCTTCAAGATCTTATAAAACGAAAATAATAAAATAGTTCTTATAATAAGTTCGTGTGCCTCTCGCACGGTCTTATACAGTTATACAAATAAAGATAAAGTTCTTTTAAAATGACAATCATAACAAAGTTCTTAAATTCAATCAGTGTCTTAAGTTCTTAAAATTAGTGTGCTTTTTGCACGATCTTATGGCTAACTGAGCCAAAAACAAAAATAACGAACAACATATCGAACTGCGCGTAGTGCGCAAGCTAGGGCCTAATGAGCATTAACACAAACATTTTTAAAGTTTTATAGTGTAATTTGATATAAAATCGTCTAACGCCCCCTGGCGGTCATTTAAAATACAATAAAATGCATATTTTGTTACAAGTGTACCAGGGGCGTCGCGTGGGGTTATTGCACCACCTTAAAATTTTGTAAGAAAAAATTAAGTGTTTATAACGTTTTCGTTATTTTTTAGAACAAATTCTCTTATAAAACTCCAATTTAGAAAACGACCATTTTGCTCACTACACTGCCGCAAACTCTTAGCTGATTACCACAAATGAACTTAAAAAAGCAAAATTTCTTTAAGAATTACCGCAAAATCAATATCTTACGGTAAGTAAGCTAAGTTTAAAAATTCCTAAAACAGTCCAAGCTTAAGTACCTTTCCACAAGGTATTGTAAACAAACAATAAAAACAAAGCTAAGCAAAGTAGGGGCGACTCGAGCAGAGGCAACTCGATCACCGGCAACTCGAGCACAGGCAATTTGAGCAAAGCCAACACAAGAAGAGGCGATTCGAGTAGAAGCAAGTCGAGCAGAAGCAACTCGAGCAGAGGCAACTCGAGCAGAAGCAACTTGAGCAGGGACAACTCAAGTAGGGCAAATCGATCACTGAAAATTCGAGCACCGGCAATTCGGATTTTTTAATTACAGCATCTAAGAAAAATACCACGCGACGCCACTGCAGTGTACTATATTAACAAAATTAAAAAAAAACTGAATTTAAACAAGTGTTAGTTATTTTTTCTAAAGTAGAAAATATAAGATTCGCTCTCCTCCTTTGCAACGATAAGCACTTTCTGAACTTCAAGCAAGTGAGTTTCGAGCTCACTTATTTTTTATCTACCTTCCCTATCTTTAAATTGTTTTTAGGAAAATTAATTACCTTTTAATCAAACAAAATAAAAATATTTCGGCTTACAGTATTAAGTTAAAGAAAAATTTTCTTTTTAACAAACAAAACTAAAAAGCCATCTCGCACCCCCTTGAATGCTGCCTTGCACCACCAAGGGGTGCGAGCACCCTTGGTTGGGAAACCCTGTACTAGAGCTTAATTGTTACTTTTTTCAAAGTAATAATGTCTCAGTTGTTGAGTTGTGATGCTATCATTTAATTACGGAAAATTTCAACTTCAAGATAACTAGTAGAGATTTCAGTTTTATTATACAGCTACAAGAGCTTTTTGTAATTATGTTCTCTAACGAGCTGTAATAAATAAAAAATACACGATTGTTTTCGTGACAAGACTAGAGTTGATAATTGATGAATTGATTGAATCCACTTCTAAGGTAAATGAAAAATAAAGAGATAAACATTTTTAGTCAAATTTCTATTTTATTTTGAAATTGAATGAATTTTACTTAATAATTAATTTAATTAAAAATAGTTTAGTTTTAGTATTGGTTTTAACTAAAAAAGTTAAACATAAGTCACTAATTCAAAAAAAAGTTTATTATTAGTCAATTTCCTTTAGCGCGTCATCAAAATAATCTTGCTAAAAACTGATAAGAGTATAGTGTAAATTTAGTTATACATATACAATGATTTTAAAATGTTTCTAGCTAAAAATAGTTACGTCATAAAGAATTAAGATTAAAAGGGGTAGGACTTTTTATGGGTAGTTTTTTTTCGAGCAATATTGGGTACTTTTTCATGTGTATAATTGCAGCAATTATGCTAAAAAAAGCTTTAATATTTTGATGACGTCATACCATATTAGTAGACCATTTACATACGGGTAGAATGTTTTGATATGTATATCAAGTGCCATTGCAATGCATGCAATGTGGGCAACTCCCATCCACGTTTGTGGTGTTCCCACTTGCATTGTTAAAGAAAATACGGAGTCAAATGTAAAGTGTATGTACTTTTCTCTTATTTGTACGACTGCATCTTTATATTTACCCACCCAAACAAATACTTTTAATCGAATTTCTCTATGATAGTCTTCAACGCCATACAGGGTCTGTGAAATAGCCTTAAACAAACAATCCCCAGCCCCTGAGTTTTGGATTGGTATGCAGTCTGTGGGTAATACCAATTGTAGTTTGACTGCAACATCATCAACTTTATGAGGTGATCCAAAATGTACATTTTCTTGATATGGGTCAAGTGGATCTAAACCAAACTTAGGTACTTCTTTTAAAAAAATCTCTGTAAACTCTTTTTCACCTAAGTATTTCCACTTTTGGATGAAATTAAATGCTTCCTTTGCTTCTTTAGTAACTTAACACTACAAATATACCTGTTTGTAAAACATTAAACTTAATTTAAAAATAATAAAAAATACTTAAGAGCTTGGGGAGGGTGGGGTTAGTCTTTTTGGTTTAACTTGATTTTACTTTGTTGAATTTCAACTAAGCTTTGAGTTGCTTTTTACAGAAATTTTATATCAAAGAAGTTTTGTGAGAAATAGCCTGTTTAAGTCGGAGAATACAATAGGTTCCTTATGGTAGGGGTAATCTAAAACTACTAAAAATCTTTTTCTTCCTACGTTTTTGAGATCAATACCACAAACAGACTTTTTGAAAATTTTCTCTATGTTTTCAGAACTTCTTCTTTTTATAAGTTCTTAAGGAAACAAGTATATTGATCTATTTACAGCATAAACTAATAAGTTTAAGGTAAATAACTATCTTAAATAGTATAACAACACTAAAAAGATACTGTAAAAATACTTAAAATGTGATTTTAGTTAAACAATTTTTTTAATACAAACAAAAACTCATATATATATATGATAAACTTATTACATGCAGAAATAGTTTAAAAATCACATACTTTTTGGTAATTTTTGTTTGAAATACCATATTTTTTCTTTTTTTTAACTTCACAAACTCAAGGTTTTTCCAGTTTTTGTTTAAACTGTCAACTTCCTGGATTCCAAGTGTTTTGGCAACCCTGCTCAAGTTTTAAGGAAATATATATTCCAATATTTATAAAAAGATAGAAAATAAAATCAAAGATGACAATAAAAACCTACTGTTCTCTTCTACTATAATGATATGTCCCAAAAATTTGTTTTAGTATTAAAAATCTGTATAAGGCTACTTCAAGTTTACTTAAAAATTTGTAAAATAACATCAAGTTGTAATAAAAGTGATGTACATCCTTCTTCTAACAACACTAAGTTTTTTTTTTCCTTCAAATTATTCTAAATAAAACATATTTTTTTTAATTACAAGTCTTGTTTACTTTTCTAGAAAAAAAAAAGTGATCAGAATTTCAAGTTATTGTAGGATTTTATACAACATTCCAAAATTCTAATAAACATCTAGGTTTGATGACCACCCTTTTAGCTTTATTTCAACTAAAAAATGCTAAGTTTTATTGAATTACAAACTTATGTATAACTAGTTTAATTTTTTTCTACGACTTCAAGTCATCAACAATAAACTATAAAGGAAAAATTTAAAAAAATAATAGCTTAATTTGTTTTTGAGTTTGAAATTGTAACTTACACAATAAATATCAGAGTTAAAAATTATACTTCTATAACTTTAATAACAAAGGGAAATGTTTTGTACTATTTTATTGTTTTTATTCAGTTATAATCATAAACATATTAAAAAAAATAAACAAAGTGATATTATCATAGGCCTAGACAGCAATTTTGCTTTGTTTACAAAGTTTAAGCTTCAAAACTACCCAAAGTAAAGTTAGTGACGTCATCAAAATATTGGGTACTTTTTTTTCAAAATTGGTGCAATCAAAAGTACCCAATATTTAAAATTACCCATAAAAAGTCCTACCGGCTTAAAAGTCTGTTTAAAAGGTTTAAATTAGAGTTAAGTTATACGTTGCTGATTTGAAGTTGTTTATAAGATAAAATTGTTAAAATAAAGACACATAAGGTAGTAGAATTTCTACTTTAAACTAAATCAAAAAGTACATTACAAAATATGACAAAAAACGACATTAATAATACTAAAAACACGCTATTTATAAAGTTTTGAGTTGTAGAAATCTCGTTGTTTACAGATTTTTTGCTCGCGAGTTCTGATAAACAATTACTCTAGAACTGAGAGATGGTAAGAATTTCTTGCTCTGGATAGAATGTTTTCTTTATCGCTCTCTTTAGAAAATGGATGATATAGACTGTCTTTCAAATCAAATGATAAGTTTTTGCAAAATATTGCTGTCTAATGCTATTTTAATCTTTAGGCTCTTTTCAGAGAAAGCAGTTTTTAAACGGTTTCTGAGCTTTTTAATTGCGTCAATATTTTTTAATTATAAACGTCAATTATTTCAGTATATCCAAAAAATTACTTCGGCCAGAAATTCATTTAAGTTGCTTAGCAAAAATAATAAAACCAATTCACAATAACCTCAAGCTTCATGGTAGTTCCCAATAGGTATATAAAATAGATTTAAAAAAAAATTTTGCGCATAGTTTTTTATTATAAATTAGTAAAATTTTACAAGAATAGAGCAGTATTTACATATCCGAATAGCTGATTTTAGTGTTTTTTTGTAAGCTTTATGCTTAAATCAAAAGATGTTTAATGATAAAATAGGTATTTTATTAATTGCAATTTTTATCATTAATTGTTTATTCGTAACCTTGATTCTACTTGCAGGCCGTATATTGTCCATATTTAATCTATGTATATTATTAATATAATTAAAGTTTATTGAGCTTAAAAACAATAACTCAAAAAGTGTTTTATCTAACTTAGTTTACTTATTAGCCAGAAAAAATAGATAAAAGATGTGCAATATACAGCCTACGGGCTAGACCTGACACACAAAGCAGAAATAACATTAAGCTTTGTATAACAATGTGCTGTTGAATTAGTTTTTTTTATATAGTAGTAGACATTTTTTTTTTTAATATAATTTTGCATAAAAAAAGTTGTTGTAATATTTCCCGAATTAAGCGGCTTACCGAGTACTATTTTCTAACTTGTTCGACTCGCAAAAAGCTTTTCTGGTAATTATGGCCCATCATCAGTTGAAAAGCTTTTTACTCCTGTAACAAGTAACTAAACTGAGCCGCAACATCATCAACAGCAATCCGTCTAACATTCTACAACCTGGTTTTGTCCACATTAGTTTTGTTAATTTTTATCCTGCAGTTTATTTTAATGCAGAAATACATCTCATTGATGGTTAAAAAACGTTATTACAAAGATAATAGCTATATTAAGTAAAAAACGAATAATTAAGATAATTTCCAAGTGTAATTTAAACTTTATAAAGTTTTAATAAATGGTCGTTAATGATAAAATACATTTGATACGATTCAAAACTGTGTATTTTAATTCATAGTTATCAAATGGCAATATACGCCTTGTACCCTTGGTAAATTAAATGTTATAAAATGCTTTTATTTCAAAAGAGCCAGGTTTTAGTAGTCGTTTATGTCAAAAATTGATAATATTTTTCTACTAAATATAAGCTGAATGCATTTTAGAGCAAAAACTAAATTAATTTCTCAAGTTGTTTTTTTGTTAAACTGATATTTCAATTAAAAGTCTTTTTTGGGTTATCAGGTGTCAGAACTCAGAATCCAACAAAAAATGTACTATAAAAATGAGAGTGCAGTGCAAAACGTATAATGACAACTACACTTATTTCAAAAGTTTTAAGCTGCTAGAATCTAGCTATATAATAATTAGAAGATAATAATTATTACCTGAAAACCAAATATCTTTTTTATCAAATAAAAGTCGCACATATGATCGATTAGTATGAAATGAGCCTAAGTTGTTTTTTTTCTAGTTATTGGAAAATGTTTTCCATATTGTATTAAAACTTTGCTGAACTAAAATGTTTGTTTTTTTGTTTGATTCGCTATTTAAAGAAAAATATCCATGATGTTATATTCGTTTTAAGACTACAGCACCATTATGGATTACAAAAAATTTTAAAAGTATTTAAAATTTGAAAACTAGATACATTACTAAAATATTCTGCATATTTTAAGTTTTAGTTGATAAAACAGTTTTTTTTGATTAATTGTTTAAATATTTGGGTTAGGGGTTAGGGTTTCGATAATAAAATTTTTGGTAAGGTGGGTTAGGGATAAGGGTATAGATGTGCTTAATATACTGCTGTGTTATCACTAAGTTTTCTAAAACCTTACTAGTACAGCCGATTTCTACAACAGTAACAGTAAATTTGTTGTTTATTAGGGGATTTTATTTAAATTTAAAACTTATCTGTAACATTACATCAAAATGAGCAGTAATTGCCTCATATATAATTAATGAGCATATAGATAAGAAATGGAAGATATTGAAGTTTTGGATATTAGTAACATTACTGAATCAAAATACATTCGTCCTAAAAGAGTAACCTTTAAACAAGTTAGAATATATGATATTTATTATAAATTTTTATTGATTTATTTAATCAGAATATAGTTATTTAAAACATGACTTAATAAAGTAGTGTTTTCATCAAAAAAATTTGCCACTTATTACTTCCTCAGTTATTAGGTATGTAGTTTTCACTTTATTTAAAACGCATTATTTAGTTTAACAAACAATAATAAAAACATGTTAGTTAAGTTAGTAAGTGGTTAAATTACTGTGAGGACATTGATAAAGTAACCTAGGCCAAAGTGACTACCTCACAGTTTTGATACAAGTTTTAGTCTTTTATTCTAGTTACGCTCTATTCTAGTTTCTTTTTGAAATATATTATACATTTTGTAAATTGTGTCATTTTTCCATATACCATGTTAAGTTACTGTTTCTTTTTGTTTAACTTAATTTGTTTTTAACATAAATAAAAAATTTATAAATTTTTGATCTCACTCATTTAATAGATTCATTGCTGCCTTACATCAGTGTATTCAAATTTAGTGTCCCTACTGTAGTTTTTAAAACGTTTCTAAAGTTAGCTGAGTATTTGCATTCTTATATTTATTTTTATCTTGTGCATTAAACCTGCTTATGTTATATCGTTTTAATACTTTATATATTTATTCTATAAGTCGTCTAAACAGTCATTTAAAGTTATAAATAAATTAAACCATTATTGGTGTCATACACATGAAGATAAAAAATGTGATAATGTTTTTTTTGTTAAGTTTTAGTTTAAATAACAGTAGTCCTGTAGTTGTTAAAATTTTTATTTCTTTAGAAAACTGAAGAAAATTACTTGTTTTTTTTTTATTTATTCATATGTAAGTTTGTTTTTAAAGCTCAGTGTTGCCAAAAAAACTTTTAAACCTGGAAAAACCTAGAATTCAAAAAAAAAAAAAAACTGGAATTTTAAACAATTCCTTCATGTTAAATATAAATATTTTGACTTGACTCAAAATATCTACCATACAAATATTTTTTTTTATATCATCATCAAAAATTTTTTTTAGACACACTGGAAGTAGCTTTACAGTATCTTTTCAATGTTTTTATGCTATTTAGAAACAGTTTTTTACCTTAAATTTAACATTAAACTAAAAATAGACCCAAAAATGAGTACTTTTAAAAACCTGGATGGAATTTGAAAAACCTGGAAAAAATTTTGAAAAAACAAGTGGCAACCCTGAATCTAGTATAAAGTTCACATACAGAGTTTCCACTTCTCTATAGATCCCTATAATTCCCTGTAAATCCCTATAAATTTGCAATATTCTGAAAAATCAAAATAAATTCCAAGAAAAAATTAAAAAATAAGTAAAAATCCTTATAAATAGCGTATTTTTGTTGGTGATTGAAATTTGAAAGCTAAAACAGCAGCACCGCAAGGTGAAAAAACACATTTTTTTATATAAAAGTCTTTGCAATCTCAAAACAAAACTGTGACTATATTGGGCTACCTAGCAGATAATTTTTTATTTATATTAAATACAATATGTCTAAAGTTAGATTATTTAACTATAACTAGAGCTCAAAAACACTCTAACTTTCTAAATTTCTTATTAAGGCTTTTATAAACCGTTAATGACATAATTTACTTTAAAAGTATGTTTGTAACATTTGAAATCCAGTGTTTTTTTCTTTTGATGAATCTTACTATAAACTTGCTATACTTTATGGATTTCCCTTTAAATTTTTTTGAAATTTTAGTGCGAACCCTGTACATAGAGTTTAAAACTTATTTACAGTTGTTTTAGCAAAGTACAAATATTTCATTATATTTGTATCTGTAGTAATTGAATGTTTTTCAACTTAAAAAAACTAGAGGTAAATTAGATATCTATAGTTGGAAAACGAATATAGCTCCTGTAAAAATCTTTAGTTTTTATATGCTTTTATAAACCTAAGAAAACTTTTATCAAAAAAAATTGTGTCATTGTATTATTGATTCACAGTTGATAGAGTTGAAGTTGTTTTATTTCAATTCAAGTTTATTGTACTAAATTAAAACTAGAACCAAACTTTTTTAAACTTTATTATACCTAAATGGTAGTACTAAGTACATTGTAAAGTCGTTTTCAAAAGAAGAAAAGGATTTCAAAGGTAAGTTTACAAATTATATTAAATATGTGTTAAGTAACTCTGTCAAAAAAGAACATTCTACCCCAAAACTAACAACTAATATACAAACTGAATATGCTTTGAATGTTATAAAATATCTTCTTAATCAATTTAGTACTAATTATTAATTCATTAAACTATTTGTACTAAACAGTAGTGTTTTTATCATTGAATTTTTGCTTAACCAACTCTTAACAATGTTAATCATGTTTATTTTCAATAAAAAATTTATTTGTTTTCACTCTCTCTAAAATTTTTTAAATAATACATGTTTTTATTTTATTTTTATTTAAACAATAATAAAACTTCTATCTCAACACTTGTATGGTTTATTTGTGGCTGTTTAACTAGAAAAGAAAATTATTTTACATTTAT
The DNA here is from genome assembly GCF_965202585.1 of Thalia democratica. NCBI lineage: Eukaryota > Metazoa > Chordata > Thaliacea > Salpida > Salpidae > Thalia > Thalia democratica. The sequence goes on along the minus strand of NC_139169.1, from coordinate 53,059,737 downwards.
ATTTAAAGCACTGATTAAAGTAATACGAATATTTAAAATGTTGTTGATGTGTTTTTTTAGCAGAACTTTAATTATTAAAAAATAAATTTTGTAATTTTTAGTAATTATTTCATATATTTTATTTATTATATTTTATTGGTATATTTTCTTAAAGTTGTATTTATCAACTTATTTAAATTTTAACTTAAACATAAATAACTCTATAGTGTATAACTTGCAGTAAGAAGTTTTACAATTATAACAATGAAGGAAGTTTCATTATGTATTTGCTATAAAGCTTTTAAATTAAATAATAATAATAATAAATTTTGATTATCATGTTTCATCACGTAAAAATATAAATCAATTATAAACTTTTTTAAGGTTGGCAGCTTAAGTTTCTAAAATTTCCCTACAACAGGTAAATAAAATTTTACAAGCTGATGTAAACATATAATGAAAATATTGCAACTTTAAAGCTTACCTATAGTATAAAATCTGTAAAAAAATCTTAAATTTAAATCCCTTTGTTATAATTTAAACATAAATAAGCTAGATTTATGGTAAAAACGTTTTGTATTTTGCATAACAAATTTATGTAATAATTTAATTGTATCTTTTAGGCTTAATCAGGTAAGTCTCAATAAACTTAGGATCTTTATTAGTCAATCATATTGAGGACTTGTTAAAATGTGCACCTTGTAAAAAATCAATCTTGTTGTATTATATTGTAGACTTCTACTAGATCAGAACAGAAGAAGGTAATTTGATTTCCTAAACCTGTGGCATTGTAATGGAAAACCAGTTTCACTATTTTCCATTTAGTTGAGTATTGAATAATATAAAATCAGTCAATGGGAAATCTAGTTAAACTAATGATGAAATTAAAATTAAGAACAGACATATAAAAACCAGTGGTACAGAGTAATTAGTATAGAAAGTTCTCACTTCATAATGTGTTTTCATAAGTTCGAATACTGTTTAAATAACAGCTTTGTGTATTGAAATTAAAAATCAAAGTGTTTTAAAATTAAAAACAGAAAGTTATAGTTTTATTTCTAGGATAATTTCAACTGAATAAAATTTTTAGTTTATTATCAAAAAGAATGTGTATATATTTGATGCCTTGCATAACAAATATGAAGAAGAAGATGAAGGCAAAAAAATTATAGATAACATTAAGTTTCAAAATTATTGGCAATAATTATAGAAAGTTTTTTTTGAGTTTTACTTCATTTAGTAATGTTAGTATATTTTATATTAAAGTCTGGGATGACACTTTTCTTTTTACAATTTAAAGAAAAAGTCAATTTTTAGAACAAGTTAGTCAGTGAAAAGTTATAAGAATAATCCATAACTGACAAACAGGTATTATTAGCTGCGTACTACATGTCATTATTAAGGTTGTAGAGCAAATATTATCAAGCTATACAAGTTTTCCAAAAAAAAAGATAAAAACAGGTTGTAAGTAAAACCGTTTGAAAAGATTAGATGTAGCGACAAGGATGGAGGTAAAACTAATTTTTATAAGGTTTTCAAGATTTATTAACACTTAAATAAATTAAGTAACTATTAAGATTGTATTTTTCATATAAGAAAAATCCAATGTTTATTTTAACAGTTTATTACTAACAAAACAATGTTTCACCCCTATACTTGCATAAAGGATTATATATATTTGATAAAAATTTCCTTAAAGACATTTAAGTCGAGAACTTTAAATTGTTTAATTTAAAACAAATTACAACAATATAAGAAAAATATTTAAAAAAAACTTTACAGTTCTAAACACGAATGCATGCAGCATTTGCAAATACTACTTTTGATGCCCTAAAATTCCAAAAATATTATTGCAGTCATTGTGATTATATAGCTCAGAACAAAAAAATAATCTGTTAGATATTTTAATATTTCTTGTCATTCTACTAAAAAAGTTAGTATTTTTATTCAAAAATAGTGCAACAATAGGTAAAGACCTAAAAATGTATAATGAAAAAGTTTAGCGGCTTTAATTTTAAGAATAGTATAATAATCAAGCTAGTTAGTAATAAAATTTAGTTGAAAATTAATGTGTCAATTATAGCGTCAATAATGGTTTATTTTATTTGAAGCTTTAACTTACTGTTTAGACAACTAAGAATACATATACAAAGTATTCAAACAATATAACGTAAACTGTAGGCTTGAAGCACAAGATAAAAAATATAACAATGTAAGGATGCAAATATTCAGCTAACTGTAGAAATGTGTTATAAAACCACATTTTAAAAATAAGTAGGTGTAAGATTTTAAATTATTAAGCAACTAAACATGTCTTAAATTAAGTATTGCAGCTTAAGTAGTTCAGTACCTGCATTTTTAGCAAAGTTAAGTCATTAAAAAATTTAATAAAGTTTATATTTCCAAACTTTTTTAATTAAGAATTATACCATTTGTGTTTAAGGGTATGGGGAGGCATCCACCTTGATTTTTACAAGTTGATCTTATTTTGTAGTGTTTTATTTTAGCTGTTAGACATTTTTTACTGCTTAACAAAAATCAAAGTAACTTTTGAGATATAAGTGATCAAAGTTAGGGACTTCTACAGGTTCCTTATAGAAGGCACAAACTAAAAATACAAAAAAAAACTTTTTCACTAAAAATCTATCTCCTCCTTCATTTTAGAGTAATCTTTCTCAAATTTTCACAAAGTGTGTATTTTTAATTTTTAAAGAGATTGAATGCAGGAATTTTTCTAATTTTGAGTAGAAAAAAATTATTGTCAAAAAACTACCTCTTTTTTCCGTTTTTTGTGTATAAAATTCTTATTTAAATTTTTTTTTTATTCCAACATTCAAAGTCTTTGAAGCTATAAAATGAATATTTCCTGAAAATTTTAGGTCTCTAGCTCAAAAAATAAAGGAGGAGATAAATTTTAAGTGAGTTTTTAAAAAGCCTTTTAAGTTTTTGTAATTTTTTAGGCGAAAAATTTCAAACATTTTATGCTGAACAACTCTGACTTTATTTGTTTATAAACATTTTGATTGAATAATACTCAATTTATTTTCTATTTTTTGCATTTGAATAGATAGTATACATGATTACTATAAAATGAAAGGAATTTTATGTTTATGAAACAAAGTAGAGCTAAAAAGCAAGTTAAGCTACGTTGGTAAAACTAAAGTAAAATTAACACAAAACAAAAGTTTAACTTCTACAAAATCTTTGGATAAAGCTTATTTAAATGAAAAACTTTAGCGTTTATTTTTGCATAATTCTTTTAAAACATTATTACGTCATACGTAAATTGTATTTCAACTTTACCCACAAACGGTCCCTTCCAGTCTTAATCCCTTACAGGCTTAACAGTTACAACTAAACAAGTAGTCTATATTGCTTCATCTGTTATAAATCTAACTGGGCGCCAACTAACAAAGATTAGGAAAAATATCAGCCTAATTTGAAGCATGTCAGTCTGAAATTGTAAAACTTTGTGTATGCACCCGTATAAAAACTGTCTTTTTTGCAAAAAAAAAAAAGCAAGTGAAAATAAATTCTAATACAATTCATTAAACAAATAAATAAATTCTTGTCGTAGGTTTTTATTAGTTTCTGTGTAAAAACTTTTGATTTTTTTTTTTTTTGTACTAATTTTTTATTGCTACGAGCTGTTTATAATATAGAAAGTTTTTTATGCTGCTTTACTTTACAAAATTTTGTAATTCTATAAGTTAAAATAATTTAAAAGAATATACTTTTGTCAGCAAAATAGTTTAATATAGCCAATATATTTGTGATTATTTTATTGGACCATACAAACAAAAATTTGGTAAATTTTTACATCAGAAAATTCATAATGGTTTTTATACTAAAAAGTATCAAATTACTGCATTGCATGTGTTACAAATTCTTTACCTTAATATGTTTAGAATTACTAAAAAAATATTTCAGAATGAAAATGTCAGAACCTGGGACTATTATCGACAACATGATAGGTTTGCATTAAAATTTTACTCATTGAAATTTATTTTCGAGATAACTTACTCAAACTTTACAAAGCTAGTGAGATAAAATTTACACATTTTTTTCTGTAAATGCTTTTATTTATAAAACTAGTGTAATTTTTCTTACAATAATCTTGTTTGTTTATTATTTTTTTAAATTTAATAATGATTTGAGGATCTTACTTTTTTTTTGATGGACAATATACTTAGTAGTTCATTAATGAAGTTAAAACTAGTTTATACAAGTTAGCAAGATTAAGGGGATTTTTAGATATAAAGAATCAAATAAGACCTATAAAGGTTACTTTGTAATGGTAAACATTTTTAATAAAAATGTTTTTGATCTGCTTTCAAAGACAGTTTTTACAGTTATTTCTAATTTGGTTTTAAGTAATTTAAATGTAAGGTCAGTTTGATTTTATAATAAACACCCTTTTTTGGTTTTTGATCTTATTTTATAAAGTTTTTACTAAGCTACAAGATGCATTTTACAGATTTAAAATATTCAAAATAATTTTTGAGATATAGCCGGTCAAAGTCAGAGGCAACAATAGGATCCTTATGGAAGGCGCAAACTAAAACGTCAAATAACTAGAAATCACAAAAAATCTATCTTCTCCTACGTTTTTTAAGATAACTACCTCAAATTTTCAGGATATGTTCCTTGCAGTATTTAGAAAATTCTGTCGAAACAGAATTTAAAAAAATTAAAAAATAAAAATTTTATAATAAGAAAACAAAAAAAAAACTGTTTTTTTTGTTTATTTTTTATATAAAATTTTTATTTTAAAAAAAATTTCTTCCGACAGAATTTTCTAAATATATCAAGGAACATTTCCTGAAAGTTTGAGGTAGTTATCTCAAAAAACGTAGGAGAAGATAGATTTTTAGTGAAATAGTCTATTTTTGCCGTTTTAGTTTGCGCCTCCCATAAGGATCCTATTGTCGGCTTTGACGTTGACCGGCTATATCTCAAAAACTATTTTGATTTTTTTAAATCTGTAAAAAGCATCTTGTAGCTTAGTAAAAACTATATAAAATAAGATCAAAAACCAAAAAAGGGTGTTTACCCCCCCCCCCCCCTATGCCCTTAAAAAGCCCCTTCCATAAAAAAAATAGGAGTATATATTTTATATACAGGGCTGCCACAAAATCAGGAAAAGTCAGGAATAACTAAAACAATGACAAATGTCTGGAAATTTGACAAAATTTGAAAAAACGTCAGATTTTGTCAAATCAAATTTACAAAATTCCTTGTTTTCCAAAGCCTTCAACAGGGTTGCCACTTTACCTGGAATCCTGGAAAAACCTGGAATTTGACAATTTAAGCAAAAATAACCTGGAACATCAAAAAATAACCTGGAACAGGAATTTTGAACAAAAAACCTGGAATTTTTAAGAATTTTGACATGTTCAGTAGTAAAATTTTGGTCTGACTCGAGTCCTTTGAGTTTTGCATCTTTAAATATAAAATATTTAAAGATAATTATATAAATTTTATATATATATATATATATAATAAGGTTAATGTTCAAACTGAAACACCTTCTACTGAGCCCACTTGAAGGGCTTTTAAATGTTTATCTTTGTTTATATGTATCTTTGTTTAGTACAGTACTTTTTATTTTGAATTTAACTGGCTGATGATTAAAGCTTTATGAAAAATTAAAGCTTTATGAAACATATGTACCAGAATTTTTAAAATCGCCATTTCAATAAATTATAAATATATATATATAAAATACACAAAATAAACTTTTGCTTGGGACAGCTGTTTCTGCGTTTAATATGCGTTTTCAACCAAGTTAGTTTTATTCAATGAAAAGCAAACTTGTAAGTACAGCAATAAAATAATACAAAATTAGGTACTATGTAATAATAGAATAGTAAGTTGATATTAGACAAAGTTATTAACAGAGTTTTTAGATAAATTGTTTACGATAATGTGTGCAGCCAGTTTGTAACTTGTTTCTTTTTTTTTAGAGATTCAGATTTTTTAACTTTTAAAATTTCAATTTTTTCCTCATTGCACAATTTACATCCGTTTTTAAACTGTATTTATTTTTCATTCTTGTTAATATTTCCCACTGAATTTTAGAATTAAATTCGTTATTTTTTAGTTTCCAAATGTACTGCGATAAAGTTGTCGTATTTTTATATTTTTTGTGTTTGAAGCTGTACTTGTGCTTTGTGTAGCGATTCTTGAACGAATATATATAGATATACTTTGTTTTTAAGTTTAAAAAAATTAAGAATGAAGACTTTCACTAGAAACTTTTAGTTTATTGGTTAAGTAATCATAAAAAGTAGAAAATTAAAATGTAAAATTACAAAATTTTTATTAGGTACGATAAACTTGCCATATACAAAAAAAATTGTATCAATCAAAACTTCTATTTAAATCACAGTTTAAACATCCTTTAATTGTGAAAGTCTGTAACTGTCTGAACATTTTAACAAATATTTTCAATACACTGATCTTCATCTTGTGATTCCTTTGTAAAATTTGTTTCAATATTTAGTTTTATAAATTCACTAAAAATGTGTGTTGTCCTTCATTTGAGCCAAAGACATTCCTTTAATAGTTTAAAAGACTTTGAATGTTGGCAATTAAAAAAAAACTAAAAAACTAAGTAATTTTACTGGGTAAAGAGCTAATTTAAACAATAATACGAGTGCGAATTAACTATTCAATTTATTACTAGATTTCAATGAAAAAAATTCTGATCTTATTTTATACTTAAAAAAAGTAAATCTCTTAAGTTTTGAAATAAGTTTCCAAAATAAAAAAGTTTTCTAAACTAAAAAAACTCCAGCATTAAAAAGATTTAAATATTAGTTTTGAACTTATTGTAAAAATTTGAAGAAGATTGGTTAAAAAATAAAGAAAAATAAATATTTTTAGTGAAGTAATTTTTTCCCCATTTTATTTCCTCTTTCAATAAGGAACCTATTGAGCTTACTGACTTCGATTATAAACTTATATCTTAAAAGTTACTTTGAATTTTTTTAAGCAGTTATAAATGTCTTATAGCTAAGATTAAACTTTACAAAATAAGAACTTAAAAAAAAAACAATGTTTATCTCCCTATAGCAGGGGTCGGCAGGCAGTTGGTGGTCGCGGGCCAAATTTCATGTTTTCAAAGTCTTTGCGGGCCGCAGTTTTAGTTTCGTGACTTTTGAATAATCTTATGGTTTTAGTTTTAGTCAAACTAGAGAAAAGTTTTACTTTTATTCACCTTATTATTTATAATGACTTTTAGCTATACATAGAATGCCTATTCAAATTAATATTGATTAGATTATGATTTAAATTGACTAATATACTTTAATAAAATGTACTAATATTGTTAATAAAATATGTACTTTCATAAGCACTTAATAAGTTAAACTTAATACTTTTTTACTTTTACTTACAACCTAACTTGAAAGACAATTTATGGGTTACTTTTATACATTTGTTATATCATCAACAGTTATTCATATTTCTAAGAATATTTACTTCGAAAAAAGTTTTTGCGAGTTAAATAATTAACACTCATTAAGAAATTTATTAATTGGTTAACATAATAAAATTAATACCTGTTTGTATTCCAGAAAGCTAAAACAAATGATTTAACATAATTAATTCTCAAATATTTTAAAAAAATATTTTATTAGTAATTAGACTTTTACATGGTTGCCACTTAAAAAGCAAAAATGTCTGATATGTATCAAACCAGCTTAAATTTATTAAAATTTGAAAAAGCTGATAAATAGTTTTTAATCAAGCTTAAATCCCTAGTTAAAATATCATCATTATCAAAAAGTACACAAAGTGTAAGAAAACAAGAAAAAATGCAATTAGTAAACATCAGTCATAAAAACCTTTCTGAGAATTGGAAGACTTCTTTAAAGTGTTTGAAATAAAAGCTTCACATACACCTGAGTTTTCAAGCTATTAAAATAGCCTGTTTGTGTAGCAACCCAATTATCATAAAGTTCACTACATAAAGAAATAACAAAGGTTATAACAGTAAATAAATTACATGCCGAAAATATACAACTCAGCTGGAATGGACAATTAAGTGATTTAACAAAAGTATAAAATTTTATTGAGTCATTAACAAAGTAGATTTTTTTTTATATTAAGCATGATAGCAATTCTTTATTTGCAATAAGAATATCGCATTTAAAAATATTAATTGTAAAATAGAAGACGAGCTACAAGAATAAAAAAACCGTTAGTTAGGAGTTATTGCGAGAAACAATAAAAAAAATAAAAAATCACCAAAGTCATTTCCAACAAAGCACATTATTATCTTCAGTAACTACAGAATAATCATAAAAAATTGTTAAGACAAGTAATAAAGTAGCAAAATTTATTACCTAAAATGAGATATCGTTTATAGTTGAAAACTTTTATAAAGAATTGATGTTGGCGGTAATGAAAAACTTTTGTTTATTTCTTCAATGGCAACATGAAGTCGTGTTTAGGAAATGCATTAAGGTTATAAAGTCGCATAAATCAAATTAGGACTTTAATCAAACTGTTAACATGAGAGCAGTGATAGAAAAGCTATTGCTCATCTGAGAATTTTTATTAGAGATGTTTTTACTAACTTTGACATTTTAGTAGAATTGCTTGGTTTAGTTCCAACGCAAAACACAACAACCGGTGAAATTTTTCAAGTAAAGGTGCAATGTACCAATACGGAGTTTTTAGAAGTACAATTCCTTCTTTTATTTTTAGTATAAAGTTAAATTAAAGTTTAAAAAATGTCTTAAAACATTTATCAATATTAAAAAATACTGTTAGGCTACTACAATATATTTTTTAATAAAAAAACATTTATTTGGTAATTTTTTTTGAGTCAAATCGAAATTTTATTACTTTAAATTGTTTACATTCCTGATATTTTTGTATACAAAAAGAAATTCTAGCCAAAAAATTAAAAAATGGCTTAATTGGCCTGAGATTTGAAGTCTTCAAATAGTGATAGTCTGAGTGTGTGGCAATGTTTAGTTGTTTATTTACTTGAATTTCAATTATTTTAATTTAAAAATGTACAAACTTTATAAATTTACCATCCCTATATCTAGTTTATATTAAATAGGTAGCTCAAAAAAACAGCAATTGTGTGTATTGATATGCAAGGCATAAAAATTAACTTAGCTTGAAAAAAACAACGTTTGAAAAATGGAATGTATACCTAACAAAAACTATATTAACTTATGCCATATATATTGTTTCAAATGTGTCTGTACAAATTTAGATATGACATGTATAAATAACAATGTTAGAAAAGTATGCATTAACTAAACTTAAACTAACTAAAGTATTAAATAAAAAGTGGTTTAAAATATGAACATTTTTTAAGTTGGTGTGCATAGAAAACTTATAAAAAATTAAAATGTATCAAAACAAAAATCAAATGAACCTTATTTCTCATTACTATGTTATTTTAAATGTTTTCACACTAAAATATAACATTTACAAATAAAAAAAATTACAAAAGAAACTGAGGTATAAAAAATATTGAAAACGAATATCTAAGCTATAAAGAAATGACAGTTTAGTTTATTACTGTGCATTATTTTTGTACAAAATGGAAAATATTTGCATTTAGTTTATTTAAAAAATAGGTATTATATAACCAACTTATTAAATCCAAGCACTCTTGACACTCTTTTTCAGATAACTACTGTTGAAAAAAAGAAGTAATTATGAAACTGAGAAACATATCCTGTTAGAAGGCTAATCTGTCTTTTTTACATTTTTAAACTAAAGCAGTAATTTCTTGAAATTATTTTAAAATGTTATAGAGAGTATTAAAATCAAACTAATCAAATTTAGTCGAATTACCAAAAAAATTTAACTAGAAATATAATTTTGCTCAGCGGGCCACATTTACATGCTCGCGGGCCACAAAATTTTCTTTCGCGGGCCGCATTCCATTCAAAAAAATAACATGCTCGCGGGCCGCAGATTTACCCTTCGCGGGCCGCAATTGGCCCGCGGGCCGCAGTTTGCCGACCCCTGCCCTATAGCATAAATAGCATAGACTCTATAAATAACTTAATAAATACTTAAATTTAAAATGTAATATTTCAGTGTTGCAGTTCTCATATATGATATCAAGTTGGAGTCAATTGTCCTTGTGAAGCAATTCAGACCTGGTGTGTCTTTTTAGTTTGTTTTCTTAACAACTTTTTAAAATATATAATTTTAAAAAGAAAGTTTAACCTTAAAGTATTAAATAAAGATATAAGTTTGTTTTTACTTAACTACTTATATTTAATTAGAATGAAAAAAAAAAAGTACGTTGGTTTGTATCCTTTGACAAACTCATTAAAAACCATGAAAAAAAACTAAAATATTTTTCTTTAAAAACTAGTTATAATTTATTAAAAACACTACAATAAATGTCTTAATTGTAAAATTAGTCAGGTACATAGCCTTTTTTATCTTCTTTGAAAAAAACTTAGTTTGTTTAAGTTTTTTTTTAATAAAATAATAACATACTTTGCTTGGTAAACAAAAATGCATGTTCAAACTAAACTTAGAAGTAATAACAACTGACTATAAAACTATTATAGTCGGTTTATTATTAGTAAATTTTTATTGCCAGCTTTACAACTGGTAATAAAATGCTGCTAAAAATAACTTCTTAATTTATTTTTTTTATTTGTTGGACAAAGTTAATTTATTTTTCAGCTGTCTACATGACAAAGCTTGAAGAAAGAAAGGAAAGAGGAGAAAGTTTGTTTGTTTTTGTTACTTAAATTACATCTTTAAGTTTTTGTTTGTTTAGAAATATATATTAGGAGTAGGGAGTACTTGGGTGATGTTTGCTGGGCTTCTGAGTCCATATGATTTGGATCGTTGTTGCTTCATTAAGAAGAATCTTTTAAAAATTCCAAAAAAAAGTATGCCGCCCAAAAAACTTTTTCGGATTTCTTGACTTAAACAGTAATAAAATCACTTATACATGTCATAGACTATTAATTTATATCTAAAATGAAAGCTTATAATTAAAGGCATACATTTAAAGATATATTAATGGCTTTTGATGTATTGTGGCCTCATAATCACCTTAAATATGCAAATTTTGTCTGTAAAATGGTGCTTTTGAAAAATTAAAAAGCATAGCTTGTTTATAATTGTAATAAAAAAAAATTGTTGTAAAACAAAACTTTTTAGGTATACTTACTTACCTTTAAAAATTTAGGTGATGTGGTATGTATATTAGCGGGATGTTTGATGTTGTATGTCCATTGTTATTTGACAATTTGTTACATTTAGCTGTAAGTGTTTAAAAAACTCTAATTATTCAATTAGCATATCAACAAATTAACGAAACATTTAAAAGTTATGATTTATTATAGGCAAGATAATGTTTTATGGCGTTAAACATTAACTTAATGAATGCAAAATAAAGACTTTTACAAAGAAATAGAGAACATTGCAAAATAAAACAAACATTATATTGTATCATTTAGTACTAAAACTTAACATTATTGCAAGATGACTGATACTTATAAAAATTTTAGTATAAAAATCTGTCACATGATTGATATAATCTAATGGACTATCTGTTTGAAATAATTAGGTAAACATAATACTTAAAAAGATTTAAAAAAACTATCATTTAACTTTCTGTAAAAGACATCTATTTGGATCTGACAATCTATTTGGATATGGTTTCTCAGTGAAAAAGTAATAAATCTTTCATTATAAACATTCCATTCCCCTTTAATTTTACAATCAAGAATAGAATCTATATGCAAATCACGTTTAAGTGGGTGTTTCCACTTCAAATTTTTTTCATGTCAAACTCTCATGAGGTGGTCCATTATCATGAGGTGGTCCATCTTGTACATCATCATGAGGTGGTCCATCATCATTTTCTTCACAAGTAGCAATATACCATGTGTCTGATGATCCTTCACTAATTAATGTGGCATAATAATGCCCTACCCAAATATCTTCGTTTTTCTTTCTGTATATTGGGGGAAGAAACCCATACAATTAATGCTGCATCAGCGTTTGTTGGTAATGAACACAGAGACTGAGAGCACTCATCATCTTCTACAACAAGAGTACATAAGTTTAGGAGTCTTTCCTTGTGTGTACTACCATTTATTTTGAAAAGTTCTGGATTGAATAACACTTCAGGTATGCAGCAGTGACTCTCTAAAATAAATTAATTCCGTACAAACAATACCTTCATTTTGATCAGGATGGGTCTTTAAAATTGTACGCAGCTCTTCCACGCTCAGTACAGTTTCACCCCAGCTTTTACACAGTTTGAGATATTTCTGCACATATTGATACCTTTTCTTCCCCTTTTATATTTTTCTTTTATCTGTTTAAGCTTTAAAACTTTTTGTTCTGAAATCTCATTCAGAAATTCTACAACTTTATTAAAACTTTTTTCATGTTTAGTTTGAAAATAATCAGATATAAGTACTTGTGCAGTCATTTTTTATCCCTTTTGCTATGAAGCGTTTGTTCCTAAACTTTGCCACTGCTGCACGACATCCAAATCCGACAAGGTGCCTTTCAGACTCCGGTTTGGAGTCAATAGTTGTGAGTTCTGCCAGTTTTTTATTAGTTGTTAAGTGGAGCTCAGTAGCACATGGTGAATTTGACAAACGAAAGTTTCTAAATCCATATTCTCTACCTGTTTGGCAATCAAAAACTTGGGCGGCATTGAGACAAATCTTTAAAAAAAAAAATAAACACCCCATGAATTAAAATCAAACGTGGTCTATGAGTATAAATGCTCTTATGATAAGAGTATCAAGTATATTGGATTCACTTCACGATCATTAGTAGAAAGAATTAAAGAACATTAAAAAGGCAAAACATCTGTATCGGACCATATTAGCAATTGTAATGTTTGTAAAAATAAAAAAATAACTGTTAATAATTTTGGAATTTTGAAAGAATGTAGAAATAAATTTGAGACCCTGATAAGTGAAGCTCTACTAATTAAACGTTATAATCCAATTTTAAATAAACAATTAATTAAACCGGGTATTACCCATACACTAAGAATTTTTGATTTGTTTGATATATATTAGTTTAACAATTTGTTAGTATTTATGTAAAATATTAATTTATTATAGTTTATAATCTTAATTTATAAATTTTTATATAATGTATCACTTAAAAAAATTTTTTGTATACTTTGTTTTTTATCACTAATTTTAGTTATTTTTGCACAGTATTTTTTTGATAATGACTAATGGAAAGTCGAAACGTCGTCATGCGAATAAGTTTTAAACTTAGAATGTTTTTCTTACTGAATTGGTATTTAACATCTTGTTATAAATTTTATTACACAACTCAGAAGTTCGCTTTAACACCTTGTTATGTGGATAATGTATCACATAGGCATCCAAAGTGTTCATTGTTCCATTGATGAGATTTTGATACAGCTTAGGAAATACTTTGAGGAAGTCTTTTTGAGAACTAAGCTCAACAAAGTGTAAAAAACGTAGTGTCACCTTGTGAGTAAAGTAAGAAAGTGCCTTAAGTTAAGTTCAGTCACTTGAAATTCTGAGTAAAGTAGTAGTTTGACGACTTCCACATGAAGGTTGCTTAGATGTGTTTTATTTATAAGCATGCGAATAAACGGAAGGCTTTGCAAAATAGATTCTGCAGAATACCCAAGTTTAGTAAACCTGCGTTCGTGATAAATTGCAAGGCGATTAACTTGGTTCTCTCTGTTTAGAATGTAATCAAAGAGACCTGCTTGATTTGTACTGTGCACTGGTTTTTCATGACTGACCAAACTTAATATGGTTGAAATTGCACACTCAGTTACACTTATTTTTCCTCGCAAAAATGGTTTAACTGTAGGTAATTGCAGCAGTTCATTACTATGCAATTGAAATGACATTACATCAGTAATATCTTTCTGGCTAGGTGACTCCACACATTGTACATTCGAAAAAGTTAGTGTAAAAATAACAGAAGAAAATGCATTTTATATTGAAAAAAAATTGCATATTTTGTGTAATAATGACGTCATAATACATCAAAAGCAGTTGAAATGTTTTTAAATGTATGCCTATAATTAAAAGATTTCATTTTAAATATAAATTAATAGTCTACGACATGTATAAGTTATTTTATTACTGTTTAAGTCAAAAAATCGAAAAATGTATGATTTTTGGGGTTGATATTAGATTTTTAGGCGGCATACATTTTTTTTGGATTTTTTTTTTAAAGATTCTTCTTAATGAAGCAAAAACACATCCAAATCATAGGGACACATATGAATTTTACAATATGACCAAAAAAACGTGCTGTACTCCCTACCCCTGTATGTATATACTCATTTTTTTGCACGTTGGTTTAGGAAACTTACTCTAAGGTAATGGTGTGTAGCGTACGGCCTATGGATTGAATCCAGTCTATTAAGCAGAAATTTGGGGCCTGCTATGTATTTTTAGTTTGGAAAAGCCTTTTTTAAATTCAATAAAATTGATCAAATGTTTTCAAGTGTACTTTTGATATGTTTTTTAGAACACAACAGTTCTTATTAAATAGTTTTTTCGTTGCAAAATTACTTTGCCTTTAGAAACTTTTCTTACTTTTCCTGATAAATCCCATCCTCAAAAAGTTTTTTTTCTGGTAAATTTAGCTCGCCAACTTAAAAATTGGCCACACCTATAATACAGTTTAAGAATAAAAGTAGCTATATCAATTAATAAGTAATTTTTAATATTATTAAATCACTTACTATGGTTTAAATCAAAATATTTTTTTAAACTAAGTTAAGAATTTTTTTATGTTGACGGAAATGAACGAAAATTAAAACTCTCATTGTTTATAACTTTTAAAATCAAATATATTTTTTATACCATAATATTTATTAATTTATATTTTCATTACAGTTTTATTTTTTAATTAAAAACAAAAGTTAAATATTAAAAGTTTAGAACTTACTTAACTTATATTTCAGTTATTATGAACTATCTATTTTAGTTAGTTCTCTTACAATTTTTTCTACTATCATGAGTTTTAATAATTTGTACATCAAGTGCATTCTTACTTATTTGTGATATGGCCCCTTAACTATTGCATTGTTTGAAGAGTTTAACTGTTATAATTTGAATTGTCATGCAGCTTGTTTATCAATACCGGGAGCCGATCATTTCTAACTCAATCCTTTCTAACCAGATCATCTATAATTCAATCAGTAAAAAAAAAAGATTTCTTTAATCAGAATTTTTCTTTAAAACGAACTAAACTTTACAAAATGTTCTTTTATTGAAATTTAAGTTTTCTGTCTTAAACAAAACTTAGTGTTTATATTGTTCTACTTAAAATATATTTTTAATATTAATTTAGTTTCAATTTGTTCTACATTCAAATTATTTTCTTTATTTTAACTTTTTGATTGTATAAGATTTAACCCACGACAATCATTTTAAAATAAGGAGAATTTAGGGTCTTTTTGCTAAACAACTTTTATCTTAATCAAAATTCACTGAAGAATAAAAATATCTTTGTTAAACATTTTTTTTTAATGTTAATAATTTTTTTAAATATGCTACGCAAACTATGAACCTTAAAAGGGTCTTTAAATGTAATTTTTAGTTTCCTTAATATTAAAAATAAAAAGTTTTATTTAGCTTCTTTTTTCCTTTTATTTTAACAAAAATATTGTTTTTCGTTAGTGAAATTAGATTTTCTTAATTTTTTTTAACTAAGTAAGAAAACCCTAAATATTTAAATAAACTGAAAAAAACAAAAATGGCCAATATACCAAAAAACTATAAGTTTATATAAAAAATGACTAAATTGAAGTGACTATTGTAATTGAAACACTGGAAAATATTGAAAATAAAGTTAATAAAATTTATCTTTATTCTCTGAAATATGCTCCCAGACTAAAAAATAGCAAAAATGTTTTACTTTTTCTATGGGCTCATTATCGACCCAGTAAACCTGAAATCGAAAAAAAAAACGTTATTTGTTTTAACTGCATCATTTAGATATTAAATTCTGTAAAAAGTGTACTTTTTGAACAAAAAAACTGATGTGTGCTGAAATTTTAAGTAAAGAAAAATATCTTAAATATTCCCTTATTTTAAAATGTTTGTGTATTTAATAAACTGTTAGAAAACTTTTAAAAATTCTGCTTTGTAAAGTTCTAAAATTAAGCTGTTATAAATCTATTGTAATTAAATTCTTCTTATCAATTACGTAGCTAAAATTTTATTAACATTGAACGTAATAGTTTTTTAAAAGTTAAACATTTACAAATGTATATTCAGATACGAAAATCGTCATATTACAGTCTATAAGCTATGCTGTAAGTCTAGCGCAAACGTTGTACAGTTGTTGACTAATCTATTACTACATTATAGTCATTTATTTTCCATTTTCAGCTTAAAAACTAGCACATTTGTTCTACAACTTGCACAGACCTATTTGGGTAATAGAATTAAAACAAAGGTTAGGCGAACCTGAATATTTTTGTTTTCAATTAAAAAATCTATTCATAAATAAAACATATAAAATATTAATGTAATTTAACAAACCGAAAAAGCATGTAACAGGGTTGCCACGGGTCATGCTAAATCAGACTAAGTCAGTTTTTTTTTCGAAAAATTGTAAAAAGTCAGGCTAAGTCAGTTTTTGGGGTCAAAATGTCAGAATTTATCAGTTATAATTTACAAAATTCCTTAGTTTTCAAAATCGTAAAATGGTATAAAATAAACAAAAAAAATTTAAAGTCAGACTAAATTTGCAAAATGTTCCTAGAAATTTACTTACAAAATAATCAAATACCAAAGCCTTCAAATTATAACATTAAATAAACACATCCTTTATAAATTAAGAATAAAATTGCAACATTTTCATAGAAACATGTTAAACGGTTACCCTACTTTAACAAGTAGTTGTTGTATGTAATCATTTTAGCATTGATGATCTGTGGCAAGGACACTTCTATATTGAAACTTTGATATATACATAAAACTAACTACACTTTGCAAAATTTAAGAATCAGACCGTTTTTTTGTTTAAGTAAGTTATTAAGATCTTTATAATAAAGCACATAGTTTAGTATTTTATGTAACAAGTTTATGTGTGTGGTTTACCGCTATATAATTTTTTCAAAGTTATTTAAATTTTGAAAATAAATAAAAGCATATTATGTTATTTGTTTTTGTATTTTAAAGATTTCATAACAAATAATAAGAGGAAATATTTTATAAAACAGATGTATGGTTTACTTTATTATTTGCAAAGAGGTAAACAGTGAAAAATAACTATACCTAGTTCAGTGCAAAAAATTTTATAATTAATAGGGTTGCCACTTTACCTGGAAACCTTGAAAAACCTGGAATTTGACAATTTAGGCAAAAAACCTGGAATTTGAGAAATCTTGAAAAAAAACTGTAAAAACCTGGAATTTTAAGAATTTTCACATGTTCAGTAGTGAAATTTCGATTTGACTCAAAAAATTTATCATATTATTATTATTATATTGTGCAATGTTGGACTCAGGCATCAAAACCTGAGCCACTTAAACAGGACACACAAAAAGAGAAAAAGAAAATAAACTTATATTCAAAACTTTAAGATAAATTATATATATATAAACATAATTTAAATGAAAACACAAAGTTAAACACAATATGATATACAAATTACCTAAATTAAAAATTCATTGCAAAAAATTCAAACTTATATATTACTAAGTACACACAATAAAGAAGTTTGTCTAAAATCATCGCTTATAAAACAAAATTCATAATTACAAAATAAATAAGTAAACTAATAGTTTGTAGAAGGGAGGCGTAGGGAAAATAATATTTTTTTCTTTTGTTTATAGTGGAAAATAAGTGAATGTTACTGGTATTTATTGTATTTAAATTAAATCTTTTTAGCTTTAAACGAAATTGTTCAACCCCCTCACAAGATTCTATATCCTGAGGTAGTCTGTTCCACATAGCTTTTGCTCTAATAATTATTGAAATTATAATATTAATATAATTATATATACCACAGATGTTCTTGTGCTTAAACTTTATTTCAACTAGCGGCGTTTCACTGCTCTCAAATAAATTTAAGAACAGATCTACGGAGTCTATAAAATATTAACACACATTAGAAAAAAAGCAAAAAAAGCATGTAAAATTATGTATAGTGTTTATGTAGGTAGTAACTATAAATGAACTTTATGGTTTAAAAACAAAGTTTGGGGTAAAAACATAAAATTATAAAATTGTCTACAAAAAATTCAAATTTAATAAAAGTAGGCACTAACCTCAAAAAGCTCTAAAAATAGGCAAGTTTTTAAAATGAAAATTAAATTGAGTTGTGCAGAAATATTACGTCATAATAAATTTAACAAATTGGTCAATAATTTATACAGCTTAAAAACATGAAGTATTAAGCTTGCAAGTGTATGTAATTGTAATGTGAGTGTTGTGAAATAAATTAGTACATAAGTAGACAGAGTTATTTAAAGTAGAATCGAGTAATAGTTAATATTTTATAGACTCCGTAGATCTGTTCTTAAATTTATTTGAGAGCAGTGAAACGCCGTTAGTTGAAATAAAGTTTTAGCACAAGAACATCTGTGGTATTTATTCCGATAAGCTTAGCTTATCAGGATCTCCAGGATTTAACGCCTTTTAACGTTACATCTTATAATTATATATATTAAACATATAATTATAATTAATACAATAATAATTAATATAATTGAAAAATATAAATAAAAAAAAAATGTCATAATCAAATATTTTTTTTAACATATTTAAAGTAGCTTTACAGTATCTTTTCAATGTTTTTATACTATTTAACATAGTTTTTTTTTACCTTTAACTTAACTCTAAACTATAATAGACCCGAAAATGTGTAAAAACCTGGAAGAAACTTGAAAAACCTGGAAAATTTTTGAAAAAACCAGTGGCAACCCTGAATAGAGTTTATATTATTTATTTTTGCGTTCTAATAACTTATTACTACAGTTATATTTCGCTGAAGTACACATTCTGAACACAGCAGCTACTAAATAGAAAGTTAATTAAGTTAAGAATTACTAGTCTGAATAAAAAAGAAACTGACAGAAAGTTTTTATTTTACTTCAAAAATGAGTACTGAATAAGAAGTGCGTACTAGATGCGTACTTATCAAAATATGAGTATTCAGAATGTCTATTTTATTGGAAGTGAGTACTTAATACGCGTACCTTAGAGGAAGGTAAAAGTCAGGCTAAATTTACAAAATTTTGCGTGGCAACCCTGATGTAATGTCAACTGACCGTCTACCTTTTATTCATTGTTAAATATCTACCTAGACCTAGAGCGAAAAAAATCAATGACACCTAATCAGAATTGTAGGTTTATACAACATGTGCGAGGATGATGAAATATCGTCTAATTAATCTTCTTAAAATATTTTTAAGTTTATATTATATATGAAAACTATTATCATTTAATTGACTTTAATTGTTATAAGTACAAATATATTAAAACTTAGTTTGATATTTTTTTATTTACTTTATTTAAAAGAGTTAAAAAAACGTAACCACATGCACAAACAAAATAACAACGAAAAAAAGAGCTTTATATAAGTAAAAAATACTTATTAGTAATATAAAATTACGAGCAAAAGATCGTAAAAAACTCTTCTTTATAAAGTAAATGTAATTGTAAAAAACTAAATATATCAAATTAAATAATAATTTAAGTCGTAATTGAAATATTTTGGATATAATATAAACTTAAGTGAAAGTTTTTACGAAGATTAACTGGACGAAATTTGATAACCCTTTGACTTGTTACATTACTTAACAAATTTGTTTAAGTGTATATATCTAAAAATAATGATTTTCAACTAAATAAAACAAAACTGTTCTAAATAGTTTAATGTTTGTTTTAATTCCATTATCTAAACAGGTCTTTGCAAGTGGTAGAACAATTTGTACAAGTTTTTATGCTTACAGACTATAAAATGGTAATAGACTAGTCAACTACTATACAACGCTTGTACTGAGTTACAACAAAGCTGATAGACTGTAAATATGAAAATATTTGTATCTGAACATTACATTTGTAATAGTTTACTGAAAAGTTATTAAAGATACATAAGTTATAAAAGTGTATTAAATATAGTGCTCAATTAATAAGAGCTTAATTATCAAAGTATTTTTTATTCAACGATTGTCACTCAAGCTAACACCGTTTCTCCTAATAAGATCTTCAGAGCTTTAAGTGACAATAAAATGAACGGAGCACACAAATATATATAATGAGATCAGGTGATGAGAAAGTAATTAATTAGTGATTAATTAGTAGATGTAATTACGTGGTTAAGTAAATATAAAGAAAGTTAATTAACTAATTGTAAAATGAAACTAAGCAAAACCACTAATGAAATAAAATATAAATAATAAATATAAATAAATTCATAAAAAAACTTAGGATGGTATAATATATATAATTAAAAATAGTACTGTTTATGTGCTTGTCGTTGAACTATCAAATCAGATTTAGTATAAGTATTTATTTTAAATCCAGCTACTTCATTGAAAGCATCAGAAGGGGTGACTTATGAACTTTGTGCCGGTATTGTTGACAGAGATGAACCTCCTTCACATATTGCATCTGCTGAAGTATGGGAAGAAACTGGTTACAAAATTAGCCCAGAAAACCTTGAGTTTATAACTAAATACAGGTAACAATTATATTACTTAAAAATTTTCACATAAAAACGAATTTATTTACAATTTACCTAGTTGTATTTCAAAAAGATTTATAGGGAATTGTTAAGGGTAAACTATACAGATATACCGATAGATATAAACTCTAATGTTGTACTGTTTCGAAGATTTTACGATATTTTTTAAACAAAACTGTTAACAGTCTTTTGGCCATATAGGCGTTGTTTCAGAAAAATATCTTAGTATATTTTCAATTCTGGTTAATATTGTTATTTTTAGTGTGTAAATTTAATGTAGTAGTTATCAATAAATTAGTAGGGATTATTATGTATTTCTGTAATGTTGACGTCATTAGCTTTTAAATAAATATAATGTTGTAGAATTTTAAATTCGTGTTTAGTTTTAGGTATTTTCCTCCTTTTAACGTCTTTTTTTTTTAGTTCGTTATTCAAAGTGCTAAATTTTAATTATCATATTGTGAAATGTAATATTTTGAATTGTTGCAAATCAAAATATCTAAGTTTAAAGTGTCGCAATTTCAATTGTCCGAATTTTAACTTTTGTTTTTTGAAATATTATAATTTGCATAGTTAGAATAAGAAATTTCAAAATTTTAATAGCTGTAATTGTAGTTTATTATAGTAGTTTCGTGTATATAAATATAATTTAAACTCATTTAATGTTTATATTTACCTTTTCATTAACAGAGTTTTAATTATATTCATAAATATAACAGATCAGTTGGGGTTTCTGGAGCAACTCAGTATCTTTACTATGCTGAAGTCGATCCTACAATGAAAGTAAGTTTTATGTTATATAATATTTTTTTAACTTCAGTTAAATTAAGTTTGTGTAACTTTTTAAAATGTTGTGTTTGGTATTTAAAAATATATATAAACACTGTAAATAATTTTTGTTACTTTATCTCATGGTTGCCGACAATTTTAAAGTAGTGATCTACCGAATCCTAATTTGAAAAAAAAGATCCGTATACAAGGTTTTTTTTTTCGATACCCAGATCCTAATGTTATAGATTTAGTATGTCACTCAATTCACTTTACTCGTTCCAGCTTCTTCCAATTATTATTATATCGGTTAGAAATTTTTAAAGCAATTGTCTTCACAGGATGATTTAAAAAAATATTTTAGGCGTATTTGAGGAAGTTTTGAAACCAACACTAAATATTACAGATAAATTTTTAAATTATATAGGATCCGGATCCAGTAAATTAATGGTTTAGATTTTTTAATATTTTTCAGCTATAAAATAAAACATAGATTGTTTTACCAAAAAAAAAATTAACAGATTTTTATTTTAGTTGGAAATTTTAGACAACTTGTTTTCGTTAGTTTAAGACGCACATTTTTTTGTCACTAGTCATAACTAAATATGTAATTAATCACACTATGGTGTTCTATAACTTGCCCTTTATAGGTGATCTACTATTTAATTTCAAATATCTTTAATCTTGCTATTCGACTTACGACAATTTAACATTTCAAGTTTCAAAAACAAAATTTTAAATTCTGACAAAATTAAAGTTTGAATGCTCTATTATGACTAAATGTAAAAAAAAAAAAGGATTTTTTTTGTAATAAATTTAGGCTTTTTTAATCATTAAATTTTGAATTTAAATATAAATTTAAGCTAAAAACCTGTTAAGGTTGAAGGTTAGGTTCAATTTCATTAAATAAAGAAAATTTTCAATAAACTTAAACACCCCGACTATAGTTAAAATAACATTAAGTTAAACAGACCGATAAATTAAAGCGACAATATAACAACCATATGTTTGTTAAATTTTTCGGTATTCAAATATTTTTAGTTTAAATACTAGAACTTGAACCTAATTTAAAATTTTGACATACTTGAATCTCAATTGTCGTATTTTTAAATGTCGTAACTTGAGTCGTTGTAACTGAGTTTTTGTTATTCAAGTTGTCGGAATTTGAATTGGTGCAGTTTCAGTTGTCATAGTTTTAAAAGTTAGAACTTGAGTTATCACAGCTAATCGTCATAATTTAAAATGTCGTTTAGTTTGAATAGTCAAAAAATTATTTTTTTTAGTTTGAATTGTCGGATTTTAAAATGTCGATCTTTTAATTATAGGAAATTGAGTTGTTGTAGCTTGAGTCGTCTTAACTTTGAAGTTTCAAAATTTTTTTTTATTTATTTTTAAAATGACGTAAACTTAATTGTGGTACCAATGATTTTAGGAATTTAAATTGTCGTATAATAAATAGCTGTGAAGACTTGTCACAGGTTGCAATATCTTTATTTGAATTGTTTTAATTTTAAATATAAAAGTTTTAGTAATTCTAAATTGGTTTATCTCAGTTTGAGCTGTCGCAATTTAGACTAAAAAGTTTCAATTTTTTAGTACGAAATGCTAAAGTAATGAATTGTCGGAATTTTGATTCGAAGCTGTTGTGCTTGCAATCGTCTTTATTTGTTTCTCCATATAATTGTGCTTTATTAACAATAAAAACTTAAATATTTATACTTGTAAAAGGACAATTAGTTATCTATTTTCTATTTTATAAAAATTCCTGCTCAGTTAAATAAAAAACTTACAAATGTAAATATTTTTTATTTTCTTTATTTACTTTTCCTGAATTAAATAGATGTCAGAAGGTGGGGGTATTGCAGATGAAGGTGAATTGATAGACTTGCACATGATACCGCTTAACCAGCTAGTGCAATTTACTAATGACACATCTGTTGAAAACAGACCAGCAGGGGCGCTCTTTGCTCTTACCTGGTTCATTCACGGAAAAATGAAAGATTTGTTAAAATCTACCTGTTAATACAGTTTTTGGTTTTCTTTTAAATAGTTTTAAGTTATTAGTCTTTGTAATTATGTCAAACTGTTTACAAATTGTTAATTCATTATGAAATTAGTCTTAATTCTTAGTTCAAGTGTAATATAAGTTTATTCTATAATAAATCTTAGTTACTGTGCTCTTCCTTTTTATTTTTGTATCAAAGGTTTTCAAGGTTCTATAGAAGCTTTTAAAACATTATATACTCGTTGATATTACTTGGCTGGCTTTTTTCAGTTTTGGTAAAGAGTAAAATTCGAAGTTATTAAAAAAAAACATTAGGTTAAGTTATTTTAATTTAATACCTTCTTTAACTAATTTACTGTTTATCTTATTTTTAAATAAAATATTTATTTTTTAAATAGTTTTTCTATAAGGCTAATTGATTCATTGACTGCATTACAGAACTAGCATTATTTTTATGCTTCCTAGTACGTACATTATTATACAGTTGTTAAAAAATTCAAGCAATTAAAATTTTTTTAAAAACTACATTATGATTTTAACAGTGATTCTTAAACTTGAAAAAGCTTTAAACACTTTTTTGTAACGTATATTAAAGATAATCATTATTTTATCAGTAATAAGTCTATAAGCACCGAAGTCTTAACAGAAAAATTTTATATAATTTATAAATATTTTTATTTAAAACTTATTAACAACTGTTTTTTAAAAGAGGTTCTCGTTTTAATAAGCTACATATTTCTAAAACATACTTATCCATGCAAAATTTTAGGCCTATCGCATGACCCATTAACAACAGACCTTAGAGACGGGCACGGATCAAATATGCATGAAGACATATTTGCACGAGGGGTCACTTTTGCACGAAAGGTCATTTTACTCGAGATTAAAAAATAATAATAAAGTTAAAAAAAACTACTGACTAAGGTAAGAGTTACGGGTAACAGTGATAGTATAAGAAAATATAGTTAATAAAAAAGAATTATATATACCGACTAAGGGTTAGAGGTAACAGTGATAGTAAAAAATAAATATAATAAGAAAACAAAGTTATCGACCAAGGATAACAAAAGGGTTGATTATACCAATTCGATAACTTTTTGTTAAAATTGAGCTTGTCTCAAGGCATACGAAAGTCCAGGCTTCTGCTCTGCAGACTTTGGCCGATGTTTTTGTTGACTAAGAATAACAGTAATAGTTTAGAATATTAATTTCACCCATCCAAAAGTGTCCTTTCGTGCATATTTTACACATACCCCTTACAGACTGGTCTTGTTTGAAATTGACATGTTAGTGTTTTTTGAAGTTATCTGAAATCATATGGTTTGGTACTAAATTAAAAAAAGCATAAACGAAAAAAAAAGTTTTAAAATTAGTTATACTATTTTTCGGAATATTTAGTTTTAATACGTGTATATATATATATAAATTTTTAGCTAGTGTCTAACTGTTTTTATTGGGATCGAAATGAAAAGAGTTAAATTAACTAATTTGTAATACCTTTATCCAAAAATTTAAAGCTAAACGAAATTGCTTGGTATCAGTTTTTTATTACTTTAGCTCGTAATTGTTTATGTAAACTTTTGTTTAATCTTATATGGCTGTGTGGTAAAATGAAATTTCTAAACACAAAAAAAAATCTAAATTTCAAGTAACATTAATGTTCAGAAAAGCACGGAGTGACACTTTCGCACAGAATTAGTTTGCAATTTTTTTTCGATGCTTAAATAACATTTGTACTATTATGTTTTAAAAGTTAACAAGGTTTAAATGAGTTACAAGTTTAACTAAATTACAAGTTAGTTAAAACAAAACAAAATTTTAAATATTTGTTAACTTTAAAACTTCAAGCGAAATTTTAAATAAGAGGTGAGATATATAAAGGTTAAAAACCTACTTATCTCATTTTTAAAATACATACAGCTTTAAACATCATCATACAGAAAGATTATTAAGTTCCTCTAATTTCTACATGCACACATCTCGCAACTTTTTTTGTGCTCGTCTATGTATTATAAAATTTTTATATAGACTACTACAAAGGTAAATAAACACTCCGTGCTAAGGTGACGTTGTGCTTTTCTGACACCAACCCCGAAATATTACATGTAGTAGAAAATTAAAAACCATGTATTAGCAAAAGTACCAAGTAGTATGCTATTTTACTACATATAAAAATTAGTTATTAATTGATTTTTTACTTTAAATATTTTAAAATGAAATAAAAAGATTGAAATATCCTCAATTAATCAAGTTTAAAAATAATGTTTGTTCATATTAAGCCATATTGGTATATTTTTTATAATTTATAAAGTGTTTGAATGAATAAGAAATTAAACATTTTCTGTGACTCTCCAAATTAAACGTTTTTTATGAATTCCATTAAAAAGATAAGCTTTTAAGAACTTCCCTGAACAAATTAGAACACTTTGTATATTTCTTTTCGTCTTAAATTGGGTACAAGTATTTATGTGATAATTGCCACATGTAAAAAAAAATCAAACTAAAATATTTAAGGTGGCATTTTTGGGTCCCGTACAGTTTGCATCTGGGTGGTTTTTAGAAAATCAAATTTCGTTAAGATAAAAGTTTCTTCAAATCATCTGAAATTTTACACAGGGTGTTTTTGTTGTATTTAATACTAAAAAATAAGTGGAAACTCACCGTATTTATAAGCACTATAGTGTGCATAGTAATAAATTTAAAGAGCACAGAAAATTTATGTGGAAAAATTAAAACGACTCAAAATCAAAAAACAAACAATTTTATCTAATGTCTTTTAATTATAGTATTTTAAATGTTTCTATGTGCACTCAATATATTACAAAGTGGAAATATCTATTATAAAAACTTAGGTTTAATTAACATTCCTAACAAAACATCTGAGTTTTAAAGATATCAAGTTTTAGTTCATTACTTTTGTACAAAATAGAAAACATTCGCATTTAGTTAATTTATCTTACATGTATTTCATAAATAATTTCTGAATCGAAGCATTTTTAAAACTTGTTTTTAGTTCACCAGCTGCTGTTGAAAGAAGGAAATAATTATCTTAACTGAGAAAAAGCACTGTAAAAAAGTCAATCTATCTTTTCATATTTTTAAGCCTAAGCAGTAAAAATTTTTAATGGGTCTTAAACGTTTTCCAGTGACTAATACTTTGCATTAGACCGAAAAAATAGACTTAAAAAATATTTGTGTTAGGCGTCCCACATGAAGATTTTTTCTTTTGCGGGTCGCATTCCGTTAAAATGGGCCAACCCCTGCACTAGATCGACATGCTTCTAGCATTGACGAATTAATTACAAACAGTGTAACATGTAGTACCGCTAGACTTCAGAAAGATTCTTATGTAATGCCTTTTTTCTTTTTTTAATATATCTGCTCTGAGATCTTAAGTATACTTATAAATTATAGATTTTTAATATTCAGTTGTAAAAAGTAAGTTTTATATTATTTTTTTTTTATGTAATTAGTTTTTTCTCATACACAGTATAGTAACCTGCTACCTAGGTAAGCACTTTGAACACCGCGCAAAATTGCGTACCCAAACGACAGTGCGTACCTAGGGAATTTTGGTCTTTAATACTTACATTAGGCCTAATACAAACATGTTAAAAGCCACCTAAGTTTACAAATAGCTATTAAAGAAAGTCCCCAAAAAAAATCCAACAATAAAACAAAACATACTTGTTGAAAGTATATTATAAGTCTTGAGTATTTATTTATGAATACATTTTTTGTTTTATTTAACCCACAAAGTTGTTTAATATATCTTGTATTTCCCTGTAACACTAAAATTTGCTTGGTACATAAATTAATTACAATTTTAAATTGAATAAAGATTTATGAAAACATTGATCGTGCCTTTATTAAATTGTATCTCTTCAAAAAAGGTAGTTAAGGTTAATAAAAGTAAACTCCAGCTTACTCATAATTAAGTAGTTTTTCTATTTTAACGGGTTGTCTTGGTAAAAACTGCGGTGCTTATAGTAGACTAAAGTTTCTATAGTCAATGTTGGCAGTAATGGATTTAAGGAGGAGTACTTGCGATGTTCAGTATCATTTGAATGTTCTCTACTTACGTTTATCTAAATTTCACTTTTTACTTATGTTTCAATAATTTGGTCTATAAATGTTAATTAAACTGTTCTTATTTCTAAATACATTTTTATTCATGTTTTGATCATGCGGCATGTAAATTACACTGTTCGTTATTTTCGTTAAAAAATAAATAATATTATTATGTATGTTTTAAATATTAGCATGACATAGAATTTGTAAGTTTAAATTTTTATCTAGTTTCTTTAGTTTTAATTAATTTTAATACACTTTATTTATTTACACTGTTCTAATTTTTTTTAAACTTCGAAGTAAAAAAATTTGCACTTTGAACATAGCACTTTTCGGTCTAAAAGATATCATAAAAATATATCATACCGGCAGTAGATAGCTACATAGTTGCCTCACGTTTTTTTTTATTTCTTCCAGGTTTTTATAAGTACACATTTTTGAGTCTACTTTTAGTTTAAAGTTAAGTTTAAGGTAAGAAACTGTGTTAAATAATATGAAAAAAAAGATACTGTGGAGCTACTTTAAATATGTTTTTTACTAAAAAAATTTTGATGATGACAAATTTTTTTTTATCATATGATAGATTTTTTGATGAAATCAAAATTTTACTACTGAACATGTGAAAATTATTAAAATTCCAGGTTTTTTTCTTTTTTTTTTTTTTGCCTGAGTTGTCAAAATCCAGGTAAAGTAGCATCCCTGTACTAAGAAAGAGAGTACTTAAGCGGCATGTTACTTTATTATTTATTGTTTGCTATTAAGATCCGAAGAAAACAAATTCACTGAAGTATATAAATATTGATGTTAACTGTATTACTACAAATTAAAGAATTCATTGTGTAACAAAATTAAAACTTAACTATCGAAATATGCATTTTGTTCTATTATTTTTATTTGTTCTCGTCGATAAAATTACATATTAATTTAAATATTTATATAAGTTTATGTTTTATAACTAACTAGCAGTATTTAATGTAGATTACAAATTTGTTAAGCGATGAAACAAGTAATTTATTATAATTAATTAGCAAATAATGAACGGATACTGTTGTTGATGGTCGTGTGGTAAAGATCATTTTTTGTTATTGATGGCGCGAAGCATCTCAACTTTGTTGATGATGGCCGTAATAAATACTGGTTAAAACTGACAAACGAGCAGACTAAAATCCTACAATAAGCTGACAATGTCCGAGACGTTAAGCTGTGAACGATTTGGCTGCGTCAACTTTTTCGGAATTTACCCACAAACGGTCGCTTCAGTGCATTTAAGCCCGCTTGGTTTTGATCTCAGCACCGTTTCCGCGACTATGCCTGCCTGATGATGCCTAACAAGGACAAAACTGGTCGTAGGTTGTCTCGGATACTGTTGTAATGGTCGTGTGGTAAACTTCATTATTTGTTATTGATGGCGCGAAGCATCTCAACTTTGCTGATGATAGCCGTAATAAATACTGGGTATTACTAAATAGCAAAGACGATTCAATGTTTTTCTTAACCAACTGAACACTACCATTAAACTTAATCCTTTTTCGACTTGAAACTGTTAACTTAAAATTTAATTTAAACATGCTAATATATAAAAACATAAATTGCATATAACTTTAAATTTATACAAGTATGCGAATCTTAACACAAAACGTACACTAAAAAATAAATAGTCATGCACACGTATTTTTTTTATAACGATTAGTCTGCTGATGGTTTAAAATTGTTTACAGTATCTGCTTAAAAACGCAAAAATTAGTGTCAGCTAAGCATTTTTTTATTCTTTTTAAGCAACTTATCAAGCCTTAACCATAAAACAATATTATGTATTCTAATAATATTGTTTCATAAAAACATTAAGGATATAATAAATAGTTTTTCAAGATAAGGCACTTTTTTTTATATTTGCAACAACTGTAAGACATACCGAAATAAGTAAATGTATTCATTTTAGTCGTCAAATTATAAGATTTTTACAACATATAAATTTCTTAACAATCTATATTTGTTTTACTAAAAAGTCAAGACAATTTAACAGCTCTCAAACAGTATTAAACAACCTTAATTCTAATAAAAGTTCATTCTTTATTTATTCCAGCAATAATTAGAAACGGACTATTAACAAAAAAGACCGGTTTTTCAATTTACAAAAACTATGAATCTTTTTTTACACACATTTAAAACTAACTCTATATAGTAATGAATTAATCAAAGGTAGTAGCATTAGGTTCTAAAGCAAATAATAGTGAAATAAAATCGGACAAACTTTTAATCGGAGTATAATTTACAAACAATTTATAGAATGTCTAATTTCAATTATGAAATTTAAACTCACATCGTTCGGTAAGTATAAACAATTTAAAGCTTTTAAGTTAAACAAATTTTACAACCAAAATAGAAACGTATATTAAATAATATACAAGTAAAACGTTGACAGCTAGAATAAATTTCAGTAAAAACTAACACTTCAATATTGATAAATTAAACTTTATAAAGAATGTGGAAACATCAAATTTATTAAGCAGAAACTCAAATTTGTCTCTCATATAACACAAAAACTATACTTTTGGTTAAAACTTTTTTTTATAGTATTTTTAGCTAATGTTGTGTTATTTCGGTATCAAAAAACTTACGTGGTGTTGTACAAAAAAATTGACTGCTTGAGCAGCACACCAACAACTAAAAATTCTAACACACCGAGGCTTTTAATACAAGATGTATTTATGATATATAAGAATGTGAGTAATCAGCAGAGGAGCTCCTCAATTGGTCCTGTGAAAACCTGCAGTAAGTTTCGTATTGTTCATTAAGTTTCTGATGAAACAACTGTTCATACTCCATTAAAAACTTGTCTTCTTGTTTTTGCAACAATGACTTACAAATCACAGCGCATTGCGAAACTGTCAAAGTCGCATTTTCTATGGTCGGCTCAACTCCGTCTTTAGAAAGAAATTGTGCTGTTCTCAGTCCCTGTTTAAGAATTAAAAAAAGTATTTTTTCAAAGTGTTAATAATTTATTTAATACATATTATGAACACTTTGAGACTTATTGTTTAAATAAGCAATAGTTGAAACTAGAATATTACAATACCAAGATTATTTTACTTTTTTAAATGAGCTGAAAGAGATCAAAATTGATTTTTCTCATTAACTTTAACCATTCCTGATAAACTAGAATTAAGTTTGAACTGTAAGCAGGAAAAAAATCCTTATTTTAAACCCTTTGAAAATTAAACTTTCAAGTAGCCTTAACAACCGATTAAATGCTTCAAAATAAATAAAAAAATTGTATTTAGAACTTTAAGTCAAACTTTTAGTAACCTTCAATAACAATTTTTGCTCAATGATAATGTCCGCAAAAAAATAGTCGAATTGTATTTATTTACACTAAAAATAAAGCAGATTTACATTGAGTTTATAATATTTTTATGTTCAAGCTTACTGTAAATGCTTAGTAGATATAAAATATGCAATAGTTTTTATTTAATAAAAACATGTTGAATTACTGCTACTTAGTCTTATTACAAGTTCTAGCTAGACAGAATATTAGTTTGAAGCTATTCCTTAATAAAACTTTGAGATTTTTTGAAAAATTAAGAATATTATTAAATTTACTCTTTCTATCTTTAGTTTGCAGTCCAGTGTGTTAAGGAATTTAGTTGTAATGAGCAAAACTCTCCAATCTTTTAAATAAATTATAATCACACAAACATTATTTTTATACCATTGGTCTTCATGGTGTGTATAAATTTTTCTACTATGCAAAGAAAACTTAGTACAGTGCTTATTCACTTATCCTGACTTCACTTTTCCGGTTAGTTTTGGTCAGAAGAAAATTAAAAAAGTTTTCAATATTAAACTAACTATAAAAACAAACTTCTATTCTTTCTTATTTTAGTATAATTTCCGATAAAAACTAATTTGTTGGGAGTAATATGTTTCCGTTAAATTGACTTTAAACTTAGTCAAATTTTTTCGTTTTTCTTTATGTCTGTTTTTTTTTTTTTTATTAAAAAGTTATTTTTTTCATTTGGAGTTATGTTTTTTTTGTTTTTAAGAATAAATTCAAATTTTCTTTTTTTTATACAAAAACTAATCTTCTTTTTTTAAATTAGTAGTTAGGACAGGTAGAATTACAAATGATGAATTTTACCAGCTTCACTTAAAAAACGTATATCGTTACAGAGGGTTAGTAAGTCTGATGTTTTCTATCTTAAAAAAAATAATTAACATAAAGTTTAGTTTTTATTATTTATTACTTTATTATATATTACTCACAATGACTATGTATTTGTTTTTACCATAAAACTTTTATTATGCATTGCATTATATTATATTCAGCAGTTATATTATTATAAGAAAAAATGTTTTTTTTTTATCCGAATTTTAGTTATCCGAACATGTTTACAAGAAAATCTTGCCCAACGTGTCCGGATAAGTGAATAAGCACTGTAATGTGAAATAATATTTTTTAGATAATGTTTGTTTTGTCTGTTTCTATAGGAAAAATAAATTATAACACAAAATAACATTTTTTGAACACTTAGTTATATACTAAGACATTCAAAACATTAAAAAAAGTGTTCTTTAATAATAATTACATGTTTTCTAGTCTAGTGTGGACTGCTTTCGAAGAGGTTGAAGACCAATGCTTTAAACAACAGAGTCTTGAAAGGCTAAAACTACAGATTAAGTTGTGACTGATTGTTAAAATCTAATAAAAATAAAATCATGGTTTTATTATTATAAAACTTTGTAGTCTGATGATGACAGTGATCAAAAACTTAATATGAAAATTAGACTTAAAACATTCACATTACATATTTTCACACAATTATCTTAAACTATTTTTTAAGTTAAGCAAAAAATAAAGTAGATCTTGTGACTGTGTTTTTGCATTCATTAAAACCCAATCATTTCATGTAAAGCATTCCAAATACTCATGAAACCACTTTAAGCGTAAAGCTGTTACACTTAAACTTTAGAACAGTATTTATTGTAGATTAAAAAAGATTTTTTATAGTTGGTATAATATATTAACTTTCATAAAACTGTAGAAAAAACAGAACAAATATAATCTGATTTGTAAGTGCAAGGTGTAAGCAAAGTTTAGCAATTTTCTAAGTTATAATTGTCAATATAATTTTTACAAATGACTATTTCTGAGGTTGGGAAACTGCGGCTAAAGATTTATTTTTCAGCTTAAACATACTTTTTTAAATCAATAAAAAGAACAGTTTTTATGGTAAAAACTTACAATTATGCTCTTAATCTAATTGTTACACGTCATTAGTGTCCTATCATTGCTTATTTTATCACAGTTTTAATTTATTTTAATATTTTAATGTTGATTAATATAATTATTTTTAATTCATAAATTTCCTTATAACAAGTCTAAATTACACATAGACAGAGTTACACAAAGACTTTTTTCTAAAAAACGTTCGCCAGCAACTTTTTATAAGGAAACTGGTCCGCGATTTATAAAAGGCTGCCGATCCATGTTTTATTTGACAATATACTTAATAAAACAATCTTTAACTATTCAAAATATAGATTTAATCGTTTGCTAACAAAGATCCTAGTGAAACAAGTTCACTGGAATATAAATAAAAACAAATTATACAGTAATTTTCATTAACTGTACCAACATATGTTTCTGTAGGTTAACGAATCAACCGGGTTCTGTAAAAAAATAATTACTGTAATGTAAGAATAGAAGCATAGAATAAAGTAGGTGTATACACGTTTTCTAAAATTAAATAATTTCTACGGACTTCTACAGTTTAATAGTTAATAATAGGTAAAATACTAAAGTTAAATCCGACTGTTATAAAACTATATAATATTTGAAATTATAAGTCTAAACTAAGTAAAGTAAACTAAGATACACAATAAAACAACAAATCATAATATAAACAAACTACTTACTTTAATGGAAAGAAATACTAATTCAAATTTATTTTACTGTTATCAATGATTGAGCAAAATACATCCAATAATTACGTCACAATATATATGAAGATTAAGACAGTTATTTAATTTATATTATTAAATTAGTTAATTTAGTCTTTATATTTGGGGAAGCTGTAAAGCGCTTTAATATGAAAAGTAGCGTGTAATCTATTTTGAATGAAAATGAAACAACAACCATTAATTAATGAATCAATAAAATTTAACAACTGTTAAGACAATAAAAATCACAGGAACTTGATATAACGTGTGTTTTATATATTAAATGTTTGTAATGATTAAATCTAAAACTATAACAAAATCAAAGTTAGATACAATTAGAAAGCAGATTTAGTTTAAATGTAAAAATTGAAAATTTAAAATTTAAGAAAACAAAGCACAAAAAACTTGTTATTAAGCTTACAAAGCACTAATTAGTTACAGCGACATACATAAAATCACAATGACTTAAATTACATATATATTTTATATAATAGTTATTAAAATAATCGATTGTTGTTTTATAAAGTAGCAGTCGGGTGTTTAAATAAAACTATAGATCCCATACAGATATTTTAAGTATTTAATAATTAAACTGTGTTATATATCAAAGTTAAAATGTAAAACATAAAACAACAAGGTGGTCATATGCTAAGTATAATCCTGCAGTTAAAAGGTCACTAGCTCTATTGGGCATAGTAAGTAAAAAAGCACGGTTTATCTGTGATTTGAATACAGGCTTCCAATTAAACTTGGAACTTAACAGATAAAGATGTAAAGAATTATAGTCGGAGGATAAAGTGAATATATGAAATGTCGGAGAATAGAAAGTGTCATGTGTGAAGTAAATATATATATAGTAAATAAATAATACTATACTTAACTTAGGATATATAATTATATTAATATTTTTTAAGTGAATGTGTGTGTTTATGTGAAAGGTGAATGAGAAGGAGAATGGTTAATATAAACAGTAATGATAGCTTTAATCTAATTAATAAAAACAATAATAATAGACCTATAACTAGAAGTATCAGTAAAAACCTAACTAAAAATATAAACTAAATTGTACCTAATGATTCATGAATATTATAGAGTTTTATAACAGTCGGATTTAACTTAAGGTTTATACATATTATTAACTATTAACCAGTAAAAATCTTTAGAAATTATGTTATTTTAATTCTAATGAAAACATGTATACACCTACTTTATTCTATGCTTCTATTCTTACATTACAGTATTATTTTTTTACAGAACCCAGTTGAAGTGTGTTGATTCGTTAACACACAGAAAACATATGTTGGTACAATAAAGGAAGATTACTGTATAATTTGTTTTTATTTTATAAAACAATCTTTAGAAACTTTTGACAATATCATTATCACATGCAAAATTCTATTTTTAAAATTTATATTGAGTTATTCTTTTTTATTTATATTGAATTATTCTTTCTATATAAAAATTAGTAAAATGTATTTGAGTACATTTTTTATGCAAATACAACCTGGACTGAAAATTATATTTGCATAGTATTATTATCATAATCGTTAGTTGAACGATTTGTAATCTTTTAATTCAAAATTTGTTTTACTACGAACTTTCAAATAATATTTTTAAATATTTGCTTAACAAAAATAACTTTTTTGAAAATTTCTTGGCTAGTAGATGCAATTTCATCTTTGTTAATTGAAGAGTCTTGGAATTTTCTTCTTTTCAATTTTGTGTACTCTTGACAAACCTGTTGCAAGACATTTTCAGCTTTTCTTTTTTTCATCAACGATTTCAGTTTAGGTTTGTTTGGTGGCTCAAAAACATTTTGAATATTTACAGGTGTTGAGTTTTCTAGAAAAACAAAAAGTGTTCAAGAAATAGGTTAAACTGATGGAGTTATGAGTTATTTAAAATAACTATATTTAAATTACTAATAATTATTAATATTTATAAAAAAGTACTATATACAAAACTATCAGTAGTATAAACAAATACACTTATCTAAATAATTATACTACATTTTTTTTTACGAAAATATATGTAATACATTTTAAATCAATATTAAGTAAGTACAACAATAACGTATAAAAATGATTATTAAGTTTATCACAATTATTTTTGCTAACAAAAAAAAATCATCTCGTATAAAAGCGGTTACTAATTCCAATTCTTGTTATTTTTTTACTTAAAAGACTACTTCAGTAAAAATATTATCTACTTCTAAAATTTTAGCCCAGTCTAACCTTTTTTAAATTAAAAAATATTTAGATATATACTTTTGAATAATAAACATATACCTAAAAAAAATTTCTATTTTAAAAATATTAAACTGGGAAAATTTTCAAATGGTTACTCTAAATCAGGGTTTCCCAAAGTGGGCGATATCGCCCCCCTGGGGGCGATTTTAGTAAGTTGGGGGGCGAATTTTAGTAAAGGGGCGAAAGGGGGGGGGGGCAATTTTATAATTTTGGGCTGTCATAACATTTTTACTTTCTTTCTTATTATTCTAATAATTTTAGCTTGCCATTAAATGTTTGAGCCTGAGGTAAAACTAAAACCAAAAAAGTTCATTTTGTTCATGTAAAGTATATATTTTATTCTGAGCATGTAGATAAGAATGTAGAGTTTTTCAGAAAACGTCGAGATGAGAAAACAAAATAGTGTAAAATCACAAGCATGTTCAAGAAATCTACACAAAGTATTGCTGATGGACAATAAGCTTCTTATTATCTGTCTCTCATAGTTGCTAAACAATGACTGCCTCACACCACTTGAGAAAAAAAACGTTTATTCCTATCTTAAAAACAGATCTGGAAAGAGTCAATCATTATAAAAACACCAGTAATGTTTTTCGTTCTATTCGTTTAAGCAAAAACACTGTGAAAAGACGTACAGATGAAACGTCAGAATGTGTTGAACAAAAGTTAGTTCGAATGATGTGCAATAATATTTTTTGATTCAGGTTGACGAGTCAACTTTGCCGGAAATTAAATTTAATTTTCTTGTTTGCGTGTGTTTAATAGTTGATGATACAACATACGAAGAACTAGCGTTTTCCCAACTAATGGAAACGCATAGCACAGTAAGGTTTTTGTTTGAAAAATTAAAAAATATTTTAAAGTATGTAAAATACTTTTAGAACCTCTTATAGGAATTGCAACAGATGGTGCTCCGTTTATGGTACAACGTCTATGGTGATAAAATTATGAAAAGAGTTAAACCCTGATATTTTTACTATTCATTGCGATATTCATCGCAGACATTTAGTTGTAAAAAATTTGAGCGTCCGTCTAAATGACTCATTAAACTTTGTGATAAAAGCTGTCAACAAAATACAAAGGCATGCTTTACAAAGTCGTCTTTTTTAACAGCTGTGCAATGACAATGATGAGGTTTTTGATATGTTGATAATACATACAGAAGTGAAATGGTTATCAAAAGGAAACTGTTAAATAAGTTTTTGGCTGTTTTTAATTCAGTTACCGATTTTTTTTCTGAAAAGGATAAGGTATTGGGATTGGCAGACAATCTTGTTTAAAGAAAAAAATAGACATTGCTTACATGTCAGACTTATATGGTAAGATCAACAATCTGAACAAAACTTTACAAGGTAAAAACTTGAATCTTCTTAAAGTCAAAAGTAAAA
The DNA here is from genome assembly GCF_965202585.1 of Thalia democratica. Lineage (NCBI taxonomy): Eukaryota > Metazoa > Chordata > Thaliacea > Salpida > Salpidae > Thalia > Thalia democratica. The sequence goes on along the minus strand of NC_139169.1, from coordinate 53,022,658 downwards.
CAACCAGTTTCAGAAACCAACTTGAACTGTATGGAAAATATTTCAAAAATAATCAGTTTTCACAGATTGCAAGTTTGGAAAACTTAAAACTTCAAATAAGTGAAGGTGAAGTAGAAGTATTTTCATGTTATCTGGAACAGCTTAAAGGTGACATTGATAAGCTGTTTACTAACGTTTTTCAATTAAACGTCCCGAAGTGGATTATGGATCCCTTCGAAGCAGATCTTTTTGAAGTAGACGTTGACTTACAGGAAACTTTCTCAGACTTACAAACTGACCTTGAGCTTAAAGTAAATGTTTCCAAAGAACGATATGAAAGCTATGAAAGCTTTTGGACTCAACAAAAACTAAGGCAAAAGTATCCAATCATTTGGGAGGAAGTTAAGTTGTTGTTTATAGCTTTTCCTTTTAGCTATGAAGTTGTCTAAATTCAAAAAATTTTGACAATTAAAATATGTTGTTTTTTTAATATTTCAATCCAAGCTATTAATTTGTTACTATTTTCTTCTGTTAAATTATTATAAATTGATAGCTAGAAAACAAATTCATTTTTGAACAGAATTAAATAAGCCATCGAAAAGACTGCTACAGTTACAAAACTAAATTTTCACGAAATTTCTTTCTGTTCACAAAATTAACTGTAAAACCTTCATCTTTTTTTAATTAAAATAAAAAAATAAATTAGTGTTAGGATTAAGGTTTAGATTTTTAAAGCTTATTCCAAGTCAAATACTGTTTTATGGTATTCTACTACGAAACATATAGTTTAAAAAGTTGAAAATTAGGTTTTTAACTTCACAACTAACTTGCTTATAATATCTTTTAGCATTGAAATTAATAATTTTTCCGCATTAAAGAAGCTATTGATAAAACCACTTTTCATTTGAGATAATCAACCAGTAGGTCAAACTTCCTAAAACTAGATCAGCAATGATGTTTTAATATTTATTTCATTATGTGTAAAATAAGCTGTTTATTCTTTTGTAGTTTTTTAACTTAAGGTAAAGTAATTATATAATATGCCTATTTATAAAACAATTTAACTGTATTGTGCGATTTGAATAAGTTACTTAGCATTCACTTCAAAATGTCTGAAATTCGTTATATAAGAGACTACTATAATGTCAGGTTTCAGTTAAGATTTTAGATGGGTAACGTACGGTCCAGATCCAGTAAAATTTCGGCCCGCTAAGAACCTTGAAAACTACTTTTGCAAAACAAATAAAATTTAGCTTTTTGATACTTAAAACTTTAAAATACGCTTTCATTTTGGTATTCAGTTCACAATTGTACTTCCTAGATCACAATATTAGTAAATCAATTTATTACAAATTTGCTTGAGTTTTTTAACTTTCTTATATGTTAGTTTTTAAAATTATGCAGCCCGCAAGTACATTTTTTTAACAAGTCGACACTAGAAAGGACTTTTTAGTTGACTTGGTGACTACAAAACTTGTCCACAACTAACCTAAAGGTTTCATTAGTTTCATACAACTGTAAATTATTTTTTCAAGCCCTGTAAATTACTTTAAGCATAGCACAAAAGTGCGTGCATAAGAAGTTCCAGACTAGATTATATCAAGAATGCAACTTTTTTAGCTCAAAAGTGCGAACTCAAGAAGAAAAAAATTCTTTATAAAATCATTGGGGGCGATTTTTTTCAAATTTCTGAAAAGGGGGCGATTTAGTAAATGAGTTTGGGAAACCCTGCTCTAAATTGTTTGCATTTATATATTCTGAACAAAATATATATACAAACATACTTCGTTTTTTAATGAAATTTTTATCTTATTATTAAATTTAAAATCAATTTGGTAAAATATATTGTTAAAATGATCTAATAAAACGAACATTTCAAAAAAATTTGAGGAAAATTGGTAAAAAAATTTACACAAGTTAGTTTGTTTTATAATTCTTAGAAACTGGTCATAAAAAAACTTCCATAACATACATTTGTATTGAACAACTTTTACATAAATGACTATATGAAAAAATAATAAAATTTCTATTTTTAAAAGGCTAATGTTTATTTTTATAAAACATAATTCGGATCCCCCTAAATTGCTTACATTGAAAATCCGTATTCAATATTTTTGTGCTATGTTTTATTCTTTTTTAACTTATGAAACATACTTAAAAAATTGTTTTTTTAACCAATTTCTATTTTTTCTTAAATTAAACTTGATTTAATATTAAAAATTACTACAACCTCTTGCTAATCTAAGCACATTGCATTCACAGTAAAAGTGTCACAGTAAAAGTGCGTAATTAAATTAGAGGTAGCAGATATATTTACTATATTGGCTGTTTTCTGGTAATGTATTTGATTAGAAACAGTTAGGGTACTTTCTTACTTTTAATCATTTGTTTACTTAACTAGTTTTCAGTTAAGTTGTACATATGAATGTAGTTTGGGGCTGAAGGGTTGTATTTCGTTCAAAAATCAATGATGAAATACAGTTTTTCAATAAAAACTATTTATGTGTATACGAAGTACCTTTTTGTATAATATGTTCCTTGCCAACACAAGATTAAACTTGTCTTGAAAGGTATAGGAGTAGGAAGTACAGCACATTTTTTTGGTCAAATTGTAATATTCATTCAAATCCATATGATTAAGATATGTTTTGCTTCATTAAGAAAAATTTTAAAAAAATAATTATAACTTTGCAAAAACAAAAAGCTGCTGCCAAAAAAAACAAATTATATCCCCAAAAATCACATACTTTTCGATTTTTTGACTTAAAAGTAATAAAATCACTTATACATCTCCTAGACTTATAATTTATGTCTTAAATGAAAGCTTATAATTATAGGCATAAATTAAAGACATATTAACTGCTTTAGTTTGTATTACGTCACTATTACACCAAATATGCAAATTTTGTCTCCAAAATTGTACTTTTTTTCTAAGATAAAAAGCAAACTCTTCTGTCGTTTTAATTTTACTTTTTTGATTGAGAATAAAAATGTGTTAAGTCAGCTTTGCAGAAAGATATTACTGACGTAATGTCATTTCAATTGCATTTTGATATATATATTAAATACATTTTAAATCACTTTCCGTTATTAGAAACTATGACTATTGAGAGCATTTTATATAATTAAATACAATAACAATTAAGGGCATAGGGGGGTAAACACCATTTTTTGGTTTTTATCTTATTTTATATAGTTGAGTAGTAGTAAAAAATGTAGAAGGGGGGTAGGTAAAAGGGAGTTTAGACACTTGAGATATATAGGACAAAGCCTTAGAGTTCAATAGGTTTATTATGGGATATTTAGGGTACACTGAAGCACAATTTACACTAAAATGAAATGTTAATCAATCGGTTAAGGAACATAAGTTCACCAAGTCTAAAGATATAGAGGTAAGTTAGCATTTGAAATTTAGTATAAAAAACTATCTTGTTGATTCAATACATACAAATAATTTAATTTTTACATACATAATTAATTTCTTTTGAGAATTTTAAAATGAAGTATGCGAGAATGTGTAGCCAAACTTGTGTGTAGATTTGCAACAAGATACTTTATACAACTACTTACTACAACATTTTTATCTCAAGTTCTTAAAATCCTTTAAGTATAGACAATGAACAGTGTAGATTTATTTTTAAATAAATGTTTTAATTGATTAAAAACTTTTAATCTATACAATATACTTTATGTGTCAAATTGAAATTTTACTACTTAAAATGAATAAGATGTTTAAAATTCCTGGTTTTTTACTGATTTTTGTTCAAAATTCCAGGTTTTTCTAAAATTTCTCAAAATCCAGGTTTTTCCAGGCTTTTTAGCCTAAATTGTCAAATTCCAGGTTTTTTGGCAACCCTATTTTTAAAATTTGATATTCTAGAGAAAGAACTGATTATGCTTCAAAAACTATTTCGAATACAATTTCAAACAATATATTTGGAAAATGATGCTATTTTTTTCTTAATTCAATTATGTTTTATTACCATAAACATTGAACTTAATCATTATAAATTGTTACTGATATAATTAAATTTATACTCGTTTTTATATAGGTTTTATTAAGCAAAAAAAAATTAATTAATAAATTCTATTTTTATGAATCTCAAGTTTTGGTCTACAACAAAACAATTAATTCATGACTTTAATAAATATTAAAAGACAATAATTAAGAGGTTTTTTTTAGAAAATTAATTTTTAATAGCTAGTTTAAGACTAAGGCCTCATTCCTCAGTTTATAAATGGTTATTGAAATGAAATATTCTGTAAGTTTTACTCAAATTCATTTAAGTAGGTTATTATTTATATATACCTGGATTATCAGCAGATACATCTGAATCTGAACCATTTGAAAGCTTTCTTGTAGCATTTCTATACTTTCTATAAAGAGCAGGTGATTTCTTGGATGGTGTGTTGGAAGCTATAGACATTTTATCTAAATTAAGATTCATCTTAGCACCACCAATTCCTCCTGTTTAGTTTAAACCACAATTTAACTTTAAGACTTTAAAATGTTTTTTTTTTCATTTGAAAGAACTTATAAATATTATTTCACAAGTTACTACATTAAAAGAAAAAAACAAGTTTGACTGATTTTTTAAATATTATTAGCTATATTTTGTACTTGAATTTTTTTAAATTCAACTAAAAGTATCATCACTCTTTATACCTATTTAAAGTTAGATAATTAAACTTTATAGAATAGGTTTTATCTAAATAACTTATTATAGCTTTAGAAACAATAGGAATTAAACCTTTTATGTGCACAAATACATAAAAACTATTGTTTTTCAAGATTATTTTTACAAAACAAAAGTCTTTACATCTGCATTCAAAAAAAAGAACTAAATAGTTTGTAAGATGTTAAATTTGGTATCTTTAGAAGATAAATTTATCTTTGTTTTTTGTACTGCTTTTTTTTATCTTTTTAGCTAGCTCCTTCTCTTAAGAGACTGTTTAACACTCAAGTTTTTTAAATGTATCTTAATTTATTGTTTCAACTTATTTAACTACTCTGAAAAATAATTTGTAGATAATATAAAAATGTACAGGTTATGATAATGCTTTGTCCTTAACTATTAATCAAGAAAATACATAAGTGAAAAGTAAAATATGTTAATTAGAATATCAAATTTACCAAAAGAACTAACGAGGAGAATAGCACCCCTCTATGGTCTTAAATTTTTTTATGGGAATTCCAGTGTAGTCATTTATGTCATCTGAGCTATCATATTTAAATGCAGACTGGCGTTTTACTGCCAATGTGGCCATTTTTAGAACTATTTAATCTGTAAAAAAGTTTAGTCTTGAAAATTAGGAAATATGATTTTTTATCAATGTAAATTAAAGTATAATGATGAGTAAATCTATTTTTTAGAACTTGAATATAATTTATTAAGTTTAAACTAAGCTATTAGTTGCTTTTTACAGCCCTCATAATATTGAAACTAATATTTGAGACATAGCCAGTTCAAGTCAAAGAGTACAATAAGTTTCTTATGGAAGGAAAAAATTAAAACTGTGAGTAAATAAAAATCACTAAAAATCTATCTCCTCCTATGTTTTTTGAGTTATATACATTTAATCTTTATGAAATGTTCCTGTGGTATTTAAAGATATCAGTCAACACTGTTTTTTATTTACATTTATAACTATAAGGTTCAACAATTCCTTTTACAGTTTTAACAGACTTTTTTTTTTTTAATAAACTAAGGAGGAAAATGAATATTATGAATTTTATTTACTTATCATTTTAGTTTTCTCTTCCTATAAGGAACCTATTGTACTATAGACTATGAGCAGCTACATCTTAAAAACTATTTTGAATTTTGAAAATCTGTAAAAAGCAACTTGTAGCTTAGGTAAAACTCAACAATAAAAAATTAAATTGTACAAAAAACTTTTTCAAAATTCACAAACTTTTAAACCAGTAAGAAAACTAAAATCAGCATATTTTTCAAACTTAGCTTAAGATTAGCATTTGGTTGTGACTGACTGAGGAGTCCTAATAAGGACGAAACCAGTCTCAGTCTACCAAAGACTTGTGGTCTGATAATTAAATTGGTATGATCAACCCTTTTGTTAAACTACACATACAACAGACATTTTCTCAAAATATAGAGAAATAAAAAACTTGAAAAATTCTTTCAAAATTAAACTGAATATATATATACTTCACATATCTATTCAAAAATATAGGTTTAAGTGTTTGTTAACAAAAGATCCTAGTGAAACAAGTTCACTGGAATATATAATAAGAACAAACTATACAGTATGCTTCTTTTATTACACTGACATAAGTCAGATTTAACATTAAGTATTTTATCTATTATTAACCATCCTCTAAAAATCTATAGCAATTAATTTTATTTTTATGAACACATGTATACACCTACTTTAGCTTCTATTCTTTCCTTACAGTATTTTTTACAGAGCTCAGTTGACGTGTGTTAATCCATTAAAAGAAGGATACTGTTTAATTTGTTGTTATTACTTCACATATTTTTTTATAAAATTAATTTTATACACTGTAGTCTAAACTTTCCAGAAAAAAATACAGCTTCTTCATGGTTGATGTCAATATTTTTAATTAGTAGTTTATTATTATACCAATTAATTATAATTAGCTTCAAACACTTTTAAAAATTTTTACTAGTTGTCTAATTGCAAGTAAACAGGAAATAGCAAGGTTCGTGCGCATCATTTTTTCATTTAGCCTGACTGAGACCAGTTTAGCTTTAATTTTTTCAAAGTAAGGAAATCCCCTTTAGAAGTCATTTTAGGTATTAGGGGGTGTGGATTAGTACTATTGTAGTCTCCGACTTCAACCAGCTTTATCTCAAAAATATTTTGAGCTTTAAAAATCTGCAAAAAGCAACTCATAGCTTATTTACAACTCATTAAAATAAGACTAAATTGTGAAAAAGGTGATTGACCCCCCCTATGCCCTTAACATAACAAATTCAATGATAAATTTTAAAATAAGTGTTACATCTAATCTATTACTAATGTAAAAATTTAAATAATATTACTATATACAATTGTTCAATTTAATTAAGCACTAAGTGAAAACATTATAACCAGAAGATTTATAATAAAACAACGTGCATTGTCGTGTTTTATTAAAATTTAAAACAAAACGCTTACACGAGCTTTAAAATAAGTAAAAAATGTTTATTATAGTATTTTTACTAATACTTAAAACTGATACATAATTATAAATCCTAAACTAAAAATAAATACATAATCTACTCGAAACGAAATAATGAAGATTATTAAAAAATATTAGAGATTCAACAAAAGGTTTTTAGTATTTATTTTTACAAATACTGACTGATTTTGTTTTTAATAACAAAATCTTTATTTAGAAATAATTCACATCTCAATTTGATCTTAAAAAGATTTCTCAATCTTTTTTAATCAAAAATTTTCAAGCATTTGAACTGAGAAAAACTGAGATTCTCAAATTTTTAAATAAGAAAACTTATTTAGCCTGACTTAGCCTGACGTGCACGAACCCTGAAATAGTCTAAATTTAGTATGCTGGTGACCATTAAACCATATTTAACAATAAAAAGTTCTACTATTTGAGACCAATTTCCACCCACAGCTTTGGAAAAAAAAATAAGAATTTAAAATTAATACATAACTATTAAAAAAGTAGAAGGTATAACAAAAGATTAAAATAATTATTAGCTTTTTTATAGGATTTTTTTATACAGGTTTTTTCTAAACACATTTTAACAAATTCAATATCAGGACTCAAATTTAATTTAAAAAACCCTGTATAGCATTCTGAGTTTGAAGCAAAAACTAACATGGACTAAAAACTAATTTTATTTAATTTAACTAAGTCAAACAGGTTCATTTTTTACCTTTGAAGGCATAATGTTTTCAATGCATGTGCTGGTAAAATAACTTGAACCTTGTCTTTTAAACTAACTTTTACAACCTTGCTTTTCATTGAAGCATAAAAAGCAATGTGTGGCAACTCTATAAACAAGCTTACAATTACTTAAAACTTTAAGAAAATTTAGAGATATATTTGATTGTTTTTAGAGAGTTTTATAGGAAAATTAAAAAGGTAAAAAAAGACTACTTTACTCAAAATCTATCTTCTACAATCATTAAACATTTTTTTTTTTTTTTTGTTCTAATCTTTATTAAATTGAGAAAAATCAGTAGAAAACAATGTTCAACTAAATTATTTTTTAAATATAGACAAAAAAAAACTTATAAGTCACTTTTGCGTTTCAACTAAGTTTCTAAAAATATTAAAAAAAGCTTACCAAAAACTTTAGATCTATAGGTAGAATAACAAAAATAAATAAAAACTATTAGTAAATAGAAAACTGACAATGACAAAACTGTAGTTCGTAGGTTTGTACCAATTGTTTTTTAAAAATCACTATATCTTATAAGTTGATTTATTTTTGTATAACATATATAGCATGACTTATAGTTCTAACAAAAGTTATTTAAATTAAAGAACTCAGGACTCTACTTCTTTTTCAACTACTTTTTTACTTGCTTTAAAACAGATATTTATAAGTTAATAATATTAATTTTTAAACATTAAAATTTTATATCAGAGTCCCAAATATTTTTCAGAAACATATTTTTATTTTGATATTCTAATTTTTTTTTAATATTTTTAAAATTTAGAAACTGAACTTGTCATTTCAACTACTAAAATTACTACAAAATTACTATAATAGTGACATTTTCACTTTATCTTGAAATCTTAATTTTATTTTAGAAAACTATTTTATAACTACCATGGTTTATCAATTTTCTTTGAATTCTTGTTTTTGTAAATTGAACTAATCCAAATAAGTTCATAAAAATCTTGTGTACAGGGTTCTACTAAAAAATTCTTCAACTAGACCAGGATTTTTTTTTAATTTTTATGTTAATTTACAATCATTATTCCTAATGACAGATTTTACAATTTCATTTAACTACTACAGTTACCGCTACAAATAATATACTCATAAGAGCCTCTTTAGTTAACAGTGTGAAAAGATCTTTTAGATATCAACTGTGCACAGAGTTTTAATTTTTACAAAACTACTAATTTAGTCTCTGTTCATCTTTACTTCTACTTACATATAATAGCGTTTTTTGTTAGTTGGTACTATTTTTATTTCTTAACTGTTATTATATGTTCACTTTTAGATAATAAAACTTGTGTGAAGGTTTTAAATACTTTATACTATATCAACACTAATCTAAGCATCTGTTATAAGGTAATTTAAAATAAGTTAGGAACTGAATTTAAGTTAATCAACATAAATAAAAATTAAGATAAATTATCATAGGCCTTCTTAATGCTTTAATAAGATTTAAGAAGACTTATCTTATTTTTAGTCACACAAACACTCAAAACTAACAATTAAAACTACTGCAATCTGTTGTGCTGTACACAAACTAAATATAATAAATGTATTTATTAAATAACTAAAACATTCTTAGACAACCTAAACATTCTTATTGATTATGCAACACTTGTTAAAACTTAATTGAAAAAATTAAGTTTTTGATATATTATTTTGTAAAAAAAGTATTTTCAAATCAGATCTGCTAAATTTTTTTGGTGAATTCTTTTATATCTTTAAAACTCAAGTTTTTTGGTCCATTTTTAGTATAAAAATAAAAATGAGGTAAAAAATATAACAGCATAAGAACTATTAAAATATATTTGTTAAGCTACTTTAAATATGTTTTTTCATGGAAAAACTTTTTAATGATATTTTTATTGTTATGATAGTATTTTCGAATTTAATCAAAACTTTTTTACTTTACTTGTGAAGAAGTTTAAAATTCCAGGATTTTTAGTGATTCTTGTACAAAATTCCTTTTTTTTTTTTGAAAATTTCTAAAATTTCAGGTTTTTTGGTAATCCTGTTAAATCAATACAATTATCAAAATTTAACAAACTTACTACTAAGTTTTAAACCATTAAGTTCTAGTACATTTAAAGAAAAAAAAACTTTTTTACCAACTAAGGACAACATAATTAATTACTGTCTCTTTCAGTTTTTCAACTAAGCTTGTAAAGAACAATTTGTAGTTTGAGTGTAAATGTAAGCACTTTTTAATAAGAGATTTAATTGGTCAGGGTTTCTTAAGTTTTTTCTGAATTTATTCCAAGTTTTTAAAAGACTATTTTTTTGGTTATTTTTTAGTATAAAACTAAACTTTAGCATGGTTGCCACTGATTAAGCTGAGAAAAATTTCCTGACTTTTTCCTGACTTTTTACCAAAAATTTCCTGACTTTTCTAAATAAAACTCTTAAATTAAACTTATTCTTAAATACAGAAACTAACACTTGAAACTATATAAAGCTTTCAATCTAATTTTAATACAGGTTAAAAACAACAGTTTTTTGCTGAATACTATCATTAAACTTCCAGTACATCACTTAAACCATCTGTGTATGATTGATGTTTGTAATAAACAGCTCTATCAGCAAAATACTTGTATTATTATTTTAAAACATAGCATGTCTGAAAAAAGGCACAACTTTTTAGCATTTCCTAGCATAAATGTAACTAGAAAAACAAACGACATATAAGGAGCTTTTACATTTAAAACCTTGAATTAATAACGAACTTTCACAACTAAAATCTTCTTAAAACAATAACAAATTTTTACAGTTGAAACTTTAAAACAATAAAGAACACAATTTGTTAGAATTTCCTAGCATAAATGTATCTAAATAAACGAAACGACATATAAGGAACTTTAACAATTAAAACCTTAAATCAATAACGATTTTTAACAACTCAAACCTTATAACAATCACGTTAAAACAACAAAGAACTTAATCAAGTACTGTTTTTTTAAATGTATGTACTAAAATTTATTCTTTCCGATTTTATTTGCACTTCAACCCCTTCATCTAAAAAAGATATGGTTTTCTTCATCTGAACTGCATTCCGCTTCATTTTCTTGGCAGTTAAAATAATTTGCTTCATTTTATTTAAATCACTCTCATCTGCTGCCCCTACAATTGTTGAAGAGAACCTTTTCTCTAAACCAAGCCACAACTTGTGGGCTTCATTTCTTTTCCTTTGGCACTCATTTATTTTTACTCTCAAATATAAAATATTTCCTCTTATTGATTAGTATAAAATTTGTAATAAATAAATATACTCTTATTTACTTTAAAAACTTAAGTTACTCTACAAAAAATACAAATAAATTTAATCTTGGGATATACCTCTCTTATAACTTATATTATAAATTTAAACAACTTTGAAAAAAATTATGAGAAATAAAGTATACACATTAACTTGCTACATAAAATACTAAACTAACTGCTTAGTTATAAAGAACTCAATTATTTACTTAAACAAAAAGCACTTTGATTTTAAAATTATGCTGGATAAACCTTTTGTATATATCACAGTTTCACTATGGAAGTGTCCTTGCTCTTGTTCTTTCTGGTGTACATCAATAACTTACAGAATAATACAACACTAAAAATCATAAACTTTGCTGATGATACTTTATTATATACAACATTTAAGAAAAACACATATAAAAAAGATAATGAATACCTAAACTCCAAATTAGAAAACATATCAAGATGGTTGATGGACAACATGCTTAGACTAAATGTAAATAAAACAAGATACATGCTCTTCCACTGCGGCAAGATTGATATTTGGAAAAACATAAACTTAGATATAAAAATTGGTAAGTCAACTATATCAAAGGTAAATAATTATAAATAATTGGGTGTTACAATTGACAGTAATCTTAATTGGTCTAACCATATTGAAACATTAAAAACAAAATTATTAAAGACAATAGGTATTTTATACAAAACAAGGTACTATTTAAATCAAAACTCTTTGTATTACATTTTTAACTCACTTCTTATGAGTCATGTTAGATATGGATTACTTTGTTGGGGTAGAGCAAGCAGAACCAAAATTTCTGAGATCAATAAACTTGTAAATAGAGCTGTAAGGTGCCTACATTTTAAAAGTTGGAATGAAAATATTAGTAGTATAAAAATATCAAAAAAAAGTTTAGATGTTGAAAACATGTTTCAGTATGAGTTATGAGTCTTTATGTACAAATTCAAAAAAAGAATGTTTCCTGTTAATTTCAATCCTTACTTTACAAGTATAAACAAGATTCACAACCATTCAACGAGATTTTCAGAGACAAATTACTTTTTTCCTCGAGTAAATAGTCTTTACGGTTCTAAGTCCTTGTCATATCTTGGATGTAAGGTATGGGAGGAAATTCCAAAAAGCTTAAAAGAACAAAACTATCTTATAGCATTTCAATCTGGACTGAAAAATGTATTACTCAGAACTCAATCAGACAAAAGTCAATCTTAATTTTCAGTTTTAAATAGTATCTCATAAAATGATTTCTTAGTTATTAGGTTTTACTCTCTATTTATTTTTTTTTTTTTTGAGAAAAATCAATGGCAGCTGTGTTGGCTGGGTGTGAGCAGAGTTGATTTGGTCTTGGGTATAGTTTTTGAACAAGCAGTTTTTATTTACTAACTTTTTTTTTCTTTTTTTTATGTGAGTTTATAATTAAGTATGATTATTATTTTTGTTTATTTATTATTATTTTTTAAATTTTTTAAAATAATTGTTGAGTTTGTTTTAGAGTAACAGGGTTTTTGAACAGATGTAGTTGAAACTTACTTAGTTTATTTTTATTTCTAAGTGAGATTTATTAATTATTTTTTATTTACTTAAGTAGTTGTTAAGTTTTTTTTCTTATTTTTTGTTTTCTTTTTTAAACACATTTAGTTTTAGAAAAAGAAAATATGTTAGTTATAGCATTTTCACAATTTCTCCCTTTTTGGTCTATTATTGACCTTTTTATTGCATTTTTCAAGGTTGCTCTTGTAGAGAGGGCAACAAGAAAAATGTGAACATACATGATCATAAAAATTGAAATCTTTGGGAGGAGACGGTGTGGTGCCCATGGTAGACTATGATTTTCATGGTTAATATTGGCAGTAATGGGTTTAAAAAAGAGTGCATACCATTTTTTTCCTTTAAGAATTAATTTCTTTAGTTAGTTTAAGTTAAAAAAAAATCATACATTTAATTAAAAATTAGATTTTGTCAAAGTTTTAAATAAAGCTTATCAAAGTTATTTATACATATATGGTGTGAGGCTCGATGACCAAAAGGGGTTTCTCCACATTAATCCATTGACCATAGTTGTGAGCGTTCACTTTTTTCTTTCTTTCTTTCTTTCTTTCTTGCTACAGATCATCAATACTAAAAAGCTTATAAAATCTGCTTGTTCAAGTAGGGTACTTGTTCAAAATGTTAATAGAAAATTTTTGCAGTTTTGTAAAGGATATTTTACTAATTTATAACAGATGAAGGCATTGGAAATAAAATTAAATACATTTGTAAACTTCTAGGAAAATTTTGGAATCTTTTTCTGACTTTAAATAACTTTTAATTAATTTTTACCATTTGAAGGCTTTGGAAGGCAAGGAATTTTCTAAACTTAAAATGACAAAATCTGACTTTTTTTTTTATCAAATTTCCTGACTTTTCCTGACTTTTTTTCAAAACCCCCCGTTTTTTCCTGATTTTTCCTGACTTTTGTCATTTTTTTAAATTTTTCCTGACTTTTTCTGATTTCCTGACTTTTCCTGACCGAGTGGCAACCCTGCTTTAGTTAGAATACTGCGTTAGATAGTATAACTACATTAAAAAGATACTGTAAAGCTACTCTAAATGTGTTATAAAATGAAAAAAAATTAGCAATACATTTTATTTTTCATTTTTCATATCTATTTGAATTTTCATTACAACACTTGACATTTAAAAATAATAGTTTAAATTCCTAGTTTTCATAGGTTTATTTTTTTGGCCTAAATTGTCAAATTCCAGGTTTTACAAGGATTCCAGGTTTTTTTAGCAGTCCTGATTTTATTTTATTATATTTAATAAAACAAATCTTGTATACATTTTCTGATTTTATTTTATTATATTTAATAAAACAAATCTTGTATACATTTTTTTTAATAAATTAGAGTTTATAAAGGTTGCCACAAATTGGAGCAAAAAGCCAACCTGAAAGACAAGAAACTAGCTAGAGTTACATCAATTAGCCAAGTTAGTCTGAGCAGGGTTGCCACTTGTTTTTCAAAAAATTTTCCAGGTTTTCAAAATTTCTTCCAGGTTTTTAAAAGTACATATTTTTGGGTCTATTTTTGGTTTAAAGTTAAGTCTAAGGTAAGAAATTGTGTTATATAGTATAAAAACATTGAAAAGATAATAAAAGGTTACTTTAAATATGTTTTTTAATGAAAAATTTCAATGATGACAACTTTTTTTATTTATGTGATATATTTTTTGGGTTAAATTGGAATTTTACTACTGAGCATCTGAAAATTGTTAAAATTCCAGGTTTTTCCAGGTTATTTTTGCCTTAATTGTGGAATTCCAGGTTTTTCAGGATTTTTCCAGGTTAAGTGGCAACTCTGGCCTGAGTATATGAAATAATTGAACAAAAAGTATTTTGAACCAATAACTGTACAAATTTACTGTTAATCAAAACTTGAATACTTAATTACCTAAAATAATAACAAAAGGACTTAAACTTTATAATTAAGAAACTAAGGCTGACTTAGCTTGTTGATGCAAATTTGGCTACTTTCTAGTTTTGGCAAATAAGATTCTACTTCATAGAAAACTAGAAATTTAGCCTGAGATTTCTGTAAAAATTCCAAATTAGCGGGAGTTTGTTAACAAATTGTAGACATGCCTGATTATTTTAAATAACCTGTTTTTAAACTAGCATGACTCAGCCTGAGTTTTTCTTAAACATTTAAATATTCTAAATAGCTTAAGACTGTGGCAACCAAGCTGAACTAGAACTCTTAATTGTTACACTTATTAACTCAAATTTTCAACATTTGCAAACTTTATTCAACTAACCACTGGTTTTTTTGAAATTTCTATTATATTATTTCTAAGTTTTTAAGTAAAAGTTTTCTTGTTCCTTTTTAGTAGTAAATTAAACATTATTTAAAGTGTTTTTTTAATTATTAAAAATATTTGATAATATACTATATTGCTACTCTACTTATAATAAAAACTCTGAAAAAACAACTTTAATTGTTTAGCTTCTTTTTTTTATTAAAAATTTTATTGAAAACTCTAGAATGTTCAAGGTAGTTCCAGGTAAAATGGCAACACTGGTTTCTGTTAAAAAATAGGTGTTTATTCATTACATATAGTACTTAACATTATAGTTTACAATTAAAAATGTAATTTTTGTTTAAAATGTCCATCATATAAAAATTAAGTCTATTACATATTTGTAATTTTCTTTTTAATATATACAATTTTTTTTTTAATTGCGTCAGTTCAAAGTTGCCAGAATTTGAGTATGGTGCAAATTTAGACATTGTGAATACTTAAGTTTCTTGAACTTAGAGTGTCAAGCTTTTAGCCTTAAGGGCATAGGGGGTTATCACTTTTTTTTACAATTAGATATTATCTTATACAGTTTTAACTAAGCTATAAGATGGTGGTTTTTACAAATTTTAACAAAACCACAAAAAAAGACTATTTCACTAAAAATCTATCTTCTCCTACATCTTTTGAGATAAATACCTCAAACTTTTAGGAATAATCCTTGCAGTATCTAAAATATTCTGTTGGAAGAATTTTTTAAAAAAATTAAAAAATAAAATCCCTAATGTAAAAAATAAAGAAAAAAAAGTATTTTTAGTCAAAAGTGTATAAATTTTATAGTGAAACAGTTAAATTCAATGAAGCTTCATTTATTATAAGTTTGCTTTGTAACAATTTAAGACTAAATATTATAACAAACTAAAAAAATACTTAGTAAGTATGTTCCGGGTTTTCAAATTCCAGGTTTTACCAGGATTACAGATCTTTTGGCAACCCTGCATAGAGGATGCAGAGCAAGATTGATATGTAAATCTTCTCACAGTGGAAAATGAGAACCAGAGATAAACAAGTACCAGGGACTAAAAATGATAAATTGAAATGTTGTTTCTTTTATGTTATTACAAATAAAATAACAATTTTTTTATATCATTGAATACTAATAATAAAAGTATTTTAAAATTATAATAAAAGAAATAAAATTTTTGTTTACACTTAGAAAAGTTTTTCATAAGATTGATAACCTACATTGTACTTATATCTCTTATTTTTATTTCCTTATAAATGCTCTTGAAGTTTAAAACAAAATTAAATTTAACCAATTATTTTTAATAAAACACAGAAGCATTAGAGGTAATTCATTAAGCTACAGACTCCCTATCACATATTACATGTTGTCCATGACATTTATTGTTACCAGTCCAGAACATATATTGTACTTCTTTTAATGTTTTATCAAAAATCGTTGCAAGGGGTAGAGTTTGTGGTTGCAAGGGGTAGAGTTTGAGACTGATGTTTTTTACTATTAAAAAAAAAAAAATAAAAAAAACTTCAAATAACCTTTTTTTTTTAGTTTAAGATAAATATAGAATTAAATATAAATAATGGGACTATTGTAGACTTTGAAGACTTGGAAGTACTTTTTATTTGGATGTACATAATTGACAGCAAACAAAACTGTACTATAAAATTGCATTAGAATCTTTGTTTGAGTAAAATTAATCTAGATGAAGTAAAAATATTATATCAATACATACGGGTATCACTATTTTAAATTAATCATAATTGGGGCGAAACATACTTTGTTTAAAAACAAAAAGCTATCAGTTAATACTACTTTATTATAATTCAATTCAAACTATATACTGCATTTCCAAATTAAAAAATTTGAGTTTATAATTACTTTTTTTTAAATATTACTATATATTTTAACAACACTTCAACTTTTAGCAATTAATTAGAACGTTTGTTCAAAATAACGTTTTTTTTTGTTAAAGTGTCAAAACTATTAGTAGCAAACAAATTAAAAAAAATTACTTTTCATAGGTAAATACTTACTATTATCATAACAAAAATAAAAATACTTTTTTCAAAATTTGATTGAACACTTTATATAATTATTTTTTGAAGTACACAAAGAGCTTTTCAAATAAAAAATATAATTAAGTATTTGGCATTAAATTAACAGGTAAGATTCAGCAACAGTTTAAGTTTCAAAATTTTTAAAGGAAAAACTTAAGTTTTTGTTATTATTATATTGATATCATTTATTTTTCTAGTCTTTTTTTTTTGCATAGAATTGTTTGTATTCTACAAATAACACAGCAATTATTTTATATAAAAGCGTTCTTTGTTCGATGACTCGTAATTTATTAGGTAGTTTATAGTAATTTTAACTTTGATTTTACGAATTTGGTCACTAATTTATTAGAAATAGTTGTACAATGCATTCTCGTTTATCCGCTTCCTCGCTTAACCTGCAGATTTTAGTCAAGAAGTATTCTAATTTAATTGCTTTTGTTAAGCAAGCAGTTTACAGTTAGTTCTAACAATTTTTCAATTTAATGTTATAACTAATAAAATACTTTTTAGTGTTCATTTGCAAGCTTTACTGACTACATATTTTTGATATATTTATCATATCTGATTTAAAAAATAGATAAGACAGCAAAAAAAGGAAAACGAGTTAAATTATCAATTAAAAACAATCTAAAAATTGGCGAAACGGCAAAAGATAATTAGCCTAGGTCTGCTAAAATAAGTCAGCTTAGCATAGGGAAGTCTTCTTTAAACGAAGCTTTGGGAAGCAAAAAAGATTAAAATAGTTAAAGCCAAAAAGTAGGAGCACGGAGTCCTCCTTAGCTTACTATCGTTGCCAGTCAGAAGGCACGCAAGAAAGAGTGTCACAACTCAATCAGTTCCTTATGTTTTCTGCTAAGAAACGAGCAAGTTCTATCAAACAACTTTTAATTTTATATTCCGATAGTTCCGATATTAATCAAACTATTAATGTAATTTGTTTTAGTTAAATGATTTTTGAATTTCATCAAGTTTTGTCGTTTAATTTATGTCTGTTTTAAGTATTGCTTAATTAAAACAATATAATATATTAACGGAAAGTTTAGTGTGCGTTATATTGTATGTATTGTTAATGTAAAAGGCGAAGAATATTTAAATAAGCGATGTTTTGTTATTATCCGGCCAACGGCTAACCCGACCCGGTCATAATTACAAAAAAAAAACATGGCCAGATAAGCGAGAAAGCACTGTACTACAATAATGATCAAAGTCAGTAAAAATAGTATCGCTGCTTACACAGCGATGTAGCATTTACTTACCCACCCCTAGCTTATAGGCTTTAAAAGTTAGACATTAATCACCAATTTAGAAAACAAGGAAAAATCAAAATTAGTTTAAAAGAGTACAAGGTTTTATGACTTTTAACTTTAAAGTAATTTAAGAATAATTTAAGATCCATACTAGTTACAAAAACTAGAAAAAAATATTTTACAAAATAGTTTTTGGCACAATAGGTCTTTTGAAAGCGTTTCAAAACATTACTACAAATAATTGAATTATATTAAATAATAAATAATCGTAGGTTGTCTCGGACACTGTTGTTGATAGTCGTGTGGCGAAGTTCATTATTTATTACTGATGGCGCGTAGCATTCTAACTTTGTTGATAATGGCCGTAGTAAATACTGGTTAAAACTGATTAAAAGAGCATAGACTAAAATCTCAAAATATGGTGAGAATGTCTAGGACGTTGGGCTGTGAACAATTTGACTTCATCAATTTTTCGGACTTTACCCACAAACGGTCGCTTCAGTGCATATTTGGTCGCTTGTTATAGATTTCAACAGCGGTTTCGCGCGACTATGCCTACCTGATGACTCCTAATCAGGATGAAACCGGTCGTAGGTTGTCTCGGATACTGTTGTTGATGTCGTGTGGTGAATTTCATTATTTATTATATAGTAATTGAGTAAGCTTTTTAGATTGTTCGAATTGTTGTAAAACCATCCTTTTTAACTGTTATGATAATAAAAATCTACTGAACAATAAATTTGTATGTAAACTAAAAATAAAACAGCAAAAACATATAAGGACCCTTTCTTAGAAAAAAGTGTTATTTATTTTATATACAAATTAAAGGTGTATAAGTACATGTGTAATACTTAATTTCATTTTTTTTATATCTTAATTTTTCAGGTTAGTTCATCATATAAATGATTCAGTATAGATATTTTTGTAAATGACCTTAGATTAAATATATAGTGAAAACAGGTTTATCAACGGAATCAATTAAACTTGAAGGTTAATAAATTAAATAATGTTTACTACAAAAAAGACAGTTACTAAGCTTAACCGCTGAACAGACCATTAAATTGCAATTTTGTAATAAAAATAAAAGAAAAATTATGCAAAAACCAAGTTGAACTTATGAAAAAAAAATATATAGAAAAACACATTGTAGAAATTTTAATGCTATGTAATTGTTTATTAGTTTGTTTAACAAAACTAAAAACAAACAAAATAATTTGAAAATTGTTAAAGTTGTATATATAAGCAAAAATTATTATATGTTGTTTACAGATAAATTTGTTAGGTTAAGCTTAGAATTGTACTACTATATAATAAACTATACAAAATTTGTTTTAATATTTAACCAGAAAAAATTCTTGAATTTACTGTTTCTAGTGAATTATATATTAAAGATTTAGATTAAAAAACTTAAGTTGATTTTCTTGGGCAAAACGTGATGTCATAAGGGGTGCAAAGTAATATAAAATACGTTAAATAGTACTGTTTTTTTAGAGGGTTTAAATACAATTTTTTAGAGATTTTTTGAAGGTTTTTAATTTACTTTCAGGGTTTACAAAAAAAAATTTTGTTGTCCCTTTTTAGTAAAAAATTAAATTAAGATAAAAAAACTTAAATAGTACACAATTACTGAAAAGATACTGTTTTGCAACTAAAAATTTGTTTTAGAAATAACTAACTCTTAATAGATTAGTTTTTATTTTATACAACAGTTATTCCTTATCTTAATTACATCATTTTACATATAAAACTTGTTTAAACTTTCGTTTTTCCATTTTTTTCAGGGTTGCCAAATAAATTTGAATTTGACAACTTGCGTAAAAAAAACTAGAATTTAAAAATTTTGAAAAAACACTTGAAAAACCTTATATTTTTAAGAGTTTTGTATGTAAAGTAATAAAATTTCGATTAGATACAATTTGATTATCGTTAAAAAAAACGTCAATTTTATTAAAAAAAAATTATTTAAAGTAGCCTTACAGTATTTTCTCAATGTTTTTAAATTATTTATACTGTTTTTTGCCTTAAATTCAATTCTATACAAAAAATGGACATAAAAATTTGGCAAACCTGTTTTTTGAAAAGTTTTTTAAACCATGGTACTTCCAGATCAAATAGCTACCCTGAAAACAAAGTAAACATGTAAATTAGTTTAAGTTAACAAAAAATAAATAAAAGTTGAACATTTATATATAAAAAACGGGGACGGGTCAAATATGAACGAAGACACTTTTGCACGAAGAGTTTTCTTTTGCACGAGGGTCAATTATGCACGAAAGAGAAAAACAACTTATAATTAATTAAAAAAAAATAAATATCAAGGTTTAGTGGTAACTAAGATAGTAAAAAAGTAGTAATAAAAAGAAAAAAGACAACAAAAAAATAAATTGAAAAAAAAAACTAATAAAAAAGTACATATATACTATAAAAAAAAGGCTAAGGGTAAGGGGAAACAGTGTCAGTAAATTAAAATGAAAAATAAATTAAAATAAAAACAAAATAAATTAAAATAAAAACAAAATAAATTAATCAAAAAAGTTTAAACTCGTTTAAAAATGTCTTCGTGCAAAAGTGACTCTTCGTGCAATAGTGTCCCTTCGTGCATGTTTGACAACTACCTATATAAAACAACTAGTTGATGCTGCTAATCATCTCTTCGACTCATCACGCGTCGCTATTGGTGCTTAACTTGAAACCATTTTCATTTTTTTATATTAAGCTTAAGGGTTTTAATAAATAAAATTAATAAAATTTAATTAAAAGATATTTTAAACTTCAAAAATGTAGATTTTCATTACATACCGTAAGTTATTCTTAAAAATATTTCATTTTTTCTGGACATAACGTAAAAAGGTATCCGTGGTGTACGAGTCGATAACCGAAGGAATTTTACGCCACCAGGTCCTAGGACCAATTATATGTACATTTTTTTTGTAATTCAATAAACTCATCAGACACAAAAGCGAAAAAAAAATTTCAAGCCTTTAACAAAAAAATTATTCATAAGCTAATAACGTTTACTTTAAACAAACAAAAAATCGATGATCATTAAAACAAGTATACACCTTAAAAACGAACTTTTATAAAGCTTGTATGAAAAGTACCTGATCGTACCAAACAAAAACTTTAAAATAATTATACGGTTAGAAAGTGATACAGTATAAAATACTGTTGTATATTATTTTATTAATTAAAGACTTTTTATTGAACTAGTAAAACTGATGAATAATGAATAAATAAACGTGTTTTCGAAGACAAGTCACTTATTTTTCTTTTTTTTTTAACTCTACTAATCAGATTTTTAAAACTTTTAAATGTCGTACTTCGAATAGTCATGTAACCATTTTTGTCCCTGACATTAATTAGAACTAATTTGTGTAAGCAACAATACGTTTATAAATCTAATCTTTATAAGTTGTTATAGATTAAATTTGAATTTTGTCGCCTATTTTATTTTTATTGTTGCTTATCTTATTTAAATTACTGATCAACTGTTTTATATATGCATTATGAATTGTGAATGTCTAATTAATTAATTTTTGCTCAATTATGCTAATTAGTGTTAATTGATTTTTTCTGATGTAACCTCTAACTATTTATTTACTCAAAATTTAATCTTAAAATTAGTTGCTAACAAAAGTAGTTGAAAAGCATTAGCCGAAATCGATTTTATTTGTTGTTTGCTTTAATAAAGATGTTTTTGAATGAATATTGTCTTAGATTTCTGTATATTTAAAATTAATGTGTTTTTTTAGTCGACAAGATACTTATAAGGTAAAACCCTTAGCTTTATGTTATTTGAGAATTTCTTTTATCAATTTAAAAGCAGCTAGAGTTGTATACTGCAGGGTCCCTTTACCAATTTAAATCGAGTTTTTCATTAAATAAATGACCTTAGATTTACTAATTTTAAATCTTTAAGAAGTAGAATTATTTTTTTGTTTTACTATTTTTTTATGATTTAATTTTGTTTCAGTTTTTATAGGCTTTCTTACTTTAAGTTTATAAGTTATTTGTATTTGAATAAAAAGTTGTTTTTTTAATAAACGAAAGATCTCTTGCTTAGTGTTTTTGTTTAAAAAACTTAAGGCAATTATTTTAAGTCTCATTTTTCAAAGTTTTTCTTTTTAAAAATATATTTTTTTACTATTAGGTTTTTTTTATCTATTTTTTAATCTCTTTACAATTTTGATTTAATTTGGGTTTGCGCTTATTTAAAGATCATTACATTTTTTAATATTAAAATAAATTTGAATTATATAAAAATCTATTTAATTTAATTCCAGTTTTTTTAAGGTTATAGCTTTATTTTACTATTGTTTTCAAGTTTTACAGCTTTACTCTGTTTTTTTTTCTGAAAGTTATACATATTCTTAAAATATTTTTGTTATAAGTTGAGTTAAGTTTATAGTAGTACGTAAATTTAAAACATACTTTTTTACAACTTAAATATATTTTTGTTTTTAAAAAATTAATAAAAAGCCAACTTATTTGCCGAAACTATTGATAAAATTTAAAGTAAAAAACATTTCAGATTAAATTTGTACCTTTTACCTTAGAGTTCAATATATTATTTTGTATCTTTAATGTCAGATGCTATGATATATTATAAATACATATAGTTTTTTTGGATATCAATTGTTTAAAAACGTATTTAAAGTTATAAAGTTTAATAGTCTCATTTTTTATAGTTTTTCATTTTAGAGCTTTAATTTTTGACTGTTAAGTTCTTTTAACTAATTAGCTCATTATTGTTTTGGTTTAAGCTGGGTGTGCGCTCTTTTCGTGCTCCCAGGCCCTTGAAGTAAAGTTTTTTTTGACATTATTTTTGTTTATGTGTTTTTGTTCAATAAACTTACTACCATGTGAGTCATTATTTTAAACAGTATAGGTATAATGATTGATCCTTATTTGAAGTAGTGTTCTGTAGGTCTGATGTACGTTTAGATTCTTTTTAATATTTTCTAGCCTAAACTTTTATTTGTAAGGATATTTTTAGTTTTTTTATTTAATTACGATTGTCGATACATGCGCTTTAGGTTTTTATTTTTGTTTTATGATAAAGTACTAACTATCAAACAAAGTTTTCCTATTAGTTTATAAGTTTAACAATTGATTAATTTTTTTTTTCTTTGATGTAAAGTCTTAAAACTTTTCTTAAAAAATATTGATAGCTGTTTCCATTATTTATTGATTTAATAATAAGTTTCAAATCTTAAAAGACTAAAAAAGGCGAACTACAACGAAAAGCGCTAACAAGATTTTTTTTAAAGCTAGCTGCTGCTTACAGAGCTGATTTGTTACGGTCGTTAGCAAGTTCTTTCCATTTTCAGTGCTAACGTTTAAGCACTTTAGGTCGCAATTGCAAAGACATTTCCTAAAATGAACGCAGTCACGTTTTCCAACTCATTAATAAAAAAGAAACTTATGAATTCGCTTCTTATCCATCCTTATAACAAGATAAAGTCAGTGAAGCCTGCGCACAGAGCCATCGTAGATGGACTATCTTGATTTTCTTCTCTTAAAAGCTATTCGCCATCAACGTTGCACTACTGCATACAGAGTTCTTACGCAAAACTGTGCAGTTTTAGACTGTTGTTTTCCCTAAAATTTGTTTGCCAGCGCCATGTTGGGTTTGTAACCAGATGAAACTAGTTACTTATTAGATAAGTTGCGTAGTCTATCAAACGATTGCTTGAAACGATAACGCGATTTAACTTTTCAGTAGGTTTTTATTTTTTTAGCTTCAGATTATTTAATTAGATGTGGCACCTCGAAAAAATCAAAATAAATTATTTTAAGTAGCGTTATTTTTTATTTAATTTCTGCATATATATCTAAAAATTTGTTTTTGAGTATTAATCTAAATACCTTTAAATAGAGTTAACTGATACTTTTTTTTGATACTCATCTCTTTTGAATCATAAATCTTTTTGTCAAATATTTAAAATTATAAACAAAACATAAAAAAAAAATTCATTTTATGTTTCGTATGATTCAAATTGTTTAAGTAAAAAAATATTAGCTGAAGCTTGTACAGTGGATCCTTGCTAACCCGGCTCTCTTTTGTTCATTACCTCGTTAATCTAACCGGTTTAAGTCGAGACATATTTTGAATTAAATTGTCTAAAATCAAAGTTTTGACTGAAAAACTAAAATATAGTAATGAAAACATTGTGCTAGTTGTTTATCAAAACTAATTTTCAATTTTATTAAAGTCTTTAGTAAGTCATTTTTTGTCTATTTTAAATGCTAGGCTCGTTGAAAAAAAAAAAAAACAAAGATAAAAATAGAAAAATTAGCGTTCGATTTATTATATGCATAATTAAAGGTCGATTACTTAAAAAAAATGTTTTGTTCTTATCCGGCAATAACTACAAAAAACAGCCCAATATAACCGGATTAATGAATGGGTGCACTAAATGTGAACATTTAAGTCTTCTTAAATCTTACTAAAAAAGCTAAGTGCTTATTTAGCAAACTTAAAAGATTCTCAAATTTTAAACTATTTTCAAAATCTGTACTGACAAATCAAAATATTTTTGAGCAACAGACTCATATTTTAATAACAACTCTTCAATTTTTTTTCCAAAATTTTTTAAGCATTTAAATTAAAAAAATGACATTTTCCAAATTAAAAAAAATAATATTTAGCCTAACGCGTATGATTCTTGCGCATAGCATACTTACAATATAAATAGGTATGCAATGTTAAATTTAACATTGTCAAAACAAGTGTAGGAGCAATATCTAGTAGATCTATATATTAGGATTAAATATCATAGGCTCCATAAAAGTTGTTATAAAGCTTAATTTAAGTTATTTAGAAGATTATAAAAATTTACTTACATACATTCAGGAACCCTGTATTAAGTAATAAGATAATACATGAAAATAAAATAGTATATCTTGGTCAAACCCATTACTAGTCAAACAAATGTATTTGCAAGCCATCATGTACGTTCGAGGAGTTTAGTAATGAACGCGAACAAGAGAAACACAAGTAGAGGAAGAAGTTAAAATTATAAAACCATTTGCATCTTATCTGTCTACAATTTAGAATTAAAGCTAACCAAAAAAGAAAACTCAAGTTAGAACTATAATAGCTGAAAAATGGAAATACAGTAACTTCTCGCATCTTTACGCACTCGTGACGTTACGCATTTTAGAATTTTAAAAAATTCAAAAAGTAAAAACATAACTTTTTTTAATGTTGCACAAATTAGATTTATTTATTTTAGTATTGTATATGTTTAATTTAAAATATTTTTTAAAGTGCTAACTCACCACTCTATATCTTTAAAGTTTGTAAAACTATTTTCCTTGACTAATTGATAAATATTTAGTTATACCTTAGTATATCAGAATTTCATTCCTACTCAAAAAATCCATCTATATAATTTTAATACAATGCAAGACAAGTTTATCCTTATGTGGGCAAAGGTAAAATTAAAAAAAATTTGTAGTATCATAAACAATTTTTATTAAACATTTTTCTTATATTTTTGTTCAAAACAAGAAATCTATTACAGCACCAAATGTATACTTTTGTAAAAGGCTATTGAAACAAATTTTAATATAGACACCACACTATTTCTTAATTGTAAACAAATGCTTAATTATAAATTTGCCAAGTAGAATATAAGTGTCAAATAAGTCACATAAAGATAAAATCTACTTATTAATAAAATTAGTAAATATTTTTACAAGTACTATTATTTTTCATAAATTAAATTTTTTTTTTATCAATATACGTATAGTTTTATCGTTTGTTTTCATATTTATAAATTAAGTAAACCTATCTAAAAAGTGCGAAAGGCCCCAATCTAATTTTAATTAGAAGCAATATAAAAAAACAAAAATTATAGTAAGTATATTTTGTACTTCTCGTATCTTTACGATCTCTCGTATATTAACGCACTTTTTCTATGGACATGTGCGTAAATAAGCGAGAGGTTACTGTAAAGCTTTATTCAAGTTAATTAACTTACCTACGTTCTTAATTTAAGTTTGAATAGCTTTTTTTTATAGCATTGTATAATTACTTCTTAATTTATAAATCATTCTTCAAAATAGTTTTACATCTAATTAAGTCATAAATATTTAAGATATAATTCGAAAAGTTAATTAATTTTTTTTAATTGAAATAGTGATCTTAATTTAAATGTGGTATTTGAATGCAACATAACCCCTTCGGGGTTGCCAAAAGTTTATCGTAATTTTCTTCCAGGTTTTTGGTTGGTTTTCAAAATAGAATGTAGCTAAAAAAGTTATCTAAAATAGTATAAGAGGGTAGGTATCAACTATGCACGAAAGGACACTTTTGAACGAAGGGTCATTTTTGCTCGTAACACTTTTGCACGGGTTGATTTTTTTATTATTTTCTCTTTTTAATATCACTGTTACCCTCGGCCGGTAACTTTTTATTCTATTTGTTTTTTCTAATTTTACCTCGGTCGGTAACTTTTATTTCAAATTGTTTTTTTTTTTACTATCTCTGTTACCCCCAATACGTACCGTCGGTTGGTATGCTTTATTCTCTTTTTTTTTATTTATTAAAAAAATGTTTTTTCTGCTTTTTTCTTTATGTTTTACTCTCGTGCAAAAATATCTTTGTGAATATTTGACCCGTCCCCAATATCACAAAATTGAAAAGGTTCTGTAAAGCTACTTTAAGTGAGTTTTTTAAAGAAAAAAACTGTCTTTATGATAGTTTTTTGTGTTTAATTGAAACTTTATTATTTATCATGTAAAAATAGCTTTAACTTCCAGGTTTTTCACCGATTTTTGTTCATACTTTGAGGCTGTTTTTTTTTTTTCAAAAAATTGTCTAATTCCAGGTTTTTGGCAACCCTACCCATCCGACAATCGTAGAAATGATTCTATTTATCATTTTGTAGCATAACTATGGGAGCTAATTCAACATGATTAGCTTTGTAGCACAACTAAAGTCAATAGCTTGCAGTTTTCACAATACCAATTTCTCTTTTTTACTAAAACTTAAATAGTAGACTACGTAGCTTAGTTTATTACGAAGAACTCTCATATGGGTTTAACAAAAAAGCGCCTAGCATTAATCATAAAAAACGAAAACGATTTCAGCTATACTGATGATAGACAAAATGTGAATACTTCGTTATAATAATACTGAAATTCTAGTTATTCATATGTTTGTAATTAAAAATAACTGAATTTAGTTATCATATCAACTATACGAATTAGTTAAGTAACCAATTGATAAATCATCTTAATCTTCAACTTAAAAAAAAAAAATACAGTGAGACTTTTCAAATAAACACTTTTACACACATGAGCTTTTATAAAGAAACTAATGAATTTATTAAACTAAAGGAATTGCGAGTTAAAAATTAGATTACATAAATAGTTTTATTTTCTAACGTAATATTATTTTACTTTTAAGACCAACTTATTGATAACAAGATTATGTCAAGAAATGTTCTGATAAAAAAAACAAGACTCAAAAATTTATATTATTAACATTAGTAACTAATGTTTTTATATAAATTTTACTCAAATTTGAGCTAAGTCTGTCTTTTACTGTTGAAGGTTCAACAGAACATTCTGACCACCGGGCAAATATGAAATATTTCTGCTCTTTGACATGACGTGAGCAATTTCTTCAGCTGCTTCCAATTTACGAAGCTCAACCAATCCTTCACCCGACTCAGCTAATTAAAAAAATGTAATAAAATATATTTTTGTTTTAACAAAATACAAATTGTAACATTAAACCAACTCATTGCATTGGCGATTAAGTTAGCAGCAACGGAATCTCCCTCAGCCGTTGTTATAGCTGCTATTTTTTGTTGTTCAGCCTGTTGTTTGATACTTATATGTTAATAACTATATAAACAATAACTAACATACTACTAGTATATAACACAATTATTTTTTAAGTTTGCAAAAAATAATATAAAAGTATTACAATAAAGTTTAACAATTACTGATTAGTTTAGGGATGGGCAACGTACAGCCCGCGACGTAATTTTTAGCTTAAAAAATATTTGGATAAAATAAACAAACTGAGGTGTTTACAATTTTTTTTTTGAAAAGTTCTGTTGGTGTGATATTCAATAAAAGTTAGTGTCTGTTAAAAGATTGTTTTATAAGAATTACCTTTTGAAAAAAATTCTATACTTCAGTTTGTAAAATCATACTGTCTGCAAAGACTATTTTGGGTAAGCCCGGACGGCAAAAGAAACTTTAAAGTAAACATTGCGCGCCGACTAGATAAGTTCCTACCCTAAACTAATTATTCTTTAGAATAAACTTTAAAACATAACTTTATATTCTTTTTTTTTTTGAAATTTTAAGAATTGAAATGGGTTATTAATCTTTTAGACAAAGTACTACCCTAATTGCTTATAATGCATAATCAAGTATGCACAATTTAGGCAAACAACTTAATCTTTAATTTATGACAAAAAATTAAGTGTTTAATATACTTGGACATTAAAACCTTCTATCCTCAATAAAAAGAAATCTCCTATTAGGTACCATTGAGTGGTACTCATTCCTAGTTGTCGGAACTTCAAATTGGATAACTTATGCATACATGTGAATTTTCAATGTTTTTTGACAAAAATGATATTGATGATTTCAAACAGCACTAAAAACTTTAATACGCCCATGAAATTTTATCCTCTATCAATTATCTACAATTATTGGTCGAATGTATAAGAATCTACAGAGATGATTGCTTGGACATTAACAGACAAATAAATGGATAAAAGATTAACA
Source organism: Thalia democratica (assembly GCF_965202585.1). Lineage (NCBI taxonomy): Eukaryota > Metazoa > Chordata > Thaliacea > Salpida > Salpidae > Thalia > Thalia democratica. Next base: position 52,993,673 of record NC_139169.1, on the reverse strand, counting down.
AACAGCTTTGAAAACACTATTACTAAAGAAATACAAGAAACTAGATTCAAAATTACTAATGCTGGTGAAAACTTAATTAATCTAAATATATATTTATTTATGTTTATCTATTAATAATTACGTCACGTATCATAAACCTGATGCCAAGACTGTTTACATTGATAACGTATCGAACCATCAAAATAAAATATACCCAAAATGATTCAAAAAAGAAAATCAAAATTAAGCAAACCAATGGGTCATTCAATATTTCAAGTCATATCTTATAGAAATCTTATAAAACAAGTTTTAACTTTAAGGCTGAATACTACCTATTAAATGATATAAATAAACTTAAAAACATAAAAGTTATATTATACAATCTACTGTATTATTAGTCTGTAAATCCAAAACTTTACAAAACATCATAGATACTTTAGATAAGCATTTACCTATATCACATCAACACACAAAAACCTTTAAAATAGCTGCTTAAGACTTCATAAAGTTGCTACCCAAACACAAAAGCAATCATTAAAAGTCTCAACAAAAAAATACTTAAAACAACAACCAATGGACCAAAACCTCTGTATCTGTAAGAATAAAAATTACTATCCAGTTTGTAATAAGTGTAAGTTGAAATGCGTAATATGAGGTCAAAGTTTCTTCAGATAACAATGCAATATGTTATATATTGAATCAACACGGAAGTAATTTTAAACCAGATTGTATGAGCACTAAGCATTTCCCCTAAAAGTGGACAAGAAAAACCTAATAACTGTACTTAACTGTTTACGAAATTTATACATATAAAAATTTTAAGCACGCTGTTGAATAGAGATCAATACAGGGTTGCCACTCTTTGAGTCAAAAAACCTTCCTTGAGTAACCTTAAACTTCCTAAACTTGTTTTTTCAAATCCTTAAATATACATCCATATAGATTCAATTCCTTATTATTATTTCTAAGAATAATGAAGAACTAGCCGCAAGGCTAAAAAATTCTAAATAAGAACTTTAAAAATAAAATTAATTTTATTGAACAAAATATTGAAACTGGATTAGCAAATCTCATTCTAGATTTAGAAAAAAAATTCTCCGAGATTTCTATAAAAATCTTAAAACTTCCCTTAAATTTTTAGAAAAAATCAAAACTGCCTTGAGTTTCCCTGTGTTTAAAAATAAAATAAAACTCCCATAGTTTCCCTGAAATTTTCTTCAATTTGAAAATTTCCTGAGTGTGTGGCAACCCTGTCAATAAACTTAAAAAGTAAATTTAAGTCTTAATATTTGGCAATTAATGTAACATGAAAACTATATATATATATATATATATATATATACATGAATATATAATTTATTAGTAAAATGAGATTTTAACAACTCTAGAACATATGTTTCTTAAGGACAAAAAAATTGCCTTTAATATTCAGCTAGTTCGAATTTAAAATTTAATTTTAAATAAATAAATATATATATATATAAGTAGTTATTTTTAAGTTTCGGTCAATAATGCTCGACAAGTTGATAAAATAAAGCCTTCCTGAAGGTTATATGAGATAGAAATATCTTACAAATGAAACAGCTGTATAAAACTGTTGTTTATTATATAATTAAATATGTACACATGGCCTCTACTGAAAAAAAAAAATTAAATAGGAGAAAAGAGTTAGTCAATTAGTGTCCGTACTACTCAAGAAATTTATTAGTTTTAAATACCTTTATTCATGTAAACGTTGACTCTGCGTTACAATTTATATCAATTCTTAATAAGCTATTTTTAAAAATCATCCTTTTTTTTTCAAAATCTATTCAACTACCATTTTTAAATCTATAAGTTTCCAAACATATTTTAACAATTCATTAGTTTTAGAGTAATTTTTTTAACGTGCTTGTTGTAATTTCAATTAATTTTTACCAAGTAATTATTATAAATATATATACAAATACTATACATACATATCTTGTTAGTGCTTAAATAAAAACGGTATAAAATAACCATAATTAAGTGTAGGTTAATCCTCACCCATAACAATTTGCTGTGAATTTAAAAGAGCTGTGAATTTAGAAGCTTTGACAAAAAGAAGGTAATAAAAAATTGAGCAATTTTTTTTACTTTTTTGTTGAACAAAATTTACAAGCAAAATTTTTACCTAATAACTTTAAATTCAACTTTAAAAGTCATTAAGCTTAGGACATTTACTGTGTTGCTTAAAAATACAATTTTAAGGTTAATAGATGCTTCAGGCATTCATTGAGATGCTAGGTATTTATTTTTAAAGCAAAATCAAAACATATGAAAACTTCTTTAAATTTGTCAACTTTAACGTTCATATATTTTTAGATTTATTTCTTATTGCTAGACGCGTAACAATTAAAAATTTATAACTAAATACGTGTAAGAATCCTTTAGATTTAGCTTTTAGGTACGTCATCTCTTGCTACGGGTTATTTAAATAAAACATGAAGCGTCCTAGTCATAAACAAAGAATTTTTAATAATTTATACTTAAAAATATCGTCTTTATTTTCGTACAGAAATTTTATTTAATCTTTAACAAGTAATATTCTCTTAAATTAAGCTATTGACAATCTAGCATTATCATTTTTTAACTGTTTAAAGGTTTTTTGAACTTTTTTCCAGGTTCCTTTTTTGTAAGTACAAGGTTTCTTTTGGACATTTTGCAGTATAAATTAAATTTAGGGTAAAATTGTTTTAAATAGTAAAAAATTATTAAAAAGATACTGTAATGCTACTTTAAGTGTTTTATAGTAGTTAAAGTTTTACTAAATGATAATCAAAAAATAATGCACATGATTGATTTTTTGTAACTTATCAAAACTTCATTAATTTACATGTGGATTGTTGTTAAATTTTTTCAAAATCCAGGTTTTTTTGCCTAAATTGTCATATTTCACGTTTTTCCAGGATTCAAGGTTTTTCGGCAACCCTGTACATAATACTTTTTTGGTACATAAATTCTCAATATTGATCTGGAAAACTTTTTATGTTTTAGTGGTAAACATAATAAACTATAAGCATGGTTGCCACTAATCAAGCTGAGAAAAATTTCCTGACTTTTTCTAAAATTTTCCTGACTTTTCTAAATCAAACTCTTAACTTAAACTTATTTTAAAATACATAATCTAACACTTAAAACTATATAAAGCTTTCAATCTAATTTTAATACAGGTTAAAAACAACAGTTTTTTGCTGAATTCTATCATCAAGCTTCCAGTACATCACTCAAACCATCTGTGTATGATTGATGTTTGTAATAAACAGCTCTATCAGCAAAATACTTGTATTATTACCTTATAAACACAGCTTGTCTGAAAAAAGACACAATTTTTTAAAATTTTCTACCATAAATTTATCTAGATAAACAAACGACATATAAGGAACTTTTACAATTAAAACCTTTAATTAATAAGGAACTTTCACAACTAAAATCTTAAAACAATAACGAACGTTTACAGTTAAAACATTAAAACAATAAAGAACTTAATCAAATACTGTTTTTTAAATGTAGGTACTAATTTTTTTTTCTCTGTTTTTTTTATTAGCATTTCAACCTCTTCATCTAATGAAGATATGGTTTCCTTCATCTGAACTGCATTCTGCTTCATTTTTTGGCTGTTAAAGTCATTTGCCTCAATTTATTTAAATCGCTATCATCTGCTGCCCCTACACTTGTTGAAGAGAATCTTTTCTCTAAATCAAGCCACAACTTGTGGGCTTCATTCCTTTTCTTTTGGCACTCATTTATTTTTACTTGCATTTATAAATTATTTCCTCTTATCATTTAGTATAAAATTTGTAACAAATAAATATACTATAATTTACTTTAAAAACTTAAGTTACTCTTCAAAAAATACAAATAATAAGTAAACTTAATCTTGGCATATACCTCTCTTATAACTTATTTTATAAATTTAAACAACTTTGAAAAAAATTATGAGAAATAAAGTATACACATTAACTTGTTACATAAAACACTAAACTAACTGCTTAGTTATAAAGAACTCAATTATTTACTTAAACAAAAAACACTTTGATTCTAAAATTATGCTAGATAAACTTTTGTGTATATATCACAGTTTCACTATGGAAGTGTCCTTGCTATAGATCATCAATACTAAAAAGCTTACAAAATCTGCTTGTTCAAGTAGGGTACTTGTTCAATATGTTAATAGTAAATTTTTGCAGTTTTGTTAAGGATAGTTTATTAATTTATACCAGATGAAGGCATTGGAAATAAAATTTGTTTGTAAATTTGTAATGTTTGTAAATTTCTAGGAAAATTTTGGATTTTGTTTCTGACTTTAAAGGACTTTTAATTAATTTTTACCATTTGAAGGCTTTGGAATTTATGGAATTTTGTAAATTTAAACTAACAAAATCTGACCTTTTTTTTAAATTTTATCAAATTTCCTGACTTTTTTTCAAAACCTCCCATTTTTTCCTGACTTTTGTCATTTTTTAAAAATTTTCCTGACTTTTCCTGATTTCCTGACCGAGTGGCAACCCTGTATAAGATATTTTCAAATACCAGTTCAATGACAAGTTCATTTATTTTTTTAGAAATTATTTCTTAATAAATTTTCTAAACATTGGTGAATAAAAATTGTGCTTTTATTATGGCTTATCTAAATTAAAATAAACTTTAAACTTAAATTAGTCAATCTATTTCATTATATAATTAAATTTTAAATGTTCAATCTTACTAACAATATAGGTATTTTATTTAAAATAACAGCCCTATAAATATTATAAAAGGTTTCAAAATGTTTTAACTTCAACATGATCATAAATTTATTTTTGTATTCAGCAACATTTCAAATACTGTTTTATATTACTTAAAAATTAAGAATTAAAAATGTATGAACAAACTTTTTCGACAACAAAACGAGCTCTTTCAGCTTCCTGTTGAGCAACTTGCTTCTGTTCTACAGCGTGTGTAAACTCATGACCAAATGTAAGATGTGTCAATGAAACATCATCTAAAATCAATCCAAACTGAGCAGCGCGTTCTTCTAAGTCTTCCGAAACCTGTATTCGTAAAATGCGTATGACAATTTCTATTATACCTTATTAACTATTTATCATTATTGTTTTACTAATTTCATATTTTAACAAATGATTCAATTATGTGAAAACTCATTTACAAAGTTGCATGTCTATGTGATTAACTTTGTTAAAAACTTAAATAAAAGCATGAGGTTAAATCACTATTAATTAAAAGGAGTCTTATATTTACATAAAAAACTAAGCTACCAGCTGTTTTTTTAACACTAAAATTTTTGAGATATAAGCGATCAAAGTTAGAGAGTTCAATAGATTGTTAAAGGGAGGGGTATTTTAAAAAGATAAAAACAGACTATTTTACTATAATCTTTCTTCGCCTCAGTTTTTGAACAACAATTTTAAAACTTTATCACTCTAAATAAATCTCATATAATCTAAATAAATCTAAATAATTAATCTCAATCTCTTATAAAATAAAAACTGCTACCTGCAAGTTGTTTGCAATATTGAAACAAAAACTTTAAGTAAATTTGAAGTAAATTACTTTAAAAACAGAGACATAAAGTTTTAGTGTATTTTTCAAAAGTCTAAGATAATCTGCCATAATATTGCTATATAAATAGGGTGGCCACTGGTTTTAGGCAAATTTTCTGCAGGTTTTCATAATTTTTTCCAGGTTTTTGAAAGTATATTTTTTTACCATTTTTAGTATTAAATTTATCAAAATATAAAAAAAGGTGTGTTTTGATAGTTTCAACTACTTAAATGATACATTACTACTATTATCAGGGTGGCTAAATGTATTCGAGAAATGTCTTACAGGTTTAAAACGTACTTGTTTTTGGGTCTAATTTTTAAAAAAAAATTAACTTTAATGTAAAAAACTGTGTTAAATAGTATAACAACATTGAAAAATACTGTAAAGCTACTTCTCATCTGTTTTTAATAAAAAAAACTTTGCTTTACAAAACTTTTTGTATTGTGTCGTATCGAATTTTTACTACTTAATTGTAAAAATTGTTTATAAGTCTAGGTTTTTCCAGGTCTAGTGCCACCCTCTATTAAAGGTATCTTACAGTATACACACTAAGCTTACAAATAAACGGCAATATTAATTTCTGTAAAAAATGTTTAGACCCCTTACGGCCTAAAGTTACCGTTTTTTGGAATTCAAAATAACTTAAATATCCTTTTGAAAGAAGCTAACAAAAAAGGTAAAAATAGATTATTTTCCTAAAAATACATCTCCTCATTAAGTTTTTGAGTATTTGTTTTTAAACTTTCTCACTCTAGTCTTAAATAAATTACTAGGCTTTAATCACAACAAACGTCTTGTTACACTTAAGTTTAATAAACAAAACATGTATATAAGTATTAAATACTGATTTATACTAATAAATTGTTTCTACATCTATTGTGAGTATTATTTGTATTTCAAAGACTATGAAAAAATTAACATTTTACAACTAAATGTGGTCAAAATAAGTTAGTTACATAACTAAACTAAATTAAAATTTAAGAAAAAAAGAACAAAATGACTCAATTAAAGTTCATATATTCAAACTTGTTTAAAAACCAAAAAAAAATTATAGATTCTCATTAGGACTTTATATTTCTACTATATCTTATGTTGACTGATAAAACTTTCAACCCAAAATAACCTACTAATTATTAGTGTGTAGTTTTTATTAAAATGTGAACTAGCTCAAATATCAAATTTTAACAAATCAAATAACAAACTGTACAAACCTGCCTAGAAACTGTTTCACGCTGTGTAATGAGATCAGAAGCATCAAATCGAGCTACAACTGCTTTGAGAACTTCATTAGTAATAGATGGTAGGATTCTCTCATCATAATCTTCTCCAACCTGACTGAATATAGAGGGCAGTTGGGATGGCTGGGGTCTGTACAGTATGCGCAATGTGATGTTAACATTCTGCAAATCTGTTTAAAATGAATGTATAATAATAAAAATCTTCTATAAGGAACAGTCCGTTTAAAAATTTTCATAACAAATTCAATTACATAGTTTGTAACAGAAACTTATAAAAATGTATACTCAAACAGTTGAAAATAAGCTAAACAATTGTTTTCTCAAATTAAATTTCTCACATTTCAGCAAAAGTTGTTATAAAATATACTAAATTTTTATCATTATAAGAAAGACAATTACACTGTTAAACCACAAAGCAGATTTTCAAATTATAAATCTTATTCAAATAGAAATATATACTATGCATAAATATATACATATAACATACTATACAGTACAAGTAATTGTGAGATATATTTTAAACTTAGTTTTATTAAATTTCAATATGATAAAAACACTTTTAACTCTTGAGAAGATATAACCTAAAAGAATATTATCATATATATACTATGTTTTTTTAATAGTGAATATATATAAGCAATTTTTCAAACTAAGCAACAAATTTCACTAAAATTATAAAATCGAAAACTACCTGGTTTATTACACGTATACATTTACAATAAAAATGCAATTAATATTATAGAATACTGTTAACAGTGGACATGAGTCAGGATACTCTTAGGAGTCAACTAGTTTAATACTTAGTTTCCATAAAAAAGTGCTGTCTTTACATATCTAAATGTAAAACTAATAAAAATTGAAACTGCAACACTGTTTTATGCTTTTAAAAGATTTTTTGTACTTAAAAATTAACAACAAGTTTTGAGTACTGATCTATTAGATCCAAGATTCAAATTTAAAAATTGATCCGTATCAGATCAAGTCATAAATTTGTTGTAGATCACTAATTTTACATAATCAATCAAGAAAAATTACACTTAATGTTCTCAAGTTTGTGATGAACAGCAAAAATAAAGGTTTTAGGAATTTACACTAGATATTCTAGAAAAATTGGAAGTAAATGAAGTATTTGGTTCCAACCAGATCCTAATTTTTCTGATAGAATACTACTTTTAAGTTTTAACTATTATAAAAATCTTAAGTATACATTGATACCAACCACAATTTTATAAGATAGGTAAATAGTCAAATAAATTTTTATAAAAATTACTATTTTAATCTAAAATATTTAATTTTATTTATTTAGTTGAGTAAATAGTAGAATTGTAAAACTTTAAGAACTAAATGGCTTACAAGATATTCTTAAATAAAGAACAGCTAATTATCTTCTGAAACAAACAATAAGACAGTTGTATATGTGAAACAAAACAATTTGGTAAAAGAAATATTGTTTTTAGTATACTCATCCCAGTCTAAATTACTACTGTATACATTAGACGTTATATACATAGTAGATTTTTAAAGTATTTTCTCTTCAGTATAAAAGATAAGTTACTTAAACAAAAATAAGTAAGTACCTTTTGAACCAGTTACAACAGGCACGTTTCTTGGTCTTGCTTTACAGTCAAAAATGATAGGCTTTTGAATAAAAGGAATCAGAAAGTGAGTTCCCTCACCATGCACTTTTTCTTTAACTCCTTGAAATCTGTCAAAAATTACACCTCTGCACCCAGCATCAACTGTTGAAATGTTTTAGATAAGTTGACTACTATACAAGATATTATATTAATAATTTAGCACTATGTTATAAATTTCAAACCATAAGAACTTAATACTATGGGTCATTTTATATAATAATGTTACTGTATAAAAAACTTGGTTAAAACAAAATGTAAGTTAAACGTACTTCAAATTAAAACTATTTTAAATTATTTAAACTTTTTGTGGAAATTTAATACTCAAAATAAGATTTCCATTATTTTTTTTTCATATTCTTTTGTTTTATACTGGTTTGCAAACAAAAAAACTATTAAAACATTACTTCATAAAAAAGACTCAAGCTTTCATGAATAGTAAAAGTTAAAAAATATAAGGAGAAAAAATTAAATGCTTAAGTTTTTCCAAAAAAATCTGTTTTCTTTTGAATTCAAAATGCTTAAATAAGTTTATTATAGACCAGCCATACTTTGTCTGTATACAATTTGTGTTTTTTAATACATTCTAACCATTATAAAGTGAAGACTGAAGCACAGCACTACCAGCTGCAACAGCAACTCCTATTTTTGCAACTTTGTTTAATATGGCCTCCATTTTTACTTAGTAATCCTGATTTAAGTATAAAATGATTGATTTAAATTCCAAAAAAGCTTTATATCTAAATGTCACAATCAAAATAAATTACTCTTGTAAGATTTGGAAATTTTCATATTTATAGAAATATAAAACAAACTACTAAAGCAGTGTTGTCATAACTTAAATAAGATGTAAATAATTAACTGAATTAAAATTGAACTAAAATAAAAAAATAACCAATTTAGCTTTTATGGCATATAAATATCTTTGATCTATGAATTGATAGTTTAGATCTAGTTTAAAGGTAAATGACAAGTATTTTTATTTAAAGTATTAAGTAATAAAAAAAAAACTATCAACCTTTTGTTAACATAAAAAGATTTAAAGTATGGTCAAAAAATTCATTTTATCAGTAATAAAATAGTTAAAATGATTTATTTTTATTGAACATATAATGGAGACTTTCAAAATTTAAACAAATTATGTTTTTAATTGTACTTTTCTTGAAAAATAGTCTTTTCTTAAGATAATTAAGATATAAGTTATTTTTTACCAATTGTTAAAATTATAAGTAACTTCTAAGATATGAGCAGGGTTGCTATTCTTTGAGTCAAAAACCTGTCATCAGTCATCTTAAGTTTTTTTTTTCATTCTTTAAATTTTTTTTTTATTAAAAAGTCAATAAAAATCAGGTACCACAACAAAATTAGGTTATTACCTAGCACAGGGGTCGGCTAACTGCGGCCTTCGGGCCACATTAAAATTTTTATTCAACTAGTTTAATATACTAATATTTTTGAAAACACAAAAACAAAATTTTAGTGCTATATTTAAAGGATATTCTATTGCCTAAATTTTTTTGTTCAAAAAAATTGTCTTTAAATATGTTTTTTAAAGCACATAAAAAACGCTTCTTTTTGACCTGCCAACCCCTGACCTAGCATGACAGGATGATGTTGCACCAATATCAAACTTAAACTATATTATATTTGATGTCTTTTTTAATCATAACAAAAATTTATATTTTATAGATGCAGAAATAAAATTAAACTTATTTATACTTAACTAATAAAACTTGAATTAATATACCATTTGCAACTTAATATCAATAGATTATTCATTTTGTTTTATATTTTATTACACAAAGCTTTTTAAAACTATACAAGTTTCATTATCAAGTGATAAATTATAAATGAAATTTGAAAAAAATTTTGGTATGTGAACAGCTTAAAGAATAACTTTAGATAATGATGTATGAATAAATTCAAATAAATACAAATTTTAGAGATTTAGCAAGTAAAACTTAAGTAAAGATAAGTTTATTAACAGATTGTTGATGACAATGAAACTAGTATAGTTTTGAAAAGCTTTGTTTAATAAAAAATAAAACAAAATGAACGATCTATTGATATTAAGTTGCAAATGGTATATAAATACCTTCAAAAACCTTCCTATAATAGTACTTATGAAAACTTAAATATTTGATTTCTTTTAAATACCTCCAAAAAAACATTGAAAAGATACTGTAAATCTACTTCAAATTTGTTTAAAAAAAAATTGATGACAAAACATTTTTATTACAGTAGAATTTTTAAGGCAAAGCAAAAATTTTCTACTTAACATGTAAAAATTGTTTAAAATTCTAGGTTTTTACAGATTTTTTTTGCCTAAATTATCAAACTCCAGGTTTCCAGGTAAAGTGGCAACCCTGAATACAATTATCTATATTGATTATGATATTGTAAAATAATTTTTTTTAAATATTTTACTTTAAAATAAATAAATATAATTCTTAAAAAGTATTTAGATAGCTTGTTTAAAACAAAGTATCTTTTTAGATTAAACATATTAGGCTTAAAATATAAATGTTTAGCCTAAAATTATGGTTAAAAAAGACATCAAATATAATATAGTTTCAGTTTGATATTGGTCCAACATCATCCTAGGTAATTACAACAAATGTTTGAAACTTAATCAATATATCCCATTCAAAATCTAGAAAGAATTTGGGTAAACCTAGGATGATGTTGCACCAATATCAAGCTGAAATTATTTTACAACTACTCAATGTTATTTTTAACCACAATTATTAATTATTATTAATTTATATTTTATAAATACTTAAGTAAAATACTACTTATTTATCATAAACAAATAAAACTTAATAATACAATCATTTCTATAAATTTCAACACTGTAAAACAAAATCAATTAAGTATTTTAGTTTATAATAATTGAATTTAATTTTTACTATCTATCTATTTAATCTATATTTTAAGCTTGTTTAAAACTAAATATATTTTTAGATCAAACATATTAGGCTTAAAACATTGATTTTAAGCCTAAAATTATGTATAAAAAAAAACAAATTTTCAGATTTTGAGAAATCTTGAAACTATTCAGTGTTTGTTAATATAAAAACTAAATGATATCCTGTTTCATCATAAGTTTTTTTTCATGATATCCTGAGCAAGGTTGCCACATGCTTTTGAAAAATTTCTTCCAGGTTTTTGAAAGTACAAATTTTGTAGGTCTACTTTTAGTATAAAAACAAGTTTGAGGTAAAAAACTGTCTTAAATAGTATAATAAAATTGAAAAGATACTGTAAAGCAACTTTTAAATGCTTTTTATTTTTCATTTTAATGATGACAAGGAACTTTTATTTACGTGAAAGATTCTAAGAGTAAATTTGAATTTTATTCTTTGACTTGAAAATATGATTTAAAATTCCAAATTTTCTAGTTTTTTTTCAAAATTTCTCAATTTCAAGTTTTTCTCAGGTATTTTGAGCTTTAATTGTCAAACTCCAGGGTTCCAGGTTTTTTTGCAATCCTGTCCTGATAATTTTTAAGTTTCAAAACATCCCTCGTTATCATGAGTTTTAAAATCAAAAACAGACTATTTCATTAAAAACTTATATTTTTCAGGTTTTAGGTAATTTTTCAAAAACTTTGTAAGTTTAAACTTGAATTAAACTGAATTAACTTGTTGAAACCAATTTTTTTATGTTTTTAATTTAAATTTTTTTAAATATTCTTTTTTTTTTTGGTCAGAAATTTAACTTTCTTTGTTTTATTAAAATCTTATCCTAGAAGTTGTTTGTAATAATAAAAAGAACATAGCCTAAAAATTTGAAATAAAGGAGATAAATTTATAATTAATCTTTCAAAATTCCAAGAAAATAAGTCTTCAAAATTTTTATTTTGTATGGTTGTAAAGACTTTTATTTACTCAACTTATTACATCTTATAAGCTAATTAAAATTTTATTGTTCTACAAAAAGTATCTTTTGGTATATACTACTAAGCTAATATTTTTTTAAGAAAAAATGTTCGACCATTATAACTAAACTAAATCAAAAGTACCTTTCAAGATGTAAGGGATCAAAGTTAGTAAGTTTATATAGGTTTTAGAAGGCAACAACAACTTATTCAAAAAATATAGCAATACACATTTAGTTTTTCTTAAATTTATTGGAGTACTTTCAAGTAAGTCTTATCAAAGATTGTATCTTATTAAATTAAACTGAATTGAAATAAAGCTATACTGTAGTTATAACATTAAAGTTTAAAAATATAAAATGACGTAATAATCAAAGTAAAAACTATCAAAATGTTAATACTAAAGAACTTGGCTATACTAATAAAATTTGTTAGATTTAAATCAAACTAAAATAAACCAGCGATAAAAAATAATAATAAAACTACACTTTATGAAAAATTTAATGAATTTTTTTTTGGAAATTGCTTTTAGCTCAAAAAAAAAGTAAATAGAATTTGAGTATTTTATTATAGTTATTTGCCTTGACTAAAAAAAATGCTTATTTTACTAGAATGTAATGAGCTTATTTAAATAGAGGTGTGCAAATTAAATATTTTATTCATGATTGGTTTGGGTGGCAAAAAATGGCTTGAAGAGGTCTCAATTTATTGCCACTAAAAATAGTAGTGAATATAATATTCAATTTGTACACCTCTATTTAGTATTTTTTAAGAAAATGTATAATGAAAAATTTATAGTTTGAACGCTTATATTGAAAATGCTTAACAAAAAAAATTTAACTTAGAAGTTTATTGAATTGTTTGTACTTCATGAAAACCAACTTGAATCTTTGTTATAGCAGCTTATTTTATTTTTTTAAGTCAAAATTATATTATTTTCAAGCTTTTGTTTCAGTTTATTTATACATGATCAATTTTTTTATTAATTTAACAAAATTTTTGCTTAGGAGGTCATCAGATAAGGGTTGCTAAAAATTAACCTTGGAATATACTAAAACATACATTGACTAAAATTTGCTCTCACTTTTTGCATGAGTTTCTATTTATTAGTATACCTAGCTTTACATATTTAAAATAATTTATTTTATGATACTGATTTGTATTATTTCCAAACTAGTCTGAGTTACTTGAAGTGTGTGGCAACCCTGTTAAGTATAATAATTTTTGTTTTGAATTTGAGTTTCTTTAGATATTTTGCTTTAACAGACACCTTTCATTTTAATTTCTCCTGGACATGAGGTTTTAAGGTATCCAAGTGGTGTACAACTTGATAATTGAAAGGCTTTTTTGTGCACCAGATCCTAGGACCAAATATTTTGAGCACTCTTTTTTGTTATTTAATAATCAAAAAAAAACTTGATTTTATTTTTGAAACCTTAAACAATAATCCAAATATATGGCAGATAAAATTTTAAATCTTTGAAATTAAAGCTGAAAAATTCCTTTATAATATACCAAAGTGTGCTCACCTAAAGTTAAGCATAACCCAAATATTTTCCAAAAATAAAACTTATCTATAGCCTAAATGAAAACTTTAAAGGAAATTGAGATGGAATAAAAAAATGATTTGGTAGTCAAACGCAACATTGTACAGCAACGCCTGACAGCTATATTTATTTAAATTTGTAAACATTTTGGGTTGATCATTTCTGACCTTACACAATTTGAAAGAAATTTTACTTGGTGTTTATTATGGCCTTATTTTGTTACAGCTAAAATGCATGCCAAAACAAAATACATATTTCTTGATGACTATTAGAGTTTTATAAAATGTTAAGAAACACCTTATGAAAAAAAATCTACTACAACAAAACAATTAAATAAACCAAACAAGTAAGATAAAAATAATGATCTAGTTTTTAAAAGCTTAAGTTTTGTACTATATTTTGAATTTTATTTATACGCTCTTAATAATTGTTTATGAAACAACAAAAAAACCACTTAAAAAGTTTGGTCAAATGACCTGGTGTACAAAAGTTTTTTTTTTAGTTGTCGTGTCATAAACCATGTATACCGTTCAATGTTTTGTCCTAAAGCACCTTTTTATATATCATTGTCTTTAAAAATAGTTAAAATACTTTTTTTAAAGTTATTTTTTAAAACTGAAAATAAAACTTTTATCTATTTCAGTCTAATGTCGTTCAAAAAGAAGAAAAATAGAACAGAAACGTAAATGATGTTCAAAGTAGGAACTAAACAAACTAATATTTTAATTTAATCTATAACAAGACATTAAACTGTATCCATGGTGTATGACTCGATAACCGAAAGGTTTTTTCGTACACCAGGTCCTTGTACTAAGCTTTTTGAGCGCTAATTTTTTTTGTCGTTCAAAAAACAATAGTTATATCTCTTTAAAACAGTTCATAATTAGTAGCAAAAAAATAAAAAGCGCTTAGTTCAAAATATAAAACGAAATGATATCGTTATATTATTATTAAAACTTTATATAATTTTTTGCAGGTACTTTTTTTGTTTATAAAAGTAGAGTATTTTTAAAATAAGATAATTTTTACGATTTTTATCATTTTATACTTGTAGTATTTTTTTTTTTTTTATAGCTGCAATTACATATAAAACAATGACGATAAAGTAAACCTTTGTCGGTAGGTTTTTTTTTAAAGTAGAGCTATTGTAATTTTGGAATTTTTTCTAAATAGTAACTTTTTTTTCAAATTAAATTAATTTTTATTCATTAAAGTAAGTTATTAAAGTTTTTAAACACTTAAATTAACCACTGTATTTGATTTGGATACCTTTTAACGTCTTGTACAGGACAAGCTCGGCTAATTACAAAGTTATAATTTTTTATTAAATTCTTTATCTACAACTTTGCAAACTGATTTTGTGTGTAGTGTTTTAATCAAAGTATTATAACTTGTTAAAAAACTCTAGATGTTATTGAGTTAAATTTTTTTTTTATTGACAGTTACAACATTTATAATGATTTAAAGTTCACATAAGTTTAAACTTCAACAACAACATTTAATTCAAATAAAGATTTTATTAGTTTGTCGCCCAAAGGTGTAAAAACCATGCTTAAGGAAAGTTATGAATAAAATTCGTGTGAGTCGTTTACTTAGCTGAAACTTTCTAAAATATTATTATAATAAAAACTAGCAACTAATATTTTAAAACTATATAAAATGTTCAAATTATAAACGGATTTTTTGGATTTTTTTTTTACCTTTTAAGTAATAACCGCACTCATGGTTTTTAATTAGGTATTTACCAATGTCAAAAAAACTATAGGTTGTTCAGATAAGCCCATGTTGAGTACCTATTACTTTTTTTAATTTGAATAACTGATATTTTGTAATAATTTCCAAATATAACTTTTTATTTTTCAATTTATACAAAAACATAATTCATTTTTATTCATTAAAGTCCGGTAGGTCTTTTTATAGGTATCCTTTTATGGGTGTCCTAGTTGCAGCAGTTTATTTTTGCAAAATTTGGCAAAATTCTCCAATTTATATTAAAAATACTGGCATATATTTTTCATTCTCTAATTAAAGAAAACAATGTAGAAGCAATCAAAACAAATTCCAAATGTATACATAGTAGATCTAAATAAAAAATCTGTATTAGAAACTTATTTATGGTATATTATATTGTTTCAAATGCTGTAAAAATTAAAAAAAAAATATTTATAAGCTTAATTAAAAATTTTATATCTTTGAAAGCTAATAAATGCTACTATAATTTTAAAAAGTTGTGGCCATACCTTTGAAATTTTAACAGAAATTGAAATTGATTTTTTTTATAGTTTTACATGATAAAAGATCTTTAAATATCTGTGTGTTAGCCAAGTTTTAAAATTTGTTGTTTACGTATTAAATGCTATTACAATGTTCAAAAAGTTTTGACTAGGCCTATTGAAATGTGTTACATTTTGTATTAAATATATACAATTGTTAGTAAAATTGCCAGAAACATCAAATAGTAAATAGATTTAATATTTCAAAAAAAGTCTTAGTCACTAGATAACACTAAATTATACTTCATCACTTTTTAAAATTTTCATAAAATAGTTTTTGGCTATTAACATTTAAAAAAAAATAGCTACAAGCTAGATATTAAAATAAATTCAGAGTAGGTCATGTGATACTTACAACTTATCTAATGTTATTTTTTAAAAACATTTATGCTTATTATTATGTTACAAATGCCTAAAAATTAGTAAAAAAATAAAACATAAAATTACAAAATATTTTTTAAATCACACTTTGTGTTAAATATTTTAAGTTGAAAAAACGGTGCAACTCTTAGGAAGTTGGTATTTTAAGTTAAACCAGGATAAACTTTAAATTTCAGAGTTTTGACTGCAATTTTAATGTAATTGTTATTTAGATAATTAATATGATATTATAAAAATGGGTAACTTATAAAGTTCTTGTTGTAAAATAAAGTAGCTTCATTTGATTAATTAAGTATTTTTTACCAAAATTAGAGTGTCCATTATTGTTAGAACATAAACAATAATTAAGCTATTTCTGTTTAGTTATTATAACTCATTGATTATTTTTTTACTATTTATTTATAAATTAATTCTTTAAAGACTCTATTTCACAAAATAAGTCTCGGTCAAAGACCTCGTCAGTGCTTGAATAAATTTTATTCAAATAGCACTATTCTTTTATAAAAAAAACTACAAAGGAAAGGATAGAAAAATTTTAATCTTAAAATATTATTATTATTTTAAGATTGATAATTTAAAAAATTAAAAGTATAAGACAATTGTTTGCATAATAAAGGTTATTTTTTGTGTAATTTTAATTATAACACTTTTAAACCAAGCATTTATTTTTATTTTAAAATAATTAATTATTAAGTAAACAAATTATTAAAATTAACTTATCGAAAAAGTAATGCTATTTTTGTTGATTTGTTTACTTAATTTATTTTTAGATAATTTTTGTAAACTTAGTCTACATAACATGCCATAATTAACTAAGTTGTTTTTGATCAAATTGTTTAATTAATTTTTTACCACATTTTTTACATTAATTTATTTTTGAAAAATTTTACTGTTTGTTGAAATTAGTGCAAAAATAAATTACATCTTAAGGAAAGCACTTTAATTATTGAAAGTTTTTACATTTCAAACTTCTGAGGTATATTAATAAAAAAAGTTTTTAAGTAAAAGACAATGATTTGCATAAAAAAAGTTATTTTTATGAAACTCTAGTTGTAGAGTTTTTGTTAACTTAGCATTTAATAATACTTAGAAAAATTGTTACCAGGCAAGTTAAAGGAAACGTATAAAAAATATTTAAGCTGTGATAAGTCTTTGAATAGGTATCCTTTTGAAATTTAACATATACAACAGTTTAAACATGATTTTAAAGTTATACAAGTAAAATAAAAGTTGTTGCTGCTCGAGTTGTTCCTGTTTGAATTGCTCATTCTCGAGTTGCCTCTGCTTGAGTATTCCCTCCTCTAGTTTTTTCTGCTCGAGTTCAACTTGTCTTACCGTTCCCGCGTTATAGTATATTTTCAACTACGATCGTGATTTAATTTACATGGTGCTGCAAGTTCATGCAGCTCAGTGCATTTAACTTTTCAACATTTACGATGCAGCTGACACAGATTGAGCTAGCAGCTCCAATTTTACGAACATATTGAACATCAAATACGAAAATTTGATAAATAAAAATTTAGCAGGAAATTTATCGACGTTCATATAAACACTTGGCTGTATTTTTTTACAACTTCAAAATAACATAACTTTCTTATTTTTTAAGCTAATATAAAAATATTTATATCAATTTAAAAGCTCATTTCCTCAACTTTAAAATAAAATTACTTAAACTTAGTTTGGGGTTGTACAGCTGAAGCAGGGGTCCATTTAAACAGCGTTTAAAGGCTTAAACTCTAAAATTTAAAAATTTCTTTTAGGTGGAGCTACAGCTCCAGCGTTCCACCCCACGCGACGCCCCTGATAGTGACTACGTGGAGAAAACTCCTTAGAGTTTTCACTTACTAATTAAATTTCTTAAAAAGCTGAATTGAGGGTTATTGGACAATCTAAGAAATTTGTTTTCTGCGATTCGACAAATTCAGTTGACAATCATGAGTGTGCCAGTAACTACAATAAGAATTTTTTAAATTTTACGTGAACTGAGAACTCATTCCAGTTATATATACTGGAAGCTTTATATATAGATTTTAATTCAAAAACAAGATCTGGATTCGGTAGATTACTTCTAGACACTTTAACAACTCACTTCGTGCAAATATACTTTTAAAATTTAAATAAATACAGGTATTACTAAGTTACTAGTATACATAAAAGGTCTTTATTAATGACTCAATACTAATTAATACCAACTGAATAAATATTTTGGTACCATTACAAACTTTTGGTTATAAATTAAAAAAATATAAATAAAATAAGCTTTAAATTTATAATAACATACTTATATACATTAGATAGGTCTTCAATTAACAAAACCAATTTTTAAATAGTACATCTAAAGTTTTTTTTTTGGTGTTAGAGTATAAAAAAAAACAAGTTTCAGATACGACATAAATTTATTGCAATTCTAACCAGGTAAGGAAATAAAATTATTAAATAAAAATTAATTCACAGTTTTTGATGGCTCGTAAAATATTGAAGTCAACTAATATTAAAAATATTCATAAATACTAAATCAAAAAATGATACTTTTCAAAAAAAGTAATTAATAAAAAAATAAATATAACTGATAAAACAACATGATTATTAAGCAGTGGTTACAAACAAAAAAAGTTCATAAACAAGTTTTTGCAAAAGTTTATAGAATGTAACAAATCTAATAAATAATTCTTTTACTTGTTCCGACCTTACAAAAGTCTTCATAACAGTAACTTACTACGATACATAAGTATACCCTATCTGTCGAAAAAACTACTTATCGGATGAAATAAACAAAGCAACAGCTATATTACGTATTTGCCTTTTTAAGCTCATTAATATATCTAAATTATAAATTAAAGATAAAAAACAACAGTAACAAAACAAAAATCAGGAAGTAAATTTGATTTTTCCAAAAAAAAAACTATAAAAAAACTCTGTTGAATAAATTTGCACTTTTATTAGAGTAAGCATTGAGCACTTTATTTCATTAAGATAAATTTAATAGAAACTAATTTATACTCAAATTTAACTACTAAATTTTCGGAATGATGCTTTTTGAGGCAAACAGCTTTGGAGAATCAATTATTTGCGCCCTGTGTAGTTTTGAACTATTTAACTTTATAGTATACTTTAAACATAAGTAATTATAAAAAATGAAGTGATTAAAAAAAAAAAATATATATATAGAAAAAAAAGTGATTGTTTAAACTTGATCACTTTCTACAGAGCCCACTTGAAAGGCTTTAAAATAATTTATTAGCAAAATGAGATTTTAAAAATTCTAGAACATATGTTTCATAAAGACAAAAAATATTATCTTTAATCCTTAGCTGGTTCAAATTAAAAAATAAAAAGAACTTTGGTAAACAGAGATGCAAAAGTTATACAAAAAACAAAAATTAAAGTACGTTAAAAAAGGAAGGTTGTTTAAATATGAGGAGTGAATTCATATCGTCTTGTCGACATATGAAAAAGCTCCTCTTAAAATACAATAAATTTAAAAGTATTTTATGGTCGCTTAACTGTCGTTTTTGTGAATTTTTAGTTGTTTGTTTAGTTAGATGGGAGATCAATTTTTTGCACCGAATATTTGTAATGTACAATATTCAATTCTTACGTCATATTGTTTTTTTTTTCTTGTTACTTCTGTGAGTTAGTTATGTCGGAATGACTTCAAGGCAACTTGGCAAAAGGATAAAGGAGCATATTCCAAATAGTATTGATGAATTTTGTAAAATGAGCAATAATGAAAGTAAATCTATCAGTAAATAATTTCTTTTCGGTACTAACTTTATATAAAAATTTGAAACAACAACTCATTTTGCAGTATATTTTACTTTTTGTGAACAAAAATTTTTCAATCTACCCTTTTCAATAGTTCTTGTAGATAAATTATGATTTACTCAATACTTAATTACTTTAGATATGTTGACGATATTTTTATTTCTTACAAGAAAGACTACAATGTGGATGATTTATTTGACCAAATCTCCAACTTACATCCTTCACTTAAGTTCACTCGTGAGCATGAAGCTGATGGCTCTTTACCTTTCCTTGATGTCTTAGTTCAAAGAACACCAACCTCTTTAAACACATCCATTTATAGAAAACCAACTTTCGTAGGCCAATATATTCTTTGGCAGTCTTTTTGTACCACCTCACAAAAAACCAACTTAATATCGTGCTTAGCTTTTCGAGCACATAAAATATGTTCTAAGGTGAAACTAAGTGAAGAAATCAATAACATTAAAAGTATTTTTGGCTCCTTAGGTTACCCTTTAGAAGTTATTGAAAAATCAATTAATAGGACTACAGCGAAGCTTGTCAGCCCTACAAAACACGGCCCAAATAAATGTGTAGTATATTTAAGACTTCCATATTTAGGAAAGGAAGCTAAGCTTCTTGAAATCCAAGTTTTAGAAACCGTAGATAACACTTTTGGGGCAGTTAATTTAAGAATTACTCATTCCACCAGAAAACCCCTTAACGGAATTGTTAAAGATCTCACTCCTATTCCAGAAAAATGCTATATAATCTATAAATACAAATGCCACTGTGATAGTGAGTATATTGGGAGAACTTCGCAACGATTTCACATAAGAAGGGACCAACACGTGACCAACGCCTTAAGAAACTGGATGATCTATGGGACTAATAAGCCAATAAAAAGTCAATCGGCAATAGGTGAACATTTGTTAAATAATTTAAAATGCGCAAAAAACTATAACGATAATATGTTTTCAATTGTTTGTAAAGGACGTAACATGTATCATTTAAGTGTTTTAGAGTCTATATTTATTAAAACTAATAAGCCAAGTTTATGCAAACAAAAATTTGTTTATAACTCTAATTTGTTTAAATTATTGTAAATTCGCTACTAAGTTTTGTTTTTGTTATTTAATTTCATTTTAAGAAAGTTTAAATAAGTCGGTTTCCTCTTAATAAAATTGCTATTAATACTTTCAATTTCTAGTACTTAAGCTTTATACTTTAAATTTTTTAAACAACTTTATATTAGCATCGCCTAGTACATGTAATTTTATTTACCTATTATGACGCAAAATCTTACAATTTTATTAATTTTACCATTTTTCAAAAATCTATTTAGTTATCTACAAGAACTATTGAAAAGGGTAGATTGAAAAATTTTTAGTTCACAAAAAATAAAATATACAGCAAAATGAATTGTTGTCTCAAATTTTTATATAAATCTATCAGAGTAGTAAATGATACAAAAAGATCTAGTAAATAACCTTGATTGTTCAAGTAATTACAACTTGAAAAGATTTAAAATAACTAAAAACAGTTTTCACATTTCTGATTTAATTATACAAGAGGCTATTTGTATTTTGTTAATAAAACCTAAATTGTGTAAACATAAAGACTTAATAATTTATTATTTTTGAGAATAAACAATTACTCAGTTTCACCGCAGAGCGGATTTTCAAATTGTAAATCTGTAGTAAAATAATAATGGTAAAAATGACAAATAATTAAACATTGGTTTGAGTTAAGTTTTTATACAAAAAAAATTAATAAATAAATTAAAAATTATTTTGATGCCAAACAACCTTTAATTTAAAAACTATTAAATTATAGTCTATAAACAAATACAATTAAACCATGGTAAACAGTGGGGTATTGATATCTAATGGATTTAAAAAGATAAAACCTTTACAGAGTTAGAAGTTATGGAGTAGTATATACATATTATTAAGCACAATAATAATAACTTAATAATGTAATAATGTTTAAGATAAAACCAGGGAGTAAACATTAGAAAATTTATGAAAGCATTGTTGTTGTTGTTGTTAACACAGTTATATTATGATGACACAAAATAAAATGGCTTTTTGTGGAAAAAATTCGATAAGTGAAAAATAAAATGAGGGTTAGATTTCAGATATTAAATTTAAAAAATAAGATAAAAATTAAATATATTTAGTTGAGAGATAATCAAAGAGAGTAAAACCCACTAATAATCCAAGTCAAAAAATTATACTAATTCAACTTGAAAAAACCAATAATAATAATTTACAACGGGAAATGGGTATGTTATATAGCATGCACGATTTATCTGAAATCTTAATGAAATATATTTTACTAATAAACAGACTTGAAAAAGAGAAAAAATAAAAGTAAAAAATTTGCAATTTAAGACTGAGAATGGGAATACTATTATAATGCATGTAGATCTATACAGTAACCATATAAAATACTCGATTGAATGGAAAATAGTAAAATCAACAAAATCTAACACAAACCATACTAACATGTGCACTTTACGTAACCTAGAAAGACTCCATATAGCCCTAGCAGACAAAAGAAAAACCTTATACAATAGAAACGAACTGATAACCCAATGCCCACATTACTTAAATGAACATTTATAGTTTATATCTCACATAGGTATAAATTTTATTAAGATACTTTATTATTTGTACATGCATTATAATAGTATTCCCATTCTCAGTCTTAAATTGTAAAAACTTTTTTAATTTCATTTTTTCTCTTTTTCAAATCTGTTTATTAGTAAAATATATTTCATTAAGATTTCAGATAAATTGTGCACGCTATATAACATACCCATTTCCAGTTGTAAATTATTATTATTGGTTTTTTTTTAAGTTGAATTAGTATAATTTTTTGACTTGGATTATTAGTAGATTATACTCTCTTTGATTATCTCTCAACTAAATATATTTAATTTTTATCTTATTTTTTAAATTTAACATTTGAAATCTAACCCTCATTCTATTTTTCACTTATAAAATATTTTCCACAAAAAAACATTTTATTCTGTGTCATCATAATATAACTGTGTTAACAACAACAACAATGCTTTCATAAATTTTCTAATGTTTACTCCCTAGTTTTATCTTAAGCATTATTACATTATTAAGTTATTTTTAGAACTTTGTGCTTAATAATATGTATCTACTACTCCATAACTTCTAACTCTGTAAAGGTTTTATCTTTTTAAATCCATTAGATATCAATACCCTGTATACCATGGTTTAATTGTATTTGTTTATAGACTATAATTTAATAGTTTATAAATTAAAGGTTGTTTAGAATCAATATTATTTTTTAATTTAATTATTTTTTTTGTATAAAAACTTAACTCTAACAAATTTTTAAATATTTGTCATTTTTACCATTATTATTTTACAACAGATTTATAATTTGAAAATCCGCTCTGCGGTGAAACTGAGTAATTGTTTATTCTCAAAAATAATTAATTATTAATTATCAATCTCCTATTAGTGGATAGATTACTGTGTCCTATTTATTTGTTCTAAACTCTATAATTAAAACATAAAGACTTTGATTATAGTGTTTCGTTATTTGTTAATTGTTTTGTAAGTTGTTACTATGTTTTATTTATTTTTAAGTTGCATTGTAGTTAGAATTACTTATGTATTGTTAATCACCCTTTGCTTAATTATTATTATTAATTTTACGTTAATTACATTTTCACTATATAAGCTAGATTTGAAACTTTATTTTTATTGCTTAGTATACAACTGATGGAATAAGCATTAAATATATATTGTTCTGAAATTTGAGTCTTATGTATATTTTTTGAAATAATTTTTGAAATAAAGTGTCAAAATATTTTTAATATTGTTTTTTGTGTAATGCATTGGTAATTCATTCCTGATGTTGGGTTATGAATATCAGGTCGAAGCTGTGTAGCTAATCATAATCAGCACATTACTAATTGTCAAATCACTTATTATTATGCATAAAAGTTGATTGATGATGCAAGAATTAAACACAATTTTTATCACTGGCTTGCAGCAACTTCTGTGTTGTTTGGACACAGTTTGATATTTGGATTTGAGTGTTGGTATCAGTCCATTTACAGCTTATATGATTTGGATTTGTTACTTGTTTGGACACAGTTTGATACTTGAATTTGAGTATGGTATCAGTACATTTACAACTTATTTGATTTGGATTTGTTATTTGTTTGATATTTGGATTTGAGTGTTGGTATCAGTTCATTTACAGCTTTTTTGAATTGGATTTGTTACTTGTTTGGTCACAGTTTGATATTTGGATTTGAGTGTTGGTATCAGTCTTTTTACAGCTTGTTTGACTTGGATTAGTTACTTCTTTGGACACAAACTCTATATTTGCTTTTGAACAGTTAAATTTCAACTCAGCAGTTAGTTCAAAATAAAAGAACACTTTTAACTGCCTATTTGTACAATTTTATTAGGGGCTTATACTATTACATTGCTAGGTTTTTATATTTGTCTTATTAGCTAATTTATAAAACCTCGTTAGGACTGATATTTATTCAAACTATTTTTTATAATTGACTAATTTGCCAATTTTGTAGATTTGTATTTATTTATTGAATTTAAAGTTTAATAAATTCATTATCTTGCATTGACTCTTTTATTAAATTAAATTATCTTAGTCTCAAATTATACTTAACATGGACCCTAACTATAAACCCCATCTTGTCTAAATGTAGCAAGGCTACCCCCTAGAAAAACTTCCCCATATTTTAGCATGGACACTAATGTGTCCACCACCCCGGGAATTCCCCCCGTAAATCACATATGTATAAATTTTGCATCTCTGTTTACCAAAGTGCTTTTTATTTTTAATTGTGAACTAGCTGAAGACTAAAGACTATTTTTTTGTCTTTATGAAACATATGTTCTAGAATTTTTAAGATCCCATTTTGCTAATAAATTTATTGAAATGACGATTTTAAAAATGCTGAAACATATGTTTCATAAAGACAAAAAAGATTGTCTCTAATCTTTAGCCAGTTCAAATTTAAAATAAAAAGCACTTTGGTAAACAAAGATGCAAAAGTTTACAAAAAAACAAAAACAATATGACGTAAGAATTGAACATTGTACATTACAAATATTCAGTACAAAAATCAATCTTCCATCTAACTAATCAAACAACTAAAATTAACGAAAACAACAGTTAATTGACTATAAAATACTTCAAAATTTGTTGTATTTTAAGAGGAGCTTTTTCATATGTCGACAAGACGATATAAATTCGCTCCTCTTATTTAAACAACCTTCCTTTTTTAACGCATACATAACGGCTGTTGATTCTTTTAAGCACAGCCTACAAACTGGGTTGTTACCATCTTCTATTGGCTGTGCTCTTTTTATCACCTCCCAAGTTAATTTAAAATCAATGTTTTTGCGCTTAAGGCTGCAAACATACTTCGAAAGCTCAGTTTCATTTTCGTATACACCACCTTTAAAGGATAAAGGATTTTATCAAATATATCTAATAAACATAATATGCGAATCATTTATTCATGTATAACGAATTTGGAGAGATTAATTAAGTCACATAATCAAAGGATTTTAAACAAAAGTAATTTAATCAAAAATCAGTGTAATTGCGCTGGTGGCTGTAAATATAATTTGTAGGGGGCTATTGCCGTTCAGAGAACATTATTTACAAGGCAACAGTTAACTCTGACCTTGAAAAGAAGTTCTACATCGGCTTATGCTCCACTCAATTCAGATTTCTATATGCTAACCATAAAAATCCTTTAAAGGTGGTGTATACAAAAATGAAACTGAGCTTTCGAAGTATGTTTGCAGCCTTAAGCGCAAAAACATTGATTTTAAATTAACTTTGGAGGTGATAAAAAGAGCACAGTCAATAGCAGATGGTAACAACCCTGTTTGTAGGCTGTGCTTAAAAGAATCAACAGCCGTTCTGTATGCTTTAGAAAAGGAAGGTTGTTTAAATAAGAGGAGTGAATTCATACCGTCTTGTCAACATATGGAAAAGCTCCTCTTAAAATACAACAAATTTTGAAGTATTTTATAGTCACTTAACTGTTGTTTTTGTTAATTTTAGTTGTTTGATTAGTTAGATGGAAGATCAATTTTTTGCACCGAATATTTGTAATGTACAATTCTTACGTCATATTGTTTTTGTTTTTTTGTAAACTTTTGCATCTTTGTTTACCAAAGTGCTTTTTATTTTAAATTTGAACTGGCTGAAGATTAAAGACAATCTTTGTTGTCTTCATGAAACATATGTTCTAGTATTTTTAAAATCGTGCATTTCAATAAATTATATATTATATATAATTTATATATACATATAAGATGTAACGTCAAAAGGCGTTAAATTCTAGAGAAATATATACCACAGATGTAATTGTGTTAAAACTAAGTTCCGAATAACGGCGTTTCACTGCTCTTAAATAAATTTAAGAACAGATCTACGGAGTCTATAAAATATTAACACACGTTAGAAAAAAAGCATGTATAATTATGAATAATATTTATGTGTGTAGTAACTATAAACGAACTTTATGGTTTGAAAACAAAGTTTGGAATAAAAACATGAAAATATAAAATTGTCTACAAAAACTACAAAATTTAATAAAAGCATATACTAACCTTAAAAAAGCTTGAAGAATAGGCAAGTTTTTTAAAATGAAACAAATTAAGTTGTGCAGAAATGTTACGTCAGATTAAATTTAACAAATTAATCAATAAATTGTTCAGCTTAAAAACATTTTATATTAAATTTAAGGTTTGTATATGAAAATGTTGTGAAATGAATAAGTGCATAAGTAGACAGAGTTATTTAAAAAAGAGTGGCCGGTCGTTAGGACAAATATTTGATAAATCTTGTCGCTTGTTCAGAAGTAGGTCTTTATTTTCTGCTGCAATCACTGCTCTTTCTGTATTGCAAGTTGGGCAAATTTTACTTACTCCGTTGGATGTATGTTTGATCTTTGAAACAATACT
Source organism: Thalia democratica (assembly GCF_965202585.1). Lineage (NCBI taxonomy): Eukaryota > Metazoa > Chordata > Thaliacea > Salpida > Salpidae > Thalia > Thalia democratica. The sequence continues at coordinate 52,966,428 of NC_139169.1, read as the reverse complement.
CCACTCCATGTTTGGCCTTTTACCGTACCTGTGAAAAAAGCTCCAGACATAATCCGGTAAACGCGTGCTTTATTTTTATTTATATTTTTAAAAGTATGTTTATGATTAGCATATCTATTTTTGAAACTACCTGCTGTACTTCCGATATAAATTTTATCAGGGTCCTTATTTATATCGGAAATAATAAAATTTATATCGGAAGTACAGCAGGTAGTTTCAAAGATAGATAGATATGCTAATCATAAACATACTTTTAAAAATGTAAATAAAAAACAAAGCACGCGTTTACCGGATTATGTCTGGAGCTTTTTTCACAGGTACGGTAAAAGGCCAAACATGGAGTGGAGTATTGTTTCAAAGATCAAACATACATCCAACGGAGTATGTAAAATTTGCCCAACTTGCAATACAGAAAGAGCAGTAATTGCAGCAGAAAATAAAGACCTACTTCTGAACAAGCGACAAGATTTATCGAATATTTGTCCTCACAACCGACAATTCTACTTTAAATAACTCTGTCTACTTATGCACTTATTCATTTCACAACATTTTCATATACAATCACAAACACTAAGTTTAATACTACATGTTTTTAAGCTGAAAAACTTTTTCATTAATTTGTTAAATTTATTATGACGTAACATTTCTGCACAACTTAATTTATGTTTCATTTTTAAAAACTTGCCTATTCTTCAAGCTTTTTTGAGGTTAGTATATGCTTTTATTAAATTTGTAGTTATTGTAGACAATTTTATATTTTCATGTTTTTATTCCAAACTTATAAAGTTCGTTTATAGTTACTACTCACATAAATATTATACATAATTATACATGCTTTTTTTGTGATGTGTGTTAATATTTTATAGACTCCGTAGATCTGTTCTTGTACAAACAATGTACAGTAGATATGACAAAACATTTTTACCTGTTTAAAAATTTTATTGATTTTGTCTGTTTGTTGGTTCCATCGAAATTCATTAAAAGTCTTGTATTGAGAGTCTTCTAGCTGCATTTCAGTTATTTTTTTTACTATTTCTTTTAATAATATTGTTTGTGTAGCAGTTTCTTCACTATAAAAGAGAAATAAAATTATTTTTAGAAGTGTAATAAGATTGTTGCTTTGCTTAAAAAAGAAAGTTTTGTTTCGGTACATATTTTTGTTAGAAAGTTCATACACAAACTACTTATTTTAAAGTTAGGGGTTTATTTATTAATTTCGTTTAGCTCTCTTCAGGAAAACATGCCTAAAACTGACAAAATAGTATTTTATATGATTGTAAAGATTTTTAACATTTAGCTAAAAATAGATACGTCATAATGAGTCCATAATCTGTGTCAAGGTTTAAATTTGAATTAAGTTATACTTTAAGATAGAATTCAGATAATGAAAAATTTTAAATTGCAGAAAAATTACTTTACTGAACTATAGAGTAAACCATTACAACAACCAAAAACAATAAGAACACCAATTCCATATTACTAAATGAGTGGTCTTATTGTTGTTGTTTTATGAAATTCAAAACTATAAGTAAAAATTCAACATTAAAGTAATTAAAATACAAACTTGTTTGACTGCTGTAAGTTATTTTCCAGTACTTCCAAACGATTTTGTAAGTTTTTATTGCTTGCCCATAGCCATGCTATTCTAAAAAAATTAACTCATATTACTAAAGATATAAAGTAAACGAAAACTAGTGGTAATTAAAAAAGTGTCTTCGTAAAAAAGTGATCCTTCGTGCAAAAATTACCCTACTTGAAGAAGTGTCTTTGTGCAAAAATATTCCTTTGTGCATATTTGACCCGTTCCCGTTTGTTTGATATTAATTCAATTTTGCAATATTTTTAAGCGGTTTATATTTTTCTAATCTTAACATGATTCGCCTATTAGTTTTATTCTCTTTGGTTTTACACCTGGCTCCCAGTTATATATATAAAATTTAGCCTAGTGTCTTGTTTCATGTTTATATTATAGTTTACAGACTTTATTTATCGACTGAAGATCTCGTTTAAATAGTTAAAATTTATAATGCATTGTTTTTTTAACAGATTAAAAAATGTAAAGTCATACTTTTCTTCTTATTTATAATTTGAAATATTCATTGTAATTTTAAAAGTTAAAAGTGCACATTAAGTCAATTAATTGCAAATTTAAAAATAGAAACTTTGTTTTTTTATTTTAACTGAACAGAAATAAATACTTATTGATTAGTACACCATGATAGATATATATTTTTTAAATTAAAGAACTATAATAAACTTAACTTAGTTTTAATTGTTTGAATATATTTATATCTAACATTTTTGTAACATAACAACTTAATTAATTTTTCTTAACTTAATTGACTAGTTGGACTAAACAATACACAAAAACTAAAATTCAAAAATAAATATTACAAAAATCTTAAGTTGTGACAAATCATCTAACATTCTAAAAAATATTATGTAAGACCGCTTTAGTTTAAGAATAGTTTAGTATATGGTTGTATCATCATTAATAAAACTAACAACAGAAAGATGAGAGCATAAAATAGCGTTGAACTGTCAAAATAAACAAATTGATTTATTGTAGACAAAATAGAACTTAATGTGGAGTTTTTCTTCGATAAGTCTGTGACTTTTCTAGTAGCTAATGTACTTCCTGAAAATATTATGTTAAAAAGATTTAGATATACAATTATCGTAAGTTTTATACTTTGTTTAAAAACAAATATTGTTTTGCAAATATTTACGTTTTATTTTTGTAGAAAATAGTAGTTTACATTTGTTCTAATATTATCCTTATTTTGATCCTCCTAAGTTCCTAGTGATGTAAAGTGTTTTATTTTAAGCTGTAGTACTTATTTAAGTAGTTTTAAATGTACTTTATTAGTCTACAAGTTGAGCTAGCAGAAATGACAAATTAAAAATTATAGAAAATAAAGTGTTTAAAAGTAAATAAAAATCTGCAAAACACCTTGTATAACTTCAGTGATATCGTTTGAGGTAATTTGATTAGAAGTCGATTTTAAAACAGGTAAAGTTCCATGTTGCTTCACAGAAGAGCTTTCATTTTTGATGGAACTTAATTTTTGTTCACTTATTTTGTTGACATGTTTCCGTAGTATAACAGCTAAAAATTTTCGAGATTTAAACATTAAAAATAAAGTAAGCTAGCCTTGTATCAACAATAAAACAACAATAAGCAGTCAGAAAAAGTATAATTAATAATAACTAACCTAAGAATAAGTTTAAGTGTTTGTTAACAAAAGATCCTAGTGAAACAAGTTCACTGGAGTATAATAAAAACAAATTATACAGTAATCTTCCTTTTTTGTACCAACATAAATTTCTGTGTGTTAACGGATTAACACATTTCAACTGGGTTCTGTAAACAAATAATAACTGTATTGAAAGAGTAGAAGCTGAAGTAGGTGTATACATGTTTTCATTAAAATAAAAATAATTACTAAAGATTTTTAGAGGTTAATAATTAATAATAGGTAAAATACTTTATGTTAAATCCGATTATTATAAAACTATATAATAGTTGTAATTATTAAGTCTAAACTCAGTAAAGTAAACATTAAGATTTAACATTAATTATTTTACCTATTATTAACTACTAACCTCTAAAAATCAGTAGAAACTATTTTTATATTAATGAAACATATATACACCTACTTCAGCTTCTATTCTTTCATTACAGTATTTATTTTTTTACAGAACCCAGTTGAAGTGTGTTAATCCGTCAACACACAGAAACATATGTTGGTACAGTAAAGGATGACTACTGTATAATTCGTTTTAATAAATAAAAACATTAATTTTTTTTTGTTGTTAACTTAAAGTAAGGGTTAAGGCAAGAGTTAAACGATTACACTTTAAAAGATGTTCTATTGTATATAAGTACAATCATAGGCTAACAAAGTTTGTCAAAGTTTTCTTGTATGCCTGCATATGCATTTTTCTCTATAAATTTTCGTACCATTCCCCAAGGCTCTTTAAGAAATTTTAACCCAGCAGATACTCTGTTTTTTATTAATTTTGTTGCGTGTATTGTATGTAAATTATAAATAATTATAAAAATAAGTTTATTAAAAATAAATTACAACCTGGTTTAATTAAAATAAGGTATCGTATAATTAAAGGGTTGCCAAAGGTTTTTAAGAACTTATTTCCAGGTTTTGAATGTACAATTTTGTAGGTCTTCTTTTGGTATAAAATTAAGTTTATGTTAAAAACTGTCTAAATAAGTATAAAAACATTGAAAAGATGTTGTAAAACTTTTTTAAATGTGTTTTATAAGAAAACAAACAACATTTTTTTTAATCTATATGACATATTTTTATATAAAATCGAAATTTCATAACTTTACATGCAAAAATTGCTTAAAACTCCAGGTTTTTCTATGTTTTTTAGTGATTTTGTTCAAAATTCAAGTTTTTTTTGCCTTTTTTTTATTAACAAAAAAATTGTCTGTATAATTAAGCAATATAAAAACTAAGTCGCATTTCATAAAGATTTCATTTCTAATTTTTTTTTAGTATAAAAAAAGTGAGACAAAACCAATTAGAAGTTTTGGATATCCTTAAGTATAAAAAGAAAATAAAGAATATAAGTTATAAAATATAAACCTTATTTCTGCAGTCTCATTATCAACTTTTCTAATAGAGTATCGTACAACTGTTTGGAAATAATCAGCATAAGGAATTCCGTGATTTTGCGCAACGTTGTCTACAGAATACGATCTTCCTAATTGTGAATTTGCATGGAGTATCTATATTAATAATTAGTATGCGCGCAGTTCATAAATGCAAATTTTATCTTATTTAATTTTTGTATATTTGATTGCACACTTATACAGTCTTGTCAAAAAATTAGGAGAATATATTCATAAAATGTCATAAAAGCTTGCTTTGGTAAAAATGATCAATGATTGTTTTAGAGTTTACCAAACATATGAAAACCGAATCTTTCCGATTTTGATATTTGTACTACAATCTAAAGCATACAAGTTGCAAAATACTACCTAGTAAAAGATTCTTTAAGCGTACTTAATACCACAATTGAAGGTATTTAAAACTATTTATAATCTTGTTTGACATAAAGTCATAAAGCGTTTATAAAAATTAAGCTTCTTTAGTAAAAAAACTCATACGTCAAACTCTTGCCGTTCTCGCTTTTAAAATGTTTTGCAAGTACATATAACTTTTTTTCTAATTATCTAAGACGAGCGAGCGGTAGCGCTTACAATATAATATTAATTTTTTTTTGACAAATTTATTTCACAAAAAAAAAAACAGTTTTGTTAAATTTGTCTAGAAAAACTTCTTTTAAATTTTAGAAACAGTTCTGGTATTCCTTCAAAACATAATTTTTTTTAAGTTTTTAGATTAAGAACCAAACGATTATCTTTAGTTTGTCGAGTTTTGATTTTGTGAATATTTATTTGAGTTTAAAATCTGATACTATAAAGTCTCCTTTAATGCTTAATGGCAAGTTAATGCTTACTTTATTATATTAAAAGGCTTTAAAGGTCTGGCTCGTATAAAGCAAAAATCTAATTGTTTAAGTTTATTTTGATATAGAAAAACTTCATGCGGAACAACTTTAGTGACTCGATTTTATTTCTAAACTTCTAGACTAAAGATATTAAAAACATATTTTGTGTTTTATTCTAACAGAAAATATTTCATAAAAAGATAGAATCCTCTTTCTAATGAACTATATGTTAGAAATTTAGCTTAAATAAAACTTAAGGTGATTTTTAGGGGCGAAACATGATATCATAAGGGGTGCAGTGATACATAAACTACGTTAAATGGTATTTTTTTTACAGGGTGGCCAACCGTTTTTAGAAATTTTGTAGAGGTTTTTCATTTTTTTGAAAGGTTTTCAAAGAATTTTTTTGTTCCTTTTTAGTAGAATATTTATTTACAGGGTTGCCAAATGTTTTAGGAAAATTTTCTCCAGGTTTTCAAAATTTGCTCCAGGTTTTTAAAAGTACACATTTTTGGATTTATTTTTAGTTTAAAGTTAAGTTTAAGGTAAAAAAAACTGTGTTAAATAGTATAAAAACATTGAAAAGATACTGTAAAGCTATTTTAAATGTACTTTTTAACAAAATTCTTATTTTTATGATGACAAACTTTTTTAATCTATATGATAATTTTTTTGTGTCAAATAGAAATTTTACTACTTAACATGTATTAATTGTTTATTATTTCCAAGCTTTTTGTCAAAATTTTTCCAGGTTTTTATAGGTTTTTAGCCTAAATTGTCAAACTCCAGGTTTTCCCAGGATTCCAGGTTTTTTGGCAACCCTGTTAATTAAGGTTAAAAACACTTAAATAGTACAAAACTACTGAAAATAAACTGTAATGCTGCTTAAAATGTGTTTTATAATTTTTTAAACTTTGAATAATGTATAATTATTATTATAAATAATAGTAATTTCTTATCTAATCGAAATTTTATCTTTTTATACCTAACACTTGTTAAAAATTCCAGGTTTCTTAATTTATTTTGAAAAGTTCTCAAAACCCAGGTATTTCGAGGTAAAATAGCCACCCTTGTTATACGTAAACATGCAGATTATATTAAAATTACAAAAAAATATGTAAAACAACTAGTTGATGCTGCTAGTAATCTCTTCGACGTCAACACGCGTAGCTATAGGTGCTTTACTCATAGCAAAACTAAAAGTGTTTCTCATTAGATATTAGATCTAAGAATAAAAAAGTAATAGATATTTCTAAGTGAAATTACAACTAGTGATGTCATTCTTCATTAGCTATTAAACGTTTGTTGTACGCGAGTTATCAAACGCTAGTTAGAAGTACTTATTATTGTCAATTATTTATTTTGAATTAAGTAAAGTGCAGGAAAACTTAATATTTATCTCAAAACTTTTTAAAAGATCGATTTTCAGAAAAATGTTGTAAACAAAAAATACTTAGACTATAAAACAACAAAACTATTATAATACACTAACAACAAATATAAAAAACTTTAGATCATTCTTTTCTAAATATAAAACTTAGAAGTACATGAAAAAATACAATAAAAATTTACACAACTAACTTGTTTTTCAACAATTCTAGAAGAATCAGGTCCAATAGAACTAGTTAATGGTAGCACATAATCTAATACTCGGATTCTAGTTCCATCTTCACAAATTGGCTGCCATTTACCATATTTAATCTCTGCAAAGAAAGCTTTAATTAAGATTTTATTCGGGATTTTATGTGTTTTATTCTTAAATTTCAGAGTAATTTAACTAAGCCTATTTTACAGTACATATCACAAACTTCAAAGTAAATAAAAATAAAGCGACCTCGAAAAAAATAAACTAAAAAATATTGTAAAATAAAAAGAACAAAAATATATTGTAACGATATTGTTTTTATTTTTTTTCTAAATTTTATCAGTTAATTAAAATTAACCTCTCGTTCCTTGACTTTCAAGGTATTGCTTGTAAAAAGAGCTGTTATCTCCATAAATTACATTAAAAACTTCAGCTGGTGATAGTTTGTATTTTTCATTGATGTAAACATTCTTTAAATTTGTTGTCACGTGCTTTGCCGGTCCTGAAATGATAATTATTTTTTTTACAAAACTGCAATATAAACTAAAACAGAATTTATGTTAACAGTGATAAATATTTTTTGTGAATAAGCGTAATTCTAGTTTCAAATACTCAAATTACATGACAAAATTCATAAAATATTAGAAAGTTGCAATGATAAAAATGTTTTCGTAAGTTTAAGTTCTAGTTGTTTAAGTAATATCTCTACAGGGTTTCCAAAAGTTTTTGTAATTTTCTTTGGAGTTTTTAAAAAACAAGTTTTTTGGTTCATTTTTAGTATAAATTAAATCTAAGGTAAAAACACTGTCTTAATAGTATAACAATATTAAAAAGATACTGTAATGCTACTTTAAATATGCTATATAATAAAAAATCTAATAACAAAAACAAAAATATTGTACTGTGTAGATTTTTTGTATCTAACCTAAACTGCATAATTTTACACGAAAAATTGTTTAAATTTCCAGGTTTTTTCTTTATTTCTCAAATTCCAGTCTATTTTACCGAAATTATCAAATTCCAGGGTTTTTCAGGATTCAAGGTTTTTTGGCAACCCTGGAAATATCTTTTCAATAAAAATTGTTATGAAATGTATGTTGTTAAGTGAGTATAATAAAACTATGTACCAGAAAAAAGTAAGGAAACAAAAAACATAATCTTAACTAAGTAATGTAACTTACATACTTTTCAAAAATAAGTCGAAATCGTTTCATATATGTATAAGGGTAGCATACGGTATTTTAAACAATAATTCTTTCACAGCCCACCCTTTTTTTTTGTAAACGAGGAATAAAAATGTAAAATATACTTCACAGCAAAAATGTTAAGAAAAAATTATTAAACATTTACCACCACTAATTTAATAATATGCTCGCTATCAGCCAAGTTTAGTTACGTTTGTTGTGCTCAAAAAATTAATCATGTACAAAATACACAACATTAAAAACGAAGACAAAATAAAAAACTTAAAAACTGAATTCATTCTAGTTCTGATTTCTTCTTCTGCTTAGAAGTGTTACCGCTGGTTTAGAAAATAATAAACTTGTAACTTTTTAATGCTTTTTAATCTACAGCCACCTCTCGCAAATCTACGCCCTCATTTAGTTACGCACTCTCGTTTAATTAGCATTTTTAGAATTTGCAAAAAAAAAAAAATTAAATATAAATATTATTGTAAATACATTGGATGTATTGAGTTAACAATATATTTAAATTTCTATATATAAATTGAATACTTTAATTGTTCAAAACTTCAGGTTTTCAAAATAAAATTTCAAGTTTAAAATTACCAACTTAATTTTTGCCTAAGCTGTCAAACTTCAGGTATTTCTATGTTTTTACATGATTCAAGGTTTTTTGACAACAACTATAAATGTAAAATTTCAAGAAAAATTTAAGTATATATTTAGAAATGAACAGAAGAAGATAGATTTTAAATGAAATTAATACTTTTACATTTCTAGATTGTGCCTTTCATAAGGAACATATTGAACTTTATGGCTTTGCTCTTTATATCTTAGGCGTCCTTTATTTTTAGGTAATTAATTTTTATTAAAAATCTTTTCACAAATATGAACATCTTGAATAAAACATATTTTTTTAAACTAAAAAAAAGAAAATATCCCAAACTGTATTTGTTCAAATGCCTTATAAGAAAACAGCCAATATAGAAAGTATATTTGCTACCTCTCGTTTAGTTACGCACTTTTGCTATGTACACAACTTGCGTAGATTCGCGAGAGGTGACCTATTTTAAAATAAATTAAGATTGTCAAACAAACCAGGATCATTATCTACGAACTCAGTTGAAATGCATCCAACAAAACTACTATCCGTTTGCTTCTTTGTTGAACTTTCAGAAACAACAGAGTTTTGAGATTCGATTTCATTACAAATGGCATCGTCAATTGTGGTTGTCTGTGATAGAATAAATTGAAAAAAGTCTTATGGTTTTGATAAAATTTAACCTTATAACAGAGATATACCAGAATAAGCAAGCAACCAACCGGCAAATTGGTAGTGTTTATAGTGGAAGGATGAGGTGTAAAAACCGTTGGGTTAAAATCGTCTCCGGGGGTTGATTTTGACTGTTTAGTGATTTTTTATTTAAATATATGCACACATAAATACAATGCACTACAAGAGATAAATAGCTTTGGTAAGCAAGATGCATTTTAGTAAAAAACTTTTAATAAAGCAGTATTTTGTTTAAGTTTTAAACTACAATTAAAACTTATGAAATCCTTTTTAAACTTCTATTTATGAGTAATTGTAGGATTTATAATTGAATAGTAATCATGATTATAACTGTTTATGCTATTATACTAGCATATTTATAATTTTAGGACTAGTCCATTTAAGTTAAAAAGAAGTTTCAGTTTTAGTCCGTAAATCACAATAACTTTATACTGTTTTGCAGCAGAACAGTGAACGTGAGGATTGAAAATTACAGGTAAACAATTTAAAAAGACAATAAGGTATAAGAAGTAACAAACTTAAAGTATATGTTATTTGAGGCCTATTTATTTTAGTTAAAGCAACACCTTTGGGTATTAGTAAAAAATATGTTAGTTTAATTTGTTTGTTAGTTGATTAAAGGCAAAATTTAGCATAAACGTTAGAAATTTTGATTGCTTGAAGTTTAGTTTTTCAAATATAATTACAAGCACTAGAAGAACTATGAATTACGGATTAAAACTATGACTAGAAACTCAGCTAATTTTTTTTATGAATAAACGACTAGTAGTAATACAATTGTACTAACTAGTACAAAGTATGAGTAAATTGTTGCAGTACTTTACACAAATTTATGAGAAATTAAGTTGTACTAAGTAAAAATGTTCCTAATTTTAAATTGACTATAAAAATACGTTTAGTATTTTAATCTTTCAGTACAAAAAGCCGTTAAGTGCTATTAAAAATATAAATAGATTTATCATGTTATAAATATCATTTTTTAAGTGCATAGGGGAGCATAGAGTTTAAAATTTATTTTTTTATTAAAAGCTACAAACTACAAGCCAGTTATTATAGAATTAAAAATATTTATAAATTTTTTGAGATATTGTAATTTTTATAAAAAGTTTCCGATACAAATGTAAAGACTGCAAGTTGTTCGGGTTCAATTTTCTGGAAATTTTAAAAATTACAAAAAATCTATCTTCTCCTTCATTTTATGAGTTAGAGACCTAAAACTTTTAGGAAACGTTCCTTTTATAGTATAAAAGACTTTTAATGTTTCTATTTTGAAAACATTAAAAAATAAAATTTGTAGACAAAAAAAAAAAAAAAGTGGTTTTTGTTTTGTTTTATATTTTTCACAATTAAAAAAAACCCTGCATTACATATTCTCAAAGTTTATAATATACTTTCTGTGAAAATTTGAAGAAGATTGGTGAAAAAAAGAAGGAGAAGATAGATTTTTAATGAAATAGTCCTTTTTCGCGTTTTTGGTTTGCGCCTTCCATTAGGAACCTATTGAAGTCACATACTTTGATCGCTTATATCTCAAAATATTACTTTGGATTTTTTTTTAAATGGTTAAAATTTTCTGATAGCTCAGATAAAACTCCTGATATATGTGTCATAAAACTATAACTATGGTGTTACAAAACTTACTAAAAACGGCAGTGAAAAATATTTGAACACACAAGTATTTTATACTACATTTAGAAAAAAATATTTTCAAATTTCAAAAAATTAGTCGTTGAAAGAAAAAATTTGTAAAAACCTTAAGTTTTTTATGGTGGGTATTTTTATTTTAGGTGACTAAAAATAAATACCATATGTATATCAAAATTTCAAAAGTTATTAGAAATACATACCTTTTTCTTAGTACTTTTCTTCTTTTTATGCTTTTTACTCTCTTCTTCGGCTGAGTCTGAGAAAATTTCAAATCAATATAATATTTTCAATCGAATAAATAAGTAGTATGTTAAAAAGCTAATTTACTATGATAGAGATAATGAAATAAATGAAGTTAGTTTAAGTAGCATAAAACCACTGTAACTATACAAATATACTTACTCTTTTGTGATATATTATTTCTAAAAAGTATAAGAAGCTTATAAGTCTAAAATGGTTTAATCGATTTAAAAGGTCAACTGCTGTACCTACGTATAATTAAGTTAATAAGACATAAAATTAAGTTTAGTTAGTAATTAAAAACTAAACGTATAAATATGAATATTTTTAATAAGTAATAAAGAAAAAAACACTTAATAATTATAACAATAGATTATATTAAATATACTATTTTTGTAATAAATAACAATTAAAACTACCTATTATGTATAACTTGATTTATTTGTCTCAAATCTCTATATGTGCTTTACTTTACTTTAATTTGTAACATATTGAAAACTATAGACAACGAATAGTTTTTTATACGTAAAAACAAATTAAATGTGTGTATTACTAACCAGGTTTTACATAATCAGATTCAGAAGAACATCCGAGGTCACTCCCATATTGCTCTCTAACATTATCCCATAATTGTTGTGGGGTCATTGGCTGTTAAAATTATATAAATTAAACGTAAGTGTATTAGAAAAGATGTAGTACAAACCACTAATTTAATTAGTTTATACTTAAATAAGTACTAATACTCAACTCATGAACAACAATACGTTTTACAAGTTAAAAAAAAAGTTGAATAGATAAATTAACAAAATAAGATAATATAACTGTTTTGCATTAAATGAATATTAAATTTTGTGTTCTCATGAAAATGAAAAAACACAGCGCATTTTGAGAACTAAAAATCTATAAAATAGTAAGGTTTTCTTTTGGAATTTTCTTAAAAAAAACAATTAAAATAGCTAACAGTGTTTTCTCTGCTGAACTGCCACACTTTGTTAATAGCAGCAAACGTTCGATCTCTAGATGTAAAACTTGTAAACAATGTCTCGCCTTTAGAAGAAGTTAGAAAACAAATTGCATTTGGAATTACCTTTGCTAACTTTTGTTTGCTTATCTTTTCGCATTCTTCTAGCTTTATAACAACCTAAATATTGAAACATTTAGAAAAAATAAATAACCCTCATTGAAAACATTGTTTTACTTTTTAGTTAGGTTGTTTTTTAGTTAAGTTTTAAACAGTTTTAGTTTAAGTTTTAGTTAAGTTTAAGTTTAATTAATATAATTTTAAAAGTATGCAATAAAAGTATACAAACTAATATGTAGTTTATTGTATGCTTCATGGTTGCCACTGATCAAGCTGAGAAAAATTTCCTGACTTTTTACCAAAATTTTCCTGATTTTTCTAAATCAAACTCTTAAATTAAACTTATTCTAAAATACATAATCTAACACTTGAAACTATTTAAAGCTTACAATCTAATTTTGATACAGTTTAAAAACAACAGTTTTTTTGCTGAATTGTATCATCAAACTTCCAGTACATCCTTAAACCATCTGTGTATGATTGATGTTTGTAATAAACAGCTCTATCAGCAAAATACTTGTATTATTACCTTATAAACACAGTTTGTCTGAAAAAAGACACAATTTTTTAGCATTTCTTAGCATAAATGTATCTAGATAAACAAACGACATATAAGGAACTTTTACAATTAAAACCTTGATTCTAAAATTATGCTAGATAAACTTTTGTGTATATATCACAGTTTCACTATGGAAGTTTCCTTGCTACAGATCATCAATACTAAAAAGCTTACAAAATCTTCTTGTTCAAGTAGGGTACTTGTTCAATATGTAAATAGAAAATTTTTGCAGTTTTATAAAGGATATTTTACTAACTTATACCAGATGAAGGCATTGGAAATAAAATTAAATATTTTTGTAAATTTCTAGGAAAATTTTGGAATTTTTTTCTGACTTTAATGGACTTTTAATTAATTTTTACTATTTGAAGGCTTTGAAAAAGAAGGAATTTTGTAAATTTAAACTGGAAAAATCTGATTTTTTTTTATTTTATCAAATCTCCTGACTTTTTTTCAAAACCCTTCATTTTTTCCTGACTTTTGTAATTTTTTTAAATTTTTCCTGACTTTTTCTGACCGAGTGGCAACCCTGATGCTTATACAAAATATGTATATGATATAAAAAATTTTACTAAACAAATATACATTATTATTTTTAAATTTAACTACAGTTGCTTCAAAAAGTATAGTTTCTACTTAAAAATTGTGTTGTAAAGTACTAATGGATCAAAACAAAGCTTAATACACCTTATCTCAGGCTAAATAAACTATTTACTTAAGACTTAACAAAAACTAACAGATTTTTGCCACTTTAAAATCTTAGAATGGAAGCAAACATAATTTTGTGAAACATACAACCTTCCTTGAACTAAAATATCGTGTACTAAAGCACAAGAAGCATCTGTAGAAATTAAGTAACATATTCATTAATTAGTTTGTTTTATAAAATATTACAACATTTTGGTTTGTAAAAATCTATTTAAGTATTAATGATAAATTATTAAACTTAATAATTTTTTGATTAAACTTTATAATGATTTTTAGAATTTTAGTAATATGAAATTTATTATTGAAAGCTTTAAAAATTTTATTACTTTTTTGTCTAAACTTAATTTAAAGTTAAAGTGAATACTTTACATTGCTACTAACTGTAGTTTCACATTATGTTAGTCAGATTATTTAAACTTTTAGAAACTGTTTATGTAGCAAGTTATTACTATAAGCAAGATTGCAAAAGGTTTTATTGAAACTTTATTCAAGGTTTTTTAAGTTTCTTCCAGGTTTTTAAAAGTACATATTTTTTAGTCTATTTTTGTAATATAATATGAAAAGAAATCTACTTTAAATGTGTTCTATAATAAAAAAATATAAACAGTTAATAAAAATGATTGTTTATAATAAATATTTAGTATCTGCAGGGTTGCCACTCGTTTTTTCAAAATTTTTTCCAGGTTTTCCAAATTTCTTCCAGGTTTTTAGAAATACACATTTTCGGGTCTATTTTTATTTTTAAGCTAATTTCTATGTATGAAACTGTGTAAAATAGTTTAAAAACATTGAAAATATACTGTTAAGTTACTTTAAATGTGTTTTTTAATAAAAAAAATTTTGATGATGACAAAAAAATCTAATATATTTGATAGATTATTTGTGTCAAATCGAAATTTAACTACTGACAATGTTAAAATTATTAAAAATTCCAGGTTTTTCGATCAAAATTCCAGGTTTTTCCAGGTAAAGTGGCAACCCTGAATCTAGTCTAGGTTTCGTTATTTTACATATAAAAGTTGTTATATTTTGTTTTCACAGTTTATTATAAACAAAACAATGTTTCACTCTCATATGAAGATATAGGATATCACCAGTTGTTAAAATAATTCTTAAAACGTTTTTGAACAAATAAATGGATGCTGTATAAAAAAATAATAAGTAAAAAATAAAACTAGGTAGTGAAAAACTTATAGCTTAAAAACTATATTTATTATTTTTCAGAATTATTTTAACAGCTGATGATCTCTTATATTTTAATATAATAATAAAACATTGTTTTGTCTATAATAAAATGTGAAAATAAAATATAATTAATCTTATAAAGCTACTTAAGCTGAGAATTTTCAATTGTTTAATTCAAAGCAAATTACAATATCATGAAAATTGTATAAAATCTAAGATTGTATAGGTATTTTATAGGTGTTCTTAGGTTTTTTGGCAACCCATTATAAAACTTGAATTACAAAACAAACGTAAAAGCTGTTAAAATTCTGCTTAAAATTAAAAACCAATCTTTAAAAAATCTCAATTTTAAACTTATAAAAGCAATACTTTTGGTACATAAAATTGTAAACAAAATCATTTTTTATAAAAATTAAATTTTCTACAGACGTTTTCTATTAACTTGATTATTGCTTAAAATCATTAATTTATATAATATATACTATAAATTTAAGGAAATGTGTAATAAAAAAAAACTAACCAATAATAAGACGTTCATTTTCAGGAATGTCTTTAAAAAATTTGTGAAAATCGAGATTTTTTTGTCGATAACTTGGGCTCAAAACCTAAAGTTTCAAACTACTAAATATACTTCATTTTTATTATAAAATAATATAAAAGGTTTAGTTTTATACTATTTAAAATTTACACAAATAAAACTAATTGAGTTACAAACAATAACAACTTTTTAGAACATTCCTTTATATGAAAAGTCTTAGTACTATTCTAATATAAATTATCAGTAAAAATAAACTATTTGACATTGAGTTAACAAAAAAAATTGATGAAATATCAGTTTATAAAACGTAAATACATTAAAATATGTTTCATAATATCAAACTTAAACAGTAGTCTTTCTTTATTAAACTAACATATGTTTCTGCGTGTTAACAACTTAACACACTTCAACGGAGCTCTGTAAAAAATAAATACTGCTAGGAAAGAATAGAAGCTAAACATGGTGTATATGTGTGTTTATTAAAATAAGAATAATTACTCTACAGACTATTGTAGATTAATGGTTAATAATAGATACAATATAACAATCGAATTTAACATTATATATTGAATCTATTATTAACCATTAATCTATATACAATAATCTATAGTAATTATTCTTATTTTAATATACACATATATACACCTACTTTAGCTTTTATTTTTATTATTATATATTCCAGTGAGCTTGTTTCGCTAGGACCTTTATTAGCAAACGATTAAATTTAAATTCTGAATAGTTAAAATATATTTCTTAATATTAAGAACAAAATAATGATATAACATAACTAAACTTCTGAGTCATTTATAAAAGTTATATAGTAAAATACTAGACGAGATAAAAATTTATATGTCTCTAACTTTTCTATATGTTAGTATTTGAAATACTATGTATACAATTGTTATAAGTAAATACTGAATTTATTTTTATAAAAAATAAGCTATTTAAGTCTATAAACTGCCTAAATCAAAAAAAGCTACAAATTTTCTCAAAAGCAGAACTATGATAAAAATACTTATAAAACTAAATAACTTTATAAAAAACAACTGTAAACAAAACTTACAAACATAAAGATAAAAATAGTAGTAAAACAAAACTATGATAGACTGTCAAAAAATAAGAATGCAAAACCTAGCTGTTACTAATCAAGCTAAAAAATATACTTAAAAATTATAACCTGTATACTGTCAGCTTTTGCATTTTTGTATATTTGTTTCATTCTCTTTTTAGAAAAACTTTGTCTTAATTTTGATTTTTCTTTAAAACTAGAACGTGGTGAATTGCTTACACTTAGCAGCAAATCGTCTGTTGATGACCATCTTGTCAAGTTTCCCCTATTTTCATTAAAATTTTGCAACAATTTAGTTTCCGCCATTAGATTTGTTAGGTTAAAAAAACTGACTAGATTTACAGGTTTTTCGTTTGTAAGAAAATACAAGATATCTACAAAAACATTGGTTTGGTAGTTATAGAGTTTAATATTCATTATGATATTAATGACTTTTAGAACTGTATAATATTTTAAATGCTAAAAAGATTACTAAAACTGTTTTAAAAAAGTCTTTTGATTATTAATGAAATTTTATAAATAAAATAATTGGTTAAAATTGTTAAACAAAACACTGTTTATCTGCAAAGCATACATTGCAACGTATGCGGAATAAAAAATGCCTTTTGTGTGAGCATTGAAGCCTGTAATTTCCTTACTACTTATTCTCTCTTTTGATATCGTTATATAATCATATATTTGCATTTGAAAGTACGTGATTTCATACAAAAGATCTGAAGTTTAGTTATAGTAAAACTAACGATAATTACATCGACAAACTAAAAAAAAATAGAATAATTTGACTATTTTGATATACCAAAAACAAAAAAAATTTATTCTATAATACCACTATTTCTCTAAAACCTAAGATGAAAAAAATATAAACACAATTTTCAATAAAGAATATTGATTTCTATACATCAAATTTTAATCTAAAGAGATTATTTTTTTACTTGTAATACGAAAAATTAGTGAATCATGCTTTACTAACAATATACTATAAAATATAAAGTCTAAATTTTAGTTGACACTCGACAAAAATTAGTATTGTGAGAACAAAGATTTTAAAGATATCAAGTCTGAGTATGAACTATAACACTGCTAAATTGAAATTTACCGATAATAAGAAAATACTTGAACATATATCAACTTAATTTGCTTTTATATAAATATAATATAATGACATAGTTAAAAAAATTGCATCTACTTTACTTTATTATGAAAAAAAAGTATATATAATAAACTTACTTTTGTATAATATAGTCAAATCCTTACTAGTTGCCAAACAAGGTTTTAGAAACGAAACTTCTAACTTATTAAAACTAAATATTGATCGGGTAATAGTAAAAGAGATACAAAAATAATAAGTGGTACAAACTAAATTAAAGTTATATTTAAAATACATTTATTGTATAAATTGAAGATATTGATGACTTTAACAAGAATATTGTTGGACCATTTGATAAAAGGGTTGCTACTATTTGAGTCAAAAAATTTTCCCTAAGTGACCAGTAACATCCATGAGTTTTTTTCAAATCCTTAAAACTTTTATTTTGTTTCTGGAGCAAATTACTAAAACCTCATGCTCATTTTTCTTCTTCAATGATAAAAGGAAGGTTGTATGCGTATGCTTCTTTATTAGATGCTGACTAAACTTTTGAAAAAAAACTGTTTTCAAAAATTCAATGCTAAAAGGTGAAATGTATTGAGATTGAAAAACAAAGTTTGTGCACAATTTACAGAATACATAATAAAAATAGTTTAACTTTTTTGACATTTTAATTGATAAACTTTAATTATTCTATAATAATAACTTTCACATGAAGTACTCATTTAAATGCATAAATAATAAATTCGATGTATGTCTTTCCTAACAACTGTTCTGAAAGCAGTAAACTAAGTTTAAAAGCTTAACCATACTGGAAAAAAACCTGCAAAAAAAGTTTAAAAAACTAACATCAGAAATACCTCATATCAAATTAAAACTTAATACCTAATCTTTTTTGTTTTTATTTAACAACTTTCCTCATGATAAATATAAATTTAAAACTTAAAAAAAACAATGTTAAATCTAAGAATATTAATGAACTAGCCGCAAGGCTAAATATTTTTATAAATAAGCACTTAAAAAAAAAAAAAAATTAATTTTTTTGAACAAAATATTGAAAATGGATTAACTAAAACTCATTTAAGATCTAGAAAATTTTTTCCCTGAGATTAAAAAAAAAATTCTTAAAATTTCCTGACATTTTTATAAAAAATCAAAACTGCCACAAGTTAAAAAAAATCAAAATTCCCTGAGATTTTCTATGGCTTGAAAATTCCCAGAGTTTCCTTGAGTTGTGGCAACCCTGTGTTAACTATAACAGTCTTAATGCTATGTAATAAAAATTGAAACTCTTAAGTATTTCAACAACTTAAGAGATATTTTTAATTCGATGCAAAAAAAAACTTTAATTAGTATTCTTTGTAAACATAAGTAAATTCATAAACTGAATTACATAATATTGTTACATAAACAAAAATCATGATTCGATAGAAAAAAATGATAACAAAAACTCACATTATACCATGATGCAGAAGAACGCTACAAAATAAAAAGAAATCATAAAAGTAATAATTTATAATTTTAAAGAACAACAATTAGTTTAAATAAAACATTTAATTAGTTGAAAACATAACTATAAATATACAACAATTTTATGTAGCTTAAAAATATCAATTACTTAAATATTTCACTTTAATATCTCCTATACTATCTGGTAAAACAACAAAAAAAATTAACTAATTTAAAAGAGGGTTTGAAATTTAAGTAAAATTAACATTGTCTTTTAATGAATTAGGTATAAAACTTAAACTATATTTTATGGTGAAAATTCCAAAAAGCTCTTGGTATATAACAATAAAAAAGTATAGTTTCTTATAAAAACGTATAGTCTACATTTTTTTCAGTCGGAAAATTTGTTTTAAAAAGTTTTTAATAACAGGGTTGCCACTCTTTAATTAAAAAAATCTTCCCTGAGTGACCAGAAACTTCCCTGAGTAACCTTAAACTTCCCTGAGTTTTTTTTTAAAATCCTTAAAAACTATATTATTTATTAAAAAATTACAATGTTAATTCTAAGAATATTGAAATACTAGCCGCAAGGCTAAAAAAATTCTAAATAACCATCTAAAAATAAATAAATTAACTGTTTGGAAAACAATATTGAAACTGGATTAACTAAATCCCATTTTAGATCTAGAAAAAAAATTTCCCTGATATTTTAAAAAAATCTTAAAATTTCCCTGAAACTGCCTTGAGCTTCCCTGAGTTAAAAAAAAAGAATCAAAATACCTTAAGTTTCCCTGAGATTTTCTATAACTTGAAAATTCCCTGAGTTTCCCTGAAATCCCTGAGTGTGTGGCAACCCTGTAATAAAAAACTCTTACATCTTGTTTAAACTTGATGAATGCAAACTTAAATATCAAAAATCACATGATTTTTTAGTATTTATTGAAACTGCCTACAATAAATAAGATTAGTTGATCATAAAAGTGTCTTAATATTATTGCTGTTGTTACATTAAATTCAAATAAATATGCTTAATATACGTTTAACATAACTCAAATATAAAAATAAATAAATTTCACTTAACATTTAAAAGACATGCTTAAAATTGAAAAAAAAACTAGATGAGTTAAAATTAAACTTAAAAAAATATATCTTTTTTAAAGTAAAAAAGCAAGGTTAAATATAAAAAATAAAATAAAACTTAATTAACTTTTTGGTATTATAAAGCGCGCAAAAATTTTTTTTTTTTTTGGATAAATAAGTGCACAAAATTTATCATATCACTATAACTCAAAACCGAAATCCACGAAAAATAGAGTTTAACTAATTTTCAATAAAATTTTTAAAATAGGATAACTTGTTAACAGAAAAGTAGAAAAACATTGCTAAGAAAATTTCCAGGTTGAACTATTTAAAAAAAAATAAAAACCAAGTTGAAATTTTAGCAAAAAATAAAAACCAATCTTATATAACTGCAGTAAAACAAAGAGTAAGCAACAAACCTTTTTCTTTCTTCTTCTTGGACTATTCATTTGTTTCGAAGGAGAAGCACTACGGGGGTTTGAATCTCTGTTTTCCTTTTAAATAAAAATCAAGTAAAATAGTTATGTAATATTAAGTAGTGCTGTTAGGTAATTCTGGTAAAAAAATCAAGAATTTTCCTTAGGATAAAAACGTTGCTTTAGAAAAATACTAATACACAATTTCAATTTTTAAAAAGTTATTAGACAAAATTTATCTTTTTAAAAACGAGAAGACTGAAAACGATTGTAAAGCATTTTAAGATTAATTATTAATGACTGTTTTTTATACACTTCAAAATATATGACAAAATTTTGAATAACTGTAGCTTATGTTTTTGTAAAAAAAAAAGAATACTTTAGACAAGGGTTTCCAAAGTGGAGAATTATTATTTCCTAGTGCAATACGGCAAAAGCAAGGGCGTTTTAAGTTTAAGGGAATTTTATATTTTGTATAGAATTTTAAATTAGAACTTAGTTAATCAACTTTAGTTTCATTAAATGAAGTAAAAAGTACTAAATAATTCTAATCAATAGACAATTAATGAGTAAACATAAAAATAGTTTTTATGTTAAAATATTTTTGTAAAATGTTTTAATTTCTTAATCTCCTTAAAATTTCTTAAGTTATTATATTGATATATTCTTGGATTAAAAAATCTTTTTTACTACTGTAGGTATTTTTTTTTTACTTTTGATACCTATTCTTACTCTTCCTGCCTAATTATATAAGTAGTGTCTATGAAACAGTTTTACCATGAACAGTAAGTAATAAACTGAAAAAAACCAGAGTTGCCAAAGGCTTTTTGATTTTATTTTCCAGGTTTTTCGAATTTCTTGCAGGCTTTTGAAAAAACAACCTGTTTTGTTTATTTCATTAAAAAAAATACTGAAATGCTACTTAACGAGTGTTTTTTAATAAATAAACGGTTTCAAAAAAGGACTGTAGTATATTATAGATTGATCGTATCTAATAAAATTTTATTACTATACATGTAAAAATTGTTAAACTTCCAGATTTTTTCAAAATTACTCAAGTTACAGGTTTTTTTACCTAAATTTTTGGCAACCCTGAGTTAGTTATTTTACTAATATTTGGTAAATAATTTTAAACTATTCTTTGCTAGTTAGCCTTTTTCATAGATTTTAAAACTTTCAAAACATTTGACATTGCTCTACATACTAAAATATATTTATAACAATACCAGTTTTTCTATATGGTAGTTGTAGAACATATTGTAACATTTTAAATATTCAGCTAAAAATATGTTCTGTCAGTGGGGCAACTTTTATTTTTAAAACAAAATGTAGACGATTTTGATGATTAATTTTGGAAACCTTGCTTTTAATATTACCAGTTTAACTTATTTTAAAAAAAGGTTTATTTTATGTTTTAAAAGGTTTCAGATAAAAATTACAGAAACTATAATTAAAAAGCATGCGAAAAACATGTACAATTAAAATACAATTTTTGTAGTGTAGTACAGATAATTAAAAACTAATCCCAGTACAAAATAATCAAATTCATGTGAAAGATTATATTAGATATAAACTTTAGGCATAGGTGAGTTGTTTTGAGAACTTGTGCTAATCAAACTGTCTACTTTGTTGTTTGTATGTTGCAAATTTAATGTTGATGGTGGTTTTTGTCTTACCGGTGATTGATCTTCTAGTATAAAAAAGTTATAACTATTATAAGTTTTAAATTTCTACGTTTTATAAAAATTTGTTAACAAATAATTTATTTAAAGGTATTTTATAAGTGTTTTAGAAAAAAAAAACAACTTAGAATGAAAAAATCAAATAAAGGTATATACAGGGTCACCAAATGTTTTTGACAAATTTTATCCATGTTTTTAAATTAAACGTTCTAGGGTCTATTCTAAATTTAATATTAAGTTTAAGATAAAAACTGTGCTAAATAGTATAACGGAATTTAAAACATAGCTTTAAGCTTCTTTAAATGTGTTTTATCTTAAAAAATTTTTTTGATGATGATGAAAAACTTTTTTTATACTATAGATTTTTTGTGTGAAATTAAAATTTTAATACTTAACATTTAAAAGTTGTTTAAAATACCAGGTTTTTTAGTGATTTTGTTCTAAATTCCAGATTTTTTTCAAAATATCTCAAATTCCAGGTTTTTCCAGGATTCAAGATTTTTTGGCAACCTTGTATATAAGTATAGGTTAGTCTTAAGTAGTGAATATGTTGTCTAATTAAAGCTACAGAAAATTAAGGTGACTATTAGTTAAGCTAGCACTGCAAATTAAAAAATTATCAGTTTTGTATATTTTTTAATCAAAAAAGTCTATAAAGTGTTTTAGTTTCTAATTTTAAGTAAAAAAATGGTTTCATTAGTGTTAACTGTAGAAAATTAAGCATACTTTTATTTATATTGTAGGGTGCATCCACAAGTTTTTCAGAAATGACTTTTTCTATAAGTCCTTCTGATTTCTGTTGAAAAAAAGTTACAGATGATTAATTGTGAATTATTCTTACATTGCAAAAGTTAAGCAGTACAAAATTTCGACATATTTATATTATAGATATCGAAAAGCGTACATTTATAAAGTTTTTAAGTAATAAAAAAAATAAGTTAAAAGTCAGCTGTAAAAAAGGATTATTTTATTAAATACTTAAACTAATGCATTAAAGTTCAAAAAGATTTAAACGTTTAATTTTGCAACTAATACTCACTAAGGATTTCTGTATTTTTTTAACATGGTTTTTAATTGCACTTCTTAGATTAGGCATATTGTGGTATGATTGTATTTGTAATAAGTTAAGCTGCTTATTGTTAAACGCTTGTAGTATTTCAAACTGTAAATGTTACGGTAAAAACAAATTTTTTTTTTAAATACAGCTTTAAAACAATTTTAATTTCTGTACAGTCTAGTTTCATATACTTTAACATATGCAGTTGATGCGAACCAATTAAATCAAATGAAGTAAGTAAAATTCTTAAAAAATGCAAACTGTCTTTGGTAAAATTAAAAATATGTCAACTAAACAAGCATTAATGAATTTCAAATAACTTTTAACTAAAAAAACTATTTACATTATCAGGGTCAAGTTGCTCGAAACACTACTGTTAGTAAATAATATAATTTTAGATTTCTATCAGAAAATATATTATTACATTATACAAGAAACAAGTATTGAGTTATATAAATGATCTCAAAAAATTTTTTGTATATAGATATTACCTACAGATTCTTATCATTTTTATCATAGGTTAGATTTTTCTAGCAAAAAAAAACACTACATACTTTAAGAAGCGTACTTAGCTCAAAAACTTGTTCTTAATCAAACTTAAAGTCTAAAATAGAGCTTAACATTATACTTGTATAACTACTTAACTATAAAAGATTCAGTGTGACTCTTTAGATTTAAAATCTTTAATTACTAAATTATAGATAGCTTTCAAAGCAAAATGTGTACAGTTTAAATACTTATAACAAAATTCGTTATACTTTTAATCAAAAACTATTAATATAACTATTTACCCTGCTATATTTATTATCATTAAAGTAATCCTAAGTAAAGTAAAAAAAAAAAGTAGTTAAATAATTCTAATTATAATAATTTGCCTAATCTAGTAACAACACTTAAACTCAATTAAAACACGTTAAAAATAATTTATGGTAATAGAAAACTATTTAAATTCTTACTTTCTTATCAAGTAGACAAACTTAAGAAAACATTTTTTTAGTTAGTTCTGTTATAACTTGAACTATGTTGTTCATTATCTTTGAAGTTATGTATTGTTTTTTGTATAATGAAATTAAATTCTCAACTTGCATCCAAGAACAATTACAATCAAAAATAAAAGTTTTATTGACTCACGAATTTATAAATTCGGAATGAAATAAATTGTAAACATATTTTGAAACCAAATACTTTAATAATTTTATATATATTTTAACTATTTTCCTAAACTCTTAGTTTATACGGCTTAGTTGTAGAAAAAAGAATTTATTAGTTTTGTTATGTAGTTAAAGAAAAATTCTATCACTTTTAAATTACTTTTATGTAAATTAATTTTCAAAAACAAAAATGCTTTTATGTACTGTACGAGTTTATTAACCATATATAGTTACAAAATTAAACTTATCAGTAAAATTAAGTCACTCTAAACTAAATTTGGAAATTTAAAACAAAACATTTTTGATACCTTTATAAATTTGTAATGAAATGAATACCTAAAATACTAAAACTTAAAAATACAGTTAAGCTTTTGTCTATCATACTCATTCTAAAAACTTTTCATAAAAAATAAAACAATCTTTTATTAATAACAGTCTAAAAAACTATCTAAAATATTAAAGCATAAAAATATTATAATACTACTTTTTTGTACTTAAAACACCCAGAATAAGAGCAGCTTTGAATTCTATACTGCCACCATACTGCAAACATCACGCCATATTAGCGTGCTTAGGTAAAGAGAAAACGTAATTATGCCGCATTGTTTTTGCATTGAATAAAAAGTGTTTATTAAAATAAAACTTTAGTACTTGATGTTAATTTTATTGAAATACAAAAATAACAAAATATTAGGTAGTATTTTATTTAGTTTAGCAAGAATTTATAAATTAATTTATATAAATTTAGTTCTTAAGTTGTAACACAAAAGTATATTTAATATATTAAATTTTATAAACTTTATAACTTTTTAAATAAAGTTCGTGTTTGATATAAATTGCTTAAATTTATATAAAAAATTATATAAAATTTTAAACAATAAGTTAATTAATATTTTAAATAGTAACCTCTTAGTATTTTTAACTTTAAAGAATTACATGTAAAGTACTAGTCTAAAAAATTACTCGTTAACATATTTTATTTATAGCAGGTTTAGTCAAGTACAAAAAAAAATTCTTATTTCATCTGTTTAAAAGAATGTATAATTTTAGCTCTGGCCATAAAAATAAAATAATAATGACATTTCATTTATTACATGATTATTATTATTTTTTTACTTAAAGTTAAATTAATAAATAACTTTTAGTTAATAAAAAAAAATCAGCTCTAATAAAAAGAATGCACGACAACCTGACAAAAAATATCTAAACAGTTGCAAACTTGACCGTTAGCAAAATAAGCTTTTCAAATTTGTCAAGAAACAAAAAGATAAACTATAAGCATACATAAATTAAGTTGTATAACTATGCACATAATCACTATAATGCTAAAAGTAAATTTTTAAGTAGCGTCATTCCATCCTGTTGTAATAAACATACTTAACAAAATACGTTGCTTAAGAAATTCATTTTAGTTTAATTAGTTTCAGCAGTTAAAAACAAAGCTTATTTTCTTTGAAAAGTTCAGTTTAAACATATGATTTTTTCAATTAAAAACAATGTTTCAACATATTTTGTTTTGTTAAAAAATAAAGATAACGAAATTTAAACTAGATAATTAAAAAAGGTTTCTTATAAGAACATAAACTTTTTATTTTATGTTATTTAGTTCATTTAAAACAATAAAATTTTAAAAGTTAAGAAATGTTTCTATGGATAATGAGAAAAATATATTATTTAATTAAAAAAAAAACTTTACTGAGTTAACAATACTATGCTGATTTTATCATTACAAATATATCAACTAAGCATTTTCATACTATTATTTTTTATTAATAAAATATAAAACTTTTATAGTATTCTTTGTCAATTAAATGCTGTAGCTATACTAGGCTTACAAAAAATATTAAGTCTTTGAATGTAATAAATAAGAACTAAGTATTAAAAAATAATTACTCTCATCCTAAGATTGTATTTACTATATTCAAATACGTATACTTCTTCAACAAAAATAACATACTTTATTTTATAACCATATTACTTACTATTGAACGAATCAAAACTAGTTGAAGTAATAAATAATAATATTAATATTTGAAAAACTATAAATAAATTTAAATAGAATATTAAACAAATTTTAGTAGTTAATAGCATTAATATGCAAATACTTTTCTTAGTAGTATAATTACTAGTAGTATTTTATAGAAATTTTTACAAGATTTGTATACATTAAAGATGTATATACGTTTTGTGCAACGAAAATTTGTAGATTTTCCAAAACTATCATTTAGTTTTTTAAACTAAAAAGTAATATAAATTTACGTTTTCAAACTTTTACAAAAAAATAATTTTATTTCAGTAAAAAAATCTAACTTCGGAGTTTTTCCGTTTCAACTTTTGTTTTGCGAACTCAAACATCTTTTCTAAGAACTAAAGAATACTAATAAAACACTAGTTGCCGGTTATTTCATTTTACAAAAGTTGTGATTATGTAAACAATGACAACGCTTGTATCGTATGACAATATTTTAGTCATTGTGCTCTAATAATAATACACACCACTAACTTATTTATTATTATCTTTCGAAAACCTTATAAATATTTCAGCTAAGTTAATGTAGCTGACTTTTAGCCACTTGATGAAACTTTTAATTTAAAGGTTTTTTTAATACAAAGAGCAAGTTTAAGTTAATTCATTAAATATAAGACTACACTTCAGTATAATTTAAAAATATAACATTTTACAGTAGCTTATCAGATCTTATACAATGTAATGACTACTGACGAATACTTAAGGGAGTATCAATGATAAATTAAATATTCTATAGTTTAAAATCTTAAATTGAAGTACTTAATTTTAGTACTTTTTAATGGTGTGCAACTTTTTAAATTCCATTATTTCAAGTTTTTTCAATTATAAGTTATTGTTAATTATAACTTAAACTTTTTTCAATTTTTATTTTATTTTATTTCAGTTTTTATTTTCAATTTTTTTATCATAATTATCTTATTAATTCGACTTCAGGTATTTTTTTTATTTTTTGAGATTAAAGAAATTATAAGTTACCAAGATATGAATACTTTAAGTCCATTAATTTCAAATTTTAAAAAACACTTTTTTCTAATTTTTTTCTACCTTTATAGTCTTTATAAATTAGACATTCAGGTACACTATTTGTTTTTTTAATTTCAAGTAATTTTTCAGGTGTGGTCCTTTAAAGTTATTTGAATCGTTTTATAACCTTTTTTAAAGGTTTTTAAGAAGTTTTTTTCACCAATAATAAGTGTAAATGTTTTTAAATAGTTTTGTTTAAATTTTTATTGGCTACATTAAATTTATAAGATATAAAACAAAAAAAAGTTAGTAAATACGAATTAAGCATTAAAATGAGCTGCAAGACCATCAACAACAATCCAGTAGACATTCTACGACCTTATATTATTATTAGTTGTACTAATGAAATAAAGTTAAACAAAATTTTGACCAATTAGTTTATTAATGTAAATATTTAAACTAGTCTCAAAAAAACACATACTTATATTAAAAGGTAAAACTTAAGATAACTATAATAATATATTTAGATGCTATTTTCTAGTCTTTCTCTGCTGTTTATAGACTTTAATAGTATAATTTAAATAGTTATCGTCAGTTTCAAAGATGATAGCTTGCCTAAGTTTTTTGATTCTTTTTAGGTTTTCAACAAGATGTGCAATTTAAAATTTAAAGTTAGGTAAAAAACGTTTTAGTAACAACTATTTTTCAGAAATGAATTTTACCAAATCAAGTAAACAGAACTTTCTATTAATCATAAAAAATAGTTACAAATCAAAAAAAAAATTAAAATCCTAAAACAACTGTATTTGTACACAAATACCTTGTTTTACTGATGGCGTTTTGCTGCTTTAATGAACAGCTTTACAGAGTCTGTAAAAATTATAGTACAATGCAAAAAAAAAAAACGAAAACATGTAATAATGTTTAAGATATATTTACTAAATACATATATTTGTAAATACAAACAAAATACAAACTTTTTTATATAAGAGTAAAAACTGAATTGTAGTGTTTAAATTTAAGGTTTAATTAAAGAACAACAGTATAAATATATAGTACGAAATTACTGTAACATATAAAAAATTATATTCTATTATTATATGTTAAATCAAAAGTTAAATTTGTTATCATATCTAAAACAAAAACTTTTTTATCTAACTTACGTTATCCTTTCAAAGCCCATTAGAGTGGTTTATTATGAGCAGCATAGCACTGTCGTTTAAATTGAGTATTTGCGTACAAAATTGTTGTTCTAAATTTTAGACAGATTCTGCTTGTTTGGACTTATCGCATTATTACGTTAAATCTTTAACAAAACCCCTTAAATTATTTTTCAAAATCTTCTATTAACAAAATACTTGATATCTAAAAAATAAAGATAAATATTGAATATTATACCAAAACAAATGTTCTAATAGAAATCAAAATAAAATACCTAGTTTTTATTGACAGAGTTTTGGTAAAAAATAAGAATTTCAAAACCACCGTAAGCACTATACCAATTGAAGAGGTGTAAAACAAAATTTGGTAGATAAACTTCAAGTTTTTTTAGTAATATAAGTAACAAAAATATCCTGTTTTTTATTAACTGTAAATAAACTTGTTGTAGTAACTTCAAATTATTTATAAACAAACTTTGTTATTTTTACAACTCAAGTCAATTTATGATCAAAGAAAACATCGGCGAAAGTCTATCAGAGACAAAGCCTGGACTTTCTTATGTCGCGAGACTAGCATAAATGAACATAAATTTTTGATTATACCGCTTTAATCATCTCACCAAAAGCTTTCGGTAAACTGAGACATTGGTCTCATTTTATTGATACTCATCAGTCAGTCGTCTATTTACAATTATTTCAAAATGTTTTACCATGAAGCTAACGTTTGATTTTATAATTATTGAAGTCAGCCTTGTCTAATTGCAATTTTAGTTAATTTACATACAACTTACTTTTTAAACCTGTTTTTAGTCAAACTTAATGTTTTTGACAGTAAAGAATATTAATTAAAAAAAGTTGACTAAAACTTTAGTAAAACTTAGAGATTAGCAAACGAAGAGTTTCAAGTGTAAGACTTAAAAACTCGTATAGTAAGATTATCAGAAAAATACTAGTTTTGTTACAAGTCAACACTTTAATAAAGACGCATTATACATAGAAAAATTTCAAATTGTGTGTAACTAAATAAAAGGCACGGGTATTTAATTTAGCTCAGCCGAAGTGGCTTAAACAATTTAATATTTTAAAATAGCCTTATAACATAGAGTTATAAGTAAGTCACAAAAACTTTGTAAATTGTAAATAATATAATGGAGTTTAAAAAAAAAACTAAGGAAATAAGCCATGAAAAACAAATTCTATACAAGTTTTTATTCAAAAAATAATTCTACTTAATTTTAAAACTAAATTCCATTATTCTTGTGCTAAAAATTATTATTCTAGGTAAGAGCAATCATTCAAACAATCATTTACTATACTTAAATTTAGGAGAAACACAAATTTCTTTTTATTTAAAACTTACTCTCATACTCGAACAATTTAACATATTTTAATAGATTCAGTAGAAAAAAGTTTATTGTGAGTGCTTATATTTCGTTTTAGGGGACTTTAGATTTCTTCATAACATTAGGGATTTAACATTTAAAAATTTGCTTTAAGTAAAAAAAAAAAAACGGGATTTTTCGAGTACGATTTTTTTGTGGAGTACGCTTTTTTGGGTTTTGTTCCAGGTGCGTACTCAAGAGAAAGGTGGCTGTACTTTTGAAGACAATTTTAAAGCTTGCTTTTTTATGACTTTATAACTTAAAAAAAACTGAAAACAACAAAATTTAAAATGTTTAAATATTTTTTAAAAGTCCAAGTCAAAACTAAAACAAACTCGTTTGTTTACAGTTAAAATAAATTCAATAGTTTTATAACTCCAAAGTAAATATTTATTGTTAAGTATATTTCTGTTTGTACAAGTTCTAAAAAAAGAGTACAAACAATAGTGACTTCGCGGATCTTGTAAAAATAACAAAAAATAATAAAGTATTTGTGGATTTATAATTTTCTTAATAAATATTTTTTTAATTTTTTTTTACAAAAAAAAAAGTAATCTACTGTATGAGTACGAACTTTTCGCCAAAATGTTCAATGTTTAATTTGATTCATTTCTAGAATTCAACTTGATTAAGATATTTATTTTAACTGAGGATCACATTAACATTAATTATTAATGAGTGAAACATTGATTCATAAATAAATTTACGAATCAATAAAATTGTAAAATAAACATTAACTATGCCGTATAATAAAAAATAATATAAGTAAACATATATTTTCGAGTATTTTTATATGATTAAAAATACATTATTTCTTATGTAAAATAGTCTAAAATTCTAGGTTGCTTTATGGTTTTTGTTCAAAATACCAAGTTTTTAGCCAGATTATCAAATTCCAGGTTATCTAGGTTTTTCCAGGTTAAATAGCCACCCTGCCTACCATTAAAAGATTTTAAACATTAAAAATAAAAATAAAACATTGTAAAACCCTTTCACTTAAATACTGTTATAAACACTACTTTAATTTTTAAACTTCTTATTAACTTTTAAATAAAACGAACAGCATAAATTCTAAAAAAGATAGAAAATTAGATACGTATTAATCTAAACACACGGTAAAAATTAAAAGAAAACATTAAAAAAAAGTTTTTTATAATTATAATTTTATAGTAAATCAAGTATTAAATTAAAGCTATAACACTTTTTAATTTTTCATTTTGATAATTCTAAAAAGATGTACGTATAATTCTATGTTCTTATTTAGTTCACTGATTTAAAACTAGCTATACAAGAAAAACACTATAAGTGTAAGAAATTTAAAAATGAATTAAAGAACAGATGAGTTTGTGTTTGTAGCGAAAATATCAAATTAAATACTTTTTTTGTTGTGTTATACAGAAAAACTCGTGCAAATAAATAAAAAACCTTGAAGATGTAATCATAGTACATAGATTATTATTTTTTAAAGTAAAATTTACTTTAATTATTTAAATTTTTCCAAATTTTATTGGTATAAAATAGATAGCAAGCGACTGACTTGTTCAACTAAATTGTCTTCTTTTTGATTATTATCTTCTAAAACAGTATTTTTTTCTTGTAAACTCCCTTGTTGGTTAATTATTTTTGATGAAGGTCTTCGCGTAGAAAATCTAGATGTTATATAAGTTAAAAAAATATTTAGGGTTTATCAACAATACTTGTGATTTAGATGTTTAAAAATTTATATATAATCTCAATAAAACAAGTGTTGAATTTAAAGTGAATCTCTAAAATTCCTACAGCAACATATATAGTTTTTAGTTGTTCTTAAAGTTTTGTAACATTTTCCATTTCAAAAATACTTAGATAGAATAAAAAAAGTGTAGGGCATAAATTATAACAAATTACAATTTTAAGTTTATCTTATTGATAAACAAACTTAATTTCTGACTATAACAGAATTTGATAATAATCAATATTTATCAAATATTATTAAGTACTTAATACAAATCAAACAACGTATTCGATTATTACACATATGTTTTATTCAAAACACATAATCTAAACAGAAGTACTTTTTACAACGTTTATCAGTGTTTTATATCGTGGTAAACACAGATGTAATAAAACGATGTCGCATTTGAAAGTAAATAACTAAAACTAAGTTCTAAAATACTTTCTTAAATTCACAAATCTATAACAATTCTCAATTATCATATTTAAATTATTTTGGAAAATTACGTTAAATCTTAGTCTTTAAGAGTCAAGTTTAGAATTAATATGTTTAAGATTAACAAAAAAGATAAACTACTCTTCCACAATGATAGAAACTTAATCTATAAACTTCTGGTAATAAAACATACGTTAGTAGAACAAGTAATAATATCATAAACTGAGTTAATCAACAAAACCAGAGTCTCAAAAAGTAAAAAGGAAGTTGGTAGAAAATTATTATAGCAGCTTAGCAAACGTTGTTATATAAATAGTTTAGCTGCGTTGATAACTACATTGTGACTGTTTTTAATTTACTATCAAAAGAATAAATTAGTTTATATCTAAAAAAGGACCCTTACGAGTGTTAAACAAGTAATAAAACCTTTTTTTGAGGAAAATATAAAATTTTAAACTCAAATAATCTAATTATATATTTATAACTTTCGAGTGTTATTTTTATTACTTTTTTTCACATTTCTAGTTACAGTCACCTCTCTTGAACCTACGAACTCTTGAACCTACGAACTCTTGTTTAGTTACGCATTTTAGAATTTTCTACAAATAATTATAACATATTTTTATATTGTAAATTTTAGTTATAAACTTATTTATTTGTGAAAGATCTTTCTCTAATACCATCCAACACAAGTTTATTCTTAGATTAAGAAGGAATAAAGTAGAAAAAAATTGTATACAGATAGAATGTTTTATTAAAAACCATTCACATATATGTACAACTTGAAAGAAAACTAGATTTGTGAAAAATATGTTGAAAAATCTTAAAACTGTATTTGGTCAAATGCATTATAAGAAAACAGTCAATATAGCAGGTACGTCTGCTACCTCTCGTTTAGTTACGTTCTGTTGTTTAGTTACGCACTTTTACTGTGAACTCAATGTGCGTAGATTAACGAGAGGTGACTGTACTTTAAAATTTATATATTGATTACAAAATTAAATAAACTTACAATAAACATAAAATATTATTTGTAATAGCAATAAGGCAAGTTTTTAAGGTACAATATTTTTTCAAACTCAATCTCTGTTAAATAACTAATACTAGGTTATATACATATTTAAACTTAATTATATTAAGAAAAACAAAGTCAACTTCAATGATGTTTTCGTACTAAATACTAGTTTCATACAAATAAAACGAAGCTACATTTTGTACAGTCAAGTTATTAGTAAGAAAAATGTCTTTTAATATAATTTAAATGTTTACAAACCAACTAAAAATCATATTTATGGTTTAACTCAAACATTATTTTTAAGATTATACTTTATGACTTAACTAATAAAACATAAGAGTTACAATAAAAAAACTTAACAAGTTTTTTTAATGCTACCTTTTATGTGCCTTCAAAAATATCAACTGTAACAAATACATAAGCAACTGATATACTGATGGTGCATAAGTCCATCAATGTTAATTACTAACTAAGTTGTTTATAATTTAACTTATACTACTTGACAAGGAGCAGCAATTTAAAAATCTACAAAAGAAGTTCGAAAAACTAATCAAAAGATAAGAGAGTTCATTTAAAAAATATGTTATAAACGTCTTTATAAAGCTTTTTTAACATTTTAAGACAGGTAAAAATTTTCTTCTGTTTTGGTAATTCTGATAAAGTAAAACTTAAGTTCAATAGTTGTATTGTTTTTAAAGATAATGGAAAGCTTATTTAAAAAGGGATAAAACAATAGTTTTTAAAATTTATTTAATATACTAATCCAAACTGTATATACATAGTATAAAGCTTTTTATCGAGATGCTAATTAAAAAAACCTTGCAATGATGAACTTATTTTTTGAATAGAAACTACTTTTACACTTCAAACATACAACTACTTAAACAAAACCAAAAAAACCTGTTATATATAAGTAAAACTCACTCTTGCTTATAATTAGCTATCGTTATAACAATATAAACTTACAGCAAATAAACTTATCAGAATAGATAATTTTAGATAAAGTAGTCGTATTAATTTTTATTTATTTAATCATAACAACTAATTAAAAATATGAAAATTTAAATTGTCTAACAATACCTTGCTAAAACTTTGTCAACGTTGTTCATTTTGATTAAAAAATGATATATTAGAAGGCTGCTTTGAATTTTTATTCTACCATATGACACCAGACCAAAGTACATGGATTAATTATTAATTTAAAAACAATAATTCACACAGTCTTATGT
Organism: Thalia democratica; assembly: GCF_965202585.1. NCBI lineage: Eukaryota > Metazoa > Chordata > Thaliacea > Salpida > Salpidae > Thalia > Thalia democratica. Next base: position 52,932,008 of record NC_139169.1, on the reverse strand, counting down.
AACATCTTCTGTTTTAATTAAACACCAAGGCTAAACTAAAAATAAAATAATTGAAAATAATAATATTAAACACTAACGTTTCTAATTAAAATTTTATACAACTCAAAAATTTAGCATATATTTAGTTATTATTATTTAGTAGAAAAAAATTTTTAGAAGAGAGTTTTACTTAATAATAAAACTAATTAACCTTAAAGTGTTACACTATGCACTTATAAATAATACTTAATGTTTTAATAATACCGTATAACAAATTTTATATTTGTTGTGTCAAACAAATTGTAATAAAAAAGCTGTTTCAAGATAATTTAAGGTAGCGTTAAAATAAATCTACTAAAATACAATTGTTTTTTAGTATTAAGTTTTTAAATAATTAAACAAATAAAATAATAAAATATTTTTAATACACAATTATTTACAAACTTCACTTTTAAAAATATACCTTGATTTTTAGAAATTTTTGTACTTTTATAACTTGAAACAATAGTCGTATATTTAATTTTTCAATGTATATAAGTGAATGTTTTTACCCAATACTAAAAATAAACATTCTTAACAACCTTTTTTTAAATGACCTTAACTAAACCAATGCCTAAACATATTTAATGAAATTGTCAAATAAATTTATTAAATAACACTTAACATCTTTAGTTACATTATATACATCGTAAGTGCTTAAAACTTAATTTAATCACTTTTAAACTAAATGAGTTGTTTAAAAAACATCATCTATTTGATTTTTAAATAGCTAACTATCATAATCTTAATGTAAATAACAAAATTTTATCTAAAAAAAGTGATATAACTTCCATAACAAATAATAAAAACAAGTAACAAAAGTAAGAAGTAGACAATCAATCTTTTTATAAATATCACTAGTCTATAAAAATACAGTATCAACATATTGTACACTGCAAATATATAGACAATATTTTTTAATTACTAATTTTAAATCAACAAACTTGTAGAGATAATAATATGTAGTACAATATAATATATTGAGCTACATAACTCTTTACATTATTTTCAAATTTTTTTTTTCTATTTGTAGACTAAACCAATCATAAATCTGTTATAAACAATCAAAATACTAAAATGTTAAAATGGTTATACAATAAAATTAATTATAACTATTATTATTATCATTATCTAACTATTTTTACTACTTAATTTATATAAATATTTTTGTATACTTTTTGTAACTAAATCTATCTTTTTTAATAAGCTAAATCTATTACAATTTCATAAATAGTTATTTAAAACTATCCAGCTTATAATAAATTTAAAAAACAAATCTCAACTACATGAAAAGTCGTTAAGTATTTCAAAATTTAGCATTTAAAAAGTAAAAAAAAATAAGGAAGACATTAGTTTAGTTTTAATTTAGCTTTTTGGTAGCATAAAAAGCTGTTTTACATTAAAAAATCTGATTCTTTATAAAAAAAAAAAAAAGTATAACAATTTTATTTAAGCTTTTAGCTATAGTTAAAAATAATTATAAGATATTCGTGTATTTTTATTCTAAATTAGTTTTTTTTGATTATAGTAAACTAATTTTATTTAGTTTTATCAAAACTTTATTTAAATAATGCTTATATTTCTATTCCAAGAAACCTAAAATATATTATCTAAGGTGGGAACTACGTCACTCTATTTATTTAAAATATATCACTATAATTTGGTAAAATATTTCATCTATGAAACTTAACTAAAAATCACTTGTGGCAATTTTAATAAATTTAAAAAAGAACTTTTTCTCAATACTTAGTTGTTCCAAATCATGTTAGGATTAATTCAATTAGCCTCGTTTTAAGAGTTGTTGATGAAGAGCTTCTTCACATCACAAGATTAGAAGACTGTATTATCTGAGTTTGGTTGTCTAATTTTATCAACTATCTCTAATAAAGCTTTTGCTGTGTATTTTAAATGTTAAATTAGAACTGGATCTAACACATAATTTAATTTTTAAACAATATACAAAAGACACTCAGTGCAACAATCCAGATATATCTAATGCTACTTTCATCAGTTAATACATATCAATAAATAAAAGATAAATCTAACTTATATAGTAAGAGTAGTAATCATCATAAACAAATATTAATTATATGCAAAGTCAATTACACAAAACTAATCAAAATGCTAATCATTAAAGCTGATTAAATACAAACATATAAACATCAATGAGAGCATTAAGTAAATAAAGCAACATTATATTCAAACTCTTTTTGGCTACAAAGGGTAGGTTTTCTATTTAAAATACATATAGCTTCCATTTTGACTATGTTAAACACTTTATAACAACTTTTAATTATCTTTAATCTCTCCAAATTGAAATGTTTAGCTTAACTCTGATCGTTCACTAAATGTTCCGCAATAGCAGATCTTTTTATTGCATTCATAATTTTATTAAAATTCTTTTATTTGTCATTTTCAGTTAAATTCAAAAACTTTTCAATGCAAGCCGATATATAATCTTTGACCATTTTCTTCAGCTGTCTAGTTGTAAGACCGGTATAGCTACTGTTGCAATAGCATTTTAATTGGTATTTAACCACCATTTATTAAATGTTGGTACATGGTCTTTGCCTTCAGATGTCATCATAGGACTTGAGGTAAAAACTACTTCAATCTGAGTTTTGCAGTTGAAAAAGTAGAACTTAGTAGTTGCTTAATAGTCTTCTCTAAACAAACAGATCTTTTACTTATGTAAGGAATTTTCAAGGTGATTACACAATTTCCTGGTCTAACTTCCTTATCTTTTTAAAAACTATTTAGGTGATATTTAATAGCTTTACTTACTAACTTAGGAGGATACCTATTTCTGTTACTAATTTCTAAAGGCCTTAATGTTACTAATTTCTTCTTCAAAGAATTGCGGAAAACAGATTAAATGTGCACAATGAAACAATGTATTTAACTTGTTAGATTGACTTTTCGTTTCAGACCACAATGTGACTGAAATTCAGATAATTACCTGTATAAATTCATTTAGGCTATATTAGGCAATGAAACAATATAAAGTCAATTTCTGGAATTTAGGTTGACTCAGCACTAAATGCGGGACACTTGTGACTTAAATGTTTTACTGATCTCTGCGGCTGGTTTATATATCTCTTCTAAATTTTAACCAACATTGCATCAGTAACTTACGTTCCAGTTGACTGATTTTAAATTATTAAATATTCAACTAAATGGAACAGCAACTGTAACTGGTATTTCATTACACTCTCACCACCATGTACTTTACCCTTAGACAGCGCAAGCTTTGCTGGCTTAGTCATGTTCTATTCTATGGATAGGCAAAGAGCAAAACCCAAACTCTCTGCTGTACAGAAAGTTGGTCATTGGCAAACGCGGTTGAACAACACTTTAAGGACGTTTTGAAAAGCGACCTAGAGCTTAAATTTCAGCACTGACGAGTGAGAGAAGCATTATAACTGCATTTGATAACTGTTTAAATTTAATGGAAAGTTTTAAGTTAAAGTTCCTGTTCATCCAAGCGTTTAAGTGAAAGCTAGCAAGGCTACGTTTTATACTGATGCAAGTTTAGATAAAAAGAAAATAAAGAGCAGTTATGAGTTTACTGATGCAAGTTTGCATTACTATACACAACCCTATATAAAGTCTCAACAGTTGGAGCAGGAGGCATTCCAGTCACAGCCTGCTGCAGTAAACATGTCATTCGAGAATTGACATTCATATTGTTTGATTGTTTTGTGTAAAGTTTTTATATAACAGTGTTCTCTTCTCATAAATATTTTTATAATTTTAGTTTCAAACAGTTAACTCTCATTTCAATTTAAACATTCTCAAAGTATAATTACTGTTAGATTTAATCATTATGTAAAAGTTTTGCCCAAATTTAAAGTATTTTCTTAATTTGATGTTCTTTATATATCTGTTAGTGTTTACAATTGTTCTTCAACACAATATATTCATTCATGTCATGCCTAGTTTTATATACAATAGCCCTAAGTATTATTTAGTAGTAGCATTTAGTATAAGTTAAGTATAGATTTAATTGTGGTTTTTAGTGTGGTTGTACACTTTATTAGAACCCTACTGCATGCTAATGACAGTTTCAAATTGCAATTTTTTATATAAAAAAGACTAAAAGAAAGCAAAAAATAGCTTTAAGTAACTGAAGCAGACAAAGAAATGGTAATCAAATTTTATTTTGATAATTTGTTTTTTTGTTGCATCACTGTGTTTTTATGTTTTGTTGTTGTTTTTTTGTAAATAATTTATCTTTCTCAACTACATTATGCATAACCAATTTCGGCTGAAGCTGGCCTACTATTATTATCATAATTATTATTTAAGCAAAACATTTTAATTTATTATGTGGTATGATGAGCATCAACTTGATATTATTTTTAATATTTCAATGACCTAGATTGTTTATTAAGAATTAAAAGCCGAATTCTTTTAAGGAGTTCAATTATTGTAGTTGTGGGTAGTGGCAACTGTATTTGCTTTAAAAACAAGTTTATCTATTTGGTTTCTTAGCTTTTTGTGACATCAATTATTTAAAGAAGTTTTCAAAACTTAAGTAAGCCAATCTTTGTTTGCCCTCTTTATGTAGCTACTGTAATACTTAGACAATGCACTCAATCTAAGAATCGTTTGTGTCTCAATTTCAGTTTTAAAGCTAGATTTGATACCAATTTTAGATAAAAAGTATTTTGATATACAAATTTGAATGCTCCTGTGAAAGGAGTTATATAAGCCAGACTTTAGACATCTGAAAACGAGAACTATAGAAAATATTCCAAATAAATATTTTTTATTGAGACAAAAAACTTAGAAAAACTTAAATTATTATGAATATGGTGAAAATGTATTCTATTTCAGATTATTCAATAATTAACTCAAAGTGTACAAAAAACTATAAAATGTCAAGATTCTAAGTGTAATATTAATGATTAATCATAATATAAAGGATTTAAATGTTTTGGTTTTAAGAAAACAAATAGAGAGATCTCAACTACTGGAGGAGAAATAATGTATTTATTCTTTCAAGAATTTATTTTACAAACTAAGTTACAGTGAAAGACCTCGTCAGTGCTTGAATAAATCTAAAAAAGATATGTGACAGTCATGGAAAATAGCATTGAACAATTAAATTAAAGTAAAACCAAACTTTTACTCAAAATTTTTACTTAAGAAATAAACAAATCAAATTTTAATATTAAGACTGAGTTTAAGGTAGATTTTAGATTTTAGTTAAGTTTTAAAATCAATATAACAATAACAATAATAATAATAATAGCTTTATGTAGCTTTCTTTTTCTTCTAGTTAACTTACAAAGTAAACATTGATTAAGCAAAAGTGTAATTAATAAAGTGAGCTTAAAATTGAGTTGAATTTAATGTAGATTATTATAATTGTGACGTAACTATTGAAAATTTAAACAATCTTGTGCTTGTAATTGCTATGAAATGTTCATATAGCTGCATGAGCAATATTAAGAGACTAATCCAAAAATATAATCGAAAATACTTAAAAACAAGAAACGATGAACATAAAGAAACACTTTGCAACTGTCAAACAAAAAACAAATGTTTCCTTGAGAATAAATGCTTAGTTGAAAATGTGGTATATAAAGCAACAATCAGATCGGAAAACGGAACAAAAAACTATTTGGGCTCAACAGGTGGAATTTAAAAAAAAAAAGATGGTACAACCATATTAGTGACTTTAAAAACTATAAAGAGAACGGAACAGAAATATCAAAGAATATATGGAAGCTTAAAAATAACAATACTGACTACAAAATAGATTGGGAAATTATCCACCATATTGGCAAAGCCAAATACCCACAAAGCATTTGCAGAACTTGCATATTAGAAAAGGTTACGATCGCTAAAGCAGACAGAAGGGACAATCTAAACCAGGGGTCGGCAAACTGCGGCCCGCAGGCCACATTAAAATTTTCATTCAGCTAGTTTAATATACTAATATTTTCGAAAACTCAAAAATAAAACTTTAGTGTTAAATTTAAAGGATATTATATCGCCTTTTTTATTTTTTGTTCAAAAAATTGTCTTTAAATATGTTTTTAAAGCACATAAAAAAAACGTTTCTTTTTGACCTGCTGACCCCTGATCTAAACAAACGGTACAAGCTCTTTTATTCCTGCCCGCACTTCCAAAAACTCCACTTCGAATCTTTAGTCACCCGTAATACAGGTTTTATGCATGCTTTTTAATTTTTGTGTAGCTATTATTTTCTTTAAGCTAAATTACTTTTTTTTATATAAATCATTCAAGCAAAATTTCAAATTTTCGTAACTATTACAAGCACAAAATTACTTAAATTTTTCAATATTCAAGTCATAACAAAAATTAGCTTGATTTAAATGCATCTTAACTTAAGCTCACTTATAACTATTACATTTTTATTTAAGCAATGTTTATTTGAAAATCAACTAGAAGAAAATAGAAAGCTACACACAGATTTTTTTATTATTTTCTTGTGTTGTTCTTTGATTGTTAAACTTAACTAAAATTTAAACTTTGCCACAAATTCTATTATCTTAGTGTTATAATTTAACTTGTTTTGTTTCTAGGTAAAGTTTGTTTGAACTATAAGGCTTTATATAAAGCATTTGAGCGGGATTTCAAATTTTCATAGCAATTACAAGCATAAAATTATTTAAATTTTCAATAGTTACGTCACAATTAGAATAATCTACATTAAATTCAACTCAATTTTAAGCTCACTTTATTAATTACACTTTTGCCTAAGCAATGTTTACTTTGTAAATTAACTAGAAGAAAAAGAAAGCTACATACAGCTATTATTATTATTATTGTTGAAATTATTTTATTGATTTTAAAACTTAACTAAAATCTAAAATTTACATTAAACTCTGTCTTAATACTAAAACTTGATTTGTTTAGTTTCTTAAGTAAAAATTTGGAGTATAAATTTGGTTTTATTTTAATTTAATTGTTTAAATGCTATTTTCCATGACTGTCACATATCTTTTTTAGATCTATTTAAGCACTGACGAGGTCTTTGACCGAAACTTAGTTTGTAAAATAAATTCTTGAAAGAATAAATTCATATAAAGGATTTAGTAAAATTAAAGAAATTGTTTTACACTTAAACAAGCCTGTGCTGTGAGATGAAAAATTAGTTTGATTAAAAATATTTTTATTTCATTAAAATTTCATTTCTTTATATTACATTGTATAACAATCGTTTGAATATTCTTATCTTTATTAATTTATATTTTTTCACTCATTAATGATTTTTAGTTTAATACATGTATAAAGTTTTATTTGAGACTTTTTATAATTTATTGTATTTAAAATAACTAATCAAAATATTACTGTTTTAATAAAATTTTTAGATTATTTATGTTAATTAGTTACTAAAATTTGCAAAAACTAATGTTTGTATTATTGAAGTTTTAGATCAGGGGTTCCCAACCAGGGGTGCTCGCACCCCTTGGGGATGCGAGATGGCTGCTCATTTTTTATGATAAATAAGGAGATATTCAATCTCTAAAAAAGTTTATAAAGTTAAAAAGTACATTTTGTTGTAAAAAGAAGTTGGCGCTAATTTTCTGAATAAATTAATTTTATTAATACGTCATAGAGCAATACGTCTAAAATTTAGATAGTAGCTCTTTTCAATATTAAAAAATACAAAGTAACATACATTTAAAACATAAGTATAATTTGATAATTAATTAAGTTTATTAACTACATTATAAACAATAACGATTTTTAATAGTAAAAGCTTTAATTTCAGAACATAAATGTGTACGTGACAAAGCGTTATTAAACTTTAAATAATTTATAATCAAAAAAAATACAACAAATTACCTATAAACCACTCTCAAATATTAAGTCATAAATAATAAAAGACACTTCTAATTAAAAAAATACATAAACAAATTCATGGTTCCACTGATCAAGCTGAGAAAAATTTCCTGACTTTTCCTGACTTTTTACCAAAATTTACGACTTTTATTAATCAAACTTTTAAATTAAACTTATTCTAAAATACATAATATAACACTTGAAACTATATAAAGCTTTCAATCTAATTTTAATACAGGTTAGAAACACTAGTTTTTTGCTGAATTCTATCATCAAACTTCCAGTACATCACTTAAACCATCTGTGTATAATTGATGTTTGTTATAAACAGCTCTACTAGCAAAATACTTGTATCATTACCTTATAAACACAACTTGTCTGAAAAAAGACACAAATTTTAATCATTTCCTAGCATAAATGTATCTAGATAAACAAACGACATATAAGGAACTGTTGCAATTAAAACCTTGAATTAATAACGAACTTTCACAACTAAAATCTTAAAACAATAACAAATTTTTACAGTTGAAACCTTAAAACAATAAAGAACATATTTTTTTAGAATTTCCTAGCATAAATGTATCTAAATAAACGAAACGACATATAAGGAACTTTTACAATTAAAACCTTAAATCAATAAGGAACTTTCACAACTCAAACCTTAAAACAATAACAAGCTTTCACAGTTAAAAACATTAAAACAATAAAAAACTTTATCAAATACTGTTTTTTAAATGTATGTACTAAGATTTATTTTCTCCGTTTTTTTATTAGCACTTCAACCTCTTCATCTAATGAAGATATGGTTTCCTTCATCTGATCTGCATTCCGCTTCAGTATACACATTAACTTGTTACATAAAATACTAAACTAACTGTTTAGTTATAAAAGAACTCAATTATTAACTTAAACAAAAAACACTTTGATTCTAAAATTATGCTAGATAAACTTTTGTGTATATATCACAGTTTCACTATGGAAGTGACCTTGCTACAGATCATCAATACTAAAAAGCTTATAAAATCTGCTTGTTGAAGTAGGGTGCATGTTCAATATGTTAATAGAAAATTTTTCGCAGTTTTATAAAGGATATTTTACTAATCTATACCAGATGAAGGCATTGGAAATAAAATTAAATATTTTTGTTAATTTCTAGGAAAATTTTGGAATTTTTTTCTGACTTTAAAGGACTTTTAATTAATTTTTACGATTTGAAGTCTTTGGAAAACGAGGAATTTTGTAAATTTAAACTGACAAAATCTGACTTTTTTTTTAATTTTATAAAATTTCCCGACTCTTCCTGACTTTTTTTCAAAACCCCCCATTTTTTCCTGACTTTTCCGGACTTTTGACTTTTCTAAATTTTTCCTGACTTTTCCTAATTTCCTGACTTTTCCTGACCGAGTGGCAACCCTGATTATACCAGGGGCTAACAAAGTGCAGCCTTTTTTTACAACAATAAAACATACACAAGACTTTTATTTAATGATAAGTAATTACTAGTCCTTGTTTATTTCATTTTTGATTTAAAGTACTATGTATTATTATTACTATAATAATTGCCGCGCGCGGAATAATAATTTACTGAAAACAACTTTCTCTGTGTAATGACAGTGCAAAATTCCTTGCATTGTCATTGTTTTGAGTTAGTTATGCTTGAATGCACGAGCCAATGAGAATCATCTGATGTAATGTTTGAAACTAAATACTGATGCAACGTAGCGTCAATGCGTGATAGTTTTGTGTGCAGCTGGAACTAGCTTAAACTGATTTGTGATTGTGTATTGTAAGTATTGTTTTGTGTTAAAAGTGAATATTTCAACTGGTATTTAATTGTTTAAATATTTAAGCCAGGTTTATAGTTAATAGTTTATTCTTTTACAGTTTCTTCTTTACTAAAAGTTTTATTTAATATTTAGTTTATTGTTTAAAGTCTTTTAAATAGACTTAAATAGATTGTAATTTCTAAAAAGTTTGTCATAGTAATTTATAGTTTTGTATATGCTATTATTTCTTGTTGTGTTTTATATAAAAGATTCATCACTTAAAACTGTCTGTCTGATTTATATAAAGTAGCCTAGAGTAGCTTTAAGTGTTTTATATATATTGGCCACTGATAATTACAAATTAGCACTTATAAATTAGTTATAGTACTATGTCTAACTTAGAGAATATTAATGATAAGTTGCTTGCAGCGGGTCCTGAAAATAAGCCTGTTAGAAGGTCACCCCGCTTGCAGGAAAAGTATGAACAAAAAGGTCAGGTTGACTATCTGCCCACAGTAAGTCACCCTGACCAAACTGAGGCTTTAGATGTTGGGCCACCAATATTGACCATTATTTTTTAAAGGCTGCAGAACCCTGTACTAAACATTGTAGATACACAAAAAGTTTTAATTAAAATCATAATAGATTTGATGCATACTTTATATGTAGAAACTAAAAATTACTGTAACATGATACTGTATTTTAATAACTATAGTTAACAATGCTTATATAAATGTGACAAAACCATAAATTTAACTTTTGTTGGTTTATAAACAAATTAAAATTAGATTTTTTTTATATACAATAAAACTAATTTGTAGTGTAAGATAACAATAAATCTTATACAACTGCTTCAGGTCTAATAATTACAGGGATACCAAAGGTTTTTTGTAAATTTTTTCAATGTTTTCTGACTTTTTTCAGGTTTTTTAAAGACACCAAATATTAAAAACTGCATTTTAAGAAACGATGAGAAGTTTAATGCAAGGCTATAAGTTATGAGTATTATGATATAGTAATCAAATTGAAAACAGAATTTATTTAGCTAATCTAACATTCTTCAAGGGCATAGGTAGGTCCACCTTGATTTTGACAAGTTGATCTTATTTTATAGAGTTTTATCTAAGCTATCAGATATTTTTAACCGCTTGTAAAATTCAAAGTAATTTTTGAGATATGAGCAATCAAAGTCAGTTACCTCAATAGGTTCCTAATGGAAGGCGAAAACTAAAAAGACAAAAAAAGACCATTTCACTAAAAATCTATCTCCTTCATTTTTTAAGCAATCTTCTTAAAACTTTCACACAAAGTCTATTATTAAATTCTAAAATGGTTAAATGCAAAATTTTTTTTTAATTTGAAAAACAAAACTTTTATTGGAAAAAAATCACCTATTTTTTTTTTTTAATCGCAACATTCAAAGTATTTTAAACTAGAAAAGAAATGTTTGCTAAAAGTTAGAGGTCTCTAGCTCAAAAAATAAAGGAGAAGATAGATTTGTTTGTATTGGAAACTTTTTAATAAAATTTAAAATACCTCAAAAGTTAAACAAGATTTTTTATTCTATAAAAACTGGCTTGTAGTTTGAACTTTAAGCTTTCATATAAGATACAATGTTGTTTTTAGTTTAAAAAAAAAAGTCAGACCCCCTTATGTCCTTAAGTTAATAAATAAATTAAATAATAGTACAAAATAAAATGTATCTTATCAAAACTTTTAAAACTTTTTTTTAAACTAAATAAATTTGCACGTATTGTAAAGCCATCTTATTAAATTTTAATGTGAAAACAATGCACAAAAAAATATTTAGTGTTTTAGTTAAGATTTGTTTCGTTTAAAAAGTATTTAATTCTATAATGTACTTAATTGTAATTTGTTGATTAAATGTGAATAAATTAGTTTTCAAAAAGTCATAAACATTCTTGTAGTTAAATTTTACAACTTAATTATTTAAAATAAATTAAAGCAATAGTATATATCTTAATTTCATTTGAACTTTTTTTCAATCTAATGTTTAATTGCATTAGCAACATGCTTTTGAAATAGTTGAGCAAGCAAATACCTTGGAAGTTAAGGAACCAAATTCGTTCTACATTTTTTTTTTCAAATAAAAATCATAACTATCATATTTAAATACTTATACTAAATATAGTTATCACTAAATATACTCTACTGAGATAGCATAAAATTTCAATAGTTTAATTATCCTGAAATTAACTTCATTCAGACATTTTAGATATATATATATATATATACATTTATCACAGATGTTCTTGTGCTAAAACTTTATTTCGACTAACGGCGTTTCACTGCTCTCAAATAAATTTAAGAACAGATCTACGGAGTCTATAAAATGTTAACACACATTAGAAAAAAAGCAGAAAAAAGCATGTATAATTATTTATAGTGTTTATCTAGGTAGTAACTATAAATGGACTTTATGGTTTAAAAACAAAGTTTGGGATAAAAGCGTAAAATTATAAAATTGTCTACAAAAAAAACAAATTTAATAAAATTTTTTATTAAATTTGTTTTTTTTTTTTTTTTTTTTTTTTTTTTGTAGACAATTTTATAATTTTACGCTTTTATCCCAAACTTTGTTTTTAAACCATAAAGTCCATTTATAGTTACTACCTAGATAAACACTATAAATAATTATACATGCTTTTTTCTGCTTTTTTTCTAATGTGTGTTAACATTTTATAGACTCCGTAGATCTGTTCTTAAATTTATTTGAGAGCAGTGAAACGCCGTTAGTCGAAATAAAGTTTTAGCACAAGAACATCTGTGATATACATTCCGATAAGCTTAGCTTATCAGGATCTCCAGGATTTAACGCCTTATAACGTTACATCTTATATATACATTTATTTATTTATTAGAATATATCATAAACAAATAGATTTAGACGACCGTTTTGTATATGAGATATAATCAGGAAGACGCAGGATAGGTGCAAGGAACCGATAAAAGTGCTTCCAGGCAACGTAACTTTTGCTGGTGACCACTGGAACCGAACTGACGATCACGACAGAGCTGACCAGCATGTAGGACCTCATGAAAAAAATATTGGTCGTGTAAAATGTAGTAGAGGCCCACAATGTAGCACCCGAGTATTGCGCTTACTATTCCCAGCAAGTCCATGGATAGGAAAGTTGCGACGACTCCCAGATGTAGATGACAATTGAAGGTTTGGTAGAAGACGGAGAAGTCCAAAAAGACTATTTTGTCCGCTAGACCACCTCCGGCAGCGTTGACTGCAACGGCTTGATCGTAAACTAAAAACGCCGCAAAGCACAAAAAGCCTAGTAAATTAGACCAGACGTTGTAGAACTCGTTTGATTGGAACAAGGCATTCTTTTGCTGTGAGCAGAGCCCTGTACCAGCTAAGTATGTACGGATAGCTTGGTTGAAACTTGGGGATTTCGCTTATTTTGTAAAGCTTGATAGGTCTCTTGAGAATTTCCAAGGTCTTTTCCTTATAATAGTTGAGTTTTATTTCAAAGACAACTTGTGCAAGGCTGTTTGTTGTTGCGACGTATGAAGTTTTTAAATTTCATCTTATATTGTCATTAAAAATAATATAAATGATTATTCAAATAGAATTCAGACGAAGTAATTACCTGGTTCGAAAATTCAAAATTTAACATATACTACAGATTCATAAATTTCCATATTACTAAATTTTACCCAACTATAAAACAACATTGTTTAATTTAAGCATTAGAATTCGCCTAAAACTATTACCCAAAAATAGATAAATATATGAATCTAATCATACACTCTTGTAAGACAATTTTAACATATAACCATCAAACCTGGAAAAAAAAATTTAGACCAGTTGTTTAATGTTAGCATAGGATCATTTAATGGGGCAGAAAATTGCAATTTGATATGGTTATTTTTACTGAATGAAATTTAAAAAAGTAAAATTTTCACAGATAATGAAGTCGGATTATATAGAGATGACGGACTACGGATAATAAGAAGCAAATCATTGCGATCAGCTGAAATTACTGCTAAATATTTACTTAAATTATTTAAACAAAACGGCTATAAAATAACAAATAAATCCGGATTAATCCAAACCAATTTTTTTAGATGTATCTTTGAACATATTGAACTCAGTTACCAACCCTACAACAGACCAAACTCACCATTTTTATATGTAAAGAACAGCTCCAATCACCCTGACATGTACTAATACAACTACCCGAACAATAAACAGAAGACTCATAAAACTATCTAACAATCAAAGATCTTTTAACAATGTAAAAAGTGAATACCAAAAAGCATTAGCTTCAGCCAATTATAAAGATAAATTAAAATAAGACAAGAACATTATATCAAAAAGAAACAAAAAACAATGAAAAAACGATGTAATATTTTCAACCCACCGTTTAGTTTAACTGTAAGTTCTAAAATAGGCAAGCAATCCTTAAATTTAATTAGCACCTCCTTTGATGAAAAAATATTCAACCGAAACACAATCAAAATATTTTACAGTTGTACAAGCAATTTTAGTAGCAAAATCTGAGCACTTAACAATAAAATTTTAAAGAAAAACAATATAAACAACAAAAGTAACTCAAATGATAAACTTTTAAATTGCTGCAAAGAACCCTGCCCTTTAAACAATCAATGCCTAGTTTCTAACATAATCTATAGAGCAACAGTAACATCCAATAAAGCAACCAAACAGTAATTGAGATCTACAGGAAATAGTTTAAAACAAAGATATAGGAATCACAAGTGTTCATTCAACAACACTAACAAAAGGCATACAACAAAACTGGCAAACTGTATTTGGAATTTAAAAGATAATAACATATACTATATAATTTAATCGGCAATACTAAACAGAACGAAACAAAAACTTAATACTAAATTCGGCTGCAGAATTTGCAACTTAGAAAAAGTCGAAATTGATAAATCAGACAAGAACATAGCACTAAACAAGAAAAGCAAAAGACAAAATAGATGCATTCATTACCAAAAATACTATTTTAGCAAAATTAATTTTACTTTAAAAACTTAAGCTACTCTACAAAAAATACAAATAATAAGTAATCTTGGCATATACCTCTCTTATAACTTATTTTATAAATTCAAACGACTTTGTAAAAACTATAAAAAGGTAAAGTATACTTATCAATTTGTTACATAAAATACTAAACTAACTGCTTAGTAACAAACAACTCAATTATTTAAACAAAAAACACTTTGATTCTAAAATTATGCTAGATAAATTTTTGTGTATATATCACAGTTTCACTATGGAAGTGTCCTTGCTACAGATCATCAATACTAAAAAGCTTACAAAATTTGCTTGTTCAAGTAGGGAACTTGTTCAATATGTTAATAGAAAAATGTTGCAGTTTTATAAAGGATATTTTACTAATTTATACCAGGTGAAGGCATCAGAAAAAAAATTAAAATTTTTTGTAAATTTCTAGGAAAATTTTCGAAATTTTTTCTGACTTTAAGGACTTCTAATTAATTTTTAACATTTAAAGGCTTTGGAAAACAAGGAATTTTGTAAATTTAAACTGACAAAATCTGACTTTTAAAAAATATGTTATCAAATTTCCTGATTTTTCCTGACTTTTGTCATTTTTTTTAATTTTTCCTGATTTTTCCTGATTTCCTGACCGAGTGGCAACCCTGCATTTCTGTTGCATGTCTTTTGTCAATATTATTGAATGAAAATCTGTGATTCCTACATCTTTTCCTACTTTAACTGTTTCCCTTAGACCCACGTACTGTTTGATTGCTTTATTGGATGCTACTGTTGATCTATAGAATATGTTAGAAAATAGGCATTAGTTGTTTAAAGGGCAGGGTTCTTTGTGACATTTGCAAAATTTATACTTTGTGTTACTTTTATCACTTAAATAACATATGTTTTTATTTAAAACTTTATTTTTGTGTGCTATCATTTTGCTTCTAAAATTGCTTGTACAACTGTATGATACTTTAATTGTGTTTCGGTTGAATACTTTTTATATGGATGGTTTTTATCAAAAGATGTGCTAGTTAAACTTGAAATTGTTTGCCTATCTTAGAACTTACAGTTGAACTAAACAGTGGGTTTAAAAATATAATATCTACTTTTCGTTATCTTTTTTTTGATATAATAGTCTTTTCATATTTTAAATAACCTTTGTAATTAGCTGTTATCATAAAGCTGAATCAGTAATTATACATATATATATATATATTTATTTATTTATTTATTCAATTAAAAATAAATAAAAACATAATCTATAGAGCATCTTTTTTAATTTGTTTACTATAGTTTCTATGCTTTAAGCATACCATCAGAACAATAATGAATTTATTTACTTAAATAATAAACGATTTTTTTTACAATTGTTTTGATGTGATATTGTTTATAAAAATGTCTCACATAATCCTCAGAAAATATTTAGTTAAACCAAAACTATAAAACAACTTAAAAAATATATACATAAAAATTACCATGTTATATAAAACTATTAAATGCTAGTAACATTTTCTAATAAAACATCCGAATAAAACAACTATTTTATTAATCTAAAATATGAAAACTCAATTAGTTTTTCATAAATTGAGTTTTTTTTTTTTGTTAAAATTATTATTTTTATTTTTTATTGTTTGTATAATTCCTAATAATAGAAGTAAAACTATACTGAGAATTATTAATTAACAGGCAAATCAAGGATTTAATTTTAATTTCTGTTAACCACAATAAATATGTGCGTGTAGGTACATATCTGGGGTAGGTATGCACGAAGGGATACTTTTGCATGTGGGGTCACTTTTGCACAGGTAGACACTTTATTTATTTATATTTTTAATTGTTTTTTTTTTCTTATTTTATAATTTGTTTATTTTATTATTATCATTGTTACCCCTAACCCTTATCCTTAATCAGTAAAAGTTTTTCTTCTTATTATTTTGGTATTTTTGTTATATTTTATCTAATACCACTGCTACCCCTTACCATTTGTCTGTAATTTTTCTAATATTACTATTTATTTTACTCTTGTGCAAAATTTACCCTTCGTGCAAAAATGAGTTTTTGTGAAAAAGTTTCTCTGTGCAAAAGTGACCACTTCATGGTTTCCACTGATCAAGCTGAGAAAAAAATTCCTGACTTTTCCTGACTTTTTACCAAAATTTACGACTTTTCTAAATCAAACTCTTAAATTAAACTTATTCTAAAATAAATAATCTAACACTTTAAAGTATATAAAGCTTTCAATCTAATTTTAATACAGGTTAAAAACAACAGTTTTTTGCTGAATTCTATCATCAAACTTCCAGTACATCACTTAAACCATCTGTGTATGATTGGTGTTTGTAATAAACAGCTCTATCATTAAAATACTTGTATCATTACCTTATAAACACAACTTGTCTGAAAAAAGACACAAATTTTAATCATTTCCTAGCATAAATGTATCTAGATAAACAAACGACATATAAGGAACTGTTGCAATTAAAACCTTGAATTAATAACGAACTTTCACAACTAAAATCTTAAAACAATAACAAATTTTTACAGTTGAAACCTTAAAACAATAAAGAACATATTTTTTTAGAATTTCCTAGCATAAATGTATCTAAATAAACGAAACGACATATAAGGAACTTTTACAATTAAAACCTTAAATCAATAAGGAACTTTCACAAATCAAACCTTAAAACAATTATAAACGTTTACAATTAAAACATTAAAACAATAAAGAACTTACTGTTTTTTTAAATGTATGTACTAAAATTTATTTTCTCTGTTTTTTTATTAGCACTTTAACCTCTTCATCTAATGAATATATGGTTTCCTTCATCTGAACTGCATTTCGCTTCATTTTCTTGGCAGTTAAAATCATTTGCCTCATTTTATTTAAATCGCTCTCATCTACTGCCCCTTCACTTGTTGAAGAGAACCTTTTCTCTAAATCAAGCCACAACTTGTGGGCTTCATTTCTTTTAGCACTCATTTATTTTTACTTCCATTTATAAAATATTTCCTCTTATCATTTAGTATAAAATTTGTAACAAATAAATATACTCTTATTTACTTTAAAAACTTAAGTTACTCTACAAAAAATACAAATTATAAGTAAACTTAATCTTGGCATATACCTCTCTTATAACTTATTTTATAAATTTAAACAACTTTAAAAAAATTATAAAGAGGTAAAGTATACTTATCAACTTGTTACATGAAATACTAAACTAGCTGCTTAGTTATAAAAAACTCAGTTATTTACATAAACAAAAACACTTTGATTCTAAAATTATGCTAGATAAACTTTTGTGTATATACCATAGTTTCACTATGGAAGTGACCTTGCTACAGATTATCAATACTAAAATGCTTACAAAATCTGCTTGTTCAAGTAGGGTACTTGAACAATATGTTAACAGAAAATTTTTGCAGTTTTGTAAAGGATATTTTACTATTTTATACCAGATGAAGGCATTGGAAATAAAATTAAATATTTTTGAAAATTTCTAGGAAAATTTTGGATTTTGTTTCTGACTTTAAAGGACTTTTAATTAATTTTTACCATTTTAAGGCTTTGGAAAACAAGGAATATTGTAAATTTAAACTGAAAAAATCTGACTTTTTCTTAAATTTTATCAAATTTCCTGACTTTTCCTGACTTTTTTTCAAAACCCCCTACTTTTTCCTGACTTTTGTCATTTTTTTAATTTTCCTGACTTTTCCTGATTTCCTGACCGAGTGGCAACCCTGCCACTTGTGCTAAAGTATTTTTTGTGCATATTTGACCAATCCCTGTATATCTGTTATACAATAGACCCTTAAATGGTTATAAAAAATATTTATAAACTGATGCCCAAAAAGTTAAGACTAATACAGATTTAAAGCTTCAGATATTAATTTAAACTTCCGTTTACAAAACAAGATTTGATGAGAGGAGATTTGAAGGATTTTTAAATAGATCAAATTTTAGTGTCTTTCAAAATGGAAAACTAAGCCTCAAAAAAAAACTTTTTGAAGACTAGTTTCACTTAAAACATTTTTTCCGCACTTTAAAAAATATATTTAAAAGTTTTGTTTAAACATAATTTTTTGTTTAATTTTTGTTTAATCAGTAGTTTTATAAAAGTCTTATGAGTTAATTTTTCTTTAAAAATATGCTAACTAAAGTTTTGTAATTTGGCAGTTTTTATTATTATTCTAGTAACACTTAAAAAATATAAACCAGAAAATATAATTATACATAAATATTTAAATGCAAACTTTGTAAAGTAACAAAGACATTATTTACAACTTCACAGTTTTTTAAAACTATTTCAAAGTTTTAGCTAACGTATTATTTGAAAATACCCTGCAAAACTTTTTTTTGAGTATTATTTAATAATTTCAATACAAAACATGTTTGTTTTCATTATGAAAGCTTTATATTTAATATCTAACAAACATTTTATAGCTATCACAACACAATTATTACTAAAATATTAGTTTAACTTGCCTAATTATTTACAGGGTTGCCATTTGCTTTTTCAAAATTTTTTCCAGGTTTTCCAAATTTCTTTCTACAAAAGTACACATGTTTGGGTCTGCTTATAGTTTAGAGTTAAGTTAAAGGTAAGAAACTGTGTTAAATAGTATAAAAATATTAAAAAGATACTGTAAAGCTACTTTAAATACGTTTTTTAATAAAAATATTTTTTGATGATTACAAAAAGTTTTTATTTATACGATAGATTTTTTGAGTCAAATCGAAATTTTACTACTAAACATGTGAAAATTGTTAAAATTCCAGGTTTTTCTAGTGATTTTTGTTTGAAATTCCAGGTTTTTCCAGTTTTTTTCAAAATTTCTCAAACTCCAGTTTTTCCAGTTTTTTTTTTGCCTTAATTATCAAATTCCAGGTCTTTAAAGTTTTTTTCAGGTTTCCAGGTAAAGTGGCAACCCTGTATTTAGCTTTAAACAAACCTGTTAACCAATATCAAAAATGCATAAAGCAAAAACATTATAGGAACCTACTCTTTCAAGTTTCTTTTTTCATTATTAGTTCAAGGCGATTGGAGTCAAAATTTTGGTAATTTAATTCTTCAGAAAATAAATTAAGTTAAGAAGCAGTAGTTAAACTCTAGTAACATATTGATTACAATTTTTTACTTTTGTAATTTAAGCTTTAACAAGCATGTTTTTTTTTCAAAAGTGACTTATGCAACCTTGTAGTTGGAAAAAAATAGAATAGAGAAGCTCTCCTTTTTTGCTTTCTTATTTTATTTTGATTTAAAATATCTGTAGAACTTTTTGAAATTGCCTTAAAATGCATTTGTCTTCTATCATCAGATACTAGATATCTATGATATTCAGGAGCATCATCTTTTCTCAGCATTTCAATTATATTTTGAGTGCAGTCAATAGTTTGATTACTATACCAAACTTTATAAACACTTATGTGATACTTTAAAGGTACTACAAATGTTAAGCATACATTCTAACCTAATGATAAATTAACTCACAAATAATAAAATAAATTATTCAAAATCACTTTTTGAGTTATTATTTAAATGTTCTAATAATTTTCATAACAGTAAAGTACTTGTAGCTATAATATGTATAAAATAAAATTAGGCATGTATTTGTTAGCTTTAGATTTCAAATAAACTTAAATTTAACTTGAAGAAAAGAATTAAAACTTTGCACAATGTGAAAGTAACAGTAAGATTAACTATGTCTAAAGCCCTAAACTGCTTTGGAAGCAAAGCCTAGTTAAGAATTAATTTTAATAGTGCATTAAAATTCAGGGTTCCAACTAAAGTTTTAAAAAACGTTTAGGAAAAAAACCCAGAAACAAATTATTAATTTACTAGAAGGTGCTTCTAAGCACAGCTAGCTACTATACAATATTGTAAGTTAATTATTGAAACCCATCAGTCACTTAGTGTTTTGTGGCTTATGCAAGTGTTTCTAAAAACTTTCATAGTAAAGTTTATAAAAAATAGCTTGTTTTGAACTTAAATCTAAATGGAGTAAAAAATATTTTTAAACACATTTTTTTTATCTAGTATATCTGAATACATTTTCAATTTTTTTTTTCAAATTTTTTAAAATACATTAAATTTATACATTCAAACTGAAGAAAACATTGTATAGGAATTTGTTTTACTTTAAGTTTTCAAATTGTCTGTGTTTAAAGTCTAGTTTTCATCCTATTTTTAGAAGATGCATGCTAACTAAACTATTGTATTCTAAGTTAATTTATTTAAAATGTACCCTAATCTATACTATAATAATTGATAAGAATAAAAACAAACATTCAAATAGCTCTTTAAGTTTTAATTGGAATAAAAATTAAGAGTTTATTGTTCAACCAATTTTTAAAGTATTTCTTTATTATAATAATAGGCTTTTTGTTTATTGTATACAGTCCCTTTTAATAAAACTTAACACAATTGATAAGGTTAAATGAAAAACTTACTTAGTGCAAACATAAAATGGAGTATATACAATTATTTAGTCACTTTCATAGATTAACTTAAGTTATTAGTCATCTCTTTAAAAGTAAGTTACATATATAATATAAACTTAATATACTTTAATACTGTTATGATTTTAAATATAACAAGTATAAGGTTATTTGCATGTCATTAAATAAAAGATACAATATAAATTGATTGTTTCACTTAAAATTTAATAAATACTTTCTCATTTTAAAAACAGTTACTTTTTTTTAAGTTAATAAGTTTGAATTTTTTTGTGAAAGTTTAATACAACATACATAAAAGCAGTAATGATAACTTACTTGCTGTATCTTTTATCTTGTTTAAGCTCCATTAGTTTTTCATCTGTGTAGAATTCTGAATTTTATTTCACTTCACTTAGGATGCATGTTTTTTTAACTTATAATTAATAAAATCTACTTAAACAAGTACAGCAAGTCATTAAAAATAAACTTTATTTGAAAAAAAAAAGCAGTTGAAAACTTAAACTTTACAGAGAGTATTATAAGTGCAAAATGTAGATTAAATTTTTCTTTATCTTTTTAAAGCAGTAGACATATCTGCACAGTAGGTTAAAAGGTGGGGTCAAGCAGAAATGTGCATTACTGTATAAACCAGCCAGTATTTATTTTGGCCATCTTCAACAAAGTTGAGATGTTTTATGCCATTGATAATAAACAATGAACTTTACTGCAAGATCAACAACAGCAGCATCCGAGACAATCCTACAACCTGTTTCGTCCTTATTAGGACTCATCAGGCAGTAACAGTCCCGAGAAACGGCTATTGTGATCTTAAACAAGCGGGCTTATGTACAAAGCACTGAAGCGACCGTTTGAGGGTAAAGTTGAAAAAATGACACAGCTAAATCATTTACAGCTCAATGTCTCAGACATTGTCAGCTTAATGTGAGATTATTAATGTAAAATAATAGCTTAATGTAAAATTAGTTTTTCTTGTATAAATATGTATGAAATTACTTAAAAAGTCAACTTATAAAATTTCATAAAAATCTTTTATAAAATAATTGCCCATGAGCACTGAATAAAATAATTTTAAATAATTTCTTCATGTGCTAAAATAAACCCTAAGCTCTGTCCTGGACAAGACGTTATAAGGTAACCAAGTTGTGTGCAACTTGATAACAATAACCGTAAGGTTTTTTGTACACCAGGTCCTACAACAAAATATTTTGTGCAATTTTTTTCTGTTTTTCAATAAACAATATATCGTTAAACATCTTACTGGTTGCTAAAGGACCAATATTATAGATAGGCTTTACTAATACTTTTTAAAAAATAATATTTTAAACAAAATAAATTTTTGATTAAAAAAACAAATGTTACAAAAGTAGAGTCTAATGTCAATTTCAAAAATAAGTTTAAAAAAAAGTTAATTGAAGTAATTTGCTTGATGGAAAGTTGACTAACTACTGCTTATTGCTTTTACTGGTTGCTACAGTATTGCAGGCAAAGAATCTCTATTTGTATAAGATTTTATTAATTTAATATCACTTATAATACCACTTCAAACTTTCAAATCTTGTTATCAAAAATCTTTTTTGAATATTTACAATACTTAAAACTCATGGTTATTGAGTACAAAACATCTGCACGCATTTCATTTTGATATTCATTATTTTTTGTAGTGATGTTGTTATTTCATTATTTGCTTAATACCAGGTTCAAATAAGTATACTTTATTACTAACTGTAATGGTTAGTGTCTTTATTTCAAAAGTACATGATGTCATTTAAACATTTCAATAACATTTAAAAAATTCAATAAAAACTAAAATTGTTATTAGAAGCCAAATTCAAACTGTTACAATGATAAAATAAACTATTAAAAATTACACCCTAAAAATTCTAAAAACTAGTTGTTAATTAAAAATTTAACATCTAGTTAAAAATATATTTCAATACCTTGCTATTAAGTAACTTTAAACTTGTAAAATTTTTAATACTTTACTTGACTATAAAATTAAAATTTAAACATTTACTAATTAATTTTCTGTAATATTCTGCAAGTAATTAACTTTGATTTTGTAACTATTTTTTTATTTTTTAACGAAACAAAGTTAACTAACTTCAGTATTATTGTTACATGGTTTAATGACTATAATTATTCACATAGATGTGCCCGGCTTGCTCAGTTGGAATCTTAATCCAACGGTCGTGGGATTCAAGTCCCACGTTAATATAGTCCTGAAAAATGACTTAAAACTGTATTTAAATTATTAACCGAGAGGTTCCTTTGTACACCAGGTATTTGGACCAAAAGTTTTGAGTGTTTTTTTTTGTTCAATAAACATTAATTTAACTGAAATGTTATTTTATAAAATATGTTTTACTAATATAAATTGATGACTAATCTAAAAAGTAATGATAAAACACATTTTTTTACTTATAAACTTAACTGTTTTAAATAATAAAACATCTGCACTGCACACATTGTAATGCAATTTAAGAAGATATTTTAGATTAAACTGGTATTTTTATTTATTAGAACAAAGTAACTAGAAAATATTTTTAGACAAATTTTTGCGGAATGAACTAAACACAATCAAAAATGAAAAACAAAAATATATATTATGAAATAAAGAGCCTAATTGTAAGTTTTTGCAACAAAGTCTTATTTAATGCTTTAAAAGTTTATTTTATGCATATTTTTGGTTTTGATATGCAAGCCAAAGTTTGCTAACACTAGTATTAAAACTATTAATAAAAAACTTTCTTTGCTATTTTAAAAATGATTTGTAAAAAAAAATAATAACGAATTAATGGTTAAATACACTTATTTATCGTAATCCTTGAATGCTGTAGTCCAGAGATTGTCAAAACGTTTCTAGTGCATTTGACGACAATTTTATGACAGAAATAATAAACATGGAGTTTAATTATAGGGTAAATGAGAGTTTAAAAGACATCTAAAAATAGTATAAAAGCAAAAAAATTATTACTTACTATCTATAACACAAAGGAAAAGGAAAATAAAAAAACACAGACAAAATGCATTATTTTTACTGCTGCCTAACTAAAATAAAATGTGCTTTTCTATTACATATTCCCTCTATTAATTATTGCTTTATTTTTTATTAATAAAACTTGAGTCTGCTTTTGCGCTACAAAATATTATTTTAATATGATAAAACTATTTTACTAATCTCAACTTTAATAAAAAATAAAAATCAGCTTTGTATTGTATATAAATATTTTTTATGCTTAAATAATAATATGTTTTTTATAAATATTATAAATACAATTGTATTTAGAGTTAGTTTTGTTTTATAAGCAGTTAGAAATACTTTAGTACAGTTTTGCTACCCTGGTTTATTTATAGTTAGGTAAAAATTAAGATATGAGTTGATAAAAATTATAAAGTATTTTTATTAGTTTATTTGTGAATTATAATGGTAATTATATGTTAATCACATCAAAAAGCATATTTTGTCTTTAGTTTATAACTAAAATTTAAAGAGACACCATCAATTTAAGAAAGTAAAAATAGCTTTTGTAAAAATAAAATAAATTTTGTAAATTGTATAAGTTGTTTTAGCTTAATTTTTATAATTATATAAGACCTTAACAATAACTACATAAACTATATTTATTTTAGCGCATGAACAAATTAAAAATGATTTACCCTAAAGTATAATATTAAATTAATAATAAGAATAAAACATAGAGTTTGTTTTAATTATTAAGATGATATAAACTATTTTACCCTGGCATCAAGCAAACAATGAAATGAAGAATATCAATACAAAAATAATGAACATCAAAATGAAATGTGTACGTACTGTTTAACACTATTTAAATTTTATAAAATTCAGAAAAATCTTACTTAAAAAAAGTAAGGTAATTAACAAGGATGAAAAAAAGGATGATTTTGCACCACCATATCTAATAAAAGTTTTAAAACTACCACTATAAGCGCTTAAAACCTTTTTTTTGCTCTTCTTCATCAACTCTAGTGTAAGTGTAATATCTAGTGTAAAATTCAATTTATGACCTCATGGCCCCTTTGCTGCTTATGACTAGCATAAATTTCTATTATGGCCCCGAGGCGTTGATACAGGCAGGGTTGTCACTTGTTTTTTCAAATTTTTTCAAATTTCTTCCAGACTTTTTAAAGTACAAATTTTTGAGTCTATTTTTTGTTTTAAGTTGAGTTTCAATGTAAGAAACTGTGTAAAACAGTATAAAAACATTGAAAATATACTGTAAAGTTACTTTAAATGTGTATTATTACCTTATAGATGTATTAATTTTGTTAAAAGCACATTCTTAAGTTATGGTTTAGAGCCTAAATTTAATGAATATGAATACAGTTTCAGTTTGATATTGGTGCGACATCATCCTAGTTAATTACAAAAAGTTATATGATAGCACAAGATTAAATATTAACTAAAAATAGCCAATTTCAAAACTTAGCTATAATCAAGTTATTTTAAATTGTTACTAATAGGACTTAGCTAAAACTCAAGTTTTTAATTATTGATAACCAATAACATTTGTTTAAGTTTTGTTTTTAACTTAGGGTATTCACCTAAGTCATTATATATTTTAGGTAAACACCTTATAGCTGCGCTAATTTAAATTAGGTCAATAAAATATACTATTGTTAACTTAGCTCGATTAGCATTTTTTGCAATTTTATCCAAGCTTTATAACCAATTATTTTTCTTATCTTTAAAGGTAAATCGCACTCACAAATTAAAACCCCTATCTCAGGGGTCGGCAAACTGCGGCCCGCGGGCCAATTGCGGCCCGCGAAGGGTAAATCTGCGGCCCGCGAGCACGGTATTTTTTTGAATGGAATGCGGCCCGCGAAAGAAAATTTCGTGGCCCGCGAGTATGTAAATGTGGCCCGCTGAGCAAAAATATATTTCAAGTTGAATTTTTTTGGTAATTCAATTTAATTTGATTAGTTTGGTTTTAAGTCTCTGTATAATATTTAAAAATAATTAGAAGAAGTTACTGCTTTAGTTTAAAAATGTAAAAAATACAAACTAGCTTTCTAACAGGATATTTTTCTCAGTTTCATAATAACTCCTTTTTAACAACAGCAAGTAATTTTCTGAAAAAAGAGTATAAAGAATGCTCGGATTTAATAAATTAGATATATAATAGCTATTTATTAAATAAAATAAATGCAAATGTTTTCCATTTTGTACGAAAGTATTGCACAGTAATTAACTAAAGTGTCATTTCTTTATAGCTTAGATATTCTTTCCAATATTTTTTATACCTAAGTTTCTTTTATATATTTTTTATTTGTAAGTGTTATGTTTTAGTGTAAAAACATTTAAAATAACATAGTAATAAGAAAAAAGGTTTATTTAAGTTTTGTTTTGACACATTTTAATTTTTTAAAAGTTTTCTCTGCACTTTGAATTAATTTCTATGCACACCAACTTAAAAAGATGCTCATACTTTAAACCACTTTTTATTTAATACTTTAGTTAGTTAAAGTTTAGTTTATGCTTAGTTTTCTAACATTGTTGTTTCTACATGTAATATATAAAGTATACACACACGTTTAAAACAATATGACATGAATTAATATAGTTTTTGTTAGGTACACATTTTAATTTTTCAAACATTTTTTTGTCAAACTTTTTATGCCTTGCATATCAATCAATACACACAATTGCTGTTTTTTTGAGCTACCTATTTAATATAAACTAGATTTAGGGATGGTAAGTTTATTAAGTTTGTACATTGTTAATCAAAATAGTTCAAATTCAAGCAAATAAACAACTAAACATTGTCACACACTCAGACTATCACTATTTGAAGACTTTAAATCTTGAGCCAACTAAGTCATTTTTTAAGTTTTTGGCTAGAATTGCTTTTTGTATACAAAAATATCAGGATGTTTTTGTTGACTCAGGCTGACTTTTTTGCTTGAAAGAGTGGCAAATTAAACTTATGATGTATGTTTTGCTCAATCCACAGTGTTAGTTTGAGCTATAATATATGTTAAATTTTAAGTCTTGCAGCTAATATAATTTAAAATGCTATTTATATTTTTGTGTACATTTAAGTGTGAACAATCAGTGTTGCCAAAAAACTTGAATCCCGGAAAAGCTTTGAATTTGAAAACTTATGCTTAAAAGTTCTGGAAAAAAACTTGAAATTGAGAATTTTTGAAAAAACCTGTAAAGTAATAAAATTTCGATTTGACACAAAAAACATACCAAATAAATATTTTTCATTAGAAAATATATTGAAGTAGATTAACAGTATTTTTTAATATTGATATATTTGTTAAGTCATTTTTATCAACTTAAATTAAACTTTCTACTAACAATAAAAGAAGGAATTGTACTTTCAAAAACTTTGTTTTGGTGCTTTCAACCTTTACTTGTAAAATTTCACCGATTGTTGTGCTTCGCTTTGAAACTAAACCAAAAAATTCTATTAAAATATCAAAGTTAGTAAAAACATCTCTAATAAAAATTCTCATATGAACAATAGTTTTTTTGTCAGTGCTCTCATATTAACAGATTGATTAAAGTCCTAATTTGATTTATGCGACTATAACCTTAATGCATTTCCTAAACACGACGTCTAGTTGTCATTGAAGAAATAAACAAAAGCTTTTCATTACCGCCAACATAAATTCTTTAGAAAAGTCTTCAATTATAAACGGTATCTCATTTTAATTAATAAATTTTGCTACTTTATAATTTGCCTTAACAATTTTTTCTTATCATTCTGTAGTTACTGAAGATAATCATGTGCTTTATGGAAAAACTGACTTTGGTGATTTGTTTTTTATCGTTTCTCGCAATAACTCCTAACTAACGTATTTTTTATTCTTGTAGCTCATCTTATATTTTTCAATTACTATTTTTAAATACAATATTCTTATTTCAGATAAAGAGTTGCTAAAATGCTTAATAAAAAATAAGTTTTTCTACTTCGCTAATGACTGAATAGAATTTTATACTTTTGTTAAATTTGTTTAAGAATCTTAATTGTCCATTCCAGCTGACTTATATTTTTTTGGCATGTAATTTATTTACTGTTAATAACCTTCGTTATTTCTTTATGTTGTGAACTTTATTTTAACTGGGTTGCTACACAAACAGGCTATTTTAAAAGCTTGAAAACTCAGGTGTGTGTGAAACTTTTATTTAAATCACTTTAAAGAAATCTTTCAATTCTCAGAATAGTTTTTATGACTGTAGTGTAGTTTACTGATTGTAATTTTTTCTTTTTTTCTTACATTTTGTCTACTTTTTGATAATGATGATATTTTAACTAGGTATTTAAGCTTGATTAACAACTATTTAGTAGCTTTTTTAACTTTTAATAAACTCAGGCTGGTTTGATACAACTCAGACATTTTTGCTTTTTTAAGGGGCAACCATGTAAAATACTAATTACTAATAAGATATTTTATTAAAGTTTTCGAGAATTAATTATGTTAAAGAATTTGTTTTAGATTTTTGGAATACAAACATGTAATAATTTTATTAAGTTAACTAATTAATAAATTTTCTAATGAGTGTAAATTATTTAACACGCAAAAACTTTTTTTGAAGTAAATATTCTTAGAAATATGAAAAAAGGGTTGATATTATAACAAGTGTATTAAAATAACCCATAAATTGTCTTTCAAGTTAGGTTTTTATAGAGAGTTAGGTTGTAAGTAAAATTACAAAAGTATTAAGTTTAACTTATTAAGTGCTTATGAAAGTACATAGTTTATTAACACTTAAGTATAACAGTCAATGTAAATTCTATTCTTATAAATATTAATAAAATAGGCATTCTATGTATAGCTAAAAGTCATTAAAAAAAATATGGTGAATAAAAGTAAAACCTTTCTTTAGTGTGACTAAAACTAAAACCAAAATATTATTCAAATGTCACTAAAACTAAAACTGCGGCCCGCGAAGACTTTGGAAACTTGAAATTTGGCCCGCGACCACCAACTGCCTGCCGACCCCTGAATATAAAAATATGCAATGATTGCTGTTATCACTTTTTTGTTGTAAATATAAGAGATCGACATTTTTGTCGTCGAAACAGTTGTCGTTAATAAAAACAGATACTTTTGTTTTATTGTATATATTCATTGTTAAAAATATATAATAAATATAACATGATTTATTGTAATTTAAACTACAATCATTTTAAAATAAGGGAAGTTTTGAGTCATCTATATCATTTAGCTATTAGATTCTGTGAAAAATAAACCTTAAAACGAAAGATGAAATTATTGTGTTTTGAAATCTTTGAGTCAAGAAGAATTACTCAAGTTTTCCTTTATTTTTTAATGGTTTTCGTGTTTCTTTTAGTTAAATATCGAATTGACGAAAATGGCTCAATGAAATTAAATCTACGAAAATGAGTAATAAAATGAATCAACAATAAAAAGAACCATTAAATCAAACTTATAATGTGCAAGTCAAATAAGCGGCAGTAAAGCTGTTTTTAATGAAACATTTTATTATTTAACTAAAGTGTTAGTATTTTGTACAGTCATTTAATTGTAACATATACTTCTTTTCACAAAATCCTGTTGGGTCTAATTCTCAACAGTTATTTCTGTTTACAGAAATTGATGGTCGAAATAAAAGTTCTATTAATTTTAGTTATGCATAACTAAAGGAGATTATATAACTATTAGAAAAAAAACAGCCAGCTTCAAAAAACCTTCTGTTGCCTTGGGACGAAAAAATTAACCCAACATTGGATGACACTTTTAAGAAAAACGTTTGTAGGTATTTATCTTAAAAAAAACATAAACTTCTAGGAGTTTTTTTATAAGAAAACAGTTTAAAAAGTAATTACAGCAAAAGACTTTGTAAGGAAGTAAAGGGTCTTCTAAAAAGTTGAACTAAATAAACAGTATTAATGGTATGGTTTTTGACACTTCAAGTTGCAAAACAAGGCGCGGGGCTTGTGTAAAATTCCAATAGTGTCTTGGTAAACCTATATTTAGACTAGCTTGTAAGCATTGTATAGTAGAGCTGTTACTAGATAAAGTTTTTGTTCTCTATCTATAAAAAATTCAAAAACTCTCGAGATAGAAGTTTTCAAAAGTTTTAGGAACCATTGGAATTAAATCTAAAGACACCGTAATAAACATTTTATTATTTAATATGTTACTTCATGAAAAATATTAGCCCCTTGAAATATGTCTCGTCTGCGTGATGATTATAAAGAGTTGTTCGTATTAGGCCTAATTTACATTGGCATTAAACCCTCCTTTTGTATGAATATTAGAAGTCTAGGAGCTGTTACTAAAGCTAGATGTATAAGCAAAGTAATCTACGCTCTTAAAACAGTTTTGCTTTCAAAATAAAACTCATTGTAAAAAAACTGTGAAATCAATTTTTGAAAGTATTTAAATGCTTCGCTGATTTTAGCGTATATTTTTATACTTCTTATTGGATCAGTTAGATTGCTAACTTTAAAAGCTCCTGGCAAAGACTTGGTTTTAATAAACACACTTTATTATTACAAAAATATTGATAAGTTTTGTGCAACCTCACCGTTAAACTAAATGAGTCCCCATGTCTGCTAATTTGTTAAAGAATAAGTTCCTCTTAATTGGTTCGGTTATAATACCACTCTATATGTCAAAGCTTAGGTTTATGATGCTTTAAATAATAAAACAAGGCAGAATCAGGCCACAATCTTTAGAAATATGAATGTGTTAACTAAACTACCTGTTTGTGCTAAAAGGATCTAATAAAGTTTTTTGGAAGTTAATTATTGTTTTTTTTTATCCTAGGCTGTAATCATTCTTTTATTACCATACCTTTAGCACGATGGATTAAAAACGAAGACTAATTAGACGTAAAAGTAAATGACATGAGTCCTGTCAACGACCCTGCCGAACTAGGTGTTAAATTGTGAAACAAATTTTTAACTTGTTTAAGAATTAAAGACAATTTTCAAGATAATCTACGAACCATGGAGAAGGATATGAGTAATACCAAACCTTCGAAAAAAGCTAAGTTTTAGAACTAAACTAGTGTGAAAACGATTTCATCAAATTGTATTTCTTTCGTTTTTATTAAAAATGTCAACAAAAATTTTTTGATAATGTATGTTTTTTTTTTAAATAGACAAAACTTTAAATAAATCTTAAAAATGATTTTGTAGAAAAAAAGTAATTTAAAGCAAAAAATTAAAAACAAAGTAGAAAATGTATAAAATAAAGCTTTTACCCCCTCTCCTTTAAACTTTTAAAAATATTGACTAAGTGAGTCTTTAAATGCCATTAGCTTAAATTGTGTAACACATAGGAAGCTATTTTTTGTGTTGTACTTTGAACTATTTGTCACGCTGAAAAATCTTTACTCTGAACCTTTAAAAACTTTTGAGAAGCATCAGATACAGCCTAGGTAGCATAACGTGGACATTGTCTTATGTTTTGAAGAAGAAAATTAACACAATTACCTAGCAACATAAGATAACCATTGAGACATACTAGTCTCACCACTATGTGCTTTACTCTTAGCCAGCGCATGTTTCGATGGCTTGGTCATCTTAAAAAATGGCTGAATAGCGAAATCCAAGTATATCTCGTACAGCGGTTTGACCGTTTGCAAATGTAAACGCAGTCGTCAAACACAACATTTTAAGAACATCTGCAAGCTTGACTTTCCGTACTGAAGAGTGAGAGGGTCAAATGACAGCGACAAACGACGGTCTATTATATACAGTAGTCTGATGGAAAATAGAAACCACTTAAGAAACAGAAGAAAATAAATGAGAATTATAATTAATTGTCAACTATTGACTAAAAGTTATAAAACTAAACAAAATATATGATTATAAACTTGTATTTCGTTTTAGTAAATACTTACTACTGATAAAGTTTTTCAGACAAACCAAAATTATATGTACGAATAAATATTTAAAAAGTCTAAGCAGCTAATGTTAAAATTTTAGACAGTGTTAGAAAGTACTAACTGTTGGTTTTAACTTAAAAAAACAACTTATAGTTTTAAAAACTAGAACTAAAGACTAACATTTGTTAAATTTTAGGTTGCCAAAAAACCTGGAAAAATCTTGACTTTAAAATGGTAAGCAAAAGAAAACCTGGATATTTAAAAACAAAAAAAAAAAACTGTAATTTCAAACAAAATAACAAAAAACACTAAATTTCAAATTATTTAAACCTTAATTTTGAGTTGGTACGAAAATTTTAACATAAAGTTAATTTATTTTTTCATTAAAAATTTTATTCAAAAAAAATGAACGTTATGTAAGTTTACAGTATTCATTCTTTTTGTCATACTATTTAAGACGACGTTTTACCTTAAATTTAATTTTAAACTAAAAGAAGACCTAAAACCTTGTTCTTTTACAAACCTTTAAAAATATCAGAAAACTTGAAGAAAGTTTTCAAAAAATCTGTTGCAATCCTGTAAAGTTGTATGAGTATTATTTAACTAAAAAATTTAATCATAACTCACTTATTTTTGAAAAAAGTTTATTAATTTCGTCTAGCGCATCCTCAGAATAATATTGCTAAAAACTATTAACATTATATAAAATGAATTTGAAAAGTCTAGCTAAAAATAGTTACGTCATGAAGTATAAAAGTCTGTTTAGAAAAAGTTTGAAAATATTATATACTAAGCTAATTTGAGGTATTCTATAAGACTAAAACAAAAATATTTAAAATAGTAGAAATTTTTACCTGAAACTAAACTAAATAAAAACCACATTACAAAAAACGACAACAATATTACTACTAAAAACAGGCTATTTATAAAGTTTTAAATTGTAAAAATCTCTTTTGTTTGCAAATTTTTGGCTCGCGAGTTCTAATAAACAAAGATTCTAGAACTGAAAGATGGTAGGTGTTTCTAGCTCTGGATAGAATTTCGAACCTATTATCCAGATAGCTCTCGGCACAAACAGGGTTGTTGAGGAGGTGCTGATGAATAGATGACTGTTCACCTTTAGGCTTCACGTCGTCATTAAAACCAAACCTTTTTAGATTTTTCGTGACATGCTGCTCTCGCCTGACGTGGAAACGTTGAGATGTTCGACCAACGTAGTTACTTCCGCAATGACACTTAATTATGTATAATACATTACTCAAATCATGGGTAGGTGTGGCATCTTTCACAATTCCGTTAAGCGGGCAGTTGGTGTTGTATACAACACCTAGCGAAACGCTGTTAAAGGTGGATTTTATAGCTAATGAAGCTTGCTTAGCCAGTCTTATTGAGTTTTCACCCATATAAGGAAGGCGGAGGTAGGACTTGGCAAGGATGAGTTGCCTTAATTTTTTCTTGATGACTGTTTCGGGGTAACCTAGTGAGCGAAAAACTTTGTAGATGTTGTCAAATTAAAGATCCAAACAATCAGCCGTTCAAATTAAAAAAGCTCTGTTATTTATGCATTGTATGAACTTCAATTTTTGTTTGGTGGGACAAAACGAACTCCAGGAAATGTAGTGTGGACTAAAATTTTCTTTTCTGTACACAGAAGTAGAAAAGGTGTTAATGCTGTTTCTAATAATGTTAATGTCTAAGAAGTAAATTTTACCGGAAACTTCCTCTTCAACGGTAAAAACTATGCATTTGTGCATCTTATTTAACAAAATAAAAAAGTTATTGACATTGTTTTTTGAAGTAAAAATAGCAAAAACATCATCGACATACCTATGATAAACAAGTGGCTTACTGTTATCTAATGAATAAAGACTACTTTCATAGTAACCGACAAAAATGTTAGCAAGAATAGGGCCTAAAGGGCTTCCCATCGCTACGCCGTCAATTTGAAGAAACATGAGATTATTAAAACTAAATTGTACATTTTTCGTGGCCATACATAGCATCATACATATCATTGCAAACAGATCTTGGGAAAGGAGGCGGAATTAATTCAGAATTGTACAACTGATCTAAACAAATATTTAACACTTCATCAAGTGAAACGTTTATAAACAAAGCTAAAAAGGTTTATTTTTAATGACGACGTGAAGCCTAAAGGTGAACAGTCATCTATTCATCAGCACCTCCTCAACAACCCTGTTTGTGCCGAGAGCTATCTGGATAATAGGTTCGAAATTCTATCTAGAGCTAGAAACACCTACCATCTTTCAGTTCTAGAATCTTTGTTTATTAGAACTCACGAGCCAAAAATTTGCAAACAAAGAGATTTTTACAGTTTAAAACTTTATAAATAGCCTGTTTTTAGTAGTAATATTGTTGTCGTTTTTTGTAATGTGGTTTTTATTTAGTCTAGTTTCAGGTAAAAATTTCTACTATTTTAAATGTTTTTGTTTTAGTAACTTTGTCTTATAAATTGCCTCAAATTAGCTTAGTATAGTTCTGTGTTTCAAACTTTTTCTAAACAGACTTCTATACTTAATGACGTAACTATTTTTAGCTAGACTTTTCAAATTCATTTTGTATAACTAAAATTACACTATAATATTTTTCATATAATATTTTTAATATAATAGTTTTTAGCAATATTATTTTGAGGATGCCCTAAAGGAAATTAAATATTAAACTTTTTTCGAAAATGATTGAGTTATATTTAATTTTTTTAGTTAAAATCAGTATCAAAGCCAAACTATTCAAATATTATTTAAAAGTTCAATTAATATTAATTTGCTTAAAGAGCTTAAGATAGGTTAGTTTTAATCTAAAAGTAGCTTTTAAAATAAAGTTCTCTTAATATTGTTTTCAAATTTAATTTGAAACTATGCTGAAGCTTGTATACAATTGCTTACTGAACGAAAAAAAATGGCGCTAAAATATTTGGTACTAGGACCTGGTGCACGAAAAAATGTGCCCTTCATGATTTCAATATTTTTTCAGATTGTTCAGATGACCTTTTCAAGCAAAATTTTTTTTACAAAAAAAACATTAGAGAAAAATAACTTTATTAAATACTAAATATTTATACTCACGTTTTTGAAACGCCACGCATACTTTTAAAATTAAACCACGATTTTCTACGTATATCGTAATTTGTTGCTACTAACATACTGTATGTTTTACATACTAATGTAACAACAATAACAATAGTTAGTAACGTTTAGAAAAATAGTACACAATACAGGTCGGCAAAGTGCGGCTAAACATGCCTTCAAACCATAAATTTTTGGCCTGTTACGTATATTTTAGCTTTATAATATGTACATAACAAACTAGTTTTTGATCTTATTATAAATACGGGAATATGTCTTCTTAGTCTGTAATCGGTGTATACAAAGGAAACTTCACTACAAATTCGAGTCTTAAAAGATA
The DNA here is from genome assembly GCF_965202585.1 of Thalia democratica. Taxonomy (NCBI): domain Eukaryota; kingdom Metazoa; phylum Chordata; class Thaliacea; order Salpida; family Salpidae; genus Thalia; species Thalia democratica. The sequence goes on along the minus strand of NC_139169.1, from coordinate 52,896,678 downwards.
TTTTAATTCAAGTAGCATGCTATTCAAAAAGCGATTGTGCGTAAGCTTTTTTTAGTAAATTAGTTGTCACTTGTAAAAGATTGCTGAATCCTTTTATACAACTAATTTATCCGCATTCAACTCTTGCATCCAAGTGAATTTAAATTAAAAAATAACGTGTTTCTTTGTTTTAACAACTGTTACCATATAAATACAAGTTTTAGTAATAACAACTACTTGTAGGTTATCATAGATAATTTGCTGTCTTTTTTCTTAATTTAGATCAAACAGCATTATATTTGGAAAAAGGAAAGGTAAAAGTAGAACAACATAATATTAAAAAACAGAACTTTTAGATATTTTTTCAGAGTAACATTATTAAGCTTTTTTCTCTAAATGACTGCCAAAAACTTTTAGGATATCTGTTCTTAGAATAAAGTGATGTTTTTCTAAACCCTTCAGCTTCATAAAAAAAAAATCCCTTAATAAATATTTTATTAGACTAGACTCTAGAGCAATTGCATAAAAAGCAATACCTCGAAAACAAAAACTTGAAAAGTAATTTAAGAAAAATAATAGTGGCAATTTTCCTCCATGTATATTTTTATCTTTTTAAGAAATTTGTTTTCAATTACTAACATTACTTAAAACTTTTGTTTGTTAACTTAAGATAAACTAGCAAATATTAAAATAATAAATTAAGCAAAAAATCGCATATATGAAAGTTTATTGTGTATAAGAATTAAAATAGAATAAAATTAAATGATATAAAAGTACGTAACATAATTGAAAACTGTTAATAAATGAAATAAGATATTTTATATGAACATATATTTCAGGTAGAACATTTATCTAAAGGTAAACAATTGAAATACTAGAATTATTTGTTATGGTATGTAAGAATTTTTTGATAGAAAGCTAATTGACCAATTTAAAACTAGTTATTATATCTTTTAACTCAAGAAAAGTCTTTATTTTAAGATCCTTCACATCTAAGCTTATGAAATCAAAATGATTGTAAAAACATTAAAAAAACTTTTCAAATGATTTTAATGTTAAAAACTCAAATTAGTAAAATAAATTAACAAAGGGTTGGTCAGCTATCTTTTGTATTAATAAAAAACTTGGAACTAAAACTGCGGCTCAAAATTAATTTAAAGTACTTCATAATAGTAGTTCATAAATAAAAAATTATCATAATAAGCGTTAAGTTTAAAAACTTTACGTAATTAGTAAAACATTATTCCACTGTATATGGGTTTGTCATTACATTTGTGTATGTGAATTAATCTCAAAGCAGAAACATCTTTAGTTGAATTTAAGGTAGATCAGAAATATTATTTCAAAATTATTAGATACCACAAAGTAAATTGTTTTTAAAATCACAATACAACCTATCATAAATTTTTAAATGTAACTAATACAGCATAATAGATTTGGAGTATGCATGAATATAGTTAAAACGACGATATTTAAAAAAAAATATTATTTCATAATTAAAACTTAATAAGAACTTACACTATTATTCAACAACATTAAAAAAAACCTTCACAACATATTATTTTTTTTTAATTCTGGACCATTGAAAAAAATAATATTTTTTTTCTTCAGAACTATATAATATACATATCAATTATAATATTTCTTTTATGGATATTTTCAGAGTTCATTGCTGCAAAAGCATTGAAAAATAATAACTAATGTTTTAAATATTTTATACTAAAAAACTGTCAAGAAAAAAACTTATACTCTTCTTATATACTTCTATTATTCTTGAAAGTTGGTAACATTGATCGTGCTTTTGACTTTTTTAACTACTGGAGAAGGTAGATTGCTTGGGTTTGAGGACTCCAATTTGAAGAAAATATTCTCAATTGACTTACAATTTAGTTTAACCCTGTTTGTTAGGTATTAAGTAATTTATTCAAAAGAAAAGTACACTATTTAATAGAGTACCTTAACTAATTAATATCATAATATAATTTTCATTGGTTATAAGTAATTTTCAAGCTATAAAATAGACTTATTTCAAAATTAAACTTCAAAAACGAATTAATTTTTGTAATTGAAATAAGTAAACAACTTTTTTTTTTTTTTTGTATCAAAATATTAATTAAAATATTTGATTTTACCTTTTCAAAAACATGTTTTGGTATAAACGAAATTTTAAAACTTGATACGATGTAATTTTAAACTATTTAAAATTTGTCAGCAATAAAATTTTATAAAGTTACTAGACTAAACAAGCACGACGCATGTATACTAGGGTGCTTATTTTTATTTATGACCTTGGAGTTATAAGCTAAAATCTTTTTTACACGTGGCTAGTTTTCACACAAACACACTGTGAACAATTTAATACGATTAAAAAAAAGTTTTATAGTGGAATTTCTTGATTTTACGTAATTTTTATCACTTTTTGTAACTTTTTTTGAATACCAGTTTTTTTTTCTTCTAAAAACAAGAAATTCCACCATAAATCTTTATTTAATTCGTTTTAAATTGTTCACATTGTGTTTGTGTGACAATTAGCCACATGTAAAAAAAATTAAGCTCAAAACTCCAAGGTCGCAATTTTCGGATCCCATACATTTTGCATTGGGGTGGTTTTTAGAAAATCGGTTGTCCAAGGTGAAAATTTTTTAAAATCATCTAAAATTTTGCACAGAGTTATTTTATGATATTTCCAAAAAAAAAAATCCAGCTGGAAAATCAAAAGTAGCTGTAAAAATAAGCACCATAGTATACTTGCGTATTTGATTCTAAAACGAATTAAGCTAAACAGTTATTATCTAAAGCTGATCAAGTATTGAATCAACAAAAAATTGTTCAGTTTAACTAAATTTGGTTGAAAACTATTTGCAAACTTGTACTCTTTAGCAATTTATCCTATTAACTAACAGCATTTAAACTTAGATTAAGAAATTTACTTAATAGTAGTTACAAATTTAGCCTGAGCAAAAAAGTATATCTATACAAAATGTATATTTTAATTGTAGCTATGACATATAATGATTAGTTTGTTTAATTTAGTTTAAAAACTAACTTGAAAAGTAACAAATAAATTTTAAAAATACTTCATATGATCAACTATAATGTGCAAAACTAAAAATTTGTTCTAATGTAACTAACAAAATTTTCAAAAGATTTTGATTATAATAAACTTTGGTTATTTACTTGTCAGCGATGTTAATTTTTATGGACTCATTTGTGATCATGGATATTTTTGTGCAAAACTCAATAGCGTTTTTTACATTTAGTATAACATCTCCTTTTCGTGCTTCTCTTTGATCCTGAGAATTTATCTTAGTTATAAGTAGAAAATTTAAACCTGATTTTTTTTTATTATGCTAAAATAATACTTAACTTTAAATAACTTAAAAAAAATTTTAAGTAACTATTTGTTACATGTTTATAACACAAAGAGATTTTATAAAATCTACCAAATATCTAAAAACTTCTATTCAAGGAATTCGCACAACTTTAAACAAAATTTCTGGACTATAAATTACTTAATAATTAACACTTTTTATATTTTTATGATTATTTTTAAGTTTAATTAGAATTTTGGAAATATATAGAAGATTATAAAAACTTTACTGAACGATTGTATTTTTAAAAAATGCATTGTTAAAATTAAATATATTAAAAAAATTCTCTTACACTTTTGAGTTTTAATTTTAATTAATAGTAGTCGAAAATTACATTTACATTTTGTTTTTACTATTTCATTTACGTTTTAAAACATAAAAAAAAATTAAAGGAGTTTTCCAAAACCTATAGCAAAAATTAGAACTATTTTTTATAAATTTTTAATTCAAGCAATGTTTTACATTCCTTAAATATATATTAAGATCAATTATAACGAAAAACAAAGGCATTAAACTTTAGGATAAAACAAAGGAAATTTGTTACTTAAAGTATAAAATGAAGTGTATACAGCTTAAAAATTTTTAAACTACACCGAACAATAAAACTTAAATCATTCAAACTAAGACCATACGAGGAACAATGACATGCAAAAATAACAAAAATTATAAACGGTCAACTCAAATATTGACTAAACAATAACTTAACAGCAACATATTTTACTTTTGACTTAAGGAGTGGTTCAAAATACTAAACAAAACTAAAACATCACACCATTAAGCTGCTTAAAATGTTATTTGAAAATGGAAGTTAATAAATCTAAAACTATCCACAATATAATAAATTTAGTAAGTACCTTATTGTAAATTTTAAGTATACAAACAAGTTTAAATTTACAAACTCATAAAAACTAAATTAGAAAATTAGCAGATAGATTTGTAACAAAATATCGTGTTTGTTTAGTAAACAAGTAATTAAATATCTTTCTAATTTATAAAAATCATCAACGTATATTACAAACTATATATTTCTTTTAATCTATACTTCTTGATTATTTAATGTAAAGCCATACTTAATTATTCATAAATAAAACGTTTAATTAAATTTTTACTATTTTAACGTATATAGCACTATATTTTTTTTTTGTCTATCTTACCAACAAAACTCTTAAAAGCGTAACATAAACTAAAAAAATTTTTTTACTTAAGTTTAGTATATTTAAGATTTATTTTTGCTCTTAAACCATTAGTTTTTAATTTTTATTTTTGTTTCACTTCCATTTATTTTGTTCAAAAAATTTTTTCAGACCTATTTACAACAACTGAGGATCTCCTATATGCAAGTATAGGAGTGAAACATTGTTTTGTTTGTAATAAACTGTTGAAATAAATATTGAATATAAATCTCCTTAAAGACATTTAAGTCGAGAACTTTAAATTGTTTGATTTAAAACAAGTTACATTAATAAATAAAACGTGATAAATATTGACATTTCTTTTCATATCAAAATACTTACCAACTTTAATGTTTCAAGGTTAAGACTACATAGCTTAAATCACGTCAATAAATAAACTTTAAAATTCAATTGATTGAATTAAAAAACCTTTCCCAGAAATGTTTGACATGTAACAATAAAAGTACTAAAATATAACGAAACAAATAATATATATACAAAACTATAAGGTAAGATTGATTGAGTGACAAACTCAATAAAATTAATATTATACAACTTGCTATACTTAAACCTACAACTTCTTAAAAAAAGTGTGTTACAAGTTATGATTCCTAGTAATTTTTTTTTTTATAATTCTATTAAAATATAAAATATAAATAATAATATAAAATAATGTTTCAGTTTAGCAGACTAACAGAACATTTTAAATAAATGAAATTGCCGTTATAAGGCATTAAGTCCTAAAGATCTAAACAAGCATAGCCTGTAGTAAAACCAAAATAACTGTTTTTGTACGCAAATACTCTATATGAACAGCTGCTTATAAAATATGAACAGCTGTAAGGAGTATAAGAATAATTAATGTACCTTGAAATAAACAGCAAAAACTATGTATTTTTTAATGTTAAAAAACATTATCAATGTTTTATTACTTATTTTTGAACACTTACATTAATAATAATTTATAACATAAGTAAGCTCATATGATTAATTTATTAATTTGAACTACAAATTGTAAATGTTTATACCTATTATTTACTTACAGATAAAATTTTATATTTGTTTTTTTGAATAATAAACAATGAACTTCACCGCAAGATCAACAACAACAGCATCCGAGACAATCCTACGACCGGTTTCGTCCTCGTTGATGATGGCCGAAATAAATACTGGCTTGTTTTTTTAAAGAAATTTATGTCTGTTAAATACATTTGAATACATGTTTTTTGCATGATTTTTTCTAATGTGCTTTAGTCTTTTACAGATTAGATACATCTGTACAGTCCATATTTATGAGGCAGCAAAACTTGGTCAGTCTAATTAAGTATTTGAGTACAAAAACAGTTGGTTTTCAATACATTCCATTGATACAAATGAGTTTGAAGCAGGCAGGCTATTTACGCAAAAACTTCATTAACTATTTTAAAAGTTAAAACTAATCTAACTTTTTCTAGATGCAACACTATCATCGAATCATTATGTCTACTCATTGAAACCATATTGATATTAGAAAGCTTGACAATATGCTTTGTTTTCATTGTTTTCACATCAATCAACAACAGTTCCAAACTTGAAAATGCGACTATTATGTTCACAAACTGTTTAAAATATAGTACAGTTTTTAAAGCTTTTTTTAATCTATCATTTGTTTGTTTCTGATAACAAAAGCATAATATTGTAAATAGTAACAATATAGAGATCTTATTTTTAAAGAATGGTATAAATTTTATTTTAAATTTACTTAAGTTTATAGTGGTTCCAACATTTTTTTTAAATAAACTATAATTAGATTATATATGAAAGCTATAATTATATACTATAAGATATATTTCACAGTATATAAAAATTTTTACTTTTGAGATATTGTCAGTTGTGTAAAAAATTTCCAATACAAACGTATGGAGGAAAACTTTATCATTACCGATTTTCACGGAACTTTAAAAAATTTTCTTGAAATTTATTTTTCTTTCATTTTAAATCGATTGACCTTAAACTTTCAGGAAATGTTTCTTGCATTATTAATAAATTTATATTGTAAGAATTTCAAAAAAAAAAATTAAGAACAATATGGTGAACTTTACAAAAAAAGTTTTTTTTTTTTTTTACTCAAAAAAATCCTTATATACAAATGTTTTTTATTTAGCTAAGATTTTATTAAGAAAGTTTCAGAAAGATTCCTTTAAAAACGTAGAAGATATTTTTTAATGAAATAGTCTTTTTTCTATCCATATGGAAACTATTGAGCTCTCCGACTTTGTACCCTTATATCTCAAAAACTAATTTGAATTTTACAAAACAATAAAAAGCAACTGCAAGCTAAGTTAAAGGTCTTTAAAATAAGATCAACATGTAAAAAATGCCTAACTCACTTTTTGGCCTAAAAAGCTTTAAAGCATAATTGATATGGTATTTAATTCCTAAACATTTATTTTTAGTCTGTTTCATCTTAAAATTTTTATTATATAAAAAGAAAAAAACTTTAGCTGAGCTTCTGTGTATTTTGAAGCCTTCACCAGAAAATATAATTTGGTAGTTGGAAAACTTTTCATTGCTGCTTAATCCAACATAGTCACCTTTAAACTGTTTGTTGACAGACAAAGGGTATATTAACTTTTTACCTGTTTCATTTTTTTTAATTAAAGGTTACTTTTAAAAACACAATCTAATTAAGTATCCATCTTAAATTAAATTATTTATTTTTAAAAACACACATTAGTTATATAAATACTTTTTTAAATTCAAGGTTTTAAATTTTTCAACTGCGGCATACTTTATGAAGCTTAATTTTTTTAAACTACCTTTAAATTGTTCACTGGCAAATAGTTTTTCCTTCATCTTCACTTGATCTGAAGAACTCATTTTTAAGCGAAATTTTCTACACTGTAAAAAACTTATGCTTTAACATTCTTAAAAATAATCTTTTTAGAAATACTTCTATATGTAAAAAAATACAAATACTTATTTTAACTTACTAATTAAAAAATATTAAGAATCTACAAAAAAACAATTATTTAATCGACATTTTATGTTACAAACTAATCATTAACAACGAAACCACTAGTAACTACATACTAACTATTATTATTATATTTGTTAAATTTAAACCAATTTATCATAATTCCAAAATATCGTATAAATTTCCAAAAAACTTAAATTTCGAGTTTTTTAAATAACATTAGTTATGAAAATAGGAAATTTCAGACTTTTTTTCAAAACACATGTTTCACAGTGGATTGCTAATAAAAAATATCAATTATTTAATTTATTTGATACTCAAATGTTGATTAGTCCTAGATTTCATCAAGAAATTGCTTCGAACTCATCATTTAAAAAATTATCTTAGAACTTAAGTAAAATACTTTTTGTAAAAGCAGTTCCACATGTCGTTGCTACATGCTAATAATGTCTGCATTATTTTTTGTTTTAAACAGAAATTAAGGTAGATTTGAATTAAATCCAGAATATATTGGCATTCTAACTTCTTGTAAATGCTTTGTAGATAAAAATAGTTTTAAATAAAATCGCAAACATATTTTTTATGTTTAAGATTGTTTTGAAAGTGTATAATTGCAATGTTGACATCTACATTTCAATTAAACTTTTATTAAGCGATAAAGCAAAAAACTTCTATTTAAATTGAATTAATTTTTTTTTATCAAAAATTATTGTTTTCTTTATTGATTAAAAGCTATATCATAGCTACTGAGTCTTTAAAAAAAAAAGGAAACAAAGCAATTTCAATTAAAATACAATTTGATTTTTAGTTTCAAAATAAAATTTTCATAAATAACTATTTTTGCAGGCATTAGCATGTAGCAAAATCATGTAAAATTACTGTTACAAGTCTGATAACTTAGGTTTAGGAATATTTTTTTTTCGTTTTTTAGGTCTTTTTAGGTTTTTTTTCTTGATGAAATCTAGGATAATTTGACAATTTAGTTTTAAAACGATTCAAATGTTCTTATATAATTCCAGATTACATTGTATTATATACAAGATTGCCAAAAGTTTTTGGCAAATTTTCTCCAGATTTTTAAAATTACATATTGTAGGATCTATTTTTAGTAAAAAATAAGTCTAAGGTAAAAAACTGTGTTAAATAGTATATAACGACATTGAAAAGATATGTTAAAGCTTTTTTTTAAGTTTTTTTTTATAAAAAAATGTTTGAGATCACAAAAAATTTTGTGTATACGACATACTTTATTACTAAAAATGTAAAAGTTGTTTAAAATTCCATGTTTTTTAGTGATTTATGTTCAAAATTTCAAGTTTTTTAAGCCTAAATTGTCAAATTCCAGGTTTTTTGGCAACCTGGTATATAGAACATTAAGATAATTAAAATTATGTTATTTAAATAATAAAGGAATTAATGAATTTAATGTAATTCATAAGACAGACAAGTAACTAAAAACTCATATATCTTTAAAATAGTCTTTTAAAAGTGTTCACCATTGAAAAGTAGTTTCTGCATAAAACTTTATGACTAATAAATTATTTGTAATCAACTAACTAACTTGAAAATTCAGGAACTTTTCCTTGCATTAAGAGAAAAAAAATATTGTAACGGTTTATCAAAATATGAGTTTAAGAGCTTTATGACCATAAAAAAAAGGTTTTATTTTAAATAAACATTTTACTCAAATTAAAATAATTCAGACAATACGTATATTTATTATTAAGTTAAGATTAAACTGAGAAGCTTTTAGAACAATTACTTAAAAACTGTGAGAGAAAATAGATTTTTAATATTTTTTTTCTTCTTTTTTACTTTGGTCATTCCATAAGAAACCTATTGAACTATCCGACTTTATACTCTTATATCTCGAAAAATTAATTTGAGTTGTATTTTTCAAAACGGTAAAAAGCAACTGCTAGCTAATTTAAAGATCTTTAAAATAAGATCAACGTGTAAAAATATATGGTACCCGTCCTATGACCTTAACATGCTTTAAAAAAATATAATTAGATGGAAATATGCCAAGCGTATCATCTTATGAAAATTTAAAAAGTAATTTTACCAAATATCATTTTTTTAGTAATATTTTTGTTTAGAACAAAATTTTTAGGATAAACTTATTTATGTTATAAGCATGTTATAATGGTTTTATTCATACGTATACTAATAGAAAGTTTACTTAATAAAAAATTAACAAAGCTAACTCTGTTTTGATGAAATAATAATTTTAGCTGGTTATTTGTTTTTTCGAAACATTTTAAATTAGTTGATGGCCAGCTTATATCAGTAGGGGATTCCCCTGGTAAACCCGACTTCACATTCATCAAATATTTGTAAACCTGTAGACAATGCTTAAGTAGAAAAAACAGCACAGAGAGCCAAGACATAAGGTGTCTTAGTTTATCAAACTTACTTTTCCACTGAATACAATTTTTGAACTTATAATTAGTTAAAACAATAATAAAAACATATTGTATGTGATTTTTTAGTTATTTAAGTATATTACTATAAAACCACTAAACAATATAAATAAGAATAGTTTCGTAAATTTACATAACCAAAACTGAAAAATAGACGTTAAATTACACTACTTAACTAATTAATGATGTCCTTGAATATTAAACCAGTTTAAAATATTAAATGTATAGATGAAACTTCTGAAAATGAGATTCAGATCCGGTAGATTAATATTTTTAAGTAGCATATTACGCTAAAATAATTTCTAATTACATAAATTTTTCTAAACTCTATTTTATTTACTATTTGATGATGACCATAAATTTAATATATCTTAATTTCACTTAAGAATTCATTGTGAGACGAGCCCTAAAAGTATACTAGAATAAACAATTGAAAGAAACAGGAAAACTAATTTTAAAATTATATATTTAAATGCAAATTATACAGTAATCTTCCTTTATTCTACCAACATATGTTTCTGTGTGTCAACGAATCAACACACTTCAACTGGGTTGTTAATAGGAAAGATAACTTTGAGGGTGAAAAACTAGCTGGCTTGAGCAAAAATTAGCCTTAGTAAGCCTTTGGCGCAATTGTCTTTAACTCAGTACGTATATGATTTATTTAAGTGTGCACAGATTAATTTTTGATCTTAAAAATATATTTAGTTTATTCAAAATCAGTCTTGTTTAATTTTTCATATTTATTAACAAATTCTTTAAAATGCTTCTTTTTTTTTGTTTCAAACTAAATTATCTACTGAGTGCAAAATATTTAAAACGTTGAGAACAGCTGCTTTTGACTTATATATATTAAAACTTTATTTTTTAATAATTATAGCAAGACTGTGAATCTATCCTTTCACACTTTACGTTCACATTAGGCTATTAAATTTACCTTTGTTCTAACAAGTAGAGCTAGCCTCCAAACAGAAATATTAAACTAATAACTAAAAGCAACACTGTAAACTTAGATAAATGAAATGGTAAAAAATAAGTTGACTTTATAATATCAAAGTATTTAAAACTGAATCAACTAAACCAAATTTAAAATATAACAAAAAAACTAGTTTGAGTCAGCCTTAGTTTTTCAAATAATCTTAAACTAGCGTCAGTGTGTGGCTATCTTAAGTTTTTTTCAACAAAGGTCACCAAACTTAAACATTATAAAGAAAATTAGAATTTCTTTAATAAAATAAACGTTTATATACAATTTTTAAGTGAGTTCTTAAGGGCATAGAGAGGTAAACCACTTTTTTCACAATTTAATCTTATTTTAAAGACTTATAACTAATCTACAAGATGCTTTTTACAGATTTAAAAAATTCAAAATAACTCGTGAGATATAGCAGGTCAAATTCTGAGGCGGCAATAGGCTCTTTATGGGAGGCTTAAACTAAAACGGCAAAAAAAGACTTTTGTACTAAAAATTTATGTTCTCCTACATTTTTTGAGATAAATAGCTCAAACTTTTAGGAAAAGTTCCTTGCAATATTTAAAAAAATTTAATTTTTTTTCATATATTTAGAAAGAATAAAAAAGAAATTAAAATTTCATTAATAAAATTCACAAAAAAAGTTTTTCTGTCGATTTTTTGTCATAATTCTTAATTTTTTTTAATTCTTTTCGACAGAATTTTCTTAATATTGCAAGGAACATTTCCTAAAGTTTGAGGTATTTATCTAAAAAACGTAGGAGAAGATAGATTTTTAGTGATTTCTAGTTATTCGCTGTTTTAGTTTGCCCTTTCACATAAGGAACTTATTGTCGCCTCCGACTTTTACCTCCTATACCTCAAAAATTATTTTGAATTTAAAAATCTATAAAAAGCATCTTGTAGCTTAATTAAAACTCTATAAAATAAGATTAAATTGTGAAAAAAGTAAATAAGTTTTAATTTAGTTAATTAAAGATTGTGTAGTGTGATTATTAAAAAAAGAGTTACTAAACTAAACACCCTAGGGTTGCCAAAGGTTTTTGAATATACAGTTTTTTGTCCATTACTAGTATAAAAAAAAACTTTAGGTAAAAAACTGTCTTAATAAGTATAAAAACATTGAATAGCTAATGTAATGCTACTTTGAATATGTTATAATAATAAATAAAATTCGAAATGGTACAAACATTTTTTTTGAATATGATAGATTTTTTGTACTTGATTTAACTTCATCATTTTACATGTAAAAATTGCTTAAAATTCTATTTTTTTTAGTAAACTTTATGCGAAACTCCATTTTTCTTTTAACTTCTCAAATTGCTGGTTTGTTTTTTCCTTAATTTGTTACATTACAGGATTTCAGATTTTTTGGCAACCCTGACAAACCGAATAAAGTGAATATGAAATTAAAATAGCAACAAGTAAAATTTATACGTTGTTGTCGGAATTTGATAAATCGTAGATTTAAGTATCAGAGTCCAAATAGTCAAAACTTTAATTGTCATTAAACTCATACTAACTGTGTATTTTTCAAGAAAACTGCAGATAATCTTTCCAGCATGTGCCCTAAAAAATTTTTTGTACTCTTTTCGAGTACAATATCCCCTGTAGTGTTTCGAAATAACAGTTACAGCTTCAATTTTTCGTTTCTCTAGCTGCAACCTACGCAGCTCATTTTTAGCCTGTTGTATAAAGTATGTTTAATTTTCTTTTAAACTAGAAAATATATATTATTCCTTGACCTTTAGCATTCTAGAATAGCATTGTAGAACTATGCAGGCAGATTTTATTCTTTTAAACTTCGTTTTACATAGATATGCTTTTACATTCTTACTAATCATAATCTGGCTTCTTTTCATTAATTGAAACCTGTTGAATTAAATGTAATAAGGGTGAGAAACTTTAAAAATAATTAGGTAAAAAATATGAACTTAAATTATTATTTTTAAAAAGTCAAGCATAAATTTGCTATTATAGAATGAAACAACAACTACAAAACCTTTCATACTGCACGTGACCCTTGTATGTTTTCTGTATTAGTGTTGCCAATCTCTCCATGGCTTGCTTTCTTTGTTGTTCCAAGTTAAAAAGCTGTGCAAATAACTGATTTTATATACAATAAAACATTAAAATAATTTAAGTTGTTCTTGTAAAAACATATACCTTGAAAGTAAAAGAGTTTTTATCTAACAAATAAAAAGAAAAAGAAAATATATGGATACTCCATACATAATAGATTCAATAATAAAAGGAGTAAAATTTAATTTATAAGCTTAAAAGTTTATTTATATCAGACTTTTATTTTTTATTTTTCGTGTTTAATTTCTATATTAATTAAAAAGTAAACGTGATCAATTAAAAAAACATACTTTGATCAACCACAAAACAAAAATTATAAGCTAGTGAAAACTTATTTTTAACACCTACATATTTAAAACGCAATAGAAAAACCTTAACTTATTTAACGATTTAGTTTTAAATATATACTTAAAAAAAAAGCATCTTTGACTACTTCAATGCTTCATTGAAACTTAATAAACCTTCTTTGATTTTAACTTATAGATTTGTTTTTAAAATATTTCAAATGTTAATAATTTCCTTTATTTTATAAGATAACAAGGTTCATAGCAATACAAAGTTTAAAAGTTATCAAAAAGTTTCTGTATAAAATAGCAAGTTTTTTTTTTTACTTTTGCTATTTTTTAAATGTTCTGTTCAAAATATTTCTAATTTTACTAACTAAATTTTATTTTTTAATGATAGGCAGTTAACAATTACAAAATAAAAGTATACAGTCCACTAAAAACTGATAATTTTTAATTAAACAAACGGTTTTTGGATTTCTGATGAATATTTTTGTCTTTCCCATTTTGTACTCATCTTCATCTATTGAAGCACTCTGCAAAATAAGTTCAACACCTTCCAGATCAGTACCTTGATTCCAATTAGGCCATGTCTTATTGGATAACATTTTATACCTAGAAAAAAATATTGATATGACTGTAAACTCTATAGTAGTAACAAGTTGAACGTTAAAAAGAAAAACAGTAAGCAATATGTGGAATCATCGGGTTTATCGTTTAGAAATAGATGGCATAAAAAACATATAACTACACAAGGCATTAAGTTTCTTTTTAAAACAGCAAATACAAACTTAAAACTACCCTTTCAAAATGTATTTGGGAATTAACAGATAGAAATAAAGACTTTAATATTAATTTGAATATTTTAACACACCACAAAATATAAACAAAATATCAAATTTCAAAATGCTTAGTGGTTTCTAACACATATAAAACAGTAAATTAGTAGTGCTTGCAATATATTTCAACTTAAATTTTGGGTTTTAAAATGCTTGTATATTTAAAAAAATAACAGTAGTAGATCCACATACATTTAAAAAAAAACACATACGTAATTTTAACTAAAAAAAATAATGTGCTAAAAAATTTGATACGAATTTATTTAAAGTAACTTTTATAGTTTTAAAATACGTAATAACCTTTTAACACATTCTATAAAAGGAGTTCTGTATGCAAAACCAGCTCTCTTGACCCTGACATTTTCTAATAATCCTAAGTATCTTACTTGATGTTTGACCAATTCTAAATTAAATGTATTCGGTCTCTTTAAATCATTAGGTTTTATACACCTGTAGAGTAAATGTTTTATAATTTAACAATTTAAAAGTAAAATTACTTAAATGAGTTTCGCAATTATAAAATATATTTAAAATAAAAATTATAATAATAACATACTATTAAGTGAATTCTTATTATATTCTTTAACTTAACAAGTTTTCAAAGTTTGAAGATCAAATAACTACAAAAAATACTTTTAAAAGATTGTAGCGATTTGTTTTGTAAATAAAAACATCAAATAAATAACTTCACATATTAATTTCTTTAAAAAGATTTATTCAAACTTTTAATTTTTTTATAAAACAACCTTAAATTTTTTACTTTTTTATTATTTACAACTGTTGAATTCAAAAACTTCTGAATTTTATTTATAATTTAAAGAAATATATTATTTGATTGAAAAGAATACTTGTTAATTTTAAACATAAAATGAAATAACACGAAAATTTTTAACTTAATTTATTTGTGTAAATTAGACGTAAATTTTAGGTTAAACACATATTTTGTTTGTCAAAACATTTTCAAACTCATTAATTCTCCAAATAAAAATGTTTTTCATAATATCTAGTTAGCTTGTACAGTTTTATAAAACTTTACTACTGTCATGACTTAATCCAGTATAAGTAAGTACAGATTAATTTAAAATGTATGTTAAAAACATGTAACAAACAACTAACTTGGTTACTATCTTTTTACCAGTTTTAAACGTAAAAACCAATTACAACTTCTAGAAAACTATATAATTTATACATTGATAATATGCATTAAGTAAAAAAGATGATTTATGAATAAGTATATATTATTAGTCACAATGTAAAGTTAATATTGATTTATTTATCTATTTTATTATACTTTATAGGATTGCAAAAATTGTTTGCCACCGAAACCTGGTAGTAAATAAAATATTTAATTTGCACATCTTTATTTGAATAAGGTTTTTACATTTCAGTAAATTTAGTAATCATTTTTAGTTACGACAAATAACTATAATTATTTTTTTTAAATAAAGTATTATTTACTTAGCATTTACTCTGTAACAATTGTAAAAAATCATGTACAGAACTATACTTCTTTTTTTTTAGTTTAGTCATCAGATTTATGAAAATATTGAGTGTAGACATACTTAATAATTATGTGTATCTCTTTTTTTTTTTTTTTGAAATATATTCATAAAAATTATGTTAGTTCTAAAAATTACAGTATTTTTCCTACAAATTAGAAATTTAATGCGACTGAGCTAATTTAGTGGTCAGTTTACAGTTTAAGTTTAGAAACAAAAAAAATCAAAACCTGACGTAGTTGGGATTTTTTTCCAACAAATTTTTCATCAACTGGCTCATTGAGTTTTTAAACATCGTTCCTATTATGTAAATTTTTATATTAAAAGAATAAGTCATATCCAAAAGCTATATTTAAAACAAAAATTAAGAAACGACATACTTAGTTTTGATTATTTTACTTTTTCTATAGATTTAAAACTATTAGTTTGTAAATAAGGTACAGAGGTTTAAAATATATATTTAGGAGATTAAAACTGTTAATTTTATTTACCAAAAGTTTTAAAATACAAAACGTTCTAAAATAATAAGCAAATATGTCTAACTTTTTAAGGTATTATATCAACTTCAACTAATATTTTTGTTTATAATATGTTATCCAACGATTTTATAATTTGTAGTTCATTAATAAATAAAATATTCAAACGATTGTTTAAAAAAATCTACTAATTTTTAATGCACATACAAGTTTAACACGCTTAAAACAGGTTTAAAACCGTTTTCAATAAACTTTCAATAAAATTTTAGAACTAAAAACTAAGCTTTAGTTCTAAAAGTTTATTGACAAAGGTTTTAAACCTGAAAGCATTTTAAACTTCTATGTGCATTAATAATTTGTAGATTTTTAAACAATTGTTTAATTATTTTATTCACTTGATGCAGTAGAAAAATCACAAACAAACTGTGTCCTGGAGAGATTTGAGCGTTATATTTAATATATAAATCTTGTCTAGTTCACTAGTACTTAAGCGTTTAAAAAAAACAAGCATGTTATCTATTTTTATTTTAATAAAAGGTTTGTGTTATTGTGTAAAAATAAAAAGGGATTTTGAACTCTTTATTACATTAAGCATAAAGTCATATGGTTTTAATTGTTTCATAATGCAGTTTATTTCAACATAAAATAGTTTGATGCAGCTATCAAACTAATAAGCAACCTTTAGCTAGAAAAGAAAAATGATAACGTCAAAGTTAAAAACAGTTGTTACAAAAATTATTAAGTTTCAACTTTATACTATTTTTACACTTAAGTTGAAAGCTAAATACAATGGGTAGCTGTCAAATTTGCACGAGAGGAAAAAATTGCACAAGGGCACAAAATTGCAAGAAGATACTTTTGCACGAAGACATTTTTGCACGAGCAGACAATTTTGCACGGGTTGAATTTTTATTTTATTTTTCTATAGTTTTTTATTAATTAAGTTTTTTTTACTTTAACTGTTACCCCTAACCCTTATTCTCGGTCGGTATCTTTTTTTTTTTTAATTTTTTTTTGTTTATTCTTTTTTTTAACATATTTTCTTAGTTATTTTTTCTTATTATCACTGTTACCCCTAACCCTTACTCTCGGTCAGTAAATTTTTATTTCTTTTTGTCTTTTTACGAATTTATCTTTTAGTTTTTTTTTCTGTTACTTTTTTCTGTTTTTTTTTATACTTTTGTGCAAAAATGACCCTCGTGCAATATTGTAACTCGTGCAAAGCTGACCCTTGGTGCAAAATTGTCTTCGTGCTATTTAATGCTCTCGTGCAAACTTGTCTTCATGCAAAATTATCTTCGTGCAATTTTGTCCCGTTCCCAAATACAATACATAAGGCTACATACTTAAAACTTATAAAGTATGAATAAGGAGCTCTTTTTTATCAAGTTTTTTATTGGTTATTTTATAACTAAATAATAAAAATACTTCATTAACCAGTTGTAAGTGGTCTTTTTAAAGAGATGTTATCAGCATGGCCCTCAGGAAACATTTCGTGTAATATAGGGTTAATTGATTGGTAAACAGCTTGTGATAATGTTCTGTAAAGTGAATTGTTGTTCTTGTCGATGAATGAAGCAACACTATATGTTACCTGTAAAATCATTTATTTTTATAATTACCAACCAAAAAACAACCATTTGTAAACGGGCATATAATGAAAATTACATGTTATAAGGAGCACTATACTAAACAGCATGACCATTAACAACAATTCACGCGATGTTTTCTGACTTTGATCCATCCTCAAAAAGACTTATAAGACAAGCAAAAATATTACTTTTAACGGTGTGTATAGTAAACAAATAATGGCTAAACTAAAGGAATATTTAATTTTTTATTTTATGTTGTATGGTAAGAACATATTTCATTTTTAAAATATTAATATTTAAATACAAAATAATGAAATAAAAGCACAAGGGGTTAAATATATTTTTTAGGTCAGTTTATAGATATTAGCTTATTTTATCGTTCAAACTAAAAATAAATTTGAAATTAAAAAAAAAAAAATTAAATACTTATGAATTTAAAATTTAACTTTTACTGTAATTGTTGTGGCGAACATCATATGCAATCTTATAAATTTTTAATGAGTAAGTTTTACCAAAAGATTATTTTTTAAATTTTCTGAAATGATAATTGACTAAACACTTCAGGGTTAAGCATGGTTAGTATGTGTCAACTTGATTAATTGTAAAAAGATAAATTAGATAGTTTGCAATAATTTCATTATTTATAAGCAAAACCCAAACTATCTTTAAAAACAGAAAACTTAAAAACGTTCATTGTTGGATAATAGCTCGTGAAACAACAACAAAATTAAATGTCATAAGTTGTTAACAAAAACATTATTTAAAAAAATTGTAAATAATTTACATTTGTTTAAATTAAAAAACAAAGAAAAGTACGGTAAGAAACCGTTTAAAAAGTAAAGAAAAGTTGCTAAAAATTTGCATGATGTTATTAAGTGCATTGTTTCCGTAGGTGTTCATCTGTACACAATAGTTTAATAAAAAATAAATTCACTTTTAAAAGAAAGAAAGCTTGGTGGTAAATATATTTCTAACGTAATTGTGCAGCTTTTCCTAAATTGTTTTGAAAGACAACTTTCTATATTTCTCATTTAGTTTTTTTGTATACTGTTTAAAATAAAAAAAAATTTAACATCAAAAATAGTCTTACTGAAAAAAGGTAAATACTTTAACTTATTGTGTGCAGAGCTTGTAAAAATTTTAAGAACTAATAATTTCGTACCTAAACGCCTCTTAACTTAGCAATCACCTATTTCTTAGAATTTTAACAAAATAAAGAGAAATAAGGCTATACTAAAACTTGGCTAAAACTAAACCTCGCCAGCATAATGAATGATTCTAAAGGAGTTTCTTGGTAAAGTTTTTTCACTTTTGTACTTAGGGTTGTTTCTACTTATAAAGTGGTTGTGCTCCCCACATGTTTGATGCAGTTTCTCAAGGTAAGTAAGATCTGATACATCTCCAGGTCTCAAACATTCCTCGTCTAGCATTGACAAAATTCCGTATTGCTGTTTTATGTGTTAAATGTTTTATATGCTCTGTTTTATGTGTTAAATTTAGTATGAAAAATTGTAAATTAAGGTAAACTATTTTCTTTGGGTATTTTTTATCATAGATGATAATCAACAAAATATTTTTCAGTTCAAAATTTAGTGCTTAACATCTAAAAGTATTTCATAAAATAAATTCTACTTAAAATACTTATAGAGTTCAAATGACGAAATATTTATCTGTTATTTTCTTATTCTTTTCAAATTTTTATTACATACATTGCAAAGGCTACAGACTAACATTTTCAATAAGGTCACATATAACTTGGTTGTTAAAGTATTCAACATGTTTCCACTCCACACCCTCACTGACATACTCTTCTTGTTCTAGTTTTAAAGTTAACTCGATAAAAATTTGCTGCAGCTTTTCGTTGCAATAATTTATCATCAGCTGCTCAAATCCATTTGTCTATTGTAAAAAAATACTATAAATATTTGGTTTATCATTTATTATACATGCAACGAGAAAATCCATTCAACTAATTATAAATTTAAAGAAGTAAAACATATATTTTACAATATATTTTGTAAAACCACACTTTTGCTAAACAACGTAAGTTTAATAAGTAACCTTTTAATAATTAGAATAACAGTAGAAATACTACTAAAACTACTATTTGTATTTATATTAGTTCAAATAGCTTTTACTTGGTTGTGAACTGAAAATAATATTGTAATTGTTTGGTTTTGGTACTGGTTTTAACTAAAAATATTTAATCATCACTCACTCATTTTCAAAAAAAGTTTATTAATTAATTTCGTTTAGCCCATCCTCAGAATAATATTGCTAAAAACTATTAGTATTTTAGTGTAATTTTAGTTATATGCAATGAGCTTGAAAAGTCTAGCTAAAAATAGTTACGTCATAAAGTATAAAAGTCTGTTTACAAAAAGTTTGAAAAATAGAATTATACTAAGCTAATTTGAAGTAATTTATAAGACAAAGTTGTTAAAACAAAAACATTTAAAATAGTAGAAACTTTTATCTGAAACTAAATTAAAATCACATTACAAAATACGACAACAATAATACCACTAAACACACGCTATTTATAAAGTTTTAAATTGTAAAAATATCTTTGATTGCAAATTTTTGGCTCGCGAGTTCTAATAAACAAAGATTCTAGAACTGAAAGATGGTAGGTGTTTCTAGCTCGGGATAGAATTTCGAACCTAATATCCAGGTAGTTCTTGGCACAAACAGGGTTGTTAAGGAGGTGCTGATGAATAGATGACTTTTCACCTTTAGGCTTCACGTCGTCATTAAAATCAAACCTTTTTAGCTTTTTTGTGACATGCTGCTCTCGCGTGACGTGGAAACGTTGAGATGTTCGACCAACGTAGTTACTTCCGCAATGACACTTAATTATGTATAATACATTACTCAAATCATGGGTAGGTGTGGCATCTTTCACAATTCCGTTAAGCGGGGGTTCAACGGGAATTGTGAAAGCTGCCACAACTACCCATGATTTGAGTTATGTAGTATACATATTTAAATGTCATTGCGGAAATGACTACGTAGGTCGAACATCTCAACGTTAACACGTCACGCGAGAGCAGCATGTCACAAAAAAGCTAAAAAGGTTTATTTTTAATGACGTGAAGCCTAAAGGTGAACAGTCATCTATTCCTCAGCACCTCCTCAACAACCCTGTTTGTGCCAAGAACTACCTGGATATTAGGTTCGAAATTCTATCCCGAGCTAGAAACACCTACCATCTTTCAGTTCTAGAAACTTTGTTTATTAGAACTCGCGAGCCAAAAATTTGCAAACAAAGAGATTTTTTCAATTTAAAACTTTATAAATAGCGTGTGTTTAGTAGTATTATTGTTGTCGTTTTTGTCGTATTTTATAATGTGCTTTTTAATTAATTTAGTTTCAGGTAAAAGTTTCTACTATTTTAAATGTTTTTGTTTTAGCAATTTTGTCTTATAAATTACTTCAAATTAGCTTAGTATAATTCTATTTTTCAAACTTTTTGTAAACAGACTTTTATACTTTATGACGTAACTATTTTTAGCTAGAATTTTTAAATTCATTGCATATAACTAAAATTACACTATAATATTAGTAGTTTTTCGCAATATCATTCTGAGGATGCGCTAGACGAAATTAATTAATAAACTTTTTTCGAAAATGAGTGAGTTGTTTAAATATTTTAATATTGTAATTATTATTTAATATGCGTCAAAGTGGTAGTCAAATTTAAACGTTAAGGTTAGTATTATAAAGCACCGACATGTGAATGTTTGTACGAAAGTGTAGAAAACTTTTTTAAACATTGTCCTTAATTTTTTTTTTTAATATCTTAATACAAATAGTATTAACAGAAGCACTGTAACAGACAATATTTGTACAAACAATTTTTTTTAAAGTTTCATTATTAATATTCATAGTTAAAAATAGTACTTTAAAATAAAATTCAACCAAAGCAATTTATTTATACTTAATTCGAAATATTTAAAAGCAAAAACATATCTAAAATAGTTTCAAAAGTTGAAAAAAAAACCAACTTGAAATATTTCAAAACCGTATATATCAAGTACTCCCATAACTTTCTTTTTGTACTTAGTAGAAGCGGGCACTTGTATACTTTTGTTTATTCTATTAACTAGCCATGTGAAAAGACGGGAATAAATCTCTTTGCAAAGTGCCTCTCTACTGTAACTTGCCTTTAATCACAACTTTATTATTAACTATTTTTTTACAGTTTCTAAAATGTTTTCAAAAACTGAAAGAATATATATATAACAAAATTTAGTTTTGTCTTAAATTATCCATTTTATCTCAACTTTAAGAAAACAATTTAAATAAAACTTATATTTTTGTAATGTTAAAATTATACTACTCCCTTTTAATTTTTTTATAAAATGAAGTAAATGAAAACATTTTGTTTGAAAAAATTCAATAAGTATTTACTAACTTCTGTAGAACTTAGTGAGCAAGTAACAGTTTCGTTGTGAGCTTTAACTTTCCTCTCAGTAAGTGCTTTAAACATTTTTTTTTCCTTCACTCCAAGTAAATCACATAGTTTAGAAGCTTCTGTTTAATAAATAAATTTGAAAGTAAATTTAATTTTTTAATTGAAAAATACTTTTAAAATACTTACATAAAAAAGTTAGAAAATCAATTTAAAATTTATTAAATCTTTAGATAAAAGAACATAACAAATATTGTTTATACTTTTTCATAAACATTTAAATAAACGTTTTTTATGAAGCTAGTTGCTATCAAATAAATAATTAGTACATGAAAACTTAATACAGTGCTTCCTCGCTAATCCGGTCAAGTTGGGCAAGATTTTTTTGAAAATACGGCCGGATAACAACAAAATATCGCTTTTTTTACAAATTATCTACCTTAGTTATATTATGAATGTATATAACAAAAGTACTATAAAATTTCTGTTAATTTAATTTATTTTACTTTATTCAAAGAAAAAAGAACTAAAACAGACAAAACTAAACGAAACAAAATTTTATAAGTTCAAAATTAATGGAAAAAAACTACACTGTTAACACTTTAACTAAATTAAGATTTTTTTTTGAAAATTTGGAGTTCAGAATAGCCCTCAGTTATGACAGAAAACTTATTTATGAATTTATTAGCAGCTGAACTATCTGCACTTAATTTTTCGCCACATATTTTAAGATTACGCAAGCCAAATCTCCTGCAAAACCTCCATTGAAACCCCGTACTTGCTGAAAAGGGCCTTGAGTGTTCACCGTAAATTAAACGATGGAACTCGGAGGCTTTTTCTAATAGTATTGGGCAAGTTATTGGACAACCCTTTTCACGTTCCTGACGAAACCAAATGTAAAGGGCGCTGTCTAGCTCGTCAAAGACGCCTCCCTCTACTTTTTTTGCCGTTTTAGCAGCTCCAATTAGTCCAAGCTCCTCCTTTTCGGCTTTAAACTTTTTGAACTTTTCTTCGCCTCTCAAAATGTCATTTAAAGTTGACTTACCAATGTTAAACTGGCTCATTATAACAGCTTTAGGCACATTATTGTTTGCCATTTCGCAAACTTTTAACTTGTTTTCAATTGTTAGTTGAACGCGTTTTCGTTTCTTTGCTGTCTTATCCATTTTTTAACCAGATATGTTGATTGTAGTATATTAAAGTGTAACTTGCTTAGTAAAGACAGAAAAATTGCAAATGAATAATAAACAAGTTTGTTACAACTGAGCGGGAAAAGTATGAAAAAAAAATTAAGATTATACAAATGATACTTTATTATGACGTAACAATATATTGCTTGCATACTTATAAAACGTAAATTGAATACTTTTTCGAAATAAAATGAAATTAAACGCTAAAAACGCTAAAGTAAATAAGTCGACTTCTCGACTAAAACCGGCCGGATTAGCGAGGAACCGGATTAGCGAGGACCGGATTAGCGATGAAGCACTGTACATTAACAAATTTCTTTAAAACAAAATTGTATACGACATGGTTGCCACTGGTTTTTGAGAAACTTCTTTGAGGTTTTCTAAATTTCTATCAAGTTTTTAAAATTACACGTGTTTTGGTCTATTTTTACTAAGTTGAGTTTAAAGTTAAAAACTGTGTTACGTAGTATAACAACATTGATAAGATACTGTAATTTAAATGTGTTTTTATTTTTAAAAAATTTGATGATGACAAAAAGTTTTATCTGCACGATAGATTTTTTATGTCAAATCAAAAATTTACTACTTAACATGTAGAAATTGTTAAAAATTCAAGGTTTTTTAGTTTCTTTTGATAAAAACTCCAAGTTTTTCTACTTTTTTTTTGATCAAAACTCAGACTTTTCCAGATTTTTTGAGCCTAAATTGTCAAATTCCCGGTTTAATCAGGATTCCAGGTTTTGCGGCAACCATGATATGAGTATCAAAAAAATAATGATACTACTATGCAGTTTATATTTATTTCAAAACTTAATAAATGAAAATATTTAATACAATTTAGAATTTAAAAACACTTTCTTAAGTTACTTTAATAAATAAAAAGCTATCATGACTTTAAATGAAAATGTGCTACTTGAAAACATTAAATTTCAAGAAAATAAAATATGTACTTTAAAGAACTATAGTGAAACCCATTAAAAATTTTGATTAAAAAAAAAACCACAAAAAATAATTATCTAGTATTAAATGACTTAATAACTTGATTTGCTCTAAAAAATTAAGCTTGGAAAATAGAAATAATAGACATATTTTTCAACCTTTTAAGTTTGTAATATGACAGCACTCAACATTGTTCATATTATTAGTTGAAGAAAATTCTAAATTTCCCAGTAATAAAACTGATGCAACTAGCTTAAAAGTATTCATTTTTTCTTCATCTGTGAATCCTATTACTTCAAATGCTTTCTGCAAAATCAAAATTTTATAATTTACATACATTATTTAAATCAGTGTTTTTTTTTTTTTCATTTAATTTTTATGCAAATTTTTCAGTTTCTTATTTATAGCTATTGAAATTTCTACAGAAACGTGCTAAATACTGTTTGTCTAAATACTTTAAAAAAGTATTCCTGCCATTTGTCTTGACATAAAAAGTTTGCAAAACTTTAGTTTTGATTGTGATCAAAAAGAAAAAGACAATTATATGAATAATTTTTTTAATTATATACCAATGAAAAATTGTAGAAAAAGTATGTTTTAATTATCTTTTTAAATAAAATTTTTAACACATTAAGTAAAAAACCAATTCATAACACTTACAAAATTTTAGATTAATCTTATGTGATATACTCAGGTAATTTACTAACCATAGTTTCATCATATTTTACTTTGTCTTCTTTTAAGCTATCTTCAGTATTCAAATACTTAAATTTATCTTCCAAGTTAAGATTTAATTTTTCTGTTTTATCAATTTAAAATAAAGCTTCAAATTAAAACTATTAAACTAGTGTTTTAAGTTTCTCAAAATGGTTGTTAAGATATTGCTGAAAATAGTTCAATTCAAACTTTAGCTACACTTAGTTATACTCGCAATTTTATACTAAATAATGTTGCATGTACCAACTTCAATTAAGAATTCAATTATTATAAATTAATGCTTAAATATTAGAGGGAGTATTTGGAATATATTAAAATATTTTTAATGATATTTTTAATGCAGCTCTTGATTTTACTGAGCATATTAGATGTAACAAAAAAATAACCATTACTAAATACTGTATAGTATATTGCAATACAGTTTTTGTTTAAATAAGTATTCATAATTTTCATTTCTTGAACTAATACTGTGAGGTATAAAAGTACAAAAATAATTTAACTACAGAGATTTAATTGTTTGCAAATTTAGATATAAAATTTTCTTAAGTTAATTGTTTTGTTGAATGCATGTTTTACGTTTTAAAAATATACTGACCTAAAAGTTGACTATCAGCTCCAGCAATTAATTGATAAAAAATATGAAAGTTTCTTTCCCCACTACTTTGTCGAACTACTCGCGACTTTTCTAGTAGATCTAAGGAATTATTAGAACAAAATGTGTCTTATACTAAACTTAAATATTATTAAAAGTTAAATTTTATAGTAGATTAATGAGCTATTTAAATTTAAGATTCGTACATTTTAGTATTTACATATGAAATAGAATTCAAATGATTAGCAAAGTGAATTAATAATTAAGGAAAATGAAATTATTACTTAACTTTGTATCTTAATTTGCTATCGTAAAACGTAACCTTTATAAGAGCCTTAATGTTAGTTTCCTAAACCAATAGCTAACTATCTAAACATTGTTACCGAGATAAGTTAAAATTTAAAAAAGTATTACTGATTTCAATAAAAATAAAGCAACTTACAATTTGAAATTACACCTCCAAGAGGATCTCCTTTAAAATCAAACTCAATATCCATGTATTTGCCCTATAAATTTTCTTTTAATGAAAATATAACATAAACTTTCTGTGCAGACTTTACTTAAAAAGTGTATTTAAGCATACTATAAAGATAAGATTTATTATTTATTTGAACTGAAATAGTAAATTAAGGTACATACTAGTTTGAAATATTTACGATTGTTGTATCATACTAATAAGATTTATCAGATCTAAATTTGGTTTTGGGAAAAAACACTTATACACTGTTAAACAAACTGAAAAACTTACAAATCTGCTGGAGTTGTCATTTCTATTTGTTTTTGCATTTCCAAAAGCTGAAAAAATTGTTTTAAATGGATTATATTGACAATAAAACATTTTCTATTATTAATCTCTAACTAATTAATATTTTAACGTATTGAATAAAACGAAACAATTAAATACTTTTTTCAAGTATAAAGACGCAGTTTTAGTAAAATTTATGTACCTAGCAAGGCAATTAAAAAAACATTAATTATGTACTTATCTTCATAAAATTTTGCTGACTAGTTTAGCGGTACAAAATATTTATGTAAGGAGGTAAACAAGTTTTTGATTTCTTTTATAAACTTTAACTTATTTAAATAATTTTAAAACTGTTTGGTCTAGCTATAAGAAAGTTTTTTTTTAGGAATTCTACATTATGCAATTCAGTACCATCTAGATTCTAGAATAGGGGTGTAATGCTTACTGAATGGTTATTTTATTTAAACATTATTTTTGAACAGATTTTTTTGTGGCTTATTTTTTATTTAGTTACAGACGAGATAAGACTATTAAAGACTATATTATTAAATATAACTAGTTATTTTTCTCGTAGGTTGTATGAACTAAATATTAGTAAAAAACTTACTGAGAATATTTAAAAGAATTATTTATAAAATTAAAAAATATATAGATTTTTGATGAGATATTTTTTTTGTTATTTTGGTTTGGGTCTTTACAAAAGAACCAATAGAACTCACCAATTTTGATTTCTTACATCTTAAAAGTTAATTTAAGTTGTTGAGCACTTCAAAAATTGCCTATTAGATTAAATTTTACAAATTAACTAATCAGTAACTAGTAAAATGACTAGTTTTTTAAAAGCAATGTGGACTCTTTAAGTCCTTAACAAAATCTACTTTTTTTTTTAATGTTGTTTTTTATAAATTTATAGCAAGAAGCAGTAAAAACTTTAAAAACATTTATTTTGAAATACTAATTAAAAGCATGTAAAAAGAATAGTCTTTCACATCAAAAATTTGTTTTATTATTTGTATAAATTTTACTAATCATATGTAAAATAAATTCTACAGCTTTTCTTACCCTCAAGTACAGGGTTGCTTTGTAAAAGTTGTTGTTTAATATCTTCAACTTTGTTGACACTGCTGCTCACTTTGGCAACGTATTTCATAACAAGCTTTGAAGCTTCTGTTTTTCCACTACCACTCTCACCTGATTATTAACTTGTTTGTAATGAAGATAACAAGTTTTATTTTATAAACACCATCTGCTGTTTAAATATTGTTAAGATTTATTTTATAACACAAATGATTAATTGTAAACTTATTACTAAACTATGAATATAATTTTTAATTGGATGATCATAAAGAGTGGTCATTAATGATATGCTGTCAGACCCTTTAACGATATACAGTGGAGTACCACAAAGTGGTGTAATTGGTCACCATCTTCTTTTAACTTCTTTTTACATTAACGCTATTAATTCAAACAATGTTACTAAAAGTGATATAATAAAAGTAAGTTTATTTTCAGAAGATGCAAAAATTTTTATAATATTTATCTTATCTACAATAACTACTGATTCTTTTACTTTTCTATTTATAATATTAATTATTTTTAGTTCCCTAACCCTCCCTCTTATTTTACTTCTATTACATTGTACAAATGTTTTATGTCTTATAAACAACGCATCTGGAAGAACACCTATTTGGCAGTACTTTCTTATGAATGTGTATCTACTATTTCTTTTTTGTATGTACTAAGTTACCGCCTTTTATTTCAAACAAATAAGTTTAAACTTATTAATTAATCCTTTAAAAAGTTAACTTTTCATCATTTTTTGTTTGTTTATTTATTATGTTCAACTGTTGAAGATAAACTTATTTTATATATATTTCTTTATTTGTGTTTCCTGTTCAAGTGGCTCAGGTTTTGATGCCTGAATCAATTAACAATTTAGATCTATTAGATACAAATTGTAACAATTAATATTATTATAAATATTAAGTAACAAAAAATCAAATTCTAATAAAAGCTTAAGACATTAAGGTAGTGTGATCTATTTAAATCCAGAATCCTGAAGATTACCACATTAAGCCTAAAATAAAATTAGCTATATCTTCATAACTTAAAAAAACTTTCTACAAACCTGTGATAAGGATACATTGATCTTTACTATGTTCTTTCATTGACTGGTAGGCTATGTTGGAAACAGCAAATCTATTTTAAGAAATTTAAAAAATTAATTATTAAACTAACATAGGAAACAGCAACTTAACAATTCCTCCTGTATAGTAAATAGATGTAACATTTTACTATAAAACCTTTTATGGTAGTACTCCTAAAATTATCATTACACAATAGGGGCATGGGGGTACCTTGTTTTCAATATACAAGCTTATATTACTTCGTTAAGTTTTATCTAAACTATCAGATATGTTTAACCGCTTAAAAAAATTCCAAGTAACTTCTAAAATATAAGCGACCAAAGTTGTTTAGTTCAATAGTTTCGTAATCTAAGGCACAGACCAAAAACTCAAAATAAAAAAGTATTTCACTAAAAAACTATCTTATCCTTCATTTTTAACCAATCTTCCTTAAGTATTTACGCTAAGTCCATTACTAATATCTAAATATTTTCAATGAAGAATTTTTCATAATTTTGAAAAACAAAACATTAATCAAAAAAACTTATATTTGGTGCATTTTTAAAAAGTTATATTTAAAATACTTTTTAAACTACAGCAATCAAAGTCTCAGGAATGAACCCTCAAAACTTGAAGTTTTTAGCTCAAAAAATCAAGAAGATAGATTTTAGTGATTTTTTATATTTTAGAAAATTGACACTGAAAAACTTGCAGTTTAAAAGTTTGTATCGAAAAGTTTTTACAATTATTACAATATCTAAAAAATTTTAATTCTACAAAAACTGGCTTGAAGTTTATACTTTAAGCTTTCATATAAGAGCCAATCTTAGCATTTGTAAAAAAAATATTGGACTCCCCCCCCCTATACCCTTAAGTTAAAATTTTAGGAACTGATCAGAGTTGTATGCGTCAATATTGCAGGGTGCGTCACTTTGGCACAGAGTGTCAATTCTGCACAGTCACATTTTAAAACAACGCGACTTTTTTGCACAGTCTAAAACTTATTATTTTTAAGAACAGTTTATAAGTGTATATAGCAAACTTTGATGAACAAATACAACTAAAAAGTCTAACCAAATAAACTAGTAAACCAAGTAAAATACCTAATGAACTAAGTATACACAATAGGCTAACAATAGTTTTAAGCGGTCTTCTGTTGTTTTTACTCCTAGAAAAATATAATATCATTAGAAACTTTATAAATTAATTTTTTGTGTATTTGTATACAGCTGGGCTGCTTTCTTTTAAACAGTTGTTTTGACTTATTTCTTCTATAAATATTTTTAATGTTATTAAAATATAAAGTTATTAATTTTTTGATATAATTGTCACAAAGTTAGACTCAATTTACTAAAAACTTTTTATCTTTTTTATCAAAAAACATTTTAAAATACTTAGAAATTGCTTTTCTAATTATTATAATTATTACAAAGCTATTTTAATTGGAGTCTATAAAAAACTTGACAAAATCAGTTGTTCTTAGAATAACATCGTTGTAAAAACAAGACTTTTTTTATGATTTTATAAATTCTAGTAAATCGATTTCAACTATAAAAATATGAGTACTTAACATCCAAAACTTCTATAAATCAACAGATTTCTTTTTTGAATTTACTTTAAAGTTTAAACATTTTTTTTCACGTTGAAAATCAAAGACTAGAGTTAATCAAGTTAACTTAATTAACAAGCTAATGCTAATGGAGTGTGATATCAAGTTCAATATTTGAAAAGTTGTAACTCTTTTAAAAAACATATTATAATTTTTTTAATTTAATTGGTAAATTTAATCAACTTTATTAAGGTTTTATTAATAATTGAAGGTTTTTCTTACTTTTACTTAACTTAGACTGAAGAAACTAAAACGAATAAATAAAAATTTAAAACTTTAGATTGGTGCAAATATTATAATATTATAAAGTTTTGAGAAATAAAAAAACATTAATCCCAAAATCAGTTATGATGATTGATGATACACAAAAAGTCTTTATAATCAGTCAGCACAACCGATCAGTCAGTCAGTTGCTTAATGCAATCAGTCTATTTGTAGATTGACAACTGCAAGTTTTTCGGTTTTGACTGACTGATGAGCCCTAATCAGGATGAAACAGGTCTCAGTCTACCAAAGGCTTGTCATATGATTAAATTGGTATGATCAACCCTTTTGTTAAACTTATTATACATAGTTGTTAACAAAATAGCTTTTCATTAGTAAAATAATATATTATTATATTAAACACAATAAATAAAAAATAATAAAAACTTTTCAAGAAGGATTTTATTCAAGCTTGAATCTCCTACAAATTAAGATCATTTACATTTATATTTTAATTGGTTTATAAAAAACTTCATAAATCTTTTTTTCCTTAAAAAACACTTTAAAAAACTTTAGTTTGTGCTAAAATGACAATCCAAGCTAAAGTAACGCCATGCTGCTAAAGTGACACTGTGCAAAAGTGACCCATCATGCAACAGTAACACATTGTGCTAAAATGACGCACTGTGTTAAAATTACACACTGTGTTAAAATGACACACTGTATTTAAATGACACACTGTGCTAAAATTACACAATGTGCTAAAATATAACCAGTATTTGTTTTGAACTGATCGAACAAGCAAAGACTATAATCTCACTTAAGCTGACAATGTCTGAGACATTGGGCTGTGAATGATTTAGCTGTGTCAATTTTTTCAACTTTACCCTTAAACGGTCGCTTCAGTACTTTGTACTTAAGCCTGCTTGGTTAAGATCATAACAGCGGTTTCTTGCGACTATTCCTGCCTGATGAGTCTTAATTAGGTCGTAGGATTGTCTCGGATGCTGTTGTTGTTGATTTTGCAGTAAAGTTCATTGCTTATTACAATGTGCTAAATTGATGCTGTGTGCTAAAGTGATGCTATGTGCAAAAACAATGCTATGTACAACAGTTATGCTTTATGCAAATGGTATGCTTTCTGCAAAAGAGACGCTGTGCTAAAGTGATGCTATGTGCTAAAGTAGGGGTGGGCAACGTAAATAATTGACGGGCTGGATATTAAAAAAAATTAGTCCTCAGAGGGCCGGAGCATTTTGAGTAAGTGATCTACCGGATTCAGTTGAATCCTTTTTTAGATCCGGATCTTTATTCAAAAATGTTATCCGGATCTGGCTAAATACTAATTTTAAACAAGGTTCGTATCCAAATAGAACTAACTTCAAAAGACTTGGATCCGTCTGGATGCTAGTTAATCTGGTGTTTTAAAACTTTGAATCAATTTATTAATTACCAAGGTTCTCAAGTATAAAATTTAAAGTTAATTTTTATTAAGTACTCAAAATTTTGTATTTTTTACAACTCTGAACCAAATTAATACTAGTTAGTTTTATAGAAACAAGTTTACTTACTAAAAGTTACTTGAGCCAAAGATTTCAAACTAAAACATAAAATTTTTTTAACTATTCGAAATGATCTAGTTTTGGTAATCCTTGGCTCGAGGCTACATTATTGATATTATTTAGAAGTTAACTAACATTCCAATATTAAACTACTATCTTTTTATTTGAAAAACTTATAAAGATTCATTCAAAATTTTGTTAGATCGTAAACTGTTATTACAAAAACAAACGTACACAAATAAATTTCCTAAGCAAATCATACTTAAAGTTAATGAGATATTGTTTTGAAATATTGACATCAGTTGGTCATCATTAAACTTAACCATTTAATTAATCAAAAATTCCTTAATTAAAATATCAATAGCAGAAAAGAGTGCAAACTGTAGTCTCTACTTGAAATATTCTACTAAAATGTAAAGTTTAGCAGTTTTACTTCAAGCAGGTGTCAATCTTATTAAAAACTACTTAAGATTTATAAGAATAACTCATTACACATCTGGGAAAGACATCAATTTTTTACATGTCATTTTTTATGAAAATCATTATGATAGGTAAGTTCATCAAAGTTAGTTCAGCAAACAATTTTTTTTGGATAATTTGAGAAAGAATTAATTCAACTGACTTCAAACAGAACAAGGTACTATAACAAAAGAGTGTTTTTATTACTACAAAAGTTAAAAGCCATTTTTAAAAACGTTTTCGGGTTAAAGTCTTGAAGTTTATTTTGTGAAAGTAATTTATAAAAGGTTTTGTATAAATTTTGTTATGTTTACATTGGTTTGTAGGATTTCATATAAATTTTAAAAATTCCTAGCGGGCCGGATAAATTTTGTCCGCGGGCCGGATTCTGTTTAAATTTAAAAAAGGTTTGGGGGCCGGTTATTTTGACTCCGGGGGCCGGATCCGGCCCGCGGGCCGTACGCTGCCCACCCCTATGCTAAAGGGATGCTATGTGCATAAGTTATGCTATGTACAAAAGTGATGCTTTATGCAAATGTTATGGTCTGTGCAAATGTGATGCTTTGTGCAAAAGTGACACTCAGTACTTAAGTGAGGCAGTGCAAAAGTGACGAAAAAATCATCAGAGCTTAAGTGATGCACTGCTAAAATGACACTGTGCAAAAGTGACTTTCCGTGCTAAATTGACAACCCTTGCTCAAGTGTTGCTGTGCTTTTCTGACACCCATACAAAATTGTGCATTTGTTTAAGTCTTATACGTATAAATCATAAAACATTTAACTAACTTTTTTTACTGTATACTCTGTAACTTATTCTGTTATAATCTTATCACTTGATATGGAAGTATATCTTTTTGTATTGAAAACGTTTGTGTAAAATTAAAAAGAAAATAAATGAATTCTGCTTATAAATTTATGGTGTAAATGATATCTTAAAAGTTACTAAAACTTTTCTACAATATTAGTATTTTGATTCTAATTAAATTTATGTTTATTAAATAGATTAGGAACTATTTAAAAACTAACCAACTTCTTTTCTACCCACACTCAACATTAAAAACAGCATATTATTTTTTAAGACGAATATATATATATATATATTTATAATATAAAAAAATAACTAGTTTTCAAATCGTTTACTTAGTTTCGATGCTTTATGCATCTCCTCAGAACGATAATAAAGAACAAAGTAAGATTTTTAAAGAATAAAACAAAAAAACATATTGTGACGTTTCAACTAAAATTGAATAATCTTAGTTAGCCTATTTTAAAAACAACTTATGTACAAGTTAACTTATCTTTGCTTTGTTCCCTTCTATATATAAAGATTTATTTAAAGATGCAAAACTCGAAGGACTCGAGTTTCGTGACTATTCACTCATCAGCTTCAAAACAAGTTTAAAATAAAGCACAAAACAAAATCACTAATGAAAGTTAAAAATTTTTGCATAAATAGATTATGACGTAATTTTGAAACTATCAAAAATCATGCAAAACGGCTTGTGCAAAAATTAATATACCAATCGACAATAAACTAGCAA
Organism: Thalia democratica; assembly: GCF_965202585.1. NCBI lineage: Eukaryota > Metazoa > Chordata > Thaliacea > Salpida > Salpidae > Thalia > Thalia democratica. Next base: position 52,862,934 of record NC_139169.1, on the reverse strand, counting down.
AAATTCATATAACTTCAGTGAGTAACTATATATTAGGACAGATAATTGAAAGAGATAAAGATAAAGTTAAGATGCAAATTGAAATTTAGGTTATTTTAAGATGAAATTAAAACTTGTAAATTTTAAAAGCGACTTTTTTATATGTCTACAAGACGATACAAACTCGCTTCTTTTGTTTAGGCATCTCTTGTCTTTCAGTGCATATACAACGGCTGATGCTTCTTTGAGACACAGCTTACATATTGGGCTATTGCCGTTGGCTATAGGCTGTGCTCTTTTTATAACTTCCCAGGATATTTCGTAGTCAATGCATACTTCGAAAGTTCAGTGTCATTTTCATATATGCCGCCTTTAAAAGATTTTTTATGATTGGCATACCTGAATCTAAACTGAGTCGAGCACAAGCCGACATAGAACCTCGTCTCAACGCCAGAGTTAACTGTGGCCTTGTAGACGATGTTCTCTGAACGGCAATTACCCCCTTTCAAATTATATTTACAGCTACCAGCGCAGCCGCATTGACTTTGAATTTCTGAGTTTTGATTTAAAAATTTTTGGTTGTGTGCCTTAATGATATTCTCTAAATTTGCCGTACACGAATAACTTATTCGCATTTTATATTTGTTGAAAATTTTTGTTAGCGGATTTTGTTTATTGAAGTGTTTTTTGACTAGATTTATAAATTTTCTTCCAATATTAGTTTTTACAGAATTGCTAAAAGGAGGGTTGTACCAGATTACATTTCTTTTTCTTTTGTGTTTTTCATTGATTTTTGTGTAAATCACTGAACTTTGCTAATAATTACATTAGCGTACCTGCCGAGGACTTAAGTCTGATAAGAAATGCCTGCAAATCGGTACTCTGCGAACAAGGAGCTCTGTGGCGTAAAAAGGGAGTAAATACCACCAACTCACTTTTTGACGTAGCACAGGGATATTACATGGGCGCAGAACTATGCGAACTTGTTGGACTTTTCTTGTTAGACGGGTTAAAAGATATCTTTGGTTTAAATAGAGTTGGGTTGTACAGAGACGATGGTCTAGCTGTATTGCTCAACTCTTCTGGCTTTAAAGTTGAGAAGCTAAAAAAACAAATGCATGCCTTCTTCAAATCTATGGGGTTGAGAGTCACTGTGGAATCTCCACTAGTGATAACTGACTTCCTAGATGTGAAGCTCAACTTGAATGATATCTCTTTTATGCCTTACAGGAAACAAAACGCTAAAATTATGTATGCCAACAAACAATCAAGCCACCCTAAAAACATTATAAAACAAATTCCTAAAATAATAAATCAACGCCTAAATAAACGATCAAGCAAAGAAGAAAATTTTCTAAAGACTAAAGATGAATATGAAAAATAATGAAAAAATGCGGATACGACAACAAACTTAAATTTGAAAAACCTGAGCAACAACCTAATAATCAAAAACACAAAAGAAAAAGAAATGTAATCTGGTACAACCCTCCTTTTAGCAATTCTGTAAAAACCAATATTGGAAGAAAATTTATAAATCTAGTCAAAATACACTTCAATAAACAAAACCCGCTAACAAAAATTTTCAACAAACATAATATGCGAATAAGTTATTCGTGTACGGCAAATTTAGAGAAAATCATTATGGCACACAACCAAAAAATTTTAAATCAAAACTCAGAAATTCAAAGTCAATGTGGCTGCGCTGGTAGCTGAAAATATAATTTGAAAGGGGGTAATTGCCGTTCAGAGAACATCGTCTACAAGGCCACAGTTAACTCTGGTGTTGAGACGAGGTTCTATGTCGGCTTGTGCTCGACTCAGTTTAGATTCAGGTATGCCAATCATAAAAAATCTTTTAAAGGCGGCATATATGAAAATGACACTGAACTTTCGAAGTATGTTTGTGGCTTAAAGCGCAGCGGCATTGACTTCGAAATATCCTGGGAAGTTATAAAAAGAGCACAGCCTATAGCCGACGGCAATAGCCCAATATGTAGGTTGTGTCTCAAAGAAGCATCAGCCGTTGTATATGCACTGAAAGACAAGAGATGCCTAAACAAAAGAAGCGAGTTTGTATCGTCTTGTAGACATATAAAAAAGTCGCTTTTAAAATTTACAAGTTTTAATTTCATCTTAAAATAACCTAAATTTCAATTTGCATCTTAACTTTATCTTTATCTCTTTCAATTATCTGTCCTAATATATAGTTACTCACTGAAGTTATATGAATTTTTGCTAGTTTATTGTCGATTGGTATATTAATTTTTGCACAAGCCGTTTTGCATGATTTTTGATAGTTTCAAAATTACGTCATAATCTATTTATGCAAAAATTTTTAACTTTCATTAGTGATTTTGTTTTGTGCTTTATTTTAAACTTGTTTTGAAGCTGATGAGTGAATAGTCACGAAACTCGAGTCCTTCGAGTTTTGCATCTTTAAATAAACCTTTTTTAATAATAAAGCCCTCAAGGTGGGCTCAGTGTGAAAAATTTAATTTATTAAGTTAAATAACTTAATTCTATATATATATATATATATATTTATTTATTTAATTATATAAAAACTATAATTCATACAGCTGTTTCACACATTGAAATGTAAAATTTCATGTGATCTTCAGTGAGTTGTAGTTTATTATAATAGTGAACAGAAATTTCGATTTTAGAATTTTTTATAGTAATTATGACGTAGTAATGGTACAGTTTATTGTACGATTAGTTGAATTTGAAATACGCTGTAAATATTATTCTATGCTTTTTAGGAAAGTTTAAAAAGATTATTTTGGAAAATTTTTTTAAGCTATTAGAAAAATTTTTTAAGCTGTTGGGAAAAATGTTATAAAATGCTATAAAATACTCGTGTTTGCCGCTTCGATTTTATTTTGTTTTAATATTTAGTTGGTTTTAATTTTGTTAAAAAAGTATTTTTGATAATGGATGCATATGTTTTGTCTTTCGCTTTTCTTGTTTAGTGTTACGTTCTTATCTGATTTTTCGATTTCTATTTTTTCTAAGTTACAAAGTTTGCAGCCGAATTTAGTATTGAATTTTAATTTTGTCCTGTTTAATATTTCCCATTTAATTTTGTAGTCTGTATTGTTATCTTTTAAGTTCCATATGTAATTCGCTAGTTCTGTTGTGTGTCTTTTGTTAATATTGTTGAATGATGATTTGTGGTTTCTGTATCTTTGTTTAAAGGTATTTCCTGTCGACCCTATATACTGCTTTGTTGTTTTATTTGATGTTACTGTTGCTTTATAAATTATATTTGACACTAGGCATTCGTTATTTAAAGGGCAAGGTTCTTTACGGCAATTACAAAGTTTATCTTTTATGGTGCTTTTATCGTCTATACCAGGGGTCGGCAGGCAGTTGGTGGTCGCGGGCAAAATTTCTAGTTTCCAAAGTCTTCGCGGGCCGCAGTTTTAGTTTTAGTGACATTTGAATAATCTTATGGTTTTAGTTTTAGTCACACTAGAGAAAAGTTTTACTTTTATTTACTTTATTATTTAAAATGACTTTTAGCTATACATAGAATGTCTATTCAGATTAATATTCATTAGATTATGATTTACATTGACTATTATACTTTAATAATTATGTACTAATATTGTTAATAAAATATGTACTTTCATAAGCACTTAATAATTTAAACTTAATACTTTTTTAATTTTACTTACAACCCAACTCTCTATAAAAACCTAACTTGAAAGACAACTTATGGTTTACTTTTATAAATTTGTTATATCATTCACACTTTTTCATATTTCTAAGAATATTTACTTCGAAAAAAGTTTTTGCGAGTTAAATAATTTACACTCATTAAGAAATTTAGTAATTAGTTAACATAATAAAATTAATACCTGTTTGTATTCCAAAAAGCTAAAACAAATGATTTAACATAACTAATTCTCAAATACTTTAATAAAATATTTTATTAGTAAATAGACTTTTAAATGGTTGCCACTAAAAAGAAAAAATGTCTGAGATGTATCAAACCAGCTTAAATTTATTAAAATTTGAAAAAGCTTATAAATAGTTGTTAATCAAGCTTAAATACCTAGTTAAAATATCATCATTATCAAAAAGTACAAAAAGTGTAAGAAAACAAAAAAAAATACAATTAGTAAACTACACAACAGTCATAAAACTATTCTGAGAATTGGAAGATTTTTTTAAAGTGTTTTAAATAAAAAGTTCACACACACCTGAGTTTTCAAGCTTTAAAAATAGCCTGTTTGTGTAGCAATCCAGTTAATATAAAGTTCACTACATAAAGAAATAACAAAGGTTATTAACAGTAAATAAATTACATGCCAAAAATATATATGTCAGCGGGAATGGACAATTGAGTTTCTTAAACAAGTTTTAAAAAAGTATAAAATTTTATTAAGTCATTAGCAGAGTAGAATTTTTTTTGTTAAGCATGATAGCAATTCTTTATTTGCAATAAGAATATTGCATTTAAAAATGTTAATTGTAAAATATAAGACGAGCAACAAGAATAAAAAAAAAAGCGTTAGTTAGGAGTTATTGCGAGAAACAATAACAAAAAATTACCAAAGTCATTTCCAACAAAGCACATTATAATCTTTAGTAACTACAGAATAATCAGAAAAAATTGTTAAGGTAAGTAAAAAAGTAGCAAAATTTAGTACCTAAAATGAGTTATCGTTTATAATTGAAAATTTTTATAAAGAATTGATGTTGGCGGTAATGAAAAACTTTTGTTTATTTCTTCAATGACAACATGAAGTCGTGTTTAGGAAATGCATTAAGGTTATAAAGTCTCATAAATCAAATTAGGACTTTAATCAAACTGTTAACATGAGAGCACTGATAGAAAAACTATTGCTCATCTGAGAATTTTTATTAGAGATGTTTTTACTAACTTTGACATAACAGTAGAAATTCTTGGTTTAGTTTCAACGCGAAGCACAACAACCGGTGAAATTTTTCAAGTAAAGGTGCAATGTACCAATACGGAGTTTTTGGAAGTAAAATTCCTTCTTTTATTTTAAGTATAAAGTTTAATTAAAGTTTAAAAAAAATTCTTAAAACATTTATCAATATTAAAAAATACTGTTAAGCTTCTATAATATATTTTTTAATAAAAAACATTTATTTGGTAATTTTTTTTGAGTCAAATTGAAATTTCATTACTTTTAATGTAAAAATTGTTTGAATTTCCAGGTTTTTTCAAAAATTCTCAAATTCAAGTTTTTTCTAGAATTTTTAACCGTAAATTCACAAATTCAAAGCTTTTCCGGGATTCAACTTTTTTGGCAACACTGATTGTTCATTCTTCAATGTACACAATAATATAAATAATATTTTAAAGTATATCAGCTGCAAGACTTAAAATTTAGCATATATTATAACTCAAACTAACACTGTGGATTGAGCAAAACATACATCATAAGTTTAATTTTCCATTCTTTCAAGCAAAAAAGCCAGTCTGAGTCAACAAAAACATTCCTGATATTTTTGCATACAAAAAGCAATTCTAGCCAAAAACTTAAAAAATGGCTTAGTTGGCCTGAGATTTGAAGTCTTCAAATAGTGATAGTCTGAGTGTGTGGCAAGGTTTAGTTGTTTATTTGCTTGAATTTAACTATTTTGTTTAACAATGTACAAACTTTATAAATTTACCATCCCTATACCTAGTTTATATTAAATAGGTAGCTCGAAAAAACAGCAATTTGTGTATTGATATGCAAGGCATAAAAGTTAATTTAGCTTGAAATAAACAATGTTTGAAAAATGGAATGTATACAAGACAAATACTATATTAACTTATGTCATATATATTGTTTTAAATGTGTCTGTACAAATTTATATATGACATGTATAAATAACAACGTTAGAAAAGTATGCATAAACTAAACTTAAACTAACTAAAGTATAAAATAAAAAGTGGTTTAAAATATGAGCATTTTTTAAGTTGGTGTGCATAGAAAACTTATAAAAAATTAAAATGTGTCAATACAAAAATCAAATGAACCTTATTTCTTATTACTATGCTATTTTAAATGTATTCACACTAAAATATAACATTTACAAACAAAAAAATTTTAAAAGAAACTGAGGTATAATAATAATAAATATTGAAAAAGAATATCTAAGCTATAAAGAAATGACACTTTAGTTAATTACTGTGCATTACTTTTGTACAAAATGGAAAATATTTGCATTTAGTTTATTTAATAAATAGGTATTATATAACCAACTTATTAAATCCAAGCACTTTTGACACTCTTTTTCCAGATAATTACTTACTGTTGTAAAAAAAAAGTAATTATGAAACTGAGAAACATATCCTGTTAGAACGCTAATCTGTCTTTTTCACATTCTAAACTAAAGAAGTAATTACTTGAAATTTTTTTTTAAATGTTATAGAGAGACTTAAAATCAAACTAATCAAATTCAGTCGAATTACCGAAAAAAATTAACTAGAAATATAATTTTGCTCAGCGGGCCACATTTACATGCTCGCGGGCCACAAAACTTTCTTTCGCGGGCCGCATTCCATTCAAAAAAATAACATGCTCGCGGGCCGCAGATTTACCCTTCGCGGGCCGCAATTGGCCCGCGGGCCGCAGTTTGCCGACCCCTGGTCTATACCATAAAAGATAAACTTTGTAATTGCCGTAAAGAACCTTGCCCTTTAAATAACGAATGCCTAGTGTCAAATATAATTTATAAAGCAACAGTAACATCAAATAAAACAACAAAGCAGTATATAGGGTCGACAGGAAATACCTTTAAACAAAGATACAGAAACCACAAATCATCATTCAACAATATTAACAAAAGACACACAACAGAACTAGCGAATTACATATGGAACTTAAAAGATAACAATACAGACTACAAAATTAAATGGGAAATATTAAACAGGACAAAATTAAAATTCAATACTAAATTCGGCTGCAAACTTTGTAACTTAGAAAAAATAGAAATCGAAAAATCAGATAAGAACGTAACACTAAACAAGAAAAGCGAAAGACAAAACATATGCATCCATTATCAAAAATACTTTTTTAACAAAATTAAAACCAACTAAATATTAAAACAAAATAAAATCGAAGCGGCAAACACGAGTATTTTATAGCATTTTATAACATTTTTCCCAACAGCTTAAAAAAAATTTCTAATAGCTTAAAAAAATTTTCCAAAATAATCTTTTTAAACTTTCCTAAAAAGCATAGAATAATATTTACAGCGTATTTCAAATTCAACTAATCGTACAATATACTGTACCATTACTACGTCATAATTACTATAAAAAATTCTAAAATCGAAATTTCTGTTCACTATTATAATAAACTACAACTCACTGAAGATCACATGAAATTTTACATTTCAATGTGTGAAACAGCTGTATGAATTATAGTTTTTATATAATTAAATAAATAAATATTAAGCTCCAATTTGATTTGTCGAGCACTATCGATCAGAACTTTGTATAAAACCTTTAATATATATATATATATATATATATAGAATTAAGTTATTTAACTTAATAAATTGAATTTTTTATTTAACTTAATAAATTGAGCCCACCTTGAGGGCTTTATTATTAAAAAAGTTTTATTTAAAGATGCAAAACTCGAAGGACTCGAGTTTCGTGACTATTCACTCATCAGCTTCAAAACAAGTTTAAAATAAAGCACAAAACAAAATCACTAATGAAAGTTAAAAATATATATAGATATATATAGAAGGAGAAGAAATATTTTATATTTCAATGCTCCATTCTGCAAAAGTGTGGCAACACGGGTTGGGAAGCGCTTCCTAGAGATTGTGGACAAAAACTTTACTGAAGACCATCCATATTGTAAAGTTTTTAACAGGAAGAAACTAAAAGTGTCCTATTCCTGCATGCCAAACATGAAACAACTTATAATGGCACACAATCGAAAGATGTTAGACACGCAGGACAAAGAGAGGCGAATGTGTGACTGCAAAAAACAAGAATGCCCGGTAAATGGAAGTTGCCTAATGGAAAATATTATATATAAAGCGACAGTCATAACTGAAAATCAGACTAAGTTTTATGTCGGCTTGACTGGACTATCGTTCAAGAATCGCTACACAAAGCACAAGTACAGCTTCAAACACAAAAAACATAAAAATACGACAACATTATCGCAGTATATTTGGAAACTAAAAAATTACAAGGTCAATTTTAAAATTAAGTGGAAAATATTAACAAGAACGAAAAATAAGTATAATTTAAAAAACGGATGTAAATTGTGCAATGCAGAAAAAATCGAAATTTTAAACGTTAAAAAATCTGAATCTCTAAACAAAAGAAACGAATTACAAACTGGCTGCATACATTATAGAAAACAATTTATCTAAAAACTCTGTTAATAATTTTGTCAAAAATTAACTATCTATTCTATTATTACGTAATACCTAATTTTGTATAATTTTATTGCTGTACTTACAAGTTTTTTTTTCATTGAATAAAACTTGGCTGAAGACGCGTATTAAACGCAGAAACAGCTGTCCCAAGCAAAAGTTTATTTTGTGTATTTTAGTTCTATATATATATATATATATAAATATCAAAAAAGGTTTATTTAAAGATGCAAAACTCGAAGGACTCGAGTTTAGTGACTATTCACTCATCAGCTTCAAAACAAGTTTAAAATAAATAGTGAATAGTGACGAAATAAGTGAATAGTCACGAAACTCAAGTCCTTCGAGTTTTGCATCTTTAAATAAACCTTTTTTAATAATAAAGCCCTCAAGGTGGGCTCAGTGTGAAAAATTTAATTTATCAAGTTAAATAACTTAATTCTATATATATCTAGAAGGGGGACAGGTCAAACATGCACAAAGAGTCTATTTTGCACAAGAGTAAAAAATATAAAAAAAAGTGAAAAAAAAAACAATAATAAAAATAAATTACCAACCAAGGGTTAGATATGTTAACAGTGATAGTAAAAAACAGAAAAAAAACAATAAAAATATTAATTAGAAAAAACAATACTGACCAAGGGTAAGGGGTAACAGTTATAGTAAAAAAAAGGGTAAAAAGGAAACTAACAACAAATAACAGTTTGTGATCAAGGATAAGGATTAGGGGTAAGAGTGATAGTAAAAAAAAATATTTAAGAAAAAGAAAGAGAGAAAAAGTTTCAACCTGTGCAAAAGTGACCCAGTAAAAAAAGTGACTCATTGTGCAAAAGTGTCCCTTTGTGCATTTTTGACACTACCCATATAGAAGAGAAGCATTTATCAATATTATCTATATTATTGTTAACACTTAATTGACTAAAAACTTTTTTTGATTTCAAAATTAAAAATGTCTTAAGTAAGCAAAAACTTGTTGATGCTAGAGAAAAATTACTATTATACAAACAAAAAAGGTAACTTTAAGTTTCAACATAGATTTACTTACATGTGAGGAGGTAATTCATAAAAGTTTCTACCCCTGTATTTTTCAATTGTTTCCTCATTATAAATTTCTAGTGTTTTGTAAGGATTTACGGAAACTGCCACATTTCCAATATATGTCTGTAAAAAACTATAAGTTAATTTTTGTAAATACTTAATATTTATCAGATAATTTAATTTTTGTATAAGTACTAAATTATTTTTTTTCATACTATTTTATTTTAAAGTATTAATTTATAAACTAAGAGAAACTGTAAAATAGAACAACAACTGGTTAGAACAACTGCTAAGCTTTCATTATCAAGTTGGACATATTTAGTATCCTTTATAGTAGATGAGTAGGTAAATTTTACAGGATTATTTTTCTAATTAATTAAGTTAGCAGAATATTATGAAAAGAAAACAAAAGTTTAAAAGAAGATTAGTATAAAAGATTACTAATTTTGAAATTTGATAAGAAATGATCTATTTTAATAAGAAATATTTAACAACTGAAGATCTCTTATACGTTACTATAGGAGAGAAATTGTATTATTTTTGATAGTCAACCAAAATAAAGTACAATTTTTAAAGATACTAAGTTTTACAATTACACATTAGGCCAGTGGTTTTTGCAGGGTATACCCATTTACACTAGTGTGCAAAACATTTATTTTGGGATTTACAAGAATTTTAGGGTGCACTAAACTCATGCAGGGGCCAGGGTTGCAAAAAAGGTCAGGGTTGATAAGTTTTTCCAGGTTTTCTAAATTTCTTCAGTTTTTTAAAGAAAAAGTTTTTTGGCCCAATTTCAGTATAAAATTATATTTACTGTTAGAAACTGTCTTAAATAGCTTAACAACATTTAAAAAACACTGTAATGCTGCTCTATACATTTTTTAATATTTTTTTTTATGATACATTTTTTGTATTTAAGAAAAATTCATTATTTTACATGTCAACCTTAAAATTTTATGTTTTTACAGGTTTTTTAGTGATTTTTGTTTGAAATTCAAGGCTTTTTTAATTAAATTGACAAATTCCAGGTTTTTCCAGGATCCAAGTTTATGACATCACTGAGAAGTGCACAAAAATATTTTTGAAAATTACACTAGATAGTACTAAAAAAAAATTGAAATAGTCTACATTTTTAAGGAGTTTTGAACGTGGGGTGCATAAATTTATTTATTCTAGCTTAGTTTGCAAAAATTTCAATTACCGTGAAGACTACTTACATAGATAAGGTCATTGTTAAATCGCTGATACAAATTATTAAGGAAGCATTGTTCATTTAAATGTTCCAATAGAACACTGTCACCTACACCAACTGAACCTTCAAGTAGGTTTTCCTTTCCTGGCATTTTTAAAAATATAATCTGTAGAAAAAAAAGTCATGTTTACTATGCGCTTTTTTGAATATAAATTATAATTCATTTGATGTAACAATAAAACATCAAGATAACTTATTATTAAGAATAAACTAACATGTTGATGTTTTATTATATACTCAAAGAATTACATGAATAAGTTAAAATTCATAAGCAAGCAGAGAGGAAACAAATAAAGATAAGATTATTTGACTAATTAATTTAATGTTATGAAAAATCATAAACAATTTTTTATTATGTTAAGGTTTTACAAATTATGCTAATAATCTAGCTAATTTATATTAGATAATCTTATATAAATTATTTCTATTTTAAATTTGTAATAAAGAAAAATTAAACTTCTTTAAAAAGTACTACAAAATCAAACAAGTTCAAAAAGACTGTTTGTTCTTGTATAAAATTTAAAATTTCTGTTAAAATTTTAATTTATAAAACTGATGTGCTATATTAATGAAACTTAGTTCTATATTAAACTTAGGGTTGCCACTGACTTTTAGCAAATTTTTTCTAGGTTTTCAAAAATTTTTCCAGGTTTTCCAATGTACTTGTTTTTGGGTCTATTTTTAGTTTAAACTTAACAGGATTGTCACTTATTTTTTTAATAAATTTTCTAAGTTTTCCAAATTTCTTTCAGGTTTTTAAAAGTATAAATTTTTAAGTCTATAATTAGTTTAAATTGAAATTGGTAAGAAACTGTGTTTAACAGTATAAAAACATTGAAAAGATACTGTTAGGCTACTTTAAATATGTTTTTCAAATAAAAAATGTTTGATGATGACAAAATTTTTTTATCTATATGATAAATTTTTAAGTCAAATTGAAATCTTACTAAACATGTGAAAACTGTTAAAATTACAGGTTTTACCAGGTTTTTTTGCCTAAACTGTCAAACTCAAGGTTTCCGTGTAAAATGGCAACCCTGTTAAACTCATAATCTTAATATTAGCATACTATATTGAAAAATAAGTTTTTAATTCATAAACAATGTATGTAATTAAAAACGGAGTAGAATTTGGTAAAGAAAGTAAAATCTAGTGTTTTTTAAGATTTTATCAAGGGAAATGCAATGTTTGTTTTTTCGTAAAATTGCTAAAATTAAGGAAAGTGTGAACCCTGAAACTTAAATATCATTTTAATAATTCTAAAATTGATTCTAATGCAGCTTTTTTTAGTATATGTGGCAACCACTTAATTTTAGTCTTACAATTTTCAGCCCAGAAAGTTTTTAATACCATCATTATGACCCCTATGCTATAAGCCCACATACTTTTGCACTACGTTTAGATAGAGCTGCAACTCTTTAAGTCAAAAAACTTTTAAGTTACCAAAAACTCTTTTGAGTTAACTTAAGTATTTTTAAATCCTTAAAAAAATTATTTTCTAAATCAATTAAAATACAGTTCTTCAACAAAATTGGTTATAAAATTATAAAATACTGAAACTAAATATACTAATCTCATTCAAAATCTATAGATTATTTGTCCTGAAATTCCAAGTGTGTGCCTACACTGACTCCAAAAAATTCCTTTTTTGTAAAAACTAATATTCTGAAATTCTTAAATTTGTAAATTTGTAAGTTGATTCTGAATACTTTGAGAGGATTTGAGGTTGAATACAATTGCTATGATCCAGTTGATAAGTATGGGTTATGCACACAATACCATACTTAAAAAAATAATACTTTTGTAGTTGAAAGATGTATTAAAGGGCTTGGCCTAAACTCATTCAGGTATTTTGGTTGTGAGTTGTGGTCTAGTGTTCCAGAAATTTTTTAAAACCTAAAAAGGATTTGTTCAAATACAGTCACAAAAAGTTTTTGTTGAACCAGTATACTAAGTAAGTTTATAATGCTTTGATAGTGTAAATTGTGTTACATGCAGATATTGCTTAATTGTTTTTAGTTCGTATTTATAATCTGTTTATCTTAATATATATATGGTCAGTTTGTATATTTTTGTTTTAAATTATGGTTAGCTAGTTTTGGTCTGTTAATGAAGAAAAATAATTTGTATATGTATGCATGACTGTTTATTTGCTGTTTTCCAGTTGGTTGTATTCTATTTATTAGTTGTATATATATATATATATATATATATCTTTTATCATGCATAACTTAATTACTTTTTTTAAACTTTTTTTAGACCATATTTAGGTTTTAAGATAGTAATTAAAAGTTAATGTACTTATCATAATACTTGTTAATTGTGTTTTTCAATTTACTGATTGTGAGTTTACTCTGGTGACAGTAATAACATGGTTAGATTGTCGATGTAGTTTTTTTGTTGTTGCGCCAGTAGCTTGGTAGTTTGAGCTTCATGATTTTCCCACAGTGTTGAGATTTTAGCCTTGTAAGTGTTCTCCAAATGGCATGTCACCAAGGTTTTTTTACTTGTATAGAGCATAGCTTGTTATTTATTTTATTTTTGGATTATATAAATGGGGAAGGTAAAATTTCACATGATGTAAACAATCAATTTTTTTGAAAAACATTTATTGTTGCAAAGGGTAGAGTTTGAGACTGATGTTTTTGTTTTAAATTAAAAAAAAAATTATTAAATAATCTTTAGTTGTTTGTTAAAATATAAGAAAACTATTTGGAGTTAACATGTTTTTTTTTAATCATAATAATTAAAATAAAAAATTTTGCCAAATGGTGAGCCACCAATTTTCTTGGCATTCAAAAAGATAGTATTAATTATTTTTCCTTGGATAGTTAAGTGTCATCTATTAAAGGGGTAGATGAATTTGATTAAATTTTCTTAACTTTTTGTTTATTGTTGAAAAGAGAAGAGTAAGTGCTGAATTTTATGTAAATTATTTTTTATAATATTTTGTTTTAAATAGATGGTGATTGAAATTTTTTTTCTACCTTTTATTGATAAAATAAATCAACAACACAAGTAGATAATTTTATAAAAACTGTAGTAGCAATAATAAACAACATAAAATTTAAGTAGTAATAGTAAGGAAACACCAAAGTTTCACAATTTTCAAAAAAAATTATTTGAATTTTAAGAACTTGCTTAAGAAAAAAATTAAAATTATAATAATATTTATTGATACAAGCAAGTATTAAAAAAAAGTTTTAAAAAAATAACCAAAAGTTTATATACAGACTAAACTTGAATATCTCACAAAGTTTAATTAAAAATTTTATTATAAAATGTTAAAAATAACAACTTTACTTAACAGACTCATGAAGTTGTAACTTTGTGAAAGTTATTAGTTTTTAAGATAAGTTTAATTTGAATAATTAAATATACAAATAGTACTACTTGTTCTTATCTAAATACATACTATTTTACATATTTTTAACCACTACATTTAAATCATGACTAAATTGTAATGAAGTTATGAGAAAAGTTTTTCTTATCCTTATAAGGCCATAAAAGATAACAAACTAAAAAAAAAACTCACTGACAAAACAATAACTAGTTTTTCATTACAAAAATAAATTTTGTTTCCTTTTTTTTTTAGTGTAGAACTAGAATCAGTTAATTACCATGTTTTCGTTTTAAACTCATTGAAAATTACTTTATCTAAAAGTACAAAGATCTTTATGTAGTTGGGCTGCTAAATTGGGTGTTTAGATCTTCATCCTATTACAGTGCTTCCTCACTAATACGGCCAAGTTGGGCAAGGTTTTTTTGAAAATACGGCCGGATTTGCCTTTGGCCGGATAAGAACAAAATATCGCCTTTTTTACAAATTATCTACCTTAGTTAAATTATGAATGTACAAACAAAACGTACTATAACATTTCTGTTAATTTAATTTATTTTACTTTATTCAAAGAAAAAAGAATTAAAACAGACAAAACTAAACGAAACAAAATTAATGGAAAAAAAAACTACACTGTTAACACTTTAACTAAATTAAGATTTCTTTTAGAAAAAAGAAAGAATGGAAGATTGTTTTACAGTGCTTTCTCGTTTCTTAGCAGAAAACTCACGAAATTGGATGAGTTTTGACACATCTTCAGGTGTGGCTTCTGGTTGGCAACGATAGTAAGCTAAGTAATCGTCCATTTTCTGTATGGCATCAGCATGAGAAAATGGACACTTAGAAGGCTGGGGAACACCAATTTCATCTTCAACAACTTCAACAGCCTCTTTTTCGTTACCCCCAGTAACCAGTTCAACAATTCCTTGCTCGTCCATATGCTCATATCCAGGACCATTGCAACTCATCCATCTTTGAATATCATCTTCTGTAAATGTGATATTTAATCTCACAAATTGCTGTAAAACTCGTTGTCTTGAGTTTTTTCTGAAGGGTCTATATTTTGCATGGAAGAGCTTTGCTGTAATTGCATTAATTTCTTCCATGAGTTTCTATTGGAAGAAGGCTTTACCATACCCCAAGCAGATGAAACGGTGTCGAAAACTTTGGTCATGTCGATTCTTTTCAAAAAATCTTCAATTGTTAAAGTTGATTGCGATATAAGATCTCTAAGAATCGACTTTCTATAAACCCTTTTTATGGACTCGAGTACACCTTGATCCATTGGTTGTACGAGTGAAGTAATGTTTGGAGGCAGAAACTTTGCAGTGATTTTTCCATCAGCTGATACAAGTTCGTCCTCACTAGGATGAGCAGAACAATTGTCAAGGAACAAAATTGCCTTCTTTTCTTGCCCAAGTTCACTTAGTCTTTGTTTTGTTTCGGGAACAAAACACTTAAAAAACCAATCGCGAAAAATGTCACGATCGACCCAAGCACTTTTTTGACTACGATAGACAACTGGCAGCGGTTCCTTGTTGAGGTTACGGAAACAACGCGGGTTTTTAGCCTTTCCGATTAACAATTAAGGTAGCTTTATTGTGCCACTTGCATTAGCACATGCGTTTATTGTTACCCTGTCCTTTGCTTTCTTCGTTCCATTTGGCCGGTCGTTAACTGAAGCTAATGTATGACCAGGCAACATTCTGAAGTATAACCCAGTTTCATTGCAGTTAAAAATTTGGTGTTCAGAATAGCCCTCAGCTATGACAGAAAACTCATTTATGAATTTATTAGCAGCTGAACTATCTGCACTAAATTTTTCGCCACATATTTTAAGATTACGCAAGCCAAATCTCCTGCAAAACCTCCATTGAAACCCCGTACTTGCTGAAAAGGGCCTAGAGTATTCACCGTAAATTAAACGATGGAACTCGGAGGCTTTTTCTAATAGTATTGGACCAGTTATTGGACAACCCTTTTCACTTTCCTAACGAAACCAAATGTAAAGGGCGCTGTCTAGCTTGTCAAAGACGCCTCCTTCTACTTTTTTGCCGTTTTAGCAGCTCCAATTAGTCTTAGCTCCTTCTTTTCGGCTTTAAACTTTTTGAACTTTTTTTCGCCTCTCAAAATGTCATTTAAAGTTGACTTACCAATGTTAAACTGGCTCATTATAACAGCTTTAGGCACATTATTGTTTGCCATTTCGCAAACTTTTAACTTGTTTTCAATTGTTAGTTGAACGCGTTTTCGTTTCTTTGCTGTCTTATCCATTTTTTAACCAGATATGTTGATTATAGTATATTAAAGTGTAACTTGCTTAGCAAAGACAGAAAAATTGCAAATTAATAATAAACAAGTTTTGTTACAACTGAGCGGGAAAAGTATGAAAAAAAACTTAAGATTATATAAATGACACTTTGTTATGACGTAACAATATATTGCTTGCATACTTATAAAACGTAAATTGAATACTTTTTCGAAGTAAAATAAAATTAAACGCTAAAAACGCTAAAGTAAATAAGTCGACTTTTCGACTAAAACTGGCCGGATTAGCGAGGAACCTGATTAGCGAGGACCGGATTAGCGAGGAAGCACTGTACTACTACATTTTTTAATGCTTCATTAGGTCCGTGTCGGACTATCCGACTCCAGTATTTGGACCGATTTCATGTTTAAAACTTCAACTTTCAAATCTTATAAACTGAAATTTTTTAATCATAATTAACTGTTTAGTTTTGAGCTAACTGTCGAGAAAAGATATTAGTTAACAAGTATATTATTTTCTATATTGTCAAGATAACATACTTAAAGTAGTTTTTTTTTTTTATCTATTTTGTATTATGAAAAAAACTCTTTGCGTAATCATTTGATCATAAAGTGTAAAGATTATTTAAAAATAGTATAAATGTTAACCTTAGGCTTTTAATAACGAGCTTTTACTACTTTAAAAGCAAAAAGTGAGAATTATGTACGACGTACCTTAAGTATATTATTTATAGGTAAGGTTAAACGTAGTTAAATTAAATTACTGTAAAAGATTTTAATGCCGCCACTGCGTAAAATTATAGTGATTTTTAGTTAAATGTTTTCATGACTTCGAAAACATGTTGAATTTTTGTTGGAAGACGGTTGTTGTGTGTACCAAAACCAACTCGCTGTACAACAGAGACTTTGGAACTCAAACATTGCTCAACCTCAAAACATGACCAGCAAAGCCTGCGCTGGTTAAAGTAAAATACAAAAATGAGACCGGTACGCCTTGATACTTCCTAGTTGGTGATAATTTATTGTCACTAAATTCTATGTATATGACGGAAGTATCGTATGTGGAGAGTATTGATTCTCTTCTCTTAACGCTCAAAAAGACCCTTATTTCGCTAACGTACAACAGTGTTTCGTATATACAGGTGCAATAAACAGAAGTTTTAACTTTAAGTTAACCTAAACTCTTGCAGTCAGAAGAGCAAACGTTAATAAAGCCTTACCAAAACGACCATTGAAATCTGTGTCCATCGATGCAACATTTGAGCCAAGGTGTAAAAAGATTTTTTTACATTATCAATCTTTATTGATGGTATATATGTGATTACAGACTTATAAATTAAAAAAATAATAATAAAACCGAAGTCTGAGCATTCTGACATAAACAGATTCAGTAGTAACTGGATATCTTGAGTAGAGTGAGCTACGAATGCAGCAGCAGCATCACCAGCTAAGAGAACTAATAAGAGAATAATCAAGTACTGTTAACAACAGTGTAAAGTTTTACGCTTTTAGTTTTGCTCTCAGTCGCGCAAGATAAAAAAAGTGAACATCAGTTCTTGTATGGAGCTATAGTCCTATGGTTGACGATCTAAAAGCATGCTTTAACAGGATTAAAAATAAAATTTCGAAATAAGTTTGGAATAAGCCTTTGTCTTTGAAAGAATATACTTCACAATAATGATGAGAATTAAGAGACATCGAGTTTTTAACAAAATCGCAAGCATTCTCTCTTCATACCAAATCAACGTTGTACAATGAACACCGACCTGGCTTTAACTTCAGCTTTTTTATCACAAGAGTTCCCTTTACCCAATATATAAATTTTGTCTTTGTCTGATTTTTTTCTTAAGCTATACTCCCATGACCTTAACTTAAGCATTCATAAAGCATTGGAAGTACACAAAGGTTTACAAAGCTGGTGTCAAATAGGTTCTAAATTGTGAGAGAAATTATTATCATATATAAAGTCTTTAATCATTACTTAACTTGGTAATTTTGTGAATGGTTCCACTGATGACATTTAATTTTTAAATACATAACGCATTATAATTGTAAACTTTTAGTTATTTTTTAATGTAAGTCCGTTTGTAAAATAGTAATTAAGTCTTTTTACTAATGAAATGCAAATGAATAAAAAATATCTAATCTACACACACATACTTTAAAAATTACAAATTCTGTAATCGAAATTGTTTAATACAAATACACATAATTAGTTAACAATATAAATTTGTTTAATAATTTTTTAAAGTCAAATTAACGTAATAATAGAATATTTTTGTAGTTTGTTTATTAACTAAAAGTTAATTTTGCTTTTGCAACAAGACTAAGTTTAGGCAAAAAGTTATCATGACGCATTACTTCTAAATTTGTACATTTAATTTAAAAACAAGTAAAAGCAAATTAGTAAAAGATAGTAGTTTTTTCTGCGTCGGCTGCAGTTCTAAGGTGGCTTCAGAATAGCTTATGTTTTACTTATTTTTATTTTAAGTTTTAAGTAATAAAACTACTTTTTAGCTTAGTTTTTGTATATTTGGGTAAAGTGTGTTAAGGATAAGGGTATAAGATGTTCTTAATATTCTGCTCTATTATCACTTTACCTCATTTGCATAATGTTATGAATAAAAACATTTCCAAGACCTTGAAACTGCAGCAGACCCTAAAATCTATTTGTTTTTGAAGTAGTACGTATTAGAATGATTATTTGATTAATCTGTAAAAATATCTAACATTAAATGTCCGCATAAAGTCCGAAGTTTTTTCAAATATCTTTTTTTATAACTTTCTTGTTTTTAAATTTTATGAAACTTCTTTTTTGACCATTTACCTTCGTTGCCTCGGTTACATAACACATTTTAAATAAAAATTTGAATCGCTTTTTACAACATTATTTTTATGGGCAATGATCTTATAACTTATTGCTAATAGTAATGAAATTGGTTGATCTTAAAGAATGTGTTCTCACTGGCATAACTATAAAATCATGTCTACCGGTGAAACAAACACTCAAGCTGCAATTAATTTACTTTAGCCTACAGATATCCAACATCAAGTAAAAACTTCAAGATGTATATTCAACTATTTTTACAAATTCACAAAAAATCTTACGGATATGAACTTTTTATAAATCAAATTTTTTTACAAGCAGTTATATTTCTAACCCGCTATGATTTCTAACCCAATCACTTCTAACCCGATAACTTCTAACTCGATCATTTTAAACACGATCATTTCTAACCCAATTTAACTTACTAACCCGATCATTTCTAATCCGATCGTTTCTAACCAGATCATTTCTAATCCGATCATTTCTAACCCGATCATTTCTAACCCGATCACTTCTGACCCGATCACTTCTAACCTGATCGTTTCTAACCCATTTTACTTGTTTATTTTATTTTTATTTTATAATTTGGATTTCATGAAAAACAAAATAGTTTTAATAAATTTATCAAAACAAATTTTTTTTAAAATAATTTTAGTTACTTTAAAACATAATGTTTTTAATGTGTTACGTAAAAAATACTTTTAGTACAAATATTAATTTTTCAAAAACTTAATACAATTTTAACTTATTTTTATTACCTCATTTTTCGATTTTTATCCTAGACATAATTTCAATTTTTTTTCATTACTTCATATTTTTTTGTATTTTCAATATATTTTAACAAACTTATTTGGTTAGTCATATAAAACTTACTAAATCGTTTACTTTACAATATTTTTAACTCCTATTTGTAGGATTTTAAAGTAACCAGTTATAACTATATTTAAATTGGATCTTATTGTAATTCACGAATCACGATACTATAATAACTAGTGATCTACCGAATCCAAGATTCGGAATCGGATGATTCCGGCCTTTTTGGAATCGGATTCGGATTTGGCCGAATCCTGATTTCAAAATAAGACTCGGATTCAAACTCGGCCGAATCCGAAATTTTGGACTCGGTAGACCACTTTAAATATTTTGAATTTTATTTAACTGTTTGTAAAAAGTTAAATGAAATGTAAAACTAGTTAATGATTTCCTGCTTGTGTGGATAAAAAAATGGGCCTTCTCACTTATAAAAGCATTATCAATTTTTGTTTAGAGTTTTGCATACAGTATAAAAGCTATGATATGTTATTTTTGGTTACATGACAATTGAAATTCGGACAACTCAAATTCCGACAATTCAAATTCTTAAAAAAATATTTAAAAGATTTTATCTCAAAAAGTAACACAAATTTGAAAAAAATACATATGTAGATTTTATTAATCTCTACAAGCCACTTTTTTCTTTTTTGCAAAATGTAAAATTTTTCAAGATATTTTAAAATTACTGAAGTTAACTATGTTTTTTACTCTATTAAAGCCATATCTATAAAAATATTTATTTTTTTGCAAAAATAAAAAAAGGCTCGTAGATATTAATATGACCTACATATTTAGTTTTTACTTTCGACAAATATACATTATTTTTTTATTTGTGGCCGTTTCAATTTCTTTTTAAGAATTTGAATTGTCCGAATTCGAATAGTCGTACACCCATTATATTTGTTAGACTCTCAAATAAAATTAAGTAAATACTTAAGGCGTTTAATCTCAGTTTTTTTAATAACCGCTCTTATTTTTTATCATATGTTTAGTTTTTTATGTTTGCTTGTTGTTATGAACTGCTGCAGTATTTAAACAATGGAAAAAAATGCAACTTAAATATGTAACATTAAAGCAGATGAAATACTTTTATCTATATTTTTTTTTTGTTAACATTTTATTATTTATTTTACTGATAACTTTGATTTATGATATATATGTTATAACTTCAAACATTTTAATATTTATTCAAAAAATAATGTTCTAAAAGTAAATAAATCTGTTAAAAATAAAATAATAATTAATTTACACTGAACTGCTGCAACTACTTTCATTGTTCATTGTTGAACTCTAAATAGTAAGAGAATATTTAGAGCTTGCTGCAGTCATGAGAAATAAGGCTTAAAATCAATGATGCAACATTTCATTAAAAAGCATTTGCCTACCGATTTATAAAAGTTTTGAAAGCAGCTTATATTTTTTGTTATTTAATTTATTTATATAGTTAAATATTATTTAAGAAAATAAAAATTAGAAACGTGAAAAGTGAAGCTCCGTTCAAAATTAACCGGTCGTTTAAAATTTTTGCTGTTCATAAGTATATCCGTAAAAATATAACGCCGTGCGAAAATGACGCATTGTAAAAATGTCGCCATGCAAATGTAACGTCGTGCAAAAGTTTCGACGTGTAAAAATATTGTCGTGGAAAAATAACCCTGCGTGGAAAATAGTTACAGTGCAAAAGTGACCCTCTGTGCAAAAGAGTCGCCGTGAAAAAGTGTCCCCTAGTGCAAAAGTGACGCTCGTGCAAATAATGTTCATTCTAGTCGATTAAAAGTTAGAATGCTCTCCTCCGCGCGTTTTAGCCACCTTACCTAGAATACAAAAATAGATTAAAAATAAAATTTATACTCAACTTTTAAGTAAAAACTTGATAGAGTTATATTTTGGTTCTGCTTTTTTTTAAAATTATGAAACTCTCTTTTTTATTCAAATCAAAGCATTTTGACTAAATTTCTATTAAGGGTTTAAATACGTCCCTGGCCTATTCCATTGGACATGCTGCATATATTTCCTCTTTTCATTTAAAGTCTTCCCTAAAGTGAAAATGACTTTCAACAATTTGTACATCTCCATATTTTCTTTTATATTAGCCAGATTAAAAACAAATGCTAGTTATTTCCAAATTATATATGTATAGTTAAACAAAATAAGTAAATTTAGAATTAAAAAATAAACCTTTGTTTTCAAATAGTTTGTGAAAATAAATAAAACTATAAATAGTTTTTTTTTGATAATTACCTAGGATGATGTCGCACCAATATCAATCTGAAATTATATTATGTTCAATGTTTTTTTTGACCATAAATTAAGCTAAAAATTTGTATTTCATAAATATATAAATGAAATTCAACTTATTTTTTCATAAACTAATAAAACTTAAATGTTTTAATCCTTTTTATTTTACAATATAAGCAACTGTGTTTTATTGTGAAATATGTAAGGAGTCTGTTTTTCCCTTTCAGAATGTTAACAACTTTGATTATGATTGTTTTTATAAATCTGTTAAACTTAGTATTTCTGAAATTAAGAATGAGAGTTACTTAGATCTGTATAGTGTGAAAATTAACAAGAAAAATTGTATTAGTATTGTTTCTATGAATATAAGAAGCTTGCATGCAAATCTTTATAAAATTGAGGAGTTTTTGAGTGTAACTGAGGGGTTGCCTGATGTGATTTGTGTGTGTGAAACATGGCTAACAAATCTGAGACCTTTTGTAGGTAAGTTGTATGGATATGATTTTGTAAATAAATTGTCTAATAGTAATCAATCTGGTGGTGTTGCATTTTTTGTTAGAGCTTGCCACTCTTATGAGGTTTTAGAAGGGTGTCTTTTGAGCAGTGTGATGTAGATGATTTGTGAGTCTCTATTAAACTTGAAAACAATACATCTTTTGTAGTCGGTAATGTATATAGACATCCAAGCACTGCATTTATACTTTTAAAGAAAATTTCCTTAAAGTTTTAGACCTTTTAAATGAAAAGAATAAATATTATATAATTGGTGGTGATATAAATATAAACTTGTTTAATAGAGATCAGTGTACTTTTGACTATTTGGATTGTAAAACTAGTGCTGGTGCTTTGCAATTTGTTTATTTGCCAACTAGGCATTCTGCTGATTATTTGTCTAGTTCTTTTATTGATCATGTCTATTCTAGTTTTGATTGTGAAAAGCTAAATGTCAATGTTGTGGATTATGATATATCTGATCATATTCCTGTTATCTGTGAAATTAAATGCAAAAAGTCCAAAAATGAATATTGTGATCTGAGGTCCTTTCAGGACTTCAGCAAGTTTGAAGTTGGAGCTATTCTGAATGACTTGAGTGTGAAATTGAGATGTATGAACCTGTGTGCTGAAAATTGTGAAGATGTTAATAAATGTTGGGGTGAGTTTGAGAGTATTTTTAGTGGGACGGTATTTGATCATGCTCCAGTCAAAATATTAAGTAAAAAAGAACAAAAACTAAAATCTAAACCATGGATAACAAAAGGTATAATAATCTCAATAAACTTTAAAAACTTAATGTTTAAATTTGCCATTAAAGATAAAACAAAAATTTTTTCTGTTTGTTTTAAAAAATATTGAAATATACTTAACAGAGTAATAGAATGTTCCAAGAGACTTTATTTTAAACAACTAGTTAAAAAGAATAAACAAAATAGTAAAAAATTATGAAAAATTGTAAATAATATTGTTTCCACTAAATCTACTTCTAGTTGTAAAATTAAAGGTGTGCTTGATGAGTGTGGTGAAATTGTGAATGACCCAAAATGTGTAGGCAATCTAATGAATAAAAAATTTGTAAATATTGCTGACAATTTGTTAAAAAAAAATGTTGTTGATGTAAAGAATGATGAGTATTTGTCTGATTCAGTTAAAAATGATTTTGTCTTTAATGAAATTTCTGATAATGAGATTCTGAATTATATTAAAACTTTAAATCCAAATAAAAGTGTGCGTTCTGATGTCCCTAATATTCATTTTGTGAAGCTTAGTGCAAAAATAATTTCTCCTTATCTTTCTAAATTGTATAATAAATGTGTTGAGTATGGTGTGTTTCCTGAGTCGCTTAAATTTGCTGAGGTAATTCCTATCTATAAATCTGGTAAAAAAATGACATTAATAATTACAGACCTATATCTCTTTTATCCCCATTTTCGAAAATTTTTGAGTTTGTAGTGTGTGAGAGATTGAAAAAATAAATTCCTTTTGTTGAATTAGGTGCTACATGAAAAACAGTATGGGTTTAGAGAGAATAGTACAACTGACTAGCTGTGAATCAGATTGTTGATGAGTTAATTGAGGTTGGTGAGAGAAAATTAATAA
Organism: Thalia democratica; assembly: GCF_965202585.1. Taxonomy (NCBI): domain Eukaryota; kingdom Metazoa; phylum Chordata; class Thaliacea; order Salpida; family Salpidae; genus Thalia; species Thalia democratica. The sequence continues at coordinate 52,838,715 of NC_139169.1, read as the reverse complement.
ATTGCTCTGTATTTTTGGATTTGGCTAAAGCATTTAACACGGTTAATCATAAAATTCTAATATCTAGACTTAAAAATTATTATATAAAAGGTTCAATGTTGAATTTACTTAAAGATTAATTAAAATATAGAAGTCATAAATAATGTCATAAATAATGTTGTGTCTGAGCGTGAAATTGTGAATGTTGGAATACCATAAGGTTCCTGTTTGGGTCCTTTGTTGTTTCTTGTGTATATAAATGATATTTTTTCCTCTACTGAGATAAATATGAGATTGTTTGCTGATGATACCTGCTTGAGCTACCAACACAGTGATCCTGAGTATTTAAATGAAACTATTAATAAGGAGTTGGTTAAAGTTGATAAATGGTTGCGTGCTAATAAACTTTTTTTTAATTATTCAAAAACTAAATTTTTGCTTTTTAATAAAAATTCAAAAAATTGTGAATTTAGTGTTAAGGTTAAGGGCATAGGGGGGGGGGTAAACACCCTTTTTTGGTTTTTGATTTTATTTTATTAGGTTTTTACTAAGCTTTAAGATGCTTTTTACAGATTTAAAAAATTTAAAACAATTTTTGAGATATAGCCGGTCAAAGTTGGAGCCAACAATAGGTTCCTTATGGGAGGCGCAAACTAAAACCGCAAAATAGACTATTTCACTAAAAATCTATATTCTCCTATTTTATTTGAGATAACTACCCTTTCAGGAAGTGTTTCTTGATATATTTAGAAAATTCTGTCGGAAGGAATTTAAAAATAAATACAGTTTTTTTTTTGTTTTTTTATTATAAATTTTTTTTTTTATAATTTTTTTTAAAATTCCTTCTGACAGAATTTTATAAATACTGCAAGGAACATTTCCTAAAAATTTGAGGTAGTTATCTCAAAAAACGTAGGAGGAGATAGATTTTTAGTGATTTCTAGTTATTTGCCGTTTTAGTTTGCGCCTCCCATAAGGATCCTATTGTTGCCTTCGGCTTTGACCAGCTATTGCTAAAAAATTATTTGATTTTTTTAAATCTGTAAAAAGCATCTTGTAGCTTAGTCAAAACTATATAAAATAAGATCAAAAACCAAAAAAGGTGTTTACCCCCCTATGCCCTTAATGGTTTTCTTATTGAGCAGAGTGATAGTATAAAATACTTAGGTGTGGTTTTGGATGATAAGCTGAATTGGAAGAAACATTTGAGTTCTCTGAAATCGAAATTGTCTAGGAGTTGTTATGTTTTGTCAAAATTGAGATATTACTTGGACACATTTACACTTAAAATGGTATATTATAGTTTGTTTTATTCGCATATCCAATATTGTATATCTGTTTGGGGTAGTGCTGCTGACTGTTATTTAAAACCAATTGTTTGTATGCAAAAAAGAGTGATCAGGTATGTTTGTTGTGTGCCTGCTTTGACCACAACAAACCCTTTGTTTAAAAAAACTGGTGTGCTAAAATTAAAGGATGTGTATAAATTGCAAATTTGTAAGTTGATGCGTAATACTATAACAGGGTTTGATGTAGAACACAATAGATTTACACTTGCTAGCTCTTTTCACTCTTACAATACAAGATTTTCAAAGAAAATGAATTTTATAACTGAAAGACCTAGAACAAGACTTGGCCTAAAATGCTTTAGGTATTTGGGTCCCAAGTTTTGGTCTAGTGTCCCTGAAACTTTAAAAAACTTAAAAAAAGATCTTTTTAAATTTAGAGATAAAAACTTTTTGTTGAATAACTACATGGAGTAGATCTAGAGTGCTTCTACATGTATGTTTGTTTGTGTTGAAATTTGATTCATTTTATTTGGGACCAGATTGTAATGTGTGGATCTTTATTTTTATGAATGTCCTGGTAATGAAAGAGCGATTGTTATAAATTATTGTAATAAATTTTGTTTATTGCTAAGTTGTTTTACTTGTTTTAATTTTGTTATTGTGTTAGATTTAAGATAATTCATTTTATTTATATTTTTATTAGAAATTAGAGGTAAAAGTATAAATTTAATACAAAGTTTTTATTTATTTTTTAATTATTTATTTTAAAAGTTTAATTTTTTTTATTTATTTTTTTTATTTATTTAGTATTTTATTATTTATTATTTTTTCATTTATTTTATTTGTTTATTTTTTATTAACTTATTCTTATTTTTTAATTTTTTTAATATATTTTTTAAGTCTTGTACAAAGTTAATACTAACAAATTTTTAAAACTCTTATTTTTTATTGACTTTATTGTTGATATATATGTATATATGTTATTTTTTTCAATACAAATAGTTTCTTATTTTCCTACTTACAGTGTTTCTTTATTCTAGTTAGTTTTTATTTTTATTTTTTAGAACTAAATACTTGAAATTAGATATTGGTTTATTTCAGTTTACAACAGCTGATTGTGAGTTCACACTGGTGGCAGTGATCACATGATTGGATTGTTGGTGTGTTTTTTGTTGTAGCGTCGGCAAATACTTACTTGGGGATTTGAGGTTCATGATTTTCCCACACTTTGTGGTTTTTTGTGTTGAGATTTTAACCTTGTGAGTGTTTGCCAAATGACGTGTCACCAGAGGTTTTTTCAATAAAGGGTTAGGATTAGTTTTTAATTCAGTTAGCTAAAACTTTTTTTTATTACATAGAAATTTTATTTTTGTTTTTAGTTAAAAGGTAATTTCTTTTTTCTTAGTATTTTTAAAGATAGGGCAGGTGGAATAACATGTGATGAGCTCAAACTCACTTGCTTGACCTTCAGAAAACGTTTATTGTTGCAGAGGGGAGAGTGAGTATTTTCTGATGTTTTTCTACCTTAGAAAAAAAAAATTATATTAATACAATAATTTACATCAATTACAGAATTGTAAAATGAAATCAAATTAATACTTAAGCTTATAATAAATAAATTTTATTCTTACAATGTATTTATAATGTGTATCATTTAACTTGTTTTATAGCTTGTTTAAAACAAAGTATCTTTTTAGCTTAACCATATTAAGCTTAAAACATTTATTTTTAGCTTAAAATTACTGTTAAAAAAAACCTTTAATATAATATAATTTCAGCTTGATATTGGTGCAACATCATCCTAGTAATAATTTTTTTTTTATAATGTCCATTTAACTTGTTATTTTTGTTTTCAAAAATTACTGCAGAAAGAAATTTTAAGTTAATTCAAATACAGTAACCTGCTACCTAAGTAGGCACTTCCTAGGTAAGTATTGTCTGATATGATAAGCACTTTTTAGCCAAAAACCTGAATTCAGTTTTGTTTTTTTGAAAACAAAAACTTAATCTACAAGTAATAATTCAACACTATCATATTTTAAAGAAGTTATACTGTATAAAATTAAAATAATTTAAAACCAAAGGAACCATAAAATAAGTTATGAACTTACTAACTAAACATATAACAACATATTTATTTAATGAAAATAAATAGCAGTGAAATTTTAGTTTGTATACCCCTTGATTTAAACATAGGAGTTTGGAAATTTATAGAAAATTTTAGTGAAATTTTAATTAATTTTTAAATTTCCAAGAAGATTGATAATTAAAGAAATTGCATTCCATATGTTTCAATGGAAACTTTTTACAAAAAGGTTGACATCTTAAAAGTTGAATAAAGTTTTTATATTTTATAAAAACAGTCTTAAAGCTTATACATTAAGCTTTCATATAATGACCAGTATAAGTTTTTGTAAAAAAAATATCAGACCCCCTAATGCTCAAACTAAACTTTTAAAGTGCATAAGACTAAATTAAGGCTTCTAAAACTTATTCATAAAGTAGTCAAAAGCAAGTAAGAAAAAACAAATTTTTGATTTATTTCTGCAAAAACAACAAAAATACTAACAAACAGAACACAACAAACTAGAAACAAGATATCACAAGATTTTTAAAAACTTTTTTACTGGCATGTCTATGTTTTAGAGGTTGATAAATTAAATATCAGCAATGTTTTTAGTAATTTTAGTGATTTAAGTATACCCTTACTTATTTTTTTACAATTATGACCAGGTTTTATACATGTCAGGATAAATCAATTGTTTTGGAAAAATTGCAAAATGTCATAATTTGTCAGTAAAAATTATGAATATTTTTGAACATCTTAAATAAGTTTGAAAATATTTATTATTTTGTTATTAGTAGTTTATTAAGATATGAGTTTATTTAGAATTTTGCATTAGGCAGGGTTTCCAGGTATAATCTAAAATTTGACAATTTAGAGAAAAATCATCGAAAAACTTAGAAATGTATAAAACTTAATTATTTAAACATTGTTTTCATATCAAATGTGAGTTTTAGCATTTTAAGACTTAAAAGTGCAATTAGAAATATTCTTGTGATTTTGGCAACAATAAAATTTTAGCACTTTTATATGTTTTGTGAGTGAGTGTAAAATTCCTCTTATAAACAAGACAGTCATAATTGTTTGACTAATTGTTTTGTAGTACTTTTTCTAGGAGTTGTTATGTATTGTCAGAACCAAGGTATTATCTTGACACAATAAAACTTTAAATGGTATATAAAAGTTTGTTTTATTTGCATATCCGATATTGCATATCTGCTTGGTGTGGTGCTGCAGACTCTTACTTTAAACTAAGCATGCTTATTCTAAATTTTTTAATACTTTTTTTTAAACTTATAGCTTAAGAAGGGTTGCCACATGGTCAGGAAAAGAAAGGAAAAATTAAAAAAAAAACAAAAGTCAGGAAAAAATGGGGGGTTTTGAAAAAAAGTCAAGAAAAGTCAGGAAATTTGATAAACATTTTTAAAAAGTCAGATTTTGTCAGTTTAAATTTACAAAACTTCTTTATTTTCCAAAGCCTTCAAACTGTAAAAATTAATTAAAAATCCTTTAAAGTCAGAATAAAATTCCAAAATTTTCCGAGAAATTTAAACAATTATTTAATTTCCAATGCCTTCATCTCTTATAAATTGATAAAATATCCTTTATAAAACTGCAAAATTTTTCTATTAACATATTGAACAAGTACGTTATTGTTTTAAAATTTTAGTTGTTAAAGTTCTTTACAAGTTCAAGGTTTTAATTTTAAAAGTTCTTATATGTCGTTTGGTTTATTCAGATACATTTATGCTAGGAAAGGCTAAAAATTTGTGTCTTTTTTTAGACAAGCTGTGTTTATAAGGTAATAATAATACAAGTATTTTGCTGATAGAGCTGTTTGTTGCAAATACATCAATCATACACAGATGGTTCAAGTGATGTAATGGAAGTTTGATGATCGAATTCAGCAAAAAAAACTATTGTTTTAACCTGTATTAAAATCAGATTGAAAGCCTTATATAGTTTCAAAAGTTAAGTTATATATTTTAGAATAAGTTTAATTTTAGAGTTTGATTTAGAAAAGTCAGGAAAATTTTGGTAAAAAGTCAGAAAAAAGTCAGGAAATTTGTCTCAGCTTGATCTGTGGCAACCATACTTAAGATTTTTTAAAGTTTTTACAAGGTGATGTTTAATAGACTTTATATAAATATTGAGTATGCAAACTTAAATTGGAACTTAAATCTTACCCTAAACATAGTGTGATAAATCTGTCTTCTTATACTTTAGAAGAGAAGGATTTAAATGCATTATCCTACGGACTGAACTTTGCTATTCCTACAAAGAAAGTAAATAAAGAACTGACTTATTTAGGGTTTGAAAGCTTTCTTAATCAGGTTAGTGGCCTTAAAACTAAGAATGGCAATGATTTCAATACATTTAAAGCTAACTTAGTAGCTATAGCCAACAATTATACTAAAACAATACCGGAAAAAAGTCAGTTTATCAATATAAAAGAAATAGTAAACACAGTTAATACTATCAAAAAGAACGATAAAATCGTCATAGCAAAACCTGATAAAGGCTCAGGTGTTGTTTTATTGGATAAAACTGAATACTTAGATAAAATGAACAAAATTTTAGATGATTCAACAAAGTTTGTAAAGTTGGGACCGGCCAGTAAATTTGACAACTTAAATAAAATAGAGAAATCAATTATTGATTTCCTAAAAAAAAAGTTGGTTTATATTAAAGAAATAGAACAATCTGTTTTTATGGCCATTAAACCTGTTGGTTCAATTAGGCCAAGGATGTATGGCCTTCCAAAACTACATAAACCAAATATTCCTTTTAGACCTATTCTGTCGATGATCAAGTCTCCACAACACAAATTAGCCAGATTTCTTAATTTTTTATTAGAACCAGTTTTAGCTTATTACTCACAATTCGTTGTAAAAGACTCTTTTGAAGTTATCGAAAAGATCAGACATGCTAAATCAACTAATACAGTTTTAACATCTTTTGACGTAAAGCAATTGTTCACAAATGTACCACTAGAAGAATCAATTAAGATAAGTGCTGACAAATTATATGAAATAAGAAAACCTAATTTAGAGAAGAACAATTTTATAAAGCTGATGAAAATAGCAACGAGTGATGTACAGTTTAATTTCAATAATACAATTTACAGTCAGATAGACGGCGTAGCCATGGGGTCACCTTTGGGTCCTACTCTAGCGAATATTTTTATCGGATATTTAGAATCCAAAATTGCTGACGACTTGTCTTCACAGGTTGTCTACATAAGATACGTTGACGATTGTTTGGTTATATCCAAAACAGAAAGTGAAAATGAAGCTATTTTTCAAAAATTAAACTCTTAACATGAAAAGATTTCTTTTACTAGAGAAGTAGAAGAGAACAACCAGCTGCCATTTCTGGATATATTAATAATAAAAGATAAAACAAGCTTCTTAACGAATGTCTATAGAAAAACAACTTTCACTGGGCAATACTTACACTACCAATCGTTTTGTAGTAAGAAACGAAAAGTAAACCTAATCAAAAAGCTGTACCATAGAGCATACAGAATCTGTTCGAAAGAATTACTTCATTCAGAGGTTGAGAGAATAAAAGAAATTTTAATAAAAAAAGTTACCCACCAGATTTGATTAAGAAGGTGATAAAATCACACCACAATAACATAAATCAACCTAGGCTATTTGGACCGGAGAAGTTCCCAGCAATATTAAAACTACCTTATATTGGAGAAAAATCACGAGTATTTGAGAGCAAACTAAATGACTTAACAAAAACATCTTACAATCAAGTGCTTCCAAGAGTTATATTTCTTTCAAAATCTTTATTAAAAGTGCAGTTGAAGGACGAGATACCAGACCAAGACAAAAGTTGTGTAGTATACAAGTTTAATTGCTCTTGCGAAAAGAGCTATATCGGTCAGACCTCTAGGCACTTAAAAACCAGGATAAAAGAACATCTACCTGCTTGTGTATTGAAATTCATCGAACAAGAACCTGAAATTAAGACAATAGCAACAAAAAACGCAGCAAAAAAATCTTCAGTTGCAGAACATCTAATAAATAATAGAGATTGTGCTAGGAAATATGACATATCCAGATTTAGAATAATCCATCATTGCAATAGTGTGTTTGATCTCGTGAAGTTGGAGGCTATCTCTATATTTTTGGAGAAACCAGAACTGTGTAAACAGAAGGAATTTGATTATAAAGTGTCTTTATTTAGTTAAATTATCTATTTTTTATCCGTTAGTAGTATTTGAGTTTAATTATTTATTACTTTACACTGATTATTTATTGTGCTTATTACTTTGTTAGTTTTAACTTTTTGTGTTTTTGTTTAAAAACTTATTCATAGTTTTAAATTTGTTCTACTGTTAAGTTCTGACGAAAAGTAGTGTAATACGTATAAACTATCACAGAAAAACTTGAGAGAGTGTTTTATTTATTTGTTTTTGCATTAAATATGAATTAGCTGATAATGTTTGAAGTATTAAACAAACTTAAATTAACAAATTAACTGTTAGTGGTTTATGAAAAAGTAAATCATATAGAAGCCAAAAAAAGTATTGTGCCAGAAGAGCAAATATTTTTTAAATCTCAGGCTAGTTCATAGTAACACAGGTCAGTTATTTGTCAATCATGCTAGCATTTTTGCTTTTAGTAAGAACCCTGTTAAATACATTTATTTAACTGCAAATTAAAAAAATATCTTTTTTTAAATATCTCTTAATAACTTTTAAAGTATTCTATATCAGTAGAGAAATGTTTTAGGTTATAAAAGTAACTTATGTATAAATGAGTACATGTACTGTGCACAAAATTTTCTGCTAATGATTTCAGATTACAGTTTGTATTTCTAAGTGTAATCTAGTGTGATCTTAAATATTTAATTACAAAAACAAATAATTAATACTGTAAAGTAGGAGTGTTAAGTTAAGTAGCTGCTAAAGGGTGAGTTTTATTATTTTTGATAAGATAAACATTTTTTGATAACTCAATAATTTATATCAAAGATTCACACAAAATTAAAATTTTTATAACCATTTATATTTTGAGTTTAACTCCTCAGTTCTTAACGAAGCAAAAAAATAAAGTTTCTAATTTAGCTTATAAATCAAAAGGTAATTAATGTAAAAGTTATAATAATGAGCAAAGGATAATTAACAGTACATAAGTAGTTTTAACTACAATAAAACTTAATTTACATTGTTAAAGATAAGTTGTTAGGTATGTTTTATTTGTTTTTAGTTTCATTGTAATTAAAGCTACTTATGTATTGTTAATTATACTTTGCTCATTATTATTACTTTTACATTGATTACCTTTTGACTATGTAAGCTGGATTTGAAACTTTAGATTTATTGCATAGTCAACAACTTAAGAGTTAAGCACGAAATATATATTGTTATAAAAATTTGAGTTATGTGTATTTTTTATCAATTTTGTGTATATAATCATCCCACCCTTCTTCAGTAAGTATTTTTGTGAAATAGATCAGATACTAGTCAAACTCCTAATCATTTCTAGATTTTTTTAGTAAAATACTTATAAATGAAAATTTTCAAGTACTTAATGCAAGTTAAGGTACTTAAAAAGCCTCAATTTGTGTCAAGGCAAACTGACATTAGAAACAAACCACAAACTACACAAGAACTTTTAAAAAGCTACAAAGCAGCCATGACAATGGTTATTGGATTTCTTACAGTTGGTAAATATGTGGACTATACATATACTAAACAAACTGTAAGTTGTAGTTCTAAGACTAAAATTTTTATTACTTAAAAGTTCAACTTAAATTATATAAATTATTAATGATTAGTTAAATGTAGTTGTAATTAAAAAATGTTGCTTGATGTTTATAAATTTTATAAAAAACTTGCATTATGATAGTAGATAAAGATAAAAAAACTAAAAAATATTAATTATTGAGTAAGATATATATTTCTCAAAACTACTAAAGTTTCAATTTGAAACTTTAAAAATGTAATTAATATAAACTTAATGAGTTTGAAAAAGATTAACTAAAATATAGAAAATTTGAGATTATTAATAAAACAGTTTTTTTTCCTTATTATTTTGTAACTTTCTTAGAAACTATTGTTATTTAATCACTATGTTTGAGACCTCTAAAAACTACTTTTAATTTTTAACATGTAAGAGAGTATCTTGTAGCTAAAATACACATTTACAAATTAGATTAAAATTTAAGAATAAGTATAAAACCAAAGAATTTTAGTTAACTTATAAAACCAACAATAATGATATTAACTACAATCCTGTAAATATTTTGCTTAAATGATATTTTAAAGTGCTATACCTATTTAGATTATTATCTTTAAAATATTAGATTTTTGTTTACAAACTTATAAACTTAAATTAAAATCTAAAATTATTTTGAAATCTTATAATAATGAGCACCCCTGTTTTTGGAAAAATAAATAAGCACATAAAAACATATTTGTTAAAAAAAGTTTTAAAATAAGCTGTTTAGTTTTTAAGCTAAAAATTACATCAGATGTTAAAAGTCTCTGCTTGGTAGACCAAGTTCTGGTTGTGGACTTTACAATGCCCTTCCCTAACCTGTCACAGTGGGCCCCAACTGGAAATCGCCAAGATAAAAAAGAATTTCTCATAAAAAATTTAAGGGTAGAGAGCTAAAGTTCTCGTGCTTTTGACACTTTGAACTAAACTAAAAAGATTATCTATATTAAAAGTTATTACAGTTGGTGCGAGGCAATTAGAATTTAATTAGTTCAAAATCTAAAGTTTTTAAAATCGATACTTAACAGTTGATTAAATATTATTAGAAAATACATAAACATATAATTTTTTTTATAGTTAAAAAAAGAGGAATTTTTAAGAATCGTTTAGTAAATACACTAAGTGTTTTTATCAAAGTTTTTTTTGTAAAAAAAGTATTTTTGAATTTTTAAATATATTATCTAGTAAACTTTTTACAATTAAGATACTTTCAGCATGCTTGGAATATATACTTATTTGAGATTTCCACATTTAGTAAATTCAATCAAAACTAACAAAATATGGTTTATGTGTGCTGTTTTATAAAATATAGAATGAATGGTTTGAAGGTAGTCTGCCTTTTTTTATTAGTAATTGGACAGCTCTGAATAGTTTGATTTATATACAATAAAATTGATAAAACAAACATAAAAAAAATCTGTCTCAGCTCTTTTAAAAACCAAAAACAACAGATTCAGAGATTTTTCGTTTCATTAAAACATTTTCAATTCTTATTCAAATAGAATCTTTTTAATAAGTTCAAAATCTTTTTAATGTATATATATATATATATATAAAGGTTTATTTAAAGATGCAAAACTCAAAGGACTCGAGTTTCGTGACTATTCAATTATTGATTATTCGATTTTCGTGACTATATCGAATAGTCACGAAACTCTAGTCCTTTGAGTTTTTCATCTTTAAATAAACCTTTTTAATAATAAAGCCCTCAAGGTGGGCTCAGTGTGAAAAATTTAATTTATTTAGTTAAATAACTTTATAATATATATATATATATATATTAAAGGTTTTATACAAAGTTCTGATCGATAGTGCTCGACAAATCAAATTGGAGCTTAATATTTATTTATTTAATTATATAAAAACTATAATTCAAACAGCTGTTTCACACATTGAATTGTAAAATTTCATGTGATCTTCAGTGAGTTGTAGTTTATTATGATAGTGAACAGAAATTTCGATTTTAGAATTTTTTATAGTAATTATGACGTAGTAATGGTACAGTTTATTGTACGATTAGTTGAATTTGAAATACGCTGTAAATGTTATTCTATGCTTTTTAGGAAAGTTTAAAAAGGTTATTTTGGAAAAATGTTTTAAGCTATTAGAAAATTTTTTTAGGCTGTTGGGAAAAATGTTATAAAATGCTATAAAATACTCGTGTTTGCCGCTTCGATTTTATTTTGTTTTAATATTTAGTTGGTTTTAATTTTGTTAAAAAAGTATTTTTGATAATGGATGCATATGTTTTGTCTTTCGCTTTTCTTGTTTAGTGTTACGTTCTTATCTGATTTTTCGATTTCTATTTTTTCTAAGTTACAAAGTTTGCAGCCGTATTTAGATACAGAAACCAAAAATCATCATTCAACAATATTAACAAAAGACACACAACAGAACTAGCGAATTACATATGGAACTTAAAAGATAACAATACAGACTACAAAATTAAATGGGAAATATTAAACAGAACAAAATTAAAATTCAATACTAAATTCGGCTGCAAACTTTGTAACTTAGAAAAAATAGAAATCGAAAAATTATATATATATATAGAATTAAGTTATTTAACTTAATAAATTAAATTTTTCACACTGAGTTCACCTTTAGGGCTTTATTAATAAAAAGGTTTATTTAAAGATGCAAAACTCAAAGTACTCGAGTTTCGTGACTATTCACTCATCAGCTTCGAAACAAGTTTAAAATAAAGCACAAAACAAAATCACTAATGAAAGTAAAAAAAATTTTGCATAAATAGATTATGACGTAATTTTGAAACTATCAAAAATCATGCAAAACGGCTTGTGCAAAAATTAATCTACCAACAGACAATAAATTAGCAAAAATTCATATAACTTCAGTGAGTAACTATGTATTAGGACAGATAATTGAAAGAGATAAAGATAAAGTTAAGATGCAAATTGAAATTTAGGTTATTTTAAGATGAAATTAAAACTTGTAAATTTTAAAAGCGACTTTTTTATATGTCTACAAGACAATACAAACTCGCTTCTTTTGTTTAAACATCTCTTGTCTTTCAGTGCATATACAACGGCTGATGCTTCTTTGAGACACAGCCTACATATTGGGCTATTGCCGTCGGCTATAGGCTGTGCTCTTTTTATAACTTTTCAGGATATTTCGTAGTCAATGCCGCTGCGCTTTAAGCCACAAACATACTTCGAAAGTTCAGTGTCATTTTCATATATGCCGCCTTTAAAAGATTTTATATGATTGGCATACCTGAATCTAAACTGAGTCGAGCACAAGCCGACATAGAACCTCGTCTCAACGCCAGAGTTAACTGTGGCCTTGTAGACGATGTTCTCTGAAGGGCAATTATCCCCTTTCAAATTATATTTACAGCTACCAGCGCAGCCGCATTGACTTTGAATTTCTGAGTTTTGATTTAAAATTTTTTGGTTTTGTGCCTTAATGATATTCTCTAAATTTGCTGTACACGAATAACTTATTCGCATATTATGTTTGTTGAAAATTTTTGTTAGCGGATTTTGTTTATTGAAGTGTTTTTTGACTAGATTTATAGATTTTCTTCCAATATTAGTTTTTACAGAATTGCTAAAAGGAGGGTTGTACCAGATTACATTTCTTTTTCTTTTGTGTTTTTGATTATTAGGTTGTTGCTCAGGTTTTTCAAATTTAAGTTTGTTGTCTTATCCGCATTTTTTCATTATTTTTTCATAATAATTTATTCAATTGGAAGAAAATTTATAAATCTAGTCAAAAAACACTTCAATAAAAAAATCCGCTAACAAAAATTTTTAACAAACATAATATGCGAATAAGTTATTCGTGTACAGCAAATTTAGAGAATATCATTAAGGCACACAACCAAAAAATTTTAAATTAAAACTCAGAAATTCAAAGTCAATGCGGCTGCGCTGGTAGCTGTAAATATAATTTGAAAGGGGGTAATTGCCGTTCAGAGAACATCGTCTACAAGGCCACAGTTAACTCTGGCGTTGAGACGAGGTTCTATGTCGGCTTGTGCTCGACTCAGTTTAGATTCAGGTATGCCAATCATATAAAATCTTTTAAAGGCGGCATATATGAAAATGACACTGAACTTTCGAAGTATGTTTGTGGCTTAAAGCGCAGCGGCATTGACTACGAAATATCCTGAAAAGTTATAAAAAGAGCACAGCCTATAGCCGACGGCAATAGCCCAATATGTAGGCTGTGTCTCAAAGAAGCATCAGCCGTTGTATATGCACTGAAAGACAAGAGATGTTTAAACAAAAGAAGCGAGTTTGTTTCGTCTTGTAGACATATAAAAAAGTCGCTTTTAAAATTTAACAAGTTTTAATTTCATCTTAAAATAACCTAAATTTCAATTTGCATCTTAACTTTATCTTTATCTCTTTCAATTATCTGTCCTAATACATAGTTACTCACTGAAGTTATATGAATTTTTGCTAATTTATTGTCTGTTGGTAGATTAATTTTGCACAAGCCGTTTTACATGATTTTTGATAGTTTCAAAATTACATCACAATCTATTTATGCAAAAAATTTTTTACTTTCATTAGTGATTTTGTTTTGTGCTTTATTTTAAACTTGTTTTGAAGCTGAAGAGTGAATAGTCACGAAACTCGAGTCCTTTGAGTTTTGCATCTTTAAATAAACCTTTATATATATATATATATATATATATAAAGGTTTATTATATATATAAAATAAGGTTAATGTTTAAACGTAAACACTTTCAACTGAGCCCACTTGAAGGGCTTTTAAATAATTTATTCAAATGGCGATTTTAAAAAATTCTGGAACATATGTTTCACAAAGCTTTAATTTTTCATAAAGCTTTGATCATCAGCCAGTTAAATTCAAAATACAAAGCACTGTACTAAACAAAGATACAAAAGTTATGCAAAAAAACAAAAAACAGTATGACGTAATATTGTACATTACAAATATTCAGTACAAAAATCGATCTACCTTCTAACTAATTAAACAACTAAAATTAACGAAAACAACAGTTAATTGACTATAAAATGCTTCATGACTAAAATGAAGCATTTTATAGTCAATTAACTGTTGTTTTCGTTAATTTTAGTTGTTTTTGTACTGAATATTTGTAATGTACAATATTGCGTCATACTGTTTTTTGTTTTTTTGCATAACTTTTGTATCTTTGTTTAGTACAGTGCTTTGTATTTTGAATTTAACTGGCTGATGATCAAAGCTTTATGAAAAATTAAAGCTTTGTGAAACATATATATATATATATATATATATATACATAGTATTTTTTAGTTTTATTTGCCGTATTTTGTAAAAAATTCTTATAGAATCTATTAAAAACAATTATAAAATAATTCTAGTTTAAAAAGTTCTTAAAAATCCTAAAAAGTATAGTTTATTGAACTCTCAACATTTGATCTCTTATATCTCAAAAATTACTTTAAACTTTTAAAAACGGGAAAATAAACTGGTAGCTTGGTTTTTTATAATAAATAAGACTAGCTTACAAAAAAGTGATTTACCTCCCCCTATGCCCTTAATATAGCAGAAATTGCTGATCTGACCTAAGTTAAATAATAGCTAGAAAATATAGATTAAGTATGGATGTAGTGTGGCCCATTGGCTGGAGCTCAGTCAGAAGCCTTTATATAAAAAAGACGTGCTATTCAAATGTATTAAATGTTTTTTTTTCTGGTACAAAGTAATACCTAAAAATAATTATTTTAATACAACGTTTTGTTTATAGAAATAAAAAAATCTATAATTTTAAAAAATTACGCGGTCCGCTGAGATCTATTTTCTAGTATGTCTGACCCGCAAAAGAATTTTTCAACATTTTATTTCAGGTATTTTTTCTCATAAGTTTATACTAACCTAGGATAGTTTCGCAACTCACGCCAAATCTTTTTGCTTTAATTAATGGCAATCAAGAGTATAAAAAAAATATTTGTTAAAAACTGCACAAAAGTTCAAAACTATTTATTTTAGGTTACAGTATTTTAAATATACATTTGGACTTAAATTTTTGTTAGATTTTTTTTTCACAGTTTGTGTAATTTAGTTTATTAAGTTTTTTTGATACTTTATAAATGACATAAATTACTGCTAGAATCATTACCTTTTTTAAATACAAAGTTTTCTCAACTTAATTCATAATATTATACTCTTTATTTTTTAGATTGAAAGTGTGAAAACTAAAGTTCAAATGTACCCCAACAAACCCGAAGTAAAGTTTTTACATTTTTAGGTATTTCGTTTTAGTTATTGTAATAATAAACTTTTTTACCGATAGACGTTTGTTGTCTTAAAGATTTTAAATTTATTATGGTACACTTCAACAAAAAATCATAAAGTTTTAAAATTTGGAGAGAAGGTAAGGTCAACTTTTTTTTTGAAAATTGTCATACTTTACTTGGTAGATAATTGTTTAGCTATCAGATAGTTTTCACAACTTAAAAAAACACATAGTAGTTTTGAAGATATAAAATTTGGACAGATCAGTAAATTAGTGACAAAAGTTGTTTTTAAATCCTAATGTTCAATATATTGTAAAACTCCGGTAATTCACAGTAGGCTGGCAAGCTGCCATTAACTATTTAAAAAACTTAAAAATTAAGTCAAGAGTTTTAATTATATGTTTAGAGCTTGGTTTCTTCTTTTAAATTCTGTGTTTTGTTCTATTCTGCTTTAATTATATTAAAAGTTACGTAAGTTTAAATATAGATAATTTTTGCTGTTTTAAAACTAACTTGGATAATCCTGAAACTTATATCAAAATTAAGACCTACAGCAACTGCTAAAAATACCTTAAAAAAGTTTTTATACAAATACTGAAATTTTTTTAAAAATCTATTTATGTTTTTCGAGCAATTTAAGGTACTTTTAAGAGTTTAATTTCTCAAAACACCCGTCGTAGAAATTTTCAATTTTTTTCAAATGTTTTAGCAAATATGACAAGAAATCTGTATACAAATTTGAGAATATGCATCTCAAAGGGATTATAACTATTTTTTAGGTTTTAGGTATTTTCGAGAGTAAATAAAGGTAGTCAATTAACCTTTTCTCCTTTTAGTCCTAAATTTTTATTATAAATTAACACTTTAAATATAAAAAATACTTTATAAGCCTTGTGCCATTTTAACACTAAATGTAACTTTAAATTGTACAATAATGAATTTTGTGACAGTTATACCTATGTCAAATACCTCTTGCCCCCCCTATTCACCTCACTGGTTAGTTGTAATCTTCTAAGCTCATTGAACAATTTTGATAATTTTTGTATAAACATGAGTTCTTTAACTTTCAAGTCTTAATAAAAGGTATACATTTTATAGATTTTTTATGTTTTGAAAAAAAAAAACAATGAAAAAATAGTTTCATATTGTAAATTTTAAAAACTTTTACAAAATAATGTGTTTTTTAATGTTGTATAAAGCAAATTTAAAGTTTTTGATTAAGCTTTACTATAAAAACATGTTTAATGAGAAAGAGTTTAACCGCTTGCTATAGTTAAACAACTTACAATTTATGTTAAGTATTAAAAACTGTTTTCTAAATTTTAAATGATTTTCTTAACGAATGGCAGTAGTTTTTGATAAGTTTCTTAACTATTTATATAGGTTTGTAAATTTTGTTTTCTCACATTGCCAATGTGTTAGTTTGGAATTTTACTTTTGTATTTTCTTAAAACGTATATGGATTTAATATATGTTCTATAAAAATTAAATATTATTTTGAATTATTACTTCATTGCTAGGAATGTTGCTAGGAAATTACTTTTTTTATTTTACTTAGACATTTTTGTAAGTAAAACTTTTTTTAAAAACATAAAGACAGTTTCTTCAAAGTTAAGGCTTATCAATACGATACTAACAAATAATTAAAGAAAAGTTCAAAAATTTAATACACTTTGTATTAAATGTTATAAGAAAAAATTTAATTATAAAGAATACAAATTAATGTAATCCGTTGAAAAAAGTTAAAATTTAATAATTCACAGATTCGTTTACAGGATTTTAATAAAAAGTGTGTATAATGACTTTTTTTCTTATCATAACATAAATAGGAAAGCATAGTCCACAGTAATGTCTTTATTTCGAATAGAGAATTTTAAACTAAGATTTAATAATTTCAAACATAAATTAAGTTTTACATTAACCTAGCAGCAATTATATTCAAAAGATTGTTAAGTTTTGTATGATAAGTATTATAGTGTTTGTTATAAATATTAACATAATTAACAAAGATCAGAGTTAACACAGGTCAGGCTAAGTCAATTTTTCAGAGTCACATTTTTTACAGAGCAAACCCTGATAACAATAATAAATTTTTGTAAGAAAAAAAATGGAAAGGTATATATAACTGGGACGGGTCAAAATTGCACGAGAATACTTAATACCACGAGAGGACTAAATTGCACGAAGACAACTTTAAACCAAAGGTCAGAAAAAAGATATATAAAAAAACTGAAAAAAAAAACTAAAAGATAATTAAATAAAAAAAAAAAAAAACTGACTGAGGGTTAGGGGTAAAAAAAAAACTAAATAAAAATAACTCAATCCGTGCAAAATTGTCTGCTCGTGCAAAATTATCTTCGTACAATTTTATACGCTCGTGCAAATATGACAGCTACCCATATATAACAAACCATAAAACGTTCAAGAATTTTATGAAGAATTTATAAATACAAAAAACTATTCAATTAGAAAACTTCTACCTTTAACAAAACATCACAGAAAATCAAAAATACATCATTTTAATATAAAAAACTGTTGAGAAAAAATTTAAAACTCTAATAAACTCAATGTAAATCAGATAAGCATATAATAACGAAATACAAAAAAAAAAAAGAATATTAAAAAGCAGTTAAATTGTTTAATATGGAGATGAAAAAAGTTTATGCAAGAACATAGATGCAAAAAAAAACTGCTGCTATGTAGAATTTAACCTGAAGCACCTTCTTTTTCTGTATTGTATAATGAAAACTATTTACTAATAGTATCTGATTTTGATTGATTTTTTTTTATAAGTCTTTTCAAAAGTTGTTTTATATAGTTATGCAGAAACAAAAATTATTAATATAAACTGTCTAGAAATGCAATTTTTTTTAAAGTAATGATGAAATAATTAAGTCTGTTAATCATTTGAAAAATAAAAAGAACATCAGAATATTCCTTCGTATTTTATTAAACGTACTATTTATTTTATAATTTTTCCAATGTCACTAATCTTTAATTATTATTTGGCTATATCTTTTGTGCCAAAACAATGTAAAATTTCATACGTAATACCAGTACACAAAAAAGTAGCAAATACAACCGTTAAAATTACAGACCAATTTCTTTGCCAATTTGCAGAATCTTTGAACACATAATTTCTGTAAAAACATTTGATCATCTCTTTTGAATTACCTTAAATTTCACCTAAACAATTCGGGTTTTCTAAACAATTAAGTTTTCTCCCTAACCGAACATCCTGTTTTCAATTATTAGATTGCTTACACTCATGGTTGGTGTCTTTTTTAAGCAATAAGTCTACTAAAGTGGTTTATACAGATATCCAAATCTGACTCTCATTTTAAATTATTTAAAACATTATTGCAATACTAAATTCATATCAGTCTAGTTAGTTAGTTCAAAGAGTTTCAAAACGAAAGAACTCAAAAAGTAGTAATGAAGAATACATTTTCAGAATCTTTTTAGGGGAGTTTCTCAAGGAGGGGTTATTGGCCCATTATAATTTCGATAAATGATATAGCTTCAGAAGTTGATGTTAGCTGCAACATTAAGATCTTCGTAGATGACAGAAATTTTCTTAGCAGTCTAAGTCAATTTTACAAAATACCTTAAATAAAGTTTACAATTGGCTAAAGGAAAGTAAATTAAATTTAAACCCTAGTTTAGTAAATGTCAAGTTCTAAGTGTTAAAAAATACTTCAATCCCTACTTTTGACTTTAAGATAAACAATATAAAATTATCTACAACCAGATTGTTTGAAGATCTTGAATTTGAAAACTTAAAAAGAAACCACCATGTTTAATACCTTTAACGAATTGCATTAAGTACATCTTTTAAATAGCTTTAAGTGTACGAGTATAAACATCTATAAAAAATTGTTTTTCTTATACATACGTCCTAAGTTGGATTATGATACACCAATCTGGTCTCCATACTCGAAAAAGATATTAACCATTTACAATCTGTTAAAAAAATACAATATTAATCTTCAACCGCTGTCATATTTCTTATACGTCTTACCTTGATAGACTAACAAAACTCAATATTAAATCTTTAGAATACAGAAGACTTGAATTTAAACTCATTACTTTTTATTAAACTATTTAAAGGTGAAACTACAATTAATATGCTACACAGGATGTAGTATTGTGTGAGAAGGTGGAAATTTTTCGATTAAAACTAAAAAAATTTAATTCAAATAGTATAAATATAAGTTAAACTCAGTAAATTTTCACAAAACAATACATATAAACAAATAAATAAAGATTTGTATAATACTTATCTCATTTAAATTAGCTACCGATTTCTTCATTTTTCTATTTGTAATATTAATTGTTTTATTTCCCTACGCCTTCCCCAAGACAGAATATAATTTAATTTTATTATTTTTGTACAACTAATTTTGTGAGTTTTAAGTTATCGACTTTTATATCAACCGAATTAGTTTAAACTTGTTAAAGAGTTTTTATAATTTTGACTATGTTTGATCTTTTGTTTATGTTTATATGTTGTTGTTAGTAAATGTTTTTGTTTTCATTATTCTCATTGTGTGTCTTTTTTAAGTGGCTCAGGTTTTGATGCCTCAGTCCAACATTGCACAGTAAACAATTTAATAATAATATTTTGATGTAGAAATGAGTGATTCACTAAGCTGCAAAATTTTGCGACAAAATCACTGGAGTAATTGACTTGAGTGTCCCAGTATGTTTTCCCTGAAATTTTCAGATAAAGTTTTGTATTGGTGAGAATCTAGAATTTGATATCAAAATGGAAGTTTGTGTAATTGTTTTTACTAATTTTGGATCTAACAGATCATTGAAAGTGTTAATAATGAAATTTCTTTTAGAAGGATAAAAAAGAAGATTTAAAAAGTCCTTCTACATCAAAGCGTAAATAAATTAATAAGTTTAACTTTGTGTGTTAAAAATTTGCTTTTTATGTTAATCTATAAATTTGAAATTTAATTATGTTTTAAACAAAATAAAATTTTTGTTTTAATTTTATTCTTCATCTATTTGTTATATATGTGTCTTTTAGTTTAAGTGGCCAGGGTTTTGATGCCTGGGTCCATCGTATTCACAAAAAACTTGCAATAATAATAAAGTGGTCAAAAGTCAGTTTTTTTAGGTCAATATGTTAGACTTTGTCATTAAAAATTTACTAAATTCCTAAACTTCTAAAGCCTTTAAATAGTAAAGATTAATAAAAAAGTACTTTATAAAATCATACTAAAACTGTAAAATTTTACTTAAAACATGTTGAACAATAACCCTACTTGAACAAGCAGTTTTTGTATGCTTTTTAGTATTGGTGATATATGACAAGGACACTTTGATAGTAAAGCTGTGATATATACACAAAAGTATATTTTGCAGAATTTTAGAATCCAACAGTTTTATGTTTGAGTAAATTATTAAGTTCTTTATTATTAAGCACTTAGTTTAGTTTTTATGTAACAAGTATATGTCTATGGTTTATATCTTTATAATTTTTCAGAGTTACTTAAATTTTAAAAATAAATAAAACTGTAGTTTAGTATAAATATTTTGATAAAAAATTCCTTGTCTAGTAATTTTTTTCATATTGATGACACTTAGAGATTATTTGCAAAGAGGTAAGTATATCTAGTAGTTATAAAAAAGTGTACCTAGTTCAGTGCAAATAATTTTATAATTAAGTTTATATTATTAGTTCATACATTCCTATAAGTACTTATTGCAGTTATCTTCCGCTTAGGTACACATCGTGAACACTGCAGCTACTCAACAAAAAATTGTAACTAATAATTACTAGTCTAAATAAAAAAGAAACCAGACAAAATGTTTTTGTTTTGGTTCAAAAATGCGTTCTAAATAAAAGTGCGTAATACAAATGCGAACTTATCAAAATATGACTACTCAAAATGCGCATTTAACTGGAAGTGCCTACTCAAATTTGTACTGAAAAGGAAGGTAAAAGTCCGGCGAAATTCACAAAATTTTGCGTGGCAACCTTAAAAACTTAATTACAATAAATTGTCTATTTACAGGGTTGCCACTTTACCTGGAAACCTTGAATTTGACAATTTAGTCAAAAAAACCTTGAATTTTAACAATTTTCACATGTTCAGTAGTAAAATTTCGATTTGACTCAAAAAATCTATCATATAAAAGAAAAAAATTTGTCATCATCAAAAATTTTTTTTATCAAAAAACATATTTAAAATAGATTTACAGTATCTTTTAAATGTTTTTATACTATTTATTACAGTTTCTTTCCTTAAATTTATTTTTTAACCAAAATTAGACCCAAAAATGTGTACTTATACAAACCTGGAAAAAAAATTCAAAAAACGGTTGGCAACCCTGTGTTTAGGTCAACTGGCATAAATTTCAATGATTTTTAATAGCTGATTTCAAAACGTCAATATTTGTTTTATATAAATCTCTGAAAAAGTTACCCCTTCCTTAAATTCAAACATATTTATTTTTTCAATAATTTGTTTTCGAAAACTTCAAGAATGTTTTTTTTATAGCTTTGGTTTTCATTGCATTTTGAAGTAAAATTATGTATAATAATTCTTTTAAAGCAAGTATCAGAGGAATCACATATTCTTTTATTTGGATCTTTTATGTAGATGTCGCAAATATAATAGCTTTTTTCAATAAGGTAATGCATAATCAAATAGATTGTTGTGATTGTCTTAACATACTTACTAGGTACGGTACAGTTGTCGTAAAATTAAGTCTTTTATTAATCTTATTTTGTATTGAGGATAAAAAGCTAGAGTTGCCACAAAAGTGATTGAAATTTTTTACACAAAAAGTTAGTTGCAGTTTTTTGTTAAAAATCTAGCATCAAAATTAACTTTAAATCTATGTAGTACTGTAATAAATCTAACTAATATTTTAAAACAAAAAATATGTTGTGAAACAAACTAAAACAATAAATCGAGGAACAAAGACATAACTTAAACACTCAAATAACGTCAAACGGAAAAGTGAAATTATTAACATTTTACTAACTAAAAAGAGATCTGTGAAAGTTTATAGAGCTTAAGCCTGTTCTTTCGTATGCCGTGGCAGACAAGCTCGAGTTAGCATAAAGTAGGGGTTGGCAACGTTTTTCTATCAACGGGCCGGATCCGGAAAAATTTAGTCTTTTGCGGGCCGGAGCACTTCGAATTAGTGATTTACCGGATCCAGTATCCGGATCCAGCCGAATAATGACTTTTTAGATCCGAATCCGACTGGAAACTAACTTTAATTCGAGATACGGATCAGGTCGGATTCTAATATAAATAAAAGTTTCGGATCCAGCCGGAATCTAATTTTATAGATACAGTTGATCACTTTTTTAGATCCTTCAAATTCAAAAAATTTTCTCAAGTCTGACAACTTAAGATGTAGATTAAGACATGTCAGATGTTTCAATAATGTCTATAAATAGAATTGACAATGGTACGTATGTAAAATATCGTACTTAAAAAAACACTTTGCTTGGGGTAATTTATCAAAAAGATATTCCAACTAAGTTAGAACAACAACAAAGTATTAGGACAAAATGGTGTATTTATTAGTACACATTAACTTATAAAGTAATTTTTAGAATGTTTTTGAAGTCAAATTCTTACAGTTTTGTTTTGTAAAAATATGATACAAAGTTTTACAACAAAATTGTAATATTGACCCTTTGCGGGCCTGTAAATTTGCTTGCGGGCCGGATCCCATTAAAATCAAAAATAAAAAAAACGGTCGGGGGCCGGTCATTTTCACCCTGCGGGCCGTACGTTGCCCACCCCTAGCATAAAGGTTTGAACATACCAATTCGAACACTACACTGCAATCTTTTGGTAGACTGAGACTCGGGAATCGTTCCTATTGAAACTCGTCAGTCAGCCGCAACCGTAAAACCTGCAGTCTTCGTTCTTATCAAATCTTGTTCAGACTGAAAGTTTTTCGGTTAGGGCTGACTGAAGAGTTTCAATAAGAACCAAACCCGGGTCTTAGTCTACCGAAAGCTTGTGGTCTAATGATCGAATTGGTATAATCAAATATTTATCTTAACAATATACTGTTTAACATATTTTTACTTAGTTTTGTTTATTACATGCTAAAATTTTGTATTTTATGTCATAATACCTTAAACTTACCACGTGAATTTAAATTAATTTTTTCACTTGATAAAGTTTTATATTTTTACTCCGAAAATGCTTGTGAAAATAAAAATTGAAAGTAAAAACGGAAATAAACATTCGAAATTTATACTTTTTATTTTGCAAATAGTGTATGTTTTAGTTAGTTGTTCAATTCAAAAGTCAAACACGCTTTACGAACAACCATTAAATAAAGAAATGTAATATGATATAAAAATGACGATTTTTTCATAGACTAGGGTTCGGCGAAATGCGGCCCGTGAGGTATTTTTCAGCTTAGATACTTTTTAAAAAACAGTCTTAAAAAGGTTTTTGTGATAAAAACTTAAATTAACTTTTATAACCCTCTGCTGTTATATTCTCTTCTCCTTTATATGTTTCTATTGTTGTTGGGTTGTTTGTTAACATGAGAGAGTCTGTTAACAGCTCGGGGTTACTTTGTTGGGCACGTCTACTGGAACTTGACGCCTTATCGGCCGAGTGTGCACGCTTCGCGTGCTTCTCGACCAGATTAGTGAGGTTGGTTGTCGAAAGGGTTTTGGGTTTCTTAATATTGGTACTCATTTTTTGAGGTGTTGACCAAACGTAGAGGTTCCGTGATGAAATAAATCGCAATTAACCGAGGTCGGTCTCAGTAATGCGAACTGGAAGGAATTCATCGCAATTAACTGAGGCTGGGCTCAGTAATGCGGACTGGAAATGAATTGTGATGAACCGAATCTGGACATGGTGTTGAGAACTGGAATTCACCGCAATTAACCGAGGCTGGGCTCAGTAATGCGAACTGGAAATGAGGAGTGATGAATTGAGGCTGGTCTTGGTATTACGTTGACGACTTATCGTAGTTGATTTAAAGTAGTAAATACTTAATTAAATCAAATGTTGTTTTTCGTAATTAAAAGGTTAGCTTACAATATATTAATTTTAATAACTTAAATTTACTTAATTATAATTTACTGTTATTAGACAGTGAATTAGCACTCAAAATTTATTCTACAATTAAAAAATACAACACGATATAAAAAAGAGACACTCACACACGTGCAGGTCAGAGCTCAGATGGTTCGTTTGTCAATATGTCACTAAAATGAATCGAACTTGGTTTTCTTAAAACGTTACGAACCAAGTGAATGAATCAAGAGAAGGAAACTGAGTCAAAAGAACCAAATCGAATGATTAGATTGAAACTGTCACACTCAAAGAATAACTGCAAAATGGCCGCCTTCGTCTAAATGCCTGCGTTCAACGTCTTCTAAAATGCGCAAGTCGCTAAATGCTTGTAGTCTTCTTGCGTTAATTCGGTATGCCTATAGATGTCTAGCGATAAATCAGAATGCCTATAGTCGTCTAGCGATAAGTCAGAATGCCTATGTCGAATGCCTCTACGAATCTGATGATCAAAACAAAAGACTACATCGAATGACCAAAACAAAAAATGACTACGCCCTTCTCGCGGCGCTTGATTTTATACGGTTTGCTACATGCAAAAAAAGACTCCTCTCTTCTCTCGGAAAGCAGGCGCAATGCTTACACTTTCTTTATTTAATATCTACTCTTTACTAGTAATCTGATATTGCTAAATTTATTACATTTTTGTTTAAAATAGTATTTTTATGTAGATTACTACAAATATTTAGAAATAACTACATCCCGCGGAAGACCTTTTTTTATACAGTGTGGCCCGCGAGCAATTTTTTCTAGGAAAAATTGCCCACGACTTATAAAACGCTGTTGACCCCTGTTATAGACAATTATAAGTTGTTTGTTTTACAGCATTATATGCTACAAAAAAGATTAATTAACATTCCAAAGCTTTAAACTAATTAAAAATTGGTATTTACTTTAAAGTTATTGCTAACCATATTAATCTATAGGTTAATAAAGTGATATTATTTTATCTCTATCTTTAAATGGTATAAATAGGTATATCAACTTAATTTAGTTATAAAATAAACAACAAAAACTAAGTACAATTTATTACTCTCATAAACAAAAGATACAAAATGGTGCGCGACGCTTGAGTTTTCTACACATTAATCTTATACGAACTTCAATATCGATAAAGATGGAAAAGACGATATTTATGAACGTATAAATTCTATCAAAATTGTTTCATATCGTACCACAGCTTACGTCTTCGGCCTCGAAGTCCTACGTAAGCTGTTTTATATCGTTCTATAGTTAACTTTTGCGGCCGCGCAGTCCCAAGCCAACTATTTTATATCGTAATGCCATTCACTTCCCCGGCCTTGAAGTCTCACGTGAAAAGCTGCAACTACTTCCACGAAGGAAGAGTCGCCCCGTTGAAGCGGCCTAGGTCCGCTCCGTAGGGTAGTTGAAGTATAATAACCTGTTTGTCGATGTGCTTCATCGTTTATATAAATTTTTTCTATCTCTTTTGCAGTTGGCTTGACATGTTGACAGTTGCAGGTGACTCTACATGTTCGAAGCTGCAGGTGTCTCGACATGTTTTTAATAGTCAGCTAACATTCTCACCATGCTTTGAACACGGCACTTAATAAATACTAAATTGTAAGATGTAACGTTAAAAGGCGTTAAATCCTGGAGATCCTGATAAGCTAAGCTTATCGGAAAATATACAACAGATGTTCTTGTGTTAAAACTTTATTTCAACTAACGGCGTTTCACTGCTCTCAAATAAATTTAAGAACAGATCTACGGAGTCTATAAAATATTAACACACATTAGAAAAAAAGCAGAAAAAGCATGTATAATTATGTATAGTGTTTATGTAGGTAGTAACTATAAATGAACTTTATAGTTTAAAAACAAAGTTTGGGATAAAAACATATAATTATAAAATTGTCTACAAAAAATACAAATTTAATAAAAGTAGGCACTAACCTCAAAAAGCTCTAAGAATAGGCAAGTTTTTAAAATGAAAATTAAATTGAGTTGTGCAGAAATGTTACGTCATAATAAATTTAACAAATTGGTCAATAATTTATACAGCTTAAAAACATGAAGTATTAAACTTGCAAGTGTTTGTGATTGTAATGTGAGTGTTGTGAAATAAAATAGTACATAAGTAAACAGAGTTATTTAAAGTAGAATCGTCGGTTGTGGGGACAAATATTCGATTAATCTTGCCGCTTATTCTGAAGTAGGTCTTTATCTTCTGCTGCAATTACTTCTCTTTCTGTATTGCAAGTTGGGCAAATTCTACTTACTCCGTTGGATGCATGTTTGGTCTTTGAAACAATACTCCACTCCATGTTTGGCCTTTTACCGTACCTGTGAAAAAAGCTCCAGACATAATGTCTTCACAAATGTTTGCAAGTTTAATTCTCTTGTTAGAATGAAAGTGTCTCGGACATAACGTTAAACTGTACCAAGTAGTGTACTACTCGATAACTGGAAGGATTTTTCGTACACTAGGTCCTTAAATCATTTTTTTTGATTATTATTTTATGGTTCAATCAACTATTATTATCAAAACAAACTCAACACTTTTTGTTTAAATTGAAACCTTTTATATAAAAAAAAAGTATGTTAGACTAATTTTATTAATAGCTTTTAATTAGTAATTGTTTTATGGTAGTTGTGATTAAATGCTTTATTATAAGTAAGTAAGTATTGACCCATAATAAATGTAATAATAATTTTGGTTGTACAACTTACCGAGGAACCTGAAAGTGACAATACATATTCAGTTTCATTTTAAACTGTAGAAATAAAATTAGAATAAAAAAATTTACAAACATCAAGAGATTAATTTTACTTGTATTCTACTTTATAAGATAAGAAATTTCATTGATATATCTGAAATGGTAAACTGGTGTGTCATTTTTTATAAACAGTTTTAATTTTAAATATCCTACAAATATATTAGCCAAATAAAATAGACTATCCTACCCATGTCGAAGCCATCAGTTTGTCTGTAGGTCATTAAGCCTAAATTTATTAACTGATATAGGAGCATAAACTATAATGTAATACTAAAATTGACAATTTCTTTAGACGTTCATTTTTTTACGATTCAGTTGTGTCTGGTTTTTGACTGTACCCACAAACAGTAGCTTTTGTACTAATGTATTTTGACCTACTTGATCAAACTGACATGACGTTTCACCGTGACTATCTCCGTCGAAAAAGGGCGAAACGATGTTTTAGAACTTAACATGGACCGTGGTGATGGTCCTTAGTGGCATCCGGTGCCGCAACAATTGAGTAAGGTTAAGATTTTATCAGTGAGACAAACTTTACAAAAAGCAGAAAAAAAAATCATTTTAGCTGTTAGCCAATTTGAAGTTATTATTCTGCTTATTATTAAGTCAAGAGTCTTTATTGTAAAGTATAAAGTAAAAATAACACAGTTTGAAAAAATGAGATTAAATTTTTTGTTTTTATCAGTATTTTTATAAGGTTAACGAGGAGGAGTATTTTCCTTTTTTTACAAGTTTATTTTATTTTTTAGAAATTTATCCAATATATAATTGCTTTTAACAGTTATATATTACAAGCCTATGTTCTAAATTACAAAAAATTAAAACTATCTATATAAAGTTTTGTGTTCTCTGGTCATAGAAAAGTGAAAAACCCCGAAATAGAAGTTTTTAAATGGTTAAGAAGTATAGAATGATAGATAGTTATAGTGTAATGGAGAACTTGATAAAAATAAAAATTATGAAAATCGTCAAAAGTAAAATAAAATTTGGAAAATTGTCTTGTCTCTAATTATAAATGTATTTTCAAATAAACCTTTGTCTACATTGATGTTAAACCCTCGTTGGTATCATTCTTCAACGTCCTGGCGCTGTTTCTTAAAGCAAGACTGATGAGGAATGTTATTTACGCTCTTGATTTAGCTTTTATTTTAAAACAAAAGTCATTGAAAAAATTAGTAACACCCTTTAAAAAAAACCTAGAAGCATTGCTTATTTTTGCATAAACTACTAATTTTCCTATTTGATCAATTGTACTGTGGCTTCAGCAGCTCCTAGCAAAGAATTAAATTTGTAAAACATTCTGTGCGTTAAACACCACGAATCGCAATCTGTGATATCTTGTTGAAGAACTACTTCCTTTAAGTTTATTCGGTAATCTTATCACTCTATCAGTCGTATCTAAGGTTTCTGATGTTTTAAATCAAAAAATTAAACAGGGTGAGCCCACAACCTTTAAAAGAATGAGTTACCTAAACTCAAATTTGGTAATAGCTTAGAAAGCTTTTTTTTGAATGATTACCACACTGAAAAAAACAGCTCTAAATATTTTTTTAGGCGCACCGGATGCAGCCTAATGGTCGTGCCGTAAAGTCTAATGATCATTGAGTGATGGCAAAAGTTTATTAGTTTTATTGATGGAAGCCGAAATATTTTTACTAGTAGTTTTTGTCATCAAAGTTAATACGTTAAAAGAAAAAAAATAATTTATAATTACAGCATTTCTACATAATTAAAGGAAGTTTTTGTTTCTAAAAAAGTTATAGTCATGACCCTAAATAACTACTGTTTATATAATTGATTAAGTAAATACATATTTCAGATAATTATTATCATTTTTTGTTATCAAAAAACTTAAATAGAAAATTTTTCATTATTGCTTATTTTAGCACAAGTCTTTAAATCAAATAATTTATCTAAAAGTTTTAACTACTCTTGTTTATACATGTTTACAACTATTTAGTAGCAAAAAACTCTAATAATAAGTTTTACACGAAAGCTCTAAGAAACTTGGTCCAAGGACCTGGTGTACAAAATGATCTCTCGGTAATGGAGTCATATAAGGTGATTTTTTGTTAATAAGATTATGTAATGGTTTAAAAGAGTCCAAAAAAGGAGTGATTAAGTTTATTTTAAGCCATAATGTTATAAAACATAAGCTAAAAAATATAGCTCCTAATAGTTTTTAACAAAGAAAAATTATTTCAAGTATGTTAATCAAAAATTATAAAAACAAATTTAAAACAAGGCTTAGTTAAAAAAACACGCTTAGGTTTTAAATTCAAACTATACTCAGGCTGAGTAAGTAGTTATTATAAAACGAGAAAGTTTAAAAAATATAATTAGCTTACAAAATAACAAATAAATGTTCTTTTGCTCTTTTAAATACATCTCTATTGCCACGTAGGCATCAATTTTTTCAATAACAAAAACGTTTAAGTAGCTGATGTTTTCCTTTTTAAATAAAGTTTTATTAATAATATTGTATACCAGTGGCGACGCGTGGTATTTATGTTAGAGTGTGCGGGAAATTTTATTTAGAATTGAGCATGTTTAATATCATATTAAAATATGTGTTATTTAATAATAATAAAAAATACTAATCAAAAGTAATGCAAATCCTTATACTTTTTTTTATTACTATCTCACTAGAAAATTATTCGGTTAAATACTTCTCTTAGTCATTTTAAATAAGTTCAGATTGGTAATTTTCATAAAATATTTCGAAATTTTCCGAACTTTTATCTTGGCAGTTCAATTAAGCTTGTTTATTTGCGCTTCCTTATGATTTTCTTGGGAAACTTTATGAAATAGCTCATAACTATTAATATTAGTTCCTACATACTTGAAAAAAAACGTTTTCAACTTCTTACTGCAAGAAAATTTCTTAAATTTATACTAAACAAGTGCAAAGAACAACTTTTCAGAAAGTTTATACTTTTATAATATTACAATTTGAACTATTTGACGAATTGTGCAAAAAATAGTTTAAATTGTTTATTACAAGCTAAAATTGATTATCCAAATTAGGTTACATAAAAACTAATGAGCTTTTGCATCGAGTATGATTTTGTTTAAAAAAGCTATTTATTTAAAGATACAACTAATACACTCATTCGCAGTTGTTTATAATCCATCTCAATAAAGTTAAAAAACACAGAAACCCTAAACAAACCTATTGGTAATTAAAAACTAAGCAAAATAAAGAAAAACATACTCGTGGTGGCAAAGTTGACTTTTGTTGGTAACAACCTTTCTTTTTTCTTATAAATATTCAAGTAAAACAATTAGGAGAATTTTTTACAGTTTTTAAAATGTATCTAATTTTAAAAACGATTTATTGAAATTTTAGTTTTTTTATTAATTTATAAATCCAAAAAAAAAAACCATGGTCAGTTTTAGAATTCTACAAATAAAAAAGTTCTAAGACAAGGATATAAACAGTAAATATACGAATATTTAAACGATTTTAATTATAATAACTTGGATAAATTTATTGAAATCAACGATTAGAATGTAGAAAATCAGTAACAAGAACAACATCATTGTGTAAAAGCAATAGAAGATTAAAATATATTTTTAAGAAAGTGTAAAACTGAAAGATTTTGCTATGCAAATTTTAAAGGTTGACATAGTATTAAGAAAGCAGTATGTAAACGTTTTTTATTTAAAAGTATAACTTAAGTATAATAAATAAGATAACTATTTAGGCGATATTTGCAATAAGGCACGTCAACATATAACAAGGAAGATAGAAGTTCGTTTAAATTTATTTTAAATGAACGACCAATTTTGTTTAGTGCAGACAAAAAAATAATATTTGCAGGTATAATAAAAACTACCAGATTAGTAAGTTATAGACTGAATTTTTAAAACATTGAAGATAATTTAACTTATATAATTTATAGTTTATAACAAAGTTTAATACATCAAACAAAAAACTATAGTTAGTTTTATATTTTCTAGTCAGAGTTTTAACAAATTATATTCTTAATGTGATCTTTTATTAAAAAAATAAAAAATAAAAATAATACTTTGTTTGTAAAACACAGCGAACTTATTGCCAAGCGTTGAAAACTTTTCACTAACTATAAATATTGAGTACTAAAATTTTCAAATAAAAACAAGTTTCGGTTCTATTTTAAAGAATTACTAATAACTATTGGCTTATCTAAGTTTATATTTAAGTAATTTTTTATATACATCATAACTATTACACTATTATTGTTCATAATCTCAGTTGTTTTAAAAATTTGTTGAAAACATGGATAAAGACAATACAATCCAGTAGCTAACTAGGTATTTCAGAAAAACATTATTATAAATTTTAAAGAACGATATGTTTCAAAAGAGACATTATGTAAAAACTACTGCTAAATTTCTTAAAACAACAAAACATTAAGATTACGTTTTAAATGTTATACAAAAGTGTATAGAAATGTAAAAAACACACATTTAATCGTTAGGAATATAAATTTAATTACCGACGAGTGCAAGTAGAAGCTTTTTGTAATCACCACTTGTGTCATCATTTATAAACTTGCTCAGTGGCTGTTTATAATCTTGATAAAATCGTTGCTTGATTTCTTCCATATCCACCTAAATTATTATAAATTAGGTTTATGATTTGTAACTGTTTTAAAAAAGTACACACTTCAAATCAGGTTTTTTGCCACTTTCTCAAACATAAAAACCGCCAATGAAAAAATTATCACGATAAATAAAAAAATTTAAAAAAAAAAAATTATACAAAATCATTTCTTTATTACACTAACACATGTTCTATGTGTTAACGGATTAACTCACTTCAACGGAGCTCCGTAAAAAAAATACTGTAAGGAAAGAATAGAAACTAAAGTACGTGTATACATGTGTCCATTAAAAATAAAAATAATTGCTATATATTCTTATAGGTTAATGGTTAATAATAGGTAAAATACGTTATGTTAAATCCGACTTTTATAAAACTATAAAATCTTTGTAATTATAAATTAAATAAATTAAAGTAAAAATACAAAATAAAATAACAAATCATAATATAAACTACTTCGATGAAATTCAAGGAAGTGCTAGTTCTAAATATTTACTGGTTATTTATCATTCAAAATATGTCTAATAATTACGTCACGATATTAAGCTGTTATATATTAACGTTAGGACAGGCTAGTTAACTTATTCTACAAAGTTAGATAATTTATTCTTTATGTTTCGAAAAAGTAGTAAGGCGCTTTAAATTAAAAAAGGTCATATGTAATCTATTGTGAATAAAACAGTAAAACAACAAACGTTAATTACTAAATTAATAAATAAAACAATAGTAAAGGTAATAAAAGCTACAGAAACTTGGTACAATATATATTTTTATTGAATGTTTATAATGGGTAAATCTATATTATAACAAAATAGGAGGGAATACTCAAGCAGAGGCAACTCGAGCAAGGGCAATTTAAGTAGGGAAAACTTGAACAGCGAAAACTCGAGCAGGGGCAACTTAAGCAGGAAAAACTTGAGCAGGCGCAACTCGAGCAGGGTCAATTTCGTTTTTTAAGTTACTTGCATGTTTATTTTTTTACTAGTTAAACAATTCATAAAATTAAGTTAAGTAAGTATAATTAATTAACCTATAAAATATATAGCAATTATTTTTATTTTTAATGGACACATGTATACACCTACCTTAGCTTCTATTCTTTCCTTTCAGTATTGACCTTTTACAGAGTTCCGTTGAAGTGTGTTAATTCGTTAACACATAGAAACGGTGTGTTAGCGTATTAAAGAAAAGATACTGTATAACTTGCTATTATTATACATTCCAGTGAACTTGTTTCGCTAAGATCTTTTGTTAACAAATGCTTAAATTTAATTTTTTTAACAGTTAAAATGAAAAATCACAGCTAGTTTAAAGATTCAAGCTAATATTTTTAAATAAGAACTAAATGCATAATTGATAAAATTAAGTTTGAGAGTAATTACTTTTTTTAAACCAAAATTAATAATAACTTTGTATTTAAAGCAGAAAACATAAATGAATAAAAATAGTTACTTAAGCCACGTAAATATATATTAAACACCGTAAAAAATAAAAATATCGTAAAAGTTAATATACTATATCAACCTCACTCCTGGTAACAACGATTCTAATAAGATCATCGTCATTAGTACCAAGTCCTTTCATTGATTTATACAAAAGAGAAGCAAAATAAGACGGAGAATCTCTTGCCACACCAACAATAGCTAGTAGACCCTTTAGTATGTCTCCTGAAAATTCTGATGACAACGATTTGGTGATATCACGATTAGATAACTGTTAGAAAATTATGTTTATATATCAAGTTTTAGGTTAACTTGGAACAAAGTTTTTATTAAAAAAAAAAATATTTATCATTAGTCACCTTGGATATAAAAAAAATAAAACAATATTAAAATTAACTAAAATACATTGTAATAAATATAAAACTTATTTTTTATATAACTTTATTCAATTTAATTTTTGAAATTAGTATTTCTCATATATACAATGGCATATATAAACACACTTATCTTTTTACTTATAAAATACAGTAACCTGCCACTTAGATACGCACTTTGAACACAGCGCAAAAGTGCGTACCCAACAGAAAATGTGTACTTAAGAAATTTTGGTCTTTAATTTTCTACATTAAGCCCAATACAAACACTACTAGCCAAAATTACACCAAAATCACGAAAACAAAAACTTTCACCATGATAACAAAACATAATTGTTGAAAGAAAGTCTTGAATAATTAGTTATGTATGTACATGTTAATTTTTTTATTTATACCTAAATCACAAAGTTTTTAAAATTATCTTGTATTTCCCTGTACAGGGTAGCCAATGATTTTTGGGAAATTTCTTCTAGGCATTTGAAAGTAATTGTTTTTGGGTCTATTTTAGTTTAAAACTATTTAAGGTAAAAACTGTGTCAAATAGTATAAAAACATTAAAAATATACTGTAAGGTTACTTTAAATATTTGATTTAATTATTTTTATCTATATGGTAGATTTTTCGTGTCAAATTAAAACTTTACTACTTAACATGTAAAGACTATTTTTCATTGAATTTCAGAATTTTCTAGTTTTTTTTTAATTGCAGGTTTTTCCAGGTTTTATGGCCACCCAGCTTGTACCTTTGAAATTTATATAGTATGGTTATGATATACAGTCACCTCTCTTGAATCTACACACTCGTTTGGTTACGAACTATCGCTTAGTTACGCATTTTAGAATTCTCTAGAATACAAAAAAAAAAATTGAACTTTTTTTAAGGTTTTTACAAGACTCCAGGTTTTTTGGCAACAATAATGAAAGGAACATTTGAAGAAAACTTTCAGTAAGTTTTTTGCATTGTTAATTGGTACCTTTCATAAAACCTATAAAACTTTATTGCTTTGCTCTTTTATATTTTAAGTATCTTAACCCCCTTTATACCTTTAACTCAAACAAGATACAGTATTAAATTCCTAACAACATTTATGACACAAATTTTCATTTTAACTCAAAAAATCTCTCATTTTCAGACAATTTGTTCCTTCCCATCTAGAATTAAACTTGTCTAGCATAGTATTAGAGTAAGATCTTTCTCTCATACTATGAAAGACAACTTTAATCTTAGGTGGTCAAGAAACAAATTTGAAAAAAACGTTTTATACACATAAAAAATTTATAATAAAAAACTTTTTTACATTTATGTACCTTGAATGAAAACTATTTTTGTAAACAAATAAACTTGGAAAAATTCTTAAACTGTATTTTATTAAATGCATTATAAGAGTAAGTCATTACAGTAGGTATATTTGCTACATCTCGTTTAATTACGCACTTTTGCTGTGGACACAATGTGCGTAGATTTGCGAGAGATGACTGTAAACGTTGACTGTGTTTTCATTTTTTGATTAGTTTGTGTCTATTTAGAAAAGGTAATTAAGATTAAAATTTTTTTACTTATTATATATATTTTATCTTGTGCCTTTAACTGGTTGCCAGTTAAGTGCAGGCACGTACACTTTAGTGCAAAAAAAAAAAGCTTTTGTTTCATTACTTCAGCTAGTAAAGGCCCTGCCTTCATAGCTTTTAGTATTCATTATACTTAATTTTGCTTTGATTGTACATTTTAGCGTTTTTAGTGTCGTAAAAATTGAACAAATTAAATACATCTAAATTGTATACATTTAGATTTAATTTGCCAAAAAGCCTATGCATTGCAAAATTGATTCTATTAAAAGCTACAGCTTTTTCTTCAAAAATCGAAGTCATACAATTTTATGTTACTAAAATTTGCATAACTTAATGTTGTTTTTATTGACTACGTTAAACGTTCGATTTTTTATATTTTCACAAAAACTTTGAGTTTGTACAGTTAAATATATAACTATTTTTGAGTTAAATTGTGATTTTCTTATACTTATTTTCAATGAAAGTTTTATGGGTTTACACAAGTGGCAATACAAAAAGAATCATAGGGGTGTGAAGCAACATAAATTGCCTTGTATACAGTCATCACTCATACTTCAATATTCCATATATTTTTGAAGTATTGACAAAACTGATACTTTCATTTAAACTCAATAACGTTAGAGGTAATTTAAACTGCTTTGTTCCCGCTAAGACGTTATCACGCGTCATTTCAGATGTTTTAATTTCTTTTCAGGTTTGTAACTTTTTTGAGCTAGCTATGTCCCTGGTAGAGTGTAAATAGTGTGGTGTTCTTAAGAAGAAATGGTGTGATGCTCA
Organism: Thalia democratica; assembly: GCF_965202585.1. Lineage (NCBI taxonomy): Eukaryota > Metazoa > Chordata > Thaliacea > Salpida > Salpidae > Thalia > Thalia democratica. Next base: position 52,802,850 of record NC_139169.1, on the reverse strand, counting down.
TAGTAGACTGTAATTTCTATAGTCAATATTGGCAGTAATGGATTTTTGAAAGAATTCTTTTATTTAATTTATAATTTTTACTTATTTTTTTTGTATGTATATTAGTCATGGTTACCACGATCTCAGGTCTAATTTGATTTTTTTTTAAAAGCTCAGGTTAGTTTTAATTTGTTTTACTACAAACAGTTTTAAAAAACTTTCAAAACATTTTGAAAAGAACTTGCGAGCAACAAAAAGTGTCTCTTAAACCCAACCCAAATGACAAGCTACTTAAACATGCATGTTTTCAAATCCATCTATTTTTAAATACATTTCAATGATTTTTATTTTCATTAATACTGCTTATATACGCCTTTTACATTAATGCTTCAATCATGGGGTAGATAAATGTCAAATGCACTGTTCATTATTTGCGTTTACCTAAATTTTAATACGCTTTTCAAATTTATGTTTCAGTCATAGGGTATGTAAATGTTAATTGAAGTGCTTATTTAAAGTGCGTACCAAACTGGCAGTGCGTATCCAAGAAATGCGAACCTATGCAACAGGTTACTATATTTTTTAAATTGTACATCAATTCCGATAATGAGTCTTGAAGTATAATTTTATAAGTATGATAACACTAAACATTGATTTATAATATGACAGTTTGTTTTGTTATCATTAGAAGTCACCTAGTAGACATAGTTACGGAGAAATACTAGTCATTTATAGAGAATTCTAATAAGATTTATAACAAAAGAACAAGTCTTTTTGTAATGAAGCATCCGTTTGTGGGTACAATTGAAATGAAGGCAATTAAGTCATTACAAATCAACTTTTCGGAAATTGTCAACAACAATGTTAATATATAGCTAAATACTCGTAACTTAATAACTTAATTAGTACAGCCACCTGCCGCATTACTACAATTTTTTTCACAATTTTAGATTAGATCTTGGCTAAAGTTACTAAACCGCATTTATAATATTCTAAATGGTGCTTCACTGTATTAATAGTGTAAAAACTCACGAGCTAAAACCAGAGTAAATATTGCAATCTAGTACTAAGTTTGATTTTGAAAAATATCTTAGCATTGCTCACCACCGTAGAAGAAAACAGCAGTAGTTAAGTTTATATATATTATATTGATCAATAAAATATAGGGTTTTTAATAATTTTACTACCAATTTATGAACAAAACTAAGAAAAAAACGAAGCAAAGCAAAATGTAAGAAAATCTAACTAAGTTATGGAGAATTATTTCTTTTTTTCTTACGAAAATGTTTTGCTTTTTTTGTTGAATTGTTTTTATCGAGTTATTGAATAAATGTCTCAATTACAAACTAGCAAAACTGCAAAAATATAAGGAGAACTGTAAATAAAGTGCTCAACAAGTTTGAATTACCAAAATGTTCTTTAGAATTTGATATCTGTTCAAAATTGAAAAATACTATGGACTGCACAATTCATTACATGTAAAGACACTATTAAAACTTTATATTGCACAGCATAACATTTTGTTACTAATTTTAAAAACTGAGATTTAACAAAATGTATAAGTTTTACTGTAATATAAAATTAAATAAAAAAATTGCGTGTGATAAAACTTCTCAGCTTATACAAACAAACACTGCATGCAAAAGAAATACAAACAAATAGTAAAAAGGGTGTAAAACCAAAGTGCTTTTAAATATGATTTAATAATATAATTTTTTTAGCAAACTTATAGTTTTTAAGTTTAATTTTAAAAACACTATCTAAACTGCCTGAGATTTTAGTTTAAACTTTTATAAACTATAGTTAAAAACTAATTTTTCAAACTATTTTAGCCCGAAATTATAATTTACATTTGTTAGTTATTTTAGAATTCTATTACAAAATATTAAATTGTACATACAAAAGTTAATTAATATGTAGGTACTTTTTTTCTTAATATTTCTTTGTTTATCACCAATTTCAGTACTGTTATTGTACCACTATAAAGAGTTTATTTAACCGTAATATTTTACTATACTAAAACTGGTGAATTCTATTAACAAAAATTTTCCAAGTACGTAATAAATTAAAAAAAACTACATTTATCTGTGTTAAATCAACACAACAGTTCTTCTGAGTCTAAAAATATATAACTACTTAAAAAGGTAAGGTTTTTTTATATGGGTGGTATTTAGAAACGTTACTGGTAGATAAAAATTATCAATTTTTGTTGATACAATTTCCAGAAAAAAAGCATAAGTGTATAATACATTTATTGTTCTTTTTTTAACATTAATTTTTATTAGTAAAAATTACTAACAAAAAAATTAAGTTATGGTTTTAAAACAAATTTTCTATTAGAATGCTTAATGCAAGCATATTTAAAATTATAATATTTACAGGGTTGCCAATCGTTTTTTCAAATTTTTTTTCAGGTTTTTAAAAGTACACATTTTTGGGTCGATTTTTAGTTTAAAGTTAAGTTTAAGGTAAGTGTATAAAACATTTATTGTTCTTTTTTTAACATTAATTCTTATTAATAAAAATTACTATAAAAAAAATTAAGTTGAAACCAGAGGAAGTTGGCATGCCAACTTCCAAGGGTTTGTTTAGAAGGGTAGGGGGGTCAATGGTTGACTCATGGCTAAGAGGTCTTTGGCTTTGAATGCGAGCACTCTTAGCCCGAGTTTGAATCCTAGTGTCTGGAAGACACTCTGGATTTGGACTGACCCGTGACATAGTTTAAATTTACTTTAACAAAAATTATTTAATAATATAAAATACAAAGCAGTTGGGATAAATTTATATACTAAAAACTTAATATAAACCAATTTGTAACAAAATATAAAAAACTTAAAATGAATAAAGTAGTTAAAATTAGACAAAAATTACAATAAAAAACTCAGGTATGAAAAAATCAATAAAATTTTTTAAACTTTTATAAAATTTTATACAATGTTAACAAAATTCAAGAAAATACTTAAATTTGTCTAAAAACAATTTAAGTATCTTGCTTATAAAAAAAGTCAATAAAATTAGTCACTAGCACACAGGAAAAGGTGGATCTACTGGAAGACAATAAACTTCACTCCAATTCTTTCCTCAGAACTCAGACTACTCTCTCTAACAATGCCCCAAGCTCACAATAGTCATTTCTTTGAATGATGACTGTTGTTATAGCAACAATTTCAAACTTCTTGTACTATAACTTGTCAACATCTCATTTGTTGTTGTTTTTAGCTTCCCCAACAACAAAGTGTTTCCAATAAAAAAATAGAAAATTGTAATTAAATAACGTATCGTTACATTACCTTTCCTCTCTTTTCTTTTTTTTTTAAACATGCACCTATCTAATGAAGTATTGTTCTCAAAACAGTAAAATATATAAAAACACGCTAGTAAAGATGTGCAGTAACATCCCGCTTTCCTTCCTCACTCTCTTCAAGGAAAGAAAAGAATACATAGGTAACAAAAAACAAAATATGTATAAATAACGTCATACTAAGATTATCGACAAAATAAATAAACTAAAATAACCATCATGGCGACAAAACCCATAAAATCAAATACAGTTACACATAACATTACGGTCATGTAAAATGTCAAACTTCTGAACATAAATCAATAAATTCCATAGAACAGCAATTAATAAAGTTTTCATTTTTTTGTTGTGTTTTAGGGAATTTTTTCAATGTTTACAGTTGTTGTTAAATTTGCTTGGTTACTGTAAGTTACACAAGCAGGATTTCATTATTTATTTAAACTTCCCAACACAATAAAATCAAACAGAAAATTAGTTTTTTTATAAAATAAAATGTTAGAATAAATCTTTATTTTTGAAATGTTTTTTTTTCTCGTGTGTTAATAAAATAATCATTAAGCCAAAATTTAGGATTTTGTTTCAAAAATTGTCATAAATTTAACAAGCAATAATTGTATTTAACAGTTCAACTTAGATACAAAAAAGTAAGAATAAATAAAATAAAAGTAAAAAAATCTTATTATCTTGTTATAAGTTAGTTTATATTTAGATAAACAAATCAACTCAAAAACAAAGCACATTTTAAACACAGAATCTTTTTTTTTTTTTATCCCAAATTACATATAACTTGTTTAAAATTTTTTGATAATAATTATAAGGATAAAATAGCTCAAAAAGAAATATTAATAATATTGGATATTAAATAAAAAAAATAATTATTACAGTCCAAACCCAAAATAATCCACCATACCATTGAACATGTCTTACTCCTCTGAACTATGGGTCTCTGCATAATTAACTGGCCCATGTGGCCTTAAATTATAACTATTAATACCTTCCAATTCATCAGTAAGATTTAACGGACCAACATAAGCTTTAGTATTTCTAATTGTTACTTTCACAACATGGGAATTTTTTATTATGTACAAAGAATGTTCTGTTGATTTATTTCTTACCACTTTGTATGGTCCTTCATATAACTTATCTAACTTCTTTCTGTTATTTTTTTAAGCCAAGTATATCTACAATTAAAAAGGCCTGGCTGATAAAAAGATGCATCATTTTTGGTTTTTTTGAACTTGCGGCTGATATCTGCCATGGAATTTACAAAGACCGCACATTCAAAAGGAGATGGTCTGGTGATTTGATGAATTTCATCAACTTTATCAAAAAGGAGTCGGCCACTTAAATTTAAAGAGCATCCAAATGCATACTGGGCCGGGGTGTAGGGGGAACCTTCAATAAATGAGTTCTTAATGGTGCAAGTAATTAATGGGAGGTGAAGAGCCCAATTTGTTTTGTCTTCAAGTGAACGAAAAGCCACATTGATTGTTCTATCCTGTCTTTCAACATAACCATTTGTCTGAGGCGTTCTTGAAGAGGTAAACCTTTGCTCAATTCCCAATTGTTTACACGCCTCTTGCAATAAAAAAATTTAAAATTCTTTACCGTTATCTGAAAGAACAACCTGAGGTACTCCATAATGCCCTACCCAGTTTTGTATAAAGGCATTCCTAACAGTTATTGCTGTTTTATCTGGTATGGGAGCCGTTACCAATAACCCAGTTGCTCTATCTTTTATCATTAGAACATATTGATAGTCAACTGACTTATCCAATGGACCTATAAGGTCTAAATGTAAAAATTGGAAACGTTGCGTGTTATTGGGAAAAAAACCTATGTTTGGCCTGTTATGTCTAGAAACTTTTGTCTGCTGACACGTGGCGCAGTTATTAACGCAGTGACTGATGTCATTCCTTAACTTAGGCCACCAGAAAGTTCTTGCTATGGCTCCTATGGACTTCTCAATACCCAAGTGAAGCCTGTTATGGGCTGCGTTGTACGCAGTCAGACGCAACGACTCAGGCAATATGACACGTTTAATTTCATCTTCTATAAAGAAAGCCATGTTTTCGTATGTTGTGAACTGGACTTCTTTGTTTAAGAGGCGTGCTTGGTCAATAAGGCCTGGCTCCCTCCTTTAGAAAATTGCAATTGCCTCCCTATCCAAAGTTTTAGGGCTAACAGATTCTACATCTGAGCTTGAAATATCCAAATCATAAACTTCTGGAGTTATTAATTGCTCACTGTTATCAAAATCATCTATGTCCAGCTCACTGTCACTAGACTCAGATTCCGAACTACACAAGTAATCCGGATCCTCTTGGTGTGCTCTAACATGCATGGCTGTAATCTGAGGTGGCCTGCTTAGAGCATCTGCAACTGTGTTGTTGGATCCGGCTATGTGTGCTACTTCTGGATCAAACTCTTTTATCAGCATGATGTACCGTTGTTCCATAGGTGACTGATCTTTTAGATTATTGTTAATGGCCCCAACCAATGCCTTGTTATATGTCCTTATCAACAACCTTCTGCCAAGAATTCTATATTGAAAGTGTTTCAAGCTTAAATAAAGGGCACGAAGTTCCTTATAAAAAGTTGACCTAACAGTCTTAAGTGGTGGCAATTTCTTTGAAAAAAATGCCAAAGGACGCATCTCCCCATTCTCGCCTTCCTGCTCAAGGACTGCGCCAACATGGGTATCAGATGCATCTGAAAATAGCATAAGTGGTTTGTTATGATCTTCATAAGACAAGGTAGTCGTATGTGCTAAAATAGCCTTTGTGTTTTGAAAGGCTTGAACATGTCTATCTTTGAGTTTAATTTTAGCACGATTAGTAGATTTTGGACCTCCAGATAACTCATTGAGAGGTGCAGTTATTTCAGCAATCTTTGGAACAAAACGATGATAGTAATTCGCAAGACCTAAAAAACGTTTTAGGTCTCTTCGTGTGGTGGGAATAGGGTATTCCCGAATAGCCTCAACCTTTGAGTCTAAGACATTAAGTCCTTCAATGCTAACAGAATGACCTAAAAAATCTAGTTTTGTTTTAGCAAGATTGCATTTGTTTGTATTTAGGTATAATCCATTGTCAGACAATATCTTAAAAACTGTCTTCAAATGAGAGATATGATCTTCCTCAGTTTTGGAAAAAATCAATATGTCATCCAGATAAATAAATGTAAAAGTTTGACAAGAAATAAAAATACTTTCCATCATCTGCTGAAATCTGGTAGGGGCATTTTTCAATCCGAACGTACATCGTTTCGGAATGAAAACTCCTTTATGCGTGATTATTGCAGCATACTTTTAGATCCAGGGTAGAGAAAACACATGTACCTCCTGGAATGATTTCAGACAGTTCGTCTATATGAGGTAGCGGATAAGATAAAGGACGTGTATGTGAATTTAGAATAGTGTAGTCAATGCAGACACGATAAGTCTTATCTTTCTTGGGTACACAAGTAACTGGAGAAGCACATGTATCCCCACTACCCCGGACTACAGCACCTCTCTCTAATAGACAAAGAAATGATCTTTAATTACTTCTCTTGTACCACCGCATCTCCTGGCCTTGGTCATTTTAGGACAATAATTATCGACTATTATCTCTAGGGAATGATTGTGCTTTGGTGGTACAGTATAGTTAGGTTTCTTAGTAATTTCTGGAAATTTAGCAAGTAAGGGCTTACATCTTTCTTCTAAAGAATTTTGCCTGAGTTTAACAGTTCGACACTGTTGATTGATGCAACTACAGGGCTGGGAAAGTCTGAAGCCACAAGGAGTTTTGTCTTCCGGCCTGAAACTGCTGAGCGTAATTGTGACTTGGCTGGCAGTATTTCTAATTCATTCACTTTTAGAAAATCAAGTCCAATGATAACATAACCCCTTGACTCTGGAGTTATCCAAAAGGTATGTGTGAAATTACTTAGTTCACTAACATTAACTTCTATATCTGCACTCCCAACTGGGTGAATTACTGAGTCGCCTATTCCTTGGATACTCTTGCTATTAGGGAGAAAATATTTGTTAATACCATTAGTTAAAGACTTCGGTAAAAGTGATATCTCACTTCCAGAATCGATTAAAAATAAAACATTTGTATTCAAATCTGAAACAAACTGAAGATTTTGTGGCAAATTATTAGGGTTAACAAAAGAGTTTTTGACCAATTTGAAAGTCCAGCGCAATGGACGTTTGGGAGACTGTTTAACAGTCTCTGTAAGAGGACTTTTAATCCCGCCATCTGATCCTCTCACTGCGACGAAGACGGGAAGTCGTTTTTTGTTGGACGTTGAGCTCTGATACCTGCCATTTCACACGTCCCCGGGGCAGCGCATTCATAGGCGTTATTCCCAAACTTTCTATGTCTGTGACAGAGAGTACTTAAAGTCCCATTGTTGCCTGTATTAGTGTGATTGCTATTTTTTCTGCCTTGATACCCATTGACAACAGGGGTATTGTTTTGGTGTGTCCGACCCTGGAAATTATCTATAGGGTGGCCAATGACTCTAGTATCAGGAATAAAATTACAATCTTGATGGCCAAAATAGTTGTTTGCATTATTTTGGTAGCCAGAGTTTCGGTCTATATGTCTATAGCTATTCATGTGATAGTTAGATTTACTCTTTCTTTGACTTGGTCTATTAACATTGTAATTAATATTTCTTGATGCCTCTATACTACGTTGGTGATTTGCATCACAAATGTCCCTACAACTTAAAATTTTCTATATCTAAGCTTAAGATTTCTCTCATTTTACCTTTTAAGTGTTCAGGAGCTAGGTGAATGTAAAAAAACTTTCTTAAAGTGTTAGAGTCTTTCATTTTCGCCTCCCACTTCGTGACTTCTAGTTCCAAAGCTTGGCCGTTTAGATTGTTGAAATCAGGTCTAGGCAGAAGAACTCTACCAAGCTGACCATCCCTATTTGACAAGTAATCAATAAGACTCTTGTAACAACTTCTCCCATACTCGACAGTAGTGTAAAAATTTTGTATATCTTTATGTGGCCAGACTGAAGTCAAAATTTGGTAGCGCAATTGAGAGTCAAAAATTTCAAGACTTAGGCACATATCTTCAAAATAGCTTATTTCATCTCTAGGGTTAGCGGTAATATCTATCTTAATAATAGATTTAAGTTCAGAGATCCTATTGCTTAAATTGAATCCCCTATAACCACCCCCTGGCAAGTTAAAGTCAACAATGTTATTGAAATTTGAGTCAGGCTTGAAGTTGTCCTCATTGAGTCATTATCAATATGATTATATTCACCCCTGGCATTTACTAACCCATTAATTATTTGAGTTCTACTAGGACAGGTCTGCTGTATAGGATCTTTGCAACTGGCTTGCATGTCAAGCTCAAGTTCATGTGCTTCTTTGTTTATTGACAACAAAGTTTTTTTTCTTTTTTGTAACTTAAACTCTTTGAGACGTTTAGCTTGACGCTCAATTTCTAACTCAACCATCTGTAATTCTTGCTCAGTTGTTGCAGATGCTAAGTTGTCTGAGATTATGGCTTGACTACTGTCTCGTACCTCACTGGACACTTGGTAGGGTAGACAGACCTTAGTACCTAAGTGGGGAGAATTAGTTGTGATACCCACCTATATTATGCATGCTTGAATTACCCTTGATGTCAGGCTGAAACTGGCCCACTATGGCTTGTTGACTGTAATTTTGATTGTGATTTATTTTAGTATTACTATTAATGGTATATGGTATATAATCATTATGTGTGTCATGCATAAAACTAGCCATGGTATGATCTGTGTGAAAATGTTGAGGGTCTTTACAACTTATGCTAGTGTTTGGAAAGTTGTCTTTTTGTGTCAGATGTGACTTACTTTCCCCTACTATTGTTTGTACATTGTTAATATCATTTTTAGTAAATAACAAATTGTTCTGAGTTGTGATGACCAAATCTGAATTTGGTGAAAAACATGGATCAATTTGACTGGTATGGTAAGACCCACTTAAACTTATGTTAGGCTCATGTGTTTGACTGACCGAAAGGTCGTTATTCTTGTACCCGAGGACGCCAATGAAACCAGAGGAAGTTGGCATGCCAACTTCCAAGGGTTTGTTTAGAAGGGTAGGGGGGTCAATGGTTGACTCATGGCTAAGAGGTCTTTGGCTTTGAATGCGAGCACTCTTAGCCCGAGTTTGAATCCTAGTGTCTGGAAGACACTCTGGATTTGGACTGACCCGTGACATAGTTTAAATTTACTTTAACAAAAATTATTTAATAATATAAATTACAAAGCAGTTGGGATAAATTTATATACTAAAAACTTAATATAAACCAATTTGTAACAAAATATAAAAAAACTTAAAATGAATAAAGTAGTTAAAATTAGAAAAAAATTACAATAAAAAACTCAGGTATGATGAAATCAATAAAATTTTATAAACTGTTATAAAATTTTATACAACGTTAACAAAATTCAAGAAAATACTTAAATTTGTCTAAAAACAATTTAAGTATCTTGCTTATAAAAAAGTCAATAAAATTAGTCACTAGCACACAGGAAAAGGTGGATCTACTGGAAGACAATAAACTTCACTCCAATTCTTTCCTCAGAACTCAGACTACTCTCTCTAACAATGCCCCAAGCTCACAATAGTCATTTCTTTGAATGATGACTGTTGTTATAGCAACAATTTCAAACTTCTTGTACTATAACTTGTCAACATCTCATTTGTAGTTGTTTTTAGCTTCCCCAACAACAAAGTGTTTCCAATTAAAAAATAGAAAATTGTCATTAAATAATGTATCATTACAAAGTTATGGTTTTAAAACAAATTTTCTATTAGAATGCTTAATGCAAGCATATTTAAAGTTATAATATTTACAGGGTTGCCACTCGTTTTTTCAAAATTTTTTCAAGGTTTTTAAAAGTACACATTTTTGGGTCGATTTTTAGTTTAAAGTTAAGTTTTAGGTAAGAAACTGATTTAACTAGTATAAAAACATTAAAAAGATACTGTAAAGCTACTTTAAATATGTTTTTTAATAAAAAAATTTTGATGATGACAAAACTTTTTTATTTATATGATAGATTTTTTGAGTCAAATCGAAATTTTACTACTGAACATGTGAAAAATTTTAAAATTCGAGGTTTCCAGGTAAAGTGGCAACCCTGTATTAAAGATTTACTTTATAAACAACTTTTATAACACATTTAAAACTAACCTTTTGATAAGCTTGAAAAGTAGCTCTCAATTGAGCATGGCTTCTGCTTGCCATTACAAAATTGAAAGTTGATTCATCAGTTCCCCATTTCTTTTCCCCTTAAATGTACAACAAAGTTTCGTTATACTTTATGTGTGTCAGATTTGTAAACCATAAAATTAAGTTTAAAATTTTGTCTTTATATACATTAATAGGCTTTTCCAACTAAGGTTCAATGCGGTAAAAACAAAACTAGGGGTTTATAAATGTTTTAAATGTAAGCATTAAGTTTAGTCCCTTCAAAACGTCAACATTAATTATATTTTTAGCATACTTTTTTACCTGCTTGATACAATTTATTTGCGTCTTCTTCAGCTTTTCTTAGATCAACTGTTGGCGATTCATTTCTTGATGCCTGTTGTATTTTATATGTAAACAATACTTTTAATTCTAAGTAAATATTAATTCTGCTAACTTTATTTAGTTTAAGCTTTAACCACGTAATTTATATGGGAACGAGTCAAATATGCACTTAGACACTTTTGCACACAGGGTCATTTTTGCACGAGATTAAAAAAAATTATAAACACAAAAATAAATTATAAAAAATAAGTTATAGAATACAGACGGAGGGTAAGGGTTAGGGGTAACAGTGATATTAAAAATAAAAAGGAAAAAATTACAAATAGAAATTAAACATAATAAAAAATGAGAAAAAAAAAGTTACCGACCAAGGGTAAGGGGTAACAGTCAAATAAAAAAAGTAATAATCAATCAAATTAATTATAAAATTATAACTATAATCTTAAACTTTATTAAAAAGCACAAGAATTCAATTTACCATTTATAACTACACATATTTATTTTTCTGACACTAATGCAAAATATATTTCACATTGAGATAGTAATGTAAAAATTTATTCAAACCTCTCAAACTATGATAAAGTGAAATAAAAAATACGTAGATTTTGACGTACTTAACTTTATATAATACAGGATTTCCAAAATTTTTTGAGAATTTTTTTTCAGGTTTTAAAAATTAACGTTTTTAGGTTTATTTTTAGTTTAAAGTTAAGTTTAAGGTTAAAAACTGTGTTAAGTAGTATAACAACATTGAAAAGATATTGTCCAGCTACTTTTAATGTGTTTTTAAATAAAAATATTTTTGATGATGACAAAAGATATTTCGTGTCATACAAAAATTTTACTACTTAACATGTAAATTGTGTATAAAATTCTAGGTTTTTTAATGTTTTTTGTACAAAACTCAAGGTTTTTTTCAAAATTTATCAAATTCCAGGTTTTTTGACAACCGCGATAATTAAATTATTTATAATTCTCTTTTTAATTATTCAGAAAAAATCAAAATTTTAAGATTTAAATAACTTCCTTTTACAAAAAGAAATATGACTCATTGGTTTTTGACGTCACATACAATTAAATTAATGACTAAAACACTTAAATAAATATATATATATATATTGAATTTAGAAGTTATTATTTAAAAGTGTACTTATTGTTACTTACTTTTATCAAAACTAAACTGTTAATTTAAACTTTTTTAAATTAAAATTGTGATAAAGTTTTAGTAAAAATTAAGGAAATTTTCTAGTTGAAAAACTTATGCATGCCAACTTTACAATTTAAAATATTAAAAATTGCTTGTTCCTTTTAGGTTTAAAAACTTTATTTTACTACTCAACAGACATGAAATTTTTACTCTTTACACATACCGTTACATACCGTACAACGTTTTATTAAAATACAATTATTTTTTAACTTTTCAATTACAATTGCAAATTTTATTAACTTAGCAATAAAGAGATATTTTATGTAAGTACATTAAGTATAAACAAATAACAGTTTTTTAATTCTTAGTAAATGGCAACAATAAACCTTCTACTTTGATTATCAAAGTCAATTAGCTATACTTTCTTACAGTAAATACAAGCTTAACGTTTATCAATAACTTTTAACTTTGTATTCAATTTTATTAAAAGTATTAACACTTGTTTGCAATTTAGTTTTTTAAAACAACTATCTAATTATCAGATTTATCTCAAAAACGAGCTTGAAATATGAGTTTTTTTCTTAATAAGCCACATAGAAATCACTAGTTACATAGTGAATAAGAAATATGATACATAAATAAGAAGGTATTTAATTCTTCAAAAACAAATAAGATTACTTTTTAACTTAACATAAAATATTCTTACAGTTGACTATTTGCTTAAAAGTACATCTCATATAATTATATATAGAAATAGCAACAAAATAAAACCAAAAACAAACAAATCAAAAAATAAGTTAACTTGTACATGAGTTGTTTTTAAGAAAGGCTAACTAAAATTATTTAATTTTATTTGAAACGTCATGATGTGTTTTTTTGTGATTATTTAAAATTTTAGCTATGTGCTGTATATTGTTCTGATGAAATGTGTTAAACTTTGAAACTTAGTAATCAATACGAATATTAGTTATTTTCTGTATTATAAATAAATATATATAAATATAATATAAGTTGTGCTTCAACATGGGTAAAAAAAGGTGGGCAATTTTTTTATTTGGCGGGCAAGATTTACTGGAAAAATTTTTCGTGGAACGTTTAAGTATTTACAAAAAGTTATAATAAAAAAACAGAAAATAATTCGAAAAAAGTAAAACTGTAATGAGCATTATTTTTTTTTATAAATCAAAATTGTAAACACAGCTTAAAATAATTTTTATTAATAATCTTAAGTTGTTTTCCAGCTAAACAACAAGTCGCAGGCCGGAGATTTTTTGTACGTTGTCCGTCCCTAGTATAAAACCAAACTAAAATTTTTTCAAGTAGAAATGCTACAAATTTGCACAGAGCAGTATTATAAAACAAGTTGTACAATTACTTCAAAATCATTTTCAACCTTTTAAAAGTTAAAAAAAATAACAGCAAAGTTAATCAGCTAAAAATTCAATGATCTTTAAAGAAAGTCAATTAATATTAAAAAAATATTGCTCAACTTGAATTTGTATGTTTGAAAAAATATTAATAGTAAAATATACTTTGATAATGTAAAAAAGTACATACATAACCACTAACAACTAGTTATTAAATGAAAATTAAAGTTACTATTTTTATCTTAAATTGACTTAATAAAAAATTAAGTTTCATAACTTTATAATACATATTATATTTACTACTGTTTAATAAATAATAAACTTCACCACATAATCAACAACAGCAGCATCCGAAACAACCAACGACCGATTTCGTCTCATCAGGCAGACTATATGACTATGCCTGAATACCCCAAATAAAAACGAAACCGATCGTAGGTTGTCTCAGATGCTGGTGTTGTTGATCGTGTTGTGAAGTTTAATATTGATGTAAAAAACAAATCAGTTTTACTCTGGTTGTCATAAATACTCTATAAAAATAGAACAACAAAAAATTTAATATAATTTTCTTTAAAATAAAAATACAAAAGTATATATTTACCGACCTTATGGTAAACTTGTATTAAGCAATATGCTTACCACACTACTTAATATTGTATATTTTAGAGATATTTGGAAATCTAGGACTTATTATTTATTATGTTTTATTTTAGCTATTAAAACAAACATTGTTAAGAGACACAAGCAATCTTCTAAAATGTCCACTAGTTTCACTTTGAAGCTCTTTTTCTAGTACTTTTTTGTAGTTCTTTTTGTAAACTTCTCTAATTTCCTTTATTTCAGCATTACTTCGCGATGCCAAGATTTCAATAAGAGTCTGTAAAAATACATTTTATCTTTAAAACTTTTAGATGTTTGATTTAGAATAGAACTTATAAATTTCATTCAGAAATCAAGATGTTTTAGTAAACTTGAAGTTATATCGATTGCTACAAATTTTATAATATATAAAACTATTTTTAAAATCATTATTGTTGAAATACTAAATACTAAAAATTTGGCAAAACTTATACAGATAAATTAAAAAAAAAATTAAGTCAGCTGACATTTCTTATAAATCAAACAAACTAAATCATAGTCATTAATACATATAATATTTAAAAAAACTAAAATTTAAATGTTTAAAAATTAAGTCCACTTACAGCTTCGTCAGTACCAGCTCCGGACATAGCTTTGTAAAGACAATAACAATCGAAATCAGCAGATTTCATCATCAGACCAAGTACCAACCTCTCATAATTACCTCCTATTTCTGATTTCAACTCCTTAACCAGGTCCTACGTAAAACTTTCTTTAAATTAAAAGTGTGATAAATAAGTAAAGAAGCTTAAATAAATAATAAATAGATAAATGTTTTTTGTAAAATTTTTCCAGGTTTTTAAATTACACGCTTTAGTATCTTTTTTTAGTTTAAAAACAAGTTTAAGGTTAAAAACTGTGTTAAGGAGAATAACGAAATTGAAAAGATATCGTACAGCTTCTTTAAATGTATTTTTGATAAAAATGTTTTAAAATGATGACAAAAATATTTTCTATATAAGATAGATTTTTAGTGTCAAATCAAAATTTTACTACTTACAATTAAAATTTCTCAAATTTCAGGTTTTTTGTCAACCTTGATAGTACAAATAATTTTATTTTTAAATAAGCATGAAATACAAATAATACTTAATTGAAGCTTATTTTTATTTGAAATTTGTCTATGCAGTTATTTAGTCATAAGAATAAAAAGTAATGCGATTACTTGACAATTAAAAAAAATAGTAAAATAAAATTTACTTTTCCATATGCTTGTTTAAAAATAGTGAGAATTTGTTGTCTTTGTTTGTTAGTTCTGTAACCAAGAACACTTGTTATAGCCTTTTCGTCAGTTCCTGTTGAACATAAAACATAATGAACAATAAACTATACAAAAAGTGCATGTAAAAGCTAAACTAAAAGTATCAAATGTTTGTAGAAGATTTCTTATACTTATATATTATTATGTAAAAAAACATTAACTTATAAAAAAATAAAACTAACCTTTATTTTTTTCAAAACCTCGTTAACATTTTAATGTGATTAAAAATGAGGCTGTTTGTCACTATATTTATTTTCAAAACTTCAGTGCAATATAATCAAAACTGAGCATATAAAAAGGAATTATGGAAAAAAATTGTTGAAAATTCGAATTAAATTTTTTTATGGAGTGTCTCACTTAGTTATCAATTTTTTTTTTCTTATACTTTAGAGTTTTAGACAATACTTTAGTTCTTTTTTGTTACTTATAAATTTGAAAAGCAAACAAACCAAGCCCCTTCATAGCTTTTCTGAGTATTTGTGCATCATGTTCTGCATTAAAGTTAGCAACTGGTTTTATACTACCATGATACTTAATCTGCATTGTTGACATTTTTGTTGATAGTTTGCCTAATTTGCTATCGTATCCTGCATAATGTATTTTCGATAGTTTTTACGAATTACATAAAAAAAATAATAAAACAATAAACTCAAATTTATTAACTTTTACAGATTGTGAGTTTGCAAGGAAAAAAAATTAAAACAAAGTAAACTTGAATTTCTTAGCGAGAAAACTAAACTAAAATAAAAAACTCCGGAACTCTTAAAATGATTTTGGCTTTAGAATAACTAATTAAATTATTTAAGATGTTAAAATGGTTAAATATCTAAGCTCTTGAGTTACCTAAACACCCAGTATTTTATATTTTCATTTAGTTTATATTTCATAAACATCGAACAAAGTTAAAAAAACAATTATACTATAAAAATTATAATTTTTTAGTTATTTTAAACTCTTAATATAGTTTAACAACAACTAGTGCCTTTATTTACTGAACTCAAGAAAGTATTTTAAAAGAAAACTATGTTGCTCTTTTTTTCATTAACAATTTCTAAACTTAATATTTAAAACAAAAGAATATTTTGAATTGAATGAATTCGTGAAATTAATTATTCTAAATTTAAGAAAAACAAACTAACAACTTTAAAACCAATGTTTAAATCTAAGTATAACGAACAATAGTATGACAAATTAATAAAATATTAAGTAATATAACTATGAATAACACATTAAAGGACATTAAAATGATAATTGAAGAATTTAACTTAATAATGAAAAGTTAATCAATTGAAATACTGCAATGAAACCTAACTATTTTTTACATATTTCGATTTGTGTATAAAAACTTATAAATAGTTAACAAAACGAAATAGTAGAAAATACAAAAAAACAGTATAATTCTAAAATAAACTATATATAAATTCAGAGTATAACAAAAATTAACAAAAAAGCTATTTTAATTTTAAGAGAAGAGAATACTACTTTGAAAAAAGTTACGTTTAACTGTTTTAGCTCTTAAAATAGAATAAACATTGTTTAATGATTGATCACAATTTTGTTTATCCAAGCAACTATAAAGAAACAACCAATAACATTAACAAAAAAATTAAACAAACACCTTTTGTTATGAATTTACAGTTGTTAAGTTCTTATTAACGATATATGTTGGGAAAATATTTTTTTTAAGTTTGTGTACTGTGTAGTCTACTGCTTTATCGACAAATTATTTCAAATTTTAATTTAATTTAGTTTTTCTTGCTTCTATACTTAATATAAAATAATCTTTAACATTTAAAAGTTATTATCATAATAAGTAAACAACGAGCTCTAAAAGAAATAAGAAAATTGTAAAAATTTAACTTACACCTAATAAAATGTAAAACAGCATTTACACACAGATCAGGCACACATTGAAACTGATATTACACTAAAGTTGCATGGCTTTTAAATCTTTTAAACGTCAATTAATACTAATCAAGGAATTTATAAAACATTTATAATGACTCATGTTGTTTAATTTTTAAGATATACAAGAATCTTAACGTTAATACATCGTAAATTTCTGTCGTTTAAGTGAAAAAAAATGCTATTCTTTAAAAGTACTTATCAAATATCAATGCTTATCACTAAATTTTAGACTAAAATTTATTTCAATAAGTTATAAATTACATTAAATATAAAAACTAATAAATAAAAAAAAAAAAAAGATTAACTAATCAAGTATATGCGATAAAAAACGTTTTTCAATTAAAATCAAATCAAAGGTGGCGAGTTATATTTAGTTTTTGTACTTTTATAGAAAATTGCATAAGTAGAAATGTGCATATCTGACCACTTCTCAGAAAAATGTGTATCCTGATTCATATTTTAGTGCCTGACTGTACTTTCTTTAATGTTTTCGTTGAAAAATTCAAAATTATCATCAAACAAGCTTAAGTTGATAAGATTTAAAAAAAGTTTTTTTTAAGAAGTTTGTGATAAACCTTTAAGTGTTAGATAAAACGACTAAACACTAACTTTATTTCTTCTTGCTTCTTTACTTAATATAAAATAATCTAACATTTAAAGTAGTATTAAAGTTGAAGTATGATTAAGATTTTGTAAACCAAAAGACTTTAATTTCAATAGTCTAATTTTTTTTAAATGTCAGCAGCTAAGTTGTATTAAAAGTGCAATGCAAAAGTAACGCTCTGTGGGTATTTGATACCTACCCGTTTTAGTTTGTCTTTTTAAAAAGTATCTATAGAACTGATCCGCTATTTAGCAAGTTACTTTGAATTTTTAAAACCAGTAAAAAGCAACTGATACCTAATAAAAATACGTTTTAATTCTCTATGGCATTAAAAGAGTGTGTTCATTGAAATCACTGTGCTTAACTGACGAAAACTCAGCCTTGATTTGATTATTAATGAGTAAAAATTTATAAAAACAATACTTGTATAAACTAAATATGAAAATCAACCTGATGCATGTGCTGAGTATTGTTGATTTGGAGCCCTGCCACCGTAACCAGGTGCAGAAGAAGCCTGACCGTATTGTGAGGGCATTACATAAACTTTTGGTGGTTGCTGCATACCTACTGGTTGTCCATACCCTGTTTGTGGCTGTTGTATTGGGACGTAACCACTTTGTCCTACAACTGCTCCTCCAAAAGGTGAAGTCTGGGATTTTATATGATGTATGTGAACAATATTAATTTTCCGAAATAATAAATGTTTTTTTGGAAATAAATTGACATTTATATTTAGTATATTTTGAGAAAAAATAAAAGGTATACTACATACTAAAGTTTTTTTTTCAGTTGTCAAAGGATATAACTTTTTAATCTATTATTCATGAAAAAAATTAAAAATATTAAGAATGACTGAAAAACCTAAGATATTTTAGTCAAGAAATAATAAAAGACTTGTTTTCAGCTTACACACGAAACAACTAGATTTAACATCAAGTTGAAAACATAATTTAATGCTTAATAATAAGTTCGGTTTTAAATAAACTTAAAAATTATTAAAAAATATATATTTCTACAAATATAAATTTAAATTCTTCAAACTTTTAAAGTATTTTTTTACTAAAGTATTTTCAAAATCCACAGGGTGTTTTAGGAAATTAAGATTACAAATTGAGACTTTTAAAGAAATTGTAGTATTTTCTAAATTTTATTCAATACCAGCGTGTGAGCGTTTAAAAACTTTAAAAGGAATGTTATCTGTAGAATCAAAGTCTCTAGCTCAAAAAATAAATAAACTTTTACAGGGTTTGTAAGCAAAATTTTTAAAATTTAGGCTGAGATTTTACCTAACCTGTGTTGGTTGGCTTCCAGTAGGGCTTATTACCAGATATAACAATAAAACCTATTAGATTAATTCTAATTGCGTAATGTATTAGTAAAAAAACTTCATAGCACACTGTTTCTAAATCAAAATATGAACATAATTTAAAATGGCTCCCAGAAAATATTATAAAAGTTTTAGTTTTCGAAACTTGAGCTTGAACTGTTATTTAAGAGCTACAGACATGTTTAACATCTTATTTTCAAAGTGTTAGCTCACCTGAGCTTAATATTTTAAATAATTTTAACTACAGGGACACTTATACACTCACTTAATTATGCATTCAAGAATTTCTTGCAAAGATGTGAGTATATTTATTAGAAAGGTAAATTTCTGATAAGGAAGTTATAATATCTAATCAATTAAAAAAACGTTAAACTCTTTTAAGAAATTCAGAAACTTTCTAGCATTTGTTTACATGCACTTACTTTTTGCAAATATTGCATTAATATTAACTAAATTAAGGCTACAAAAACTAATGCTTTTTTTTTTTTAATTCACAACTTATATAAACTCCAAAAATATTCTCAAATTTTCAAGCATTTGAACTGAAAAAAAAAACTGACATTGAAAAATAAACAACCATTGAACTGATAAAAACTGAAATTTAGAAAATTTTCAAGAATTTGAACTGACAAAAACTGACATTTTGTTAACTTTTCTAAACTAACTGTTTTAGCCTGACGAACTCTGCTTTTAGTGTTATCTAAACTTCTTAAAAATCTAACAGTTAAAAAGGATACACCTTTGTTATGAGAACTTTTTACAAAACTAACTTTATCTTAATAGCTTTTTAAACAGTTTTGCAAAAAGTGACTTTGACAGTGAACATATGCCATACTTTATTCTATAACTTTTAGAAAGATGTTATTAACAACTAAATATATCTATAAAAAAAAAGATTCTTATATAAGTTTTCGTACAACAGTTGAAAAATAAATAGATAAATTTGCTTATTTTAAGAAGTTAGTATTTTTTGCAATGCGTATCAATCGAAATTTGACTTTTGATTGTATTTTAGTTAATAAAGATAGCTGCGCAATTCTATAATCTAAATTAACTTTCGACTGTAAATAAGTTTCCGTACTTTTTTGCTGAGACAATTCTTACCTAATCTCTTTGTAATAACTTGGAAAGTTGTTGTTTACCAGTACAAGTTCATTTCTAGTCAGGAAATAGTATTCAATTGCTTCATCCAACAAGTAATTTATCAATGTAATGGTTGTAAATTTGTATTAATGTTGTCAACAGAAATGTTAGCTTTTTTTTAATTTACTTCTTGTAGTTTAGACGTTTTGTGCACTTTATTTAACTTTAAAAAGAATTCCAACTTTAAGTTTAATTAAGTCTTATAACTGTTTAATAACTAAAGATAAGGATCAAATTAAATCAGTAAATATAATCAACTAAAGTTGCTTTTGCCAAAGAATACTGACGCATTATACCATTAAATAGACAGCCAAACCCAAACAAACGTTATCAAAGATGACAAACTTATCAGGATGAAAACTAATAGTTTATACTTATTACCATACAGGAGTAAATGTTAGTTTTGTTTTAAAAGTCATAAATTCTTACAAACTTAATTTAATTAAACAATTTTAAAATACTTAAATTTCTAATGCTTAAACCAAGAGTTACTTGAAAAAATTTAAAATGCATTAAAATCTGCATCAGAGGATCTTAAAATATTTAGAATATAGGAGATATGGTAGAATTTATTGTTTAGATTATGGGGGGGGGGGGGGGGTAGAGCATTTATTTTGACCTAAGTTGTTTCCGCGCGCTTGTTTGCGTGTACTGATTTAATGTGAAAGCATAGAGAATTTTTATTTTGACATAACGTTTGACTCAAACTCTAAAATAAATGCAGATCAAAATATGAACACTAAACAAAATATTAAATTTAAACAACAACTTTATGCTATAAAATATGGGAACAGGTCACTTTTGCACGAGCGTAACTTTAGCACGAGGGGACACTTTTGCACGCAGGGTGACTTTTGCACGAGTGGACACTTTTGAACGGCGACTCTTTTGCACGAGCGTCATTTTAGCACGAGGGGACACTTTTGCGCGGCGTCACTTTTGTACGGAGGGTCACTTTTGCACGAAGAGTCATTTTTGCACGAGAGTAAAAAAATATTTAAAATAGAAAGAAAATTAAGTTATTAAAATAAAAAATTAAGATAACATTTTTTTTTAAATAACAAAAAAAAAAGGTTACCGACCGAGGGTAAGGGTTAGTGGTAAAAGTGAGAATAAAAAAAAAAATTGAAAATAAAATAAAAACTAAACAAAAATAATAATTAAACGAACAAAAAAACAATTGTCGGAATTTAAATTGTCATGTAACCATTGGGAACGATTCAACATTTTTATTTAGTGATCAATAATAGATTTTACATACTTGATGTAAATTTTGATTGAGCACAAAACTTTATCAGTATAATAAATTTTTCAATTTGAGACATTCTCAAACCTGAAGTTGATTATACTGAGCAGGTGATGGTGCTGACGAATATCCTGACTGCTGGTAACCTGGTTGTTGTGGTGGATATGCAGCATTTTGAGGTGGATAAGCTGAAGCATTTTGAGGTGGATAAGCTGATGGATTTTGAGGTGGGTAAGCTGATGGATTTGGAGGTGGGTAAGCTGATGAAAACTCTCCATAGTTTTGTGATTGAGGTTGGTTCAATGTTTCAAAACCTAGTAAATGAAAGTCAGTAAAACATAATTTTTAAATATTAACGAAATTTTATAATACATGAATTATTAACTTTTTTTAAAACTTTTATTTAGCTGTACAATTACATAACTTTATTTTTGGTATGATCTCATTTTAAAAGTTTTAACTTAAAAAAAATTAACTCAGTGATTTTCAACATCTCGAAAAAAATATGCTGCTTAGTTGATATTTTAGACATATCTCAAAAAAAAAAGGCTTGTATATACAGTGCTTATTCACTTATCCGAACACGTTGGGCAAGATTATTCTTTAATCATTTCCGGATAACCAAAATTCCAGATAAGTACAAAAAATCAATTTTTTCATATAATAATATAACTGCTGAATATAATGCAATGCATAATAAAAGTGTTATGGTGAAAACAAATACATAGTAATTGTGAGTAACATATAATAAAATGTAATAAATAACAAAAGCTAAATACAGTTGTGTTGTGGTATTTTTCTTAGGTGGTGCGGAAAATTAAAAAAAAAATGCTGAGTTGCCTCTGCTTGGGCTGCCTTTGCTGAAATTGCCTCTGCTCTGCTTAGCTTTGTTTTCATTTTTTGTTTACAATAGCTTGTGGAAAGATACTTAAGCCTGTACTGTTCTAGGGAATTTTCAACTTAGCTTACTTACCATAAGATATTAATTTTGCTGTAATTATTGAAGAAATTTTGCTTTTGAGCTTATTTGCAACATTGTAGTAAGCAAAATGGTCCTTGTCTAAATTGGAGTTTTATAAGAGATTTTGTTCTAAAAAATAAATAAAACAATATATATACTTATTTTTTCTTACAAAATTTAAAGGTGGTGCAATTGCGGCAGTGCAATACCCAATGCAACACCCCTGGTTGTGTACCCATAGCTAGTGGTAAGAACCGGTGTGTAGTTTGTGTTTAAAAGAAGCTGCTGTCATTGTATATTGGTTGAACGAAAATTTGTTTAAAAAATTGAAGCAAATTTGTATGGTTTTGTTAGCACATCAAAAAATTTTCAAAATCTAAAAACCAAGACTTTATTTGAGGTAGATTTTGGTTGTTACTTAAAGCAAAACTAAGTTTTCGCATAATTAGTCCTGGACAAAATTTAAAACTAAGTTTTAATTTGTTTAGCTTTTGTATAATTTGTTCATTCCTAAAAGGCATAGGAGGGTTGCTTTTTTTACAATAATTAACATTGCTTCTTATTTATAAACTTTAAGTATATATACTATAAGGTACTTTTAAGGGAAAAAATTCAATTAATTTTGGAAATGCAACCAGTTAAAACAAAAATCCAACACAACCGCATGGATCAAAAACTTTCAAGGCCAGTATTCTTTTAAAGTATTCTATTTTTTTAGGAATTTTTCTTTTTAATATTACAAACAACTTGTAGGAAAAGATCTTTTTTTAATCTTAAAAAATTTATGAAAAAAAAACAAGAATTTTTGTTTATTTTTTTTTCATAACAATTTTTTTTTAATTAAAAAATTGTTTCCTACAAGTTGCTTAAATTTATTAAAGATTACTCAGAAAAGTTTGAATATAATTGCTCAAATAAAGGAGGGGATGGATTTTTAGTAAAATAGTCTACATTTGCTTGTTACATGACAATTCAAATTCTTTAACAAATATTTAAAAGACCATATCTTAAAAAGTTATAGACATTTGAAGATTATAAAAAACACATATGTAGGTCTTATTTTTATCTACAAGCTATTTATACTTTTTTTTGCAGAATTTCAAATAGTTTTTTTAGATATGGCAAAAATAAGTTTTAAAATATAAATAAAAACAAATTATACAGTAATCTTCCTTTATTGTACCAACACATGTTTCTGTGCGTTAACTAATCAATACACTTCAACTGGGTTCTGTAAAAAAATATTTACTGTAATGAGAGAATAGAAGCATAGAATAAAGTAGGTGTATACATGTTTATTCTATGCTTCTATTCTCTCATTACAGTAATTATTTTTTTACAGAACCCAGTTGAAGTGTGCTGATTAGTTAACACACAGAAACATAAGTTGGTACAATAAAGGAAGATTACTGTATAATTTGTTTTTATTTATGTTCCAGTGAAGTTACTTCACTAGGATCTTTTGTTAACAAACGATTAAACCTATATTTTTGAACAGTTTTAAAATATACTAATTGTTAGTAATTTTTAAATATCTTGAAAACAATTAGAATTTGCAATAAGAAAAAATGGATTGTCGATACAAGGTTGACAAACATTTTTTGTAAATTTCTTCCAGGTTTTATAAATATATTCAAGATTAAAAAAACAAGTTTTTTTATCCATTCTTAGTACAAAATTAAGGACATAGAAGGGAGGTCCAGCTTAATTTTTAAAAGTTGATCTTATTTTATAGAGTTTTATCTGAGCTATTAGACATTTTTAACTGCTTGAAAAAATTCAAAGTAATTTTTGAGGTATATGCGATCAAAGTTGGTGACCTCAAAAGGTTCCTTATGGAAGGCTCAAACTAAAAATGCAAAAAAAAGACAATTGCATTAAGAATCTATCTTCTCCTTCATTTTTTAATCAATCTTCTTCAAATTTCCACAGAAAGTCTATCATTTAATATTAAAAAGATTTGATACAAGATTTTTTTTTAATTTTTTAAAATAAATTTTTACTAAAAAAACTACCAATTTTTTTGTTCTTTTAATCATAAATTTCTATTTTTTGATATTTTTAAATCGCAACATTAAAAGTCTTTTAAAGTAGACTTTCTGGATTTTCAACTAAATAAGTTTTTATTTAACTTATCAAAAGTTAAATAAAATTTTTTGATTCTATAAAAAATGGCTTGTACTTTGTACTTGGAAGCAATCATATGAGAGCAAATGTTATTTCAAATTTTAAAAAATGTTGGACCCCCATGCCCTTAAACTTAAGTTAAAGAAACTGTTTTAGATTGTATAAGAACATTGAAAACAAACTGTAAAGCTACTTTAAATGTGTTTAAAAAAAATTAATGATATAGTTTTTAATTATTATCGTTTTGATAGAATATTTTATCTAATCAAAATTGCTTTACTTTACATGTGAAAATAGTTTATAACTCCTAGTTTTTTAAGGTTTTTTATTGATTTTTGTTCTAAATTTGAGGTTTTTTCTAAAATTTCTAAAATTCTTTTTTTTTTCAGTTTTTTTACCTAAATTGTGAAATTCCAGGTTTTTCCAGGATTCCAGGGCTATTGGCAACCCTGTTGATATCAATAAGACCTACATACATTTTTTTCTAAAATACATAACTTTTAAAGTTGTGGCTCTTTAAACAATTTTTTAAGAACTCTTACTGTCTGAACTTAAAAATTAATGCACCAATGTCTGCCTTTTTAGCTTGCGCCTCCTATAAAGAACCTATACAAATTACTAACTTTAAAAGCTTATATATCAAAAGTTACTTTAAATGTCAATGAGAGGTGAAGGTTCATTGATATATTTACAATGTAAAAAATAAGATCAATATTCAAAATAAAAGTTTTACCCCCTCCCTTATGCACTTAATTGTATACTTAGTGTAAGTTTTTAACTCACTTAGCATAGCTTATGATTGTGGCAAAAAGACCATGAAACATATACATTTTTTTGAATTTTTCAATTTGAAAAAAGTTATCTAAAGGTCCTTGCAAGCGGACTCAGTAAAAATTAATGCAGTTAATCAAATCTTTACAATATACAATATATATACAAATATCTTTACAAATATACAATATATATATATATAGAAATAATAAAATAAATAAAAACAAATTATACAGTAATCTTCCTTCAACTACCAACATATGTTTCTGTGTGTTAACAAATCAACACACTTCAACTGGGTTCTCTAAAAAAATATCAATCATTACAAACATTCAATATATAATATACATGTTACATCGAGTTTCTGTGACTTTTATTGCCTTCACTGTCGTTAAGTTTTATTAAATTTTATTGATTCACTAACTAATGGTTAATGTTTTATTTTTGTTCAAAATAGATTACATAAAAACTAAATTAATATTCTTTGCAATATAAATTAAATAGTTTAAATAACCTCATTTACAATGTGACGTAATTATTAGTTGTAATGATGTATTTTTCATTAGTTAACAACAATAAAATTTGAATCAGTTATCTTTCCCATTAAGGTGAGTTGTTTGTTAATATTATGATTTGTTGTTTTGTTGTGTAATTTAGTTTACTTTACTTATTTTAGACTTAATAATCACAAAAATTATATAGTTTTATAACAGTCAGATTTAATATTAAGTATTTTACCTATGAATAACTATTATCTGTAGAAAATATCTTATTTTAATGAAAACATGTATACACCTACTTTATTCCATGCTTCTATTCTCTCATTACAGTAATTATTTTTTTACAGAACCCACTTGAAGTGTGTTGATTCGTTAACACACAGAAACATATGTTGGTTTTCAGGTATGCCAATCATAAAAAATCTTTTAAAGGCGGCATTTATGAAAATGACACTGAACTTTCGAAGTATGTTTGTGGCTTAAAGCGCAGCGGCATTGACTACGAAATATCCTGGGAAGTTATAAAAAGAGCACAGCCTATAGCCGACGGCAATAGCCCAATATGTAGGCTGTGTCTCAAAGAAGCATCAGCCGTTGTATATGCACTGAAAGACAAGAGATGTTTAAACAAAAGAAGCGAGTTTGTATCGTCTTGTAGACATATAAAAAAGTCGCTTTTAAAGTTTAACAAGTTTTAATTTCATCTTAAAATAACCTAAATTTCAATTTGCATCTTAATTTTATCTTTATCTCTTTCAATTATCTGTCCTAATATATAGTTACTCACTGAAGTTATATGAATTTTTGCTAGTTTATTGTCTGTTGGTAGATTAATTTATGCACAAGCCGTTTTGCATGAATTTTGATAGTTTCAAAATTACGTCATAATCTATTTATGCAAAAAATTTTTTACTTTCATTAGTGATTTTGTTTTGTGCTTTATTTTAAACTTGTTTTAAAGCTGATGAGTGAATAGTCACGAAACTCGAGTCCTTTGAGTTTTGCATCTTTAAATAAACCTTTTTATTAATAAAGCCCTCAAGGTGGGCTCAGTGTGAAAAATTTAATTTATTAAGTTAAATAACTAAATTCTATCATTGCTCCTATTTATAGTTGAGCACAGTAAACTTTTATAAATTCTAAATTGATCAAAAAAGATGTCAAACTTTAAGAAGTTTGAAATTAAGCATTCGACGAAAAATATCCCAAATGCAAGTGAATCAGTATACAAAGAAGCCCTTATACAAAAAACACAACATCTTGTTAGGCGTATGAGGTGGAAGGCAAAGTTTTTCGAAGAAGAAGATGTGTCAACAGAAGATCATGACAACTACGGCTTCAAAACCACACGTACACCAAAGCCGATAGAACATCTGCAGGCTTTTGAAGAAGATCTAATCAGAATGGTGCAAAACGTGGAATTCAGAAAAACAAGAAGCCAATTCCAGACGGACCTATTAAAAATTGTGCGGGATATAGGTAAGTGCAAAAATTTGATTGTACCTTCAGACAAAACTGCAAACTTTTATGAAATTTCAGTGAGTGAATATAAAAAATTATTAATTAACAACATTACTAAAGACTATGTAAAATGTAATAAAACAACTTTAAATGAAATAAACTTAGAAGCTAAAAATTTAACAAAAACACTTAAAATACACAACAGAATAAAAAACTACCGTTAAAAAGTGCATATATAACGGTTAAAGACCACAAAGAGAATTTTTTAACACACCCTAAATGTAGATTGATTAACCCCACTAAGTCTGATGTAGGACGTATATGTAAGGTCAAAATCGACCGCATCAACAAAGCTGTGCGTCTGAAATCCAAACTTATGCAGTGGACCAACACAGACCAAGTCTTAAGTTGGTTTATTGGATTGGAAGAACAGAAGTACAGCTTTTTCAAGTTCGATGTGGTCGATTATTATCCTTCTATTAGTGAAGAGTTGGTGATTAAATCACTGAACTTTGCTAGTAATTACATTAGCGTACCTGCCGAGGACTTAAGTCTGATAAGAAATGCCTGCAAATCGGTACTCTGCGAACAAGGAGCTCTGTGGCGTAGAAAGGGAGTAAACACCACCAACTCACTTTTTGACGTAGCACAGGGATCTTACATGGGCGCAGAACTATGCGAACTTGTTGGACTTTTCTTGTTAGACGGTTTAAAAGATATATTTGGTTTAAATAGAGTTGGGCTATACAGAGACGATGGTCTAGCTGTATTGCCCAACTCTTCTGGCTTTAAAGTTGAGAAGCTAAAAAAACAAACCCATGCCTTCTTCAAATCTATGGGGTTGAGAGTCACTGTGGAATCTCCACTAGTGATAACTGACTTCTAGATGTGAAGCTCAACTTAAATGATATCTCTTTTATGCCTTACAGGAAACAAAATGCTAAAATTATGTATGTCAACAAACAATCAAGCCACCCTAAAAACATTATAAAACAAATTCCTAACATAATAAATCAACGCCTAAATAAACGATCAAGCAATGAAGAAAATTTTCTAAAGACTAAAGATGATTATGAAAAAATAATGAAAAAATGCGGATACGACAACAAACTTAAATTTGAAAAACCTGAGCAACAACCTAATAATCAAAAACACAAAAGAAAAAGAAATGTAATCTGGTACAACCCTCCTTTTAGCAATTCTGTAAAAACTAATATTGGAAGAAAATTTATAAATCTAGTCAAAAAACACTTCAACAAACAAAATCCGCTAACAAAAATTTTAAACAAACATAATATGCGAATAAGTTATTCGTGTACGGCAAATTTAGAGAATATCATTAAGGCACACAACCAAAAAATTTTTAATCAAAACTCAGGAATTCAAAGTCAATGCGGCTGCGCTGGTAGCTGTAAATATAATTTGAAAGGGGGTAATTGCCGTTCAGAGAACATCGTCTACAAGGCCACAGTTAACTCTGGCGTTGAGACGAGGTTCTATATCGGCTTGTGCTCGACTCAGTTTAGATTCAGGTATGCCAATCATAAAAAATCTTTTAAAGGCGGCATTTATGAAAATGACACTGAACTTTCGAAGTATGTTTGTGGCTTAAAGCGCAGCGGCATTGACTACGAAATATCCTGGGAAGTTATAAAAAGAGCCCAGCATATAGCCGACGGCAATAGCCCAATATGTAGGCTGTGTCTCAAAGAAGCATCAGCCGTTGTATATGCACTGAAAGACAAGAGATGTTTAAACAAAAGAAGCGAGTTTGTATCGTCTTGTAGACATATAAAAAAGTCGCTTTTAAAGTTTAACAAGTTTTAATTTCATCTTAAAATAACCTAAATTTCAATTTGCATCTTAATTTTATCTTTATCTCTTTCAATTATCTGTCCTAATATATAGTTACTCACTGAAGTTATATGAATTTTTGCTAGTTTATTGTCTGTTGGTAGATTAATTTATGCACAAGCCGTTTTGCATGAATTTTGATAGTTTCAAAATTACGTCATAATCTATTTATGCAAAAAATTTTTTACTTTCATTAGTGATTTTGTTTTGTGCTTTATTTTAAACTTGTTTTAAAGCTGATGAGTGAATAGTCACGAAACTCGAGTCCTTTGAGTTTAGCATCTTTAAATAAACCTTTTTATATAATATATATATATATATATATAAGTAGAAATAACATACACAAAATAAACTTTTGTTTGGTACAGCTGTTTCTGCTTTTAATACGCGTCCTCAGCCAAGTTTTATTCAATGAAAAGTAAATTTGTAAGTACAGCAATAAAATTATACAAAGTTAGGTATTACGTAATAATAGATAGTTGATTTTAGACAAAATTATTAACAGAGTTTTTAGATAAATTGCTTTCGATAATGTATGCAGCCAGTTTGTAATTCGTTTCTTTTGTTTAGAGATTCAGATTTTTTAACTTTTAAAATTTCGATTTTTTCCGCATTGCACAATTTACATCCTTTTTTTAAACTGTATTTATTTTTCGTTCTTGTTAATATTTCCCACTGAATTTTAAAATTAACTTCGTTATTTTTTAGTTTCCAAATGTACTGCGATAAAGTTGCCGTATTTTTATGTTTTTCGTGTTTGAAGCTGTACTTGTGCTTTGTGTAGCGATTCTTGAACGATAGTCCAGTCAAGCCGACATAAAACTTAGTCTGATTTTCAGTTATGACTGTCGCTTTATATATAATATTTTCCATTAGGCAACTTCCATTTACCGGGCATTCTTGTTTTTTGCAGTCACACATTCGCCTCTCTTTGTCCTGCGTGTCTAACATCTTTCGATTGTGTGCCATTATAAGTTGTTTCATGTTTGGCATGCAGGAATAGGACACTTTTAGTTTCTTCCTGTTAAAAACTTTACAATATGGATGGTCTTCAGTAAAGTTTTTGTCCACAATCTCTAGGAAGCGCTTCCCAACCCGTGTTGCCACACTTTTGCAGAATGGAGCGTTGAAATATAAAATATTTCTTCTCCTTCTTTTCTTGTTGTTACCCTTCTCCTTTTTGTGGCTATAGGCTAACTCGTGATCGTATCCACTTTCTCTTATAGCTTCCTGGTATTGTTGGGTTGTTTCCTTAAAAATGCTTTGACTGCTAGAAATCTTCTGGAGGCGGTTGTTCACCGCGACCGGTATGTGTTTTAACACATGCTCTCGATGGTTTGACTTGTTATTCACATAAACCGTATGCGCATTTGGTTTTCTATACGGCTTATGGCTTTCATTTTGAAGATCTAATGTTACATCCAAGAAGTCTGTTACAAACAGATTGGCTTCGATGGTGACATCAAAACCAATGTTTTTAAAGACTTTTCTTAGATGTTTGACTTTTCTCTCCATATCTGGTCCCGGTAGGATGTCCACCACTGCTAAACCATCGTCACGGTATATACCAAAATTACCATCTCTAAAGATCTTTTCCTTCTTCAATTTATCTAGAATATATAGGCCAACCAGTTCGCAAATTTCTGCGCCATGAAAGCTTCCCATTGGTACATCAAAGCTGTTCTTGTTATGCTTTTTCGACCATGGTTCACCCTCATGGAACAGTACTGATTTACAGCAATGTCTGATTAGCTCTTTTTCATTTTCCGTGATTTTAGTTAGGCCTGCAGCAAAATTGAAGGAGTTTTCCAAAACTGTTGCTGAGATGGCAGGATAAAAGCTCACTATATCAAATTTGATAAACCTTGAAGTTGGTTTATTGCTTAAACTATTGAACCAGTTCAATACCTCGTAAGTGTTTTTCCATTGTATTAAATTACTTTTTGATCTTATAAAATTGTTGATTCTATCTAAATTAGTTTTTGCAGGTTTGCCAATAAAAGTTTTTGCCGGATTAATTATTCTACAACTTAGTTTATTTGGGAAGTTTGGTTTATGATCTTTTAAAGTAATGTAACATTGTTGTTGAGAAAGTTTATATATATATATATATATATAATAAGGTTTAAGTTAAAATACAATAAATTTTAAGTATTTTATAGTCGCTTAACTGTTGTTTTTGTTAATTATAGTTGTTTCATTGTAGATGTGTTCCATTGAATAAAACTTGGCTGAAGATGAGTATTAAACGCAGAAACAGCTGTCCCAAGCAAAAGTTTATTTTGTGTATTTTAGTTCTATATATATATATATATATATATATATATAATCAAATAAATATTTAACTCCAATTCAAATTGTCAAGTGCTATCAACTACAACTTTATAAATAAACTATTTATATATTTAATAATAACAAATTATACAGTATCCTTCTTTTATTACACTAACACATGTTTCTGTGTGTTAACCAATTAACACAATTCAACAGAGCTATGAAAATGAATAAATTACATAGCTCCGTCGAAGTAAGTTAATCCTTTAACACACAGAAACATGTGCTAGTGTAATAAAAGAAGAAGTGATTATTATATATACCAAAAGGGTTGATCATGCAAATTTGATCATCAGACCACAAGTTTTGGTAGACTGAGACCGGTTTTGTCCTTATTGGGACTCACCAGTCAGTCACAACCGAAAAACTTGTGGTCTGATGATCGAGTTGGCATGATCAACCCTTTTGTTAAACTTGAGCTTGTCTCACGGCAAACGAAAGTCCAGGCTTCTGCTCTGCTGACTTTTGAAAATGTTTTTTGTTGATTATATATTCCAGTGATCGTTTTGCTAAGATCTCTTGTTAACAAACGCTTAAATTTATATTTTGAATAGTTATTAATATACATATGTAAAATATATATTTATTCTTTCAAAAATTTATTTTACAAACTAAGTTTTGGTCAAAGACCTCTTCAGTGCTTAAATAAATCTTATTCAAATAGAATATGTAAAATATATGTAAAAAAAAAATATATATATTACAGGGTTGCCACTTTACCTGCAAACCTGGAATTTGACAATTTAAGCAAAAAAA
Source organism: Thalia democratica (assembly GCF_965202585.1). NCBI lineage: Eukaryota > Metazoa > Chordata > Thaliacea > Salpida > Salpidae > Thalia > Thalia democratica. Next base: position 52,770,627 of record NC_139169.1, on the reverse strand, counting down.
CCTGGAAAACTGGGAATTTAAGAAATTTTGAAAATAAAACTGCAAAATCCTGGAATTTTGAACAAAAATTACTAAAAAACCTTGAATTTTAACAATTTTCACATATTCAATAGTGAAACTTTGATTTGACTCAAAAAATACATCATATACATAAAAATACATATTTAAAGTAGCTTTACAGTATCTTTTCAATGTTTTTATACTATCTAAAACAGTTTCTTACCATAAACTTAACTTAAAACTAAAAATAAACCCAAAAATGTGTACTTTTAAAAACATGGAAGAAATTTGGAAAACCTATAAAATTTTTTGAATAAACAAGTGGCAACCCTGATATTAATAAAACACAATGGTTTTCTGATAGAATTGTTTACCTATGCTTTTAAATAGAAACTTCATAAATCAGTTCATAAACTAGTTAATAACATTAAGGGCATAGGGGAGGGGTAAACATCTTTTTTAAAATTTTGATCTTATTTTATATACATTTTACTAAGCTACAAAATGCTCTTTACAGATTTAAAAAATTCAAAATAATTTTTGAAATATAGCCGGTCAAAGTCAGAGGCAATAATAGGTTTCTTATGGGAAATATATAAAATCTATTTCACTAAAAATCTATTTTCTCCTACGCTTTTTTTAAGATTACTACCTCAAATTTTCAGGAAATATTCCAGGGCATAGGGGGGAGGGGTCCACCTTGATTTTTACAAGTTGGTCATATTTTATAGAGTTTTATCTGAGCTATCAGACATTTTTAACCGCTTGAAAAAATTTCAAAAAAAAATTTGAGATATGAGCAATCAAAGTTGGTGACCTCAAAAGGTTCCTTATGGAAAGCGCAAACTAAAAACGCAATAAAATAACTATTTCACTAAAAATCTATCTCCTCCTTCATTTTTCAACCAACCTTCTTCAAAGTTTCACAGAAAGTGTATTATTAAATTTTAAAAGGATTAAATGCAGGAATTTTGTTAATTAAAAAAAAAAAAATTATCTAAATCTTTATTTTTCAATATTTTCGAAATTCCAACATTCAAAGTCTTTTAAACTATAAAAGGAACGTTTCCTGAAAGTTTGAGGTCTCTAGCTCAAAAAATGAAGGAGAAGATAGATTTATAGTGATTTTTTAAATTTCAGAGAAAATTGAACCTGAAAAATTTGCGGTCCATAAGCTTGTATTGGAATTTTTTTATAAAAATTACAACATTTCAAAAGTTAAATAAGATTTTTTAATTCTTTAAAAACTGGCTTGTAGATTGTACTTCAAGCTTTCATATAAAATCATATGTTATTTTTAGTGAAAAAAAATGTTGGACCCCCCCCCTATGCCCTTATTTAGAAAATTCTGTCAGAATTTTTTTTAATTAAAACATAAAAATGTTATATAAAAATAAACAAAAATAAAACATTTTTTTTTTGTTTCTTTGTTATAAAATTTTTATTTTATAATCTTTTTTAATTCTGTTTTGACAGAATTTTCTAAATATTGCAAGGAACATTTCCTGAAAATTTGAGGTAGTTATCACAAAAAACGTAGGAGGAGATAGATTTTTAGTGATTTCTAGTTATTTGCCGTTTTAGTTTGCGCCTCCCATAAGGATCCTATTGTTACCTCCGACTTTGACCTGCTATATCTCAAAAATTATTTTGAATTTTTAAAATCTGTAAAAAGCATCTTGTAGCTTAGTAAAAACTAAAAAAACTAAAAAAAATTTCAATGATGTTTACCTCCATCCCCCCTCCCCATTTCCTTAAACATAAGTAAAATAGCATATAAATCAAACTATAACTTTAAAGTATTGTTGCATCATTAAATTAATCAGTTCAAATATAGACACACTAATCTTGTATGAACGTTGAAATTTGTTTTGAACAGCAGTTGGAAAAATGTTGACAATCACAAAAAAAAGAAAAGGAAACAATTGTATAACAAAAAACTTTAGTGTTTTTCAGTATTATCTATATAGGCAACTGAAACTCCTATTAGAGAACGTCTCTATTTTTACATTTACTAAGCAAAAAGAAATATATGTATAGTATATGGAATTGTTTCTTGAATTGACATAAGTCAAAGTTGTGGATGCAAAACCAGAGCTTAATATTTATAATACATAAAACAACTAATGCACAGTGGGCTGGCAAGTGGCCATTGACTATTTTTGCGACTAAACAGTTAAAGGAAGATTTTTATTTAATTGTTTAGAGAGGTGTTTCGTCTTTTAAAAACTGGGTTTGTTTCTGTTCTGCTTAAAGTATACTAAAAGTTATGTAGGCTTAAATGTAGCCAAAGTTTGCTTTTTTTAAGTTTAAAAAAGCCTCGAAAAATGCTTAAATTTTTGTCAAAATTAAGGTCTACATCTACTGTTAAAAAACACCTTATAAGCTTTTATACAAATACTTTTTATTAAGTTTTTTCATTTCTTTGGTTTAATGTTAATTGAAAAAAGTCAAAATTCTTTGAATATTTAAATCAGGGTTGCCACTCTTTGAGCCAAAAAATCTTCCCTGAGTGACCAAAAATTTCCCTGAGTAACCTTAAATTTCCCTGAGTTTCCCTGAGTATTTTTCAAATCTTAAAAAAAAATGTTTCTCTTCTAACACAAATTATTAATACCTCATTCTCATTTTTCTTCTTTAATAATAAAAGGAAGGTTGTATGTGTATGCTTCTGCATTAAATTTATGAAAAAAACTGTTTTCAAAAACTCAATCTTAAAAAGTTTAAACCAATTAAAAATTAAAAACTAAATTTTTGCACAACTTTGTGTAAACTTGATAGTTAACTTTCTACATAAAAGAATAAAGTTTAATTTGTTTGACATTTTAATTGACAAAATTTAATTATACTATAATAACAATTTCACATGAAGAACTCACTTAAATGCATACATAATAACTTCATTATGACTTGTATGTCTTTCCTAGCAACTGTTCTGAATGCAGTAAATAGTGTTTGATTTTACTTAAGTAAATATAAATTTAAAACTTAAAAAAACTACAATGTTAATACCAAGAATATTGAAGAACTAGCTGCAAGGCTAAAAAAATTCTAAATTACCACTTAAATAATAAAAATTACTACTTTTGAACAAAATATTGAAACTGGATTAACTAAACCTCATTCTAGATCAAGAAAAAAATTTCCCTGAGATTTTCAAAAACTTCCCTGAAATTTAGAGAAAAAATCAAAACTTCCCTGAGTTTCCCTGAGTTAAAAGCAAAATGCCAAAATTCCCTGAGTTTCCCTGAGATTTTCTACAGTTTGAAAATTCCCTGAGATTCCCTGAGTTCCCTGAGTGTGTGGCAACCCTGTTTAAATGTAAAAGTATATTATTTCTCATTTAAAAAATCTTCTATTTTCGCCAAAAATTCATTGATGATTTCTGGCAATTAAGGGTATTCTTCAGGGTTAATTTTCTCATTTCGCCACCGTAGAACCAACATAATTTTTTTTCAATAATTTAGTAAAAATGACAAGGAATCTATATACAAATTTACAGACAAATCTATCATGTGGAATATAACTATTTTTTTAGGTTTTGACAAGCGATATTTCTGTTAAAAAAATTGATATAATATCCTATCCCTGGTTTTTCACTGTGACAAAAAAGACCATTTTGTATGTTCTAGAAGGTTCTTAATGTGTATAGATTCACTTACTTTTGTTTACAGATCATTTAAGCTCTAAGAATGATGAGAACAGTTAGTATTGGTCAAAACATGGTAGCTTAGTATATGTTTTAGTTATTGAAATAGTTTTTTTTTTAACTATTTTAGCAAATTAAAGGTTTTCTTGAAAAACGGTATCCCACAGGCCATGGTGGAACTTCTACATCAGGTAACGTAGTCAAAACTTTGCTTAACACCAATAATAGGACTCTGCTGACGAAGCATATTTCTGATTTTAGTTTAAAAGAAAACATTAACAAAATTATTTTGTATGTTTTCATTATTTTATGGCCTATAAATTCTAACAGAAAGATTAATGTAGAGAAATACTCAGTTTTATGTCAAAAAACAATGATGCTGGTCATGTCGGTTAAATGGATTTGCTTTATTCCAACTGCGTATACTGTTCTTGCACATAGTGCTGAACTAATTGAGCAAAACAACGGTAGAGGTTTGCTAAATTACACCAAAAGTGGATTGGAAGCTAACAACAAGTTTCTAAGACAGTACAGAATGAACTTTTCAAGGAAAACTTCTCAGTATGAAACTTTAACAGACTGTTTAAATCGATTATGGGACAAGAGTGACTACGATGTTAACAACACTTTAGACAGACTTAATTGCACTTATTGTAAAGAAGTCGGACATACTGTGCAAAGTTGTTTGCAGCTAAAAGAAAAAAATTCATCATGTATTTCAGAATGGGAAACGTTGTTACATATGCTTTGTGCTACTGAATAGAGTGTTTTATTTATTTGAGAAACTTAATTTCAAACAAGTTTTAAGAACTTACTGTTTGACTTATATTTTCTAGTAAATTTAAAGTGCTTTTTTTAATCACAGGCTAAATTATTTTGTTTTTTGCACTGTTTTGCAACAAATAAATGTTTTTATTGTTCAAAATGTTTACGGTTTTTTTCTTTTGATAAACTAGTACAAATGTAACGTTATTAATAATACAAACTTTGATATACAAAGATCAGCCTTAAATAAAAATAAACTGTATTTAGAGTATAGTTTCACCCGGCTTGATATTGAAAATTCATTTAAATTTCAACTGAAATGGAAGTAAATGTGACTCTCTTGAGGTAGCCAACTATAATTTTCTTTTTTTCTACATTTCTTTCATTAAAGTTTTAAACTATTTTATTCACTTTCTTTCATGAAGATAAAATTGCACGTAGACAAAATTGCAAAGGTTCACTTTTGCAAAAAGGTATATTTTTGCACAAGCAGACAATTTTGCACGCAGACACTTTTGCACAAGTGACAATTTAGCATGAAGGGTCAATTTTGCAAGGGTTTTGTTTCTTTCACAGGGACGGGTCAAAATTGCGCGTAGACATTTTTGCACGAGGGGACAAAATTGCTCAAGAAGACTCTTTTGCACAAAAAAATTTATATAACATTTAAAAAAATAAAAGTTTTAGAATTAAAAAATTTAATAACTAAATAGTTGAATAAAAAAAAATTATATAATACTAAAATAAATAAAAAAAATCTGAATAGTAAAATCTAATAGCTAAGTAATAAAAAAATAAAATAAAATAAATATTAAGTAAAAAATTTTAAATAAAAATAAAAAATAAATAAATTTTAAGTAAAAAATAACAAATCAAATAATAATAAAAAAATAACAATAACTAAATAAAAAAATATATAGATAATATATTTAAGTAAAAAAAAAAAATTTAAGTAAAAAATAAAAATTAAATGTTGAATAGATTAAAATAAATAATTAGAAAAGTCAGAATTTAAAAAATCAAATATTTAAAAAATAAATAATTTTTTTTTTAAATCAAAAAATAAATAAGACTTGTAAAAATTAAAAATTAAAGAAAAGATTAAAACAAAAGTTAATAAAAATAATTAAAAAAAGTAAAAATCAATGAAATAAATAATTAAATAAATGTAAAAGAAGTAATAATAATTAAAAAAGTCAAAATACACAAATTAAATAATTAACAAAATCAATCAGAAAAATTTATGTAAATAAAAATAAAAACTAGATTGTAAAATTAGATTCTAACCGTTAACAAAATATATTTACCAAAAAGAGTTTTGTTTATATTAATAATTTTTTTTGTTAAAAATATAAATTAACTAATTGTAGCTGTTGTTTTATATTGTTTGTTTCAATTTAGTCAAAAGCTTGTATCTCCTTTTTCTTCTAAAATATAAAGAAGAAAATAGCTTTTGACAGTGCTTTTTTGCAAGTCTGGGTTAGATAAAGATAAAAATAGAACATGAGAAACTTAAGAGCTAATAAGAGTAAATAGTGATGCAACTAAGATAAATTTTAGACAAATAGAAAATAATGATATATAAGTTATGTTTAAAACAATTAAATAAAACGAAAAAAAAATCTATTTTAAGTATAAGTTATGGAAGTACACAGTCATAACAGAACTTTCTGTACAATGCAAAATAAAAATTTCATTAGACAGATTTTCTCCATTCTAAATTTTTTTATTGTTTCACTATTTTGCATACTCGTTTTTTCTGTGCAAAAGTATCTTTGTGCAATTTTGTCCCCTTCGTGAAATTTTAACACCTACCCATGTAAATATTATTAATTTATTTTAATTTTTTATCTTGTTTTATTTCATATTTAAGTTTAGTATAATTTTAATTTAATTTAAGTTTACATTTAGTTATTTTGAGTTAGTATTTTTTTGTGCAAAATTGACCCTCTGTGTAAAACTGTCTGTTGTAAAATATATTTACCAAAAAGAGTTTTGTTTATATTAATAATTTTTTTTGTTAAAAATATAAATTAACTAATTGTAGCTGTTGTTTTATATTGTTTGTTTCAATTTAGTCAAAAGCTTGTATCTCCTTTTTCTTCTAAAATATAAAGAAGAAAATAGCTTTTGACAGTGCTTTTTTGCAAGTCTGGGTTAGATAAAGATAAAAATAGAAAATGAGAAACTTATGAGCTAATAAGAGTAAATAGTGATGCAACTAAGATAAATTTTAGACAAATAGAAAATAATGATATATAAGTTATGTTTAAAACAATTAAATAAAACGAAAAAAAAATCTATTTTAAGTATAAGTTATGGAAGTACACAGTCATAACAGAACTTTCTGTACAATGCAAAATAAAAATTTCATTAGACAGATTTTCTCCATTCTAAATTTTTTTATTGTTTCACTATTTTGCATACTCGTTTTTTCTGTGCAAAAGTATCTTTGTGCAATTTTGTCCCCTTCGTGAAATTTTAACACCTACCCATGTAAATATTATTAATTTATTTTAATTTTTTATCTTGTTTTATTTCATATTTAAGTTTAGTATAATTTTAATTTAATTTAAGTTTACATTTAGTTATTTTGAGTTAGTATTTTTTTGTGCAAAATTGACCCTCTGTGTAAAACTGTCTGTTGTACAAAATTGTAACTTGTGCAAAATTGAGCTTCCGTGCAAAATAGTCTTTGTGCAATTTTTTCCCCGCGTGCAAACTAGTCTTTTTGCAAAAGTATCTTTGTGCAATTTTGTACACTTGTGCAATTTTGTTCTTGTGCAATTGAGTCCCCACGTGTAATTTAATAACCTTGTGCAATTTTGTCTTTGCGCAATTTAGACCCGTTCCCATATATGGTATTTAAAATGTGGTTTAAACAGATTTAAGAAAGGGATCAATTCAAGTAAAAGAATCATATATTGAAAAACATTTATTTATTACAAATTTATTGCACTTTAAATAAGGATTTCATTTTTTAAATTCAGTCAGGCAGGGGTAAAACTTGATAACTATCTGAGTTTTTCAAAAATATTTTTCTATATATCTAGTTAAAAAGTTTTTTATTTTTTTAGTTTTTCAATTGGTCATATTTTTTTTTTAATTGCAAAACTTTGAACTTTAGAAATGCCTAAAACATTATTACTTAATTGACTGATACTAAAATTTTTTGTACAGTTATTTGAGATTGAATATACATCATATTTCGTATTATTATTAATTTAACATCTTTTGTATTTTCTAAAATGTTTTGTTATAGTGATAGGTATAAAAATATCTAGTAAAATGGGGAAAATAATACTAGAAAAATGGTTGAAACTGTCCGTGTACACGCCTTAATTACTCCTAGTTTCATTTAATTGGGATAAACTTTATCAAAAACTCTTTTTTAAGTTACCAAGTCTGGAACTGAAAACTAAGTTTTTGAAATAACTAGTTTTTAGCGCCAATTTTTGTTGAGCACCATTTCTAAAACTTTTTAAAATACAAATATTAAAAATGTTGAAGAATTGTTTCTTGTAGCTTGTTGCTTCAATAACTAAAAATATTGTATTATTTCTAATAAATTATAGATAGTAATAGATTTACTTAACTGAATCAATTTTCACTGAGCCTGCTTGGAAGGAATTTTAAATAATTTATTTCTATCTGCAAAATTCAAAAAAAAACAGATGTTTCATGTACCTTATTGCTACAATCATCAGCTATTTAAATTGAAAATTTGAATTTTTAGTATTTGAGTTAAAGATTTCAATAAATAAATATATATACTAAAATAAATGAAATAATTTAACCTTGTAAAAAATTATATTGATGTTATGATGAACATTACAAATTAAAGTTAAGTCATGTGTCTTTCATAAAATGTTTACAAAAATATGGATTTTCACGGAATTTTTTGAATATAATTTTTCCTAAATAACTTTATTATGAGCAAAAATATATATATATTTATATTAACTTTTAATTTATTTTAAAGAACCTCTGTAATCTTTAGTAATTCTGTTCAATAATAGCATTAAAAAATTTCATATAATAATATTTTATCATGATAAACTTAAAAACATATAAGATAAACAGGTATTTTGAATTTAGATAATGAAAAGTTAAATAACTGTAAAAACCTCAAACTTTTGTTAGTAGTTAATTTAAATACATTAAATAAATGTACATGTTAAGTTTAGATCAATCAAATTAGAAAAACCATAAAATAGTTTTTAAAAAAATAAACTTGAAAAACCTATTCCACTGCTTTGACTAGATGAAGATGTAGGATATGCATTACTTTGTGGAGGATAACCTGGATTTTGTGGAGGATAGCCGGGATTTTGGGGTGGATAACCAGTATTTTGGGGAGGATAATGCCCTGAATTTGGTGGATACCCATAACCACCTGACTAAATATTATTAAATTTTATACCCAATTGCATGGATTCAATTTTAGTTATATAAAAATACATATATTAGTTTTCAACTTTTCATTATTTAATTTATCCAAATTAAAACATTCAACTTTAAAACCTATAATAACTACAACAGTGAGACACAAACTTAACTGAATTTTTTGTTTACATTAACATTATAATAAGTATGTTGTTATAATACAATATAAACATGAAAACTTTATCAATTTTTAAGGGAAAATCAAATTTCTAAACAATACCTGTTGTGGGGGATAACCTCCTTGATTAGGTGGATAGGACATACTTTTATAAAAACAACTATAAAAATTTAGACAAATCTATTTTTGTATATTTTAAGATATTTCTAAAAAAACTAAAAGTTTTTATTTAATGATAAATGAAATTATTTAACTTATTTATTGAGTCTAAAAATTATTTTTCTATCTTATTCAATTAGAATAAAATAAGACTATTTTAGTGTTATATATCATAAGTCTAATTAAATCAATAAGTAGAGGTTTATCTTTGATTGAGATCTTAATTAGCTAAGATTTTTTCTGGTTAAGATTCAAAAAAAGACTGAAAACGTTCTGCTTAAATAACTTCATCGCGGCTAATGTTGGCTAAAGTAAAAACTGGCTAATGTTGGCTAAAGTAAAAGTTATCTAAAGTAAAAACTTGGCTAAGATTTTTTCTGGCTAAGATTCAAAAAATTTAATAAAATTAATAAAAAGCTAAAGTAACAATAAAAAGGCTTAGAAACTGATGAAAAAATAAAAGAAAAAACATAAATAAAAAAACTCAGTTTTAACTAATTTAAAACTCGAACTAAAAAAATTAAATCATAACAATTTAAAAAATCTAAACAAAAAAACTTAAGTTTTTAAACCTTATTAAATATAAATACTGTTGATGGTTATTATTTATTAAACTAAAAAAAGCTTTGAGAAAAGTCATATCACTATTGACGATTTTAAAAATAGTAATAAAAAAAGTAAAGTATTTTACGAAGTCAGACAATCGAGTCATACACTATTGATGAATTTAAAAACAGTATTAAAAAAAAGTAAAGTACTTTACAAAGTACCTCTTATACATGAAAAATCTAATATTAAAACTTCGCGATATCTGTAAAAGTATATGTTTTAGAGCAAAAAACTGTTCTTGCATGTAGAGTTTAAAAAGTAAGAACTTTATACAAATTACTATTTTAAGATAATAAAGTTTTTTTTTCTAAAATTTAATAGGTTAATTATATCAGGTAAAAATAATAAAAATAATTTGTTTCCATACGCCATTTTTTTATAAATTAAGCTACATATACTTGTATCCTTTGTTTGATATAAACGTTTATTACCTAACTTTTATAAGTTAAGGTTTTAAATCTCTTTATATCTTGTATAACTGAACACATAATTTAGTTTCTAAACAACTTAACAACTATTTTAAGTAAACATTAAAACTTTTGAAAAAATATATATAACTGTTACATAAACTTAAATTACATTATTTAATCAGTACAGCCGTTGACAACCTTAAATTTAAGTTCGACGAATTTAATTAAAATTTAATCGCGGGCATATTTTATTTAAAGTATTTTAAAACATTTATAAAGCGATTTTGGAAAATATGTTATTAAAATTACCTTTGTTACATGAATAATCTGCGTTTAAAACTTAGTGCTGTATTAAAAAGAATTTGTTCAAGAACTAAACACTGTCCTTGCCATTATCATAACTTCCACAGTTATACTTGAAATCTTGTTAAACTTTGTAAAATCGTTCTTAAATGTTACCTAACTTTACCAAAGAAACAAAATATTTTCATATGTTGTACTTAAATAGTTATTTTTTTTTTAAATTACCTTTTTTACGTGAATGATCTGCGTTTAAACTTAGCGCTGTAACAAAAAGCATAATTTTAAGAGCTTAACACTTTTTTTCCAAGGTTCATAACTTCTATGTTTTTACTTGAAATCTTGTCAAACTTTGTAAAATCGTTCTTAAATGTTAACAAAACATCCCATTTAAACAAAAATTATATATATATCGTACTTAAAAAGTCATGGTCTTTTTAAAATTACCTTTTTTACGTGAATGATCTGCATTTAAACTTAGCGCTGTAAAAAAAAGCATATATTTAAGAACTTAACATTTTTTTCTAAGGTTCATAACTTCTATGTTTTTACTTGAAATCTTGTCAAACTTTGTAAAATTATTTTTAAATGTTAACAAAACATCCCATTTAAACAAAATTTGTATGTATATTGTACTTAAAAAGTTATAGTCTTTTTAAAATTACCTTTTTTACGTGAATGATCTGCTATTAAACTTAGCGCTGTAACAAAAAGCATATATTTAAGAACTTAACACTTTTTTTCTAGGGTTCATAACTTCTATGTTTTTACTTGAAATCTTGTCAAACTTTGTAAAATCGTTCTTAAATGTTAACTAAACATCCCATAAAAACAAAATTTGTATATATATTGTACTTAAAAAGTTATAGTCTTTTTAAAATTACCTTTTTTACGTGAATGATCTGCTATTAAACTTAGCGCTGTAAAAAAAAGCATATATTTATGAACTTAACACTTTTTTTCTAGGGTTCATAACTTCTATGTTTTTACTTGAAATCTTGTCAAACTTTGTAAAATCGTTCTTAAATGTTAACTAAACATCCCATAAAAACAAAATTTGTATATATATTGTACTTAAAAAATAATAGTCTTTTTAAAATTACCTTTTTTACATGAATGATCTGCGTTTAAACTTAGTGCTGTATCAAAAAGCATATATTTAAGAACTTAACAGTATTTTTCTAAGGTTTATAACTTCTATGTTTTTACTTGAAATCTTGTCAAACTTTGTAAAATCGTTGTTAAATGTTAACAAAACATCATATTTAAACAAAATTTGTATATATATTGTACTTAAAAATTTATAGTCTTTTTAAAATCACATTTTTTACGTGAATGATCTGCATTTAAATTTAGCGCTGTAACAAAAAGCATATATTTAAGAACTTAACACTGTCCTTGCCATAGTCATAACTTCCAAATTTAAGCATATATTTAAGAACTTAACAGTATTTTTCTAAGGTTTATAACTTCTATGTTTTTACTTGAAATCTTGTCAAACTTTGTAAAATCGTTGTTAAATGTTAACAAAACATCATATTTAAACAAAATTTGTATATATATTGTACTTAAAAATTTATAGTCTTTTTAAAATCACATTTTTTACGTGAATGATCTGCATTTAAATTTAGCGCTGTAACAAAAAGCATATATTTAAGAACTTAACACTGTCCTTGCCATAGTCATAACTTCCAAATTTTAATTGAAATCTTGTCAAACTTTGTAAAATCGTTCTTAAATTTTAATTAAATTTACCAATGAAACAAAATGCTTTAATTTGTTGTATTTAAATAGTTATAGTCTTTTTTAAATTACGTTTTTTACGTAAATGATCTGCGTTTAAAACTTAACGCTGTAACAAAAAGCAGATTTTTAAGAACTCAACACTGTCCTTGTCATAGTCATAACTTCCAAATTTTTATTTGAAATCTTGTCAAACTTTGTAAAATACTTTTTGAATGTTAATTAAATTTACCAAGTAAACGAAATGTCTTTACATTTTGTACTTAAAAAGTTATAGTCTTTTAAAAATTATCTTTGTTATATAAATGTTTATTTTGTATAACTGAACACAATTCTAAATTTTTCTAAACCAATTAAAACAACTTAAAAACTGCTTTAATTAAACATTAAAAGATTTGAAAAATATATATAAATTTTACATAATTTTGTTATAAATTTTTGGTCAGTACTCAGTACAGCCGTTGGTAATCTTTTTAAATGGGCCGATTTTAAATATACGTTGCTCGCGGGCGCACTTTATTAGAAAATTATTAAAAAACATTAAATAGTACTTAAAGAAGGTATGCACAAAAATGAATATTAATAAAGCATTTTTTTCTGTTTATTATCGATCACATTAAATGTTTTTTCTAAAGAAATACTACAATGAGTTGTTTAAATTATATATGTATCAAATTTAAATAAAACATCTGGCTAAAGATTTATGCTTTGACTGCAACAATCTTGAACTGAATTTAAACGTATGCAATGCTTAAAGTAATTTTTGTGATGGGCTAATAAAAAAAAAATTAATTATTTTATTTGATATATTAATTTAGTTAGTGCTTTTTTGATTTAGAAAAATGCATAACTTAATAAACAAACCCAGCAAAATGTAGTTAAATATATGATTGTAAACCCTCGAGTTCAATAACTACTTTGGAATTTTATTTATTTGTAATAGATATAAATTTACGTTTGATAAAGTTTAAAAAATGTAGCTAAGGCGAAACTAAAATACGGGAGAATAAAAAGAGCAGTTAAACGCATGATGTAATTGAATACCATGAAGAAAGATATACTATATATTCTGATGCATTTGATGATATTAGGAACAAAAAACCATCGAACAGAACAATAGTGAAGTTATTGACGTAGACATTAGTTATATTTCAATAAATATTTTATCGAGAACTTTATTGAAGGATCGAGAGTCATTGCTAGTATCAATGTTAATTGTGACACAATACTAAGACATTACGACTTTTTATCTATAAAGAACCCAAACAAAGTATCACCTATAGTTACAGAATATTTTCTGAAAAACTTTAAAAGTCCAGGTTAACTATAATTTCGAAATAACTTAAACAAATTACAAAACTTTTATCTAAAATTAACCTTAAAAAATAATTTTTAGATACATGTGTGATAGTGGTTCATGAAAAACAAATTGAAAAGAAAACTGTACTGAGTAGTCTACATGTAAAACAAATAGAACAAATGCTCAAGGCCAAAAAATAATCATTCTTGTAAGAAGCAGAATACCAAGAATAATTGTAAGTTTTTTGACACTTATTCGAATTAAGAAACTTTTGTTTTTCAGCCAATAATTTGTATTCTAAATTAAAAACTTTATTTACGCTAATAGTTTTGCAAAATTTTACAGTATGTCAACAAAAACCTGAAGTCTTTAACCATTCTCAATCCTTTTGCTAACGAAGAACCAAACGAGGAAAGAAGAAAGTATATAGGAGATTTAGTTGGCATCAAAAACATAATCAGAAAAACGTTTCATCAAGAATACTTGCCTAAGGATAGAGTTAATGACTCTGAATTAGCTACATTGAAAGTGAGTCTTCTACATATATTAAACGTGACAAAAAAGTATTATATATATTAAAACGATTTCAATTATTATACTTAGTACGCTCAGCAACTTATGAAAAATGAAGAGGCTGGGCAGTTGCAAGTTTTCGAAAACTCTAGAGAGTACAGACAAGAAGTCCCCTTTGATACTTTATTATGTGGTGGACCGTCAAACTCTCTAGAGGACAGAAATGTTTGTTTTGATTGTGGAAGAAAAACTGTCGAAAAAAGCAAAAAGTTAAAAAATTCAAAAACAGACACTTGGGTAATTTTTGTTAATCTTTATTATTAAAATAGAAATTGATATGTTTTTGACAAATTTCAAAGTTGTCTATGAAAAGCATAGAATAATATTTAATAAAAAAAAATCAATAATCTTACGATATGTTTACTGCGGTTCAACAAATATCTACTGCTGTTGTTTTCTTGCTAAAAAATTAACTTACACAGAAGTTGTTTTTTAAAGAAGGTCCCTAAGTTTATTCAACTTAATTTGATATTCAAAATGTGTAATTTTATTTTGCTTAAAAACTTGCTAATAATCAACCTTATTGTTTTGATTATTTGTTCAACACTTTAAAACTGCAGTAAACATACCGATAACTTATTTTTTGGTATTATAAATAAATGTATATAATATACTCTGGTTATTTAATATTGAAATTACATTAAGATCTTCTGCGAAAGAAAAGAATGTAGGCGTTGGTTTCATTTTGAGTGCTTAGGTTTAAGAAAGAACCCACCTAAGACTAAAAAGTGGATTTGCAATATGTGCAAAACGAGAAGATAGTACTTTTTTTAAACATTTTTCTGTTTTGTATTTCCTTTAAGTAGCATAAATTATAACTTAAAATTTGTATCAGGTTTATAGTAATCTATGTTTATTTGATTGATGATCAAGAGTTTTTTGCATAAAAATAGTTATTTTTAGTTTTGTGTTTTAAATGAAAAAAAAAACTTCTCAAAGAGTGTTCTATAAAAGTATTATTTTATTAATGAAAGACTTTGCAAAGCTAGATAAAAATACAAAGGTTATTTAAAATAATCAATAATGTTACATGATATACAAAAAATTAAAGTTCTAAAACTACTATTTTTGCAAACAGAGCTAAATTTTAAACGCAGATCATTCACGTAAAAAAGATAATTTTAAAAAGACTATAACTTTTTAAGTACAATATATATACAAATTTTGTTTAAATGGGATGTTTTGTTAACATTTAACAACGATTTTACAAAGTTTGACAAGATTTCAAGTAAAAACATATAAGTTATGAACCCTAGAAAAAAAGTGTTAAGTTCTTAAATATATGCTTTTTGTTACAGCGCTAAGTTTAATAGCAGATCATTCACGTAAAAAAGGTAATTTAAAAAAAGTCTATAATTTTTAAGTACAATATATATACAAATTTTGTTTAAATGGGATGTTTAGTTAACATTTAACAACGATTTTACAAAGTTTGACAAGATTTCAAGTAAAAACATAGAAGTTATGAACCCTAGAAAAAAAGTGTTAAGTTCTTAAATATATGCTTTTTGTTACAGCGCTAAGTTTAATAGCAGATCATTCACGTAAAAAAGGTAATTTTAAAAAGACTATAACTTTTTAAGTACAATATACATACAAATTTTGTTTAAATGGGATGTTTTGTTAACATTTAAAAAGAATTTTACAAAGTTTGACAAGATTTCAAGTAAAAACATAGAAGTTATGAACCTTAGAAAAAAAGTGTTAAGTTCTTAAATATATGCTTTTTTTTACAGCGCTAAGTTTAATAGCAGATCATTCACGTAAAAAAGGTAATTTTAAAAAGACCATGACTTTTTAAGTACAATATATATATAATTTTTGTTTAAATGGGATGTTTAGTTAACATTTAAGAACGATTTTACAAAGTTTGACAAGATTTCAAGTAAAAACATAGAAGTTATGAACCTTGGAAAAAAAGTGTTAAGCTCTTAAAAATATGCTTTTTGATACAGCGCTAAGTTTAAACGCAGATCATTCACGTAAAAAAGGTAATTTTAAAAAGACTATAACTATTTAAGTACAACATATGAAAATATTTTGTTTCTTTGGTAAAGTTAGGTAACATTTAAGAACGATTTTACAAAGTTTAACAAGATTTCAAGTATAACTGTGGAAGTTATGATAATGGCAAGGACAGTGTTTAGTTCTTGAACAAATTCTTTTTACGATCTGACACGTAAAAAAGGTAATTTTAAAAAGACTATAACTTTTTAAGTAAAAAAAAGTAAAAAAAAAATTTAATTGGGAAAGTTAGTTAACATTTAAGAACAATTTTACAAAGTTTGACAAGATTTTAAATAAAACTTTTGAATTTATGACTATGGCAAGGACATAGTCTATCTTTTATTCTCTTAGTACTTTTTAACTCTACAACTCTTCTAATGTAACGTTTGAAATTGTCTAGAGTTATTCTGTTTCGGTTATGAGACTATTATAAAGTTTTTTTTTTAACAGTATAAATTTATTATAACTTTACTGTTACGGTACTTTAAATGTGTTTAAATTATATTAGCTAAATTTATTGTTATAAATTAAAATTCTTATACATATTTATTTATTTTACTTATTAAAATTCTTTACCAAATTATATTCTGTTTAACCAACTTAAAATATAATATTTTCTAGGTTGTTGTTCTGTTGATATTTCAAATTCCAAACCATTTTAGGATACAGCGTTAAAGAGCTACTCTCTCTATTTTTAGCATCATGATTACCTTTTTTACTAAGGTTTACATTGAGTAATAACATCTTTCAAATTAAACTGATTAATTTTATAAATAAAATGTTATTAATGTTTAATTTTTATTGAAAGTTTATACTTTAGCCAACTTTAGCTAATATATAAATGTGATTTGTTTAAAATTCTAATTTTTTTAATCCAACATATTTATATAAAGTTTTAAATGAATTTGTTATTAACTGTGGAGATTTTTATGCAATAATAGTGTTACGCTCTAAAACAAATACTTTTACAAATAACGCGCAGTTTAAATAGAAGGTTTTTCATTTAATTTGTACGTGACTATAACGTTTTTATTATTATTTTAATTAACTTAAACTGTTTTTAGCTTTTTAACTATATTGTAAAAAAATGTATTGTAGTATGATGATGTATTACTCGATATCTTAAAGATTTCCGATTTATGTAAGAGATTATTAAAACATACTTTATAAGCGTTTTTTTTTTCGTTTAATAAATATTAACAATCAAGAGTATTTTTATTTAATATTTTTTGATTTTGTTTTTATTGATTATGTTTTAACTTATTAACATATAACTTTTGAACTTGAGTTTATTAATTTTTATTTTGTTTTTTTAGTTTAAATGAGTCTTAATGAGTCTGTAAGTCGAATTCTTACTTTAGCCAAAATTAGCCAACATTAGCCAGTTTTTACTTTAGCCAACATTAGCCGCGATGAGGTTATTCAAGCAGAACGTTTTCAGTCTTTTTTTGAATCTTAGCCAGAAAAAAATCTTAGCCAATTAAGATCTCAATCTTTGATTATATCATTAAGATCTCAATATCTTTGTAAGAGCTTTGTAAGATTAGTACACGAGCATAAAGTCAATTTTATAGGCAAATTTATAAATTTTTCAAAAAACATAAAACTCTAATGTCAATTATTTTCTTTATCTTAAAACCTATCTAAAATTTTTTTTTTATCTTAGAGAACGCACCTTTGTCTTTAATTTAAGAAAAAAAAAATTGGTTTGGGGTTTGAATTATTTCATGGGGTCCCTCCAAAAATAAAGGATTTTTTTTTTGTTTTTTCTATTAAAATTGCTTTATAACCAAAAATATTTTTTTTTTTTAATATTTTTTTTTTGATTTCCCTTAGTTTGCATGTTATTTAAACTCTTAAATAGTTATTTTATAAATAATGTTAATATCTTTTACGATTTGGCCCCAAAACAAAATGATGTATATTACACTATCATTTGCCTTGGCCATTTCCTAGATAAAAAATAGATAAAAGGAAAAAAAAAATTAATAAGAATGTGAATTACAACAAATGTAATTAAATTATTATAATTTAATTAAACTGCAACTGTGCAAAACTGAACCTCCGTGCAAAATTGTCACTCGTTTAATTTTGTCTTCATGCAATTTTGACCTGTTCCTATTTTTATTATATAGGTTTTAATTTGAAGTGTAGCTTATCTTGTTTGTATTTATAGTATTTGTATTGTAACTTGTTTAAAATCAAACAATTTAAAGTTCTCGACTTAAATGTCTTTAAGGAGATTTTTATCTATATTTATTTTAACAGTTTATTATTAACAAAACAATGTTTCACTCCTATGCAAGGACGTAGCTCAAAAAATTTATGAATCTACAAAAACTAAAACATCTGAAATGACGCGTGATAACGTCCTAGCGGGGATACAGCAACTTAAATTATCTCTAATGTTATTGAATTTAATCTGAAAACATGCAGTTATGTTAATACGTCAAAAATAGAATGTTGAAGTACGAGTGATAACTGTATACAAGGCAATTTATTTTGCTCACACCCCCTATGACTTTTTATGTATTGCCACTTGTGTAAACCCAAAAAACATTCATTAAAAACAAGTACAGTAGACTACCGCTTAAGTACGCAAATTGAACCCGACCAAAAAGTGCACACTTAGCACGGGTAGTGCGTACTTTTTGACGACATAGTAGAATATGAAACTTAGTTGTTTGTTTTCTTTCTTACAACTAGCCACCAAATAATTAAGCCAAATAAACAAGTCTTTTTGTTTTTGATAACATTTAATACATAGTTCTAACCTGCAAAATTTTTTAATAGATTTTAAAATGATTTATTTTTCTATAAAAGGTTTCTACATAATTAATACATACATCTAACATAGAAAGTCAATGTCAGTCAATGATATAAAAAGGAATATTAAGCCATATTTTGTTTTGTTAGAGGGAAAGTACCAAACTACATTGTGTTTAATGGATGTCATCAAATTTCCACAATTTTTTTTTGTAAATCCCCTAAATTATGCTGACTAAGCAAATATGCAATATAGCTTTTTTCATTGAGGTAAAATCATTCAAACGTATAAATTGATGCTAACAGCTAAATAGTCTTATATACAGTAATCTCTCGCATCTTTACGCACTCGTGACGTTACGCAATCTCGTTTAGTTACGCATTTTAGAATTCTAAAAATTTCAATTTGTCAAATTTCTTATGGCATGAAATTTAATTCCTACTCAAAAAATCCGTTAATATATCCTTAATACATGGCAAGACAAGTTTATTCTTATGTGGGCAAAAGTCAAATTTAAAAAAGTTGTAGTAACATAAACAAATTTTATAAAACATTTTTCTTTTATTTTATATATTTTGTTCAAAAGAAGAAACCCATTACAGCACCAAATACATATTTTTGTAAAAGGCTATAGAAAAAAATTTAATATAGACACCACATCATTTCTTAATTGTAAACAATTGCTTAGCTATAAATTAAATTTGCTAAGTAAAATAGAATATAAATGCAAAGTATCAAATAAGTCACATATTAATTAAGACAAAGATAAAATCTACTTATTTTAAAATTTATTAAATTTTCTATTGTTATTTTATATAAATTTAAATCCTATTTTTTGATATATTTGTTTAGTTTGATCTTTTGTTTTATAATAAGTATATTTGGTTCCTCTCGTATCTTTACGATCTCTCGTATCTTTACCATCTTATCTGGGGACACAATGTGCTTAAATAAGCGAGAGGTTACTGTAACATAAAAATTTTTGAGTGAAACAATAAAATCTTATAATATTTGAATTTATAAACAGTAGTAATGGTGACACAGTTAACAGCACATAAATAAATAACATTGATGTTAGCCTAATCGAAGAGCACTATGTAAGATCACCATGTATTGACCTGACTTAAAGTTAATACTTAAGTTTTCATTTAAACTCTAGTATTAAATTTTCTAAAATTTGCTAAAAATATATACCATAAATAATTTTCACAGAACAAAAAATTGCTAATTAACTTTTGTATGAAAATTTTCATAGAAAATATAGAACAATAATTTTTCATTGGTGATTTCCTTTAAATTGAAAAAAAAAATACTAAAATACTGTCTTCTTCTTAGTTTTTTAAAAATTGACCTTATATTTTCAGGAAGTGGTTCATGCATTAGTAGAAAAGATCTTATTTTAACAGTTTGAAAAAAAACTAAGAAGCTTATGACCAAACTATTTATTACTAACCAATTTATCATATTTTCTAAGGCCATAGGGAGTCTGATTTTTTTTACAAAATATAACATTGATTGTTCTTTAAAAGTTTAAAATATATACTACAAGATATTATTCATAAAAAAGAATTATTATAATTAAATTTTATACTTTATTTTCTCTATTAAAATTATATGAAACATAAAATGTTTAGGATCCGGTCAGATCTCAATTTACAAAAAAAATCTGGATCCGGTTCCGGCTGGATCTTAATTTGAAAAAACATCATCCCGTTTTGGACGGGTATTAAATAAAAATAAAGATCCGGATCAGATCTTAGATCACTAGGTAACTCAGGCTGCTGATAGTTTTTATAACTTTGTTTTATATCTAAAACAATGTTTAAACAACCAGTATTCTGTTTTACCACAGATCTGTTTATTTATAAAGATAAAAATAAAGACGAAGGTAATAGCAAAATACTATATTTGTAAAATAGTATTTTTTGTTAATATTTCAATTTAAATGTTATCAAAATTCATTTTTCAAGTTCTTTTGAGTTCACATTATACAATCAAAAAATGTGGATCTGCCTAATTGGAAGTTAACTTCTTGTAATTCTTATTTATTACTGAGATCATTACATTAAATAGTTGACCTACTTACCTTTTGTTCAATTGTAAAGTCTAAATTCTTAAACATACCTTTTGAAAAACTTCAAATTTATTAATTATTTTTTCTTTTTAAATCATATAACAATTTAAATTACTTCATAAAATTATTGATAAATTTAAAAATTAATTACATTTCTGATAGAAACTTCACCTTATACCAAAGACTTTAACATAAATTTTATGTGTGTATAATGTTAGATATATGTGTGTAAAAAATTTCTTTTATTATTTTGATATATATACTTTTTAATTGTTTAATGTTGTAAATTTTAATAGTCTCATTTTTCATAGAGTTTTACTTACTTTACTTACAATGTTAAAGGGCGTAAAGCAGTCTAATTTTTTTTTACAAAAAATAACTTTTCAAATTTTGAAATTTTTCAAGACCTAGAATCTCGAACTTTAAAAAACTTACTAAAATTCTATCTTCTCCTTCATTTTTAAAACAACATAGTTTAAATTTTCAGGGAAATAATTTTTCAATATCGTAAACAATTTGTAGGAAGCAGATTTATATAGAATAAATATTGATAAAATTATGACTAAAATTAATAATAAAAAATTGTTTTGTTTATTTTTTATGAAATATTTTTTTTTTTAATTATAAAATCTGTTTAGAAAAAATTGTTTAAAATCTAATTAAAACCACTCTGAAAAATTTTTAGAACAATTGCTCAAAAATTGAATGAGTAGGTAGAATTTTAGTGAAATAATATATTATTGCCCTTTTAGTTTAGGCCTCCTATATTGAACCTATTGAATGCTCTTACTTTGATCGCTTATATCTAACTAGTTGCCGCTTATATCTAAACAGTTGCTTTGAGTTTTAACAAGCAGTAGAAAATAACAAGGAGCTTATCTAATTATGTAAAAATTAAGACTAAGTTTCAAAAAACAATTCCCCTACCCCCCTATGCCTTTAATATTTTAATTGATAAACCAAAATTTTTTTGTAAATAAATGTAAAGTTAACACTAATTAAAATAGTTTAAGCATATAAATGCTGATAAATTATAACTTTTTATTTAAAACAAAAAAAATGTATAAAAATTGTTTTTTATTAACTCCTTCTATAAAGAACCCATTGAACTTTCATCTTTTTACCCTCTTATCTCAATAACTAAAGAAAAAATTGAAAATAAAGTAAAAGTTTTCTGCTGTTTAAGTTAGAATTCCCAACCCCTGGTGTTACATGTAATACACTTTTTTTAAAGAAAAGATCTATATTTTTTTTCATGTTGGTTTTCAAATAAGATTGAATTACAGTAAAAATGAGTTTGAAGTTAATATTATAAAATATATTTTAATAACACATTTTATATTAAAAAAAAATTAAGTGCTTAACTTGATGGATGAATAGAAAAAAATATATTACTAATAAAATATGCTGATGACAGGATTCAAACCGCTGATCATGATTTCGATTGACATTACGGTGTGCTGCCTTAACCGCTCGGTTAACCTTAACCGCTATATCTACTCGTCTAAATTTCAGTTTTTGCGTTTATATATTTAATAATTTGAACAACTCAAAACAAATTTTTGCATTACTCCTTATTCCTAGCTGTTATTTTAATAAATATCTTATAATATATTAAATTACGTACTTTTTTTGTTATTTATTACTTTTGATCCGAAAAAATTAAAACAAACAAGATAACTTACAATTAATTTTTCCAACAGGAAATTTGAGCATAAGTAGTATTTCCTTTTATTTGAATTGTTACACCGAAACATAAGCTTAATATTTTAACTTATACTTGCAAAATGCTAAAAAACTTTGTTCCTTACAATCTTTTTATTTATTTTATATCAGGGTTTCCCAAAGTGGGCGATATCGCCCCCCTGGGGGCGATTTTAGTAATTCGGGGGGCGATAATTAGTAAGGGGGCGAAAGGGTGGGCGATAACTAGTAAGGGGGCGAAAAGGGGGCGATTTTGAAATTTTTGGCTGTCATAAGATATTTACTTTTTTTCTTGCTATTTTACTATTTTTAGCTTGCTATGAAATTATTAGACCCTGAGGTAAAACTTAAACAAAAAAGTTTATTTTATTTATGAAAAAAAAAAGAAAAAAAATCTAGTGCTTATGACTCCTACTTTCAAGTAAATACTATATTTTCATTTATATATTTCCATATTTAACAATTACATATATCATAGACGATTGGAATCCCTCTCACTATTTTACAACCTCACATATATGTTATTTGGGATCATAAATGGTTTGTAAAAATCTATGTTATTTATTATTAACTATCACCTCATGATGTTTCCAGTTTTTTTTTGAAAAGTCACTAAGTAAGACTAAGAAATAAAACTATACAGAGTTGCCAATTTACCTAGAAACCTGGAAAACTCTGAAATTTGACAATTTAGGCAAAAAAAAAACTTGGAAAAAATCTGTAATTTTTAACAATTTTAACATATTAAGTAGTAAAATTTAGATTTGACACAAAAAAGCTATCATATAGATAAAAATATGGATCCCTTCGAGGCAGATATTTTTGAAGTAAACGACTTACAGGAAACCTTCTCAGACTTACAAACTGACCTTGAACTTAAAGTAAGTTCTTTCAAAGAACGATATTAAAGCTTTTGGACTCAACAAAAACTAAGGCAAAAGTATCCAATCATTTGAGAGGAATTTAGACTGTTGTTTATAGCTTTTCCTTCTAGCTATGTTGCTGAAAAAGCTTTCAATTCAGTTATCAGCATCTTGAGCAAAAGATCTAATCTAGATATTTATAAAAGAGGTGACTTAAGGCTCTATTTAACTGATTAAGAATCAGATTAGAAAAACTTGCAAGCAGTCATGAACCTTATCGTTCACATTATATTAGACTTCAGTAGCAGACATTATTTTATGAAAGTTTTTTTTATTTTATTTGATATTTTTAAATATTTTTCATTTAGCCCGGTTTGTATTGTATTTAAGTAGTCTTTTTAAAATAACAACTTTATTAA
Source organism: Thalia democratica (assembly GCF_965202585.1). Lineage (NCBI taxonomy): Eukaryota > Metazoa > Chordata > Thaliacea > Salpida > Salpidae > Thalia > Thalia democratica. The sequence continues at coordinate 52,746,721 of NC_139169.1, read as the reverse complement.
GCTATTTATTCTACAACAGGTTTGCATAATGCCTAATAAATATTAATTAAGGTAGACTTCCTCTTGAGTTCGTCTTTTTTACCCAAAAAAAAAGCAAATTTATGTTTTCTTAAATTTAACTTAAGTAAAGTCTATTACTAACTAAATATTTAAAAAACAAAATATATATAATATTTAATAGCTTGTATAGATTTTTTTTTAATGAAAGTTTGTTTTATATATTAGTGGATTTCATATTTAATCGTAACATAATTGCATATAACATATTAAAACTTGTTATTTTGTAAAAAAAAAAGATAATAATTTTTTAAGTTTGCACTTTTTGATTTTTTTCAAAGTGCGAACTCAAGCGGAAGTCTACTATATTTATTAAATGGTTTATGTTTTAAAGTTGTTAATAGTTTTATTTTGACCTTGTTAATTTTGTAGTTCATATTCGTCGTTTTACATTACACTAAAAGTTTTTATAGCATAGTGATTAAAATATTTGTTTGAAAGACCTTTATTTGACAGGTTTTTGTTACTACTTGTTTAATCTGTATATAACTTGTATCACTATATTACTATTATCTGATTGTAAAATTTTGGTAACCATTAAAGTTTTTATTTCTAAAAAGAATTTTTTGGTTTTAAAAGAGTATAAATTTGAGGTCTCTATTTGAAATGACTTCTACGTTTTCATTTAAAAGTTTCTTAAACTCAATTTTATTTTCTAACTTTATTTATTATTGTTAAAAATTTTACTATTATATAAGGAGTTTTAAACTATTAATACAACTGTTTTTTGTTTTATCTTAATTCAACATATATTAGCAATTAGAACATACTTGTTTTATTTTAATACTTCAACACTAGCTTTTAGTTTTTCAATATTTTCCTCTGTTAAATTATTAGAGGCTAATAGCTAGAAAAAAAATTTAAACAGAATTAAATAAGCCATCAAAAAGACTGCTACAGTTACAAAACAAAATTTTAACCTAGTTATAAGTTTTTTTTAATTGATTACTATCTGTTCACAGAATTAACTGCAAAACATTAGATTTTTTTTTTGAATAAAGAAAAAAAAAGTTAGAATTAAGGTTTAGTTCCCTAAAGATTATTCCAAGTCAAATACTATTTCATGGTGTTGTACTACGAAACAAATAGTTTAAAATTAAATGTTTAACTTTACAACTAACTTGCTTCCAATATATCTTAGCATTGAAATTAATAAATTTACTGCATTAACTGAAGCTGTTGATGAAACCACTTTTCATGTGAGATAATCAACCAGTCGGTCAAACTTCCTCAAACTAGATCAGAAAAAAAAAAAAAGAATTATTTCATTATGTGTAAAATAAACTGTTCATTATTTTATAGTTTTTTAATCTCTGGTATAGTTATTTTTTAAATATGCCTATTTATAAAATAATTTAAGTTATTTGTGCGGCTTAAATAAGTTACTTAGTATTAACTTCTTAATGACCAAAATTTGTTATATGTGATATTGTTATAATGTCAGGTTAAATTTTCAGATGGGTAACGTACGGCTCAGATCCAGTCGAATTTCGACCCGCTAAGTAAATTGAAAACTACTTGTGTAAAATAAATAAGATTTAGTTTTTTTGTTACTTAACATTTTGAAATACGCTTTCATTTCGTTTTCACTTCACAATTATTTCTATTTTTAGTTCACAATCAGTTCACAAGTATTTTCTAGATCACAATAATACTAAATTATTTTATTACAATTTTGCTCGAGTTTTTTAATTTTCTTATTTGTTGTTTTTTTTAAATCATGCAGCCCGCAATTACATTTTTTTAACGAGTTAAAACTAGAAAAGATATTTTAGTAAATATGAATTGCTGACTACAAAAGTTGTCCACCACTGACCTAAAAGTTTCATTAGTTTCAAAACAGTTCATATTTAAACAAGATTGATTACAGATTACACAAGGCTTTTTAATAATTAAGTATTTTAATACACTTTACTGGGCTTCTAAGAAAATAACAGTAAATTATTTTCTTAAGCCCTGTAAACTACTTTGAACAGAAAATGCGAGCATAAGAAGTACCAGACTAAATTACATTTCGAACACAACTTTTTTTAGCTCAAAAGTTTGTACTCAAAAGAAAAACTACTTTGTAAAATCGTGGGGGCGATTTTTTTTCAAATTACTGAAAAGGGGGCGATTTAGTAAATGAGTTTGGGAAACCCTGTTTTATATGGATCTAACAAGTCTCTTTTTTTTCTCTAAGAAGTAAGAAACTCTTTTTTTTTCACTACGCACTTATTTAATTTTACATTAGTCTTTTTAACCAAAATAGTTCCTGTTTCTTTTTAGAGAAAAATAAAAGATGGTTAGAGCAATCAAAAAAGTCACTGTCTACCTTAGTTGCCAGAATTTTTCGGCTATTTTTGCCCTCATTCAACTTCTATATGAAAATTGACATATAAAAATTTTTAACCGTTAAGTATCGCCCAAGAGCTAAGTTTGGCTTTCTTTGAATTTCAGTAAATGAAGTCTACAAATAAAACACTATACTATAGTGCTATTCTTATTAACTTTCAGTTTACTGAAATTAACTTCTTTATACTAGAATACTTAAAGAATAATTCTTGCAAACTTAGAATACAAATTCCGGTATCATTTTTTAGCTGATTTAAAAGTTGCTTGCAGTTTTTTGTTCATACTTACAGTTTTCAAATGCAGAAGTCTATCAGTTAGGTTCGCGTTTTTTGAGTTCGCACAGTCGGTTAAATTTGCAAATATTGAGTTCGCACTGCTGTTTAAGTTTGGATTTAAAAATTAAAAAAAAATTGCTTAGTATGTAACTTTTTCAATTTTAAGTTGAGTGAATTTGAGTTTAATATATGCTTCAAAATATTATTAATAAATGAGTAATTTTTTTCTAGTTTATTTAAATAAATATATAAAAACATTAGAAAATTAAAGAAAAACGAAACGTAAAACTTTTAAATGTACTAAATGTTCTAATCAAAGAAATCATTTCTTAATTGAAAACTTTTATTTTATATTTCTGTAAATTCAGTCTCAAAATAGCAGTAATAAACACTTTTTTTTTGAAAAAAAGTAAACTAAAAGATTGTTTTTCAATTTTAAAAGACGATTCTTTTTAAAATCTATAAATGAAATTGTACTTAATGTTTAGACTATAATTTTTTTTATAATTTACAGTAACTTCAAAATATGTAACCTTTTTGTAATAAATGTTGGTTTAAACTTTAACGATAATAGTGGATAAAAGCTTTTTTTTATTATTAATAGAGTAATTTATAAAATACATTATTTTAGTATTGAACTCTAATATCTATACAGTTTTAGACTTTTATTTTGAATACAAAGTGAAATTTAGTAAGTGTACTTAATGAAAAGGTTATTTATCAGTTTTATAATAAATTTTATAAACAAAAAACTCTTTAGTTTATTTAGTTTGTACATATTCCTACAGTCAACAGAATTTTTGGATAAACTTAAAAAAACAAATGATATTTTTTCTAATAATTGGACGTATACAAGTCAGTACATTTACCTATAGGATACAGAAAACTTTTAAATGTAAAAAATTCATTAGCTTAAAGTTTAATTTTTGTAGCTAATTTAAGTATTTTTTCCAATACTTGAAATATAGTAAGTAACTTGTTGGAAAAATTTGCGATAAACTAGCTAAAAAGAATATATTAAAAACTAAAGCTTTATCATAGTCAACATATAAAAAATACAAATAATAAAAACAAATCAAAGTAATTGCAGAAATAATAATTGCAGAAATTGTAATAGTTCACTATCTAAAATCCAGCAAAACTATCTACATAACCAAAAATCACATCTTATAAACAGTAAAACTTATTTTACAATATAAAACACCTAGAAGAATTTATTTTAAATTTTAAGCTGGTCTTTTAATCTTTTTTGTACATCATAATAATGAAAAACAAATGGATTTAAGCTGTTAGAATTAAGTTGCTTCTATTGGTACTTCTTAAAACTAAACCATATAAATAATAGGAAATACTATTTAAGCTTTATAACTAACTGTTTTATGTCATTATTTTAGGTATTAATTTGAAAAATTAATAAGAAAAAGGTCAAAAATCATCAAATAATCTACTGTGAAATTAAAAAGACTAATCAAATAGATTCAAGATACTTTCTACACTATTTTTTTCTAAAAGGTAGTTTTCACATAAAAATTAGAGCTTACATTTGTAGTTTCAAAATTTCATTTGTATAAAAGCTTTTGTGATACAAAAATTATGAATAACTTTAAATTTAGTATAAAGAAAATTGATAGAAAGATACAGCTTAAAGTGCATTTTAAGATCAAAAATAATGAATATCAAAATGTTCTATTAAAAACTAAACTTCGAAGGTACGAGGTAAAAATTTAACTTAGTTTTAAGCATTCAACTATTTTTAAACATCTGAACGAAAAGAGAGGTTTAATAAAAATATAATTTGAACTTAAAAAATATTTTGTAACGTTACATAAGCTTGGTTTATACAACTGACTTTTTAAAGCATTTCTAAAAAACTAGTAAATCAGAAATCAATAAGACAATTAAGTTTTAACAAAAACAACAATTCATAAGTTGACACACTGAGTAAAAAACTGTTTACTTCGAAATTTTTTAATAAAGGTAGTATACTAAGTTGGTAAATTTTTACATTTAAAGTAAAAAATAGACTAAGGAGACTAAAACTAAATAAACTCTTATACTTCTATACACTTTTTCAAAATTCTTTAGCATTTATTAAACTTCAATTCAACCGATACAGTATTCATGAAGTAATACTAAAATTAACTAAAAATAAAAATTACTGTTCTTTTGATCAGAAAGTTGTATTACATGCCACAAAGCAAGAGCAAATTATAACAGAAAATAAAGCATTTTGAGTATTTTCAATCTCTCATGTTTACTTAAACTTGGATTAGCATTCTAATAAAAATAAAAATCTTTATAAAAAAAATTTAAAATTTGTTGATTTTCTTTTGGATTTTAGTAAAAATATATCTAAGTTTAATTAATATACATTATGTTTTTTTTAATCGCAAATTTTTTTTTTCAATTTAAGGTTCTTTGCTTAAAAACATAAGAAAAGTTGTGTAAATTAGTTAAAATTTTTAAATATTACTACAAAAGCTTTGTTTTACATATGTTAGTCTTTGAAACCTTTACAGAAAAAGTTGAATTTCAAAAACTTGTTTATCACTCAAAAATAATTTATATAATATTTGAAAATCCATTGTGGTTAAATATAATACTATTAAACATTTAAAACGAAGAGTTAGAACAACTATATAAATATTATGAGGTGGAAAAATTGAAATCGTACTTTTATTTAAGTTGTAAAATAAAAAAAAAGTTTTGAATGGTAAGAAACTTTTTTTTTAACGAACTTAAAAACCAAAGTATTTTTTATTTAAAAAAGATGGTCTAAAAATAAATAAATAGATAACTTACAAACATTGCTGAGTTACTTAGAATAACTGAAATATTAAAACAAAAACTAACTAGAAGAGATGAGTGCTCCTGGGACAATTAAATCCTATTTGTTTTGAAACTTTGACAGGCACTATCAAATTGGAACATTATCTCGAAATCTTAACTAACTTTTTGCGGTTGGTTTAACTGAAATCAGCGCTTTAAGTGATATGAATTCCTGTTGATTCAAAAGGTTTTTAAAATAGATTGGGTTGAACTAGAAAAAACACATTTAATACTAAACAAAAAATATAATTTAAAGTAGAAAGCTATAAAAATTTATTCGAGTATAAAACATTAAAAATTGATGATTTTGTACAAATATTTTAATTAAAAAATAAAGTAATAAAACAACTTTGATACAAATACACAATACATTTTATCAAACTTAAAAATTTACTAGAAATAATTGTATATTTACTGACAATACTGTTTATCATGTTTATAAAATGTTCGAAGATAATTGAATTAGATTTAAATTGCTTTCATATGCAAAAAATGTACTTGAGGTACATTATATTTCAATACATTTTTAATAAATGAAAACTGTGGAATTTAATACAATTTGGAAGAAATAATCTCTTAATAAAATTTTTTTTTAAAGTATTGTTATATAAATATTTTACTAGTGGCCTGTGAATAAAATTAAATTATGTAAGTGACTTATTACAACAACCAACATCATCTTAGAAAGTAAAGCTTACATGTGATAAAACTGTATTTTTAGATCTATGAAATTATCTAGTTTCACACAACTTAAATTCAAAAATTCAACATATAGGGGCGTTAATGAGATTTATATAAAAGATAAACAAAAAAAAAACACTTACCCATAACTGTATGCCGCTAAAGAATGCACTTGAACAAACGTGAATTTAATGCTTGAATCTAAAAACAAAATATATTAATGCACATAAACTATAACTAACAAATCTTAAAATACAAATTAATTACAGATTTAAATTTTTCTTTAATATATATATTTCTTTTTATTTAAGTTTTTCTGGTTATGCCAATCTTATTAAAAAATATCAACTCTTCTTATGTATGTTTATTTTATGTTGTAAAATCATTAAAGTTTTAATACTATTTTTAGAATTATAAAGAAATTCAGCACAATGGGCTGGCAAATGGCTATTGAACATTTTAGTAACTTTAAAATTAAACCCATAGATTTAGTTAGTTATTTATAGCTAGGCTTCCTTTTTTTAAAATTGGCTTTAATTCTATTCTGCTTGAAGTTTAATAAAAGTTTTGTAAGCTTAAATGTAACAAATTTTTACTTTTTTTTACAATAGAAAAATAAGTTAAAAAAACTTAAAATTTATGTCAAAATTAAGGCCAACAGCAACTATCAAAAAATATCTTAGAAGCTTTTATATAGAAATTTTTTTTTAGGTTTTTTTTTCTTCGGTTTACTGTTAAAAAATGTTTGAATTCTTAGAAAATTTGTAAAAAAAGGTATATTTTCTCATTAAAAAAACTGATATTCTTTTGAAGATTTTATTGATGTATTTATGGCAATGTACTACAAAATATTTCTAAATGAGAATATTTCAACTGCTTGGTGCTGAAATATCTTCATTTTTTTATGTTTTAGCACATATGATAAGAATTCAATATACAATTTTACAAAATAAAACAATCATTAGGAAATTAACTAATTTTAGGTTTATACAAGCAAAATCCTGATGCCTATTTGCACTTTTTTTTTGAAAAAATATCAAGTAAAAAAATTAAGTTAAAAATTTTAAGTTTTTAAATAACTTATTGTATTTTCCAATACTATTTCAACAAAGTTTAAGAAAAATGTTAAAAAAGTTTCTCTAAATTAGTCTTACAGAAATTTTTCTCTAACATTCTGCAAGAAAATTTTGTCAAAACTATAAAGAATTTGGAGTAGTTTTCAAACTGTATAGGCAAAAACTAGTTGGATTTAAACTTACATAATTTCTTAAATACTTAAAGCAGAAAAACAACAAAACCAATTTTAAAACAAAGATATCAAACTTTGTTAAACTATGTTTAATTCTTTGTACAATTTCTTTTCAATGAGATTATTTTATTATACTCAATGGCCGCTTTAACCGGTTTTCAGCTTACTGTGTTCAGGTAAAGTTTATACAAAATGATTTTATTTTAGAAAACAAACATGATAATTAAGCCCATTTAAGAAAAAAAATACTGAATTAACCTGTTACTGAAGTTTTAATAATGAATATCTATGAAAACTACATTGCAAATAGTAGAGCAGTATGAAAATTAACTTAGTTATTTTTAAAACCAAGAAGTGCTAACAAATTGTAATAAAAGTATTAAGGGCATAGGGGGTTAAACACTTTTTTCACATTTTGATCTTATTTTATTGAGTTTTTAAGCTACAAGATGGTTTTTACTAATTTTAATAATAAAAAACAACTTTTGAGATATAGCAGGTCAAAGTGGGAGGCAACAATAGGTTCTTTTTGGGAGGGGCAAAGTAAAATAGCAAAAAAAAGACTACTTCACTAAAAATCTATCTTCTCCTACATTTTTTGAGATAAATACCTCAAACTTTCAGGATATGTTGTTTAAAATACTTTAAAACTTTGTCAGAAAGATTTATTGTTTTTTAAATTAAAAAATAAAATTAAAAAAAAAATAAACAGAAAACAAACAGTATTTTTTTTGTCACATATTATTTATTTTTATTTGTTTAAATTCTCTTCCGACACAATTTTTTTTAAATTGCAAGGAGCATATCCTGAAAGTTTGTGGCATTTATCTCGAAAAACGTAGAAGAAGATAGATTTTTAGTGAAGTAGTCTTTTTTTGCTGTTTTAGTTTGCCCCTCCCAAAAGGAAACTATTGTTGCCTTCCAATTTGATCTGCTATATCTCAAAAAGTAATTTGATTTTTTTTAATTTGTAAAAAGCAAATTGTAGCTTAGTTAAAATTCAATATTATAAGACTAAATTGTAAAAATGGTGATCTACATCCCTACGCCCTTAACATGTTTTTAATTGTTCTTCAAAATTTTTTGTAGGATGATTAGTTAAAACTAACTTTTTTCAAATGTTGGCTAGTATTAGCATGGTATTTAAGACTTGAGCATTTCGCTTTCAATATCGTTCTTGCGTGGTTAGAACTAGATTCTAGTTCATACTAGAAACATCAGGCATAATCCAGTCTATTAGTAAAATCATATTCTGTATTTAATAAATAAGTCTTATTTATGTAAAGCAATAATCAACTAGTTTACCTTTAAACTCAGGAACAGATTTCCATTTAGAAGTGTATTTTTGTTTATTGTTCCTAGTAGGTGCTTCAATTTCGACAGTTATCATTTTTAACCAGCTGTGACAAATAAATGTTTTAGTGCTTTATATTGATTAGGCTGTTATAGAATTAACTATCATAAAATAACAAATAACATTTTTTTAGTATTTTGGTTTAATAAATCTTGGGAATCATAATTGTACATATTTTTTTTACTAATATTGTTACTTGTTTTAAATTAAACAATTTAAAGTTCTTGACTTAAATGCCTATTTCAATATTTTGTTTTTAATTTTGTTTTACTTCCATTTATTTGTTTAAAATTTTTTTCAGATTTCTTAACAACAACTGATGATCTCCTATATGCAAATATAGGAGTGAAACATTGTTTTGTTAGTAATTAGCTATTAAAATATATATTAAATATTTTTTTTATTTAATACTTAATAAAAAATTCATTAGTTAGTTAGATAGATGTTTCTCCTACTTTTTAAACAACTTACAAATGTATACTTTGCTTTTAACTATTCTAACTACTAAGTTGAAGAATTATAAACTAACTGAGTTAATAATAATCAGAATTGCAACTCTTTAAGGCAAAAAAGTCAGCCTGTGTTACCTCAGACTAGTTAGAGTTTATAATAAAATAGAAACAAAATATTTTTGTTAATAAAATTTTGCATAAAAATAATACTAATTAAGTTTAAATACAAAAAGATACCTAAATAATTACAGAATAATTTAAAAAATCAACATTTGTAAGAAAAAAGAAATAATTAAGGCATAAAAACTGGTATGAGATACTTAAAGGATATCAAAACTAGCATGAGATTTCAAAAAAAGTTCATACTAGCCTAAGAGTGCCACAAACAGTATGTATCTGAAACATTTTTTAACTGAATATATCTTAAAAGCTAATTGAAACTGTTTTTGATTGTATAAAAAATCTTAGCATAGACTTTATGGATAATACTATAAAAAACTAATCTACTTATGTGGAATTTCTACATGATACAAACAAATTTCAAAACTAAAACATTAATTTTTAGCTCAATCATTTTATCTAAGGTCCACCACAAAAATTAATGTACATTTTCATCGACAATTTAAATGCTTTAAAAGCCATAATTTCATTTTTTGCTCATATATTGTAGGATATGAGAAATGTGATTTGAAAACTTTTTTAATGAATTTTCTATAAAAACTTGTGATGTGAAAACATTTTATAACAACTAGATGATTAAGATCAACTATTTAACTATTATTTTAGTATACTTGTTACACAAAACTTATTTTTAAAATGTTTAGAATTACTTTACACAATACTTTGTTATTTATTTTTTAGTGAATAAAAGACATTGTTTAGATTTTGATTTAAACACAGCTGTTTTTAGAAAACTTGTACACTTCTAAACTTAAGCTGAAAACTCATAACTTCTAAAATTCTTGATAAACATGATTTATCAAATAACAGAACTTTTTTAAGAAAGTAAAGTAGAGCTTAAGTAAATAAAGTGTTAAATATTAAAAAGAAAACATTATATAACTGTTAAGTTCTAAAATAATAGGTAAAAATATTTTTTTATAGTCTAAAGTCTATTTAGCTAATTATTGAATAAATAAATAAGTATACAGTTAAAATACTAATTGTTACAAAAAAAGAGTCTTTAAAGAAAGTTTAAATAAGAGTTAGCTTATAAAATGGGACTAATTTAATAACACAGGTTAAGTAGTTTTATCATTTTAATGGTTAACACAATTATGCACATTTGTAGGCTACTTTGTATATGGCTACTATACAAACAGTGCTAGACTTTAACAATGCAAGACATTATTAAATTAAATTTTGCAGATAGGTTATTTCAAGAAATTTTATTTACCCATTTTATTAAGATTCAATCTGTTGTTTTTTTTTTTTTGAGTAAAGAGTGACCAGCAAAAATGTGCAAAAATTAAGTCAAAGAAGACATTTCTAAAAACTAAAAAAAAAATTTAAAGTTTATTTTTGTATTCAAAAAATTTATAAACTTATGTTTAAATAAATAGTAATTTGAATATAGTAATGTCTTGTTTATAAACTATATTACTTGAAAGTATCATAAAATTTAAAATTTATTCAAGTCATTTTAAAATTCATTAAAACATACAAATATATAAAATAGAATAAAAAAACTAAACTAAAAAGAAATCTTTTTGATTAAAATCTTTAAGTATTTTAAAACTTTCATCTCAATTAATTGTTTTATTTCTAATATAATTTAATTTTTTATGATTGACAACCATCAGATTTACTCCACCCTCTATTTTGTTTCTTAACATTAAATTGAACTTTTTGTAAATTTAAAAATTTGTATTTTCAGTGTAATTAAGGATTTGGTAAGGTTTTATAAACAACTTACTTAGCTTAATATTTTGCTGAAAGTCTTATTTCGTCTTATTTTCGTTAAACAATAAAAATAAAATTAAATAAGTTTAAAATAACAGCTTTTTAGATACATTGTTTGAATTTCTACCTTTAAGAATAAAAAATATATATAACTAAAATAAATTTTAAAACATACTAAAAAATGGCTTTTTAATACTGATGATTTTTTTTTATAATAGTTATGAGCATGAGCATTTCTTTATCATTTCCAAATTAAATTTATTTAAAGAGCAGTGTTCCTTTAGAACCTTTTATAATGTTTTAAATTGTCACAGTTTAAATTTATTATTTTAAGCCTTACAACTTAAAGTTACAAGCTTTGTTACTACAGTTTATAAACTTTGATAAATTATTTTTCAAAATTTTTTATATAAGGGGATTTTTTGGGATTCCCCTTTGGGCCGTTATGCTATAAAAATCAAAATTTGGGTTAAAAGAGATCTATGCTAAGCTAACAGCTATTGTGAAAAATAGCTTATTTTAAGACAAACTTTCCGCGTTTAAGCTACATTTGGCATCTATTCTATGCTGTCTACAGTCTTTTACAAACACTTCGAAAAGATCCTACGTTTCAAATATTCAATACAAATAGAAAATTCAAATAGTCAATTTTTGTTCAAATATTTTTTAATAAACGGAAGATATTTTCGACGTGTTTGTAAAAGCTTTTTATCTAAAAGTTTACTTATTCCAAGATTTTATATTATCCTGCTTAACTTACATTTTCAAAAAATTTTTTTTTAATTTTACAAACATCTGTTTAAGACGATCCAAAGTTTTTTAGTATTCTTTTACTAAAAAATTGTTTATTTAAAGGTTTTTTATTAAAAAACTGTTAAATTTAAGTTTAAAAGTTTTCTTTTAAATTGGTTTTACTTAGAATTTAGGATGTTTTAAATATTTAATTAAGAATTTTTTTTTTAAACATTTATTTTACTTAATAGGAACAATGTTTGTATTTATATACTTTGTTATGTTATATATGTTTATTTAGATATGTAGATAAGGTTATAAAAAGACAATAAACAGACTATAAACATTTAGATTTTAAGTAAAAATAAGCATAGTCTAGGTTAAAAAAGCTTCTAAACTTGGTTATATATGATTTTTTTAATTAACTATAAATAAATATTTTTAACTTTCATTCTAACTATTGTAAACTTTTAAACTTGACTTGATTGACAAAATTATATTTTTCAAAATTTTATGTTTGTTTATTTATAAGAAATTAAATTGTCATGTTTTCTGCTACTCTTATTAATTAATTTGCAATCTGCTATACACAGTATAATAAACCCACCTTATTTTACGTAACGTATGTTATTGATGTTTTTATATTTTTAAATCGTTATTTTTTATTATTTACTTTTGATACTTTCTATATGTAATTATTTTTACACTACATTTGTAAGATCATTATCACTATCAAAGACTTGTGTTTAATTTACTTACATTTTATAACATACTAAAAAAGTACATTTTTACTTCAAAACATTACGTTTTAAAAATAGAGGTATAAATAACATTATGATTTGTACTAAAAAAAACATAAGTAGCTAATTAAAACATTAGCTGTGACTCATTAAGTAACATTTTAATGAATAATTATACCATTAAACTATTTAAAACTAATAAAATAATCTACAGAGTTCATTAAACTAATTACGATAGTTATGTTTTATATTGCGATATTTGTTTTTCTTAAGCTTATTTACTTGCTTTCATGTGGTTTACGATCTTATGGTTGTTATTCTTTGCTATTGCATTTTTTATTTCACTTTTTAGCCTAGCTTAAAAAAAAAAAGCTATCCAAATTTGGGGATATTCGGTGTAAACTGATCACACTCTGTTTTATGTCAAAATTTTACAGTTTTGTTGTGTAAAAATATGTTACAAAGTTTTTTTAAATTTTTGTAATGTTGAACTTTGCGGGCCGGACACTACTATCGTGGGCCGGTTATTTTCATCTGCGTGCCGGATTCCATTGTAATTCAGAAAACGGTCGGGACGGTCGTTCTAACTTCGTGGGCCGTATATTGCCCACCGCTATTCTATACCAATATAAATAACTAAAACCTGAATGACAACAAATTACTATTAGTCACAACAGCTGTTGATCCACGACATCAATTTTCCGCTTTCACTTCTTACCTCAAATATAATATTAAAAAGCAGCTAGAATTTAATGTTAAAATGTATATCTCTTTGGAGGCTGATCAAAAAAGTGATTCTCCTATATTGCTACCAGAGAAACCAAAACCACAACCCTCTGTAAATTTTGATCCGAAGAAGTTTTCAACTTACTTTGTTTAAAATAGAATCAAACACAGCTACACAGGAGGACGAGCAGCAGATTTCTACTGATAAAGAAATTGAAGCAGAAATAAACCCTTTTTGCTGCAGAGAGTTTGAATGCAGAAACTGAAGAGGATAAAGTTTTTAATTAGTGGAACTTGAACAAGACAAAACACCTACATCTTGCCAGCTTTGCAAGGAAATACTTTGCTGCTCTTTCATCTCCTGGGTATTCTGAAAATTTATTTTCTGAAGATGTTAATTTGTACGAGGAATAGCGTAATCGATTGCTTCCAAAGACCGACAAAAAACTTTCATTTTCCACCACAACTTGAAAAAACAAGAAAAGTCGTTTGTAGTATAAAAAATAAATCTTTTGCAACTGTAGTTTGTTTTATATTTTTAATATATTTAATTTATATATCTTTTTTGTAATGGTAAAAGTTAAATCCTAAGTAGAATTTAATTTTTTTTTATTACAATTGTAATTTATATACCATCTGCAACTGAATATTAATAGATTATTCATTTAATCTTATATTTATTACACAAAGCTTTTCAAAACTATACGAGTTTCATTCTCAAGTGATAAATTTTTAATTAAATTTGAAAAAATTTTTGGTAAGTCAACAGCTTAAGAATAACTTTAAATTATGACGTATGAATAAATTCAAATAAATACAAAATTTAGAGATTTAGCAAGTACAACTAAAGTAAAGGTATGTTTATTAATAGATTGTTAATTAAACAAAATTATTAGCAATCTATTAATAAACATGCCTTTATTTTAGTTTTACTTGCTAAATCGCAAAATTTTGTATTTATTTAAATTTATTCATACGTCAAAAACTCGTATAGTTTTGAAGAGCTTTGTGTAATAAAATATAAAACAAAATGAATAATCTATTGATATTAAGTTGCAAATGGTATATAAACACGTTCAAAAACCTTCCTATAATAGTACAACTGTTATTTCTTATTCTTTTTTAGGCCTTTACTATAGTTGGTATTATATTTTTATTTATCACGGCTCCATGTTATTTTCAAATGCACTTTGTTTTATAAACATATACACTTACAAAAATTTATGTTCTTATTCGTTTACGGTCAAAATCTAAACTAACTCTTAAGTTAAACGTAAAATGTTTTTAATTTATTTGTGATTTGTTTTTTGCTTTAAGCATTTATTAAAATCGATGATTTATTTGTTTTGCATAAAAAAATACAGGATTGTTAATGCTGCTTGCATGGATATCAAAATATTGAAACTAAGCTCTTGTGTGTGAAGTGTTCACTATTTATAAACTTGTATTGTGTTCACATTGCAAGCAGCTTAAATCTTTAGGAGTCCAATTGTTAAAATATTCGGATCCGGATTCGGCCGAGTCCAAATTTCATAATTGAGATTCGGACTCGGATTGGGCCGAATCCTAATTTGAAAATAAGATTCGGATTCGGCCAAATGCTAATTTGAAAATAAGACTCGGATTCGGCCGAATGCAAAATTTTTGGACTCGGTAGATCACTAATTTTCATCTCAAGTTTTTAACTATTTTCTCAAAACAATATAGCCATATATTTTAATTTAGGGTTACAAAACATTGTTGATTGTGTGTTTGTAACTTTATGACTGTTGAATAAAGTTTAGTTATTTGAGAATTAGTTATAAAACTATTGACAACAAATCAAGAAATTTCATCCACTTTAAAATAGAAACTATTAATAAACATGCCTTACGGTTAAAGAGGGTGTTTTTTACAAGTTGGTAATATTCTTTTTTGTTTTTACTCAGCTACCTGTTTTTTAATTTTTAATATTTAAGCATTTGTCACTTAACCTGATTTAAAATTTGTTTTCTGAAAACTTAAGGTGTTTATCTTGAAAATCAAACAGTAAACAAATTCAACAGAGAGTTCTATTTGGTGCATACTTTACTAATAAAAACTTTTTACAAAATTGTCTATATCACAAAGGGTAGTAGTCAAATTTGCACGAGGGTTTTTTTTATACTATCACTGTTACTACTAACCCTTATCCTCGGTCGGTAACTTATTTTATTATTAGTTTTTGTTTTACTATTACTGTTACCCCTAATCCTTACCCTCGGTCGGAGCTTTTTTAAATTTTTATTTATTAACTTTTTATATATATTTTTTTATTTTTTATAATAAATTTTATAAGTTATTTTTTAACTTTTATTTTTATTATCACTGTTACCCCTAACCCTTACCCTCGGTCAGATATTTGTATTTTATATTTTTTTAATAAATTTTTTTTTTTCTGTTGTTTATTACTGTTGTGCAAAAATGTAACTCGTGCAAAACTGACCCTTGGTGCAAAATTGCCTCGTGCAATTTTGTTCCCTCGTGCAAACTGTCTTCGTGCAATTTTGTGCACTCGTGCAATTTATTCCCCTCGTGCAATTTAGTAACCTCTTGCAATTTTGACCCGTTCCTATCGAGTCCTTTTGTAGTTTAAAATGAAAAACCCGACTACAATTAGTAAACTAAAATTATAATATCAGGGACAAAACTAGTTAAACTTCAAATGTTTAACTAGTAAATTATAACTACACTATTAGAGACAAAAACTTCAATTATTATTTATTGTAATATTTGATAATTTTTCCACGAAATAAAATCTACAAACCGCTTATTGACCAAAGGTAAGGATTTGGGGTTAAAAAAAGTAGAAAAATAAATAAATAAATAAATAACGTACGAAAAATTTAGTTAGACAGGAATTGATCGCGTGTGGTGTTATTTTTCGGGGACGGATTCTAACCCTCGGTTTGTATATTTCACTTGTATTAAATTCATGCTATGATAAGAAAATAATTATATAAATGTATTGAAATCTTAACTATTTTTTAGATAAGTTTAACTTAAAATTAATATAATTAGAAATTTAGCTAAAAAAAATAAATATTAATCGTATAATCAGTTACTAAGGACTGTTAAAAATTATTTTTAAGTTTATAAGTAAAATTGCAATTGTCAAACTAATTTTAAATCAACGATTACTGTTTAAAGCTAACTTAATGAATTTATTCTTTCAAGACTTTAATCTACAAACTAAGTTTCAGTCAATCGTCAGTGTTTAAGTAAAAAAATTTAAAAGATATGTAACAGTCATGGAGAATAGCACTTAACTAGTTAAATAAAACAAATTTTTACTTAAAAACAAAACAATTTTAATTTTAATATTAACATTGAATTTATGAGCAAACTTTCTTTTATACTAAAAAAAAGAAATTGATGTTAACAAATTTGAATTTCGGTTATAGCACAAAATTTTAAAGATAAATATTGGTATTTATGATATAAAATTGATTTTCCTCAATAATTTCTAAGCAAAATAATAAAGATTTACATTTTTGTTAATTATAATGCTAATTAAATCAAGTTTGTAGTAAATATATCAAAAACCTTAAAATTTTATATACATTCTAAAATTTACTATAAAAAAAGCCTTTTATTATTATTTTATCTATATTAGCACATTTACTATAACTTAAACTGTATATTTTATGAAATAAATAGCCTAGTCCATATAAGCATATATGATATAAGCTAAGCTAATAATTATAACGAATAATTTAACATGAAACTACAAATTTTTAGAATGTTTTCAAAGATTATGTTAAACTTATCTAAAGTTTTTGTAAAATCGTTCAAATATTTAAAACATATTTAACATTTACAATTTTTATATTTTACGTTTTTTTTTTACATAAACAACTTTATAT
This sequence comes from Thalia democratica, assembly GCF_965202585.1. Lineage (NCBI taxonomy): Eukaryota > Metazoa > Chordata > Thaliacea > Salpida > Salpidae > Thalia > Thalia democratica. The sequence goes on along the minus strand of NC_139169.1, from coordinate 52,729,506 downwards.
AAAGTTAATTTCAATGAATTCATAATAAGAAAAATTTACGTTTCATTTTGGCCGTAATAACTGTACAATTAACGATAAATCTTATACCTTTAAAGTCCACCTTTCAAGACATCATCTTGTTTGTATTTATTATATTATTAGCATAAAAGTTTATAGCTTGCAGCTTGATACATAGAAAAGCATTTAATTAAAAAAAATCTTGGGCGGTTTTTCTTTTGGAATTTTGACATCTAGATCATTGTTTATTAAACGATTTACATTGTAAATGGTAAAATTTTTGTATTCATTTTTTCAAAAACTAGTTTTTTGTAAATATGAACAAGTTATAATATTCATTTTAAAAGAAGTAACTATTAAATTTCAATTATTAATTTTTATAAATGTTAAGAACATAGGGGGTCTAACATTATATAAAAAAAAGTGCCTCTTATTTCAAAGCTTAGAGTATATACTATATAATAGATTTTACAGAACTAATAATTAGTTACTTTTGAGATATAACAATTTTTGTAAAATATACTGGATACAACCGTATAGTTGTAACTAAATCTTTATTCGTTGGATTAAAACTTTTTATTTTAGTCTACTAAGTTCTGCACGTTTTAGCCATTTTTTTAGCCGTTATGATTTGATAATGAAAGCAAATTAAATTATATTTAATGTAGTATTTTTTCTTAAAAAAAATAAGTAGACTTTCTGTGCATATTAAGTTAATTTTTAATTTTTGTATTTATTAAAAAATAAAACTGTGAGACTTTTACCCTAAAAACATTTTTTGATGTTCTCAGATAAAACTAAGTGTCAATTTTTTTAAATTTAAAGTATAAAGCTGTGAGGGAAAGTAAACTCTAAGCGCAGTGGGTTTCAGGTTAGGTAAAATCCCCTGTTTTTATTGTTTACAAACTTCGAGTTTGTTATCCAATTTTATAAATATTCAAACTCAAACAAAATAATTAATAAGAATGTGAATTACAACAAATTTACCTAAATTATTTTATTTTGTTTAAATTTGATGTAATTCACATTCTTATTAGCTTTTTTTTTCCTTTTATCAATTTTTTATCTAGGAAATGGCCAAGGCAAATGATAGTGTAATATACTACATTTTGATTTGGGGCCAAATCGTAAAAGATATTAACATTATTTATAAAATAAACATTTAAGAGTTCAAATAACATGCAAACTAAGGGAAAAAGAAAATAAAATATAAAGAAAAAATATTTATTTTGGTTTAAATACCATTTGATGAAAAAAAAAACAAAAAAAAACCTTTGTTTTTTGAGGGACCCCATGTAATAATTCCAGCCCCAAACCAAATGTTTTTTTTTTAATTAAAGACAAAGGTGCGTTCTCTAAAATAAAAAAAAATTTTTAGATAGCTTTCAAGATAAGGAAAATAAATGCCATTAAAGTTTTATGTTTTTTGAAAAATTAATAAATTTGCCTATAAAATTAACTTTATGCTCGTTTTAATTCTAGGGTCTATATCTAAAATAAAAGTTTACAACAATATAGTTTATCGAACAACAAAAAACGCTCAAAATATTTGATTCTAAGACCTGGTGAACGATACGAAGAACCTTTCAATTATTGAGTCGTACACCACGGGGCACGGACTCCTTTTATAATATATAATTATATTATATAACTATAATTATTATATATCATAATAATATGTAAAAGAAATAGACAATTTTAACTTCTTAAATTAAATATTAAAATGCACGTTTTTTTTATTATATAATGCAATTCAATGACTTTGATATAACGAAAATTAAAAAAAGTAAATTTAATTTATTACAGTAAAACGTTAACCTAAATTAGAATATTGTAATTTAAACTTAATGTACTAATAATAAAACATAATTATATAAATAAAATATGCAGTTTTAAGTATTTATAATAAATATTTAATTGGATATGTTTTATATTCGTGTTGCAACTAAAATGTTGCAATAAAAGTAAATATTGCAATTTTAATTTAATATACAAACAACACTATAAAATTAATATTCAACGATTATTAAATATATAGTTTTAATTACTTAACAAACAAACAGTCTTAATTAATTTACGTCAAATTATCATTTTTTCAACAACTTTTGAAACTAATAATGACTTATTTTAATCAATATACATAAATTTTATTAAAATTTTTGCGACATAATGTTAGATAAATTAATTACCGGAACATTTCCTAAACATTTGCCCTGTTACAAAACTTTTTTTTTAAATAGTCACAACTTACCTGCAATAGTGTTACAAAACTTTCTGTGAAAATTATTATTTTTATGTGCCCTTATGACAGCTTTAGAACTCTCTAAGTTGAACTGCAAGATTGAAACCTAGTGGTTGACACAAATACAAAAAATATTTTGTAGTATCTTAACTAGAAATTGAATAAATTTTGCTCATAACAGTTTTAAAAATACAATTATTATAAATTATGTCCTACTTCTAAAGTTATCATAATGAAACTCAATATCTACTTAGAGGTAATAGTGATTTTCAACTAATATTAATAAAAAATTGGTAAAAATATTTTTATATTAATAAAAAATTATAAAAAGGTTTAAACTTATACATTTGAAATAATATATGCAATAAACATACCTTTTTTTATTTACTTATATTAAATACCTCAAAGTATAACTTTTACAAATAACTTATACAAGTAATATAAAAGCCACATTTACAATAAACATCACCATAGAAATTACAAAAATTAGTATATACCAAACACAAGTGCTGAAACTCTTGTGTGTAGCTAACTTTTTGAACATTTATTATTATTTGACTTTTGAGCACCTTTCTCTAGCTTGCGTTTTTCTAAAATAAAAGTGCAGTGAAAACATGACTGAAACTAAAAACAGACTGCAAGTAAAGTTTAGTCGCCGTAGACTGCTGGTAGTGAGTAAACATTTTAACATACAATGAAAATTCACTGTATTACGAATGTCACTACTTATAAAAAAATGGCCAAATGGCAAAAAGTAAGGAATGTACAATTTAAACAAGACCTTTAAGAACTTAAATATAAAGTTTCATTGTTTTCGATAAAAATAAGCATCGTTTTTTTAAATAAGTTTTTATTTATTTAAAGTTTATTGTTTTTTATTAGGTTTTATACAATACCTAAATATCGAGTATCATGAAAAATTTATGCTAATAACCAAGTGGTCAACACATATATAAAAAAATAAGTTGAGTTGTTTTATTTTTGTAGTAATATATTCAAACAAAATAAAAAAGGAACATTTCAAAATAAAACAACTTAATAACAACTTTCAATATAGATCTATTATAAATTAAGTTCTACACTAAAAGTTATCATGGTGAACTTCAATGTCAATGTAAACATTAATTAACAACACTCGTATACTAAATGTAATTATTTTTGATTTTGTTACATCTTGCTTGCATTTTCACTATAATCAACTTGTTGACATTTAAAAGTTTACATACTTGCTGAGTCAGCAAAAAAGGTAATTCCGGTTAATTACCGTTCCCATCTCAAAAGTTGATTTAATATTCATTGCTCATAAACTTTGACTTTTAAAACAATGAAAAGTGTTTTTTGAATAAAAACTAAAATTTAATTTTTTTGCTTTGTCATTTCTTATGCTGAGCTATTTCATAAATTCAGTGACATAAACTTAGTTCCAAACTATGAGGTAAAGTATAAATTTATTTCCTGTAAAATACCTTTAGATATTTTTAACTTCAAATTTGTTTTTGAATTTCGTTTGTTTTGGTTGTTATTAATGCAATTCAGAAGCATTATTATTTTGTGCTCCGTAAACCGTTAAACCAGCCATAAAATCTCGGGGTGTTTTGCAAAACGTGAACTTCCTTTAAATATACACCAGTTTTAACTATTTCACTAAGCATCACTGATCACAAAATATGCAGCTAATTACTATTTTTCAATGTTTAACTCAAACTAATTAAAGACAATATGTAAGCTTATAAGTCAATTGAGCAACAACAAAAAAAGTAGTTAATAATAGATCGTTATTTTTCGAACTAACTAAAGAATGTATGTAAACAAAAAATAAATAAGTTACTAAATTTAAGAATATAAAAACCATTAGAAAATTTAAATATTTATTTTAAATTTTTAATTGAATGACGATTATGTATAGTGTATACGTCTTACAAAGTATTTATTTTACTGTATTTTCTATTTATTTTTTCTATGGTGTTTTGAATAAAATTTTAATTTATTATAAATTATGGAAGGAGTTACTGTAAATCAGGTAATCTTTTTTTTTGTTAGTTTTTAAAATGAAGTTCAAATTAAAACACTTTAATTTGATTTCGTTAAAAACTTAATTCGTTTATAAATAATATTTTTAATTATTTATGATATTTCTATTTGGTAAACAAGAACAACCGAATCTTTATTAAATTTGTAAATAGTTACTCGAATGATTATAAAATAACTCAAATTAATTTATTTGAAAATTTTATACGTTTAATTATTCACGATGATTTGTAAAGTAGATATTATTTATAAGAAAATTTGTGTTAGATAGTAAATTTTTATTTTATATTTTTCAGTGTTTAGTTAACTGAAAATTACCTGACTAGAAAAAGTATTTATCTAGTTATACACTTAAAATTAATATTTCAACAAAAAAACTCCTAAGCACAAGTATTTAAAATAATATGTTATTTTCTAAATTTATTTTTAGATTTAGTATTTATAAGGCTAGGTACAAAAATCTGTTCAGACTTTAGTAGTTTTTAATTGAATTGTATGTTATAGGAAATGTTTCTCATAATAGTAAAAGCCTTACCTTATTTAATCGGAAATAATGAAAATTAGGTTCTTATAATTAATTAATACATATAATAAGTAGTTGATTAAATTCTACAAACTTTTTTATCTTGAGCAAACTAAAAGTATTTAATACATACTACCAAGTTCTAGTACTATAAAGACTACACATAGGTTAATTTTGATAAATACAATCTTACGAAAAATTAAATATTATGTTTTAGTTTGTTACATCAATGAAGTTGCATTTAACAGAACTTAAACTATTTTTTCTGTGTCTTATATTAAACCTTATTTACTTATATACAAATAATTAAACATTTAACCCAAAAGAATAATCAAGTGTATAGCTTTATTCAAATAGTATGTTAAGTAAAAAAAATAAACTGCACTTTATTTGTCGTCAATCAAACATAAAATTTATTTTAAGCTTTTATGTTTACTAAAAATTTTCTTAATTTGTAGATGTTTACGTTAAATGACAATAAAATACACTCAATGTAAACATGTAATAAAATACACTTAATGTCTTTACACTTGTATTTATTTAAATATTAGCAGTAATTCATATGGAGAAAAGTCCGCTCTGCAGCGTATACCCCTTACAATTAACTTCCCTAACTAATTATACCAATCTCAGCAACCAGTTTTTATTGGTGAGCAACTTATGGTGAACTTATTATTTGAAAAATGACTTAAATGCGAAAGATAATAGTATAAAATAAGAATCTAGATGAAAACAGAAATTATTTGAAGACTTTAACTAGTTTTGATAGTATATCTTATTAACAAACAACAAAAATTCATTTATCACATATTTCTTGAAATAATAGCTGGGTATGATATGAAGTATAACCGCAATAAATAATTTTGTTATAAAAAAGCAAAAGGTATTAAATATATATTCGAAAATTGGTTTTCCGTAGAGGTCACGATGACCCAGTGGTCTCAAGCGTCTGACAACAGCACAACACAGTTCTTTTTCAACCGTTACTGGATTCGAAACGGGGCAGTTGATCGCTTTTTACCATAGTTTTCTCAAAAATATTGAGTTTTTTATTTTTATTTATGGCTACAATATATTTTTGACTGTGTGTTTCAAACTGTATGACTAGTTAAGAATATTTTTTTTACTTGATTAAAAAACTATTTTCAACACATCAATTAGTATCAACCACAGATAATGGGCACTAAAAATAATAAGCTCAAAAAGGTTCTTTATATTTAAAAAGCAAAAAAAAAAAAAGACTACTACATTGTAAAAAAAAATTCTTGTACAGTTTTTGAACGATAGTTCTTTCAACTTTTTTTCTCAAACCAATATAACCATCTATTTTTATTTCAGGGTTACAAAGCATCGGTGATTGTGTGTTTTTAACTTTATGACTGTTGAACAAAGTTTAACCTTTTGGGAATAAGTAAGTATTTCATAAATTTAGTGACATAAGTTTTTTTTCCAATCTATGAGGTAACATTTAAATTTATTTTTTCTACATTACTTTTAATAGTTAAGATATTTCAACTTTAGAGTTGTTTTTCAACATTGTTTGTTTTGGTTGTTATTACTGTAATTCTACAACAATATTTTTTTGTGCTCAGTAAACCATTAAACATGCTATAAAAACTAGTGCATATTTAAAGGAAAAAAGCTCACGAAAAACTGGGGATGGCTTGGCGTTTAGCAAACAGATCGTTCGCTCTACTGAGCACAAAAAATAGCTTTTTTTAAGAGAGTGTTCAACGTTTAAAGCGTGTTATTTAAAATGAAAGTTCATGATCGTAAATAGTTAAATAGTGATGAAACCAATGCGAATTGTAAATAATAAATATAAGTATCAGTTTTAAACGAGCATATTTTCAAGTGTTTTTTACTGTAAACTTACACTATACTTTATCTAACTTTCACTATTTGTAAAAAATAGTTATGATGTTTTTAAGATTAAAGTACCTAAACAAATATTATTTTATTTAAAAATTACATGTAAAAACCGATCTAACCTATTCAAAAAATAATTTATATATAGATTAAATATTAAGATAAAATGGTTGTTGTTTAATAAAACTTATAATAGTGATTTAAAAGTTTTTAACTAAAACTTTTATGATTATTGTTTATTTAATGTAAAATAAAATTACACGATATTGAAGTATTTTTAATAAAGGCATAAATTAAAGTATAATTTTTTTAAAGTTAATTTAATTACGCAAAGGGATGTTTTTAACATATATTAATTGTTTCTATTTTAAATATAAACTAATAAAAAGTAGCATTTACTTATTTTAAGTATAATAATGAATTGTATATTGAAAAGAATTTAGACTTTAAGATATAAAAATGATTGAAAATGGTAAACGAATATACTTTTTCTCTTAAAACAAAAAAGAAACAAAACGTAAAAACAAATTTATAAATTAAAAGGTTTGAATTTGATCAATTTTAAATAAAAATTAACATAAATAAAATTATGTTTAACATAAAAACAAAATATGTTTTTAAACGTAATAACTAGAACTTATTTTTAGTAGTTATAAGTAATAACTTTAAAGGTTTCAATTAAATTTTTTCAAAAGTTAGTCTTTAACTTAAGATAAACCTAAAAAAAACGTTTAAAAGTCTTTAGTGTAACCCTTTTGTACATATTTAACATTAGTAATTGGTCGAGGCATGGCTTTATAAAGCAATTTAAGTAGAAAATATGAGAAAATATGTACTTTTAAGGTTTAATAGACACCAAAACAAAGTTATAGCATCCAAAATTCTAAAATATTGTTTCAGTACATAAATTAGACAGACAGTTTTAATCTTTAGTTAACAGTTTTAATAAAAGAATAAACTATTATACTTTTTAGTAACAAAAAACATAAACACGCTTATGATACCTCTTATGTAGAAGTTTTTAGCACAAAAATTACAAAAAATAATAAAAAATTAGTTTAAGATAGTATAGTATATAACCTTACAATAAATAAACTAATTAACAGAAACAAAAACATACTCAAAGCGTCTTTAAAGTTATTTTAAACAAAGTTTTAAGAAAAAAAATCAATTACTGTACTTAACAAAGAAAATAACTTTTCATAAAAATTTATACGTACAACCCTTATTGACAACAATTCAGATAGTTTAATAATCCGTTCAGCAGTTAAACTTAGTAACAGTTTTTATAGGTAATATATCTTCCTATGACAATAAACAATTTAAAATGGTTTGGTAAGTAGTTATAAAAAAGATAATCTTACAAAATGCAAACTTTTTGGTAAAAATAAACACAAAAAACTTTTAAAACGTTTGAAGTAGAGGTTTTTTTCACATAAATTAGAAAACTAGTTAAAAAATGTAAGTTTAGCATGTTTATTAAAAAAATTTACAATAAATAAACTTTTAGGCTTAAACAACTACAAAAGAACATTCAAAACGACTTTAATGTTCTTGTAAGCAATATATTTTAAAAATAAATAAGTTTGTATCTTATGTTTGTTTTATGATTCCATTTTTATTTTTTGTTATGTCAGCAAACTAGACATTTACTTCATTGTTTTAGCATATATTTCTTGAACTTACATCTAAGAATATAATTGCACAGCAGAAATTTGTGAAAAAATTCTAAAGTTGTAAAAAATATAAAAGCTAAATATGAAAATTGAACATGCCCCGATGGCCGAGCGGTTGAGGCGCAAGGCTTTTAATCAGTTTAATCTCATTTGTGTTGGTTTAAAACTCAGCAGGACCATATCTTTCATCATTATTTGGTGATCTGCTGGGCCCACATCTGCTAGTACTCACCTTTTGAATCAAAAAGTTTTTAGTCTAAATTTTTGTTTCCTTAAAATTTGTTTTTTTTTAAAGTCAGTAAAGGAATCAAATTAGCTCTGGTGATATAAAACAGGGCTAATTGAAATACCTTACTGAAATTTATAATTCACAAAAAATAGATATCTTCCATCTCTTTAAAGCAATATACTTCAAATGATTTCATAAAGGCAGTTTAAATTGTAAGTGCAAAGAAAGAAACAAACTGTTACTAGGGCTATTATAGGGAGGGGTCAATTAATTTAGTAAAGAAAATTTAACACTAGTTGTTAAATAAAAACCCAAGTGCTTCCTATAAGTCTGTTGGAATAAATACAAAAATTTGAAACTTTGGCAGAACAAAGTTTATATAAAACTGTTAAACTAATCACTATCAATAACTAAAGTTTTTTACAATAAAAAAACGTTTATGGTATATACCTTAAGCTTTTATATGTTATATATTAACTATATATAATCTGGGATATATATTAACTTAATATCATTATAAATAATGAGAATTTCAAGTAAACAAATGGACTTAAAATACTATAATATTCACACTATTATCACATTCTTAGATTAGGCTAACATCAATTTTATTTATCTATGTGCTCTTAACTGTGTCACTATTACTACTGTTTATAACTTGAATTATTATAAGGTGTTATTGTTTCACTCAAAAAAAAATTTATGTTGTGTTTTACTGTTTAGCTGTTAGCATCAGTTTATACGGTTGAATGATTTTACTTCATAAAAAAAAGCTTTCTTTTGTGCTCAGTAGAAACTCTGTTTGCTAAACCCCAAGCCACCCAAAAACTGGTGCATATCTAAAGAAAAAAATTTAATGTATAAACGGGTGCATATTTAAAATAGATGAGTTCATGTTTGTTTTGGCAAGCAGGATTTTTTAAATTAAATTCATGATTTAAATTAAGTTTTGGAAATTTACTACAATTTTTTTATCAATTTGTGGTAAAAAAACATCAGTCTTAAACTTTATAGTGTTAACTTAATAACTAATATATCTACTAATCTCTAAAAGAAGATAAGTTTAGAATTGTTTAAACATATTAAAATTGATTCGATTTACACATGCTGATTCCTGATTAGAAGGGAAAAATTTATATTTATATAATATACTTTAGTTAGTGTCTTTATACTAAAACTCCAAAATATAAAAATGCATGAAATTTTATATCACATTAGACTTTATTTTTGACAATAACATTTAAATTTCAATCACTATTAAAAAAAATGTTCAGGTATGTTAGTTTTAATGTAGCTTAGTAAAACTTGAATACAGAAAGAAAAGAATGCCATCTTCAACAATAAATGGTAACTTAAAAAGCTGCTTTTAGCTTAGAAAGTTTAAATTAATTTGCTAGCAAGTAGTTTTTATTTTAGGTACACATTCAGCTTTTATGCATGGTTTGAAAGATAATTAACAAATTTTGAAATTTAATTATTTTTTCCGTATTTCATGCTATAATGAGAGTATATTGAGGAATTTGACAATTTAGGCTAAAAAAACCTGGAAAAATCTAAATAAAATCTTGATTTTTGAAGTAAAACAGAGTTGCCAAAAAACTTTGAAACATGGAATTTGACAATTTATGATAATAAACTTTAAAAAACCTGGAATTTGAGAATTTTGACTAAAACCCTGGAATTTTGAACAAAAATCACTATAAAACCTGCAATTTTAACAATTATAATATAATATTGTAACTTGTTTTGAGTCAAACAGTTTAAATTTCTCAACTTAAATGTCTTGATTTTTATCTATGTTTTGTTTTAACATTTTATTACTAACAAAACAATGTTTTACTCCGATATTTGCATATATGAGTGAAACATTGTTTTGTTAGTAAAAAACTGTTACAATAACTAATAGACAATTTTTATATCTTAAATAGTAAAATTTAGATTTGACACAAAAAATCTATCATATAGATAAAATTATTTTGTCATCATAAAAAAAAATTCAATAAAAAACACATATACAGTAGCTTTTAAATGATTTTATAATTTTTAGCACAATTTTTTACCTTAAACTTAACTTTAAACTAAAAATAGACCCAAAAATGTGTACTTTACAAATATTAAGGAAATTTTGAATACCTGTTTATAAGATTAATTTTAAGATATAATGTAATAAGGCATTAACAAGCAATAAATCATAAACATTATTAACAATAAGGCGTTCTAGAAATCTAAACAATCAGGGCCATTGAAAAATAAAACCACTGTCTTTGTACCCAAATTAGCTTCAATGCTTATAAACTATGAATAGTTATGTATTAGTATGTTTCACCAATTTCAGTTTTAAATTGATATTTATGTTTTGTATTGAAATAATGCATTAAGGGCATAGGTGAGGGTCCACCTTGATTTTTTCAAGTTGATCTTAATTTGTAGAGTTTTATATGAGCTATCAGAAATTTTTGACTGCTTGAAAAAATTCCAAGTTATTTTTGAGATATGAACAATCAAAGTTGGTGACTTCAAAATGTTCCTAATGGAAGGCAAAAACTGATTACACATAAAAAGATTATTTCATCAAAAATCTATCTCCTCCTTTATTTTATAAGCAATCTTCTTCAAATTTTTACAGAAAGTCTATTATCAAATTAAAAAAAAATTGAACGCAGGAATTTCTTCAATAATAAAAAATATTAAAAATTAAGAATAATTTTTTTTTTTTCTAAAATTTTAATTTTTTTTATAGTTTTCAAGTCCCAACATTCAAAATATTTTAAACTATAAAAGGAACATTTCCTTAAATTTTGAGGTCTTTAGCTCAAAAAATGAAGAAGAAGATAGATTTTTAGTAATTTTTTAAACTTCTGAGAAAATTGACTCCTAAATTTTTGTGGTCCATACGTTTGTATTGGAAAGTTTTCTTTTAAATTACAGTATCTCAAAAGTTAAACAAGATTTTTTTATTCTATAAAAACTGTCTTGTAGTTTGTACTTCAAGCTTTCATATAAGATCCAATATTATTTTTAGTTAAAAAAATGTTGGACCTCCTATGCCTTTAATGAAATTTTTTTAATAAAAACTTCACTGTTGCAACACACTCAGGGTACTCTTGGAAACTCAGGAAATTTTGAAATTCTATAAAATCCCAGGGAGACTTCTGCTAACTCAGGATATTTTCACTTTTATTTAAAACTCAGGATGACTCTAGGCAGTTGTATTTTAGTACAAAAATCTCTAGGAAGTTTTTTTAGATCTAGAATGAGATTAAGTTGATTCAGTGTCATTATTTTATGGTATTATATACCCAATTTTGTTCAAAACACAATATTTATTGATTTTCAAATTCTTTTTTTAATGTCTTTTTAAGCCTTGCAGCTAGCTCTACACTATTCTTAGAAATAACATTGTACATGATGAAATTAGTTTTTATCATGAATTGGTTTGTATTAAACAGAAACAGTTTAGACACATAAAATTTTAACTACTGTGCATTATTAAGTTATAATATACTTTATAATTTTAGTTACTTATATAGTTAAAACTTAGAAATACTTTTTTTCAGTAATAACTATAAAATTAGTATAGACTAGCGTTGTCTAATCTTTGAAACGAGAAGTTTTTATAAGTTTAGTGAACATCTAATGTAGAAGTATACGAATACAAACTTCCTTTTAATTAAATGAACATTAGGTATAAGTAGTTTAGCCAGAAGCAAGTTTTTTTTTAATGAGTTTGAAAAAACTCAGGGTGACTCAAGAGTCAGTTTTTGGTCTTTCAGGTAAGTTTTTTACTCAATGAGTGGCAACCCTGCAAATTAATATTAAAAAAAAAAAATTTGTTCATTTATTTACATAGGTTTTTTAGATATATTTGCATATTAAAAAGCGGTTTTTTATTTGATTAAGCTTTAATAACCAAATCAAGTTAATGCTTGCTAATATTACCTAAATAGCATCTCTTTATAATAAGTAATGTTCAAAAGTCTTTACAATTTATTACTTAATCAAATATACAAATTAAATACACTATATGCAATATATACATATAATACTTAACTAAATAATTCTTAGCTTAACAACAAATCAGTATTGACTTTGGCAATCACCATTCTACTAAAAACAACTTGTCTTGAAAAGAGTCATGTTTAAACAATATAAAATTAATCGTTTTTACATTTCTCTTCTCGTATATAATTAAGAAAGCAGTAAAGCATGTGCCATTGCTACAAATATATTAAATTAAAGTAACATTCTCACAATAATTTCCAATATTATACTTTGTAAAATATATTGTTTTAAGATAAACTAAATTTTTTAGTAATTTGTGACCATTAGCAGCTTTTAATTAAAATAAAATTTAATTATTACACCAACTTTTATTTTTCATTGATTTACACCTTAATGAGTTGTTTTTACAGGAAAACAGTTGTGTAAAAAACACTAAAAGAAAATCATAGTATATTTGGTCTCTTATTTTTCAAGTGTTTAGCACATTTATCTCATTTTATCAATTTATTAATGTAATGATTAATGTATTGATAATCATTACATTTATTGATTTTTTAATCAACAACTAATATAGCTGATTAAAATGTTTTAGAAAAATTTTATGTTACAAAGTAAGATAATTCTATATACTTGTAGTAGGTTGCTGAGCTTTTTTAAGTACTCTTTTTAGTACTCTTTTTTTAGTATGCATTTTGCTTGTGTTATATGCATTTTAGTATGAATTTATGTTTTTATTGGTTTTTATTTTGTGTTCACGCAAATATGTGTTAACTGTGTTCTAAACCCTTTTTATACTTGATGAAAATTATTTGATTTTGTTTTTAAAAATATACGGAAGGCTGTAGGGGTCAGACATTTTTCAATGAAAGCAAGTTAATTCAGTATTAACTATACGTCAGTTTAAGTAGATTTAAATAATAAGTTAATTTTTGATATTTTACAATTTTTGTAGATAGTTTTGAATACCTTTGTATTGCATTTTTTATCTTTCAAGTTGTTTGATATTTAAAAATCTCAAAAAATATAATTATTCTTTTGAAATCATTGTTAGACCTTAAATCTTCAGTAAATGTTCCTTATTATTAAAAAAAAAAACTGTTAAAAATAAAATAAAAACCAAAAAAAAGTTGAGTAGTATTTTTACTGATTTGAAAAATTAAATAAAAAGTATTTTTTAATTTTTTAGTTTGTGCTTTCCATAACAAACCTATGAAAATCCCAAAATCTTTTATATCTCAAAAGTAACTTAGAATAGAAATAATTAAGGGCATAGAGATGGTAAAAAACGTTTTTCACAATTCAATTTTATTTTATATAGTTTTTACTAAGCTATAAGATGTTTTTTACAGATTTTAAAAGTTCATAATAATTTTTGAGATATAGCTGGTCAAAGTTGGAGGCTACAATAGGTTCCCTATGGGAGGCGTAAACTTAAACCGCAAAAATAGACTATTTCACCAAAAACTATCTTCTCCTGCGTTTTTTAAGATAACTACCTCAAAATTTCAGAAAGTGTTCCTTGATATATTTAGATAGTTTCTTAAAGTGTAAAACAGTTTTTTTTTGTGTTTTTGGTGTAAAATTTTAATTTTCTAGTTTTTTTAAATTTTATTCCAACACAATAATCTAAATATTGCAAGGAACATTTCCTGAAAATTTGAGGTAGTTATCTCAAAAAACGTAGGAGGAGATAGATTTTTAGTGATTTCAAGTTATTTGTTGTTTTAGTTTGAGCCTCCCATAAGGAACTTATTGTTGCCTCTGACTTTGACCAGCTATATCTCAAAAACTATTTTGAATTTTTTAAATATTGGAAAAACATATAGTAGCTTTGTAAAATCTATATAAAATAAGATCAAATTGGCCCTCCCCTATGCCCTTAAACCAGTGGTTCTCAACCTTTTTGATGCCCCGCACCCCTAAAGTCTCTTGATTTGATTTCGCACCCCTAACACTATATGCTATAATTATTTATTAGTAATTTGACTATAAAATCATTTATTTCTTCAATTAATAATTTTTATTTTAATATTTATCATAGTGTACTAAATTAACAAAAATATAATACATAACAAACTATATTCGAACAAGTTTTATCTTTTTTTTATAAGGTAAAAAACATCTCTAGAACTCACTCTTCCCTCTGCAACGATAAACGTTTTCTGAACTCAAGCAAGTGAGTTTGGAGCTCATCACTTGTAATTGTACCTGCTTATTTTTAAACTAACCTAAAACTTAAATAACTTTTCAATTAAACGAAAACAAACAAATCTATCTTTCTAAAAAACATTTTTTTTTCAATTAACATTAACAAAAAACTAAACCAATCTTATATATCTAATAAAAAAATTATAAATGACACGTCGTTATACTCACATGGTATTTAACAAAATATTAAAATTCTATTCATGCAATATTATTTTGAAAAGATTAAGAACTTAATTTTAAATCTACTCTAAAGTTAATGACTTTTTTGTTTATGTTTATTGCACAAAACTTTCTGAAAACGTGGTATTGTGTTGCTGATGGCAATTCGTATGTCTGCCTGTGCATTCAAGCAGTTTCTTGGTTTAGTTTTTATTGGCAAAAGATTACTAAATCCAGACTCACACAAGTAAGTCGTCGCGAATGGAATAAGAGTACTAAGTGCTTTTTCACCAAGTTTTGGAAACATATTCATTGAACAACACCAATATTGTTCATGAGTTTTGCTTTTAAACTGCATTTTGAGAAAACGGTTCATGCATAATTCAATAAGTTCATCTTTTAACGATTCATCATTAGACATGTGATTCAAATTAAAAAAATTTGGATTTAATATCCATTCTTCAGAAATTTCCAGTTCTCCTTTTTTAAAATATCCGTCAAATGACTTGGATAGTATTTCCAAATGGTTCATAATTTCTGCACGCACACTTGGTACTAAACACTCATCTTCATCAGTCACTTCTTCGAGTAATGGAAGTTTGATAAATTGCCTCTTTCAACTCGTCGACACCAGAGATTTAACTTTTTTTAAATTAAATTAATTTATTCAGAAAATTAGCGCTAACTTCTTTTTATAACAAAATGTATTTTTTAATTTTATAAACTTTATCAGAGAGTGAAAATCTCCTTATTTATCATACAAAAATTAAAAGCCATCTCGCACCCCCTGGAATATTGCCTCGCACCCCCAAGGGGTGCGAGCACCCCTGGTTGGGAACCCCTGCCTTAAACGATAAAAAGCAACTAGTAGCACTTTGTTTTATATAAATAATACTATAAAAAATAGCACTCTAATGGCTGTAAAGTAACTTTAAAGTACTTACTTACATACAATTAAGAACAATTTTTTGTTTACAGCTTATATATAATGTGCAGTATATAAATTAATTTCATTTTTTAGAATCAATCACTCTTTTTTGGTGTTTTATATAAGTAGAGAACTACTTTTCTGAGCTAAGATGTATGTAAAAGTTTGTATTGCATATATTTCAATGTTACAATTTATTTTAATTTAAAAATTAAGTAGTGAGTTAATTTTTTTACAAATTTTAAACACAAATAATAGCGTAATTTTTTCTGGTTTTTTGTAACCATCAACATTTTTAACAGCATCAACAGTAGACTCACTTAGCACTACTGTCAATATGTCAAACAACAGTAATACACAACATGCAAAGTTAGTTATTTATAATAAACTTGTAGTATGTATAAAAGAAACTTAAAAAATACAGATTGAGAAGATATATTTTTGATTATTAGTATTTTTTTTATACTGACTATTAGATTTAAAAATTAAAATAGCTTAACCTGTTTGTGCAACACATTTTGAAGAATTTAGTCTATATCAGAGTTTCCCTAAATCATCAATTAAATCACCCCTTGATTGAAGACTATTTCAGCTGAATTTTGCAAATGTAATTATATATGTTTAAGATTTTTTGTAATGACCCTAGAAGTCATGTTTTTTAAACTACATATTTTGAATACACAGTGCAAAGCAAAAAAAAAAAAAGATTTATTTATCTAGTATGTTAGTGACTGGAGGAGTGTTTAGATTTTTTTTAGTGAAGTAGCAAATATTTTCGTTTTTTTATATTTGAGTTTTTCTATAATAGCTTTTAACAAAACACTTATATTTAAGTGTTTACTAACATGCCATAGCATTTGTATTTGAAAGATAATAGAGGTATGTTTCTACAAATTTAATATTAAATGAAATTTATTGTTTTCATTTATACTTTCTAACAATGGTTTTGCTTTAAAACAAGCTGTTGTTGAACCTTTTTAGCTTCTTTATCTAGTATAGTTTTTCGTATACTTATAAGGTTTCTATCTGATTTGACTAAATATTCCATTTTAAAAATTAATATCTGTGCAATGAATATAAACTAACTACCTGAGCATTAGGGTGCATCTGTTGCCCCTCAAAAATAAATTTTTAGAATTTCGCTTCGTCTGTTTTTTGTAGGAGGGTAATCACATAAATAGACAACACAAAAAAAAAATTAGCTTCCTAGCTTTAAGCCTGTTGGAGTTAATTACTTTTGAAAATTTTGCTTTATATTGGAATATTTAGAAAAGGTCAATTTAAATTTTTCTTTTTACTTTTATTTTAAATTTTGCTATTCAATAACTTTTAGAATATTTTAGAAATAACTTTTAGAAGCATTTTAAAACATATATTCATATATTTATTGCTTTAAATAATAAACAATAACCACAATCATTAGTGGAGAACTGAATATTTTTATTAAATTCAAAAGTAAAACAAATCACAACATTTTATCTCTTGAATTATTCATAGTTCTGAAATTTAGTACTTGAATCATTGATTTACATCATCAATCTTTAAGAAAAAAAAAGTACTGATATTTCTTTCTTAAGAGCTATAATTTAAAATTCTTTAAAACTAAAATAAGTTTTGTTAATGAAAACATTTAGTTAATATCAAAAAAAATATAATAGATTATATAAAAATTATATAAAAATATTATAGAAAAAATAATGGTTTCCATATAAAACTTGGTAGAAAATTATATCTTTATAAAACTGTTTTTAGTTAAATTCTTAAAAAAGAAAATTTAGATGTCACTATATCAATGTTGTGGATGAGTAGTTAAAACACATGTTGGGTGGTTAGTGAACTATAGAGTCAAAATTAAAAAAAAAAGACTTAAAATTTCATAAAAGAGTTGTTTGAATCTGCTTTAATGTAACTTATCTTTAAATGGCTTTTCTATTTATTTAAAATTAATAAAAACTTTGTGTACATAGAGTATTAAGTACAAGAGTAGTTTCTAGTTGAAAAACAGTGCATATACTTCTTTTATATACTTATGCTAAGCATTTTTTATTGAGAACATCTGATTATTATTAGTGCAACAGCAAAATATGAAGCTTAAGTTTAGATATTATGAATTTAGCTTTCATTATTTAAAAATTTATTAAAATTTAATGAGCAATTCTATTAACATATGTAAAGTTTCTGGTCAAGCAACGTTTTTGTTGAATCAGGGTTTGTGCGCGTCAGGCTAAGTCAGGCTAAATCAGTTTTTTTGAAAAAAGTTGAAAAACGTCAGGCTAAATCAGTTTTTGTGTTTAAAAATTTGAGAATCTCAGTTTTTGTCAGTTCAAATGCATGAAATTTTTAAATTAAGATCAAATTGAGATGTGAATTTATTTCTAAATAAAGATTTAGTTATTAAAGACAAAATCAGTCAGTATTTGTAAAAATAAGTGCTTAAAACCTTTTGTTGAATTTGTAAAATAATTTTAAGAATCTTCATTATTTTGTTTTTAGTAGATTATATACGTCATAATTATAAAAATTCATAAAAAAGTACAGTTTAAACATTACAGTTTAGTTCAACAACTTGACTGTTTGTTTGAATTTGTTTACATGAGCTTTGTTTTTCAGAGCTTAGTTGGTTAAACTGTTTTAATTTCTAATATAAAGGCTTTATACCAAATACTTTATAGATTAATACTCTTAGCAGTTTGTTCATATATTTTATTTTCTGTTTATTCAAAGTTATTAGAGATATTCACAAGACTAAAAAATTACTTATGTAATATCATGGTTATTTTAATTAGTTGTTTTAAAAATTAAGATGCTTTAATGATAACATAAAGTTTTTGAGAGATGTGTTTAATTACATTTTGTTTTTCTTTTACAGACTTATTCACATTTCTGTTTTAATAAAATCTTCTGGTCCAGTCATGTAACTTATAATTGACGAATTCAAGTACTAATTGACACGAACCTTGTATATGGGTGATAAGTGGTGGATGTAACTAAGCCCCAAAATTTAATAAAGGTATGGATTCATTGAAGCAGAAATTATAATGACCAGTTAAAAATATTCAAGTTGCTGGGTAAGGGATTGATAGATGTTGAAAAATATTTCATTTATATTTTTATTTTCTTTAAAAGTAGTTTTGTGAATACTTTTATTGCGTTAATTTGCTAATTAAGACCCCCCGATACCCAAAATGCCTTCTGAAGGTGATTTTTTCTACTTTGAAAAAATGTCAGGCTAAATAGGTCTCTGTCAGGCTAAATGAAAAGGAATTTCGCGCACGAACCCTGTTGAATTTTCTAAGATTTTTTTTCAGTGTTTCTAAGGGATCTAGAAAACCAGTCTAAACACGTCCAAGGAATGCAGTATAGAAAAAAATATGTCTTTTTTTGTTTTCAGTTATTTTATGTGCCTAAAAAACTATTTAGGCACATTAGTTTTAATATCTGGTTGCTCGTATAGCATAAACAATTGGCAATATTGACAGCAAAAAAAAATTATTAGGGTTATATGACTATTTAAAAGTTTTCTTACAACTACAAACAACATTTTTAGATATCAAAAAATTGGTTGTGAGTTTAATTTATACTACTATAAAGACTAATAAAAAAAGAACACTTACAAACATTTTTGTATTTCAATCAGTCAGTATAATGTTAAAAATAGAAAACCCATCTTTAAGTATTAAGAAACATTTTCTTTCATATTTTTCAAATTATTACAAATATAAGTTATATATGGAAACAGTACCTTTTTTTTTGTACAAATTACAACTTACATATTTTTATTTTTAAATTTAACCTACGGAAATAAGAATTAATTTGTAAGCATATAGATTAAAAAACATAAGTGCAAAGAAAAATTGTTTCTTCTTTAGCACACATAATAATTATTGGCCATTGGCCTGCTAGTATCTCCAAAAATAGAAATATTTGCCGTTTTTAAAACTTAGTCCAGTCTAGTACTAAAATTTATTTAGAAGCTTGAAAATTTTTAAGGTTATTATAGTGAGTTTGATTAATAAATTTTTGCATAGAGCTCATGATGAACAAGGGGATTTTTACGTAGGTTTGATATTAGCAGTATCCTCATCAATATTTATTGGAGTTTCATTTATTCTCAAAAAGAAAGGCTTACTTAGATTAGCTGCCACTAGCAATGCTAGAGCTTGTTAGTTGTTAATAAACTCATTTTCCATTGTCTATTTTATTTATTTATAATTCAAATTAGTGATAATAGTAAAATGCTATAATTACAACTAAAACGTTAACAAATAAACAATTCGAAATTAAATGATGGTGAATTTTCTTGTCTAAGTTCAACTATTTTATTAAATATTTTTAGATTAACTTAGATTTAACAATAGAAAATTATATAAAAAGAATTGTTAAAATAATATAATAAATTATACATACGATAAAAGTATAATTTTCTTATAATTCTTGTAAACTTTAGCAAAAGGAGGACATGCTTATCTAAAAGAATGGCTTTGGTGGGCTGGGTTAATTTCTAGTTTGTTTATTTTTGTGGTTATATTTTTGATAATATTTTATGTGTAATTATATATATATTTTTTAATATCAAATTCTTTTTAATGCTAGCAGTTAAAACTATAGTTTTGTATTAACAATTTTTAAATTTATAATTAATGTTTTCTTTAATAGATGATAAAAAATATAAAACATATGAACAAAAGTTTTGTTACCAAGAAAACTGTTTTCAAGTTGTAGATTTAAATTTCTGACAAATGACCTTAAGTTACTGCTTTTTTGTAATAATATTTTTTATCACTAAATGAATAAATTTTATAAATTTATAAAATACTAAGCAAGCTATCTATGTACTAGTCATGTTTAGGATAACTTTTAGAAAAACACATAGAAAAACTTATCAAGTATATAACTGTCTTTGCAAGCACTAGTTTTTACTCTGCATAGGTATGTGTTACAATAGAGTTTAATATTTTATGAACAGTGGCAGTAGGTGAAGGAGCAAACTTTTTAGCATATGCATTTGCACCTGCTTCACTAGTAACTCCACTTGGTGCTTTATCTGTACTTGTTAGGTTAGCTTTGTTTATTTTACACTCATAAACTTACATTTTAAAAATTATTATAAAATACCATTTATTTCAAATGACTCTATTACTTAGTTTGATATTTAATACTTTTCTAATGAAATAAACAGTGCTGTATTATCATCATACTTTTTGAATGAAAGGCTGAATTTGCACGGTAAGGTCGGATGTATTTTATGCATATTAGGATCTACTGTGATTGTTATACATGCACCTCACAAAGAAGAAGTTGCAAACCTCTCAGAAATGGGATTTAAACTAAAAGACCCAGGTTTTTAATACCAGTATTAAGTTCAAATTTTTTTTGTATAAAACTAAATACTACTAAAAGTATTTCTATGCTAACAAATATAAAAGAAGTGTTTCTTTTAAATAGTTTATACTAAAGTTTAAATACTTTTTCTGTACTTTTAAAGTATTTTAAAAGTGTAGTGATGTATCAGTTATAACATCAGTAGTACTAAGTACTAAAACCTAGTTATTTAACACAGTGCCCATAAAAATGCATCTTTTGAGTAATCAGCAAAAAATAAACACTGCGCAAAGATTTAACTGATTAAAGAAAAATAATAACTTTTTCAAAAATTAAGTTTTATTTAATTCAGTTTTAACTAAGCAACAAATTGCTTTTTACAGATTTTAAAAACTCAAAATAATTTTTGAGATATAGTATTTCAAAGTTGGAGACTACAATAGGTTCCTTATGGGAGACGCAAACTAAAACGGCAAATAACTTGAAATCATTAAAAATCTATCTCCTCCTACGTTTTTTGAGATAACTACCTCAAATTTTCAGGAAATTTTCCTTGCAATATTTAGAAAATTCTGTTGGAACAAAATTTAAAAAAATATAAAATACAAGTTTTATACCAAAAAAAAAACAAATTGTTTTTTTGTACATTTTTTATATAAAAAATTTGTTTTATAATTTAAAAATTCCTTGCGACATAATCTCAAAAAACATAGGAGAAGATAGATTTTTAAGAAATAGCCTATTTTTGCAGTTTTAGTTTGCGTCTCCCATAAGGAACCTATTGTTGCCTCCCATTTTGACGGGCTTTATCTCAAAAGTTTTTTAAAATCTCTAACAAGCATCTTGTAGCTTAGTAAAAACTATATAAAAAAGATTAAATTAAAAAAAAAGTGTTAACCCCCCATGCCCTTGACATAATATGATAAAAAAATTACATAAAATCAGAAGTGCCTCTATGAAACTTAGTTTAAAATGTCTAAAGTTCTGCAGTATGTGTTTATTTTTCACATTTACCTGATGTAAAAATAATTGAAGATAAAAACTACAACATTTTATTTTTTAGCCGAATTTATAAGTAATCTATCATTTAAATAAATATTGACTGTGTGTTAGGGTGCTTTTAATGTTGCAAATTTGAAAAATAAACCAACTAAAACATTTAACTTCCTAGTTCTTTAACATCTTAACTTTTAAGCTTACTACATTTGAATTTTTTTATTGGTATTTTTATAATCTAAATGGGGTTACATAGTGGGTCCAAATTGCATTTTTCTGGAAATATGGAATGAAGTTTGGTTAGAAATTAATATGTCTAAATGTTTTAACTGTTAATTTAATGTAGTTAACGTTTATATCTTACTATATTTTTAAAACTAAATAAAAAAGTTCTTAACAGAATCAGCTTTAAAGTAGCAACTTTCTAATTATTTTGCTATGTGCTTATTTTAAAATAAAAGTAGGTTTATTTTAAAGTTTAAAATTGGCCAAATTTAACTTATAATTAGTTATTTTCCTTTGGTAGCAGCTTTTAAATGCTTAGCAAATTTTAACACCATGTCCTGGTAATAAAAAAAACATTTTCTAATGAAACTAGTCAATAAAAATTCGGAAGATAAAACTATAGGGTGTTTATGAAGAGTTCATTGTCTAAAAAAACTAAGTTTTGGGTATTTGCAGAAAAAGCTTTAAAATTTAAATAATCTACTAAATCTAATGATTTTATATATGCATATATATTTTTTGCTTGTACTCTTACTACCTTAATATTTGAATGTTTATTATAATTCTGAAAAAATAATTGCAAAAAATATATACTTTTTTTTATAAAAAAAGAAGATATAACTACTAGTTAAAAGCTTTAAAGTACCTTATAAATACAGTAACCTCTCGCTTATTTACGCACATTGTGTCCACAGAAAAAGTGCGTAAAGGTATAAGAGATCGTAAAGATACGAGAGGTATCAAATATACTTACTATAATGGCCGTTTTTTGATATTGCTTCTAGTTAAAAGCAGACTGGGGACTTTCCCACTTTTAACAAGTTGTTTACTTTATTTATAAATATGAAAACAAACGACAAAACTATACATATATTAAAAAAAGGATTTAAATTTATATAAAATAATAATACTTGTAGAAAAAATTTAGTAATTTCAATGATAAGTACATTTTATCTTTATTTACACTTATTTGATACTTAACATTAATAATCTATTCTACTTCGCAAATTCAATTTATAAGTAAGCATTTGTTTACAATTAAGAAATGGTGTGGTGTCTATATTAAAATTTGTTTCTTTATAGTCTTTTACAAAAATATGCATTTGTTGCTGTAATGGATTTCTTTTTTTTAACAAAAATATATAAAATATAGGAAAAATGTTTAATAAAAATTGTTTATGTTTCATCAGGTTTCTTTTTTAGATGTTTATTCAAATACAGGGCAAGAGTGCTGTATTATTTATTTACGTTTTAAACTCTCATTATTTCATTATACTTTCGTTGTTTTACACAGTCATATTTCTTTCAAAATTTTAATTTTATCTCTTATTGTTAACAAAATTTCTGATATACTGAGGTACAATTAAATGTTTATCAATTAGTCAAGGAACAAAGGTTTACAAAGTCTAAAGATATAGAGAGGTGTTAAAAAAATAACAAAATACTTGTATTTAAAATTAGTTTTAATTTTTTTTGTTTGACTGTTGGTTTTATTTTTTTAAACATATAAAATTTTTATTCAAGCAAAAACTCTTCAAATCAGTTCGCCCCAGTTGGCATAACTAAATTTTTTCTCTGTGTGCAAGTCAGATAAGTTGCAGCTAGTAGGTTTTAGTAAAACTAATTTAGTCTTATTTTCAGTTGTAGTGTTTGTATTTTATTATTTTTGACCTTTTAAAATATACCTTTATGTTAAACAAAACTTTATATTTTATAAGTATTTTATAATCATAAGTCGCATGATTGATTTTAACTTGAGTCTATCTTAGTTTTTACAATCTAATTTTTAGAGGTAGTTTCTTCTTATTATTTAAAAATTATTTTCACACAGATAGGGTTGCCACTTTACCTGGAAACCTGGAATTTGACAATTTAGGCAAAAAAAACTAGAAAAACCTGGAATTTTAAACAGTTTTTACATGTTAAGTAGAAAAATTTTGATTTGACTAAAAAAATCTACCACATAAATTAAATTTTTTTGTCATTATTAATTAAAAAAAAAACACATTTGAAGTAGCTTTACAGTATCTTTTCAATGTTTATATACTATTTAACACAGTTTTTTACCTTAAACTTAACTTTAAATTAAAAATAGACCCAAAAATATGTACGTTTAAAAACCTGGAGGAAATTTTGAAAACCTGGAAAAATTTTTGAAAAAACGAGTGGCAACCCTGCACAGAAAACATTCCTACGTTTGTATGGTATGTTACAGTGTCCAGTCCATTTCGTTTAAATATAACTAGTTGCAGACTGCCAACTTACTTTGAAGTACCGCGTTGTTATAAGTCAAAAATATAAACTAATAGCTGGAAAAAGGGGACAACGTACAATTGTACTTGGAAATTTGAAGCTATTGAAATAGTTTTTAAAGAAGTGTCAACTCATTATAGAAAGTCTGATATTGGTCTGAAAACTAATCTTATATTTCAATATGAGTTAGAGTACTTACAAGAGTTTCACTAATCATTAATAAAAAGTGATAAAGGCAAATAAATAAACTTAAAAAAACAGGCTTTATGGCATAAAGTTACATAAATCAAATTGAAGAATAAAATTAAATCATTTTTTTCTATCTCACCAAGAAAATAATTAATCAAAACTGACTTGCAGTATTTTCAAAGCATGAAAACCGGAAAAGTAGCTATATTTCTTATTGTATTTATTGTACTGTAGCTTCTGCAGCTCCTGGTTTCAAAATTGCAAAAGTACAATAAGTTGTGTGCAACCTCTGTATTAAATGTCATAAATTGCCATCACTTGTATCTCATTGAAGAACTATTTCCTGTGATTTTATTTATAATGATATCAGTCAAAGCTAAGGTTTCTTTGACTTTATTAATTTTTACTACTAATAAATAGATCTAGATCAGTCAACAATCTTCGGAAATAAGAATGATTTATTACACTTTTTGTTTGTGCTAATGTGAAGAAAGATATCTTGCAGACTTTCTTGGAAGTAATTTCCTGATTTTTTTAAATCCTAGACTGCAGTCATTCTTTTTTTTTTACCTAATCTCCAGAACAATGGATTAAATATAAAGATTTCTTAGAGGAAAAAGAATGATTAATGAATTGGAAAAATGTCAATGATGTGGTAGAACCAGGGTTTAACCATGAAGCAATTTTTCAATTTCTTTGAGAAATGAAGACAAATTTCAAGACAACCTAGAAGTGATCAAAAAGATTAGAAAGAAAAGCCAAAAATCATAAAAAGCAAAGTTCAAGAACCAACTTGTATATAAATCCAATTAATAAATTTGTTTTACTTTCTTTTTTAATAAAAATTTCAACTTTCAACGTATATTCATGGTAATGTATTTTGTTAAATGAGACAAATCTTTAAATAATTGTTCAAAAATGTTTCTATAGAAAAGTACGAATATGTTTTAAAATCTAATGTAAGTGAAAAATTGAAAACTAAGTAAAATATATATTCAAAAAAACTTGACTCCTGTTATTAGCTTTAAAAAGTACTAATTCAACAAATTTCCAAAAGCCATTAGCTCAAATTAGCAAATAGCTAGAATAGCTATTTTAATAGTGTTGTTTTAATATGATTTGCCACGCTGACAAGTTTAAGTATGCTCTACTTTTAAATATTTAATTTTTCAGGGGTACTTAGTGCATTCTACATTATTTAATAATCTACATTGCTTTGAGTTATTTATATTTTTTCTGTTTAAACTATTCCGTAAGGTATTGTAATTAAAGTATAATTTGACATACTTTAAGACAATATTGTTTACATATAAAGTACCTTTTAAAAGATAATTTTAAAATTTTCTTTCATTTTGTACTAATTCATAAATATCTAAAATAAAATTAACATTATATATTTTTTGTAGTGTTCATCGTATACGCATTTATTGTATTGTGTATATCCTTATATCTTATATTCAAAGTGGCGCCAATACATGGAACTAGCAACGTTATGGTGTACATATCTATCTGCTCCTTACTTGGTAATGTTACTAATTTGCATTTGTGTATCTTAACTATTCTTTTTTAAAATTTTTATTTAGCTTTAGTTGAAAAACTCAATAGTTAAAGTTTAAATTAGGCATCAGCAGTTCACATTGCACAAAGAAATTTCAGTGGGAACCCTGTACAGTAGGTTTATATTTTTACAGCTACATTTAATTTCCTGCTGGAGTTTTTTTATGTTTTTATAGTATCATAAAAACACCCTGTGCAAAATTTTAGATGATTTGTAGAAACTTCCACCTTGGCACCAACCAATTTTCTAAAAACCACCCTAATGCAAAATGTAAGGATCCAAAAAATGCAATCTTGGAGTTTTAAGCTGAAATATTTTTATATGTGGCCAGTTATTTATCACATAAACACATTAAGCACAATTTAAAACATTTAATAAAAAGTTTTATCGAGGCGCTTCTTGATTTTTTAAAAAACAAACTGAAAATTCAAGAAAACTTAAAAAAAGTTATAAAAATTACATAAAATCAAGAAGCGCCTCCGAAAAACTTTCTTTAAATCGTTTTAAATTGTGCATCTTGTTTTTATGTGATAACTCGCCACATATAAAAATATTTCAGCTTAAAACTCCAAGATTGCATTTTTTGGATCCTATACATTTTGCATTGGGGTTGTTTTTAGAAAATTGATTGGTGCTAAGATGAAAGTTTCTTTAAATCATCCATAATTTTGCACAGGGTGTTTATATGATACTTCCGAAACATAAAAAATTTCCTGCTGGAAAGTCAAAAGTAGCTGTAAAAATAAGCACCCTACTGTACAGTATGGGAACGGGTCAAGTATGCACGAAAACACTTTTGCACGAAGGGTCACTTTTGCACGGAGATTCACTTTTACACAAGGGTCATTTTTGCACAAGAGTAAAAAAAAATAAAAAAAAAAAAGTGATAAAAAAAAAAAAAGAAAAATAAATTACTGACCTTAAGGGTTAGGAGTAACATTGATAGTAAATAGAAAGAATAACTAAAAATATTAAAAAACAAGAAAAATAAAGAATGAAAAATAAATTAATAAAAAAAGCAATAGAAAAAGTTACCAACCGAGGGTAAGGGGTAACAGTTATGGTTTAGAAAACTAGTAAAAAGTATAAATAAAAAAAAAAGAAAAAAAAGTTACTAACCGAGGGTAAGGGTTAGGGGTAACAGTGATAGTAAAAAAAAAATACATATATATAAATTTTAAACTTTTTTAACTCATGCAAAAACGTCTTCGTGCAAAATTGACCCTTCTTACAAAAATTGACGCCGTACAAAAGTGTCTTTGTGCAAAAATATTCTTTCGTGCAAAAGTGACCCTTCGTGCTTATTTAAAACCTACCCGTACAGTATATATAAAGTTCCAATTTTCCTAGATTTCCCTAGATTCTTCAATTTTCTGAAAAATCCTTGAATTGTATAGATTTTACTTATTTTTTGCTTAGTGCTGGAAATTTTTGTGATAAAATGTTTAATGAATTTTATTGTTATGTATATTTAATTTATATTTTAGACTAATAGCTTGATAACGGTATAGTTTTACAACAATAATAATTATAAGAGTTTATTACACAGTGTTTTTATTTATATTTTTGTTAGTTATCATATTTTGTGCAAAGAAAATGAATGGTAAAATGTTCAAGATGTGAAAAGTTGAAATTTTTACTTCAATGATCAGTTAATTATCTTACAACATTAATTGAATACTGTTTTTGTTTAGAGATTAAAGCATGCTCTAAAGCAGTGGTTCCCAACCTTTTTGATGCCCCGCACCCCTAAAGTCTCTTAATTTAATCTCGCATCCCTAACACTATATGCTATAATTATTTATTAATAATTTGATTATAAAATCATTGATTTCATTAATTAATAATTTTTTATTTCAATTTTATGATAGTGTAATATATTAACAAAAATAAAATACTTAGAAATTTAAAAACATAACAAACTATATTCGAACAAGTACAATCAATTGACTGCAGTTTTCAACATCGGTTGATTCGTCCAACTGGAGAGAGATTTTTAAAGAACTAGCTTTGATTTCAACAATGACTTGATCCAAAACATCCGAACTTAAATCTTTAATTCGACTTTCAATAGTATTATTAGATAGCGGCACTAACTCAAACTTTTTTGAAGCTTCTTTTCCCAGAACATCTTCTGTCATTTGTAACACACATGGCTTTATCAACTCTTCAGCAATTGTATGAGGCTTTTTGGATTTAGCTACGTTATACGCCACATGGTAAGAAGCCAATAAAAGAGGTTTGCCAGCAGATACAAAACCCAACTTTGAAAGTGCTCCTCGTGATTCATAGCGGATCCTTTTAGATTTCAATGACTCAAAATCATGACCTGAAATATCTGCTCCACCATGTCGTTTGTTAAAAAGTACTTGCAACTTAGATGGCTTTAAATTTGAGTTCGAAAATACAATGTTACAAACATGCATTGCGGTTTTTGCAGGCCTTAAACTGTTTCAGTGCAAGTAAAACCAAACTGAACATAACTATCATTCCACTTCCTTATCTTTGACATGATTGAGTACTAATTAAATAAATTGTATTCTAAGAAAAATAAAAAAGTCAATTACTAAGACATTTTTTTTCATAAAATTTATACAAAAACAATGCTTCGGCCTATGACTTCGTCATTTAGTTTTTTGAGATTTGAAAAAATATTAGATGTGAGGAAAAAGCACTAGAAAAGTAATAAATATTAGGCTTAAACTTAAAACTAAACTTTTTATACATTTTGTTATGAATATATGTACTTAAAAAATAAAAATCAGCTGTTCTAAGTTAAGCTTATGTAATGTTTTATTTTCAAAGCCATTAGCAGCTAGGAGGTTTCAAAATAATAAAGGTTTGAGTGAAGAATTTGAAAAGTTAAAAGATATTTAGTCTTAAATTGTCAAAAGATATGTATAAAGGCAAATACAAAAAAGTTTGTATGCTTACAACATAAATAGAAAAAAGTAGATTGAAAAAGGTAAACGGTTCAAGTTCAAAAGAGGAATGAATAAAAAATAAAGTTGATGCATTGAATACTTTAGCCGATCTATAAAAATTGGTTTAACTAAAGCTAAAAACAAGTTTTCTTAAATGGTATAACATACAGTAATTGCTGTGAACTTTACAATTTACTGATGTTAAATCTTTAAGCACTACTTTCTGCACAACTAAGCTTAATAAAAGATTACATTATAAATGTAATATACTTAAGAGAAACTGTTCTTAAAGCTAATAAAAAACCTGCTGAAGATACTAATTTTTATTTAAGTATTTCAATTAAAATAGAAGCTAGCTCATAAACTGTTTTAAACAATTAATGGTCAGTTAAGAAAATAAAATATTTAAAGAATAGATGATTAAAATTCACAGGTGTAAAACTCTAAGAAAGCTTTACTGAAATGTTAATTCTAAACTAACAGCTATTAAATGAAATTAGTAAAATTAATTTACTTCTAGAAAAGCGCTCTTGCTCTATGACGTATTAATAAAATTAATTTATTCAGAAAATTAGCGCCAACTTCTTTTTATAACACAATGTGTTTTTTAACTTTATAAACTTTATCAGAGAGTGAAAATCTCCTTATTTATCATACAAAAATGAAAAGCCATCTCGCACCCATGGTTGGGAACCCCTGCTCTAAAGTCCAAAGTAAAATATTTTATAATTTTATTTGAATTGGTTTAAAAATAAAAGATAGGTTGTCAACTATAGAGATAGTAAGTTCGATCCTTATTACTGGGTTTAGATATTATTAGGATGTATGTTTATTTAACCAAGTATTTTTTATTTTATTCATATTTTAGCTTAAAGTTTTTGGTGATGCATAATCAAAAGAATGTTTTATTTATCAACAAAGCATTTTTTATAAGTTAAATTAAATAAAATACTTTTTAGTTTTTAAGTGTCTTATCCACTATGTTTATTTTTGAGGAAAATAGTGTTTTTATTTTTTTTAGTTGCTAGAAAATAAATTACGCCTTCAAAATCTGTTTAACTGCTTATGGTATCTTAACTATTGTGTTGTATTTATCTACTAGAATAATATGCCTGCACGGAGTTTAATACTTTCCATAGCATAATGTTTTCATTATATGCTATAAAATATATAAAATTGACATTAAACTGTTAAACCTAAAACTTTATTTGATAAAAGTAATAACTATGATGAAAAAAGTAAAGTAATATCAACTTAAAAATTGATACTAAAAGTAAAAGAATAGAATGAACGGTATCTTTATATAGTTGTTCTCTAACTGATATTTTTCGGATAATTTCCCTAGAAATTTGATTCTTTTTCATAAATATTCTTAGAAGTTTTTTTTTATAAAACTTAAGTGGGGATCCTGTAAATTGGCTCTTAAACTTTTAAAATACTATGCACATTAGATCATTTCAGAAAATAACGTGCCATTTAGATAATGATATAAATTTAAAAATTAACTTGATTTATGATTTTGTTATGATGTATTTCATTTATGAAAAATTAGTTTGCTTGAGAAGAACTAACAATAAAGTAGTATTTTTATTTATATTTACCTACTTTTAAAACCTGTTCTTACCAATATTTATCATAGTAATTTTATTTAACAAAATATAGGATCATTTTCAGTATCATGTGTGAAAGGTGTTGGACTAGCAATAAAAGAGTGGGTAGCGGGGGATCCCATTTGGACTATGCCTTTGTTTTATGTTTTAGTTATTGGACTTGTTTTGTCTGTATCTACTCAAGTTAGTTTTTAAAGCAGTTGTAATTTTTATAAGTTTATATTTAAATTTCAGATATAATCAAAAGTGAAAATAGATTACTTTTAGTAATCCACCAGTTCCTTAAATTAGATACAGCTGGATATGTTAACTTTTCAAAATAAATGATGCTAATATAGTTTTGTTATTTGTTTGTTGCCTATTATTAGAATCTAGCTAATAATTAAACAAAATTAGATAAATCTTTTCCCGTTTTACGATAATTTACGAAGTATTTTTTTAATTGAAATTAATGTACATTTCTTTGTATTACATTTGTAAAACATCTATTTACTGGTTTTTTGATTTTTAATTTAAACAAATGCATTATAAAATAAAGTGCACAAAAAGGTATATTTGATTTTAGAGTATAACATTTCCGTCACTAACACAAAATAAAAATATTAGTTTGTCATGAAAAGAGAGGAGCAACATGACTATAAATCAGGGTTTCCAAAATTCAAACTCATAAACGCTACAATTTCAGAAAACTAAAAACAAAGATTGCACCCACTTATTACAAACCCATAATATCTCAATGTCTAGTGTAAGTTTCAAACCTCCTTTAAACTACTGCTTAAGATTTTTTTGTTCGTAAAACAAACATACATTAATATAATATTTGGTGTATGTTTCGATTTACTCGTGGAATGTACTTAAGTAACCCATTTCAAGTATTTAGAACCTGACTTGCTAAGATGGACCCAAAGGGGCTATTTGGAACACTTTGTGAAACCCTGTTATTATCCAATTAAAGTTTTTTTTTTTACAATCAGATTACGGTAAACATAAACCAATATTGTAGTTACAAGACAGCCGAAATTCCGACACTTTAAATTCGACAGTTGGGCTGCCAACATTTCAATTATCCACGTTTCAAAAGTAAGCGTTCGAAATTTTAATAGTTAAAGTTATGGTGTTTGAAATTGCAACGATTCACATTAAAATTTTTAAAAACACGACTATCGAAACTAAAAACTTCTCAATATATAACTTTTGCTTAGATGTGATATTAATGAATTAAGCTCTTATACACTTAGTGCACTTCTTTTATAATTTTACTTGCTTACTTAATGATATATAGCAATTTTTTAAAGTATATTAGCTTTAATAGTTTACACTAGTGATCTACCGAATCCGAGTCTTATTTTCAAATTAGCATTCGGCCGAATCCGGATCCGAATCTCAATTTTTAAATTAGGATCCGGCTTAATCCGAATCCATGTCGGAATCCGAATATTTTAATAATTGGAATCCTAAAGATTTAAGCTGCTTGTAATATAAATAGAATAAAATTTTATAAATAATAGTTACGTATTATATTATTGCTTATTTAACAAAAAAGAAATAAAATAATTCATTTTAAGACAAACAATAAAACAAATGTCTTGCTGAAAAAAAAATCAAGTTACATACTTAAGAACTTAGTTTCACTATTTTGATATCCATGCAAGCAACATTAACAATCCTGTATTTTTGTTATGCAAAATAAATAAATTATCGACTTAAATAAGTGCTTTAAGCAAAATAAAAAATCACAATGAAAGTTAAAACCTTTTACGTTCAACTTAAGAGTTAGTTTTTATTGTGACCATAAATGAATTAGAACATAAACTTTTGTGAGTGTCCATATTTATAAAACAAAGTGCAATTGAAAATAACACGGAGCCGTAATAATTTAAAAATTATATATAACTGTAGTAAAGGCCTAAAAGAGAGCAGGAATTACAGTTGTAATAAAAACTTTAAAATTCCTCTTTAAATTACACTTTTACCATTACAATAAAGAAACATAAATTAACTTTATCAAGTGTTTAAAAAAATAAAACAACTACAATTGTAAAATATGTCTCTGCTACACTTCAAAAGACTATACTTGTTTTTTCAAGTTTTACAGGAGAAATAAAAGTTTTTCGCCGATCTTTGGAAGCAATCGATTACGTTTTTGGTGGTAGAAATTACCAGCTTCAGAAAATAATCTTTCAGAATACACAGAACATGATGGTGCAGCAAGATATTTCCTTTCCAAGCTGTCAAGTTGTAGGTATTTTGTCTTGTTCTAGTTACACCAGTTTAAGACTTTATTTCTTTAGTTTCTGCATTCAAATTTTTTTATAGCAAAAAGCTCTTTGTTTCTGCTTCAATTTCTTCATCAATAGAGTCCTGTTGCTCGTCCTCCTGTGTAGCTGTTTTGATGCTACTTTAAACAAATAATAGTAGGTTTAGAACTTTTTCAGATCAAAATCTACAGAAGGTTGTGGTTTTGGTTTCTCTGGTCGCAATATAGGATAATCACCACTTTGATTAGCCTAAAAACAGATATGCTTTTTAACATTTAATTTTAGCTGCTCTTTAAGATTATTTTTAAGGTAAGAAGGGAAAGCGGAAAATCGATGTCGTGGATCAACAGCTGTTGTGACTAACAGTAATTTGTTGTCATTCAGGTTTAAGTTATTGATATTGGTATAGAACCTTCTTTCACAAGCCGCTCCTATACTTTTAGCTAAGGTTTTACAAACATTTGATAATTTTTCTCAATTTTCATAAAAGTTAACAAACTTTGTCAGTGATCTTGCATGCAGGATCACGCTTAAGAGCAACGCATTGTTTTTACTACAGTCCTTTGTTACAAAAAAAAGTTTCTAGCAGTAGTTACATATATAGTTTATTGAGCTACAAAAAAAAGTGCTCAAGATATTAAGTCCTAGGAACTGGTGCACAAAGAATCTTTCACTTATCAAGTCGCACATCACGAATACCTTTTAACGTCTTTTCCAGGACTAGTAGAATAATGTCATTAACTAGTTGACATTCTTTAGCTGTAATAGTCGAATCATGATCGTTTTTATAGTTAGCCACATAGTATAAGACAATTTATTTAAACTCTTTCAGTCTCTGTGGCACAAGATATGTTGAGTTCCACCTTGTATCCACATCTTAAACAAGAGGCGGGGCTTTTTGTTTTGTTTGTGCGTGGTCAAATTCTATTTGGATTCTTTTTAGAAATTCGCTCGCTTTAGAAGAAAGGCTGAAATGGCAAACTAATTTTCATGTAAAGAAATTGATAATATATTGTTATAAATGATTCATTATTAGCATTCAAGAGAATGATATAACTTTAATTATTTTAAGATTTATGTTTTCATAACAATCTTTTAATCCAAAAAAAAAAACATGAATTAAATAAAAAATAATTGAAGTTTAATTAGTATTTTATTGTTAACAGATTTTTTTCTTTAGAACATCGTTTCTAAAATAAAATATTAGAATGTTTGAAGTTATATCATATATGTTATAAATTAAAGTTATCAATTAAACAATTAATAAAATGTTAACATAAAAGTATATAGATAAAAATATGCAAGCATCTGCTTAAATGTTACATATTTAAGTTGCATTTTTTTCTTTGTATAAATAAATGACCTTTATATGAAAAATATCAAAAAAAAAACAACTTTATTATAAGTGAGATTGTTATTCCAACTAACAGGCTCTCTAAAAAAGACACAATAACATGAAATTAAAAAAAAAAAGGAAAAAAGTAAAATATATAAATACTATTAATCCTTCTCACAAGTCATCTGTGACCCAATTACATAAATAGTCAATAATATCTAAATTGAAACTGAAAAAAATATTAACCAAACAAAATATTTTTTATATAATTAAATGGTCTTTGTTAACTAGACCTCCCTGCTAAAAACTCTAAGTGAGATAAATTACCTATAAGCATATTTAATTTTTTTATTCTCGTAGGAGAAAAGCCAAAATGTTATTTGAACCGAAATAAGTTCTCAAGCAAATATAAAAAACTAAATTTAACATATGATGAATAAGTAAGAGCGGTTATCCAAAAAGCTGAGATCAAGCGCCTTAACTATGTACTTAATTTATTTAAGAGGCTAACAAAAATAATTTATTATAGTTTTTAAACTGTGTGCAAAACTCTAAATCAAAGTTGACAAGGCTTTTGTAAGTGTGAAAAAGCACTGTTTTATCCACTCAAGCGTGAAATCCTTATTTAGTTTTACATTTCATTTAACTTTTGACAAACAATGGAGTACAATTCAAAAAGTTTAAAGTGGTCTATCGAATCCAAAATTTCGGATCTGTCCGAATCTTGGATTCGGTAGATCACTAGTTTAAACTAAGAACATTTTAAATTTATTTTTGATGTTTTCGCCTAGTGAAATTTATACTTATATTATAATTTTATAATATTTGAGTTTTTAAGTATGAATAATACTTTGAAATTGGTTTAGTATAAAATACTCAGTATTAGTTGTTTTTCATTTTCAATTAGTTAGTTTTTATTTTTTCAAACAAAAGTCCCAACATGTCAAATTACAACAATTTAAACATCCACATGGTTATTATAACCCATCATATAATATATTTTGATCAAAGTTTTTAGTTTAGTGACAATTTCTTTCTTTTATTAGATGACAGCCAGCATTTTATGATAAAAATAAACACTTAACAATTTAAATAATATTATATTTTTTATTGGAGTATTGTAACTTAAAAAAATAACCTTTCCTTATTTTTAAAAATTAATAAAATAATGAAATTTTGAAGTGTATTTGATACAGAAAAATTTTATGCTATTTATATAAACAATCAACGAAAGTCTACAGAACGTAAGCCTGGACTTTTGTATGCCGTGAGACTATCTTAAGGTAACAAAAGGTTTGATATTACCAATACGATCATTAGACAACAAACTTTCTGTAGACTGAGACCGGTTCCGTCCTGATTAGGACTCGCCAGTCAGTCTCAACCGAAACATTTGCAGTCATTAATCTTACCAATGGTTTATAATGTAAGACATGAATCAACCGTTTGCTTGTATTGATCAGTGACGTCAGCATTGTCTTATACCGTTCAACGTTTAATATATTGTCCACAAAGCAAGACGTATACGCTCGTATTGAATACGATCAACAAAAACATCGGTGAAAGTTACAGAGCCTAAGCCTGGAATTTCGTATGCCGTGAGACTAGCTCAAGTTAACAAAAAGTTTGATCATACCAATTTGATCATCAGACCACAAGCCTTCAGTAGACTGAGACAAACAAAACATTTTATCACTTGAAATAAACTTTAATAATCAAATTGAGTATATTTTAGAAGTATATATATTTTTTAAATCTTAACTAAATTATATTATTAGTCTATATTTTGAGCTAACGTTTAAGAACAAAGGTTTTTTTTTTAAACGACTTTAATTTTTTATAGCCTAGTTAAGATTTTTTTTGAAAAGTTTATGAGTTTTTGAAAAAAAAAAACTCATTTAGCGTATAGTTTTCTATTAATCCTGTCTTATTTGTAATTTTAAGAGTTTGAAGTTAAATAGTCTATTATTTATAAAAATTTTAATTGAAATTGTATTTAGTTATTTCAAAAAAGTAAACAGTTAATAAAAGTTTTTTATTTTTTCTAAGTTTATGTTTTGTCAACCCTTGATGAAATTTATAGATTTTAAGAATATTTATTATTTTGTTTAATATAAATACATTATTTTTACATAAGTTCAAACAATATTATGAAAATCAGGTGTTATATGTTCTTTATAATACATTTTCTCAATTTCAAATTTTATTGTTTTCATAAATTTAGCAATGCTTACAAAGTATGCCGGAAAAAAAGTTTTAGGTCAAATTTTCTCTGTTTACTTCTGCTAGATTTGTTTGCTTTCTTTACAGCTTAAAACTAATAGTTTTTTAAGATTTTTTTAAATTTTACAACTTATTTCGGTTTGTCAGATGAATCTTAAATTTTTTTTACATACAAAACAGTTTAAGTATTTTTAATTGGAACAAAAATTTACCAATATAAATATTTAAATAAATCAAACTGTTTTATTACAAAATAAAATAGTGCTAGGGTTTTAAATAATGTTTATTATTTTGACAATATATAGTTGAACTAAAGATTTTAATATTTAAAAGTGTAATATGGAAAGTATTTTTTATATGTTATGTATACTTATTAGATTTTTTAAAAGTCCGTTGTAGGTATCAATAAGTAGTTATACTTAAACTGTAAGGTTATAAAGAAATTCAATACAAGGTTTTATTAAAGAGCTAAAGTAATAAGTGCTTTATTCTACAAAATTTACGTTGCATTTGTTTTAAAATATCTGTTTTTGTTAAAGGACTGAAAGTTGTAAACGGATAGAGTAAGTTGTTTAAGTTTGTATGGGTTCATGATAAACTTATGTTTCAATAAAAATATCACAATAAATTTATGTGAATTTTAAAAGACACTTAACAAGATTAGGTAGTCCATGGATTCATTATTTAGCTCAACTCCTTTAAAAAAAAATTATAACAAATTTCAAAGCGTTTTTTTAATTAAATGTGATGTGTTTGTAAAATTTTAACACGGTAATGATTTGGTATTAAACTCGTAATAACTTCCAAAGATTAAAACAAAAAGTTTAAAACATTAAAGTAGTAGAATTTGTATAAATTTGATAACTATAAATGATATTTCTGTTGATAAGATATTAGCTGAATTATAACATAAGGTTATTTAAAAAATAAATTAATAAAAAAATTCCAACTTGAACTTAGAAATAGTTTTAAACTTATACTGTTCTAGTTTTTACAAATAAAGAATTGGTTAATAGACCATTCAAAAAAACAGTGTCAATTCTTTAAACAAAATCACTCAGCAAGAGATCTTTTGTTTATTAAAAAAAGTTTTCAATTCTGCTTAAAAATACGTACTTATAAATAAATGTAATACCATTTTAGTTTGGATATGTTTAACAAGTAATTAGATACAAAACTAAATATAAATTTAACAATAATCTGTAATTTAAGTCTAGTTTTTTATATTATATTTTTTGATGAGGAATTTAAAAAAAATTTAATCGTTTTTTACCAAGTCTTTCTTTGTCAAAATATCAAAAGCTGCCAATTCTAATCTAACTAGGCTTTTTCTTTCCAATGTTTTTTTGAGAGTTATAATATTATAACAATTTAAGTATTTTAATTTATCAAATCTTCATGGTATGCCAACTGTTTTTTATATATTTTGTTTTTTTTTTTTTTTAAGTACAGGGTTGCCAAAAAACTTGGAATTTGACAATTTAGGCTAAAAAACCTGGAGTTTGAGAAATTTTGAAAAAAAAAACTGGATTTGAACAAAAATCACTGAAAACCCTGTGATATTAAACAATTTTTACATGTTAAGTAGTAAAATTTCGATTTGATACAAAATATCTATTGTATAGATAAAAATTTTTTGTCATCATCGAAAGTATTTTTTATTTAAAAACATATTTAAGGAAGCTTTAAGATACCTTTTCAATGCCTTTATACCAGGGTTTCCCAAACTCTTTTTCAAAAGAAACCCTTAAATAGAAATAAAAAAAGCTATGCCCCCCAACAAGATTACTTAACAACATCTAAGACCTTCTTCATCATCAACTCCAGAATATCTAGTTTAAGTTTTATAACTACCATTGAAAACAGATAAGACATTTTTTTGCTTTTATCATCAACTCCAGAATATAATATAGGTTTCAAGTTATGTCCTCATGGCCCCCAAGGGGGCCACTTGGCCCACTTTGGAAACCCTGCTTTATACTATTTGACACAGTATACTATTTGACACCTTAAACTTAATTTTAAAACAAAAATAGACCCAAAAA
The DNA here is from genome assembly GCF_965202585.1 of Thalia democratica. Classification (NCBI taxonomy): domain Eukaryota; kingdom Metazoa; phylum Chordata; class Thaliacea; order Salpida; family Salpidae; genus Thalia; species Thalia democratica. The sequence continues at coordinate 52,690,706 of NC_139169.1, read as the reverse complement.
CATGTATTTTAAAAACTTTAAAAAAAGTTGTCAAAATGATTTGGCAATCCTGTAAATATTAAAAAGTTGGATGTCGAAAAAATTTACTAAGCTTTTATTTTAACTCATATTTTTTCTTGAATACTTTCAACTGTGCTCAGCTAGCAAGTAAACTACTTATTATATACTTGCTAGCTGAGCATAATTGAAAGTATACAAGCAAAAATATGAGTTAAGATAAAAGTTTTGTAATTTTTTTTGAAGTATAACTTTTTAACATTTAGTAAAAAATAAAGACAAAAAATCTTTAAGAACGGTTTAAAATTCAAAGTAGTATAAACAAACTACCAAAAATACACTATAAAATTAATGTTATAAAACTTACTAAGTAATATAAAAAGTTTTATGTCAAATAATCTACAAAGCTTTTATCTTAACTCAGTACTTTGCTGTAAATACTTTTAAACTGTCCTCAGCAAGCAAGTAAAAATAAAAGCTTAGTAGCTTTTGTTGACATTTAACTTTTTATATTAATTAGTAAGTAATATTATACTAATTTTATACTTAATTTTTAATAGTTTGATAACATTACTTTTAAGTTTTCTATACACTGAAAAACCTAATATTTCTCCAGATTAACTACTTGAACAAAGCCTTAGATTTGTTTAACACTTCCATGGTTACTCCAGTGTATTATGTTCTGTTCACAACAGCTGTATTGACATGTTCTGCAATATTGTTCAAAGAGTGGAGCGAAATGACTGGAGAGTCAGTAATTGGAATGTTGTCCGGTTAGTTTTTAAGAAGTGTAGTTTTATAAAGACAATTAATTTATTATAAAATTATCAGTTTGCTTCTGTTGTAAAAAGGACTTTTTGAAATAAATTAAATTTTTTTCTTAATATAAAACTGTTTATAACACCAACTGATTTCAAAACAAATTTTATAAAAATTATTATATAGATAAGCAATACAGTGTTTGTTAAAGTTTTAGTATTATAGTTTAAAAGTATAGGTTATTTTACATATTACAATACTATGTGCATGCCTAAATTTAATTTTTGTGTATTATATAAATACATTTTCATTCTGATAAAAACTACAGCATTGTTTTTGTTACTTATGCTATAAATAAGGGGTCGACAAACTGTGGTCCGCCGGCCAAATTATCTAAAAAACAACTAATGCTGTTGAAAAAAGTTTAAGATTTTTTATAACAAAAGTTATATATTTGCTCTTTTTTTGCTTTTATTGTTTAAGTAAACTGCAGCCTATTTTCTGTTTATGTTCATAACAGGCTTGCCACGGGTCAGGCTAAGTTTTTTTTTCGGGATAAAAATGACCAAAAGTCTTTTTTAGGTAAAATGGTAAAAAGTCAGTTTTTTAGGTCAGAATGGTAGGATTTCAGAATTGTCAGTTCTAGTTTATAAAACTCATTTAAAACCTAAAAATGGTAAAAAATTAACAGAAAATCCTTTAAAGTCAGACTAAAATTGCAAAGTTTTCATAGAAATTTTCTTACAAAATCATTAAATTCCAAAGCCTTCAACTGGTAAAACTAAATAAAAAAATCCCTTATATAGTCTTAGGGTTGCCACTTTACCTTGAAACCTGGAGTTTGAGAAATGTTGAAAATATCTGGAATTTTGAACGAAAATAACTAAAAAAATCTGGAAAAGCCTGGAATTTTAACAATTTTCACATGTTCAGTAGTAAAATTTATTTTTGACTCAAAAAGTCTATCATATAAATAAAAAAATATAGGCATCATCAAAAAATCTTTTCATTAAAAAACACATTTAAAGTTGCTTTACAGTATCTTTTCAATGTTTGTATACTATTTAACACAGTTTCTTACCTTAAAATTAACTTTAAACTATAAATAGATCCAAAAATGCGTACTTTTAAGAACCTGGACGAAGTTTAGAAAACCTGAATTTTTTTTAAAAAAAAAAGTGGCAACTCTGTAGTCAGACTAAAATTGCAAAATTTTCCTAGAAGCATGTTGAACTATACCCTATTTAAGCAATTATTTGTTGTATGTAATCTTTTTAGTATCGATAATCTGTGGCGAAGACACTTCCATAGTGAAACTTTAATATATACACAAAAGTTTATTTTGAAAAGCTTTAGAATCAATTTTTTTTGTTTAAGTAAGTTATTAAGATCTTTATAATTAAGTTAATTGTAAATTAAATTTTATAACCATTTTTTTTTGCAGAATTAATTATGATTTAGTTTGAGTGTTTAATTAAAATTTCTTTGCCAGTAGTTTACTTCACATTTGTGACACTTTGAGATTATTTGAAAAGAAGTAAGCAGTGAGATAAATGTATACCTAGTCCAGTTCAGAATTTTTTATAACTAAGTTTATGTTGTTTTTTTTTTAAATTTTAATAACTTATTATTGCAGTTATCTTTCGCTGAAGTACACATTCTGAACACATCAGCTACTCAATAGAAAGTTTGTAGCTAATAATTACTAGCCAAATTAATAAAAAACCTGACAGAAATTTTTTATTTTGGTTTGAAAATGTTTACTAAATAAGAAGTTCGTACTAAAATGCGTACTTGTCAAAATATGTGTACTTAAATACGTACTTATCAAAATATGCGTACTCGGAATGCGTATTCAACTGGAAGTGCGTATTTAAAACGCGTACCTAAGAGGAAGGTGAAAGTCAGGCTAAATTGGTCAAAATCGTAAAAAGTCAGGCTAAATTTACAAAATTTCGCTTGGCAGCCCTGTCATAGTTAATTTGCTCTATAAAACTTAATTTTAAATAACTGGAACCCGAAAAAAGTTTTCTTCAGTAAATGGCCCGATCTTTAAAAAAGGCTATCATCTCTTCTTATAAAAATATAACATTGTTTTTTATTTTACTTCCATCAAGTTTGCAAATTAATTAATGTATTTAAGACTACTAAATACTTATCTGAATTTAATTTTAACTAGTTTTTACGATTATGATGTTATATAGGTGTTACGATAAATGGTATTTAAGTATTTGAAAATTTTTAAATTTAGCAAAACTATTTTAGCTAAAAATTAACTTAAAAACAAAAAAAAAATCAACAGTCCTAGTACAGAGTGTTTTTATATATACTAAAACAAGTGTTTTATTTTAGAATTCTTTATTTTAACTTTTCAATTGAGTGCATTTGAACCAAGTAGATATTTACAAATTAAGTACTTTTTAAAGCTCTATAGAATACAATTAAAATTATGTAAATTCAAAAGTATTATAAATGGCTTATTAAAATAATATCTATTAGATCTAACCATTTCAATATCTAATCATGATTAATACCTAGTTAAAATTTTTAATGTTTCGACATATTTTTGTGAAATGATTCACAATTGACGAGAACAAGTTTTGAACTTCAAATAAGCAGCTATAAAGCTTTGTTGCGCTATATGATTTAAAAATTATTTTGATTGCATGAAATATATTTTTTTAATTTGAGAAAACGTTGCTTTAAGAAGTTTTTATTTTAATTTTGGAATTTGTCTAAAAGTTTTGACCTTAAATTTTTAAATAAGAGAAAACTTAAACGCAAATATGTTTTAAAACTGTTAAAGGAATATTTCCTAAGAGTTTAAAGTCTCTTGCTGTAAAATAAAAACATAGGTAGACTTTTAGTGTATTAAAAAAATAAACAATATAAAAATTGTGATTTTTCTATAATTTTCTTATGAAGTTTTTCACCAACTTCACAATATTTTAAAATTAAATGAACTATCAACATATGTAAAAAGTGAATTATTGTTAATAGTTTTCTGTTATCGTTTTCAACAAAAAAACCTGAAAGGTTGTTTTTAAGTAATTTTTATATACGACACATAAATAACATATATTGGTTCTAAAATTTTATATTTTTGTAAGTATACATATTCATCTGCTTTATCTTCTATTTTTTCTTTGAATTATTTAATTTTTTACAATACTCCGTAGAATTATGACTTATTTAACACAGAGAAAAATATGTTTTTGTTAATTATGTTGATTTGTATTTGTTATTTTTTATATCTTAATATTATTGAAAAATGAAACTAAAATAAAAAAATCTTAGATTGAAAGTAGAAGAAAACAGAGTAAAAAAACTATGATCTTTTAAGTTTTCAGAGATTTTGAATTTCAAACATATTTTTTTGAAAGTTTAAATTTGTTTAGAATTATTTTGGCTTTATTTATTGTTGCTATCATTGATTTAAAACCGTAATTTTCATACTTAGACTTAAGAAAATCATAATCTAACTTATTTAAATGCATTTCGTTAAAATAAAAGTATATCAGAAATATTAACATACTTTTTAATAAAATTTGTTTAACTTTTTATAATTATTTTCAACTGTATGCATACTTAAACTATTCAGTACGTTTTACAGTCAGCACAAAGTTGTAATACTAAACATATTAAAATTAAGGATAAAACTGTTATTAGATAAAATTGTAATGTGTCTATCTAAAATATATACTTTTTTATCGTTATAAAATTTAAATATATGTCAAATAAAACGTCGTATCCATAAAGCTACTTAGATACTAATAGCTATAGTTTTTATTGCTATTATAAACCTTTTTGAATTTTTAAAGATAGTTCAATAAAGATTATATATTGTATTTTAAGTTAACTAGCTATGTACCAATTATAAAATGAAAATAACGTTTTGTTAAGTTAGAAATGATTATTTGTAAAAATGTATAGTTTTTAATTAGTTACTTCCGTTATCTTTAACTTTGTTTTATTCAATGTTTGAATTTATTTTTTCTAAAACAGATTGATTACATTAAAATCTTTAAAATTTTGAAATTTAATTGTTATAAAGTGCTATTTTTGTACTTAGAATTAAAACTTGTTAGACTCTTTTCAAATGATAACTGTTATGATGTTTTAGGGTATTTACTTTTTGTATATATAACTATTCAAAATATAAATTTAAATGTTTCTTAACAAAAGATCGTAGTGAAACAAGTTCACTGCAATATAATAAAAACAAATTATACAGCAATCTTCCTTTATTGTACCAACATATGTTTCTGTGTGTTAACAGATTAACACGCTTCAACTGGGTTCTGTAAAAAATAAATACTGAAATGAAAGAATAGAATCTAAAGTAGGTGTATACATGTGCTCATTAAAATAAAAATAATTTCTACAGATCTAATAGGTAAAATACTTAATGTTAAATCCGACTGTTATAAAACTATATAATATTTGTAATTATTAAGTCTAAATTAAGTAAAGTAAACATATAAAAGTATTTATATATTTTTTTTTTCTAACAACCGTACAGTTTAATAAACAACAAGGTTTTTTTAAACATATTATAATTTTAAAGCAACATACTTTATACACATTTTAGTACTAGAAGTAATCCAATACAAAGTTTTCGATTATTTTACAATGTTAACAAATTACTTTACAATTGGAATAGATTAAAAAAACTAAATTTTTGTTTTGAAAATTTTCTTATTGGCAGTAGTTTTTATCAAATAGCTGCTGACTTTTTTTTACTATATAAATAGAATTTGAGGAGAATAAGCTTAATACTTGAATGAACATCAGATATTTATTGAAGTATTGTAGTTTTGTGTAATACAATATTTGCGCTTGTAATTTTACAGCTTTCTTAAAATTGAAAATATGATAACATTTTGTGGTTTATTTAATAACTTGCGAAAGATACTAACTCTAAATTATGACGTATGAATAAATTCAAATAAATACAAAATTTAGAGATTTAGCAAGTAAAACTAAAGTAAAGCTATGTTTATAAATAGATTGTTAATAATTTTGTTTTTCCATTTAATGCTACTTGCGTATTTAAATTAGGTCGCTCTTCCTCAATCAATATTGATTCAAGGCTGTAGAGTTCGCTTTGCTTACATCGTTTCAAAACTACAAAATTCTTCAAAATTACAAAAACCTATATTGTAAAAAGAAACTGTATCTTACAAACTTCTTATCATTAAAATAGTATTATCGATGAATAAAAATAACTATTTTGAAACAAAACCTAAACCTAATTAAGATAATAATACAAAAATTAAATAAAGAATTAAATTAACTTGTTTCAGCAGCAAATTATTTTTTCTAGTATATTGTTTTTAATGTAAACATATTGTCAAATAAACAAACGGTTAAAAACTATTCTGAAACAAAAATTATTCTTATTGAAACTATCCTATTAAAAACCGTCTATTGTAAAATTATTGATTTCATAAGTTTGCTATTTTCTTTAAAAAGGCAGTATTGTTTTGTTTATGTTTATACTTGCTTGTAATAAATTAACCCATTTACTCTCTAAATAATCTAATCGACCATACGAACTTAGATTATTTAAAGAGTAAATGGGTTAATTTATTACAAGCAAGTATAAACATAGATAAAACAATACAACCTTTTTATAGATAATAGCAAACTTATAAAATCAATAATTTTACAATAGTCGGTTTTTAATAGGATAGTTTCAATAAGAATAATTTTTGTTTCAGAATAGTTTTTAACCGTTTGTTTATTTGATAATATGTTTATTTTAAAAACAATATATTAGAAAAAATAATTTGCTGCTGAAACAAGTTAATTTAATTCTTTATTTAATTTTTGTATTATTATCTTACTTAGGTTTAGGTTTTGTTTCAAAATATTTATTTTTATTCATCGATAATATATTTCTTTAAAATAAGAAGTTTGTAAGATACAGTTTCTTATTAATATAATTTTTTGTAATTACTTAAAGTATTGTTTGGTAAAAGTTTAATTTTTTTATATTTCGCCGATAGCAGTAATTATTTATTAACAATAAATTACATCAAACATTTCTTTACTAAGATAGGTTTTAATTTAAAGTTTATATTGGTAAAGTGTTTGTTTTTATACGCATTTCATTTTAATTTACTTTTACATACAAAAATATCATTACAATGTAGAAAAGCGTTTAGCTTTTAAAAATTTGGTTTTATACACAGTTTTGAACTACTACGTCATAATATATTTTTTAACTTTTATTTACTTTGTTGCATGAATGTGTTTAGTTCTACTAGTTTTGTAGTTCACTGATGAAGGACTGTTGTCCGAAATTAATTTGAACAAAATGTTGCAATAAACTGGTAGATTTTCAAACCATCGGTAATTTATTTTTGTAGTTGTTTTTACTTTATAATGTAAGTTGTCTAAAATGACTGCTTAAATCTATAAGCTTGTAGTTAAAAAAGCAAATTGTTTTCATTTTTAAAACTAATGATTGTGGATATACAGATATGCTTACAACTAGTCACTGCTATTACTGTACAAAAGAAAAAAAAAAGAGTAACTAATTATTTAAGAAGTATTGTGTTTTAAAAATGGTGTAAGATTTTGCAAAAGTGTATATATTAGTTATCTTTATCCTGTTCTTGATATGATATAAAAAAGAGTTGACTTACTGTTTGTTATCTTTTACCTGTAAATTTTTTTTTTATTAACCGTAAGAAGATAAAAAAAACAAAATTCTATTTACTTTAAGAGTTAAATTTTTCTTTTCTTATTACAACAGGTTTCGGCACAATTGTCACTGGTATATTTTTGTTGCACGCTTTTAAAGACATTAATTTTAGTTTGAAGGATCTACCTAAATTTGCCAAGAATGGTGTCGAAGGATTGCATGGAATGAACGAAGAACAGAATATTGAATCTCATCAACAATCTAGGTTTGTATTATATTTTATATGTTATGTTATTTGTTTGTTCCTTAAAAAGCTTCTTTTTTTTTTGTAAATACCTTTGACCTTGTATTTATCAGACCAATTTCCATGCAAAAAAAAAAAACAAGATTACAAAATAACCAAAATACAATAATCTATCAGTGGCGTAGCGTGGTATTTTGGTCAGGGGGTGCGCAAATTTTTTTTCTCAAAAAATCCCTTAAATTAAAACTTTTGTAATTAGGTATAAAAATATTTTTTAATAAGTAATATAATTGAAATAAATTCATTAAGTAAAATAAGTTCGAAGTAACTGTTTAAAAAAATACTTATATACCACAAAATTAAACAACTAAAAAAAAGTATAAATTTAATTAGAATTACTTATACTTGCACAAATTTAACTTACTAAATGAAAATTGTTTTTACTACTTACAGTAAACTTCATATCTTTAAAAATGAATATACTCAATAAAACGAAAGTATCTGTTTTATTCACAAAAAAAATATCATTCTCTTTAATATATAATACAACAATGATAATAACACCTCATTGGAAATAACTTAAATAAAGTTAAACAGAAGTTAAAAATGACCAACTTTATAACTGTTATTACAGTTTATTACAACTTTGTAAAATAGTTAAAAGTATAATTTTTAAATTTAATTCATCTGATTGTATTTGTTTAAAATAAAAATCACAAACAAAGCTTATTTCTCATAGGCCGACACGCTTTTTCTTGTATGTTTACGAAAATAAAAACTAGCAGTAGTCTTAACATTTATTGTAGCATAAAAAAATAACTTGTAAAGTTGTTTAATTCTCCTTTAGGCGTGACGTATTTTTGTAAACTTTTTATTGAAAAATCTGCCATAAGGTTATACTACAGCGGTGTACTACATTAATTGCGTGCTTTTTGAGTCTAAATTCTTATGAAGTTATAAAATTTTTCCTTTAGGAGTTTTTCATCAACATCGGTGAGCACTTTCGTTTGCGCACCGAATCAGTATACTAGGCAATTTTCCTAACGTGTCACTAATTGGTATTCAAAATTTCGTTTAACTTTTTGAATACTAGAGAAACATAGTTGAAAAAAGGTAAATTAATCAGAAAAAAATAAACAATAAAGGATAAAGATATCACATTCTTTTTTTTTTTACTTGTTTTCTTTTTTTAGGTGGCACGCATGCGCCAGTGTCCCTCCCCACGCTACGCCCCTGTAATCTATATAATTTTAAATTCTTACAATTAGAAAAGTTTAAATAAAAAAAACAGTTTAATTAAAAATTTTCGAAATTTATGAGGCACCGTGTACCAGGGACGTAGTATGTTCAAAAATGCTACGAAGCTGCATATCTATAAGAAAAGTTACAACAGTAATTTACATTAAAATGTACAGCTAAATTGCATTGTATTAGAAACGTCACTAGTCTTAGAAAAAGGCCCAAAGTCCAAAAAATAAAAACACTTTAAGTAATACAGCCAAATATAAGAGTTTAAGGTCCCAAGTAAATAGTAAAAATCTAACTACTATACTAAAGTTTTACAGAATTTCTTGATCGAATTTCATAATAATTTCATGCCATCAAGTGATGTGCATCAAAATAATATCCAGTAGAGATAAAAATTTTATCAACTTCTGACACAATTCCCTGACTTAAGCATGTTTTTTAACATTTTAAACAATATCTTTCCTACAATATACTTTAAAGACTTTTTTACAGGAATATTTTTAAAGAACATTAAATTCATCATTTTTTCAAAAAATCTAGCTTTGAGTTTTAGTAATTTGTCTAAAAAGGCCTCAACATACATAAAAATTAAAAGGACACTGGTTAAAATCCTAATGGTGTAATTTTTTTTTCAAAGTTTTACTATTTCAAAGAAATTTTTAGCATTAAAAGTTAATATTAAAGTCCGAAGGTAAAAGTATAAGTGTACATGTGTTTCCAACATATGACTATAATTTTTTTAAAAGGAGTTGCCTTACAAGCTAAAATAGAATAAAAATACTTTTATAACCTAAAAAAGGTATTAAGGAACTAAAGAAACTTTTACATCAATAAAATGTTAAATTTTTGAAAAAATCTATAAGTGTACTTTAACATTTTTTTATTTGTTGTCAAGTGTTTTGTTGATTATTCAGAAAATTTTAATTGAAGCTTTTGAATTATATTTTTGATAAAATTGATGGATATTCGATGTTTTCAACAACATCCTTAGAAGAAAAGTCTTTATATTAATCATTAACATAAACAAAAAATAAAATCATTAACAAAATAATGTAAAGAAAAGTTATACAAAAGTCAGGGAATTGTGTCATTAGTTGATGAAATTTCTAAAAAATTATAAAATTTAAAACTTTTTTGAACATTTATTAATAATAATTGTATTTTATAATTACCAGAGTGTTTTATAGCATATTTCACTTAAAAAATTACAAAATCTAAACAAAATTGCGAAATTTATGTTAATCAGTTTTCAAAATAATACTATTATTGATAACAACATATTTTTTTGTAGATATTTATTTTAAAACATTGCATCATGTTTTTTAATTAATTTAGTGAAAATTTAATTATCGTGTCTATTTGTGTATCATATTACTGTTTATTTGTTAAAAAGATTTAGTTCCTTATTTTCGACAAAGTTTTTTCAATTTTGTTATGCTGCTAAATTGTTCTTATTAAAGTTTTCAAGACAAACTTATAAGTTAAAATAAGATCCAGTTAAAAATTTGGTTTGAAAACAATTTAAATGTAAATTTTCATACAGAACAGTTTGTTAATAAAAAAAATATTTTTTGATTTTACAATAAACTGTTTTAATTCTTGACTTTGTTATACAATTGTAAGCTATGTGTATTTGTTTTTACATTTTTACATGGTACAAGATCACAACCAAAGTGACAAAAAAAATTGTTGAAATACTAGGAAAATTTGAGAAACAAACATATTTTATACTACTACTGTTTTTGATATTAAATTAATTAGTAAATTTTTTAGGTACCTAAAACAAATTTTAATTTGTATGTATTCTTTAAAGCTAACATACGAAAGTATTTATTTTGAGTTTTTTCATTTTAGTATAAAGAGCAGCTTACAAATATTATAACAGAGGGAACAGCGTATCGTATGCATCATTGTTAGGCGAGAACGGAACCAGTAGAATTTTAGAATCTGATGATGAATCCGAATCGAGTAATGAGGTACTTTTTACTGCTGTCAAAATCACAAATAACTAAATTTCGTTTTGGGTGAAAACTAAATGCATGATTATCATTAATCACTAAATTTAAATTTTCTTTATTTCGAATATCAGTTTATAAGTGCACTATATTTTTCCAACTGTGTTATATAGTATTAAAGTAAGTTTAAATGCATGCTTCATAGTGAGCTCAGGTTTTGGAAGCCTTGATTTACTTGCATATTTATAAAAACTATATTTATTACTATCGATGACAACATTCATAAATATTTTTATGGAGTATATTTTTGATACAAGTCTTTTACTTTAGTTACAGCATATTTAGTAGTTCACTTTAAGGAAATGCATGTCACTACAACATTATTAAACCGTGTTCTTGATCAAAAATTTTATTTTCATTTTCAGTTTGAATGAAACTGTAGTCAAAACGTTAAGTATTAATTGTTAGTAGAAATATTGGTAGAACAACTAAGTTTCCAAATATCCTGAACTGGGTTCACTGTGTAATTGTATTTTTTATGAACAGTAACTTACTATTGACTTTTTTTTTTGTTACTTGTTCTAGCAGTTGACTAAATGTATATTTTTTAATTACTCTTAGCGTATGATTTTTGCTCCTCGATCCCGCCAATTCTAAGACATCGTTGTAACAAAGTCAGGAATAGTAAGAAAAAACAAAATAAATATTACAAAAAAAATGCAATGGGGGTTTAAAAAAAAATAGAAAATTTGATATAAACATGCTCTTAATAAGAAAGTTTATCATCACTAAAAACTGAATTTAGCTGATGTTATTTTCTAAATAGTTTTGCTTTTGCAATTCATCATTTTTTCATGGTCTAACTGAATTTTTGGATTAAAGTAAAATATTTCAATTCTATGGTTATGTATTTTTCAATCGGTTTTAATTAAGAATTTGATTTAGAAAAGTCAGGAGATTTTTTCAGCTCGACCTGTGGCTACCCTGCCAAGATGATTTAACTTTTATAGTATAGTCAAAATAATGAGGTTTGCGTGTTGTTTCAAATATGTTTTAAGACTTATCACTACTTTAAATATAAATAAAACAAAATGTACAGTAATCTTCCTTTATTGTACCAACATATATTTCTGTGCGTTAACGAATCAACACACTTCAACTGGATTGTTAATGGGAAAGATTTTTATTAGCAAACGATTTAACCTATATTTTTGAACAGTTATACTTTAAATATATACTTTTTAAGATGAACTACGTACCGTTGCAGAATATATAAATCTGATTATATTTTATGAGCAGCTAAACGTCGTTAGCCCAAAAAGGTATTTGCTTACATAACCAGTTAATTTTATTTATCTATATAACGTTTATTTCAGATAAACTGTTTATTTTTATGATAAATAATACGATAAAAATAAATCATCTAATCGTTTTTTCAACCTATTTAAGTTTTTTTTTTTTTGCAATATTAGTTTTGTTACTAGATATAACTTAATACGTAGTGTGCTAACCTTTATACTTCTATATATTTTATGTGTAAAAATTTAGTTTAGAAAAGTTTATCTATGTTTAAAATTTTTTAAAGCAAAACATTGCATGGTGTTTGCCAAAAAAATATTTTATAATACTTTATTGTAGTTGCATGAAGCTCAAACATTTTTGTTAGTATTTAGTTTTGTTTTAAATGTGTACGTAAGGTTTCGTTATAGTTTCAACGTTTTACATCTGTATTTTGTTTTTTTGAGTTATTTTTTTTTATTATGCATTAAGCTTTGTATATAAAAGTGTTGCACTTATTTTCTATAAAGTTTGTTTCTATACCAATTTTTTATATCATTATGTTTTGTTATTTAATTTATAACTTTCAAATTGAATAAATATTAGATAATGACTTGACATTTACTAGTGTAAAAGTTGATAAAATTAAATTTATCTTTAAGTACGTTTTATAACTAACTATAGTTTATCCTTTTAAATTTATGTACTACACATATAATTTATACTTTAAGATTTGAAAAAAAAATCATTTTTAGTGCTGGTTTGATTTTTATAGTCTATATTAATGCTAATGTATATCTAAGATTAAAGTTTTAATTTTTTTTTAACATTTGCATAACATTAAATAGTACAGTTGTTGTTAACTATATATGTTTTTTATGTTAATCGCATGTTCTGTTTTTGAAAAGTAAATTCTACAATTGCTTTATAACTTTTTGTGTGTTATTATTTTATTTTTTTTTAAAAATTACTGCAAAACAAACTTAAATAAAAATTTGAATATTTTATTATATACATAAATTATTCCAATTAGAATAATCCTTAAAAATATTATTGGTTAAATCGACTCTTTTATGACAACCTTACATTATTACCTAACAACACAGTTCTACGGAGTAGTGAAGAAAATACTTAAAAGAATAGATGATAAATGTGTTATAAAAAAAATTAAACATATTTAGACTATATGTATGAGTAACTAATATAATAACTAATGTTAGTCCCAATATATAATCATTATTCATAGTGTTAATTTACAAACACTAAATAATGATATTCAAATATAGTTTTGTGAAATGTTGTACAATAATTATAAATCTATAGTTGAATATTTTTAATATATTCTGTATTTGTAAGTAGAAAGTGAGTATAATTGATATTTATTGTAGCAACTGTTAGTTATTAATTTACCTACCCATACTTATAAATTGTATTCTTCTATCATTTGATATTCTTATATTTTTCAGAACTCCGTAGAACTGTGTTATTAGTAAACAAAGAGTAATGTGTTTCTATCCAATAAATTGAGTATTGTGCAAATTCTTATTACATAATATGAAAGATGTAGATTATAATTTATTATAACAGTTTTTTCATAGAAATGAAAGAAAAAAAGATGTTTTAAAAATGGTTTTTAGTTAAGTTCTTATGTTTGAAAAATAACTAAATTTCTAAGTTCTTTAAGGGCATAGGAATTTTTACAACTTGGTCTTATTTTGAAGAGTTTTGTCTAAGCTATCAGAATTTTCTAACCGCTTAATGAAATTCAAAGTAACTTTTAAGGTATAAGCGATCAGAGTCGGTGACCTCATGAGTTCTTTATAGAAGACGTAAACCAAAAATGCGAACTATTTTAATAAAAATCTATCTTATTCTTCATTTTTAAACCAATACTCTTCAAGTTTTCACAGTAAGTCCATAGCTATTATTCAAATCGATGGATTGCAGAACTTTTTTTAATTTTGAAAATAAAAAAATATTTTAAAAAATCAACACTTTTTTTTGTTTTTTTAATTTAAAGTTTTATCTCTTCTAAAATTCGGAACATTCAAGATCTTTTAAACTTAAAAAGAAACGTTTCCTAAAAATTTGAAGTCTCTAACTTTAAAGATCAAGGAGAAGATAGCTTTTAAGTGAATTTTTAAGTTTTTGAGAAAATTGATAATTAACAAATTGCGGTCCATACATTTTTATTGGAAACTTTTTAGAAAAACGTCTATATCTCAAAATCTAGTTGAAATTTTTAAATTCCTTTAAACTGCCTTGTAGTTTATATTTTAAGCTTTCATATAAAAGCCAATGTTATTTTTTGTATAAAAAAAAGTTGAACACCCTATGCCCTTCTTAACTTTTCGATTTATTAAAAAAAATTAAAGTACTATTAAAAATTAAGAACTAAATGAGAATAACAAAAGTTTTTTTATTTTGAATTATTTTGCATATTTGGTCCACACTCGTCACATTTCTTATAACAGCTTGTTCTGATGTCACGTCAATACATCAACACTCCACTTCTGCAATCCTGATGTCACAGTATAATCTAATAAGCATGTTTGCTAGAAAAGATGTGCCAAGTTGTAGTTTCTAGTTTTTAAATCTAAGTTTTTGCATACATTGTTTATTTTTACTTTTAATAGTTTGGAATTAACTGTTCTTTATTAGTTAGTGTTTAATAAACAACTTTTATTTAAAATGAGTTGTACTTAAATTCATAAAACTTGTCGCAAAAAGTCAAAGTTAACTTATTTATTTTATTACTTTGTTTACAAGTTTTTTTTACAAAAGTAATCAATATTTTTACTAAAATATTCATATGGTTATTTTTTATTGAAACTAAAATCTAATTTAGATTCCATTTCTCTTTGTTATTAAACATCAATTTTGTGTATTTTATATTATATGTATAATACTGAAAATAGTATAACTTAAAACTAACTAGTAATTATAAAACTTAATGTTTTAATATTGTTTTTTTATTATTATCTTATTTAGCTACTTTTTATTTTTGATTAGCAAATTTTTATAATTCTAAATTCTAGTAGAAAGAAACTTCACAAGTGCTTACAATTAATAAACTCACTAACTAAACCCCTTAGTGCCTGATATGTAATTATTAAGTGTTAGTTAGATCCATTTAGTTATAAAAATCAATTTAGTTAGATTTTTATAAGTAACATTTATAGTTTCAGTTTTGTACACCTTTTTTTTCTTAAGTGTAGATAAAACAATTAAAAATTAATATTATATTATTTTGTTAAATATCTTGTTTGTTTATAATTTTGGTGCTTTTTATTTTTTATATTAAATATATTAATTAGGCATGAGGTCTTATTAGTGAGTATATGTTTTTATTTTAAATTTATGTAAGACTTTTCTTTCACTAACAAATAAGTTGAAGGTTTTTATAAATAACGTCATTATTTATCAACCATTAGTTTTTAAATATAGGTCTTTTACTTTGCTAATTTTAACAGCTTTAACTTAAGTTTTATGTTTTTCAGTTTAGTTAGTTTGAAATAATAACAAAAATCTAGAAATTTTTATTAAAGTAGAACATTTTACTGGTCACGTCATTGTGAGCATTATTACGTCACAAAAACAGAAAAAACGCAAGAATCTAACATCTTTTACAAGTGCAGTGGGCATGTCATAAGAAATTCTCAAATATGACTGAAAGATTTAAGGTAGATGAAATTATGCACGGTTCCTTGTGAAACTATAATTACAGGCTAACTTACGTTTTTGAAGAAGTTTTATTATCATAATTTTTATTTTGTTAACGTTTAATCAATTTAAATTAATTCCTTAAACTTTCTCTACTAATTTTCTGTAATATTTTTGTTATTATTCGAATTCTATTTATTAGTCAAAAAAAAAAACTAAGTTTGTTTGTTTTTATTTTTGAAGCTTGTGTTTTTTAATTGTTTTGTACACAACTTAAGTTTACGTCTTTATTATGCATAATATTTCTCTAATAATTATAGTTGTTTGTAGTCGTGAAAATTATGTTTTAAGTTTTCTTTTTTTGATATTTAAACCATAGTTTAAGCTTGTGTAGTTTTTTGTACTTAACTAAATCAGGTGCAGTACATGTCGACCTTTTTTTATATTTTCAATCTCTATTCTCTAACCCTTTTTACAAATTCAAAGATTTTATTGCTTTTTTATTTAGTTATTCGCTCTAAACAACATATAAACTGAAAAATAGTAGTTGTTCATACTTTAAAGTTTGAAAAACTGGTTTTTAGAGTTACAGAACTTTAATATTATCAAATTTTAGTTAAAACCAATATTACCTAACAAGTAACACGAGTGATGGCGTCATAGGGGTTCTGAGTAATTTAAACTATCTTAATTGTTAAAAGATCATTTAGAACTTTTACCAATCAAAATTTACTAAGTTTTAGGCAGTTGTGTTTCTCTGGACCCCTTGACGTTGTAAGGCGTCGACACTGTTATTTAACAGATTCTATAGTATAAGCACAGTACTTTTTTACTAAATTCACACTACCTCAGTCATACAGACTATTTATTAAAAAACTTATGAATAACTAAAACTGCTAATACAAGTCGAAAAACTACTTAAAATTTTATAAACATTCATCAAAAAATATTTTAGCACTAACTTTTCCTCATAATCACCTTAGTAAACTTTTACACTTTGTTAAGCTATTATTCTTAGAATTTGTTTAAAAAGTTTGAGAATCTTAAGGTAGTAATTATTTTTAAGTTAATCTAAAATTGTTGCCTATCCATTAATTCTAAGTAATGACACAACTTAATTGTACCATTTTTATAAGATCTAGTTCAATTTTTGCATTTATTCTAAGACTTTTATAGTTTACGAGATTTAATGAAGGTTACATGTAGGGTTCGGCAAACTGCAGCCTGCGAAAAAAGCGTCTGTCGAAATTGTTTTCATTTTAAATGGGATGCGGCCCACGAAAAAAAAATTCAAATCTACCCTAAATATCTTAAGCTGGTTCGAAATGAAGAGAGAAAAAAATTATACGTACATTTCACCAAAAATTTGAAACTTACACTAGATATTACGGGTCTGTTTTGAAGAATAATAACTATAAGTTCTACTATCTAAATATCGTCTTAAGTATACAACATAATTTATGTATTATCTTCATTTTATTTAAGTTAATTTTTCACAGGTATGGTTTCTAAACTCAAGGCTTACCTTTAATTTAAATGTTCATTTGAACCTTTTAATATGATGACTAATTTACTATTTCAAGCATATAAGAAGAAACTTGGAAAAATATGGAGAACTGGTGCATGCATCACTGCTTTCTTAGTTATAAAAGAGACAAAGTTTATATTCTTATTGTTTGAATATTAACAAAACAGGTGTTCATTTAATATAACTTATAAATAAGTTTTACTTCTCAAGCGCTGATCTACATGTACAAATAAATAAAAAACGATCTGAAATACTTTTTTAAAACAGATAGATATAATTAGTGAATATAATTACTTATAAGGATAGTATTAAGTAAAATAAATCATAATAATTATTACGATATTAGTTAGTAGCATTAAATAGTAATAAGTATTTTTAAGATAGTATTCAGTAATGATGGAAATAATAAGTATTTATAAATCTTTTTAAGTATTAGGATAGTAATGATTGAAAAAAGTAATTAAATACAACAACATAGTTTAACGACCAGAGTCCTAACATAGACTCCTACATAGGAGATATAGCGTCAAATGTTTAGAAGGGTTGCCGATCACAAAGGAAAAGACAAACGTTGTGCTACTTTCGATCACTTGGGTGAATGTATACCTTGTCAATAATCAGACATTTGTAATAATTTTAAGATTCTTAAGAGGTGTGCTCGAGGTGAGCTTTGTAGTTAGAATCGATGATAATCGAAAAAAAAATTAAACATACAAGTAGCCGCAAATATATAGATAATAACAATATATGAAATTACTTTTGTTCTTCTTTTTTGTTGAATAGCTTGCTTATTATAAACTTGTATAATTTAGTCATAACATTGTAATTTGTTTTAAATCACACAATTCAAAGTTCTCGACTTATATGGCTTTAAGGAGATTTTTATTTATTTTACAGTTTATTATTAACAAAACAGTGTTTCACGACTATATTGGCATATAGGAGATCATCAGTTGTTATAAACAAATCTGAAAAAAGTTTTTGAGCAAAATAAATGGAAGTTATGTAAAAATATTTAACAAAATTAAAAACAATTTGTAGCGCTAAGGAGCATTTTTTTTTTCATTATACGAAAGGAGGGACAAAAATTTTGCGATAACATTAAAAGAGCAAACATGTTGTTAATAAAAAGTCCTAAACAACTTGATTTAAAAAAAAAATGCGTATTTTGAATATAATATAAGCATAAATATAAACAATATTACTCTAAAAATAACTTAAATTACATTAAACAATTGCTTGTTTATGATTTCATCAGTTCTTTATTTGTTTTATAAATATAAACCGCTAAGTATTAATGATGAAAATGAGTATACTATTAAAAAACTAAAGTTACGTAAATTTTAAAATAATTAGTTTAAAGAAACGTACTTTTGATTAAAAAATTATATAAAAATCAAAATGTGAATAAACTTTTATGTTAAAACTCAGAAAAAAAGAAAAGATCGAAGAAAATATCATTGAAAATATTTTACTCCTTCATTTGAAAGCATTTTGCTTAAATTTTTCATATTTTTTGTTTTATTTTACAAACAAATTGAAGATATTATATTTATAAAAAAAATAAATTTAAAATATTATGATAAAAAAATGTATTAACACACTTTGTATCATGCTCATAATTAAGACCATTAGTATATGCCATTAGTGTCTTGATTAGGAGTAAGGTTGCAAAATATCTTCAATTTAAGACGTTCTATAAATCATACCTTCCACAACCTGGAAGAAATTCTGATAAACCTGTGAAAAAAATTTTGAAAACCTAGAGAAAATTTACCAAGCCTGTGGCCACCCTATGTATGTAATATTATATATATTATTATATGAAACATTTTCAAGAAAAACTATTATTGTTTTTAATTAAAATTGTTTCCTACAAGTTGTTCAAAATTTATTATTACAGTGCTTATTCACCTATATGGTAACGTTGGACAAGATTTTTCTGTAAACATGTTCGGATAACTAAAAATCCGGATAAGTAGAAAAAATCAATCTTCTAATATAATAATATAGCTGCTGCATATAATGTAATGCAGAATAAAAGTGTTATGGTAAAAACAAATACATAGTAATTGTGAGTAACATATAATTAAATGACAATTAATAATAGCTAAAATTTAGGTTAGCTAATTTTTTTTTCTAAGGTAGAAAAAATAAACAGACTTACTGACACTCTGCAAAATTATACGTTTTTTGAGGGTCAAGCAAGTAAAAATCATCATTTGTAATTTCACCTGCCCTAACTATTAATATCAAAGACAAATTAATTCTTATTTAAGAGAAAATATAAACTAAATTTATGTTTAAAAACAAAAAAACAATGTAAACTTATCTTCCTCAAAAAAAACATTTTAAACAAAGAAAAAAAAACAGACTTGAAAAAAGAAAATCTTTGACTAAGCTTAAAGTCAATTTGACGGAAACATGTCACTCATAAAAAACTAGTTTTTATTGGAGGTTTTACTAAAATAAGAAAGAATAGATGTTTGTTTTATATTTATATTTTTTTTCACGTTTTCAGCAGAAAACTCACAGAATTTAATAAGTTGTGAAACTATTTTTGGCGTAGCTTTTGGCTGACACTGATAATACGCTAAAAAATAATCTAATAAATAAACTAAATTTTTCATAACTTAACTATTTTTTAAAAAAGATAGAATGTAATCTTTAGTAGTTTCATCACTCATAATAATTAACAAAATTGTGGAATTTATAAAATAACTTAAAATTTTCTTAAACCACAAAAACTTAAATATTTGTATTATACCAAAATTTTAGTGTTTAAGTTCCGGATAAGTGAATAAGCACTGTATTACTCTGAGAATTTTTTAAATAATTACTCAAAAATAAAGGATAAAATAGGTTTTTAATAAAAATGTCTGTATTTACCTTTTTAATTTGCATATTAGAAAAAACCGATTGAACTCTCTAATTTTGATTGGTTATAGTAGGGGTGGGCAACGTACGGCCCGCGGGCCGGATCCGGCCCGCGGACAAAATTTATCCGGCCCGCTAGGAATTTTCAAAATTTATATGAAACCCTACAAACCAATGTAAACATAACAAAATTTATACAAAACCTTTTATAAATTACTTTCACAAAATAAACTTCAAGACTTTAACCCGAAAACGTTTTTAAAAATGGCTTTTAACTTTTGTAGTAATAAAAACACTCTTTTGTTATAGTACCTTGTTCTGTTTCAAGTCAGTTGAATTAATTCTTTCTCAAATTATCCAAAAAAAATTGTTTGCTGAACTAACTTTAATGATCTTACCTATCATAACGATTTTAATAAAAAATGACATGTAAAAAATTGATGTCTTTCCCAGATGTGTAATGAGTTATTCTTATAAATCTTAAGTAGTTTTTAATAAGATTGACACCTGCTTGAAGTAAAACTGCTAAAATTTACATTTTAGTAGAATATTTCAAGTAGAATACTCTTTTCTATTTATTTATATTTGCACTCTTTTCTGCTATTGATATTTTAATTAAGGAATTTTTGATTAATTAAATGGTTAAGTTTAATGATGACCAACTGATGTCAATATTTCAAAACAATATCTCATTAACTTTAAGTATGATTTGCTTAGGAAATTTATTTGTGTATGTTTGATTTTGTAATAACAGTTTACAATCTAACAAAATTTTGAATGAATCTTTATAAGTTTTTTAAATAAAAAGATAGTAGTTTAATATTGGAATGTTAGTTAACTTCTAAATAATATCAATAATGTAGCCTCGAGCCAAGGATTACCAATACTAGATCATTTCGAATAGTTAAAAAAAACTTATGTTTTAGTTTGAAATCTTAGGCTCGAGTAACTTTTAGTAAGTAAACTTGTTTTTATAAAACTAACTAGTATTAATTCGGTCCAGAGTTGTAAAAAATACAAAATTATGAGTACTTAATAAAAATTAACTTAAAATTTTATACTTGAGAACCTTGGTAATTAATAAATTGATTCAAAGTTTTAAAACACCAGATTAACTAGCATCCAGACGGATCCAAGTCTTTTGAAGTTAGTTCTATTTGGATACGAACTTTGTTTAAAACTAGTATTTAGCCAGATCCGGATGACATTTTTGAATAAAGATCCGGATCTTAAAAAGGATTCAACTGAATCCGGTAGATCACTTACTCGAAATGCTCCGGCCCTCTGAGGACTAATTTTTTTTAGATCCGGCCCGTCAATTATTTACGTTGCCCAAACCCTAGGTTATAGCTTCAAAGTTACTTTTAGTTACAAAAAGTTGTTAAAGCTAACTGGTAGCTTAAAATTGTAAAAAGTTATACTAAATTTCCCATAAAGTGATTTACCCCCTCTCTTATGCCCTTAATGAAATTTTAAGCAATTACAATTAAAATATTAAAGATTATTAATTTATTTTAAAATATTAGTTGGTTATGAATACACAACAATTTAATCATTTCTCGATTGAGAAAATCACTCATACAAATGTATTAAAGTTGTCTAAATCATTATGATCACAGTTGCCAGAATTTTATAGCTATTTTTGCCCTTATATAATTTTCAATGAAAACTTGACATACAAAATATTTTAACCGTTTGGTATCTCACAAGAGCTAAGTTTGACTTACTTTGAATATCAATGAATGCTTAGCTTACTATTAAAAAGTTATAGTATAGTGCTTTTCTCACAAATTTAAAATTTATGAAAGTATACTTTTTCATGACTAAATACTTAAACTAAAGCCTTTGCATCAGAGAACAGCAAATTCCTATACTGTTTTTTAGGTGATTGAAAAGCTACTTTCAAAAATTATAATTTTTTGTTTATAAAACTAATAATTATTTCTAAATGAAGAATTTTGTGAGTTCGCACATTCGGTTAAATGTGCAAGTTATGAGTTTGCACTGCTGCTTAAGTTTGCATTTTAAGAAATTGTGTTAATAGTATTTTTCTATTTTTTGCTAAGTAAATTAAACTTTAAAACTTTTTTTAAATGTAGTTATTTTTAATTCATTAACTTCTATTTAATATACTTGAACGAAATATATTAAAAAATATTATGATACAATGCAAAAACTACATTAACATTAAATGGTCTAATCAACAAAAACCATTCGCTAGTTTGCAGTTTTAGCGATACTTTAAAACTAAATTTATATAAGTAATCAATACTTATGCTTTTAAAAACAAAAAATTCCCTAAATACTTTTGTTTCTTTATTAAAAACTTACCTTATTTGTAATAAATATTGCATTCAATGTTTACATTTTTATCAATACCTAAACTATTTTACATTACCTTTAACATTTATAAGCTCTCAGTAAAAAAAAATAAGGCTTTTTCATATTTAACATTTTTATAACATGTGAAAGTCATGTAAAAGTTTTAAATGGTTAACTTTTAAAAAAATTGTAAATTAACCCTATAGACAGTAAAATATATTTAACAACAACAGTATACATAGAAGAATTTTTATTTAAATTTAAGCTGGTCTTATAATATTTTTTGTTCATCATAACAATGAAAAATATAAGGATTAAAGCTATTGAAAAAGAAAATAGATACTTTTATTGGTACTTATTAAAACTGAATCATAGAAAATAGAATTTCCGATTAACGGTTATTTTTTATTGATTATTTTTTAGATTTGAAAAAAAAAGTTCAAATGGTATAAGTTAATCTACAAAAAACGCTTTAAAAAGAATAATAAAAACTAAAGCTTTTTTACAAATAAAAATCAAAGAAAAAGTAAATGTCAATGTATAAACTGAAAAAGTTAAGAAACAGTTTATTATTTGTAACTTAGCAAAACTAAAAGTGTGAATACACCCTAAAAACAGTAAAATCTATTTATTAATGAAAGATACATATAAGCTTTATTTTTAATTTGAAGCTGGTCTTATAATCCTTTATGTTCATCATAAAAATGAGAAAACATATGGATTAAAGCTATTTTAAAAACTACTTACATTGGTGTTTATTAAAATTATTTAAAAAGTATATATGCTATTTACATTCTTGTTCTAATAGTTTTATGTCATTAGCTAAGTGAAAAAGAAAAAAAGATCAAACAACATCAATAAATATACTTTGAAATGTAAAAAAGTTGATTAAGAATAGTATCTACACTGGTATTCATAATAGTTAAATTTTAATTAAAATGTAGAGCTTAAAATTATAGTTTTAAAAATTGAATTAAAAACTTTCAGTGTGTAATAAAAAAACTAACTTTTATCCATACTTTTAAAAATAAATAAAATCGATGGGAAGATATGGCTTAAAATACTTTTTACACTCATATAAAATTGAATATCAAAAACTACAACATTAATTGAAAGATTACACACTTAACCTCCAATGTACAAGGTAAAAAAAATAGTTAGTTTAAAGCATTCATATATTACCAATGATGTAAAAAAAAACAGAGATTTAAAAAAAAACAAATTTAATATTAAATGTTTTAAAACATTACATGAGCTTACTTATATACAATAATTAACAATAAGCTATGTTCCTTTAATCTAATTAATTTAAAATTTACTACACAACATTTTTGATCATATAGTATATATGAATTCCGTTTTAGAAGTTTTTTTTTCTGAGATTAAAAAAATTAAACTACATGTTTCAAATAACTTACTACAATACAACTTTCAAATAAGTTTTAAATAACTAAGCTTTTAAAATGCATTTTATATTGCAAGCTTGAGTAATTTTGTTTGTACTACATAAATATGAAAATCAATTAAATCAAAAAATTTTGAAATCAATTTTTAAACATAAACTTATTTAAATGTAGTTTAATAAAAATAAGTATAAAAAAACACTAAATAATAACCTTTTTGTCGATATTTAAGTTGACTTAAAAAGTAAAGAAACTTTTAATGCAATCAAAAACTAAATTGCTTTAAACAGTTACTTTTTTTTAGAGTCACCTACTTCTATAAAAAAGCTTAAAGTAGCATCAAAGTTAAAAGAAAATTCACACAAGAAGGAACTTTCTTTTGAAAATTTTTCCTTTTCAACATAAAATTATATAAAAATGTTCGTTAAAATGTTATATGTTTGATTTGTTATTAACATGTAGAAAACAAAAACAGCAAAAATATATCTTTTTATTCAATTTAAAGTAGATTAACACACTTTTATAGTTTAATACAACAAAAAAATAGAATTAAACAGGATATTTTAAGCACATTTTAAGTTAAAAAACAATACTTTATCTAATTGTTAAGACTTTTACACAAATCAGTGATTGATAAAACTATAATTCTAATAAAATTATAAAACAATAGAGGAACATGTTCTTTGTTTAAAAATAAATTAAGTTTAACTTTTTAGAAAAAAAAACTGTGAGTGATAAAACTACAAATATGTACTAAACTAATAAATAAAAAACATCTCTAAAAAGTTTTCATTTCCTAAAAACTCAGATGAAATAAAACACTAAGAACAAACTATTTTAATATATCAAGCATACCTAGCTCTGAAGTTTGTGATTTTACACTTAAATCTTAATAAAGATTGCAAAACCTCTAGGAAACACAACAACTTGTTCATAATAATACATACTGTTATCTTAAATTACAAGACATGTATAAAGGTAATTTAAAAATTTTTACAGAGTTTAAAATTTCAGCTTAACCATTTAAAAATGCTTTTACCATTAAAACATATTCTAAAAAAAACAAGTTTCAAACCTCTTGAATTATATAATTGGGTAGTTGAAGCATCTAATGTGGGTCTGCTGTTTTTTGAATTGAAAATTTTATTTCGGACAAAGAAGCTAATTTGAGGTTTCTATCCAACCACTTTCATTGGTAGTATTTTTCATATCAACCTACAGAATATAAAAAGTAGTTATGCTCCCTTTAATATATATATATACTGGTTATGAAAAGTGCATGAACAAGGGCATTCAAGTAGACCTACCAAAGTCAAAAATAAAAGTCAAGCTATATACAATTTATTCATATAATTTTTGAACTTGTGATTAAAGAGATTTTGATAATAATGTTTAAATGTTCGAGATGATCAACAGAACTAGAATTGACTATTTTCTAAAACTATTTCATAAGAAAAGCGTTACAATTTATATGTATAATTTTTGTAGCTTGTTTTACTTAATTTGCTTTAAACAACTTTTACTGCTTTTTAATTTTGGGTAAATTTACAATTTATAATAACAAGCGTTTTTTGTAAAAAAAACTGTTACTTGGTTAAACCCATTCATATTACAAAAGACTCTAAAAATAATTTTCAAAATGATTACAAATAAATAATAATTATATAGAATATTATTACAAATTTATAAATTAAAAACTGAAAAATTAAATATGAAATTAAAACCTTTCTACTAAATAACTAGAAGAACTTAATTAAATTCTAAAAAAAATAACTCTTTACAAGCAGAACCAATATTACATAATGTTAATAAATTTGGTATATAAAAAATAGTTACAACTTTTAAATGCTTACCAAAATAGCTGATTTCGCCAGCCTTAACAGTAGCCTTGTCAACAAAAAGGAAATTATAAGTCATCTCCAATTTTCTTTTTGAGTAATCCTTGCACATGGGCCAAAGGTCATGTTTTATTACAGCTGTGCACTCGGTACGCCTCAAACGAGCAGCTTGTACTTTATCATCAAACATTTAAGCAGCTGCTTATGCCCAGTATTGCCTCAAGCATCTTAGCTCGAGTTTTAACATGTATTACAGCTATTGTGAATGACGAGGGAGCCTGAAGTAGATTTGTTTTTAAGCCTCCACTACAAATAATTGATTGTAACTTAATAGTAATTATAATTTCAGAAATCTACTTAAATTCTCTTTATTAAAATTAAAAAAAGTCATACTACAAAAACTTTTGTGAAAAAGTCTTAGAGGCCAAAAAAAAATCAGTAAGTTTAAAAAATGATCTTTGCTCTTTTTCCAAGTATACTTATAATTTAGTTAATTTAAATTTAACTTACTTTTTTGAATTTAGTTTTTATATTCTAAGTTTAATTAATTTTGTGTTTACAAATTAAGCAACAATTACAACACTGTTACATAATTAATTTACAAAAATATTTTTAGAGTACTTCAAAGTTTCTGTAGGGTGAGGTTTGATTCACATTTAATAAACTTTTAATAAATAAAAATTCATATATGTCAAATGAACACTCATAGTTCATAACACCATATTACAGAAGGCGCATTCAACTAACGCAGTTTTACAAATGTACAAAAAATAACTTTAAATAATAGCTATATTTTTATGAAATGTTTTTAGCTCAAATTAATTAAAACTACCATTTGTTAAATGCTGGCTACTTATAGCATAGTGCATTAGAGTAAAACTTTTAGTATTTCGGTAATATTTAAAACCCATCAATTATTTTGTAAAAATAAATAAATTACATATATAATCTGTCCATACTATTTATAGGTTTTGTTTATGTCTGTACAGTTTATTGTTATGTTTATTATATTCTATAACTTTTACTTAGAAAAATAAGTGAACAAACTAAAAAGCATCTAGAAATTTATCAAACTATACAAATATCTGCTGAAAAATATGCATGCAGTTATAAAAATTAAAACAAAACTTCATGCTCATGCATTTCTCTTTTATCAACATTTATTTCATATAAACCTGCTTGGTTTTGATGTAACAATCAAGATTAAAAAAAATATTTTAAGAATTTAAACAAATTGTAACATTTCATAGCATAACATTTGTTTCAAATCAACCTGCTTGCTTTTAATGTATCAATTATTTTTTCTTTAAAAAATTTAGTTTTTTTTTAAAGAATTTAAACAAGTAGAGCAACAAAAAACAACATGTAATTCATAAACAAATTTAACAGGGAAGCTGAATATTGACATATTTGATATCCGTTCTGAGTACAGATATTGAAAGTACACAGTCTAGTTTTAGACTAAAGTTAAGGTTAAAAACTGTGTTAAGTAGTATAACAACATTAAAAAGATACAGTTAAGCTACTTCAAATGTGTTAAAAAAAATTATGAGAGATTCTTCATGTCAAACCAAAATTTTACTACTTAATATGTAAAAATTGTTAACAATTACAGGTTTTCTAGTAATTTGTTTTGAATATTCAAGGTTTTTCCAGGATTCTAGATTTTTTTACCACTCTGTCAAAAGTTTATCTTTATGTTTTACATAATTTCTATAATAATTCATTAGTTGGGTCTGTTTTACATTCCATACCACTTGTTAAAATATTTTTAATAAACAGGGTAGCCAGTGATTTAAAAAAAAATTCTTCCTGGTTATCTGATTTCGTTCTACATTTTAGTTTTTAAGTACAAGTTTAGTTGTTTTTTTAAGTATAAAAACAAACTAAAGGTAAAAATAATGAAAAGATACTATACAGCTACTTGATATAATGGGTTTTTTATTAAACAAAAATATGAAAAATATTTAAACGTATTATCAGTATATAATAGTTCATTTTATAAAGAACTTGTTTAAATTTTTAGTTTAAAATTCAAGGTAAAATGGGGAACTAAATAAGTTTTCTTTTAAAAATTTTTGAGAAAATTTTATAAAGTGTGTTGTACCTTTATACAGGGTTGCCACTTGTTTTTAAATTTTTTTTCCAGGTTTTCCAAATTTCTTCCAGGTTTTTAAAAGTACACACTTTTAGTTTTAAGTTAATTTTTATATAAGAAACTGTGTTAAATAGTATAAAAACTTTGAAAAAAAACTGTAAAGTTACTCTAAATGTGTATTTTAATAAAAAAAATTTTGATGATGACAAAAAAAATTTACTTATATGATAGATTTTTTGTGTCAAACTGAAATTTTACTACTGAATATATCAAAATTATGAAAAATTCCAGGTTTTTCCAGGCTTTTTTTAAAATTTCTCAAATTCCAGGTTTTTCCAGGTTATTTTTGCCTAAATTGTCCAACTCCAGGTTATTCCAGGTTTCCAGGTATAGTGGCAACCCTGTTTATAATCAAATTGAAAAGTATTTCAAAAAACAGTGTAAAATTAAGTGCAGGAGCACAAATATAGAAAACCAATATAATATGACAAAGTGTTAGTGGCCTCCTAAAACAGATCAAACTTATTTTTAGTCTGGAACTATTTAAAAAATCATCAAAGTAAATTGTATATATAAAAATATAACAACTAGTCCAACACTATGCAAAATTAAATCTATTGTTTTAATCAATATTTTCCAATCACCATATAAAACAACAAACCGAACAAAACAGTTGCAAATGTTTCAAAATGACATCAAAAAATCAAGAAGTGATTTTTGTAATTATTTTGAAAATAATTTAAGGGCATGGGGCATATAATCATAAAACACTTTTTTTCACAATTTGATCTTATTTTATATATTTTTACTAAGCTACAAAATGCTTTTTACAGCTTTTAAAAATTCAAAATAATTTTTGAGATATAGCCAGTCAAAGTAAGAGGCAAAAATAGGTTCCTTACAGGAGTTGCAGACTAAAACTGCAAAAATAGATTATTTCACTAAAAATTTATCTTCTCCTCTGTTTTTTGAGATTAGGTATTTTAAAAGTCTGGGCCAGAGAGAGCCTTGTATACACTAAACACATTTAACTTTGATTATAAAAACTAAAATGTGCAATATTGTATCTACAGGTAGAATTTAAAAAACAAATTTACCACTTCTGTATCAAAACAGATCCTTTCTATTTTTTTTTATGAAAATATACTTTAAAGATTATCCTTTTGAAACAGTTAGTATTTTATAATCTTAAACTAATATATCTACCAAAAATTCAACTTCACAAACTTCATACAAATTTTGTCTTAAATATAAGTCCATTAGCAACCAGAGAAAAAGCACATTTTCAATTTATAAATTAAAATTTATTAAAAAAAGAAAAAGAAAACATGTGAGACTCACAACTAAGGTCAATGGATTGGTGTGCAGAAGGACCTTTCAGTCATGGGCTGCGCACCATTTGCTTGTGACTAATACTTTGAGCTAAATTTAAAAACAATAATAATAAGTAAAAAATAACCAAAAAACTTAACAACTATTTATACATACAATAAAAAAAATGGAAAGCACTTTTTTTAACCTATTACTGCCTATATTGACCGTGGAAACTATAGTCTACCATGGGCTCCGCCCACACTGTCTCCTATCTTAAATTTTGATTTTTACATCATTTAAATTTTACTTTTCCCTTTCTACAAGAGCAACCAAAAAAATGCAATAAATAACTCAAAAATAAATAAAAGGAAAGAATTAGTAAATTCACTACAATAAAATGTTTAGTATAACCATAATACTTAAGAGCACCATGTATTTCAAATATTGTCTAGAAAAATTTTGTATACGTATGTAGGTAAAAATTTTAAATATTTGCTTAACTGTTTTATTGATTAGTAAACTTGTTTTATTGACTAAAACAATTAACATGTCCAACCAGCATAAAGTTTGTTTTAATTTAAGTAAATTAAATGAAAAACGTAAAAAAATGTCTAAGTGCAAAAAAGAGTTAAAAAATTTGCTTTTTCACATTGCTATGTTTACTTATAGAACAATATTCTGGAAATTTTAGTTTGAAGTTTATAAAGTTAATTTTTAAGATATAATATGTATAAAATGAAATGATAAAATACTTTCTATCAAAAGGAATAGACATTTTTTAAACTAATATACTATGAATTGAGCTGTTTGATTTTTTCTATATGGTGAATAAATATCAGTCTCAAACTCTACTCCTTATTTTATTCAAACAATGAAATTATTTTAATTAACTTAAACTAACAAACAAGATTATTATCAACTTAACCTTTTTAATGACAGTTTTTAATAAGATTTCTAAATATTTTTTAAGGAAAGAACTGATTGTTATAATTTTACTTTTATTATTCAACAAGCTTAAAGCTAAAATTTAAGCTAATTTAAAACTTATTTTGACAAAAAATTTCATTTTCATACATTAATTTCAGTTTACTAATTATGCTGTTTTACTCTTTATTAAAGGTTACTTTAGAGCAAGAAGCTATTACTAGATGAGCTAAAAGTTTGAGTCACCAGAATTTAAAAATTTTAAAGCTTTTAAAAAAGGGGGTTTTATTTATTCTAAAAGCAATTTTTTTATCAAAACGGCAATATTTTTTTCCATAAGCTTATAATGTAAAATCACTTATCGCAATTATTTAAGGGCTAAAAGCTAATTTATTACCACCTTCCAAAAAAGCAATTTTTTTACTAAGATTTATAGCTTTATAGCTACTTATGGTAACTGTGATTATGATAGGTAAAATCATCAAAGTTAGTTCAGCAAACAATTTTTTTTGGATAATTTGAGAAAGAATTAATTCAACTGACTTGAAACAGAACAAGGTATCTTTCGCACGTTGCTTGTGGTTGGTCTGATGGACCAGGTTGGCTACGGCGCGAAGAGTGTGAGTCAACACCCCTTTTGTTAATCCCTCTGTTTATATTACGTTGGCTACAGCGAGTTTCGGGGTTGATGACCTTGTTTAAAGTATGATGTATGTTCTCTTTAGAGAACATACTATCTTTTTTGGTGGGCTTGGATCTGTTACTCATTGTGCTATACCAAGAGTTAGGTGTGGCCCACTAGTTTATTTTAAATTACTTAAAGTTGGTTTGTAATTTACAGAGATTTATAAGAGTACCAAAAGCTGCTTGCTAATTTAATTAATTATCAACAACAATGCTTATTTATTCAATTTTATGTAAAACCAAATTACAGATAATTTCAATATAATTAAGTATTAACACCAAAGTTTATTTATTCAATTTTATGTAAAACCAAATTACTCAATGATAAATTTTTAAAATTTTATTACAATACAATGTTTCACTCGTTTAAAAAAACGAGATCTTCAGTTGTTTAAAATCTGTAAAAATTTATGTGATAACAAGTAGGAAGACATTAGGCTAAACTTGAAATAAAAGAAGTTAAAAAGAAAAAATGTATAACAAAAAACTGAGTAAAATCTAATTAAAACCTATAGTTTAAAGTTATTAGCGTATGATGATTTTAATGTTGCTAGGCTAAATTTAGGAAAATGCACTTTACTTAATAATTATACAATCTTAAAACTTAAACAAACAAAAAAAAATATACAATAAAAAATAATTCTACTAACATTTAGTGGCCTTGTGAAATCTTTAGATAACTAACAAAGAAAAACATCTCTTTAACTAAACCTTTAAGTTAAGTTTACTCGTTTAAAAAAAAGTTTGGCTATTGTATTATGACGTAATTATATATTGGTTTAAGTACTTGTACAAATTAAAATAGATATTTTTTTATCAAAACGCTCTTAAGTTTTGAAATAAAGCTTCTTAAAGTGTATACAAGAACATATTAACTCGTTCCTTTTATTTAATGATGTTTCCCCGTCAGCGAATTTACAAGGAGAACGGAACCGAACTATCCAAATATATTTGGAAGCTAAAACGCAACAACACTAACTACAACATCAAATGGGAAATTTTACACCACATCGGACACATAAGGAAACCGCAGAGAATCTGCAGGACCTGCTCCTATGAAAAAATGGAAATAGCGAACGCTGACGGGGAAACATCATTAAATAAAAGGAACGAGTTAATATGTTCTTGTATACACTTTAAGAAGCTTTATTTCAAAACTTAAGAGCGTTTTGATAAAAAAATATCTATTTTAATTTGTACAAGTACTTAAACCAATATATAATTACGTCATAATACAATAGCCAAACTTTTTTTTAAACGAGTAAACTTAACTTAAAGGTTTAGTTAAAGAGATGTTTTTCTTTGTTAGTTATCTAAAGATTTCACAAGGCCACTAAATGTTAGTAGAATTATTTTTTATTGTATATTTTTTTTTGTTTGTTTAAGTTTTAAGATTGTATAATTATTAAGTAAAGTGCATTTTCCTAAATTTAGCCTAGCAACATTAAAATCATCATACGCTAATAACTTTAAACTATAGGTTTTAATTAGATTTTACTCAGTTTTTTGTTATACATTTTTTCTTTTTAACTTCTTTTATTTCAAGTTTAGCCTAATGTCTTCCTACTTGTTATCACATAAATTTTTACAGATTTTAAACAACTGAAGATCTCGTTTTTTTAAACGAGTGAAACATTGTATTGTAATAAAATTTTAAAAATTTATCATTGAATCATTCTCCTTTTTAAGTCGAGAACTTTGATTGCAACCTTTAAAGCAAAAGGTACGCAATATTGCTCTTCTGATCTTGAATTGAGCACTTTACTAAAGAAAGCAATACTAACATGGAAGACATTAAGAAAATTGAACTTAAATACAGCTTAAAAGACATCCCGTTAGCAAGCAAGAAGCAATACCTAACCAGAATGTACGACGCAACTACAAAATTCATAAACAGGCTTAGATGGAAGATTTTCTTCTACAACAGCGATAACAACGACCAGTATGAACACAAAGAAGAGGACATCTACAAAAGTTCCAGATCAGCACCAGCCTGTGATGAACTTAAAGCGTTCGAAAACGACCTTTTTAATGTTATAAAAAATATCAAGTTTACCGCATATAAGTCCAGATTTCAAGAAGCTTTGCAAAAAGATTTAAAACAGATACTAACTAAAAATAAAATCATCCTTTTCGCAGATAAAACAAGAAACCTATACCAAACAAGCCCAAGCAACTACAAGAAACTTTTAACTAACAACATAACTAAAACTTACAAAACTTCAAACGAAAACCTAATCGAACAAATAAATACCGAGTCACAAGAATTAATCACCGACAGAAAATACAAAAACAAAAAAATACCTAAGTTCTCAACCTCGGACGCCTTTATAACAGTAAAGGATCACAAGAAACAATTCCCCCTCAATGTTGAGTGCAGACTATTAAACCCAGACAAAAACGAGCTTGGGAGGATAAGCAAAAACATCTTAGAAAGAGCTGTGACGAAAATAAGATACGCGTCAAGATTGGTCCAGTGGAAAAACTCATTTGAAGTAATCGAATGGTTCAATAATGTACAAAATAAATCAAAAAAATGCTTTATAAACTTCGATATTGTGAATTTCTATCCCAGTATCACTGAAAATCATTTAACTAACGCTATAAACTTTGCAAAAAAATACACCATAATAGAAGACAGGGACATAAAATTAATTAAGCACACCTGCAAAACAATTTTGACTTTTAACAAAAAAACCTGGATCAAAAAAGATAACAACAACCTATTCGACGTTCCCATGGGCTCCTTCTTCGGCGCCGAGTTATGCGATTTAATCGGACTATATGCATTGAGCAAGCTTGAACCTCTTTATGATACTAAAGAGATCGGTTTGTATAGAGCCTTGCAATTATCCAACCAAAAAACAACCAAGATTTAGAAAATAAAAAGAAAAAAACAATAAAAATATTCAGAGATATTGGTTTTAAAATAACGATAGACACCGGTGCAACTATATGCAACTTTTTAGATATAACATTAGACCTTTCAAATAACTTATTTAAACCGTACAAAAAAGAAAACACAGAAATTAGATACATTAATAGAAACTCTAACCATCCTAAAATTATTAAAAAGAACTTACCGGCAATGATAGAAAATAGACTGATTAAATTATCTAAAAACAAAAATATTTTTGATCAAAATGCATACACATACCAAAACGCTTTAGACAAATCAAATTTTAAACATAAACTGACTTATAAGGAAGATTTTAACAAACAGAAAAAGAAAAGAAACAGAACAAGAAAAATAATTTATTTCAACCCACCATTTTGCGAATCAGTAAAAACAAACATAGGAAAAATATTTTTTGAATTAATCAACAAGCATTTTAATCAGAACAACAGTCTAAACAAGTTAATAAATAAAAGCAACTGTAAGTTAGCGTATAGTTGCATGAGTAACATAAAAATGCTAACCCAAGGACACAACAAAAAAACTTTAAATAATGCAGAAAAAACTGAAAATACCGACAAAGTAGAGTCACTATGTAATTGTAGAAACAAAAACTTATGCCCGCTAAAAAACAAATGCCTAACTAATAATGTTATCTATAAAGCTACGGTCACGACGAAAAAAGAATTAAAACAATACGTAGGAAGCACAGGAGGAACTTTCAAGAAAAGGTGGTATAGCCACATAAGAGATATAAAAATTTACAAGGAGAACGGAACCGAACTATCCAAATATATTTGGAAGCTAAAACGCAACAACACTAACTACAACATCAAATGGGAAATTTTACACCACATCGGACACATAAGGAAACCGCAGAGAATCTGCAGGACCTGCTCCTATGAAAAAATGGAAATAGCGAACGCTGACGGGGAAACATCATTAAATAAAAGGAACGAGTTAATATGTTCTTGTATACACTTTAAGAAGCTTTATTTCAAAACTTAAGAGCGTTTTGATAAAAAAATATCTATTTTAATTTGTACAAGTACTTAAACCAATATATAATTACGTCATAATACAATAGCCAAACTTTTTTTCAAACGAGTAAACTTAACTTAAAGGTTTAGTTAAAGAGATGTTTTTCTTTGTTAGTTATCTAAAGATTTCACAAGGCCACTAAATGTTAGTAGAATTATTTTTTATTGTATATTTTTTTTTTTTTTTTGTTTGTTTAAGTTTTAAGATTGTATAATTATTAAGTAAAGTGCATTTTCCTAAATTTAGCCTAGCAACATTAAAATCATCATACGCTAATAACTTTAAACTATAGGTTTTAATTAGATTTTACTCAGTTTTTTGTTATACATTTTTTCTTTTTAACTTCTTTTATTTCAAGTTTAGCCTAATGTCTTCCTACTTGTTATCACATAAATTTTTACAGATTTTAAACAACTGAAGATCTCGTTTTTTTAAACGAGTGAAACATTGTATTGTAATAAAATTTTAAAAATTTATCATTGAATCATTCTCCTTTTTAAGTCGAGAACTTTGATTGCAACCTTTAAAGCAAAAAGTACGCAAAACCAAATTACAGATAATTTCAATATAATTAAGTATTAACACCAAAGTTTATTTATTCAAATTTATGTAAAACCAAAGTAAAAATAACTTCAATTTAATTTTATTAACAGCAAAGTTTATTTATTCAAATTTATGCAAAACCAAAGTAAAATTAACTTCAATTTAACTTTATTAGAAATATATATCAATTTAAGAGACAGAACTAAAAATAAGAGATTAATAACAATACTCACAATTTAGCACATAGAAAAGTCAAGCTTGAGCTGCCACAACATCTAATAATTTTTTATAAGGCGGCAATTTAGAAAGTAAACAAATTAAAAAAACCCTAATTAGAGAAAACTCTTTTGCTGAGTTTAATTTATAGCCAGAAGCGTTACATTTTCCCCTCTTACTAAATATTTTTAGAATTTTAACTTGGGTTTTTTTAGATAAACATTAGTTTTAAGGTGTTAAACGTTTGTTAAACTGAAAAAAACTTTAAATATAGTCAAGGTGAAAACCATTATACACTAGAGCACTCAACTTAGAGATATATAAGCATGCAACATAAGTTTATAACTTTCTTTTTGTAATTTACATGTAATAATCAGAAATAATATTTTAAGAGATACTTATGATCATCAACTTTATGTGCTAGAAGGTACTTGCATATAACAACATTTATGAGCTAATTCAAAATCTGCATTTAAACACTCTACTAGCTATTTTTAAAGTAAAATTAAAACTATAAGTATTTAAATGTAGTAAATGCTTAAGACACTTTTTAAGTGTGGTAAAAATGCTTTTTTAACAAAATAAAAAAGAAGTTCTAAAGAAATTGTAAAGAAAAGACTTTTTTTTAAAATAAATTTACAAATTCCTAATTCCAATCATAAGTCAAAAATTTTTTAAAAGTCAATGTTTACCGTTCATGATGATGGTTCCTTACTCTTCCACTGGAGTTTGAGGCTCGGCCTCTTCTTACTCGCCTTCTCCTCCTCTTCTCTGGTTGCTCCAGCTGCGGCCGCTCTTCTTGTAGTGGTTTCCCCGGAGCTCTGGCGGGAAGTTTGGCTCCACTGACGTCCTTCTCCGCGAATTAATCGCTGGCGACCTGGCGTTGTTCACCATCGTCATCAACGCCAACGGATTCGAGGGTCTGCTTGACATCATCAGCAGACGGGTTGGCATTGCCCCCATGGCACCCAAAGGTGTGCTGCCATGTATGCATTTCCAGACGAATCGACATCGTCACTACAATTCTGCTGTTCGTAGTGGCAGCCTGTTCTAATTAGAATGGTTCATTCTGAGGTCTCTGGGGTGTGGCAGTTCGACTTACCCCACCAAACTAGATGAGTGAAAGTTACTGAGCCATGATTTTTACAACTTGCCAGTATTAAACCTTGGCAAGCTTTCCCAGTGCATTTTCGAATGAATAATGAGCATTTAATATGGTCCACAAAGTTCACCATTACATGTTGTCATACACACAAAAAAAGTAAATATTAGAAAAGCTTAGATTTAAAAATTAACAGAAACATGCTTTTTAAATTTAAAACTATAAAGTTTTTAAAACAGTAGAAACCATCAAACTGTAAAATAACAGGTTTTCTTAAAAAGTTTTTTTGTGTTTGAAAAAAAAAAAAATTAGTTTCATTAAACAGGAGAAAATCAAAACTCAATGCAATATAGAAAATTTAAGATTTTTATATAAAATATCACACAGTACCTCTTTTAGCTAAGTTAATTACAAAAAAAAATACATGTCTATAAGATACTAATTTTAAATGGTTGTACAAATAAATATAAAATCAAAAACCCCATTAATTTTAAAATAAAAAAAATCTTAAAGTTAAGTCATTTAACAGTAATATAAAAAATGCAAGCAGCTTCTAGGTGTTGTACAAAATAATCAGTGAAAATCAACTGTTGCTTATTTGAATAAGCCCTTAAGTAGCATTCATCTAAAAAGTACCAAATATCTTTTTATGCTTGTACAAAAAAGGAAGAAATCTTGCATAGTTGAGAGGTAGATGGCAGAATCGCTAGTTCGTTCTTTCTTAACAGGTCCATGCCAATAATGCCAAAGTGGCGTGATTCTTGAGTAACCCAGAACGAGTGGTTAATGGGTTCTAAACTCCCCAATTAAAGTTCGACATCCGCGCTACCAATGGGGTGGGTTGTTTTGTTACCAAACCCTTGAATGGTTCTACTTTGTTTAGGAAAATATTTGTCTATACCGTTAGTCAATTCCTTCGGCAGGATTGAAATTTCGGATCCGCTGTCAACCAAAAAGATAACATTTGTGTTTGAATCCGCTAAAAATAGTAGGCCCTGAGGGAGGTTCTTCGGTTTGGGTGCAGGGAATTTATTCAGTTGAAATGTCCATTTTTCTACACTTTTATCTTTGTTGTGATTGGTAGTGTCGAGAGATTTTTGTTGTGGTTCTGGCTGCGGTTGCGCTGACCGTTGGGACTGCCCGTTGTGGTGCTGGCTAAGGTAGCTCGGATCGTTGGCGCTGGTCGTGGAGGTGCTGGCTTCAGTGGCGCTGACCGTTGACGCTGGCCCTGGTGATGCTGGCTGTGTTTGCGCAGACCGTTGGGACTGCCCATTGTGGTGCTGGCTAAGATCGTGGAGGTGCTTGCTTCAGTGGCGCTGACCGTTGACGCTGGCCCTGGTGATGCTGGCTGTGTTTGCGCAGACCGTTGGGACTGCCCATTGTGGTGCTGGCTAAGGTGGCTCAGATCGTTGGCGCTGGTCGTGGAGGTGCTGGCTTTGGTGGCGCTGACCATTGACGCTGGCCCTGGTGATGCTGGCTGTGTTTGCGCAGACCGTTGGGAATGCCCATTGTGGTGCTGGCTAAGGTGGCTCAGATCGTTGGCGCTGGTCGTGGAGGTGCTGGCTTTGGCGTTACTGACCGTTGACACTGGCCCTGTTGATGCTGGTTGCGGTTGTTCAGAACTTTGGTTCTCATCAGGTGTTTCTGCTGCACTACGTGAGGCTGTTTGCTTTATATGAAAAGTCATCTTCGGTTTGTTTGAAGGTGTGGACACTTCATTTCCTGGATGACTTATAGTGCAGTTTGAGGCATTTCTGGTTGGTCTCGGTTGAGATTGGGGTTGCTGTCGAGGGGCGGTTTTATTTACAAATTGGACAGCTTTGTTGTGAGATATTGTAGCCCCAATCACTCTCCCTCTCACTGCGGAGAGTTTGGGAGCTCGTTTTTTGCATGAAGCGGAGATATGGTTTGATGGCGCATACTACATCTCCTGTCTAAACAGGTATAGGTATTTACACCAAATCTCTGATGGTTTCTGCATACAATTTCATTGTTGTTAATGGCTGTCCATTGCTGTTGTGCTTGGGCTGGTCTGTTTTGATTTGAGCGCGGGGCATTGCTATAGTTTATATTTCTGGATCGTCCCTTTGCCTCTTGCTCATTTGTGTCGAGCATTACTTTCCAAGCAATTTGAAAGTCTTTGTCTTTCAGATGAAGCTTCTCCCGTAAACGATTTTTCCAACGAGGAGGTGCTAAGTGTATTGTGAGAAATTTTGTTAATACACCTTCATTTCTGAACTCAGCTAACCAATGATTAATCTCATCACCTAGTTCCCTACTTGACATGGAGTGCCTGTCAGTTCTTGCCAATAGCACGTTGCTTACTCGCGCTTGCCCACTCATTAGGAACTCTTTCAACGTGTCGTAGTTCCTATCTTCTGGTTTATATCTGTGGTAGTAGCTCTCTCTCTCTTTCCAGGTCACTAATGTTTCAAGCACCCTGCAAAAATCTTGATCCGATCGAATGTCATAATCGTTGGCGATCTTCTCAAAGTGTTTTAGCTTTATTTTTAACTGCTCTGTATCGCGCTTTAAATATCCAATTTGACTGACAAGATCGCCCTTTTTCTGCATTAGTTTATACAGCTGGCTTGTTGTTGTGCGGGGCGTACTGCCACCTATGTCTACTGTGACGTCATACCTACTATCTTCTGGCTGGGGTTGGCAGTCGTAAGACGGACTGCGAACACATGGTTCGAAGTTTTCTTTCACACCTGACTCTCCTTGCTCTACTGAAGGTCCTCTATAGTTCGGAGGAGAGCGACTGGTCACCTGGCTCCTTGGTAGGTCTTGAGCCTTTGAGGTGTGTGAAACCTGGTGAGGAACCTGGATTTGAGGATCCATGTATGTATTCTGTCTACCCTGAGTTGAGATGTCGTGATTTGTCCTTGTGGATGGATTTGGACTTCTCAATTCATGTAATTCTTCTTGTAATTTTCGAAATTCCTCTTGAAGTTTAGCCTGTCCAATTTGTTCCTTCAAATCTTTGATCCCCTGTACTATCTCCTCGGCACTTAGTTCTTGAGGTGGCACTTGAATAGGGGGTCTCCTGTTGTTTTGGAGGGAATATTCCATGTTTAAGTTGTTAGGTTGGAGTTGTTGTTGGAATGGCATAGGTGAGGTTCTTGCTGGAGGAATGGAACTGTTGCTAGGTGGTCCTGTCACCCTTGGTGGAGGCCCATAGTTGCTAGGTGTAGAATTTTGTTGGGGTGGGTAGCTTTGTCTTGGCAGACCACTTGGATTAGGCTGGTCTCTAGGTTGTTGATAACTGCCCATTGCTGCCTGGGGTTGTTCCTCCTCCTGGTTACCTCCTGACTGATCCCCCCCTGCGTTCATGTCAATCTCGGCACTGATTTCTATACCCTGTGTCTCAATTAAAGCATGTTCACTCTTAGTTGGGTCACCATATCTTTCGCACGTTGCTTGTGGTTGGTCTGATGGACCAGGTTGGCTACGGCGCGAAGAGTGTGAGTCAACACCCCTTTTGTTAATCCCTCTGTTTATATTACGTTGGCTACAGCGAGTTTCGGGGTTGATGACCTTGTTTAAAGTATGATGTATGTTCTCTTTAGAGAACATACTATCTTTTTTGGTGGGCTTGGATCTGTTACTCATTGTGCTATACCAAGAGTTAGGTGTGGCCCACTAGTTTATTTTAAATTACTTAAAGTTGGTTTGTAATTTACAGAGATTTATAAGAGTACCAAAAGCTGCTTGCTAATTTAATTAATTATCAACAACAAAGCTTATTTATTCAATTTTATGTAAAACCAAATTACAGATAATTTCAATATAATTAAGTATTAACACCAAAGTTTATTTATTCAAATTTATGTAAAACCAAAGTACAAATAACTTCAATTTAATTTTATTAACAGCAAAGTTTATTTATTCAAATTTATGCAAAACCAAAGTAAAATTAACTTCAATTTAACTTTATTAGAAATATATATCAATTTAAGAGACAGAACTAAAAATAAGAGATTAATAACAATACTCACAATTTAGCACATAGAAAAGTCAAGCTTGAGCTGCCACAACATCTAATAATTTATTTATAAGGCGGCAATTTAGAAAGTAAACAAATTAAAAAAACCCTAATTAAAGAAAACTCTTTTGCTGAGTTTAATTTATAGCCAGAGGCGTTACAACGGTACTATAACAAAAGAGTGTTTTTATTACTACAAAAGTTAAAAGCCATTTTTAAAAACGTTTTCGGGTTAAAGTCTTGAAGTTTATTTTGTGAAAGTAATTTATAAAAGGTTTTGTATAAATTTTGTTATGTTTACATTGGTTTGTAGGATTTCATATAAATTTTTAAAATTTCTAGCGGGCCGGATAAATTTTGTCCGCGGGCCGGATTCCGTTTAAATTTAAAAAAGGTTTGGGGGCCGGTCATTTTGACTGCGGGGGCCGGATCCGGCCCGCGGGCCGTACGTTGCCCGTACGTATCTAAACAAAAAAACTTTAAATGCTTTTGGTTAAACACACTTAGTTTTGGAATTGAAAAGGATGAGTTATTTTTTGGTTAGTTAAATGTCAGTTATTTATTGAGATAAAATTTTAATTTTAAAGTATTAGCTTATGATGTTTACAATTAAAGTTAGTTTTAATCAAGTTTAGGTAAAATGTATTTGAAAAAATCACAGTGTTACTCAAGCCTCTGATTGTTTTTGTAACTCTGTTTTGAATCTAAAACATTGTTTGAACAACCGGAATTCTGATTTGTCACAGGATTTTTTTTATAAAGAATAATTATTTAATATTATAGTAAAAAAAAAATCTTACTTTACACGGATGCGTACTTCTTAAAAGAAGCCTTTGAATATAAAAGATAAATGTTTTAAAAATTTAATGGGTATGTTATGCGGTAAAACTAATATTTTCCCACAAAGTTTTAAGCGTGAAATTAATTGTTTAAACCCTAACTGGATAATACTTTAAATAGTTTAAGATTAGAAATGCTGATAAATTATAAATATTTATCAAAAAAAGTTTCTACTTAAATTTAGTTTTAAAATTTTCTGTATTAAGATTGTTTGTTATTAAGTCCTTCTATAAAGAACCTATTAAAATTTTTCAACCTTTTACCCTCAAACATCAAAAAATAAACTAAATTTAAGAAATAATTAAAAACATATTGCTATTTAAATTTTAGTGCTCAACTCCCTGGCCTCAACTGTAATTTCCTTGTATATTGGAATTTATCTATATTTTATAAAAGTTATTTTTCAATTTTTTAAATAAGTTTGAATCAAAATAAAGTTAAATTTAAAACTAATTTTGATAAAAAAAATTATAGTCTATTTATTTTTTATACAGTTATATGTGCTTACTTAGTAGAAGAATTATAGTTATATAACATTATACAGGTGACAGCTTTGAGCCCCAGCACAAATGTATAATGAGTTATAAGTATGCCGCCTTAACCACTCAGCCATGATCCCTGTGTAATAACTGCAGTTTTTGCGTTTATAAATTTAACAAGTTAAACAATTTTTCAAAAATTTTTGCATTGAAATTTATTCATAATTGTTAATTTAATAAAAATATGATGATATAACTAACTATGTACTTATTTTGTAAACATAACAAAACAACTAAATCAACATATGCACTTACTTAATTAGTACATTTATCCAAGTATAATTTACGCTATTTAATAAAATACATAAAAACACAACAAAATTTATATGTGATACACACTAAAAAATAATACATAATACAAACAAAATAATTGACTTACTTAAACTAAGTAAAAATAGTAGCTGCTTTGATTAAAACTGTTATGCCAGAATATAAGGATAAGCTTAATATTTTAACCTACAATTAAAAAACGTAACACTGACACTCTCTTTATGTCTAATTTTTATGGATCCTATAAAAGTTACTTCTTTAACATATAAATAGTTAATTTTTTTTAGAGTTTTGTATTACAACATCTTTAAAACCTTTACAAATGTACTTTTGTGTTTATTTTCGTCCAAAAAGTTAATTTATTGTAAGTTTATATTAAAAACCTGCTTGATTATTTTTTTTTACTATTTTTTTTTATGTAACAAAACATTCGATTAAAGATGTTTTATAAGTGTTTTTGTGTTAGTTTTTACTAAAAAAATTATTTTCTTTAAGTTTTTTCCATGAAAATAGTTTAACTTACAAAAGAAAAATACTTATTAGAAACTCAGATAATTACTGAGATTCATTACTAAACGGATTGTCAACCATTAAGAATTTAAAATCAAGTTTTTTGAATATACGAATGTTCAACTTGATTTAATTCCTTTGGTAAACCTGTTTTAACCATATGTTTAATACTATGTCATTTATGTAGTAAAGGGTTACAAATAGAATTCAGAATGTTTTTAATATGAATCCGTGTCTGTTGAAACATTAAATTTTATTTATACTTAAATGTTCTAGTAACTTCTCAGAAAACCATCTATTATTAGAAATTGATATCTAAATACAAAAAAATAATCTAAATATGACGTTTAAACGAGTTTTTTAGTTCATTTTAAATAAAAGTATACTTATTGTCATTTTTTAATTTAAACTAATTAAGTTATAACGTCTTATTCTATATTTTTATTTTAAAACGTTTTCTTAGTTTTTTTTTTCTAAAAATTAACATAAAAGTATATTTACTATTGATTCTTCAATTAAAAGTACTTTCCTTTTAGTTATTTATTTTAAAATATACGTAAGTTTGTTTTTTATTAGTATTTATTGAAAAAAAATATATACTTAGCGGTTTGTATTTAAAAATAAATAAAAAACAAATGATATTATAACTTCAAGTAGTACAATTTTTATATATGCTTATAAAATTTAAAGCACGCAAGTTTTTTTTAAATCAGGTTGTTTAGGACTTTTTATAAACGATATCTTTGCTTTTTCAATGTTATCGCAAATTTTTGTCCCTGCTTTCGTTATAATAATAAAAAAAAAAATATGCTCTTTAGCGCTACAAATTTTTAACCAATCAGCAACGCATTGTTGGAATATTCAGCAGATGAGAAACAGTGATATACACATAAAATTACGTTAACTTTTAGAAAAGAAAAACTTTTAGGGGTCGTATTTAACAAACTCCATCAAATTAACAAGATATAAAAATAAACTTTCAAGTTAAACCTTAATTAGTAAGAATAAAAAAAAAATAATATAAATTTGATATTTAAGTCATAACTTGGTAAAAGTGTTGTTGTTGTCATAAGTGCTGCCAAAAAAAACATAT
The DNA here is from genome assembly GCF_965202585.1 of Thalia democratica. Taxonomy (NCBI): domain Eukaryota; kingdom Metazoa; phylum Chordata; class Thaliacea; order Salpida; family Salpidae; genus Thalia; species Thalia democratica. The sequence continues at coordinate 52,646,884 of NC_139169.1, read as the reverse complement.
TTTTGCCTAGATCTTTAGTTTGAGGTGCAAATTTAAAGAAATATATTAACATGGAGATAAAATAAATAACTTAAATTTTAGAAAACAAACTTTTATTTTTTTGTTTATTTTTTGGTATTTTTTTGACAAAGATAAAAAAATGCTAAAATGACCATTTTTTCAAAGGACCTTTGCGTCAAAAATAGCCCTTTAACTATCCCGATTTACTTATAATGTTACTTATACGCGCGATGCTGGTTATTATCTGACTCCGTGCGCGTTATAAATATTTCGGTGATGTTATTTGATGTTTAGAAATAACTTAGCTAAGTTATTTAGCTAAGTCGACTTAATGAATTGCGAACTAAACTTAGACTATCTTTTAAGCTTAGTTTTATTAAATAGCTAGATTGTTAGAATGATCAATTAATTGTACATAAAGAAATCGAGTCTAGAAACACAACTGTATTAAAATGAATATAAACTGCGATAACATGACAACAAAATATACAATTAAGCTATTCCAATTCACAATTTAATATAAAAAACAGTCGCCTTCGTACTAGAAGTACGAGGCGAACACAACCTTTCAAAACGTTATACTATCAGTACAAAGGTAAAACTAGACTGCCTGAAACTCGCGTTTCACTCAACTTAAGCATTTTTTGAGAGAAAAGGAAGAATGAACAGCGCATGCTGTTACAGCCCCATTACACTTTAAATTTTACTTTGTTTTAAAGTCAACGAATCGTTCTATTAAACATAAAAAGTAATTGTTTTAAAGTTAATAATAAGAAAGGTATGCCACGAGGAAGTAAGGCTAAATTGGAAAAAGAAGAAGTTTGAAATTTTTTGAAAATCTATGGTCGTTTTTACATAAAGATTTTTCTAAGCATATTAAAGTTGTTCTTTATTAAACATACTGATCCAAGACCTATTTCCTTGATTCTAAGTGTAAGGAAAAAGTTTTAATGTGACTGTTATAGAAAAAAACTGAAACGACGTTTATTTGCAGACTAGGTATTTAGTAAATATTGGTAAAAAGTAAATATAAATTTGATAAAAATTTTCTTTTCTGTAAATTAAATGTCTTATTAATTCATGTCCGAAAGCAAAAAAGTTTAGAAAAGTGCAGTGTGTTTTACATAACTGGACTAAATTTTTATTTAGTCTTTTTTTTTACATAAACACTTATTTTGAGCCAAAAAATAATTACCAGGGTTGCCACACACTCAGGGTATTTTAAAGTTCTAGAAAATTACAGGGAGATTTAGTATAAATATATATTTTTTTTAAATCACATAGTTTTCAGGTTTTTTAAAAATCTAAAGACATATTTTTTCTGTTTCTAGAATGATATTTAATTGATAAAATTTTAATACTTTTAATAAACAACGGAATAACGAACTAAGGTATATTAGTACACGTACAACAAGTTTTAAGTTAAAGTTTAGTATGTTAAAATATTATAAGACAAAAGTTAAGTTTTAGTTAAACGTTGTATTTTATAGTAATTATGCTTTGTATAGGACACTTAACTATTTATACGAAAACGGTCAAAATATAACAAAATGTCTTTTGTTTATTTTTTATTATGATATCTACCACACTAATTTGTAAATTTGGCGCTAAAGAGTATTTATATTTTTCATGATTGTACTGCGTTATTAGTTGTTTCAAACTTAATAAGTGTATGTTGTATTTTGCGTTGTTGAATAAACACTTAATCACAGTTAGTTATTGCTAGAGTTTTATATACATTTTTGGTAGTGAATAACTAATAACAATTTGTAATAATAGTTGTAATATGAGTGACTCATAAAGTACTTTTTAGTTAAACGCTCAAAACGTGTGGCTAAAAAAGGAAGCACAGCTATTACCCCTAAAGGTAAAAACCCTAACCAGGCTGGGTCTGTTACAAAAAGGCCAATGGAATTGACAATCATTGGAGACAAGACCTATTAGTACAGGAGTAAAAAGTTTTAATGTTCTAAGTCAAAGTAGTTTAGTTAGTATGTTAAAATATGAGAAGACACAGGCTAAACCACGAGGCTGGAGTTTCATATAAATTCATATTAAAGAAATTCGACCACTTTCTCGGTTTTTCAAATATAGACATTGATTATTGTTTAAGCATTTGAAATCGCCCCAATTAAATTAAAGCAATGTAACTTTGACCAGTTGTTCTTTATGCGTAGAACTACTGACCGTGAAAGATTCAACGGTCAACTTAAAAAAAATAATTAGTTATAGTTAGGGGCGTCGCGTAGGGTGGCACACTGAAGCTGCACTCACCTATTCAAAGAAAATAAGAAAAAAGAAAGTTTTTATCAATTTCAGTTTTTCTGCTTTTTTTCATTGAATTTAACGATAATTTTTTTTGTTTTTTTAAGTTTTACATTCAATCTTTAAATATTCGGTGAAATGTCGCTGCAAGCTCAATCTGTGTCAGCTGCATTTCAAACATATACAAATTCTCTTATTGTATATAAACAATATCAAACAAGTTGTTGAAAAACTTACTTTTGGAGCTGATTTAAAGCGCAACACTATGTGAATTAAAAACTAGTTTTTGAACATGATACATTGGAAAAAGTACTAAGTGTAAACAAACTAAATATACTGAAAGTAAAGTTTAGTTTTTGGGTTGAATGTTGCGAGATCAAAACCCAGTGGTCAACACATATACAAAAAAAAAGCTGTCTAAGTCAAAAATTTTAACAAGTTTTTAAAGAGCATTATTAATAAAGTAACAAAACTTAATTGTTTATGTGCGTTTTATTGACAATTCCTTTAGTTTTTATAGAACTTTATTTTCTATATATCATATTTTTTTATTTCAGATTACCTTAGAGTAAAAGAAAATATAGGTTATCTTTTTACTTTAGATATAATACTTGGATTTCTTTTAAAGATAATTATTTTTGTTTTTTCAAATGTTTTACTACTGAAATAAGCAGTATGTAGCTAACAGTTAACATGCGAATTTTAAAAGTATTAGCCCTATACCGATAATAAAATTTGTGTAAAAAAAACATATCAAAAATAAAAAGTAACTATTATAAACAAATTTGACATTCACTTAGTAGTTTAAATTTATGTAAAAAATAAAGTCTAAGTTGAGATCCACAACCTTCTATTACTTAAGGTGTGGGTGGTGAAAACTTTATTTTTGAATTTATTTTAAAATTTTTTAGCTTGCTAAAGTATCTTTACTGATTTCAAAAATTCAAATTAACCATTTAGTTAAGGCCAGTCAAAGTAAGCTCTTATTGTAGGGAGAAACAAAATAATAAACTTAAAAATCTACAAAGCTATATCTTCTTTTATTGTTTAAGCTAGCAACCTAAAAATTTTAGAAAGTGTTCCTAGCTTGATTTAAAACAAATTTTCTTGACCTAATGTGAAAATATTAAGAAAAAGATTATGACAAAAGTTATTTAAAAAATTTTTTAACTAAAAGAATAAAAAAAAAAATTAAAAATCTGTTCCTACAATACTTTAGAAGTCTTAAACCAACGGGGTTTGTTTAATGCTTCATATGTAGAAATTTTTCACAAATTTCTGCGCTGAAAATATATTCTTAGATGTAAGTTCAACAAATATATGCTAAAACAATTAACTATATGTCTATTTAGCTAATATAACAATAAAACAAAGTAAAAAAAAAATTAATAAAACAAACATAAGATACAAACTTATTTATTTCTAAAATAATTTTTTACAACAACATTAAAGTCGTTTTAAATGTTCTTTTGTGGTTGTTTAAGCCTAAAAGTTCATTTATTGTAAATTTTTTTATTAAATATGCTAAACTTACATTTTTAAATACTTTTCTAACTTTTGTGATAAAAACCTCTACTTAAGACGTTTTAAAAGTTTTTTTGTATTTATTTTTACCAAAAATTTTGTAATTTGTAAAATTATCTTTTTTATAACTGCTCACCTAACCAATTTAAATTGTTTATTGTCATAGAAAATTATATTATCTATACAAACTGTTATTAAGTTTAACTGCTGAACGGATTATTAAACTATCTTAATTGTAATATATGTTGTCAATAAGGATTGTATGTAGATATTTTTATTAAAAGTTATTAAAGTACAGTAGTTGATTTTTTTTCATAAAACTTTGTTTAAAATAACTTTAAAGACCCTTTAATTGTGTTTTTTTTTTTTTTTTAAAGTTTATTTATTGTAGGTTTAAATAATATACCTGCTTAAACTAAATTTTTATTATTTTTTGGAACTTTTGTGCTAAAAACCAAGTTTTTGTGCATAAGAGGTTTTATAAGCGTTTTTATGTTTTTTGTTACTAAAAAGTATATTTATTTTTTTATCAAAACTGTTATCTTTAGATTAAAACTTTCTGTCTAAACATATTTTATAATGTATATGTACTAAAACAATATTTTAGAATTTTGGAAGCTATAACTTTGTTTTCGTGTCTATTGAACCTTAAAAGTATATTTATTCTCATATTCTATACTTAAATTACCTTTAAAGCCATGCCTCGACCAATTACCAATGTTAAATGTATACAAAAGGGTTCTACTAAGGACGTTTAAACGGTTTTTTAGGTTTATTTAAAGTAAAAGACTAATTACTAAAAAAAATTTAATTGAAACTTTTAAAATTATTACTTATAACTACTAAAAATGAGTACTAGTTATTACGTTTAAAAATATTTTTTGTTTTTATTTTAAACATAAATTTATTAATGTTATTTTTTATTTATAATTGATCAAATTCCAACTTTTTAATCTATAAATTTGCTTTATTACGTTTCAACAGTTTCTTTTTTGTTTTAAGAGAAAAAGTATATTCGTTTACCAATTTTAATCATTTTTATATGTTAAAGTCTAAGTTGTTTTCAATATGCAATTTATTATTATACTTTAAATAAGTAAATGCTACTTTTGATTAGTTTATATTTAAAATAGAAACAATTAATAAACTAATATATGTTAAAAATATCCCTTTGCGTAACTAAATTGACTTAAAAAGATAATACTTTAATTTATGCTTTTATTTAAAATTTTTAAACAGTGTAATTTTATTTTACAATAAATGTATAAAGTTATAAAAGTTTTTGTTTAAAACTTTTTAATCACTTTTATAAGTTTTATTAAACAAAAATTACTTTATCTTAATATTTAATTTGTATATAAAATAATTTTGAATAAGTAAGGTCAATTTAAATAAAATAATATTTATTTAGATACTTTAACCTTAAAAACAACATAACTAGTTTGTAAAATAGCAAAAGTTAGATAAAGTATTGTGTAAGTTTACAGTAAAAAAAATAGAAAATATGCCTGTTTAAAACTGATATTTGAATTTAATTTTTCCAATTTGAATGGTTTTATCGCTATTTACGATAATTAACTTTCATATTAGTTAACAGTAAGCTTTTTTTAAACGTTGAACACTCTCTTGAAAAAAGCTATCTTTTGTGCTCAGTAGAGCGAAGGATCTGTTGGCTAAACGCCAAGCCACCCGTATTCTGAATCGAGTTATTGAATGCTCTAAAATACTTTATTTTAAATAGGTTGTAAACAAAAATAAAACAAACAGTAAAAAGTTGTTGCATATAATTAATAAAACTATTGCTACTAAGCCTATCTCTCATTCAAAAATCAATGGTGTGCTTGATGTGCATGGTAATTTTGTTGTTGAACCAAAAAAAAATTGGTAATGTTTTGAATAAAAGTTTTGTGTCTAATGCTGATGATTAAATATAAAAAGAACACATGTTGCTTGTGATTATAAGGAGTTTTTCTCAAGTTCTGTAAAAAATGGTTTTGGGTTATACGCACGAATCGGGGCACACGATATTCAACAAAATTTAAAGGAACTTTTTCCTATTTTTTTATTGATATTCAATATATACTTACTACCCGGTCCAAATTTGTTCAATCTGCTTTAAAAAAAGTAAAGACATTGGTTTGTACGCACTTGAAAGGTACGCACCCAAGTAAAGTACGTTTGACATTTTTACTATACCAAAACTTTATCGTCTGACAACTAAAAAATATTATTTTTATGAAAAATATTTTTGACTAAAACTAAATAATTAGATTTGAATTAAGTTTTGTTAAACCACCAAAGTTTAATCAAACTTGTACAAGAACTGTTTTAAATAAAAAAATATTCATTTTTATCAGTATATAAAAGTAAGAATGCAACTATTTTAAAGAAATTAAACTCTAACATTAACTGAAATATAATAACTTTTTAAGTTTAAACTACAGACCTTTTTTTAGTAAATAAACAAATTGTATTTAACTTTCAAATTTGATTCCTCAAATTTTGTCCTGAAATAACCAGTCATAGCGGTACAAGATTTAACTAAACAACTATAATAGAAAAACTAATCTAATTATTTAACACAAGCTTAATTAACAAAAGTATATTTCAAATTAACGCAAAATGAGTTAAACTGTTGTTTTTCGTTTTTACACAATTAAGGTTTTATATTTAAAACCACTGAATCGTAAAAAAAGTGAAAACAATATATAGCATTAATTGTTTAGAACTATGTTTGATCTGTTCTTTTAAATGTTATAGTTTAAATCAAAAAATGTCAACGAAATTCTCTTACAATGCCAAAATCTGGATTTTTGTGAGCTGAGAAACCAGTTCAAATTAACATAAAGTTTTGATTATGCTGTTTTGATTTTTAAACCACGACTAAGCCCAATTAATGCTCTATAAAAATAACTTAATTTATTTATTATGAAACTCCACTTAAAACGATTAAAAAGTGTAAAAGTAAACGAGTATAGAATCTATTTAATTGAATTAAACAGGTTAATCTATGTATAGGTAATGATATTAACTCAACTGATAATTTAAATATATGTTTTAAACCAGTAAGAATAAGTTTAGCTTAGTCAACTGTACATTTGTATCAAAACTCCAGTCAGGGCACACATACTTAACTGTAATCAGACAATATAACAACTATTTTGGAACGACTGTTTTTTTAACTCTTTTTTTTATTTTAAATTTGTTAGAAAAGTTTAAATTTACATTTTGTTTACAATTTTCTTAGTAAATGCACTATTCAGAATTTTCATTTTACTTACTTTCTTTTTTTGGTTGTGTTATTTCTTAAAAAAAAAAAAAACTTATTTTATTGAATCGTAATAAGTTGTATAAGCATGTTGTACGACTCGATAACCAAAAGGTTTAATCTTACACTATATTATTGTTGATTAAAGAAAAAAGTAATTATTTTGTAGATATTAATAAAATAAAGAAAAATGTATTGAAAGATTTATTGTTTTATACATCACATACATAGTGCGTGCAATAGTTTTTGAAAAAAATATAGGAATTTTACAAAGCTTTATTTATATAAAATATCTTGTTAATTTTATATAAACAATAAATTTTATGCGTGCATAAACTTGTAGAGATAATGAAACAAGTTAAGCAATATTGATTGTTATATAAATAATTATTTTTAATGTTGTTTCAATTTTTTTAAAATCAATGTTTTACTTTTGTTTTTTAAATAAAAAAACTAAAACGAGCGTAGCAGTTGCTTCTGAATTGCTATAAAACGGCCTTTTATAACTAAGCTTTAGGTAAATAATCATACTTAAAGAAATTATTTCGAAATTTCAGTTTTTGACAAAGTGTTGAAATATTCTAGAACTAACTTGTTCTTAAACTATTAAATACTTTTAAAACCTTAACAGTAAAAGAACAGTCTAATAAAATATGTATCTTGATTTATTTATATTAATTTTCAGCGAACAAAGCAGACGAAAAAAGAAACACAGTAAAACGAAAACTCAGAGTAGTATATTAAAAAAAAAAGCATATTAATTATACTTAATTAGTTTCGTAATTAAATCTAGGTTGTTTGTTTAATTATTAAAAAAAAGTCTGTAGTTTAAACTTATTTTATAATATTTAAATTAATGTTAGAGTTTCATTTTTTTTTGAAATAGTTGCATTCTTACTTTTATATACTGATAATTATGAATATTTTTTTATTTAAAACAGTTCTTGTACAAGTTTAATTAAACTTTGGTTTAACAAAACTTAATTCAAATCTAATTATTGTTTTTATTTAGCTTTATTCAAATACATTTTTCATAAAAATAATATTTTTTATTTGTCAGACGATAAAGTTTTGGTATAGTATATGTCAAACGTTGTTGAAATGTCATTAGTAGTTACAGTTTTCTTTCTTTGCTTTAAAAAGCTTGTCTTCGTGCGTAGAAATTAGTGCGTACTTTACTTGGGTGCGTACCTTACCGATGTCTTTACTTTTTTTAAAGCAGATTGAACAAATTTGGACCTGGTAGTAAGTATATTTTAAATATCAATAAAAAATAGGAAAAAGTTCCTTTAAATTTTGTTGAATATCGTGTGCCCCGATTCGTGCGTATAACCTGGTTTTGTTTTTAAGAATATATCAAAGAGCGAAATTAAAAATTATATTATAACAGTGAACCCTAATAAGAGTGTGTGTTCTGATGTCCCTAGTATTCGTTTTGTGAAGCTTAGTGCAAAATAATGGTTATGATTAACTTTAGGTAGGCACAAATATCAAAGTGTAATTCAATATACAGGAATTTTTCAGCTTTATTTTAAATAATTTTCAGTTTTATTTTGAAAATAAGTACATAAGCAGGGCTTCGTATATTGTACTTATACTACTGAATCTAATTTTAGGTGACTCTTCAACTGTATATAAAAGTGTCATTTCAACAATGCGACTTTTAAACTATTTTTTATTCTTTTAGTATTATGGTTATGTAGGTTACAAATCGCTGTGAATTGATTATAAAAACTAAGTCGGTTTTTAGGCATTATTTAACTCTAACGATAGTGTCATTTCAAATTATATTTTACATTAATAGATAAATTGATTGTTTCTGTTCTTTTCAAGAATACTAACATCGGTAAGCGAAAGATATTTTATAATAATAAATTCTATTTTTTGTTATATTATAAAGACATAGATTTTTAAAATACTTGAAAATCAGTATTAATAACTATATAAAATTAAATAAAACATAAATAATATTAGTTTAAACTATCTACTATTTTTATAAAATATATGTTAAATAGTTGTCATTCAAATATTATCCATCGTATTTAAAAACTTCATCATTGTTTTTTAAACTTTTACCTTTTTTCATTAAACTATTTTGTCATACAATAACTTACTTTAAAATTAAAGTGCTAGTACTTAGTTATATGTACAACACTACAGTAATATCAAGGACTTTATTTATTGAGCGAAGTTAAATAAAACTGTTAAATTTTTGAAGTAGGAAAAAAATTGCTGTTTGCTAATAAATCGTATAAAAACTATATAAATTTAAAATTACTGTTTATAAAAATTTCAACTCTAACATTTGTACCTTAATTTTAAAAAAGAAATATTTATTACTTTGACTTAAAAAATATATATAAATGAAACAATAAACAAACGAAAAAACAAAATAAACTTTTTTTGTATGAAAAATTTCACTTTTAAACATAAAGCTCCTGATAAAAAACAACTTTCATTTAATAACTGTAAAAAACTTTAAATAATCCTTTAATTAAAATTATATAGTTTGTAATGAAAAACAAGTACTTTTTAACAAAATCATTTAACTTGATTACAATGAACGTTGATTTAAACGAAATTAAAGAAATAAGTTTGTAGACTTAACTTTATACTCAAACATTAGTATACGTATCTAAGTTATAACTACAACGATAATTAATAAGAAAATTATTGAAAGTCTTTTATAACTTGTTAAAGACATTATTTAATGATTTGATACACACAAAAAAGCAAAACTATACTTATTTCATCTTAGATTTACAGATAGCTAGAAAAATCAAGGCTCATTGATGTGCCGGCTGAATAGTAAAGATTTGCAAGCCTCTAGGAATAAGTGATCAAGAGCCAAGAGCCATCTCTTTAACATAACATACTAGAATCTTTTTTTATTGTATAGTTTAATAGTAAGTTTTTTCTTATATGTCGATTTATAGTAATATTTAGTTGCAAATAAAATTCGAATAAAAAATCCATTCCGAAAAGTTAAATTTTTATTAAATTAATAAAGTTATCAATCTACAAACGGTTTATCATGCTTTCACATGAAGATTGACGACTGCAAGTTTTTCGGTTGTGACTGACTGATGAGTCCTAATAAGGACGAAACCGGTCTCAGTCTACCGAAACTTGTGGTTTGATGATCGAATTGACATGATCAACCCTTTTGTTAAACTTGAGCTTGTCTCACGGCAAACGAAAATCCAGGCTTCTGCTCTGCTGACTTTCGCCGATGTTTTTTGTTGATTAATATAGTTACTTATTTTATTATCATACTACCAGGGTAATTTTTAAATACATTTAAAAACAAGTAAGTATTTGCAAAAAAAAAGTAAATTGCTTGATATATTGTTTGTATATTAAAATGTTTAAAAGTTTATTAGAATTTTTGTGGTTAAGAACAACGTTAATTTTAACCACTTCCGATATTAAAACTAAATAATATTTTATTTCAAATACAATAGATATATTTTCACTGTAATCAAGTTAAATGATTTTGTTATAAAGTACTTGTTTTTCATTACAAACAGTATAATTTTAATTAAAAGATTGTTTAAATTATTTTGATTAATTAAAGTTTTTTACAGTTATTATATGAAAGTTGTTTTTTATCAGGAGCTTTATGTTTAAAATTAAAACTTTTCATAGAAAAAGAGTGTATTTTGTTTTTTCGTTTGTTTATTATTTCGTCTATGATTTTTTGTAAGTCCGAGTAATAAATATTTTATTAAAAAAGAATGACAGAACACATTTCATTTTCTTTAAATTTATTTTAGTACTTTTGTAGTAAGGCTCATCAGAAATAGTTTCTTACTGAATTGGAATGAATACAAATTGAAATAAAATCATACTGAAATTATAGTTTTAAGATATAAAATGACGTAATAATCAAATGTTAATTTTTATTTTTAAAATAAAACTGAAAATTATTTAAAATAAAGCTAAAAAATTCCTGTATATTGAACTACATTTTGATATTGGTGCCCACTTAAAGTTAATCATAACCCATGCTGAGGTAGTGCCAGTTTATAAAAATGGTAAAAAAGACGATGTAAATAATTATAGGGCTATTTATCTTTTGTCTCCTTTTTCTAAAATTTTTGAGTCATTAGTGTGTGAGACTGAGTGGTTACTTTCTGTCAAATGATTTACTGCACTACAAACAATATGGGTTTAGAAGAAATAGTACGACTGAATTAGCAGTAAATCAGATTGTTGAGGAACTAATTGACGCTGGTGAATAAAAAGGTAGATTGTTCTGCGTTCTTGGATCTTGCTAAAGCTTTTAATACTGTTAATCATAAAATTTCAGTATCAAAACTTAAATGTTATAATATAAAGTGCTCAATGTTAAATTTTAGGTTTTCTACAAAATAATCGACGCACATTATTCAACAATATTTACAGGAGCTTTTAGTAAATTTCACATTGATATTCTACTTATATTTGCTACAAGGTCCAAACTTCAAGGAGATACTTTTTAATAAGTCAAGACATCGATAAGGTACGCCTATAAGAAGTACGCAACCGCATAGAGTACGCTCTAAATTTTTATTTACTACCAGGTACAAAACAGTGCACCCAATTTATCTTTGATAACTAATGTGTTTTTAGAAACGTTATTAGATATTCATAACTATAAATACTTACAGATCACGGAAAGAAATCAAAGTTTTCAAATAAAACAAAATGTTGTAATTTCTGGTGACATTCCAACTTCGATTGACATTTCAAAGATTTGGTTTTACACACGAATCGGGGCACACGCTTTTTAGCATTATTTGCAGGAACTTTTTTTCTAATTTATAAGGTTATGCAACATACATTTACTAACAGGTCCAAATTTCTGTGATTTCAAAAAGTAAAGACGTCGTAAGGTACGCACCCGCGTAAGGTACGTACTATTAAAAAATTTTTTTTAACTCTTCATAATTAATTTCAGATACTTATTAAATACTTAAAATTTAAAAACTTTTTGCAAGTACTATCAGAGACGAAGACAAGCTCTTTAAAGCAAAGATAGAAAACTGTAACTACTAGTGACATTTCAACTACGTTTGACATTTTTACTATATCAAAACTTTATCGTCAAATAAATAAATGTTATTACTTTCATTAAACATGTATTTTATTAAAAGCAAATTAAAAAAAAAATTGATAATAAGTTTAAATTAGTCTAAGATAAGAATTTTTTTTATTTATCAGTAGACAAAAATGCAAATATTTAAAGAAATGAAACTCTAAAATTTATCAAACTTGAATAAAATATAATAACTTTTTAAGTTTAAACTACAGACCATTTTTTAAATAAATAAACAACTTAATTTAATTTCAAATTTGATTCATCAGTTTTTGACAGAAAAGAACCTTGATTAAAACGGTACAAGTTTAACTAAACAACTATAATACAACAACTGATCTAATATAGAAACACAAGTATATTTAACATAAGTATTTTAAAAACTAACACAAAATGAGTTTAGTTGTTGTTTTTTGTTTTTACACAGTTAAGGTTTTATAATTTTAACCACTGAATCGTAAAACAAGTGAAATTAAACAATGATATATAGCATAAATTGTTTAGAATTATTATAATAGGTTTAACATATGTTTTAAACCAGTTAACAGTAAACTTAAACGTATTTAACTGTACATCTGTATCAAGACTTCATTCGGGGTACACATGCTTAATTGTAATCAAACAATATATACACCTATTTGGGCACGACTGTTTTTTAACTCTTATTTGATTTCAATATTGTTAGAAAAGTTTTAGTATACATTTTGTTTGTAATTTACCAAGTAAATATAGTATTCAGAATTTTTGTTTGTGTTATCCGTTAAAGATAAATTTTTTTTTTTATTATATCGTAATATAGGGTTGGGCAACGTACAGCCCGCGAGCTGAATCCGGCCCGCAGAGTGAAAATAACCGGCCCCCGACCGTTTTTTAAACTTAATTGGAATCCGGCCCCAAATGAAAATGACCGACCCGCGACCGCGAGCGAAGTGACAGGCCCGAAAAGGGTGTAACAAATTTATTAACAATATATTAACTAAATTATTAACAATATAATATTACAATATAATAATAGTATAACAATATAATAATAATATAACAAATTTTTTATAAAAATATGTGTCATATTTTTACAAAACAAAATTATAAGAATCTCACTTTAAAAAAATGCTAAAAAAATATTTTATAAATTAATGTGTACTAATAACTACACTATTTTGTCCTAATATTTTTTGTTGTTCTAACTTTTTAAGCGTTTTATATCGTTAGGTAAACAATATTTTAAAGTATAAGCTTCAACCAAATTTCTAAGCTAAGTAAAAAACTAACAAACGATTATAAATATAAATCTTTAATTATTTCAAAATGAACTACTACTTGTATCGGAAAATTAGCCTCAAAAATACTTTAACTTTAACCTTTTTTGTTTAAAAACAGCTTCTGTCCATAAATACTTGTTTTGGAAACTTAAGATTACATTTTAAGCGTAACTACTATATTGACTGACTTGACTTTAGCAAAACATAATATTAATACTAAAGTAGTTAAAAAACTAAAAGTAGTATGAAAGTAGCTTGAAAGCTTGAAAGTAAAATTGAAAGTTTTATCGTATTATTAAGCACATACATACTGTGTGCAATAGTTTTTTTAATATGTTTAAACTATTTATCGAAGTTTTAGTTTAAATAAACAAGAAATTTTACGCATGCATAAACTTTTAGAGAAAATAAAATAAGTTAATCTAATTTTATTGTTATATAAAGCAAAAAATAGCAATCTCTGTAGTGGCTTTTTTTTAATACACGTTTTTAATATTGTTAACATCAATGTTTTACTTTTGTTTCGAATAAAAAACTAAAAAGAGCGTAGCAGTCGCCTTTTAATTACCATGAAACGGCTTTTTATAGCTAAGCTTTACTTAAACAATCATATTTAAGAAAATAATTTCGAAATTTCCAGGTTTAATTTTTAAGAAATGTTCAAATATTTTAAAACTAAATTGACTTGAAACTATTTTAATACTCTTAAAACCTTAATTGTATTAAAACGATCTAATATTTTTAAAATTTTATTTTCGGCAAACAAAGCAAATGAAAAAAGAAACAAAATCAAACTAAAACTTTGAGTAGTAACTTTACCATAAAAATATAGTATATTTGTTATACTTAATTAGTTTTAATTATTAATTACAAGTTGTTTTTATATTTATTTAAAAAAAAAGGTCTGTAGTTTAAGCTTAAAAAGTTATTTAAACTTATTTAGTTAAAACTTAAAAAGTTTGATAAATTTTACAGTTTAATTTATTTTGAATAGTTGCATTCTTATTTTTATCTACTGATAATAAAAATTAATTTTCTTTTTAAAACAGTTCTAGTACAAGTTTGACTAAACGTTGGTTTCACTAAATATATTACTAAACTTTTTTTTTTAAATTTATTTTGTTTAAGTCAATTACATGTTTCATAAAAATAACGATAAAATTTTGATATAATAAAAATGTCAAACGTAGTTGAAATGTCACTAGTAGTTACAGTTTTCTATCTTTGCTTTTAAGAGCTTGTCTTCGTCTCTGATAATACCTGCAAAAAGTTTTTAAATGTTAAGTCTTTAATAAGTATCTCAAACCAATTATGAAGAATTAAAATTTTTTTTTTAATAGTGCGTACCTTACGCGGGTGCGTACCTCTCAAAGTGCGTACCTTACGACGTCTTTACTTTTTGAAATCACAGAAATTTGGACCTGTTAGTAAATGTATATTGCATATCTTATAAAATAGAAAAAAGTTCCTGCAAATAATGCTAAAAAGCGTGTGCCCCGATTCGTGTGTAAAAATAATACAATCATTTGTATTTATTTTAAACTAAACTTTAGATATAAAATATTATTAATTTTGATAACTTAAAAAAGTATTAACAATAACTATTTTTATAAATAAATATAACTAAAATAACAAATAAATAAACTCATGCTCTGTTAAAAATTTGTAAGTTGATGCTGAATACTTTGAGAGGGTTTTAGGTTGACCATAGTTGTTTTACTCAAGTAAGTATGGTTCCTAGTTCCTACACACAATACAAGCCATTCAAAAAATAAATTTTTTAGTTGAAAGACCTAGAACAGGGCTTGTCCTAAACTCCTTCAAGTATTTGGGCCCTAAGTTGTGGTCTAGTGTTCCAGAAATTTATAAAAGCTTAAAAATGGATCAGTTTAAATATAGTTACAAAAATTCTTGTTGAGCCAGTATACTGAGTAGGTTTTGAGTGCTCTGGTTGAGTAGTTTTCGTTGCAAGCAGATTTTGCTTAATTGATTTTGGTTGTTATTTCTCTCAATATATGTGTAGTCAGTTTTGTTTGTGTTTACTCTGATTATAATTGGCTGGTTTTGGTCTGTTTATGGGGGAAGATAATTGTATAGTTGTGCATGATTGTTTGTTTGCTGTTTTCCAGTTTTGTTATATTTTAGTTGTTAGCTGTATATATTATTTACTGTTGCATAACTTTATTTTTTTTTCTTATTACTTTTATTAGACTAAAATTAATTCTACCAATAAAAGTTTCAGAAATTAAATTTTTCTTATTAGTTTTTTTAATTTAATTTTTCTGAGTAACATTTCAATAAAATAGTTAGTTATCAAGCTTTGAGATAGTTATTTAATGCTAATGTATTCATAATGATACTAGTTTAATGCATTTTCTCAACAACTGACTGTAGGTTCTACATGGTGGCAGTGATCACATGATTGGATTGTTGGTGTGATTTTTTGTTGTGGTGCCGGTGAACACTTACTTGGGGATTTGAGTTTCATGCAGGGTTGCCACTTTACCTGGAAACCTTGAAAAACCTGGAATTCGACAATTTAGGCAAAAATAATCTGGAAAAACCTGGAATTTAACAAACTTTGAAAAAAAACCTGGAAAAACCTGGAACTTTGATCAAAAAATCTGGAATTTTTAATAATTTTAACATTTCAAGTACTAAAATTTCAATTTGACAGAAAAAATCTGTCATATAATTAAGATTTATATGTCATTATCAAAATTTTTTTTTATTAAAAAAACACATTTAAAGTAACTTTATAGCTTCTTTTAAATGATTTTGTACTATTTAATACAATTTCTTTTATATAAATTAACTTAAAACTAAAAATTGACCCAAAAATATTTACTTTTAAAAACCTGGAAGAAATTTGGAAAACCTGGAAAAAATTTGGAAAAAACAAGTGGCAACCCTGTTCATGATTTTCTCACACTTTGTGGTTTTTAGTGTTGAGGTTTTAGCCTTGTGAGTGTTCTCCAAATAGCATGTCACCAAGGTTTTTTTTATTTGTTCATTAGATAGTTTTTTGTTTATTTTATATTTTGATAATTAAAGTTAAATATTAATGGTACAGGTAAAATTACATATGATGTAACACACTCACTTTTCCCCAGAAAACGTTTATTGTTGCAAGAGGTAGAGTTTGAAACTGATGTTTTTTTAACCATAAAAAAATATTTGAAAAATTTAAGATGACTCAGAACAGTTTTATTGACTCAAAGAGTGGTCCCTCTGTTACTCTGAGAAAGCCTTGATGCATAAATCATCAAGGCAAAAACACAATTAAAGTAGTTTATAGAATTTATGAATATAAGTAAACAAACGATTATTTTTTGTTTTTTAATACGATCAATTTTGTATTAAAATAAACATTATTATAACTGTTTTGCTTAATATGATTTTAAAGGTATATTTTAAATTTTTTCAAAAGAATTTTTATGGTCTAGCCAAACATGGAAGATAACTCAAATAAGACTCCAAGTGTTTGCACTGCAAAAATAACTGATAAAGATGATGATTTTATGTTTAAAGCTCCTGAAGCAAAAATTATCAAATTAGAAAATGTAACATGCAATGAAAGTAATACAACAAAATTATCTTTTTCATCAAAAGAAAGAACCAAAGATGATAATGCTTTAAAATTAGATGAAAGACTGAAAGCAGCTGAAAAGCGTCTTAAAATGCAGTAAGTTAAATCTCCAGCAATAAAGTAATTTTAATTAGGCCAAGTTTTAATGCTTGGTTTACTTTTTAGTAAACATATAACCTTTAGACACCTATCAAAGTTCTTGTAGGTCTATATTTGGGTAGGTGTCAAATATGCATTAAGAGACACTTTTGCACAAAGGGCAGGATTGCCACAAAATGTGGAATCCTGGAAAAACCTGGAATTTGACAATTAAGGCTAAAAAAAAACACCTGAAACTTGAGAAATTTTGAAAAAAAAACTGGAATATTGAGCAACATTCACAAAAAAACCTGGAATTTTAAACAACTTTCACAAAAAAAGGTAGTACAATTTTGACTTCACACCAAAAATCTATCATATAGATAAAAAATTTTTGTCTTCATTGAAATTTTTTTTATCAAAAATCAAATTTTAAGTAGCCTTACAGTATCTATTTAATTTAGTTATACTATTTAACGCAGTTTTTTTACCTTTAACTTAACTTTAAACTAAAAATAAACCCAAAAACCTGGAAGAAATTTCTCATAAATAGTGGTAGCCCTGGAAGGGTTACTTTTGCACAAATACACTTTTTCCCGCATCACTTTTGTACAATAGGTCACTTTTTCACAAAGACAATTTTTCACCTACTAAAGTTTTATTTATATATAAATTTTTCTCAGGTTTACTTAATTTGTTTTTATTTATAATATTAACGTTACCCCAACCCCTTACAGGGTTGCCACACACTCAGGGAACTCAGGGAATCTCAGGGAATTTTCAAACTGTAGAAAATCTCAGATAAACTCAGGGAATCTCAGGGAAACTCAGGGAATTTTGGCATTTTTCTTTTAACTCAGGGAAACTCAGGGAAGTTTTGATTTTTTCTCTAAATTTCAGGGAAGTTTTTGAAATCTCAGGGAAATTTTTTTCTAGATCTAGAATGAGGTTTAGTTATCCAGTTTCAATATTTTGTTCAAAAGTAGTAATTTTTATTATTTAAGTGGTTATTTAGACCACAAGATGGTTAGAGTCAAAGCAGGTAGCTGACAGAGCCATTTTAATTTGGCCTAATGTTGTTAAAATGGTGCAGTACTGGAAAAAACTGCCTGGTTACAAACAGCCACCAGGTCAAGATTTTATAACTATAAGCAATGCTATAAAGGATGATGTTGTGAAATTGAATTTTTTTAGCTTTGTTGCCTCAATTTTGGTTCCATATTTAACAAGCTATCAGGAAAACAGCCCAAGCATTCCTTTCATGTATGATGATATACAGAAGTTAGTATACAAGTTAATGAATATTGTTTTTACTACTTCTTTCATGGAAGCCCATTCAAATGGAAAAAAGCTACTTGAACTAAATAATGAGCATTTTCAAAATAAAAGTTTTCACAAAAAAGATGTAGAGTTAGGATGTGCTGCTTCTACTTTGATTCAAGATTTGCTAAATCAAGGTAAAGTTTCTAACATTTTTTTCAAGTCATTTCACAATGCCTGTAAACTTTTTATATTTCCTATAATAATAAAAATTAAAACAAGAATGACTGTTGGTTTGAATTTTTTAAGAAGGGCTGTTGTTTTAAATCTGGCATGTCTAATTAGAATGGGTAAAGACCGTTGTGTCAGAAACTTTACAAGGTTGGTCCAACAACTTGTCAGCATGAAGATACTAAAAGCAAAAGAGGGTGATGACAGCATTAATCAATACATTGATTTTTTAAGTTCTTCTAACACTCAAATACTTTTTGAAAATTTTCTTGAAAAAAGTCACAGTTTAGAACCTTTTATTTTGACACACTCGATATCCCAAGCAAATATAAAGATTTAACAAGAGTCCTTGAGGCTGTTTTTGTGCTTCACAATGGCCAGGCAAGTGTTGAACGGGGCTTTAGTTTAAATAAGGAAGTAATATCAACTAATATGGGAGAGATGACAATAAGGTCCCGAAGAATGATCAAAGATCATCTATATGCAAACAGTCTAGAATTAAGCACAGTTGAACTAAGTTCTGAATTGTTAAAATTTGTAAAATCTTCTAAGGCCCAATATTTGGCATATCTTGAGCAACAGCGCTTTGCTAAAAATGTTCCAAATAAAGGTTATGCTTTGAGCAAGTTAGGAGAACAAAAAAGTAAACTTACAAAGATTGAGTTTTTGAAAACAGTTTTTTTCATAAATTTAATGCAGAAGCATACACATACAACCTTCCTTTTATTATTAAAGAAGAAAAATGACAATGAGGTATTAATAATTTGTGTTAGAAGAGAATTTTTTTTTTTTAAGATTTGAAAAATACTCAGGGAAACTCAGGGAAATGTAAGGTTACTCAGGGAAATTTATGGTCACTCAGGGAAGATTTTTTGGCTCAAAGAGTGGCAACCCTGCCCTTACCTTAAGTCAATAACTTTTTTTTGTATTATTAAATATCATTGTTACTCCTAACCCTTACCTTTGGTCAGATTTTTATTTCAATAACTTTTTTCTTTTTTGGGATTAATTTTTTTTTACTCTTGTGCAAAATTGACCCATGGTGCAAAATTTTCTCTTCCTGCAAAAGTAACCCTTTGTGCATTTAAGACACTTTCTAAAAAGTGTCTTTGTACATATTTGACTTGTTAGGAACATTTTATATTTAACTTAAATTTAAAAAAAATTGAGTTTGTAAATAGCCTTGCCTTATGGCATAGGCCGTTTTATGATGATATAAAAACTCTGAGTTTAACATTGCAAGGTCAAAACCAATGGTCAAGACATTAAGATAATATTTCTATAATTTATGATTCATATTGTATTTTTCTCAATTTATTGTTCATAATGTATTTTTCTCAATTTATTGTTCATGTTGTATTTTTTTCTATTTTTTGTTCATTTTGAATTTTTTTCCTTTTATTTTACATGTTTATATTAGTTTACATTTGCTTACAAGATGCTTTACAGTATCTTTTCAATGTTTTTATACTATTTAACACAGTTTTTTTTACTATAAACTTAATTTTTAATAAAAAATAGAACTTAAAATAGGTACTTATAAAAACCTGGAGAAAATTTTCAAAACCTGGAAAAAATTCGCCAAAAACATTTGACAACCATGATAATAATTTTTACATAAATAAACCTTTACAAAATAACAAGAAATAATTGAAGGAAACTAGTTCAATCTTTTTCTGATGACCAATTGCAGCGGTATGAAATGTACAGAAGATCTTCATTTCCTAAAGCTCCATTTAAAAGATTGATGCACGATATATCTGGGTGTGCTATATCACAGAATGTTGTCATTGCAATGTCTGGTATAGCCAAGGTATGTTTTGTAAAATAAATAAATAGTACTATTTACAACTAGTACTTTTTTATTTTTTGATTGCAGGGTTGCCAAAAAACCTGGAAATACCTGGAATCTGACAGTTTGAACTAAAAAAACCTGTAATTTTAAACAATTTTTACATGAAAAGTAATAAAATTTTGGTTTGAAACAAAAAATATGTCATTTAAATAAAAAAGTTCTAATTATAATTATTTTTAAAATACATTTCAAAGTAGTTTTACAATATCTCTTTAAAGTTTTTCAGTAATATATACAGTATTTTACCTTAAACTTAATTTCATACTAAAAATAGACCCAAAAACTGTTACTTTTGAAAACCTAGAAAAAGTTTCTCAAAAACCTTTAGCAACCCAGTGGTTGTGCTTTTAACAACAATATTTATGTTTTTTATTGATTTCAAAGGTATCTTTTTATAATCTAATATTGTCAATTCATCACAAAGTGAGGTTATTGTTACTATATATTATTTAGATTTATAACAAAAATGTATATTAAAAGTTAGTTAAGGGCATAGGGTCCACTTTTATTTTTACAAGTTGATATTATCTTGTAGAGTTTTATCTTAGCTATCAGACATTTTTAACAACTTAAAAAATTCAAAGTAACTTATGAGATATAAGCGATCAAAGCTGGTGTACACAATCAGGGTTGCTACAAAGTCAGGAAAAAAAAAACAAGAATCAAGGAAAAGTGGGGGTTTTTGAAAATATGTCAGGAAGATTTGGAAAATTTATATTAACCTGCTTGTAATGATAAAGTTTATTATCTATATAAACTGCATTTTGCTAATGTTTAAAATATAAGCTTTTGCAATTCATTTTTTTGACAGGCTCTAATTAATTTTTAGAATAAATAAAAACTTGCCATGATCTCACGTGTGTATTTACTATGTAGTAGAGATACAAGTATTTTGCTTATAGGGTTTATTTATTGGGTATACCTTGATCATAAACAATTTTTGCATATATATCGATCTTACACAGATGGATCAAATTGCACAATGGAAGCAATATGATTTAATCCAGCAAAAAAACTGTTTTTTTAACCTGTATAGATTAAGATTAAAAACTTATCATAATTTCAAGTCTTTGTTTTGTATTTTTGAATCAGTTTTAATTAATAATTTGATTAAAAAGTCAGAAAAAGTCAAAATAAAGTCAGGATTTTTTTTTCAGCTCGATATGTGGCATCCCTGCTCAATAGGTTCCTAATAGGACCAAAAAGAAGAAAAAAGATTATTTCATTAAAAATTTATCTTTTCCTTTATTTTTAAACCAATATTCTTTGAAATTTCATAGAAAACCTTTAAATAAAAATAAAATTTAAATAGATTGAATGCAGGATTTTTTTTTTTAATAAAAATTTTATTTTTAAAAACACCTATTTATTATGTTTTTTTTATCTAATCACTGACTTGTAGTTTGTACAGTTTTCATATAAGAACCAGTAATATTTTTTGTAAAAGAAAAATGTTGGACATCCCTATACCCTTAAGTTTATAAAAATATGAAAATAAGTGATGAATTTTAAAATAAATTTTTATTAGTCATATGATTAACTGGAGGTAAAGGCATGTTTTTATGAATTTAAATGTGGCTCATTTAAAATCAGTATTAAAATAGTAGATAAGGACACTCAATTTAAAAGCTTTTGTTGTTTGCTCTATTAGTTTATTAAGTAAAATTACAAGTAAAATTTATAACTTTTACAATAACAGAGTAATTAATGAAAGTCAGTTTTAAAAACAATTTTCATTATATTTTATTCGAACAAAACATTAAAATCACAATTTTAGATACCAATTAACTGCAATTAAAAACTTTTTTCCATGTAACAGGTTTATTTGAGCAATGATTTCAAACTTATTTAATATCCTTTTTAAAACAAAATAGTAACCTACAAAAAAAAACAAAAAACAAGTTAACTTCAGAAACAATCATAAAATACTAATAAAAAACTAACCAAATGAAAAAAACCTAAGGAAAGTTTTTTTTTTGTAATTAATTGGTATCTAAAATCGTGTAAACATCTTTATTTTCATACTGTTAAAAATACAGTTCACTTATGCTAATTAAACACGCTATGAAAAAAAAGCAAAAACAGATCATAAGCATAAAAATATTCTTGAAAGAAAAACTAAATGTATATAGTTTCAACACAAGAACAGCAATATAGTCGATTTTTTTTGTCTGCATATTTTTAGTTTTTTTGATAGAATTCAAATTGATTCAAGTTCAATCGAATAAAAAATATTGCTACCATTTTATAACTTTTTTAAACTACAATTTTTGCACATTTAAGATAACTAACCAAATGTTTTCTTTAGAAACACATTTTGAACCATTTTTAACTTAAATTGATTTATCCTTTTCTCAATTAAATTGGTACTTATCAATACCTTTGCTAAAGTTTGGTGACTTATTTTTCATACTATGTGTAGGTAATAGGATCAAAGTAAAAAGAATCTGACCTTAGTTGCTAAATACGAACTACTAACCATTTGTTTAACGTTGTTCTCTATAAATGCTGTTTTTTTTAATAATTGTAACTTTAAACGTTATTGCACACTTTTCAGGACCAAATTTCGTTTTTACTCTCAAATTTTTAGGATGACATACAATTATTTCATTAGTTAAGTATTGAGAGTGTTCATTTTTGTTTAAGTAACTTTTACTTAATTAATTTCGATACCAAATCAGTCAGGAGAGCATATATATTTAAAAACTAGATGTTTAAATTAAGTTATTTATTTTTATACTTAATGCTGCATGTGATTACATATTTGGAAATATTTTTTTCTTTCTACGAATGTTCGTTCTGAAATTGAGAAAGGCAAACTCATTATTATTTTCCTTTTCTACTGTGAAATTTGTTGACTTGTAACTTATTATGTGTTGAAAACTTCATCCATACTCTTAGGATATTTTAAGCGTATTAATGTTATTTTTCAAATCAACATTTTCTTATAAAAATACTATTTATAAAAATTCTATCTTCTTTGCATTAATTAACCAGAGTCTTCAATTTTTAAAACACTGTTTAAATGAAGAGTAAAAATACAAATGCATTAAAATGAGCTAAATTTTACACAATTCTACAAATATTACATATCAAAAATGATTTGTTTGCAAAAAATACAAAAAAAAAGTTATTTAAAATTATATTTAATTACTCTATGCAGGGTTGCCAAATTACATGGAAAAACCTTGAAAAACCTGGAATTCGACAATTTAGGCAAAAATAAGCTAGAAAAACCTGGAATTTTGATCAAAAAACCTGGAAAAACCTGGAATTTTTGATAATTTTAACATTTTCAGTACTAAAATTTCAATTTGACACAAAAAATCCATCATATAAATAAGATTTTTTTGTCATTGTCAAAATTTGTTTTATTGAAAAACAAATTTAAAGTAATTTTACAGCATCTTTTAAATAGTTTTGTACTATTTAACACAGTTTCTTTTATAGAAATTAACTTAAAACTGAAAATAGACCAAAAATGTTTACTTTTAAAAACCTGGAAGAAATTTGGAAAACCTGGAAAAAATTTTGAAAAAACGAGTGGCAACCCTGTCTATGTATTAATTTAAATAATTTATTTGTTATGTAATAATTCTTCTTTTCTGTTAGGAGTTTAATTCCTTCTTCGAGTTACCAACCGAGGTACGCAGTGTTTACTAAGGTATTTTGACTCATTCTCTCAAAAGAGAAGTCTTAAAAGCATCACTTTTTGGATGAGCCTCAAAAGTAACCTTCAATTTCAACATAACCACACCAAAATAATTGTTTTACACAAATCTGGCGACGAGGTCATATCTCCCTTCTCCAAAGTCTAAGAAAATTACGTTTTTCACCAGTTTTTATTAAGGTGTTGTATTATAGTGCTTCATCTTGTTAGAAAGTAAAAGACTGTCCTTTGAAATATATTTACTTTTCTTAGAGTAACTGATACCGGAATTTTATTAGTGTAGAAGTATGTGTTTGTGTAAACCAGAGAGTTCCACCAGAGTCCAATAAAAAAAGCTGCAATTTTTCAGCAATGTACTTAGCTATGTGCC
The DNA here is from genome assembly GCF_965202585.1 of Thalia democratica. Taxonomy (NCBI): domain Eukaryota; kingdom Metazoa; phylum Chordata; class Thaliacea; order Salpida; family Salpidae; genus Thalia; species Thalia democratica. The sequence goes on along the minus strand of NC_139169.1, from coordinate 52,622,435 downwards.
AGATTCACAGTTAGGTGATCTTAATCTTTTTATGAAACTGGCATTTAGCAAAAAATACCAAATCAAGCTTAAATTGATAGCTAAAATCAAAAATATTTATGAAATGTTTAGTTCCGCTCATGAAGTAAGCCTTTTGTTTTAATGTAATATAAATTAAGTTCTAACAAGTTAATGATTTAAAGTTAATGTTTGTTCTAAAATAAACTTTTTCTTCAATAAATCAGATATTTGTTGGAGAACTGATGGAAGAAGCAGCTGATGTGATGGATCAACTGGGTGAAACAACTCCAGTGCAACCAAAGCATATCAGAGAAGCACACAGAAGGTTAAAGTATAAGGATTCTTTTCCTTACACAAAAGACAACACTCCAACCCTTAATAAGTGAACTTCATACGTTTAAAAGAGTGTTAGAATAATTCTACAATTAAGAGGTGCCCAAGATCAAACTTGCTAAAAGTATTCTAGGCAAAATTATTTTGAATTTAAAAGAATTAAAAACTCTTACTATGATTATATTTTGTATTGAGATAGTTTAGTTTTAATGAAAAACGTATTAATAGTTAGTTGTAAAAAAATAATGTTTTTGATATATTTTGTTGTTTTTTTAAATTTAAAACTTTTTACAAGTTTTATGTTCTAAACTTCTTAATATATATATGTAATATAGATAAAGCATTTTTTAAAACTATCCTTGTATATCTAAAAGTGTATTTTTAATATTTTAAACAATGCTTTAAAAAAAGCTTTAGTTTCAAATAAGTTATGTTAATTTTTTTATTATAAAATGTTTATATAAACTAATCTATTAAAAAGACTTATATTTCGTAATTATTTAAAAAATTGTTATCAGAGTAACTTTAAATAAATATTTAATATGTTTTCAATTATTAAGTTCATCTTTTGTTTAATGATTTTTTGGAGAAGCAGTTTAAAATAAATTATTTTATAAGTTTTTCGTTTTAGTTTTCTTATTTAGGAAATACTTTTTTAGCTATTAGTTGCAATCTAAAGCGTTTGTTTTGTTATCTCATATTTTATTATTTGTATACTTTTTATAGCATTCATCATACACTATGTCTTATTTTTTAGTAATTTTTAATTATAAAATAGGTTGTGTACGTTTTAAATTATTTTTGTTAGAAAATAGTTAATCACATGTTTGATTTTTTCTTCTACACATATTTTTGCTAGATGGTTAAGGCTTATATTTTGGTGTAAAATTTATTTAACAATTCTACACATTAATTTCAAATGATATATCGTAAACTTTTTCTTTGTATTTATCTGACTAGAAAAATTAAAAGTTTGAATTCATCTTCGGAGAAAAAAAAAACTGGTTTAAAATGTAGAAGATAAACAAAAACAAAACTTTTATTGTTTTAAAATATCGATTTCCTATTGAGCCAGTTTTGTTTTTGTTATTTATAAAAACTAGTATTAGTTCCAAAAGTAAGGACAGCGCTATTGGTCCCCATTGGGAAACCATTCACTTAATAAGAAAAATAGGTTCTGTATCATTGATATTTGCCCAAAAATGGGCGACATTGCCTCTTCTGAGAAATCCTGATTTAATCTTTTTATTATTACTGATAAGATACTATTGAAAATATTAAAAGTAGTTAAATTACAAATCAGTTCAACTGTACAAAATTTTTTGAAAGCAAAAGTTTTTTAGTTGTATGAATTCACATATTTAAAATAGAAAGTTCTACTTTAAAATCTTTTAATAAAAAAAATGATATTTTTAAAATCTTCCATCTTAATTATAATTTATGTAAATAATTTATAGGAAAAAAAATATGTAGTAAAACTTCAGCATTACATAAGCATTAATACTTGTCAGCATGGGAAGTAAAATTTTAGTTAGTATTTTTAAAAAGTACACTTTAAGTTATAATTTTTTGTTTGTTTTTTACCTTTTAATAGCTGAAAAATAGTTTAATAAATTGCAGAAGTTATAATTATACAATTTATATTCTTATTTACATAATAGTACAAATTTTAAGTAAAAACATTTGAAGATGATTGATATTTAGACGCTAGAACAAAATAAATCGGAACCGATCATTTCTAACCCGATTACTACTAACCCAATCACTTCTAACCCGATCACTTCTAACCCAATTATTTCTAACCCTATCACTTCTAGCCTTATTCATCTAACCCATTTTACTAGTTTATTTTTATATCTAGGTTTCTTGCAAAAACAAACTAATCTTAATAAAATTATTAAACAAATAAAACAATTTTTAGTTACTATAAAACATATAGATTTTAAAGTGTTACGTAAAGAATATTTTTAGTATAAATTATAATTTTAGTATTAACATAACTTAATTTTTATTTATTTTTATTACACCATTTTTGATTTTTCATCCTACACATAACTTCAATTTGTTTTCATATTTTTTGTTTTTTTAGACTACTTTAACAGACGTTTTTCGTTAATCATATACAATTTACTAAACCGCTTACTTTACAACGTTTTGAAATCTTCTTTGTAGGATTTTAAAGTAAGCAGTTTTTACTGTATAAAAGATCTTATTGTTAATTAGTTAATTCACGTAGTTATAATAATTTTAACATAAGCAAATTTTCAAATACAAACCTTTACGACATAATATTCAGATACAAAAACTTTTATATTACGGTCTAAAAACTACATTGTAAGTCTGACGTAAATGTTGTACTGTTTCTGACTAATGTATTAATGTTTTATAGAAGGTTAGATTTAAGTTTCATCACAATATCTTATACAAATTGTTCTACAACTTGCCTATTAAGATAATAAAATTAAAACAAACAATTGTAGATATTAAATACTTTTGTTTTATTAAGTGGAAAAACATGATTTTTAGATATAACCTAGGTATTAAAACAGTTATATCGTATAACAAACCGCCAAAGTATGTTACGTCGATTGACCGTCTTAATTTCACACCATTAATGAGTTCCTACTTAGTCCCTGAGCAAAATAAAGTCCCTAATAGTTAAACAGACATGTTTATTTGTATAAAAAGTCCGAGGGTAATTCAATCTCGCCTAGGTAATCTTCTTCAAAACTTTCACTTTATTTTATATATTTTACGAAATGTTTCATTTACGACTTAAACTAGCACTTTAGTTGACAAATATTTCTTTAAAATTTACTTTATTATGAAGAGTTGAATTAAAATAAGTAAAAACGTAATAGTTACTAAAAAAAAATTTGAAATAGAATAATAAATTAATTATAGTTTAATTAAGTATAAATAGGGGCAAAAGTTTATGAAAACTCCTTTAAGTTCTTTAATTACTTTAATAAACTATTTTTTCAGACGATTATTACACGCAACATGTTTACTTTAGATTCATTACAGTAAAGCCAGCTTGAAGTCTATTGACTTTATTTTCGGTGTTTTTATTTTTTTTTTAGTTTTTATTTTTTTTTTACCATTACTGTTACCCCTAACACTTACCTTCGGTCAGTAGTTTTTATTAATTAAATTATCTTTATTTTTAATATATTTTTCCTTTAATCTTTTTACTCCCGTGCTAAAATGTAATTGGTGCAAATTTCGCTCCGTGAAATTTTGTTCTCGTGGAATTTAGTAACCTCGTGCAATTTAGACCCGTTCCCAAATTGTTGTGCTTTTGTAGTACCTTTATGTAAATTAGTCTCACAAATAATTTTAAAACCTTGAAGATTCGTAACGATAAAAATTATTATTAATGTCTTGTACATCATTGCTCTTTATGTTAATAATCTTTTAAACATTTCAAGGATTTGTTCTTTAGAATTTATTCGTTTTAAAATTTTAAAGTTTGAACAAGCCAATGTCCTGAAAAGAAGTTCGTTTTAAAGGCAAGTTGATGCAAAACATTAAGCAAATTTTAACAATAGATACATCATGTATTATTTATTCAAATAAAGCTTAGCCTTTAAAACTATGTCAGTAAACAACTATAATCATTAGTTCACTTGAAGCTTAAGTATTTTTAAGTTGTTGTTTTGGTAGCAAATTAAAGAATATTCTATACAAAATATTACTTGCATGTTTAATACTACTTTGAAACTAAATACTCGTCATGTTTTAAATTACGGTTTTTATTTTGATTTTTAGCTTGAAACGCAGAAAAAGTTAATATTCCGCTGGAGGCCGTACTACCAAGTCAAAATTTTGCCTTGAATTGTAGGTCAGTTTTATAATCCCAATAATCTGGGTAGAAGTCAAAAAACTGCGGCCCAGAAGCATGTTTCTAATACAAACGAGATGCGTTCGCTAAAGGTAAAATGCGGCACGCAAAAAAATTGACGTTAGACATTCTGGAGTTTAAAATGAAGACCAAAAAATCTTAGAAAGATATTAAACTTATTCTAGATTTTGTAGGGTTTAGAGTTTTTAAAACTTATAGTATTTTAGTAATTAAAATAAAGACTAAAAAAAATTATGTAGAAATTACGAGATATTTGAAACTTACACTAGGTATTTCCGGGTCTGTTATGAAGGATAAAAATTACTGCGGCCCGTGAATATTCCTATTTTTATAATTCGGCTCGCGAACACCAAATACCTGCTGAATCCTTGCCTACGGTATTCACGTGATAACTAAGATAACATATAATTGTAAAAACTTTTCTGAAAAAAGTTCTTCTGACAACTTAATAAACAGAATAACAAAGTAACTAAAAAAAAGAATTAAACGACCATTACTAAAAACTAAAAAAAACAGTAAATTTAAATGTACTTAAAATAAAATAAATCAAGAAAAATAAAAAGTGAATTTAATTATAAAACAGTAGTTTTACTTAATAAAACACTTTCAGGAGATAGTTTTTTTTATACAATTTTGGCATAAAGCTTGTTTATAAGCTTAGTTTTAACAGGTAGGTGTCAAAAAAAATTGAAGGGACACTTTTTCACAAAAACACTTTTGCAAAAAGACACATTTGGACGAAAGGTCACTTTTGAAAGGGGTAAATTATATTTATATACTTTTTTATTTCTTTTTTTTACTTATAGTCTTACCCTTGGTCGGTAGCTTTCTTTTTCTTCTTATTTTAATTTTTTTGCATGAATTAATTTTTACGATTATTTTTTATAACTATCGCTGTTATCCCTTACGTAAATGTACGGTCGGTAAATTTATTTACATACTGTTTTTTTTTATTATCGCTAATATTCCTATCCCTTACACTTGGTCAGTAATTAATTTTAATTAGTTTACTGACCAAGTTTTTTTATTAATTGAATTTTTTTAAACTCTTTTCCAAAGTTGTTACTCGTGCATAATTGTCACTGTACTAACTTGATCTTTCGTACATAAACGTCTATCGTGCAAAAGTGACTTTTCGTGCACATTTGACCCTTTGTGATCATTTGAACTGTCATGCTAAAAATATGTTCGAAGGAGCTGACTTATTAAAAACTTTATCAGTTATCGAGTTACACACCATAAATCCATAGACGTAGGATGATATGAACTTGTTTGAATGTTTTTCTTTTACTCTTGCATTTTTAAACGGATGATAAAAATAGTTCTGCAATATTAGTGAAAAGTCAAACTTTATTGCTATTTAGTTCTGTTTCATTATGAGGTTCTGCTGAGTGCAAGAAGCTAATAGCATTTTTCTGAAATTTTAAATTGTACTTCTTTAATTTTTTTAATGATTAGCCCACCTTTGTACACCAGGTCCTAAGACAAAGTTTTTTGTGCGTTTTTTATCCTTTAATAAACTTATTAAAATGACCGGAAGATTCTTTGTACACCAGGTGTGAGGACCAAACATTTTAAGCACTTTTTTTGTTGTTCAAAAAACGATATATATAAGTTTCACTTTTCAAGTGAAGATCTTGAGGTGAAAAAAACAAAAAAAGATCTAAAGAACTTTTTTTTACAGATAGATTTAAAATTAGTCTTTATTGATAATAATAAATTTTAATACTTATTTTCAAGTATTATGATGTGATAAGTATTTTTAAGTATTAATAAGTGTTTTTAATTATTATAATAGTAACAAGTATCTAAAAGTTATTTTAATTATGAGAATGGTAATTAGTAAAAACAAATGATTGTAAGTTTTTAGTACTTGAATAGTAATTAGTAATGATAAGTAATAATAAGAATTTTTATGTATTATGATAAAAAAATATTAATGATAAAATTAAGTCTAATTCAAGTTAATCTGAATAGACCAGTAATTTAATTTTTTTTTTTCACAATTGGTGTAATTTATATTGAACTCTATGCAATTTTTATTTTTAATAAACTTTATTATAGTTTATTGAACGACAAAAAAAAAGACGCTTAAAATATTTGGTCCTAGAACCTGGTGCACAAAGAACCTTTCGGTTATCGAGTTGTACACCACGGATACCTTTTAACGTCTTGTCCAGGACTTATGAATAAGATTCAACTATTAAATTTGAATTTAGTTCCAGCTAATGTCGATTGAATTTTATTTAGGCTTATGGTAAATGTTTATAAATTTTACAATATTTTATTTAAAAGTTTAGTTAAATTAGTCTAATTGTACTTTTTTAAAAACACTTTCGTTACCTTAATTTTGTCTTAATTAAACAAAAGTTAACCGTGCAAAAATGACGACATACAATATTGACACCCGTTCAAATAATTTGGCTGAAAATCTAACTTATTCAAAAACAAACTTCTAGCAGAGGTGAACAACTATTTTACGACTTGATGAAAAAATTAATTGATGAAAACTAAGGTTTTTCTAATGTTGTAAAATAAAAGCAATATGTGATTTAGTCGAAAGTTTCCAAAGTTGAAAATGAAACTCTTCGAGTTGCAAAATCATACAAAAATAGTTTTTAAAACTTTTTTTACTGGTTTATTTTGGACGAAAAGTTTCCTCTTTCAAGTTGTGAAATTTTGAAAATTATAAAAATATTTACATGGTTTATAAATTTTTTTTACAAAATAACTTACAAATATTTTCTCATTAAATTGTTTGCTAAAATTTTTTGATTTTTAGTAAAGTTAAATTCTTTTATTTTAGATCTACGTCATAAAAATCTACGAAAAAAAATCTCAACCTTAATAATATTTAAAAAAAAATTGCAAAAAAAAATTCAATTGCCTTTTTTTACGTCTATTCCAGTTCATTCAGGGGTTGCACAGGAAATAGGAAACCATTCAACACGCCACTGATCAGTATAGACTGTCGTAATTGATGTATACTTTTTATGTCTATTTTGAATATTTTTTTTTCTTAACATCTTTATCTAAAATTATATATCTACATATTTAGTGCTTATGTTAGTGAGCTTATCTTTTAAAATAATGCAGTTTATTTTTTAAACAAATCTTCTCCTATAATTTTTTATTATTGTTAATGCAAAAATGTTAAGTTTTTTGAACACGAAAAATAAATGCTTAAAAAATGGACTAAAAACCTTGCGTATAAAAAGAGCTTTTAATCAGCGAGTTTATATGATATGCTTAAGTATCTTCAGGTAATAAAATTTATTTTTGATACTTAAAATCTTAAACTTAAAAAAAAAGTAAAACAAAAACTAAATGGGATAATTGATTTAGTATTGTTTGCATAAATAAAATTGATATTAAGTGTTATTAACAACTTGTCTAAAAACAAGCAAAACTCAGTCGTGTTAGCTTCTTATAGCTTCTATTAAATAAATAAGTATAGATTGTTGTAGTTAAAAACTATGAGCTTATAGAAAAATAAACTCTAATTTTACAGCTGTAAATATAAAAAAAGGATGGTAAAGTAGTGTTAAATCAACTATTTTTAAATGTTTTTTTTTTTCGTTTGCTGTTTTGTATTTGTCAACACTTTTCTAGTTTTAAAGTAACGATGAGAGTCTATGTTAAATCATTTTAGGTTATTCCTTTTTAATATTTTATAGCTTATTGAACACCATAAAAAATTAACGCTAAAAATATGTTTGAAGAAACTGACCCAATTTAACACCATTTAATCGATATACCTAGGATGATTTAAACGTGTGTACATATTTTTCTTTTGATCTTACATTTTTGAACGGATGATAAAAACTATTCTGCAATTCTAGTGATAAGTCAAGAAAAATCAATGTTTTGCTGTCTAGTTCTATTTCATATGAGATTTTGTGAGTGCAAGAAGCTAATAGTACTTTCTAAGCGTTTAGATTTTTCTCCTTTAAGACTTTTTCATGATTAAAAACTGATCATCTCGATACAGACCAAACTTTATCGCAGAAGCTCACCTTTTATTTAGCAATAAAACTGCAACCAGTTCACAAATTTCAGCGCTACGGTATCATCAATAAACACTTTTCTGCGGTTTTTAGTCCACAGTTCTATTTTCTGGATAAGTAGAATTGATTCTTTTTAAACTTGAGGATATTTTTAATTTTCTGTTTGCTGATTTTATTGCTTTTTTTTTAAGTTTAGACCTATATTAAAAAAAATTCTGTGATATTTTGGTAAAGTTTTTCGATATTAAACCAGTATAAATAAATTTAAAAAAAGTATTTTGAAGTACAGTGGATTATAATAAAATTGAAAATATCTATTCTACTTATAAAAGGTTTTAGATTCAGCTTTATCACACATTATAAAAAAAGTTATTTTATTAGAATTTGACAACGTTGAAAAATTTTTCGACTGAAAAATGGTTATAAAAATAGTTTGTTTGTACTTTTATTATTATTTAAATAAGCTCTTTACTATACAATAAATTAAGCAACATTTTTTAGTTAAGACAAATAGTTATTAAAACTTATTGATAAAAATTTCCCGAAAATTGGTCTCTTCAAAAATATACTTTATAGAACAACCATCAAAACTAGTGGGTTTATAATAATATACATACTAATAGGTTTAAGTTGAGCAACGTACGTCCCTTAGTTAAGCAGAAACCTCTGGCACAAGTCTGCAAGATTACTAAAAGTTTTATGTCAACTGAACTTGTTTTTTCTTTCAAATTTGAAAGTTACGTTCAAGTATTTTTTGTAAAACTGTTGGACTTAAAAAAAGCATGCCTTTTCTTGCGTGTGATATACTTGTTTGCGTGAGAATAATTTGAGCAAAACAACTAAAATTGAGATTTTCATCAGTGGCGACTCCGTGGTATTTTTGGTTGTGGATGTGGAAAATTTTCAAACATTCCCTTAGCTTGAAACTTTTGTATTGAGCTAACTAAGGACCTTTTAAATAATAATACAATTATTACGTTTAATGTTTGTTTATTTAAATAACAAAATCTAAACTATTGTACAAAAAATTATACTAGTTTTAAAACATCAACATACACGTTATAACCCTCTGCTGTTATATTTTGGTCTACTTTATAGGTTTCTGCAGTTGTTGGGTTGTTTGTTAATATATGAGAGTCTGTTAACAGCTCGGGGTTACTTTGTTGGGCACGTCTACTAGAATTTGACGCCTTATCGGCCGAGTGTGCACGCTTCGCGTGCTTCTTTACCAGATTAGTGAGGCTGGTTGTCGAAAGGGTTTTGGGTTTTTTACTATTGGATCTCATTCTTCGAGGTGTTAACCAAACGTAGAGGTTCCGTGATGAAATAAATCGCAATTAACCGAGGTTGGTCTCAGTAATGCGAACAAGGGGCGTCGCGTGGGGTGTTACAATGCCGCAGCTCCATCATCTTAAAATTTTGTAAGAAAAAATCATGTATCTATAAAATTTTCGTTATTTTTTAGAACAAAATCTCTTATAAAACTCCAATTTAGAAAACGACCATTTTGCTAACTTCACTGCCGCAAACTCCTAGCTGAATGCCGCAAATGAACTCAAAAAAGCAAAATTTATTCATGAATTACCGCAAATTAAATATCCTGCGGTAAGTAAGCTAAGTTGAAAATTCCCTGTAACAGTACAGGTTTAAGTATCATTTCGCAAGTTATTGTAAACAAAAAATGAAAACAAAGCTAAGCAGAGCACAGGCAACTCGAGCAAAAGCAACTCGAGAAGAGGCAACAAGAGCAAAAGCAACTCGAGAAGAAGCAGCTCGAGAAGAGGCAACTCGAGAAGAGGCAACTCGAGAACAAGCAGCTAAAGAAGAGGCAAGACGAGAACAAGCAACTTGAGAAGAAGCAACTCGAGCAAAAGCAACTCGAGAAGAGGCAACTCGAGCAAAAGCAACTCGAGAAGGGGCAACTCGAAAAGAAGCAACTAGAGAAGAAGCAACTCGAGAAGAGGCAACTCGAGAAGAGGCAACTCGAGAAGAAGCAAATCGAGAAGAAGCAACTCGAGAAGAAGCAACTCGAGCAAAAGCAACTCTAGAAAAGGCAACTCGAGAACAAGCAACTGGAGAAGAAGAGGCACATCGAGAACAAGAAACTCGAAAAGAGGCAACTCGAGAAGAGGCAACTCGAGAACAAGCAACTCGAGAAGAAGCAACTCGAGAAAAGACAACTCGAAAAGAGGCAACTCGAGAAGAGGCAGCTCGAGAAGAGGCAACTCGAGAACAAGCAACTCAAGAAGAGGCAACTCGAGAACAAGCAACTCGGGAAAAAGCAACTCGAGAAAAGGCAACTCGAGCAAAAGCAACTCGAGAAGAGGCAACTCGAAAAGAAGCAACTCGAGAAGAGGCAAATCAAAAAGAAGCAACTCGAAAAAAGGCAACTCGAGAAGAGGCAACTCGAAAAGAAGCAACTCGAGAAGAAGCAACTCGAGAAGAGGCAACTCGACAAGAAGCAACTCGAGAAGAAGCAACTCGAGAAGAGGCAACTCGAGCAAAAGCAACTCGAGAAGAGGCAACTCGAGAACAAGCAACTCGAGAAGAGGTAACTCGAGAAGAGGTAACTCGAGAAGATTCAACTCGAGAAAAGGCAACTCGAGCAGAAGCAACTCTAGCAGAGGCAACTCGAGCAGGGACAACTCAAGTAGAGGCAAATCGATCACCTTCAACTCGAATTTTTTTTCTGCACCACCTAAGAAAATTACCACGCGACGCCACTGATGCAAACTGGAAGGAATTCACCGCAATTATCCAATGCTGAGCTCAGTAATGCGGACTGGAAATGAAATGGGATGAACCGAATCTGGTCTTGGTGACGAGAACTGGAATTCACCGCAATTAACCGAGGCTGGACTCAGTAATGCGGACTGGAAATGAGGTGTGATGAATCGAGGCTGGTCTTGGTATTACGTTGACGACTTACCATAGTCGATTTAAAGTAGTAAACACTTACTTTAATCAAATGTTATTTTTCGTAATTAACTTACAATATACTAATTTCAATAACTTAATTTTACTTAATTATATTTTATTGTTATTAGACAGTGAATTAGCACTCAAAATTTATTTTACAATTAAAAAATACAACACGATATAAAAAAGAGACACTCACACACGTGCAGGTCAGAGCTCAGATGGTTCGTTTGTCAATATGTCACTAAAATGAATCGAACTTGGTTTTCTTAAAACGTTACGAACCAAATCGAATGACTAGATTGAAACTGTCACACTCAAAGAATAACTGCAAAATGGCCGCCTTCGTCTAAATGCCTGCGTTCAACGTCTTCTAAAATGCGCAAGTCGCTAAATGCTTGTAGTCGTCTCGCGATAGTTCGGTATGCCTATAGTCGTCTAGTGATAGATCAGAATGCCTACGCCCTTCTCGCGGCGCTTGATTTTGTACTGTTTGCTAAACGCAGAAAAAGACTCCTCTCTTCTCTCGGAAAGCAGGCGCAATGCTTACAACGTCTTATAGAACAAAATATATTCAATTAACTTTGAAGATGTAACTAGATTTTTTTAAAGTTTCTGATATATATATAAAAGAAAAACTTTAAGGTTTTATTTCTCAGAATTTTGAAAAAGGCACTTAAATCTAATTTCCTTTAATTTTCAAATCATTTTTCTTCAAATTTTAAGGTATGTTATTTCAATATTTTAAAATCAATGATTGAATTTTTTTTTTGTACTAAATCAAAAAACTAACAAAAACTGTTTCCTACAGGTCCTTAAAAACTTATTGAAGTTTAGAAAAAAAAAAAGTAGATAAGCTTTTACAGATGTACTCTGTTTTTCTTTATATTTCGAAAGCTACATCTAGTTAAAAAAAAGGAAACAACTGGTAGCTTATTTTTTACATTAACAAGACGAACTTTAAAAAAGTGATCAACTCCCTCTCTCTATGGCCATAACAGGTTTAAATTTAAATTATTCTAATATTTTCTTTCATAAGGCATAGTTAGAAGTATGGAGCCCTTAAAGCCTAAAAATTTCGGTTATAAAAAAATGCAAAAATATTTGTTGTTTTTCTCAATATATATATTTTTTCAATTCTTAGATGTGGTTTTAAAAAGATAAACAAAAAGTTCTCAAACTACTTAAAACTAGTGCTTTATATATTGCTTGAAATACTAAAGCAACCAGTAGAGTTAAAAACTCACTAACTTCTAAAGAAAATTACTCAATTTTAGATTTTCAAATATTTTTATTAAAACTAACTTCGTAATAATGGAGTTTGATAATCAAATATTCACTTAAATTAAAAAAAAATCAAGTTATTTTAAACTTGTTGTAGATATATATTTTTTCTTAAACTATAAAAAAAGCGCTAAAACGTCAAAAAGTTTGGTCTAAGGACCTGGTGTACGAAAAAACCTTTCGGTTATCGAGTCGTACACCACATACTTTTACAGTTTCTTACGAGCAAAAAATTAAAAAATTTTTAATCTAAACTTTTAAACCTTAAGAAATAAAACAATCAATCTAATGAAAGAATAGAAAAGAAAATTTAACAAAAAATAACTAAGTTATGTGTTTACTTTAAAACGTTTTATTCGAAATGAACTTAAACACTTGTCTAATACAAAAAGTATTAAAATACAGTCTAAGCCTAAAACTTAAAAGAATAAAAATAGAATTAGAGAACTTTTTTAGAGTTATGAAATTAAGTTCAACTTAACTTATATATTGTTTATAAAACGATAAAAAAAGCGCTCAAAAAGTTTGGTCTAAGGACCTGGTGTACAAAGAAACCTTTCGGTTATAATATATATTTATATTGTTGTTTATTAAACGACAAAAAAGCGCACATTTAGTCCTTGGTCCTGGTCCACGAAAAAACCTTTCAATTATCGACTCGTACACCACGGATACTTTTTAACGAGTGTCCAGGACATTAAACACGATTTATAAAGCAAGATATACACTACTTATAGTAGACATAAAAATGAAACATAGGTAACAATTTTTTTAAAGAAGGTAAAATTGTAGTAAGCTGAAATACTATTACCTTCAATTTTATCAGTATTTTAAACTAAAAGTAAAATTTTTTATAACTGATTTAAAAAAAAAGTTTATTTATTAATAAACAAATAACTTTTTTTTTATAAACTTTATTACTTTTTTATAAAGTTAAATTAACAATAAAATCAACTTAGTTTTGATAAAAAAATATTTAAGAAAAAGTACTGTAATATTTACACACTATGTACGTAATGAAAAAAAAAACAATGAATAAAATAACAACAAAAAATTTCTTCTTTTAAAACTTATTTGAATACTTTTTAAGTCCAAAAACGTAACCATAAGGAAGCAAACAAAAAAAAAAGTTGCGAAATAAAATTAGAATAATTTATTATAAGTTAATTTGAGACAGTAATCTCAGCTTACCTTTTATTTATACACTTAATTCTCTGTTAAAAAGTACATCTTTCACTAAATTTTTATATGATTTTTATAGAAAATTCTGCAATTTAGACTGAACCAATGTTATTGTAACCAAGCAAATAAACTTTTAAATTAAAGTGTTTGGGTATTAGATTACATTTTCTATTAACTCCTTAAACAAAGGTAAATAAAAAAGAACACTTTTAAAGTAATCATTGAAGCTAGCTGGTAACAAATTATGGTTACACAAGGTAAACATAAAAAGACCTAAATCGTATAGATACAAACTTTTAACTTTTTTTGTTTTTAATTTTCTAACACTATCATCATACTTCTTATAATGTATGGATCTAAGTGCTTTGTCCTTTAAAAATTAATAAAGTGTTTAAACTTTATTTAACATTTTTATAATATACAAAAAAGAAACAAATATTAGAAATTAAGAGTCTAAGAGGATACTTTTAAGAACTAAACTGAAAAAAAAAGTTAATGGACTAATTTTCTTGGAAATTTATTGAACTTCTTAACTCTAGTGGTTTGTACAATAATAAACTAGATTTGTTTAAAAGTTTTCAATTTACTTAGATTTAAACTAGTCTTTTTGTATAGGGAGGCCCAAAACTGTATTAGAAGTATGAACTATGTTAGTTTTATAAAATTTTTTGGAGTTGATGAATTTTTCAACCCTACTAGTCGGAAGAAAAACACACTTTAATTTGTTTACTTGTCTTTTTGTATAGTGAGGTTCAGGGGCGTGTTTTGTCTAATTTCCTGTGAACCCCCTGAAAAAAAAAGAAAAAAAGATTCTTAGAATATCTTTAAAAACGTTATTTATTGACTTTGTTTTGGTTATTTGATAAACTTTGAAGAATGAATTTTAAATTTATGAAACTGAAAGATTAAAAAGTTGCAGTAACAAAAAATGCTCGTTTTTGCCCAGCTGAAATAGATTTTAAATAAAATTTCAATTATGATGTCATAATAGGTAAAAGTTTAAAAGTCGCATTTTTTTCTAGGAAACTTTTTACTAAGATGCTCTTAGTTCCCATTATAAATTGTTACTTAGAGTAAATAACTTTTGATTTTGTATTGTTTTTGAACTAGTAAGTACAATTTTACTTAAAAAATATCCAATATAGTCACTAAAGTTTTATTTTACTTAGTTTATTGTATATAATAGTGTTGTGTGAAGCTTTTGTGTTATGTTGTGTTTGTACTTTAACATTTATATTTTTTGTTTATGTGTCAACCAACTGGGTTTAAATAAACCTTGAAGAGTTCAATTCAGAGATTTTTCAAAATATTCTTTAGACAACTACACCACCTAGCAATTTATTCTTTTATCATTTAATGGTATTTTAATATAAGTTTTTTTATTTTTGTGTATCTGTTGGCCACAGAGTTGATTCTTGATTTTTTGAAATTTTTAACTCAAACAGATTTCAAAACCATCATTTGAATCTCTGCACCACCAGGCAAACATTTAAATAAAATTTAAAGATATTTTAATTTAATTGTAAAGTATAAACATTTTTTTTTAATTTCAATTTTTATAAATTAAACTACTTGAAAAAAAAGTTTTATCAATAGATATATAAATGTAAAGAGTTTAAAAATTAAAAGAAAAATTTTGAAGAAGTCCATCTAAACTAACATTTAAATCAGTGGCGTAGCGTGGTATTTTGGTCAGGGGGTGCGCAAATTTTTTTCATAAAAAATCCCCTAAATTAAAACTTTTGTAATTAGCTATAAAAAGATCTTTTTATAAGTAATACAATTGGAATAATTTTATTTAGTTAAATAAGCTGGAAGTAACTGTTTAAAAAAATACTTATATATTACAAAATTAAACAACTAAAATAAAGGATAAATTTCATTAGAATTACTTATGCTTGCACAAATGTTAACTTACTAAATGAAAATAGTTTTTACTACTTACAGTAATCTTTAAAAATGAATATATTCAATAAAACGAAAGTATCTGTTTTATTTACAGAAAAAAAAATCAATTTCTTTAATATACAACACAACAGTGATAACAACACCTCATTCAACATAATTTAAATAAAGTTACACAGAAGTTAAAAATGACCAACTTTATGACTGTTATTACAGTTTGTTACAACTTTGTAAAATAGTTAAAAGTATACTTTTTAAATTTAATTCATCTGATTGTATTTGTTTAAAATAAAAATCACAAACAAAGCTTATTTCTCATGGGCCGACACGCTTTTTCTTGTATGTTTACAAAAATAAAAACTAGCAGTAGTCTTAACATTTATTGTAGCATAAAAAAAAAAACTTGTAAAATTGTTTAATTTTCCTTTAGCGTGACGTATTTTTGTAAACTTTTTGTTGAAAAATCTGCCATAAGGTTATACTACAGCGGTGCACTACATTAATTGCGTGCTTTTTGAGTCTAAATTCTTATGAAGTTATAAAATTTTTCCTTATGGAGTTTTTCATCAACATCGGTGAGCACTTTCGTTTGCGCACCGAAACAGTATACTAGGCAATTTTCCTAACGTATCACTAATTGGTATTCAAAATTTCGTTTAACTTTTTGAATACTAGAGAAACATAGTTCAAAAAAGGCAAATTAATCAGAAAAAATAAACATATTACATTCTTTTTTTTTACTTCTTTTCTTTTTTGGGTGGCACGCATGCGCCAGTGTCCCTCCCCACGCTACGCCCCTGATTTAAATCATTTTTTTTTTATAAAAATTTATTGTAGTTTTTATTATTTTATAATATTGTTTCCTGATAAAATGGTTAAGTTTTTATAGAGTAAGTTAGTTATGTCTGTAATATGCAGTTTTAAACAACAAATTTCAATTTTGATATACATTTTGTAAGTTCATAACTAACATAAGGTTCTTTTAGTTTTTATAAAGCCTAAAAAATAAAAAAGTATTATATTTTTCTATTACTACTTATATGTTTTTATTTATTTCTAAGCAGAAAAAAAAAATTAAGCCCATAGTTTTTCGGCTAAATACTGCGTACTTTAACTGGCGGTGCATACCTAAGAAATGCGTACCTAAGCGGCAAATTAAGAACAAAAAAAATTGTGAACCCCCTTAGTAAGAAGTTTAGACTCACCCCTGGTGAGGTTAACACGATACTAAAAGTATGCACTATACTTATTTATCTAAAGTTGCTTATACTTGAGATAATTTTATAAGATATGTTAAACTATTAAAAAATGTGTATTTTTTCCGTATTAAAATACACAATTATAATAGTTTTAGTACCAATGAGCAGTTAAATCTCTTATAAGCTTCTGTTCTTAATTCCCATGTAAGTTATGGAATATTTTTTTTTAAATGCAGAGCAATTAAATGCAGTGGTAATTTATTTACCAGAAAGACAACTACTTTTTATGGGAACGAATCAAAATTGCACGAAGATACTTTTGCACAAAGACAAAATTGCACAAAAGTTAAAAAAAAACAGAAATACAAATGAAAAAAAGAAGTAACTGACCGGAGGTAACAGTGATAGTAAAAAAAAATAACTAACAAAAATTAGTAAGTAAAAAAGTTACTGACCGAGGTTAAGAGTGATAGTAAATTTAAAAAATTATAAAACTAAAATTCAACCCGTGCAAAAATGTCTGCTGGTGCAAATTTAACAGCTACCCACTTTTTATTTGTTCCTCAGAAAGGAACTTTTTGTTTACCATATATACATAGTTGAAAGAGACAAATCTAGCATGGAAATTAAAAGCTTTAAGCATAAAATGATATATTTTGTAACTTTTTTTTCATTTTTTTCTAGGAGGAACAACTGCTCTAGTGTTCCTGCATAGCCCCTGGTTGCTAAAATAATTGTATTATTTACTTTTTAGTCGTTCTTTAACAACATAATTTCAACACAACTTAGCGTTTATAGACAATAAAAAAATATTTTAAAACTTTTTAGAACTATGCGTCTCGCAGATTTGTTTTCTTATGTGTCCCATCAACTTAAATAGTTTCCTATCATTTTTAATTTTTGATCATACACCGTGGTTAACTAAACTACAAACAGTTTAATCATGAAAAAGTAAAGAAGAAACCTAGGTATTAATGTTAACTTGAGCATGCCTCATGGCACACAAAAGTCCAGGCTTTGGATTTGATGACTTTCGCCGATTTGTTTTTTATATCTAAGAGTTCTCAACTAAGTAAATGAAAATAGTTAACAGCATAACTTCAAAACAATTTAAACTAAATACATTTGGACATATCTTATTTTGTTAATCTGTTCGATAAACAAACCTAATATATTTATTTTACAGAGAAACGTCGTTAGTTAAATTAACTTAAGTAATTGGAAATTTTGTTATTATTAACTGACTATTCATTACTTTCATGTCATTTTGTATATGCCATTTTTTAAGAAACTGCGCTGATACTTTAATTACATAAAGTTTTTACTGCAACTAGTGTTTTAAATAGCATTAGTTTAAGTCTTAATAAAAAAAAGCATGATCAATTTGTTCAAAAAAAAATAGCTACCAGTTTTAGTACAACTTTTTTTCTACTTTTGGGTATTGAAATTTTTTCTGCTCATCACACATATCATTTAAACTATAATCAAAGTAAGCAGTAGATTTTAAAACAATTTAAAATTAAAAAAAAAACAATGATCTTCCTTTATTGTACAAACATATGTTTCTGTGTGTTAACGAATCAACACACTTCAACTGGGTTTTTAGTGGAAAGAATAACTAGGTTTAAAAACCCAGTTGAAGTGTGATGATTCTTAACTCAAGAAAATTATATTTTGAGTTGGAGTAAAAATCCTGACATAAAACTAACTCAGAAGTCGGCAGGAATTTGGTGATCGCGAGCCAAATTAAAAGAAACTAAACTGCGGCCCGCAGTCTTGGTTACAGTTTTTAAACTTCATAGCTGACCCAAAATATCTAGTGTGAGTTTTGATTATACCGATAACTTTACTTAATACCTTAATTCTTACTAAAAATCTCAAAACATTTAAGGTAAATTTTAAACATTTTCTTTCGCAGGCTAAACTAGCATGCTCGCGGGCTGCAGGTTATACTTTTTTATGAGCCGCATGTAATGCGCGAGCCGCAATTTACCGACACCTAAGCTAACTACTTAAACACAAAAACTTAATTGTACATAACTTGTAAAAAAATTAAACAACTTTGGTTTCTTTTCATACTTTACTATTAATCTAAAAGTAGGGTTAAAAAAAGAATAGAGACATTCTAAAAGGCAGCAATAAAATTACTCAAGAAATTATTCCATAGTATTGTTAATAACCAAAAAATAATTAATTACAAAAAGCTTTTAGTAAAATAGTGATGACTTCATTTTCATCAGTCTTTAAAACCAAACTTGCTTCAAAATTACCCTTTTTATTTGATCTAAAATAAACTGGGATAGTTGCATGGCATCTTGGTCTGCAAATTTTTATTTTAAGTTATTTTTTGCACTTACAACTAAAACTTATTAATTTCTCATTGTCAAAAATCGTTTAATCTCAAATACTAGATGATTGCAATTAAGTACTTATAGTACTGAGTTATTATGTTGATTTGAACTATCGCGTTTGAATAGGCGTAATTAAAAACTTGTAATTTTTGTTATTGTTACTTAAAAAAATGAAACGTCAAAATTTTACTTATTGGATATTAAATTGTAGGGATTTTTATTTTTATAGTTTGAGTTAGCAACACAAAATTCCATTTAAGTTGTCGGGTTCAAAATTTCGTAATTTGAAATATGTATATTGTAAAGTAGTGCACCTCTCATAAACATACTTTTAAACTCAAAAGTCGGGTTTTAATAACAACTAACTTACATAAAATGTTAGAAAAACGTGTTTTAAAATACTTATATTTTTCTATATTTGTCCAGTCGTTTTCTATTAAACATTAGGCAAGTAAGAACAGCATGAAAGCTTTCCGACAAATTTTATGTTTTAATATCTTGTATGGAGACAAGTAATTTAAATTAATTCCTTTTCAATTTATTTATACGCATAGGTTGTCAAAAATAAAAAAAATCTGAATACCTTATATACGTTTGTATTCTCTAACTAAAAACAGATTTCCTGAGTAATTTTTGAATCAAAATGGGTGCACTACTATTCAAACTCGGGTAATTCAAATTTCGATGACTCAAATTCTTAAAAATGTTTGAAAGGCCACCAGTGAAAAAGTAATACATATTTGAAATTGAAAAGGGGTTGTTGGTCAAGTTATTACCTACAAACCCATTTTTAGCAAAGTTTGTAGATATTACTAAAACAAATTTTAAAGTTTAGTAAATTTTAGTAACTTCAAAAACTATTTTTTGATAGTTTTAACTTTTAATTTTTTTACTGTCATAATTATCAGACTTACTAACTCTTTTATAATTAAAAAAAAATATTACTTTTGTTGGCTCTTAATTGTGACTCTTTCAGAATTTTTATAAGAAATCGAAATGTCGGAAATTGAATTGTCATGTAACCAATTAAAATAGATTTAAATTGGAAACCATGCATATGAACACTTGCAAGAATATAAATATATCAATTATTCTACTAATTTACTACACTTAGTTAATAATTTGACACCATTTTCAACAAATGCAAGCCAACTTTTGAGGTTTATTAAGCTTTGTTAATGACGCGTGTCGACATAAATTACCAATTTATAAATAAAAACTACAATAAATAAGTAATATAGTATCTGCAATTAAAAATACAAGTTATTTAAACATATAGAATATTAACATTATACTAACTAAATAAAATTTAATATTTATATAAAAGTACACGTAAACAATCAAATTAGCAACAAAACAAAACTATCAGTCCAAAACTTTTGGTTATACTATATCATTATTATACTAGTATTTTGTTAGTACATTTTTTCAACTTAAGTTTATTTGTTCTTTTTAGTTAATACAACACTGTCTAATAAGTATCACCATAAGCTTATTTAATGAAAGTATTTAAAATTTATTTGTGCTAAAGTTAAAAAACACTACTATTTTAGTCTATAACGATAGTCGATAAACAATGCAAACTCACGTTATTGTTATTAGCTTTCTATTGGCTATAAATGGAGCATTTAAAGTTTTAAGGACAATCTGTAAAATATTGTTCGATTTGATTTTGAAATGTATATGTATAAGAATTAATTTAAATTATAAGAAAACTTATCAAGTTTAAAAAATATTACTGTCAATAAAAATTTACTCAAAACTAATCATTTAAAACTCGAAACTCTGTTTACAACGAATATATAATGACACTTAAATAACTAACTTGTTCAAAGCATCTTAAGGATAAAACATTTATTAAAAACTACTTGATAAGTTGTAAATGTAAAATATTTTACATAGTAAAGATTGTTTAAAAATATATAGTACAGTCACCTTTTCTACTTTAGTTCGAACAAAACCCAAAAGTGCGAACTTAACAAATCATTATTTTTTCATTTTTACAGAATGTTTAAAAATATTTTATGTTATGAAAAGATATAAAATCGCTAAATAAAAACAGAAAACTAAATCAATCAGTTTAATTAACTTGTATTATTAAAGGGCTGCCATTGGTTTTTGGCAAACTTCCTCCAGGTTTTCTAAATTTCCTCCAGGTTTTTAAAAATACACATTTATGGGTATACTTTTAGTTTAAATTCAAGTTCGAGGTAAAAGCCTGTAATAAATTGTATAAAAAAATTTAAAAGATACTGTAAAGCTACTTTAATTGTGTTTTTTAATAAAGTTATTTTTATATATATGATAGATTTTTGTGTGAAGTCGAAATGTTACTACTTAACATGTAAAAATTGTTTAAAATTCCAGGTTTTTTAGTGATTTTTGTTCAAAATTTCAGGTTTTTAGCCTAAATTGTCAACTACCAGGTTTTTCAAGGATTCCAGGTTTCGTGGTAACCCTGAATTAATAAGAAAACACATTTTATAAAACAAAAAAATAATAAATCAATAACTAATGATTACTAACATTATGTTCATGTTTGTCTTTATTATATACAATCACCTTTTTACTGGCCAGGATTGATGTTTTGCAGTTTGAAAACTCAATGAAACAGTCTTCAACGTAAATGTTGTTTCTGTTATTTATTATTTCCTTTGGTTAAAATATTAAGAGTAGTAGAAGTTATAGTATTTTATCAAAACTTATATACAATTAGAACCAATAGAATCTATTTAAAGTAATAGTATGATTATTAAAAACAAAACTAAATTTTAATTTATAAAGGTAGCTTAAAAAACTCACAAATATTTGCATAAAAGTAGCAAATCATTTACATATTTGCTGAGTTAACAATTTTTATATTTCTACCTTCATCCCTAACCCAAATTAAAAAAAAAAAGATTTAATGGTTAAGTTTAAAAAAAGCATGAATCTTTTTTTTATCGCAGAGTTAGCAAATTGATTTGCTACTTTTAAGCAAGCTATTTGCGAGTTTTTCAAGCCATCCATTTGTAATAACTAAAGTTGTGAACTCTAGTTGTGTATTTGAAAAAAAAGTATTAATAAAAAAATTAAACCATAAACTTAAAATTATAAGTAATTAAAAAAATAGTTTTAAAGTAAAATGAACTTATTAATCAGGATTGTCACATTTTTTTTTTAAAGTTAACTTAAAGTGCTTTTAGAATTTATAGATTTATTTAAGCATTTGATTTCTCTTTTAGTGTAATCTTATGAGGCACTAAATGGCGGTGCTTTTTTGGTGCTTATTATTTAAATGTAATGTTGTCAGTATTAAAAAAGTATGAAGCACTAAATATAACCAACTATTGTACTGTGTACATTACAGTAAAGTCAACTCTATATAGTTTTACAATTTAAGGCCATGGGGGAGTCAAGGTAATTTGTTACAGAAATTAACATTAGCTTATTTATGAAAGCTGTAAGCATAAAGTAGCTTTTTATATGAAATTAAAACATTTAAGATAAAAACAGTTTTGTAAAAAATTTTCAACACAAACGAAAACTTAAATAACTTAATAGATATTTATGTTAGTTGCGTAATACAACTTAAAACAATAAGTTACAAGTTTTATTAGACAAATATCATACAGTCTTTTATAGTACTATAGTTGAAGCTTATTAATTAACATTTGTAAACTTATACTGTAAATGATTAATATTTATTGTAACTACTAAAACTTATTAATTTCTTCACTTATAGTTGTAGTTTGTATTTAAACAAGATTTATATACTCAAAATAACGCTTAAACCTGTCCAGGACACAGTCATTGTTTATTTGTGATTTTTCGACGGCGAAAAAGTAAATATAAATATCAAATAATTTTTTAGATAAAAATACAAAGTTTTTATCACATATAAGTCTAAAACGCTTTCAGGTTCAAAACACTCTTCGATAAATTTTTAAAAACTATTAGTTTACATTTAGAAAAAAAAACGCACACTCATCTTTAACTTTTTAAAGTACTTAGTTACACGGAGTTCTGAATAAATAAGTACTTTAAAAAGTTAAAGATGAGTGTGCATCTTTTTCTACAAGCTCGTTAGAATATTACAATAATAACAGTTTTCAAAGTACTTAATTTATTAAACTAATGCACGTTTCTCTGTGTTAAACTAATAACACAGTTACACGGAGTTCTGAATAAATGTGTTATTAGTTTAACACAGAGAAACTTACATTAGTTTAATAATTTAAGTACTTTGAAAACTGTTATTATTGTTATATTCTAACGAGCTTGTTTCGTTTGGGTCTCTTTTAAGTAAAAAATTAGCAACTGATAATCTTGAAAACTTAGAAAAAAAATATTATAAATATCTATTAATTACGTAAGGCTTTGAAAGAGATAATAGATTAATCTACGACTTGAAGTTGACCTGACAGCTCACCTCTTCATAAATTATTTTCCTAAAACTATAAAAATTTAAGAAAAAAGACTCTAAAAGAAAACTCAAACAATAAAAACTTAACGAGCAAAAGATACAAATTCTTGTTAAATGTCAAAATGGAGCACTGTAGGTGGGGTGCTACTACTATTATCTAACATTAACTGAGCCACATCATATTGTTAAAAATGGGTACCCGCTGTATGGGATAAAACAGGCTATTCTACAACTCTCTGTTTAGGCTCTTAAACCTATAAGTATTTCCAGCTTCTCAGGTTTTTTTTTGCGTCGAAGCGAAATATATCTGATCAATTTTGTTTAGTGAAGACATAGATGCCAGGATCGTTTTTATAGGAAGTGATCTTTAAATTTAGTAACTCGTAAACCATCGTCTGTTACAACCTGATTAGCTAAAACTGTATTGTTCCATAACATTTATCTTACTCAGTCAGTGAACAGAGCTTACGTTAATTTTCAAAACTGAAGAAAATAAGTCACCTGGTAATTTAAACTAGCCCAAAAAATTTACCAATCTGCAAAAATTAAACATTTGAAATGACGCGTGATAACGTCTTAGCGGTAAAGAGCAATTTAAACTACCTTTAAAGTTGTTCAACTTAATATGAAAGTATACAGATATTTTAATACTTCAAAAACAAAAGGGATGTTGAAATATGAGTGGTAACTGTATACAAGGAAATTTACGTTGGCCCACACCCCCTATGATTCTTTATGTGTTGCCACTTGTGTAAACCCATAAAACTTTAATTGGAAATAAGTATAAGAAAATCACAATCTAACTCAAAAACGGTTATATTGTTAAATATAAAAATTTCGAATATTTTGTGGAAATTTTCAAAATCGAACACATTTTGTTTTTGAAATTTACAGATTTGCACTATTACTACTATAACAGCCATCGTCAAGAAAAAACTTTCGTTAGTTTTAAAAATTGAAGTTACAACGCTCAGGATAGGCGCTTTGCTGGTCTAGGCTTCAGGTGGGAATTTATCGGGTTGGAATTGTATGCAGGTTGAAACTCAGCGTGTCCACCAACCACTATTTACAGAGCTAAAATCGTATCGAATTACAAAAAAGAAAGTTTGAAAAGTTTAAGCTTTAAATAAACGCGAGTTAGAAACGATCGGCTCTCATTATTTTATAACATGTGTTTTAATGAAGCTTGATAAATTTTAAATAACCAAAGGATTTTCATTTGTGTTAGTCATTTTACCATCAGATAATTAACTAGTTATAATAATACCAATTTCTTACTGTTATCAAACATAGTTTTTAATCATATACAACAAACAATGAAGGTGAAATGAAGTCCTACGTGGTTTATACTAATGTAGTAGAGTCAGTAATATCAATAAAAATGCTACATGGCGTACCACATCAAGGTAAAGAGTATATAATTTTTTAGTAAAACTTAATAAAACTTTTAATAATTTTTAAAAAATAAAAAGATTGAAATACAATAAAACGTTTTTAATAATTAAAAACCAAGTGTTTTTCCATATTTACCAAAGTTTAAGAGTATTTAAAGACATTACTGCTAAAATAGTGCCATAAAAGAGTCTTGTGACAACCCTGATAAAAAAAATTTAAACTAACAATTTTTTTTGTGGAAGCATACTGTTTTTGAAACTTGGCTTTTTTTGGGTGGTTCTATCAATCGCCTAAATAAAGTAATTTAACTTTTAATAAAAATAAACTCATTAAAAATAAATCTCTAGTAGAATACAAAATAATCCTACATATATCATTAATACTTAGATAATCTAGTTTGTACAAAGCATCCTCGCTTATCCGGCCCCTTCTAATCCGTTTCGGTTTTAGTCAAGAAGTAGAATTAAATAGTAAACCTAAAATCAATGACTTCCCTTTAAGACTAGAAACCGATACAATTAATCCATTTTACAGTGTGATTTGTTTTCTTTAAATTAATTTAAAAGTTTTTCAATTTTTTTTGTTTTAATTAGTTTTGTTTAAGTAAATCAAACTATATTAAACTAGCACAGAATTTAGTTTACGTTTTATTATATGCATTGCATAATAGGTTATTAAAGAAAAAACTATATTTTGTTCTTATCCGGCCATAATTACTAAAGAAGCATACCCAGCATGTCCGGATTAGCGATGATGCACTGTTATTACTTTTTATACCTTACTAAAAAAAAAACAGGAACTAACTTCAGCTTCAAGTGTGAAATTAACAGATTGAATATTTTTATGAACATCAGGATTGTAAAACTGTTAAATAACAAACTACTAATGAATAACGTACACAATTATTTCAATAAACTCATTTTTACGAAATTCAATAATACATGAAAATTGAAAAACTTATTATAAGGTTCCTGTGAATAACTTTACAACAATAACTAAATGTTAACGAAAAAAATCAAAAACTTACGAACATGCATAAAAAAAGAGCAATAAAAATGTTTAAACAAAACTAAGTTATATAAAACAACGGCATAGGGAGTGTCCACCTCATTTTTTAGAACTTATTTTCTAAATTGTTACTGAGGCTATAAGGTATTTTTAAATGCTTAACAAAATTCAAAGTAAGTTTTGAGGTATAAGCGTACAAAGTTGGTGTATTCAAAGATTTCTAATGGAAGGTGCAAACAAAAAGGCAAAAAAGACTATTTTACTAAAAATCTATCATCTCCTTCATTTTTTAACTAATTTACTTCAACTTTACAAAGTAAGTCCCTTACTAGTATTTTAATTTTTTCAGTGCAGAAATTTTTCTAATTTTGATGAATAAAATCTATAGAAAAAAATATTTTTGCTTTTTTCATCTATAAATTTTACTTTTTAAAATCATAAAAGTCTTTTTAACTATATAAGGAATGTTTCCTGAAAACTTGATATCTTTAGGTCAAAAATGAAGGAGAAAATAGTTCTTATTGAATTTTAAAATTTCGGAGAAAATTGAATAAGAAAATTTGCGTTCCATCGTTTATATTTAAAACCTTTTACTAAAAATTACAATTTCTAAAAATTTAAATAAACTGTTTTAATTCTACAAAACCTGGATTGTAGTTAATACTTAAAGCTAACACATTACAGCCAATTTTAACTTTTGTAAAAACAAAATGTTGGACTCCCTATGAACTTAAACAAAACTGAGATTGCGAATATAAAAAATATTTTTTTAGTATAGAATAATAAGAAAATAATAAGTTATTTTGTATGGATTAAAAATATCCTAGCAATTTTCATATATTAAACTTAAGTAAAATAATACGTTGTACTAAAGTAAACTAACTTTAACTTGCATATGTTTTAAAAAACTTCGAACTTGATTTGGTACAAATTTAAACTGTATCGAAGTTGAGCTACTAGCTCTTAAAATTTGAAATTTGCTGTTGAAATCTGGAAACTGAAAAGCCTCATCTTTGATGTTTGCTGTAATTAGCGTACATTTTGAGATTTACAAAAAATTGTCTTAAATATTCAAAAATCTAACGTCAATATATTTAAAAATATAACAAGTTATCAGGAACGATCACAGCAAACAGATGCTTAAAACACTAAAAAATTGTCTTAATTAGAGCTCAAAATAATAAAATTCCATGGTTAGGTGCAACAAAAATAGAAATTGATAATAATTCTATTTAAAAAAAATCTATAGATTTTGAAACGCTTTATCAGTTTTTAAATAATTAAAACTAAAATTTTTAATATTACAACTCTTAATAGTTATTTTTAGAATATAATTTAGTGTACGACATTATTTCTAAATTTTGTAAAACAATTGAAAGAGAAAAATCGTTTTAAAAAGATATTCTTAAATAATTTATTTTATAAAAATTCTTATTATAAACCATTTTATGTTCTATCTATATTCTTTATTAAGAAGTAATAATATTTAAACATAGATTTATCTGCTTTTATCAAATTTTCTTGGTATGCTTTCTATAACAATAATAAATAAATATAACAAGTTTTTTTTCTACAAGTTAATACTTTTTGTAAGGAAACTTTCTTTGTTTTATAAATTATAAATATTTAGCATGTGACAGAGTTCGTGCGCGAAATTTGTTTCATTTAGCCTGACTGGGACCAATTTAGCCTGACATTTTTTCAAAGTAAGGAAAATCCCCTTAATATGAAGTCATTTGAGATATTGGGAGGTCTTAATTAGTACTATTGTAGTCTCCGACTTCAACCAGCTTTATCTCAAAAATATTTTGAGCTTTTAAAATCTGCAAAAAGCAACTCATAGCTTAGTTACAACTCAATAAAATAAGACTTAATTCAGGGTTCGTGCGCGAAATTCCTTTTCATTTAGCCTGACAGAGACCTATTTAGCCTGACATTTTTTCAAAGTAAAAAAAATCACCTTCAGAAGGCATTTTAGGTATTGGGGGGTATTAATTAGCAAATTAACGCAATAAAAGTATTCACAAAACTACTTTTAAAGAAATAAAAATTTAAATGAATTATTTTTCAACACTTATCCATTGCTTACCCAGCAACTTGAATATTTTTAACTGGTCATTATAATTTCTGCTTCAATGAATTCATACCTTTATTAAATTTTGGGGCTTAGTTACATCCACCACTTATCACCCATATACAGGGTTCGTGTCAATTAGTACTTGAATTCGTCAATTATAAGTTACATGACTGGACCAGAAGCTTTTATTAAAACAGAAATGTGAATAAGTCTGTAAAAGAAAAACAAAATGTAGTTAAACACATCTCTCAAAAACTTTATGTTATCATTAAAGCATCTTAATTTTTGAAATAACAAATTAAACTAATCATGATATTACATACGCTATTTCAAAGAATCCTTTTAAACGAATACATAAAGATAAGTATTAAACACATGATCTGGACTCTAAAACTTATCTTTTCATTAACAACATAATTTTTGAAATAACTACTCAAACTAAAAAAACAGTTTAAGCTTTTTATGTTATTACATAAGCTATTCAAAAAAATCTTTATAAACGAATGAATAAAAAATATTTATACAACTTTATAATATATAATAAAATATATAATAAAAAACAGTTTAACCAACTAAGCTCTGAAAAACAAAGCTCATGTAAACAAATTCAGACAAACAGCAAAGTTGTTGAACTAAACTGTAATGTTTAAACTGTACTTTTTTATGAATTTTTATAATTATGACGTATATAATCTACTAAAAACAAAATAATGAAGATTCTTAAAATTATTTTAGAGATTCAACAAAAGGTTCTAAGCACTTATTTTTACAAATACTGACTGATTTTGTCTTTAATAACTAAATCTTTATTTAAAAATAAATTCACATCTCAATTTGATCTTAATTAAAAAAATTTCATGCATTTGAACTGACAAAAACTGAGATTCTCAAATTTTTAAACATAAAAACTGATTTAGCCTGACGTTTTTCAACTTTTTTCAAAAAAACTGATTTAGCCTGACTTAGCCTGACGCGCACGAACCCTGTTAATTGTGAAAAAGATGATTGACCCCCCTATGCCCTTAACATACCAAATTCAGTGATAAGTTTTAAAACAAGTGTTATATCTAATTTATTTCTAGTTGAAAATTCAATATATATTACTAAACAAAATTGTTAAATTTAATGAAGCACTAAGTAAAAACATTGTAACCAGAAAATTCATAATAAAACGGTGCATTGTCGTGTTTTCTTAAAATTTAAAATGAAACGCTTATACAAGTATTAAAATTCAAACAACAACTAAGTTGTTTACTAAACTGAATTGTATTTTTTATGAGTTTTTATAACTGTGACATATTTAATCTACTCAAAACAAAATAATGAAGATTCTTAAATTTATTTTAAAGATTCAACAAAAGGTTTTAAACATTTATTTTTACAAATACTTACTGATTTTGTCATTAATAACTAAATTTTTAATTAGAAATAAATTCAAATCTCAATTTGATCTAAAAAAGATTTCTCAAATTTTTTAAATCAAAAATTTTCAAACATTTGAACTGAGAAAAACTGAGATTCTCAAATTTTTAAATAAAAAACTGATTAAGCCTGACGTTTTGCAATTTTTTTCAAAAAAAACTTTTTTAGCCTGACTTAGCCGGACGCGCACGAACCCTGATGTAATATATTACGTTCGTTTATAAAATAATTATTACAGAGTTTTAAGTTGGCCAAATAATTTTATGAAAATTACAAGTTTTTGTAGAGACAATATTCAAAATTAAAAGCGAAAAGGTAAGTCTGTGAAGAAAGCTTAGTTATAATTTGGGGAGTCATAAAGTAAAATGATTGTTCTTACTCAGAGTGAGTAAGTCTAGTTTTACAAGACTATTATTTGTATAAATTAGTTTACTAAAATTAAAAGAATATTATTTAAAATCATAACAATTGAAAGTAAAAATGAGCAACATTTGCTGTTAAATTTTTTAAAGTTATAAAATAAAAAGTGAAAGCAATATATCTTTATTTTAAAGTTAAATAATATTGTTATTTTTTCCTAATTTGTCTAAATACTTTACTGAAAAATATTTACCACAAAACTTACTAACTAAAAGTTGTACGTAAACTTTATAATAATTAATTTATTCCTAAAAGAATTATTCATTCCGTTGTACATTATTAAAACCTGAAACTCATTTGTTACTTAACTTTCAATTATAGTTTAATGTTAGTTTAATCAGATTCTTTTAAACTTACATTTAACAAACGTTGTGGCTAGTTTCCATTGAACTAATAAGTTACTTATGTTTTCTATTTTCAAATCTCTTTCTGTTGTATAAAACAGTTATAAATTGTTTAAATAAAAGTAAATTTTCTATTGCATTATAAAAAACTACAGATATGATAATCGAAAATATTATAAAGCAATATAAAACCTAACACATTTTTATTATTAACTTAAAAATCAGCTCAAAACTATAGACGACCATATTCGAAAAACCACTTTTAAGCTTTATTGTTTATTAAACGTTATAACTTTACCTAAAAACTAGGTATACTAAAGTATTTGTTGAAGTACATTTTTTAAGGCTTACAAAAGTATCAATAACATTTTATTACAAAAATATAAACAAAAGTTAGAGTTGCCACTCTTTGAGCCAAAAAAAGCAAGCCTGCGTGACCAAAAACTATCCTTAGTTGAAAGTTTATAAGGAAAAAAAAGAGCAAAACAGTGAATTTTTTTTGGTAATCAAGCTTAAACACCAAAAAATATAAAAATAATAACACAAGGGCAAGATAAATTTTTTTTTTTTTAAGACAAGAAAACATTTTCAGTCAAAAAACTAGCTAAAGGTTTAGAAAATTTTTAAACTACCTTGAGTTTTACAAAAGTTTTAAACGAGTTATCTTGAGTAGCCTGAGTGTGTGGCAACCCTAATAAGTATTTTTCACAACGTTCCTCTGATTTAAAATTTAACTAAAACATAGAATAATGTGTAATTTAACTAACAAAAATGAAAACAAACAAATTGTGCAAGTTAAAATAAGTATAAGTTAATAGTACAAACGTTACAGTAATAATTAACTATTTAAGGTATACACAAAATCAAATAAAGACAGAAAACAAAATGGTAGAACACACTTTTGTTTATTTACAAAGTTAAATTAAATGTAAATTGAATCTCTATTTTTTTGATGACATCCAATTATTACTTTCGATTTTTTAATTTATTTTATCTTTAACTGATTAAAAATAATAAATATTCACCTATAGCAGAACTACTGTGAACAACTTTATAACTTTTATCATATTTTTTGTCAATGACAAAAAACTTAATTATGATTTAATTAATTTTCTGTCAATCTTTAGTTCATACTATCTATAAATACATTACTAGTTCCATCCAAGTAGTTTTGTTTGCAAGAACATAGAAACTTTTAGATCATATTAATTTTGTTTTGTGCGGGTATTTTTTTATTATTTTATACGTCAATAAATAAACTATTAGTTTCAAATAACCTACTTAGATTGAAATATCTGTAATAAATCACAACCAACTACTAAATTTGTTTCTTTGGTAATTATGGTTGAACTTTTCGATAGTTTCAAATAAAGAGGAAAATTTTAAAGATACATTTTAAGAAATGAGATGTTTTTTGTCTTAGCATTATTGAATTCAGGGGATACCCATTAAGTATGTTTTTTTTTCATTTTTAGGCTCGACTTCACGTTTATATGAACAAACTCTCGTGGCTCTATATGTAAAACCGATAGCTAAATTTGTTTTTAATTGAATTTGACTATAAATGTTAAAAGAAATATTGAGATCTACAAATATTATTTTTCTGTAAATTCTTGTGAAAAATTTCGTTTTTCCAAATAACATATAGTAATGCAAATTTATAACCAACTGCATTTTATGCAGTGAACTCTTAGTTAGTAGCAAAGTTTCAAAAAACAAAAAAAAAACGTTTTCTATAAAATGAAGAATTAAGGTGGTTGAATGATATTTCGAATTCATCCCCTGAACATCATTAATTCAATAGTTGCTAAGACAAAATTTAATCTCAATTTTATTTATAGTTTTCAAATCAAAATTGAGCTGCTTTGGAAAATACAGTACAATTCGAACATATATGTTCAAAATAAGTTCAAAAAAAGGCTGTGAATTGTTACACGTCTTTCAGTCAAAAAATAGTGTTTTAAACCAATAAACTATTTAAGATTCAAAAAAATATAAAATATACATCCGAATCAAAAATACGTGATCTACAATTTTTTTTTGTTTTTACAAACAAACATACGTGGATAGAACTAGCAAAAGGTTAATAAATAGAATCAAACAACACTTACTTGAAAATTTATTAACTAAATTACAGTTTTTAATATTGTAAATGTAAAAAAAAATCACAGGTATAGGTCAGAATTTAATTAATACTAGACATAGAATGCAAACAGTTATAAATTGGGTCGTTTAAAAATATTTTCAAATAGAAGGAATAGTTACGATAAATCAACTTCAGAAGCAATTTACATATAAGTTCTAAAACCTGAGTTTTTTACTTCAAAAAATAGTCTACTACTTTGTTATCTGATATCAACCATAACTGATTACAATAGATTGTATACCAGAAATTATCTATGCAAAATTAACTTTAATTTATTCACTTTATTAAATTTTAGTTTGTTATTTTTTTACCAGTTTATCTTTCATAGTTATTGTACACTATAAATATTCATTCATTTTATATATTATTGTTTCAATTTAATAAATCTAGATGGTTTTTTATTTAATCTGTATTTAACCATGATATTAACATTGAAGGGTGTGGGAAAAATACTTATAGTGTAATAGTTCAACTGATACATTTAGGTTATAAGTATGTTTTATATAAAGCATACAACTTGAACAGTTTCCAATTCGAGTTGTAGTAAATTTCAATTGGTTAGTAGATATTTTGATGAGATTGTTGTTGATAAATTCTTCAGATTTATCTTCAACCGTGTTGTGTGATTTTGATTTAACTATGGCTTTACAACTAGATGTTTTCTGAGTATCATAAAACAACAATTAGCTTCAGTAGCGTAATAACTTTATAACAAATAAGGTTGCAGATAATATATTATGCAGATTTTTTAATCATAAATTTCTAGTAAACTTATTTAAAAAAAGTCATGATATATAGAAGAGTTTTATCAAAATATTTATTTTTATGCAAAAAAAAATTCAAGGATATCTAGACAACTCATCTAGACTGACACACGTTTCGCTGTGTTAAACTAATAAACACATTAATTTTATTTTTTATCATTTATTCTTTGAAGTGCTTTTTTGTTTCAGAAACCCATTGAACAGTGTTATTAGTTTAAACTAAGAAATGTACATCAGTTTCAATGAAGCAAATACTTCGCAAATTTATCATATAAATACACACATGCTTTAAAACAAACCGTTTCATCATTTGGCTTCAAACTTGTTCTTTTTTCTTGTGATAAGTATGTTTCAAACTTAAATATATAAATATTTTTTAATTTCAGTAAAAATTTCAGTAGTTGATAAAAATTATATCAAATCTAACAACATAAATTTGATAAGATTAAGTAAATAAACAACTTACATTTAGTCGCAACAATACTAACACTTAAAAAATACACTTAATTGACGGTTAAAATAATTTTACAGACTTTAACTTACCTTACAAGTATCTGTTATACTTTTTGAATAACAGCGGTCTTCCAATAGTTCAAACTATAAAGATTATTTTCAAGTTTTATGTGAATTTTAAAATGTCATGTACAATAAAATTAACTCATTTAATTTTTTTTTAACAATCTTAAACCAAAGGCAAAAGCTTCAAGTTTTAAGCCAGGAAAAGGGGGGAATTTACAGTTTAGAGATAATTACACCATTTCTAAAAGTATCATAAATTATTATAATTTAAACTTTAATCCTACTCATTTCCAAGACTTAGTGCGTACCTTAAGCGGAGGCGTATCTTTTATAGGGGTAGGTGTCAAATTTGCACGAGCTTACACAATTCCACGAACACATTTTTGCACGGGTTGATTTTTTTTAGAAACTTTGATATTTTATTTTTTTATCAAATTTAATGACCCTCTGTGCAAAACTGTCACTCGTGCAAAACTGACCCTCCGTGCAATTTTGTATTCGTGAAATTATTACTCGTTCCCCTTTAATAGATGTCCCTAATGTAAAAAGATAGAACAAAGTTAAAGACAACAAATAAAAAAAGTAAGTTAACTTATACATTATTTTTTTGATTATTTTAAACAACCTTTAAAACAGTTTTGTCAAGTTGTTGATAGAAGTTTTTAACATCACATTTGTGTTTAATTTCATCATCCGTTGCATTGAAATAAGATTCTTAAATATTGTACATAGTTAAATTTTTTCAAACTTTTGTGGTATGCAAATGTGTAAACAATTAAGGGGTACAGACAGGTATTCCAAGCAAACCATAAAAGATAAATATTTAAAAATCATAGTTGCCAATGTGTAGTTTACTTACTTTTTAAAAAGTTAAAAAATACTATAAACATGGCTAAAATATGACCTTCCTGTTAATTTCTAAAATTTATCTATACTTTAGTGTTAAACACATAAAATTAAAACAAAATATGTTACCTTGATTAGAGAACGGTGATAGGAAGTCAATATATTTAATTTCATTTTTAAACCGACTTTGAATGTACTTTTCTGGTTTGACACCTCTTTTTTTAGCGACTTTAAGCAGCTGTCGGCTTAATTCGTTACCATGCCTGTATAAGTAAAAAAAAAAATGTTTAAAAATGACATAAATAACATACTTAATATTTTTTAATGATTTGTTAATGAAAACGCTAAAAATGCACTATAACAATTTTGCTTTTGAACTGGTCCATATGAAACAGTAATATTAAATACTTATTGGCAAAAAATGTATTACTAACAAGTAGTTTAAACATTAAGCTATCAAACTACGGCCAATTTAAACTTTTGTAAAAAATGTTGACACCTCTATGCCAGTGATAGAATGTATTTTTAGAACTTTCTACCAAAGATCTTCTTTAAAACACTTAGGGTTAATCAAATAAAAAAACTCAAGTGTAAATAAGCTATTTTTCTTTTTTAAGCTATCGAGATGACGTAATTAATATTGTTTATTAAACGACAAAAAGGGGTCGGTTGCAGTTGTAGGTTTAATGTTGTTTTTATTCATAACATTATGCAAATTTATGCAAATGAGGCAAAGTGACAGGACATTAATACCTTTATCCCTACCTTACCTTACCCAAATACATAATAAATAAACCAAAAAATTAAATATATTACCTAAAACTTAATATAAAAATAAGTAAAATATTAGCCAATCAGAAGCAACCTTAGATCTGCAACCGACGCACAATAAGGCGCTTAAAATATTTGGTAATATTCTAAAATTACTTAGGTTTTTTATAGGTGTGCACTACACCTCGAAAATGAATGGGATCAAAAAAAAGTTAAACAGTTTATAATACTACTATACAAAAACTAATTAACAGCATTATAAAAGGGTGACCTCTAGTTTTTTGGGATTTTTTCTGTGCCCCTTTTAGGTAAAAAAAGATAGATAATAATATATATACACTAGGTGTTTTAAATAGTTTAAAATAAATGAGAAGAAACTATGTTACAACTTTGAATGATTTTATTGTATTATAATCTATCTTAATTCTTTAAACAACTTTTTTCAAATTACTTGTCTTAAAATTGTTTTAAAGCCGAAGCACTGATAGTAACAAAAATTAAAACACTTTGTTATAATTATAAAACACTGCAGGCCATTTGCACAACTTTTCTTAATCGATTTAAAATTCTTATTTAAAGACAATCTTTTGTACTTAAACTATTCAGTAACTTTTTAAAATATAAAGAAAGATTGAAACAATCACATATTAAATAAATTGTAAAATAAAATTAAACTTTTTAAACTTACCAAATAATGATATATTGATTCTTTTCATGAGAGATAAAGTTAACGTGCAATTTTATGGTTTGATTAGGTTTAATGATGCAGCTTGAAGGTGAACAGATAATTTCTTTACTTTAAATATTAAAAAATAACATCAATGACTATCTTTTTGATTAAAGTTTAGTTTTTATCATCTCTAAAACTTTTAGAATTTTAACTGAAAAAAAAAAGTTTTAAAAAGTATTTAAAAATCAATTTATGACTAATTAATAACAAAAATAATAAAACAATCTATCATGTGTACTGTTATAGAAAGGTTATTCATTTTATTTTTATTACACTAACGTTTTCAAAAACAAATTGAGATTTATTTCCAAGTGATAAAAGTTAAATGAGTTTGAAAAGATATGGTTAGTAAAACAGTTTAAAAAATTAAGTTTAAATTTTGACGTATAAATACAGGATTTAAACAGATACACATTTTTACAGTCTAGCAAGCAAAGTTTGTATTTAGTTAAATCCTATATTCATACGTCATAATTTAACTTTTCTTTTAACTTCTTTCTTTTAACTGTTTTACTAACTATATATTTTCAAATTCATTTAGTTTTTATCACTTGAAAATGCATCATCTAACTGTAGTTTCAAAAACGCTCGTGTAATAAAAACAAAATGAGTAACCAAAACATACTAAGTTGCTAATGGTACATAAATTTATCAAAATAAACTATAACTAAGACAATCCCACTAGTAAATATAAAACTTACTTATTAGACTTTACAAGTATAAAAGCACTCCTTTTACCAGTATTGCTAACATTAATTGTTTTTTCAATGTCTTTATCTATAAAAAAATCATAGTTTAATTCAAATTCGAGTTAATATTACATGTAAAAGTCATTAAACTTTATGTACAACTTTACTAAAAACAATCGTTTCAAAAATTTAACAAACATGTGTTTACCCTACTAAATTTAGTAAGTTAATAGCAGCTTTTAAATAATAATACTTGTAACTGCATTTAAATAACTATTAAATTGTTAAAATATACAATATATAAAAGTATATACATAACTTTAAAATAACTTAATAAGGGTTTATAAACAAATTAATTATTGCAATTTTAGACTGACATGCCTCGGCGTAACATACAATTAACAGAATTTTTGGTAGATTTTTAATTTCTTAAATTTCAAACTATTTAATTGTTACTGTCCTGGAAAATATTTTAATATTTTGAGTGGTCGGAACTTGAACTGTCACGTAAGTGCTACAGAAATATTTAAAATTTTGCTTTCAGAGTTCTAGCTTACTCAACAAGCATTCTTCACTCACTGATAAGAAAATTGATACTAAAATCAACGCTTATCAAGTCTGCAAAACGAAAAACCTCATTAAACTCAAATTTGAGAAACAATATCTTATCACTCATATCATAATTCATTACACACTATTGTCTAACTACAAAAACCAAGTGCTTGTTTAGAAATAAATTCAAAACTTAATGAACTAATAAAAATTAATTAAACTTTTTTTTTATTCAGGATTTTTCTAGTTTTTGAACTAACAAAAACTGACATTTTGAAAATAATTCTTAACAATTTGATTTAGCCTGACGCGTATGAACCCTGCTTAATTTTGGTTAATTTCCTAGTGATTTTTATTTAAAAAAAATATTGTAACCTATTAATTTTTTCTAAATATATGTCCTAAGTCTATTTTAAGTAAACTTCATAACTATTATGATAATCTACAACAAGTTAGATAAAAATATACAAAACAAACTTGGTATGGGTACATTGTAAAAATCTTCGTTACCATCACAGTCGAACTTTAAATTATAATTACCGGTAAATGCTAACAATGGAACTGTGTACTTAACAGCCGTTGAAGAATTTCTAAAATTTTAAAAGAGAAAAATTGAATATTAACATATTTATTGTCTGTTAAGATGACTATACAACTATTAACTTGTCAATCTGATGTTTAATGCAGAGTTGAGCTCGATAAACACGATTATCCTCATCAGCTCTAAACGATATCGTGACATCATAATGTTTTTTAAGACCAAGTGATAAGTTTGTTTTGTTAAGTAATCGTTTATTTTCATCTATTATCTGAAAATACAAAAATATATGTATAAAAGTCTCATAACTAGTATTCTGTAGAAGTTTCCGGGAAACTTTGTTGATAAAATAAACTTTTACTTTAAATTAAAGAGCTAAAATTTGTATTTAAAAAATGCTTTAAAATTTCTTAAATCACAAAATAAAAACAGTAAAAACTCCTTAAATTTGACGTCGGTAATTAACTTTAAAAGTTTTAAGAAAAATTGCTAAATTAAAGTTAATATAAAATAAACGTTTTTTTTTCAAATTTTATTTTAAGAAAATGTTTCATCCAATAGGGCTCCTAAGTTATAAACCTGAATTTACGTTAAAAGCAATCTAATGAAAAATATTGTAAACAAAATAAAATTAGTTATTTTTACAAATCTAGAATTAATTGACAAGACCTATATATGGAATAAAGATTGTCTTATAAAAAAACGTAAAAAATTAAATACTGTAGGGACATCGACAAGGCACGCACTTTAAGAAGTACACACCAGTGTAAGATACGTAAGATTAGCAAAATCTCGATATAGAATGGGATAGAACAATTTTTAAAAAAGTATATATTAGTACAGTATAAATTAAGATTATAAAATGAAACTGACAAATGCAGAAATAATACAGCTACTATTTTTTTTAATATGTTAAGCCTATTTATTACATTTTTATATGTATATATTAGCCACTGTTAGGTGTTAAAAAGGTAAAAATAGTCTCAATATTGTAAAATACTATCTTTACGTAAAGTACGGGTTAAAAGTTCGTACCTTATTGATGTCCTCACTGAATAATAGATTTATATCCTTATAACTAGTTGAGAACTGTAATTGCTCGACTTAGAACAGAAAATTTAAAACAAAAACTTGTATTAAACTTAAATAAACTGTTAATATAAAAATAAAAATATAAACAAACACTGAAATATCGAGAATCCGAGCCGATTATAGACAAACTGACAAATGTTCTTTCGTTTTGATTACATAAAAATTCACTCATCAGTTTTAGTGACAGACACACTTTCTTGTCTACTTCAACGCATCCCCATCTGATCAAATACATAGCGTTTAAGTAAATTAAGCTTTAAAAAATACATAATCTAAAAACACTTTTAAGTTATATGGTATTTAAAATTTTACATATTCGCAATAAATAAGCAGAAAATAATATTTGTCATTCATCAAACAAAAACTGCTCAAATCTTAATATTTAAAACCTTTTTATCAACATTATTTTTATTAGTATTATAACAAATTCTGTTAAACTAAATCAACTTGAGTAGCTTCAATTTTAAAATTGTCTAAAAACAATTTAAAAAAGAATAAAGTACAATACTTCTTTAAAAATTAACAAACATCTAAACTAAACTAAATAAAACTTAAGCATAACAATTTTAATGTAAAAAAAATTAAATTTTTCAACCTCAATGAAGATTTGTTAGTAAGAATTTTTGATTTTACACATATAGTATTTGGTGATGAAGTTGTTATACAAGATTGCTTATAACTTGAAGGCACCTTATATTTCTGAGTAAGACCACAATCAGCTGTGAGTATCAACGACTTCGTTTGCTTTGATTCTATAGACTTTAAAACAAATTGTTACAGTAAAGTGCTCTGAAACCATACTTCATTATGACAGCAAACAATTAAGATAATTAATTTAAACAAATAATTTACTAAACGAAATTTTTAAATTTGTTTTAACTCAAATAAAATTACTTACGTTGAAAATAAGTTTTGCACGGATCAACTCATTATCAAAATCATGGGTAACAAAACATACATCAATTTTAAAAGAAGAATGGGCTGGTATAAAAAAGTTTTCATTTTCTAAACCAACAATGACAAATCTTTTTTGTGGACTAATGATATTGTAGTGCACATTCATACCCACATTACCAAGATTAACAATTTCAACTTCTTTAATAACATTTTCTTCTATAAAAAAAAAGAGAACGGTTTTTTTTTTGTATTTATATTTAATATTACTTGTACTAAAACAAATTACGATAAAAAATTGCGTTGATCAATTTTTGTCTGTTATAAAGAGGTAACCTGTAAAATAGTTTTAGAGTAATTATTGATTATTTCACTACTAAAAACTAAAAAATTGTCAATGTTTAGGTTATAATTTTTAAAAGTAAGTAATTGTAATATATGTACTACATACCTTAATTTTAAATATTTTATTGCTAAGGTTTAAAAACTTAACAAACATATTTATAAACAATAACAACATTAAAAAAATCATTATTGAAATTTAGAAAAATATTTGAGGAATTTTTTATTACAACAAATAATTTATGAAAAATGGTGTATAAACTGTTGTAATTTAAACTTAAGCTTTAATTATTTTTCTAGTCCCAAATCAAACAGTTAATTTTCAACTAATGTAGATACTAAGAGAAAAGTTTTCGATACTTTATTTATTCAAATTTTACTATAAGACTATTTTTCGCCAGGTACAACTCTTCTGTAAGGAATTAAAATTTTTACTGCATATAAAACAAATAAATGTTAGATAATATAAACTAAAAAAAGCGACCTATTCCAAACTCAATATTATCTTACAATCTTATAAATTTAACAACGAATTAAATTCAATAGATCCATTAATTTCAATTTATGTCTTAAATTAAATATATCATAATAAACATGTTTCTACTAATGCATGGTTGCCACTGATCAAGCTGAGAAAAATTTCCTGACTTTTCCTGACATTTTACCAAAATTTTCCTGACTTTTCTAAATCAGTTTTACTTATATAAATTGTTCACTTAGTTTAATAAAATACTACCCAAACAATTTAATATAAAATCTTTTAATAAAAAATTAATTGAAAAAGAATATACTTAAGTGATTGTAAAAAAACACGTAAAAAAGTAAACTATATATCTGTTGCATAAAATAGTTCCTCTTATCATTTAGTATAAAATTTGTAACAAATACATATATTCTTATTTACTTTAAAAACTTAAGTTACTCTACAAAAAATACAAACAATAAGTAAACTTAATCTTGGCATATACTTCTCTTATAACTTAATTTACAAATTTTAAAAATTTTGAAAAAATTATAAAGAGGTAAAGTATACACACCAGTTTGTTACATAAAATACTAAACTAACTGCTTAGTTATAAAGAACTCAATTATTTAAACAAAAAACACTTTGATTCTAAAATTAACTTTTGTGTTTATATCACAGTTTCACTATGGAATTGTCCTTGCTACAGATCATCAATACTAAAAAGCTTACAAAATCTGCTTGTTCAAGTAGGGTAGTTGTTCAATATTTAAATAGAAAACTTTTGCTGTTTTATAAAGGATATTTTACTAATTTATACCAGGTGAAGGCATTGAAAATAAAATTAAATAATTTTGTAAATTTCTCTGAAAATTTTGGAAATTTTTTCTGACTGTAAAGGACTTTTAATTAATTTTTACCATTTGAAGGCTTTAGAAAATAAGGAATTTTGTAAATTTAAACTGACAAAATATGACTTTTTTTTAAATCTTATTAAACTTCCTGACTTTTCCTGACTTTTTTCCAAAACCCCCCATTTTTTCCTGACTTTTGTCATTTTTTTAAATTTTTCCTGACTTTTCCTGATTTCCTGACTTTTCCTGACCGAGTGGCAACCCTGCTAATGGGATGCAGACCCTTATAGGTAAAACCTGCAAATGGAAACTTGCAAATGTGGCCCGCGAAATAAAAGTTTAAAAGCTTACAATAGATAATCTGGGATTCGAAAAGAAGAGAAAAAAGGTCTTACGTACATTTAACGGAATTTTTGAAACTCACACTAGATTTTGTAACTAGGAATAATTCCTATAACTACGGACCGAAAATATTTTATTTTTTGAAATTTAACCCACGACTACCAAAACCTTGCCGACCCCTGTCTTAATGCTTCAGTGTTATCATTTTATACCGAGACAAATTACTTGCATCATTTTTATTTGCATTTCGTCTTTATTATTTTACTACCTTATTGTTTTTAAAATTCTACTACCTAAATATCGGCTTAAGTTTACAATATAATATTTGCTTTATCTT
Organism: Thalia democratica; assembly: GCF_965202585.1. Taxonomy (NCBI): domain Eukaryota; kingdom Metazoa; phylum Chordata; class Thaliacea; order Salpida; family Salpidae; genus Thalia; species Thalia democratica. The sequence goes on along the minus strand of NC_139169.1, from coordinate 52,580,440 downwards.
CGTTTCTTTTTAGATTTAATTCTTCACCAAGTAATGTTTGTAAAATCACGGTTTAATTTTATTTTATATGTTCCTTTGATAGAGCCATTTAATATGATAACAAGTTCAATATTTTTAGTTTATAAAATTTAAATATTATGTTAAACTAGCGCATGAATCACTGCTTTCTTAATTATAAAAAAAAGATTAAATTCACATTGTTTAAATATTAACAAAAAAGGTGTTCATTTAGTATAACTAAGTTTCACTGTTAAGTGCAGATCTTCATGTATTGAAAACAGATAGATTTATATTAAGTCGTAATTAGTAAAGATAAAAAGTAATAAACATTTAAAAGTATTAGGATAGAAAGTAGTAATGTTAAATAATAATAGGTGTTTTTAAGTGTTAGGATAGTAATGAGTAACAATAATAAGTGTTTCAAGTATTAATCATAATAACCAAACGTTCAGTTACCAAATGTTTATTAGTAAAGCTATAGTTTCACTGTTTTATAGCAGATCTTCAGGTACAATAAATAAACGACGATTTAAAGCTGAACTTTGGTAACTGAACGTTTGATTATTATTATTATCGTTCACGTTTGTGTTTAAGCATTTTAATATTGTTGAGTTGGAGACTTCTATAGTACATTATATTTAAGTATAAATAAGGATAATATTAGTGCAAATTAAATATTTTATTAACGACCAAGTTTCAGTGGGAAAAAATTTACGACTTTGTCAAGTTATTCCTCTAATAAGCTCTTTACATTACAGTAAATTGAGCAACATTTTTAAGTTAAGACAAATAACTATATAAGCATTAATAATGTTAAATAATAGTAAGTTTTTGTAAATATTTTTAAGCCTTAGGAAAGTAATTAGTGGTGACAAAAAAAAATAGTTAAATATTAAATTTCAGTTTCAGTTTTATTATTTTTTTTACATTGGTTTTTAAGTATTATTACCAATCATAAGTACCATTGTTTAAATATGCTTGTATTTTTTAATATGGCTTTTGGTTGATGTCGCCTGACAATTTGGTTTTAACTGATTAGTCGACCATTATCTGTATCAATATGGTTATATTTTATTTACTATGTATGTTTTTGTGTAATAAATTGTATTAAACTTTTTGAATAGTAAGTATGTTAATATACAAAAAAGATGTTTCTAAGACAGGGGTCGGCAGGTAGTTGGTGCTCGCGGGCCAAATTTCAATTTTTCAAAATCTTCGCGGGCCACAGTTTTAGCTTTAGTGATATTTTACTAATCTTTTGGCTTTAGTTTTGGTCACATCAGAGATAGTTTTACTTTTATTCACTTTATTATTTTAAATGACTTTTAACTACACAAAGAATGCCTATTTAATATATAAATATCTATTGGAATAGAATTTAAATTATTTAATATACTTAAGTCTTAATAAAATGTGTACTTTTTTAAACACTTATGAAGTAAAACTTAATAAAAAAAATTATTATTTTACTTACAACCTAACTCTCTAAAAAAACCGAGCTTGAAAAACATTTATATATTTTTAATATTATAAACCACCTTTTCATATTTAAAAAAAATGTTAACACTTTGCATTCTTTAGAAAATTCAGTAATTAGTTAATTAAATATACTTAATACCTGTTTATTTTGTAGATAAGCTAAATCAATTTATTTTAGTGCTGGAATACTTCAATAGAATACCTTATTACTAATTAATTAGTCTTTTACACGATTGCCACTTTAAAAGCAAAATGGTTGAATTATATTTTAAGTTTATTATTCTAGCTTTAATACATACATGGTTGTTTTTCGTAACTACACAGTGATCAGAAAAAACTGTTAAGGCAAGTTATAAAGTAGCAAAAGTAATTACTAAAAAAAAAGATGCCGTTCAGAGTTGAAAAATTATTTAAATAACTTGTGTTAGGGTTAGTAGAAAATTTTTGTTTGATTCTTCGGTATCAACAAAAAGTCGAGTTTAGGAAATTTCTGAACATTATAAAGCCAACTAAACCAAATTAGGACTTAAATCAATCTGTTAAGATGTGAAAACTGATAAGACAGATATTGCTCATTTTAGAATTTTTATTACAGGTTGTATTACTAATTTTGACATTTTAGAAGAATTTTTAGGTTTAGTTCCAATACAAAGCACAAAAATAGGTAAATACATTTCAAAAGCAAAAGTGCAATGCACCAATATAAAGTTTTTAAAAGTACAAATTTTTGTTTCTATTTTCAGTATATGATTAAGTTAAAGGTAAAAAAACTGTCTTAAATAATATAAAAAAAATTAATAGATACTGTTAAGCTACTTTAAATGTGTTTTTTAATTAAGATTTTATTTATATTGTAGATTTTTGGTGTCAAATCGAAATTTTATTACTTTAAATGTAAAAACTAAATAGAATTCCAGGATTTTTCGATAATTTTCAAGCTCAAGGCTTTTAAAGATTTTTTAAGTATAAAATGTCAAATTCAAATCTTTTTCGGGATTTTTTGGCAATTTTAATTGTTCACACTTTTATGTATACATTTACTACAAATAATAGTTCAAATTATATCAGCTGCAAGACTTAAATTTTAAAATATATTTTAATTCAAACCAACACTGTGCATTGAACAAAACATTTATCATAAATCTAATTTACCACTCTTTAAAGCAAAAAAGTCAGTCCGAGGGACCAAAACTAGCCTGATATTTTAGAAAACAAAAAACAATTCAAGCCAAAAACTAAAAAAATGACTAAATTTGCCTAATATTTGAAGTCTTCAAATAGTCTTAGTCTAAGTGTGGGAATTTTTATTTGTTTATTCGGTCGAGTTTGAACTGTTTTGATTAAAAATTTACAAAACTTAATAAATTACCATTTTTCAATCTAGTTTGTATTAAATAGGTAGTTCGAAAAAACAGCAACTGTTTATATTAATATGCAACGCTAAAAAATTAACTTATTTTTCCAAAAAAACATTGTTTGAAAAATCAAAAAGTATACCTAACAAAAATGTTTTTTTAATTTATGTCATTTATATTGTTTTAAATGTGTCTGTAATTTTAAATTGTGTTAGATATTACATGTAGAAACAATAATCTTAGAAAATTATGCATAAACTAAATTTTATCTCGTAAAGTATTAAATGAAGAGTGGTTTAAAATATGAGCATCTTTGTTCATTGGTGTGCATAGGAATTAATTTAAAATGCAAAGAAAACTTATAAAAAATCAAAAGTGTCAAAACCAAAATAAAATTAACCTTATTTCTTCTTGTTATAATTATTATTATTACTATTATTATTACTATTTTTGATACTATTATTTTTTTTATTGTTATTTTTTTATTACTGTTATCATAACGTTATTTAAAGTTTTTTTGTGCACACTAGAATATAAAGTTTAGTAATAGAACATTTGTAATAGAAACTTAGGTATAAAAAACGTGTGAAAAAAAAAACTAAACTGTAAAGAAATGACATTTCAATTAATTACTTTGCATTACTTTTGTACAATATGGAAAACATTTGCATTCAGTTTTTCCCAAATAGGTTTTATATAACTATCTTACTAATTCAAAGCATTTTTTACACTCTTTTTTTAGAAAATAATTTGCTGTTGTTTAAAGAAAGTTATTATGAAATTGAGAAACAAAACCTGGTGGAATGCTAACCTGTCTTTTTCACATTTTTAAGCAAAAGTAGTAAAGTCTTTTAGTTATTTAAAAATGTTATACAGGAACTTAAAACTAAAATAATCAAACAGATTTAACTTTGATAAGTATAATTTTGCTCAGCGGGCCACATTTACATGCTCGCGGGCCACAAAATTTTCCTTTGCGGGCCGCATTCCATTCAAAAAAATAACGTGCTCGCGGGCCGCAATAGGCCCGCGGGCCGCAGTTTGCCGACCCCTGTTCTAAGAGTACATTAGCGAAACTAGCTTTATATAATAATAAGTAGTTTATATAGCGAATCATCAGGACTTCATATCACTACAATTAGATGCAATTTTACTCAACAATAATTGTTTCGGTTTGTTTAGCATTAAAAAAGTACAAATATTTATTATCATGCTTTGATGTTGGTTTGTAATATCTTTCATTTTTTTATTTATTTTATATGTATTTAAAAAAATTAATTTATATGTTAAGAGCTCTGATGATAAAAACAAAGTCGTATAATTAAATATAAATGGATATAGTCTCTAAAACTTTAATCAAAAATTTTAAACAAGTGTTTTGAGAATAATAAATTAATATAATGTTTAAACACTACATTTTAAAACAGTACTTATTAATCATGTAAAAAAGGCAAATTAAAAAAAAAGAGCTCACTTTGGTAATTATAATGGACTCCGTCAAGCTCAAGTGGTAAATGAAGATTGGCAAATCCTAGTTTTAATTTGATATATCGAGTAGTTATAATGTTGTTAGACATATCATTGATGTTTAACCTGCAGGAAACCTCAACTAGATTTTCTAAAACATAATATAATTAGTTTGTTACATAATATAAATATTATATTTAAAAATGTTAATTTTCGTGGTTATTGATAACATTTATTTACCGATCTAACAGGATTTTGCCAATATAGTATTGTTAGTATACATTTTAAAGTTAATTTTAATCTTAAAATTTAAAATAAAAAAATTATACAATGAAATAGTTAGCCAAAAAATATACGTTTCAAAACTAATGTTTAAACTAAAGTTAAAAAATAATAGCCATTTATATAAAAAATGTCATAACTAGTCATTACATCTAGTAGAACAGCTACACTTACTAAGAGCTTATTTATTTTAAAGATAACTTATTTTGAACATATCTTATGTAATAGATCTAGAATCTATGTGTAAAATTTAGTTATACTTATTGGTTTTTTTTTTCACTATTAGTTTCCTATTAAGAAAAACAACTAGTCAGTTTAGATTTGTAATATAGATTTATAGAAAAATAGTTTCGAAATTTTTTTCGTTCTGAGTATATGCACAAAGCATTGAAACTAAGTAAACGATTCGAAAAATAATTGTTTTTTTATATTATAAATTTTAAAGTATGTGAAATTAATTAAAATAAGTTTTGAAAATATTTTTAGGTGTTTAATAAAAGTTAATTTTAATACTTTCTTATTATATCAAAATCAGAAAAGAAGTTTGTCGCACCACTAACATGTAGATTAGCAATTATTTCTAATAGAAAAAATTTAAATAGTCAACAACCTTGTAAAAAATATCTAAAATCATATAATTAACTTAGTATGGTTAAAAAGTTTAGCTAGACGTTATTGATCATCTTAAATTTAGTAGAACTAGGCAGATATTGTCTAAATACCGGTTAATATAATTTTTTCATTATATAAACAAATATCATGGTAGTCAATGATTTTTAAATTTTCCTATAAGTTTCCTGATTTTAATCTAGGATTTCTAAGTTTTTTCTTATATTTCTAGTTTAATTTATGGTTTCTAAAGTTCAATTTTTATCATCCCTTTTAATGTTTAGTTCAATTAATGAAAAAAAAAGGTAATTTTAATAATCTAAGGTTACTAAACATAGTTTATAGTGTTATTTGATATTTAGTTTTATTCTGTATTAGTTCTTTTAGTCTAGTAATTTTTAGTCCTTAAAACTTTTTTTCTCATTTTATAGTTCTTCCAAGTTCCGTTTTCAGTACCAAACAAATATTTCTCAAGTATTGAACAACTACAAGTGATAAACAAGCTCTTATTGTTTATTATACAGTTTGTTATTTTTTATTATAAATTTTTTTAGTTTTAAAACAAATATAGAATGCTTAATACTATCATCCGCTCATTCATTTTTTGCTCAAAAGTATAAATAAATACAATAATAGTACTAGAACTCTATAGATTACTCAAGATCAGTGCTTCCCAAAGCAGCCCATATGGCCCCCTTGAGGCGCCATTTCAGAAATTTAGGCGACCATAAGCTGAAAAGGGACCAAAAGGGGATGTGAGTAATAAAGGGGCTATATGGAGGCTATAATTTGAAACTTACACTAATAATTCTGGAGTTGATGATGAAGAGCAAAAAAAGGTCTTAAGCGTATTTAAGAAAATAAATCTTGTCGGAGGGGGCCATAGTTTTTTTTTCTTTAAAGGGGACCTTATAAAAAAATTTTTGGAAGACCGTGCTCTAGATTAAGAATACTATAGTTTAATTATATAAATAACTACTAACAGTTTACACCATTACTGATAGATTTAAACTTAGTATAAACTTTTAACTCGAGTAACAAGAAACATAAGCCTTAATCAGTGAGTAGAGCATATTTAAGATGGTTTTCAAGCACGCCACTTGTGTGCAAACAGCTGAAAAGGTATCAGGATGTAGTAAACCTATTGGACAAGTAATTACGAGCCAAATACATTATCTAATCATCCAATGTGATATCATACAACCCAAATGTGTTAGCAGAAGAATATGAAGCATTTTTTACAGAAGTTAACACAGGCTATTATAAAAAAAAATAAACTGTTTAAAATACAAAAGAAAAATTCTATGTATAAACTACAAGTTTCTATGAAATATTAAAAATTCATAAAATTTTAAGATACAGTAGCTTTTTTATTCACACATGTAATACTTAATTTTTACAAAACAAACAATGCTTTTTACAAAACACAATTATATTCCAACAATTTTCTTCAGTGTGTTACAATTGTTACAAAATAAAGAAAACATTTTACTTATACAGCCTAATAATTGCATCATAAATTAGTTGGTCAACCAAAACAAAAAAGTAATCAAAATTCTAAATAAACAATTAAACATAACATAAGAGCTCTAATTAACTAAACAACGATAAAGAATAATTAAATTCTCTCTGTTTACACAATTTTGGTTTATTTAAATGAATGTATATGGCTTTTATTGATAGAGTTTTTAAAACTGAAATTAATAGGTTAAATTTCACATAACAGGGTTGCCACTCGTTTTTCCAGGTTTTCCAAATTTCTTCCGAGTTTTTAAAAGTACACATTTTTGGGTCTATTTTTTTGTTTAAAGTTAAGTTCAAGGTAAGAAACTGTGTTAATTAATATAAAAACATTGAAAAGATACTGTAAAACTACTTTAAATATGTTTTTTAGTAAAGAAAAAATTTAATGATGACAATTTTTTTTTACATGAAAAAATTGTCCGAAAACTTAAGTCTTTCCATGACTATTGTTCAACAATCTAAGTTTTTTCAAAAAGCATCAAAATATTTTAAATTTAAGATTTCCAACACAAAAAATTTAAGATTAAAACTAAAGATTTTAGATAGCTGAGAAAAAGATAAAGAAAAAAACTAAGTATGACAATCTTATGGCCATATGAACTCTTGTTTGTAAAATACTATTATAAAAAATTTAATTGTCATATACATAAAAATCTTCATATAAAAGTAAAAGTTCAAGGATATTTAAAATATTTTAACTTTTAGTTCTTTCCCCTAATTATCAAACTTAAAGATAACTGGCTACTTTGATATGAATATTAAACACTTCCTTTAAAACTTAAGAAATAAGTTTTTCAACAAGAGATATACCTTTGTGAATGTAATCGGATTCATCGGTTTTAATAAACATATAAATTGTTCTTTTCTCCAATGCTTGCAATACTAAGTCATATGGTCCTAGAAAATTTTTAAATAGAACATTAAATAGTACATTTCGCTATATTGACCTCTCAACACAGTATTTATTGAAAAAAATGCAAGATACGCTTATTTCTAAATAAGGACACCTAAAGTGTCCAACTTCTTATGTAAACTAACTTAGCTTAATAAAAATAAGCTTTCTACCATAACTATTAAGAAATAATTATGCTTACAATAATTTTTCTTTGAAAAATAGAGAATATTTTACAGATATAAATTAATTGTTTGTTTCAGTTTAATAACCAGTAAAAACATTACTAGTAAATTGTTAGTTTTTAGTTTAAAACTATGTTATCAAATTATAAAGTAAAACTTAAGCTTTTGTAAAAAAAAAGTAAGATGAAAAGAAAAATTTGTATTTTTTCTCAATTTTCACCCGTTTAGTTTATGAAATCTATAAAAAATTTGAATATAAAACCAATTTTTAAACCTACAAGTACTAATTTCCGATGGAAAATTGTAAAAGTAAACCAAAAAAAATTCAAGCTAAAGTTTTTTAACATATTCTAGCGAATCAAGTTCAATAAAAACAACTTGCTCAGTACTTATTCTTTATTGAACAAAAACTCCGTTTAACGTATATGTGGAAAAATATTTTTGAAAAGAACAATCAGAAATATCTGGCCTGCGATATAATTGTAATCAATTTGAACAATACCAATAAATTTAAGCCTTTTTATAACAAAAAATTTGTAAAGTGCTATTTATTTGACTTTCAGTACACAGTAATTCTTATTAAAGGACCATATAAATACACTTATGATTTTCTTTATTCTTTAAGTTTTGTAGAATATTTTTTTAAATTACACGGTCAACGATGAACTTTTTAACAAGTCAAGCTCGTAAATTACCATGTCTGGTAAACCTGATCGGCCGACTAAAAAATTATAGCGTTTATACTCATTTGCAGTTGAAAAAATACAAGGGACAAATTAAGAATTGAAGGTAATATTGAAGTTTTTATATACATATAACATTTTAAAACTTATATTTAATTAAGTAAAGTAAAATATTTAGTATTATTACAACTAAAGTGTAAGCAATCAGTATTTCAATTATTCTGCCATTGTAATTTAAAATAAAAAAGAGTATAATAAAATTACAACTATAAAACTATTTTTAAATGTAATAACTGCGGTAAACAAACCCTTAATGTTTTCATTTGTATAGAAACTGATCACATTATGTGAACAAGTTGAACTCAAAGAGATTGCAGTTTCAAAATCATTTTTGTTTATAATTCTGCAAAGTAAATTATAAGCATATTTAAATCTAAAAATATAATTTTCCAACTTTTCTACAATAGCTATTTTTTACAGCTTAAAATGAGTTTGTAGTTAGTTAGGCTTACACATACAATATACAGTCTAAAAACATGCATATTTTATCTAAAAATTTTTATTAATTGAAAATTAATTCAAGTACATTACAAAACAGATGCGAAAAAAAAATATATAACTTTAAATACTGCTTTTCATACAACTATATTAAAAAATTCTTCATGACGTCTAACCTTTTGTTTCGTTTTAAATGCTTGTCTAACGACAAAATAGTATTTTGACACTTAAATAAAAACAACAGCATCGGTATTACAAGCTAAAAAGTTTTAGAAAAACACTACTATAGGAAGGTTTTAAAACGTATCTATATACCATTTGCAACTTATTATTGATAGATTACTCATTTTATTTTATACTTCATTTCACAAAGCTTTTCAAAACTATACTAGTTTCATTTTCAAGTGATAAATGTTAAATGAATTTGAAAAACTTTGTGGTAAGTAAACAGTTAAAAAAATTACTTTAAATTCTGACGTATGAATAAATTCAAATAATTACAAAATGTTAGAGATTTAGCAAGTAAATTTAAAGTAAAGATATGTTAATAAATAAATTGTTAATAATTTTGCTTTTCCATTTAATGCTACTAGCGTATTTAGCTTGAGTCGCTCTTCCTCAATCAATATTGATTCCAGGCTGTAGAGTTCGTTTTGTTTACATCGTTTCAAAACTTTGCACGTTTTGAACTATGTCAGAGTCTTGACAGTGTGTACAATTAAAAAGATGTTCAAATATTGCGCTGTTTTTATCTGATCCGCAGTGGTCTGTAATTTGTCGGAAGATTTGCCGTGATGTTTCTCCAATGTAGGAGATGCTCTGATCTGCAGAGCAGGTGTATTTATAAATAACATTTACGTCAAATACTTCCGAGCATTTACTTTTGTTGCTAAAGTAGTCAGAAAGTGTTATGCTGGTGTAGGCCGGTTAATAACAATGTTGTGTTTTTGAAATATGGATGCTATTCGTTTTTGGAATCTTATTGAACAACTACCTATGTAAACCGTTGAGAAATAAGAGCAGTTTTCAATTTCTGTTTTCTTTTCAACTTTTGTGTTTATATTTTTATTTTGTTTAAATGTTGAGTAGTCGATTTTATGAGCTTGAAGGAATCTTTTGATTTTGGACTCTATAAGGTATTTTGGAGACTGATTCTTAAGCAATAAGTTTTTAACTTTTGTGAGTTCTTCTTTAACAGCGGTAAAATTTGAGCATATCTTTAGCGCTCTGTTTAGATAAAATTTTATTAAACCGAGTTTCCAAAGTTTTGGACAAATATTAGTGTATTGCATTAGTAGACCTGTGTCTCTTGCTTTTCTGTAAACATTTGTGTGTTGTTGCTTTGATACTTGCTTTACTTCAGTGTTGAGAAACAGAAGTTTTCCGTCAACGGATCTTTCTAAAGTGAATTTTAAGTTTGGGTGTAGAGTATTCATTTTATGATAGAAGTTAATTAAATAAGTTTTGTTTTGTGTGACTATGAATATATCATCTACATAGTGTAGAATAGAGGTTTTGTTTTTGGACTTGTTTGTAACTGTTAGTTTTCTTTTGATGCTACAAACCAATTCGCTAGGATTGGGGCTAATGGGCTATCCATTGCAACACCGTTTATTTGTTTGTAGACTTTTTCATCATAAAGTAAATTACTTTGGGTGCACAACTGTAAAACTTTTCTTAATATATTTTTATTAACTTAAGCTTCTTTAAAAATTGATTTGGTATTAGTGTCATCAATTTTTGTTAAAATGTCTTCAATTACTTCTTTTAGCGGAACGTAAGTATATAGGCTTTTGATGTCTAAACTAGCGAAAGTGATGAATGTTTTATATTTAGCATGGATATTTTGTTAAAAAATTAATTTGATGATGAAACACTATATTTGTCATAGTCATACAAACAACTTTTTATTCGTTTCTCTAACCATTTAGCTAGATTGTACTCTGGAGTGTTAATAGCTGATAATACTGGGGTCTTAGTGGATAATTTTCTTTGTGTGTTTTTCCTACAGCATATAATTTGCCCGGTTGTGATCCTTGTGGATAGATGTTGTAATAGGTTTTTTGGTTTACTACGTTTATAATATAATTTCTGCAATAATAAATGACTTTGTTTTCTTGTATAATCCATGGGACTTATTTGCAACCATTTGTGTTTACGGAATTAAGATTATACTTTTTTTTTCTTGAAAACTGTTTTTGTCTAGAACAATTTTGTCTAACCTTTTTAAATAATCCAACTTATTTAAGACTACAACTTCATTGCCTTTATTCATTTTACATACAACTGTTGATGAGTATTTTGAGAGATTGCTAAGTGTTTTATGTATTAAGGGCATGGGCGGTGAACACCTTTTTCTGAAATTTGATCTTATTTTATATAGTTTTTACTAAGCTACAAAATGCTTTTAACAGATTTTAAAAATTCAAAATATTTTTTGAGATATAGCCGGGTCAAAGTCGGAGGCAACAATAGGTTACTTATGGGAGGCGCAAACTAAAACGGCAAAAATAGACTATTTCACTAAAAATCTATCTTCTCCTACGTTTTTTGAGAAAACTACTTTAAACTTTTAGGAAATGTTCCTTGATATATTTAGAAAATTCTGTCGGAAAAAAATTTAAAAAAATTAAAAATAAAAATTTTATTAAAAATAAACAAAAAAAACTACTTTTTTTTGTTTTTTTGTTATAATTTTTTTATTTTTTTTTATTTTGTTCCGACAAAATTTTCTAAATATTGCAAGGAACATTTTCTGATAATTTAAGGTAGTTATCTCAATGTTTTGATCTGTAAAAAGCACCTTGTAGCTTAGTAAAAACTATATAAAATAAAATAAAATTTCAAAAAAAAGTTGTTTACACCCCTTATGCCCTTAATTGGTTAAGTCTGGCTTCACATTTGTTTTGTGCATCATAAATAATTTTTTCTGTTGTATCACGAAGATCGATCTTCTCATTAAAAGTTAGGTTAATTTTGTTACTTGTTGAAATTTTCCTTATTTCAGTGTCTATATTGGCAGGTAGTTTAACTCTGTCCATGCTTTTGGATAAAATACTATGTTTAAGTCCATATTCAAGAGTGTTGTTGAGTGAGTTTTTTCGAGCTAATATTTACGATAGTATACAAGATGTTTTTGTTATTCTTAATCCATAAGTTATAAAGCTTTTTGTTATGTCTTTTAATTGTGCTCTTTTTACAAATAGGTATTAAATTATTTGTTAGATTATTTCTAAACGCAATGAATTTGAATGTATATCAATTTCAGAACATATCTTTACTTAAGTTTTACTTGGTAAATCTCTAAAGTTTGTATTTATTTGAATTTATTCATACGTCATAACTAAAACTTATTTTTTTAACTGTTTACTAATCAAAAAAAATTTCGAAATTCATTTAACATTTATCACTTGAAAATGAAACTAGTATAGTTTTGAAAAGCTTTGTGAAATTAAATATAAAATAAAATGAGTAATTTAAGAAAAATATAGAACAATTTTAATAATTTTCTTTAACTTCAACAAAAAAATATAAATAAAAGTACTCTTACTCTACAGGAATATTCTTTTTAAAACCATAAGTAAAATCTCCGAGGTAAACTATACTTTCAGAACTTCCACTAATTTGCAATGTAATATCAGGCTTTTGAACAATTGCTGATACATCAATACATCCAATTTTAAAAGATTTTTTTTGATTGCTCTTTAAAAATTCAGCTTCGATCTTTTGAAAAAATAACTTAAGACAAATAAATTTACACGTTTAGATATGTTTTTAGTTGACATAAACAAATTTTTTTTTAATATGCGTATTAATAATAACTTTCAGAACAAAAACCTTTCAACAAGTATAAAGAGCAAAACGTTTATTAATTCAAGCTAGAAAGAAAGGAGTAATGGTTTAATTATAGTAAAAACAGACAATTTATCACTTACTAAAAGCTCAAAACCGCAAAAAAAAACAATGAATGTTCAGTTATTAACAAACTTTATACAAACACTTTTATCTTAGAGAATAAACAACTATTAATTATATAAGTTACTGTAAAATATAAAAACCTGTAATTTAAACTGAAAAAATTCTTCATAACAACTGTTTATTTTCAATTGTAAATCTGAGCTCTGATATGGTTGAATTAGTAATTGATTGCTAAACTCAAATAGCTCGTTCACATTTCCAAACTTTAAATTTAGTCTATCGAGCTCAAAAATATTTATACCTACCTAAATTATATATTTTTTTGTAGTTAAGTAAGTTTATACCTTTAAGTATTTGATTTAATTTCAGTTATAAAATTACTTTGAATAACTTTTAATAAAATAACAACAATAAAATCAACTAAAGAGAAAATAATAATAATAATTTATTTGTTTTTGAAGCTCACTTTTATATAATGAGCAGATTTATTGTATATAGGGATTTTTCTAATTTCTTCTTTGTTTAAACAAACATTTCCAAATTTTACACATGTAGAATATTCCAATGAATCTTTTAATGAATCTGTTTGTTATACTTTACTTAGTTTACAACAAAATGAATATTAGAAGAATTAAAGATTTTAGTACCTTTTATTTAGACAAAAATTAGAGTAGTTAAATACAACTAATTTTAAAAATATAAATTAATTTGAAGAAGTTTAGCCTATTGAGGGCTTTTTATAATTTTTCATAGTTAACAACGTTTATTCAAAAAAATGTTTACTTATCATTTAAAACAAAATAAAACCACTTCATAAATTGTTTTTAAAAATATTCAGTCTTAATATCAATCTTAAACTATTGTTTAGAATTCTTTGATGCACAATTTTAGTTTGATCAACAAGCAATAAGAAGAATTGTAAAACACAAAAGAAACAATAAGTAAAAGCACAGGCTAAAAGGAATAGATTAGAGATCGAATGATCGCTTGGGAATTGATCGGGTTGGGATTAATCGGGTGGGAATTGATCTGGATGGTAACATATTCTGGTAGCAACTGTGCGTGGGTTGGATTGTGTGCAGGTTGGAATTGTTAGTATATCTAGTAAACCAGTTTCTAGACAGCTTATACTAAATGTTGCATACTTAAAACATTAGCATTATACTTTATTCATAGTTTTTACATTAAAGGCGGCGAAATCCGGCCCATGGAGGGTAAAAGTAAGGCCTATGTAAGGTAATACCTGCGGTCCTTTAGCATGTAAATGTGGCTCGCAAATTAAAGCTTTTGAAACTTTCACTAGATATGCTGAGCTTAAAAGTGAAGAAAAAAAAATCTTACCTAAAGTTTACATGAGAATTGAAATTTACATTAGATAGTCTAAGGTAGGGGTGAGCAACGTTTTTAATCGGCGTTTTTTATCTTAATTAGAAACTACTATTATCTGACCGAATCTAACTTTTAAAAACGCTTCGGATCCGGCCGGATACTAATTATATGGGTCTGGTAGATCCCTATTTCAAATCCATTTAATTAACGAAAATTTCTCAAGTATGACATTTTAAGTTAATGTTTATTAAGTACTTAGATTTCTATATTTATTATAAGCCTGGGCAGAACTAATATTAATTTTATAAATACAATAATTTGATTACTAAAAATTACTTGAGACAAACTTTGACTTGTTAGATTTAACATAAACTTTTTCAATTCTTTTAGTTTTAAATTTTTTCTAAGAGTATTGTCAAACTGAAATTCATCGTCACATCAAACTCAATGTAAAGTTAAACTATGACAAAAATGTACTTTTCCGTCGATCTCACTGGTTGTTCTGTATTTGCAAGTGTTGCAAAATGCGTCAAGTTATTCTTACCGAAATGGGGAGAAAATAGTTAGAACTTTAACCTTTATGCATTTACTACAGAGTAAATTTCATTAGAATGGATGCAAAATATCAGAGACAATCCTTATTGGAAAATGAGTAAAATCTTTATACTTTATTTCATTGAAACAAATTTCTAAATTTGCGGTTTTAGGTCACAAACGCTTCTTAAAACTTCCCTTAAACTTTATTGAAATGTAAATTTGAGTAGTTTCACTAAAAATAGTTTTCAATTACTTTTTAAAAATAATAAGTAACTGTTTTTCTTAATATTGACATAAACAACTCTCTATTTATTCGGAAAGATTGTCATTTTTGACTCGTCCATTTTTTATGAATGTCATTAACATGGTACAATGCCAAAGTTAGATATGTAAAATATCAGGTTTAAATAAAAACTTTGCATTGGGTATTTTGACAAAAGTATATTCCAACTGAGTTTGAAAACAACAAAATAATAGGACAAAATCTCTTTTTATAACTATATATAAATTGAATTAAAAAAAATTTTTAAACAAGATTTTAAAGTTTAACTTTTACATTTTGTTTTGTAAAAATATGTTACAAAGTTTTATACAAGTTTATTTGAAATATTGACCTTGGCGGGACGGTCACTTCACTCGCAGGCCAGTCATTTTTATCCGAGGCCGAATTCCATTGAATTTGAAAAAATTTAGGGGCCGAGTCTTTTCAAATCTGCGGGCAAGATTCGGCCCGTGGGCCGTACGTTTTTCAACTCCTAACCTAAGGTTCGAGTGTAAAAAGAAACAATAAGTAAAAGCACAGGCTAAAAGGAATAGATTAGAGATCGAATGATCGCTTGGGAATTGATCGGGTTGGGATTAATCGGGTGGGAATTGATCTGGATGGTAATATATTCTGGTAGCAACTGTGCGTGGGTTGGATTGTGTGCAGGTAACTACGACTGAGTTCGCAATATTTTTATCTAAAAATTTAGTCCGAGACCACTAAATGCCTACAACGCCTGATATACATTGTTAACGTATTTCATTTACGTCAATTAAGTTAATACTAGACTTTTAAACTTAGTTAAATATTAACTCTATTCAAAAATATAACACTAATGTGAACTTAATTTTCAATAAAGTTTAATAAAACTTTAATTTGACTAAAACTAGTGCTTTGTTAAGTACCAATTCGATATAAAAGATAAATAGATTGTAGAAATAGATGTTATTAAGTTCATCGTTTTAAAAACTAACCGCTACTTGGTTGATTGTGCAAATGATGGTCAGCTAGGAGGTAATGAACATCGTTTTTGCTTATGATCTCAGTCAGTAGTTTGGAATCATTTACGACCAATATTAGCTGTCTTCTTTGCTGGTCAATACAACTTGAACATTTTGAGCCTGTGTAAACTGATTGTGATTATACTACAAGTAGCAAAATGATACATTTGTAACCACTTTAGTTGTAAAAATAAGTTTAAACTCTATTTGGTGATGCTATTTTTTGCACTAACTAATTGTTGCTATTACATGGAAGCTATAGTACGTCTTTAAGACTTTATAGATTACCTTTAAAGTAACTCTGATAATATTGTTATTTAGTAATTTAGCTAACAGTAAATTAATAGTTTATAAAAGAAGTTTTTTGGTAAAACTATACTTCGATTATTAACAACGGTTACTTAAAAGTCAATTTAAAAAAAAAAAACAAACCTTGTGTCGAAATACTATCACGCTTACTTTCATCTTGCACATCTTGAAACGAAGTTTGCAAAGCAACATTACTGAATCTCTGACCATCGGATTTTTCTTCAAAATTTTCTGATTCTTTATAGGATTGAATACTACATAACTCACTATCAGGTTTTAGTGTTTTGAAAGCTTGTGAAAGTCTATTATTTTCTTCCGAATCATTTTTAAAAGTCGAATTAGTGCTGACAAATTTATTTATGACAGTGCAACTAAAACTTTGTGGAATATCATTTACATCACAATTATTACGTGATTCATTCTCCTCGAAACTAGCAACTCCATGAAAATTTTGAGAGTTGTTGTTAAGTTCAGATTCTTTGAAAACATTTTTTTCTTTTTCTCTATAAATAGCGTTGTAATTTTTTGGCATTGTTAGAAAGGAATTGTGTGATTTAACATCTTCAGGGCTTGAATGATCTAATGGTTTTAAATTTGGGATAAAATCCAGAAGAGCTTCATATGAATTTTCATTTCTGGTGTAAAATTTATGGTATAAAATATATATAATTCAAAAACTTCAGAACTATTTTTAAAAATTTATCCAAAAATCACATATTTGAATAACATAAAGTTCAAAAATTACAAAACAATTAACTAATTACACAAAAAAAAACTTCTCTAGTTTATTAATAAAAAATTTAGTTAAATAATATTTTTAGACAAATACATATTAAAAAATGACACAAACAGAATATATTGGCATAAAATCAATTTTTATTTATATATATTAGTATTACAAAAAGTATTACACACTTCAAAATTTCATAGAAAACTTAAGTTTTTTTTTATATAAATTTTCAGTGCAACGAAATCAAATATATCATTTCGTAGTTTTAGAAAGGTTGCGAAACAAGCTAAAGTTGTCGAAAAAATGAACAAAACTTAAAAGTTTTTGTAAACAAAATATTGTAAAATTAAACAACTTTTATTTAAAAAAAGAGCATTCTTTTGATTGTTTATAAAACAGACAAGTTTTCGAAAGAGTTGCAGCAGTTGTGTGTGAGGCAGTCTAGTTATTTTATGTTTTTACGGTAAAAGTGATAAATAACAGCCGATTTTAGTTGTATAAAACAATTGTTGGAGACAATAATGCTTTTAGTTAGTGTTCTTTTGTGTTTCATTGTTTATAATTTTCATTACAGTAACCTCTCGCTTATTTACGCACATCGTGTCCACAGAAAAAGTGCGTAAAGATATGAGAGATCGTAAAGATACGAGAGGTACCAAATATTCTTACTATAATGGCTGTTATTTGATAATGATTCTAGTTAAAAGCATACTGGGGACTTTTTTACTTTTAACATATTTTTTATTTTGTTTATATATATATGAAAACAAAAGATAAAACTATACATATATTAAAAAAAAAGGAATTCGAATTTATATAAAATAACTTGTAGAAAAATTTTACTAATTTTGGTGATAAGTAGATTTTATCTTTCTCTTTATTTATATGTGACTTATTAGATACTTAACATTTACATTGTAGTCTAGTAAGCAAATTCAGTTTTTAATTAAGCATTTGTTTACAATTAAGAAATGGTGAGGTGTCTATATTAAAATTTGTTTCTATAGCCTTTTACAAAAACATACATTTGGTGCTGTGCTGGATTTCTTCTTTCAAACAAAAATATATAAAACATAAGAAAATTTTTTGAGTAACTGGTGCTGATGAGCATTACGAAGAATTGAAGGCAACGTGCGAAAAATATCAACGCTTGCTGTGTTACAGAAGATGAACTTAAATTAAAAAAAGCGTCAATTGAAAATCACTGATATTTTTACTAAAAAAATCAATTGAGATTTGTGCTAAGTGTAAGCTCTATATTTATTAAGTATGAATGCTACTTTTTGCTTGGAAGTTTTGTTAGATTTCTTTTTTAGATGTTTATTCATATAAAGGGCAAGAGTGCTGTATTATTTATTTGTGTTTTAAAATTTCGTTATACTTTCATCATTTAAATCAGTCATATTTCTTTTAAAATTTTAACTTTATCTTCATTGTTAACAAAATTGCTGATATACTAATAACTAAATGTTTTTCAATTAGTCAAGGAAGATAAGTTTACAAAGTCTAAATATATAGAGAGGTGAGTTAGCATTTAAAAACATATTTTTAATTAAAAATATATACAATAAACCTAATTTATGCAATATTAAAAAATAAATAAAAAAATTTTTGTTAAGTTTTTAGAATTCTAAAATGCGTAACTAAACGAGAGTGCGTAACGTCACGAGTGCGTAAAGATGCGAGAGGTTACTATACTTATAGTTTCAGTCTAGCTTTTGTTTGTTGTGTCGTGTTATTTTAAAAAAATATATAACTTGTTTTATATCCAGTTAATACAATGTCATATCTCATTTGTAATTATAATATAAGACAATTGCTAAATACAAGGGTACACAGATAACAATATCCTCTTCTATCCTTTACAACCTCTCTTAACCGGCAAGCAAAACCTTAGAGTGTTTCATTAGTCCCACATAAATTTTAAACACTATTAAGATATAAAATATAAACTTTTACTTTTTAGCTTTTGAAAATTTAATATACACATAGTAATAATTTTACTTTTTAAAATTTGCTGTTTTAAAGCAATATTGAGAAGTGGGTATAGTTGAATGATTTTTAAAAACTTTCTTTATTTTTATAGTTTTATTTTAGCTATAAAATAATCATAAACACTTACAGTTTTAGAATTATAAGAAATCAAAACTAGCGTTTTTTACAGGTCCCATATATAATGCGCAATTTAAAAAACTAAAATAAACTTTTTAACTAAAAACCGATCTTCTTTTTAATTTTTAATCAATTTTCTTTAAGTTTTTACAATTAGTCCATTACTAATATTCAAATAGTTTTATGAAAAACCACTTTTTTTTCTTTTTTATCCAAAAGTTTTATTCTTTTAAATTAAAAAAATTCAAACACTAGAGACACATTTTCAACTACTTAAGGAATGATTCCTAAAATTCAAGGTCTTAAGCTAAAAAATAAAAAAAACTTAGTTAATTTAAAAATTTCTGAGAAAATCGAGGTCCAAACATTTGTATTAGAAACCTTTAAGGAAAACAACATTTCAAAAGTTAAACGAAAATTTTACATCTTATAATTCATACCTTAAGATTAAATCTAAGTATTTATTTTAACTTTAAAGGAAAACCTTTCCCCTTTGTAAGTTAACAAATATTAAACTTTTACGTTGTTTTGAAATTTGGCTAAAATAAAAGAAAATATACGGTTATTTTTTTTTCCTTTTTACTTTACACCTTACTAATTGACCCTGTTAATCTATTGTATTTTGTAAACGACTTTTAACTTGTTTTAACAATAAGAAGTATGTTTCAAAAGAGATAAAAGTCTTTAAAGTAATATGGCAATAAAAATTGGAAAAACTCCCACAGGTTAAAGTAGAATATTTTTTACTCTATAAGATTATCAAATGTACACGTTTTTTATAAAAGTCAAAACTTCAAGGATGAAAAAATGCTTAAATTTTAAAGATATTACATAGCTTTTAGAAAACTTTCAAGGCTTTTTATAAAATATTGAATTTCATAATATGCCATGGTTTTTTGAAATTCATAATATTTTATTAAACTTCAGAATTCCGTGATTTATGACCATCCTGTATACTTAGCTGTAATATAATCTGATTTTATCAAGAAACCTATAATTTTTATTTGACAAAACTAAGATACATTTTTGAAACATATATTGAAACTTGATTACGTATATTTATTATTTAAACTGATAGCTTCAAAAATTTTTTTAAATAGGGTTTCCCAAAGACGATTTTGTCCACTTCGGGAAACCATGTTACAAATTATGTTAAGTTTCATTTTGGTTTAAAATTACTGCTGAACATACAAAAAACATTTAACCAGCTAGTCATAAGTTTTCTACAGTAAATTTCAATTCATGTATCAATCGAATTAAACAACAAAAATCAAACTTACAAGTTAGTTGTGAGCTTTTGTGAAGGTATAATTGTAGGTGTATTTTCTGGTAATTTTTTATTTTTATAGACTTTTAGATAAATTAATATAAATTATATTAAATCCAATGGAAAAAATCGAAAAGTAAATTTACAACATTAAAAAAACAATCTAAATCTATGAATAAGATAAAAGTTTTCAAAAAATATAACATTTTTAATCTTCTATTGACCAAACTTTTAATAAAATTTATGTACTTCAACAGTGTTAAAAGCTGTAATTAAATTAATTTGAATAACAAATGACAATATCTAAATTTGATAGAATTAAACTATGTGTTTAAAATCATGCAATTTTCTTATCATTATTTAAGCTATATGAATGAAGGCATAATTTTGAGATATAAGTTAATATAATATTAAACTTTGCTAACTTATCTTAACAATTTCCGATATAAAGGCATTCAAGATTAATGCTTATAAAATGCTGTAATCAAAACTATTGAACAGTTTTATAAAATTTAAAACAAAGTCTACTGAAAAATAGTTTTACTAAACTAAATTGCAAACTGGTTTTAAATCATAAGTTAATATCTAGTTAATTTTTTTTAAATCATCAGCCTTAGTTTTAATATATTCAGTATCTATTTACTTTTTTAAATTACTAAAACATACTTAATTGGTATTTTTATAATTATAATAGTTCATTATAAATCAAACTTACTGCTTCCTACATCAGCACTTTCTAAATTTTTACACTGCAACCTCTGATGCAATTGCAACACTTTCTCTCTAAAAGTTGTTAATTAAACAGTGGATAAATGGATAAAAGTGGATAACAAAATCAGATAAAAAATTACAGTTGGTTAATCAATTGTTAATAATCTTTTTATTAAACCGTTCCTACTTGACTAGTTTAGAATTTTTTTGTTTCACATGTATTAAAATTAAAAGCAGTAATGTCTTAACTTATTTTTTTAGATTCTTAAATTTATTTCAGCAAATAATTACAAAATAACAGATAAGAAGTTAAAATTGAACAGTAAATTTAGTCGCAATGACCGAAATCAGGGTTTTCCAAACCCCTTTTCACAATCGCCACTCTTTTAGAAAATTTAACAATGATCGCCTTCATTCATTATAAACCCCAGAATGCCTAGTGCAAGTTTCAAACCCTCTGTAAATTGTACCTAAAACCATTTTAATTCTTAATTACAAACCTGAGAACATATAGTGTAAGTTAGTTGTTGCCGCCTTACAAGCTGCCTTAAATTAATGTGTTCCAGGTGTTCTGATTTTAATCCAGCTTTTTTGTATTTCTCCCAGAACTTAAACTTTTTAGTAATTTATTAAGTACAAGTTTTTTCTTTTTCTTTTATTTTACATTAAGAACATAATTAAAAGCTACTCCAAGCTAAAAAAGTGGTTCCGAAAATTAAAAACTACTCAAAGCAATTTTATATATCTTTAATTTTATTGCAACTTGTACTTTACATGGTTGCCACAGATCAAGCTGAGAAAAATTTCCTGTCTTTTTCTCAACTTTTTACCAAATGTTTTTTGATTTTTCTAAATCAAACTCTTAATTTAAAATTGTTCTAAAATACAAAATCTAACTTTTGAAACTATATATAGCTTTCAATCTAATTTCAATACAGGTTAAAACAAGTTATTTTTTTTGCTGAATTGAATCATCAAACTTCCACTACACCACTTGAACCATTTGTGTATGATTGATGCATTTGCAATAAACAGCTCTATCAGCAAAATACTTGTATTATTACCTTATAAACACAGCATGTCTGAAATTAGACACAATTTTTTTGGCATTTCCTAGCATAAGTTTTACTAATATAAATTGTTCACTTAGTTTAATAAAATATTACCCAAATTATTTAAAATAAAATCCCTAACCTAATATTCAATTAAAAAACTATATACAAAGTAACTGTAAAAAAAAGATAAAAAAGTAAACTATATAAATGTTGTATAAAATATTATCTTATCATTTAGTATAAAATTTGTAACAAAAAAATATATTCTTATTTACTTTAAAAACTTAAGTTACTCTACAAAAAATACAAACAATAAGTAAACTTAATCTTGTCATATACTTTCTTTTAACTTATTTTATAAATTTAAACAAGTTTGAAAAAATTATTAAGAGATAAAGTATACACACCAGTTTGTTACATAAAATACTAAACTAACTGCTTTATTATAAAGAACTAAATTATTTACTTAAACAAAGAACACATTGATACTAAAATCATGCTAGAAAGACTTTTGAGTGTATATCACAGTTTCACTATGGAAGTGTCCTTGCTACAAATCATCAATACTAAAAAGCTTACAAAATCTGCTTGTTCAAGTAGGGTACTTGTTCAATATGTTAATAGACAAATTTTGCAGTTTTATAAAGGATATTTTACTAATTAAACCAGTTAAAGGCATTCGAAATTAAATAATTTTGTAAATTTCAGGAAAATTTTGAAATTTTTTCTGACTTTAAAGGATTTTTAATTAATTTTTACCATTTGAAGGCTTCGCAAAATAAAAAATTTTGTAAATTTAAACTGACAAAATCTGACTTTTTTTAATTTTCATCAAATTTCCTGACATTTTCATGACTTTTTTACAAAAACCCCATTTTTTCCTGACTTTTGTCATTTTTTAAAATTTTTCCTGACTTTTCCTGATTTCCTGACTTTTTCTGACCATGTGGTAACCCTGACTTTATTATAGATAATTTTTCATGTTCGTTTCAAAAGATTAAGCTTTATTTATTATTTTCAACAAATATTACCATGATAAAAGCTCTTTGTAAAAAAATGATGGACATTTTTATTTGAAAAAGTTCACTATCAGCAACTTTAGATGTTGGTAACAGTCAGTCTGTTTTTTCTACCACATTTTCTTATAATATTTCCATTACAGCATACAGTTGTTCATAACAATGTAAAACAAAACAATACTTACAAGTAGCTGCTGTTTTCAATTAAAATAAAAACGCATATTATAAATTTTGGATACAGTTGTAACTTAACTTCGTCTACAGATAGGCGTTCGTTTATAAGAATATAATAAGGCTGTAGGAAATATATAAATATTTTTACAAAACTTAACATGGTATAAAATCTTAAAATAAGAGCTTTATGTAGTTTTTATAGAATACTAGAACTTTATTGAACTTCTAATTAACAGCCATTTTTGGAAAAAGTTTTGTACTCAACCATTGAGAGTTTGAATTTTTCATTGTTGTATTACAAAAGTCTAAAAATTCACTAATACTCTATTAACATTTCTATCTTATCAGCAAAAGACTTACAATATATAAATTACTGATCATTAGCTTTTAGCAATCACCGGTTTAACTGCTAAAAGTATTTTAAAACTACAAAGCTTATTCAAGTACAATATTTGTTAAAAACTAGTCTCATAGCTATAGAAACTCTGTACGTAAGATTTAAATACTAAAAGATACGATTTTTGTGACAAAACTTCAATGATAATGCCTGTTTTTTTTTTTAATTTTTCTTAAAGTTACGAAAATTTAAAAACGAAAAAAAATGGAGCTAAGATTAAATTAAGAAAACTTAAGAAGATTGGTCAAAAATTGTAGAATTGATAGTTTTTTTTTTCTATTTAGTTTAAATTACTTTAAGTTTTTTTTTAATTACAATAATGTTTCATTTAAATAAAACTGAAAGATAAAATAATGTTGTCGTTAAAGTTAAAAATTATAGGATAAAAAAGGAAGTTCAAAAAATCTTTCAAAATTCCAGAAATATATATCACTTTTTTTCAAAGTTCAAGGTTATTCGATGATTCTTTTTATTGATTTTAAAGTCAATGATTTTTAGCTAACAATGTACTGTTCAAATCTAAGAAATTAAACAGTTCTTTGAAAGAGCAACCAATTTCCTTTAGATAAAACAAGTTATCTGCACTTAAAATATATGTTCACTTTTTAAATAAATAAAAAATTTACGAAATATAATGTTAGCCCTTCTCTTAACTTAAAAACTGAACTTGTTCATTTAAAAGTTGGTAGAATTTATTTATACGTAAGCATTTATAATAATCATGTTTTTTAAACTAAATTATAATCTATTTTCACATGCTTTTTATAAAACGAGTGTTAAGTTAGCTTGGTAACGTTTTTCAACAATTTTAAAAAAATGTCCAAACTTTAGTTCCAATTTTTTTCCTTATCTTAATAGTTAAATAAAAACTTTTTTTAGAGAGCGGTCCTTTGTTTAAAATACACAAAAAAATCCATTGGATTGGGGCTTGATTTTTAGTGTGGGGCCCCTTAGAAAAAATAAGTTTTTTTATCAATTTTTACTTAGCTCGAATTAAAAAAATAATAATTATTTTTTTTTTTTAATATTTGTATTAATTAGTAAATAAATTCTGTACAACACTTTTTTTTCCAACTGTTAATATTTTGTACTATTTAGCCTTATTCTAGAATTCCTAATTCCGGAATAAGGCCAAACAGTACGAAATATGAGTTTTGTTATCAATTTTTACTTACCTCGAAATAAAAACAAAAAAATAAATTAAATTAAGTTTTTTTTGTTTCATTTTTATATTTATATGTGAATAATGTTATACTTTTTTTTTTCAATTATTAACATTTTGTTTTATTTGGCCTTATTTCGGAATTAGGAAATCTAGAATAAGGCTAAATAGTACAAAATATTAACAATTGGAAAAAAAAAGTGTTGTACAGAATTTATTTACTAATAAATATGAAAATTAAAATTAAAAAAAAAAAAATTATTTTTTTTTTAATTCGAGCTAAGTAAAAATAGATAAAAAAACTCAGTTTTTCTAAGGGGCCCCACACGAGTCAAGCCCCAATCGAATAGATTTTTTTTGTATACTAAAGACAAAGGACCGCTTTTTAAAAAAAAAATATTTTGCTATTAAGGTAAAGAAAATAATTGGACCTAAAGTTTAAACATTTTTTTTTTAATTTTTGAAAAACGTTACTAAGCTAACTTCACACTCGTTTTTATAAACATAGTAATTGTAAATAACTTTCACTAATGACAGTGCTAAGAAAAGTATCAACTGTGTCTTATTATTTTTAAATTCCAAAATGTAAAAGATTTTTCTTATTAAGTATAACTAAATAAAAATACATATATTTTAGTTTTTTAAATATGTAAAAAATTAAATTTTAATCTAATTTTTTTACAAAGAACAATAAATATCTAAACAAATTCATAAATAAACGATTACTTTTTGAAATTTAAAAGTAATCGTTAATTATTGTCATCCATTTAATCAAGTTAAAAGTGATGCAAAAACTTTCATAGTTTTTCAAAGTTGTTATTCAAAGAAATAGTAACACTATTGATAGAAGCTTGTATTCAGTCGGTTTTTATGACATTTCAGCACTTATTTAAATACAATGGATTAAATTTTGAACAATTACTTTACAAATAACAAAATAAAACACAAAAGTAAGTTAAAAGCAACATTAGGTAAAATATTTCAAATACTTTCTTTTTTTTTTGTTTTTTTTTTTGAAACTTACTCGGATAAAGTCCCTTGTAAAATTTCATGAGTAGACATTTCAGTATGAATTATTGAACTAAGTTTAGCTTGATTTGGGTACTTTGATTTTAACTTGCTATTTATAACATCACTTTCTGTTAAAAAAATAGTTAAGTCAATTTTCAAAAATCAAATTAGGGACTTCGAATCTAAGCACTATATCTCGAAAATGATTAGAATCAAAATTTTATCAATTTTTTTTTTTATTAATATTTTATAAAACAAATCTAATTCACTTTAACAAAGATGATACAGTAAGTTTTAAGAACTCAAACAATTAATCATGTGTATATTTCTTTACCCTCATATTTACATAAGTTGAAAAATATTTTATTTCTGAAGAATTATCAATTTAATTTTTAGAACTTTCATTCTTAGACTAATAAATACTAATCAATTTAATATTTTACATATTAAAACCTTTAACAGCATTTTCATCATCATTTTTAATATTCAATGAATTCAAACAGGGCAAAATGGTTTCATCTAATTTTTTGTTAAGTGATAAATTAGTTTTACTATATTCTTGATTTCCTAAACTACAAGTACCAACTATAGAGCTCATTTTGGTCGGATGTGGAGACCAAGTAACTTTTTTAGTAGTTTTTGTCGGAAGAGCTGTTAATTTAATAGCCAAGTCAACTAAGGCGTAGATAATTTTTTTTAAGTAAATTGTCAAAATTTAAAATTAATAAGTTTTTGCTCTAAACTTATAAACTTATTATAATTTGAAATGCTAATAAGAAATTTTAAATATATAAACGAGTAATTTTATGAATTTAAAACCTAATTTATTTTCAATAAATCTATAATATTTATTTTAAAACTTTACTTACGAGTTTTGTCATTGCAATTGTTCGAACTTTCTTCTTTCGCGTCACTGAAAATAAATATAGTACTGTTTCAAATGTAAAATAAGTGATATAGACAAGTGTAATAAACTTTACCAAGCTGATGAAGTGTAGAAAATATAAACTTTACTGCTTTAGTATTTTTTGAAAGTTTTCAAACTCTTTTTTTAATAATCATTTGATTTACACGAAATGCATCTATTACTGTTGCTATATTATTTATTATAAGTATTTATTAAAATTCTACATATGGAGACAAACACTTTTACTTAACATTTTTTTTCCATATATTTTTACGAGTGTGATTAATTTGTTTGTTCTAAATCATGATAACTTATTAAAGTAAAATAACTACCATATTGATATTCAAAAAATATTTACCTTTTAACTAAATTTAAAAATCTCTCAAAATATTCTCAAATTCTTTTAAAGAATACATTACATACATAAGTAGAGATATAAATAATTGCACTTTATGTGTTTGCAGCCAGCTACATTTTGTTTTATTTAACTAATTGGAAATATTAGAATGCTTAGGATTAAACTTTTGAAATTGCAAACTAACTGACATAATCACTAAAAAATTCAACAAAACAAACTTAAATAATTTTTAAAAGTCTTTTAAACCAAATTGTACGTAAAAACTTTTACGTTATTTATTATTTTGTTACTAACAAATGACTTATTTTAAACGTAGTAAAATAAGGTATTTTATTAATTAAACACTTGTTTCTTATAATATATATACTTTTACTTTATTCTATTTGTTTTATTGAACTCTTAATTTTTTAATTGATAAAATTTTGTATTTTAAAACGATTTAAAAAAACAGACAAACTTTATTTTTAAGGTCTGTATTACGAAAATTGAAGCGATGCAGTAGTTTTGTAAAAATATATACATTATTAAAGTTAAGCTGTAAGTAAACTTTGTTTGTTAAATATATACATCAAACGACCATATTACGACTATACAACATTAACACATTTGTTTGGCAAATAAACATATTTTACTCATCTTAGTAGCTTTGAAAAGCAAAAATTACAAATAAAACGTAATGACAGCTCAATTAATTTTTTTTTAATAAAAAGTTCTTAAAATAAAAACCACTAAACATTCATAAATGTCTAAAATATTAAGTATGCAAGGGATTGGTAAAAAACTATTTTGTTTAATTTTTTATACCTACATTTAAACAACCAGTTGCTTTTTACCGTTTTTAAAATTACGAAGAGGTTCATGAAATATAAGCGATTTGAGAGTTCTATAAGTTCCTTATAGAAGGCGCAAACTAAAAAGAGAAAGAAAGAAAAAATGTTGCTCCTCTTACAGTTTTTGAGCAACCGTTTCTGAACTTTCTCAGTTTAATCTTCATTGAACTTTTAAAAAACCACTCGGAAACAACTAATTAATTTTCAACTAAAATACTAATCAGTAATTAAATTAAAAAAAAACTTTACTTTATTTGTTAACCCTAATGTTTTTATTTTTCATTTGGTTAAAAAGCTATCAAACAGTTTTTCGTAAATATTACAAGAAACGATCACTAAAAATTTAAGTATTTAAAAAAAATTCAATAATTTTTCAAATATTGGGAAAACTAATGACGGAAAATTACGGTCAATAGACTTTTTTCGAAATCTTTAACAATAAAATAACTATATAATAAAATCTAATTGAATTTTTATCTTATTAGTAATATTTTATTTTCAGTTTGTTATAAACAAAACAATGTTTCACTTTTATATTAAATATAATAGGTCATCACTTGTTTAAACAATTCTTATTCAAATAGAATAAATATAATTCTATTTGAATAAGACCTATTTTTTCAACTGAGGATCTTTTATATTTTAATATAAGAGTAAAACATTGTTTTGTTTATAATAAACTGCGAAAACAAAATATAATTAATCTCCTTAAAGTTTCTTAAGTTGAGAACTTTCCATTGTTTAATTTAAAGCAAATTACAAAACCATATTACTAATAAACTGAATTATTAGTCATATTTCTAAGTTCATTTAAGAGTTTCAATTTTAATTCTAGTAAAACATCTCGGACCGACCCCTATGGCCTTAGAATATCAAAAAAATTTAAAACAAATTACTTGTTACTAAACAAAACATTTTCAGATTAAAAAACAATTTGTATAAAATCTAAATAAAGATAATTTTATACAAAGCTTGCTTTTGAGATTTTATCTATCCAATTCAAAGACTTGTTTACTTTAGAAAAATCACACTGACAATTACGTTACATGTTTAAAACATTTTCAAAATTTACTTTTATGTGTTATTTATTTTCTACTTAGATTTATTTTGTACTAAAATACATTAAAAAAAACTATAGAACTTAAAAAACATTTTCAACTGCTTGTTAGCTTCATTTATCTTTTGTCTCTTAGAGTTAATCTTTTGTTTGTAGTGTTCATGAATAACATGGGCTACTTGATCACTTTTCATGTTAACGTCCGTCTTGTCGGTAATTATTTGAGATAAACTATCAATGACACTATCATCTGGTTTATTTAATTTGTTTATTTAAAACTTAAGTTATTTTCTATTTTAAAGACTGACTATTCATGATATAAAAAATAACCGTTTAATCATTAAGAATATGTGAACAAAATACTTATTCAGTTAGTTCACACTTACTAGTAACTTCAGATATGTTAGTTTTTTCGTTTAAATCTTTTATGTAAGTTCTATTACAGAGTACTGAATCGTTTGAATTGGAACAATCAATAGGTGTGTCAAATGATAAACCAAACGAAGGTCTTTCTGTTTTACTAGGGGGTGTAGTACCCATAAATCCTGATTTTTCCGGAATTTTACACGATCCACGTCGCAAATATTCTCCAATTGAAACTTTTGAACCATCTAAAAAAAATCTGTATTGTTGTATAAATACATAGTATAATTGTTTATTTATATTTTTGATTTTTATTTTCAACTTTAACTTAATTTTTTAAATTGTTAATCTATTCGCACAGTACTTTTCTTTATTGAACTAAAATGTTCTCTGTCTTAAACAATTTAACACAGTTCCACTGAGTTTTTTTATGTATTTCAGCAAACTTGCTTCGCTAGGATCTGTATTTAAATATACAAAACTATAAGTTAATGGTTTGTAACTACAAATCCTAGCGAAGCAATAATTAAAAAAATAAAAATGACTAAAACATAATCAGAAAAAAAATATTGAAAATAAAATTTCTTAATAAGTTTTTAGGCATTTCTTTAAACTATAAAACTGTTTCTTTCTATACTTGAGATAAACACAATAAAACTAAATCGTTTTTAGCACTTGCATTCAATTTTTAATCTAACACACCTAAGGTAAGGTTGACATTAGTGGATGCTACTGTGAAATCTTCAACGCCAGGTTCCTCAACTTTTCCTATTTTGAATTTGTTTTCATCTTCGAATTCTTTTTCCTCTAATGACCAAGCTTTCTCAGCTATACAAAAATTATCATTAACTTTCTTGAAACGGAGAACTTTTAAAACTAAGGATCTTTTTTTCATTTTACTCCTTTAAAATATCTATCTTTATGCAATCAAACTCATTTTTCACATGTGATAACATGTTTACCATTTCACTTAAGACTGGCGTTACACCAATATAATTGACCTTTTTTAAGTAATAAAAATATGATACAGGATCTTTAAGACTAATTAGCCTTACATCGTGCGCTGATAAGCTTCTAGAGACTTTGACCCCTACCAAGATGTACTCCTTTTATGAGATAAATATTTGAGCTGCAAACAAGTCTGGCAAAAGATAAAAGGTTCCAAAATTGAATAGACCAAGTAACTCGCGCGGTGGCAGATAGCTTCAGGGAACTCAAAAAATATATAATGGCTTTTCTAGAATACCCAAAGGTTAATGACACTATCTAACGAAAAATACTTCTTACATCTCTGTTATACAAATAGAAATTAAGTTTAATAATTAGATAATGTGTCTATTTTCATTCATATAAGCCGATTAAAGGAATTTGTATAAAAGCTGTAAATAAAAAAAGCGATATAAGCTGAAAATGTAAAACTTAAAAAGGACTTACACAACGCATTTTCCTAGCATATTTACGCTTGTAATATACATTGACTGCTTTATAATAACTCTAGAGGTGTCGGGTAGGCACAGGTCAGAAAAAATACAGATAATAAACTAGACCATTCAACAGTTCTAATAGCTTCAATGGAATTTATGCTTATGGTATAAGTTTATTTTTTTGTTTTAGGGAATCTTTCGACTTAATGTAAATATTAGTCTTTATATTATATATAAATTAGTTTTAATTTATGAACTTTAGATCAGATTTTTTTAGAAAGCCCGGTTCAATACCATTTTTTAGATTGTTTTCAAAGCGCGTACTTAAGTAGAAGATTACTATATTTAAAAATTCATAAAATGAAGAATCAATTGATAAAACTGCAGTTTGATTATTTGTTATTTCCTTTTTGCTAATAAACTTTTATTCAAGCCCTACAGAAAGAGCACAGTAACCAATCAAGAATTTATAGATTTTAAATAAAAATGTTTATAAATCAGAACTGTTGAATGTAAAAAGAACTATTAGAATCATAGCTCTTATACATTTTGGTAAGAAACTTCAGGCAGAATATTAACTGAGAAGTTTTAAATATCATAAACTACAACACATAAATTTGATAAAAACATTTTGAATTGAAATATATAAAATAAAATTAAAAAAAATAGCTGTTAAACTTAAAGTTTTCTTACTATTATTGCTGAAGAAAGACGAAATATTAAGATTTGATTGCATTTGAGATTCAAATTCAAAAGGTATTGGCGAACGATCCTGAAATTAATAGTTCATCAGTGTAATTCAGGTTTATCTTACTAAAACTTATTTTTTACCATGCAATCAACTATTTATTCAACTATACTCAAGTTATAGAATGGTAAGAAAACATGTAAA
This sequence comes from Thalia democratica, assembly GCF_965202585.1. NCBI lineage: Eukaryota > Metazoa > Chordata > Thaliacea > Salpida > Salpidae > Thalia > Thalia democratica. The sequence continues at coordinate 52,548,638 of NC_139169.1, read as the reverse complement.
TGCTTCTTAGTTTTCTCTTAATGGGTTACTTAAAAACAGTGAACTAAAAAATAATTTCATTAAAAAAACATTTGTTATTCTATTTAATAAGAAATAAAATCAAAACTTAATAATAAACCGAAATTAACAAACATATTTTTTTAAACCTTAAAAACTTCCATAACGAAAACCTCAAGATTAAAACAAATATAACTAACAACCACAGTAGGCCAATCACTGAATGGATCAGTTTCTATGCTACTAGATAAAGTGTTAGTGCACGATGTTTCTCTCTGTATAAAAATACAATTTCAAAATATCACAAAAATCTAGTGTACTGACTTAACAATTTTTATTTTGATAACTTTATATCTTTATCAATATTGCTTTCATAAATTACTAAAGGAATATGTTAAGAAAAATATCCGATTGAATCATAAGTTTCTGCGCCATTAAATGATTCTATGCATTTGCTTTTTTTTCACAAGTTTCACTATTGTAAACTGAAAAAGATATTGAAAAGTGTAAAACTAAAACATTTTTGTTCTGATATTGGTAGTTATTTATAAGTTTTACACATAAATCAAAAGATTTAATAAAAATGTTTTTAGGAATACTAGTATAAAACTTTACTATATCAAACTTATTTTTATAAGCCAGTAAATAATATTGTAATTTTTGCTATTTAATCTTCATTAGTTTAGTTTAAAATATAATCCTACAGTTAGGTATATTTTATCTTACTTTAATATATCTACACTAGAATAACTTACAAAAGATGGTAAATATAAATAAAAAGTATGTAATAAAAGTGTAATAAAAGAAGGATATTGTATAATTTGTTATTATTTTATATTCCAGTGAGCTTGTTTCGCTAAGATCTTTTGTTAACAAACGATTAAATTTATATTTTGAACAAGTATTTATTTCGGTCATCATTAACAAAGTTGACATGTTACGCGCTTTCAAATATATATAATAAACTTCACCACACGACCAACAACAACAGTAGCTGAGACAACCCACGACCGGTTTCGTCCTTTATAGAGACTCAATACATGAGTAAAATAAGGACGAAATCGGTGGTGGTTTATCTCGTATGCTGTTGTTGTTGGCCGTGTGGTGAAGTTTTTTTTTAGTTTATTAATATACAGCCTATTTTGTAAATAAGATTTTCTTTGTGATCTTAAACATTTATAAAACACTGTTTTTCTTATAACTTTTTTATTTTACGTCCTATATTACAAACTTAATTTAAGATGAAGGTTTCGTCATTAAGTATATAAATGGTATAATTTTGCTAGTAATTTTAAATTCTTAAGTGATATTGTCTTTTAAGATTTATCAAAGTGAGTTTTGTCCACAAAATACACTTTTGGATTTATCTGCAAACAAAACAGTTCGATGACTCTATTTTATTTAACAGTTTTTAAACTTATTTTGGAAATTAAAATCATTAATCGGAAACTTGAAATCGTTTATTATTTCGTAAAACAAAATATCAAAATCTACCTAAAATTTAGTCATTATACAATAAAAATTTCATACAGCTGCACTTGCAGTTTCAAAGTTAAATAATACCAATAAACTTCAAGTTTTAATAATAAATCATGTAACTGACCCAAAGAACCTTAAATTATTTATTCAGTTAAGTCATTCTTTCTGAGGATAGGTCGGATGTTTACTAACTGAATTCAACGCAATCGTAAATTAGAGTCTTTCTTTTAACTATTAATTATATAATTCTGTGCTAAATAAACCGTATAGAACTATAAAACATGGTTGCTAAAAGTATTTTGAAATATTAACAGGTTTAATTTTCTTCAGGGTTTCGAAAATACAATTTTATTTGTCTATTTTTAGTATAAAAATTCATTTAAGGCAAAAAAAAGTGCTAAATACTATATAAACGTTGAAAAAATACTGTAATCCTAATTTAAACGAGTTTTATAATATACTTAACTCTGAGACAAAAAAAGTTATCGTATATAATAGATTTTTTTTTAATAATCTAATTTTCATAATTTTCATACAAAAGTTGTTTAAATTTCGAGGTTTTGCCAATTTTTTTTACCAAATTGCAGGTTTTTCTAGGATTCCAGGTTTTTGGCAACCATATATAAAAATAACTTTAAATAATAAATCTAATAAACATTTACTTGCTTAACTAAAATTCATTTTATTAAGGTTGCCAAATGTTTTTAGCACATTTTCTCCAGGTTTTTTAAAGTACACATTTTTGGATATATTTTTAGTTTAAAGTTAAGTTTAATGTATGAAACTGTATAAAATAGTATAAAAACATTGGAAAGATACTTTAAATAGTTTTTTTTTAGTTTTGAAGATGACAAAATTTTATCTATATTGCTTTATTTAGTTTAGGTTTTATTTATGAGTCAAACCGAAATTTTACTACTTAACATATTAAATTTGTAAAAAATTCCAGGTTTCAAGGCAACCCTAGTTTACTAATCCACCGGTTTTATTAAGGTTTCCAAAAATATTCAGAACAGAAAAAAACGTTTAAGTATAAATTTAAACAAATAAAAAAAGGCAACAACTGTGTTGGGTTAACCAAAGCATTGAAAAAATTAAACTATAACTAACAAAAACTTTTTTAAGAAAAGGTTTAGTTAAATATAAACAAAAAAATATTTGTAATAATTAATTATAGACCTAATTATAGACTTAACAATATTAATTATAGATAGAGCAAATCATGAAAAGACATACTTGTATTTTTATTAAAACCAATATTTTTTGTATGCAAATACTTTATTCTACTAACGGAATTTCGTTGCATATATAATATGAGCAGCTCTACAAAGTTTGGGTAGGTGTCAAGTATGCACGAAAGGATACTTTTGCACGGGTTTTTTTTTTTATTAATTTTATTTTTTTAACAATTTTTATTATCCCTGTTACCTCTAAACTTACCCTCAGTCAATAACTTGTTTTTTTTTTCTTTTTTTTACTACTTTTTTTTTTTCACTGATATTTTATATATTTTTTTTTTTAGTTAATTTTTATTTTTTCTATCACTGTTACCCCTAACCCTTACCGTTGGTCGGTAACTTTTTTTTTATCTTTTTGTAGTTTTAGTTATAGTTTTATTTTTTTATTTAGTGCTATTTATTTTTTTACTCTCGTGCATAAGAGTCTTCGTGAAAAAATATTTCTTCGTTCAAAAGTGTTATTAAGCATATTTGACCCGTTCTCACAGTCTAGTCCAGGGTTTCCCAAAGTGTGCGGTACCACATCCCTAGGGGCGACTTAGTAAGTCGGGGGGCAATAACTAGTAAAAGGGCAAAAAGGGTTGAGGGAGATTTTAAAATTTTAAGCATTCATAACTTTTATACTTTTTACTTGTTATTTTACTAATTGCAGCTTGCTATCGAATATTTAACCCTGAGGTAAAACTTAAACAAAAAAAGTTCTTTTTGTTTACGTAAAACATATTAAAAAATTAAGTGCTTAGGAGTACTATTTTCAAGTAAATTACATATTTTAATTCATATCTTTTCTCATTTAACAACTACACAGGTCATAGATGAATGGAGTCCCTCTCACCATCTCATAACCTGACATATATGCTATTTCGGATCATAAATTGTTTGTAAAAATCTATGTTATCTTTTATAAACTATTACTCATGGTATTTCCAATTGCTTTTTGAAAAGTCACTTAGTTAGACTAAAAAATAAAACGATACTGAAGTCGATATTTTAATAGAATAAAAAAATTGTTGTAATTAACTAAGATATATTTTGAAATCAATACTTTGTTTTTGAGATTGCACTAATAAATTAAAAAAAGTAACTTTTGATTATCATGTACTCAAATGGTAATCAAATATTTTAAGTATAGGTATGTGGGTAGCTGTCAAATTTGCACGAGTGCATAAAATTGCACGAAGATACTTTTGCTCGCAGACACTTTTGTACGAGCAGACAATTTTTCACGGAGACATTTTTGCACGGGTTGAATTCTTCTTCTTATATTTAATTTTTTATTAGCTTTAGTTAGTATTGTTTTAATATATTTATTTTTTGTCTTTTTATTAATATATATTTTAGTTTTTTTTCTGTTTATTTTTTTACTCTTGTGTAAAAATGTAACTCGTGCAAAATTGACCCTTGGTACAAAATTGTATTTGAGCAATTTTGTTCCCTCGTGCAATTTTGTCTTCGTGCAAAAGTATCTTAGTGCAATTTTGTACACTCGTGCAATTTTGTTCTCGTGCAATTTAGTCCCCTAGTGCAATTTAGTAACCTCTTGAAATTTTCTTTTCGTACAACTTTGACCCATTCCTAGGTAGCGTATATGCAAATTCGTTATTATAAGTATTTGATAATCACAATAATTTAAGTATATTGTGCGGCTTAAACACAAACTTTTGCACGGGCTAATTTTTTTAAACTTATTTTAGCATTAGCTACTAAATGTCCGAAACTCGCTATATCATAGATTATTATTATGTCATGTTTCAGTTAAGATTTTAGATGGGTAACGTACGGTCCAGACCCAGTTAAATTTCGGCCCACTAAGTAACTTGAAAACTACTTGTGCAAAACTAAGAAAATTTAGTTTTTTGATAATTAATATTTTGAAATACACTTTAATTTGGTTTTCAGTTCACAATAGCACTTCCTAGGTTACAATAACACTACATAATTTTATTACAATTTTGCTCGAGTTTTTAAACTTCTTATATGATAGTCTTTTAAATAACGCAGCCCGCAAGTAGATTTTTTTAAAGTCAAAACGATAAAGGACTTTTTAGTGAATATGAAATTCTGACAAAAAAAGTTGTCCACCACTAACCTAAAGGGTTCATTAGTTTCAAAACATTTTATATTTATACAGAATTGATTACAGAATGCATAAGGCTTTTTAATAATTAAGTATTTTTACATACTTTATTAGTTTTATTAGTTTTTTAGATTTATTTAAGCACTGAAGAGGTCTTTGACCGAAACTTAGTTTGTAAAATAAATTTTTGAAAGAATAAATATATTACTTCTCCTCCAGCAGTTGAGATCTCTCTATTTGTTTTCTTAAAACCAAAACATATTATACTTTATTAGCTTGTAATAAAATAACTGCAAACTACTTTGAACACAGCCCAAAAGTGCATGCCTAAAAAGTAGCAGTCTAAATTACATTTCAAACACAACTTTTTTTGCTCAAAAGTGCGTACTCAAGAGGAAAACTACTGTATAAAATCATTGGGGGTAATTTTTTTTTTTCAAATTTACGAAAAGGGGGCGATTTAGTATATGAGTTTGGGAAACCCTGGTTTAGTCCTTTAACTAATAGATCGAAATAAGATTACCAGGAAGTGTTAGTCCGAGCACGAATTGAAGTACAACGATGGGGAAGTAAAAATAATTATTTATTTTACGCCACCCACCATATTGCTAAATGGTTGTCCGAAACTATGGTACAACGCACAAGTATCATAAAAATTTCAAAAGAAAGTCATTGAAAACTCCATAGTTATGCATGCCGGGCAACAAGAGCAATACAATGTTTTACAACCAGATAATGTTGGAAGAAAGTTGAAAAAACCAAATATACGTAACTGTAAATAAAGATTTATGTTCGATGACAAAAGTTCATTAAAAAATTTTGACTATAGAGCAACAGTGAGGACAGCATAGTGCTTAAGCAATACGTTTTTATTAATTTTTGATATAGTTTACTTCGAAATGGAAAATTTTTGCCCAAACAAAAACATATATAACTCAAAACACGGCTGTACTCTTTGTAACAAGGAAAATGAGATAACAAAATTAAATCAAAATCGTGCGTTAAATAACAGGAAAGAACTTTGTAAGTACTTTTCTAAGTGCTATAATAAATGGGTAGGCGTCAAAAAAGCACTAAGACACTTTTGCACGATGGGTCATTTTTGCACGAAGACACTTTTGCACGGATTGAAACTTTGATTTTTTTACTATCACTGTCACCCCTAGCCCTTACCCTTGATCGGTAACTTTTATATTCTTCTTATAGTTATTTTGGTTTTTTATATTTTTATTTTTCTATTTTTTACTATCACTGTTACCCCTAAGCCCTACCCTTGTTCGAATTTTTATTCTTCTTATTAATCTATTTTATATTAGTATTTTATTATATTTACTATCGCCCTTTTCCCTTACCCTTGGTCAGTATTTTTTTATTACTTACGTGCAAAATTGTCACTCGTGCAAAAATTTCTTTTTGCAAAATTTTCCCTTCATGTAAAAGTGCCTTCATGCATATTTGACCCGTCCCAATTATAAATAATCTTGAACATTCAAGCCACTCTAATGCATCTGCTTAAAATTTAATAAATCGATGACGCATAGGACTAAATCTGTATGGTAACTTAAAAAGAGCTACCTCTGAACAAATGTCAGGAATTGTCTTTCAGTAAAATAGAGGATCTTCATAAGATAATAATCCAGCTACACCCAGTCTCCTTACTTTTGCAAGAGAGTATCATAAACAATCGCAGCAATAAGTAGAACTACATATATGATAGTAATTTGAATTCTTTATATTCCACCGTAGTGTCATCTTCCAATTATTATGCTAAAATAAACAAATAAACCATGTTTGATCATGTTTAAACAATGATACCAAATCACTGTTATTTTGATCTAGTTTATTTTAATTCAAAAAAGATTGTGTTTAAGGGAAAATTTCAGAAAGAGACGCATGCAAATACTATGGAATTTTAATACAGTTTAGGTAAAGAGAAAATAAAGAGTCAACACTCCTGATGTAATGTTGAATTAAGTTAATAATTTAGCTATATAAACCAGCCACAGTGTGATTGCAGTGAGTTCTAGTTAAGACCGTCCAGATTTGGACTTAATTATTATTCTTATTTTTTGTTGTAAAGTTCTTTTTAAATAATGCTAATTATTTATAATTGAATTTTTGATTTTAATTCCAAGTAGTTATTCTTAATTTAATTATACAGGATTATAGTATATTCCTCTTAGATTTAATTCTTGTGTAAAAGTTTTGACCACAATTAAGTATTTTTTAAAGTATGGTGTTCTTTATTTTTTTAGTGTTTGATATGTTATTTAAAATATAACCAAAAAATTCATGCCTAGATTTTGTAATTAGTGTAGAATATCTTAAAGTATAGTTTATCTCTAAGTTAAATTTAAATTTAATTATGGTATTTAGTGTGGTTGTGCACTACTTTATAATCTTACAGTATCTTTTAATTTTCGTTTGTTTTGTTAATTAAGTGACTGATGAGCTGGCCGACAAGTAAAAGCAAGTAAAATAATAGTTTAACTAAAACATTCATTTTATTTTTTAAATGTACAGGAACTATTAGCTTTTGTTGGAATTGTCTTTCTTAACAATTGCTTAACAAATAGAACTACATATATATAAATATTCATAACTTTACTGATTGTAGTATAAAAAATATTTATTTCAAAACTTAATTAAAATATAGCTTTAGATAAAAGAGAAATCTTATGGTAAAGTAATTGCCAACATTTTACAAAGTAATATTTCAAACAACATTAAACGTTTAGGCCATCCTGTCATATAACTTATAAGTTTTATACATTATGTATTTTTAAAGCTTAATATACATAAACGCTATTGTTTGATCTGCTTTAAAACTGATTATACTAATGATATAATATTTACTAACTTTTACCTTAAATGTGTAATTTTTAATCTAAGTTTCGTTTTTAAATTAAAAGACTGATAAGCAAGATTGCAAGTTAGTGAAAAAACTGTACAACAAAAAAAATTGTTTGAGAAAATATGAAAAACTAAGTAAAGATTAGGGAACTTAATAAATCTGGTTTGGTGGTCCATGGCTCAAATTAAGTCTACTAAATTTTTTTTGGTAAACCAGGTATATTTAAGTGTCGCATTCTTTTTGGCATCTTTAGTAAAATCTTGAATTGCATTATCATGTCTCGTACTTATTCTAGAATTACGTCAAAGTCCTTTTTGTTACTTTTTGTTCATTTTGACTAACTTAGCACACAGTAGGCCAGAATCACGCTGAAATAGACATAGGCCTTAATAATGAATTTTAAAAAAATACTTTAAAATACCATTTTTAAGTTACGAAAATAGAAATGAGATACTTTGAAGTAAAAACAACTTTTAAAGATATCAAAGTTTGACTCGTGCAGAAATTCTTAAAAATCGTCTTGCGCCAACTGGCATAACTTCTGTTGGAAACGGAGTTTTTATAATTTGTTTGGAGCTGCAACTAAGATAGGGTCTTGGCTTTCTGCCGACTTATTTCAAAGAATAGTTCAAAAAAAATTCCCTAGCTCGATTTGCTGGTCCACTGGGTAGAAGTGAGATTTTTTTTTAAATCGACTACTGAGGAAGTTGGGAGGTGATACTTATATCTTTTTTTTTTTGTAATTTGCATTTATTAAATAAATTTCATATATAAATTTTTTTTAAACTACTACATTTAACGAAAGATAAATTAATTGCTTAAAACATATTAGCATCAACCATTTAAACTTTATTAAGTAGCGTAACTATGGATAAAAATCTATACTATTGCAGTTTACATGTGTTTTAAAAATTTATCGTTTATATTTCTAAAACAAAAAAATTTTTTAATACTTTTCCTTGCTATTGGAGTTATATTTACTAAAACTAAAATATTATTAGACTAAGTAAAAACATTTATAATTAACTAAAAAACTATTCGGTGTATAGCTCTCATAGAAGTTTATAAAAACCTATAAAACTCCCTTATTATTTATAATTTTTGTGCAGCGCATTTACTTTAAAAATAAAGAGGGTTTTGTTAATGTTTAAGCTATTCATTATTTGTTTTACAGAACTCTTTTTAGCATCGGAATTTCAGTAGTAACGTTTTAATTAGTTAACTTAGAAATTGTTCTGTTGAATCCAGTTTATTTTCAGTTTTATTACATGTTGAAATTTATTTACGTTTAAAATCATCATTATGCTCAGTCATCTACTAAGTAGTTAACTTTATTAATAAATTATGTAGTTATTTTAAGATTAAAATATATTAATTTAGTTGTATTTTAGTTTATGTTGATGCCTAGGACCACCGTCGGACAATAATCAACATTGATTATAATAAAAGATACTAAAAAATAAATTCAAACTAACACTATCAAGTTCAATAGACGATTTGTTTAAGGTATTTTCATTACAACAAGAAGATAAAAGCTGCAAATTTGTTGTATCAGTATTTTCTTTAAAAACAAGAGTGCTTTCATCTTTACTAATAACAGTTGAATCTTCCGTTTTTAAGGTTGATGCTATATTCTGAAAACATGCTTAACGATTTAGCAAAATAAAACTATAAAAGAATCTTGTAAAAATTAGTAATGTAAAACATAGATAGTAAAAAAAAACCAAACATATTGTAGATTTCTGCTTAGTTTACACGTAGTATATTCAGGCTAAAATAAATTTGTATCTAATATTTTCCAGCAGAATGCAGCTAAAAAAGTAAAAGCAGAAAAACTAATAAAACATAATAAAGTTTGTAGATAACTAAAATTATTAAAATAATTAAGGGTAATAAGTATCATTTATACATGTGTTTGTTTAAAGTAAAAATTATAAGAAAAAAGACTTTATACTGTTATCATAAAATTTTATTTTTAAAGATTATTAAATACAATACAATGTTACACTCCTATAGTAATTTATAAGAGGTCTTCAGTTGTTAAATAAATCTTAATCAAATAGATAATTTTTTAATAATCTGCAAAATATAATTTAATTTTTATATTTATAGCAACATAAGTTGAAAACTTTTTATTGTTAAATCAATTTGAGTACTTTCGAAGTAAGGCTAGTCAAAAATTGTATCTTAGTAAATTAAACTGAATTGAAATTGAAATATAAGTGTACTGTAGTTTAAAGTTTACAAATATAAAATGACGTAATAATTAAGTGTAAAAATTAACTGAATGCTTATACTAAAGAGCTTTGCTGTACTAATAAAACTTGGTAGATTTTAATCAAACTAAAAGAACCAGCAATAAAAATGAAAATAAAATTACATTTAAAGAAAAAAAAAAGTTATATGAGAAACTGATTACTTTAAAATTACTTATTATGAGGATTTAAAAAGTCTTGTTTGGTAAAAGAACTTTTTCAGTTTACATAAACTCGGCATTAAAGATTGAATGCATAAGGCTTTCAGAATATGTAGCTGAAAAGAGTTCTCCGCTCTCACTAAAACTGAAAAGTTCTCTTTTTTATAATTTAGAAATATATATCACAGGGTAGCCACTCGTTTTTCAAATTTTTTTCAAGGTTTTTTAAATTTCTTCCAGGTTTTTAAAAGTAAACATTTTTGGGTCTATTTTTAGTTTTAAGTTAAGTTTAATGTAAGAAACTGTGTTAAATAGTATAAAAACATTGAAAAGATACTAAAAGTTACTTTAAATTTGTTTTTAAATAGAAAATTAATTGTTTTGATGATGACAAAAAAATCTTGTTAATATGATAGATTTTTTGTATAAAACTGAAAGTTTACTACTGAAAATGTTAAAATTGTAAAAAATTCCAGGTTTTTCCAGGTTTTTTTCAAAATTTCTCAAATTCCAGGTTTTTCCAGGTTATTTTAGCCTAAATTGTCAAATTCCAGGTTTTTCCAGGTTTCCAGGTAAAGTGGCAACCCTGTATATATATATATATAAAATAAGGTTATTATTTAAACTTGAACACCTTCTACTGAGCCCATTTAAAGGGCTTTTAAATAATTTATTACAAAAATAGGATTTTAAAAATACTGGTACACATGTTTCATAAGACTAGACGCCTTAATGATCAGCCATTTAAATTAAAAATAAAAAACACTTTGCTAAACATACATGCAAAAGTTATACAAATAAACAAAAAACAGTATGACGTAATATTGTGAATAACAAAAATTCAGTACAAAAATCGATCTACCATCTAGTTTTCAAACAACTAAAATTAACAAAATACAATAATTTTGAAGTATTTTACAGTCACTTAAATGTTGTTTTTGTTAATTTTAGTTGTTTGAAAGTTAGATGGTAAATTTATGTTTGTACTGAATTTTTGTTATTTACAATATTACGTCATACTGTTTTTTGTTTATTTGTATAACTTTTGCATGTATGTTTGGCAAAGTGCTTTTTATTTTATATATATATATATATAAAATATTGCGAACTGGTTGGCCTATATATTTTAGATATATTGAAGAAGGAAAAGATTTTTAGAGATGGTAACCTTGGTATATACCGTGACGATGGTTTAGCAGTGATGGATATTCTACCCGGACCAGATATGGAGAGAAAAGTCAAACATCTAAGAAAAGTCTCTAAAAACATTGGTTTTGATATCACCATCGAAGTCAATCTGTTTGTAACAGACTTCTTAGATGTTACTTTAGATCTTCAAAATTAAAGCCATAAGCCGTATAGAAAACCAAATGCGCATACGGTTTATGTGAATAGCAGGTCAAACCATCCAGAGCATGTATTAAAACACATACCGGTGGTAGTGAATAACCGCCTCCAGAAGATTTCTAGCAGTCAAAGCATTTTCAAGGAAACAACCCAACAATACCAGGAAGCTATAAGAGAAAGTGGGTACGATCACGAGTTAGCCTATAGCCACAAAAGCGAGAAGGGTAAGAACAAGAAAAGAAGGAGAAGAAATATTTATATTTCAACGCTCCATTCTGCAAAAGTGTGGCAACACGGGTTGGGAAGCGCTTCCTAGAGATTGTGGACAATAACTTTACTGAAAACCATCCATATTGTAAAGTTTTTAACAGGAAGACACTAAAAGTGTTCTACTCCTGCATGCCAAACATGAAACAACTTATAATGGCACACAATCGAAAGATGTTAGACACGCAGGACAAAGAGAGGCGAATGTGTGACTGCAAAAAACAAGAATGCCCGGTAAATGGAAGTTGCTTAATGGAAAATATTATATATAAAGCTACAGTCATAACTGAAAACCAGACCAAGTTTTATGTTGGCTCGACTGGATTATCGTTCAAGAATCGCTACACAAAGCACAAATACAGCTTCAAACACGAAAAACATAAAAATACGACAACTTTATCGCAGTACATTTGGAAACTAAAAAATAACGAAGTTAAATTTAAACCTCAGTGGGAAATATTAACAAGAACGAAAAATAAATATAGTTTTAAAAACGGTTGTAAATTGTGTAATGCGGAAAAAATCGAAATTTTAAAAGTTAATAAATCAGAATCTCTAAACAAAAGAAACGAATTAGAAACTGGCTGCATACATTATCTAAAACAATTTATCTAAAAACTCTGTAATAATTTTGTCTAAAATCAACTATCTATTATTACGTATTACCTAATTTTGTATAATTTTATTGCTGTACTTACAAGTTGCTTTTCATTGAATAAAACTTGGCTGAAGACGCGTATTAAACGCAGAAACAGCTGTACCAAGCAAAAGTTTATTTTGTGTATTTTAAATTATATATATATATAAAAATGCTGGAACATATGTTTCATAAAGACAAAAAAGATTGTCTCTAATTTTCAGCCAGTTCAAATTTAAGATAAAAAGCACTTTGGTAAACAAAGATGCAAAAGTTTACAAAAAAACAAAAACAAATGACGTAGAAACTGAACATTGTACATTACAAATATTCAGCACAAAAATCGATCTACCATCTAATTAATCAAACAACTAAAATTGACGAAAACAACAGTTAATTGACTAAAAAATACTTCAAAATTTGTTGTATTTTAAAAGGAGCTTTTTCATATGTCGAAACGACGATATGAATTCACTCCTTTTATTTAAACAGCCTTCCTTTTTTAACGCATACATAACGGCTGTTGATTCTTTTAAGCACAGCCTATTAACAGGGTTGTTACCATCTGCTTTTGGCTGTGCTCTTTTTATCACCTCCCAAATTAATTTAAAATCAATGTTTTTGCGCTTAAGGCCGCAAACAATATGCTAACCATTAACATACTTTTAAAAATATAAATAAAAAACAAAGCACGCGTTTATCGGATTATGTCTGGAGCTTTTTTCACAGGTACGGAAAAAGGCCAAACATGGAGTGGAGTATTTTTCAAAGATCAAACATGCATCCAACGGAGTAAGTAGAATTTGCCCAACTTCCAATACAGAAAGAGCAGTAATTGCAGCGGAAGATAAAGACCTACTTCTGAATAAGCGGCAAGATTTATCGAATATTTGTCCCCACAACCGACGATTCTAGTTTAAATAACTCTGTCTACTTATGTACTTATTTGTTTCACATCATTCACATTTACAATCACAAACACTTGCAAATTTAATACTTCATGTTTTTAAGCTGCATAAATTATTGATCAATTTGTTAAATTTATTATGACGTAACATTTCTGCACAACTCAATTTAATTTTCATTTTAAAAACTCGCCTATTCTTAGATCCTATCCTATTATTTTAATAAAATGTGTATTTTTGTATTTTTGTTAAATTTATTATGACGTAACATTTCTGCACAACTCAATTTAATTTTCATTTTAAAAACTCGCCTATTCTTAGATCCTATCCTATTATTTTAATATAATTTGTATTTTTGTAGACAGTTTTATAATTTTATGTTTTTATTCCACATAAACACTATACATAATCATACATCCTCCATACATAGACTCCGTAGATCTGTTCTTAAATTTATTTGAGAGCAGTGAAACGCCGTTAGTCGGAATAAAGTTTTAACACAAAAACATCTGTGGTATATATATATATATACAAAATAAGGTTAATGTTCAAACTTAAACACCTTCTACTGAGCCAAATTGAAGTAGTACAGTGCTTTTTATTTTGAATTTAACTGGCTGATGATTAAAGCTTTATGAAAAATTAAAGCTAACACATGTCCAGAATTTTTAAAACCGCCATTTCAATAAATTATATATATACATGCATATATAAAATTAAGTTATTTAACTTGATAAATCTTGAAGCTTCTATATATATATAATATATATAGAACTAAAATACACAAAATAAACTTTTGCTTGGTACAGCTGTTTCTGCGTTTAATACGCGTCTTCAGCCAAGTTTTATTCAATGAAAAGCAACTTGTAAGTACAGCAAAAAAAATATACAAAATTAGGTATTACGTAATAATAGATAGTTGATTTTAGACAAAATCATTAACAGAGTTTTAGATAAATTATTTTCGATAATGTATGCAGCCAGTTTCTAATTCGTTTCTTTTGTTTAGAGATTCTGATTTTTTAACTTTTAAAATTTCGATTTTTTCCGCATTGCACAATTTACATCCGTTTTTTAAACTATATTTATTTTTCGTTTTTGTTAATATTTCCCACTGAGGTTTAAATTTAACTTCGTTATTTTTTAGTTTCCAAATGTACTGCGATAAAGTTGTCGTATTTTTATGTTTTTCGTGTTTGAAGCTGTACTTGTGCTTTGTGTAGCGATTCTTGAACGATAGTCCAGTCGAGCTAACATAAAACTTGGTCTGGTTTTCAGTTATGACTGTAGCTTTATATATAATATTTTCCATTAAGCAACTTCCATTTACCGGGCATTCTTGTTTTTTGCAGTCACACATTCGCCTCTCTTTGTCCTGCGTGTCTAACATCTTTCGATTGTGTGCCATTATAAGTTGTTTCATGTTTGGCATGCAGGAGTAGAACACTTTTAGTGTCTTCCTGTTAAAAACTTTACAATATGGATGGTTTTCAGTAAAGTTATTGTCCACAATCTCTAGGAAGCGCTTCCCAACCCGTGTTGCCACACTTTTGCAGAATGGAGCGTTGAAATATAAATATTTCTTCTCCTTCTTTTCTTGTTCTTACCCTTCTCGCTTTTGTGGCTATAGGCTAACTCGTGATCGTACCCACTTTCTCTTATAGCTTCCTGGTATTGTTGGGTTGTTTCCTTGAAAATGCTTTGACTGCTAGAAATCTTCTGGAGGCGGTTATTCACTACCACCGGTATGTGTTTTAACACATGCTCTGGATGGTTTGACCTGCTATTCACATAAACCGTATGCGCATTTGGTTTTCTATACGGCTTATGGCTTTAATTTTGAAGATCTAAAGTTACATCTAAGAAGTCTGTTACAAACAGAGTGGCTTCGATGGTGACATCAAAACCAACATTTTAAAAACTTTTCTTATATACATTTCATTTATATATATATACATATGTATATTTATTTATATATATATAATTAAGTTATTTTACTTGATAAATTAAATCTTTCGCAATGAGCCCACCTTAAGGGTTTTATTAATAAATTAATCATCGAAGTCAATGTGGCTGCGCTGGATGCTGTAAATATAATTTGAAAGGGGGCAATTGCCGTTCAGAGAACATCGTTTACAAGGCCACAGTTAACTCTGGCGTTGAGACGAGGTTCTATGTCGGCTTGTGCTCGACTCAGTTTAGATTCAGGTATGCCAATCATAAAAATCTATTTAATGCGGCATATATGAAAATGACACTGAACTTTCGAAGTATGTTTTTGGCTGAAAGCGCAGCGGCATTGACTTTGAAATATCCTGGGAAGTTATAAAAAGAGCACAGCCTATAGCTGACTTTAATAACCCAATATGTAGGCTGTGTCTCAAAGAAGCAACAGAGTTGTATATGCACTGAAAGACAAGAGATGCCTAAATAAAAGAAGTGAGTTTGTATCGTCTTGTAGACATATAAAAAAATCGCTTTTAAAGTTTAACAAGTTTTAATTTCATCTTAAAATAATCTAAATTTCAATTTGTATCTTAATTTTATCTTTATCTCTTTCAATTATCTTTCCTAATATATAGTTACTCACTGAAGTTTTATAAATTTTTGCCAGTTTATTGTCGATTGGTAAATTAATTTTTGCACAAGCCGTTTTGCATGATTTTTAGTAGTTCCAAAATTACGTCATAATCCATTAATGCTAAATTTTAACTTTCATTTGTGTATTTTGTTTTGTGCTTTATTTTAAACTTGTTTTGAAGCTGATGAGTGCATAGGCACGAAACTCGAGTCCTTTGAGTTTTACATCTTTAAATAAACCTTTATATATATATATATATATATAAATGTGTTTTGTTATATTTTTAAATAAGTTATGACCGTAAAAAAGTTGTTCAAATTTAGTGCGAAAAACTATAAAAAAGAGAGCTTTTCAGTCTTAGTGAGAGCGGAGAACTCTTTTCAGCTACATATTCTGGAAGCCTTATACACTCAATCTTTAATGCCCAGTTTATGTAAACTGAAAAAGTTCGTATACCTAGCAAGACTTTTTAAATCCTTATACTAAGTAATTTTAAAGTAATCAGTTTCTCGTAAACTTTTTTTTTCTTTAGATGTAATTTTATTTTCATATATAATGAAAATATGAAATAAACACTACTACAAAGTTTTGTTGGTATTTTCTATGTCATGGAAACATCTTCACCCAAGGAAAAAATTGTCTGGGTGCCGAAAAAGGAGTTAAAGTCATTAATAGCTAGCCGGATTCAGCCTGTTTTGTATAATTATGTTTTAATTTTGGGTTGCCAAAGATCTTGGAAAAACTTTTTCAGGTTTTCTAAACTTCTTCTAGGTTTTTGAAAGCATTTTATTTAGTACAAAATAAGTTTAAGGTGAAAAAACTGTCTTAAATAAAACAAAAATATTTTTTAATTTAATGTGTATATAATAAATAAAATTCTGAATGACACAATAAAATTATTTTATATGACATATTTTTTATACCTAATCAAAACTTTATCATTTTGCATGTAAAAATTGTTTAAAATTCCAGGACTGTGAATGTTTTGTAGTGATTTTGTTCAAAATTCCGGGTTTTTCCAATTTTTTTTTTGCTTATTTTGTCAAATTCCATATTTTTTGACAACCCTGTTTTTACCGTTTAATAAAATTGAATTAGGCTTTTTGATATGAGAGTACAAAGAAGGAGAATTCAAATATTTTATTATAGAAGGACCAAAATAAATAGGTAAAAATATGACTATTAGGTTGGAAGTATATCTCCTGCTATAATTTTTAAGCAATTATTCCTAAACTTTCTCAGTTTAATCTTAATTTAGTAACTAAAAACACTATTCTAGAACTTTTTTTTATTCTCTATTAAATCTCTATTAAATATAAATAAAGGAACATGTTTTTGGTCATAAAATTATTAATTAAATTTTCTATTAAAAATATAAATTTAAGTGTTTGTTAACAAAAGATCCTAGTGAAACAAGTTCACTGGATTATATAATAAAAACAAATTATACAGTATCCTTCAATAAAAGAACAATAAAAGAAGGATACTGTATAATTTGTTTTTATTAATTAGATTTTCTAATTTTTTAAAAATACTTTTTTCTTATAATGCAAGAAAAATTTCTTAAAATATGAGGTTAATTGATTAAAAAATAAAGGAGAAGATATATTATTGGTAAATTTTCCAAAACTTCGAGAATATCAGAAATATAATAAATATCTTCTTCATACGTTTGTATTGAAAACTTTTAACACAGCTGATTATATCTCAAAAGTTTTTTTTATTTTATTCAGTAAAAAGTATATTGTAATATATTACTTAATGTAAGGGCTAATGTTAAAATTGTTTATTGTTGCACCCCTCCCTATGGTCTAAAATTGGTTACATGACAATTTAAATTCGGACAACTCAAATTTTTAAAAATTACGTAGCAATATTTTAGAAAATAGTTTATATTTAAGGCGGTTGCAGATCTACTTACAGGGTTGCTAAATGTGTTTTGCAAATTTTCTCCAGGTTTTCAAAAGTACACATTTTTGGGTCTTTTTTAGTTTAAAGTTAAGTTTAAGGTAAGAAACTATATTAAATAGTATAAAAACATTGAAAAGATACTCTTAAGCTACTTTAAATATGTTTTTAATTAAAAAAGTACTTTGATGACGACAAAAAAAATGTTATCTATATGATAAATGTTTTGAGTCAAATCAAAATTTTACTGCTTGACGTCTTAAAATTGTTATTGTTCCAGGTTTTTCCAGGTTTTTTAGCCTAAATTGTCAAGTTCCAGATTTTTCCAGGTTTCAAGAATTTTGGCAACCATGTATTTAATAATATTATGACAGTAATTAAAAAAAAAACAAATAAGAGAATTTTAAAAATTATTAGAAAATACTTTATTTTATAACTTGTATTAGCCATATCCAGGGTTGCCCCACACACTCAGGGAGATCAGGAAATTTTGATTAATTTTTTTTTAACTCAGGAAAACTCAGGGCAGTTTTGATTTTTTCTAAAAATTTCAGGGAAATTTTAAGATTTTTAAAAAAATCTCAGCGAATTTTTTTTTAAATCTAGAATGAGATTTAGTTAATCCAGTTTCAAAATTTTGTTCAAAACAGTTAATTTTATTTATTTTTAAGTGCTTATAAATAAGCACTTAAAAAAAAGTTTAAAAATAAAGAACTAGTTCTGCGGCTAGTTCTTCAATATTCTTAGAATTAACATTGTATTTTCTAATAAATGATAAAATTTTTAAGGATTTGAAAAAAACTCAGGGAAACTCAGGGAAGTTTAAGGTTAAGGGAAGTTTCTAGTCTATTAAACTAATTATTAATAATCTAACAAGTGAATATTCAATAAAACCTAATGATCAAACAATTAAAATTAATGAAGAAGCTACTAAAATATTATCCAACTATAATACAAAAAATAGAAAGATTCCCAAGTTCCTCAAAGCTGAAGCATTCATAACTGTCAAGGACCACAAAACTAATTTCCCCCATAACATTAGTTACAGAACAATCAACCCATCAAAACCTTTTCTTGGTAAAATTGCTAAAATAAATTTACAAACCCACATTGACAAAATAAGATCTAAATCAAATCTTACCCAATGGTTAAATTCTGATGAAGTTATAAAGTGGTTCAATAATTTCAATGATGAATCCCATAAATGCTTCATTAACTTTGATATAAAAAAATTTTACCCTTCAATAAAAAAAGAACACCTCACCAAAGCTATTAAATTTGCAGAAAAATACACAACCTTCAACAAACAAGAAACAGACACCCTTATGCACACTTGCCAAACCATTATATTTTATGACAACAGAATCTGGACCAAAAAAACAAATAACAATAACTTTGATATAGCTATGGGTTCATTCCAGGGCGCCGAGGTCTGCGATTTAATAGGCTTATACATCCTAAGCGAAATATCCCCAATCACAGGTCTATCAAATATAGGCTTATATAGAGATGATGGTCTTGCAATTATAAAACAACCCTCTGGAACCACCCTTGAAAAAATTAAAAAGTCCCTTTAAAATGTCTTCAATAGGCTTTGAAATTACAATTGATATTGGCAACACTAGCACAGAATTTCTTGACGTCTCCCTGGACCTATCCCTAAACACCTACAGTCCCTACCGTAAACCTAATTCCAAAACTAGCTACATCAACAACAATTCCAACCATCCCAAAAATATACGTAACAATATACCAAAATGATTAAAAAAAAGATTATGCAAACTATCTAAAAATGAAGAAGTTTTTAATAACATTAAAGGTTTATACCAAAATGCACTAAACAAAAGTAATTTTAAATATAATTTAGTCTACAAACATTTTAATAGTACAAACATTAACAAAATTAGAAAAAGAAATTGCATTTATTACAATCCCCCCTTTTGTAAATCTGTACAGACTAAAATTGGCAAACTTTTCCTGGATTTAGTAGATAAACATTTTAAGAAAGACAGCATCTATCACAAAATAATCAACAGAAATTCTATAAAAATATCATACTGCTGCACACCAAATATTAAGGCCCTTATAAACTCACACAACAAAAAACTCACGAAAAAATCAGATAAAAACGAAAAACTTTGTAACTGTAGAACAAAAACAAACTGCCCCGTGGATAACAAGTGTTGCCTAAGTAATGTCATATATCAAGCTAAAGTTTCCACATCCGTAAATGACCACAAAATTTACATTGATTCAACCAAAAGAACATTTAAGTCTAGATATAATGAACACAAAACCTCTTTCCCAAAACCTTTTAAAAGCAAACCCAAAAATTGTACCCAACTAACAAATCACCTATGGGATCTATACAGTAACCATATAAAATACTCAATTGAATGGAAAATAATAGAATCAGTAAAATCTAACACAAACCATACTAACATGTGCACTTTATGTAACCTAGAAAGACTACATATAGCCCTAGCAGACAAAAGAAAAACCTTAAACAAGAGAAACGAACTGATAACCCAATGCCCACATTACTTAAATGAATATTTATAATTTATATCTCACATAGGTTTCAATTTTATCAAGATATTTTGTTATTTGTGCATGTATTATAATATTATTCCCATTCTCAGTCTTAAACTGTTAAAACTATTTTATTTTTATTTTTTCTCTTTTTCAAGTCTGTTTATTAGTTAAATATATATTATTAAGATATAAGATAAATTGTGCATGCCTTATAATATACCCATTTCCAGTTGTAAATCATAATTATTGGAGAATTAGTATAATCTTTTTTTTTTTTGGGTTGGATTATTAGTAGTTTATACTGTTTTTGATTATCTCTCAACTAAATATATTTAATTTTTTATCTTATTTCTTAAATTTAATATCTGAAATTTAACCCTCATTCTATTTTTCGCTTATCTAATATTTTTCACAAAAAGCCATTTTATTCTTTGTCATCATAATACAACTGTGTTAACAACAACAATGCTTTCATAAAACTTTTAATGTTTACTCCCTGGTTTTATTTTGAACATTATTACATTATTAACTTATTATTAGAACTGTGTGCTTAATAATATGTATCTACTACTCCATAACTTCTAACTCTGTAAAAGTTTTTATCTTTTTAAATCCATTAGATATCAATACCCCACTGTATACTATGGTTTAATTGTATTGTTTGTAGACTATAATTTGATAGCTTTTAAATTAAAGGTTGTTTTGCATCAATATAATTTTTAATTTATTTATAAATTTTTTTTGTATATAAACTTAACTCAAACCAATTTTTTATTATTTGTCATTTTTAAATTATTATTTTACTACAGATTTACAATTTGAAAATCCGCTCTGCGGTGAAACTGAGTAATTGTTTGTTCTCAAAAATAATAAATTATTAAGTTTCTAGTCACTCAGGGAAGATTTTTTGACCCAAAGAGTGGCAACCCTGCATATCTCAGTATTTAAAACTTTACAAAAAAAATTTTATTGGTAATTGATAAGTTTACAAGAAATATATACTATTTTTGAGATATAACCTTTGAAAAAAATTTGCATTTAAATAATTTGCATTGTCGAAATTTGAACCGTCCAAATTTGAATTGTCGTGCACCCGCTTAAATTACCTTACTATTGCAATTTAAGTTAAAAAATAGTCTTAGATTTTAAATTTTAGACAATACACACTAAGTATTTTCTATGCAGGAGACAGTTGTCTCATAATTATATACACTACACAGATATATGCAACGCTAAAATATATTATTAATAAACATATATTTGTCATAGCTAAACAAACTATAAATATCTAGAAAATGTGCTTGCAACCTATTTTATTAGAGAACAGGTCAAATATGCACAAAGATATTTTAGCACAAACAGTAAAGTATGCACAAAGGGACACTTTTGCACGAAGGGTAATTTTTGCACGATAGTAAATAAAAATAAAAAAGGATAAATTAATAAAAAAACATAGATAAATAAAAAGTTACCGATCAAGGGGTAACAGTGATTAAAAAAAAATTAACTAGTTTTTTTTTTCAATAAAAGAAAACAAACAAAACGAAAAAGTAAAAAGATAAATTAATTAAAAAAAAGTTACCAAATGAAGTTAAGGGTTAGGGGTAACAGTGATAGTAAAAATAAATTAATTAAGAAACTAAATCAATAAAAAAACTATCAACCCTTGCAAAATGTCTTCGTGCAAAAGTGTCCCTTCGTTCATATTTTACACCTACTTATTTTTTAATACCTTACAGTTATTACTTTATTTAGGCACTGACGAGGTCTTTGACCGAAAATTAGTTTGTAAATTAAATTCTTGAAAGAATGAATTCATTTTTTCTCCTCAAGTAGTTGAGATCTTTTAATTTTTTTTCTTAAAACCAAAACATAAAATATCTTACAGTTATGTGAAACAGCAAATAACAGCATTAATTTTCTCAAAAAAAAAATTAAGAAAAGACCTGTACAAGAACTAACGGGTTTGTTGATCACATATATTTTTTACAGATAGCTCTTGAAATTAAACTTTGAAAAATTTAAAATAAACAATTATTCACAAACATTAGTAGAAGATATTGCACTATCCAGTTCATCAAAATGAGAAGAAAAGTTTGACTGAACATTTGTGAGCAACGATGGCTTTAAGTATTTTGTTGGTATTTTTTCTTCAAACAATTCAATATTATTCACAGTATTGTTTTGACTTGTTGCTATTGTGTACTCACTACCAGGTGCTATTGTTTCGCAATTTTTTGGGTAACTGTCATTAAGATCAGTATCAATCTTTTTGTTTTCAAGAAAGTCTTTAGTATCTGAAACGAATATGAAATGTATGATTCGCAAACTAAACGAATTCTAGTTAACAAAAAAAAAGTGAAGGATATAACTAAGAACTTTTTTAACATAAACAAAGAAATATTAAACATAATTCATTAATATGTATTACTAAGTAATAAATATATGTGTTTTTTTTTTTTTTAATTTTTATAAATGCTGAGTTTTTAGAATACAAACATTAATGTTTTACTGAACTATTATACTTTGGACATATGGGGGTCCAACATTTAAAAAAAAATAACATTGGCTCTTATATAAAAAACTTAAGTACAAATTACAAGCAAGTTTTTATAGAATCTATTAAACTTATACAACTTTTAAAATATTACAATTTTTGTAAAAAGTTTTCAATACAAACGTATAGACCGCAATTTATTCGAGGTCAATTTTCTCAGAAACTTAAAAATCACTAAAAATTATATTCTTCTTCATTTTTTAAGCTAGAGAACTCAAACTTTGAGGAAACGATCCTTTTATAGTTTAAAAGTTATGCGTTTTTAAAAGTACTAAAAAAATTCCTGTATTAAATATATTTTCAATTTAAACATGGACTTTTTGTGAAAAGTTGCATAAGATTGGTTAAGAAAATATATGAAATAGATTTTTAGTGAAAAAGTCTTTTTTTGCGTTTTTGGTTTATGCCTTCCATTAGGAATCTATTGAGCACACCGACTTTAATCGCTTATATCTCAAAAGTTACTTTGAATTATTATAAGCACTTAAAAATGTTTGATAGCTCAGAAAAAAACTCTAGAAAATAAGATCAGCATGTAAAAATCAAGGTATGCATTAATTACTAAAATTATTTAACAAAGCTGCTTTTTTTTTGAAGCAAACAAAAAAACTTAATTATAGTTTAATTTTTGGGTAAAGCTTTAAAAGATCAAAAAATTAAATTATTAGCGTACATACAAGTAAGCTTTACTTAACTGCAGGTGTTACTTTAACCTACCTATGCTTTATTCCTGATTTATAAAAGGAAGACTGGTAAAACGTGATTAGATTTTTAAAGCAGCTAAAAAACTTCCTATTTTTAGTACGAAAAATTGTTAAAATCAAAAAGCTGAGGTGCTTAAAAATATTCAGTTGCAGAATAAGTGAGTAAATGTATTTATTCCAACCTAAATATAACAGCAAAAACTCAAACATATAAGCTTGATAAGTACACTTTAGATTTTCTATAAATTTCATTTACATTTTAGAAACTAATCATCGAGTCAATAGCTCTAGCTCATTGGCGTTAAGTTTACTATTAAGCATAATTAAAAACTTTAACGAAAACAACAAAAAAACAATTGTTTGTTAAATAATAGCCAAGATGAGGAATGTTTAACTGATTATTAACCTTTAATACCTAAAAATAACATCATTTAAAATCAAGTTAAATATAGTTGAAAGGCGTCTAAAGGATTCGGGTACGGGTCACTTTTGCACAAGCGTCACTTTGGCACGAGCAAGCACTTTTCCACGGTAACTCTTTTGCACAAAGAGACACTTGTGCATGGCGTCACTTTTGCACGGCGACTCTTTTGCACAAAGAGTCACTTGTACGCGGCGTCACTTTTGCACGACGACATTTTTACACAATGACAATTTTTCACGGCAGCACTTTTGCACAACGATGCTTTTGCACGGCGTCACATTTTTTGATAAAAATTACTTATTAATTTTACTAACATAAATGTAATTCAAATCAAACTTTTCCAACTTTATTCAAAATTCTTCAACTTTTTTGCAAGAAACTAATTAATTAGGAAGTTTGTTTAATATCTCAACTGACCGATTAAAAAATAATTATGCCAAACCTCATTATTCAAATGATGTTTGCATGTAATTTTTTTGCTATTTTCTCTCAGTAAGTAATTAGTTCTATAATGTTCAAAAATTGATTGTATTTTGTTTGACCGTTTTTCACCGTTAATTAGTTTGAAAAAAGTAATGAGGTCAAATTTAAGTGTCCTCTATTCTAATGATTTAATATTAAGTTTTGTTAGTCTATCAAGGTAAGACATATAAGAAATATTGCAGCGGTTGTAGATTAACCTGGAATATTTTCTCTGAACAGTTTTTATATGGTTGATATCTTTTTCAAATTATGGAGACCAAATTGGTGTGTTATATTTTAAATTAAGACGAATTTAAATGAGGAAAAACTTTTAAAGGATGTTTATATCCGTAGACTTAAAGCTCTTTAAATCTTTATAAGATGTAGTTGTTGCAATTCGGTTAAGGTAATTAGTATAGTGGTTCCATTAAAAAAATTTAGCAATAAAAATTCAAAGATCTTTAAACACTTTAGTTGAAAGTAAATTTATATTGTTTATTTTAAATTGAAAAGTAGAGATAGTAGTATTTTTTAATGTTTAGAACTTGACATTTACTAGAGTTTAAGTTTAATGTTCTATCCTTAGACCAATCGTAAATTTTATTTAAGGAATATTGTTCGATTGGCTAAACATTTTTTGTCATCTGCGGAGAGGTTAATGTTGCTGCTAACATCAACTTCTGAGGCTTTATCATTTATGTTAATATTAAATAATAGTGGACAATAATACCTCCTTGAGGGACTCCATAATAAACAGGTAAATATTCTGAAAATGTGTTATTAAATACTACTTTTTAAGGTCTATCGTTTAGAAACTCTTTTAACTAACTACCCAGACTGCTATAAATTTTGTATTGTGATAATGTTTTAATATATTTAAAATGAGAGACAGAATCGAAAGCTTTTACTCTGTATAGATTACTTAGTAGACTTATTGCTTAAAAAAGACACCAACCAAGAGTGTAAGCAATTTAGTAATTGAAAACAGGATTTTCAGTTAGGGAGAAAATCAAATTGTTTTTGGAGAATAACGTTGTTTAAGAAATAAGATGATCAAGTATTTTTATAGCAACTATATGTCCAAAGATTCTGCAAAAGATAATTGTCAAAGAAATGGTCTGAAATTTGAAGGGCTGTATTTGCTACCTTTTTTGTGTATTGGTATTACATATGAAATTTTACATTGTTTTGGCACAAGAGATATTTTGCCAGAAAACAATTAAAGACTAGTGACATTGGAAAAATTATAGAAAAAGTAGTACTTTTAATAAAATACGAAGGAATATTATCTGGTGTTCTTACTAGTTTATCTTTTAAAAGATTGACAGATTTAATTACTTCATCATTGCTTATTAAAAAAATTGCGCTTTTAGACTGTTTTTATCAATAAGTTGAAAATTTTTGTTTTCATCATCTTTATTAAATACTTTTGGGAAGGCCTTACTTATAAAGAAGCTTTATCGAAATCAGATATTATTGTATCTTTTTAAGTAAGGCCTTCCCAAAAGTATTTAATAAAGATGATGAAAATAAAAATTTGTTTTCGTCATGTAATACTAAATAAGCAGGTGCTATCTTAAGCTTAGATTTTACATAACAGTAATTTTTTTGAATTTATGTTCTGAAAATAACCTAAATCTATTGTGTGCAACTTTTTTTTCTATATATAAAATGTACTATAAATAAAACTAATTTATTCTTATAAGAATTTATTTTACAAATTAATTTTCGGTCAATGACTTCGTCAGTGCTTGAATAAATCTTATTCAAATAGAATGTTCTAGCAAAAAGATTTATTTAAGCACTGACGAGGTCTTTGACCGAAACTTAGTTTGTAAAATAAATTTTGGAAAGAATAAGTTTATTATTTCTCCTCCAGTAGTTGAGATCTCTCTATTTTTTTCTTAAAACCAAAACATATTATAAATAAAATCAAGTAATTAAACGAAGTTAATTACCTTTTTTAAGAATTAATACTCAAAGTTAAAAACCTATTTGTAAATTTTTTATAAAATATTTTCTATTAGTTATTTTTTATTAAATCTTAATTTAAAAGTAGTGCACAATAAAAAAAAATTAAAAAAAAAAACTGTATAAAATATCTTTTAGTAATCTATGAATTTAAATAGTTTTTTGAAATGATGCGCAAACTTCTAAATTTTTGGTAGACTTAACCATTAACTACCAAAATTAATTATAATCAATCAAGTTATACGTTTAAAGATTATATTATATAAATATATAATAAATTTTTTGATTAGAAAAAATATACAACTAAGTAATTTATTTTCTACCCAATCATCTTTATTTTTTTGTTGTTTACGATTAAAAGGTTCCACAACAAACGAACAAAAAGAAAAATAAACAAAATAAGAATATCTAAAGTTTTTCTAACGTTAAGTTTTAAGAGATCACTCTCCAAAATTCAATTATGTTGCAGCTATCATTAAAGTTAAAAACGATCGATGAATTCTATCATCTGCCTGTTTATATTTTAACTGTTTCCAAGCAGGCTTTATTCCAGAAACAACGTGCTCTATGCTCAGGTCTATGTAATTTTAAATTGCTTTTTGATAAAAGTTACTATTGCTAAAAATCGGATAACATATTTTTTTAGTTTGGTTTAAAATGTTACATACACTTTATGCAATCGTAATACTTCTTTAAAGTATGTACATCAAATGAAAAATACTTAAGTATTATAAATCAGTCAAAAGATTTGTGTTTTAAAGCCCTACTAGATTAAGTTTATATTTCTGTTTAAAAGTCAACGAATTTCAGTGTATTTTTATCTTAGTCTTCATAGTTGTTTTAATCTAAAATGATGATAAAAAATCAACTTATCTATTTTATTTAAATTAAGATTATAAATATAATTAAAGTGAATTGCAGTACATTATTATATTGTTCTACGTAAAACTTTAAATAAAAACATTACATTAAAATCTCATTAAAAAGCTATCACATTTTATTCATTCAAAATAATTTGCGTTTTTAATCGAATTTTATTTAAGTTGATGAAAACAAAGTTACATATTTAATTCATTTAAATTTTTATCAAATAAAGTAAAAATTAGAAGCGTGCAAAAGTGAAGTTCGGTTCAAAATTTAACAATTGTTTAAATTTTCCCAGTGCATAAATATTTCCGTGAAAATATAACGCCATGCAAAAGTGACGCTTTGCAAAAATGTCGCCATGCAAATTTAACGTCGTGCAATAAGTGACGCGGTGCAAAAATATTGACGTGTAAAAATGTCGCCGTGCAAAAATGACCCTGCGTGCAAAAGTGTCCCCTCGTGCAAAAGAGTCGCCGTGCAAAAGTGTCCTTGACTAAAAGTGTCCCCTTGTGCAAAAGTGACACCTCGTGCAAAAAAGACACCCACCCAAAAGATTCACCTATACTAGCTTGGCCTACATTAGCCTAAAATTTAAAACTATTCTGTAAGCCAGTGCTTCTGAAATGGGGTTCCGCGAAGCCTTTCGAAATTTCAAAAAGAAATTTGAAAAAAAAAACATAAATCAAAAAACTTCAAAAAAAATGGAATACATAAAATGTAAAACATATATAATTATAGCATTCCTTGATCTGCTTAGTGTGTATCTAGCGGTAAGACTTTTAATGGGTACTCATTATTGTAAGGTGTCCTTGTTGCGCAAATTTTAGCAAATTTTTTGAAAATCTATTTTTAGCGAAGTCATGAAAATACTGGTATATTCACTAAAGCAAACAATGTAGGAGCAATCAAAACAAATTCGAAATGTTTACATAATAAAACTAAATAAAAAATCTTTATCAGAAACTTATTTCTGGTATATTATATTGTTTCAAATGCTGTAAAAATGTTTAAAAAGATGTCTGTTAGCTTGATTTAAAATTTAATATGCATAAGGCTTATTTTTACTTAAAAAATGCTACTATAATTTAGAAAAAAATCTGGCCAGGCCTATAAGATTTTAACAGAAATTGAATTTGAAATAGTTTTATTAGACTCACATGATAAAAAATGACACTCTAATTTTTAAAGTTGTGGCCAGGTCTTTAAAATTTCAAGAGAAATTGAGTTTAAAATATTTTTTTAAATTTACATGATAAAAGTCTTTAAATTTCTATGTGTTAGCCAAGTTTTAAAGTTTGTTATTTAAGTATTAAATGCTTTTTCTGTTTAATTATAATAATTCAATGATTGTTTTTTGATATTCATTTATAAAAAAACATCTAAAGAAAGTAACAAAAAAATTTTTAATATTAAAAAATGATGTTATTTTTAAATTTATGATTTTAAAATAAAAAATATAAGATAATGATTTGCTTAATCAAGGTTTTTTTTTATGTAATTTTAGTTGCAACATTTTTTTGTTGAAACATTACTGTTATGTTTATTGTTCTACTATTATTATTGTTATTGTATATTGTTCCATTAAATTTTACATATAACGTTTAATATTACATTAATATTATATTAAACATTTTATGTAAAATTAAATTAGGGGTTCCGCGGAAATGTTGAACTTTGGAAAAGGGTTCCGCCACTAGAAAAAGGTTCAGAAGCACTGCTGTAAGCATCATCTGCTTGTTCCGAGATACTTCAAAAAAAGAAGAGTTTTTTACTTTAGCTTAACACTATATAAAACCGAGCGAGGCATGTATGGAGAGTTTTTGCAGTTTTATGAATATTCTTAGATAAAGCTTTAAAACTTTCAGCGCAGTTTTTGAATATTCATGAGTAGAATGATAAAACTTCCGTCGTAGTTAAGCGTCGCAGCTTTTTGTTTAAAGCGAATGCGCTTTGCATTTGCAGGTTCATTCGCTTTTCGTTCTGGTTAGCTATCATTGTTAGCAAGAGTAGTTACAATTAAAGCAAACGCTTTTTTGTTTTAGCAGGCACTTTTTAGACTCTTGGTGAACAAGATTTAACTGCTTTTTATTAGAATCGTGTATTGTTTGACCTAGTAACAACCAAAACATAGATAGAGTTAGTTTAACATTAGTTTAACATAGGGGTGGGCAACGTACGGCCCGCGGGCCAGATCCGGCCCCAAGAGTCAAAATGACCGGCCCCCAAACCATTTTAAAATTTAAATGGAATCCGGCCCGCAAACAAAATTTATCTGGCCCGCGAGTGAATGATCCGGCCCGCTAGAAATTTTCAAAATTTATATGAAACCCTATAAGCCAATGTAAATATTACAAAATTTGTACAAAACTTTTTTTGAATTATTTTCACAAAATAAGCTGTAAGACTTTAACCTGAAACCATTTTTAAAAATGGCTTTTAATTTTTGTAGTAATAAAAACACTCTTTTGTTATAGGTAATTAATAAATTGATTCAAAATTTTAAAACACAAGATAAATTAGCATCCAGCCGGATTCAAGTCTTTTGAAATTAGTTCTATTCGGATACGAAACCTTGTCTAAAATTAGTATTTATCCGGATCCGGATAACATTTTTGAATAAAGATCCGGATCTAAAAAAAAGTCCAACTGGATCCAGTAGATCACTTACTCGAAATGCTCCTGCCCGCTGAGGACTATTTTATTTTGGATCGGGCCCGTTAATTATTTACGTTGCCCACCCCTAGTTTAACAGAATGTGTTTTGGTCTAGTTGTGAACGTCACTTAGATTGTATTTTAGCAATTATATGCGTTCAGCTTTCGTTGTTTTTAGCGACTGTTACTCAGCATTGCACTTATATTTTAGTCCACTGAATTCAGTAAAAACCGCTGAGAAACGACAGCAAGTGTAGTTTACACTTTACAGGTTTCGTCGCTCGCTTACAATCATTTTTTCAAGCTCTTTTCGAGTTAATATAGTAAGGTACACGTTAAAAAAACTAAGTTTAAATTTAAGATTTACTTATTAGTCTATATTGAGATTATATATTAAGCTATTTTTTAGAATCATTGTAGATTAATTTAAGTAATTGCGGAATGACGCATAAGTTAATAGAATACAATTCTGAATTAGCCTTAAAGATTTGCAAAACATTTTTAACTACAAAAATCGGCGAAAGTCTGCAGGACTTTCTTATGCCGTGAGACAAACTCAAGTTTTACAAAAAGGTTATCATACCAATTCGATCATCAGACAACAAGCCTTTGATAGACTGGTACTGGTTTTGTATTTATTAAGACTCATCAGTCAGACACAACCGAAAAACCTGCAGTCTTCAATCTACAAGCGGTTTATCATGATTAACTAGTGGACAATGAATTAAACGAAGCACGGCAAAAGACAATGCTGACGTCACTAATCAATACCAGTAAACTTCATGCGAAAGCAAGATTAAACCGTTTGTAGATTGACAATGCAGATTTTTTGGTGGTGACTAACTGAGGAATCCTAGTATGGACTAAACCAGTGGTCGGCACGCTATTTCGAATCCGTGAACCTTAAATCACAAAATTAAAATTCTATGCACCACAATTTGCATTCTAAAGCGCCGCTAGTGTTTAAGAATATGTAAACACTTTTAATCATTTTTTTACTAATAACCTTTAAATTTACCAGTTTACCCTATCCATTTTAATAAACTTTAATATTGATGATCTAATTTTTACAACAACCAGAGTTTTAGTATTTAAAATTTAATAAGTAAGTTTGACACTATTACATGTTAACCTCTTTTGAGTCAGAAAATAAGCCTGAGTGACTAAAGACTGGACTTTGTACACTAGCTAATCATAAAGAGTGGTATGTATAAGCAAAAACTAATTTAAATTACAATGAAAATTAGACATTTATAGATCTTGAATTATTTAAATATTAATAATTAATTACAAATTAAAAAATTTCAAGTAAAGTAACAGTTGAAGGTTTTTAAAAGATATCAAAATAAACCCAAGATTTTTAATAAATTTATAACTAGTCTCAGTCAAGATGAGTTTTTGTAAATATATTAAAACTAGCCTCAGTTGGTCTAGGTTTTTCATGATCTAAAACTAGACTTAATTATTATTAGAGAGCTAAGTATGTGACAGTTCTGATATTATTGACCCTTCCTATACTTTAACTTTTTTATAAGTAAAACATATTTGAATTTTTTTGGCCTAGCTAATTTTTTGTCAAATATCAGTTGATTAAGCTGATTAATATAGTGTTTTTAATGTAGCAAAACGCTTTTAAACAATAAGAGCTAATAAAATTAAACATTAATAGAATACTAACCGTTTTATTTTGTTTTAAGAATGTATGAGATTTGCTCACTTCTGTTTTTCTTTGGGCGGTTAAGGGTGGAAGAATTTTTACATAAGGTAACAGAATAGAGCTAGGAGAGTACAAAAAAAATCGTTTTATTAACAACAAAATGGTCAATTAGATATCAAGGTTGAATATGTCTTAAATGTAAAAAGGTTAAAAATAAACTTTAATTTACTTTCTGCGCGAAAAAAAAAAAATTATGTAGCCCAAAATAAATTTCATGCACCCCAAAAGTCCCGTGCATCCTAAAAGAAATTTCATGTACACTAGTGTACACCGTGCCGACCACTGGACTAAACCAGTCTCAGTCTACCGAAAGCTTGTAATCGATTTAGTAAAAACAACTTTTATTTCAAACTGTTGTAACAGGTATGAACTGTTAAACCCAAACCTGTATTTATTACGGCCATTATCAAGAAAGTCAAGATGCTTCGCGCCATAAGTAACTTAACACGACCATCACAACAGTATCCAAGACAACCTACGACCGGTTTCGTCCTCATCAGGCAGGAATAGTCGCGAGAAACCGCTGTTCAGATCTAACCGAGCGCAGACTATAATCTCACGATAAGCTGACAATATCTGAGACGTTGGGCTGTGAATGATATAACTGTATCAAATTTTTCAACTCTACTCACAAATGGTAGCTTCAGTGGTTTGTACTTAAGTCCGCTTGGTTAAATGTAAACAGCAGTTTCTCGCGAGTATGCCTGCCTGATGTCTTAAAGAGGACGAAACCGGTCGTAGGTTGTCTCGGATAATGTTGTCGATAGTGGTAAAGTTTACTATTGTTGAACTTTGGTAATATTTATTACTAAAAAGAAAAATTAAGCATCTTGTAACTTTTAAGTATAAACATTGATAAAATTGTCTACAAATAAAATCAAGAGTAAAGGCAAAGTTAATACTTACCATTAGAAGCTAACTGGGATGAAAAACGTGAGTGAAATGTTGTAATATCTGATGGCTTAAAATACTTGGTTGGTATTTTGTCTTCATATAATACAATGTTGTTTACAGTATTGTTTTTGCTCGTTGCGAGAGTATACTCACTATCGGCTACTATGGTGTTACAACTTTTTGATAAGTCATCACTAAGAGAAACTTCATTGTTGTTTTGAAGATAAATTTTAGCATCTAAAATAAAAACGCTTTTCATTGTCTTATTGTAAAATTATTAAAAAAAAACTAAAGTCAAGTTGACAAAAAAAATCCTACAACTATTGCATCATTTTGTAAGTCTAACTTTAATAGTCTTGGTTGGATCAGGAGTTATAAGCCTTTAATGAGAAATGGGCTATATAAGTAATAAAAAAAAAATTATAATCCACAAAATTAAAAATATGTTCATAAAGTTACTTTTATGAAAATAACGCAAATTTAAGGACTTTAAAAGTGCTTAAAATTGCGTAACTATCATATACCTATTTACTAACTAACAAAATTAAAACTAACTATTTGGTGCAAGATCAGAGAACATCATTGATTTTTTTAAAATTGTAGATGTATTGCTTTTGTTTTCCACATGTAAATTGTAATCCTCCTTATTCTGTTAAAAAAATGATAATAATAATATAGTAACATTAGTTAGCAACTGATTAATAAAAAAAATAACTAAATGATCTATACATTTTCATCATCAAGGTGTGCACCTGTGCAATGAGCACATTTATGTACAAATAAATTATTTTACTGTGCAGAGATACTTAGATTTATGATATAACTGTTTTCAAAATAGTTCGTATTTCATCTTATTTCAATTTCTAAAGCTAACTTATGACATTCTAAATAGTGTTAATTCTATTACAAATTAAATAAAAAATAAATAAATAAAGCAAAGGTTTTGGTAGTAGAGAAGGATACTTGTATTTATCTAGCGAGCACAGATTTTTTGTACTTACTCTCCACAGCTTTTGAAAACTTTAAGAAGCACTAATATAAAAAAATCTTGAACTTTTTTAATTCAATACTTAAACATTAGCACTTAAATAAACGGCTAAAACAACGGCAACAGTCTATGTTATAATCTGCGACTTGACTTTGTTTTTAGGACTCATTAGGCAGATATAGACACGATGAACGTTTCTATAAACCTAATTAAACATGCTAAGAATTTTAACACTAAAACGTCCATTTTTTTATCAGTAAGGAAAATTGATGCAAATAAATTATTACATCTCAACCTCTTCTTTAATATTAATAGCTTCAATATGAGGCTATCGCAAATTACAGAATTTTACTGGTTTCTTTACCAGCTCATGACTTTGTTCAATTGACAACTATATAGAAAAAGAAAGTTCTGCTTATACGAGAATTAAAATTAAACAAGCAAAACTTGTTCAAATTCAACTAAGACTAGAAATACTTTTTAAGAAAAATAATTTCACATTAAGCAAAAGTCATTAAAATAAAAGAAACACTTGATTCAAGCATTTATTAAAATGAAATTGTTTGTTAATTTAAATGCTAAAATAATTTTGCATTACAGAACTTAATATAAGGTCAAAGTATATTGAAAGTAGATTTATAATTTACATTTAGTTATATAAGAACACTTAAAGTATAAAATTTAAGTCAGATTTTACAGAATATATTAACTTGGTTAACTTTAGACATGTAGTTTTCTTTAGAAAAACTTTTACGATCCAAGCGTAACATATGGACAGCAATTTTTCATCCTCATTTTTCTGTGAAACTTTAAAACTCACTAAAAGTCTATCTACTTTTTAGGTTTCATAAGCTAGTGACTTTAAACTTCTAGAATACATTCTTTAAATAGTATTAAAAAATCAGGTAAGAAATTGTTTACATTATAGTTGTAAATTGTGACAAAAAAAGAAAAAAGGTAGATTTATAAAACTGTAAATATAATAAAGAACTTCGTTCATGGAAATTATTCAAACACATGGAACGAACTGACTGAAAAAACTTAATGGGTTAAAATATAAAGCGGAGGTAAGTTTTTATTTTTTGCTCTTTTTGATTGCGCCTTACATAAAAACCTCATTAAAAGCACTGGCTTATATTGTTTATATCACAAAAGTTACTATGATTTTTCTAAGCAGTAAAAATTGTTTGATAGTTTATATTCAAAAATTTAAAATTAAACTTGTAAAATACAAATTAGACATCCTATGGTCTTAATCTTTACTCATATGTTTTAAAATCTTTTTTTTTTTAAACTAACCTCGTTTTTTATCGTATTTTCATATTCTGCTGTAAATTTTGAAGGAGTGTTTGAAGCATTAGAACTTAGCTCAGACTTGTGGTCCTCATTTTCTGTAAAATAAAAATTGTCAATTTTAAATTTAACTGGTCGGTCATGAATAATTAAGCATAAAAAATTACTAAACTCTAACCTGCATAATTATCTGTATTGGAGGAGAAACTTGAATTGCAACTAAATTGAAAGGAGTCAAGTTCATGTAAGTGCTTGGATGATAACTGTACTTCTGCATCAATATCTTCATCGTCTATATGTGTATTTTTTAGCTATATATTTTTTAATTCAACTACATTTACTTTATTAATTAAATTAATTTTATTTTAACAAATCTCAGTTTTCTTAAATACAAAAAGTTTTTATTTTTATATGTTTTTATAACAGCCATAACTAAGATGGTGAGATTTTTGGTTGAAACTTAATGTAAAATTAATAAAATTATAATATAATAAGATACAACTTAAGGCCATAGGGGGGGTCCACTTTGTTTTTTACAACTTGATCTTATTTTGTAGAATTTAATCTGAGCTATCAGACACTTTTAACCGCTTAAAAAAACTCAAAGTAACTTTTGAGATATAAGCGATCAAAAAAAGGGCGTTCAATAGGTTCCTTATGGAAGGCAAAAACTAAAAATGCGAAAAAAGACTATTTCACTAAAAATCTATCTCCTCCTTCATTTTTAGAGTAATCTTTCTCAAATTTTTACAGAATGTGTATCATTAAACTTTAAAGAGATCTATTGTAGGAATTTTTTTAATTTTGAGAAAAAAAAATTATTGTCAAAAAACTACCCTTTTTTTTTAGTTTTTTGTGGATAAAATTTTTATTTTTCAAAATTTCAAAAATTCCAACATTCAGATTCTTCAAAATATTAAAAGGAACATTTCCTGAAAATTTGAAGTCTAAAGGTCAAAAAATAAAGGAGGAGATAGGTTTTTAGTGAATTTTTAAATTTCCGAGAAAATTGACCCCGAAAAATTTGCGGTCCATACGTTTGTATCGGAAACTTTTTACAAAAAATAAAATATCTCAAAAGCTAAATTATATTTTTGAATTTTATAAAAACAGGCTTGTAGTTTGTATTTAAAGCTTTCATATAAAAGCCAAAGTTATTTTTTGTAAAAAAAAGTCGGACCCCCCCCCCCTATGGCCTTAATAAAACATTAAAAATTGATATTTAAATAAGCAAAGCCCGTCTGAAAATCAAAACAAGTAGTATTCTAATCGAATTTGAGTAGAATAAGTATTTGCATACCAAAACTATTGCTTTTATATTATTACTAGAAAATAAACTATAAGTATTTTACATCAATTAACCTGCTTCTTGTAAGGGAATATTTTCCTTGTTTTTGGAAGTATTTTCTCTACTAGTAATGTGAATTAAACTAGCTGTACTTCGAAATTCTGAAAAATTGTAAAATAAAAGAAACTAACCAATTTAAACCATATACTTATTTGACTCTTAAATAAATCTATAGTTCCCTATTTGTTTGAAAACTGTATATAGGGTTCAAAATATAACTCTATAACTTTCAGTTTTAATCCATGGTAGTTTAATTAAAAGTTTAGTCTTAATCTGTATTCTTAAATTTAGTTATTTACCATCAAAAGCGTTACTGTCAAGCAGACTTAGTGAAGATCCATTTGTAAAACTTCGTTCGTGTCTGTAAAAAATATTGAAATTTGAGTTTAACAAGTTAAAGAAATAAACTATTGCAACTTTTGTGTGTTGACTTAGATGTATGTTTAATTTGTCATTTAATTATCTACTTGTTTATAACTTATTTATATATTCTGTTTCAAAATTATTAAAATATTAAAACAATATGTCTCAACTCTACACATAACATTTAAAAGAGAGATATTTTGTTCATTTAAAATACTGTCATTCATGCTGAAAAATACTTACTGTTAGAGGTAGTTACAAAATATAATATCAATACAAATAGTAGGGTTGGGCAACATACGGCATGCAGGGCAAAAATGACCGGCCCGCCCAGATCAATATTACAAAATTTGTATAAAACTTTGTATCAAATTTCAACAAAACAAAACGCAAGAGTTAGAATTTAGAAACATGTTAAATTTATTTTGTTAATATATTACTACTAATAAAAACACAATTTTGTCCTAATTTTGTTTTTAACTTAGTTGGAATATTCTTTTGTCAAATTACCTTGAGAAAATGTTTTTATCTTATATCTGATATTTTACATATTTACCTTTGTCAATCTACCATGTCAATGACTTTCATAAACAATGGACAAGTCAAAAATGACATTTTTACCCTAAAAAACAATGAGTTGTTTATATCAATAACACGAAAAATATTTTTTTATCTCCAAACAAATAGTTTACAACTATTTCAGTCAAACTGCTTAACTTTACAATTCAACAATGATTAGGAAAAGTTTCATATTGCATTTGGGTCTTAAAGCCGCAAAAACAGCAACTATTAAAAGCAATAAAAAAGTATAAACGTTATACTCAATATTCCAATAAAGGTTGGTCCTCATATTTTGCAATTAGGTGAATTTGTTTAGGCATATGAACGAACCAAATACCAAACTAATAGGGAAGGGTACTTTCGCTCATGAAATGTACCCTGTAGTTAAGGCATAAAGGTTAAATGTAAACAATTTTCTCCCAATCTCAGTAAGAATAACTTGACACATTTTCAACACTTGCAAATAAAGAACAATCAGTGACATCAACGGAAACGTACATAATGTTATATTTTCAGCTGATAATGAGTTTGGTGTGACAATGAACTTTAGTAAAACAGTGCTCTCATAGAAATATTAAAACAAAAAACATTTATGATATACTTAACAAGTTTACTTATTGATATACTTAAGAGTTTGTCTCGAGTAAGTTTTAGTTTCTAATTATTGCATTTATATAGTTATTTGCCTTAACTAAAAAAGAATGCTCAATTTACTGGGGTGTAAATAATAGTTTTGTTAATGTTTTGTTGACTCTTGGCTTAAAATCACAATTTTAGACAATTCTTAATTCCATTTAGATAAATTTCAAGGTATAAATATGTATTTTTTAAAAAGCTCTGAATCCAGTTTTTTTCCTTTTTCTTTGACTCATTATATTAATATAAATTCAATTCGTTTTAAAAACTAGTACCAGTTTCACCTAGTTATACTCTGACATACTTGAATTTTCGAATATGCAACATTTTAGTTTTTGTTTATATTTTTCACGCATGAATAAGTTTCCAAATAACAGTATAAATAACTAACATTGTTATGTGCAGTTTAATATTTTATTTTTGCTTGAAAAGATTGCAATTTTTTGCCACCAAAACCGGTCGCCAATAAAATATATAATTTGAATAAATCTATTTAATAACACTTATAAATGATTATTAATTCTGCCCAGCGTTGTAATAAATAAATCTAAATATCTAATAACAGGGTTCGTGCGCGATTTTTTTTCATTTAGCCTGACTGGATCAATTTAGCCTGACATTTTTTCAAAGTAAGTAAAATCCCCTTTAGAAGTTATTTTAGGTATGGGGGGTCTTGATTAGTACTATTGTAGTCTCCGACTTCAACCAGCTTGAACTCAAAAATAGTTTGAGCTTTAAAAGTCTGCAAAGAGCAACTCATAGCTTAGTTACAACTCAATAAAATAAGACTAAATTAGGAAAAGGGTGATTGACCCCCCCCCCCGTATGCCCTTAACATAACAAATTCAGTGATAAGTTGTAAAATAAGTTTTATATCTGATCTGTTACTAGTGTAAAAATTCAATATATATTATTAAACACAATTTTTTAATTTAATTAAGCACTAAGTAAAAACATTATAACCAGAAGATATATAATAAAACTATGTGCATTGTCGTGTTTTATTAAAATTTAAAATTCAATGCTTAACAAGTATTAAAATAAGTAAAATATGTTTATTATAGTAATTTGACTAATACTTAAAATTGATACACAATTATAATTCCTAAACTCTAAATAAATACAGTGATTGTTGATATCATATCAGATTTAAAGAGGTTACACTTAACTTAAAAAAAAACCTTTAATATTTTGTTCTTGTATAGAAAAATGAATTGTACTTAAAACTTGTACTCAGACAAAACTTAGTACTTATATCTTAAAGCTAAGTTTTAGTGTTGTGAATATCTTTAATAACTTAAAACAAACAGTAAATATAATAATAAACTGCTAAGAGTTTTAATCTAAAAAGTATTTGGTATAAGGCCTTAAATTGGAAATTAAAACAATTCAACTAACTAAGCTCTGAAAAACATAGCTTATGTAAACAAATTCAAACAAACAGCTAAGTTGTTTAACTAAACTGTAATGTTGAAACTGTATTTTTTATGAATTTTCATAATTATGACGTATATAATTTACACAAAACAAAATAATGAAGATTTTTTTTTGAGATTCAACAAAAGGTTTTAAGAATTTATTTTTACAAATACGGACTGATTTTGTCTTTAATAACTAAATCTTTATTTAGAAATAAATTCACATTTCCATTTGATCTTAAAAGATTTCTCAATTTTTTTTTATCAAAAATTTTCAAGCATTTGAACTGAGAAAAACTGAGATTCTCAAATTTTTAAATATAAAAATTGATTTAGCCTGACGTTTTTTAACTTTTTTCAAAAAAACTGATTTAGCCTGACTTAGACTGATTTAGCCTGACGCGCACAAACCCTGTAATAAATATCAAAAATAAGATGTCATAATTGAGAATCTTTTGTGAGTAAACTTGAAATAGTGATCAACCGGATCCAGATAATGACTTTTAATTAGGATCCGGCCAGATCCGGATCTAAAAAGGGATTATCCGACCGATTCCATATACTAGATCCAGAAGATTACTGATTCAAACGCTCCAGCCCATCAAGGACTAAATTTTTCCCGATCTGGTCTGTTGATTTAAAACCTTACCCAATCATAAGAAAAGGAAAAACTTGAATTAAATTAGAAAAAACAAATTTTATAATTAAATGACATATAAACTACAAAATATAAATAAATCAAATAAAAGACAATTACAAAACAAAAAAAAATGCTTTTATATAATTTAAAAATTTAAACTTAGAAACCCTAAAAAATATGCAGAAATTATAATATAATTAGAACACATAAATGAGGGAACGGGTCTAAATTGCGCAAAGACAAAATTGCATGAGGTTACTAAATTGCACGTGGGGACTAAATTGCACAAGAACAAAATTGCACGAAGATACTTTTGCACGAAGACTAGTTTGCATGCGGACACAAAACTGCACAAGAGGACAAAATTGCACGAAGACTATTTTGCACGGAAGGTAAATTTTGCACGGAATGTCAACTTTGCACGACAGACAGTTTTGCACAGAGGGTCAATTTTTCACAAAAAAATACTTACTTAAAATAACTAAATAAAAATATATTAAACCCTTTATATTTTATTAAAAAAATAATAAGCATGTATTAGTGTAATTAATTTCAATTTAATTAGGTTTATATTAATTTTATTTATTTATCTGTCTTAATTTATTTAGATTTTTTTTCAATTGAAAGTAAACTATATGTTTAAAATTTGATATAAATTATAAAAAGTTTTTAATAAAAATAAAACTGGAATTTTGATTTAATAAAAGTTATCCTTATTAAAGAATAAACATGTATTGATGTAAACTTAAATTAAATTAAAATTATACTAAATTTCAATATGAAATAAAAAAAATATAAAAATAATAATAAATAATATTCACATGGGTAGGTATTTAAAATTGCACAAGCGTACAAAATTGCACAAAGATACTTTTGCACAGAAAAAAACAAGCCTGCAAAGTAGTGAGACAATTAGATAAATTTAGAAAGGATAAAATCCGTCTGGTGAAATTTCTATTGTGCATTGTACAGAAAGTTCTGTTATGGTTGTGTACTGCCATAAAATATACTTAAAATTGTTTATTTTTTTGTTTTGTATAAAAATTTTAAACACAATTTATATATCATTATTTTCTATTTGTTTAAACTTTATCTTAGTTGCATCATTAACTGCACGCGTTATACTCTAATTAGCTTTTAAGTTTTTCCTGCTCTGTTTTTTCTCTTTATCCAACCCGGACTTGCAAAAAAGCACTGTCAGAAGCTATTTTCTTCTTACATTTTTAGAAGAAAAAATAGATACAAGCTTTTGACCAAAATGAAACAAACAAAATAATACAACAGCTACAATTATTCAATTTCTATTTTTAACATAAAAAAATATTTATTAACTTAAACAATTTTTTTTCGGTTAGTTTATTTTAATAATGGTTAGAATCTAATTCTATAATCTAGTTTTTATTTTTACTTACATAAATTTTTTTTGATTGATTTTTTGTTTAACTATTAAATTAATTAATTTTGACTTTTATAATTATTATTATTTCTTTTAAACTTACTTAGTTATTTATTTCATTTAGTGTGACTTTTTTTATTATTTTATTAACTTTTTTTTGGACTTTTATTTAATGTGTTTATTATTTAATTTAATAATTTTTAATTTTTAAAAATCTCATTTATTTTTTGATTTTTTTTAAATTCATTTATTATTTAGTTATTTGATTTTTTAAATTCTGACTTTTTTTATTATTTGTTTAAATATATTTAACTTTTATTTTGTCATTTTTTACTTAAAAATAATAATTTTTTTTTTAAATTTTAAACATATGTCTGCTAATTTTAATTTTTATACATAAAACAAGTCTTTTTCAACAACATATATATTTCAACAATTTTCTTCAGTGTGATTACAATTGTAACAAGGTAAAACAAATTTTAAACTTATATAGCCTTTCTAATTATATGAGAAATTATCAATCAATTAGCAAAAAAAAGCCTAAACTATAACACAAAAATTAAAAACAACAAGGAAAACGTAATTAACTGTAACAATTTAAAACAAAACAAAATTAGTCTAATTTAAACAAGGATAATGAGTAATCAAATTCTCTTTGTTTGCATAATTCTGGCTTGTTTAAGTGAATATAAATAGCTTCTATTTTAATTAAATCAAAAATGTTCGTGCAACTTCTTAAAACTTTGAACTTTGTCTCACTGTAATTATTACCACATTTAGGATTTTTTACTAAGTGCTCTGAAATTGATGATCTTTTTGTTGCGTTTAAGGAAGCAAAACGCAACAAAAAGATCATCAATTTCAGAGCACTTAGTAAAAAATCCTAAATGTGGTAATAATTACAGTGAGACAAAGTTCAAAGTTTTAAGAAGTTGCACGAACATTTTTGATTTAATTAAAATAGAAGCTATTTATATTCACTTAAACAAGCCAGAATTATGCAAACAAAGAGAATTTGATTACTCATTATCCTTGTTTAAATTAGACTAATTTTGTTTTGTTTTAAATTGTTACAGTTAATTACGTTTTCCTTGTTGTTTTTAATTTTTGTGTTATAGTTTAGGCTTTTTTTTGCTAATTGATTGATAATTTCTCATATAATTAGAAAGGCTATATAAGTTTAAAATTTGTTTTACCTTGTTACAATTGTAATCACACTGAAGAAAATTGTTGAAATATATATGTTGTTGAAAAAGACTTGTTTTATGTATAAAAATTTTTTTTTACTTATTTTTTTTTTTTACTTAGTT
Source organism: Thalia democratica (assembly GCF_965202585.1). NCBI lineage: Eukaryota > Metazoa > Chordata > Thaliacea > Salpida > Salpidae > Thalia > Thalia democratica. The sequence continues at coordinate 52,506,195 of NC_139169.1, read as the reverse complement.
ATTATTTTTTACTTGTTTATTGTTTGATTTGTTACTTTTTAATTAGTTTTTTTTTTTTTTGTAATTTTTAATTTAAAATTTATTACTTATTTATTTCAATTTTTTTTTATTATTTAGTTATTTAATTTTTTAATTCTGATTTTTTATTTCTTTAAAAATTATATAAATTTTTTCCGTATTTTTTTTTATTTAGTTATTAATTTTTTTAATTCTGATTTTTTTTTTAATGTTGTATAAATTTTTTTCATGCAAAATTGTCTTTGTGCAAAAGTGTCTACGCGCAATTCTGAACCCTCCCTGGGAAGGATACAAAACCTGTGCAAAATTGTTACTTGTGCAAAAGTGTCTGCGTGCAAAAGTGAACCTTTGTGAAATTTTGTCTACGTGAAATTTTATCTTTGGGCAGATTTGTGCTCTCGTGCAAATAAGTCTTTGTGCAAAAGTATCTTCGTGCAATTTTGTGTTTTTGTGCAATTTTGTCTCCTTGTACAATTTTGTATGCTCGCGCAATTTAGACAGCTACCCCATAAATGATATAAGCCATCATGTTGTGTAATAAAAGTTGTAACGAATCACTCATCACATTTATGTTTTGTTTTATTTCAGAAGAGTTAAAGTTAAAGAACTTTAAAGTGACGTCACAATTAGTATTGAAAATAGAAAATGAGAAAAAGAAGCGTGAAGTAAATTTAAGAGGAAGAGTTTAAAACTGAGCTTGCAGACGCGAGTCGGATTTGACGTGGAAACGGCACAACGACGAAGAAGCGAGTGAGCCGGCAAGGCAAATGAAGCTTATTTGAGACTTTAGGTAATTAAACAAGGATAGGAAACTTTATCAACGATTCTATTTTCTGTCCATATCAAGAAAATGTTTAGTAGTTAGTATATGTGCCTACTGGGCTCTTTAGAAGTCATTGGTAATTCAATTAATTGTATTTTCATTTATTTTACTTATTTTACAGTGTGTTTATTAATCTTATATATTACATAAATCACGTGCACTAATATAACCAGTTTTATAACATTGTTTATATAGTAAGTACTAGTATATTAAATTAAGCCGGCGTTCCACCTGAACGTCTGTAATACTTTAAATAACCGTTCATCTTATTTAAGAGCAGCTTAACAATACTTACCGTCATCATCGTAATTGATGACAATTACAAAGTAACTAAATAAATTATCAATTTATATAATTTAAAAATAATCGAGGCATTCCACAAGAAAAAATTTCAGTGTACCCCTAGAAAACATAGTTCTTCAATAAAAAAAAAAAACAGTAAGTCAGTTAAATTCATACTATGTATACAAAACATAAATAGATATTGTAATTTTCATATTCTCAAGAAACACAACTAACTTAATTTAAAAAGAACTAATTGCAAAATTTAATAGATAACCCAAGCTTGCAATTTAAGAGAGTGTCAACAGAAGAAGAAAAAAAGTTAGAACTTTTAAGATAAAACAAAAACTTCATAAAAACAGGATTCAAAACAGTAAATTGTGTAAAAACAGCAGCAATTTTTTAATGGTACCTCTTACAATCCATCACACAGTGTGCTGGTAAGCAATGATTGACTCTTTTGATACTTAAATTAATAGTTATACGTTGTTAAGGGCAGGGGGTCCAACATTTTTTTTTTACAAAATTAACACTGGTTTTTATTTGAAAGTTAAGAGTATATACTATAACACAATTTTTATAGAACAAAAAATATTTACTAACTTTTGAGATATAATCAGTTACATAAAAATTTAGATACAACTGTAAGGAATCAAAAATTTTCGAGACTGTTTTCTCAGAATTTTAAAAAATTTACAAAAAATATATATTCTGCATTTTTTAAGCCTTTAACCTTAAACTTTCCGGAAATATTATATAGAAAAATTCAAATGTAACAATAAAAAAAATCAGGGTTGCCACTTTTGAAGTAAAAAAACTCTTGAGTGAGCAAAAACTTTCCTGAGTCACCTTGAGTTTTTTTTCAAATCCTTAACAAAAAAAATGTCTCTGGTGCAAACTACTTATACCTCATTTTCATTTTATTTATTGATAACTGAAAGGTATGTTGTATGTGTATGCATCTGCATTGTTCACTTAACTTATGAGAAATACTATTTTTGAATATTATATCACACTAGTCTATACTCATTCTTTAATTTTTTTAATGAAACAAGCATTTATAAGTTATAAAAAACATATTTATCTATAAATTAAGGACGTATAAAACAATATAAGTTTACTAGACTATATAAGTAACTAAAATTATAAAGTTAAACTTTTTATTGTATAGTTAAACTTTTATATCTTGAAACTGATTAAGTTTAATAAAAACTAAAATCATGTCAAGTATTAATTACAGATTTTAAACAAAAACTAAAATGTTATTTCTGAGAATAGTGAAGAACTAGCGGCTAAGCTAAAAAAATAAAAAAGCATTTCAAAATTAATAAATATTATGTTTTTGAACAAAATTGGGTGGGTATACAAAATAACCATATCTTAAAACTGGATCAACTAAATCTCAATTCTAGATCTAGAAAATAATATGCTCTGAGACTTGTGAAAAAATATTCTATCTTTAGATTTTTATAAAACATCAAAACTGCCTTTAGTCATTCTGAGTTTTAGAAAATGACAAAATATCTTGAGCTATCTCGAGCTACCATGAGATTTTCTATAATTTAAAAATATCTTGAGTTTCCTTGAGTCTGACTTTGTCCCATCATATCTCAAAAACTAACTTTCATTAAAAAAACGGTAAAAAACAATTGTTAGCTAAATTTAAGATCTAAAAAAAAAGGTAAACATGCGAAAAAGAGGGAATTTCTCCTCTATGCCCTAAACTAAAATAGAACTTAGTTTCTTCTTATCAAAACTGGTTTTGTTTTTTTGTTTTTTTTTTGCTTGAAGTTCTTCAAAAGTTATGTAAGTTTAAATATGCATAACATTAATTAATTTTTATTTCAAAAACTACCTAAAATACTTCTTATTTTCTCTATAAAATTAAGTTTGCAACAGCCACACAAAAAAATTTAAAATAATTATATACGTCAATTTTTTTTATGTTCGGTATAGTTCCCGTTGAAAAATAACTACGACAAGTATATTACTTACTGATTAGGAACTTAATATTTACTCAAAACAGAAATAAACAATTGTCAGTTCTCTTTCAGAAGCAGAAATTTATAAGCTTATTATAACTAATTATACTTTACTTTATTTTCCGCAAAAACATGCTAATTATAAGATAAATTAGCAATTTAAAGTTCAACACAGTAAAAAAAATCAATTTTTTAAGAAATTCAGAATTTTAAAGTATTAAAACTTTCAATACATACTGATTAAAATTAAGACTATAAAAACTAAACGTTTATTAATTTTTTTCAAGAAAATCAGAAGTTTTCAAGATTTGATATCACAAAAACTGACAGTTTTCAGATTTTTCTTAAAGAACTTTTATAGCCTGATATAGCCTGACATGTATGAACCCTTTTGCTTAAATATTTTAAAAGTTCAATTTTTTATCAAGTTTTTACCTTTGGTTAATTTTAAGTTTACTTAAAACTTTATTTTTTTCCTTTTTAATTCACCTATATGTAATTTTTTTTATAATCTTAAACGTTTGTATTCTATTAATTTTACGGTAAACATAACTTTAAAACAGTTAAGAACTACTTAATCTACATTTTTAACCTTTTAAAACTACTTACAATTGGCTTTTTATGACAAACTATTCATGAATAAATTTTTAAAGATTTTTTATACTTAACTTAATTTCATACTATGTTAATGTCAGTTTTTGGCTTTTTTTTTTGTGGTGAGTGCTGAACTAATTGAAATTTAAACTTTCTTAACTTTCAAAATGAGTAATTTATAAACAAATTTTCTGAGCAGTATTATGAAATTAATCAAAAACAATTATGTTTGATATAATAATATTATTCAAGTATAATTGAAAACAAGACGAATAAACACTCAAGAAATAAATAATTATTCGAATCATCAAAGCACATATACAATGAAGCACTAAAGAGAAGTGAATACAACAAAGAAAATAAATACATCAACAAAAACAATATCACAACCAAAAAGGTAAAAATAGAAAACGAAAAGTACTGTGGTTTAATCCACCATATGACAAGGCAATAAAAACAAACATATGCAAAAATTTCATCAACATAATAAACAAGCATTTTGGTGAAAAGAGAAAAATGAAGAAATTCATCAACAAAAATAATGTAGCTATGAAAAAACTAAAAAACAGCTACTCATTCATGCTTAACATTGAAAACATAATCAAATGTCATAACTCTAAGATCCTCCAGGCCAATAAAGATAAAAATAGTTCGAAAAGGTGCAACTGCAGAAAAAAAACACGAATATTCATTTAAAAAATGAATATAGAAAAGAAAATGTTTGATATGAAGCAAAAATAGAGTCTAACAACTACAATAAAGTATATATATGACTACTAACAGAAAATGAAATCAAAAAAAGAATCGCAGTGCATAAAACAACATTTTAGATTGACCCAGAAAAAAAGAACATTATAAAATATAAAACTCAATCGAACTATCTAAAGAAATCCACAAATTAAAAGAAAAAAACCAATGATTTCAGATCCTTTGGAGAAGCATCAAACAAATCCGAAAATCCAGACAAGGAAAAGACACATGCAAACATGTACTAAAACTTCCAAAAAAATTATGGGGAATCCATAAAATGAAGCAACTTTATAGGGAAATTATCAAAAAGAAAACAATTAATTTTCAATGTTACGAACATACTTTTAAGGTAGATGAAGTAAAATATGTCATTAACCGTTTATAAGCAGTCTTAATAAGAAATTCACGAAAGTCTGAGGGTTTTGAGCTCTAATTTTAGTTAAATAAGCAAACTTTAGATAATAATGTTTAAATTAAAAGAGAGAAAAAATTGTCTGCTAGCTGGCGCCATATGGTCACAGTTTTGTACTAAGACTGCATATATTATGAATTGATAAACATAAATATTAATTTACATGTTTTTTCACCATGTGGTGTTGCTGATTTGGTTTTCAAATTTCAATCATCAAGCAAAAAAAAACTAATTTCTTGGGATTTCTATTCTATTTTAACCTAGCCAAATAATAGAGTAAAAATATTTTTTTATTTACATTAAGCATATTCTGAGTCATTAGTTTTTTTGAAGGGCATAGGGAGTCCAAATTTTTTTTAACTAAAACTAAAATTGGATCTTATATGAAAGTACTTTCTCTAAAAAATTGAAGAAGATTGTTTAAAACATTAAGGAGATAGATTTTTAGCTAAATGATCTTTTTTTGCGTTTTTGGTTTGCACCTTCCATTAAGAACCTATTGAGGTCACCGGTTTTGATCACTCATATCTCAAAAATTACTTTGAATTTATTCAAGCGCTTAAAAATGTCTTATAGGTCAGATAAAACTCTATAAAATAAGATGTAAAAATCAAGGTGAACCCCCCTATGCCCTTAGTAATCAAACTCATTACATTTTTTTTTTTTGAATATTTCAAGTTTGATTTATGCTTGTTTACATTTTATTATACTTTAATTTCTCAAATGAAGAAACATTATTAGTTATTTGATTTATTAGATTTAAAAAAATACTCTCCTACTTTTTAAAATAAAAAAGTATTTTTATATGTTTTTGGAGATTCCTAAAAGTTTAGGACTAGTTACATCCCTGACTTAAACTGTCAAGACAAGACTGAAATTATTAAAAAATTATACTATTTTTGCCAGTTCATAATTATGGTTTCTACTTTTTTTTGATCTTAGCATAAGAGCTTGTTGTTATAATAATGGCCTAATATACATTACTTTACTGATCCCATATTGTTTTTTTTTTTTGAAAATGTAAACATGTTTACAAAATATATGTATATATTAATGGCTACTTAAATTAATCTAATCTAATTTATGAAACTCCTTTTTATCAAAAAAAAATAGTTTTCTTAACATCAAATTATTAAAATTAAATTATAGTAAGAAATTTAATATAGAATTGATTTGCATAAAATCTTAACTACAATATACAACTTAGTGGTACTTAAAGCTATTATTATTAAAAAAAAAAGATAAATACTACTTTACAGATACTAAAAAATAGTATTTTTGACAACAAGGGCGCAAAAGTTTATGTATGTATAGTTTTCCAACATAATTACATAACAAATTTAAATTCAGTAGAATAAATACTCCTTGATCTTAATTTTATTATAATAGAGTTTATATAACAACAATGAATTAACAACAAAAGGTATGTCCAGTATAGAAATACACTTTCATTAATTTTTATAAGTTACTCAGTTTTGAAAACTTCATTTTATTTTTATAAAACATTCATAACTTAGTAAGTCTCTAAAAATCAAATCTATAGAATTTTTTATTTGAACAACATTCAAAATTTATTTCAATTACAATTTTGTAAGGTAAAATAAATTATAGACTGACTTGCAAGAATCACTACCATTTCTGTTAGATGTTGAGCAAAGTACTGGGTCAGGTGATTGAATAGTTTTTTCTGAAAAAAATTCATTTCCAGTATAGACTGAGTACCTTTTATTATCATTCATCCAAATTGATTTATACTATCTGCAAGTTATTTAATGCTTGTCAGCGTCCTAAGACAATGTAATATGTTTTAAATTTAAGAAAAATGTATATATGCTTTATACAAAAGTTGAATTAATTAAAAGCACAGTAGTTTTAAACCTTCAATTACAAATAGCTTGATAAAATGGTAAGAAAAAATTTAACCTTACTACTACAACCTTGTAGCTTATTTAAAACTTAATAAGATAAGACAAATTGTGAAAAAGGTTAATCATGCCCTTAATCAAAATTTACATGATTAAAATCAACATTTTAATGTATTTGTAAACAACAATTTATAAAAAACGTTATTAAAAATGTTTGTTACCATACTTAATTAAATAAATACCTTATTATTGTTATATAAATTTGCAGTAGTTTTATTTTTTGTATACTTGGTTTTGAAATTTTAGAGTTACTTAAAAAAAGATAAAGTTATTTGAAAGCAATCAAAAGGCAAAGAATATCTTACTTTATAACATGGGTCTACTTGAAAGCTGCTACTGCTTTTAGTTATAAAAACAGTGTTCTTTGCAACTACAGTATAGTTACAATTCTGAATACTGTTGACCACATACAATAAACTATAACAACAAACCTTATTTTATAAACTTGGACATAAAACCTTTGGTAGAGAAAATGTTACATTAAAAACAACTAGTCAAAGTTCTTAAGCAAGACTTAGCAACTTTCAGGGTTGCCACTCGTTTTTTCAAAATTTTTTCTAAGTTTTTTAAGTTTCTTCCAGGTTTTAAAAGTACAAATCTTTTGGTCTGTAAATTTTTATGTTTAAATCTAATTACTATATAAGGAACTGTGTTAATTAGTATAAAAACATTAAAAAGATATAGTAAAGTTAGTTTAAATGTGTTTTTTGATAAAAAAATTTTTGATGATGACAAAAAACCTTATTTATAGGATAAATTTTTTGTGTCCAATTGAAATTTTACTATTAAAAATGTTAAAATTATTCAAAATTCCAGGTTTTTCCAGGTATTTTGATCTAAATTCCAGATTTTTCAAGGTTTTTTTCAAAACTTCTCAAATTCCAGTTTTTCCAGGTTATTTTTGTCTAAATTGTCGAATTCCAGGTTTTTCCAGGTTTCCAGGTAAAGTGACAACCCTGAACTTTTGACTGACAGGCTTAAATTTGGAACAATATTTTTTCTGACACTTGTTGGTCAGTGGAGATAGTTTAATGATTTGATAAAAAGACAAAGCATTTTAATAAAGGACTTTTTGGTAAATAAGGGACTCTTTTGGACAAGAAGTCACTATGCACGGAAATTGAAAATGTTAAATAAAATAAAGAAAAAATATTATTAAAAAAAACAAAAAAATAAAATCAATGAAAAAAAAAAGTTATCAACCAAGGGTAAGGGGTAACAGTGATAGTAAAAATTAAAAATAAAAAAGAATAAAAAAAGAGTTACTGACTGAAGGTAAGGGCTAACAGTGATAGTTTTTAAAACAAATATAAATAAAATAATATTTACAAAAATTATTAATAAAAAAATAATAATAACAATAATAAATTATTAAATAAAAATCAAAAAAAAGATTATTGACTAAGGGTAAGGGACAACAGTGATAGTAAAAATAAAATAATAAAAAATTCAACTCTTGTGTGTGGCCCTTGTGGAAAAAAGTCTATGTGCAAAAGTGTCTTAAGGCAAAATTGACCCTTTGTAAAAAAGTTTCTTTTTATGCATATTTGACACCTACTCAACTATTAAACATATTAAGGACATTTCTTTTGCAAAAAATAATACTGGAGCTTATATGAAAGCTTTAAGTATTAATTATCAGACGGATTTTTGTTAAATAAGAAAGTTTTAATTAATTCTTAAGATGTAAATAAAAACAAATTGTACAGTAATCTTCCTTTATTGTACCTTTTTATGGGTAACCTATAAAAAGGTACAATAAAGAAAGATTAATGTACAATTTGTTTTTATTTATATTCCAGTGAGGTTACTTCACTAGGATCTTTTGTTAGCAAACAATTTAACCTATATTTTCGAACAGTTATCAGGGTTGCCACTCGTTTTTTCAAAAATTTTTCCAGGTTTTCCAAATTTCTTCCAGGTTTTTAAAAGTATACATTTTTGTATCTATTTATAGTTTAGAGTTAAGTTAAAGGTAAGAAACTGTGTTAAATTGTATAAAAACATTTAAAAGATACTGTAAAGCTACTTTAAATATGTTTTTTGATAAAAAATATTTTTGATGATAACAAAAATCTTTAATTTATATGATAGATTTTTATAATCAAATTGAAATTTGATTACTAAATATGTGAAAATTGTTAAAATTCCAGGTTTTTCCAGGTTTTTTTTTGCATAAATTGTCTAATTCCAGGTTTTTAAAGGTTTTTCCAGGTTTCCAGGTGAAGTGGCAACCCCGAGTTATACTTTTAAGATGTAGTCATTTTTATGAAAAGTTTACAATACTAATATATGAACCAAAATTTTTACACAATCAATTTATTCAGATACTTAAAAACTTACTAAAAATCTATATTCTTAATTTTTACAAGATTGCAAGGGTTTTTGAGAAATTTCGTCCAGGATTTCAAAAGTACAAATTTTCGGGTCTATGTTAAGTATAAAAATAATTTTAAGGTAAAAAACTGTCTTAATTAGTATGACAACATTGAAAATGTATTGCAAAGCTACTTTAAATGTGTATTTCATTAAAAAATATATAATAACAAAAAAAACTATCTAGTTTAACTTTTTCTCAAATCCTTTAAAAAAATTGCATCTGACACAACTATTTATGATTATTATTCATTATTCTTAATAACTAAGGGCATAGGGGGGTTCAACTTGATTTTTACAAGTTGATCTTATTTTATAGAGTTTTATCTGAGCTATCAGACATTTTTAACCGCTTGAAAAAATTCAAAGTAATTTTTGAGATATAAGCGGTCAAAGTCAGTGACCTCAATAGGTTCCTTATAGAACGTACAAACTAAAAACGCAAAAAAAGACCCGTTCACTAAAAATCTATCTCCTCCTTCATTTTTTGAGCAATTTTCTTTAAATCTTCACAGAAAGTGTATTATTAAATTTTAAAAAGATTAAATGCAGGAATCTTTTTAATTTTGAAAAATAAAATATTTATTAAAAAAAAACACCTTTTTTTTTGTAAATTTTATCTAAATTTTTTTTTTTAATTTTTTTAAAATTCCAACATTCAAAGTCTTTTAAACTATAAAAGGAACGTTTTCTGAAAGTTTAAGGTCTCTAGCTCCAAAAATGAGGGAAAGATAGATTTTTAGTGATTTATTCAATTTCCAAGAAAATTGACCCAAAAAATTTGCCGTCCATTCATTTGTTTGTATCGGAAAATTTTAATCAAAATTACAATATCTCAAAAGTTAAATAAGATTTTCTAATTCTATAAAAACTGACTTGTAGTTTGTACTTGAACCTTTCATATAAGACCAAATGTTATTTTTAGTAAAAAAATGTTGGACCCCCCATATGCCCTTAAATAAAAAGTTGTATGGGCATACATTTGCATTAGATGTTTACTAAACTTAGGAGAAATACTGCTTTTGATTATTCAAAATAAAAAGTTAACTTAATTGAGATTAAAAAAGAAAACTTTTGGATAATTTTACTAACGATGTTATTTAACTTTATACATAATAATAGAAAGTAGTTTTTTTAACTTTTTAATAGACCAACTTCAGTCTTACCACATAAAATACTTGCTTGCATGAATAAACTTCTACCATAATAACAAATCATGATAGCAAATTACAATATCAAAATATTGAAACTGGATCAACTAAATATCATTCTAGATTAGGGGTGGGCAACGTACGGCCCGCGGGCCGGATCCGGCCCGCAAAGTGAAAATGACCGGCTCCCAAACATTTTTTAAGTTTAAATTGAAACCGGCCCGCAGACAAAATTGATCCGGCCCGTGAGTAGATGATCCGGCCCGCTAAGCATTTTCAAAAATTATATGAAATCCTGCCAACCAATGTAAATATTACTAAATTTGTAAAAACCTTTTAAGAACTATTTTAATAAAACAAAAATGTAAACTTTAACCCTGAAAACATTTGTAAACTTGGCTTTTTATATTTGTGGTGATAAAAACACTCTTTTGTTAAAGTATCTTTTTCTGTTTCGAGTCAGTTGAAGTAATCCTTTCTTAAACTATCCAAAAACAGTTGTTTGCTGAACTAACTTTGATGATCTTACCTTTTTATAAAAAATGGACGTGTTAAAAATTGCTGTCTTTCCCAGATGTGTAGTGAGTCTTTTTTATACTTGTTTAGAAAAGTTAAAAAAAATATTTTTATGCATTGACAATTATTTTAAGTCAAACTGATCAACATTAAATTTTAATAACATATATTAAGTTGAGACTACAGTTTCCACTCTTTTCTGCTATTGATTTATTTATTACTTTTTGATTAATTTTATGGTTAAGTTTAGTGATGACCAACTGATGACAATAGTTTTACTTGATAATGAGTTTGGTCGTCGTTTTGCAGACTTTCAACAACTAATAGAAGAATTCGATAATGTGTCATCATAGTTGACGTTTGACACCAAAAATGCACCGAGCAATATACAGTTAGAACTGCTAAATTTCAATGTGACAGTACACTAAAAAAATTCAAACCTTAAAATTTGACAGATTTTACGCCCCATTTAACAAGTCAAAGTTTGTTAATTTATAAAAGATGCCAATGAAGTTACTTGTTCTGTTTGGGTCTAGATATATTTGCAAACAAACATTCTCAACCATGTATATAAACAAAAAATAGCTGCGTTCAAATCTTACTGATACCAATCTGCAGTCATTACAGAGAATATCTACTTCGAATATACTTCCAGATTTTAAACAACTTCTTAAAAACTTTGAAGATCCACAAATGCCTCATTGATTTCTTTTTAGTGTAATTATTCTTTCTAAACTCTTTTAACCTTACATTTAAAATATAATATGACAGTTTTATATGTTAGTTTTTCTTTAGTACTATTTTCATTAGTGAAACTGATATTAGCCTAAAAGTCTATTAAATTAATATGGTCATCATGTTTAGTTATTAATTAATCTCATTTTTATTTTAGTATTTCGTTATATTATGTTTTGTCAAGTATTTTAGATGAATTGTTTGACAATATTATTTTTAGAGTTCAGAACTTAATTAAGTTTCATAAGTTGATCATTACTGTTTGATATTTTAAAAGTAAAAGTACTAGAATTTAAAGCTAAAGCAGTTTTTTATCTAGGTTTAACTGTTTTTAAAATATTTTGATATGAAAATTTAAATCAAACATATAATTTTCGTTGATTTTAGTAGATTTAGTAGTAGTAGTACCAGTAGTATTAGAAATTTAGATGTTGATTGGTAGATTAGTAGTATTAGTAGTAGTAGATAGTAGTAGATTGGTAGGAGATTTTTTTAGATAGATTTTTTGTATTATTGAACGAGCCAAAGTTTGTCAACTTCAAAATATGACCATGAAACTATTTGTTTTGTTTGAGACTTCATACATTTGAAAACAAACATTTCCGACCATAAACATTAACAAGGATAAGCTAATTTCAAACTTAATCGGTATTTCAGTGCACTTGCATATTTTCCAAAACCGTCATGCAACTAGATTTAAACAACTGTACTATATGAATAACCTTAAGTGTTTCATCAAGATCTTTTAATTTAATTTTTTCGCTTTTTATGTTAAAACTGTTTATTATATCAGAATTAATTGTTTTTTGGTTTCTTTTATACGTGCAAAAATATGTAATGAATCTTTAATTAGTTTGTTCAAATTAAAAGTTATTAGTTTAATTTTGTAATGTTAGTTAACTTCTGAATATTATTATTAATGAAAACTCCAGCCAAGGATTGCCAAAATTAGATAATTTTGGTTAGTTAACAATTTTTAAATTTTTCAGCTTAAAATATTAGGTTCGAGTATGTTTTAGTAAGTAAGTTATTGTTTTTATAAGACTAACTAGTATTAATTCGGTCCAGAGTTATAATAAATATAGACTTATGAATACTAAATAAAAATTAACACAAAATTTCATACTTGAGAACCTTGGTAATTTAAATATTGATTCAAAATTCTGAAATACCCGATCAATTAGCATCCAGCCGGATCGAAATATTTTTTAAATTAGCTTCCATTCGGATCCGAATCTTTGTTTAAAATTAGTATTTAGCCGGGTCAGGATAATATTTTCAAATTGTGATCCGGATCTAAAAAAGGATCCAGGTAAACCTGGTAGATCACTAACTCGAAATGCTCCGGCCCGCTGAGGACCATTTTTTTTTTGGATCCGGCCCGTCAATTATTTACGTTGCCCACCCCTATTCTAGATCTAAAAAAGAATCTATCCTGACATTCAAAAAAACTATCCTGAGACTTTTATAAAAAAAAACTGTCTTGAGTCATTCTGAGTTAAAAAAAAGTCAAAATATCTTAACTTATCCTGGGTCATCCTGAGATTTTCTATAAATTAGAAACATCCTAAGTTATCCTGAATACCCTAGTGTGTGGCAACCATGTTTACATGTAAAAATTTTTTAACTTTCAAGATTTTTTTTTTAATTCCTGGTTTTTCCAGGTTATTTAGCTTAAATTGTCAAATTTCAGGTTTTTCTGGGATTCCAGGTATTTTTCAAAATTTCTCAAAATCCTGGTTTTTCCAGATATTTTAGTCTTAATTGTCAAATATTAGACTTTTTTAGGATTCTAGGTTTTTTAGCAACCCTGTTTTTAAAGCTATAACCTCTAGTTTTTGGAAATGTTTCTAAAAATAAAAAGAAAAATCTTGTAGTGACAATTAAAAAAAACTAATATTTAAAAACTTATGACCAAAATAAAATAAAAAACCTTTTTTTAGGAAAAAATAAATAGTTACTAACAATTTTTAAAATTCTTCTATAAGACTGTCTACTATGAAGTTAATATTATACTCATAAAGTTTGAGATTAAAAGCTGTAGAAGATAGATTTTTAACAAAATAACCTTTTTATAACTTTTTAACTTAGCCCTCACATAAGAATCCTATTGAACTCTGCAACTTAGTCTACTAACATTATAAGAAACTGTAATAAAAGCAAATGTTAGCTAAGTCAAGTATTTTTAAATTTAGACCAACATTACCCCCTCATATATGCCCTCCTATATGCCCTTAAGTATGGTTTTCTGTGTTGGGCGTGGGACATATAGAGTAAAAATAGTGATATTTAAAATTATAAAAACAGGTTTGCCACTCTTTGAGGCAAATAGTTTGACACTTGTTAAAAACTAAAAATGACTCAGGCTTGTTTAATATGTAAAATAGTTTTAAAAAATTAATAAAACAAGCCTGAGTTTGTGGCATTGCAAGTATGACTTAATTGTTCTTCTTAAAAAACTATAAAGAGATATACTACAATATTAAACATTAAGCATTATTTACCAACCAAAATAAATTAAGGTTTCAAGACCATAAAAACTGTTTACTTAAGAAAAAAGTTTTATGGTCTTAAAACCTTTTTTAATCTTGGTTGTTAAGGATAGGAGAACTCAGAAACTTAAAAAACTAGAATTATTTTTAAGCATTTTAACTTTGACAAGCATATGTGTTACTTTAAAAACCAATTAGATATATATAAAGTCTAAAGTGTTTAGTTATATCTAAAACTATGTATTGAAATATATCAAACTATATTAAGAATATAAGATCTATTGATAGTAGTGTTTATACTCTTTTTTTATTTTGAGCTAGTTGTTAGTAGTCCTACTTATGGGATATGAGCAGCACTACTGATTTGGTTTAAGTTGTAGCTTTTTTTCATAAACCTAAAGTTTACCATTAAAATATAAATTGATTGATTGGCTAATTGAGTGACATGTTGAATTTTAATTTTCTTTTTATTTAAAAATTATACCTACCTAAGGAGATAAAGATGTTCAATAAAGATTTGAGAGCAATATAAAGCTTTAAATTTACTTTTTCATGTAAGATTTCTGTGACTAACATAAAATTTTTATGTATGATTATTGTCAATATACATTTTGATCTATTCTTATGTATTGATAGGCTTGAACTTTTTATAAACACGTCTTTACAAATAAATAGGTATTAGTAGATTTTTTATAAGATAAAACTTAAATATTAAGTTTGAGACAAAAAATCTAAGCAAATACTTATAAGTTTTACAATTATTTAATTACAAGCACATATTTTAAATAACTATAAACTCCAGGCTATAACATTATTATATCCCAGGCTATACTAGGGATATTATTAATTAAGTTTTATTTAAAACTTTTAAACTAGCAACTAGTTTTTATAAAAATACTTATAATTTGACTTATTATGATATAATTTACAGACTTTTAATTCTGATTATAAATTTTTAAAGTTACTATAAAAAATTGTATCAAGTAATAAAATCAATGTTTCACTCTAGGTTTTATTGGGATTGTCAGATGTAAATTAAACCTGAAAAAAGTATCTAAACAAATAAGTGGAACATATTGTAAACTAGTAATAGTTATTTTCCCCTCTCCTGCAAAAAAAAATGTGGAGAGTCAATCAAGCAAGTTTTATAGTGTCTAATAATGATTAACAGTGATTTTTTTCTAAAAAAAAATTATAGTAATCTGTCAATTTAAAATAAAAGAAAAACCTTGGTGGCTCATAATTTTAATTAATTTTCTTTTTGTATATGTGTTGATGACTGGGTTTTGATCTTGCAACATTCAACTCAAAGAGTTTTTAAAGCTGTCATTTAGGTCCCCTACATCAGTAAAATATTAGAATATAATTGTGAAAATTGAGCATTAACATAACCCAGCATTTATATTTAGAGTTTTATTAACAACTACTGAGAATCTTGAAAGGCTTTTAAATTGACCTTAAAAGTGATTGTCCTTACAGATCAATACAAAAGGTAAGCAAATATTTAATAATTTTAAAATTTCACTTACCTTAGGGTTGTCACAGATCAAGCTGAAAAAAATTTCCTGACTTTTCTCTTTGACTTTTCCTGACTTTTTGATCAAATTCTTAATAAAAACGGATTAAAAAGCACTTATAATAAGACTTAAAATTTAAAGTTTTTAAGCTTAATTTTGTACAGGTTAAAACAACAGTTCTTTTGCTGGATTTAATTATATAACTTTTATTGCACCATTTGAACCATCTGTGTATTATCTATGTATGTGCTATAAAAAGCTCTATATAAGTAAAATAATTGTATCTCTACCACATAGTAAATACACACATGAGATCATAAAAGACTTTAATTTTAAAAAATTGAACTTGTCCCTGGAAAAAAAAAACTATGTAAGCAAAATACTTATGAAAATAACATTAGCAAAATACACTTTATAAGGATGATAAAGTTTGTTAATAGAAGCATGTCTATATCAAATTTCCTTAATTTTCTTAAAAATTTTTCAAAAACCGGTTTTTCTTGACTTTTTTTCATTTATTTTTTTTTCCTGACTTTGTGCCACCCCTAATACCTACAACCACACATACTAAAAATTAAAAGACACCATTTTAAAATATATAGTGCTTTTACACTATTATGATTATACTAAATATTTTATTTATAGTGACATAACCAATTCTCCCATCTTATTTATCAAGAGCGTTATTTGGCTCAAATAGCATTTTTTCCAACTTTTTTTTAACCAAACTTTAAAACCTATTAATTTCAATTTTTTTGATGCTAACTTGGAACTATTACTGTCTGTAACTGGAATAATAACTTTATAAAACTTAAATATATAAGTCTGTTCAAAATAAAAGTTATAGAAATATTACATTTTTGCTATAAAACCATGCAAACTTGGAATTATTGATTTAGGCATATGTTATTGAAAAAAATAATTAACATCTTTAAATTCAGTTTAATAAGTATGTTAGAAAAACATTTTTGATAAAAAATTATTATTTTATGGAGAAAATAGGTGTTAAGTAAAAAATTGCAAAAAAACAATTAAATTTTTAAAGGGGCCCCACTACAAAAGTAAAACCCAAATTCAATGGAAATTATTGTGAAAAGCAAAGCAAAAGAACTTTCTTTACAACAAAAAAAATCCAAGTTGGCATTAAAGAAATTGAAAATAGGTTTTAAAATTAGGGTTAAAAAAATTTGCAAAAATGCTATTTGAGCCATGGTAATGCTCGTTACTTATTTTTGAGTTATTTGTTGCATTTTTTGAGTTTGCTCTTGTAGAAAAGGCAACAAAAAAATTGGAACACAAATGATCATAAAAATTTAAATCTAGGTGAGGAGACAGTGTGGAGCCCATGGTAGACTATGGTTTCTATGGTCTATATTGGCAGTATTGTGATAAAAAATGGGTACTTACTAGTTTATAACTTTAAATTTTTAACTTTAATAGTTTTTTTAGTGTATATATTGTTACTTATGAAGTTTTTTTTTTACATTATTGCTGTAAAGTTAGCTCAAAGTATTAATTACAAGCAAATGGTGTGCAGTTCGACGACCTTAAAGTCTTTCTCCACACCAATCCATTGTCCTTAGTTATGAGCATTCATATTTTTCTTTTTAATTTTATTTCTAGAATTTAAATGCACATTATCTTATTCATTACTTATTAGGGTGTTGAACTAAATTTGAATAATGTGTGTTCAATTTTCACCAACTAGCATCAGACCTGAGTAGTAATAAAAAGATTTTTTGATTTGTTTTTAGTCATTTGTAAAATGTGGCGCTGTTTTCTGTGCAACAAAAAAAATAGTAAATAAGTAATTCATGTCAGAAATGAAAACTGAATGTTCAAAAACACAGACAGCAACAAATGGTATACTAACGATTCCCGACCACAAATCCCACCCCTACGATTCCTACCCGCAAAATTTCGCTTTTTATGAAAAATAGTCTTTTAATAATAAAAAGCTACCTTTGCTACTAAAGTTTAATCCACTTCAAGCTAAAAACAAACTTACTTTCCAGAAAAACATTTATTTAAGTATTAGCTTAGAAATCATCTTAATTTTTTTTACTATAACTAGCTAACAATAAGCCTAAATATATTTTAAACTGAAAAGCATTCTTTTTAAGTTATAATGTTTTTTTTTATTTATGTAAAAACAGATGATGCTTAAAATAAATTTTAAACAACAAGTAAAAACTTTTAGGTACACAAAGACTGTTGTGGATGTTTTAAACATTTAAAGTACACATACAGTTGAGTTTCTTACTGTATAATCAAAAATAAATAAAACTTCAAAGATCGAAATTCTGTTTGAATACATATTTAATAATTGTATATGAACAAACACTATTTTTGTTGAATGATTAAAACTTAGTTTTTCGTCTTTTTTACAGGGTCGCACAGGCTCGAAGAAACCAGTCTAAACAACCTCCTACAGTTGAGTACAGCTTATCAAAGATGTAAAATATAAAAACTATTTTCATTAATATTTGCCTTCATTTTAAGATATTCAGTACTACTGAATCAGTAGATAACTAAAAAAATTTAAATGTAACAATAGAAAACCCTACTGATCAAAAAAAAGAACTTAAATGAAGTAATGTGCTTTTTTTAACTTAAAATATGTAGAGTTTGCCTAAAATTAATTCTTTTATATAAACTTTACATATACAAAAATTAAACGGATTGAAATTAATGCATAAAGCCCTTTTTTGAATTTAACGGATAGCATATAAAAAGGTTAAAAGTGGTTTATTGTACAAAAACGAAAAATTGCTCAAAATTATTTGGTTCAATGACCTGAAACTCAAAAAGACCTCTCGGTCATCGAGTTGCATACCCAACAAATAAAAGTGTTTTGATTTAGAGTTTTTCTGAACTGGATTGATTTGAGTTTTAATTCATTTGAGCTCAAAATGATTCGAGTAGGAATTTAGCGTGTGAAAATTGATTCGGGTAGGGCTTGATTTAGGTGGAATTCAATTTAGGTGAGAATTAATCGGTTAGAGTTGATCGAGTGGGAATTGATTTAAGTGGGATTTGTACGCAAGGAGGAACTGAGCGGTTCCCATTTCGCTGTATATATTTTTAATGTACAGTTGTTTTAAACCAATCGTATATAAAATTTCTAGCGTGAATTTATATAACTAATGTTGTAATAAAAATAAATTGTTTTTTGTTCGTTTGTTTAAATACATTCTTTATACTTTTACTATATAGTAGTTGATATAAACATAAATGAATTAATCAAAAAAAAAATTCTAATTTATAATATATTATACTGTTGTGTGGTTTGTAAAATAGTTTGCTTTTAGTTAAAAGTTTTTTATGACATATTACAAAGCAGTCATTATAAAAAAAATTGTAAGTTAAAACTTTTGTAACAGTGGCAACGTTTCGCTTCCCATTAATTATAAACAATTTTACAAAGACTTTTCAGCATTTGGTATAGTATTTGACAAAATCTTTTGTCATCGAGTTCACCTGTAATAAACAAAAACTATTCCTAAAAAGTTTTATCGCCAAGTCTGAAGAGTCATAGGAGGTGGAGAAACTAAAGTGTATATAAACATGTATTATAAGGTACATTGTATATTGGGAAAAGTTTTTATTTTTATTTATATTTCGCCGATAGAAGTAATTATTTATTAACAATAACTTACATCAAACAGTTCTTTACTAAGATAGTTTTAGATTTAAAGTTTACATCAGTAAAATGTTTGTTTTTATATTTATTTCCTTTGGATTTACTTTTACATACAAAAATATCATTATAATGTAAAAAATCGTCTAGTTTTCAAAAATTTTGATTTTATACACAGTTTTGAACTACTACGTTATAACATATTTTTTTAACTTTTATTTACTTTGTTGCATGAATGTGTTTTAGTTCTGCTAGTTTAAAATTCACAGAAGAAGGACTGTTGTCCGAAATTAATTTGAACAAAATGTTGCAATAAACTTGTAGATTTTTAAACCATCGTTTATTTTTTTGTATATTTAAGTTAGTTTTAGGTAACTAAGAGTTTAACGTTCTAGTAATTTCTTGGGTACCTAGCAATAAAAATATAGGAAATTGAACGTATATTTAATATTTGTAGAATGATTTGTTTAAGTTTAAATCTTACTCTTTTGATTTAAATTAACTCACATATATACTTTTTTTACCTTACCCAAAACAAATCTAAATCAGGTTATTACTTTCAGTTTTATCATATTGTTTCCTTTTAAGTTATAATAGCTTTTTAATGTTTCTATTAAACTAGTTTTAATTAAGTGTTTTTTATTTTGTACTTATTTACTTATAAAGTTTCTAAAAATCTGCTTCATCACCAAAGATACTTCTAATTCTAACCTATTATATATGTTCATGTATTAATATGTTTATGTGAACATTCTAAAAAGATTATTTTTAAACTTAAGGGCATTTTGATAAGTAAATCACTATTTTAGTTTGTAAAAGCAACTATTTAAACCAATATATAATTACTTGATTGTCAAACATTATTAAACGAGTAAATTTAAATAATGCTTTAGTTGAAGAGTTGTTTTCTTTTTAGTTATTTACAAATTTCGCAAGGATGCTAAATTTTAGTATAATTATTTTTTTTTTGTTTGAGTTTTAATATTATATAATTATCAATTAACTTACATTTTTTAAAATCTAACCTAATAACATTATGATTTTCATTTATTAATAAGTTTAAGCTATAAGTTTCAATTATATTTTATTCAGTTTTTTCTTTTAATTTGTTAGTTTCTTTTATTTTAAATTTAGCCGATTGTCTTCCTAAATGTTATTATATAAATTTCTACAGATTTTAAACTACTGAAGATCTCGTTGGTCTAGTTTCAAGCGAGTGAAAAATTGTATTGTTAATGGAATTTAAAATTTATAACTGATTATTCTCCTTTTATTTAAGTTGAGAACTTTGATTGCCGTTATTGAAGTATAAAGTACACAAAGTAGCAATATCAATAATATGTCACTTAAAAAAGGGTAGCTTCAAATTTCTACTACTGTTTTGGAACTATTTTTACCATAATATTTTAAAGCTCTTTTATTTTTTTAAAATAATTTTACCCTTAACCTTAACCCACCTTACCCAAACATAGAAAAAAAAACAAAAAAAAAGATGACTCAGCAAATATGCAAGCTAGTTGCATAATTTTCAAGTAATTCCAAAACAGTAGTGAAAATATGAAGCGACCCCTTAAAAAAAGGAAAAGTACTGCCCAAAATGTTTTTATGGTATATGCCAGCGAACTTGTTTTGCTAGGATCTGTATTAACCAAGGATTAGTTTCGAATTTTGAATATTTATTGAATATTATATTAGCTTTGAAAATATAGCAAAAAGTTCTTGTAAATAATGCTGTAGAATTTCTGTATAATGAAATTAAGATAACATAAACACAGGGTTGCCACTTTACCTGGAAACCTAGAATTTGACAATTTAGGCAAAAAAAACTTGGAAAAACCTGGAATTTGAGATATTTTGAAAAAAACATGGAATTTTGATGAAAAAACTTGGAAAAACCTGGTATTTTAAATAGTTTTAATATTTTCAGTAGTAAAATTTCGATTTGATACAAAAAATCTATCATATAAATAACTGTTCAAAATATAGGTTTAATCGTTTGCTAACAAAAGATCCTAAAAAAGTAACTTCACTGGAATATAAATAAAAACAAATTGTACAGTAATCTTCCTTTATTGTACCAACATATGTTTCTGTGTGTTAACAAATCAACACACTTTAACTGGGTTCTGTAAAAAATAATTACTGTAATGAAAGAATAGAAGCATAGAATAAAGTGGGTGTATACATTATTTTCATTAAAATAAAATAATTTCTACAGATAATAGTTAATAATAGGTAAAAATACTTAATATCAAATCCAACCGTTATAAAACTATATAATATTTGTAATTATTAAGTCTAAAACAAGTAAAGTAAACTAAAATACACAACAAAACATCAGATCATAATATATTATCAACCAGCCTGGAAATTTGATCAAAAAACCTGGAAAAACCTGGAGTTTTTAATATCTTAAACATTTTCAGTTGTAAAATTTTGATTTGACACAAAAAATCTATCATATAATTAAGATTTTTTGTCATCATCAAAAATTTTTTTTATTAGTAATCACATTTATAGTAACTTTACAGTATTTTTCAATGCTTTTATTCTATTTAACACAGTTACTTTAATAGAAAATAACTTAAAACTAAAAATAGACCCAAAAATGTGTACTTTTAAAATCCTGGATGAAATTTGGAAAACCTGGAAAAAAGTTTAAAAAAATAAATGGCAACCTTGATAAAATTAACAGAACATTTGGCAAACATTTATATTATGAATTACATATAAATGATATATTATTGTTAAACAAAAAAAAAACAATTTTTGTTCTTATTCTTCCAAAGACTATTATGACCATATCTACAAAAAAGCTTACCCAACTTGGCTGGATTAGCAAGAGTGTACTTAACTTAAAGTTGTCATAATAGAAATTTTGAAAACAGTAAACGCTTTAAGGATAATAAAATAATCAATCTATTTGGCTGGTAAAGAAGTTTGCATAGGTATTTAATTTATGTTATAAACTTTTTTTCTGTTGCATGACTTATTAACAAAATTACTAGTTCACATTTCATAATAAATATTTTATTGTAAAGTTATGGCATTCAACATTATTATTGTTATTATTATTATTATTATTATTATTATTATTATTATTATTATTATTATTATTATTATTATTATTATTATTATTATTATTATTATTATTACTATTATTACTATTATTACTATTATTACTATTATTACTATTATTACTATTATTACTATTATTACTTTTATTACTATTATTACTATTATTACTATTATTACTATTATTACTATTATTACTATTATTACTATCATTACTATCATTACTATCATTACTATCATTACTATCATTACTATCATTACTATCATTACTATCATTACTATCATTACTATCATTACTATCATTACTATCATTACTATCATTACTATCATTACTATTATTACTATCATTACTATCATTATTATTACTATTACTATTATTATTATTATTACTATTATTATTATTATTATTATTATTAACATTTTAATCAAAGATAAAGTTATATTATAATAAAAACATTAGAAAGTTTATAAAATTTAAAATAAAGTAATAATCAAGTGTAAGCTGTACAGTTTGAATTTTGAAATAACCAATAGTTAATACTAGAACTACATTTCTGTTTACTGTTATAAATATATTTATTTCTTTATCTGACTGTTTAAGTTTTAAGATTATATAATTATTAAGTAACTTACATTTATGTAAATCTAACCAAACAACATAAACTTCGTATACTAGTAACTTTAAGCTATAAGTTTTAATTAGATTTTATTCAGTTTTTTGTTATAATTTTATTTATTATTTTTTTATTTTTCTTTTGTTACAAATTTAGCATAATGTCTTCCTACATGTTATTATATAAATTTTTACAGATTTTAACAACTGAAGATCTCGTCTTCAAACGAGTGAAACATTGTTTTGTTTAAAAAAAATAAAAATTAATTATTAAAAATTAATAGATAAAAAATCAAACAAAAGCAAACCAACTGTAAAAAGTTACAATAAAATAGTTAAACTTTTAAAATATTTATCAAAACAATTACTTTAAAACTACAGTAGTCTACAACTTAAGTACGCACTGCCTCTTAACTTTTTCAAACCTAAAATTGCTGTGTTGAAAATCAAATTTTTAAAAAGTTTGAATAAAAAAAAAAAAATAGTTAGTACATATACAAAAATAATATAAATTGAAATAAGTTTTTTATTATAAAATTCAAATAAAACAACAATAAAAAAAAGTAGGAAAACAATCATGAACTAAACAATTGTACTTTTATTACAATATTAACAACAAATATGTTACAGTTTATCTATTTAGTGTAAAAAAACACTGCAGTTCACATTTGCATACCCATTTGCATACATTTCTTAGAATAAAAATATTTAAAGTAGCCATATAAAGTTTAGATAAACAAAGTTTATGAACAGGTTTTTAGACATTTATATACCCCATGGTTGAAACCTAAATGCAAAAAACCTATATTAAGGGCATAGGGGGGTAACACCTTTTTTAGTTTTTGATCATAATTTATATAGTTTTTACTAAGCTACAAGATGCTTTTTACGGCTTTTAAAAATTCAAAATAATTTTGAGATATAGCTTGTCAAAGTTGGAGGCAACAATAGGATCCTTATGGGAGGCACAAACTAAAACAGCAAATAAATAGAAATCACTAAAAATCTATCTTTTCATACGTTTTTTGAGATAACTACCTCAAACTTTCAGGAAATGTTCCTTGATATATTTAGAAAATTCTGTCGGAAGAAATTTTAAAAAAACTAAAAAATAAAATTTTTATAACAAAAAAACTAAAAAAAAACAGTTTTTAGAGGTTTAAATTAGTAGTCTCTTGCGTTTTCTTTATAACTCTGATTAAACATAATAAACAACATTTAGTTTAGAATCTGTAGAAACTTATTCATAGTTTTGAGTTTTGAAAAGTCATAAATAAGTATTTAAAATACCGAAAAATTTCAGCTTGTTGTCATTAACAAACTAAAATTTAGGCATATTTTATGGGATCAAATTTTCAAAATGAAATGGACTACCATGGTTTTCCTCAGTTCAATGATGATTGTTAGTTTTTATTCATACATATATAACATTACTGCCATTGTCTAAATGTTATTTACTGTTTTGAATTTATTTGACAAGGTTAGCTAACGCTCACCAAAACCAGGTAATAAACCAAAGCAGTGCATATACATTTGTTTTATTACTTTATATATTCATACATATATAGAAAATAATGTGATAATATAAACTAAATTATCTTCCACAGAGCCCAGTTGAGGGCTTATAAATAATTTATTAAGAAAATTTGATTTAAAATAAACCAATACTTTTCTTAAAAACAAAAAAAAACTTTATAATCTACAACTGGTATGGTTTTAAGGGCATAGGGGGGGGGGGGTAAACACCCTTTTTTGGTTTTTGATCTTATTTTATAAAGTTTTTACTAAGCTATAAGATGCTTTTTACAGATTTAAAAATTTCAAAATATTTTTTGAGATATAGCTGGTCAAAGTCGGAGGCAACAATAGGATCCTTATGGGAGGCGCAAACTAAAATGGCAAATAACTAGAAATCACTAAAAATATATCTCCTCCTACGTTTTTTGAGATAACTACCTCAAATTTTCAGGAAATGTTCCTTGCAGTATTTAAAAAATTCTGTCGGAAGGAATTTCAAAAAAAATTATTTGAAAAAATTTTTATAATAAAAAAACAAAAAAAGAAACTGTTTTTTTTGTTTATTTTTTATATAATTTTTTTTTTTTAAATTTTTTTTTTAAATTCCTTCCAACAGAATTTTCTAAATATATCAAGGAACACTTCCTGAAAGTTTGAGGTAGTTATCTCAAAAAACGTAGGAGAAGATAGATTTTTAGTGAAATAATCTATTTTTGCTGTTTTAGTTTGCGCCTCCCATAAGGAACCTATTGTCAGCTCCAACTTTGACCGGCTATATCTCAAAAGTTGTTTTGAATTTTTTAAATCTGTAAAAAGCATCTTGTAGCTTAGTAAAAACTATATGAAATAAGATCAAAAACCAAAAAAGGGTGTTTACCCCCCCCCATGCCCTTAAATAAATAGCACTTTGTTAAACAATGGTACAAAAGTTATACTAAAAGACAAAAAATATTATGATGTAATTATTAAATATTCTACAGTACAAATATTCAGTGTAAAAATTAATCCCTTTGACTGTTGTTCAAAATGCACTAAATAACTATTTTATTATTATGTAATATCTAATTTTTATTACTTTGTAACGGTACTTAGAAGTTTGCCTTTAATTGAATAAAATATTTTGCTGAGGACGCGTGTTGAACGCAGAAGCGGTTGTTCCAAGAGAAGTTTATTTTTGTGCAACTTAATTAATTTGTATATATTTATATATATAAAATATATATGCACACATATGTACATAAGTATTGTGTTTTTGATTGTAATTCTTAGAGTTCTCTATGCAACTAATTGTTGCGGAGTTAACTATTTCTTTTTATGAAAAACAACTTTAAATTGATGTTGCTGACAGCTGTTTTGACTCAAATAGTCTCAGTTATCAAAGCAAATACAGTGTATGGTAAATGAAAAAAAAAATTACAAGTATACATTTTGTGGCAATTTAATAAACTTTGTCCTGTTGATTTAAAAGTTGCTATTGTAAAGTAAGTTATTTTTTTGTATTATTTGTTCTTATTCTTAGCTGTCATTTTTATTTATTTTTATTTTTTAAAGTACATATGCGTCTTTGCTTTATTACACTACTTTTATTATTACAATACATTTTGTTTGCTATTTCAGTCAAAACAGCTATCAGCAGTAATAAAAAAAAACTGTTTTTATATAAAACAAATGAATCCAAAAAAGAAAAAATATATATATGTGTCACAGATGTTTTTTTGTGTTAAAACTTTATTCCGACTAACGGCGTTTCACTGCTCTCAAATAAATTTAAAAACAGATCTATGGAGTCAATGAAATATTAACACATATTAGAAATAAAAGCATGTATTATTATTTATTATGTATATAGTGTTTATGTGAGTAGTAACTATAAACGAACTTTATGGTTTAAAAACAAAGTTTAGAATAAAAACATAAAAATATAAAATTGTCTACAATAACTACAAATTTAATAAAAGCATGTACTAACATCAAAAAAGCTCTAAGAATAGACAAGTTTTTAAAAAAGGAACATAAATAAAGTTGTACAGAAATGTGACGTCATAATAAATTAAACAAATTAATCAATAAGTTTTTCAGCTTAAAAACAAACTATGCAACAAAATGTTTACTAAAATTTTAAACTAAATTTACAATATTTATACAGTACAATATACACAGTATATAATAAAATAGAAGAAACATGTAGTATTAAACTTAATGTTCGTGATTGTATATGAAAACGTTGTGAATTAAATAAGTGCATAAGTAGACAGAGTTATTTAAAGTAGAATCGTTGGTTGTGATGACAAATATTGGATAAATCTTGTTGCTTGTTCAAAAGTATGTCTTTATCTTCTGCTGCAATTACTGCTTTCTGTATTGCAAATTGGGCAAATTTTACTTACTTTGTTGGATGTATGTTTTATCTTTGAAAAAATACTCCACTCCATGTTTTGCCTTTTACCAAACCTGTAAAAAAACGCGTGCTTCGTTTTTTGATTTATCAAATATTTGTCCTCACAACCAACGATTCTACTTTAAGTAACTCTGTCTACTTATGCACTTATTTAATTCATAATGTTTTCATATACAATCACAAACATCAAGTTTAATACTACATGTTTTTTCTACTTTATTATATACCGTGGATGTATAAATATTTTCAATCTAGTTTGAATTTTTAGTAAACTTTTTGTTGCATAGTTTGTTTTTAAGCTGAAAAACTTATTGATAATTTGTTAAATTTATTATGACGTCACATTTCTGCACAACTTAATTTAATTTTCATTTTTTAAAACTTGCCTATTCTTAGAGCTTGTTTGAGGTTAGTGTGTACTTTTATTAAATTTGTAATTTTTGTAGACAATTTTATATTTTTATGTTTTTATTCCAAACTTTGATTTTAAGCCATAAAGTTCGTTTATAGTTACTACTCACATAAACACTATATACATAATAAATAATAATACATGCTTTTATTTCTAATATGTGTTAATATTTTATAGACTCCGAAGATCTTTTCTTAAATTTATTTGAGAGCAGTTAAGCGCCGTTAGTCAGAATAAAGTTTTAACACAAAAACATCTGTGGTATATATTCCAATAAGCTTAGCTTATCAGGACCTCTAGGATTTAACACCTTTTAGTGTTACATCTTATATATATACTGTATGTGTAATGAGAATTTTTTTTTAAACTGTTAATAGTCAAAGTGCTCTATGCAAACTGCATAATAATAATTTTTTATATAAAAAAACAACTATTTTTTATCTTCTTACAGCTGTTTAACCTTAAATTGGTATCTTCAGATCAAATAAAGTTTTTTTGGCAAAAATTAAAGAAGTTCCCAAAAGTTCATATTATGAGATATTGAATAATTTAAATAAGTTTGGTTAGTCTATTTGAAAAAACATTTTTTATACAAATAAAGCTATTTTCTGTTTTTTATTGTTTGTTCCTAAACTAACTTTTGGCTTGCTTCTATTTTTAGTTGATTTTTGTTCTATTCAATTACATGTTGGCAAGTTATTTTAGTTAAGGAGGCAGGGTTATGTCATTATTTTCTTTTTTTAGTGCTAATTGTTTTTTCTTTCTTATTTTTCCACGCATCATAAGTTACACAATTTGTTATTTTTTTGATTTTGTTTTAGTTTTGCAGAAAAGCTCATTTTAAATTATAACAGTCTTTGTCTCAAACACAAAAAAAGTATAGGGAACCTAAACCTATAAAAACAAAATAACAAATAACATATGGGAACTAAAAGATGCAAACAAAAACTCAAGTTAAAATAGAGTTAAAAAGAACCTGCTGCAAAATTTTATGAAATAAAATAAAACAACGTGTAGCTTGATAAAACACAAAATCAATACAATTGAAAAAAAGCTAGCACAATACAAAATATAATAAAGGCAACGACCCTGCTTCCATAACCAAAATATGTACTTAAAAAAAAAATACAATCACTAAAAATAGAGCAAGCTAAAACTAAGAATAAGAACAAACTATTTAAAAACAGAAAATAGCTTTACTTGTAAAAAAGTGTTTTTAAAAATAGACTAATTAATTTAATTTATTTAGCACATAATAGTGTAAATTTTTGTATTTTATTTGAATTTTGCCAATAAAACTTAATTTGATCTGAAGATACTCATTTAAACGTTATCTGTAAGCAAATTTAAAAATAGTTGTATATAAAAATAGCTTTTTTAAGCTATTCATTTTAAACAAACAGTCAGTTTGTTGTTTTATTATTTTAATGTAAGCTTTTAAGTTTGAATCAAGATAAGTAATACAATAAACTTAAGGATAACCATAAGTTTTCAATTGCAAAATCTACTTAAGTAGTCAAAATTTTTTTTTTAATAATGATAATGAATGTTTTATAGACTACTTAAAAATATTTTGAAAAAATTTGAATATAATTTGAAAACTACAAAATTTGAATATAAGTATTACATAAAAACTTTAAATTTAAAAGGTTAACAATAAAAAGGAGGCTCGTAAAACTTTACTTTAAGACCTAAAATTTTACCAGAATTTATTAGTCTTATAATATGTTTTTAACATAATCTCTAAGCATAAATAATTAATTTATCAATATTAATTTTAATGTTATTATACATGGCTAAAGTATATAACCTTTAAAATATGTTTTTAAGTTTAGAAAACAAACTATAATAGGTTGCATTGCATATTCAAAAGTTTATTTTTATAAATTTTTAGAGCAGTATACTTGCATAAAATCTGTATTCTTTTTCTTACTTACACATAGTAATTTTGATTGATTTGTAAGATTGTTATTAAGATATTTGCGCAGGTTTGTGCCAAAAAAAAATATTTATTTAAGCATGTGGTTTTTTTTTGGTAAAACAATTTGTTTTTTCAAGCTTTGTACTCATTTTTAGTAAAGTATAAAATTGTTTAAAAATGTTTGAGATAGGTGATATAAAGACTCATAACTATTAATTTTTTTTAAGTATAAAAGATATATGCATTTAAATCAGTTAAAAGTTATGTAAAAGTTATAAAAGTATTTTTACAACTTGCAGCTGATTATAGAAACTTAAGTCCCGTAAATGGTTGGCATGAAATGAGTAGCAACACTATGCAACCTACTGATTGTGTAAACGCTTTTGAAATGCTACCACAAGTTGATTATTCCAAGCAAATAAATACAAACTTTCATCAAGAGTCACTCTTTCATATGAACAGGCTAAAACAGGTTTTTTAACTAAGCTTTTATTTGTTATGTATATATATATATATATATATATATTTAAAAAATTAAATGATTAGATAAACAGCTTTTTTCTGATGATTAACTTATTTAAAAATTTACCAGAATACATTTCCTTTTTTTTTAATTTATTTTAGTACTTTCGTAGTAAGGCTCATCAGAAATTGTATCTTATTAATAGTGAAATAAATACAAATTGAAAGAAAATCATACTGTAGTTTAAAGTTTTGAAATATATATGGTGTAACAATCAAATGTTAAAAGTTAACTAAGTGCTTTACTAAAATAAATTTAAGAAAAAAAAATTGTATTCTGTTATATTTTTTAGATTAGATAAACTAACTCACCTTCCACAGAACCCACTTGAAGGACTTTTAAATAGTTTATTTTCAATATTTTAAATAAAAAAAAAGCAGTACATATGTATCATACAAACAATGAAATTCTTTGTAATACTCAGCTCTAACTCAAATTGAGTTGCACTTTGCTTAACATTAATACAAAAATGACACAAAAAAAAAAAAACTGTGACATAATTATGAAATTATATAGAGGAAAAATTTCAGTGCACTAAAAATTTAGATTAAAAAAAAAGTGGGTTTTAAAGTATTTAAAGCAAATTGTTTCAACATAGTAAAAGCTAACTAAATATTCAGAAAAGGCTTTAAAAAGACAAAAAAAAAAGTTCGTTTTGCCTTGGTTTGCCCATTGCATACAGAATCTATTGAACTGACTAAATTTAACTTTTCATATCTGAAAAGTTGAAAGAAAGTTTGACTCATAAAAAGTTTCTGATGGCCAAAATTAACTCTACAAAACAGATTAATTAAAAAAGGTCTACCTCTTATCAATAGACTGGCTATCAGCAAAAATTAGCTATGTATGTTGTACTCAAAGAATTAATCAGAGCTGCCACAAAGTCAGAAAAGCCAGGAAATTTGATACAAACATGCTCTTAATAAGAAAGTTTATCATTACTAAAAATAGATTTTGCTAATGTTGTTCTTTAAAATATTTGCATTTGAAATTTTTTTTTTCAGGGTCTTATTGAATTTTTAGAATATATTAAGGGCATAAGGGGGAGCGTCCACCTTGATCTTAAAAGTTGAAGAGTTTTATCTGAGCTATCAGTAGGGGTAGGGAGTACTTAGGTGATTTTTGCTGGACTTATGAGTCCATATGATTTGAATGTGTTTTTGCTTCATTAAAAAGGATCTAAAAAAAAAATTGCAAAAAAAGAGGTATGTTGCCCAAAAAACTAATTTTAACTCCAAAAATCACATAATTTTTGATTTTTTGACTTAAACAGTAATAAAATCACTTTTACATGTCCTAGACTTATACTTTATATCTTAAATGAAAGCTTATACTAATTGACATAAATTCAAAGACATATTAACTGCTTTTGATGTATTTTGACGTCATAATCACCCCAAGTATGCAAATTTTGTTTGTAAAATTGTGCTTTTTGGAAAATTAAAAAGTTTATTTTTAATTTCAATTGAGTATCAGACATTTTAACCACTTAAAAAATTTAAAGAATTTTTGAGATATTAGCGATCAAAGTTGGTGAATTCAATAGGTTCCTTATGGAAAGCGCAAATTAAAAATGCAAAAAATGACCATTTCAGTAAAATCTATCTCCTTCTTCATTTTTCAAGCAATATCCTTCAAACTTTCACAGAAAGTCTATTTATAAATTTTAAAAAGATTGAATGCAGGATTTTTTTTAAACAGAATTTTTATTTAAATAACAACTTTTTTTTTTGTTGTTTATGTAAAATTATTTTTTTTTAAGAATAACAACGTTCAAAGTTTTTAAAATTATAAAAGAAACGTTTTCTGAAAGTTTGAGGTCTCTAGCTTAAAAAATGAAGGTGAAATTAGATTTTTGGTAATTTTTAAATTTTCAAGAAAATTGACCTCAAAAAATTTTAGGTTCATACATTTATATCAGAAACTTTTTATAAAAATTACAATATCTCAAAAGTTAAATATGATTTTTTTATTCTATAAAAACTGGCTTGTAGTTTGTACTTTTAGCTTTCATATAAGATCCAATGTTATTTTTAGTAAAAAAATGTTGGACCCCCTTATGCCCATTAAAATCTCTAACGATCTCACATGTGTATTATTAACTATGTGGTAAAGAAATAGTTTATTTTATGTTCATGATTTATAATACTTGATTAAGTTCCAGTGTGGTAAGTGGTGAGAGCAGTGGCAGAGTAGCAAGGGATTAGAGCAGTGGCAGAGTAGCAAGGGATTAGAGCAGTGATAGTAGTATTTTTCATGGACATGACGTTAAAAGGTATCCAAGTGGTGTACGACTCGATAACTGAAAGGTTTTTTCAAGCACCAGGTCCTAGGACTAAATATTTTTAGCGCTTATTTTTGTTGTTCAATAAACAATATAATCCCATTAATAATAATCAAAAATGATATTATTCATAAAGCCATTGTCGCAATGTAAGTAAGATGATTGAATCTACAGGGTTGCCAAAAAACCTTGAAACCTGTTAAAACCTGGAATTTGACAATTCAGGCTTAAAAACTTGGAATTTTTAACACTTTTAACATGTTAACGTTAAGTAGTAAAATTTCGATTTGACACAAAATATCTATAATATAAATGAATTTTTTTTGTCATCATCAAGAATTTTTTATTAAAAAACACATTTAAAGTAGCTTTTCAGTATCTTTTCAATGTTTTTATACTATTCAACACAGTGTCTTACCTTAAACTTAACTTTAAACTAAAATAGAACCAAAAGTGTGTATTTTTAAAAATCTAGAGGAAATTTTGAAAACCTGGAGAAAATTTGCCAAAAACATTTGGTAACTCTGAATCCAGCAAAAGAACTGTTGTTTTTACCTGTATTAAAATAAGATTGAAAACTTTGCATAATTTCAAGTCTTTGGTTATGCATTTTTTTGGTTTTAATTAACAATGAGATTTAGAAAAGTTGTAAACATTTAAGTTAAGAGTTGCTGACTTTTAAAACAATTTTGCTAGACAAAAGTGTTAATTAAAATTAAGTAAGGTTTACTGTTTTTAAAACATTTTTTATTTTTTTAGTTCTTCATTGAGTTATCTTATAACTTTTATTTATTAGCTTCAAACTAAATCTTGATAGCTTATTTAAATTATTAAATCATTTTATTGCACCTGCCAAAAATAATTAACGTATCACTATCAATTCACATAAAAGTGTAGGTAGTAAGTACTATTAAAACTTAGTTTTTAAATACAACTTTCAAGTAAACTATTATAACTTGTTTAATTGAGTCAGTACGGTTTTGGTTTAAGATAACAACAAAAACCTTATTTATTTTTAAAATAAAACTTGTTATTTGAAATGTCTATTTATAAATTTATTTAAATTTTAGAAGTTAATCTACTAGCGGTGTACAAATAACTACCAATAGTAACAGCCAATGTTATTAGATTAAAAAAGTATATTCACAAGGCTTAATGCACTAATAATGTTTTTAGTTTTAGCCCAATAACCAGCTGGTTGTAAGATTTTTAGGTTTTTTAGATTATAAATAGTAAGTATGAAATGTTTAAATAATAATACATTAGCCAATTTGAAGTTTAACTTTTTTTTTAAAGGTCTCTAAATTCTACTTTCTAATCTGCTTAAACTGACGACTTATTTTTTTTTTACATTTTCATTAAAAGTTAAAGAAAACTAAAATTACTTAACATTTCTTACTTCCAAATTATTTTTTTTACGCAAGTACTTTCTTTCTAATACAACACCCTAAAATTTAAATGCTTTTAATTAGTTATCACATAAAGTGTAAAAAATTTGATATGGTATTTTAAATTTTAAAATTTTTTATTCAAAAGTGAAGCTTTTGTTTTACTTTTGAGAACATAACATATTAACTAGTTAAAAAGTTGTCTTCAAAACAGTTTATTTTAAGCTTTTAACAGTTTAGCAGTAATATAGATTTAAAAGTTAAATAAATTTAGTACTAAAATATTTTACTGTTAATAGAGTAGATGTTTGATGAAATATCTATAGTTTTTATTGATTTCATTTTATATGGAAAAAAAAATTAACTACAAACAGCCTATATAATAATTTAAACTAATGTACTTCGCTACAAATTATATGAGTTTTTATATATGAAGTAAGATAAATTGAAAATTTAAATGACTTTTTTGTACCTTATATAATTTATAGGTAGTTTTCGAGCAGTTAAACAAAACAAGTTATTTAGAAAACTCTTGTAATGAACTGACATCAACTCTAAAAGGAATTAAAGAAGTCTATAAAAAAGAAAAAAAGTTGGTTATATTTTATTTTAAAGGATCCCTTTTTATTTTCATATTATAATAAATATTAATTCTATTATTGCTATCTTCAGCAAAGCTGAGATGTTTTTGCAGACATACAATAAGCAACAAAATGCACTGCACGACCATCAAAAACAGTCTCCAAGACATTCTACTACAGGATTTGTTCTTATTTTAACAAACCAGGAATGGATATTCGCAAGAAACTAATATTTAAGTCTAACTAAACAAATGGAATTTAGTACTTACTTGTTAGATAATCAGTTTATGTAACTATTCAAAAAAAAAGTTGCTTAGAGATTTACAAATTATCTCCGCTTTGCTTGAGTTAGCCAAAGTATTGATATAAGTCTGATCGAGTAAACTACAAAGTCTTACAATGTCTTGGACGTTAATTCTTAAACGATTTAATTGTGGAAGTATTTTTGACTGCACCTTCAAACGGGTGGTTCAGTATTACAAAAATCTACAACGATAATAAGTATAAATTTAAGCACGTATATATAATATGAACTTTGATATACAATTAAAATAAGCTGTAGCATAATTGAACTGTAGCTAATTTTATTATATAACAATGTTCATATTATATATATTATATATACGTGTTTATAGTTATTATCGTTTCAAATTTTTCGTTGTTAATTAAGTATTTAAACACAAGGAGATTTTCTTCAGTTGCCACAAAACCTGGAGTTTGAGGAATTTTGTACAAAAAATAATGGAAAAACCTGTAATCAAAAAAGAAATATAATTTTTTTTATAAAATTATAACAGTAAAATTTAGAATTTTTATACTTAAAAAAAGTATTACAAGTTTTTAATCAGTAATTGATAATTGAATTTTTACTTAAAAATGAAAGTACTTTAAAAAAAATTATTTTCATCGTTTTGAATGTAAAGTATGTAGATTAAGTCAACAAGAAACTATTTTTGTTGCAACATAAACAGTGTTTAGATTAAGAGAACATTAAGAGCAAGAGAAAATCAAAAACGTCTGATTCAGTGTTTTATGCCCAATGTATTATATACTTATCAAAGTTAGAGAAAAACGATTCGAGGTAAACCTTTTTCAAGCAGACAGTTTTAGCGTGAATATGTAGTTCCAGTAATTCAAAATTATTGTTTTCATAATTTATTTTAAAGTTCGTATATATTTTTCTAATGTTTTTTTTAAAGTTTTTCGATTTGAGTTCCAATTAAGAAATTCTAATTTTAGTTTAAACATTTCAAAAAACATCAGGTTCTTAGATAATTTATATACAACACAATAAGTTGTTAACTCAAGTCATTTAGTATTTTTTGAAATTATCTAATAATATGGTTCAATACTTATGTTAGACATGTAAATATAGCTTTTAATTTCTAAAGTTTTACTTGTTTTTTGAATATTAACTAGATTGTATAGCTATTTAGTTATTATATAAACATAATAAGGCTTTATGAGAATCATATGAGAAACAATTTAAAGAAACTGATTCTAAATTTTAGTACTGGTTCAATAGAATAAAACAAACAAATAATAATATCAAAGTTTAAGTAGTTTAAATCTATCAAAAAACACTTTTTTTAATTTGAAATTAGCTTACTACCAAAAATGGTCAAAAAAGTATACCTTTAAATACCTGTAAGGAAATTAGAAAACTTAATTCTGTTTGCTACACTTTTGATAAAGCATGTGTAATTATTAATTTTTTGAATAGAAAACTTGAAGAATCTTCTAAAAAAAAAGAAGATATACTATTGTTTGGAACTTTTGATGATCTTAATTCTGATGATATATTTAGTAATTTAACTGATGATTCTGATGTAATAATAAATGGTTTGTCAGAGGTTTTAACTGATTAATAGAAATCGTTATAAAATTGATTATTTGTTTTAGTTAGACAATTATATTGCTGTTTTATAATGATTTTTATAATTGTTAACTTATTAGAAAACAATTGACAGCTTTTTAGAATTTATATAAGAAATTAAAGTTTTAGTAATTGTAACCTACTTAATTAAAGTTTTTAGCAACTTTTTTTTACAACATACTTATTTAAAAAAGTACTATATAACGAAAAAAACTTTAATTTATGCTTATTATTTTAGTTAGTTAAGTTTCAATTTTTTTACGAGGTAATGTGAGTTTTAACGAGTTTAAATTAATCTGTGTGTTCACCAAAGTAGTTTTTTACAAGTTTAACGTGAGTAGCTATAAGCAATAACCAGTGTAAAGTGTAAAACAAAGAGTAAAGTAGTTTTTTTAATTATTAAAATTTATGTATGTTGATACCAAATAAATTGAAACGGTTAAATAATGGTATATCTATAAAAAAGGTCATTTAGCAAATCATTGATATAAACTAATCTCATAAAAGGTTTGTTATCCAAATTTCCGTTTTAAAACAGTATCATACTTTTAGAAATAAAAAAAAATAGTTTGTTTTTGTATTAAAGCATACTTTGTTGGATTAAGCAGTTATAGATTTAAAACTTTTATTAAGTAAAACTATGTCGATGGTAATTGATTTGCCAAGGTAGTTTTTTACTTTAAATTTTAAAAAGTAGTATTTAAATTTTAAAAAACTTATTTAGTATTTAAAGTATTTAAAAATTTAGTGCCCATTAAGTAAGTGTTACAAGTGGAATAAAATGGTCTATAGTAATAAAAAAACGCCATAAAAAGTACGTTTTTAAGTAAATTCTAAGTATAGTTTTACTGAAAGCTGATAACTTCTAACTCAAGGTCATCTCAAACTCGATCGTTTAAAACTATTTTAAACTTGATAATTTCAAGCTTGATCATTTCAAATTTGATAATTGAAATCTTTTTATCCTTTTATATATAAAAGCAAAAGCAACAAACTCTCTCGAAAATTTACATTTGTTTCAATTTTAAATTCAAAAACAATTATAGTCAAAATTTTCTAATTTAATTTGTTAAAGAATTTAAGTTTAATTATATCTTTATTAAATCTCGAAACATTTTAAGATCTTATTTCATTTTCTATGTGCAGTATAAATCTCAATTAGTGTCTTAATGTATAGTACTTAAGTTTCAATTTAGTTCAATTTCTTACTTTCTTTATAATTTTATAATCCTAAGTTTATTTATTAGTTAAAAAAAGTTGTTTTGTACTGACTTCTGCATAAGCTTAGTTGCATAAGAAGTTTAATTAACAGTTTTTTGATTTCTTTATTTAGTTTCTTTATTTTTAATGTAACACAGTTTGAGTTTTATATATTCTATACTAACTTATTTTCCATTATTTTAAAACTAATTATAGTTTGATTAGAGATGTTGTATAAAATATACTCTTTTGTCTTTAATGAAAAAAGTATTCATAGAATACAAACACAAACGAAATGACAATAAATACAAAGCTGAGTTAAATATAGACTGCTTAATTATTATGATTAATATAGCCATATAAAAATAATAAAGGTTATTTCTACAATAAGTATAGTTGGAATGGAGACAGGTCAAACGAAGACACTTTTGCACGAAGGTTAATTTTTTGCACGGGGATAAAAAAAAAAACTAATTAAAAAAATTACCTACCTGAGGTAAAGGTTAGGGGTATTAATGATAGTTATAAAAAAAAAAGACTAAGGATTAGGGGTAATAGTAAAAAAAGATAATAATTTTTTAATAAAAAACAAGAGTTTGTTGTATAATTATTACAAGGGTAACAGTAATAGTAAAAATAAAAATAAAGTGTTTAAAAATGAATTCAACTCGTGCAAAAGTTTACCTTAGTGCATATTTTACACCTACACAGTTTGAATAATATATTTCGAGTATTACATAACTGTTCTTCAAAAAAATTTGTGACTTAAACTAATTAAGTTCTTATGAACACAATAATAAATAGTTTGAAATAATTGAGTTGAAATTCATAAAATTCATATAACCGTGTTGAAAATGATTGAGTTTGAAAAAGTTGCGATTCAGAAATGATAGTAAATCGATTTTTATGGATAAATGGTTTCTTCTAAAACTATATAAAAAGTCCATTGTAAATGTTATTATTTTAGTTTATACGTAAAAATTTTAAACGCACTAAGTATTTTCTGTACAATACATATTATAATAGTGATGTTCATTAAATA
Source organism: Thalia democratica (assembly GCF_965202585.1). Taxonomy (NCBI): domain Eukaryota; kingdom Metazoa; phylum Chordata; class Thaliacea; order Salpida; family Salpidae; genus Thalia; species Thalia democratica. The sequence continues at coordinate 52,468,151 of NC_139169.1, read as the reverse complement.
ACTCTTTCATAGGTCACAGCAGTTGTGCGAAAAACTCGAAGATTGGCTTTGACTGGCAAAAATTCTATTCTAAAACAAGCAGTTTTGGTAGAAGCTTTTAACTCATATAAGTTATAAATATTTAGCTTTAGCTCAAATCTTAGTTATTGCAGAAATAATATTAAAGTACTTTGTATTTAGTATGTTTAAATATTATTTGTTTTAAGTTTTTTTTTAAATTAAAAAGTAACAGTGCTTAGTGTCCATTTACAAAAACGGAGCAATTTTTTTTATAGAGACTAATATGGACAAGACTTCTGCTTCAAGTGATTGTGAAAACATAAAAGGAGAGTTTGAGTCTATTTTTACAAACCTCAAAACTCTAATTTCCAATTTAACATCCACGGATGCTCATTTTGAACACAAATACGATGAATTAGGAAAAAAAGTTGTTAAACTTCAGAAAAACAATGGAATTTTTGGAGACAGTCTTAAAAACAACATATCCAGGTTTAATTTCACCCCAATTAGTTTTAACAGATTATATTGTTTGCTCAAGTATATAGTTGTGAAATTTTTATTTTTTATCAAAATATTAAATAAGTTATATTTTAATTTCTTCATTTTGTATGATACATCTTTAAGTTATTTAAATAATAATTTGTATTTAGTATTAACTACAAAGAATCTGACGCATTTGAGATAAGCTTAACAAACGAAAATGGATTAAAATCTGACGAAAAATTTAATGGTTAGTGATTAAGAAAAGGGCCTTACTAACTAAATTTGAAATATAAACTTAAATAAGTTTACTTTGTATATAAGTTTACTTTGTATATATGATAAGTGTATTTAAGATGTTTCAAATTAAAAATTATTACTATTTTTACTTTGATTGATATTCGGTTTTGTTTTATTTAAAGTATTATTGGAAGGAAATATTGGGATAAATACTTAGTTTGTATACTTTGCTATATAAAATAGTTTTGCATCTTTTTTAATTATCACACATATACAAAACTTAAGTTTTCGTAAATCAAGACTTATTGAGCAGATGATCAATTAGGATTACAAAATACAAGTGTTCCTTTCTCCTCTTCATTGATAATACAATCATGTAATAAAGAACTCGTGTCTGTCGGGGAAACAACTCAACTTCAGCATAACAGCAAGTTCATTGAAGATATTCGAAAATCAAGGAGTTTTCAATTTGATGAGTTTTTTGGAAGCGAAGTTTCAGGGCCAATTTCTAGCAACGCAAATAATGCAAATAGTAATTTTCATAAAATAACTTAAAATAATCAATTCAAAACATATTTAATTTCAACAAAACAATGCTCTTTAATTGTCATAATAACTGTCAAAATAGTATCAATTTAGTAGTTTCAACGAAAAACATAGTTTTAAATAATAACTAACATACACAGGTATAAAGTTTCTTCCGCCTAAGCGAAACTGGAACCCGTCTAAAAAATTCGGTTGTCCGATTTGTGAAAAACGCTATTCGTGGAAGGGAGATCTGACTAAGCATATAAAGCAACATCATCCAGAAGTCGATCCTAAGTCCATGATTATTAAAGGAGAATCCACTGCTCACATGAACCAACAGCATGAAAAAGATAACAGCGATTTTCTTCAAGAATCTTACGCAGACCAACATGCTATAAAAAAGCATTATTCTGAAAAAGATGCATTCGTAGAACAAACAAGCTTGAAGTCAAATGAACAAGTTGATGAAGAAAAGGGGACAAATGTTGACCGCAAAGCTGATGAACAACAACCAATAGGGGAAAGTAAAAATGAATATTTTCCCTGTCCAGAGTGTGGAAAAAAATTTAAGCTGAAGAACGGGTTAAGGCAACACATGATTTTTCATCAGCAACCGAGGCATGAATGTAGAGTATGTGGTAAATTTTTCTATACCTCCTCAGATTTAAAAGTTCATGAGCGAATTCACTTTAATATCAGACCTTACCAATGCGAACTATGTGATAAGCGATTCACTAGGAAGCAGCATTTAAACAGGCACAAGCTAACCAGGCACTAGTTCCTACTTTATAAATTTCTATATCAACATGTTGATTGTTATTCTTAATTTTATTATTACTAGTTTTGGTAATTTTTCTATTTTTCATATACTTGTTTTCAGAACAACTTAAGACGTCAATATGATAGGGTTTTTTAATTATTAAAACTATTTTATATACATGATAGTTATTAATCTATAAATAATGTAATTTCTATTAAAGACCAGAGTACATCTGTTTCAACAAATTATGAACCAACATTATACTTGATTAATATAATTATAAGTTATATATTCATTTTATAGTTAGTTTTATGTCCAATATTAAAAAAAATTCATAATTGTTCAATACTATAACTTAGTAGATTATAAAAATAAGTTTCGAAACTTTAAATAATTTTAAAAAAATTATACTAAAAAATAATAATATCAACTATTATTAGTTAGAAATAAGTATTAACTATTGTAGTTTTTATTTTTGTTTTATTAGTTAAGATTTTCGGTATGATCAACTTTCGAATGTACACCTAATATGTTATCTTTTACTTTCGAACTTGACTCGTTTTGTTCCATATAGTTTAATTTATTGTTTCATATGCACATACTTTTATAACAAGTAAACTAAATCATCTTGTAGTCACCTTCTTCTATGTAAACAAAAGTTATTTGTAAATCTTATTCAGTAGTATTATTTGTGAAAAAAATTTAGATTCTGAAATTAAAGTATATTGAAAACAAGTGTATAGATATTAGTTTTCAATAACCATAATTAGAATAAATAGAAACTGGTGTTGTTCATTTTATTATATCTTAAAACTACTTTGTTTTACACATACTTTTTTTACGAAGATTTAAACATTTTATAAGCATTGTTTTATATCACATTCATATACAAAATAAGTTCTTTTTTCCAAACAAGTGACTCAAAGTTTTTGTTTAATAAAAAAAAATTCCATAATTTATAGAAACTTTTTTTATCAGTTTTAAATCTTATAAGGATCAAAAAATTGCAAATGTACATCAAAATTTTAATTATCTATTACTTTTTTTTTAATCAGCTACATTTTTTTTGATTCGATTATATAACTTGCAGTAGTAATACCTTTTAAATTTCGTCAAATTAGAGTATTTATTTAGTCTAAAACAATTTATTTAAAATTTTTTTTTTAATGTTTTACATTACTTTTTAAAAATTATTTTGTCCAATTCTGACGTTTTTTTTTAATTTAACATGATTTATATTTAGTTTATATCTGTAATTAAGTATGGTCACACAACTTAAGGTTTTTAAATACAAAATTTCTTGTTTTATAGATTATGAATATAATAAACTTTAAATTCTTAAACAGTTTCAAGGATTAGAACAGTATTTCTATATTTGTACTAAACGTTCCTAAGCATTTAAAAACGTAAAATTTGTTTTGTATACTTAAATTATTTCCTGCTAATAGATTTACTATCATATGTTTTATTTCGATCAAAACTTATCTTTATAACTAGTTTATATTTTTCAATATTATACATATGTTCAGTGATCATCTACCTAGTTAAGTTATTATTAAGTTAACTAGTAGACCCTGTCTTTTAAGTTGTTTAATATTTATGTTTTTAGTTGTGTTGTTTTTTTTTTAAATATGACTGTTGTTTGTTCAAGTGTCCAAGTAAAACTTTTTGTAAGTTTAGGTAATTAGTTTTCTTTTTATTTTTCATCTTTAAAAAACTTTTGTCTGTTATTTTATTAGTAAATTGTAGGTATTTAGTGCATGACTTCGTAATCAATAAAATTACTTGATTAGTGTTTAAATTTTTTATTTTATGGCATTAAAATAAACACTTTTAAAGAGTTATTTTTGGCGTTACACTTTAAATACACCTATTTTAACCGATCAGTATTTTAAACCTTGTCATGAAATATAATTCTTAAATTAATTACATTATACAATATAAATATCTTCAATAAAGTTTTGTAAAAGTTTCTAATTGAGTTAAAAGTTGATGAACTGTGTAGAAGAAATTCTCAACGTACGTCTTGTGGGCTGGACCTGGTCCGCCAGGCAGATGCCTCTGACGTGTGACATATTTTTTTGCAAAAAAACTTGTTCATATCAACCAGGGACGTAGCTAGCTCAAAAAAGTTACGAATCTACAAAAATTAAAACATCTGAAATGACGCGTGATTACGTCCTAGCGGGAACACAGCAACTTAAACTACCTCTAATGTTATTGAATTTTATTCTGAAACTGTGCAGTTATGAAAATACATCAAAAACGGCATATTTTGCTCCACACCCCCTATGACTCTTTATGTGTTGCCACTTGTGTAAACCCTGAAAACATTCATTTAAAATAAGTATAAGAAAATCACAATTTAATTCAAAAACGGTTATATTGTATTTAGAATTATAATGTATTCACACGTTTAACATAGTCGATAGTAAAACAAGTTATGCAAATTTTTGTATGATTTTTATTTTTGAAGCTACAGCTTCCATTAGAATCAATTTTGCAATGCAGCTTTTTGTCAAATTAAAGCTTTAACGCGCTAAATGTTACAATTTGGATGTATTTAATTCGTTCAATTTTTACGACACTAAAAATGCTAGAGAGTACATACATGTCGAAATTATCTCTCAGGAGTGTATAACTAAGTTTAAATGAATACTTAGAGCTAAGAAAGCAGAGTCTTTTTAAGCTGAAATAAAAGCAAGTTTTTTCGAATATAAGTTTCTGTAGATTTGCAGAAACGTACCAAGCCACGTGCCTACATTAACAACTAACATTGAGTATTTTTATATCAAATGTGAAAATAATGTTCTTTTAAGTACACAATAAAATTAAAAACTATTGTTTCATAACTATACTGAGTTTAATATTAAAAAAAGGTATTTTAAAATAATTTGGCTAGCCAAGATTTGCTTTCTAATATGTCTGAAACACAAAATTACTTTATTTTTAACCATTTTATTTAGTTTGTCTTACCAATTTAACCACTGAATCATAAAATAAGTAATATCAATTAATATTAACAATAATATATAACTTCAAACATTATTAGCTAATTTATTTTAATGCATAACAGATATATAAAACACCCTAAGTAGAAGAAAACAACCAACTGCCATTTTTAGATATATTGATAATGAAAGATAAAACAAGCTTCTTAACGAATGTCTATAGAAAAACAGCTTTCACTGGGCAATACTTACACTAACAATATTTTTGTGGTATGAAACAAAAAGTAAACCTAATCAAAACACTTTACCATAGAGCAGTTCTTCTGAACCTTATTCTAGTGGCGGAAAACTTTTCCAAAGTTCAACTATTCCGCGGAACCCCTAATTTTAATTTTACATAAAATGTTTAATTAAATAAATGTTCTTTTTTTAATTTCGAAAGGCTTCGCGGAACCCCTGAGAGGCGTCGCAGAACCCCATTTCAGAAGCACTGCCATAGAGCATACAAAATCTGTTCTAAAGAATTACTTCGTTTAGAGATTGAGAGAATAAAAGAAATTTTGATAAAAAATGGATACCCACCAGATCTAATTAAGAGGGTTATAAAATCACATCACAATAACTTGAATCAACCTAGGATATACGGACCGGAGATGAGATGTTCCCAGCAATTTTAAAACTACCTTATATTGGAGAAAAATCACCTGTATTTAAGAGCAAAGTTAAAGAACTAACAAAATATCTTACAATCAAGTGTGTCCAAGAGTTATATTCCTTTCAAAAGCTCTATTACAAGTATAGTTGAAGATCCGATACCAGACCAAGACAAAAGTTATATAGTGTACAAGTTTAATTGCTCTTGCGAAAAGAGCTATATCGGTCAGAATTCAAGGCACTTAAAAACCAGGATAAAAGAACATTTACCTACTTGTGTTTTGAAATTTATTTAAAAATAACCTGAAATTAAGACAACGGCAACAAAAAACGCAGCAAAAAGATCTTCAGTTGAAGAACATCTAATAAATAATAGAGATTGTGCTAGTAAATATGACATATCCAGATTTAGAATAACCCATCATTGCAATAGTTTATTTGATCTCGTGAAGTTGGAGGCTATCTCTATATTTTAAGAGAAACCAGAATTGTGCAAACAAAAGGTAACTTTATTTAGTTTAATCATCTATTTTTTTTCCGTTAGAAGTAATTGAGTTTAGTTTTTTATTACTTTACACTGACTATTTATTGCGCTTATTAATTTGTTAGTTTTAACTTTTTGTGTTTTTGTTTAAAAACTATTCATAACTTCAAGTTTTTTCTACTCTTTGGTTCTGACGAAAAGTAGTGTAATACGTACAAACTATCACAGAAAAACTTGGGAGAGTGTTTTATATATCTGTTATGCATTTAAATAATATATAAAATATTTTTTTTAGTTCAATTTATTCTATTCTTATAAATGTTAATGATGTAAATCAAAGAAATATAAGCGAAAATTATCTTGCAATGACGAAGTATAGATTTTTGTTAGACAAAATAGACAACCTTAAGTTAACATAAAATTTTGAATATACCAATCTTTAGACTGAGATTAAGCCCAACTAATACAGTATGAGTTTTTTTCATATAAAACTACAGTTAAAATGATTAAAAAGTGTAACAGTAAACGAGTATAAAATACATTTATTTGAAGTAAACAAGTTGATTATTAGGTAAAGATTTTAACTTAACTACTATTTTAAATATATGTTCTAAATCAGTAAATAATAAGCTTAAAACTATTTAACTGTACGTCTGTATCAAAACTCTAGTCCGGGCACAAACACTTAATTGTAATCAGAAAATATATACACCTATTTGGGCACGATTTTTTATTATAACTCTGTTTTTCATTTGACTGTTATAGAAAAAGTTTTTGTGTACATTTTGCTTACAATTTTCTAAGTAAATAAACTATTCAGGATTTCCGTTTTACTTTGTTTCTTTTTTCGTTTGTTTTATTTGTTGAAGATTAAATTATAGTTTTTTTTTATATTTGATCGTAATAGGTTGTTAAAAGCATCTTGTTTACGACTCGATAACCAAAAAGTTTTTATCTTACACCAGGTCTTTAGACCAAGTTTTTTTTAGCGTTTTATATCGTTTGATAAACAGTACTATAAAATATAAGCTTCAGCCGAATTTTTAAGCTAAATAAAAAATTAACAGACAACCTTAAATATACCACTCTTAGTTTTTTCAAGAAGAACTACTATTTGTATCAGAAACTTAGCCTCATAAATATTTTAACTTTAACCTTTTTTGTTTTAAAACTCCTTCTATCTATGACTCATACTTGTTTTGGAAACTAAAAATTATTTTTTAAGCGTAATTACTACATTGTATGACTGTATCGACTTTAGCAAATCATAATATTTAAAAAATGCTACAAAACACAAATTGTTGCATAAATTCTTTTACAGAAATCTAATTTATCATTGTTTAAACATTAGCAAAATACAAAAATAATAATGCTGCTTTTGTACCAACGCTTTTAACAAAAGTTTCAACACTACTAAAACATTAACTATATGAATTACCTAAAAAAGAAAAATTTTAATACTTTTGACTAACTATTTTGAATTAAATACTAGAAATATCTTACTGTTTCTACAGGAATGACCTTTCGCAATTTAACTTAAGGACATATTATAAACGAAAACCTTTTTAGTACTATAATCATATTATATTTACTTTTAGTCAGCTAAAAAGTTAGTCTTCTTATTCTTCGTACGGAAATGACTTCCCGCACTCAATCAACAACTGATGAAATTTGTTTATTTTGTGAATTTTTAAAATCAAATATCTTAACAAATTTTGTACAACTTTCATCCCTTTGCACGACCACTTATGTTGTTCTTCAGGTCTCCCCAAAACCTTTCTACCACTTGGATATTAACCCAACGGTTAGAAGGATTGACAAAACTGATACTATAATTAGTAGTGTAATGGCAATAATCCATCGACGTCCCGTTGGCGTCTACAGGATTACTGATATTGTCGTAGACAGGCTAGCAGTCGCTCAGTATAATTGATCCTTTTCTTGTGTGATTTTCAATGAGCGGCTTAACGTACGTTTAGTTGCGGCTACCGCCAAGCCCGAGAAACACACAAAACCTTCGGCCCGTGTGTCTCTCAATACCACCGAACGCCGACATATGCTCTCTCGTTACGTCCCTTCCAACGTGTTATTTAGCCTTAGAGGAAAGGTGGGTTTCGTCCATTTCAACGACCACAATTACCCCTCGAATAATTGTTTATACCACTTGTTGAGGCGATTTTTATAAAGTATTAGTTGTATTTAATTTTTGATTCAGTAGTAGTTTTATGATTATAAATGATATTAAATTTTATTGGCCTGTTTTTTTATATTATTTCAGTTATATTAATTACATTAAAGACTAAATTATAAAATAGAAAGTGAAAAGATGTATAAAACAAAATAATTTTTGGTTCAAATAAAGTAACATTTATTCTAATAATATGTGTTTGTGTTTTTTTTCCAATATTGGTAGTTTAGACTGCTTTTTACTAAAGCTGACGAAGTTTTAGTCGTATTTTCAAATTAAATAGTTTTAAACTTTGTTCACTTTTGAAATGTCTGCCTGATTAGTATGTTAATGTTATCTTCAACGCTATCATTGAATTTCTTTTATGATTTTATCTAAGGCTTGTATCGTTATAGTTACGCATGCAACAGTTAATAAATTAAATAAAACTAGTTTATCAAACTTTTATTGTTAAATAAAGAAAAAAGTAAATGTTGTGCAGATACTGATTGAAAAAATTAAAAAGGTATTTTAAGTTTTATTGTTTTATAAGGCACATACATAGTGCTTGCAACAACTTTTGAATATAACAAAACAATTCAACCAAAGTTTTATTTTAAATAAACAACAAATGTTATGTGTGCATGAACTTTTAGAGACAATGAATCAAGTGATCTAAAGTTTATTATTGTATTAAGCAAAAAATAGTAATCTTTTAGTGGTTTTTATTAATATATGTTTTTAACATTGTTTTAACTTTTTAAAATTCAATGTTTTATTTTTGTTTCTCATATAAACAAAAAAGAGAGTGGCAGTCTGAATTGCTATGAAACGCTCTTCGATAGCTAAGTTTTCGGTAAAAAATCATATTTAAGGAAATGATTTTGAAATTTCTAGGTTTAGTTTTTGACAAAGTGTTCAAATATTTTTGAAATAATCAGGCTTGAATCTATTTCAATGCTTTTTAAACCTTATTTCTAAAGTTTTTTTTTAATTTAATTAAACAAACGAATAAAAACAAAAAAAAAAACAAAGTAAAATGAAAACTCTGAGTAGCATATTTACTATATTTATTATTTTAAAATTAAATTTAAGTTGTTTATTTATTTATCAAAAACAAAAAGGTCTGTAGTTTATGATTAAAAAATATTTTATATAATTTAAGTTTGATAAATTTTTGAGTTTCATTTCTTTAAAATAGTTGCAACCTTATTTTCATTTACTTATAGAAAATTATCTTTTATTTAAAACAGTTCTAGTACAAGTTTAATAAATTTATTTTAAACCTAATTATTTTTTTGTTATCATTTAGCTTTAGCCAAATAGAATTTTTCATAAAAAGGAAATTTTTATTTGACGATAAAGTTTTGATATAGTCAAAATGTCGAACGTAGCTGAAATGTCACTAGTAGTTACAGTTTTCTATCTTTGCTTTAAAGAGTTTGTCTTGGTCTTTGTAAAATTAATTTAAATTATTAAAACTAAATTTTGATAAACATTTTACAGGTGCAAACGTAATGAGTAACACCTGTAAAAAGTTTATAAATATTTTTCATTTCGTAAGTTTCCTAAAAAAATATTGAATAGCTTAGAAAAATTATAAAAAAAACTTAATGCGTACCTTACGCGGATGTGTACGTCTTAAAGTGCTTACCTTACCAATGTATTTACTTTTTTTAAAGCACATTGTAGAAATTTGGACCTGGTAGTAAATATATATTTAATATCATATAAAAACAGGAAAAAGTTCCTGCAAATGATAATGAATATTGTGTACTTGGAATTTTGAACAAAAATCTTGGAAAGTTGTAAGTTCATAACAATTTATATACCTTTAAAAGTGTGTACCTTAACAATGTCTTTACTTTCTTAAAAGCACATTAAATGCTTTTACACACGAATCGGGGCACACATTATTCAACATTTTTTGCAGGAACTTTCTCCTATTTTGTAGGATGTTTAATATATATTTACTACCAGGTCCAAATTATGTGCTTTTTAAAAAGTAAAGACATCGGTGAGGTACGCACTTTTGGAGGTACGCGCCTGCGTAAGGTACGCAAAAAATTTAAAATTTTATTTTTAACTATTCATAATTAGTTTTAGAAAACTTGTTTTAAACTAACTACTTATAAACTTTTTACAGGTTTTATCAGAGACGAAGACAAGATTTAAAGCAAAGATAGAAAACTGTAACTACTAGTGACATTTTTACTATATCAAAACTTTATCGTCAAATAAATAAATTATTATTTTTTTGCAACATGTATTAACCAAAGGTTCTTTGATGTCAAATGATAACCAAAAGGTTCTTCGGGCACAAGATCCTAGAACCAAATATTTTGAGCGTAGTTTTTTATCGTTTAATAAACTATAAAGTGTTTGACTACAACTAAATAAAAACAATAATTAGGTTTGAAATAAGTTTAGTTAAAACAAAGTTTAATCAAACTTGTACTAGAACTGTTTTAAATAGAAAATTAATTATATTTGTCAGTAGATAAAAACAAGAATGTAACTATTTAAAAGAAATAAGACTCTAAAATTTATCAAACATAAATAAAGTATAACAAATTTTAAAGTTAAAACTACAGACCTTTTTTTTTATATAATATACAACTTGAATTTAATTTTCAAATTTTGTTCATCAATTTTGACAGGAAAAAATCTGATCGTAGCGATGCAACATTTAACTAAATAACTATAATACAAAAACTAATCTAATAATTAAACACAAGTTTAATTTACAAAAGTATATTTTAAATTAACACCAAATGAGTTTAATTATTGTTTTTTGTTGTTACACAATTAAGTTTTTACCATTTTAATGATTCAATGTAAAACATGTGAAATTAATTAATAACAACAATAATATATAGCATAAATTTGAAAAACTATTTTTTTTCTTTTCTTTTAAACGTTAACAATTTAAATACAAAAAATATCAGCTAAAGTTATCTTTCAACGCCAAACTTGGATTTATGTTAGCTGAGAGACCAGCTCAATTTAACATAAAGTTTTGAATATACCATTTCAATCTTTAGACCAAGATTAAGCCCAACTATTGCTCTTTAAAAAACAATTAGTTTTATATTATAAAACTCCACTAAACAGATTAAAAAGTGTAAAAGTAAACGAGTATAGAATATATTTTATTGAAATAAACAAGTTAATCTATTAATAGGTAATGATATAAACTTAACTAATAGTTTAAGTATATGTTCTAAACGAGTAAATAATAAGTTTAACATAGTTAAATGTACATCTGTATCAAAAATCCAGTCGGGGCACACATACTTAATTGTAATCAGACAATATACACACCTATTTGGGCACGACTGTTTTTCTAACTTTATTTTAATTTTAATGTTTTAAAAAAAAATTATTTGGCATTTTTTTTACAATTTACTAAGTAAAAATACTATTCAGAATTTTCGTTTTACTTAGTTTATTTTTTCGTTTGTGTTATTTGTTGAAAATTAAAATTTTAAAAAGTATTTTATTAGATCGTAATGGGTTGTATAAGCATGTTGTGTTCGACTCGACAACCAAAAGGTTTGATCTAACACCAGGTCTTTAGACCAAGTTTTTTTAAGCGTTTTATATCGTTTGATAAACAGTACTATAAAATATGAGCTTCAGCCGAATTTTTAAACTAAATAAAAAACTAACTGACAACCTTAAATATACCACTCTTAATTTTTTTCAAGAAGAACTACTATTTGTATCAGAAACTTAGCCTCATAAATATTTTAACTCTTACCTTTTTGGTTTAAAAACAGCTTCTATCTATGACTCATACTTGTTTTGGAAACTAAAAATTATTTTTTAAGCGTAATTACTACATTGTACAACTGACTTTATTTTAGAAAAACATAATATTCAATCTAAGGTAGCTTAAAAATACTATAAAGCACAAATTATTACAACAGTTCTAATACGGAAATCTGTTTTATCATTGCTGAATAATAAGTAAAACATGAAATTAATTATGCTGCTTTTCTATCAACGCTTTTTATTAATTACGAAAAACATTTCAATAAAACTAATAATTTAACTATAAAAAATATCTTAAAATGAACAATAATGAAAAACTATAATACTTTTAACTAATTACATTAATTTAACTACTAAAAACTTTATTCTGTTGGTACAGGAGTGGCCTACCGCACTCAACTAGCAACTTGACTTAATAACAAATTAAAAACGAAAATCTTTTAAATATACAAACATAGTCTTCTTCGTACGGTAATGACTTCTCGCACGCAATTAACAAATAATGAAACTTGTTTATTTTGTAATTTTTTAAAAACAAATATCTAAACACATTTTGTTATATTTTAAAATCTTTGCCGCGACCACTTATGTGACCCTACAGATATCCCCTAAACCTTTCTACCGTTTGGGTATATAGCTAATTATCAGGTAAATAATCATATTTAAGGAAATAATTTCGAAATTTACAGGTTTACTTTTTGACAAAGTGTTCGAAAATTTTAGAATTAATTTGACTTGAAATTATTGCAATACTTTTAAAACCTTAATTTTTTAACATCGATCTAATAAAAATTTTTTTTTTTATATTTAATTTTCATTAAACAAAGAAAACGAAAAAAAAAAAAACAAAGTTAAACGAAAACTTCGAGTATTATATTTACTATAAAAATATAGTATATTTATTATACTTAATTAATTTCGAAAGTAAAATTTAGTTTGTTTATAAATTTACAAAAAAAGTCTGTAGTTTAAACTTAAAAAGTTATTATATTTATTTAAGCTTGATAAATTTTAGAGTTTCATTTCATTGAAATAGTTGCATTCTTATTTTTATCTACTGATAAATATGTTAAACTTTTTATTTAAAACAGTTCGAGTACAAGTTTGACTAAATTTTGTTTTAAGTAAATTTATTTTAAAACTACATAATTATTATTTTTGTTTTTAATTATGTTTTATTTGTGTTGAAATTTAATTCATGTTATATGGGCAGTAGATTGTGATCGGTATTTATTTTATGATTTTATGGCTAATGAAAGAGTGATTCTTATAAATTATTGAAATACATTATGTATATTGTTAATAAATTAATATTTTACTGTGTAAGATTACAGATTGTTCATTTTATTATTATTAACTTTATTTCATTTTTAAATTAGAAATTAGAGGTAAAAGTATAATGGTAATACATATTTTGTTGTTGTTATTATTATTTATATTTTTATTATTTTTTGAGTTTTATGCCAAGTTAAGGCCATAGGGGGGTAACCATGTTTTTTACAAGTTGATCTTATTTTATAGAGTTTTTTCTAAGCTTCAAGATGTTTTTTATCGTTTTAAAAAGTTCTAATTATTTTTTGAGATATGACCAGTCAAAGTTGGGCCCACATATAGGTTCTCTATGGGAAGGGAAAACTAAAACAGCGAAAAAAGACTATTTTATTTAAAATCTATCTCCTCCTACATTTTTCAAGCAATCTTTTTCAAATTTTCACAGTCTAATCTTTATACAATAACAAAAAAACATTACTTTGGAATTAAAAAAATTTTTTGTAAAAATATATTTTTTTTGAAAAAATAACACTTTTTTTTTAATTTTTGTGATAAATTTTATTTTTTTTTAAATTAATAAATTTCTAAAATAACCTTTTTTCCTTTTATTGTAAGGAACCTTTCCTGAAAATTTGAAGAAAATTGCTTGAAAAATGAAGGAGGAGATAGATTTTTAGTGAATTTTTAAATTTCCGAGAAAATTGACCCCAAAAAATTTGTGGTCCATACATTTATATTGGAAAATTAAAAAAAAAAATTAAATATCTCAAAAGTTAAATGATATTTTTGAAATCTATAAAAACTGGCTTGTAGTTTGTTCTTAAAGCTTTCATATAAAAGCTAAAGTTAATTTTTGAAAAAAAAAATGTTGGACCTCCCCCTATGGCCTTAATACTAAAAAATTTATATAATATTTATTTTGTTATTGATAAATATTTTTTTCAATACATACACTATTATTATTTTTTTTCTACTTACAGTATTTCTTTGTCTTTATTTTTTTTACAGAACTTAATACTTTCAATTAGATATTAGTTTATTTAAGTTTGCAGCAGCTGATTGTGAGTTTGCCTTGGTCGCAGTGATCACATGATTGGATTGTTCATGTGTTTTTTGTTATAGTGTTGGCAGGTATTTGCTTGGAGATTTGACCTTAATGATTTTCCCATACTTTGTAGTTTTAAGTGTTGATATTTTAACCTTGTGAGTGTTTGTCAAATGACCTATCACCAAGGAATTTTTTTTTCAGTCAAATAGATAGTTTTTTTATTTAATTTTTTTTGGTTAGTTCAGTGTTAATTTTAAAGGGGGAGGTAGAATTACAGGTGATGACAAATTGCTTGCTTGACCTTCATAAAATGCTTATTGTTGTAGAGGGAAAAGTGAGTCTTGATGTTTTTCTACCATTAAAAAAAGTTTTCTATTCAAAATTCTACTAAAATTTATATTACTAGCAAAATTCAACCAATTTTTTTACAATGAAATCATAAACAGGTTCATTGATTATTTTGTGTTTTAATGATGAAATCTGCACTAGAACTATATAACAGAGTTGAAGTTGATAGTGCAAGTGATACAAAAATAAATAAAGTAGTTGAAAATCAGTCTCAAAGTTTGTTAGACAGAAACCTGGAGGTAAGTGAAGCTATCAAGTTAAATCAAGAAGTGTGCATAAAAGTTTTTCCAAACCATGATGGAAAAATACAACCAGAAACAAGTTAGTTGTAGTTTTGTTCTCTATGAACTAGTATAAAATTATAATCTTTAAAGTGATTTAATGCATAATAACTGATCTTAAAAGTGAAATTTTGCAAAACTATAGCAAATAAGTTTAGTATGGTTATGAATAAGAAGTACAATACAAAATACATAACTGGTTTTTGTCATATATTACTATTAATTAAAATTTTTTGTATTATTTCATCTTTGAATTAACATTTGTTTCTTAATGTTAATAACTAATTATAAATGTTAGTTAAACTAACACAAATTATCTATGCACTGTGTAAAGTTTACAGTGTTATTCAAACAAGTTTTTAGAATAAAGTCTTTTAATAAATATAGATTGTAACTCAGGTATTAGAATTATTTATAATGATATTTAACTTAAATAAATCTGACAGTCTAATCAATACAAAAGTTTATTTTCAACATTTCATTTGTTTTTGTTGTTTTATACATACATTAAGAAATTTTTGTTTAAGTTTTGATTTTGTGTTGTAAAACCTTAACATGTTAACTTTTTACATATATTTAATAATTTCAATGCATTAATACTGTTATTGATAGAATTGTTAATTTAAATTTTTAAGCTTAACAAAAATAAACATTATTATTTATGAAAAAATAATGCCAATAACTTCTAATATTTTGGATAATATCTTAGGGAATAAAGCACAATTTTGACAGAAAAAATTAAAAAATTATAATTATCTCTTTTAAAATAAAATTAATTAAAGTATATCTAAAATGTACTTGTTTTACCATATTATTTGTTGTTTTATTTTGCAAAATCTATTGCTCTAATTGTAAATATGTTTTTTAATGATAAAAATTTTTTATTTTTTCTAATCTATAAAAAGCTACACATAGTTTAGCACTATGTGTAATAAACAGCTAGAATATTAGAATTGTTTATATGTATATTTTTGTTATTGCTAACTGCATGTAAAGCAGTTGCAGTATTGTAGTACTCTGGGTAGTATTTTGTCACTCAAGTCAGTTTTTTTTGTCTTGAGTAGAAACCTTATGTTACATCGTTTTAGATCAAAAATATTTTACAGCTCTTGACTAAATGTACAAACTGCTAATTTAAATTTAAATTTTAGGGTTGTATTTAAATAAAACAACTTAGAGTTTTTATAGTTTTGTATTTATGATTCATTCAAAATTGTTTTTTTTTTAACAATAAGTTTAAGTAAAAACATTCTTATATAGTTGTTAATACAGTGATTATTCTAAATAGATCCGGAACGTTTTACAAAAAGAGATAGTGGATTTCATACAATAGAAAAAAATAAAATTATAAATGAGGAGAAAAGTATAGCTGTAATGAGCAATTTTCATCAATCTGTGGAAAATATACAACCTCTTACTCAAGAAAAAAGCAGCATAATAAAGAAGGAACCTAATCAAAGTTTAGTTTTGAAAAAAACAGAAAGCTTGCATAATTATGTAAATCAACCTGTAAACCTTGAAAAACATGATGAAACTATTTCAGAAGTATTTATATATGGTGCGTGTAAGTTTTATCAAAAAATTTAAACTGATATTCTTGTTACAAAAGTTTAGCAAAACTTAAACATTTTAATACAATTAATTTTAATAATTTAAAATACTTAATTATACTAAAGTAATCTATTTATTAAAAACAGATTATGATATAAGGTTTGCCACACCCTTTAGTTACTCAGGCTAACTCTTGCTAGTTTGAATTTTTAGAAATTCAGACTAATTTAGAAAAAAAAAAAGCTAGTTTAAAGATTTCGTTATATTTTAAATGAACTTGAGTTCATTCAATTTTATTTTTAAAATATTTTACAGACTTGTGTACTACTATTTCATTTTTATTAATTTTACTATGTCTGTTTCAGTTAAGAGATAAAAATATTCGTCTCACTGCTAACTTCAGAATTATAAATAGAAAATAATTAGCTGGATGCAGTTGTTCTCATCATCTTAAAATTTTTGTGCACATTGTGTATATTTTTTGTACGTAGATAGCTGGATTGTTAAATAAATAAAAAAATTTTTTTAGGTGTAGCCGTATTTTACAATGGAAAGGAAACAACATTGATTATCCCTTATTTAGTGTGCAAAGATTTTTCTTTGCACACTAAAATACATTTAATTAATTATGAAAACAAAAAAAAACTTTTTGAATTTTTCTTAAGTTTGAAACTTACCTGAGTTCTTCAAAGTAGCCTGATCTTGTTGCAACCCTTAAAAATATTATTTTACAAACAATTAAGATTGTATAAACCTACATGCATACCAACCGTTTTAAGCTTGTAGTAGTAACCATAAACAATGTAATAATATTCTTAGTGAATTCTTCTTGTTCAGTATACAAAATCAGGGTTGCCACAAGGTCAGGAAAAGTCAGGAAATCAGGAAAAGTTGGGAAAAACAAAAAAAAGACAAAAGTCATGAAAATTCAGGAGAAAACGGGGTTTTTTGAAAAAAATCAGGAAAAGTCAGGAAATTTTACTAAGTTTAAAAAAAAGCCATATTTTGTCAGTTTAAATTTACAAAATTCCTTAAATTCCAAAGCCTTCAAATGGTAAAAATTTAATTAAAAATCCCTTAAAGTCAGACTAAAGTTGCAAAATTTTGGTGATTCAGGTATTTTAAACTTCATTTATAGTAATTTTATTTTTAAATTTTGCTTCATATTAATTTCTACTATAATATTTTAACTGAGGTTGATTCAGGCTGGCTTTTTTGTCTCAGAGAGTGGCAACCCTGTTATATGTTATTTTTTTTATTAGTGTTGGTTAGAAAATAGTTTTATTAACTTTTGATTGTTAAATATTTTAAACATATAAAATATTGTAATATGTTTTGGTTTTAAGAAAACAAATAGAGAGATCTCAACTGCTGGAGGAGAAGTAATATATTTATTCTTTCAAAAATTTATTTTACAAACTAAGTTTCGGTCAAAGACCTCTTCAGTGCTTAAATAAATCTTATTCAAATAGAACAATTTGAATAAGATTTATTTAAGCACTGAAGAGGTCTTTGACCGAAACTTAGTTTGTAAAATAAATTTTTGAAAGAATAAATATATATAAAATATTGTTTAATATTTTAAATATATAAGCAATATAGTTTTTAACCAAATAGATATAAATATATTTTAGAAAAACATTCAAAGTCACAAGAAACTCCTGTTGATGCAAGAAATATCATTAATAAACAAAAAATTGAGGGTGGTATAAACCTAACCAATGATAGCTTAAAACTGCAAGAGTTAAGTAAAGATAATGTTAAAGTTATAAATGAAAGCACAAACGTATCAAAGCTCACGTTAGATGTCAAGGCAAAGAATGTATCAAAAAAACTTTTTGAGTCTTATGACAAAAAAATTGCTGAACAATATTTATTTCATAAGTAGGTTGATTTTGTTATGTAAAAAAATTATTTATTGCATTAGAATATACTTTTGGTAATTTTGGACCCTGATGTTCTTTAACTACTAACTTAAATATATTTTATTAGCCTAAATTTTTTTATATTATACATATTAACATAAAGTTAGCAAAACTTACAAATATCAGCAATAAGTTAGATACCTACAATTTTATATTGCTTCTTGAAAATATTTGAGTCCCTCATAAAAGTCACGTTGCAATTTACTCAGACCACTCAGATTGAAATAATTTAGATTAGTTCCAAACTTTTTTTTGAAGAATTTAATGTTGTCTATAAAAATTTTTTTAAAATAAATAATTTTACTAAAAAGTTTTTAAACAAAATGATAGAAAATTTATCATTGTCAGTTTTATTAGAAAATTTTAACTTTACCAAAAGTCATTACCTTCTTAGTTTTCCAACTTAGCAAACTCAAACTAACTGAAATAGCTTTTATATGTTCAAAAATTATAGTAATATAATAAAAATATGCTGTTTAAACTTCTTACTTAGTTTGTCTAATACTTTTATATGTAAAATTTTTAATGTTTTTGTATTAATTAAATAAATATTTTGAATGTGTTTTAAATTTTTGATAAAAGCTTTATATTATGATTTTACGTTTATTGCTCATAATTTGATCATATGTTTTTTTTTATAAAATTGACTAATAAACATGTTTTAATGTAGTTCCTTTTTAGTTTAATCATTATCTATTTTGATCATATTATTAGTTTTTATTGTTTTTATATCTGTATTTATTTTAAATACAAGACAGCAGCTTCAAATTCTTAAACTGATTGTAAATACTTTAATAATTATTATTTGACAGTGATAAGTTCAGCATTATGGTGACAGAATATTTCATGAAGCTGTTTAATTTCCACAACAAAACTGTTGATGTTGCTTTGAGGTGATATTTACATAAACTTAAACTGTCAATTAGAATGTATTTTTGTGTTTTAAAAAATACTAGTTTTGATTTATTATAAATTATTTATTGAAGTAAAAAGTTACTAAATTTATTTGTTTTGGCATATACTAATGTTGAGTTCCCTTGTTAGGTCAATACATTGAGAAATATTAAATATATACTTGAATTAATATTTATAATGAAATAAAACAACTAATTTTTGTATCGTTTACTCAGTTTCAATGTTTAACACATATCTTCAGAACGAAATAAAGTACATAGCAAAATTTTTAAAGAATCACACAAAAAAACACATTATGACGTTTCAAATAAAATTAAATAGTTCTAATAAATTGAGAACTTTGACTTTTGTCAATTAAAAAACAATTTCAAATACTTGAATTAATAAATAGAGCAAAAAAAAAAAAACAATTTTTAAACTGAAATATAACTCTTTCTTTCAATAGTTTGATTTTTTTATAAATAATAAAATGTCATTTAAGATAAGATAATAAGTAAATAAATACATTATACATCAACCTACCACTTAGGTACGCAATTCCTAGGTACGAAATGCCAGTATGGTACGCACTTTTTAGTCAAAAAAATGATTTTTTTTAGTTTAAAATTAAAAACTAAAAGTATTAATACAAAAGGGATTATATTTCAAAATAAATTAATTCTAAAGGAACCAGAAAAGAAGTTATGAACTTACAAATTTTTTTCAAATTTAATATTTAAAACAAAGTTAACTTTCTTTACAAAAATAGCTAACAGTGCAGTTTACATTTTCATACCTTATGAGTAAAACGGGTGGGTGTCACTTTTGCACAAGGGGACACTTTTGCACGAGCGTCACTTTAGCACGAGGGGACACTTTTACACGCAGGGTCACTTTTGCACAAGTTAACAATTTTGCACGGCGACTCTTTTGTACAAGCGTCACTTTAGTATGAGGGGACACTTTTTCACAGAGCGTCACTTTTGCACAAGTTGAAAAAAAAAATAGTTTAGTTTTTTTTTTACTTTCACCATTACCCCTAACCCTTACCTACGGTTGGTATTTTTTTTTTAATGTATTTATATTATTTTTTCCTGTTTTTTTTTGATGATTTTTATTAGGTATATATTTTTTCTATCACTGTTATCACTAACCTTTACCCTCAGTCAGTATTTTTTTTTAGTTTTTTTTTGTCTAGCTTTTATTTTGTTTTGTAATTTTTTCTACTTGAATTTTATTTTTATTATCACTGTTACCACTAACCCTTCCTCGGTCAGTAACTTTTTTTTTTTATAATAAATCTTTTTATATTTTTTATCTTTGTTTTTAATTGTTAAGTTAATACTCTCGTACAAAAATGACTCTTCATGCAAAAGTGACCCTACGTGCAAAAGTGACGCCGTGCATAAGTGTCCCCTTGTGCTTAAAGAGACGCTCGTGCAAAAGAGTCGCCGTGAAAAATTTTTCCCCTCATGCAAAAGTGACCCGTTCCCGAGTTAAACATAGAAATGAAAAGTACTTAAAAGTCACAAAAAAATTTAGATAAACGAAATTAAAACAGTGGAATTATAATTTACATACCCGATGATTGAAACATAAATTTTAAAAGTATATAAAAATAAAAAAATAGATAAACAAAAATACTGATCAGTGGAATTCCAATTTACACACCCCATGATTACAAAATAAGTGTAGAAATTTTTTAAATGCGATATTAACGAAATTAGAGAACAATGGAATTGACTTTTATTTAGACCTAGATGCTTTTGAAAACATGTCTGTTAGTGTAGTTTGTCGTTTGGGTTTAGAAGATACTTTTTGTTAATCTCCAAGTGGTTTTCAAAATATTTTGAAAGTTTTTAAGAGGTGAGTATAGCTTCTCCAGCCTTATTAACTCGCGGGTCAATTTTCCTAGAAAAAATTGCTCGCGGCCGCACTATTTAGAAAAAAACCTTTGAGGGTCGCTTTTATTTAAAAATAAGTTCTAGTAATCAGTAGAAAAATGTTATATAGGATCAAAAAGATGATAAATTAAGCAATATTACAGCACTAGTAAAGAGAGTATTTACTGAATTAAGAGCCAAACTGTAAGTTTTTATTAGAAAACCTACAATTTTTATTGTTTTTGAAATGTATATTTTTTGCTTAAAAGGACCTTGCGGGCTGCAGATTTTGACTACGTGGGCCACAGTTTGCTTACCCCTGTTCTAGGTTGACAGACTTTGTGTAAATGTTATCAAGAATATTGGTAGCTTGCAAACTTTAGGCAATTTATACAAATACCAATTGGCTCATCCTTATCTGACTTAATATTTTATTAAACATTTAATGATCACTAATTTTTAAAAATTTTATCACACAATTTAGTAAAATATGATCAAATAAATGTAAAAAAAATTTTAATTATAAATTAGTAATTAATTAAATTTGAACATTTTTTTCCGGTGCATAACTTATTTAAAAATATAACAGAATACATTTCATTTTCCTTAAATTTATTTTAGTACTTTCGTAGTAAGGCTTAAGATGTTTCTTCCACCCATGAAAAAGTAACATCATCTATAAATTTAGTTGTCACTGTGGTAGTGACTACGTGGGAAAAACATTTCAAAGGTTTCATGTAAAAATCGATCAGCATCGGCCGTTCGGAGAAACCAAGGAAAAAATACTTCTCGGCGATTGGGCATCATTTGTTGGACAACATACAATTGTATTAATAACAAATTGAACAGTAATCTTTCTTTATTACACTAACACATGTTTCTGTGTGTTAACGGGTTAACACACTTCAACGGAGCTATGTAAAAAAACGGCCGGATCCGGAACCCGATCTATTTTAAAATTTAAGATCTGGCCAGATATGAATCCTATATGTTTAAAGATATATGTAGTTTCAATAGAAAACAAACTTATAATATTTAACTATTATAATACCTTTAATTAGTAAAAATTGTTTATCACAAATATTTTGTAAAAAAAACACAATATTATTTTTAAGTATTTTATTTGAACACTAGGAAAAAGAACGTTGTAAAAAAGTCTACCTATATGAAATCTGAATTTCAAATGATAAATTTAAAGCTACTTGTACGACTAAACTTGAATTTTGTACCTTGTTTGACGTAAAAGAAATTAAAGGTTACAATGCTTTATAAAACAATGAACTTTTTTTTTAATGATAAGCTTTACATTATACATTTATTTACAAAAGTTCGAACTATAAGATTTACAATAACTTCCTTAGCAACTGTTTACATATATAAAAGTAAGTAATTTAGTATTAGCAGCTACTCATATCAAGGCCATTAATCTACTAAGAAACCTACTCTTGTTTTTTTAAATTGCCATGAAGAAATAAAAGTTTTTCGCCGGTTTTTGGAAGCAATCGGTTTCGCCTTTGTTTGTACAGTTTACCAGCTTCTGAAAATAACCTTTAAGAGTAAACAGAAGATGGTGGTGCCGAAATATACCTACTTGTAAACTTTGCAAGATAAGGGGATTTTTTCTTACTTAATATCCACCAAGACAGGAGTTCAACTTCTTTAACTTCTTCAGCAGATAAATTTTCTTCATTCAAAAAAAGTTTATTTCTGTCTCAATCTCTTGATTTAACCGAATCTTGTTGCTCACTTTCGTAAGTGTTTGCACTTGTTTCCTATTTAAATGTAGTTAAACGACAAAAAATTTTAGGAACATCATTTTTAGGTAGTTGACCTTAGGTTTACTGCTTATATTAGGTTTATTACTTTGACCAGTCTCACAACAACTATGATTTTTTACTTCTGATTTCAGTAGCCTTACAACCTTCTGTTTGAGATTAGCAGGAAAAAGTCGAGTCAATACCATGAATCAACAGCTGTCGTGAGTAAAAACAAGTCGTTATCATGAAGGTTTATTTGTTTGCAGTTCTTGATATACATATTGTTTATTGAACGATAAAAAAGCGCTCAGAGAGTTTGGTATAAGGACCTGGTGTACGAAAAAACCTTTCGGTTATCGAGTCGTACACCACATGCTTCTACAATTTATTACGAGCTAAAAAGTTGAATTTTTTAATCTGAACTTTTAAACCTAAAGAAATAAAACAATAAAATGAAAGAATAGAAATGAAAATTAATTAAGTTATGTGTTAACTTAAGAAAGTTTTATTCATAATGTACTCAAACCTTTCTTCCAAACCTTAGTATAGATAAAGATAGTATAAAACCTTCTTTAAAAAGCCCCTTCAATATTTTTTGCCAAGGTAGGTTGCTAAGGTTCTAGAGCTACTTTTACTGGTGGACTACTAGCTTTGTTATTAAAAAATTTTAAGTACTGCTGCGGGATTGCACTTGACAGCAATGTGTTGTTTTTAATACACTGCTGCGTTACTACATGAAAAGGTTCGAGCAGTTCATTAAAGAGGCTAACAAGTTTCAACTCATCAGCTTTAAGAATATTTTCGCCTTTTGATTTTGAGTTTGTTGTTAGCCACGTAGTTCTGGAACCATGTTTTTAATTTTTCTAGTCTTTTCAGCATAAGACAGTTTAAGTTCCACCTTTTTTCAACATCTTGCACAAATAGCAAGGCTTTTTGCATTGACACTGATCAACCTAAAGTGACCTGTATTTATTTTAGTTTCTCGCACGCTGTAGAATAATGATTAAAGTGGTCAACAGTTTGACGGCCTAGGCTATTAACAGACTTGTGTTATTTTCTGAAAACAGTGAATCTTTAATTATCAGTTGAAGCGTGTGAATGAAACAGGGTGCTGAAAAGGATTCTAACAATAATATCCCACCCTTCATGTTAAATGCATTGTCGCTTAGAAAAACGTGAATGCGATTCATACTAATACCCAAATTTTCAAGTATATCCTTTATGTTAAAATAAGTATTAAAGCCAGTGTGAGAAACTTCTATTTTCTTACAGTGCAAACCTCAGAGTTTGTACTTAAAGCTTTCATTCAACCAATACGCTGTTTAAGAAAGGTTTGATGTCTTTGTCTTCGAATTTGTCCATATGTCACTCTTAAATGACAAAAACGAAGCTTCTGATGACTCAGTTTGTATTTTATATTTAAACTTTCATAAGTCTGAGGAAGCATTGTATCAGTGAAGTACTTAGTAAATTAAAATACATTAAAGTTTAAATGTATGTTTTATATTAAAAAAGAAATTATTTTAAATTTGTAAATAGAACTAAACTAAAGAGTCAGTAGAAGATTATAATCTGCAAAAAACTTTAAATTAACAATTCACTATTTTTATCACTATGGATGTATGTTTACAAGAAATGATTGTATTAACTAAACTTAAATTAGTCTGTTTGCTTGAATAATTATATATATATTGAGTCTCAAAACACATTAATCTAACTATATATAACTCAAACAAGCTGATCGCGGAAAACAAAATCTTTTCAATCTAGCTGGATCCAGATCCGGGCAAATATCAGCTAGGATCCCGCCAGATCCAAATCTTTTAAAAAAATTAGAATCCGTCCGGTACCGGATCCAAGCAAAAAAGAAACCAATTGCGACGCATGTTATGATTGTTAATGGGTCCGAAAAATTTGTCATTGTCAAAATTTTTTTTTTCTGACTTAAACACTTTTCTTTTGAGCCAATTAAGGACATTAAAACATTATTGACATTAATATATGAATAAAAAAATGCTTAATAACAAATTATACAGTATTCTTCTTTTTTTACACTGACATATGTTTCTGTGTGTTAAACGAGTCAACACACTTAAACTGAGCTCTATAAAAAAATGAATACTAATAAATTTGTTATTATCATATATTCCAATAAACTTGATTTGCTAAGATCTTTTTTAACATTTTATATCATAAATATTATATTATAGATATTATACATGTTATAAATTTAGGTTAGTATAAGGATTTTTAAAGGTCTTGCTTAAAATAGTTAACTTTTTGCTTAAATTAATATTTTGAATAGTAAAAAATTGCTTATTAATAAAAAACAAAGCTAAAATCATGTTTGATCAAAAAAAAAAACTTTCAGAACTAAGCAAAAACAGTATGGAGATATTAAAGAAAACTTATGTAAAAAGAAAACAAAGTTTTTGAAAATTAAGTTGCTTAAATTACCTAGTTTTTTTTATGTACTACTTTATTAGTTTTTTACTAAAAGACTAATATTTTTGATAAATTTATATTTTAAAAGTTAATTATTTAGCAATTAAATAAGTATTTTACTTTGAAAAAAGCAACAAACTCAAAAGAACAGTTTTTGAAGATAGTTTTATAACATAAAATTTTAGAAAAAAAAATTAGTTTAATACAGTGCTTTCTCGCTAATCCGGTCCTCGCTAATCCGGTTCCTCGCTAATCCGGCCGGTTTTAATCGAGAAGTCGACTTATTTACTTTAGCGTTTAATTTCATTTTACTTCGAAAAAGTATTCAATTTACGTTTTATAAGTATGCAAGCAATATATTGTTACGTCATAATAATTATTATTTGTATAATCTTAAGTTTTTTTTCATACTTTTCCCGCTTAGTTGTAACAAACTTGTTTATTATTCATTTGCAATTTTTCTGTCTTTGCTAAGCAAGTTACACTTTAATATACTACAATCAACATATCTGGTCAAAAAATGGATATGATAGCAAAGAAACGAAAACGCGTTCAACTAACAATTGAAAACAAATTAAAAGTTTGCGAAATGGCAAACAATAATGTGCCTAAAGCTGTTATAATGAGCCAGTTTAACATTGGTATGTCAACTCTAAATGACATTTTGAGAGGCGAAGAAAAGTTCAAAAAGTTTAATGCCGAAAAGGAGGAGTCCATAAAATGGTTTATAGAAAGTCGATTCTTAGAGATCTTATATCGCAATCAACTTTCACAATTAAAGATTTTTAAAAAATATCGACATGACAAAAGTTGTCGACACCGTTTCATCTGCTTGGGGTATAGTAAAGCCTTCTTCCATTAGAAACTCATGGAAGAAATTAATGCCATTACAGCAAAGCTCTTCCATGCAAAACATAGACCCTTCAGAAAAAACTCAAGACAACAAGTTTGTACAGCAATTTGCGAGATTAAATATCACATTTACAGAAGATGATATTCAAAGATGGATGAGTTGCGATGGTCCTGGATATGAGCATATGGACGAGCAAGGAATTGTTGAACTGGTTACTTGGGATAACGAAAAAGATGCTGTTGAAGTTGTTGAAGATGAAATTGGTGTTTCCCAGCCTTCTAAGTGTCCATTTTCTCATGCTGAAGCCATGCAGAAAATGGACGATTACTTAGCTTACTATCGTTTCCAACCAAAAGCCACAACTGAAGATGTGTCAGTCTGAAATTTCGTGAGTTTTCTGCTAAGAAACGAGAAAGCACTGTAAAACAATCTTCCATTCTTTCTTTTTTCAAAAAAAAATCTTAATTTAGTTAAAGTGTTAACAGTGTAGTTTTTTCCATTAATTTTGAACTTATAAAATTTTGTTTCGTTTAGTTCTGTCTGTTTTAATTCTTTTTTCTTTTAATAAAGTAAAATAAATTATATTAACAGAAATTTTATAGTACGTTTTGTTATACACATTCATAATATAACTAAGGTAGATAATTTGTAAAAAAAGCAATATTTTGTTCTTATCCGGCCGAAAGCAAATCCGGCCGTATTTTCAAAAAATCTTGCCAAACTTGGCCGGATTAGCGAGGAAGCACTGTAGTATGATTTAAAATTTTTTAAATTTTTCAACACTTATGGTTTTTACTTTCACCCAGTTGAGTCGCTTGAGTTTGTGACAACTCTTCTTTTCAGAGGACAGTTCTGTTTGAAAACCAGAACTTTATTTTTGATAAATTGTCTGCACGTACAGCTATGTAATTTTGTATACGTATTATTGCAAACCTTTACAAATTCACCTCTTAATAGTCTCTCCATTAAGTAATTATGACTCATACTGAAAAAAAAAAATTTCTACATATACACAGATTAAAAAATAAATTATGGATCTAGTTAAAATTAGGAAGTAATTTTAAAAAGGTTTTCAATAATATAGGTACATTTTTTAATTTTTAGAACAATATGTGTAACAATTTGTCAAAAGTAAGGTTCTTATTTAGAACTGCACTCCTCTAATGTATTATAAAAGAAGTTTATGTATTTATCTCTTGCTTTAAGTTTCAAATTACTTCAAATGAAATCTGTTACAGTTTGACATGCTATTTTTTTTTAATATTCGGATAATAGAAAATTTAAATACAAATCACTCATATTAAAAGTTAAGATGGTTTATTAATTAACTTCGTTTAGTACATAGTCAGAGTAAAGTTAAAAACTGATAAAATTATTTACTACAAATTTTAGCTTAGTATAAGGATTTTTAAAGCTCTAGCTTAAAATAGTTACGTCATAAAGAGTTAAATTTGAAAATCTGAGTAAAGTTTTAAAATAGAATCAAGTTAAACTTAACAGAACTAAAGTTAAAATTTAAGATAGAGTTAATAGAATGAAAATATTTAAGACTGAAAAAGTTTTACTCGAAACGAAATTAAAAAGTAAAACATTACAAAAAGAGACCACATTAAAAACAAAAAATTGTGTATCGTTTTACTTTTTAATTCCGTTTCAATTAAAATTTATACAATCTTAAGTGTTTTCATTCTATTAATTTTATATTAAATTTTAACTTTAAATCTATAAAGTATAACTTGATTCTTTTTTAAACCGTTACACAGATTTTTGCTTTTGATTATTTACGACGTAATTATTTCCAGCTAGATATTTAGAAATCCTTATACTAAGCTAAAATTTATAATATACATACTTTTATCAGTTTTTAGCAACTTTACTCTGACGATGTGCTAAATGAAACTAATTAATAAATCTTCCGAACTTTTAAAATAAGTGATTTATATTTAAACTTTCTTATAAATTTCAGTACCAAAGCAAAACTTTTTTGAATATAAAATTTGCTTTTGTTTTTATTAAAATTTTAAAAATTTATTTAAATTCGATAGAATGTTTTACAGAGTAAGTATTATTAGTAATCTTAATATTTGTTTTTTTTTTTATTATATATTTACATTAGCTTGTATAAAGATAATAGTTCAATTTTTCATATAAATGGTAAGTTTAAAGTCACAACCTAAACCTAAGCTCACAATCCTTTGAAAATTAATAATAAAAGTGTTTTTTTTTCTAAAATGTGCTGTTTCGTTTGACAAATGCACCCGATTTTTGAACTAAATGTCTTTTATCGAAAATGCAGTTTTATAAAAAAATACTTCTTGAAAAACTTAAAAATGTTTTTAGTTTTTTTTCTTTTCAGGTGAAGAATTGCTCCAATACACAATCCACTCGTCGTCATTGTTAAAAACTAAAATATTTTTCTATAAACAAAGAAATAACTACATCTTTAAAATTTTGTTTCGTTTATAAAACATGTTTTTAATAAAACAGGGAGTACTTCAGTAAGGTTGATCTAATAGGTGAAACACATGACAAAGACTTGCAGTTAGAAAAGTTTTCAAAAAGATATTGTGAATGTAATGAGACAATGTACAGCAACGACTCTGGTCTGTTATTTTTTGGTTTTGTATTGAGCTTATATATGTTAGTTTGTAATAACTTAAAGCTACTGGTTGGTAAAAGCTAAATGATTTCGTATATGAAGTTGTTATAAAATACCAACTTTTGTTAAACTAAAAAAGTAGTTAGTGAAATATTCTTTTAAAAATATTGGTTAGGAGTTACTTCTTATTTTTCTTGTTATGTCACTAAAATAATATGTTACTTAGTGATATAATTTAGGACTAAAAGTATATTGTTAAAAGTATTTACATAAAGATTTTATAAAGAGCTTCTGTGTCATGTATTACAAATCATAACTTTTTATCTTAAGCCAGAGTTGCCACACACTTAAGGAAACTTAAGGAATTTTCAAATTGTAGAAAATCTCAGGGCAGTTTTGATTTTTTCTAAAAATTTCATATAAGTTTTAAGATTTTAAAAAAATCTCAGGGAAAGTTTTTTCTAGATCTTAAATGAGATTTAGTTAATCCAGTTTTAATAATTTTTTCGAAAAAACTATTTTTTTTGGTTTTCAAGTGCTTATTTAAAAATTGTTTAGCCTTGCAGCTAGTTTTTCAATATTCTTAGAATTAATATAGTAGTTTTTTTTTAGTTTTAAATTTATATTTATCATGACTAAAGTTAAACAAAATCAAACAGTTTAGAGGTATAAAAGTTGTGGTTTACTGTGCATTGAAAATTATTAATAAACTTTTTATTTTTAGTTACTTATGTAGTTTAAAGTCCTAAGAAGTAGAGTTAGGATGTGCTGCTTATACTTCAATTCAAGATTTGCTAAAAAATAGGTTAAGTTTCTTACATTTTATTCAAGTCATTTCGCAATGAATGTAAACTATTATATTTGCTATACTTTAAAAAGTTAAAACAAGAATGACTGTTGGTCTCCTGTTTTAAATCCGGCATGTCTAGTTGGAATGGGTAAAGACCGTAAAGAATTTTACAAGGTTGGTCTAACAACTCGTCAGCATGAAGATACTAAAGGCAAAAGAGGGTGATAGCAACATTAATCAATACATTGATTTGTTAAATTCTTCCAACACTCATATACTTTTTGAAATTTTTTTTGATGAAAATCACAGTTTAGACAGCTTTTATTTTGACTCACTAAACATCCCAAACAAGTATAAAAAATTAACAAGAGACCTTAAGGCTGTTTTTGTGCTTCACAATGGCCAGACAGTGTTGAACGGGGCTTTAACTTAAATAAGGAATTGATATTAATCAATATGGTAGAGATGACAATAAGGTCCCGAAGAAAGATCGAATATTATCTATATGCAAACAGTCGAAAACCAAGCACAGTGGAACTAAGTTTTGCCTTGTTAAAATTTGTAAAATCTTATAGGGCCCAATATTTGGCATATTTTGAGCAACACCGCTTTGTTAAGATGTTCCAAATAAAGGTGATGCTATGAGCAACTTAGGAGAACAAAAAAATAAACTAACAAAGCAACTCAAATGTTTGAATGAAGACTATGACAAATATACTGCAGATGCCAACAAACAATCTGATTTCGAAGCAATGAAAAAAGTTTTAGAAAGGGAAAAAGCTGCTAAGGATAATGCTGATAAACTTAAAAATGAAAATAAAACTATAAATTCAAAGATTGCTTACCTAAAAAAATAGTAAATATTATAGACAATAGATTTTTTATTAGGTAATGTGAAATTATTTTTAGATCAAAATTATGTTTTTAGTTATATAAAATAGATTGTGTATGAACATCTTAAACCTATTAAAAAAATAAACTTTTTAATTTTAGATTATATTGTATCAGTTGTTAAGTATAAGTTGTACTCTGATATGAAGTATTTCTTTAGTTAGTTCTTCAAACTTTATTTATCAGGTTTCTTACAGTAATGTTAAGCTTTTAAGTTTTGTTTACTGCATTCAGAACAGTTGCTAGGAAAGACATACGTTGAAGTTATCATATATGCATTTAAGTGAGAACTTCATGTGGAAGTTATTATTATAGAATAATTAAAGTTTGACAATTGAAATGTCAAAAAAATAAAACTATTTTCTATTATGTTGAAAATTAACTAATAAGTTTAAACAAAATTATGCACAGATTTTGTTTTTTAGTCTCAATTTATTTAACCTTTTCACATTGAATTTTTGAAACAGATTTTTCATAAGTTTAGTAAGCATCTAATGCAGAAGCATACACATACAACCTTCCTGTTATTATTAAAGAAGAAAAATGAGCATGAGATATTAGTAATTTGCGCCAGAAGCAAAAAAAAACTTTTAAAGATTTGAAAAAAACTCCGGGAAGTTTAAGGTAAATCAGGGAAGTTTCTGGTCACTCAAAGAAGATTTTTTGACTCAAAGAGTGGCAACCCTGTTAAGCAATAAATGAAGTTGTATATTTTCTAAATAATTATATATGTTTTTGCTAGTTTTGCTTAATGGATTATTTTTAGTTTTTCATTCGGTTTTTTGGTGGTGTTAGCAATAGTAATGGCAGTTGAATATAATAATTTGTTTATAAATGAGTTTAAAATTGATATAATAATGAAAATGTTATGGTTTTTTTACATAAGTAATCTTGCTTTCACTTTTATTTTACCACTAGTTTTCTTAGTTTAGGATTGACAAAAGTATGGAATCCTAGAAAAGCGTAGAATCTGACAATCTAGGCAAAAATAAAAACCTTGAATTTGGTTAATTTTGAAAAAAAAAACTGGAATTTGATAAATTTTGAAAAAAAAAAACTGGAATTTTGAAGAGAAATCATAAATAAACCTGGAAAACATGAATTTTGAACTCCTATTACATGTAAATTAAGGAAATTGCGATAGGATACCAAAAATTTATCGTTAATATTAAAAAAATTCGTATCATTTAATTATTTTATTTTAGAACATACATTTAAAGTAGTTTTTCAGTATCTTCTATTGTTATTATTATACTATTTAAGACAGTTTTTTTTTTTAACTTAAGTTATCTTTTTTTACTAAAAATGGACAAAAAAAAACTTTTTCGTTTATCTAGAAGAAATTCAGAAAACCTTGAAGAAATTTACGAAAAAACTTTGGCAACCCTGTTAGTTTGACTAAGTTTTAAAAATCACGAAAATGAAATCACACTTATCAAACTCTTTTTTAAAGTTTAGTAAAAAAGCAGTTATTTTTTTACAAGCAGGTATATAAACCATATCCATGCTAACAACTTTAAGCCTGCAGAGGTTCGGCGAAAAATATTAAGAGTTTAAAAAATTAAAGATAAAAATATTGTTGTTTTAAACTTTCAAATAATTTACAACTTAGATGGTTGATTTTTTTTTTCATTTACAGTTTAGCAACAAAATTTGTTCAAGTTTCCATTAGGATACAAAGTGTAATAATATTAAGTATACAGGGTAGGTGTAAGAAAAGCACAGCGTCACTTTAGCATGGAGTGACATTTTTGCGAGAAATCATTTTAAGTATTTTGAAATGTTCATTTAAATAATGTTAATTTTTTTTTGTAATTTTTAAGTTAACAAACAAATAATCAATGTGAAAATTAGTGGTGACATTTTTCAAAGTATGGTTTTAAAATAATTATAATAAAGTTTTTACTATGAGCACTTTAAATTAAGCTGTTTCTTAAAGTTTTATAACAATAAAAGCAGTAAAAAGCTAAACGAGTTGTAAAATTCTTTATTAAGTTTTTTACCCTTGTAGTAGTGTTTATACAATTTTTATAACACATAAATATACATAAAATAAGTTTTAAGACGCGTGCATGTAGAAATAAGAAGAACTTAAAATCTTTATGATGTTCAGAGCTATACGTATTTTAGAAAAAAAATAAGTAAGTTTTTAACTTTTATATATCTCACAGTTTATTTAAAATTAACGCTTAAAGTTTAACCTTGTTGAAATTTTAAGAATCCTATAGCTTGTATGTATTGTTAGCTTTATAAAAAAAGTTAGATGTCGAAAACTCGAAAGTGAAAGCATCAAAATATTTTTATTAAAGTTATATAGTAAAATAAGTTAATGAATCTTCTAAATTTACTTTTGTTTAAGTTTTGATTAAAGCATACATATATTTTAAATATTTAATAAGTAAACTGTGTTATATATGAGAATTAAAATGTAAAATAGCAAGGTGGTCATATGCTAAGTATAAACCTGCAGTAAAAAACCTACTAGCTCTCTTGGGCGTAGTAGGTAAAAAAGCACGGTTTATTTGTGATTTGAATACAGGCTTCCAATTAAACTTGGAACTTAACACGCAAAGGTGTGAAGAATTATAGGAGGAGGGTAAAGTGAATATATGAAATTTCAGAGAATAGAAAGTGACTTGTGTGAAATAGATATAAATAATAAATGAATATAACTATATGTTACTTATGATATATAATTATATTAATATATGTTAAGTGAATGTGTGTGTGTATGTGGAAGGTGAATGAAAAATATGGAAGGTGGGAAAGCGCCAAGGTGTTATTTGAAGAAGAACCGTCGGTTGTGTGCACAGTTGTTTGAAATATCACGTCTTTTATTTAGTAATTGTTTACTATCTTCTGCTAAAATTGCCATTCGTTCAAGGTTGCATATTTTGCAGATCTTGCTCGCGCTACTGATGTTATTGTTGGCGTGGTGAAGGATGCTCCATTCCATTTCTGGTTTGGTTCCATACCTGTCAAAATAATGCCAAACGAAATCTGACAATCTTGTGCTATTCTTTTTATTTACATGCTTAAAAGTATACTTATGCCCGGTGTACCTATCTTTAAAGTGACAAGACCTGTCAAACCAATATACACTTAATCCTTATCATCATTAACATTATTATTACTTTTGTTATTATCTTCACTAAGCTTACATTTAACACGCACCTTATACACAACATTTTTAATTAAGCAGTTACCATGTAACGGACAGTTTATTTTATTCGTCTTATGACAGTTACAATTTTTACTTACATTGTTCTTGAATTTAAAACCACATTTAATTACTTCATTGTTATAAATACTACTGATATTGTTATTATTCTGGTTACTACAGTTATTATTATTATATATTATGGTTATTATTATTGTTATTATTATTATTATTATTATTATTATTATTATTATTATTTTATGTACTTTCAAAAACCTAGAAGAAATTTCTCAAAAACCAGTTGTAACCCTGCTAATAAAATAAATAGTAAGTGTTAAAGGCTTTCAAATCTAATTTTATGTTGAATTATATATTTAGAACACCAAATCATTTAAAAACTTGAAAAATTGTAACTTATACAGTATAATTTATCTCAAATAGTATAGATAAACTAAAAACTAACAATTAATACGGTCTGTGTTGAATAAAATTTGCTGAAAAGTTTATTTCAATTCGTCGTTATTATATATTTTGTTAACATTTTATTCAAAATAAACAGGTAAGGTACACTTTTTGGTTTGGGCGATAGTTCTTCTGAATACAGACTTACACAGCTTAGGACTAAATTCAAGCATTAGTTCAAACCTTAACAACTACTCTTCACTTGGTAGGAATAGTAGCTTCACAAGGTTTGAATCTTTTTTTTTTCCAATACAAAATATTAGAAGTTTAGTAACAAGTAAATTTATTACTTTTGTACAATAACTAATACTATAATGATTACCACTAGTTGTTTTTGTTTAGCAGAAAATAAAATGATCACGTCAGACTAATTTAAGGTTTATACTAAATCAAGTACAAGATTTTTACAAGTTGATTTTATTTTATAGAGTTGTATCTGAGCTATCAGACATTTAAAACCGCTTAAAAAAATTCAAAGTAACTTTTGAGATATGAGCGATCAAAGTCGGTGACCTCAAAAGGTTCCTAATAGGAGGCGCAAACTAAAAAAAAAGACCATTTCACTAAAAATCTATCTCCTCCTTCATTTTTAAAGCAATCTTCTTCAAATTTTTACAGTAAGTGTATAACTACATTTTAAAAAGATTAAATGCAAGATTTTTTTAAATTTTGTAAAATAAAATTTTTATTAAGTATAAACCACCTATTTTTCTGTTTTTTTTAATCTAAAATCTTTATCTTTTAATATTTTAAAGATTTCAACATTTACAGTCTTTTAAACTATAAAAGGAACGTTTCCTGAAAGTATGAGGTCTCTAGCTTAAAAAATGAAGGAGAAGGTAGAATTTTAGTGATTTTTAAATTTCCGAGAAAATTGACCCTAAAAAATTTGCGGTCCATTTGTTTGTATCGGAAATTTTTTATAAAAATTACAATATCTCAAAAGTTAAATAAGATTTTTTAATTCTATAAAATCTGATCTGTAGTTTGTACTTCAAGCTTTCATATAAGATCCAATGTTATTTTTATTAAAAAAAAAAATTTTAAGACTCCCCCCCCCACTCCCTATGCCCTTAATTTTACTCCGCCTTGTTTCACGCTTAAGATCTCATGTAAATCTAAACATCCTGAGTCGTAAAAGTTAAATGATTTTTATTGTGTGTTATTATTTAATTTTTTTCATTAGATTTTCTAAGTTATTTTTTGATTTTTGTATATCTTTTGGGGAAGCAGATAAAAAGCAAGCTTGCTAAGAAAACAAGAGAGTGTATGAAAAAAATGCTTTAAAAACGATTTACTATTATTTAAATTAGTTGTCATAAGGAAATAAGCTGGTTATTATATATTAGTTTCAATGTTTCAACAAGTGATATATAAAATAAAATATTTATTTAAAATATGAAGATTAAATTTATAAACTTTATTTTATTAAAAACAATTCTATGTTTATTATTAATCCTTTTATTTGGTGACATTTTTATTTTAGTTTCCAAATTGTAATAGTTAAGGGCATAGGGGGGGGGGTCCGACATTTTTTTTTACTAAAAATGACAATGGATCTTATATGAAAGCTTAAAGTACAAACTACAAGCCAGTTTTTACAGAATTAAAAAATATTATTTAACTTTTGAGATATTTTAATTTTAAAAAAATGTTTCCGATACAAACATATGGATCGCAAGTTTTTCGGGTGTAGGCTACCGATGTTGGTGGCCCAACATAAGCCTCAGTTGGGTCAGGGTGACTTACTGTGGGCAGATAGTTAACCTGACCTTTTTGTTCATACTTCTCATTTGTATTATTATAGTTGGACATAATAACTATATATGCTTAATGCTACTCTAGGCTACTTTATTAAATTAGACAGGATAGTTTTGAATGATGAATCTTTTATATAAAACACAAGAAGAAATACAAGCATATACAAAATTATAATTTACTATTATAACAATTTAAAAACTGGAAACTATTTAAAACTATTTCAAGACTTAGAACAATAAACTAAAAATTAAATAAAACTTTTAGTAAACTAGAATAAAAAAACAAAAAAAAATAGATATTTTTTTTTAAATAAAAATTTTATTTTTAAAAATTTAAAAAAATTCCTGCAATTAATCTTTTTAAAATTTAGTAATAGACTTTCTGTGAAAATTTGAAGAAGATTGCTTTAAAAATGAAGGAGGAGATAGATTTTTAGTGAAATGGTTTTTTTTCGCGTTTTTAGTTTGCGCCTTCCATTAGGAACCTATTGAGGTCACCGACTTTAACTGCTCATATCTCAAAAAATAACTTTGAATTTTTTCAAGCGGTTAAAAATGTCTGATAGCTCAGATAAAATTCTATAAAATAAGATCAACTTGTAAAAATCAAGGTGGACCCCCCTATGCCCTTAAAGTATCATGACTATTTTATTTAGTCTTAATGTAGTATTTAAGTATTTATTTTATTATCATTTGTGACATTGTATTTTTTTAGAATTTTATGGGTGGTCTAGTCAAGTTACGATGAAGTTTTAGTCAGTAAATCAAAATGACTTCATTACTATTTTGCATTACAAAAGTTAACTTGATACACAAAATTAAAGGTGTATATAACTAAATAGACGATGTATTTAAAATAAAAATATATCAAATAAAATTAATCAAAAGTATGATAAACTCTAATCCATTAAACTTGATTTGACATGCATAAAAAGTCTTATTAGTTTATTATTTTTGAGAAAAACAATTACTAAGTTTCACCGCAGAGCGGATTTTCAAATTGTAGATCTATAGTAAAATAATAATGGTAAAATACTAATTACATCAACAACAATCCCAACCATCCTAAAAATAAACGTAACAATATACCAAAAATGAATGAAAAAAGATTATGCAAGTTATCTAAAAATGAAGGAGTTTTCAATAACATCAAAGGCTTATACCAAAATGCATTAAACAAAAGTAGTTTTTAATATAATTTAACCTACAAACAATTTAATAGTACAAACATTAACAAAAATAGAAAAAAAAATTGCTTTTATTACAACCCCCCCCCCCCCTTTTGTAAATCTGTACAGACCAAACTTGGCAAATTTTTCCTGGAATTAATAGATAAGCATTTTAAAATAGACAGCATATACTGCAAAATAATTAACAGAAATTGTATAAAAATATCATACTGCTGCACACCAAATGTTATGGCCCTTATAAATTCACACAACAAAAAACTTCTGAAAAATCAGATAAAAAAGAAAAACTTTGTAATTGTAGATCAAAAATAAACTGCCCCGTGGATAACAAGTGTTGCCTAAATAACGTCATATATCAAGCTAAGGTTTCCACGTCCGTAAATGACCACAAAATTTACATTGGTTCAACCAAAAGAACATTCAAGTCTAGATATACTGAACACGAAACCTCTTTCCCCAAACCTTTCAAAAGCAAACCCAAAAATTGTACCCAACTTGATAGGATCTAAACAGTAAACATATAAAATACTCAAGTGAATGGAAAATAGTTGAATCAGTAAAATATAAAACAAACCACACTAACATGTGCAATTAATGTAACCTAGAAAGACTTCATATATAACCCTAGCAGACAAAAGAAAAATCTTAAATAAGAGAAACGAACTGATAACCCAATGCCCGCATTACTTAAATGAATATTTATAGATTATATCTCACATATGTATAAATTTTATCACGATATTAGATTATTTGTACATGCATTATAATAGTATTCCCATTTTCAGTCTTAAATTGTTATATATATATTTTTTTTAGTCAATTTATCTGTAAATTATATTTTACCACAGATGTTTTTGTGTTAAAACTTAATTCCGACTAACGGCGCTTCACTGCTCTCAAATAAATTTAAGAACAGATCTACGGAGTCTATAAAATATTAACACACATTAGAAATAAAAGCATGTACTATTATGTAAAGTGTTTATGTGAGTAGTAACTATAAACGAACTTTATGGTTTAAAATCAAAGTTTGGAATAAAAACATAAAAGTATTAAATTGTCTGCAAAAATTACAAATTTAATAAAAGTACACACTAACCTCAAACAAGCTCTAAGAATAGGCAAGTTTAAAAAAAATGAAAATTAAATTAAGTTGTGCAGAAATGTGACGTCATAATAAATTTAGCAAATTAATCAATAATTTTTGCAGCTTAAAAACATGAAGTATTAAACTTGTAAGTGTTTGTGATTGTAAATGTGAATGTTGTGAAATAAATAAGTGCATAAGTAGACAGAGTTATTTAAAGTAGAATCGTCGGTTGTGGGGACAAATATTCAATAAATCTTGCCGCTTGATCAGAAGTAGGTCTTTATCTTCTGCTGCAATTACTGCTCTTTCTGTATTGCAAGTTGGGCAAATTCTACTTACTCCGTTGGATATGTTTGATCTTTGAAACAATACTCCACTCCATGTTTGGCCTTTTACCGTACCTGTGAAAAAAGCTCCAGACGTAATCCGATAAACGCGTGCTTTGTTTTTTATTTATATTTTTAAAAGTATGTTTATGGTTAGCATATCTATCTTTGAAATTACCTGCTGTACTTCCGATATAAATTTTATCAGGGCCCTTACTTTCAACTTTAACTTTATAAATTACATTTTTATTAAACAATTACTCTTTAATGGGCAGTTATCTTTATTTATTTTAATTTTCTTTATTTTTTTAAATTATATTTTATTAAGATTTTATATAATTTGTGCATGATTTATAACATACCCATTCCCAGTTTTAAATTATTATTATTTTTTTTAATTTTTTGTAATTATTAATTGTTATTGTTTTAGTAATTGTTCTTCTTAAAAATAATAAATTAATAATTATTAACCTCCCTTGAGGATAGATTACTATGTCTTATTTATTTGTTTTAAACTCAATAGTTAAAGCATAAAAAGTCTACAAATATCATAAATGGAAATATAAAAATTTCAAAAAGTACATATGAATACAATAACAAATAATAATAACAAATCAAACAGTATTCTTTCTTTATTACACTAATAAATAATAAACAATGAACTTTACCGCAAGATCAACAACAACAGCATCCGAGACAATCCTACGACCGGTTTCGTCCTTATTAGGTCGTAGGATTGTCTCGGATGCTGTTGTTGTTGATCTTGCGGTAAAGTTCATTGTTTATTATCGATTGCATAAAACATCTCAACTTCGTTGATGATCGCCGAAATAAATATTGGCTTTATTACACTAACACATGTTTCTGTTTCTTAACGGGTTAACACACTTGAACGGAGTCTAATTTGCGCGAAGACAAAATTGCACGAGGTTACTAAATTGCACATGGGAACTAAATTGCACGAGAACAAAATTGCACGAAGACTAGTTTGCACGCAAGCACAAATTGCACGAGGGGACAAAATTGCATGAAGACTACTTTGCACGGAAGGTCAGTTTTGCACGACAGACAGTTTTGCACGGAGGGTTAATTTTGAACAAAAAAATACTAAAAAAAAAAATATATATTAAAATCTTAATATTTTATAAAAAAAAAAGCATGTATTAGTGTAATTAATTTTTATTTAATTATGTTTATATTAATTTTTTTTTTTAAATTTATTTAGCTTTTTTTAAATTGAAACTAAATTGTTGTGTTTCAAAACTAATTTAAATTTTAAAAGTTTTTAATAAAAATAAAACTAGAATTTTATTTTAATAAACATATCATTAAAGAATAAACATCTATTTATGTAACCTTAAATTAAATTAAACTTATACTAAACTTTAATATGAAATAAAACAAGATTGAAAATAAAAATAAATAAATAATATTTACATGGGTAGGCGTTAAAATTGCACGAAGATACTTTTGCACAGAAAAAAAGGAGCATGAAAAATAGTGAGACAATTAAATAAATTTAGAAAGGAGAAAATCCGTCTGATGAAATTTTTGTTGTGCATTGTACAGAAAGTTCTGTTATGGCTGTGTACTTCTATAAATTATACTTAAAATTGTATTTTTTTAGTTTTATATAAAAGTTTTAAACATAATTTATATATCATTATTTTTTATTTGTCTAAACTTTATCATAGTTGCATCACTATTTGCACGCGTTTTACTCTAATTAGCTCTTAAGTTTCTCCTGCTCTGTTTTTAATCTTTATCTAACCCAGACTTGCGAAAAAGCACTGTTAGAAGCAATTTTCTTCTTACTTTTTTAAAAGAAAAAGGAGAAACAAGCTTTTGACTAAAATAAAACAAACAAAATAATACAACAGCTACAATTAGTTAATTTCTATATTTAACAAAAAAATATTATTAACATAAACAAAACTCATTTTGGTAATTATATTTTAATAACGGTTAGAATCTAATTTGATAATCTGGTTTTTATTTTTATTTATATAAATTTTTTTTGATTGATTTTTGTTTATCATTTAATTTGTTCATTATGACTTGTTTAATTGCTATTATTTCTTTTAAATTTTTTTAATTATTTATTTCAATTTT
Source organism: Thalia democratica (assembly GCF_965202585.1). Classification (NCBI taxonomy): domain Eukaryota; kingdom Metazoa; phylum Chordata; class Thaliacea; order Salpida; family Salpidae; genus Thalia; species Thalia democratica. The sequence goes on along the minus strand of NC_139169.1, from coordinate 52,427,473 downwards.
TTTGAATTTTTTTATTATTTTTGTTTTGGAATTTTATTTAATGTACTTATTAATTAATTTTTTAATTTTTATAAATCTTATTTATTTTTTTAAATTTATTTATTATTTAGTTATTTGATTTTTTAAATTCTGACTTTTTTATTATTTATTTTAATCTACTTAACATTTAATTTTTATTTTTTACTTGAAAATAATTTACTTTTACTTAAAACAGGGTTGCCACACACTCGGGGAACTCAGGGAATTTTCAAACTGTAGAAAATCTCAGGGAAACTGAGGAAATTTTGGCATTTTTCTTTTAACTCAGGGAAACTCAGGGAAGTTTTGATTTTTTTCTAAATTTCAGGGAAGTTTTTGAAAATCTCAGGGAAATTTTTTTCTAGATCTAGAATGAGGTTTAGTTAATTCAGTTTCAATATTTTGTTCAAAAGTAGTAATTTTTATTATTTAAGTGGTTATTTAGAATTTTTTTAGCCTTGCGGCTAGTTTTTCAATATTCTTAGTATTAACATTGTAGATTTTTTAAGTTTTAAATTTATATTTACTGAAGTAAAATCAAATTACAGTTTAGAGAAATGAAAGTTGTTATTAACTATTCATAGAAAAGTTCTAATAAACTTTTTATTTTTAGTTACTTATGTAGTTTAAAAAACGCTATGTTGTACTATTAGTTCTTATTTTTTAAATAATAAAGTTATTTGTTATTTGTTTACAACTACTTGTTTTCAGTAAAAAACAAATAAAATGAATACAGATTAGTGTTGTATTACTTTTGTTAAAAAAATAGAGGTTAAATTTTTTTTCATAAATTTAATGCAGAAGCATACACATACAACCTTCCTTTTATTATTAAAGAAGAAAAATGAGAATGAGGTATTAATAATTTGTGTTAGAAGAGAAAAATTTTTTTTTAAGATTTGAAAAATACTCAGGGAAACTCAGGGAAATTTAAGGTTACTCAGGGAAATTTTTGGTCACTCAGGGAAGATTTTTTGGCTCAAAGAGTGGCAACCCTGTTAAAAATATTGTATATATATTTTTTTTTGTTTAGTTATTGTTAGTTTTTATTATTATTTTATTTGTTATATTTTACTTAGTATTTATTTATTTTTTACTTTAATTTTATAATAATAACTGTAGTAACCAGAAAAATACCAATATCTGTAATACTTATAACAATAAAGTAATTAAATGTGGTTTTAAATTCAAGAACAATGTAGGTAAAAATTGTAACTGTCGTAAGTCGAATAAAATAAACTGTCCGTTACATGGTAACTGCTTAATTAAAAATGTTGTGTATAAGGTGCGTGTTAAATGTAAACTTAGTGAAGATAAAAACAAAAGCAATAATAATGTTAATGATAAGGATAAGGTGTATATTTGTTCGACAGGAGGTCACTTTAAAGATAGGTACACCGGGCATAAGTATACTTTTAAGCATGTAAAGAAAAAGAATAGTACAGGATTGTCAGATTTCGTTTGGCAGTATTTTGATAGGTATGGAACCAAACCAGAAATGGAATAGAGCATCCTCCACCACGCCAACAATAACATCAGTAACGCGAGCCAGATCTGCCAAATATGCAACCTTGAACGAATGGCAATTTTAGCAGAAGATAGTAAACAATTACTAAATAAAAGACGTGATATTTCAAACAACTGTGCACACAACCGACGGTTCTTCTTCAAATAACACCTTGGCGTCTTCTTACCTTTCATACTTTTCATTCACCTTCCACATACACACACACATTCACTTAACATATATTAATATAATTATATATCCTAAGTAACATATAGTTTTATTTATTTATTATTTATATCTATTTCACACAAGTCACTTTCTATTCTCTGAAATTTCATATATTCACTTTACCCTCCTCCTATAATTCTTCACACCTTTGTGTGTTAAGTTCCAAGTGTAATTGGAAGCCTGTATTCAAATCACAGATAAACCATGCTTTTTACCTACTACGCCCAAGAGAGCTAGTAGGGTTTTTTACTGCAGATTTATACTTAGCATATGACTACCTTATTGTTTTACATTTTAACTTTCATATATAACACAGTTTACTTATTAAATATATAAAATATATGTATGGGATATTTAAATTAAACAGCGGACTCCTACTTTACCAATTAATTATTTTATTAATTATATAATACAGTATATATTTAATTTAGGTCATTATGATTTTATGTATGTCGCTGTAAATTAATTATCGGTCAGTACATTGTAAGCCCAATAACAATAATGTTTTTTGTGTTTTGTTTTTCCTTAAAGTTTAATTTTTTTCCTTAAAGTTTAATTTTTTCATTTTTGATTTTTACATTTGAACTAAATCTGCTTCCTAATTCTATATAACTTTGATTCAATTATTACAAACATTCAATATATAATATACATGTTACAACGAGTTTCTGTGACTTTTATTGCCTTCAGCGTCGTTAAGTTTTATTATATTTTATTGATTTACTAACTAATGGTTAATGTTTTATTTTTGTTGAAAATAGATTACATAAAAACAAAATTAATGTTCTATACAATACAAATTAAATAGTTTAAATAACCTCATTTACATTGTGACGTAATTATTAGTTGTAACGAATGTATTTTTTTCGTTAATTAACAACAGTAAATTTTGAATTAGTTATCTTTCCTATTAACGTGAGTTGTTTGTTTATATTATGTTTTTGTTGTGTAATTTAGCTTACTTTACTTATTTTAGACTTAATAATCACAAATATCATATAGTTTTATAAAAGTCGGATTTAATATTAAGTATTTCACCTATTAATAACTATTATCTGTAGAAAATATCTTATTTTAATGAAAACATGTATACACCTACTTAATTCTATGCTTCTATTCTCTCATTACAGTAATTATTTTTTTACAGACCCCAGTTGAAGTGTGTTGATTCGTTGACACACAGAAACATATGTTGGTAGAATAAAGGAAGATTACTGTATAATTTGTTTTTATATATTACATATTAAGTAAGATAGTTAATTTTTGCCTTATAAAAGAGCAGTTGAGTATTAAAAAATAAAGATTATATACAGAGGTTTTAAATAAAGAATAAATTAAATTATGTAATAAATTACGAACATTAACAAATACAAACTTATGTTTTTAAGAGTTTTATATTTTGATTACAATGAAATACATTAAGTTATTATTTATACTTGTTCAGTAAAATGATCAATTTATGATGGTTGTAAGAATAACAAATAAAGTTTATTTAGACTGAATACCACTAAATAGATAACTTTAAACTGTGTGCTTCTAAAAAGTTATCAATTGACATCCTGCTGTAAATAAACACATTCTTCTAATTTACAATTGGTTAAAAAGTTATACTTGTAATCTAAAAACGTTTGCTGCATAACTAATAATAGAAAACCTCATGACGGATCATGTAAAACTATCGAGAAATTTTGTACATCAGTCTATAAACCCAGGGGTCGGCAGGCATTTGGTGGTCGCGGGCTAAATTTTCAAAATAAAAATGTTTGCGTTTGTAGTTTCAGTTTTTACTGTTCATAGCAGACAGAAAATATCTAGTGAAAGGTTTGAATTTTTTTTATATAAACTGAGGTCTTTTTTTTTTGTTCTTCACTTTATTTCTCAGAATATCTATGTAAGTTTAATAAATTTCTTTTCCTTAAATGTTGAAATAATGGTTTTTCCATTATAAAAAATCACAATTTTTATACATTAAAGTTTATTGCAAACAAAATACAAAATAGAAGTACTTTTCGGACACGCTCTTCATACTTAGTTTTATTAGTTTTTATCAGTAAATCATTATTTCAGCTTGTTTTGACACGAAAAAATACTGAAGAGCGTGTCCGAAAAGTACTTCTATTTTGTATTTTGTTTGCAATAAACTTTAAATTTCTTTTCGATAGCTAAATTAGCATGCTCGCGAGCTGCGATTCCCCGACCCGTGCTATATACTGTTGTGCGTATAAGTTGATAATATTACGACAAATGATAATACCAATGAATTTAAACAACATGCGAATTCAGGTTTAATAGCAAGCGAGGTAGAATGTCGATGCGCGATTTTATAAAGAATACTTCAAGTGAAAAATACCATTTTGATGAAGGACATCTCAAAGATCTTTACAAAATCATTAGGAAGAATCCTCTTATGAAAGCATCCTCAAATTTTCAACTGTTAGTTTTAGTAAAGTTTATTGTTTTATCAAACTTTTGACTAATCTTATTAAATGAGATATTAAATTGCAAAAAATCTTCAATTAGTATAGAAGTCTGTAGCAGTAGTCTGTCGAGTTTTATTAAAAGCAGGGTTGCCAAAAAACCTGGATTTTTAAACATATTTTACATGTTTAGTAATAAAACTTTGATTTGACACAAAAAATCTATAGTATAGATTAAAAAAATTTGTCATCGTCAATTTTTTTTTATAAAACACATTTTAAGAAGCTTCGAGATATCTTTTTAATGCCATTATACTATTTAACACAGTTTTTTACCTTAAACTTAATATTAAACTAAAAATAGGCCCTAAAACGTGGAATTTTAATAACTTGGAGAAAACTTGCCAAAAACATTTGGCAACCCTGTAAAACAGATGCTTGATGTCGGTATGTTTTGCAAAAAAATACTATTTGATTTTTGCGGTTATTTCTACTTATACATTTATCTATGCTTTTTTGGTGCTTAGGTGCACAATTTTATCTGCTAACGAGCATAATATTTTTACTTCTAAGAGCACAATATATGTTGCAACTAACATAAGTCGTGTAATAAAAAAATCATTAACCTATACATACTTAGTTGCAAATGGTACATAAATAGTTAAACTTAATTTTTACTAAAGTTTTACTAATTCCTAAAATCAACTACTGTTACCAATTTAATAATGTTTTTTAGTTAGTTTATTTTTAGATTATAAGAGTTTTAAAAAGCTCATTGCTAATTTGTTAAGTCCTTGAGAAATAAACAGAAATAGCAAACGAACTTCTATCTTTCCAAGTATCAGTTTGTTTCAATCTGCCTCAAAGCATCTGGAAAACGAAAATTTGTTTGAAAATAGCAGTAATTTTAGAAGGTGAGAGCAATTAACCTGTTACAAATCAAAAATACTTTTACTTGGGAACGGATCTTATATGCACGAAGGGACTTTTTTGAACACACTTTATTTTAGTTTAAAATCACTATCAGCATTCATATTAAAATAGTTAAACATAAAAATTACTTTAAATAAAATTTGATTGTTACGTCATTTTGAATTTATACGTCTTTTAGTATGTAATGAATTTATTCATTTAGTTAATTTTTGTTTTTTTACAACAAAAATATTTAAAGTACTTAAAATAAGTGCAACAAGCTAAACTAAAAATCTATAAATTGAAAAAAAGAAATTCTTTTGTGTTTACGAAGTACAAGATCAAGATAAAAAAAAACACAAAAAAACTATTAACATACTAGGACGATTGTAAGAACAAACATAGCATTAAATTTATATAGTAAAATAGGGTTTTTGATAAAAACCGTCAAATTTTCTCTTACTGTCGTTTACATATTTTAATGTATTGTACATATATTATGTTATCAATTTCAAAACATTTCAACCAAACAACTTTACTTAACGAAGTTTCTCAATTTCTCAGGTCCCAATCTGAGAGGCAACACAGCTCTCAGTCAGCATCAGTCGACCCAATAAGAGTGAATTCAAATAAGTTTCTACGAAATACAAATAAAAATCAGTTTGCTGTTTGGAGACAAAATATTCTCATGAAAAAAGATGTGAGAAACAGAGATGGAACAAAACGTTAGTTATTAACATAAGTATAAATTCTATGTTTATCTAATTATCCTAAAGTTAAAATGTTATTCCAACAAAATAATTTTTTTAGTTTCTATACAAAAACTTATTTATTACTCAAAACACCAATGAGTGAGTTATTAGTTATTTTAAGCACGCGTTGTATAGCTTTTTGGTTAATCGTTCCCTTACCACGTCTTAATTTTTTCAATTATCTTGAAAAACATTTACTGTAAAACTTAATTACTTTATTACACAGCCAGCTTAAAAATCATTTGTTATGGTAAGTGTATGGTAGTGTGCAATACAAGTCTTTAGAAGTGAACTTTTCTATCAGGGGGCGTGATTAGTAAAGTGGCTATAAACTAAATGAGTAATTAACTATTAAATGTGCGATGTCAATAAATAGGAGTGATTATTGCTTAAATTTTTGCCAAGTAAGCTTATATGAAACTGTGTTTGGGAAACACTTCTCTACTTAAACGATTAAATATTAATAGTATGTATATTTTTACAGCAAAAGATAAATACAGGAAGTGGCAGGCATGTCAAATTACATTGGATAAACTTGATATCAAATTTGTTAAAGTTGGTAACATTTATTATTATTTTATATGCTTACTTTGTTTGTTTATTATTTTATTATTTATGAAGACAAGTGTTGTTTTATTTTTTTTAGTTAAAATTATTATTTTAGTAGTGTTAACAACATAAGAAATCTATACATTGATGACAATGATTTTGAACTCACGTTTAATTGTTTTACCAGAATACAGAAAAGGTGACAAATAGGTATCAGATACATCACTGTTTAGCGTCCATACACGAGAACAGAGAGTTCACAACAAGACAGTTATGCCTGAAAATTGAACTTGCTACACAACAAGTGTTTTTGCTTAAAGCTACGTTAGTCATTTTTATATACTTAAAAGTAAAAATACTATTATTTTATTCAGTGGTAATTGCAATCCATTTTGACTACAGTTATTTATAGATTTTTTATACAGGGTTTGTACGCGTCAGGTCAAATCAGGCTAAATCAGTTTCTTGCAAAAATTGGCAAAATATCAGATCAAGTTCTTGAAAATTTAAGATTTTTTATGAGTAAATTATAAGTTGTGAATTTATTTTCTAACAATCATTTCATTTTTGTAGACTTAATTTTACTTAATTTGTTATTGGCAAAATGTTAGTATTTTTCAGTACAAACGGTTGTAATTTTTTGAGTTTATAAGAGAAATGTTCGGTTATTTTATTTTCTATACTATAACTGTTACCCCTGACCCTAAGTCACTAATTTTTTGGTTTTTTTTTTTTTTGTGCAAAACTGACCCGTCTCCTTTCTAAGTCCATATCTAATAAGGTACATATTTTTCAACTAAGTAAAAGTTCTATTACGAATAGATAATGCATTTAAAAATAATTAATCTTATTGTTTATGTCGTTTCATCTGGTTATAACTGGGAGCCAACCAACAAAGGTTGAAAAAAATCAGTCTCTAAATAGTTCTAAGAATGTCAGTCTAATTTTGCAAAACTTTGCGTAAAAACCATGTGTATGTCATTATATTTTGTGACTTGAGCTATTTTTATTTTTTAAGTTTAAAGTTTAATTATGATTGTTTCTTTTTTGGTGTCATAGTATACGAACCCGATAAGCTCTTTTAAACTATAAATTTTATACAGTTTTTTGTATATCTTGATTTTTTTGAAATCAATTTTACAATCAAACTTCTGCAAATAATAAATTCACTAAAAGTATTAATTGTAAGAATAGAAGTATTTTTTTGGTTTGAATTTTTCTAAATATTTTGAAAACTTTAATTCATATCTTACCGACTTGTAATCAGTTTTCGAATCTAAAACTTTTCTTTAAATAACGAATTTTTAGGAGCGAGCGTGAGCGAAATGCCTGGGTGAATTCAATAAACTTGAACGCAGCTCTGCTTTCAAGTGAGCCTTTATCTGCTGCTGTTGGATCAAAACAACTAAAATTTCAAAAGCCTCTCTTACCAAGCTCGCCTGGAACACTTAATACTGTTTGTTTTTACACATTAAACTATGTAAAGTTATTAACACAACGTTATTTTAATCCCAAAATAGTTCTCTTGAAATTATTATGAAAAGGAATAAGATTTTGTTACATAATATTTAATTTAAATGGATAATACAAATCTATTCCTTTTTGTAATAAACTTTTTAAATTTTATAAACAACATTTCAGTTTTACAGTGGGCCCGCTACTAGGAATAACAACAAAAAAAAAATTTAATTTTTCTTTCAAAATTTGTAGTTTTAAGCCAAGATTCTAGCTCATTTAGTGCTTCAAACTAAACTAAAAAATTCCATCTATAACAAAAGTTATGTGAGTTGGCGCGAAGCGATTTGAAGAGTTTTTGCTTAATTTAAATTTTGATGTCTTTGAAAATATAAAATCAACGCTTGAATAAAAAACTATAAAAAAGTTACTTTAACATCAAAGTGTATTATTACTTTTTAAGAGTTTACGAAAGATACTTAAAAGAATTGTTAAATTATAAAAATCTTTTAAAACTAGGTATATTTTCTTTTTTTTATCAACATTCTAGTAAACTTTTTCTAATAACAAAAATTCCGGGTAAGCGGATACATATATGTATATATTTTTTAAATCCTTAGATTTAGCAGATTAAAAAAACACTACAAAACATCATCCAATTACCCAGAATTTATATAAGAACGAGAATAGTTCCAAAAAAAATGATACAATGAATCCTATCGAACATATTTTTAAAATTTTCATTAAATAGCTTAAGTAAAAAAAGTTTTTTTTTGTTGTTGCGACTTTGTTTTTAGCATCTGCTAAACACCTACAAGCTGTTAAAAAATGAAGTTGATAAAAGTATGAGTTTAGTTTGCCTTGTTTTTAATTTTAAAACAAAGTTAGTTATAATATAAAAACTCATAGAGCAGAAACACTTTATAAGAGCTACTACTTAATGTCCGATAACTTTTGTTCTACAAGAAATTTTTTATTTAGTTTGTACAGTTCAACAGATACAACCTTAAACTACATTAAAATTAAAGATTTTTATAGATTAACAAATATTAGTTTTTGACAAAATTCATTCCCTATTTCCAGTTAAACGCGATTTGGGCTCACTGTGAGTTTAATCCTAGAAGACTTTGGCCAATCAAAAGATTTATATAGTTAATAAAAAGACGAATTTGAGTGATTTATATCTTATCACTAAATAACTATATTTTGAATTTATAATAAGTCACGTGATTGTGAAACATTTTCCTCTCCCTAAGGCTAGATTAAATAGTATGGAAAGTAACCATGGTGCTGAATGTTGAGAATTGGTCGAGGTTTTTCTCTTTTAGCTAATTGAGTTAGTTTCTACTAAACTTTTGCCTCAATGGAGACGAACCTATTGTTGTTTTTTTAATCTAGCTAACTTACATCATAGCTAGTGGTGGTATTTTTGGTAAGTGGTGCAAAAAAGTAGTTTCAAAAAAATCTTATTAAGTTAAGAACCAGTTCTTTTTTTTAACGTCTTTATCGCTTAATAGATCGACTTGAAAAATAAAAGGTCTTTAATTTAGGTAATAATTAGTAGGTATACAAACTTTCATTGCTATACATGCAGTAATTTCGCTAAAAAAATCGTTGTGGTTTTTAACCAAAACTATCATCCGATTAGAAGTCTATCCCAATAGACTTAACCGGTTAAAAAAAAGTTAGTAAACTTTTTTAATGGTATCGTGGTGGACTCCTTTGACTTAAAAATATCTTATCTGAAACGAAGGAAAATTTTATTGCCTTCTTTCAATAATTTAATTTGTAGATGTAGTTTAGATAAAAACTAAAAAGTTCTCAAAATAATAAATTAAGTGCTTTGTTTGTTACCTGCAATATTGCAGCAACCAGTAAAATTTAAAGACTCATCAACTTCTAAAGGAAATTATTCAACTTACAGTTTTTTTTTTAATTTTTTTTGTAATATTTGATTTTTAAGAATTATATATTGATTTAACTACTTTTAAGAAATTTAGTTTTGAAATTTTACTTGAAACTTGTCTAAAATATTGGTCCTTTAGCTTTAGCAACCAGTATAATGTCTAAACTCTATTGTAGCACTTAATACAATTTATTTTCAACGTATTTTAATTTATATTAATGTAGAATAGTTTCTTACTATTGTTTTTACGTTGCTTTTTAAACTATTTTATTAAATAAAACTTCTATAATATACAGGGTGGCCACTTAATCTGAAATCTTGGAAAAATCTGGAATTTAGGCTAAAAAAAACCTGGAATTTGAGAAATTTTGAAAAAATCCTAGAAAAACCTTTTTAAACAATTTTCACATGTAGTAAAATTTTGATTTGACAGGAAAAATCTACCATATAAATAAAAACTTAAATCATTATCAAAAGTTTCTTTAATTACAAAACACATTTAAAGTAGCTTCACAGTATCTTTTCAATGTTGTTATACTACTTAACAGTTTTTAACCTTAAGCTTAACTTAAAACTAAAGATAAACCCAAAAACGGGTACTTTCAAAATTTTGAAAGAAATTCAGAAAACCGGAAAGATTTTCTCAAAAATCAGTGGCGACCTGTAATAGAGTTTATAATAACTTTATCAATAACTTTTTTTTAACTTACTCTTAAAAAATAAAATTCTTAAAAGATAGTTCTAATTTTAGAACATATATGCACATAATTAAACTAATTAAATTAAAAGAAATAAAGACCACATTTCAAAACATCTATTGTAAAAAGTCTTAACTTTATTTTTCGAACGCGATGTTTTTAAGTTTTTATTTTGGGCCAAATATTGCCTACCCCTACTCTACTAAAACAAAAAGTCTGGGAACAGTTTAACCTAGTAAACTTTCATCACTCATAGCTTTAATTAAAATTAGATTAAATACTACATTTGTTTCAATCAGTAAATTTTTAGCTTTAAGTAAAATTAAAATAGAACGGATTCTCCAAATTAAACATTCTAGTTTTAACTCTAAGTTAGGTCATCTTTACTAGCTTTTTTTTTACAAAAGCTTAATGAAAATAATAAATGTTATTTCTTAGGTAAACAAACTTCAACAATTTTAAACACAGGAAAATCAACTGGAAAGCCACAAAACACAGTTAGGATTGATGATGACAGATTTAGACCAGAGTAAAAGATATTTGCAACAATCTCAACTATCAAATGCACAAGTAGAGTACAATCAAGAAAAAATTACGTTTTTACAGTTCATGGTATGCTATTCGTTTTTAATTAGCAGATTTATAAGTCGAAACATAAATATAAATGTCCTATAATATCGTAAGATTTGTTAGTTTTATTTACTTCTTTAATCAGGGTTGCCACTTTACCTGAAAACCTGGAATTTGAAAAATTAAAAAAAACCTGGAATTTTGATAAAAAACCTGATATTTTTAATAATTTTAACATTTTCAGTAGCAAAATAATTTCGATTTGACACAAAAAATCTATCATATAAACAATTTTTTTTGTTATCATCAAAATTTTTTTTATTAAAAAACATATTTAAAGTAACTTTACAGTATCTTTTCAATGTTTTTATACTATTAAACACAGTTTCTTATATAGAAATTAGCTTAAAACTAAAAATAGACCCATAAATGTGTAAACCTGAAAGAAATTTAGAAAGCCTGGAAACAGTTTTGAAAAAACGAGTGGCAACCCTGTTCAATCTAAATCTAAGAAAACTTAAAAAAAGTTCTTTCTTAGGTAAGGTCTTTAGTAAATTAATTTAACCAGTTACACATTAATCAAACAGATCACGCGTTACAAACTGTACATTAAGATATTAAATGAAGTTATTTCCAAAAGAAACCTGAAAAGTTTAAAGTTTACCGACGATCAACTTTCTTTAAATAATAACGCTTCTCCAAAAGGACTACTTGCTTCATCTCTACCAACTCTTTTAGTAAAGGGAGTTACTTTTATGGATGAGCAAGAGAATAGCAAAAAAGAAAATCGTCTTGTTAAAAGTTCGCACCAAATTAACAAAAACACGTGCGGCAGTGAGAAAAATATATCTCCGTTGGTACATTCTCAAAATTATAACAATAATAATGTTAAGAGATTTCCATCAAGACGATTGGGAACATCGCGAAGAAGCTACATGTTTGCAGTTAATACTCCTAAATAGATTTTTTTTTAGATTAACAACCTTTTTTAATTCCTCAGGTATTCAGTTTTATGATATATTTATGTTATGTTTCGGCCTAAAATATGCTTAACTAAATCGCCAATGAAAATTAACTTTATTTTAAAAGGCATAAAAAGATCCATTCAGAATAACTGACGTTTTTTATTAAGTAAAATTATTTAATTTATATGGCTAAATTAGTATTTTAAACAATGAAAACATTTTCTTTCAATTATGCAATATATAAGATGTTAGCCGTACATTGTTGTTTATATATTAAGACTAATATAAAAAATTACCAACTACAAACCATGTTTTAAATAAAATATTTGTTAAACATCAGAGTTTTAAACTAGTTTTTTTTTTAATTTAATTGTAATATTATCGTCAGTTTAAATGCGTCTACAAATTTTATTTTATAAATCTTACCAGGACTATTTTTATAAAACATTAGAGACTGTTGTACTTATTTTTTTTAATTGTTAGTTAGAATTTTTTTATGCACTTTACTTAAATTTATTCTACTTATGTTCATATGTGCAATCGGATATTTTATAGAAGTATACCAATCATGGGCGTTTGAATAGATAGTAAAGTTGAAGATTTTTATGTCTATTATATTATCCTATTACAGCCATTTTAATTTGTTTTTATTTCCTTTTAGTAATTGATTACAAATGTTTAATTATAAAAGTTATTTAACTGCTTAAATTAATTTAAAATAATGTCCCATCTTTTTTATTTACTTTTTGAAAACACTGGATAAAATGTTTATCTTGATTTAATTAATAAATTTTCTTAACTTGAATGTTTTATAAATGTAAATAAAAGTCTATATCAGTAAAGTTGTTCGTATTCTAAAACGAAGCTTAACAAACTTAAAAAATAGTTTTGTATAATAAAAAGCAATTGTAATTTTAAATGCCATTATACTAATTCAAATCTAAAGTATTATAACTAACTATTGAAAACTTAGCATTAAATATCAACTAAAATTTTACTTCTGTATCATGTTTATGTATAAATTCATGGTGTCTACTTTGAGTTGTTTGTCAAATTATAAGATTAAGAAGCTGCAGTAAATGCATTTTGAGAAAAAAAATTGATTGTAAGTATCTAATCAGTTTTTTTCTTTTCAGAATTTAATTATTTCCCTTGGGGGCCATGACAGATACTCAGGGGGCCACGAGCAGCAAAGAGGTAAGAGGGGAGCACGAGGAGTCACAGGGGTCCATGAGGTCATAATTTGTGAAACTTACACTAGATATAATTAAGTTGAAGATGAATAAAAAAAAAGAAGGTCTTAGGTGTTTTTAATGGTAGTTTAGAAATTTACACTAGATATTCACGAGTTGCAGATGAAGAGCAAAAAAAAGGTCTCAGGTGTTTTTGAGTAATCTTGTTGAAGGGGGCCATGGCTTTTTTTTCTTTAAAGGGGGCCATTTGCAAAAAAGTTTGGAAACCCTGCTCTATACTAATCTTATGTCTTTGCATGCAAGTTTGTTTGAATTTTACAATGGCTCAACTAAATATCGTCCTAAGGGAAAGTTTAAGATGTGCTTAACTTTTATTTTAGCTTATATAGTACGACAAGTAATGTCAGTGAAATCTATATTCAGTTATATGCTGTTCTACCGTTTTATAGTCGGTAGGGACCTTGAACCCATATGGTATAATTGAACAACAAATAAAGTGAAGTTGCAAACTGTAACTGCTTGATTCAGTACTAAAAGTGTAAATTTATAGTTCTTTTTAAAACAAGTTTTGATCACTATTACAAATAAGAATACTTTTAAATAATGAAGGATGCTAAAAACATAAACTAAAACTATAGTTAGAAAAACCTCATCAAAAACTTTCAAAGTTATTTATTCTAAATTCTTTTTTGTCACCTCAAATTAGTTTTCGTTGATTAGTTAATATAATTTTTTTTTCTACAGCAAACAAAACTCTTCAGCTGAAGAAAAAAAAGTTGTATTTAAAACTGCAGATCAGCAGCGGCTTATTATAAACTTTAAAGAATTTAATGACCTATTTAAGGGAGCGGGTCAGAATGACACAGCGACAAAATGACACGGTCGTCAAATAGACACGGTGCGTCACTTTGGCACAGCGACAAAATGACACGGTGCGTCAGTTTGGCACGGAGTGTCAGTTTGACACGGTGCGTCACTTTGGCACAAAGATTCACTTTGGCACGGCGACAAAATGACACGGTGCGTCACTTTAGCACAGCGACAAAATGACACGGAGGGTAACTTTGGCGCAGCGACAAAATGACACGGAGGGTCATTTTAGCACAGCGACAAAATGACACGGTAGTTGATAGAAGAGGGAACGATTCGTTGTGAAACTTTAATCTTCATTGGTATGGACAACGATCTTATTTTTCTAGAAAACTTTTTGATTTCCTGTCTTCTAACCGGTTTTGTAGAATCAGCAACAATCACATTGATTAACTTTAAAAACAAAGACCGCAGGAATTTTTGATTGTGACTTCATAAAATAAAGTGAAACACGTAATGTTTATACCTTATATTGTCCATCGTCGTACTTATAAACAACATACTCATTTTTAAGCAGTAGCAAGGTGTGCTTAATAAACGACAAATAATTATTTATCAAACAACGTTCACAAAGATGCAAAAGAAGCAACTATTTTAAGAAAACACGACTGCCAAAATTAAAGGGAATTTATTTTTGATTTCCTTCGAATGGAAAAACTTAAACACAGTTTTGTACTAGAACTTGGAACTAGTAATAAAAATTAAAAAATGACTTGCCATTTTACGACTAGAAAAATAAAAACTCATATAAACATATTTCTTAAACTTCAGCAACATTCTGATTACCAATCTACATTTTAGATCAATCATTCAGCACATCAAAACAATAAACTAGTAGATGTAAACACATAAGAAAATTTGTTTTATAAACGAAAACTCAGACGTTATCGAAAACAAATTTTTCGCTGTTGTAATTCTAAATTCTAATGCGGTTCTTATTTTACGTTTTTATGCTTAAAAAAAGTAATACTTGCGCTCTTTTGGCGACTTAATAGGTTGCAATTTTGAACTAAAATACTGCGTTCCCTGACGATTTACGTTAGTAGCAACATCTTCAAAAAATCATTGTGCACTTGACTTAAAAGATCAAAATTTTGCGCCTCTATGCGACTTATGCTAGTTGCAAAATATATCGTGCATATTATGAAATGTAGTAATGAGTGGTTAAAAAAGACTTAGAATAAATCAATAAATAAATACAAATTCAAAAACATGTTGATTCTAGGCTGCAGCAGCAATGCTGTATGTATAACCTCTATTGCTTAATTTTCTTAAAAGTGATAAATATATAAATCCGCATGAATGGTTGCATCAGACTCTTAATTTTCTCTCAACTGTTCATAATAATATTTTTAACTTTTTCATAAATTTAGGCTCTAGGACCGTTTATTTTAATTATTTGCTTTTAGACAAGTTAATTATACATTTTTAATACAGAGTTTTAAGAAAAAATCCTAACTTATTAACTTTTGTTGAATATTTTTTTGTATGTTTTTGGAAATTTAGGACTTTACATTTAAAATTTTATTTTCAACTGCTCGTAATAGATTGTTAAAGCATGTGATTTGCGACTCGATAACTGAAATGTTCTTTGGTATAACTTTTCGAGCAATAACCTTTTGTCGTTTAAAAAACAGTAATAAAAAAACTTTTATGTTTGAACAAACTACTAGGTTAAAATATTAAACATATTTAATATAACTGGCTAGTTACTACAAAAGCAGCTTAACTCTGTATTTTTAAAAACTAGGGTTAAAACACGCATGACTTATTCTTACAACAAAAAAACTCTGTATTAAATTAAATCTTAATTATTTTTTAGTAAAATTCCTGATAATAATTAATTAAACGTTTAACAAAAAGTACTAAATTTTATTCATTACATAAATATGAAAAGTCGTGAAACGTAAAAAATAAAACTTAAGAATATTTTTGTTTTTATACTGTGACTTAAATTTTAAAGCATTGTATCATATATAGTTTCAAATGTATCAAGCTACTATAGTTTGGAAAAAATATAATAAATATTTTGTTTAACTAATTAATATCAAAATTTACAATTAAAAGTTATGTTACTGAAGAAGTTTAGTTTTGCTTATAAGTTTGTTAATCCATGCTATAGTGACGCACCGTGTCATTTTGTCGCTGTGTCAAAGTGACGTATCGTGTAATTTTGTCGCTATGCCAAAGTGACGCACCGTGTCATTTTGTCGCTATGCCAAAGTGACGCACCGTGTCGTTTTGTCGCTGTGCCAAAGTGACCCTCTGTGCCAAAGTGACGCACCGTGTCATTTTGTCGCTGTGCCAAAGTGACGCACCGTGTCATTTTGTCGCCGTGCCAAAGTGACCATCTGTGCCAAAGTGACCCACCGTGTCATTATGTCGATGTGCCAAAGTGACACACCGTGTCATTTTGTCGCTGTGCTAAAGTGACGCACCGTGTCATTTTGTCGCTGTGCTAAAGTGACGCACCGTGTCATTTTGTCGCCGTGCCAAAGTGATCCTCCGTGTCAAAGTGACGCACCGTGTCATTTTGTCGCTGTGTCATTCTGACACCAACCCCTATTTAACTCTAAAAAGCAAAAAATACACCTTTTCATAATCTGAAAATAAAAGTTGAAGGTTTACTTAAACAAACTAAAAATCAAAATAAAAACAATACTTTTTGCAAATAAGAAAAGAGTCTTTGCTAGAAAAAGCAAAAAGTTTTTGAAAACTTCTAATCCAAAACTATATATCATAAACCTACATAATTTCTAACGAAAATTTATGTTATCATACAAATTCAAAACCATAAAGCATTATGACAAAAAATACAACTATAAAAATATATCTAAATCTAACACAGAACAAAGCCAGCTAGGTAGAACTAATAAAAAATACTTAAAAAATCAGCTAATAAATAAGAAACTAAACTTTCCGTAAATTTAAGGATAACACGTATGAATTGATTACTGTTGTCGGTTTTTGTAATGCTTTACTTTTTAATTCAGTTCCAAGTAAAATTTAAACAATCTTAAATCTATTCATTTATAGAATTTTATTTTAAATATAATTTAAAGCGGTAAAGTATAACTTAATATAACTTTAAATTTAAACAAACCCGTACACATATTTATACATTTGACTCTATATGACGTAAGTATTTTCAGCTAGATATTCTATATTCCTTATACTTAACTAAAACATAAATTTACTTTCGTCAGTTTTAAAAAAATTCATCTAATGAATGCTAAAGCTAAACGAAGTTAATAAATAAATTTTCCGAACTTTTAAAATGATTTGTTTGTGTATAAATATTGTAATAAAAATAATAACTAAAACAAAATATCTTTATTAATCAGTGAATTTAAATTTTCCGATAAAAAGTATTATTTGACTAAGAAAAAAAATCCTAATTCAAGACTAAAACTAAAAAAATAAAGTTGCTAATATCCTAACAATAATACTAACAAATTAAACAGTATTCTTTCTTTATAACACTAACTCATGTTTCTTTGTGTTAACAAATTAACAAACTTCAACGGAGCTCTGTAAAAAAAATACTGTAAGAAAGGAATAAAAGCTTAAGTAAGTGTATATGTTTATACTAAAAATAAAAACAAATACTTATAGATTATTGTAGATCAGGGTTTCCCAAACTAATTTACGAAATCGCCCCCTTTTGAGAAATTTAAAAAAAAATCGCCCCCCAGTATTTTAAAAAATAAAGTAATTTTATTCTCGACTACGCACTTTTTAGCCAAAAAAGTTGTGTTCGAAATGTAATTTAGTCTGGTACTTCTTATGCATGCACTTTTGGGCTGTGGTAAAAGTAGTTTCAGGGCTTGAGAAAATAATTTACAGTTTATTTTTTAATAAGCCCAGTAAAGTGTATTAAAATACTTAATTAAAAAAAAGCCTATGTATTCTGTACTCAATTCTCTTTAAATATTTATTGTTTTGAAACTAATGAATCCTTAGGTTAGTGGTAAACAACTTTTGTAGTCAGCAAGTCATATTTACTTAAAAATCCTTTCTAGTTTTGAATTGCTAAAAAATGTACTTACGGGCTGCGTAATTTAAAAATTAATATACAAGAAAATTAAAAAACTCGAGCAAAATAGTAATAAAATGATTAGTACTATTGTGATCTAGGAAGTACTACTGTAAACTAAAAACCAAAATGAAAGCGTTTTTCAAAATATTAATTTTCAAAAAACTAAATTTTATTTGTGTTGCACAAGTAGCTTTCAAGTTATTTAGCAGGCCGAAATTTGACTGTATCTCGAGCGTAAGTTACCCATCTAAAATCTTAACTGAAACTTGACATTATAATAATCTCTCATATAACGAATTTCGGAAATTTAGAAATCATTTACTTATTTAAGCCGCACAATATACTTAAAATATTTTATAAATAAGCATATTTAAATATTTCTATACCAGAGATTGAAAAAACTACAAAAGAATAAATAGTTTATCTGAAACATTATGGAATAAATATTAAAACATCATTTGTGATCTAGTTTGAGCAAGATTGACCGACTGGTCGATTGTCTCACATGAAAACTGGTTTCATTAATAGCTTCTGTTAATACAGTAAAATTATTAATTTTAATACTAGAAATATTATAGGCAAGTTAGTTGTAAAGTTTAAATTTAATTTTAATCTTTTTTAACTATATGTTTTATAGTAGAATATCATCAAATAGTGTTTTATTCGAAATAACCTTTGAAAAATTAAACCTTAACTCTAACAATTTTATTTTCTAACTAAAAATTTGTTTTGTAACTGTAGCAGTCTTTTTGATGGCTTATTTAATTCAGTTCAGAAATGAATTTTTAATCTAGCTATCAGCCTCTAATAATTTAACAGAGGAAAATGGTGAAAAATTTAAAGCTAGGATTAAATTGTTAAAATAAAAAACACATTTTAACTTTCAAAATATTATGAACTAAGATAAAACAGAAAATAGTTGTACTAATTGTTTCAATCTCCTTAAAATATACATTTTTTTAGAATAATAACTCAGCTTAGAAAGTAAAACTAACTTTAAAACCTTTCAAGTTAAAAATTGAAGTCATTTAAAATAGAGACCTCAAATCTATACTCTTTTAAAGCTTAAATAATCTTTTTTGAAATAAAAACTTTAATGGTTATCATTTTTTTTATTATTTATGCAGATTCAACAAGTAATAACAAAAATCTATCAAATAAATATCTTTCAAATAAATGTTTAAATCACTATTTTATTAAATTTTTTTGTGTGATGTAAAACGACAAATATAAACTACAAAGTTAACTAGGTCAAAACAAAACTAGTACTAACTTTAAAATCATAAACCACTTAATTAATACAGTAGACTTCCGATTGAGTTCACACTTTGAACAAAACCAAAAAGTACGAACTCAAGAAAACATGATAATTTTTATACAAGTGGAAGATTTCAATATATTATAATGCAATAATGTTATGAATAAACATAAAAACAACTAAAACATAATATAAGCATTCATTTAAAATGAAAGATCTGTATAAGCTATAAAATATTATAAATATTGTTGTTTAATTAATAATTAGTTAGTAATAGACTTTATTTCAGTCGAATTTAAGGAAATATTTTTTTTTGGTAAAAAGTGCGAACTCAAGAGGAAGTCTACCATCATCTATATTCATTAGGCATTAAGCAAACTTGTTGTAGAATAAATAACGTAATAGATTTTTATTAAAAAAAAAAGCATACTTAAATACAATACAAATCAGGTTAAATAAGAAATATCCCAAAAAATCACAAATTACAAATATCTAGATAAAATTTTTTGCTAAAGATGTTGATAACTGAACTGTAAGGTTTCTCAAAAACCTACAAGGAAAAGCTATAAACAACAATCTAACTTCCTCCCAAATGATGGAAAACTTTTGCCTTAGTCTTTGTTGAGTCAAAAAGTTTTTTTATCGTTCTTTCGAAAAATTTACTTTAAGTTTATGGTCAGTTTGTAAGTCTGAGAAGGTTTCCTATAAGTAAACGTTTACTTCAAAAAGATCTGCTTCGAAGGGATCTATAATCCACTTCGTGACATTTAATCAAAAAATGTAATTAAACCGTTTATCAATGTCACCTTTAAACTGTTTCAGATGAGATGAAAGCACTTCTACATCATCTTCACTTATTTAAAGTTTTCAGTTTTCCAAACTTGCAAACTGATTATTTTTGAAATTTTTTCCGTACAGTTCAAGTTGGTTTCTAAAACTGGTTATCTTACTTATGACTTTCACAAGGTTCATGTTTTTACCTTGTAAATTTTTGTTCAGATGGTAGAACTTACCATATAAGTCTGATATATAACCATTTTTATTTCATTTATTTTTCTTTTAACAAGATTGTCTGCCAATACCTTATCCTTTTAAGAAAATAAACAATAACTGAATTAAAAACAACCAAAAACCTTTCTAGACAGTTTCCTTTTTATAACCATTTCACTTCTTTAAGAATATCAAACATAAATAAGAAATATGTGAATACATGATACTCAAAAGTTACTTTTTTTAAATTTAGTAGTGCAAGCTCAAAAACAAAACTTACAAAATTTATCTTAATTTATTACAACTTTTTTATTCTATTGCAAAATTGACTTTAATATAGTTTGTTTTTGTCTAACTAAGTGACTTTTCAAAAAACAATTGGAAATATCATAGGGTGATAGTTTATAATCGATAACATAGATTTTTACAAAGCAGTTATGATCACAAATGGCATATATGTCAGGTTATGAAATGGTGAGAGGATTTCCATTCGTCTATGACCTATGTAATTGTTAAATGAGAAAAGATATGAATGAAAATATGTAAATTACTTGAAAAGAGGAGTCCTAAACTTTTTGATTTTTCTCTAAATTTCACGTAAACGAAATGGACTTATTTTGTTTAAGTTTAACCTCAGGGTCAAATATTTGATAGCAGGCTAAAATAAGTAAAAAAGCAAGCTAAAAAGTGAAAACTAAATGTCTGCAAAAAAATTTAACATCGCCCCCTTTTCGCCCCCTTACTAATTTTCGCCCACCCTTTCGCCCCTTTATTATTTATCGCCCCCCGACATACCAAAATCGCCCCCAGGGGGGCGATATCGCCCACTTTGGGAAACCCTGTTGTAGATTAATGGTTGATAATAAATACAATATATAATTTTAAAATACACTGTTATAAAACTATATAAAATTCTAGTAATTAGTTCTAAATTACATAAAGTAAAATACAAAATAAAATAACAAATCATAACTTAAAACCACTTACATCGAAATTAAGAAATTACTAATTTATAACATTTAATCGTTACTAACCATTGAAAAAAACATATACTAGTTACGTCGTCACAATATTACGCTTATATATATTAATATCTAAAGCAAGTCGATTAACCTCCACTATAACCTAGCTAATTTATTCTTTATGTTTGGAAAAAATAGTTTGGCACTTTAATTTAAAAGAAATTTTTGCATTTATTTTGAAATAATAAGTAATCTATTGTAAATCAAAATAAGTAAAACAACAAAAATTAGTTACTGAGTTAATAAATTAATTAAGACTTAAGGTAATTAAAGCTAAAGAAACTTGGGATAATATATATTTGTGAAATGTTTATAAAGGTTTAATCCAAATTACAACGAAAATAAAGTTTAATACAACTTAAAATAACAAATTGAACTTATATTATAAAAACAAAGCAAAAAAAAACTAAAACTGTTAATAAACTTTCAAAGCCCTGACCAATAATTAAACTATAGCGCCATACATAAAAACACCACGACTTCAACTTCATTTATATTACATATAAGTAAGATGATTAGTTAATGTTTTAGAAACGAGTAGTGGGTACTATAATTAAAAAAAATTTATACAGATACTTTAAATATATAATAAATTAAATTATGTAATGAACTATGAATTTGTGTTTAATATGAAAGTTAAAATGTACAACATAAAATAACAAGGTGGTTGGTTATGTGCTAAGTATAAACCTGCAGTAAAAAATCCTCTAGCCGATCTATTGGGCGTAGTAGGTTAAAAAGCACGGTTTATCTGTGATTTGAATACAGGTTTCCAATTAAACTTGGAATTTAAGACATAAGGGAATATGAAAAATGTATAGTCGGGTAAGAGACAAAACGTTGATTATTCGTATATAATTTCGAAATTGAATAATAAACACATGGATTAATGCTTTTCAAATTTAAGACATAAGGGAGTATGAAAAATGTATAGTCGAGTAAGAGACAAAACGTTGATTATTTGGTAATAATTACGAATTTGAATAATAAACACATGGATTAATGCTTTTATTTTAATTGTAAAAACAAAATTCCGATTGAAACGTTAAAGTGTTTCCCCTAATACTTGCTGAATCAACAAATTTATAAAGTATTTTTCTATGCCCTTTTTATCCCTTACCCACTTTACTTAAACATACTTAAAATTGATCAAAAAGTAATTCTTTATAACTTAAAATAAAAATCATGACAAAAGTATTTTTATTTTGCTAACTCGGCACATATTAGAGGAAACACTTTAACGTTTCAACAAGACTCAATAATAAAGAAGTAATAAATACGTAAAGAAGTATCAAAAAAATAACAATAAATAGTTTATATCAAAACACATTTGTTTTACATCATTAGCTGCAATAACCAAAACAATATAACCATATTATTAGTTTACCTAAAATTAGTTAATTTTATGACGAAAAAAAGTCTAATTGATAATTAAGTTGAACATAGATTATTAATCAAAAAAATTTTTAGCACTCAAATTTTTATCTTCTTTGGTAATAGTCGGCTAATCCCTTTTTAATATAATAGATCATATTTTAGAACAAATAAGATATGTAAACGATTGTTTATGAACTAAGTTGAGTTAAATTAAGATTCAGCAATAAATATAAGGCGAATAAATATTAGAGTTATATTTTTTTGTTTTTACATTTTGATTTTGTTTAAAAAAAAAACATTAAAGGGAAGGATTACAACTCTTTGTTAAATTAGATACGTTCATATACTTACAGAGACAATAAAACAAGATGATCATTGTTAAGTAAAGCACATATACTATACCTATATGTTTATGCATAAACTTATAGGCATAAACAAAAACTTGAGACAAGATTCATTCAAAAGCATTTTTATTCTGCAACGAGTATAATATATGTCAGCTAGCCCTTATCAATTTCTTTTGTTAGTTATTGATTTTAAATTAGATCTTGAGTATGTAAAAATTTATAGGTTTCATCAGAAAATACTAAATTAATAAAATTAAGCAAAACTAAGCAAAGTTAATTAGAGATAGATTAACAGATTATAATTACATAATTATAAATTAGTTAGTTATTTTACTAATATAAGCATACCTACAAAAATTAAAGTAATACAAACAACTATTAAAATAAGCGACAAACAACATTTATAACAACTTATAAAGATAAGATTTATAAACGTACTATTCCTTACATAAATTAGGTCTAAAAGTTTTCATAAATATAGATTTAAAAACGCTTAAATAATAATCATTACGTGCTTTTAAAGCAATAAAACAAGCTAATCAAAAGTTTTACTGTTTTACTAAGCATAAAAACTGTGCTAGCGTCTACTTGTACTTTATAGACATTTAATAACAACTAAATCAAAATTTTAATCAAAATACGCTTTAGTTTTAAAGGAAATTAGACTATTTTCGATCAATTTACCAAGTAGACTTTTTTGAAGCATTATTATCAACTAGTTATAGGTAATTTATTTTTTTTTATATTTCTAACATCTTATTTCTTTTTACAATTAAATGGTTACAATTTTAAAACGCATGAGTCCATGTAATTACTAAGATATGATAAAATTTAACTTAATTTATATTGTTATTAATATTACTTAGCGATCTTTTATTCTATTCATTAATAAAACGTTTTGTTAAGAAAGTTTGTTTGTTTTAGTTGATTTAAATACGTGTTAGATAAGCACATTTTATGCAAATAATAAAACATATGTTGTTTAAATTGTTAAAATTACAAGTTTGTTTTTTTATTATAACTTTATCTAAAAATAATAAAAAGTAAATACAAACTTTCATGGTGAGATTTTTTTATTTATGTCATGATAAAGTCTTGAATGTAGTTTAAATGTCACCAGAAGTTACAGTATTATATACTTGCTTTTAAATCTTGTCTTCATCTCGATCTGTAAATAAGTACTATTATAGGAAGGTTTTTGAACGTGTTTATATACCATTTGCAACTTAATATCAAAAGATTATTCTTTTTTTTAAATATTTTATTACACAAAGCTTTTCAAAACCATACAAGTTTCTTTGTCAAGTGATAAATTTTAAATGAAATTTGAAAATAAATTTGTTAAGTGAATAGCTTAAAAAAATAACTTTAAATTATGACGTTTGAATAAATTCAAATAAAATTAGAGATTCAGTAATTAAAACTAAAGGTATGTTTATTTAGATTGTTAATAATTTTGTTTAACCATTTAATGCTACTTGCGTATTTAAGTTAGGTCGCTCTTCCTCGATCAATATTGATTCCAGGCTGTAGAGTTCGCTTTTCTTACATCGTTTTAAAATTTTGAACAATGTCAGAGTTTTGACAGGATGTGCAATTAAAAAGATGTTCAAATATTGTGTTGTATTTATCTGTTCCGAAGTGGTCTGTAATTCGTTGGAATATTTGCCGTGATGTTTCTCCAATAAGAGATGCTCTGACCTGCAGAGCAGGTATATTTATAAATAACATTTGCATCAAATACTTCCGAGCGTTTACTTTTGTTGCTGAAGTAGTCAGAAACTTTTTTGCTGGTGTAGGCCGGTTTAATATTAATGTTGTGTTTTTGAAATATGGATGCTATTCGTTTTTGGAATCTTATTGAACAACTACCAACGTAAACTGTTGTGAAATAAGCGTAGTTTTCGGTTTCTGTTTTCTTTTCATTTTTGTGTTAGTATTTTCATTTTGTTTAAATGTTGAATTGTCGATTTTGTGAGCTTCAGGAAATTTGTTGATTTTGCACTCTATAAGGTTTATTGGATACTGATTCTAAAGTAATAAGTTTTTAATTTTTGTAAGTTCATTTTTAAAAGCGGTAAAATTTGAGCATATATTAGGCGCTCTGTTTAGATAAAAGTTTATTAAACCGAGTTTCCAAGATTTAGGACAAATACTAGCATATTGCATTATTAGACCTGTGTCTGTTGGTTTTCTGTACACATTTGTGTGTAGTTGGTTAGATATTTGTTTTACTTCAGTGTCGAGAAACGGTAGTTTTCCGTCAACGGATCTTTCTAAAGTGAATTCTA
This sequence comes from Thalia democratica, assembly GCF_965202585.1. NCBI lineage: Eukaryota > Metazoa > Chordata > Thaliacea > Salpida > Salpidae > Thalia > Thalia democratica. The sequence goes on along the minus strand of NC_139169.1, from coordinate 52,402,109 downwards.
AGTTTGGGTGTAGAGTATTCATTTCATGATAGAAGTTTGTTAGTTCAGTTTGGTCTTGTGTGACTACGAATATATCAACTACATACCTTGTGTAGTTTAGAGATTTTGTTTTTGAACTTGTTTGTAATTGGTAATTTTCTTTTGATGCTACAAACTAATTGGCTAGGATTGGGGCTAATGGGCTGCCCATTGCAACACCGTCTATTTGTTTGTAGACTTTTTCACCATAAAGGAAAATACTTTGGGAGCACAACTGTAAAATTTTCCTTAATATATTTTTAGTAATTTTAGTTTCTTTGAAAATTGATTTAATATTTGTGTCATAAATTGTTGTTAATACGTCTTTAATTACTTCTTTTAGCGGAACGTGTGTATATAGGCTTTTGATGTCTAAACTAGCAAAAACATTTGAGTGTTTTATATTTAGCTTGGATATTTTGTTAACAAATTCATTTGATGATGAAACGCTATATTTGTCATAGAAGCAACTTTTTATTTGTTTCTCTAACCATTGAGCTCGATTGTACTCTGGAGTGTTGATAGCTGATAATACTGGTCTTATTGGATAATTTTCTTTGTGCGTTTTTACTACACCATTTAATTTGTCTGGTTGTGAGCCTCGTGGATAAATATTGTAATAGGTTTTTTGGTTAACTATGTTTTTAATATAATTTCTGCAATAATAAATGACTTCATTTTCTTCTATAATCCATGGGGCTAATTTACAATCTTTTGTGTTTACGGAATTAAGATTATTCAACATTTAAACAAAATGAAAATATTAACACAAAAAATGAAAAGAAAAGAGAAACCGAAAACTACGCTTATTTCACAACAGTTTACGTTGGTAGGTGTTCAATAAGATTCCAAAAACGAATAGCATCCATATTTCAAAAACACAACATTAATATTAAACCGGCCTACACCAGCAAAAAAGTTTCTGATTACTTCAGCAACAAAAGTAAACGCTCGGAAGTGTTTGATGCTGTTATTTATAAATATACCTGCTCTGCAGGTCAGAGCATCTCTTACATTGGAGAAACATCACGGCAAATATTCCAACGAATTACAGACCACTTCGGAACAGATAAATACAACACAATATTTGAACATCTTTTTAATTGCACATCCTGTCAAAACTCTGACATTGTTCAAAATTTTAAAGTTTTAAAACGATGTAAGAAAAGCGAACTCTACAGCCTGGAATCAATATTGATCAAGGAAGAGCGACCTAACTTAAATACGCAAGTAGCATTAAATGGTAAAACAAAATTATTAACAATCTAACTAAACATACCTTTAGTTTAAATTACTGAATCTCTAATTTTTTTTATTTGAATTTATTCATACGTCATTATTTAAAGTTATTTTTTAAGCTATTTACTTAACAAAATTTTTTTAAATTTCATTTAAAATTTATCACTTGACAAAGAAACTTGTATGGTTTTGAAAAGCTTTGTGTAATAAAATATAAAAAACAAAATGATTAATCTATTGATATTAAGTTGAAAATGGTATAAAGATCTGTAAATAGTTATTTAGTTTTAAATAAATTTTCTAAATATAATATATATAATAGATAAGTGTGCGTGTTTTAACTTAAACCTATTAGTAAGTAGAAATCTATTACGTATTTCCTTTAGTGCGTTCCTTATTGATGTATTTATTTTGTTTAATGAACAATCTAAAACTGTGGTTTATTTAGACGAGCGTGAACTTGGCTTGAATGGCTTTTTTTTTGTAATTTTTTTTTAAACCAAACTTTAAAACCAATTATTTTCAATTTCTTTAAGGCTAACTTGAAACTTTTTTTCTTTTTATAAAGAAAGTTTTATTGCTTAGATTTTCACAATATTTTTCATCGAATTGGGGTTTTACTTTTGTAGTGGGGCCCCTTTAAAAATTTAATGTTATTTTAAATTTTTTCACTTTGCAACGTTTTTCTCCAAAAATATTTTTTTAATCAAATGTTTTTATTATTAACATACCTATTAAATTGTGTTATAAGAGGTTAATTTTTTTTTTCAAAATTTTTTTTTTTATAGCATATGCTTGAATAAATTTTTCAGAAAAGTTCCAATTTTGCAGGGTTTTAGTTTTTTTTGTATGGTTTTATAGCAAAATTAAATTATTTTTTAAATTAGTTTTATTTTTAACAGACTTATATAATTAAGTTTAATGTACGTTTAATGTTTAATTAAGACAAATGATAGTGTAATGTACATAATTTTGCTTTGGGGCCAAATCGTAAAAAATATTAACATTATTTATAAAATAAACATTTAAGAGTTTAAATAACATGCAAACTAAGGGAAAAAGATAAATAAAAATTTATTTTTGGTTTTAAGACAATAATAATAAAAAAAAAAATTTTGGAGGGACCCCATGAAATAATTCCAACCCCAAACAATTTTTTTTTTGAATTAAAGACAAAGGTGCGTTCTCTAAAGAAAAAAAAATTTTAGATACCTTTTAAGATAAGGCAAATAATTAACTTTAAAAGCTTTATGTTTTTTGAAAAATTAATAAATTTGCCTATAAAATTAACTTTATGCTCGTATTTAAAAGTTTTGAATATAAATATAGTATGAAACCTGTACGTAAAAACATTATTATTTGGTTAGTAGCTTTTTTTTTCTACCAATTTAAAAACATGGACCATTCATCTTCTAATAAAAATTACAAATGTTATAAAGCAGTCTTTTAAATTAAAAACAATTTTTACACTTAATAGACTGGATAATTTTTGTACTTATGTTTATTAAATGATAATAATAGTTTATAGTCTTTGAGCTAAATTTAAAATTTGCTATTAAAAGTATAAAACATTTTGATATTTTCAGAAAGAAGGTTGAGTGACTACTGACTAGTGTACCTTTTGATGACAACTGGTTTAAATAATGATAACACTTAAATATTTTTTCTCATACTTAAAAGAAAAATTTTAGAAAAAAATCAAAAGTGGTGTTTCAAGTAACAAAAACGATTAATAAAATAGTATAATAGATAATCAGTCCTAAACTTAACTATAATGTTTAAATTTATCGCTTGAAAAATAATAACTATAATAAATGTCTTTATGCCCGACCTGAAAATTCACTCACATCAAAAGTTTTGTGCATTCTAACTCAAAATTCGTGTTCACCAGTTCATACCGTGAAGACCACTGATCCATAAAACTAAGGAAAAATAATTCACAAAATTAATCAGAACGCGAATTTTACTTGCAAGAACGAATAAATTTTAAAACTGTCTTTAACTTTCTCGTAAATATTATTTTTTCAAGCATAAGTTTTATAAACAAAGTTCAACTAGTTATAGTTTTATAAGTCTTATACATTTTTGACTCTAATTCAGGGTTTCCCAAACTCATTTTCTAAATCGCCCCCTTTTCAGAAATTTGAAAAATAATCGCCCCCCAATTTTACAAAGTAGTTGTTCTCTTGAGTACAAACTTTTGAGCCGAAAAAGTTGTGTTCAAAAAGTAATTTAGTCTGGTACTTCTTATGCACGAACTTTTGGGCTGTGTTCAAAGTAATTTACAGGGCTTGAGAAAATAAGTTACATTTATTTTCTTATAAACCCAGTAAAGTGTACTAAAATACTTAATTTTTAAAAAGCCTTGTGTAGTCTGTAATCAATTTTGTTTAGATATAAATTGTTTTGAAACTAATGATACTTTTAGGGTAGTCGTAGACAAATTTTGTAGTCAGCAATTCATGTTTACTAAAAAATGTTTTCTAATTTCACTCTTTAAAAAAATGTAATTGCAGGCTGCATAATTTAAAAAATAACATATAAAAAAATTAAAAAACTCGAGCAAAATTGTAATAAAATGATTTAGTATTATTGTGATCTAGGAATACTATTGTCAACTGAAAACCAAATTAAAAGTCTACTTCAAAATATTAAGTATCAAAAAACTAAATTTCGTTTATTTTGCACAAATAGTTTTCAAGTTTTTTAGCGGGTCGAAATGTGACTGGATCTTAACCGTACGTTACTCATCTGAAATCTTAACTGAAACCTGAAATTATAATAATTTTTCATATAACGAATTTCGGACATTTAAAAGTTAATACTAAGTAACTTATTTAAGCCGCACAAAATACTTAGATTATTTTATAAATAGGCATATTCTAAAATTACTACACCAGTGATTTGAAAACTATAAAAGAATGAACAGTTTATTTTAGACATAATAAATGAATATTAAAAAATAATTTCTGATCTAGTTTGAAAAGTTTGACCGACTGGTTGATTATCTCACATGAAAAACTGTTTCATCAACAGCTTCAGTTAATGCAGTAAAATTATTAATTTCAATGCTAAGATATATTATAAGCAAGTTAGTTGTAAAGTTAAAAACTTAATTTTCAACTTTTTAAACCATAAACATAAAACATGTTTATAGCATAGTGATTAAAGTATTCGACCTTAAAGAAACTAAACCTTAATTTTAACATTTTCTTTTTTCTTAATTCAAATTCAAAAAAAAATCATAAGTATTAGCTAATTCTTTGAACAGAAAGTAACCGATTAAAAATTCTATTAATTTGGTTAAAATTTTGTTTTGTAACTGTAGCAGTCTTTTTGATGGCTTATTTAATATTGTTTAAATTTATACTTTTTCTAGTTATTAGCCTATAATAATTTACGATAAGAAAATAGTGAAAAACTAAAAGCTGGTGTTGAAGTATTAAAATAAATGACAGATGCTAATTGCTAATATATTAAATTAAGATAAAACAAAAAACAGTTGTATTAATAGTTTAAAATTCCTTTATATATGACTTTTTAACAATAATAAATCAAGTTAGAAAATAAAATTAAGTTTAAGAATCTTTTAAATGAAAAATTTGAAGTCATTTAAAAAAAAGTTAAATTTAATTTGAAGAGACCTAAAATCTATATTCTTTTAAAGCCAAAAAAAAAATTTGAAACAAAAACGTTAATGGTTATCAAGATTTTTTTAATAATACAGATTAAACAAGTAATAACAAAAATATTTCAAATAAAGTTCTTTCAAACAATTACTTTAATCACTATGCTATAAACACTTTTAGTGCATTGTAATATTAAACAAATATAAACTACAAAATTAACTAGGTCAAAATAAAACTATTAACAGATTTAAAACATAAACCATTTAATAAATATAGTAGACTTCCGCTGAGTTTGCACTTTGAGCAAAATTAAAAAGAGCAAACTCAAAAATTAATATTATTTTTTTTACAAAATGATATAATAAAATATATTATATGCAATAACTTTATGAATAAACATGAAATCAACTAAAACATAAAACAAACCTTCATTAAAAAAATAGATCTACATAAGCTAATAAAAATTATGTATTTTTTGTTTTATTAATACTTAGTTAGTTATTTAATATTAAATAGACTTTATTTAAGTTAAATTTTAGAAAACTTTAATTTGCATTTTTTTGGGTAAAAAGTGCGAACTCAAGAGGAAGTCTACCGTAATTAATATTTATTAGGCATTATGCAAACCTCATGTAGAATAAAAAACTTAATAAAAATTTTATTAAAAAAAGACTACTTAAATACAATACAAACCAGGTTAAATAAGAAGTATTTTAAAAGATCAAATAAAATAAAAAAACTTTCATAAAATAATGTCTGCTACTGAAGTCTAATATATTGTGAAGGATGAGGTTCATGTCTGCTTGCAATTTTTTCTAATCTGATTCTTAATCAGTAAAATAAAGCCTCCTTTACAAATATCTAGATTAGATCTTTTGCTCAAGATGTTTATACCTGAACTAAAAGTTTTCTCAACAACGTAGCTAAAAGGAAAAACTATAAACAACAATCTAAATTCCTCTCAAATGATTGGATTCTTTTGCCTTAGTTTTTGTTGAGTCTAAAAGCTCTCATATCGTTCTTTGGATTTTAGAAAAATTTACTTTAAGTTCAAGGCCAGCTTGTAAGTCTGAGAAGGTTTCCTGTAAGTCGTTTACTTCAAAAAGATCTGCTTCGAAGGGATTCATACTTTTATCTATATGATAGCTTTTTTGTGTCAAATCGAAGTTTTACTACTTAATATGTTGAAATTGTTAAAAATTCCAGACTTTATAGGTTTTTTTTTTGCCTAAATTGTCAAATTCCAGGTTTATTCAGGTTTCTAGGTAAATTGGCAGCCCTGTATAGTTTTATTTCTTAGTCTAACTTAGTGACTTTTCAAAAGACAATTTGAAATATCATGAGGTGATGGTTAATAATGTATAACATAGATTTTTACAAACCATTTATGATCCCAAATAACAAATATGTCAGGTTATAAAATAGTGAGAGGGATTCCGATCGTCTATTAGCTATGTAGTTGTCAAAAAAAAAAAAAAAATGAATGAAAATATGTAATTTACTTGAAAGTAGGAGTCATAAGTACTTGATTTTTTTCTCTATATTTTACATAAACAAAATAAACTATTTTTTGTTTAAGTTTTACCTCAGGGTAAAACATTTTATAGCAAGGTAAAATTAGTAAAATAGCAAGATAAAAAACCAAAATTTTATGACAGCCAAAAATTTTAAAATCGCCCCCTTTTCGCCCCTTACTAGTTATCGCCCACCCTTTCGCCCCCTTACTAATTATCGCCCCCCGACTTACTAAAATCGCCCCCAGGGGGGCGATATCGCCCACTTTGGGAAACCCTGCTCTAATTTGTCTATTTAGACGCATGATGATTTAATTAAAAAAACTTTATCATTTATAATATAATCAAAACTCAAAGTTAATCATTTGCTAATAAAGACCCTAGCGAGAAAAGTTCAGTGGAATATATAATAATAACAAATTTAAACAGTACCAGAGATGCTAAATCGCAGAGCACAAAATCCCCGCAGTAGAATAAAAAATAAAAAGCATGGCAATAGAATTAAAATTTCTTATGGAAGCAAAAGCTGTATTTTACAAGTTGAGAACATAAAAGTTTCATATATTCAATTACACCAACATATTTAAAAGCATATTGTTTTTATAAGTATGAATGCCTTAAATGTAAGTTTATGTTTTTTATTTTCATAAGGTTAATTTTATTCACTTTATTGTTAATTTAATCATAACTACCTATTAACCTTGTAGTAGTAGGTAATGTTTGGTTAGAAAAATTAAAGAAAAGTATCTTCCACTTATTTAAATGGTTAATAAACTAAAAACATTGTAGCTTTGGAACTAATCGATGTTAAATTAATTTATTATTTGATTTTTTTTTCCAAAAATTAGATGCAATAGACAAATTATTTTTTCTTATATCCTACTTTTATCAAATTATTTGAATTTTTAAACTTAAAAATAAAGTTTGATTATTATAATTTTTTAAGATTCATTATAAATTATTTTATTAAGACATAGATTTCACTTAAAAGTAATTTGAATATAATTTATTATTTTTGTTTACAAACTTGAAACTACTATTTGCTTAGATTAAATCTATTTAAAATTTTTAATGTGACAAATTTATTGAGTCTTTTTTTATTATAATTAGGTATTTTATCTAAAAAAAATATTATACTTGAAAGTTTTAGTGTACAACTCAAGGTTTTTAAAACTAGTTTTGTAAATTAAGCAGAGTTGAAACAAGGTCAGGAAAAGTCAAAAAACTCAGGAAAAGCAAAAAAAAAAAGATAAATAACAAGAATAGTAAGGTTTTTTTTTTAAACAGTCAGGAAGTTTGACTAAATATTAAAAAATACCAGATTTTGTCAGTTTAAATTCACTGAATTCCTTATATTCAAAAACAAGTCTTTGAATGGTAAAAAATTAATTTAAATTCTTCAAAGTGTGATTAAAATTGAAAAAATTTCCAAGAATTTTACAAAATTACTTAATGCCTTCATCTGGTAAAATTAAATGAATATCCTTTATAAAACTGCAAAATGTTTCTATTTAAGTTTTTTTAAACTATCCTACTAGAACAAACAGTTTTTGTAAGCAGTTTGATAATCTGTAGCATTTTTTAGTAAAACAATGATAATACACATAAGTTTGTTTATCTAGCATATGTTAGAATTGAATTGTTTTTTGTTTAAGTAAATAAATAATTTCATTCTAATTAAACACTAGGTTTAGTGTTTTGGGTAATAAGTTTATGTTTATAATTTACCTCATTATAATTTTTTCAAAATTGTTTAAATTTTTAAAATAAATTATAAAAGAGGTGAACTTCATGGTTAAGTTTAATTATTTATAGTTTATTGTAGAATAGTTGTTTTTTAATATTTTTTACATAAATAAGGGTAAAATATTTACTACTAATTTTATAAATATTGATAAACTGAAATATAAAATTGAAGGCTTTATTAATTCCAAGTGTTTGAATATGTATTATATTATTTGTTTAAATTGATAATTTGATTTAGAAAAGTCAGGTAAATTGTAATAATAAGTCAGGAAATTGTTTAAAGAGTGGATAATAACTATAGGGTTGCTATTTTACCTAGAAATTAAAAATTCTGTACTTTGACAATTAAGGCAATTAAAACCTTAGCAAAGCTGAAATTAGATATAATTTAAAAAAAACCTACATTTTTTAACAATAATCCTAAAAAACCTGAAATTCTTAACAAGTTTACATAGTTCGGTAATAAAATTTAACTTGATTCAAAAATATTTCATATAAATAAGTTTTTTTTTATCAACAAAAAAAAAAATTTTTCATAAAACGCATTTCAATAAACTTAAGTATTTTTCAATGGCTTATGCTATCAGGGTTGCCACTTTACCTGGAAATCTGTTTTTACCTGGAAACCTGATACTTAACAACTAAGGCAAAAAAAACCTGGAATTTGAGAAATTTTTAACCAAAGACTTAGAAAAACATTCAGTTTTTAACAATTTCAGCATGTTAAGTAGTACAATTTTAACTTGACACAAAAAAACTATCATATAAATAAGATTTCAATTGAAATTTTTTAGTTATAATACACATTTTAATTTACTTTATAGTACATATACAATGTTTTTTTATTATTTAACACAGTTTTTTATATTAGACATAACTTTAAACTGAAAATAAACCAAAATACATGTAATTTTAAAAGCCTCGTAGAGATTTGAAAAACCAGGAAAAATTTATAAACATGAGTGGCAACCTTGTACTATTCCAAACAGTTTATTACAATAAATTTAACTTTAAACTAAAGCTAGACTCTAAAATGTGTATTTTTGAAGATTTTTTGAAATCATGTAAAAAATTTAAATAAAAATCAGGTGGCTATTCTCAGGGTTGCCACATAGTCAGGAAAATTCAGGAAATCAGGAAAAACTAAGAAAAATGACAAAAGTCAGGAAAATTCAGGTCAAAGTGGGGGGTTTTTGAAAAAATTCAGGAAAAATTCAGGAAAAAAATTTATAAAAACCTCAGATATTGTCAGTTCAAATTTATTTATTTCCTTTTATTTCAAAGCCTTCGATTAGTGAAAAATTAATTAAAAATTCTTTAAAGTCAGAATAAAATTGCAAAATGTTCCTTAAGTTTTACAAAATTACTTAATTTTCAATGCCTTTTTTAGTAAAATTATAGTAAAAAGTCAGAAAAATCTTGAAAAAAGTCAGGAAAACTTTAGTAAAATGTCAGGAAAAAGTCAGGTAAAGTCAGGAAAAATTTCTCAGCTTGACTTGTGGCAACCATGCTATTCTGTAGTAGTTAAGGTAAGTCTCTAATGGTTTTTTTTTTCTTGGATTTACAAATAGTTATTAAGTTACACACTAAACACATTACTTTAGCAGTTACATTTTCGTAGGTAACAACCGTTGAAATTATTTTAGATGAAATTCCAGACCAAGAAGATTTACCAACTTTAGATTTTCCACCACCTAAAAAGATGAGGTACCAGAAATCTTGGGAATCTGTTTATGAGTTAAAAGGTTTTTTTATCTCTAACTATTTGTAGTATTTAAGAATACACATTTGAGTATTTCAATTTTGAATTCAACAAAAATTTTTTTTTAATACTGAGCTTTTTTATTAAATATTATAAAGGAAAGTTCTCATGTTTTTATTGAATTAAATAAATTTTTCCATTGTAATTTTTGAAAAAAAAAAATTTTTAAATAGTTTTTAAAGTATTTTTTGTAATTTTATTTCAATAATACACAAAAAATTTTATCATCTAAAGTCAAAAATTCCAATTCACTTTTTACCTAAAAATTAACATTTTGTTTTAATAATTTAATAATTAACAATACTTTAGCATGACATTTATTTACTTTAGTACTTACCTTTGACTACTTTATTTAAATAAATATACTTAAAATACATTTTATAATAACAACACACAAATTAAACTGTTAATTTTATTATAAAATTAAAACCAAAATTTGTTAGTATAAAACAAAGTTCGCTTCATAGACAAAAATTGAATTTCTAATTTTATTATTTAAGTAAAATGGTTCATAGAGGCCATAAGGCGGTGAGATGGGCAAATTATTTATTTACAACAATTTTTTGGTTTTACACCTTACAAATTATCATGATTTTTGTTTGTTAAACAAAAAAAAAATTTTTAATTTTTGTCATAAAATACATTTATTTGAATATTAAAAACATTTTTCTGACAAATGGTTTGTGGTAATATCAAGAATTCTTTATAAAATTTTTTAGTATATTGCTTTCAATTACAAAAAGAAAATTTTTATTTACTATTTTATAAATGCTAAGAAGATTAGCTTTGACTGATTTAATTACTAGACAGATCTACTTAGTTTTTTTATTTCAAAAAAGAATTATTTCACTGCATTGATTAAATTTATATATAAATTTTTGATAAAAGTTGTGATATAAATAACAATTTTATTATAAGCAAATTTATTATCCCATTTGTAAGCTTAACTTTTGGAGCAGTGTTCGCGTTGAATACCAAGAACTTAAGGAGTTAATGATGAAACTACAAACGATACCTTTTAGTAACGCGCAAATCGAGCGAGACTTTTCCTTGATGAATATCTCGAAAAACAATAGACAATCTAATATGGGCCATATTTTGTTAAACTCCTTAATGATTATTAGGTAAGTAAAAATTTAATGTATTTGGATTTATGTCTTTTTATTTTAACCTATTTATTTCATAGAAATGAAATTTTAATGTGTAATTTAAACTGTAAAGTTTTTAATCATTATTTAGATTATTTAATTTTAGTTAAAGTTGGGTATGCAACTCGATGACCGAGAGGTCTTTTTGTGTACCCGGATCCTTGAAACAAGAAATTTTTGAATTTTGTTTTGTTATTATTCAACAAACCTTATCATTTTGATTTTTACTTTTAAAAAACATATTTTATTATAGGAGACATAAAGGCCCTTTTAATAACTTGTTTTTTTTAATGTAATCCAATTAAATTAATATTTTGTATTACAACGATTTGTTTTATATTTTTTTTTTCTTTTATTTTAAATATAAGGGAAGAATAAATGCATAATAAGAATTGAAACATTTTTTTGCTAAATTTATCGGTATATTATCAGTAAAATTCAATAATATATATCACTAGTAAAAGTTACTAGAACTTTTTTAACAAATTTTAGTTTAGGTAGTTTTTTAAATTTTTTATTCTAATTAAAACTATTTGTACAAGGTTAAAAAGCTTGGCGTTTGCTTATTATTTAAATATTATATAGGTTGTTGTCTTTTTAGATAAAGTAAAGTATAGTGTTAATCTGTTTGTTGAATATTTTTATCATAAATATAATATTGGTAAAGTACAAAATTATAACTCAATGTATGGTTTATAAATTACTCTTTTTCATTCAAAGGTTCAATTCAAACATTAGTAATAAAAAATTCCTACAATTACTTTTTACATTCTTAAGCCAATTATTACCCAAAATTATAATAAATTCTATTTTTCTCAGATCAACCTGCAAAAGAATGGAGTTATGCTGTGACAAATTTCCACTTTCAGATACATTGATAGAAGAAGTTGGTAAGTCTAGTTTGTACAAACCAAGAAGCCAAGATGTCAATGAAATCTTGACAAACGAAGAGTACAGCAAATTTAAACCTTCAAATTTGACAATCTTTGCAGCAAACAATGTAATATAAAATTTCAACAAAATTTTTGCGTGTTAAAAAGCAGTTAATTTAAAAAAAAATGTTTTTCATTTAAAGTCAATTCACTATTTTAAAAACACTTTTACTTGAGTGACTGTTAAAGCATTCTACTGTTTAAATTTGTTGTGACTGTATTTTATTCAAAAATTTCAAATTTGTTTATTTACAAAGTTTTGTACATTAATTGCTAAAATTTCTTAGACTATTTGTACTTTTTTACATATTTTGTAGTAACAATAATAAGTTCAATAATAATTCAACCGTTAATCGCGCTAATTTTTTATCATATGAGTATTATGCTAAATTTCTTTTGCCTAACAAACTTTAAAATTTCTCATTTTCTTAGTTTTTATTAAGCATTTTTTAATACTTAAAATTGTTATTTTAAATTTTCGTATTAACTTTTGTATTTTTTAAAATTTTTATATAATATTTTAGGTTTTTAAACAAAACATTTTTACTTCAATTCAGCTTTTTTTTTAAACAATTTTCTTTATTTACCAATATAGATTTTTTTTTAATTGCCATAACTGCTAGTTATTGCAATACAAATTAGTTTAAGTCATAGTGCTGTAAACTGCCCTTATGTTATGCACTTGTTCTTTTATTAATAAACATATAAAATTAATCCAAGCTCTTTATATATATATCAAAAAAGTATGTAGAGTATATAGCTTGTATTAGTATAATATTTTGTAGTGTCGAAGGTTTGTATAATTTTTTAAATTACAATATATCCTAGTTTTTATTTTTTCACAAACTTTGAAACTTGAATTAAATGAATAAACCTAGAAGTACATAAGCAACTTACCAAAATAAATTACTTTTTAGTTAACTATACTTACAAATTAAACATTGAAAATGGTTTAAAACTTAAAGATAAATGAAATAAGTAATACTAGTAACCTTTTAGATTTTTTTTCTCTTAAATAAAGTTTTATTTTATGAAACAAATTAAAGTAGTTTAACATGAATTCCTTTAAATGTACAATTTCAGTCTTTGCTTTATATCATAGTCATTATTATCTAATAAAATATCTTTTCACTAAGTTAACATTTTTAGCTGCGAATATTCTTACTGCAAAAGCTTTAGTATAATTAGATTGTTATAAAACTTATAGCAGAAAATATTTTTAATTTAGTTTAAAAAAGTAAATTAAGCTTAAATCTTTAACAAACCAGTTAAACTGACCTTATTTTTTTTCATTTATTAAAAATTTAAGGTATATAAACAAATAAATTTTTGATAAAAATTTTCATAAGAAAAAAAAATGTTAAAATAAGTAAGTAAATTGTAAATTAAACACTTATGTAGTTTTTCACTTTAATAAAATTTTTGCAGGAACAAAAAAAAATTTTGACTTTAAGAAATATAAGACAAGACGTGAAAGTTAGTTAAAACTTAAAAAATTAACATGCATTATTAAAGTTTTAAAATTAAGTGAATTACTCAAGCGTACGATTTTGGCTTATAAATTTCTTTTTTCTTCTAGCTCTCTCACTTTTGCGCTAAAACTTTGCGTCTATTTGTAAAGTTCTTAAATGAAGAGAATAACTCGAGCGCGCTCCAGCGTACCACTCACTTTTCACTTTACTTTCTTTTATTTCTCCAAATTTCTCTCAATTTACTATAGAGCTTTAAAGCGCGTGTTTACAATTAAAACAGCTGTATTTAACTGCCATCTTGATTATACCATGTCTGAACAGTACTCTTTCTTTATTAAACTAATACATGAAACATGTCTTAGTTTAAAAAAGAAAGAGTACTGTTCAAGTTTGTTATTATTATCATTTAATCGCTTGATTTAAGCAATACTCAAACTTTAGCAACGTCCCGAACTTTTTTACACTTCATGTATATTTTTCTTTACTTATAACTTATACGATTTTATTTATTAGAACTTTCGCACTTTAATAAAAATATTTTTACATTCAGGTTGAAGTGCCCACAATAATCTGCTAAATAAGTTCAGTATACTCATGAGTAGATCATGAACTCAGCTTTGAACTTATGACCTATATGTTATTAAAATGTTAATAATATATTCTAGCATATAGATTCATTTATGGTTTCATATATCATAAGAACCGATTAAAAAGTCTGAATATATATTTAAAGTCTAAAAAACTTAATGACACCATAAAAATGATATAAATCTAACCATACTCATATTATAAGGGTGACCAAAAAACCTGAAAGTTTGTACAAAAATCATTAAAAAACAGGTACAAGTTGAGTTGGTAATTTGTACAGTTATGCTTTATTATGATAAGCAAAATTTTGATTTGTTGATAAGAAAATCAATTTATGTAGGTTTATTTGTATGCCTAAGTATTTATTTACTGTTCCTTACAGTTTTATATATTTTTAAATAAAATTATTTATTAATTTTTTATTTGGAAAAATTATTTAAAATAACATTTCTTCAGTTATTTAAAATTGTATTTTATTTAAATGAATAAAGTAAAAAAGCTAAAATTTTATTAAATTATTAAATAAAATTAGTTTTTACAGTACTTTAACCTATACTATAATACAAGGTTGCCAAAAAGCCTGGAATACTGGAAAAACCTAGAATTTGGCAGTTTAGTTAAAAAAAAACTGTAATTTTAACAATTTTTACATGTAAAATAACCAAGTTTTAATACGTTTCTATAGTTAGTTGAATATTTGCAACTTTAAATTCATATTTATATCCTAAAGCATCAAACCTTAAATAGAGGTTGTATAGTGTTATTACTTTATATATGTGTTCTTGTAAGTCGTCTAAACCTTAATTTTAAACTTAAATAAAAAAGAAGTTTTTCTGATGTCATAATTGACACTTGAAGAGAAAATTATGTAAAAACCGTCTAGTTACGTATATTCTAAGATAATAAGTTTAGACAACTTACAAGAACACATATATAAAGTATTAAAACTATACAACCTCAATTTAAGGTTTAGTGCCTTAGGATATAAATATGAATTTAAGGTTACAAATATTCAGCTAACTATAGAAACATAGTTTTAATTAGATACAAAAAATCTATCATATAGAATAATTTTTTGTAATTACCTACCATGATATCACACCAATAGTTAGCAGAAATCATATAGTTAGCCTTATTATTTAACTTTTTATTTATTTAGTTATTTATAAACGTTAGATTAGTATTTATTTTCATCTGAGTAGGTATTTATATTTTTTGAATATATTAACTTGGTTTCAATAGCATTGGTTCAGTCTACTTATTAGAAAGTTGTAATATGTATATATATATATATTTTTTTTTTCTGTTTGTAGTTTGTTAGTGTATTAGTAAACAATTTTGTAGTCTACGTTTTATCTGTGTAAATAAAATTATTACAGGGTTCGTGCACGTCAGGCTAAGGCAAGCTAAATCAGTTTTTTTATTTAAAAATTTGAGAATCTCAGTTTTTCTCAGTTCAAATGCTTGAAAATTTTTGATTAAAAAAAATTGAGAAATCTTTTTAAGATCAAATTGAGATGTGCATTTATTTCTAAATAAAGATTTGCTTATAAAAGACTAAATCAGTCAGTATCTGTAAAAATAAATGCTTAAATCCTTTTGTTGAATCTTTAAAAAATTTTTAAAAACTTCATTACTTTTTTTGAGTAGATTATATTCGTCATAAATATGAAAATTCATAAAAAAATACAGTTTAAACATTACAGTTTAGTTCAACAACTTAGCTGTTTGTTTGAATTTGTTAACATTAGCTATGTTTTTCAGAGCTTAGTTGGTTGAACTGTTTTCATTTCTAATTTAAAGGCTTTATTCCAAATACTTTTTAGATTAAAATCTTAGCAATTCATTCATATATTTACTGTTTGTTTAAAGTTAATAGAGATATTCAAAACACTTAAACTTAGGTTTATTATATAAGTACTAAGTTTTATTAGAGTACAAATTTTAGGTATAATTCATTTTTCTTTAGAAGAAAAAAATATAAAAGGTTTTTTTAAATTTAAGTGTAAGCTTTTTAAGTCTGATACAACATCACTGTATTTATTTTGAGTTTAGGATTTATAATTATTTATCAATTTTAAGTATTAGTCAAAATACTATAATTTTTTTTTACTTATTAAATACTTGTGTAAACGTTTCATTTTAAATTTTAATAAAAACATTGCACGTTGTTTTATAATAAATCTAGTTTTAATGGTTTTACTTAGTTCTTAATTAAATTAAACAGTTGTGTTAAGTAATATATATTAAATTTTAACATTAGTATTAGTAATAGATTAGATATAACACTTATTTTAAAACTTATCACTGAGCTTGTTATGTTTAGGGCATATGGGGGGTCAATCACCTTTTTCACAATTTAGTCTTATTTTATTGAATTTTAACTAAGCTATGAGTTGCTTTTTGCAGATTTTTAAAGCTCAAAATATTTTTGATTTAAAGCTGGTTGAAGTTGAAAACTACAATAGTACTAATCAAGACCCCCCAATACCTACAATGACTTCTAAATGGGATTTTCCTCACTTTAAAAAAATGTCAGGCTAAATTGGTCTCAGTCAGGCTAAATAAAAAAAATTTCGCGCACTAACCCTGTTATTAGTTTCTGAAAATATTTTTGCCAGAAAACAAAGGAAGTTAAATCTTTAAATCATGAGCTGAAACCACTGATAAAATTTAAAACTAGTAATAGGTTAACTTATTTTAGGATTATTAGTGTTTTTTTAGTCTTCTTTATTTTATTTATTTTTTCAAAGAAAAACCTTATTTACTATTTTAAGTGTTATTTTTTTAAGATTATTTACATGATTGTTTTGGTATAGTTAAACTTCTATATTTAAACAATTAATCAAAATTGTAAAAACTGGTAGTTTTAACTAAAAGGATAGATTTATTTTATACTTTTTTTTTAGTTTAAGCAAAAAATAAATATATTTTTTTTCTTTTATGGATACAGCTTTATTTTACTGTTTTTTTTGAATATTGCAGCTTTATTTTATGTATTTATTGTTTTTTTTTTAAATGTCATAGCTTTAATTTATTTTAGCTTATTTTTTGTTAGGTTGAAATAAGTTGATAGTAGAATATAAATTATTAAACATACTTAAAAAAAAACTTCTTATTTATTTATTAGTTAATTTTTTTGTTTTATTTTTCTCTTTTTTAAATCATATAAAAGGTTAAATTATTTGCTAACATTATTGATAAACTAAAAAAAAGATTTCAGATAAAAACTGTACCTTTTGACGTAAAGTTCAATATATATTTTATGTTTATATAATGTTAGATATACGTGTGTATATAATTTAATATATTGTTTTTTGAACTATATATATATTTTTTTTGATTTATTTTTTTTGAAAAATATTTAATGTTGTAAAGTTTAATAGTCTCATTTTAGATACAATATAGTTTGTTGTTTTAGAATCTGAATTTTGACTGTAAAGGTCTTTTTGCAGAGGTCTTTTTGCGTATCCAGGTCGTTGAATCAAAAAGTTTGAGCAATTATTCGTTTTTGTTCAATAAACCACTTTTTTAAAATTATTAATAACTGCTAATATAATTGAACTACCAACAAAAGTAGCCACCACCATGCATTTTTCCTCTACTCTCTCATGTCTTTGCGTTTGGTCATCTTTAATCAATTTTTCAGCAACTTGTTTTCTTTTATTCTTATTTAAAGGTCTTGAATGAGTCTCCCCTTTTTTGTCTAGTATTTTCCCCTTGTATGTATAAATACACTCAATGCGAGTTTTAAGGTAAGCTTTTCTGTACAAATAACAATTGCTTTTCAAAAATGTTACAAAAATATTAAAGAAAAAAAAAACTTTACTTTCTTCTCATTATGAATATATGCTTTGTATTACAACTAGAATGTGTTAGAAAATGTTAGATTCTCAAAAAATGTTAGATTTTTTTTTACTGGATTCTTTTATTATTACATGTATATATTTGAAAACCTGCACACAATAAGAGTTGTGCTGGTTTATAAATTTATCATATATGGCGTTAAACCAGTTGTCTTTAACTTAGTTGGTTTTAACCGTGTTTTTGGAAACTACCTATGTTTTACTATTATTGATGACCCTTAAATTTTTATATTCAGACATTGTAGCAATGTTAAAGCTAATAATGTCGTATTCATAATTTTCTTCAATCTTTTCATACTCTAGTTCACTTTTGCTTGTTTGATTTTTAGAATAAGTAGTAGTTTGAAAATCTGAAGAACTATATTCACTACTTACACAGTTTTTATTTTTATCTGAGTCTCTTACCATTTCAATACTGTTATTGCTTTCTATTTCAGAAAACCGTTTTTATTTAAACACTTGTCGTTTTCATTAGTACTGCTAAGTTTACTTTCATTTTCTTCAAAGTCAATTTTTCCAGATTTAAAGAATCAGTTTTAAAATTTTAATTTTCTTCTATCTATTTTTGTTGTTGTTGTTCACGGTTGCGTGTTATCCTTTCTATTTTACTATTTTTGTTTACATTAGTTTGCTCTCCTTGTATTTTTTTTTTGCCTTATTCCATTTTTTTTCTGTTTTCCAGTATCTGGTTAATTTCCTCTGTTAAAATATCATTGTTTGTTTCCCATATATACTTTAACATATTTACAGGCTTTTTCTGCTTTTAAGTTTTTTTTTTTGAACATCTTTTGTTGTAAAATTTTTATAAAATACAATTAAACGCTTCATTTTCATTACTCTGTAGGTTTTCTAAAAACTTTTCTTTTATTGCAGCATCTATAAGTGTAGACCTGTCAGACTCAACAAGGCGAAATATAAGTAAATTTTCTGCCATTTCTATTATTAAAAAGTATAAATTTATTTTTTTTAGAAATTAGATCATCTGCAAAGCTCATATATCCAAACAGAACATAAGATTTGGAAAAAAAAATCTTTAAGTACAAATCCTTTTTTTTTTGTAGGCATAAAATAATTTAAAAATTCTAATAATTTAGTGTTTTTATGAGTATTTTGTCTTATACAGTCGGTTATGGCGTCAATACTTTTATTTTTTCTTGAAATCTGTTTTTGCGCACAAAGGAGGTGTTATAGATTGTAAGAATTATACAAATATACAAATTATTATAAGGATATTTAAAGAGTAAAAAAGTTATGAAGGGGAATTTGAATACATAACTTGTTTTCGAATGTGTGTCTAACTTGAGTGTTGCTATTATTGAGCACTTGCATCATTGTATACAATGTCAAAACTCCAATATTGATAATAATTTTAAAGTCCTTAAAAGGTCTCCCCGAGGTGAGCTTTAAAGTTTTGAATCAATTTTAATTGGAAAAGAAAAACCAAAACTAAATCAAGTTTATGGAAATAGAAAGAAGATGACCATACTAGTAATATTTTAATTCAATTGTCACTATTAATTCTCATTTTACCAGCATGTATTTTTTTAACTTTGTACAACTACATCATAATTAATTTAAGTTTTTTTATAAATCTTCAAAACCATTTTAAATTTTGTTTAATTTTTGAAAATTAATCAAGTAGATTTGAAAGGCTTAAAGTTTTACAAGTTTTTAAAAATGAAAAATATATTCTTTTAAAGTTACAAGTTACATTTAAGTACAACAAAATTCCTTCCTACAATAGAGTTTTATACTTAAAATTAACAAAAGTTCTTGTACTTTCAAAAACCTGAAAGAAGTTTAGAAAACCTTTGAAAAAAATTTCAAAAAACATTTGGCTGTATAGTATAAATAAATTCACCAGGTTTTGGTTCTGATTACTTTCACAATTGTTTTTATTTGCTAATAAGATAAACATATACTATTTTAATAAAATTGTAACTGGAAATTATTTTTGTAAAAAATATCAAAATTTTGAAAACTAATAAAAATAATAAAACATATAAGTTTAATTTGGCTGTTGTAAGCATTTGTCCAAAGTCCTTATGGAATTTGGGTGGTTCGATTGATTTTTGATGTATATAATTTTGGATGCTGCTTGGTTTTCTAAAGAGTTTGTATGTGGCTTCTCTTAAAGACATAAAGATGTCAAGAAATTTTTAATTAATGTGTCTGTCTGGATTGTATACTATTTATCATTAAAAAGAATGCTTGCTTAAAAACTTTCAAGTTATCACATTCAGGTGCAGAGTTTTTGGTAGGGAAGCACTTAGCTTTAGGTTCTTTGATAATATTAAGTTTGCTTTTAAATACTAATTTAAATTAAATAAATTTAGAAGCTTTCACATAAATTTTCTTTTTTTAGAGCCATTTATTTAAAGTAGGAATGTTAGTAGAGAATAATCAAGGTTAAGATGATTAGGATCGGGTACTGAACTCATCTACTGCGCTAGATAAAGTGATCAACTTAATGAGCTCAGGAATACATAAATTAACAATTTATTACAAACAATTTTTATAATATTAAAAAACTTAAAAATAATAATTTCTTTGGTATGTGTTGTTTTTTGTAAGATTTCACGTTTTATTGAAATTTAATTAAAACAATTTTTTACAGAGTATAATAGTGTAGCTTAAAAATGTTTTGTTTTAATAAATATTAACATGCTTGTAGAAAACTACTTGTTCTCTAAATAGGGTAATATAAGGGCAAAGGGGGGGGGGGGGAAGATAAATATTTTTTTTTTACCATTTGATTTTGTTTTGTAGAGTTTACTAAGCTACAGTTAGCTTTTTACAGATTTTAAATATTCAAACTAGTTTTTAAGATATATCTGATCAAAATCAGAGAGTATAATAGGTTCCATATGGGAGGCACAAACTAAAAAGGTAAAAAAAGACTATTTCACTAAAAATCTATATCCTACAATTTTTTGAGATAAGTAGCTCAAATTTTTAGGAAATGTCCCTTACAATACTTAGAAAGTTTTGTCATAACAGAATTTAATAAAATAAAAAAATTAAAGTTTTATAAAAAAACTCGGACAGTTTTTTTGACTCAAAGAGTTGCAACCCTGCAGTTTTAACTATTGATTTAAAGTTTTTGTTATAAAAACTATAATATTGATCCGGGACTTAGTATAACAGGTAGAAGTCTAAAATGCACAAAGGGAAACTTTTCCACAGAGGGTCAAATATGCATGGCATCACTTTTGCACAAGTTGAATAATTTTTTAGTTGTTATTTTTTTTATTAATTAACTTGAATTAGTTATATTTTTTTTTATATATTACTACTACCCCTTACCCTGGTCAATAGTTTTTTTTTTGTTTGTTTTTTATTAACTTTTTTGTTTTTTTATTTTATTTCCCTTTTCAACAATAATTTTTATTAATATTTTTTTTCTTTCACTGTTACCCCTAGCCCTTAACATTGGTTAGTAATTTTTTTTTATTTTTTTGATTTTCATTAGTTAATTAATTTTTTGTTAATTTTTTTATTTATTTTTTACTTTTACTGTTATCCCTAACCATTACCCTTGGTTGGTAGCTTTTTAAAATTTTATTTCTTAATTTTCTTGTATTTTTTTTCTTTTAATTAATTTAATTTTGTACTCTTGTGCAAAAATGACCCTTCTTGCAAAAGTAACCATTCCTTGGTGCAAAAGTGTCCCTTCGTGCATATTAGACCCTTTGTTTAAAAAGACTTCATGCAAATTTGACCTGTTCCCTGATATAATATTGTTTGTAATTTCTTTTTATTCTTTAATTAGAGCCGGTATAAACTCTATAAGATGTTTACAAAAACTGTTAAAAAAGTAATTTTCTATAAAAGTAAACTCAAATATAATTTGAAGAAAGTTCATTTGGTTAGGTGAGAATTTATATTCTAACAACTCAATTTTTTACAAACATTTTAGACCATAATCAAGAGACCAAACTTAAAATAAAATTTAAGTTAGAAAAAAATTAAAATTAGGTTTGAAATTCTTATCAATATCTACAATCCATTCTTTCTTTTTGGCAAAACTTAAAATGTTATTTGTGATATTTAAAAATTACTTAAAGTTACTATATTTAAATTTATTTTATACATTACTCAGAAAATATTAAAAATTGTACAAAAAAGAAAAGGAAAAAATGGCTTGTAGATATTAATAAGAACAACATATGTATTTTTTAATGTTTTCAAATATATATTACAATTTGAGTTTAGGCCCTTTAAAAATAATTAAGAATTTGAACTGTCTGAATTCGAATTGTCCAAATTTGAGTTGTCGTGCACCCAGATCAATTATATCAACTAATAAGCTTATATTAAAAGTAAATAAAAGCTGAAAAAGAACCGTAGCTTAAGTCCATATTTCTGTATTTTTAAAAATCTGTGAACACTAAACAAAAAGTTATTAGAACACCAAGTTGTTAAGTTAATAGTTCTTAAAAGTGTTGCTTTATAGTGCAGGGGTCATAAATAAAGCTTTGTAAAAACTTTTTAAGTTAATTGTTGCAAAATAAAACACATACTCATGTGTTACTGTTACTGTTACATACTCATGCGGTTGACGCATGTTTAAAAAGTACATTTCCTATAAAATATTTGCTGTGATGGTATTTACAGGATGGCCACTAAATCTAGAATTCTGGAAAAACTGGAATTTGAGTAATTTTGAAAAAAAGCTGGAATTTTGAACAAAAATCATAAAAAACTTAGAATTTCAAACAGTTTCAGGTGATTAGTAGTAAAATTTTGATTTGACACAAAAATTCAATCCTACATGTAGAAATATTTTTATCATCATTTTTTTTTCATTTTAAACACATTTATAGTAGTTTTACAGTATCTTTTCAATGTTGGTATAGTATTTAACACAATATTTTACCTTAAATTTAATTATAAACTAAATATAGACTCAAAATTGTATACTTTCAAAAACCTGGGAGAAACTCAGAAAACCTGGAAGAAATTTCTTAAAAACTAGTGGTCAATCGGTATTTTAGTTTATCTAGTAATTTTTAGAAATACATCAGAAAAACAGAATAGAAAAAAATTCAAGTATAAAGTATTTTCTAAAAATATCTGAGCTTTATAGTGTTTAAAAAAATTCAAAACATTTAACTGTGATTTTTGTAATCAACACTTGGTTAATAAACAGTGAACCCTGTGTCTATAAAACTTAAGTCAGTTTTTATATAATTTTGGCATAAATAGTTTATAAAAATAAAGCATGTTTGATTATTTCAACTAGAAAGCTTAGTTTCTGTTCATTTAGTAGTATAAAAATTTATAACAACCAAATATCTCATCCTTCTTCTACTTATACATACATTAATTTATTTTTTAATCTTAAGCCAAGTACTCAAATTAGTTTTATATACCTGATAATTTTTTGCCTTGAACCTTCTGATAGATTAGGATTTCTAAACAACTACTAATTTTAATGCTTAATAAATAAGTATCAAAATAATAAGAATTAATACGTTAACAAAAGTAATTTTGATTTATGCTTTTAGATTAAACTTTATTTAATTTTTTATTGACAAGACATGTCACAAACACCAAGAAGTAAAGTATCAACAAATGTGCCTTTATCATCTGGCTTCTCTACTCCAGTATCTAGTGTAAATGTTTTGAATCAGGGTATTCCTCCTTTTACTTCAGGGTATTTACCATTGAACCACCCTCTGATCATTCAGGCTGCCAATGCTAATCAGGTGAGTTGTACTTTATGAAATATTTTACTGAATAATATAAACAAGTTAAAGAGTTAAAATATTAAACTACTGTTGTAGTACAAAGTTGTAAGTTTTAAACAAAGGTTTATAAATTATAGTGTTGCTAAAGATCACATTAAGTTTATGTATGAAATATCTACAGAATATAAAACTTATTTTTAAAAAGATTTTTATTTAATAAGGGTTTGTGCGCATCAGGCTAAATCAATTTTTTTATTTAAAAGTTTGAGAATCTCAATTTTTCTCAGTTCAAATGCTTGAAAATTTTTGATAAAAAAAAATTGAGAAATCTTTTAAGATCAAATGGAAATGTGAATTTATTTCTAAATAAAGATTTAGTTATTAAAGGCAAAATCAGTCAGTATTTGTAAATATAAATGCTTAAGACCTTTTGTTGAATCTCTAAAAAATTTTTTAAGAATCTTAATTATTTTGTTTTGAGTATACTATATACACCATGATTATGAAAATTCATAAAAAAATACAGTTTAAACATTACAGTTAAGTTCAACAACTTAGCTGTTTGTTTGAATTTGTTTACGTCAGCTATGTTTTTCAGAGCTTAGTTAGTTGGACTGTTTTGATTTCTAATTTAAAGGCTTAATACCGAATACTTTTTAGATTAAAACTCTTAGCATTTTATTCATATGTTTTACTGTTTGTTTAAAGTTACTAGAGATATTCACAACACTAAAACTTAGCTTTAAGATATAAGTACTAAGTTTTGTGAGAGTAAAAATTTTAGGTACAGTTCATTTTTCTTTACAAGAACAAAACATTAAAGATTTTTTTTTATTCAAGTGTAAGCTTTTTAAATCTGATACAATGTCAACAATTGCTGTATTTATTTAGAGTTTAGGATTTATAATTATTTATCAATTTTAAGTGTTAGTCAAAATACTATAATAAACATTTTTGCTTATTTTAATACTCCGGTAAGCGTTTCATTTTAAATTTTTATAAAACACGACAATCCATGTCGTTTTATTATAAATCTTTTGGTTATAAAGTTTTTACTTAGTGGTTAATTAAATTGAAAAATTGTGTTTATTAATATATTAAATTTTTTCACTAGTAATAATAGATTAGATATAACACTTATTTTAAAACTTATCACTGAATTTGTTATGTTAAGGGCATAGGGGGGGGGGGGGGTCAATCACCCTTTTCCTAGTTTAGTCTTATTTTATTGAGTTGTAACTAAGCTATGAGTTGCTTTTTGCAGATTTTTAAAGCTCAAAATATTTTTGAGATAAAGCTGGTTGAAGTCGGAGACTACAATAGTACTAATCAAGACCCCCCAATGCCTAAATTGACTTCTAAAGGGGATTTTCCTTACTTTGAAAAAATGTGAGGAATTGTTCTCAGTCAGGCTAAATGAAAAAAATTTCGCGCACAAACCCTGTTTAATATTATTTAATTAGTGTTGCACTGTTGGTAATATGAGAATATAATTTATTTATGTATTTAAGTTTCAATAGATTATATAATTTTAATAGGCACTTAAGGCAAGTCAACCACCTCCTAACTACAATGCTCACCAAAAATCACCTATGGTTAATGCCCTTGGTAATCCAACTACTATTGGTAAGTATTCTACATAGTGAAATAAAAAAACTGTCAATTGTATGGCTTATGATCTTATGACAGATAGTTATAATATACTTAAATAGTTTTTAAGACTAGGTATTTTTTTTGATCTGAATATAATTTTTATTGTTGTACATTGAAATATTTTACTTTTGTGAGTTGCAAGCTTTTTGTTTAGAAAGCATAAATGTCTTCATCAAAAGTTTTCATTTGTATTGATACTTAAGTTTAAATTGTATTAATAATAAACTTTCTTAACTAAATAATAGTTACAGGATTACCACAAATTCAGGTTACTCAGGTATTTAAGCTTTATTATCATATATATGTTTTACTTTTCGATAAGTATTTTTATTTTTTATAAGCCCAAGCCAACTTAAGGTAGCTTAATGTAATTCAGGTGAGTTTTTGGTCAATCTGGCCGGATTTTGCCTCAAAGAGTTGCAAATCTATACTTTATGGTGTTTTTTTAACATCACTCAAAAAATCTTTTCTAGAAGGCTTAGTTGCCATAAGTAGAGTTTTTGTAAGTTATTATCATGATAAATGTGATTTTTTACAGTTGGAACTTCATGTGATATATTAAGTAAAAAAATTTAACAGGGTTGGTAGGCGTCAGACTTATCAGAAAAAATCACTCTAAATTTTTTTTTTTTGAAAAAAAAAGCAAAATGTCAGTTTTTGTCAGTTCAATTGCTTAAATGTTTTAGAATATTTTGTTGTAGTGTAAATTAGAACTTATTACTTAAAAAAAAACAGTATTTTTTAGTCTTAGTTTTTCCAATATTAATGCAATATTAGAAAAAATCCAGTATTTTTTCAGTACAAATGCTTCAATGTTAAAATAAATTTTAGACCTTTTTGTTCTAAGTAGTTAAAATAACTTTCTTACAAGAAATGTACTTTTTTGGTAAATATACTCACTTCTTTGCAAAATTTTATTTGAATGCATTTGTTGTAAAAGGGCAATATCATAAAAAGAGTGTATTCATCTATATTCCATCTCACTGTAATTTAAGAAAGGGTCAACTATTAAATTAGAATTATAAACATTCTATAGCTCTTTAATAAAAGTTCAAGTTCCAACAACTAAAATCATATGAAGTTTTCTGGGGCCATATCTAATTAACTACATGTTTTCAAACTTCAAAAATATTATAAAAAACTAGTTACGCAGTTAAAACTATATGTTGTATCGTTGGTTATAAGCTCAACCGGGAGCAAAACAACAAAAGTTAAGAAAAATGTCTTTCTAAATCAGGGTTTCCCAAACTTTTTCAAAAGGGCCCATTTAAAGAACTTAAAAAAGGTATTGCCCTGACGAACAAGATTTCTCAAGAAACTACCATTAACAACGCCTTTTATTTTGCTATTTATCATCAACTCTAGATATCTAGTGTATGTTTCAAATTATGGCATTGTGACTCCCCCTTTTACGGCTTGTGGCTCCCTAAGTTTTTTCCATATTATCTAGTATAAGTTTCAAAACTACCATTAAAAACGCTTAAGACCTTTTTTTTGCTCTTCATCATCAACTCCAGAATATCTGGTGTAAGTTAAAAATTATGACCTCATGGCCCCCCTGTGGCCCCTTTACTGCTCATGGCCCCCTTTTTTTACCTCCCCTTTGCCTCCCCATTTGGCCAAATTTAGGAAACCCTGGTCTTTCTAAATAGTGAAAAGTTGGTATAGTTTGCTAAATTTTGCGCACAAACCCTGTATAAGTGTCACAACTATACTTGCCAGAATAAACTATTTTAAATTTATGTGGAATTTCTCCTTTCTTTTTCAAAGCAGAGCTGTATAGATAAAGTTGTAGATTTATAACTGAAGAACATCTTTTTGTAATTAGAATCCAATAAATAAAATCTTGACCACTCTAAACTTTTGAATTTTACTCAATTATTTGTCAAAAGTTAAATGAAATGTAAAACTAATTAATGATTTCACGCTTGAGTTGATACAACAGTGCTTTTTCACTTTTATAAAAGCCTCTCCACTTTGATTTAGAGTTTTGCACATGGCATAAAAACTATGATAAACTGTTTTTGTTAGACTCTCAAATAAAATTAAGTATATAATTAATGCGTTTAATATCAGCTTTTCGGATGACCGCACTTAATTATTTATCATATGTTTATTTTTTTTTTATTAGCTCGTAAACCTATTTTGATTCAAATAGTATTTTGGCTTTACGAGAATATATAAAATAAATATAATTATAGGTAAATTAATTTAATTCATTTTAGTAAGGTTTTCCTCAGGTCACCTCATTTCAGTGAAGTCTTATCTTGAAAACTTATGACATATATTTAATTGATAAGTTTATGGAGATTTTAGTAGGGAGGTCTAGTTAACAAAGACCATGTAATTATTTAAAGTATCTTTTCTTTTGTAAATATAATTTTGAGTCTTCATTTAGATGTTATTGATTATTTAATTGTGTCATAAATGACTTGTGACAGGCATTGTAGGACTTATATATTTTATTTTCCTTTTTTCTTAATTAAGTAAAAATATCATGTTATTGTGTTAGTTAAAATAAAAAATCTCAGTTATAATAAAGTTGTTTTTTTTTTGAGAATTTTCATATAAAGGTCAATTATTTGTATAAAGAAAAAAGTTCAACTTAAATATGTAATTTTAAAGCAGATGCTTGCATACTTTTAGCTATATACTTTTATGTTATTATTTTTTATATATTTAGCTATTAACTTTAAATTTTGACATATATGTATAACTTAAAGCATTTTAATATTTTAATTTCAAAACAATGTTCTAAAGAAAAAAAAAATCTGTTATTAATAAATTCTAAGTTAATTTTTAATAATTTTTTATTTTGTTTGGTGTTCTATTAATTGGAATGAAAGATTATTATGAAAACAAAATCTTAAATAATTGAAGTTATATCATTTTCTTTAACAATAGGTGGAGACCTTTAATTGTTTTTATCTTTAAATCATATATTTCTTATACCGCGCATTGGTTGAATGAAAATTTTTAGTGCAAACATCGTGTTGTGCATTGCTGGGAAATGGACGGTGAGCACACTGGCCAAAACATTTGTAATTACATTCAGGATATGCTTAATAATTGGAATATTACCTTGGATCATGTTCACGTTTTTTTTTTTGCGAGACAATGCAAGAAACATTAAAAAGTACAAACAAAATAAAAAGCCATGCTTCTTGTTCAAGATGTGGATACAAGGTGAAACTCAACATATCTTATGCTAGAGAGACTGAAAAAGCTAAAATATGGTGTCCGGTACTATTTGGCTAACTATAAAGACGATCAAGATTCGATTTTTACAGCTAAATTGCAACTGGTTAATCACATTATTTTACTACTCGAACCTTTTTTTTGTAACAAAGGAGTGTAGTAAAAACAATGCATTGTTCTCAAGCGTGATCCCGCATGTAAGATCACTGACGAAGTTAGTTAACTCTAATGAAAATTCAGAAAAACTATCAATTGTTTGTAAAACTTTAGCTAAAACTACAGGAAAGGCTTGCAAAAGAAGGTTCTATACTAGGGGTGGACAACGTTTTTAATCGGAGTTTTTTTATTTTTGGCAGGCCAGAGCATTTCGAATTAGTGATTTACCAGATCCAGTATCCGGATAATGCCTTTTTTAATCCGAGTCCGGCCGGATCCTAGTTAAAAAACATTATTGTGATCTGTATTTTAATCCACATCTGGATCCGGTCGGATTCTAAATTAAATAAATGTTTTGGATTTGTCCGGAATCTAATTTTGTAGTTATGGTTGATCACTTTTCTGAATCCTTCTAATAAACAAAAATTTCTCAAACGTCACAACTTAAGATATAGATTGAGACATGTCAGATGTTTATGTAATGTTTACAAATAGAACATGGTAATTGACAAAAGTAGGTATTTAAAATATCAGATTTAAACAAACACTTTGCTTTGGGTAATTTGACAAAAAGAAATTCCAACTAAGTTAGAACAACACAAAAAATTAGGACAAAATGTTTTTTACCAGTAAACATAAGTTTAAAATGCCATTTTAGAAATGTTTTTCTTGTTGAAATCATACAGTTATGTTTTGTAAAAATATGATATATAGTTAATTGCCTTAACTAAAAAAGATTGCTCAATTTACTGAAATGCAAAGAGTTTATTTAAATAGAGGTGTGTAAGGTTAAATATTTTATTCACGACCGGCTTTGGTGGCAAAAAATTGCGTACTCTTCAATCAAAATAAAATATTAAACTGCATTTTCGAATATGTAACATTTTAGAATTTTTGTTAGAATTTAGAACTTTCACGCATGAATAAGTTTTCAAATAACATTATAGATAACTAACAATGTTATGTGCAGTTTAATATTTTATTTCGCTTGAAGAGGTCGCAATTTTTTGCCACAAAAACCGGTCATGAATAAAATATTTAACCTTGCACACCTCTATGTAAAAATATTATAAAAAGTTTTATAAAATTTTTCTATTTTTGAACTTTGCGAGTCGGACACTTCTATCGCGGCCCGGTCATTTTCATCTGCCGGCTGAATGTAATTGTAATTCAAAAAACGATCGGGAGCTGTACATTGTCCACCCCTATTCTCTATCAATAACAACAACTTATTTGAATAACAAAAAGTTATACAAGTCACAACAGCTTTTGATCCACGATGTTGACTTTCTGCTTTGCTTTCTTACCTCAATAATAATGTCAAAGAGCAGCTAAAGTTTAATGTTAAAAAGCATATCTTATTCGAGGCTGATAAAAATAGTGATTTTCCTATATTGCCACCAGAGAAACCAAAACCAAAACCACAACTCTCTGTAAATTTTGGTCCGAAGAAGTTTTTAACTTACTATTCTTTGTTTAAAACAGAATCACACAGCTACACAGGAGGACGAGCAACAGGATTCTATTTATGGAGAAATTGAAGCAGAAATAAAGGACTTTTGCTGTAGAAAATTTGAATGCAGAAACTAAGAGAATAAAGTCTTAAACTGGTGGAACTTGATTAAGACAAAATAATCACATCTTGCCAGCTTTGCAAGTAAGTATCTTGCTGCACTATCGTCTTCTGTGCATTCTGAAAGATTATTTTCTGAAGATGGTAATTTGTACGAGGAATAGCATAATTGATTGCTTTCAAAGACCAGCGAAAAACTTTATTTTTCAACCACAACTTAAAAAAAACAAGAATAGTCTTTTGTAGTATAAAAAAGACATCTATAGCAGTTGTCTATAGCAGTCGTTTTATTTTTTTAAACAGTTGCTAGGGTTATTTTTTTAAGGTAAAACTGTAGTCCTAAATGAAATTTTGTAATTTTTTATTACAATTTTTATTCCTATCTCTTTTTGGCCTTTACTATATTTGGTATTATATTTCAATTTATTATGGCTCCATGTTATTTTCAATTGCGCTTTGTTTCATTATGTTTCAGTTGTTAAAAACATTTGCAAAAGTTTATGTTCTAATTCGTTTATGGTCACAATAAAAACTAACTTTTAAGTTAAACGTTAATACTTTGTTTGTGATTCTTTTCTGCTTTAAGCATTTATTAAAGTCGATGATTTAGTTATTTTGCATAACAAAGTTACAAGTTATTTGTTAATGTTGCTTGCATGGATATCAAAATATTGAAACTAAGTTCTTGTGTATGTAGCTGGATTTTTTTTTCAGCTAGAAATTTTTTTTTTGTTCGCTTTTGAAATAAATTATTCTTAAAAAAAACTGTATTTATTTATTAACACGTTAAAA
Organism: Thalia democratica; assembly: GCF_965202585.1. Classification (NCBI taxonomy): domain Eukaryota; kingdom Metazoa; phylum Chordata; class Thaliacea; order Salpida; family Salpidae; genus Thalia; species Thalia democratica. The sequence continues at coordinate 52,371,130 of NC_139169.1, read as the reverse complement.
ATTTTCTTCAAACTTAATTCACTAAATAAATAATAATATAATAAGTATTTATTATTTAACTGTTCAAAATATAGTTTTAATTGTTTGCTAACAAAAGATCCTAGTGAAGTAACTTCACTGGAATAAAATAAAAACAAATTATACAGTAATCTTCCTACTTAGAATAAAGGAAGATTACTGTATAATTTGTTTTTATTTATTATTTATAAACTTTTACTGTATTTACATTACAAGCAACTTAAATCTTTAGGATTCCAATTATTAAAATATTCGGATCCGGATTTCGATTCAACTGAATCCAAATTTTAAAATTGAGATTTGGCAGATTCGGTAGATCACTACGATAAACTGAATATGAAATTAGTCACTCATTATTAATGATCAATGAATTTAAAACCAAAAGTACCTAGTTTCAAAGTACGCTATGCTATATTATTATTTAGTTAACTGTTAAGCATTATAAGCTTAAATTAAATCGATTTTTTTATTAAAAATACTTTCGCAGTGTATAGTTTGTAAAAGTATTTCTCTATTAGGTTTTTTGTTGTCTAAACTTTATTTATTTAAGTTAATTTTGATTAAAAGTTGCTTTTTTATTATCCTAGTTCAATTTCTAATTTATCTAGAGTTGGAATTTTTAATAAATTTTTATTTCTGTAGAATAACAAAGTTTTAAAATGATGTTTAAATTTTCTAAAATGTTTTCATTTACAAGATAAGAGTAGCATGATAATTTTTACATAATATATACTAGATTAAGAATGCATTCAAAACAATTTTAATCTTTAGCTATAGTTTAGCACAGACGTTGGCAGCTTTATGTTAGTTGTTTTCTAATTTTTCTTTAAAATTTTGCTCCTGGGCTGCACTTTATAGAAAAAAAAGTCTTTCATGGTATGCAGTTATTTAAAATAATTGTTGTAACCAATATAAAAATACTAGTGTTAATTAAGTATTTAGTTATTTAGCAAACTAATTTCAAATTTTTTCCAACAATTTTCAATTCTTGTAAAAAGTATTTTTTTAGCTATAAAGTACCTTGCTGCCACAGATTTATTTTTACTTTGTGGACCCTAGTTTGTCAATCTCTGGTTTAAAATTTATTTCATAGTATCAATTATTTGAACTATACTATTTAAAAAATTCAACCTTCAAAACTTAGATATTTCCCTTTTTTGTTTTCTAATGAAATAATTGTCTAAAAATGTCATTGTATGTATAATAATATAAGTAATTTTTCATTGTTTCTTAAAAAAGTTATTTATTTATAACAAAATTTGTTAATTAAAATACTGTAAATAGAGACAAAATTAAAATAAAATAGCTTGTATTGTTATGTACTTTAACAAATTCTTATAATATTTTTCTTCAGTAAAATACTTTCCAATAATAATTTTTAAATTTTATTAAACAAAACAATGTTTCACTCTTTTGAAGACGAGATCTTTAGTTGTTTAAAATCTTATTCAAATAGAATCTTTAATTGCCACCTTTAAAGTATAAAGTACGTAAAATACTTATATAAATTAAAACAAAAAAAAAATTGTGACTATCTTTTAAAGCATGAAAGTTAAATTTATTTTGTCATTTACAACTAAATGATTTTTTTTTACAAAACAAATATCACTTTACTATATTAAGACGAAATTCTTACTTATAGTTGTAACTCATTTTGAAAAATTTCCTAAAATATATTTTTATTTTTTTTGTAATGATTAGAAGTATGTTAATATGTTTCTAATAAATAAATATTAAGACAAAAAGATATCGAAGTACCAAAACTATCTAAAAGAAACTAACCTATTTTTACTAGAAATATATATTTTAATTACTATAGTTATTATATTTTTCTCACAGATAATGATAAACAGTACAATGTATCAATCTTATATCAAATTATATTAGATTATCAGTTGTTAAAATAATTCTTATTAAAGTAGAATTGTTACGATTATTAATATTATATTTGAATAACAATTATTATTTATTAATTGATAATTTCTTATAGTTTAATATAGGAGTAAAACATTTTATTATTTGTAATAATCTGTGAGAATCAAATGTAATTCGTGTTCTTAAAAATAGTTAAGTTGAGAATTTTCTATTGTTTAATCTAAAGCAATTTACGTCATTACTATAGATATTACTAATAAATAAAGGAAATGTATTGATGCCTTCATTCGAGCCAAACAATGTACACATTAAGCAAGAATTTCCTTACAACAACAAACTTCATCATGGTAACAGTCTATTTAATGTACAGCAGTCTCCCTCCACGAGCTCAGGTCACCATTGCAACAAACACATTTGTGCTGTATGTTGCGACAGGGCAAGTGGTAAACACTATGGGGTATACTCCTGTGAAGGCTGTAAAGGTAATAACTAGTTTAAATTGAAATTAAAAGTTAGATTTTTACCTATCGATATTATTGTAAAGAATTGGAATAGTTTATTTTGCTCTAATTTACTACTTATAGGTAAATGAAATAAATTGATTAGTTAATTCTAAAATATAAAGTTTACAGGTTTTTTTAAGCGCACAGTGCGCAAGTATTTAACATACACATGTAGAGATGACAAGAACTGTGTGATAGACAAGCGACAGAGAAACAGATGCCAATATTGTAGATATCAAAAATGTTTGGAAATGGGCATGAAAAAAGAAGGTTCGCCTTCATTTGTAGTATTTATCAAATATACATAATATCTGATAAAGTCATTACTTTAATATTGTAGTTTGCTACGAATGAGACAAAAGTAATAACATTTTTAAATAATAAACTTAAGTATTTTTTAGTTTTTCAAGGTAAAACTCAAATTTTTTTCGACCATAAAAGTTACTTAAACACTCTAAAGCAGGAATTGACAAAATACAGTCTGTTAACCAAATCAGGCCTATGATGCAGAAATCTGTTACCTGTGACGTACTTTTTACCTTAAATAAAACAATCAAACACAAGTTTCCTTTGTAAAACTTACAACTTGAATTTTAATTTGATTTAAAGTAATTACTAGTACTTTATTTTTGCTTATATTATCACACTTTTGGTTTGAAATTAATATTTTTATATTGATTACTACAAATCTTTAAATAACTGCTGCCAGCACAAGGCTTTTTATATACAGTGTGGCAGCAAATCATTTTTGTGTGATAAAGTAAGCAATAATAAATCACTATATGTTTTAAAATTAAAAGCTTTATTGCAAGTTTCTATCTCCAAACTTTTTTTTTGTTTCTAAATCTTTATAGTTAAAAAGTACATTGTGGTCCTCAGATTTTTGTATTATGGGCTGCAGTTTCTAAGCTCTGCTATATAACTTATGATTTAGTTTAACGGCTTTTTGCTATGTTAGTACTCATCATAATATCAATAAGTATATTCTTTAATTGTAACAAGTTTCTTTTAAATATAATGTATTTAATTTTTGTTAATGTTCATATATATATAAGCAGTTGGTAAAAATTGAAGGTGGTTTATATATGTATAATTTTTTGTTATATGATTACAATAAGCTGTATTCTTAAATAGTAGTTCCAATGATTGTGCACCTCTGAGCACAGTAGTGAGGAAAAACATAATTTATTGTTCACAGAAATTTTAATAATTTATATGAAAAATTGTTACAATAACACTTAATTAAACGATAAAAGCGCTGAAAAAGTTTGGTCCAAGGACCTGGTGAACTAAAAATCTTCCGGTTATCGAGTTGTACACCACGGATAATTTATTGAACGATATATTAATAACATTCTATGTTTTTCGTTTATAACATAAAGGGCATAGGGGAATACATTTTTTTTCACCAATTCTACTTTAGCTCTTATACTAAAGCAACTAGTATAAAGTACAAGTCAGTTTTTATAGTATATGAAAATATAAATTTACTTCAAGGATGTAGACTTTTTTGCAAAAAGTTCATGATACAAACGTATGAACTAAAAATTATTCATCAAAACTTAAAACTCACTAAAAATATATATCTTCTTCTTCATTTTCTTAGTTAGATACCTCAAATTTTTAGGAAACACTTAAAAAGACTTTAAATGTTGGAATTTAAAAGATACTAAAAAAAATTGTGCGTTGAAAAAGTTTAAATACTAGTAATGTACTTTATTTCAATAAAGAAAAAAACAAAATCAATAACACCCCTACATGTAATTGTCGATCTGAAAACTCCTGTCCTTTGAACAACAAATGCCTTACAAAAAATGTTATTTACAAAGCCACCGTAATATCAAACAAGGAAACCAAAAGAATACATTGGGAGCACTGCAAATACTTTTAAAAGCAGATGGTACAACCATAACCACAGTTTTAAGACCTACAAAGAAAACACCACCGTACTAGCTAAATACATCTGGTTTTAAAAAAAACCGCAATATTAAATATAACATCAAATGGAGTATCATCCACCACATGGGGGAGGTAAGAAAAATCCACAGCATATGCAGCACTTGCAGCCTAGAATAACTAGAAATAGCCAGAGCCAATTAAATAAAGAACTTAAACAAAAGATACGAACTGTTTGCTAATTGTCCACACTTAAAAAACTTCACTTTAAGACTTAAGCGGTTGATAATTAGTTTTGTATGTCATTTTATTTACTTAAATTCATTTTAACTTATTATTACAAAACGTTTTTAGTCCTACTTGAATAATTAAAAAAAAAAAACTCCAGCTTTAAACTGTAAAAACTAAATTATAACATCTAAAAAAAACTTACTTTAAAGTATACATTAGTTACGTCATAATTATAGAAGCGATGTTATTCAAAAAAATTTTCAATGCAATTTTAAATTAATTAAGTTTAACTGCAGCTAGCTAGTAGTTTATCATTTTATAAATTTAATTCAAATCCCTTGGTTCATGGTAATATGTAAGTTATTTAGTTTTTTTATTCACTTTAAGCTGATTGTATTTTTAAATTTAGTAGTTTTATGTTCAATACCTAAGTTAAAGTTTTCAATTTATTAAGTAATTCTAGTACATACAATTTTCATGTTAAAGACTCTTTAAACTTTCTAAATATTATAAGCTACAAATTCTAATTTACTTGTTTTGTTTTACTTTTTAGTATCTTGATGTTTTGTTTTACTTTTATTTTTCAGATTTAAATTGTAATTGAAGATCCCTTATAGGGTGAAACTGAGTTTTGCAAATAAAATTTTGATTAATTAGTATTGTAATGGACTTACTGTGAAAACTTGAAGAAGCTTAGTTAAAAACGAAGGAAGTAATAGATTTTTAGTGTAATTTTTTTTTCGCGTTTTTGTTTGCTTCTTCCATAAGGAATCTTTTAAGCTCACCAAATTCGATCGTTCATATCTCCAAAGTTACTTTGAATTTTGTTGAGCGGTTAAAAAATCTGATAGCTTAGAAAAAACTCTAAAAATAAGATCAACTTGTAAAAAACAACATGGACCATCTAGCCCCTTAATATAGGACATTTATAAGTGTCATTGTCTATATTATAAGCTTATTATTAAATGTTTTGGTTTTAAGAAAACAAATAGAGAGATCTTAACTACTGGAGGAGAAATAATGAATTTATTCTTTCAAAAATTTATTTTACAAACTAAGTTTCGGTCAAAGAAAATCGTCAGTGCTTAAATAATTCTAAAAAAAGATATGTGGCAGTCATAGTAAATAGCATTTAAACAATTAAATTAGAATAAAACCAAATTTTTACTTAATAAACTAAACAAATCAAATTTTGATATTAAGACTGAGTTTTAAGTGAAGTTTAAATTTTAACTAAGTTTTAAAATCAATATAACAACAATAATAGTAATAATAATAAAAGCTGTATGTAGCTTTCTTGTTTCTTCTAATTAATTTACAGAGTAAACATTGTTAAAGCAAAAGTGTAATTAATAAAGTGAGCTTAAAATTGAGTTGAATTTAATGTAGCTTATTTTAATTGTGATGTAATTATTGAAAATTTAAACAATCTTGTGCTTTTAATCGCTATGAAAATTTGAAATCCCGCTCAAATGCTTTATATAAAAACTTATAGTTAAAACAAATTTTTGCCTAAAAACAAAACAAGTTGAATTATAATACTAAGTTTGAATTTGTAGCAAAGTTTAAAATTTAGTTAAGTTTAAAAATGAAAGAACAACACAAAAAAAAAATTGTATGTAGCTTTCTATTTTCTTCTAGTTGATTTTCAAAGGAAACATTGCTAAAATAAAAATGTGGTTAATAGTAATAACAGGGCTTAAGTTAAGATGCGTTTTAATCAAACTAAATTTTATTGTGTACAGAATATTGTAAATTTAAGTAATTTTGTGCTTGTAATAGTTACGAAAATTTGAAATTTTGCTAGAATAATAAAAAAAAAAAACTTATAACTATAAGAAAATAATAGCTACAAAAAATAAAAAGCATGCATAAAACCTGTATTACGGGTAACTTAATTTATGAAGTGGAGTTTTCGGAAGTGCGGGCAGGAATAAAAGAGCTCGTACCGTTTGTTTAGATTATCCCTTCTGTCTGCTTTAGCGATCGCGACCTTTTCTAATATGCAAGTACTGCAAATGCTTTGTTGGTTTTTGGCTTTGCCAATATGGTGGATAATTTCCCAATCTATTTTGTAGTCAATGTTCTTATTTTTAAGCTTCCATATATACTTCGATATTTCTGTTCCGTTCTCTTTATAGTTTTTAAAGTCACTAATATGGTTGTACCATTGTAATGATATTTACATCTCATTTTCGTATTTTAGAGCGGATGTTGTAAACTGTTTTACGCAGATTTCGTGACGTGCTTCCAGTATTAAAAACAAACATTTTTATTATTTCAAGGAGTTAATTTCATTTCAATGCGTATATATTTGCGTTTGTCTTTCAAATACGCGTTAGTTGCTTAGTTATTCCGCGTTACGATTAAGTTCAACGTTTTATTCACAAATCTCGATAATCAAGAAAACGTCTACATCGTGGAGTTGATGTAAGTATTTATATAACTTAACGATTGTTGATACTTTTTATAGATTTTATTTGTGTCGTGATTTAATAGTTTCTTTCTTCAAAACTAAGAATTATTATTGAAAATAAAGTAAATTACATTTATTTAAAGTGTGTTTTGTTCATAACTTAAGAAATAGTTTTGTAACTTATACTGTTAGCATACTATTTACTACTCGTAAGTATAGCAGTCAGTAAGTTACTGGAGACCACGTTATTAAGACATAAACATAAAAATCATTAATATAACATATTTGGTAAACCATATTTTTTTGAAAGTTCCACCCGTTGAGCCCAAATAGTTTTTTGTTTCGTTTTTCGATCTGATTGTCGCTCTACGTACCACATTTTCAACTAAACATTTATTCTTAACGGGACATTTGTTTTTTGTTCGACAGTTGCAAAGCTTATTATAATATAAGTTATTAGTTTTTAAGACGTTATTTATCTTTAAACTCAAAGCATGAAAAAGTACTTAATTTTACTTTAACCTATAATTTTTATAGTTTAGTATGCACATGATTTAATTTTCGACTACTTACTGCTAACAGCTTAAGTTAAGAGCTGCTGCACTTACCAACTAACTTTTAGGTTTTTAATATTTTAGTTTTTAAGATATTCATATGATTAAGGCCATAGGGGGGTTAGCCATGTTTTTTACAAGTTGATCTTATTCTAAGCTCGAAGATGCTTTTATCGTTTAAAAAAATTCAAGTTATTTTTGAGATATGACCAGTCAAAGTCGAGCCGCATAATAGGTTTCCTATGGGAAGGGAAAACTAAAACAGCAAAAAAGACTGTTTTATTTGAAATCTATCTCCTCCTACATTTTTCAAGCAATCTTCTTCAAACTTTTACAGTCTAGTCTTTATACAATCACAAAAAAACGTTACTTAGGAATTTAAAAAAAATTGTAAATTTTTTTTTTTTGAAAAATAAACATTTTTTTTTGTGATAAAATTTTAATTTTATTACATTATCAAAAATTAAGTAACGTTTTTTTCATTTTTATATAAGGAATTTTCTTGAAAATTTTAAGAAGATTGCTTGAAAAATGAAGGAGGAGATAGATTTTTAGTGAATTTTTAATTTCCGAGAAAATTGACCCCAAAAATTTTGCGGTCCATACGTTTGTATCGGAAATTTTTTACAAAAAATAAAAGATCTCAAAAGTTAAATGATATTTTCGAATTCTATAAAAACTAGCTTGTAGTTTGTACTTTAAGCTTTCATATAAAAGCCAAAGTTAATTTTTGGAAAAAAAAAAGTGTTTTACCCCCTCTATGGCCTTAACCTATGTTTTTTATTGACATTCATAGTATAACAGAGTTGTCACACACTCAGTGTAACTCAGGCTAGTTTGAAATGAATAAACAACTTAGGATGACTCAGGTTAATTTCTAAAATAAAAAAAGTTTAGTTCTAAATTTTTTTTTGAAAATCTCAGTCCAGCTTTTTTCTAGATCTTGAAGGAGATTTAGTTGTTCCAGTTTCAAATGTTCTGATATTTTATAACCAATTAGGATTACTCAAGACAGTTTTTGGTCACTTAAAATAGTTTTTTGACTCAAGGAGTGGCAACTCTGGAATTGTATCAAAAATAAAAGACCTTAATTTGTCTGAAGCTGTATTTTTTTGGAAAATTTTATAAACATAAATAGTAAAACTTTTCAAAGAAATGTTAAAGTTTTAATAACATAATTATAAGTTTTGTTCTTAAAATTCCTTACTTAGTTTTTATTTATAGATTGAATTTTAACTTGTACTTATTTTACTTGTATCAAAGTATGTTTAGCATAAAATAGTAAATTTATTAATAAACAGATTAACAGATAGTTTGAGTTTAAGTAAATACAGTAAATTTGTTTAAAATTCCTTTTTTTAAAAGTTCTGAATCATAGTTGTTACATAGTAGAGTTGTATTTGTATAACCGTTTCTATTAACTTATGTATTGATGTTTTTTTTACGTTTGTTATGTTATTCTTTATAGTTTTAATAAAAATTGAAATTTGAAAATATTAAAATAATAACATTTAGATTGTTATTAAACAAACTAGTTTGATAACAAAAAATTAGTTTGCTGAAAATTAATAACTTAATATGATTAAAAAACATATAGTTTACGATTTTGAAAGTTATATGGTTTTGAATAGAATGTAAATTTTAGTTTAACCTTTGAGAATAGAAGATTAGAATTGCTTTAGGGCAGTATTTAGTTTCTGATTAATATCACGTGTATGTCTGATTTTTAGCGGTAATAAAATGTTCCTTTAAAATTAATGTATAATAAAATTGGTGAAAATGTTAAGTGAAATACATCAATAATGTTTATATAAAGTTATATTAAAAAATTGTAGGAAATCAATAGTTAAGTTTTCTTTTCATTATGAACTTAAGATTTTCAATAAATTTGTTTTTTTAATGGTTCTGTAATGAATTTAAAATAAGATAACAATACCATTGGTTTGTTTCATTAAAACTTAAATATTTTCAATTAATAAGTGTTTTTGATTTAGAATGCATTTTTTATTTAATATCTTGTAAAAAAAAGAAGTTATAATAGTTGTTTAAGTATGTTTTATTAACTTTAATTGTTATTTGATTAAAAAAAGACTTTATATTTACATTTTGTTAAATAAAATAACTTTTTGCGAACTTTGAGTCTGTGTAGTACATTTCTAATAAATAATTAACTGTGTTAACAAATGTTAATTATTAAAGTTTTTTAGATCTAATTCAGTATCCAGTTAAAAATGCAAAGATTACGGTTATTTTTATTACTTATATTTTTTATAGGTACTATTAAGAAAATAGAGATTTTCCTATTAGCAGTACAATTTTATGATTCAGGAAGCTTAACAACTATTTTTTTATATATCTATTGATGTTATTTAGAATTTTTTATTTTTATAATGTTGTGTAGCTATTTTGTTTATGTGAGCGATAAAAGTTTTTATTATTTATTTTGATAATTTATTTTAAAAGTATTCTTAATTTATTCTTTCTTAAAGTATATTTTATTGAAAATTAATATTTATTAATAAAGTTCTTGATTTTTTTGTTTATGCAATTTTTCAACCAATAGCTGTGCAAGATGAGCGACAAAAGCACAATACAAATGCAGAAGAAGACGTGATTAATGAGATAAATAAGGAAATGCCTGTAGAAAAAATACTGGAGGCTGAAACCATGTCAGATCAAAAAAGTGCAGATAACAGTGAATTAAGTGTAAGTTTCATCGTTTAAAAAAAAGAATTATAAAAAAGCATAAACGAAATTTGAGTAATTTTTAAATTTTATTAAGAAGTACTTGAAAAAATATTTAAGTATTGAATTTGATATAAATAGATAAATTTGTCCTATATCTAAGCTTTATCCTTGCCTATTCAAGTTTATCTAAAAGTATTATGTAAATATTAACTAAATAAAAATAAATAGATCCCAAAACGTTTGTAGCATTGTCTTGCGTTTGTAAGTAAACTTTTCTGATGAATTTTAATATTAAAAGTATTCTAAACAAGTTTTTGTTTTCACTTTGTTATTTTTTAAAAGCTTTAAATTAAAAAAATATTCATTTAAAAACTCTAATATTTAAAAAAAAATTTATGTACCATTTGCAATTAAGCATAAATAAATTACTTATTTTATTTGTTATTTTTATTACACGAACGTTACTACACTGAGTTATTGAAAATATTGATTGAGGAAAAACGGCCTAAGTTAAATACGCAAATAGCTTTGGATGGACAAGCAAAACTATCAATAATTTATTAAAGGCATAGGGGGTCCACCTTGATTTTTACAAGTTGATCTTATTTAGAATTTTATCTGAGCTATCAGACATTTTTACTGCTTGAAAAAATTTCAAGTAATTTTCGAGATATGAGTGATCAGATTCGGTGACTTCAATATGTTCCTAATGGAAGGCGCAAACTAAAAAAGGCGAAAAAAGACCATTTCACTAAAAATCTATCTCCTTCTTCATTTTTCAAGTAATCTTCTTAAAATTTTCACAGAAAGTCTATTTTCTAATTTTTAAAAGATTGTATGCAGGATTTTTTTTTGGAAAATTTAATTTTTGTTAAAAAAAAAACCTTTTTTTTTGTTTTGTTTTGCTAAAATATATATTTTTTAATGTTTTTTAAATTCCAACATTCAAAGTCTTTAAAATTATAAAAGGAATGCCCCTGAAAGTTTGAGGTCTCTACCTTAAAAAATGAAGGAGATAATAGATTTATAGTGATTTTTTAAATTTCCAAGAAAATTGACCTCAAATTTGCATACGTTTGTCCATACGTTTGTTTTAGAAACTTTTAATAAAAACTACAGTATCTTAAAAGTTAAATAAGATTTTTTTTATTCTATAAAAACTGGCTTGTAGTTTGTACTTCAAGCTTTCATATAAGATCCAATGGTATTTTTAGTAAAAAAAAATGTCATAACCCCTTTATGCCCTTATATAACATATTTTTACTTGCTAAACTCTAAATTTTGTATGGATTTAAATTCATATATACGTCATAGTTTAAACTTATTTTTAAAACAGTTTTACTAACCAATTATTTTTCATTTATTTAACATTTACTATTTAAAAATGAAAAAGTGTAGTTTTGAAAACGTTCTTGTAATAAAAGTAAAATAAGAAATATTTAAGGCCATAGGGGGGGGGGTCCGACATATATTTTTACAAAAATTAACTGTGGCTTTTATATGTAAAACTATACTTTTATTAAAACTTTAACATTTCTTTGAAAAGTTTTACTATTTATGTTTATAAAATTTTCCAAAAAAATACAGCTTCAGACAAATTAAGGTCTTTTATTTTTGATACAATACCAGAGTTGCCACTCCTTGAGTCAAAAAACTATTCTAAGTGACCAAAAACTGTCTTGAGTAATCCTAATTGGTTATTAAATATTAGAACATTTGAAACTGGAGCAACTAAATCTCCTTCAAGATCTAGAAAAAAGCTGGACTGAGATTTTCAAAAAAATTTAGAACTAAACTTTTTTTTTTTAGAAATTAACCAGAGTCATCCTAAGTTGTTTATTCATTTCAAACTAGCCTGAGTTACACTGAGTGTGTGACAACTCTGTTATACTATGAATGTCAATAAAAAACATAGGTTAAGGCCATAGAGGGGGTAAAACACTTTTTTTTTTCCAAAAATTAACTTTGGCTTTTATATGAAAGCTTAAAGTACAAACTACAAGCTAGTTTTTATAGAATTCGAAAATATCATTTAACTTTTGAGATCTTTTATTTTTTGTAAAAAGTTTCCGATACAAACGTATGGACCACAAATTTTTTGAGGTCAATTTTTCTGGGAAATTAAAAATTCACTAAAAATCTATCTCCTCCTTCATTTTTCAAGCAATCTTCTTAAAATTTCCAAGAAAATTCCTTATATAAAAATGAAAAAAACGTTACTTAATTTTTGATAATGTAATAAAATTAAAATTTTATCACAAAAACAAAGTGTTTATTTTCAAAAAAAATATTTCTAATCTTTTTTTTAAATTCCTAAGTAACGTTTTTTTGTTATTGTATAAAGATTAGACTGTGAAAGTTTGAAGAAGATTGCTTGAAAAATGTAGGAGGAGATAGATTTTAAATAAAATAGTCTTTTTTTGCTGTTTTAGTTTTCCCTTCCCATAGAAAACCTATTATGCGGCTCGACTTTGACTGGTCATATCTCAAAAAATAATTTGAATTTTTAAAAACAATAAAAAGCATATACAAGCTTAAGAATCTATTTAAAAAAGATCAACTTGTAAAAAACATGGCTACCCGCCCTATGGCCTTAATTTATTTACTGCAAATGGTACATACACACGTTTAAAAACTTTCCTATAATAGTTTTTATAAAAATTAGTGTTCTGACAAATAACATTAAAATTGGATTACAAAACTGTGTTGTAAAACTAAACATTCTGTAGACACCACATACATTAGAAGAAGCTTCTGTGCAGCAACTTTACCAGCTTGTTGATTGGGCAAAACGAATTCCTCATTTTAAGAAACTTCATATGGATGATCAAGTGACACTACTGCGTGCAGGTTTTGTTCTGCGTAATAATAAAATTTTAATAGTAATGTAGTAGTATAATTAGCATTTATTTTGTCAAAAAAATTAGAACATTTCATTGTAACTATAACGTTCTAAATTTCTTTTAGGACTAGTATAACTATAAGTTTTGTATTGTTCCCTGTTTTGTCGGAGATCATTGAAAACTTAAATTTATCAAAAGATGGTATTTCTTAATGTTAATATAATTAAAAGCTTAAACTAAATATAAAGCAAACACATGTTTTCTATTATCAAATTAATAAACTAGACACCTTTAATATGCCCATGGGCTCCTTATAGGGCGCAGAGGTATGTGATCTAATAGGTTTGTACTTCCTAAATCAATTGGATTTTACAGAGTTGATGGACTGTGCTTTATAAAACAAACTAGCGAACATTTTCGCCAGATAAAAATGACAACACCAAAAAGCTATCAAAAATTGCATTAAATATTACTATTAACCAGGGACATAGCTAGCACAAAAAAGTTACGAATCTGCAAAAAAAATCACCTCAAGAATGACACGTGATGACGTCATAGCAGGAATATTTGTCTTATTGTTTTTTTTTTCTGACTTATATATTCCAATCTTCTTTACAAAACTTCAGAAAATGATATCATCACTGTTTGAAAAATTTTTCAATTTTTTTTATTTGTCAACCACAGGGATTCAATCTTGCAACATTCAACTCAGAGAGTCAATTTGATTTAACACAAAAGTTGATACTTTTTGTTAGTTTACTTTGAACCTCATCTACTTTTAAATTCATCTTGTTGTATATATATTTTTTATCTGTGTTTGCTCTTTTTTGACACAAAAAAATGTAAATTTTCAAAAATTTTTAATTTCTGATTGACTCAAACAAACATTTCAATAGTACAAAAACCTCTCTCACTCTTACGTTTTTTTTATTATTTCACATTAAAAAAATGAAGCTTCAGATTCAAAAAGATTTTTTTACAATGCTTTGCTTTTTGATAAAAGAAATCTGACGTAACCTAATTGTATAAAACTTAAACGCATTAAGTAAAAGTAACTTCAACTATTAGCTCGAATAAAATCTACCTAATGATAATAATAATAATAAAAAAACAAGAAGATAAAAATGTGTATTCTACAATACCATATGACCATATTGTGAGTCAGTAAAACTAAATTTTGTAATTTAATTTTAGGAGACTTTCCTAAATACTATGAGATCAACAATATATTTGATAGAAGTTGCATTAAAATTTTATAAAGTTTCTCTCTAAATATCAAAGTAATTATTGGCGGAAAATTACTTGAAAAACCACGCACAGACTCAAACCTCTCTAACTGCAACAGTAAAATAAAATGTCCAGTCCAGTTGGCAATAACTATAAAGAAAAAAATCTTGTGTATAAATACTTCATTAACAATGAAAAATCTTGAACGTAATAACAAGTAAAAATGTAAACATACTTTTATAATATGAACACCGATTTATGTAGTAAAATGAACTATAGTTCAATTGTGCTACATCCCCTCCAGCTCATTTAAAGCACTCTTTTTTCTACCTTAGAGTACTCCACTCTCAACCTTCCCTGGCGCATTAAAATCTTTTAACCTACGCAAGGCAAGTGGCACCTTATTTTTTATGGCGACTGAAGGAGCAGGAATGTGCTTACTTAACTCAACTCTGTCAATCTCACATACTTCATCAATATTGGTACCGTTAGAGTATTCTGTAACCTCTACAGGAAAATCAGGATGTTGATGGCGTACATTTCCTTTAGGTGAGCTGGGTAGATTCCTCTGCTCACCATTGAAAGCTTTCGTTTCAATGTTTGATGAGACTGGGTTTTACATCCTTACAAACCTTTTGTTTCTGAGCGTCAGTCTCCGTGAGCCATCACTTCTCACTACAAACTGATCATGTGGAAGCACTTCCATCACTATTTCACTTCTGTCCCATTTACGCGGATGGGCACCGCCTTGGTTCTGCAGTAGACACCTACTGCCAACATACAGAGGTTGCAACTTCCTAGCGTTATGGTTAATCGATTCTGCATTTTTAACGATTATTGTACAAAGTGCTTCTTTTTTAGTTTCCATGCTTCTCTCCAAGCAGGACGCACGTCAGGGTTAGAAAATTATCCAGCTTGTTTTAAAATGCGATGCCATCTCGCAGCTGACGTCCGTATATAATTGCAGCTAAGGAATTTGAAAAAAGATTCGGATCCGGTCGGATCCTAAATAATGGATCCGGTAGATCACTAAGCCATTTTTTAATATTTTTTGTCCGAATCCTTTGTATTTAC
Source organism: Thalia democratica (assembly GCF_965202585.1). NCBI lineage: Eukaryota > Metazoa > Chordata > Thaliacea > Salpida > Salpidae > Thalia > Thalia democratica. The sequence continues at coordinate 52,355,805 of NC_139169.1, read as the reverse complement.
ATTTTATAAAACCTAAACTAAAATTTATTAGATATATATTGAAAGCCTTATAAATACTTGTTTAAACTTTTACAACCTACCTTGAATATAGTTTTTTTACTAAAAACTATCATAGCCTATGTATGTATATCTCTTACTTTAATATTAATGTAGCTTATTTTTACAAAATATTTGGGAAAACGTCATCCTAAAATTGCAAAATGTTGCGTTCGAACCCCACTTATTTCTAGACAATTTAAGAAAACAACTTAACTGTTAGTTGTCTTTATTGTTTACGTGTTTATATAGGTATTTTACTTGTGTTGGTGTTTTATAACAGCTTACTATAATTTATATTTGTATTAGTTAGTACAATGTTGGTTATGAATTATTAGTTAACAAACGCTTACCATACAAAGTGTATATCATTAAATAATATAAGTAATTAAAAAGTGAAGCACGTAGAATCAATTCAGACCACAATACCTTCTTCTTAACTCATAAGCGCAACTTCACCCCTTATTACATTCTAACCTTTTATTTTTTTTAACTTCTATTGGAAATTAATATACTTAGGACTAAATAAATGCAGACAACAATAAAAAAAAAACTACACCGCAGTTTCAAAAGCTTAAGTTTTTGTTAAAAGGCATATGCAATGGTCTTTATAAGGAGCGATAAAACATAATGTGATGAATAAGCATTAAAAATAGCAAAAAATATAGAAAAAAGCTTTTTTCAAAATTCACTAATATTTGCTGCTTTTCAGAGATACAAACTATAATATCACTCATTTAAAAAATGCTTTTAATAAAGTTTGCAAGTTAGCTTAAAACTTCAGCTTGTTACAAATGACTATGTAGAAGAATAGTTAAGTAGTGCTCATACTTTAAGACTTCTACAAATAAGTTTTTAATTTTTTGTTCCTTTTTTTATGTCTTATGTATAAGCTGCCTTGGTTTTGATGCGTAGGTTCAACGTTTAACACTAAACAGTATATATAGCAATAATAAAAGTTGGCAAACGTTTCCTAGGAACTGTCAGCCTAAGCTTTGGCTTAACAAGCCCAATGCCCAGTTTTTAACAAAAAGCTGTTTAAAAATTTGTACTTGTGCATGCCCAATCATGAAACGCCAGATAATGTCTCACAACGGAAAATGCTAAGGATAATGGAATTTATAAAGCGATTGTGGTAACATCAGAGAACAATAAGCAGTATGAAGGGTCATTAGGTTTATCGTTTAAAAGTATCACATGGCATAAATGTTCCTTTAATTTCAGCAAACAGAAACGTAAAAGTTCGCTCTAAAAGTATATTTGAAACTTCTTTTTATTCTCAACTTTTTTTAATTTGAGTTGCCAAAAATGATTGACAAAATAAATAGTAACTTTTAACATCTTAAAACTTGAAAAAAAAATGTATTAAGAAACATTTTTGTTGATATGGCAACAATATCTTTAGCATTTAGTGTTTGTTGTATGTGAGTGGAAAAAGAGACCATAACTTTTTGATTTTTTTTTAGTTTTGTAGTATTTTAATTCTTCAAAATAAAAGAGAATATTTCAGAATAAGCTCGGAAAAAGAAATACATATTTTATCTTGCACTTGTAATATCTAAATTAATTACTTTTTAGAAAATTATGTAATAAACACAGAACTGAACACTGTTAAAACACAACATCCACTTATTCAAAAACCCGACAATCTCAGCTATCTAGTTGTTACACAATTTTTTTATGTTTGTAAAAGTTATTAAATAGTTAACTGTTGTTTTATTGCTTGCACAACTAATCTGCGGAATCACTAGCTCTGTGTTGTGTGTTATATTTTTTAAGTAGAAATCCATATATGTTTCACATAGGTCCTTAAACTACTGATACATAGTCAACACACAACATCTGAAAAATTGAAATTAATTTATTAGCTTTACTATATAGATAACTCAAATTAAATTTCACTACATAATCACAAAAATAATATTTTTTTACTAACAAACAAATAGTAAATAAAATAACTCAAAAATTTCTTGTTTTTTCTTCTGTTTTTTCAAAAATATGAAACTTTTGTATTTTTCACATTTATATTTAATTTTTAGAAAATGTATTTGAAAGTTCTTTTAAGCTTAAGAAGGTATTATTGACATTATTCATATTTTTAACGGTATTTGATAAAAGTCACTAATAACAAGGAAATTAAGGGCATAGGGGGGGGGTAAACACCCTTTTTTGTTTTTTTATCTTATTTTATATAGTTTTTACTAAGCTACAACATGCTTTTTACAGATTTAAAAAGTTCAAAATAATTTTTGAGATATAGCTGGTCAAAGTCGGAGCCAACAATAGGTTCCTTATGGGAGGCGCAAACTAAAACGGCAAAAATAGACTATTTTACTAAAAATCTATCTTCTCCTACGTTTTTTGAGTTAACTACCTCAAACTTTCAGGAAATGTTCCTTGATATATTTAAAAAATTCTGTCGGAAGGAATTTTGAAAAAAATAAAAAATAAAAATTTTATATAAAAAATAAACAAAAAAAACAGTTTTTTTTTTGTTTTTTTGTTATAAAATTTTTATTTTTAAATTTTTTAAAATTCTGTTCCAACAGAATTTTCTAAATACTGCAAGGAACACTTCCTGAAAATTTGAGGTAGTTATCTCAAAAAACGTAGGAGGAGATAGATTTTTAGTGATTTCTAGTTATTTGCCGTTTTAGTTTGCGCCTCCCATAAGGATCCTATTGTTGCCTCCGACTTTGACTGGCTATATCTCAAAAATTATTTTGAACTTTTTAAATCTGTAAAAAGCATCTTGTAGCTTAGTAAAAACTAAGCAAAATAAGATCAAAAACCAAAAAAGGGTGTTTACCCCCCCCCTATGCCCTTAAATAGTTACTTAAGTTAAATTTAAAGTCGAATAGACGAATTTCTACAGTTGCTACGTTATTTGGTTAGCTTAGATTTAAAATTTTATTTTTAGTAACATACTTGAGTTTCATTTTATTTTACCAAGATATTAAACTGACGTGGTTTAGTTGAAATTGATTTAAAATAAAGTCTATTAGTTATGCAATGTATTGAACATTCTTTTTAATTTTTGCACTTAAAAAAGGTAGAAACATATTAAAACAACATTTGTTCTGAATTTTAAAAATATCCATTAAAATGTATCTTTGCAGGTTGGAATGAACTGTTGATAGCAGCATTTTCTCACAAATCTATTAGCGTCTCTAGTTCTATTGATCTTCAACAAAAAGACTCAATACTTCTTTCTAGTGGGCACATAATAAAAAGGTGTGATGCCTCAAAAGTTAGTGTTTTTAAGTCAAATTTATAGTTATGAATGAATATTCAATATTCTTAATAATTTGAAATAAAAATTATGATTATTATTTTTTTTTGTTTTATGATATTTTTTAATGTCAAAAATTTATAAAACAAAATACTTGAAAATAGTATATGGAAGTATACTTATTATGATAAATTACCTAATTCAATAGGTTGGTATTCACAACCAAACAATTTTTGAGATGTTTAAAATAATGTTTTGTTTGATTTTTTAAACTGAATTTTTGACATAAAAGAAAACTATATAATATAATAAAATCTTCTTTTTAAATAAGTTAATTATTAAGCTAGCAAAATTTTTGATAGGTTGGCATGGCTTCAATATTTGATAGAGTGACTTCACAACTAGTTACAAAAATGCACAATATGAAGATGGATAGAACTGAGTTAGGATGTCTTAGAGCAATAATTCTTTTTAATCCAAGTTTGTTTGACACCTGGTGGTTTTAATTAAATTTTCAAGTAGATTGTGCTTTTGACTTTAATTAATTTTTCTGTTAATTGATTGTAAACTTTGTAGAATTGAGTTTTTACAGTCATCTTTCAGATCAAAGTATACAGACCCGGCCGGATAATGCCTTATTGGACCCGGAATCTAGTCTAAAAAGTTATCTAGATCCGGCCAGATATTAATTTGAAAAAAATACGGATTCGGTCGGATACTAATTTTTTAAATATCTTGATCCAGTTGGATTCTAATGTTATATATCCTGTAGATCACTGAATATTCTTAATTCGTTTTAGTTCTTTCCAGTGATTTTTATCTCCTTAAAAAATGTAGTAGACATATTTAAGGGGAGTTTTGAAACTTACTCTAGGTATTCTGGAGTTTATGATGAAGAGCAAAAAAAAGGTTTTAGGCTTATTTTAGGGTAGTTTTGAAACTTATTATAGATATTATGGGAGAATTTTTGAAAGTTCACTAGTTATTACGAGAAAATTTGAAAGTTACACTAGTATGTAGTATGTATGTAGTATATAGTATCTAGTATGTAGAAAAAACTCAAAACTTTTACTAGATATTCTTGAGATCTTGATAGAGAGAAAAATACCTGTCAAAATACTGTCAAACGAAACTTGCCAAAGACAACAAGATTGTCAGATTTCGTTTGGCAGTATTTTGACAGGTATGGTACCAAGCCAGAAATGGAATGGAGCATCCTTCACCACGCCAAAAATAGCATCAGTAGGGAACGGGTCTAAATTGCGCGAAGACAAAATTGCACGACGTTACTAAATTGCACATGGGGACTAAATTACACGAGAACAAAATTGCACAAGTGTACAAAATTGCACGAAGACTAATTTGCACGGAAGCTCAATTTTGCAAGAGTTACAATTTTGCACGAAAGGTCAATTTTGCACAAAAAAATACTAATTTAAAATAACTAAATAAAAAATATATTAAAAAAATAAAATAAACATGTATTAATGTAATTAATTTTAATTTATATAGGTTTATATTAATCTTATGTATTTTTTAAAACTTATTTAGCTTTTTTTTAACTGAAACTAAATTATTGTGTTTAAAAAATAATATAAGTTTAAAAAGTTTTCAATAAAAATATCCCTTAACTAAGAATAAACATATATTGATGCAAACTAAAATTAAATTAAAATTATATTAAACTTCAAAATGAAATAAAACAAGATTAAAAATAAAAATATATAAATAAAATTCACATGGGTAGGTGCTAAAATTGCACGAGGGGACAAAATTGCACGAAGATACTTTTGCACAGAAATAAACGACTATGCAAAACAGTGAGACATTTAAATAAATTTAGAAAGGAGAAAATCCTTCTGATGAAATTTTTATTGTGCATTGTACAGAAAGTTCTGTTATGGCTGTGTACTTCCAAAAAATTATATTAAAAATTGTTTTTTTTTGTTTTATATGAAAGTTTCAAACATAATTTATATCATTATTTTCTATTTGTCTAAAATTTATCTTAGTTGCATCACTATTTGCACGCGTTTTACTCTAACTATATCTTAAGTTTCTCCTGCTCTGTTTTTTTCTCTTTATCTAACCCAGACTTGCGCAAAAGCACTGTCAGAAGCAATTTTTTCTTACTTTTTTAGTAGAAAAAGGAGATACAAGCTTTTGACTAAAATAAAACAAACAAAATAATACAACAGCTACAATTAGTTAATTTCTATTTTAACAAAAAAAATTATTAATATAAACAAAACTCTTTTTGGTAATTATATTTTAATAACTGTTAGAATCTAATTTTATGATCTAGTTTTTATTTATATAAATTTTTTTTGATTGATTTTGTTTATTATTAAATTTGTTCATTTTGACTTTTATTATTATTATTATTTCATTAAATTTGTTTAATTATTTATTTCATTTATATTAATTTTCTTTATTAATTTTATTAACTTTTGTTTTGGACTTTTATTTAGTGTATTTATTATTTAATTTATTAATTTTTAAATTTTATAAATCTTATTTTTTGATTTTTTAAAAATTTATTTATTATTTAGTTATTAAATTTTCAAAATTCTGACTTTTTTATTATTTATTTTAATCTGTTTAACATTTAATTTTTATTTTTTAATTGAAAAAATACTTTTTAACTTAAAAATTTTATATATAATGTTTTCTTTTTAGTTAACAACTTTTTTTTTTGTTAATCGATTTGTTATTTTTTACATAATATTAATTAATTTTTTTACTTATTTTATTTTTAAAATGTTTTTATTAATCAAATATTAAATTTTCTAATTCAGATTCTTTTAATTTTTAAAATATAATATAGTTATTTTTTCGTATTTTTCTATTATTTAGTTATTAAATTTATTAATTCTGATTTTTTTTTTTATATAAATTTTTTCTTGCAAAGTGTTTTCTCGTGCAATTTTGTCCCCTCGTGCAAAAATGTCTACGCGCAATTTTGACCCGTCCCTGGGTAGGAAACAAAACCCGTGCAAAATTGACCCTCCGTGATAAATTGTCATTCGTGCAAAAATGACCCTTCGTGCAAAAGTCTCTGCGTGCTATATTGTCTGCTCGTGCAAAAATATACCCTCGTGCAAAAGTGTCTTCGTGCAAAAGTGAACCTTAGTGCAGTTTTGTCTACGTGCAATTTTATCTTTGTGCAATTTTATGCTCTCGTGCAAATTAGTCTTCGTGCAAAAGTATTTTCGTGCAATTTTGTGTTTTCGTGCAATTTTGTACGCTCGCGTAATTTAGACAGCTACCCACATAAGTAGCGTGAGCAAGATCTGCCAAATATGAAACCTTGAACGAATGGCAATTGTAGTAGTAGAAGATAGTAAACAATCATGTACTAAATAAAAGATGTGAGATTTCAAACAACTGTGTACACAACCGACGGTTCTTCTTCAAATAACACCTTGGCGCTTTCTCACCTTTTAATTTTTGATTTACCTTTTATATAAACACACATTCACTTAATATATTTCTATAATTATATATCTTAAATAAAAATTTAGTTTTTTTTATTTATATTTTTATATCTGTTTCACTTATGTTACTTTCTATTCTCCGACATTTTGTATATTCATTTTATTCGTCGACTATGATTCCTCATATTTTTTTATTAAGTTCCAAGTTTAATCGGAAACCTGTATTCTAATCACAGATAAACCGTGCTTTTTTACCTACTACCCCCAATAGAACGGCTAGAGATCTTATTACTGCAGGTTTATACTTAGCATATAACCACCTTGTTTTTTTATGTTTTACATTTTAACTTTCATATTAAACATTAACCCGTAATTTATAACATAGTTTAATTATTAAATATTTAAAACATCTCTATAAGATCTTTAATTGAAATACCCGACTGCTCCTTTCTATAACAATAAATTATTAATTAATTTACTATTATATAACATGTATGTAGTTTAAATCATTGTGGTTTTATGTATAGCGCTGTAACTTAATTATTTGGTAAGGGCTTTGAAAGCTTAATAACAAGTTTGATTTCTGTGTGTTTTTTTTTAATTTAAAAGTTTTTAAATTTAAATTCAGTCTGCTTTCTAATTGTATCTAACTTTAATTTTTTATAATTTGGATTTAACCATTAATAACATTCAATAAATAAAAAATATACATTATACCAAGTTTCTGTGGCTTTTATTGCTTTTATTTACTATTGTTTAATTTATTAATTCAATAATTAATGTTTGTTGTTTTACTTTTTATTCATAAAAGATTACTTTTTTAAATTAAAGCGCTCTACTACTTTGTCCAAACATAAAGAATGAATTATCTAACTTTGTAGTACAAATTAACTAGCTTGTCCTAATGTTTATGTATATTGTGACGTAATTATTATTTATTTTCTAAATGATTAGTAACCAGTAAATATTTAGAATTAGTACTTCATTCATTTAATGTAATTAGTTAATATTATTATTTGTTATTTTATTTTGTATTTTTACTTTAATTTATTTAATTTAGACTTAATAATTACAAATATTGTATAGTTTTATAACAGTCTGATTTAACATTAAGTATTTTATCTATTATTAACCATTAACCTATAAAAATCTAAAGCAATTATTTCTATTTTTAATGGACACATGTATATACCTACTTAGCTTATATTCTTTCCAAACAAGAAGTATCAAGACTATAGTCTATACTTTACCCTTAGCCAGTGCAGGCTTTACTGAGGATGGGCAAAAAGCAAATTAAAAAGTCTCTGTTGTATATACAGTTCGTCATTAGTAGACTCAACCGCTGTCGTCCAACACTTCGTTTTAAGTAAGTCTTCAAGCGCGACCTAAATATATTGGAATTTTAATTGAATGGAGCTTGCTAAAAACTGCAACCAATGGCGGTATTATATCTTAAAAACGCTGAAAAAAAAGAACAACAATAATTTAGGAAACCAAAGCAGATGAAATAAATCAGGATAAAAATGCATTTTATTTTTATTTAACACTGTTTGTCTTTGTACAAGATTTTTTGACCAAAGCACGCACAGCCAATTTTTGCTTTAAGTTTCCAATTTTTCCTTTTGTATTCATGCATTTAGTTTTAACTTTTTATTTTTTTGCTGATTAATTGATTTAAATTATCTATATTACAGTATTAGTGGTATTAATGATTCATGTTTTTTTTGTGAAACTGACTGTTGTTATATAAAGTGTATCGGATGGTTTTGTTTGCTATGTAGTTATTAATAAAAAAAGCACGAAATATATTCCGATGTTTCAGTTTTTTGTCCTTTATAAATTGCTTTAATAATTGAACCCTGACTTATGGCTACTCATCAAAAGTACAAAAGGAAGCAATATTAATTTATTTATTTTAGTTTTATTTAAATTGATAGTTCCGTAAATATTAACTGCTAAAATATTAAATCTAATAAACTCATTTGTATAGCATCGTAAGCTATTGTTTTCAAATTAAAACAGTGAAGTATTATTCCAATATATATATATAATTTTAAGGCTTTATATAAGTGTTCTTGTTTGATTGTATTAAGAAAAAACCCTCTGCGGAGCATTTTGTAAGCTTTAAAAGCTATTTGTATTAAGCAGTAGAGAAACAAGAGGAAAAAGTATAATGAAACTTTTAACGAGTTAATTAAAAATATTATTGTAGTGCATTAAGTTTGTCATCTACAAAGCTTATTGAGCAAATATTTTTGCTTTACTTAAGGTTTTTTTTTTACCATTAATTTTGATTGACAAAAAGAGTATTTTTCAAAGTTAGAAATAACATAAGCTTATATAAAGCTTAAAACAAGATCGTTGACCAACGAAAAGGCCACTAAAGTAAATATGTATATATATATTTAAAAAATATTTACATTTTGTTGGAAAACTATAAGTTTAATTTAATACTATAACTTAATAAGAAAGTTAAAATTAATTTTTATCAGTTATTACCTATATGTGTTTTTATAGTTTGAGACATACTTTGTTTCGTTTTCTACTAAAATTTTGTTATTTATTTTTTTGATAATTATCATTAGAACCTATCAAGTTTTAATAGTTAAAAATTAATTTAATCGTGGTACTTAATTGAAAATATTCTTTATAAACATATTCTGTTCTTGAAATTATTATGTAATTGTGTTTCAAATGCATAACTTTTTTTTCAAGTAGATGCTAAGGACTTGCACGATCCCCAGCAAGTTGAATATTTGAGAGAAAAAGTTTATGCTTCACTTGAAATTTACTGCAGATCTAAATACCCTCAACAAACTGGAAGATTTGCCAAATTACTTCTTAGGTTAGTTATTTTAAATTGTTTAGACTAGCAACATTAGAATTGCTAGACTTATACTTGTTAACTCTTATATTTTGGTTAGGAATTTGTTTCAAGCATGTTATTTTTTATTATAGCATTTCCATTTAAATAAGAATCATATGTACTGAAGAGCTCTTTTAGTGAAGCTTTTTTTTGCTAAATAAGATTTATTAAATATAATTAAAATTTTTATAACATTAAAAATAAAAGTATTTGATTTCTTTTTATAGTTTTGAAATTTATTTTTAAGTTTATTTAATAATCATATTAAGTTATTTAGTCAAACAAATAAAAATAAAACTGTTTATTTTTTGCAATTTTTTGATCTTCAACTTAGTAAATCTTCAATAGTTGTGAAAAACACCACACGTTGAATGTATGTTTTAGGGTGCTTATAAGAAATTACATTTTTAAGATTTAAGCTCTACAGTATTTTTATATTCACGATATATAAAAAAACACCTAGTGCAAGGTTTGAGATGATTTAAAAATTTCTTAGGGATTAATATTAAATTTATTTATTCAAAGGCAACGTCGTTTCACCCAACAAGGATCTTCAGGCCTGCAAATAAATAAATAAAAAAGACGATGGATAACTTAATAAATAGTGCAAAACAATTAATATAATTAAATTTATAAGATTTACAAAATTCAGTATGTCAATTTAACATTATTGTTAAAGTGAACAAAAAATTATTAAATTAACAAAAATGTTTTTTTTTTTAAATAGGAATCTTTATACTTACAAGTATTGTTATATTTTTTACAGTTTTAGATAAAGTTTATAACAACACCAGAGCTGCCACAGGTCAGGAAATCAGGAAAAGTCAGGAAAAAGAAAAAAAAAAGACAGAAGTCAGGAAAAAATAAGGGTTTTTGAAAAAAAAGTCATAAAAAGTCAGAAAATTTAACAAAATTAACTTAATTTATCAAACTTTTATATGTATTGTTTTACAGTTACTTTGGTATATTCTTTTCTAATTGATTTTTGATTTAAGGATTTTATATTAAATGGTTAAAGTAATATTTAAAACTAGTCAAACCAATTTATTTGGATTATAACGTTTAATTAAGATAGCTTCGCTGATCAGGGTCTCAAGTTTATTTCTACATTCTTTTAAAATACCAAGGTTGTTAACGGTTATTCTTTCATTTTTACAAATATTAAAATTACTAATGTTGTCAGATACAGCAGTTTTACCTTTTAAATGTTACATTGTTACATGTTTTACATAAATATTTTATTATTATTAGATATGTATATATATTACCTTCTAAGTTATTTTACAACTTTTATGCTAAGTCTGACTATATTTTGCTGATAGAGCTGTTTATTGAAAATACATTAATCATACACAGATTGTTTAAGTGATGTAATGGAAATTAGACGATTGAACTTGGCAAAAATATCTTGTTATAACCTGTATAAAAATAAGATTGAAAGCTTTAGATAGTTTCAAGTGTTTGGTTATGTATTTTAGAATAAGTTTAAATTAAGAGTTTGATTTAGAAAAGTCAGGAAAGTTTCAGTAAAAAGTTAGGAAATTTTTCCCAGCTTGATATGTGGCAACCCTGCAACACAAATCAAAAATGAATTTTTAGGGAGTATTTTTCACCATCATAATTTATTAATTAGATCAACATTGGCATTAAAAAAAAATATTACTAATTTTTGAGATATTGCCCCTTAAATATTTTTATACAAATTTGATTTGTCACAACTTGAATTGTCATGTAACCGCTGAAAAGAGTTCTTACCTCATATTAAAATTAAAAGTTCTCCCTGTAGTTACTGACATGATTGTCAATTAAGTGTTGACCAATAGCAAAAAATAATTCTATCAGGTTTTTATGATAGACCCATAAAGAATTTTTTGTAGAAATATTTGACACATAACCATAGATCTTTAAACTAACGTGTTTAAATTTGTAATATCAATACTAAAATCATAGTAAGAATAAACTAAAATCTCAAATAAATAATTTTCTCAGGTTTTTCCGATAATCCTTAAACAAGATTTTAGGCACCAAACGATAGATCCTTAAACATATTCAAAATAAGATATTTATATTGAAAAGTCTTAGTCTTTAGATCTTCACAATAAAATATTTTTCATGTAATGTGTGTTGTTAAATATTTGAATACATTTTGAAAATTAAACTAAATATCCAAAAAGTATATTAGTTTAAAGTTCAGCTTTCAAAACAACAAGTGAGACATTTAAAAGCAAAAGTTACTAAAGTACAATTTTATTTTTTTCCTATCCAGCATATTCTTTTAAAGATATTAACGTTTTAAGAAAAAGAGAACACAAAAATCACTCAATGACCTTTTTTTTTAGTTATAATTATGTTATAAAATTTCCTACATAAATAATTTAAAATCAATTTTGGTTTACATTGACTTTAACTTTAGTTTATTTCATTTGTCAATCAAACAAAAATAACTCAAAGGTTTAAAGCAGCGACCATGTGGAAAGTTTTATTTTTTAATGTTTATGTATTCTGAGCTATTTCCATCAAGGTGTAAAATATTTTAACTTTACTTAATAATAAATATTTATCTACCCAAATGATATGCACATAAACAAAAAAGTTGTAACTATCGTATATTTTAGACTTCCAGCTTTAAGATCAATTGCATTGAAGTGCTCAGAATTTCTGTTTGTATCAATGAGACGAAATCCTAATGATATGAAACAATTTCTCCACGAAAAATTGGCTTAGTTCTATTATTTATCTTGTAATCAATGAATAAAGCTGGATTCGGCAAACTACGACTTGTGGACCAGTTCAACTCGTAAAGCAGAAGTATCTGGCGTTCAGACATACTTTTTAGCTTAAAATCATTTAAAGATAAGCTAATTTACTGTTAGTATTTACTATTGTGCTCTCAGTTTGAATTTTAGTAAAATAATAAGTGCTCATTAATCAATATTTTATTTAATCACGATTTTGATTTAAATTAAGTTTTCTTTCAGTTATAGTTCTTCAAAATCACTATGGCCCGCTAAAAACTTTTTTCTAACAGTCTGGCCTGTTGAAGGGGAAATTTTTCAGTAAATTTGGCCTTTTACTTTTAAAAGTATGTCGACCCCAGATATAAAGTGTTAGAAAATTTAAATAAAACTGATATGATAGGTTTACTTTTTTTTGTTTGTTATAAAAATAGATCTTTTCAGAGTAATTTTATATTTGAATAGAAAAATTGTTTTTTTTTTCAGTAGTTGTATTCGTTACATTTATACACTAATATATGCATATACACAAGTATAAGTTTAGAATTTAGAAAAAATTATAACTATAATGCTTTAACATTTATACTTAGTACTGGACTGTTTTCTTTTCAAATTTCAAATGTAACTAGATTATACAGTCATAAAAACTTTTAATACGTATAATTACACAGTTTGTACACAGTTTTTGTATTTTGAACTAAATCAAAATTTAAAAATCATGACGCGTAATGAAATCTATATGAGTTTTTTCATTATTTTTTTGATCTTTATTTTTATGTGCTGAGTTTTTGTATTTAGACTGTTCAAAAGCCCACACAAAGCAGACTAAATTCTTTTATATTGCTCTAACAAAAGTTATGTAGTTTTGAGTATGTTTAATTCAAAGTATTTGGCTAAATTTCGAAAGTTGTGATATAAAGTAAATTTATGTGATTATTAAAAGTCATAATCTAAGGAAGTTCAAAAAGTAGTATAAATATATATACCTACAATGTTTTTAAATGGGAAAGTAAAATATTTAAATATAAAAGTTTCTTAAATAAGTTTTATTGCATTTTTAATAGTAAATGACGGTCTAATTTACTAAAATAAACAACTATGTTATAAAATGGTTTAAATATTAAATTGAACCTATTTTTTTATTAGTTTTCGACTGAAACTGACTTTTTTTGCTTAAGTTTATTCGTTTAAATCACAGTTTTGTTTTTATTTAATGAACTAAATTTCTACTTTGAATACTTTTATTTTTATAAATAAGCTTATATAGATTTTTATTTTTAATTGTTTTATTCTTTTCAATAATTAAAGCTATATGTATTTTATTGCTAAGGTTTTTTATTTTAAACTTTTATTCGTTTCGTTTAGAATATATAAATTACCTTATCTTTATATTAATCGAATTTTAATTCTATTTATAAATTCATTGCTTTTATTATCTATATTAGCAATTTTGCACAAAAAAGAAAGTTACATTTTACGTCTTGTTCATAATACTAATGTTTTATACTATTATTTAAAATTAATTTTAATAAATCTATTTTTTCAGTTGTATGCCAAATTTAAAACTCTGTTAATACCAAGTTCATTTTTTCATAGCTATAATCTCAAGTAGTTTTTGTTTTAAAGTTTTAAGTGTATTAATCTATAAATAGTTTATGTATTTGGTATTCTTTAAATATGATAAATAAATAAGTTAACATTTAAAAATCAGCATAATTAATAGTTTATTGTAGATATACACTTTTCACTACTCTTTGGTTATAGTAAAACTTAAATATATTATAAGAAAAGCATCGGCAAAAATCTACCTATCCCAACCCTGGAATTTCTTACGCCGTAAGACAAGCTAAAGTTAACATAAAGAGGTCACTGATCAATACCAGCAAACGGCTGCTTTATGGTTAAACATGATAGGCCGTTTGTAGATTGATGACTGCCGGTTTTTTAGTTGCGGCTGACTGACGAGTTTCAATAAGAACAAAACCCATGTCTAAGTCTACCGAAGGCTTGTGATCTGATGATTAAGTTTAATTGTTTTTAGTGTGGATCAATGAAATAGATGTCTTAAGTAGAATGTTCAAGCTATTAGGAAGTATCCCTTGCCATTAACCCGTAAGAACCTTACAAGTTTTTTAGGTCTAATAAATTATTAGACAAGTTTATCCCCAAAGTAATAGAAATAACAGCACCATTAAATGACATATCAGGTGGCCAAAAAAGATTAACAGGACAATGCTATAACTAAATAAAGCACATGCTCGATATTTTTATATAGCAAAGTTTGCACTTGCTGAGACAGCAACTTAAGAACATGAAGATCGCAACAAGCCCCTAAAACTGTAATCGGACGATCACGTGGGGGCAGATTGAAAAATGGTCCCACTTGAGTTTTTTTTACAAGATGCCTATTAAGACTAAGTAGGGTACGCTCTGTTTTCTATAAAGAGCTGCGAGCTCTAAGTATAAAACATTTTCATACAAGGATATTGGGTCGAAAACTCAACATAAGATCTGATTGTTCAGCGTTGGTAAATGTGTTAAGAAACGAGCTTAAAGACCAACTACAATCAGAACAAAGATACGTTAAAAAAATCAAAGAGTATGACCCTGAAGCTTTACACATACCAGAATCATAAAATATCGTGGCTGATGCATTCAGTTCTCCATCCAAGCAACAGCAATTTACCTAAGACAGTAAGAATCAGACTCAGATAACTAAGATTTCCTTTTTTTTTGTTGAACATAAATAAGTTTCTCTGTGTTTACAGTTTCTTGTATCTTAACAGCTCAGTTGAACTGTAGTACAGGGTTGCCACTTTACCTGGAAAAACCTGGAATTCGACAATTTAAGCAAAAATAACCTGGAAAAACCTGGAATTTGAGAAATTTTGAAAAAACCTTGATAAACCTGGAATTTTTAATAATTTTAATAGTAAAATTTCGATTTGACATAAAAAATCTATCATATAAACAAGATTTTTTTTGTCATCATCAAAAAATTTTTTATTAAAAAACACATTTAAAGTAACTTTAAAGTATCTTTTTAATGTTTTTATACTATTTAACACAGTTTTTTATATAGAAATTAGCTTAAAACTAAAAATAGACCCAAAAATGTGTACTTTTAAAAACCTGGAAGAAATTTAGAAAACCTTGAAAAATTTTGAAAAAACGAGTGGCAACCCTGTGTAGTAATTTGTTTAACACAAAAATATATGTCTTAGTTCAATAAAAAAAAAGTTCTGTGCAAAATATTTTTATCCACCATAATTATTAATATTTACCAAATTGTTGTTATGTTGAAATGTTTTGGCGCTATTTTGTGTATTCTAACTAGTAATAACACACTAAACCCTTAAAAAAGATTTTAAACAATGTTTAACAAGAAAAAAATACGCTTGAACCTTTTTTTGAACTACTTCCTGAATTTTCTCATATATATTTTTAAGTAGTTATTTTAATGATGAAAATTAAATGAAAAAATATTAGTTGTTCTTTTCATTGAATTCTAGTGAAAAATGAAACTTTTATTCGTAAACATTGTTTATTAAAAAAATAAAAACTACTTGTAAGTTTTACTTGTTTGCTTTAGTTATTTTAACGGTATTTTTCACGAATTTATTCTAACGGTATTTTTGATAACTTTATCGATAAATAAGTATCTTTTTTCTAATAATTTGTATACACTTATAATTGAAACACTGGTATAGGATTATTAAAAAATATTATTGTTTGTCAGCATGAAAAAAAAGTTCAACAATTTTTATTATGTAGTTGTCATGTTGGGACGTTCTAACACTGATATATTAGTGTTTTTAATCTAAAAAGGATAGAAGTATAATTTTCATTTTTTATTTATTTAATTTTTTCAGTAGAAGACACTAATAAGTTTTTAAAAGTTACTCAAAACAACCCTACCCTTAATTAGTTAACATAAACCTAAAACAGCGTAAAAACTTCTAAACACGATAATTGACTACAACATGACAAGTACTTAGTAAAAAAGAGTTAGATATTTCTTTTAAAAAATTCGACTAGTAATTATGTGTTTACTTAGAGCAGGGTATCCCAAACCGGGCCATTGCAGAAATTTAAGGGGCAGCAAAGGAGGCCATAATTTGAAAGTTACACTATATATTCTGGAGTTGATGATGAAAAACAAAAAAAAAGGTTTCAATGGTTTTTTGAGAAATTTTGTTGGAGGGTGTTATAGCTTATTTAATTTCTTTATAGGGGGCCTTTAAAAAAAAGTTTGAGAAACACTGACTTTAATTTTACTCAAAAAAAAAATTATTCATGCACTTTGTTACCTAAAATTTGTTTTAACATCGTTATTACAGATTAAATAGTTTTTTAAGCAAAATTTTTTTTTTTAAGTAGCTTATTGAAAAACACTGTTAACGACCTCTTATGTGTTTATCTAAAAAACTAATTACAAAAAAACTATGTTTTATGTTTTCATCTAAAACGAAACGTAAATATCATTAAAATTATTATCATTAAAACAGTTTAAAGATTATAGTGGAGTAAAATATTTGAAATTATTAGTGAAAATGTTTAATGTTTTCGCCAAGAAACTCTGTATATTAGGAACTAAAATAAAGTTTAAGCGTGTTATTACTTTAGATTTTATACGTTGCTTTAAGGGTATTCTAATTGTAAAAAAGATTAAGTCATAATGCACTTAAACTTTTTAAAGTTCTATAATACGCTTTTAGAGGCGTATTCTAACTGATTTTTTTTTAATTAATTTATATAAACCTTTTAAGTTTTATAGGACGCTTTCACGCTGTTTTAGGTGTTTTACAACTGAAAAAATAAGTAATATATGATGCACTTAAACATTTTAAGGAAAAAAATGGATTGATTCCTTATAAAAAAAATTAATTCTGATTGCCAGTTTCTTCACTGCATGTTAAACCGCAAAGCTCTAGTTCTAAAGCTAAAAAATGACATCAAAAAATTCTAAACAAAGTACTTTAGAATATGAAACTTAGACGTCGTTAAGATTATAAGTCAAAGTAGTACAAAATCCAAAATAAGTCGTGAGTTTACTGATTTCTGCCAAAAGTATTTTGCTGACCGCGACACACTTTCATTTAGAAGTTCAGATTTTGCAACGAGGAAAAGTCCTCAAAAGATTTATTGTAAAAAAAAACAATAACAATTTATTATTTAGAACAAAAGTAAAAGTGCCAATCACTTCAAAGATCTAGAGTGGAGCGGCTGAGTTCATTACTTATCTTTTATATTTTTAGAACTGAACTTATTGAATACTTTACTACAAGGTTTATAGTTTATTTAACGACAAAAGTTACGCTCAAAATATTTGATCCTAGGACCTAGTGCACGAAAAAACCTTTCGGTTATCGAGTCGTTTACTACGGATACCTTACAACGTTTTGTCCAAGACAAGTTTAGGTGGAGATATTTTTACTTATATTGATAAAACAACTATCATGAAAGAAAATTTAACACGTTTGGTCGAAAAAGTTACTCTTGAGACTTTTGCATACTACAAGATCTTAAATATTTTTTGAAAACATGTAAGTGGGAAACTGAACATTCTGATCTAGAAGGTAAATAAAAGTAATTAATCATCTCAACTCGTTTCTGAACTTTTTTTCTTATACTTCTTTAAAAGTTAATCAGATGATTAAAAGATTTAGATAGTTAAGGAATCTATTTTTCTACAAGCATTATAAAGATTACCATCTAGATAGGCCATTGAAGATATAATTAAAAAGGTAAGTAATAATAGAGTTCAATAAGCCTACTTCCGTGAAATCAAAAATTACTCAAACTTCTGGGTCGAAGTTCTACAAAATTCTTGATTCAACTGTCTTGCGACAATAGCAGTTAAAAAACTGGTTATGATGCCAACCACCTATCTTGCAGAAAAGGGTTTCTCAACGGGAACGGGTCTAAATTGCACGAAGACAAAACTGCACGAGTACACAAAATTGCACGAAACCAAGTTTTCACGAGAGCACAAAATTACAGAAGGGAACAAAGTTGCACGAAGACGATTTTGCACCAAGGGTCAATTTTGTACGAGTTACATTTTTATACGAGAGTAAAAAGAAAACTAAAATATATTTTTTTTTCAAATACTGACCGAGGGTAAAGGTAAGGAGTAACAGTGATAGTGCAATTAAAATAAAGAAATAACTAATAAGAATTATTATTATCATATAAATAATAATAATAAAATAATAGTGTTAATAGAATTTAAATAAAATTAAAAATTATAATTATAACAAAAACCAAAAAAAAAAAAATTATCGACCGAGAGTAAGAATTAGGGGTAACAGTGATAAAAAAAAACTACAGTAACCTCTTGCATCTTTACGCACTTATGACGTTACGCACTCTCGTTTTGTTACGCATTTAGTTTTAATTCATTATATCAGAAATTTTAATTTCTTATCAATTATAAATTGACTTGCTATGTATAACAGAAAATAAATGTTAATTATCAAATAAGTCACATATAAATAAAGATAGAGATAAAATCTACTTATTATTAAAATTAATAAATTTTTTACAAGTGTTATTATTTCATATATATTTAAATTTTTTTTAAACATATGTATAGTTTTATCTTATGTTTTCATATTTATAATTAAAGTAAACAAATTGTTAAAAGTGGTAAAGTTCCCAGTCTGCTTTTAACTAAGGCAATATCAAAAAACAGCCATTATAGTAAGTATATTTGGTACGTCTCGTATCTCTACGATATCTCGTATCTTAACGCTTTTTTTCTGTGGACACAATGAGCGTAAATAAGCGAGAGGTTACTGTATATTGAAATTATTAAAAAAAATTACCTGTTAAAAAATGTCTCCGTGCAAAATTGTCTGCTCGTGCAAAAGTGTCTTCGTACAAAAAAGTATCTTTGTGCAAAAATATCTTCGTGCAACTTTATCCTGTCGTGCAAAAGTGTCTTCGTGCAATTTTTTGCACTCGTGCAATTTTGACAGCTATCCTTCTCCACTCTAGTTGGCAAATTTTTGGTTTCTTTTCACATATTAATGACCAATAGTTTTTACGATTTTTTAGTGAAATCTAACTAAAAATTTTCAATTATAACACAGTGTTTTAGTCAAAACGCAATCAAAACTATTTAAGTAAAAACGTTCTTCAAAAATACTACATTTTAAATTTTTTGTTCCTTTTTACTTCAAGCTCATTGTTACCTTAAGTTTTTGTTATTATTTTGATTGAAAAATAAATACAGTACTCTAACATTAAGATACGCGCTTTTTTAGCCGTAAAAGCTTTGCTCAAAATGCAATTTTCTTAGCTTTGATATTAAAAAATTAAAACCTAAAGTAGTATTAACACAATAGTATTAAAAATAATTAATATTCTATCAAACTAAACTCACCTCTCTATATCTTTAGACTTTGTAAACTTATGTTCCTTGACTAATTGATAAAAATTTAGTTTTACCTCAGAAGTTTTAATTTCTTAGATTAATTATAAATTGAATTTGCTATGTATCTATAAATGTTAAGTATCTATAAATGAATCACATATAAATAAAGATAGAGATAAAATCTACTTATTTTTAAAATTAGTATTTTTTTTTTACAAATTAACATAAAAGGAGCTAGAAAATAAGATTAGAACTTATAATTTTTATATCAAATCCAGTATTTAAAACAAAAATAATATATTCTAACGAAAATAACTTGGGTCAGTACAATTTCAATTTACATACCCAATGATTAAAACATAAAAATAATATTACTTAAAAAGTCGTAAAAAATTTTTTGTTTAATTTTTCTTCGTAATTCTATTTTTTAGTTTTTTGTTTACTAGATATTAGTTGTTTATTTGTTTCAGAACATAGAGATTCTAAATTTAGGTGTAAAAACTTGATATTTCTTAGACATTCTGGTTATTTAATTCAGTTTTAGGTTTACAAACAGTTTATTTAACTTAATTAAAATACTTTTATTATTACTTTATTTTTTTCAGAATATTTGTTAAGTTTTATAATTTTGTTTTTTAAATTTAGCTGTTTATTGTTAGGAGTGATTTTATTTGAAGTAGTTTAAACAAGTTCTATCAAGTATTAATGCTAGCTTTTGTTGATTAAAACTGAATTGTTTACAAATCTATAAAAAAGTTAAACTTTTTTTTTGCTCTAATTTTATTTACCTACAAACACATATACTAGAAATTTAAAGACACTATTTTAAAATACATGGTGCTCTTACAGTTTTATGACATTACTAAATATTTTATGCATACTGACATTACTAACTCTCCCCATTTATTTAATTTTGAGATATTTGTTGCATTTTTTGTAGTTGCTCTTGTAGAAAGGGCAACAAGAAAAATGTGAATGTACATAATAATAAAAATCTAGGGGAGGAGACGGTGTGGAGCCCGTAGTAGACTATGGTTTCCATGGTCAATATTGGCAGTAATGGATTAAAAAAGGGTGCTTACCATTTTTAAACTTAAAAAAAAAAATTGTACTTATAGCTACATTCAAAGTTTTTATTTTTTCATTACTGTTTTAAAGCCTAAAAGAATTAGTTACAAGTAAATGGTGTGCAGCTCGATGACCGAAAGGTCTTTCTCCACACCAATCCATTGACCTTAGTTGTGAGCGTTCACATTTTTCTTTCTTTCTTAATGTTTTTATGATGAAAGTTTTTGTTTGGGTGAATTTTGCTTTAATAATTATTAAAAAACTTGGGTGGTTTTTAACATGTTTGTGTTAGGCTTAATGTACGTAATTAAAAATAGAAATTTTCTAGCCACGCACTGCTGGTTGAGTACTCTCTTTTGAGTTGTGTTCAAAGTGCGTACCCAGATGGCAGGTTACTGTAACATCAATTCTATTGTATTTAACTTCTCTTAAAGTAAACACTATTTAAACAACCATTTACCTGATTAAATTTATGTACAAATACGATCATATAACAGTTTTTGGAATTTTTAAAAACAATTTCCATAATTTAAAAAATATTAACATTTTTGTTCCTTAGAAGCTTGTTTTAGGACCTTTTAACGCAGTTGAGTGTATTAAAACTGAAAATATAACACATTTACTTATTATACCGGATTTTTTAGAAAATATTAACACTAACTATATATAGCACTATAACACCATAGCAAGGCCCTAAAAAGGTTAGAAATATTTATACTTGGTTTTTATCTTAGTTGACTTTTTTTTAAAATCGTTTTAGATGAAAAAGAAGTTAGCATAATTAAATAGCATTATATTTGTAAAAAAAGTAAACACTCTTAAAATAAATCAACTTTAATTTAATATTTTGTAAAAAACACTGTTAAAAAAATCTAAAAATAGTTTCTTCATTTTTTTTAAAGATACTTTATGTCACCAAGTCGTTATGTTGGAACATTTCAAACCAGTTTTGCACATTCTTACAGATAAGTTATTTAATGTTAATTAAAATCACGATCTTCAAGTCAAAATTCACTAATCAGTTTTTCTACAAAAACAACGTTTTAAAAATTGGTTAATTAAACTTATGTCTTTTATCCTGCTTATTTACCTTAAAATGTTAATTAAGTATCATAAAACATTTTACCTTTCAGTAAACCATTTTAAAAACTTCTGAAACAGAATTTTACTTCTGAAGTGACAAAAAATTTAACAATTATTAAAAAATATTATGAAAACACTGTTTTAACATCTTAAAAAAAAGTTTTATAGTATGCAATAAATTATATTTTACCTTTTAAGCATAAGAAAATACAATGTTATTTTATACGAGAAGTTTAAACAGCTATTTTTTACGAAAAAGTTAATTACGACAGTTTAAGGTTGCTGTTACATTTATTTTGGAAAAAAAGAATCATCTAAATTATAAATAAATTTTCTACAAAGCAGCTCAAAAAAATCATGTTTTTTAAAAGTTGGTCTTAATTCATAGTTTTTACTAAGCTTTAAATTGCTTTTTGAAGATGCGTCAAACAAATGTTGCCCAATCAACGAGAAGTATTTTTCGTGGGTTTCTCTCACGAGAACATTGAATTGGAGAAACCCACAAATAAATAAAAATTCTCGGCGATCATGAGTCTGCAAATAATTATAAAAAAGAGAACTTTTCAGTTTTAGTGAGAGCGGAGAACTCTTTTCAGCTACATATTCTAGAAGCCTTATACATTCAATCTTTAAGACCCAGTTTATGTAAGCAGAAAAAGTTCGTATACCAAACTAGACTTTTTAAATCCTTATATCAAGTAATTAGTTTCTCATCATTTTTTTTAGTGTAGTTTTTTTATCTATGGTTTATTTCAGTTTGATTTTAATCTAACGAGTTTTATTATTATAGCTAAGTTCTACAGTATAAGCATTTAGTTAATTTTTACATTCGATTATTACGTCATTTTATATTTTAAAACTTTAAACTATACAGTATAATTTTATTTCAATTTAGTTTAACTTAGTAAGATACAATTTTTGATAAGCCATACTACGAAAGTACTAAAATAAATTTAAGAGAAAAAATGAAAAAATAAGTTATACACCGGAAAAATCTGTTCAAATACTCCTTTCTGCAGGCATTGACCGTTGAACGGACACTGAGTGGCGTTTCTGCAGTTACAGGGTTTATCAGTTGTGCTTGGTACAGATAGCACTTTTTCATTGCGTGCTTTGATGATTTATTTTAGGTTCATAGAACAACTGTAAGTAATCTTGACTGTGTTCTTGTTGAATATCTTGTGCAGCTTGGAACCTTCGTGGAAATGCGTGTTTAAGTGTTGCAGGAATTTTGGTTTTGATCGAGTTGCGGTAAGGGGAGTGGAAATAAATGATGTTTCTTCTTCTACACTTTTTTTTTTACTGGGTAGTGTCGGACATTTAAATTCATTAAATGGGTTGACTTGAAGCCGCTTTTTGTTAGGGCGTCATTGTACGGATTTTTAGCAGTGTCAAAGATGTTTTTTTTATTGGCAGGTAATTTGCAAAGGCGGTTATGAACCATGGCGCTGGTCGCATTTATTATAAGTTTTGGATGTAATTTAATGGAATTAATAGGAAATACGTAATAAAATAAGCTGTATAAATTGTTATGATACTTAATAAAATATACTATGGTTATTTTTTTATTCGTCATAGTTTATACAGACAACTTTTATAAACTAAGCTAAACAAGTTTTTGTTTAAATTTATCTTTAAAAAGCTAAATATAATATTTTATGTTTTAAATTTTTTTAATCTAGGAACTGTCAATTAATGTTAAATTCAAAAAAGAAACTGTAAGTAACATGGATACACTAAACTAACTTTCATAAAGAAAACTTTGCAATTTAATTTTATTTGCTATAAGAATAAATATTAAAAACGCGTGCAGCACAGTGTTGTTTTGCCAAAAAAAATGGTAATAAAAAATAAAAATTTTTAAATGTTAACTAAGTAAGTTTGTTAAAAATTTAAAAAAAAATTCAATTTTTTTTATTTAATTTGTAAAAACTTAAAAATAAAAAATCATAAAATACCACAAGAAAAACTAAATAGTTCAAGTTTTAAACACTTAACATTTTTTTAACAATAAAATAATTTTTGTACATTGACTGCACAAAAAATACTTTGTTAGTAAAATAACTCAATAGATATTATTTTTAGCAGAAAAAAGAATTATCTCACATACTTATAATAAACGGTATAAAAATATTTGTTTTTTAGTATACAGGCATATGCATAATTGAATTTCAATGATACATTTTACGTAATTTTTATGTTATATCTATTACGTTTACCATACAATTTTTAACTTTAATTCAAGTAACAATGCACTATATAAAATTTTAAGTATTTAAATCACAAAACTAACTTATTCATTATGATCAACTTTAAGAACACTCAAAGTTTATTTTTAGATAAAAAAATTTCAAAATACTAATGCTAGCTTGTTTAAATTAGTCATGCAAAATTATTAAAATGAACATTTTTAGTACTAAATTAAAATTTTAATTTAACTTACATTAATCATAAAATATGTAAGAAAACAAATTATAATTAAAGTTTAAGCCGTAATGTAGCTATTTTAATCAGAATCTTCATCATACTTTTCTTTAACAAAAATAAGTTCATTTTTACTAAAGATTGTAGATAATTTACTTCTTTGGTACATTTTCGAAATATTTCTCATGGGAAAGTGAGCCATTAAGTCATAATGTTGGCGGGAATATCCGTCTTGTTCCATGCGATTAAGTAGAGACTGTTAGCAATTACAATCATTATAAAACGGTTAGTTTGTACAAAAATTTCATTATTTTAATTTTTACATTATATTACTTTTTATAACTTTATTACCCAAACAACTTGAACCGTTTTAAGTTTATGAATAATTGAAAACAATATAATCAACTAAAAAATCTTTTTTCTGTTTTTTGTTATGTTTCTTTTAAATTATGTTGTTAATATATTTTAGTCTTATTATCAATTTATTTTTATTTTGTTAGCAGTTGTTTATTGCTATTTTTACTACAATTTGTTTATTTTTGAATTTTTATCACTATAAAACAGGTTTAGATTTATGGTTTGTTAACAAAATGTTAGCATTTATCCTTGTAAAAAAATCTGTCATAAGGTTATACTACTGCGGTGCACTAACTAGTTGCGTACTGTTTAAGTCTAAATTCTTATGAAGTTAATGAAGTTATAAAATGTTTCCTTATGGAGTTTTTCATCAACATCGGTGCGCATTTGCAATTACGCACCGAATCAGTATACTGGGTAATTTACCTAACTTGTCACTAATTGGTATACGAAATTTCGTTTTACTTTACAAATACTAGAAAAACATAGTTGAAAAAAAGCAAATTAAGCAGAAAAAATAAACAATAAAGGATAAAGATATTGCATTTTTTTTTACTTTTTTTTTTTTTGGGTGGCACGCATGCGCCAGCTTCCCTCCCCACGCTACGCCCCTGCTATTGTGTATCAAAAATTTTAAGTTAATATTAAAATTTTATTTCAAGTAGAACTACATAAATAATAAGTTTTGTTTGAGACAAAACAAATTTCAATTTCAATAAGAGAATAGTTGCAGGGTTGCCACAGATCAAGCTGAGGAAAAATTCATAACTTTTCTAAATCAAACTCTTAATTTAAACTTATTATAAAATACATAATCAAACACTTAAAACTGTAAAGTTTTTAATATTATTTTTATATTTTTTCAATTATAAATATTAAATTCTATTAACAATACAATGTATAATACAATATTTTCTATTTGAATAGGATTTTATTCAACTGATGATCTCGTTTGAATAGTTTCAAGCGACTGAAACATTGTATTGTTAATAAAATTTAAAATTTATAATTAATCATTTTCCTTATATTTAAGTTAAGAACTTTGATTGTCATCTTTAAAGTATAAAGTACACAAATATTTTTATATAGGTTAAAACAACAGTTTTTTGCTGAATTCAATCAGCTAACTTTCATTAAATCACTTAAACTATCTGTGTATGATTGATGTATTTTCAATAAACAGCTCTATCAGCAAAATATAGTCAGACTTAGCATAAAAGTTGTAAAATAACCTAAAGGTAATAATTTCTAATTTGAAAAAATATTTTTTTCTAAAAAATGTAATACTTAAATAAATTGTTCAATTAGTTTAAAATACTACCTAAACTATGTAATATAAAATTCTTAAACTAAAAATCAATTAGAAAAGAATATACTTAAGTAACTGTAAAAAATATATAAAAAAGTAAACTATATATCTGTTATAGAAAATATTTCCTCCTATCATTTAGTATAAAATATGAAATCTACTCTTATTTATTTTAAAAACTTAAGTTATTCTACAAAAAATTACAAATAAGTCAAATTACAATGGAATATACTTCTCTTATAACTTATTATTCAAGTTTAAATAACTTTAAAAAAATACGAAGAGGTATAGTATACACATAAACTTCCTACATAAAATACTAAACTTAGTGATTAATCATAAAGAACTAAATTATTTACTTAAACAAAAAACACTTTAATTCTTAAACTCTGCAAGATAAACTTTTGTGTATATATCACAGTTTAACAATGGAAGTGTCCTTGCCACAGACAGGGTTGCCAAATATTTTTGTCAAATTTTCTCCAGGTTTTTATAATTAGACGTTTTAGGGTCTATTTTTAGTTTAAAATTAAGTTTAAGGTAAAAAACTGTGTTAAATAGTATAACAACACGGAAAACAATGTTTTTTAATAAAAAATGTTTGATGATGACAAAAAAAATCTATCAATATGATAGGTTTTTTGTGTCAAATCGAAATTTTACTTCTCAACACATGTAAAAATTATTAACAAATTCCAGGTTTTTTGGCAACCCTGCACAGATCATCAATACTAAAAAGCAAACAAAAACTGCTTGTTTAAGTAGGGTAGTTGTTCAATACGTTAATGGAAAAATATTGCAGTTTTATAAAGGATATTTTATTAATTTATGCCAGATGAAGGCATTGGAAATTAAGTAATACTGTAAACTTCTAGGAAAATTTTGCAATATTTTTCTGACATAAGAATTTTCAATTGATTTTTACCATTTAAGGCTTTGAAAAATAAGGAATTTTGTAAATCTAAACTGCCAATTCTAACTTTTTCTTAAATTTTGTTAAATTTCTTGACCCTTTTTCAAAAACCCTCATTTTTTCCTGACTTTTGTTATTTTTTAGTTTTTCCTGACTTTTCCTGATTTCCAGACTTTTCCTGACCTTGTGGCAACCCTGACAGTTTGGTAAAGTTTAGTTTTTTTTTTTAATGAATCCTTAATTGAAAAACTTCAAAATAAACAAATTTTTACAGACTGAAGTAGAAATTATCGGTTTAGGTATGATTAGGTTGAAACGATCGAACTAGAAGTGATCGGTTTAGATCGGGTTTGAAATGATAGGTTTAAAAGTGATCGGGTGAGAAATAAACGAGTTAGAAGTGATCAATATAGAAGTGATTGGGTTAGAAATGATCGACTCCAGGTAAATTTACACCATTGACAAAAGAATTTATAAACATTAAGAACTTGTTTATCCAAATTTCAAAATCATCCTCATCTAGCCACGAATCATTAAAATGTGTTCTATATTGTAATTTATCCATACTGATGCTTAACTTACTTAACTTTTTAAAACAAACAAAAGGCACATTTTACACGTTGATCTTATTTTAAAGATCTTTTACTTGGCTAACTCTTGCCTTTTACCGTTTTGTAAAATTCAGACTAGTTTTTGAGATATGAGAGTACAAAGTCGGAAAGCTCAATAGTTTTCTAATGGAAGGACCTTAGTAAAAAGGCAAAAAAAGATCCATCTTCTCCGACAATTTTTAAGACATGTATTTGAAACTTTCTCATTTTAATCTTAACTAATTATAAACATTTTTATAGTAGGATCTTTTAAATTTTGAGTAAATATATATTTTATTAAAAAATAAATATTTGAACAGCTTTTTTCCGGTGCATAACTTATTTGAAAAATATAACAGAATACATTTAATTTATTTTAGTACTTTCGTAGTTAGGCTCATCAGAAATAGTATCTTACTAAGAAGAATGAATACAAATTGAAATAAAATCATACTGTAGTATAAAGTTTTAAAATATAAAATGACGTAATAATCGAATGTTAAAATTAACTAAGTGCTTATGCTATATACATAGGTATACTAATAAAACTCTTTAGAATTAAAACAATCTAAAATAAACAAGCGATAATAGTTAAAATTAAAACTATACTTAAAAACAAAATTTAAAAAGAAACTAAATACTTTAAAATTAATTAATATAAGGATTTAAAAAGTCTAGTTTGGTATACGAACTTTTTCTGTTTACATAAAATGGGCCTTAAAGATTGAATACATAAGGCTTCTAGAATATGCAGTTGAAAAGAGTTCTCCGCTCTCACTAAGACTGAAAAATTCTCCTTTTTATGATTTTTAGAACACTCAGGATTGTCCTACAAATGTTGCCCAATCTCAATCGAGAAGTATTTTTTCGTTGGTTTCTCCGAACGGCCATCAAACCAGCTTTTCGAGAATTTCGGAACATGCTGATCGATTCTTACATGAAACCTTTGAGATATTTTTCCCACGTAGTCACTACCACAGTGACAACTAAATTTATAGATGATGTTACTTTTTTCATGGGTGGGAGAAACATCTTTGTAAATTCCACTTAGAGGTCGATCAGTATACAAAACTGTTCTTGAATGAACAGAGCTGAAAACCTGGTTTATTTCCTCTGAAATTTACCTAGAAAACCTCTCAGAAATATTTCCAAGGTAAAGAAGTTTCAAGTATACTGGACACTTCTGAGGGCCAATCATTTTTAAAGCTGTTGAACTTCTAGCTCTTGTTATAACTTTCGAAACTAAGTTACCTTGATAACCAAGGGAAAGGAAAGTGTTTTGAAGTGTTTTTAACTCGCCTTCAAGAAAGCAAGGAGAACAAAGTCTAGTGAAACGCTTCACCATACCCGTTAAAACTCCTAACTTCTGCTTGACTGGACCAAAAGATGCCCACGGAACGTATAATGCTTCTGTATTTAATTTACGATAGATTTTAGTTAAAAGTTCCCCTCAACTGATCGTCGGACACAAACATCTAAAAAGTTTAATGAATTGTTGTGTTCTACTTCTTTTGTAAAACTGAGGTTTTTGTCAAGATTATTTAGGCCATTTAGAAAACCGGAACTTTCCTGTCTATTTTCAAACATGACAAAAATGTCATCTACGTATCGAAGATACATAAGAGGACTTTTACAGTTCAAAAAAACTTCCTTTCTTGGTAACCAACAAAAATATTAGCCAAGATAGGACCTAAAGGTGAACCCATTGCAACCCCATTTATCTGTTTGTACATTTTACCATTAAAACTAAACTCAACGCCTAAAACAGCCATCTGTAACATTTCTTTGCACACGAATTCCGGCATCTGAGGGTGTTTTAAATCCGAATGATACAATACCTTTAAGCAAATTTCAATAACCTCCACTACTGGAATATTAGTGAACAAGCTTTTGATATCATATAAAATCATATAGCTACTTTTGACTTTGCTTTCATAAAGGCAACTTAAAACACTTCAAAATACTTTCCTTTCCCTTGGTTATCCAGGTAACTTAGTTTCGAAAGTTATAACAAGAGCTAGAAGTTCAACAGCTTTAAAAATTATTATCCCTCAGAAGTATACAGTATACTTAAAACTTCCTTACCTTGGAAATATTTTTGAGAAGTTTTCTAGAAGTTTTCTAAGAAAATTTCAGAGAAAATAAACCAGGTTTTCAGCTCTGTTCATTTAAGAACATTTTTGTATATTGATCGACCTCTAAGTGGAATTTACAAAGATGTTTCTCCCACCCATGAAAAAAGTAACATCATCTATAAATTTAGTTGTCACTGTGGTAGTGACTAAGTGGGAAAAATATCTCAAAGGTTTCATGTAAGAATGGATCAGCATGTTCCGAAAGTCTCGAAAAGCTGGTTTGATGGCCGTTCGGAGAAACCAACGAAAAAATACTTCTCGTTTGAGATTGGGCAACATTTGTTGGACAATCCTGAGTGTTCTAAATATTATAAAAAGGAGAATTTTTCAGTCTTAGTGAGAGCGGAGAACTCTTTTCAACTGCATATTCTAGAAGCCTTATGTATTCAACCTTTAAGGCCCAGTTTATGTAAACAGAAAAAGTTAGTA
This sequence comes from Thalia democratica, assembly GCF_965202585.1. Classification (NCBI taxonomy): domain Eukaryota; kingdom Metazoa; phylum Chordata; class Thaliacea; order Salpida; family Salpidae; genus Thalia; species Thalia democratica. The sequence continues at coordinate 52,325,810 of NC_139169.1, read as the reverse complement.
TACCAAACTAAACTTTTTAAATCCTTATATTAAGTAATTTTAAAGTATTTAGTTTCTTTTTAAATTTTTTTTTATAGTATAGTTTTAATTTTAACTTTTATCGCTTGTTTATTTTAGATTTTTTTAACTCTAACGAGTTTTATTAGTATACCAAATGTATATAGCATAAGCACTTAGTTAATTTTTAACATTCGATTATTTCGTCATTTTATATTTTAAAACTTTATACTATTTCCTTTATACTTATTTCAATTTGTATTCATTCTACTTTGATAAGATACTATTTCTGATGAGCTTTACTACGAAAGTACTAAAATAAATTTAAGAAAAATGTAGTGTTTTCTGTTATATTTTTCGAAAAATAAATAAAAAAGTTAATTATTTTTTAGTCGTAAAATTCTTAAGTTTCATTATTTTTTCAATTCTTCAGGGTTGCCACTGGTTTTTAAGAAACTTTTTCCAGGTTTTCTGAATTTCATCCAGGTTTTTAAAAGTACACGTTTTTGAGTCTATTTTTATTTTTTGTTTAAAGTTAAGTTTTATGTTAAATAATGTGTTATAAGTAGTATAACAGATTGAAATTGTACTATAAAGCGACTTTAGATGTGATTTTAATATTTTTTTCATAATGACATTTTTTTATCTATATAATAGACTTGTCGTGTCAAATCATTTTTTTAGTACCTAACATGTAAAAATTGTCTAAAATTCCAGGTTTTTTCAGCCTACTTTGTCAAATTCCAATTTTTCCAGGATTCCACGTTTTGTGGCAACTCCAATTCTTACAATAGAATTTTTATAAATGCAAGGAATATTTCCTGAAAATTTGAGATTAATTGACTAAAAATGAAGAAGATAGATTTTTAGTAAATTTTTCAAAATCCTGAGAAAATCAGCAATGAAAATTTTTTCCTCGATACGTTTGTACTGAAAATTTTTTACACAACTAACAATTTCTCAAAAGTTAATAAATATTTTTTTTTCTGTAAAAAGTATTTTATAGTATATAATAATTAAAGTATATATATAATTGGACTCCCCTATGCCCTTAATTTAAAATCAAACACAAATATTAATCACTGGTAGACTTACTAAACTATAAGTACTATTTAAGTTAAACTGAAAAAACTACTAGTTGAGAAATATAAACATCTGTTATTAATTTCACTCTTATAATTTCAAAATAAATATAAACTATTGTATTTCAAAAAACAACTTGAAAATAGAAGTTGATAAATTAGAATTATTTAAGTCTCCTAAAAGACAGGGTAGGGTTGCCAAATTATTTTAGCAAATTTACTCTAGGTTTTCAAAATTTCTTTTAGGTTTTTAAAATTACACCTTTTAGGGTCTATTTTCAGTTTAAAAAAGTTTAAGGTAAAAACTGTGCTAAACAGTAAAACGACATTGAAAACATAACTATAAGCTTCTTTGAATGAGTTTTTTATCTATACGATAGATTTTTTGTATCAAATCGAAATTTTACTACTTAAAATTTAAAAATTGTTTAAAATTCCAGGTTTTTCAGTGATTTTTGCTCAATTTCCAGGTTTTTTGGCAGCCCTGTAAAAGATAACTTTTTCTTTAAATTTAAACCAATTTAAATTAAATAAAATAACAACCTACTAAATGCTTTAGTTTAGATTAGAGCATGCTTAACCCCTAAACAAAACAAATATTTAATTGATGTCTTAAGAGAAGTTACTAATTACTAAGTACAAAATAATACCTTTTACATCTTAAATACTTAGCTTAAATTCTAATTTTCCTACACATAAAATAAAAACTAACAATAATCTAAATTAAAATACTGTGTAGTATCCTGGTAAACTTAATGTAATTTTAAAACTCTACTTTTAAGCTAGACAAGATTTATAAATAATTCGCAAATCGGTCCAGGACACAAACTAGAAATATAAAATATTTAAAGAATTTTTTAAACGAAAAATTTATCTGATATATAATACTACCACAAAAACTTAAAGCACTAAGCAAAAAAAAGTAAAAACTAGGGATTTTCACAAGACTTTCAATTTTAAAGAATAGCTAAGGGGTTTAAATTCAAACTGAATTTTAGCTTTTGTGATGCCATAATTGTAGAAAAAAAGTTTTATACGTATGTACTTTTAAATTCCAACCTTCAACTTTTACCAAATACCTTGAAACATTACATTGCTTACAAATACAAACATTTTTTAGGTTTTTTGCTTGTTTTATGCTACAAATTACAGATAAGAGGTTATTTTTTGGTCTTTTTAAGTTTTTTTTATAAAATTATGCGAAGACTCAATGAAATTTTTTAAAGTAATCTTTAGTATTGCACAACTTATTTTGTAATACTTGCCAAATAGAAAACTTCAAACAGGTGAAAACTCAATGGTCACATTTTTATAAGCATCCTAATATATTTGAAACATAATGTTTTTCCTTGCGTACTTCAAATATTTCATGTCTTACATTAAAATATTTTTAAATACTCACCGCAACTAAAATTATTGGAAACCCTTTTTAGAAAATTTAGTTATAAAACCACAAACCTCAACAGTATCATCGGAAGAAAACTTCCACATAAACCTAGGTTTTTTAGTAGAATTATGTATTACAGAAAAAGTAATAACATTACAACATTTAAATTCACATTGTTTTTGCTTTTCTTTTTCTGAAAAAAAATAGAAAAAATATACATTTTCAAGTTTTTGTAAATAAACAATAATATAAAAATAATGATTACGTGTAGAAAAAGGTGTAAATTATTCGAAAATTCATTTTTACTTTTTTTTGGAAACTTAAATTTTAAAGTACTAAAAACTTTTTCAGTTTTACCTACAGTATAAAAATGGTAATATAACTTAAAATTTATAAAATTTAAATTACAAATAGTACTTTATCCTTATTTTAGATATGTTGAACTAAAGTCAAAAAGGTGAAAATGTACGGCGAATGAAAATAACAACCATGATATATTTATAATAAGATTTTAATTGATGGTAAATAGGTCTATCTATTTGCATATCGAGCTTTAAATTCAAATGTTAAACTCAATTTTTTTTTTGATATGCTGTAAATATTAACAAAAAGTTTAAATTATGTTCAAAATATTGGATTGCTAATATGTTTTTTTTTAAGATCCGAAAGAAACAAATTTGTTTGAGTACAATAAAAAGTCTTTATGTAGTACTTGCTATATTCAAACTGACGTACGTTTATCTGTGTTAAACTAATAACCCAGTTAAACGGAATTCTGAGTTAAATAAATACTTCAAAGTATATAAAATTAAGTATAGGATGAAGATATGTATTATCGATACATAAATCAGAGGTATAAGTAAACAAAATAATAATTACAATATACATTAATCACAATTAAGGTAAAAAAATAATCATATAAAGAATAAGTTTAAAAATATTAATTAAATTAGCTTTTACAGATTATACAACCGCATTTGCCAGTGTAATACATACAATTCTTTGGAGTACTTGGGTTTTTCATAACACCGTGGAACTTTTTTACTAGTTTACCACAGAGAAACGTACTTCAGTTATAACTAAAAAGTATTTCACAAAACTTTGTTTAAAATTCTAAAATTAACTAGTAAATTTTTTTCAAATAAATTTTTACATAAAGAATAGAGAAACATAAAAGTTAAAAAATATAAAGCAGCTACTACTTTCTGTTAATACAAAATAAACACTTATGATCAAGTTGTAACGTAAATCAAAGGATTTTTACGCAAAGTTTAAAAACTTCGAACTGACATTTTCCTTAACTTTTCTTGATTGGCGCCCAATTAGGTTTATAATAAGACTATAGGATGTAACCTATCAGTATAGTTGTAGACGGCGTAGATGTAACCTATAACGGCGTAGAAAATTAATAAAAGGTCATATCGCTACATTATTATTTACTTTTTAAGTTAAATTATTTAATTAGAAATGGCCCCTGGAAAATACCATAGGAATAGGAGTTTTAGGAACTTAATTTGTCTTTTAATTGCTACATACATATTCTATGACTTCAGAAGTTTTTAAGCAAATCCTTAGTTTTTCAATACAAAAACCCAATATTTGTGAAAAAAGAAATCGACAGCTTAATTATGCATTCAAAAACCTTATCCTTGAATATGTTTTTTATATATTCAGATTTTTTTAAGTATTTGTACCCGCAAATTCTAACACTTTGCCAATATTGAATAATTTTATTAAAGTTAGGAATACAAAAAACAAATTTATTAGAAAAAAAAAGTATATGTAAAAACCAATTTGAAAAAACAATTCTTAAGCTTTGTTTTAGAAATCCAGAAACTGACAAAAGTATTTGAACTGACAAAATCTGAGGTTTTGCTAATAATTAAAAAAAATTACCCCGATGCGTAGAAACCTTGAATTCACCATATAATTAAAAAAAAATTTAATATTGAAACTTTAAATAGAGATACTTTTTTAGGATAATCAGTATTTTCAAATCGAATTAAAAATATAATTTTAATTTAGTCAACGAATATCTTTAATAATTTTTTTAATTCAAATAAAGAAGTTCATACTACAACATTTATTAAAAGTCATATAGCAGCTCTCTAAGACGTTTTTCCTCTATGCTTCGTTTTATTAGGTTAATTTTTCAAACTTCATATAAAATTGGTTAAGCTTACTATTTAACTTTATTTTTGTTGGTGAGCTTAAAGATGATTAGTAGATATAGTTATATATATATATATATTTTTTTTTAAATTTGATGCTTATTTCTACCAAAATTTATCGATAAATACTGAATAAAAGTATATTTGCAGTCAAATTGGCTAAAATGGTATACATAAAACGAACAAGTCATCATATACTTTAGCTTAGAGATAATTCTTAAACGGTTTATCATTCACAGTTTATTTTTTTAATTTTGTAAAGTTCCAATTTTGTTTTATGAAAATACTCTTCAAATTGCCCGCGCCAACAGACATAACTTTTGTTGTAAACAGAATGTTTTTACTTGGTTTGAAGGTCTAAACGCGCTAAAATCTTAGATGTTAGGCTCAAAATATTTTATAAAAATATTTAATAATAATACAGTTTTATTTCTAGTTGCGAGTTAACTGTGAACTTAGGTTTAAACTCTTGATAAATTTCACATTAGCAGAAAAAAAAAACATTACAAAAACAAATAACATTTAAGTTTTTTAAACAAAAAATTTGAGCCTGAAAACTTGCGTTAATTATTCTAAAGTAACCTAGATTATGGCCATAGGGGGGTTAGTCATGTTTTTTACAAGTTGATTTTATTTTATGGAGTTTTTTCTAAGCTTCAAGATGCTTATTATTGTTTTAAAAAATTCCAATTATTTTTTGAGATATGATCAGTCAAAGTCGGGCCGCATAATAGGTTTCCTATGGGAAGGGAAAACTAAAACAGCGAAAAAAGACTGTTTTAGTTAAAATCTATCTCCTCCTACATTTTTCAAGTAATCTTCTTCAAACTTTCACAGTCTAATCTTTATACAATAACAAAAAACGTTACTTTGGAATTTAAAAAAAATTGCAAAAAATTAAAAAAAAACACTTTTTTTTTTGATAAAATTTTTATTTTTTCAAATTATTTATATTCATAAGTAACGTTTTTCCTTTTAGTATAAGGAACATTTCTTGAAAATTTGAAGAAGATTGCTTAAAAAATGAAGGAGGAGAGAGATTTTTAGTGAATCTTAAAATTTCCGAGAAAATTGACACCAAAAAATTTACGGTCCATACGTTTGTATCGGAAACTTTTTACAAAAAATAAAACATTTTAAAAGTTAAATGATATTTTGAATTCTATAAAAACTGGCTTGTAGTTTGTATTTAATGCTTTCATATAAAAGCCAAAGTTAATTTTTGTAAAAAAAAAGTGTTCTATTTTTTTTGTCTCTTTAAAACATTAATCTTTTTTAATTTAAAAGTAAGGGCAGGTGGAATTACAAATGATGAATTTTACATGTTTGACCCTCAAAAAACGTACATCCTTGGAGGGGGTTAGTAAGTCTGATGTTTTTCTACCTTAGAAAAAATAATCGAACAAACTAACCTAAAATTTAGCTTTTACTATTTATCATTTTATTATGTAATACTCATAATTACTATTTGTTTTATTATAAAGCTTTTAGTGTTTATTATGCATTGCATTATATACAACAGTTATATTATTTTATGAAAAATTATTTTTTTAATCCGGAAAAATGCTTTTCCGGACATTTTTACAAAAAAATCTTGCCAAACATGTCCGGATAAGTGAACAAGCACTGTACTCAACTTTAACTAATTAAAATACTTTTAGTTTCTATTTTGATCATCAAATAAAAAGTGTATAAGTTTATTTATTAATAAGAAGTACAACTTTTAATATACATTAGAGGAAAAAATTAGAAATCTCAAAACTTTTACGCAATATACAATAACTTTTACTAAATAATTTTTTAAATATATAACTCAATAGCCTAAATTGTTTTCTAATTTTGACTTTCACTTTAATTTTTTTTGATCAACTTTAAGTGCTTCAAAAATACAAGAAATACTTTAAGATCAATTAAACAATTAAAAAACCTTCAAGTCCAACTAATGAATTTTTTGCACCATTTGTTGAATTCTTAATATCATCTGTCCTTTTTTTTTGTTGAGAAAAACATTTTATATTTTTATTACAAAAATTTGGGTAATCTTTAAAGATAATAGGAGATTTTTTTAAATTATTGTATCTTGGGCGTTTCGTATCATTTGAACACAACTCTTGGTAATCATTTATAATAATTTTGCGCTTCAAAGGATTTTTTGTTATTCTTATTGTATCCAGTGATTGTGAAACTTTGTCAAAGTTCAGACTATCTTCGTTTAACTACATAAATTGAGTTGTTAATTATTATTTGTGAAAAAAATAGTGCACGTACAATTTTTATTTTGAAAAACTAAAAAGATAGTTTAAAAAGTGCTTAGAAATTATATAAAAATAACAAAATATAAATATTAATGCGATTTATAAAAATTATTAAGAAAAAAGTTTTTGTTTGACTTGTAACTTTTATAAGCCTGACTTAATTCAAAAGATCTTAATTAATTTTAATACCGGGTTAGTACACAAAATTTTAAAACTTTAGCCAAACATTTTAAATGCTAAGTTAACTGGGTGGCATTCAACTTAAATTTACAACATTGGCCGTCAGTTTCAACTGAACGCTGCGTCGATGCAGGGCCAAACTTGCAATAATTCAAATCTAACATTTTGGGTTTCACTGTTGCTTTTTATATCTTTTGACATTTTCCTTAATCCTTGCTGGTTAGCAAACAGTTAGGCTTATTACCAGATAAAACAGCGGTGATTATCAGTTCAACTAATTCAAGCAAGCGTTTTAAAAACTATCTAAGTTTTGGTCCTTTTGACCCCATAAAAACAGACTTAGCCTGACCCGTGGCAACTGTGTATTTAAAGATGATACTCCCGATCCTAAAAAAAAATCATGTTATCTATCAATTTAAGTGTCACTGTGACAGTGTATAAATCGGGAGAACTTCTCAGATATTTCATCTGTGAAGGGATCAGCATGTATCAAAATCCCTAAGATATTCAACCAAAGGACGTAACATATATCATGTTTCTATTTACATACTTATGCTTAAAAAGTCGAGTAAACTTAAGTTTACAAATTTGTTATCTAAACAATATATAAATCAAATTTTCTATTTAAACTCATTTTGACGTATTTATTCGCTAAAGCTTTAATAAATGTTAATATTATATTCTATAGATCAGTTATACACAACAGTAGTTGAAAAACATGTATCAAAAATTTTCTACTTTAGTAAAAATGCAATGTATTTGTCGATATCTTTTATCTAATAACTTTGTAATCAAACTTATTAGCAGACTTAAATTACAAATATTTTTTTTATTTTTAATCAAACAAAAATTACTTATATTCTTCAAACCGCAATAACTTAGAAAGTTTTATATTATGAAGTATTTGTTAGCTATAAGGTTGCGTGTTTAATTGTTTGGTAAAACACAACAAAATAAAACGATAATCATATTACTTACAGATAATAAGTTTCCAACAAAACTCTAATAATAACTTAACAAATAAGAGGTTTTATCACAAGGCCCCAAAGCTCAAACTATATACTTACTTATTTTTGTTTCAAAATTCTATAACTTTTTAAATGTGACGCAACAACTAATTTATTTACTTAAAGAACGCGGATGTTCTAAAATGTTATTTAACACTGATGGTCGACTCGTAGCAATTTTATTTTACCTATAGAATATTAATATGTCTAAAACTTGCTATTCTTTAAAAAAATAAATTTATTACTTAACATTGAGGGTATGCAATGAGCAATATCATATTAGAAGAAATTATACAGATCTGGGCGCTAAGGAGTTTTGTAGAAAGATCACCAAGACGTATAATACAATGTACTTCGAAGATTTAACAATTTTCAATCCTTTTTTTTTTGTTTCAACATCTGTGTTAAACAGAGATAATCACCCAATAAAACGCCATAAAGTTAAGTTTACTACATAGTTTTTGTTAACGCATTTTAAGAACACTGAACTTGTAGGGATTGTGGACACGTTTCTGTTTCACTAGTATAGAACAATATAAACAAAATATTATTATTAAATAACAACAATAAAATATAAGTTTCATGGGAAAGGTAAGTAACTGATAAAACATTTTTGAGTTCTAGCTTCAGTCTACTAAAGGCTGTATTGTAAAACATACGGAATACAATCAACTATAATTGCAGAAATTGCAGTAGTGTTCTATGATTAAAAAATTTAAATTGATTATGGCTTAGCTTTTAGCGTCTCATTAAACTACAATTTGTAGTGCACTGAATTTTTTTCTAGTTTTGTGTGCACATATTCTGAATAACTTAAGAGATAACTGATAAACTGTGTGTATATATCTGATGAAAAATTTAGAAGGTTGTCATTTTAAAGAAGTTTTGGATAAAAAAAACTAAATATATGATTAGAAATATTTATATAAAAACTGTTTGTTTTAGAAGCGCTTTTAACTTTTGGTGATCTTTGCTCTTATGATGTCATAATCTAAACAAAAAATTATTGAAGATACAGTACATATACTTTTCACCGTAATATTTTCCAAAATACTGCTTAACTTGAATCTGCAAATAAATATACATAATTTATTGGGTTCATCGTAATATCTCGTGTTAAAAACTTACAGCAAAGAAGTAATTTTTTGGTCATCTTAAACTTATTTCAGAAAATCGAGCTTTTTGATATTAAATTTTCTTCAAATTATCTAGAATTTTGCCTACGGTGTTTTTGTAAAATTTACAGAATTGGAACATAAGTGACCAGTAATTATACAATAAGAATATAACGCACAAAATTTCAATAAAACTAGATATATCTCGAGCAATTCTCATAAGTAGAGTATAAAGTTAAACAACAGATAAGATTTTGCAAATGATATAGTAAGTAGTAATCAAGTAATCATAAAGTAATAAAGAGATTAAACCAAAACAAATGCAATTAGTAACAATTAAAATCATTTAAGTTTAGTTACGTTATTATTAATCTACATTAAAACTAAACATCAATATGATGCAAACAACACTTATAAAATATTACGAAAATAAAGAAACAACATACTTAGAATCTTTTTGCTTACATAAAACAGGTTTCCGTAACAAAATACAAATAGCTTCTAATTTAATCAAATCGAAAACATTACTACAAGTTTTGATATTTTTAAATATTTTATTTAGACTATAACTGCTTCCACATGTTGAATTATTAACTAGATGTACTGCAATGAATGCAATGTTCTCGAAATATATCTAGTTTTATTGAAATTGTGTGTCTTGTATATCTTATTGTATAATTTCCAGAATTGAAAACTATTATTAGCTCAAAACTCGAAAGTTGCATTATTTTATACAGCAGGGTTACCAGTACTCAATAAATAAGTGAATAATACTGATTGTTTTTTCAACTAAAAAGTCATGTTCTATCAACTGTGTGGCAACTTTCTCATAAGTCTATCATTAATGCATCAGCATTTTGAAATTTCGTAAAAATCAATTTTGTTTATTCATATTTTACAATATTAAGATTGCGTTTTAAAACACTTTAGTGTACTATTTACTTTACTACAGTGCTTATTCACTTATCCAGACATGTTGGGCAAGATTTTTCTGTAAACATGTCCAAATAAGCATTTTACAGATCAAGTACAAAATCATTTTTTACATCAAATAATATAACTGCTGTATATTGTGCAATGCATAATAAATAATAAAAGCTCAGCTCTTGTTTATCTGCTTTAAATTCTTTAAACTTCATTTCATTTTTCAAAAGTCGTATAAAGTCGAACTGCCTATGTCTGACTATTATAAAAGACTTTGGCAGATTGGTTTTCACCTTTTTTAAAACTTCTAGTTTATTTTTAATGGTTAGTGCATATTGTCTTCTTTAGTTTGACTTCTTGTCCATTTCTAAAACCTGGTATGTTGAGTAAAATGCTTATAAAATCAGCAATCTTTTAATTTTCAGCTGGTAACTTTTTTCATCTTGTGAAATATTGCAAAAACCCTATATGCAAATTTTCAGCTGATTTGAAGTAGCAAACATAAAGACTATTTTAGATTTTCTGAAATCAACCCCAACGAAAACTGTATGGGACCCCAACAATTCTTTTTAGCTGAATTCTTTTTACATGTGGCCAATTATCACAAAAACACATTGTGCGCAGTCTAAAAAGATTTGAAGAAAGTTTTATTGTGGCATTTCTTGTTTTTTCTTTAAAAAACAAGAAAATTCAAGAAAAGTTACAGAAATAGATAAATTACATAAAATCAAGAATTGCCTAGGTAAAACTTTCTTTTAATCGCATTAAATTGTGCACAATGCGTTTATGTGATAACTGGCCACATGCAAAAAAAAATCAGTTGAATATTCTAAAGTTGAATTTTTTGCGTCCTATACAGTTTGCATTGGCTTTGTTTTTAGAAAATCCAAACTAGCCTCTATATTCGCTACTTCATATCAGCTGAATATTTGCACATAGGGTTTTTGGAATACTTCACAAGGTAAAAAAAAATTCCAGCTCAAAAATCAAAGTTCGCCAACTTTTTAAGCACCCTAATGTTGAGTGCGTCAAGTTTTATAAGTAATATAGAGAAAAAAAGTTGTTATGCACCTAATCTTAAACAAAAAGTGTTTTAATTAACAACTTTTAATAAAATAGTTTGTATTTATAATCAAACACAAATATATTCATTTCCTAAAAAAAACTTAGAATTTACTCGACTACTAAAAAAAAAATTAAGTTTAGTTTAAATAAAAACCTTTAAATCATACTTATAATGACATTTAAAAAAAAAATTAAAACCGACATAATTTACCTCAAAAATGTTTTTATATGTTTTGATTTTTCGTAAACTAATAAAAAGATTTAAACTTCTAAAGGAGAAATTATATTTATTAAGTTCTTTCAAGATTTTTTAATGCAAACTCAGTTTCGGTCAAAGATCTCGTCAGTGCTTATATGAAAAATATTATTCAAATTATTTTTTATTTGAATAAGATTTTTTATATAAGCACTGAAGAGGTCTTTGACCGAAACTGAGTTTGCATTAAAAAGTCTTGAAATAATTTAATAAGTACAAAAATGTTTTATAACCTAACTAGTTTTAAATAGAAGTTGAATTATTCTTTATTAGTATTATTAAGTCATAATAATGAGCTATACTGTAGAATTTATAAAATCACTTAAAGTATTCTAACGGCATGAAAGATTAAAAGTTGTATCACACAAAAATGTTTGTGCTTAATATTAACCTTATTTTAATTCTCTTACCAACTGAAACTGTCTGGATAAGTGAATAAGCACTGTAATACATATTAGTAAAATTAACTTTTTACTTTTTGCTTACTTGATATTTTTTTCCCCTTGATTTTACAAATCACCCCTAGAGAGCAATATAACTCTTTATGGGAAAATCCTGATCTATAGCAATAACAACTCAAACTACTTTTTTTAGCCTACTGAGCTCACTAATTTTGATCGATAATATATCGAAAGTTACTTTGATATTTCAAAAAGGTTAAAGATGCGTAAAAGCTGATACAAAGCTCTACAAAATAAGACTAACTTGTAAAAAAATCTGGACCTGTTATTTAATTAGTTTCCAAACACAAAAATAGCTAGCGTTAAGGACTCACTTTACCTATTAACAATATTCTACAACAAGTGAGGAAAACAGTTATGGAGAATCAGCTGATAAATAGTTAAACTGAAGTTTAGAAAATAGCTATGTTTTAATAAGAATAGTGATGACCATTGAAAAAAGTGTAACCTGTGTAAAAGCGCAGGGTTGCCACAGATCAAGCTGAGAAAAATTTCCCGACTTTTCACTAAAATTTTCCTGACTTTTCTAAATCATACTCTTAATCTAAACTTATTCTAAAATACATAATTCAATACTTGAAACTATATAAAGCTTTCAACCTAATTTTAATAAAGGTTAAAACAACAATCTTTTTTTGCTGAATTAAATCATCAAACTTCCATTACATCACTTGAACCATCTGTGTATGATTAACATATTTGCAAAAAACAGCTCTATCTAGCAAAATGCTTGTATGATTACCTTACAAAAACAGCTTGTCTGAAAAAAGACACAATTTTTTAGCATTTCCTTACATAAATATATCTAAATAAACGAAACAACTTATAAGGTACTTTTACAGTTAAAACCTTAATATTGAGCTTCCACAACTAAAACCTGAAACATGTCCTGGACAAGACGTTAAAGGTATCCGTGGAGTGCGACTTTGATAACCAAAATTTTGTTCGTGCACCAGGTCCTAAGACCAAATATTTTGAGCGTCCTTTTTGTGGTTCAATAAACTATCTATAACTATATATAAACAATAACGAACTTCTACAATTAAAAACACAAAAGAACTTAATCAAATACTGTTTGTTTTATATGTACTAAAATTTGTTTTCTCCGTTTCTTTATTAGCATTTCAACCTCTTTATCTAATGAAGATATGGTTTTCTTCATCTGGTCTGCATCCCGCTTCATTTTCTTGGCAGTTAAAACCATTTGCCTCATTTTATTTAAACCGTTCTCATCTGCTGCCTCTACACTTGTCGAAAAGAATATTTTCTCTAAATCTAGCCACAATTTTTCTTTTCTTCATTTCTTTTCTTTTTGCATTCATTTATTTTTACCTCCAATTTTGCTGCCACAGTTATTTACTTTAACAAAAAACACTTTGATTCTAAAATTATGCCAGATAAACTTTTGTGTATATATCACAGTTTGAGTTTCAATATGGAAGTGTCCTTGCTACAGATCATCAATACTAAAAACATTACAAAAACTGCTTGTTAAAGTAGGGTAGTTGTTCAATATGTTAATAGAAAAATTTTTGCAGTTTTATAATAGATATTTTATTTTTTTATACCAGATGAAAGCAAATAATTTTGTTAATTTCTAGGAAAATTTTAGTCTGACTTTAGAGAACTTTTAATTTTTTTTACCATTTGAAGGCTTTGGAAAATAAGGAATTTTGTAAATTTTAACTGACAAAATTTGACTTTTTTTTAAAACCCCATTTTTCCTGACTTTATTTTATTTATTTTAGTTTTTCCTGACTTTTTTTTGATTTCCTGACTTTTCCTGACCTTGTGGCAACCCTGAAAAGCGTCTACCGTGCAACAGTGAAACCACTTACAAAAAGAACACTAAGCATTTCTAAACCGCTCCCCTTATATGTTATGTTTAATTTGTAAAATGTAAATATTTTTTTACACTTACCTTTTGCTTTTTGTAAGTTTGACGATTGACATCAATAGTAATATGTTTATTTTCTTGGAGAAATGTTGTCACTGTATTGTTAACATAAATAAGTCTTTTTATTTTATTTTATTAAACAATCATATAGTAGAATAGTAAACATGTATACACTTATATAAACTCAAGTTAAATATAATATATATTTGTTCAATTTTATTCTAACTTACATTGTGATTCAAAAGTAATTTGTGGTGAAACAAAAAAATTCATAAGTATTTTCTTAGAACTAGGGTCTATAACAAAGGAGAACAACTTGCAACTATCCACAGACTTTTTTAAATCCTCATTCATAAACAAAATATTTTGAAAGGTTTCTTTGTTTGGCTGTGAAACAAAAAAAAAAGATTTAAAAATTTAAATTAAATCAAGAAGCTATAATGTAAGTAGATTTAGTTATAACAAAATATTTTTTTTAAATAAACGTAGTAAACAATAGAACGATAAATTTTTATAAAAAACGCTTAAAGTTATAAATATTACATTTCTTATCTCAGAAAAATCAGCTTGATCATAAATATGGTCGACGCTGGAAATCTCAAAAATAAATTAAAAATTTTGTTTATTTTTTAAGGCAATACAGGAGTGCAAAACTTTTATCTACAAAAATAAACATTGTCTTCTACTTAAAAGCTTAAATTATACGCCATAAAATAGTACTACTTAAACAACATTAAATTTTTATTTAATTTTTGAAGTGTAGCCAATTTCGTATAAATTTTCAGACACAAGCGTATAAAAATAAACTTTTCATTGCCTATTTTCAAAAATACATTTAAAGTCTAGAACTATATTTTTTAAATTAAACTTTTGATTAAATTCATACAAAAATACGAGAAAATTATTATTAGTTCTTTATTATGCTCATTGATACTTTTAGCAATTAAGGCCATAGGGGGGGTCCACTTTGTTTTTTACAACTTGATCTTATTTTGTAGAACTTAATCTGAGCTATCAGACACTTTTAAGCGCTTAAAAAAACTCAAAGTAACTTTTGAGATATAAGCGATCAAAGAAAGGGCATTCAATAGGTTCCTTATGGAAGGCAAAAACTAAAAATGCAAAAAAAGACTATTTCACTAAAAATCTATCTCCTCCTTCATTTTTTGAGTAATCTTTCTGAAATTTTTTCAGAATATGTATCATTAAACTTTAAAGAGATCTATTGTAGGAATTTTTTTAGTTTTAAGTAAAAAAAAAAAATATTGTCAAAAAACTACCCTTTTTTTTAGTTTTTTGTGGATAAAAGTTTTATTTTTCAAAATTTAAAAAATTCCAACATTAGGATTCTTCAAAATATTAAAAGGAACATTTCCTGAAAATTTGAAGAAGATTGCTTGAAAAATGAAGGAGAAGATAGATTTTTAGTGAATTTTTAAATTTCCGAGAAAATTGACCCCAAAAAATCTGCGGTCCATACGTTTGCATCGGAAACTGTTTACAAAAAATAAAATATCTCAAAAGTTAAATGATGTTTTTGAATTCTATAAAAACAGGCTTGTAGTTTGTATTTTAAGCTTTCATATAAAAGCCAAAGTTAATTTTTGTAAAAAAAAATGTCGGACCCCCCCCTATGGCCTTAAAACTGTACAACAGTTGGACAAAAAGTTGGAAAGTTACAGAATAATAATTTTTATTTAGTTGTAAGGTCAGGGTTGCCACTCGTTTTTTCTAAAATTTTTCCAGGTTTTCCAAATTTCTTCCAGGTTTTTAAAAGTAAACATTTTTCGGTCTATTTTTAGTTTTAAGTTAATTTCTATAAAAGAAACTGTGTTAAATAGTACAAAAACATTTAAAAGATGCTGTAAAGTTACTTTAAATGTGTTTTAAAAAAAAACTTTTGATGATGACAAAAAAATTTTATTCATATGATAGATTTTTTGTGTCAAATTGAAATTTTAGTACTGAAAATGTTAAAATTATCATAAATTCCAGGTTTTTCCAGGTTTTTTTCAAAATTTCTCAAATTCCAGATTTTTCCAGGTTATTTTTGCCTAAATTGTCGAATTCCAGGTTTTTCAAGGTTTTTCCAGGTAAAGTGGCAACCCTGTAAGGTAAAAGTTCAAAAAAGGAAGGTAAAAATTCAACTGATATTTTCTTGATAAAAAACTTATTGAGTGAAAAATTATAAAAATTTTATCAAGTTAAAATTTGTTTATAACACTTGATATTGTTATATTTTACTTTGTAGTTTTAGATTGAAGTTAAAAGCTATTTGTCAAATAACAACTATGGCAAAATAACTGACCGTGAACACAGTTTTAAAAACGTTTAAGCTCTTTTTATTAGATCAAAATATACAATTATAAAATTAGTTAAAGTTATACTAAAGTTAAAGTGAGAAGGTAAGAAATATGTTTATCTAATTATACAATAAACCACAGTTTTTTGCGATTTTTTCATATATGATATATTTCTATCATCTTTCATCATAAAAGCGATTCTAACTTGAACAGTTGTTTAAGTAATAGCTTGTATAAAACAAATGTACTGTTTTTTTTTAATTCTCAAAATGTAATAAACTATTTAAAAGCCCTTTAAAAGGGGTTTTTGAAATTTGATTTAGTTTACCTAATTCTACTTTTTTTTTTCAATATATATAATTAAGTATCCGGGTAAGGCAAAAAATTTACAGATAAAAATTGAAACGTGTTTCCGGATCAGAAAGAAAAACTACCAACAACATAGAAATTTCCTGAATATATTATAGAAAAAAGCATTTTTTATACTAACTTGCAACCACGCAGATTATTTAACTCAAAAGCTATTAGAGTCAAAGAAACTATTAGTACTGTTGAGAAACTTCATGCAATTTTTGATGAAGAAAAACGTTGCCAAAAACTATTTAATAAACTTTTAATTAAATTTGAGTTAGCCTGAATATAAGCTAAAATATAACTTTACCTTAAACGTAAATTTTATTAATATCTTAATGTAAATTCATTAATGAGAGAAATAGATTTTTACATCCTAGTACAAACTTTATTTACGTATGACTTTGAGCAGGGTTTTTGAAAACGGACTATATGGTCCCCTTGTGAGCCAAGGGGAGTCGTGACTAGTGAAGGAATCATGTAGGTACCATAAGATCATAATCAATTTTTACACTATATATTATGGAGTTGATGATGAAGATCAATAAGGTCTTCAGCGTATTTGAGGGCAGATTTTTGAGAAATCTTATTAGATGGGGTCATCGAATTTATTGTTACATCAATGAAAAAAAAGTTTGGTAAACCGTGACTTAGAGACTTAACTTTTAAGTCGGCAACAAACTTTATAGGTAGGGTAGCTTTCAAATTTGTACGAGCGCACAAAAATGCAAGAAAGTTACTTTTGCACAAGGGGACAAAATTGCACGAAGGGTCACTTTTGCACGAGCAGACAATTTTGCATGGAGATAATTTTGTATGGGTTGAATTCTTTTTCTATTTTTTTAATTGTTGTTTATTATTTTTTTTTACTTTTACTTTTATCCCTAACTCTTACCCTCGGTCAGTAACTTTTTGTTCTGTTTTTTTCATTTTACTATTTTTTTTTTGCTCTTGTGCAAAAATGACCCTCCGTGCAAAATTGTCTTAGTGCAATTTTTTCCCCTCGTGCAATTTTGTCTTCGTGCAATCTTGACCTTTTCCCTTATAGGTGATATCTTTAAAAATTTGTAACCGTTATTGTTTGTAATGAAAAAGTGTTATTATATTTTATCTAATTGCTTTACCATTGATTTAAAAATTTCATAGTGAACTTTGAATTATTAAATCATATTTTAACTTGGTTTCCTAACTTATTGAACCATTTATATTATAGAAAACCTTGGTTTTAAACAAATAAATGCTAAAGATATATAAATTGAGTGAAACGTATACTATAGTTAAAAAAATATTGTCTACGATAAATAGTAAATGTAGTAACTTTTTTACTATATATTGTTTAAAAATAAAGCTAGCTAAAACTTAAATTCAATCAGTCCATTGATGACCCCAGCTAATAACTAAAACGTTTATTAATAATATTTATGTTTTTTATAACTACGTCCTGGACAAGACATTAAACCGCATGACTCAGTAACCAAAAAGTTTTATGTACACTAGGTGGTTAAACTAAACTTGTTGAGCACTTTTTTTGTTCTGTAAACAATAATACACATACATTTAATTTTTCTTTATGAAAACTGTTTTTGTTCGATAACATAAATAGTTTAATACAGTTAAATAGCAACAGTATATTAATTTGTTTAGATGTATAACAAAACAGTTTTTACATGTTTCATGTATGCTTTTGCATATAATCCTCAGAAAAGCTTTTCTTTATTGTAATTATATATCTAAATAACTATTTAGCTCCAGTTTTGTGTCAAGCACCATTGACCAAAATTTTATAATAAAATTACAAATGCATATTATCTTTAAACAAGTGACTGTTTAATTACAGAAAACAACTTATTTAAAAACTGTGTTAATAATTTTGTATAAAATGTACTACTTATGCTATCATTACGTAATATCTAACATTGTAGAAGTTATTACTGTACTAGTTTGCTGTTCATTGAATAAAACACCTGGCTGAGGAAGTGTTTAGAGCGCTGAAGCGACTGTTCCAGGCAAAATTTATTTTTTGTTTTACTTAACTTATATACATATATCAATTTAGAAGATCTCAAAATTTAACTCAAACCTCGCTTTAAACAAACATAAAAAAAATATTATTTATTGTTAACATTTTTCTATCTGTTATTTTAAACAATTTTGAAAGTTTATGCAAATTTAGCGTGTATTTAGGTCGAACATCTCAACGTTTCCACGTCAGGCGAGAGCAGCATGTCACGAAAAAACTAAAAAGATTTATTTTTAATGACGACGTGAAGCCTAAAGGTAAACAGTCATCTATTCATCAGCACCTCCTCAACAACCCTGTTTGTGCCGAAAACTACCTAGATAGTAAGTTCGAAATGCTATCCCTAGCGAGAAACACCTACCATCTCTTAGTTCTAGAATCTTTGTTTATTAGAACTCGCGAGCAAAAAAAATGCAAACAAAGAGATTTTTACAATTTAAAACTTTATAAATACAGGGTTGCCAGTCGTTTTTTCAAATTTTTTCCAGGTTTTCCAAATTTCTTCCAGGTTTTTAAAAGTACACATTTTTGGGTCTATTTTTAGTTTTAAGTTAATTTCTATTTAAGAAACTGTGTTAAATAGTTTAAAAACATTAAAAACATACTGTAAAGTTACTTTAAATGTGTTTTTTAATAAAAAAAATTTTGATGATGACAAAAAACCTTAATTATATGATAGATTTTTTGTGTAAAATCAAAATTTTACAACTGAAAATGTTAAAATTGTTAAAAATTCCAGGTTTTTTCAGGTTATTTTAGCCTAAATTGTCAAATTCCAGGTTTTTCCAGGTTTCCAGGTAAAGTGGCAACGCTGTTAATAGGGTGTTTTTTGTAGTATTATTGTTGTCGTTTTTGTCGTATTTTGTAATGTGCTTTTTATTTAATTTAGTTTCAGGTAAAAAATCTCTACTATTTTAAATGTTTTTGTTTCAGCAATTTTGTCTTATAAATTACTTCAAACTAGCTTAGTACAACTCAATTCTAATTTAAACTTTTTAAACAGACTTTTATACGTTATGACGTAACTATTTTTAGCTAGACTTTTCAAATTCATTGTATATAACTAAAATTACACTATAATATTAATAGTTTATATCAATATTATTCTGAGGATTCGCTAAATGAAATTAATTAATAAACTTTTTTCGAAAACGAGTGACTTATCTTTAATTTTTTTAGTTAAAACCAGTACCAAAACCAAACTATTCAAAAAGAAAAACAAAAACAGTATGACGTAAGAATTGAATATTGTACATTACAAAAATTCGGTACAAAAATTGATCTTTTTTCTAACTAATCAAACAACTAAAATTCACAAAAACAACAGTTAAGTGACCATAAAATACTTTAAAATTTGTTGTATTTTAAGAGGAGCTTTTTCATATGTCGACAAGACAATATGAATTCACTCCTATTATTTAAACAACCTTCCTTGTTTAAGACATACACAACGGTTGTTAATTCTTTCAAGCACAGCCTACAAACAGGGTTAAGGCCATAGGGGGGGGGGGGTAGAAGCCATTTTTTGACCAAAAATAACATATAGACTTATATTATAGTAAACCTCATAATCTTTCAGATGCTTTTTTTAGATTTTAAAAATATTAAGTAACTTTTTTTTTATGACCGGTTATATAAAGGGTTGTCTTTATAAAGGGTAACTTTAATGCCGTTTTTCTCGAGTTTTTAAAAACGGGCTTTAAAATCTATCTTCTCCTTCATTTTTCAAGCAATCTTCTTCAAATTTTCAGGAAATGTTCCTTACATTATGAGAAAAAAAAGTTATTTGTGAATTTTAATAATTTAAAAAAATAAAAATTTTATGACAAAAAAAAAAAAAAAAAGTGATTTTTTATCAAAAAAATTTTTTTTTTTTCAAAAAAAAGGTATTTTTACTTGAAATTTTTTAAAGTCACAAATAACGTTTTTTTGATATTGTATAAAGAATAGACTGTGAAAGTTTGAAGAAGATTGCTTAAAAAATGAAGGAGGAGATAGATTTTGAATGCATTAGTCTTTTTTCGCCGTTTTAGTTTTTCCTTCCCCATAAGGAACCTGTTATGCGGCCCGACTTTGGCCGGTTATATCTCAAAAACTAATTCGAATTTTTAAAAACGGTAAAAAGCAACTTGAAGCTAAGTAAAAACTCTATAAAATAAGATCAACTTGTAAAAAACATGGCCTACCCCCCCTATGGCCTTAATACCATCTGTTATTGGCTGTACTCTTTTTATCATCTCCCAAGTTAATTTTAAATCGATGTTTTGGCGCTTTAGAATCACTAAAATTTATTTAATCACTAAAATTTGCTAGTAATTATACTAGCGTACTTACTGAAGACTTAAGTCTAATAAAAAGCGCATGTAAATCAATACTTTATGTAGGGGTAGGGAGTACTTGGGTGATGTTTGCTGGACTTATGAGTCCATATTATTTGGATATTTTCTCCGTTAAAAGGAATCTGAAAAAAAAATAAAACGTTTTCAAAAAAAAAGTTTGCCGCCCAAAAACTAATACCACCCCCAAAGATCACATACTTTTTGATTTTTTGACTTAATCAGTAATAAAATCACTTATACATGTCCTAGATTTTAAAACTATATCTTAAATGAAAGCTTATAATTATTGGCATAAATTAAAGACATTTTAACTGCTTTTGTTGTTTTATGACGTCATTATTACACTAAATTTGCAAATTTTGTCAGTAAAGTTGTACTTTTTTTTAATATAAAACGCAAATTCTTCTGCTGTTTTACTTTTAGTTTTTTGATTTAGAATATAAAATGTGCTAAGTCAGCTAGGCAGAAAGATATTACTAATGTAATGTCAATTCAATTGCATGTTGATATGTATATAAAATACATTTTAAATCAAATTCCATTATTAGAAATTATCATTATTAAGAGCATTTTATATAAGTAAATTTAATAAAAATTAACTGCTATGAGTTTAAAGCTAAAAAAGATTTGATAAAAAGTTTTGAAATTAGAGAATTAAAATATTTAAACAAACTAACAAATCAAGTTTTAATTTATTTAGATGTACAATACTTTATTAACTTTAACTAATAGTAATTTTAAAACAATAACATACTTAAAGCTATTAAAAAATTACTACAGATAAACATTTATTGTTTTATTTAATAAAAATTCTTAAATTTAAAGAATAAAATTACATTAACTTTAATAAATTTACATGCACTTTCTATGATATATAAGTCTAGATTTTTTACTCTTAGACAGGTGCTCTCAAAAGTCATAATTTCTAATAACGGAACGTGATTTAAAATGTATTTTATATATTTATCAACATGCAATTGAATTGACATTACATCAGTAATATTATTCTGTCTAGCTGACTCGACACGTTTTATATTCTAAATCAAAAAACTAAAAGTAAAACGGCAGAAGAATTTGCTTTTTATATTAGAAATAAAGTACAATTTTACAGACAAAATTTGCATATTTATATAATAATGACGTCATAATACAACAAAAGCAGTTGAAATGTCTTTAATTTATTTCTATAATTATAAGCTTTCATTTCAGATAAAAATTTTAAATCTAGAACATGTATAAGTAATTTTATTACTGTTCAAATCGAAAAATCAAAAAATATGTGATTTTTGGGGTTGAAATCAGTTTTTTGGGCAGCAACTTTTTTTTTGCAATTTTTTTTTTCTAGATTCTTTTTAACTAAGCAAAAACACATCCGAATCATATACACTTGTTTGAATCTTACAATATGACCAAAAAAATGTACTGTAATCCCTACCCCTACATTTTACAGACAAATTTCGCACATTTAGGGTGATTATGACGTCATAATACATTAAAAGCAGTTAATATGTCTTTAAACATATGTCAATAAGTATAAGCTTTCATTAAGACATAATTTATAATTCTAGAACATGTATAAGTGATTTTACTACTTTTTAAGTCGAAAAATCGAAAAGTATGTGATTTTTGGGGGTGAAATTAGTTTTTTGGGAGGCCAACTTTTTTATAGATTTTTTTTTTCAGATTCTTCTAAATGAAGCAAAAACACATCCAAACATATGGACCTGAATAAATATTACAATATGACCAAAAAAATGTGCTGTACTCCCTACCCTACTTTATGAACAAGGAAACATGTGGCGAAATAATAGAGCAAATAGCACCAGCTCTCTTTTTGATGTAGCGCAGGGATCGTTTATGGGTGCAGAGTTATGTAAATTAGTAGGACTTTTTTTGTTAGACGGGTTGAAAAATATCTTTGGTTTAGAAAGAGTTGGGTTATACAAGAAGATGGTCTAGCTGTACTGCCTAATTCTTCTGGCTTTAGAGTTGAAAGGCTAAAAAACAAACGCACGCCTTCTTTAAGTCTATGAGGTTAAGAGTCACTGTTGAACCACCGATGTTGACGACTGACTACCTGGATGTAAAGCTCAACTTGTATGATCTCTCCTATATGCCTTATAAAAAGCAAAACGCTTAAATTATGAATATAAATAAATGATCTAGTCACCCAAAAAATATTATAAAACAAATACCAAATATAATTAATACACGTTTAATTAAAAGATAAAGTAACAGAGAAAACTTTTTAAGACAAAACACGACTACGAATTAATAATGAAAAAATGCGGTTACAATGATAAACTTAATTTTAAAACAACAGAGCAAAAAAATAAAACGAACAATAAAAATAAAAGAAAGCGAGATATAATTTGGTAAAATCCCCCATTCAGTCAAAACAAATATCGGCAGAGCATTTATAATTCTAGTAATATTATACAAAAATCTAAGACAGGATTCATTCAAAAACATCCTTTATTGAAGCAAACAACAAATAAAATCAATTTCGGCTAATACTTATCAACTATAATGAGTAAATTAAGTTGTAGTTGATAAGTGTTAGCCGAAATCGATTTTATTTGTTGTTTGCTTTAATAAAGGATGTTTTTATATAAATCCTGTCTTAGATTTTTGTATAATATATGCAGTACTAAAAAGTTATATACTAATTCAAGTAAAATAACATTTCAACCTAAATAACCCATTATCAAAGATTTTTAACAAACATAAAATGCCAATCAGTTATTCATGTATGGCGAACTTGGAGAGATTAATTAAGTCACACAATCTAAGGGTTTTAAACATAAGTAATTTAATCAAAAATTAGTGTAATTGCGCTGGTGGCTGCAAATATGATTATAAAACATTATAAAACAAATTCCTAACATAATAAATCAACGCCTAAATAAACGATCAAGCAAAGAAGAAAATTTTCTAAAGACTAAAGATGAATATGAAAAAATGCGGATACGACAACAAACTTAAATTTGAAAAACCTGAGAAACAACCTAATAATCAAAAACACAAAAGAAAAAGAAATGTAATCTGGTACAACCCTCCTTCTAGCAATTCTGTAAAAACTAATATTGGAAGAATATTTATAAATCTAGTCAAAAAACACTTCAATAAACAAAATCCGCTAACAAAAATTTTTAACAAACATAATATGCGAATAAGTTATTCGTGTACGGCAAATTTAGAGAATATCATTAAGGCACACAACCAAAAAATTTTAAATCAAAACTCAGGAATTCAAAGTCAATGCGGCTGCGCTGGTAGCTGTAAATATAATTTGAAAGGGGGTAATTGCCGTTCAGAGAACATCGTCTACAAGGCCACAGTTAACTCTGGCGTTGAGACGAGGTTCTATGTCGGCTTGTGCTCGACTCAGTTTAGATTCAGGTATGCCAATCATAAAAAATCTTTTAAAGGCGGCATATATGAAAATGACACTGAACTTTCGAAGTATGTTTGTGGCTTAAAGCGCAGCGGCATTGACTACGAAATATCCTGGGAAGTTATAAAAAGAGCACAGCCTATAGCCGACGGCAATAGCCCAATATGTAGGCTGTGTCTCAAAGAAGCATCAGCCGTTGTATATGCACTGAAAGACAAGAGATGTTTAAACAAAAGAAGCGAGTTTGTATCATCTTGTAGACATATAAAAAAGTCGCTTTTAAAGTTTAACAAGTTTTAATTTTATCTTAAAATAACCTAAATTTCAATTTGCATCTTAATTTTATCTTTATCTCTTTCAATTATCTGTCCTAATATATGGTTACTCACTGAAGTTATATGAATTTTTGCTAGTTTATTGTCTGTCGGTAGATTAATTTTTGCACAAGCCGTTTTGCATGAATTTTGATAGTTTCTAAATTACGTCATAATCTATTTATGCAAAAAATTTTTTACTTTCATTGGTGATTTTGTTTTGTGCTTTATTTTAACTTGTTTTGAAGCTGATGAGTGAATAGTCACGAAACTCGAGTCCTTTGAGTTTTGCATCTTTAAATAAACCTTTTTATTAATAAAGTCCTCAAGGTGGGCTCAGTGTGAAAAATTTAATTTATTAAGTTAAGTAATAGACTTCTCTATAAACAACTGTTTCTGCGTTCAACACACGTCCTCAGCCAAGTATTTTTATTTAATTAAAGGCAAACTTCTAAGTACAGTAACAATATTATAAAAATTAGATATTACATAACAATAGAATAATTAATTCGTGCATTTTAAACAACATTAATAACACAGTCTTTTATATAAATAGTTTTCGGTAATGAAAACAACCAGTTTGCAATCCATTTCTTTTCTTTAGATATATACTATTTATTTATTTGATTATATAAAAAACAATAAGTTTATACGACCGTTCCGTATATGAGATATATTACCTCATATACTTATCAGTTAAGCTAAAGTTTATTAAAAATGTTTGGCAGATATTTTGAATTTGAAAACTTTTTAAGTATACGACGTAGTAATAATGAAGGTTTTTGTACAGCAAGTTAAGTTTGAAAAAATACGCTGAACTTGTTAGTTTAAGAATTTAACGTAAAAAGTTTGGAAAGGGTGTATTAGAAAAATATTTTAAACTGTTCGCGGCTTAATTTTACTTTGATTTAATATTTAGTTAGTTTTAATTTTGCTAAAAATGTATTTTTGGTAATGAATGCATATATTTTGTCTTTCGCCTTTCTTGTTTAGTGTTATGTTCATATCTGATTTATCAATTTCTATTTTTCTAAGTTGCAAAGTTTGCAGCCGAATTTATTATTGAATTTTTATTTTTTCCTGTTTAGCATTTCCCATTTAATTTTGTAGTCTGTATTTTTATTTTTTAAACTCTAAATGTAGTTTGCCAGTTCTGCTGTATGTCTTTTGTTAATGTTGTTGAATGAAGATTTGTGATTCCTATATTTTTGTTTGAAAGCATTTCCTGTAGATCCTAAGTACTGTTTGGTTGTTTTATTGGATGTTATTCTTGCTCTATATATTAACAGAATCTAGAGGAAAACTTTCAAAAAAAGATATGAGAATCACAAATCTTCATTCAACAACATTATCAAAAGACATACAACAGAAAAAAATTGACAAAAATATTTAGTCAAATTTACAATAAAAAAACTTCTAAAAAACAGTAGCTTAATACAAACTTTACTTACAAAAAAATTCCTAAAACTCTTCAATCTACTAAATGATTCAACAAAATACCTTCCAAATAAGAAAATTGCATGACAGTTTAGTAATTAAGCTTGTGTTGTTGCTAATAAAATCATCAAATATAGTCTGTTTTGTTGGTAATACACCCATCAAAAAAAGTCCTTTAGCTGCTGCATCGTCTATTGCCTGTTTATGAAAAGTCTTTAATACAAATAAAGAAAAACTATAAAAATTAAAGTCATTACAATTAAAGATTGTAAAAATTCAAAAAATATTCATGTAATTTAATTTAACTTATATTTTAAAAACTTTTAACAAATAATTTTAACTATTATGGTTATCACAGCTTTTTTTTCAGTTTAGTTTTTGAAAAAACTTTATAAGGTTTAAAAATGATATTTTTACCACAAAAATGTCCCATCCTAACTCAAACATTTTATTATAAAATATTTTATTTATAAACTTCATCATTAAACTTAAATTATAATTTTTGATTAAAAAAAAATGTAACATTAGTTTAAGACCAAGTGATAAGAGGAGGTTATTTAATTTTTATAAATATCTTTTATTCAATATTTTGAACGATTTAGCCTGACTTTTACCTTCCTCTTAGATACTTGTTTTATGTACGCACTTCTAGTTAAATATGCATTCTGAATACGCATATTTTAATAAGCACGTGTTTTAAGTTCACATTGTTTTGACAAGTACGCATTTAGGTACGCACTTCTTATTAAGTACACATTATTGAACCGAAATAAAAACTTTCTTTCAGGTTTATTTTTTATTTAGACTATCAATTTTTAGCAATAAACTTTCCATTTAGTAGCTGCTGTGTTAAGAATGTGTACTTCAGCGAAAAATAAATGTAATAATAAGTTATTGAAATGTAAAAATAAATTATATCTTAAACATAAAAAAATTTGCACTTAACTGGGTATACTTTTTTTCACTGATTACTGCTTACCTTTTAGCAAATAATTTCTTAGTGTCACATGTGTGAAGTAAACCACTGTTAAAGAACTTTTAAATAAGATACTAAAACTAAATTGTAACTATTTCTGCAAAACGAAAATTAATATTTAAATTTAAACATTTGCAATTATCACTCATATAATTGATGCAAAACATTTGATTTAAAAAAATTTACGAAAGATATCTACTTTTATTTATTTTAAAAACTTAAGTAAGTCTACAATATATTACAAATAAATAACATGTTCTGTTATATAAATTAAATACTTTCTCATATCATTTAAAATAAAACCTTCAAATTAAAAAATCAATAAATACTTTTGTAGTCTTAATTACTTTACAAACTTAATAATAAACATAATAAAATAACCATACATCTGTTTAATAAAATGCTTTCTCCTATTATTTGTTATGAAATCTTTAAAATACAAAATTAATGACATTATCAGCTTTTACTTATTTTTGAAACTTAAATAACTCCGAAAAAATTACATAAAGAGGTAAACCATATACATAAACTTGTTACATAAAATACTAAACCAAGTGCTTAATTATAAAGATCTTAATAACTTATTTAAACAAAAAACAGTCTGATTCTAAAATTTTGCAAAATATACTTTTGTGTATATATCAAAGTTTCACTATGGAAGTGTCTTTGCCACAGATTATCAATACTAAAACATATAATACATACAACAACTAATTGTTCAAATAGGGTAATAGTTCAACATGTTTATAGGAAAATTTTACATATTAGTCTGACTTCAAAGGATTTTTTGTTAATTTTTTACCATTTTTTAAGGCTTTGAAAACTAAGAAATTTAGTAATTTAGAATGGACAAATTCTGACTTTTTGCCATTTTGACCTTAAATAACAAATTTATTCAAAAAACTGATTAGCCTGACCCGTGGCAACCCTGTAATCCTGTAGAGAAAAATTCCAAAATTTTCATTTTACAGGGGCAACAGATGCACCCTACTGCATACAGAACGATGTGAATTTAGCGAAATAGCTAAGTTTAAAAAATTTTAAGAAGCATGATGAGAATCTATATGAAAAGAAAACGAAGAGAAAAAAGAGGTTAGCTTGCATTCTACCGGGATCAAATAGTTTAAGTGGTCTCAAGTTGTATTTTCTTTTGAGTTTCTTATTTAAGGACATAGGAGGTCCGACATTTTTTTTGCAAAAAATAACATTGGATCTTATATGACAGCTTAATGTACGAACTACAAGCCAGTTTTTAGAGAATTAAATAGTCTTATTTAACTTTTGAGATATAGTAATTTTTATAAAAATTTTCCAATACAAACGTATGAATCGCAAGTTTTTTTGGGGTCAATTTTCTCAGAAATTTAAAAATCACTAAAAACCTATCTTCTCCTTTATTTTTTGAGCTAGAGACCTCAAACTTTCAGGAAACGTTATTTTTATAGTTTAAATAACTTTGAATGTTTAAATTTTAAAAATATTTAAAAGTAAAAACTTTAGATAAAAAAAGAAAAAGACAGATGGTTTTTTTTAATAAAAATTTTATTTGTTAAATTTAAAAAAATCCTGCATTCAATCTTTTATGAACTTAATAACACACTTTCTGTGAAAATTTGAAGAAGATTGCTTAAAATATAAAGGAGGAGATAGATTTTTAGTGAAATGGTCTTTTTTTGCGTTTTTAGTTTGGGCCTTCCATTAGGAACCTATTGAGGTTACCGACTTTGAGCACTCATATCTCAAAAAATACTTTGAATTTTTTTAAGCGGTTAAAAAGGTCTGATATATTAGATAAAACTCTATAAAATAAGATCAACTTGTAAAAATCAAGGTGGACCCCCCTATGCCCTTAACACTTTACAAATATCAACCTGAGTATTAAGCAGGTTACTATCCTTTACTGTAGAGCCAAATTATTAATACCTGATATCACCATAATCTATTATCTATATGACAACTTCCCAACCACCGCAAAAAAAAAATGAACATCAGGGTTACCACTCTTTTTGAAGAAAAAAGCAAGCCAAAGTCAGCAAAAACTAGCCAAGCTCATAAGAAACTTGAGCAAAAAACTAAAAAACAGTATCTATCATGCTTAAATACCTAAAAAAATGTAATATTAACAGAAGGACTTGAAGAAAAATAATCTATGTCTTGATGTGTGAAACTCATATAAATATCAAACTAGCCTGATTTCTTCAAAAAATTCAAGTAGATAAGAGTTAACTAGAGTAGCCTGAGTAAGCTTGCAACTTATTAAAACAATTACAAAATTAAAACAGCTTCAAGTTTATTATAAACTATAGATCTTATTTTAAACTTTCATGGTTTTTTAGTAACTGATATACTTTTTAGTAAATATTTTTTAGTACATTTAATACCATCCATAAAACACATACTTCTAAGATTAAATTAACTAAAACCTTATGCTTACAAGTTTATATTAGTACTACAGGGTTGCTACTCTTTTCCAGTCAATTAAAATTGTCTTTAGTGACCAAATATTGTCCTGAGTTAAGGGCATAGGGGAGCGAGTCCATCTTGATTTGTACAAGTTGATTTTATTTTGTAGAGTTTTATCTGAGCTATTAGACGTTTTCAGCCGCTTAAAAAATTTAAAATAGCTTTTGTGATATAAGCAATCGAAGTCGGCGACCTCAATAGGTTCCTAATGGAAGGCACAAACCAAAAAGGCGAAAAAGACTATTTCATTAAAAATATATATTCTCATTCATTTTTTAACCAATCTTCTTCAAATTCTTACAGTAAGTCCATTATTAATTTTAAAAAATTGAAGCAGGAATTTTTTTATTTTAGAAAAAAAATAATATATACAAAATTTTTTTTTGTTAAATTGTTATTTTTTAATATATTTTAAAACGCAACATTCAAAGTACTTTAAATTATAAAAGGAACATTTCCTGAAAGTTTGAGGTCTATAGCTCAGAAAATTAAGAAGAAGATAGATTTTTAGTAATTTTTTTAATTTCCAAGAAAATTTACTCCAAAAAATTTGCTGTCCATACGTTTGTATCAGAAACTTACAATATCTCAAAAGTTAAACAATATTTTTTAATTTTAAAAAACTAGCTAGTAGTTTGTACTTAAAGCTTTAATAAAAGATTCAATGTTATTTCAAGTTGAAAAAAATTTTGGACCTTCCCCCCTATGCCCTTAACTTAAACTGTCATAAGTCATTTTGAGTTTTTTTAAATCCTTGATAAAGTTATTTTACTTTTCAAAATTAATAAAAATCAAGTTTTTTAACAAAATTAGTTATAAAAAAAACAATATATTGAAAATTTATTGACTAAATATAATTTCAAATATAGTAAAAATATGTCTGTAAATATTCTTTCAGAACCGGTCAAAATTACACGAGGGACTTAATTGCACAAAGACAAAATTGCATGAAAGAAATGAAAAATATGAACTGTTTACCAACTTAAAATTGCCCATTTAAAAGTAATTACACCATGATATGCTAAATCGCCAAAAAAATGGCAACATTGTCCATTGTACCAAACCCTGACTTAAATTATCTTTAAATCATTTAAAGTTAAATAAAAACTGACCTGTGAAAAAGATGCATCCATTTCCAAAGTGCATACTAAAAAATAAATGAATGTTAAAATACTTGATAGGTAAAATGTTATGGTATTAAGTTCAAACCTTTTTGACAAACTTGAAACTTCCTTTTGGGACACTTAGAAATATGCTTTTCATTCTCTGTAAATGTTGCAGTTTTACTTTAATCAAGATATAAATTATTTTAATAATAAAAATAATTGTTTGTAAATGATATCATAGTTACTTCAACTTTTAGAAAAGTCAGTTATAAAAATGTACTAACTTCCAGTATCATTTTTCATGTTAGCCATACTAAGTTACTTTATAGATCTATAATAAATTTACCAATTAATTCTGTCTATAGTTGTTACTAGATAAAATTAGTTTAAAACTAAATTATTTATATAAAAATACCAACATACACTTTCTGATTTTTGTAGAATTTTTTTTTACTTTATAGTTATAATAACTACAGTATAAAACTGAACTTAAAGTATAATAATGTTAACATTTCAAAAGATTGACAATTAACTTTTATCAAACTTTTAAATGTTTATAATATTATATTTCAAGTCCAGTTTAATTTTGTTTTTATTGCAAAAACTACAAAAAAGACATCAATCAGTCAAAATACTGAAGTGAAAGGATTTATTTTTACAATTTTTAAACTTAATCATAGATTGATATACGGTTTTAACTCTTGAAGTCAAAATATAAATCCTGAGTAACATTAAACTAAACTGAGTTTTAAAAAAATTTTGCTCTTGGCGGAAACTACTTATACCTGATAATCATTTTTCTTTTAAATAACAAAAAGAAAGGTTATTTATTTACGATTTTTTGATTTAACAATAAAACCTAAACTTGTGAGAAATACTATTCTAAAATATTTAAACAGAGTGGCCAGCTGTTTTTGACAAATTTCTTTCAGGTTTTCTGAATTTCTTACAAGTTTTTGAAAATACTTGTTTTTGGGTCTATTTCAAGTAAAATAAAGTTGAAGGTGAAGAACTGTGTTAAATAATAAAAAAATATTTTAAAACTACTGTAAAGCTAGTTTAAAATTAGTTTTTATTTTAAAAAAATTGCTGATGTCAAAAAAAAATATTCTATATGATAGATTTGTCAAATCTAAATTTTACTACTTAACATGTAAAAAAGTTTAAAATTCCAGGTTTTTTGGTGATGTTTCTACAAAACTCCAAGTTTTTCCAGTTTTTTTTTTAATTTATTAAATTCCAGGTTTTTCAAGGTTTTTTTGGCTTATATATAATTTAGGCTTAATATTTTTGATCTAAATAGTAATAAATTCACTTATAAATATAATAAACTTATAACTTATATCTAGAAAAAAGCTTTATTAATAGGCATACCATTATTTAATTTATTTTTACAATTGCTTTTGATGTATTATGTGGGGTTAGGTGTCAAATATGCACTAAAGGACACTTTTGCACAAAGACACCTTTACACAGATTGACATTTTTGCACAGGTTTAAACTTTTTTTTACTATCACTTTCACCCCTAGCCTTTACCCTTGGTCAGTAACTTTTTTTATTAATTTATTTTATTTTGTGTTTTTCAACTATCACTGTTAGCCCAACATTTACTTTAATTGGTATTTCTTTATCTTACTGACGTTTTTGTTCTTATTTTCTATTGTTTATTTATTTATTTTTTTACAAGCCCTAACCCTTGTTTTGTAATTATTTTTTTGCATATTTTACCTTTCCCTAGCATGAGGTAGTAACAAAATAGATACACTTTGTTGTTCTTTAAATGACCTCCAGTGGACCTAAAGGATTATTCATCAACAATCACTTATAGAAACTTAATCAATGTATGTTTGTGTGTTCAGTTAACTGTCAACTTGTAAACAAGCACATCACATTTAAGATTCTGCTTCTAACACTCTATAAGATAGTCAATAGGAATGTTCATAACTTTAATGTAGAATTTATCACCCTTTATGATGATCAAATTGGTGTGATCAACCCTTTTGTTAAACTTGAGCTTGTCTCACTGCATACAAAAGCCCAGGCTTCTACTCTGCAGACTTTTGTTGATGTTTTTGTTGATTGTATTTATACGAGCGTACCAGATGTCTTGCCTGGTCGATAATGTATAAAACGCTGCACAGCAAAGGACAATGCTGACGTCACTAATCAATACCAGCAAATGGTTGCTTAAGGATGTCTTGCCAAATATGTGTACTATTTCTGCAAATATGGACCAGTTTTTATGGCTCACTGAGCATAAAAAAGCATTTAAAGTACTAACTTTCAAAATTCAACAAAAACTAATCAAAGACAATATGTAAGCCAACAAGTAACTTAAGCAACAACAAAAAAAGAAAGTCTAAAATGAAACATTGTTAAATTTCAAAACTACCAAGGTATATGAGACAGTAAATTAAATAAGGAACTAATTTAAAATTAACTATTTTTAAGTGTTGTCCAAAATTATAAAATGAAAAAATTATGTAATTTTTTTTTTTCATTATAGTTACAGTTTATTGCTAGTTTTTCATTATACTTAAAGTACTAAAAAACTATTTATATTCTTTAGCTTTGTTTTATTTCTGGAAGATAATACATTAAATCAAAATAAAAATATTTATTTTCATCCTTTTTACTTAGTAATAATTAATGTAATTAAAAACTTTAAATTATTAAAGCTAAAACTATTTATGACTAATATACTAATAACTTATTTATTATATTAATATTTGGTAGATATTTTTTTTTTACTTCCTTGAATAAATGAAAATAATGCTGACTTATATAATATATATTATTTTTAATTGTATTACAAATTTTTGGAAATCAGATTTAATTTTAAAATAATCGTGCAAAATAAAACTTATAATAAAACTAAATAATTTTTTAATTTAATTAGAACTACTTGACTAAAAAATCTTATAAGATTATACACTTTATTATAAAAAATTAACTAATGAAACTCTTAAACATTTAAATATTTAGTTTAATATTAATAGTTTAAGTATCTAAAAAGGCTAAATACAGATCATCTGAGTAGAAATTTCTAGTTTTTGTTAAAATTGTATTTTATTAGACAGATTATTGATATTATTAAAATTATGATTTTGAAAAATTAACAATTAATGCTAAAAAAATTAAAAAAAACAAACACTTAAAAAACACGAATTTACATCCTCAACCAATTTCCATCAACTCATATCTTTTATTAATTGTTTCTTTAAAATAATAAGACTATCGAAATATCTTTACAACTCAGTAAAGTTTTTGAGAACAGTAATATCATTCAAAACACACTGCCTACGGTAAAATACTATACATGAGTTAGTTTTGATAAATGCAATCTAACAATGAACGTAAACATTATATTTTACTAAATCGACCAAGTTGTATTTAACAAAACTTAATTAGTAACTGTATTTTAAAACGTTTATACTAATTTTTTAACATAAAATTAGATTTTTAAACAAAAAGTGTAATAATATTTAAGGTGTTTTTAAAGAATAAATTATATATTTAAGCTGAGTGGAAAAAAAGCTTTTAAAGTTTATAATTAATAAGTAAATGTAAAAAAAATAATTTAAAATAAGAATGTAGTAATTTATTTGTACTCAA
Source organism: Thalia democratica (assembly GCF_965202585.1). Classification (NCBI taxonomy): domain Eukaryota; kingdom Metazoa; phylum Chordata; class Thaliacea; order Salpida; family Salpidae; genus Thalia; species Thalia democratica. The sequence goes on along the minus strand of NC_139169.1, from coordinate 52,291,691 downwards.
AACATAAAAAAAGACATAAGAGTTTGTAAGGGGCAGATTTTAACTTTTTGTAAATTTAAGTCATAACATAAACTTTATATTTCTTCATAACACCTTAAGTTAAAGAAATTAATACTTACATAAGGTTTGTGAAAATTACTGATAGTTATATTGTTTGTTACTTGTATTATTTTTATGGTGTATCACAATTTTTTTTTTGTTTACTAAACAATTTCAATAATGTACATATATTTCTACAGGGTTGCCACTTGTTTTTTCAAAAAATTTTCAATGTTTTTAAAAGTACACACTTCTGGATTTATTTTTAGTTTAGAAGTTAAATTTTAGGTAAGAAACTGTGTTAAATAGTATAAAAATATTGAAAAAATACTGTAAAGCTACTTAAAATGTGTTTTTTAATAAAAAAATTTTTGGTGATGACAAAAATTTTTTATCTATACAATAAATGTTTTGAGTAAAACCGAAATTTTACTACTGAACATGTTAAAATTATTAAAAATTTCAGATTTTTTCTAGGTTTTTTGTTCAAAATTAAGATTTTTCCAGGTTTTTTTGCTTAAATTGTCAAATTCCAGGTTTTTCCAGGATTCCAGGTAAAGTGGCAACCCTGTTTCTAGTGTTGCAAAAAACAATATACTTTTTTGTAAGTAATAAATTATTTAATCAATAGTTGTCTATGGAAGAGAACTGCAATAACTAATTTTGTTGATAAGAGTAAAATATGTGAAATATATAAACCCAAAATCAACTATCTTTTGCAAACCCGACAGCCGAATTGCTAAAGTTGTCAGGCTTTCTCATTTGTGATCAAGAGACCCAAATTCAAAACAACCAAGCGTACATTTTAATTTGAAATTATTATTGAATATTATTTTTTTTAACAAATGAGTTATTTACAATAATCAGACTAGATATTAAAAACCATTAATAGTTAGTTAATTTTTTTTTTAGATTAAAAGTAAACTAATTTTGTATTTATCGAAATAAATGTTTTATCTTTTTATTTTGAGGTCATATTATTTTACAGGTTTATTAAATACTAATTTAAATATGTTTATAGGTCATCTTAAATGACCATAAAACAATTTATAACTTTTAAATATATTTTAAAAACTTTTGAGGCATATATTACTTGTATTTGTTTTAATAGATTTATATTTGAGGTTCTAAATTGAACAAATATAGTTCTCAACTTATTTAAAAATAAGGAGACAAATATACAAGATTAATTATTCAAGATTTTTATTTGCAAAACTAAGTTTCACCCTTAAAAGAATCTTCAGTTACAATTTAAATTTGAAAAATAAATGTTAAACAGAACATGGAAGATATAATAAAGCAAAACAAATTAAGTAAATTATAAAATGTAAATTATGTTAATTAGAAAATTTATCAAAAATTTGAATAAATGCTAATAATGTTTTTTGAAGTTAAAAGTTTTACATTCAGTATAATTAAGTTTCAATTTAAAGACTCAAAAGTTTCTTTGTACATTATAGTATGTAAGTAGCTTGTTTTATTCCTTAACTTTTGAGCCACTAATAATTTTTTTTATATAAAAGTTTTACTTTCAGTTTTTTAAGAGCCTAAACCAATAGTATTTATTTAGTATTTATTCAAATACTTTATTAATTTTCTAAATAACAAAATTTACAATTTCTAATTTACTTGTTTTGTTTTGCTTTATAGTATCTTCCATGATTTGTTTAACTTTTATTTTTCAAATTTAAATTGTAATTGCAGATCCCTTTAAGGGTGAAACTTAGTTTTGCAAATAAAAATCTTGAATAATTATTCTTGTGTATTTGTTTCCTTTTTTTTTTATAAGTTGAAAACTATTTTTGTTCAATTTAGAAACTCAAATATAAATCTATTAAAAAAATACAAGTATTATATGCCTCAAAAGTTTACAAAATATATCTAAAAGTTATAAATTGTTTTATGGTTATTTAAGATGACCTGTAAACATATTTAAATTAGTATTTAATAAACCTGTTATTAAAATTACAATAATAATATAATATATTCAAACTGTTGTTAATAACATTTAACATTCTAGGTTTTCAGGTTAAATGACCAGCTTGTTTTTTTAAGTTAGGTAAAAGTCCAATTTTTTTTTCATTTTTCAAATCAAATTTCAATTTGTTTTTCAACTTGGCTTGCTTTGGTTGTTATTAGTGCAATTATGAAACATTGTTATTTCATGCTCAGTAAACCATAAAAAACAGGTCCTTATTTGCAGAAATAGTACACCTATTTAGCAAGACAACCATTGCTTAATGTGAAAGCATGATAAACCATTTGTAGATTGAAGACTGCAATTTTTTGGTTGTGACTGATGAGTATTAAAAGGACAAAAAATTCTCAGTCTACCTAAAGCTTATGTTCTGATGATCAAATTGGTGTGATCAACCCTTTTGTTTTATCTGTCTTCATTGTTGTATTTATTTTGCAGTATTTTTTGTTCAACTGGTAGATGAGCTGCTTTGTCACTTTTTAATAACATCATTAGTTCAAATTATTTAATATATTTAAAACTCCTTTACTCAAAGCCTGTACTAATTACATAAATAAAGAAGTGTTTCCTTAAAATTTGAGGTTTCTAATTCAAAAAGTGAGGAGAAAATTATTTTTTAGTATAATGTTAAATTTATGATAAGATTGAAAATGAAAAATTTATGGTCTTAACTTTTGTATTGCAAATGTTTTACAAAAACTTTAAAAGCTCAAAACAAGGCTGCCAGTTTTTGAGTCAAAAAAAATTCTTACCAAAAATTGTCGTGTGTCATCCTGAGGTATTTTAATCTTTGAAAAAAAAAATATTTGCCTCTTGTGCAAACATAATGTTATTTATTGAAGTAGTTAACAGCTAGCCACATGGCTAAAAAAAAGTAAATACCATTTATAAATCTAATTCTTCTACAAAATTGGTTGTAAATAACAAAATATTAAAATAGAATAAACTAAAACTTTATTGAGAATTTTTTTAATCTTCAAACTATCCTGAGTCAACCTGAGTTTAGAAGAAAATTATTCCTTGAGTCATCCTGATATTTTCAAAAACTTCAAAATATCCCAACTAATTCTGAGTTTCTTAAGTGTGTGGCGACCATGTCAATAGTCATATAAATTTTTAAATCTATAAAAACTGGCTTATAGTTTATATTTAAAGCTAAATTTTAGAGTTGACGTTAATTTTTGTAAAACAAATGTTTTACCCCCCTCCTATCATGGCCTTAACTGTAACAAAATATAACCCTTCTACTAACAATACTATTTAGGTATTATTTCTCAGTAAAAAAAATTAGATCTTTTATTATAAATATTTCTTTTCTTATCAATTTACATTTAAAATAGAACCTAGATGCAAGTTCAGCATATAACATTTAGGTGGGTCTTTCAACTTATAATTGCTTCAGGCTTCAACTCAATCCTGTAAATCCCATCAAAGCTTTTAATTCTAAAAAAGGCAATATACCGTATGTCCTATGAACCTTCATTGATTAATGCTGCATAAATGTGTTCTACCACAACATCTTTATTCCTATCTTGTTGTATATTAGGGGAAGAAACCTCTACTACATTTCCGTTTGTTAAAAAAAAAAAAATTATTTTCTGACAAAAAAGCAGAGCAGCTTAAAAATCTTTTATCATAGGAGTTACTATTTACTTTTAAAATCTTTGGACTTTTAAAAAACTTTATGTTTGTACGACTCTCTAAGGAATATAAAATCAGTTTGGACAATAACTTTTTTATGATAAGAATGAGATTTTTTAATTGATTGTAGCTCTTCCACGCTCCTCACTAAAAGTCACCCAAACTTTTACCTAGTTTATTTAGCATGTACTGATCTTTTTTCTTACCCTTATCAATTTCCTCTGTTTCTGTAAAAGTTTAAAATTTTTTGGTCTGCTACCCATCTTTACTCCACCATATTTCTAAATTTAGGAACTAGATTTTATCTTTTCAAAGCCATATGATGAAAAAACCAGAGTAAAGTCATTTCTTATCCCTTTGCTGTGAATCATTGGTTCCTATACTTTACTATTGCAAAACCTCTTTTGAAATAACATAATACTATGTTAACAAAAAAGCTTATAACAACTGAAACATTCTAAAAATATAACTCTTATGTGAATAATATTTATTTAAAAATAAACTAAAAAGTTCTCAAAAAGTTTAAACCAAGGACTGGGTGTACAAAAAACCGTTTGGTTATCAAGTCATATGAACTATAATACTTTTCAAGTTATGGATAATTGACAAGTTTCAATAAGTACAAAACTTAGAACTCAGTCCACCAAAGGCTTGTAGTCTAATGATCAAATCAGTATGATCAAACGTTAATGTTAATTTTTATACTACAAAAATTAAATTAAAAAAAACTAAAATTAGTTTTTTAAAATTGTAGGCCAAGTTAGAATTTTAAATTAGCAAAAAGTACATTATAACAGATAAAATTTGCATATTTTGTGTGATTATGACGTCATATTAAATAAAAGTAATGAAATTACTTTTAATATATGCCCAAAAAACATAAGGCTTTATATATAAAATATAAGTTATAAGTCATATATCAAACAATCATCTTACATAAAATCATTTATATTTTACATTACTTTAATAACTACAATGTTTTTTAAGTCAAAAAGTTGAAATACTTGAGATCTTTGGGAGTCAAAACAAATTTTTGGCTTGGTACTTCTGATTTTTTTTTAATTAAAATTAAAAACTAAAATTTAATTTTTCTTAATGAATCCAAAACTCATCCAAATCCAACTAGTCTATGTATACAGCAAATATTACCCAAGTACTCTATAGCCCTATATCTATCACCTTTTTCCTACTTGATATCTTAATGTAATATGAGTATACACGAAGTAGCCTAAATATACAAACTTAATGGGCAACAAAGTATACCCTAAAGCAAACTGTCCTCAGTAAAAGTGTATCTTAAGGCCATAAGGTCAGGGTTAAATATTCTTTTACAAAACCTAATATTGGCTCTTATATTAAAGCTATAAGTAAAAACTAAAAGCCAATTTTTTTTTAATTAAAAGTTTTATTTTACTTTTGGGATATTGAATTTTTTCCAAAAAATTGGAACAAAGATATATTAGAATTAGCATTTTTTTTATTGTCAAACATGTCAGATATTTAAAACTTAACTAAAAATATATTTTCTATTTAATGTTTTGAGCTGGAGACCTCAACCTTTTAGAAAAAATTTCTTATATAGCTTAAAGGGTTTTAAATGTAGGCTTTTTTCTATTATAAGAAAACAATAATTTTATATAAAAGTAACAAAAATAAGTGGGTTTTTTAAGCAAAGTTTTTATTCAACTAAAACAAAATATTTTGCATTGAAAAGATTAAATATTTGTAAGGACTTACGGTAAAAAGTTGAAGATAAGTTAAAAAATGAAGGAGTATTTTAAATGATATGGCCTACTTTTGTGTTTTTGGTTTGCACTATCGATCACCAACCTATTGAGCTCACTAATTGTGCTTGCTTATACCTTTGTTAAGTAGTTAAAAATGTTTGATAGCTAAAATAAAACTCAAAAAAAAAGATATAATTGTAAAAATTAAGGAACCCCCATAGGCTTTTTAACAAACTAATTTAACTGATTACTTGACTATTATTAAGTAGTTATTTCAACCACTTACATTCTATTATTAGTCACAACGTTCTTAGGTTGATTTTTCTCAAAAGTTGTCATTTAAACTAAACAAGAAGCTATGATGTATTGTTTAATAAGCTATTTAAATATGTTTATCAATATTGTTAAAAATCAAACAACATTAATTTAATGTTAAATGAAAATATTTAAGAAAAGTTGAATTTTTGATATACTTATGTCCAAACCTATAAACATTGAAATTTTTTATTTATTATTTTTACTGTCAAAAAACCAGTATAATTAGTATCAATTCAAAATTTTATTATCAAAACAATGTTTCACTTGCTTGAACCTAGTCAAACAAGATCATCAGTTGAGTTAGGAAGTTAGTTATTTAATGGTTATATATTCATTATAAGACCAGTTCAATGCATTTTATCAACAACTAATTGTGAGTTCACTATTGTGGTGGTGATCACATGATTGGTTGTTGGTGTTTTTATTGTTGTAGTGCTGGTGGACACTTACTTAGGGGTTAAGGCTTCATGATTTTCCCACACTTTGTGGTTTTTAGAGTTGAGATTTTTGCCTTGTGAGTGTTCTCCAAATGGCGTGTCACCAAGGGATTTTAATTGTTTAAAAGATAGTTTTTTGTTTATTCTATTTTTGGAAGAGGTAAGGTTTGGAAATGATGTTTTTTTAACATAATAATTTTTAACACATTAACACAGCAGTTTGGTTATACGCACAAATCATGTTCAACAACATTTGAAGGAACATTTTGCTATTTTTTATTGATATTCAAAATATATTTACTACCAGGTCTAAATTTGTTCAATCTGCTTTTTAAAAAGTAAAGACATCGATAAGGTACGCACTTTGAGAGGTACGCAACGCACCCAAGTAAATTACGCACTATTTTTTTTATTTTGTTTGGAACTAAATATTCATGACTTTTTTACAGGTGTTATCAGAGACGTAGACAAACTTTTTAAAGCAAAGAAAGATAACTGTGACTACTATTTCAACTACGTTTGACTTTTTTACTATATCAAAACTTTATCGTCTGACAAATAAAAATTATTATTTTTATATATAATGTATTTGACTAAAACTAAAAGATAAATAATTAGATATAATTAAGTTTTGTTAAACCAAAGTTTAATTAAACTTGTACAAGAACTGTTTTAAATGAAAATTAATTATATTTATCAGTATATAAAAGTAAGAATGCAACTATTTCAAAGAAATGAAATTTAAATATAATTTCGAAACTTGTTAAATATAACAAATACACTGTACTTTTATTTTAAATATACTACTCTGAGTTTTTGTTTTACTGTGTTTCTTTTTTCGTCTGCTTTGTTTGCTGAAAAATAAATTTAAATAAATTAACAAACATATTTTATTAGATTGTACCTATACAACAAAGGTTTTAGAAGTTTTGAAATAGTTTCAAGTCAATTTATTTCTAGAATATTTGAACACTTTGTAAAAAACTAAATTTTTGAAATAATTTTTTTAAACATGATTATTTACCTAAAACTTAGTTATAAAAGGCCGTTTCATAGCAATTTAGAAGCAACTGCTACGCTCTTTTTGTTTGTTTTTTTTATATTAGAAACAAAAGTAAAACAATGATTTTAAAAAAAGTTAAAACATTATTAAAGGAAAGTAAAGTAGAAGCGCAGTAGGTTTCGGGTTAGGTAAAATTCCCTTTTTATATTGTTTACATAATTTTGATATTTATATCCATGTTTACAAACTTATATTCAAATTGTATCTTTACCAGGGCCTAAATTTAAGATGAAATTTAATAATGTAGTTTATCATTAATAATTAGTAAATTAGTAAATTAAAAACGCACAAAACTTTTGGTCCTAAGACGTGTTATTCGATACAAAGAACCTTTCGATTATTGAGTCTTGCACGACGGATATCTTTTGTAATATATAATAATTATTACATAACTGTAATTATTATATATTATAATAATATGCAAAATAAATTTTAAAAAAATAATTTGAAGTATTAAACATTTAATTGCATTAATAATTTTTTAAATATTGCATTTTAATGACTATAATATAACGAAAATTAAATATCTCAGTTTAATTTATTTTTTTAAAGTTTTAGGAGCATGCAACATTAAAACGTAAAATTAAATTAAAATATTGCAATTTAAATTATACAGTTTAAATTTAATTTGCTTATAATATAATATTAATATATATAAAAGAAAAATACAAATTAAAGTATCTTTATAAAATTTTTAATTGACCTGTTTTTCTAATTATTAAAATTTTACCATTTTTATATAATGCAAATTAAATTTATAGTTTTAGAGAAATATATTATAAAACTTTAGCTGCTTAATTCATTATTACATTAGATTAAAATAAAATATTTCACTTTAAATTTAATTTACTTATAATACAATACTAATATATGTAAAAGAAATATACAAATTAAAGTAAATTTAAAATATATCTAATTGAATTTTTTTTAAGTTATTAAAATTTTACTATTTTTATATAATGCGATTTAAATTTATATTTTTAGAGAAATAAATTAACAATTTAGCTGCATATTACATTAAATATTTGATTGAATTGAAATATTTCAGTTCAAATTTAATTGACTTATAATATAATTTTTAATATTTAAAAACAATTATTTATACAACAGTCAATTTTGCTTAACTTGTTTTATTATCTCTACAAGTTTATGCATGCATAATATTTATTGTTTATATAAAATTTACAAGGTATTTGATATATATATAGCTTTGTAAAATTGCTATTCTATATTCAAAAACTATGTATGTGCCTTATAAAACAATAAATCTTTCAATACATTTTTCTTTATTTTATTAAGTATCTGCAAAATAATTATTTTTTTCTTTATTCAACAATAATATATTAAAACAAACCTTTTGGTTACCGAGTCGTTAACATCATGCTTATACAACCTAATACTATTTAATATTTTTTTTTTTTAAGAAATAACACAACCAAAAAAGAAAGTAAGTAAAATGTAAATTTTGAATAGTATATTTACTCAGAAAATTGTAAACAAAACGTTAATTTAAACTTTTCTAACAAACTTAAAATAAATAAAAAAGTAAAAAAAACAGTCGTTCGAAAAAAGTTGTATATATTGTCTGATTACAGTTAAGTATGTGTGCCCCGACTGGAGTTTTGATACAGATGTACAGTTGACTAAACTAAACTTATTCTTAATGGTTTAGAACATAAATTTAAATTATCATTTAAGTTAATATTATTACCTATAAGCAGATTAACCTGTTTGATTCAATTAAGTATATTCTATACTTTTTTAATTTTAATTTTTTAAATCATTTTAAAGGTGGAGTTTCACGTTAAAAAAATTAAGTTATTCTTATAAAACATTAATTGGGCTTAGTCGTGGTTTAAAGATTAAAACAGCATAATCAAAACTTTATGTTAATTTGAACTGGTCTCTCTGCTCACAAAAATCTAGATTTTGGCATTGTAAGATAATTTTCGTTAAGTTTTTTTATTTAAATTGTAACATTTTAAAAATTAGATCAAACATAGTTCTAAACAATTTATGCTATATATTGTTATCACCTTTTTCACGATGCAGTGGTAAAAATTGTAAAACCTTAATTGTGTAAAAACGAAAAACAATAGTTAAATTCATTTTGTGTTAATTTAAAATATACTTTTGTTAAATAAGCTTGTGTTTAAATATTAGATTAGTTTTTGTATTATAAATGTTTAGTTAAATCTTGTTCCGCTATGACTGATTTTTCGTGACAAAAATTGATGAATCAAATTTAAAAGTTAAATACAAGTTGTTTTTTTTAAAAGGTCTGTAGTTTTGAGTTTTAAAAGTTATTATATTTAAATCAATGTTAGAGTTTCATTTCTTTAAAGTAGTTGCATTCTTACTTTTATTTTTATATACTGATAAATATAAATAATTTTTATTTAAAACAGTTCTCGTACAAGTTTAATTAAACTTTGGTTTACAAAACTTAAATTAACTCTAATTAGTGTTTTTTTTAGTTTTAGTCAATTACATTATATATAAATATAATAATTTTTATTTGTCAGACGATAAAGTTTTGATAAAGTAAAAAAATCAAACGTAGTTGAAATGTCATTAGTAGTTACAGTTTTCTTTCTTTGCTTTAAAAAGGTTGTCTTCGTCTCTGACAATATACTTGTAAAATGTTTTTAAACATTTTGTTCTAATTAAAAAAAAAAATAAATGGTGCGTACCTTACCTGGATGCGTACTTCTCAAAGTGCGTACCTTACCGATGTATTTACTTTTTAAAAAGCAGATAAAAAAAAAAATTGGACCTGGTAGTAAATATATATTGAATATCAATAAAAATAGCAAAATGTTCCTTCAAATATTTTTGAATATCGTGTGCCCGGATTCGTGTGTACAACCGGAATTTGAATTGGCATGTAACCTAAAACTTGAATTACAACAACTTAGCTGTTGGTTTGAATTTGTTTACATCAGCTATATTTTTTAAAGCTTAGATAGTTTAAGGGCATAGGGGGGGGGGGGGGTCCACACTGATTTTTACAAGTTGATCTTATTTTATAGAGTGTTATCTGAGCTATCAGACATTTTTATCAACTTGAAAAAATTCCAAGTTGTTTTTGAGATATGAGCAATCAAAGTTGGTGACCTCAATAGGTTCCTAACGGAAGGTTTAAACTAAAAATGCAAAAAAAGGCCATTTCCCTAAAAATCAGTCTTGTTCTATTTTTAAACAATTTTCTTCAAATTTTCACAGAAAGTCTATTATTAAATTTTAAGAAAGTTAAAACCAGGAATTTTTATAATTTAAAAAAAGGAAATTTTTATTCAAAAAAATCACCTATTTCTTTGTTTTTTATCTAAAATTTTTAATTTTTGATATTTTTAAAATTGCAACATTCAAAGTCTTTAAAGTTATAAAAGAAAGGTTTCCTGAAAGTGTGAGATCTCTTGCTCAGAAAATGAAGGTGGAAATAGTTTTTTAGTGATTTTTAAAATTTCCAAGAAAATTGACTTCAAAAAATTTGCTACTATATATACTAAATCAGAAACTCAATACCAAATACACTTTAGACTAAAACTCATTGTAGTTTATTAATAATTTTTTTTACTATTTTTTTTTTTTTAAGGTAGAAAAACATCAGAAAATACTCACTCTCCCCTCTGCAACAATAAACGTTTTCTGAAGGTCAAGCAAGTGAGTTTGAGCTCATCACATGTTATTCCACCTGCCCTATCTTTAAATTTACTAAGAAAAAAAAAATTACCTATAACTAAAAATAAAAATGTCTATGTAATAATAAAAGATAAAAAAAATTAACTAACTGAAATAAAAACTTATCCTAACCCTTTATTGAAAAAAACCTTTGGTGACACGTCATTTAGCAAACACTCACAAGGTTAAACTCTCAACACTAAAAACCACAAAGTGTGGGAAAATCATGAAGCTCAAATCCCCAAGTAAGTATTTGCCGAAGCTACAACAAAAAACACACCAACAATCCAATCATGTGATCACTGCCACCAGTGTGAACTCACAATCAGCTGTTGCAAACTCAAATAAACAAATATCTAATTAAAAGTATTTAGTTCTAAAAACATAAAAAACTAACTAGAATAAAGAAATACTGTAGTATGAAAAAAAAATATTACTTGTATGGATAATAATATATACATATACATCAACAATAAAGTCAATAAATAATAAGAGTTTTTAAAATTTGTAAGTATTAAGTTTGTACAAAACTCAAAAAATAATAATAAAAATAAAATAAAAAATAAACAATTAAAATAAGTAAAAATAAAATAAATAGAATATTAAAAAAAAAAAAATAAATACTAAAATTAAAAAAAAAAAATAAAAATAATACATAAAAATTTTGTATCAAATTTATACTTCTACATCTAATTTCTAATAAAAAACATAAAAAACTCTCTTAAATCTAACACAATAACAAAAAAAAAACAAGTAAAATAACTCAACAATAAACAAAAATTTATAACAATCACTCTTTCATTACCAGGACAATTATAAAGTAAAGACCTACACATCACAATCTGATGCCCAAATAACATAAATCAAATTTCAACTCAAACAAAACATACATGTAGAAGCACTCTAGATCTACTCCATGTAGTTATTCAACAAAAAGTTTTTATATCTAAATTTAAAAAGATCTTTCTTTAAGTTTTTAAAAGTTTCAGGGACACTAGACCAAAACTTGGGACCCAAATACCTAAAGCAGTTTAGGCCAAGTCTCGTTCTACGTCTTTCAGTTACAAAATTCATTTTCTTTGAAAATCTTGTGTTGTGTGTGTGAACAGAGCTAGCAAGTGTAAATCTATTGTGTTCTACATCAAACCCTTTTATAGTATTACGCATCAACTTACAAATTTGCAATTTATACACATCCTTTAATTTTAGCACACCAGTTTTTTTAAATAAAGGGTTTGTTGTTGTCTAGGCAGGCACACGACAAACATACCTGATCACTCTTTTTTGCATACAAACAATTGGTTTTAAGTAACAGTCAGCAGCACTACAGATATACAATATTGGATATGCGAATAAAACAAACTATAATATACCATTTTAAGTGTAAATGTGTCCAAATAATATCTCAATTTTGACAAAACATAACAACTCCTAGACAATTTCGATTTCAGAGAACTCAAATGTTTCTTCCAATTCAGCTTATCATCCAAAACCACACCTAAGTATTTTATACTATCACTCTGCTCAATAAGAAAACCATTAACCTTGACACTAAATTCACAATTTTTTGAAGTTTTATTAAAAAGCAAACATTTAGTTTTTGAATAATTAATAAAAAGTTTATTATCATGCAACCATTTATCAACTATAACCAATTCCTTATTAATAATTTCATTTAAATACTCAGGATCACTATGTTGGTAGCTCAAGCAGGCATCATCCGCAAACAATCTCATATTTATCTCAGTAGAGGAAAAAGTATCATTAATATACACAAGAAACAACAAAGGACCCAAACAAGAACCTTGTGGTATTCCAACATTTACAATTTCACGCTCAGACACAACATTATTTATGACCGGTGATTGACTTCTATCTTTTAAATAATCTTTAAGTAAATTTAACATTGAACCTTTTATATTATAATTTTTAAGTTTAGATATTAGAATTTTATGATTAACCGTGTTAAATGCTTTAGGCAAATCCAAAAATACAGAGCAATTTATTAATTTTCTCTCACCAGCCTCAATTAACTCATCAACAATCTGATTCACAGCTAGTTCAGTCGTACTATTCTCTCTAAACCCATACTGTTTTTCATGTAGCACCTCATTCAACAAAAAGAATTTTTTCAATCTCTCACACACTAAAACCTCAAAAATTTTCGAAAATGGGGATAAAAGAGAAATAGGTCTGTAGTTATTAATGTTATTTTTTTACCAGATTTATAAATAGGGATTACCTCGGCAAATTTAAGCAACTCAAGAAACACACCATACTCAACACATTTATTATACAATTTAGAAAGATAAAGAGAAATTATTTTTGCACTTAGCTTCACAAAACGAATATTAGGGACATCAGAACGCACACTTTTGTTTGGATTTAAAGTTTTAATATAATTCAGAATCTCACTATCAGAAATTTCATTAAAGACATAATCATTTTCAACTGAACCAGACAAATACTCATCATTCTTTACATCAGCAACATCTTTTCTCTTTTTTAACAAATTGTCAGCAATATTTACAAAATTTTTATTCATTAGATTGCCTACACATTTTGGGTCATTCACAATTTCACCACACTCATCAAGCTCACCTTTTATTTTACAACTAGATGTAGATTTAGTGGAAACGATATTTTTCACAATTTTCCATAATTTTTTACTATTTTGTTTATTCTTTTTAACTAGTTGTTTATAATAAAGTCACTTGGAACATTATATTACTCTGTTTAGTATATTTTGATATTTTTTAAAACAAACAAAAAATTTTTTTGTTTTATCTTTAATGGCAAATTTAAACATTAAGTTTTTAAAGTTAGTTGAGGTTATTATACCTTCTGTTATCCACGGTTTAGCTTTTAGTTTTTGTTCTTTTTTACTTAAAATTTTGACTGGAGCATGATCAAATACCGTCCCACTAAAAATACTCTCAAACTCATCCCAACATTTATTAACATCTTCACAATTTTCAGCACACAAGTTCATGCCTCTCAATTTCACACTCAAGTCATTCAGAAAAGCTCCAACTTCAAACTTACTGAAGTCCTGAAAGGACCTCAGATCACAATACTCATTTTTGGACTTTTTGCATTCAATTTCACAGATAACAGGCATATGATCAGATATATCATAATCCACAACATTAACATTTGGCTTTTCACAATCAAAACTAGAATAGACATGATCAATCAAAGAACTAGACAAATAATCAGCAGAATGCCTAGTTGGAAAATCAACAAATTGCAAAGCACCAGCACTAGAAATACAATCCAAGTAGTCAAAAATACGCTGATCTCTATTAAACAAGTTTATATTTATATCACCACCAATTATAAAATATTTATTCTTTTCATTTAACAGGTCTAAAACTTTAAGGAAATTTTCTTTAAAACTATCAAATGTAGTGCTTGGATGTCTATATACATTACCAACTACAAAAGATTTATTGTTTTCAAGTTTAATAGAGATCCACAAATCATCTATATCACACCGCTCAAAAGACACACCTTCTACAATCTCATAAGAGTGGCAAGCTCTAAAAAAAAATGCAACACCACCAGATTGATTACTATTAGACAATTTATTTACAAAATCATATCCATACAACTTACCTACAAAAGGTCTCAGATTTGTTAGCCATGTTTCACACACAAATTACATCAGGCAACCCCTCAGTTACACTCAAAAATTCCTCAATTTTATAAAGACTTGCATTCAAGCTTCTTATATTCATAAAGACAATACTAATACAATTATTCTTTTTAAATTTCACACTATACAGATCTAAGTAACTCTTATTCTTACATTCAGAAATACTAGGTTTAACAGATTCATAAAAACAATCAAATTCAAAGTTGTTAACATTCTGAAAGGGAAAAACAGACTCCTTACATATTTCACAATAAAACTTGTAATCACCTTGTTTGTATAGGCTTAGTTTCATTTTATTTTCAGAAGCACACTCAACATGACATTTTTGAAAGCATATAAAACAGGTTAAACAATTTTTCAAGTTTTTACAAAACAACTTACATTTAAGGCATACAGACATTTTTAGCTCACAGGTTTCACAAAAATAGGGTAAATCATTTTTGCACATTACTGCAAACTTTTTATTTGGTACTTTTGAACATTTAAGATGTATTCATTTAAAGCAGCCTTCACAAAACAAATAATCATCTAAATTAGAGAAATTTTTAAAACAAGATTTGCAGAAATCATCACTCCCAACATTAATTAGTCCTAGGTTATTTACACAGTCTATACAATAAAAAGGATCTTCATTATTAACATGAAAATTAAACTCATGTTCAGATATTCCACAACAACTTAAATGGAACCATTTTTCACAACTATCACAACAAATAGAATTAGTTTTTGGATATTCAAAATCTTTTTGACATACACTACAAACAGATTCTAGATCAAATAATCTATCTAACTTCAGTTTTAAAGAACTCATTTAAACAAATTAAAAAAAAAAATAATAGTATATTTATAACTTGAAACAAATAAATTATTCTTAGTTCTGCAGTTTTTCAATATCTTCAACTGAGTTGATAACATTCACTTTCGACTTCTCATCCTTTCTCAACAAAACTGTACCACTTGAGGACCATGCATATTTCCAACCTTTTTCTTTTTGAAACCTCCTAGCAAGATAAAGAAGGTTCCTACTAGTTTTTGACAAGTTTTCATTTAGATAAACCCTTTCAGCCTTTATGTCAGTCAAATCAGCATTAATTAACTTCTTTTTTTCTTTCATAACTTTAATTTTTTGATCTCGAGATTTAAATGTAACTAATACAGGATTAAACATCCTCTTTCCTTCCTTCTTCTCTTGGTTGGTTCCAGCATCTATGGTCCTCAAGGCGCCTAGTTTTTCTGACCTGATGTCTCTCTATTCTTGGATCTACTTTCTTTAAAACCTTCATTGCAACAATCTCAACATTTTCATTTTCACAAGTTGGTACACCCTGTATTTCAACATTATTGCCTTTCATCCAGTTTTCAATCTGATTCAGCTTAATGTTTGCTTGCTTGCCATTTTCTTCCATATCAAACATTTTTTTAGTCAACTTCTCATTTTCCAATTTCACAGTTTTTACATCCTCCTTGATTTTTTCATTCTCTGTCCTCATATCATCAAACTTTGAATACAAAAAATCAAGTGAATGCTGCAAAGAGTCAATCACTTTTTTTTGATCAGCTAACTTATCAGTAACTTCCTTCATTTGAGTACTAAGCTTATCAGTTGACTCTTTATGCACTAAAGTCAAATTCTCTATCAATCTTTTCAACATAACACTAGTAACTCACTCACCCATATTCATTTAATAAATCTCTTTTACTTATATAAAACCTTATTCAAATAGAATTTATTTTAATTTGTTTATTAGTTTGTTTATTAAAAGTTATTAACAAGACTAACACATTCTGAACACAGCAGCTACTTTTTAAACAAGAATTTTTAGTCTTAATAAAAAAGAATACTGACAGGAATTTTTTTATCTTGGTTTAAAAATTTGTTACTAATAAAAGAAGATGCGTACTATAATGTGTACTTAAAGTGCGTAACATAAGTGCATACTTTTCCAAAACAGGCATACTGGAATTGCGCACTTAAAATGTGTATATAACAAAAAGTGTGTACTCAAAACAAATACACAAGAGGAAGGTGAACATCAGGCTAAATTGGCCAAAATTGTGAAATATCAGGCTAATTTTTGTGGAATTTGCGCACAAACCCTTATTGATATTCAATAATTTTTTAATAACCAGTGGGAATATTTTTTTTTCTTAATTTTTTCTATAATAAATAATTAAAAATATGTAACATTTTTTTTTCAATTATGGTCATGAAATTTTTGATAGAAAAAAATCATTTAAGTTGTTTCAAATATTTCAAGGAAAGTTTCCTAAAAATTTGAAGTAAATTACTTTGAAAATTAAGTTCAAGATAGAATTTTAACAAACTTTCTAAAGATCTCAGAAAATCAGCCAAATTCTATTCCATAGGGTTGTATCTAGAATTAACGATAAAAAGGTTGCAATAAAATAAAACAAATTTTTTATAGCATTACAGTAATTTTTTAACAATTTAAATTTATCAAACAACAAATGAAATTAAAATGCTACTATGGTCAAACAAAGATGTTCATTCAAAAACCTTGAATAAATTCAAAAATCATGAAAAAAAAAATCTATGGTAACCCTGAGTTATAGTCATATTGAGGTCAGTACAGTCCTTATTCACTTATCCGGACACTCACTTAACTGGACAGTTTCAGTCAAGAGATTTTTTTCAATATCAAACAAAAACATTTTTGTGTGATATAGATAAGCTTTTATGCTGTAGAAAATTTTATGTGATTTTGTAAATACTGCAATTTAGTTCAACATTATGACGTAAAAATACTCAGGGTTGCCACTTTACCTGGAAACCTGGAAAAACCTTGAAAAACCTGGAATTTGACAATTTAGGCTAAAATAACCTGGAAAAACCTGGAATTTTGATCAAAAAACCTGGAATTTTGAATAATTTTAACATTTTCAATTGTAAAATTTTGATATGACACAAAAAATCTATCATATAATTAAAATTTTTTGTCATCATCAAAAAATTTTTTATTAATAAACACATAAAAACACATAAACAAGTAACTTAACAGTATCTTTTCAATATTTTTATACTATTTAACACAGTTTCTTAATTAGAAATAAACTTAAAACTAAAAATAGACCCAAAAATGTGTACTTTTAAAAACCTGGAAGAAATTTGAAAAACCTGAAAAAAAAATTGAAAAAATGAGTGGCAACCCTGAATACTACTAAAGCTTACATTCAAACTTTTTTCCAAACTAGTTTAGTTATCAAAAGCCTTATGTAAAGTAAGTCAGTTTAAATTTTTTTTTATATAATGTTAAAAATATTTATACTTTTCAAGTTTTTTGATAGGTGATTAAACTCTAATTTTTATTAGAAAAACAAATGTATACTATAACAGTTCTTTTATGTTTGATTATTTATTTAAATTATATTATAAATGTGTTTAGTTCAAACACTTTTTGTTTAAGGTGAGGTGCATGACAATTTTTTTTAAAGTTATATAAGTTTGAGACACTCAATTTACCAAGTTATAAAAATGAAGAAAACATCAAAATAAAAAGTTGACTTGCAATAACTATTGAAAATAAACTATACGTTTATAAAATATTAAAAAAATATGTGCCAAAGTTAATAATGGAGCAGTTTAGCATAAGCAGGTTGACATTTCGAAATGTAAAGAAAATTTTTAAGCAGAAAAAGAGGATATAAGCTTTTATTATTCATTATGCATTGCATTATATACAGCAGTTATATTATTTTGTGAAAAAAAAGTGTTTTTTGTACTTATCCGGAAAATTGCTTATCCAGACATGTTTACAGAAATATGTTGCCCAACATGGAAGAAGTAAAAACATGAAAGAAAAAGCACTGTATAACCTTTGCAGTTAAATCAAAGTCATTAGGTTCATGCAAATATACAAGGATGAGACTTAAAGCCATCTAAAGAACAACAAATATCAAAATAAAGTATTTATCCAAAAACATAATGGAATTTGCATTAATATAACATACAATTATCTATAATCAGTGTTTTTGTCTCAAACATATTTGCATCAAAAATTACTACATATTTGAATTACATTACAGTTTAAAATAAAACTAATAAAAGTGTATTGTAAAAAAAAATGACAATTAAAAAGAATGACCAGAAAAAATGTGGTAAAGTTCCATCTTCAAACCAGAGCTCATCAATACTTCAACTGGTAAGTTATGTTAATTAACTTTAATTGAAATAAATTTCTAATAGTAATATTTAACACTTAATGAAATTACAAAAACAGTTTTATTTTAATTTGTCTTAGAGATGCATAAAATTGATTAAACATTTAAAGTTAGTTGTATACATAGATTTTGTTTAAAGTACATTTATAAAAAGGAGTATTTAACATTTATATTTCAAAATGTTATTAGTTTTTTATGTTTGTTAGTGAAAGTATTAACTTTTGTTTTGTAAATTAATTTGATTATAGTTGTTTTATCAGTATACTATCAAAATCCACCCGCGTTCAAAATACACTTGATCAAAATCCATCCACGTTCAAAATCAACCCAGTTTTTTTAATAAATTTTTGTAATATGTTTTTAGCATTTTATTTACTTTTTTTATTTATTTATTTTTCACTATCACTGTTACCCCTATCCTTTCCCTTGATTGATAAGCGGTTCTCGAATTTAACTGGGTAGATTTTGAACAACTCCCGTTATATCCATACTTTCAATATAAGTTTGTAAAATTTTATTTGTTGTAAAATATGGAGAAATTATCTTTTCAAGCTTTAATTATTAGAAAAAAATTGCTTTTTTTAGTTGTAATATTTTTTGAGATGAAAAAGTAATCAAGGTACAACACTTAAAATCATTAGGTAGTGCTAAAAAATCATTTCATAAATACCAAAACTTAAATTAAACAGTTTTATTCTATTTTTTATTTTTATCTCCTAGCATGCATTTTTTTATAAAGATTAAACTGAACAATAACATTTAAGGTACTTTATGTTTCTTACACTCCATATGAAATTTATTGAATTGCCTTTGTTAGTTACCAAAAGTTTTATCATTTATTCATATGTTTTGTTTTATTAAGGTTGCCACACACTTTGGCCACTCAGGCTAACCTCATGCTTGTTTTATTTTCTGAAAAACTAACTCAGGCTATTTTGAACTTATTAAAGAAAATAGGGTTAGTTGAAGTTTACCTTTCTCAGGCTATGTTTTTAAAATAAGTGAATTAAAATTAAAATGATTTATTTGATATAATTAATATTTTTTGTTAACTTATGGCCTAATATTTCATTTTTGATAACTTTCTAACACTAAGTTCTTGTTAGTTAAATAATGTTGATTAAAATTATTAATTCAAGTTTTGAGTCTTAAGATCTTCTTAAATAACAATTAAGTTTTGTTTGAATGCTAAATTTAAGAAATGATGATAACTTGAATGGTTAAAATAAGGTTTTTGAAAAATGGGCAAGATTTCCTTTAGGAACTATTTTGGCTTTTGGTGGTGTTAATTAGTAAAGCAGCAAAAAAGTAAATAGTTAATTAAGGGCATAGGGGGGTAAACACCCTTTTTTTGGTTTTTGATTTTATTTTATATAGTTTTTACTAAGCTACAAAATAGTAGGTGAGTGGTTTCTAATAAATGATGGAAACTGTTTTATAAGTTTATGCAAGGGAGTGTTTATGAAAATGAGTTTGTAAAACCTTGGTTTAGATAAAAAATTAAAGTTAAACTTACAAAGTTGTTGTTGCTTATTACATTTTAATTCAAGTTATAATAGAAAAGTTAAATAAGTAGCAAGTAAATATATTAAAACGTAAAAGTATTTTCTTCTGAATATGTTTTAATTTGAGTACCACTTTATAATTATAAAGATAAAAAAAAACATTCTTGCTATTTACACACTTTTTCAAACCTGTAATGTTTAGATTTTTAAATAAGCTTTCACTGAGGTATATTTTAGAGTTGTTTATAAACATAGATTGTTGACATTTTTGTATCTGCACAGTCATAGATATTCTAAAAGATGCCTAAGGTAAATGTAAACTGCATCAAAAGGCGCAATTTTTTTATTTAGGAAACATAAGTTATTTATTTTTTCTAAAAAAGTAGCAAGCCTTTTTTAATTTTGTAATAATTTTAAAACATAGAATGATTTTTTATTAAATATAGAGGAAATAGTTTAATAGTAACTTTTGTCATAAAGTTATATAGATTAAGTCTAGTGTTTAGGCTTTACCGTATACCTTAAAGTTAAAAAAAAATATTTGATTTAATTAATTTGTTTCAACTTAGTCCAAAATGATTCTATGTTTATGTTAAGTTTTGTTGTTTGTAGTTTTAATTTTATAAACTTGATAATATTCGATAAAATCATTAGATAACTGTAAATGACAATAATATTATGGATATAAAAAAATCTCAATATGAATTATAATGAAATTTTACGTTACTTGTTAGTTCAAAAGCAATGCAATTGAAAGTTTACTTCTTAAGTTTATATTTTTATCATAATATTAACAGAGTTTATTTGGAAAGTAAGAATGTAAAAAAAGTTAAGTCCAACTGAGACTATAAAATTTAAAACAGCCTAGCAATACATCAGCCTCAAGGACAAGTACAAGTTTGAGCTTCAGATCTAGGGGTGGTCAGATTTCAAATCGTCAGCCTAGAGTTAGTCCTGAAATATTTGGAAATCGAGCCTTTACAAATTATAATATAGGCAACAAACGACGCAGCAGGAAGTTATTAGATGGTTCAAAGATAAAGCTGCCTAAATCAAACTTATCTCAGGAATCAGTACCTAGTAGCTCTAAAAGTTTAAATTACAATTCTACATTGATGTTTCAGGCTAACCGTCCAACTCAAAGACGTCACAGAGTTCACCAAATTTCAAATGCACAACAAAATCAGAACTGCAACTCAGAAGATGAACATGAAAGTCAAGAAAATTTTGATTTTGAGGTTGTTTTGAATATTTAATGTTAAATGTTTAGATTTATAGTCTTTATACTATTTATTTATCCTTAAAATACAATTAAATATCTCTATTTCATATTAGGAAAACAACTATATTTCACATTTAGGATTAGGTTGTCCAGTTTGCATACAAAAGAGTATTTAGAATGAAAAGTTAAAAAGATCAGCTAATGATGATTTGAAAAAATGAAAATAATTTGTTTGACAATAAATTTGGTACTAAGTTTTTGTTTAAAAGACACAAAATAAACACACATGCTTTCTGCATGTTCTGCATAAATACTTTTGAAAATTTTCAATGTTTTGAACATTAGACTTGTGCAAAAGTATGTTTAATAACATTTTATAAGCATAGAATGTGCAAGCATATACTTAACAATAATGCTCATAGTGATTTTTAGAATAAATTATCTGTACTTGTTATATAAAAGTAAAATGTGACAAGAAGTTTTATTAAGGATTTTTAATGAACCCAGACTGACTCCGGCTACTTTATGGTTACTCAGACCAGTTTTTGGTCATTTAGGCTAGTTTTTTGCTTCAATTATTGACAACCCTAAAATGTAATCATGGTGATTGAAGAAAAAAACATAATTGCTTAGAACAGGGTCAGGTAGCCATTTACATGTTGCGGGCCGTTTTTCTTTTAAAAAAATGATTGCAAGCGGCACTGTATAAAAATTTTCTCTTGCAGGCTGGAGTTATTTAAGAAAAATTGTTGTGATATATTTAGGTGTATACCATTTCAAACTTAAAATGTGGTACATTATGCATTTAAAAAGCATAATTAAAGGGTTTTAATTAAATTAAAGCCTAGTTTTAAGCTTAATAGATAAAATTATTTTCTTCTAATTGTTTTTAAAACGTAAGTTTAGAGCTAAAAAGTACTTGTGGGGCCCATTGGCCCACACACTGCAGTTTGCTGACACCATAAAACATGTATTCTTTTTCTTTAATATCTTGGAAAAAACTTTATTTACTGTTAACATTAAAAGTTGTCGTAAAGTATCTTTACCAACTTCAAACTGTTATATAAAAACTACTTATTTTTCAATTTGTTTTTATTTTATTTTTTTCACTAAGTGTTTCAACACAAGCTATAGTAACCTTAATAGTAGATAAAAATAAAATTACATTCTAAGTTAAGCATTTCTTTGAGTTGTTGAAGATAGACGTTTTTAATTATATATTTTTTAAGAAAAATGAACAAATATTAAGCATGTATAGTGTAAGCAAGTGTTGAAGTAAGAATATGCTAAAAATAAGTAGTAAACGTGCTGATTTTCCATTTAAGTGTTAAACTTATGTTTTTGTCCTTCAATAAGTATTGAATTAAAACTTTAAAGTTAAGTTTTCCTTTATCTTTTTAAAACTTTAAAACTTCTTACAATATCTAAGTTCTTGCAAAGTTAAAAATAAAACTAATGGTCGAATATTGCGTTATTTTTATTAGTTCTACTATTGAATGCAGTTTTTCAGTTAAGGTTATATATCTGTTTAATATTAGATTTTTTTTAACCAACATAGAAGTGTATTTATACATGACATTCGCCTCAAATAATTTCTTTTTGAAATAGAAAAATAGTCCACCTCTTTTAGTTACTAGCTGTTTTTATTTAAGTAAAATTATACCTTATTGAGATTTAAATAACCAATTAAGGGCATAGGGGGGTACACCTTGAATTTTACAAGTTGATCTTATTTTATAGAGTTTTATCCAAGCTATCAGACATTTTAAACCGTTTAAAAAAATTCAAAGTATTTTTTGAGATATGAGCAGTCAAAGTCGGTGACCTCCATAAGTTCCCAATGGAAGGCGCAAACTTAAAACGCAAAAAAAAGACCATTTCACTAAAAATCTATCTCCTCCTTCATTTTTTAAGCAATCTTCTTCAAATTTTCACAGAAAGTGTATTATTAAATTTTAAAAAGATTGAATGCAATAATTTTTTTAATTTTGAAAAATAAAATTAAATAAAAAAAACCACCTATTTATTTTTATCTAAAATTTTTATTTTTTAGTATTTTTAAAATATCAACATTCAAAGTCTTCTAAACTATAAAAGTAACGGTTCCTGAAAATTTAAGGTCTCTATCTCAAAAAATGAAGGAGAAGATAGGTTTTTAGTGATTTTTAAATTTCTGAGAAAATTGACCCCGAAAAACTTGTGATCCATACATTTGTATCGGTCACTTTTTATAGAAATTACAATATCTCAAAACCTAAATAGTATTTTTTAATTCTATAAAAACTGGCTTGTAGTTCGTAATTAAAGCTTTCATATAAAAGCCAATGTTATTTTTAGTAAAAAAAAAATGTCCGACCCCCCTATGCCATTAGTTGTGCAAATTCATTATGAAAAAAGTATTCAATATCAGACTTGTTTTATATGTTGATGTTAATTTTTTGAAGTTAATTAAATTTTGAATTATCTGTTTTATGACTTTCAGAATTATTATGTTGTGTATATATTATATAGTAAGAAAAACTTGCTCATAAAAATCAATAATTAAAAAAAAAATATGAACTACAAAAACATGTAACTTACCTGTTTAATCCTGAAGTTAATTGTATTTTGAAATAAAAAAAACAAAATTGAACAACATTGTCTATATGAGGTTATGTTGTTTTTATGTGAGAATATAGTTTAGGGGTGGCCAGCCAATGTTTTCATTACTTGGAATCCGGCCCACAAAAGGTAAAACTGCAGCCCATGAGCATATAAATCTGGCCCGCTAAATCAAATTTTGAAACATACACTAAATTGAAAAATTATTGAAAACTAAAAAAAACTTTAGGTACAAATAATGGAAATTTTTAGTTAAACTTAATATAGTAAAAAATAATATAGTTAAAGTTTAACTAAATATAGTAAAAAAAAAATCATATAAAATAAGTAATTTGTCAAGATGGAATATTGAACAATTTTTGTAAATTTAATGAAATTAAAATGCTCTGGCTTGCCAAATACTAAATTTTTCCACGTCTAACCCGTCGACTAAAAACGTTGCCCACCCCAATATAGCTCATTAAATTTATAAATCTTTATCTAATGATTATTTTCAGTGATAAGTATATTTTTATCTGAGTAACAACAGATTTTTACTTAAGTAAAAAATGTAATCATTTAGGTTGAACGTAAGTTTGCAAAGGAGTTAAAGGAGAAGTTGGGCTATAAAATAATTGTGATGGGTGACGATGGAGCTTGTATGTTTCGAGCTGTTGGTTAGTTATTAAGTTCACATAAACTTAAGTAAGAAAGTTTTTATTTACAGTTACCTCTCGTTAATCTACGTGTGAGCAACTAGAGGTTGACGATTACTTAATTTATTACTACTAATAGTCATAATTAAATACTACCTTAATATTTAATTACTATCTTATAATACTAGATTCTACTTTAGTCTACTTAGTAGAAATCAGACAGGCAGTTAGAGCAATGAATCCATTGTAAAAAAATCAACAAATCACTATTATAAAAACTCTAGTTCAAAACTATAAATAATTATTTTAATTTAATTGGAATAAATAATACTTTAATAGCAATTAAAGTTTAAATGATAATATTTAAAAACTATAAGTTATATGAACTATAAAATATTTGCTGAACTCTAAAACAAATAAATATTGTTCAAATAATAATTCTTATATTTAAACCATAAAAATACAGTAAAATATTTATATGCAGCTATTTTTATACAGTATATGTCTAATATTCTCACTCTCAGTCTCTAGGTCTTATCAACAAGAATAACAATAACAAATATAACTAAATAGAGTTATTTAATATTACGCTTGATTGCACATCAGACTTCAACTTCACTAAGACCTAGAGATAAGTGATACATAATTCCATATATGGTTATTTTGTTTACTGATTAATATTCGATATTGAAACAAAAAAACAAGTAAAATACAGTAGTTTCATTACATACGCACCCACGTTTAGTTACGCGTTTTAGTTTTTTTGAAAACATTAATTTGAAAAATCTTTATTATTGTAAATTCATAGTATGTATATGGTTAAAATATAACTATTCAAAATATAAATTTAAGTGTTTGTTAACAAAAGATGCTAGTGAAACAAGTTCACTGGAATATAATAAAAACAAATTATACAGTAATCTTCCTTTATTGTACCAACATATGTTTCTGTGTGTTAACGGATTAACACTTCAACTGGGTTCTGTAAAAAATTAAATACTGCAATGAATGAATAGAAGCTTAAGTAGGTGTATACATGTGTTAATTTAAATAAAAATAATGTTTTGGATTTTTAGAGGTTCATAGTTAATAATAGGTAAAATATTTAATGTAAAATTTGACTGTTATAATCTGTATAATATTTGTAATTATTAAGTCTAATTTAAGTAAAGTGAACTAAAAAACCCAACAAAACAATAAATCATAATATAAAACACTTACATGAATGGAAAGGAATAACTAACTCAAATTTATTTACAGTTGCTTATGATTTAACAAAATATATTTAATAATTACGTCACAATATATATGAACATTAGGACAGCTATTTAATTTCTATTATAAAGTTAAATAATTTAGTCTTTATGTTTGGGAAAGCAGTGAAGCGCTTTAATATGAAAAGTATTATGTAATCTATTTTGAATAAAAAGTAAAACAACAACCATTAATAAGTGAATCAATAAATTTAACAACGGTAAAGACAATAAAAGTCACAGGAACCTGATATAATGTATATTTATTTATTAAATATTTATAAAGATTAAATATAAATTATAACGAAATCAAAGTTAGATGTAGTTCGGAAGCAGATTTAGTTTAAATGTAAAAATTAAAAACTTAAGAAAACAAAGCACAAAAAAAAACAATTTTTTTATTAAGCTTACAAAGCACTGATCAATAATTAAATTACAGCGACATACATAAAACCAAAATGACTTAAATTGCATATATATTGTCTATAATAATTATTAAAATAATTGATTATTGTTTTATAAAGAAGCAGTTGGGTATTTAAATTAAAGATTTCATACATATATTTTAAATGTTTAATAATTAAGGCCATAGGGGGGGTAAGCCATGTTTTTTATAAGTTGATCTTATTTTATAGAATTTTTTCTAAGCTTTAAGATGCTTTTTATGGTTTTAAAAAATTCGAATTATTTTTGAGATATGACCAGTCAAAGTCGGGCCGCATAATAGGCTCCTTATTGGATGGGAAAATTAAAACAGCAAAAAAAGACTGTTTTATTTAAAAATTATCTCCTCCTACATTTTTCAAGCAATCTTCTATAAACTTTCACAGTCTAATCTTTTTACAATTACAAAAAAAACGTTACTTAAGAATTTAAAAAATTCTGAGTAAAAAAAAAATTATTGAAAAAAAAAGACTTTTTTTAAATTTTTGTCATAAGATTTTTATTTTAATAAATTATCAAAATTAATAAGTAACATTTTTTTCTTATATTGTAAGGAACATTTCCTAAAAATGTGAAGAAGATTGCTTGAAAAATAAAGGAGGAGATAGATTTTTAAAGATTTTTAAAACTTCTGAGTAAATTGACCCCAAAAAGTTTGCGGTCCATACATCTATATTGGAAACTTTTTAGAAAAAATAGAATATCTCAAAACTTAAATAATATTTTAAATTCTTTAAAAACTGGCTTATAGTTTGTAATTAAAGCTTTCATATAAAAGCCAAAGTTAATTTTTGAAAAAAAAAGGTAACCCCCCTATGGCCTTAAACTGTGTTGTAAATTACGGGTTGTGTTTAATATGAAAGTTAAAATGTAAAACATAAAACAACAAGGTGGTTGTATGCTAAGTATAAACCTGCAGTAAAAAAACCTCTAGCCGTTCTATTGGGCGTAGTAGGTAAAAAAGCACGGTTTATCTGTGATTCGAATACAGGTTTCCAATTAAAGTTGGAACTTAATACATAAAGATATGAAGAATTATAGTCGGAGGGCAAATAAATATATAAAATGTCGGAGAATAGAAAGTAACATATGTGATATAGATATATAAATAATAAATGAATAAAACTATATCATAACTAGGATATATAAATATATTAATATATATTAAGTGAATGTGTGTGTTTATGTAAAAGTTAAATGAAAAACATATGGAAAGTGCGAAAGCGCCAAGGTGTTATTTGAAGAAGAACCGTCGCTTGTGTACACAGTTGTTTCGAATATCACGTCTTTTATTTAGTAATTGTTTACTATATTGTACTAAAATTGCCATTCGTTCAAGATTGCATATTCCTATATTATCATACATTTCCTTCACCACGCCAACAATAACATCAGTAGCGCGAACAAGATCTGCCAAATATGCAATCTTGAACGAATGGCAGTTTTTGCAGAAGATAATAAACAATTACTAAATAAAAGACGTGCGATTTCAAAGTATTTTACCTAACATTAACTATTAACCTCTGTAGAAATTATTTCTATTTTCGACACACACCTACTTTTGCTTCTATTATTTCATTACAGTATTTAATTTTTTACAGAGCCCAGTTTAAGTGTGTTAATCCGTTAACACCCAGAAACATATGTTGGTACAAGGTACAAAGGAAGATTACTGTATGATTTTTTTTAGTTAACAATATATAATTTTTTAAATATATTTCAAGGTAATTACTTAATAATTTTGAGGTAATTACAAGTAAATATTTAGAAAATTATAGCAAAATATAGATTTTTAGTAAAATTTAAATTTTGGCCTTTTTTATCAAACGAGGTACAATGTCCAATTCCTCACAATAATTATGGCATTAAGTTTCGTTTCAACTCAATAAATCTCTTATTTTTACCTAATTTGTTCCTTGTCCACCTAAGATTAAGCTAGTCTTGCAAGTAATATTCTTTCTCTTTTACCATGCAAGACAAGTTAAATCTCAGGTGGGCAACAATCAAAGTTAAAAAAATACTTTGTACACACTAAACAATTTTTTTCTATTTTCATATTTATGTACAAATTTAATGAAAATCATTTTTTGTTCAAAAAAGGTGAAAAAGTTCTCAAATTTTATTCAATCAAATGTTTTATAAGATAATAGAAAATAAAGTAGGTATATTTGCTACATTTTCGTTTAGTTAAGCACTTTTTAGAAACAATGTGCGTAGATTTGCGAGAGGTGGCTGCAATTAAAAAATCTAAAAATAATAATTTTGAAAAATTAATTATTTTTGAATAAAATTCTTAAACTTAAATTTTTTATCAATATTATGATAAACTTAATTTATTGCAAGTAACACTTTAAAACTAATATCGATTTTCTAGTGTAAGTAGTTGTTATTTTTAAGAAATTAGATTAGTTTAAATAAATTTAAACTTGAATTTTTATTCTATACTTTTAAATTAGTTCAAGAGTAACAGTCAAAGATCTCAACTAGCATCTAAAGATATGAAACAAATTTGTTTATAAATAAATTAGTCAATCAATAAGTTTATAACTTATTTGTTGTGTAAATTTTGTTTAAATGATTTTAAATTGTGTACCTTCGTTTTTATAAGTAAAAATATTATTTGTTCAGAAAATAAAAATGAACAAATAAAATGGAAGATATACAGAAAGTAAATTTCAAGCATAGTAAAAATTTTATTTAAAGCATTTCAGTTACAAACTATTTGTTATAATTTTTTGATCAAGTTATTGCACAAAAAACTTACAACATATATAGCTTTTCTGTATTTAATATAAATCTCAGTCTAAATATATTTGTGCTAATTTCCAAATAATTGGTGTCAAAAATTATTTATTTTCTAAGACTCTTGTCAAGAATAAGTTTTGTGTAAAACATCTTCAAAGTTGTTATGATCAATTTTTAATAAAAAACTGATAAAATTATCTAAACTAAACAATAAAAAAATTCTGATAAAATATTTTTTTTCTAAAAAAAAGAATCTATTAATTATAAAAATAATCCAGTTTTGTAATATTATAAAAAGAGTTCAAGTTTGACTAAAACAAATAAATGTTTTAGTTTCTTAATAGTTTTTTAATTAAAAAAATAGTAAAAATTAAAAAATATTGAAATTTTATCTTAGTTTTTCTAATTTGAACAAAAATTTATTTTAAATATAATAAACATACCATTTAGGATATGAAATTAGTTAATCTTGTTGACTCTAAAACATTGGTTTTCAAACTTTTCAAGCGTTTTACACAGTAATTTACTGGAATATAAACTCTTTGCGCACTAGAATAAAAATATCGATTGTTATAACAAAATACCGTTTTTTAATGTTTGTAGTGTCTTAGTACATAAATAAAGTGTTATGAACTGTTACTTTATCGTATAAATTGTTTTTTTTATTGAAAAAATCAAAACATACCTAACTTTTTTTTTGACTTTACACTTAATTTCTGTTCACAGTAAAATAATTTCTATGTGCACCTCTGTGCACAGGTACACATTGTGAGGACCTCTGCTCTAGAATATTGACCATTAAATTAGGGAAAATTGTGTCAAAAATAAGTACTATTGTAGGAAGGTTTTAGAATGTATTTATATACCATTTGCAACTTAATACCAATAGGTTCATTTTGTTTTTTATATTTTATTACACAAAGCTTTTCAAAATCATGCAAGATTTCTTTGTCAAGTGATAAATTTTAAATGAAATTTGAAAAAATTTTCGTTGAGTGAATAGCTTAAAAAATAACTTTTAATTATGACGTATGAATAAATTAAAACAAATACAAAAATTAGAGATTCAGTAATTAAAACTAAAGGCATGTTTATTAATGGATTGTTAATAACTTTGTTTTGCCATTTAATGCTACTTGCGTATTTAAGTTAGGTCGCTCTTCTTCAATCAATATTGATTCCAGGCTGTAAAGTTCGCTTTTCTTACATCGTTTTAAAACTTTAAAATTTTGAACAATGTCAGAGTTTTGACAGGATGTGCAATTAAAAATTTTTTCAAATTTCATTTAAAATTTATCACTTGACAAAGAAATCTTGCATGATTTTGAAAAGCTTTGTGTAATAAAATATAAAAAACAAAATGAACCTATTGGTATTAAGTTGCAAATGGTATATAAATGTGTCAAAAATGTTTGTTTAAACTCAAAATTTATTAAATGTCTTTAAGTAAACTTAACTGACACTAAAATAATAAAAATACTTTTTTTTTGTGATTAAAAAACTTTTTTGGTTGTTTAAAAGATTAGCTTGCTTATTTTAACTATACATCCCCTGATGCTACTTGAGTTTTATTTATTAGGTACAGGGTTGCCACACACTCAGGGAACTCAGGGAATCTCAGGGAATTTTCAAACTGTAGAAAATCTCAGGGAAACTCAGGGAATTTTGGCATTTTTCTTTTAACTCAGGGAAACTCAGGGAAGTTTTGATTTTTTCTCTAAATTTCAGAGAAGTTTTTGAAAATCTCAGGGAATTTTTTTTCTAGATCTAGAATGAGGTTTAGTTAATCCAGTTTCAATATTTTGTTCAAAAGTAGTAATTTTTATTATTTAAGTGATTATTTGAATTTTTTTAGCCTTGCGGCTAGTTATCAATATTCTTAGTATTAACATTGTAGTTTTTTTAAGTTTTAAATTTATATTTACTTAAGTAAAATCAAACAGTTTAGAGAAATGAAAGTTGTTGTTAACTATTCATTGAAAAGTTCTAATAAACTTTTTATTTTTAGTTACTATGTTGTACTATTAGTTCTTATTTTTTAAATAATAAAGTTATTTGTTATTTGTTTACAACTACTTGTTTTCAGTAAAAAAAATTAAAATGAATACAGATTAGTGTTGTATTACTTTTGTTAAAAAAATAGAGGTTAAATTTTTGTTTATAAATGATAATTTCAAAAGTAGTAGCAGTAATGGTAATTAATTTTTTAGTGTGAATGTTTTAATATAATATCCCAATTTTATAATAATATCCCAAGCAAGTATAAAGATTTAACAAGAGTCCTTGAGGCTGTTTTTGTGCTTCACAATGGCCAGGCAAGTGTTGAACGGGGCTTTAGCTTAAATAAGGAAGTAATATCAACTAATATGGGAGAGATGACAATAAGGTTCCGAAGAATGATCAAAGATCATCTATATGCAAACAGTCTAGAACCAGGCACAGTTGAACTAAGTTCTGAATTGTTAAAATTTGTAAAATCTTCTAGGGCCCAATATTTGGCATTTCTTGAGCAACAGCGCTTTGCTAAAAATGTTCCAAATAAAAGTGATGCTTTGAGCAAGTTAGGAGAACAAAAAAGTAAACTTACAAAGCAACTCAAATGTTTGAATGAAGACTATGATAAATATACTGCAGATGCCAACAAACAGTCTGATTTAGAAGCAATGAAAGAATTATTAGCAAGAGGAATAGCTGCTAAGGACAACGCAAATAAACTTGAAAATAAAATTAAAACTATAGATTTAGAAATTGCATACTTAAAAAAACAGTATTAAGATTTTTTTATTAGGTAATGTGAAATTGTTTTAAAATCAAAATTATGTTTTCAGTTATTTAAAATAGATTGTGTATGAACATCTAAAAGACATAAAAAAAAATTTAATTTTAGATTATTTTGTATCAGTTGTTAGGTATTAAGTTGTACTTTGATATGAGATATTTCTTTAGCTATTTCTTTAAACTTTCTTTTTGCAGGTTTTTTTACAATAATGTTAAGCTTTTAAGTTTTATTTACTGCATTCAGAACAGTTGCTAGGAAAGACATACAAGTCATAATGAAGTTATTATGTATGCATTTAAGTGAGTTCTTCATGTGAAATTATTATTATAGTATAATAAAATTTTGTCAATTAAAATGTCAAACAAATTAAACTTTATTCTTTTATGTAGAAAATTAACTAACAAGTTTACACTAAGTTGTGCAAAAATTTAGTTTTTAATTTTTAATTGGTTTAAACCTTTTAATATTGAGTTTTTGAAAACAGTTTTTTTCATAAATTTAATGCAGAAGCATACACATACAACCTTCCTTTTATTATTAAAGAAGAAACATGAGAATGAGGTATTAATAATTTGTGATAGAAGAGAAAAAATATTTTTTAAGATTTGAAAAATACTCAGGGAAACTCAGGGAAATTTAAGGTTACTCAGGGAAATTTTTGGTCACTCAGGGAAGATTTTTTGGCTCAAAGAGTGGCAACCCTGTAGGTAGTCATTGCTGCGACTAGACTTTGCAATATAAATTTTTCAATGTTGATTAGATATATTGAAAATATATAACACTAACATTTTAATTTAGTTTTAAATCATAAAAGGGTTGTTTTAAAGTAATACACTTTTTGTACTTATTGTTGTTTCAAATATTTTTTGTTTTTTATGTTTATAATCTTGATCTAATTGATAAAATACCTTAATTTCAAAAGCACTGTTTTTATATTTTACTAATAACAGTGATATGTAAAAATACAGATTAAGATGCACTTGATTTATTTTAAATGCTTATACTCACAATAGTTTGTGTACAATCAAAGAAGGTAACAAGAGTTTTGCATTTCAAAAACTAGTCTAAAAACTGTTTAAGTTTTTAAAAAATTGAAAACTAAGTTTCTTAAGTAGTTACTTATGTTTTTTTATTTAACTAACTGTACTAAGAAGTATTATTGGAGTAATAACATTTAAAAAATTTAAAGAGTAAATTTTGTTAAAAAGGTAGAAAGTCAATAAAAAAGTATTGATATAACGAACATTGAATCATATCAACGCAGTTTTAATAGTTGTTTCATTTTCTCAAAAAAGAATTTACTTGAAGGTTTTCGGATCGTATCTTCAATTGTTTCTCACAATAAGTGATCTACTGGATCCACTATTTAGAATCCAGCCTTATCCGGTTCCGGGTCATTTTTATATATTTAAGATCCAGATCTTAAATGTTTTAAGTTATATGTAGTTTTAATAAAGAACGAACTCTTAAAATTTAATTATTATAATACCATTAACTTATAAAATTTGTTTGATACAAATGCTTTAAAAAAATAATATTATTGTCTAAATACTGTATTTTAAAACTAGGAAAAGGAACGTTGTAAAAAAATATCTGCTTTTATGAAATCTCAGTTTAAATGTTAAATTTCAAGCTACTTATACGACTAAACTTGAATTAATTTGTACCTTGTATGACATAAAACGAAAATAAATTAATTGTAACAATGATTTTAAAAATAACGAACTTTATTTATTTTAAATATGTTAAGCTTTACATTATAATTTTATTTATATAAGTTCGAACTATAAGATGAACAATGACTTTTTAGCAACTGCTTATGTTTACAAAAATAAAAAGATATTTAGTAAATAAAATTTACTTATATCAACGCCATTAAGCTACAAAAAACATATTCTTGTTTTTTCAAGTTGTTTTGAAGATATAAAAGTGTTTCGCCAGTTTATGGAACCAACCGATTTCGCTTTTGTTCGTACAAGTTACTAGCTTCTGAAAATAACCTTTCAGAATAAACAGAAGATGGTGGTTCCGAAAGATACCTTCTTGCAAACCTGGCAAGATGTGGTGTGTATTTTTTGTTGTTTGAGTTCCACCAACACAAGACTTCAGCTTCTTTAACTTCTACAGATGATAAATTTTCTCCAGCCAAAAAAATCTTAAATTCTGTCTCAATCTCCTGATCAACTGAATCAATAAACAAATCAAAATTCAAAAATATTTTAAATACTAACAAAATAAAATATTTTAAGTTTATAATTAGAACTAAATTAATGAGTCAGTAGAAGAATCTAATCTGCAAGAAACTTAAAATTAACGATCCATTATTTTTACTCTAATGGATGTATGTACCTGTATGTTCACAACAAACAGTTCAATCACTTAATTTGTCTGTTTCGCTTGATTAGTTCTATATATATTAAATATTCAAAACACAATAATATAAGTATATAAAACTGAAAAAAGATGATCGTAGATAACAAAGTTCTTCCAAACTAACTGGATCCGGTAGATCACTAGTCACAATACATAAACTGATTTTCGTTTTTAATTTTAGTTTAAACGATTTGTTTTATTTATATTCTGTGTAATTACGTCATAATAAGTTTAAATTTAAAGTTTTAGATTCCTCAGAACTGTTGTACATTTCAATTAATTTGAAAATGAATTTAATGTACGATTCGAAAAGCTTTAAGTGTAAAAATTTATAAAAATATAAAATAATAAAATATACTTATTTAAATTGTATAAGGTACTATTTGATTTATTTAAACTGCATTTTTTTTCAGCGCATCAAGTTTATGGTAGTCAAAACGATCATGATGTTGTCAGAAAAAATTGCATGAATTACATAGTGAGTTTTTAAATAAATTTTGAATTGATTACAATTCTTTATAGAACATTCTCGCAACCAAAAGCCTTTTTAAATTTTATTTAAATCCAAAAATTACAAAGAATAATTTAAATATTTTATTATGAAGGTAAGTCCTATATTCTATATTAAGTCCGGTATTTAATAATTTTCATTATAAAAGTGATATATTTCAGAGCTAACACAGGGTTACCAAAAATCTTGAATCCTAAGAAATTCTGGAATTTGACAATTTAGATAAGAAAAACCTGGAAAAGCCTGGAAGTTAAGAAGTTTTAAAAAACTTAGGGATTTGAACAAAAATAACTAAAAAATCTGGAAGAATCTGTAATTTCAAACTAATTTTAAATGTAACATTTGAAACTTTGGTTTGATTATCAAAATCTATCAAAATAAGTTTTCCTATGTATCATTTAAAACTTAATATTATAAAAATATACATAAATAAAACATAGATTTTTATATATAAAGTATTATTTATATTTTAATTAAAATAATAACAATGAATAGCAAGTCAAACCATCCAGAGCATGTGTTAAAAAATATCCCGGTCGCGGTGAATAACCACTTTCAAACGATTCTAGCAATCAAAGCATATTTAAGGAAATAATCCAACACTACCAGGAAGCTATAAGAACAAGTGGCAGGGTTGCCACAAGGTCAGGAAATCAGGAAAAGTCAAAAAAAAAAAAAGACAAAAATCAAGAAATTTAAAAAAATTTAAAGAAAAGTTAGATATGGCAGTTTAATTTACAAAATTCATTATTTTCCAAAGCCTTCAAATGGTGAAAATCAATTGAAAATTCCTATGTCAGACTAAAATTGCGAAATTTTCCTAAAACTGTACAAAATTACTTGAAATCCAATGCTTTCATCTGGTATAAATTAATAAAATATCCTTTATAAAACTGCAAACTTTTTCTATTAACGTATTGAACAACTACCCTACTTGATTAAGCAGTTTTTGTATGCTTTTTAGTGTTGATTATCTGTGCAGAGTTGCCTAAAAACCTTAAAAAACCTGGAATTTTAACAATTTTAACATATGTTTAGTAGTAAAATTTCGATTTGACTCGAAAAATCTATCACATTGATTATTTTTTTTGTCATCATCAAACATTTTTCTATTAAAATACACATTTAAAGACTTTTAAAGATATTTTTTCTATTTCATTATATCATTTAACACAGTTTTATACCTTAAACTTAATTTTAAAGTAAAAATAGACCCTAAAACGTATGATTTTAAAAACCTTTAGGAAATTTTAAAAACCTGGAGAAAATGTGACAAAAACATTTGGCAACCCTGTCTGTGGCAAGGACGCTTCTAATTTTATGCTAAATGATAAAAGGAAATATTTTATATAACAGATATATAGTTTACTTTTTTATGTATTTTTACAGTTACTTTAGTATTTACTTTTCAAATTGATTTTTAATTTAAGGATTATAAATTACATGATTTAAGTAGTATTTTATCAAACTAAGTAAACAATTTATATAAGTATTATAAGTCTTAGATAAATATTTTGATTATTAGATATTATTACCTTTAGGTTATTTTACAACCTTAATGCTAAGTCTGACTATATTTTGCTGATAGAGCTGTTTATTGAAAATACATCAATCATTAACAGATGGTTCAAGTGATGTAATAGAAGTTAGATGATTGAATTCAGCAAAATTTTTTTATTTTAACCTGTATAAAAATAAGATTGAGAGCTTTAGATAGTTTCAAGTGTTTGATTAAGTATTTTAAAATAAGTTTGAATTAAGAGTTTGGTTTAGAAAAGTCAAACAGTTTTTAGTAAAAAGTCAGGAAAAGTTAGGATTTTTTTCTCAGCTTGATCTGTGGCAATCCTGAACAGGATATGATCACAAGTTAGCCTATAGCCAAAAACACGAGAAGACTAAGAACAAGAAAAGAAAGAACATTTTTTACCATATCTCAATGCTCCATTTCCCAAAATTGTAGCAACACGGTTAGTAAAACGCTTACTAGAGAATGTGGATAAAAACTTTACTGAAGACCAACCATATATTAAAGTTTTTAACAGTAAGACACTAAAAGTGTCCTATTCCTGTATGCAAAACATTAGGCAACTAATAATGGCACACGATCGAAAGATGTTAGACACGCAAGAAAAAGAGAAGCGAATGTGTGACTGTAGAAAGCAAGAATGTCCGGTTAATGGTAAGTGTTGAAAGCAAAATCTGATTTATAAAGCGACCGTGAAAACTGAAAACCAAACAAAGATTTATATTGGCTTCACTAGACGATCAACGATCGCTACACAAAATACAGGTACAGTTTTAAACATGAAAAACATGGAAATGCCACAACTTTATCACAGTATATTTGGAAACTCTAAAATAACAGAGTTAACTTTTAAATTTACTGGTAAATATTTACAAGAATGAAAAACAAATACAGTTTAAAAAATGGATATTAATTATGCAACGCAGAAAAAATAGAAATTTCAAACATAAAAAAATCTGAAACTTTAAACAAAAAAAAATTGCAAACTGGTTGTTTACAATATCGAAAACTATTTACATAAAAACTATGTTTTTAATGTGTTTAATGCACTAATTAATTATTCTATTATTACGTAATATCTAATTTTTATAATTTTTTTACTTTACTTAGAAGTTTGCCTTTAGTTGAATAAAGTAATTGGTTGAAGACGCGTGTTGAACGCAGAAACAGTTGTTCCAAAAGAGTTTATTTTTGTTCTATTTTATTTAAATATGTATATACAAATAATAACAAATTAAACAATAATCTTCCTTTATTGTACCAAAATATGTTTCTGTGTGTTAACAAATCAACAAACTTCAATTGGGTTCTGTAAAAAATAAATACGTTAATGAAAGAATAGAATCAAAGTAGGTGTATACATGTGCTCATTAAAATTATATTATTTCTACATATTTTTAGAGGTTAATAGTTAATAATTGGTTAAATACTTAATGTTAAATCCGACTCTTATAAACCTATGTACAACAAAACAATAAATCATAATATAAACACATTTTTTTTTAATGAACACATGTATACACCTACTTTAGCTTCTATTCTTTCATTACAGTATTTATTTTTTTACAGAACCCGCTGAAGTGTGTTAATTCGTTAACACACAGAAACATATGTTGGTACAATAAAGGAAGATTACTGTATAAATTGTTTCTATTTATATTCCCGTGAACTTATTTCACTAGGATCTTTTATTAGCAAACACTTAAATCTATGTTTTTAAACAGTGATAACAAATTATACAGTATCCTTCTTTTATTACAGTAACACATGTTTCTGTATGTTAACGGATTAAGGCCATAGGGGGGGGGGGTCCGACTTTTTTTTTACAAAAAATAACTTTGGATTTTATATGAAAGCTTTAAATACAAACTACAAGCCTGTTTTTATAGAATTCAAAAATATAATTTAACTTTTGAGATATTTTTTTTTGTAAAAAGTTTCCGATACAAACGTATGGACCGCAAATTTTTCGGGGTCAATTTTCTCGGAAATTTAAAAATTTACTAAAAGCTATCTTCTCCTTCATTTTTTGACCTAGAGACTTCAAATTTTCAGGAAATGTTCCTTTTAATATTTTGAAGAATCTGAATGTGGGAATTTTTTAAATTTTGAAAAATAAAAATTTTATCCACAAAAAAACTAAAAAAAGGGTAGTTTTTTGACAATAATTTTTTTTTACTCAAAATTAAAAAATTCCTACAATAGATCTCTTTAAAGTTTAATGATACACATTCTGTAAAAATTTGAGAAAGATTACCCAAAAAATGAAGGAGGAGATAGATTTTTAGTGAAATAGTCTTTTTTCGCATTTTTAGTTTTCGCCTTCCATAAGGAACCTATTGAACGCCCTTTCTTTGGTCGCTTATATCTCAAAAGTTACTTTGAGTTTTTTTAAGCGGTTAAAAGTGTCTGATAGCTCAGATTAAATTCTACAAAATAAGATCAAGTTGTAAAAAACAAAGTGGACCCCCCCTATGGCCTTAACACACTTCAACGGAGCTCTGTAAAAAAATAAATTCTGTAAGGAAATAATATAAGCTAAAGTAGATATATAAATGTGTTCATTATAAATAAAAATAATTGCTTTAGATTTTTATAGATTAATGATTAATAATAGATAAAATACTCAATGTAAAATCCGACTTTTATAAAACTATATAATATTTGTATTTATTAAGTAAAAACAAATTATACAGTAATCTTCCTTTATTGTACCAACATATGTTTCTGTGTTTTAACAAATCAACACACTCCAATTGGGATCTGTAAAAAAATAATTACTGCAATGAAAGAATAGAAGCATAGAATAATGTAGGGTTTATACACCTACTTTGTTCTATAATTCTAGTTATTTACTACAGTAATTATTTTTTTCAGAACCCAGTTGAAGTGTGTTTTGTAAACACACAGAAACATATGTTGGTACAATAAAGGAAGATTACTGTATAAATCGTTTTTATTTATATTCCAGTGAACTTGTTTCTCTAGGATCATTTGTTAGCAAAAAATTAACAGTTATTTATTAAGTATAAATTAAATAAAGTAAAGTAAAAAAACAAAATAAAATAACAAATCATAATATAAACTACTTACATGAAAATGAAGGAATACTAATTCTAAGTACTTACTGGTTACTAATCATTGAAAAAATGTATCTGATAATTACGTTACAGTATATATAAACATTAGGACTAGCTAGTTAATTTATACTACAAAGTTAGATAATTTATTCTTTATGTTTGGAAAAAGTAGTAGAGCGCTTTAATTTAGAAAAATTATATGTAATCTAGTGTGAATAAAAAGTAAAACAACAAACATTAATTATTGAATTAATAAATTAAACAATAGTAAAGGCAATAAAAGCCACAGGAACTTGATATAATATATATTTCATTTATTGAATGTTTATAATTGTTAAATCCAGATTTTAAACAACTGAAGATCTCGTTTTTTTTTAAACGAGTGAAACATTGTATTGTAATAAAATTTAAAAAATTTATCATTGAATCATTCTCCTTTTTTTAAGTCGAGAACTTTGATTGCAACCTTTATAGCAAAAAGTACGCAAATCCCGATTATAACAAAATTTCAGTTAGATACAATTAAAAAACAGATTGAATTTTAATTTAAAAATTAAAAAGAATTGAAAAACAAAGCAATAAAATCAAACTTGTTAATAAGCTTTCAAAGCCCTGACCAATAATTAAGTTACAGCGTCATACATAAAACCACCGTGATTTAAACTACTTATATATTATATAATAAGTAAAATAATTAGTTAATTATTGTTTTAGAAAGGAGCAGTCGGGTATTTAAATTAAAGGTCTTATACATATGTTAAAAATATTTAATAATTAAACTATGTTATAAATTACGGGTTTTTGTTCAGTATGAAAGTTAAAATGTAGAACATAAAAACAGAAAGGTGTTTTTTATGCTAATTATAAACCTGCGGTAAAAAGACCTCTAGCTGTTCTATTGGGCGTAATTGGTAAAAAAGCACGGTTTATCTGTGATTTTAATACAGGTTTCCAATTAAACTTGGAATTTAACACATAGAAAAATATGAAGAACTATAGTCGAAGAATAAAATTGATATATAAAATGTTGAAGAATAGAAAGTAACATGTGTGAGTAAATATATAAAAATAAATGAATAAAACTATATTTTTAATTAGGATATATAAGTAACTTGTAACCCCATAGACTTGAAGAAGGCATGCGTTTTTTAAATCTTTTAACTTTAAAGCCAGAATAATTCGGCAGTACCGCTAGACCATCGTCTCTGTACAACCCAACTTTTTTTTACACCAACATTATTTTGCAACCCGTCTAACAAAAAAAGTCATACTAATTTACATAATTCTGCGCCTATAAATGATCTCTGCGCTACATCAAAAAGAGAGCTCGTGTTATTTGCTCACTTCTTTTGCCACAGATTTGAATGTCTGTAGTGAACTTCATTTTTTATTATTGATGGCGCAAAATATTTAACTTAGTTGATGATGGCCGTAATAAATACTGGCTAAAACTGAACAAACGAGCGTAGACTAAAATCACACAATAAGCTGACAATGTCTTTGACGTTGGGCTGTGAACGATTTGGCTGCGTCAATTTTTCGGACTTTACACACAAACGGTCTCTTCAGTGCATATGCACTTCCACGCTTGGTTTAGATATCAACAATTGTTTCTCGCAACTATACCTGACTGATGAGTCCTATTAAGGACGAAACTGGGCGTAAGTTTTCTCGGATGATGTTGTTGATGGTATTAATGTGAAGTTTATTATTTGTTGTTATTATAATTTGGTTAGGTTTTAGCAATAATTTTTCTACTAAGACCTATACAGTAATATTACTAAAGTTTAAAATTTTTTGGTTTATGTTAAAGTTTTTTGGTTACTGATTTTTTTTGCCACGCAAGAAAACCTGTTAGTTTTTATCTATATACTTACAATACATTGTTAAAAGTTGCTGATTTTTAAAGTTTTTTGCAAATTTTTGTATATTATATTCCTATACACAGACTAATCTTTTTTAGTCCCATGAAGAAACAGTTTTGAAAGACAGTGTTATGAGTTAGTTTTTACTGGAGAAATTTAAGTTATTTTCGAAAATGATTAAAAAATCTACTTGTTATTTATATGGTGCCACAAATCTGGTATAAAAACATAAGAATAAGTTGAGTATAAAAAAGACATAATCTGATTTTAAAGATTCATGCAAAAGTTATTTTTCAACAGTTTTTAAAACACTGGAAAATATTTACAAGTTAATTTGTAATCAGAGTTCGTTACTGTACTCCAGTCTTCTTTGGTTCTTAAAATATTTTATTACGGGCACAGGGGGGCGGTCCAACTTGTTTTAAAAAGTTGTTATATTTTTATATACACCTTATCTATCAGACACTTTTAACTGCTTAACCAAATCAAAGAAACTTTTGAGATATAAGCGATCAAGAGATGAGATACAAGTCGGTAAGCTCAAGAGGTTTCTAATGAAAGGCACAATCCAAAAACGTGAAAAAAGATAGTTTCACTAAAAATTTATTTTCTTAACTTTTAACCAATCTTATTCCAATTTCCACAGTAAGTCCAATAATAATATTTAAGTTGTTTTATTGCACGAATTATTAAAAAAAAAAAAAAACTTTGATGAAAAAAAAATTGAAGTTTAGTTTTAAATATTTTTAAAATGCAATATTCAAAGCCTTTTAAACTATATAAAGCATGTTTCTCGATAGTTTGAGGTATTAGCTCAAAAATAAAGTTAATTATAGAATTTTAGTGAATTTTTTATTTTTTTGAGTATTGAAAATGGAAATATTGCAGTTCATACGTTTGTATTGTAAACTTTTAATAAAAGTGTCTTTACCTCATAGGTTAATTAAAGTTTTTACGTTCTATAAAAAATGATATACAGTTTATACTTAAAGCTATCACATAAGAACCAATGTTAAACTTCTTTGAAACTATTTATAAATTCCCTTAAGGGATTTATATATATATATAGTACAATTAGTGGCATTATATGTAGTTATTAGTACTTGTTAAAATTAAATCTTATGTTCTATCTCAGATAAATTATGTATAAGATATATAATGTAGTAAGGCGTTAAATTCTAGAGATCTAAACAAGCAGAGGCCATTAGAAATTTAAAACATCCGTTTTTATACGCAAATATTTACTAATATACGACGTTTCACTGCTCTGCAATATAAACAACACTACTACTTCAAATTTCTGTAGTAGCATCATTTGTATAATTCGAAGATATATCACAGCTGAATTAAATTTAAGATTATTCAATCATTTTTTCACAAATTCATATAAATTAAAAAATAAAACAAATTTTAAAAATAACAGGAAAAAAATGAGGACCATTTTAGGCAATACATAGCAGGTGAAACTTTTTCTGAGTACATTACTAGAAAAAGAAGACCTTACGAACATGGTAATCATTTAGAAATACAAGCTATGGCCGAAATGTACTGCAGAGTTATTGAAGTGTACGACTGCAATATTAGTAAGTTTGTTAAATTTTTGTTACCATTCTAGAACATAAACTTAAACGCAACAGTTTCTTTTAAGCTTTATGGAATGATGTTTTAGTTTAAGTATACGTAGTAAAAATATATTTCTCTATTACTATTGCAAGTTGTAGAAGGTACAATAAAAATGTTGAAGTGTAAAGATAAAATTAATATTATAGAGCTTAAATTTAAAAAAATTGGTAATTTAAGTAAATAATTATTTTAATAAATAATAAAGTTTAAGATTAATAAATGCATAGACTTAAAATTAAAAATGGTTACCAAAAAAAGAGACTTATTAAATTAAAGGAGAACTGGTTGCAGACAAATAACCACAAAGTTATCTTTAATTTGAAAATTAATTACTTAAGTCTAACAATTTTATGACTAGTTTTGTTTGCTATCATGATACTTAAAATTTTTATTTATAATAAAATAATTATTTTGAACAAAAAAAAATCAAGATTTTACTTCAAGAATACTTCCCACATACATCCCTGTATTTCCCTTGATCTCAATGTATAATTAAAACTTAAGTTAAAACACTGGGTTTTTTTCTTTATATAATTAAAAAAATCATATAAAAATCTGGGTTTTCCTTGATCATAATTTTTTGGCTAGTCTTAGACCAATTTTTAACCATATTTACAATTTTTATTATGATTTTATATACGTGTATATTTTTTAAGGGTGGGTGTCACTTTTGCACAAGCGTCACTTTTGCACGAGCGTCACTTTTGCACGAAGGGACACTTTTGCACGACTGTCACTTTTGCACGAAGGGTCACTTTTGCACGAGGGGACGCTTTTGCACGGCGACTCTTTTGCACAAGCGTCACTTTAGCACGCAGGGTCACTTTTGCACGGCGTCACTTTTGCACGAGCGTCACTTTATCACGAGGGGACACTTTTGCACGGCGTCACTTTTGCACGCAGGGTCACTTTTGCACGAGGGGACACTTTTGCACGGCGACTCTTTTGCACGGAGGGTCACTTTTGCACGAAGGGACACTTTTGCACGGCGTCACTTTTGCACGCAGGGTCA
Organism: Thalia democratica; assembly: GCF_965202585.1. Taxonomy (NCBI): domain Eukaryota; kingdom Metazoa; phylum Chordata; class Thaliacea; order Salpida; family Salpidae; genus Thalia; species Thalia democratica. The sequence goes on along the minus strand of NC_139169.1, from coordinate 52,247,794 downwards.
TTTTTGCAAGAGGAGATACTTCTGCACGGCGACATTTGTTACGGCATCATTATTGCACAACGGTACTTTTGCACAACGTCACATTTTTACGATGAAGATTTTGCCCAGCGACATTTTGGCACAATGATTTTTTCGCACGGAACATCAATTTTTCATTTGGGTAAAAAGTTCTTTAGCTAGTACCAAATTTTTAACATACTTATATTAAAGGCAAAAAATGAAAGATTTAAAATCTTAAACAGTAAAAGTTAATGTTAGAAACAAACTAAGGAAAGATAAAATATAATTATTTATAAAAAATTGATACCAGGGACAAAAAAAAAAATAATTTAGAAACTAGGATAAAAAATACTTTGAGTGTAAGTAAGTTGTTCTAGTTTATTTTGAACTTTAATATATTAGTCAACAACTATGTCATATTATATATTTTACTACACAGTTACAAGTTTATTGTCCATATGATGGACCTAGGCATCAAAACCTAGACGACTTAAACTGAAAGAAACATAATAAAAAAATAAAATTAATACAAGAAGTTTATTTATTAAAACAAAGATAAAAACATAGTTTGACATAAAACTTATAGGTTAACATAAAAAGCAAAATGTTAAGCACAAACTTATACTTATTTACGCTTTGATGTAGAACGATGAACGTCAAATATTTAAACGCATTGATTAACAACAAAAATAAAAATCTAACGCTCCAAGGACATTAAAAATAGATTGGCTAGATGAGTAATCATTAAATACATTGAAAAAGGACTCATTATTAATAGAGTAAAGGTGCTGCTAATATAATAAATTGAATTATAAACTAAGCTTAATCTTAAAATTAAATCAACGGTTTATGAAAATTACTTATTAATTTTACTAACACAAATATAATTTTGATAAAAAATTTTTAACTTCAATCGAAATTCTTTAAAATTTTTGCAAGAAACTAATTCATTTGTAAGTTTGTTCCATATTTCAACTGACCGATAAAAAAAATTCTGCCAAGCCTCATTATTGAAATGTTGCAGCGGTTGAAGACTAATATGGTATATTTTCTTTTAACATAAGTTCAAACTTCCAAATGTTACTTTCTCTTTGGCTTATCATGATCATGCAAAGTTATAATGCTGAAATAATCCAAGTTCAAATCATTTTATTGCTCTTTTTATTCTCACGCTAAATTAAAAAATAGACTGAAAAATAAACTTCAAGTAAAATCTGAAATATCTTTACAATTCAAAAATTAATAAATCTTTTGTTTTATTTTAACAATCGTTTAAAATTAAAATGAATTTTAACCATTTGTTTAACAACTATATATTGCTAATTTTAACACCAAGAGAATATAAATAAAAAATAATACTCAAGATTCGTGTTTCAAAGCCTTACTAAATTAAGGTTGTCTTTCTCTTTAAAACTTTACGAGATTCAGATAATTTTTATTTAAATTGTTCGAAATTGCTTGTTATTCATCTAGTTTGTTTTGATTAAGATTATAAATATGAATAAATGAATTGTGGTACGTAATTATATTGTTCTCCGTAAAACTTAAGATAAAAACTTTTATTTAAGAAATTTATTTAAGCACTGACGAGGTATTAGACCGAAACTTAGTTTGTAAAATAAATTTTTGCAACAATAGTTTCATAAAAACTTTACATTAAAAATTCATTAAAAAACTGCAACAATTTTATTGATTCAAAACAACTTGCGTTTAAAAGCGAATATTATTTAAATTGACAAAAAAAAATCTATTTATATTTTTATTTGAGAAAATAAAAATTAGAAGCGTGCAAAAGTGAAGTTCCGTTCAAAATTGACTGATTATTTAAAATTTTGCAGTTCATAAGTATACCCGTGAAATTATAACGCCGTGCGAAAGTGACGCTTTGCAAAAATGTCGTCATGCAAATGTAACGTCGTGCAAAAGTTTTGACGTGTAAAAATGTCGCTGTGCAAAAGTGACGCCGTGCAAAAGTGTCCTTCGTGCAAAAGTGACCCTCCGTGCAAAAGAGTCGCCGTGCAAAAGTGTCACCTCGTGCAAAAGTGACCCTGCGTGCTAAAGTGACGCCGTGCAAAAGTGTCACCTCGTGCTAAAGTGACGCTCGTGCAAAAGAGTCGCCGTGCAAAAGTGACCCTGCGTGCAAAAGTGACGCCGTGCAAAAGTGTCCCCTCGTGCAAAAGTGACCCTGCGTGCAAAAGTGACGCCGTGAAAAAGTGTCCCCTCGTGCAAAAGTGACCCTTCGTGCAAAAGTGTCCCCTCGTGCAAAAGTGTCTTCGTGCAAAAGTGACGCTCGTGCAAAAGTGACCCGTTCTTATTTTTTAAGCATTCAGGAGGAATATAATCTTTATCTATTTGAATGCTGCATTTAGTTTTTAATTTTTAATTGAATTGCTTTTCGTTGTGTTATTTTAGATACTATATAAAATATTCACAAATAAATTTTAAAAGCAAACTATAGTTAAAAAAGTATGGTTAGTTATATGATAAATGAGTACAATAATATTCAACAAATGAGTTGCCATTAAGAGTAGGTTAAGATATAAATGAAGAGTAGCTTGAAACAGTGCTTCTTTTCTTTAACTCCTAAAAGTTTTTGCACTGTAGATTGTAAAATATGTTTTGTGCATACCAGACTGTTAAAGGTGGAGCTTCAAAGTTTTAGCCATGTTTATAGCACTGCTATATACATATGAAGTTTTTAAGCGATGCGCTTGAGTGAGTTTGTTTATTTAATTTTAATAAATTATATCTTATTTTTAATCCTTACCTAAACGTGTACTATATTTCATGATCTAACCTTAACTCTAATAGTTTTACCAAAAAAAAAAGAAAAAAAAAACTACATGTATATGAAGTAGTCAAATCTTTTGCCACTTATAGTGCTACAAACTCGGCTAAAACTTAGAAGCCTCTCACTAAAAGAGTTAAGTATGTAAATACATTTTTAATAAATTTAAATTTTAATTGTATTTATATAATTATTTTTTTTTTTAACTAGTTAACAAAAATAGTGATAATATTTCAAGATAATAAATGTGTTGTTAAAAATATCATGGACTTCTGGCGGATAAATCGTCTTAAAATAATTTCCCTGGATTTTTCCTAGATTTATATGAAAATTTTATTGAAAATTTCCTAAAATAAATTTTTTGGTCGTGTAATATTTATTACTTTTAAATTTATTTTGCGTATGCATTTTATAGTTGGTTGGTTTCTACCAGTAAATAAAATTTTTAGAAAAATGGCATTGTTAGGTTTTAAGTACTTTTCTATAAATTTACTTAGTTTTTTATATAGTCAGGGGTGATTCAAGTATTTGTTTCCATTTTAAAGTTAGGACCAGAAAGGCTTCTGAGGACCAGAAAGTTGTTATGTTCTTTAGTCTTTAAATAGTTGGAATTATCTTATCTTTAATTTTATTTGGAACTTGGTTCAAAGTTTAAGTTCTATTTTTTACCTTTTTACATGCTATATAGTTTCGTATAAGTCAAAAAAAGTTTTGTTGATAGTAATTTGTTCTACTTGAGTTCGAAGTTTTGTGAGTTTGAAATGCTTTTTTTATACTTCAAGAAAAAAAGATACTGATAATAAGTTATAGAAAATATCATCAGAGTGATATAAATACATTTTTAAAGAAAAGGAATTATATTTAATGTAGTATAAACGAAAATATAAAAAAGCATTAAATATGCTGTGTATGTTTTTTCAATAAACATTTTCATAAACTTCCCTATGACAGAAAATTTAATCATAATCGCCCTTTTACTAGTTAAATACCCGTTTACTTTTTCGCTACCTTACTAATTTTGAATTGAATTATAAAAAAAAATATAATTTTTGGAAGAAATATAGACAAAATTTTTATAAACTATTTATGTGCTGAACTAAAAGACCGATAGTGCCCACTTTTGGCCGATCCATTTTTTCGTTCTACTTCATTTCGTTCTACAAGTTTCTACGTTTATACTACATGTTCTACTTCATTTTGTCATACTTTTTATTCAAATAACTGAATTTGACCAACAGAAGCTGCTCTGTAACAATGTATTTATTCATTCACGGGAATTCCAGTTCTTATAGCAGTGCACTACTTAAGATATTTATTTATTTATAAAATAAGATGTAACGTTATAAGGCGTTAAATCCTGGAGATCCTGATAAGCTAAGCTTATCGGAATGTATACCACAGATGTTCTTGTGCTAAAACTTTATTTCAACTAACGGCGTTTCACTGCTCTCAAATAAATTTAAGAACAGATCTACGGAGTCTCAAAATTCTTAGAGCTTTTTGAGACTCCGTAGATCTGTTCTTAAATTTATTTGAGAGCAGTGAAACGCCGTTAGTTGAAATAAAGTTTTAGCACAAGAACATCTGTGGTATTTATTTAAAAATATTTTTTTTAAATTTCAGCATATCTAAAAGCTTTGTATGTTTATTTCCAAAACTTAAAACATTTTTTTCAATTTATTGCTTATATTTCAGACTTAATCAAAACATATAACATGAAATTAAAAAAATTATTACGCAAACTCTTTCAAATTAGTTCCTTTGTTTTAAATGTTTAGAATTCCAAGCTAATCGTTTGTTAATAAAGATCCTTGTTAACGAGTTGACACACTTCAACAGAGTTTAGTAAAATATATTTACTGCAAGGAAAAAATAAAAGGTTAAGTACGTGAGTATGTGTAATTATTAAATGTAAGCCTAATTACTATAGATTAAGATTTAATTTTGGGTATGTGAAAAAAAAGTGAAAAGCACAGAGTCACTTTAGCACAGAGTGACACTTTAGCACGGCGTGAAGTTTTAGCACAGAATAACTTAAGGTCTTTTAAAATGTTCATTTATGATGTTCAATTAATTAATGATTGTTAGGTTAACAATTAAATGCAAAAATTAGTTTTAACACTTTTAAAAGTATCGTCTTAAAAAAAATTAATTAAATTTTAAACTAAATTAAATTTAATATGTTTTATAGTCTGACTCTTATAAATTTAGAAAAAAAAAAAATGAACTTATAAATTTAATTAGTAAGTTTAAATTAAGCCGTAATTTAAAGTTTCAAATCAATAAAAATTAAAATAAAAGCTGAACAGGTAGAAAAATTGTTGAACTAACTTTATTTACCCTTGTAGTAGTCTGTATATAGTTTTTATAACGCAAATACCATAACATAAAATATAAAACTGAAATTATCAAAATATTTTTATTAAAATTATGAAGTAAAATAATTTAATAAAGGTTTCAAATTTGAATCAACTTTATTTTTAATTAAAGCTTGAACGTTTAACCGATTAAAAACTTGTTAACTTTTAATTTAAATGTTGCATAGTTCGTTTTAAGATTTTCAAACATAAAGTACAAATGTTATTCTAGCATAGAAAAAAAAAATTGTAAAATAGATTAAGTGCTAAAGTGTCATACCGTGCTAAAGCGTCACTTCGTGCTAAAGTAACGCTGTACTAAAGTGACACTCTGTACCAAATTGTCACTCCGTGTTAAAGTGTCACACCGTGCTTAAGTGTCACACCGTGCTTAAGTGTCACTCTGTGCTAAACTGACGCCGTGCTTTTCTGACACGTTACAATATACAAGATACAAATATGTTTTATAGTCTGACTCTTATAAATTAAAAAAAAAAATTAATGAACTTATAAATTTAATTAGTAAATTTAAATTTAAGTATTACAAAATGCTATATACTTGTCATTGTTTTTTTTGTATTTTAGTAAACATTTGTTGTAGTTTAGATTTATTCTTTTGTAACATTATATAGTTTTGTAATACTACAAATTTTTATAGCTTTAAGCACTTTAAAACTAGTAGTTCGTAGTACTTAAATTTAAATTAATTATTAAATTTATATACTCATTATTTTTTTTTAATTTTCATCAGTCGAATTATATAACATTTATGGTATCTAGTATTAATTTAAGCATAAAGAGGCAACATTATTTTTACAAAAAATACATTGGCTCTTATATGAAAGCTTAAAGTATAAACTACAAGCCATTTTTTATAGAATATAAAGATTTTAATTATTTTTTGAGATATAGACGTTTTTGTAAAAAGTTTTCAATACAATTTTATGTAGCGCAAATTTTTTAGGATCAATTTTCTCAGAAGTTTGAATTATCCATTATTAATCTACCCTCTTCATTTTTCAAGGATTTCTCTTTAAAATTTCTTCCTTTTATAGTTAAAGAGACTTTATATGTTGCAATTTTAAATTAATTAAATTTTTTAGATAAAAAGATAGGTGTTTTTTTTTAAATTTATTTTCATTAAAAATAAAAAATCTGTATTAAATCAGTTTAAATAATAGTAATAGACTTACCGTAAAAGTTCGAAGAAAATTGGTTATAAAATAAAGGAGAAGATAGATTATTTGTGAAATAGTGTATTTTCGTGTTTTTAATTTGCGCCTTCCAAAAGGAACTTATTGAGGTCACTGACTTTGATCGCTTACATTTCAAAAATTACTTATAAATTTTGTTAAGCGGTTAAAAATATATGATAGCTCACTGCAAAATAATATAACTAGTAAAAATCAAATGGATCCTATGCCATTAATGTTGCATTATTAGTTAAGTAATTACGGTTACCTTAGGAGAATATACATACTCACCTGCTTTACCTTCTATTCTTTCCTTGCGGTATTTTTTTTTATTACAGAACTCCGTCGAATTGTGTTAACTCGTTTATAACACATAAATATATGTCATTTTAATAAAGTAAAAGAACCGCGCAACTTAGTTTTAATATTTTGTTTTTATATTTTGAAAGGAAGTAAAATTGAACTAATTTATGTTGAAATAGTCTGTCTCCTTCTTTAGTGGTTTGCAATGTGTTTATTAGTTTTTATTTGTAAAAGAAATAAAAAAGTTAATCAAAAACCTTATGGACTATAAAAACTATTATCCTTATAAAAAATTTTATATACCAGTATTTCTTTAACTAAGGAAGTTGTATTGTTTACTTCCGAAATACATTTATTTTAAATGAAAAATTTGTTGTGTATAAGTGACATTCGCCCGACTTTTAAAACCTGCTATATGGAGAATAAGTTTAAAAAACTTTTGTACCATGATAATTTTTATTTTAGTTCTAAACTCTATTTTTAAAAGTAAAATTTTTAGTTCAATATTCTAAAAAAGCTAAAATGTTTAAAAAGTAAGTGTTATAATGAATCATATGATAGTTTTGACGTTTAATATTTTTATTATAAATAATTATGACAACAATACATAACTGTAATTTGTTTTGTAATTAGTTTTTACAATTTTAAAAGTTATTAATTTTTATGTATTTACTTATATATATAATATTTATGTATAATAGTGGTTTAACAAAAACTTAAGCAGAAATATGTTTAGAGTTGTATTAGAGTACCTTTAATGAGTTATATTTATTTTAAATTGTATAAAGATATACTGTTTATAGTTAAATGCTCGTTTTGTTTAATCGGTTTATAGAAAAGATAAGTAAGAAATGTAAAAATACTACCTTTACTATTGCTTAAGTTCTTTAAAGTTTGATATATTAAAAAAATATATATTAAAAATAGTTAGATTTCATGATTAAAAAAAAAGTTTTTCGATTTTTTTTTTGTAATGGTAACAACAAAATTTTAGCATAGTTTTATTGTTGATTTTGTGTGTGAGGTGGAAAAGTACTGGAATAACAAGAGAGTCATTATTTATTGACTGTTTTGTTATTGTAGTATTCTACTACTTCATAATAAAAGAAACAAGAACATTATTAACACGTTTTGAGAAGTAGATAAAAAAAAATATATGTATATATATATTAGTACAGATGTTTTTGTGTCAAAACTTTATTCCGACTAACGGCGTTTCACTGCTCTCAAATAAATTTAAGAACAGATCTACGGAGTCTCAATAAAGCGCTAAGAATATATCCGATAAGCTTAGTTTATCAGGATCTCCAGGATTTAATGCCTTTTAACGTTACATCTTGTATATATTATTATATATTTATTATATACATTATATACTTGTAATACCTAAATTTAATACTTTAGAGCAATTAAGTTATGAACACAGAACTCTATACAGGTAAAACACAAAAACCAATTATTAAAAGGCACGATCTTCTCATTATCTATTTATTGTAAAACAGTTTTTATATTTAAAAAGCTATAATAAAGTAAGTTGTTCTTTTACGGCTTGCACAAGTAGTCACTACTAGGCTGCAGAAAGACCAGCTCTGTTTAGTGGCTTACTTATTAAAGTAAATACTTTACTTATGTGTCACACATAGGTCCTTAAACCCACTAATACATAGTCAAAACACAAAATCTTAAAAGTTATAAATTTATTATTAGCTTTACAAAAATTAAAGTCTTTTATTAACGAACAATAAAGAAAACTAACAGAGTTTTCAAATAACCTAGAATTCTGAAAAAACCTTGATTTTGAGAAATTAAAAAAAAAACTAGAAAAACCTGAAATTTTGAACAAAAATCATTTAAAAAACTAATTGTTAAAGTAGCTTTACCGTATTTTTTTGATGTTGTTATACTACTTAAGACAGTATTTTTTTACCTTGAATTAAATTTTTTACTAATTTTTTTTTGAAAAACTGGAAAAAAAAAATCAATTTGGCAACCCTAAAACTAAACAACCTCTAAAAAGCACATCTTAGTTTTAATTAGATTTATGGTTATTTAAGTTTTTTGTATAAAAGCTTTTTAACAATTATATGTAGTAATAATACTATTATATTTAAGTTTCTCAAATTGTCCTTATGGTATGTCAACCGTTATTTGTGATTTTTCTGAATTTATCATTTACTATATAAAAAAAGTTATACTTAAAGAACTAACATTTGTTATTATACTTTCTTGCTCACGACGGTTTTGAAAGTAATTCAAGAAATAATAATGAGTTTAAAAAAAAGTTTTGTTAATTTTTTTAAAGTATAGTTTTATATGTATAGTGAACAATCATATGATAAGAACTTTAAGATATAAATTCAAAATGTTAGTACAGGCGAAAAAAAAAGCAATACAGTAAATTTTAAGTAATTTAAGTTAAGTAAACTTTCAAAAAACACGTTTTTTTTTATTTTAAGATTAACTTACAATTTTCAAAAAAATTCACTTTTAAAACTTGGAAGAAAATTTAAGAAACATGGAAGAAACTCAGTAAAGGTCGCACAGTGGCCCAAATAGCATTTAACTAGAAATAGGGAGATTTCATTAAAAAATTAACATTTGTAGCTCTTTACAGTATTTGGTTTTAATGTAATCTATTGTAGTATCTGTTAAGTTTTCAAAACTAAAAAAAAATTCTAACAGAATAAAGTTAATTGGAATTTAAGTGGTAGCTCTTATAAAATAGTTTTGCTCTATGAATTTTTAAATTATAAATATCTTTGTTTTAAAAATAAAATATAAGGCAAATTAAACATATAATTAAATAATTTTTTTCTTTTTAACAGCTTTTAGATTTTTAGTAGATACTAAATATAAAATTTTAATTATGAAAAAGAATTCTTTATACTAAAATTTTTAAACCAAATTTCAAAAATAGACTCTATAGGGTGTTGGAAAAATTGTTGGCTATTTCAATCTGAAATGCTTCTTGTTATAAAAATTTCGGGTAGGTGGATGATGTTTTGTTAGTGATTTATTAATCTACTAAATCTGAGGATTTTAAAAAATATATACTTATATTTATTCACCTACCTGGAATTTTTGTTACTTAAAAAGTTAACTAGAATGTCGATTAAAATAAGTATACAAAAACTTTTTTCACGTAAAAGAAAGTTATAAACTTAATTACTTGTATTAATTTAACAGTTCTTAAAATTTTCTTTTAACTCTGAAAGAAGTGATAAAATAATTTGATGTTTCGGTAGTTTTTTAATAGATTTTTATTTAAGCGTTGATTTTCTATTTTTAAAGACATCAAAATTTGAACTAAAAAACACATTCAAATCGCCTCGCGCCAAGTGACATAACTTCAGTTATAGATGGATTTTTTTTGATTTAATTTGAAACAATAAATGCGTTAGAATGTTGGCTTACTACCCATAAATTTAAAGAAAAATTCAAATTTTTTTTTGCTTTTTCCAGTTGCGGGCCCACTGTGGGTAGAATTTTTTTTTCAAAAACCTATTCTAATCCTGTCTATACCTCTAAATGGTTTGTAGGGGTATTTTAGTGGTTAGTAAAAGACAAGAAAGGTTTGGATTGATTTTGGTGCTCTTGATTATAGTAAACCAACTAATGTTATAAAAAAAATATATATTGATAACTGATTTTAAAAACCAAGTACACAATAAAAGCTAAACTAGAACTTTATGTGATAAAAGACTTAACAATTAAACATAAACAAACAATAAGCTAGTTATAGGCATTGTTGCTTCTAACAGTTTTACATACTTAGTAAAATTACAATCACATAAAGACAAATACATCATTAAAACTGCCTAAATTTAAACACTTTTAAACGGAGTACTTACATGAATGACTCACTAAACTGACAGAATTTCAAAAAGTTAATGTGATTTTTATTATATACATAAGTTTTTTTACGTAAGGTCTTGTTATAATTTTAGCAATAACTTAATTCTATTTATTTTCAATTTAATACTTACATTAAATGATAAATTGAACTTTAACATACTATTTTATTACCTTCCAAAAAAAATGCACTGTTTTTTACAGTTCAGGCTAGTTTTAAGATTTTTTCTGAAAAAGCTATGCTAGTTTTTTGTTCCTTTTTTAATGACACTTTTGATTTTTTTTGATTTTTATTAGTTAACTCATGATCTTGTTTTTAATTTTTGTTGATTTTAGTTATTAAGTAAAATTTTTGATTTTCTGCAAACTACTTAAGAATGAAAAATATATTTTTCATAGCATTTTCAAATAATATATCAATGTATATCGTCTTATTTTACTTGTATTTTCATTATTTTGAGTTTTGAATATGTAGTTTTAGTAATCAGATAATGAAGTTTAAATTCTGACGCAAGTGTATTCAAGCATAATTTTATCTAAAAAATATTTTTAGATTTTTGTTGTTATGTTGCTGTGTAAAGTACCTAATGATAAAGTTGTATAAGAACTGTGATATTTGTATGTTTATTATCTCCTATTGTTCAAATACAAAGTTGTTATTTAGATTATATTTAATTATTTTAAATCTTTAGATTTAGATTTATATATTTGATACTTCGTTAAGTGTTTTATAGTTAACTACTCACTAAAACTTGGTTTATTATTCGGTTTTAACTATTGCCAATAAATTTATAAAAGTTACAAAATTAATTTGTACTTTTGAAATTTATTGCTTATATCATTGCGGTTTATTTTTAGAATAAATTCATTTGCTCTAACTGGACCCCTTATTTAATATGAATAGTCTAAAATATAATCTAGTAATTGCAGGGTTCGTGCGCGTCAGGCTAAATCAGGCTAAGTCAGGCTAAATCAGTTTTTTTGAAAAAAGTTGAAAAACGTCAGGCTAAATCAGTTTTTTTATTCAAAAATTTGAGAATCTCAGTTTTTCTCAACTCAAATGCTTTAAAAAATTTTATAAAAAAAATTGAGAAACCTTTTTAAGATTAAATTGAGATGTGAATTTATTTCTTAATAAATATTTAGTTATTAAAGGCAAAATCAGTCAGTTTTTGTAAATATAAATGCTTAAAACTTTTGTTGAATCTCTAAAAAATTAAAAAAAAAAATCATAATTTTGTTTTGAGTAGATGTACTGTTTTAATCTCTAGTTTAAAGGCTTTATACCAATTACTTATTAGATTAAAATTCTAAGCAGTTTATTCATATATTTTAGTGTTTGTTTAAAGTTATTAGAGATATTCACAACACTAAAACTTAGCTATAAGATATAAGTACTAAGTTTTGTGGGAGTACAAATTTTAGGTACAATTCATTTTTCCATACAAGAACAAAATATTAAAGTTTTTTTTTTCAATTTAAGTGTAAGCTTTTCAAATCTGATACGACATCAACAATCAATGTATTTATTTAGAGATTAGAATACAGATTTATTTAGAGTTTAGGATTTATAACTATGTATCATTTTTAAGCATTCGTCAAAATATTATATTAAACTTTTCTTACTAATTTATATTATATGTAAGCGTTTCATTTTAAATTTTAATAAAACACGACAAAGCACGTGGTTTTATTATAAGTCTTATAGTTATAATGTTTTTACTTAGTGCTTAATTATATTGAACAATTGTGTTTAGTAATATAAATAAAAGTTTTACACTATTAATAGGTTAGATACAACACTTATTTTAAAACTTATCACTAAATTTGTTATTTTAAGGGCATAGGGGGGTCAATCACCTTTTTTACAATTTAGTCTTATTTTATTTAGTTTTAACTAAGCTATGAGTTGCTTTTTGCAGATTTTTAAAGTTCAAAATATTTTTGAGATAAAGCTGGTTGATCGGAGACTACAATAGTACTAATCAAGACCCCCATATACCTAAAATGACTTCTAAAGGGTACTTTCCTTACTTTGAAAAAATGCCAGGCTAAATTGGTCTCAGTCAGGCTAAATGAAAAAAATTTCGCGCACGAACCCTGTAATTGTGAGATACTATTTAAATAATGAAGTTTTTAATTATGATGAGTTGTACCAATAAATAAACTCACAATCTCTGTAGGAATACAACAATGCAAATTTTATTATTATTTAACTACGTGTTTTCAACTAAGACTTATCAAAAACTGTGTCTTAGTAAATTAAACCAAAACAAAAGTATACTGTTTTAAAAACGTTTATAAGTTTAAAAAAAATAAAATGACATTGTAGTCGAGTGTGAAGTTGGATTTTAAAAATTGACTGAATGTTAAAGCTAAAGAAACATTACTGTTTACTATTAACAAACTAATAGATTTAAAATAATGTTAGAAAGAACCAACTTTAAAATTATAAACTTTATATTAACTATAAACAATATGCAATTATACTTATAAAATATTAAAGAAAACGATTTCTATAAAAATACTTAATAATAAAATTTAAAAATATAGTCTGATAAAAGAACTTTTCTGCTTACATAAACTTTGCTTTAATGATTGGATACATAAGGCTTCCAGAATGTGTAGCTGAAAAACATTCTCAGCTCTCATTTAAACAGAAAAACTATTCTCTATTTAATTTATGGCACACTCATGACTGTCAATTCAGTGTTGTCCAATTGCAGAAAAGCAGTTATTACCAGGTTTTTCTGATAAACTATTAAACCAGCATTTAAGATTTTTAGCACATGCTGATCAATTTGTAAGTTAAATCTCTGAAACCTTTTTGCACGTAGTCACTACCACAGTGAAAACTAAGTTTTCAAATGAAGTTGGATGCGAGAAACGTCTTTATAAATTACACCTAGAGATCGTTTAGTGTAGAAAACTGTTTTAAATGAACAGAGCCCAAAACCTGGTTAACTTTGTTATATATATTATTAGGAAATATTTCAGAATTGTTACCAAAATAAGTAAGTTTTAAGTACACTAGAATCTAATTTAAGACTTATTTAACGCTGTTGAACTATCTTTAACTATTTTTCTACAATTGGGCAACACTTAGTAATAATTATGAGTGTGTCATTAATTACAAAGCAAGCTGAGAACTCTTTTCAGCTACATATTCGGGAAGCCTTATGTAATCAATCATTAAACCCCATTTTATGTAAGCAGAAAAATTTCGTTTATCAGACTAGACTTTTTTTATTAAGTAGTTTTGTAGTAACAGGGTTGCCAAAAACTTAGAAGTACTTAGTATTTAAAAATTTAGTCAAAAAAAAAATGAAAAAGCTGGAATTTGAGAAATTTGAAAAAATGTGATTACAAACCTGGAATTATGAACAGAAATCTCTAAAAAGCCTCGAAAAGCTTAGAACTTTAAACAATTTTTACACGTAAAATTATTAAATTTTAATTAGACATAAAATCTTACCATTTTTTTATTATTATTTAGAATTTTTTTTTTCAACACATTTAAAGTAGCATTACAGTACCTTTTCAATATTTTATACTATACTATTTTATATTTAAGACAGTTTTTCACCTTAAATTTAATTTTATACTAAAAGTGGACCAAGTTACCAACTTATGTTTTCAAAAACTTGTAATAAATTCAGAAAACCTGGAAAAAATTTATTTAATCAGTTGTAATTAATATTTTTTAATTGGTTGTTATTTTTTAAATTAATTACATGACAGTTGAAATTCTGACAACTCAAGTTCTTAAAAAAATGTTTAATAGGCCATATCTCAAAAAGTGTTAAGTGTTTTAAAAAAATAAAAAAAAAACGGTTGTAGATCTAATAAATAAAATTATGTTATAAAAGAAATAAACTGAAAATAAAAACTAATAAAAAATTAATTTTAAAATTAATAAGAATAAGTATATTTTAAAATTTGTTTTAGCCATATCTCTAAAAATAATCAAAACTTTACAAGATAAAAATGGTGAGTGGGTAGTAATTTTACCGACATACGTATTATTAATTTTTTCAAATATGTTTTATTTTTTGAGTTTAGGCCAATTATGAAAAATTTCAAGAATTTGAATTGTCGTGCACCCTTAAAAATTGCATGTAAACAACCAAGAAATAAGAATTTAATGTGCATTCATGCTGTAATATTTAAACAGGACCGGAAAAGATAGGTTGGACAAGCAACAACAATGAAGATAATAAACATAAGAATATTCCTATCAGAATATCAAGACATAATAAATGTCACTACAACTCAGTTGTTGATCCTAGTAAGCCATCTGTTGGCTGTGGGCTTGGTATGCCTGGTCTTGAATCTGGTGACGTTAGTATTTACTTATCAGCTAATTCAACTGCTAAATTACAAATAACTTATTGTTATAAATAAATTAATAAAATCAAGAAGGTTGCCACTACACTGGAAGACTCTAGAAAACTGTATTTTACAAAATAAAACACAAAAAAGTATTGGATAAATTTGAAACATAAATATGCTTAATTTAACTTAGTTTGCTTATTGATGGACTATTTTCTAATCTATACAATTATTTATAATTAAAACTTTAACAATTTTCAGTAAAAAATAAACACAGTGAAGACTTTGAACACATCGCAAAAGTGCGTACGCAGAAATCCTGGACTTAATTTATCTACATTAAGTCTAATACAAACATGTTAAAAGCTACTAAACTTTACAGATGACTATTAAATGAAAATTCTTTCTAAAATAAAATTATTCACCATAAGAACTATTCAAAACAAAAAAGTAAAAGTGTTATATATGATCTGTTGGTGTTCTTTATGGCAGCTTTGCAATTCTGCTAGATGCCGTTAACTATTTTAAAGAGACAGGAGAGAAACTTCCTGATAAAACTATCAAAAATGCCTTCTAAAAGCAGAATTAGAAATAAGTTTAAGTAGTGCTGTCACAAAAACATTTAAACAATAACACTAGTTATCAAGTTGTTAAATCATTTTCTAATGGACTAATATCAAAAAATAGAATGAACCAGAAGGTGCAATTAAAAAAGGTTATGAAAGTGATAAAAATTAATGTTGAAGTGAAAAGAGATTCACAATACATGCAATTTTTCAGAAATTGAAAATCGTCAAGCGTCCCATAAATACGTATTGTATACAATTTTTTAATGCATTTTTTTAAAAGTACGTTGTTCTTTACAGACTCTGTAGAATTGTTGATATTTTCTGGGAACGCAAAACGCCACCAATTTAATTTAATGATTGCGTACAAAAAAGATCACTATTTGTTTTATGTATAGTTAATGTTACTTAAATTAACAAAACTGAATAACTTTGTTAGATAGTAACTTTAATACATATTATTAAAATTTTTTTATAATCAATAATCAACTTAATATATATTAAAAATACGCAATTTAAGATTTTATAAAGATTTTATTTTTAATTACTACACGCTTGGTTATTATATACTTAGTTTAATTTTTAAAATAAAAAAGTTATCATGCTCTGCCAAGTAGTACTGATAGTAGCTGATAATCATTTAAGATATTGTATGTTAAATTTTTAATTATATTTCCTGTGTTTACTACAGTTTTGTTACTGAAAGTTGTTTGTTAAAAAAAGATTTGTTTTCATAACTAAGTGAATTTCATCAATTCTTATATTTTATTAAAACTAGATATAATAATAACATGTTAAAAGTAAAATATAAACTTGTAGTTTTGTTTTATGATATTGAGTTATGTATATTTTATTTTAGTTTTTTAAAACATTTATTAAATGTACTGTTATATAAAGGCTTTTGTAAGTTTTTATATACATTTTTTTTTTTTTTTTAATTTAAAATTTTTCAAGCTTTTTTGTAATTATATTGAATTTCTTTGTTATCCGGTAGATTGAATAAAAATTATCTTAAAGTTTTAATTACAGTTTAAACTGAAAGTTTTAATTATTATGACCTAAGAATATAGGATTTAAGCAAATGCGAATTTTGACATGATATTTTAAATTATCATTGCTCTATGCAATTTACTGTTTTATTTTAATTGGAAAAATCAAATTTTTTCCACTGAAACCGGGTAGTTATATAATAGTTCATTTGCACATTAGTTATCATATTTGAAAAAGCTGTTTACATTAAAATGAACAATATTATTTAGTTAAGACAAATAAGTATAAATTTTATTATTAAAACAAAGTTTCAGTCCTGTAAACAATTTAAACAAGATTTTATTAGCAGTTGAAGATCTCGTTTAATTTTTTTTTTTGAAACATTGTGTACATAATAGAATTTAAAAATTGAAGTGGTACGTTCTTAGTTGCAAATTATGTATTTTTGTGTACGTTTTTATGCACTTTGAAACTATAAAACCTTTTTTATTGATTAAACTTTTTCACAAACTTAAATAAATTTACCACGTTGTATAATAACTAAATTTGTATATTTATTGATTAATTTTAATCTAATACCGTTTTAATTAAAAGTCAACTGTATATAGTTTAGATATAAGAATATTTAAAACATTTAAACTGGTGATAGGCTGCTGACAAAAGAATGATGGAAAAAGTTAAACAAGATTCAATGAAGGAGTTAGAGCAAAAAATGTTAGAGGACAAATTGCTGATGACCGGAAGTAGGGATGTAGAAACAACTGAGGAGGAAATGATAAGAAGGGCAAAATTTAATTCGCTTGAAAGTTGTAGAAAAATGCAAGTTATGCAACAAAAAAAGAAATTTAAAAACGAAGAAAGGTTAGTACTTTAAAGACTTTAGGATTAAATTAATGATAATTATGTTTGTAGTATTTAGTTTTAACTCATAACGTGCGTTGTTAAATATGTCTAATGAAGATATGGGTTAACTGAGGCCCACGAGCATGTAGATCTGGCCTTCTAAATCAGTGAAGGTAATTAAAATCTGTGCACACTTACTGCAAAAAAGTTCAATTCACCCCAAGTTGTAAATTAATTGTTTATTATGTTACATTGTGTTTTGTTGAAATAAGTTGTTTGAAAATTCATGGAGTATTTGTTGAAATTAGTAATATGAACACTGAACAGTGAAAAAGTTCATGCTTTAACTAAAACTGCGGCCCGCGGTTTTTTTTTTCGAAACTTGTCCTGCGACTATCAAATTCGTGGCGACCCCTCCTGTAAGGTTTACCATAGTTTATTTATTTAAACTGTATGTTATTTAAACGATTTATTTTTTAAGTCTACATAGCAAAGTAAAATTTTAAGATAAAAGTTTGTTTTGATATATAGATTTTGAAAATATGAATAAGAAATTTGAATTATCTACTACCGAGCCTTTTCACAGCATTTATGTTACTGCTGTAATAATTTTATTCTGTTTATCACCAACATAAAAGTGAAAGCAGTAGGGTACACGGTCCTTAATTCTTATTTTTAACGGTCTTGGGGTTTCACAGCTATATTTGAACATTTAAATACTAATTCTACTTGTGTAGAAACTTCTAAGTTTGAAAGCAATGTTTTAACATTTTTGATTTAATTAGACTCAAGCCAGTTTTAAACCTTTAAATTAATACACTTGAATTGTGTAAAATGAATGCGACTACCATTAAACTATTAAATTAAATTCATTTTGTGTTAGAGTTGTATTTTGTTGATTAGTTTTACTGTGTTTATTTAATATATTTGGTTACTTTAAAACAGTTTTTGAAGTATATGAGTTTTGTTTTAAACTTGTGCCCTTTTTAGTTTTTTGGTACGAGAGATTAAAGAAACAAGTAAGAATAATTATCTATGATTTAGTTCGACTCATAAAGTAAAAATAAGTTTTGTTTAAAATACAGTAGTCTACTTAAAAAAGTATTTGTTATAAATCCTATGTTTCAATTTTATCAAATATTTGTTTTAAGTTTTTTTAAAGAACTATTGTACCATTAACAGGTATTTTTTTAGTATATTATTTCTTAGTTTTTATATTAAAAAAGAGTGAAAATATTATTATAAAAAATAAACCATTCAAATATAAATTAATTTAAATGATAATTTAATGAGCACAGCTGTATACTACAAATCAACTTTAAACACATGAATAGGCTCTACTTTATTTGATTTGTATGTTGTCTTTGTATGTAAGATGTCTTTAAAGTAAAAAGTTCGTTGCAGACAGGAGATTTCTATTGGTGGGTCGTACGTTGCCTACTGCAAAGTTAGATATTATTTATGAAGTTTTTTTGACAGTTTATGAACAAATTAAAAAAAGTTTGTATAATGAATATACTAAAATTTAAATATTCTTACCAGAACAATTAAAGCCTCGCCGCTTAAGAAAAAGTCTCTTAAGTGCAGAAGCTTTTTAAAACATCAAAAAACTCCTGAAACGTCTCCACAAAGATTTAGTGATAATTCTAGGGTGTCTTTTGCAACAAGCTCGTCTAATAAGGACAACAATAATATTTTATCAGTAAGTTAATTTCAATTATTTAATTCCATTACAATTGATTATTGGCTTAGCTATTTCAGAGGACATAACCTTAGATTAAAGTTAAGATATTTTGTTAATTGTATTAAAAATTCAAATTTGTATGTTTTTGAAAATTACACGTAGAAATAAAGTTTAAAAAATTATTACACAGAGTTTTCAACATGAATTAGCCTCTACATCAGCCCAACATGCGTATAATTTAGATGAACAAAGTTAGTTTTAAATAAAAACGTTTAAACTTGTAAATGCAACTTAAACCATATAGAAAAGTAGTAGTTTTAAAGCTTTTGATTTGTAAAAAGAGCTTAAATTAATTAGCTATAAATACAATTGAGTAATATTTAATAAATAAATTGAAATATTTTTAAAACTATGTATTTTTTATTTGAAATAGAATTATTTTTTTTGTTTTTAGTATAATCAGATTGCTATACAATTTATACAAACATTTTAAAGTAGATGAAGTTATATTTTACAAGTTTTAAGTATAAATACTGATCTACTAAATCTAATAGTTACAAGAAACTTGAGTCAAATTGAGAAATTTTATTCACACTTGATTTTTAACAAAACGTCCCTTGAGCAAGTTATCAAATTTGAAAATCCGAAGTATTAGATACTTTTGCAAAAAGTAATTGATTTATATACTAATGTAAGGGTGAAAAGCACTAAGTAGTTTTACAGGATAATAACGGATATTTAAGGGGTAGATTGGGTGTGTACATTGTCTATCGGGTCATTGAAAGAATAAATAGTTTTATTTTATTAATAAAATGCTAATGAGATATACTGTATTTACACAAAATAAAGCAAGTAAACAAGGTTAAATGTACACTACAGAAAGCAAGACCTAAATTATAACTGGTTACAATATAAATGATAAAGATAATAACTCATAATCATTCATAGAAATAAAGATAACAAATCCTCATATGCTTAAAACGAATCGAATTCAACACGCATAATAACACACGCTACTGCACAAAATTGGAGAAAAATGCTATAAGCATTGCAACTGACGTAACTTCTTGTAATAAAATAGTTTTATTATTTTTTTACAATAAACTGTTTAGAAAAACTTTGATTGTTGTTTTTCATTTGTTCTACTATTTTAGCTTTTAGTCGGCGAGCTGTACTTACCCTGAAAGTCTTTTGCGGGCCTTACTTGTTGGAAAAAATCGGGCCGCGTGATAAAAAAAAAGATCTTATAAGATTATATAAGACTGTGATGAAATCAGTTTAATATTATTTACTGCAGGGGTTGGTAGACAATTAGTCCTCGTGGGCCAAATCTCAAGTTTTAGATTCGGGCGCAGTTTTAGTCACTTTTAGCTAAACGTAGAGGGTCTACTTAAAATGTACATTACTTTTTAAGTCTAAAATTTACTCGATTAATATACTTATGTCCTAATAAACTCTTTCATTATCTAAAAGCTTAGTTCTTTTTTAATAACAGTTTTTTTAGTTACCATCTAAGAATGTTGAAATAATAATAAGCCAGTTATTAATTGAAATCAATAATGCGTTTTGTGTTTGAAAAAAAAAAAAAAACAGAGTTTGTATAACAATTTTTTTTAAATTTCTTTATCTTTTTTGGTTTTACCAAAGTTAATTAGATACAAAAATATAAAGACCATTATAACAACACATTAATTAAATAAAGCACGACTATGATAACATTCCTTATGCCTTCAAAAAGATTTTTTTTGGTGTTTGTAGTTTTGTATTTAATTAAGTTTGATTATAATTACTATAATGATTTAATTCTATAATAAATTTACTGAAACATGCAAAATATAAAACTTTATTTTTGTTACGAAAAAATAGCGACTGAAATCTGTCAGAACCAAATTTGGACTAACATATGCCGTAAACAAGCTTAAGTTAACATATAGGTTATCATGCCATTTCGATTATCAAACAACAAGCTTTCGACAAACAACAAGACTTAGACCCGGGTTTTAATTTTATTAAAACTCGCCAAACAGTCGTAAAAGCCAAACCTGGGTTTAGTCTACCGGTTGTGGTCTGATGATCGAAAAGGTATGATAAAACCTTAGTTTATTTTCGGTGCATAAAAGAACTTTTAAAAAGAACAATTTATTATAATCTCACTTAATTTAAAAAAACTTTTATAGTATACTTTTCAAAGTTATGCTGCCCGTAAACACTTTCTGTAACAAGTCTGGCCTGCAAAGATTTTTTTCGGTACATCATGCCCGCTGACTTAAAGAT
The DNA here is from genome assembly GCF_965202585.1 of Thalia democratica. NCBI lineage: Eukaryota > Metazoa > Chordata > Thaliacea > Salpida > Salpidae > Thalia > Thalia democratica. The sequence continues at coordinate 52,226,612 of NC_139169.1, read as the reverse complement.
TTTCGCACCATTGTTTCGAACAGTGTCGGCAGACTTTTGCAGCTCGCGGACCAATTTTCCTTCGAAAAAATGCTCGCGGGCCGCTTTATTAAAAAAAATCTTCAAGGGCCGCATTTATTTATATAAATTTCTAGTAATCAGTAGAAAAGTATTATTTTAGATCAAAAAAATTTGATAAATTAAGCAATAGTTAAGCACTAGTAATGAGTATTTATTGAATTAAGAGCCTAAATGTAAGCTTTTATTACAAAATCTTTAATTTTTTATTGTTATAAAAATATATATTTTTAGCTGAAAAAGAGGTCGCAGGCCGCTGATTTAGACTTTGAGGGCCGCATTTTGCCCGCGGGTCACAGTTTGCCGACCCCTGGTTTAGAACATAGTAATAGATGTTATACAAATAACAAATTATACTTGGGTTGAAGCTTAGCATTAGTAGTTTTTAATAGTTTGAAATATCCATATTGGCTGGATCCTAATTTTGGAACCCGGAAGATCACTAATTATTAGTTACTGTAGCTACAAAAAGTTTATACTGTTAAGAAATACAAAATATTTAGCAAAAGCTAGTCTTTCGAAAGCTATTTCGGAAAAATAAGTTTGTTAAATGCTTTTTTCAATGGTATTTAATACTTAACTTCAGTTTTTAAACATTAGTAAGAATTATGAATACATAAGTATGTTATGAAGGGAACGGGTCAGAAAAGCACGGGCGTCACTTTAGCACGGGGTGACACTTTAGCCCGGAATGACACTTAAGCACAGAGTGACATTTTAGTACAGAGTGACACTTTAGCACGGCGTCACTTTAGCGTAGAGTGACATTTTAGCACGGAGTGACACTTTAACACGGAATGACATTTTAGCACAGAAAGACACTTAACCACAGAGTGACACTTTAGCACAGGGTGACACTTAAGCACAGAGTGACACTTTAGCACGGCGTCACTTTAGCATGGACTGACATTCTTTTTTTATGCTTACATAATATTTTTACTGCTATGTTTAAACTTATAAAACTAAACTATGTAACATGTAGACAGTTTACTCCTTATTTAATTATTATGTTAAGCAAAAATAACTTTGGTAGATATACTTTCCCTTGAACTCACACTTTAAAAAGTCTAAGCTGCGTAATCAACAGGATGCTGACTAAATAAAGTTAAATTTTAAACATTTTATCAAATATATTCTTAATTAGTATTTAGTTTATTTACTTAAAAATATCGATCGTGCTGAAGTGTCACTTCGTGCTAAAGTGTCACTCAGTGCGAAAGTGACGCCGTGCTAAAATGTCACGCCGTTCTAAAATGTCACTCTACGCTAAAGTGACGCTGTGCTAGAGTGACGCTCTGTGCAAAAGTGTCACTCCGTGCTAAAGTGACGCTATGCTTTTCTGACACCTACTCGTTATAATATAGTAACTTTAAGTAAATTACGAAAGATAAGCACATAATAAATATAAAAATTTTAAAGGTGATTGGGTTGACGACACAAATGAAGAGGAAGTTGTTAAGAAGTTGTTGTTTCAAACAAAACATGAGCAAATAGTTTTAATACAACAAGAATATGATCTTAAAAAACTCAAAGAAAGTTCTGAGCGTTCAGAATCAAATGAAACTGCATCTGCTTCTTGCAGCAAGTACCCTACTTCTTGAAATGTTTTTCTTTAATTTTCTATTATTTATTTTCTTTTTCATAATAGTTTGTTATAAATTTAAAGTTATACTTTATTATAATTTCAAAATTATATTTTTTCATTGAATTTAAATAGATATAAAAATTAATTTAAAGCTTCCTAATAAAACAAGGTTTACAAACAATTAATAAATTAAAATTATGTTTTATATATATGAAAAAAAAAACTTGTATAGTATAAACCTTAATTGTGAAATAAATACTTCTGTTAACTAATGTTTTGACTTTGACTGCCATCTCTCTAAGTTTGTAAAAATAATGTTTTAGCTATGCTATAGTAGAGATGCGTTTTTATATTTAATGCTAACAAGATTGAAATAAAAAGCTAAAAATTTAAACAAGCTAATCTTTCTGCTTAAATTTTGTTTAAAGTCTACTAAAATTTTGTTAAAAATACTCTTTGTGATCTACTAATTCAACACACAATTTTAAAGTTCGTTGAATAAATGGATAAATAAAAAACAAATAATTAAGCTAATTTAATTATTTCTTTATTTTATTAGAGTTCAAGAGAAATGGTTTTTGAGGCATTTTTTACTTTAGTAATAAATGTTTTAAGTATGTTTATTCAATTTTGTTGTTAACCTTTAATTTATCTAATTATATAGGTATAAATGAATGTAAATTATAAATTATTGACACTAACATATTTAAAATGTCGTCAATATTAATTCATACAATTTCTTAAAACTTAATTTTGTGGTCGCAACGTTGGACTAAATTTAATTAGTTTAACTTTATTTTCAGTTATTCAAAATGGTTGATTAAGTTTTACATAAGAATCCAAAATAAAGCTACGAAATAGAGAAGGTCAATATATTTTTATAGAAAAAGTTTTGCTTTAATTGTTCGAATTCAGAACTTTTATAATTTAATACTTTTTTTTTAAACGTTGTTTTCCACAAAGTAGTATAAAAAGTTTGCTAAATCATTTTTAAATTGGACTATTTTGATTTAACTAAACTTCGAAAATTTTGGTTTAGAAAAAAGTATTGCTCCCGTGCAAAGTGACACTCGTGCATTTCTGACACCTACTCACTTTTCTAGTTCATTAATTCAGAAATTTTTAAAACTGGATTCTGCACTCAGCATCTTGATTAAAGTGCAGGGCTGAATTTACTGAAAAACTATAAGTTGCGGACCAGATTTTTATTCAAAAAGTTTTTCATGCACTGCTAACATAATTGTATATGATATTTGTTAAGAAAATTCGAGTTTAAAAATAACAAAACATATGTTTCATTAAAACAATAAAATTATTTTTAGTCATCAGCTGTAGGTTCGAAATGAATTGCACTTTGATAAACAACAATACAAAAGTTATACATAAAACACTGACGTAATTATTAGATAATGTAGGGTACAAATGTTCAGTGCAAAAATTGATCTTCCATCTAAACAAATAACTAAAATTCACAAAACTACAAATAAATGACTATTACATTAAATACTTTAAAATTTATTGGATTAAATTATTTGTAACTGTGAATTTTAGTTGTTTGTTTAGATCAGGGTTTCCCTTTTTTTCAAAGGGCCTCCGTTAAAGAAGTTATGCCCCCCAACTAGATTTCTCTAAAAACTACCGTAAAAACCGCTTAAGGTCTCTTTTTTTTTGCTCTTCATCATCAACTTCAGAATATGTAGTGTAAGTTTCAAAAATATTTCTATAATAACTAGTATAAGTTTTAGAACTACCATTAAAACCTGGTTCCCATGTGGCTCCTTTACTGCTCGTAGCTCCCATCAATAAAGCTTAAAACTAATACATAACATCATTGTTTATTTGGATTTTATGTTTGTTAGCAGTATTTATTACTTTTTCCTACATAATAAATTTAGGGATTGGTCAAATATGCATGAAGACACTTTTGCACGAGAGTAAAAAAAATACCGACGAAGGGTTAGGGGGTGATAGTTAGAAAAACAGTAATAATAAATTATAATTAGATAAAATAAAAAGTAATTGGAGGAAAAAAGACTAGAGTAAGAGTAAAAGTGATAATAAATATAAATTAACCCATTCAAAAGAGTCTTTGCGCTAAAAGGTCCCTTCGTGCATTTTTGACACCTAGCCAATAAATTTACTATAATGATATGATTAGCTTGTCAATATTAATTACAATCTTCAATAGTTTGTCGCTATACTTAAACATCGTTTTTTTTAATGAAATAAAGTTAGATTTTTTTATAAATAATAAAGTTAAACTAAATTTACATAAATCACTTTAATTCCTATAATTTTTTTAGAAAGTTTTAGTGTAATGCTTAGTTATAGAGTATATAAAAATGTTCTAAGATTTTTAGCGAATTTTCGTTATAAATAGAAATAAAAGTTCTAATCTAATTGAAGTTATGATTAACATTTAAAGTAATATATTTATATAAAAAATATTTCATGTAAACTTTTTTGTTACACTGACAATATTATTCAAATAAAATTATTAATACATATAAATACATCTATTTAAACCAGTGGTCGGTAAACTACATCCCTCAGACGGGTTCCAACCAAAAATTTAAAGTAAAAAACTTGACATTTAAAACTAATTAAACAATTTATTTATAAAACTAAAAGTTCATAAAAGATTTTAATTTGTTTGTTCGTAGGCCGTGGTACTAATTTAAAATTTATTTGATTACAAATTTGTGTCTGATCAATTACTTTTTAACAAAAGTTTATAACAACATTGTCGGGCATGTAATTATATATTTTAGCTAAAAATATAAAATTTTGTACAAAAGCATCAGATAGATAAAGCCTCACACAATAAATTAACAATTTATACTTGACAAAAAGTTAAGTATAATTATGCTAAACTGCTTTAAATATAAAAGTAATGGTGTTTAAACAAGGCTTCCAAACACTCAAGCTGGTTTTAAATGTTAGTATAAAAATATCTTATTAGGTTTTTCAATATATAAATCAGGCTTGTTCAAAGCTAATTTTGAACTTCTTACAGAATTGTAGGCTAGATTTCTGATGTTTTTTCTAAAGTATGTATTTTATTCTATTTTTTTTTACAACTATGATTTCTAAACTTCATTAGTTTTAGAATTTTTTAGTTTTTGGATCTTATTTGTTCCCTTTTGTAAACTCAGGCTAGATTTATAGTCACTCAAACTGGTTCTTTTGTTACAAAAAGTTCCAATCCTCTTTGAAAAAATATATGAACGATATAAGAAATAAAACGTTATTAAAAACTTATAGATAGATAATTAGAATTAACTTAGTATGATATTATTGTTATTAAATTAGTTGGTAGCGATTTCTTTAAAAAAAAATTGTTTGTTATTTCTATCTAATGTTTTTCAGTAATGAAAATGAGTTTAGTTATTTTATACTCAAAAAATTAAAAGTGCTTTCTTTTTCTGTGATTGCTAGTCATCATAAAAATATACTTTATGAAAGTTATACTGAACAAAAATCTTTAATACAGTACTCAAGTTTTTGTTCACGAAATAAGTTTAAGACCCTAGCAAAATACTTTTATAAAATAACATCTTTATTTAACGCGAAAAAGAAATGCTCAAAAATGTTAAAACCTGATATACAAAAAGACCTACGGTAATCGAATATAAAAATTACAAGGTTACAATGTTTTTCTTAAGCTAAGAAAAAATTATTTTTAGCAGTTTAAAACTTAGAATATATTTAAAGAAAAAGACAAAATAAGGATTTAAAAAATAAATATTTTAAATGAAACTAAATTAATATTAAATTTACATGAGTAAAAATGTTACTTAAATAGTAAATGATTAAGAGATTCAACAAAAATCGTCTTAAATTCTAATGATTTGAAAAATAGATCAAGTATAGGCTTTAAAAATTGAAAATTAAATGCTTTTAGAACAAATGCATGTTTTAAACTTTAGATTTTTACAGTTGTAAATATATATCTAGAAACTAAAATTCAATTTATAGCGAAAAGAGCAATATTAAGAGACCAAGATCGTCGTGTGGGGTAAAAAATCAGATACTTCATCTAAAATTTTAACGAACTTTTCATAAATCTATAAATATGTTAAACATATTAATATAAAACTAAATCTTTTTTTATAAACGATTTGTTGTAACTATGTAAATTTATCTTACAACATTAGTTTTAAAAAAGTATTTTTTAAGCTTCTAAGCTTTTCACAGCCCTTAACAAAAATTCCACCCGTCGCTATTGTAACAGACATAGAAGACACATGTACTGTTAATCAATTTCTTTATAAAAATAAAAACGTCTAATTTTTTTTTTGTCTTTAATTTCAGCTATGAATGATTTCACTATTCAAATTTTCTAATAAAACTATATGACTTAAAAGATTTATTAATAAACAAAACATGTCTTAAAAAATATCAAACTTGCTTTAGTTTGTAAGAAAATATAACATTTAAAATTATGCTTTTACAAAAAAAAAACAGCTTTTTTAGACTAATAACCTTTCTTTCCTTTTATAATTCATCGTTTTAAATAATTTTTTTTTTACAAAAAAAAATCTAAAAATTTATAAATATTCGTTATATTGCCTTAAGTACTTTCAAATTCTTCTTCAGTAGGCAATTAGAACTGAATAAATTCAAAATTTTAAACTGACGTAATTATAAATCAAGTTTTAAAGTAAACTTTTTTTTAATGCCTGTCTTTGAAAATTTGAATAGTTTTTCAAATAGTAAATCTTATTAATATCTCTAGTTTAAACTCGCAAAAACTATATGAAATAAAGTAAATAATATAAAATAAAATCAAAGACAAAGGACTAAATGAAATTAAATTGTTAAACTTTGATGTGTTTAATTTAATGTTTTATAATACTTTAAAATGTAAAAAGACCATAAAAATAGTAATAAAATTAGTAATCGAGCTTATTGTTGGTTAAAGTTAAAAAATCAAAAATAAATAGAGTAAATAATCATAATAAATAAGTCGATAAAAGTAGTAATGAGTATTACCTTAGTTTGTTAAGATATTTAGAAATGTATAATCAAAACACTTTATAAACATTAAAACATGTTAAATTATAGTATTCTAGTCAATTATCTGTAAAGTGGTAATATAGTTTTGTTTATATTTATTGTTGCTTTGAGTTTATTGATCCATTTACTTTTTAAAAAATCTAAGTCTGAATAATTATTAGTGGTGTCTACAAAGATAACTAAAAAAGCTTCTTTTAAATCTTTTTTTGATGTTTTGTGTTTTTTGGCGTAATGTAGTTTAAGTGCTGCTCTAGCACTAACATCATCTGTGATTGTACTCTTCCAGATGTGCCTGTGTGAGCACCATCTTTGCGAAAAGGACGTGGTTGTCTGGCCGACATAGAACTCTTCGCATTCACTACATTTCGCCGCATATATCCCAAAATTTTTGCAATTTAAGTATTTTTTTTCTATTTTTTAACTTTACAAAGCTTGTTTTTTTTACCATTGTATCTTTGCAAAGCAAACATTTACCACAAGGGGATGAAATTCCTTCTTCATTATTAACTTCATGAGCCAATTTCTTGTAGTTAGTTAGTAAAGTTGCAATAGTCTGCGGTCGTTTGTATGTTATCATCACGTTTTGATTCAAGCCACAGATAATATCAAAGACAAACTTAAATTTGTGTTTCAAAAGTATAATTTAAATTTTATTTTTTGAGAAATTTCTTACCAAAGTAAAAACAAAGAGTTGGAGTTTTTATATGTCAATCACATCATAGATGAAGAAGAAAAAGGTGGGTTTTATCATTTATGTAAGAAATTACATAAAGCCTACCGCTATCAATAGGGTTTCCATCAATGGAAGATATTATTATCCTCGCTAAATTTACAAATCTATTGTATTTAGCGAATCTATAAGATTAAGAAGGTTGTGTGAACGGGATTGTGACTATTTGGAAGATTTGAAACTATTGAAAGATAAGTGCATAAAATCATACTTTTGCGAGGGTTTAGTTGTAAAGATGCTGGAAAAAACAGAAAAATGGAAAGATCGGTTCAGACAACCAACAAAAAGAACGAAGGAAAGTAACAAAAACATAAGCATTTGGACGAAAATCTTTCCAAACTTGCTTAAATTGAATCAAAACGTGATGATAACATACAAACGACCGCAGACTATTGCAACTTTACTAACTAACTACAAGAAATTAGCTCATGAAGTTAATAATGAAGAAGGAATTTCATCCCCTTGTGATAAATAATAAGATACAATGGTAAAGAAAACAAGGTTAGTAAAGTTAAAAAACAGAAAAACGATAAAATCAAAAAAAAAAACTTAAATTGCAAAAATTTTGGGATATATGCGGCGAAATGTAGTGAATGCGAAGAGTTCTTTGTCGGCCAGACAATCACGTCCTTTTCGCAAAGATGGTGCTCTCACAGACACATCTGGAAGAGTACAATCACAGATGATGTTAGTGCTAGAGCAGCACTTAAACTACATTACGCCAAAAAACACAAAACATCAAAAAAAGATTTAAAAGAAGCTTTTTTATCTTTGTAGACACCACTAATAATTATTCAGACTTAGATTTTTTAAAAAGTAAATGGATCAATAAACTCGAAGCAACAATAAATATAAACAAAACTATATTACCACTTTACAGATAATTGGCTAGAATACTATTATTTAACATTTTTAATGTTTATAAAGTGTTTTGATTATACATTTCTAAATATCTTAACAAACTAAGGTAATACTCATTACTACTTTTATCGACTTATTTATTATGATTATTTACTCTATTTATTTTTGATTTTTTAACTTTAACCAACAATAAGCTTGATTGCTAATTTTATTACTATTTTTTTTATTTTCTTTTTACATTTTTAAGTATTATAAAACATTAAATTAAAAACATCAAAGTTTAACAATTTAATTTCATTTAGTCCTTTGTCTTTGAATTTATTTCATTTATTTTAGTTTTTAATTTATTTCATATAGTTTTTACGAGTTTAAACTAGAGATACTAATAAGATTTACTATTTGAAAAACTATTCAAATTTTCAAAGACAGGCATTAAAAAAAAGTTTACTTTAAAACTTGATTTATAATTACGTCATGATATACTTTTTTTAAACTTTTTATATGCAAGAAAATTTTGAATTAATTCAGTTCTGATTGCCTACTGAAGAAGAATTTGAAAGTACTTAAGGCAATATAACAAATATTTATAAATTTGTAGATTTTTTGTAAAAAAAAAAAATTGTTTAAAACGATGTTGATAAAGACAAAAAAATCACGAAGAACAACACACAACCAAGGGAAGATATGAGATACTTAAAACTATAATAATCTTACTCATATAATACAAACATACTTTTTATGCAGTTTCGTATGCAGCCATCTCTAAAACTATATCAATCCGAGTTGAAAGAATTATTAAAAACTGTCAGAAAAAATAAACTTTACAGCTAAGCCAAGACTTGATTTTATTTTTTAAATTTGTTTTTAATTCAACACGTAAATGTCTTATACCTAACAACAAAGATGCACGGCAGTTGTATTTCTAGAAACTCAAGTTCTAATCATACAAAGTTATTGTTGTCCGCTCGCAGCCACGACGGAACAGATACTCCTTCTGAGTAACTTGAGATCATCTTAGTATACTCTTACTTACAATATTATGCAATATTAGAATATCAGAATATCAAATATGCATATCAATATATGATGAATATAAAAAGAGGGAATATGAATATCATTAATGGGAATCAATAACAAAAACTAATAATAATATGAACATTTAACAGGATCTAATAATTTTAAACAATTACATATAAATACAGAAAACTTAAACTACCACTAATATACTAAATAAATCACTATTATATTATAAACAACTATTTTTTAATAAATTTTATTATTAAACAAATTAGAAATGTAAGCTTGCAATTAAAGAAAATCAAGAGAGAATAACAGCATTTACCAGATAGCAGTCAAAGTTACCATAAGTTCTCTGAAGCCTTAACATGTTACTTTCAAAACATATAATGTCACTCTCCAGCCCTATCATTAACTCTAACCATCTGTCTTCAAAAAAACAACAAAACTTATCTTTTGTTACGTAATATCTTTTGATTTTAGCGTTCTTAGAAATAAATAACTGTTTTGTACTTTTTCGAATAAGCCTAACATTACATTGTAATGTAAACTATATCACTTAATAATTTTTATTTTTATTTTATTTTTACCGTCATAATCTTGTGTAAAAGAAGTTTTAAAACTTACTAATATATGGCAATCTTTTGTCAGCATGAAAAACTGTCTTTTTCAATATTTTTTCTATTACCATCCTAACTTTATTAATTATAATTCAGGTACATTTTTAAAACAAATTAGCTTACTTTTAGAAATAAAATCACTATAAAACTTTTAAAATAATTTGTAATCATCCAATAAATACATATCTGTGTGGTTTACACTTTTATATGCTGCTGTTCAAACCTCGATGCACTTATGAACGAGAACCTAGGAAAATGTTCCAAAATATGTTCGAAATCATAAAAGCGATGCTAAGATTAGATTATTAATGCTTAACATTTTACAGGAAGTCCCATTTGCACAAAGAACTATAGTGAACTAAGTTTTAGTATGTTAAAAAAAAAATAACCTTACTGATCTAATTACAATTAAAGCTACAATTGTTCATATTTACAATTCAAAGTTTTGCAAATAAAAATAATTTAGTTTTACACTTTATCTATTTAGTTAAGTTTAAAAAATTAAACTAGTTTACAATTAGTGCTCATTGAAAAAGAAAAACCAAAAATAAGCACGCAAGTATCTACAAATGGAAAGATAGCCCTACTTATGAACTAACATCTTAATTTTCATTGTTAATTTTAGTTTGAGAGCCTTATAATTTTTTAAAATTACGTCATAACTAATTTAAAACTTTATAAATCTTCATAACTGTTTTAAATATATTAGATTTAAAATATAATCAAAAACCAGATTTGAAAAGCTTCAAGTTAAAATGGAATTTATATTAATATAAAGTTAAAATTTCTGTTAAAAAACAATACAATTTGTTCCAATTGTAGAATTTTACTCAATAATATAAATAAAGTAGTTATAAGCAGTAACTTAATTTGTTAACTTATGTATTTTAATTTCTTTAATTTAAATCTAACTCTCAGAAAAAAATGATAAAGTTTTAATATTTCAAATCGATAACGTGTATCAGTGAGTGCATAAAACTTTTGAGTGTAAAAAATGAGATTAGTTAAAATATTTTCTTGAGGCATATGATAATTTTTAAGTACTTTATATATATATATATTAAGTCTTTTACTAAAAAAAATATTAAGAAATATAATGAAGCTACAAAACCTATAGTTTAGAAAAAAGTCTTTGTATTAATGCAAAACTTATAAACAGTTCAACATTTTTAAACTATAAAAAAAAACACTATATATTTATTTAACTAATGAAGTTTCCTAAAAGCTTTATTTTTTTTTTCCAAATTAGTAATGTTGTTTGTTTAATATATAAATTAAAAACATGTATGTTACAGCATTTGAAAATTTAAAGTTTTTAGTAAAACTTTTGAAATATGTTCATAAAATTAAAAGGTCCTTATGGGTTCTAATTAAGGACGAAAAAGTCGTAGGTTGTTTCGGATGCTGTTGTTGTTGATCCTGCGGTAAAGTTCATTAATTATATGAAATTAAAAGTTAATTTAATTTAAGATTTTTGTTCCAGAGCCTGTTTTTATTAACTTAGGAATTTTTAAAAACATAATAAAAAAACAACGTATAATTTTGTTTATTAATATTCAAATTGAGTACAACAAGTTTTTTAAACTGGTTTTTACGTAAAAGGTATTTTTATACTATAATGTAGAACTTCAAATTTTTATAATTGTAGTTGTAAGTTCAATTTCTAAAACACCTTATTCTACTAACTATTATTTTCAACTTTTAGTATGAACAAAATTGTCAGGAAGATATAGTTTTAACCGATATTGTAAGGTTAAAAAACTAAACATCAAAAACTTCGAGTTTATGATCAATAAAAATAAATTTTTATAGGTACAATATAATAAAAGTTCCATAAAACAAACTAGTTTTTACAGTCAAATTATGTAAATTCAATAACAATATGATCAAAAAGGGTAGGATTTAAATATGCACGAAGGGTCACTTTTGCACGGGTTGATTTTTTTTACTTTTTTTACCCCTAAACCTTCGTCTGGAATTTTTTTTTGTTATTTATTTTCTTTTTTTTTTAATTTTTTTTTTAATTAGCATTGTTTCCCCTAACCCTTGCTCGGTAATTCTATTGTTATTATTTACTCTCGTGGAAAAAATAATTCTCCGTGCAAAAAAGTCTTCGTGCTCATTTGACCCGTCCCCGATCGTACTATTACAAAATTTGTAAAAGTAGTTATTGTTAGATTTAGAGATAAGTTTGTATAAACCAATAAAAAACAAAATTAAAATATAGGTTGATTTTAGAATCAAAGAAACAAAACAGTTAAATGTGTAAACACATTAAATAACCAAAACTTTGTACAAAACTTTGTATATTTGTTACTTAAATTTTAAATAAAGTTATTTAAAGTTAATGCTTAAGCTTTTAGAAAAAAAACTTACTTCAACTTAAGTAAAAAAACATGGCTTGACTCTTAATGTCCTAAAAATTAAATTTATAACGGTTAATGACAGTGTTATTTATTTAATTAGATAGTAGTCAAGTTAAATGTACTATATATTACTAAGAATTGATAAGAGAAATCTGCTAAATTTCTCTTATTCTAAACCAGGGGTCGTAAGGCATTTGATGGTCACGGCTGCAGTCGTATTTTCAGTTTTCACTTTTCATAGCAGACCCAAAATATCTAGTGTAACTTTGGAATTTCCAGTAAATTTTGTCAGTGTTTTTTGTTTACTTTTAGTTTTTAAGAAGATCATGTTATTTGATTTTAGCTTAAAAATAACAGAAACACAGTTAAAACAATTTAAAGTATTAATGTTCACGGTAATGTTTGTTATCAATAAAAAATACTTTCATTATTATTTCTTAATTTTTATCATTCTTATCTTTAATACTGATATTATAATTAGAACATAAATCACTAGACACAATCATGTTTATACTTGTAAATAGGAGCCCAAGTTATACAATATTAATAATGATAATAATATTAAGGAGTTTTAAATCCAAGAATGATGAAAGTAAAAATGTTTACTGTTGTAAGTCGAATTAAGTAATTTGCCCGTTACAAAGTAATTGCTTAAAATGTCGTGTATAAGATGCGTGTTTAATGTAATTATTTTGATGACAGTAATAAAAATTTTAAAGATAAAACTTATATCGTGTCTACAGGAGGCCGTTTTAAAGACTGGTAAACTGGTTATAAATATACTTTTGATCATACAAGTAGAAAGAATAGCACTATGTTGTCAAATTTCGCTTAGTAGTATTTTGACACGTATGGTACCAAACTATAAATGGAATGGAGCATCGTTTACCACGCCAACATTAACATCGGTAGCACGAGTAAGATCTGAAAAATGTGCAACTTCAAACGAATGACAATAGCAGCCGAAGATAGTAAAATAATACTAAACAAGAGACATAATACTTCAAAAAACTGCGTACACAACCGACCGGTACTTTGCAAGAAATATTATAGCATTTTCTCACCTTTCACATGAACACTTACGTTTAATGTATTAATACATTTGTATAAATATCTTAACTTGATGCATATTTTTCAAAGTATTTACTTTAATACATAATATCTTTTATTCTCAAATCTATTCGCGTGTCCCTTGTTCAACAACTTAATCTTTTTTCATCTGACTAACTTCCTACCATATTTAAAAGTTTGTCTTTAAATCACAGACAAGCCGTGTTTTTTACTTTTTACGCATATAAGATAAGTAAGATTTTTTTTTACTGCAGTTAAAAACTTAATACATAACTAAAAACTTTGTTACTTTGGATTTATTTTAACATAAGTTCCTAATAGTTGTATAAACTTTACTTAATTATAAATTCCCGACTGATTTTCTCAAAAAATACTTCAATACCTTTTCTATGACTGTAAGCGTTTTTTTGTTCACAGTATTGTGACTTAATTATTTTTTAGAAATTTCAGTACTTGACAACAATTTTAGTCTTGTGGTTTAGTTCCTTTTTAGATGTTGACATGAGTAGTTCAAATTCTACTTTTGTTGTAATTTAGACTAAATTATCAATCACATTCTATATTTTTGTAATACTCTTAACTTGTATAGCTTTTAACTACTTAAACTGCAACTAAATGATAAATATATAGCATTTGGAAGTACTTAAATTTAAAATTACTACTTTTTGCTTTTTTGATTTAAATTTTTTACATAAAATGTAGCAGTCGGATTGTATAAAACATATTGTGTTTAATTATATATATTAGTCCTGGAAGACGTTAAAAGGTGGTTTGCGACTCGATAATCGAAAGATTTTTTGTGCACCAGGTCCTATGACCAAATATTTTGAGCTGTTTTATCTTTTTCGTTTAATAAAAAATATATTAATTTTTTTATAAAAATTATGGCTTATATTTTTATTAGTTTCACATTTCAATTTTTTCAGGGGTCCCCAAAGTGGACCAGAAGGCCTTTCGTAGGTATCTGTTAAGGGGCCAAAAATGCGTGACTAGTAAAGGGCCGTATTAACATTATTTGAAATTAACACTATATATTTTGGAGTTGATGAGGAAGGCCAAAAAAATTCAAAGGTGTACTTCACGGGTGTTTCTTTAATAAATCTTCTGGGAGGGGGCCTTTGCTATTTAATTTCTTCAAATTGGGCCTTATGAGAAAAGTTTGGTAATGCCTAACCTATTTTATTTTTTGTTATTTTTCTTGCAGCACATATAATTTTGTAGAACTCCGTTAACTGTTGTTACACACAGAGAAACATATGTCAGCTCAATATAGAAAATGTACTGTGCATTTTTTATTGTTGTTCATAATATCCTGAGTAATCATATATTGTACTTACTCAGTTATAGAATACTACTCAAAGAAAGTATCGGCGAAAGTCTACAAAGATGTTTTTTTTTATCTTATTCATTAGAAGCGTACCAGCTGTCTTGCCTATGGGACAATATATTAAACGTTGCCCGGCAAATGACAATGTTAACATCACTGAGCAATACTAGCGTTTTAAATGAATTTTTTTTTTTTTTTTTACAAAAAAATCTACAAATTTATCAGTACTTGTTATATTGCCTAAAGTACTTTCAATTTTTCTTCTTCAGTAGGCAATTAAAAGTTTTAAAAGGTTTTTTTTAAAAGGTAGTGACAAGTTGAGAAAAAAGGTTTTTTTATTTAAAACGATTTTGATAAAGACAAAAAAAAATCACGAAGAACAACACACAACCAAGGGAAGATTTGAGATACTTAAAACTATAACATTCTTACTGAGCAATACTAGCAAACTTTTGCTTTATAATGTAACAGTTTTAGCACTGTTTTTCTCCTTTTCTCACAAAGTTAAAACCGATTAAATTTAGAAAACGCGCTTATTTTTGATGAGTTAGTTTTTGGGGTGGGTGTCAGAATGACACAGCGACAAAATGACACGGTGCGTCACTTTGGCACGGCGACAAAATGACACGGTGCGTCACTTTGGCACAGCGACAAAATGACACGGTGCGTCACCTTGGCACGGTGAGTCACTTTGGCACGGAGGGTCACTTTGGCACGGCGACAAAATGACACAGTGCGTCACTTTGGCACAGCGACAAAATGACACGGTGCGTCACTTTGGCACAGAGGGTCACTTTGACACAGCGACAAAACGACACGGTGCGTCACTTTGGCACAGCGACAAAACGACACGGTGCGTCACTTTGGCACG
Organism: Thalia democratica; assembly: GCF_965202585.1. Lineage (NCBI taxonomy): Eukaryota > Metazoa > Chordata > Thaliacea > Salpida > Salpidae > Thalia > Thalia democratica. The sequence continues at coordinate 52,211,088 of NC_139169.1, read as the reverse complement.
GAGGGTCACTTTGGCACAGCGACAAAACGACACGGTGCGTCACTTTGGCACGGAGAGTCACTTTGGCACAGCGGCAAAATGACACGGTGCGTCACCTTGGCACAGCGACAAAATGACACGATACGTCACTTTGACACAGCGACAAAATGACACGGTGCGTCACTATAGCATGGATAAACAAACTTATAAGCAAAACTAAACTTTTTCAGTAATATAACTTTTAACTGTAAAACTTTGATAGTAATTAGTTAAAAAAAAGATATATTATATTTTTTCCAAACTATAGTAGCTTGATACATTTGAAACTATATATGATACAATGCTTTAAAATTTAAGTACAAGTATAAAAACAAAAACATTTTTAAGTTTTACTTTTTACGTTTCACAACTTTTTATATTTATGTAATGAATAAAATTTAGTACTTTTTGTTAAACGTTTAATTAATTATCATCAGGAACTGTTATAAAAAATATCTATAATTTAATTCAGAGTTATTTCGTTGTAAGAATAAGTCATGCGTGTTTTAACTCTAGTTTTTGAAAATACAGAGTTTAGCTGCTTTTGTAGTATCTAGCCAGTTATATTAAATATGTTTAATATTTTAACCTAGTAGTTTGTTTAAACATAAAAGTTTTATTATTACTGTTTTTTAAACGACAAAAGGTTATCGCTCGAAAAGTTATACCAAAAACATTTCAGTTATCGAGTCGTAAATCACATGCTTTAACAATCTATTACGTGCAGTTAAAAATAAATTTTTTTAATGTTAAGTCCTAAATTTCCAAAAACATACAAAAAAATATTCAACAAAAGTTAATAAGTTAGGATGTTTACTTAAAACTCTGTATTGAAAATGTATAATAAACTTGTCTAAAAGCAAATAATTAAAATAAACGGTCCTGGAGCCTAAATTTATGAAAAAGTTAAAAATAGTATCATGAACAGTTGAGAGAAAATTAAGACTCTGATGCAACCATTCATGCACATTTATAAATTTATCACTTTTAAGAAAATTAAGCACAAGAGGTTATACAATTTGAGTCCTAATAAATCAAAATTAGTTGTTCTTAAAAATAGTGTATTAAATGTTAAGTTTATCGTCAATTTAGTTAATTCTAATAACGTTAATACTACAAGTCTTTTTAATTTTTTCAAAACTTTGTAGCCTAAAATATAAAGAATTAAACTTAGAGTATGACAGATATTATAGTTTTTTTTTGCATTTAAGGAATTAAATAGCATTTATACAATTAGTTTTAATATTATAATAGTAAGGAAAATTGTACTTTGTTAAAGCAAGTCTACAATAGTCTATTACAAGTGTGTAATAGTGGTTTATTGAGTTTTATTTAAAGAGATGCTTGATGTAGGGAATGTTTTGCTAAAAAAAAAAATATTTGCGGTTATTTGTACTTATACTTTTATCTATGCACTTTTAGTGCTTAGGAGCACAATTTTGTTTGCGAATAAGCATTATACTTCTACTTCTAAGTGCACGATATATGTTGCAACTAACAAAAGTCGCATAGAGGCGCAAAATTTCGATCTTTTAAGTCAAGTGCACAATTATTTTTTGAAGATGTTGCTACTAAGGTAAATCGTCAGGAAACGCAGTATTTTAGTTCAAAATTGTAACCTATTAAGTCGTCAAAAGAGCGCAAGTATCACTTTTTTTAAGCATAAAATCGAAAAATAAGAACCGCATTAGAATTTAGAATTACAACAGCAGAAAAGTTGTTTTCGATAACGTCTTAGTTTTAGCTTATATAACAAATTTTCCTCTGTGTTTACACCTACTAGTTTATTGTTTTGATGTGCTGAATGATTGATCTAAAATGTAGATTGTATTTTTTAAATCAGAATGTTGCTGAAGTTTAAAAAATATGTTTGTATGAGTTTTTATCTTTTTAGTCGTAAAATGGCAAGTCATTTTTTAATTTTTATTACTCGTATCAAGTTCTAGTACAAAACTGTGTTTAAGTTTTTCCATTTGAAAGAAATCAAAAATAAATTCCCTTTAACTTTGGCAGTCGTATTTTGTTTAAAAAGTTGCTGCTTTTGCATCTTTGTGAACTTTGTTTGATACAATTAATTATTTGTCGTTTATTAAGCACAGCTTTTAAGCACACCTTACACCTTGCTACTGCTTAAAAATGAGTATGTTGTTTATAAGTACAACGATGGACAATAGAAGGTATTAACATTACGTGTTTCACTGTATTTTATGAAGTCACAATCAAAAATTCCTGCGGTCTTTGTTTTTAAAGTTAATCAATGTGAATGTTGCTGATTCTACAAAACCGGTTAGAAGACAGGAAACCGAAAAGTTTCCTAGAAAAACAAGATCGTTGTCCATACCAATGAAGATTGAAGTTTCACAACAAATCGTTCCCTCCCGTATTAACCACCGTGTCATTTTGTCGCTGTGCTAAAGTGACCATCCGTGCCAAAGTGACGCACCGTGTCGTTTTGTCGCTGTGCCAAAGTGACCCTCCGTGCCAAAGTGACGCACCGTGTCGTTTTGTCGCTGTGTCAAAGTGACGCACCGTGCCAAAGTGACGCACCGTGTCGTTTTGTCGCTGTGCCAAAGTGACCCTCTGTGCCAAAGTGACGCACCGTGTCGTTTTGTCGCTGTGCCAAAGTGACGCACCGTGCCAGAGTGACCCTTCATGTCATTTTGTCGCTGTGCTAAAGTGACGCACCGTGTCATTTTGTCGCCGTGTCAAAGTGACGCACCGTGTCATTTTGTCGCCGTGCCAAAGTGACCCTCCGTGCCAAGGTGACGCACCGTGTCATTTTGTCGCTGTGCCAAAGTGACGCACCGTGTCTATTTGACGACCGTGTCATTTTGTCGCTGTGTCATTCTGACCCGCTCCCAGTTTTTGAGCGTGCTAGTGTTAACATTGCTATAAGTGTTGTGTTCGCATCGTAATTTTTAAGTACAATGTCGACTGTTTTTTGTATGAACTTTTGATTAAAAGTAGTTATTTTTACAGTTTTATATTGTATTTGTATCGCAGTTTCTATTCATCGTAAAACAGCTTTATATTTCTATAACTCGATTTCTTTATATACAATTAGTTTAAGCATTCTAACAATCTAACTTTTTAATTAGGCATACTTAAAAGACAGTCTAAGTTTAACTCACAATTCAATAAGCCAACTTAGCTAAATAACTTAGCTAAGTCAAATCTAAACATTAAAATAACATCCCCGATATAATTATAACGCGCGGAGTCAGATAATAGCCAGGTTCGCGCGTAAAGATAAGTAACAATAATAGTAAATCGGGATAATTAAAATGGTAAAACATCATCAATCAATTGTAGTTAATGACTGCACGTTTTCGATTGCGGCTGATGAGTTGCAATGAGAACGAAACCTGGGACCGAACGGTTGTTTTTTATAATTGAAGTGGTATGATCCAGGCGCGTAGCTTGGTACGTTGCTGCAAGTCTGCAGAAACGTATACAATTTTGCGAAAAAAAAGAAAAGCGCTTTTGTTTCGATTCTTTAGCTTAAAAATACCGTGCTTTCTTAACTTTTAATACTTAGTTTTGCCCTTCTGAAAGCTAATTCTGAAATATAAACACTCTATAGCACTTGTCGTCTAAGAAATTAAACAAAATACTGTTAATTATAATAATAATAACAAATTATACAGTATCCTTCTTTTATTATACTACTAGTACACTACTACTTTTAGTTATATTACTTTATTAGTATACTAGTAGTATTAAAAGAAGGATAGTGTATAATTTATTATTATTATATATTCCAGTGAACTTGTTCGCTAGGACCTTTTGTCAACAAACGATTAACTTTATATTTCTAGTAGTTCAAAAAAATTATATAAATTAAATCGGATTCTCTTTATCAAAAAGCAATGCATTGTAAACAATATTTTTAAAAGCTACAGATTTTTTAAATGTGAATAAAAAATTAGAATTTTGCGTTGTTAAAAACTTATAATAATAAGAGAACAATATGACAGGTAGTGACAAGTTGAGTTCGAGCAGGGGAAAGTCAAACAGTATAGTTTAAGATTGAAAAAAAAAAGTTATAACTATTAAGAAAACGCAACTTTTTACATAAAGTTTTTTAGAATGTAAATACTATCTAACATCAAAAAATTGATATTTTTTTCATGTCAAAAGGAATTTAATTTGTTTAAAATACAAACCTCTGCTGTTACAATTTGATCTGATAACACATTGTGTTGGTCAGGAACTGCATCAAGCTCGGGATTACCTTTATGAGTTTGCCTACTAGCACCTGATGTCTTCTCGGCCGGTTGGGAACGCGTAGCGTGCTTAGAAACTAGCTTTGTAAGGCTATTGGACGAGAGCGCCTTGGACTTTTTACTGGTAGTAATCATAGCTTATTATAAATAGAATATGTTATTTGTGACTAACCAGATCGTATCTACGTTTAACTAGTTGTCTTGAGATATTCTTAATGTAGTCTACGAAGATTCTAATGATTACTTAATGTATAGTCTTAATATAGACTAGAAAGTAAATTCTTAATTTAATCTTAGTGATTTCAACGTATATACTTAACTATATAGTTTTAATAGAGAACAAAATACGATACACTAATTAGATTAATATTACACTTACTTAATTATCTTCTACTGTTAATACTAAAAATATAGGTTCGGCAATCAAAATTTATTTTACAGTGTTAACAACAAGCGATAAAAAAATAACATTTACATGCATGCAAGTCAGAGCTCGATGGTTTGTTTGCAAGGCAACTTTTATTAAGTGTATTAGCGTTTGTATAGTCCTCAGCTATTCTTACTGAAGTCAGAGCCAAGCTAGGACTTGAAGCGTATGAAACGTCTAAAATTCCGCTTTGGTTGAAATACAATAGAAGTTTCTACTAGAGAAACGGTTGTTAAAAAAAACAACGAGCTAGAAATCAATACAGGTCGAAATATACACTTGCTTTCGTTTTTCGGCGATTATTACAGGAATATATTTCACTGTAGAAGTGTAGAGCTAAAAGACGGTTGAAGCGAACTACGTAAGCTGGAAAGTGTAATGAACTACGTTTACTTTGGTTTTTCGGCAATTCTTACAGGAAAATAATCCACTGTAGAAGTGTAAAGCTCGAAAAACGGTTGTAGCGATCAAAGAAAGCTGGGAAGTGAACAGAATTACATTTGCTTTAGTTTCTCAGCGGTGTTTATTGAAGTCAGTGGACTACAAAATAAGTGCAATGCTGAGCAACAGTTGCTAAAAAACAACGAAAGCTGAACGTATATATTCGCTAAAATACAATTCAAGTGATATTAAATATGATTCTAACAAAAAATAGTGAAAGCTGGTTCACTAAGAATCTAAAAAGTGCCTGCTAAAACAAAAGAGCGTTCGCTTTAATTGTAACGAATTGTAAGTATGCTTGCCAACAATATTAGCTAGCCGAAACAAAAGCGATAACGAATGAACACTTCTCTCGTGGCGTTTGGCTTTAAATAGCCACGCTACAATCAAAAACTCTTCTTTTTTTCTCTCTGCAAGCAAGCGATAGTGCTTACAAAAATAAAAAAGTTTAGTTTGTTGACATATTTTTATTCTCCGCAACTCTTAACAAAAATACCACGCGATGCTACTGGTGTGTTTAATAAACTGCATTGTATACAGCTATTTATTATAAATACAAACTCTTTTATGAAGAACACTATCAGTTCTCACAATAAAAATACAAGCAAAATAGACAGAGTATTGTAGGATAAATTTTCCCATTTATAGTTAATGCTTTATAAAGGGTATTCACAAAGACACAGTCAAGAATATAGGAATAAATTGGGTCATCCGAAGTCTCACTTCACTTAAAATGGAAACAACATAAGAAATTTTGGGAAGTCTCAAACATCTGTCCGTATTTACCATTATAAACAATATTGTGTTCTCTGAAATTAAATTGCAAGTGCAAATAAAACTAACAGCTCGATACCTAGAAAAGAAGAGAATTGTTTTATATGTAATCTCGAAAAAATTGTTAATGCCGAAGCAGGTAGAATAAAATTACTATATATCAGAAAGGAGCTAACTGCTATGTGTATTGTGAACTCACTTAAGACCTGATTATCAAATATTTACGTACTGTTGCGCTTATATTTATGTACTTTTTCATTGTTTTAAGTTTTTATCCTTAAAATGTTTGTTTATAGTAATTTTTATCATGTATTGATTGTATTATCTAAAATCTTTATTTGATTTCATTTTGTTTTCTCTGATTGAATATGAATTCTATTCAATAATTTAGTTGTAATGCATCCCTGATGTTGGGTTATAAATATCAGGGTGAAGATGTCTAGCCAATCACAATCAGCACATTGTTAATTGGCAAATCACTTATTATTATGCATAAAAGTTGATTGAATATGCAATAAACACACACACATTTTTTACATTATCAGTCTATTTAAATTCAATTTTGATTACCTTTTAACCAACACTATACCTGTAAGTATATAAACAAAAAAAATACAAATAAAATTACAAAAAGTGATTGTAAGTTTAAAAACGTCCAATTTAAAAGAAATTGTAAAAAGTAACAATTTACAGTTAAGAAACACATATTTATTAAAGACAATTTCTTCGTTGCAAGCTTTTTTATCGAACTTATTTACAAAACACAATTTTTAAGGGACTGAGAACCATCTTTTATAGGATGTCAACAGCTTAACCTAAAAAAAATTAAAACAAAATAGTAAATATATTAAAATGCATTATACTAAAGATGAATAGAAACAAACTAAAACAAGATAAATATGTACAAGACACAATTTTTAGGGACTGAGAAACCTCTTATAGAAATTTCATACACCAAAGGTTGTTCAAAAACAATAAATCAGATTTAAAAACAAATTATACAGTAATCTTTCTTTATTCTACCAACATATGTTTCTGTGTGTCAACGAATCAACACACTTCAACTGGGTTCTGTAAAAAAAATAATTACTGTAATGAGAGAATAGAAGCATAGAATAAAGTAGGTGTATACATGTTTTCATTAAAATAAGATATTTTCTACAGATAATAGTTATTAATACGTGAAATACTTAATATTAAATCCGACTGTTATAAAACTATATGATATTTGTAATTATTAAGTCTAAAATAAATAAGTAAGCTAAATTATACAACAAAACATAATATAAACAAACAACTCACGTTAATAGGAAAGATAACTAAATCAAAATTTACTGTTGTTAACTAACGAAAAAAATACATTCGTTACAACTAATAATTACGTCACAATGTAAATGAGGTTATTTAAACTATTTAATTTGTATTGTAAAGAACATTAATTTTGTTTTTATGTAATCTATTTTGAACAAAAATAAAACATTAACCATTAGTTAGTAAATCAATAAAATTTAATAAAACTTAACGACGCTGAAGGCAATAAAAGTCACAGAAACTCGGTGTAACATGTATATTATATATTGAATGTTAGTAATGATTGAATCAAAGTTATATAGAATTAGGAAGCAGATTTAGTTCAAATGTAAAAATCAAAAAGTGAAAAATTAAACTTTAAGGAAAAAAATTAAACTTTAAGGAAAAACAAAATACAAAAAACATAATTATTATTAGGCTTATAATGTACTGACCGATAATTAATTTACAGCGACATACATAAAATCATAATGACCTGAATTAAATATATATTGTATTTTATAATTAATAAAATAATTAATTGGTAAAGTAGGAGTCGGCTGTTTAATTTAAATATCCCATACAGATATTTAATAAGTAAATTGTGTTATATATGAAAGTTAAAATGTAAAACAACAAGGTTGAAAAACATAAATCAGATTTATACACTATTTGACAAATATAAGTTCCTGCAAACCTGCATTTTAGCATCATGAAGTGCGGCTTTGGTAAAAACAAAAAAATATATTTCAGAGCTCGTGCGCGAAATTTTTTTCATTTAGCCTGACTGAGACCAATTTAGCCTGACATTTTTTCAAAGTTAGGAAAATCCCCTTTAGAAGTCATTTTAGGTATTAGGGGTCTTGATTATTACTATTGTAGTCTCCGACTTCAACCAGCTTCATCTTGAAAGCATTTTGAGCTTTAAAAATCTGCAAAAAGCAACTCATAGCTTAGTTACAACTCAATAAAATAAGACTTAATAGTGAGAAGTGATTGACCCCCCTATGCCCTTAACATAACAAATTCAGTGATAAGTTTTAAAACAAGTGTTATATCTAATCTATTACTGGTGTAAAAATTTAATATACATTACTAAGAACAATTGTTCAATTTAATTAAGCACTAAGTAAACACTATAACCAGAAGATTTAGATTAAAACGACTTACATTGTCGTGTTTTATTAAAATTTAAAATGAAACCCTTACATGAGTATTAAAATTCAAACAAACAAGTTGTTTAACTAAATTGTAATCTTCAAACTGTATTTTTTTATTGATTTTTCATAATTATGACGTATATAATCTACTTAAAACAAAATAATGAAGATTCTTTGAAAAATTTTAGAGATTCAACAAAAGGTTTTAAGCTTTTATTTTTACAAATACTGACTGATTTGTCTTTAATAATTAAACATTTATTTAGAAATAAATTAACATCTCAATTTGATCTTGAAAAGATTTCTCAATTTTTTAAACAAAAATTTTCAAGCATTTGAACTGAGATTCTCAAGTTTTACTATAAAAAACTGATTTAGCCTGACGTTTTTCAACTTTTTTCAAAAAAACTGATTTAGCCTGACGCGCACGAACACTGATATTTACAAGACACAGTTTTTTAGGGACTGAGAACCCTGTTATATTTTTCCACTAAAGGTTTATCAGAAGCAATAAACATATTTATAAGAAGAAACTTAAAAATGAAAGCTCCTCAAACCTGCATTTGGGCATGAATAAAAATGTTGTTCAAATAATTGCAAAAAAAAAAACATATAAACATTACACAATTTTTTATGGACTGAGAACACTATTTTTCAGCGTTATAACACTCTTAATTTACAAGGCAAAAAAAAAACTGACAATATACAAAAAATCATTATATATTTACAAATGTACAACCATTATCATTAGCCTACACACATTGTTGTCCGAAAAAATATTATTTCTAAACCAAGACTTGGGTTCATTAAAAAAAAACGCAGTTAACTAACTATCTCTTTTGTTCGCAGAGTAAGATTTTGGTTTAATAAAAAAATAGTTTGCATGACAACAACGTGCATAGTCACCAGGGTGTGCCAATGGGAGAAAAACTTTTAATAAATTTTCCAAGAAATAAACTTCAACAAGAATGAGTGTTTAAATTTACTGCCAATTAAAAAAATTATCAAAAGTTTAACACCCCTCTCAAATCTTTATTATTATGCATAAAAGTTGATTGATGATGCAATAAACACACACATTTTTATCACTGGCTTGCAGCAACTTCTGTGTTGTTTGGACACAGTTTGATATTTGGATTTGAATACTGGTATCAGTCCATTTACAGCTTATTTGATTTGTTACTTGTTTGGACACAGTTTGATATTTGAACAGCTGAATTTCAACTCAGCAGTTAGTTCAAAATAAAATAACATTTTTAACTGCCTAATTGTACAATTTTATTAGTAGCTTATACTATTACATTGCTAGGTTTTTAAATTTGACTTATTTGCTAATTGAAACAATCTTGTTAGGACTGATATTTATTTAAACTATTTTTTATAATTGACTAATTTCGAGATTTGTATTTGCTTTTTAAATTTAAAGCTTAATAAACTCATTATCTTGCATTGACTCAACTTATTAAATCAAATTATCTTAGTCTCAAATTATATTTAAGATGGACCCTAATTTTAAACCCCCTTCTAGTCTAAATGTAGCAAAGCTACCCTCTAGAACAGGGGTCGGCAAACTGCGGCCCGCGGGCCAATTGCGGCCCGCGAAGGGTAAATCTGCGGCCCGCGAGCACGTTATTTTTTTGAATGGAATGCGGCCCGCGAAAGAAAATTTTGTGGCCCGCGAGTATGTAAATGTGGCCCGCCAAGCAAAAATATATTTCAAGTTAAATTTTTTCGGTAATTCGATTTAATTTGATTAGTTTGGTTTTAAGTCTCTGTATAATATTTAAAAAGAAATTACTGCTTTAGTTTAACACTGTGAAAAAGACAGATTAGCATTCTAACAGGATATTTTTCTCAGTTTTATAATAACTTCTTTTTTACAACAGCAAGTAATTATCTGAAAAATCTAATAAAAAAATGTAATATCTAAATTGTACACACACATTTTAAACAATATATATGACATAAATTGATATAGGTTTTGTTAGGTATACATTTTCATTTTTCAAACATTTTTTTTGTCAAACTTATTTAATTTTTATGCCTTGCATAACAATACACACAATTGCTTAACACAAAATACACCAATTATTTGGAGCTACCTATTTAATATAAACTAGATTTAGGGATAGTAAGTTTATTAAGTTTGTACATTGTTAATCAAAATAGTTCAAATTCAAGCAAATAAACAACTAAACATTACCACACACTCAGACTATCACTATTTGAAGACTTTAAATATCAGGCCAACTAAGTCATTTTTAAAGTTTTTGGCTAGAATTGCTTTTTGTATACACAAATATCAGGAATGTTTTTGTTGATTCAGGCTGGCTTTTTTGCTTGAAAAAGTGGCAAATTAAACTTATGATGTATGTTTTCCTCAATCAACAGTGTTAGTTTGAGCTATAATATATGTTAAATTTTAAGTTTTGCAGCTAATACAATTCAAAATGTTATTTATATTATTGTGTACATTTAAGTGTGAACTATTAGTGTTGCCAAAAAACTTAAATCCAGGAAAAGCTTTGAACTTGAAGATTTATGCTTAAAAATTCTGGAAAAAAACTTGAATTTGAGAATTATTGAAAAAATCTGGAATTTCAAACAATTTTTACATGTAAAGTAATAAAATTTCGATTTGACAGAAAAACTTACCAAATATGAATTTTTCTGTTAGAAAATATATTAAAGTAGTTTAACAGTATTTTTTACTATTGATATATTTGTTAAGATATTTTATTAAACTTTATACTAAAAATAAAGGAAGGAGTTGTACTTTCAAAAACTTTTTTTTGGTGCATTGCACCTTTACTTGTAAAATTTCACCGGTTGTTGTGCTACGCTTTGAAACTAAACCAAGAAATTCTACTAAAATGTCAAAGTTAGTAAAAACATCTCTAATAAAAACTCTTAGATGAGTAACAGTTTTTTTTAATCAGTGCTCTCGTGTTAACAGAAGTCCTAGTTTGATTTATGCGACTGTAACCTTATTGTATTTCCTAAACACGACTTCTAGTTGTCATTGAAGAAATAAACAAAAGCTTTTCATTACCGCCAACATAAATTCTTTAGAAAAGTTTTCAATTATAAACGGTATTTCATTTTAAGTAATAAATTTTGCTACTTTTTAACTTGCCTTAACATTTTTTCTGATCATTCTGTAGTTACTGAAGATAATCATGTGCTTTGTTGGAGAATTGACTTTGGTGATTTGTTTTTTATCGTTTCTCGCAATAACTCCTAACTAACGTTTTTTATTCTTGTAGCTCGTCTTATATTTTACAATTATTATTTTTAAATGCAATATTCTTATTTCAGATAAAGAATTGTTAAAATGCTTAATAAAAAATAAGTTTTTCTACTTCGCTAATGACTCAATAGAATGTTATACTAAGTTTGTTTAAGAATCTTAATTGTCCATTCCAACCAGTGGCGTCGCGTGGTATTTTTCTTTGGTGGTGCAGAAAAAAAATCAGAGTTGAAGGTGATCGATTTGCCCCTACTTGAGTTGTTTCTTCTCGAGTTGCTTCTGCTTGAGTTGCCTCTTCTCGAGTTGCTTCTGCTCGAGTTGCCTCTTCTTGAGCTGCTTCTGCTCGAGTTGCCTCTTCTCGAGTTGCTTCTGCTCGAGTTGCTTCTGCTCGAGTTGCCTCTTCTTGAGCTGCTTCTGCCCGAGTTGCTTCTTCTCGAGTTGCCTATTCTCGAGTTGCTTCATCTCTAGTTGCCTCTTCTCGAGTTGCCTCTTCTCGAGTTGCTTCTTCTCGAGTTGCTTCTTCTCGAGTTGCTTCTTCTCGAGTTGCTTCTTCTCGAGTTGCTTCTTCTCGAGTTGCCTCTTCTCGAGTTGCTTCTTCTCGAGTTGCCTCTGCTTGAATCGCCTGTGCTCTGCTTAGATTTGTTTTCATTTTTTGTTTACAATAACTTGTGGAATGATACCTAAACCTCTACTGCTTCAGGGAATTTTCAACTTAGCTTACTTACCGCAAGATATTGATTTTGCGGTAATTCTTGAAGAAATTTTGCTGTTTTTAGTTCATTTGCGGCAGTCAGCAAAGAGTTTGCGGCAGTGAAGTGAGCAAAATGGTAGTTTTCTAAATTGGAGTTAAATAAGAGATTTTGGTCTAAAAAATAACGAAAACGTTATAGATACTTAATTTTTTCTTACAAAATTTTAAGGTGGTGCAATTGCGGCAGTGCAACACCCCACGCGACACCCCTGATTCCAACTGACTTATACTTTTTGACATGTAATTTATTTACTGTTAATAATCTTCGTTATTTCTTTATGTTGTGAACTTTATTTTAACTGGGTTGCTACACAAACAGGCTATTTTAAAAGCTTGAACACTCAGGTGTGTGTGAAACTTTTATTTCAAACACTTCAAAGAAATTTTTTAATTCTCAGAATAGTTTATATGACTTTAATGTAGTTTACTAATTGTAATTTTTTCTTGTTTTCTTACATTTGTGTACATTTTGATAATGATGATATTTTAACTAGGTACTTAAGCTTGATTAACAACTATTTATTAGCTTTTTTAGCTTATAATAAATTTAGGCTAGTTTGATACTACTCAGACATTTTTGCTTAGTAAGTGGCAACCATGTAAAATACTAATTACTAATAAGATATTTTATTAAAATTTTCGAGAATAAATTATGTTAAAGAATTAGTTTTAGCTTTCTGGAATACAAACAGGTACTAATTTTTTTAAGGTAACTAATTAATAAGTTTTCTAATGAGTTTAAAAACACGCAAAAAATTTTTTGAAGTAAAAATTCTTAGAACTATAAAAAAAGGGTTGATAATATGACAAATGTATAAAAGTAACCCATAAATTGTCTTTCAAGTTAGGTTTTTATAGATAGTTAGGTTGTAAGTAAATTTACAAAAGTATTAAGTTTAACTTATTAAGTGCTTATAAAAGTACATAGTTTATTAACACTTAAGTATATTAGTTAGTCAATGTAAATTCTATTCTAATAAATATTAAATAGGCATTCTTTGTATAGCTAAAGTCATTTAAAATAATAAGGTGAATAAAAGTAAAACCTTTCTTTAGTGTGACTAAAACTAAAACCAAAATATTATCAAATGTCACTAAAACTAAACCTGCGGCCCGCGAAGACTTTGGAAACTTGAAATTTGGCCCGCGACTACCAACTGCCTGCCGACCCCTGCTCTAGAACCTCTAACCTTCCCTACGATTAAGCATGGATTTAATGTGTCCACCACCCCGGGGCATTCCCCTCGTAAATCACATAGTAAATATATTAATTAATTGATTTATCAAATACTGATTACTTGTTGATTATTTAATTGCTTTTGATATATATTTGTGCTTCAATTTTATTATTGTTACTTATAAGCTCTGATGAGCCTTGTTTAGTTGAAACAGCGTTAGCTTTGTGATATATTGTTGAATATATTTGTAAAAACATGTAAATTAATAATATATTTTGTATTAGAATTCAAGCTTACTAAATTGAAGTATTATAATAAATGTAACAGTGATACAATTTAAGTCACTAGGTAAAAAAGCAAATTACTATTAAACAAGTATAACTTTTTATAACAAACACTATTGACAGTAACGAAAAGAACATGTATACATGAAACAAAATGATATAAAAAATAATAAAGGGCGATATTTACTTTTAAAATATTTTGCGTACAAATGATAAATAAAATTCCACAAGCTTTAAATTTTACAGAGAAACTAAAACTTTTTCGTTAAATTTCTTATAAATTGTTTTTAGTACAAAAAAACTATTATAAAACGAATACAATACAGAATTATGCGTTATACTTTTAATAGCTTAAATAAAGATGTATTACGAAGTAATTACAAATAGATACTAGTGAAATTAAAATCACAATAAATAAAAAAGCAAAAATCAATATTCGATCACCTATTTTATTGCAGAAACTGTAAAAACTCAAACATTGTTCAAAATTTTAGAGGTGTAAAACGACGCAAGCAGAGTTAAATTTATAGCCTGAAAATGATACTAATCCAAAAACATGAACTTAAGTAACACTCAAATTCATCGAATGGAAATTGACACTTTAAACTATGTATTAACTATTATACTTATTCTTACATATCTACTTTTTGTTTACCTTTATACGCTAAGTTTCTTAATTTAGTTTTAATTGTAAATGTATGCATCTTTCATTTTAATAAATATTTATAATTTTAAGTTTAGTGTATACTTTTACACTTATTTTATCACGTCAAAAAGACTAAAAGGTTGTGTCGAAAAGCATCGTCTAAAAAATAGAGTAATTTATCTTTATTAGTTTCAAATGGTGAATGTTTAACTTTTAAATCCTTTTATCTGAACCGTACAAAGCGTGTTTATAAAGTATTAAAAAAACATATACTCAACTTGAAAAAGTATAAACTAAAAAAAAATTTTTTAATTAAAATGTAAATACCTGTTCTATGAGTTTTTAATCAAAAAAATCATGTTCAAAGTTTCAGAGTTTTCATGTTAAAGAATTTCAGAGGTCTAGTTTTAATTATCGTACTGCATAGAATATTTGTATCTATAAGATCAAATCAAATATCTATTTTAAAACTAATTTTTTACCAGAAGACAATTTCTACTTCATTCTAATCAATATTGAAAACTAAATAAAAAGTCTAGTGTTTTGTCTAACTAACTACCAAATTTTATTAAATTTTGAATTTTTTTAGTTAGTTATTTAAATCGGTATCGTGCAAGTACAAAAACTTAACATATTTAAATTCTTTAATTTTTTTCAGAAAGAAAAAAAAAATTTATTAAATATAAATTAAGTTTAGTTTTAATATTATTGGTAAAACAAAAAGACAAATACTGACCTATCACAATATTTAACAATTTTACAACATAGTTATAAATTTAAAAAGCTTGTACTTTATTAAACTTCCACTGTTGCATAGTATTATTCTCATTACAGACTTGAAGAGTCACAAGTTTTGTTTCTTCATTAGCAGTAAGACATTTGTTAGAACTTGAATGGACAAATAGCATTTTCCCCTGT
Organism: Thalia democratica; assembly: GCF_965202585.1. NCBI lineage: Eukaryota > Metazoa > Chordata > Thaliacea > Salpida > Salpidae > Thalia > Thalia democratica. The sequence continues at coordinate 52,195,725 of NC_139169.1, read as the reverse complement.
AAAGTTTAATTTAAAATACTTTTATTCTCAAAAAAAAAGAGACTAAAATTAGAAGCTAAGTTAGTTTTGCGATTAAAAATATTTAGAGAAAATAAATAAAAAATAAATAAGGTATTATTTGCACAGTAGGTAATACTTTAAAGTTTGCTTTTAGACAAAAACTTTTACTTATTTACAAGTGAAACCTGTTTAACTAGAAAATCCTTACAAATTCAATTTTTTGTAACAATTACACTTTTAATACATCTTAAGTAACCTTTTTGAGGAAACTGAATCAAACAAAAGTAGTCTATTCTGTAATTAAGAAATAAAGTCAAATGTGTTAAACAAAAGACATATAAAGTCATTTTAGCACCGAAAATATATCAATTTCAAGTTATTCTAAACCACAAACAATTAAAATAGTATAAATTAACCAACGCCTCAAAGGAATTAAATCCCATTACATTTTTACTAGTAAACTTTTATGCATTTAAAAAATTAATCTTAAAAAACTCTGTTTTAATTTTTATACATGTAAAGTACATAAACACATCCAATGTAATATATTAAGTGATCAACTAGTGGAGTATGCTTACTACTAAGTGGTGAAAAACCGACTTAAACAATTTGAAATTTTCAAACTTTAAGTAACTAGGTTTAGTAAAGCTCTAAGAATGTAAATAAGTAACAATTAGTAACCAAAAAGTATTTTGTTCATTTAATAACTAAATGCTACGTTAAAAAATAGTGTTTAAAGATTGTAAAACTTTTTATTAATTAAATACCAATGAGGATATTTGAACTTTAAAAAAAAACGCTTTAAACAGACACACATAGCTTTTTTAAAGTTTTTTTTTTCTTTTTGACCGTGTTTCTACTTTACATTAGTCATTATCGAAAATAAAACTGTGCAAAATAAATAAAATTAGTGCCAAAACTAAATATATAAGACAAATTAATTAACATAATATGTAAAATTTGTAATTTAAAAACATTTATTACGAAAAAATTACAATACTAATAATAAAATTTAAGTAAACAAACATTTATATACAGTAAAATAATAAAAAATTCTTAATGTGTGACCAATACCCGGTTTAGTTAATTGCTTGTTTATTGACTAATCAAGGTCTAAGTTTATTTCTAATTTTTAAAAATATTGAAATTGCTAAGAGTAATTTTTCATTTTTACAATAAAATTTACTTCTGTAACCTAGACCATTATTAATAAGAATTATAGAACATTTAAGAGGGAAAACAGCAGTATCAGACTACATTATTAATTATAACATTTGCAAATAAACTTGAGACTTTGATTTGTAAAGCCATTTTATCTAAGGTAGTAGGGGAGTCCACCTTGATATTTACAAGTTGATATTATCTTGAAGAGTTTTATCCAGACATTTTTGACCGCTTAAAAATTCAAAGTAACCTTTGAGATACAAATCAAAGTCGGTGTGCTCTTGAGCTTCCTTATGGAAGGCACACACCAAAAAAGACTATTTCACTAAAAATCTATTTCCTCCTTAATTTTTAATTAACCTTCTGCAAATTTTTAGAGAAAGTCCATTACTAATATTTAAACCGATTCAAAGCAAGAATTTTTTATTTAGGAAAACAAAAACTTTATTAACAGTAATACAGTGCTTATTTTATTATCCGGACACGTTGGGCAACATTTTTCTGTAAACATGTCTGGAAAACCAAAAATCCGGATAAGTACAAAAAATCAATTTTTTCATTTAATATTATAACTGCTGCATATATATATTCAATGCATAATAAAGGTGTTATAATAAAAACAAATACATAGTAATTGTGAATGTTATTTAATAAAATGATAAATAATAAAAGCTAAATTTTAGATTAACTTATTAGTTTTTTTTAAAGTAGAAAAACATCAGACTTACTAACCCTCTGCAACGATATACGTTTTTTGAGGGTCAAGCAAGTAAAATTTATCATTTGTAAACCCAACTGCCTAACTATTAAGTTTGAAAAAAGTATAATTTTTGTTTAAGAGTAAATATAAATTAAAAAAACAAATTAATTAAATTAAAAATTTATAAACTGAATTACTTTACATGCTTACAGATTAATGATAACTAAGCTATTTTTGAACAAAGATAGAACAGTAGTATTATTACGTCATAATAACAATGAACAAAACTGTAAAATTTTTAAAAGCACTTTAAAATTTTCTTACTGCATAAGAGCTTAAATATTTCTATCATAAAAAAATTTTAGAGTTTAATATTGAATTTTTTTTTGAATTTTCTTCTGACTGAAACTGTCCGGATAAGTGAAGTTCGGATAATTGAATAAGCACTGTACTTTTATTGTCTGTTTTATATAAATTTCTTATTTTTTAAATTGAAAAACTGAAAGTCTTTTAAACTATATAAGGAATGTTTCCTAAAAGCTTGAGGTTTCTAGCTCAAAAAATAAAGGAGTAGATAGATTTTTAGTGATACTTTAAATTTCTGAGAAAATCGACACCAAAAAACTTGTGGTCTATACGTTTGTATCGGAAACCTTTTACAAAAAATACAATATCTCAAAAGTTTATACATATCTTTCATATAACAGCTAATGATATTTTTTGCAAAAAAATAATATTTTTAACTCCCCTATGGCCTTAAACTTTAAAGTTCAATTTTAAACAAGCAATTAACTAAAGCGAGTATTACCCACACATTACTTTTTAATGCTTATAAATGTTTACTTACTTAAATTAGATTATTAGTCTTGAATTTTTACCGTACTATATATATTTTAATGTATAATTTTATATATTATGTTAATTAATTTGTCTTATATATTTTGTTTTAGAACTGATTAAAGTTATTTTGCAGTTTTATTTTTGATAAACGCCGTAAAAGTAAAATAAACTATGAAAAATTTATGTGTTTATTCATAAAATGGTATTTAATAATACTTTAAACTGTCTTTTTGACAAGCACAAATCCTTATTTAAATAATCCCGTTTTTTTTTGAAATTTAAACTCATACTTTCTTGATGGTATAAAATTTATACGAACTTTTTTATATTCCCAATCATTGAACTGGTTTTCATCACAGTGTGTCTGAGTTAAACCACCGTTTCTTCCGTACATACACACGCACTGATCGTACTGTGACAACTGATTAGCTTCATTTAACCGAAACAACTGATTTCCCGCCATTTTGTGACACCAACCAACTTCGAATTCCCCATTAGAATTTTTGTGACCCATTGAATCGATGCACAAATTAGTTCCAATGTTACGAACCTTTTTAAAATAACTATTATTGTTTTTTAGAGCTACTTAAAATAGTTATATCTAAATGTACATTTAGTACTATTTTTATAAAAGGGAAATACGAACTGTACTTTCTGTTTAATATTTTACAAAATGAGTAGTTTCTAATACGTATAAATTAGGTTAAAAGTGGTGTATTCTTTCAATATCGAATGCTTAATTGTAAACGAGGTAGTTTAAACTGTACTTGACTAAGGTCAACTTAATCGTTATTGATTTATTTTTGTCTAAGTAACTAAATTTCAATTGTAAAAAATACTTACAGGCTTTGTAGAATTATGTAGCTCATTGTATCGTGTTTAATTACCTACTATCTTATATATCGTTTGCTACATAAAACCAAACAGTCGAATAAAAAGTTATTGTTCATGAAAATTTTTGAATAGCTAAGTAACATGGTTATCAATGACTGTCAAAATCGTAGTTGAAATTACCAAACACCGGCATTATAATTGTAATAACAAAAATTTGCTCACTGCTTTCTTTATTTAACTAACAGACGTTTCTTTGTGTTAATCAATTAAAACAACTCCTCGGATTTCATAAAAAAATACTAGAAATAAAAAAAAGATTGGAAGATAAACACATTAATAAAAGATCTTTATTTAGAGGTAAGTATATTTATAAATACATATGTGTGTGTTCGTGTAAAAATGAACGATATAAAACAGTTAATGTTTACGCTTCTTCCTCAAATAATATATTTGTGTTTCGTTCACCTTTCACATTCATTTCTACACACGAACATATTTTTAAATGTATTTATATACTTACCTAAATATTATAAATTAATACGGAGCTTTTTTATTCATATTATTTTCTTTTATTTAATTCTATTGTTTCATAAATTATTACATTATATTTGCAAGTGCTAACTTACAATTATAATTGAAAGTCTGTATTCAACCTTTTTTGAAACAAATAACAGTTAAGCCGCGTTTTCTGCGCATAAAAAATCAGCTAGTTTCACTACAGGCTTAAATTAACATTAAGCTGTCTCATTACCATACACTCAGGTTAATTGTAAAACCCTAATAATTTTTTTTTTGGTGAACTATAAAAACTTTATTTAATTATAACTTTTTAACTAATAAAAAAAAATTGTAAACGGCTATAGCAGTTATCATCTATTCATATTATTAATCAAAAAATCTATAATCTAACTACTTTTTTTTATGCTTTTATTACTTTTGGAAACTATCAACACGAGTACAGTTTATTTTTACTTTACTTGTTTACATAACTCATTGTTAAGATTACAACTATTTTATTTTATTCCTAATTTAGATAGCTTTAAATATCATAAGCAATTATTTAAAGCTGTTTTAAATAATCAACATACTATTTTACGTAACACTATAGTTTTAATTTATAAACAAAATTTATTAATTTAATTACGTTTACTCCATTTCACACTTTGAGCGATCATTATATGTACGAACGTAATTGTAATTACTATAAGCTCCTAATATGATTGTTGCTTATATTTAGTAAAAACATACATTTATCTTTTGTCTTCTATTCTTTTTTTTTGTAGTACTATTTTTAGAACTTTTGGGAGCTAAGTTGATTCCTTAGCACAGAGAAACGTGCGTCATTTAAATAAAGAACATATTGTATGATTTTTGTTGTTACTGTATATTCTAACGAATTTGTTTCGTTTGGATCTTTATGAGTAAACAATTACCAACTATTTTTTAAATATATGACATTGTAAGCAGCCTTCTAATATCCACAGCAATATGCATAATTAAATATCCATTTTATTAAACCATACAGGGTGTTACGAACACAATACCCTAATTCGACCAAGAGCTGGCCAGGGGATCAGTCAACGAACCTCGCTATCGTTTTTCAGAAAATGAGTGGCGTTTAAGTTAGGGTTGAATATAAGCTTTAAACATACAAAAGTTCAACTATTCATTTGTGCCCAAGAAAAGCTAGGTGATCCTATGCTTGTTAATGATCTGCAAACATTTTTATAATCTGAAAACTCCGTAACTGAACTGATAAAATCAATAAGTCATATTCAATGTTTATTGAGGAAAGTATGAAAGTTGACATGGAAGATCTGATGGTTTGTCAAGACAGATCCAAAGGTCAAATTAGAATATAAAATGGTAGAAGTGAAAGACCTAGTGTTCAATATGGAAGATGATAATGTATTTATGTTTTTCGGACCTGATTAGGTACGCAGCAGTGGAGAAGCTTGGGGAATTGAAGCAGTTCCTCCACCTAAAAAAAAAAGATAAAAATTTTTAGCTTTGTTTTTGAAGTTGCCTTCATATAAGTATTCAATTAAGAATATGACCATTTTGCTCAAAAATAGAGCGCGTTTTCTGTAAAATATTGAGCATTCAAGTAGAAATTAAAAAAGGCCAATGCAAAATTTCTACAGGAGTTTGAGCATAGTTTATAATGCGCCATTGAAAATACTCTATAACAGAACAAATTTAAGTAACAATGTAATCTACAGTCACGCTGGAAAAACAAACAAAGAAAAAAACAGTTTTAAACACTACTAATAATATTTATTCCGTGAAGTTTTCAATTTAGTTGAACAGAAATGTAAATCTGAAAGAAAGACACTTAATTTTTTTTTATGTTAATGTTAAAGTAAAAGAATACACACTTATGTAGAACAAAAAACTTAACAAACTTTAACTTATTTTAAGTAAATTTAAAACTTAAATTAACATTTTGATTTGGCATTCAGGAAAAAGTGGATGTTTTAAATAAAAAAACATAAGCATATTCTCCTCTTCGATTGTAAATGCCATGTAAATTTCAAGCAAGTAAATATGAATATGTCTAATACCAAAGGGTGCTAACAATTAAATTTTTGACAATTCAAATTTTAATAGTTTTTGTTAATGTTGACTTTCTCTATTAAAAAATCATAACTTAACTATCATAATCTTATTAATTAGACCTACATGAACATTTCTTATCAAAAAATTAGTCACTTAAGAGATATGAATTAAAGAAGTCTTAAAACATAATAAATTATGACTATTTTTAATAATCATATTAATTCTAGGTATCATTTTAAATTTTATCATCACCATATGTTTAACAGTTAGACTCACATGATAATTTTATATTTTTTATACTTTAACTTATCTTTAGAATGTGGTCCTCTAAAAGTACTTAAAAGAATTTGAAGTGTCGATATTTCTATTGTCATATTACCAATTAAATTAAACCCTGCACCTTTAATGGCTGACATTGAATACCCAAAATATTATTTAAACGTTTTACAAAATCCTTACATGAGTTTTGGTTAAGTATAGTTCTTGGTCTTTAATTACAAGGTAGTTAAAAATATTTAGTATGAGAAAACTTAGTTTAGTTTTAACACTAAATAGGACTGGATTTTAAAGAGTAAATTCCAGGGTTCGTGCGCGAAATTTTTTTTCATTTAGCCTGACTGAGACCAATTTAGCCTGACATTTTTTTAAAATAAGAAAAATCCCCTTTGGAAGTCATTTTAGGGATTGGGGGTCTTGAATAGTACTATTGTAGTCTACGACTTCGACCAGCTTTATCTCAAAAATGTTTTGAGATTTAAAAATCTGCAAAAAGCAAATCATAGCTCAGTTACAACTCAATAAAATAAGACTAAATTGTGAAAAAGGTGATTGACCCCCCCTCCCCCCATATGCCCTTAACATAACAAGTTCAGTGATTAAGTGTTATATCTAATCTATTACTAGGGTAAAAATTTATTATATATTACTAAACACAATTGTTCAATTTAATTAAGCACTAAGTAAAAACATTATAACCAGAAAATTTATAATAAAACAACGTGCATTGTCGTGTTTTATTAAAATTTAAATGAAACGCTTACACAAGTATTAAAATTCAAACAAACAGCCAAGTTGTTGAACTAAACTGTAATGTTTAAACTGTATTTTTAATGAACTTTCATAAATATGATGTATATAATCTACTCAAAACAAAATAATGAAGATTCTTAAATTTTTAAGAGATTCAACAAAAGGTTTTAAGCATTTATTTTTACAAAACTGACTGATTTTGTCTTTATTAACTAAATCTTTATTTAGAAATAAATTCACATCTCAATTTGATCTTTAAAAGATTTCTCAGTTTTGTTTAATCAAACATTTTCAAGCATTTGAACTGAGAAAAACTGAGATTCTCAATTTTTTAAATAAAAAACTGATTTAGCCTGACGTTTTTCAACTTTTTTCAAAAAAACTGATATAGCCTGACTTAGCCTGACGCGCACGAACCCTGAAATGCTTTTTATCTTTAGTTTTAAATTCATGCTAGATAAGAGCAAGAAAACTGATAGTTTAAATACCCAAGAAAATTGTTTTCTTTAACTTGTGGCATAATGATATTTTGTTTTTTGAAATGCTTGTATATAAAGTTTGCTTTAAAAAGTTAAAACAACCTATGGTGATTAAGAGTTCAGTTATAAATAGTGTGTAAAAAAATGTTTTACAACACATATTTATGTGATTTTTAATATTTACAAATTTTAATTTCAAAAATATTTCTAAACTTAAAGTTTAAACTTAATTATGAAAAACTAAAGATTTTAACTTGTTCAAAATAGAATTGAAAACTTTTTTTTGGTACTTTTAATTGCACAGCTTTTTTAAATTAAGTTGCACCATACTTTTTATTAATTGTTTACAATTATAATAAAATGCAGATATCTTTATTTTCTACCAATTAAATTAATTTAACAGTTTCTAGTATAAAAAACTGCAAATTATCAAAAATGTCAGAAGTTGAAAAGCTTCAATAAAAAGACCAACACCAGACATTTTAATTGATCAAAAGTGTTTTGTTCTAAATTGTAATTATTCTAAAGGTTTTTTTGAAACATTAGTTAATGAACACTATAATCATCATTTACTTTATAAAACATTTTGCTTTAACTTTTTTATCAAGTTATAATGTGTTTTAACTCCAGTACTTTTTTTTAGCTTTGTTGATTAGCAATTGAAATATTATAAATGATTAGTAACTAGGTGTTTATTATTTATATTGATTTAACTACTTAAACAACTAAAAGGTTTCATATTATTGACAAAAACTAAATGTTGTTTGAGTGAATTTGAAAGAAAAATTTCTAGTTATATTTTAAGTTTAACTTGGATGAGTAATTTTTCTGCACACCCTAACAAAAATATCAGGCGTCGCCAGCTGGTAGGCAGATTCGACCTGCATTTCTCAAGCTTAAATTAAAACATTGTGATTTATTAAGAAACAGGGTTGCCAATTATTTTTGGAAAATTTCCTCCAGGTTTTTAAAAGTACACATTTTAGTGTCTTTTTTTAGTTTAAAGTCAAGTTTAAGGTATGAAACTGTGTTAAATAGTATAAAAACATTAAAAAGATACTCTAAAGCAGTGGTTGCCAAGTTTTTTGATGCCCCGCACCCTTAAAATGTTTTTACTTGCTGTTGCACCCCTTGCAATACATGTAATGATTTATTTAAGAACAATTTTATAGAAAACGATAAAGATTTGCTTATCAATTTTTTTTATAGTGGTCTATATTAACAAGAATTAAATATAGTAAATTAAAAAATACAACAAACTGCATAAGTTTGTTTTTTCTAAGGTAAAAAACAGCAGAACTCACACTCCTTCTGCACTGATAAACATTTTCTGAAAGTCAAGCAAAAGAGTTTTAAGCTCATCACTCGTTATTCTACCTGCCCTATCTTTAAATAAGGTAAAAAATAATTAACTTTTAATCAAACAAAATAAATATGAATCTATGTTTCAACACAAAAACAAAACTTTTATTTTTAACTAACGAAAGTATAAACAAAAAAAACTAATCCTATTTCTTCAATAAAACTCCTATTGACACGTCATTTGGCAAATACTCACAATGTAATTAACGGAAAATTAAATTTTTATTTATGCTAGATTTTCTTGAAAATATTTAGAATTCAACTAACGATCCACTTTAAATTTAATGACCATTTTTTCCTATTTATTATTAAATTATAAATAAATGTTATTCTTTACTACTAAATTAGTATTAAATTTGAAAGCTTAGGTTAAAATTATTCAGTTATGCTATGGCGTAATTATCAATTTTTTTTTATGATTTGAATTGCTTGTTAGCTTTAAAAATTGATAGTTAAGTTTAGTAAACGAAGTTTTAGCTTACAGTCACCCAAGTTAAAGAAAAATTTCCTTATCTATCAAACAAAATTTAAAAGCCATATTGCACCCCCTTGAATGCTGCCTCGCACCACCAAGGGGTGCGAGCACCCCTGGTTGGGAAACCCTGCTCTAAAGCTACATTAAATATGTTTTTTAATAAAAGAAATTTTTTGATGATGACAAAAATATTTTGTTTATATGATAGATTTTTTGAGTCAAATCGAAATTTTATTACCTAAAGTGTTTAAAATTCTAGGTTTTTCCATTTTTTTTTTCAATTTCTCAAATTCCAGGTTTTTTGGCAACTGTGAAGAAATATAAACCATTGATATAATTAATATATACTACCTACATTGAAGAATATTTAAAATACCTATTATTAACTTAAAACATTTGGTAATTAAGAATTTTTTAATAACTCGTACTTTCAGGGACAAAATATTTTTAAATTAATACAACTCTAAAACGTAACTTCAATAATAACGATTTATTAAATGTAGTTTTAATGCGTGACACCTAACTAAGAGAGATAAACATAACTTTGCTAAAAAGTATTATCTAAAAGTTAAACTATAATGAGCAAGTTTGATTTTTTTTCTAATCCTTAGTTGATAATCTTTCCTTAAGAAGTTAATGGTTGTAAATTATCAAGGACATTAAAAAAAAAAAATTAAATACAAATAAAGTTTTTTTAAAGAGAAATAAAACCGCTGAGAAATAATAAACCATCTGAAAATTCACTTACTTAAATGAATCAAGTTAATTTCAGGGTTGCCACTGGTTTTTTCAAAATTTTTCCAGGTCTTCAAAATTTCTTCCAGGTTTTTAAAAGTAAGCATTTTTGGGTCTATTTTTAGTTTTAAGTTAATTTCTATAAAATAAATTGTATTAAATAGTACAAAAACATTGAAAAGATATGATAAAGTTACTTAAAATGTGTTTTTTAATAAAAAATTTTTTTGATGATTACAAAAAGTCTTATTTATATGATAGATTTTTTGTGTCAAATTGAAATTTTAGAACTGAAAGGGTTAAAATTATTAAAAATTCCAGGTTTTTCGATCAAAATTCCAGGTTTTTCCAGGTTTTTTTCAAAATTTATCAAATTCCAGGTTTTTCCAGGTTATTTTTGCCAAATTGTCGAACTTCAGGTTTTTCCAGGTAAAGTGGCAACCCTGTAATTTATAAAGAAAAAAAACAGGTATTATAAAGTGGTACATTTTGTAAAAAATTAACTGATTAAAAAGATATACTTGATATAATAACTAATTTAATTTTTATAACTTTTTTCCTGTGCATAACTTTATTATAACGTTTAACAAGGCACATTTGATTGTTATCTACTGTTAAATATTTTTATCTAAGGCTTATTAAAACAGTCTCTAAGTAAGAATAAACTGAAAAAAAGTATATTAAAATCAATACATTAAAAAAAAATAAACGATGTAAAAATTATAATTTTAAAACAACAATTAAATATTAGGAGGAAACGCTAGAAAAACACTACTGTTTACTATTATAAAATAATTAAATTTAAATTCATACTAAGGTAACCAACGGTAGAAACTTCACTAATAAAACTAAATTTAAAAAAACAAAAAAGTTATAAAATTAAAGTATAACTGTTCAAAAATATAGATTTAATCGTTTGCTAACAAAAGATCCTAGTGAAGTAACACATAAAGTGTGAAGATCCAAGTTTAATTGGAAGCCTGTATTCAAATCACATATAAACCGTGCTTTTTTACCTACTACGCCCAAGAGAGCTAGTAGGTTTTTTACTGCAGGTTTATACTTAGTACATGACCAACTTATTGTTTTACATTTTAACTTTCATATATAACACAGTTTACTTATTAAATATTTAAAATATCTGTATGGGATATCTAATGTAAACACCCGACTGCTACTTTATCAATAAATTATTTTAATAATTATTAATACAGTATATATGTAATTTAAGACATCGTGATTTTTTGTACGTCGCTGTAACTTAATTGTCGGTCAGTACTTTGTAAGCTCAATAACAAGTTTGGTTTTTTTTTTTGTGCTTTGTTTTCTTAAATTTTAATTTTTTTCATTTTTGATTTTTACATTTAAACTAAATCTACTTTCTAATTGTATATAACTTTGATTTAATCATTACAATCATTTAATATATAATATACATGTTACATCGAGTTTCTGTGACTTTTATTATCTTCAACGTTGTTAAGTTTTATTGGATTTATTGATACACTAACTAATAGTTAATGTTTTGTTTTGTTCAAAATAGATTAAAAACATAAAAACTAAATTAACAAACTTTGCAATACAAATTAAATAGTTGAAATAACCTCATTTATATTGTGACGTGATTATTAGATGTAATGAATGTATTTTGTTCATTCATTAACAACAGTAAAATTTGAATCAGTTATTTTTTCCATTAACGTGAGTTGTTTGTTTATATTATTTATGATTTCTTGTTTTGTTGTATATTTTAGTTTACTTTACTTATTATAGACTTAATAATCACATATATTATATAGTTTTATAACAGTCGGATTTAATATTAAGTATTTTACCTGTTATTAACTATTATCTGTAGAAAATATTTTATTCTAATAATAACATGTATACAAATTCTTTATTCTATGCTTCTATTCTTTCATTACAGTAATTACTTTTTACAGAACCCAGTTGAAGTGTTTAGATTCGTTAACACACAGAAACATATGTTGGTACAATAAAGGAAGATTACTGTACAATTTGTTTTTAAAATTAAAGTAACTTTTTTAATATAAGGATTTACGAAGTCTAGTCTGATAAACGAACTTTTTCTGCTTACATTTTCTAGCATTAATGGTTGAATACATAAAACTTCCAAATTATGTAGCTGAAAACTTAAAAGTTAAATTCAAAATTTTTCGCTTTTAAGTTACTGGCACACCCATGATTGTCAATTAAGTTTTGTCAAATCGCATAAAAAAAGTTTTTCTCAGATTTTTCCGATAGAACCTTAAACCACTTTTTCAAGTTTTCTGCGAGGTTTTTTAAGAAAATCTATGTAAAAGTAAACCAGGTTTTTGGCTTCGTACGTTTAAGAACAATTTTGTACACTAATCGACCCCTAAAAAATTTAAGAGAGTTTCTCCCACAAAAGAATATTAAAAACAACACCATTTTTAAATTAAGCTATGACTGTGGCAGTGACTACTTCGGATAAACGCCACTAAGGTTTTACTTATAATTTGATCAGCATGTGCCAAAAATATTAAAAAGCTGGAGTAAGGGTCTATCGAGAAAAATTAATATTAAGAACCTTAATTACAGGGATCTAAATTATACTATTTTTATATATTAGTTTTAGAATAAAAAAACAATATGAACTGACTTCACCCCATAACTTATTTTTTGCTGGTAATGGAAACTTTTCAATAACATCGTAAGCTATTTCTTCCATAAACCACTTGAATGACTTTGAATTATGTGTTTTTCTCCAATTTACCTGAAATTATAAACTTACTTAAAAGATCGAAAAAATAAAGGTTTAGAACAGGAATTTTAAAACTAATTTTCACAAACGCCCCCTTTGCAGAAACTTATAAAACAATAGCTCCTTTACTACTTAACTACCCATTTACATTCGCCGCCTTACTTATTCACGCCCAGTGAAAGCCAAAATCGCTTCTAAAAAGAGATATTACCAGGGTTGCCACTCGTTTTTTCAATTTGTTTTCCAGGTTTTCCAAATTTCTTCCAGGTTTTTAAAAGTACACATTTTTGGGTCTATTTTTAGCTTCAAGTTAATTTCTATTTAAGATACTGTGTTAAATAGTATAAAAATATTGAAAAGATACTGTAAATTTACTTTAAATTTGTTTTTTAATAAAAAAAAATTTTAATGATGAATAAAAAATTTTAACTATATGACAGATATTTTGTGTCAAATCAAAATTTTACAACTGAAAATGTTAAAATTATTAAAAATTCCAGGTTTTTTGATCAAAATTCCAGGTTGTTCCAGGCTATTTTAGCCTAAATTGTCAAATTCCAGGTTTTTCAAGGTTTTTCCAGGCTTCCAGGTAAAGTGGCAACCCTGTATTACCCACTTTGGTAAACCCCGGGTTAAAAAGACAATTTGAAAACAACTATCTACTTAATATATAGAAACAGAAATAACTTGCTCTGAAATGTCACCATAAGGTATTTCCATAGTTTCAGGTCTAGTAGCATAGAAATAATCTCTATATTCGTCCCACCAAGTTTCGACTACACGAACGTAATTCTGTCAAATAACTTATGCACTCAGCAATTTTCTTTTTGTTTACAAAAACTAAGTCGATCATTTATTTACAATATTTTATAAGAAATTATACTAAGTTGTTCGAAAAATTTACTTAATAAGGCTTATAAGTCTTAGAAGTACTTTAAAAAAGTTCAGCAGTTCATTAAAAAAAGTAGATGTTGTTAAAAAGCTATGCTTACCCTAAGACTGGGGTTGCTAGGTACATATGAAGGGGGAGGGTTTCCGTCCCAACCCTTCATTCGGTATATGTGTCCAACTCTGCTGCATGGAATAAACAAAAGTTCACCACCAGTCATCCATATCTTATTGAAAACTATTTGTTGGATTAATACAGATATAAAAATGAATTTCTACTAATAAAGTGGTTTTCATTTTGCCTATCATCAACAAAGTTGAGATGCTTCGCGCCAAATATTAAACTTTACCACACGGTCAACAACAACAGCCCGCTTGGTTTGATTACAACAGCGGTTTTTCACGACTATGCCTGCCTGATGAGTCCTAACAAGGACGAAACCAGCCGTAGGTTGTCTCAGATGCTGTTGTTGTTAATCGTGTGATAAATTCAATATTTTTATACTAATATACTAAAAATAACCTTTTAACTGTTCTATACAAACATAAGTTTAATTTAAATGTAAATATAATTTTGACATCGTTTTGTTTTTGAATTTTGTTGATGTTTTATTGTTGATTTTTTAAGCTTCTTTGACTTGTAATACATAAAATACATATTAACTTACTCTTCAAAAATATACTTCAACTTAAATTGAACTTAAATATACTGAAAAAATATTGATTATTTACTCAACTATTTATTAATTATTATTTTTTAGGTAAAATAGATTTTTTTTCACTGATTACAAGCAGCAATAACATCATAATGTTTTTTATTGTATTAGTAAGTTTAAAGCAAATTTAAGTGACATTGTTAAAGTGCTGTTCAGCTGTTTTATTATTGTTTGAAACATCCGGTATTTTCCACTGAACTTAGGTAATTAAATGAAACAACAATAAGTTTGCACTTTTTTGTTATTCATTGAATACTGAATACAGTGCTTCCTTGCTAATAGGCCATGAAGGGCAAGCTTTTTTTCGAGATTATGACTGGATAAGAAAAACATTTTTTTTATATAATGTACTCTTTTATAAAATGCAATTCATACAATAAAACGCACACTAAATTTTCCGTTAACTTATTCTAGTTTTATTTTTTTAATTAATCAAGCAATTATAACAGACAAAAAATTAACGAAACAAAACTTTGATAAATACATTTGAACTATGAATAATACTATGTATAAACAGTTCGCTTAGTAATAGAACTGAAATTAGACAAGTATTTATAATAAGAACATTGGTTTTGTCTATTTAAATAAATATTACTCGTGCTAAAGTGACGCATCGTGCTAAAGTGAAGATCCGTGCTAAAGTGTCGCTGTGCCATTCTGACACCCACCCACCTAAAACAGTGTGTGTATTAATAAAATTTTATTGTAAAACTAATTTTATTATTCCAGAACCTATGATTCGAGCCTTTTCTGGATATAAGTAAATAATAAAGTTATTTAGTAAAGTCTATGTCGAATAAATCTGGCTTGTTATGTACAAAACACTGCTATATCAGGTCCATCCAAATAGAGAGTTTGCCTAACATAATTATACAACATGAAAAGTGTATAAAAATGATTTATTTAATAACAACAAAAAACTATTTAAATTAAAAAAACTTCTTATAAAAAAGTATTGGTTAGTCATGAAACGAAATTACTAAGAATCAATCAACATGCTTCTATTGCTACAGCTATGGTAAGCATATGCCAATAAAGAACAATCTAAAAGTTTACGTTCGCTTTTCCATCAAAAGTTTTGGTACTTTTTTTAGCAACGAGAAACACAAATAAAAATTAGTAAACTTACAACATACATCAATAGATTTATATTTGAGGTTATAAATTGAACAAAAATAGTCCTCAACTTATTTAAAAATAAGGAGACAAATATACAAGGTTAATTATTCAGATTTTTATTTGCAAAACTAAGTTTCACCCTTAAAGGTATGCTAAAAGGTTTATTTTATACTTTAAGGTATATACCATAACTAATGATCTACTGTTAAAACAAAATACTTGATTTCTTGAATTTTTCATAAAGCTGAGGTTTGGTACTTACCTCCTCAATAATTTGTAGATTGTCTTGATACGTGTTTAATTTCTCGACGAAGTTACAAAATTCCTGGACAATTTAACACCTCGCTCGGTAGCGGAATTGACTACACTCATGTAATTCACTATTTCTTTTGCATTTAAGTAATTGTCGCTAGTTCATTGTTCTGGCGGTTAAATAAGAAAAGAATGACGTCTAGGATTTAAAAAAAATAGAATTACTTCCAACAAAGTCTGCTAAATCTTGTTTCTCATTAGACCAAACAGTAAAAATAGATTACTCATTGTTTTATATAAATGCTTGGAGCCTATCCTGATTTATTTGATGATTTAAAGCATCAGCAACTTTAGCTTTGACTGATTCTTTAGTATCATCATCAAACAAACTTAAAGGAACTAGTTCTTCAACAATATACCACAGATGGTTTTTCATAGCACTTAACGCAGACGTAGCACATAACTTATCAGTACTTTTGTATTTTTGAAGTGTAATTCATCCAAGTTCAAGTCGTTGCCAGGAGCTGCTTAAGCTAAAGTACAATTTATCTGATAGTGAAAGTTGCAGTTTATGCAAAAATCAACAAAACGTTTCAGTTTTTTTAAAATAAGTGGTGTCTGAAATTGTTTTCAATAAGTTATGTTGTGAAAGCAAAAAAAATATGTAAAAATTACTTTGTTCATCCACCTAGCTCTAGAAATAGCTCCAGAACGTTGAGGATTAAAATTTTGCGAGGGCTGAATTCCAATGTAAATTAAGTCTAGTTTGACAACCTCTTTATAATCATCACGCAGACAAGGCAATTGAAAAATTTGATGTTTTTGACAAATTTTAAAAGTAACTTTTAAATTCAAAACATAATTTCTATCAAAGCATTGCAACAAATTTTGCCATAGTTTCTTAAATTTTTCGAAGACTTCCATCTCGGGTGTTTTTGATTTTTCTATAGCTAAAGAACTAAAACTTTATTTAATAGCAGCTCTAGTACATGATGCCTGCAAGCTTCTAAAAATATTGGCTTACCAAGACACTTTTGGAATGTAATACAAGCACCTGAGTAGGGCCCGGTATTAGATCTAGTATTGTCAAAAACCACAACAATAATGCTGTTTAGACGATTCCATTCTTGAAGAAGACTCATCACTTTTGACCCATCACTTTGTTCAATTCGACATTCAACAAAATAAAATGCACTTACACTGCACATAAGTAGGTTGCAACATGTACAACAATTAAATTTCTTTTATCTTCTACGAACATATAAATTTTAAATAAAGTAGTTTTTTTTTGCTTTTTTAGTTTGCTTCTACTACATGAAGCCAATGAAATTACAAACTTTGGTTGTTCATATTTTAAATAACTAAAAATAGAAACTTACAGCTTTGATAAAATTCTACAAAATAAAGCTAGATTTTTAAAAATTGACCCCCCTTGTAAAACTTTAAAGTAATGATATAGAGCAAAATTTTAAAAAGTGTTTTGTTATAACAGCTTATAGCTAGCTAGCTACTTTTAACAGGGAACAGATCAAAATAACAAGAATACAAATTTGCACGAAGACAAATTTGCACGAGAGCAAAAAAAAACAGAAAAAATATATATTAAAAAAAAATCAGAAAAATAAAAATTTATTAAAAAAACAAAATGAAAAAAAAGTTACTGAACGAGGGTAAGGGTTAGCGGTAACAGTGATAGTAAAAACAAAATTTGAATAAAAAGTAATAAAAATAGGTAACAGTGATAGAAAAAAAACTAAAAAAAAAAAAATATATTCAACCTCTGTAAAAATGTCTCCGTGCAAAATGTTTTCTCGTGCAAATTTGACAGCTACCAATTTTTGTTGTGCTGTCTATTTATGTTATTTGCCACGTACAAAAAATAGGCTAAGCAAAAATCTAAGGTCGGGGCAACAGATGCACCCTAATCATCAGGTAGATTTTTTTAAATTCAAGTCACCTTTTAAGATGTATCGCATTAAAACTTTTACATAAATTTAAATAGTTGTAATTTCAATTGCCATGTAACCATTTTAATTATTAGTTTTTTATTTAAAACATGTTTCAAAACTTTATACAGTTTATAAAAACTTATAAGTAGCCTGAGTAAGTCTAATGGAGAGGAAAATATGTTTAAAAAAATGCATTGTAAATGAATACCTTAAATGATATTTCAAAATTTTCTCCACCCCACACTTCAAGACCCGGATCATACAAACCGATTTCAAAGAAATAATCACGTTCAATTGCAAACAATCCTCCAGCCATTGCAGGTGATCTAAATATTTTTTGTCACAGTAGATTTTAGTGATAAATTTTTTTTATAATGAAAATATATTTAATGATTTTTTTTATAACCTTGTATAATTACTTCATAATTAATTTAAATTTTAAATTTTAACATTCTTCAAAACTATTTTAATTTTAATTTAACTTTCGACAAAGAATCAAAAATACGATTCAAAAAGCTTTAAGTATATAAATTTATTGTAGTAAAAGTTATAATCATATTAAGCTGCAAATGGTATTTGTTTAAAAATAACTTTAAAAATGAAGGTGTACTGCGATAGCGAAATTTATTCTAAACATTAAAAATATAAACAAAAATGAAATTTACTAGCGGATATATGTAAAAAAAACGCATTCTATTCAAGACATGAGTAAAAATAAAATGTTTTGTCTACGTTTTTATTTGCGTATTTAGTGCGCGTAAACGGATATGAGTTATTGTTAAATAGATAAACAAGTTACGTACAAAGTGCAAATACGTTTTTGCTTTTTGTATAAAACAAACAACGTTTTAAAAGCATGGGCTGACTGCAGAGTCAGTTGGTCTGTTATTTAAGGTAATATTTATGTTTGTTTAAAAAAAAAATAAAGTGCAATGTTGTCGTTATCTTACATTTTAAGTATTTTCTACTTATCTTTTTGTTCAATTGTTTGTTATCATTTTTAGTTTGAATCTAGCTTTTTGTAGTTATTAATCATTCATGTTTTAAGTTCGTATAAATAAAAACTAAATCTCATTTAAATATTAATTTAATTGTCTAAGATGTTTTTATCTTCTTATATCCCTTATATATCTACTAATTCGCTAAATACACTAATTATTTTTAGCCTTAGTGCGTGGCAACCCTGGTGTATATTAATTGTTGAAAACAATTTACTAAAACGATTAGGTATGTGTTTAATAAAATAAAGTAGAAATAAAACATGGGATAAATAGTTCAACTTTTACTGCTCCCTAAAAATATAGATTTTTTGCTTTTTGTATATTGATAGAGTGGAAAACATACCAGCAGCAAACAAGATAAAGACTTCCAAATTCATAATTAAATAGACTCATACGTTACCTAAAATTTCTAAACTAGGCTGAAATTTGTTTTAATAAAACAAAACTGAACCTAAAAGGATCTGTAGTGTGTTTTCTTCGATCTCTTTCCTTTTTATTTAAAGCAATTCTCTTCCAAGTCATCGACCAGTCCCAAGCCCCTCTTGCAAATGAGTTTTCATCACCTCCATATTGGGGCTCAAAAGTGTACTTTTCACCAGATATTGAGTCAACAAGCGGTACTGTACAGACTTTCCTGTTGTAAAAATATGTAAATAAAATAGAATATTAAAATAAGGAACTAACAAACTATAATTACTTTTACATGTTTTTAGTAAGATATTCATTTATAAAATCAATCACTGAATGAAAAACTACAACAAAAGGACATTAAAATTGAACGAAACAAGTTGATCTGAATATAGTAGCAAAACTCTAAAAAGTACAAATTCTACTAAAACTAACGACGTTTCTCTATGTTAAGACAATAACAAAGTTCGTCGAAGTATGTAAATATGTAAGTACTTCAAAGTGTAAAGATAAACAGAGAAGTTATAACAACAATTTGGAAGTACTTGCTTTATTGAAACTAACGTACTCTTTAAGTTAAACTAGTAACACAGCTCGACTGTGATCTGAAAAACTTAAGTACTTCAAAGAAAAAGAGATAGAGTAGAAGATGAATGTGAGTATTATCTAAATATAGTTTACAAGTGTAAGTAAATAAAACAATAACAATATTAGTCAGAATGCACGTAAGTCAAAAACAGTATTAGTTACAAACTTTAGGTTATAAGATGATGCAAATAATACAATAATTAAGTAACAAAACTTTAAAATTATTAATATAATATTTAAAATTACTTAGGTTAGGGACATTTTAAAAACAATCTAATTAAAACTCAGGGTTGCCACTGGTTTTTTCAAATTTTTTCCAGGTTTTCCAAATTTCTTCCAGGTTTTTAAAAGTACACATTTTTGGGTCTATTTTTAGTTTCAAGTTAATTTATATTTAAGATACTGTGTTAAATAGTTTAAAACCATTGAAAACATACTGTAAAGTGACTTTAAATGTGTTTTTTAATAAAAAAATTGATGATGACAAAAAATCTAAATTATATGATAGATTTTTTGTGTAAAATCAAAATTTTACAACTGAAAATGTTAAAATTATTAAAAATTCTAATTTTTTTGATCAAAATTCCAGGTTTTTCCAGGTTTTTTTCTAAATTTCTCAAATTCCAGATTTTTCCAGGTTATTTTAGCCTAAATTGTCAAATTCCAGGTTTTTCCAGGTAAAGTG
This sequence comes from Thalia democratica, assembly GCF_965202585.1. Lineage (NCBI taxonomy): Eukaryota > Metazoa > Chordata > Thaliacea > Salpida > Salpidae > Thalia > Thalia democratica. The sequence goes on along the minus strand of NC_139169.1, from coordinate 52,175,196 downwards.
GCAACCCTGAAAACGGTAGTAAAAAAAACTTCGTCCCATTTTATATACGAGTTTCGTGTAACCTGTATAAGCTTATTCAACTAACATTTTTGGAAACTAATACTGTTTGTGATTGGTATACTTTGTAAATATAATCTAACATTATTAGTAATTGTTTTGTTCGCTTATAATTATAATTTATATTTAGATAATGAAAACATTCATCTTCTTTGGAGTACTTCTGTTTTTTCAGGTCTCCGTAGAACTGTGCTACTGATTTGTCACAGAGAAAACTACGTCAGTTTTAATGAAGCAAGTACTTTGTTAACCGTTGTAATTATATTCCAACGAGTTCGTCATGTTCAGATATTTTCAAACAAAAATATTTTTTACATCTACATCGTATATTTAAAAGTAAGTTTTATAACTGTTGGATAATTTTGAAGGACTCAATTTACAAGGTAGGATCTAGTCATGACTTTTGAGCTTCCTGTATAAGACATTTTAGTATTGGAAAATTATGTTTTAATGGTCAATGCTTTTTGGAATTTCGTCTTTAACAAAATTCATTTTAAAAATCAAACCGTACCATAAACCATTGCAAAGACATCCCCATTTAAAAAACTGGCACCAGCTAGAACTGATTCAAGCAAGACGTTATCGTATAAACGATGTTCTTTTATTTAGGTCTTATCTTAGTGAAGATTATGACAGCCATCACTCATTAGTCTGCTGTATAAATACAGACACTTTAAAAAAGTCATGCACAGACAAAAGATCTGGCTCGAAAAAAGTGTGAGCTATTATACCAATGCATGATAAGGAGGGCATAAGAAATTCTCAGCTGTTATGCAATCTGTCTTTTCATCCTTAGACACATTTATTTCTAAGCATTAGTCTAGAAACAGATCTCAGTCTACCGAAAGCTTGTGGTCTGATGACCGAAAATTTATGAATAATCTTTTATGTTAACTTAAGCTTTTCTCACGGAATATGTACTTGGCTTAGACTCTGTTGAACGTTTGCCGATTCTTTTTAAACTTTTATTTGGAATGACGAAATTGCATTTTAATTTATTTTTCTAAATTTTTATAAACCTGTTTATTCACGAACTTATTCATGAAACCACTTTTCACTCAGTTAATCAATGAGAGTAATAAGCTCCTTAGTTATAATAAAATTCTTATTTAATTTCCGCGCGATTAACTTACTGACATTCAAATTTCCATGTCACTTTTACCCAGCATTTATTTTGCAGGGAAATGAAATTCATTTACACGGTACCAGTTTTGAATACGTGGCACTTTTGCACGAAGCATTATGTTTGCATTGCATCACTTTTTAACTGTTGCCATTTTTTACACAAATTGTCACTTTGCAGGAGAGATAGTTTTGCAAGGTTGACTTTTTTGGAATTAAGATAAATCTAAGTTGGCTTAAACAGCTGACTGAAGAGATTCATAAAAAACGAAATACGGGTCTAAGTCTACCAAGGGCTTTTGGTCTAATGATTCAGGTGGTATGATCGAAACTTCAACTAATTAACTTCAACTAGTCTCACGGCACACGAAAGTCCAGGCTTTGAATCTGTTAAGTGTTTGCCGATGTTTTCTTTGATATTTAAAAAAGCTAAAAAAATAATTGAAATACAAATTGAAATTTGTTTGACTAAGCGTTTGGATCCTTTAGGTCAGGGGTTCCCAACCAGGGGTGCTCGCACCCCTTGGGGGTGCGAGGCAGCATTCCAGGGGGTGCGAGATAGCTTTTTATTTTTGTATGATAAATAAGGAGATTTCACTCTCTGATAAAGTTTAAAAAGTACATTTTGTTATAAAAAGAAGTTGGTGCTAACTTTCTGAATAAATTAATTTTATTAATACGTCATAAAGCAAGAGCGCTTTTCTAGAAGTAAATTCATTGTACTAATTTCATTTAATAGCTGTTAGTTTAGAATTAACATTTCAATAAAGCTTTCTTAGAGTTTTACACCTGTGAATTTTAATCATCTGTTCTTTAAATGTTTTATTTTCTTAACTGGACATTAATTGTTTAAAACAGTTTATGAGCTAGCATCTATTTTAATTGAAATACTTAGATAAAAATTAGTATCTTCAGCAGGCTTTTTATTAGCTGTTAAGAACAGGTTCTGTTAAGTCTATTCCATTTATAATGTCATCTTTTATTAAGCTTAGTTGTGCAGAAAGTGGTGCTTAAAGATTTAACATCAGTAAATTGTAAAGTTCACAGCAATTCCTGTATGTTATAACATTTAAGAAAACTTGTTTTTAGCTTCAGTGAAACCAATTTTTATAGATCAGCAAAAGTATTCAATGCATCAACTTTATTTCTATTCATTCCTTTTTTGAACTTAAACTGTTTACCTTTTTCAATCTACATTTTTCTATTTATGTTGTAAGCATACAAACTTTTCTTGTATTTGCTTTTATACATATCTTTGTACAATTTAAGACTAAATATTTTTTAACTTTTTAAAATCTTAACTCAAGTCTTTATTATTTTGAAACCTCCTAGCTGCTAATAGTTTTGAAAATAAAACATTACATAAGCTTAACTTAGAATAGCTGATTTTTATTTTTTAAGTACATATATTCATAACAAAATGTATAAAAAAATTATTTTTAAGTTTAAGCCTAATATTTATTACTTTTCTAGTGCTTTTTCCTCACTTCTAATTTTTTTTTTAATCTTAGAAATCGTTTATCATTGCAGAAGGAAGAGTGAGTTCTGATGTTTTCTACCTTATAAAAAATAAATAAAACGTGTTCGAATATAGTTTGTTATGTTTTTAAATTTCCAAGTATTTTATTTTTTTAATATAGTACACTATCATAAAAATTAAAATACAAATTATTAATTAATGAAATCAATGATTTTATAATCAAATTATTAATAAATAATTATAGCATATAGTGTTAGGGGTGCGAGATCAAATTAAGAGACTTTAGGGGTGCGGGGCATCAAAAAGGTTGGGAACCACTGCTTTAGGTCATAATTTAAAGCTTACACTTGGAATTCTGAAGTTTATGACAAAGAGCAAAAAAATGTATTTCCCTATTTAACTAACCAGTAGTTATTACGGTCATCATCAACAGAGTTGAGATGTTTTGCGCCATCAATAATAATCAATAAACATGACCGCAAAATCATGAACAACAGCATCCGGGACAACCTACGACCGGTTTCATCAGGCAGGGATAGTCGCGAGAAACCGCTGTTGTGATCTTAACCAAGCGGGATAAAGTACGAAGTAATGAAGCGGCCGTTTGTGGGTAAACTTGAAAAACTCAACTAACATTTTTAACTAATATGGAAATAGTTTTGAAACTTAAACTAGATATTCTGGATTTGATGTTAAAGAACAAAAAAAGTTCTTATACCTTGAAAAGGGTAGTTTTGTAACTATATAGATATTTTGGATTTCATGATGACGAGTGTAATATGTTTTCATTGCAAAATGTAAGGGCAGTTTCATAAAAGGCCATAAAGTGTTAATATAAATATCAAAAAAAAACTGTATTAATAATCACTTAATTAAAAACAAACTTGTTTGTTTTTAGTAATAAAAACTCATAAAAGTTTATCAGAAGTGAGAAAGTTGTCACCAAACAACACTGCTGATAGTTGTTATTCAAGCAAAACTACTAAATCACCAAGAAAGAATAGCATTAGGAGTGACCGGTAAAGTAAAGTGGTTCAATATTAGCAAAGGATATGGTTCTATTTATCGTGACAGTCAGCATATAACTTTTTTTTTCATCAGTCTGCCATTATTGAAAACAGCACAAACAAGTTTCTAAGGTCAAATGCATATGGTGAAGCAGTTCAATTTGATATAGTACTAGGTAAAGAAAAATTGCCAGATGCCGCAAACATAACAAGTCCCAAGGCAAACCAGTTCAGGGTATAAGTATAAAACATCAAGCACAGACCTTGTCAACAAGTAGGTTTTGTCCTTATACACAAGTACTTTACAAGCACTTTAGTTCAACATAAATTCCAAAGAGGTGGCCAATCTATAACAAACAGTTTGAAAAGCATCAGAGGCACAGAAAAAGATTTAAACATGGGCATAACCCTAAAGTGTCAAGTAGAAAAATTAGAGTGTATGATCAAGACTCTGCTTATTGTAATTCTTCAGAAGTAAGTGAATACAGTTATGAGCCTGCTTACAGAAATTCGTTTTTTTAAACAAATTGGAACTTAAGTACATTATTCTTAGTACTTCGATGATGAGTATTGTGAATGTTGTAGCATCTGTTAAAAAAACAGATAAATGATGAGATGGATTTTGGCCTTTGAAAAATAAACAGGAAAAATTTAAGGTATTTTTAATATATAGGATTTTGTTTAAGATTATGTCAGCTTTGATCTGCAGCTTTGTACCTTTTGATCTGAATTTAGATATTTTGATTTTTGTACTAGACATAATGGGTTTTGTTTCATTTTCTGCCAGTTTTGATCTGCAGCTTTGTATCAGTCTGCACCTTTTGATCTTTTGATATTTGAATTTTTTTATCAGAAACATTCGGTCAGTACTTCTGATAAACATTTTTGACTTAAATAACATTTTTAATTGTATATAGCAGGGGTCGGCAGGCAGTTGGTGCTCGCGGGCCAAATTTCAAGTTTCCAAAGTCTTCGCGGGCCGCAGTTTTAGCTACATTTATAATATTTCGGTTTTAGTCACACTTGAGAGAGAGTTTTACTTTTTATTACTTTATTATTTTAAAGACTTTTAGCTACACATAGTTGCCTATATAAAGTATAAATATTTATTAGAACAAAATTTACATTGACTAATATACTTAAGTGTTAATATACTATGAACTTTCTTAAGCACTTAATAAGTTCAACTTTTTTTTTTAATAATTTTACTTACAACTAACTCTCTATAAAAACCGAGCTTGAAAACATTTATAGGTCAACTTTATACACTTTTTTATACTATTAACCCTATTTTCATTCTTCTAAAAATGCTTACTTTTAAAAAAAATATCCGTCTTAAATAGTTTACACTCATTAAAAAAATCAGTAATTAGTTAACTTAATAAAAGTAGTACCTATTTGTATTTAAAAAAGCTAAAACAAATTCTTAAACATGATTAATTCTCGAATACTTTAATAAAAACATTTTTAGTAAATAATTAGTCTTTTACATGGTTGCCACTTTAAAAGTAAAAATGTTAAAGTTATATCAAACCAGCCTAAAATTATTAAAAGTTGAAAACGCTCAAAACTTTCTGTTAATCAAGATTAAATACCTAATTAAAATTTCATCGTTATAAAAAAGTACACAATATTTAAGAAAACAAGAAAAAATACAATTAGTAAACTACACTAAAGTCATAAAAACTATTCTTAGAATTCGAAGATTTATTTTATGTGTTTGAAATAAAAGTTTCACACGCACCTAAGTTTAAAAAAAATGTCTTAAACAGGTTTAACCTAGTCTGAGCTTTTCAAATTTTCAAACTAGTCTGTTTGTTTGGCAACCTTGTTTAAAATAAAGTTCACAAAATAAAGAAATAACAGTAAAATAGACATAGCAAAAAAAATTATAAGTAAGCTTGAATAAACAATTAATATTTTTAACATTTTTAACAAAAGTATAAAAGTTTATAAAGTCATTAACGAAGTAGAAAAACTTATTTTTTATTAAGCACTATAGCAATTATTTATTTGCAATAAAAATATTGCATTTAAAAAGAGTAAATGTGAAATATAAGACGAGCTAAAAAAATTAAAAAACGTTAGTTAGGAGTTATTGCGAGAAACGAAAAATAAACAAATAGCCAAAGTCAGTTCCAACAAAGCACATGATTATCTTCAGTAACTACAGACTGATCAGAAAAAAATATCAAGGCAAGTTATAAAGTAGCAAAATTTATTATTAAAAAGAAGATACCGTTTAGGTATTTTTTTTAAGAATTTATGTTAGGTAGTAAAGCATTTTAGTTTATTTCTTCAATGACAACAAGAAGTCGTGTTTAGGAAATCTCTAAAGATCATAAAGCCGCATAAATCAAATAGGACTAAAAATCAATCTGAAAAGATGAGCGCACTGATACAACAAATATTTTTTATCTGAGAACTTTTATTAGAGGTGTTTTTACTAACTTCGATATTATAGAAGAATTTCTAGGTTTAGTTCTAATGCAAAGTTTAACAGTAGGTAAATACATTTTAAAAGCAAAGGTGCAGTGCACCAATATAGAACGTTTTAAAGTACAGTCTTCTTCTTATATTTTTAGTATAAAATTAAATTGATGGTAAAAAACTGTCTTAAATAATATATAAATATTAAAAAGATACTATTAAGCTACTTTAAATGTGTTTTTTTATCAAAAAAATTATATGGTAGATTTTTTGTGTCAAATCGAAAATTCATTACTTTTTAACATTAGTTATTTAAAAATTATTTGAAATTCCATGTTTTTTCAAAAATTCTAAAACTCAAGCTTTATCCAGATTTTTCAAGCATAAATTGTCAAATTCAAAGCTTTTCAGGGATTCAAGCTTTTTGGAAACAGTGATCGTTCACACTTACATGTATACAATAATATAAATAATATTTCGAATTACATCAGCTGCAAGACTTAAAATTTAACATGTATTATAATTCAAACCAACACTTTTAATTGAACTAATCATACATCATAAATTTAATTTGCCGCTCTTTAAAGCAAAAATGCCAGCCTGAGTGACTAAAAACTAGCCTGCTATTTTCGTATAAAAAAAGCAATTCACGCCAAAAACTGAAAAATTATCAAGCTTGTTGGAGATTTGAAGCCTTTAAATAGTCATAGTCTGAGTGTGTGTCAATATTTAGTTATTTATTTGCTGAGTTTGAACAACTTTGATTAACAATGTACAAACTTAATAAATAGTTTGCCATCCCTAAATCTAATTTATATTGAATATGTAGTTTCAAAATACAGCAATTGTTGTATACTAGTATGCTACTAATAAAAATTAACTTAATTTGCCAAAAAACATTGTTTTAAAAGCGAAAATGTATACCTAACAAAAACTATTTCAATATATGTCACATATATTGTTTTAAATGTGTCTGTACACACTTAGATACTACATTTAGAAACAATAATGTTAGAGAGATATGAATAAACTACACTTAATCTAACTTAAGTATTAAATAAAAAAAGGTTTTAAATATGAGCATCTTTTTTAATTGGTTTGCATAGGAACTATGTGCAAAGAAAACTTTTAAAAAATCAAAATGTGTCAAAACCTAAATAAACCTTATTTCTTGTTATAATAATATTTTTAATGTTTTTGTGCACACTCATATATAATTTTTAGTCATAAAACATCTATAAAAGAAACTTAGGTACAAAAATTATTTAAAAAGAATACCTAAACTGTAATGTAATGAAATTTTAGTTAATTACTGTGCATTACTTTTGTACAAAACGGAAAACATTTACATTTAGTTTATTTACTAATAAGGTGTAATATAACTAACTGACTAAATACAAGCACTCTTTACAATCTTTTTTTCAGATAACTACTTGCTTTTGTAAAAAGAAAGTTATTATGAAACTGAGAAAAAACCCCTGTTAGAATTCTTATCTGTCGTTTTCAATTATTTAAGCTAAAGCAGTAAAGTCTTTTAATTATTTTAAAATGTTACATAGGGACTTAAAATGAAATAAATCAAATTAAACCAAGTTACCGAAGAAAAAATTACTTAAGACGGTAATTGCCAGCGGGCCACAAAATTTTCTTTCGCGGGCCACATTCCATTCAAAAAATAAATGTGCTCGCGAGCGGCAGATTTACCCTTCGCGGGCCGCAGTTGGCCCACGGGCTGCAGTTTGCCAACCCCTGGTCTATAGTGATAAATTTTTTGTAGGGTTTTATTATACTGCTTTATTGTTGTAATGCTAAATTTAAAGTTTTTCACTGCCTTAAATTAAGAACTTACATTTGTAGTTGTATCAATTAGTCTTAAGTATAAAGTAATATATTAAATCTAAATTTTTTTATTGAAATTATGGACCCTCTTTATGTTTCCCTTTCTAGTGTTAATTTAACTAAATTGTCAACTAGGTAACTATCACCTCGGATTCGCCCTGTCAGTGCTAACACTGACCCTAGGGGTAGTCCCAAGAGGTTTCAAGAACAAAAAAGACCTTAGGTAGTATTATTAGAGGAGTCATTATTAATTTCGTCAAAGGGGGCGTTATAAAAAACAAGTTTGAATATTTTCTGATGAAACTTATAACTGTTTACTTTCTCAAAATTTATTTTTAAAATTAGTTGCTAACAAAAGTCGTTGATAAGGGTTAGCTGAAATATATTTTACTTGTTTGCTCAAAAAAAAAGTTTTGACTGAATCTTATCTCAAATTTTTGCTAAATTTCCATTAAAAAACAATTTTTAGAAAAAAAAATTATTCATAAATCAACTTTTAGACAGTTATAAGAAAACATTAAAATATATTCGTTTAAAACTAAAAGGATTAAATACACGCTAAAGGTGCCTTTTATTTTTACACAACTTGAAACAAAGCTGACTAACAATTTGTTCAAACAGAAAATATGGAAAATAATAGTAAAACTAAACAAAAACTTACCGAAACTTCTAACCTGTTTTTCATGATAGGTATAAGTAAAGGAGGAAGCCAATTGAAACCGCATTCACAGTGAGCATCCAAATATATCAAAACTCTACCTTGTTTAGCTTGTGACTTTTGTGCCCCAATTATCCTAGCTCTTATTAATCCCTCCCTTCGATTGTTCCTGTACAGTTTTACTTTGCCTCCCCAACGTTTAATGTATTCTGTCAGCTTACTTCTAAGGTGCTCTATATTTTTAAATTGATGTAAAACGTATTGCTTTTGTAAAACTTGCAAACAATTTTTTAAACTTTTATTAATTATAGTATATAACTTGTTTGATAAGAACAATAAAATAACATATTGAACTCCACTCATACCACTTTATCAACTTATAAAGTTTAATTTTTCTATGATTGACAAATTATAATGCAAATACGACAGTTTATACTAAAAAACAATAACTAAATTAAAGTAAGCATAATATTTGATTACCGTGATATTTAAATGTAGTCTAATGTTTAACTTATTAAACAATGCTTATACTTCAAAATACTCGTGATGAAAAAATTAAAACTTTTGTTACTATATCTCAATTTGAACATTAAACATAACAGGAACTTAACAAAACTGTTGAAATGCTGAAATTTATAAAATTATTTTATATGTTTTCTAATTTTGAAAATTAAATAACTAATTCAAATTTTCCCTTAAATACATAACCATATTTTCAGCTTTTAAACTAAAACAAATTATTCAAATTTATGCTATTTTACTTTCTTTAGTTAAAATGATAGGCATACCTTTAAAAGATAAATAAAAGAAATAATTAAAGAAAATAAATTTTTAAAGCTATCGTACTATCATAAAAAAATTAATAAAATATCATAATCAAATTTAAGTAAAAATACTCACAAAATTTAATTTTGAACTTTTTAAGCTAGAAATAAAAATATCTAATATAAAAGTTTAATTCATTTTACAAAATAACTGATCGTATGTCAAAAATTCTACTTTAAATCATTGTTTTAAATGTTACTTCGAACTCTAGTGCAACTTTGAATTCAGGCTTCAATACTAGAGCAACTAAAAAAGAAGAGAAACAAAAAGTAAAATAATAAAAGTGTTTAATATTAAATAGAGGCCTTAATTATAAACACTATGAAGAAAATTAAATTGCAGAAAAAAACTCAAAAGTTATTCACAGTATGTAGCTGTATATTAATTTAAATAAATTTAAGGTTTTTCAAAAAAATTAAACAATTTTTTGGTATTTATCAAATTTTACGAGCAACTTTTCTTTTTTTTTTAAAGGCTTTAGAAGAAAATACTCTATCTTCTCAAATGAAACTACATCAAGTGGTGATTTATTATAAAAATCAAAGCTTTGTTGAAAAAAGTTATTTTGCCACTGGTTATTTTTCAAATTATGTTTGTATGTTCATTTCTTAACGTTTCATTTTAATACATAGTTTTTGAAAAACTAATAAATTGATCAAAAAAGACCTAATGTAATTGAAGAAAAGTCACTAAGTAAGTCAAAAAGCGTTTAAAGCTTTAATATTTTGCTTTCTAAAAATATAAGCTACTTACTCAAAAGCAACAATTTTTATGTTCTACCACTTACTTTCGAAATATTATAAATAGTAGCAAACAAATAACTTTTTTTTAATGAACTTCTATGTAAAAAACCTTTTGAGCTGTGATCATCAATCATAACAACTTCAGCAAGCATTTCTGGCGGACTCATGTTAATTACAGAGTGAACAGTTCTCATTAAAGTAGACCAACCTTCATTGTGAAATACTATTATAACTGAGGCATCAAACATTTGATCAGGATAACTCCAATGTTTACATCTGTAAGTATTGTTTTAAACAAAAACAGAGATACTTATCAATAGTTATTGTATATTTACTACTACTGATTCGTAAAAAAATAAATACATAACTTTTTTTGATAGATTCAGAAACAAAAAATATTAATATAAGTTTAAACTGTTATTGCATTTAAAATACTACAGGGTTATTATTATAAACACAAACTTTTACAAAAAATGCTTGTATTAACGGTAGTTGTGCACTTAACCAGATTTTAACATGGTTGCGACTCAAAAATTTTTAATTTAGCCTGACTTTTCAAGATTTTGACCAATTGAGCCTAACTTTTAACGTTCCTCTTAGGTATGCGTTTTAAGTACGCACTTCTAGTTAAATACGCATTCTGAGTACGCATAGTTTGATAAGTACGTATTTTGAGTACAAATATTTTACCAAGTACGCATTCTAGTACGCAAACTTAATAACTATAATAAATTAAACCATACATCTGTTTTATAAAATACTTCCTCCTATTATTTGTTATGAAATCTTTAAATAACTAAAATAAATAACATATTTTGCTTTTAATTATTTTCAAAATTTAATTAACTTAGCAAAAATTATATAAAGAGGTAAACCATACATATAAACTTGTTACATAAAATACTAAACTAAGTGCTTAATTATAAAGACTTATACTTACACAAAAAACTGTCTGATTCTAAATTTTTTCAAAATAGACTTTTGTGTATATATCAAAGTTTCATAATGGAAGTGTCCTTGCCACAGATCATCAATACTAAAAAGATTACATACAACAACTAATTGTTCAAATACGGTAATAGTTCAACATGTCTCTAGGAAAATTTTGCAATTTTAGTTTGACTTTAAAGAATTTTTATGTAAATATTTTACCATTTTAAGGCTTCGAAAATTATTGAGTTGTGTAAATTAGAATTGACAAATTCTGACATTTTACCATTTTGACCTAAAAAACTGACTTTTTGCTATTTTCAGGGTTGCCACTCGTTTTTTCAATTTGTTTTCAAGGTTTTCCAAATTTCTTCCAGGTTTTTAAAAGTACACATTTTTGGGTCTATTTTTAGTTTCAAGTTAATTTCTATTTAAGATACTGTGTTAAATAGTATAAAAATATTGAAAAGATACTGTAAATTTACTTTAAATTTGTTTTTTAATAAAAAAATTGATGATGACAAAAAATCTAAATTATATGATAGATATTTTGTGTCAAATCAAAATTTTACAACTGAAAATGTCAAAATTATTAAAAATTCCAGGTTTTTCCAGGATTTTTGATCAAAATTCGAGGTTTTTCCAGGTTTTTTTCAAAATATCTCAAATTCAAGGTTTTTCCAGGCTATTTTAGCCTAAATTGTCAAATTCCAGGTTTTTCCAGGTTTCCAGGTAAAGTGGCAACCCTGTATTCTAAACCAAAAAAAAATTACTTTTGATCATTTGAAAAACTGATTTAGCCTGACTTTTTCCAAAAAAACTGGCTTAGCCTGACCAGTGGCAACCCTGTATTAAACAAAAAAATTCTCATGTATTCATATTCATAATCATAAGTAAATTTCCTATTTATTAAGGTAATTTATAGAATAAAGTATTTGTCTTTTAAGATAGTTTAAAGTTAAAGATAGTTCCTTTTAAAAAACTTTAATTTAAATAAACTTAAGAATTAGGGACTTTTATAAAAAAATTTATAAAATACTGTTAAGTAATAGTAAAGTTTGTAATATACTTAACCAACTTTTTATACAGTTTTAAAAAAAGTATGTTGTTAACAATAGCTTGTAGCTCAAGTGCTATATAAATTTGTAATAAATGAAAAAAACTGTAACATTGCATTGTTGACTTGCTAAAGGTGGTTTTAGCACTTATCTGAATTTGAATAAAATTGAAAGAACTTATTACTTTAACAATAAATATCATAAAATCTTGGTTTTGTTGCTAATTAAATTTTGAAGATCACATACCTTTATCAAGCAAAACTTAACAACTTCAAAAATTTAGTGTCCGTTTTATATAAATCCAATAAAAGTTACTGCTTTCTTAAAGTCAAACTCACTTACTTCTTACAATACTTGGTTACAAAAAATCAAAAGGGTGTATACACATAAAAATAAAATACAACTTTCATTACATATCTTTCCAATTTTTAATATAAATATGAGATTCTAATACAGCGCTTTTTGCGTTGTAGACATTAATCTATAAGGTAATTTTTGGCAGGATAATGACAGCATATGCTCTTAAAAATTTAAGTAGAATCAAAACATAACTTTGATGAAACTTCATGTTTAAGTAACACTGTAATTTAGTTTTTAAACTATCTAATTAGGTGAAGCAAATAGTTCAAAATAAGAATCCACAACGATAACACTAGTAGATAAAATAATTCTAACTAAAAAATAGCTGATGAAATTTATGAAACACACTTTTACTAAATAAACCCAAATGTAATTTTCAAGAAAATAATAAATGACAAGTAAAACCTAACACAAAAAACCATCAAAATTTTAAATTTCAATATTATAAACTACACTAACTCAGGATGGCGAAGATCTTTAGGAAGCCTGTTTAAAGAAATTTTGTCAGATGCAACAAGATTAAAACCAAACTCTTTTATCACTGCTTTAGCTTTTTGTTTCTCTTTTGAAGTAAGATAAACTGGTTCACCATATTCTCCAGGACCTGATCTACTAGGATAAGTTTTTTCATAGTTTCCTAACGATCTCCAGCTAAGAATTGGAAAATTAAGAACATCTTTATCTAAAACTACTTCTTTTTTTTCATTTGCATTTTGTAGTTTCTTATCTTGATCACTTAAAATAATTTCTTTTGAGTCAAATTCAGGAAAACCTTTGTTGAAATATTTTTCCTTCGCTTGCTTATCTTCATACTACAGGAAAACAAAATAGTTATGAGGCATAACTTTAAAAAATTAGTAACAGAAACTATAAACAACAACCATTTAGTTGAAGATAATTACAAAAATTTTATACATTAAAAACATTATTGTCTTTTACACTCAATATATATATGTGGGTTTTTTACCAAAAATTATAACAGTTATGAGAAAGATAAAATGTTTCTGAATAAATTTTATGACATGTAACTGAATTGTAGTTTTATTTACATTTTTCTCCACCATTTAATGAATTACTAAAGATAAAGACCGAAGTATTTTTTATTATATAAAATTGGTTTACATAAAAAGAGCAAAAATACATAACAAAAGTGTTCTTTAATAATTTTATTTTTCATAGTAATATTAAATACTTAAAGTATCTTTATTTAAATTAGCCCTGCAACTGGTCACACATTATAATTTGATATCAAAACTGATTGTAGCCAAAGCTGTATCAACTTGACCATTGGACAAAATACTCTCAGCAGATTCTTAAATAAACTGAATTATTTAACTAAAATATGCACTAAATCTGAGAATTAATTAATACTATAGAACAGTTGTCTTCAAAGTAGGCACCAGTGCACAGGAAATTTATTTTTGGGTGCATGAATAATAACTTAAAAAAATTTCCTATATTTTGAAACTAACACTAGATATTCTTGAGTTTATGATGAGGAGCAAAATATAAGGTCTTACGTATTTTTGATTGTAGGTTTAATACTTATACTATAAATTATGTAAAAAAGTTAGGAAATTTACTAGGCCACAAGCCGTAAAAGGGGGAGCCACCAGGTAGTGATCTACCAGATCCAATATTTAGGATCCAGCTGAATACGTATCTTTTTTTTTAAATTTAAAGTCCGGCCAGAACCGGATTCTATTTTTAAATTAGGATCTGACCCCAACCGGATCTAGTCCTTTATTTTAAAATTAAGATCTGGCCGGATCTAGATCTATTTTTTTAATTTAAGGTCCGGCTTAATCTGGATCCTTAATGTTTAAAGTTTTATGTAGTTTTAATTTTAAAACTATAACAAAACACATTTCATTTTTTTTCTTAAATTTATTTGAGATCTTTCGTAGTAAGTCTTACCAAAAGTTGTATCTTCATAAATTGAAATTGAAATAAGATTATATTGTAGTTTAAAGTTTTAAAACATAAAATGACGTAATAATCGAATGTAAAAACTAACAAAATGCTTATACTGTAGATCTTTGCTGTACTAATAAAACTCGTTAGATTAAAATCTAACTAAAATAAACTAGCGCTAAAAATGAAATAAAACTACACTTAATAAAAATTACAAGAACTGTTACTGTAAAATTACTTATTAGGATTTAAAAAGTCTAGTTTGGTATACAAACTTTTTCTGCTTAGATAAACTTTTTCTTTTTTTAAATAAGTTATGCACCAGAAAAAATCTGTTCAAGTAGTTTCAATAGAGTACAAACTTATAAAATTTAATTACTAAAATACCATTAGTTAGTAAAAGTTGTTTAACACAAATACTTAATTATAATGAACACAATCTTATTGTCTAAATATTTTATTTGAACACTAGAAAAAAGAACTTGTAAAAAAAATCTACCTATACAGAATCTTAGTTAAATGTTAAATTTCATGCTGCTTATACAACTAAACTTGAATTGTGTACCTTGTAAAAATAAAAAAATAAATTAAAAGTTACAATTTATTAAACAAAGAACTTTTTTTTTATGATAAGCTTTACATTATATTTTTATTTACCAAAGTTCAGTTATATGATGAACAATAACTTCTTCAGCAACAGTTTACATATATAAAAGTAAATAATTTAGTAAATGACATTTACTCATATCAACGCCATTAACCTACTAAAAAACCTTTTTATAAGTATACATATAGAAAAAATATTCAAAATATTATGTTACTATAACTTTAAGAGCCAGTAGTTGTTCAAAAAAAATTTAAACTTTTTACATAAATATTTTATACTAATATAAACCATGACTGAAAAGAAATTTATTTTGTAAAATGAAAAAAAAAATTGTTGAACAAATGCTGCCTCTTAAAGTTATAGTAACCATATATTATATGAGCTGTATTTGTAGAGTTTTTACATAATTTAATATATTTAAATGAGAAAAAAAATTATATAAAACTTGTAAAATCTTTTAAGAAATTGAAATACATTAAAATTTTAACATATGTAATATTTTAAAAAGAGAAATACTTTAAATTTCTAAATTGAACTAAACTGCAGATTCAGCAGAAGAACCTAATCTGTAAGAAACTTTAAATTAACAATTAACTATTTTTACTCTAAAGGATGCATGTACAATTTGTACCTGTATGTTTATAACAAATGATTGAATTTACTAAATTTTAATTAATCTGTTTCGTTAGACTAATTATATATATATATATATTAAATATTTAAAACACAATAACCTATGTATATAAAACTGAAAAAAGCTGTTCGCGGAAAATAAAGTCTTTCCAAATTAACTGGATCCGTATCTGGCCGGCTAAATCCAAATCTTTTTTTAATTTTAGGATCCGGTTGGATCCTGATCCAAGCAAAAAAAAGCCGGATCCCATAGATCACTACCACAAGGCCATAATTTTAAACTTACACTAGATATTCTGTAGTTGATGATGAAAAAAAAAGGTCTTAGGTGTTTTTACTGGTAAGTTTGAAACTTATATTACATAACATGTAAAAAGATAGGAAACTTAGGGGGCCACAAGCCGTAAAAGAGGAGCCACAAGGCCATATTTTAAATCTTACACTATATATTCTGGAGTTGATAATATAAAAAAATAAAGGTTCTAAGCAGTTTTTTGAGAAATCTTGTTGGAAGGTAAAAAAAATGTTTGGCAAACTAAATATTACAGAAAAAATGAAACTTATACTAGATAGTCGCACATTGGGGTACACAGACTTTAATTTTGCATTATAGGGTGCACAGATTTTGATTAGCTTAAAGACCACTGCTGTAGAAAGTAATGAAAATAAAAGTAAAGGATTTTTTTACATAAATTAAAATTAGATCATATAGGAAAGATTAAAGTATAAATTATGAGTCAGTATTAAAGGATAGAAAAACTATTATTAACTTTTAATATAAAGTTTACAATTCAAATTTATCACTGAAATTTCTTTTCTACCAATTTACTCTGAATTTTAAATTTTATTAACAATACAATGTTTCATTCACTTGAAACTAGTCTAACGAGATCTTCAGTTGAATAAAATATTATTGTTTGATTCTCTTTTAATAAGATTTTATTCAACTAAAGATCTCGTTTGACTAGTTTCAAGCGAGTGTAACATTGTATTGTTAATAAAATCTATAATTTATAATTGATCATTCTCCTTGTATTTAAGTTGAGAACTTTGATTGTCATCTTTAAAGTATTAAGTACACAATTTACTCTGAAGCTTAAAAATTCACTAAAAATTGATATCCTCCTTCATATTTTAAGCTATTGACCAAAAATTTTATAGAAACTTTCCTTGCATTATAAGAAATTATCCAATTGGATCAATGAGAAAATAATTTAAAAATAAGACCAAAAATGATTTTTTTAATTAAAAATTGCAAAATTTATACAATAACAATTTTTATTACAAAATTAAGATTATACTCATAAACTTTGAAAAAGTTTTCTTGAAAACTACAGGAGAAGATACATTTTTAATAAACTCTTTTGTCTTTTTAACTTGGCACTTCCATAAGGGAACGGGTCAAATCTGCACAAAGGGACACTTTTTCACGAAGACACTTTTGCACAAGGGGTCTTTTTTGAACAAAGACACTTTTGCACAGAGGGTCACTTTTGCACAAAGGGTCATTTTTGCACAAAATTAAAGAAATAAATAAATAAATAAAAAAATAAAAAACTTTATATAAAAAAGAATAAAAAAAAGAATAAGAAAAATTAAGTTACCGACCAAGGTAAGGGTAAGGGACAACAGTGATAGTAAAAATAATGGTAAAAATTAATTAGAAAAACTATTATTAAAAAACACATGAAAAATTATTAAATAAAAATAAATTATTTAAAAAAAAAAGTAGTTATTGACTAAAGGTAAGGAGTAACAGTGATATTAAAAATATAAAATAATAATAATAATAATAATAATAATAATGTTAATAATAATAGTAACAATAATAATAATAATAATAAAAAAGGTAACTTATAAAAATTACTAAGTAAAATAAAAGAATAATAATCATGAATTTAATTATTAAAAAACAAAAAAAGAAAAAATAAGTTACCAACCAAGGGTAAGGGTAACAGTGATAGTAAAAATAAAATAAATATAAAATTTAAATTAATAAAAAATTAATAAAATAAAATTAATAAGAATTTGTATAAAATATATAAAATATCAACCCGTACAAAAGTGTCTTTCTGCAAAAAGCTTCTACCCTTTCCATAAGGATCCAATTGAACTTTGACTTTGTCCCCTAACACTTAAAATAAAAATTTACATACTAAGGAGTAAAAAAGCAACTGTTAGCTAAATTTTCAAAATTCAACATGTAAAAAGTCCCTTCAGCAAAGCACCTTAATTACAAAGAATTAAATTGGTTATCAATCAAACATAGATGTTTGTTTCTATTTTTTTTTAATTTACCCTTATAAACTGTTTATGTAGTTATAATTTTTTTTAAATCATTAGACCTTTTTTACAAAAAAAAAAAAACATCAACTACTTTTTTTCAAAATTTTACTTACTTATATTTAAAGAAAGAATATGTTACTGATTAGTCTAGTGGCTATTTTTAAATAACAAGTAAAACTTACAGTATCTTTAAAAACAGATGGTGTCAAATAAAGAACTGTTAAAAATAAAATCAGTGCAATCACAGTTTGAAGCAATAGTCTTAACTTTATTCTCATATTTTCATCTAAAACAATTTGAAAAATAATAATTAATAAAAAACCAAATATTATTTTATTTTAAACTTCAAGTAAATAAAGTTGTCGTTAATTATTTTAATAAATTAGTTTGATTAGGTTAATTAATCGAAAAACAATTCTTTAGTTGAAAGTTAAGTCCGAATTAACTACTTAAGTCAAAAAATGTTTTAGTGAAATGGTCCAGAAAGTATGTGGAATTTATAATCATAAAAAATACTAATAAATTTACCATTTAAAAAATGAGTTTTCATTACATAACTTAAAGGCAAATTTCCTTTTACAAGTCAAGATTTCAGACTTATACTATTGAATACTGACAAAAGGTGTAAGCTCCTGTAAAGACTTTTTAAATTAAAAATAACTAAACTTGTAACTACTGAAACCAGTTGCCTTAAACATGAAAAAGGTAAATAAAATTTTTATTAAGTCTACTTGATTACATAACAAAGAAAATAAACAGAAATAAAATCATAGTTTTTGAAACATTTTTATATTCTTTATTTAATGAAACAAAACTTGTAAAATGTGATATTTATTTAGGATTATAAAATAAATTATTACTCAGCTTATACTAACAAATTTATTAATACGTATTCAAAACTTCAAAAAGCTTCATTTGTATCATACTCATATTAATACTTATTGATTTTTTTCTACATAACTAATAAAAATTATTTTCAAAATACTCACAGAGTCTTAAGTTTTAAAAAAATCAGTAATTATCATTTGGATGAATTTTTTATTAGAATAAAACAATTTAAAATTAATAATACTATTAGTAAAAGGCAAAAGAAATATTTAATTATAATTATTAACCTTGTAACATATAAACTAAGTTTAAATTTTAGTTCTTATTAATAAGAAACTGAAGTCATTTGTTTTAAAATCATTTAACTAGAAATTCATAATTTAATTTCCTTTGTTTTTTTCTAAACTAAGATTTTTCTTTAATCTTGCAGGGCTGCTACTTTTTAAGTCAAAATAAACGGTCCTGAGTGACCTAAAACTGTACCAAGTCATCCTGAGTTTTTAAAAACTAAAATAAGTTTTATTAAATTTTTCAAAATTAATAAAAATTAAATTAACTATTCAAAATATAAATTTAAAGTGTTTGTTAATAAAATATCTTAGTGAAACAAGTTCAATGGAATATATAATAATAACAAAATATACAGAATCCTTCTTTTATTACACTGACTAATGTTTATGTGTGTTAACAGATTAACACACTTCAACTGAGCTATGAAATGTGTTAATCTGTTAACACACAGGAACATATGTCAGTGTAATAAAAGAAGGATACTGTATAATTTGTTAAAATTATATATTCCGGTGAACTTGTTTTGCTAGGATCTTTTGTTAACAAACGCTTAAATTTATATTTTGAGTAGTTAAAAGTAAATTATTGACAAACTTGGTTATAAAATAACAAAACATTGCGACTAAATCAATTTAATTTCACTTAAATTCTTAGATTTTTAAAACCTTATAACTATCATCATATGTGAAGAGTATTCCTTTAACTTAAAAGTCTTGACAAAAATTGTTTTGGAAACAATACTAATATTAGTTTTATTTACACAAGATACTGTTTTAGATATAGCTTATAACAACACAAATAAAAAATGGCATTTAACAAAAAAAAGTACAGTAAAATTTAACAAACAAAAACAAAAAATATAAAAGCTATAAACACTTCAAGTTTTAGAGTATAATTTTTTAAAGTGCTGACAGATGTAAAAAAGTTCTTGTCTTTTATTAAAATTTCGTTTTTTGTCAGCAAGAGCTATTTCAACTTTTTTCCAGGTTATAGGTTTTACAGATCTTACCTACATTTATAAAGTTTCCAATCTTATGCATAATGTTCCATTTAAGTTTGTAGCATGTGTTATTGGTCTTTTATTTCCAAATGTACTTTAAAAGTGTTGTTCCTTTGTTTTTTTTCTTCATTTCTAATGTCACTAATAAGCCGTACCATCTCTTTTTGAATAGACCTCCTGTAGATCCAATGTACTCCTTCATTTCTTTTTGAGTAGTGATTGTTGCTTTGTATATTACATTCTTCTGTAAACACTTACTTTTAACTGGGCAGGAATCTTTGTTGCAGCAGTTGCGCATACTACTTTCTTGATCTTTCTTATTGGTTGTTCTACTTTGTACCTTCTTATTGTGACGACTTATTAATGATTTAACATTTTCCATACAAGAATACAATAATTTGCATTTGTTTCTGTTATAAATCTTTTTCATTCTTTTGTTTTTAAATTATTTATCAATAATATCCAACAATTTTTTTTTTCAATATCAGTTTCAACTGATTGGCAGTATGGGGAATTGAAGAACATAATTTTTCTTGTTTGTTTTTCGTTTTGCTTTGTCTACAGGGTTGGGTTTATTTTCATATTTAAGTTAGTGTTTGAAGTTAGATAGGTGTATAGCAACTTAGTAGCTATGCTTTGAACAGGGTTGACACTCGTTTTTTCAAAAATTTTTCTAGGTTTTCCAAAATTCTTCCAGGTTTTTAAAAGTACACATTTTTGGGTATATTTTTAGTTTTAAGTTAATTTTTGTATAAGAAACTGTATTAAATAGTATAAAAACATTGAAAAGATACTGTAAATTTACTTTTATGTATTTTTTAATAAAAAAAGTTTTTGATGATGACAAAAATATCTTATTTATATGATAGATTTTTTGTGTCAAATCGGAATTTTACTACTGAAAATGTTAAAACTATAAAAATTCCAGTTTTTTTCAGGTTTTTTAATCAAAATTACAGGTTTTTCCAGGTTTTTATCAAAAAATCTCAAATTCCAGGTTTTTCCAGGTTATTTTTGCCTAAATTGTCAAATTCCAGGTTTTTCCAGGTTTCCAGGTAAAGTGGCAACCCTGTTTGCATTATCAAAAGTTTGTGGGTCTGTAGACAACCTATCTAATCTTTTCTCTATCATTTTAGGTAGGTTATTCTTGATTATCATCAGGTTGTTAGAGTTATTGTTGATGTATCTGATTGAGGATTTTTTTTTCTGTATAGCATGTACCAACTCTTAGCTAGATCTAAGGTAATGTCCAAGAAGTTACATCTTGTCATTCCAATATCTATTGACAATAGATATTGTGATGCTGAAACCGATGTCTTTAAGAATTTTTATCGTTTGCTTTTTTATATTCTCATGATCCTGGTTGTTTTTGTATTTGGCCTATTTGCTTTGACATGTTTGTTTTTTCCTAATTTATCTAGTATGTATAAGTCAACTTTTTCACATAATTCAGCACTGAAATATACCCCATAGGAAATTCAAAGTTGAGTCCTGGTCCATATTTTTCCATTGTAAGTAAGCCCTGAGTTGCATGTGTGGTTTATGATGTTTGTTTCCTCTTCACTTATACCTGTAAATTTTCTTGCAAATTTTATTGCATTTTTAAGTTGTTTCAATTTGATGCTTGGATAGAATTTTTGGATGTCAAAGTTGACAAAACATTTGCTAGATTTTTCATCTATTTGATCAAATCATTTTATTACTTTAAATGTGTTTATCCATTGGATTGTTACTGTTTTCTTCTTTATTTATGTCACAATATTTACAAACATGTTCTTGCTTATTTTACCCTTATAATTATCCTAAGATTTAAAAAAATCAAATATTCTCATATTAGATGAGTCATCCTGAGATTTTGAAAAACTTCAAAATATCATGAGTTATGCAAAGTGTATTGCAGCCCTGCTTGATAAAAAAAAATCTTTATCTAAAAACCATTTGCAATTTGAAATCACTATATTTTACAATCTTACAAACTAAAATATACTTAAAAGTTTTTTAAGTCGCTCAATTACTTGGTGCAAATATTTGTATATTGAATTTGTTAGTCAAATCTGTCCAGAACACTGTTTGTTTGTGATTTTTCTATGGCATCAAGAAGTTAAAAAAATTGAATGATCCAAGTATTTAGAAAAATCTACAATTTTTTAATACACATATAGGTTCAAAGTGCTTTCAAGAGCTCTACTCCCTTTGTCAATAAACTTTAAAAACTGTTTTAAGGTATTAGAACTCCTGAAAGCATTTTGAACATATTTTTATATGTGTATTAAAATTTTTGTAGACTTTAATGAACAATCATTCCATTATTTTATCTTCTAAATTTCTCATTAAAAAAGAAATAAAAAGTAAAATTATTGTGCTCATGATTAATTATAAGTTCAATTGATTATGACAAACTTTACAAGGTTATAAAAAGCAAGCTATCCAAACTAAAGTTTAAAAAAGAAAGTTAAAAAAAATATCAAATTTAACAAAACACATTTCATTTTTTCTTTAACTTATTAAGAGCATAGGGGGGGGGGGGGGGTAAACACCCTTTTTTGGTTTTTGATCTTATTTTATATAGTTTTTACTAAGTTACAAGATGCTTTTTACAGATTTTAAAAATTCAAATTAATTTTTGAGATATAGCCGGTCAAAGTCGGAGGCAACAATAGGTTTCTTATGGGAGGCGCAAACTAAAACAGCAAAAATAGACTATTTCACTAAAAATCTATCTTCTCCTAGGTTTTTTGAGATAACTACCTCAAACTTTCAGGAAACGTTCCTTGATATATTTAGAAAATTCTGTCGGAAGGAATTTTTAAAAAATAACATTTTAAAAATAACATTTAAAAAATAACACAATAACATTTTTAAATTCTGTTCCGACAGAATTTTTTAAATATTGCAAGGAACATTTCCTGAAAATTTGAGGTAGTTAGCTCAAAAAATGTAGGAGGAGATAGATTTTTAGTGATTTCTAGTTATTTGCCATTTTAGTTTGCGCCTCCCATAAGGATCCTATTGTTGCCTCCGACTTTGACCGGCTATATCTCAAAAAATATTTTGAAATTTTTAAATCTGTAAAAAGCATCTTATAGCTTAGTAAAAACTTTATAAAATAAGATCAAAAACCAAAAAAGGGTGTTTACCCCCCCCCCCCCTATGCCCTTAAAACCATACCAGTTGGTTTTTTTACCATATATTGATTGGTATGGTTACAAATTCACTAAAAATAGATATCCTCCATCTATTTTAAAGCAATATACTTCAAATGATTTCATAAAGGCAGTTTAAATTGTATGAGCAAAGAAACAAACTGTTACTAAGGCTATTATAGGGAGGGGTCAATCAATTTTGTAAAGAAAATTTAACACTAGGTGTTAAATGAAAACCTAAATGTTTCCTATAAGTCTGTTGGAATAAATACAAAAGTTTAAAACTTTGGAAGAACATAGTTCATATAAAACTATTTAACTAATCACTATCAATAACTAAAGTTTTTTACAATAAAAAAACTGGTTATGGTTAACTTTAGGTGAGCACCAATATCAAACTGAAAGTATAATACATTTGATGTATTATTTGATCATTATTTCAGACAAAATAAACGATACTTTGTTTTAAACAAGCTATATAAATACAAAGAAAGAGCTAAATTAGTATATTATAAACTAAAACATCTAATCAATATTATTTTACAGTATCATAATCAACATAAATTACTGTATTGATATAATCACTTTATATTGTAAAATAAAAGCAATTAAATACTGAAGTTAATTAGTTTATGATTTATAAGTTTAATTTTATTTATGTATTTATAAAAGATATATTTTTAGCCTGAAATAATGACCAAATAATACATCAAATGTATTATAGTTTCAGCTTGATATTGGTGCTCACCTAAAGATAACCATAACCAAAAAACTTTTATGGTATATACCTTAAGCTTTTAAATGTTATATATTAACTAAATTTATTAACTATATATAAACTGGGATTTATATTAACTAAATATCTTTTATAAGTAATGAAAACTTCAACTAAATATATAGACTTAATATAATATAATATTCACACTATAATCACATTCTTAGATTAGGCTAACATCAATTTTATTTATCTTTGTGCTGTTAACTGTGTCACCATTACTACTGTTTCTAACTTAAAATATTATAAGATTTTATTGTTTCACTCAAAAAATGTATGTTGTGTTTTACTGTTTAGCTGTTAGCATCAATTTATAAGGTTGAATGATTTTACTTCATTAAAAAAAGCTATCTTTTGTGCTCAGTAGAGCGAAGGATCTGTTGGCTAAACGCCAAGCCACCCCATTATTTTTACAAATACTGACTGATTTCGTCTTTAGTAACTAAATCTTTATTTAGAAATAAATTCACATCTCAATCTGATCTTAAAAAGATTTCTCAATTTTTTTAATCGAATATTTTCAAGCATTTGAACAGAGAAAAACTGCGACTCTCAAACTTTTAAATAAAAAAACTGATTTAGCCTGACACTTTCAACTTTTTTCAAAAAAACTGATTTAGCCTGACTTAGCCTGATTTAACCTGACGCGCACGAACCCTGATAGTATAGGCATTTAGTTAATTTTCACATTTGATTATTAAGTCTTTGAAAAATTTTAAACTTTAAAATAAATTAAAACTTTATTTCAATTTCAATTCAGTTTAATTTAGAAAGATACAATTTTTGACAAGACATGGTCGTTTTTTCACTGGACAAAATCCGACTGGACAAAATTTTCAGCTCGATAATCGGCAAAAAATAAAGAAGTTAAAAGAGTCATTTTGTAGATATTTCGGAAATCCCCTACTATCATTAGTTGATTAAAATTTAATATCAGTGACAAAACTTCATATGTTTAAATAGTAAATTATAACTGAACAATCAGAGACAAAAAAAATTTTATTTTCTATTGTAATATTTATTATCATATCGCAAAATCTAATCTGAAAACCGCTTATCGAGGGTTAAATGAAGAAAAAAATAAAATAAATAACTAACAAGTTAAAACTAACTAAACTGGACGATTTTAAACTGGAAAAAATCCGATCGGACAAGTTTAAACTAGACAAAAAAAACTTTGCAAAATTAAAGAGATAATAAATAAAAAGAAAAATAAGTTTAATAAAAATTTTAGCTTTGTATATTTATGATTTAATATGATTAATATTAAATTTGAAAATTATAATTTAATTCAATTTAAAAGTACATAAGTTGAATGTAATTGTAAAAATGCAATAAAAAAATTAATCAAAACTTTTTGTTTTTCTCAAATACAAAACTTTAGAAAACCTTTGGTACAAAAAAATCTTCTTAGCTACCGCTTATCTAAATAAACAAACCCTAGCTATATTTTTAAATATCATTAGTAGTTATCCTCATAGATAGTTACAGAATAGGATTGAAAAAGATAATAAATAACAAGAAAATAAAGTTTAATAAAAATTCAACTTTTTATATATTATTTTCCTTAAAATCTTTGTAAATTATGTAAATAAAATTTAATCGTAATGTAACTATAAAAAAAAATTAAATAATTTTTTTTTTCTCAAATAAAATACTTTAGTTAACCTTTTGTACAAAAAATGCTATTTTTGCTTAGCTACAGCTCATCTTAGTTAATAAACCCTAGCAATATTTCTTAATATCATCAGTTTCAGTAGTTATCCATATAGAAAATTAAAGAAAAAGCATACCATCAAAATGTTTCAAATTTTTAAATCGTGATCATTATCTGATTATCTACCGCTAATTTTAATAAAAAACCCTAGATTTCATTTTTTTAATACTAATGGTCAAAGTTTGGCATAAAAACACTAGTAACACTGCTATAAACACTAGTGTAGTTGCTTTTTCTGAAAACACAGTTTGCCTCATAGATGATTAGAAAAAAATACTTTATCAAAGTAATTTAAACTTTGTAGTTGTGTTTAGTAATTGCCTGGCTACCGCTGATTTTTTGTAAATAAACTTTTCATATTTTTTGAGTTATCAATAGTCAAAGTTTGACATAAAAACACTAGTATAGTTGCTTTTTCGGAAAACACAGTTAGCCTAATAGATAATTAAAGAAAAAGAGCTTTATTAAACTTCTTGAATCTTTGTAACTGTTTATATTAATTGCTTAGCTACCGCTGATTTTTTGAAAAAAACTTTAACATTCTTATCTTTTGAGTTATCAATGGTCAAAGTTTGGCAAAAAAACTCTAGTATAGTTGCTTTTTTTGAAAACACAGTTTGGCTCATAGCTGATTAAAGAAAAAGTACTTCATCAAACTAATTCAAACTTTGTAATTGTCTATATTAATTGTATAGCTACCGCCGATTTTTAAAAAATCATCTTTAACATTTTAATTCTTTAAGTTATCAATGGTCAAAGTTTGGCATAAAAACATTAGTATAGTTGCTTTTTCGGAAAACACAGTTTGGCTCAAAGATAAATAGAGAAAAAATACATAATGAAACTAACTAAAACTTTGTAATTGTGTTTATTAATTGCTTGGCTACCGCTGATTTTTAAAAAATAATCTTTAACATTTTTATCTTTTGAGTTATCAATGGTCAAGGTTTGACATAAAAACAGTAGTATAGTTGCTTTTTCGGTAAACACAGTTTGCCTCATAGATGATTAAATGAAAAGTACTTCATCAAACTAAATCAAACTTTGTATTTGTTAATATTAATGCATAGCTACCGCTGATTTAAAAAGATAAACTTTAACATTTTTATCTTTGAGTTATCAATGGTCAAAGTTTGGCATAAAAACACTAGTATAGTTGCTTTTTTGGAAAACACAGTTTGGCTCATAGATGATTAAAGAAAAAGTACTTAATCAAACTAATTTAAACTTTGTAATTGTTTATATTAAATGCATAGCTACTGTTAACTTTTTTAAAATAAACTTTAGTTTGAATATTTTTTAAGTTATCAATGGTCAAAGTTTGGCATAAAAACACTAGTATAATTGCTTTTTTATATAATAATTTACTAATTTACTAAACTAATAATTTGTTTTATATTATTATTATTTATTTTTATGACAAATATAAATTTTTAGCGTGGTTCTGGAAAATGCGAAAGGTGTTTTCATCTTCCCTGTTTAAAAGATTGCACTCAAGGTAAAAACTATGAGTGTGGATTGTGTATTTGAACAAATACAAGTGGATTATAGGACTTATGTTATTATAAGTGACACTCCACTATAAAAAAAAAGTCAACCCAGTACATGATGCTGGCCTCATCGAGGCGTACTGGTGGAGTAGCCGTACATACGGTGAAACTAACAGCATCAATTAAAACATACATTTTCTTGATTAGCATAATAATGTATGTTTAAAATAAATAAAAATAAATTCCTTACAATCCGATAAAGTAAAAAAAAAATCAGCAGTAGCTAAGTAATTAATAAAAACAATTACAAAGTTTTAATTAGTTTGATGAAGTGCTTTTTCTTTAATCATCTATAAGGCAAACTGTGTTTTCCGAAAAAGCAACTATACTAGTGTTTTAATGCCAAACTTTGACCATTGATAACTTAAAGAATAAAAATGTTAAAGTTTATTTTTTTAAATCAGCGGTAGCCAAGCAATTAATAAACACAATTACAAAGTTTGAATTAGTTTGATGAAGTTCTTTTCTTTTAATCATCTATGAGCCAAACTGTGCTTACCGAAAAAGCAACTATACTACTGTTTTTATGCCAAACTTTGACTATCGATACCTCAAAAAATATGAAAGCTAAAGTTTATTTTCAAAAAATCAGCGGTAGACAAACAACTAATAAATACAATAACAAAGTTTAAATTAGTTTGATAAAGTTTTTTTTTTTCTCTAATCATCTATTAGGCAAACTGTGCTTACCAAAAATGCAATTATACTAGTGTTTTATGCCAAACTTTGACTATTGATAACTCGAAAGGTAAAGATGTTAAAGTTTATTTACAAAAAATCAGCGATAGCAAAATAATCAAAATAAACAATTACAAAGTTCGAATTAGTTTGATGAAGTACTTTTTCGTTAACCATCTATGAGCCAAAGTGTGTTTTCCAAAAAAGCAACTATACTAGTGTTTTTATGCCAAACTTTGACCATTGATAACTCAAAAAATATGAAAGCTAAAGTTTATTCTTTTAAAATCAGCCGTAGCCAAACAATTACTAAACACAATTACAAAGATTCAAGAAGTTTAATAATGTACTTTTTCTTTAATTATCTATTAGGCTAATTTTGTTTTTTCGTAAAAGAAGCAACTATAGCAGTGTTACTAGTGTTTTTATGCCAAACTTTGACAATTAGTAATAAAAAAAATGAAATCTAGGATTTTTTTATTAAAATCAGCGGTATATAATCAGATAATGATCACGATTTTAAAATTTGAAACATTTTGATGGTATACTTTTTCTTTAATTTTCTATGTGTGATGATATTAAGAAATATTGCTAGTGTTTATTAACTAAGATGAGCGGTAGCTAAGCAGAAATAGCATTTTTTGTACAAAAGGTTAACTAAAGTATTTTATTTGAGAAAAAAAAAATTATTTAATTTTTTTTTATAGTTACATTACGATTAAATTTTATTTACATAATTTACAAAGATTTTAAGGAAAATAATATATAAAAAGTTAAATTTTTATTAAACTTTATTTTCTTGTTATTTATTATCTTTTTCAATCCTATTCTGTAACTATCTATGAGGATAACTACTGATGATATTTAAAAATATAGCTAGGGTTTATTTATTTAGATAAGCGGTAGCTAAGAAGATTTTTTTTGTACTAAAGTTTTGTATTTGAGAAAAACAAAAAGTTTTGATTATTTTTTTTTATTGAATTTTTACAATTACATTCAACTTATGTACTTTTAAATTGAATTAAATTATAATTTTCAAATTTAATATTAATCATATTAAATCATAAATATACAAAGCTAAAATTTTTATTAAACTTATTTTTCTTTTTATTTACTATCTCTTTAATTTTGCAAAGTTTTTTTTGTCTAGTTTAAACTTGTCCTATCGGATTTTGTCCAGTTTGAAATCGTCCAGTTTAGTTAGTTTTAACTTCTTTGGTTTTTTGCCGAATATCGAGCTGAAAATTTTGTCTAGTCGGATTTTGTCCAGTGAAATAACGACTATTAGATTAGCACTGAATCTAAGCTATAAAGCTTACCTTGAGCACACCCTATATAAACTTATATTCTTAATGTTTGAGTTGTGACTCATTAAACATTCAAGAAAATTGACAAATATAGCACAAAACTTGTCTTGTTCTTAATGATTAGCAACTTTTTGAAACATTTAAAAAACAAAAGTCTCTATTATAGAAAATTCTCAGGTCTACAGAAACACTCTATTTCTTGATTTAAAAAAATTTATAAAATAAAAACATTTTAGGAAGCTTTGACATTAAGTCTGATAACTATTTTATAGAAACTTTTTTGTTTAGATTACAACATTTGAATGCTATCTTTTTGGGCTAAGTTTAAAAAAAAAAGGTTACTGTAGGTTAATACTTTGACTTACTGCAGGCTATCTTTTTTTTAGCCTAATTATTGGTAAACAAGCTAATTTATGCAGGCTAAGGTTTTAACGCAATAAGTTATAAATAAATAAACAGTGGCAACAAATTTAAATACCAATAAGCTAATTTATGCAGGCTAAGGTATTAACGCAATAAGTTATAAATAAATAAAAAACGGCAACAAGTTTTAATAAGAAAAAGTATTTTTTTTACATATTTTCATAAAAAGATAACTTTTTAAATATTTTAAATTATGAAAAATAAAATAAACTTAAGTTTTGTAACGGCCGTTTAAAATTAATTACTATAACTGAATGAGACAACAAAATACTCTTTTTCAGAGTCTAATAATCTAAAACTAATAACTTTTAAAATACCTTACTTGAACTTTGCATTAATGTTCTAAGAAACAAAAGAAATTTTATATGTTAAGTTAGAGTTTACAACAGATATAAAGAAAAACTATAATTCTTTTCAACTAGAAACATTTATATAAAACATTTAAACTTTATATCTGATTTCTTGAAGGTCTCATTTTATGTATATTTTCCTTCTTAATTTCATTTTATAATTTTATTATGAACCAGGACATTTCTAGTATAGCGACTCATCGTAAATTTCAATTTTTAGCCATCATATTCAAAAAAAAACTATACTTATGTTTAACTTAAAAAATTGAAACTTTATGTTGGCATTCTTGAAGGTGTAATTTCACACGTATACTCCTTACTTTTGTCATTTAGAGACATTTCTAATAAAGTAGTTTTTCAACGCATATTTCATTGTTAAAAATAGATTTATACTTTAAAAAAAAAAACACTTATATTTAATTTAAAACATTGAAACTTTATATTTGCATTCTTGAAGTGTAGTTTTTTTTGAAAGTATCAATCTGTTTTTAACAATGAAATATGCGTTGAAAAACTACTTTATTATAAATGTCACTAATTGACAAAAATAAGGAGTATACGTGTGAAATTAAACCTTCAAGAATGCAAACATAAAGTTTCAATTTTTTAAGTTAAACATAAGTATAGTTTTTTTTAAAGTAGATAGCTAAAAATTGAAATTTACGATGAGTCGCTATACTAGAAATGTCCTGGTTTATAATAAAATGATAAAATGAAATTAAGAAGGAAAATACACATAAAATGAGACCTTCAAGAAATCAAATATAAAGTTTAAATGTTTTATATAAATGTTCCTAGTTAAAAATAATTATAGTTTTTCTATATATCTGTTTTAAACCCTAATTTAACATATAAAGTTTCTTTTATTTCTTAGAACATTAATGCAAAGTTCAAGTAAGGTATTTTAAAATTTATTAGTTTTAGATTATTAGACTGTGAAAAAAAATATTTTGTTGTCTCATTTAGTTCTAGTAATTAATTTTAAACGGCCGTTACAAAGCTTAAGCCTTTTTACGTGATCCGGCTGTGGAGTTACGTTTTTTTTTGCAGACCGATGTACGGCCTATGGTATAACCTCTGACATGGAGAAGTTTGAAATTCTTCAGAGAATATGGCCCCGTTCTGATATAATAGACTTTGTGGAAACACATGACGAAGAAAGACGTACAACAGTCTTGTTAAGTTTTTACTAGGCAAAGGTAGTAAATTGCCTCGTATCTTAAGTGCAAGCCCATCATGGCCAGAGCCAATGCAATTCCAGGATTTGTTTTTATCAGCTAAACAATGGGCAACGTCTAAAGAGGAAGATAGAGTTAAATACTTTATGCACAAACATGCCCCTAATAATTTAAAAAAATAAATTAAGGAATGTTTTGGGCTAGAATATAACGAGTTTATTAGGCGTACGGAGTTTATATGCGATATTGAACAACAGAGGGTCTTTGAAAATACTAAAAAGTTTTCATACGAACCTCAGCGTTTAAAACGTAATAAGAGATATCCTAACAAACATAAATGGCATGAGACTATTCCAACGAGAAGGGAAAATTTCCACAACCATGAGCACAATCGTAGCCAAGGGGAAGGGTATAACCAGCACGGAAATTACGATCAAAACACTCTTTGTAACAAACATGCTAACTTGGGATATAATTCAGACTATTGTGCTGCCGTCGCAACTTGTCCTATATCTCCATTAGAGCAACAAACCCACAAAAAAGGAGCTCTTGTCCTACACACAGTAAGAGGAATTGAGGATGGAGTCAGAAAACCTCTTACAAAGATGGTTGAAGCTTCTCATTGTTTGTCATGCCATTTAGTTCCAACCAACGTGACAAGTAAATCCACTAAAAAGCAGTCAAAAGTATCTAAGCAGAAAATTTTTGTTCCCAGAAAACCTATAGCCTCTAGATTGACTGGTCAATTCAAGTGGTTTCATGTTCACAAAGGCTATGGTTTCATCCATAATGAAGAGTTAAACAGTGATATTTTTATCCATTATAGTGCCATAATCAAAAATAACCCTAGAAAAATGAAGAAATCAGTTACAAAAGGGGAGGTAGTTGAATTTGATGTTGTCATGGGTAGTAAAAAATTACCAGAGGCTGCTAATGTTACAGGTCCAAACAATAAACCAGTTCGAGGTTCACGGTATGCTGAAGATAAGAGACACATCTTATAACAAAGGTTTCAAATTGCAGCAACCGCCTCTACGAAATAGTTACATGTACTACAGCTGCAACAAATTAGGCAATCAGCAGAAGCGAAACAGGAGACCAAATAGTTACAGAAGGTATTATAATTCCGATTCAAGCCTACAACTTACAAGGAAGGATCTTAGAAGCTTCAAGCAAAGCTTCAGTTATAACAAGTATCGAGATTCTTCTCCAGAAAGAAGTGAGTCTGGCTACGAGTCAGAAAAAAGTATGATTTTTCAGAACAATTCAGGACTAGGGAACGTGAAAGCTTTTGTTCCAAGAGTCGCATCGTGTAGGGAGATCGATAGCTACAATAGGGAACTAATAAGTCCCCATAAGTTACGCCGAAGCATCTAGCTCGGATGAGTTCTAAGCGTCCATTCTGCGTAAATATATTTTTTTGCTCTTTTTAAGCGTTTATGTATATTTGAGAGTAGTGGATGGAAAACTAATAGTTATAATTTTATTTTCTTTCTATTTATTACTTCTAGTAACTAGTTTATTTAATGATTCTATTAGTAGTTGATTTTTTTTTTAGTTATTGCACTTAATATATTATTTTTGGTTAAAATACCTGAACAAATTTAATATAAGTTTTTCTCTCTTTTTTTTCTTATCTTCAAAAGTAGTTTAGTTTGTTACTTAAAAAAAGAAAAAAAAAACATGTCATAGATTCGTGACATTTGTGAGATCATCAGCAGTGTCTAGAGAAGTGTGACGAGTTGCAGGCGGGCAACCTGTTTCAGCTGCAAGAGAAGAGAAGCAGTTTAATGAGTTACGTCATTAGGAGTTAGGCGAACCAGTATGTGATTTTTTTTCCTGTCTACTACTGACTAGAGGCTTATCATTGAAGCCTGGCCAAGAATGCCAAAAAAGGGCAAACAAAGAAAGGAAAGTGTGCTGAAATCGCTAATTGTCTCTGCTTTGTGATAATAGTAAATAAGTTTACAAATTAAGAAGTTGTAACACTGTGAAGTTAAAATTTGTTAAAGCAATATGACGTTTGCTTAAGGACCAATTTTTAATACAAAATGCTATTCTTGTTGTAGCAACGGGCAGTTACTGATGAACTCTGATGAATGACATAATACTTTTTATCACTTTGAATTTAATCTTTGAAAGGAATTCAGTTAAGCATTTGAACTTTTATAAATTTGTTGCTTTAAAAGAAAGTACCATATTATAGATTAAACTTTGTTGATTATTAAGGAAAGTACCAAAATATTAAATTTTTGTTTAGCTTTATTAACTTTTTGTACAATTTCACTTGATTTAATACGTATTTTTAATGACATTTCTTATAATTATTGTATATTAAACTTTGCTGTGTAACTTATAACCAGTTGTTTTTAATTTAAGTTATTATTTAAGTGGTTACTATACTAATAGAAATGATTAAGACTAAGAAGTGCTTAAGACATAAAAAAAGTTAACGGGTCTTGCAGATACTGAGCCATCAGTATCTGCCGACTTCAATGGCGACCTTTTATGATAAAGTCCTTAAAAGGTTTGCCCGAGGTAAAGGTTTACTAGATGGTAGCTTAGCTATATCTAGACTGGAGGGATGTTCATAATTAGGGTCCATGTAAGATATAGCTTTGAGTCTATGATAATTTAAATCAATAAATAAAATCAAGACAATGTTAATAACAAATTTACTCGACTACAAATCAATACAAATGAATACAAATCTAGAAAATTAGCAAGTTAATAACATATAAAACTTAGCAGTGTAATAATTTAAATTAATATAAGCTCTATTTAAATTGTACATAAAAGCAGTTAAAAATGTTATTTTAGCTCAAACTTGAAACAAACTGCTGGGTTCCAATTCAATTACTCAAAGCCAAATATACAACTTGTGGTCCAATAACAGTAAATTCAAATACAAACCAGCTATAAATGAACTGCTTCAACTACTCAGAGCTAAGTATACAACTTTTGTTCCAATAAGCAGTTAATTGACTGCAAACCAGTTATAAATATGATTTTCATAAACTAAAAAAATAACATTAGCAACAATGCATTTTATACTTAACTATAAGTGACTTGCAATTAGCAAGTTTATTGATTAATGATTGGCCGTTCAGTTTCATTATGATACTTATAAAACTATTTATTATAAAGAATGCATTGTCAATGAATACACTTGATCTGTTAAACTAAGTAATTTATTTACATTTTATTGAATATGCTTTTCTACTATTTAGACAAGTTAATTACTAATTTTGGTCAGTACTTCGTTTTTAGTTTCTTCTGTATAAAATATTTTGTTATTCATGTTAGCTGCACATTGTAATGCAAAATTTTAACATTGTGAATAAAAACAGGTGTAACCGTCATCAAAAATAGCATTGATTACTTAGGTTTTGGTATAGATAAAGCTGCTTTTAAATAAGATTATTAATAATGGTTATCTTAAGTATAAAAAACGTTCAGATGGAACGCCGGCTTAATTTGACATACTAGTACTTACTATAAGAATGATGTTATCAAACTAGATATTAGTGCACGTGATTAATTATATATATACAAGATTAATAGACACATTGTGAAATAAGTGAAATAAAAGAAATCAAAATAAAAGTGTTACCAATGATTTCTAGAAAAGAGTCCAAAAGGCACATTTACTAAATACTAAACATTTTGTTGAGATGGACATGAAATAGACTCGACGATAAAGTTTTCTATCCACATTCAAAAACAACAAATCTCTTCTCGAATGTTTTTCTTAAGCTTCGCAATATCCTATCGTTAACACGTTGTTGTTAGCGTTCTCTCGGCGTCTCCCCCCGTCTTTCGTCTGCAAGCTAATTTTTAAACTTTTTTTCACGCTTAATTTACGCTTCTTTTTTCTCATTTTCTATTCTCAATACGAACTGTGACATCACATAAAACATTTAATTTCTTTAACTTTAATTCTTTTAAAATGAATGATTTAATAAAATGAAACAGTAAATGTAATGAGTGGTTCATTAAACAGGACTTCGATTAATAATTAGATTGTTTTATTAAAAATAAATGAACTAAATAGTTTTAAAGGTTTAATATTTTCTAATATTGATATTTTAAAAAGGTTTACAGTTTATGCATATTTATGTACCTGAGAAGTTTTAGACAATTATGTAGTAGACAGTCGCTTAATTTTATAAAGTGTTCTTTTAAAGGTTACTACACAAAATACTCTATTTTTGAACAAAAAAGTTGTGAAACTGAAAAAAGCCTACACAGTACACACGAGTAGTGCTTGAATTTTTGCTTTACACATATACAGCTTCAATGATCTTGTAAAATTATTCTGTATGTTACTGATACACAAATTTTTATTTTATTATTCCATAAATCAGGAGTCAAATAACTATAAAATTTAGTAATAGCGTTGGAGGTTGCATTAGAAAAACAGCCAAGAATAGAGTATGTCCTCAGGCAAATGTATGGCAATACTCAAGCCAAGCCATACTGAGCAATTTTTTTTTGACTGAACCAAAACAATTTCCTTGCCAAACTGCAACACTACCACATTTACCGTGCACCTGCAAGAAACAGTATGTGATTTCTAAGTCTATTATCTAAATACCCGAGTCTAATTGGAACAAATAACTATTTAGCCGAAATAATGGCAGAAATATAGCTTGATTTAATGTAGGATGTTAAAATAGGCTTAATTGTTTAAACAATAGTTAATTGATGTGTAAATAAATTATAAAAAAAAAATAGTTTGGTACTGCTTAGAAAAAACAAAAACCTTGAAAATATTTTTTGCAATATTTCTACTAAACGGTGCGTGACTCGATAAGCGAAAGATTTTTTTGTACACTTGGTCCAAGACCATACATTTTGAGCGCATTTTTATTGTACAATAAACAATAGTTAGGAGCAAATCTAAAACTTTTTAATTGTTGCGAAACGTTTTCTAAGAGAAACTATTCGGATCAAAAAATAAAAAAGAAAATAAACTTGTTGAAAATTAATTAAATTAAAAAAGATAACATTTATTTGAATAAGAAAATTGGTTGATTTAATAAAAATAAATCGCAATTTAAATTGTTTATATAAAATTAAAACGGATTAAAGTTTATGCGGGTGCTAATTAAGTCGGATTTAATCGGATAAAAAATTATTAGATCAAAATTAGATTTATTTGGAATTTTTTAGGTGGAATTTTATCGCAGGGAACTAATTAGTTGGGAGTTAATCAGAGGGAAATCATCGCGGATTAGTACTTGGCGTGTCCGCCATTAAACTATGGCTCGATCATCTCAATTATGATATCTAAATAAAATTGAATTTTGTTGAAATTTTCTTAAAAGACTCAGCTAAAGTTTAAAAATAGTGTGAAAGAATAGTTTTAAAATACAAATCAACTAATTGTTAAATAACATAGTCTATATTTTTTATAAGAAAAAAATTCATTAACTTTCAAATGAAAACAATATTTAGTTATATTGAAATTACTTCCTGTTATGTGTTTTCTGCTTTTATGACATTAGAAAAAAAAAATGTGTAAAATAACATATTCTAATTATTGACTTGTGCTTAGCTCAGACCATACTTATTAAAACGTATTGCTTTATTTACTCGAGCATAAAATTTAAAATAAACAAAATTACAATTACATCATTGGCATTTTGACAACTACGCCGCAGACACTCTCATTGAGTTAATCTTATGATAGGTTTAAATTTTTATTATTTACTTAAGTATCGAATTAAGTATTTAGAACTACTCACAAATACTTATTTAAAATATAAGCTTTTAATAGAGAGATTCTAATTAATACTCTTTTTCCCTTAAAATAAGTTTATTTTCTTATCTTAGTTATTTTTACATGTTAAATTATAACTGAAAAACAATTTTTATTTGCTAGCGTAAAAAATTTAAAATATTACCATGTATATTTTTGTACAACAATAAATTCAAAACAAATCAACTTTACATTGCAAAACGAGCTTTTTACCTATTTTTCTAATAACTAAATTTTTTTTATTTCATTTAAAAAAATCCATTCCATATGCATACAATAAACACTTTCTTTTTAATTTGGACACTATTTTAGATCGTTGGTCTTTACACTGTGCGCCTGTTTATATAATTGTGCACGAAAATTATTTTTTGGTGAAAAATCTTAGGGTGCATATAGTTCATTGTGAAACTTTCAATAGACACTCCGTCTCCGAAGTCTATGATAAATAGTAAAAAAAATTCTCTGGCATCCTTTTGCGAATATTTGAGCTAGTTTAGAATTAATTTAATTAAAAAATATAAAATTTATTTTAATGGTTTACAGAATTTATTATCTGAGAAGACAACTGTTTTAGATAAATTTTACTTGTTTTAATTCTCAAAAATTAAGTTATAAAAACTCACAATCTAAACTTAAAGTAAAATAAAACAGTTTATAAATAATTTAAAAAATTGCAAAATCGTCGTTTACCTCTCTTTATAATTTTCTATTCATTTCTTCTATTTTACAAAAAAAAATTTACTTGAAAAGAATTATTTTCATGTTTGTTTATAAAAAATTAAAAGTATAAAATTTTTATTTCTTCGATTTTTTGTAGTTTAAAAAAAAAAGTTTCTGTGTGTTTGTATTAAGTTTGGTAAAAATTTTGTAAACTTCGAGTTTGGAACACCAAACAACTTCAACCACTTTAACTAAATAATTTACAAATCTTCATAACTACTATATAATGCTAAATATGAACTGACATATATGTTATATACTCTTAAGATTTCATCAGACGCAGTTATTAAGTTACCATAATGGAGAACAGTACAGAACTATTAAATAAAATATTGCTTGGATTGGTTTCTTCCTTAAGTTAGTATTAGAAAAATTTATTCTTTACCTATAAAAGTATTTGATTGTTTATTTATTAAAATTATTTTAGTTTATGTTCAGGGTGCTGGATTTGATGTTACAAACTTTAACTTTTTACCATTGAAATAAAAATTTTAATTTACATATGTCATAATATCCTATACGCCTTCATACCTTTGGATATAAAACTAAATAAGTATCCAACAGTTTTTACTTATTAAATAATTTCTGCATATGTAGTAAAAATTATAAAAAACACTTTTAGAAAATATATAGTAATAGAAATAAATAAATAAATAAATAGAGCGTTTTATATAGTGCTTTCAAAGTTTTAAAGTTTAAATTTATTGTTTAATAAGTGACATAATAAACTTTATAAAATAGGATTAACTTGTAAAACAAGGTGTATCCATATTTTTATGTAGACTTCTGTTAGTCTTAATTTTATTTTAATAAAAGTAATAATGTTGTAATATTTAAGTTTTTCAAATGGTCTTTTTGGTATGTCAATTATTATTTGTAAAATTTTGTCTTATTCTTAATTACTATATATAAAAATTGTTGTACTTCAAAAGAATCAACAAAGCTTATATTTTACACTCATTAATGTTGCTTGAAGTACTATTAAATGCTTTGTCAGAAAGCAAGTAGAAAAATAATTGGTAGAACAAAAATTTTTATGCATGTATAAAATATATTATAAATGTTAAAAATGAAGCTAATATTTTGAGTACAGTGCTTCCTTACTTATCTAGTCCTCACTAATCCGGCTCCACGCTTTATGGCTCAATTTTAGTGAAAAATTAGATTTATTTAATTTAGCAAAAATCAATAGCAAAAATACATGTCTATTTTTATTTCAATAACTAAGCAAGCAGTTAAAAGTAACTTTACAATTCTATAATAAATTAAACTTCATGTTGTAATTTATAATTTTTGCCTTATAATAATATATGAATAGTTAACCAAATGCTACTCCAAACATCCAATTATTGATTGCAATGAAACCGGGTTGTATTTAAGAATGTTGCCAGGACATACTTTTGCATTAGTACACAGCTGACTAGATGAAACAAAAAACCAGAAACCACACTAGAAAGAGTTGCACAAGTTATCAATTCTGTGGGTTTTATGCTAAGAAAGAAGAAAGTTATTTCAAAAAAACATCATTATTTCCTTTTTCATAAAGAATTCCAATATTAGATAAACTGTTCACGATGTAATTCATTTTTGTTAAACTAGTTTTAAACTTCATAGAGTATTGTTTCATTTACTTTTTGTCTTTTTTAATTTTTGATTTGATGAAGAAAGTTGAAATAAATTAAATTAGCAGATACTTAGGTGTACCTTTTCTTTTATGCACTGCATAATATCAATGAGGTCGATTAATAAAATACTATATTTTCTTCTTATCAGGCCAAAGGCTAGCCCAGCCATATTTGCAAAAAAAGCCTGCCCAATACCGCCAGATAGGTGAGGAAGCACTGTACTGCTTTTTATCTAACTTTAATGTGTTTTGATTTTGTTTTATAACAGGGTTACCACACAATCAGGCTACTCAAGGTCTTTTGAATTTATAGAAAATCTCAGGGAGATTCAGGGTAACTCAGGATAGTGAACTCTTTTTAAAACTCAGGATGACTCAGTGCAGTTTTGATTTTTTATAAAAATTCATAAAAGTTTTGAGATTTTTAAAAAATCTCAGGACAGATTTTCATCTAGATCTAGAACGAGATTTTTTTGATCCAATTGCGATCTTATGTTATTCTATATGCCCAATTTTGTTTAATAACATGATTTTTATATATTTTAAAATGCTTATTTAGTATTTTTAGCCTTGCAACTAATTCTTCACTATTTTTGAAAAATAGCAATTTAGTTTTTATTTTAAATCTGAAATTAATATTTATCATGATTTGAGTTTATGTTAAGGGCATAGGGGGGGGGGGGGGGCTAAACACCCTTTTTTGGTTTTTGATCTTATTTTATATAGTTTTTACTAAGCTACAAAATGCTTTTCACAGGTTTAAAAAGTTCAAAATAGTTTTTGAGATATAGCCGGTCAAAGTCAGAGCCAACAATAGGTTCTTTATGGGAGGCGCAAACTAAAACGGCCAAAATAGACTATTTCACTAAAAATCTATCTTCTCCTACGTTTTTTGAGATAACTACCTCAAACTTTCAGGAAATGTTCCTTGATATATTTAGAAAATTCTGTCAAAAGGAATTTTCAAAAAATTAAAAAATAAAAATTAAAAAAAAAATTAAAAAAAAAAACAGTTTTTTTTTGTTTTTTTGTTATAAAATTTTTATTTTTAAATTTTTTTAAATTCTGTTCCAACAGAATTTTCTAAATATATCAAGGAACATTTCCTGAAAGTTTGAGGTAGTTATCTCAAAAAACGTAGGAGGAGATAGATTTTTAGTAATTTCTAGTTATTAGCCGTTTTAGTTTGCGCCTCCCATAAGGATCCTATTGTTGCCTCCGACTTTGACCAGCTATATCTCAAAAAATATTTTGTTTTTTTTAAATCTGTAAAAAGTATTTTGTAGCTTAGCAAAAACTTTATAAAATAAGATCAAAAACCAAAAAAGGGTGTTTAGCCCCCCCTATGC
This sequence comes from Thalia democratica, assembly GCF_965202585.1. Taxonomy (NCBI): domain Eukaryota; kingdom Metazoa; phylum Chordata; class Thaliacea; order Salpida; family Salpidae; genus Thalia; species Thalia democratica. The sequence continues at coordinate 52,134,550 of NC_139169.1, read as the reverse complement.
CCTTAAACAGACAGTTAAGAGATATAAAAAGTTTAACCTTGTATTTTAAGGTTTTAGTATATGGTATAATTTTAGTTACTGATATAGTTTATTAATTTTTATTGTTTTGCATGTCATTAAATCATATATAAAGTATTTTATTATAACTATGTAACTATATAACATATTAATGCTTGTTTTCAGAAAAAGAAAACTAAAAATTGAGTGTAGACTAGTGTTGTCTAATCTTTTAAACAGTATTTCTCATAAGTTTAGTTAACATCTAATGCAAAAGCATACATATACAACCTTGCTTTTAATTGTTAACAAGAAAAAAGAACATGAGGTATAAGTAGTTTGCGCCTCAGGCGAAAATAACAAAATATACAAGGATTAAAAGCAAAAACTTAGTGTGAATCAGGGCAGTTTAAGGTCAATCAAGGTAGTTTTTTTTGTCTCAAAGAATGGTAACCTTGTTACAATGTACAACTATAAAACTTTGAAAACTATTAGAAATAATAAAGTTTATTTCTGTCTATAGTTTGAGCCAAAAAAATTATAATAAAAGTAAAATCGAAATCAAAAACAAGAGACTAAACAAAACTTAAATTGTTAAGTCAATTTTTTGAGGTCAGAATGGAACAAATTCAGATTTTGTTATTTCATAAATACGAAGTTTTTTAATTTCCAAAGCCTCCAAATAGTAAAAAAAAACTTTAACAAATTCAGACTAAAATTGTAAAATTTTTATTGAAATCTATTTAAACAAGCAGTTTTTGTATGCTTTAAGTTTTGATGATCTATGGCAAGGACACTTTGCATAGTGAAACTGTGGTATATACACAAAATTTTATTTTGCAGAATTTAAGAATAAAATAGTTTTTTATTAAAGTAAATTATTAAGTTCTTTATAATTAAGCACTTACTTTAGTGTTATACATAACAAGTTTATGTGTATGGTTTGGTCTGTGGGCCTGCTGGCGTTAAGGTAAGTAGTAGCAATTCTTGAATGGCTGTCAGCTAGTGCCCTTTTCTATAAATATCCTACAAAAGCGTCTACATGGCGCCCTCATTTTACTAAATTTATACAACTGTATAATATCTTCAAATGTAAATACTTACTAACTTTATTATTTACTTAGTCATATAAATAACTTTACAAACACTGTTTGTTACTTAGTTAGTAAGTATTAGACTGATTTAGCTTGTTAGTATTTTAGCTATTTAAGGTGCCAATATTCTTTTAATACTAAAAATAACATTGGATCTTAAATGAAAGCTTGAACTACAAACTACAAGCCAGTTTTTCTAGAATAAAAGTTTTTTTTTGAGATATGTAATTTTTATAAAAAGTTTCCAATACAAACGTGTATGTACTGCAAATTTTTCAGGGTCAATTTTCTCCAAAATTTAAAAATCACTAAAAATCTATCTTCTGCTTCATTTTTTGAGCTAGAGACCTCAAATTTTAAGGAAACGTTCCTTTTTAGTTTAAATGAATTTGAATATTGCAATTTCAAAAAAAAAAAAAAAGTGGTTTTTGTTTATTAAAAACTTTTTTTTTTAAATTAAATAAATTTCTGCATTCAGTCTTTTTTAAATTTGATAATAACTTTTTGTAAAAATTTGAAGCAGATTGCTTAAAATTCAAAGGAGGAGATAGATTTTTACTGATATGGTCTTTTATTAAGTTTTTAGTTTGCACCTTCCATTAGGAACCTATTGAATTCACTGACTTTGATCGCTCATATTGCTTTTTTTAAAAAGTGGTTAAAAATGTCTGATAGCTCAGATAAAACTCTATAAAATAAGATCAACTTGTAAAAATTAAGGTGGACTCCCCTCCCCCATGCTCTTAATTAAAACTTTATATACACTAGTTGTTATTTACTTAATATTTATGAAATTGATTTTAGTTTTACTTGTTTATAATTTTACTATTCAATTTAAGCCTTATGATCAATTGTACATTCACTATTTATTATTTAGTTTGTAACAGTAAAATTGATTTAAATATAAGGTGTTAATATTTTTACTATTTAAGTTAAAACTTATGGGCAATTTTACTAACGCTGTTTACTATTTAGTTAATAGCTAAGAGAAAAATTTAAGAATGTAGTTACTGTTGGTCACAACTATTAGTATATATACTTGATGTTAGAAAGTCCTAATGTAATTAGTAAGTTATTAGTTGATGACAACTTGTTTAAGTTATAACAACATTATTTCACTGTCTTTAATTTTTTAACAAAATCACGCATTTTGTCACAAGTACTTTCGTTTATTTACAAAACAATATCAATAGAACACAGCTTCTTTTTAAATAAGAATGATGATATGTAAGGGATAGAAAGGATAAAAAGTATCTAAAATACTAAAAAATTTAAATGAGATATATTGTTTATTAACACAAACTAAAGTAATGAAGAAGGTTAAATGAAAACTACAACAACCAATTAAGCTTAATTTTTAAGTGATAACAAACATTTAAACAAAAATAAACAATAAAATATCTAAAACATACTTAGAATATAAGATAGCAAAAGTCCTACATTCTTTTACTGTTTAAATAATACTAAAAATAACACACATACTGACCAACTGACTATGCAGACTGCAATTCTGCTTTTAAAATGTTGTCTGTTTTACATAGAAACCAAAGAACATTTATGTTTTCTTATTATTTTATGAATAACTTGTACCTGTTTACAGGCTTAAAATATAGATAAAAACGTAGACAAAATTCATTATTTTTAATACCTTTTTTATTATATAATACTGCTATTAAGTTTTTTTTAATCATATTAATTTAAAATAAAATGCACTATCCTGCAAAATATGTTTTAAAGATATAGTTGTTTTTAAAATAAAGTAAAATTTATAAATTAATTTTTAACTATTTTAAATTTAGAGAAAAGGTCAGAAATTAAAGAAGTTAACTTACGTGAGTATCTTCCATTAAAAGAAGTTAGGTTGAGAGAATGGGAACAAGACAATTGTACTAAATTACCTTCTGATATTAGAAATTTCTACTTAACATGTAATGGAATGTTACTCACATGGAGTGTATATAATAACAATAAAGATGGTAACAATATTAGTTATAATCATAAATGTGTTCTCAAAAGTAACTTCCTAATCAAATAGAATTGAAAGTTTATTCAAATTTATAAATCAACTTCAAATTCCTAGTAATAGTTTTAAAAATGGTGTAATAGAAATTTAAACAGTTGAGACTGTTGACTTTAATTTTAAATAGCCCTTTTATTATTTTAAACTCTTACTTTTTTCTTAAATTAACAAAAGTGTTTTTGACTTAATAAGTTAAGAGTTTTTTAGATAACCTTCTTTAATTTTTGCTGTATTTCCTAGATAAGTGTCAACCTGTTGGAAGAATGAGTATAAATTCAATAGCAAACTTAAATAAGGTATCTAAAACATGTTCTTCAAAATTAACCCAAACTAGTATTTCTTTCTCAGATAAGGACTTTTTTTCTGACGATAGTGATGAAGGTTTATTTTGTTTTTATTAGCAGTCAATAAAATTGTACAGTATTTTTTTATATAACAAATTAGTCATACAAATTCAAATAATTGCATTTGTATATTATTCAGTATCCTGTTACTATGAGAAACGCAAAAACTTTAAAATGTAATAATTAAAAAAATTACTTTAAATACAAATAATCAAGTTAAGACTACTAAAAGTTGTTGTTTTAGAAATATTGATAAATGGACACACTTTCTTTTGAAAATCTATATATAAGTTTATAACTGTTCAAAAATATAGGTCTAATCGTTTGCTAACAAAAGATCCTAGTGAAATAACTTCACTTGAATATAAATAAAAACAAATTGTACAGTAATCTTCCTTTATTGTACCAACATATGTTTCTGTGTGTTAACGAATCAACACACTTCAACTGGGTTCTGTAAAAAATAATTATTCTAATGAAAGAATAGAAGCATAGAATAAAGTAGGTGTATACATGTTTTCATTAAAATAAAATAATTTCTACAGATAATAGTTAATAACAGTTAAAATACTTAATATTAAATCCGACTGTTATAAAACTATATAATATTTGTAATTATGAAGTCTAAAATAAGTAAAGTAAACTAAAATACACAACAAAACAACAAATCATAATATAAACAAACCACTCACGTTAATGGAAAGAATAACTGATTCAAGTTTTACTGTTGTTAATGAATGAACAAAATACATTCATTACATCTAATAATTACGTCACAATATAAATGAGGTTATTTCAACTATTTAATTTGTATTGCAAAGTTTGTTAATTTAGTTTTTATGTTTTTAATCTATTTTGAACAAAAAAAAAAACATCAACCATTAGTTAGTGAATCAATAAAATTTTATAAAAAAATTTAATAAAATTTAACAACGGTGAAGATAATAAAAGTCACAGAAACTCGATGTAACATGTTATTATATATTAAATGCTTGTAATGATTAAATCAAAGTTATATACAATTAGGAAGCAGATTTAGTTCAAATGTAAAAATTAAAAATGAAAAAATTTAAAATTTTAGAAAGACAAAACACAAAAATAACCAAACTTGTTATTGAGCTTACAAAGTACTGAACGATAATAAAGTTACAGCGAAATACATAAAATCACAATAAATTAAATTGCATACATATTGTATTTAATAATTATTAAAATAATTGATTAAGTAGCAGTCGGGTGTTTAAATTAAATATCCCATGCAGATATTATCAGATATTATACAGATACATCTGATATAATACAGATATTATACAGATAATATCCCACACAGATACAGATATTATTAAATATCTCATACAGATTTTCAATACTTGTTTTCCTACTTACAGTATTTCTATAGTCTAGCTTGTTTTTTCTAGAACTAAATACTTTAAATTAGATATTGGTTTATTTGAGTTTGCAACAGCTGGTTGTGAGTTCACACTAGTGGCAGTGATCACATGATTGGATTGTTGATGTGTTAGTTTGTTGTAGCGCCGGTGAATACTTACTTGGGGATTTGAGCTTCATCGTTTTCCCACACTTTGTGGTTATTGATGTTAAAATTTTAGCCTTGTGAGTGTTTGCCAAATGGCGTGTCACCAAGGGTTTTGTTTTTTGAATAAAGGGTTAGGATTAGTTTTTATTTTGGTTAGTTAAACATTTTTCTTTTTAGTTTTTAGACAGATTTAGTTTTAATTTTAATTAAAACGTAATTTTTTTTACTTGGTAAATTTAAAAGATAGGTCAGGTGGAATAACATGTGATTAGCTCAAACTCACTTGCATGACCTTCAGAAAACGTTTATCGTTGTAGAGGGGAGAGTGGGTTTCTTCTGATGTTTTTCTACCTTAAAAAAAATATAAATTTAAATATTTAAAAGTAAACTTTGTTATGTATGAAAGTTAAAATGTAAAATAAGTAGTAGGTTTTTACTGCAGGTTTATACTTAGCATATGACCACTTTGTTGTTTTAGCTGTTAGATATCTTAATCTTGTTTAAATACTTTTTGGTAGATTAATGATTTTCTCTTTATAAGATTGTTGCTGGTTTTATCCATCCACGTATGTTTGCTTACAATAACATAAAAATTTGTAGATTACATTGTTGGTGTTAAGAATGAGTAGTTTATCTTTATTGTTAATCTAGAACACTTTATTGGTTCTAAAACAAAAATTTGAAGAATATAAAATAAAATAACCAGCAAAAAATAAAACCCAAATCATTTGGATTAAAATAAAAAAGTATTTTAATTAATCGTTTGAAATAGTTGATAAGATAAGTATTAAATATGCTAATTTTGGATAACAGGCCTGTACAAAAAAAAAAAAAAAAAAAGTCAACTAATAAGTTGAAAAATGTCAACAACAGCAGTTCTTAGATGTAAAAGAAATAGAAATATTTACTATTGTAAAGTAACTATTCAAACAAACCCAACGGTGATATTGTATCTCAGTTAAAATGGTCGTCAGCAAACAAGTAAAACAATAACTGTAAGAGTAGAAATACTATGCACAAAAGTTATAAAGCTTATTATGACGTAACTATAAGAATTAAAAATGAAGCTTATGCTTTGAATACCAATTTTGATATTTTAAGACTTGAAAATTATATAGGAAAGTTCAAGTTAAAAAACTTTAATGTATTTAGATAGTTTTTGCAATGTACAACTTAAAATCTTTGAAAATCATTAGAAACTATAAAGCTTATTGTTGTCTACAGTTTAAAATCCAAATATTTGAGTAAAAACAAAGAAATGTGACTAAAAAAGTGACTACTATGTAACTTCCCATCGTGACGTCTAACATCTTTCTTAACCCAGTTGAAACTATTGTTGTCGGTAAGAATGCTTAAGCAAAAATGCATAAACATATTTTCATCGTATTTTTCAAAAGAGAAGTTCTACTTGCAAACTTAAGGGATTTTTGAGTTGGTTTATAATAAAAGAGGGGTATAAATTTAAATTGTGGAGTTTCAGGAAAATTAGGTGCTTTTTGTTATCTAAATTTTCAAGCACTTGATTACGCCTAGGAAGTTTTGCCACGAGCTTAGTTCATTTAGTTCATTAACTTAGTTCGATTAGCATTTTTTTTGCAATTTCTAAAAATGTATAAACTTTAGATCCAATTATTTTCTTTGTCTTTAAAGCTAACTAAGATTTTTTTTTAAATTCTAGAGAATTTTGCCTTTAATTTTTTTAATAATCAATGGGATTGGGGTTTGACTTTTTGAGTGGCGCCCCTTAGAAAAAAATGTTCTTTTTTGGATATTTTTGCTCCAACCGATGTTTTAGCAAGAAAATATTATTTTTTTAAATAATATTTATACTTTGCCGATCGACTGATATAAAATTGTTACTTAGTTACGCGAACGTGGCTATCTACTGACTTAACGCGTTATAACAATATCAGTGACGGTTACTTAAATGTTTAGAATTGACTTAGCTAAATTATTTAGCTAAGTCGATATACGCGAATTTTAACTTAGACTATCATTTAAGCTTAGCCTAATTAAGTAGTGAGATTGTTAAAATCCTTATATACTAATATAAAGAAATCAAGTCTTAGAAACGAAAAGCTGTATTACAATGAATAGAAAATGTGATATAAAATAAAGCAAACTGTACAAATAAACTACTTTAATTCAAAAGTTCATATATAAAACAGTCGCCATCGTACAAGTGGTACGATGCAAACACAACACTTTTCAAGAAATAGACGTGTTATCAACTAAGACACTAAAAACTCTCTCACCAAAACAAGCGCGTTACTGAATTTAAGTGGTTTGAATAGTTTGAGAGAAAAGAAAGAAAGAAAACTGCTTTCGACTGAGAAGAACACTGTCAAAGTGTTACATTCTCTCCACTTATTTTGCCATTTTGGAATTTACACTTAGGGTTAAGAAAAATATTGTCTTTAATTAGTTTTGAATTTGTAAAAAACACTTAACAACCAATATAGAAGCATAAATGAAAAATGACCGCCGACTGTTGTCGACTTATATCTTGTTATTTGTAAAAAAGTATTACTTTACTTTGAAAATGTTCTAAAATCTGTTGATGACGTGCAGAATTAAAAAGTTTGAACAATTTACAAAATGACAAAAAAATGCTGAAAGAATTTTCAGAAGTTCTTTACTGATAGTACTCCCTTCTTGTTTACCGTACACGCTCCTCGTACATGCTTGGTTTCCTCATCTGTTCTCCACCTCGGCCACCGTACGCTGATGGTACATCAGATCTCTTCGTCTTCTTCGCTGACTCGTTGATGACTTTCGATTCTCGAGCACTTGTCGTGCGAAAGTGCAAATCGAGTGTAATTAACTACTTGAATTAATTTAATTACAAGTAAAAATATAAAGAAGACTTTTTTCAAGTATGTTTATAAGAAACTTAAAAACATTTATGCGTTCAGTTTAAACGAAGTATTTTCTACAAACTTTAAGCGTATTAAAAACATTTCACATTTAACACGAGTTAGTTGACAAAACAAGCAATCACATGCATTTCAAAAGTTTAAACTTGTTTTCGTAAAATATACAGCTAGTTAACTTTGTACTTATTTTTAAAACTTCAATATTCTAGGAAAGTTAAAAACAAAGTTGTTTGTTAACGTTTAAATACTAGATAAGATTTAAATAGCTCGAATGACCTTATTAAAAACGTGTTTTTATATGTACGCTGAGGTGTATAACAACAAAAAAATATGATAATAAAGTTTGTTACCAGCAATTACTAAGGTTATTATAGTACAACTGTAAATATTATAGTTCAAAGTTTGAACATAAAACTGTTGCTAAACAACAGATTGAAATTAAGTTTAACAAATTTGGGCAATTCTTTTTTAGTATTAGTAAGAGCTCGAAATAAAAATAAGTTAAAGTTTAAACTCTAAAAATACTCTTTAAATTTCTTACGACTCGATTTCGTACTAAGCTTTGTTCAGAAAGCTTCTTAGACTAGTTGTCTGCTACAATGAAATAAAAACAAACTACTATTTTGGTGGTTTGACTTTTCGTTTTAAGAGTTAATTAATGGTAAATTTTCAATAACATCTTAATTTGATTTTCCAGCGGTGAAAAATTGCGTTTGAAGTTATTCTCAAAGTTTCATAACGGTTTATTTTCTGACTAACAAGTTTTTAGATTTCAAAATCTTTAAGGCGCCATCGATGAAAAAATGTACCATAATAGTTCGTGATTAGTTTGAAAAATGCGTGCGATATCGTTTAGAGTTTTTTCGGTTTTAAATCGCCATTTGTGAAATATAAGCCAAACTAATTCGCGGTTTGTCATCATTATTATCAATCGTTTTGCGTTTCAAGTAATAAATGTGTTTTTTTGTTAAAATTTCACAATCGTGCTTAACATTTATTTTATTTTCGTCGTTTTGTGACGTCGCTGCTGTGCGTTTGTTTGGAGAAAAGGGCAACTTTCGTGAGTTCGTCGCTTTGCCGGACGAACTAATGCTGGAAGAAGTGTTTGTAGTCGCTGCTGTGCTTCCGGTCGTAGACGAGGATGATTTCCGTGCGTTTTTTGGTTTGACGGAAGACATTTCTGAAACGGCCGTTGGCTCTAATCCAGGGGTCGGCAAACTGCGGCCCGCGGGCCAAATGCGGCCCTTTAAGTCAAAATCTGCGGCCCGCGAGCTCCTTTTCAGCAAAAAATATACATTTTAAAAGCAATAAAAATCATATTTTTTGTGATAAAAACTTACATTTAGGCTCTTTATTAGTGGTCTAACATTACTCAATTTGTTATATTTTAGATCTTAAATAATATTTTTCTACTGATTGCTAGAATTTTTAAAGATAAATGCGGCCCTCAAAGATTTTTTTTCTAAATAGTGCGGCCCGCGAGCAAATTTTTCTAGAAAATTGGCCCGCGAGTCACATAAGGCTGTCGACCCCTGCTCTAATCGTTCTGGTGCTGGCTGCGGTTGTACTGACCATTGGGACTGCCCGTTGTGGTGCTGGCTAATATGGCTCGGATCGGTGGCGCTGACCGTTGACTCTGGCCCTGGTGATGGTGGCTGCGGTTGCCCAGACCGTTGGGACTGCCCGTTGTGGTGCTGGTTAGGACGGCTCAGATCGTTGGTGCTGGTCGTATAGGTGCTGGCTTCGGTGGCGCTGACCATTGACGCGGGCCCTGGTGATGCTGGCTGTGGTTGCTCAGAACGTTGGTTCCCATCAGATTTTTTTGTTGCATTACTTGACGCTGTACTTGTGACGTCATAATTCGGTAAGGCGATAGCGCGATTGCGTTTTGATTCTTTAGCAGCTATTCTGCGATCGAGTTTGGCTAATTCGGCTTCTAATTCGCGTAAATCTTGCAAAAATTTGCGCTTAAGTTTCTCACGAATTCTTTTGTCGGTGTCAAAATAACTTTAAGTTAGCGAGATTTCTGTGCTTAATTGTAATTGTACTGAAAAATGAACACATCTCCTTAGAAGGTAATATATTAGAAATTAAGACGAATTTTAGAAATTAGACTTCGTGAAGCCAGAAAAAATTTTCGGAGGGCAGCTAGAAAATGTGCTACTGAGTTTTGGTTAAAGGCTAGTGCCCGTATTCAGGCTGCTGCTGACAGAGGAGATACCAAATCAGTCTACGAAGGAATAAGAAAAGCAGTTGGACCAACAAAGAGGTCAATATCACCTTTGATATCTGATACTGGTGAAATCTTACACAGTAGGAATGAACAGTTGAGTAGATGGGTTGAACACTTTTCCCTTCTGTACTCTACACAGAATATTGTTACTAATGATGCCCTTAACAGAATGGATAGTCTACCAATGATGGATGACCTGGATAGCGTACCAACTACTGAAGAACTCAGTAAAGCCATTGATATGATGGCTCCGTGGAAAGCTCCAGGTAGTGACGGCATACCAGCGGACTTGGTCCGCAATTGTAAGTCATGCTTGTTACCTCATTTACATGATATTTTAGCCAAATGTTGGAGAGAAGGTATAGTGCCACAAGACATGCGTGATGCTAAGATCATAGTCTTATATAAAAACAAGGGTTCCAGATCGGACTGCAATAGTTACAGGGGAATTTCTCTTCTTGCGATTGCTGGTAAAGTTTTTGCAAGAGTGGTTCTTCCTCGTATTCAGAAGCTGGCTGAAAGAGTATATCCTGAGTCTCAATGTGGATTTAGGTCTAAAAGATCTACCACCGACATGATTTTTTCTGTACGTCAGTTACAAGAGAAATGTAATGAGCAGAACATGCCTTTGTACATCGCTTTCATTGACCTCACTAAAGCCTTTGACTTGGTAAGTAGAGAAGGACTATATGCTATACTGCTGAAAATTGGATGTCCTCCAAAATTATTCAGTATTGTGAAGTCTTTTCATACAAACACAAGGGCAACCATTCAATATGATGGTAGTGTATCTGATTCATTTGAAATCAAAAGTGGGGTAAAGCAAGGCTGCGTACTTGCTCCAACTTTGTTTGGAATCTTCTTTTCGATGCTATTAAAGCATGCTTTTAATTCATTAACTACTGGAATTAAGCTTCATACAAGAACTGACGGACACCTTTTCAACCCTTTAATCTAAGAGCTAAGCGAAATCTGAAGAAAGTCACCATACGTGATCTTTTATTTGCTGACGATGCTGCACTCGTGGCTCACTCTGCCCAAGACCTGCAGACACTGCTGAACCAGTTTTCTTCGGCATGCTCGGATTTCGGCCTTACTATAAGCCTTAAGAAGACTAAAATTCTAAGTCAAGGAACAAATATTTTACCATCAATCAAGATCAATTGTAAGGATATCGAGAATGTGGATAACTTTGTATACCTTGGCTCAAATGTTGCGTCTAACGCATCATTGGACAAAGAAATAAATAGTCGCATTGGCAAAGCATCAGGCACTTTCGCTCGCTTGACTGCAAGAGTTTAGGATAACCAAAAGCTAAGCATTCGAACAAAGGCTAGCGTTTACCGTTCCTGTGTCTGCAGTACTCTGCTTTACGGTAGCGAGACATGGACGTTACCTAGCGTACAGGAGAAGAAAATCAATACCTTCCACCTACGATGCCTTCGTCGCATCCTTGGAATTACATGGCAGCAAAAGATCACCAATGAGGAAGTATTGAGACGTACTGGTCTTACCACTGTGTACTTTACCCTCAGTCAGCGCAGGCTTCGCTGGCTCGGTCATATCCTGAGAATGAACACTGAGCGGATCCCAAAGTTTCTATTGTATGGCGAGTTGGTCGTTGGCAAACGAAACCGAGGACGTCCAAAATTACGTTTTAAGGATGTATGCAAGCGCGACCTAAAAAGCTTGAACATTGGAACTGATGATTGGGAGTTGCTTGCAAATGACCGTGCCAAATGGAGATCAACTATACACAAAAGACTGCAAGAAAGAGAAAAGGAATATTTTAGAAAAACGAAGAAGAAGATGAAGAATTAAGAAGCAGAATGAATTTAATTGTTTTTTTGTGTGTTTGTGTTTTGTTTATTGCATCACTGTGTATGTTTTTTTTTTTTTTTTAAACATGTAATTTTTTTTTTTTTTTTTTTCTCTGTGCACAACACGCATAGCCGATCTCGGCTGATAGCGGGCCTTATTATTATTATTATTATTATTAAGACGAATTATATTCTCTCACTATAGTATAATTCGTCGATGCCGTTGTATCTACAAACATTTTTGAATTTGGTAATCACGAATTCTATATGCGAGAATTCTTCGATAAGACTTAATAAGGGAAGGAATTTCAAAACAAATTCTATAACTTTTAGCTCCCTAAAGGCTTCAGTTAATATGGCGTAGTACTGTGTATTGCTAAATCCTTGATACTCGAACCATACAATTTTCTCGTACTGCGTTTTTTCGAGTATATCGCACCTACTTTGTCTTTTGCCAATCTCAGCTCTTAACAAATCAATTTTCTGATTAAAATTTCTGACTTCGATACAGGCTGTTATAATCGTTTTGAGACTATTGAGTTCTGACTCTATTACTTCGGTGCGCCTATATCCACCCCATTGGTGAGCTATATGGTCTGTTAAGTAGACCGGATCCCTACCGCGTTCGATAGACATTAAGCAGTTAGCTACGCGCTCTTCCCATAATACAAGTTGATAGATGTTAGTATTTAGACTTTGTAGTAACTAATCCAATGGGTCTCTTTCTAAGACGTTAAACTGGTTGTGATTACAACTAAGTTTTCTGTAGGCTACTGATTCGGGAGGACGATACGCGGGAAAATCAGAAATTAATAACTTAAACTTATTTTGTTTAAATTCATTCCAGTTCCTAACAAGTTGGCTGCTACTAGGCCTAGAATAGTCTATGTCCATAATACTGGTAGACATGTTTAAAGTCTTAATAAATTTTTAAACTAGTTTTAGGTAACCATCTACAAAACGTAGAAATTAAAAAAGAAGAAAATTACGGATTAATTAAGGTGCGTACTCAAATATCCAGGGTTACCATTTGCCGATCACACGATGCTTAGTTGTTACTTAGCTACGCGAACCTGGATATTAACTGACTTAACGCGTTATAACGATATCGGTGACGGTTACTTAAATGTTTAGAGTTGATTTAGCCAAATAACTTAAACTATCATTTAAGCTTAGCCTAATTAATTAGTAAGATGGTTAAAATGCTTAAATACTTATATAAAGAAATCGAGTCTTAGAAACAAAACGCTGTATTACCATGAATAGAAAATGCGATAGAAAATAAAGCAAACTGTACAAATAAATTACTTTAATTCAAAAGTTCATACAAAAAACAGTCGCCGTCGTACAAGTGTACAACGCGAATACAACACTTGCAAGAAAAAGACGTGTTATCAACTAAGACACTAAAAACTCTCTCACCAAAACAAGCGCGTTACTGAATTTAAGTGGTTTGAATAGTTTGAGAGAAAAGAAAGAAAGAAAACCGCTTTCGACTTAGAAGAACACTGTTGAAGTGTTACAATACTTTGCTGTGTTTTAAGGGTCAGTGTTTTTGTTTCCAAATTTCTAATTTTTTGAAAACATATACAAATATGCCCGATTGTAAATTTCAAAGACTCTCAATTTTTCAACGGTCACTGTAGCAAAAAAATAGTTTTTTAACATTTCTTAATATACTTAATTATGACTATTTTAATTGGTCCACGCTTTTTTATCTAAACTGTTTTTTAAGACATCACCCGTGCACGTTTTAATAAAGTTATCATTGTTTGAACATGAAGTCCCTCATAAAAAATATAAGACTTAAGAGTCTAATTAAAATGTTGTTGCTTTACATGTAAAAATAATTTAAAATTCCTGTTTTTTCCACATGTTTGACTATATTGTTAATTTTTTTGGCAACCCTGTAACATTGCTCATAGACAGAGAATTAGAGGTCAAATATTGTGCTTTTTCAATTAAAAATGCTTTGTTTTAACTTTATATAAAATAACCAATCTTTTGTAATTTTTTTTGTTTGTATAGAACTTAAGTGTTCTGACTATTTTAATTTGCTGTCCATAATTACTCCCAAGTATTTATTATTAGTTGTGTTTTTAACAACTGTTTACATGTTTTAACATTAAGATTTATACTTTTGCAAACAATCTTTTTTACTGGGTGTAGAAATGTCTGTTACTTTTAAGACTTAATTTGAGTTTGTTTACCATAAGTTAATCTGATACACTTTTAAATTTTATATTAAAATTTTTACTGTTATTTTAGTATTTTTTTTTATAATATTTTATATAAATTGTTCATTTTTAAAATTAAGGACGCTAAGTCTACTAGTATTACTCTGTAATTCATTTATATTAGTTAGGAATAATAATGATCTTAACACTGAGCCTTGTGTACCCTTGCTTCACTTTTTGTAGGTTGACTCATATCCTCCAAAGTTAACGAGCCGTGGCCTTCAATCTAAATATGCTCTAATTAATAAAGACATATTGCCTCTTACACCATAACATTCCAAATTCCTTAATAAGATATTTCTTTTTACAGATGTACAGTAACCATATTATATTAAATATAATATAAAGTTTTCTCATAACTAATATTAAGTTAAAGCAAGGGACTAAAAGAAACTTCATTTGTTTTATTTTGACTTAAAGACTTAAACATACTTTTGATATTGTGTTTTTTTTGGCGTAGTGTAATTTAGGTGGTGCACATCATCATGTAATCTTTTCCAGTTGTGTCACCTTTGCGAAAAGGACGTGATTGTCTGACCAAGATTGAACTCTTCGCTTTCACTACATTTCTCTGCACAAACTCCAAAGTTTTTACAATTTAAATCTTTTGTTCATTTTTGCCGTTTCTCAATATTTAAATTTTATATAAAAATTGTGTTTTTAACCATTCGATCTTCTCAGTCTCGGTTGCATAACAAACATTTACCAAAAGGGTGTAAACATTCTTTTCTAACGTTAGTTTCATGAGCCAAGATCTTGTATTTAGTCGGTAAAGTTATGATAGTCTGTGGTCGTTTGTATGTTACCATTACATTTTCATTTAGTTGTTTTTCTCTTTCTGTTAATCTCAGCAAGTTTGGAAAGCGTGTCGTTCAAACGCTTATGTTTTCGTTACTTTCCTTCATTTTTTTAGTTGGCGGTCTGAATCAGTCTTACCATTTTACTGTTTTTTCCTGCATCTCTACAACTAAATCCTTGCAAAAGTATGAATTTATGCACTTATCTTTCGATAGTTTTAGAGCTTCTAAATAATCGCAGTCACGCTCACACAACCTTCTTAATCTTATCAACTCATTAAGTACAATAGATTTGTAAATTGAGCGAGGATGAAAAGACCTTCCATTGGTGTAAACTCTATTGTTAGCGACGGGTTTCACAAAACTTTTTACGTAAAACCAACCTTTTTCTTTTTCATCTATGGTGTGATTGACATCCAAAAGCTCTAGTTCCTCGATGTTACTTTTATGAGGCATTTATCTTAAAATATGTTACAAATCATACTTTTCAAACACAAATTTAATTAACAAAATATTGGCAATTGAAACAGAGTTGTTATTTCCTGTAACAACTCCGTTTGTTTGCAAATAAAATGATGTTTTGTTTTGCACTACTACAATTTCTAAACAAAACACAGTAAGATCGACTAAAATCTTACTCACCTGTTTTGAATAATAAACAATGAACTTCACCGCACGATCAACAACAACAGCATCCGAGACAATCCTACGACCGGTTTCATCCTAATTAGGACTCATCAGGCAGAAATAATCGCGAGAAGCCGCTGTTGTGATCTTAAACAAGCGGGCTTTAATTCAAAGTACTGAAGCGACCGTTTGTGGGTAAAGTTGAAAAAATTGACACAGTTAAATCTATACAGAGACGTTGGGCTGTTTTGAATAGTTCATGGATTTTTCGATTGTATTTGACAAGCTAACTTTTACCAATTCACGACTTATGTTAGGGTATAAACGTTGCACATCTCCAGCGACTAAATTTTGTTTTGTTTTAGTTATTTGTGATAAACTTGTTTTTCATAAATCTAACTCTCCTAAAAAAATTTTGCTATCTTAACAGTATTAATTTGTATCATATTTACAAATTTTAATACTTATTTATTTAACTAATATCGCTAAAAAGCGTGTTACTATTAAAATTCTTATTTTGCCTGCAGATTGTACCAGTCGAGTTGGTATTTCAAAAATACTTGTACTCAAAACTTCGGATTTGTTTAAATTATGTGTTTTAAATAATGGGTAAGCATATGCAAATTCGTTACAGTAAGAGTGTTCGGCCATTGTTCCTTTAAATTTTGAGTAAGTTCCGTTTTATATTTTGTTTTATTTGTTTCAGACCGAAGTTGTAAACAACAATCTAGTTTTACTTCCAGAAACAAACTGTTTGAGTTAGATGATTGCAACGGTATAGGAAAAGTCTGCATTCTAATAAAAAACAGTATGTGTTGTTTTAGTTTTAATTTCAAGTTTTATTAAGCTGAAACACTTTAAGTTTTTTGAAACTTTTTCTACTACCTATTACTTTATGCATTACTTACATTATTAATTGTTCAATACTTCATCAGTAAACATATTTTTGTTAAGACTCTTTATTTTATGTGATATTTAGCATTATAGAATATGTTGTATTTTTATTGCAGTTATATAAATAAATAAATACCACATATGTTTTTGTGTGAAAACTTTATTCCGACTAACGGCGTTTCACTGCTCTCAAATAACAGATATAAAGAATAAAGAACAGATATACGGAGTCTATAAAATATTAACACACATTAGAAAAAAAAACATGCATAATTATGTATAATATTTAAGTGAGTAGTAACTATAAACGAACTTTAACGTTTAAAAACAAAGTTTGGAACAAAAATATAAAATTGTCTACATAAACTACAAATTTAATAAAAGCATTTACTAACCTCAAAAATGCTCTAAGAATAGGCAATTTTTTGAAAAGAAACATAAATTAAGTTGTGCAGATATGTTACGTCATAATAAATTTTACAAATTAATCAATAAGTTTCTCAGCTTAAAAACAAACTATGTAGCAAAATGTTTACTAAAAATTTAAACTAAATTTAAAATATTTATACAGTACAGTATACACGGTATATAATAAAATAGAGGAAACATGTAGTATTAAACTTAATGTTTGTGATTGTATATGATAATGTTGTGAAATAAATAAGTGCATAAGTAGACAGAGTTATTTAAAGTAGAATCGTCGGTTGTGGGGACAAATCTTCGATAAATCTTGCCGCTTATTCAGAAGTAGGTCTTTATCTTCTGCTGCAATTACTGCTCTTTCTGTATTGCAAGTTGGGCAAATTCTACTTACTCCGTTGGATGCATGTTTGATCTTTGAAACAATAGTCCACTCCATATTTGACCTTTTACCGTAAATGTGAAATTAGCTCCAGACATAATCCGATAAACGCGTGCTTTGTTTTTTATTTATATTTTTAAAATAAATAAGAAATATAAATAAAAAACAAAGCACGCGTTTATCGGATTATGTCTGGAGCTTTTATCACAGGTACGGTAAAAGGCCAAACATGGAGTGGAGTATTGTTTCAAAGCTCCAGACATAATCCGATAAACGCGTGCTTTGTTTTTTATTTATATTTTTAAAATATATATAAAATAAAAAATATAAATAAAAAACAAAGAACGTGTTTATCGGATTATGTCTGGAGCTTTTTCACAGGTACGGTAAAAGGCCAAACATGGAGTGGAGTATTGTTTCAAAGATCAAACATACATCCAACTGAGTAAGTAGAATTTGCCCAACTTGCAATACAGAAAGAGCAGTAATTGCAGCAGAAGATAAAGACCTACTTCTGAATAAGCGGCAAGATTTATCGAATATTTGTCCACACAACCGACGATTCTACTTTAAATAACTCTGTCTACTTATGCACTTATTTATTTCACAACATTTTCATATACAATCACAAACAATAAGTTTAATACTACATGTTTCCTCTATTTTATTATATACCGTGTATACTGTACTGTATAAATATTTTAAATTTAGTTTAAATTTTTAGTAAACATTTTGCTACATAGTTTGTTTTTAAGCTGAGAAACTTATTGATTAATTTGTAAAATTTATTATGACGTAACATATCTGCACAACTTAATTTATGTTTCTTTTCAAAAAATTGCCTATTCTTAGAGCATTTTTGAGGTTAGTAAATGCTTTTATTAAATTTGTAGTTTATGTAGACAATTTTATATTTTTGTTCCAAACTTTGTTTTTAAACGTTAAAGTTCGTTTATAGTTACTACTCACATAAATATTATACATAATTATACATGTTTTTTTTTCTAATGTGTGTTAATATTTTATAGACTCCGTAGATGTGTTCTTAAATTTATCTGAGAGCAGTGAAACGCCGTTAGTCGGAATAAAGTTTTCACACTAAAACATCTGTGGTATATATTCCGATAAGCTTAGCTTATCAGGATCTCTAGGATTTAACGCCTTTTAATGTTACATCTTATAAATAAATAAAAATATACAGTAATTTTCCTTTATTGTACCAACATATGTTTCTGTGTGTTAACGAATCAACACACTTCAACTGGGTTCTGTAAAAAAATAATTACTGTAATGTAAGAATAGAAGCATAGAATAAAGTAGGTGTATACATGTTTTCATTAAATTAAAATAATTTGTACAGATTTTTATAGATTAATAGTTAATTCTTACATTATTACATTAATCTTACATTAATAGTATATTCTTACATTGCAGCAATTATTTTTTACAGAACCCAGTTGAAGTGTGTTATTCCTCTACACACAGAAACATATGTTGGTATAATAAAGGAAGATTACTGTATAATTTGTTTTTATTTATATTCCAGTGAACTTGTTTCACTAGGATTTTTTGTTAGCAAACAATTAAATCTATGTTTTGAATATTTATTGCAGTTATATTAGTATTTTGTGATATTTTATATAAGAAATTAATTTTCAATAAAGTTAAATTTACTTAGGGCTTATAGGACGGTTTAACATTATTTTTACAAAATTAACATTAGCTCTTAAATGAAAGCTAAAAGTTTAAACTAGAATAAAAAATTTCACTAAGGTTTAAAATAGAGTCTTTTTTGTCAAAAGTTAGTGATACAAATCTGTAGACCGCAATTTTTTTTCTTGTCAATTTTCGCTAAAAACTTTTTTTAATTTTATTTTTAAGCTAAAAGCTATAAATTTTCAAGAAGTGTTACTTGAAGTAATTTTAAAACTTTGTGGGAACATATTAAAAAAAAAAGGATTATGAGATAAAATGGAAAAAAGTCTATTATACATGTTTATTAAAAAAAAGTTAAAAGCTAAAAAATACTTTTTACATTTTTTTAAAGCTTAAAAAAAAGTATACTGAGAAAAAATTGAGAGTATTTCTTCAAAATTTAAGAGAAGATACAATTTTACAAAAAAGTCTGTTTTTCGCCTTTTATAAAGAATTTTAAAAACTTTAATTAAGTTAAGGCCATAGGGGGGGGGGGGGGGTAGACCATGTTTTTTACAAGTTGATCTTATTTTATAGAGTTTTTACTAAGCTTCAAGATGCTTTTTACCGTTTTTAAAAATTCGAATTAGTTTTTGAGATATGACCGGCCAAAGTCGGGCCGCATAACAGGTTCCTTATGGGGAAGGAAAACTAAAACGGCGAAAAAAGACTAATGCATTCAAAATCTATCTCCTCCTTCATTTTTTAAGCAATCTTCTTCAAACTTTCACAGTCTATTCTTTATACAATAACAAAAAAACGTTATTTGTGACTTTAAAAAATTTCAAGTAAAAATACCTTTTTTTTGTAATTTTATGACAAAAATTAAAAAAAAAAGTGAATTTTCATCAAAAAAAATTTTTTTTTACAAAAAAAAGGTATTTTTACTTGAAATTTTTTAAAGTCACAAATAACGTTTTTTTGTTATTGTATAAAGAATAGACTGTGAAAGTTTGAAGAAGATTGCTTAAAAAATGAAGGAGGAGATAAATTTTGAATGCATTAGTCTTTTTTCGCCGTTTTAGTTTTCCTTCCCCATAAGGAACCTGTTATGCGGCCCGACTTTGGCCGGTCATATCTCAAAAACTAATTCGAATTTTTAAAAACGGTAAAAAGCATCTTGAAGCTTAGTAAAAACTCTATAAAATAAGATCAACTTGTAAAAAACATGGTCTACCCCCCCTATGGCCTTAATTACTAATTAATTTAATTAATAATTTTAAATACATTAAAAAGTAAATGATAGCTCAGTTGTTTATGTTAAAAATAAGATTAATAATAAAACAGATTACCCCTTTGTGGCCTTATTTGATTTTAAATATTATCATTTTTATAATTTGAAGTTCATGTTTATTTATAGGTTTATGATAAATGTGTAAAAAAATATTGAACTTTATTCATGTTTTAAATTATTTCGGTTTTAATGGATGTTAAAAAAATTAAATAACTAAACAGAACATTTATTAAGTTAAAGTATAGTAAAAAGTCTAATAAATTTAAATTCAGTCTGAATATTATTTATATTAATTTTATTAAAAATATTTGTTAAAAGCAAATAAATGTTTTCTTTAGATGAAACTCCTTTAAATTCGAACTCAGAAATATGGTTTATGGACAGATCACTAAATTGGTTTTTTGTCACAAGTTCGTTTTGTGATTACTACCGTATAATGATTTTAAGCATTGGAATACCTCATTGGCAATATTTATTTACTAAAGTAGGAGTGCCTCAACATACAAAGGTAATTGCTTTAAGCCCCTTTCAAAGGCAAAATCTTTGAATTAAACTTTATTTAAAATCAAAATTTATGACACAATATTCGAAACAAAATTATTTTACTTTTAAACGTAAAAAAATATAAAATGTGTGAAACTTGCTTAAGTTAAACGTTATAAGTTAAAATACATGTATTTTTAAAGAATTATCACTACTTGTATAAAAATTTTCATATATACTGCTTTAAAAAAAGTCTAGATGAATTTTGTGCTCATAAAGTATGTTTTTATTCGAATTATAAACTAATAAACTCAAACTTTTAACTAATTTAACTAAATACATAGTAAATATACTAAAATTATTTTTGTGAAGTTTAGTAAGTAATACTCGTACTAAAAGTATTAGAAAATACTATTATACTGATATAAAATTTGAAACTAATAAAACTTTTAATAAAAGAAATGGTACAAGCTAATGGCTCCAGTTCGTCTTAGTTTACATCAGCAAAATTTAAAATTGGATGACGACAGTTTATCTAAAGATAAAAAAGGTTATTAAAACTGTTTTTTAATTAATACTACATGTTTTTTTTTTTTATGAAGCAACATATATTTAAAAGTGATGCTTAGCTAAGTTTTAAATTAAAAACATTTAAGCATAAATAAGACTAGATTGTAATTATTTAGCTTTCATAACTAGGTAACTTTTTTAATTAATAAAATCGAGAGTTCTAATAAGAATTGAAAGTGTTTGTCAAATTTTACATAATTTAAACTGAAAAATCAAGATATAAGTAAGATGCTTTTACTCGGTAAAAAATTATTAAAGAAAAGCACCTTAATTTAAAACAGTTGTCTTTTTTGTAAAATGTTAATGTAGCGTTCATTCATGGTCTTTTAAAAAACCTATAGTTTGAAGTATGTGAAATAAAATTTAAAAGATTAAAACTTTGACTTTTAATGTAGGATATGATTATTAATAAAAAAGAGTAATTTACATAAAATTTGTCATAAGTTTTTATTTAGATACTTTTTGACTTAAAAAAAAGTTTTCAGATGTTTTTTTTTCATGTATGAAACATAAGTATTTTATCCACATGTCTTACTACTACAATTTTTTTTATAACTTAGAGGTTCTCAATAAAAATGTTTAAAAGAGCTTTATACTTAATACATCGTTTATATCCAAGTTAAGAGGGTTTAAAATTAAATTAATCTATACCAGTTCTAAATGTTGAACTATGTTGAGTATGTGGCGAAAACAGGTTTAACAAAGTAATCATTTCAAGTTGAAAGTTCATATATTAAAAAATATTTATTACAAATTCAGACAGTTACTAGTTTGCTAGATTGCATATTTTTTATTTTTATTTTCATTTTTATTTTTTATTACTTTGCATAATTTGTAATTTTAATTTTGCTTAGTTTGTCTTTTTAATTTTTTTTTACAGAATCGCAGTTTGATAATCCATTCTGCAATGAAATTTAGTTGCTGTCGGAATTTTAAATAAACATTTAAAAATATTTCAAAGAAATGCTATTAGTTTTGAAAATGTGCTAATACTATGAAAAAACCACTAAAACTAATTTATGCTATTGTTTTCGAATTTACCTCTCTTCTATATTCATTACTGAGAAATTTAAAATGTTTTATTTTTGCAAAAATAAAATTAGTTTAAGAAGTTTTTGAAAAAGTTGATATATCGAGTCTAGTTCAACGATTGTGATCTAGCTCTACTTTATTAATTCAGTTCAATTCTAGCTTTTAGCTATCACAGCTGTTTTTATATTAGCTTTTTAACTAGCTATTGTTGGTTTATATTTAAGAAAAATTAAAATTTTTGTCATATTTTTCAACGCCTGTAGTTCTAGTAATTTTGAGGCCAAAGAGGGGCAGTAAGCCACTTTTTTATAACTTGATACCATTTTAAACATCTTTAACTTAGATAGCAAATTATTTTTACCGTTTCTTAAAACTTAAGTTAGTTATAACCTACAGATAATTGTATGAAAGACACAAAATAATATACAAAAAATTACTATAACACGTATAATGGTGTAACACACTGATAATAAATTTTGTTGTTCTCAATTTAATTGTAACTAGTATTTATTTTGGCCATAATCAACAAAACTGAGTTATTTTGCATCGCCAATAAAATATAATGAACTTCACCACACCATCAACAACAAAAGCATCCGAGACAACCCACGACTGGTTTCGTCATTTTTATAATCAGACAGGCATACTCGCGAGAAACCACTGTTGAGCTTTATCCAAGCGGGTAAAGTACATAAGGGTAAATATTTATCACTTCAATTGTATAAATTTCAATAAATGCAATAAATTTTTTTAAGATGTAAAGTTATACGGAGTTAAGTTTTAGAGATCCAAACAAGTAGAGCTCATTGAAAAATATAAATATCTATTTATATACGCAACACTATTAACTTATGTACATATATATAAACAAAATTTAATTAGATTTGTTTATCTGAATAAATTTTAAACTTAGCCCACTTGGAAGGGATTTAAATTCTTTATTTTATAGTGCAAATAAAAAATGAAATATATTTAACTTATTTTTTTTTAACTTGGTTATTAAAACTTACACTATAATAATTTATACCTTGAACAAGTTCTTATCTTAAAATCATACTAGTGTTCTTTTTTAAACTTAAAATATAAGTGCATTAATCTAGCTTTTCTGATTTTTAATTTTAAGTATATATCTATGTTATGTACTTTTTACGTTTTAGATAACAATAAAAGTTTTCGACTTAAATTTAAGGAGAATGATCAATTCAAAATTTAAAATTTTATTAACAATACAATGTTTCACTCGCTTGAACCTAATCAAACAAGATCATCAGTTGAATAAAATTTTATTCAAATAGATTCTTATAAGATTAACTGATCAAACTGATGAATAATATTAACTAATCAAACGAGATCATCAGTTGAATAAAATCTTATTATAAAATAAGATTTTATTCAACTGATGATCTCGTTTGACTTGGTTCAAGCGAGTGAAGCATTGAATTTTTAATAGAATTTAAAATTTTAAATTGATATATTTATGTTACCATAAATATACCTAACTTATAAACACATAGTTTTGTCTGCTTTTTATTTTTATGTTAATCTTTTGCAGACTACGCTGAGCTGTTCATATTTTATGAGCTGCGAAGCACCTTAAACCTACAAAGTATTGCGTACAAAAACTTTGTGAATATTAAGACTTGGTAGTAGACAAATGACGAATACCGAATTAATAATAGAAAACTTATCATGAAAAAAAAATGTTGAAAAACAATAAAAGAAAAGCGATGTTAAATTCGGCGTGCGTAATAAAGGTTGCTCCATTCCAAAAGTTACATCGGTAGTGCAAGGAATATCTGCCAAATATATAACCTAGACCGCATGCAAAGACATCAGAAAGTATATAACATCTGTTTAAAAAAGGCAAGATATTTCAACAGCTTCAACAGCTTTGTACACAATCGACGGGTTTTCTACAAAAAATATTTTTGCGTACTTCCGCCTTTCCACTTTCACCTTTAAAAAAAAAAACAAAAATTTTAATGTACTTTTGTAATCAGCAAACCTAATTTTAGTCCACAGTTTTTTATTTATTATTAGTTTATACCAGGGTTTCCCAAAGTGGGCGATATCGCCCCCCTGGGGGCGATTTTAGTAATTCGGGGGGCGATAACTAGTAAGGGGGCGAAAAGGGGGCGATTTTAAAATTTTGGGTTGTCATAAAATTTTTACTTTATATCTTGCTATTTTACTAATTTTAACTTGCTATTAAATATTTGACTCTGAGGTAAAACTTAAACAAAAAAGTTTATTGTGTTTATGTGAAATATAGAGAAAAAATCAAGTACTTATGGCTCCTACTTTCATGTTAATTACATATATTTTCTTATTTAACAATTACATAGATCATAGACGATCGGAATTCCTCTCCCTATTTTTTAACCTGAAATACATGTTATTTAGGATCATAAATGCTTTGTAAAAATCTATGTTTTCTATATTAACTAAACCTCATGATACTTCCAATTGTTTTTTGAAAAGTTATTAAGTTAGACTAAGAAATAAAACTATACAGGGTTGCCAATTTACCTAAAAACCTGGAATTTGACAATTTACGCAAAAAAAATCTAAAATCTGGAACTTTTAACAATTTCAACATATTAAGTAGTAAAATTTCAATTTGACACAAAAAGCTATCATGTAGATAAAAATATAGATCCTTTTCGTGACAGATCTTTTTGAATAAAACGACTCACAGGAAACCTTCTCAGACTTACAAACTGGCCTTGAACTTAAAGTAATTTTTTCCAAAGAACGATATGAAAGCTTTTGGACTCAACAAAAACTAAGGCAAAAGTATCCAATCATTTGAGAGGAATTTAGATTGTTGTGTATAGTTTTTCCTTCTAGTTATGTTGTTGAGAAAGCTTTTAGTTTAGTTATCAACATCTTGAGCAAAATATCTAATCTAGATATTTGTAAAGGAGGTGACTTGAGGCTTTATTTGACTGATTTAGAATCAGATTAGAAAAATTTGCAAGCATTCATGAACCTCATCCTTCGCATTATATTACAATTCAGTAGCAGACATTATTTTATGAAAGGTTTATTTATTTATTTGATCTTTTAAAATACTTCTTATTTAACCTAGTTTGTATTGTATTTAAGTAGTCTTTTTATATTAAAAATTATTCTAAGTTATTTATTCTATAACAGGTTTGCATAATTCCTAATATATATTAATTACGGTAGACTTCCTCTTGAGTTCGCACTTTTTAACCAAAAAAAAAGTTCAAATTTATATTTTCTTAAATTTAACTTAAATAAAATCTATTACTAACTAAGTATTAATAAAACAAAAAATACACAATATTTAATAGCTTATATAGATCTTTTTTTTTTATGAATGTTTGTTTTATGTTTTAATTGATTTCATATTTATTCATAACGTTATTGCATATAACATATTTAAATTTATCATTTTGTATAAAAAATGGTAACAATTTTTGAGGTTAAACTTTTTGATTTTGTTCAAAATGCGAACTGAAGAGGAAGTCTACTGTATTTATAAAATGGTTTATGTTTTAAATATGTTAATAGCTTTGTTTTGACCTGGTTAATTTTGTAATTTATATTTGTCGATTTACATTACACTAAAATTTTTTATAGTATAGTGGTTAAAGTATTTGTTTGAAAGAAATTTATTTAACATATTTTTGTGATTACTCGTTTCATCTGTATAAAAAAAAATGATAACCATTAAAGTTTTTATTTCAAAAATTATTTTTTGGTTTTAAAAGAGTATAGATTTGATGTCTCTATTTGAAATGACTTCAAATTTTTTATTTAAAAAATTGTTAAACTCAAATTTATTTTCTAATTGATTTATTATTGTAAGAAAATCTATATATTAAATAATTTTAAACTATTAATACAACTGTTTTTGTTTTATCTTATTTTTTAATATATTAGCTATTAGAATATGTTGTTTAATTTAATAATTCAACAATAGCTTTTAGTTTTTCACTATTTTCTTCTGGTAAACTATTATACGCTAATAACTAGAGAAAAATTAAAATTAAACAGTTTTAAATAAGCCATCAAAAAGACTGCTACAGTGACAAAACAAAGTTTTAACATAATTTAAAGAATTTTTTAATTGATTACTTTCTGTTCCCATAACTAACTGTAAAACATTTGATTTTTTTGGAATTTAAATTAAGAAAAAAAATGTTAAAATTAAGGTTTAGTTTCTTAAAGGTTATTCCAAGTCAAATACTATTTAATGGTTAACTACTACAAAAAATATTGTTTAAAATGTTAAAAATTATTTTTTTAATTTTACAACTAACTTGCTTATTATATATCTTAGCATTGAAATAAATAATTTTACTGCATTAACAGAAGCTATTGATAAAACCACTTTTCATGAGATAATGAGCCAGTTGGTCAAACTTCCTAAAACTAGATCAGCAATGGTGGTTTAATATTTATTTTACTATGTTTAAAATAATCTGTTCATTCTTTTATAGTTTTTTAATCTCTGGTATTTAATTTTAGAACATGCCTACTTATAAAATAATTTAAGTATTTTGTGCGGCTTAAATAAGTTACTTAGTATTCACTTCTAAATGTCCGAAATTCGTTAAATGAGAGATAGTTATAATGTCAGGTTTCAGTTATGATTTCAGATGGGTAGCGTACGGTCCAGATCCAATCAAATTTCGATCTGCTAAGTAACTTGAAAACTACTTGTGCAAAATAAACAAAATTTAGTTTTTTGATGCTTATGATTTTGAAATAGAATTTCAATTTGGTTTTCAGTTACTTTAGTATTTCCTAGATCACAATAATAGTAAATCATTTTATTACAATTATGCTCGAGCTTTTTAATTTTCTCTTTGTTATTTTTTTAAAATATGCAGCCTGCAATTACATTTTTTTAACGAGTTGAAACAAGAAAAGATTTTTTAGTAAACATGAATTGCTGACTACAAAAGTTGTCCACAACAACCCTAAAAGTTTTATTAATTTCAAAACAGTTCATATTTAATCAGGATTGATTACTGATTAAACAAGGCTTTTTAAAATTTAAGTAATTTAAGACACTTTACTGGGCTTATAAGAAAACAACTGTAACTTAATATCCCAAGCCCTTTAAACTACTTTAAACACAGCCAAAAAGTGCGTGCATAAGAAATACCAGACTAAATTACATATCGAACACAAATTTTTAGGCTCAAAAGTTTGTACTCAAGAGAAAAACTACTTTTTAAAATTGTGGGGGGCGATTATTTTTCAAATTTCTGAAAAGGGGGCGATATAGTAATTGAGTTTGGAAAACCCTGATTTATACTCTACTTTTAACTTTTTACCACTCAATAAAAACTTTTTGTTATTTGTTACCTTTTAACTTTTATGAAAACTAAGTTCGAAACAATAAGCAGGGACTTTTTATTTTTTCGCAAACAAAATCAGCGAGGATTATTTTTTACTGCAGGCTTAGATTAATGCTTAATAGATTCAATATGCTTCTTTTCTATACACTCAAAATAATTCTACAATTTTTTGTTTTACTAATTTTTAACTGATTTATTTATAAAAATACAATTGTAAAAATACAAGTTTATTGATTCACAGATTTAAAAAAATCAATTTTTCACTAAATTGATAAGATTATTGAGATCTTCAGAAATAATAAACATCTGAAAATCAAAATAAGCAGTTATGTAAACATAAAGGCCTAGCAGTAGTTCACAAACTATATTTAAACACATAACAAAAATCTAATAAAAAAAGCAGGTAATTGAGCTAAAGGTTACCATGAACAAACTTGTAAAATAAATTTATAAAATTAGTAAAACAGCTCCAACTTTAAGCACATTTTTATGACGTAAATATTATTATTAGATTGTAAACCTCAATACGAGTTTTAATATTTAGTATTAGAAATCTTCGTAAACGTCAGTTGATTTCAATATTTATTTATTATCAAATTCTTGTTTTTAAAATATCCTAAAATTAAATCGTTTCAAATACCATAAGAAAGTACTATTAAGTTGAATTTCACAACTATTGTATAATCTGTATAAGCTTATTTAACTAACGATTGTAAACTAATAGTGTTTATAACTAGTTTACATTGCAATTTAAATTGTACTGTCAGTTTGTATTTAGATAATCACGTATTCATTTTCTTATTTATTTTCTATTTTCTAAGACGCTAATTTGTTTCAGAACTCGTGAAATGTGTTACTAGTTTAACACAGAGAAACGTGCGTCAGTTTCAATGAAGAAAGTAACTTCGTAAATTGTTGTTATGTTCTAACGAATTTTTTTCGTACAGTTTTTTTTTAAACATTCTGGAATTCTAATATATTATACATATGTTTTTTTTAGTAATATTTTTTCTTAAAGTCCAGTGAGCACATAGTTATTTTTTCAAGAATTCATTAAAAACAACTTTTAAAAAGTTTGATGACCACCGCTCTTTATCACAAAAGTTATTTTATTTTTTGTAAATTGTTAAGCGTTTGATAGCTAAGATAATATTCAACCAGCTTAAAGAAACAAGATGAACTGGATATGGCTTAAATATTTTAGATTGATGTTTATACTTAATTTATTTACTTCTTGTATGATATATCATAATGTAATTTACTTATAAATTACTTATTATTCATATAGATAACCTTAACAAAGTTCTTGATTCAAAGTACTTAAATTTATTTCATAACTCTATCTAATGTCAAAACAATATCTTTATATTAAACAGATTGAAAAATTTTGCACTAATGTTCTATAATGTATAACGGGTGCAAAATCATTCAATTTCTAACAATTCTAATTCCGACATTTCTAGTTCTTAAAATTTTGAATTATTATGAATCATTTATTTAAATAGCTTCCTTTTTTAAAATTGTTTTCAATATTCTTGTTAGTTAAATTTTTGCAGAGATTTTTATTTTTTTCAAGTTAAATTGATATTTTAGATAAGACTAAAACTTTTTCAAAATTTACTTAAGTATGGATTTTATAAGGTTTAAAACTTTAGAGAACTTTAAAAGAAAAAAAAGTTGTTTGAAATCTACAAATTTCTTCTTCAAACAATAATTTAGAAACAATATGAATAAAAATAAAATTTGTATATATTCCTCGACTTCCGACAGTAATAGGCACCGCTGCCTTCATAGGAGCTCAAAGGAGTGGTTACAACAGTTATCATAGGGCTTAGTTGCCGAAGACTTGAATCATTTAAAGATAAAAACGATAATCATGGGACTCTGAGTTCGGATACTTGAAATAAAAACGGTATGAAATATTTTTTTTTGTACTGCTAGGAAGTGGACGCGAACTGTAAATGAAGATAAATTTAGTATTTGTAAGGTTTCTACGTAGAGTAAACTTGTTATTCATTAACCGACATTAAAAGTTCATGTTTAAACTCGTGTGAATAAAACTCAAGCGTCGTGTACTTTTATAGTTTTCAGTCGTAAATTAATTAAATTATATCAATGTTTTCTTTTATCATTTGTAAAATAAAATTAAGTTGCTATATAAGTTTATGTCAATAAAAAAGATATAATAATATAATTTTATTTGTTTTATGTATACGGTTAGCAATAATGGCGTCCCCTGGTTGGCTCAGTTATTTAATTTTCAAATTGTCAAGGTTTTCAGTGTGCCAAGAGTGTGAATCATTTTGACACATCAGCAGCTTTTATAGGAACTAGACTTTTTAAAATTTTAATAGGTTTTTTTCTTTAATATCTTAGTAGTTCAATTAAAAACCATTTGTAAAGCAAACTATCAAGATACAGTTCAAGTTATTGTTTTACCTATGTCTTTAACTAGTCTCATAGTTTAGCGGGTTATATTTTTAAAATTAAACATTAATTATTTATGTTTTAAATTGTATTTGTAGTAGTAAGTCATTTGTTAACAAATACTATACTTATAATTTATAGAATTTAAATATTACTTTCATCTTCACTTAGCTTTTTTTTGGTTTGTTTTATTTCATAAGAAAATATTTTTTTAGTCTCCTGTTTTTTTTTTGGTTTATGATATCTTTAATTATTTTGTTTATAATATATTTTTATATTAAACTTATTACTGAAGATTCCTATTTGGCGGAACATTGTTATTAAGAAAAATATGAATAGCTAGTTTCTCAAAAGTTTGTCTTTTGCTAATTGCATAAGTTTAAAACTATAACTGTTCATTTTCTAAATAAAAGTGTATATTTATTACATGTTACTAAACTGTTTTGTTTGAAAGTTAGAAATAAAAAAACTCTGTAGAAATTTTATTTTTTCCGTAGTCAATAACTTAATACAGTTTTTTTTACCATTAAAATACCATTATATCATGTAAATTATTACTAAGTTAAGTGTTTTTAATGCATTTTTTAATTTGAAGTTTAAGTTTTTTAATGTTAAAAACATTTTTTATGCAAGTTGAACTACTTCTAGTAAATAAGTGTTGTGTAGCTCAATGGTCGAAAGGTCTTTTTATACACCAGGTACTTCGGACATATTTATGAGCTTTAATTTATTTTTTGTGTTTAATAAACCTTTATTGTTTTAGTATTTACGTTAACAAGATAATGATATTCTACTTATTTTGTAATTACTGTTTTCCAAAAATTATAATTTTTTTTAAATTTCAGGTTCTTTTTCAAATATTAATTTTTCAAAAGTTTTTCAAGAAGTAGATCCAAAGCCAAAAACAAACGAAAAAATTTATAAACAAAAACTAAACACTGGAACTAACAAAAACAAACCAAACTTTAACCACACAAAGTTTGTTTTTATCTCTTGTTTCTATTTAGCTTCTAATTAATTACATTTAAAGCTTTGGAATTTAAAATAATTTGAATATATAATCTTTTTTAATCTTTCTGATTATTAGACCACCATCTCTTAGTAGACTAAATATATAATTTATCATGTTTTATTGTTTATCAATTACGACCTTATAATACTTTAATTGAAATTTTAGTGCTTTATATTTTTTCTTTGTTTCACAAAAAAAAAGGTTTTTCATTAGTTAGTTATTTATTGCATCTGTAGCTTTATAATACACATAGGTTTTGCATCAATCAACTAAATAAAATGTTTTTATGTAACTATTTATATCAAAAAAGTTGATCATCTATCTAAAGAATGTAATGTTCTATTAAAATGTTAAAACAAGCTTAATCGCTAAAAACGAATTTAATCTAATTTAGTGGTGGGCAAGGTTTTTAATCGGCAGGCCGGATCCGGAAAAATTTAGTCCTTAGCAGGCCGGAATATTTCCAATTAGTAATCTAACATACTCAGTATACGGATCCGGTAGGATAATTCCTTCTTAGATCCAGATCCTGATTAAAATTATTATCCGGGTCTAGGCGGATACCAACTTTATGGATCCAGTTGATCACTATTTCGAATTAATTTAATTCACAAATTTTTCTCAAGTATGAAATTATAAGATAATATTTATAAAGTTTTTAGATTTTTATATTTATTAAAATCCTAGGCAAAATAAATTTTTGTTTGTAAAATTTAATACAAAGTTTTATACAAATTTTGTAGTATGTATTGACCTTGGCGGGATGGTTATTTTCATCCGCGGGCCGGATTCAATTGAAATTTAAAAAACGTTCCTGAGCCGGTCATTTTCACTCTGCGGGCCGGATCACGCCCGCGGGCCGTACGTTGCCCACCCCTTATCTTATTATAATAGAAGCAGTTAATTTCAAAAATTTTCATTTGTAACCTGCATTGATTTATAATGTTTTATTATAACTTAACAATTTTTATGTTTTTATAACTTAAACTTTTTTAAACTTTCTACGTTGCTAACCTTTTTAATCGTCACGTTGCTAAATTTTACTTTTTAAACTCTGTACGCTTTTAATTTTTCTTAATTTTTTATCCTTTGAACTTTTTGAAGTATAAATTTTTTAATCAAACTTGTTTGCTCAAACCGCTGAAAAATTTTCCTTTAGTAGTGAGAACTTTTTAAAGAAATTTAGATTTAACTTTAATTTAATTTCAGTTAAATGTTAACCAAGTTTTATTTTTGTTTGAATATATTTAAAGCTATTTTAGTTTAATTAGATTTTAATTTAACTTAAGTGTTAACTTGAATTTAATTTAAGTTTAAATATATATTCAACTTAATTTTAATTTAGTTTTAATTTGATTTTAATTTGTTTTAATTTTAATTCAATTTTAACTTTGTTTGAATTTTAATTTCATTTTAATTTGATTTCATTTTAGTTTTAATATAGTTTTAAGTTAGTTTTGTTATAGTTTTAACTTCAATCTAAATTAAGTTTTATTTTAATTTAACATTAATTTAGTTTTAATATAACTTTAATTTAGTTTTAATTAAATTTTAGTTTATTTTTATAATTAATTTTACTTTTATTTTGATTTTAATTTAATTTTTAAATAAATTTTAGTTTAATTTTAATATAACTTTAATTTTAATTTAATTTTAGTTTTAATTTTAACTTTACTTTAATTTAATTTTAGTTTAATTTTAATTTAATTTTAGTTTAATTTTAATTTAATTTTAATTTAATTTTAATTTAATTTTAATTTAATTTTAATTTAATTTTAATTTAATTTTAATTTAATTTTAATTTAATTTTAATTTAATTTTAATTTAATTTTAATTTAATTTTAATTTAATTTTAATTTAATTTTAATTTAATTTTAATTTAATTTTAATTTAATTTTAATTTAATTTTAATTTAATTTTAATTTAATTTTAATTTAATTTTAATTTAATTTTAATTTAATTTTAATTTAATTTTAATTTAATTTTAATTTTAATTTTAATTTAATTTTAATTTAATTTTAATTTAATTTTAATTTAATTTTAATTTTAATTTAATTTAATTTTAATTTAATTTTAATTTAATTTTAATTTAATTTTAATTTAATTTTAATTTAATTTTAATTTAATTTTAATTTAATTTTAATTTAATTTTAATTTATTTTAATTTTAATTTAATTTTAATTTAATTTTAATTTTAATTTAATTTTAATTTAATTTCAATTTATTTTTAATTAAACTTAATTTTAACTTATTTTTTATTTAATTTTAATTTTATTTTAATTATATTTTAATTTTTGTTTAAGTTAAATTATACTATAATTTTTATTTAAATTGTAATAAAGTTTTATTTTCAATTTAATTTTAACTTAACTTAAACTTAGTTTAAATATTATTTTAATGTAAATTATAAACAAATGTTTATTAAGTTTTTATTCACTTTACTATAATTTTGATTTTATATTAACTAATTTTAATTAGCTTTCAGCATAATTTTATTTAAATTCTAGCTACGTTTAAATTAATTATATTAATTTAATTTAAATATTTATAGAATTTAGTTTACTTAGAAATTCATTGTACTTTAGTTTTCTTTAAGTATTATTTTGTTTAAATAATAATTTGAATGTGTTCTACTCGAGTTTTCGTATAGTTTTGTTTAAATTTCAATTTTTATATATATTTTTTTAAATCTTCTTGCTGTACAATTGATTTAGCATACTTTTTTTTCATAATATAAAACTTATTTTCTTTTGTTCATCTACGTTTCATAATGTGTTCAAAACATACTTCTTTAGTTTTGCTCTATACTACATTGACTGCATAATTTTAAAGGAAATACTTACTCAAGAAAACGGTAATATTTGTTTTTGTCCTAATTATGTATTTTTTGTTCTTTAATGATTTTCCAAAAAAAACAGCTTTAGTCAATGTTTTTAGATATTTCTTTTTAACCTTAAATTTTTTGAACAAATTAGTGAGTCATCTTAATTATTCAAGTTTGTTTTTTGCGGTATTTTTTAAGCATATAACGAAAATAAAGTTAAGAGAAAAACTAAAATTATAGTCAGCTAGATTTTTAGAAATTCAAAAACAGATTATATTATTTTTTTAAATATCGTTAATTTTTACTGACTCCTTGAAGCTTTCATATTGCATATACTGTTGGCCCTGGGCAGCAAAACGTCGTAAATAGAGAAAATAAAATGTTAACTCTTTAAATAAAAAATCTAAATCTGAATCTTAGTATTATGTCTTACCAACTAAATGATTAATATGTATTATTTAAAAACTATTCTATTCGATAATTAAGAGCATAAGGGGAATCCGATTTTTTTTTTACTAAAAATAACATTGGATCTTATATGAAAGCTTGAAGTACAAACTACAATCCAGTTTTTATAGAATTAAAAATCTTATTTAACTTTTGAGATATTGTAATTTTTATAAAAAGTTTCCGATACAAACATATGGACTGCAACTTTTTTAGGGTCAATTTTTTTGAAATTTAAAGAATCACTAAAAACCTATCTTCTCCTTCATTTTTAGAGCTAGAGGACCTTAAGTTTGTTTATTTTCAGGAATGGTTCCTGTTACAGTTGAAAAGACTTTGAATGTTGGAATTTAAAAAATACTTAAAAGTAAAAATTTTAGATGAAAAAATCAAAAAAAAAGTGTTTTTTTTTTTAATAGAAATTTTATTTTTCAAGATAAGAAATCCCTGCATTCAATTTTTTAAAAATCTAGTAATACACTTTCTGTGAAAATTTGAAGAAGATTGCTTAATAAAAGAAGGAGGAGATAAATTTTTAGTGAAATGGTCTTTTTTAGCGTTTTTAGTTTGCGCCTTCCATTAGGAACCTATTGAGGTCACCAACTTTGATCGCTCATATCTCAAAAAATATTTTGAATTTTTTCAAGCAGTTAAAAATGTCTGATAGCTTAGATAAAACTCTATAAAATAAGATCAACTTGTAAAAATCAAGGTTTACCCCCTTTTCCCTTAAAAATATAATATAATAATATACCATTTGCAACTTAATATGAATAAGTTATTCATTTTGTTTTTATCTTAATTTATTCATACGTCATAATTTAAAGTTATTTTTAAGCTACTCACTTAACAAACATTTTTTCAAATTTCATTTAAAATTGATCACTTGACAAAGAAATCTTGTATGATTTTGAAAAGCTTTGTGTAATAAAATATAAAAAACAAAATGAATAACTTATTCATATTAAGTTGCAAATGGTATATAAATACGTTCAAAAACCTTCCTATAATAGTACTTATAATATAATAAGTTTGTTTATTTTCTTAAAATTAAAAATTAAAAAGTTAATGGTTTAATGTATTATAAAAATAGTTTTTATGCTTAATAGTACTTTGGTTTCTAACTAAGGTATTAAAGTTTACAAAATTAAATAACTAATTAAAATAAAATACAAAATAATATTTAATTATTAAAATATAATAAAAAAATAGGTACCAAAAGAATCATAGTAGAACATGTCAAGGTAGCAAACCCTGGATGTAGTTTTGTTGTGAATAACGGTTATGAATGTTTAGTATTAAATCAAGTAACAGATACAGTTGCTCATAGATAAACTATTTAGTCTTTTTTTTTAATAAACTTCAGTACATAACAATGTAATAGGTGTGTTACTTTGTGATCATTATAAGTAAGTTATAATATATTTAAAAAAAAGTATTGGAAAGTTGTAAACTTTTTACTACATTTTACTAAGAATTATCCGATAGCTCTATATAAGTAAATAATCTCTTTAGTACTGTTTCATAGTACTATTTGTAATCTTCTTTTATGCTTTATATTTTGACATCACGTCTTAAGCCTGAATAACTAATTAAATCAACTGCTTTTTTAGTTGTTAATCTCATTTTAATAATAGTCTAGTGTTAAAAACTTTTAATGCATTTACAACAGGTTTTTTATTAAAATTTTGTAACTTTTTTATATTTTTGCAATGTTTAAAGATTAGAAAATTTTACGCCTATAATAATTAAGTAAAGTTTTTACATTTTTTTTTATAGTATATTCTCAAAATGTTTTGTATAAAAATGACACAAATTAACTTAACATGAAAATTTTTTTTTTAAGAGATATAATTAAAGTATTTTTTACATCGTTTTTCAGCTTTTATTTCAAATATATTTTCAAGGTTGATAAAAGAATTAAAATATAATTGCTAGTAATCAAAAGTATATTTTAAGTTTAAACTAGCTATGCCAGTAAAAAATTATAAATTCAGTTTTGATTCTTATATCTATAAACAGATAGATGGAGTGGCAATGGGTAGTCCACTTGACCCTATTTTAGCCTACATTTTGTAATATACCCGATAGGTCTTAAAGGATTAATTTTAGCTGCAACTAGTACACTCAAGAAAAATTGACCCTACCTTAGCTATATAATATTTAACTTCGTCATGATAAAACAATTTTAACAATTGACGTTATATCAAGTTGTAGTACTAAAAACTGATGAAAAATATCGTACATTCCAAATTATTTTTTCAATATATAATGAGGTTGTTAAACATTGCTTTTAACGTAAAGATTCTTGCTATAAAAAAATAAATATGGTGTTAAGAAGCAAACCTTTTTAACGGACTGATGTTGATTTTCTAAACTTAATTCTCTATAAATCAATTTAAGTTTTTTAATTTTTAAAACTATGGTATTTTAAGTGGGTAGCTGTTAAAATTGTACGAGGGGACCAGATCGCACGTAGATACTTTTGCACAAGCAGACAATTTTGCATGGAGACTTTTTTGCGCAGGTTAAATTTTTTTTAAATTATAATTAATTTTTTTTTTTCTTATAAATTTAGTTTTTTTTAACCTTCACTAATACCCCTTACCCTCGGTCGGTAGCTTTTTTTATCTTTTATTTTTATAATAATTACTATTAGTTATTTTTTTATTTTTGCTATCACTGATACCCTTACCCTCAGTCATTAACTTTTTTTTTCTTTTTGTTTTTTTATTAAATTATCATTTGAGTTATTTTTTTGAATTTTTTATTTCTGTTTTTTTTTACTCTCGTGCAAAATGTAACTCGTGCAAATTTGTCTTCGTGCAATTTTGTGCACTCGTGTAATTTAGTCCCCTCGTATAATTTTGTCTTCTTGCAATTGTGACTCGTTCCAATTTTAAGTTTATACATATTAATAGTAATATTAATGCAACAGTAATTAGTTTATTTTATTGTTCTATTTTAAAAATTATTAAGATTTTTGACCAACACCAGTAGCCTTTGTAGAGTCTTGTGATAAAAATATGTAATACACGAATTTATGTACAATAATACTGTTAAATAAATACTCTTTAATATTAGAGTTCTTTTATGGGACTGCAAATCGTAACATAAACAAAAAAAATATCGAATCAATCACTATACTTAAATTAACAAAATAAAAGTAAAAACACAGACCTTAATAGAATCGATTCAATTAGAGTTTTGTTGTTTTCAAATTTTCTAAAACTAGTTCTTTATGTGTCTGCAGGTTCCTATCAACTCAGATATTCTGTTTGTACAATTATATTTTTATTTAAATATCATAAGTGTTATCTTTAAGCGTAGTCTTAAGCTTTATCGCCAAGCTTAGTTTTTATTTCGGCTGCTAAAATATTCCAGCTTTTCTGGTATCCTGTATTTTTATTTAAATATTCAATTGATTATACACTTTAGAAGTAATTTCTGTTTTTTAAGTTGGTTATTTTAATGCTTAAATTTTTTTTAATACATTTAATAGTGTCAAAACTTATCTAGGTTTTAGTTTCGTTATCTGCTATAATTTTGGCTTTAAAGTTAGGGAACGGGTCTAAATTACACGAGGTTACTAAATTGCACGAGAACAAAATTGCATGAGTGCACAAATTAAATGAATTCAAATTTGCACGAGGGCACAAAATAGCACGAAGACGATTTTGAACCAAGGTTCAATTTTCACGAGTTACATTATTGCACGATAGTAAAAACACAGAAATAAAAAACAAAAACATAGTTTAATAAAAAAAAAGTTACTCACCGAGGGTAAGGGTTAGGGGTAACAGTGATAGTAAAAATAACTAATAAAAAATATTTTATAAAAAAAAATTCAAAGCTACCGACCGAGGGTAAGGGTTAGGGGTAACGGTGATAGTAAAAAAAAAAAAACTTAAATAAATAACTCACCAACTGAGGGTAAGGGTTAGGAGTAACAGCTATATTAAAAAACAAAAAAAAGTTAAATTAATAAAACAATAAAAAAAAATAATTTAACCCGTGCAAAATTGTCTACTCATGCAAAAGTATCTTCGTGCAATTTTATCACCTCGTGCAAAAATGTCTTCGTTCAAAAGTATCTTCGTGCAATTTTGTCTCCTTGTGCAATTTTGTACGCTTGTGCAAATTTGACAGCTACCCTTGGAGTTAATGTTTTTTTTTGCAACGACCTGCCTCCAGAAAGTATCTTTTTTTTTCCTGCAGGATTGTTGTTTAGTTTCAAGATCAATCAGGTATGTTGTCATTTATTACCCTAAGTATTTTTTGTGGTTTTTTATCATATATCTCTAGCATATTAAGGTAGTAAACTTTGGACTAATTTGCCTAAAGACTTCAAAAAGCAGGCTTATTTAATAAAGGACCTGATTGATATGAGATACTTTTTAGTAATAGAACAATTAAATGGTTAAATTATAGATAGACTACAATGGTGTATTTTTGTTTTTTTATGCTTTAGAATTTTACCGATAATTACTAATTTTAAAGATAGTCTTGCAATTCTTTTTGATATTTTAGACTGTAGCGACTACTATAAATTTAGACTACTGCTAAAACTTTATTTGGTAACTTATTATTTCATTTACAAAGTCTTTAATATATTTTCTTTAAATTTCTTAAACCGTTAAACTACCTAATATTTTTTTCTGTTTTAACTTGTGTTTTTTTCTTATGTATTTTGTTTTTATGAAGTTACAATCTAGTTACTATCTTAATGATATTTTATTTAACACAAAATGACAAAGTAAATAATTGGTGTGTAGCTCGATGACAGAAAGGTGTTTGTATACACCAAGTCCGTTGAACAAAAAAATTGAGCGTTGATTTTTTGTTGCGTTCAATAAACTATTATAATGTTAGTATTATATATTTTTATATTTTAAAAACAAATGTAGAGATCTCTACTTCAAGAGAAAAATTATTATATGTGTTTCCTTTTATATATATGCTTGTTAAAATTAGGAAAATTTAAATTCTTATAATTATCGCAAGCATATATTTTTTAATTTTATACAGCTAAGTTATAATTCAAATTAACCACATAAGAAAGTATTTTAATTTCTAACTCTTATACTACTAACAAATATCATTTCATTTAATCGATGTATAGTTTTTAAAGCTTACAAAATGAAAAAAGAATCTTACATCTATTTTTTTTTTCTTTTGGTTTTTAATAAGTTCTTTTTGACTTTTAATTACTAAGCAGAAACTTAACTAAAATTAAAATTTATCATACATTTAGCCTTAAGATTAAATTTAGACTTGTTTGTTTTTTAAGTACATTTTTTTTTTAATTTTCTAGTTTTGTTTTTCTGATTTTCAAACATATCTTTCTAGATTTTATTGTAAGTACTGACGAGGTCTTTGACCGAAACTTAGTTTACTGATTAAAATTTTGAAATAAAAAACTTAATTATTAATAACGTTACTATCAATATATTCTAATTTGCTTTAAATAAAACAAATCAAAGTTCTCAACTTAATTAGCTTTAAGGATACTTTTATATATTTTTAATTTTTACAATTTATTATTAACAAAATAATGTTTCACTTTTATATTGGGATATAAGAGATCATCAGTTATTACAAATTAAAAAATATGATTGAACAATATAAATGGAAGTAATATAAAAATATTAAGTAAAACAAAATGAAACCATTAAAAATTTTATAGTTTAAAACTTTGCGGCTTAATAGAAACAAAACTTTATAAAATTTATAATACTGAACTTAAATAAGAATTTAGTACTTATGTTAAATTTTTAAGAATTTTGTAGACACTATACATAAAAAAAAAACAATAATAAAAAACCGAACTCACATGGAAGTTAGCTGCAAAAAAATAAATATAGTAATAAACTTAAAGTTTACAATTGGTAAAGATTTTACTTAGGCTGTTGAAGATTAAAGCTCAAAAATGTTTTAAGTTAGCTTTATGACGTAATTATCTTAATGTTTAAACCAGGCACGTGGCGCTTGGTACGTTTCTGTAAATCTACAGAAACGTATACTTATATGCGAAAAAACTTGCTTTTATTTCAGCTTAAAAAGACTCTGCTTTCTTAGCTTTAGTATTCATTTAAACTTAGTTATGCACTCCTGAGAGATAATTTCGACATGTATGTATTCTCTAGCGTTTTTAGTGTCGTAAAGATTAAACGAATTAAATACATCAAAATTGTAACATTTAGCGCGTTAAAGCTTTTAATTTGACAAAAAGCTGCATGCAAAATTGATCCTAATGGAAGCTGTAGCTTCAAAAATCAAAATCATACAATTTTATGTTACAAAAATTTGCATAACTTGTTGTTACTATTGACTACGTTAAATGTTTGATCTAATGAATGTAAATGTTTTTGAGTTAAATTGTGATTTTTTTTATACTTATTTTTAATGAATGTTTTCTGGATTTACACAAGTGGCAACACATAAAGAGTCATAGGGTATGTGGAGCAAAATAAATTGCCTTGTATACACTTATCACTCTTGAACATCCATTTTTAAAGTATTAACATAACTGCAGAGTTTCATATTAAATTCAATAACATTAGAGGTAGCTGTGTTCCCGCCAGGACGTTATCACGCGTCATTTCATATGTTTAAATTTTTGTAGATTCGTAACTTTTTTGAGCTAGCTACGTCCCTGGTTTAAAGTGATGTAAATAATATAGAAGCACAACAACAAAAAACAATACCACTAATACTCCATTCTGTAACTTCCATTAAAAGAATCTATGCCCTCTGGATAACAAATGTTTAATCAAAAATGTAATTTACAAAGTCAATATATCATCTGTAAACGAAATAAAAAAACATATTGTTTCGATCGGAAACACTTTTAAAAGTAGATGGTACAGTCACAATAACAGCTTCAAAAAATATAAAGACAACGGGCCGAACTAGCAAAATACTTTTGGCATTTGAAAAACAACAAAGTCAATTACGACATAAAATGGAGCATCTTCCACCACATCGGGGTAATCAAAAACATACACAACATCTGCAAGACTTGTATTTTAGAAAAATAGAGATAGCTAATGCTAACAAAAAAAAAATTGAATAAGAGGTACGAATTGTACAAATTGAAGTAATGTTTTTTTGCTATGAATTTATAAAATTTTTCTAAACTGTCTTATTAAAGAATGTTTATGTAATCAAAACTTTTAGTTTGGGATCGTATTTTAATGTAAAATAATTTTCTTGAGGTAAAGATAAATTTAACAATTACAAATAATTTAACTTACTAATTAACGAGTAATAGTTTAAGTTTTAAAGCAGTGTTTCTGAAAATGTAGGCAGATTATAAACAGTTCGTACCTCTTATTCAATTTTTTTTTGTTAGCATTAGCTATCTCTATTTTTTCTAAAATACAAGTCTTGCAGATGTTGTGTATGTTTTTGATTACCCCGATGTGGTGGAAGATGCTCCATTTTATGTCGTAATTGACTTTGTTGTTTTTCAAATGCCAAAAGTATTTTGCTAGTTCGGCCCGTTGTCTTTATATTTTTTGAAGCTGTTATTGTGACTGTACCATCTACTTTTAAAAGTGTTTCCGATCGAAACAATATGTTTTTTTATTTCGTTTACAGATGATATATTGACTTTGTAAATTACATTTTTGATTAAACATTTGTTATCCAGAGGGCATAGATTCTTTTAATGGAAGTTACAGAATGGAGTATTAGTGGTATTGTTTTTTGTTGTTGTGCTTCTATATTATTTACTTAATACTTTATTTATTAGTTTTTATGGATTGGCAGAAGGGGAGTTAAAGTAAATGGCTTTTCTTGCCGGTTTTTTTTCTAGTTTGAGTCTTTTATTTTTTTTATATTTAATATTGAAAACATGTCAAAATTGCACGAAAGGTCAATTTTGCAGGAAGATACTTTTGAACGAAAAAAAATTTGCACAAGGGGACAAAATTGCACCAAAGGTCAATTTTGCACGGAGGGTCCTTTTTGCAAGAGAGTAAAAAAACTAAAAGATAAATAACAAAAAAAAAGTTACTAAGTACAAATTAAAGGTAAGGGTTAGGGGTAACAACGATGTTAAAAAATAAAAATAACTAAATTTATAAAAAACAAAAGTAATTAAAATAGGTAAAAAATTAAATTCAACCCGTGCAAAAATGTCTCCGTGCAAAATTGTTTTAGTGAAAAAGTATCTTCGTCTAATTTAGTCCCCTTTAAAAATCTGGTTCCCTCGTGCAGTTTTGACACCTATCCTTAATATAATCATGCTTGCAAATTACTACATGCAACTGTAGCTTACTTATTAATATTTAAAGAGCTTTTTTAATTAACTGTTTACACCGCAAAATTTTAATGATGTTCAAGTTTTTTGTCGTGCATTGGTGCTCACAGACTAAAAAATGGAGAAGTGAACCATATGCAATTGCCTTTTTTATGTTATTTATATAATTTAGTTTTGTGTAGCTAACTTCACTTTTATATCAAAACAGCTATAACAAGAGGCTGTGAATAAAACATCATTAAACTAAGCTATACTAAACAGTATAGGAAAACGATAAAAAAGAATATTGGAGAATAGGGAACGGGTCAGAAAAGCACGGTGTCACTTTAGCACAGAGTAACACTTTAGCACAGAGTGACAATTTAGCACGGTGTGACACTTTAGCACATAGTGACACTTTAGCACGGACTGAGACTTGAGTACGAAATGACACTTTAACACGGACTGACAAGTTAGCACATAATTTATTTTGCACTTTTTTTCTATGCTTAAATAACATTTGTACTATTATATTTAAAAACCTAAAAATGAACTATGCAACATCTAAAGTAAAATTTAACAAGTTTTAAATGTGTTGAATTTTAGTCTTTAATTATAACTAAGGTATAACTAAATTTGCAAACTTTACTTATTTATCTTACTATAAAACTTTTAAGGAAATTATTTTGACACTCTTACTTTCAAATTCAACATAAAACTACTTTTATAAACCTAGCAATATATACAAGCTCTGGTTTTCGAAAAACATATTTTAAATACTTAAACTAATTTTAATAGATAAAAGGTGATAAGTATAAATGTAGATAAATATTGGTAAATAATTAACATTTGTTTTTAGAAGCTCTAATAACTTAATATCCTCAAAAAACTTACTTATTTCATTTTTGAAATCAAAAGCTTTAATTATCATAATACATAAAGATGTTAAGTTCTTCTTAAATCTACATGCACGCGTCTCGCAACTTTTATATGAGTTATAAAAATTATTTATTGACTACTACAAGGGTATTAAACTTAATTCAAGAATTTTTCTACCCGTTTAGTTTTTTTTAATGTTTTAAAACACTTTTTAAGGAAAGCTTAATTTAAAGAGCTATTAGTTAAACTTTATTTATGTTCTTTAAAACGATACCTATAAAAGCGTTATAACTTTTATTTGCATTTATTAGTTTGTTTACTTAAAAACTATTAATTAATTGAACATCATTTAAATGAAAATTTTAAAAGGTCTTAGGTTATTCCGTACTAAAATGTCACTCCGCGCTAAAGTGACGCCGTGCTAAAGTATCAATTTGTGCTAAAGTGACGCCGTGCTAAAGTGATACTTCGTTCTAAAGTGTCACTCCGCGCTAAAGTGACGCCAGGTTAAAGTGTCTCACTGTGCTAAAGTGACGCTGTCCTTTACTGACACCTACCTTGGAGAATAATAGCAACAAACGACAACAAAACTTGAGCAAAAAGGACGCTGTGCAATTTTAATAGCAACCTTTCGATTTTGGAAAATTTGTTCGTGTGTTTGGAAAACTTTGTAGCTTAAACACATTGGGGAATTTATTTTTTCAAGTATAGATGCTAAAACTGTTGCTAGTATATTTACCAACACAGGCATATACAGTACAAACAAAATATAAACGTAATTTGAAAAAAAATTAAGGAGTGTACTTATTTTATAAAATTGTAATAAACATAAAAGTTTTAAACCTTGTTTTAAATTTTAAATGTAATTATAATAAAATAAATCAAATTAAATTAAAGATTCTATGCTTTGCAAGTATTTCAATTCATTTAAACCAGGGTTTCCCAAACTCATTTACTAAATCGCCCCCTTTTCAGAAATTTGAAAAATAATCGCCCCCCACGATTTCAAAAAGTAGTTTTTCTCTTGAGTACAAACTTTTGAGCCAAATAATTTGTGTTCGAAATGTA
The DNA here is from genome assembly GCF_965202585.1 of Thalia democratica. Lineage (NCBI taxonomy): Eukaryota > Metazoa > Chordata > Thaliacea > Salpida > Salpidae > Thalia > Thalia democratica. Next base: position 52,090,017 of record NC_139169.1, on the reverse strand, counting down.
ATTTAGTCTGGTATTTCTTATGCACGAACTTTTGGGCTGTGTTCAAAGTAGTTTACAGGGCTTGAGAAAATAAGTTACTGTTGTTTCCTTATAAGCCCAGTAAAGTGTATTAAAATACTTGAATATTAAAAAGCCTTGTGTAATCAATCCTGAAAAAATATCAATTGTTTTGGAGCTAATGAAACTTTTAGGGTAGTGGTGGAAAATTTCTGTAGTCAGCAATTCATATTTACTAAAAAACCTTTTCTTGTTTCAACTCGTTAAAAAATGTAATTGCGGGCTGCATAATTAAAAAAATGTAGAAAATAAAAAACTCGAGCATAATTTTAATAAAATGATTTACTATTATTGTGATCTAGGAAATACTGTTGTGAACTGAAAACCAAATTGAAAGTGTATTTCAAAATCATAAGCATCTAAAAACTAATTTTTGTTTATTTTGCACAAGTAGTTTTCAAATTACTTAGCGGGTCAAATTTGATTGGATCTGGACCGTACGTTACCCATTTGAAATCTTAACTGAAACCTGACATTATAACTATCTCTCATTTAAGGAATTTCGGACATTTAGAATTGAATACTAAGTAATTTATTTAAGCCGCACAAAATACTTAAATTATTTCATAAATAGGCATATTCTGAAATTAAATACCAGAGATTAAAAAACTACAAAAGAATGAACAGATTATTTTACACATAATAAAATAAATATTAAAACACCATTTCTGATCCAGTTTTAGAAAGTTTTACCGACTGGTTGATAATCTAACATGAAAAGTGGTTTTATGAATAGCTTCTGTTAATGCAGTAAAATCATTAATTTCAATGCTAAAATATATTATAAGAAAGTTAGTTGCAAAATTAAAAATTTAATTTTAAACTGTATGTTTTGTAGTAGAATACCATCAAATAGTATGTGAATGGAATAACCTTTAGGAAACTAAACCATAATTTTAACATTTTTTTCTTAATTTAAATTCTAAAAAATCAAATGTTTTACAGTTAATTCTGTGAACAGAAAGTAATCGATTAAAAATTCTTTTAATTATGTTTAAACTTTGTTTTGTAACTGTAACAGTCTTTTTGATGGCTTATTTAATACTGTTTAATTTTATTTATTCTCTAGTTATTAGCTTACAATAATTTACCAGAGAATATAGTGAAAAACTAAAAACTAGTGTTGAACTATTAAAATAAACAACTTATTCTAATTGCTACTATATTAGAACATGAGATAAAACAAAAAACAGTTGTATGAATAATTTAATATTATTTAATATATAGATTTTCTAACATTAATAAATCAAGTTAGAAAAAAAATTTGAGTTTAATAATCTTTTAAATGAAAAATTTGAAGTCATTTCAAATAGAGACATCAAATCTATACTCTTTTAAAACCGAAAAATAATTTTAAAAATAAAAACTTTATCGGTTATCAATATTTTTTTACTTATACAGATTAAACAAGAAAAATATGTCAAATAAATTTCTTTCAAACAAATACTTTAACTACTATGCTATAAAAACTTTTAGTGTAATGTAAATCGACAAATATAAACTGAAAACTAACCAGGTCAAAACAAAGCTGTTAACATATTTAAAACATAAACCATTTTATAAATACAGTAGACTTCCTCTTCAGTTCGCGCTTTGAACAAAATCAAAAAGTTTAAACTCAAAAATTATTACCATTATTTTACAAAATGATAAATTTAAATATCTTATATGCAACAACGTTATGAATATACATGAAATCAACTAAAACATAAAACAAACATTCATAAAAAAAAGAGATCTATATAAGCTATTAAATATTGTGTATTTTTTTTAATACTTAGTTAGTAGTAGACTTCATTTAAGTTAAATTTAAGAAAATATAAATTTGCACTTTTTTTTTGGGTTAAAAATGCAAACTTAATAGGAAGTCTACCGTAATTAATATTTATTAGGCATTATGCAAATCTGTTAAAGAATAAATAACTTATAAGAATTTTTAATATAAAAAGACTACTTAAATACAATACAAACCAGGTTAAATAAGAAGTATTTTAAAAGAAAAAATAAACAAAAAAAAATCATAAAATAATGTCTGCTACTGAAGTCTAATATAATGCGAAGGATGAGGTTCATGAATGCTTGCAAGTTTTTCTAATCTGATTCTAAATCAGTCATATAAAGCCTCAAGTCACCTCCTTTACAAATATCTAGATTATATATTTTTCTCAAGATGATGATAACTAAACTGAAAGCTTTCTCAACAACGTAGCTAGAAGGAAAAACTATACACAACAATCTAAATTCCTCTCCAATGATTGAATACTTTGCCTTAGTTTTTGTTGAGTCCAAAAGCTTTTATATCGTTTTTTTGAAAAATTTACTTTAAGTTTAAAGTCAGTTTGTAAGTCTGAGAAGGTTTTCTGTGAGTCTTTTCTTCAAAAAGATCTGCCACGAAGGGATACATATTTTTATCTATCTGATAGCTTTTTTGTGTCAAATCAAAATTTTACTACTTAATATGTTGAAATTGTTAAAAATTCCAGATTTTTGAAATTTTTTTTTGCCTAAATTGTCAAATTCCAGGTTTTTTTAGGTAAATTGGCAACCATGTTTAGTTTTATTTCTTAGTCTAACTTAATGAATTTTCAAAAAACAATTGGAAATATCATTAGCTGATAGTTAATATCGATAAAATAGATTTTTGCAAACCATTTATGATTCTAAATAATATATATGTAAGGTTGAAAATAGTGAGAGGATTTCCCATCGTCTATGATCAATGTAATTGTTAAATAAGAAAATATACAATTGAAAATATGTGATTAATTTGAAAGTAGTAGTCATAAGTACTTAATTTCTCTATATTTTACATAAATACAATATACTTTTTTGTTGAAGTTTATCTCAGGCTCAAATATTTAATAGCAAGTTAAAATTAGTAAAATATCAAGATAAAAAGTAAAAACTTTATGACAACCCAAAATTTTAAAATCGCCCCCTTTTCGCCCCCTTACTAGTTATCGCCCACCCTTTCGCCCCCTTACTAATTATCGCCCCCCAAATAACTAAAATCGCCCCCAGGGGGGCGATTTCGTCTACTTTGGGAAACCCTGATTTAAACGTTTATTTAATAAAAGATAAACTTAAATATTAACGTTATTGTAATTTTCATACTTAAAATTAAATGTGAATTAACTTGCTTAAAATCAGTTTTAAATTAAATTTGTGCGTTGATCTTATATTTTTATTCTTTACACACAATTTTTATTCCATACTGTTAACTAGGTTTAGCAAAGGTAGAACGCCTTGAAAAATTTCAAAACAAATTAGAAATGCCTGTTTATTAAAAAAAGTAATATGTATTTATTCTTTAGTAGTATTAGCTGTTTTACTAACATTGAAAGTTTCAAAACTTTGCTAGAATTTTTATAACTTTTTAAATATTTTTATATAAACCAAGTGATAAAATTTTGTCTTAAATTACAAATTTAAAGTTTTTAATAATTTAAACAGCTGTGTCTTGAGTCTTAAATTTTAGTCGAACTAAAATTAATTTTGCTCAACTTGAATGGTCTCTCTACCATGTCCTATATAAATTCTAACACAAAAGTCATGTCTATTAATACAAACTATAGTCATTGAAATAAGTAGTATAGCGAGTTCTAAAAATAATCAACAAAAGTTTAAACAAAAAAAATGTTAAAATGAAAATTTATTAAGATTAAAAAGGAATATGAAGTATAATCAAAAATTCAGTTTGAAAAGTTGAGCAAAAACGTATAATCAATCTGATAGATAAAGGAAATTTTATATTTGCATTTTTATTCAATCCCTATTAGTATTTTTATGAAAAATTTAGAAATTAGAAGTTTTATCACTTCATATAAAAACTTTTAAATGATACTTATCGTTTAACAAAATTTTCTAAAAAATTATAAGCGCATAATTATAAAACACGTTTTATGATTTTATATTTTAACAAACTAACAAATTAATTAAAATAACAAAATAAAAAAACTTGATGCTCAAAAATATGGTCAAAGAACTCGATGTATAATAAAATCTTTAGGTCACTGTTCTACACGTTACTCATTTCCTATTATTTTTTTGGACTATATAGAAATTATTACTATCATTTCTGACATTCTTAATAAAGTTTTACGAAAAATAAAGAAAGAAATAAAAACTTTCTTACAGTAAACGCCGTATTAGTTCAGCTTATGTCAATATTTTGTTTTGTTGTCTGTTTTTGAAGTTACTTTACAGATTTTTAGTACAAAATTTAACGAGAGATACCAGAAGCATAAAATATTTTCACAGCAAAAAAAAGTTTTTATAATAAATTTTAAAAAGGAAAAAAAAAACTATTTCGATTATAATAAATACGGTTTTTACAAACAGTAAAATTACTTTAAAACTAGACGAAAAAGGCTATATTAATATAATTTTAAATAAACTTTCAACGAATCACTAGTAATAAAAAGTTTTAAAAGTTAAAATTAGTAAACAGTTTATATTTTTAAGTATATATAAAATGATTATTTAGCTTGTTTTCGGTAATGTTATTAGTTTTTATAATTTGTTTTATATTAGTCACAAAACCGAAAAGCATATAAGAACCATAAAAAAAAGTTTTGTACTATAAATGAAGTTGAAGTAATGCGTAATTGAAAAGCTATACCTTTACTTTCTCCACTATATACGTTTGCTGCATAGACAGCTTAAATAATTTACTGACGAGGTAATTTACAGCGTTATATAGTGTTTTCAGTCTAAATATAAAAGTTTGAAAAATGTTAGAATAATACTTTTTAAATCTTCATTTTAGATCAGAATGTGTTCAAAATCTTGTTTTTTCTTTTTTTTTCTTAAAATATACTTTTATACTGGATATTGTGAAAGAAATATTGAGCAACATTTTTTTAATGGTGAGGCAACTTATATATACTTTAGAGTAAACAATGATGCAGTAAATCTTATAAACATTTACAGCGTCTTTCGTTTAGTAGCAACAAAACTATTCCTTGCTTAAAAATCTTTTTATAAAAGAAGTTTTCAACTTAATAAGCATATCCTAAAGTTTCTAATATCATTTTTTACTAGTTTGTATACTAAGTGTAAATAATATTTGTTTATTGAGTACAGTTTTTAAAACAGACATACATAAGTAGTACTTATTAAGTACTTATTTTATGATTTCTAAAACTAATCACCCGATATAAGTATGTCAACTCAAATTAACTCTAAAATATAAAGTAAATTTTTAAATAATAACTTTCAATAACACTTTTATAAATATGGTTAAAAGTTTTACAGCTTCGTAAAATATATACTTTACAATGAAGTTAAGTTACCTGAAAGTAAATAAAAAAATTTAGCTAAATTGCACAAATGTTATGACTTTTTCTAATCTTAATTGTGAAAAAATACTTATAATTTTTGTCTAAATCTTAGTTTTTATTTAAGATGCACTATGTTATAAACAACGTTTAGCTCAAAAGTTGCTTATAGCCAAAACTAAAATTTTTGTCAATATAGAAACATTTACAGACGCATTTCAATGCACTCATAAGAATAGTGAATTAAAATATCGATCTTCTTGGCCATTTCTTTTATCTTGTTTGCCTCACATTAAGCAATACTTCTATTTCGATCTATTTCAAAAAAATGAAAATGGAACATTTCCTTCAATGAATGAGCTATTTGTTGAGGTTTATTTACTTTTTATACTTTAAAAATTTAGTTTAAAGGCTTACATTTTACTGTCTTAGCAAATAGTTTTAATATTAGGCTATTAAAGTATTCATATATTTTATTTATTCAAAATATAGCTACATTAGTAAGAACTAGTACCTTCAAATTACTTTTAAGTTTAAATAAAAAAATACTTTTAAAAAGTACAGAACTATAAAACTATTTTACGCAAAACAATATAAATACATGTATCACTTATTGAACAGTTATATGAATTATTGAGTTAACTTGTACCATACAACTGTCAAAAGTTTTTTAACACTTTCAAAAACACAAATGTAAAGAAAGTTTAATAGCTTTAATAACAAACCTTTTAGTTTTTTAAACTTGTAATTGAATATGTTGGTAAACCAAAGTTTTTTTTTAACTATGAATTATATTTATATATGTAGTAAATTATGTCAAGTAGATAATAACGTGATACAATTATTGTAAATAACTACACTTTAAGTACTATAAAAAAACTAAACTTACCAGTCACTAAAAATTTATTATGAAGTTTTTTTAAATCATATAACAAGTACATTCCTAGACAAAAATGCTTACTGCAAACAAAAAATACCTCGAGAAATAAAATACTCTTAATGTTTCAAAATGTTCAATTATTTTTCTTATATATTTAAACATTTTAGATAATTATACGCTTGCTTAGCTAGCAGAATTATTAGCCGATAAAAAAACAACTTTTGAGATAAAAGAGACCAAAGTTGGTAAACTTAATAAGCTAATCATTAAAGGAGCAAACAAAATACGTAAAAAAAATGTTTCACTTAAAATATTTCTTTTCCTTTTATTTTTAAGTGATCTTTTCCAGTTTTTACAGTGAGTCCTTAACTAGTACTTAAATCTTTTCAATACAAGAATTTTACTTATTTTATAATAATAACTTTATTAATGAAAAACCGCTTACTTTGTTGCTTTTTTTATCCAAATTATTTAAGTTTTTGCTGCTTTTAAAACTTCAACGTTCATATTTTTTAAGCTATATAAGGAATGTTTCCTAAAATTTTTAGGTCTTTAACTAAAAAAAAGAAGGATAAAATTTATTTTTAGTAAACTTTTAATTTTTTAATTAAATTGAATATTCAAAATTTGTGGTCCAAACGTTTGTTTCTTAAGTTTCTCAGAAACTATAAAATCTTAAAAGTTAAAAAAAAGATCAATTCTAATTAAACTGACTTGTAGTTTAAACTTAAATCCTTTATATAAGTGACAATGTTAGTTTAAATTATTTTCAGTTCCCTATGGCCTTCAGTAAATATTTTTCAACTAAATGCCGTTAACAGATTTGACTTTAAAAATTTTCGGTTATTTTTAATGTGTCTAGACTTTCTTGATAAGTTATAGTGTATAAACTTTGAAAAATATTTATAGTTTTCTGTTAATAAATTTTGGATAATATACGGTCGATAAAAAAAAACTGTAAGAACTTCTAAAAATTAAAGTGCTTTAGTTTTTACTACTTACTTGACTCATTTTTTCTTTTGTTTATTTTTAATGTTAAAGTTTGTATTGTCTTAATTTTTATCTTTTTAAATTTTTTGACTTTTTTTAATTTTAATTTTCATATGGTCTTTAACTATAATTTAAAAAAGCGTAACATATCTTTTTCACTAACAGTGTTTAATACAAAATGCGGAAACAAAGAGAGTTGTATTTAATACTTCAAAACCATTCTCTAGCTATCCATTTGATAAAAAGATAAAAAGAAAAAATCTTCAAGGTTTAGTTTTTATAGTTGAAAACAAAACCAACGAGAAAAACAAAACATTCATTTTGTTCACAAAAGTAGGTGTCAAAATTGTAAGAATATAGTTTAAAACTAGTTATAGTTTTGAGATTATTTTTTAAGATTAATTAAATTATATTTCTATTAAAATTTTAACTAAAGTTAAGTAAATTTAATTATTCGAACTTCATACTAACATTTTACCGGCAAATCACGTTTGCAAAATAATTTTAGCAAAAATTTTATTTTTCAATTGTAATACCAACTTTTCGAAATTAAATTAACTTTCACCTATCTATGAAAAAATTAAATAGGTAAGGATATTGAAAAAATGTTTTGTTGAGAAAGTAAAAGTTGTTTTTACAACTGAAACTAGTTCTCTTTGTAAAAGTCAAACAAGTTTAAGCAATGAAAGATATATTTACAATGTTACTAAACATATTTATAAGAAAAAAGTTGGAAGTAGCCTTCAATTTACGTCTTTAAGTTAGTCGATTTTTTCTACTGTTTGCTTTATAGAAAAGGAGAATACTTTTAGTTAAATTAAAAATAAATTTAACTTTATTTAGCAGTAAATAGGTTTAACCATGTTTTCAAGCATCTTAGAATAACACTTTACAAACTAAAAAAACAATTTTCTACCCCATTAAGGTTTGCATCAAAAAATATCTTTCATAAACAAGTTTTAAGTTTGTATAAATACCGTGTAAAACAAAATTAAAAGAAATAAAAGTTAAAAAATGGTTTACCAGACTATTAATTCTACTTGTAGTTTATATTTACATTTAACATAACAAGAATTTGTATTGTTTTACTTATGATATAGACATTTTAAGTTTTAGTTATTATAAGTTGTGCAAATAACATAAATAAAATGAGTAGACAATTTAACTAGCTTACCCTATATAACTTTATTAATTCACAAAAGTTATGATAAAAAACGTTATAAAACACATTTAAACAGACCCTATAGGTGACAGTGCATCAATTTTAAGAGAGTGCAGCTTTATATACTTCAATATAAAGTCAAGATTGATTCACAACTGTAAAAAAAAGTACCCTTTTAAGGTAAAATTATTTAAGTTGACACTAAATTTAAACCTTTATTTTTTATATCTTTCTATGGAATTTAAAAAAAACTTAAAAAGTGTTTAAACTTTTTTTCATTTAGCTTATCATACCAAAAATAACATATGATGAAGTTGGCATATATGTCTACAAAGCTTATTATAACTTATCCAGCTGGACAATTCATTCATTTGGAGTTTGTGTTTACGGTAGCTGAACTTTATTATTTAACACACTTTTGTTACATAATGTAGTTTGAAATACAATAAATTTACAATATATTATTTCTAATAGCTTTTAAGTGAACAAACTTTTGCCCAATGAGGTCATCAGTACTTAAACTAACTTCTTATTCAAATAGAATAATGTACTGATTCTCCTTTTTGAGTAGAGATCTCTGCTTATTTTTTAACATCAAACATATATTACAAAAAAAAAATATTGATATTGTAGTTAAATTGAACAAATTTCTATTTAAACTTAATTTTTTTCAAAAATTAAAACTTAAAATTATGAGTACACTTTATCAATCTTTATAGTGATCTGCTGGAAGATGCAGTATGCACCTTTTAGATAAAAATTAACAGTTTTAAAAAGTGTTCATGTTTTGTTAATGTTCCTTTTAGTTTATAATTTGCATTGAAATTACTTTTTGTACTCATAACTAGATTTTTAAAATTTTCCAGAAAAAAGTCATCAAAAAGAAACGTTTATAATGTGTGAAAAGTCTGAATACAAAATTGAAACCAATAAAAATTTTACAATAAACTGTCAAGTTCGCGGAAACTTTATTAAAACATTTTACACTCCAAGTATTATACTGTCAAAGTTAGAAACAAAAAGCCTTAAGAAACTTATTGTAAGTTTTTCTAAAAGCAAATTTAAACAATATTGTAGTTTAAATGTCTTTTTTTTTTTTGTTTAAGCTGTTTAATTTTTTAAAGATTAAAACTGAGGTGTACCCTAAACAGCAGTTCTTGCATTATATTTTGTTTATATTTTCGTTTTAATTAGTATTTGTTTAGTTAATAATAGTCACGTGTAAGTCTTGACAAATTTCAAATTAAAAGAAAAAAAGAATAGTTTTTTTTAAATAAGAAAAAAAAATTGTTGGTAATGTGAAAAAAAGAGTACATAGTGAATTATATCTATCTCTGAATCTAAATAATTTTGACAATAAAAAATCCATTAGATTTATTAGTGGAAGCTTGTAATTACGTCACAATATAGCATTTGATTTAAAAAAAGATGTACTGTATTATACCACAGATGTTTTTGTGTTAAAACTTTATTCCGACTGTCGGCGTTTCACTACTCTCAAATAAATTTAAGAATAGATCTACGGTGTCTATAAAGTATTAACACACATTAGAAAAAAAGCATGTATAATTATGTATAGTGTTTATGTGGAATAAAAACATAAAATTATAAAATTGTATACAAAAAACACAAATTTAATAAAAGCAAACACTAACCTCAAAAAGCTCTAAGAATAGGCAAGTTTTTATAATGAAAATTAAATTGAGTTGTACAGAAATGTTACGTCATAATAAATTTAACAAATTGATCAATAATTTATGCAGCTTAAAAACGTGAAGTATTTAATTTGCAAGTGTTTGTGATTGTAAATGTGGATGTTGTGAAATAAATAAGTACAAAAGTAGACAAAATTATTTAAAGTAGAATCGTCGGTTGTGGGGACAAATCTTCGATAAATCTTGCCGCTTATTCAGAAGTAGGTCTTTATCTTCTGCTGCAATTACTGCTCTTTCTGTATTGCAAGTTAGGCAAATTCTACTTACTCCGTTGGATGCATGTTTGATCTTTGAAACAATACTCCACTCCATATTTGGCCTTTTACCGTAAATGTGAAATTAGCTCCAGACATAATCCGATAAACGCGTGCTTTGTTTTTTATTTATATTTTAAAAAGTATGTTTATGGTTGGCATATCTATCATTGAAACTGCCTGCTGTACTTCCGATATAAATTTTATCTGGGCCCTTACTTTCAACTTTAACTTTATAAATTACATTTAATTAAACAATTACGTTTTAATGGGCAGTTATCTTTATTTATTTTACGGCAATTACATTTTTTAGGCATATTACTTAACTTATAAATATTAGGCTTAGTTGGTTTTGAATATTTATTTATAGTTTTATTATTATGCATTTTACTTATACTTTTAGCGCTATTATCACTTACTTGTTCTAAGATTTCTTTTATCATTTTAGAAATTCTAGTTATACGTTGATTATTATAATCTACACTATTGTTAGTACTATTGATATGAATATTTTCATTTTCATTAATATTTAAATTATTGTTACAGCTTATACCTTTAATATTTAAAGTTTTAATATGTTTTACATTATTGTTACCATAATCAAAATTACAACTATTAGGATTATCATCATTACTACTGTTATTATCACTACTATTAAAACTATTATTTTTATTATTACTGTTATTATTAATATGATTAGTTTAATTAGAAATATTATGTATATCTACGTTATTACTAACTTTATTACTAGACTTATTATTTGTATTAGCTTTGATATGTCTATTTTTAAAGTTTAAAATTACTGTTTTGTTGTGCAATTGTATTAAAGTTTTAACATTACTCATGCAACTAAGAAATTTTAACTGTCTTTCTATAAAAAATTTTATTATAAAAGTTGCTATCGGGGAAGTGTTTATCGACTAGCTTTAAAAACTCTTTACCTAAGTTTATATTAACTGAAGAGCAATATGGAGGACTATACCACATTATATGTCGGTTACGCGGTTTTTTTTCGTTTTTTATCTACATCTAATTTTTCATACTTTAATTTACATTTAAAACTTCGATTTTTTAATTCAGTTTCGTACGGTGCTTTTATTGTGTTAAATATCCTTTCATTCGAAGAGAAGGTACTTAAACGTTTTTGTGTCATTACCGGGAGGCATTTTTTACATGATAAGGGTGGTCAGAATTAGTATTAATAAAGTTTAATAAAGAATTGGGTTTACGGTACGGACGGTAAGTATTATTAGATAAATCTAAAGTTACATCTAAAAAATTCGTTTTTTGCGCTTCTATTTCTAAAGTTATTTTTAAACCGATATCAGACATCAATCTAAACGTTGACTTTTTAATCTTTTCGTAAACAAGAGGTTTTGAATGATCAATGACACCGAGTCCATCATCTCTATACAATCCACAATTATCAAAAATACTTTTGAGTTTATCTAGAATGTATAACCCTACAAGATCGCATACCTCCGCTCCATGAAAACTACCCATTGGTATATCAAAAAACTATCGGTATCATTTTTAATGTCTGTATCTGATTTATTGAAATCAGAAAATTGGGATGCATAATCTAGTGCGTTAATAAGTGCGCTTTTGTAATAGACGGAAAAAATTGGACAATATCAAAGCTAATAAAACGCTTACTACTTTTATTGTTAATATTGTTAAATTATTGTAATAGTTCACCAGTATTTTTCCATTGGATTAGACTAGTGGCTGTTCTTACGTCTTTAATTATACTAGTTAACATTTGTTTAGATATTTTACCAATATGCGTTTTACTTTTACTTATTAGTCTGCACTTGACTGTTGCAGGAAAATTATCTTTATGATCCTTTACTGTTATATACGCTTGCGATCTTTCTAATTTAGGTATACGTTTACCAGTAATATTATTTTCATTTAAAAGTTCTTGTGCACGGGAGTCTATCGTATCAGCCGGATTGTTGGTACATTTTTTATAGTTTTTTGTGATATTGTCTAAAAGTAACTTTTCATAATTTTTTGGACTGATTTTATATAAATTATTAGTTTTGTCTGCAAAAATAACGAGTTTATTAAACTTTTTTTTAGAATTAATCCTGTTACGTAAATTATATTGAAAGTTATTAGTTTTACCGGGTTAAGTTTAATTTTATTGATTAAATGGTATTAATTTTACACAGATTGGTGCCGACTTTTTAGTCGGGAAAGGCAAAGATTTACTTATTGTACTTAATTTACTTGTGTTCAAATGAGCATCAGAATTATCGGCAACATAGTTTGTTTTTTTACACAACTTTTGTTCGTAATAAAATGCACGCCATCTCATCTTTTGGATGAGGGCGTTAGATTGTTTCATTACACAAACGCCCCCATCGTAATAAAGCGTAATGAAACAATCTAACGACCTCATCCAAAAGATGAGATGGCGTGCATTTTATTACGAAACAAAAGTTGTGTAAAAAACAAACTATGTTGCCGATAATTCTGATGCTCATTTGAACACAAGTAAATCAAGTACAATAAGTAAATCTTTGCCTTTACCGACTAAAAAGTCGGCACCAATCTGTGTAAAATTAATACCATTTGAATCTGAATTGATTGATTTAATTAATAAAATTGAACTTAAACCCGGTAAAACTAATAACTTTCTATATAATTTACGTAACAGGATTAATTCTATAAATAAGTCAACAAACTTGTTATTTTTGCAGACAAAACTAATAATTTATATAAAATCAGTACAAAAATTTATGAAAAGTTACTTTTAGACAATATCACAAAAAACTATAAAAAATGTACCAACAATCCGGCTGATACGATAGACTCCCGTGCACAAGAACTTTTAAATGAAAATAATATTACTGGTAAACGTATACCTAGGTTATAAAGATAGCAAGCAAGTAAAAGTAAAACGCATATTGGTAAAATATCTAAACAAATGTTAACTAGTATAATTAAAGACGTAAGAACAGCCACTAGTCTAATCCAATGGAAAAATACTGGTGAACTATTACAATAGTTTAACAACATTAACAATAAAAGTAGTAAGCGTTTTATTAGCTTTGATATTGTCCAATTTTATCCGTCTATTACAAAAGCGCACTTATTAACGCACTAGATTATGCATCCCAATTTTCTGATTTCAATAAATCAGATACAGACATTATATTCCATTCGTGTGACTCTTTACTTTTTTCGGGTGATGATGTATGGAAGAAAAATGATACCGATAGTTTTTTGATATACCAATGGGTAGTTTTCATGGAGCGGAGGTATGCGATCTTGTAGGGTTATACATTCTAGATAAACTCAAAAGTATTTTTGATAATTGTGGATTGTATAGAGATGATGGACTCGGTGTCATTGATCATTCAAAACCTCTTGTTTACGAAAAGATTAAAAAGTCAACGTTTAGATTGATGTCTGATATCGGTTTAAAAATAACTTTAGAAATAGAAGCGCAAAAAACGAATTTTTTAGATGTAACTTTAGATTTATCTAATAATACTTACCGTCCGTACCGTAAACCCAATTCTTTATTAAACTTTATTAATACTAATTCTGACCACCCTTATCATGTAAAAAATGCCTCCCGGTAATGACACAAAAACGTTTAAGTACCTTCTCTTCGAATGAAAGAATATTTAACACAATAAACGCACCGTACGAAACTGAATTAAAAAATCGAAGTTTTAAATGTAAATTAAAGTATGAAAAATTAGATGTAGATAAAAAACGAAAAAAACCGCGTAACCGACATATAATGTGGTATAGTCCTCCATATTGCTCTTCAGTTAATATAAACTTAGGTAAAGAGTTTTTAAAGCTAGTCGATAAACACTTCCCCGATAGCAACTTTTATAATAAAATTCTTTATAGAAAGACAGTTAAAATTTCTTTTAGTTGCATGAGTAATGTTAAAACTTTAATACAATTGCACAACAAAACAGTAATTTTAAACTTTAAAAATAGACATATCAAAGCTAATACAAATAATAAGTCTAGTAATAAAGTTAGTAATAACGTAGATATACATAATATTTCTAATTAAACTAATCATATTAATAATAACAGTAATAATAAAAATAATAGTTTTAATAGTAGTGATAATAACAGTAGTAATGATGATAATCCTAATAGTGGTAATTTTAATTATGGTAACAATAATGTAAAACATATTAAAACTTTAAATATTAAAGGTATAAGCTGTAACAATAATTTAAATATTAATGAAAATGAAAATATTCATATCAATAGTACTAACAATAGTGTAGATTATAATAATCAACGTATAACTAGAATTTCTAAAATGATAAAAGAAATCTTAGAACAAGTAAGTAATAATAGCGCTAAAAGTATAAGTAAAATGCATAATAATAAAACTATAAATAAATATTCAAAACCAACTAAGCCTAATATTTATAAGTTAAGTAATATGCCTAAAAAATGTAATTGCCGTAAAATAAATAAAGATAACTGCCCATTAAAACGTAATTGTTTAATTAAATGTAATTTATAAAGTTAAAGTTGAAAGTAAGGGCCCAGATAAAACTTATATCGGAAGTACAGCAGGCAGTTTCAATGATAGATATGCCAACCATAAACATACTTTTTAAAATATAAATAAAAAACAAAGCACGCGTTTATCGGATTATGTCTGGAGCTAATTTCACATTTACGGTAAAAGGCCAAATATGGAGTGGAGTATTGTTTCAAAGATCAAACATGCATCCAACGGAGTAAGTAGAATTTGCCCAACTTGCAATACAGAAAGAGCAGTAATTGCAGCAGAAGATAAAGACCTACTTCTGAATAAGCGGCAAGGTTTATCGAATATTTGTCCCCACAACCGACGATTCTCCTTAAATAACTCTGTCTACTTATGTACTTATTTATTTCACAACATCCACATTAACAATCACAAACACTTGCAAATTAAATACTTCACGTTTTTAAGCTGCATAAATTATTGATCAATTTGTTAAATTTATTATGACGTAACATTTCTGTACAACTCAATTTAATTTTCATTATAAAAACTTGCCTATTCTTAGAGCTTTTTGAGGTTAGTGTTTGCTTTTATTAAATTTGTGTTTTTTGTATACAATTTTATAATTTTATGTTTTTATTCCACATAAACACTATACATAATTATACATGCTTTTTTTCTAATGTGTGTTAATACTTTATAGACACCGTAGATCTATTCTTAAATTTATTTGAGAGCAGTGAAACGCCGTTAGTCGGAATAAAGTTTTAACACAAAAACATCTGTGGTATATATTCCGATAAGCTTAGCTTATCAGGATCTCTAGGATTTAACGCCTTTTAACGTTACATCTTATGTACTGTATTATAGTTTAGTTTACTATTTGCAAGAGTTTGATTGTTTACAAGCCAACTAATTATAAATATGTTTGTTTAATAATAGTTCAACTTTGTCGTATTCAGCTTAAGAAGTTTATTTTTTTTAACCTTAAAATGAATCAATTTTAACAAATCGCCTACTAGTTTTAAAATTTATATCAAATTATTAGTCGTACTTTGTTTGTTTTCACACCTAATAGCCAGTTTTATTTTGAGTCTAGCCCAAATTTTTCTTTCTTGTTTACCTTAAATTTTACAGATTTTATTAATCAACTAAAAATCTTATTTAAAAATATTGTTAAAAAAGTAAAACATTGTTTTATTAATAAAATTAAAAAATAGAAGTGGTAAGTTTTACTGCAAATTATATAGAATTCTTTTTGTTAATGGTTCTGCTTCAAAAAAATCACAACTAGTTAGTATTTTAAGGCCAAGGAGCAACTGTGATGTAGAATAACCTGAAAATTGTACAAAGTTTTGAAAAAGTACATATATCCCAATGTCAAATATAAAAGAAATTTCACATTAGTACGTTTAATAAAAAATACAAACCTTAATACAGACAGATTAGTTCAATTTTAATGTTAGTAGCTTAGTTAAAACCATTGAACTAATAAAAATTAGCTAAAAACAACTAAACTTGATAACTAATATTAGGCTTAATTTTTATATGTATAAGCTGTATTTTAACTTTGTTGGTATTGTTATTTCTGTATCTGTCTATTTTAGGATTAATTTAAATGAAATAACTTTTTATTTAGCTTTGTGTTATACCGCTTGTAATAAGTTTACCAAAGTTTAGATTAAAACTTTGCCGGTAAAATAATGACAATTTTACCATAAAATAATGATTATGTAAATGTTTTTTGAATTAAGAAAGTTTAAGTTTTAATAAAGTACTACAGCTGTTAATTTAGCTGTTTTTGTTAGCACGGGTCGTCACTTTAGCACGGCATCACTTTGGTACGGAGTGACACTTAGCATGGAGTGTCATTTTATCACAGTGTCACTTTAGCACTTAGTGACATTTTACCACGAAATAATTTAAAATTAAAAATTTTTATTTAAATGATGGTCAATTACTTAATAAATATAAAATTAACAAGCAAGTAAATGCAAAAATTAGTTCTAATACTTTTAAAGTATCATTAAAAATAAAAAATACGGAGTGATCGTTAAACTAAGTTGATTTATATTATCAGATATTCTCATAATAAGGTATATTTACAATTACTTGTGAATTTAAGGTAATCAGGAATTAAGATACATTCATATATATTTGTAAAATTAAGATAAGATGTAACGTTATAAGGCGTTAAATCCTGGAGATCCTGATAAGCTAAGCTTATCGGAATGTATATCACAGATGTTCTTGTGCTAAAACTTTATTCCGACTAACGGCGTTTCACTGCTCTCAAATAAATTTAAGAACAGATCTACGGAGTCTATAAAATGTTAACACACATTAGAAAAAAAGCAGAAAAAAGCATGTATAATTATGTATAGTGTTTATCTAGGTAGTAACTATAAATGGACTTTATGGTTTAAAAACAAAGTTTGGTATAAAAGCGTAAAATTATAAAATTGTCTACAAAAAAAACAAATTTAATAAAAGTAGGCACCAACCTTAAAAAGCTCTAAGAATAGGTAAATTTTAAAAATGAAAATTAAATTGAGTTGTGCAGAAATGTTACGTCATAATAATTTTAACAAATTATTCAATAATTTATACAGCTTGAAAACATGAAGTATAACTCTGTCTATTTATGTACTAATTTATTTTACAAAACTTATATATTCTTGCAAGTTTAATACTTCATGTTTTCAAGCTGTATAAATTATTGAATAATTTGTTAAAATTATTATGACGTAACATTTCTGCACAACTCAATTTAATTTTCATTTTTAAAATTTGCCTATTCTTAGAGCTTTTTAAGGTTGGTGCCTACTTTTATTAAATTTGTTTTTTTTGTAGACAATTTTATAATTTTACGCTTTTATCCCAAACTTTGTTTTTAAACCATAAAGTCCATTTATAGTTACTACCTAGATAAACACTATACATAATTATACATGCTTTTTTCTGCTTTTTTTCTAATGTGTGTTAACATTTTATAGACTCCGTAGATCTGTTCTTAAATTTATTTGAGAGCAGTGAAACGCCGTTAGTCGGAATAAAGTTTTAGCACAAGAACATCTGTGATATAAAATTAAGATATTAATTATAAATTTTAAATTTTATTAACAATACAATTTTTCACTCGCTTGAAATAAGTCAAACGAGATCTTCAGTTTTTTAAAACCTTATTCAAATAATCTTATTTAAAATATTTCTATTTGAATAAGATTTTAAACAACTGAAGATCTCGTTTGACCAGTTTCAAGCGAGTGAAACATTGTATTGTTAATAAAATTTATAATTGATCATTCTCTTTAAAATATGAAGTACACAAATTAAGATATATTCTAACTTAATTAGAAAAATAAGTATTTAAAAATATAGTTTTAAAATTTTTTATAAAATGAATGAAAGACGTTTTTGTAAAATATTTGTTGAAAAGGGTGCTAATCGACGGTCTGAAGCTGCTAGAGTTGAAGGTGACTCTCAGGCAGTACCACTTCAACTAGCGCCAGCATGCCCTCCGAGCGGACATGTTGAACCAGACCCTGCACCCAGCCGCAAGGTCGGTGTGGATCAGAGTAACTTAATGGAGTCAAATATAAATGAAGAGATGGTGACTAACGCCGAGATAGGTCATAGTGTAGATACTGTGGTAAAAAAGATATATAGTGATACTTGTAAGCAACACTCACGGTTGAGTCAGGAGCAGACAACTAGCGTGCTGATAGAAATAAGCGACCATAATAGAGATGAGTGTTTAGTTAAAGAACAGGTACTGAAACCAGAGAGAACGAGGCACTAACAGTAGCAACGTGAAAGCCAAAATTTAGCTAGAGATAAGACATTAGAAATTGAGAGAACGAGGCAACAACAAGAGCGGCTTGGAAACAAAAACTTGGAAGTTAGAAGACGCTTGAAATTATTAAATGAGAAGATAGGCAGAAAAACTGAATCTCTGCAGAGTTTAGCTCGGTTGGACCGGGAACTCCAGAAAGCAAGAGAAAGGATGAGCAGAATAAAAGTCCCCAACAGAACACACTTCTACATCAAACAAAAAGTCAAGCTCATCTGACTTTTAAGAACATAAAGTTCACCATTGTACTAAACGGTGAGCCACGTCCATTCAAACGAAATGAGGCGCCCATTAGGTCAGGACAATTCGAGTGTAAAAGAAAACTCTTGATCATAATTAGGCCGCCCAGACTACAACCGCCATTTTCAGCCTGAGGAACGCACATTCTACACTACAATAGAGGGGTGCGGTGAGACACCCCGCACGATCTTAAGTCATTTATCCAGCATACTAAACCGCAATTACACTACACTCAAGTAAGAATCATTCGAAGAGTTATGTAGTTAGCGTAACGTTCAGATAGACCAGGATCATTACAAGTTGCTTGAGAAACTCGTAGCATAGGATGATAAGCGAAGTTAAAGAAATAAGTTTTATCTAGCCCTTTCTTAAGTACATCGATTGGGGGATTTATAACGCGAGGAGAAACTCATTACACTCAAGTTAGAATCATTCGAAGAGTTATGCTTTTAGCGTAACGTTCAGACGGACCGGGATCATTACAAGTTGCTTGAGAAACTGGTGACATGAGTTAATAAGCAAAATTAAAGAGGTAAGTTTGATCAAGCTAACCAGAGTTATCAAACCCTTAAAGAATTCATGATAGGTGGAGAGGGACGCTTGAGCCACGTATTGTTACACAGAGCTGAGAAAAATTCGATTCCTAGCCGCGAGTTAGACGTTGAAGTAGTATATGGCAGAGCTTATAGATATGGCCATCGTAAAAAAGTTTGTCACAATCCACTTAGGACCTCCTAATTTAAGGGGGAGAATTAGAAAAAAGCTCCTTTCGGACAGCAGGGAATTTGACATAGCTGTTAGAGGGATATGCAACGCTGCTCGCCAGGAAAAAAAAAACGAAGGCCTTTAACTTAAATTACACAAGCCAGAGAATAGCTACAAACTGGAACCTCACCAGAAAAATTTAAACACAACCACCTCGGCCGGCTACCAACAATAATAAGAAAGTTCCACAGCAACTCATTTGCCTTGAACATAGAGAATTTGGTAGTAGAGCTGATTACTTTTCAGATCGTGGGAAATGCAGTACAGACAATGGTTTTATATAGTACCAACCAAAAAATGAACATCCAAACTCCACGCAAAGAGTAGGAGAGTGGTTAAAGGCATTTCATCCCACACCGAAGCTGTCCAACCTATAAGTAAAACAATCCCCCGACAGCTAAATCTCGACGCAAAAGCTAGTAATGGCGTCATGATAAATCGAATCAATGAACCATCTATACCTACCATACCCACAGCAAAGCAGATAGGATATTGTCTATTGAAAAATTCAACGCCAGTGAACGCGTCTAAAGCGGAATCAGGGAGCAAAAAAAGTTATGATCACACTTGTAAGGCAAGAGAGTCGTTGGTGAGGACCAAATTGAGGACTGTATTGAAAAGATACATAGGTATTCTTAGTGCACACGTTTTGCCAAGGAATGAGAAATTATTAGTCCAGTTAATAGGGACGACAGTGTTTTGGAGGGAGAGCCGCCAAAGAAAGCCGTATCCAAAGGTTGCACTGAGGGAGACAACAGTGATTTTATTAGGCGAAGGTCTCGCTGGGGAGGATACTTCAGAGTCATGCACGAGAGAGGATTGCATTATAAAGAACAAAGAAGAAGCAAAGATAAATACGGTTGACAACAGTGATACACAGAGAGTACAGAAATGGGCCTTTAAATTGACGAAATATCCTGTACTAAACCAAAAAAACTTACCTCAGAACCTTTTATTCGTTTCAAATTCAAACGTAATCGTTTTTTTTTTGTCAATTCTAGATCAGAGGTCTCCGTCCTGACAAAATAAATTGACAAACGAGATGAATAAGTATTTTCGAAGCAAAGCAAAATGTTTTGGTAATGAGAAAATTTATCCGGGAGTGTGATTTTCAATCTAGAAACGTTTGTTTTGGGTGACTCAAGAGTCAAGAAGTTGTGGGATTGTTGGCTTGGACATGCTGGTAACACACCAACTAGTCATCTTACCGTCCTCCGCCCAACAGTGCAAAATGGGGTTTAGGAGATCAGCAAAGATGTTTTCAGCAGCTGATTTAACCACATCAACAGACGCCTTGATTAACAAAATTAAACTGGCAAACGACAATAACCTCTCTCTTGAATGAGATGCTAAATACTATTATTGAACTTTCCCGAAATCACTAAAAAGCCAACTTACCATACTAAGCCCAAGCACAACCATGAGTTAGATCTTTTGTTCGACGACTACATAGCCGTAAAAATCAAACCGAGAAGAGCGAGAGGTTGCAGAGAAGCTATAAAAGAATATTTCAACGATTTGCTACAGCGAGGCATTGTGGTGCGAGGATAGGAAAGTCAAAAGGCGTCCCCTGTTTATTGTGTGATTACTTGTGTGCATAAGAAAGACGGTACTATGCGGGTCTGCGTCAATTTTACCAGGTCGAATGCAACGTCGTGCCCACTTTGTTATCCTACAGCCGAGAATCGATGAACTCTCCTTAACTATTTTTAGAGTCACAAGATCTTTTACAGACCTACACCTGAAAGAGGCGTACTATAGCCTGCCTCTATCAACTAACTCTTAAAGATGAGCCGCTGGTAATGTAAAATGTACATAGTGGTGTCTTTTTTCCGAATCGGTGCGTTTCTGGTTTTAAAAACGCGCCGACGAAGTTCTAATTAAGGATTGAATGTCTGTTAAGAGAATTCAAAAGCTTAATTATATCTATCTGATGACATACTCATATATTCTTCATTTGAACAACAGCACATTTACCATGTGGAAAAGGTATTAAAGATGTTAACAAAAATAGGCTTTTTCTGAATGCCAAAAAGACATTTTGCAAAATTTAGGCTAGAACTTTTTTACCTTATCATCAGAGTGGACAGAATTGACGACCAATCTTCAAAAGAGCTATCTGAGATTAACCCTATGGCTAACACACAAAAAACCTAAGACGTTTCCTCGGGATGGTAAACTATTACCATCGCTTTGTGCCAAAGTTAACTAAGATTATGTCACCTCTGAGCGAGATATCTGGGGGCTTAAAGAAATTGAGCCAGACGATATTGAAACTAGATGACAACCATATCAAAGCGTTTGAGAATAAAAAAGTAGCATTAACTAATGCAGCAACTCTGTCGAATCATTATTCAAAGAAGCTCGTGGTATTGTTATCCGATACGTCAGAAACTCAGTGTTAGAGAAGGAAGGCGAGCAAGAGAAAATGGTACTCCTTGCCTTCTATACGAGAAGTAAACCGTATTCGTATTCGAAAAGAAGCTAAGCGGGTACGTTGTACCTAACATAAGGGGTTGTTTATGAGTATCGTATATTTTTACAGCCGGATCTATTGCCGACAAACAATAATAGAATCCGAGAACTTGGTCCTTTGTAATGTTGTAATAACATTCTGACGAACCAAACCCCTCTAGTGCAGCGTTACCTTTATAGAATAAAAAATATAACCCTGAAATCATTTAATTTAAAGGCGTAGAGACTAGAGAACATCGTAGCAGACGCCCTAAGTAAACCACTTCAACTAGCAACAATGTATATGGGTCATTACTAGACAGACCCGGACTACGAAGAGATATTGGACTATGAATCCAAGGACTAAGATTCAGAGGGTGAGTTAGAGAGGATAGAAAAGGAATAATAATATCAGTGCAAATCGAAATTTTGCTTCGTCGAAGCTCCGTTGCCCTTTTACAACAAAGTGAACAAGACCTAATTGAAAGATTGGATAAATAAAAAGGTTAAGTTTTGCCAACCAGATAATGTTGCTGAAGTTATAGAAGTTGGCAACATCTGAATAAAACTACCATAACAATTGAGACCACCAGCTTTCAATGCAGCACATCAGAATTTGCATTTAGGAATAGAGAATGCGCCTGTCACACGATGTTTTAATTCTTACTTATCTTTATGCGACCTAGCGATTAACTGACTTAACGCGTTATAACAATATCGGTGACAGTTACTTAAATGTTTAGAATTGGTTTAGCTAAGTAACTTAGACTATCATTTAAGCTTAGCCTAATTAAGTAGTAAGATTGTTAGAATGCTTAAATACTTATATATAGAAATTGAGTCTCTGAACAAAAAGGTGTATTTTAATGAATAGAAATACGACTAAACAAAATATAGCAAACTCTACAAAAAACCTACTTTAATTCAAAAGTTCATATAAAAAACAGTCGACATCGTACAAGTGTACGACGGGAACACAACACTTTGCAAGAAATAGAAGCGTTATCAACTAAGACACTGAAAACTAACTCAAAAAACAAACGTGTTTACTGATTTAAGGTAAATAAATTTGAGAGAAAAAGAAAGAAAGCCACTTTCGACTGCGAAAAACACTGTTAAAGTGTTACAAGAAGACTTAATCGATCTACCGATGTAAAATTGTTTCTTATATTTACGCGAACCTGATACTAACTGACTTAAAGCGTTATAACAAAATCGGTGACGGTTACTTAAATGTTTAGAAATGACTTAGGTAGGTTATTTAGCTAAGTCGATTTATAAAACGCGAATTTTAACTTATGCTAACATTTAAGCTTAGCCTAATTAAGTAGTACGATTGTTAGAATGCTTAAATACTTATATAAAGAAATCGAGGCTTAGAAACAAAAAGCTGTATTACGATAAATAGAAACGACTAAACAAAATATAGCAAAATGTACAAATAAACTATTTTAATTCAAAAGTTTATATAAAAAACAGTCGCCGTCGTACAAGTGTACGACGGGAACACAACACTTACAAGAAATAGACGTGTTATCAACTAAGAAGCTAAAAACTAACTCACCAAAACAAGCACGTTACTGAATTTAAGTGTTTTAAATAGTTTGAGAGAAAAGAAAGAAAACTGCTTTCGACTGAGAAGAAAACTGTTGAAGTGTTACATTCTCTCCACTTAATTTGCCATTTTAGAATTTGCACTTGGGTTAAGAAAAATATTGTCTTTAATTAGTTTTGAATTTGTAAAAAACACTAAGCAACCTCTAATATAAAAGCATAAATGAAAAATGACCGCCGATTGTCGTCGACTTTTATCTGATTATTTGTAAAAAAGTATTACTTTACTTTTAAAATGCTACAAAATCCGTTGATGACGTGCAGAATTAAAAAGTTTGAACAATTTACAGAATGACAAAAAAAAACTGAAATATTTTTTAGAAATTCTTCACTGATAGTACTCGCTCCCCGTTGTTTCCCGTACACGCTCCCGTACATGCTTGGTTTCCTCATCTGTTCTCCACCTCGGCCACCGTACGCTGATGGTACATCAGATCTCTGCGTCTCCTCCGCTGACTCGTTGATGTCTTGTAATTCTCGAGCCGTTTTCGTACGAAAGTGCAAAAAGAGTGTAAGCAACTACTTGAATTAATTTAATTACAAGTAAAAATATAAAGAAGACACTTTTTGAAGTATTTTCAAGTACTTCCAAGTATGTTTATAACAAACTTAAAAACATTTATAGCTTCAGTTTAAACGAAGTATTTTCCACAAACTTTTAGCGTATTAGAAACATTTCACATTTAACACGAGTTAGTTGACAAAACAAGCAATCACATGCATTTCAAAAGTTTAAACTTGTTTTCGTAAAATATATAGCTGGTGAACTTTGTACTTATTTATTTTAAAACTTCAATATTCTAGGAAAGTTAAAAACAAAGTTGTTTGTTAACGTTTAAATACTAGATAAGATTTAAATAGCTCGAATGACCTTATAAAAAACGTGTTTTTATAAGTACGCTGAGGTGTATAACAACAAAAAAAGATGATAATAAAGTTTGTTACCAGCAATTACTAAGTATAAAAAAAAATGGTAAGAACCATTAAAAAAATCAGTCACAGTCTTATACAACCACTTTGAAGAGATCTTTCGTTTATTAAAAAACAAACATTTTCAATTCTGTAGAAAACAAAAAAATATACTAGCAACTAGAGAAAGTAAATTAAATATTTTTAGCAAAATTTGAAATAAAACTAAAAACTACCATATTATTATAATACTGAATTTCATACTTTTACTTTAAAATTAATGGAACACTTATATTTGAGATTAGTCAGTAAAGTTTGATATAATTTTTCAATTTGAGAAACTGAGAAAAAGACACTTTGGAAAATTATTTTTGTTTACTGTAACTAAGAAAAACTATTTCTATAAACAACAAACAATTAAAAAAATCCCCTAGTATTTTACTTGATAAAAAAATTTTTTTGATGACATTTTCAATTTATTATTATTAAAACTATTCCTTAAAAACACTGTTTAAATTAATTTTTGCCTTAGTTTTTTTAATCCACCATTGTTCTGTGTAGTCTAAATTAGTTCTTATAGGGCTTTCTAAAAACTGGACTGTGTAGGCATTTTCTATCTTTTTTGGTATATTGTTTTTGTGAAATTTATTATTATGTATAATTAGAGCGAATTGGTCTTTTATTTCATGGTTTAGTTCAGTTTTATTGTTTTTCCATATGTTTCTGTGGGCATTCCACCTCTTAGTAAAGCTATTCATAGTCTGTCCAATGTATAAATTTTTGCATATGTTGCATGTAGCTGCATAAATTCCATAATTTTTGCAATTTAATTGTTGTTTAATTTTCATATTTGTATTGTTTTGTTATTACTTATCATATGTTTATTATAGTTTCCAAAATTTCCACACAAAGCACACTTTCCACATTCAGCTGTTTTGTTGTTTTCTGTTTTTCAGGGTTGCCACACACTCAGGGAATCTCAGGGAATTTTCAAACTGTAGAAAATCTCAGGGAAACTCAGGGAATCTCAGGGAGTTTTGGCATTTTTCTTTTAACTCAGGGAAACTCAGGGAAGTTTTGATTTTTTCTCTAAATTTCAGGGAAGTTTTTGAAAATCTCAGGGAAATTTTTTTCTAGATCTAGAATGAGGTTTAGTTAAACCAGTTTCAATACTTTGTTCAAAAGTAGTAATTTTTATTATTTAAGTGGTTATTTTGATTTTTTTTAGCCTTGCGGCTAGTTCTTCAATATTCTTAGTATTAACATTGTAGTGTTTTTAAGTTTTAAATTTATATTTACTTAAGTAAAATCAAACAGTTTAGAGAAATGAAAGTTTTTGTTAACTATTTCAATACATTGATTTGTTAAGTTCTTCTAACACTCAAATACTTTTTGAAAATTTTCTTAAAAAAAGTCACAGTTTAGACACCTTTTATTTTGACACACTCGATATCCCAAGCAAGTATAAAGATTTAACAAGAGTCCTTGAGGCTGTTTTTGTGCTTCACAATGGCCAGGCAAGTGTTGAACGGGGCTTTAGCTTAAATAAGGAAGTAATATCAACTAATATGGGAGAGATGACAATAAGGTCCCGAAGAATGATCAAAGATCATCTATATGCAAACAGTCTAGAACCAAGCACAGTTGAACTAAGTTCTGAATTGTTAAAATTTGTAAAATGTTCTAGGGCCCAATATTTGGCATATCTTGAGCAACAGCGCTTTGCTAAAAATGTTCCAAATAAAGGTGATGCTTTGAGCAAGTTAGGAGAACAAAAAAGTAAACTTACAAAGCAACTCAAATGTTTAAATGAAGACTATGACAAATATACTGCAGATGCCAACAAACAGTCTGATTTAGAAGCAATGAAAGAATTATTAGCAAGAGGAATAGCTGCTAAGGACAACGCAAATAAACTTGAAAATAAAATTAAAGTTATTGATTTAGAAATTGCATACTTAAAAAAACAGTATTAAGATTTTTTTATTAGGTAATGTGAAATTGTTTTAAAATCAAAATTATGTTTTCAGTTATTTAAAATAAATTGTGTATGAACATCTAAAAGACATAAAAAAAAAAATAATTTTAGATTATTTTGTATCAGTTGTTAGGTATTTAGTTGTACTTTGATATGAGATATTTCTTTAGCTATTTCTTTAAACTTTCTTTTTGCAGGTTTTTTTACAATAATGTTAAGCTTTTATGTTTTTATTACTGCATTCAGAACAGTTGCTAGGAAAGACATACAAGTCATAATGAAGTTATTATGTATGCATTTAAGTGAGTTCTTCATGTGAAATTATTATTATAGTATAATTAAATTTTGTCAATTAAAATGTCAAAAAAATTAAACTTTATTCTTTTATGTAGAAAGTTAACTAACAAGTTTACACAAAGTTGTGCAAAAATTCAGTTTTTAATTTTTAATTGGTTTAAACCTTTTAAGATTGAGTTTTTGAAAACAGTTTTTTTCATAAATTTAATGCAGAAGCATACACATACAACCTTCCTTTTATTATTAAAGAATAAAAATGAGAATGAGGTATTAATAATTTGTGTTAGAAGAGAAATTTTTTTTTTTAAGATTTGAAAAATACTCAGGGAAACTCAGAGAATTTTAAGGTTACTCAGGGAAATTTTTGGTCACTCAGGGAAGATTTTTTGGCTCAAAGAGTGGCAACCCTGGTTTTTGTAAAATTATTTTTGTTTATTAATATATTTCTCAGTGTTTTTGGTCTCTTATAAGTTAATCTTAATAATTCTGTACTGTAACATTGTTCATTTTTGCTAAAGTTTATAAATTATTTAAAGCTGGTTGCCCAAGTCACTTTTTCACTTTGTTCTGATTTTTTTATGTTATTTGTACTAGGATCTTTATTACATACTTCATCTAATTCATTAAAGGTATTATTTATTAATTTTTTACTGAAACTTGATCTACTGCATTTAATTTTTAAGTTAATTAGTGCCTTTTCATAATCTTCTGTTTTTTCATTTAATTTTTTAAGTCTATTAGCTTCTGATAAAATTATTTCTCTAAAAACGTGTGTTGGATGGTAAGAATTGCCATTTAAAAATTTTGCTAATTTTGCTGTGGGTTTGGTGTGGTTTACTGTTTTGAATCCGTTTATTTCAGAGCTATTTATAGTATGTAAAATATCTAAAAATTCCAGTTGTTTTCCTTCTTCTGTATTTGAGATTTTTTTTAATTGTAAATTTAGATCATGAGATTGAAATTTTTTGGTGAGTTCATCTTGAATAAAAATAGATTTATCTGCTGGGCACAAAAAATAATGTCGTCTATATATCTTTTATAAATAAAACACAATTTTGAAAAGTTTAATTTTTTAGTTATAAAGTGGAGGGCAATATTTGCCAGTGAGACGCTGAAATTTTCTCCTGTAGGTATCCCTTGGTTATTTTTGTATAGACTATTTTTAAAACTAACATAATTGTTTTCTAAGCAGAACATTATTGTTTCTACTATTTGTTTATTTTGTTCACAGTTATAATGAGTACAAACTTTCAGGCAATCTTCAAGGGAGTTTTTTATCAGAATTCTTTTGAGGGATGGGTATAGGTTTTTAACATCTGCTGTGATTATATTAATTTCTTCTTTAATTTCATTTTTTTTCCAACTAAATAATTCTTCTAGGTATTGGTCACTATCTTTGCAATATTCATTAATTTCAGTTTTACAATAGTTTATTGCAATATTTTTAATAAGGTTTTGGAGCATGGTGGTAATTCTAGACAAAAAACTGTTGCCTATAGCCCAAATCATTCTTGTAGGTATTTCTCTTATATTTTTTGTTTTCACTTGTTCTGGATTTAATTTATGTGTTTTGAATGTTGGATATATATGTCCTGGATTGTCATTTTTGAAATATTTTGCTTTTGGGCCTGTAATTTTCGACAGTATTCCACTTTTGTTAACTTTTTTTCCTATTGTGTGGAATAATATGTTTTCATCTATTACATTAATTTTGTTTAAATTTTCTACTTTAAGTTCTGCAAGCAAAATATTTCAAAAATGACAACCCAGGACATATATATCCAACATTCAAAACACATAAATTAAATCCAGAACAAGTGAAAACAAAAAATATAAGAGAAATACCTACAAGAATGATTTGGGCTATAGGCAACAGTTTTTTGTCTCGAATTACCACCATGCTCCAAAACCTAATTAAAAATATTGCAATAAACTATTGTAAAACTGAAATTAATGAATATTGCAAAGATAGTGACCAATACCTAGAAGAATTATTTAGTTGGAAAAAAAATTAAATTAAAGAAGAAATTAATATAATCACAGCAGATGTTAAAAACCTATACCCATCCCTCAAAAGAATTCTGATAAAAAACTCCCTTGAAGATTGCCTGAAAGTTTGTACTCATTATAACTGTAAACAAAATAAACAAATAGTAGAAACAATAATGTTCTGCTTAGAAAACAATTATGTTAGTTTTAAAAATAGTCTATACAAAAATAACCAAGGGATACCTACAGGAGAAAATTTCAGCGTCTCACTGGCAAATATTGCCCTCCACTTTATAACTAAAAAATTAAACTTTTTAAAATTGTGTTTTATTTATAAAAGATATATAGACGACATTATTTTTTGTGCCCAGCAGATAAACCTATTTTTATTCAAGATGAACTCACCAAAAAATTTCAATCTCATGATCTAAATTTACAATTAAAAAAAATCTCAAATACAGAAGAAGGAAAACAACTGGAATTTTTAGATATTTTACATACTATAAATAGCTCTGAAATAAACGGATTCAAAACAGTAAACCACACCAAACCCACAGCAAAATTAGCAAAATTTTTAAATGGCAATTCTTACCATCTAACACACGTTTTTAGAGAAATAATTTTATCAGAAGCTAATAGACTTAAAAAATTAAATGAAAAAACAGAAGATTATGAAAAGTCACTAATTAACTTAAAAATTAAATGCAGTAGATCAAGTTTCAGTAAAAAATTAATAAATAATACCTTTAATGAATTAGATGAAGTATGTAATAAAGATCCTAGTACAAATAACATAAAAAAATCAGAACAAAGTGAAAAAGTGACTTGGGCAACCAGCTTTAAATAATTTATAAATTTTAACAAAAATGAACAATGTTACAGTACAGAATTATTAAGATTAACTTATAAGAGACCAAAAACACTGAGAAATATATTAATAAACAAAAATAATTTTACAAAAACCAGGGTTGCCACTCTTTGAGCCAAAAAATCTTCCCTGAGTGACCAAAAATTTCCCTGAGTAACCTTAAAATTCTCTGAGTTTCCCTGAGTATTTTTCAAATCTTAAAAAAAAAAATTTCTCTTCTAACACAAATTATTAATACCTCATTCTCATTTTTCTTCTTTAATAATAAAAGGAAGGTTGTATGTGTATGCTTCTGCATTAAATTTATGAAAAAAACTGTTTTCAAAAACTCAATCTTAAAAGGTTTAAACCAATTAAAAATTAAAAACTGAATTTTTGCACAACTTTGTGTAAACTTGTTAGTTAACTTTCTACATAAAAGAATAAAGTTTAATTTGTTTGACATTTTAAGTGACAAAATTTAATTATACTATAATAATAATTTCACATGAAGAACTCACTTAAATGCATACATAATAACTTCATTATGACTTGTATGTCTTTCCTAGCAACTGTTCTGAAAACTGCTACTACTTTTGAAATTATTATTTATAAACAAAAATTTAACCTCTATTTTTTTAACAAAAGTAATACAACACTAATCTGTATTCATTTTAATTTTTTTTACTGAAAACAAGTAGTTGTAAACAAATAACAAATAACTTTATTATTTAAAAAATAAGAACTAATAGTACAACATAGTGTTTTTTAAACTACATAAGTAACTAAAAATAAAAAGTTTATTAGAACTTTTCAATGAATAGTTAACAGCAATTTTCATTTCTCTAAACTGTTTGATTTTACTTAAGTAAATATAAATTTAAAACTTAAAAAAACTACAATGTTAATACTAAGAATATTGAAGAACTAGCCGCAAGGCTAAAAAAATTCAAAATAACCACTTAAATAATAAAAATTACTACTTTTGAACAAAATATTGAAACTGGATTAACTAAACCTCATTCTAGATCTAGAAAAAAATTTCCCTGAGATTTTCAAAAACTTCCCTGAAATTTAGAGAAAAAATCAAAACTTCCCTGAGTTTCCCTGAGTTAAAAGAAAAATGCCAAAATTCCCTGAGTTTCCCTGAGATTTTCTACAGTTTGAAAATTCCCTGAGATTCCCTGAGTGTGTGGCAACCCTGAAAAACAGAAAACAACAAAACAGCTGAATATGGAAAGTGTGCTTTGTGTGGAAATTTTGGAAACTATAATAAACATATGATAAGTAATAACAAAACAATACAAATATGAAAATTAAACAACAATTAAATTGCAAAAATTATGGAATTTATGCAGCTACATGCAACATATGCAAAAATTTATACATTGGACAGACTATGAATAGCTTTACTAAGAGGTGGAATGCCCACAGAAACATATGGAAAAACAATAAAACTGAACTAAAACATTAAATAAAAGACCAATTCGCTCTAATTATACATAATAATAAATTTCACAAAAACAATATACCAGAAAAGATAGAAAATGCCTACACAGTCCAGTTTTTAGAAAGCCCTATAAGAACTAATTTAGACTACACAGAACAATGGTGGATTAAAAAAACTAAGGCAAAAATTAATTTAAACAGTGTTTTTAAGGAATAGTTTTAATAATAAAAAATTGAAAATGTCATCAAAAAAAATTTTTTATCAAGTAAAATACTAGGGGATTTTTTTAATTGTTTGTTGTTTATAGAAATAGTTTTTCTTAGTTACAGTAAACAAAAATAATTTTCCAAAGTGTCTTTTTCTCAGTTTCTCAAATTGAAAAATTATATCAAACTTTACTGACTAATCTCAAATATAAGTGTTCCATTAATTTTAAAGTAAAAGTATGAAATTCAGTATTATAATAATATGGTAGTTTTTAGTTTTATTTCAAATTTTGCTAAAAATATTTAATATACTTTCTCTAGTTGCTAGTATATTTTTTTGTTTTCTACAGAATTGAAAATGTTTGTTTTTTAATAAACGAAAGATCTCTTCAAAGTGGTTGTATAAGACTGTGACTGATTTTTTTAATGGTTCTTACCATTTATATTTATCTAAAATTCAATCCTGTCCGGTCTTTAAAATCAAAAGAGGAAGACTACCTTCATCCCATTTTAATAGCAATTACTAATGTTATTGTAGTACAACTGTGAATATTATAGTTCAAAGTTTTAACATAAAACTGTTGCTAAACAACAAATTGAAATTAAGTTTAACAAATTTGGGCAATTCTTTTTTAGTATTAGTAAAAGCTCAAAATAAAAATAAGTTAAAGTTTAAACTCTATAAATACTCTTTAAAATTCTTGCGACTCGATTTCGTACTAAGCTTTGTTCAGAAACCTTCTTAGACTAGTTGTCTGCTACAATTAAATAAAAACAAACTACTCTTTTGGTGGTCTTAACTTTTCGTTTTAAGAGTTAATTAACCGTAAAGTTTCAATAACATCTTAATTTGATTTTCCAGCGGTGAAAAATCGCGTTTGAAGTTATTCTCAAAGTTTCACAACGGTTTATTATCTGACTAACAAGTTTTTAGATTTCAAAATCTTTAAGGCGCCATCGATGAAAAATGTACCAAAATAATTCATGATTAGTTTAAAAAATACGTGCAATATCGTTTAGAGTTTTTTAGGTTTTAAATAGCCATTTGTGAAATATATACCAAACTAATTCGCGGTTTGTCTTAAAAATTTGCTATATGCTAATATTAAAAAGTTTTTTGTTATTTGCAATCGTTTTCGTTTCAAGTAAGAAATGTGTTTTATTGTAAAGATTTCGCGATCGTACTTAACATTTATTTTAGTTTCGTCGTTTTGTGACGTCGCTGCTGTGCTTTTGTTTAGAGAAAAGGGTAACTTTTGCGAGTTCGTCGGTTTATCGGACGAAGTAATGCTGGAAGAAGTGTTTGTAGTCGCTGATGTGCTTTTGTTTAGAAAAAAGCCATTTTTCGTGATTTGTTCGGTTTGCCGGACGAAGTAATGTTGGAAGAAGTGTTTTTAGTCGCTGCTGTGCTTCCGGTCGTAGACGAGGATAATTTCCGTGCGTTTTTCGGTTTGACGGAAGACATTTCTGAAATGGCCGTTGGCTCTTATTGTTCTGGTGCTGGCTGCGGTTGTGCTGACCGTTGGGACTGCCCGTTGTGTTGCTGGCTAAGATGGATCTGATCGTTGGCGCTGGTTGAATAGGTGCTGGCTTCGGTGGCGCTGACCGTTGGGACTGCCCGTTGTGGTGCTGGTTAGGACGGCTCGAATCGTTGGTGCTGGTCGTATAGGTGCTAGCTTCGTTGGCGCTGACCATTGACGCGGGCCTTGGTGATGCTAGCCGTGGTTGGTCAGAACGTTGTTTCTTATCAGGTTTTTTTTTTGCTGTATTACGTGACGCCGTACTTGTGACGTCATAATTCGGTATGGCGTTAGCGCGATTGCGTTTTGCTTCTCTAGCAGCTATTCTGACAGCGTGCTTGCGATCGGGTTCGGCTTCTAATTCGCGTATTTTTTGCAAAGGTTCGCGCATAAGTTTCTCATGATTTCTCTTATATGAGTTACGTAAAAATAAGATTTCTATGTTCAGTTGTATTTGAATCAAAAAAACATATCATCAGGAGGTAAAACACTGGACCATAAGACAAATTTTATTCTTTCACTATTGTCAAGTTCGTCGTTATACCTACAAAAACTTTCGAATTTGTCAATTACCGTCTCAATATCAGATATTTTATGGACTATGTTTAATAAAGGGAGATATTTCAAAAAACTCTCTATAATATTAAGCTACTTAAAGGTTTCTCGTTATATAACTTGGTACCGTTTGTTGCTAAAACCTTGGTATTCGAACCACACATATTTCTCGAACTGCTTTTTCTTGAATATATCGCACCTACTTTGTCTTTTGTTAATCTCAGCTGTTAACAAATCAATTTCAAGGTTAAAATCTATAATTTCGTTACAGGCTGTTATTATCTTCGAGATTTTCGCGGGCTTCATCGATTACTTCGATGCTCCTATACTTACCCCATTCGTAATCTATATGGTTTAACAAGAACCACGGAAGACATATTAAGCGGTTAGCTACGCGCTCTTCCCATAATATAAGTTGGTAGAGGTTGTTATCTATACATGACATTAACCAATGCAATGGGGTTTTTTCTAAGCAGTTAATTTGATTGTGATTGTACTTACAGTTTAGATATCTGTAGGCTACTGGTTCGGGGGATCAGACGAGGAAAACTCTGCTATTAATGTATTATATTTGTATTCTTTAAATTTCCTCCAGTCCCTAAAAATGTTGGCAGCTATTTGGCTTAAAATAAAGTATATCCATGATACTAGTAGACTTTGTTTTTGTTCTACTGTTAAAGTCTTTATAAAATTTTAAACTAATTTTGGGTCACCATCTACAAAAGTAGAAATTAAAAAAGAAGAAGTTACGGACTTAATTAAGGTGCGTACTCAAATATCCAGGGTCACCATTTACCGATCTACCGATGTAAAATTGTTTCTTATATTTACGCGAACCTGATACTAACTGACTTAACGCGTTATAACAATATCGGTGACGGTTACTTAAATGCTTAGAAATGACTTAGCTAAGTTATTTAGCCAAGTTGGTTTATGAAACGATTTTTAGACTATCATTTAAGCTTAGCCTAATTAAGTAGTAAGATTTTTAGAATGCTTAAATACTTATTAAAGAAATCGAGTCTTAAAAACAAAAAGCTGTATTACGATGAATAGAAACGACTAAACAAAATATAGCAAACTTTACAAATAACTACTTTAATTCAAACGTTCATATAAAAAACAGTCGCTGTCGTACAAGTGTACGACGAGAACACAACACTTACAAGCAATAGACGTGTTACCAACTAAGACACTAAAAACTAACTCACTAAAACAAGCGCGTTACTGAATTTAAGTGGTTTGAATAGTTTAAGAGAAAAGAAAGAAAGAAAACTGC
Organism: Thalia democratica; assembly: GCF_965202585.1. Lineage (NCBI taxonomy): Eukaryota > Metazoa > Chordata > Thaliacea > Salpida > Salpidae > Thalia > Thalia democratica. The sequence goes on along the minus strand of NC_139169.1, from coordinate 52,055,238 downwards.
TTTCGACTGAGAAGAAAACTGTTGAAGTGTTACAAGACCATTGACGCAGTAGCCAAAAACTTCTTGTGGCCGACCTTAAAAAACGACGTAGCATTTTGAACCAAGTCCTTTATATATTACCAGGCCATCAAAGTAATTCGTCACAACTGGCAAAAAAAAATTTTTTTTTTAAATGGAACGCGAAAATAAATGGAAACTTAACGTCATTCACCATATCCTTTACAGCGTGCTTAACGCTTCTGAACACTCCATGTTATTCAGAAAAACTGGGAAGTAGTAAAGGTTTCCTTTCGCAATGTAAAGGCATGTTGCCGTGTTTATATTGATTTTTTTTGTTTGTATTGTTTGTTTTATATGTTTTAATCAAAGTTGAGCATTTTACTAATTAGTTGAAAACATTAATGACTACATTAAAAACCAATAAACAAAAATTAAACTTATTTTAGTTTATATGTGTCTTTAAAGTGAACAAACTTAATTTATTGTTTTTGATAAAAACGAAACTTTTTCACTCAGAAACGAAGTTAAACAAAAAAGTCACTTAGTTTTAAGCTGAAACTCTAAATTTAGTTTTGTTTTTAAGTATGTTCTTTTGTCTTTGAAACAGAACTAATTTTAATATACATAGGGGTTTGATTTTCAAGCAGGAACTTTTTAAAAAGCGGAACATTGTATTGTTTTTAGTTTAGGAATCGATAATTCAAAAAATTATATTTATTTTAAAAGTATTATTTGTTATCTGAATTCAATTTCTAATTTTTCAATTATATTTTGTTTTTAACTTTTAGTTTGGTTTTAAGATACAGCCAAAATTGTTATGCTTTGTTTCTTACTGCACTGTTTACTGTATCACTTCAAAAAGCAAGTTATCTATTCAGTAATTAGATATTTGCTTTATGTTTAAATAAATTTGTTGTTCTTTTTGATATCTAGCTTCTCAAGTTAATTTCGTTCTAATTATCATTTCCTTTTCGAACGTTTCATCTTAAAATTTACATAGTTTTGTAGTTTTTTATAGAGATTTTCTTAAAGTATTTTAAGTATAACAATTGAAAACAACTATAATACTAAAGATTGTATGAGATATTAAGACATGTGAAATATAACCCGTAAATAATTTTTAAAACTAAATTATAGGTATGTGACCATTCAAGTCCAAACAAAATACCAGTTATTCAAAAGAATCGATCGTTTTATGGATATTGTAAATTGTTAGTTTAAATACTTTTTACATAAAGTAAAATAAACTATCTCCCAATAAAACGAAACTTAATATTAAAAGTTACTCGTAAACATAGTTTTATTTTATCTATCAATTTTTTTAAATACTAAAACTTTTACTTTTTCTGAGCTTTTAAAGATGACGATTTTGATAATTAAAAGAGTCAAACTATTGTTTTAAAAACCTAAAAATTTTTATTCCACAACATACAAGTTTAAAACGCTTTCAGGTTTATTTATTGAAAGCTTAATGAGGACGGGTTGTAACCCGTCCTCATTAAGCTTTCAATAAGTTGATAAAACTAAAAAGCATTTTTGCAACTAAGTTATAGTGAAAAAATGTATTATGACGTAGTAATTCAAGACTGTGTATAAAATTAGTTTGTTGATTAAGCTAAAACATTTTTAGAACATTATGATGATATTTTGTATATAAAATTAAATTCAAATCAAATGAAAGTAAAAACAAAACCTTTTCCGACATAAACCTTAATTTAAAAACTATCTTATTAAGATACTGTTTGATGTAAATTGTTGTAAATAAATAGTTACTGTTATCGATTAAATAAAGATAAAATCATTCTTAAAACAAAACTTAAAGTAAGTAAAAAAAACTGTCTTAATAAGAAACTGTTTCTTACAAACATATCATCTTAAAGAAATAATACTATCGATGAATATTTTTTTTTTGCAAACCTTAAGTTAAAATAAAAATTAAAATGCTATAAAAGGAAACTATTTTTCAGAAACTATTGTTTTTAAAGTAATACTTTAATCAAAAACACAAACGATTAAAATCTTTTCTGAAACAGAAATTATTTTTATAAAACGATCTTAATAAAAATTTGGTTGTTGTAAAATTATAGGTTTTATAAATTTACCATTATCTATAAAAAGGCAGTATTGTTTTATTTATGTTTATAATGCTAGTAATAAATTGACCCTTTTACTCTCTAAAAAATCTGGTATGGTTGCTTGTTGAGTCTGTAAAATTGATTGAAAATGCTTTTTTAAAGGTTTTGCTCAATGTTGGATGTTTGTTGGCATAGTGAAGTTTGAGGGCAGCTTAATAATTTGTCTCGCTGGTGGTCATGTTTTTCCAGTTATGTCTGTGAGAGCACCATCTTTGGAAAAAAACGTAATTTTCTGTCCCACATAGTACTCATCACAGACTTTACACTTTGCCACACAAATTCTAAAGTTTTTGCAATTCAATTTTTTAGAGTTAAACAATTTTACCACCTTTTGATTCTATTAAGTTTTTTTTATCATTCCGCCTTCTTCCCCTCGGTTGCATAGTAAACATCGTCCACAAGGGTGTGACCCACCAATTACAACACTATCTTCATAGGCTTGGTACTTAAAGTTGGTTTAGTGTTGCAATTGTTTGTGGACGTTTATATGCTACTAAATCTCTTGCCTTCTTCAATGGAGGTCCAAACCGATCTTTCCATTTTGCTGCGATAACCATATAGTCAACTAAAGCTTTGCAGACGCAAGACTTTAAACATTTATCTTTAAAAGCCTTTAGAGCTTCTAGATAATCACAGTAACGTTTGCATAATCTCTTTAGTCTAATTGATTCTTCGAACACAACTGATTTGTAAATGGAACGTTGGGTTAAATGACAATTCAAATTCGTACGACTAAAACTCCGAAAATTCAAATTCTTATAAAATTATCCAAAATACTATATACCAATAAGTAATATAAGTTAAAATAAGAAAAAAATACATGTGTAGATCTAGATACAAAAATATAGAGTAATTTAAGATATACTTATCTAAGTTAATTTGTTTCTTACTAATAGTTCTCTTTATTTATGGTTTCAAATATTGAAGGCTTAATAGTTGCTAAGATTTATAAACATACGTTTTAATGAATTAGTTTTATGATTATTTAAGTAATTAAAAAATATTTGCTTTCTAGCTCAAACATATTATGTACAACTAAAGTATTTATTAAGTATGAAACTGAAAAATAAATAAAGCCTTATTATTGTAATAAAATGCAACTTTAAAACTTTAAACGCATCAACTTGATTTAAAGTGTTATTCAAACAGAAAAGTTGTTGAAGGGCGCGATAATTGTATTTATAACAAATTAAGTTTGAATGCAACAAACAAGACTAATACAAAAGTTTATGCCAGTTTTACAATGAGGTGAGGAAAAGCAGCTTATTTATAAAACCTTAAAGTAACTTGCTACTTTAATTTATTTCTATTCACACTACAGACTTAGTTCGATCGACCAGTTTGGAGACTTTGTACTTGACACTCTAAATGGATATGAAAAAAAACAAACAAAAAAATTTAAAATAAAAATTATTCCATTAATTCAAAAAAATGGTTACTTTCTTCCTACAGTTATCTCAGTAACAGGGATTGTCCTTGCCGTTGTACTAAATTTACTCTATTGGAACTTTAGAATACAAATTAAAATATTTTTAAGAAAGATTTTAGGAACCTATACTAATGGTAATTCAACAATTTTTAATCAATTTTCTACAATTTTAAAATTAACTTGTTGCACAGATTATAAATGTGATAATGTCAGGGTTGACAAAAAAACTTGAAAACCTGGAACAACATCGTAAATCCTGGAACTTGAGATATTATAAAAAAAACCTGGAATTTTAAACAAATTTTACATATTAGTAGAAAAATTTTGACTTGAAACAAAAAATCTACTATGTATATTAAAAAAATTGTCATCATCTAAAAGTTTTTTTATTAAAAAACACCTTTGAAGTAGCTTTACAGTATCTTTTTAATGTTTTTATAATAATAAAACAGTATTTTACCTTAAACTTAACTTTAAACTAAAAATAGACCCAAAAGTGTGTAGTTTTAAAACCTTAAGAAAATTTTCCAAAAACATTTGGCAACCCTGTAACCTGTCACAAAAAAAAAAAGCTTTGTTTTACACATCGATCATTTCTTTAAAAATTACGTGTTTACATGTTTTGTTTACATTAGTTGTTTTAATATTAAAGCGTTTTATTTACAATATTTTTTGGAAAACCTACTAAACGAAGATTTTCTTTTTTTTATGTTAGTTATACCTAGTGCTACTACTTATTTTTGATGTAGATGATAGTTATGATTACGACGTCTTTTTGTCATACTTTGTGTCAGAAAGTACAAATACACGTGAAAAGGAAATTCTCTGCGAAACAATTTTCAAAACGAAGAAAATTATGAATAGTATTAATTATGATCGACTGATTGATTCATACAATTTTAATCCAGGAGAAGGTAAGTATAAATTTGAAAATACTTTTTTATTCTCACAATTTTTATGGTTTTGATGCACGATTAATTCATATAAGTAAGGAGTTTAGTATAGAAGTATTAAAATATAGAATTAAGAAAAAAACATCTTTTGTTTTACATTGAAGATCATTTTTGAAATGTTATAAAATAAAATTAAAAGAAAATTAAAAGAAAATAAGTTAAAAAATATACTTATTTTATTTTTAAATATTTCTAGACGCTCGGGGTTTTCAATTAAGTCTGACAAGTTGACGAATTGACTTTAAATTTGTCGACATTAACTTAAATTTTTATATTAAATTCTCTCTGAATATTTTAGCAAACTTTGGTCGGCTTAAAAGATTTTATAATAAAACGATTTTTTTCAAGGAAAAGAATCTTCAATTCAAACTCACATGTGGAAAAGTCACAGAGTAATGATATTCATTTTCTCTGAAAAGCACTTTACTAATACAAATTGTCAGCACATTTTACAACTAGTAAGTTTGTTCGATTTTAATGATTTTTAATTTTTTAAATAGTTTATCTCATTTTTTAGAATAGGTTATTGTAATTTTCTTATCATACAATTTTTTTTGTTAATTTCTTGTTTAAAATTACTTTAGTTTGTCGCGTAGAAAATAAAAAGAGAGAACATAAATAAATAAGCTTTAAAAATGAATTTTGTAAAAAGTAAAGTTTCAAAGCATTAAAGTATAGTTTATAAATTTTGGGTGAAAAAACATTTAACAACCTAAAGTAAGTTCAAGCAAATACAGGGTGGGCAATAAGTTATTTGAATAATTCAAAAGTTGAAACACAACATTACAAATTCAATACGTTTTTCTTCGCTAAATACGTTACAGCTCGCTCAGCAGTGAATCTTAATAACTTAAATAACTTGTTATATATATTTTACAATATTAGAACCTTCATCTTTAATTGATTTCTCTGTTAAATCTCTTTTAGCATATATTTAATTTTCTTACTTCCGAAAATTACTAAAAAAAATTTAAAATTGTTTATGATTATAACTAAGAATAAATTTAATTTATGTACTTTCATTGTGGTGTACTTCTAGTTTATTTTTTATCTAAAAATACTTATAGAGGAGCGCAGCGTTTACTCAGATCTTTTGTCTAGTTCTTTTTGAAAAGATGTCTCTAAAAACGTCAATGTTCAGATGACTAACAAAATTAAAGTTTTGACAAACTTAAAAACTATTATTCAGTTACTACAATACTTTTTAAAATTATAAGACAACGATTTACACTAAATGCTAAAATAAAAGAAAAGTGATTTAATGGTATTTATTCAGTAAATTTATATATAAATTAATGATTTTGAAAAACCAAAGGGTTTTATTTATTTATTTTGTTTAGTCAACAAAAAACTAAAAAAAGGGACACTATTAGAGTATAAATTTTGGTTAAGTCAAATAATTTCCCTGAAATTTAGTTTAAAAAAGTTACGTCCTAGAAATTAAACACACAAATCACATTTTTATTTTAAAGTAAAGGTTAAGTATCCTATTTATTAACAGATGATAAAATCGTAATAAATCATTATAATTTATTTTATAATACATGCCATGTAATTTATTGAATTTCACCTTTAGAATTTTTATTGAATTTTAAATATATTTTTATAAGCTTTAACGAGCTCTTTAAGCGAACAATTGTTTGTAGAATAAGCTTCTGAAAAAGTAATTAGTCTATTTATATGGTTTAAATTATACACATCTCATCTACAATGTTCGGTCCGCGAGTTCTAGTGAACAACGATTCTAAAATTGAGATGTGGTAAGTGTTTTTGCTCTATATTGGACTTTCAATCTACTATCCATGTAGTTCTCAGTCCAATTAGGGTTGCTGAGGTGGTGTTCATGAATGGATGATTGTTCATCTTTGGGATTTACGTGGCTATTAAAATGAATTTTTAAAGCTTTTTTGTTACACTCTGCTTTCGTCTGATATGAAAATAGTGAGATGTACGACCAACGTAGTCATTTCCGCAATAAGAACTAAAAAGTATAATACGTTACTGAATTTATTATTATTGTAAGTTTATTGTCATATGAAGGACCCAGGCATCAAAACCTAGGCCACTTATACAGAAAGACATACAACAAAAAGACAAAAATAAACCAAGATTGTACATTAAAAAAGAAAAAAAAACTGAGTTTAACTAATTAAAGTTTAAAAATTAACATAAAAACACCAAAAATTATAACACAAAATTTATAATTCCGGTGCTTCCGAAAAGAGAACAACAATATCCTACTTCAACTTCACCCGAACAGATGGCTTCACTCCAAAACTGGTTTCACTTTCATTCGAACGACTGGCTTCACATTATTTGAACAACTGGTTCAGCTTTCATTTGAGTAACCGGCTTAACTTTTATCCATACAACTTGTTTCACTTTTATTCGTATAACTAGAACCGCTTTTTTATGAACAACGTTTTTCATTTTTCTTAGGAGAGCCTGCTTCATATTTACTTTCAAATCTTTAATACTCAGATAACTCAGCGTTTGTTGGACTTTCGTAGTAGCTGATAAATGTTGAGAACACTGACTATAAACAAAACTTGAACCCAAGGCCTCTAGCACTTTAACAGCCCAATAAACTATGTATTAAGGAACAGGTTTTGTTATACACAGAGGAAAGGCGCCGCTAATAAAATAAAGCTATAGGTTAAACCAAATTAGACAAATACAACCAGTGGTTAATGAAAAAATAACAACAAAAAAAAATCACTTATTAATTTTGCTAACAAAATATTTATTTAAATCAAACTTTTTTAACCTTAACCGAAAATGCTCAACTTTTTTACAAGAAACTAATTCGTTTGGAAGCTTGTTCCATAATTCAACTGAACGATAAAAAAAAGAATTATGCCAAACATTATTATTGAAATTATGTCTGCATGTAAATTTTCTGCTGTTACCTCTCAGTAAATAAGTACATTTATGAGGTTCAAAAATAGACTGTAAATTAATTGTAGTCTCACTATTAATCAGTTTGAAAAAAGTAATTAAGTCAAACTCAATCCTTCTATACTCTAAAGACTTAATACCAAGTTTTGAGAGTCTATCAAAATAAGATATGTATGAGATGTTACAACGGTTGAAGACTATTCTTGTATATTTTCTTTGAATGGATTCAAGATGGTTAATATCTTTCTTCAGGTATGGAGACCAAATTGGTGTGTTGTATTCTAACTTAGGACGAATGTAAACGAGATAAATTTTTTTGAGAATGTTTATATCTGTAGATTTAAAACTCTTTAAAACTTGAAAAGAAATAGTTGATGCAATTTGATAAACGTAATTGATATGGTGGTTCCATTTTAGGTTTTCTGCAATAAAAATTCCCAGATCTTTAAACACTTTAGTTGAAGGTAAGCTTATGTTGTTTATTCTAAATTCAGAGGTGATACTAGATGTATTTTTTTGAATGTTTAGAACCTGACATTTACTAGGATTTAAAACTAGTTTTCTTTCTTTTAGCCAATGATAAATTTTATCCAAAGATTTTTGTAGAATTGTGTTAGAATGGCTAAAAATTTTTGTATCGTCTGCAAAGAGATTTATGTTGCTATCGTCATCTACTTCTAAAGCTATATCATTGATATAAATTATAAATAAAAGTGGGCCAATAACCCCTCCTTGAGGCACTCCACTGAAAACAGGTAAAGACTCTGAAAAAGTGTTACCAATAACTACTTTTTGGGTTCTGTTTTCAAGAAACTCTTTGAACCAGCTAACTAAACTTGTATGAATTTTGTATTGAGTTAAAGTCTTTATTAGTTTAAAATGGGATACAGAGTCAAAAGCCTTTTGAATGTCTGTGTAAATAACTTTAGTTGACTTATTGCTTAGAAATGAAACCAACCATGAGTGTAAGCAATTCAACAGTTGATAACTAGATGATCGATTAGGTAGAAAACCAAACTGTTTATGTGAAATTAGCTTATTTAAAAAAAGGTGATCAAGTATTTTTAGAGAAATTATGTGTTCGAAAATTCTACAAAAACTGCTTGTTAAAGAAATGGGTCTGTAGTTTAAAGGGTTGTACTTACTACCCTTTTTGTGCACTGGTATGACATATGAGACTTTCCACTGGTTTGGTACAGAGGATGTAGCTAGTGAACAATTAAAAATTAGTGAAATTGGAAGAATTAGGGAATGAATAGTACGTTTAATAAAATATGAAGGAATGTTTTCAGGCGTTCTGATTATTTTATCCTTTAAATGATTAACAGACTTAATTATTTCATCATTGCTTATGAAGAAGTTTTTCATTTCCAAACACTTTTTACTAACAAGTGTAAAATTTTTGTCATCACAATCTTTAATAAATACCTTTTGAAACGACCTGTTAAAAAAAGAGGCTTTATCAAGTTCTGATACTATTGGAATATGATTTTCATTAATTAATACAGGTAAAGAAGGTGTTAACTTGAGCTTTGATTTTACATAGCTGTAGAATTTTATTGAGTTTGTGTTTTGGCAAAAACGTTTTTCATGTTCTATGTTGAACACTTTCACTGCTTTTTCATATTTTTTTGATACAGTTTTGTATTTTTCTATCATCTGCTTATCTAACTTACATTGTTTGTAGAGTTTTAGTTTTTCTCTTAACAACTTTTTTATATCAGAAGGATATGTTTTCATTTTTCTGTCTTGTTTAATCAAAGGCACAAATTGTTTGATTGAAAAGTTTATTGTTTTGATAAATTTATCATAAAACATTTGTAGATTTTTTGAGTTGTTAAAAAGAACTTTCCAATTTATATCTGATAAAAATTTATTAATATTCTCAAAATTTGCTCTACGAAAATCTGGATAGAGTGATTTAGGAGATGGTTTTTTACTTTTTTGAACACTTATCCCAAACAAAATAACATTGTGATCATTTATATTTGTTAAAGGTGAATCAACCAAATGAAACTTAACTCTATCTAATGCCATATAATTACAAAGCAGTAAATCGAGGATATTACCGTTCTTATGGGTAGGTGAGTCAATAAGTTGTGTAAGGAGATTATCTGAACAAAATTTAATAAAACATTTGTGACAGTCATTGTAGGTTGTGCTTGGAATATTCCAGTCTATATTTGGCAAATTAAAGTCACCTAAAATGTAAAAAGGAGACTGTTTTGGAATAAGGTTTCTGATTAAGTCGATCATGTTTGAAACAACAGCTAGAGATTTAGAGAAATTTGGAGGGATGTAGACACATAAAAATCTCAATCTGAGTCCTTTAAGAATCAAATCAAAACACAAAAATTCAAAACCATCAGATGAAACAAAATTAGTTTTTACTTCAATTAATTTTAAAAAGTTTTTAAATATAACAGCAACGCCTCCTCCCCTGCCTATTCTGTCATTACGGATTATATTATACCCTAGAGGACAAAAATTTGAATCAACAACATTTGAATTTAACCATGTTTCAGTAAAAAAAAATAAATCTAAGTTTTGTGTACACATATAACACTCAATGAAGCTTATTTTGTTTAAAATAGATCTTATATTAGTATATGAAACATTTAAAAATAAATCGCTACTAGAGGTTAAACTATTAGAAAAAACAGTGCCTGAGGCCTTAGTATTAGAACAATTAAAGATTAAACTAGATGACTTAAGATGCATGTCAGTGTTTAAGCTAGACTTATTAGGCCCAGAGATCCTTGGCGTTAAACCGAAAGGGCAGTTGAGTACTTTCAACTATTTTGTTTTGTTTTATAACGTATCTTATGTTCAAATTTTTACTTTCAGCTTCTGCTTGTTTTTGTTTTAGTTCAATTCTCAATTTTCTAAAATGTTCCATCTCTGATTTTGTTCGATCAATATTAATGTAGATACTAATTTGTTTTCCCAGATGCTGTATTTTAAGGTTTTTTAGACTCAACAGTCGTTTTCTGCTAGATTGTGTCAGTAGCTTCAAAATTATTGGTCTCGTTTTATTGCCGTTGTATTTACCGATACGGTATATTGTATCTAATTCAGTTTCAGCTATCTTGTTGGAACCTAGAGAACTTTGTATTTTATTCAGGTCATTTTTTGCATTTTCTACCGTATAAACTGATGTATTGCTAATGTTTTCTGGAATATTAAATACTATTACATTTAAAGATTTTTTTTCTTTCAATTTCCTCTCAGTTTCAGCATTTATTTGATGTGTTACTAGTGACAATTTGTGGATAGGTGTTGCACCTTTAAGTAATCTGTTTTGCGGGCAGTTGGTGTTGTACATATTACGTAGCAAAATTCTAATAAATTTCGATTTAGTTGATACTGAAGCTTACCTAGCCAAGTATAGTAGTTATTTGCTAAGCTTGGTAAGATGGATAAATGTATAGTTTTTATTTATAAAATATAAATTTTAGGAAATAACTATTTCTTAGACACTAATATTTTTAGAAACAGAGACAATTTTTTTTTCTACTTTCGTGTACAAAAAAATAATTTTGCTCCAAGTTATATCTCTTTAAATTTTTTCTGTCCAACTAAACAAAAATTAAAGATCATACAATGCTAGACAAATAGTACCATTAAGATTTTCACGGCCGTCTGTTTGGATTCTAATTTAGAAGATATTCACATTTTTTTTTTCTTTCATTAGGTTACCCTACAACAGTAAACAGGAAACTATCGAGACAATACAGGCCAAAAAGAATCGCTTACCCTCCTTCGATCCATATCCTTGCTCAGTCTAACTCCGCCTTCCCTACATGAGTGAAAACTCAATCAGTTTAACTAGGCAAATTTCACTTATCATTAAATCGAACTTTAATAGCGTTTCGCTACGTATTATGTACAACACCAACCGCCCGCTCAACGGAATATTCAAAGATTACATTCCTACCTATGAACTGAATAATGTAGTATACATTTTTAATTATCAATGCGGTTATGATTACGTAGTTCGTACATCTAAACGTTTTAAAATACAAGAGTGCAACATGTTACGAAAAGTCTAAAAATTCTTATTTTTAACTGCCGCGGAAAACCCAAAAGATAACAATTATCCATCCATGAACACTTCCTTAACAGTCCTATTTATGCTGAGAGCTACGTAGATAATATATTCGAAATTATATCTAAAGCGAGAAACACTTAGCACCTCTCAGTTTTAGAATCGTTGACAATTTGAACTTATTAGCAAAACATTTTTTACAAAGCGATGTGTATAATTTAAAACTATATCATAGGCAGGTTTTTTTATTGATATTGTTGCCGGTTTTTGTAATATTTAATATATCTTTAAATATGTTTCGGTAAATATCCAAACTTTGTTCTACAAACTCTATTTCAAACGTATTTAAAATCAGAAATAATTACTTAGTCAAAAACTTAAAACTTTACACAAACTACTATTTACATTTTACTTTTCATGACGTAAGTATTTTTAATTAAATTTAAAGAAAAAATTTTGAGTATGTACTTATAAATTTTATACTATACTTATGTCAGTTTTTAGCAACTTTATCTGTTGAGTGCTAAACGAAAGTAATAAATAAACTTTTCGAACTTTTTGAATGAGTAAATTACAAACAAATACTGTATTAAAGATTAGTACCAAAACAAACTTTTTTTTAATATTTAGCATTTGATTTAAAACTAATTCCGAGTGTAATAAGACTCTTCTAACTTTTATATTAAAACTGAAGAGGCAAGTTTTGCTGCTTAGTAAAACATTAAAACAGGTGTAGGCAAAATGATCCAATCAATCATTATTCAGTGAGTGCAATGTAGAGTGTATTGAAAATCATCCTTGTGAGAAAAATAACAGGCAGCTCAATCACAAGCAGAACCATTATTAATAAGTTTTTATACACTTTAAAATAAAATTTGACAAGAAACTAATTACTTTTAGGGCATAGGGGGGGTCCACCTTGATTTTTACAAGTTGATCTTATTTTATAAAGTTTTATCTGAGCTATAAGACATTTTTAACCGTTTGAAAAAACTCAAAGTATTTTTTGAGAATGAGAGGTCAAAGTCGGTGATCTCAACAGGTTCCTAATAGAAGGCGCAAACTAAAAACGCGAAAAAAGACCATTTCACTAAAAATCTATCTCCTTCTTTATTTTTTAAGCAATCTTCTTCAATTTTTTACAGAAAATGTAAAATTAAATTTTAAAAAGATTGAATGCAGGATTTTTTTTAATTTCGAAAAAGAAAATTTTCATTAAAAAAAAACACCTATTGTTTTTGTTTTTTTTATCTAAAATTTTTATTTTTTAATATTTTTAAAATTACAACATTGAAAGTCTTACAAACAATATAAGGAACATTTTCTGAAAGTTTGAGGTCTCTAGCTCAAGAAATGAAGGAAAAGATAGGTTTTTAGTGATTTTTTAAATTTCCGAGAAAAATGACCCCGAAAAATTTGCAGTACATACATTTGTATCGGAAACTTTTTATAAAAATTACAATATATCAAAAGTTAAATAATATTTATTAATTCTGTAAAAACTTGCTTGTAGTTTGTACTTTATGCTTTCATGTAGGATCTCATGTTATTTTTATGGAAAAAAATTTCGGACCCCCCTATGCCCTTAAAATTACTTAATATAAAAGTTTTAAAAGTCTAGTTTGGTATACGAACTTTTTCTGCTTACATACACTGGGCCTTAAAGATTGGATACATAAGGCTTCCAGAATATGCAGTTGAAAAGAGTTCTCCGCTCTCACTAAGACTTAAAAGTTCTCGTTTTTATAATTTTTAGCACACTCAGGATTGTCCAACAAATGTTGCCCAATCGCCAAGAAGTATTTTTTCGTTTGTTTCTCCCAACGGCCATCAAACCAGCTTTTCAAGACTTTTAAAACATGCTGATCGATTCTTACATGAAACCTTTGAGATATTTTCCCACGTAGTCACTACCACAGTGACAACTAAATTTATAGATGATGTTACTTTTTTCATGGGTGGGAGAAACATCTTTGTAAATTCCACTTAGAGGTCGATCAGTATTCAATCTTTAAGGATCAGTTTATGTAAGCAGAAAAAGTTTGTATACCAAACTAGACTTTTTTAATCCTTATATTAAGTAATTTTAAAGTAATTAGTTTCTTGTTAAATTTTATTTTAAGGTATAATTTTAACAAGTTTTTGTTTGATCCAATTAAAATTTAAACTGTTTTTTTTTAAATAACAAACAAAAAATGGTCATAAGGGCAATCAGATTTCGTGCTATTTTGTTATTTAGTTGCTAAGGCATTATTCTGAGTTACATAAAGTATACATGACTACTCATATTAAGACAGCTAAAGTTCTTATAAATATTTTTAGAGAACCACGTCTCAAACACAATTAAATTTGGATTAAAAAATGCTCATGTAAGACTAATTAATTAGAACATAATGGTAAAAATATTGAAAATTTTATAGCCTTAAGAAGAAAATTTTTAGTTACTAAAAATTGCAATACTCTACTAAGTTTTAAAACTTTGTTATACTTATTTTTAAAGATATTTTAAGTTTGGAAAAAATGTACATTTAGGTCTAACTAATAAGATCATAATAGTAAAAGTAGATTTAGAAATACTTATATATAATAAAAGATAATTCACAATAACTACGAAAATAATTAAAGAATTTGAATTGTCGTGTACCAATAAGTATAAACTAAAGCAGTTAAACTTTAACAAGTTTTTATTTTAAAACGTTCAGTCTTTCGTAAGAACTTTATTATTTGTTTTGCTAATAAGTCTTATAATATGTACCAGTGGCGTCGCGTGGTATTTTTTTTAGGTGGTGCAGAATTAAAAAAAGAATCAATTATTTTAATAAAAACATATTTTTACTGTCAAGTTTGAAAACAACTGAACTTTTGCTACACCTGAAGATAAGCTTTGCTTTTAAGGGCATAGGGGGGATAAAACACTTTTTTCACAATTTGATCTTATTTTATGTAGTTTTTACTAAGCTACAAGATGCATTTTACAGATTTTAAAAATTCAGTACATGTTTTAAGATATAGCCGGTCAAAGTCAAAGGCAACAAAAGGTTCATAATGGGAGGCACAAACTAAAACAGTGTTTAAAAAAATGTTTTAACTCCCCCCCCCCTCCTCCCCTTTATGCCCTTAACATCTACTTTAGAATTATTTTACTGAAATTACTTTATACAGTTTTAATTTAACTACAAGTCATCTTTTATCAATATTAAAAATTCATTAAAATTTTTGAGATATGATAATTCACAGTCAGAGGTACAAATGAATCCTTATTTTTATAATATAAACTCAAACAACAAATAAATCAAATCACTAAAATCATATCTTTTTTTTATAAGTTGGCCTCAAAATCTTTAGATGTTTCTTTTATAAAACAAAAAAAAATTGCTAAATTAGAAATTTAAAACACCAAAAAAAAAAGTTATAACAAAAGTTTTTTTTTTGTATATATAAAAATATATATTGATACTTAAAAATTTAAAACTTCTCTTCAACAAAAGTATAAAATTTTATCAAAATTAGGATGAAAAAGTTTAATTAAAAATTGTTTTAAAAATGATGGAGAATATAGGTTTTCAGTAAAATTGTATTTTTTGCTGTTTTGGTTTGCTCCTTGTATAATAAATCATTGTACTCTCTGGCTTTGACTGGTTGTAACTAAAAGCTTAATTGGAAATTTCAAGTTTATTAAAGAGTAACTATTAGCCTTTCTGAAAAAGTTAAAATAAGAACAACATGTAAAAAAGTGCCTATACACCCTCCCCCCTTACTAATTTGCACTTTTTTTTTTACAAACATTAAAATTTTTATAAACTTTTTTTCTAATTTTAATGTTTTTTGTTGGAGTTTTAAAATTCAATAGGTTTTTAAGGGTATCTTTTCTTTACATAATTTTAATTTCTTTTTCATTTTGATGACAGTATTTTTGTCAGGAGCTCAACTTTTTTAAGTTTAGTTGTGAGGCTGTTGAATTTTTCATAAATTTTAAAGATAACTTATAAATATGTAACCATTATAGAAGTAAAAATTTGGTTAGTTAGTTTTCATGTGGCCATAGGAGTAAAACACTTATTTTTAATTTTAAATAAGCTTGTTATTTTCAGAGTAAAAATTAAAACTGCTTTAGTCAGCCTGAATATTTTTCTAATTTGGTCTGTTTTAATTTATATTGGGTCATCTTCAGTTTTTAACATTTCTAAGTTATCCTGATTATGAGGCAAGGCAACCATGTTTCAACAATTTTATCTATTTTTTTTGCTTTGTTTATGAAAAAACTAAACCAAAAGTCATATAAAGTAGAGGTAGACTAAATTTTCCTAAAATGTTAAACTACTTTAAGTAATCAAAGTTTCTAAGTTAAGGCTATTTACTTTATTTAAATATGTGATTGTTTAAATAATACTATTTTTTATTTAATATAAACCTAAAATATTTTTCTGTAAGAGTGAACTAGAAGTTTATAATAAACTTCTTAATTCTTTTTTTCAGAACTTAAGTTTTATTATTTATTTTATTAACTTTATGATAACAATAATCAGTTATAGTTAAGTTTATGTATGCAGATTAAAATAAAAAATCAAATTTTTAAGACTTTGGTGATTTAGGGTTTTTATCTTTTTTTCAAAATATGCAATTTATGACAAATCTTTTAATAGAAGTGATCTGTTAAATTTAAAAAATCATGTGGGTACATAAACTCAAGTTTAATCCTTTGCAGTAGCTTAGCTTTGTTTTTATTTTATGTTTACAATAGCTTGTAGATGATACTTAAGCAGTCCTGTTTTAGGGAATTTTCAACTTAGCTTACTTACCGCAAGATATTGATTTTGCGGTAATTCTTGAAGAAATTTTGCTTTTTTGAGTTCATTTGCGGCAGTCAGCTAAGAGTTTGCGGCAGTGAAGTGGGCAAAATGGTCGTTTTCAAGACTGAAGTTTTAAAAGAGATTTCGTTCAAAAAAATAACGAAAACGTTATAGATACTTTTTTTTTTCTTACAAAATTTCAAGGTGGTGCAGTTGCGGCAGTGCAACACCCCACGCGACGCCCCTGATATGTACTACAACTTCGAGTTCACATAAGGCATAAGCTTTTGGTATCAGTTTTACTTTACATTTTTTAAGTGCTGTAAACCCCTAGTTTTATAAAAATATTATTTAAAAAGCATATTTTTAAAAGTTATATTCTTGCTAATCTGTTTAGTGGTTGCTACTAAGTTTTATTTTTTTTTTGTTTTTTAACTCTTATTTGTAATAGTTTTATAAGTTTAAAACTTTTGTTGAAACTCGAATTCTAAAGCTAAGTATGTTATTTTTATATTTATTGATATAAACACTTTTTATGTCATTAGACTTTCAGAACTATATTTTCTAAAAAAAGCACCACCATTTGTTTGTGTCTACATTTAGTTAAGTTGTAACTAAATCTGATTAAGGTAAGTTAAGTAAAAAAGTTAATATAATAAGCAAGCAAAACACTAGAGTGTCTAGTAAACAAAATAGTAGTTTAATTAAGGAGAGACAGGACTAGATTCAGACTCATTTCTCAACTCCTTACTCCTATTATCCGGTGATTGTAAACCCACCATTATTCGCAGGTTTAAAAGGGACTTTTAAATTCATTAGGTGAACTGTGACAAATAGTTCTTAAAATTTATAAAAACAGACAAGTTTTTAATAAATTTTAATTATTTAAAATAAATAGTTTTATTACACGACAATAAAAATAATAGGCATGCTATCAGTTGTAATAGGCTTGAAAATTTAGTCATGTAGAAAATAAAACAGAGCTGCATTAAAATTATAAATAAAAATAAAGTTTATTAGGACTCGTTATTTTTCTGCTTCGGTTTCTTTAAGTATTGCTTTTCTCCTATTTTAGTCCAGCGGTTCTTAACATTTATTCAAATTTCAGCCTTTTATGGAAAGTAATCACCAAATTTACCCCCAATATACAGATTTTAATTAGTTTAAAGGCAAAAAAAAATATTTGAACTTTAAGCTTATGATATATAAAAAATTACAGCTAAATACTAAATTTTAAATGTGAAGGATGATTATTAAACATTAGTTCACATAAATTGTGGTAAGAAAAATTTACTCTCTAAAATAAATGAATTTTCCCCAGTTTAAGAATCGTTGTTTTAGTGTTTTGCAGATTTAAGATAAGTCATTTGTCTCGGTCAATACCAAGCTCATTCCAATTATCAAGGCAAAAATTCAAGCTGGTTAGGTTGTACTTGCAGATATTCTTATAACGTAATATAGACAAACCGCAGATGCGTTTGCCAACAACAACTCGCTACACTCGCTTGTCTCCCATCCTCAGAACATGCGAGCGAAGCCAATCCTCAGAATAAGCCACTTTTTATATTTTGCAAAATAATAAATATTTTTTCAGATAATTCAAAACTACAAAAAATAACTATGAAATTTACTATATTTACACCATATCTCAAAAAAATATTTAATGTTTCGTAAAAAGAAAAAACAGATTTTAGATATTAGTTGGACCTACATATGAATTTCCTATATTTGACAAATAAACATAACTTTTTTAATTGTGACCCATTCAGTTTTTTTTTATGAATTTGAATTCTCGGAATTTGAATTTTCTGATTTTGAATAGTCGTGCACCCGCTTTAGAAGAGGTATACGTTAAACTTAACAACATTACTCTATTAAAAAGTATTATTATAAAAAAGTATTCTAAGAGAAGAACATTGTGTGTTGTTTAAAGGTTTTATAAATGTAATCTAAATAGCAATAAAACGCATGTCTAGAAACTCAACAAATTTTAATATAAAATATAAAAAAGCACTATTTTGTTAGTAAGTCATTCAAACACTATGACCTTTTTTATTGGAAATAGTCAGTAATTGTTATAGTAAACAGAGTTGTTTATTAGTTACAACTAGTTAAACCAGTAATTATATAAATAGTTTTCCAGGTTTTTTTAGTTTTAAAACTAAATTTTTGCAATAAGCAGTTTTTAGTACTTATTTTAAAATTTGTTACCCAATACACATTTATTTATTTAGTTAAATTAGACTATGAATTCTAGGCAGTAAAGTTTATGGTTGAAGGAAGATTAAAAGTAATTTTAATAGTTCACAAACGATTATTAAAACTTTTAAAAAAACTGAAAGAAAAAGACTTGAATATTTGTCAATGCTTTAAGGTAATTTTTAATTTTAATACGTTTATATACATTTTAAACTGTTTATTTTTTTAAAGTAAAATACTTAAAAACAATGTAATACAACTCGAGTATTTTTCAAAATGTTAAGTTTGTTATAAATTGTGTTTTCGAATTAAGGCTTTAAAAAACAAACTTTAGTTTAGTCTATTTTGTATTTAAAGAAATGAACCACTTTCAATTCTAAATTAACTCTACATAACTACAGTAATAGTAACATATCCAGATTCTAATAAACTTTTAACAAATTAACTATAAGGTTTTATAACAGCATGGATACATAATTAGTTTTCGTAGTACCTCCGAAAAAACCTACAAGTTGCAAATCAGTTATGGAATGCCTCTTTATGAAAGCAAGTCAATAATGAAAAGTAATTTTAATTTAGCAATTGATAGCTATTAATATAGTTTACAATCACTGAATATAATCTAAAAATGATTAGTAATAAATGTAAAAAGTTAAATAGTTAAAGTAAAATTTATTTACTTCACTTAATATTTACCCAGGTCTAATGACTTTAATTTAAAAACTAAACACTTTTTACAAATTTTCTCACTTAAAGTAATGGCATCAATTATAAAAATGTTGTTTCAAATAAAACTTTTATTAAAGTTAATAAAAATATTTTTAAAACATACAAACACTTTTAAAGATGCTTATAGTGTCCAAACCATTTATTTATTTAAATATTGTTTTAAGCTACGAAAAATTTCAGGCTTTGTTTGCAGTAAACGGTATTTGTTTAATTAATAATCATAGAGTTGATATGTAACACTTGTCAAATTGTAAACAGTAAATTATATATGTTGAACAACTAAATTCCGTAAACAATCAGTAACTAGAATATACTTCTTATAAGCGACCTACCCAATGTTGTAACGCGACTGACAATCGTATAAGAACTTAAATAAAAATGACTAATTTGTTAAGTTATTTAGGATTATTATAGTTATATTGATTATTTTTTAAGTTTCATTTGTTAATTTTTTAGTACAACCAGTTTTTATAGATTACTAATGTTCAATGATTAAATTCTTTTAGGTGATATGCAAAAATAAAAAGTATTAAACTTCGAGTAGCGCAACAGTATGACAACTGAATTAAAACTTGTGTGCCGAAAACCTGCAAAAAACTAGTTTTTAGACTTATAGTTTTAAATACGTAGTTTTTTATTACTATAAAAGTTAGAAAAGCTTAAAACAAAGCTTACAAAGGATATAGTGAGTAGCTCGATGACCAAAAGGTATTTCTTCATACCAGTCAATTGACCATCGTCGTTAGCGTTTATGTTTTCAATTCTTTGTAGTTACTATCGATAATTATAACACTGAAGGTAAAAACAATATTTTAGTAGTTAAGAAATTCAATTAGTCACATACTGTCCATTTATAAGTACTCATATTTTTTTGAAGCTATATCTTAATTTAAGCTGAATGAATTATATTATTGACCATAAAAACTATACTTTTACAGGACCAACTGTTACTGATAAGATTGTTGTTGAAAAAACTAATGACAAAAAAGAGTACACTTAAAGCAGGTGTCAGAAGCCTAATATAAGTAGTGAGCCAGACTTAAAAAAAATAAATAGTTTATGGGCTTTTAGTGTTTACGGAAATCAAAAAAAAAAACAGTCAATAACTAAATTCTAAAAACTAACTTATTAAATTAGTAGTATAGCCTACCACCAGTTGGTCTGGAGCACTTCACAAATTTTTAATTTTATAAACTAGTTTGTGTAAAACGTTAGTTACTTTAAAACCAAAACAAAAGTAACGATAATTTACTAATGTATAACCTATTATTTTCATAAACTATTAACTTAATTTTTAAATAATATTTCTTTGTTTTTTTATTTGTTCAGTATAAAACTTACTGTGGTTATATTCAACTTAATTTTTGAGATAGAGTTTTTCAAAAATATTTTTTTTCCTTGCTTGTCAGATTTGTATTTATCTTACAGCCAATAAACTAATACTCACTTGATTTGTTTCCTTCTATTTAAGAACAAAAACAGCTTAAGTAATGCTTGAACATACTAAAGTAGTAAAAGAAAAGAAAATAGCCGTTTTAATCTCTTATATTTCCAAGTTTAAAATGATCAAATCTATTTTAGATAAATACTTTAAAAAATTAATATAAAAACTTTGCTATATATATTTTTATCACTTAAAAAACTCTGAGGTCTTAATGATTATGTCAAAGTGTTAACAATTACATTTTTTATTAATGCAGTCTTTTAATTGAGTGATAGAAACTGTTTAATGATTCTTATTTTTGTTGAGCGTAATAATTGCATCGCGTAAAAATCGGTTTTTGTTTTGTAGTTAATGTTAATAGTAAATTTACTTTTGATGTCAAAAACAGAATTAAACGTCTAACTTAGAAAGATATGCCATTGGTGTACTTTTTAAATTCAGAAATGAACTGGTTTCAAACAGACTCCACACATATTTTTATTGAAAGCAAACAGATATCATCCTGTTAATGCAATTTATCAGTGAATTACCAGACCCGGATACTTTTATAAAATTGAGATCTGGATACTGGATCTATAATTTTTAGACGCAGTAAATTTAAAAGTTTAACTTAATTGAAACTACTAGTTTTGATAATAACATTTATTTTTATAATTTTTTTATAAAATTCTTAGTATTATGCATTTAAAAACGTTTAACTTTTAAAAATATCATTTTACTCAATTATTTTCTATGGTATACTTTTTTCAATTAAATTCTAACTAAAACTACTAAAATAACACTAATAAAATAAAAAAGATATAAATTCAGAAGTAAACTTTTTACTTAGTATATTGCAGAATACTAAAAACTAGAAAAAAATCTAAAACTTGTTTTCAATATTTAAAGTTGATTAGGTTTATTATCTTTCAGTTAGCTCAACTTTATTGCAGAATAACGGTGGAAAACATAAGGCCTGTAGAAAAAACCGGCATAAAGCTATATTATTAAAGATAAGGATTTGTACTAAATAAATGCTTGTAAAAAAAGGTAAAAAAAATATTCTTTTCTAAAAGAACTAAAAAACAGTTTGTTAAAAAATCCTTTATCTACTTGATAAAATTTCCGAAAAATTGGTCAATTTAATAAAAGTCGTAGTCGAACCCCCGTTAGAATTATTGAAACAATGTCTGACAAATATTGATTAATTTGTTATTTAGTCAATTCAAATGTTAAATTTTGTCATTTAACTTGAACAAATGACATTAATTTTAAAGCTTATAGTTTTTAAAAATCACTGCAAAATCGTTTCCTTGTTATTAAAGATAATCAGCCAATTTATAAACTTAAGAAGTTTAATCATTATAGTTTATGTATCCTGTCAAAAATCATTAAACTTACTAACTAAAACTACTTGTTGTAAGATCTGTAGTCTTAAATGTGAACTTATTTTATACCTTACTTTTAAGTCTTTAAAGACTTCTGTATAATTTTTAGTTTGGTATCATATTTTTACTTAGGTTTTTACAAGCTTTAAAATGTTTCTTTTTTAACTATTATTAATACAGAATAAAATATTGTTAAACATACCATTAATAAAAATTTGTTCAGTGTTTAAAGAAAAAAAAAACTTTGATTTTAAACAATATGAACGTTTATGTAATTGTTTTTATTTTTCGTCTCTTCGCTATGTGTCTTTTATTTTAAGTAGTCCAGGTTTTGATGCTTGGGACAATCGTATTGACAATAAACATGCAATAATAAATTATATTAGAAGTATTGTTTTTAAACTTAATAGAAATATTATTAAGCTACTTTGATTAAAAAACAAAACAAACGCAGATGAAAAAAATGTTGGAAGTCTCACAATCTAATTAGTAAGATCTAAAACTAGATTTGAAATTTTATAGCTGAAAAAAATTGTCTTATACTCTTTTTTTTTTTGAATAGTTTGGTTCTGGTTTTAACAAAAAAATTTATACATAAGTCACTCATTCAAAAAAGTTTATTTATCGATGGGACTTTTTATGGGTAGTTTTAAATATTGGGTACTTTTGATTGCAGCAATTTTTCAAAAAAAGTACCCAATATTTTGATGACGTTATTAACTTTACTTTGGTAGTTGTGAAGCTCAAACTTTGTAAACAAAGCAAAATTGCTGCCTAAGCCTATGATAAATTCACATTGTATATTTTTTAAGTATGAAAATGATTAAATCTGAATAAAATAATGAAATATTACAAAACATTTCCTTTTGTTATTAAAGTTATAGAAATATAATTTTTAACTCTGATATTTTTTGTGTAAGTTACAATTTCAAACTCAAAAACAAATTAAGCTCTTATTTTATTAATTTTTCCTTTATAGTTTATTATTGATGACCTTAAGTTATAGAAAAAATTTAAACTAGTTATACATAAGTTATGCAATTCAATAAAACCTAGCATTTTTTTAGTTTAAAATAAAGCTAAAATGATGGTCATCAAATCTAGATGTTTATTGGAATCTTGGAATATTGTATAAAATCCTAGAATAACTTAATATTCTGATCACTTTTTTTTTCTAGAAAAATAAATAAGTCTTGTAATTAAAAAAGTATGTTAAATTTATAAAAAATTGAAAAAAATTCAAAAAAAACTTAGTGTAGTTACAGGAAGGGTGTAGATCACTTTTATTACAACTTGATGTTATTTTACAGATTTTTAAGTAAACCACAAGTAGCCTTATACAGATACTAAAACAAATTTTTGAGATATAAAATTATATTAGAGGGTACTGTAGGTTTTTATTGTCATCTTTTATTTTGTTTTCTTTCTTTTTATAAATATTCAAAGATATATTTCCTTAAAATTTGACAGGGTTGCCAAAATACCTGGAATCCAGGAACTTGACAGTTAAAACAAAAACTGGAAAAACCTTGAGTCTGTGAAATTAAAAAAAAAAGGAAAAATACGGTATTTCAAACAAAAATCACCAAAATATATGTGGTTTTTAAACTATTTCTGCATGTAAATTAATAAAGTTTTGATAAGATATGATAAATCTACCATATATATGAGTTTTTATTTCTATCAAAAAATTTATTGAACTAAAAACACATTTTAAGTAGTTTTACAGTATTTTTTTAGTGTTGTTATACTATTTAAATAGTTATTTACCTTATATTTATTAGTTTATGCTATAGTTAGATCAATATACTTGTTGCCTTAAAAACTTAAAAGAAGTTCTGAAAACATGAAGAAAATTTTCAAAAAATCTGTTTATAGTATTGATCTCAAAAACCTAGGAGGAGAAAGATTTTTAGTAGTTTTAGTTTACCCCTATCATAAGGAAACTATTGTATTCTCAGACTTAAACAGGCTATTTCTCCTACATTCAATACTTCAACACTATCTTTCCTCTCAGATGGTGAACAAGAACTTGTAAATTCAATCTACAAAAGTTTTCCTAACAGCACAAAGTTTAGGTGCCATATACATATTAATAAAAACATAATTTATAATTTGAGAAAGTTTTATATGGACTATTCACAGAAAACAGACATGAAAAGAATATTTAAAAATTAATTAATTCTAAAGGTATGTTCAGTTTTGCAGAAACTAAAGGAAAAATGTTGAATTTTGTGATGGATAAAAAAACAGAAAGTTGTGTAAAAAAGCTCATTGAAGAAATTTTTATGTATGTAAGTCAACCTAAGTGGGAAAACAAATTATTAAATCCGTTGACAACAAACCAGTCAGAATCAATTAACCATGTTATTAAGAATTATGTGAATTGGACAAATACAAATATTGCAGAACTAATAGATAACTTAAAATCAATTGTAAATTTCCAGTATAATATCTTAAAGTATTTAATTTATGACCAAGGAGATTATAAACTTTTTTTCATATTATCAGTTTCTATCATTCAGTGAAGCAGCCAAAAACAACCACTATAAAGATCTTATAAAAAAATTCATTTAGATATTCAGTTTCCGATAGTGGTCATACCAAAATACCTAAACATTTACAAAGCACTGCTAAATTAGTGTAATTACAATTATAAAGTGGGTCGTTTTCAATTTATGTGTAATTTTCTTTGAGTCATGTGTACTTTATAAACTTATTTACGAAGTTATAACTACAGAAGAATACTAATTAAACTTTAATTACTATTAATTTTGAAATTATACATTTGAAACTTATTTAACATGATACAATAAGACTTCCTTTATGTTATGATTTTTGTATTAAACATACTTGACCAGTTAATATAATAATTAAAGCCGATAATGTGATGTGTATAGATAAACTAAAATAAGGCATAAATAACCAATTTAGTTTTAAATTAAATTTAAAGAGACTACTCTCATTTTGTTTAAAAACAAAAAGCTAGTAAAGTTTTAATTTATTGTAAGCTGTTTATCATAGTTATTTAAATAATACTTCAAACAAGCCATAAGGGTTCTAAAATTTACTTTAACAAATTTTATTACTTGCTCTTATTTTTAGTTAAAGCTTAAGATAAAACTGTAAATTTATTCAATTATAACTATAACATTTTATTATACTATAAACTTAAAATCGAATTCAAAGTTAACTTTAGTTGTATTCAAAAATAAGTATCTCCTGTAATTTTTTTTAATAAATAAAGAAATGAAACACTTTCGCATTTGTTAAAAAATTATTAGTTTAAATTATGTTAACACACAAAAATTAACAAAAAACGTTATATTTACCTAAATGTATAAGATTCATATTTTATTATAAAAGACAATAAAAAATTCACTAGTTATCTTAAGTATTGAAAATAATCCAAACATATTTTGAAAAAATTTTTTATTTATTTTTTTAAAAGCAGAAAACAAAACATCTATCTATTATACTTTTAAAACTTAAAAAAATTTTATATAAAAACAAATAATTTCTTCCGTTTTATGTGTTGAAAAATTAAGAAAAATTAAAAACAGGTATATAAATCTAAAACATACAATCTTTAGTATAACAAAAAATTGAAATATCATTAGTCCTACGTAATCCTGTTTAAAATAAGCAATTTTCGGTTATCAATATTAATACTACTTGATATTCAAACAAAAAATTAGCACTAGAAAATCTAATTGAAATGTTTACTGACAGTTATAGATCATAAAAAAACACAATTCTAATTTTATAAAATAAACAGTTAAGTATGTAACCATGATTTACTTTTAATTATATAGTCAAAAGTTAAAATAGACTAACTCAGATATTTTTTTTACAATTGAACTAAACATGGTTGCCACTGATCAAGCTGAGAAAAATTTCCTGAATTTTTACCAAAATTTTCCTGACTTTTCTAAATCAAACTCTTAAATTAAACTTATTCTAAAATACATAATCTAACACTTGAAAATATATACAGCTTTCAATCTAATTTTAATACAGGTTATAAACAACTTTTTTTTGCTGAATTCTATCATCAAACTTCCAGTACATCACTTAAACCATCTGGTATGATTGATGTTTGTAATAAACAGCTCTACTAGCAAAATACTTGTATTATTACTATATAAACACAGCTTGTCTGAAAAAAGACACATTTTTTAGCATTTCCTAGCATAAATGTATCTAGATAAACAAACGACATATAAGGAACTTTTACAATTAAAACCTTGAATTTATAACGAACTTTCACAACTAAAATCTTAAAACAATAACAAATTTTTACAGTTGAAACCTTAAAACAACAAAGAATTCATTTTTTTTAGAATTTTCTAGCATAAATGTATCTAAATAAACGAAACGACATATAAGGAACTTTTACAATTAAAACCTTTAATCAATAAGGAACTTTCACAACTCAAACCTTAAAACAATAACGAACTTTTACTGTTAAAATATTAAAACAATAAAGAAGTTAATGTTTTTTTAAATGTATGTACAAAAATTTATTTTTTCCTTTTTTTTATTAGCACTTCAACCTCTTCATCTAATCTAATGAAGATATGGTTTCCTTCATCTGGTCTGCGTTCCGCTTCATTTGCCTCATTTTATTTAAATCGCTCTCATCTGCTGTCCCTACACATGTTGAAGAAATTTTTTTCTCTAAATCAAGCCGCAATTTGTGGGCTTCATTTCTTTTCTTTTGGCACTCATTTATTTTTACCTCCAATTTTGCTGCCTCTGATTCCTCCTCATCCTCTATCTCTTCCTGTCTTTGTTCTTTTAAAAATGCTTGATATCTGATTTAGAAAAAAAAATTAATTAAAAGTAATTTAAATGAATTTTAATTATAAAATATTACTTTAACACTAAACCGTAACACTCTAAAAAATACAACATACCTTGATCTTGCGGTGGCTACCGAAATCTGCATATCTTGCGAGACGTTTACTTGATATGGTTCTAGTTTGTAAGCATACATATAATTTTCAATTCTTCTTCTGGATTTAATACTTTCTTCTTTCATGTTATCTTCAAGCAGAGCATTGTTAATACTAAACCCTCCTTCCAACTCCGCCTGTCCATTGTGCAAAACAAACAATGATTGCAACAGTTTTCTGAGAAAAGACTTGGTACAAACTCCCAATGTTTCAAAATAAAACTGGTCCAAACGATCTTGACTTCGCTTGAAGCTTTTAAATTTTAATACATTCATTGAGCAATTTATCAAAGTTCTAAATTGATCGAGGCTCTCATCACCTTCAGTGTTGGAGCACAATTTTTGTTTTGTTAAGGAGTGCACAATGTCAATATTGACAAAACGCTTAACCAGAACTGTGACTCCTAATTTGTCTAGGTTATGAGGATTTAGGCATGACATATTTTAAAAAAATGTAGTTCCAATAGCCAATAGACTTTCAACGGCTTTTATAACAAGTACTCTACATTCTTTATTAAAATATAAGACTTTTTGTTCCTCAACTAGGTCATTTTTTCCTCAAATTTTAAAGCAAATTAGTTGCTGCGCAACCAAGATCAAGGGCAGGTTTTAGGGAAGCTTGATCATTCATGTCAAACTTGGGAAGGCCGAGGTTCGAAACTGTCCCGTCTTTCATAAAGATACACAGCAATTTCAATACCAAGCACGAAATGTCCTCATGCATAAAGGCAACAATAGGCTGGGTACTGTGCAGTGGCGTCGCGTGGTATTTTTTTTAGGTGGTGCAGAATTAAAAAAAGAATCAATTATTTTAATAAAAACATATTTTTACTGTCAAGTTTGAAAACAACTGAACTTTTGCTACACCTGAAGATAAGCTTTGCTTTTAAGGGCATAGGGGGGATAAAACACTTTTTTCACAATTTGATCTTATTTTATGTAGTTTTTACTAAGCTACAAGATGCATTTTACAGATTTTAAAAATTCAGTACATGTTTTAAGATATAGCCGGTCAAAGTCAAAGGCAACAAAAGGTTCATAATGGGAGGCACAAACTAAAACAGTGTTTAAAAAAATGTTTTAACTCCCCCCCCCCCTCCTCCCCTTTATGCCCTTAACATCTACTTTAGAATTATTTTACTGAAATTACTTTATACAGTTTTAATTTAACTACAAGTCATCTTTTATCAATATTAAAAATTCATTAAAATTTTTGAGATATGATAATTCACAGTCAGAGGTACAAATGAATCCTTATTTTTATAATATAAACTCAAACAACAAATAAATCAAATCACTAAAATCATATCTTTTTTTTATAAGTTGGCCTCAAAATCTTTAGATGTTTCTTTTATAAAACAAAAAAAAATTGCTAAATTAGAAATTTAAAACACCAAAAAAAAAAGTTATAACAAAAGTTTTTTTTTTGTATATATAAAAATATATATTGATACTTAAAAATTTAAAACTTCTCTTCAACAAAAGTATAAAATTTTATCAAAATTAGGATGAAAAAGTTTAATTAAAAATTGTTTTAAAAATGATGGAGAATATAGGTTTTCAGTAAAATTGTATTTTTTGCTGTTTTGGTTTGCTCCTTGTATAATAAATCATTGTACTCTCTGGCTTTGACTGGTTGTAACTAAAAGCTTAATTGGAAATTTCAAGTTTATTAAAGAGTAACTATTAGCCTTTCTGAAAAAGTTAAAATAAGAACAACATGTAAAAAAGTGCCTATACACCCTCCCCCCTTACTAATTTGCACTTTTTTTTTTACAAACATTAAAATTTTTATAAACTTTTTTTCTAATTTTAATGTTTTTTGTTGGAGTTTTAAAATTCAATAGGTTTTTAAGGGTATCTTTTCTTTACATAATTTTAATTTCTTTTTCATTTTGATGACAGTATTTTTGTCAGGAGCTCAACTTTTTTAAGTTTAGTTGTGAGGCTGTTGAATTTTTCATAAATTTTAAAGATAACTTATAAATATGTAACCATTATAGAAGTAAAAATTTGGTTAGTTAGTTTTCATGTGGCCATAGGAGTAAAACACTTATTTTTAATTTTAAATAAGCTTGTTATTTTCAGAGTAAAAATTAAAACTGCTTTAGTCAGCCTGAATATTTTTCTAATTTGGTCTGTTTTAATTTATATTGGGTCATCTTCAGTTTTTAACATTTCTAAGTTATCCTGATTATGAGGCAAGGCAACCATGTTTCAACAATTTTATCTATTTTTTTTGCTTTGTTTATGAAAAAACTAAACCAAAAGTCATATAAAGTAGAGGTAGACTAAATTTTCCTAAAATGTTAAACTACTTTAAGTAATCAAAGTTTCTAAGTTAAGGCTATTTACTTTATTTAAATATGTGATTGTTTAAATAATACTATTTTTTATTTAATATAAACCTAAAATATTTTTCTGTAAGAGTGAACTAGAAGTTTATAATAAACTTCTTAATTCTTTTTTTCAGAACTTAAGTTTTATTATTTATTTTATTAACTTTATGATAACAATAATCAGTTATAGTTAAGTTTATGTATGCAGATTAAAATAAAAAATCAAATTTTTAAGACTTTGGTGATTTAGGGTTTTTATCTTTTTTTCAAAATATGCAATTTATGACAAATCTTTTAATAGAAGTGATCTGTTAAATTTAAAAAATCATGTGGGTACATAAACTCAAGTTTAATCCTTTGCAGTAGCTTAGCTTTGTTTTTATTTTATGTTTACAATAGCTTGTAGATGATACTTAAGCAGTCCTGTTTTAGGGAATTTTCAACTTAGCTTACTTACCGCAAGATATTGATTTTGCGGTAATTCTTGAAGACATTTTGCTTTTTTGAGTTCATTTGCGGCAGTCAGCTAAGAGTTTGCGGCAGTAAAGTGGGCAAAATGGTCGTTTTCAAAACTGAAGTTTTAAAAGAGATTTCGTTCAAAAAAATAACGAAAACGTTATAGATACTTTTTTTTTTCTTACAAAATTTCAAGGTGGTGCAGTTGCGGCAGTGCAACACCCCACGCGACGCCCCTGACACATACCATAAAACTTATCACTGAATTTGTTATCTTATAAGGGGGGGGGGGTCAATCACCTTTTTTAAATTTAGCCTTATTCAATTGAGTTGTAACTAAGCTATGAATTGTATTTTGCAGATTTTTAAAGCTCAAAATATAATTGAGATAAAGCTGGTTGAATTCGGAGACTACAATAGTACAAATCAAGACTCCCTAATACCTAAAATAACTTCTTGAGAGGATTTTCCTTACTTTGAAAAAATGTCAGGCTAAATTTGTCTCAGTCAGGCTAAATGAAAAAAATTTCGCGCACGAACCCTGGTATTTTTTATAAACAGAGACGTTGTACTTGTGTTTACAAAAATAAAGCTCCAAAAACTAGCAGTACGACTTTTAATGAAGCCATCTATTATAGAATTTTTAAATGTAAAACTCTTCAATTTACTTTTCAGCGCGACGTATTTTTACAACTTTTTTGTATACAGTAACCTCTCGCTTATTTACGCACATTGTGTCCACAGAAAAAGTGCGTAAAGTTATGAGAGATCGTAAAGAAACGAGAGGTACCAAATATACTCACTATAATGGCTGTTTTTTTAATATTGCTTCTAGTTAAAAGCAGACTGGGCACTTTCCACTTTTAACTATTTGTTTACTTCATTTATAAATATGAAAACAACAGATAAAACTATACATATATTAAAAAAAGGATTTGAATTTCTAAAAAATAATAATAATACAAGTATAATTAATTTTACTATTTCAATAATAAGTAGAAACTATCTTTATCTTTATATATATGTGACATTTATATTCTATTTTAGTTAGCAAATTCAATTTATAATTAAGCATTTCTTTACAATTATTAAATGGTGTTTATTAATATATAGGGCAAGACTGCTGTTTTATTTCTTTGTATTTTAAACTCTCATTATTTCATTATACTCATTATACTTTCATTATTAAACACAGTCATGTTTATTTCAGAATTTTGATTTAATCTCTTATTGTTAACAAAATTTCTGATATACTGAGGTATAACTAGATGTTTATTAATTAGTCAAGGAAAAAAAAAATACAAAGTCTAAAGATATAGAGAGGTGTGTTAACATTCAAAAACATATTTTTATTTAAAAATATACATTAAACCTAATTTGTGCAATATTAAAAAAAATTAAATTTTTAATTTTCTGAATTTTATAGAATTCTGAAATGCGTAACTAAACGAGAGTGCGTAACGTCACGAGTGCGTAAAGATCCGAGAGGTTACTGTAATTTTAAAATCAAAACTACCCAAAATATGCTATGACGTCATCGAAATATTGGAGCCTTTTTTTTTGCAAAATAGCTGCAATTATACACATGAAAAGTTCTGAATATTGCTCGAAAAAAACTACCCAACCTTTTTAGCTTTTTTGTGACATGCTGCTCACGCCTGAAGTGGAAACGTTGAGATGTTCGACATACGTAGTCATTTCCGCAATAACATTTAATCATGTTTCCTACATTACTTAAATTATGGGTAGGTGTGGCATCTTTTACAGTTCCGTCAAGTGGGTGATTGGTGTTGTACACAACAATAAGATACGCTTTTAAAGGTAAATTTTGTAGCTAATGAAGCTTGCTTAGCCAACTTTATTGAGTTTTAACCCATATAAAGAAGGCGGAGATAGACTGGACGAGGATATGGGTTAAAAGAGGGTATCATTTTGTATAGAGTTACCTTAATTGTCTTCTTATGACGGTTTTGGGGTAATCTAATGTGATAAAATTTTGTAAATACTGTCCAGTTCTAAATCCAAGCACTCGGCCATGCAAATTTTAATAGCTCTGTTGGTTATGCATTGTATGATCTTCAATTTTTGTTTAATGGGCAAAAACCATTCCAGTAACTTTGTTGCTGTTTATAGTAACATTTATATCTAAAAAATGAGATTTTCCGGAAATTTCTTTTTCAACGGTAAAAAATCTGCATTTGTGTCTCTTATTTAGCAAAGTAAAAAAGTTATTGAAATTGTTTTTAAAAGGAAAATTAGCAAAACCATCATCGACATACCTAAGCAAGTGGCTTATTGATATCTAATGAAAGAAGACTATTTTCATAATAACCGACAAAAATGTTAGCAAGAATAGGGCCTTAAGGGCTTCCCATCACTACGCCATCAATTTAACGAAACATGAGATTATTGAAACTAAATTGTACATTTTTCGTGGCCATACATAACATATCATTATAAATAGATCTTCGGAAAGGAGGTGAAAGTAATTCAAAATTGTACAAATGATCTAAAAAATGATTAATACATCATCTAGTGGAGCGTTTGTAAACAAACTTCTTATTTAAAACGAAAGTTTAACATAAAGTTGTTTGGTTGGGAAGGATTTAAGCTTTTCAGAAATTTTTCTAATACTTGTCATAAAACGGAAATTAAAAAGGTAACTAAATTTGACTGTGGTGATTTAGTCATAAATAAGATAGGTCTTAGTGGAATTTCTTTTTTGAGGACCTGGTGTACGAAAGAACTTTTTCAGTTATCGAGACGTACACGGTACACCACTTGGATACAGTTTAACGTCATTGTCTAGAACTTTTTGGGAGTCCATACAACTTATGACGCTGTGAGCCAAAAGGTCTGGTAGAATCATACACTTCTTTTGATATTAGACCTTTTGAAAACTAACTTCTCAGTTTTTATTGTAAAAGTTTCATGGGATCAATAAAAGTAAAAAATACTTTTATTTAAATTTTATAGATATATTTTTCCTTGTAATGCAAGGGTCACTTCATAAAAATCTGAGGTAAATATATAGTTCATTGAACGACAAATAAGACTCTCAAAATATTTGGTCCGAAGACCTAGTGCACAAAGAAATTTTTAATTTATGAGTCGTACACCACTTGGATACCTCTTAAAGTCCTGTCCAGGACATAAATTGCTTAAGAAATAAGGTGAAATATAGTTATTTTTTTTTCTATATGCTTAGAACACCACAGTGAAAATAAAATTTCCTTTCCTTTATGGGCTTTAATTAAATGCTATTGTAACGCCTCTGGCTATAAATTAAGTTCAGCAAAAGAGTTTTCTCTAGTTAGGGTTTTTTTTAATTTGTTAACTTTCTAAATTGCCGCCTTATATTGA
This sequence comes from Thalia democratica, assembly GCF_965202585.1. Taxonomy (NCBI): domain Eukaryota; kingdom Metazoa; phylum Chordata; class Thaliacea; order Salpida; family Salpidae; genus Thalia; species Thalia democratica. Next base: position 52,022,131 of record NC_139169.1, on the reverse strand, counting down.
GATTATTAGATGTGTGGCAGTTTAAGCTTAACTTTTCTATGTGCTAAATTGTGAGTATTGTTATTAATCTCTTATTTTTAGTTCTGTCTCTTAAATTGATATTTCTAATAAAGTTAAATTGAAGTTAATTTTACTTTGGTTTGCATAAATTTGAATAAATAAACTTTGCTGTTGATAAAATAAAATTGAAGTTAATTTTACTTTGGTTTGCATAAATTTGAATAAATAAACTTTGCTGTTAATAAAATTAAATTGAAGTTATTTGTACTTTGGTTTTACATAAATTTGAATAAATAAACTTTGGTGTTAATACTTAATTATATTGAAATTATCTGTAATTTGGTTTTACATAAAATTGAATAAATAAGCTTTGTTGTTGATAATTAATTAAAGTAGCAAGCAGCTTTTGGTACTCTTATAAATCTCTGAAATTTACAAACCAAATTTAATTAATTTTGAAATAAACTAGTGGGCCACACCTAACTCTTGGTATAGCACAATGAGTAACAGATCCAAGCCCACCAAAAAGGATAGTATGTTCTCTAAAGAGAACATACATCATACTTTAGACAAGGTCAACAACCCCGAAACTCGCTGTAGCCAACGTAATATAAACAGAGGGATTAACAAAAGGGGTGTTGACTCACACTCTTCGCACCGTAGCCAACCTGGTCCATCAGACCAACCACAAGCAACGTGCGAAAGATACTATAAAGAAATTTATTAAAAAAAAATCTATTTTATAGATATTGTTATACCGCTTACGCGGTAATTGTCTCTTTTTTACTTTCTTCTTTTTTCTCAAGCGAGTACAAATTCAATAATCGCAAGTAATTTACAGTTCAGTTCTTTTAGTTTTCTACTGCATTGCAGCGGTCTGAACTCAGTGCAGCTTTTCGCTGCACTTAAGTTTTAATGGTTTCAATCTTGTTGTCGAATTGATTTCGATTTTAGAATACTTTTTGAGTTTGGTTTAAACATTTAGTGTTTAGTTTCTTTTATTCGAGATTGTCGTATTTTAAAAGAATTGATAATTTGGTTTATTAGTGTAATGTTGTGCAGTATTTTATCATCTTTTCGTTTCGCAAATTCATTGTAAATATAATCATGATCACAAATTCGAACTCAGTTTAAATTAGTATAAGTAACTGAATTATTAAACATTTAGTAAATAGTAAGTAGTTCATATTAGTTTATTTAAGTCAACTATAATTTAAGCGTTATCTTGGGGACTTCTATTATACAAGTTAGAGCGCACGTTGCGTTATAAACCAGGCCAATAAAAGTGTATAAGTAGAAACCTTTTGTTGATAGCGACATGATGACCCGGACGTCCAGTTATTTATAGCTGGAGTTGAACACAGATACCTTCATTAAAATTTCTACGTTTTTTTAGATGGGGACAGAGTGGAATAAACCTGATTTAATAATAGTATAAATTTGAGAAACTTTATGGCATTTATTTAACCTAGTCAACAGGTTGGTAAAATTTATAAAAATGAGTTTGAAATTTCTAGTTGGAAAAACAACTAAGTAGTTCGAGTTTGTGATAGATTTGAGTTGTTTTTTCTAATGGTAATTAGTTTTATTGTGTTTGATTTTATGTTAAAGTGGTTTGGGAAAGGCTAATCGACATGTGTTAGAACTAAAATGTATTTGTGGGGTATGATATTATCGCAATTCATCGTTGAAGCGTTTTTTAAAGTGTATTTTAAATCTTGTACGAGCAAGTTGAAATAAAAGTCTTGTTTTCAAGTTGTTCCGCCGTCGCGTCAAATTAATTAAATATAGTTTAATCGTTTTAAACATTTTGTTAAAAGAGAAATGTTCGCTAAAAATTAAAATGAAACTAAAGGCTTCTAATAATAAAACTTTCGTACAACATAAAGAATTTTAAACGTCTATAAAAGTTAGCAACTGTAAAGTTTAATTGCTTTGTTTTCAAACAATCGGTTTAATTTGAACTATAATGGATAATAAACTTTTTAAACTGCATGTAAAAACATTGTTGTTTTTCGTTCGTCCTTGTAAAAATATTTGTATGAGGTTATTAAAACTTGTTTTCGAGTGCATAATCGGTTATTGAAGTGAAATTTCTTAAATTTATTAAACTTAATTTAGTTTTATATTTAGCAACAATGTCATGTTCAAACTTTAAACTATAATGTTTAAAGTTTTTTTTTTACAATGACCTTGTTAATTGCTTGTAACAAACTTTATTGGCATGTTTTTTGTTGTTTTAAAGCTAGCCGTACTTACAAAAAATAAATTTTAACGAGGTCATTCGAGCTATTAAATGTCTAACCCGGTATTTAAAATCTGAAAATAAAAAACAATTTTGTTTAAAATTTGTTAGAATATTAAAGTTTTCAAAATCAGTACAAGTTCACTGGCTATATTTTTACGAAAAGAAGTTTAAACTTTTGAGACGCATGTGAACGCTTGTTTTGTCAACTAATTCGTGTAAAATGTGAAATGCTTTTTATTTTAAATCTTGTAGAGAATTACTGTATATTGATTGGAGCCAAAAATGTTTCTCAATTACTTTGAAACTTAACAAACTTTAAAGTTAAAAATTAAATAGACTAATTGATTAATGTAATGTTGTTGCTAACTAGTAGCATATAAGTTTGTAAATTGAATTTTTTTATCTTTTAATGTTTTAAGTTGTTTTTAAAATTGATATCAAGTAGTGACGTACATTCTAATTGCACTTTCGCACGAACGGCTCGAGAAACGAATCGGCGAGGAGCGGTAGAGGAGACTTATGTACTAGGTGAGGAACGAGGAGATGAAAGAGGAGATGTATTGAGAGACGGATCAGAGGATTCCGTAGCGCCAAAAGACCGCTGGGTGAGGCAAGGAGACGGATTCCGTGGCGCCAACAGACCGCTGGGTGAGGCAAGGAGACGGATTCCGTGGCGCCAACAGACCGCTGGGTGAGGCAAGGAGACGGTTCCGTAGCGCCAACATACCGCTGGGTGAGGCAAGGAGACGGATTCCGTGGTGCCAACAGACCGCTGGGTGAGGCAAGGAGACGGAATCCGTAGCGCCAACAGACCGCTGGGTGAGGCAAGGAGACGGATTCCGTAGCGCCAACAGACAGTTTAGGTGAGGCCAGGAGATGGAATCCGTAGCGCCAACAGACCGTTAGGTGAGGCGAGGAGACGGAATCCGTAGCGCCAACAGACCGTTAGGTGAGGCGAGGAGACGGATCAGCATAAACCGGTCAAACGACGTGGAGATGTACAAGGGCGGAGCGAGTTCCAGCAGCGAAGAAATTTTTTAAATTCTTTACATTTGTCTGTCATTTTGAAAACTGTATCATACTTTTATTAATTTTGTGTATTTTAAATTAATGCTTTTTAAACTAAGGAGATAAAAGTCGGCGGTCGTTTTTCGTTAATTTTTCTATATAGGGAGTTTAAAGCATTCTTACAAGTGTTAATGAATAAAATTTATGGTTGTTTTTTTCGGAAAACCAAGAATAAATTCTTAAAGTACGAAGGTAAGAGGAGAAAATGTACCGCTTACGCGGTAATTGTCTCTTTTTTACTTTCTTCTTTTTTCTCAAGCGAGTATAAATTCAATAATCGCGAGTAATTTACAGTTCAGTTCTTTTAGTTTTCTACTGCATTGCAGCGGTCTGAACTCAGTGCAGCTTTTCGCTGCACTTAAGTTTTAATGGTTTCAATCTTGTTGTCGAATTGATTTCAATTTTAGAATACTTTTTGAGTTTGGTTTAAACATTTAGTGTTTAGTTTCTTTTATTCGAGATTGTCGTCTATAAAAGAATTGATAATTTGGTTTATTAGTGTAATGTTGTGCAGTATTTTATCATCTTTTCGTTTCGCAAATTCATTGTAAATATAATCATGATCACAAATTCGAACTCAGTTTAAATTAGTATAAGTAACTGAATTATTAAACATTTAGTAAATAGTAAGTAGTTCATATTAGTTTATTTAAGTCAACTATAATTTAAGCGTTATCTTGGGGACTTCTATTATACAAGTTAGAGCGCACGTTGCGTTATAAACCAGGCCAATAAAAGTGTATAAGTAGACCCGGATAGCGACATTGTAAATATTTACGTATAAAAGTAGGCAACTTCAATATACCTATAGAGTTTAGAACAAATAAATAGGACACAGTAATCTATCCACTAATAGGATATTGATAATTAATAATTTATTATTTTTGAAAAAAATCAATTACTCAGTTTCACCGCACAGCGGATTTTCAAACTGTAAATCTCGAGTAAAATAATAATGGTAAAAAGGACAAATAATAAAAAAATCGGCTTGAGTTAAGTTTTTATACAAAAAAAACTTAATAAATAAATTAAAAGTTATATTGATGTTATACAACTTTAACTTAAAAACTATTAAATTATAGTCCATAAACAAATACAATTAAACCATGGTATACAGTGGGGTTTTGATATCTAATGGATTTAAAAAGGTAAAACCTTTACAGAGTTAGAAACTATGGAGTAGTAGATACACATTATTAGGCACATTGTTTTAATAATATATTAATAATGTTTAAAATAAAACCAGGGAGTAAACATTAGAAAGTTTATTAAAGCATTGTTGTTGTTAACACAGTTATATTATGATGACAAAGAATAAACTGGCTTTTTGTAGAAAATATAAAATAAAATTCCCACATTACTGATAACCCAATGCCCACATGAATTAAATGAATATTTATAGTTTATATCTCACATAGGTATAAATTTTATTAAGATATTATATTATTTTTGGGTGGGTGTCACTTTTGCACGAGAGGACATTTTTGCACGAGAGGACACTTTTGCACGAGGGTCAATTTTGCACGAAGGTAACTTTTGCACGAAGGGTCACTTTTGCACGAGGGGACACTTTTGCACGGCGACTCTTTTGCACGAGCGTCACTTTAGCACGAGGGGACACTTTTGCACGCAGGGTCACTTTTGCACGAGGTGAAACTTATGCACGGAGGGTCACTTTTTCACGAGGAGAGACTTTTGCACGGCGACATTTTTTCACGATGACAATTTTTTACGGCAGCATTGTTGCACAACGTCACATTTTTACGATGAAATTTTTGCACAGCGACATTTTGGCTCGATGACTTTTTCGCAGAAAAAATCAATTTTGCATGCAGGCCGATTAAAAGTTTATTTAGCTCAGGGTTTCCCAAACTCAATTACTATATCGCCCCCTTTTCAGAAATTTGAAAAATAATCGCCCCCCACGATTTTTAAAAGTAGTTTTTCTCTTGAGTACAAACTTTTAAGCCTAAAAATTTGTGTTCGATATGTAATTTAGTCTGGTATTTCTTAAGCACGCACTTTTGGGCTGTGTTTAAAGTAGTTTAAAGGGCTTGGGATATTAAGTTACAGTTGTTTTCTTATAAGCCCAGTAAAGTGTCTTAAATTACTTAAATTTTAAAAAGCCTTGTTTAATCAGTAATCAATCCTGATTAAATATGAACTGTTTTGAAATTAATAAAACTTTTAGGGTTGTTGTGGACAACTTTTGTAGTCAGCAATTCATGTTTACTAAAAAAAAATTTCTTGTTTCAACTCGTTAAAAAAATGTAATTGCAGGCTGCATATTTTAAAAAAATAACAAAGAGAAAATTAAAAAGCTCGAGCATAATTGTAATAAAATGATTTACTATTATTGTGATCTAGGAAATACTAAAGTAACTGAAAACCAAATTGAAATTCTATTTCAAAATCATAAGTATCAAAAAACAAAATTTTGTTTATTTTGCACAAGTAGTTTTCAAGTTACTTAGCGGATCGAAATTTGATTGGATCTGGACCGTACGCTACCCATCTGAAATCTTAACTGAAACCTGACATTATAACTATCTCTCATTTAACGAATTTCGGACATTTAGAAGTGAATACTAACTAACTTATTTAAGCCGCACAAAATACTTAAATTATTTTATAAGTAGGCATGTTCTAAAAATAAATACCAGAGATTAAAAAACTATAAAAGAATGAACAGATTATTTTACACATAGTAAAATAAATATTAAACCACCATTGCTGATCTAGTTTTAGGAAGTTTGACCAACTGGCTCATTATCTCATGAAAAGTGGTTTTATCAATAGCTTCTGTTAATGCAGTAAAATTATTTATTTCAATGCTAAGATATATAATAAGCAAGTTAGTTGTAAAATTAAAAATTTAATTTTAAACATTTTAAACAATATTTTTTGGAGTAGTTAACCATTAAATAGTATTTGACTTGGAATAATCTTTAAGAAACTAAACCTTAATTTCAACATTTTTTTTCTTAATTTAAATTCCAAAAAAATCAAATGTTTTACAGTTAGTTCTGGGAACAGAAAGTAATCAATTAAAAAATTCTTTAAATTATGTTAAAACTTTGTTTTGTCACTGTAGCAGTCTTTTTGATGGCTTATTTAAAACTGTTTAATTTTATTTTTTCTCTAGTTATTAGCGTATAATAGTTTACCAGAAGAAAATAGTGAAAAACTATTGTTGAATTATTAAATTAAACAACATATTCTAATAGCTAATATATTAAAAAATAAGATAAAACAAAAACAATTGTATTAATAGTTTAAAATTATTTAATATATACATTTTCTTACAATAATAAATCAATTAGAAAATAAATTTGAGTTTAACAATTTTTTAAATAAAAAATTTGAAGTCATTTCAACTAGAGACATCAAATCTATACTCTTTTAAAACCAAAAAATAATTTTTGAAATAAAAACTTTAATGGTTATCATTTTTTTTATACAGATTAAACGAGTAATCACAAAAATATGTTAAATAAATTTCTTTCAAACAAATACTTTAACCACTATACTATAAAAACTTTAAGTGTAATGTAAATCGACAAATATAAATTACAAAATTAACCAGGTCAAAACAAAGCTATTAACATATTTAAAACATAAACCATTTTATAAATACAGTAGACTTCCTCTTCAGTTCGCATTTTGAACAAAATCAAAAAGTTTAACCTCAAAAATTGTTACCATTTTTTATACAAAATGATAAATTTAAATATGTTATATGCAATAACGTTATGAATAAATATGAAATCAATTAAAACATAAAACAAACATTCATAAAAAAAAAAGATCTATATAAGCTATTAAATATTGTGTATTTTTTGTTTTATTAATACTTAGTTAGTAATAGATTTTCTTTAAGTTAAATTTAAGAAAATATAAATTTGAACTTTTTTTTGGTTAAAAAGTGCGAACTCAAGAGGAAGTCTACCGTAATTAATATATATTAGGAATTATGCAAACCTGTTATAGAATAAACAACTTAGAATAATTTTTAATATAAAAAGACTACTTAAATACAATACAAACTAGGTTAAATAAGAAGTATTTTAAAAGATCAAATAAATAAATAAACCTTTCATAAAATAATGTCTGCTACTGAATTCTAATATAATGCGAAGGATGAGGTTCATGAATGCTTGCAAATCTTTCTAATCTGATTCTAAATCAGTCAAATAAAGCCTCAAGTCACCTCCTTTACAAATATTTAGATTAGATATTTTGCTCAAGATGTTGATAACTAAACTAAAAGCTTTCTCAACAACATAACTAGAAGGAAAAACTATACACAACAATCTAAATTCCTCTCAAATGATTGGATACTTTTGCCTTAGTTTTTGTTGAGTCCAAAAGCTTTCATATCGTTCTTTGGAAAAAATTACTTTAAGTTCAAGGCCAGTTTGTAAGTCTGAGAAGGTTTCCTGTGAGTCGTTTTATTCAAAAAGATCTGTCACGAAAAGGATCTATATTTTTATATACATGATAGCTTTTTTGTGTCAAATTGAAATTTTACTACTTAATATGTTGAAATTGTTAAAAGTTCCAGATTTTAGATTTTTTTTTGCGTAAATTGTCAAATTCCAGTTTTTTAGGTAAATTGGCAACCCTGTATAGTTTTATTTCTTAGTCTAACTTAATAACTTTTCAAAAAACAATTGGAAGTATCATGAGGTTTAGTTAATATAGAAAACATAGATTTTTACAAAGCATTTATGATCCTAAATAACATGTATTTAAGGTTAAAAAATAGGGAGAGGAATTCCAATCGTCTATGATCTATGTAATTGTTAAATAAGAAAATATATGTAATTAACATGAAAGTAGGAGCCATAAGTACTTGATTTTTTTCTCTATATTTCACATAAACACAATAAACTTTTTTGTTTAAGTTTTACCTCAGGGTCAAATATTTAATAGCAAGTTAAAATTAGTAAAATAGCAAGATATAAAGTAAAAATTTTATGACAACCCAAAATTTTAAAATCGCCCCCTTTTCGCCCCCTTACTAGTTATCGCCCACCCTTTCGCCCCCCGAATTACTAAAATCGACCCCAGGGGGGCGATATCGCCCACTTTGGGAAACCCTGATTTAGCTACTACCAAGTCTGTAAAATAAAAAGAAACTGAAAACTAAAATTTCATAATATACCTATACTAAAGGCAAAAAATGAAAGGTCTAAAATCTTAAACAGTAAAAGTTAATGTTAGAAAAAAACTCACGAAAAGATAAAATAAAATTATTTTTAAAAGATTCATACCAGGGACAATAAAGTTAATTTATTTAGAAACTAGGATAAAAAATACTTTAAATGTAAGTAATTTTTCCTAGTTTATTTTGAATTTTAATATAATAGTAAACAACTATGCTTTTTTATATATTTTACTATACGGTTACAAGTTTATTGTTCATATGATGAACCTAGGCATCAAAACCTAGACCACTTAAACTGGAAGACAAATATATAAAAGATAAAATAACACATATAGTTTATTTATTATCACAAATATAAAATCAAAATTTGATATAAAATTTATAGGTTCACATAAAAAGCTAAATTTTAATCACAAACTTATATTGATTTACGATTTGATGTAGAACGATTAACATTAAGTATTTAAATGCATTGACTAACAACAAAAATAAAAACCTAACGCTCCAAAAACATTAACGTTAGGCTCTCATCGGCTTATTTCATGATCATGGAATGCTGGTGTATGCATCTCTTGATACTTCTTATGAACATAAGTTCAAACTTCCAAATGTTATTCTCTCATTGGCTTATCATGATCATGCAACATTATTGTTATGAAATAATCCAAGTTTAAACCATGAAAAATGCGCTATTTTATTGCTTTTTTTTATTCTCACGCTAAATTAAAAAATAAAAATAAACAACAAGTAAAATCTGAAATACCTTTACACTTCATAAACTAACTAAATCTTTGTTTTTAATTTAACTATTGTTTGAAATTAAAATAAATTTAAAATATTTGTTCAACAACTATATAATGCTAATTATAACTTTAAGTAAAAACAATTAAAAAATAATACTCAAAAGTTCTAAAGCCTTACTAAATTAAGTTTATTTTCCTGTTTGAAAAGTAACAAAAATCAGATTATTTTCATTTAATGTATTCAAAATTGTTTTTATTTAATATTAAAAATGTGTAAACATCTATTTTATTTAATATAAGCTAAAAAATATAAATTAATGAACTGTGGTACATTATTATACTGTTCTACGTAAAATTTTAAACAAAGTCATTGCATTAAATTTTCATTAAAAAACTACCATATTTTAAGTATTCAAAAAAAAATTTAGTTTAAAAGCGAGTTTTATTCAATTAAAAAAAATAATAATTTAAAAAAAATTCGTCGTGCAAAAGTGTCACCTCGTGCAAAAGTGACGCCGTGCAAAAGTTTCGCCGTACAAAAGTGTCCCCTCGTGCAAAAGTGACGATCGTGCAAAAATTTCCCCTCGTGCAAAAGTGACCCTGCGTGCAAAAGTGTCCCCTCGTGCTAAAGTGTCGCTCGTGTAAAAGAGTCGCCGTGTAAAAGTGTCCTCTCGTGCAAAAGTGACCCTTCGTGCAAAAGTGACCCTCGTGCAAAAGTGTCCCCTCGTGCAAAAGTGACGCTCGTGCAAAAGTGACCCGTTCTTATTATTTGTACATGCATTATAATATTATTCCCATTCTCAGTCTTATATTGTTAATATTATTTTTATTTTTCTATTTTTCCTCTTTTTCAAGTCAGTTTATTAGTAAAATATATTTCATTATGATATTGTCCTTGGACATGACTTTAAACTGTATACTGGTGTATGACTCGATAACCAAAAGGTTTTTTCGTACACCAGGTCCTTGGACCAAATATTTGAGCGCTTTTTATTTTTTCGTTCAATAAACATATATTAGATAAATTGTGCATGCTTTATAAAGTAGTTGTAAATTATTAATATTGTTTTTTTACTTAAATTAGTATAATTTTTTGAGTTAGATTATACTCTCTTTGATTATCACTCAACAAAATATCACTAATCATTGCCAGCAAATGGTTGCTTCATGTGAAAGCATCATAAACCGTTTGTAGATTGACGACTACAAGTTTTTCGGTTGTGACTGACTGATGAGTCCTAATAAGGACGAAGCCGGTTTCAGTCTACCGAAACTTGTGGTCTGATGATCGAATTGGCATGATCAACCCTTCTGTTAAATTTGAGCTTGTCTCTCGGCAAACGAAAGTCCGGACTTGTTCTGCAGACTTTCGCCGATTTTGTTGATTGTACTAAAACGAGCCTCCAGATGTCTTGCCTAGTGGACAATGTTTGAAACGTTGCACAGCAAAGACAATGCTGACGTCACTAATCATTGCCAGCAAATGGTTGCTTCATGTGAAAGCATCATAAACCGTTTGTAGATTGACGACTACAAGTTTTTCGGTTGTGACTGACTGATGAGTCCTAATAAGGACGAAGCCGGTCTCAGTCTACCGAAACTTGTGGTCTGATGATCGAATTGGCATGATCAACCCTTCTGTTAAATTTGAGCTTGTCTCTCGGCAAACGAAAGTCCGGACTTGTTCTGCAGACTTTCGCCGATTTTGTTGATTCAACAAAATATATTTTATTTTTATCTAATTTTTTAAATTTAACATCTGAAATCAAACCTTCGTTTTATTTTTCGCTAATCAAATATTTTCCACAAAAAGCCAGTTTATTCATTGTCTTCATAATATAACTGTGTTAACAACAACAATGCTTTAATAAATTTTCTAATGTTTACTCCCTGGTTTTATTTTAAACATTATTCTGTTATAAATTTATTATTAGAACAATGTGCTTAATACTATGTATCTACTACTCAATAATTTCTAACTCTGTGAAGGTTTTATATTTTTAAATCCATTAGATATCAAAACCCCACTGTATACCACGGTTTAATTATATTTGTTTATGGACTATAATTTAATAGTTTTTAAGTTAAAGGTTGTATAGCATCAATATAACTTTTAATTTATTTATTAATTTTTTTTTGTATAAAAACTTAACTAAAACCGATTTTTTTATTATTTGTCATTTTCACCATTATTATTTTACTAGAGATTTACAGTTTGAAAATCTGCTCTGCGGTGAAAATGAGTAATTGTTTTTTCTCAAAAATAATAAATTATTAATTTCAATATACGGTTAGGCTTTGGAAACAAGGTTTAGTTCATTAAATTTAGAGCTTATAAGATTTTGAAAATAAAAAAATTTGAGAAAACAACGCTATCTCTTTCAATAATATAATTTGTAGTGAAAATACTAAGCATCTTCTTTTTGTTCCTCTTCTGTTCTCAAGTTTTAATGGTCAAGAATTTTTTTTTAAATAAAATTTTTGGTGAAATCGTAGTACACTTTTACTAAATTAAAACTTTTGGAGCTAAAATAAAGCGTCTACTAGCATATGAAAAAAAAAAACAACTGTGTGAAAATTCCGACCATAGTGAACTAACAGTTGACTGCTTACAACTAAATAGAAATATATTACTTCAAAAGTTTAAAAAAATCGTTGGCAGAAGTCTGAAAAAGCTAAATCCTGCACTTTAGTGTGACCTAATCACAAATAAAACAAGTCCTTGGTAGACTGACACCCGAGCTTTTAATAGATTAAAGACTGAAAGCTTCTTCTACGGTTGCAACTGACTAAGCAACTTTTAATAAAAACGAAATTCGGCTCTTAGATTTCTGAAATCTTTTGGTAAGATCAAAACCTTATGTTAACTTAGAAATTTTTGGTAATAGATTTGATTTAGTATATCAAAGGACCGTGAGTATAAGTATTAGTATCACATTTAAAAAAAGTTCTATAGTTTTGTAAATAAAAGCCCAAGAAAAATACCATTTGGAAATTTAAACCATTCACTGTGACACGAAAATTAAACAAAGATAAAAGCAGCATCAAGTTTGTATATATGAGTAAAATAATAAACTTACAGAAATAATTTCACTACAACTTGACGTTTACAGTAAATGAAGCTCTAAGTAAAATTAGATAAGTATTTTAGTGAACTAAACTCTCTGAGTTGAATGTTGCGAGATCCAAGTAGTTGACACATATGTAAAAAAAACATTACAAACAGTGTTGATTTAATTTTTTAACTGTATCAAGAAAACTAAATATATAAACCATTATTAGGAATTTTTTCAATTGACAAAAGTCAAAGTTCTCGATGTGAAAGCAGAGATTAATACTAACAATACAAAAAAAATTACTACTACTTAAATACTAATGTTCGTATTGTTTACTAAAGTTTCTACGCATTACCTGTTCATCAGAACAATTAAAGTGACAAGTGGTCAAGGCTGTGCACTTTGCACATCTTATCATTAATGCACATCTTATCAAGGGATAGTTAGAGGATAAAAAAAGGATAATTCTGAATAATACGTGTTGCGTAGCAACACGTATTATTTGACACAACTTTTTTGTACAATTTTTTGCAAAAAATATTAGTGGAAATTCATACAAAAAAACGAGAGAATAAAAAAAAGTTTGCCAAAACAAGAGAGATTACTAAAAGTTACTTTTTATAAGTAATTTAAACACATATTTTCTCTTAACTTTCTAATTAAATAGTGTATTATTTAATGTAAATTTGACCTTTAAACTTAAAAAATACAGATTTTTAATAAAATTAATTTTAGGTTTATAAACAACATTCAAAGTAATATTAAAATTTTATTTAAAACAAAAATATTGAGTATTACAACATTAATACATTTAAATATTTAAATAAGTCTACACACACTGCATTACAAAAAAATTAATCTAACTATCAAAATAAAATTGAAAAGTACTATAATTATTAAAACTTTTTTAGTTACTCTTAATAAAACATAACAATACTTCCATCCATCTTATTTTTAGCAGAGTAGGATTTGGGTAGAATCTTTCAACTGCTCTTTACATATTAAAACTTTCTTTTCTAGTTCATTTGATTGGTTTTCTTCAAACCTTGAAATGGTTGATTCTTCCTTTTAAGTCTTCCAAGAAATCAACTGCTAGCCATTTAGTATCATAATTCATCCATAATAATGTTTACATGTTTGGCTTGTAAACATTAGATTTTAAAGACTTAGAAACACTATAAAACATTTTGAAAACAGTTCAAAACCACGCAGTAAAACAATACCAGGGACAAATTATGAAACGTAAAAAAATTGTTTTTATGATTGCATTACAATAGAATTATAATAATAATAAACAATTTAAAATAAACTTTTGTCATAATAATAGATGTAAAAAATTTAATCGACGTTCGACTACTAAAATCTTGTATCCAACATAAGAAAAAAAATTATAAGTGTAAATTAATTTAAATTTTTCTTATATTTTCGTAGTTATCTATGTATTAAAATTATAATGCAAATAATAATATAAAAATAGTAATAAAATAACAATAATAATTACAGTAATACAGTAGAATTGATATCATTAATTCTATTCACTAATGATAGTACCAACGATAATAAAAGTATTAATTAACGCTGTAAAGTAAACAATATAGCAGTTATAGTATTAATACTTCTTAAATTTTAAATTATCAGTCTTTGTTTTTCTACTATCATTCTACTATATCTACAATGTTTTAGACGCAAAACAAAGCTATAAAAACAATCAGAGGCCTAAGTTACCCTGTGAACTTTATTTTATACATTTAACTTGAACTTAATTAAAATTAACTATAACTGTAAATTTTATAAGCTAACACTTCAAGAAATAATATAAATTAAATCCTAATATATACTTGTTTGCCATCCTTTGAGTCATAAAATCTTCTGTGAGTAACTCTGTGAGTAATTACTGTGAATTTTTAAACCAAAATAATGAACCCCACCACTCATAATCTTATATTAGCAGTAAAAATAAATAATCATAAGTTAAATTATTATTTAATAATTTTTTCTCATCCTACAGATGTATTACAGTTAAATTGTATACAAATTTCTGAAACTAGTAAGGTTTAATATTTGAGAACAGACTTTTGAATTTTAAACTAAGTCTTTTGCTAACTTGTAACAACTTATGGCTCCAAAATATGACAAATAGCATCAAAATTCACGGTTGGATAGTTTTATATCTATGAAAATAGATCAGCCAATCAACGACACATGTGTAGAATATTCAGCCCGGTTTTATTAACAACAAAATGGTCAATTAGCTTACAAGGTTGAATATGTCTTACGTGTAGAAAGATTAAAAAAAAACTTTAGTTTAGTTCAGGGGTCGGCAAACTGCGGCCCGCGGGCCAATTGCGGCCCGCGAAGGGTAAATCTGCGGCCCGCGAGCACGTTATTTTTTTGAATGGAATGCGGCCCGCGAAAGAAAATTTTGTGGCCCGCGAGTATGTAAATGTGGCCCGCCAAGCAAAAATATATTTCAAGTTAAATTTTTTCGGTAATTCGATTTAATTTGATTAGTTTGGTTTTAAGTCTCTGTATAATATTTAAAAAGAAATTACTGCTTTAGTTTAACACTGTGAAAAAGACAGATTAGCATTCTAACAGGATATTTTTCTCAGTTTTATAATAACTTCTTTTTTACAACAGCAAGTAATTATCTGAAAAATCTAATAAAAAAATGTAATATCTAAATTGTACACACACATTTTAAACAATATATATGACATAAATTGATATAGGTTTTGTTAGGTATACATTTTCATTTTTCAAACATTTTTTTTTGTCAAACTTATTTAATTTTTATGCCTTGCATAACAATACACACAATTGCTTAACACAAAATACACCAATTATTTGGAGCTACCTATTTAATATAAACTAGATTTAGGGATAGTAAGTTTATTAAGTTTGTACATTGTTAATCAAAATAGTTCAAATTCAAGCAAATAAACAACTAAACATTACCACACACTCAGACTATCACTATTTGAAGACTTTAAATATCAGGCCAACTAAGTCATTTTTAAAGTTTTTGGCTAGAATTGCTTTTTGTATACAAAAATATCAGGAATGTTTTTGTTGATTCAGGCTGGCTTTTTTGCTTGAAAAAGTGGCAAATTAAACTTATGATGTATGTTTTCCTCAATCAACAGCGTTAGTTTGAGCTATAATATATGTTAAATTTTAAGTTTTGCAGCTAATACAATTCAAAATGTTATTTATATTATTGTGTACATTTAAGTGTGAACTATTAGTGTTGCCAAAAAACTTAAATCCAGGAAAAGCTTTGAACTTGAAGATTTATGCTTAAAAATTCTGGAAAAAAACTTGAATTTGAGAATTATTGAAAAAATCTGGAATTTCAAACAATTTTTACATGTAAAGTAATAAAATTTCGATTTGACAGAAAAACTTACCAAATATGAATTTTTCTGTTAGAAAATATATTAAAGTAGTTTAACAGTATTTTTTACTATTGATATATTTGTTAAGATATTTTATTAAACTTTATACTAAAAATAAAGGAAGGAGTTGTACTTTCAAAAACTTTTTTTTGGTGCATTGCACCTTTACTTGTAAAATTTCACCGGTTGTTGTGCTACGCTTTGAAACTAAACCAAGAAATTCTACTAAAATGTCAAAGTTAGTAAAAACATCTCTAATAAAAACTCTTAGATGAGTAACAGTTTTTTTTAATCAGTGCTCTCGTGTTAACAGAAGTCCTAGTTTGATTTATGCGACTGTAACCTTATTGTATTTCCTAAACACGACTTCTAGTTGTCATTGAAGAAATAAACAAAAGCTTTTCATTACCGCCAACATAAATTCTTTAGAAAAGTTTTCAATTATAAACGGTATTTCATTTTAAGTAATAAATTTTGCTACTTTTTAACTTGCCTTAACATTTTTTCTGATCATTCTGTAGTTACTGAAGATAATCATGTGCTTTGTTGGAGAATTGACTTTGGTGATTTGTTTTTTATCGTTTCTCGCAATAACTCCTAACTAACGTTTTTTATTCTTGTAGCTCGTCTTATATTTTACAATTATTATTTTTAAATGCAATATTCTTATTTCAGATAAAGAATTGTTAAAATGCTTAATAAAAAATAAGTTTTTCTACTTCGCTAATGACTCAATAGAATGTTATACTAAGTTTGTTTAAGAATCTTAATTGTCCATTCCAACCAGTGGCGTCGCGTGGTATTTTTCTTTGGTGGTGCAGAAAAAAAATCAGAGTTGAAGGTGATCGATTTGCCCCTACTTGAGTTGTTTCTTCTCGAGTTGCTTCTGCTTGAGTTGCCTCTTCTCGAGTTGCTTCTGCTCGAGTTGCCTCTTCTCGAGTTGCTTCTGCTCGAGTTGCTTCTTCTCGAGTTGCTTCTGCTCGAGTTGCTTCTGCTCGAGTTGCCTCTTCTTGAGCTGCTTCTGCCCGAGTTGCTTCTTCTCGAGTTGCCTATTCTCGAGTTGCTTCATCTCTAGTTGCCTCTTCTCGAGTTGCCTCTTCTCGAGTTGCTTCTTCTCGAGTTGCTTCTTCTCGAGTTGCTTCTTCTCGAGTTGCTTCTTCTCGAGTTGCCTCTTCTCGAGTTGCTTCTTCTCGAGTTGCCTCTGCTTGAATCGCCTGTGCTCTGCTTAGATTTGTTTTCATTTTTTGTTTACAATAACTTGTGGAATGATACCTAAACCTCTACTGCTTCAGGGAATTTTCAACTTAGCTTACTTACCGCAAGATATTGATTTTGCGGTAATTCTTGAAGAAATTTTGCTGTTTTTAGTTCATTTGCGGCAGTCAGCAAAGAGTTTGCGGCAGTGAAGTGAGCAAAATGGTAGTTTTCTAAATTGGAGTTAAATAAGAGATTTTGGTCTAAAAAATAACGAAAACGTTATAGATACTTAATTTTTTCTTACAAAATTTTAAGGTGGTGCAATTGCGGCAGTGCAACACCCCACGCGACACCCCTGATTCCAACTGACTTATACTTTTTGACATGTAATTTATTTACTGTTAATAATCTTCGTTATTTCTTTATGTTGTGAACTTTATTTTAACTGGGTTGCTACACAAACAGGCTATTTTAAAAGCTTGAACACTCAGGTGTGTGTGAAACTTTTATTTCAAACACTTCAAAGAAATTTTTTAATTCTCAGAATAGTTTATATGACTTTAGTGTAGTTTACTAATTGTAATTTTTTCTTGTTTTCTTACATTTGTGTACATTTTGATAATGATGATATTTTAACTAGGTACTTAAGCTTGATTAACAACCATTTATTAGCTTTTTTAGCTTATAATAAATTTAGGCTAGTTTGATACTACTCAGACATTTTTGCTTAGTAAGTGGCAACCATGTAAAATACTAATTACTAATAAGATATTTTATTAAAATTTTCGAGAATAAATTATGTTAAAGAATTAGTTTTAGCTTTCTGGAATACAAACAGGTACTAATTTTTTTAAGGTAACTAATTAATAAGTTTTCTAATGAGTTTAAAAACACGCAAAAAATTTTTTGAAGTAAAAATTCTTAGAACTATAAAAAAAGGGTTGATAATATGACAAATGTATAAAAGTAACCCATAAATTGTCTTTCAAGTTAGGTTTTTATAGATAGTTAGGTTGTAAGTAAATTTACAAAAGTATTAAGTTTAACTTATTAAGTGCTTATAAAAGTACATAGTTTATTAACACTTAAGTATATTAGTTAGTCAATGTAAATTCTATTCTAATAAATATTAAATAGGCATTCTTTGTATAGCTAAAGTCATTTAAAATAATAAGGTGAATAAAAGTAAAACCTTTCTTTAGTGTGACTAAAACTAAAACCAAAATATTATCAAATGTCACTAAAACTAAACCTGCGGCCCGCGAAGACTTTGGAAACTTGAAATTTGGCCCGCGACTACCAACTGCCTGCCGACCCCTGGTTTAGTTTCTGCGTGAAAAAAAAATCATGTTCCCAAAAATAAGTTTCATGTACCCCAAAAGTCTCGTGCACCCTTAAACAAATTTCATATACACTAGTGTGCACCAGTGTACACCGTGCCGACCACTGCATTAGATGATAGTATTAAAAACGAGTACATAAATGAAAATCTTACTTCCAAAAATAAACAATTATTCTATATGGCAAACTGTTATAGAAAAACTAACAACTGGAAGTTTCTTTGGACTACAAATGGAACAGTTTATCTAAGAAAAAAAGAGGGATAAGATACAGTTACAGTAATAAATATTTCAAACTTAGATAACCCAGCTTCTTAATTGAGAACTTTGTTATTTTGTTTAGAAACATTTTAGTAGTTTAGTGTCTGTTAATAAAAGTGTATATATTATATTATATATAAGTGTGAAAAATAATTGTATATATTGTTAAATATGTGGCCAATGGTCACATTTTAAATGTTGTAAAATTTATAGTTTCCAATTTGTTGCTTGAAGTAAACCTTATGAACTTTTTTTTTTGTTTTAATTGTATAGTACAAGAAAAACTTTTAGTTTAATAAGTAATGAAGAACTAAAACACCTTAATTTAAGTAAAATGTTTAGTTATAATTGCAAAATTTGTAATAATAGCAATTGTTTACGTAAAAATATTTTTACATTTAGTCAAGTTAATAACATTGAACTTTTTATGATAAATAATAGCATTTCAAATAAAAAATTTAATATCCAGACTGGGCCTATTGTTACGGGGTCTCAGTATTCCCTTTCAGTTGATTTTGAAAAAATATTAGATAAAGATTTTAAATACAGTTTAAGTTTTTTACACATAAATATAAGAAGTTTAAATAGAAATAAATCTAAGCTAGAGGAATTAATGTCCTCATATAAAATCATACCGGGTATAATAGGAATCAGTGAAACTAAAATTAATAAAAATACCAACACAAATTTTTTATCATTAACTGGTTACAATTTTCATTGTGTAAATTCTATGTCAAACTCAGGAGGTGTTGGTGTGTATGTCAAAAGTTCAATAACGTATTCAATCAGAAAAAACTTAAATTTTTACATGTGTTAGTTATGAATCTATATGATTAAAAATATCAGTAGGAGTTAATAGTAAAAACAATAAAAAAAAATTTAGTAGGGATTATATATATCGTCACCCTAATGCTTCGATTCCTGAAATCACTAAAAATTTCTCAGAAATAATTATTAAGATATTTTTATATTTTGAGATATTAATATTAAGGCCATAGGGGGGGGGGGTCCACTTTGTTTTTTACAACTTGATCTTATTTTGTAGAATTTAATCTGAGCTATCAGACACTTTTAACCGCTTAAAAAAAATCAAAGTAACTCTTGAGATATAAGCGATCAAAGAAAGGGCGTTCAATAGGTTCCTTATAGAAGGCAAAAACTAAAAATGCGAAAAAAGACTATTTCACTAAAAATCTATCTCCTCCTTCATTTTTTGAGTAATCTTTCTCAAATTTTTACAGAATGTGTATCATTAAACTTTAAAGAGATCTATTGTAGGATTTTTTTTAATTTTGAGTAAAAAAAAAATTATTGTCAAAAAACTACCCTTTTTTTAGTTTTTTGTGGATAAAATTTTTATTTTTCAAAATTTCAAAAATTCCAACATTCAGATTCTTAAAAATATTAAAAGGAACATTTCCTGAAAATTTGAAGTCTCTAGGTCAAAAAATGAAGGAGAAGATAGGTTTTTAGTGAATTTTTAAATTTCCGAGAAAATTGACCCCAAAAAATTTGCGGTCCATACGTTTGTAGCGGAAACTTTTTACAAAAAATAAAATATCTCAAAAGTTAAATTATATTTTTGAATTCTATAAAAACAGGCTTGTAGTTTGTATTTGAAGCTTTCATATAAAATCCAAATTTATTTTTTGTAAAAAAAAAAGTCGGACCCCCCCCCCCCCCCCCCTATGGCCTTAACTATTTAAATGATAAAGATACATCAGTGAAAAATTACTTAAATCATATATATGGATTTGGTCTTACAAATATCATTAAAGTCTCAACTAGAATTAATAATTCTTAGGGTACATTGATAGATCATTTTTATTGCTCAACACCAGAAAAAGTTATTCAGTGCCAAGTGCTTATGTCAGATATATCAGGCCACTTTCCCCTTTTTGTAAAATTTAAAAATTCCAACTTAATGAAAAATGATTTCAAAAAAATTACCAATACTATCAAGACTTCTCAAAAATCAAAACCAAAAAACTTTTAGCAGATGCTTCACTTATTTTTAGCACACACGAAACTAATAATTTAATTCAATGTGAAAGTTCTATTGATACAAAATTTAATAACCTAATAGGAAAAATTAAAGATCTAACTTACAAAAATGTTCCAAATAAAAAATTATCTAAAGCTAATCTAAAAATAAAATCAAAACCTTTGATAACTAAATCAATATTGAAATCCATAAAACAAAAAAAACTTTGTACAAAAGTATCTGCAAAAATTATTTTAATAATCGAATTAAAGTTCAAGAATACAAAAAATACAGAAACAAACTTACGAAAATTACAACAATATCAAAAAAGGCATACTCTGAAAACATGCTTAAAATCTCTGAAAAAAATACATCCAAAGTTTAGAGAATAATAAATAGTATAACCAATAGGAAAAAACAAGAAAACCAATTTCCACACGAGCTAGATAAAAGTGAAAATACTTATATCAAACCAGTTGAAATAGTTGATAAATTAAATACTTATTTTGCAAATATTGGCTTACAGACCTGTACAAAAAAAAAGGGATACTCTGAACTCAGCTAATAAAATAAAAAAATGTTAGTAACAGTTTCTTTTGGTTAGATGTAACAGAAACTGAAGTATTTAAGATTATCAAGAGTCTAGATCCAAACAAAGCTAGTGGTGAAGATTGTATATCTGTAAAGATCCTTAAAAAAGTAAACAATTTTATATCCCGATTACTAAGCAAATTAATTAACCAAGCATTTTATGAAGGTGTTTATCCAAGTAAACTAAAACTTGCAAAAGCAATACCTATTTTAAATTAGGGTTAAAAACTTTACCAGGAAATTATAGACCCATTTCACTTCTATCTAATTTAAATAAAATAATTGAAAAAGTAATCTATGGTCGCCTGTACAGTTTTTTTTTTCTAAGAATAAAGTTTTAGACAATTCTCAGTTTGGCTTTCGACAGAATCATTCCACCACTTTAGCCTTGTCTGAATTTGTTGAAGGGGTTATGTCAAATTTTGATAAAGGAAACGCAGTTTGTGCAGTTTTTTTTGGATGAAAGTAAAGCATTTGATAGTGTAGATAGAAATATCTTACTAAGGAAATTGGAATGTTATGGTGTGAGAGGAAATGTGCATCTACTAATCAGCTCATATCTAGATGGAAGGAAACAATTCGTTAGCTTTGGAGGATATGAGTCAACCTTTGAAAAATGTTAAGTTGGGTATCCACAAGGCTCAGTATTAGGACCGTTGTTATTCTTAATACACATAAATGACCTACAGAACAAAACTGGTCTTAACGTCCTCAACTTTGCAGATGACACACTGTTATAAAAAACATATACAAAAGACACATATCTAAATGACAATAAAAATTTTAACATAGAACTTAAAAAGGTATCAGATTGGCTTATGGATAACAAACTTAAACTAAATCTTAATAAAACCAGAAGCATGATTTTATATCAATCAAAAAATAGTTTTTGGAAAAATAAAGATCCTAATGTAAAAATAGGTAAAACAGTTATATCAAAAACAAATAGCTATAAATATTTGGGAATAATTGTAGACAGAAATTGAAAATTGTCAGAATACATAGAAACTATAAAAATAACTTTACAAAAAACATTGGGTATATTATATAAAACCAGACACTTCTTAAATGAAAAACCATTATATTTAATCTTTAATTCTTTGCTATGAGCAATGTTAGATATGGCTTGTTGTGCTGGGGAAGAGCAAATAAAAAATGTATAAATGATATTAATGTTCTCATAAACAGAGAACTTAAATGCATACATTATAAGAAATATGATGACAGTGTAAGAGAATTAAAAACTCGGAAAAATATTAGATGTCGAGAGTCTGTATCTATATGAATTAGGTCTGTTTATGTTTAAGTTTAACAACAATTTGTTACCAGATAACTTTAAAAATTACTATAAAAGTGTAAAAAATGTCCATAATTATCATACCAGGTCTTCAGAAACAAGTTTTTTCCTACCTAGATTCAACAGCAAAATAGGTCATAAATCACTATCTTTCCAAGGTAGTAAGTTATGGACTAAGTTACTATTAAGTTTAAAAAATATAAGTCATTTTGGAAAGTTCCAGCATGAACTTAAAAGTTATCTTTTAAATAGTGATTCTCTTGGTCATTAGTGATCATTACTCGCCTATTTACTTTGTTTAAGGAATAGAATTTGTCATTTAATATCCAAATTTTCATTAATTTCTTTTATATTTTAGTTTTTTTTACGTCGAAAGTTGATTTGTTTGGTCACAGTATCATTGGTTTAGTTTAGATTTGACCATTTTCTATCTAATTATTTATAAGATTGTAGTTTAGGATTACTATTTAATAATTCATTTAATATCCAAGTTTTTGTTTATCTTTTTATATGTTTTTGTTTGAAAGTAGATTTGTTTGGTTACATTAACATTGGTTTAGTCTAGATTTTAGCATTTTCTGTCCAGTTATTTCTAAGATTATTCTTTAAGATTACTTTTTTGAATTAAGTTCAGAATACTTAAAAACTTTTTTGTCTTTTTCTGCTTACAAACTTTTTTCATTATTATTATAATGTTTTTATTGCATGCAGATTTAAAAAGAATAGTTATAGATGTTTATATTTTAGCTGAAAATAAAGTATTTAAAAAGCAAGCTGATATAACTGTTTCAAGCAAATTTATGTTAAAAAAAAACTTTTTGAGCAAAGCAAAGAAAAAATCTTCTTTTTTATGTTTGCAAATGTTGTTTTCTTTATATTATTACAGCTAAGACTTAGACAAAAGTTCCAAAGAGAGAAAAGAGTTTTTTTTTTGATTGAATTAATGGACAAAAATTTGTTGTTGTTAATATCATTGTTGTTAAAATTATTTTTTTTTTACGTAATACGTATCTTCATATTTTCATTTATAAAACTTAAGTTCAGTTATTGTAAAAATCACTTATTTTAAAATTCTTAAAAATTTTACAATAGTTTATTTAACTATTCAAATGTGAAGTGTTTTTATTTTTCAACTTAAGTTATCAAAAAAAATTATCTTTTTAGCCTAAAATACTTAATTAAAATGATATATTTATTTTATACTTTTTATTTAGTTTAAGCAATTTTTTTTATGGATACAGCAATATTTTACTTTATTTTTTGAATATTGCAGCTTTACTTTATTCTTATTTTTTTCAATATTTAGCTTTATTTTACTGTTACTTATTTTTTGCTAAGTTTAATTAAGTTGGTAGTAGAGTCGAAATTCTTAAACACATAAAAAACAAAAAAAAAACTTTTAATTTTTTTTTTTCTGTTTTTTAAATCATATAAAAGGGTAATTTGTTTGCAAAGTTCTAGATGAATTTTAAAATTAAAACTTCAGATAAAAACTTAACCTTTTAACGTAAAGTTAGATATGTATTTTATGTGTATATAATGTTAGATATATTTGTGTGTAAAAATTCTTTAATTTTTTTGGAAATTTATTTATTTTTTTTAGAATTATATATAATGTAGTAAAGTTTAATGGTGTAATTTTTCATAGAGCTTTTCGTTTTAAAGTTTAAATTTTTCTTTTTTTTTTTCATTTTTAGCTCATTATAATTTTGATTAAGTTTAGGTATGCTACTCGATGACTGAGAGGTCTTTTTGCTATCCAGGTCATCGAACCAAAAAATTTTTCAGCAAAATTTTTTTTTCGCTTTTGTTAAATGAACTATAACTTCTGTATAAAATATTAGAAGAATACTTTTACAAAAAGTCGAATTAATTCAAAAAGTGTGTGATAAACAATGTTTTTTACATGTTTTTCGTCTTAAACAGCCGATTTTGACGTCTAAATGAGTTTTAATTATTTATGACTAATATTTCTGATCGAAGAGGTTTATTAAATTAAGTGTACTAAATATTACTAGAACATTATTACCAAAAACCTCGTTTCTAAGACTTGACATCTTATTTACTATTAGTTTAAGCGTTCTAATAATCTTACTACATTGCTAAGTTTGAATGATAGCCAATGTTATTTAGCTAAATTAATTCTAAACATTTAAGTAACTGTCCCGATATTGTTATAACGCGTTAAGTCAGTTTTTATCGAGGTTCGTGTAAGTAAGTAACAATTAAAATATTGGTCGATTTGTAAATGGTGACCCTAAAAATTTGAGCACGCACCTTAATTAATCCATAACTTTCTCTTTTAATTTCTATGTTTTGTAGATGGTGACCCAAAATTAGTTTAAAACTTTATTAAGACTTTAAACATATCTACTACTATTATAGACATAGATTATTCTAGGCCTAGTAGCAGCCAACTTGTTTGAAACTGAAATGAATTTAAACAAAATAAGTATAAGTTATTAACTTCTGATATTCCAGCGTATCGTCCTCCTGTACCTGTAGCCTACAGAAAACTTAATTGTAATAACAAGCAGTTTAACGTCTTAGGAAGAGACCCATTGTATTGGTTACTACAAAGTCTAAACACTAACATCTATCAACTTGTATTATGGGA
This sequence comes from Thalia democratica, assembly GCF_965202585.1. NCBI lineage: Eukaryota > Metazoa > Chordata > Thaliacea > Salpida > Salpidae > Thalia > Thalia democratica. Next base: position 51,997,161 of record NC_139169.1, on the reverse strand, counting down.
AGAGCGCGTAGCTAACCGATTAATGTTAATCGAACGCGGTCAGGACCCGGTTTATTTAACAAACCATATAGCTCACTAATGGGGTGGATGTAGGCGCACCGAAGTAATTGTTAATTGAATTGTTAATTGAGTCAGAACTCGATAGCCTCAAAACGATTATAACAGCCTGTAATGAAGTCATAAAATTTAACCTAAGAATTGATTTGTTGAAAGTTGAGATTAGCAAAAGACAAAGTAGCCGCAATATACTCGAAAAAACGCAGTACGAGAAAATTTTATGGTTCAATTATCAAGGATTTAGCAATACACAGTACCACGCCATATTAACCTTCCCTCATTAAATCTTATCGAAGAATACTTGCATATAGAATCCGTAGTTACCACATTCGAAAATTTTTGTAGGTACAACGGCATCGACGAATTATACTATAGTGAAAGAATAAAATTCATCTTATTTTCATATATATTAACTTCTAAAGAGATGTGTTTATTTTTCAGTACAACGACAATTGAGCACAGAAATCTCGTTAACTAAAATTTATTTTTACGTAACACCGATAGAAGTGTTCTAGATAAACTTAGGCGCAAATCTTTGCAAAAATTACGCCAATTAGAAGTCGAATTAGCCGAACTCGATCGCAAGCACGCCATCAGAACAGAAGCAAAACGCAATCGCGCTGTTGCCATACCGAATTATGAAGTCACGAGTACAGCGTCAAGTAATGCAACAAAAAAACCTGATGAGAACCAACGTTCTGAACGACCACGGTCAGCATCACCAGGGACAGAGTCTACGACTAGCGCCAAACGATCCGAGCCATCTTAGCCAGCACCACATCGAGCAGTCCCAACGGTCAGCGCAACCGCAGCTAGCATCACCATGGCCAAAGTCAACAGTCAGCGCCACCGAAGCCAGCACCTATATGACCAGCGCCAACGATCTGAGCCATCTTAGCGAGCACCATAACGGGCAGTCCAGACGGTCAGCACAACCGCAGCCAGCACCAGAACAATTAGAGCCAACTGCCGGTTCAGAAATTCCTTCCGTCAAACCTACAAAAGCACGGAAATTATCCGTGTCTAAGACCAAAAGCACAGCAGCGACTACAAACACTTCTTCCAGCATTACTTCGTCCGGCAAAGCGACGAACTCACGAAAGTTGCCCTTTTTTCTGAACAAAAGCACAGAAGCGACGTCACAAAACAACGAAACTAAAAAAAATGTTAAGCACGATCGCGAAATGTTAACAAAAAAACACAACTCTTACTTGAAACGCAAAACGATTGCGAATAGCAAAAAAAAAATTAGAAACTAGCTTAGAGCAGATTTTTGAAACAAACCACGAACTATTTTGGCTTAAATTTCACAAATGACGATAAAAAGCCAGAGAAACTTTAAACAATAACGAAGCACGCTATTTTCAGACAAACCACTAATTAATTGGTTAAAGTTTTCGAAATGGCGAATTAAAACCGAATAATCTTTAAACAATATCGAAGCACGCATTTTAAAAACTAATCGCGAATTCTTTTCGTTCATTTTTCATCGATGGCGCTTCAAACATTTTAAAATCGAAAAACTTGTTAGTCAGAAAATAAACCGTTGTGAAACTTTGAGTATATGTTCGAACGTAATTTTTCACCGCTAGAAAATTAAACTAAGATGTTATTGAAACTTAACGGTTAATTAACTCTTAGAACGAAAAGTTAAGACCACCAAAGAAGTAATTTGTTTTTATTTAATTATAGCATACAGGTAGTCTAAGAAGCTTTCTGAACAAAGCTTATTACGAAATCGAGTCGTAAAAAAATTGAAGAAGTATTTATAGAGTGTTAAACTTTAATTAAAATTTTAAGTCGAGCTCTTACTAATACTAAAAATTAATTGCCTTAATTTTTTAAACTTTATTTTAATTCGTTTTTAGCTACAATTTTATGTTTAAACTTTTAACTATAAAATCAACAGTTCTACTACAATAACATTAGTAATTGCTGTGAACAAACTTTATTACCATGTTTTTGTTGTTGTACATCTCAGCGTACTTATAAAAAGACATTTTTTATAAGGTCATTCGAGCTATAAAAAATCTTATTCAGTATCTAAACTCTAAACAAACAACTTTGTATTTAATTTTTATAGAATATTAAAGTTTTAAAAATAAGTATAAAGTTCACCAGCTATATATTTTACGAAAACAAGTTTAAACTTTTGAAACGCATGTAATTGCTTGTTTGTCAACTGACTCGTGTTAAATGTGGTATGTTTTTAATATGCTAAAATTTTGTAAAGAACATTTCGTTTTAACTGAAGCTATAATTTTTTTTTAAGTTTCTTAAAAACATACTTAAAAGTACTTGAACTACTTAAAAAAGTATCTTATTTATATTATTACTTGTTGTTAATTTAATTCAAGTGGTTACTTACACTTAATTTTCTTTTCGCACAAAACGGCTCAAGAATCGATAGTCATAATCGAGTAAGCGAAGATGAAGTAGAGATCTGATGTACCATCAGAAAAACGACGGTGGCCGGGGTGGAAAACAGATGAGGTGACCAAGCAAATACGAGGAGCATGTACGAGGAGCGTTTACATGAAATCAACGGGAAGCGAGTACTATCAGTGAGGCTGAAGATTCTATCAGTTTTTTGTCATTTTGTGAATTGTTCAAACATTTTAATTCTGCACATCATCAACGGATTTTATAACATTTTGAAAGTAAAGTAATATTTTGTTTACTGAACAAAATAAAAATCGACGACAGTCGGCGGTCATTTTTCATTTATGCTTTTATATTAGAGGTTGTTTAGTGTTTTTTACAATTTTGAAAATAATTAAAGACAACATTTTTCTTGACCCTGAGTGGAAATTCCAAAATGGCGAAATAACTTAATATATAATATAACAAACAGAAGATAACACTTTGATAGTGTTTTGCAGCCGAAAGTGGATTTATTTCTAACTTTTCTCTCATTATTTAACATTATTTAATGAGTAAAACCAAGCCCTACTAGGGGAATCGCCGAGCTTTGTGTTTGCTTATGTTTCGGTTTGTTGTAGCTTGGCGCTACCAATATTTATTAAAATTAGTGATGTTTTCATAATAACTCTAATAATGTACGATAAACAATGTTTATTGCAATTATTTCGTCTTAAACAGTCGATTTTGACGTCAAAAGTAGTTTAAATACTTTAAAGCTAATATTTTTAACCGAAGATGCTTATTAAATTACCTTTAAGAAATATTACAAGAATATTATAATCGAAAATTGAATTGACTCAAATAATGTACGATAAACAATGTTTATTGCAAGTATTTCGTCTTAAACAGCCGATTTTGACGTCAAAAGCAGTTTTAATACTTAAAAACTAATATTTCTAACCAAATAAGTTTATTTAAATATCTATATGATACAATACAAGAATATTATAACCAAAAATCGAAATACCTCAAACAATCTACGTTAAACAATGTTTATTGCAAGTATTTCGTCTTAAACAGCAGTTTTTGACGTCAAAGGGAGTTTTAATACTTTAAAACTAATATTTTACACCGAAGAGGTTTATTAAATTACCTTTACGAAAAATTAGAATAATATTTTTACCAAAAATCATAATAATTCAAATACTGTACGATAAACAATGTTTATTACAAGTATTTCCTCTTAAATAGTTAATTTTGACTTCAAAAGTAGTTTTTTTAATACTTTAAAGCTAATTTTTTTAACCGAAGATGTATGTTTATTAAATTACCTTTACGAAAAATTACAAGAATATTGTAATAAAAAATCGAAATTACTCAAATAGTGTACGATAAACAATGTTTATTGCAAGCATTTTGTCTTAAACAGCCGATTTTGACGTCAAAAGGATTTTAAATACTTTAAAACTAATATTCCTAACCGAAGAGGTTAGTATAATTATCTGTATGTCATATTATAAGAATAAAAATACCAATAGTCATAATAACTTAAATAATTTACTATAAACAATGTTTATTGCAAGTATTTCGTCTTAAAACAGCCGATTTTGACGCAAAAAAGGAGTTTTAATACTTGAAAACCAATATTACCGACCGAAGAGGTTTATTTAATTAGCTGTATGATATATTACAAGAACATTAATGCCAATAATCAAAATAATTCAAATAGTGTACGATAAAAAAGGGTTTAATACAAGTATTCTGTTTAGACAGCCTATTAGAACGTCTATAGTCCTTTTAATATGTTTTTTACATTACTAATCAAAGACGTTTATTGAATTAGCTGTAGCAAATATTTAAGAATATTATTATAAAAAATCAAAATACTTAAACAATGTACGATAAACAATGTTTATTGCAAGTATTTCGTCTTAAACAGCCGATTTTAACGTCAAAACGAGTTTTAATACTTTAAAACTAATAATTTTAACCAAAAACGTTTATTAAATTATATTTACGAAATATTACAAGAATATTATTATCAATAATCGAATTAACTCAAATAATGTACGATAAACTATGTTTATTGCAAGTATTTCGTCTTAAACAGCCGATTTTGACGTAAAAAGGAGTTTTAATACTTTAAAACCAATATTCCTAACCAATGAGGTTTATATAATTAGCTGTATGATATATTACAAGAATATTAATACCAATGAACAATATACTTCAAATAGTGTACGAAAAAAAGGGTTTGATACAAGTATTTTGTTTAGACAGCCTATTAGAACGTCTATAGTACTTTTAATATGTTTAAAGTTACATTATCAACCATAGAAGTTTATAAAATTAGCTGTAGGAAATATTACAAGAATATTATAACCAAATATCATAATAACTCTAATAATGTACGATAAACAATGTTTATTGGAAGTATTTCGTCTTAAACAGCCGATTTTGACGTCATAAGGAGTTTGAATACTTTTAAACTAATATTTCTAACCGAAGACGTTTATTTAATTACCTTGACGAAATATTACAAGAATATTATTACCAAACATCGAAATAACTCAAATAATGTACGATCAACAATATTTATTGCAAGTATTTCGTCTTAAACAGTCGATTTTGACGTGAAAAGGATTTTAAATACTTTAAAAAGAATATTCCTAACCGAAGAGGTTTATATAATTAGCTGTATGATATATTACAAGAATATTAAGACAAATAATTAAAGTAATTCAAATAGTGTATGATAACAAAAGGTTTTATACAAGTATTTTGTTTAAAACAGTGTATTATAACGTCTATAGTACTTTCAATATGTTTAAAGTTAGATTACTAACCAAAGACGTTTAGTAAAATAACTGTACGAAATATTAAATATCTTATAACAAAAATCGGAATAAACTCAAATAATTTACGATAATAAATGTTTTATGCAATAATTACCTCTTAAACAGCCGATTTTGACGTCAAAAGTAGTTTTAATATTTTAAAGCTAATATTCCTAACCGAAAACGTTTATTTAATTATCTATATGATACATTACGAAAATATTATTACCAATAATCATAGAAACTCAAATAAAGTACTATAAACAATGTTTATTGCAAGTATTTCGTCTTAAACTGCCGATTGTGAAATCATAAGGAGTTTTAATACTTTAAAATTAATATTTTAAACCGAAGAGGTTTATTAAATTAACTATAGGAAATATCAAAAGAATATTTTAACCAAAATCATAATAACTCTAATAATATACGATAAACAATGTTTATTGAAAGTATCTCGTTTAAAATAGCCGATTTTGACGTCAAAAGGAGTTTTAATAATTTAAAACTTGCAATTTTAACCAAAGACGTTTATTAAATTATCTTTACGAAATATTACAAGAATATTAAAACCAAAAATCCAAATAATTCAATTATAATACGATAAACAATGTTTATTGCAAGTATTTCGTCTTAAACAGTCGATTTTGACGTAAAAAGGACTTTAAATACATTAAAAATAATATTCCTAACCGAAGAGGTCTGTATAATTATCTGTATGATATATTACAATTACATTAATACCAATAATCATAATATCTTAAATAATGTACAATAAATGATGTTTATTGCAAGTATTTCGTCTAAAAACAGCCGATTTTGACGTCAAAAGGAGTTTTTATACTTAACACTTATATTTTAAATTAAAAACGTTTATTAAATTATCTTTGCTAAATATTACAAGAATATAATAACCAAAAATTTGTAACTCAAAAAATGTACGATGAACAATGTTTATTGCAATTATTTGGTCTTAAACAGCTGATTTTGACGTCAAAAGGAGTTTTAATACTTTAAAACCAATATTCCTAACCGAACAGGTTTATTTAATTAGCTGTACGATATATTAGAAAAATAATAATACCAAAAATCAAAATAATTCAAATACTGTACGATAAAAAAGATTTACAGGTATTTTGTTTAGACAGCCTATTAGAACGTCTAAAGTACTTTTAATATGTTTAAAGTTACGTTACTACCCAAAGACGTTTATTAAATTAGCTGTACGAAATATTGAAGTATATTATCATCAAAAATCGAAATAACTTAAATATTGTACGATATTAAATATTGATTAAACAATGTTTTTTGCAAGTAATTCGTCTTAAACAGCCGATTTTGACGTGAAAAGGATTTTAAATACTGTAAAACTAATTTTCCTAACCGAAAAGCTTTTTCTAACTAGCTGTATGATATATTACAAGAGTACTAATTTCGATAATCAAAGTAATTTAAACAGTGTACGATAAAAAAGGGTTTAATAAAGGCATTTTGTTTAAAACAGCCTATTGTAGCGTCTATAGTACTTTCAATGTGTATAAAGTTAGATTACTAATTACAGACGTTTATTAAACTAGCTGTACGAAACATTAAAAGTATATTATAACCAAAAATTGAAATAACTTAAATAATGTACGATAAACAATGTTTTTTGCAAGTATGTCGTTTCAAATAGCCGATTTTGCGACAAAAGTAGTTTTAATTTAAAACTAATATTCCAAACCGAAAAGGTTTATTTGATTAGCTGTATGATATATTACAACAATATTAATACCAACAATCGAAATAACTAAAAAAGTGTACGATAGAAAAGGGTTTAATACAAGTATTTCGTATAATACAGCCATTAAAACGTCTATACTACTTTTAATATGTTTTGAAATTAGATTACTAACCAAAGACGTTTATTAAATTAGCTGTACGAAATATTAAAGAATATTATAACCAAAAATCGAATCAACTAAAATAATGTACGATAAACAATGTTTATTGAAAGTATTTCGTTATAAACATCCGATTTTGACGTCAAAAGGAGTTTTAATACTTTAAAACTAATAGCTTCAACCGAAGACGTTTATTAAAATACTTTACGACACATTGCAAGATTATTATCACCAAAAATCAAAATAACTCAAAAAATGTACGATAAACAATGTTTATTCAAAGTATTTTGTGTTGAATAGCCGATTTCGACGTCAAAAGGAGCTATAGTACTTTAAAACTAATATTTATAACTAAAGAGGTTTAAAAAATTAGCTGTATGATATATTAATAAAATATTAATACTAATTATCAAAATAATTCAAATATTGCACGATAAAAAAGGGTTTGATACAATTATTTTAATTAAAACAGCTTATTATTACGTAGATAGTACTTTTAATATGTTTAAAGTTAGATTAATACCGAAGACGTTTATTGAATAAGCTGTACGAATTATTACAAAGATATTATTATTAAAAATCGAAATAACTTAAATAATGTACGATAAACAATGTTTATTGCAAGTATTGCGTCTTAAACAGCCGATTTTGACGTGAAAAGGTGTTTTAATAGTTTAAAACTAATTTTCCTAACCGAAAAGCTTTTTCTAACTAGCTTTATGATATATTACGAGAATATTAATTTCAATAATCAAAATAATTCAATAGTTTACAATAAAAAACAGTGTAATAAAAGTAATTTGTTTAAAACAGCCTACTATGACGTATAAAGTACTTTTAATATGTTTAAAGTTAGATTACTAACCAAAGACGTTTATTAAATTAGATTTACGAAATATTACACGAATATTAAAACCAAAAATCGAAATAACTCTAATAATGTAGGACAAACAATGTTTAATGCAAGTATTTCGTCTTAAACAGCCGATTTGACGTCAAAAGTAGTTTTAATAATTTAAAACTAATATTCCTAACCGAAAAGGTTTATTTAATTAGCTGTATTACATATTACAAAAATATTAATTTCAAAAGCCAAAATTAGTTATATAATCAATTGTAATATTTCGTACAGCTAATTTAATAAACGTCTTCGGTAGTAATCTAACTTTTAACATATTTATAGTACTATAGACGTTATAAAAGGCTGTTCTAATTAAAATACTTGTATTAAACCCTTTTTTATCGTACGATATTTGTATTATATTGATAATTAGTAATAATATGTTTTAATATATCATATAGCTAATTTTTTAAACCTCTTCAGTTTTTTAAGTATTCAAACTCCTTTTGATGTCAAATCGGCTATTCAAGACGAAATACTTGCAATAGACATTGTTTATCGTTCATTTTGTAAGTTATTTCGATTTTTGGTGATAATATTCTCGTAATGTTACGTAAAGGTAAATTAATAAACGTATTTGGTTAAAAATTTTAGTTTTATAGTACTAAAACTCCTTTTGACGTCAAAATCGGGTGTTTAAGACGAAATACTTCCAATAAACATTGTTTATTGGAAGCATTTCGTCTTAAACAACCGATTTTGACGTCAATAGGAGTTTTAATACTTTAAAACTAATAGTAATTAACTAAAAACGTTTAATAAATTAGCTGTACGAATTATTATAAGAAAATCATAACAAAAATTCGAAATAACTTAAATAATGTACGATAAACAATGTTTATAGCAAGTATATTGTCCTAAACAGCAGATTTTAACGTGAAAAGGAGTCTTAATAGTTTAAAACTATTTTTCGTAACCGAAAAGCTTTTTCTAAGTAGCTGTATGATATATTTCAAGAATATTAATACCAATAATCAAAATAATATAATAAAAAAATAGTAATAAAAAAGGGTTTAATACAAGTATTTTGTTTAAAACAGTTTATTAAAACGTCTATAGTACTTTAAATATGTTTAAAGTTAGATTACTAACCAAAGACGTTTATTAAATTTGCTGTACGAAATATTACAAGAATATTATAACGAAAAATCAAATAAACTGAAATAATGTACGATAAACAATGTTCATTGCAAGTATTTCGTCTTAAACACCCGATTTTGACGTCAAAAGGAGTTTTAGTACTATAAAACTAATATTTTTAACCAAATACGTTTATTAATTTACCTTTACGTAACATTACGAGAATATTATCACCAAAAATCGAAATAACTTACAAAATGAACGATAAACAATGTCTATTGCAAGTATTTCGTCTTGAATAGCCGATTTGACATCAAAAGGAGTTTGAATACTTAAAAAACTAATTTTTCTAACTGAAAAGGTTTAAAAAATTAGCTATATGATATATTAAAACATATTATTACTAATTATCAATATAATACAAATATCGTACGATAAAAAAGGGTTTAATACAAGTATTTTAATTAGAACAGCCTTTTATAACGTCCATAGTACTATAAATATGTTAAAAGTTAGATTACTACCGAAGACGTTTATTAAATTAGCTGTACGAAATATTACAATGATAAATTTTTAAAATTTTATTACAATACAATGTTTCACTCGTTTAAAAAAACGAGATCTTCAGTTGTTCAAAATCTGTAAAAATTTATGTGATAACAAGTAGGAAGACATTAGGCTAAACTTGAAATAAAAGAAGTTAAAAAGAAAAAATGTATAACAAAAAACTGAGTAAAATCTAATTAAAACCTATAGTTTAAAGTTACTAGCGTATGATGATTTTAATGTTGCTAGGCTAAATTTAGGAAAATGCACGTTACTTAATAGTTATACAATCTTAAAACTTAAACAAAAAAAAATATATACAATAAAAAATACTTCTACTAACATTTAGTGGCCTTGTGAAATCTTTAGATAACTAACAAAGAAAAACATCTCTTTAACTAAACCTTTAAGTTAAGTTTACTCGTTTAAAAAAAAAGTTTGGCTATTGTATTATGACGTATTTATATATTGGTTTAAATACTTGTATAAATTAAAATAGATATTTTTTTATCAAAACGATCTTAAGTTTTGAAATAAAGCTTCTTAAAGTGTATACAAGAGCATATTAACTCGTTCCTTTTATTTAAAGATGTTTCCCCGTCAACGTTCGCTATTTCCATTTTTTCATAGGAGCAGGTCCTGCAGATTCTCTGCGGTTTCCTTATGTGTCCGATGTGTTGTAAAATTTTCCATTTGATGTTGTAGTTAGTGTTGTTGCGTTTTAGCTTCCAAATATATTTGGATAGTTCGGTTCCGTTCTCCTTGTAAATTTTTATATCTCTTATGTGGCTATACCACCTTTTCTTGAAAGTTCCTCCTGTGCTTCCTACGTATTGCTTTAATTCTTTTTTCGTCGTCACCGTAGCTTTATAGATAACATTCTTAGTTAGGCATTTGTTTTTTAGCGGGCATAAGTTTTTGTTTCTACAATTACATAGTGACTCTTCTCTGTCGGTATTTTCAGTTTTTTCTGCATTAATTAAAGTTTTTTTGTTGTGTCCTTGGATTAGCATTTTTATGTTACTCATGCAACTATACGCTAACTTACAGTTGCTTTTATTTATTAACTTGTTTAGACTGTTGTTCTGATTAAAATGCTTGTTGATTAATTCAAAAAACATTTTTCCTATGTTTGTTTTTACTGATTCGCAAAATGGTGGGTTGAAATAAATTATTTTTCTTGTTCTGTTTCTTTTCTTTTTCTGTTTGTTAAAATCTTCCTTATAAGTCAGTTTATGTTTAAAATTTGATTTGTCTAAAGCGTTTTGGTATGTGTATGCATTTTGATCAAAAATATTTTTGTTTTTAGATAATTTAATCAGTCTATTTTCTATCATTGCCGGTAAGTTCTTTTTAATAATTTTAGGATGGTTAGAGTTTCTATTAATGTATCTAATTTCTGTGTTTTCTCTTTTGTACGGTTTAAATAAGTTATTTGAAAGGTCTAATGTTATATCTAAAAAGTCGCATATAGTTGCACCGGTGTCTATCGTTATTTTAAAACCAATATCTCTGAATATTTTTATTGTTTTTTTCTTTTTATTTTCTAAATCTTGGTTGTTTTTTGGTTGGATAATTGCAAGGCCGTCGTCTCTATATAAACCGATCTCTTTAGTATCATAAAGAGATTCAACTGTAGGATTAGTATAGAGATTAAACTATAGGTTTTAATTAGATTTTACTCAGTTTTTTGTTATACATTTTTTCTTTTTAACTTCTTTTATTTCAAGTTTAGCCTAATGTCTTCCTACTTGTTATCACATAAATTTTTACAGATTTTGAACAACTGAAGATCTCGTTTTTTTAAACGAGTGAAACATTGTATTGTAATAAAATTTTAAAAATTTATCATTGAATCATTCTCCTTTTTAAGTCGAGAACTTTGATTGCAACCTTTAAAGCAAAAAGTACGCAAGTACGAAATATTACAAGAATAAAATAACAAAAGATTGAAATAACTCAAATATTGTACGATAAACAATGTTTATTGCAAGTATTTCGTCTTAAACAGCCGATAATGACGTCAAAAGGAGTTTTAATACTTTAAAACTAATACTCCTAAGTGAAGAGGTTTATTAAATAGCTGTATAGTATATTACAAGAATATAAACACCAATTATCAAAATAATTCAAATAGTGTACGATAAAAAAAGGTTTCATAAAAGTATTTTGTTCAAAACATCCTATTATAACGTTTATAGTACTTTTAATATGTTTAACGATAGATTACTAACCAAAGATGTTTATTAAATTAGCTGTAGGAAATCTTACAAAAATATTATAACCAAAAATCTAAATAACTCAAAAAATGTACAATAACAATGTTTATTGCAAGTAGTTTGTCTTAAACAGCCGATTTTGACCTCAAAAGGAGTTTTAACAATTTTAAACTAATAATTTTAACCGAGGACGTTTTATAAATTACCTTTACGAAATATTACAAATATATTATAACCAAAAATCGAAATAACTCAAATAATGTACGATAAACAATGTTTATTAAAAGTATGTCGTTTTAAATAGCCAGTTTTGACGTCAAAAGTAGTTTTAATTCTTTAGAGCTAATAATTTTAATCGAAGACGTTTATTAAATTACCTTTACGAATTATTACAAGAATATTAAAACCAAAAATCCAAACAACTCAAATAATGTCAATAATCAATGTTTATTACAAGTATCTCGTTTAAAATAGCCGATTTTGACGTCAAAAGTAGTTTCAATAATTGATAATGATAAGTTTAACCGAAGACATTTATTTAATTAGCTGTATGATATATTAAAAAAATATTAATACCAATAATCAAAATAACTTAAATAATGTGCGATAAACAATGTTTATTGCAAGTATTTCCTCTTAAACAGCCTTTTTTTAGGTAAAAAAGAATTTTAATAGTTTAAAACTTATACTTCTAACTGAAGAGGTTTATTTAATGAGCTATTTGATATAACAATAATGTTAATACCAATAATCAAAATAATTCCAATAATCTACGATAAAAAAAGGTTTAATACAAGTATTTTGTTTAGAGCAGACTATTACAGCGTCTATAGTACTTTTAAAATGTTTAAAGTTAGATTACTAACGAAAAGACGTTTATTAAATTAGCTTTACGATTATTACAAAAATATTATAACCATAAATCGAAATAACTCAAATAATGTACTAAAAAAATGTTTGTTGCAAGTATTTCGTCTTAAACAGTCGATTTTAACGTAAAAAGGAGTTTTAATAGTTTAAAACAAATACTTCTAACCGAAGAGGTTTATTAAATTAGCTTCATGATATATTACAATAATGTTAATACCAATAATCAAAATAATTCCAAAAGTGTACGATAAAAAAGGGTCTAATACAAGTATTTCGTCTTGAATAGCCGATTTTGACGTCAAAAGGAGTTTCAATACTTGAGAAGTAATATTTTTAACCAAAGAGGTTTATAAAGATACCTTTACGAAATATTTAAAGAATAAACAAAAAATCGAAATAACTAAAATAATGTACGATAAACAATGTTTTTTACAAGTATTTCGTCTGAAACAGCCGGTTTTTACGTAAAAAGGACTTTTAATACTTTAAAATTAATATTTCTAACCAAAGAGGTTTATTTAATGAGCTGCATGATATATTTCAAGAATATTAATACCAATAATCAACATAATTCAAACATTGTGCAATAAAAAATAGTTTAATTAAGAATTTTGTTTTAATAGCCTATTATAACGTCTATAGTACTTTTAATATGTTAAAAGTTTACTAACTAAAGACGTTTATTAAATTGCTGTACGAAATATTACAAGAATAAACCAAAAGTTGAAATAACTCAAATAATGTACGATAAACAATGTTTATTGCAAGTATTTCGTTATATACAGCCGATTTTGACGTCAAAAGTAGTTTAAATACTTTAAAACTAATAACCCAGCCAAAGAAGTTTATTTAATTAGCTATACGAAATTTTACATAAATCTTATTACCTATAATCAAAATTATTTTAAAAATATACAATAAAAAAGGGTTTAATACAATTATTTTGTTAAAAACTGTTTATTATTACGTCTTTAGTACTTTTAATTTGTTTAAAGTTAGATTACTAATTAAAGACGTTTAATGAACTAGCCGTACGAAATATTTCAAGAATGAAATAACCAAAATTCAAAATAATTCAAAGAATATACGATATACAATGTTTATTGCAAGTATTTCATCTTAAACAGCCGATTTCACTGTCAAAATGAGTTTTAATACTTTAAAACTAATTTTTTTAACCGAAAACGTTTATTAAATTAGCTGTACAAAATATTACAAGAATTTTATTATTAAAAATCGAAATAATTCAAATATTGGACGATAAACAATGTTTATTGTAAGTATTTTGTCTAAATAGCCTATTTTGACGTCAAAAGGAGTTTTAATACTTTAAAACTAATAAACCTAACCAAGGAGGTTTATTTTGTTAGCTGTATTATATACTACAAGAATATTTATACCAACAATCAAAACAATTCAAATAGTGTACGATAAAAAAGGGTTTTACAAGTATTTTCTTTAGACAGCCTATTAGAACGTCTATAGTACTTATAATATGTTTGAAGTTTCGTTACTACGCAAAGACGTTTATTAAATTAGCTGTACGAAATATTGAAGTATATTATCAACAAAAATCGAAATTACTTAAATATTGTACGATAAACAATGTTTATTGCAAGTATTTCGTCTTAAACAGCCGATTTTGACGTCAAAAGCAGTTTTAATACTTTAAAACTAATAATTTTAACCGAAGACGTTTATTAAATTATCTTTACGAAATATTACAAGAATATTAATACCAAAAATCGAGATAATTTAAATAATTTACGATCAACAATGTTTATTGCAAGTATTTCGTCTTAAACAGATGATTTTGACGTGAAAAGGAGTTTTAATAGTATAAAACTATCTTTCCTAACCGAAAAGCTTTTTCTAACTAGCTGTACGATATATTACAAGAATACTAATTTCAATAACCAAAGTAATTTAAACAGTGTACGACAAAAAAGGGTTTAATAACGGCATTTTGTTTAAAACAGCCTATTATAGCGTCTATAGTACTTTTAATATGTTTAAAGTTAGATTACTAACCAAAGAGGTTTATTAAACTAGCTGTACGAAACATTAAAATTATATTATAACCAAAAATTGAAATAACTCGAATAATGTACGATAAACAATGTTAATTTCAAGTATGTCGTTTCAAATAGCCGATTTTTACGTCAAAAGTACTTTTAATTTAAAACTGATATTTTAAACCTAAAAGGTTTACTTAATTAGCTGTATGATATATTACAGGAATATTTATACCGATAATCGAAATAACTTGTATAGTGTACGATAAAAAAGGGTTTAATACAACTATTTTAATTAAAATAGCCTATTATAACGTCGATAGTACTTTTATTATGTTTAGAGTTAGATTAATACCGAAGACGTTTATTAGATTAGCTGTACAAATATTACAAGAATATTATAACAAAAAATTGAAATAACTCAAATAACGTACGATAAACAATGTTAATTCCAAATATTCCGTCTTAAACAGACAAATTTGACGTCAATATGAGTGTTAATTATTTTAAAACTAATATTTAAAACTGAAAAGGTTTATTTAATTAGCTGTATGATATATTACAGGAATATTAATACCGATAATCGAAATAACTTGAATAGTGTACGATAAAAAAGGGTTTAATAAAAGTATTTCGTATAATACAGCCTATTAAAATGTCTACACTACCTTTAATATGTTTAAAGTTAGATTACTAACCAAAGACGTTTATTAAATTTGCTGTACGAAATATTAAAGAATATTATAACCAAAAATCGAATAAACTGAAATAATGTTCGATAAACAATGTTTATTGCAAGTATTTTGTTATAAACATTCGATTTTTACGTCAAAAGTAGTTTTAATACTTTAAAACTAATATTTTTAACCGAAGACGTTTATTAAAATACGTTTACGAACTATTACAAGAATATTATCACCAAAAATCGAAATAACTCAAAAAATGAAAGATAAACAATGTTTATTCAAAGTATTTTGTCTTAAATAGCTGATTTTGACGTCAAAAGGAGTTTTAGTACTTTAAAACTAATATTTCTAACTAAAGAGGTTTAAAAAATTAGCTGTATGATATATTACATAATAGTAATTATACTAATTTTCAAAATAACTAACTAATGTACGATATAAAAGGGTTTAATAGAACTATTTTAATTAAAACAGCTTATTATAACGTCGATAGTACTTTTATTATGTTTAGAGTCAGATTAATACCGAAGACGTTTATTAAATTAGCTGTACGAATACAAGAATATTATAACAAAAAATTGAAATAACTCAAAAAATGTACGATAAACAATGTTAATTGCAAGTGGTTCGTCTTAAACAGACGAATTTGACATCAATATGAGTTTCAATAATTTAAAACTAATATTTAAAACTGAAAAGGTTTATTTAATTAGCTGTATGATATATTACAGAAATATTAATACCGATAATCGAAATAACTTGAATAGTGTACGATAAAAAAGGGTTTAATAAAAGTATTTCGTATAATACAGCCTATTAAAACGTCTATACTACCTTTAATATGTTTAAAGTTAGATTACTAACCAAAGACGTTTATTAAATTGGCTGTACAAAATATTAAAGAATATTATAACCAAAAATCGAATAAACTGTAATAATGTACGATAAACAATGTTTATTGCAAGTATTTTGTTACTAACATCCGATTTTGAAGTCAAAAGGAGTTTTAATAGTTTAAAAGTAATATCTTCAACCGATGACGTTTATTAAAATACTTTACGAAACATTACAAGATTATTATCACCAATAATCAATATAACTCAAAAAACGTACGATAAACAATGTTTATTCAAAGTATTTTGTCTTGAATAGCCGATTTCGACGTCAAAAGGAGTTTTAGTACTTTAAAACTAATATTTCTAACTGAAGAGGTTTAAAAAATTAGCTATAAGATATATTAAAAAAATATTAAAACTATCTATCAAAATAATTCAAATAGTGCACGATAAAAAAGGTTTTGATACAAGTTTTTTAATTAAAACAGCTTATTATTACGTCGATAGTAATTTTAACATATTTAACGTTAGATTAATACCGAAGACGTTTGTTGAATAAGCTGTACGAAATATTACAAGAATATTATAACAAAAAACTAAAATAACTTAAATATTGTACGATAAATAATGTTTATTTCAGGTATTTCGTTTTAAACAGCTGATTTTGACGTCAAAAGGAGTTTTAGTACTTTAAAACTAATAATTTTAACCGAGGATGTTTAATAAATTACTTTTACGAAATATTACAAGAATATTATTATTAAAATCATGATAACTTAAATAATTTACGATAAACAGTGTTTATTGCAAGTATTGCGTCTTAAACAGCCGATTTTGACGTGAAAAGATTTTTTAATAGTTTAAAACTAGTTTTCCTAACCGAAAAGCTTTTTCTAACTAGCTTTATGATATATTACAAGTATATAAATTTCAATAATCAAAATTATTCAATAGTTTACAATAAAAAATAGTTTTATAAAAGTAATTTGTTTAAAACAGCTTACTATAACGTATAAAGTACTTTTAATATGTTTAAAGTTAGTTTACTAACCAAAGACGTTTATTGAATTAGGTTTACGAAATATTACACGCATATTTAAATCCAAAAATCAAAATAACTCAAATAATGTAGGATAAACAATGTTTATTGCAAGTATGTCGTTTTAAATTGCCGATTTTGACGTCAAAAGCAGTTTTAATACTATAAAAGTAATATCCCTAACCGAATAGGTTTATTTAAATAGCTGTATGATATATTAAAAAAATATTAATACCAATAATCAAAATAACTTAATGCATGATAAACAATGTTTATTGCAAGTACTTCGTCTTAAACAGCCGATTTTGACGTCAAAATGAGTTTTAATAATTTAAAACTAATAATTTTAACCGAAAACTCTAATTAATTTACCTTTACGAAATATTAAAAGAATATTATTACCAAAAATCGAAAAAACTTAAATAATGTACGATTAACAATGTTTATTGCAAGTATTTCGTCATAAACAGCCGATTTTGACGTGAAAAGAAGTTTGTAATAGTTTTAAACTAGTTTTCCAAACCGAAAAGGGTTTTGTTACTAGTTGTATGATATATCCCAAAAATATTTAATTCAATAATCAACTTAATTCAAATAGTGTACGATAAATAGGGGTTTATTAAAAGTAATTTGTTTAAAACAGCGTATTATAACGTGTATTGTACTTTTAATATGTTTAAAGTTAGATTGTAACGAATTCGATTCTCAATTTCGTTGTTTTATACTTTTCCGATAGTTGGCGCTACAGTCAGCCGAAATTGTGTACTTATTTTAAGATAACGATAAGACAATGCTCATTAGGCCCTAGCTTGCGCACTCCGCGCAGTTCGATATGTTGTTCGTTATTTTTGTTTTTGGCTCAGTTAGCCATAAGAGCGTGCAAAAAGCACATTAATTTCAAGAACTTAAGACACTGATTGAATTTAAGAACTTTGTTATGATTGTCATTTTATAAGAACTTTATCATTATTTGTATAACTGTATAAGACCGTGCGAGAGGCACACCAACTCATTATAAGAACTATTTTATTATTTTCGTTTTATAAGATCTTGAAGCTTATTTGCTTTATCGTATTATATTGTGCTTAGTTTTGCCATCGTTGTGCATGAAGCACGACATATAATAAGACTTTGTATTATTAGTAGTATTTTTAGTAAGACCTATTTTGTGTTTAAGATCGTGTCATTCAGACACTTTAAGAACATTATTAAGACATTTTAAGTTGAAGGTTTTGGTGTTTTCTTGTTGTGTTTATATTCGCAATTTTATTCTACTGATAAATTGGCTGCTTTATATTTCTACTTCCTAATTTTCACATTAACATCACGTTTTCAATAAACTCACTACATTAAAGAAATTATATATATTAAGTTTATTACATACTTATTAATTACTAAGTTAAACCTAATGATTAAAGTAAATTCAGTAAAAGCCTTCAGAGCTAAACGCGCTAAGCGTTTAGCACAAAAAAGGGGACTTCCCTCAATTAAAGGTAGTTCCTACCACAGGCCCTTTAGGACTAAAAAATTACTAACCAAAGACGTTAAAAATTAGATTTACGAATTATTACAAGAATATTATAACCATAAACTGAAAAAACTCTAATAATGTACGATAAACAATGTTTAATGCAATTATTTCGTCTTAAACAGCTGATTTTTACGTCAAAAGGAGTTTTAATACATTAAAACTAATATTACTAACCGGAATGGTTTATTAATTCGCTGTACGAAATATTACAAAAATTAATACCAATAACCAAAATAATACAAATAGTGTACGATAAAAAATAGTTTAATAGAAGTATTTTGTTTAACACACTCTATTATAACGTCTATAGTACTTTTAATATGTATAAGTTTGATTACTAACCAAAGACGTTTATTAAATTAGCTGTAGGAAATATTACAAGACTATTATAACCAAAAATCGAAATAACTCAAATAGTGTACGATAAACAATGTTTATTGCAAGTATTTTGTCTTAAACAGCCGATTTTGACGTCAATAGGAGTTTTAATACTTTTAAAATAATATTTTTAACCAAAGACGTTTATTAAATTACCTATACGAAATATTACAAGAATAGTATCACAGAAAATAACTAAAATAATGTGCTATAAGAAATGTTAATTACAAGTATCTCGTTTAAAATAGCCAATTTTGACGTCAAAAGTAGTTTCAATAATTTAAAACTAATATTACTAACCGAAAAGGTTTATTTAAATAGCTGTATGATATATTAGAAAAATATTATAACCAACAATCAAAATACCTTAATGTACGATAAACAATGTTTATTGCAAGTATTTCGTCTTAAACAGCCGATTTTGACGTCAAAAGGAGTTTTAATACTTTAAAACTAATAATTTTAACCAAAGACTTTTATCAAATTACCTTTACGAAATATTAAAAGAATATTATTACCAAAAATCGAAATAACTTAAATAATGTATGATAAACAATGTTTATTGCAAGTATTTCGTTATAAACATACAATTTTGACGTCAAAGTAAGTTTAAATACTTTAAAACTAATATCTTTAACCAAAGACGTTTATTAAAATACCTTTACGAAACATTACAAGATTATTATAACCGAAAATCGAAATAACTTAAATAATGTACGATAAACAATGTTTATTGCAAGTATTTCCTCTTAAACAGCCGATTTTTATGTAAAATAGAATTTTAATAGTTTAAAACTAAAACTTCTAACTGAAGAAGTTTATTTAATGAGCTACCAGATATAACAATAATGTTATTACCAATAATTAAAATAATTCCAATAATGTACGATAAAAAAAGGTTTAATACAAATATTTTGTTTAAAGCAGCCTATTATAGCGTTTATAGTACTTTTAATATGTTTAAAGTTAGATTACTAACGAAAAGACGTTTATTAAATTAGTTTAACGAAATATTACAAGAATATTATAACCATTAATCGAAATAACTCAAATAACGTACGAAAAAAAATGTTTATTGCAAGTATTTCGTCTTAAACAGTCGATTTTAACGTAAAAAGGAGTTTTAATAGTTTAAAACAAATACTTCTAACCGAAGAGGTTTATTTAATTAGCTTCATGATATATTACAATAATGTTAATACCAAAAATCAAGATAATTCCAAAAGTTTACGATAAAAAAGTGTTTGATACAAGTATTACGTCTTGAATAGCCGATTTTGACGTCAAAAGGAGTTTCAATACTTCAAAAGTAATATTTTTAACCGAAGAGGTTTATTAAATTACCTTCACGAAATATTACAAGAATAAACCAAAAATCGAAATAACTTAATTAATGTACGATAAACAATGTTTTTTGCAAGTATTTTGTCTGAAACAGCCGATTTTGACGTAAAAAGGACTTTTAATACTTTAAAACTAATATTTCTAACCAAAGAGGTTTTTTTAATTAGCTGCATGATATAATTCAAGAATATTAATACCAATAATCAACATAATTCAAACATTGTACAATAAAAAATAGTTTAATACAATAATTTTGTTTAAATAGCCTTTTATAACGTCTATAGTCATTTTAACATGTTTAAAGTTTACTAACTAAAGACGTTTATTTAATTTCTGTACGAAATACTACAAGAATATTAAAACCAAAAATTAAAATAACTCAAATAATGTACGAAAAACAATGTTTATTGCAAGTATTTCGTTATATACAGCCAATTTTGACGTCAATAGAAGATTTAATAATTTTAAACTAATTATTTTAATCGAAGACGTTTATTGAATTACCTTTACGAAATATTAAAAGAATATTATTATAAAAAATCATTATAACTCAAATAATGTCTAATAAACAATGTATATTGTAAATATTTTTTTCTTAAAAGGCCGATTATGACGTCAATAGTAGTTTAAATACTTTAAAACTTATAACCCAGCCGAAGAGGTTTATTAATAAGCGTTACGAAATTTTACATAAATATTATTACCAATAATCGAAATTATTTTAAAAATATACAATAAAAAAGGGTTAAATACAATTATTTTGTTAAAAACTGTTTATTTTGACGTCTTTAGTACTTTTTATATATATGAAGTTAGATTACTAATTAAAGACGTTCAATGAACTAGCCCTACGAAATAGTACAAGAATAAAATAACCAAAATTCAAAATAATTCAAAGAATATACGATATACAATGTTTATTGCAAGTATTTCATCTTAAACAGCCAATTTCACTGTCAAAATGAGTTTTAATACTTTAAAACTAATATTTTTAACCGAAATCGTTTATTAAATTAGCTGTACAAAATATTACAAGAATTTTATTATTAAAATCGAAATAACTCAAATAATGTACGATAAACTATGTTTATTGCAAGCATTTCGTCTTAAACAGCTGATTTTTACGTCAAAATGAGTTTTAATAGTCTAAAAACAATATTCCTATCCGAAGAGGTTAATTAAATTAGCTGTACGATATATTAGAAGTATATTAATACCAATAAACAATATAATTCAAATAATGTACGATAAAAAAGGGTTTAATACAAGCATTTTAATTAAAACAGCCTATTATAAGGTCGATAGTACTTTTAATATGTTTAAAGTTAGGATATTACCGAAGACGTTTATTAAATTAACTGTTCGAAATAATACAACAATATTTTTACCAAAAATCTAAATAACTCAAAAAATGTACGATAAACAATGTTTATTGCAAGTATTTCGTCTTAAACAGCCGATTTTGACGTAAAAAAGAGTTTAAATAGTATAAAACTAATTTTCCTAACCAAAAAACTTTTTCTAACTAGCTGTATGATATATTACAAGAATATTAATTTCAATAATAAAAATAATTTAAATAGTGTAGAATAAAAAAGGAAATAATAAAAGTAATTTGTTTTAAACAGCCTATGATAACGTGTATAGTACTTTTAATATGTTTAAAGTTAGATTACTAACCAAAAACGTTTATTAAATTAGCTGTACAAAATATTACAAGAATATAATAACCAAAAATCAAAATAACTCAAATAATGTACGATAAACAACGTTTAATGCAAGTATTCCGTCTTAAACAGCCGATTTGGCGTCAAAAGTAGTTTTAATAATTTAAAACTAATATTCCTAACCGAAAAGGTTTATTTAATTAGCTGTATTACATATTACAAAAATATTAATTTCAAAAGCCAAAATTAGTTATATAATGTACAATAAACAATGTTTATTGGAAGCATTTCGTCTTAAACAACCGATTTTGACGTCAATAGGAGTTTTAATACTTTAAAACTAATAATTTTAATTTAAAACGTTTAATAAATTAGCTGTACGAATTATTATAAGAAAATTATAACAAAAATTCGAAATAACTTAAATAATGTACAATAAACAATGTTTATTGCAAGTATATTGTCCTAAACAGCAGATTTTAACGTGAAATGGAGTCTTAATAGTTTAAAACTATTTTTCGTAACCGAAAAGCTTTTTCTAAGTAGCTGTATGATATATTTCAAGAATATTAATACCAATAATCGAAATAATTCAAATAGTAATAAAAAAGGGTTTAATACAAGTATTTTGTTTAAAACAGTTTATTAAAACGTCTATAGTACTTTAAATATGTTTAAAGTTAGATTACTAACCAAAGATGTTTATTATATTGGCTGTACGAAATATTACAAGAATGTTATAACGAAAAATTGAATAAACTAAAATAATGTACAATAAACAATGTTCATTGCAAGTATTTCGTCTTAAACACCCGATTTTGACGTCAAAAGGAGTTTTAGTACTATAAAACTAATATTTTTAACCGAATACGTTTATTAATTCACCTTTACGTAACATTAAGAGAATATTATTACCAAAAATCGAAATAACTTACAAAATGTACGATAAACAATGTCTATTGCAAGTATTCGTCTTGAATATCCGATTTGACATCAAAAGGAGTTTGAATATTTAAAAAACTAATTTTTCTAACTGAAGAGGTTTAAAAAATTAGCTAAATGATATATTAAAAAATATTAATACTAATTATCAATATACAACAAATATCGTACGATAAAAAAGAGTTTAATACAAGTATTTTAATTAGAACAGCCTTTTATAACGTCTATAGTACTATAAATATGTTTAAAGTTAGATTACTACCGAAGACGTTTATTAAATTAGCTGTACGAAATATTACAAGAATAAAATAACAAAAGATTGAAATAACTCAAATATTGTACGATAAACAATGTTTATTGCAAGTATTTCGTCTTAAACAGCCGATTATGACGTCAAAAGGAGTTTCAATACTTTAAAACTAATACTCCTAAGTAAAGAAGTTTATTAAATAGCTGTATAGTATATTACAAGAATATAAACACCAATTTTCAAAAAAATTCAAATAGTGTACGATAAAAAAAGGTTTCATAAAAGTATTTTATTCAAAACATCCTATTATAACGTTTATAGTACTTTTAATATGTTTAAAGATAGATTACTAACCAAAGATGTTTATTAAGTTAGATGTAGGAAATATTACAAAAATATAATATAACCAGAATCGAAATAATTCAAATAATGTACAATAACAATGTTTATTGCAAGTAGTTTGTCTTAAACAGCCGATTTTGACCTCAAAAGGAGTTTTAACAATTTTAAACTTATCATTTTAACCGAGGACGTTTTATAAATTACCTTTACGAAATATTACAAATATATTATAACCAAAAATCGAAATAACTCAAATAATGTACGATAAACAATGTTTATTAAAAGTATGTCGTTTTAAATAGCCAGTTTTGACGTCAAAAGTAGTTTTACTTCTTTAGAGCTAATAATTTTAATCGAAGACGTTTATTAAATTACCTTTACGAATTATTACAAGAATATTAAAACCAAAAATCCAAATAACTCAAATAATGTACGATAAACAATATTTATTGCAATTATTAAATTTAAACAGCCGATTTCGACGTCAAAAGGAGTTTTAATACTTTAAAACTAATATTCCTAACCGAAGAAGTTTATTCAATTAGCTTTATGATATATTACAATAATATTAATACCAATAATTAAAACAATTCAAATAGTGTAGAACAAAAAAGGGTTTAATAAAAGTAATTTTTTTAAAGCAGCCTATTATAACGTCTATAGTACTTTTAATGGATTTATAGCTAGATTATTAACCAAAGAGGTTTATTAAATTAAGTTTATGAAATATTACTAGAATATTATAATGAATAATTAAAATAACTCTAATAATGTACGATAAACAATATTTAATGCAAGTGTTTTGTCTTAATCAGACGATTTTAACCTCAAAAGAAGTTTTAATACTTTAAAAGTAATATTCCTAACTGGAGAGGTTTATTAATTAGCTGTATGGTGTATTACAAGTGTATTTATACAAATAATCAAAAAAAATCAAATAGTTTGCGATAAAAAAAGGTTTAATACAAGTATTATGTTCAAAACAGCCTATTATAGCGTCTAGAGTACTTTTAATATGTTTAACGTTATATTACTAACCGAAAACGTTTATTATATTAGCTGTACAAAATATTACAAGAATATTATAACCTTCAATTGAAATAACTCAAATATTGTACGATAAACAATGTTTATTGCAAGTATTTCGTCTTAAACAGCCGATTTTTACGTAAAAAAGACTTATAATACTTTAAAACTAATATTTTTAACCGAAGAGGTTTATTTAATTAGATGCATAATATATTTCAAAATATTAATACCAATAATTAATATAATTCAAACATTGTACGATAAAAAAAAGTTTAATACAAGAATATTGTTTAAACGGCCTATTATTAACTCTATAGTACTTTTATTATGCTTAAAGTTACATTACTAACCAAAGACGATTATTAAATAAGCTGTACGAAGTATTACAAGAATATTATAACCAAAAATCGAAATAACTCAAATAATTTACCATAAACAATGTTTATTGCAAGAATTTCGTCTTAAATAGCCGATTTTAACGACAAAAGGAGTTTAAATAATTTAAAACTAATAAATTTAACTAAAGTCGTTTATAAAATTAGCTGCATGATACATTACTAGAATAATAATACTAATAATCAAAATAATTCAAATAGTGTATAATAAAAAGGGTTTAATACAAGTATTTTGTTTAAAACGGCCTATCGTAACGTCTACAGTACTTTTAAAAGGTTTTAAGTAAGATTAATAACCGAACACGTTTATTTAACTACTTTTCCGAAATATTAAAAGATTTCTATAACCAAAATTTAAAATGCCTCAAATAATGTACGATAAACAATGTTTATTGCAAGTATTTCGTCTTAAACAGCAAATTTTTTAGTCAAAAGAAGTTTTAATACTTTTAAACTAATATTCCTAACCGAGGAAATTAATTTGGTTAGCTTTATAATATATTACATAAATATTAATACTTATATACAAAATATTTCAAATAGTGTACGATAAAAAAAAAATTAATACAAGTATTTCGTTTCAAACAGCCTTATTAACGTCTATAGTACTTTTAATATGTTTAAAGTTAGATTACTAACCAACGACGTTTATTAATATAGCTGTACGAAATATTACAATTATATTATAACCAAAACACTAAAATAACTCAAATAATCTACGATAGAGAATGTTTATGGCAAGTATTTCGTCTTAAACAACCGGTTTTGACGTCAAAAGCAGTTTTAATACTTTGAAACTAATATTTTCCACAAAAAAGGTTTATTTAATAAGCTTTACGAAATATTAGAATAATATTATTTACAAAAATCTTAATTATTCAAATAGTGAACCATAAACAATGTTTATTGCAAAAATTTCGTCTTAAAAATACGATTTTAACGTCATAGGACTTTTAATACTTTAAAACTAATGTTTTTAACTGAAAACGTTTTTTTAATTAGCTGTATAATATATTACAATAATATATATATACATAATCAAAATAATTTAAATAGTGTACGATAAAAAAGTATTTAATACAAGTAATTTGTTTTAAACTGCCTATTATAACGTCTATAGTACTTTCAATATGTTTAAAGTTAGATTACAAACCAAAGACGTTTATTAATACAGCTGTACAAAATATTACATGAATTTTATAACTAAAAACCAAAATAACTCAAATAATGTACGATAAACAAACTTTATTACAAGATTTCGTCTTAAACAGCCGATTTTGACGTCAAAAGGAGTTTTAATAGTTTAAAACCAAATTTTTAACCGAAGAGGTGTATTAAATTACCTTTTCGAATAATTTGAAAAATTTTTATAACCAAATTACCAAATAATTAAAATAATGTACGATAAACAATGTTTATTGTAAGTATTTCGTCTTAAACAGCCTATTTGTTGTCAAAAGTATTCTAATACTTTTAAACTAACTTTTTTCACCGCAGAGGTTTATAAAATTAGCTTTAAGAAATATTACAAGAATATTATAACCAAAAATTAAAAGACCTCAAATGATGTACGACAAACAATGTTTGTTCCAAGTATTTCGTCTTAAACAGCCAAGTTTGACGTCAAAAGAAGTTTTAATACTTTTAAACTAATATTTCTCACCGAAGAGGTTTATTTGATTAGCTATATGATATATTACAGGAATATTAATACCAATAATCAAAATAATTCAAAATAGTTTACGAAAAAAAAAGGGTTTAATATAAGTATTTTTTTTAAAACAGCTTACTATCACGTCTATTGTACTTTTAATATGTTTAAAGTTATATTACTAACCAAAGACGTTTATAAAATTAGCTGTTCGTAATATTACGAAAATATAATAATCAAAAATCGGAAAACACTCAAATATTGTACGAAAAACAATATTTATTGCAGGTATTTTATCTTAAACAGCCGATTTTGACGTCAAAAGGAGTTTTAATACTTTTAAACTAATAATTTTAACCGAACACGTTTATCAAATTAGCTGTACCAAATATTACAATATTATTGTAACAAAAAATTGAAATAACTCAAATTTAGTACCATATACAATGTTTATTGCAAATATTTCGTCTTAAATAGCCGTTTTTGACGTCAAAATTTTTTTTTAATACTTTAAAACTAATTATCCTATACTAAAATACTTTATTTATTTAGCTGTACAAAAATTTACAAAATATTATTACCAATATTCAAAATAATTTAAATAGTGAACGATAAAAAAGGGTTTAATAGAAGTATTTTGTTTTAAACAGCCCATTATAACGTCTATAGTAATTTTAATATGTTTACAGTTAGATTACTAACCAAAGACGTTTAATAAATTAGCTCTACGAAACATTACAAGAATATTATAACAAAAAATTGAAATAACTCCAATAATGTACGATAAACAATGTTTAGTGCAGGTTTTTCGTCTTAAACAGCCGATTTAGACGTCAAAAGGAGTTTTAATATTCAGAAACTAATACTCCTAAGTAAAGAGGTTTAATCAATTAGCTGTATGATATACTAGAAGAATAACAGTACCAATAATCAATAAAATCTAATAATGTACCATAAAAAAGGTTTCAAAAGAAGTATTTTGTTTAAAAAAGCCTATTATAACGTCTATAGCACTTTTAATATGATTAAAGATAGATTACTAATCAAAGACGTATTTAAACTAGCAGTAGGTAATATTACAAAAATATTATAACCGAAAATCTTATGAGTCAAATACTATACTAAACAATGTTTATACCAAAAATTTCGTTCAAAACAGCCGATTTTGACGTCAAAGAATGTTTTAATACTTTAAAACTCATATTCTTAACTGAAGACGTGTAATAAATTACATTTATGAATCATTTGAAGGAAAATTATAACCAAATAACCTAAATAACTCAATTAATGTACGATAAACAATATTTTTTGGAGGTATTTCGTCTTAAACAGCCAATTTTGATGACAAAAGGAGTTTTAATACTTTTAAAATAATATGTTCACCGAAGAAGTTAATTTAGATACCTTTATAAAATATTAGAATAATATTATTACCAAAAATCATAATAATTCAAAAAGTGTACGGTAAACAATGTTATTACAAATATTTTGTTTAAAACAGCCTATTAAAACGTCTATAGTACTTTCAATATGCTTAGAATTAGATTACTAATTAAAGACGTTTATTAAATTAGCTGTAAAAATATTACAAAAATATAATAACCAAAAATCGAAATAACTCAAAAAATGTACGATTAACAATGTTTATTGCGAGTAGTTTGTTTTAAAAAGCCGATTTTGACATAAAAAGGAGTTTTAACACTTTAAAACTTGTATTTTTAACCGAATACGTTTAATAAATTACCTTTACAAAATATTACGATATTGTTTTATACAAAATATTATAAAAATTCAAAAAGTGTACGATATACAATGTTTATTACAATTATTTCGTCTTAAACAGCCGATTTTAACGTCAAATAGAGTTTTAATACTTAAAAACAAATATCTATAACCAAAGACGTTTATTAAATTACCTTTACAAAAAATTAGATCAGTTTATATAACTAATAATCGAAATAACTGAAATAGTTTACGATAAACAATGTTTATTACAAGTATTTCGCCTTAAACAACTGATTTTGAAGTCAAAAGGATGTTTTAATACTGTAAAACTAATACTTTTAGCCAAAGACGTTTTTTAAATTACCTTTACGAAATATTACAAAGATGTTATAACCCTAAATCAAAATAACTCAAATAGTATACGATAAAAAAGGGTTTAATGCAAGTATTTCGACTTAAACAGCTGATTTTGACATAAAAAGGAGTTTTAATACTTAAAAACTAATATTTATAACCTAAGAGGTTTATTCAATAAGCTGTATGATATATTACAAGAATTTTAACACCAATAATCAAAATAATACAAATAGTGTACGATAAACAATGTATATTACTAGTATTTTGTCTTAAATACCCGATTTTGACGTCAAAAAGAGTTTTAAAACTTATAAATTTATATTTCTAACCGAAAAGGTATATTTAATTAGCTGAACGAAAAATAACAAGAATATTTTTACCAATATTTAAAATAATTCAAACATTGTTCGATAAAAAAGGGTTTAATACAAGTATATGTTTAAAACAGCCTATTATAACGTCACTAGTACATTTAATATGTTAAAGTTAGATTACTAACCAAAGACGTTTATTAAATTAGCTGTAGAAAATATTGCAAGAATATTATAAACAAAAATCAAAATAACTCATAAAATTTACGATAAACATTGTTTATTGCAAGTATCTCGTCTTAAACAGCCAATTTTGATGTCCAAAGTAGTTTTATTACTTTAAAACCATTATTCCTAACCGAAGGGGTTTACTTGATTAGCTGTATAATATGTTACAAGAATATTTATATTAATAATCAATATAATTCAAATCATGTACGATAATCAATGTTTATTACTAGTATTTCGTCTTAAAAAGCCGATTTTGACGTCAAAAGGAGTATTAATAATTTAAAACTAATATTTTTAACTAAAAATGTTTATTTGATTACCTTTATGAAATAAAAGAATAATATTTTTACCAATAGTTATAACTGTTAAAAATATAGGTTTAATTGTTTGCTAACAAGGGATCCTAGTGAAGTAACTTCACGGGAATATAAATAACAACAAATTTTACAGTAACTTGTAAAATTTGTTTTAAACAGCCTATTATAAGGTCTATAGTTCTATTAATATGTTTAAAGTTAGATTAATAACCAAAGACGTTTATTAAAGTAGCTGTACGAAATATTACAAAAATATTATAATCCAAAATCGAAAGAACTTAAATTATGTACGATAAACAATGTTTCTTGCAAGTATTTTGTTTTAAACAGCCGATTTCGACGTCAAAAGGAGTTTTATTACTTTAAAAATATTTTTTTTTAGCCGAAGACGTTTAATAAATTACCTTTACGAAATATTACAAGAATTTTATAACCAAAAATTGAAATAACTCAAATAATGTACGATAAACAATGTTTATTGCAAGTATTTCGTCTTAAAAAGCCGATTTTGACGTCGAGAGGAGTTTTAGTACTTAAAAAGTAATATTTATAACCTAAAAGATGTATTAAAGAAGCTGTATGATAAATCACAAGAATTTTAACGCAAATAATCAAAAATATTCAAATAGTGTTCGATGAAAAAGGGTTTCACACAGATATTTTGTTAAAAACAGCCTATTATAAGGTCTGTAGTACTTTTAATATGTTTCAAATTAAATCACTAATCGAAGACGAAACTTGTTGTCTGATGATCGAATTGGCATGATCAACCCTTTAGTTAAATTTGAGCTTGTCTCACGGCAAACGGAAGTCCGGACTTGTTCTGCAGACTTTCGCCGATTTTGTTAATCGAAGACGTTTAATAAATTAGCTGTACTAAATATTACAAAAATATTATAACCAAAAATCAAAATAACCCAAATAATGTACGATAAACAATATTTATTGCAAGTATTTCGTCTTAAACAGCCGATTTTAACATCAAAAGGAGATTTAATACAAAAAAACTAATATTTCTAAACAAAGATTTTCAATTAATTAGCTATATGATATATTACAAAAATATAAATAGCAATAATCAAAATAATTCAAACAATGTACGATAAAAAAGGGATTAATACAAGTATTTTGTTTAAAACAGCCTACTTTAACGTCTATGGTAATTTTAATATGTTGAAAGCTAGATTACTAACCAAATACGTTTATTAAATTATCTGTACGAAATATTACAAGAATATTACAACCGAAAATCGAAAAATCTCAAATAAAGTATGATAAACATTGTTTAATCCAAGTATTTCGTCTTAAACAGCCGAATTTGACTTCAGAAGGAGTTTTAATACTTTAAAACTAATATTCTAACAGAAAGGTTTATTTTATTAGCTGTATGATATATTACTAGAATTTTAATATCAATAATAAAAGTAGTTCAATTAGTGTACGATTAAAAAGGGTTTAATATATTTTTTTTAAAACATCCTCTTATAAGGTCTATAGTACTTTTAATATGTTAAAAGTTAGATTACTAACTGAAGACGTTTATTAAATTAGCTGTACGAAATATTACAAGAATTTTATAATCCAAAATCGAAAAATCTCAAATTGTGTACAGTAAACGATGTTTATTGCAAGTATTTCGTCTTAAAAAGCCGATTCTGATGTCAAAAGGAGTTTCAATACTTGAAAACTAATATTCTAACAAAAAAGGTTTATTTAAACAGCTGTATAATATATTACTAGAATTTTAATACCATTAATCAAAGTAATTCAAATAGTATACGATTAAAAAGGGTTTAATACAAGTATTATGTTTGAAACAGCATATTAAAAGGTCTATAGTACTTTTAATATGTTTAAGGTTTGACTATTAACCAAAGGCGTTTATTAAATTAGCTGTAAGAATTATTCGAATTATATTATGACCAAAAATTGAAACAATTCAAATAATGTACGATAAACAATGTTTATAGCAAGTATTTTGTTTTAAAACTGATTTTGACGTCAAATGAAGTTTTAATACTTAAAAAATAATATTTTTAATTGAAGACATTTATTAAGTTACCTTTACAAAGAATTACAATAATATTATTACTAAAAATTATAATAATTCAAATAGTGTACGATAAACAATGTTTGTTACAAGTATTTTGTCTTAAATAACCGATTTTAACGTCAAAAAAAGTTTTAATACTTTAAAACTAATATTTCTAACCGAACACGTTTATTAAATTAGCTGTAGAAAGTATTCGAATAATATTAATTCCAATTATCAAAATAATTCAAATAGTGTACGATAAAAAAAGGTTTAATACAAGTATTTTAATTAAAATAGCCTGTTATAAGTTATAACGTCTTTAGTAATTTTAATATGTTTAAAGTTAGATTACTAACCAAAGGCTACTGTTCAATTAGCTGAACTAAATATTACATGAAATTTATAACTAAAAATCGATAACACTCAAGTAATGTACGATAAACAATGTTTATTGCAAGTATTTCGTCTTAAACGGCCGATTTTGACGTCAAAAGGAGTTTTAATACTTAAAAAGTAATATTCCTAGCCGAAGAGGTTTAATCAATTAGCTGTATGATATATTACAATAAAGTTAATACCAATAATCAAAATAATTCAAATAGTGTACGATAAAAAAGGGTTTAATAGAAGTATTTTGTTTAAAACAGCCTATTATAACTTTTATAGTACTTTTAATATGTTTAAAGTTAAATTACTAACCAAAGACGTTTATAAAATTAGCTGTATGAAATTTTACAAGATTATTATCATCTTTAAACATCTTTAAATAAAAGGTACAAGATAATATGCTCTTGTATACACTTTAAGAAACTTTATTTCAAAACTTAAAAGCGTTTTGATAAACAAATATCTATTTTAATTTGTACAAGTATCTAAACCAATATATAATTACGTCATAATACAATAGCCAAACTTTTTTAAACGAGTAAATTTAACTTAAAGGTTTAGATAAAGAGATGTTTTTCTTTGTTAGTTATCTATAAATTTCACTCGGCCACTAAATATTAGTATAATTAGTTTTTATTGTTTATTTTATTTTTATTTGTTTAAGTTTTAAGATTGTATAATTATTAAGTAACGTGCATTTTACTAAATTTAGCCTAATAACATTAAAATCATCATATGCTAGTAACTTTAAACTATAGAATTTCATTAGATTTTACTCAGTTTTTTGTTATACTTTTATCTTTTTAACTTCTTTCATTTCAAGATTAGCATAATGTCTTCCTACTTGTTATCAAATAAATTTTTACAGATTTTAAACAACTGAAGATCTCGTTTTTTATTTAAACGAGTGATACATTGCATTGTAATAAAATTTTAAAAATTTATCATTGAATCATTCTCCTTTTTTTTTTGAGAACTCTGATTGCAACCTTTAAAATAAAAATTACGCAGTATGATATATTACAATAATGTTAGAACCAATTATCAAAATTATTACAATAGTGTACGATAAAAAAGATTTATTAGAAGTATTTTGTTTAAAACAGCCTAATATATCGTATATAGTACTTTTTATATTTTTAAAGTTAGATTACTAACCAAAAAGGTTTATTAAATTAGTTGTAAGAAATATTACAAGAGTATTATAACCAAAAATTGAAATAACATAAATAATGTACGAGAAACATCGTTTATTGCAAGTATTTCTTCTTAAACTGCCAATTTTGACGTCAAAAAAAGTTTTAATACTTAAAAACTAATATTTATAACCTAAGAAGTTTATTTAATAAGCTTTATGATATATTGCAAGAATTTTAAAACCAATAATCAAAATAATTCAAATAGTGTACGATAATCAATGCTTATTACAATTATTTTGTCTTAAATAGCCGTCTTTGACGTCAAAAGGAGTTTAAATACTTTAAAATTAATATTCCTGAATAAAAAATTCAACTTATTTAACTGAACGGAATTTTAAAAGAATATTACTACCAGTAATCATATAAATTCAAATAGTGTACGATAATAAAAGTGTTTAATAAAAGTATTTTGTTTAAAATATGATATTGTAACGTCATAGTACTTTTAATATGTTAAAGTAAGATTACTAACCAAAGACGTTTATTAAATTAGCCGTAGAAAATATTACAAGAATATTATAACCAAATATCAAAATACTCTTAAAATGTACCATAAACAATGTTTATTGCAAGTGTTTCGTCTTAAACAGCCAATTTTGACGCCAAAAGTAGTTTTAATACTTTATAACCAATATTCCTAACTAAAGAGATTTATTTAATTAGCTGTATGTTATGTTACAAGAATATTAATATTAATAATCAATATAATTCAAATAGTGTTCGATAAAAAAGGGTTTAATACTAGTATTTTGTTGAATAAAGCCTATTATAACGTTTATAGTAATTTTATAATGTTTAAAGTTAGATTACTAACCAAAGCGTTTACTAAACTAGCTTTAATATATATTGCAAGAATATTATAAGCAAAAATCGAAATAACTCAAATTATGTACGATAAACAATGTTTATTGCAAGTATTTCGTCTTAAACAGCTGATTTTTACGTCAAAAGGAGTTTTAATACTATAAAACTAGTAATCCTAACCAAAAATGTTTAATTAAATAGCTGTATGATATGCTACAAGAATATAAATACTAATAATCAAAATAATTCAAATAGTGTATGATAATAAAGGGTTTATTACAAGTATTTTTTTTAAAATAGCCTATTATAACATCTATATTACTTTTGAAATGTTTAAAGTTAAATTACTAACCAAAGACGTTTATTTAATTAGCTGTACGAAATATTACAAGAATATCATGATTAAAATTTGTACAATTCAAATTTTGTACGATAAACAATGTTTATTGCAAGTGTTTCTTCTTAAACAGCCAATTTTGACGTCAAAAGGAGTTTTAATACTTTATACTAATATTTTTAGCCGAAGACGTTTATTAAATTACCTTTACGAAATATTTCAAGACTATTATAACCAAAAATTGAAATAACTCAAATAATGTAGATAACAATGTTAATTGCAAGTTTTTGTCTCAAACAGCCGATTATGACGTCAAAAGGAGTTTTAATATTTAAAAACTAAAATTCTATTCGAAGAGGTTTATTTAATTAGCTGTATGATATATTACTAGAATTTTAATTCCAACAATTAAAGTAACTCAAATAGTATACGATAAAAAAGGGTTTAATATAATATTTTTGTTTGAAACAGCCAATTATAAGGTCTATAGTATTTTTTTTATGTTTAAAGGTCGATTATTAACTAAAGACGATTATTAAATTAGCTGTACGAAATATTACAAGAATATTATAACTAAAAATTGATACAATTTAAAAATTGTACGATAAACAATGTTTATTGCAAGTATTTTATCTTAAAAAGCCGATTTTGACGTCAAAAGGAATTTTAATACTTAATACTCACCGAAGTAGTTTATTGAAGAAACTGAATGATATGTTTTCAAGAATATTAATTCTTAAGATAAGTTCCAATAATCAAAATAATTCAAATAGTGTACGATAAAAAATGGTTCAATACAAGTTTTTGTTTAAAAAAGCCTATTATAACGTCTATAGTACATTACTATACTATACATTTAAAATTAGGTTACAAACAAATCACGTCTAATAAATTAGCTGTACAAATTATTACAAGATAATTATACCAAAAATCGAAATAACTTAAATAATGTACGATAAACTATGTTTAATGCAAGTATTTCGTCCCAAACAGCCGATTTGATATCGAAAGGAGTTTTAATACTTAAAAACTAATATTTATAACCTAATAGGTTTATTTAATAAGCTGTATGATATATTACAAGAATTTAAACACGAATAATCAAAACAATTTAAATAGTGTTCGTTGAAAAACGGTTTAACAGAAGTATTTTATTTTAAAAAAGCTTATTTTAACGTCAATAGTAGTTTCTATATCTTTAATGTCAGATAACTTACTAAAAACGTGTATTTAAATAGTTTTACGAAATACTACAAGAATATTATACCTAAAAATTTAAATAACTCAAATTATGTACAAGAAACAACGTTAATTGCATGTAAATCTTCTTAAATAGCCAATTATAACGTCAAAGGATGTTTTAATACCTAGGAGGTACTGTTTATTACCTAAGAGGTTTAATTAATAAGCTGTATGATGTATTACAAGAATTTTAACACCAATAATCAGAATAATTCAAATAGTGTTCGATGAAAAGGGGTTTCACACAAGTATTTTGTTCAAAACAGTCTATTAAAAGGTCTGTAGTACTTTTAATATGTTTAAAATTAAATTACTAATCAAAAACGTTTATTTTAATAACTGTACTAAATAATACAAGAATATTATAACTAAAAATCGATAAAACTCAAATAATTTACGATAAACAATGATTATTGCAAGTATTTCGTCTTAAACAGCCAATTTTGACATCGAAAGGAGTTATAATAAAAAAAAAAACCAATCTTACTAATCGAAGAGGTTTAATTAATAACCTGTATGATACATTACAATATTATGAATACTATTAACCAAAATAATTCAAATAGTGTACGATAAAAAAGAGTTTAGTACAAGTATTTTGTTTAAAACAGCCTATTGTAACGTCTACAATACTTTTAATATGTTTAAAGTTAGATTACTAACCTAAGACGTTTATTAAATTAGCTGTACGAAATATTACAAAAAATTATTACCATCAATCGAAATATCTCTAATAATGTACGATAAACAGTGTTTATACAAGTATTTCGTCTTAAACACCGATTTTGATGTCAAAAGGATTTTTGTAACTTTAAAACTAATATTTTTAGCCAAAAACGTTTATTAATTTACCTTGACGAAATATTACAAGAATATTACAACTAAAAATTGAAATAACTCAAATAATGTACAATAAACAATGTTTATTGCAAGTATTTCGTCTTAAACAGCCGATTTTGACGTCAAAAGAAATTTTAATACTTTAAAACTAATATTTTTAGCCGAAGACGTTTATTAAATTAGCTGTACTAATTATTACATGAATATAATAACTAAAAATCGAAATAGCTCAAATGATGTACGATAAACAATGTTGATTGCAAGTATTTAGTCTTAAA
This sequence comes from Thalia democratica, assembly GCF_965202585.1. Classification (NCBI taxonomy): domain Eukaryota; kingdom Metazoa; phylum Chordata; class Thaliacea; order Salpida; family Salpidae; genus Thalia; species Thalia democratica. The sequence goes on along the minus strand of NC_139169.1, from coordinate 51,960,239 downwards.
CAGCCGATTTTGATGTCAAAAGTAGTTTTAATAATTATGACTAAAATTCAAAACCAAAGAGGTTTATTTAATTAGCTGTATGATATATTACTACAATTTTAATACCAATAATCAAAGTAATTCAAATAGTATACGATAAATAAGGGTTTAATACAGGTATTTTGTTTGAAACAGTCAATTATAAGGTCTATAGTACTTTTAATATGTTTAAAGTTAGATTGTTAACCATAGACGTTTATTAAATTAGCTGTACGAAATATTACGAGAATATTATACCAAAAATTGAATCAATTTAAATAATGTACGATAAACAATGATTATTGCAAGTACCTCGTCTTAAACAGCCGATTTTGACATTAAAAGAAATTTTAATACTTTAAAACTAATATTATTGACCAAACAGCCGATTTTGACATTAAAAGAAATTTTAATACCTTAAAACTAATATTATTGACCAAAGACGTTTATTAAATTAACTTTTCAAAATATAACAAGAATATTGTAACCAAAAATTAAAAGAAATCAAAGAAATGTACGATAAATTATGTTAATTACATGTATTTTCTATAAAACAACCGATTTTGACGTCAAAAAGAGTTTTAATACTTTTAAACGAATTTTCCTAACCGAACACGTTTATTAAATTAGCCGTAAAAATTATTCGAACAATATTAATCCCAATAATCAAAATAATTCAAATAGTGTACGATTAAAAAGAGTTTATAATAGGTATTTAGTTTATAACAGCCTATTATAACGTCAATAGTACTTTTATTATGTTTTAAGTTAGATTACTGACCAAAGACGTTTATTAAACTAGCTGTAGTTAATAATACGAGAATATTATAACCAAAAATCGAAATAACTCAATAAATGTACGATAAACAATGTTTATTTCAAGTATTTCGTTTAAACAGATGATTTTGACGTCATATGGAGTTTTAATACTTTAAATCTAATATTTTAAACGAAGACATTTATTTAATTAGCTGTATGATATTTTACAGGTTTATTAATACCAATATACAAAACAATTCAAATAGTGTACGTAAAAAAAGGGTTTAATACAAGTTTTTGTTTTAAACAGCCTTTTATAACGTCTATAGTACTTTTAATAAGTTTAAAGTTAGATTACTTACCAAAAACGTTTATTAGTTTATTAAATTATCTGTACGAAATAATACAAGAATATTATTGCCTAAAATCGAAATACCTATAATAATGTACGATAAACAATGTCTAATCCAAGTATTTCGTTTTAAACAGCCAATTCTGACGTCAAAAGAAGTTTTAATACTTTAAAACTATTATTTTTAACCGAAGACGTTTATTAAATTAGCTGTTCGAAATATTACAACAATATTATAACCAAAAATCCAAATGACACAAATATTGTACGAAAAATAATGTTTATTGCAAGTATTTCGACTTAAACAGCCAATCCTAACATTAAAAGGAGAAATATAATTTAAAAATAATATTTCTTACCGAAGACGTTTATTTAGTTAGCTGTATGATATATTACAAGAATATTAATATCAAAAATCAAAATAACTAAAATAGTGTACGATAAATAATGTCTATTAGAAGTATATTGTCTTAAATAGCCGATTTTTAAGTCAAAAGGAGTTTTAGTACTTTAAAACTTATTTTTCTAACCAAACAGGTTTATTTAATTAGCTGTACGAAATATTACTATAATATTAATACCAACAATCAAAATAATTCAAATAGTCTCAATAAACAGAGTTCAATACAAGTATTTTGTTTAATACAGCCTATTATAACGTCTTTAGTACTTTTAATATGTTTAAAATTAGATTACTAATCAAAGATGTTTGTTAAATTAGCTCTAGTAAATATTACAAGAAGATTAAAACCAAAAATATAAATAACTCAAATAATGTATGATAAACAATGTTTATTGCAAGTATTTTGTCTTAAACAGCCGATTTTGACGTCAAAAGGAGTTTTAATACTTTCAATCTAATAAATTTAACCTAAGAGGTTTATTTAATTAGCTTTGTGATATATTTCAAGAATTTTAATACCAATAATCAAAATTATTCAAATAGTGTACGATAAAAAAGGGCTTATACAAGTATTTTGTTTAAAAAAGCCTATTACAAATTCTTTTGTACTTTTGATATGTTTGAAGTTAGCTTACTAACCAAAGACGTTGATTAAATTAGCTGTACGAAATATTTCAAGAATATTATAATCAATTATCGAATTAACTTAAAAAAAGTACGATTAAAAATGTTTATTGCAAGTATTTCGTCTTAAACAGCCGATTTTGACGTCGAAAGGAATTTTAATACTTTGTAAAAATATTTTAAACCGAATAGGTTTATTTAATTAGCTGTATGATTTAATACAATATTATCCGTCTCCTCGCCTCACCTAACGGACTGTTGGCGCTACGGATTCCGTCTCTTCGCCTCACCTTAGCGGTCTGTTGGCGCTACGGATTACGTCTCCTAGACTCACCTAACGGTCTGTTGGCGCTACGGATTCCGTCTCCTCGCCTCACCTTAGCGGTCTGTTTGCGCTATGGATTCCGTCTCCTGGCCTCACCTAACGGTCTGTTGGCACTACGGAATCCGTCTCCTGGCCTCACCTAACGGTCTGTTGGCGCTACGGAATCCGTCTCCTGGCCTCACCTAACGGTCTATTGGCGCTACGAAATCCTCTGATCCGTCTCTCCATACATCTCCTCTTTCATCTCCTCGTTCCTCTCCTCGTACATAAGTCTCCTCGTACCGCTCCTCGCCGATTCGTTTCTCGAGCCGTTCGTGCGAAAGTGCAATTAGAATGTACGTCACTACTTGATATCAATTTTAAAAACAAGTTAAAACATTAAAAGATAAAAAAATTCAATTTACAAACTTATATGCTACTAGTTAGCAACAATAATACATTAATCAATTAGTCCACTTATATCTTAACTTTAAAGTTTGTTAAGTTTCAAAGCAATTGAGAAACATTTTTGGCTCCAATCAATATACAGTAATTCTCTACAAGTTTTAAAATAAAAAACATTTCACATTTTACACGAATTAGTTGACAAAACAAGCGTTCACATGCGTCTCAAAAGTTTAAACTTTTTTTCGTAAAAATATAGCCAGTGAACTTGTACTGATTTTGAAAACTTTAATATTCTAACAAGTTTTAAACAAAATTGTTTTTTATTTTCAGATTTTAAATACCGGGTAAGACATTTAATAGCTCGAAAGACCTCGTTAAAATTTATTTTTTGTAAGTACGGTTAGATTTAAAACAACAAAAAACATGCCAATAAAGTTTGTTACAAGCAATTAACAAGGTCATTGTAAAAACTGTAAATATTATAATTTAAAATTTGAACTTAACATTGTTGCTAAATATAAAACTAAATTAAGCTTAATAACTTTAAGACATTTCACTTTAATAACCGATTATGCACTCGAAAACAAGTTTTAATAACCTCATACAAATATATTTACAAGGACGAACGAAAAACAGCAATGTTTTTACATACAGTTTAAAAAGTTTTTCATCCGTTATAGTTCAAATTAAAACGACTGTTTGAAAACAAAACAATTAAACTTTACAGTTGCTAACTTTTCTAGACGTTTGTTTATATTTGTTCTTTTTGTTATAAGAAAGTTTTATTATTAGAAGCATTTAATTTCATTTTAATTTTTAGTGAACATTTCTCATTTGATAAAATGTTTAAAACCATTGAACGATATTTAATTAATTTAACAAAACGGCGGACTAACTTGAAAACAAGACTAACTTTTGTTTAAACTTGCTCGTACAAGTTTTAAAATTCATTTTGAAAAACGCTTCAACAATGAATTGCAATAATATCATACACCACCAATACATTTTAGTTCTAACACATGTCGATTAGCCTTTCCCAAACCGCTTAAACATAAAATTAAACACAATACAACTAATTACCATTAGAAAAAACAACTCAAATCTATCACAAACTCGAACTACTTAGTTGTTTTTCCAACTAGAAATTTTAAACTCATTTTTATAAATTTTACAGACCTGATGACTAGGTTAAATAAATGCCATAAAGTTTATCGAATTTATACTATTATTATATCAGGTTTATTCCACTCTGTTCCTATGTCACCATCTAAAAAACGTAAAAATTTTAATGAAGGTATCTGTGTTCAATTCCAGCTATAATTAACTGGACGTCCGGGTCACCATGACACTATCACCAAAATATTCTACTTATACACTATTATGGGCCTGGTTTATAACGCAACGTGCGCTCTAACTTGTATAATAGAAGTCCCCAAGATAACGCTTAAATTATAGTCGACTTAAATAAACTAATATGAATAACTTACTATTTATTTTGGTTTAATAAATCAGTTACTTATACTAATTTAAACTTAGTTCGAATCTGTGATAATGATTATATTTACAATGAATTTGCGAAACGAAAAGATGATAAAATACTGCACAACATTACACTAATAAACCAAATTATCAATTCTTTTAAAAGACGACAATACTCCAATAAAAGAAACTAAAAACTAAATATTTAAACCAAACTTAAAAAGTATTCTAAAATCGAAATCAACTCGACAAGATTGACAATAAAACAAGATTGAAACCATTAAAACTTAAGTGCAGCGACAAGCTGCACAGACTTCCGTCTGCTATCTATGTCGAAACTAATAGAAGAAGTCTAAATTACTCGAGATTGTTGAATTTATACTCGCTTGAGAAAAAAGAAGAAAGTAAAAAAGAGACAATTACCCTGTAAGCGGCACAATACATTACAAGACTACTAAAACCAATAATCAATTAATGCTAAGAGTGTACGATAAAAAAGGGTTTATAACAATTATTTTGTTTAATGCAGCCTATTTTAACGTCTATAGTACTTTTAATATGTTTAAAATTAAATTATTAATTAAAAACGTTTATTAAATTAGCTCTACGAAATATTACAAGAATATTTTAATCAAAATCGAAATAACTCAAATAGTGTAAGATAAACAATGTTAATTGCAAGTATTTAGTCTTGAACAATCGATTTTGACGTCAAAGGAAGTTGTAATACTTTAAAAGAAATATGTTCAACCGAAGACGTTTATTAAAATACTTTTTTAAAATATAACAAGAAAATTATAACCAAAAATTAAAATAACTTAAATAATGTACAGTAAACAATGTTTATTGCAAATACTTTGTCTTAAACAGCTGAATTTGACGTCAAAAGGAGTTAAAATACTTTAAAACTTATATTTCTAACCGAACAGGTTCATTTAGTTAGCTGTATGATATTATACAAGAATATTTATACCAATAACAAAATTAAACAGTGTACGATAAAAAAGGGTTTACCACAAGTATTTCATTTAAAACAGCCTACTATAACGTCTTTAGTACTTTTAATATGTTTAAAATTATATTACTAGTCAAAGATGTTTGTTAAATTAGCTGTAGTAAATATTACAAGAATATTATATCAAAAATCGAAATAACTCGAATAATATACGATTAACAATGTTTATTGCAAGTATTTTGTCTTAAACAGCAAATTTTGACGTCAAAAGGAGTTTTAATACTTTAAAACTAAAATTTTTAACCTAAGAGGTTTATTTATATAGCTTTGTGATATATGACAATAATTATACTACCAATAATCAAAATAACTCAAATAGTGTACGATAATAAGGGTTTAATACAAATATTTTAGTTAAAACAGCCTATTGCAAGGTCTATAGTACTTTTAATATGTTTAAAGTAAGATTACTAACCAAAAACGTTTATTAAATTAGCTGTACGAAATATTAAAAGAATATTATAACCAAAAATCATTATAACTTAAATAATGTACGATAAACAATGTTTATTGCAAGTATTACGTCTAAAATAGCCGAAGTCAAAAGGACTTTTGATACTTAAAAACTAATAATTTTGACCGAAGAGCTTTATTTAATTAGCTGATGATATTTTTCAAGAATATTAATACCTATAATTAAAATGATTCAAATAGTGAACGATAAAAATATTCCAAAGTATATTATAGACGTTTATTACATTAGCTGTACGAAATAATACAAGATATTATAACCAAAAATCGAAATAACTCAAATAATGTGTGATAAACAACGTTTATTGCAATATTTCGTCTTAAAAAGCCGCTATTGACGTCAAAAGGAGTTTTAATATTTTAAAACTAATATTTTTACCGAAGAAGTAAGTTACCTTTATGAAATATTACAATAACATTATTATCAAAAATCATAATAACTTAAATAATGTACGAAAAACAATGGTTATTGCAAGTATTTTGTCTTAAACAGTTGATTTTAACGTCAAAAGGAGTTATAATACTTTAAAACAAATATTTATAACCGAAAACGTTTATTAAATTACCTTCAAGAAAAATAAGAATAATATTATAAACAAAAATCGAAATAACTCAAATAATGTAGGATAAACAATGTTGATGCAAATATTTAGTTTTTAACAGCCGCTATTGACGTCAAAAGTAGTTTTAATACTTAAAAAATTAATATTTTTAACCAAAGGGTTTATTTAATTAGCTGTATGATATATTCCGAGAAATTTAATACAAATAAACAATATAATTCATATAGTGTTTGATAAAAAAGAATTCAATACAAGTATTTTGTTTAAAACAGTGTATTTAAATGTCTATAGTACTTTTAATATGTTTAAAGTTAGATTACTAACCGAAGACGTTTATTAAAAACACCTTCACGAAATATTACAAAAATATTATAACGAAAAGTCTAAATAAACTAAATAATGTACGATAAACAATGTTTTTTGCAAATATTTTGTCTTTAACAGCCGATTTTGACGTCAAAAGGATTTTTTAATACTTAAGAAACTAATATTTTTAACTAAAGGATTTATTTAATTAGCTGTATAATATATTACAAGAATTTTAATACAAATAATCAGTATAATTTATATAGTGTACGATAAAAAAGGGTTTAACACAAGTATTTTGTTTGAAACAGTTTAAAACAGATTTTGTTACGAGATCTATTGTACTTTTTACATGTTAAAAGTTTAATAACTAACCAAAGACGTTAATTTAATTAGCTGTACGAAATATTACAAGAATTTTATAACAAAAATCGAAATAACTCAAATAATGTACGATAAACAATGTTTATTGCAAGTATGTCGTTTCAAACAGCCGATTTTGACGTCAAAAGGAGTTTGAATACTTTAAAACTAACATTTTAAACCGAAGATGTCTATCAAATCACCTTTAAAAAATATAACTAGAATATTATAACCAAAAATCGAAGTAACTCAAATAATGTACTATAAACAATGTTTATTGCAAGTATCTGGTCTTAAACAGCTGGTTTTGACGTCGAAAGGACTTTTTATACTTAAAAACTAAATTTTTTAACCGAAGAGGTTTATTCAATTAGCTGTATGATATACTACAAGAATGTTCCTACCAATAATCAAAATGATTCAAATAGTGTACGATAAAAAAGGGTTTAAAGAAGTATTATGTTTAATTCAGTCTATTTTAACGTCTATAGTACTTTTAATATGTTTAAAGTTAGATTACTAATCAAATACGTTTATTAAACTAGCTGTATTAAATGTTACAAAAATTTTATAACCGAAAATCGAAATAAATCAAATGATGTACGTTAAACAATGTTTATTGCAAGTAATTCGTCTATAACAGCCGATTTTGTCGTCAAAATGAATTTTAACACTTAAAAACTATTATTCCTAACCGAAGAGGTTTATTTAATTAGCTGTCCAATATATTACAATGATATTAATACCAATAATCAATATAAATGAAATAGTGTACGATAAAAAAGGATTTAAGACAAATGTTTTATTTAATACAGCATATTACAAGGTCTATAGTATTTTTAATATGTTTAAAGTTAGATTACTAATCAAAGATATTGTTAAATTAGCTCTAGTAAATATTACAAGAAGATTAAAACCAAAAATATAAATAACTCAAATAATGTACGATAAACAATGGTTATTGCAAGTATTTCGTTTTAAACAACCGCTAGTGACGTCAAATGGAGTTTTAATATTTTAAAACAAATATTGTTAACTGAAGACGTTTATTAAAATACATTTACAAACTAAAACAAGAATATTAAAACAAAAAATCATAATAACTCAAATAATAAACGATAATCAATGTTTATTGCAAGTATTTTGTCTCAAACAGCCGAATTTGACGTCAAAAGGACTTTTAATATTTCTAATATTTCTAACCGAAGAGGTTTATTTAGTTACCTGTATGATATATTACAAGAATTCTAACACCAATAATCAAAATAATTCAAATAATTTACGATAAAAAAGGGTTTATACAAGAAATTTGTTAAAAACAGACTATTGTAAGGTCTATAGTACTTTTATTATGTTTAAAGTTAGATCACTGATCAAAGACGTTTATTAAACTAGCTGCACTAAATATTACAAAAATGTCATAACCAAAAATCGAAAAAATTCAAGTATGGTACGATAAACAATCTTTTTTGCAAATATTTCGTCTTAAACAGCCGATTTTGACGTTATAAGGAGTTTCATTATTTAAAACTAATATTCCTAACAGAAAAGGTTTTTTTTAATTAGCTGTATGATATATTACAAGAATATTAATACAAATAATCAAAATAATTCAAATATTGTACGATAAAAAAGGGTTAAATATAAGTATTTTGTTTAAAACAGCATTTTAAAACATCTGTAGTACTTTTAATATGTTTAAAGTTAGATTACTAAATAAAAATGTTTATTAAACTAGCTGTACTAAGTATTACAAAAAGGTTATAACCAAAAATCGAAATAAATTCAGATAATGTACTATTAACAATGTTTATAGCAAGTATTTCGTCTGAAACAGCCGATTTTAACGTAAAGAGGAGTTTTAACACTTTAAAACTAATATTCCTAACCGAAGAGGTTTAATTAATTAGCTGTATTATATACCACAATAATATTAATACAAATAATCAAGTTAATTCAAATAAAGTACGATAAAAAAGAGTTTAATACAAGTATTTTGTTTAAAACAGCCTATTTTAACGTCTATAGTCATTAAAATGTTTAAAGTTAGATTACTAACCTAAGACGTTTATTAAATTAACCGTACGAAATATTACAATAATGTTATTACCAAAAATCATTATAACTCAAATAATGTTCGATAAACAATGTTTATTGCAAGTATTTCGTCTTAAACAGCCGATTTTAACGTCAAAAGGAGTTTAAATACTTTAAAACTAATATTTCAAACTGAAGACGTTAATTAATTTACCTTTAAGAAATAAAACAAGAATATTATGACCAAAAATTAAAATAACTCAAATAATATACGATAAACAATGCTTATTGCAAGTATTTCGTCTTAAAAAGCCGGATTTGACGTCAAAAGGACTTTTTATACTTAAAAACTAATATTTTTTACCGAATGAGTTCATTTATTTAGCTGTATGATATATTACAAGAATTCTAATACCTATAATCATAATAATTCAATTAAAGTACGATAAAAAAGGGTCTTATACAAGTAATTTGTTTAAAACAGCATATTAAAAGGTCTATGGAACTTTTTATATGTTTAAAGTTAGAATACTAACCAAAGACGTTTATTAAATTAGCTGTACGAAATATTACAAGAATATTATAAATAAAAATCATTATAACTCAAATAATGTACGATAAACATTGATTATTGCAAGAATTTCGTCTTAAACAGCCGATTTTAACGTCAAAAGGACTTTTAATTCTTAAAAGTAATATTCCTAACCGAAGAGGTTTAGTTAATTAACTGTATAATATATTACTAGAATATTAATACCAATAATCAAAATAATCAAATAGTGTACGATAAAAAAAGTTTTAATACAAGTATTTTGTTTAAAACAGCCTTTATTAATGTCTCCAGTACTTTTAATATTTTCTAAGTTAGATTACTAACCAAAGACGTTTATTAAATTAGCTGTACAAAATATAACAAGAATATTACAATCAAAAATCGAAATAACTTAAATATTTACGACAAACAATGTTTATTGCAAGTATTTCGTATAAAACAGCCGATTTTGACGTCAAAAGGAGTTTTAACACTGTAAAACTATAATTCCTAACCGAAAAGGTTTATTTTATTAGCTGTATAATATAATACAATAATATTATTTCCAATAATCAAAATAATTCAAAAAGTGTACGATAAAAAAAAGGTCAATACAAGTATTTTGTTTATAACAGCCTATTAAAACGTCAATAGTACTTTAATATGTTTATGGTTAGTTTACTAACCAAAGACATTTATTTAAGTAGCTGTACGAAATATTACTAGAAAGTTATAACCAAAAATCATAATAACTCAAATAATGTAAGATAAACAATGTTTTTGCAAGTATTTCGTCTTAAACAGCCGATTTTTACGTAAAAAAGAGTTTTAGCACTTTAAAACTTATATTGCTAACCGTCGAGGTTTATTTAGTTAGCTCTACGATATATTATAATAATATTAATACCAATAATCTAAATGATTCAAATAGTGTCAATAAATAAGAGTTTCATACAAGTATTTTGTATGCAACAGCTTATTAAAACGTATATAGTACTTTTAATATGTTTAAAAATAGATTACTAACCGAAGACGTTTTTTAAATTACCTTCACGAAATATTACTAGATTATTATAACCAAATATCGAAATAACTTATACAATTTACGTTAAACAATGTTTATTGCAAGTATTTCGTCTTGAACAGACGATTTTGACTTCAAAAGAATTTTAATACTCTAAAACTAATATTTTTAACCGAAGTCGTTTATTAAGTTACCTTTACGAAATATTATAATAATATTATTACCAAAAATCATAATAAATCAAATAATGTACGATAAACAATGTATATTCACGTATTTTGTCTTAACGACTTATTTCGAGTTCAATAGGAGTTTTAATACTTAAGAAACTAGTTTTTTTGACCTAAGGGGTTTATTTGATTAGCTGTATGATAAATTACAAGAATATTAATAGCTATAATCTAAATGATTTAAACAATGTACGATAAAATTATTCCAAAGTGTACCAAAGACGTTTATTTAATTAGCAGTACGAAATATTCCAAGTTACTATAACCAAAAATCGAAATAACTCAAATAATGTACGATAAAAAGGGATTATTGCAATTATTTCGTGTTAAACAGCTACTAATGACGTCAAAATGAGTTTTAATACTTAAAAACTAATTATTTTACCCATGACATAAGTAACCTTTACGAAATACTACGATAATATAATAACCAAAAATCATAATAACTCAAATTATGTATGATAAACAATGTTTTTGCAAGTATCTCGTCTTAAACAGCCGATTTTGACGTCAAAATAAGTTTTAATACAATAAAACTAATATTTTTAACCGAACACGTTTATTTAATAACCTTTAAGATATATAACTAGAATATTATAACCAAAAATCGAAAGAACTCAAATAATGTACGATAAACAATGTTTATTGCAAGTATTTCGTATTAAACTGCCAAATTATACGTCAAAAGGAGTATTAATATTCTAAAACTACAAATTCTAACAGAAGAAGTTTATTTAATTAGCTATTATATATTTATAAATAAAAAAGGGTCAGGTACAATAATTTTGTTTAAAACAGCCTATTATAACGTCTTAAGTACTTTTAACATGTTTAAAATTAGATTACTAACTTAACACTATATTAATTACTTAATTACTAAATTAGCTGTAGAAAATATTACAATAATATTATTACTAAAAATCATAATAAGTCAAATAATGTACGATAAACAATGTTTATAAAAAGTTAAGAGTCTCAAACAGCCGATTTTGACGTCAAAAGGAGTTTAAGTACTTTAAAACTAATATTTCTAACCGAAAACGTTTATTAAATTACCTATATGAGATATTTGAGATGATTATAGTTAAATTCGAAATAACTGATATAATGTACGATAAACAATGTATATTGCAAGTATTTTGTCTTTAACAGCCGATATTGACGTCAAAAGAACTTTTAATACTTTAAAAGTAATATTCATTAACAAAGAGGTTTATTTTATTATCTCTCTGACAAGTATATTAATACAAATAATCAAAATAATTTAAATAGTATAATAAAAAAGGGTTTAATACAAGTATTTTGTTTAAAACAGACTATTATAACGTTCATAGTACTTTTAATATGTTTAAAGTTAGATTACTAACAGAAGACGTTTATTTGATTAGCTCTACGAAATATTATAAGAATATTCTAACCAAAAATCGAATTAACTCAAATAATGTAGGATATAAAATGTTTATTGCAAGTATTTCGTATTAAATAATCGATTTTGACATCAAAAGGAGTTTTAATACTCTAAAACTAATATTTCTAACCAGAGAGGTTTGTTTAATTAGCTCTTAGAAGTATTACAAGATGCTAATACAAGCAATAAAAATAATAAAAACAGTGTTTGATAAAAAACGGTTTAATACAAGTATTTTGTTTAAATCGGCCTATTATAACGTATATAGTACTTTTAATATGTTTTAATTCAGATTACTAGCTAAAGACGTTTATTAAATTAGCTGTACAAAAAGTTATAAGAATATAATTACTAAAAATCGCAAAAACTCAAATAATGTGCAATAAACAATGTTTATTGCAAGTATTTCGTCTTAAACAGCCAATTTTGACGTCAAAGAAGTTTTTATACTTTGAAACTAATATTTTTAACCGAAGACGTTTATTAAACTACTTCAAGATTTAACAGGAATATTATAACCAAAAATCAAAATAACTTATATAATGTACGATAAACAATGTTTATTGCAAGTATTTCGTCTTAAATATCCGATTTTGATGTCAAAAGGAGTTTTTATACTTTAAGACTAATATTTTTAACCATGGACGTCTATTAAATTAATATAACGAGATATTACGAAATAATTATATTTAAAATCGAAATAACTCAAATAATGTACGATAAACAATGTTTATTGTAAGTATTTCGATTTAAACAGCCGATTTTGACGTCAAAAGATGTTTTAATACTTTAAAACTAATATTTCTAACCGAACACGTTTATTAAATTACTAATTAAAGATAATACAAGATAATTATAATAAAAATCAAAATAACTCAAATAATGTAAGAAAAGAATTGTTTATTGCAAGTGTTTCGTCTTAAACAGCCGATTTTTACGTTAAAAAAAGTTTTAATACTTTAGCACTAATATTCCTAAACGAAGACGTACATTACAGTACCTTTACGAGATATTACAAGATAGTTATAATTAAAATTCGAAATAACTCAAAAAAAGTACGATAAACAATTATTATTGCAAGTATTTCGTAATTATTTCGTATTAAACAGCCGATTTTGACTTCAAAAGGAGTTTTAATATTTAGACGTAATATTTTTAATTAAAAATGTTTATTTTATTAGCTGTTTGATATAAAAGAAGAAAATTAATATCAATGATCAAAATAATTTGAATAGTGTACGATAAAAAAGAGTTTAAAAAAAGTATTACGTTTAAAACAGCCGATTTTGACGTCAAAAGTAGTTTTAGAACTTTAAACTATTATTTCTAACCGAAGAGGTTTTTTTGATCAGCTGTATGATATATTACAAGAATATTAATACGAATAATCAAAATAATTCAAATAGTGTACGATAAAAAAGGATTTAATACGAGTATTTTTTTTAAACAACCTAATATAACGTCTATAGTACTTTAAATATGTTTAAAGATAGATTACTAACCAAAGACGTTTATTTAATTAGTTGTGGTAAATATTTTAAGAATGATATACAAAAATCGAAAAAACTCAAACAATTTACGATAAAAAATGTTTATTGTTAATATTTCGTCTTATACAGCCGATTTTGACGTCAAAAGGATTTTTAATACTTTAAAACTAATGTTCCTAAACCAAGAAGTTTATTTGAATAGCTCTATGATATATTACATGAATATTAATACCAATAATCAAAATAATTCAAACAGTTTACGATAAAAAAGGGTTTAATAGAAGTATTTTGTTTAAAACACCCTATTATAACGTTCATAGTACTTTAATATGTTTGAAGTTAGATTACTAACCAAAGACGTTTATTATTTTAGCTGTTGAAAATATTACAAAAATATTATATCCAAAATCGAAATAACTTATATAATGTACGATAAACAATCAATATTGCAAGTCTTTCGTTTTAAATAGTCGATTTTGACATTAAAAGGAGTTTAAATACTTTAAAACTAATATTCCTAACCGAAGACGTATACTAAATTACCTTTACGAGTTGTTACAAGAAAGTTATAATTAAAAATCGAAAAAACTCAAATAATGTACGATGAACAATGTTAATTGCAGTTTTTTGTATTAAACAGCCGATTTAAAGTCTATAGTAGTTTTAATACTTTAAAACTAATATTCCTAACCAAAAAAAATTTTTAATTAGCTAAGTGATATACTACAAGAATATCAATACTAATAATCAAAATAATTTTAATATTGTACGATAAAAAAGGGTTTAATAGAAGTATTTTGTTTAAAATTGCCTATTTAGTATCTATAGTACTTTTAATATGTTGAATAATAGATAATTAACCAAAGACGTTTATTAATTTAGCTTTACGAAATATTACAAGAATATTATAACCAAAAATCGAACTAACTCGAATAATGTACGATAAACAATGTTTATTGCAAGTATTTTGACTTAAATAGCCGATTTTGACGCAAAATGGAGTTTAAATACTTTAAAACTGATATTTTTAACCGAACACGTTTATTAAATCACCTTAACAAAATATTACAGGAATATGATAACAAAAATCAAAATAACTCAAATAATGAACGATAAACAATGTTTATTGCAAGTATTTCGTCTTAAACAGCCGATTTTGACGTCGAAAGGAGTTTTAATACTTTAAAACTAATATTCCTATTCGAAGAAGTTTATTTAATTAGCTGTATGATTTATTACAAGAATAATAATACTAATATTTAAAAAATCCAAATAGTGTACGATAAAAAAGGGTTAAATACAACTATTATGTTTTTAACAACCTAATATAACGTCTATAGTACTTTTAATTTGTTTGAAGAAAGATTACTAACCAAATACGTTTATTTAACTCGCTGTATGTTATATTACAAGAATATTAATACCAATAATTCAAAAAATTCAAATAGTGTACGATAAAAAAGGGTTTAATACAAGTGTTTTGTTTAAAACAGCCTATAATAACGTCAAATAGTGTACAATAAACAATGTTTATTGCTAATATTTCGTCTTAAACAGCCGATTTTGACGTCAAAAGGACTTTTAATACTTTAAAACTCATATTTCTAACCGATACGTTCATTAAATTACTTATACGAGTGTATCAAGATTATTATAATTAAAAATAATAACTCAAATAACTTTAATAATGTACGATAAACAATGTTTATTGCAAGTATTTCGACTTAAACAGCCGATTTTGACGTAAAAAGGAGTTTTTATATTTTATAACTGATAATCCTAACGAAGAGGTCGATTTAATTAGCTGTATGATATATTACAAGAATATTAATACTAATAATAAAATAATTGAATTAGTGTACGATAAAAAAGGGTCTATTACAAGTATTTTGTTTAAAACAGCCTAATATAACGTCTTTAATACTTTTCATATGTTTAAAGTTAGATGACTTATCTTAGATGTTTATTAAAATAGCTTTACGAAATATAACAATAATATTATTACTAAAATGATAAAAACTTAAATAATGTATGATAAACAATGTTTATTGCGAGTTATTCGTCTTAGACAGCCGATTTTGACGTCAAAAGGAGTTTAAATATTACATAACTACTATTTCTAACAAAAGAGGTTTATTTAATTAGCATTAGAAAATATTACGGAATATTATTAAAAACATCAATCGAAATAACTTAAATAATGTACAATAAACAATGTTTATTACAAGATTTTAGTCTTAAATAGCCGATTTTGACGTCAAAAGGAATTTCAATACTTTAAAGTATTATATTGAAGTTGTTTTAACAATAAATTTTTTAAAGAGCTTCACAATTAAGGAGCCTTTATACAATTATGACAAAAGTTAAATTGTTAAAAAGTTTATTACTTAACAATTGTTTCACGCTAGTGCGATGATCACAAGTAAAAGTAAACAAACTAATAAGTTGCAACGGACAAACATTTTATATAGTTTTAGATAAGTAATTAGTTGATTAGGTGATTAGTTAACTAATTAATATTTAGCAAGATAAATTATAATTAACGTAAATGCAATCATAACAAAAATCAAACGATAAAAACAAAACTATATAATGAAAACGAAGGTAGATTAAACTTAAATCTAGCAAATTAAGTCTTTAAATAAAATTTTGTAAAATGTCTACATTTTCCCACCAGTTCTGATCTCAAGTTTAAAAGTTTGTTTTTATCCGCAAATGCGATTCCGAGTCTTTCTAAGTTACATAGGGTGCAAATTTTACTGGGCTTGTTTTGTTTACTGCGATGAACAATTTCCCATTTTATCATATTTCTCCAATCAGGGTTACTATTCTTTATTTTGTGAATGAATCTACTTAATCTTGTGCTTTCTTTCTTCTTTACATCATTAAAGGATTGTGTATGTTCGTAAAATCTATTTTTAAATTGTCTCCCAGTTGAACCAATATAAATATGTTCTTTTTTGTTATACATGATTGTTGCTTTGTAAATAACTCCTTTGGTAAGACATTCACCTTTAACTTGACAATTGTTTTTTGATCTACAATTGCATAATTTGCGGTTTATTTCAGTTGTATCATTTGAGTTTTGAAGTAGTTTCTGGTTGTGATTGGACAATTCTTTTTCCAAGTTTGACATACAAGAATATGAAATCTTAATTGTGTTTCTATTAAATATAGAACCATAAAAGCCTGATTTGGGAAAATGTCTGGATACTAATTTTAGGAATTCTTTCCCTATATTCGTCTTCATAGAATTACTAAAAGGAGGATTGAAGTAAAAAACTTTCTTTTTCCTTAATTTTCTTCTACTTTTTCCAATAGAATTACTGTGAACATATAATAGTTTTGTTTTAAAGCCACTGTTTTCTAAGGTTTTTTCATACGGATCTTTTATCTTATCAAATATGTCTTTAGTTTTGGATAGTGATGATAACCTTTTTTGTATCATTGATGGAATTTCTTTTTTTATTGGGAATGGATGGTTTGAATTAAAGTTCATATAAATATTCTTAGCATTTTCTTTTCTAAATGGAAGATATTCGTCTTTTTCCAGGTCCATAGTTATGTCCAAAAAATCCACCCTCTGTGTGCTGAGTTCAATTGTCACTTTTAAGTTATGTTGCTGAAATACTTTCGTTAGTGATTTTCTCAGTTGATCAATAAATCTTGGTGATAGTATTATTCCTAAAACACTTTAAATACAATTTTTTTAATACTTTAAAACTAATATTCTAACCGAACACGTTTATTAAACTCTTTTTTCAAAATATTATAAATATATTATTACCAAAAATTATAATAATTCAAAATTTGTAGGATAAATTATGTTTATTACCAGTATTTCGTCTTAAATAGCCGTTTTTGACGTCAAAAAAAAATTTTTATACTCCAAAACTGATTTTCCTAACCAAAAAAATCTTTATTTATTGAGCTATACGAAATTTTATAAATTTTTACCTATATTCAAAATAATTCAAATAGTGTACGATAAGAAAGGGTCTAATACGAGTATTTTGTTTAAAACAACGTCTATAGTATTTTTGATATGTTTAAAGTTAGATTACTAAGCAAATAAGTATATTAAATTATCTGTAATAAATATTACGAGAATATTATAAGCATAAATTAAAATAACTTAAATAATGTACGATAAACAATGTTTATTGCAAGTATTTCGTCTTAAACAGCCGATTTTGACATCACTAGGTGATTTAATAAAAAAAAAACTAATATTCCAAAACAAAGATTTTTAATTAATTAATATTACAATAATAATAATAACAATAATCAAAATAATTAAAACAGTGTACGATAAAAAGCCTATTAAAAGACAGCCTATTATAACGTCCATAGTACTTTTGATAAGTTTAGGTTAGATTACTAACCAAATAGGTATTTTAAATTAGCTGTAATAAACATTACAAGAATATTATAACCATAAATTGAAATAACTGAAATAATGTACGATAAACAATGCTTATTGAAAGTATTTCGTCTTAAACAGCCTATTTTGATGTCAAAAGGAGTTTTAATACTCTAAAACTAATATTCCTAACCGAAGACGTATATTAAATTACCTTTACGATATATTACAAGTTAGTTATAATTAGAAATCGATATAACTCAAATAATGCACGATAAACAATGTTTATAGCAAGTATTTCGTCTTAAACAGCCGATTTTGACGTCAATAGGAGTTTTAATACTTTAAAACTAATATTTCTAACCGAAGACGTATATTAAATTACCTTTACGAGATATTACAAGTTAGTTATAATTAAATATCGAAATAACTCAAATAATGTACGATAAAAAATGTTTATTGCAAGTTTTTTGTCTTAAACAGCTGATTTGGTGTCTAAAGTAGTTTTATTACTTTAAAACTAATATTCCTAACCGAGAAAGTTTATTCGATTAGCTTTATGATATATTACAAGAATATTAATACCAACAATCGAAATAATTCAAATATTGTACGATAAAAAAGGGTTTAATACAAGTATTTTGTTCAAAACAGCCTATGATAACGTTTATAGAACTCTTAATATGTTTACAGTTAGATTACTAACCAAAGACGATTTTTAAATTAGTTGTAGGAAATAGTGCAAGATTATTATATACAAAAATCGAAATAACCCAAATAATAAGCGATTAACAATGTTTATTGCAACTATTTCGTCTTAAACAGCTTATTTTGACGACAAAAGGATTTTTAATACTTTAAAACTAATATACCTAACCGAAGAGGTTTATTTAATGAGCTGTATGATTTATTACAAGAATATTAATACCAATATTAAAATAATTCAATTGTGTACATTAAAAAAGGGTTTAATACAAGTATTTTGTTTAAAACAGCCTATTTGAACGTCTATAGAGCTCTTAATATGTTTAAAGTTAGACTATTAACCAAAGACGATTTTATAATTAGCTTTAGAAAATAGTGCAAAAATATTATAAACAAAAATCGAAATAACCCAAATAATTAGCGATCAACAATGTTTTTTGCAAGTATTTCGTCTTAATCAGCTTATTTTGACGACAAAAGGAATTTTAATACTTTAAAACTAATATTCCTAACCGAAGAGGTTCAATTAATTAGGTGTATGACATTTTGCAAGAATAATAATACCAATAATTATTAATTTAAATAGTTTACGATTAAAAAGTGTTTATTACAAATATTTTGCTTAAAATAGCCTATTATAATGTCTATAGTACTTTTAAAACGTTTAAATTAGATTACTATTCTAAGACCTTTATTAAATTAGCTGTAGAAAACAATACAATAATATTATTACCAAAAATCATAATATGTCAAAAAATATACGATAAACTATGTTTATTGCAAGTTATTCGACTTAAACAGCCTATTTTGACGTTAAAAGGAGATTAAATACTTAAAAACTAATAATTTTAACCGAAAACGTTTATTAATTACTATTATGAGATATTGCAATATAATAATAATTTAAAATCGAAGAACTCTCATAGAGTACAATAAACAATGTTTATTGCAAGTCTTTCGTCTTAAATAGACAATTTTGACGTCAAAATGAGTTTTAATACTTTAAAACTATTATTTTTAATCGAAGACGTTTATTAAATTACCAATACAAGACATTACAAGATAATTATAATTAAAAATAAAAATAACTTATATAATGTACACTAAACAATATTTATTGCAAGTATTTCGCCTTAAACAGCCGATTTTGATGTCAAATGGAGTTTTAAAACTCAAAAACTAATATGTTTAACCGACAACGTTTATTTAATTATTATTACGAGATATTAAAAGAATATTAATACAAATAATCAAAATAATTCTAATAGTTTACGATATTAAAAGGT
This sequence comes from Thalia democratica, assembly GCF_965202585.1. NCBI lineage: Eukaryota > Metazoa > Chordata > Thaliacea > Salpida > Salpidae > Thalia > Thalia democratica. Next base: position 51,940,099 of record NC_139169.1, on the reverse strand, counting down.
TTAATAGAAGTATTGTGTTTAAAACAGCCTATTTTACATCTATAGTACTTTTAATATGTTAAATAATAGATTATTAACCAAAGACGTTTATAAAATTAGCTGTACGAAATGTTACAAGAATATTATAACAAAAAATAGAATTAAATCAAATAATGTATAATAAAGAAAGTTTATCGCCAATTTTTCGTCTTAAACAGACGATTTTAATATAAAAAGGAGATTTAATATTCAAAAACTAATACTTTTAACTGACGACGTTTATTAAATTAATATTTCGAGTTATTACTAGATAATTATAATTCAAAATCGAAATTACTCAAATAGTGTACGATAAACAATGTTTATTGTAAGTATTCTGTCTTAAACAACCGATTTTGACGTCAAAAGGAGTTTTAAAGCTTTGAAACTATTATTTCTAAACAAAGACGTTTATTAAATTACTAATACGAGATATTTCAAAATAAATATAATTAAAAATCAAAATAACCCAAATAATGTACGATAAACAATATTTATAGCATTTATTTTGTTTTAAACAGCCGATTTTGCCGTCAAAAGGAGTTTTAATACTTTAAAACTAATATTCCTAACCGAAAAAGTTATTTTTAATTGCTGTATGATATATTACAGAAATATTAATTGCAATAATTAAAATAATTCAAAAAGTTTACGATAAAAAAAAGTTTAATTTAAGTATTTTGTTTATAACACTAATTATAACGTTCTTAGTATTTTTAAAATGTTTAATAATATGTTATTAACCAAAGACGTTTATTAAATTAGCTCTACAGAATATTACAAGAATATTATAACCAAAAATCGAACTAACTCAAATAATGTGCGATAAACAATGTTTATTGCAAGTATTTCGTCTTAAATAGCCGATTTTGACGTCAAATGGAGTTTTACTACTTTAAAACTGATATTTTTAACCGAAGACGTTTATTAAATCACAATTACAAATATTACAGAAATATTATAACCTAAAATCGAAATAACTCAAATATAGTACGATAAACAAAATTTATTGCAAGTATTTCGTTTTAAACAGCCGATTTTGACGTCATAAGGACTTTTAATACTTTAAAACTATTATTTCTAACCAAAGAGAATTATTTGATTAGCTGTATGATGCGTTACAAGAATAATGATACCAATAATCAAAATACTTCAAACAGTGTACGATAGAAAAGGGTTTAATAAAACTATTTTGTTCAAAACAGCCTATTATTAAGTCTATAGTAGTTTTAATATGTTTGAAGTTAGATTACTAACCATAGACGTTTATTAAAATAGCTATAGGAAATATTACAAGAATATGATAAACAAAAATCGAAATAACTCATACGATTAACAATGTTTATTGCAAGTATTTCGTCTTAAACAGCCGATTAAGACGTCTTAAGGTATTTTAATACTTTAAAACTAATATTCCTAACCGAAGAGGTTTCTTTAACTAGCTGTATGATTTATTACAAGAATATTAATGCCAATTATAAAATAATTCAAATAGTATACGATAAAAAAGGGTTTAATACAACTATTTTGTTTAAAATAGCCTAATATAACATCTATAGTACTTTTAATATGTTTAAAGATAGATTACTATCCAAATACGTTTATTAAATAAGCTTAAGGAAGTATTACAAGAGTATTATAAACAAAAAACGAAATAACTCAAATAATGTACAATAAACAATGCTTATTACAAGTATTTCGTCTAAAATAGGCGATTTTGATGTCAAAAGGAGTTTTAATACTTTAAAACTAATATTTCTGACCAAAGACGTTTATTATATTACCTTTACAAGATATTACAATATAATTATAATTAAAAATCGAAACAACTCAAATAATGTAAAGAAACACATTTTTTGCAAGTATTTCGTCTTAAACAGCCGATTTTGACTTCAAAAGGACTTTTAATACTTTAAAACTAGTATTCCTAACCTAAGAAGTTTATTTAATTAGCTGTATGATATATTACAAGAATATTAATACCAATAATCGAGATAATTGAAATAATGTACGATAAAAATGGTTTAATACAAATATTTTGTTTAAAACAACATATTATAACGTCTGTTGTACTTTTAATATGTGTTAAGTTAGATTACTAAACTAAGATGTTTATTATATTAGCTGTAGGAAATATTATACGAATATTATTTCCAAAAATCATAATAACTTAAACAATATACGATAAACAATGTTTACTGTAAGTATTTTGTCTTAAAAAACCGATTTCGACGTCAAAAGGAGTTTTAATACTTTAAAACTAATATTTCTAACCGAACACGTTTTTTAAATTATCTATACGAGATTTTCGAAATAATTATAATTAAAAATCTAAATAACTCAAATATTGTATGATATACAGTGTTTATTCGCAATATTTGTCTTAAACAATCGATTTTGACGTCAAAAGGAGATTTAATACTTAAAAACTAATAATTTCAACCGACGACGTTTATTAAATTACTATAAAGAGATATTACATGATAATAATAATAAAAAATCGAAAAAACTCGAATAATGTACGATAAACAATGTTTATTGCAAGTATTTCGTCTTAAATAGCTGATTTTGAAGTTAAATGGAGTTTTAATATTTTAAAACTAATATTTCTAACCGATACGTTCATTAAATTACTTATACGACTGTAACAAGATAGTTATAATTAAAAATCGAAATAATTCAAATAATGTACGATAAACAATGTTTACTGCAAGTATTTCGTTTCAAACAGCCGATTTTGACGTCATAAGGAGTTTTAATACTTTAAAACTATTATTTCTAACCGAAGAGGTTTATTTAATTAGCTGTATGATATGTTACGAGAATAATAATACCAATAATCAAAATACTTCAAATAGTGTACGAAAAAAAAAGGGTTTAATAAAACTATTTTGTTTAAAACAGCCTATTATAAAGTCTATAGTAGTTTTAATATGTTTGAAGTTAGATTACTAACCATAGACGTTTATTAAAATAGCTATAAGAAATATTACAAGAATATGATAAAAAAAAATCAAAATAACTCATACGATTAACAATGTTTATTGCAAGTATTTCGTCTTAAACAGCTTATTTTGACGTCAAAAGGACTTTTAATACTTTAAAACTAATATTCCTAACCGAAGAGGTTTATTTAATTAGCTGTATGATATATTACAAAAATATTAATACCAATATATAAAATAATTCAAATAATGAACGATAGACAATGTTTTTTGCAAATATTTGACTTAAACAGCTGATTTTGACTTCAAATGGAGTTTTAATATTTTATAACTGATACTCCTAACCGAAGAGATTTATTTAATTAGCAGTTTGATATCATACAAGATAGTTATAAATAAATATCGATTTAACTCAAATAATGTACGATAAGCAATGTTTCTTGGAAGTATTTCGTTTCAAACAGCCGATTTTGACGTCAAAAGGAGTTTTAATACTTTAAAAGTAATATTAGTAACCGAAACGATTTATTCAATCAGCTCTAGATATATTACAAGAATATTAATACCATTAATCAAAATAATTCAAACAGTGTACGATAAAATACGGTTTAATACAAGTATTTTGTTTAAAACAGCATATTATAACGTGTGTAGAACTTTTAATATGCTTAAAGTTAGATTACTAACCTAAGACGTTTATTAAATTAGCTGTAGGAAATTTTACCAGAATATTATTACGAAAAATCATAATAATTAAATAATGTGCGATAAACAATGTTTATTTCAAGTATTTCGTCTTAAATAGCCGATTTTGACGTCAAAATAAGTTTTAATACTTTAAAACTAATATTTTTAAACTAAAACATTTATCAAATTACATATACGAAATATTACAAAATAAATAAAAGTAAAAACTGAAATAACTCGAATAATGTACGATAAACAATGTTTATTGCAAGTAATTTGTCTTAAACAGCCAATTATAACGTCAAAAGAATATTTAATACTTAAAAACTAATATTCCTAACCGAAAAGGTTTATTTAATTACCTGTATGATATATTACAAGAATATTAATACTAATAATCAAAGAAAATCAAATAACGTACAGTATAAAAGGGTCTCATAAAACTATCTTGTTTAAAACAGCCTAATATAACGTCTTTAGTACTTTTAATATGTTTAAAGTTAGATTACTAACCGAATACATTTATTAAATAAGCTGAAGGAAATATTACTGAATATTATAAACAAAAATTAAATACCTAAATAATGTACGATAAACGATGTTTATTCAGGTATTTCGACATAAACAGCCGAATTTAACGTCAAAAGGACTTTTTACACCTTAAAACTAATATTTCTAACCAAGAGGTTTGTCTAATTATCTGTATGATATATTACAAGAATATTAAATCCAATAATTAAAAAAAATCAAATAGTGTACGATATAAAAGGGATTATGACAAGTGTTTTGTTTAAAACAGCGTAATATAACGTCTATAGTACTTTTAGTATGTTTTTAGTTAGATTAATAACCTAAAACGTTTATTAAATTACCTTTACGAAATCTTACAATAATATCTAACCTAAAATCGAATTAGCTCAATTAATTTACAATAAATATTGTGTATTGTAAGTTTTTCGTTTTAGATTGCCGATTTTGACGTCAAATTGGAGTTTTAATATTTTAAAACTAATATTTCTAACCGAAAACGTTTATTATATTACCTGCACAAGATAATACATTATAATAATAATTTAAAATCGGAATAACTAAATTAATGTACGATAAACAATGTTTATTGCAAGTATTTCGTCTTAAACTGCCGATTTTGACGTCAAAAGGACTTTTAATACTTTAAAACTAATATTCTCAATCGAAGAGGTCCCTTTAATTAGCTGTATAATATATTACAAGAATGTTAATACCTATAATTAAAATAATTCAAACAGTGTACGATAAAGAAGGGTTTAATAAAAGTGATTTGTTTAAAACAGCCTATTTAAACGTATTTAGTACATTTAAATGTTTAAAGTTAGATTACTTACCAAAGCAATTATTGAATTAGCTGTAGAAAACATTACAAGAATATTATTACGAATAATCCTAATAACTCAAATAATGATAATATACAATTTCTATTGTAAGTATTTCGTCCTAAACAGCTTATTTTGACGTCAAAAGAAGTTTTAATATTTTAAAACTAATCTTTCTAACCGAAGACGTTTATTAAATTACCTATACGAGATATTCGAGATAATTATAATTAAAAATCGAAATTACTCAAATAATGTACAGTAAAAAACTTTTATTGCAATTGTTTCGTCTTAAACAGCTGATTTTGACGTTAAATAGACTTTTAATAGTTTAAAAGTGATATTCCTAACCAAAAAGATTTATCTAATTAGGTGTATGATATATTACAAGAGTATTAATACAAATTATCAAAGTAATTCAAACAGAGTACGATAAAAAACTGTTTAATACAAGTATTTTTTTTAAACAGCATATTGTAACGTCATTGTACTTTTAATATGCTTAAAGTAAGATTACTAACCTAAGACGTTTATTAAATTATTTGTAGGAAATATTACGATAAAATTATAATGATAAACTATAATAATTATAATAATGTACGATAAACAATGTTTATTCAAAGTATTTAGTCTTAAATAGCCGATTTTGACGTCAATTTAAGTTTTAACACTTTAAAACTAATATTTCTAACCGAGAAGCTTGTTTAATTAGCTGTATGATATATTACAAGAATATTAATACCAATTATCAAAAAAAAACAAATAGTGTACAAAATATAAGGGTTTATGACGAGTAATTTGTTTAATACAGCCTAATATAACATCTAGAGTACTTTTAAAATGTTTAAAGTTCGATTACTAACCTAACACGTTTATTAAATTACCTTTTACGAAATCTCACAAGAATATTTAACCTAAAATCGAATTAGCTCAATTAATTTAAGTTATATTAGCTCAATTAATTTGAAACGAAAAGCTTACAATAAATATTGTTAACAATAAACATTGTTTATTGTAAGTTTTTCGTTTTAAATTGACGATTTTGACGTCAAAATGGAGTTTTAATACTTTAACACTAATATTTCTAATCGCAGACGTTTATTAATATACCAATACGAGATAATATACGATAATTTTTATTAAAAATCGAAATATATCAAATTATGTACAATAAACAATGTTTATTGCTAGTATTTTTTCTTAAACAGCCAATTTTGACATCTAAAGGAGTTTTAATACTTTAAAACTAATATTCCTAACCGAAGAGGTTTATTTAATTAGCTTTATCACATATTACAAGAATATTAATACCAATAATCAAAATAATTCAAACACCTTTCGATGAGAAAGGGTTTAATTCATGTGTTTTGTTTAAGACAGCCTACTATAACGTCTATAGTACTCAAAAATGTTTAAAGTAAGAAAAATAATCGAAGACGTTCATAAAATTAGCTGAACGAAATATTAAAAGAATATTATAACTAAAAATCGAACTAACTCAAATAATGTTCGAGAAACAATTATTATTGCAACTATTTCGTCTTAAATAAATTAAATAGCCAATTTTGACGTCAAATGGAGTTTTAATACTTTAAAGCTGATATTTTTAACCGAAGACATTAATTAAATCATCTTTAGAAAATATTACAAGAATATTATAACCTAAAATCGAAATAACTCAAATAATGTACTATAAACAATGTTTATCGCAAGTATTTCGACTTAAACAGCCGATTTTTACGTTAAAAGAGCTTTTAATACTTTAAAACTAATATTCCTCATCGAAGAGGTTTATTTGATTAGGTATATGATATATAACAGGAATATTGATACCAATAATCAAAATAATTAAAAATAGTGTACGATTAATAAGGGTTTAATACAAGTATTTTGTTTAAAATAGCCTAGTATGACGTCTATAGTACTTTTATTATGTTTATGGTTGGATAACTGACCAAAGACGTTTATTAAATTACTTTTACGAGATATTACAAAATAATTATAACCAAAAATCAGAATAACTATAATAATGAACGATAAACAATATTTATTGTATGTATTTCGAATTAAACAGCCGAATTTGACGTTAAAAGTAGTTCTAATTTTTTAAAACTAATATTCTTAGCCCAAGAGGTTCATTTGATTAGCTGTATGATAAATTACAAAAATATTAATACTAATATTAAAAATAATTCAATAACTACACGATAAAAGAGGGTTTAATATAAGTATTTTGTTTAAAACAGCCTAGTATAACGTCTATAGTACTTTTATTATGTTTAAAGTTAGATAACTAACCAAGGACGTTTATTTATATACATACTATTACGAGATATTACAAGATAAATATAACCTAAAATCAGAATAACTCAAATAATAAACGATAAACAATGTTTATTGTATGTATTTCGACTTAAACAGCCGATTTTGACGTCAAAAGGAGTTTTAATACTTTAAAACTGATACTTTTAACCAAAGACGTTTATTAAACTTTTTTTAGAAAATATTAAAAGAATATTATATTCTAAAATCTAAATAACTCAAATGATGTACGATAAACAGTGTTTATTGCAAATATTTCAACTTAAACAGCCGATTTTGACGTCAAATAGAGTTTTAATTCTTTAAAACTAATATTTACCATCGAAGTGGTTTATTTAATTAGCTGTATGGTATTTTACAAGAAAATTTTAACTACTATTAAAAATAACTCAAATACTGTACAATAAAAAAGGGATTAATACAAGTATTTTGTTTAAAGCAGCCTAGTATAACGTATATAGTATTTTTAATATGTTTAAAGTTAGATTACTAACCAAAGACGTTTATTAAATTACTTTTACGAGATATTAGAATACATTTATAACCAAAAATCAGAATAACTCAAATAATGAACTACAAACAATGTTTTTTGTATGTATTTCGACTTAAACAGCCGATTTTGACGTCAAAAGGAGTTTTAATACTTTAAAACTAATATTTCTAACCGAATTGGTTTATTAAATTAGCTGTATGATATATTCCGAATAAATTTTAGCTGATATTTGAAATAATTCAAATAATGTACGATAAAAAATGGTTTAATACAAGTACTTTGTTTAAAACAGCCTAGTATAACGTATATAGTACTTTTAATATGTTTAAAATTAGATTACTAACCAAAGACGTTTATTAAATTACTATTACGAGATATTACAATAAAATTATAACAAAAAATCAGAATAACTCAAATAATGAACTATATACTATGTTTTTTGTATGTATTTCGACTTAAACAGCCGATTTTGACGTCAAAAGGAGTTTTAATACTTTAAAACTAATATTTCTAACCGAATTGGTTTATTTGATTAGCTGTATGATATATTACGAATAAATTTTAGCTGATATTTAAAATAATTCAAATAGTGTACGATAAAAAATGGTTTAATACAAGTATATAGTTATATTGTTTAAAACAGCCTAGTATAACGTATATAGTACTTTTAATATGTTTAAAGTTAGATTACTAACCGAAGACGTTTATTAAATTACTATTACGAGATATTACAATAAAATTATAACCAAAAATCAGAATAACTCAAATAATGAACTACAAACACTGTTTATTGTATGTATTTTGATTTAAATAGTCGATTTTAAAGTCAAAAGGAGTTTAAATATTTAAAAACTAATATTCCTGACTAAAGACGTTTAATTGATTAGCTCTATGATATATTACAAAAATATTGATATCAATAATCGAATGAATTCAAATAGTGTACGATGAAAAATGATTTATTACAAATATTTTGTTTAAAACAGTTTTTTTTAATGCCTATTTGAATTTAATATGTTTAAAATTAGATTACTAAATAAAGACGTTTATTAAATTAGCTGTGGGAAATATTACAAACATATTGTAAACAAAAATCAAAATAAATAATATAATGTACGATAAACAATGTTTATTGCTAGTATTTCTAGTATTATCTTAACAGCCAATTTTGATGTTAAGGAGATTTAATACTTAAAAACTAATATTTTTAACTGACGACGTTTATTTAATTACTATTAAGAGATATTACATGATAGTTATAATTAAAAATCAAAATAATTTAAATAATAAACCATAAACAATGTTTAATATAATGTTTTGTCCTAAACAGCCGATTTTGACGTCAAAAGGACTTTTAATACTTTAAAACTAATATTTCTAACGGAAGAGGCTTATTTTATTAGCTGTATGATATATTACAAGAATATTAATACTTATATTAAAAATGATTCAAACAGTGTACGATAAAAAAAGGTTTAATACAAGTATACTGTTTAAAACAGCCTAGTATAACGTCTATAGTACTTTTAATATGTGTAAAGTTAGATTACTAACTACTGACGTTTGATAAATTACTATTACGAGATATTACATGATAATTAAAACCAAAAATCAGAATAACTCAAATAATGAACGATAAACTATGTTTTTTGTATGTTTTTCGACTTAAACAGCCGACTTTGAAGTCAAAAGGAGTTTTAATACTTTTAAACTAATATTCCTTACCGAAGAGGTTTATTTGATTAGCTATATGATATATTACAAGAATATTGATACCATCAATCAAAATAATTCAAGTAGTGTACAATTAAAAAAGGGTTTAATACAAGTATTTTGTATAAAACAGCTTTTTCTAATGTCTAATGTACTTTTAATATGTTTAAAGATAGATTACTAAATAAAGACGTTTATTAATTTAGCTTTAGGAAATATTACAAAAATATTAAATCCAAAAATCAAAATAAATTATATTAAGTGCGATAAACAATGTTTTTTGCAAGTATTTCGTCTCAAACAGCCGATTTTGATGTCAAAATGAGATTTAATACTCAAAAACTAATATTTTTAACCGCCAACGTTTATTTAATTATTATTACGAGAATTTACAAAATATTTATAATTAAAATCGAAATAATTCAAATAATGTACGAAAAACAATGTTTAATGTAAGTATTACGTCTTAAATAGCCGATTTTGACGTCAAGTAGTGTTTTAATACTTTAAAACTAGTATTTCTAACCGAAGACATTTAATAAATTACTTATACGAGATAATATAACATAATTATAATCAAAAATTAAAATAACTTAAATATAGTACGATAAACTATGTTTATTGCAAGTACTTCGTCTAAACAGCCGATTTTGATGTCAAATAGAGTTTCAATACTTTAAAACTAATATTTCTATCCAAAGTGGTTTATTTTAATAAGCTGTATGATATACTACTAGAATATTTATACAAATAATCGAAATAATTCAAACAGCGTAAGATAAAAAAGGGTTCAATACATGTGTTTTGTTTAAAACAGCCTATTTTAACGTCTAAGGTAGTTTTAATATGCTAAAATTTAGATTTTCAACCGAGTACGTTTATTAAATTAGCTGTACGATATATTATTACCAAAAAACATAATAACTCAAATATGGTACGATAAACAATGTTCATTGCAAGTTATTTGTCTCAAACAGCCGATTTTAGCGTCAAAAAGAGTTTTAATACTTCAAAACTAATATTTTTAACCGAAAAGATATATTTGACTAGCTGTATGATGTATTACAAGAATATCGATACAAATAATCAACATAATTCAAATAGTGTACAATAAAAAAGGGTAAAATACAAGTATTTTGTTTAAAACGGTTTATTTTAATGTTTATTGTACTTTTAACATTTTTAAAATAAGATTATTTATTAAAAACGTTTATCAAATTAGCTGTAAGAAATATTACAATAATATTGTAACCTAAAAACAAAATAACTTATATAATGTACGATTAACAATGTTTATTGCAAGTATCTCGTCTAAAACAGCCGATTTTGACATTAAAATGAGTTTTAATACTTTAAAACTGATACTTTAAACCGAAGACGTTTATTAAATTACCTTTAGAAAATATTAAAGGTATATTATATTCTAATATCAAAACAATTCATTTAATGTACGATAAACAATGTTTATTGCAAGTTTTTTGATTTAATCAGCCGATTTTGACGTCAAAAGGAGTTTTAGTACTCTAAAACTAATATTTTCAACCGAAGGGGTTCATTTTATTAGATGTATGATATTTTACATAAAATTTTAACTACAATTAAAATTAATTCAAATAGTGTATGATAAAAAAGGGTTTAATACAAGTATTTTGTTTAAAAAAGCCTTGTTTAAAATATATAGTACTTTTAATATGTTTAAGGTTAGATTACTAACCAAAAACGTTTATTAAATCACAATTACGAGATACTACAAGATATTATAACCAAAAATCAGATTAACTCAAATAATGAACTATAAACAATTTTTTTTGTATGTATTTAGACAAACAGCCGATTTTGACGTAAAAAGGAGTTTTAATTTTTAAAACTACATTTTTAACCGAAGAGAATTACTTGATTAGCTATATGATATATTACAAGAATATTGATACCAATAATCAAAATATTTCAAACAGTGTACGATAGAAAAGGGTTTAATAAAACTATTTTGTTCAAAACAGCCTATTATTAAGTCTATAGTAGTTTTAATATGTTTGAAGTTAGATTACTAACCATAGACGTTTATTAAAATAGCTATAGGAAATATTACAAGAATATGATAAACAAAAATCGAAATAACTCATACGATTAACAATGTTTATTGCAAGTATTTCGTCTTAAACAGCCGATTAAGACGTCTTAAGGTATTTTAATACTTTAAAACTAATATTCCTAACCGAAGAGGTTTCTTTAACTAGCTGTATGATTTATTACAAGAATATTAATGCCAATTATAAAATAATTCAAATAGTATACGATAAAAAAGGGTTTAATACAACTATTTTGTTTAAAATAGCCTAATATAACATCTATAGTACTTTTAATATGTTTAAAGATAGATTACTATCCAAATACGTTTATTAAATAAGCTTAAGGAAGTATTACAAGAGTATTATAAACAAAAAACGAAATAACTCAAATAATGTACAATAAACAATGCTTATTACAAGTATTTCGTCTAAAATAGGCGATTTTGATGTCAAAAGGAGTTTTAATACTTTAAAACTAATATTTCTGACCAAAGACGTTTATTATATTACCTTTACAAGATATTACAATATAATTATAATTAAAAATCGAAACAACTCAAATAATGTAAAGAAACACATTTTTTGCAAGTATTTCGTCTTAAACAGCCGATTTTGACTTCAAAAGGACTTTTAATACTTTAAAACTAGTATTCCTAACCTAAGAAGTTTATTTAATTAGCTGTATGATATATTACAAGAATATTAATACCAATAATCGAGATAATTGAAATAATGTACGATAAAAATGGTTTAATACAAATATTTTGTTTAAAACAACATATTATAACGTCTGTTGTACTTTTAATATGTGTTAAGTTAGATTACTAAACTAAGATGTTTATTATATTAGCTGTAGGAAATATTATACGAATATTATTTCCAAAAATCATAATAACTTAAACAATATACGATAAACAATGTTTACTGTAAGTATTTTGTCTTAAAAAACCGATTTCGACGTCAAAAGGAGTTTTAATACTTTAAAACTAATATTTCTAACCGAACACGTTTTTTAAATTATCTATACGAGATTTTCGAAATAATTATAATTAAAAATCTAAATAACTCAAATATTGTATGATATACAGTGTTTATTCGCAATATTTGTCTTAAACAATCGATTTTGACGTCAAAAGGAGATTTAATACTTAAAAACTAATAATTTCAACCGACGACGTTTATTAAATTACTATAAAGAGATATTACATGATAATAATAATAAAAAATCGAAAAAACTCGAATAATGTACGATAAACAATGTTTATTGCAAGTATTTCGTCTTAAATAGCTGATTTTGAAGTTAAATGGAGTTTTAATATTTTAAAACTAATATTTCTAACCGATACGTTCATTAAATTACTTATACGACTGTAACAAGATAGTTATAATTAAAAATCGAAATAATTCAAATAATGTACGATAAACAATGTTTACTGCAAGTATTTCGTTTCAAACAGCCGATTTTGACGTCATAAGGAGTTTTAATACTTTAAAACTATTATTTCTAACCGAAGAGGTTTATTTAATTAGCTGTATGATATGTTACGAGAATAATAATACCAATAATCAAAATACTTCAAATAGTGTACGAAAAAAAAAGGGTTTAATAAAACTATTTTGTTTAAAACAGCCTATTATAAAGTCTATAGTAGTTTTAATATGTTTGAAGTTAGATTACTAACCATAGACGTTTATTAAAATAGCTATAAGAAATATTACAAGAATATGATAAAAAAAAATCAAAATAACTCATACGATTAACAATGTTTATTGCAAGTATTTCGTCTTAAACAGCTTATTTTGACGTCAAAAGGACTTTTAATACTTTAAAACTAATATTCCTAACCGAAGAGGTTTATTTAATTAGCTGTATGATATATTACAAAAATATTAATACCAATATATAAAATAATTCAAATAATGAACGATAGACAATGTTTTTTGCAAATATTTGACTTAAACAGCTGATTTTGACTTCAAATGGAGTTTTAATATTTTATAACTGATACTCCTAACCGAAGAGATTTATTTAATTAGCAGTTTGATATCATACAAGATAGTTATAAATAAATATCGATTTAACTCAAATAATGTACGATAAGCAATGTTTCTTGGAAGTATTTCGTTTCAAACAGCCGATTTTGACGTCAAAAGGAGTTTTAATACTTTAAAAGTAATATTAGTAACCGAAACGATTTATTCAATCAGCTCTAGATATATTACAAGAATATTAATACCATTAATCAAAATAATTCAAACAGTGTACGATAAAATACGGTTTAATACAAGTATTTTGTTTAAAACAGCATATTATAACGTGTGTAGAACTTTTAATATGCTTAAAGTTAGATTACTAACCTAAGACGTTTATTAAATTAGCTGTAGGAAATTTTACCAGAATATTATTACGAAAAATCATAATAATTAAATAATGTGCGATAAACAATGTTTATTTCAAGTATTTCGTCTTAAATAGCCGATTTTGACGTCAAAATAAGTTTTAATACTTTAAAACTAATATTTTTAAACTAAAACATTTATCAAATTACATATACGAAATATTGCAAAATAAATAAAAGTAAAAACTGAAATAACTCGAATAATGTACGATAAACAATGTTTATTGCAAGTAATTTGTCTTAAACAGCCAATTATAACGTCAAAAGAATATTTAATACTTAAAAACTAATATTCCTAACCGAAAAGGTTTATTTAATTACCTGTATGATATATTACAAGAATATTAATACTAATAATCAAAGAAAATCAAATAACGTACAGTATAAAAGGGTCTCATAAAACTATCTTGTTTAAAACAGCCTAATATAACGTCTTTAGTACTTTTAATATGTTTAAAGTTAGATTACTAACCGAATACATTTATTAAATAAGCTGAAGGAAATATTACTGAATATTATAAACAAAAATTAAATACCTAAATAATGTACGATAAACGATGTTTATTCAGGTATTTCGACATAAACAGCCGAATTTAACGTCAAAAGGACTTTTTACACCTTAAAACTAATATTTCTAACCAAGAGGTTTGTCTAATTATCTGTATGATATATTACAAGAATATTAAATCCAATAATTAAAAAAAATCAAATAGTGTACGATATAAAAGGGATTATGACAAGTGTTTTGTTTAAAACAGCGTAATATAACGTCTATAGTACTTTTAGTATGTTTTTAGTTAGATTAATAACCTAAAACGTTTATTAAATTACCTTTACGAAATCTTACAATAATATCTAACCTAAAATCGAATTAGCTCAATTAATTTACAATAAATATTGTGTATTGTAAGTTTTTCGTTTTAGATTGCCGATTTTGACGTCAAATTGGAGTTTTAATATTTTAAAACTAATATTTCTAACCGAAAACGTTTATTATATTACCTGCACAAGATAATACATTATAATAATAATTTAAAATCGGAATAACTAAATTAATGTACGATAAACAATGTTTATTGCAAGTATTTCGTCTTAAACTGCCGATTTTGACGTCAAAAGGACTTTTAATACTTTAAAACTAATATTCTCAATCGAAGAGGTCCCTTTAATTAGCTGTATAATATATTACAAGAATGTTAATACCTATAATTAAAATAATTCAAACAGTGTACGATAAAGAAGGGTTTAATAAAAGTGATTTGTTTAAAACAGCCTATTTAAACGTATTTAGTACATTTAAATGTTTAAAGTTAGATTACTTACCAAAGCAATTATTGAATTAGCTGTAGAAAACATTACAAGAATATTATTACGAATAATCCTAATAACTCAAATAATGATAATATACAATTTCTATTGTAAGTATTTCGTCCTAAACAGCTTATTTTGACGTCAAAAGAAGTTTTAATATTTTAAAACTAATCTTTCTAACCGAAGACGTTTATTAAATTACCTATACGAGATATTCGAGATAATTATAATTAAAAATCGAAATTACTCAAATAATGTACAGTAAAAAACTTTTATTGCAATTGTTTCGTCTTAAACAGCTGATTTTGACGTTAAATAGACTTTTAATAGTTTAAAAGTGATATTCCTAACCAAAAAGATTTATCTAATTAGGTGTATGATATATTACAAGAGTATTAATACAAATTATCAAAGTAATTCAAACAGAGTACGATAAAAAACTGTTTAATACAAGTATTTTTTTTAAACAGCATATTGTAACGTCATTGTACTTTTAATATGCTTAAAGTAAGATTACTAACCTAAGACGTTTATTAAATTATTTGTAGGAAATATTACGATAAAATTATAATGATAAACTATAATAATTATAATAATGTACGATAAACAATGTTTATTCAAAGTATTTAGTCTTAAATAGCCGATTTTGACGTCAATTTAAGTTTTAACACTTTAAAACTAATATTTCTAACCGAGAAGCTTGTTTAATTAGCTGTATGATATATTACAAGAATATTAATACCAATTATCAAAAAAAAACAAATAGTGTACAAAATATAAGGGTTTATGACGAGTAATTTGTTTAATACAGCCTAATATAACATCTAGAGTACTTTTAAAATGTTTAAAGTTCGATTACTAACCTAACACGTTTATTAAATTACCTTTTACGAAATCTCACAAGAATATTTAACCTAAAATCGAATTAGCTCAATTAATTTAAGTTATATTAGCTCAATTAATTTGAAACGAAAAGCTTACAATAAATATTGTTAACAATAAACATTGTTTATTGTAAGTTTTTCGTTTTAAATTGACGATTTTGACGTCAAAATGGAGTTTTAATACTTTAACACTAATATTTCTAATCGCAGACGTTTATTAATATACCAATACGAGATAATATACGATAATTTTTATTAAAAATCGAAATATATCAAATTATGTACAATAAACAATGTTTATTGCTAGTATTTTTTCTTAAACAGCCAATTTTGACATCTAAAGGAGTTTTAATACTTTAAAACTAATATTCCTAACCGAAGAGGTTTATTTAATTAGCTTTATCACATATTACAAGAATATTAATACCAATAATCAAAATAATTCAAACACCTTTCGATGAGAAAGGGTTTAATTCATGTGTTTTGTTTAAGACAGCCTACTATAACGTCTATAGTACTCAAAAATGTTTAAAGTAAGAAAAATAATCGAAGACGTTCATAAAATTAGCTGAACGAAATATTAAAAGAATATTATAACTAAAAATCGAACTAACTCAAATAATGTTCGAGAAACAATTATTATTGCAACTATTTCGTCTTAAATAAATTAAATAGCCAATTTTGACGTCAAATGGAGTTTTAATACTTTAAAGCTGATATTTTTAACCGAAGATATTAATTAAATCATCTTTAGAAAATATTACAAGAATATTATAACCTAAAATCGAAATAACTCAAATAATGTACTATAAACAATGTTTATCGCAAGTATTTCGACTTAAACAGCCGATTTTTACGTTAAAAGAGCTTTTAATACTTTAAAACTAATATTCCTCATCGAAGAGGTTTATTTGATTAGGTATATGATATATAACAGGAATATTGATACCAATAATCAAAATAATTAAAAATAGTGTACGATTAATAAGGGTTTAATACAAGTATTTTGTTTAAAATAGCCTAGTATGACGTCTATAGTACTTTTATTATGTTTATGGTTGGATAACTGACCAAAGACGTTTATTAAATTACTTTTACGAGATATTACAAAATAATTATAACCAAAAATCAGAATAACTATAATAATGAACGATAAACAATATTTATTGTATGTATTTCGAATTAAACAGCCGAATTTGACGTTAAAAGTAGTTCTAATTTTTTAAAACTAATATTCTTAGCCCAAGAGGTTCATTTGATTAGCTGTATGATAAATTACAAAAATATTAATACTAATATTAAAAATAATTCAATAACTACACGATAAAAGAGGGTTTAATATAAGTATTTTGTTTAAAACAGCCTAGTATAACGTCTATAGTACTTTTATTATGTTTAAAGTTAGATAACTAACCAAGGACGTTTATTTATATACATACTATTACGAGATATTACAAGATAAATATAACCTAAAATCAGAATAACTCAAATAATAAACGATAAACAATGTTTATTGTATGTATTTCGACTTAAACAGCCGATTTTGACGTCAAAAGGAGTTTTAATACTTTAAAACTGATACTTTTAACCAAAGACGTTTATTAAACTTTTTTTAGAAAATATTAAAAGAATATTATATTCTAAAATCTAAATAACTCAAATGATGTACGATAAACAGTGTTTATTGCAAATATTTCAACTTAAACAGCCGATTTTGACGTCAAATAGAGTTTTAATTCTTTAAAACTAATATTTACCATCGAAGTGGTTTATTTAATTAGCTGTATGGTATTTTACAAGAAAATTTTAACTACTATTAAAAATAACTCAAATACTGTACAATAAAAAAGGGATTAATACAAGTATTTTGTTTAAAGCAGCCTAGTATAACGTATATAGTATTTTTAATATGTTTAAAGTTAGATTACTAACCAAAGACGTTTATTAAATTACTTTTACGAGATATTAGAATACATTTATAACCAAAAATCAGAATAACTCAAATAATGAACTACAAACAATGTTTTTTGTATGTATTTCGACTTAAACAGCCGATTTTGACGTCAAAAGGAGTTTTAATACTTTAAAACTAATATTTCTAACCGAATTGGTTTATTAAATTAGCTGTATGATATATTCCGAATAAATTTTAGCTGATATTTGAAATAATTCAAATAATGTACGATAAAAAATGGTTTAATACAAGTACTTTGTTTAAAACAGCCTAGTATAACGTATATAGTACTTTTAATATGTTTAAAATTAGATTACTAACCAAAGACGTTTATTAAATTACTATTACGAGATATTACAATAAAATTATAACAAAAAATCAGAATAACTCAAATAATGAACTATATACTATGTTTTTTGTATGTATTTCGACTTAAACAGCCGATTTTGACGTCAAAAGGAGTTTTAATACTTTAAAACTAATATTTCTAACCGAATTGGTTTATTTGATTAGCTGTATGATATATTACGAATAAATTTTAGCTGATATTTAAAATAATTCAAATAGTGTACGATAAAAAATGGTTTAATACAAGTATATAGTTATATTGTTTAAAACAGCCTAGTATAACGTATATAGTACTTTTAATATGTTTAAAGTTAGATTACTAACCGAAGACGTTTATTAAATTACTATTACGAGATATTACAATAAAATTATAACCAAAAATCAGAATAACTCAAATAATGAACTACAAACACTGTTTATTGTATGTATTTTGATTTAAATAGTCGATTTTAAAGTCAAAAGGAGTTTAAATATTTAAAAACTAATATTCCTGACTAAAGACGTTTAATTGATTAGCTCTATGATATATTACAAAAATATTGATATCAATAATCGAATGAATTCAAATAGTGTACGATGAAAAATGATTTATTACAAATATTTTGTTTAAAACAGTTTTTTTTAATGCCTATTTGAATTTAATATGTTTAAAATTAGATTACTAAATAAAGACGTTTATTAAATTAGCTGTGGGAAATATTACAAACATATTGTAAACAAAAATCAAAATAAATAATATAATGTACGATAAACAATGTTTATTGCTAGTATTTCTAGTATTATCTTAACAGCCAATTTTGATGTTAAGGAGATTTAATACTTAAAAACTAATATTTTTAACTGACGACGTTTATTTAATTACTATTAAGAGATATTACATGATAGTTATAATTAAAAATCAAAATAATTTAAATAATAAACCATAAACAATGTTTAATATAATGTTTTGTCCTAAACAGCCGATTTTGACGTCAAAAGGACTTTTAATACTTTAAAACTAATATTTCTAACGGAAGAGGCTTATTTTATTAGCTGTATGATATATTACAAGAATATTAATACTTATATTAAAAATGATTCAAACAGTGTACGATAAAAAAAGGTTTAATACAAGTATACTGTTTAAAACAGCCTAGTATAACGTCTATAGTACTTTTAATATGTGTAAAGTTAGATTACTAACTACTGACGTTTGATAAATTACTATTACGAGATATTACATGATAATTAAAACCAAAAATCAGAATAACTCAAATAATGAACGATAAACTATGTTTTTTGTATGTTTTTCGACTTAAACAGCCGACTTTGAAGTCAAAAGGAGTTTTAATACTTTTAAACTAATATTCCTTACCGAAGAGGTTTATTTGATTAGCTATATGATATATTACAAGAATATTGATACCATCAATCAAAATAATTCAAGTAGTGTACAATTAAAAAAGGGTTTAATACAAGTATTTTGTATAAAACAGCTTTTTCTAATGTCTAATGTACTTTTAATATGTTTAAAGATAGATTACTAAATAAAGACGTTTATTAATTTAGCTTTAGGAAATATTACAAAAATATTAAATCCAAAAATCAAAATAAATTATATTAAGTGCGATAAACAATGTTTTTTGCAAGTATTTCGTCTCAAACAGCCGATTTTGATGTCAAAATGAGATTTAATACTCAAAAACTAATATTTTTAACCGCCAACGTTTATTTAATTATTATTACGAGAATTTACAAAATATTTATAATTAAAATCGAAATAATTCAAATAATGTACGAAAAACAATGTTTAATGTAAGTATTACGTCTTAAATAGCCGATTTTGACGTCAAGTAGTGTTTTAATACTTTAAAACTAGTATTTCTAACCGAAGACATTTAATAAATTACTTATACGAGATAATATAACATAATTATAATCAAAAATTAAAATAACTTAAATATAGTACGATAAACTATGTTTATTGCAAGTACTTCGTCTAAACAGCCGATTTTGATGTCAAATAGAGTTTCAATACTTTAAAACTAATATTTCTATCCAAAGTGGTTTATTTTAATAAGCTGTATGATATACTACTAGAATATTTATACAAATAATCGAAATAATTCAAACAGCGTAAGATAAAAAAGGGTTCAATACATGTGTTTTGTTTAAAACAGCCTATTTTAACGTCTAAGGTAGTTTTAATATGCTAAAATTTAGATTTTCAACCGAGTACGTTTATTAAATTAGCTGTACGATATATTATTACCAAAAAACATAATAACTCAAATATGGTACGATAAACAATGTTCATTGCAAGTTATTTGTCTCAAACAGCCGATTTTAGCGTCAAAAAGAGTTTTAATACTTCAAAACTAATATTTTTAACCGAAAAGATATATTTGACTAGCTGTATGATGTATTACAAGAATATCGATACAAATAATCAACATAATTCAAATAGTGTACAATAAAAAAGGGTAAAATACAAGTATTTTGTTTAAAACGGTTTATTTTAATGTTTATTGTACTTTTAACATTTTTAAAATAAGATTATTTATTAAAAACGTTTATCAAATTAGCTGTAAGAAATATTACAATAATATTGTAACCTAAAAACAAAATAACTTATATAATGTACGATTAACAATGTTTATTGCAAGTATCTCGTCTAAAACAGCCGATTTTGACATTAAAATGAGTTTTAATACTTTAAAACTGATACTTTAAACCGAAGACGTTTATTAAATTACCTTTAGAAAATATTAAAGGTATATTATATTCTAATATCAAAACAATTCATTTAATGTACGATAAACAATGTTTATTGCAAGTTTTTTGATTTAATCAGCCGATTTTGACGTCAAAAGGAGTTTTAGTACTCTAAAACTAATATTTTCAACCGAAGGGGTTCATTTTATTAGATGTATGATATTTTACATAAAATTTTAACTACAATTAAAATTAATTCAAATAGTGTATGATAAAAAAGGGTTTAATACAAGTATTTTGTTTAAAAAAGCCTTGTTTAAAATATATAGTACTTTTAATATGTTTAAGGTTAGATTACTAACCAAAAACGTTTATTAAATCACAATTACGAGATACTACAAGATATTATAACCAAAAATCAGATTAACTCAAATAATGAACTATAAACAATTTTTTTTGTATGTATTTAGACAAACAGCCGATTTTGACGTAAAAAGGAGTTTTAATTTTTAAAACTACATTTTTAACCGAAGAGAATTACTTGATTAGCTATATGATATATTACAAGAATATTGATACCAATAATCAAAATATTTCAAATAGTGTACGATCAAAAAAGGTTTAAAACTTGTTCAAAACAGATTATTTTAATGTCTATTGTCCTTTTAATATGTTTAAAGATAGATTACTAAATAAAGACAATTATTATTTTAGCTGTAGAAAATATTACTAAAATATTTAAACGTTAAATCGAAATAGTTCATATAATGTACAATAAACAATGTTTATTGCAAGTATTTTGTCTTAAACAGCTCATTTTAATGTCAAAAAGAGATTTAATACTCAAAAACTAAAATGTATAACCGACGATATTTATTTAATCACTTTTACGAGATATTGCAAAATAATTTTAATTTAAAATCAAAAAAACTCAAACATAACTACGATTAACAATGTTTATTGCAATATTTTGTCCTTAACAGCCGATTTTGACGTCAAAAGGACTTCTAATACTTTAAAATTAATAATTCTAACAGAACAGTTTTATTTGATTAGCTGTATGATATATTACAAGAATATTAATACCAATATCCAAAATAATTCACACAGTGTACGATAAAAAAGGGTTTAATACAAGTGTGCGGTTTAAAACAACCTATTATATCGTTTACAGTGCTTTTAATATGCTAAAAGTTGGATTACTAATCTAATACATTTATTAAATCAACTGTACCAAATATAACAATAATATTTTTACCAAAAATCATAATAACTCAAATAATGTACAATAAATAATGTTTATTGTAAGTTATTTGTCTTAAAAAGCCGATTTTCACGTCAAAAGGAGTTTTAATATTCAAAACTAATATTTTTAAACGAAGACGTTTACAAAATCACCTTTAGAAATTTTCAAAAGAATATTATATCCTAAAACTGAAATAACTCTAATACTGTACGATAAACAATATTTATTGCAAGTTATTCGACTTAAACAGCCGATTTTGACGTCAAAAGGAGATTTAATACCCAAAAAACTAATAATTTCTACCGAGGAAGTTTATTAAATTACTATTACGAGGTATTTTAATATAATAATAATTTAAAATCAAAATAACTCAAATAATGTACGATTAACATTGTTTATTGCAAGTATTTCGTCTTATTTAGCCAATTTTGACATAAAAAAGAGTTTTAATACGTTAAAACTAATATTTCTAACCGATACGTTTTTTATATCACCTTAACGAGATACTACAAGATAATTATAATCTAAAATCAAAAAAACTCAAACATAACTACGATTGACAATGTTTATTGGAATATTTTGTCCTTAACAGCCGATTTTGACGTCAAAAGGACTTGTAATACTTTAAAATTAATAATTCTAACAGAACAGGTTTATTTGATTAGCTGTATGATATATTACAATAATATTAATACCAATAATCAAAAAAATTCTATTAATGAACCATAAACAATGATTATTGCAAGTATTTTAACCTAAACAGCGAATTTTGACGTCAAAAGGAGTTTTAATATTTTATAACTAATAATCCTAACCGAAGAGGTTTGTTTAATTAGCAGTGTGATATATTTAAGAATATTAATACCAAGAATAAAATAATTCAATAGTGTACGATAAAAAAGATTTTTCTAAAGTATTCTGTTAAAAACAGCCTAATATAACGTCTATAGTACTTTTAATATGTTTAAAGTCAGATTACTAACCTTAGACGTTTATTAAATTAGCTGTACGAAATATAACAATAATATTATTACCAAAAATGATAATAACTTATACAATGTATGATAAACAATGTTTATTGCGAGTTATCGTCATAGACAGCCGATTTTGAGGTCAAACGGAGTCTTAATTATATATAACTACTATTTTTAACAAAAGAGGTCTATTTAATTAGTTGTAAAAATTATTACAAGAATATTATAAACGAAAACCGACAAACTCAAATAATGTACATGAAACAATGTTATAACAAGTTTTTCGTCTTAAATAGCGAATTTTGACGTCAAAAAGAGTTTTAATACCTTAAAACTAATTTTTCTAACCATAGAGGTTTATTAAATTACCTTTACGAGATATTACAAGATAATTATAATTTAAAATACAAATAACTCAAATAATGTACGATAAACAATGTTCCTTGCAAGTATTTCGTCTTAAACAGCCGATTTTGACGTCAAAAGGAGTTTTAATACTTTAAATCCAATATACCTAAACAAAGATGCTTTTTAAATTATTTATAAAGTATTTAGTCTTATAGAGACGATTTTGACGTCAAAAGGAATTTTAATACTTTAAAACTAAAATATCTTACCGAAGAGGGTTTAATAAATTATGTATACGAGATAATAAATGATAATTATAATTAAAACCGAAATAACCGAAATAATGACCAGTCGGTATCGGACCACATTAGCAATTGTAATGTTTGTAAAAATGAAAAAATAACTGCTAATAATTTTGGAATTTTGAAAGAATGTAGAAATAAATTTGAGACCCTAATAAGTGAAGCTCTACTAATTAAACGCTATAATCCAATTTTAAATAAACAATTAATTAAACCGGGTATTACCCATACATTAAGAATTTTTGATTAGTTTGATATATATTAGTGTAAAAAAAAAATTTGTTAGTACTTATGTAAAATGTTTTTTTTTTTTTTTATTAGAGTTTATAATCTTAATTTATAAAATTTTTATATAATGTATCACTTAGAAATTTTTTTTGTATACTTAGTTGTTTATCACTAATTTTATTTATTTTTGCACAGTAATTTGTTGATAATGACTTATTGAAAGTCGAAACGTCGTCATGCGAATAAATTTTAAACGTAGAATGTGTTTCTTACTGAATTGGTAAATAATATTATTACAAAAAATGATAATTACTTAAATAATGTAGGATAAACATTGTTTATTGCGAGTTATTTGTCTTGGACAGCCGATTTTGACGTCAAAAGGAGTTTTAATATTATATAACTACTTTTTTTTAACAAAAGACGTTTATTTAGTTGGCCGTAGACAATATTACAAATATATTTTAAATAAAAACCGAAAAACTCAAATAATGTACAATAAACAATGTTTTTTACAAGTATTACGTCTTAAATAGCTGATTTTGACGTCAAAAGGAGTTTTCATACTTTAAAACTAAGTATTCTAACCGAAGACGTTTATTATTTTACCTTAACGAGATATTACAAGATAATTATAATTAAAATCAAAATAACTCAAATAATATACGATAAAGAAGGTTTCTTGCAAGTATTTGGTCTTAAACAGTTAATTTTGACGTCAAAAAGACTTTTAACACTTTAAAATTAATGTTCCTAACCAAAAAGGTTTGTTAAATTAGCTGTATGATATATAACAAGAAAATTAACTCCAATAATCTAAATAATTCAAACAGTATACGATAAAAAAAGGTTTAATACAAGTATTTTGTTTAAAACAGCCAACTTTAACGTATATAGTACTTTTTATATGTTAAAAGTTAGATTACTAACCAAAGACGTTTATTAAATTAGCTGTACCAAATATTATAAGAATATTGTAACTAAAAATCGAAATAACTTAAATAATATGCAGTAAACATTCTTTATTTTAAATTAATTAAATTATTTCGATTTTTAGTTACAATATTTTATAATATTTATACGTTTTAAGTTAGATTACTAACCTAAGACCTTTATTAAGTTAGGTTGGGAAATATTACAAAAATATTATTATTAAAAATTATAATAACTCAAATAGTGAATGATAATTAATGTTTATTGCAAGTTATTCTACTTAAACAGCCAATTTTGAAGTAAAAAGCAGACTTAATACTTAAAAACTATTAATTTTAACCAAAAACGTTTATTAAATTACTTTTAAAAGATATTACAATATAACAATAATTTAAAATTAAAATAACTCAAATAATGTACAATAAACAATGTTTATAGCAAATATTTAGTCATAAATAGCTAATTTTAACGTCAAATGAGTTTTAACAAATTTAAACTAATATTTCTAACTGAAGATGTTTATTAAATTACTAAAATGAGATATTATTAGATAATTATAACTAAATTCAATATAAATCAAATAATGTACGATAAACAATCGTTCTTGTAAGTATTTCGTCTTAAACAGCCGATTTTGACGTCAAAAGGAGTTTTAATACTTTAAATCCATTATACCTAAACAAAGATGCTTTTTAAATTAGTTTTACGAAATAAAACAAGATTATAACCTAAAATCGAAATTACTCAAATGATGTACGATAAACGATGTTTATTGCAAGTATTTCGTCTTAAATAGCCGATTTAGACGTCTAAAGGAATTTTAATACTTTAAAACTTACATTCGTAGCCATAGAGATTCAATCAATTAGCTGTATAATATTCTACAAGAATATTAATACCAATAATTAATAATTTAAATAGTGTACGATAAGAAATTGTATGCTACAAATATTTGGTTTTAAACAGCCTATTATAATGTCTATAGTGATTTTAATACGTTTAAAGTTAGATTACTAACCTAAGAACTTTATTAATTTAGCTGTAGGAAATATTACAATAATATAATTACCAAAAATCATAATTAAAAAAGCAATGTATGATAAACAATTATTATTGCAAGTTATTCGATTTAAACAGCCGATTTTGACGTCAAAACGAGTTTTAACACATTAAAACTAATATTTTTAACCGAAGACGTTTATTATATTTTCTTACGAGATATTATGAGATAATTATAATTAAAAATCGTAATAACTTAAACTATGTACGATAAACAATATTTATTTCAAGTATTTCGTCTTAAACAGCCGATTTTGAAGTCAAAAGGAGTTTTGATACTTCAAAACTAGAATTCTTAACCGAAGAAGTTTATTTTATTAGCTGTATGATATTCTACAAGATTATTATTACTAATAATCAAAATATTATAAATATTTTACGATAAAAAAGGGTTTAATAGAATTGTTTTATTTAAAACAGCCTATTATAATGTCTATAATACTTTTGATATGTTTAAAATTAGATTACTAACCTTAGACATTTATTTAATTAGCTGTACGAAAAATAACAATAATACTAACACCTAAAATGATATTAACTTGAAAAATTTTAATAAAAAATGTTTATTGCAAGTTATTCGTCTTAGACAGTTGATTTTGACGTGAAAAGGAGTTTTAATATTATATAACTACTATTTTTATCAAAAGATGTTTATTTAATTAGCTGTAGAAAAAGTTACAACAATATCATGAAAAAAAACCGATAAACTCTAATAATGTACAATAAACAATGTTTATTACAAGTATTTCGTCTTAAATAGTGGATTTTGACGTCAAAAGGAGTTTTTATACTTCAAAACTAAGTTTTCTTACCGAAGACGTTTTTGTATAAAACCTTTACGAGATATTACAAGATAATTATAATAAAAATTGAAATAACTTAAATAATGTACGATAATTGTTTATTGCAAGTATTTCGTCTTAAACAGCTCATTTTAATTTCAAAAAGACATTTAATACTCAAAAACTTCAATTTTTAACCGACGACATTTATTTTATCACTATTACGAGATATAACAAGATAATTATAATTAAAAATCGAAACAATTCAAACAATGTACTATAAACAATGTTTTTTGCAAGTATTTTGTGCTGAACAGCCGATTTTGACGTCAAAAGGACTTTTAATACTTTAAAATTAATATTTCTAACCGTACAGGTTTATTTGATTAGCTGTACGTTATATTACAGGAATATTAATATCAATGTCTAAAGTAATTCAAACAGTGTACGATAAAAAAGGGTTTAATACAAGTGTATGGTTTAAATCAGCCTATTATAACGCCTACAGTACTTTTAATTTGTTTAAAATAAGATTACTAACTTAAGACGTTTATTTAATTAACTGTAGGAAATATTAAAATAATATTATTACAAAAATCATAATAACTCACATAATATACAATAAACAATGTTCATTGCAAGTTATTTGTCTTAAAAAGCCGATTTTGACGTCAAAAGGAGTTTTAATATTCAAAAATAATATTTTTAACTGAAGACCTTTATTAAATCACATTTAGAAATTTTTAAATAATATTATAACCAAACATCGAAATAACTCGATTAACGTAAGAGATATAATGTTTATTGCAAGTATTTCGACTTAAACAGAAGATTTTGACGTCAAAAGAAGTTTTATTACTTTATAAGTAATATTTCTAACCAAAGAGGTTTATTTTGATTAGCTGTATGATATATTACAAGAATATTAATACCAATAATCAAAATAATTTAAACAGCGTACGATAAAAAAGAATTAAATACATGTGTTTAGTTTAAAACAGGCTATTATAACGTCTACAGTACTTTTAATATGCTAAAAGTTTGAAGAATAACCGAAGACGTTAATAAAATTAGCTATACTAAAAATTACAAGAATATATTAAATACAATTCGAATTAACTTATATAATGCACGATGAACAATGTTTATTGCAAGTATTTCGACTTAAACAGCCGATTTTGACTTCAAAAGCAGACTTAATATTTAACAACTAATAATTTTAACCAAGAACGTTGACTAAATTACTATAACGAGATATTAAAAAATAATGATAAATTAAAATCGAAATAACTCAAATAATTTACGATAAACAATGTTTATTGCAAGTATTTCGTCGAAAATAGCTAATTTTGACGTCAAAAGGAGTATTAACACATTAAAACTAATATTTCTAACCGAAGACGTTTATTATATTACCTTTACGAGTTATTATGAGATAATTATAATTAAAAATCGAAATAACTAAAATTATGTACGATAAACAATATTTATTTCAAATATTTCGTCTTAAACAGCCGATTTTGACATCAAAATGAGTTTTGATACTTCAAAACTAGAATTCTTAACCGAAGAAGTTTATTTAATTAGCTGTATGATAAATTACAATTATATTAATACTAATAAACGAAATAGTTTAAATATTTTACGATAAAAAAGGGTTTAATAGAAGTGTTTTGTTTAAAACAGCCTTCTATAACGTCTATTATACTTTTGATATTTTTAAAGTAAGATTACAAACTAAAGACGTTTATTAAAGTAGCTGTAAGAAATATTACATAGGTATGTATTATAACCAAAAATCAAAACACCTCAATCAATGTAGAAAAACAATGTTTATTGCGAGTATTTCGTCTTAAACAGCCGATTTTGATGTCAAAAGGAGATTTATTACCAAAAAACTGATATTTCAAACAACGACGTTTATTTAGATAATATTACGAGATATTACAAGATAATTATATTGTAAATCGAAAAAAGTCAAATAATGCACGATAAACAAATTTTACTACAAGTGTTTTTTGTCAAAAAGAGCCGATTTTAAAGTTAAAAGGACTTTTTATATTTTAAAACTGATATTCCTAACCGAAAAGATTTATTTAATTAGGTGTATGATATATTACAAGACTATTAATACCAATAATCAAAATATTTTAAACAGTTTACGATAAAAAAGGGTTAAATTACCTTTACAAAATATTACAAAAATATTGAATCCTAAAATCGAAATAACTCAAATAATGTACGATAAACAATTTTATTGCAAGTATTTCGTCTTAAACAGCCGAATTTTGACGTCATAGGAGTTTTAATATTTTAAAACTAATATTCCTAACTGAAGATGTTTATTTTAATTAGTAATATGAAATATTACAAGAATATTATTACCAATAATCAAAATAATTGAAACATCGTAGGATGAAAAAGGTTTAATACATCTATTTTTTTTCAAACAGCCTTCTATAATGTCTATAGTACTTTTAATATGTTTAAAGTTAAAATACTAATCGATGACGTTTATAAAATTAGCTGTACGAAATATTACTAGAATATAATAACCAAATATCGAACTAACTCAATTAATGTTCAAGAAACAAATATTATTGAAACTATTTCGTCTTAAATAGCAAATTTTGACGTCAAAATAAGTTTTAATATTTTAAACTGATAAAATTAACCAAAGATGTTAATTCAATCATCTTTAGAAAATATTACAAGAATATTATAACATAAGATCGAAATAACTGAAATAATGTACGATAAACAATGTTTATCGCAAGTATTTTGACTTAAACAGCCGATTTCGCCGTCGAAAGGACTTTTAATACTTTAAAACTAATATTTCTAACGAAAAAGAATTATTTAATTAGATGTATGATATATTACAAAAATATTAATACTAACATTAAAAATAATTCAAACAGTGTACGATAAAAAAGGGTTTAATACAAGTATTTTGTTTAAAACAGCCTAGTATAACGTTTATAGTACTTTTAATATGTTTAAAGTTAGATTATAAACCAAAGACGTATATTAAATTACTATTACGAGATATTACAAAATAATTACAAACAAAAATCAGAATAAATCAAATAATGAACATATCACAATATGTTTTTCGACAAACAGCCGAATATGACGTCAAAAGGAGTTTTAATTTTT
The DNA here is from genome assembly GCF_965202585.1 of Thalia democratica. Lineage (NCBI taxonomy): Eukaryota > Metazoa > Chordata > Thaliacea > Salpida > Salpidae > Thalia > Thalia democratica. The sequence goes on along the minus strand of NC_139169.1, from coordinate 51,909,879 downwards.
TAAAACTAACATTCCTAACCAAAGAGAATTACTTGATTAGCTATATGATATATTACAAGAATATTGATACCAATTATCAAAATAATTCAAATAGTGTACGATAAAAATGGGTTCAATACTTGTTTAAAACAGATTAATTTAATTTCTATTGTATTTTTAATATGTTTATAGTTAGATTACTAAATAAAGACGTTAATTAATTTAGCTGTAGAAAATATTACAAAAATATTTAAACGAAAAATTGAAATATTTCATATAATGTACGATAAACAATGTTTATTGCAAGTTTTTCGTCTTAAACAGCTCATTTCAATGTCAAATAGAGATTTAATACTTAAAAACTAAAATTTTCAACCTACGACATTTATTTAATCACTATTACGAGATATTACAAGATAATTATAATTAAAAATCGAAACAACTCAAACAATGTATAATAAACAATGTTTATTACAAGTATTTTGTCCTGAACAGCCGATTTTGACGTCAAAAGGACATTTAATACTTTAAAATTAATATTACTAACCGAACAGGTTTATTTGATTAGTTGTATGATATATTACAAAAACATTAATTCCAATATCCAAAATAATTCAAACAGTGTACAATAAAAAAGGGTTTAATACAAGTGTTCGGTTAAAAACACCTATTATAACGCCTATAGTACTTTTAATATGTTTAGAATTAGATTACTAGCCTAAGACGTTTTTTAAATTAACTGTAGAAGATTATTATTACAAAAATCATAATAACTCATATAATGTACGATAAACAATGTTCATTGCAAGTTATTTGTCTTAGAAAGCCGATTTTGACGTCATAAGGAGTTTTAATATTTAAAACTAATATATTTAACCGAAGAAGTTTATTAAATCACCTTTAGAAATTTTCAAAATAATATTATGACCAAATATCGAAAAAACTCGAATGATGTACGAGAAATAATGTTTCTTGCAAGTTTTTCGACTTAACTAGCCGATTTTGACGTCAAAGGAGTTGTAATATTTGAAAACTAATAGTTCTAACCAAAGAGATTTATTTTAATTAGCTGTATGATATATTACAAGAATATTAATACCAATAATCAAAATAATTCAAACAGCGTACGATAAAAAAAGGTTTAATACATGTGTTTTGTTTAAAACAGCCTATTATAACGTCTACAGTACATTTAATATGCTAAAAGTTAGATTATTAACCTAAGACGTTTATTAAATTAGCAGTACGAAATATACCAATAAAATTATTAGAAATATCATAATCACTTAAATAATGTACGATAAACTATGTTAATTACTATTATTTTTACTACAAATTACTATTACGAGATATTACAAGATAATTATAACAAAAAATCAGAATTACTCAACTAATGAACGATAAACAATGTTTATTGCAAGTTATTTGTCTTAAAAAGCCGATGTTCATGTCAAAAGGAGTTTTAATATTCAAAACTAGTATTTTTAACCGAAAACGTTTATTAAATCACCTTTACAAATTTTTAAAAGGATATTACAACTAAATATCGAAACTACACAAATAATGAACGAGAAATAATGTTTATTATAAGTATTTCGACTTAAACAGCCGATTTTGACTTCAAAAGGAGTTTAAATACTTTAAAACTAATATTTTTAACCGAAGAGGTTTATTTGATTAGCTGTATGATTTATTACTAGAAAATTTTATCTAAGATTAAAAATAATTCAAATTATGTACGATAAAAAAGGGTTTAATACAAATATTTTGTTTAAAACAGCCTAGTTAACATATCTAGTACTTTTAATATGTTTAAAATTAGATTACTAACCAAAAACGTTAATTAAATTACTGTTACGAGATATTACAAGATAATTAAAACCAAAAATCAGAATAACTCAAATAATAAACGATAAACAATGTTTATTGTAAGTATCTCGACTTAAATAGCCAATTTTTACGTTAAAAGGAGTTTTAATACTATAAAATTATGTTATCTAACCGAAGACGTTTAATTTATTACCTTTACAAGATATTACTAGATAATTATAAAAAAAATCGAAATAACTCAAATAATGTACGATAAACAAGGTTTCTTGTAAGTATTTCGTCTAAAAAGCCGATTTTGACGTCAAACGGAGTTTAAATACTTTAAAACTAATATTCCTAACCGAAGAGGTTTATTTGATTAGCTGTATGATATATTACAAGAATATTGATACCAATAATTAAAATAGTTCAAATAGTTTAGGATAAAAAGGGGTTTAATACAAGTATTTTGTTTAAAAAAAATTGTTTTAATGTCTGTTGTACTTTTATTATGTCTAAAGTTAGATTACTAATAAAGACGTTTATTAATTTAGCTCTAGAAAATATTACAAAAATATTCAAAAAAATCGAAATAACTCATATAATGTACGATAAGCAATGTTTATTGCAAGTATTTCGTCTTAAACAGCTCATTAATGTTAAACAATTTTTAATACTCAAAAACTAAAATTTTTAACCTACGTCTATCATTTAATCACTATTATGAGATATTACAAGATAATTATAATTAGAAATCTAAACAACTCAAACAATGTACGATAAACATTGTTTATCGCAAGCATTTTGTCCTAAACATCCGATTTTGACGTCAAAAGGACTTTTGAATTTGAAATTAATATTCCTAACCAGGTTTATTTGATTAGCTGTATGATACATCACAAGAATATTAATACCAATAATCAAAATAATTCAAACAGTGTACGATAAAAAAGGGTTTAATACAAGTGTACGGTTTAAAACAGCCTATTAAAACGCCTATAGTACTTTTAATATGTTTAAAGTTAGATTACTAACCTAAGACGTTTATTAAATTAACTGTAGGAAATATTAGAAGAATATTATTACGAAAAATCATAATAACTCAAATAATGAACGATAAACTGTGAATAATGCAAGTATTTCGACTTAAACATCCGATTTCGACGTCAAAGGAGTATAGAACTTCAAAATTAATATTCCTAACCGAAGAGGTGAATTTAATTAGCTGTATGATATATTACAAGATTAATAATTCTAAAAATAAAATAACTTAAATAGTGTACGATAAAAAAGGGTTTAATACAAGTATTTTGTTTAAAACGGCCTCTTATTACGTCTGTAGTAATTTTAAGGTGTTTAAAGTTATATTATTAACCGAAGCAATTATTAAATTAGCTGTAAAAATATAACAAGTATATTTTAAAAAAAATCAAAATAACTCAAATATTGTACGATAAACAATGTTTCATGCAAGTATTACGACTTTAATAGTCGATTTTTACGTCAAAAGTAGTTTTAATATTTTAAAACTAATATTCCTAACCGAAAAGGTTAATTTAATTAGCTGTAAGATATATTACAAAAATATTAATACTTATATTATAATAAATCAAATAGTGAACGAAAAAAAGTGTTTTAATACTAGTATTTTGTTTAAAACAGCTTAATATAACGTCTATAGTAGTTTTAATATGTTTTAAAGTTAGATTACTAAATAAAGACGTTTATTAAATTATCAGTAGGAGATATTACAAGAATATTATACACCAAAATCGAAAAAACTCATATAATGTACGATAAACATAGTTAATTGCAAGTTTATCGTCTTAAACAGCAGATTACGATGTCAAAGAGGATCTAATACTCAGAAACTAATATTTTTAGCCGACGACATTTATTTAATTACTATTACGAGATATTACAAGACAATTATAATTAAAAATCGAAATAATTCAAATATTCTACGATTAAAAATGTTTAATGATAGTATTTCGTCTTAAACGGCCAATTTTGACGTCAAAAGGAGTTTTATTACTTTAAAACTAATATTTCTAACCAAAGACGTTTATTAAATTACCTATACGATAGAATCCAAGATTATTATAATTAATATTTTAAATAACTTAAATAATGTACGATAAACAATGTTTATTGCAAGTATTTCGTTTAAACAGCCGATTTTGATGTCATAAGGAGTTGTAATACTTTAAAACTATTATTTCTAACCGAAGAGGTTTATTTTGATTTGCTGTATGATACATTTCAAGAATAATAATACCAATAATCAAAATAATTCAAACAGCATTTGATAAAAAAGGGTTTAATACATGTGTTTTGTTTAAAACAGCCTATTATAACGTCTACAGTACTTTTAATATGCTATAAATTAGATTTAGCATATTAACATATAGCTAACCTAAGACGTTTATTAAGTTAGCTGTAGGAAAAATTACAATAATATTATTACCAAATATCATAATAACTCAAATTCTGTACGATAAACAATATTTATTGCAAGTTATATGTCTTAAAAAGCGAATTTCAACGTCAAAAGGAATTTTAATATTCAAAACTAATATTTTTAACCGAAGACGTTTATTAAATCACCTTTAGAAATTATTGAAAGAATGTTATATTCTAAAATCAATATAACTCAAATAATGTACGAGAAATAATGTTATTGCAAGTATTTCGACTTAAACAGCCGATTTTGACGTCAAAAGGAGTTTTAATACTTTAAAACTAATATTTATAATCAAAATAGTTTATTTGATTTGCTGTATGATAAGTTACAAGAAAATTTTATCTAAAATTAAAAATAATTCAAATATTGTACGATAAAAAAGGGTTTAATACTAGTATTTTATTTAAAACAGCCTAGTATAACGTATCTAGTACTTTTAATATGATTAAAGTGAGATTACTAACCAAAGACGTTTATTAAATTACTATTACGAGATTTTACAAGATAATTATAACCAAAAATTAGAAGAACTCAAATAATAAACGATAATCAATGTTTATTGTATGTATTTCGACTTAAACAGCTGTCATTGACGTCAAACGGAGTTTAAATACTTTTAAACTAATATTCCTAACCGAAGAGGTTTATTTGATTAGCTGTTTGATATATTACAAGAATATTGATACGGGAAATCAAAATAATTCAAATAGTTTACGATGAAAAGGGGTTAAATAAAAGTATTTTGTTTAAAAAAGTTTATTTTAATGTCTATTGTACTTTTAATATGTTTAAAGTTAGATTAATAAATAAAGACGTTTATTAAATTTTCTGTAGAAAATATTACAAGAATATTATAACAAAAAATCGAAATAACTCATATAATGTACGATAAACTATGTTTATTGGAAGAATTTCGTCTTAAACAGCCAATTATGATGTCAAAAGGAGATTTAATACTCAAAAACTAATATTTTCAACCGACGACATTTATTTAATAACTTTCAAGAGATATTACAAGATAGATATAATTAAAAATTGAAATAATTCAAATAATGTACGATAAACCATGTTTAATGTAAGTATATCGTCTAAACAGCCGATTTTGACGCTAAAAGGAGTTTTAAGTCTTAAAAACTAATTTTTCGAACCGAATACGTTAATTAATATACCTATACGATATGATACAAGATGATTATAATTAAAAATCGAACTAACTCAAATAATGTACGATAAACAATTATTATTGCAAGTATTTCGTCTTAAATTGCCGATTTTGACGTTAAATTAAATTTTAATACTTCAAAACTGATATTTTTAACCGAAGAAGATTATTGAATCAATCACTTTTACAAAATATTACAAGAATATTACGTCCTAAAATCGAAATTACTCTAATAATGAGCGATAAAAAATGTTTATTTTATATATTTCCAATTAAACAGCCAATTTTCACGTCAAAAGGACTTTTAATACTTTAAAACAAATATTTCTAACGAAAGTGGTTTATTTGATTAGCTGTATGTTATATTACAAAAAATATGAATACTTATATTAAAAATAATTTAAATAGTGTCAACAAAAAAGGGTTTAATACAAGTATTTTGTTTAAAACAGCCTAATATGACGTATATAGTACTTTTAATATATTTAAAGTTAGATTACTAACCAAAGACGTTGATTAAATTACTGTTACGAGATATTACAAGATAATTATAACCAAAAATCTTAATAACTCTAATAATGAACGATAAATAATATTTACTGTTTGTATTTCGAATTGAACAGCTGATTTTTACGTCATTAGGAGTTTTAGGTTTTTAAAACTAATAGTCCTAGCCGAAGAGGTTTATTTCATTAGCTTTATGATAAATTAAAAAAATATTAATACTAATATTAACAATAATTTAAATACTGAACGATAACAGAGGGTTAAATATTAATATTTTGTTTAAAACAACCTAGTATAACGTCTATAGTACTTTTAATATGTTTAAAGTTACATTACTAACCAATGACGTTTATTAAATTACTATTCCAACATATTACAAGATAATTATAACCAAAAATCAGAATAACTCAAATAATGAACGATAAACAATGTTTATTGTATGAATTTCGATTGAAACAGCTGATTTTGACGTCAAAAGGAGCTTTAATAATTTTAAACAAATATTCTTAACCAAACATTTTTATTTGATCAGCTGCGTGATATATTACAAAAATATTGATACCAATAATGAAAATAATTCAAATAGTGTACGATAATAAAAGGTTTAATACAAGTATTTTGTTTAAAACAGCATATTATAACGTCTATTGTACTTTTAATATGCTTAGAGTTAGATTACTAACCTAAGACGTTTAGAAAATTTGCTAAAGGAATTATAACGAGAATATTATTACAAAAAGTCATAATAATTCAAATAATTGACAATAAACATTGTTTATTGCAAGTATTTCGTTTTAAACAGCCGATTTTGATGAAAAATTAAATTTTAATACTTTAAAACTGATATTTGCCACCGAAGACGTTTATTAAATCACTTTTACAAAGTACTACAAGAATATTATATCCTAAAAATCGAATTAAATGTAAAAAGGTACGATAAACAATGTTTATTGCAAGTATTTCGTCTCAAACAGCCGATTTTGACGTCAAAAGGCGTTTTAATACTTTAAAACTAATATTCCTAGCAGAAGACGTTTTTTTTAATTACCTGTAGAAATTTTACAAGAATAATAATACCAATAATCAAAACAACTAAAACATCGTCTAGTGAAAAAACTTTCACACATGTATTTTGTATAAAACAGCCTACTATAACGTCTAAAGTACTTTTAATATGTTTAAAGTTATAATACTAACCGAAAACATTTATAAAATTAGCTGTACGAACTCTTACAAGAATATAATAACCAAAAATCGAACTAACTCAAATAATGTACGAAAAACAATTATAAATTGCAACTATTTCGTCTTAAATTGCCGATTTTGACGTCAAAAGACATTTTAATACCTTAAAACTAATATCCTCACCGAAGTGGTTTATTTGATTAACTTTATGATATATTACAGGTATATTAATACTAATAATCAAAATAATTCAAATTAGTGTACAATAAAAAAGTTTTAAAATAAGTATTTTTTTTAAGAAGCCTACTTAAACGTCTATAGCACTTTTAATATGTTTAAAGTTGGATTACTTACCGAAGACGTTTATTAAATGAGCTGTACGTAAAATTACTAGAATATTATAACCAAAAATCGAAATAACTCAAAAAATGTACGATAAACAATTATTATTGCATCTATTCGTCTAAAATTGCCGATTTTGACGTCAAATTAAATGTTAATACTTTAAAACTGATATTTTTAACCGAAGACGTTTATTAAATAACCTTTACAAAATATTACAAAAATATTGAATCCTAAAATCGAAATAACTCAAATAATGTACGATAAACAATTTTTATTGCAAGTATTTCGTCTTAAACAGCCGAATTTTGACGTCATAGGAGTTTTAATACTTTAAAACTAATATTCCTAACCGAAGATGTTTATTTTAATTAGTAATATGAAATATTACAAGAATATTATTACCAATAATCAAAATAATTGAAACATCGTAGGATGAAAAAGGTTTAATACATCTATTTTTTTTCAAACAGCCTTCTATAATGTCTATAGTACTTTTAATATGTTTAAAGTTAAAATACTAATCGATGACGTTTATAAAATTAGCTGTACGAAATATTACTAGAATATAATAACCAAATATCGAACTAACTCAATTAATGTTCAAGAAACAAATATTATTGAAACTATTTCGTCTTAAATAGCTAATTTTGACGTCAAAATAAGTTTTAATATTTTAAACTGATAAAATTAACCAAAGATGTTAATTCAATCATCTTTAGAAAATATTACAAGAATATTATAACATAAGATCGAAATAACTGAAAAAATGTACGATAAACAATGTTTATCGCAAGTATTTTGACTTAAACAGCCGATTTTGACGTCAAAAGAATTTTCAATACTATAAAACTAATATTCATAACCCTCAGAGGTTTAGTTGATTAGCTATATGATATATTACAGGAATATTAATACCAATCATCAAAATAATTCAAAATAGTGTACGACAAACAAGGGTTCAATACATGTATTTAGTTTAAAACAGCCCACAATAACGTTTTTAACACTTTTAATATGTTTAAAGTTTGATTACTAACCGAAGACGTTTATTAAATAAGCTGTACGAAATATTACAAGAATAATATAACCAAAAATCGAAATAACTCAACTAATGTACGATAATCAATGTTTACTGCAAGTTTTTCATCTTAAACAGCCGATTTTGACTTCAAAAGGAGTTTTAATACTTTAAAACTAATAATCTTAACTGAGAGGTTTATTTTAATTAGTTGTATGAAATATTACAAGAAAATCAATACCAATAATCAAAAAAAATCAAAAAGTGTACGATATAAAACGGTTTAATACAAGTATTTTGTTTAAAACAGCATACTATAACGTCTATTGTACTTTTAATATGCTTAAAGTTAGATTACTAAACTAAGACGTTTATTAATTAAGCTGTGAGAAATATTACGAGAACATTATAACGAAAAATCATTATAATTCAAATAATGTACGATAAACAATATTTATTGCAAGTATATCGTCTTAAATAGCAGATTTTGATGTCATATGGTGTTTTAATACTTTAAAACTGCTATTTCTAAACGAAAACGTTTATTAAATTACATATACGAAATATTACAAGATAAATTAAATTAAAAATCGAATTAACTCAAATAATGTACGATAAACAATGTTTATTGCAAGTATTTCTTCTTAAACAGTCAATTTAGACGTCAAAAGGACTTTTAATACTTTAAAACTAATATTTCTAACCGTAGAGGTTTATTTAATTAGCTGTATGTTATATTAAAAGAGTATTAATACTAATAATCAAAGAAAATCAAATAGTGTACGATATATAAGGGTTTATTAAAATTATCTTGTTTGAAACAGCCTAATATAACCTCTATAGTACTTTTAATATGTTTAAAGATAGATTACTAACTAAATACGGTTATTAAATAAGCTAAGGAAATATTACAAGAATATTATAAACATAACTCGAAATAACTCAAATAATGTACGATAAACGATATTTATTGCAAATATTTTGATTTTGACGTCAAAAGGAGTTTTAACACTTTATAACTCATATTTCTGACCGAGTTATTTGTTTAATTAGCTGTATGATATATAACAAGAATATTAATACCAATAATTAAAAAAAATCAAATAGTGTTAGGTATAAAAGGGTTTATGACAAGTAATTTGTATAAAACAGCCTAATATAACGTCTATAGTTTTTTAATATGTTTAAGGTTAGAATACTAACCTAAAACGTTTATTAAATTATCTTTACGAAAAATTACAAGAATATTTTACCTAAAATAGTTTTAGCTCAAATAATTACAATAAAAAATGTTTATTGCAAGTGTTTCGTTCTAAACAGCCTATTGTAACGCCAAAAGTAATTTTCATACTTTAAAATTAATATTTTAAAACGAAGAAATTTATTTATTCTTTTTACAAGAAATTACGAGATAATTAAAACCAAAAATCGAAATAATTTAACAATGACGATAAACAATGTTACTTGCAAGTATTTCGTCTTAAACAGCCGATTTTCACGTCAAAAGGAGTTTTAATACTTTAAAACTAATATTCCTAAGCGAAGAGGTTTATTTTATTAGCTATATGATATATTACAGGAATATTAATACCAATTCTAAAAATATTTCAAACCTCGTACGATGAAAAAGGGTTTAATACAAGTATATTATTTTAAACAGCCTAGTATAACGTCTATAATACTTTTAATATGTTTAAAGTTAGACTATTAACCGAAGACGTTTATTAGATAAGCTAAACGAAATATAACAAGAATATTATAACTAAAAATCGAGATAACTTAAGTAGTGTACGAGAATCAATTATAATTGCATCTATTTCGTCTTAAATTGCCGTCATTGACGTTAAATTAAATTTAAATACTTTCAAACTGACATTTTTAACCGAAGACGTTTATTAAAGAACGGTTACGAAATATTCAAAGAATTATACAACCACGAATCAAAAAGACTCAATTAATGTATGACAAACAATGTTTATTGCAAGTATTTTGTTCTAAACAGCCTATTTTGACCTCAAAAGGAGTTTAAATATTTTAAAATAATATTTCTAACCGAATAGGCTAATTTCGTTAGCTGTATGACATATTACATTAATAATATTACCAAAAATCATAAAAACTCAAATAATGTACGAAAAACAATTATAAATTGCAATTATTTCGTCTTAAATTGCCGATTTTGACGTCAAAAGGAGTTTTAATACTTTATTATTAATATTCCTATCCGAAGAGGTTTATTTTAATTAGCTGTATGAAATATTACAATGATATTGATATAAATATTTAAAAAAATTCAATTATCGTACAATGAAAAAGGTTTAATACATCTAATTTGTTTAAAACAGCCTACTATAACGTCTATAGTACTTTTAATATGTTTTAAGTAAGAATACTAACCGATGAAGTTTATAAAATTAGCTGTACGAAATATCACAAGAATATTAAAACCATAAATCGAATTAACTCAAATAATGTTCGAGAAACAATTATAATTGCATTTATGTCGTCTTAAAAAGCCAATTTTGACGTCAAATGTAGTTTTAATACTTTAAAACTGATATTTTTAACCGAAGACGTTTATTAAATCACCTTTACCAAATATTACAAGAATATTATATCCTAAAATCCAAATAACTCTAATAATAAACGATAAAGAATATTTATTACAAGGTATTCGACTTAAACAGCTGATTTTGACGTCAAAAGGAGATTTAATACTTATAAACTAATAATTTTTACCGATGACGTTTATTAAATAACTATTACGAGGTATTACAATATAATAATAATTAAAAATCGAAATAACTCAAATAATGTACGACAAAAATGTTTATTGGAATATTTCGTCTTAAATAGCCAATTTTGACGTAAAAAAGAGTTTTAATACTTTAAAACTAATGTTTCTAACCGATACGTTTATTATATTTCCTTCACGAGATACTACAAGATAATTATAATTAAAAGTAAAATAACTTAAGTAATGTACGATAAACAATGTTTATTCCAAGTATTTCGTCTTAAACAGCCAATTTTGACGTCAAAAGGACTTTTAATACTTTAAAACTAATATTTCTAACCGAAAAGGTTTATTTATTTAGCTGTATGATATATTACAAGAATATTAATACCAATAATCAGAATAATTCAAATAATGAACCATAAACAATGTTTATTGCAAGTATTTTGACTTAAACAGTGAATTCTGCATCAAAAGGAGTTTTAATATTTAATAATTATTAAACCTAACCGAAGAGGTTTGTTTAATTAGCTGTATGATATATTACAAGAATATTAATACTAATATTAAAATAATTCAAATAGTGTACGATAAAAAAAGGGTTCAATATAAGTATTTTGTTTAAAACAGCCTAATATATTTTCTATAGTACTATAGTATATTAAAAGTTAGATTACTAACCTTAGACGTTTATTATATTAGCTGTACGAAATATAACAATAATATTATTACCAAAAATGATAATAACTTAAATAATGTATGATAAACAATGTTTATTGCGAGTATTCGTCTTAAACAGTCAATTTTGACGTGAAAGGGAGTTTTGATTATATATAACTACAATTTTAAACAAAAGAAGTTTGTTTTATTAGTTGTAAAAAATATTACAAGAATATTATATACAAAAACAGACAAACTCAAATAATGTAAAATGAACAATGTTTATTACAAGTTTTTAGTCTTAAATAGCGGATTTTGACGTCAAAATGAGTCTTAATACTTTAAAACTAATATGTCTAGCCAAAAACGTTTATTATATTACCTTTACGAGATATTACAAAATAATTATAATGAAAAATCGAAATAACTCAAATAATGTACGATAAACAATGTTTCTTGCAAGTATTTCGTCTTAAACGACCGATTTTGTTGTCAAAAGGAGTTTTATTACTTTAAAACTAATATTCCTAACCGAAAATTTTATTTAATTAGCTGCATGATATATTGAAAGAATATTAATAACCAATAATCATAATAATTAAAACAGTGTATGATAAATAAGGGTTTAATACAAGTATTTTGTTTAAAACAGCCAATTTAAACGTATATAGTACGTTTAATATGTTCAAAGTTAGATTACTAACCAAAGACGTTTATTAAATTAGCTGTAGGAAATAGCACAAGAATATTATTACGAAAAATCATAATAAGTCAAATAATGTACAATAAAAAATCTTAATTATATGTTATCGTACTTTATAATCAAAAACGTTTATTTAAATAACTGTTCTAAATTATACAAGAATATTATAATTATAATATTATAATTAAAATCTAAAAAACTCAAATAATTTACGATAAACAATGATTATTGCAAGTATTTCGTCTTAAACAGCCAATTTTAACATCGAAAGGAGTTATAATAAAAAAAAACAAATCTTATTAATCGAAGAGGTTTAATTAATAACCTGTATGATACATTACAATATTATAAATACTATTAACCAAAATAATTCAAATAGTGTACGATTAAAAAGAGTTTAGTACAAGTATTTTGTTTAAAACAGCCTATTTTAACGTCTACAGTACTTTTAATATGTTTAAAGTTAGATTACTAACCTAAGACGTTTATTAAATTAGCTGTACGAAATATTACAAAAATATTATTACCATCAATCGAAATATCTCTAATAATGTACGATAAACAGTGTTTATACAAGTATTTCGTCTTAAAACCCGATTTTGATGTCAAAAGGATTTTTGTAACTTTAAAACTAATACTTTTAGTCAAAGACGTTTATTAATTTACCTTGACGAAATATTACAAGAATATTACAACCAAAAATTGAAATAACTCAAATAATGTACGATAAACAGTGTTTATACAAGTATTTCGTCTTAAACAGCCGATTTTGACGTCAAAAGTAGTTTTAATACTTAAAAACTAATATTTTTAGCCGAAGACGTTTATTAAATTAGCTGTACTAATAATTACATGAATATAATAACTAAAAATCGAAATAGCTCAAATGATGTACGATAAACAATGTTGATTGCAAGTATTTAGTCTTAAACAGCCGATTTTGATGTCAAAAGTAGTTTTAATAATTATGACTATAATTCAAAACCAAAGAGGTTTATTTAATTAGCTGTATGATATATTACTACAATTTTAATACCAATAATCAAAGTAATTCAAATAGTATACGATAAATAAGTGTTTAATACAGGTATTTTGTTTGAAACAGTCAATTATAAGGTCTATAGTACTTTTAATATGTTTAAAGTTAGATTGTTAACCATAGACGTTTATTAAATTAGCTGTACGAAATATTACGAGAATATTATACCAAAAATTGAATCAATTTAAATAATTTACGATAAACAATGATTATTGTAAGTACCTCGTCTTAAACAGCCGTTTTTGACATCAAAAGAAATTTTAATACTTTAAAACTAATATTATTGACCAAAGACGTTTATTAAATTAGCTTTACAAAATATAACAAGAATATTGTAACCAAAAATTAAAATAACTCAAAGCAATGTACGATAAATTATGTTAATTACATGTATTTCCTATAAAACAACCGATTTTGACGTCAAAAAGAGTTTTAATACTTATAAACGAATTTTCCTAACCGAACACGTTTATTAAATTAGCCGTAAATATTATTCGTATAATATTAATCCCAATAATCAAAATAATTCAAATAGTGTACGATTAAAAAGAGTTTATAATAGGTATTTAGTTTATAACAGCCTATTATAAAGTCAATAGTACTTTTATTATGTTTTAAGTTAGATTACTGACCAAAGACGTTTATTAAACTAGCTGTAGTTAATAATACGAGAATATTATAACCAAAAATCGAAATGACTCAAATAATGTACGATAAACAATGTTTATTTCAAGTATTTCGTTTAAACAGATGATTTTGACGTCAAAAGGAGTTTTAATACTTTAAATCTAATATTTTAAACGAAGATTTATTTAATTAGCTGTATGATATTTTACAGGTTTATTAATACCAATATACAACACAATTCAAATAGTTTACGTAAAAAAAGGGTTTAATACAAGTTTTTGATTTAAACAGCCTTTTATAACGTCTATAGTACTTTTAATAAGTTTAAAGTTAGATTACTTACCAAAAACTAGTTAGATTATTAGTTTATTAAATTATCTGTACGAAATAATACAAGAATATTATAACTAAAAATCGAAATACCTATAATAATGTACGATAAACAGTGTCTTATTCAAGTATTTCGTCTTAAACAGCCGATTCTGACGTCAAAAGAAGTTTTAATACTTTAAAACTATTATTTTTAACCGAAGGCGTTTATTAAATTAGCTGTTTGAAATATTACAACAATATTATAACCAAAAATCCAAATAACACAAATAATGTACGAAAAATAATGTTTATTGCAAGTATTTCGACTTAAATAGCCAATCCTAACATTAAAAGGAGAAATATAATTTAAAACTAATATTTCTTACCGAAGACGTTTATTTAGTTAGCTGTATGATATATTACAAGAGTATTAATATCAAAAATCAAAATAACTAAAATAGTGTACGATAAATAATGTCTATTAGAAGTATATTGTCTTAAATAGCCTATTTTTAAGTCAAAAGGAGTTTTAATACTTTAAAACTTATTTTTCTAACCAAAGAGGTTTATTTAATTAGCTGTACGAAATATTACTATAATATTAATACGAACAATCAAAATAATTCAAATAGTCTCAATAAACAGAGTTCAATACAAGTATTTTGTTTAATACAGCCTATTATAACGTCTCTAGTACTTTTAATATGTTTAAAATTAGATTACTAATAAAGATGTTTGTTAAATTAGCTCTAATAAATATTACAAGAAGATTAAAACCAAAAATATAAATAACTCAAATAATGTATGATAAACAATTTTTATTGCAAGTATTTTGTCTTAAACAGCCGATTTTGACGTCAAAAGGAGTTTTAATACTTTCAAACTAATATTTTTAACCTAAGAGGTTTATTTAAATAGCTTTGTGATATATTTCAAGAATTTTAATACCAATAATCAAAATAATTCAAATAGTGTACGATAAAAAAGGGCTTATACAAGTATTTTGTTCAAAAAAGCCTACACAAATTCTTTTGTACTTTTGATATGTTTGAAGTTAGCTTACTAACCAAAGACGTTGATTAAATTAGCTGTACGAAATATTTCAAGAATATTATAATCAATTATCGAATTAACTTAAAAAAAGTACGATTAAAAATGTTTATTGCAAGTATATCGTCTTAAACAGCCGATTTTGACGTCGAAAGGAGTTTTAATACTTTGTAAAAATATTTTAAACCGAATAGGTTTATTTAATTAGCTGTATGATTTAATACAATATTATTTATACAAATAAACAAAATTATTCAAATAGTGTACGATAAAAAAGAGTTTAACACAAATATTTTGTTTAAAACAGCCTATTATAACGTCTATAGTACTTTTAATATGTTTAAAGATAGATTACTAACCAGATACGTTTATTAAATTACTTTTACTAAAGATTACAAACTATTATAACCAAAAATCAAAAATTCTCAAATTATGTACGATAAACAATGTTTATTGCAAGAATTTCGTCTCAAGTAGCCGATTTCACGTCAAAAAAAGTCAAAAGGAGTTTCATGTTGATTTCAATTATTACTTATTTAGCTGTATGATACTGTCGCTAACCCGGGTTTCTACTTATACACTTTTATTGGCCTGATTTACAACGCAGCGTGAGCTCTATATTGTATAGTAGAAGTCCCCAAGATAACACTTAAATTTTAGTCGACTT
Organism: Thalia democratica; assembly: GCF_965202585.1. Lineage (NCBI taxonomy): Eukaryota > Metazoa > Chordata > Thaliacea > Salpida > Salpidae > Thalia > Thalia democratica. Next base: position 51,893,615 of record NC_139169.1, on the reverse strand, counting down.
AAATAAACTAATATGAATTACTTACTATTTACTAAAGGTTTAATAAATCAGTTACTTATACTAATTTAAACTTAGTTCGAATCTTTGATAATGATTATATTTACAATGAATTTGCGAAACGAAAAGATGATAAAATACTGCACAACATTACACTAATAAACCAAATTATCAATTCTTTTAAAAGACGACAATACTCGAATAAAAGAAACTAAAAACTAAATGTTTTAACCTAACTGAAAAAGTGTTCTAAAATCGAAATCAACTCTACAACAAGATTGAAACCATTAAAACTTAAGTGCAGCGAAAAGCTGCACTGACTTCATTCTGCTGCAATTCAGTAGAAACTATAAGAAGTCTAAATTACTCGAGATTGTTGAATTTATACTCGCTTGAGAAAAAAGAAGAAAGTTAAAAAGAGACAATTACCGCGTAAGCGGCACATTTTCTCCTCTTACCTTCGTACTTTAAGAATTTATTCTTAGTTTTCCGAAAAAAAAAACCATAATTTTTATTCATTAACACTTGTAAGAATACTTAAAACTCCCTATAAAGAAAAATTAACGAAAAACGACCACCGACTTTTATCTCCTTAGTTTAAAAAGCATTACTTTACTTGAAAAATTCTATAAACTAATTTAAAATACACAAAATTAATAATAGTATGATACAGTTTTCAAAATGACAGACAAATGTAGAACGTTTAAAAAATTTCTTCGCTGCTGGAACTCGCTCCGCCCTTGTACATCACCACGTCGTTTGACCGGTTTATGCTGATCCGTCTCCTCGCCTCACCTAACGGTCTGTTGGCGCTACGGATTCCGCCTCCTCGCCTCACCTTAGCGGTCTGTTGGCGCTACGGATTCCGTCTCCTGGCCTCACCTAACGGTCTGTTGGCACTACGGAATCCGTCTCCTGGCCTCACCTAACGGTCTGTTGGCGCTACGGAATCCGTCTCCTGGCCTCACCTCACGGTCTATTGGCGCTACGAAATCCTCTGATCCGTCTCTCCATACATCTCCTCTTTCATCTCCTCGTTCCTCTCCTCGTACATAAGTCTCCTCGTACCGCTCCTCGCCGATTCGTTTTTCGAGCCGTTCGTGCGAAAGTGCAATTAGAATGTACGTCACTACTTGATATCAATTTTAAAAACAAGTTAAAACATTAAAAAATAAAAAAATTCAATTTACAAACTTATATGCTACTAGTTAACAACAACATTACATTAATCAATTAGTCTATTTATATTTTAATTTTAAAGTTTGTTAAGTTTCAAAGCAATTGAGAAACATTTTTGGCTCCAATCAATATACAGTAATTCTCTACAAGTTTTAAAATAAAAAACATTTCACATTTTACACGAGTTAGTTGACAAAACAAGCGTTCACATGCGTCTCAAAAGTTTAAACTTTTTTTCGTAAAAATATAGCCAGTGAACTTGTACTGATTTTGAAAACTTTAATATTCTAACAAGTTTTAAACAAAATTGTTTTTTATTTTCAGATTTTAAATACCGGGTAAGACATTTAATAGCTCGAAAGACCTCGTTAAAAATTATTTTTTGTAAGTACGGTTAGATTTAAAACAACAAAAAACATGCCAATAAAGTTTGTTACAAGCAATTAACAAGGTCATTGTAAAAACTGTAAATATTATAATTTAAAATTTGAACTTAAAATTGTTGCTAAATATAAAACTAAATTAAGCTTAATAACTTTAAGACATTTCACTTTAATAACCGATTATGCACTCGAAAACAAGTTTTAATAACCTCATACAAATATATTTACAAGGACGAACGAAAAACAGTAATGTTTTTACATACAGTTTAAAAAGTTTCTTATCCGTTATAGTTCAAATTAAAACGACTGTTTAAAAACAAAACAATTAAACTTTACAGTTGCTAACTTTTCTAGACGTTTGTTTATATTTGTTCTTTTTGTTATAAGAAAGTTTTATTATTAGAAGCATTTAATTTCATTTTAATTTTTAGTGAACATTTCTCATTTGATAAAATGTTTAAAACCATTTAACGATATTTAATTAATTTGACAAAACGGCGGAACAACTTGAAAACAAGACTAAATTTTGTTTAAACTTGCTCGTACAAGTAAAAACGCTTCAACAATGAATTGCAATAATATCATACACCACCAATACATTTTAGTTCTAACACATGTCGATTGGCCTTTCCCAAACCGCTTTAACATAAAATTAAACACAATACAACTAATTAGCATAAGAAAAAAACAACTCAAATCTATCACAAACTCGAACTACCTAGTTGTTTTTCCAACTAGAAATTTTAAACTCATTTTTATAAATTTTACAGACCTGATGACTAGGTTAAATAAATGCCATAAAGTTTATCGAATTTATACTATTATTATATCAGGTTTATTCCACTCTGTTCCCATGTCACCATCTAAAAAACGTAAAAATTTTAATGAAGGTATCTGTGTTCAATTCCAGCTATAATTAACTGGACGTCCGGGTCACCATGACGCTATCACCAAAGGATTCTACTTATACACTATTATGGGCCTGATTTACAACGCAACGTGCGCTCTAACTTGTATAATAGAAGTCCCCAAGATAACGCTTAATCTATAGTCAACTTAAATAAACTAATATGAATAACTTACTATTTATTTTGGTTTAATAAATCAGTTACTTATACTAATTTAAACTTAGTTCGAATCTGTGATAATGATTATATTTACAATGAATTTGCGAAACAAAAAGATGATAAAATACTGCACAACATTACACTAATAAACCAAATTGTCAATTCTTTTAAAAGACGACAATACTCCAATAAAAGAAACTAAAAACTTAATGTTTAATCTAAACTCAAAAAGTATTCTAAAATCGAAATCAACTCGACAAGATTGACAAAAAAACAAGATTGAAACCATTATAACTTAAGTGCAGCGACAAGCTGCACTGACTTCCCTCTGCTAACTATGTAGAAACTAATAGAAGAAGTCTAAATTACTCGAGATTGTTGAATTTATACTCGCTTGAGAAAAAAGAAGAAAGTAAAAAAGAGACAATTACCGTGTAAGCGGCACAATACATTACGAGACTACTAAAACCAATAATCAAATAATGCTAATAGTGTACGATAAAAAAGGGTTTATTACAATTATTTTGTTTAATGCAGCCTATTTTAACGTCTATAGTACTTTTAATATGTTTAAAATTAAGATACTTATTAAAAACGTTTATTAAATTAGCTCTACGAAATATTACAAGAATAATTTAATCAAGATCGAAATAACTCAAATAGTGTAAGATAAACAATGTTTATAGCAAGTATTTAGTCTTGAACAATCGATTTTGACGTCAAAGAAAGTTTTAATACTTTAAAAGTAATATTTTCAACCGAAGACGTTTATTAAAATACCTTTTTAAAATATAACAAGAAAATTATAACCAAAAATTAAAATAACTTAAATAATGTACAGTAAACAATGTTTATTGCAAATACTTTGTCTTAAACAGCTGATTTTGACGTCAAAAGGAGTTAAAACACTTTAAAACTTATATTTCTAACCGAACAGGTTCATTTAATTAGCTGTATGATATTATACAAGAATATTTATACCAATAACAAAATTAAACAGTGAACGATAAAAAAGGGTTTACCACAAGTATTTCATTTAAAACAGCCTACTATAACGTCTTTAGTACTTTTAATATGTTTAAAATTAGATTACTAATCAAAGATGTTTGTTAAAATAGCTGTAGTAAATATTACAAGAATATTATATCAAAAATCGAAATAACTCGAATAATATACGATAAACAATGTTTATTGCAAGTATTTTGTCTTAAACAGCCAATTTTGACGTCAAAAGGAGTTTTAATACTTTAAAACTAAAATTTTTAACCTAAGAGGTTTATTTATATAGCTTTGTGGTATATGACAATAATTATACTACCAATAATCAAAATAACTCAAATAGTGTACGATAAAAAAGAGTTTAATACAAATATTTTAGTTAAAACAGCCTATTGCAAGGTCTATAGTACTTTTAATATGTTTAAAGTAAGATTACTAACCAAAAACGTTTATTAAATTAGCTGTACGAAATATTAAAAGAATATTATAACCAAAAATCATTATAACTCAAATAATGTACGATAAACAATGTTTATTGCAAGTATTACGTCTAAAATAGCCGAAGTCAAAAGGACTTTTGATACTTAAAAACTAATAATTTTGACCGAAGAGCTTTATTTAATTAGCTGATGATATTTTTCAAGAATATTAATACCTATAATTAAAATGATTCAAATAGTGAACGATAAAAATATTCCAAAATATATTATAGACGTTTATTAGATTAGTTGTACTAAATAATACAAGATATTATAACCAAAAATTGAAATAACTCAAATAATGTGTGATAAACAACGTTTATTGCAATATTTCGTCTTAAAAAGCCGCTATTGACGTCAAAAGGAGTTTTAATACTTTAAAACTAATAATTTTTCCGAAGAAGTAAGTTACCTTTATGAAATATTGCAATAACATTATTATCAAAAATCATAATAACTTAAATAATGTACGAAAAACAATGGTTATTGCAAGTATTTTGTATGAAACAGCCGATTTTAACGTCAAAAGGAGTTATAATACTTTAAAACAAATATTTATAACCGAAAACGTTTATTAAATTACTTTCAAGAAAAATAAGAAGAATATTATAAACAAAAATCGAAATAACTCAAGTAATGTAGGATAAACAATGTTGATGCAAATATTTAGTTTTTAACAGCCGCTATTGACGAAAAAGTAGTTTTAATACTTAAAAAAATAATATTTTTAACCAAAGGTTTTATTTAATTAGCTGTATGATATATTCCGAGAAATTTAATACAAATAAACAATATAATTCATATAGTGTATGATAAAAAAGAATTTAATACAAGTATTTTGTTTAAAACAGTGTATTTAAACGTCTATAGTACTTTTAATATGTTTAAAGTTAGATTACTAACCAAAGACGTTTATTAAAAACACCTTCACGAAATATTACAAAAATATTATAACGAAAAATCTAAATAAACTAAATAATGTACGATAAACAATGTTTTTTTGCAAATATTTTGTCTTAAAAAGCCGATTTTGACGTCAAAAGGAGTTTTAATACTTAAGAAACTAATATTTTTAACTAAAGGGTTTATTTAATTAGCTGTATAATATATTACAAGAATTTTAATACAAATAATCAGTATAATTTATATAGTGTACGATAAAAAAGGGTTTAACACAAGTATTTTGTTTGAAACAGCCTATTACGAGATCTATTGTACTTTTTACATGTTAAAAGTTTAATAACTAACCAAAGACGTTAATTTAATTAGCTGTACGAAATATTACAAGAATTTTATAACAAAAATCGAAATAACTCAAATAATGTATGATAAACAATGTTTATTACAAGTATTTCGTCTTAAACTGCCGATATTGACGTCAAAAGGAGTTTTAATACTTCAAAACTATTATTTTTACCCATGACGTTAGTAACCTTTACAAAATACTTCAATACTTCTACTACAAAAAATCTTAATAACTAAAATTATGTACGATAAATAATGTTTATGGCAAGTATGTCGTTTCAAACAGCCGATTTTGACGTCAAAAGGAGTTTGAATACTTTAAAACTAATTTTTTAAACCGAAGATGTCTAACAAATCACTTTTAAAAATTATAACTAGAATATTATAACCAAAAATCGAAATAACTAAAATAATGTACGATAAACAATGTTTATTGCAAGTATTTGGTCTTAAACAGCTGGTTTTGACGTCGAAAGGACTTTTAATACTTAAAAACTAAATTTTTTAACCGAAGAGGTTTATTCAATTAGCTGTATGATATCCTACAAGAATGTTCCTACCAATAATCAAAATGATTCAAATAGTGTAAGATAAAAAAGGGTTTAATACAAGTATTATGTTTAATTCAGTCTCTTTTAACGTCTAAAGTACTTTTAATATGTTTAAAGTTAGATTACTAATCAAAGACGTTTATTAAACTAGCTGTATTAAATGTTACAAAAATTATATAACCGAAAATCGAAATAAATCAAATGATGTACGTTAAACAATGTTTATTGCAAGTAATTCGTCTATAACAGCCGATTTTGTTGTCAAAATGAATTTTAACACTTTAAAACTATCATTCCTAACCGAAGAGGTTTATTTAATTAGCTGTCCAATATATTACAATGATATTAATACCAATAATCAATATAAATGATATAGTGTACGATAAAAAAGGGTTTAAGACAAGTGTTTTATTTAATACAGCATATTACAAGGTCTATAGTATTTTTAATATGTTTAAAGTTAGATTACTAATCAAAGATGTTTGTTAAATTAGCTCTAGTAAATATTACAAGAAGATTAAAACCAAAAATATAAATAACACAAATAATGTACGATAAACAATGGTTATTGCAAGTATTTCGTTTTAAGCAACCGCTAGTGACGTCAAATGGAGTTTTAATATTTTAAAACAAATATTGTTAACTGAAGACGTTTATTAAAATACATTTACAAACTAAAACAAGAATATTAAAACAAAAAATCAAAATAACTCAAATAATAAACGATAATCAATGTTTATTGCAAGTATTTTGTCTCAAACAGCCGAATTTGACGTCAAAAGGACTTTAAATATTTCTAATTTTTCTAACCGAAGAGGTTTATTTAGTTACCTGTATGATATATTACAAGAATTCTAATACCAATAATCAAAATAATTCAAATAATTTACGATAAAAAGGGTTTATACAAGAAATTTGTTAAAAACAGACTATTGTAAGGTCTATAGTACTTTTAATATGTTTAAAGTTAGATCACTGATCAAAGAAATTTATTAAACTAGCTGCACTAAATATTACAAAAATGTCATAACCAAAAATTGAAAAAACTCAAGTAAGGTACGATAAACAATCTTTGTTGCAAATATTTCGTCTTAAACAGCCGATTTTGACGTTATAAGGAGTTGCAATATTTTAAAACTAATATTCCTAACAGAAAAAGTTTATTTAATTAGCTGTATGATATATTACAAGAATATTAATACAAATAATCAAAATAATTCAAATAGTGTACGATAAAAAAGGGTTAAATATAAGTGTTTTGTTTAAAACAGCATATTAAAACATCTGTAGTACTTTTAATATGTTTAAAGTTAGATTACTAAATAAAAATGTTTATAAACTAGCTGTACTAAGTATTACAAAGAGGTTATAACCAAAAATGAAATAAACTCAGGTAATGTACTATAAACAATGTTTATAGCAAGTATTTCGTCTGAAACAGCAGATTTTGACGTCAAGAGGAGTTTTAACACTTTAAAACTAATATTCCTAACCGAAGAGGTTTATTTTCTTAGCTGTATGATATACCACAATAATATTAATACAAATAATCAAGTTAATTCAAATATAGTACGATAAAAAAGAGTTTAATACAAGTATTTTGTATAAAACAGCCTATTTTAACGTCTATAGTCATTAAAATGTTTAAAGTTAGATTACTAACCGAAGACGTTTATTAAATTAACTGTACGAAATATTACAATAATATTATTACCAAAAATCATAATAACTCAAATAATGTTCGATAAACAATGTTTATTGCAAGTATTTCGCCTTGAACAGCCGATTTTAACGTCAAAAGGAGTTTTAATACTTTAAAACTAATATTTCAAACTGTAGACGTTAATTAATTTACCTTTAAGAAATAAAATAAGAATATTATAACCAAAAATTGAAATAACTCAAGTAATGTAGGATAAACAATGTTGATGCAAATATTTAGTTTTTAACAGCCGCTATTGACGTCAAAAGTAGTTTTAATACTTAAAAAAATAATATTTTTAACCAAAGGGTTTATTTAATTAGCTGTATGATATATTCCGAGAAATTTAATACAAATAAACAATATAATTCATATAGTGTATGATAAAAAAGAATTCAATACAAGTATTTTGTTTAAAACAGTGTATTTAAACGTCTATAGTACTTTTAATATGTTTAAAGTTAGATTACTAACCAAAGACGTTTATTAAAAACACCTTCACGAAATATTACAAAAATATTATAACGAAAAATCTAAATAAACTAAATAATGTACGATAAACAATGTTTTTTGCAAATATTTTGTCTTAAAAAGCCGATTTTGACGTCAAAAGGAGTTTTAATACTTAAGAAACTAATATTTTTAACTAAAGGGTTTATTTAATTAGCTGTATAATATATTACAAGAATTTTAATACAAATAATCAGTATAATTTATATAGTGTACGATAAAAAAGGGTTTAACACAAGTATTTTGTTTGAAACAGCCTATTACGAGATCTATTGTACTTTTTACATGTTAAAAGTTTAATAACTAACCAAAGACGTTAATTTAATTAGCTGTACGAAATATTACAAGAATTTTATAACAAAAATCGAAATAACTCAAATAATGTATGATAAACAATGTTTATTACAAGTATTTCGTCTTAAACTGCCGATATTGACGTCAAAAGGAGTTTTAATACTTCAAAACTATTATTTTTACCCATGACGTTAGTAACCTTTACAAAATACTTCAATACTTCTACTACAAAAAATCTTAATAACTAAAATTATGTACGATAAATAATGTTTATTGCAAGTATGTCGTTTCAAACAGCCGATTTTGACGTCAAAAGGAGTTTGAATACTTTAAAACTAATTTTTTAAACCGAAGATGTCTAACAAATCACCTTTAAAAAATATAACTAGAATATTATAACCAAAAATCGAAGTAACTAAAATAGTGTACGATAAACAATGTTTATTGCAAGTATTTGGTCTTAAACAGCTGGTTTTGACGTCGAAAGGACTTTTAATACTTAAAAACTAAATTATTTAACCGAAGAGGTTTATTCAATTAGCTGTATGATATCCTACAAGAATGTTCCTACCAATAATCAAAATGATTCAAATAGTGTAAGATAAAAAAGGGTTTAATACAAGTATTATGTTTAATTCAGTCTATTTTAACGTCTAAAGTACTTTTAATATGTTTAAAGTTAGATTATTAATCAAAGACGTTTATTAAACTAGCTGTATTAAATGTTACAAAAATTTTATAACCGAAAATCGAAATAAATCAAATGATGTACGTTAAACAATGTTTATTGCAAGTAATTCGTCTATAACAGCCGATTTTGTCGTCAAAATGAATTTTAACACTTTAAAACTATTATTCCTAACCAAAGAGGTTTATTTAATAAGCTGTCCAATATATTACAATGATATTAATACCAATAATCAATATAAATGATATAATGTACGATAAAAAAAGGTTTAAGACAAGTGTTTTATTTAATACAGCATATTACAAGGTCTATAGTATTTTTAATATGTTTAAAGTTAGATTACTAATCAAAGATGTTTGTTAAATTAGCTCTAGTAAATATTACAAGAAGATTAAAACCAAAAATATAAATAACTCAAATAATGTACGATAAACAATGGTTATTGCAAGTATTTCGTTTTAAGCAACCGCTAGTGACGTCAAATGGAGTTTTAATATTTTAAAACAAATATTGTTAACTGAAGACGTTTATTAAAATACATTTACAAACTAAAACAAGAATATTAAAACAAAAAATCAAAATAACTCAAATAATAAACGATAATCAATGTTTATTGCAAGTATTTTGTCTCAAACAGCCGAATTTGACGTCAAAAGGACTTTAAATATTTCTAATTTTTCTAACCGAAGAGGTTAATTTAGTTACCTGTATGATATATTACAAGAATTCTAATATCAATAATCAAAATAATTCAAATAATTTACGATAAAAAGGGTTAATACAAGAAATTTGTTAAAAACAGACTATTGTAAGGTCTATAGTACTTTTAATATGTTTAAAGTTAGATCACTGATCAAAGACGTTTATTAAACTAGCTGCACTAAATATTAGAAAAATGTCATAACCAAAAATCGAAAAAACTCAAGTAAGGTACGATAAACACTCTTGGTTGCAAATATTTCGTCTTAAACAGCCGATTTTGACGTTATAAGGAGTTTCAATATTTTAAAACTAATATTCCTAACAGAAAAAGTTTATTTAATTAGCTGTATGATATATTACAAGAATATTAATACAAATAATTAAAATAATTCAAATAGTGTACGATAAAAAAGGGTTAAATATAAGTGTTTTGTTTAAAACAGCATATTAAAACATCTGTAGTACTTTTAATATGTTTAAAGTTAGATTACTAAATAAAAATGTTTTTAAACTAGCTGTACTAAGTATTACAAAGAGGTTATAACCAAAAATTGAAATAAACTCAGATAATGTACAATAAACAATGTTTATAGCAAGTATTTCTTCTGAAACAGCCGATTTTGACGTCAAGAGGAGTTTTAACACTTTAAAACTAATATTCCTAACCGAAGAGGTTTATTTACTTAGCTGTATGATATACCACAATAATATTAATACAAATAATCAAGTTAATTCAAATAAAGTACGATAAAAAAGAGTTTAATACAAGTATTTTGTTTAAAACAGCCTATTTTAACGTCTATAGTCATTAAAATGTTTAAAGTTAGATTACTAACCGAAGACGTTTATTAAATTAACTGTACGAAATATTACAATAATATTATTACCAAAAATCATAATAACTCAAATAATGTTCGATAAACAATGTTTATTGCAAGTATTTCGCCTTGAACAGCCGATTTTAACGTCAAAAGGAGTTTTAATACTTTAAAACTAATATTTCAAACTGTAGACGTTAATTAATTTACCTTTAAGAAATAAAATAAGAATATTATAACCAAAAATTGAAATAACTCAAATAATATACGATAAACAATGCTTATTGCAAGTATTTCGTCTTAAAAAGCCGTATTTGACGTCAAAAGGACTTTTTATACTTAAAAACTAATATTTTTTACCGAATGAGTTCATTTATTTAGCTGTATGATATATTACAAGAATTCTAATACCTATAATCATAATAATTCAATGAAAGTACGATAAAAAAAGGTCTTATACAAGTAATTTGTTTAAAACAGCATATTAAAAAGTCTATAGAACTTTTTATATGTTTAAAGTTAGAATACTAACCAAAGACGTTTATTAAATTAGCTGTACGAAATATTTCAAGAATATTATAACCCAAAATCATTATAACTCAAATAATGTACGATAAACAATGATTATTGCAAGTATTTCGTCTTAACCAGCCGATTTTAACGCCAAAAGGACTTTTAATTCTTAAAAGTAATATTCCTAACCGAAGAGGTTTAGTTAATTAACTGTATAATATATTACAAGAATATTAAAACCAATAATCAAAATAATCAAATAGTGTACTATAAAAAAAGTTTTAATACAAGTATTTGTTTAAAACAGCCTTTATTAATGTCTCCAGTACTTTTAATATTTTCTAAGTTAGATTACTAACCAAAGACGTTTATTAAATTAGCTGTATAAAATATAACAAGAATATTACAATCAAAAATCGAAATAACTTAAATAATTTACGACAAACAATGTTTATTGCAAGTATTTCGTATAAAACAGCCGATTTTGACGTCAAAAGGAGTTTAAATACTTTAAAACTATAATTACTAACCGAAAAGGTTTATTTTATTAGCTGTATAATATAATACAATAATATTATTTCCAATAATCAAAATAGTTCAAAATGGTACGATAAAAAAGAGTTCAATACAAGTATTTTGTTTATAACAGCCTATTAACACGTCAATAGTACTTTAATATGTTTATGGTTAGTTTACTAACCAAAGACATTTATTTAAGTAGCTGTAGGAAATATTACTAGAAAGTTATAACCAAAAATCATAATAACTCAAATAATGTAAGATCAACAATGTTTTTGCAAGTATTTCGTCTTAAACAGCCGATTTTTACGTCAAAAGAAGTTTTAATACTTTTGAACTAAAATTTTCTACCGAAGAAGTTTATTAAATCCCTATTAAGAAATATAACTAGAATATTATAACAAAAAATCGAAATAACTCAAATAATGTACGATAAACAATGTTTATTGCAAGTGTTTCGTCTAAATAGCCGATTTTAAAGTCAAAAGGACTCATAATACTTAAAAACTAATATTTCTAACCGAAGAGGTTTATTAAATTAGCTGTATGATGTTCAACAAGAATATTAATACCAATAATCATTATAATTAAAATAGTGTACGATAAAAAATGGTTTAACACATGTATTTTGTTTAAAACAGCCTATTGCATGGTCTATAGTACTTTTGATATGTTTAAAGTTAGATTACTAACCAAAGATGTTAATTAAATTAATTGTACGAAATATTCAAGATATCATAATTAAAAATCGAAATAACTAAAATAATGTACGAAAAACAATGGTTATTGCAAGTATTTTGTCTTAAACAGCCGATTTTAACGTTAAAAGGAGTTTTAATACTTTAAAACAAATATTTAAAATCGAAATCGTTTATTAATTTACCTTTGAGAAATATAAGAAGAATATTATAACTAAAAATCGAAATAAATCAAATATTGTACGATAAACAATGTTTATCTCAAGTATTTCGTCTCCTACAGCCGATTTTGACGTCAAAAGGAGTTTTAGCACTTTAAAACTTATATTCCTAACCGTCGAGGTTTATTTAGTTAGCTGTTCGATATATTATAATAATATTAATACCAATAATCAAAATAATTCAAAAAGTGTACGATAAATAAGAGTTTCATACAAGTATTTTGTATGCAACAGCCTATTAAAACGTATATAGTACTTTTAATATGTTTAAAAATAGATTACTAACCGAAGACGTTTTTTAAATTACCTTCACGAAATATTACTAGATTATTATAACCAAATATCGAAATAACTCATACAATTTACGTTAAACAATGTTTATTGCAAGTAATTCGTCTTGAACAGACGATTTTGACTTCAAAAGAATTTTAATACTTTAAAACTAATATTTTTAACCGAAGTCGTTTATTAAGTTACATTTACGAAATATTATAATAATATTATTACTAAAAATCATATTAAATCACATAATGTACGATAAACAATGTATATTGCACGTTTTTTGTCTTAACGACTTATTTCGACTTCAATAGGAATTTTAATACTTAAGAAACTAGTTTTTTTGACCTAAGAGGTTTATTTGATTAGCTGTGTGATAAATTACAAGAATATTAATAGCTATAATCAAAAGGATTTAAACAATGTACGATAAAATTATTCCAAAGTGTACCAAAGACGTTTATTTAATTAGCAGTACGAAATATTCCAAGTTACTATAACCAAAAATCGAAATAACTCAAATAATGTACGATAAACAGGGTTTATTGCAATTATTTCGTCTTTAACAGCTACTAATGAGTTTTAATACTTAAAAACTAATTATTTTACCCATGACAAAAGTAACCTTTACGAAATACTACGATTATATAATAACCAAAAATCATAATAACTTAAATTATGTATGATAAACAATGTTTTTGCAAGTATCTCGTCTTAAACAGCAGATTTTGACGTCAAAATAAGTTTTAATACAATAAAACTAATATTTTCAACCGAACACGTTTATTTAATCACCTTTAAGATATATAACTAGAATATTATAACCAAAAATCAAAATAACTCAAGTAATGTACGATAAACAATGTTTATTGCAAGTATTTCGTTATAAACTGCCAAATTATTCGTCAAAAGGAGTAATAATATTCTAAAACTACAAATTCTAACAGAAGAAGTTTATTTAATTAGCTGAATGATGTATTACAAAAATATTTATACAAATAATCAAAATAATTCAAATAGTCTACGATATAAAAGGGTTTAATACGAGTATTTTGTTTAAAACAGCCTTTTAACACGTCTATTGTACTTTAAATATGTTTTAAGTTAGATTACTAATCAAAGACGTTTATTAAACTAGCTGTACTAAATATTACAAAAATGTTATAACTAAAAATCGAAATAACTCAAATAATTTACGATAAACAATGTTTATTGCAAGTATTTCGTCTGAAACAGCCGATTTTGACGTCAAAAGGAGTTATAACACTTTAAAACTAATATTCTTAACCGAAAAAATTATTCAATTAGCTGTATGATTTATTATAATAATATAAATACCAATAATCAAAATCGTTTAAATAGTGTACGATAAAAAAGAGTTTCATACAAGTATTTTGTTTAAAACAGCCTATTAAAACGTGTAAAGTACTTTAAATATGTTTAAAAATAGATTACTAACCGAAGACATTTATTAAATTACCTTCACGAAATATTACAAGAATATTATAACCAAATATCGAAATAAATCAAATAATGTACGATAAACAATGTTTAGATCAAGTAAACCGTCTTAAATAGCCGATTTTGACGTCAAAAGAAGTTTTAATACTTAAGAAACCAATATTTTTAACCGAAGAGGTTTTTTTAATTAGCTGTCTGTAATATTACAAGAAATTTAATACAAATAGGTAATATAATTAAAAAAGTGTACGATTAAAAACGGTTTAACACAAGTATTTTGTTAAATACAGCCTATTAAAGGTTTTTAGTACTTTTCACATATTTAAAGTTAGATTACTAACAAAAGACGTTTATTAAATTAGCTGTACGAAATATTACAAAAATGTAATAACCAAAAATCCAAATAACTCAAATAATGTACGTTGAACAATGTTACTGCTAGTATTTCGTCTTAAACAGCCGATTTTGACGTCAAAAGGAATTTTAATACTTCAAAACTAATATTTCTAACCGAAGATGTTTATTTAATTATCTGTATGATAATTTACAAGATTATTCATACCAATAATCAAAATGGTTCTAATAGTGTTCGATAAAAAAGGGTTTAATACAAGTATTTTGTTTAAAACAGCCTATTTTAAGGTCTATAGAACTTTTAATATGTTTAAAGTCAGAATACTAATCAAAGACGTTTATCAAACAGCTGTACTAAATATTACAAAAATAATATAACCAAAAATCCGAATAACTTAAATAATGTACGTTAAACAATGTTTATTGCAAGTATTTCGTCTTAAACACCCGATTTCAACTTCAAACGATGTTTCAATACTTTAAAACTAATATTTTTAACCGAAGACGTTTATTAAGTTACCTTCACGAAATAGTACAATAATGATATTATCAAAAATCATAATTAATCAAACAATGCACGATAAACAATGTTATTACAAGTATTTCGTCTTGAACAGCCGATTTTGACGTCAAAAGGAGTTTTGACACTTTAAAATAATATTTTTAACAGAAAATGTTTATTAAAATACCTCTAAGAAATTTTACAAGAATATTATAACTAAAAATCGAAATTACTCAAAAGTTTTACGATAAATATTATTTATTGCAACTATTTCGACTTCAACAGCTGATATTGACGTCAAAAGGAGTTTTAATACTTTAAAACTTATATTTTTACCTAAAACGTTTTTTAAGTTACCTTTACAAAATATAACATGAATATTAAAACAAAAAATCTAAATAACTCAAATAATAAAGATAAACAATGTTTATTACAAGTAATTCGACGTAAACAGCCGATATTGACGTCAAAAGGAGTTTAAATACTTTAAAACTTATGTTTCTAACAAAAGAAGTTTATTTAATTAGCTGTATGGTATATTACAAGAATATTTATACAAATTATTTAAAAAATTTAAATAGTGTACGATAAAAAAGGGATCAATACAAGTATTATGTTTAAAACAGCCTATTAAAACGTCTATAGTACTTTTAATATGTTTAAAGTTATATTACTAACCAAAGAGGTTAATTAAATTAGCTTAATGAAATATTATAATAATATTATAACCAAAAATCAAATAAATCAAATAAAGTACGATAAACAATGTTTATTGCAGGATTTCGTCTTAAACTTCCGATTCTGTCGTCAAAAAGACTTTTAATACTTGAGAAACTAATATTTTTAACCGAAGAGTTTTATTTAATTAGCTGTAAGATATATACAAGAATTCTAATACCAATTATCAATATAATTTAAATAGTGTTAGATAAATAAATATAGGGTTTAACACCCGTTTTTTGTTTAAAACAGCATATTACACAATATATATTACTTTTAATATGTTAAAGTTAGATTACTAACGAAAGACGTTTATTAAATTTGCTGTACGAAATAATCCAAGAATATTATAACCAAAAATCAAATTAACCCAAATAATGTACGATAAACTATTTTTATTGCAAGTATTTCGTCTTAAACACCCGATTTTGACGTCTAAAGAAGTTTTAATACTTTAGAAGAAATAATTCAAACCTTACACATTTAAAAAGTTATCTTTACAAAAATTTACTATAAAATTATAATCAAAATAACTTTAAAAATGTACGATAAACAATGTTTATTGCAAGTATTTCGTATTAAACAGCCAATTTTGATGTCAAAATGAGTTTTAATACTTTAAAACTAATACTACTAACCAAAGACGTTTATTTAATCAGCTGTATGATATATTAGAAGAAAATTAATACCGATAATCAAAATAATTCAAACAGTGTACAATAAAAAAGCGTTTAGAACAAGTATTTTGTATAAAACAGCCTATTTTAAAGTCTATATTACTTTTAATATGTTTAACGTTAGATTACTAACGAAAGACGATTATTAATAGTTGTACGAAATATTACAAGAATATTATAACGAAAAATCAAAATAACTCAAAAAATGTACGATAAACAATGTTTATTGCAAGTCTTTTGTCTTAAACTTTTAATTTTTACATCAAAAGGAGTTTTAATACTTTAAAACTAATATTTTTAACCGTACACGTTTAACAAATTAGCTATACGAAATATTACAAGAATAATATAACGAAAAATCGAAATTACTCAAATATTGTACGTTAAACGATGTTTATTGCAAGTATTTCGTCTTAAACAGCCTATTTTGACGTCAAAAAAGGTTTTAACACTTTAAAACTAATATTCTTAACCGAAGAGGTTTATTTAACTAGCTACATGATATATTACAAAAAAAATAATACAAAAAATCGAAATAACTCAAATCGTGTACAATAAATAAGGGTTTAATACAAGTTTTTTGTTAAAAACAACCTTTTATAACATCTATAGTATTTGTAATATGTTTATAGCTAGATTACTACTTAATGACGTTTATTAAATTAGCTGTACGAAATATTACGAGAAATACTAATACCGATAGTCAAAATAATTCAAATAGTGTACGATAAAAATTTGTTTAATACAAGTCTTTCGTTTTAGACAGCCTATTATGACGTCAAAAAGAGTTTTATTACTTTAAAAATGATATTTTTAATCGAAGACGTTTATTAAATTACCTTTACGATATATTCCAAGAGTTTTATAACCAAAAATCGAAATAACTCAAATAATGTACGATAAATAATGTTTATTGCAAGTATTTCGTCTTAAACAGCCGATTTTGACAATAAGAGGAGATTTAATATTTTAAAACTAATATTTCTAACCGAAGACGATTATTAAACTACCTATACTAGATATTACAATGATATCAATACCAATAATCAAAATAATTCAAATAGTGTAGGATAAAAATGGGATTAATACAAGCATTTTTTTTTTAAACAACCTATTATAACGTCTATAGTACTTTTGATATGTTTAAAGATAGAATACTAACCAAAGACGTTCATTCAAATAGCTGTACGAAATATTACTAGAATATTATGAACAAAAATCGAATTAATTCAAATAATATACGATAAAAAATGTTTATTGCAAGTATTTCGTCTTAAACAGCCGATTTTAACGTCAAAAGAAGTTTTAATACTTTAAAAGAAATATTTTTAACCGACGATGTTTATTAAATTACCTTTACAAAATATAACAAGAATATTATAACAATAAATCGAATAATCAAATAACGTACGTTAAACAATGCTTATTGCAAGTATTTCGTCTTCAACAGCCAATTTTGATGTCAAAAAGAGCTCAATACTTTAAACTAATATTTTTAGCCAAAAACTTTATTTAATTAGCTGTACGAAATATTAAAAGAATATTTAGTCAAAAATCGAAAAAAAATCAAATAATAGACGATAAACAATGTTTATTGCAAGTATTTGGTTTTAAACAGCCAATTTTGACGTCAAAAAGAGATTTAACACTTTAAAACTAATATTCCTAACCGAGGAGGTTTATTTAATCAGCTATATTATATATCACGAAAAAAATAATACCATGAATCTAAATAACTCTAATAGTGTACAATAAATAAGGGTTTAATACAAGTTTTTTGTTTAAAACAACCTTTTATAACATTTATAGTATTTGTAATGTGTTTAAAGCTAGATTACTACTTAAGGACAATTACTAAATTAGCTGTACGAAATATTTCGAGAATTCTTATACCAATAGTCAAAATAATTCAAATAGTGTACGATAAAATTTGTTTATTATAAGTCTTTCGTATTAAACAGCCGATATTGACGTCAAAAAGAGTTTTATTACTTTAAAAATGATATTTTTAGCCGAAGTCGTTTTTTAAATTACCATTACGATAATTAAAAGAATTTTATAACCAAAAATAGAAATAACTCAAATAACGTACGTTAAACAATGCTTATTGCAAGTATTTTGTCTAGAACAGCCGATTTTGACGTTAAGAGGAGATTTAATACTTTAAAACTAATATTTCTAACCGAAGACGATTATTAAATTACCTATACTAGATATTACATTGATATCAATACCAATAATCAGAATAATTCAAATAGTGTAGGATGAAAGACTGATTAATAAAAGTATTTTGTTTAAAACAGACTATTATAACGTCTATAACACTTTTTATATATTTTAAGTTAGATTACTAACCAAAAACATTCATTAAATAGCTGTACGAAATATAACAAGAATATTATAACTAAAAATCAAAATAACTTTAAAAATGTACGATAAACAATGTTTCATGCTAGTATTTCGTCTTAAACAGCCGATTTTGACGGCAGAAGGAATTTTAATAATTAAAAACTAATTTTTTTAACCGAATAGGTTTAATTAATTAGCTGTATTGTATATTACAATAATATTAATACCAATTATTAGAATAATTCAAATAATGTACAATAAAAAAGGGTTTAATACAAGTATTTTTTTTAAAACAGCCTATTACTAGGTCTATAGTACTTTCAATTTGTTTGAAGTTAGATTACTATCCAATGACGTTTATTAAATTTGGTGTACAAATATTACTTGAATATTATAACCGAAAATCAAAATAACTCAAATAATGTACAATAAAAAAGGGTTTAATACAAGTATTTTGTTTAAAACAGCCTATTGTAACGTCTATAGTACTTTTAATATGTTTAAAGTTAGATTACTAACAGAATAGGTTTTTAAGTTAGCTGTACGAAATATTACAAGAATATTATTACCAAAAATAAAAAGAACTAAATTAATATACGATAAACAATGTTTATCGCAAGTATTTCGTCATAAAAAGCCGATTTAAACTACAAAAGGAGTTTTTATATTTTGAATCTAATATTTTAACCGAAGACTTTTACTAAATTACCTTTACGAATTACAACAATAATATTATTACAAAAAATTATAATAACTCAAATAATGTACGATAAACAATGTTTATTGCAAGTTTGTCCGCTTAAATAGCCGTTTTTGACATCAAAAATAGTTTTGATACTTTAAAACTAGATTTCCTAAACCGAAAAGGTTTGTTTAATTAGCTGTATGATATATTACAAGAATATTAATAAAAATACTCCAAATAACTCAAATAATGTACGATAATTATTGTTTATTGCAAGTATTTCGTCTTAGACCGCCGATTTTAACGTCAAAAGGAATTTTAGTACTTTAAAACTAATATTCCTAACTGAAGAGGTTTATTTAATTAGCTGTATGATATATTACTAGAAAATTGATACCAATAATCAAAATAATTCAAATAATGTACGATAAAAAAGATGTACGATAACGTCTATAGTACTTTTAATATGTTTAAAGTTAGATTACTAAACAAAACGTTTATTAATTTAGCTGTAGGAAATATTATAAGTTTATTGTAAACAAAAATCGAAATAACTCTAATAGTGTGCGATAAAAAATGTTTGTTGCAAGTATTAATACTTGAAATTTAATATTCCTAAACGTATTT
This sequence comes from Thalia democratica, assembly GCF_965202585.1. Lineage (NCBI taxonomy): Eukaryota > Metazoa > Chordata > Thaliacea > Salpida > Salpidae > Thalia > Thalia democratica. The sequence goes on along the minus strand of NC_139169.1, from coordinate 51,873,396 downwards.
AGCTGGATTAAATATTACAAGAATATTATTACAAAAAATCGAAATAATTCAAATAATTAACGATAAACATAGTTTATTGCAAGTAATTTCTCTTAAACAGTCGATTTTGACGTTTAAAATAGTTTTAATACTTTAAAAATAATAATTTTAACCGACGACGTTTATTAAATTACTTTTACGAGATAAAACAAGATAATTATTATTAAAAATCAAAATAACTGAAATAAAATACGATTAACAATGTTTATTGTAAGTATTTCGTCTTAAACAGTCGATTTTGACGTCAAAAGGAGTTTTAATACTTTAAAACTAGTATTCCTAACTAAAGAGGTAAATATTAATAGCTGTATCAAATATTACAAGAATATTAATAACAATGATAAAATAATTCAAATAGTGTCCTATAAAAAAGGGTCAGGTACAATAATTTTGTTTAAAACAGCCTATTATAACGTCTCAAGTACTTTTAACATGTTTAAAATTAGACTACTAACTTAACACTATATTAATTACTTAATTTCTAAATTAGCTGTAGAAAATATTAAAATAATATTATTACTAAAAGTCATAATAAGTCAAATAATGTACGATAAACAATGTTTATAACAAGTTAAGAGTCTCAAACAGCCGATTTTGACGTCAAAAGGAGTTTAAGTACTTTAAAACTAATATTTCTAACCGAAAACGTTTATTAAATTACCTATACGAGATATTTGAGATGATTATAATTAAATTCGAAATAAGTGATATAATGTACGATAAACAATGTATATTGCAAGTATTTCGTCTTTAACAGCCGATATTGACGTCAAAAGAACTTTTAATACTTTAAAAGGAATATTCATTAACGAAGAGGTTTATTTTTTTATCTGTCTGATGTATTACAAGTATATTAATACAAATAATCGAAATAATTTAAATAGTGTACAATAAAAAAGGGTTTAATACAAGTATTTTGTTTAAAACAGACTATTATAACGTTCATAGTACTTTTAATATGTTTAAAGTTAGATTAATAACAAAAGACGTTTATTTGATTAGCTCTACGAAATATTATAAGAATATTCTAACCAAAAATCGAATTAATTCAAATAATGTAGGATATAAAATGTTTATTGCAAGTATTTCGTATTAAATAATCGATTTTGACATCAAAAGGAGTATTAATACTCTAAAACTAATATTTCTAACCAGAGAGGTTTGTTTAATTAGCTCTTAGAAGTATTACAAGAATACTAATACAAGCAATAAAAATAATAAAAACAGTGTTTGATAAAAAACGGTTTAATACAAGTATTTTGTTTAAATCGGCCTATTATAACGTATATAGTACTTTTAATATGTTTAAATTCAGATTACTAGCTAAAGACGTTTATTAAATTAGCTGTACAAAAAGTTATAAGATTATAATTACTGAAAATCGCAAAAACTCAAATAATGTGCAATAAACAATGTTTATTGCAAGTATTTCGTCTTAAACAGCCAATTTTGACGTCAAAGAAGTTTTTATACTTTGAAACTAATATTTTTAACCGAAGACGTTTATTAAACTACTTCAAGATTTAACAAGAATATTATAATCAAAAATCAAAATAACTTATATAATGTACGATAAACAATGTTTATTGCAAGTATTTCGTCTTAAATATCCGATTTTGATGTCAAAAGGAGTTTTTATACTTTAAGACTAATAGTTTTAACCATGGACGTCTATTAAATTACTATAACGAGATATTACGAAATAATTATATATAAAATCGAAATAACTCAAATATTGTACGATAAACAATGTTTATTATAAGTATTTCGATTTAAACAGCCAATTTTGACGTCAAAAGATGTTTTAATACTTTAAAACTAATATTTCTAACCGAACACGTTTAACAAATTACTAATTGAAGATAATACAAGATAATTATAACAAAATACAAAATAACTCAAATAATGTAAGAAAAGAATTGTTTATTGCAAGTATTTCGTCTTAAACAGCCGATTAAGACGTCTAAAGGTATTTTAATACTTTAAAACTAATATTCCTAACCGAAGAGGTTTCTTTAACTAGCTGTATAATTTTTTACAAGAATATTAATGCCAGTTATAAAATAATTCAAATAGTATACGATAAAAAAGGGTTTAATACAACTATTTTGTTTAAAATAGCCTAATATAACATCTATAGTACTTTTATATGTTTAAAGATAGATTACTATCCAAATACGTTTATTAAATAAGCTTAAGGAAATATTACAAGAGTATTATAAACAAAAAACGAAATAACTCAAATGATGTACAATAAACAATGCTTATTACAAGTATTTCGTCTAAAATAGGCAATTTTGATGTAAAAAGGAGTTTTAATACTTTAAAACTAATATTTCTAACTAAAGACGTTTATTATATTACCTTTACAAGATATTACAAGATAATTATAATTAAAAATCGAAACAACTCAAATAATGTAAAGAAACATATTTTTTTCAAGTATTTCGTCTTAAACAGCCGATTTTGACTTTAAAAGGACTTTTAATACTTTAAAACTAGTATTCCTAACCTAAGAAGTTTATTTAATTAGCTGTATGATATATTACAAGAATATTAATACTAATAATCAAGATAAATCAAACAATGTACGATAAAAATGGTTTAATACAAATATTTTGTTTAAAACAACATATTATAACGTCTGTTTTACTTTTAATATGTGTTAAGTTAGATTACTAAACTAAGATGTTTATTATATTAGCTGTAGGAAATATTATATGAATATTATTACCAAAAATCATAATAACTTAAACAATGTACGATAAACAATGTTTACTGTAAGTATTTTGTCTTAAAAAACAGATTTCGACGTCAAAAGGAGTTTTAATACTTTAAAACTAATATTTCTAACCGAACACGTTTGTTGAATTATCTATACAAGATTTTCGAAATAATTATAATTAAAAATCTAAATAACTCAAATATTGTATGATATACAATAGTTATTGCAATATTTGTCTTAAACAATCGATTTTGACGTCAAAAGGAGATTTAATACTTAAAAACTAGTAATTTCAACCGACGACGTTTATTAAATTACTATAAAGAGATATTACATGATAATAATAAATAAAAAATCGAAAAAACTCGAATAATTTACGATAAACAATGTTTATTGCAAGTATTTCGTCTTAAATAGCTGATTTTGAAGTTAAATGGAGTTTTAATATTTTAAAACTAATATTTCTAACCGATACGTTCATTAAATTACTTATACGACTGTAACAAGATATATATAATTAAAAATCGAAATAATTCAAATAATGTACGATAAACAATGTTTATTGCAAGTATTTCGTCTCAAACAGCCGATTTTGACGTCATAAGAAGTTTTAATAGTTTAAAACTATTATTTCTAACCAAAGAGGTTTATTTAATTAGCTGTATGATATGTTACAAGAATAATAATTCCAATAATCAAAATACTTCAAGTAGTGTACGATAGAAAAGGGTTTAATAAAACTATTTTGTTTAAAACAGCCTATTATAAAGTCTATAGTAGTTTTAATATGTTTGAAGTTAGATTACTAACCATAGAGGTTTATTAAAATAGCTATAGGAAATATTACAAGAATATGTTAAAAAAAAATTGAAATAACTCATACGATTAACAATGTTTATTGCAAGTATTTTGTCTTAAACAGCCAATTTTGACGTCAAAAGGACTTTTAATACTTTAAAACTAATATTCCTAACCGAAGAGGTTTATTTAATTAGCTGTATGATATATTACAAAAATATTAATACCAATATATAAAATAATTCAAATAATGAACGATATACAATGTTTATTGCAAGTATTTTGACTTAAACAGCTGATTTTGACTTCAAAAGGAGTTTTAATATTTTATAACTGATACTCCTAACCAAAGAAATTTAGTTTATTAGCAGTTTGATATAATACAAGATAATTATAAATAAAAATCGAATTAACTCAAATAATGTACGATAAGCAATGTTTCTTGGAAGTATTTCGTTTCAAACAGCCGATTTTGACGTCAAAGGGAGTTTTAATACTTTAAAAGTAATATTCGTAACCGAAAAGATTTATTCAATTAGCTCTCGATATATTACAAGAATATTAATACCATTAATAAAAGTAAATCAAACAGTGTACGATAAAATACGGTTTAATACAAGTATTTTGTTTAAAACAGCATATTATAACGTGTATAGTACTTTTAATATGCTTAAAGTTAGATTACTAACCTAAGACGTTTATTAAATTAGCTGTAGGAAATATTACCAGAATATTATTACGAAAAACCATAATAATTAAATAATGTGCGATAAACAATGTTTATTTCAAGTATTTCGTCTTAAATAGCCGATTTTGGCGTCAAAATAAGTTTTAATACTTTAAAACTAATATTTTTAAACTAAAACATTTATCAAATTACATATACGAAATATTACAAAATAAATAAAAGTAAAAACTGAAATAACTCGAATAATGTACGATAGACAATGTTTATTGCAAGTAATTCGTCTTAAACAGCCAATTATGACGTCAAAAGAATATTTAATACTTAAAAACTAATATTCCTAACCGAAAAGGTTTATTTAATTACCTGTATGATATATTACAAGAATATTATCACTAATAATCGAAGAAAATAAAATAATGGACAGTATAAAAGGGTCTCAAAAAACTATCTTGTTTAAAACAGCCTAATATAACGTCTGTAGTACTTTTAATATGTTTAAAGTTAGATTACTAACCGAATACATTTATTAAATAAGCTGAAGGAAATATTACTGAATATTATAAACAAAAATTAAATACCCAAATAATGTACGATAAACGATGTTTATTCAGGTATTTCGACTTAAACAGCCGAATTTAACGTCAAAAGGACTTTTTACACTTTAAAACTAATATTTCTAACCGAGAGGTTTGTTTAATTAGCTGTATGATATATTACAAGAATGTTAAATCCAATAATAAAAAAAAATCAAATAGTGTACGATATAAAAGGGATTATGACAAGTGTTTTGTTTAAAACAGCGTAATATAACGTCTATAGTACTTTTAATATGTTTTTAGTTAGATTACTAACCTAAAACGTTTATTAAATTACCTTTACGAAATCTTACAAGAATATTTAACCTAAATTCGAATTAGCTCAATTAATTTACAATAAATATTGTTTATTGTAAGTTTTTCGTTTTAGATCGCCGATTTTGACGTCAAATTGGAGTTTTAATATTTTAAAACTAATATTTCTAACCGAAAACGTTTATTATATTACCTGCACAAGATAATACATTATAATAATAATTTAAAATCGGAATAACTAAATTAATGTCTGATAAACAATGTTTATTGCAAGTATTTCGTCTTAAACTGCCGATTTTGACGTCAAAAGGACTTTTAATACTTCAAAACTAATATTCTTAATCGAAGAGGTCCCTTTAATTAGCTGTATAATATATTACAAGAATGTTAATACCTACAATTAAAATAATTCAAACAGTGTACGATAAAGAAGGGTTAAATAAAAGTGATTTGTTTACAACAGCCAATTTAAACGTATTTAGTACATTTAAATGTTTAAAGTTAGATTACTTACCAAAGCAATTATTGAATAAGCTGTAGAAAATATTACAAGAATATTATTACAAATAATCCTAATAACTCAAATAATGATAATATACAATTTTTATTGTAAGTATTTCGTCCTAAACAGCTTATTTTGACGTCAAAAGAAGTTTTAATATTTTAAAACTAATCTTTCTAACCGAAGACGTTTATTAAATTTATTATACGAGATATTCGAGATAATTATAATTAAAAATCGAAATTACTCAAATAATGTACAGTAAAAAATGTTTTTTGCAAGTGTTTCGTCTTAAACAGCTGATTTTGACGTTAAATAGACTTTTAATAGTTTAAAAGTGGTATTTATAACCAAAAAGATTTATTTAATTAGGTGTATGATATATTACAAGAGTATTAATACAAATTATCAAAGTAATTCAAACAGAGTACGATAAAAAACTGTTTAATACAAGTTTTTTTTTAAAACAGCATATTGTAACGTTATTGTACTTTTAATATGCTTAAAGTAAGATTACTAACCTAAGATTTTTTTTAAATAAGTTGTAGGAAATATTACAAGAAAATTATTACGATAAACTATAATAATTGTAATAATGTACGATAAACAATGTTTATTCAAAGTATTTCGTCTTAAATAGCCGATTTTGACGTCAAATTAAGTTTTAACACTTTAAAACTAATATTTCTAACCGAGAAGCTTGTTTAATTAGCTGTATGATATATTACAAGAATATTAATACCAATTATCAAAAAAAAACAAATAGTGTACAAAATAAAAGGGTTTATTTCGAGTAATTTGTTTAAAACAGCCTAATATAACATCTAGAGTACTTTTAAAATGTTTAAAGTTAGATTACTAACCTAAAACGTTTATTAAATTACCTTTTACGAAATCTCACAAGGATATTTAACCTAAAATCAATTTCTGAATTAGCTCAATTAATTTGAAACGAATAGCTTACAATAAATATTGTTAACAATAAACATTGTTTATTGTAAGTTTTTCGTTTTAAATTGCCGATTTTGACGTCAAAATGGAGTTTTAATACTTTAAAACTAATATTTCTAATGGCAGACGTTTATTAATATACCAATACGAGATAATATAAGATAATTTTTATTAAAAATCGAAATAACTCAAATAATGTACAATAAACAATGTTTATTGCTAGTATTTTTTGTTAAACAGCCAATTTTGACGTCAAAAGGAGTTTTTATACTTTAAGACTAATATTCCTAACCGAAGAGGTTTATTTAATTAGCTTTATGACATATTACAAGAATACTAATACCAATAATCAAAATAATTCAAACACCTTTCGATGAGAAAGGGTTTAATTCATGTGTTTTGTTTAAGATAGCCTACTATAACGTCTATAGTACTCAAAAATGTTTAAAGTAAGAAAAATAATCGAAGACGTTCATAAAATTAGTTGAACGAAATATTAAAAGAATATTATAACTAAAAATCGAACTAACTTAAATAATGTTCGAAAAACAATTATTATTGCAACTATTTCGTCTTAAATAAATTAAATAGCCAATTTTGACGTCAAATGGAGTTTTAATACTTTAAAGCTGATATTTTTAACCGAAGACGTTAATTAAATCATCTTTAGAAAATATTACAAGATTATCATAACCTAAAATCGAAATAACTCAAATAATGTACTATAAACAATGTTTATCGCAAGTATTTCGACTTAAACAGCCGATTTTTACGTTAAAAGAGCTTTTAATACTTTAAAACTAATATTCCTAACCGAAGAGGTTTATTAAATTAGCTGTATGATATATTACAAAAATATTAATACCAATATATAAAATAATTCAAATAATGAACGATATACAATGTTTATTGCAAGTATTTTGACTTAAACAGCTGATTTTGAATTCAAAAGGAGTTTTAATATTTTATAACTGATACTCCTAACCAAAGAGATTTAGTTTATTAGCAGTTTGATATAATACAAGATAATTATAAATAAAAATCGAATTAACTCAAATAATGTACGATAAGCAATGTTTCTTGGAAGTATTTCGTTTCAAACAGCCGATTTTGACGTCAAAGGGAGTTTTAATACTTTAAAAGTAATATTCGTTACCGAAAAGATTTATTCAATTAGCTCTCGATATATTACAAGAATATTAATACCATTAATAAAAGTAAATCAAACAGTGTACGATAAAATACGGTTTAATACAAGTATTTTGTTTAAAACAGCATATTATAACGTGTATAGTACTTTTAATATGCTTAAAGTTAGATTACTAACCTAAGACGTTTATTAAATTAGCTGTAGGAAATATTACCAGAATATTATTACGAAAAACCATAATAATTAAATAATGTGCGATAAACAATGTTTATTTCCAGTATTTCGTCTTAAATAGCCGATTTTGGCGTCAAAATAAGTTTTAATACTTTAAAACTAATATTTTTAAACTAAAACATTTATCAAATTACATTTACGAAATATTACAAAATAAATAAAAGTAAAAACTGAAATAACTCGAATAATGTACGATAAACAATGTTTATTGCAAGTAATTCGTCTTAAACAGCCAATTATGACGTCAAAAGAATATTTAATACTTAAAAACTAATATTCCTAACCGAAAAGGTTTATTTAATTACCTGTATGATATATTACAAGAATATTATCACTAATAATCGAAGAAAATAAAATAATGGACAGTATAAAAGGGTCTCATAAAACTATCTTGTTTAAAACAGCCTAATATAACGTCTGTAGTACTTTTAATATGTTTAAAGTTAGATTAATAACCGAATACATTTATTAAATAAGCTGAAGGAAATATTACTGAATATTATAAACAAAAATTAAATACCCAAATAATGTACGATAAACGATGTTTATTCAGGTATTTCGACTTAAACAGCCGAATTTAACGTCAAAAGGACTTTTTACACTTTAAAACTAATATTTCTAACCGAGAGGTTTGTTTAATTAGCTGTATGATATATTACAAGAATGTTAAATCCAATAATAAAAAAAAATCAAATAGTGTACGATATAAAAGGGATTATGACAAGTGTTTTGTTTAAAACAGCGTAATATAACGTCTATAGTACTTTTAATATGTTTTTAGTTAGATTACTAACCTAAAACGTTTATTAAATTACCTTTACGAAATCTTACAAGAATATTTAACCTAAATTCGAATTAGCTCAATTAATTTACAATAAATATTGTTTATTGTAAGTTTTTCGTTTTAGATCGCCGATTTTGACGTCAAATTGGAGTTTTAATATTTTAAAACTAATATTTCTAACCGAAAACGTTTATTATATTACCTGCACAAGATAATACATTATAATAATAATTTAAAATCGGAATAACTAAATTAATGTACGATAAACAATGTTTATTGCAAGTATTTCGTCTTAAACTGCCGATTTTGACGTCAAAAGGACTTTTAATACTTCAAAACTAATATTCTTAATCGAAGAGGTCCCTTTAATTAGCTGTATAATATATTACAAGAATGTTAATACCTACAATTAAAATAATTCAAACAGTGTACGATAAAGAAGGGTTTAATAAAAGTGATTTGTTTACAACAGCCAATTTAAACGTATTTAGTACATTTAAATGTTTAAAGTTAGATTACTTACCAAAGCAATTATTGAATTAGCTGTAGAAAATATTACAAGAATATTATTACAAATAATCCTAATAACTCAAATAATGATAATATACAATTTTTATTGTAAGTATTTCGTCCTAATCAGCTTATTTTGACGTCAAAAGAAGTTTTAATATTTTAAAACTAATCTTTCTAACCGAAGACGTTTATCAAATTTATTATACGAGATATTCGAGATAATTATAATCAAAAATCGAAATTACTCAAATAATGTACAGTAAAAAATGTTTATTGCAAGTGTTTCGTCTTAAACAGCTGATTTTGACGTTAAATAGACTTTTAATAGTTTAAAAGTGGTATTTATAACCAAAAACATTTATTTAATTAGGTGTATGATATATTACAAGAGTATTAATACAAATTATCAAAGTAATTCAAACAGAGTACGATAAAAAACTGTTTAATACAAGTTTTTTTTTTAAACAGCATATTGTAACGTTATTGTACTTTTAATATGCTTAAAGTAAGATTACTAACCTAAGACTTTTTTAAAATAAGTTGTAGGAAATATTACGAGAAAATTATTACGATAAACTATAATAATTGTAATAATGTACGATAAACAATGTTTATTCAAAGTATTTCGTCTTAAATAGCCGATTTTGACGTCAAATTAAGTTTTAACACTTTAAAACTAATATTTCTAACCGAGAAGCTTGTTTAATTAGCTGTATGATATATTACAAGAATATTAATACCAATTATCAAAAAAAAACAAATAGTGTACAAAATAAAAGGGTTTATGACGAGTAATTTGTTTAAAACAGCCTAATATAACATCTAGAGTACTTTTAAAATGTTTAAAGTTAGATTACTAACCTAAAACGTTTATTAAATTACCTTTTACGAAATCTCACAAGGATATTTAACCTAAAATCAATTTCTGAATTAGCTCAATTAATTTGAAACGAATAGCTTACAATAAATATTGTTAACAATAAACATTGTTTATTGTAAGTTTTTCGTTTTAAATTGCCGATTTTGACGTCAAAATGGAGTTTTAATACTTTGAAACTAATATTTCTAATGGCAGACGTTTATTAATATACCAATACGAGATAATATAAGATAATTTTTATTAAAAATCGAAATAACTCAAATAATGTACAATAAACAATGTTTATTGCTAGTATTTTTTGTTAAATAGCCAATTTTGACGTCAAAAGGAGTTTTAATACTTTAAGACTAATATTCCTAACCGAAGAGGTTTATTTAATTAGCTTTATGACATATTACAAGAATACTAATACCAATAATCAAAATAATTCAAACACCTTTCGATGAGAAAGGGTTTAATTCATGTGTTTTGTTTAAGATAGCCTACTATAACGTCTATAGTACTCAAAAATGTTTAAAGTAAGAAAAATAATCGAAGACGTTCATAAAATTAGTTGAACGAAATATTAAAAGAATATTATAACTAAAAATCGAACTAACTTAAATAATGTTCGAAAAACAATTATTATTGCAACTATTTCGTCTTAAAAAAATTAAATAGCCAATTTTGACGTCAAATGGAGTTTTAATACTTTAAAGCTGATATTTTTAACCGAAGACGTTAATTAAATCATCTTTAGAAAATATTACAAGATTATCATAACCTAAAATCGAAATAACTCAAATAATGTACTATAAACAATGTTTATCGCAAGTATTTCGACTTAAACAGCCGATTTTTACGTTAAAAGAGCTTTTAATACTTTAAAACTAATATTCCTCATCGAAGAGGTTTATTTGATTAGGTATATGATATATAACAGGAATATTGATACCAATAATCAAAATAATTAAAAATAGTGTACGATTAATAAGGGTTTAATACAAGTATTTTGTTTAAAATAGCCTAGTATGACGTCTATAGTACTTTTATTATGTTTATGGTTGGATAACTGACCAAAGACGTTTATTAAATTACTTTTACGAGATATTACAAAATAATTATAACCAAAAATCAGAATAACTATAATAATGAACGATAAACAATATTTATTGTATGTATTTCGAATTAAACAGCCGATTTTGACGTTAAAAGTAGTTCTAATTTTTTAAAACTAATATTCTTAGCCCAAGAGGTTCATTTGATTAGCTGTATGATAAATTACAATAATATTAATACTAATATTAAAAATAATTCAATAACTACACGATAAAAAAGGGTTTAATATAAGTATTTTGTTTAAAACAGCCTAGTATAACGTCTATAGTACTTTTATTATGTTTAAAGTTAGATAACTAGCCAAGGACGTTTATTTATATACTATTATGAGATATTACAAGATAAATATAACCTAAAATCAGAATAACTCAAATAATAAACGATAAACAATGTTTATTGTATGTATTTCGACTTAAACAGCCGATTTTGACGTCGCAAGGAGTTTAAATACTTTAAAACTGATACTTTTAACCAAAGACGTTTATTAAACTTTTTTTAGAAAATATTAAAAAAATATTATATTCTAAAATCGAAATAACTCAAATGATGTAAGATAAACAATGTTTATTGCAAATATTTCGACTTAAACAGCCGATTTTGACGTCAAATAGAGTTTTAATTCTTTAAAACTAATATTTACAACCGAAGTGGTTTATTTAATTAGCTGTATGGTATTTTACAAGAAAATTTTAACTACTATTAAAAATAACTCAAATACTATACAATAAAAAAGGATTTAATACAAGTATTTTGTTCAAAGCAGCTTAGTATAACGTATATAGTATTTTTAATATGTTTAAAGTTAGATTACTAACCAAAGACGTTTATTACATTACTATTACGAGATATTAGAATATATTTATAACCAAAAATCAGAATAACTCAAATAATGAACTATAAACAATGTTTTTTCTATGTATTTCGACTTAAACAGCCAATTTTGACGTCAAAAGGAGTTTTAATACTTTAAAACTAATATTTCTAACCGAATTGGTTTATTTAATTAGCTGTATGATATAATACGAATAAATTTTAGCTGATATTTGAAATCATTCAAATAGTGTACGATAAAAAATGGTTTAATACAAGTATTTTGTTTAAAACAGCCTAGTATAACGTATATAGTACTTTTAATATGTTTAAAGTTAGATACTAACCGAAGACGTTTATTAAATTACTATTACGAGATATTACAATAAAATTATAACCAAAAATCAGAATAACTCAAATAATGAACTATAAACCAGTGCTTCTGAACCTTTTTCTAGTGGCGGAACCCTTTTCCAAAGTTCAACTTTTCCGCGGAACCCCTAATTTAATTTTACATAAAATGTTTAATATAATATTTCCAGCAAAACTAATATAATTTCAGTGAAAAACGAATTTTTAACAAAACTATATCATTGTTAGAAATCATTTGTAATAGTATTAAGTCGAGTCAAACTTAAAGTGCGCCAGAGGCATTAGGTATTTTATGATTCTATTATAGATAAACGAAAACAAACATGATTAATCGCAACGTCATGAAAATCGTTCCTTGCATAATAAAAACAAAATTAGAGCTACAAACAATAACGAAATGAAGATGAACCTAATCAAATTCACAGATTACTGTAATAAACGGGTAAGATGCTTAACGAAAAATAGATAAAAAGCTTTTAGTGTCAAACTTGAACTTGTCTATTAGCAACAAGCATGTCAATGCGCGGCTGGATTTTGAATAGACTGAGACGGAGACAGGCAGAAAAGGTTGGAGTCAGCATACAGTTCCTTTGCTTCGTTTTAATGTTTGTTACATGCGAAAAGCCGGACTTGCAAATATAAGTGGTGGTGAATGGTAAAAGAAACTTTACTGCACGCTTTGCTAAGACGGGGTACTCTGAAATTGCACGAAACCTTTGAAACTAAATTTTAAATTGCTATCTTTAGATAGTTGAAGCAATTCGTTTTCTGCATCTGTAGGAAGATTCACTTCTTCTGAAGCAATAATCACATATAAATAGATTCAAAATCCATAAATTTCCGATGCGAACATCTTCAGGAAAATAATGTTGAAACTTTATAGACAAAAGATCAAGGCGGTTGTATATTTCGTCAGAGAAGTTGAATTCTATGCATTTTTCATGGGCCTCATCAAACCGGTGAAACATCGCAAAATTACTATTGCTAACCTTTTTCTTCCAAAAGTTAATTCTAATTTTTAACGCCTCAATCTTGTCTGTCATGAAAAAAATGGAATTTTGTTTCCCTTGCATGCTTAAGTTCAAAGCGTTCAATTTTTCAAAATATCGGTGAGATAAGCCAGCCTGGCCAAAAAAACATCACCTTCAAAAAATTGACTAGTTTTAAGCTTCATCTTTAAGAAAGATCAACACCTGTTTCTATAATTCAACGAGACGAATTAGTGTCCGCCCCTTCGACAGCCAGCAAACTTCGTTGTGATAAAGAAGTCGCAGATAGTCAGCATCTCACATAGGTATTTGAAACATCTGGCCTTTGTGTCACTTTTCTTTATAAAATTAACAGTTTTAATCGATGCTGAGTGAACTTCTTGTAAACAAGAAGGAAGATGTTTTGTTGCCAAATTTTTTCTATGTAAAATACAATGCATTTATTTAGCTTCAATTGCTTTATCCTTCATTTTCCTCACTACACCATTTTTGGACTCAGTCATAGACGCTGCACCGTCAGTACAAATGCCGACAAATTTATTCCACTCTAAACCCTTGCTGATCAAATAATTTTCGACACATTTCATCACTTCAACAGAAGTTGTTTTTGTATGTAATTCTCCACAAAATAATATATCTTTGTAGAATCCTTTCTGCCCACAACATCTAACAAAATGAGTAACAAGGCGTTGCCGCTTACGTCAGTGGACAGTTGAAGTTTTATGATTTATGTTTTTTTTTTTTTTTCAAATTTATTTTTTAAATTTCGGAAGGCTTCGCGGAACCCCTGAGAGACGTCGCGGAACCCTAGGGTTCCACGGAACCCCATTTCAGAAGCACTGCTAAAAACTATGTTTTTTGTATGTATTTCGATTTAAACAGCCGATTTTGACGTCAAAAGGAGTTTTAGTACTCTAAAACTAATATTTTCAACCGAAGGGGTTCATTTTGATAGATGTATGATTTTTTACATAAAATTTTAACTACTATTAAAAATAATTCAAATAGTGTATGTTAAAAAAGGGTTTTATACAAGTATTTTGTTTAAAAAAGCCTTGTTTAACGTATATAGTATTTTTATATGTTTAAGGTTAGATTACTAACCAAGAACGTTTATTATATCACAATTACGAGATACTACAAGATATTATAACCAAAAATCAGATTAACTCAAATAATGAACTATAAACAATTTTTTTTGTATGTATTTCGACAAACAGCCGATTTTGACGTCAAAAGGAGTTTTAATTTTTAAAACTACATTTTTAACCGAAGAGAAATACTTGATTAGTTATATGATATATTACAAGAATATTGATACCAAAAATCAAAATATTTCAAATAGTGTACGATCAAAAAAGGTTTAAAACTTGTTCAAAACAGATTATTTTAATGTCTATTGTCCTTTTAATATGTTTAAAGATAGATTACTAAATAAAGACAATTATTATTTTAGCTGTAGAAAATATTACAAAAATATCTAAACGTTAAATCGAAATAGTTCATATAATGTACAATAACCAATGTTTATTGCAAGTATTTTGTCTTAAACAGCTCATTTTAATGTCAAAAAGAGATGTAATACTCAAAAACTAAAATGTATAACCGACGATATTTATTTAATCACTTTTACGAGATATTACAGGATAATTATAATTTAAAATCAAAAAAACTCAAACATAACTACAACTAACAATGTTTATTGCAATATTTTGTCCTTAACAGCCGATTTTGACGTCAAAAGGACTTGTAATACTTTAAAATTAATAATTCTAACAGAACAGGTTTATTTGATTAGCTGTATGATATATTACAAGAATATTAATACCAATATCCAAAATAATTCAAACAGTGTACGATAAAAAAGGGTTTAATACAAGTGTGCGGTTTTTAACAACCTATTATATCGTTTACAGTGCTTTTAATATGCTAAAAGTTGGATTACTAATCTAAGACATTTATTAAATCAGCTGTACCAAATATAACAATAATATTTTTACCAAAAATCATAGTAACTCAAATAATGTACAATAATTAATGTTTATTGTAAGTTATTTGTCTTAAAAAGCCGATTTTCACGTCAAAAGGAGTTTTAATATTCAAAACTAATATTTTTAACCGAAGACGTTTACAAAATCACCTTTAGAAATTTTTAAAAGAATATTATATCCTAAAATCGAAATAACTCTAATACTGTACGATAAACAATATTTTCTGCAAGTTATTCGACTTAAACAGCCGATTTTGACGTCAAAAGGAGATTTAATACTTAAAAAACTAATAATTTTCTCCGAGGAAGTTATAAAATTACTATTACGAGCTATTACAATATAATAATAATTTAAAATCAAAATAACTCAAATAATGTACGATTAACAATGTTTATTGCAAGTATTTCGTCTTATTTAGCCAATTTTGACATAAAAAAGAGTTTTAATACTTTAAAACTAATATTTCTAACCGATACGTTTATTATATCACCTTAACGAAATACTACAAGATAATTATAATAAAAAATCGAAATAACTCAAATAATGTACGATAATCAATGTTTATCCAAGTATTTCGTCTTAAACAGCCGATTTTGACGTCAAAAGGACTTTTTAAACTTTAAAACTAATATTTCTAACCGAAGAGGTTTTTTTTAATTAGATGTATGATATATTACAAGAATATTAATACCAATAATCAAAAAAATTCAAATATTGAACCATAAACAATGATTATTGCAAGTATTTTGACCTAAACAGCGAAATTTGACGTCAAAAGGAGTTTCAATATTTTATAACTATTAATCCTAACCGAAGAGGTTTGTTTAATGAGCAGTGTGATATATTTAAGAATATTAATACCAAGAATAAAATAATTCAATAGTGTACGATAAAAAAGATTTTTCTAAAGTATTCTGTTAAAAACAGCGTAATATAACGTCTATAGTACTTTTAATATGTTTAAAGTCAGATTACTAACCTTAGACGTTTATTAAATTAGCTGTACGAAATATAACAATAATATTATTACCAAAAATGATAATAACGTATACAATGTATGATAAACAATGTTTATTGCGAGTTATCGTCATAGACAGCCGATTTTGAGGTCAAACGGAGTCTTGATTATATATAACTACTATTTTTAACAAAAGAGGTCTATTTAATTATATGTAAACATTATTACAAGAATATTATAAACGAAAACCGACAAACTCAAATAATGTACATTAAACAATGTTATAACAAGTTTTTCGTCTTAAATAGCGAATTTTGACGTCAAAAAGAGTTTTAATACCTTAAAACTAATTTTTCTAACCATAGAGGTTTATTATATTACCTTTACGAGATATTACAAGATAATTATAATTAAAAATAGAAATAACTCAAATAATGTACGATAAACAATGTTCCTTGCAAGTATCTCGTCTTAAACAGCCGATTTTGACGTCAAAAGGACTTTTAATACTTTAAAACAAATATTCCTGACCGAAGTGGTTCATTTAATTAGCTGTATGATATATTACAACAATATTAATACCAATAATCAAAAAAAATCAAACAGTGTACGATTAAAAAGGGTTTAATACAAGTATTTTGTTTAAAAACAGCCAATTTAAACGTATATAGTACATTTAATATTTTCAAAGTTGAATTACTACCCAGGACGTTTATTAAATTTACTGTAGGAAATAGTACAATATATTATTACGAAAAATAATAATAACTCTATTAATGTCAATAAACAATCTTTATTGTATGTTTTTGTACTTTTGTAATGTTTATTATAAGTATTTCCTCTTAAATAGCCGATTATGACGTCAAAAGGAGTTTTAATACTTCAAAACTAATATTTCCAACTGATACGTTTATTATATTACCTTTACGAGATATTACAAGATAATTATAATTAAAATCAAAATAACTCAAATAATATACGATAAACAAGGTTTCTTGCAAGTATTTGGTCTTAAACAGTTAATTTTGACGTCAAAAAGACTTTTAACACTTTAAAATTAATGTTCCTAACCAAAAAGGTTTATTCAATTAGCTGTATGATATATAAAAAGAAAATTAATACCAATAATCTAAATAATTCAAACAGTATACGATAAAAAAAGGTTTAATACAAGGATTTTGTTTAAAACAGACAACTTTAACGTATATAGTACTTTTCATATGTTAAAAGTTAGATTACTAACCAAAGACGTTTATTAAATTAGCTGTACTAAATATTATAAGAATATTGTAACTAAAATTAAAATAACTTAAATAATATGCAGTAAACATTGTTTATTTTAAATTAATTAAGTTATTTCGATTTTTAGTTACAATATTTTATAATATTTATACGTTTTAAATTAGATTACTAACCTAAGACCTTTATTAAGTTAGGTTGGGAAATATTACAAAAATATTATTACTAAAAATTATAATAACTCAAATAATGAATGATAATCAATGTTTATTGCAAGTTATTCTACTTAAACAGCCAATTTTGAAGTAAAAAGCAGACTTAATAGTTTAAAACTATTAATTTTAACCAAAAACGTTTATTAAATTACTTTTAAAAGATATTACAATATAATAATAATTTAAAATTAAAATAACTCAAATAATGTACAATAAACAATGTTTATAGCAAATATTTTGTCATAAATAGCTAATTTTGACGTCAAATGAGTTTTAACATATTTAAACTAATATTTCTAACTGAAGATGTTTATTAAATTACTAAAACGAGATATTATTAGATAATTATAACTAAATTCAATATAAATCAAATAAGGTACGATAAACAATCGTTCTTGTAAGTATTTCGTCTTAAACAGCCGATTTTGACGTCAAAAGGAGTTTTAATACTTTAAAACCAATATACCTAAACAAAGATGCTTTTTAAATTAGTTTTACGAAATATTACAAGATTATAACCTAAAATCGAAATTACTCAAATGATGTACGATAAACGATGTTTATTGCAAGTATTTCGTCTTAAATAGCCGATTTAGACGTCTAAAGGAGTTTTAATACTTTTAAACTTACATTCGTAGCCATAGAGATTCAATCAATTAGCTGTATAATATTTTACAAGAATATTAATACCAATAATTAATAATTTAAATAGTGTACGATAAGAAATTCTTACTACAAATATTTTGTTTTAAACAGCCTATTATAATGTCTATAGTGATTTTAATACGTTTAAAGTTAGATTACTAACCTAAAAACTTTATTAATTTAGCTGTAGGAAATATTACAATAATATTATTAGCAAAAATCATAATTAAAAAAGCAATGTATGATAAACAATTATTATTGCAAGTTATTCGATTTAAACAGCCGATTTTGACGTCAAAACGAGTTTTAACACATTAAAACTAATATTTTTAACCGAAGACGTTTATTATATTTTCTTACGAGATATTATGAGATAGTTATAATTAAAAATCGTAATAACTTAAACTCTGTACGATAAACAATATTTATTTCAAGTATTTCGTCTTAAACAGCCGATTTTGAAGTCAAAAGGAGTTTTGATACTTCAAAACTAGAATTCATAACCGAAGAAGTTTATTTAATTAGCTGTATGATATTCTACAAGATTATTATTACTAATAATAAAATATTATAAATATTTTATGATAAAAAAGGGTTTAATAAAATTGTTTTATTTAAAACAGCCTAATATAATGTCTATAATACTTTTGATATGTTTAAAATTAGATTACTAACCTTAGACGTTTATTAAATTAGCTGTACGAAAAATAACAATAATACTAATACCTAAAATGATATTAACTTGAAAAATTTTAATAAAAAATGTTTATTGCAAGTTATTCGTCTTAGACAGTTGATTTTGACGTGAAAAGGAGTTTTAATATTATATAACTACTATTTTTATCAAAAGATGTTTATTTAATTAGCTGTAGAAAAAGTTACAACAATATCATGAAAAAAAACCAACAAACTCTAATAATGTACAATAAACAATGTTTATTACAAGTATTTCGTCTTAAATAGTGGATTTTGACGTCAAAAGGAGTTTTTATACTTCAAAACTAAGTTTTCTTACCGAAGACGTTTTTGTATATTACCTTTACGAGACATTACAAGATAATTATAATTAAAAATTGAAAAAACTTAAATAATGTACGATAACAATGTTTATTGCAAGTATTTCGTCTTAAACAGCTCATTTTAATCTCAAAAAGACATTTAATACTCAAAAACTACAATTTTTAACCGACGACATTTATTTTATCACTATTACGAGATATTACAAGATAATTATAATTAAAAATCGAAACAACTCAAACAATGTACGATAAACAATGTTTTTTGCAAGTATTTTGTCCTGAACAGCCGATTTTGACGTCAAAATGACTTTTAATACTTTAAAATTAATATTTCTAACCGTACAGGTTTATTTGATTAGCTGTACGTTATATTACAAGAATATTAATACCAATGTCTAAAGTAATTCAAACAGTGTACGATAAAAAAGGGTTTAATACAAGTGTATGGTTTAAATCAGCCTATTATAACACCTATAGTACTTTTAATTTGTTTAAAATAAGATTACTAACCTAAGACGTTTATTTAATTAACTGTAGGAAATATTAGAAGAATATTATTACAAAAATCATAAAAACTCAAATAATATACAATAAACAATGTTTATTGCAAGTTATTTGCCTTAAAAAGCCGATTTTGACGTCAAAAGGAGTTTTAATATCCAAAACTAATATTTTTAAGTGAAGACGTTTATTAAATCACCTTTAGAAATTTTTAAATAATATTATAACCAAACATCGAAATAACTCGAATAACGTAAGAGATATAATGATTATTGCAAGTATTTCGACTTAAACAGAAGATTTTGACGTCAAGAGAAGTTTTTTTACTTTATAACTAATATTTCTAACCAAAGAGGTTTATTTTGATTTGCTGTATGATATATTACAAGAACATTAATACCAATAATCAAAATAATTTAAACAGCGTACGATAAAAAAGAATTAAATACATGTGTTTAGTTTAAAACAGGCTATTATAACGTCTACAGTACTTTTAATATGCTAAAAGTTTGAAGACTAACCGAAGACAATAATAAAATTAGCTGTACTAAAAATTACAAGAATATATTAACCACAATTCGAATAACCTTATATAATGCACGATGAACAATGTTTATTGCAAGTATTTCGGCTTAAACAGCCGATTTTGACTTCAAAAGCAGATTTATTATTTAACAACTAATAATTTTAACGAAGAACGTTGACTAAATTACTATTACGAGATATTAAAAAATAATGATAAATTAAATTAGAAATAGAAATTAAAAAACTCAAATAATTTACGATAAACAATGTTTATTGCAAGTATTTCGTCGAAAATAGCTAATTTTGACGTCAAAAGGAGTATTAACACATTAAAACTAATATTTCTAACCGAAGACGTTTATTATACTACCTTTACGAGTTATTATGAGATAATTATAATTAAAAATCGAAATAACTAAAATTATGTACGATAAACAATATTTATTTCAAATATTTTGTCTTAAACAGCCGATTTTGACATCAAAATGAGTTTTGATACTTCAAAACTAGAATTCTTAACCGAAGAAGTTTATTTAATTAGCTGTATGATAAATTACAATTATATTAATACTAATAAACGAAATAGTTTAAATATTTTACGATAAAAAAGGGTTTAATAGAAGTGTTTTGTTTAAAACAGCCTACTATAACGTCTATAATACTTTTGATATGTTTAAAGTAAGATTACAAACTAAAGACATTTATTAAAGTAGCTGTAAGAAATATTACATAGGTATGTATTATAACCAAAAATCAAAACACCTCAATAAATGTAGAAAAACAATGTTTATTGCGAGTATTTCGTCTTAAACAGCCGATTTTGATTTCAAAAGGAGATTTATTACCAAAAAACTGATATTTCAAACGACGACGTTTATTTAGATAATATTACGAGATATTACAAGATAATTATATTGTAAATCGAAAAAAGTCAAATAATGCACGATAAACAATGTTTATTACAAGTGTTTTGTCTTAAAGAGCCGATTTTAAAGTTAAAAGGACTTTTTATATTTTGAAACTGATATTCCTAACCGAAAAGATCTATTTAATTAGGTGTATGATATATTACAAGAATATTAAGACCAATAATCAAAATATTTTAAACAGTTTACGATAAAAAAGGGTTTAAAATAAGTATTTTGTTTAAAACATCTACTATAACGTTCATAGTACTTTTAATATGTTAAAGTTAGATTACTAACTAAGACTTTTATTAATATAGCTATAAGAATTATTACAAGAATATTTTAACCAAAAATCGAAATAACTTATATATTGTACGAAAAACAAAGTATATGCGAGTATTTCGTCTTAAACAGCCGATTTTGATGTAAAAAGGAAATTTAATACCCAAAAACTAATACTTTTAACCGACGACGTTTATTTAATTACTATTACGATATATTGCAATATAATAATAGTTTAAAATCGAAAAAACTCTAAAAATTAACGATAAACAATGTTTATTGCAAGTATTTCGTCTTAAATAGCCGATTTCGTTTTCAAAAAAAGTTTTAATACTTTAAAACTAATATTTCCAACCGATACGTTTATTTTATAACTTTTACGAGATATTACAAGATAATTATAATTAAAAATTGAAATAACTTAAATTATGTACAATAAACAAGGTTTATTCCTAGTATTTCGTCTTGAACACCCAATTTTGACGTCAAAGGGACTTTTAATACTTAAAAACTAATATTCCTAACCGAAAAGGTTAATTTAATTAACTGTATAATATATTACAATAATATTAATACCAATAATACAAATATTTCAAATAATGAACGATAAGGAAAGTCTATCGCAAGTATTTTGACTTGAAGGCCAATTTTGACGTTAAAAGGAATTTTAATATTTGATAACTAAAATTCTCAATTTAGAGGTTTATTTAATTAGCTGTATGATATATTACAAGAATATTATTACCTATAATTAAAATAATTCAAACAGTGTACGATAAAAAAGGGTTTAATGTAAGTGATTTGTTTAAAACAGCCAATTTAAATGTATTTAGTAAATTTAAATGTTTTAAGTTAGATACTAACCAAAGATGCTTATTAACTAAGCTGTACAAAATATTACAAGAATATTACAACCAAAAATCGAAATAACTCAAATAATATACAATAAACAATGTTTATTGCAAGTATTTCGTCTTAAACAGCCGATTTTGACGTCAAAAGGACTTTTAATACATTAAAACTAATATTTCTAAACGAAGACGTTTTTGAAATTACTTATACGAGATATTCGAGATAATAATAATTAAAAATCGAAATAACTCAAATGATGTACGGTAAACAATGTTTATTGCAAGTGTTTCGTCTTAAATAGCCGTTTCTGACGTCAAACTAAGTTTAAGTACTTTAATACTAATATTTTAAAACGAAATCGATTTTTTAATTACAAATATGAAATATTACAAGATAAATAAAATTAAAAATCTAAATAACTCAAATAATGTACGATAAACAATGTTAATTGCAAGTATTTCGTCTTAAACAGCCAAATTTGATTATAAAAGAAATTTTAATACTTTAAAACTAATAATCCTAACCGAAAAGGTTTATTTAATTAGTTGTATGATATATTACAAGAATATTAATAGTAATCTACAAAATAATTCAAATATTGTACGATATAAAAGGGTTAAATAAAACTATCTTGTTTAAAACAGCCTAATATAACGTCTGTAGTACTTTTAATATGTTTGAAGATAGATTACTTACCGAATACGTTTATTAAATTATATAAAGGAAAAATTACTGAATATTATGAACAAAAATTGTAATATCCCAAAGAATGTACGATAAACGATGTATATTGCAAGTATTTCGACTTAAACAGCCGATTTTGACGTTAAAAGGAGTTTTAACACTTTAAAACTAATATTTTCAACCGAGAGGTTCGTTTTATAATCTCTATGATATATTACAAGAATATTTATACCAATAATCAAAAAAACAAATAGTGTACGATATAAAGGGGTTTATGACGAGTAATTTGTTTAAAACAACCTGATATAACGTCTATAGTACATTTAATATGTTTAAAGTAAGATTACTAACCTAATACGTTTATTAGATTACCTTGACGAAATATTACAATAATATTTAACCTAAAATCGAATTAGCTCAATTAATTTACAATAAACATTGTTTATTGTAAGTATTTCGTTTTAAATTGCCGATTTTGACTTCTAAAGAACAATTAATAGTTTAAAACTAATATTCCTAACCGAAGAGGTTTATTAGATTAGATAGTGATAAATTTCAGGAATAAAAATACCAATAATCAAAATAATTCAAATAGTGTACGATAAAAAAGGGGTTTATATAAGTATATTGTTTAAAACAGCCTCGTATAACGTTTATAGTTGTTTTAACATGTTTAAAATTATATTACTAACTGAAGACGTTTATTCAATTACTATTACGAGATATTACAAGTAAATTATAACCAAAAGTCAGAATAACTCAAATAATTAACTACAAACAATGTTTATTGTATGTATTTCGACTTAAACAGCCGATTTTAAAGTCAAAAGGAGTTTTAATACTTTCAAACTAATATTCCTAACCGAAGAGGTTTATTTGATTAGCTGTATGATATATTACAAGAATATCAATACCAATAATCAAATTAATTTGAATAGTGTACGATAAAAAAGGATTTATTACAAGTATTTTATTAAAAAACAGCCTATTATAACGTCTATAATACTTTCGATATGTTTAAAGTAAGATTACAAACTAAAGACATTTATTAAAGTAGCTGTAAGAAATATTACAAGAGTATTATAACCAAAAATCGAAACACCTAAATTAATGTACGAGAAACAATGTTTATTGCGAGTATTTCGTCTTAAACAGCCGATTTTGTTGTCAAAAAGAGATTTATTACCAAAAAACTAATATTTTTATACGATGACGTTTATTTAGATAATATTACGAGATATTACAAGATAATCGAAAAAACTCAAATAATGTACGATAAACAATGTTTATTAAAAGTGTTTTGTCTTAAACAGCCGATTTTGACGTTAAATGGACTTTTTATACTTTAAAACTGATATTTCTAACCGAAAAGATTTATTTAATTAGGTGTATGGTATATTACAAGAATATTAATACCAGTAATCAAATTAATTCAAACAGTGTACGATAAAAAAGGGTTTAATACAAGTATTTTGTTTAAAACATTTATTATAACGTTCATAGTACTTTTAATATGTTAAAGTTAGATTACTAACCAAAGATGTTTATTAATATAGCTATAGGAAATATTACAAAAATTTTTAAACGAAAAATTGAAATATTTCATATAATGTTTGATAAACAATGTTTATTGCAAGTATTTCGTCTTAAACAGCTGATTTTAATGTCAAAAAGAATTTTAATACTCAAAACTACAATTTTTAACCGACGACATTTATTTAGTCATTATTACGAGATATTACAAAATAATTATAATTAAAAATCGAAACAACCCAGACAATGTACAATAAACAATGTTTACTGCAAGTATTTTGTCCTGAACAGCCGGTTTTGACGTCAAAAGGACTTTAAATACTTTAAAATTAATATTTCTAACCGAACAGGTTTATTTGATTAGCTGTATATTATACTACGAGAATGTTAATACTAATATCCAAAGTAATTCAAACAGTGTACGATAAAAAAGGGTTTAATACATGTGTTTTATATAAAACAGCCTATACTAACGTCTACAGTACTTTTAATATGCTAAAAGTTAGATTTATTACTTGAGATGTTTTTTAAATTAGCTGTACGAAATATTACAATAATAATATTACCAAAAATCATAATAAATCAAATAATTTACGATAAACAATGTTTATTACAAGTTATTTGTCTCAAACAGCCGATACTAACGTCAAAAAGAGTTTTATTACTTCAAAACTAATATTCCTAACAAAAGAGATTTATTTGATTAGCTGTATGATTTATTATTGATACAAATAATCAACATAATTCAAATAATGTACAATAAAAATTGGTAAATTACAAGTATTTTGTTCAAAAAAGTTTATTTTAAAGTTAGATTATTAATTAAAGACGTTTTTTAAATTAGCTGTAAAAAATATTACAATAAAATTATAACCAAAAAACAAAATAACTCATATAATGTACAATAAACAATGTTAATGCAAGTATTTCGACTTAAACAGCCGATTTTAACGTCGAAAGGAGTTTTAATACTTTAAAACTAATATTTCTAACCGAAGATGTTTATTTGATTAGCTGTATGATATTTTACAAGAAAATTTTAATTACTATAAAAATGTATCAAATAGTGTACTATAAAAAAAGGTTTAATAGAAGTATTTTGTTCATAACAGCCTAGTATAACGTCTATAGTACTTTTAATATGTTTAAAGTTAGACTACTAACCACAGACGTTTATTAAATTACTATTACGAAATATTACAAGAATATTACAACCAAAAATCAGAATAAATCAAATAATGAACGATAAAAAATGTTTATTGTATGTTTTTCGACTTAAACAGCCGATTTTGAAGTCAAAAGGAGTTTTAATTTTTTTAAACTGACATTCCTAACTGAAGAGAATTACTTGATTAGCTATATGATATATTTCAATAATATTGATAATAATAATCAAAATAATTCGAATAGTGTAGGATAAAAAAGAGTTTAATACAAGTTATTTGTTTAAAACAGAATATTTTAATGTCTATTGTACTTTTAATATTTTTAAAGTCAGATTACTAAATTAAGACGTTTATTAATTTAGCTGTAGGAAATATTACAAAAATATTATAACCAAAAATCAAAATAACTCATATAATGTACGATAACAATGTTTATTGCAAGTATTTCGTCTTGAACAGCTCATTATAATGTCAAAATAAGATTTAATACTCAAAAACTAAATATTTAACTGACGACATTTATTTAATTACTATTACGAGATATTACAAGATAATTATAATTAAAAATGAAAGAACTCAAACAATGTACGATAAACAATGTTTATTGCAAGTATTTTGTCCTGAACAGCCGATTTTGACGACAAAAGGACTTTTAATACTTTAAAATTAATATTCCTAACTGCACAGGTTTATTTGATTAGCTATAAGATATATTAGAAGAATATAAATACCAATAATCAAAAAAATTCAAACAGTGTACGATATAAAATAGGTTTAATACAAGTATTTTATTTAAAACAGCATATTATAACGTCTACTGTCATTTTTATATGCTTAAAGTTAGATTACTAACCTTTGCTGTTAGTAAATTTGCTGTAGGAATATTAAACGAATATTATTACAGATAATCATAATAACTCAAATAATTTACGATAAACAATGTGTATTGCAAAATATTCGTCTTAAATAGCTGATTTTGACGTCAAATGTATTTTTAATACTTTAAAACTAATATTTTAAACCGAAAACGTTTAATAAATTATTTTAAAAAAATATTAAATAAATCTTATGATCTAAAATCAAAATAACTCAAATAATGTACGATAAACAATGAATATTGCAAGTATTTCGACTTAAACAGCCGGTATTGACGTCAAACGAAGTTTAAATACTTTAAAACTAATATTACTAACCGAAGAGATTAATGTGGTTAGCTGTATGATATATTACAAGAATATTGATACCATTAATCATAATAATTATAATAGTTTACGATAAAAAGGGGTTTAATACAAGTATTTTGTTAAAAAAAGTTTATTTTAATGTCTATTGTAGTTTTTAATATGTTTAAATTTAGATTACTAAATAAAGACGTTTATTAAATTAGCTGTAGGAATTATTACAAGAACATTATAACCAAAAATCGAAATAACTCATATAATGTACGATAAACAATGTTTATTGCAAGTATTTCGTCTTAAACAGCAAATTTTGATGTCAAAAGAAGATTTAATACTTAAAAACAAATATTTTTAACCGACGAAATTTATTTAATAACTATTACGAGATATTACAAGATAATTTTAATTAAAAATCGAAATAATTCAACTAATGTTCGATAAACGATGTTTATTGCAAGAATTTCGTTTTAAACAGCAGATTTTGACGTCAAAAAGAGTTTAAATACTTTAAAACTAATATTCCTAACTATAGAATTTTAATTAATTAACTGTATGATGTATTACAAGTATATTAATACCATTAATTAATAATTAAAAAAGTGTACGGTAAAAAAGTTTTTATTAGAAATATTTTGTTTAAAACAGCCTATTATAACGTCTATAGTACTTTTATGACATTTAAAGTTAGATTACTAACCTAAGACCTTTATCAAATTAGCTGTAGAAAATATTACAATAATAATATTACCAAAAATCATAATAATTTAAATAATGTATGATAAACAAAATTTATTGCAAGTAATTCGAGTTAAACAGCCGATTTTGACGTCAAAAGGAGATTTTATACTTTAAAACTAATAATTTTACCCGAGGACGTTTAATAAATCAATATTACGAGATATTACAATATAATGATAATTTAAAAACGAAATAAATCTAATAATGTACAATAAACAATGTTTATTGCAAGTATAACGTCTTAATTAGCCGATTTTGACGTCAAAAGGACTTGTAATACTTTAAAACTAATATTCCTAACCGAAGAGGTTTGTTTAATTAGCTGTATGATATATTAAAAAAATATTAATACCAATAATCAAAATAATTCAAATAATGTACGATAAACAATGTCTATTGCATGTATTTTGACTTAAAAGCCAATTTTGACGTCAAAACGAGTTTTAATATTTTATAACTAATAATCCTAACCAAAAAAGTTTATTTAAATAGCTGTATGATATAATCCAAGAACACTAATACCAATATTAAAATAATTCAAATAGTAAACGATAAAAAAGGGTTTATTACAAGTATTTTAATTAAAACAGCCTAATATAATGTCTATAGTACTTTTAATATGTTTAAAATTAGATTAACAACCTTAGACGTTTATTAAATTAGCTTTACGAAAAATAACAATAATTTTAATATCTAAACTGATAATAACTTTAATACTGTATGATAAACAATTTTTATTGTGAGTTTTTCGTCTTAGACAGCCGATTTTGTCGTCAAAAGGAATTTTAATATTAAATAACTACTATTTTTAACAAATGACGTTCGTTTAATTAGCTGTAGAAAATATCACTAAAATATTATAAACATAAACCGACAAACTCAAATAATGAACAATAAACAGTGTTTATTACAAGTATTTCGTCTTAAATAGCTGATTTTCATTTTAAAAGGAGTTTTAATACTTTAAAATTATGTTTTGTAGCTAAAGACGTTTAATATATTACTATTACGAGATATTACTAGATAATTATAATAAAAAATCGAAATAACTCAAATAATGTACGATAAACAAGGTTTTTTGTAAGTATTTCGTCTTATACAGCCGATTTTGACGTCAAAAGAACTTTTAATACTTTAAAACTAATATTCCTAACTGAAGAGGTTAATTTAATTAGCTGTATGATACTTTTTAAAAATATTAATAACAATAATCAAAATAATTCAAACAGTGTACGATAAAAAAGGGTTTAATACAAGTAATTTGTTTAAAACAGCCTATTAAACATCTTTAGTACTGTTAATACGTTTAAAGTTAGATTACTAACCATAGACGATTTTTAAATTAGCAGTAGGAAATAGTGCATGAATATTATAACCAAAAATCGATATAACTCAAATAATGTACGATAAACAATATTTATTGCAAGTTATTCGACTTAAACAGCCGATTTTGACGTCAAAAAGAAGATTTAATACTTAAAAACTAATAATTTTTACTGAAGACGTTTATTAAATTACTATTACGAGATATTACAAGATAATTATAACCAAAAATCAGAATAATTCTAATAATGAACGATAAACAACATTTATTGTACGTATTTCGAATTAAAAAGCCGATTTTGACATCAAAAGTAGTTTTAATTTTTTAAAAGTAATATTCTTAGCCGAAGAGATTCATTTGATTAGCTGAATGATAAATCACAAAAATATTAATACTAATATTAAAAATAATTCAATAACTATAAGATAAAAAACGATTTAATACGAGTATTTTGTTTAAAACAGCCTAGTATAACGTCTATAGTACTTTTATTATGTTTAAAGTTAGATAACTATCCAAGGACGTTTATTAAATTATTATTACGAGATATTACAAGATAGATATAACAAAAAACAGGATAACTAAAAAATAAACGATAAAGAATGTTTATTGTATGTATTTCGACTTAAAAAGCCGATTTGGACGTCAAATGAGTTTTAATACTTTTAAACTAATATTCCTAACCGAAGAGATTTATTTGATTAGCTGTATGATATATTACAAGAATATTGAGACCAATAATCAAAATAATTCAAATAATTAACGATAAAATAAGGTGCAATACAAGTATTTTGTTTAAAACAGTTTATTTTAATGTCTATTGTTCTTTAA
Source organism: Thalia democratica (assembly GCF_965202585.1). Taxonomy (NCBI): domain Eukaryota; kingdom Metazoa; phylum Chordata; class Thaliacea; order Salpida; family Salpidae; genus Thalia; species Thalia democratica. The sequence goes on along the minus strand of NC_139169.1, from coordinate 51,843,420 downwards.
ATATTTTTACAATTAGATTATTTAAAAAGACGTTTATTAAATTAGCCGTAGGAAATATCACAAAAATATTAAAACCAAAAACCAAAATAACTCATATAAAGAACGATAAACAATGTTTATTGCAAGTATTTCGTCTTAGACAGCCTATTTTGACCTCAAAAGGAGTTTTTATATTTTAAACTAGTATTTTTAACTAAAGAGGCTAAATTAGCCAGCTGTATGACATATTACATTAATATTATTGATTTTTAATATTTTATAGCTATTAATTCTAACCGAAGAGTTTTATTTAATTAGCTGTATGATATACTCCAAGAATATTAATACCAATAATAAAATAATTCAAATAGTGTACGGCAAAAAAGGGTTTAATACAAGTTTAATGTTTAAAACAGCCTAATATAACGTTTATAGTACTTTAAATATGTTTAAAGTTAGATTACTAACCTTAGACGTTTATCAAATTAGCTGTAATAAATATAACAATAATTTTATTACCAAAAAAAATAATAACTAAAATCATGTATGAGAAACAATGTTTATTGCGAGTTTTTTGTCTCAGACAGTCGATTTTTACGTCAAAAGGAATTTTAATATTAAATAACTACTATTTTTAACAAATGACTTTTATTTAATTAGCTGTAGAAAATATTACAAGAATATTATAAACATAAACCGACATACTTAAATAATGTACAATAAACAATGTTTATTACAAGTATTTCGTCTTAAATAGCCGATTTACACGTTGAAAGGAGTTTTAATACTTTAAAATTATGTTATCTAACCGAAGACATTTAGTTTATTACTTTTACGAGATATTACTAGATAATTATAGTAAAAAATCGAGATAAATCAAATAATGTACGATAAACAAGGTTTCTTGTAAGTATTTCGTCTTAAACCGCCGATTTTGGCGTCAAAAGGACTTTTAATACTTTAAAACTTATATTCCTAACCGTAGAGGTTTATTTAATTAGCTGTATGTGACGTTTTAAGAATATTAATACCAATAATCAAAAAAATTCAAACAGTGTACGATATAAAATAGGTTTAACACAAGTATTTTATTTAAAACAGCATATTATAACGTCTACTGTACTTTTTATATGCTTAAAGTTAGATTACTAACCTTTGCTGTTAGTAAATTTGCTGTAGGAATATTAAACGAATATTATTACAGATAATCATAATAACTCAAATAATTTACGATAAACAATGTGTATTGCAAAATATTCGTCTTAAATAGCTGATTTTGACGTCAAATGTATTTTTAATACTTTAAAACTAATATTTTAAACCGAAAACGTTTAATAAATTATTTTAAAAAAATATTAAATAAATCTTATGATCTAAAATCAAAATAACTCAAATAATGTACGATAAACAATGAATATTGCAAGTATTTCGACTTAAACAGCCGGTATTGACGTCAAACGAAGTTTAAATACTTTAAAACTAATATTACTAACCGAAGAGATTAATGTGGTTAGCTGTATGATATATTACAAGAATATTGATACCATTAATCATAATAATTATAATAGTTTACGATAAAAAGGGGTTTAATACAAGTATTTTGTTAAAAAAAGTTTATTTTAATGTCTATTGTACTTTTAATATGTTTAAATTTAGATTACTAAATAAAGACGTTTATTAAATTAGCTGTAGGAATTATTACAAGAACATTATAACCAAAAATCGAAATAACTCATATAATGTACGATAAACAATGTTTATTGCAAGTATTTCGTCTTAAACAGCAAATTTTGATGTCAAAAGAAGATTTAATACTTAAAAACAAATATTTTTAACCGACGAAATTTATTTAATAACTATTACGAGATATTACAAGATAATTTTAATTAAAAATCGAAATAATTCAACTAATGTTCGATAAACGATGTTTATTGCAAGAATTTCGTTTTAAACAGCAGATTTTGACGTCAAAAAGAGTTTAAATACTTTAAAACTAATATTCCTAACTATAGAATTTTAATTAATTAACTGTATGATGTATTACAAGTATATTAATACCATTAATTAATAATTAAAAAAGTGTACGGTAAAAAAGTTTTTATTAGAAATATTTTGTTTAAAACAGCCTATTATAACGTCTATAGTACTTTTATGACATTTAAAGTTAGATTACTAACCTAAGACCTTTATCAAATTAGCTGTAGAAAATATTACAATAATAATATTACCAAAAATCATAATAATTTAAATAATGTATGATAAACAAAATTTATTGCAAGTAATTCGAGTTAAACAGCCGATTTTGACGTCAAAAGGAGATTTTATACTTTAAAACTAATAATTTTACCCGAGGACGTTTAATAAATCAATATTAAGAGATATTACAATATAATGATAATTTAAAAACGAAATAAATCTAATAATGTACAATAAACAATGTTTATTGCAAGTATAACGTCTTAATTAGCCGATTTTGACGTCAAAAGGACTTGTAATACTTTAAAACTAATATTCCTAACCGAAGAGGTTTGTTTAATTAGCTGTATGATATATTAAAAAAATATTAATACCAATAATCAAAATAATTCAAATAATGTACGATAAACAATGTCTATTGCATGTATTTTGACTTAAAAGCCAATTTTGACGTCAAAACGAGTTTTAATATTTTATAACTAATAATCCTAACCAAAAAAGTTTATTTAAATAGCTGTATGATATAATCCAAGAACACTAATACCAATATTAAAATAATTCAAATAGTAAACGATAAAAAAGGGTTTATTACAAGTATTTTAATTAAAACAGCCTAATATAATGTCTATAGTACTTTTAATATGTTTAAAATTAGATTAACAACCTTAGACGTTTATTAAATTAGCTTTACGAAAAATAACAATAATTTTAATATCTAAACTGATAATAACTTTAATACTGTATGATAAACAATTTTTATTGTGAGTTTTTCGTCTTAGACAGCCGATTTTGTCGTCAAAAGGAATTTTAATATTAAATAACTACTATTTTTAACAAATGACGTTCGTTTAATTAGCTGTAGAAAATATCACTAAAATATTATAAACATAAACCGACAAACTCAAATAATGAACAATAAACAGTGTTTATTACAAGTATTTCGTCTTAAATAGCTGATTTTCATTTTAAAAGGAGTTTTAATACTTTAAAATTATGTTTTGTAGCTAAAGACGTTTAATATATTACTATTACGAGATATTACTAGATAATTATAATAAAAAATCGAAATAACTCAAATAATGTACGATAAACAAGGTTTTTTGTAAGTATTTCGTCTTATACAGCCGATTTTGACGTCAAAAGAACTTTTAATACTTTAAAACTAATATTCCTAACTGAAGAGGTTAATTTAATTAGCTGTATGATACTTTTTAAAAATATTAATAACAATAATCAAAATAATTCAAACAGTGTACGATAAAAAAGGGTTTAATACAAGTAATTTGTTTAAAACAGCCTATTAAACATCTTTAGTACTGTTAATACGTTTAAAGTTAGATTACTAACCATAGACGATTTTTAAATTAGCAGTAGGAAATAGTGCATGAATATTATAACCAAAAATCGATATAACTCAAATAATGTACGATAAACAATATTTATTGCAAGTTATTCGACTTAAACAGCCGATTTTGACGTCAAAAAGAAGATTTAATACTTAAAAACTAATAATTTTTACTGAAGACGTTTATTAAATTACTATTACGAGATATTACAAGATAATTATAACCAAAAATCAGAATAATTCTAATAATGAACGATAAACAACATTTATTGTACGTATTTCGAATTAAAAAGCCGATTTTGACATCAAAAGTAGTTTTAATTTTTTAAAAGTAATATTCTTAGCCGAAGAGATTCATTTGATTAGCTGAATGATAAATCACAAAAATATTAATACTAATATTAAAAATAATTCAATAACTATAAGATAAAAAACGATTTAATACGAGTATTTTGTTTAAAACAGCCTAGTATAACGTCTATAGTACTTTTATTATGTTTAAAGTTAGATAACTAACCAAGGACGTTTATTAAATTATTATTACGAGATATTACAAGATAGATATAACAAAAAACAGGATAACTAAAAAATAAACGATAAAGAATGTTTATTGTATGTATTTCGACTTAAAAAGCCGATTTGGACGTCAAATGAGTTTTAATACTTTTAAACTAATATTCCTAACCGAAGAGATTTATTTGATTAGCTGTATGATATATTACAAGAATATTGAGACCAATAATCAAAATAATTCAAATAATTAACGATAAAATAAGGTGCAATACAAGTATTTTGTTTAAAACAGTTTATTTTAATGTCTATTGTTCTTTAAATATTTTTACAATTAGATTATTTAAAAAGACGTTTATTAAATTAGCCGTAGGAAATATCACAAAAATATTAAAACCAAAAACCAAAATAACTCATATAAAGAACGATAAACAATGTTTATTGCAAGTATTTCGTCTTAGACAGCCTATTTTGACCTCAAAAGGAGTTTTTATATTTTAAACTAGTATTTTTAACTAAAGAGGCTAAATTAGCCAGCTGTATGACATATTACATTAATATTATTGATTTTTAATATTTTATAGCTATTAATTCTAACCGAAGAGTTTTATTTAATTAGCTGTATGATATACTCCAAGAATATTAATACCAATAATAAAATAATTCAAATAGTGTACGGCAAAAAAGGGTTTAATACAAGTTTAATGTTTAAAACAGCCTAATATAACGTTTATAGTACTTTAAATATGTTTAAAGTTAGATTACTAACCTTAGACGTTTATCAAATTAGCTGTAATAAATATAACAATAATTTTATTACCAAAAAAAATAATAACTAAAATCATGTATGAGAAACAATGTTTATTGCGAGTTTTTTGTCTCAGACAGTCGATTTTTACGTCAAAAGGAATTTTAATATTAAATAACTACTATTTTTAACAAATGACTTTTATTTAATTAGCTGTAGAAAATATTACAAGAATATTATAAACATAAACCGACATACTTAAATAATGTACAATAAACAATGTTTATTACAAGTATTTCGTCTTAAATAGCCGATTTACACGTTGAAAGGAGTTTTAATACTTTAAAATTATGTTATCTAATCGAAGACATTTAGTTTATTACTTTTACGAGATATTACTAGATAATTATAGTAAAAAATCGAGATAAATCAAATAATGTACGATAAACAAGGTTTCTTGTAAGTATTTCGTCTTAAACCGCCGATTTTGGCGTCAAAAGGACTTTTAATACTTTAAAACTTATATTCCTAACCGTAGAGGTTTATTTAATTAGCTGTATGTGACGTTTTAAGAATATTAATACCAATAATCAAAATAATTCAAACAGTGTACGATAAAAAAGGGTTTAATACAAGTATTTTGTTTAAAACAGCCAATTTAAACGTATATAGTACAATTAATATTTAAAAGTTAGATTAATAACCAAACACGTTTATTAAATTAGCTTTACGAAAAATAACAATAATATTATTACCAAAAATCATAATAACTCAAGTAATGTACGATAGACAATGTTTGATGTAAGTATTTTGTCTTAAACAGTCGATTTTGATGTCAAAAGGAATTTTAATACCTTAAAACTAATATTCCTAACCGGAAAGGTTTATTTAATTAGCTGTATGCTATATTATAAGATTATTAATACAAAAAATCAAAATAATTTAAACTGTGTATTATAAAAAAGGGTTTAATACAAGTATTTTGTTTAAAACAGCCTATGTATACGTTTATAGAACAGTTAATATGTTCAAAGTTCGATTACTAACCAAAGACGTTTATTAAAATAGCTGTAGGAAACATGGCAAGAATATTATTACGAAAAATCATAATAACTCAATAAATGTACGATAAACAATGTTTATTGTAAGTATTTCGTCTTAAACAGCCGATTTTGACGTCAAAAGGAGTTTTAATACTTTAAAACTAATATTTCTAACCGAAGACATTTATTAAATTACGTTTACGAGACATTAGAGATAATTATAATTAAAATAATGTACGATAAGCTATGTTTATTCCAAGTGCTTTGTTTTAAACAGCCGATTTTGATGTCAAAAGGTGTTTTAATATTATATAACTACTATTTATATTAAAAAACGTTTATCTAATTAGCTGTAGAAAATATTACAAGAATATCATAAACAAAAACCGACAAACTCTAATAATGTACAATAAACAGTTTTTATCACAAGTGTTTCGTCTTAAAAAAGCCGATTTAGACGTCAAAGGGAGTTTTAATACTTTTAAACTATTATTTCTGACTGAAAAGATTTATTTAATTAGGTGTATGATATAACCCAAGAACATTTATACCAATAATAAAATAATTCAAACAGTGTACGATAAAAAACGGTTTAATACAAGTATTTTGTTTCAAACAACAAAGTATAACGCTTACTGTACTTTTAATATGCTTAAATTAAGATTACTAACCTAAGACATTTAGTAAATTTGCTGTAAGAAATATTACAATACTTTATTACGAAAAATCAAAATAACTCTATTAATGTACGATAAACAATGTTTATTGCAAGTAATTCGTCTTAAAAAGCGGATTTTGACGTCAAAAGGAGATTTAATACTTAAAAACTAATATTTCTGAACGAAAATGTTATTAAATGACATTTACGAAATATTACCAGACAAATAAAACTAAAAATCGGAATAACTCAAATAATGTACGATAAACCAGGTTTCTTGTAAGTATTTCGTCTTAAACAGCCGATTTTGGCGTCAAAATGACTTTTAATACTTTAAAACTTATATTCCTAACCGTAGAGGTTTATTTAATTAGCTGTATGTTACATTTTAAGAATATTAATACCAATAATCAAAATAATTCAAATAGTGTACGATAAAAAAGGGTTTAGTACAAGTATTTTGTTTAAAACAGTTAATTTAAACGTATGTAGTAATATTAATGTTTTTAAAGTTAGATTACTAACCAAACATGTTTATTAAATTAGCTGTACAAAAAAAACAATAATATTAATACCAAAAATCTCAATAACTCATATAATGTACGATAAACAATGTTTATTGTAAGTATTTCGTCTTAAACAGCCGATTTTGATGTCAATCGGATTTTTAATACCTTAAAAGTAATATTCCTAACGAAAAGGTTTATTTAATTACCTGTATGATGTATTACAAGATTATTAAAACCAATAATCAAAATCATTTAAACAGTGTATTATAAAAAAGGGTTTAATAAAAGTATTTTGTTTTAAACAGCCAATTTATACGTATATAGAACAGATAATATATTTAAAGTTCGATTACTAACCAAAGACGTTTATTAAATTAGCTGTAGAAAATGTGACAAGAATATTATTACGAAAAATGATAATAACTCAATAAATGTACGATAAATAATATTTATTGTAAGAATTTCGTCTTAAACAGCTGATTTTGACGTCAAAAGGAGTTTTAATACTCTAAAACTAATATTCCTGACTGAAAAGATTTATTTAATTAGCTGTATGAAATAACCCGAGAACATTTATAACAATAATAAAATAATTCAAACAGTGTACGATAAAAAACGGTTTAATACAAGTATTTTGTTTCAAACAACAAAGTATAACGCTTTCTGTACTTTTAATATGCTTTACGTAAGATTACTAACCTAAGACATTTAGTAAATTTGCTGTAAGAAATATTAAAATATATTATTACGAAAAATCAAAATAATTCTAATAATACGATAAACATTGTTTATTGCAAGTAATTCGTCTTAAAAAGCGGATTTTGACGTCAAAAGGAAATTTATTACCTAAAAACTAATATTTCAGAACGAAAATTTTATTAAATGACATATACGAAATATTACAAGATAAATAAAACTAAAAATCGAAATAACCCAAATAATGTACGATAAACTATGTTTATTGCAAGTATATTGACTTAAACAGCCGATTTAGACGTCAAAAGGAGTTTTAACACTTTAAAACTAATATTTCTAACCGAGAAGTTTAATTAATTAGCTGTATGTTATATGGTTAATACCAATAATCAAAATAAAATCAAATAGTGTACGATTTAAAGGGTTTAATACAAGTATTTTGATTAAAACAGTCTATTATAACGTCTATAGTACTCTCAATACGTTTGAAGATAGATTAATAATCAAAGACGATTATTAAATTAGCAGTATGATATAGAGAAATAAAATTATAGACAAAAATCGAAATAACCTAAATATTAAGCAATTAACAAAGTTTATTGCAAGTATTTCGTCTTTAATAGCTGATTTTGACGTCTAAAGGTGTTTTAATACTTTAAAACTAATATTCTAACCGTAAAGGATTTTTTAATAAACTATATAATGTATTACAAGTATATTAGTACCAATAATAAATAATTTAAGTAGTGTACGGTAAAAAAGTTTTTATTAGAAATATTTAGTTCAAAACAGCCTATTATAACGTCTATAGTACTTTTATGACGTTTAAAATTAGGTTACTACACTAAGACTTTTATTAAATTAGCTGTAGGAATTATTACAATAATAGTATTACTAAAAATCATAATAATTCAAATAACGATGATTAACAAAATTTATTGCTAGTTATTCAAGTTAAACAGCCGATTTTGACGTCAAAAGTAGATTTAATACATAAAAACTTATAATTTTAACCGAGGACGTTTAATAAATTAATATTACGAGATATTACAATATAATAATTATTTAAAAACGAAATAACTCTAATAATGTACGATAAACAATGTTTATTGCAAGTATATCGTCTTAAATAGCCGATTTTGACGTCAAATGGAGTTTTAATACTTTAAATCTAATATTTCTAAACGAAATCGTTTATTAAATTACATATATGAAAAATTACAACATAAATAAAATTAAAAATCGAAATAACTCAAATAATATACGATAAACAATGTTTATTGCAAGTATTTCGTTTTAAAAAGCCAGTTTTGACGTCAAAAGGACTTGTAATATTTTAAAACTAATATTCCTAACCGAAAAGGTTTATTTAATTAGCTGTATGATATATTACAAATATATTAATACCAATAATCAAAATAATTCAAATAATACACGATAAACAATGTCTATTGCAAGTATTTTGACTTAAAAAGCCAATTTTGACGTCTAAACGAGTTTGAATATTTTATAAATATTAATTCTAACCGAAACGTTTTAATTAATTAGCTGTACGATATATTACAAGAATATTGATACCAATAATAAAATAGTTCAATTAGTGTACGATAAAAAAGGGTTTTTCGTCTTAAACAGCCGATTTTAACGTTAAGAGGACTTTTAATACTTTAAAACTGATATTCCTAACCGAAAAGATCTATTTAATTAGGTGTGTGAAATATTACAAGAATATTAATAACAATAATCAAAATAATTTGAACATTGTACAATAAAAAAGGGTTTAATACAAGTATTTTGTTTAAAACAGCATATTATAACGTCTATTCTACTTTTAAAATGCTTTAAGTAAGATTACTAACCTAGGACGTTTATTAAATTAGCTGTAGGAAATATTACCAGAATAATATTACGAAAAATCAAAATAATTAAATAATCTACGATAAAAAATGTTTATTGCGAGTATTTCGTCTTAAATAGCCGATTTTGACGTCAAGTTAAGTTTTAATACTTTTAAACTAATATTTTTAAACGAAAACGTTTATTAAATTACATTTACGAAATATTACAAGATAAATAAAATTAAAAATCGAAATAACTCGAAAATTTACAATAAACAATGTTTATTGCAAGTATTCCGTCTTAAACAGCCAATTATGACGTCAAAAGTATTTTTTGATACTTTAAAACTAATATTCCTAACCGAAAAGGTTTATTTAATTAGCTGTATGATATATTACCAGATTATTAATACTAATAATCAAAGAAAATCAAATAATGTACGATATAAAATGGTCTAAAAAATCTATCTTGTTCAAAACAGCCTAATATAACGTCTGTAGTACTTTTAATATGTTTAAAGATAGATTACTGACAGAGTATGTTTATTAATAAGCTGAAAGATATATTACTGAAAATTATTAACAAAAATTGAAATAACTCAAATAATGTACGATAAACAAAGTTTATTACAAGTATTTTGTCTTTAACAGCCAAATTTGACTGTAAAAAAATTTTTTTATACTCTAAAACTAATATTTCTAACTGAAGAGGTTTTTTTGATTAGCTATTTGATATATTACAAGAATATTAATACTAATAATCAAAGAAAATCAAATAGTGTACGATGAAAAAGGGTTTAATATAACAATCTTTTTTAAAACAGCCTAATATAACGTCTGTAGAATTTTTAAGATGTTTAAAGATAGATAACTAACCGAATACGGTTATTAAATGAGCTGAAGGAAATATTACTAAATATTATAAACAAACAAATAACCCAAATAATGTACGATAAACGATGTTTATTGCAAGTATTTCGTTTTAAACAACCGATTTTGACGTTAAAAGGAGTTTTAACACTTCAAAACTAATAATTCTAACCGAGAGGTTTGTTTAATTAGCTGTATGATATATTACAATAAAATTAATACCAATAATAAAAAAAAAAACAAATAGTGTACGATATATAAAGGTTAATGTCGAGTAATTTGTTTAAAACAGCCTAATATAACGTCTAGAGTACCTTAAATATGTTTAAAGTTAGATTACTAACCTAAAACGTTTATTAAATTATCTTTACGAAATCTCACAAGAATAATTAACCTAAGATCGAATTCTCTCAATTAATTTAAAACGAGTTAGCTCAATTTATTTAAAACAATTAACCTACAATAAACATTGTTTACAATAAACAGTGTTTATTGTAAGTTTTTCGTTTTAAATAGCCGATTTTCATTTCAAAAGGAGTTTTAATACTTTAAAACTAATATTTCAACCGCAGACGTTTATTAAATTACCAATACGAGATAATTTTATTAAAAATCGAAATAACTTAAATAATGTACAATAAACAATGTTTATTGCAAGTATTTTTTCTAAAACAGCCGATTTTGACGTCAAAAGGAGTTTTAATACTTTGAAACTAATATTCCTAACCGAAGAGATTTATTTAATTAGCTTTATGATATATTACAAGAATACTAATACTAATAATCAAAATAATTCAAACATCGTACGATGAGAAAACGTTTAATTCATGTATTTTGTTTAAGACAGCCTATAATAACGTCAATAGTACTTTAATATGTTTAAATTTAGAAAACTAATCGAAGACGTTTATAAAATCAGCTCTACGAATTATTACAAGAACTTATAACCAAAATTCGAACAACTCAAATAATGTACGAAGGCAATTATTATTGCAAGTGTTTTGTTTTAAGTAGCCAATTTTGACGTCAAATGAAGTTTTAATACTTTAAAACTGATATTTTTAACCGAAAGCGTTAATTAAATCACCTTTAGAAAATATTACAAGAATATTATAACCTAAAATCAAAATAACTCAAATAATGTAGAATAAACAATGTTTATTGCAAGTATTTCGTCTTAAACAGCCGATTTTGACGTCAAAAGAAGTTTTAATACTTTAAAACTAATATTCCTAACAGGAGAGATTTATTTTAATTAGCTATATGAAATATTACAAGAATATTAACACCAGTTATCAAAATAATTCGAACATCGTACGGTGAAAAAGGTTTAATATATGTATTTTGTTTTAAACAGCCTACTATAACGTCTATATTACTTTTAATATGTTTAAAGTTAGAACACTAACCGAAGACGTTTTTAAAATTAGCTGTACGAAATATTAAAAGAATATTATAACCAAAAATCGAACTAACTCAAATAATGTACGAGAAACAATTATTATTGCAACTATTTCGTCTTAAATAGCCAATTTTGACGTCAAATTTAGTTTTAATACTTTTAAAATGAAATTTTTAACTGAAGACGTTTATTAATTTAGCTGTAGAAAACATTCCAAAAATATTAAAATATAAATCAAAATATTTCATATAATGTACGATAAACAATGTTTATTGCAAGATTTTTGGTCTTAAACAGCTCATTTTAATGTCAAAAAGAGATTTAATACTCAAAAACAAAAATTTTTAACCGACGACATTTATTTAATCACTTTTACGAGATGTTACAAGATAATTATAATTAAAAATCGAAACAACTTAAACAATGTACGATAAACAAGGTTTATTGCAAATATTTTGTCCAGAACAGCCAATTTTTATGTCAAAAGGACTTTTAATACTTTAAAATTAATATTCCTAACCGAATAGGTTTATTTGATTAGCTGTATGATATATTACAAGAATATTAATACCAAATTCTAAAATAATTCAAACAGTGTACGATAAAAAAGGGTTTAATACAAGTGTTTGGTTTAAAACAACCTATTTTAACGTATACAGTGCTTTTAATATGCTCAAAAATCGCAATAACTCAAATAATTTACGATTTAAAAGGTTTATTGAAAGTACTTCGTCTTAAACAGCCAATTTTGATCTCAAAAGAAGATTTAATACATTAAAACTAATATTTTTAACCTATAGACGTTTATTAAATTTCCTTTACAAAATATTACAAGAATATTATTACCAAAAATCATAATAAATTAAGTAATGTACGAGAAACAATGTTTATTACAAGTATTTTGTTATAAACAGCCGTTTTTGACGTCAAAAGGAACTTTAATACGTTAAAACTAATATTCCCAACCAAATAAGTTTATTTAATTAGCTGTATGATATATTACAAGAAAATTAATATTTAAAATCATAATAAATGTAATAATGTACGATAAACAATGATTATGCAAGTATTTCGTCTTAAACAGCCAATTTTGACGTCAAACGGAGTTTTTATACTTTAAAACTAGTATTTTTAATCGAAGATATTTATTAGATTACCTGTACAAAATTTTACAAGAATATTATAACCAAAATTCGAAAAAACTCACATAATGTAAGATAAACAATGTTTATTGCAATTTTTCGTTTTAAACAGCCGATTTTGTCGTAAAAAAGAGTTTTAGTACTTTAAAACTAATATTCCTAACCGTATAAGTTTATTTAATTAGCTGTATGATGTAATACATGAATATTAATACCAATAATCAAAATAATTCAAATAGTGAACGTTAAAAAGGGTTTAATAGAAGTATTTTGGTTTAAACAACATTTTATAACGTCTATAGTAGTTTAATTATGTTTAAAGTTAGATTACTAACCAAAGAAAATTATTCACATAGCTGTACAAAAATTTACAAGAATATTATATCCTATAATCGCAATAACTTAAATAATATATGATGAACAATGTTTATTGCAAGTATTTTGTCTTTAACAGCCGATATTGAACTCAAAAGGAGTTTTACTACATTAAAACTAATATTTTTACCCAAAGACGTTTATTAAATTAACTTTACGAAATATTACAAAAATATTTTTACTAAAAATTATAATAAATCAAATAATTTACAATAAACAATGTTTATTGCAAGTATTTTGTCTTAACAGCTGATTTTGACGTCAAAGGAGATTTTTTACTTTAAAACTAATATTACTGACCGAATAGGTTTACTTAATTAGCTGTATGATATATTACATGATTATTTATACCAATAATCAAAATAATTTTAATAATTTAAGTTAAAAAGGGTTTAATACAAGTATTTTGGTTGAAACAGCCTTTTATAACGTCTATTGTAGTTTCAATATGTTTAAAGTTAGATTACTAACCAAAGAATATTATTAACATTGCTGTTCAAAATATCACAAAAGTAATATAACCTAAAATCGAAATAACTTAAATAATGTACGATAAACAATGTTTATTGCAAGTATTTCGTTTTAAACAGCCGATTTTGACGTCTAATGTAGTTTTAATACTTTAAAACTAATATTCCTAACCAAATAGGTTTGTTTAATTAGCTGTATGATATATTACATTAATATTAATACCAATAACCAAAATAATTTAAATAGTGTACGTTAAAAAGAAAATAATACAAGTATTTTGGTTAAAACAGCCTTTTATAACGTCCATAGTACTTCTAATATGGTTCAAATTAGATTACTAACCAAAGAAGTTTATAAACAAAGCTGTACGAAAAATTACGAGAATATTATAACTAAAAATCAAATTAAGTCAAATAATAAACAATAAACAATGTTTAATGCAAGTATTTCTTCTTAAACAGCCGATTTAGACGTGAAAAGGAGTTTTATTACATTAAAACAAATATTTTTAACCAAAGTCGTTTATTGAATTACTTTTACGAAATACTACAATAATATTAATACAAAAAATCGTTATAACTCAAATAAAATGCGATATACAATCTTAATTGGAAGTATTTCGTCTTTAACAGCCAATTTGAACGTCATAAGAAGTTTTAATCCTTTAATTTTAGTTTAGTTTGAATACTTGAAAACTAGTATTTTTAACCGAAGTCGTTTATTAAATTACTTTTACGAAATATTACATAAATATTATTAACAAAATCATAATAAATCAAATAGTGTATGATAAACAATGTTTATTCAAAGTATTTCGTCTTAAACAGCCGATTTTGACGTCAAAAATGTTTTTAATTCATTAAAACAAATATTCCTAGCCAAAAATGTTCAATAAATTAGCTGTATGATATAATACATGAATATTAATAACAATAATCAAAATAGTGTACGTTAAAAAGGGTTTAATACAAGTATTTTGGTCGAAACAGCCTTTTTTAACGTTTATAGTAGTTTTAATATGTTTAAAGTTAGATTACTAACCAAAGAAGTTTATTAACATAGCTGTACAAAAAATTACAATAATATTATAACTAAAAATCGAAATAACTCAAATAATGTACGATAAACAATGTTTATTGCAAGTATTTCGTCTTAAACAGCCGATTTTGACGTCAAAAGGAGTTTTAATACTTTAAAACTTATATTCCTAACCGTAGAGGTTTATTTAATTAGCTGTATGTGACATTTTAAGAATATTAATACCAATAATCAAAATAATTCAAATAGTGTACGATAAAAAAGGGTTTAATACAAGTATTTTGTTTAAAACAGTTAATTTAAACGTATTTAGTAATATTAATGTTTTTAAAGTTAGATTACTAACCAAACATGTTTATTAAATTAGCTGTACAAAAAAAACAATAATATTAATACCAAAAATCATAATAACTCATATAATGTACGATAAACAATCTTTATTGTAAGTATTTCGTCTTAAACAGCCGATTTTGATGTCAATCGGATTTTTAATACCTTAAAAGTAATATTCCTAACGAAAAGGTTTATTTAATTACCTGTATGATGTATTACAAGATTATTAAAACCAATAATCAAAATCATTTAAACAGTGTATTATAAAAAAGGGTTTAATAAAAGTATTTTGTTTTAAACAGCCAATTTATACGTATATAGAACAGATAATATATTTAAAGTTCGATTACTAACCAAAGACGTTTATTAAATTAGCTGTAGAAAATGTGACAAGAATATTATTACGAAAAATGATAATAACTCAATAAATGTACGATAAATAATATTTATTGTAAGAATTTCGTCTTAAACAGCTGATTTTGACGTCAAAAGGAGTTTTAATACTCTAAAACTAATATTCCTGACTGAAAAGATTTATTTAATTAGCTGTATGAAATAACCCGAGAACATTTATAACAATAATAAAATAATTCAAACAGTGTACGATAAAAAACGGTTTAATACAAGTATTTTGTTTCAAACAACAAAGTATAACGCTTTCTGTACTTTTAATATGCTTTACGTAAGATTACTAACCTAAGACATTTAGTAAATTTGCTGTAAGAAATATTAAAATATATTATTACGAAAAATCAAAATAATTCTAATAATACGATAAACATTGTTTATTGCAAGTAATTCGTCTTAAAAAGCGGATTTTGACGTCAAAAGGAAATTTATTACCTAAAAACTAATATTTCAGAACGAAAATTTTATTAAATGACATATACGAAATATTACAAGATAAATAAAACTAAAAATCGAAATAACCCAAATAATGTACGATAAACTATGTTTATTGCAAGTATATTGACTTAAACAGCCGATTTAGACGTCAAAAGGAGTTTTAACACTTTAAAACTAATATTTCTAACCGAGAAGTTTAATTAATTAGCTGTATGTTATATGGTTAATACCAATAATCAAAATAAAATCAAATAGTGTACGATTTAAAGGGTTTAATACAAGTATTTTGATTAAAACAGTCTATTATAACGTCTATAGTACTCTCAATACGTTTGAAGATAGATTAATAATCAAAGACGATTATTAAATTAGCAGTATGATATAGAGAAATAAAATTATAGACAAAAATCGAAATAACCTAAATATTAAGCAATTAACAAAGTTTATTGCAAGTATTTCGTCTTTAATAGCTGATTTTGACGTCTAAAGGTGTTTTAATACTTTAAAACTAATATTCTAACCGTAAAGGATTTTTTAATAAACTATATAATGTATTACAAGTATATTAGTACCAATAATAAATAATTTAAGTAGTGTACGGTAAAAAAGTTTTTATTAGAAATATTTAGTTCAAAACAGCCTATTATAACGTCTATAGTACTTTTATGACGTTTAAAATTAGGTTACTACACTAAGACTTTTATTAAATTAGCTGTAGGAATTATTACAATAATAGTATTACTAAAAATCATAATAATTCAAATAACCATGATTAACAAAACTTATTGCTAGTTATTCAAGTTAAACAGCCGATTTTGACGTCAAAAGTAGATTTAATACATAAAAACTTATAATTTTAACCGAGGACGTTTAATAAATTAATATTACGAGATATTACAATATAATAATTACTTAAAAACGAAATAACTCTAATAATGTACGATAAACAATGTTTATTGCAAGTATATCGTCTTAAATAGCCGATTTTGACGTCAAATGGAGTTTTAATACTTTAAATCTAATATTTCTAAACGAAATCGTTTATTAAATTACATATATGAAAAATTACAACATAAATAAAATTAAAAATCGAAATAACTCAAATAATATACGATAAACAATGTTTATTGCAAGTATTTCGTTTTAAAAAGCCAGTTTTGACGTCAAAAGGACTTGTAATATTTTAAAACTAATATTCCTAACCGAAAAGGTTTATTTAATTAGCTGTATGATATATTACAAATATATTAATACCAATAATCAAAATAATTCAAATAATACACGATAAACAATGTCTATTGCAAGTATTTTGACTTAAAAAGCCAATTTTGACGTCTAAACGAGTTTGAATATTTTATAAATATTAATTCTAACCGAAACGTTTTAATTAATTAGCTGTACGATATATTACAAGAATATTGATACCAATAATAAAATAGTTCAATTAGTGTACGATAAAAAAGGGTTTTTCGTCTTAAACAGCCGATTTTAACGTTAAGAGGACTTTTAATACTTTAAAACTGATATTCCTAACCGAAAAGATCTATTTAATTAGGTGTGTGAAATATTACAAGAATATTAATAACAATAATCAAAATAATTTGAACATTGTACAATAAAAAAGGGTTTAATACAAGTATTTTGTTTAAAACAGCATATTATAACGTCTATTCTACTTTTAAAATGCTTTAAGTAAGATTACTAACCTAGGACGTTTATTAAATTAGCTGTAGGAAATATTACCAGAATAATATTACGAAAAATCAAAATAATTAAATAATCTACGATAAAAAATGTTTATTGCGAGTATTTCGTCTTAAATAGCCGATTTTGACGTCAAGTTAAGTTTTAATACTTTTAAACTAATATTTTTAAACGAAATCGTTTATTAAATTACATATATGAAAAATTACAACATAAATAAAATTAAAAATCGAAATAACTCAAATAATATACGATAAACAATGTTTATTGCAAGTATTTCGTTTTAAAAAGCCAGTTTTGACGTCAAAAGGACTTGTAATATTTTAAAACTAATATTCCTAACCAAAAAGGTTTATTTAATTAGCTGTATGATATATTACAAATATATTAATACCAATAATCAAAATAATTCAAATAATACACGATAAACAATGGTTATTGCAAGTATTTCGTCATTAACAGCCAATTTTGACGTCAAAAGGAGTTTTAATATTTTAAAATTAATATTTTTAACCGAAGTAGTTTATTACACTACTTTTACGAAATATTACAAGAATATTATTACTAAAATCATAATAAATCAAATAATGTATGATAAACAATGTTTATTCCGAGTATTTCGTCTCAAAAGCCGATTTTGACGTCAAAAATGGTTTTAATGCATTAAAACAAATATTCCTAACTAAAATGGATCATTTAATTAGCTGTATGATATATTACATGAATATTAATAACAATAATCAAAATAATGCAAATAGTGTACGTTAAAAAGGTTTAATACAAGTATTTTGGTTGAAACAGCCTTTTATAACTTCTATAGTAGTTTCAATATGTTTAAAGTTAGATTACTAAGCAAAGAAGTTTATTAACATAGCTGTACAAAAAATTACTAGAATATTATAACTAAAAATCGAAATAACTCAAATAATGTACCAGAACAATGTTTATTGCAAGTATTTCGTCTTAAACAGCCGATTTTGACGTCAAAAGGAGTTTTAATACTAGTATTTTTAACTGAGGACATTTATTAAAATACATGAACAAAGTATGACAAGAATATTACAACCAAAAGTTGAAATAATTCAAATAATAACCGAAAAACAATGCTTTTTGCAAGTATTTATTTTTTAACACCTGATTTTGACGTCGAAAGGAGTGTTAATACTTTAAAACTAATATTTTCAACCGAAGACGTTTATTAAAATACCATTACAAAAATTACAATACAATCATAACCTAAAATCGCAATAACTCAAAAAGTTTACGATAAACAAGGTTTATTGAAAGTATTTCGTCTTAAACAGCCGATTTTGAACTCAAAAGAAGTTTTAATACATTAAAACTAATATTTTAACCCAAAGACGTTTATTAAATTACCTTTACAACATATTACAAGAATATTATTACCAAAAATCATAATAAATCAAATAATGTACGTGAAACAATGTTTATTACAAGTATTTTGTCATAAACAGCCGTTTTTGACGTCAAATGGAGCTTTAATACGTTAAAACTAATATTCCAAACAAAATAAGTTTTTTTGATTAGCTGTATGATATATAACAAGAATATTAATACCAAAAATCATAAAGAATGTAATAATGTACGATAAACAATGTTTCTGCAAGTATTTCGTCTTAAACAGCCGATTTTTACGTCAAAAGGAGTTTTTATACTTTAAAAATAGTATTTTGAACCGAAGATATTTATTAAATTTCCTGTACAAAATATTACAAAATTAATTTAACCAAAATTCAAAAAACTCAAATAATGTATGATAAACAATGTTTATTGCAAGTATTTCGTTTTAAACAGCCGATTTTGACGTAAAAAAGAGTTTTACTACTTTAAAACTAATATTCCTAACCGAATAGGTTTTTTTAATTAGCTTTATGATGTATTACATGAATATTAATACCAATTATCTAAATAATTTAAATAGAGAACATTAAAAAGTGTTTAATAGAAGTATTTCGGTTGAAGCAACATTTTATAACGTTTATAGTAATTTAAATATGTTTAAAATTAGATTACTAACCAAAGAATATTATAAACATAGCTGTACAAAAAATTATAAGAATATTATATCATATAATCGCAATTACTTAATTAATATACGATGAACAAAGTTTATTGCAAGTATTTTGTCTTTAACAGCCGATTTTGAACTTAAAAGAAGTTTTACTACATTAAAACTAATATTTTTACCAAAGGACGTTTATTAAATTAACTTTACGAAATATTACAAAAATATTTTTACTAAAAATCAAAACAAATCAAATAATTTACGATAAACAATGTTTATTGTAAGTATTTTGTCTTAACAGCTGATTTTGACGTCAAAAGGAGTTTTTTTTACTTTAAAACTAATATTACTAACCAATAAGGTTTATTTAATTAGCTGTATGATATATTACATGAATCTTAATACCAAAAATCATAATAACTATAATAATGTAAAATAAACAATGTTTATCCAAGTATTTCGTCTTAAACAGCCGATTTTGACGACAAACGGAGTTTTTATACTTTAAAACTAGTATTTTTGACTAATGATATTTTTTAAATTAACTGTACAGAATATTACAAGAATATTGTTATTAAAAATCATAATAAATCGAATAATATACAAGAAACAATGTTTTTTACAAGTATCTTGTCTTAAACAGCCGTTTTTGATGTCGAAAGGAGTTTTTATACTTTAAAACTTATATTCCTATCGAATAGGTTTATTTAATTAGCTGTATGACATATAACATATATATTTATACCAATAATCAAAATAATTTAAATAGTTTACGTTAAAAACGGTTTAATACAAGTATTTTTGTTGAAACAGCCTTTAATAACGTCTGTAGTAGTTATAATATGTTTAAAGTTAGATGACTAACCAAAGAAGTTTGTTTACATAGCTGTACAAAAATTTACAAGAATATTATAACCTAAAATCGCAATAACTCAAATAATGTACGATAAACAAAGTTTATCCAAGTGTTTTGTCTTAAAAAGCCGATTTTGACGTCAAAAAGACTTTTAGTACTTTAAAACTAATATTCCTATCCGAATAGGTTTATTTAATTAGCTGTATGATATATTACATGTATTTTTATATTAATAATCAAAATAATTTAAATAATTTACGTTAATAAGGGTTTAATATAAGTATTTTGGTTGAAACAGCCTTTTATAACGTCTATTGTAGTTTAAATATGTTTAAAGTTAGATTAATAACCAAAGAATATTACTAACATTGCTGTACCAAAAATTACAAGAATATTATAAACTAAAATCGCAAAAACTCAAATAATATACGGAAAACAATGTTTATTGCATGTATTTCGTATTGAACAGCCGATTTTGAACTCAGAAGGAGTTTTAATACAATAAAACTAATATTTTTACCTGAAGACGTTTTTTAAATTACTATTACAAAATATTACAGGTATTATAACCAAAAATCATAATAAATCAAATAATGTACGAGAAACAATGTTTATTCCAAGTATTTTGTATTTTACAGCCGATTTTGACGTCAAAAGGAGTTTTAGTACTTTAAAACTAATATTTTTACCCGAAAACGTTTATTTAATTAGTTTATTTAATTAATAATGTACGTTAAAAATTGTTTAATTCAAGTATTTTGTTTGAAACAGCCTTTTATAAAGTCAATAGTACTTTTAATATGTTTTAAGTTAGATTACTAACTAAAGAAGTTTATAAACATAGCTGTACAAAATATTACAAGAATATTATAATCAAAAATCGAAATAAGTCAAATAATTTACAATAAACAATGTTTACTACAAGTATTTCGCTTTAAACAGTCGATTTTGATTCAAAAAGAGTTTTAATACTTCAAAACTAATATTCCTAACCGAATAGGTTTATATACTTAGGTGTATGTTATATTAAATGAAGATTTATACCAATAATTAAAATAATTTAAAAAGTTTACGTTAAAAAGTGTTTAATACAAGTATTTTAGTTGAAACAGCCTTTAATAACGTCTATTGTAGTTTAAATATGTTTAAAGTTAGATAACTAACTAAAGAAAATTATTCACATAGCTATACGAAAAATTATAAGAATAATATAACCTAAAATCGCAATAACTCAAATAATATACGGTAAACAATGTTTATTGCATGTATTTCGTCTTGGACAGCCGATTTTGAACTCAGAAGGAGTTTTAATACATTAAAACTAATATTTTTACCTGAAGACGTTTATTAAATATAGCTTTACGAAATATTACAAGTATTATAACCAAAAATCATAATAAATCAAATAATGTACGAGAAACAATCTTTATACCAAGTATTTCTAATTAAACAGCCGATTTTGACGTCAAATAGAGTTTTAGTACTTTAAAACTAATATATTTAACCGAAATCATTTTATAAATCATCTGTAGGAAATATCTCAAGAATATTATAACCAAAAATTGAAATAACTCAAATAATTTACGATAAACAATGTTAATTGCAAGCCTTAAACAGCCAATTTTGACGTCAAAAATAGTTTTAATGCTATAAAACTAGTATTCCTAACCGAATAGGTTCATTTAATTAGCTGTATGTTATATTACATGAATACTAATATAAATAATCAATATATTGAATATATTCAAATATATTGGATAAGGTTTTCTTAATAAAAGAAAGGTATTATTAATCGAAATATGATTATCACAAAGATGATCACAAAGATGACACAGAAGATCACAAAGATGACACAGAAGATCCCTGAAAAACTTTCATGATCTCCCCTTGGGGTTGGAGCTGATTTAGCATCAGATCTGTAAAACCTTTGCCGACCACCACTGCCTTGTGGTTGCTTTTTGCTAAGCAAAGGCTTCGGGAGTAAACCCTGAGGAAAAATCAGACATGGTAAAGTCTTAAACACGGGGGTAGAGGAAACTCCGAAGAACTGTACTTCTATTCCTCTAGGAGATGCAAAACTCTGATCAAAAAGCCGTAGTCGGAGCCACGTAGGCGGTCTGACTTTGTATTCTATGTTTCTCCGGCAGCTCCTGCGACAATGATGAATCTTGGCTGTATCAGCTTTGCTGTTTCGCTGAGCTCTTCTCACTAAGGAGATTGAGATTCTGCTGCATGGGCAACAGCTGGAATCTCAATGTTATGCCCTGGCTTTGTGCTTGGAGAGGTTTACTCCAGCTTCGCAGGTTTTTCGCGAAGACACAACACGGAAAACGGCAGTTACCGGTGATAAGCCTAATCCTTTTTGGCGAAAGGATGGGCGCCAGGGGTCGTATTCGTCGGTAGGAAGAATTGTTTAGTTCCACTGAACAACCACCGCCTGCCTTAAGCTGAGCAGCCCTCAGCCATTAAGGTGTTGTTCCGCCACAGTTTACCTTCCTCATTGGGTGAATGGGGATAGCTTTAAGTGAAAAGTAAACTGAAACTATGTCACCTGACAAACATAAACGTAAAAAGAGACCCACTCTTAAACTGGGAAGCTGGAACGTTCGTACCATGACTACTGGTATGGACCCCGAAAACATAAATGATGCAAGAAAAACTGCTATTATAAATAACGAACTTCTTCGTCTTAAAGTTGATATTGCAGCTCTTCAAGAAACGTGCCTTGCTGGTCAAGGCTCAATTAAAGAAAAAAAATTTACTTTCTTCTGGTTTAGTAAGTCTTTTGAAAAACGTATAGAATATGGTGTTGGTTTTGCTGTCAAGAATACACTCTTACAACATGTAGAAGTCGGTGACGGAAACGAACGTATTGCTACTCTACGTTTACACAACAAAAAAGGAACAGCGACCCTTATTAGTGTATATGCGCATACGCTATACACTGACGAGCAAATTAAAGATACTTTTTATGAAAAGTTAAATCTCGTAGTGAATGAATTGCCAAAAAACGACCAACTTGTTATTCTGGGTGATTTTAATGCAAGAGTTGGATCTGATCACGACTCTTGGGCTTCCTGTCTAGGACATTTTGGTTTTGGAAGAATGAATTCTAATGGTCAACGCCTTTTAGAGTTTTGTCATAAACAGAACCTCTGTGTTACCAATTCATTTTTTAAAACTAAATGGCAGCATAAAGTATCTTGGAGACATCCCCGTTCTAAAAACTGGCAATAATTAGACCATATCTTAGTGAGACGCCATCGTATTAACGATGTTCTGTTAATTAGATCATATCAAAGCGCAGACTGCAACAGCGATCATTCTTTGGTCTGCTGTAAAATGCTCATCTCAAAAAAGTTCATGCACAATTCAAACAATTTAGCTTGTAAAGTTCGACTTAATGTAGGTCCAATGCGGGACAAGGAAAATATCAAAAAGTTCTTAACTCTGATGCTATCTGTCTCTTCGTCGGATACATCTGCTTCTGAGTCTTGGTCTACGATTGAAAAAAGTATATATCAGAATGCCTTTTAAACTTTTGGAAAGAACAAACATGCCAACAAAGACTGGTTCGAAGAAAATATCAATATTTTATCTCCTCTTTTAAAGAAAAAGCGACAGGCTCATATTGATTATCAACGTGACCCAAGTAACACGTGTCTTAATAGACTTCGTGAAGCCAGAAAAATTTTTCGGAGGGCAGCTAGAAAATGTGCTACTGAGTTTTGATTAAAGGCTAGTGCCCGTATTCAGGCTGCTGCTGACAGAGGAGGTACCAAATCAGTCTACGAAGGAATAAGAAAAGCAGTCGGACCAACAAAGAGGTCAATATCACCTTTGTTATCTGAGACTGGTGAAATCTTACACAGTAGGAATGAACAGTTGAGTAGATGGGTTCAACACTCTTCCCTTCTGTATTCTACACAGAATATTGTTACTAATGATGCCCTTAACAGAATGGATAGTCTATTAATGATGGATGACCTGGATAGCGTACCAACTACTGAAGAACTCAGTTAAGCCATTGATATGATGGCTCCGTGGAAAGCTCCAGGTAGTGACGGCATACCAGCGGACTTGGTCCGCAATTGTAAGTCATGCTTGTTACCTCATTTACATGATATTTTAGCCAAATGTTGGAGAGAAGGTATAGTGCCACAAGACATGCGTGATGCTAAGATCATAGTCTTATATAAAAACAAGGGTTCCAGATCGGACTGCAATAGTTACAGGGGAATTTTTCTTCTTGCGATTGCTGGTAAAGTTTTTGCAAGAGTGGTTCTTCCTCGTATTCAGAAGCTGGCTGAAAGAGTATATCCTGAGTCTCAATGTGGATTTAGGTCTAAAAGATCTACCACCGACATGATTTTTTCTGTACGTCAGTTACAAGAGAAATGTAATGAGCAGAACATGCCTTTGTACATCGCTTTCATTGACCTCACTAAAGCCTTTGACTTTTTAAGTAGAGAAGGACTATATGCTATACTGCTGAAAATTGGATGTCCTCCAAAATTATTCAGTATTGTGAAGTCTTTTCATACAAACACAAGGGCAACCATTCAATATGATGGTAGTGTATCTGATTCATTTGAAATCAAAAGTGGGGTAAAGCAAGGCTGCGTACTTGCTCCAACTTTGTTTGGAATCTTCTTTTCGATGCTATTAAAGCATGCTTTTAATTCATTAACTACTGGAATCAAGCTTCATACAAGAACTGACGGACACCTTTTCAACCCTTTAAATCTAAGAGCTAAGCGAAATCTGAAGAAAGTCACCATACGTGATCTTTTATTTGCTGACGATGCTGCACTCGTGGCTCACTCTGCCCAAGACCTGCAGACACTGCTGAATCAGTTTTCTTCGGCATGCTCGGATTTCGGCCTTACTATAAGCCTTAAGAAGACTAAAATTCTAAGTCAAGGAACAAATCTTTTACCATCAATCAAAATCAATTGTAAGGATATCGAGAATGTAGATAACTTTGTATACCTTGGCTCAAATGTTGCGTCAAACGCATCATTGGACAAAGAAATAAATAGTCGCATTGGCAAAGCATCACGCACTTTCGCTCGCTTGACTGCAAGAGTTTGGGATAACCAAAAGCTAAGCTATCGAACAAAGGCTAACGTTAACCGTTCCTGTGTCTGCAGTACTCTGCTTTACGGTAGCGAGACATGGACGTTACCTAGCGTACAGGAGAAGAAAATCAATACCTTCCACCTACGATGCCTTCGTCGCATCCTTGGAATTACATGGCAGCAAAAGATCACCAATGAGGAAGTATTGAGACGTACTGGTCTTACCACTATGTACTTTACCCTAAGTCAGCGCAGGCTTCGCTGGCTCGGTCATATCCTGAGAATGAATACTGAGCGGATCCCAAAGTTTCTATTGTATGGCGAAATGGTCGTTGGCAAACGAAACCGAGGACGTCCAAAATTACGTTTTAAGGATGTATACAAGCGCGAACTAAAAAGTTGAACATTAGAACTGATAATTGGGAGTTGCTTGCAAATGACCGTGCCAAATGGAGATCAACTATACACAAAAGATTGCAAGAAAGATAAAAGGAATATTTGAGAAAAACGAAGAAGAAGATGAAGAAATAAGAAGCAGAATGAATTTAACTGTTTTTTTTTTTTTTTTTTTTTTTTGCATGTAATTTTTTTTTTTTTTTTTTCTTCTCTGTGCACAACACGCATAGCCAATCTCGGCGGATAACGGGCCTTATTATTATTATTTTTAATCAATATAATTCAAAAAATGTATGTTAAAAAGGGTTTAATACAAATATTTTGGTTGAAACAGCCGTTTATAACGTCTATAGTACTTTTAATATGTTTAAAATTAGATTACTAACCAAAGAAGTTTATAAACATAGCTGTACGAAAAATTACAAGAATATTACAACCAAAAATCGAAATAACTCAAATAATGTACGATAAACAAGGTTTACTGCAGATATTTAGTCTTAAACAGCCTAATTTGACGTCAAAAAGAGTTTTAATACTTTAAAACTAAAATACCTAACCGAAGGAATTATTTTAATTAATTTTATGAAATATTACAATCATATTATTACCAAAAATCGAAATAAGTCTAATATTAAAAGTTAAACAATGTTTAATGCAAGTATTTTGTCTTAAACAGCCGATTTTAACGTCAAACGGAGTTTTAATACTTTAAAACAAATATTCCTAACCGAATAAGTTTATTTAATTAGCTGTAAGATATATTACATGAACATTTATACCAATAATCAAAGTAATTTAAATAGTGTACTTTAAAACGGGTTTAAAACAAATATTTTGGTTGAAACAACCTTTTAAAACGTCTATAGTAGTTTCAATATGTTTAAAGTTAAATTACTAACCGAAGAAGTTTATTAACATAGCTGTACGAAAAATTGCAAGAATATTATAACATAAAGTCGCAATAACTCAAATAATATACGATAAACAATGTTTATTGCAAGTATTTCGTCTTAAACAGCCGATTTTGAACTCAAAAGAAGTTTAAATAAAATAAAACTGATATTTTTACCAGAAGACGTTTATTAAATTACTTTTACAAAATATTACAAGAATATTAATAGCAAAAATCATAATAACTGTTATAATGAACTATAAACAATTTTTATGCGAGTATTTCGTCTTAAACAGCCGGTTTTGACGTCAAAAGGAGTTTTAATACTTTAAAACTAATATTCCTAAGCGAATAGGTTTATTTAAAAAGCTGTATGATATATTATAAGAATATTAATACCAATAATCAAAACAATTCAAATAATGTACGTTAAAACGAGTTTAATTCAAGTATTTTATTTGAAACAGCCTTTTATAATGTCGATAGTACTTTTAATATGTTTAAAGTTAGATTACTAACCAAATAAGTTTATAAACATAGCAGTACAAAAAAATAAAAGAATATTATAACCAACAATCGAAATAAGTCAAATAATGTACAATAAACAATGTTTACTGCAAGTATTTTGTCTTAAACAGCCGATTTTGACGTCAAAAGGAGTTTTAATACTTTAAAACTAATATTCCTTACCAAATAGGTTTATTTAATTAGCCTTATTATACATTACAACAATATTAATACCAAAAATTATAATAACTCTAATAATGTACAATAAACAATATTTATTGCGAGTATTTCGTCTTAAACAGCCGATTTTGACGTCAAAAGGAGTTTTAATACTACTATTTTTAACCGAAGACATTTATTAGATTACATGTGCGAAGTATGATAAGAATATTATAACAAAAAATCGACATAATTCAAATAATAAACGAAAAACAATGCTTATTGCAAGTATTTCTTCCTTAACACTCGATTTTGACGTCGAAAGGAGTTTTAATACTTTGAAACTAATGTTTTCAACCGAAGACGTTTATAAAATTAACTTTAAAAAATATTACAACAATATTATTACTAAAAATCATAATATATCAAATAATTTACCATAAACAATGTTTATTGCAAGTATTTTGTTTTAAATAGCCGTTTTCGAAGTCAAAAAGAGTTTTAATATGTTGAAAATAATATTCCGAACCGAATAAATTAATTTTATTCGCTGTATGATTTATTACAGGAATTATAATACCAAAAATCAAAATAACTGTAATAATGTACGAAAAACAATGTTTATGCAAGTATTTCGTTTTAAACTGCCGATTTTTACGTTAAAAGAAGTTTTTTTACTTTAAAACTAATATTACTAACCGTATAGGTTTATTTAATTAGCTGTATGATATATTTGATGAATATTAATACCAAAAATCATAATAACTGTAATAATGTACAATAAACAATGTTTATTGCAAGTATATCGTCTTAAACTGCCGATTTTGACGTCAAAAGGAGTTTTAATACTTTAAAACTAATATTCCTAAGCGAAGAGGTTTATTTAATTAGCTGTATGATATATTACATGAATATTAATATCAATAATCAATATAATTCAAATAATGTACGTTAAAAAGGGTTTAATACAAATATTTTGGTTGAAACAGCCGTTTATAACGTCAATAGTACTTTTAATATGTTTAAAATTGGATTACTAACTAAAAAAGTTTATAAACATAGCTGTACGAAAAATTACAAGAATATTATAACCAAAAATTTAAATAACTCAAATAATGTACGATAAAAATGATAATAACAAGTATTTCGTCTTAAACAGCCAATTTTAAACTCAAAAGGAGTTTTATACTTTAAAACTAATATCTTTACTCGAAGACTTTTACTAAATCACCTTTACAAATTATTACAAGAATTTTATTACCAAATATCATAATAACTCAAAAAATGTACAATAAACAATGTTTATTGCAAGTATTTCGTCTTAAACAGCCGATTTTGAACTTAAAAGAAGTTTTAACACATTAAAACTACTATTTTTATCCGAAAACGTTTATCAATTACCTTTACGAAATATTTCAAGAATGGTATTACCAAAAACAATAATAATTCAGATAATGTACGATAAACAATGTTTATTGCAAGTATTTCGTCTTAAACAGCCGATTTGAACGTCAAAAGGAGATTAATACTAGTATTTTTAACCTAAGACATTTAATAAATTACCTGTACAAAGTATGACAAGAATATTATAACCGAAAATCGAATTAACTCAAAAAATAGACAAATACAATGCTTATTGCGAGTATTTCTTCTTAAACACTCGATTTCGACGTCGAAAGGAGTTTTAATAATTTAAAACTAATATTTTTACCCAAAGACGTTTATTAAATTCCTTTTACGAAATATTACAACATTATTATTACCAAAAATCATAATGACTCAAATAATGTACAATAAACGATGTTCATTGCTACTATTTCGTCTTAAACAGCCGATTTTGAACTCAAAAGGAGTTTGAATATTTTAAAACTCATATTTTTATCCAAAGACGTTTATTAAATTACCTTTACGAAATATTAAAAGAATATTATTACCAAAAATCATAACTAATCTAATAATGTACGATAAACAATGTTTATTGCAAGTATTTTGTCTTAAACAGCCGTTTTTGACGTTAAAAGGAGTTTTAATACGTTCAAACTGATATTACTAACCTAATAAGTTAATTTAATTAGCTGTATGATATATTACAAGAATATTAATAATAAAAATAATAATTACTGTAATAATGTACGATAAACAATGTTTATGCAAGTATTTCGTCTTAGTCAGCCGATTTTGACGTTAAAAGTAGTTTTTATATTTAAAAATAGTATTTTTAACCGAAGATACTTATTTAATTACCTGTACAAAATATTACAAGTATATTTTTACCAAGTTCGAAGTAACTCAAATAATGTACGATAAACAATGTTTATTGCAAGTATATTGTCTTAAACAGCCGATTTTGAGTCAAAAGGAGTTTTAATACTTTAAAACTAATATTTCTTACCGAATAGGTTTATTTAATTAGCTGAATGATATATTAACATAATATCAATACCAATAATCAAAATATATAAGTAATGTACATTAAAAAGCGTTTAATACAAGTATTTTGATTGAAACAGGCTTTTAGGACGTCTATAGTACTTTTAATATGTTTAAAGTTAGATTACTAACCGAAGAAGTTTATTAACATAGCTGTACGAAAAATTGCAAGAATATT
Organism: Thalia democratica; assembly: GCF_965202585.1. Taxonomy (NCBI): domain Eukaryota; kingdom Metazoa; phylum Chordata; class Thaliacea; order Salpida; family Salpidae; genus Thalia; species Thalia democratica. Next base: position 51,813,192 of record NC_139169.1, on the reverse strand, counting down.
ATAACATAAAATCGCAATAACTCAAATAATATACGATAAACAATGTTTATTGCAAGTATTTCGTCTTAAACAGCCGATTTTGACGTCAAAAGGAGTTTTAATACTATTATTTCTAACCGAAGACATTTCTTAGATTACATGTGCGAAGTATGACAAGAATATATTGCTGTACGAGTATTTCAAAAAAATTATAACCAAAAATCGCAACAACTCAAGTAATACACGATAAACAATGTTTATTGCAATAATTTCGTCATAAACTACCGATTTTGACGTCAAAAAGAGTTTTAACACTTCAAAACTGATATTTTTAACCGAAGACGTTTATTTATTCAACTTAATGAAATACTACAGAAATATTATTACCAAAAATCGAAATAACTCAAAAAATTTACGGAAACAATGTTTATTGCAAGTATTTCGTCTGAAACAGCCGATTTTGACGTCAAAAGGTGTCTAATACTTTAAAACTAATATTCCGAAACGAATAAGTTTATATAGTTAGTTGTATAGAATAATACAAGAATATTATAACCAAAAATCATAAAAGCTCAAATAATGAACGAAAACAATGCTTTTTGCAAGGACACCTTCTTAAACAATTGATATGACGTCGAAAGGAGTTTTAATACTTCAAAACTAATATTTTGAACCGAAGACGTTTATTTAATTACCTTTACAAAAATGACGAGAATATTATAGCCAAAAATTTTAATTACTCAAATAATGTTCGATAAACATTTTTTATTATAAAATTTCGTCTTAAATAGCTGATTTTGAATTTAAAAGGAGTTTATTACTTTAAAACTAAAATTTTTAACCGAAATCGTTTAGTAAATTACTTTATAAAATATTACAAGAATTTTATTACAAAATATCATAATAACTCAAAAAATGTACGATAAACACCGTTTATTGCAAGTATTTCGTATTAAACAGCCGATTTTGAACTCAAAAGAAGTTTTAACAGATTAAAACTATTATTTTTATTCAAAGACGTTTATTAAATTCTCTTACGAATTATCACAGAAATGTTATTACCAAAAATCATAGTAAATCTAATAATGTACGATAAACGATGTTTATTGCAAGTATTTTGTCTTAAACAGCCGTTTTTGACGTCAAAAGGAGTTTAAAAACGTTGAAACTAATATTCCTAACCGAATAAGTCTATTTAATTAGCTGTATGATATAATACAAGAATATTAATAACAAAAATCGAAATAACTTTAATAATATACAATAAACAATGTTTATGCAAGTCTTTCGTCTCAATCAGCCAATTTTGACGTCAAAAGAAGTTTAAATGCTTTAAAACTAGTATTTATAACCGAAGATATTTTTCAAATTACCTGTACAAAATATTACAAGAGTATTATAACTAAGTTTGAAATAACTCGAATAATGTATGATAAACAATGTTTATTGCAAGTATTTAGTCGTAAACAGCAGATATAACTTCAAACGGAGTTTTAATTCTTTAAAACTAATATTCTTAACCGAATAGGTTTATTTAATTAGCTGTATGATATATTAAGAGAATATTAATGTCATTAATCAAAATGATTCAAATAATGTACGTTAAAAAGGGTTTAATATAAGTATTTTGTATGAAACAACCTATTATGACTTCTATAGTACTTTTAATATATTTAAAGTTAGATTACTAACCAAACAAGTTTATAAACATAGCTGTATGAAAAATTACAAGAATATTATAAACAATAATCAAAATAACACAAATAAAGTACGATAATCAATGTTTACTGCAAGTTTTTCTTTTTAAACAGCCGATTTTGACGTCAAAAAGAGTTACTTTAAAACTAATATTTCTAACTGATGGGTTTCTTTAATTATCTGTATGATATATTATATGAATATTAATACCAATAATCAAAATAATTTAAATAGTGTACGTTAAAATTGGTTTAATACAAGTATTTTGGTTGAAACAGCCTTTTATAACGTCTATAGTAGTTTATTATATTTAAAGTTTGATTACTAACCAAAGAATATTATTAACATAGCTATACAAAAAACTACAAAAATATTAGAACTTAAAATAACTAAAATAATATACGATAAACAATGTTTATTGCAAGTATATCGTCTATAACAGCTGATTTTGACGTCAAAAGAAGTTTTAATACTTAAAAACTAGTATTTTTACCTAAGTCGTTTATTAAATTACTTTTACGAAATATTACAAGACTATTATTACCAAAAATTGTAATAAATTAAATAATGTACGATAAACAATGTTTATTTAAAGTATTTCGTTGTAAACAGCAGATTTTGATATCAAAAGGAGTTTTAATACGTTAAAACTAATATTTCAAACCGAATAAGTTTATTTAATTAGCTGTATGATATATTATAAGAATATTAATACCAATAATCAAAATAATTCAAATAATGTACGTAAAAAAGGGTTTAATACAAGTATTTCGTTTGAACAGCCTTTTATGACGTCTATAGTACTTTTAATATGTTTAAAATTAGCTTACTAACCAAAAAAGTTTAAAAACATAGCTTTACGAAAAATTACAAAAATATTTTAAGCAAAAATCGAAATAATTCAAATAAAGTACGATAAACAATGTTTACTGCAAGTATTTCGTCTTAAACAGCCGATTTTGACGTCAAAAAGAGTTTTAATAATTTAAAACTAATATTCCTTACCGAATAGGTTTATTTAATTAGCTGTATGTATTTTGGTTGAAACAGCCTTTTATAATGTCTATAGTGGTTTCAATATGTTGAAAGTTAGATTACTAACCAAAGAATCTTATTAACATAGCTGTACGAAAAATTACAAGCATATTATAATCTAAAATTGCAATAACTCAAATAATATACGATAAACAACGTTAATTGCAATTATTTCTTCTTAAATAGCCGATTTAGACGTCAAAAGGAGTTTTAATACTTTACAACAATTATTCTCAACTGAAGAGGTTTATTTAAATAGCTGTATGATATATTACAAAAATATTAATACCAATAATCAAAAAAATCGAATAGTGTACGTTAAAAAGAGTTTAATGCAAGTATTTTGTTTGAAACAGCCTTTTTTAACGTCTATAGCACTTTTAATATATCTGAAATTAGATTACTAACCAAAAGGTTTATTAATAAATCTGTATGAAAAATTACATGAATATTATAGCCTAAATTAGCAATAAGTCAAGTAATATATGATAAACAATGTTTGTTGCAAATATTTTGTCTTAAACAGCCGATTTTGACGTCAAAAATAGTTTTAAAACTTTAAAACTAATATTTTTACTAGAAAACGTTTATTAAATTACTATCAATTAAAATAAATAATCATAATAAGTCAAATAATGTACTATAAACAATGTTTATTGCAAGTATTTCGACTTAAACAGCCGATTTTGTACTCAAATTATTTTTTATTAATTTTATGAAATATTAAAATAATATTATTACCAAAAAACACAAATATTGTACGATAAACAATGTTTATTGCTAGTGTTTTATCTCAAATAGCTGATTTTGACTTCAAATGGAGTTTTAATACTTTAAAATTAATACTCCTAACTGAAGAGGTTTATTTAATCAGCTGTATGAAGTATTACAAGAATATTAGTACCAATAATCAAAAAAATCTAATAGTGTACGTTAAAAAGAGTTTAATGCAAGTATTTTGTTTAAAACAGCCTTTTTTAACGTCTATAGCACTTTTAATATATTTGATATTAGATTACTAACCAAAAGATTTATTAATAAATGAAAAATTACATTAATATTCTAGCCTAAATTAGCAATAAGTCATATAATATATGATAAACAATGTTTATTGCAAATATTTTGTCTTAAACAGCCGATTTTGACGTCAAAAATAGTTTTAAAACTTTATTTAATAGTAATCTAATAAACATTTTCTAGTAAAATTATTAGTTTTAAAACTTTAAAACTAATATTTTTACTAGAAAACGTTTATTAAATTACTATTAAATAAAATAAATAATTATAATAAGTCAAATAATGTACTGTAAACAATGTTTATTTCAAGTATTTCGACTTAAACAGCCGATTTTGTACTCAAATTATTTTTTATTAATTTAATGAAATATTAAAATAATATTATTACCAAAAAACTCAAATAATGTACGATAAACAATGTTTATTTCTAGTGTTTTATCTAAAATAGCTGATTTTGACGTGAAATGGAGTTTTAATACTTTAAAATTATTACTCCAACTGAAGAGGTTTATTTAATCAGCTCTATGAAGTATTACAAGAATATTAATACCAATAATCAAAATAATTCAAATAATAATAAATAAATATTAATAAATAAATAATATTATAGCCTAAAATAGCAGAAACTTAAATAATATACGATAACAATGTTTTTTGCAAGTATTTCGTCTTAAATGGGCGATTTTGACGTCAAAAATAGTTTTAATACTTTAAAACTAATATTTCTAACCGAAGAGGTTTATATTAGTGGCTGTAAGAAATATTACATAAATATTATAAACAAAAATTGAAATAACTCAAATAATATACGATAATCAATGTTTATTCCAAGTTTTTCGTCTTAAACAGCCGATTTTGAACTCAAAAGGACTTATAATACATTAAAACTAATATTTTTACCCGAAGACGTTTATTAAAATACCTTTACGAAATAATACAAGTGTATTATTACCAAAAATCATAATAAATCAAATAATGTACGAGAAACAATGTTTATTGCAAGTATTTTGTCTTAAACAGCCGGTTTTAACGTCAAAAGAGTTTCAATACATTAAAACTAATATTCCTAACCGAATAGGTTTATTTTATTAGCTGTATGATATATTACAAGAATATTAAAACTAATAATCAAAATAATTCAAATAGTGTACGTTAAAAAGAGTTTAATACAAGTATTTTTGTTAAACTGCCTTCTATTACGTCTATAGTACTTTTAATATGTTTAAAGTTAGATTACTAACTAAATAAGTTTATCAACAAAGCTGTACAAAAAATTACAAGAATATTATAATCTAAAATCGCAATAACTCAAATAATATATGATAAACAATGTTTATTGCATGTATATCGTCTTAAACAGCCGATTTTGAACTCAAAAGGAGTTTTAATACATTAAAACTAATATTTTTACCCGAAGACGTTTTTTAAATTACCTTTACAATATATTATAAGAATATTATTACCAAAATTCGAAATACCTTGAAAACAGTTTATTAAACAATGTTTATTGCAAGTGTTTCATCTTAAACAGCCGATATCGACGTCAAAAAGAGGTTAAGGTTAATACATTAAAACTAATATTTTTAACCGAAGTCGTGTATTAAACTACTTTTACGAAATATTTTAAGAATAATATAACCAAAATTCGAAATAACTCAAATAATGTGAGATAAACAATGTTTAATGCAAGTATTTCTTCTTAAACAATCGATTTTGACGTTGAAATAAGTTTTAATACATTAAAACTAATATTCCTTACCGAAAAGGTTTATTTTATTAATTTTATGAAATATTACAACAGAATTATTACAAAAAATTGAAATCATTCAAAAAATGTAAGATAAACAATGTTTAATGTAAGTATTTCGTCTTAAACAGCCGATTTTGAACTCAAAAGGAGTTTAAATACATCAAAACTAATATTTTTACCCGATGACGTTTATTAAATTACCTTTTCGAAATATGACAAGAATGTTATTACCAAAATCATAATAAATCAAATAATGTGTAATAAACCTTGTTTTTGCAAGTATTTCGACTTAAACAGCCGATTTTGTACTCAAAAGGAGTTTTAATACATTAAAACTAATATATTTACCAGAAGACATTTATTAAATTATCTTTACGAAATATTAAAAAAATATTATTACCAAAAATCGTAATAAATCGAATAATGTACGAGAAACAATGTTTATTGCAAGTATTTTTTTTGAACAGCCTTTAATGTTTTAATACGTTAAAACCAAGACGTCGCAAGGAGTTTTAATACGTTAAAACTAATATTGCCAACCGAAAAAGTTTATTTAAATAGCTTTTCGATATATTACAAGAATTTTTATACCAAAATTCATAATAACTCAACTAATGTATGTTAAAAAGGGTTTAATAGAAGTATTTTGTTTGAAACAGCCGTTTATAACGTTTATAGTACTTATAATATGTTTAAAGTTGGATTACTTACTAAAGAAGTTTAGAAACAAAGCTGTACGAAAAATTACCAGAGTATATTAACCATAATTCAAAATAACTCAAATAATTTACAATAAACAATGTTTACTGCAAGTATTTTGTCTTAAACAGCCGATTTTGACGTCAAAAGGAGTTTTAATACTTTAAAACTAATATTTTCAACCGGAGTTGTTTATTAAACTACTTTTACAAAATACTACAAGAATAACATTACCAAAAATCATGATAAATTAAATAATGTATAATAAACAATGTTTATTCCAAGTATTTCAAATTAAACAGTCAATTTTGACGTCAAAAGGAGTTTTAGTACTTTAAAACTAATATATTTAACCGAAAACGTTTATTAAATCAGCTGTACGAAATACCACAAGAATATTATAACTAAAAATCGAAATAACTCAAATAATGTACGATAAACAATGTTTACTGCAAGTATTTAGTCTTAAACAGCCGATTTTGACGTCAAAAAAAGTTTTAATGCTTTAAAACTAATATTCCTAACCGAATAGGTTCATTTAATTAGCTGTATGATATATTAAATGAATATTGATATCAATAATCAAAATAATTTAAATAGTGTACGTTAAAAAAGGTTAAATACAAGAAATTTGGTTGAAACAGCCTTTTATAACGTCTATAGTAGTTTCAATATGTCTAAAGTTAGATTACTAACCAAAGAATATTATTATCATAGCTGTACGAAAAATTACAAGAATATTATAGCGAAAATCGAAATAACTTAAATAATGTACGATAAACAATGTCTACTGCAAGTATTTCGTCTTAAACAGCCGATATTGTTCAAAAATTAAATAAATATTATAACCAAAAATCGAAATAACTCAATTAATGTACGATGAAAAATGTTTACTGCAAGTATTTCGTCCTCAAGAGCCCATTTTGACGTAAAAATTTTTTTTTATACTTTAAAACTAATATTCCATACCGAATAGGTTAATTTAATTAGCTGTATGATACATTACAAGAATATTAATTTTAAAAATTATAAAAACTTTAATAATGTACAATAAACAATGTTTATTGCAAGTATTTCGTCTATAACAGCCGATTTAGACGTCAAAAGAAGTTTTCATACTTTAAAATTAATAATTTTAACCGATGCGATTATTAAATTAGTTTTACGAAAAATTACAATAATATTAATACCAAAAGTCGAAATAACTCAAATAATGTACGAATTACAATGTTTATTGCAAGTATTTCGTCTTTAACAGCTAATTTAAACGTCAAAACGAGTTTTAATACTTAAAAACTAATATTTTTAACCGAAGTCGTTTATTAAATTACTTTTATGAAATATCACAAGAATGTTATTCCCAAAATCATAATAAATCAAATAATGTGTGATTAACAAAGTTTATTCCAAGTATAAACAGCCGTTTATTCCAAGTATAGTCTTAAACAGCCATTTTTGTCGTTAAAAGGAGTTTTAATCAGTGAAACTATTATTCTTAACCGAATAGGTCAATTTAATTAGCTGTATGATACATTACAAGAATATTAATACTAAAAACTATAATAACTTTAATAGTGTACAATAAACAATGTTTATTGCAAGTATTTCATCTATAACAACCGATTTAGACGTCAAAAGAAGCATTCAAACTTTAAAACTAATATTTTTAACCGAAGTCTATTATTAAATTACTTTTACAAATAATTACAATAATACTAATACCAATATTCGAAATAACTCAAATAATGTACGATATACAATGTTTATTGAAAGTATTTCGTCTCAAACAGTAGATTTTAACTTCAAAAATAGTTATAATATTTTCAAACTAGTATTCCTAACCGAAGACATTTTTATTAGTGGCTGTACGAAATATTACAAGAATGTTATAATCAAAATTCGAAATAACTCAAATATTATACGATTAGCAATGATTATTGCAAGTATTTCGTCTTAAACAGCCGATTTTGACGTCAAAAGGAGTTTTTATACTTTAAAACTAATATTTTTAACCGAAGACGTTTATTTTAACAGATTTATGAAATATTACAATAAAATCATACCAAAATTCGAAAAAATTAAAATAGTGTACGTTAAAAAGGGTCTCATACAAGTATTTCGTCTTAAACAGCCTTTTATGACGTCTATAGTACTTTCAATATGTTTAAAATTAGATTTCTAACCAAAAAATTTATTAACTTCTGTATGAAGATTTTAAGAATATTGCAGCCTTGAATTGCAATTACTCAAATAATATATGATAAATATTGTTTATTGCAAGTATTTTGTCTTAATTAACCGATTTTGACGTCAAAATGAATTTTAATACTTTAAAACTAATATTTCTACCGAAGACGTTTATTTAATTAATTTAATGAATTACTACAAAAATATTATTACCAAAAATAAAAAAAACTCAAATAATGTACGATAAATAATGTTTATTGCAAGTATTTGATCTTAAATAGCCAATTTTGACCTCAAAAGACTTTTAATACTTTAAAATTAATATTCCTAACCGAAGAGGTTTTATTAATTAGATGTATGATATATTACAAGAATATTAATACCAATAATCAAAATAATTTAATAAGTGTACGTAAAAAGCGTTTAATACAATTATTTTGTTTAAAACAGACTTTTATAACGTCTATAACCTTTTAATATGTTTAATGTAAGATTACTAAATGAAGAAATTTATTAACATAGCTGTACGAAATATTTCAAGAATACTATAACCAAAAATCACAATAACTCAAGTAATCTACAATAAACAATGTTTATTACAAGTATTTTGTCTTAAACAGTCGATTTTGACGTCAAAAGGAGTTTTAATACTTTAAAACTAATATTCATAACCGAATAGGTTTATTAAATTAGCTGTATGAAATATTATAAGAAAATTAATACCAATTATCAAAATAATTCAAATAGTGTACGTTAAAAAAGGGTTTAATACAATTATTTTGTTTAAAACAGACTTTTATAACATCTATAGTACTTTTAATATGTTTAATGTTAGATTACTAAACGAAAAAATTTTCTTAATATAGCTGTACGAATTATTTCAAGAATATTATAACCAAAAATCAAAATAACTCAAGTAATATACGATAAAAAATGTTTATTACAAGTATTTCGTCTTAAACAGCTAATTTTGATGTCAAAGAGAGTTTTAATAATTTCAAACTAATATTTTTAACCGAAGACGTTAATTTAACTAACTTTATGAAATATAACAGAAATATTACTACCAAAAATCGAAATAACTTAAACTATGTACGTAAACAATGTTTATTGCAATATTATCTTTATAATGTTTATATTAAAGTACTTGTACAAAATATTATAACTAAAATTCGAAATAACTCAAATTATGTTATATAAACACTTTTTATTGCAAGTACTTCGTCTTAAACAACCGATTTTGACGGCAAATAGAGTTTTAATACTTCAAAACTAATATTCCTAATCGAAGATGTTTATTTTATTTAATTAATTAAAATATTACAAAAATATTATTACCAAAAATCATATTAAATCAAATAATGTACGAAAAACTATGTTTATTTAAATTTATTCGTATTAAACAGCCTATTTTGACGTCAAATGGAGTTTTAGTACTTTAAAACTAATAAATTTAACCAAAAACGTTTATTAACATAGCTGTACGAAATATCACGAGAATATTATAACCAAAAATCATAAAAAATCAAAAAATGTACGATATACAATGTTTATTGCAAGTATATCGTCTAAAACAGCCGTTTTTGACGTCAAAAAGAATTTTAGTACCTTAAAACTAATATTCCTAACAGAAGAGATTCATTTTATTTTATTTTATGAAATATTACAATATTATTAATACCAAAAATCGAAATAACTCAAATAATGAAAGATAAACAATATTTATTGCAAGTATTTTGTCTTAAACAGCCGATTAAGACGTCAAAGAGAATTTTAATATCTGAAAACTAATACTTTCAACCTAAGAAATTTATTAAAACACCTTTAATAAAATTACGAGAATATTAACGGAAAATTGAAATAACTCAAATAATGTACGATAAACAATGTTTATTGCAAGTATTTTGTCATAATCAGCCGATTTTAACGTCGAAAGGAGTTTTAATACTTTAAAACTAATATTCCTAACCTAATAGGTTCATTTAATTGGCTGTATGATATATTATAAGAATATTGTTACCAATAATCTAAATAATTCAACTAGTGCAAGTTAAAAAGGGTTTAATACAACTATTTTGGTTAAAACAGCCTTTTATAACGTCTATAGTGGTTTCAATATGTTTAAAGTTTGATTACTAACCAAAGAAGTTTATAAACAAAGCTGTACGAAAAATTACAAGAATATTATAATCAAAAATCGAGAAAACTCAAATAATGTATGATAAACAATGTTTACTGCAAGTATTTCGTATTAAATACCCTATTTTGACGTCAAAATAAGTTTTAATACTTTAAAATTAATGCTCCTAACCGAAGGAATTATTTTAATTTATTTATGAAATATTACCATAATATTATAACCTAAATTCGAAATAACTCAAATAATGTACGATAAACAATGTTTTCTGCAAGTATTTCGTATTAAACAGCCTAATTTGACCTCAGAAGGAGTTTTAGTACTTTGAAACTAATATATTTAACCGAAAGCGTTTATTAAATTAGCTCTACGAAATATCAGAACGTTTATTGCAAGTATTTCGTCTTAAACAGCCGTTTTAGACGTCAAAAAGAGTTTCAATATTTTTAAACTAATATTCCTAACCGAATAAGTTTATTTAATAAGCTGTATAAAATATTACAAGCAAATTAATACCAAAAATCGAAATAACTTAAATAATAAAAGATAAACAATGTAAAGTGCGTATATTTCGTCTTTAACATACGATTTAGACGTCAAAAGGAGTTTTAATACTAGTTTTTTTAACCAAAGACATTTATTAAATTACATGTACGAAGTATGAAAAAAATATTATAACCAAAAATCGAAATAACTCAAATAATAAACGAAAAACAATGCTTATTGCAAGTATTTCTTCTTAAACAGCCAATTTTGACGTCAAAAGGAGTTTTTAAACTTTAGAAATAGTATTTTTAACCAAAAATATTTATCAAATTACCTGTACATATTATTAGTAGAATATTATAACCAAAATTCGAAATAACTCAAATAATGTACAATAAACAATGTTTATTTGGAGTATTTCGTCTTAAACAGCCGATTTGACGTCAAACGGAGTTTTAATACTTTAAAACTAATATTCTTAACCGAATATGTTTATTTTATTTAATTATATGAAATATAACGATAATATTATAACCATAAATCAAAATAACTCAAATAATGTACGATAAACAATGTTTTCTGCAAGTATTTCGTATTAAACAGCCTATTCAGACGTCAGAAGGAGTTTTAGTACTTTAAAACTAATATATTTAACCGAAAGCGTTTAATAAATTAGCTGAATAATATATTATAAGAATATTGTTACTAATAATTTAAATAATCCAAAGAGTGTACGTTAAAAAGGGTTTAATACAAGTATTTTGGTTGAAACAGCCTTTTATGACGTCTATTGTAGCTACAATATGTTTAAAGTTAGATTACTAACCAAAGAAGTTTATAGCAAAGATGTACAAAAAATAACAAGAATATTATAACAAAAAATCGAAATAACTTAAATAATGTCCGATAAACAATGTTTATTGCAAGTATTTCGTCTTAAACAGCCGTTTTTGACGTCATTAAAAGTTTTAATACTTAAAAACTAATATTCCTAACCGAATAGGTTCATTTAAATAGCTGTAAGATATATTATAAAAATATTAATATCTTTGATCAAAATAATTCAAATATTATACGTTAAAAAGGGTTTAATACAAGTATTTTGTTTTAAACAGGGTTTTATTACGTCTATAGTACTTTAAATATGTTTAAAGTTAGATTACTAACCAAAGAAGTTTATAAACATAGCTGTACGAAAAATTACAAGAATATAATAATCAAAAATCGAAATAACCCAAAAAATGTACAATAAACAGTGTTACTGCAAGTAGTTAGTCTTAAACAGCCGATTTTGACGTCAAAAAGAGTTTTAATACTTTAAAACTAATATTCCTAACCGAATAAGTTCATTTAAATAGCTTTATGATATATTATAAGAATATTAATACTAATTATCAAAATAATTCAAATAGTGTACGTTAAAAAGGTTTTAATAAAAGTACTTTGTTTGAAACAGCCTTTTATAACGTCTTTAGTACTTTTAATATGTTTAAAATTTGATTACTAACCAAAGAAGTTTATAAACATAGCTGTACAAAAAATTACAAAAATATAATAATCAAAAATCGAAAGAACTCGAAAAATGTACAATAAACAATGTGTAATGCAATTATTTCGCGATTAACAGCCGATTTAGACGTCAAGAGGAGTTTTAATACTTTAAAACTAATATTATTTACTGAAGTAGTTTATTAAATTACTTTTACGAAATAATACAATAATATTAACACCAAAAATGAAAGAACTCAAATAATGTACGATATACATTGTTTATTGCAAGTATTTCTTCTTTAACAGCCGAGTTTGACGATGAAAGGAGTTTTCATACTTTAAAACTAATATTTTTAAACGAACAGATTTATTTAATTAACTTTACGAAAAATAAATTAAATATTATAACAAAAAATTAAAGTATCTCAAATAATGTACGATAAACAATATTTATTGCTAGTATTTCGTCCTAAACAGCCGATTTTAAACTCAAAAGAAGTTTTAATACTTTAAAACTAATATTTTTACCTGAAGACGTTTATTAAATTACCTTTACGAAAAATTACATGAATATTATTACCAAAAATCATAACAACTCAAATAATGTACGATAAACAATGTTTATTACAACCATTACTTCTTAAACAGCCGATATTGACGTCAAAAGGAGTTTTAATACTTTAAAACTAATATTCCTAACTTAATATGTTTATTTTATTACCTGTATGATATATTACAAGAATATTAATACCAATAATTAAAGTTTACGATAAAAAAGGGTTTATTACAATTATTTTGTTGAAAACAGCATATTATTACGTCTATAGTACTTTGAATATGTGTTTAAATACTTTAAAAGAAATTTCTTAACCTAATAGGTTCATTTAACTAACTATATGATATAATATAAGACTATTAATACCAATAATTAAATTAATTCAAATAGTGTACGTTAAAAAGGGTTTAAAACAAGTAATTTGAATGAAACAGCCTTTTATAACGTCTATGGTACTTTTAGTATGTTTAAAGTAAGATTACTAACCTATGAAGTTTAAAAACATAGTTTTACGAAAAATTACAAGAATATTATACCAAAAAATCGAAATAACTCAAATAATGTACGATAAACAATGTTTACTGCAAGTATTTCATATTAAACAGCCTTTTTCGACGTCAAAAAGAGTTTTAATACTTTAAAACTAACATCCTTACCGAATAGGTTTATTTGATTAGCTGTATGATATATTATATGAATATTAATACCAATATGCGTAATAATTTAAATAGTGTACGTGAAAAGGGTTTAATACAATTATTTTGTTAAAACAGACTTTTATGACGTCTATAGTACTTTTAATATGTTTAATATTAGATTACTAAACAAAGAAATTTATTTACATAGCTGTACCAAATATTTTAAGAATATTTTAACCAAAAATCACAATAACTCAAGTAATCTACAACAAACAATGTTTATTACAAGTATTTCGTCTTAAACAGTCGATTTTGACGTCAAAAGGAGTTTTAATACTTTAAATCTAATATTCATAACCGAATAGGTTTATTTAATTAGCTGTATAAAATATTACAAGAATATGATTACCAAAAATTATAATAACTTTAATAATGTACAATAAACAATGTTTATTGCAAGTATTTCGTCTATAACAGCCGATTTAGACGTCAAAATGAGTTTTCATACTTTAAAACTAATATTTTCAACCGAAGTCGTTTATTAGATTACTTTTACGAAATATTACAAGAATATTATTACCAAAAATCATAATAAATCAAATATTGTATGATAAACAATGTTTTTTTTTAAGTATTTCGTATTAATCATCCGATTTTGACGTCAAAAGCAGTTTAAGTACTTTAAAACTAATATATTTAACCGAAAACGTTTATTAAATAAACTGTACGAAAAATTACAAGAATATTATAACCAAAAATCGAAATAACTCAAATAATGTACGATATACAATGTTTATTGCAAGTATTTCACAGCCAATTTAGACGTCAAAGGAGTTTTTATACTTTAAAACTAATATTTTCAACCAAAGTCGTTTATAAAATAACTTTTATTAAATATTACAAGAATATTATTACCAAAATTCATAGTAAATCAAAGAATGTATGATAAACAATGTTTATTTCAAGTATTTCGTATTAAACAGCCGATTTTGAAGTCAAAAGTAATTTTAGTACTTTAAAACTAATATTCCTAACCGAAAAGGTTCATATTAGTGGCTGCACGTAAAATTACAAGAATATTATAACCAAAAATCGAAATAACTCAAATAATGTACGATATACAATGTTTATTGCAAGTATTTCGTCTTAAACGGCCAATTTAGACGTCAAAAGCAGTTTTTATACTTTAAAACTAATATTTTCAACCAAAGTCGTTTATATAATTACTTTTATTAAATATTACAAAAATAATATAACCAAAATTCGAAATAACTCAAATAATGTACGATAAACAATGATTATTGCAAGTATTTCGTCTTGAACAGCAGATTTTGACTTCAAAAATAGTTTTAATACTTTAAAACTAATATTCCTAACCGAAGAGGTTCATATTAGTGGCTGTACGAAATATTAAAAGTATATTATAACCGAAATTCGAAATAACTCAAATATTATACGATTAACAATAATTATTGCAAGTATTTCGTCTTAAACAGCCGATTTTGACGTCGGAAGGAGTTTTAATACTTCAAAACTAATATTATTAACCGAAGACGTTTATTTTATAAATTTTATGAAATATTACAACAAAATCATACCAAAATTCGAAAATATTCAAATAGTGTACGTTAAAAAGGGTCTTATACAAGTATTTCGTCTTATACAGCCTTTTATGACGTCTATAGTACTTTTAATATGTTTAAAATTAGATTACTAAACAAAGAAATTTATTAACTTCTGTATTAATAATTTCAAGAATATTATAGCCTTAAATTGCAATAAATCAAATAATATATGATAAATATTGTTTATTGCAAGTATTTCGTCTTAATTAGCCGATTTTGACGTCAAAAAGAGTTTTAATACTTTAAAACTAAGATTTTCACCTGAAGACGTTTATTTAATTAATTTTATGAATTTTTACAAAAATATTATTACAAAAAATTAAAAAAACTCAAATAAACAATGTTTATTGCAAGTATTTCATCTTAAATAGCTAATTTTGACCTCAAAAGAGTTTTAATATTTTTATATTAATATTCCTAACCGAATAGGTTTATTTAATTAGATGTATGATATATTACAAGAACATTAATACTTATAATCAAAATAATTCAAAAAGTGTACGTAAAAAGGGTTTAATACAATTATTTTGTTTAAAGCAGACTTGTATAACAACTATAGTACATTTAATATGTTTAATGTTAGATTACTAAACGAAGAAATTTATTAACATAGCTGTACGAAATATTTCAGAAATATTATAACCAAAAATCACAATAACTCAAGTAATATACGATAAATAATGTTTAATTCAAGTATTTCGTCTTAAACAGTCGATTTTGACGTCAAAAGGAGTTTTAATACTTTAAAACTAATATTCAACACAGAATAGGTTTATTTAATTAGCTGTATGAAATATTACAAAAATATTAATACCATTAATTAAAATATTTCAAATAGTGTACGTTAAAAAAGGGTTTGATACAATTATTTTGTTTAAGACAGACTTTTATAACGTCTATAGTACTTTTAATATGTTTAATGTTAGATTACTAAACGAAAAAATGTTCTTAACATAGCTGTACGAAATATTTCAAGAGTATTATAACCAAAAATCAAAATAACTCAAGTAATATACAATAAACAATGTTTGATACAAGTTTTTCGTCTTAAACAGCTAATTTTCCGTCAAAGAGAGTTTAAATACTTTCAAACTAATATATTTAACCGAAGACGTTTATTTAACTAACTTTATGAAATATAACAGAAATATTACTACCAAAAATCGAAATAACTTTAAAAATGTACGTAAACAATGTTTATTGCAATATTGTCATTATAATGTTTATATTAAAGTATTTGTACAAAAAATTACAATAATATTATAACCGAAAATTGAAATAACTCAAATAATGTACGATAAACAATGTTTATTGTAAGTATTTCGTCTTAATCAGCCGATTTTGAACTCAAAAGGAATTTTAATACGTAGGAACTATTATTTTTACCCAAACACGTTTATTTAATTAGCTGTATGATAGATTGAAAGAATATTTATACCAATAATCAAAATAATTCAATTAATGTACGTTAAAAAGGGTTTAATACAAGGGTTTTGTTTGAAACAGCCTTTTATGACGTCAATAGTAGTTTTAATATGTTTAAAGTTGGATTACTAACCAAAGAAATTTATAAACATAACTGTACGAAAAATAACATAAATATTATAACCAAAAATCGAAATAACTCAAACAATGTACGATAAACAATGTTTACTGCAAGTATTTAGTCTTATACAGCCGATTTTGACCTCAAAAGGGAGTTTTAATACTTTAAAACTAATATTCCTGACCGAATAGGTTCATTTTATTAGCTGTATGATATATTATAAGAGCATTTATACGAATAATCAAAACTATTCAAATAGTGTACGTTTAAAAGGGTTTAATACAAGTACTTTGTATGAAACAGCATTTTATAACGTCTATGCTACTTTTAATATGTTTAAAGTTAGATTACTAACCAAAGAAGTTTATAAACATAGCTTTATTAAAAATTACAAGAATATAATAACCAAAAATTGAAATAACTCAAATAATGTACGATAAACAATGTTTTCTGCAAGTATTTCGTATTAAACAACCTATTTTGACGTCAAAAGGAGTTTTAGTACTTTAAAACTAATATATTTAACCGAAAGCGTTTATTAAATTAGATGTACGAAATATCACAATGTTTATCGCAAATATTTCGTCTTAAACAGCCGTTTTAGACGTTAAATAAAGTTTCAATACTTTAAAACTAATATTCCTAACCGAAGGAATTATTTTATTTTATTTTATTAAATATTACAATAATATTATTATCAAAAATCGAAATAACTTAAATAATAAGAGATAACAATGTAAAAGGCGAGTATTTCGTCTTAAAGAGCCGAGTTAGACGTCAAAAAAAGTTTAAATACTAGTATTTTTAACCGAAGACATTTATTAAATCACATCTACAAAGTATGACAAGAATATTATACCAAAAATCAAAATAACTCAAATAATAAACGAAAAACAATGCTTATTGCAAGTATTTCTTCTTAGACAGCCAATTTTGACGTCAAAAGGAGTTTTTATACTTTAGAACTAGTATTTTTAACCAAAGATGTTTATTAAATTACCTGTACATATTATTAGTAGAATATTATAACTTAAATTCGAAATAACTTAAATAATGTACAATAAACCATGTTTATTGGTAGTATTTCGTCTTAAACAACCGATTTGACGTCAAACGGAGTTTTAATACTTTAAAACTATTATTCTTAACCGAATATGTTTATTTTATTAGCTGTATGATATTATTACATGAATATTAATACCAATAATCAAAATAACTTAAATAGTGTACGTTAAAAATGGTTTTAAACAAACATTTTGGTTCAAACAGCCTTTTATAACGTCTATAGTAGTTTCAATATGTTTAAAGTTAGATTACTAACTAAAGATGTTTATTAACATAGCTGTACAAAAAATTACAAGAACATTATAACCTAAAATCGCAATAATCAATTAACATACGATAAACAATGTTTATTGTAAGTATTTAGTCTTTAACAGCCAATTTAGACGTAAAAAGGAGTTTTAATACTTTAAAACTAATACTTTAAGGCCATAGGGTGGTAGAAGCCATTTTTTGACCAAAATTAACATATAGACT
This sequence comes from Thalia democratica, assembly GCF_965202585.1. Classification (NCBI taxonomy): domain Eukaryota; kingdom Metazoa; phylum Chordata; class Thaliacea; order Salpida; family Salpidae; genus Thalia; species Thalia democratica. The sequence goes on along the minus strand of NC_139169.1, from coordinate 51,794,809 downwards.
TATATTATAGTAAATTTCACAATCCTTCAGATTCTTTTTTTAGATTTTAAAAATATTAAGTAACTTTTTTTTTATGACCGGTTATATACAGGGTTGTCTTCATAAAGGGTATATAAAGGGTAACTTCAAAGCCGTTTTTCTTGAGTTTTTAAAAACGGGCTTTAAAATCTATCTTCTCCTTCATTTTTCAAGCAATCTTCTTCAGATTTTCAGGAAATGTTTATTACATTATGAGAGAAAAAACCTTTTTTTGTGAGTTTTAATAATTTTAAAAAATAAAAATTTTATGACAAAAATAAAAAAAAAAAAGTTATTTTTTATCAAAAAAAATTTTTTTTTTTTTTTTAAATATTTTTACTTAAAATTTTTTTAAGTCAAAAATAACGTTTTTTTGTTATTGTATAAAGAATAGACTGTGAAAGTTTTAAGAAGATTGCTTAAAAAATGAAGGAGGAGATAGATTTTGAATGCTTTAGTCTTTTTTCGCCGTTTTAGTTTTTCCTTTCGCATAAGGAACCTGTTATGCGGCCCGACTTTGGCCGGTCATATCTAAAACTAATTCGAATTTTTAAAAACGGTAAAAAGCAACTTGAAGCTTAGTAAAAACTCTATAAATTAAAATTAACTTGTAAAAAATATGGCCTACCCCCCCCCCCCCCTATGGCCTTAACCGAAGTCGTTTTTTAAATTACTTTTACGAAATATTACGAGAATATTAATACCAAAAATCATAATAAATCAAATAATGTATGATAAACAATGTTTATTCCAAATATTTTGTATTAAACAGCAGATTTTGACGTCAAAAGTAGTTTAAGTACTTTAAAACTAATATATTTAACCAAAAACGTTTATTAAATAAGTTGTACGATAAGTTTCAAGATTATTATAACCAAAATTCGAAATAACTCAAATAATGTTAGATAAACATTGTTTACTGTAAGTAACTAGTCTTAATCAGCCGATATAGACGTCAAAAGGGGTTTAAATACTTCAAAACTAATATTTTTAAACAAAGTTGTTTATTTAAAAACCTTTTTAATAACCCTTTTGATGATTTTGACGTCAAAAGGAGTTTTAATATTTTAAAACTACTATTACTAACCGAATAGGTTATTTTATTTAGCTGTTTGATAAATTAACAGAATATTAATACCAATAATCAAAAAAATTCAAATAATGTACGTTAAAAAGGGTTAAATAAAAGTATTTTATATGAAACAGCCTTTTATTACGACTATAGTACTTTTAATATGTTTAAAGTTAGATTACTAACCAAAGAAGTTTAGAAACATAGCTGTAAGAAAAACTACAAGAATATTATAACCAAAAATCGAAATAACTCAAATAATGTACGATAAACAATGTTTACTGCAAGTAATTAGTCTTAAATAGCCGATTTTGAAGTCAAAAGAAGTTTTACTACTTTATAACTAATATTCCTAACGGAATAAGTTCTTTTAATTAGCTGTATGATATATTGAAGAATATTGATACGAATAATCTAACCAATTTCAATAGTGTACGTTAAAAAGGGTTTAATACAAGTATTTTGTTTGAAACAGCCTTTTATAACGTCTATAGTACTTTTAATACGTTTAAAGTTAGATTACTAAACAAAAAAGTTTATAAACATAGCTGTACAAAAAATTACAAAAATATTCTAATTGATAATCAAAATAACTCAAATAATGTCCGATATACAATGTTTATTGCAAGTATTTCGTCTTAAATAGCAGTTTTTGACGTCAAAAAAAGTTTTAATAATTTAAAACTAATATTTCCAACTGAAGAGATTTATTTTAATTAATCTTATGAAATATTACAATAATATTATTACCAAAAATCGAAATAACTCAAATAATGAAAGATAAACAATGTTTATTGCAATTATTTTGTCTTAAACAGCCGATTTTGAACTCAAAAGGAGTTTAAGTACATTTAAAGAAATATTTTTATGCGAAGACCTTTACGAAATATTAAAGAATCTTATTACTAAAAATCATAATAAATCTAATAATGTACGATAAACGATGTTTATTGCGAGTATTTTGTCTTAAACAGCCGTTTTTGACGACAAAAGGAGTTTTAATACGTTAAAATAATATTCCTAACCGAATAAGTTTATTTATTTAGCTGTATGATAAAATATAAGAATATTAATAAAAAATATCATAATAACTGTAATAATATACGATAAACAATGTTAATGCAAGTTTTTCGTCTTAATCAGCAAATTTTCACATCAAAAGGAGTTTCAATACTTTAAAACTAGTATTTTTAACTGAAGATTTTTATTAAATTACCTGTACAAAATATTACAAGAATATTATAACCAAGTTCGAAATAACTCGAATAATGTACAATAAACAATGTTTATTGCAAGTATTTTGTCTTAAACAACCGATTTTAACGTCAAAAAGAGTTTTCATATTTTAAAAATAAATTTTTAACCGAAGTCGATTATTAAATTACTTTTACGAAATATTACAATAATATTAATACCAAATATCGAAGTAACTCAAATAATGTACGATATACAATGTTTTTTGTAAGTATTTCGTCTTTAGCAGCTAATTTAGACGTCAAAGGGAGTTTTAATACTTTAAAACTAATATATTTAAAAGAAGTCGTTTATTTAATTACTTTTACGATGTATTACAAGAACATTATTACCAAAAATCGTAATAAATCAAATAACGTACGATAAACAATGTTTATTGCAAGTATTTCGTATAAAATAGCCGATTTTGAGGTTAAAAGTAGTTTTAATACTTTAAAACTTATATTTTTACCCGAAAACGTTTATTTAATTAGCTGTATGATATATTTTAAGAATATTAATACTAATAATCAAAATAATTTAAATAATGTACATTAAAAAATGTTTAATACAAGTGTTTTGTTTGAAACAGCCTTTTATGACGACTATAGTACTTTTAATATGTTTAAAGTTGGATTACTAACCAAAGAAGTTATAAAAATACCTTGACAAAAATTACAAGAATATTATAACCAAAAATCGAAATAACTTAAATAATGTACAATAAACAAAGTTTACTTCAAGTATTTAGTTTTAAACAGCCGATTTGGAGGTCAAAAGAAGTTTTAATCCTTTAAAACGAATTTTGCTAACCGAATAGGTTCATTCAATTAGCTGTATGATATATTATAAGTATATTAATAACAATAACCAAAATAATTCAAATACTGTAAGTTAAAAAGGGTTTGATACAAGTATTTTGAATGAAACAGCATTTTATAACGTCTATGCTACTTATAATATGTTTAAAGTTAGATTACTGACCAAAAATGTTTATAAACATAGCTTTACGAAAAATTACAAGAATATTATAACCAAAAATCGAAATAACTCAAAAAAAGAAAATATAAACAATGTTTATTGCAAGTATTTCGTCTAAAACAGCCGATTTTAGACTTAAAAGGAGTTTTAATATGTTGAAACTAATATTCCCAACCGATTAAGTTTATTTATTTAGCTGTATGATTAATTACAAATTATTAATACCGAAAATAAAAATAATTGTAATATTGTACAATAAACAATGTTTATGCATATATTTCGTCTTAAACAGCCGATTTTGACGTCAAAAGGAGTTTTTGAATTTAAAACTAGTATTTTTAACCAAAGATATTTATTAAATTACCTGTACAAAATATTAGAAGAATATTATAACCGAAATTCGAAATAACTCAAATAATGTACGATAAACAATGTTTATTGCAAGTATTACGTCTTAAACAGCCGATTTTGCAACAAACGGAGTTTTAATACTTTAAAACTAATATTCCTAAGCGAATAGATTTATTTAATTAGCTGTATGATATATTATATCATTATAAATGCCAATAATCAAAATAATTTAAATAATGTACATTAAAAAAAGTTTAATACAAGTGTTTTGTTTGAAACAGTCTTTTATAACGTCTATAGTAGTTTTAATATGTTAAATATTAGATTACTAACCAAAGAAGTTTATAAACATAGCTGTACAAAAAATTACAAAAATATTATAACCAAAAATCGAAATAACTCAATTAATGTACGATAAACAATGTTTACTGCAAGTTCTTCGTCCTCAACAACCGATTTTGACGTCAAAAAGTATTTTAATACTTTAAAACTAATATTCCATTACGAATAGGTTAATTTTATAAGTTGTATGTTACATTACAAGCATATGAGTACCAAAAATTATAACAACTGTAATAATGTACAATAAACAATGTTTATTGCAAGTATTTCGTCTATAACAGCCGATTTAGATGTCAAAAGGAGTTTTCATACTTTTAAACTAATATCTTAATCAAAGTCGATTATAATAATACTTTTACGACATATTACAATGATATTAATACCAAAAATCATAATAAATCAAATAATGTATGATAAACAATGTTTATTCCAATTATTTTGTATAAAACAGCCGATTTTGACGTATAAGTAGTTTAAGTACTCTAAAACTAATATATTTAACCGAAAACGTTTATTAAATAAGCTGTACGAAGATTACAAGAATATTATAACCAAAAATCGAAATAACTCAAATACTGTACGATAAACAATGTTTACTGCAAGTATTTAGTCTTAAACAGCCGACTTTGACGTTAAAAGAAGTTTTAATACTTTAAAACTATTATTCCTAACCGGATAGGTTCATTTAATTAGCTGTATGATATATTATAAGAATATTAATACCAATAATCAAAATAATTCAAATACTGTACGTTAAAAAGAGTTTAATACAAGTATTTTGTTTGAAACATCCTTTTATAACGTCTATAGTACTTTTAATATGTTTAAAGTTAGATTACTAACCAAAGAAGTTTATAAACATAGCTGTACGAACAATCACAAGAATATTATAACCAAAAATCGATTTAACTAAAATAATGTACGATAAACAATGTTTACTGCAAGTATTTCGTATTAAACAGCCTATTTTGACGTCAGCAGAAATTTTAGTACTTTAAAACTTATATATTTAACCTAAAACGTTTATTAAATTAGATGTACGAAATATCACAATAATATTATAACCAAAAATCGAAAAAACTCAAATCAAGTACGATAAACAAGGTTTATTGCAAGTATTTCGTCTTAAACAGCCGTTTTTGACGTCAAAAAGAGTTTTAATACTTTAAAACTAATATTTTAAACCGAAGGAATTATTTTAATTAATTTTATGAAATATTACAATAATATTATTACCAAAAATCGAAATAACTCAAAAAAAGAAAATATAAACAATGTTTATTACAAGTATTACGTCTTAAACAGCTGATTTAGACGTCAAAAGGAGTTTTAATACTAGTATTTTTAACCGAAGACAATAATTAAATTACATGTACGAAGTATGTCAAGAATATTATAACCAATAATCGAAATAACTCAAATAATAAACTTAAAACAATATTTATTGCAAGTATTTTTTCTTTAACAGTCGATTTTGACGTCGAAAGGAGTTTTAATACTTTAAAACTAATATTTTAAACTGAAGACGTTCTTAAATTACCTGTAGAAAATATTAGAAGAATATTATAACCAAAATTCGAAATAACTCAAATAATGTACGATAAACAATGTTTATTGTGAGTATTTCGTCTTAAACAGCCGATTTGACGTCAAACCGAGTTTTAATACTTTAAAACTAATATTCCTTGCCGAATAGGTTCATTTAATTAGCTGTATGATATATTAGTTAAATATTAACACCAATAATCAAAATAATTTATATAGTGTATGTTAAAAAAGGTTTAAAACAAGTATTTTGGTTAAAACAGCCATTTATAACGTCTATAGTAGTTTCAATATGTTTAAAGTTAGATGACTAACTAAAGAAGTTTATTAACATAGCTGTACAAAAAATTACATGAATATTATAAACTAAAATCGCAATAACTCAAATAACATACGATAAACAATGTTTATGCAAGTATTTAGTCTTTAACAGCCAATTTAGACGTAAAAAGGAGTTTTAATACTTTAAAACTAATAATTTAACCAATGTCGTTTATTAAATTACTTTTATGAAATATTACATGAATTTTTATACCAAAAATCATAATAAATCAAATTATGTATGATAAACAATGTTTATTCTAAATATTTCGTATTAAACAGCTGATTTTGACGTCAAAAGTAGTTTAACTACTTTGAAACTAATATATTTAACCGATAAAGTTTATTAAATAAGCTGTACGAAAAATTTCAAGAATATTGTAACTAAAATCGAAATAACTCAAATAATGTTAGATAAACAATGTTTACTGCAAGTAACTAGTCTTAATCAGCCGATTTTGACGTCAAATGGAGTTTTCATACTTTAAAACTAATATTTTCAACCGAAGTCGTTTATTTAATTACTTTTACGAAATATTACAAGAATATTATTACCAAAAATCATAATAAATCAAATATTGTATGTTAAACAATGTTTTTTTTTAAGTATTTCGTATTAAACAGCCGATTTTGACGTCAAAAGCAGTTTAAGTACTTTAAAACTAATATATTTAACCGAAAACGTTTATTAAATAAACTGTACGAAAAATTACAAGAATATTATAACCGAAAATCGAAATAACTCAAATAATGTACGATATACAATGTTTATTGCAAGTATTTCACAGCCAATTTAGACGTCAAAAGGAGTTTTTATACTTTAAAACTAATATTTTCAACCAAAGTCGTTTATAAAATAACTTTTATTAAATATTAATAGAATATTATTACCAAAAATCATAATAATTCAAAAAATGTATGATAAACAATGTTTATTTCAAGTATTTCGTATTAAACAGCCGATTTTGACGTCTAAAGTAGTTTTAGTACTTTTAAACAAATATTCCTAACCGAAAAGGTTCATATTAGTGGCTGTAAAAAAATTACAAGAATATTATAGCCAAAAATCGAAATAACTCAAATAATGTACGATATACAATGTTTATTGCAAGTATTTCGTCTTAAACAGCCAATTTAGACATCAAAAGGAGTTTTTATACTTTAAAACTAATATTTTCAACTAAAGTCGTTTATAAAATTACTTTTATTAAATATTAAAAAAATAATATTACGAAAATTCGAAATAACTCAAATAATGTACGATAAACAATGATAATTGCAAGTATTTCGTCTTAAACAGCGGATTTTGACTTCAAAAATAGTTTTAATACTTTAAAACTAATATTCCTAACCGAAGAGGTTCATATTAGTGGCTGTACGAAATATTACAAAAATATTATAACCGAAATTTGAAATAACTCAAATATTATACGATTAACAATAATTATTGCAAGTATTTCGTCTGAAACAACCGATTTTGACGTCAAAAGGAGTTTTACTACTTCAAAACTAATATTTTTAACCAAAACGTTTATTTTATTAATTTTACGAAATATTACAACAAAATCATACCAAAATTCGAAAAAATTCAAATAGTGTACGTTAAAAAGGGTCTTATACAAGTATTTCGTCTTAAACAGCCTTTTATGACGTTTATAGTACTTTGAATATGTTTAAAATTAGATTTCTAACAAAAAAAATTTATTAACTTCTGTATGAAGAATTTTAAGAATATTATAGCCTTAAATTGCAATAACTCAAATAATATATGATAAATATTGTTTATTGCAAGTATTTCGTCTTAATTAGCCGATTTTGACGTCAAAAGGAGTTTTAATACTTTAAAACTAATATTTTTACCGGAAGACATTTATTTAATTAATTTAATGAATTACTACAAAAATATTATTACAAAAAATTAAAAAAAATCAAATAATGTACGATAAACAATGTTTATTGCAAGTTTTTAATCTTAAATAGCTAATTTTGACCTCAAAAGAGTTTTAATACTTTTATATTAATATTCCTAACCGAATAGGTTTATTTAATTAGATGTATAATATATTACAAGAATATTAATACCAATGATCAAAATAATTCAAAAAGTGTACGTAAAAAGGGTTTAATACAATTATTTTGTTTAAGAGACTTTTATAACATCTATAGTACTTTTAATATGTTTAATGTTAGATTACTAAACGAAGAAATTTATTAACATAGCTGTACGAAATATTTCAAGAATACTATAACTAAAAATCAAAATAACTCAAGTAATATACGATAAAAAATGTTTATTACAAGTATTTCGTCTTAAACAGTCGATTTTGACGTCAAAAGGAGTTTTAATAATTTAAAACTTATATTCAACACAGAATAGGTTTATTTAATTAGCTGTATGAAATATTACAAAAATATTAATACCAATAATTAAAATAATTCAAATAGTGTACGTTAAAAAAGGGTTTAATACAATTATTTTGTTTAAGACAGACTTTTATAACGTCTATAGTACTTTTAATATGTTTAAAGTTGTATTACTAACCAAAGTAATTTATAAACATAACTGTACGAAAAATAACATAAATATTTTAACCAAAAATCGAAATAACTCAAATAATGTACGATAAACAATGTTTTCTGCAAGTATTTCGTATTAAACAGCCTATTTTGACGTCAAAAGGAGTTTTAGTACTTTAAAACTAATATATTTAACCGAAAGCGTTTATTAAATTAGCTGTACGAAATATAACAATGTTTATTGCAAGTATTTCGTCTTAAACAGCCGTTTTAGACGTTAAAAAATTTTTTAATACTTTAAAACTAATATTCCAAACCGAAGGAATTATTTAAATTATTTTTATGAAATATTAAAACAATATTATTACCAAAAATCGAAATAACTTAAATAATACAAGATAAACAATATAAAGTTTGAGTATTTCGTCTTAAACAGCCGATTTAGACGTCAAAAAAAGTTTTAATACTAGTATTTTTAACCGAAGACATTTATTAAATTACATGTACGAAGTATGTCAAGAATATTATAACCAATAATCGAAATAACTCAAAAAATAAACTTGAAACAATTTTTATTGCAAGTATTTCTTTTTTAACAGTCGATTTTGACGTCGAAAGGAGTTTTAATACTTTAAAACTAATATTTTCAACTGAAGACGTTCTTAAATTACCTGTACAAAATATTAGAAAAATAGTATAACCAAAATTCGAAATAACTCAAATAATGTACGATAAACAATGTTTATTGTGAGTATTTCGTCTTAAACAGCCGATTTGACGTCAAACCGAGTTTTAATACTTTAAAACTAATATTTCTTGCCGGATAGGTTTATTTAATTAGCTGTATGATATATTAGTTGAATATTAATACCAATATTCAAAATAATTTATATAGTGTACGTTAAAAAAGGTATAAAACAAGTATTTTGGTTAAAACAGCCTTTTATAACGTCTATAGTAGTTTCAATATGTTTAAAGTTAGATGACTAACTAAAGAAGTTTATTAACATAGCTGTACAAAAAATTACATGAATATTATAAACTAAAATCGCAATAACTCAAATAACATACGATAAACAATGTTTATTGCAAGTATTTAGAATTTAACAGCCAATTTAAACGTAAAAAGTAGTTTTAATACTTTAAAACTAATATTTTAACTGAAGTCGTTTATTAAATTACTTTTACGAAATATTACATGAATATTTATACCAAAAATCATAATAAATCAAATTATGTATGATAAACAATGTTTATTCCAAATATTTCGTAATAAACAGCCGATTCGACGTCAAAAGTAGTTTAAGTACTTTAAAACTAATATATTTAACCGAAAACGTTTATTAAATAAGCTGTACGAAAAATTTCAAGAATATTATAACTAAAAATCGAAATAACTTAAATATTGTTAGATAAACAATGTTTACTGCAAGTAACTAGTCTTAATCAGCCGATTTTGACGTCAAATGGAGTTTTCATACTTCAAAACTAATATTTTTAATCGAAGTTGTTTATTAAAATACCTTTTTAACAACCCTTTTGACGATTTTGACCTCAAAAGGAGTTTTAATATTTTAAAACTAATATTTCTAACCGAATAGGTTTTTTTAATTAGCTCTATGATGTATTAACAGAACATTAATACCAATAATCAAAATAATTTAAACAATGTACGTTAAAATGGGTTAAATACAAGTATTTTATATGAAACAGCCTTTTATTACGGCTATAGTACTTTTAATATGTTTGAAGATAGATTACTAACAAAAGAAGTTTATAAACATAGCTGTAAGAAAAAATACAAGAATATTATAACCAAAAATCGAAATAACTCAAATAATGTACGATAAACAATGTTTACTGCAAATAATTAGTCTTAAACAGCCGATTTTGACGTCGAAACAAGTTTTACTACTTTATAACTAATATTCCTAACCGAATAAGTTCTTTTAATTAACTGTATGATATATTATAAGAATATTAATACCAATAATTAAACCAATTTCAATAGTGTACGTTAAAAAGGGTTTAATACAAGTATTTTGTTTGAAACAGCCTTTTATAACGTCTATAGTACTTATCATACGTTTAAAGTTAGATTACTAAACAAAAAAATGTTATAAACATAGCTGTACAAAAAAATACAAGAATATTGTAACCGAAAATCGAAATAACTCAAATTATGTACGATAAACAATGTTTACTGCAAGTATTTCGTATTAAACAGCCTATTTCGACGTCTGAAGGAGTTTTAGTGCTTTAAAACTAATATATTTAACCGAAAACGTTTATTAAATTAGCTGTACGAAATATCACAAGAATATTATAACCAAATATTGAAGTAACTCAAATTATGTAGGATAAACAATGTTTATTACAAGTATTTCGTCTTAACAGCCGATATTGAACTCAAAGAAGTTTTAGTACATTAAAACAAATATTTTTATGCGAAGACGTTAATTAAATTTCCTTTACGAAATATTACAAGAATATTATTACTAAAAATCACAATAAATCTAATTATGTACGATAAACGATATTTATTGCAAGTATTTTGTATTAAACAGCCGTTTTTAACGCCAAAACGAGTTTTAAAACGTTAAAATAATATTCCTAACCGAATAAGCTTATTTATTTAGCTGTATGATATATTACAAGAATATTAATAACAAAAATCATAATAACTTTAATAATATACAATAAACAATGTTAATGCAAGTTTTTTGTCTTAATCAGCCGATTTTCACATCAAGAGGAGTTCAATACTTTAGAACTAGTATTTTTAACTGAAGATTTTTATTAAATTACCTGTACAAAATGTTACAAGAGTATTATAACCAAGTTCGAAATAACTCAAATAATGTACAATAAACAATATTTATTGCAAGTATTTCGTCTTAAACAGCCGATTTAAACGTCAAAAAGAGTTTTCATACTTTAAAACTAATATTTTTAACCGTAGTCGATTATTAAATTACTTTTACGAAATATTACAATAATATTAGTACCAAATATCGATATAACTCAAATAATGTACGATATACAATGTTTATTGCAAGTATTTCGTATAAAACAGCCGATTTTGAGGTCAAAAGTAGTTTTATTACTTTAAAACTAATATTTTTACCCGAAAACGTTTATTTAATTAGCTTTAGGATATATAGTAGAATATTTATACCAATAATCAAAATAATTTAAATAATGTACATTAAAAACGGTTTAATAAAATTGTTTTGTTTGAAACAGCCTTTTATGACGACTATAGTACTTTTAATATGTTAAAAGTTGGATTACTAACCATAGAAGTTATAAAAATACCTTTACTAAAATTACAAGAATATTATAACCAAAAATCGAAATAACTTAAATAAAATACAATAAACAAAGTTTACTGGAAGTATTTAGTCTTAAACAGCCGATTTGGACGTCATTAGGAGTTTTAATACTTTAAAACGAATATTGCTAACCGAATAGGTTCATTTAATTAGCTGTATGATATGTTATAAGATAATTAATACCAATAACCAAAATAATTCAAATAGTGTAAATTAAAAAAAGTTTAATACAAGTGTTTTGTTTGAAACAGCCTTTTATGACGACTATAGCACTTTTGATATGTTTAAAGTTTGATTACTAACTAAAGAAGTTATAAAAATACCTTTACAAAAATTACAAGAATATTATATCCAAAAATCGAAATAACTCAAATAATGTACAACAAACAAAGTTAACTGCAAGTATTTAGTCTAAAACAGCCGATTGGACGTCAAATAAAGTTTTAATACTTTAAAACGAATATTGCTAACCGAATAGGTTCATTTAATTAGCTGTATGATATATTATAAGAATATTAATACCAATAACCTAAATAATTCAAATAGTGTACGTTAAAAAGGGTTTAATAAAAGTATTTTGAATGAGACAGCATTTTATAACGTCTTTGCTACTTTTAATATGTTTAAAGTTAGATTATTAACCAAAAATGTTAATAAACATAGCTTTACGAATCATTACAAGTATATTATATCCAAAAATCGAAATAACTCAATTAATCTACGATAAATAATGTTTACTGCAAGTATTTTGTATTGAACAGCCTATTTTAACGTCATAAGGAGTTTTAGTAATTTAAAACTAATATATTTAACTCAAAACCTTTATAAAATTAGCTGTACGAAATATTACAAGAATATTATAACCAAAAATCGATATAACTAAAATTATATACGATAAACTAAGTTTATTGCAAGTATTTCGTATTAAACAGCCGTCAAAAGAGTTTCACTACTTGAAAACTAATATTCCTAACCGAAGGAAATATTTTATTTAATTTTATGAAATCTTACAATAATGTTATAACCAAGAATCGAAATAACTCAAATAATAAAAGATAAACAATGTTTATTGCGAGTATTTCGTCTTAAACAGCCGATTTAGACGTCAAAAGTGGTTTTAATACTTTAAAACTACTATTCCTAAACAAAGGAAATATTTTAATTAATTTTATGAAATCTTACAATAATATTATTACGAAAATTCGAAATAACTCAAATAATAAAAAATAAACAATGTTTATTACAAGTATTTCGTCTTAAACAGCCGATTTAGACGTCAAAAGGAGTTTCAATACTAGTATTTTTAACCGAAGACATTTATTAAATTACATGTACAAAGTATGACAAGAATATTATAACAAAAATCGAAATAGCTCAAATAATAAACGAAAAACAATGCTTATTGCAAGTATTTCTTCTTAAACACTCGATTTTGACGTCAAAAGGAGTTTTAATACTTTATAACTAATATTTTCAACTGAAGACGTTTATTAAAATAACTTTACGCAAATTACAAGAATATTATAACCAAAAATTTAAATAACTCAAATAATGTACGATTAAAATAATTATTGCAAGTATTTCGTCTTAAGCAGCAGATTTTGACGTCAAAAGGAGTTTTAATACTTCAAAAATAATATTTTTAACCGAAGGCGTTTATTTTATTAATTTTATGAAATATTACAACAAAATCATAACAAAATTCGAAAAAATTCAAATAGTGTACGTTAAAAAGGGTCTTATACAAGTATTTCGTCTTAAACAGCCGATTTTTACATCAAACGGAGTTTTAATACTTTAAAACTAATATTTCTAAACGGTAAGTTTTATTTAATTAGCTTTATGATATATTAACTGAATATTAATACCAATAATCAAAATAATTTAAATAGTGTACGTTAAAAAGGGTTTAAAACAAGTATTTTGGTTGAAACAACCTATTATAATGTCTATAGTAGTTTTTACTAAAGATGATTTAATTAAGGTCTTCGGTAAAAAATATCAATTAAAAAGTATTAAAACTCCAATTGATGTCGAAATTGGCTATTCAAGACCAAATAGTTAAAATAATTATTGTTTCTCGTACATTATTTGAGTTACTTCGATTTTTAATTATAATATTCTTTTATTATTTTGTACAGCCTATTTTATGAACGTTTTCGGTTATTTTTCTAATTTGAACATATTTAAAGTACTATAGACGTTATAGTAGGCTGTTTTAAAAAAATACTTATATTAAAATCTTTTTTATCGTACCCTATTTTGAATTATTCTTGTTATTGGTATAAATAATCCTGTAATATATTATATAGCTAATCAAAAAAACCTGTTCGGTTAGGAATATTAGTTTTATACTATTAAGCTCCTTTTTGCGTCAAAATCGGCGGTTAAAGACTAAATACTTGCAATAAACATTGTTTATAGTACTTTATTAGAGTTATTTTGATTTTAGGATACAAAATTCTTGTAATATTTGTAAAAATGATTTAATAAACGTCTTCGGTTAAAAATATCAGATTTAAAGTATTGAAAATCGGCTGTTTAGGACGAAATACTTATAATAAACATTATAAAAGTACGATAACATATTATGAAGATTGTTTATTGTACATTATTTGAGTTATTATGATTTTTCGTAATAATATTCTTGTATTATTTCCTACAGCTAATTTTATAAACGTCTTTGGTTAGTAATCTAATTTTCAACATATTAAACGTACCAATACGTTTAAATTGGCTGTTTTAAACAAAATACTTGTATTAAACCCTTTTTTATCATAAACTGTTTTAATTATTATGATTATTAGTTATTAATATTCTTTTAAAATATCATACAGCTAATTAAATAAACTTCTTTGGTTAAAAATATTAGTTTTAAAGTATGAAAACTCCTTTTGACGTCAAAATCGGCCATTTAAGACGAAATACTTGCAAGAAATATTGTTTATCGTACATTATTCGAGTTATTTCGATATTTCATTATAATTATTTTGTAATATCTCGTAAAGGTAATATAATAAACGTATTTGGTTAGACATATTTGTTTTAAAGTATTAAAGCTTATTTTGACGTCAAAATCCGCTATTTAAGACGAAAACTTGTAATCGACATTGTTCATTTTACATTTTTTGAGTTTGTCGGTTTTTGTATATAATATTCTTGTAATATTTGTTACAACTAATAAAATAAACTTCTTTTGTTTAAAATTGTAGTTATATATAATCAAAACTCCTTTTGACGTCATAATGGGCTGTCTAAGACAAATACTCGCAAAAAACATTGTTTATCATACATTATTTAAGTTATTATCATTTTTGGTAATAGTATTATTGTTATATTTCGTACAGCTAATTTAATAAACGTCTTAGGTTAGTAATCTAACTTTAAACATATTAAAAGTACTATAGAAAATATATTAGGCTGTTTTAAACAAAATACTTGTATTGAACCCTTTTTTTATCGTACACTATTTGAATTATTTTAATATTGGTATTAATATTCTTGTAATATATCATACAGTTAATTAAACAAACCTCTTCGGTTAGGATTAATATTTATTAAATATTAAAACTCCTTTTGATGTCAAAATTCACTGTTTATGTCAAAATATTTGCCATAAACATTGTTTATGGTTCGTTATTTGAATTATTTTGATTATTGGTATTAATATTCTTGTAAAATATCATACAGCTAATTAAATTAACCATTTCGGTCAGAAATATTAGTTTTAAAGTATTAAAAGTCCTTTTGACGTCAAAATTCGCTGTTTAAGACGAAATACTATGAATAAACATTGTTTGTCGTACATTATTTAAGTTATTTCGATTTTTAATTATAATTATCTTGTAGTATCTCGTGAAGGAAATATAATAAACGTATCGGTTAAAAATATTAGTTTAAAAGTATTAAAACTCTTTTTTACGTCAAAATTGGCTATTTAAGACGAAATACTTACAATAAACATTTTTATCATACATTAATTGAGTCTTTTCGATTCGTTGTTGTATAATTCTTTGAATATTTCGTAACCGTCCTTAATAAACGTCTTCGGTTAAAAATGTCAGTTTAAAAGTATTTAAATTTAATTTGACGTCAAAATCGGAAATTTAAGACGAAATAGATGCAATTGAAATTGTTTCTCGTACACTTTTTAAGTTATCTCGATTTTTAGTTATAATATTCTTCTTATATTTCGTATAGCTTATATAATAAACGTCTTCGGTTAATAGTCTAACTTTAAACATATTAAAAGTACTATAAACGTTATACTAGGCTGTTTAAAATTATATACTTGTATTAAACCCTTTTTTATCGTACGAGGTTTAAATTATTTTGAGAATTGGTATTAATATTCTTGCAATATTTCATATAGCTAATAAAATAAACCTCTTCGGTTAGGAATATTAGTTTTAAAGTATTAAAACTCCTTTTGACGTCAAAATCGGCTGTTTAAGACGAAATACTTGCAAGAAACATATTTTATCGTTCATTGTTTAATTATTTCGATTTTTGGTTATAATTATCTCGTCATATCTTGTAATAAGAATAAATAAATTTCATCGGTTCGGAATATTAGTTTTAAAGTATGAAAACTACTTTTAGCGTTACAATCGGCTGTTTAGAACGAAATACCTGCAATAAACATTTTTTATTGTAATTATTTGAGCAAATTCGATTTTAGGTTATATATTCTTGTAATTTTTCGTAAAGATACTTAGGTTACTATTTTAACCTTAAACATATTAAAAGTACTATATACGTTATATTAGGCTGTTTTATACAAGTTACTTGTCATAAACCCTTTTTTACCTAACACTATTTGATTTTTTTTAATTATTGGTATTAATATTCTTGTTGTATATCATAGGCTAATTTAACAAATAAATCGGTTAGAAATATGAGTTATAAAGTGTTAAGACTCCTTTTGACGTCAAAATCGGCTGTTGAAATCGAAATATTTGCAATAAACATCGTTTATCGTACATTATTTGAGTTATTTCGAGTTATGTTTATAATATTCTTGTAATATTTCCTTCAGCTTATTTATTAACCGTATTTAGTTAGTAATCTATCTTTAAACATATTAAAAGTAAAATAGAGGTTATATTAGGCTGTTTCAAACAAGATAATTTTATTAAACCCTTTTATATCGTACACTGTTTGATTTTGTTTGATTATTGATATTAATACTCTTTTAATATATCATACAGCTTTTTAAATAAACTTCTACGGTTAGAAATATTAGTTTTTAAGTATTAAAAGTCCCTCTGAAGTCTAAATTGACTGTTTAAGACGAAATACTTGCAATAAACATTGTTTATCGTACATTATTTGAGTTAAATCAATTTTAAATTTAATTTATCTTGTAATATTTCGTATATGTAATTTAATAAACGTTTTCGTTTAGAAATAGCAGTTTTAAAGTATTAAAACTCCGTATGACGTCAAAATATGCTATTTAAGACGATATACTTGCAATAAATATTGTTTATCGTACATTATTTGAATTATAATGATTTTTCGTTATAATATTCTCGTAATATTTCTCGGTGCTAATTTAATAAATGTCTTAGTTTAGTAATCTAACTTTAAGCATATTAAAAGTACAATAGACGTTATAATATGCTGTTTTAAACAAAATACTTGTATTAAACCGTTTTATATCGTACACTATTTGATGTTTTTTGATTATTAGTATTGATTTTCTTGTAATATTTCATACAACGAATTAAAATAAACCTCTCAGTTAAGATTATTAGTTTTAAAGTATTAAAACTCCTTTTGACGTCATAATCGGCTGTTAAAGATGAAAAACTTGCAACAAACATTAATTATCGTACACTATTTTGAATTATTTTGATGATTGGTATTAATATTTCTGTAATATATCATATAGCTAATCAAATAAACCTCTGAGGGTTATGAATATTAGTTTTAAAGTATTTAAAATTCTTTTGACGTCAAAATCGGCTGTTTAAGTCAAAATACTTGCGATAAACATTGTTTATCGTACATTATTTCAGTTATTTTGATCTTAGGTTATAATATTCATGTAATATTTTCTAAAGATGATTGAATTAACATCTTTGGTTAATTTTATCAGTTTAAAATATTAAAACTCCTTTTGACGTCAAAATTAGCTTTTTAAGACGAAACAGTTTCAATAATAATGGTTTCTTGAACATTATTTGAGTTAGTTCGATTTTTGGTTATTATATTCTAGTAATATTTCGTACAGCTAATTTTATAAACGTCACCGGATAGTATTCTAACTTTAAACATATTAAAAGTACTATTGCATTATAGAAGGCTGTTTGAAACAAAATAGATGTATTAAACCTTTTTCATCCTACGATGTTCAAATTATTTTGATTATTGGTATTAATATTCTTGTAATTTTTCAAATTACTAATTAAAATAAATATCTTCGGTTAGGAATATTAGTTTTAAAGTTTTAAAACTCCTTTTGACGTCAAAATCGGCTGTTTAAGACGAAATACTTGCAATAAACATTGTTTATTGTACATTATTTGAATTATTTCGGTTTTAGGATTCAATATTTTTGTAATTTTTTGTAAAGGTGATTTAATAAACGTCTTTGGTTAAAAATATCAGTTTTAAAGTATTAACATTTAATTTGACGTCAAAATCGGCAATTTAAGACGAATAGATGCAATAATAATTGTTTATCGTACATTATTTGAGTTAGTTCGATTTTTTGTTATAATATTCTTGTAATTTTACGTACAGCTCATTTAATAAACGTCTTCGGTAAGTAATCCAACTTTAAACATATTAAAAGTGCTATAGACGTTTAAGTAGGCTTCTTAAAAAAAATACTTATTTAAAAGTTTTTTTATTGTACACTATTTTGAATTATTTTGATTATTAGTATTAATATACCTGTAATATATCATAAAGCTAACCAAGTAAACCACTTCGGTGAGGATAATAGTTTAAAGTATTAAAATCTCTTTTGACGTCAAAATCGGCAATTTAAGACTAAATAGTTGCAATTTGTAATTGTTTTTCGTACATTATTTGAGTTAGTTTGATTTTTGGTTATTATATTCTTGTAAGAGTTCGTACAGCTAATTTTATAAATGTTTTCAGATAGTATTATAACTTTAACATATTAAAAGTACTTTAGACGTTATACTAGGCTGTTTTATACAAAAAACATGCGTTAAAACTTTTTCACTGTACGATGTTTTAATTGTTCTGATACTTATTTAAAAGCTTTTTTTTCGTACACTATTTGAATTTTTTTCATTATTGGTATCAATATTCTTGTAATATATCATACAGCTGATCAAATAAACAACTTTGGTTAAGATTATTAGTTTAAAATTAATAAAATTCCTTTTGACGTCAAAATCAGCTGTTTAAATCGAAATTCATACAATAAACATTGTTTATCGTTCATTATTTGAGTTCTTCTGATTTTTGGTTATAACTATCTTGTAATATCTTGTAATAGTAATTTAGTAAACGTCATTGGTTAGTAATGTAACTTTAAACATATTTAAAGTACTATAGATGTTATACTAGGCTGTTTTAAACAAAATACTTATATTTAACCGTCTGTTATCGTACAATATTAAAACTATTGTTGATATTAGTATTAAAATTTTTGTAATTTATCATACAGCTAATCAAATAAACCTCTTCGGCTAGGACTATTAGTTTTAAAAATCTAAAACTCCTTTTGACGTAATTTTTATTATGTATTATTTAAAGTACTATATACGTGATACTAGGCTGTTTTAAACAAAATACTTGTATTAAACCCTTTTTTGTTGACACTATTTAAATTATTTTTAATATAAGTATTTATATTCTTGTAATATAACATACAGCTAATAAAATAAACCTCTTTCGTTAGAAATATTAGTTTTAAAGTATTAAAAGTCCTTTTGACGTGAAAATTGGCTGTTTAAGTCGAAATATATGAAACAAACATTTTTTATCGCTCATTATTAGAGTAATTTCGATTTTAGGATGTAATATTCTTGTAATATTTTGTAAAAGTGAATGATTCAATAATCTTCTTCGGTTAAAAATATCAGTTTTAAAGTATTAAAATTTAATTTAACGTCAAAATCGGCAATTTAAGACGAAATAGTTGCTATAATAATTGTTTATCGTACATTATTTGAGTTAGTTCGATTTTTAATTATAATCATCTTGTATCATATCGTATATGTAATTTAATAAACGCTTCGGTTCGATAAATTAGTTTTTAAGCCTTAAAACTCCTTTTAGCGTCAAAATCGGCTGTTTGGACGAAATACTTACATTAAACATAGTTTATCGTACATTATTTGAATTATTTCGATTTTTAATTATAATTATCTTGTAATATCTCTTAAAAGTTATTAAATAAATGTCGTCGGTTAAAAATATTAGTTTTTGAGTATTAAATCTCGTTTTGACATCATAATTGGCTGTTTAAGACGCAATTCTTGCAATAAACATTGTTTATCGTACATTATATGAGTTATTTCGATTTTTGTTATAATATTCTTGTAATATTTTCTACAGATAATTTAATATATGTCTTTATTTATTAATCTAACTTTAAACATATTAAAAGTACAATAGACATTAAAATAAATTTTTTTAAACAAAATACTTTTATTGAACCCCTTTTCATCGTAACCTATTTGAATTATTTTGCTTTACCGTAGCAAAATTCTTGTAATATATCAAACAGCTAATCAAATAAACCTCTTCGGTTAGGAATATTAGTTTTGTAGTATTTAAACTCCGTTTGACGTCAATGACGGCTGTTTAAGTCGAAATACATACAATAAACATTGATTATCGTTTATTATTTGAGTTATTCTAACTTTTGGTTATAATTATCTTGTAATATCTCGTAATAGTAAATTAATAAACGTCTTTGGTTAGTAATCTAACTTTAAACATATTAAAAGTACTAGATACGTTATACTAGGCTGCTTTAAATAAATTACTTGTATTAAACCCTTTTTTATCGTACAATATTTGAATTATTTTTAATTTTAGATAAAATTTTCTTGTAACATATCATACAGCTAATCAAATAAACTAATTCGGTTAGAAATATTAGTTTTAAAGTATTAAAACTCCTTTTGACGTCAAAATCGGCTGTTTAAGTCGAAATACTTGCAATAACATTATTTCTCGTGCATTATTTGAGTTATTTTGATTTTAGAATAGAACATTCTTTCATTAATTTTAAAAGGTGATTTAATAAACGTCTTCGCTTAGAAATATTAGTTTTGAATATTAAAACTCCTTTTGACGTTAAATCGGCTTTTTAAGACTTATAACTTGCAATAAATATTGTTTATCGTACAGAATTTGAGTTATTATGGTATTTGGTAATAATATTATTGTAATTTTTCCTACAGCTAATTTAGTAAAAGTTTTAGGTTAGCAATATGTTAATATGCTAAATATAAGTTTTTAGCATATTAAAAGTACTGTAGACGTTATAATAGGCTGTTTTAAACAAAACACATGTATTAAACCCATTTTTTTTCATATGATGTTTAAATTATTTTGATTATTGGTATAAATATTCTTGTAATGTATCATACAGCAAATCAAAATAAACCTCTTCGGTTAGAAATAATAGTTTTAAAGTATTACAACTCCTTATGACATCAAAGTTGGCTGTTTTAACGAAACACTTGCAATAAACATTGTTTCACGTACATTATTTAAGTTATTTCGAATATTAATTATAATAATCTTAAATTATGTCGTATAGGTAATTTAATAAACGTCTTTGGTTAGAAATATTAGTTTTAAAGCATTAAAACTCCTTTTGACGTCAAAATTGGCTGTTTAAGACGAAATACTATCATTAAACATTTTTAATCGTAGATTATTTGAATTATTTCGATTTTTAATTATAATTGTCTTGTAATATCTCGTAATAGTAATTAAATAAATGTCGTCGGCTAAAATTATTAGTATCTGAGTATTAGATCCTCTTTTGACATCGTAATCTGCTGTTTAAGACGAAAAAATTGCAATTAACTATGTTTATCGTACATTATACGAGTTTTTTCGATTTGCGTATATAATATTCTTGTAATATCTCCTACTGATAATTTAATAAACGTCTTTATTTAGTAATCTACCTTTAAAACATATTAAAACTACTATTGACGTTATATTAAACTGTTTTAAACAAAATACTAGTATTAAATTTTCATTTTGTTCACCATTTGAATTATTATAATATAAGTATTAATATTTTTGTAATATATCATACAGCTAATTAAATTAATCTTTTCGGTTAAGAATATTAGTTTTAAAATATTAAAACTACTTTTGACCTGAAAATCGACTATTAAAGTCCAAATACTTGCATGAAATAGTGTTTATCATACAATATTTGAGTTATTTTGATTTTTATTTTTAATATTTTCGTTATATTTTTTACAGCTAATTTAATTAACGTCTTCGGTTGATAATATAACTTTAAACATCTTAAAAGTACTACAGACGTTATAAGAGGCCGTTTTAAACAAAATACTTGTATTAAACCCTATTTTATCGTACACTATTTAAGTTATTTTATTATTAGAATTAATAATCTTGTAATATATCATACAGCTAATTAAATTTACCTCTTCGGTTAGGAATATTAGTTTTAAAGTCCTATACTCCATTTGATGTCGAAATCGGAATTTTAAATCGAAAAACTTGCAATATTCACAGTTTATTGTTCATTATTTGAGTTATTATGATTTTTCGTAATAATATTCTTCTAATATTTCCTACAGTTAATTTAACAAACGTCTTAGGTTAGTAATCTAACTTTAAACATATTAAAAGTACTATAGGCGTTGTAATAGGCTGTTTTAAACCGTAAACTTGTATTAAACCCTTTTTTGTCGTACACTGTTTAAATTATTTTGATTATTGGTATATATATTCATGTGATGTATCATACAGCTAATCAAATAAACCTGTTCGGTTAGAAATATTAATATTAAATTCAAAAGTCCTTTTGACGTCAAAATCGGATGTTGAGGACAAAATACTTGCAATAATCATTGTTTATCGTACATTGTTTAAGTTGTTTAGATTTTTAATTATGATTATCTTGTAATATCTCGCAATAGTGATTAAATAAATGACGTAGGTTAAAAATTTTAGTTTTGTGTATTAAAATTTTTTTAACATTAATGAGCTGTTTAAGACGAAATACTTGCAATAAACATTGCTTACCGTACATTATATCAGTTATTTCGATTTTCGTTTGAATATTTTTGTAATATTTCCTAGAGCTAAATTAATAAACGTCTTTATTAAGTAATCTAACTTTAGACATAATAAAAGTACAACAGACATTAAAACAATCTTTTTTAAACAAAATACTTGTATTAAACCCCTTTTTATCCTAAACTATTTGAATTATTTTGATTATTGGTATCAATTTTCTTGTAAAACACATACAGCTAATCAAATAAACCTCTTCGGTTAGGAATATTAGTTTTAAAGTATTAAAACTCCGTTTGACGTCAAAATCGGCTGTTTAGACGAAATACTTACAAGAAACCTTGTTTATCGTACATTATTTGAGTTATTTCGATTTTTATTATAATTATCTAGTAATATCTTGTAAAGGTAATTAATTAAACGTCTTCGGTTAGATAACATAATTTTATAGTATTAAAACTCCTTTTAACGTAAAAATCGGCTATTTAAGTCGAGATACTTACAATAAACATTGTTTATCGTTTATTATTTGAGTTATTCTGATTTTTGTTTATAATTATCTTGTAATATCTCGTAACAGTAATTTAATTAACGTTTTTGCTTAGTAATCTAATTTTAAACATATTAAAAGTACTAGATACGTTATACTAGGGTGTTTATAAGTTTTATAATATAGACGTTATACTAGGGTGTTTTAAAAAAATTACTCGTCATAAACCCTTTATATCGTACACTATCGTACATTTTTATAAAAGATTTTAATTAGTTTTCTAACTTTAAACATATTAAACTACTATAGACGTTATAATAGGCTGTCTTAAACAAAGACATGAATTAAACCCTTTCTCATCGTACGATGTTTGAATTATTTTGATTATTGGTATTAGTATTCTTGTAATATATCATAAAGCTTATTAAATAAACCTCTGCGGTTAGAAATATTAGTTTTAAAGAATTAAAACTCCTTTTGACGTCAAAATCAGCAATTTAAATCGAAAAACTTATAATAAAAAATGTGTATTGTAAACAATGTTTATTGTAAGTTATTAGTTTTAAATTAATTGAGCTAATTCGTTTTAAATTAATTGGGCTAATTCGATTTTAGGTTAAATATTGTTGTGAGATTTTGTAAAGTTAATTTAATAAACGTTTTAGGTTAGTAATCTAACTTAAAACATATTAAAAGTACTCTAGACGTTATATTAGGCTGTTTAAAACAAATTACTCGTCATAAACCCTTTTATATCGTACACTATTTGTTTTTTTGATTATTGGTATTAATATTCTTGTAATATATCATACAGCTATATTAACAAAAATCTCGGTTAGAAATATTAGTTTTAAAGTGTTAAAACTCCCTTTGACGTTAAAATCAACTGTTTAAGTCGAAATACTTTGGATAAACATCGTATATCGTACATTATTCGGGTTATTTCGATTTTTGTTTTTAATATTCAGTAATATTTCCTTCAGCTTAATTAATAAACGTTTTCGGTTAGTAATCTATCTTTAAACATATTAAAAGTACTACAGACGTTATATTAGGCTGTTTTAAACAAGATAGTTTTATTAGAGCATTTTATACCGTACATTATTTGATTTTCTTTAATTATTAGTAAAAATATTCACGAATATATCATACAGTTAATTAAATAAACTTCTTCGGTTAGGAATATTAGTTTTAAAGTATTAAAAGTTATTTTGACGTCATAATAGGCTGTTTAAGAAGAAGTACTTGCAATAAACATCGTTTATCGTACATTATTCGAGTTACTCGATGTTCAATTTTATTTATCTTGTAATATTTCGTATATGTAATTTAATAAACGTTTTCGTTTAAAAGTATTAGTTTTAAAGTATTAAAACTTAATTTGTAGTCAAAGTCAGCTATTTAAGACTAAATACTTGCAATAAACATTGTTTATCGTACATTATTTAATTATTATGATTTTTCGTAATAATAGTCTGGTAATATTTCTGCAGCTAATTTAATAAACGTCTTAGGTTAGTAATCTTACTTTAAGCATTTTAAAGGCACAATAGACATTATAATATGCTGTTTTAAACAAAATCCTTGTATAAAACCATTTTTTATCGTACAATGTTCAAATTATTTTGATTATTGGTATTAATATTCTTGTAATATATCATATACCTAATTAAATAAATCTTTTCGGTTAGGAATATTAGTTTTAAAGTATAAAAAGTCCTTTTAACGTCAAAATCGGCTGTTTAAGACGAAAAACCCTTTTTAATCGTACACTATTTTATTAATTTTATTACTGGTATTAATATTCTTGTAATATATCATACAGCTAAATAATTAAAACTCTTAGGCTAAAATTAATAGTTATAAAATATTAAAACTCGTTATGACGTCAAAATTGGCTTTTTAAGTCAAAATACTTGCAATAGACATTGTTTATCGTGCATTATTTGTATTATATTGATCATTGGTTTTAATATTTTTGTAATATATCATACAGCTAATAAAATAAACCTCTTCGGTTGGGAATATTAGTTTTAAAGTATTACAAGTCCTTTTGAAGTCAAAATTGACTTTTTAAGACGAAATACTTGCAATAAAAATTGTTTATTGTATATTATCTCAGTTATTTCAATTTTTAATATTGTTTATGTTGTAATATTTCGTATATGTAATTTAATAAACGATTTCGTGTAGTAATATTAGATTTAGAGTATTAAAACTCCATTTGACGTCAAAATCGGCTATTTAAGACGAGATACTTGCAATAAACATTGTTTATCGTACATTATTAAAGTTATTTCGTTTATAAATTATTATTATATTGTAATAACTCGTAATATTAATTTATCAAACGTCCTCGGTTTAAATTATAAGTTTACAAGTATTAAATCGAATTTTGAAGTCAAAATAGGCTGTTTAAGACAAAATACTTGCAATAAACAATGTTTATCATACATTATTTGAGTTTTTTCAAATTGTAGTTATAAAATTCTTTTAATATTTCGTAAATGTTATTTAATAAACGTCTTTGGTTTAAAGTATCAGTTTTAAAGTATTAAAACTCCATTTGACGTCAAAATTGGCTTTTTAAGACGAAATAGTTGCAATAAAAATTGTTTCTCGTACGTTATTTGAGTTATTTAAATTTTTAATTAAAATTATTTCGTAATATCTCGTATAGGAATTTAATAAACGTCTTTAGTTAGAAATATTAGTTTTTAAATATTCAAACTCCTTTTGACGTCAAAATCGGCTGTTTAAGACGAAATACTGGCAAGAAACATTGTTTATCGCACATTATTTGAGTTTTTTCGATTTATGGTTATAATTATCTCGTCATATTTTATAATAAAAATAAATAAACTTCTTCGGTTAGGAATATTAGTTTTAAAGTATGAAAACTACTTTTGGCGTAAAAATCGGCTGTTTAAAACGAATAACTTGCAATATACATTGTTTATTGTAAATGATTTGATCGAATTCGATTTTAGGTTAAATATTCTCGTAATTTTTCGTAAAGATAATTTAATAAACGTTTTAGGGTAGTAA
This sequence comes from Thalia democratica, assembly GCF_965202585.1. Taxonomy (NCBI): domain Eukaryota; kingdom Metazoa; phylum Chordata; class Thaliacea; order Salpida; family Salpidae; genus Thalia; species Thalia democratica. Next base: position 51,768,333 of record NC_139169.1, on the reverse strand, counting down.
TCTAATCTTAAACATATTAAAACTACTATGGACGTTATATTAGGCTGTTTTAAACAAAATACTCGTCATAAAACCTTTTATACCGTAAGCTATTTGATTTCTTTTAATTATTTGTATTAATATTTTGTTATATATCATACAGCTAATCAATCAAATAACTCGGTTAGAAATATTACTTATATAGTGTTAAAACTTCTTTTGACGTTAAAATAGGCTATTTAAATCGAATAACCCGCAATAAACATCGTTTATCGTACATTATCTGAGTTATTTCGAGTTTTGTTTATAATATTCTTGTAATATTTCCTTCAGCTTATTTAATAACCGTATTTTGATAGTAATCTATCTTTAAACATATTAGAAATGCTATACAGGTTATATTAGGCTCTTTTAAACAAGATTATTTATCTATTGATATCTATTAGTATATTTGATACAAGATTTAAGTATTTATATTCTTGTAATATATCATACAGCCAATTAATCAAACCCTTCGGTTAGAAATATTAGTTTTAAAGTATTTAAACTCTTTATTACGTCAAAATTGGCTTAATAAGACAAAATATTTGCAATAAAAGTTGTTTATCGTACATTATTTGAGTTATTTCGATTTTAAATTATTATTATATTGTATTACCTCGTAGTACTAAATTAATAAACGTTCTCAGTAAAAATTATTAGTTTTTAAGTATTAAATCTTCTTTTAGACATCAAAATCGGCTGTTTAAATGGAATAACTTGCAATAAATACATTATATGAGTTATAATGATTTTCTGGAAATAATATTATTGTAATGTTTAAAATAGTTTATTAATCGAACCTTTTCGGTTAGGAATATTAGTTTTAATGTATCAAAACTCCTTAAGACGTCAAAATCAGCTGTTAAATACGAAATACTTGCAAAAACATTGTTTATCGTATATTATTTGAGTTATCTTAATAATAACTATAATTATCTCGAATATCTCGTATAGTTAAATTAATAAACGTCTTCGGTTAGAAATATTAGGTTGTAGATATTACAAAATAAAGTATTAAAAATCAATTTGATGTCAAAATCGGCTGTTTAAGACGAAATACTTACAATAAACATTGTTTATCGTACATAAGTTGAGTTATTATGATTTTTAGTAAAAATACTATTGTTATATTTCGTACAGCTATTTAAATAAACGTCTTTGGTTAGTAATCTAACTTTAAACATATTAATTGTACTGTATACGTTTAAATTGGCTGTTTTAAACAAAATACTTGTATTAAACACTTTTTTATCGTACACGTTTGAATTGTTTTGATTATTGGTATTAATATTCTTAAAAGGTATCTTACAGCTAATTAAATAAACATTTTCGGTTAAGAATATTAGTTTCAAAGTAGTAAATTTCCTTTTGACGTCAAAATCGGCTGTTTAAGACGAAATACTTACAAGAAACCTTGTTTATCGTTCATTATTTGAGTTGTTTCGATTTTTTATTATAATTATCTAGTAATATCTCGTAAAGGTAATATATAAAAAGTGTTCAGTTAAATAACATATTTTTAAAGTATTAAAACTCCTTTTAACGTGAATATCGGCTATTTATGACGAAATACTTGTAATAAATATTATTTATTATACATTATTCGAATTTGTCGGTTTATGTTTATAATATTCTTGTGATATTTTCTAAAGCTAATTAATTAAACGTCATTTGTTTAAAATAGTATTTATTTAATATTAAAATTCCTTTTGACGTCAAAATCGGCTGTCTAAAACGAAAAACTTACAATATACATTAATTAGTTATTATCATTTTTGGTAATAATATTATTGTTATATTTATTACAGCTAATTTAATAAATTTTTTCGGTTTGTAGTCTAACTTTAAACATATTAAAAGTACTATATACGTTAATTAGGCTGTTTTAAACAAAATACATGCATTAAACCCTTTTTTTATCGTACATTATTTGAACTATTTTTAATAGTAGTTTAAATTTTCTTCTAAAATATTGTACAGCTAATCAGTTAAAACAACTTCGGTAAGAAATATTAGTTTTAAATAATTAAAACTCCTTCTGACGTCAAAATCAGCTGTTTAAGTCGAAATACTTGCATAAACATTGTTTATCGTACATTATTACAGTTATTATGATTTTTTGTACTAATATTCTTGTAATATATCATACAGCTAATTATATAAACGTCTTAAGTTAGAAATTTAACTTTTAGCATATTAAAAGTACTAGAGACGATATATTAGGCTGTTTAAAACAAAACACACGTATTAAACCCATTTTTATCGTACGCTGTTTAAATTATTTTGATTATTGGTATATATATTCTATTAATATATCATACAGCTAATTAAAATAAACCTCTTCGGATAGAAATATTAGTTTTAAAGTATTAAAACTCCTTTTGACGTCAAAATCGGCTGTTTAAGTCGAAATACATACAATAAACATTGCATATCGTACTATATTTGAGTTATTTTTATTTTTAATTATAATTATACTGTATTATCTTGTATAAGTAATTTAATAAATGTCTTCGGATAGGAATATTAGTTTTAAAGTATTAAAACTTGTTTTGACGTCAAAGTCGGCTGTTTAAGTCGAAATACATCCAATAAACATTGTTTATCGTTCATTATTTGAGTTATTCTGATTTTTGGTTATAATTATCTTGTTATATCTCGTAATAGAAATTTAATAAACGTCTTTACTTAGTAATCTAACTTTAAACATATTAAAAGTACTATAGACGTTATACTAGGCTCTTTTAAACAAAATACTTGTAATAAACCCTTTTTTATCGTACACTATTTGAATTATTTTTTATATTACTTCAAATTTTCTTGTATATATCGTACAGCTAATGAAATAAACCTCTTCTGTTAGAAATATTAGTTTTAAAGTATCAAAATACCTTTTGACGTCAAAATCGGCTGTTTAGGACAAAATACTTACATTAAACATTGTTTGTCGTATATTATTTGAATTATTTCGATTTTTAATTATAATTTTCATGTAATATCTTTTAAGTATTAAATCGCCTTTTAACATCAAAATTGGCTGTTAAGACGAAATACTAGCAATAAACATTGTTTATCGTACATTATATGATTTATTATGATTTTTGGTTATAATATTTTTGTAATATTTCCCACAGCTAATTTAATAAACGGCTTTTTTTTTAGTTATCTAACTTTAAACATATTAAAAGTACAACAGACATTAAAATAAACTGTTTTAAACAAAATACATGTATTTAATCATTTTTATCGTAAACTATTTGAATTTTTTTGATTATTGGAATTGATATTCTTGTGATATATCATACAGCTAATCAAGTAAACCTCTTCAGTTAGGAATATCAGTTTTTAAGTATTTAACTCCTTTTTACTTTAAAGTTCGCTTTTTAAGTCGAAATACATACAATAAACATTGTTTTAAGTTCATTATTTGAGTTATTCTGATTTTGGTTATAATTTTCTTGTAATATCTCGTAATATTAATTAAATAAACGTTTTCAGTTAGTAATCAAATTTTAAATATATTAAAAGTACTATATACGTTATACTAAGCTGTTTTAAACAAAATACTTATAACAAACCCTTTTTAAATATATAATTCTTGTAATATATCATACAGCTATTCAAGTAAACCTCTTCAGTTAAGAATAATTTGAGTTATTCTGATTTTTGGTATTATAATTTTCTTGTAATATCTCGTAATATTAATTTAATAAACGTTTTCGGTTAGTAATCAAATTTTAAACATATTAAAAGTACTATATACGTTAAACTAGTTTGTTTTAAACAAAATACTAGTAATAAACCCTTTTTTTATATATAATTCTTGTAATATATCATACAGCTAATCAAGTAAACCTCTTCAGTTAGGAATATTAGTTTTTAAGTATTTAAACTCCTTTTTAGTTTAAAATTGGCTTTTTAAGTCGAAATACGTACAATAAAGATTGTTTTTAAATCATTATTTGAGTTATTCTAATTTTCTGATAATATAATTATCTTGTAATATCTCGTAATATTAATTTAATAAACGTTTTCGGTTAGTAATCAAATTTTAAACATATAAAAGTACTGTATACGTTTTACTAGGCTGTTTTAAACAAAATACTTGTAATAAAACCTTTTTTATCGTACACTATTTGAATTATTTTAAATATCAGTTAAATTTTCCCGTAATATGTAATACAGCTAATCAAATAAACCTCTTCGGTTAGAAATATTGGTTTTAAATAACTAAAACTCTTTTTGACGTCGAAATCGGAAGTTTAAGTCGAAATACATACAAAAAATATTGTTTATAGTTCATTATTTGAGTTATTGTGATTTTTGGTTATAAATATCTGTAATATCTCGTAATAGTAATTTAATAAACGTCTTTGATTAGTAATCTAACTTTAAACATATTAAAAATACTATATACGTTATACTAGGCTGTTTTAAACAAAATACTTGTAATAAACCCTTTTTTATCGTACTTTATTTTAATTATTTTTAATAGTAGTTTAAATTTTCTTGTAAAATATTATACAGCTTATCAAATCAACCACTTCGGTAAGAAATATCAGTTTTAAAGAATTAAAACTCCTTCTGACGTCAAAATCGGCTGTTTAAGTCGAAATACTTTCAATAAACATTGTTTATCGTACATTATATGAGTTATTTTGTTTGTTGGTTATAATATTTCTGTAACATTTTTTACAGCTAATTTAATAAACGTCTTGAGTTAGAAATTTAACTTTTAGCATATTAAAAGTACTAGAGACGATATATTAGGCTGTTTAAAACCAAACGAATGTATTTAACCCTTTTTTAACGTACGCTGTTTAAATTATTTTGATTATTGGTATATATATTCTATTAAGATATCATACAGCTAATTAAAATAAACCTCTTCGGATAGAAATATTAGTTTTGAAGTATTAAAACTCCTTTTGACGTCAAACCGGCTGTTTAAGTCGAAATACATACAATAAACATTGTTTATCGTACTATATTTGAGTTATTTTAATTTTTAATTATAATTATACTGTATTATCTCGTATAAGTAATTTAATAAATGTCTTCGGATGGAAATATTAGTTTTAAAGTATTAAAACTCCTTTTGACGTCAAAGTCGGCTGTTTCAGTCGAAATACATCCAATAAACATTGTTTATCGTTCATTATTTGAGTAATTCTGATTTTCGGTTATAATTATCTTGTAATATCTCGTAATAGTATTTTAATAAACGTCTTTACTTAGTAATCTAACTTTAAACATATTAAAAGTACTATAGACGTTATACTAGGCTGTTTTACACAAAATACTTGTATTAAACCCTTTTTTATTGTACAGTTATTGAATTATTTTTAATATTAGTATCAATATTTATGTAATTTATCATACAGCTAATCAAATAAACCTCTTCGGCTTAGAATTATAGTTTTAAAAAATTAAAACTACTTTTGACGTCAAAATCAGCTGTTTAATTCGAAATAAATACAATAAATATTGTTTATCGTTTATTATTAGAGTTACTCTGATTTTTGGTTATAATTCTCTTGTAATATCTCGTTATAGTAAGTTCATAACAGTCCTTGGTTAGTAATCTTACTTAAAACATATTAAAAGTACTATAGACGTTATATTAGGCAGTATTAAACAAAATACTTGTATTAAACCCTACTTTATCGTACACTTATTTGATTTATTTTGATTGTTGGTACTAATATTTGTATAATATTTCATATACCTAATCAAATAAACCTCTTTGATGAGGAATATTAGTTTTAAAATATTAAAAGATCTTTTAACGTCAAAATTGGCTGTTTAAGTCGAAATACTTGCGATAAACATTGTTTATCATACATTAATTGAGTTATTTCGATTTTAAGTTATAATATTCTTGTAATATTTTTACTAAAGATAATTTAATTAACGTCTACGGTTAAAAATATCAATCATAAAGTATTAAAATTCCAATTGATGTCAAAATTGGCTATTTAAGACGAAATAGTGCAATAATAATTGTTTCTCGTACATTATTTGAGATACTTCGATTTTTGGTTATAATATTCTTTTAATATTTCGTAAAGCCTATTTTATGAACGTCTTCGGTTAGTATTCTAATTTTAACATAATCAAAGTACTATAGACGTTATAGTAGGCTATTTTAAACTAAACACATGTATTAAACCTTTTTCAACGTATGATGTTTGAATTATTTTGATTATTGGTATTAATATTCTTGTAATATTTGATACAGCTAATTAAAATAAACTTCTCCGGTTAGGAATATTAATTTTAAAGTATTAAAACTTCTTTTGACGTCAAAGTCGGCTGTTTAAGACGAAATACTTGCAATAAACATTGTTTATTGTACATTATTTAAGTTATTTCGATTTTAGGTTATAATATTCTTGTAATATTTTTAAAGGTGATTTAATTAACGTCTTCGGTTAAAATTATCAGTTTTAAAGCATTAAAACTTCATTGACATTAAAATTGGCTATTTAACACCAAGTACTTGCAATAATATATGTTCTCGTACATTATTTGAGTTAGTTCGAATTTTGGTTATAATATTCTTGTAATATTTCATACAGCTAATTTTATAAACGTCTTCGGTTAATATTTTCACTTTAAACATATTAAAGTACTATAGACGTTATAGTAGGCTGTCTTAAACAAAATACATGAACTAAACCTTTTCACATCGTACGATGTTTGAATTATTTTGATTATTGGTATTAGTATTCTTGTATTATATCATAAAGCTTATTAAAAAAACTTCATCAGTTGGGAATAATAGTTTTAAAGTATTAAAACTCCTTTTGACGTCCAAATTGGCAGTTTAAGACAAAATACTTGCGAGAAACATTGTTTATTGTACATTATTTGAGTTATTTCGATTTTTAATAAAAATTATCTTGTATTATCTCGTATAGGTAATTTAATATACGTCTGCGGTTAGAAATATTAGTTTTGAAGTATTAAAACTCCTTTTGTCGTCAAAATCGGCAATTTAAAACGAATTACTTACAAAAAACATTGTTTATTGTAAATTAATTGAGCTAATTCAATTTTATGTTAAATATTCTTGTAAGATTTTGTAAAGGTAATTTAATAAACGTTTCAGGTTAGTAATCTAACTTTAAACATATTAAAAGTACTATAGACGCTATATTACGCTGTTTTAAACAAAACACTTGTCATAATCCCTTTTATATCGTACACTTTTTGATTTTTTTTGATTATTGGTATTAATATTCTTGTAATATATCCTACAGCTAATTAAACAAGCCTCTAGGTTAGAATAATTAGTTTTAAAGTGTTAAAACTTCTTTTGACTTTAAAATTGGCTGTTTAAGTCGAAATACTTGCAATAAACATCGTTTATCGTACATTATTTGGTTATTTCAATTTTTGTTCTTAATGTTCAGTAATATTTCCTTCAGCTTATTTAATAAACGTATTCGGTTAGTAATCTATCTCTAAACATATTAAAAGTACTACAGACGTTAAATTAGGCTGTTTTAAACAAGATAGTTTTATTAAACCTTTTTATATCGTACACTATTTGATTTTTTTTGATTATTAGTATTAATATTTTTTTAATATATCATGCAGCTAATTAAATAAACCTCTTCAAAAAGGAATGTTAGTTTTAAAAAAAAAAACTCCTTTTGACGTCAAAATCGGCTGTTTGTCGAAAAACATATTCTGAAATGTTCCTTATATGATTTATTCTGATTTTTGTTTGTAATTATTTTGTAATATCTCGTAATAGTAATTTAATGAACGTCTTTGGTTTGAAATCTAACTTCAAACATATTAAAAGTACTATAAACGTTATACTATGATGTTTTAAACAAAATACTTGTATTAAACCCTTTTTTATCTTACACTGTTTGAATTTATTTCAATGTTAGTATTAATATTCATGCAATATATCATACAGCTAATGAAATAACCTCTTCCGCTAGAAATATTAGTTTTAAAGTATTAAAAGTCTTTTTGACGGCGAAATAGGCTGTTTACGACAAAATACTTATAATAAACATTGTTTATCGTATATTATTTGAATTATTTCGATTTTTAATAATAATTATCTTGTAATATCTCGTAATAGTAATTAAATAAACGTCGTCGGCAAAAAATATTATTTTTTAAATATTAAATCACCTTTTGACATCGAAATTGGCTGTTAAGACGAAATACTAGCAATAAACATTGTTTATCGTACTTTTTATGAGTTATTTTGATTTTTGGTTATAATATTCTTATAATATTTTCCACAGCTAATTAAATAAACGTCTTTAGTTAGTAATCTAACTTTAAACATATTAAAAGTACAATAGACATAAAAATATACTGTTTTAATCAAAATACTTGTATTTAAGCCTTTTTTATCGTACACTATTTGAATTATATTGAATATTGGTATTGATATTCTTGTAATATATCATACAGTTAGTCAAATATACCTCTTCAGTTAGGAATATTAGTTTTAAAATATTTAAACCCCTCTTGACTTTTAAATCGGCTGTTTAAGTAGAAATACATACAATAAACATTGTTTGTAGTTCATTATTTGGGTTAATCCGATTTTTGGTTATAATTTTCTTGTAATATCTCGTAATACTAATTTAATAAACGTTTTCCGTTTGTAGTCTAACTTTAAACATATTAAAAGTACTATATACGTTATATAGGCTGTTTCAAACAAAATACTTGTAATAAACCCTTTAATTATCGTACAAATTTTGAATTATTTTTAATATTAGTTAAAATTTTCTTGTATATATCATACAGATAATCAAAAGACCTCTACGATAGAAATATTAGTTTTAAAGTATTAAAACTCCTTTTGACGTCAAAATCGGCTGTTTAAGTCGAAATACATTCAAAAAACATTGTTTATAGTTCATTATCTGAGTTATTCTGATTTTTTGTTATAATTGTGATGTAATATCTCGTAATAGTAATTTAATAAACGGCTTTTTTTTAGTATATTAAAAGTACAATAGTCATTAAAATATACTATTTTAAACAAAATACTTGTATGAAATCCTTTTTTGTTGTACACTGTTTGAATTATTTTAAATATTAGTATTAATAGTCTTATAATATATCATACAGCTAATGAAATAAACCTCTTCCGTTAGAAATATTAGTTTTAAAATATTAAAAGTCCTTTTGACGTCAAAATCGGCTGCTTAGGACAAAATACTTACATTAAACATTGTTTATCGTATATTATTTGAAGTATTTCGATTTTTAATTATAATTTTCATGCAATATCTCGTAATAATAATTAAATAAACGTCCTCGTTAAAAATATTAGATTTTAAGTATTAAGTCGCCTTTTAACAACAAAATTGGCTGTTAAGACGAAATACTAGCAATAAACATTGTTTATCGTACATTATATGATTTATTTTGATTTTTGGTTATAATATTTTTGTAATATTTCCCACAGCTAATTTAAAAAACGGCTTTTTTTAGTATTCTAATTTTAAACATATTAAAAGTACAATAGACATTAAAATAAACTGTTTTAAACAAAATACTTGTATTTAATCATTTTTTATCGTAAACTATTTGAATTTTTTTGATTATTGGTATTGATATTCTTGCAAGTATATAATACAGCTAATCAAGTAAACCTCTTCAGTTAGGAATATCAGTTTTTAAGTATTTAAACTCCATTTTACTTTAAAATTGGCTTTTTAAGTCGAAATACATACAATAAACATTGTTTTTAGTTCATTATTTGAGTTATTCTTATTTTTGGTTATAATTTTCTTGTAATATCTTGTAATATTAATCAAATAAACGTTTTCAGTTAGTAATCAAATTTTAAATATATTAAAAGTACTATATACGTTATACTAGGCTGTTTTAAACAAAATACTTATAATAAACCCTTTTTTAATATATAATTCTTGTAATATATCATATAGCTAATCAAGTAAACCTCTTCAGTTAGGAATAATATGAGTTATTCTGATTTTTGGTAATATAATTTTCTTGTAATATCTCGTAATATTAATTTAATAAACGTTTTCGGTTAGTAATCAAATTTTAAACATACTAAAAGTACTATATACGTTAAACTAGGCTGTTTTAAACAAAATACTAGTGACAAACCTTTTTTTTATATATAATTCTTGTAATATATCATACAGCTAATCAAGCAAACCTCTTCAGTTAGAAATATTAGTTTTTTAAGTATTTAAACTCCTTTTGTACTTTGAGATTGGCTTTTTAAGTCGAAATACATACAATAAACATTGTTTTTAGTTCATTATTTGAGTTATTCTGATTTTTGGTTATAATTATCTTGTAATATCTCGTAATATTAATTTAATAAACGTTTTCGGTTATGATCAAATTTTAAACATATTAATAGTACTATATACGTTATACTAGGCTGTTTTAAACAAAATACTTGTAATAAGCCCTTTTTTATCGTACACTATTTAAATTATTTTAAATATCAGTTAAATTTTCTCGTAATATATGATACAGCTAATCAAATAAACCTTTTCGGTTAGAAATATTGGTTTTAAATAATTAAAACTCTTTTTGACGTCGAAATCGGCTGTTTAAGTCGAAATACATACAAAAAACATTGTTTATAGTTCATTATTTGAGTTATTGTGATTTTTGGTTATAAATATCTGTAGTATCTCGTAATAGTAATTTAATAAACGTCTTTTGTTAGTAATCTAACTGTAAACATATTAAAAATACTTTATACGTTATAATAGGCTGTTTTAAACTAAATACTTGTATTGAACCCTTTTTTTATCGTACATTATTTGAATTATTTTTAATATTAGTTTAAATTTTCTTGTAAAATATTATACAGCTAATCAGTTAAAACAACTTCGGTAAGAAATATTAGTTTTAAAGAATTAAAACTCCTTCTGACGTCAAAATCGGCTGAATAAGTCGAAATACTTGCAATAAACATCGTTTATCGTACATAATATGAGTTATTTTGTTTTTTGGTTATAATATTTCTGTAATATTTCTTATAGCTAATTTAATAAACGTCTTAAGTTATAAATTTAACATTTAGCATATTAAAAGTACTAGAGACGATATATTAGGCTGTTTAAAACAAATCACATGTATTAAAGCCATTTTTATCGTACGCTGTTTAAATTATTTTGATTATTGGTATATATATGCTATTAATTTATCATACAGCTAATTAAAATAAACCTCTCCGGATAGAAATATTAGTTTTAAAGTATTAAAACTTCTTTTGACGTCAAAATCGGCTGTTTAAGTCGAAATACATACAATAAACATTGCATATCGTACTATATTTGAGTTATTTTTATTATTAATTATAATTATACTGTATTATCTCGTATAAGTAATTTAATAAATGTCTTCGGATGGTAATATTAGTTTTAAAGTATTAAAACTTGTTTTGACATTAAAGTCGGCTGTTTAAGTCGAAATACATCCAATAAACATTGTTTATCGTTCATTATTTGAGTTATTCTGGTTTTTGGTTATAATTAGATTGTAATATCTCGTAATAGTAATTTAATAAACGTCCTTACTTAGTAATCTAACTTTAAACATATTAAAAGTACTATAGACGTTTTACTAGGCTCTATTAAACAAAATACTTGTAATAAACCCTATTTTATATAAAACTATTTGAATTATTTTTAATATTAGTTAAAATTTTCTTGTATATATCGTACAGATAATCAAAAACACCTCTACGGTTAGAAATATTAGATTAAAAGTATTAAAACTCCTTTTAACGTCAAAATCGGCAGTTTAAGTCGAAATACATACAAAAAGAATTGTTTATAGTTCATTATTTAAGTTATTTTGATTTTTTGTTATAATTATCATGTAATATCTCGTAATAGTAATTTAATAAACGGCTTAACTTTTAGTATTCTAAATTTAAATATATGAAAAGTACAATAGACATTAAAATATACTGTTTTAAACAAAATACCTGTATGAAATCCTTTTTATCGTACACTGTTTGAATTGTTTTAAATATTAGTATTTATATTCTTGTAATACATCATAAAGCTAATGAAATAAACCTCTTCCGTTAGAAATATTAGTTTTAAAGTATTAAAAGTCCTTTTGACGTCAAAATCGGCTGTTTAGGACAAAATACTTACATTAAACATTGTTTATCGTATATTATTTGAAGTATTTCGATTTTTAATTATAATTTTCATGCAATATCTCGTAATAATAATTAAATAAACGTCCTCGTTAAAAATATTAGATTTTAAGTATTAAGTCGCCTTTTAACAACAAAATTGGCTGTTAAGACGAAATACTAGCAATAAACATTGTTTATCGTACATTATATGATTTATTTTGATTTTTGGTTATAATATTTTTGTAATATTTCCCACAGCTAATTTAAAAAACGGCTTTTTTTAGTATTCTAATTTTAAACATATTAAAAGTACAATAGACATTAAAATAAACTGTTTTAAACAAAATACTTGTATTTAATCATTTTTTATCGTAAACTATTTGAATTTTTTTGATTATTGGTATTGATATTCTTGCAAGTATATAATACAGCTAATCAAGTAAACCTCTTCAGTTAGGAATATCAGTTTTTAAGTATTTAAACTCCATTTTACTTTAAAATTGGCTTTTTAAGTCGAAATACATACAATAAACATTGTTTTTAGTTCATTATTTGAGTTATTCTTATTTTTGGTTATAATTTTCTTGTAATATCTTGTAATATTAATCAAATAAACGTTTTCAGTTAGTAATCAAATTTTAAATATATTAAAAGTACTATATACGTTATACTAGGCTGTTTTAAACAAAATACTTATAATAAACCCTTTTTTAATATATAATTCTTGTAATATATCATATAGCTAATCAAGTAAACCTCTTCAGTTAGGAATAATATGAGTTATTCTGATTTTTGGTAATATAATTTTCTTGTAATATCTCGTAATATTAATTTAATAAACGTTTTCGGTTAGTAATCAAATTTTAAACATACTAAAAGTACTATATACGTTAAACTAGGCTGTTTTAAACAAAATACTAGTAACAAACCTTTTTTTTATATATAATTCTTGTAATATATCATACAGCTAATCAAGCAAACCTCTTCAGTTAGAAATATTAGTTTTTTAAGTATTTAAACTCCTTTTGTACTTTGAGATTGGCTTTTTAAGTCGAAATACATACAATAAACATTGTTTTTAGTTCATTATTTGAGTTATTCTGATTTTTGGTTATAATTATCTTGTAATATCTCGTAATATTAATTTAATAAACGTTTTCGGTTATGATCAAATTTTAAACATATTAATAGTACTATATACGTTATACTAGGCTGTTTTAAACAAAATACTTGTAATAAGCCCTTTTTTATCGTACACTATTTAAATTATTTTAAATATCAGTTAAATTTTCTCGTAATATATGATACAGCTAATCAAATAAACCTTTTCGGTTAGAAATATTGGTTTTAAATAATTAAAACTCTTTTTGACGTCGAAATCGGCTGTTTAAGTCGAAATACATACAAAAAACATTGTTTATAGTTCATTATTTGAGTTATTGTGATTTTTGGTTATAAATATCTGTAGTATCTCGTAATAGTAATTTAATAAACGTCTTTTGTTAGTAATCTAACTGTAAACATATTAAAAATACTTTATACGTTATAATAGGCTGTTTTAAACTAAATACTTGTATTGAACCCTTTTTTTATCGTACATTATTTGAATTATTTTTAATATTAGTTTAAATTTTCTTGTAAAATATTATACAGCTAATCAGTTAAAACAACTTCGGTAAGAAATATTAGTTTTAAAGAATTAAAACTCCTTCTGACGTCAAAATCGGCTGAATAAGTCGAAATACTTGCAATAAACATCGTTTATCGTACATAATATGAGTTATTTTGTTTTTTGGTTATAATATTTCTGTAATATTTCTTATAGCTAATTTAATAAACGTCTTAAGTTATAAATTTAACATTTAGCATATTAAAAGTACTAGAGACGATATATTAGGCTGTTTAAAACAAATCACATGTATTAAAGCCATTTTTATCGTACGCTGTTTAAATTATTTTGATTATTGGTATATATATGCTATTAATTTATCATACAGCTAATTAAAATAAACCTCTCCGGATAGAAATATTAGTTTTAAAGTATTAAAACTTCTTTTGACGTCAAAATCGGCTGTTTAAGTCGAAATACATACAATAAACATTGCATATCGTACTATATTTGAGTTATTTTTATTATTAATTATAATTATACTGTATTATCTCGTATAAGTAATTTAATAAATGTCTTCGGATGGTAATATTAGTTTTAAAGTATTAAAACTTGTTTTGACATTAAAGTCGGCTGTTTAAGTCGAAATACATCCAATAAACATTGTTTATCGTTCATTATTTGAGTTATTCTGGTTTTTGGTTATAATTAGATTGTAATATCTCGTAATAGTAATTTAATAAACGTCCTTACTTAGTAATCTAACTTTAAACATATTAAAAGTACTATAGACGTTTTACTAGGCTCTATTAAACAAAATACTTGTAATAAACCCTATTTTATATAAAACTATTTGAATTATTTTTAATATTAGTTAAAATTTTCTTGTATATATCGTACAGATAATCAAAAACACCTCTACGGTTAGAAATATTAGATTAAAAGTATTAAAACTCCTTTTAACGTCAAAATCGGCAGTTTAAGTCGAAATACATACAAAAAGAATTGTTTATAGTTCATTATTTAAGTTATTTTGATTTTTTGTTATAATTATCATGTAATATCTCGTAATAGTAATTTAATAAACGGCTTAACTTTTAGTATTCTAAATTTAAATATATGAAAAGTACAATAGACATTAAAATATACTGTTTTAAACAAAATACCTGTATGAAATCCTTTTTATCGTACACTGTTTGAATTGTTTTAAATATTAGTATTTATATTCTTGTAATACATCATAAAGCTAATGAAATAAACCTCTTCCGTTAGAAATATTAGTTTTAAAGTATTAAAAGTCCTTTTGACGTCAAAATCGGCTGTTTAGGACAAAATACTTACATTAAACATTGTTTATCGTATATTATTTGAATTATTTCGATTTTTAATTATAATTTTCATGTAATATCTCGTAATAATAATTAAATAAACGTCCTCGGTTAAAAATATTAGATTTTAAGTATTAAATCGCCTTTTAACATCAAAATTGGCTGTTAAGGATAAATACTAGCAATAAACATTGTTTATCGTACATTATATGATTTATTTTGATTTTTGGTTATAATATTTATGTAATATTTCCCACAGCTAATTTAATAAACGGCTTTTTTTTTAGTTATCTAACTTTAAACATATTAAAAGTAAAATAGACATTAAAATAAACTGTTTTAAACAAAACACTTGTATTTAATCATTTTTTATCGTAAACTGTTTGAATTTTTTTGATTATTATATTGATATTCTTGTAATATATCATACAGCTAATCAAGTAAACCTCTTTAGTTAGGAATATCAGTTTTTAAGTATTTAAACTCCTTTTTATTTTAAAATTGGCTTTTAAAGTCGAAATACATACAATAAACATTGTTTTTAGTTCATTATTTGAGTTATTCTGATTTTAGGTTATGATTTCTTGTAATATCTCGTAATATTAATCAAATAAACGTTTTCAGTTAGTAATCAAATTTTAAATATATTAAAAGTACTATATACGTTATACTAGGCTGTTTTAAACAAAATACTTATAATAAACCCTTTTTTAATATATAATTCTTGTAATATATCATTCAGCTAATCAAGTAAACCTCTTCAGTTAGGAATAATTTGAGTTATTCTGATTTTTGGTATTATAATTTTCTTGTAATATCTCGTAATATTAATTTAATAAACGTTTTCGGTTAGTAATCAAATTTTAAACATATCAAAAGTACTATATACGTTAAACTAGGCTGTTTTAAACAAAATACTAGTTATAAACCTTTTTTTTATATATAATTCTTGTAATATATCATACAGCTAATCAAGTAAACCTCTTCAATTAGGAATATTAGTTTTAAAGTATTTAAACTCCTTTTTACTTTAAAATTGGCTTTTTAAGTCGAAATACGTACAATAAAGATTGTTTTTAAATCATTATTTGCGTTATTCTGATTTTCTGATATTATAATTATCTTGTAATATCTCGTAATATTAATTTAATAAACGTTTTCGGTTAGTAAACAAATTTTAAACATATTAAAAGTACTATATACGTTATACTAGGCTGTTTTAAACAAAATACTTGTAATAAACCCTTTTTTATCGTTCACTATTTGAATTATTTTAATTATCAGTTAAATTTTCCCGTAATATATAATACAGCTAACCAAATAAACCTCTTCGGTTAGAAATATTGGTTTTATATAATTAAAACTCCTTTTGACGTCGAAATCGGCTGTTAAAGTTGAAATACATACAAAAAACTTTTTTTATAGTTCATTATTTGAGTTATTGTGATTTTTGGTTATAAATATCTGTAATTTCTCGTAATAGTAATTTAATAAACGTCTTTGGTTAGTAATCTAACTTTAAATATATTAAAAATACTGTATACGTTATACTAGGCTGTTTTAAACAAAATACTTGTATTAAACCCTTTTTTTATCTTTTTTTATCTTAAACCCTTTTTTTATCGTACATTATTTGAATTATTTTTAATAGTAGTTTAAATTTTCTTGTAAAATATTATACAGCTATTCAAATAAACCACTTCGGTAAGAAATATTAGTTTTAAAGAATTAAAACTCCTTTTGACGTCAAAATCGGCTGTTTAAGTGGAAATACTTGAAGTAACGTTGTTTATCATACATTATATAAGTTATTTTGTTTTTTGGCTATAATTTTTCTGTAATATTTCTTACAGCTAATTTAATAAACGTCTTAAGTTAGAAATTTAACTTTTAGCATATTAAAAGTACTAGAGACGATATATTAGGCTGTTTAAAACAAAACACATGTATTAAACCCTTTTTATCGTACGCTGTTTAAATTATTTTGATTATTGGTATATATATTCTTTTAATAAATCATACAGCTAATAAATTTAAACCTCTTCGAATAGAAATATTAGTTTTAAAGTATTAAAACTCCTTTTTACGTCAAAGTCGGCTGTTTAAGTCGAAATACGTACAATAAACATTGTTTGTCGTACTATATTTGAGTTATTTTAATTTTTAATAATAATTATACTGTATTATCTCGTATAAGTAATTTAATAAATGTCATCGGATGGAAATATTAGTTTTAAAGTATTAAAACTACTTTTGATGTCAAAATCGGCTGTTTAATTCGAAGTACATACACTAAATATTGTTTATCGTTCATTATTAGAATTACTCTGATTTTTGGATATAATTATCATGTAGTATCTCGTTATAGTAAGTTAATAACAGTCCTTGGTTAGTAGTCTAACTTTAAACATATTAAAAGTACTATAGATGTTATACTAGGCTGTATTAAACAAAATACTTGTATTAAACCCTATTTTATCGTACACTTATTTGAATTATTTTGATAGTTGGTTTTAATATTCGTATAATATTTCATATACCTAATCAAATAAACCTCTTTGATGAGGAATATTAGTTTTAAAATATTAAAAGATCTTTTAACGTCAAAATTTTGGCTGTTTAAGTCGAAATACTTGCGATAAACATTGTTTATCGTACATTAATTAAGTTATTTCGATTTTAGGTTATAATATTCTTGTAATATTTTTACTAAAGGTGATTTAATTAACGTCTTTGGTTAAAAATATCAATCATTAAGTACTAAAACTCCAATAGATGTCAAAATTGGCTATTTAAGACGAAAAAGGGCAATAATAATTGTTTCTCGTACATTATTTTAGTTACTTCGATTTTTGGTTATAATATTCTTTTAATATTTCGTACAGCCTCTTTTATGAACGTTTTCGGTTAGTTTTCTAATTTTAACATATTTAAAGTACTACAGACGTTATAGTAGGCTGTTTTAAACAAATACATGTATTAAACCTTTTTAACCGTATGATGTTTTAAATATTTTGATAATTTGTATTAATATTCTTGTAATATTTGATACAGCTAATTAAAATAAACCTCTCCGGTTGGGAATATTAGTTTTAAAGTATTAAAACTCCTTATGACGTCAAAGTCGGCTGTTTAAGACGAAATGCTTGCAAAAAACATTGTTTATTGTACATTATTTAAGTTTTTTCGATTTTAGGTTATAATATTTTTGTAATATTTTCTAAAGGTTATTTAATTAACGTCTTCGGTTAAAATTATCAGTTTTAAAGTATTTAAACTTCATTTGACATTAAAATTGGTTATTTAACACCAAATACTTGCAATAATATTTGCTCTCGTACATAATTTGAGTTAGTTCGAATTTTGGTTATAATATTCTTGTAATATTTCATACAGCTAATTTTATAAACGTCTTAGGTTAATATTTACACTTTAAACATATTAAAGTACTATAGACGTTATAGTAGGCTGTCTTAAACAAAATACATGAACTAAACCTTTTCACATCGTACGATATTTGAATTATTTTGATTATTGGTATTAGTATTCTTGTATTATATCATAAAGCTTATTAAAAAAACTTCATCAGTTTGGAATAATAGTTTTAAAGTATTAAAACTCCTTTTGACGTCCAAATCGGCAGTTTAAGACAAAATACTTGCGAGAAACATTGTTTATTGTACATTATTTGAGTTATTTCGATTTTTAATAAAAATTATCTTGTATTATCTCGTATAGGTAATTTAATATACGTCTGCGGTTAGAAATATTAGTTTTGAAGTATTAAAACTCCTTTTGTTGTCAAAATCGGCAATGTAAAACGAATAACTTACAAAAAACATTGTTTATTGTAAATTAGTTGAGCTAATTCTATTTTAGGTTAAATATTCTTGTAAGATTTTGTAAAGGTAATTTAATAAACGTTTCAGGTTAGTAATCTAACTTTAAACATATTAAAAGTACTATAGACGCTATATTACGCTGTTTTAAACAAAACACTTGTCATAATCCCTTTTATATCGTACACTTTTTGATTTTTTTTGATTATTGGTATTAATATTCTTGTAATATATCCTACAGCTAATTAAACAAACCTCTAGGTTAGAATAATTAGTTTTAAAGTGTTAAAACTTCTTTTGACTTTAAAATTGGCTGTTTAAGTCGAAATACTTGCAATAAACATCGTTTATCGTACATTTTTTGGGTTATTTCAATTTTTGTTTTTAATGTTCAGTAATATTTCCTTCAGCTTATTTAATAAACGTATTCGGTTAGTAATCTATCTCTAAACATATTAAAAGTACTACAGACGTTATATTAGGCTGTTTTAAACAAGATAGTTTTATTAAACCTTTTTATATCGTACACTATTTGATTTTCTTTGATTATTAGTATTAATATTTTTTTAATATATCATGCAGCTAATTAAATAAACCTCTTCAAAAAGGAATGTTAGTTTTAAAAAATAAAACTCCTTTTGACGTCAAAATCGGCTGTTTGTCGAAAAACATATTCTGAAATGTTCCTTATATGATTTATTCTGATTTTTGTTTGTAACTATTTTGTAATATCTCGTAATAGTAATTTAATAAACGCTTTTGGTTTGAAATCTAACTTAAAACATATTAAAAGTACTATAAACGTTATTCTATGATGTTTTAAACAAAATACTTGTATTAAACCCTTTTTTATCTTACACTGTTTGAATTATATTGAATATTGGTATTGATATTCTTGTAATATATCATACAGTTAGTCAAATATACCTCTTCGGTTAGGAATGTTAGTTTTAAAATATTTAAACCCCTCTTGACTTTCAAATCGGCTGTTTAAGTAGAAATACATACAATAAACATTGTTTGTAGTTCATTATTTGAGTTAATCCGATTTTTGGTTATAATTTTCTTGTAATATCTCGTAATACTAATTTAATAAACGTTTTCGGTTTGTAGTCTAACTTTAAACATATTAAAAGTACTATATACGTTATATAGGCTGTTTCAAACAAAATACTTGTAATAAACCCTTTAATTATTGTACACTATTTGAACTATTTTTAATATTAGTTAAAATTTTCTTGTATATATCGTACAGATAATCAAAAGACCTCTACGATAGAAATATTAGTTTTAAAGTTTTAAAACTCCTTTTGACGTCAAAATCGGCTGTTTAAATCGAAATACATTCAAAAAACATTGTTTATAGTTCATTATCTGAGTTATTCTGATTTTTTGTTATAATTATCATGTAATATCTCGTAATAGTAATTAAATAAACGGCTTTTTTTTAGTATATTAAAAGTACAATAGACATTAAAATATACTATTTTAAACAAAATACTTGTATGAAATTCTTTTTGTTGTACACTGTTTGAATTATTTTAAATATTAGTATTAATATTCTTATAATATATCATACAGCTAATGAAATAAACCTCTTCCGTTAGAAATATTAGATTTAAAGTATTAAAAGTCCTTTTGACGTCAAAATCGGCTGTTTAGGACAAAATACTTACATTAAACATTGTTTATCGTATATTATTTGAATTATTTCGATTTTTAATTATAATTTTCATGCAATATCTCGTAATAATAATTAAATAAACGTCCTCGTTAAAAATATTAGATTTTAAGTATTAAGTCGCCTTTTAACAACAAAATTGGCTGTTAAGACGAAATACTAGCAATAAACATTGTTTATCGTACATTATATGACTTATTTTGATTTTTGGTTATAATATTTTTGTAATATTTCCCACAGCTAATTTAAAACACGGCTTTTTTTTGGTATTCTAACTTTAAACATATTAAAAGTACAATAGACATTAAAATAAACTGTTTTAAACAAAATACTTGTATTTAATCATTTTTTATCTTAAACCATTGAATTTTTTTGATTATTGGTATAGATATTCTTATAATATATCATACAGCTAATCGAGTAAACCTCTTCAGTTAGGAATATCAGTTTTTAAGTATTTAAACTCCTTTTTACTTTAAAATTGGCTTTTTAAGTCGAAAAACATACAATAAACATTGTTTTTAGTTCATTATTTGAGTTATTCTTATTTTTGGTT
This sequence comes from Thalia democratica, assembly GCF_965202585.1. Taxonomy (NCBI): domain Eukaryota; kingdom Metazoa; phylum Chordata; class Thaliacea; order Salpida; family Salpidae; genus Thalia; species Thalia democratica. The sequence continues at coordinate 51,747,163 of NC_139169.1, read as the reverse complement.
ATAATTTCTCGTAATATCTCGTAATATTAATCAAATAAACGTTTTCAGTTAGTAATCAAATTTTAAATATATTAAAAGTACTATATACGTTATACTAGGCTGTTTTAAACAAAATACTTATAATAAACCCTTTTTTAATATATAATTCTTGTAATATATCATATAGCTAATCAAGTAAACCTCTTCAGTTAGGAATAATATGAGTTATTCTGATTTCTGGTAATATAATTTTCTTGTAATATCTCGTAATATTAATTTAATAAACGTTTTCGTTTAGTAATCAAATTTTAAATATATTAAAAGTACTATATACGTTATACTAGGCTGTTTTAAACAAAATATTTATAATAAACCCTTTTTTAATATATAATTCTTGTAATATATCATACAGCTAATCAAGTAAACCTCTTCAGTTAGGAATAATATGAGTTATTCTGATTTTTGGTATTATAATTTTCTTGTAATATCTCGTAATATTAATTTAATAAACGTTTTCGGTTAGTAATCAAATTTTAAACATGTTAAAAGTACTATATACTTTAAACTAGTCTGTTTTAAACAAAATACTAGTAATAAACCCTTTTTTTATATATAATTCTTGTAATATATCATACAGCTAATCACTTAAACCTCTTCAGTTAGGAATATTGGTTTTTTAAGTATTTAAACTACTTTTTACTTTAAAATTAGCTTTTTAAGTCGAAATACGTACAATAAATATTGTTTTTAGTTCATTATTTGAGTTATTCTGATTTTCTGATATTATAATTATCTTGTAATATCTCGTAATATTAATCTAATAAACGTTTTCGGTTATGATCAAATTTTAAACATATAAAAAGTACTATATACGTTATACTAGGCTGTTTTAAACAAAATACTTGTAATAAACCCTTTTTTATCGTACACTATTTGAATTATTTTAAATATCAGTTAAATTTTCTCGTAATATATGATACAGCTAATCAAATAAACCTTTTCGGTTAGAAATATTGGTTTTAAATAATTAAAACTCTTTTTGACGTCGAAATCGGAAGTTTAAGTCGAAATACATACAAAAAACATTGTTTATAGTTCATTATTTGAGTTATTGTGATTTTTGGTTATAAATATCTGTAGTATCACGTAATAGTAATTTAATAAACGTCTTTTGTTAGTAATCTAACTGTAAACATATTAAAAACACTATATACGTTATACTAGGCTGTTTTAAACAAAATACTTGTATTAAACCCTTTTTTTTATCGTACATTATTTGAATTATTTTTAATAGTAGTTTAAATTTTCTTGTAAAATATTATACAGCTAATCAGTTAAAACAACTTCGGTAAGAAATATTAGTTTTAAAGAATTAAAACTCCTTCTGACGTCAAAATCGGCTGTTAAAGTCGAAATACTTGCAATGAACATTGTTTATCGTACATATATGAGTTATTTTGTTTTTTGATTATAATATTTCTGTAATATTTCTTACAGCTAATTTAATAAACGTCTTAAGTTAGAAATTTAATTTTTAGCATATTATAAGTACTAGAGACGATATATTAGGCTGTTTATAACAAAACACATGTATTAAACCCATTTTTATCGTACGCTGTTTAAATTATTTTGATTATTGGTATATATATTCTATTAATATGTCATACAGCTAATTAAAATAAACCCCTTCGGATAGAAATATTAGTTTTAAAATATTAAAACTCCTTTTGACGGTAAAATCGGCTGTTTAAGTCGAAATACATACAATAAACATTGCATATCGTACTATATTTGAGTTATTTTTATTTTTAATTATAATTATATTGTATTATCTCGTATAAGTAATTTAATAAATGTCTTCGGATGGAAATATTAGTTTTAAAGTATTAAAACTTGTTTTGACGTCAAAGTCGGCTGTTTAAGTCGAAATACATCCAATAAACATTGTTTATCGTTCATTATTTGAGTTATTCTGGTTTTTGGTTATAATTAGCTTGTAATATCTCGTAATAATAATTTAATAAACGTCTTTACTTAGTAATCTAACTTTAAACATATTAAAAGTACTATAGACGTTATACTAGGCTCTTTTAAACAAAATACTTGTAATAAACCTTTTTTATATATAAAACTATTTGAATTATTTTTAATATTAGTTAAAATTTTCTTGTATATATCGTACAGATAATCAAAAACACCTCTACGGTTAGAAATATTAGATTAAAAGTATTAAAACTCCTTTTAACGTCAAAATCGGCTGTTTAAGTCGAAATACATACAAAAAACATTGTTTATAGTTCATTATTTAAGTTATTCTGATTTTTTGTTATAATTATCATGTAATATCTCTTAATAGTAATTTAATAAACGGCTTAATTTTTAGTATTCTAAATTTAAATATATGAAAAGTACAATAGACATTAAAATATACTGTTTTAAACAAAATACCTGTAATAAATCCTTTTTTATCGTACACTGTTTGAATTATTTTAAATATTAGTATTAATATTCTTGTAATACATCATAAAGCTAATGAAATAAACCTCTTCCGTTAGAAATATTAGTTTTAAAGTATTAAAAGTCCTTTTGACGTCAAAATCGGCTGTTTAGGACAAAATACTTACATTAAACATTGTTTATCGTATATTATTTGAATTATTTCGATTTTTAATTATAATTTTCATGCAATATCTCGTAATAATAATTAAATAAACGTCCTCGTTAAAAATATTAGATTTTAAGTATTAAATCGCCTTTTAACATCAAAATTGGCTGTTAAGACGAAATACTAGCAATAAACGTTCTTTATCAAACATTATATGATTTATTTTGATTTTTGGTTATAATATTTTTGTAATATTTCCCACAGCTAATTTAATAAACGGCTTTTTTTTAGTATTCTAATTTTAAACATATTAAAAGTACAATAGACATTAAAATAAACTGTTTTAAACAAAATACTTGTATTTAATCATTTTTTATCGTAAACTATTTGAATTTTTTTGATTATTATATTGATATTCTTGTAATATATCATACAGCTAATCAAGTAAACCTCTTCAGTTAGGAATATCAGTTTTTAAGTATTTAAACTCCTTTTTACTTTAAAATTGGTTTTATAAGTCGAAATACATACAATAAACATTGTTTTTAGTTCATTATTTGAGTTATTTTGATTTTTGGTTATAATTATCTTGTAATATCTCGTAATATTAACTAAATAAACGTTTTCAGTTAGTAATCAAATTTAAATATATTAAAAGTACTATATACGTTATACTAGGCTGTTTTAAACAAAATACTTATAATAAACCCTTTTTTAATATATAATTCTTGTAATATATCATACAGCTAATTAAGTAAACCTCTTCAGTTAGGAATAATATGAGTTATTCTGATTTTTGGTATTATAATTTTCTTGTAATATCTCGTAATATTAATTTAATAAACGTTTTCGGTTAGTAATCAAATTTTAAACATATTAAAAGTACTATATGCGTTAAACTAGGCTGTTTTAAACAAAATACTAGTAATAAACCTTTTTTTTATATATAATTCTTGTAATATATCATACAGCTAATCACTTAAACCTCTTCAGTTAGGAATATTAGTTTTTTAAGTATTTAAACTACTTTTAATTTTAAAATTGGCTTTTTAAGGCGAAATACGTACAATAAATATTGTTTTTAGTTCATTATTTGAGTTATTCTGATTTTCTGATAATATAATTATCTTGTAATATCTCGTAATATTAATTTAATAAACGTTTTCGGTTATGATCAAATTTTTAACATATTAATAGCACTATATACGTTATACTAGGCTGTTTTAAACAAAATACTTGTAATAAGTCCTTTTTTATCGTACACTATTTAAATTATTTTAAATATCACTTAAATTTTCTCGTAATATATGATACAGCTAATCAAATAAAACATTTCGGCTAGAAATATTGGTTTTAAATAATTAAAACTCCTTTTGACGTCAAAATCGGCTGTTTAAGTCGAAATACATACAAAAAACATTGTTTATAGTTCATTATTTGAGTTATTGTGATTTTTGGTTATAAATATCTGTAGTATCTCGTAATAGTAATTTAATAAACGTCTTTTGTTAGTAATCTAACTGTAAACATATTAAAAATACTTTATACGTTATAATAGGCTGTTTTAAACAAAATACTTGTATTTAACCCTTTTTTTATCGTACATTATTTGAATTATTTTTAATATTAGTTTAAATTTTCTTGTAAAATATTATACAGCTAATCAGTTAAAACAACTTCGGTAAGAAATATTAGTTTTAAAGAATTAAAACTCCTTCTGACGTCAAATCCGGCTGAATAAGTCGAAATACTTGCAATAAACATCGTTTATCGTACATAATATGAGTTATTTTGTTTTTTGGTTATAATATTTCTGTAATATTTCTTATAGCTAATTTAATAAACGTCTTAAGTTAGAAATTTAACTTTTAGCATATTAAAAGTACTAGAGACGATATATTAGGCTGTTTAAAACAAAACACATGTATTAAAGCCATTTTTATCGTACGCTGTTTAAATTATTTTGATTATTGGTATATATATTCTATTAATTTATCATACAGCTAATTAAAATAAACCCCTCCGGATAGAAATATTAGTTTTAAAGTATTAAAACTTCTTTTGACGTCAAAATCGGCTGTTTAAGTCGAAATACATACAATAAACATTGCATATCGTACTATATTTGAGTTATTTTTATTTTTAATTATATTTATACTGTATTATCTCGTATAAGTAATTTAATAAATGTCTTCGGATGGAAATATTAGTTTTAAAGTATTAAAACTTGTTTTGACGTCAAAGTCGGCTGTTTAAGTCGAAATACATCCAATAAACATTGTTTATCGTTCATTATTTGAGTTATTCTGGTTTTTGGTTATAATTATCTTGTAATATATCGTAATAGTAATTTAATAAACGTCTTTACTTAGTAATCTAACTTTAAAAATATTAAAAGTACTATAGACGTTATACTAGGCTGTTTTAAACAAAATACTTGTATTAAACCCTTTTTCATTGTACAGTTATTGAATTATTTTTAATATTAGTATCTATATTTATGTAATTTATCAAACAGCTAATCAAACAAACCTCTTCGGCTTAGAATAATAGTTTTAAAAAATTAAAACTACTTTTGACGTCAGAATCAGCTGTTTAATTCGAAATAAATACAATAAATATGGTTTATCGTTTATTATTAGAGTTACTCTGATTTTTGGTTATAATTCTCTTGTAATATCTCGTTATAGTAATCAAATAACAGTCCTTGGTTAGTAATCTAACTTAAAACATATTAAAAGTACTATAGACGTTATACTAGGCTGTATTAAACAAAATACTTGTATTAAACCCTATTTTATCGTACTCTTATTTGATTTATTTTGATTGTTGGTATTAATATTTGTATAATATTTCATATACCTAATCAAATAAACCTCTTTGATGAGGAATATTAATTTTAAAATATTGAAAGATCTTTTAACGTCAAAATTGGCTATTTAAGTCGAAATACTTGCGATAAACATTGTTTATCATACATTATTTGAGTTATTTCGATTTTAAGTTATAATGTTCTTGTAATATTTTTACTAAAGACAATTTAATTAACGTCTTCGGTTAAAAATATCAATCATAAAGTATTAAAACTTAAGTTGATGTCAAAATTGGCTATTTAAGACGAAATAGTGCAATAATACTTGTTTCTCGTACAATATTTGAGTTACTTCGATTTTTGGTTATAATATTCTTTTAATATTTCGTACAGCCTATTTTATGAACGTCTTCGGTTAGTATTCTAATTTTAACATAATCAAAGTACTATAGACTTTATAGTAGGCTATTTTAAACAAAATACATGTATTAAACCTTTTTCAACGTATGTTGTTAGAATTATTTTGATTATTGATATTAATATTCTTGTAATATTTCATACAGCTAATCAAGTAAACCTCTTCGATAAGGAATATTAGTTTTAAAGTATTAAAAGCTCTTTTAACGTCAAAATCGGCTGTTTAAGACGAAAAACTTGCAATAAACATTGTTTATTGTACATTATTTAAATTATTTCGATTTTAGGTTTTATAATTCTTGTAATATTTTTTAAAGGTGATTTAATTAACGTCTTCGGTTAAAATTATCAGTTTATAAGTATTAAAACTTCATTGACATTAAAATTGGCTATTTAACACCAAATACTTGCAATAATATTTGTTCTCGTACATTATTTGAGTTAATTCGAATATTGGTTATAATATTCTTGTAATATTTCATACAGCTAATTTTATAAACGTCTTCGGTTAGTATTTTAACTTTAAACATATTAAAATACTTTAGACGTTATAGTTGGCTGTCTTTAATATAATACATGAACTAAACCTTCTCACATCGTACGATGTTTGAATTATTTTGATTATTGGTATTAGTATTCTTGTAATATATCATAAAGCTTATTAAAAAAACTTTATCAGTTAGGAATAATAGTTTTAAAGTATTAAAACTCCTTTTGACTGCAAATCAGCAGTTTCAGACAAAATACTTGCGAGAAACATTGTTTACTGTACCTTATTTGAGTTATTTCGATTTTTAATAAAAATAGTCTTGTATTATCTCGTATAGGTAATTTAAAATACGTCTGCGGTTAGAAATATTAGTTTTAAAGTATTTAAACTTCTTATGTCGTCTAAATCAGCAATTTAAAACGAATAACTTACAAAAAACATAGTTTATTGTAAATTAAATGAGCTAATTCTATTTTAGGTTAAATATTCTTGTAAAATTTTGTAAAGGTAATTTAATAAACGTTTCAGGTTAGTAATCTAACTTTAAACATATCAAAAGTACTATAGACGTTATCTTACGCTGTTTTAAACAAAACACTTGTCATAATCCCTTTTATATCGTATACTTTGTGATTTTTTTTGATTATTGATAATAATATTCTTGTAATATATCCTACAGCTAATTAAACAAACCTCTAGGTTAGAAATTTTAGTTTTAAAGTGTTAAAACTCCTTTTGACTTCAAAATTGGCTGTTTAAGTCGAATTACTTGCAATAAACATCGTTTATCGTACATTATTTGGGTTATTTCAATTTTTGTTTTTAATTTTCAGTAATATTTCATTCAGCTTATTTAATAAACGTACTCGGTTAGTAATCTATCTCTAAACATATTAAAAGTACTACAGACGTTATATTAGGCTGTTTTAAACAAGATAGTTTTATCAAACCCTTTTATATCGTACGATATTTGATTTTATTTGATTATTAGTATTAATATTTTTGTAATATATCATGCAGCTATTTAAATAAACTTCTTCGGTTAAGAATATTACTTTTAAAGTATTAAAAGTTCTTTTGACGTCAAAATTAGGTGTTTAAGACAAAATACTTGTAATAATAATTGCTCTTGTACATTATTTAAGTTAGTTCGAATTTTGGTTATAATATTTTTGTAATATTTCGTAGAGCTAATTTTTTAAACGTCTTCGGTTAGTATTCTAACTTTAAATATATTAAAGTACTATAGACGTTATATTAGGCTGTTTTAAACAAAATACTTAACATAAACCCTCTTATATCGTATACTATTTATTTTTTTTGATTATTGGTTTTAATATATTTTTAATATATCATAAAACTTATTAACTAAATCTTTTCGGTTAGGAAAATCATTTTTAAAGTATTTAAATTGCTTTTGACTTCAAAATTGGCTGTTTAAGACGAAATACTTGCAATAAACATTGTTTTTCGTTCATTATTTGAGTTATTTCGGTTTTAGAATTCAATATTTTTGTAATATTTTATAAAGGTTATTTAATAAACGTCTTCGGTTAAAAATATCAGTTTTAAAGTATTAACATTTAATTTGACGTCAAAATCGGCAATTTTAGACGAATAGATGCAATAATAATTGTTTATCGTACATTTTTTAAGTTATTTCGATTTTTGGTTATAATATTCTTGTAATTTTACGTACAGCTCATTTAAAAAACGTCTTCGGTAAGTAATCCAACTTTAAACATATTAAAAGTGCTATATACGTTTAAGTAGGCTTCTTAAAAAAAATACTTATTTTAAAACTTTTTAATTGTACACTATTTTGAATTATTTTGATTATTAGTATTAATATACCTGTAATATATCATAAAGCTAATCAAATAAAACACTTCGGTGAGAATATTAGTTTTAAGGTATTAAAATGTCTTTTGACGTCAAAATCGGCAATTTAAGACGAAATAGTTGCAATTTATAATTGTTTTTCATACATTATTTGAGTTAGTTCGATTTTTGGTTATTATATCCTTGTAAGAGTTCGTACAGCTAATTTTATAAATGTTTTCGGTTAGTATTATAACTTTAAACATAATAAAAGTACTTTAGACGTTATAGTAGGCTGTTTTATACAAAATATATGTGTGAAAGTTTTTTCACTAGACGATGTTTTAGTTGTTTTGATTATTGGTATTATTATTCTTGTAAAATTTCATACAGCTAATTAAAAAAAACCTCTTCTGCTAGGAATATTAGTTTTAAAGTATTAAAACGCCTTTTGACGTCAAAATCGGCTGTTTGAGACGAAATACTTGCAATAAACATTGTTTATCGTACCTTTTTAGATTTAATTCGATATTTAGGATATAATATTCTTGTAATATTTTGTAAAAGTGATTTAATAAACGTCTTCGGTGGCAAATATCAGTTTTAAAGTATTAAAATTTAATTTGACATCAAAATCGGCTGTTTAAGACGAAATACTTGCAATAAACAATGTTTATTGTCAATTATTTGAATTATTATGACTTTTTGTAATAATATTCTCGTTATAATTCCTACAGCAAATTTTCTAAACGTCTTAGGTTAGTAATCTAACTCTAAGCATATTAAAAGTACTATAGAGGTTATACTAGGCTGTTTTAAACAAAATACTAATATTTAACCCTCTGTTATCGTTCAGTATTTAAATTATTGTTAATATTAGTATTGATATTTTTGTAATTTATCATACAGCTAATGAAATAAACCTCTTCGGCTAGGACTATTAGTTTTAAAAATCTAAAACTCCTAATGACGTAAAAATCAGCTGTTCAATTCGAAATACTTGCAATAATAATTGTTTATCGTACATTATTTGAGTTAGTTCGATTTTTAATTATAATCATCTTGTATCATATCGTATAGGTATATTAATTATCGTCTTCGGTTCGATAAATTAGTTTTTAAGACTTAAAACTCCTTTTAGCGTCAAAATCGGCTGTTTAGACGATATACTTACATTAAACATAGTTTATCGTACATTATTTGAATTATTTAGATTTTTTATTATAATTATCTTGTTTAATCTCTTGAAAGTTATTAAACAAATGTCGTCGGTTGAAAATATTAGATTTGAGTATTAAATCTCCTTTTGACATCATAATTGGCTGTTTAAGACGAAATTCTTCCAATAAACATTGTTTATCGTACATTATATGAGTTATTTCGATTTTTTGTTATAACATTCTTGTAATATTTTCTACAGATAATTTAATAAACGTCTTTATTTATTAATCTAACTTTAAACATATTAAAAGTACAAAAGACATTAAAATAAACTTTTTTAAACAAAATACTTTTATTAAACCCCTTTTCATCGTAAACTATTTGAATTATTTTGATTTCCCGTATCAATATTCTTGTAATATATCAAACAGCTAATCAAATAAACCTCTTCGGTTAGGAATATTAGTTTAAAAATATTTAAACTCCGTTTGACGTCAATGACGGCTGTTTAAGTCGAAATACATACAATAAACATTGATTATCGTTTATTATTTGAGTTCTTCTAATTTTTGGTTATAATTATCTTGTAAAATCTCGTAATAGTAATTTAATAAACGTCTTTGGTTAGTAATCTCACTTTAATCATATTAAAAGTACTAGATACGTTATACTAGGCTGTTTTAAATATAATACTTGTATTAAACCCTTTTTTATCGTACAATATTTGAATTATTTTTAATTTTAGATAAAATTTTCTTGTAACATATCATACAGCTAATCAAATAAACTATTTCGATTATAAATATTAGTTTTAAAGTATTAAAACTCCTTTTGACGTCAAAATCGGCTGTTTAAGTCGAAATACTTGCAATAACATTATTTCTCGTACATTATTTGAGTTATTTTGATTTTAGAATATAACACTCTTTCAATAATTTCTAAAAGTGATTTAATAAACGTCTTCAGTTAAAAATATTAGTTTTGAATATTAAAACTCCTTTTGACGTTAAAATTGGCTTTTTAAGACATATAACTTGCAATAAATAATGTTTATCGTACAGAATTTGAGTTATTATGATATTTGGTAATAATATTATTGTAATTTTTCCTACAGCTAACTTAATAAACGTCTTAGATTAGCTATATGTTAATATGCTAAATCTAATTTATAGCATATTAAAAGTACTGTAGACGTTATAATAGGCTGTTTTAAACAAAACACATGTATTAAACCCTTTTTTATCATATGCTGTTTGAATTATTTTGATTATTGGTATAAATATTCTTGAAATGTATCATACAGCAAATCAAAATAAACCTCTTCGGTTAGAAATAATAGTTTTAAAGTATTACAACTCCTTATGACATCAAAATCGGCTGTTTAAACGAAATACTTGCAATAAACATTGTTTATCGTACATTTTTTAAGTTATTTAAAATATTAATTATAATAATCTTGGTTTCTGTCGTATAGGTAATTTAATAAACGTCTTTGGTTAGAAATATTAGTTTTAAAGTATTAAAACTCCTTTTGACGTCAAAATTGGCCGTTTAAGACGAAATACTATCATTAAACATTTTTAATCGTAGAATATTTGAATTATTTCGATTTTTAATTATAATTGTCTTGTAATATCTCGTAATAGTAATTAAATAAATGTCGTCGGCTAAAAATATTAGTTTCTGAGTATTAGATCTCCTTTTGACATCGTAATCTGCTGTTTAAGACGATAAACTTGCAATTAACTATGTTTATCGTACATTATATGAGTTTTTTCGATTTTGGTATATAATATTCTTGTAGTATCTCCTACTGATAATTTAATAAACGTCTTTATTTAGTAATCTAACTTTAAAACATATTAAAACTACTATAGACGTTATATTAAGCTGTTTTAAACAAAATACTAGTATTAAAACATTTTTTTTCGTTCACTATTTGATTTATTATAATATAAGTATTAATATTTTTGTAATATATCTTACAGCTAATTAAATTAACCTTTTCGGTTAGGAATATTAGTTTTAAAATATTAAAACTACTTTTGACGTAAAAATCGACTATTAAAGTGGAAATACTTGCATGAAACATTGTTTATCGTACAATATTTGAGTTATTTTGATTTTTTTTTTAATATTTTTGTTATATTTTTACAGCTAATTTAATAAACGTCTTCGGTTAATAATATAACTTTAAACATCTTAAAAGTACTACAGACGTTATAAGAGGCCGTTTTAAACAAAATACTTGTATTAAACCCTTTTTTATCGTACACTATTTAAGTTATTTTATTTATTATTAATCTTGTAATATATCATACAATGATAAATTTTTAAAATTTTATTACAATACAATGTTTCACTCGTTTAAAATAACGAGATCTTCAGTTGTTTAAAATCTGTAAAAAATTATGTGATAACAAGTAGGAAGACATTAGGCTAAACTTGAAATAAAAGAAGTTAAAAAAAAAAAAAAAAAAATGTATAACAAAAAACTGAGTAAAATCTAATTAAAACCTATAGTTTAAAGTTACTAGCGTATGATGATTTTAATGTTGCTAGGCTAAATTTAGGAAAATGCACGTTACTTGATAATTATACAATCTTAAAACTTAAACAAAAAAAAAATACAATAAAAAATAATTCTACTAACATTTAGTTGCCTTGTGAAATCTTTAGATAACTAAGAAAGAAAAACATCTCTTTAACTAAACCTTTAAGTTAAGTTTACTCGTTTAAAAAAAGTTTGGCTATCGTATTATGACGTAATTATATATTGGTTTAAGTACTTGTACAAATTAATATAGATATTTTTTTATCAAAACGCTCTTAAGTTTTGAAATAAAGCTTCTTAAAGTGTATACAAGAGCATATTAACTCGTTCCTTTTATTTAATGATGTTTCCCCGTCTAAACAAGTTAATAAATAAAAGCAACTGTAAGTTAGCGTATAGTTGCATGAGTAACATAAAAATGCTAATCCAAGGACACAACAAAAAATAGTAATGCAGAAAAAACTGAAAATACCGACAAAAAAGAGTCACTATGTAATTGTAGAAACAAAAACTTATGCCCGCTAAAAAACAAATGCCTAACTAAGAATGTTATCTATAAAGCTACGGTCACGACGAAAAAAGAATTAAAGCAATACGTAGGAAGCACAGGAGGAACTTTCAAGAAAAGGTGGTATAGCCACATAAGAGATATAAAAATTTACAAGGAGAACGGAACCGAACTATCCAAATATATTTGGAAGCTAAAACGCAACAACACTAACTACAACATCAAATGGGAAATTTTACACCACATCGGACACATAAGGAAACCGCATAGAATCTGCAGGACCTGCTCCTATGAAAAAAAGAAATAGCGAACGCTGACAGGGAAACATCATTAAATAAAAGGAACGATTTAATATGCTCTTGTATACACTTTAAGAAGCTTTATTTTAAAACTTAAGAGCGTTTTGATAAAAAAATATCTATTTTAATTTGTACAAGTACTTAAACCAATATATAATCACGTCATAATACAATAGCCAAACTTTTTTTAAACGAGTAAACTTAACTTAAAGGTTTAGTTAAAGAGATGTTTTTCTTTCTTAGTTATCTAAAGATTTCACAAGGCCACTAAATGTTAGTAGAATTATTTTTTATTGTATTTTTTTTTTGTTTAAGTTTTAAGATTGTATAATTATTAAGTAACGTGCATTTTCCTAAATTTAGCCTAGCAACATTAAAATCATCATACGCTAGTAACTTTAAACTATAGGTTTTAATTAGATTTTACTCAGTTTTTTGTTATACATTTATTTTTTTTTTTTTAACTTCTTTTATTTCAGGTTTAGCCTAATGTCTTCCTACTTGTTATCACATAAATTTTTACAGATTTTGAACAACTGAAGATCTCGTTTTTTTAAACGAGTGAAACATTGTATTGTAATAAAATTTTAAAAATTTATCATTGAATCATTCTCCTTTTTAAGTCGAGAACTTTGATTGCAACCTTTAAAGCAAAAAGTACTTAATATATCATACAGCTAATTAAATTCACCTCTTTGGTTAGGAATATTAGTTTTGAAGTCCTCATCCATTTGACGTCAAAATCGGATGTTTAAGTCGAAATACTGGCATTATTCACAGTTTATCGTTCATTATTTGAGTTATTATGATTTTTCGTAATAATATTCTTCTAATATTTCCTACAGTTAATTTAATAAACGTCTTAGGTTAGTAATCTAACTTTAAACATATTAAAAGTACTATAGGCGTTTTAATAGGCTGTTTTAAACCGTACACTTGTATTAAACCCTTTTTTATCGTACACTGTTTGAATTATTTTGATTGTTGGTATTAATATTCTTGTGATGTATCATACAGCTAATCAAATGAACCTGTTCGGTTAGGAAAATTAATTTCAAATTCAAAAGTCCTTTTGACGTCAAAATCGGATGTTTAGGACAAAATACTTGCAATAAACATTGTTTATCGTACATTGTTTAAATGTTTAGATTTTTAATTATAATTATCTTGTATTATCTCGTAATAGTGATTAAATAATAGACGTAGGTTAAAAAATTTTTGTTTTTGAGTATTAAAAATTCTTTAAAATTAATGAGCTGTTTAAGACGAAATACTTGCAATAAACATTGCTTATCGTACATTATATGAGTTATTTCGAATTTCGTTTGAATATTTTTGTAATATTTCCTAGAGCTAAATTAATAAACGTCTTTATTAGTAATCAACTTTAGTCATAATAAAAGTACAACAGACATTAAAACAATCTTTTTTAAACAAAATACTTGTATTAAACCCCTTTTTATCCTAAACTATTTGAATTATTTTGATTATTGGTATCAATATTCTTGTAATATATCATACAGCTAATCAAATAAACCTCTTCGGTTAGGAATATTAGTTTTAAAGTATTTAAACTCCGTTTGACGTCAAAATCGGCTGTTTAGACGAAATACTTACAAGAAACCTTGTTTATCGTACATTATTTGAGTTATTTCGATTTTTTTTATAATTATCTAGTAATATCTTGTAAAGGTAATAAATTAAACGTCTTCGGTTAGATAAAATAATTTTATAGTATTAAAACTCCTTTTAACGTAAATATCGGCTATTTAAGTCGAGATACTTACAATAAACATTGTTTATCGTTTATTATTTGAGTTATTCTGATATTTGGTTTTAATTATCTTGTAATATCTCGTAACAGTAATTTAATTAACGTTTTTGGTTAGTAATCTAATTTTAAACATATTAAAAGTACTAGATATGTTAACTAGGCTGTTTTAAACAAAATATTTGTATTAAACCCTTTTTTATCGTACATAATTTGAATTATTTTTAATTTTAGATAAAATTTTCTAGTAATATATCATACAGCTAATCAAACGAACCTCTTCGGTTAAAAATATTAGTTTTAAAGTATTTAAACTCCTTTTGACATCAAAATCGGCTGTTTAAGTCGAAATAGTTATAACAAACACAATTTCTCGTTCATTATTTGTGTAGTTTCGATATTTAGTTGTAATATCCTTTTAAAAATTTCTAAAGGTGATTTAACAAACGTCTTCGGTTAAATATATTAGTTTTAAATATTAAAACTCCTTTTGACATGAACATCGGCTTTTTAAGACAAATAACTTGCAATAAACATTGTTTATCGTTCATTAAATGAGTAATTCTGATTTTTTGTTATAATTATCTTGTAATATCTCGTAATAGTAATTTGTAGTAAAAATAATAGTAATTAACATTGTTTATCGTACATAATTTAAGTGATTATGATATTTCTAATAATAATATTGGTATATTTCGTACTGCTAATTTAATAAACGTCTTAGGTTAATAATCTAACTTTTAGCATATTAAAAGTACTGTAGACGTTATAATAAACTGTTTTTAAACAAAACACAAGTTAATTAAATACAAAATATTTGTATTAAACCCTTTTTTATCGTACGCTGTTTGAATTATTTTGATTATTGGTATTAATATTCTTGTAATATATCATACAGCTAACTAAAATAAATCTCTTTGGTTAGAACTATTAGTTTTCAAATATTAAAACTCCTTCGACGTCAAAATCGGCTGTTTAAGTCGAAATACTTGCAAGAAACATTATTTCTCGTACATTATTCGAGTTATTTCGATATTTGGTTATAATATTAATTTGAAAATTTCTAAAGGTGATTTAATAAACGTCTTCGGTTAAATATATCAGTTTTAAATATTAAAACTCCTTTTGACGTCAAAATCGGCTTTCTAAGACAAATAACTTGCAATGAACATTGTTTATCGTACATTATATGAGTTATTATGATTTTTGTAATAATAATCTTCTACAGTTAATTTAAAAAACGTCTTAGGCTAGTAATCTAATTCAAACAAATTAAAAGTACTATAGGCGTTATAATAGGTGTTTTTAACCGAACACTTGTATTAAACACTTTTTTATTGTACACTGTTTGAATTATTTTGGATATTGGTATTAATGTTTATGTAATATATCATACAACTAATCAAATAAACCTTTTCGGTTAGGAATATTAATTTTAAAGTATTAAATGTCCTTTTGACGTCAAAATCGGCTGTTCAGGACAAAATACTTGTAATAAACATTGTTTATTATACATTGTTTGAGTTGTTTCAATTTTCAATTATAATTATATTGTAATTTCTCGTAATAGTGATTAAATAAATGTCGTAGGTTAAAAATTTTAGTTTTTGAGTATTAAATCTCTATTTGACATTAAAATGAGCTGTTTAAGACGAAAAACTTGCAATAAACATTGTTTATCGTACATTATATGAAATATTTCAATTTTTCGTTTAAATATTTGTGTAATATTTTCTACAGCTAAATTAATTAACGTCTTTATTTAGTAATCTAACTATAAACATATTAAAAGTACAATAGACATTAAAATAATCTGTTATAAACAAGTAATAAACCCATTTTTATCGTACACTATTTGAATTATTTGGATAATTGGTATCAATATTCTTGTAATATATCATATAGCTAATCAAGTAATTCTCTTTAGTTAGGAATGTTAGTTTTGAAAAATTAAAACTCCTTTGGACGTCATATTCGGCTGTTTGTCGAAAAACATATTGTGATATGTTCATTATATGATTTATTCTGATTTTGGTTTGTAATTATTTTGTAATATCTCGTAATAGTAATTTAATAAACGTCTTTAATTTGTAATCTAATTTTAAACATATTAAAAGTACTATAAACGTTATACTAGGCTGTTTTAAACAAAATACTTGCAATAAACCCTTTTTTATCGTACACTGTTTGAATTATTTTTAATGTTAGTAATAATATTCTTGTAATATATCATACATCTAATTAAATAATTCTTTTTTTTGGTAGAAATATTAGTTTTAAAGTATTAAAAGTCCTTTCGACGGCGAAATCGGCTGTTTACGACAAAATACTTATAATAAACATTTTTTATCGTATATTATTTGAATTATTTCGATTTTTAATAATAATTATCTTGTAATATCTCGTAATAGTAATTAAATAAACGTCGTCGGCTAAAAATCTTAGTTTTTAAATATTAAATCTCCTTTTGACATCAAAATTGGCTGTTAAGACGAAATACTAGCAATAAACATTGTTTATCGTACATTTTATGAGTTATTTTTATTTTTGGTTATAATACTCTTGTAATATTTCCCACAGCTAATTTAATAAACGTCTATATTTAATAGTCTAACTTTAAACATATTTAAAGTGAAACCGACATAAAAATATACTGTTTTAAACAATATACTTGTTTTAATCCTTTTTTATCGTACACTATTTGAACTATATTGAATATTGGTATTGATATTCTTGTAGTATATCATACAGCTAATCAAATAAACCTCTTCGTTTAGGAATATTAGTTTTAAAGTATTTCAACCCCTCTTGACTTTAAAATCGGCTGTTTAAGTAGAAATACATACAATAAACATTGTTTGTAGTTCTATATTTGAGTTATTCTGATTTTTGGTTATAATTTTCTTGTAATATCTCGTAATACTAATTCAATAAACGTTGCCGGATAGTAGTCTAACTTTAAACATATTAAAAGTACTATATACGTTATATAGGCTGTTTTAAACAAAATACTTGTAATAAACCCTTTTTTATCGTACACTATTTGAATTATTTTTAATATTAGTTTAATTTTTGTTGTATATATCGTACAGCTAACCAAAAACACCTCTACAGTTAGAAATATTAGTTTTAAAGTTTTAAAACTCCTTTTGACATCAAAATCGGCTGTTTAAATCGAAATAAATACAAAAAACATTGTTTATAGTTCATTATTTGAGTTATTCTGGTTTTTTGTTATGATTATCATGTAATATCTCGTAATAGTAATTTAATAAACGGCTTTTTTTTAGTATACTAAATTTAAACATATTAAAAGTACAATAGACATTAAAATAAACTGTTTTAAACAAAATACTTTTTTTAAATCCTTTTTTATCGTACACTGTTTGAATTATTTTAAATATTAGTATTAATATTCTTGTAATATATCATACAGCTAATGAAATAAACGTCTTCTGTTAGAAATATTAGTTTTAAAAACTTAAAACTCCTTTTGACGTCAAAATCGGCTGTTTAGGACATTAAACATTGTTTATTGTATATTATTTGAATTATTTTGATTTTTAATTATAATTTTCATGTAATATCTCGTAATAGTAATTAATTAAACGTCGTAGGTTAAAAATATTAGATTTTAAGTATTAAATCTCCTTTTAACATCGAAATTGGCTGTTAAAACGAAATACTAGCAATAAACATTGTTTATCTTATATTATATGATTTATTTTGATTTTTGGTTATAATAATTTCTTGATATTCCCACAGCTAATTTAATAAACGGCTTTTTTTAGTATTCTAACTTTATACATATTAAAAGTACAATAGACATTCAATTAAACTGTTTTAAACAAAATACTTGTATTAAATCATTTTTTATCGTACAATATTTGAATTTTTTTGAGTATTGGTATTGATATTCTTGTAATATATCATAAAGCTAATCAAGTAAACCTCTTCAGTTAGGAATATTAGTTTTTAAGTATTTAAACTCCTTTTTACTTTGAAATTGGCTACTTCAGTCGAAATACATACGATAAACATTGTTTTTAGTTCATTATTTAAGTTATTCTGATTTTTGGTTATAATTTTCTTGTAATATCTCGTAATATTAATTTAATAAACGTTTTCAGTTAGTAATCAAATTTTAAACATATTTAAAGTACTATGTACGTTATACTAGGCTTTTTTATACAAAATACTTGTATTTAACCCTTTTTTATCGTACATTATTTGAATCATTTTTGATAGTAGTTTAAATTTTCTTGTAAAGTATTTTACAGCTAATCAAATAAACTACTTCGGTTAGAAATATTAGTTATAAAGAATTAAAATTCTTCTGACGTCAAAATCGGCTGTTTAAGTCGAAATACTTGCAATACACATTATTTATCATACATTATATGAGTTATTTTGTTTTTTGGTTATAATATTTCTATAATATTTTTTACAGCTAATTTAATAAACGTCTTAAGTAAGAAATATAACTTTTAGCATATTAAAAGTACTAGAGACAATATATTAGGCTATAAAAAACAAAACACATGTATTAAACCCATTTTTATCGTACGCTGTTTAAAGTATTTTGATTATTGGTATATATATTCTAGTAATATATCATACAGCTAATTAAAATGAACCTCTTCGAATAGAAATATTAGTTTTAAAGTATTAAAACTCCATTTGACCTCAAAATCGGCTGTTTAAGTCGAAATACATACAATAAACATTGTTTATCGTACTATATTTGAGTTACTTTAATTTATCTCGTATAGGTAATTTAATAAATGTCTTCGGATGGAAATATTAGTTTTAAAGTATTAAAACTCCTTTTGACGTCAAAGTCGGCTGTTTTAGTCGAAATACATCCAATAGACATTGTTTATCGTTCATTATTTGAGTAATTCTTATTTTTGGTTATAATTATCTTGTAATATCTCGTAATAGTAATTTAATAAACATCTTTACTTAGTAATCTAAATTTAAACATATTTAAACTACTATAGACGTTATACTAGGCTGTTTTACACAGTATACTTGAATTAAACCCTTTTTTATTGTACAGTTATTGAACTATTTTTATTATTAGTAATAATATTTTTGTAATTTATCATACAGCTAATCAAAAAAACCTCTTCGGCTTAGAATAATTGTTTTAAAAAATTAAAACTACTTTTGACGTCAAAATCGGCTGTTTAATTCGAAATACATACAATAAATATTGTTTATCGTTCATTATTAGAGCTACTCTGATTTTTGGTTATAAATATCTTGTAATATCTCGTAATAGTAAGTTAATAACAGTCCTTTGTTAGTAATCTAACTTTAAACATATTAAAAGTACTATAGACGTTATACTAGGCTGTATTAAACAAAATACTTGTATTAAACCCTTTTTTATCGTACACTTATTTGATTTATTTTGATTGTGGGTATTAATATTAGTATAATATTTCATATACCTAATCAAATAAACCTCTTTGATGAGGAGTACTATTTTAAAAATATTAAAAGCTCTTTTAACGTCAAAATTGGCTGTTTAAGTCGAAATACTTGCGATAAACATTGTTTATTGTACATTTATTGAGTTATTTTGATTTTAGGTCATAATATTCTTGTAATATTTTTACTAAAGATGATTTAATTAACGTCTTCGGTTAAAAATATCAATCATAAAGTATTAAAACTCCAATTGATGTCGAAATTGGCTATTTAAGACGAAATAGTTGCAATAATAATTGTTTCTCGTACATTATTTGAGTTACTTCGATTTTTGGTTATAATATTCTTTAAATATTTTGTACAGCCTATTTTATGAACGTCTTCGGTTAGTATTCTAATTTTAACATATTTAAAGTACTATAGTCGTTATAGTAGGCTGTTTTAAACAAAATACATGTATTAAACCTTTTTTAACGTATGATGTTTGAATTATTTTGATTATTGGTATTAATATTCTTGTAATATTTCATACAGCTAAATAAAATAAACCTCTCCGGTTAGGAATATTAGTTTTAAAGTAATAAAACTCCTTTTGACGTCAAAATCGGCTGTTTAATACGAAATACTTGCAATAAACATTGTTTATTCTACATTATTCGAGTTATTTCGATTTTAAATTATAATTATCTTGTAATATCTCATTTAATTAAATAATAAACGTCTTCGGTTAAAAAACTTAGTTTTAAAGTATTAAAAGTCCTTTTGACGTCAAAATCCGCTATTTAAGACGTAATACTTGTGAAAAACATTGTTTGTTGTCCATTATTTGACTTTGTCGGTTTTTGTTTAAAATATTTTTGTAATGTTTTCTACAGCCGACTAAATAAACGTTTTTTGTTTAAAAAAAGTAGTTATATAATATTAAAAGTCTTTTTGCCGTCAAAATCAGCTGTCCATAACAAATAACTCGCAATAAACGATGTTTATCATACATTATTTATGTCATTATCTTTTTTTGTTATTATATTATTGTTATATTTCGTAAAGATAATTTTGTAAACGTCTAAGGTTAGTAATCTAACTTTAAACATATTAAAAGTACTATAGACGTTATATTAGGCTGTTTTAAACAAAACACTTTAAATAAATCCTTTTTTATCGTACACTATTTAAATTATTTTCTTATTGGTATCAATATTCTTGTAATGTATCATAAAGCTAATTAAATAAAACTCTTCGATTAGGATTATTAGTTATAAAATATTTAAACTTCCTTTGACTTCAAAATTGGCTGTTTAAGTCAAAATACTTGAAATAAACATTGTTTATCGTTCATTATTTGAATTATTTTGATTATTGGTATTAATATTCTTTTAATATATCATACAGCTGATTAAATAAATCTCTTCGGTTGGAAATATTAGTTTTAAAGTTTAAAAAGTCCTTTTGAGATCAAAATTGGCTGTTTAAGACGAAATACTTGAAATAAACATTGTTTATCGTACATTGTTTTAGTTATTTTGATTTTAAATTATTATTATATTGTAATATCTTGTAAAAGTAAATTAATAAACGTCCTCGGTTAAAATTATTAGTTTTTAATAATTAAAACTTCTTTTGACGTCAAAATCGGCTGTTGAAGTCGAATAACTTGCAATAAATATTTTTTATCGTACTTTATTTGAGTTATTATGGTTTTTGGTAATAATATTATTGTAATATATCCTACAGCTATATTAATAAAGGTCTTAGGTTAGTAATCTAACTTTAAACGTATTAAAAGTACTATAAACGTTTTAAAAGACTATTATAAACAAAATATTTGTAATGAACACTCTTTTAACGTACACTATTTAAATTATTAATTATTGTTACTAATATTTAAGATTTGTAATATATCATACAGTTTATTAATTAGACCTCTTTGGTTAGGAATATTAGTTTTAAAGTATTAAACTCCTTTAGACGTCAAAATTGGCTTTTTAAGACATTTAAAAAGACATTTAAAAAGTTGCAATAAACATTGATAATCATACATTATTTGAGCTATTTCGATTTTTAATTTTATTTATTATGTAACATGTATTTTAATAAACGTTTTCGTTTAGAAATAATAGTTGTAAACTATTAAAACTCCTTTTGATAAAAAAATCGACTATTTAAGTCGAAATACATGCAATAAACATTGTTTATCGTACTATAATTGAGGTATTTCGATATTTGGTTATATTTTTCTTTTAATATTTCCTATAGGTGAATTAATAAACGTTTTCGGTAAAAATATTAGTTTTGAAATATTAAAAATCCGCTGTTTTAGACAAATTACTTAATATATGATATAACTAATAGTATTGTAATATTTTGTACAGCTAATTTAATATACGTCTTAAGATAGTAATCTAATTTTTAGCTTATTAAAAGTATTGTAGACGTTATAATAGTCTGTTTTAAACAAAAGACATGTAATAAACCCTTTTTAATCGTACGCTGTTTGAACTATTTTGATTATTAGTATTAATATTCTTGTAAAATATCATACAGCTAATCAAAATAAACCTCTTCGGTTAAAAATATTAGTTTTAAAGTATTCAAATTCCGTTAGACGTCAAAATTGGCTGTTTTTGATATAAATCCATACTATAAACATTGTTTATCATTCATTATTTGAGTAATTCTGATTTTTTGTTTTAATTATCTTGTAATATGTCGTAATAGTAATTTAATAAACGTCTTTGGTAAGTAATCTATCTTCAAACATATTAAAACTAGCTACGTTATACTAGGCTGTTTCAACAAAAATACTTGTATTAAACTCTTATTTATCGTACCCTTTTTGAATTATTGTTAATATGAGATAAAATTTTCTTTTAATATATTATACATCTAATTAAATAAACCTGTTCGGTTAAAAACATTAGTTTTGAAGTAATAAAACTCTTTTTGACGTCAAAATCAAATGTGATTTTATAAACGTCTTCGGTTAAATATCAGTTTTGAATAATAAAACTCCTTTTACGTGAAAATCGGCTTTAAAGACAAATAACTTACAATAAACATTGTTTATCAGATATTATTTGAGTTAAAATAATATTTGGTAAAAAATATTATTGTAATATTTTGTACAGCTAATTTAATAGACGTCTTAGGTTAGTAATCTAACTTTTAGCATATTAAAAGCACTATAAACGTTATAATAGGTTGTTTTAAACCGAACACTTCTTTTAAACCCTTTTTTATCGTGTAATATATCATACAGCTAATCAAATAAACCTGTTCGGTTATGAATATTAATTTTAAAGTATTAAAAGCCCTTTTGACGTCAAAATCGGCTGTTCAGGAAAAATATTCGCAATAATTTGTAATATCTCGTAATAGTGATTAAATAAATGTCGTCGGTTAAAAATTTTAGTTTTTAAGCATTTAATCTCTTTTTGACGTTAAAATAAGCTGTTTAAGACGAAATACTTGCGATAAACATTGTTTTTTGTATATTATATGAAATATTTTGATTTTACGTTCAAATATTTTTGTTTTATTTGCTACAGCTAAATTAATAAACGTCTTTATTTAGTTATCTAACTTTAAACATGTTAAAAGTACAATAGACATTAAAATAATTTGTCTTAAACAAGTATTAAACTCTTTTTAATCTTACACTATTTGAATTATTTTGATTAATGGTATTAATATTATTGAAATATATCATATAGCTAATAAAGTAATTCTTTTCGGTTAGGAATGTAAGTTTTAAAACAATAAAACTCCTTTTGACGTCAAAATCTGCTTTTTGTCAAAAAACATACAATAAACATTGTTTTTTGTTTATTATTTGATTTATTCTGATTTTTGGTTGTAATTATCTTGTAATATCTCGTAATAGTAATTTAAAAAAGTCTTTTGTTTGTAATTAAACTTTAAACCTATTAAAAGTACTATCAACGTTATAATCGGCAGTTTTAAACAAAATTCTTGTATTAAACCCTTTTTTTATCGTACACTGTTTGTATTTTTTTAAATATTAGTATTAATATTCTTGTAATATATTATACAGCTAACGAAATAAACTTCTTCCGTTAGAAATATTAGTTTTAAAGTATTAAAAGTCCTTTTTACGTCAAAATCGGCTGTTTACGACAAATTATTTCGATTAAACATTGTTTATTGTATATTATATGAAATTTTTTGATTTTAAGTTTAAATATTTTTGTAATATTTTCAACAGCTAAATTAATAAACGTCTTTATTTAGTAATCTAACTTTAAACATATTAAAAGTACAATTGACATTAAAATAATCTGTTTTAAACAAAATACTTGTATTAAACCTTTTTTTATTGACACTATTTGAAGTATTTTGATTATTGGTATCAATATTCTTGTAATATGTCATATGGCTTATTAAATAAACCTCTTCGGTTAGGAATGTTAGTTTAAAAGTATTAAAACTCCTTTTGACGTCAAAGTCGGCTGTTTAAGTCGAAATACATCCAATAAACATTGTATATCGTTTATTATTTGAGTTATTCTGATTTTTGGTTATAATTATCTTGTAATATCCCGTAATAGTAATTTAAAAAAGTCAGTAGTTAGTAATCCAGCTTTAAACATATTAAAAGTACTATAGACGTTATACTAGGCTGTTTTTAAACAAAATACTTGTATTAAACCCTTTTTTTATCGTACAAAGTTTGAATTTTTTTTTAATATTAGTATTAATATTCTTGTAAAATATCGTAATGCTAATGAAATAAGCCTCTTCCATTAGAAATATTAGTTTCAAAGTATTAAAAGTCCTTTTGACGTCAAATTCTGCTGTTTAGGACAAAATACTTACATTAAAAACATTGTTTATCGTATATTATTTGAATCATTTCGATTTTTAATTATAATTATCATGTAATATCTCTTAATAGTAATTAAATAAACGTCGTCGGTAAAAAAATATTAGTTTTTCAGTATTAAATCTCCTTAACATCAAAATTGGCTGTTAAGACGAAATACTAGCAATAAACATTGTTTATCGTACATTATATTATTTGTTTTGATTTTTGGTTATAAGATTTTTGTAATATTTGCCACAAATCTTGCCAATTGGTATAAATATTCTTGTAATATATCATATAGCTAATCAAATAAACATCTTTGATCAGGAATATTAGTTTTTTCGTACATTACTGGATTTATTCCGATTTTTGGTTATTATAATCTTATAATATTTATTAGAGCTAATTTTAAAAATGTCAACAGTTAGTATTTTAAATTTAAACATATTATAAGTACCTTATACGTTATAGTAGGCTGTTTTAACCAAAATAGATGTATTAAAATATTTTCATCGTACGATGTTTGAATTATTTTAATTATTGGTATTAATATTCTTGTAATATTTTATACAGCTTATAAAAAAAATACTCTTCAGTTAGGAATATTAGTATAAAAGCATTTAAACTCCTTTTGACGTCAATATCGTCTGTTTAAGACTAAATACTTGCAATAAACATTGTTTATCGTACATTATTAGAGTTATTTCGATTTAAGAATATATTATTCTTGTAAAATTTTGTAAAGGTGATTTAATAAACGTCTTCGGTTAAAAATATCAGTTTTAAAGTATTAAAATTTAGTTTGACGTCAAAATCAGCAATTTAGGACAAGATACTTGCAATAATAATTGTTCATCGTACATTATTTGAGTTACTTCGATCTTTGGTTATAATATTCTACTAATTTTACGTACAGCTAATTTAATAAACGTCTTCGGTTAGGATTAATAGTTATAAAATATTAAAACTCCTTTTGACGTCTAAATTCGCTGTTTAAGTCAAAATACTTGCAATAATCATGGTTTATGGTTCATTATTTGAATTTTTTTGATTAATGGTATTAATATTATTGTAATATATCAAACAGCTAATTAAATAAACCTCTTTGGTTAGAAATATTAGTTTTAAAGTATTAAAAGTCATTTTGACGTCAAACTTCGCTGTTTAAAACGAAATACTTGGAATAAACATTGTTTATCGTGCATTATTTGAGTTATTTCGAATTTTGGTTATAATATTCTTGTGATTTTTCGTACAGTTATGTTTATAAACTTATATATAATATTCTTGTAATCTTCGTAATACGTTTTCGGTTAAATCTATTAGTTTTAAAGTACTCAAACTACTTTTGACGTCAAAATCGGCTGTTTTATACGAAATACTTGAATAAACATTGTTTATCATACATTATTTGATTTATTATGATTTTTGGTATTAATATCATTGTAATATTTCGTAAAAGTAATTTAATAATCGACTTCGGTTAAAAATATTTTATGTATTTTAAATATTTTAAATATTAAAAATATTTAAAATATAGTTTTAAAGTATGAAAACTCCTTTTGACGTCTAAATCGGCTGTTATAGACAAAATACTTGCAATAAAAATTGTTTATTGTACATTATTAAAGTTATTATAATTTTTGGTACTCACATTCTTGTAATGTATCATACAGCAAATTAAATTAACCTATTCGGTAGGGAATATAAGTTTTAAAGTATTAAAAGACTTTTTGACGTCAAAATCGGCTGTTGAAGACGAAATACTTGCAGTAAACATTGTTTGTCGTACATTAATTGATTTATTTCGATTTTTAGTTATAATATTCTTGTAATTTTTCGTAAAGCTATGTTAAAAACTTCTTAGGTTAGTAATCTTACTTTAAACATACAAAAAGTACCATAGACTTTATTAGTACCATAGATAAAAGGCTGTTTCATTTAAAATTCTTGTTTTAAACCCTTTTTAACGTCTCTATTTGAATTATTTTGATTATTGGTATTAATATTCTCGTAATATATCACACAGGTAATAAAATAAACATATTTAATTAGGAATATTAGTTTTAAAGTATTAAAACTCCTTTTGACGTCAAAATTGGCTGTTTAAGACGTAATGGTTGTAATAAACATTGTTTATCGTACAATATTCGAGTTATTATGATTTTTGGTAATAATATTCATGTAATTTTTCGTAATGGTAATTTAATAAACGTCTTCGGGTAAAAATATTAGTTTTAAAATATTAAAACTCTTTTTAAGTTTAAAATCGGCTGTTTAAAACGAAATACTAGCAATAAACATTGTTTATCGTACATTATTTGAGTTACTTTGATTTTTAGTTATAATATTTAAGTTATTTTTCGTAAAGGTAATTAAATAAATCTGTTCGTTTAAAAATATTAGTTTTAAAGTATTAAAACTTCTTTCAACGTCAAAATCGGCTATTAAAGAAGAAATACTTGCAATAAACATTGTATATCGTACATTATTTGAGTTCTTTAATTTTTGGTATTAATATTATTGTAATATTTCGTCAAAGTAATTTAATAAATTACTTCGGTTGAAAATATTAGTTTTAAAGTATTAATACTCCTTTTGACGTCTAAATTGGCTATTTAAGACGAAACATTTGCATTACATATTGTTTATTGTACATTTATTGAGTTCTTTCGATTTTTGGTTATTATATTTTTGTAATTTTTTGTACAGCAATGTTTATAAACTTCTTTGGTTACTAATCAAACTTTAAACATATTTAAAGTACTATAGACGTTATAAAAGGCTGTTTCAAACAAAACACTTGTATTAAACCCTTTTTAACGTACAATATTTGAATTATTTTGATTATTAGTATTAATATTCTTATACTATATCATAAAGCTAATTGAATGAACCTATTCGGTTAGGAATATAACTTTTATAGTATTAAAATTCCTTTTGACGTCAAAATTCGCTGTTTAAGACGAAATACTTGCAGTAAATATTGCTTATTGCTCATATATGAGTTATTTTGATTTTTGATTACTATATTCGTGTAATTTTTCGTACAGCTATGTTTATAAACTTCTTTGGTTAGTAATCTAACTTTAAACATATTTAAAGTTCTATAGACGTTATAAAAACCTGTTTTAAACAAAATACTTGTATTAAACCCTTTTCAACGTACATTATTTAAATTATTTTGATTAAAGATATTAATATTCTTATAATATATCTTACAGCTAATTAAATGAACCTACTCGGTTAGAAATATAAGCTTTAAAGTATTAAAACTCCTTTTGACGTCAAAATCTGCTGTTTAAGACTAAATACTTGCAGTAAACATTGTTTATCTTACATTTTTTGTGTTATTTAGATTTTTGGTTACAATATTCTTGTAATTTTTCGTATAGCTATGTTTATAAACTTCTTTGGTTAGTAATCCAACTTTAAACATATAAAAAGTACTATAGACGTCATAAAAGGCTTTTTTAACAAAACAATTGTACTAAACCATTTTTAACATACATCAGTTGAATAATTTTAATTATTAGTATTAATATTCTTATAATATATCTTACAGCTAATTAAATGATTCTTTCGGTTAGGTATATCTGTTTTAATGCATTAAAACTATTTTTGACGTAAAAATCGTTGTTTAAGACGAAATACTTGGAATAATTTGATTTCTTCTGATTTTTGGTAGTTATATTTTTGTAATATTTCGTAAAAGTAATTTAATAATTGTCTTCGGTTAAAAATATGAGTTTTAAAGTATGAAAACTCCTTTTGACGTCTATATCGGCTGTTATAGACGAAATACTTGCAATAAACATTGTTTATTGTACATTATTAAAGTTATAATAATTTTTAGTACTCATATTCTTGTAATGTATCTTACAGCTAATTAGATTAACCTATTCGGTATAAAATATTTGTTTTAAAGTATTAAAATACTTTTTGACATTAAAATCGGCTGTTGAAGACGAAATACTTGCAGTAAACATTGTTTATTGTACATTAATTGAGTAATCTCGATTTTTGGTTATAATATTCTTGTAATTTTTTGTACAGGTATGTTTATAAACTTCTTTGTTTAGTAATCTAATATTAAACATATATAAACTACTATAGACGTTATAAAAGGCTGTTTCAAACAAAATACTCGTGTTAAACCCTTTTTAACGTACATTATTTCAATTATTTTGATTATTGGTATTAATAATCTTATAATATATCATAAAGCTAATTAAATAAACCTTTTCGCTCAGGAATTTTCGTTTAATCGTCAAAATCGGCTGTTTAAGGCGAAATACTTGCATTTAACATTGTTATTCATACACTATTTGAGTTATTTCGAATTTCGATTATAATATTCTTCTAATATTTTCTACAGGTAATATAATAAATATATTTTGTAAAAATACTAGTTTTAAAGTTCAAAAACTACTTTTGACGTCAAAAGCGGCTGTTTAAGACGAAATACTTGCATAAACATTGTTTATCGTACAATTTTACAGTTATTATGACTTTTGGTATTATTAATTCGTAATTAATCATACAGCTAATTAAATAAATTTATTCTGTTGAGAATATTAGTTTCAACGTATAAAAACTCCTTTTAACGTCAAAAACGGCTGTTTAAGACAAAATACTTGCAATAAACATTGTTTTTTGTGCTTTATTTGATTTATTATGACTTTCGGTAATAATGTTCTTCTAATGTTTCGTAAAGGTAATTTAATAAATGTCTTCGGGTAAAAATATTAGTTTTAATGTATTAAAACTCATTTTGAGTTAAAAATCGACTGTTTAAGACGAAAAACTTGCAATAAATATTGTTTATTGTACATTAATTGAGTTATTTCTATTTTTGGTTATAATATTCTTTTAATTTTTGTAAAGGTATTTTAATAAACGTCTTTAGTTAAAATATTAGTTTTAAAGTATTAAAACTCCTTTCGACGTCAAAATCGAGTGTTTAAGAAGAAATACTTGCAATAAGCATTGTTTGTTGTTTTTTATTTGAGTTATTTAGGTTTTTGGTTATAATAATCTTGTCATACTTCGTACATGTAATTTAATAAATATCTTCGGTTAAAAATACTAGTATTAAAACTCCTTTTGACGTCTAAATCGGCTGTTTAAGACGAAATATTTGCAATAAACATTGTTTATCTTTTATTTTTTGAGTTATTTCGATTTTTGGTAATAATATTATTGTAAGATTTCATAAAATAAAATAAAATAATTCCTTTGGTTAAGAATATTAGTTTTTAAGTAGTGAAACTCTTTTTGACGGCTGTTTAAGACGAAATACTTGCAGTAAACTTTGTTTATTGTACATTATTTGAGTTATTTGATTTTTGGTTATAATTTTCTTGTAGGTTTTCGTAGAGCTAATTCAATAAAGGATTTCGTTTAAATATACTAGTTTTAAAGTACTAAAATTCCTTCTGACGTCAAAATAGGCTGTTTAATACGAAATACTTGCAGTAAACATTTTTTATCGTACTATGTTTGAGTTATTTCGATTTTTGTTTATAATATTCTTGTAAATTTTCTTAAAGCTATGTTTTTAAACATTTTAGGTTAGTAATCTAACTTTAAACATATTAAAAGTAGCATAGACGTTATGAAATGCTGTTTTATTCAAAATACTTGTATTAAACCCTTTTTAACGTACAATATTTGAATTATTTTGGTTATTGGTATTAATATTCTTATAATATATCATACAGCTAATCAAATGAACCTATTCGGTTAGTAATTTTTTTTTATAAGTATCAAAACTCCTTTTGACGTCCAAATCGGCTGTTTAAGACTAAATACTTGCAGTAAACTTTGTTTATTGTACATTATTTGAGTTATTTCGACTTTTGGTTATAATATTCTTGTAATTTTTGTAAAGGTATTTTTATAACTTTTATGGTTAGTAATCGAACTTTAAACATATTAAAAGTACTATAGTCGTCATAAAAGGCTGTTTCAAACAAAACACTTGTATTAAACTTGTTTTAATGTACATTATTTAAATTATTTTGATTATTAGTATTAATATTCTTAAAATATATCTTACAGCTAATTAAATAAACGTTTTCGGGGAAAAATACTAGTTTTAAAGTATTAAAACTACTTTTGACCTCAAAATCGGCTGTTTTATACGAAATACTTAGAATAAACATTGTGTATCATATATTATTTGGTTTATTATGATTTTTGGTAATAATGTTCTTGTAATATATCGTAAAAGTAATTAAATTACTTTTACGAATTATTACAGAAATATTATTACCAAATATCGAAATAACTCAAATAATGTACGATATACAATCTTTATTGCAAGTATTTCGTCTTTAAGAGTTAATTTAGACGTCAAAAGGAGTTTTAATGCTTTAAAACGAATATTGCTAACCGAATAGGTTCATTTAATTAGCTGTATGATATATTATAAGAATATTAATACCAATAACCAAAATAATTCATATAGTGTACGTTAAAGGTTTAATACAAGTATTTAGAATGAAACAGCATTTTATAACGTCTATGCTACGTTTAATATGTTTAAAGTTAGATTACTAACCAAAAAAGTTTATAAATACTTTAAAACTAAAATTTGCAACCGAAGTAGATTATTAATTAATTTTTACGAAATATTACAATAATATAAATACCTAATAACGAAAAAACCCAAATAATGTACGATATACAATGTTTATTGCAAGTATTTCGTCTTTAGCAGCCAATTTAGACGTCAAAGGGAGTTTTAATACTTTAAAACTAATATATTTAAAAGAAGTCGTTTATTAAACTACTTTTACGATATATTACTAGAACATTATTACCAAAAATCATAATAAATTAAATAATGTATGATAAACAATGTTTATTCTAAGTATTTCGTATAAAACAGCCCATATTATGTTCAAAAGTAGTTTTATTACTTTAAAACTAATACTTTTACCCGAAAACGTTTATTTAATTAGCTGTATGCTATATTTTGAGAATAATAATACTAATAATCAAAATAATTTAAATAATGTACATTAAAAAAGTTTAATACAAGTGTTTTGTTTGAAACAGCCTTTTATGACGACTATAGTACTTTTAATATGTTTAATATTGGATTACTTACCAAAGAAGTTATAAAAATACCTTTACAAAAATAACAAGAATATTATAACCAAAAATCGAAATAACTTAAATAATGTACAATAAACAAAGTTTACTGCAACTTTTTCGTCTTGAACAGCCGATTTTGACGTAAAAAATAGTTTTAATGCATTAAAACAAATATTCCAAACCGAAAAGGTTCATTTAATTAGCTTTATGATATATTACATGAATATTAATACCAATAATCGAAATAATTTAAGTTACGTTAAAAAGGGTTTATTACAAGTATTTTAATTAAAAAAGCCTTTTATAACGTTTATAGTAGTTTCAATATGTTTAAAGTTAGATTAATAACCAAAGAAGTTTATAAACCTAGCTGTACGAAAAGTTACAAGAATATTATAATTAAAATTCGATTGACTCAAATAATTTACAAAAAATAATATTTACTGCAATTATAAAGTCTTAAACAGCTAATATTAACTTCCAAAGAAGTTTTAATACTTTAAAACTAATATTTCTAACCGGATAAGTTCATTTAATTAGCTGTATGACATATTATAAGAATTTTAGTACAAATAATTAAAATAATTCAAATATTGTACGTTAAAAAGGGTTTAATCGGTTATTTTGGTTGAAACATCCTTTTATAACGTCTATAGTAGTTTCAATATGTCTTAAGTTAGATTACTAACCAAAGAATTTTATTATCATAGCTGTACGAAAACTTACAAAAATATTATAACCTAAAATCGCAATAACTCAAAAAATTTACGATAAACAAGGTTTATTGCAAGTATTTCGTCTTAAACAGCCGTTTTTGACGTCAAAAGACTTTTAATACGTTGATAATAATATTCCCAACCAAATAAGTTTATTTAATTAGCTGATGATATATTACAAGAATATTAATACTAAAATCATAATTAATGTAATAATGTATGATAAACAATGTTTATGCAAGTATTTCGTCTTAAACAGCCGATTTTGACGTCAAAAGGAGTTTTTATACATTAAAATAGTATTTTTAACCGAAGATATTTATTAAATTACCTGTACAAAATATTACAAAAATATTATAACCAAAGTTCGAAATAACTCAAATAATGTACGATGAACAATGTTTATTGCAAGTATTTCGTTTTAAACAGCTGATTTTGATGTAAAAAAGAGTTTTAATACTTTAAAACTAATATTCCTAACCGAATAGGTTAATTAATTAGCTGTATGTTATATTACATAAATATTAATACCAATAATCAAAATAATTTAAATAGTGTACATTAAAAAGGATTTAATACAATTATTTTGGTTGAAACAGCCTTTTATAACGTCTATAGTAGTTTAAATATGTTTAAAAGTAAATTACTAACTAAATATTTTTTTAAACATAGCTGTACGAAAAAATACATGAATATTATAACCTAGAATCGCATTAACTCAAATAATATACGATAAACAACGTTTATTGCAATATTTCGTTTTAAACAGCCGATTTGAGCTCAAAAGCAGTTTTAATACATTGAAACTAATAGTTTTACCCGAAGACGTTTACTAAATTACCTTTACAAAATATTACAAGAATTTTGATACCAAAAATCATAATAAATCAAATAATATACGAGAAACAATGTTTGTTACAATTATTTTGTCTTAAACAGCCGTTTTTGACGTCAAAAGAGTTTTAATACGTTGTAACTAATATTCCTCACCGAATAAGTTTATTTAATTAGCTGTATGATATATTACAAGAACATTAATTCAAAAATCATAATATTTGTAATAATGTACGATAACCAATGTTTATGCTAGTATTTCGTCGTAATTAGCCGATTATGATGTCAAAAGGAGATTTCGAATTTTAAAAATATTGTTTTTAACCGAAGATACCTATTA
Organism: Thalia democratica; assembly: GCF_965202585.1. NCBI lineage: Eukaryota > Metazoa > Chordata > Thaliacea > Salpida > Salpidae > Thalia > Thalia democratica. Next base: position 51,713,491 of record NC_139169.1, on the reverse strand, counting down.
AATTACCTGTACAAAATATTACAAGAATATTGAAACCAAAACTCGAAATAACTTAAAAATGTACTATAAACAATATTTATTGCAAGTATTTCGTTTTAAACAACCGATTTTGACGTCAAAAAGAGTTTTAATACTTTAAAGCTAATATTCCTAACCAAATAGGTTTTTTTAGTTAGCTGTATGATATATTACATAAATTTAAATATCAATAATCAAAATAATTCAAATAGTGCACGTTAAAAAGGGTTTAATACAAATATTTTGGTTGAAACAGCCTTTTATAACGTCTATAGTAGTTTCAATATGTTTAAAGTTATATTACTAACTAAATAATATTATTAACATAGCTTGAACGAAAAATTACAAGAATATAATAACCTAAAATCGCAATAACTCAAATAATTTACGATTTAAAAGGTTTATTGAAAGTATTTCGTCTTAAACAGCCAATTTTGAACTCAAAAGAAGATTTAATACACTAAAACTAATATTTTTAACCTATAGACGTTTATTTAATTTCCTTTACAAAATATTACAAAAATATTATTACCAAAAATCATAATAAATTAAATAATGTACGAGAAACAATGCTTATTACAAGTATTTTGTTATAAACAACCGTTTTTGACGTCAAAAGGAACTTTAATACGTTGAAACTAATATTCCCAACCAAATAAGTTTATTTAATTAGCTGTATGATATTTTACAAGAAAATTAATATTTAAAATCATAATAAATGTAATAATGTACGATAAACAATGATTATGCAAGTATTTCGTCTTAAACAGCCGATTTTGACGTCAAACGGAGTTTTTATACTTTAAAACTAGTATTTTTAATCGAAGATATTTATTAAATTACCTGTAAAAAATTTTACAAGAATATTATAACCAAAATTCGAAAAAACATAATGTAAGTTAAACAATGTTTATTGCAAGTTTTCGTTTTAAACAGCCGATCTTGTCGTAAAAAAGAGTTTTAGTACTTTAAAACTAATATTCCTAACCGAATAAGTTTATTTAATTAGCTGTATGATGTAATACATGAATATTAATACCAATAATCAAAATAATTCAAATAGTGAACGTTAAAAAGGGTTTAATAGAATATTTTGGTTTAAACAACATTTTATAACGTCTATAGTAGTTTAAATATGTTTAAAGTTAGATTACTAACCAAAGAAAATTATTCACATAGCTGTACAAAAAATTACAAGAATATTATATCCTATAAACGCAATTACTTAAATAATATACGTTGAACAATGTTTATTGCAAGTATTTTGTCTTAACAGCTGATTTTGACGTCCAAGAGTTTTTTTACTTTAAAACTAATATTACTGACCGAAAACGTTTATTTAATTAGCTGTATGATATATTCCATGAGTCTTAATACCAAAAATCAAAATAACTATAATAATGTACGATAAACAATGTTTATCCAAGTATTTCGTCATAAACAGCGGATTTTGACGTCAAAAAGACTTATTATACTTTATAACTAATATTCCTAACCGAATAGGTTTACTTAATTAGCTGTATGATATATTACATGATTATTTATACCAATAATCAAAATAATTTTAATAATTTAAGTTAAAAAGGGTTTAATACAAGTATTTTGATTGAAACAATATTAGTTTTACAGTATTTAAACTCCTTTTGACGTCTAAATCGGCTGTTATAGACGAAATACTTGCAATGAACATTGTATATCGTACATTATTTGACTTATTTCGAATTTTGGTTATAATATTCTTTTAATATTTCGTAAAGTTAATTTAATAAACGTCTTTGGGTAAAAATATTAGTTTTAATGTATTAAAACTCCTTTTGAGTTCAAAATCGGCTGTATAAGACAAAATACTTGCATTAAACATTGTTCATCGTATATTATTTAAGTAATTGCGATTATAGGATATAATACTCTTGTAATTTTTTGTACAGCTATGTTAATAATATTCTTTGGTTAGTAATCTAATTTTAAACATATTTAAACTACTATAGACGTTATAAAATGCTGTTTCAACCAAAATATTTCTATTAAACCCTTTTTAACGTTCACTATTTAAATTATTTTGGTTATTGGTATTAGTATTCATGTAATACATCATACAGTAAATTAAATAAACCTATTCGGTTAGGAATATTGGTTTTAAAGTATTAAAACTCTTTTTTACGTCAAAATCGGCTGTTTAAAACGAGATACTTGCAATAAACATTGTTTATCGTACATTATTTGAGTTTTTTCGAATTTTGGATAAATTATTTTTTTAATATTTTGTACAGGTAATTTAATAAATATCTTTGGTTAAAAATACTATTTTTGAAGGATAAAAACTACCTTTGACGTAAAAATCGGCTGTTTAAGACGAAATACTTGCATAAACATTGTTTATCGTACATTATTACATTATTTATGATTTTTGTATTAATATTCTTGTAATATATCATACAGCTAATCAAATAAACTTATTTGGTTGGGAATATTAGTTTTAACGTATTAAAACTCCTTTTGATGTCAAAAACGGCTGTTTAATACAAAATTTTTGTAATAAACATTGTATTCGTACATTATTTGATTTATTATGATTTTTACTAATAACATTCCTGTACGATTTCGTAAAGGTAATCTAATAAACGTCTTCGGGTAAAAATACTAGTTTTAATTAAATAAATCTCCTTTTGAATTCAAAATCGGCTGTTTAAGACGAAATACTTGCAATAAACCTTGTTTATCGTAAAACATTTGAGTTATTGCTATTTTAGGTTATAATATTTTTGTAATTTTTTGTACAGCTATATTTATAATATTATTTGGTTAGTAATCTAACTTTAAACATATTGAAACTACTATAGACGTTATAAAAGGCTGTTTCAACCAAAATACTTGTATTAAACTCTTTTTAACGTACACTATTCGTATTATTTTGATTTTTGGTATAAATATTCATGTAATATATCATACAGCTAATTAATTAAACCTATTCGTTTAGGAATATAAGTTTTAAAGTATTAAAACTCTTTTTGACTTTAAAAACGGCTGTTTAAGACAAAATATTTGCAATAACATTGTTTATTGTATATTATTTGATTACTTATGATTTTTTGTAACAATTTTCATGTAATTTTTTATAAAGATAATTTAATAAACGTCTTCGGGTAAATATATTAGTTTCAATGTATTTTAAACTCCTTTTGAGTTCAAAATCGGCTATTTAGGACGAAACACTTGCAATAAACATTGTTTATCGTACATTATTCGAGTTATTTCAATTTTTTGTTATAATATTCATGTAAATTTTGTAAAGGTATTTTAAAAAACGTCTTCGGTTGAAAATATTAGTTTTAAATTATTAAAACTCCTTCCGACAACAAAATCGAGTGTTAAAGAAGAAATACTTGCAATAAGCATTGTTTTTTGTCTATTATTTGAAATATTTCGATTTTTGGTTATTATATTCTTGTCATACTTCGTACATGTATTTTAATAAATGTCGTCAGTTAAAAATACTAGTATTAAAACTCCTTTTGACGTCAAAATCGGCTGTTTAAGACGAAATACTTGCAATAAACATTATTTATCGTACATTATTTGAGTTATTTCGATTTTTAGTTATAATATTATTGTAGTTTTTTGTACAGCTATGTTAATAAAATTTTTTAGTTAGTAATCTAACTTTAAACATATTGAAACTACTAAAGACGTTATAAAAGGCTGTTTCGACCAAAATACCTGTATTAAACCCTTTTAGACGTACACTATTTGCATTATTTTGATTATTGTTATTAATATTCATGTAATAGATATATTACAGCTAATTTATTGAACCTTTTTGGTTAGGAATATTTGTTTTAATGAATTAAAAACATTTTTGACGTCAAAATCGGCTGTTTAAGACGAAATACTTTGAATAAGCATTGTTTATCATACACTATTTGATTTATTATGATTTTGTTAATAATATTCTTGTAATATTTCGGAAAAGTAATTTAATAAACGACTTCGGTTAAAAATACTAGTTTTCAAGTATTCAAACTAAACTAAAATTAAAGGATTAAAACTTCTTATGACGTTCAAATTGGCTGTTAAAGACGAAATACTTCCAATTAACATTGTATATCGTATATTATTTGAGTTATAACGATTTTTTGTATTAATATTATTGTAGTATTTCGTAAAAGTAATTCAATAAACGACTTTGGTTAAAAATATTTGTTTTAATGTAATAAAACTCCTTTTCACGTCTAAATCGGCTGTTTAAGAAGAAATACTTGCATTAAACATTGTTGATTGTTTATTATTTGACTTAATTTGATTTTTGGTTATAATAATCTCGTAATTTTTTGTACAGCTTTGTTTATAAACTTCTTTGGTTAGTAATCTAATTTGAAACATATTAGAAGTACTATAGACATTATAAAAGGCTTTTTCAACAAAAATATTTGTAATAAACCCTTTTTAACGTACACTCTTTGAATTATTTTTATTCTTGATATTTCAATTCATGTAATATATCACACAGCTAATTAAATGAACCTATCCGATTAGGAATATTAGTTTTAAAGTATAAAAACTCTTTTTAACGTCCAAATAGGCTCTTTAAAACAAAATATTTGCAATAAACATTGTTTATCGTACATTATTATTTCGAGTTTTAGTTATAATATTCTTGTAATGTTTTTTACAGGTAACATAATAAATACCTTTGTTTAAAAATATTCTTTTTAAAATGAAAAAACTCTTTTGACGTCAAAATCGGCTGTTTAAGACGATATACTTGTATCAACATTGTTTATAGTACATTATTACAAATATTATGATTTTTAGTAATAATATTCTTGTAATATATCATACAGCTAATAAAATAAACTTATTCGGTTGGGAATATTAGTTTCAACGTATTAAAATCCTTTGACGTCAGAAACGGCTGTTTAAGACAAAATACTTGTAATAAACATTGTATCTCGTATATTATTTGATTTATTATGATTTTTGCTAATAATATTCTTGTATTATTTCGTAAAGGTAATTTAATAAATGTCTTTGGGTAAAAGTATTAGTTTCAATGTATTAAAACGCCTTTTAAAAACGAAATACTTGTAGTAAACATTGTTTATTGTAAATTATTTGTCTTATTTCGATTTTTGATTATAATATTCTTGTAATTTTTTGTACAGCTATGTTTATAAACTTCTTTGGTTAGTAATCTAACTTAAAACATATTATAAGTACTATTGACTTTATAAAAGGTTGTTTCAAACAAAATACTTGAATTAGACAATTTTTAACGTACATTATTTGAATTATTTTTAATTATCGGTATTAATATTCTAATAATATATCATACAGCAAATTAAATAAACGTTTTCGGGTGAAAATATTAGTTTTGAAGTACTAAAACTCCTTTTGACGTAAAAATCGACTGTAAAATACGAAATACTTGGAATAAACATTGTTTCTCGTATATCTTTGATTTATTATGATTTTTGGTTATAATACTTGTAATAATTTGTAAAGGTAATTTAATAAACGTCTTCAGGTTAAGATATTAGTTTTAATGTATTAAAACTCCTTCTGAGTTCAAAATCGGCTGTTCAAGACGAAATACATGCAATAAACATTATTTACCGTATATTATTTGAGTTTTTGCGATTTTAGGTCATAATATTCTTGTAATTTTTGGTACAGCTATGTTAATAATATTCTTTGGTAAGTAATCTAACTTTAAACATATTAAAACTACAATAGACGTTATAAAAGGCTCTTTCAACCAAAATACTTGTATTAAACCCTTTTTAACGTAAATTATTTAAATTATTTTGATTATTGGTATAAATATTCATCTAATATATCAAACAGCTACTTAAATAAACCTATTCGGTTGGGATTATTAGTTTCAATGTATTAAAACTCCTTTTGACCTCAAAAACGACTGATTAAAACAAAATACTTGCAATAAACATTGTTTCTCGTATATTATATGATTTATTATAATTTTTGGTATGGTTTTCTTGTAATATTTCGTATAAGTAATTTAATAAACGTCTTGGGTGAAAATATTAGTTTTATTGTATTAAAAGTTCTTTTAAGTTCAAAATCGGCTGTTTATGACGAAATACTTGCAATAAACACTGTTTATCATGTATTATTTGAGTTATTGCGATTTTAGGTTATAATATTCTTGTAATTTTTCGTACAGCTATGTCTATAAACTTCTTTCGTTAGTAATCTTACTTTAAACTTATTAAAAGTACTATAGACGTTATAAAAGGCTGTTTTAAACAAAATACTTGTAATTAACTCTTTTTAACGTACACTATTTCATTTATTTTGATTATTTGTATTTTATTGCATCATAAAGCTAGTTAAATAAACCTATTCGGTTAGGAATATAAGTTTTAAAGTTTTAAAACTCTTTTTAAGTTCAATATCGGCCATTTAAGACGAAATACTTGCAATAAACATTGTTTATCGTACATTATTTAAGTTATTTCGAATTTTGGTTATAATTTTCTTGTGATATTTTGTACAGGTAATTTAATAAATACCTTTGTTTAAAAATACTAGTTTTAAAGTAAAATAACTCATTTCGACATTAAAATCTGCTGTTTAAGACGAAATGCTTGAATAAACATTGTTTTTCGTACATTATTACAGTTATTTTGATTTTTGGTATTAATATTCTTGTATTATATTATACAGGGAACTAAATAAACTTATTCGTTTGGGAATATCATTTTCAGTGTATTAAAACTACTTTTGACGTCAAAAACGGCTGTTTAAGACAAAATATTTGCAATAAACATTGTTTATCGTAAATTATTTGATTTATTATGATTTTTAGTAATAATTTTATTGTAATGTTTAGTAAAGTTAATTTAATAAACGTCTTCGGTGAAAAATATTAGTTTTAATGTATTAAATCTCAATTCGAGTTCATAATCAGCTCTTTAAGACGAAATACTTGCAATAAACATTGTTCATCGTATATTATTTGAGTTATTGCGATTATAGGATATAATATTCTTGTAATTTTTCGTACAGCTATGTTAATAAACTTCTTTGGTTAGTAATCAAACTAAAACATATTAAAAGTACTATAGACGTAATAAAAGGCTGTTTCAAACAAAATACTTGTATTAAACGCTTTTTTATGTACATTACTTATATAGTTTAATTATTAGTATTGATATTCAGTTAATATATCATAGAGTTAATTAGATAAACCTATTTTGTTAGAAATATTAGTTATAAAGTGTTAAAACTTCTTTAGACGTCAAAATCGGCTGTTTAAGACGCAAAACTTTCATAAACATTGTTTATTGTACATTATTATAGTTATTATAATTTTTGATATTAATATTCTTGTAATATATCATACAGCTAATTAAGTAAACTTATTAAGTTAGGAATACTAGTTTCAACGTATTAAAACTCCTTTTGAGTTCAAATTCGGCTGTTTATGACGAAATACTTGCAATAAATATTGTTTATCGTATAATATTTGAGTTATTGCGATTTTAGGCTATATTATTCTTAAATTTTTTCGTACAGCTATGTGAATAATTTTCTTTAGTTAGTAATCTAACTTTAAACATATTGAAATTACTATAGACGTTATTAAAGGCTGTTTCAACCAAAATACTTGTATTAAACACTTTTTAACGTAAACTATTTGTATTATTTTGATTATTGGTATAAATCTTCATGTAATATACCATACACCTGATTAAATAAACCTATTCGGTTAGGAATATTAGTTTTGAAGTATTAAAACTCTTTTGAAGTCAAAATTGGCTGTTAAAGACGAAATACTTGTAGTAAACATTGTTTATTGTAAATTATTTGTCTTATTTCGATTTTTTGATTATAATATTCTTGTAATTTTTTGTACAGCTATGTTTATAAACTTTTTTGGTTAGTAATTTAACTTAAAAAGTATAAAAAGTACTATTGACTTTATATAAGGTTGTTTCAAACAAAATACTTGAATAAGACAATTTTTAACGTACATTATTTGAATTATTTTGATTATCGGTATTAATATTCTAATAATATATCATACAGCTAATTAAATAAACGTTTTCGGGTAAAAATATTAGTTTTAAAGTACTAAAACTCCATTTGACGTAAAAATCGACCGTAAAATACGAAATACTTGGAATAAACATTGTTTCTTGTACATCTTTGATTTATTATGATTTTTGGTTATAATACTTGTAATATTTTGTAAAGGTAATTTAATAAACGTCTTCAGGTAAAGATATTAGTTTTAATGTATTAAAACTCCTTCTGAGTTCAAAATCGGCTGTTCAAGACGAAATACATGCAATAAATATTATTTACCGTATATTATTTGAGTTTTTGCGATTTTAGGTCAAAATATTCTTGTAATTTATGGTACAGCTATGTAAATAATATTCTTTGGTTAGTAATCTAACTTTAAACATATTGAAACTACGAGAGACGTTATAAAAGGCTCTTTTAACCAAAATACTTGTATTAAACCCTTTTTAACGTAAATTATTTAAATTATTTTGATTATTGGTATAAATAGTCATGTAATGTATCAAACAGCTAATTAAATAAACCTATTCGGTTGGGAATATTAGTTTCAATGTATTAAAATTCCTTTTGACGTCAAATACGACTGTTTAAAACAAAATACTTGCAATAAACATTGTTTCTCGTACATTATATGATTTATTATAATTTTTGGTAATGATATTCTTGTAATATTTCGTAAAAGTAATTTATTAAAATTCTTGGGTAAAAATAATAGTTTTATTGTATTAAAACTTCTTTTAAGTTCAAAATCGGCTCTTTATGACGAAATACTTGCAATAAACACTGTTTATCACATATTATTTGAGTTATTGCGATTTTAGGTTATAATATTCTTGTAATTTTTCGTACAGCTATGTTTATAAACTTCTTTCGTTAGTAATCTTACTTTAAACTTATTAAAAGTTTTATAGACGTTATAAAATGCTGTTTTAAACAAAATACTTGTAATAAACTTTTTTTAACGTACACTATTTCAATTATTTTGATTAATTGTATTCCATCATAAAGCTAATTAAATGAACCTTTTTGGTTAGGAATATAAGTTTTAAAGTTTTAAAACTTATTTTAAGTTCAATATCGGCCATTTAAGACGAAATACTTGCAGTAAACATTGTGTATCATACATTAATTGACTTATTTCAAGTTTTTTGTTATAATATTCTTGTAATTTTTCGTACAGCTATGTTTATAAACTTCTTTGGTTACTAATCCAACTTTAAACAAATTTAAAGTACTATAGACGTCATATAAGGCTGTTTTAAACAAAACACTTGTATTAAACCCTTTTAAACGTATATTATTTAATTAATTTGATTATTGGTATTAAAATATTTATAATATATCATACAGCTAATTTAATAAACGTTTTCGGGTAAAAATATTAGTTTTAAAGTACTAAAACTCTTTTTTACGTCAAAATCGGCTATTTAATACAAAATACTTGGAATAAACATTGTTTCTCGTACATTTTTGATTTATTATGATTTTTGGTTATAATACTTGTAATATTTTGTAAAGGTAATTTAATAAACGTCTTCAGGTAAAAATATTAATTTTAATGTATTAAAACTCCTTTTGAGTTCAAAATAGGGCTGTTCAAGACGAAAAACATGAAGTAAACATTGTTTATCATATATTATTTGAGTTTTTGCAATTTTAGTTCATAATATTCTTGTAATTTTTGGTACAGCAATGTTAATAATATTCTTTGGTTAGTAATCTAACTTTAAACATATTGAAACTACAATAGACGTTATAAAAGGCTGTTTCAACCAAAATACTTGTATTAAACCCTTTTTAACTTAAATTATTTAAATTATTTTGATTATTGGTATAAATAATCATGTAATATATCATACAGCTAATTAAGTAAACCTATTCGGTTAGGAATATCAGTTTTAAAGTATTAAAAGTCTTTTTGACGTCAAAATTGGCTGTTTAAGACGAAATACTTGGATAAACATTGTTTATTGTAAATTATTAGATTTATTATGACTTTTAGTAAAAATATTTTTGCTAATATTTCGTAAAGTTAATTTAATAAACGTTTTTCGGTAAAAATATTAGTTTTAATATATTAAAACTCCTTTTGAGTTCAAAATCGGCTGTTCAAGACGAAAAACATGAAGTAAACATTGTTTATCGTATATTATTTAAGTTTTTGCAATTTTAATTCATAATATTCGTGTAATTTTTGGTACAACAATGTTAATAATATTCTTTGGTTAGTAATCTAACTTTAAACATATTGAAACTACAATAGACGTTATAAAAGGTTGTTTCAACCAAAATACTTGTATTAAACCCTTTTTAACTTAAATTATTTAAATTATTTTGATTATTGGTATAAATAATCATGTAATATATCATACAGCTAATTAAGTAAACCTATTCGGTTAGGAATATTAGTTTTAAAGTATTAAAAGTGTTTTTGACGTCAAAGCGGCTGTTTAAGACGAAATACTTGGATAAACATTGTTTATTTTAAATTATTTGATTTATAATGACTTTTAGTAAAAATATTTTTGTAATATTTCGTAAAGTTAATTTAATAAACGTCTTTGGGTAAAAATATTAGTTTTAATGTAGTAAAACTCCTTTTGAGTTCAATATCGGCTGTTAAAGACAAAATACTTGCAATAAACATTGTTCATCGTATATTATTTAAGTAATTGCGATTATAGGATATAACATTCTCGTAATTTTTTGTACAGCTATGTGATTAATTTTCTTTGGTTAGTAATCTAACTTTAAACATATTTAAACTACTATAGACGTTATTAAATGTTGTTTAAACCAAAATACTTCTATTAAACCCTTTTTAACGTTCACTATTTTAATTATTTATATTATTGGTATTAATATTTATGTAATACATCATACAGCTAATTAAATAAACTTATTCGGTTAGGAATATTAGTTTTAAAGTACTAAAACTCTTTTTTACGACAAAATCGGCTGTTTAAAACGAATACTTGCAATAAACATCGTTTTTCGTACATTATTACAGTTATTTTGATTTTTGGTAATAATATTCTTGTAATATACTATACATCGAACTAAATAAACTTATTTGTTTGGGAATATCATTTTCAGTGTATTAAAACTACTTTTGACGTCAAAAACGGCTGTTTAAGACAAAATACTTGCAATAAACATTGTTTATCGTAAATTATTTGATTTATTATGTTTTTTAGTAATAATTTTATTGTAATATTTAGTGAAGTTAATTTAATAAACGTCTTCGGTTAAAAAGATTAGTTTTAATGTATTAAAACTTCTTTCGAGTTCATAATCGGCTGTTTAAGACGAAATACTTGCAATAAACATTGTTCATCGTATATTATTTGAGTTATTGCGATTATAGGGTATAATATTCTTGTAATTTTTCGTACAGCTATGTTAATAAACTTAAAACATATTAAAAGTACTATAGACGTAATAAAAGGCTGTTTCAAACAAAATACTTGTATTAAACGCTTTTTAATGTACATTACTTATATAGTTTGATTATTAGTATTGATATTCAGTTAATATATCATAGAGTTAATTAGATAAACCTATTTGGTTAGAAATATTAGTTATAAAGTATTAAAACTTCTTTTGACGTCAAAATCGGCTGTTTAAGACGCAAAACTTGCAATAAATATTGTTTATCGTACATTATTTGAGTTATTTCGAACTTGGTTATTATATACTTGTAATATTTTGTACAGGTAATTTAATAAGTATTTTTGTTTAAAAATACTCGTTTTAAAGTATAAAAACTCCTTTTGACGTCAAAATTGGCTGACTAAGACGAAATACTTGCATAAACATTGTTTATCGTACATTATTATAGTTATTATAATTTTTGATATTAATATTCTTGTAATATATCATACAGCTAATTAAATAAACTTATTAGGTTAGGAATATTAGTTTCACGTATTAAAACTCCTTTTGAGTTCAAATTCGTCTGTTTATGACGAAATACTTGCAATAAATATTGTTTATCGTATAATATTTGAGTTATTGCGATTTTAGGTTATATTATTCTTATATTTTTTCGTACAGCTATGTGAATAATTTTCTTTGGTTAGTAATTTAACTTTAAACATATTGAAACTACAATCGACGTTATTAAAGGCTGTTTCAACCAAAATACTTGTATTAAACACTTTTTAACGTAAACTATTTGTATTTTTTTGATTATTGGTATAAATCTTCATGTAATATATCATACACCTAATTAAATAAACCTATTCGGTTAGGAATATTAGTTTTGAAGTATTAAAACTCTTTTGAAGTCAAAATCGGCTGTTAAAGACGAAATACTTGTAGTAAACATTGTTTATTGTAAATTATTTGTCTTATTTCGATTTTTGATTATAATATTCTTGTAATTTTTTGTACAGCTATGTTTATAAACTTCTTTGGTTAGTAATCTAACTTAAAACATATTAAAAGTACTATTGACTTTATAAAAGGTTGTTTCAAACAAAATACTTGAATAAGACAATTTTTAACGTACATTATTTGAATTATTTTCAATTATCGGTATTAATATTCTAATAATATATCATACAGCAAATTAAATAAACGTTTTCGGGTAAAAATATTAGTTTTAAAGTACTAAAACTCCTTTTGACGTAAAAATCGACTGTAAAATACGAAATACTTGGAATAAACATCGTTCTCGTATATCTTTGATTTATTATGATTTTTGGTTATAATACTTGTAATAATTTGTAAAGGTAATTTAATAAACGTCTTCAGGTAAAGATATTACTTTTAATGTATTAAAACTCCTTCTGAGTTTAAAATCGGCTGTTCAAAACGAAATACATGCAATAAACATTATTTACCGTATACTATTTGAGTTTTTTCGATTTTAGGTCATAATATTATTGTAATTTTCGGTACAGCTATGTTAATAATATTCTTTGGTTAGTAATCTAAAATTAAACATATTGAAACTACAATAGACGTTATAAAAAGCTCTTTCAACCAAAATACTTGTATTAAACCCTTTTTAACTTAAATTATTTAAATTATTTTGATTATTGGTATAAATATTCATGTAATATATCAAACACTAATTAAATAAACCTATTCGGTTAGGAATATTAGTTTTAAAGTATTAAAAGTCTTTTTGACGTCAAAATCGGCTGTTTAAGACGAAATACTTGGATAAACATTGTTTATGGTACATTATTATAGTTATTTTGATTTTTGGTATTAAGATTCATGGAATATATCATAAAGCTAATTAAATAAACGTTTTCGGTCAGTAATATTAGTTTTAAAGTATTAAAATTCTTTTTTACGGTAAAATCGGCTGTTAAAAACGAAATACTTGCAATAAACATTGTTTATCGTACATTATTAGAGTTATTGCGATTTTAGGTTTTAATATTTTTGTAATTTTTTGTACAGCTATATTAATAATATTATTTGGTTAGTAATCTAACTTTAAACAATTTGAAACTACTATAGACGTTTTAAAAGGCTGTTTCAACCAAAATACTTGTATTAAACTCTTTATAACGTATACTATTTAGATTATTTTAATTTTTGGTATAAATATTCATGTAATATATCATACAGCTAATTAATTAAACCTATTCGATTAGAAATATTAGTTTTGAAGTATTAAAACTCTTTTTGACTTTAAAAACGGCTGTTTAAGACAAAATATTTGCAATAACATTGTTTATTGTATATTATTTGATTTATTATGAATTTTTGTAATAATTTTCATGTAATTTTTGATAAAAATAATTTAATAAACGTCTTCGGGTAAATATATTAGTTTTAATGTATTTAAAACTCCTTTTGAGTTCAAAATCGGCTGTTTAGGACGAAACACTTGCAATAAACATTGTTTATCGTACATTATTCGAGTTAATTAGAATTTCGGTTATATTATTTTTGAATTATTTCAAACAGGTAATTTAATAAATGTCTTAAATTTAATTAGGTTAAAAATACTAGTTTTAAAGTATTAAACTACCTTTTGACGTCAAAACCGGCTGTTTAAGACGAAATAATTGCATGAACATTTTTTATCGTATATTACTTGAGTTATTGCGATTTAAGGTTATAATATTCTTGAAATGTTTCGTACAGCTATGTTTATAAACTTCTTCGTTCAGTAATCTAACTTTAAACGTATTAAAAGTATAATTCAATAGCATTATTGTTATAATTCTTAAAATTAATTTAAAAAATATCTTCTGGTAATAATATTAGTTTTAAATTATTAAAACTCCTTTTGAGTTAAAAATCGGATGTTTAGGACGAAACACTTGCAATAAAAATTGTTTATCGTGCATTATTCGAGATATTTCAATTTTTTGTAATAATATTAATGTAAATTTTGTAAGTGTATTTTAAAAAACGTCTTCGGTTGAAAATATTAGTTTTAAATTATTAAAACTCCTTCCGACAACAAAATCGAGTGTTAAAGAAGAAATACTTGCAATAAGCATTGTTTTTCGTTTATTATTTGAATTATTTCGATTTTTGGTTATTATATTCTTGTCATACTTCGTACATGTATTTTAATAAATGTCGTCAGTTAAAAATACTAGTATTAAAACTCCTTTTAAGTTCAAAATCGGCTGTTAAAGACAAAATACTTGCAATAAACATTGTTCATCGTATATTATTTAAGTAATTACGATTTTAGCTTATTATATTCTTGTAATTTTTCGTACAGCTATGTTAATAAACTTCTTTGGTTAGTAATCTAACTTTAAACATATTGAAACTACTAAAGACGTGATAAAAGGCTGTTTCAACCAAAATACTTGTATTAAACTCTTTTTAACGTACAGTATTTGCATTATTTTGATTATTGATATTTAAATTTATGTAATATATCATACAGCTAACTAAATAAACCTATTTGGTTAGGAATATTAGTTTTAAGGTATTAAAACTCTTTTTGAAGTCAAAATCGGTTGTTTAAAACGAAATACTTGCAATAAATATTGTTTATCGTACATTTTTAAGTTATTTCGAGTTTTTGTTTAATATTTTTGTAATAATTTGTACAGGTAATTTAATAGGTATCTTCGGTTAAAAACATTATTTTTAAAATTTAAAATCTCTTTTTGACGTCATAATCGGCTAATTACGACGAAATACTTGCATAAACATTTTTATCGTACATTATTACAAATATTATGATTTTTGAATTAAAATTCTTGTAATATATTATACAACTAATTAAATAAACTTATTCGGTGAGGAATATTAGTTTCAACGTATTAAAACATTTTTGACGTCAAAAACGGCTGTTTAAGACAAAATACTTGTAATAAACATTGTTTCTCGTATATTATTTGATTTATTATGATTTTTGGTAATAAAATTTTTGTAATATTTTGTAAAGGTAATTTAGTAAACGTCTTCGGTGAAAGTATTAGTTTCAATGTTTTAAAACTGCTTTTTAGCTCAAATCGGCTGATTAAAACGAAATATTGCAATAAACATTGTTTATCGTATATCATTGAGTTAATGCGATTCTAGGTTATAATATTCTTGTATTTTTTCGTACAGCTATGTTTAAAAAATTATTTAGTTAGTAATTTACTTTTAAACATATCAAAACTACTATAGACGTTATAAAAGGCAGTTTCAACCAAAATAATTGTATTAAATCCTTTTTAATGTACACTATTTAAATTATTTTGGTTATTGGTATTAATATTCATGTAATATAACATACAGCTAACAATATAAACCTATTTGATTAGGAATATTAGTTTTAAAGTATTAAAACTCTTTTTTACATCAAAATCAGCTGTTTAAAACGAAATACTTGCAATAAACATTGTTCATCGTACATTATTTGAGTTATTAAAAACTTTGGTTATAATATTTTTGTAAATTTTGTACAGGTAATTTAATAAATATCTTCGGTTAAAAATACTATTTTAATGTATAAAAACTCCTTTTGACGTCAAAATCGGCTGTTTAAGACGAAATACTTGCATAAACATTGTTTATCATACATTATTACATTAATTATGATTTTAGTATTAATATTCTTGTCATATATCATACAGCTAATTAAATAAACTTATTCAGTAGGGAATATTAGTATCAACGTATTAAAAGTCTTCTGACGTCAAAAACGGCTGTTTAAGACGAAATACTTGCAATAAACCTTGTTTATCGTAAATTTTTTGAGTTATTGCGATTTTAGGTTATAATATTTTAGTAATTTTTCGTACAGCTATGTTAATAATATTATTTGGTTAGTAATCTAACTTTGAACATATTGTAACTACTATAGACGTTATAAAAGGCTGTTTCAACCAAAAAACTTGTATTAAACTCATTCTAACGTACACTTTTTAGATTATTTTAATTTTTTGTATTTTCGTTTATTTTTTATTAACTAATTTTTCGTTTAGGAATATTAGTTTTAAAGTATTAAAACTCCTTTTGTCGTCAAAAACGGCTGTTCAAGACAAAATACTTGCGATAAACATTGTTTATCGTACATTATTTGATTTATTATGATTTTTTGTAATAATATTTTTGTAATTTTTTGTAAAGATAATTTAATAAACGTCTTCGGGTAAAAATATCAGTTTTAATGTATTAAAACTCCTTTTGACGTCAAAATCGGCTGTTTAAGACGAAATACTTGCAATAAATATTGTTTATCGTACATTATTTGACGTATTTCAATTTTTGGTTATGTTACTTGCAACAAACATTGTTTATTGTACATTATTAAAGTTATTATAACTTTTGGTATTAATATTCTTGTAATGTATCATACAGCTAATTAAATTAACCTATTCGATATAGAATATTAGTTTTAAAATATTAAAAGTCTTTTCGACGTCGAAATCGGCTGTCTAAGACGAAATACTTGTAGTAAACTATGTTTATCATACACTAATTAAGTTGTTTCGAGTTTTGGTTATAATATTTATGTAATTTTTTGTACAGCTATGTTTATAAACTTCTTTGGTTAGTAATCTAATTTTAAACATATCAAAAGTACTATAGACGTTATAAAAGGCTGTTTCAAACAAAATACATGTGTTAAACCCTTTTTAACGTACATTATTTGAATTATTTTGTTTATTGGTATTAATAATCTTATAATATATCATAAAGCTAATTAAATAAACCTAATCGCTTAGGAGTATTAGTTTCAAAGTATTAAAATTCCGTTTGACGTCAAAATCGGCTGTTTATGACGAAATACTTGCATAATCATTGTTTATCGTACATTATTACATTTATTATGATTTTAAATATTAATATTCTTGAAATATATCATACAGCTTATTAAATAAACTTATTCGGTTAGGAATACTAGTTTAAACGTATTAAAACTCCTTTTGACGTCAAAAACGGCTGTTTAAGACAAAATACTTGTAATAAACATTGTTTCTCGTACATTATTTGATTTATTATGATTTTTGGTAATAATATTCTTGTAATTTTCGTTAAAGGTAATTTTATAAACGTCTTTGGGGAAAAAATATTAGTTTTGATGTATTAAAACTCCTTTTAAGTTCAAAATCGGCTGTTTAAGACAAAATACTTGCAATAAACCTTGTTTATCGTAAATTATTTGAGTTATTGCGATTTTAGGTTATAATATTCTTGTAATTTTTTGTACAGCTATGTTAATAATATTATTTAGTTAGTAATCTAACTTTAACGTAATGAAACTACTATAGACGTTATAAAAGGCTGTTTCAACCAAAATACTTGTATTAAACTCTTTTTAACGTACGCTATTTAGATTATTTTAATTTTTGGTATTGATATTCATGTAATATATCATACAGCTAATTAAATAATCCTATTCGTTTAGGAATATTAGTTTTAAAATATTAAAACTCATTTTGACGTCAAAAACGGCTGTTTAAGACAAAATACTTGCAATAAACATTTTTATCGTAAATCATTTGATTTATTATGATTTTTGGTAATAATATTCATGTAATATTTTGTAAAGGTAATTTAATAAACGTGTTTGGGTAAAAATATTAGTTTTAATGTATTAAAACTCCTTATGAGTTCAAAATCGGCTGTTTAAAACGAAATACTTGCAATAAACATTGTTTATCGTACATTATTTGACTTATTTCAATTATTGGTTATAATGAAACCAGAGGAGGTTGGCATGCCAACTTCCAAGGGTTTGTTTAGGAGAGTAGGAGGGTCAATGGTGGACTCATGGCTAAGAGGTCTTTGGCTCTGAATGCGAGCACTCTTAGCCCGAGTTTGAATCCTAGTGTCTGGAAGACACTCTGGGTTTGGACTGACCCGTGACATATTTTAATTTTACTTTGATAAAAATTATTTAATAATATAAAATACAAAATAGTTGGGATAAATTTATATACTAAAAACTTAATAGTAAACCAATTTGTAACAAAATATAAAAAACTTAAAATGAATAAAGTAGTTAAAATTAGACAAAAATTACAATAAAAAAACTCAGGTATGAAAAAATCAATAAAATTTTATAAACTGTTATAAAATTTTATACAATGTTAACAAAATTCAAGAAAATACTTAAATGTGTCTAAAAACAATTTAAGTATCTTGCTTATAAAAAAAAGTCAATAAAATTAGTCACTAGCACACAGGAAAGTTGGTTCTACTGGAAGACAATAAACTTCACTCCAATTCTTTCCTCAGAACTCAGACTACTCTCACTCTAACAATGACCAAGCTTACAATACTCCCTTACTTGACTGAAGACTATTGTTATAGCAACAATTTCAAATTTAGCTTTCCGAACAACAAAGTGTTTCCAATTAAAAAATAGAAAATTGGAATAAAATAACGTATCGTTACATTACTTTTCCTCTCTTTTTTTTTTTTTTTTTTTTTTTTTAACATGCACCTATCTAATGAAGTATTGTTCTCAAAACAGTAAAACATATAAAAACACGCTAGTAAAGATGTGCAGTAACATCCCGCTTTCCTTCCTCACTCTCTTTAAGGAAAGAAAAGAATACGTAGGTAACAAAAAACAAAATATGTATAAATAACGTCATACTAAGATTATCGACAAAATAAATAAACCAAAATAACAAACATGGCGACAAAACCCATAAAATCAAATACAGTTACACATAACATTACGGTCATGTAAAATGTCAAACTTCTGAACATAAATCAATAAATTCCATAGAACAGCAATTAATAAAGTTTTCATTTTTTTTGTTGTGTTTTAGGGAATTTTTTCAATGTTTACAGTTGTTGTTAAATTTGCTTGGTTACTGTAAGTTACACAAGCAAGATTTCATTATTTATTTAAACTTCCCAACACAATAAAAGCAAACAAAAAATTAGTTTTTTTATAAAATAAAATGTTAGAATAAATCTCTATTTTTGATATGTTTTTTTTTTGTGTGTTAATAAAATAATCTTAAAGCCAAAATTTAAGATTTTGTTTCAAAAATTGTCATAAATTTAACAAGCAATAATTGTATTTAATAGTTCAACTTAGATACAAAAAAGTAAGAATAAATAAAATAAAAGTAAAAAAATCTTATTATCTTGTTATAAGTTAGTTTATATTTAGATAAACAAATCAACTCAAAAACAAAGCACATTTAAAACACAGAAATTTTTTATCCCAAATTACGTATAACTTGTTTAAAATTTTTTAAAATAATTATACGGATAAAACAGCTCAACAAGAAATATTAATAATTTTGGATATAAAATAAATAAAAAATAATTGTTACAGTCCAAACCCAAAATAATCCACCATACCATTGACCATGTCCTACTCGTCTGAACTATGGGTCTCTGCATAATTAACTGGCCCATGTGGTCTTAAATTATAACTATTAATACCTTCCAATTCATCAGTAAGATTTAACGGACCAACATAAGCTTTAGTATTTCCAATTGATACTTTCACAACTTGAGAATTTTTTATTATGTACAAAGAATGTTCTGTTGATTTATTTCTTACCACTTTGTATGGTCCTTCATACAACCTATCTAATTTCTTTCTGCTATTCTTTTTCAACCAAACATATCTACAATTAAAAAGGCCTGGCTGATAAAAAGGTGCATCATTTTTAGTTTTTCTGAACTTGCGGCTGATATCTGCCATGGAATTTACAAAGACCGCACATTCAATAGGAGATGGTCTGGTGATTTGATGAATTTCATCAACTTCATCAAAAAGAAGTCGGCCACTTAAATTTAAAGAGCATCCAAATGCATACTGGGCCGGGGTGTAAGGGGAACCTTCAATAAGTGAGTTGTTAATGGTGCAAGTAATTAATGGGAGGTGAAGAGCCCAATTTGTTTTGTCTTCAAGTGAACGAAAAGCCACATTGATTGTTCTATTCTGTCTTTCAACATAACCATTTGTCTGAGGCGTTCTTGAAGAGGTAAACCTTTGCTCAATTCCCAATTGTTTACACGCCTCTTGCAATAAAAATTTTTTAAATTCTTTACCGTTATCTGAAAGAACAACCTGAGGTACTCCATAATGCCCTACCCATTTTTGTATAAAGGCATCCCTAACAGTTATTGCTGTTTTATCTGGTATGGGAGCTGTTACCAATAACCCAGTTGCTCTATCTTTTATCATTAGAACATATTGATAGTCAACTGACTTATCCAATGGGCCTATAAGGTCTAAATGTAAAAATTGGAAACGTTGCGTGTTTGGCCTGTTATGTCTAGAAACTTTTGTCTGCTGACACGTGGCGCAGTTATTAACCCAGTGACTGATGTCATTCCTTAATTTAGGCCACCAGAAAGTTCTTGCTATGGCTTCTATGGACTTCTCAATACCCAAGTGAAGCCTGTTATGGGCTGCGTTGTACGCAGTCAGACGCAACGACTCAGGCAATATGACACGTTTAATTCCATCTTCTATAAAGAAAGCCATGTTTTCGTTTGTTGTGAACTGGACTTCTTTCTTTCAGAGGCGTGCTTGGTCAATAAGGCCTGGCTCCCTCCTTTGGAAAATTGCAATTGCCCCCTATCCAAAGTTTTAGGGCTAACAGATTCTACATCTGAGCTTGAAATATCCAAATCATAAACTTCTGGAGTTATTAATTGCTCACTGTTATCAAAATCATCTATGTCCAGCTCACTGTCACTAGTATCAGACTCCGAACTACACAAGTAATCCGGATCCTCTTGGTGTGCTCTAACATGCATGGCTGTAATCTGAGGCGGCCTGCTTAGAGCATCTGCAACTGTGTTGTTGGATCCGGCTATGTGTGCTACTTCTGGATCAAACTCTTTTATCAGCATGATGTACCGTTGTTCCATAGGTGACTGATCTTTTAGATTATTGTTAATGGCCCCAACCAATGCCTTGTTATCTGTCCTTATCAACAACCTCCTGCCAAGAATTCTATATTGAAAGTGTTTCAAGCTTAAATAAAGGGCACGAAGTTCCTTATAAAAAGTTGACCTAACAGTCTTAAGTGGTGGCAATTTCTTTGAAAAAAATGCCAAAGGACGCATCTCCCCATTCTTGCCTTCCTGCTCGAGGACTGCGCCAACATGGGTATCAGATGCATCTGAAAATAGCATTAGTGGTTTGTTATGATCTTCATAAGACAAGGTAGTCGTATGTGCTAAAATAGCCTTTGTGTTTTTAAAGGCTTGGATATGCCTATCTTTAAGGTTAATTTTAGCACGATTAGTAGATTTTGGACCTCCAGATAACTCATTGAGAGGTGCAGTTATTTCAGCAATCTTTGGAACAAAACGATGATAGTAATTCGCAAGACCTAAAAAACGTTTTAGGTCTCTTCGTGTGGTGGGAATAGGGTATTCCCGAATAGCCTCAACCTTTGAGTCTAAGACATTAAGTCCTTCAATGCTAACAGAATGACCTAAAAAATCTAGTTTTGTTTTAGCAAGATTGCATTTGTTTGTATTTAGATATAATCCATTGTCAGACAATATCTTAAAAACTGTCTTCAAATGAGAGATATGATCTTCCTCAGTTTTGGAAAAAATCAATATGTCATCCAGATAAATAAATGTAAAAGTTTGACAAGAAATAAAAATACTTTCCATCATCTGCTGAAATCTGGTAGGGGCATTTTTCAAGCCAAACGTGCAACGTTTTGGAATGAAAACTCCTTTATGCGTGATTATTGCAGCATACTTTTGAGAACTTATTTCTATTGGCAAGCTGTAATAAGCTTCTTTTAGATCCAGGGTAGAGAAAACACATGTACCTCCTGGAATGATTTCAGAAAGTTCGTCTATACAAGGTAGCGGATAAGATAAAGGACGTGTATGTGAATTTAGAATAGTGTAGTCAATGCAGACACGATAAGTCTTATCTTTCTTAGGTACACAAGTAACTGGAGAAGCACATGTATCCCCACTACCCCGGACCACAGCACCTCTCTCTAATAGATCAAAGAAATGATCTTTAATTACTTCTCTTGTACCACCGCATCTCCTGGCCTTGGTCATTTTAGGACAATAATTATCGACTATTATCTCTAGGGAATGATTGTGCTTTGGTGGTACAGTATAGTCAGGTTTCTTAGTAATTTCTGGAAATTTAGCAAGTAAGGCCTTACATCTTTCTTCTAAAGAATTTTTGCCTGAGTTTATCAGTTCGACACTGTTGATTGATGCAACTACAGGGCTGGGAAAGTCTGAAGCCACAAGGAGTTTTGTCTTCCGGCCTGAAATTGCTGAGCGTAATTGTGACTTGGCTGGCAGTATTTCTAATTCATTCGCTTTTAGAAAATCAAGTCCAATGATACCATAACCCCTTGACTCTGGAGTTATCCAAAAGGTATGTGTGAAATTACCTAGTTCACTAACATTAACTTCTATATCTGCACTCCCAACTGGGTGAATTACTGAGTCGCCTATTCCTTGGATACTTTTGCTATTAAGGAGAAAATATTTGTTAATACCATTAGTTAAAGATTTCGGTAAAAGTGATATCTCACTTCCAGAATCGATTAAAAATAACACATTTGTATTCAAATCTGAAACAAACTGAAGATTTTGTGGCAAATTATTAGGGTCAACAAAAGAGTTTTTGACCAATTTGAAAGTCCAGCGCAAAGGACGTTCGGGAGACTGTTTAACAGTCTCTGTAAGAGGACTTTTAATCCCGCCATCTGATCCTCTCACTGCGACGAAGACGGGAAGTCGTTTTTTGTTGGACGTTGAGTTCTGATACCTGCCATTTCACACGTCCCCGGGGCAGCGCATTCATAGGCGTTATTCCCAAACTTTCTATGTCTGTGACAGAGAGTACTTGAAGTCCCGTTGTTGCCTGTATTGTTGTGATTGCTATTATTTTGTCTGCCTTGATACCCATTGATAACAGGGGTATTGTTTTGGTGTGTCCGACCCTGGAAATTATCTCTAGGGTGGCCAATGACTCTAGTATCAGGAATAAAATTACAATCTTGATGGCCAAAATAGTTGTTTGCATTATTTTGGTAGCCAGAGTTTCGGTCTATATGTCTATAGCTATTCATGTGATAGTTAGATTTACTCTTTCTTTGACTTGGTCTATTAACATTGTAATTAATATTCCTTGAAGCCTCTATACTACGTTGGTGATTGGCATCACAAATATCCCTGCAACGACGCTTAAAATTTTCTATATCTAAGCTTAAGACTTCTCTCATTTTACCTTTTAAGTGTTCAGGAGCTAGGTGAATGTATAAAAACTTTCTTAAAGTGTTAGAGTCTTTCATTTCTGCCTCCCACTTCGTGACTTCTAGTTCCAAAGCTTGGCCGTTTAGATTGTTGAAATCAGGTCTAGGCAGAAGAACTCTACCAAGCTGACCATCCCTATTTGACAAGTAATCAATAAGACTCTTGTAACAACGTCTCCCATACTCGACAGTAGTGTAGAAATTTCTTATATCTTTATGTGGCCAGACTGAAGTCAAAATTTGGTAGCGCAATTGAGAGTCAAAAATTTCAAGACTTCGGCACATATCTTCAAAATAGCTTATTTCATCTCTAGGGTTAGCGGTAATATCTATCTTAATAATAGATTTAAGTTCAGAGATCCTATTGCTTAAATTGAATCCCCTATAACCACCCCCTGGCAAGTTAAAGTCAACAATGTTATTGAAATTTGAGTCAGGCTTGGAAGTTGTCCTCATTGAGTTACTATCAATATGATTATATTCACCACTGGCATTCACTAACCCATTGATTATTTTAGTTCTACTAGGACAGGTCTGCTGTAGAGGATCTCTGCAACTGGCTTGCATGTCAAGCTCAAGGTCATGTGCTTCTTTGTTTATTGACAACAAAGTTTTTTTTCTTTTTTGTAACTTTAACTCTTTGAGACGTTTAACTTGACGCTCAATTTCTAACTCAACCATCTGTAATTCTTGCTCAGTTGTTGCAGATGCTAAGTTGTCAAAGTTTATGGCTTGACTAATGTCTCGTACCTCACTGGACACTTGGTAGGGTAAACAGACCTTAGTACCTAAGTGGGTAGAATTAGTTGTGTTGTGATACCCACCTATATTATGTATGCTTAAATTAACCTTGATGTCAGGCTGAAACTGGCCCACTATGGCTATTGACTGTAATTTTGATTGTGATTTATTTTAGTATTACTATTAATGGTATATGGTATATAATCATTATGGGTATCATGCATAAAGCTAGCCATGATATGATCTGTGTGAAAATGTTGAGGGTCTTTACAACTTGTGTTAGGGTTTGGTAGGTTGTCTTTTAGTGTCAGATGTGACTTACTTTCCCCTACTATTGTTTGTACATTGTTAATATCATTTTTAGTAAATAACAAATTGTTCTGAGTTGTGATGGCCAAATCTGAATTTGGTGAAAAACATGGATCAATTTGACTGGTATGGTAAGACCCACTTAAACTTATGTTAGGTTGATGTGTATGACTGACCGAAAGGTCGTTATTCTTGTTCTCGAGGACGCCAATGAAACCAGAGGAGGTTGGCATGCCAACTTCCAAGGGTTTGTTTAGGAGAGTAGGAGGGTCAATGGTGGACTCATGGCTAAGAGGTCTTTGGCTCTGAATGCGAGCACTCTTAGCCCGAGTTTGAATCCTAGTGTCTGGAAGACACTCTGGGTTTGGACTGACCCTTGACATAGTTTAATTTTACTTTGATAAAAATTATTTAATAATATAAAATACTAAATAGTTGGGATAAATTTATATACTAAAAACTTAATAGTAAACCAATTTGTAACAAAATATAAAAAACTTAAAATGAATAAAGTAGTTAAAATTAGACAAAAATTACAATAAAAAAACTCAGGTATGAAAAAATCAATAAAATTTTATAAACTGTTATAAAATTTTATACAATGTTAACAAAATTCAAGAAAATACTTAAATGTGTCTAAAAACAATTTAAGTATCTTGCTTATAAAAAAAAGTCAATAAAATTAGTCACTAGCACACAGGAAAGTTGGTTCTACTGGAAGACAATAAACTTCACTCCAATTCTTTCCTCAGAACTCAGACTACTCTCACTCTAACAATGACCAAGCTTACAATACTCCTTTACTTGACTGAAGACTATTGTTATAGCAACAATTTCAAATTTAGCTTTCCGAACAACATAGTGTTTCCAATTAAAAAATAGAAAATTGGAATAAAATAACGTATCGTTACAATAATATTCATGTATTTTTTGTAAAGACGTTTTAAAAAACATCTACGGTTTAAAATATTAGTTTTAAAGTATTAAAACTCTTTTGAAGTCAAAATTGGCTGTTTAAGACGAAATACTTGTAGTAAACATTGTTTATTGTAAATTATTTGACTTATTTCGATTTTTGATTATAATATTCTTGTAATTTTTTGTACAGCTATGTTTATAAACTTCTTTGGTTAGTAATCTAACTTAAAGCATATTAAAAGTACTATTGATTTTATAAAAGGTTTTTTCAAACAATATACTTGAATTAGACAATTTTTAAGGTACATAATTTGAATTATTTTGATTATCGGTATTAATAATCTGATAATATATCATACAGCTAATTAAATAAACGTTTTCGGGTAAAAATATTAGTTTTAAAGTACTAAAACTCCTTTTGACGTAAAAATCGACTGTAAAATACGAAATACTTGGAATAAACATTGTTTCTCGTACATCTTTGATTTATTATGTTTTTTGGTTATAATACTTGTAATATTTTGTAAAGGTAATTTAGAAAACGTCTTCAGGTAAAGATATTAGTTTTAATGTATTAAAACTCCTTCTGAGTTCAAAATCGGCTGTTCAAGACGAAATACATGCAATAAACATTATTTACCGTATATTATTTGAGTTTTTGCGATTTTAGGTCGTAATATTCTTGTAATTTTTGGTACAGCTATGTTAATAATATTTTTTGGTTAGTAATCTAACTTTAAACATATTTAAACTACAATAGACGTTATAAAAGGCTCTTTCAACAAAAATACTTGTATTAAACTCTTTTTAACGTAAATTATTTAAATTATTTTGATTATTGGTATAAATAGTCATGTAATGTATCAAACAGCTAATTAAATAAACCTATTCGGTTGGGAATATTAGTTTGAATGTATTAAAACTCCTTTTGACGTCAAAAACGACTGTTTAAAACAAAATACTTGCAATAAACATTGTTTCATCTACATTATATGATTTATTATAATTTTTGGTAATATTATTCTTGTAATATTTCGTAAAAGTAATTTAATAAACGTCTTGGGTAAAAATATTTGTTTTATTTTATTAAAACTTCTTTTGAGTTCAAAATCGGCTGTTTATGACGAAATGCATGCAATAAACACTGTTTATCATATATTAATTGAGTTATTGCGATTTTAGGTTATAATAATCTTGTAATTTTTCGTACAGCTATGTTTATAAACTTCTTTCGTTAGTAATCTTATTTTAAACTTATTAAAAGTACTATAGACATTATTAAAGGCTGTATCAAACAAAATACTTCTAATAAACTCTTTTTAACGTACACTATTTCAATTATTTTGATTATTTGTATTTTTATTGCATCATAAAGCTAATCAAATGAACCTATTCGGTTAGGAATATAAGTTTTAAAGTTTTAAAACTCTTTTTAAGTTCAATATCGGCCATTTAAGACGAAATACTTGCAATAAACATTGTGTATCATACATTAATTGACTTATTTCAATTTTTGGTTATAATATTCTTGTAATTTTTCGTACAGCTATGTTTATAAACTTCTTTGGTTACTAATCCAACTTTAAACAATTAAAAAGTACTATAAACGTCATAAAAGGCTGTTTTAAACAAAACACTTGCATTAAACCCTTTTAAACGTATATTATTTTAATTATTTTGATTATTGGTCTAAAAATATTTATAATATATCATACAGCTAATTAAATAAACGTTTTCGGGTAAAAATATTAGTTTTAAAGTACTAAAACTCTTTTTGACGTCAAAATCGGCTATTTAATACGAAATACCTAGAATGAACATTGTTTCTCGTACATTTATGATTTATTATGATTTTTTGGTTATAAAACTTGTAATATTTTGTACAGGTAATTTAATAAACGTCTTCAGGTAAAAATATTAATTTTAATGTATTAAAACTCCTTTTGAGTTCAAAATCGGCTGTTCAAGACGAAAAACATGAAGTAAACATTGTTTATCGTATATTATTTGAGTTTTTGCAATTTTAGTTCATAATATTCTTGTAATTTTTGGTACAGCAATGTTAATAATATTCTTTGGTTAGTAATCTAACTTTAAACAAATTGAAACTACAATAGACGTTATAAAAGGCTGTTTCAACCAAAATACTTGTATTAAACCCTTTTTAACTTAAATTATTAAAATTATTTTGATTATTGGTATAAATAATCATGTAATATATCATACAGCTAATTAAGTAAACCTAATCGGTTAGGAATATTAGTTTTAAAGTATTAAAAGTCTTTTTGACGTCAAAATCCGCTGTTTAAGACGAAATACTTGGATAAACATTGTTTATCGTACATTATTATAGTTATTTTGATTTTTGGTATTAAGATTCATGGAATATATCATACACCTAATTAAATAAACGTTTTCGGTCAGTAATATTAGTTTTAAAGTAAAAAACTCCTTTGGCGTCAAAATCAGCTGTTAAGACAAAATACTTGCAATGAACATTGTTTATTGTAAATTATTTGATTTATTATAATTTTTAGTAAAAAATTTTTTGTAATATTTCCTAAAGTTAATTTAATAAACGTCTTAGGGTAAAAATATTAGTTTTAATGTAGTAAAACTCCTTTTGAGTTCAATATCGGCTGTTAAAGACAAAATACTTGCAAGAAACATGGTCTATCTTATATTATTTAAGTAATTGCGATTATAGGATATAATATTCTTGTAATTTTTTGTACAGCTATGTGAATAATTTTCTTTGGTTAGTAATCTAACTTTAAACATATTTAAACTACTATAGACGTTATAAAATGTTGTTTAAACCAAAATACTTCTATCAAACCCTTTTTAACGTTCACTATTTGAATTATTTTGATTATTGGTATTAATATTCATGTATTATATCATACAGCTAATTAAATAAACTTATTCGGTTAGGAATATTAGTTTTAAAGTACTAAAACTCTTTTTTACGACAAAATCGGCTGTTTAAAACTAAAACTTGCAATAAACATTGTTTATCTTACATTATGTGAGTTTTTTCGAATTTTGGTTATTATATTCTTGTAAAATTTTGTACAGGTAATTTAATAAATATCTTCGATTAAAAATACTAGTTTTAAAGTATAAAAACTCATTTTGACGTCAAAATCGGCTGTTTAAGACGAAATATTTGCATAATCATTGTTTATCGTACATTATTACATTTAATATGATTTTAAATATTAATTTTCTTGTAATATATCATACAGCTAATTAAATAAACTTATTTGGTTGGGAATATTAGTTTTAACGTATTAAAGTTCCTTTTCAAGTCAAAAACGGCTGTTTATAACAAAATACTTGTAATAAACATTGTTTCTCGTACATCACTTAATTTATTATGATTTTTGGTAATAATATTCTTGTAATATTTTGTAAAGGAAATTTAATAAACGTCTATAGGTTAAAAATATTAGTTTTAATGTATTAAATCTTGTTTTGAGTTCAAAATTGGCTGTTTAAGACGAAATACTTTCAATAAACATTGTTCATCGTATATTATTTGAGTTATTGCGATTTTAGGTTATTATATTCTTGTAATTTTTCGTTCAAGCTATGTTAATAATATTATTTAGTTAGTAATATAACTTTAAACATATTGAAACTACTATAGACGTTATAAAAGGCTGTTTCAACCAAAATACTTGTATTAAACTCTTTTTAACGTACAGTATTTGAATTATTTTGATTATTGATATTTAAATTTATGTAATATATCATACAGCTAACTAAATAAACCTATTTGGTTAGGAACATTAGTTTTAAAGTATTAAAACTCTTTTTGACGTCAAAATCGGTTGTTTAAAACGAAATACTTGCAATAAATATTGTTTATCGTACATTATTTAAGTTATTTCGAGTTTTGGTTTCAATATTCTTGTAATATTTTGTACAGGTCTTCAGTTAAAAACACTATTTTTAAAATTCAAAATCTTCTTTTGACGTCATAATCGGCTAATTACGACGAAATACTTGCATAAACATTGGTTATCGTACATTATTACAAATATTATAATTTTTGAATTAATGTTCTTGTAATATATCATACAGCTAATTAAATAAACTTATTCGCTGAGGAATATTAGTTTCAACGTATTAAAACTCTTTTGACGTCAAAAACGGTTGTTTAAGACAAAATAATTGTAATAAACATTGTTTCTCGTATATTATTTGATTTATTATGATTTTTGGTAATAAAATTCTTGTGATATTTTGTAATGGTAATTTAGTAAACGTCTTCGGGTAAAAGTATTAGTTTCAATGTATTAAAACTGCTTTTGAGCTCAAATCGGCTATTTAAAACGAAATATTGCAATAAACATTGTTTATCGTATATTATTTGAGTTAATGCGATTCTAGGTTATAATATTCATGTATTTTTTCGTACAGCTATGTTTGAAAAATTATTTAGTTAGTAATTTACTTTTAAACATATTAAAACTACTATAGACGTTATAAAAGGCTGTTTCAACCAAAATAATTGTATTAAATCCTTTTTAATGTACACTATTTAAATTATTTTGATTATTGGTATTAATATTTATGAAATATAACATACAGCAAAATAAATTAACCTATTCGGTAGGGAATATAAGTTAAAAAGTATTAAAAGACTTTTTGACGTCAAAATCGGCTGTTGAAGACGAAATACTTGTAGTAAACATTGTTTGTCGTACATTAATTGAGTTATTTCGATTTTTAGTTATAATATTCTTGTAATTTTTCGTAAAGCTATGTTAAAAACTTCTTAGGTTAGTAATCTTACTTTAAACATACAAAAAGTACCATAGACTTTATAAAAGGCTGTTTCATTTAAAATTCTTGTTTTAAATCCTTTTTAACGTACACTATTTGAATTATTTTGATTATTGGTATTAATATTCATCTATTATATCATACTGCTAGTTAAATGAACCTATACGGTTAGGAAAATTCGTTTAAAAGTATTAAAACACATTTTAAAAGTACTATAGACGTAATAATATGCTGTTTTCAACAAAACAATTGAATAACCCCTTTTTTATCGTACATTAATTAAATTATTTTAATTATTGGTATTAATATTCTTGTAATATATCACACAGCTAATAAAATAAACATATTTAGTTAGGAATATTAGTTTTAAAGTATTAAAACTCCTTTTGACGTCAAAATTGGCTGTTTAAGACGTAATGGTTGTAATAAACATTGTTTATCGTACATTATTCGAGTTATTATGATTTTTGGTAATAATATTCATGTAATTTTTGGTAATGGTAATTTAATAAACGTTTTCGGGTAAAAATAATAGTTTTAAAGTATTAAAACTCTTTTTAAGTTTAAAATCGGCTGTTTAAAACGAAATACTAGCAATAAACATTGTTTATCGTACATTATTTGAGTTACTTTGATTTTTAGTTATAATATTTAAGTTATTTTTCGTAAAGGTAATTAAATAAATCTGTTCGTTTAAAAATATTAGTTTTAAAGTATTAAAACTTCTTTCAACGTCAAAATCGGCTATTAAAGAAGAAATACTTGCAATAAACATTGTATATCGTACATTATTTGAGTTCTTTAATTTTTGGTATTAATATTATTGTAATATTTCGTCAAAGTAATTTAATAAACTACTTCGGTTGAAAATATTAGTTTTAAAGTATTAAAATTCCTTTTGACGTCTAAATTGGCTATTTAAGACGAAATATTTGCATTACATATTGTTTATTGTACATTTATTGAGTTCTTTCGATTTTTGGTTATTATATTTTTGTAATTTGTGGTACAGCTATGTTTATAAACTTCTTTGGTTACTAATCAAACTTTAAACATATTTAAAGTACTATAGACGTTATAAAAGGCTGTTTCAAACAAAACACTTGTATTAAACCCTTTTTAACGTACACTATTTGAATTATTTTGATTATTAGTATTAATATTCTTATAATATATCATAAAGCTAATTGAATGAACCTATTCGGTTAGGAATATTACTTTTAAAGTATTAAAATTCCTTTTGACGTCAAAATTGGCTGTTTAAGACGAAATACTTGCAGTAAATATTGTTTATTGCTCATATATGAGTTATTTTGATTTTTGATTACTATATTCGTGTAATTTTTCGTACAGCTATGTTTATAAACTTCTTTGGTTAGTAATCTAACTTTAAACATATTTAAAGTTCTATAGACGGTATAAAAACCTGTTTCAAAGAAAATACTTGTATTAAACCCTTTTCAACGTACATTATTTGAATTATTTTGATTAAAGATATAATATTCTTATAATATATCTTACAGCTAATTAAATGAACCTACTCGGTTAGAAATATTAGCTTTAAAGTATTAAAACTCCTTTTGACGTCAAAATCGGCTGTTTAAAACTAGATACTTGCAGTAAACATTGTTTATCTTACATTTTTTGTGTTATTTATATTTTTGGTTACAATATTCTTGTAATTTTTCGTATAGCTATGTTTATAAACTTCTTTGGTTAGTAATCCAACTTTAAACATATAAAACGTTCTATAGACGTCATAAAAGGCTTTTTTAACAAACCACTTGTACTAAACCATTTTTAACATACATCAGTTGAATAATTTTAATTATTAGTATTAATATTCTTATAATAAATCTTACAGCTAATTAAATGATTCTTTCGGTTAGGTATATCTGTTTTAATGCATTAAAACTATTTTTGACGTCAAAATCGTTGTTTAAGACGAAATACTTGGAATAATTTGATTTCTTATGATTATTGGTAGTAATATTTTTGTAATATTTCGTAAAAGTAATTTAATAATTGTCTTCGGTTAAAAATATTAGTTTTAAAGTATGAAAACTCCTTTTGACGTCTATATCGGCTGTTATAGACGAAATACTTGAAATAAACATTGTTTATTGTACATTATTAAAGTTATAATAATTTTTAGTACTCATATTCTTGTAATGTATCATACAGCTAATTAGATTAACCTATTCGGTATAAAATATTTGTTTTAAAGTATTAAAATACTTTTTGACATCAAAATCGGCTGTTGAAGACGAAATACTTGCAGTAAACATTGTTTATTGTACACTAATTGAGTAATTTCGATTTTTGGTTATAATATTCTTGTAATTTTTTGTACAGGTATGTTTATATACTTCTTTGTTTAGTAATCTAATATTAAACATATATAAACTACTAAAGACGTTATAGAAGGCTGTTTCAAACAAAATACTTTTGTTAAACCCTTTTTAACGTATATTATTTCAATTATTTTGATTATTGGTATTAATAATCTTATAATATATCATAAAGCTAATTAAATAAACCTTTTCGCTTAGGAATATTCGTTTAATCGTCAAAATCGGCTGTTTAAGGCGAAATACTTGAATTTAACATTGTTTATCATACACTATTTGAGTTATTTCGAATTTCGATTATAATATTCTTCTAATATTTTCTACAGGTAATATAATAAATATATTTTGTAAAAATACTAGTTTTAAAGTTCAAAAACTACTTTTAACGTCAAAAGCAGCTGTTTAAGACGAAATACTTGCATAAACATTGTTTATCGTACAATTTTACAGTTATTATAACTTTTGGTATTATTAATTTGTAATTAATCATACAGCTAATTAAATAAATTTATTCTGTTGAGAATATTAGTTTCAACGTATAAAAACTCCTTTTAACGTCAAAAACGGCTGTTTAAGACAAAATACTTGCAATAAACATTGTTTTTTGTGCTTTATTTGAGTTATTATGATTTTTGGTAATAATGTTCTTCTAATGTTTCGTAAAGGTAATTTAATAAACGTCTTCGGGTAAAAATATTAGTTTTAATGTATTAAAACTCATTTTGAGTTAAAAATCCACTGTTTAAGACGAAATACTTGCAATAAACATTGTTTATTGTACATTAATTGAGTTATTTCTATTTTTTGTTATAATATTCTTTTAATTTTGTAAAGGTATTTTAATAAACGTCTTTAGTTAAAATATTAGTTTTGAAGTATTAAAACTCCTTTCGACGTCAAAATCGAGTGTTTAAGAAGAAATACTTGCAATAAGCATTGTTTGGTGTTTATTATTTGAGTTATTTCGGTTTTTGGTTATAATAATCTTGTCATACTTCGTACATGTAATTTTATAAATATCTTCGGTTAAAAATACTAGTATTAAAACTCCTTTTGACGTCTAAATCGGCTGTTTAAGACGAAATATTTGCAATAAACATTGTTTATCTTTTATTTTTTGAGTTATTTCGATTTTTGGTAATAATATTATTGTAAGATTTCATAAATTAAATAAAATAATTCCTTTGGTTAAGAATATTAGTTTTTAAGTAGTGAAACTCTTTTTGACGGCTGTTTAAGACGAAATACTTGCAGTAAACTTTGTTTATTGTACATTATTTGAGTTATTTGATTTTTGTTATAATTTTCTTGTAATTTTTTGTAAAGCTAATTCAATAAAGGATTTCGGTTAAATATACTAGTTTTAAAGTACTAAAATTCCTTCTGATGTCAAAATAGGCTGTTCAATACGAAATACTTGCAGTAAACATTTTTTATCGTACTATGTTTGAGTTATTTCGATTTTTGTTTATAATATTCTAGTAAATTTTCTTAAAGCTATGTTTTTAAACATTTTAGGTTAGTAATCTAACTTTAAACATATTAAAAGTAGCATAGACGTTATGAAATGCTGTTTTATTCAAAATACTTGTATTAAACCCTTTTTAACGTACAGTATTTGAATTATTTTTGTTATTGGTATTAATATTCTTATAATATATCATACAGCTAATTAAATGAACCTATTCGGTTAGTAATATTCGTTTATAAGTATCAAAACTCATTTTGACGTCCAAATCGGCTGTTTAAGACTAAATACTTGCAGTAAACTTTGTTTATTGTACATTATTTGAGTTATTTCGACTTTTGGTTATAATATTCTTGTAATTTTTGTAAAGGTTTTTTTATAACTTTTATGGTTAGTAATCCAACTTTAAACATATTAAAAGTACTATAGTCGTCATAAAAGGTTGTTTCAAACAAAACACTTGTATTAAACTTTTTTTAATGTACATTATTTAAATTATTTTGATTATTAGTATTAATATTCTTAAAATATGTCATACAGCTAATTAAATAAACGTTTTCGGGTAAAAATATTAGTTTTAAAGTATTAAAACTACTTTTGACCTCAAAATCGGCTGTTTTATACGAAATACTTAGAATAAACATTGTGTACCATACATTATTTGATTTATTATGATTTTTGGTGATAATGTTCTTGTAATATATCGTAAAAGTAATTTAATAATCGACTACGGTTAAAAATATTTGTTTTAAAGTATAAAAACTCTTTTTGTCGTTTGAATCGGCAGTTTTATAAAAAAAACTTTTATATTAAAAATCATAATAACTGTAATAATGTACGATAAACAATGTTAATGCAAGTATTTCGTTTAAAACAGCCGATTTAAACGTCAAAAAGAGTTTTCATACTTTATAACTAATATTTTTAATCGAAGTCGATTATTAAATTACTTTTACGAATTATTACAGAAATATTATTACCAAATATCGAAATAACTCAAATAATGTACGATATACAATCTTTATGGCAAGTATTTCGTCTTTAAGAGTTAATTTAGACGTCAAAAGGAGTTTTAATGCTTTAAAACGAATATTGCTAACCGAATAGGTTCATTTAATTAGCTGTATGATATATTATAAGAATATTAATACCAATAACCAAAATAATTCATATAGTGTACGTTAAAAAGGGTTTAATACAAGTATTCAGAATGAAACAGCATTTTATAACGTCTATGCTACGTTTAATATGTTTAAAATTAGATTACTAACCAAAAAAGTTTATAAATACTTTAAAAGTAAAATTTTCAACCGAAGTAGATTATTAATTAATTTTTACGAAATATTACAATAATATTAATACCTAATAACGAAAAAACTCAAATAATGTACGATATACAATGTTTATTGCAAGTATTTCGTCTTTAGCAGCCAATTTAGACGTCAAAGGGAGTTTTAATACTTTAAAACTAATATATTTAAAAGAAGTCGTTTATTAAACTACTTTTACGATATATTACTAGAACATTATTACCAAAAATCATAATAAATTAAATAATGTATGATAAACAATGTTTATTCTAAGTATTTCGTATAATACAGCCGATTTTGAGGTCAAAAGTAGTTTTAATACTTTAAAACTAATACTTTTACCCGAAAACGTTTATTTAATTAGCTGTATGCTATATTTTGAGAATAATAATACTAATAATCAAAATAATTTAAATAATGTACATTAAAAAAGTTTAATACAAGTGTTTTGATTGAAACAGCCTTTTATGACGACTATAGTACTTTTAATCTGTTTAAAATTGGATTACTTACCAAAGAAGTTATAAAAATACCTTTACAAAAATTACAGTAATATTATAACCAAAAATCGAAATAACTTAAATAATGTACAATAAACAAAGTTTACTGCAAGTTTTTGTCTTGAACAGCCGATTTTGACGTCAAAAATAGTTTTAATGCATTAAAACAAATATTCCAAACCGATAAGGTTCATTTAATTAGCTTTATGATATATTACATGAATATTAATAACAATAATCGAAATAATTTAAGTTACGTTAAAAAGGGTTTATTACAAGTATTTTAATTGAAACAGCCTTTTATAACGTTTATAGTAGTTTCAATATGTTTAAAGTTAGATTAATAACCAAAGAAGTTTAAAAACCTAGCGGTAAGAAAAGTTACAAGAATATTATAATTAGAATTTGATTGACTCAAATAATTTACAAAAAATAATATTTACTGCAATTATAAAGTCTTAAACAGCTAATTTTACCTTCCAAAGAAGTTTTAATACTTTAAAACTAATATTCCTAACCGGATAAGTTCATTTAACTAGCTGTATGACATATTAAAAGAATTTTAGTACAAATGATTAAAATAATTCAAATAGTGTACGTTAAAAAGGGTTTAATCGGTTATTTTGGTTGAAACATCCTTTTATAACGTCTAAAGTAGTTTCAATATGTCTTAAGTTAGATTACTAACCAAAGAATTTTATTATCATAGCTGTACGAAAACTTACAAAAATATTATACCAAAAATTATAATAATTTTAATAATGTGCACGAAACAATGTTTACTGCAAGTATTTCGTATCAAACAGCCTATTTTGACGTCTGAAGAAATTTTAGTACTTCAAAACTAATATTCCTATCCGAAGGCATTATTTTAATTAATTTTATGAATTATTACAATAATATTATTACCAAACATTGAAATAATTCAAATAATTAACGAAAAAGAATGCTTATTGCAAGTTTTTCTTCTTAAACATTCAATTTTGACGTCAAAAAAAGAGTTTTAATACTTTAAAACTAATATTTTAAACCGTAGATGTTTTTTAAAACGTCTTTACAAAAAATACATGAATATTATAACCAATAATTGAATTGAGTCAAATAATGTACGATAAACAATGTTTATTGCAAGTATTTCGTCTTAAACAGCCGATTTTGAACTCAAAAGGAGTTTTAATACATTAAAACTAATATTTTTACCCAAAGACGTTTATTAAATTACCTTTACAAAATATTACATGAATATTATTACCAAAAATCATAATAAATCAAATGATGTACGATAAAAATGTTTATTGCAAGTATTTTGTCTTAAACAGCCGTTTTTGACGTCAAAAGTAGTTTTAATACACTGAAAATGATATTTCCAAACAAATAAGTTTATTTAGTTCGCTGTATAATATATTACACGAATATCAATACCAAAAATTTAAATAATCTAATTAGTGTACGTTAAAAAGAGTTTAATACAACTCTTTTACTTGAAACAGCCTTTTTTAACGTCTATAGTAGTTTTATTACGTTAAAGTTAGATTACTAACTAAATAATATTATTAACATAGCTGTACCAAAAATTACAAGAATATTATAACCTAAAATCGCAATAACTCAAATATTTTACGATAAAAAAGGTTTATTGCAAGTATTTTGTCTTAAACAGCCGATTTTGAACTTAAAAGGAGTTTTAATACATTAAAACTAATATTTTTTCCCCAAAGACGTTTATTAAATTACCTTTAACGAAAATTACAAGAATATTATTACCAAAAATCATAATAAATCAAATAATGTACGAGAAACAATGTTTATTACAAGTATTTTGTCTTAAACAGCCGTTTTTGACGTCAAAAGGAGTTTTAATACGTTGAAACTAATATTCCTAACCGAATAAGTTTATTTAATAAGCTGTATGATATATTACAAGAATATTAATATTTAAAATTATAATAAATGTAATAATGTACGATAAACAATGATTATGCAAGCATTTCGTTATAAACAGCCGATTTTGACGTCAAAAAGACTTTTAATACTTTGAAACTAATACTCCTAAGCGATTAGGTTTATTTAATTAGCTTTATGATATATTATAAGATTATTAATACCAATAAACAAAATAATTCAAATAATGTACGTTAAAAAGGGTTTAACACAAGTATTTTGTTTGAAACAGCCTTTTATAACGTCTATAGTACTTTTGATATGTTTAAAATTAGATTACTAACCAAGGAAGTTTATAAACATAGCTGTACAAAAAATTACATAAATATTATAACCAAAACTCGAAACAACTCAATTAGTGTATGATAAACATAGTTTACTACAAGTATTTCTTCTTAGACAGCCGATTTCGACGTCGAAAAGACTTTTAATATTTTAAAACTAATATTCTACATCGAATAGGTTAATTTAATTAGCTGTATGATACATTACAAGAATATTAATACCAAAAATTATAATAAATTTAATAATGTACAATAAACAATGTTTGTTGCAAGTAACATAACCAAAAATTGAAATACGTCAAATAATGTACGATAAACAATGTTTATTGCAAGTATTTCGTCTTAAACAGCAGATTTTGATGTCAAAAGGAGTTTTAATACATTAAAACTAATATTCCTAAACGAATAGATTTATTTAATTAGCTGTACGATATATTACATGAATATTAATACCAAAAATTAAAATAATCTAAAAAGTGTACGTTAGAATGAGTTTAATACAAGTTTTTTGGTTGAAACAGCCTTTTATAACGTCTATAGTAGTTAAAATATGTTCAAAGTTAGATTACTAACCAAATAATATTATTAACATAGCTGTACGAAAAATTACAAAAATATTATAACCTAAAATCGCAATAACTCAAAAAATTTACGATAAACAAGGTTTAATGCAAGTATTTCGTCTTAAACAGCCGTTTTTGACGTCAAAAGACTTTTAATACGTTGATACTTATATTCTTAACCGAATAAGTTTATTTAATTAGCTGTTAGTATATTACAAGAATATTAATACTAAAATCATAATTAATGTAATAATGTATGATAAACAATGTTTATGCAAGTATTTCGTCTTAAACAGCCGATTTTGACGTCAAAAGGAGTTTTTATTCATTAAAATAGTATTTTTAACCGAAGATATTTATTAAATTACCTGTACAAAATATTACAAAAATATTATAACCAAAGTTTTTAATAACTCAAATAATGTACGATGAACAATGTTTATTGCAAGTATTTCGTTTTAAACAGCTGATTTTGATGTAAAAAAGAGTTTTAATACTTTAAATTACTAACTAAATAATTTTTCAAACATAGCTGTACGAAAAAATACAAGAATATTATAACCTAGAATCGCATTAACTCAAATAATATACGATAAACAACGTTTATTGCAATATTTCGTTTTAAACAGCCGATTTGAGCTCAAAAGCAGTTTTAATACATTGAAACTAATACTTTTACTCGTAGACGTTTACTAAATTACCTTTACAAAATATTACAAGAATTTTGATACCAAAAATCATAATAAATCAAATAATATACGAGAATCAATGTTTCTTACAATTATTACTAATATTATACTATAAATATATACTATATATATTACTAATATTCCTCACCGAATAAGTTTATTTAATTAGCTGTATGATATATTACAAGAACATTAATTCAAAAATCATAATATTTGTAATAATGTACGATAACCAATGTTTATGCAAGTATTTCGTCGTAATTAGCCGATTATGATATCAGAAGGAGATTTCGAATTTTAAAAATAGTGTTTTTAACCGAAGATACCTATTAAATTACCTGTACAAAATATTACAAGAATATTGAAACCAAAACTCGAAATAACTTAAAAATGTAAACAATATTTATTGCAAGTATTTCGTTTTAAACAACCGATTTTGACGTCAAAAAGAGTTTTAATACTTTAAAACTAATATTCATAACCAAATAGGTTTATTTAGTTAGCTGTATGATATATTACATAAATTTTAATATCAATAATCAAAATAATTCAAATAGTGTACGTTAAAAAGGGTTTAATACAAGTATTTTGGTTGAAACAGCCTTTTATAACGTCTATAGTAGTTTCAAT
The DNA here is from genome assembly GCF_965202585.1 of Thalia democratica. Taxonomy (NCBI): domain Eukaryota; kingdom Metazoa; phylum Chordata; class Thaliacea; order Salpida; family Salpidae; genus Thalia; species Thalia democratica. The sequence goes on along the minus strand of NC_139169.1, from coordinate 51,673,261 downwards.
ATGTTTAAGTTATATTACTAACTAAATAATATTATTAACATAGCTTGAACGAAAAATTACAAGAATATAATAACCTAAAATCGCAATAACTCAAATAATTTCCGATTTAAAAGGTTTATTGAAAGTATTTCGTCTTAAACAGCCAATTTTGAACTCAAAAGAAGATTTAATACATTAAAACTAATATTTTTAACCTATAGACGTTTATTAAATTTCCTTTACAAAATATTACAAGAATATTATTACCAAAAATCATAATAAATTAAATAATGTACGAGAAACAATGTTTATTACAAGTATTTTGTTATAAACAGCCGTTTTTGACGTCAAAAGGAACTTTAATACGTTAAAACTAATATTCCCAACCAAATAAGTTTATTTAATTAGCTGTATGATATATTACAAGAAAATTAATATTTAAAATCATAATAAATGTAATAATGTACGATAAACAATGATTATGCAAGTATTTCGTCTTAAACAGCCGATTTTGACGTCAAACGAAGTTTTTATACTTTAAAACTAGTATTTTTAATCGAAGATATTTATTAAATTACCTGTACAAAATTTTACAAGAATATTATAACCAAAATTCGAAAAAACTCACATAATGTACGTTAAAAAGGGTTTAATAGAAGTATTTTGGTTTAAACAACATTTTATAACGTCTATAGTAATTTAAATATGTTTAAAGTTAGATTACTAACCAAAGAAAATTATTCACATAGTTGTACAAAAAATTACAAGAATATTATATCCTATAAACGCAATTACTTAAATATAATTACGTTAAAAAGGGTTTAATAGAAGTATTTTGGTTTAAACAACATTTTATAACGTCTATAGTAATTTAAATATGTTTAAAGTTAGATTACTAACCAAAGAAAATTATTCACATAGCTGTACAAAAAATTACAAGAATATTATATCCTATAAACGCAATTACTTAAATAATATACGATGAACAATGTTTATTGCAAGTATTTTGTCTTTAACAGCCGATATTGAACTCAAAAGGAGTTTTACTACATTAAAACTAATATTTTTACCCAAAACATTTATTAAATTAACTTTACGAAATATTACAAAAATATTTTTACTAAAAATTATAATAAATCAAATAATTTACAATAAACAATGTTTATTGCAAGTATTTTGTCTTAACAGCTGATTTTGACGTCCAAGGAGTTTTTTTACTTTAAAACTAATATTACTGACCGAAAACGTTTATTTAATTAGCTGTATGATATATTCCATGAATCTTAATACCAAAAATCAAAATAACTATAATAATGTACGATAAACAATGTTTATCCAAGTATTTCGTCATAAACAGCGGATTTTAACCTCAAAAAGACTTTTAATACTTTAAAACTAATATTCCTAACCGAATAGGTTTACTTAATTAGCTGTATGATATATTACATGATTATTTATACCAATAATCAAAATAATTTTAATAATTTAAGTTAAAAAGGGTTTAATACAAGTATTTTGGTAGAAACAATAATAGTTTTTAAGTATTTAAACTTCTTTTGACGTCTAAATCGGCTGTAATAGACAAAATACTTGCAATGAACATTGTATATCGTACATTATTTGACTTATTTCGATTTTTGGTTATAATATTATTTTAATATTTCGTAAAGTTAATTTAATAAACGTCTTTGGATAAAAATATTAGTTTTAATGTATTAAAACTCCTTTTGAGTTCAAAATCGGCTGTATAAGACAAAATACTTGCAATAAACATTGTTCATCGTATATTATTTAAGTAATTGCGATTATAGGATATAATACTCTTGTAATTTTTTGTACAGCTATCTTGATAATATTCGTTGGTTAGTAATCTAATTTTAAACATATTTTAACTACTATAGACGTTATAAAATGCTGTTTCAACCAAAATATTTCTATTAAACCCTTTTTAACGTTCACTATTTAAATTATTTTGGTTATTGGTATTAATATTCATGTAATACATCATACAGTAAACTATATAAACCTATTCGGTTAGGAATATTAGTTTTAAAGTATTAAAACTCTTTTTTACGTCAAAATCGGCTGATTAAAACGAGATACTTGCAATAAACATTGTTTATCGTACATTATTTGAGTTTTTTCGAAATTTGGTTAAATTATTTTTTTAATATTTTGTACAGGTAATTTAATAAATTTCTTTGGTTGAAAATACTATTTTTGAAGGATAAAAACTACCTTTGATGTAAAAATCGGCTGTTTAAGACGAAATACTTGCATAAACATTGTTTATCGTACATTATTACATTATTTATTATTTTTGTATTAATATTCTTGTAATATATCATACAGCTAATTAAATAAACTTATTTGGTTGGGAATATTAGTTTCAACGTATTAAAACTCCTTTTGATGTCAAAAACGGCTGTTTAAGACAAAATTTTTGTAATAAACATTGTATTCGTACATTATTCGATTTATTATGATTTTTACTAATAACATTCTTGTACGATTTCGTAAAGGTAATCTAATAAATGTCTTCGGGTAAAAATACTAGTTTTAATTAACTAAATCTCCTTTTGAGTTCAAAATCGGCTGTTTAAGACGAAATACTTGCAATAAACCTTGTTTATCGTAAATCATTTGAGTTATTGCGATTTTAGGTTATAATATTTTTGTAATTTTTTGTACAGCTATATTTATAATATTATTTGGTTAGTAATCTAACTGTCAACATATTAAAACTACTATAGACGTTATAAAAGGCTGTTTCAACCAAAATACTTGTATTAAACTCTTTTTAACGTACACTATTTGTATTATTTTGATTTTTGGTATAAATATACATGTAATATATCATACAGCTAATTAATTAAACCTATTCGTTTAGGAATATTAGTTTTAAAGTATTTAAACTCTTTTTGACTTTAAAAACGGCTGTTTAAGACAAAATATTTGCAATAACATTGTTTATTGTATATTATTTGATTTATTATAATTTTTTGTAACAATTTTCATGTAATTTTTTATAAAGATAATTTAATAAACGTCTTCGGGTAAATATATTAGTTTAAATGTATTTAAAACTCCTTTTGAGTTCAAAATCGGCTATTTAGGACGAAACACTTGCAATAAACATTGTTTATCGTACATTATTCGAGTTATTTCAATTTTTTGTTATAATATTCATGTAAATTTTGTAAAGGTATTTAAAAAAACGTCTTCGGTTGAAAATATTAGTTTTAAATTATTAAAACTCCTTCCGACAACAAAATCGAGTGTTAAAGAAGAAATACTTGCAATAAGCATTGTTTTTCGTCTATTATTTGAAATATTTCGATTTTTGGTTATAATATTCTTGTCATACTTCGTACATGTATATTAATAAATGTCCTCAGTTAAAAATACTAGTATTAAAACTCCTTTTGACGTCAAAATCGGCTGTCTAAGACGAAATACTTGCAATAAACATTGTTTATCGTACATTATTTGAGTTATTTCGATTTTTAGTTATAATATTATTGTAGTTTTTTGTACAGCTATGTTAATAAACTTTTTTAGTTAGTATTCTAACTTTAAACATATTGAAACTACTAAAGACGTTATAAAAGGCTGTTTCGACTAAAATACTTGTATTAAACCCTTTTAGACGTACACTATTTGCATTATTTAGATTATTGTTATTAATTTTCATGTAATATATCATACAGCTAATTTATTGAAGCTTTTTGGTTAGGAATATTTGTTTTAATGAATTAATATAAAAACTCTTTTTAACGTCCAAATAGGCTGTTTAAAACATAATATTTGCAATAAACATTGTTTATCGTACATTATTATTTCGAGTTTTAGTTATAATATTCTTCTTATATTTGGTACAGGTAACTTAATAAATACCTTTGTTTAAAAATATTATTTTTAAAATGAAAAAACTCTTTTGACGTCAAAATCGGCTGTTTAAGATGAAATACTTGGATAAACATTGTTTATAGTACATTATTACAAATATTATGATTATTAGTAATAATATTCTTGTAATATATCATACAGCTAATAAAATAAACTTATTCGGTTGGGAATATTAGTTTCAACGTATTAAAACTCCTTTGACGTCAAAAACGGCTGTTTAAGACAAAATACTTGTAATAAACAATGTTTCTCGTATAATATTTGATTTATTATGATTTTTGCTAATAATATTCTTGTAATATTTCGTAAAGGTAATTTAATAAACGTCTTTGGGTAAAAGTATTAGTTTCAATGTATTAAAACGCCTTTTGAGCTCAAAATCGGCTGTTTAAGACGAAATACTTCCAATAAACATTGTTTATCGTATATTATTTGAGGTATTGCGATTTTAGGTTATAATATTCTTGTAAATTTTCGTACAGCTATGTTAATAATATTCTTTGGTTTGTAATCTAATTTTAAACATATTGAAACTACTAAAGACGTTATAAAAGGCTGTTTCAACCAAAATACTTGTATTATTTTCTTTTTAGCGTACACTATTTAAATTATTTTGGTTATTGGTATTAATATTAATGTAATATATCATACAGCTAATTAAACAAACCTATTTGGTTAGGAATATTAGTTTTTAAGTATTAAAACTTCTTTAGACGTCAAAATCGGCTGTTTAAAACGAAATACTTGCAATAAACATTGTTTATCGTACATTATTTAAGTTATTTCGATTTTTGGTTATAATTTACTTGTGATATTTTGTTCAGGTAATTTAATAAATACCTTTGGTTAAAAATACTAGTTTTAAAGTAAAATAACTCATTTCGACATCAAAATCTGCTGTTTAAGACGAAATACTTGAATAAACATTGTTTTTCGTACATTATTACAGTTATTTTGATTTTTAGTATTAATATTCTTGTAATATATTATACAGGGAACTAAATAAACTTATTCGTTTGGGAATATTATTTCAGTGTATTAAAACTACTTTTGACGTCAAAAACGGCTGTTTAAGCAAAATATTTGCAATAAACATTGTTTATCGTAATATATTTGATTTATTATGATTTTTAGTAATAATTTTATTGTAATGTTTAGTAAAGTTAATTTAATAAACGTTTTCGGTTAAAAATATTAGTTTTAATGTATTAAAACTCCTTTCGAGTTCATAATCGGCTGTTTAAGACAAAATACTTGCAATAAACATTGTTCATCGTATATTATTCGAGTTATTGCGATTATAGGATATAATATTCTTGTAATTTTTCGTACAGCTATGTTAATAAACTTCTTTGGTTAGTAATCAAACTTAAAACATATTAAAAGAGTACTATAGACGTAATAAAAGGCTGTTTCAAACAAAATACTTGTATTAAACGCTTTTTAATGTTCTTTACTTATATATTTTGATTATTAGTATTGATATTCAGCTAATATATAATAGAGTTAATTAGATAAACCTATTCGGTTAAAAATATTAGTTATAAAGTATTAAAACTTCTTTTGACGTCAAAATCGGCTGTTTAAGACGAAAAACTTGCAATAAACATTGTTTATCGTACATTATTTGAGTTATTTCGAACTTGGTTATTATATACTTGTAATATTTTGTATTAGTAATATAATAAGTATCTATGTTTAAAAATTATCGTTTTAAAGTATAAAAACTCCTTTTAACGTCAAAATTGGCTGACTAAGACGAAATACTTGCATAAACATTGTTTATCGTAGATTATTATAGTTATTATAATTTTTGATATTAATATTCTTGCAATATATCATACAGCTAATTAAGTAAACTTATTAGGTTAGGAATATTAATTTCAACGTATTAAAACTCCTTTTGAGTTCAAATTCGTCTGTATATGACGAAATACTTACAATAAATATTGTTTATCGTATAATATTTGAGTTATTGAGATTTTAGGTTATATTATTCTTATAATTTTTCGTACAGCTATGTAAATAATTTTCTTTGGTTAGTAATCTAACTTTAAACATATTGAAACTACAATAGACGTTATTAAAGGCTGTTACAACCAAAATACTTGTATTAAACACTTTTTAACGTAAAATATTTGTATTTTTTTGATTATTGGTATAAATCTTCATGTAATATATCATACACCTAATTATATAAACCTATTCGGTTAGGAATATTAGTTTTGAAGTATACAAACTCTTTTGAAGTCAAAATCGGCTGTTAAAGACGAAATACTTGTAGTAAACATTGTTTATTGTAAATTATTTGTCTTATTTCGATTTTTGATTATAATATTCTTGTAATTTTTTGTACAGCTATGTTTATAAACTTCTTTGGTTAGTAATCTAACTTAAAACAAATTAAAAGTACTATTGACTTTATAAAAGGTTGCTTTAAACAAAATACTTGAATTAGACAATTTTTAACGTACATTATTTGAATTGTTTTTAATTATCGGTATTAATATTCTAATAATATATCATACAGCAAATTAAATAAACGTTTTTGGGTAAAAACATTAGTTTTGAAGTACTAAAACTCCTTTTGACGTAAAAATCGACCGTAAAATACGAAATACTTGGAATAAACATTGTTTCTCGTATATCTTTGATTTATTATGATATTTGGCTATAATACTTGTAATAATTTGTAAAGGTAATTTAATAAACGTCTTCAGGTAAAGATATTAGTTTTAATGTATTAAAACTCCTTCTGAGTTCAAAATCGGCTGTTCAAGACGAAATACATGCAATAAACATTATTTACCGTATATTATTTGAGTTTTTGCAATTTTAGGTCATAATATTCTTGTAATTTTTGGTACAGCTATGTTAATAATATTCTTTGGTTAGTAATATATATTTAAACATATTGAAACTACAATAGACGTTATAAAAGGCTATTTCAACCAAAATACTTGTATTAAACCCTTTTTAACGTAAATTATTTAAATTATTTTGATTATTGGTATAAATATTCATGTAATATATCAAACAGCTAATTAAATAAACCTATTCGGTTGGGATTATTAGTTTCAATGTATTAAAACTCCTTTTGACGTCAAAAACGACTGATTAAAACAAAATACTTGCAATAAACATTGTTTCTCGTACATTATATGATTTATTATAATTTTTGGTATGGTTTTCTTGTAATATTTCGTATAAGTAATTTAATAAACGTCTTCGGTCAAAATATTAGTTTTATTGTATTAAAACTTCTTTTAAGTTCAAAATCGGCTGTTTGTGACGAAATACTTGCAATAAACACTGTTTATCATATAGTATTTGAGTTATTGCGATTTTAGGTTATAATATTCTTGTAATTTTTCGTAGAGCTATGTCTATAAACTTCTTTCGTTAGTAATCTTACTTTAAACTTATTAAAAGTACTATAGACGTTATAAAAGGCTGTTTTAAACAAAATACTTGGAATTAACTCTTTTTAACGTACACTATTTCAATTATTTTGATTATTTGTATTTTTATTGCATCATAAAGCTAATTAAATAAACCTATTCGGTTAGGAATATAAGTTTTAAAGTTTTAAAACTCTTTTTAAGTTCAATATCGGCCATTTAAGACGAAATACTTGCAATAAACATTGTTTATCGTACATTATTTAAGTTATTTCGAATTTTGGTTATAATTTTCTTGTGATATTTTGTACAGGTAATTTAATAAATACCTTTGGTTAAAAATACTAGTTTTAAAGTAAAATAATTCATTTCGACATTAAAATCTGCTGTTTAAGACGAAATACTCGAATAAACATTGTTTTTCGTACATTATTACAGTTATTTTGATTTTTGGTATTAATATTCTTGTAATATATTATACAGGGAACTAAATAAACTTATTCGTTTGGGAATATTATTTTCAGTGTATTAAAACTACTTTTGACGTCAAATACGGCTGTTTAAGACAAAATACTTGCAATAAACATTGTTTATCGTAAATTATTTGATTTATTATGATTTTTAGTAATAATTTTATTGTAATGTTTAGTAAAGTTAATTTAATAAACGTCTTCGGTTAAAAATATTAGTTTTAATGTATTAAAACTCAATTCGAGTTCATAATCAGCTGTTTAAGACGAAATACTTGCAATAAACATTGTTCGTCGTATATTATTTGAGTTATTGCGATTATAGGATATAATATTCTTGTAATTTTTCGTACAGCTATGTTAATAAACTTCTTTGGTTAGTAATCAAACTTAAAACATATTAAAAGTACTATAGACGTAATAAAAGGCTGTTTCAAGCAAAATACTTGTATTAAGCGCTTTTTTATGTACATTACTTATATAGTTTGATTATTAGTATTGATATTCAGTTAATATATCATAGAGTTAATTAGATAAACCTATTTGGTTAGAAATATTAGTTATAAAGTGTTAAAACTTCTTTTGACGTCAAAATCGGCTGTTTAAGACGCAAAACTTGCATAAACATTGTTTGTTGTACATTATTATAGTTATTATAATTTTTGATATTAATATACTTGTAATATATCATACAGCTAATTAAGTAAACTTATTAAGTAAGGAATACTAGTTTCAACGTATTAAAACTCCTTTTGAGTTCAAATTCGGCTGTTTATGACGAAATACTTGCAATAAATATTGTTTATCGTATAATGTTTGAGTTATTGCGATTTTAGGTTATCTTATTCTTATAATTTTTCGTACAGCTATGTGAATAATTTTCTTTGGTTAGTAATCTAACTTTAAACATATTGAAACTACAATAGACGTGATTAAAGGCTGTTTCAACCAAAATACTTGTATTAAACACTTTTTAACGTAAACTATTTGTATTATTTTGATTATTGGTATAAATCTTCATGTAATATATCATACACCTAATTAAATAAACCTATTCGGTTAGGAATATTAGTTTTGAAGTATTAAAACTCTTTTGAAGTCAAAATCGGCTGTTAAAGACGAAATACTTGTAGTAAAAATTGTTTATTGTAAATTATTTGTCTTATTTCGATTTTTGATTATAATATTCTTGTAATTTTTTGTACAGCTATGTTTATAAACTTCTTTGGTTAGTAATCTAACTTAAAACATATTAAAAGTACTATTGACTTTATAAAAGGTTGTTTCAAACGAAATACTTGAATTAGAAAATTTTTAACGTACATTATTTGAATTATTTTGATTATCGGTATTAATATTCTAATAATATATCATACAGCTAATTAAATAAACGTTTTCGGGTAAAAATATTAATTTTAAAGTACTAAAACTCCTTTTGACGTAAAAATCGACTGTAAAATACGAAATACTTGGAATAAACATTGTTTCTCGTACATTATTAGAGTTATTGCGATTTTAGGTTTTAATATTTTTGTAATTTTTTGTACAGCTATATTAATAATATTATTTGGTTAGTAATCTAACTTTAAACATATTAAAACTACTATAGACGTTATAAAAGGCTGTTTCAACCAAAATACTTGTAATAAACTCTTTTTAACGAATACTATTTAGATTATTTTAATTTTTGGTATAAATATTCATGTAATATATCATACAGCTAATTAATTAAACCTATTCATTTAGGAATATTAGTTTTGAAGTATTAAAACTCTTTTTGACTTTAAAAACGGCTGTTTAAGACAAAATATTCGCAATAACATTGTTTATTGTATATTATTTGATTTATTATGATTTTTTGTAATAATTTTCATGTAATTTTTGATAAAGATAATTTAATAAACGTCTTCGGGTAAATATATTAGTTTCAATGTATTTAAAACTCCTTTTGAGCTCAAAATCGGCTGTTTAAGACGAAATACTTGCAATAAACATTGTTTATCGTATATTATTTGAGGTATTGCGATTTTAGGTTATAATATTCTCGTAAATTTTCGTACAGCTATGTTAATAATATTCTTTGGTTAGTAATCTAATTTTAAACATATTGAAACTACTAAAGACGTTAAAAAGGCTGTTTCAACCAAAATACTTGTACTATTTTCTTTTTAACTTACACTATTTAAATTATTTTGGTTATTGGTATTAATATAAATGTAATATATCATACAGCTTAATAAACAAACCTATTAGGTTAGGAATATTAGTTTTAAAGTATTAAAACTTCTTTAGACGTCCAAATCGGCTGTTTAAAACGAAATACTTGCAATAAACATTGTTTATCGTACATTATTTAAGTTATTTCGAATTTTGGTTATAATTTTCTTGTGATATTTTGTACAGGTAATTTAATAAATACCTTTGGTTAAAAATACTAGTTTTAAAGTAAAATAACTTATTTCGACATTAAAATCTGCTGTTTAAGACGAAATACTTGTATAAACATTGTTTTTCGTACATTATTACAGTTATTTTGATTTTTGGTATTAATATTCTTGTAATATATTATACAGCGAACTAAATCAACTTATTTGTTTGGAAATATCATTTTCAGTGTAGTAAAACTACTTTTGACGTCAAAAACGGCTGTTTAAGACAAAATACTTGCAATAAACATTGTTTATCGTAAATTATTTGATTTATTATGATTTTTAGTAATATTTTTATTGTAATGTTTAGTAAAGTTAATTTAATAAACGTCTTCGGTTAAAAATATTAGTTTTAATGTATTAAAACTCCATTCGAGTTCATAATCACCTGTTTAAGACGAAATACTTGCAATAAACATTGTTCATCGTATATTATTTGAGTAATTGCGATTATAGGATATAATATTCTTGTAATTTTTCGTACAGCTATGTTAATAAACTTCTTTGGTTAGTAATCAAACTTAAAACATATTAAAAGTACTATAGACGTAATAAAAGACTGTTTCAAACAAAATACTTGTATTAAACGCTCTTAATGTACATCACTTATATAGTTTGATTATTAGTATTGATATTCAGTTAATATATCATAGAGTTAATTAGATAAACCTATTTGGTTAGAAATATTAGTTATAAAGTGTTAAAACTTCTTTTGACGTCAAAATCGGCTGTTTAAGACGCAAAACTTGCAATAAACATTGTTTATCGTACATTATTATAGTTATTATAATTTTTGATATTAATATTCTTGTAATATATCATACAGCTAATTAAGTAAACTTATTAGGTTAGGAATATTAGTTTCAACGTATTAAAACTCCTTTTGAGTTCAAATTCGGCTGTTTATGACGAAATACTTGCAATAAATATTGTTTATCGTATAATATTTGAGTTATTGCGATTTTAGGTTATATTATTCTTATAATTTTTTGTACAGCTATGTGAATAATTTTCTTTAGTTAGTAATCTAACTTTAAACATATTGAAATTACAATAGACGTTATTAAAGGCTGTTTCAACCAAAATACTTGTATTAAACACTTTTTAACGTAAACTATTTGTATTATTTTGATTATTGGTATAAATCTTCATGTAATATACCATACACCTAATTAATTAAACCTATTCGGTTAGGAATATTAGTTTTGAAGTATTAAAACTCTTTTGAAGTCAAAATCGGCTGTTAAAGACGAAATACTTGTAGTAAACATTGTTTATTGTAAATTATTTGTCTTATTTTGATTTTTGATTATAAAATTCTTGTAATTTTTTGTACAGCTATGTTTATAAACTTCTTTGGTTAGTAATCTAACTTAAAACATATTAAAAGTACTATTGACTTTATAAAAGGTTGTTTCAAACAAAATACTTGAATTAGACAATTTTTAACGAACATTATTTGAATTATCGGTATTAATATTCTAATAATATATCATACAGCTAATTAAATAAACGTTTTCGGGTAAAAATATTAGTTTTAAAGTACTAAAACTCCTTTTGACGTAAAAATCGATTGTAAAATACGAAATACTTGGAATAAACATTGTTTCTCGTACATCTTTGAATTATTATAATTTTTGGTTATAATACTTGTAATATTTTGTAAAGGTAATTTAAAAAAACGTCTTCAGGTAAAGATATTAGTTTTAATGTATTAAAACTCCTTCTGAGTTCAAAATCGGCTGTTCAAGACGAAAAACATGCAATAAATATTATTTACCGTATATTATATGAGTTTTTGCGATTTTAGGTCATAATATTCTTGTAATTTATGGTACAGCTATGTTAATAATATTCTTTGATTAGTTATCTAATTTTGATCATATTGAAACTATGATAGACGTTATAAAAGGCTCTTTCAATCAAAATATTTGTATTAAACCCTTTTTAACGTAAATTATATTAATTATTTTGATTATTGGTATAAATATTCATGTAATATATCAAACAGCTAATTAAATAAACCTATTCGGTTGGGAATATTAGTTTCAATGTATTAAAACTCCTTTTGACGTCAAAAACGACTGTTTAAAACAAAATAATTGCAATAAACATTGTTTCTCGTACATTATATGATTTATTATAATTTTTGGTAATGATATTCTTGTAATATTTCGTAAAAGTAATTTAATAAACATCTTGGGTATAAATATTAGTTTTATTGTATTAAAACTTCTTTTAAGTTCAAAATCGGCTGTTTATGACGAAATACTTGCAATAAACACTGTTTATCACATATTATTTGAGTTATTGCGATTTTAGGTTATAATATTCTTGTAATTTTTTGTACAGCTATGTTTATAAACTTCTTTCGTTAGTAATCTTACTTTAAACTTATTAAAAGTTTTATAGACGTTATAAAATGCTGTTTTAACAAAATACTTGTAATAAACTCTTTTTAACGTACACTATTTCAATTATTTTGATTATTTGTTTTGCATCATAAAGCTAATTAAATAAACCTTTTCGGTTGGGAATATAAGTTTTAAAGTTTTAAAACTCTTTTTAAGTTCAATATCGGCCATTTAAGACGAAATATTTGCAATAAACATTGTGTATCACACATTAATTGACTTATTTCACTTTTTTGTTATAATATTCTTGTAATTTTTCGTACAGCTATGTTTATAAACTTCTTTGGTTATTAATCCAACTTTAAACAAATTTAAAGTACTATAGACGTCATAAAAGGCTGTTTTAAACAAAACACTTGTATTAAACCCTTTTAAACGTATATTATTTTAATTAATTTGATTATTGGTATTAAAATATTTATAATATATCATACAGCTAATTCAATAAACGTTTTCGGGTAAAAATATTAGTTTTAAAGTACTAAAACTCCTTTTAACGTAAAAATCGACTGTAAAATACGAAATACTTGGAATAAACATTGTTTCTCGTACATCTTTGATTTATTATGATTTATGGTTATAATACTTGTAATATTTTGTAAAGGTAATTTAATAAACGTCTTCAGGTAAAAATATTAATTTTAATGTATTAAAACTCTTTTTGAGTTCAAAATCGGCTGTTCAAGACGAAAAACATGATGTAAACATTGTTTATCGTATATTATTTGAGTTTTTGCAATTTTAGTTCATAATATTCTTGTAATTTTTGGTACAGCAATGTAAATAATATTCTTTGTTTAGTAATCTAACTTTAAACATATTGAAACTACAACAGACGTTATAAAAGGCTGTTTCAACCAAAATACTTGTATTAAACCTTTTTTAACTTAAATTATTTAAATTATTTTGATTATTGGTATAAATAATCATGTAATATATCATACAGCTAATTAAGTAAACCTATTCGGTTTGGAATATTAGTTTTAAAGTATTAAAAGTCTTTTTGACGTCAAAATCGGCTGTTAAAGACGAAATACTTGGATAAACATTGTTTATTGTAAATTATTTGATTTATTATGATTTTTAGTAAAAATATTTTTGTAATATATCGTAAAGTTAATTTAATAAACGTCTTTGGGTAAAAATATTAGTTTTAATGTAGTAAAACTCCTTTTGAGTTTAATATCGGCTGTTTATGACAAAATACTTGCAATAAACATTGTTCATCGTATATTATTTAAGTAATTGCGATTATAGGATATAATATTCTTGTAATTTTTTGTACAGCTGTGTGAATTATTTTCTTTGGTTAGTAATCTAACTTTAAATATATTTAAACTACTATAGACGTTATAAAATGTTGTTTAAACCAAATTACTTCTATTAAACCCTTTTTAACGTTCACTATTTGAATTTATTTATTATTGGTATTAATATTTATGTAATACATCATACAGCTAATTAAATAAACTTATTCGGTTAGGAATATTAGTTTTAAAGTACTAAAACTCTTTTTTACGACAAAATCGGCTGTTTAAATTGAATACTTGCAATAAACATTGTTTATCTTACATTATGTGAGTTTTTTCGACTTTTAGTTATAATATTCTTGTAAAATTGTGTACAGCTAATTTAATAAATATCTTCGATTAAAAATACTAGTTTTAAAGTATAGAAACTCCGTTTGACGTCAAAATCGGCTGTTTAAGACGAAATACTTGCATAATCATTGTTTATCGTACATTATTACATTTATTATGATTTTAAAAATTAATTTTCTTGTAATATATCATACAGTTAAATAAATAAACTTATTTGGTTGGGAATATTAGTTTTAACGTAATAAAATTCCTTTTGACATCAAAAACGGCTGTTTATGACAAAATACTTGTAAGAAACATTGTTTCTTACATTATTCAATTTATTATGAATTTTAGTAATAATATTCTTGTAATATTTTGAAAAGGAAATTTAATAAACGTCTATGGGTTGAAAATATTAGTTTTAATGTATTAAATCTTCTTTTGAGTTCAAAATTGACTGTTTAAGACGAAATACTTTCAATAAATTTTTTAAATCATAAATTATTTGAGTTATTGCGATTTTAGGTTATTATATTCTTGTAATTTTTCGTACAGCTATGTTAATAATATTATTTAGTTAGTAATCTAACTTTAAACATATTGAAACTACTATAGACGTTATAAAAGGCTGTTTCAACCAAAATACTTGTATTAAACTCTTTTTAACGTACAGTATTTGCATTATTTTGATTATTGATATTTAAATTTATGTAATATATCATACAGCTAACTAAATAAACCTATTTGGTTTGGAATATTAGTTTTAAGGTATTAAAACTCTTTTTGACGTCAAAATCAGTTGTTTAAAACGAAATACTTGCAATAAATATTGTTTATCGTACATTTTTAAGTTATTTCGAGTTTTTGTTTAATATTTTTGTAATAATTTGTACAGGTAATTTAATAGGTATCTTCGGTTAAAAACATTATTTTTAAAATTTAAAATATCCTTTGACGTCATAATCGGCTAATTACGACGAAATACTTGCATAAACATTTTTATCGTACATTATTACAAATATTATGATTTTTGAATTAAAGTTCTTGTAATATATCATACAACTAATTAAATAAACTTATTCGGTGAGGATATTAGTTTCAACGTATTAAAACTCTTTTGACGTCAAAAACGGCTGTTTAAGACAAAATACTTGTAATAAACATTGTTTCTCTATATTATTTGATTTATTATGATTTTTGGTAATAAAATTTTTGTAATATTTTGTAAAGGTAATTTAGTAAACGTCTACGGGTAAAAGTATTAGTTTCAATGTATTAAAACTGCTTTTTAGCTCAAATCGGCTGTTTAAAACGAAATATTGCAATAAACATTGTTTATCGTATATCATTGAGTTAATGCGATTCTAGGTTATAATATTCTTGTATTTTTTGTACAGCTATGTTTAAAAAATTATTTAGTTAGTAATTTATTTTTAAACATATTAAAACTACTATAGACGTTATAAAAGGCAGTTTCAACCAAAATAATTGTATTAAATCCTTTTTAATGTACACTATTTAAATTATTTTGATTATTGGTATTAATATTCATGTAATATAACATACAGCTAACTATATAAACCTATTTGATTAGAAATATTAGTTTTCAAGTATTAAAACTCTTTTTTACATCAAAATCAGCTGTTTAAAACGAAATACTTGCAATAAACATTGTTCATCATACATTATTTGAGTTATTTCGAACTTTGGTTATAATATTTTTGTAATATTTTGTACAGGTAATTTAATAAATATCTTCGGTTAAACATACTATTTTAATGTATAAAAACTCCTTTTGACGTCAAAATCGGCAGTTTAAGACGAAATACTTGCATAAACATTGTTTATCATACATTTTTACATTAATTATAATTTTAGTATTAATATTCTTGTCATATATCATACAGCTAATTAGATAAACTTATTCGGTAGGGAATATTAGTATCAACGTATTAAAAGTCTTCTGACGTCAATAACGGCTGTTTAAGACGAAATACTTGCTATAAACCTTGTTTATCGTAAATTTTTTGAGTTATTGCGATTTTAGGTTATAATATTTTAGTAATTTTTCGTACTGCTTTGTTAATAATATTATTTGGTTAGTAATCTAACTTTGAACATATTGTAACTACTATAGACGTTATAAAAGGCTGTTTCAACCAAAAAACTTGTATTAATCTCATTCTAACGTACACTTTTTAGATTATTTTAATTTTTGGTGTTAATATTCATGTAATATATCGTACAGCTAATTAAATAAATCTGTTCGTTTAGGAATATTAGTTTTAAAGTATTAAAACTCCTTTTGACGTCAAAAACGGCTGTTCAAGACAAAATACTTGCGATAAACATTGTTTATCGTACATTATTTGATTTATTATGATTTTTTGTAATAATTATTTTGTAATTTTTTGTAAAGATAATTTAATAAACGTCTTCGGGTAAAAATATTAGTTTTAATGTATTAAAACTCCTTTTGACGTCAAAATCGGCTGTTTAAGACGAAATACTTGCAATAAACATTGTTTATCGTACATTATTTGACGTATTTCAATTTTTGGTTATGTTACTTTCAACAAACATTGTTTATTGTACATTATTAAAGTTATTATAACTTTTGGTATTAATATTCTTGTAATGTATCATACAGCTAATTAAATTAACCTATTCGATATAGAATATTAGTTTTAAAATATTAAAAGTCTTTTCGACGTCGAAATCGGCTGTCTAAGATGAAATACTTGTAGTAAACTATGTTTATCATACACTAATTAAGTTGTTTCGAGTTTTGGTTATAATATTTATGTAAATTTTTGTACAGCTATGTTTATAAACTTCTTTGGTTAGTAATCTAATTTTAAACATATCAAAAGTACTATAGACGTTATAAAAGGCTGTTTCAAACAAAATACTTGTGATAAACCCTTTTTAACGTACATTATTTGAATTATTTTGTTTATTGGTATTATTAATCTTATAATATATCATAAAGCTAATTAAATAAACCTAATCGCTTAGGAGTATTAGTTTCAAAGTATTAAAATTCCGTTTGACGTCAAAATCGGCTGTTTATGACGAAATACTTGAATAATCATTGTTTATCGTACATTATTACATTTATTATGATTATAAATATTAATATTCTTGAAATATATCATACAGCTTATTAAATAAACTTATTCGGTTAGGAATACTAGTTTCAACGTGTTAAAACTCTTTTTGACGTCAAAAACGGCTGTTTAAGACAAAATACTTGTAATAGACATTGTTTCTCGTACATTATTTGATTTATTATGATTTTTGGTAAAAATATTCTTGTAATTTTCGTTAAAGGTAATTTAATAAACGTCTTTGGGGAAAAAATATTAGTTTTGATGTATTAAAACTCCTTTTAAGTTCAAAATCGGCTGTTTAAGACAAAATACTTGCAATAAACATTTTTATCGTAAATCATTTGATTTATTATGATTTTTGGTAATAACATTCATCTAATATTTTCTAAAGGTAATTTAATAAACGTCTTTGGGTAAAAATATTAGTTTTAATGTATTAAAACTCCTTTTGAGTTCGAAATCGGCTGTTTAAAACGAAATACTTGCAATAAACATTGTTTATCGTACATTATTTGACTTATTTTAATTATTGGTTATAATATTCATGTATTTTTTGTAAAGACGTTTTAAAAAACATCTACGGTTTAAAATATTAGTTTTAAAGTATTTAAACTCTTTTGAAGTCAAAATCGGCTGTTTAAGACGAAATACTTGTAGTAAACATTGTTTATTGTAAATTATTTGACTTATTTCGATTTTTAATTATAATATTCTTATAATTTTTTATACAGCTATGTTTATAAACTTCTTTGGTTAGTAATCTAACTTAAAACATATTAAAAGTACTATTGACTTTATAAAAGGTTTTTTCAAACAATATACTTGAATTAGACAATTTTTAACGTACATTATTTGAATTATTTTGATTATCGGTATTAATATTCTAATAATATATCATACAGCTAATTAAATAAACGTTTTCGGGTAAAAATATTAGTTTTAAAGTACTAAAACTCCTTTTGACGTAAAAATCGACTGTAAAATACGAAATACTTGGAATAAACATTGTTTCTCGTACATCTTTGATTTATTATGATTTTTGGTTATAATACTTGTAATATTTTTTAGAGGTAATTTAATAAACGTCTTCAGGTAAGTTAATTTAATGAGTTTTTGCAATTTTAGTTCATAATATTCTTGTAATTTTCGGTACAGCAATGTTAATAATATTCTTTGGTTATTAATCTAACTTTAAACATATTGAAACTACAACAGACGTTATAAAAGGCTGTTTTAACCAAAATACTTGTATTAAACCCTTTTTAACTTAAATTATTTAATTTATTTTGATTATTGGTATAAATAATCATGTAATATATCATACAGCTAATTAAGTAAACCTATTCGGTGAGGAATTTTAGTTTTAAAGTATTAAAAGTCTTTTTGACGTCAAAATCGGCTGTTTAAGACGAAATACTTGGATAAACATTGTTTATTGTAAATTATTTGATTTATTATGATTTTTAGTAAAAATATTTTTGTAATATTTCGTAAAGTTTATTTAATAAACGTCTTTGGGTAAAAATATTAGTTTTAATGTAGTAAAACTCCTTTTGAGTTCAATATCGGCTGTTTATGACAAAATACTTGCAATAAACATTGTTCATCGTATATTATTTAAGTAATTGCGATTATAGGATATAATATTCTTGTAATTTTTTGTACAGCTATGTGAATTATTTTCTTTGGTTAGTAATCTAACTTTAAACATATTTAAACTACTATAGACGTTATAAAATGTTGTTTAAACCAAAATACTTTTATTAAACCCTTTTTAACGTTCACTATTTGAATTATTTTTATTATTGGTATTAATATTTATATAATACATCATACAGCTAATTAAATAAACTTATTCGGTTAGAAATATTAGTTTTAAAGTACTAAAACTCTTTTTTACGACAAAATCGGCTGTTTAAAACGAATACTTGAATAAACATTGTTTTTCGTACATTATTACAGTTATTTTGATTTTTGGTATTAATATTCTTGTAATATACTATACATCGAACTAAATAAACTTATTTGTTTGGGAAAATCATTTTCAGTGTATTAAAACTACTTTTGACGTCAAAAACGGCTGTTTAAGACAAAATACTTGCAATAAACATTGTTTATTGTAAATTATTTGATTTATTATGTTTTTTAGTAATAATTTTATTGTAATGTTTAGTGAAGTTAATTTAATAAACGTCTTAGGTTAAAATTATTTATTTTAATGTATTAAAACTTCTTTCGAGTTCATAATCGGCTGTTTAAGACGAAATACTTGCAATAAACATTGTTCATCGTATATTATTTGAGTTATTGCGATTATAGGATATAATATTCTTGTAATTTTTCGTACAGCTATGTTAATAAACTTCTTTGGTTAATTAACAAACTTAAAACATATTAAAAGTACTATAGACGTAATAAAATGCTGTTTCAAACAAAATACTTGTATTAAACGCTTTTTAATGTACATTACTTATATAGTTTGATTATTACTACTGATATTCAGTTAATATATCATAGAGTTAATTATATAAACCTATTTGGTTAGAAATATTAGTTATAAAGTATTAAAACTTCTTTTGACGTCAAAATCGGCTGTTTAAGACGCAAAACTTGCAATAAACATTGTTTATCGTACATTATTTGAGTTATTTCGAACTTGGTTATTATATACTTGTAAAATTTTGTACAGGTAATTTAATAAGTATTTTTGTTTAAAAATACTCGTTTTAAAGTATAAAAACTCCTTTTGACGTCAAAATTGGCTGACTAAGACGAAATACTTGCATAAACATTGTTTATCGTACATTATTATAGTTATTATAATTTTTGATATTAATATTCTAGTAATATATCATACAGCTAATTAAATAAACTTATTAGGTTAGGAATATTAGTTTCTACGTATTAAAACTCCTTTTGAGTTCAAATTCGTCTGTTTATGACGAAATACTTGCAATAAATATCGTTTATCGTATAATATTTGAGTTATTGCGATTTTAGGTTATATTATTCTTATATATTTTCGTACAGCTATGTGAATAATTGTCTTTGGTTAGTAATCTAACTTTAAACATATTGAAACTACAATAGACGTTATTAAAGGCTGTTTCAACCAAAATACTTGTATTAAACACTTTTTAACGTAAACTATTTGTATTTTTTTGATTATTGGTATAAATCTTCATGTAATATATCATACACCTAATTAAATAAACCTATTCGGTTAGGAATATTAGTTTTGAAGTATAAAAACTCTTTTGAAGTCAAAATCGGCTGTTAAAGACGAAATACTTGTAGTAAACATTGTTTATTGTAAATTATTTGTCTTATTTCGATTTTTGATTATATTATTCTTGTAATTTTTTGTACAGCTATGTTTATAAACTTCTTTGGTTAGTAATCTAACTTAAAACATATTAAAAGTACTATTGACTTTATAAAAGGTTGTTTCAAACAAAATACTTGAATTAGACAATTTTTAACGTACATTATTTGAATTATTTTTAATTATCGGTATTAATATTCTAATAATATATCATACAGCAAATTAAATAAACGTTTTCGGGTAAAAATATTAGTTTTAAAGTACTAAACCTCCTTTTGACGTAAAAATCGACTGTAAAATACGAAATACTTGAAATAAACATCGTTCTCGTATATCTTTGATTTATTATGATTTTTGGTTATAATACTTGTAATAATTTGTAAAGGTAATTTAATAAACGTCTTCAGGTAAAGATATTAGTTTTAATGTATTAAAACTCCTTCTGAGTTCAAAATCGGCTGTTAAAGACGAAATACATGCAATAAACATTTTTTACCGTATATTATTTGAGTTTTTGCGATTTTAGGTCATAATATTCTTGTAATTTATGGTACAGCTATGTTAATAATATTCTTTGGTTAGTAATCTAAAATTAAACATATTGAAACTACATTAGACGTTATAAAAAGCACTTTCAACCAAAATACTTGTATTAAACCCTTTTTAACTTAAATTATTTAAATTATTTTGATTATTGGTATAAATATTTATGTAATATATCAAACACTAATTAAATAAACCTATTCGGTTAGGAATATTAGTTTTAAAGTATTAAAAGTCTTTTTGACGTCAAAATCGGCTGTTTAAGACGAAATACTTAGATAAACATTGTTTATGGTACATTATTATAGTTATTTTGATTTTTGGTATTAAGATTCATGGAATATATCATACAGCTAATTAAATAAACGTTTTCGGTCAGTAATATTAGTTTTAAAGTATAAAAATTCTTTTTTACGTCAAAATCAGCTGTTAAAAACGAAATACTTGCAATAAACATTGTTTATCGTACATTATTAGAGTTATTGCGATTTTAGGTTTTAATATTTTTGTAATTTTTTGTACAGCTATATTAATAATATTATTTGGTTAGTAATCTAACTTTAAACATATTGAAACTACTATAGACGTTATAAAAGGCTGTTTCAACCAAAATACTTGTATTAAACTCTTTTTAACGTATACTATTTAGATTATTTTAATTTTTGGTATAAATATTCATGTAATATATCATACAGCTAATTAATTAAATCTATTCATTTAGGAATATTAGTTTTGAAGTATTAAAACTCTTTTTGACTTTAAAAACGGCTGTTTAAGACAAAATACTTGAAATAAACATTGTTTATCGTAAATTATTTGATCTATTATGATTTTTAGTAATAATTTTATTGTAATGTTTAGTAAAGTTAATTTAATAAACGTCTTCGGTTAAAAATATTAGTTTTAATGTATTAAAACTCCATTCGAGTTCATAATCAGCTGTTTAAGACGAAATACTTGCAATAAACATTGTTCATCGTATATTATTTGAGTAATTGCGATTATAGGATATAATATTCTTTTAATTTTTCGTACAGCTATGTTAATAAACTTCTTTGGTTAGTAATCAAACTTAAAACATATTAAAAGTACTATAGACGTAATAAAAGGCTGTTTCAAACAAAATACTTGTATTAAACGCTCTTAATGTACATTACTTATATAGTTTGATTATTAGTATTGATATTCAGTTAATATATCATAGAGTTAATTAGATAAACCTATTTAGTTAGAAATATTAGTTATAAAGTGTTAAAACTTCTTTTGACGTCAAAATCGGCTGTTTAAGACGCAAAACTTTCAATAAACATTGTTTATCGTACATTATTATAGTTATTATAATTTTTGATATTAATATTCTTGTAATATATTATACAGCTAATTAAGTAAACTTATTAGGTTAGGAATATTAGTTTCAACGTATTAAAACTCCTTTTGAGTTCAAATTCGGCTGTTTATGATGAAATACTTGCAATAAATATTGTTTATCGTATAATATTTGAGTTATTGCGATTTTAGGTTATATTATTCTTATAATTTTTCGTACAGCTATGTGAATAATTTTCTTTAGTTAGTAATCTAACTTTAAACATATTGAAATTACAATAGACGTTATTAAAGGCTGTTTCAACCAAAATACTTGTATTAAACACTTTTTAACGTAAACTATTTGTATTATTTTGATTATTGGTATAAATCTTCATGTAATATACCATACACCTAATTAATTAAACCTATTCGGTTAGGAATATTAGTTTTGAAGTATTAAAACTCTTTTGAAGTCAAAATCGGCTGTTAAAGACGAAATACTTGTAGTAAACATTGTTTATTGTAAATTATTTGTCTTATTTTGATTTTTGATTATAAAATTCTTGTAATTTTTTGTACAGCTATGTTTATAAACTTCTTTGGTTAGTAATCTAACTTAAAACATATTAAAAGTACTATTGACTTTATAAAAGGTTGTTTCAAACAAAATACTTGAATTAGACAATTTTTAACGAACATTATTTGAATTATCGGTATTAATATTCTAATAATATATCATACAGCTAATTAAATAAACGTTTTCGGGTAAAAATATTAGTTTTAAAGTACTAAAACTCCTTTTGACGTAAAAATCGATTGTAATATACGAAATACTTGGAATAAACATTGTTTCTCGTTCATCTTTGATTTATTATGATTTTTGGTTATAATACTTGTAATATTTTGTAAAGGTAATTTAATAAACGTCTTCAGGTAAAGATATTAGTTTTAATGTATTAAAACTCCTTCTGAGTTCAAAATCGGCTGTTCAAGACGAAATACATGCAATAAATATTATTTACCGTATATTATTTGAGTTTTTGCGATTTTAGGTCATAATATTCTTGTAATTTATGGTACAGCTATGTTAATAATATTCTTTGGTTAGTAATCTAATTTTGAACATATCGAAACTATGATAGACGTTATAAAAGGCTCTTTCAATCAAAATATTTGTATTAAACCCTTTTTAACGTAAATTATATTAATTATTTTGATTATTTGTATAAATATACATGTAATATATCAAACACTAATTAAATAAACCTATTTGGTTAGGAATATTAGTTTTAAAGTAGTAAAAGTCTTTTTGACGTCAAAATCGGCTGTTTAAGACGAAATACTTAGATAAACATTGTTTATGGTACATTATTATAGTTATTTTGATTTTTGGTATTAAGATTCATGGAATATATCATACAGCTAATTAAATAAACGTTTTCGGTCAGTAATATTAGTTTTAAAGTATAAAAATTCTTTTTTACGTCAAAATCGGCTGTTAAAAACGAAATACTTGCAATAAACATAGTTTATCGTACATTATTAGAGTTATTGCGATTTTAGGTTTTAATATTTTTGTAATTTTTTGTACAGCTATATTATTAATATTATTTGGTTAGTAATCTAACTTTAAACATATTGAAACTACTATAGACGTTATAAAAGGCTGTTTCAACCAAAATACTTGTATTAAACTCTTTTTAACGTATACTATTTAGATTATTTTAATTTTTGGTATAAATATTCATGTAATATATCATACAGCTAATTAATTAAATCTATTCATTTAGGAATATTAGTTTTGAAGTATTAAAACTCTTTTTGACTTTGAAAACGGCTGTTTAAGACAAAATATTTGCAATACATTGTTTATTGTATATTATTTGATTTATTATGATTTTTTGTAATAATTTTCATGTAATTTTTGATAAAGATAATTTAATAAACGTCTTCGGGTAAATATATTAGTTTCAATGTATTTAAAACTCCTTTTGAGCTCAAAATCGGCTGTTTAAGACGAAATACTTGCAATAAACATTGTTTATCGTATATTATTTGAGGTATTACGATTTTAGGTTATAATATTCTCGTAAATTTTCGTACAGCTATGTTAATAATATTCTTTGGTTAGTAATCTAATTTTAAACATATTGAAACTACTAAAGACGTTATAAAAGGCTGTTTCAACCAAAATACTTGTACTATTTTCTTTTTAACGTACACTATTTAAATTATTTTGGTTATTGGTATTAATATTAATGTAATATATCATACAGCTTAATAAACAAACCTATTAGGTTAGGAATATTAGTTTTAAAGTATTAAAACTTCTTTAGACGTCAAAATCGGCTGTTTAAAACGAAATACTTGCAATAAACATTGTTTATCGTACATTATTTAAGTTATTTCGAATTTTGGTTATAATTTTCTTGTGATATTTTGTACAGGTAATTTAATAAATACCTTTGGTTAAAAATACTAGTTTTAAAGTAAAATAACTCATTTCGACATTAAAATCTGCTGTTTAAGACGAAATACTTGAATAAACATTGTTTTTCGTACATTATTACAGTTATTTTGATTTTTGGTATTAATATTCTTGTAATATATTATACAGCGAACTAAATAAACTTATATGTTTGGAAATATCATTTTCAGTGTATTAAAACTACTTTTGACGTCTAAACGGCTGTTTAAGACAAAATACTTGCAATAAACATTGTTTATCGTAAATTATTTGATTTATTATGATTTTTAGTAATAATTTTATTGTAATGTTTAGTAAAGTTAATTTAATAAACGTCTTCGGTTAAAAATATTAGTTTTAATGTATTAAAACTCCATTCGAGTTCATAATCAGCTGTTTAAGACGAAATACTTGCAATAAACATTGTTCATCGTATATTATTTGAGTAATTGCGATTATAGGATATAATATTCTTGTAATTTTTCGTACAGCTATGTTAATAAACTTCTTTGGTTAGTAATCAAACTTAAAACATATTAAAAGTACTATAGACGTAATAAAAGGCTGTTTCAAACAAAATACTTGTATTAAACGCTCTTAATGTACATTACTTATATAAATTGATTATTAGTATTGATATTCAGTTAATATATCATAGAGTTAATTAGATAAACCTATTTGGTTAGAAATATTAGTTATACAGTGTTAAAACTTCTTTTGACGTCAAAATCGGCTGTTTAAGACGCAAAACTTGCAATAAACATTGTTTATCGTACATTATTATAATTTTTGATATTAATATTCTTGTAATATATCATACAGCTAATTAAGTAAACTTATTAGGTTAGGAATATTAGTTTCAACGTATTAAAACTCCTTTTGAGTTCAAATTCGGCTGTTTATGACGAAATACTTGCAATAAATATTGTTTATCGTATAATATTTGAGTTATTGCGATTTTAGGTTATATTATTCTTATATTTTTTCGTACAGCTATGTGAATAATTTTCTTTAGTTAGTAATCTAACTTTAAACATATTGAAATTACAATAGACGTTATTAAAGGCTGTTTCAACCAAAATACTTGTATTAAACACTTTTTAACGTAAACTATTTGTATTATTTTGATTATTGGTATAAATCTTCATGTAATATACCATACACCTAATTAATTAAACCTATTCGGTTAGGAATATTAGTTTTGAATTATTAAAACTCTTTTGAAGTCAAAATCGGCTGTTAAAGACGAAATACTTGTAGTAAACATTGTTTATTGTAAATTATTTGTCTTATTTCGATTTTTGATTATAAAATTCTTGTAATTTTTTGTACAGCTATGTTTATAAACTTCTTTGGTTAGTAATCTAACTTAAAACATATTAAAAGTACTATTGACTTTATAAAAGGTTGTTTCAAACAAAATACTTGAATTAGACAATTTTTAACGAACATTATTTGAATTATCGGTATTAATATTCTAATAATATATCATACAGCTAATTAAATAAACGTTTTCGGGTAAAAATATTAGTTTTAAAGTACTAAAACTCCTTTTGACGTAAAAATCGATTGTAAAATACGAAATACTTGGAATAAACATTGTTTCTCGTACATCTTTGATTTATTATGATTTTTGGTTATAATTCTTGTAATATTTTGTAAAGGTAATTTAATAAACGTCTTCAGGTGAAGATATTAGTTTTAATGTATTAAAACTCCTTCTGAGTTCAAAATCGGCTGTTCAAGACGAAATACATGCAATAAATATTATTTACCGTATATTATTTGAGTTTTTGCGATTTTAGGTCATAATATTCTTGTAATTTATGGTACAGCTACGTTAATAATATTCTTTGGTTAGTAATCTAATTTTGAACATATTGAAACTATGATAGACGTTATAAAAGGCTCTTTCAATCAAAATATTTGTATTAAACCCTTTTTAACGTAAATTATATTGATTATTTTGATTATTGGTATAAATATTCATGTAATATATCAAACACTAATTAAATAAACCTATTCGGTTAGGAATATTAGTTTTAAAGTATTAAAAGTCTTTTTGACGTCAAAATCGGCTGTTTAAGACGAAATACTTAGATAAACATTGTTTATGGTACATTATTATAGTTATTTTGATTTTTGGTATTAAGATTCATGGAATATATCATACAGCTAATTAAATAAACGTTTTCGGTCAGTAATATTAGTTTTAAAGTATAAAAATTCTTTTTTACGTCAAAATCGGCTGTTAAAAACGAAATACTTGCAATAAACATTGTTTATCGTACATTATTAGAGTTATAGCGATTTTAGGTTTTAATATTTTTGTAATTTTTTGTACAGCTATATTAATAATATTATTTGGTTAGTAATCTAACTTTAAACATATTGAAACTACTATAGACGTTATAAAAGGCTGTTTCAACCAAAATACTTGTATTAAACTCTTTTTAACGTATACTATTTAGATTATTTTAATTTTTGGTATAAATATTCATGTAATATATCATACAGCTAATTAATTAAACCTATTCATTTAGGAATATTAGTTTTGAAGTATTAAAACTCTTTTTGACTTTAAAAACGGCTGTTTAAGACAAAATATTTGCAATAACATTGTTTATTGTATATTATTTGATTTATTATGATTTTTTGTAATAATTTTCATGTAATTTTTGATAAAGATAATTTAATAAACGTCTTCGGGTAAATATATTAGTTTCAATGTATTTAAAACTCCTTTTGAGTTCAAAATCGGCTGTTTAGGACGAAACACTTGCAATAAACATTGTTTATCGTACATTATTCGACTTAATTAGAATTTCGGCTATATAATTTTTGAATTATTTCGAACAGGTAATTTAATAAATGTCTTAAATTAAATTAATTAAAAATACTAGTTTTAAAGTATTAAACTACCTTTTGAAGTCAAAACCGGATGTTTAAGACGAAATAATTGCATAAACATTTTTTATCGTATATTACTTGAGTTATTGCGATTTAAGGTTATAATATTCTTGAAATGTTTCGTACAGCTATGTTTATAAACTTCTTCGTTCAGTAATCTAACTTTAAACATATTAAAAGTATAATTCAATAGCATTATTGTTATAATTCTTAAAATTAATTTAAAAAATGTCTTTTGGTAATAATATTAGTTTTAAATTATTAAAACTCCTTTTGAGTTAACAATCGGCTGTTTAGGACGAAACACTTGCAATAAAAATTGTTTATCGTGCATTATTCGAGATATTTCAATTTTTTGTTATAATATTCATGTAAATTTTGTAAGTGTATTTTAAAAAACGTCTTCGGTTGAAAATATTAGTTTTAAATTATTAAAACTCCTTCCGACAACAAAATCGAGTGTTAAAGAAGAAATACTTGCAATAAGCATTGTTTTTCGTTTATTATTTGAATTATTTCGATTTTTGGTTATTATATTCTTGTCATATTTCTTACATGTATTTTAATAAATGTCCTCAGTTAAAAATACTAGTATTAAAACTCCTTTTGACGTCAAAATCGGTTGTTTAAGACGAAATACTAGCAATAAACATTGTTTATCGTACATTATTTGAGTTTTTTCGATTTTTAGTTATAATAATATTGTAATTTTTTGTACAGCTATGTTAATAAATTTCTTTGGTTAGTAATCTAACTTTAAACATATTGAAACTACTAAAGACGTTATAAAAGGCTTTTTCGACCAAAATACTTGTATTAAACCCTTTTTAACGTACACTATTTGCATTATTTTGATTATTGTTTATAATATTCATGCAATATATCACACAGCTACTCAAATGAACCTATTCGGTAAGGAATATTAGTTTTAAAGTATAAAAACTCTTTTTAACGTCCAAATAGGCTGTTTAAAACAAAATATTTGCAAAAAACCTTGTTTATCGTACATTATTATTTAGAGTTTTAGTTATAATATTCTTGTAATATTTTGTACAGGTAATTTAATAAATATCTTTGTTTAAAAATACTATTTTTAAAATTAAAAAACTCTTTCGACGTCAAAATCGGCTGTTTAAGACAATATACTTGTATCAACATTGTTTATAGTACATTATTACAAATATAATGATTATTAGTAATAATATTCTTGTAATATATCATACAGCTAATAGAATAAACTTATTCTGTTGGGAATTTTAGTTTCAACGTATTAAAACTCCTTTTACGTCAAGAACGGCTGTTTAAGACAAAATACTTGTAATAAACAATGTATCTCGTATATTATTTGATTTATTATGATTTTTGCTAATAATATTCTTGTAATATTTCGTAAAGGTATTTTAATAAACGTCTTTAGGTAAAAGTATTAGTTTCAATGTATTAAAACGTCTTTTGAGCTCAAAATCGGCTGTTTAAGACGAAATACTTGCAATAAACATTGTTTATCGTATATTATTTGAGGTATTGCGATTTTAGGTTATAATATTCTCGTAAATTTTCGTACAGCTATGTTAATAATATTCTTTGGTTAGTAATCTAATTTTAAACATATTGAAACTACTAAAGACGTTATAAAAGGCTGTTTCAACCAAAATACTTGTACTATTTTCTTTTTAATGTACACTATTTAAATTATTTTGGTTATTGGTATTAATATTAATGTAATATATCATACAGCTTAATAAACAAACCTAATAGGTTAGGAATATTAGTTTTAAAGTATTAAAACTTCTTTAGACGTCAAAATCGGCTGTTTAAAACGAAATACTTGCAATAAACATTGTTTATCGTACATTATTTAAGTTATTTCGAATTTTGGTTATAATTTTCTTGTGATATTTTGTACAGGTAATTTAATAAATACCTTTGGTTAAAAATACTAGTTTTAAAGTAAAATAACTCATTTCGACATTAAAATCTGCTGTTTAAGACGAAATACTTGAATAAACATTGTTTTTCGTACATTATTACAGTTATTTTGATTTTTGGTATTAATATTCTTGTAATATATTATACAGCGAACTAAATAAACTTATTTGTTTGGAATTATCATTTTCAGTGTATTAAAACTACTTTTGACGTCAAAAACGGCTGTTTAAGACAAAATACTTGCAATAAACATTGTTTATCGTAAATTATTTGATCTATTATGATTTTTAGTAATAATTTTATTGTAATGTTTAGTAAAGTTAATTTAATAAACGTCTTCGGTTAAAAATATTAGTTTTAATGTATTAAAACTCCATTCGAGTTCATAATCAGCTGTTTAAGACGAAATACTTGCAATAAACATTGTTCATCGTATATTATTTGAGTAATTGCGATTATAGGATATAATATTCTTGTAATTTTTCGTACAGCTATGTTTATAAACTTCTTTGGTTAGTAATCAAACTTAAAACATATTAAAAGTACTATAGACGTAATAAAAGGCTGTTTCAAACAAAATACTTGTATTAAACGCTTTTTAATGTACATTACTTATATAGTTTGATTATTAGTATTGATATTCAGTTAATATATCATAGAGTTAATTAGATAAACCTATTTGGTTAGAAATATTAGTTATAAAGTGTTAAAACTTTTTTTGACATCAAAATCGGCTGTTTAAGACGCAAAACTTGCAATAAACATTGTTTATCGTACATTATTATAGTTATTATAATTTTTGATATTAATATTCTTGTAATATATCATACAGCTAATTAAGTAAACTTATTAGGTTAGGAATATTAGTTTCAACGTATTAAAACTCCTTTTGAGTTCAAATTCGGCTGTTTATGACGAAATACTTGCAATAAATATTGTTTATCGTATAATATTTAAGTTATTGCGATTTTAGGTTATATTATTCTTATAATTTTTTGTACAGCTATGTGAATAATTTTCTTTAGTTAGTAATCTAACTTTAAACATATTGTAATTACAATAGACGTTATTAAAGGCTGTTTCAACCAAAATACTTGTATTAAACACTTTTTAACGTAAACTATTTGTATTATTTTGATTATTGGTATAAATCTATATGTAATATTCCATACACCTAATTAATTAAACCTATTCGGTTAGGAATATTAGTTTTGAAGTATTAAAACTCTTTTGAAGTCAAAATCGGCTGTTAAAGACGAAATACTTGTAGTAAACATTGTTTATTGTTAATTATTTGTCTTATTTTGATTTTTGGTTATAAAATTCTTGTAATTTTTTGTACAGCTATGTTTATAAACTTCTTTGGTTAGTAATCTAACTTAAAACATATTAAAAGTACTATTGACTTTATAAAAGGTTGTTGCAAACAAAATACTTGAATTACACAATTTTTAACGAACATTATTTGAATTATCGGTATTAATATTCTAATAATATATCATACAGCTAATTAAATAAACGTTTTCGGGTAAAAATATTAGTTTTAAAGTACTAAAACTCCTTTTGACGTAAAAATCGACTGTAAAATCTGAAATACTTGGAATAAACATTGTTACTCGTACATCTTTGATTTATTATGTTTTTTGGTTATAATACTTGTAATATTTTGTAAAGGTAATTTAGAAAACGTCTTCAGGTAAAGATATTAGTTTTAATGTATTAAAACTCCTTCTGAGTTCAAAATCGGCTGTTCAAGACGAAATACATGCAATAAACATTATTTACCGTTCATTATTTGAGTTTTTGCGATTTTAGGTCGTAATATTCTTGTAATTTTTGGTACAGCTATGTTAATAATATTCTTCCGTTAGTAATCTAACTTTAAACATATTTAAACTACAATAGACGTTATAAAAGGCTCTTTCAACAAAAATACTTGTATTAAACCCTTTTTAACGTAAATTATTTAAATTATTTTGATTATTGGTATAAATATTCATGTAATATATCAAACAGCTAATTAAATAAACCTATTCAGTTTGGAATATTACTTTGAATGTATTAAAACTCCTTTTGACGTCAAAAACGACTGTTTAAAACAAAATACTTGCAATAAACATTGTTTCATCTACATTATATGATTTATTATAATTTTTGGTAATATTATTCTTGTAATATTTCGTAAAAGTAATTTAATAAACGTTTTGGGTAAAAATATTTGTTTTATTTTATTAAAACTTCTTTTGAGTTCAAAATCGGCTGTTTATGACGAAATGCTTGCAATAAACACTGTTTATCATATATTATTTGAGTTATTGCGATTTTAGGTTATAATATTCTTGTAATTTTTCGTACAGCTATGTTTATAAACTTCTTTCGTTAGTAATCTTACTTTAAACTTATTAAAAGTACTATAGACGTTATTAAAGGCTGTATCAAACAAAATACTTCTAATAAACTCTTTTTAACGTACACTATTTCAATTATTTTGATTATTTGTATTTTTATTGCATTATAAAGCTAATCAAATGAACCTATTCGGTTAGGAATATAAGTTTTAAAGTTTTAATTCTCTTTTTAAGTTCAATATCGGCCATTTAAGACGAAATACTTGCAATAAACATTGTGTATCATACATTAATTGACTTATTTCAATTTTTGGTTATAATATTCTTGTAATTTTTCGTACAGCTATGTTTATAAACTTCTTTGGTTACTAATCCAACTTTAAACAAATTTAAAGTACTATAGACGTCATATAAGGCTGTTTTAAACAAAACACTTGTATTAAACCCTTTTAAACGTATATTATTTTAATTATTTTGATTATCGGTATAAAAATATTTATAATATATCATACAGCTAATTAAATAAACGTTTTCGGGTAAAAATATTAGTTTTAAAGTACTAAAACTCTTTTTGACGTCAAAATCGGCTTTTTAATACGAAATACCTGGAATAAACATTGTTTCTCGTACATTTATGATTTATTATGATTTTTTGGTTATAATACTTGTAATATTTTGTACAGGTAATTTAATAAACGTCTTCAGGTAAAAATATTAATTTTAATGTATTAAAACTCCTTTTGAGTTCAAAATCGGCTGTTCAAGACGAAAAACATGAAGTAAACATTGTTTATCGTATATTATTTGAGTTTTTGCAATTTTAGTTCATAATATTCTTGTAATTTTTGGTACAGCAATGTTAATAATATTCTTTGGTTAGTAATCTAACTTTAAACATATTTAAACTACAATAGACGTTATAAAAGGCTGTTTCAACCAAAATACTTGTATTAAACCCTTTTTAACTTAAATTATTGAAATTATTTTGATTATTGGTATAAATAATCATGTAATATATCATACAGCTAATTAAGTAAACCTATTCGGTTAGGAATATTAGTTTTAAAGTATTAAAAGTCTTTTTGACGTCAAAATCCGCTGTTTAAGACGAAATACTTGAATAACATTGTTTATCGTACATTATTATAGTTATTTTGATTTTCGGTATTAAGATTCATGGAATATATTATACAGCTAATTAAATAAACGTTTTCGGTCAGTAATATTAGTTTTAAAGTAAAAAACTCCTTTGACGTCAAAATCAGCTGTTAAGACAAAATACTTGCAATGAACATTGTTTATTGTAAATCATTTGATTTATTATAATTTTTAGTAAAAATTTTTTTGTAATATTTCCTAAAGTTAATTTAATAAACGTCTTAGGGTAAAAATATTAGTTTTATTGTAGTAAAACTCCTTTTGAGTTCAATATCGGCTGTTAAAGACAAAATACTTGCAAGAAACATTGTCTATCGTATATTATTTAAGTAATTGCGATTATAGGATATAATATTCTTGTAATTTTTTGTACAGCTATGTGAATAATTTTCTTTGGTTAGTAATCTAACTTTAAACATATTTAAACTACTTTAGACGTTATAAAGTGTTGTTTAAACCAAAATACTTCTATTAAACCCTTTTTAACGTTCACTATTTGAATTATTTTGATTATTGGTATTAATATTCATGTATTACATCATACAGCTAATTAAATAAACTTATTCGGTTAGGAATATTAGTTTTAAAGTACTAAAACTCTTTTTTACGACAAAATCGGCTGTTTAAAACTAAAACTTGCAATAAACATTGTTTATCTTACATTATGTGAGTTTTTTCGAGTTTTGGTTATAATATTCTTGTAAAATTTTGTACATGTAATTTAATAAATATCTTCGATTAAAAATACTAGTTTTAAAGTATAAAAACTCATTTTGACGTCAAAATCGGCTGTTTAAGACGAAATACTTGCATAATCATTGTTTATCGTACATAATTACATTTATTATGATTTTAAATATTAATTTTCTTGTAATATATCATACAGCTAATAAATTAAACTTATTTGGTTGGGAATATTAGTTTTAACGTATTAAAGTTCCTTTTGACGTCAAAAACGGCTGTGTATAACAAAATACTTGTAATAAACATTGTTTCTCGTACATCACTTAATTTATTATGATTTTTGGTAATAATATACTTGTAATATTTTGTAAAGGAAATTTAATAAACGTCTATAGGTTAAAAATATTAGTTTTAATGTATTAAATCTTCTTTTGAGTTCAAAATTGGCTGTTTAAGACGAAATACTTTCAATAAACCTTTTAAATCGTAAATTATTTGAGTTATTGCGATTTTAGGTTATTATATTCTTTTAATTTTTTGTTCAAGCTATGTTAATAATATTATTTAGTTAGTAATATAACTCTAAACATATTGAAACTACTATAGACGTTATAAAAGGCTGTTTCAACCAAAATACTTCTATTAAACTCTTTTTAACGTACACTATTTGAATTATTTTGATTATTGATATTTAAATTTATGTAATATATCATACAGCTAACTAAATAAACCTATTTGGTTAGGAATATTAGTTTTAAAGTATTAAAACTCTTTTTGACGTCAAAATCGGTTGTTTAAAACGAAATACTTGCAATAAATATTGTTTATAGTACATTTTTAAGTTATTTCGAGTTTTGGTTTCAATATTCTTGTAATATTTTTTACAGGTAATTTAATAGGTATCTTCGGTTAAAAACACTATTTTTAAAATTCAAAATCTCCTTTTGACGTCATAATCGGCTAATTACGACGAAATACTTGCATAAACATTGGTTATCGTACATTATTACAAATTATATGATTTTTGAATTAATGTTCTTGTAATATATCATACAGCTAATTAAATAAACTTATTCGCTGAGGAATATTAGTTTCAACGTATTAAAACTCTTTTGACGTCAAAAACGGTTGTTTAAGACAAAATAATTGTAATAAACATTGTTTCTCGTATATTATTTGATTTATTATGATTTTTGGTAATAAAATTCTTGTAATATTTTGTAAAGGTAATTTAGTAAACGTCTTCGGGTAAAAGTATTAGTTTAAATGTATTAAAACTGCTTTTGAGCTCAAATCGGCTGTTTAAAACGAAATATTGCAATAAACATTGTTTATCGTAAATTTTTTGAGTTATTGCGATTTTAGGTTATAATATTTTTGTAATTTTTCGTACAGCTATGTTAATAATATTATTTGGTTAGTAATCTAACTTTGAACATATTGTAACTACTTTAGACGTTATAAAAGGCTGTTTCAACCAAAAGACTTGTATTAAACTCATTCTAACGTACACTTTTTAGATTATTTTAATTTTTGGTATTAATATTTATGTAATATATCGTACAGCTAATTAAATAAATCTATTCGTTTAGGAATATTAGTTTTAAAGTATTAAAACTCCTTTTGACGTCAAAAACGACTGTTTAAAACAAAATACTTGCAATAAACATTGTTTCATCTACATTATATGATTTATTATGATTTTTTGTAATAATATTTTTGTAATTTTTTGTAAAAATAATTTAATAAACGTCTTCGGGTAAAAATATTAGTTTTAATGTATTAAAACTCCGTTTGACGTCAAAATCGGCTGTTTAAGACGAAATACTTGCAATAAATATTGTTTATCGTAAATTATTTGACGTATTTCAATTTTTGGTTATGTTACTTGCAACAAACATTGTTTATTGTACATTATTAAAGTTATTATAATTTTTGGTATTATTATTCTTGTAATGTATCATACAGCTAATTAAATTAACCTATTCGATATAGAATATTAGTTTTAAAATATTAAAAGTCTTTTCTACGTCGAAATCGGCTGTCTAAGACGAAATACTTGTAGTAAACTATGTTTATCATACACTAATTGAGTTGTTTCGAGTTTTGGTTATAATATTTATGTAATATTTTGTACAGCTATGTTTATAAACTTCTTAGGTTAGTAATCTAATTTAAAACATATCAAAAGTACTATAGACGTTATAAAAGGCTGTTTCAAACAAAATACTTGTGGTAAACCCTTTTTAACGTACATTATTTGAATTATTTTGTTTATTGGTATTAATAATCTTATAATATATCATAAAGCTAATTAAATAAACCTAATCGCTTAGGAGTATTAGTTTCAAAGTATTAAAACTCCGTTTGACGTCAAAATCGGCTGTTTATGACGAAATACTTGCATAATCATTGTTTATCGTACATTATTACATTTATTATGATTTTAAATATTAATATTCTTGTAATATATCATACAGCTTATTAAATAAACTAATTCGGTTAGGAATATTAGTTTCAACGTATTAAAACTCCTTTTGACGTCAAAAACGGCTGTTTAAGACAAAATACTTGTAATAAACATTGTTTCTCGTATATTATTTGATTTATTATGATTTTTGGAAATAATATTCTTGTAATTTTCGTTAAAGGTAATTTAATAAACGTCTTTGGAAAAAAAATATTAGTTTTGATGTAGTAAAACTCCGTTTAAGTTCAAAATCGTCTGTTTAAGACAAAATACTTGCAATAAACCTTGTTTAACGTAAATTATTTGAGTTATTGCGATTTTAGGTTATAATATTCTTGTAATTTTTTGTACAGCTATGTTAATAATATTCTTTAGTTAGTAATCTAACTTTAACGTAATGAAACTACTATAGACGTTAAAAAAGGCTGTTTCAACTAAAATAGTTGTATTATACTCTTTTTAACGTACACTATTTAGATTATTTTAATTTTTGGTATTGATATTCATGTAATATATCATACAGCTAATTAATTAATCCTATTCGTTTAGGAATATTAGTTTTAAAGTATTAAAACTCATTTTGAAGTCAAAAACGGCTGTTTAAGACAAAATACTTGCAATAAATATTTTTATCGTACATCATTTGATTTATTATGATTTTTAGTAATATTATTCATGTAATATTTTGTAAAGGTATTTTAATAAACGTCTTTTGGTAAAAATATTAGTTTTAATGTATTAAAACTCCTTTTGAGTTCAAAATCGGCTGTTTAAGACGAAATACTTGCAATAAACATTGTTTATCGTACATTATTTGACTTATTTCAATTATTGGTTATAATATTCATGTATTTTTTGTAAAGACGTTTTAAAAAACATCTACGGTTTAAAATATTAGTTTTAAAGTATTAAAACCCCTTTAGACGTCAAAAGTGAATGTTAAAGAAGAAAAACTCGCAATAAGCATTCTTTTTCGTTTATTATTTGAATTATTTCAATGTTTGGCAATAATATTATTGTATTAATTCATAAAATTAATTAAAATAATTTCTTCGGTTAGGATTATTAGTTTTGAAGTACGAAAATTCCTTCTGACGTCAAAATAGGCTGTTTGATACGAAATACTTGCAGTAAACATTGTTTAGTGCACATTATTAAAATTATTATAATTTTTAGTATAATATTTTTGTAAGTTTTCGTACAGCTTTGATAATAAAATTCTTTGGTTAGTAATCTAACTTAAGACATATTGAAACTACTATAGACGTTATAAAAGGATGTTTCAACCAAAATAACCGAATAAACCCTTTTTAACGTAAAGTATTTGAATTATTTTAATTATTTGTACTAAAATTCTTATAATATGTCATACAGCTAATTAAATGAACTTATCCGGTTAGGAATATTAGTTTTAAAGTATTAAAACTTCTTTGGAAGTTAAAATTTGCTGTTTAAGACTTTATAATTGCAGTAAATATTATTTTTTTTAAATTATTTGAGTCAATCGAATTTTAATTATAATATTCTTGTAATTTTTCGTACAGCTAGGTTTATAAACTTCTTTGGTTAGTAATCTAAGATTAAACATATTGAAACTACTATAAACGTTATAAAAGGCTGATTCAATTAAAATACTTGTAATAAACCCTTTTTAACGTAACTTAAATTATTTCGATTATTGTTATTAATATTCATGTAATATATCATAAAGCTAATTAAATGAACCTTTTTGGTTTGGAATATTTGTTTTAATGCATTAAAACTATTTTTGACGTCAAAATCGGCTGTTTAAGACAAAATACTTGGAATAAACATTGTTTATCATACATTATTCGTCTTATTATGATTTTTTGTAAAAATATTCTTAGAATATTTTGTTAAAGTAATTTAATAAACGACTTCGGTTAAAAATATTAGTTTTAAAGTATTAAAACTCCTTTTGACGTCAAAATCGGCTGTTCAAAACGAAAAACTTGCAGTAAACTTAGTTTATTGTACATTATTAAAGTTATTTCGATTTTTGGTTATAATATTCTTGTAATTTTGTGAAGGTATTTTTATAACTTCTTTGGTTAGTAATCCAATTTTAAACATATTAAAAGTACTATAGTCGTCATAAAAGGCTGTTTCAAACAAAAACATTGTATTAAACTTTTTTTAATGTACATTATTTAAATTATTTTGATTATTAGTATTATTATTCTCAAAATATATCAAACAGCTAATTAAATAAACGTTTTCGGGTAAAAATATTAGTTTTAAAGTATTAAAACTACTTTTGACCTCAATATCGGATATTTTGAACGAAATAATTAGAATAAACATTGTTTTTCATACATTATTTAATTTATTATGATTTTTGGTAATAATGTTCTAGTAATATATCGTAAAAGTAGTTTAATAAACGACTTCTTTTAAATATATTAGTTACAAACTATGAAAACTCCCTTTGACGTCTAAATTGGCTGCTAAAGACGAAATACTTGCAATAAACATTGTATATCGTACATTATTTGAGTTTTTTCGATATTAGGTATTAATATTATAGTAATATTTCGTAAAAATTATTTAATAATCGACTTCGGTTGAAAATTTTAGTTTTAAAGTATTTATAAACTTTTTTGGTTAGTAATCTAACTTTAAACCGATTAAACGTGGCATAGACGTTATAAAATGCTGTTTCATTCTAAATACTTGTATTAAACCCTTTTTAACGTACACTATATGAATTATTTTGGTTATTGGTATTAATATTCTTATAATATATCATAGAGCTCATTAAATGAACCTATTCGGATAGCAATATTCGTTTTAAAGCATTAAAACTCCTTCTGACGTCTAAATTAACTCTTAAAGACGAAATACTTGCAATAAACATTGTATATCGTACATTATTTGAGTTATTTCGATATTTGGTAATAATATTTCTGTAATAATTTGTAAAAGCAATTTAATAATCGACTTTGATTAAAAATATTAGTTATAAAGTATGAAAACTCTTTTTGACGTTTAAATAGGCTGTTTAAAACGAAATACTTGCAATAAACATTGTTTATTGTATATTTTTTGAGTTATTTCGAACTTGGTGATAATATTCTTGTAATATTTTGTACAGGTAATTTAATAAAAATCTTCAGTTAAAAATACTAGTTTAGAAGTATTGAAACTCCTTTTGATGTGAAAATCGGCTGATTAAGACGAAAAACTTGCATTAACATTGTTTATCGTACATTATTACAGTTATGAAGATTTTTGATATAAAAGTTTTATTTATAAAACTGCCGATTCAAACGACAAAAAGAGTTTTTATATTTTAAAACTAATATTTTTAACCGTAGTCGATTATTAAATACTTTTACGATATATTACAAGAACATTATTACCAAAAATCATAATAAATCAATTATGTATGATACACAATGTTTATTCTAAGTATTTCGTATAAAACAGCCGATTTTGAGGTCAAAAGTAGTTTTAATACTTTAAAACTAATATTTTTCCCCGAAAACGTTTATTTAATTAGCTGTATGATATATTTTAAGAATATTAATACTAATAATCAAAATAATATAAATAATGTACATTAAAAAAAGTTTAATAGAAGTGTTTTGTTTGAAACAGCCTTTTATGACGACTATAGTACTTTTAATATGTTTAAAGTTGGATTACTAACCATAAAAGTTATAAAAACACCTTTACAAAAATTACAAGAATATTATAACCAAAAATCGAAATAACTCAAATAATGTACAATAAACAAAGTTTACTGCAAGTATTTCGTCTTCCACAGCCGATTTTGATGTCAAAAAGTATTTTAATACTTTAAAACAAATATTTTATATCGAATAGGTTAATCTAATTAGCTGTATGATACATTACAAGAATATGAGTACTAAAAATTATTATAACTTTAATAATGTACAATAAACAATGTTTATTGCAAGTATTTCGTCTATAACAGCCGATATAGACGTCAAAAGGAGTTTTCATACTTTAAAACTAATACTTTGAACCGAAGACAATTATTAAATTACTTTTACGAAATATTACAAAAATATTACTACCAAAAATCTTAAGAAATCAAATTATTACAAGTATTTTGTCTTAAACAACGATTTTGACGTCAAAAATATTTTTAATGCATTAAAACAAATATACCTTACCGAAAGAATCATTTAATTAGCTGTAAGATAATGTATAAGAATATTAATACTAATAATTAAAATTATTCAACTGATGTATGTTAAAAATGGTTTAGTACAAGTGTTTTGTTAAAAAAGCCTTTTATGACGTCTATAGTACGTTTTATATGTTTAAAGTTGGATTACTAACCAAATAAGTTTATAAACATAGCTATACGAAAAATTACAAGAATATTGTAACCAAAAATCTAAATAACTCAAAAAATGTAAGATAAACAATGTTTACTGCAAGTATTTAGTCTTAAACAGCCGATTTTGACGTCAAAAGGAGTTTTAATACTTTAAAGCTAATATTTCTAACCGAGTAGGTTCATTTAATTAGCTGTAAGATATATTATAAGAATATTAATATCTTTAATCAAAATAATTCAAATAATGTACGTTGAAAAGGGTTTAATACAAGTATTTTGTTTGAAACAGGTTTTTATAACGTCTATAGAACTTTAAATATGTTTAAAGTTAGATTACTAACCAAAGAAGTTTATAAACATAGCTGTACGAAAAATTACACGAATATAGTAATCAAAAATCAAAATAACTCAAATATGAGCAATAAACAATATTTACTGCAAGTATTTCGTCTTAAACAGCCGATTTTGACGTCAAAAGGAATTTTAATACTTTAAAAGTAATATTCCCAACCGAATAGGTTCATCCAATTAGCTTTATGATATATTATAAGAATATTAATACTAATAATCAAAATAATTTAAAAAGTGTACGTTAAAAAGGGTTTAATACAAGTGTTTTGTTTGAAACAGCCTTTTATAACGTCTATAGTACTTTAAATATGTTTAAAGTTTGATTAGTAACCAAAGAAGTTTATAAACATAGCTGTATAAAAAATTACAAAAATATAATAACAGAAAATCAATAGAACTCAAAAAATGTACAATAAACAATATGTAATGCAAATATTTCGTCTTTAACAGCTTATTTAGACGTCAAAAGGAGTTTTGATACTTTAAAACTAATATTTTTAAACGAACAGATTTATTTAATTACCTTTACGAAAAATAACTTAAATATTATAATTAAAAAACAAAGTAACTCAAATAATGTACGATAAACAATGTTTATTGCTAGTATTTCGTTTTAAACAGCCGATTTTAAACTTAAAAAGAGTTTTAATACTTTAAAACTAATATTTTTACCCGAAGACGTTTATCAAATTACCATTACGAAAAATTACATAAATATTATTACCAAAAATCATAATAACTCGAATAATGTACGATAAACAATGTTTATTACAACCATTACGTCTTAAACAGCCAATTTTGACGTCAAAAGGAGTTTTAATACTTTAAAACTAATATTCCTAACTAAATATGTTTATTTTATTAGCTGTGTGATATATTACGAGAATATTAATACTAATAATTAAAATAATTTAATTAGTGTACGATAAATAAGGGTTTATTCAATTATTTTGTTGAAAACAGCATATTATTACGTCTATAGTACTTTTAAAATGTGTTTTAATATTATTAAACGAATTTTCCTAACCGAATAGGTTCATTTAACTAGCAGTATGATATAATAGAAGAATATTAATACCAATAATCAAAATAATTCAAATAGTGTACGTTAAATGGGTTTAAAACAAGAATTTTAAATGAAAAAGCCTTTTCTAAAGTCTATGGTACTTTTTGTATGTTTAAAGTAAGATTACTAACCTAAGAAGTTTATAACATAGCTTTACGAAAAATTACAAGAATATTACAACCAAAAATCGAAATAACTCAAATAATGTACGATAAACAATGTTTACTGCAAGTATTTCGTCTTCAACAGCCGATTTTGACGTCAAAAAGTCTTTTAATACTTTAAAACTTATATTCCCTACCGAATAGGTTAATTTAATTTGCTGT
Source organism: Thalia democratica (assembly GCF_965202585.1). NCBI lineage: Eukaryota > Metazoa > Chordata > Thaliacea > Salpida > Salpidae > Thalia > Thalia democratica. The sequence continues at coordinate 51,630,745 of NC_139169.1, read as the reverse complement.
ATGATACATTACAAGAATATGAGTACCAAAAATTATAATAACTTTAATAATGTACAATAAACAATTTTTATTGCTAGTATTTTGTCTATAACAGCCGATTTAGACGTCAAAAGGAGTTTTCATACTTTAAAACTAATATTTTTAACCGAAGTCGATTATAAAATTACTTTTACGAAATATTACAATGATATTAATACCAAAAATCATAATAAATCAAATAATGTATGATAAACAATCTTTATTCAAGTATTTCGTATAAAACAGTCGATTTTGACGTCAAAAGTAGTTTGAGTACTTTAAAACTAATAGATTTAACCGAAAACGTATTACGAAGATTACAAGAATATTATATATAAGTTTGTAAACATAACTGTACGAAAAATCACAAGAATATTATAACCAAAATTCGAAATAACTCAAATAATGTACGATAAAAAATGTTTATTGCAAGTATTTCGTTTTAAACAGCCGATTTCGACGTCAAAAAGAGTTTTAATACTTTAAAACTAATATTCCTAAGCGATATGGTTTATTTATTTAGCTGGAAGATATACAATAAGAATATTAAAACCAATAATTCAAATAATGTACGTTTAAAAGGGTTTAATACAAGTATTTTGGTTGAAACCGCCTTTTATGACGTCTATAGTACTTTTATTATGTTTAAAATTGGATTACTAACCAAAGAAGGTTATAAACATAGCTGTAAGAAAAGTTACAAGAATATTATAACCAAAAATCGATAAAACTCAAATAATGTACGATAAACAATGTTTACTGCAAGTATTTAGTCTTAAACAGCCGATTTTGACGTTAAAAGGAGTTTTAATACTTTAAAACTAATATTCCTAACCGAATAGGTTCTTTCAATTAGCTATATGATATATTATGAGAATATTCATACCAATAATCAAAATAATTCAAATACTTAAAAAGGGTTTAATACAAGTATTTTGTTTAAAACATCCTTTTATAACGTCTATAGTACTTTTAATATGTTTAAAGTTAGATTACTAACCAAAGAAGTTTAAAAACATAACTGTACGAAATATCACAAGAATATTATAACCAAAAATCAATTTAACTTAAATAATATATAATAAACAATGTTAACTGCAAGTATTTCGTATTAAACAGCCTATTTAGACGTCAGCAGGAGTTTTAGTACTTTAAAACTAATATATTTAACCGAAAACGTTTATTAAATTAGATATACGAAATATCACAAGATTATTATAACCAAAAATCGAAATAACTTAAATCATGTACGATAAACAATGTTTATTCCAAGTATTCGTCTTAAACAGCCGTTTTTGACGTCTAAAAGAGTTTTAATACTTTAAAACTTATATTCCGAACCGAAGGAATTATTTTAATTAATTTTATGAAGTATTACAATAATATTATTACCAAAAATCGAAATAACTCAAAAAATAAAATATAAACAATGTTTATTGCAAACATTTTGTCTTAAACAGCCGATTTAGACGTCAAAAGGAGTTTTAATACTAGTATTTTTAACTAAAGATAGTTATTAAATTATATGTACAAAGTTTGTCAAGAATATAATAACCAATAATCGAAATAACTCAAATAATAAACTTAAAACAATATTTATTGCAAGTATTTCTTCTTTAAAATATTTTTACCCGAAAGGAGTTTTAAAACTTTAAAACTAATATTTTCAACTTAAGAAGTTTACTAAAATACCTTTACAAAAATTACCAGAATATTATAACCAAAAATTGAAATAACTCAAATAATGTACGATAAATAATCATTTATGCAAGTATTTCGTCTTAAACAGCCGATTTGGCATCAAACGGAGTTTTAATAGTTTAAAACAAATATTCCTTGCCGAGAAGGTTTATTTAATTTGCTGTATGATATATTAGTTGTATATTGTTACCAATAATCAAAATAATTTATATAGTTTACGTTAAAAAGGGTTTAAAACAAGTATTTTGGTTGAAACAGCCTTTTATAATGTCTATAGTAGTTTAAATATGTTTAAAATTAGATTACTAACTAAAGAAGTTTATTAACATAACTGTACAAAAAATTATATGAATATTATAAACTAAAATCGCAATAACTCAAATAACATACGATGAACAACGATGAAACTCCTTTTAACGTCAAAATCGGCTGTTTAAGGCTAAATACTTGCAGTAAAAATTGTTTATCGTACATTATTTGAGTTTTATCGATTTTTGGTTATAATATTCTTGTAACTTTTGTTACTGCTATGTTTATAACCTTCTTTGGTTAGTAATCCAATTTTAAACATAATAAAAGTACTATAGACGTCATAAAAGGCAGTTTCAACCAAAATACTTGTATTAAACCCTTTTAAACGTACATTATTTGAATTATTGGTTTTAATATTCTTATTGTATATCTTACAGCTAAATAAATAAACCTATTCGCTTAGGAATATTAGTTTTAAAGTATTAAAACTCTTTTTGACGTCGAAATCGGCTGTTTAAAATGAAATACTTGCAATAAACATTTTTTTATCGTACATTATTTGAGTTATTTCGAATTTTGGTTATAATATTCTTGTGAATTTTCGTACAGTTATGTTTATAAACTTATATATAATATTCTTATAATCTTCGTAATACGTTTTCGGTTAAATCTATTAGTTTTAAAGTACTCAAACTACTTTTGACGTCAAAATCAGCTGTTTTAAACGAAATACTTGAATAAACATTGTTTATCATACATTATTTGATTTATTATGATTTTTGGTATTAATATCATTGTAATATTTCGTAAAAGTAATTTAATAATAGACTTCGGTTAAAAATATTAGTTTTAAAGTATGAGAACTCCTTTTGACGTCTAAATCGGCTGTTATAGACAAAATACTTGCAATAAAAAATGTTTATTGTACATTATTAAAGTTGTTATAATTTTTGGTACTCATATTCTTGTAATGTATCATACAGCAAATTAAATTAACCTATTCGGTGGGGAATATAAGTTTTAAAGTATTAAAAGACTTTTTGACGTCAAAATCGGCTGTTGAAGACGAAATACTTGCAGTAAACATTGTTTGTCGTACATTAATTGAATTATTTCGATTTTTAGTTGTAATATTCTTGTAATTTTTTGTACAGCTATGTTTATAAACTTCTTTGGTTAGTAATCTAAAATTAAACATATATAAACTACTATAGACGTTATAAAAGGCTGTTTCAATAAAATACTTGTGTTAAACCCTTTTTATCTTACACAATTTGAATTATAACGCATATTGGTATTAATATTCATATAATATATCATACAGCTAATTAAATAAACCTATTCGGTTAGGAATATTAGTTTTAAAGTATTTAAACTATTTTTGACGTCGAAAAAAGCTGTTTAATACGAAATACTTGCAGTAAACATTGTTTATCGTACATTATTTGAGTTATTTCGATTTTTGGTTACAATATTCTTGTAATTTTTCGTAAAGCTATGTTATAAACTCCTTAGGTTAGTAATCTTATTTTAAACATACAAAAAGTACCATAGACTTTATAAAAGGCTGTTTCATTTAAAATTCTTGTTTTAAACCCTTTTTAACGCACACTATTTGAATTATTTTGATTATTGGTATTAATATTCTTCTATTATATCATACTGCTAGTTTAATGAACCTAATCGGTTAAGAAAATTCGTTTAAAAGTATTAAAACACATTTTAAAAGTACTATAGACGTAATAATATGCCGTTTTAACAAAATAATTGAATAAACCTTTTTTTATCGTACACTAATTAAATTATTTTAATTATTGGTATTAATATTCTTGTAATATATCACACAGCTAATGAAATAAACATATTTAGTTAGGAATATTAGTTTTAAAGTATTAAAACTCCTTTTGACGTCAAAATTGGCTGTTTAAGACGTAATGGTTGTAATAAACATTGTTTATCGTACATTATTCGAGTTATTATGATTTTTGGTAATAATATTCATGTAATTTTTCGTAATGGTAATCTAATAAACGTCTTCGGGTAAAAATATTAGTTTTAAAGTATTAAAACTCTTTTTAGTTTTAAAATCGGCTGTTTAAAACGAAACACTAGCAATAAACATTGTTTATCGTACATTATTTGAGTTACTTTGATTTTTAGTTATAATATTTAAGTTATTTTTCGTAAGAGAATTTAATAAATCTGTTCGTTTAAAAATATTAGTTTTAAAGCATTAAAACTTATTTCAACGTCAAAATCGGCTATTAAAGACGTACAATATTTGAATTATTTTGATTATTAGTATTAATATTCTTATAATATATCATAAAGCTAATTGAATGAACCAATTCGGTTAGGAATATTACTTTTAAAGTATTAAAATTCCTTTTGACGTCGAAATCGGCTGTTTGAGACTAAATACTTGCAGTAAACATTGTTTATCTTACATTTTTTGTGTTATTTAGATTTTTGGTTTCAATATTCTTGTAATTTTTCGTACAGCTATGTTTATAAACTTTTTTGGTTAGTAATCCAACTTTAAACATATAAAACGTACTATAGACGTCATAAAAAGCTTTTTTAACAAAACACTTGTACTAAACCATTTTTAACATACATCAGTTGAATAATTTTAATTACTAGTATTAATATTCTTATAATATATCCTACAGCTAATTAAATGATTCTTTCGGTTAGGTATATTTGTTTTAATGCATTAAAACTATTTATGACATCAAAATCGTTGTTTAAGACGAAATACATGGAATAATTTGATTTCCTATGATTTTTGGTAGTAATATTTTTGTAATATTTCTTTAAAGTAATTTAATAATTGTCTTCGGTTAAAAATATTAGTTTTAAAGTATGAAAACTCCTTTTGACGTCTATATCGGCTGTTATAGACGAAATACTTGCAATAAACATTGTTTATTGTACATTATTAAAGTTATAATAATTTTTAGTACTCATTTTCTTGTAATGTATCATACAGCTAATTAGATTAACCTATTCGGTATAAAATATTTGTTTTAAAGTATTAAATACTTTTTGACATCAAAATCGGCTGTTGAAGACGATATACTTGCAGTAAACATTGTTTATTGTACATTAATTGAGTAATTTCGATTTTTGGTTATAATATTCTTGTAATTTTTTGTACAGGTATGTTTATAAACTTCTTTGTTTAGTAATCTAATATTAAACATATATAAACTACTATAGACGTTATAAAAGGCTGTTTCAAACAAAATACTTGTGTTAAACCCTTTTTAACGTACATTATTTCTATTATTTTGATTATTGGTATTAATAATCTTATAATATATCATAAAGCTAATTAAATAAACCTTTTCGCTTAGGAATATTCGTTTAATCGTCAAAATCGGCTGTTTAAGGCGAAATACTTGCATTTAACATTGTTTATCATACACTATTTGAGTTATTTCGAATTTCGATTATAATATTCTTCTAATATTTTCTACAGGTAATATATTAAATATATTTAGTAAAAATACTAGTTTTAAAGTTCAAAAACTACTTTTGACGTCAAAAGCGGCTGTTTAAGACGAAATACTTGCATAAACATTGTTTATCGTACAATTTTACAGTTATTATGACTTTTGGTATTATTAATTTGTAATTAATCATACAGCTAATTAAATAAATTTATTCGGTTGAGAATATTAGTTTCAACGTATAAGAAATTTTTTTAACGTCAAAAACGGCTGTTTAAGACAAAATACTTGCAATAAACATTGTTTTTTGTGCTCTATTTGATTTATTATGACTTTTGGTAATAATGTTCTTCTAATGTTTCGTAAAGGTAATTTAATAAACGTCTTCGGGTAAAAATATTAGTTTTAATGTATTAAAACTCATTTTGAGTTAAAAATCGACTGTTTAAGACAAAATACTTGCAATAAACATTGTATATCGTACATTTTTTGACTTATTTCGATTTTTGGTTATAATATCTTTTAATATTTCGTAAAGTTAATTTAATAAACGTCTTTTGGTAAAAATATTAGTTTTAATGTATTAAAACTCCTTTTGAGTTAAAAATCGGCTGTATGAGACAAAATACTTGCAATAAACATTGTTCATCGTATATTATTTAAGTAATTGCGATTATAGGATATAATTTTCTTGTAATTTTTTGTACAGCTATGTTAATAATATTCTTTGGTTAGTAATCTAACTTTAAACATATTTAAACTACTATAGACGTTATAAAATGCTGTTTCAACCAAAATACTTCTATTAAACCCTTTTTAACGTTCACTATTTGAATTATTTTGGTTATTAGTATTAATATTCATGTAATACATCATACAGCTAATTTAATAAACCTATTCGGTTAGGAATATTAGTTTTAAAGTATTAAAACTCTTTTTTACGTCAAAATCGGCTGTTTAAAACGAAATACTTGCAATAAACATTGTTTATCGTTAAATATTTGAGTTTTTTCGAATTTTGTTTAAATTATTTTTTTAATATTTTGTACAGGTAATTTGATAAATATCTTCGGTTAAAAATACTATTTTTGAAGGATAAAAACTCCCTTTGACATAAAAATCGGCTGTTTAAGACGAAATACTTGCATAAACATAGTTTATCATACATTATTACATTATTTATGATTTTTGTATTAATATTCTTGTAATATATCATACAGCTAATTAAATAAACTTATTTGGTTAAGAATATTAGTTTCAACGTATTAAAACTCCTTTTGATGTCAAAAACGGCTGTTTAAGACAAAATACTTGTAATAAATATTGTTTCTCGTACATTATTCGATTTATTATGATTTTGAGTAATAACATTCTTGTACGATTTCGTAAAGGTAATTTAATAAACGTCTTCGGGTAAAAATACTAGCTTAATTAACTAAATCTCCTTTTGAGTTCAAAATCGGCTGTTTAAGACGAAATACTTGCAATAAACCTTGTTTATCGTAAATCATTTGAGTTATTGCGATTTTAGGTTATAATATTTTTGTAATTTTTTGTAAAGCTATATTTATAATATTATTTGGTTAGATATCTAACTTTAAACATATTGAAACTACTATAGACGTTATAAAAGGCTGTTTCAACCAAAATACTTGTATTAAACTCTTTTTAACGTACACTATTTCGATTATTTTAAATTTTGGTATAAATATTCATGTAATATATCATACAGCTAATTAATTAAACCTATTCGTTTAGGAATAATAGTTTTAAAGTATTAAAACTCTTTTTGACTTTAAAAACGGCTGTTTAAGACAAAATATTCGCAATAACATTGTTTATTGTATATTATTTGATTTATTATGATTTTTTGTAATAATTTTCAAGTAATTTTTTATAAAGATAATTTAATAAACGTCTTTGGGTAAATATATTAGTTTCAATGTATTTAAAACTCCTTTTGAGTTCAAAATCGGCTGTTTAGGACGAAACACTTGCAATAAACATTGTTTATCGTACATTATTCGAGTTATTTCAATTCTTTGTTATAATATTCATGTAAATTTTGTAAAGGTATTTTAAAAAATGTCTTCGATTAAAAATATAAGTTTTAAATTATTAAAACTCCTTCCGACAACAAAATCGAGTGGCAAAGAGGAAATACTTGCAATAAGCATTGTTTTTCGTTTATTATTTGAAATATTTCGATTTTAGGTTATTATATTCTTGTCATACTTCGTACATGTATTTTAATAAATGTCCTCAGTTAAAAATACTAGTATTAAAATTCCTTTCGACGTCAAAATCGGCTGTTTAAAACGAAATACTTGCAATAAACATTGTTTATCGTACATTATTTTAGTTATTTCAATTTTTAGTTATAATATGATTGTAATTTTTTGTACAGCTATGTTAATAAACTTCTTTGGTAAGTAATCTAACTTTAAACATATTAAAACTACTATAGACGTTATAAAAGGCTGTTTCGACCAAAATACTTGTATTAAACCCTTTTTAACGTACACTATTTGCATTATTTTGATTATTGTTATTAATATTCATGTAATATATCATACAACTAATTTATTGAACCTTTTTGGTTAGGAATATTTGTTTTAATGAATTAAAAACATTTTTGACGTCAAAATCGGCTGTTTAAGACGAAATACTTTGAAAAAACATTGTTTATCATACACTATTTGATTTATTATGATTTTGTTAATAATATTCTTGTAATATTTCGTAAAAGTAATTTAAAAAACGTCTTCGGTTGAAAATACTAGTTTTCAAGTATTCAAACTAAACTAAAATTAAAGGATTAAAACTTCTTATGACGTTCAAATTGGCTGTTAAACACGAAATACTTTCAATAAAGATTGTATATCGTATATTATTTGAGTTATAACGATTTTTTGTATTAATATTATTATAGTATTTCGTAAAAATAATTCAATAAACGACTTTGGTTAAAAATATTTGTTTTAATGTTATAAAACTCCTTTTCACGTCTAAATCGGCTGTTTAAGTAGAAATACTTGCATTAAACATTGTTTATTGTTTATTATTTGACTTAATTTGATTTTTGGTTATAGTATTCTCGTAATTTTTTGTACAGCTTTGTTTATAAACTTTTTTGGTTAGTAATCTAATTTGAACCATATTAGAAGTACTATAGACGTCATAAAAGGCTGTTTCAACCAAAATATTTGTAATAAACCCTTTTTAACGTACACTCTTTGAATTATTTTGATTATTATTATTTAAATTCATGTAATATATCACACAGCTAATTAAATGAACCTATTCGGTTAGGAATATTAGTTTTAAAGTATAAAAACTATTTTTAACGTCCAAATAGGCTGTTTAAAACAAAATATTTGCAAAAAACATTGTTTATCGTACATTATTATTTTGAGTTTTAGTTATAATATTCTTGTAATATTTTGTACAGGTAACTTAATAAATATCTTTGTTTAAAAATACTATTTTTAAAATGAAAAAACTCTTTTGACGTCAAAATCGACTGTTTAAGACGATATCCTTGTATCAACATTGTTTATAGTACATTATTACAGTTATTTTAATTTTTGGTATTAATATTCTTGTAATATATTATACAGCGAACTAAATAAAATTTTTCGTTTGGGAACATCATTTCAGTGTATTAAAACTACTTTCGACGTCAAAAACGGCTGTTTAAGACAAAATACTTGCAATAAACATTGTTTATCGCAAATTATTTGATTTATTATGATTTTAGTAATAGTTTTATTGTAATGTTTAGTAAAGTTAATTTAATAAACGTCTTCGGTTAAAAATATTAGTTTTAATGTATTAAAACTCCTTTCGAGTTCATAATCGGCTGTTTAAGACGAAATACTTGCAATAAACATTGTTCATCGTATATTATTTGAGTTATTGCGATCATAGGATATAATATTCTTGTAATTTTTCGTACAGCTATGTTAGTAAACTTCTTTGGTTAGTAATCAAATTTAAAACATATTAAAAGTACTATAGACGTAATAAAAGGCTGTTTCAAACAAAATACTTGTATTAAACGCTTTTCAATGTACATTAGTTATATATTTTGATTATTAGTATTGATATTCAGTTAATATATCATAGAGTTAATTAGATAAACCTATTTGGTTAGAAATATTAGTTATAAAGTATTAAAACTTCTTTTGACGTCACAATCGGCTGTTTAAGACGCAAAACTTGCAATAAACATTGTTTATCGTACATTATTTGAGTTATTTCGAACTTGGTCATTATATACTTGTTATATTTTGTACAGGTAATTTAATAAGTATCTTTGTTTGAAAATACTCGTTTTAAAGTATAAAAACTCCTTTTGACGTCAAAATTGGCTGACTAAGACGAAATACTTACATAAACATTGTTTATCGTACATTATTATAGTTATTATAATTTTTGATATTAATATTCTTGTAATATATCATACAGCTAATTAAGTAAATTTATTAGAATAGGAATATTAGTTTCAACGTATTAAAACTCCTTTTGAGTTCAAATTCGGCTGTTTATGACGAAATACTTGCAATAAATATTGTTTATCGTATAATATTTGAGTTATTGCGATATTAGGTTATATTATTCTTATAATTTTTCGTACAGCTATGTGAATAATTTTCTTTGGTTAGTATCTAACTTTAAACATATTGAAACTACAATAGACGTTATTAAAGGCTGTTTCAACCAAAACACTTGTATTAAACACTTTTTAACGTAAACTATTTGTATTATTTTGATTATTCGTACAAATGTTCATGTAATATATCATACACCTAATTAAATAAACCTATTCGGTTAGGAATATTAGTTTTGAAGTATTAAAACTCTTTTGAAGTCAAAATCGGCTGTTAAAGACGAAATACTTGTAGTAAACATTGTTTATAGTAAATTATTTGTCTTATTTCGATTTTTGATTAAAAAATTCTTGCAATTTTTTGTACAGCTATGTTTATAAACTTTTTTGGTTAGTAATCTAACTTCAAACAAATTAAAAGTACTATTTACTTTATAAAAGGTTGTTTAAAACAAAATACTTGAATTAGACAATTTTTAACGTACAATATTTGAATTATTTTGATTATCGGTTTTAATATTCTAATAATATATCATACAGCTAATTAAATAAACGTTTTCGGGTAAAAATATTAGTTTTAAAGTACTAAAACTCCTTTTGACGTAAAAATCGACTGTATAATACGAAATACTTGGAATAAACATTGTTTCTCGTACATCTTTGATTTATTATGATTTTTGGTTATAATACTTGTAATATTTTGTAAAGGTAATTTAATAAACGTCTTCAGGTAAAGATATTAGTTTTAATGTATTAAAACTCCTTTTGAGTTCAAAATCGGCTGTTCAAGACGAAAAACATGAAGTAAACATTGTTTATTGTATATTATTTGAGTTTTTGCAATTTTAGTTCATAATATTCTTGTAATTTTTGGTACAGCAATGTTAATAATATTCTTTGGTTAGTAATCTAACTTTAAACATACTGAAACTACAATAGACGTTATAAAAGGCTCTTTCAACCAAAATACTTGTATTAAACCCTTTTTAACGTAAATTATTAAAATTATTTTGATTATTGGTATAAATATTCATGTAATATATCAAACAGCTAATTAAATTAACCTATTCGGTTGGGAATATTAGTTTCAATGTATTAAAACTCCCTTTGACCTCAAAAACGACTTATTAAAACAAAATACTTGCAATAAACATTGTTTCTCGTACATTATATGATTTATTAAAATTTTTGGTAATGATCTTCTTGTAATATTTCGTATAAGTAATTTAATAAACGTCTTGGGTAAAAATATTAGTTTTATTGTATTAAAACTTCTTTTAAGTTCAAAATCGGCTGTTTATGACGAAATACTTACAATAAACACTGTTTATCATATATTATTTGAGTTATTGCGATTTTAGGTTAAAATATTGATGTAATATTTCGTACAGCTATGTTCAAAACTTCTTTTGTTAGTAATCTTACTTTAAACTTATTAAAAGTACGATAGACGTTATAAAAGGCTGTTTTAAACAAAATACTTGTAATAAACCCTTTTTTAACTTAAATTATTTAAATTATTTTGATTATTGGTATAAATAATCATGTAATACATCATACAGCTAATTAAGTAAACCTATTCGGTTAGGAATGTTAGTTTTAAAGTATTAAAAGTCTTTTTGACGTCAAAATCGGCTGTTTAAGACGAAATACTTGGATAAACATTGTTTATCGTACATTATTATAGTTATCTTGATTTTTGGTATTAAGATTCATGGAATATATCATACAGCTAATTAAATAAACGTTTTCGGTCAGTAAATATTAGTTTTAAAGTATTAAAACTCTTTTTTACGTCAAAATTGGCTGTTTAAAACTAATTACTTGCAATAAACATTGTTTATTGTAATTTTTTTGATTTATTATGATTTTTAGTAAAAGTATTTTTGTAATATTTCGTAAAGTTAATTTAATTAACGTCTTTGAGTAAAAATATTAGTTTTAATGTAGTAAAACTTCTTTTGAGTTCAATATCGGCTGTTAAAGACAAAATACTTGCAATAAACATTGTTCATCGTATATTATTTAAGTAATTGCGATTATAGGATATAATATTCTTGCAATTTTTTGTACAGCTATGTGAATAATTTTCTTTGGTTAGTAATCTAACTTTAAACATATTTAAACTACTATAGACGTTATAAAATGTTCTTTAAACCAAAATACTACTATTAAACCCTTTTAAACATTCACTATTTGAATTATTTTTATTATTGGTATTAATATTCATGTAATACATCAAACAGCTAATTAAATAAACTTATCCGGTTAGGAATATTAGTTTTAAAGTACTAAAACTCTTTTTTACGACAAAATCGGCTGTTTGAAACGAATACTTGCAATAAACATTGTTTATCTTACATTATGTGAGTTATTTCGAATTTTGGTTATAATATTCTTGTAAAATTTTGTACAGGTAATTTAATAAATATCTTCGATTAAAAATACTAGTTTTAAAGTATAAAAACTCCGTTTGACGTCAAAATCGGCTGTTTAAAACGAAATACTTGTAGAATCATTGTTTATCGTACATTATTACATTTATTATGATTTTAAAAATTAATTTTCTTGTAATATATCATACAGCTAATTTAATAAACTTATTTGGTTGGGAATATTAGTTTTAACGTATTAAAATTCCTTTTGACGTCAAAAACGGCTGTTTATGACAAATACTTGTAAAAAACATTGTTTCTCGTACATTATTAATTTATTATGATTTTTGGTAATAATATTCTAGTAATATTTTGTAAAGGAAATTTAATAAACGTCTATGGGTTAAAAATATTAGTTTTAATGTATTAAATCTTCTTTTGAGTTCAAAATTGGCTGTTTAAGACGAAATACTTGCAATAAACATTGTTTATCTTTCATTAATTGAGCTATTTTGATTTTTGGTAATATTATTCTTGTAATATTTCATAAAAGTAACTTTTATGAAACGGCTGTTTAAGACAAAATACTCGCACTTTACATTGTTTATCGTACATTATTTGAGTCATTCGATTTAATTATAATATTCTTGTAATTTTTTGTACAGCTATGTTTATATACTTCTTTGGTTAGTAATCTAACTTTAAACATATTAAAAGTACTATAGACGTCCTAAAAGGTTGTTTCAATCAAAATACTTGTATTAAACGCTTTTTAATGTACATTACTTATATATTTTGATTATTGGTATTGATATTATGTTAATATATCATACAGCTAATTAAATAAACCTATTCGGTTAGAAATATTAGTTTTAATGATTTAAAAACATTTTTGACGTCAAAATCGGCTGTTTAAGACGAAATACTTTGAATAAACATTGTTTATCATACACTATTTGATTTATTATGATTTTGTTAATAATATTCTTGTCATATTTCGTAAAAGTAATTAAATAAGTATCTTCGGTTAAAAATACTATTTTTAAATATAAAAACTCCTTTTAACGTCAAAATCGGCTGACTAAGACGAAATACTTGCATAAACATTGTTTATCGTACATTATTACAGTAATTATGATTTTTATTATTAATATTCTTGTAATATATCATACAGCTAATTAAATTAACTTATTAGGTTAGTAATATCAGTTTGAACGTATTAAAACTCCTTTTAACGTCAAAAACGGCTGTTTAAGACAAAATACTTGCAATAAACATTGTTATCGTACATTATTAGATTAATTATGATTTTTGGTAATAATATTCTATTAATATTTCGTAAAGGTAATTTAATAAACGTCTTTGGATAAAAATATGAGTTTTAAAATATTCAAATTCCTTTTGAGTTCAAAATCGGCTGTTTAAGACGAAATACTTGCAATGAACATCGTTTATTGCAAATTATTTGAGTCATTATGATTTTTGATAATAATAATGTTGTAATATTTCGTAAAAGGAATTTAATAAACGTCTTTTGGTAAAAATATTAGTTTTAAATTATTAAAACTCCTTTCGACGTCAAAATCGACTGTTTAAGAAGAAATACTCGCAATAAGCATTGTATTTGTCTATTTTTTGAGTTAATTCGATTTTCAGTTATAATATTCTTGTCATACTTTGTACAGGTAATTTATTAAATGTCTTAGGTTAAAAATACTAGTATTAAAACTCCTTTTGACGTTCAAATCGTCTGTTTAAGACGAAATACTTGCAATAAACATTGTTTATCGTACATTATCTGAATTATTATTGTTTTTGGTAATACCATTCTTGAAATATTTCGTAAAGGTAATTGATAAACGTATTCGGATAAAAATAATAGTTTTAATGTGTTAAAACTTCTTTTAAGTTCAAAATCGGCCGTTTAAGACGAAATACTTGCAATAAACATTGTTTATTGTACATTTTTTGAGTTCTTATGATATTTGGTAATAATATTCTTGTAATAATTTGTAAAGGTGATTTAATAAACGTCTTCGAGTAAAGATATTAGTTTTAAAGTATAAAACTCCTTTTGAGTTTAAAATTGGCTGTTTAAGACGAAATACTTGTTATAAACATTGTTTATCGTACATTATTTGAGTTATTTAAATTTTTGGTTATAATATTCTTGTAATTTTTCGTACAGCTATGTTTATACACTTTTTTAGTTAGTAATCCAATTTTAAATATATTAAAAGTACTATTGACGTTATAAACCGCTGTTTCAACCAAAATATTTGTATTAAACCGTTTTTAACGTACATTTTTTGAACTATATTGATTATTGATAATAATATTCATGTAATATATCATACAGCTAATTAAATAAACCTCTTCGCTTAGGAATATTAGTTTTAAAGTATTAAAACTCCTTTTGATGTCAAAATCGGCAGTTTAAGACGATATACTTGCAATAAACATTGTTTATTGTACATTATTGCAGTTATTATGATTTTTGGTATTAATATTCATCAAATATATCATACAGCTAATTAAACAAACCTATACGGTTAGTAATATTAGTTTTTAATTAAAAAAACTCCTTTTAACTTAAAAATCGGCCGTTTAAGACGAAATACTCGCATAAACATTGTTTTTCGTACATTATTACAGTTATTTTGATTTTTGGTATTAATATTCCTGTAATAAATCATAGAGCGAATAAAATAAATTTATTCGGTTCGGAATATTATTTTCAACGTATTAAAACTCCTTTTGACTTCGTAAACGGCTATTTAAAACAAAATACTTGCAATAAACATTGTTTATCGTAAATTATTTGATTTATTATGATTTTTAGTAATAATATTGTTGTAATATTTCGTAAAGTTAATTTAATAAACGTCTTCGGTTGAAAACATTAGTTTCAAAGTATAAAAACTCCTTTCTACGTCAAAATCGAGTGTTAAGGAAGAAATACTTGCAATAAGCATTGTTTTTCGTTTATTATTTGAATTATGTCGATTTTTTGTTATAATATTCTTATCATACTTCGCACATGTAATCTAATAAATGTCTTCGGTTAAAAATAATAGTATTAAAACTCCTTTTGACGTCAAAATCGGCTGTTTAAGACGAAATACTCGCAATAAATATTGTTTATTGTACATTATTAGAGTTATTATAATTTTTGGTATTAATATTGTTGTAATGTATCATACAGCTAATTAAATAAACCTATTTGGTAAGGAATATTAGTTTTAAAGTATTAAAACTCCTTTTGACGTCAAAATCGGCTGTTTAAGACAAAATACTTGCAGTAAACATTGTTTATTGTACATTATTTGACTTATTTCGATTGTTGGTTATAATATTCTTTTATTTTTTTGTACTGCTATGTTTATAAACTTATTTGGTTAGTTAACTAACTTTAAACATATTAAAAGTACTATCGACATTATAAAAAGCTGTTTCAAACAAAATACTTGAATTAAACCCGTTTTAACGTACATTATTTGAATTGTTTTGATTATTGGTAATTATATTCTTATAATATATCATACAGCTTTTTAAATAAACCTATTCGCTTAAGAATATTAGTTTTAAAGTATTAAAACTCCTTTTGACGTCAAAATCGGCTGTTTAAGACGAAATACTCGCATAAACATTGTTTATAGCTCATTATTACAGTTATTATGATTTTTGGTATTAATATTCTTGTAATATTTTGTAAAAGTAATTTAATAAACATCTTCTGGTAAAAATATTAGTTTTATTTTATTTAAACTTCTTTTGAGTTCAAAATCGGCTGTTTAAGACGAAATACTTGCAATAAACATTGTTTATCGTATATTATTTGAGTTATTGCGATTTTATGTTATAATATTCTTGCAATTTTTCGTACAGCTATGTTAATAAACTTCTTCGGTTAGTAATTTAACTTTAAACATATTGAAACTACTATAGATGTTTTAAAAGGTTGTTTCAACCAAAATACTTGTTT
Source organism: Thalia democratica (assembly GCF_965202585.1). Taxonomy (NCBI): domain Eukaryota; kingdom Metazoa; phylum Chordata; class Thaliacea; order Salpida; family Salpidae; genus Thalia; species Thalia democratica. The sequence continues at coordinate 51,614,347 of NC_139169.1, read as the reverse complement.
TAAACCTGTTTTAAAGTACACTATTTAAATTACTTTGATTATTGGTAGAAATGTTCATGTAATATATCTTACAGCTAATTAAATAAACTTATTTGGTTAGGAATATTAGTTTTAAAGTATTAAAACTCCGTTTGACGTAAAAATCGGCTGTTTAAGACAAAATACTTGCATTAAACATCGTTTAACTTTTAATATTAGACTTATTTCGATTTTTGGTAATAATATGATTGTAATATTTCATAAAATTAATTAAAATAATTCCTTCGGTTAGGTATTTTAGTTTTAAAATATTAAAATTCTTTTTGACGTCAAATTAGGCTGTTTAAGACTAAATATCTGCAGTAAACCTTGTTAATCGTACATTATTTGAGTTATTTCGATTTTTGGTTGAAATACTTGTAATTTTTTTTACAGCTATGTTTATAAACTTCTTTGGTTAGTAATCCAATAATAATAATAATCGATTAATAATAATAATAATAAGGCCCGCTATCAGCCGAGATAGGCTATGCGTGTTGTGAACAGAGAAGAAAAAAAAAAAAAAAAAAGTACAAGTTTAAAAAAAAAAAAAAAAAAAAAATAATTAAATTCATTCTGCTTCCTATTTCTTCATCTTCTTCTTCGTTTTTCTCAAATATTCCTTTTCTCTTTCTTGCAATCTTTTGTGTATAGTTGATCTCCATTTGGCACGGTCATTTGCAAGCAACTCCCAATTATCAGTTCTAATGTTCAACTTTTTAGTTTGCGCTTGTATACATCCTTAAAACGTAATTTTGGACGTCCTCGGTTTCGTTTGCCAACGACCATTTCGCCATTCAATAGAAACTTTGGGATCCGCTCAGTATTCATTCTCAGGATATGACCGAGCCAGCGAAGCCTGCGCTGACTGAGGGTAAAGTACATAGTGGTAAGACCAGTACGTCTCAATACTTCCTCATTGGTGATCTTTTGCTGCCATGTAATTCCAAGGATGCGACGAAGGCATCGTAGGTGGAAGGTATTGATTTTCTTCTCCTGTACGCTAGGTAACGTCCATGTCTCGCTACCGTAAAGCAGAGTACTGCAGACACAGGAACGGTAAACGTTAGCCTTTGTTCAAATGCTTAGCTTTTGGTTATCCCAAACTCTTGCAGTCAAGCGAGCGAAAGTGCCTGATGCTTTGCCATGCGACTATTTATTTCTTTGGCCAATGATGCGTTTGACGCAACATTTGAGCCAAGGTATACAAAGTTATCTACATTCTCGATATCCTTACAATTGATTTTGATTGATGGTAAAATATTTTATCCTTGACTTAGAATTTTAGTCTTCTTAAGGCTTATAGTAAGGCCGAAATCCGAGCATGCCGAAGAAAACTGATTCAGCAGTGTCTGCAGGTCTTGGGCAGAGTGAGCCACGATAGCAGCATCGTCAGCAAATAAAAGATCACGTATGGTGACTTTCTTCAGATTTCGCTTAGCTCTTAGATTTAAAGGGTTGAAAAGGTGTCCGTCAGTTCTTGTATGAAGCTTGATTCCAGTAGTTATTGAATTAAAAGCATGCTTTAATAGCATCGAAAAGAAGATTCCAAACAAAGTTGGAGCAAGTACGCAGCCTTGCTTTACCCCACTTTTGATTTCAAATGAATCAGATACACTACCATCATATTGAATGGTTGCCCTTGTGTTTGTATGAAAAGACTTCACAATACTGAATAATTTTGGAGGACACCCAATTTTCAGCAGTATAGCATATAGTCCTTCTCTACTTACCAAGTCAAAGGCTTTAGTGAGGTCAATGAAAGCGATGTACAAAGGCATGTTCTGCTCATTATATTTCTCTTGTAACTGACGTACAGAAAAAATCATGTCGGTGGTAGATCTTTTAGACCTAAATCCACATTGAGACTCAGGATATACTCTTTCAGCCAGCTTCTGAATACGAGGAAGAACCACTCTTGCAAAAACTTTACCAGCAATCGCAAGAAGAAAAATTCCCCTGTAACTATTGCAGTCCGATCTGGAACCCTTGTTTTTATATAAGACTATGATCTTAGCATCACGCATGTCTTGTGGCACTATACCTTCTCTCCAACATTTGGCTAAAATATCATGTAAATGAGGTAACAAGCATGACTTACAATTGCGGTTCAAGTCCGCTGGTATGCCGTCACTACCTGGAGCTTTCCACGGAGCCATCATATCAATGGCTTTACTGAGTTCTTCAGTAGTTGGTACGCTATCCAGGTCATCCATCATTAATAGACTATCCATTCTGTTAAGGGCATCATTAGTAACAATATTCTGTGTAGAATACAGAAGGGAAAAGTGTTGAACCCATCTACTCAACTGTTCATTCCTACTGTGTAAGATTTCACCAGTCTCAGATAACAAAGGTGATATTGACCTCTTTGTTGGTCCAACTGCTTTTCTTATTCCTTCGTAGACTGATTTGGTATCTCCTCTGTCAGCAGCAGCCTGAATACGGGCACTAGCCTTTAATCAAAACTCAGTAGCACATTTTCTAGCTGCCCTCCGAAAAATTTTTCTGGTTTCACGAAGTCTATTAAGACACGTGTTACTTGGGTCACGTTGATAATCAACATGAGCCTGTCGCTTTTTCTTTAAAAGAGGAGATAAAATATTGATAGTTTCTTCGAACCAGTCTTTGTTGGTATGTTTGTTCTTTCCAAAAGTTTCAAAGGCATTCTGATATATACTTTTTTCGATCCTAGACCAAGACTCAGAAGCAGATGTGTCCGACGAAGAGACAGATGGCATCAGAGTTGAGAACTTTTTGATATTTTCCTTGTCCCGCATTGCACCTACATTTAGTCGAACTTTACGAGATAAATTGTTTGAATTGTGCATGAACTTTTTTGAGATGTGCATTTTACAGCAGACCAAAGAATGATCGCTGTTGCAGTCTGCGCTTTCATATGATCTAGTTAACAGAACATCGTTAATACGATGGCGTCTCACTAAGATATGGTCTAATTGGTGCCAGTTTTTAGAACGGGGATGTCTCCAAGATACTTTATGCTGCCATTTAGTTTTAAAAAATGAATTGGTAACACAGAGGTTCTGTTTATGACAAAACTCTAAAAGGCGTTGACCATTAGAATTCATTCTTCAAAAACCAAAATGTCCTAGACAGGAAGCCCAAGAGTCGTGATCAGATCCAACTCTTGCATTAAAATCACCCAGAATAACAAGTTGGTCGTTTTTTGGCAATTCATTCACTTCGAGATTTAACTTTTCATAAAAAGTATCTTTAATTTGCTCGTCAGTGTATAGCGTATGCGCATATACACTGATAAGGGTCGCTGTTCCTTTTTTGTTGTGTAAACGTTGAGTAGCAATACGTTCGTTTCCGTCACCGACTTCTACATGTTATAAGAGTGTATTCTTGACAGCAAAACCAACACCATATTCTTTACGTTCTTCAAAAGACTTACTAAACCAGAAGAAAGTAATTTTTTTTTCTTTAATTGAGCCTTGACCAGCAAGGCGCGTTTCTTGAAGAGCTGCAATATCAACTTTAAGACGAAGAAGTTCGTTCTTTAGAATAGCAGTTTTTCTTGCATCATTTATGTTTTCGGGGTCCATACCAGTAGTCATGGTACGAACGTTCCAGCTTCCCAGTTTAAGAGTGGGTCTCTTTTTAAGTTTATGTTTGTCAGGTGACATAGTTTCAGTTTACTTTTCACTTAAAGCTATCCCCATTCACCCAATGAGGAAGGTAAACTGTGGCGGAACAACACCTTATTGGCTGAGGGCTGCTCAGGTTAAGGCAGGCGGTGGTTGTTCAGTGGAACTAAACAATTCCTCCTACCGACGAATACGACCCCTGGCGCCTAACCTTTCGCCAAACAGGATTAGGCTTATCACCGGTAACTGCCGTTTTCCGTGTTGTGTCTTCGCGAAAAACCTGCGAAGCTGGAGTAAACCTCTCCAAGCACAAAGCCAGGGCATAACATTGAGATTCCAGCTGTTGCCCATGCAGCAGGATCTCAATCTCCTTAGTGAGAAGAGCTCAGCGAAACAGCAAAGCTGATACAGCCAAGATTCATCATTGTCGCAAGAGCTGCCGGAATGACATTGAATACAAATCAGACCGCTTACGTGGCTACGACTACGGCTTTTTGATCAGAGTTTTGCATCTCCTAGAGAAATAGAAGTACAGTTCTTCGGAGTTTCGTCTACCCCCGTGTTTAAGACTTTACCATGTCTGATTTTTCCTCAGGGTTTACTCCCAAAGCCTTTGCTTAGCAAAAAGCAACCACAAGGCAGTGGTGGTCGGCAAAGGTTTTACAGATCTGATGCTAAATCAGCTCCAACCCCAAGGGGAGATCATGAAACTTCTTCAGGGATCTTCTGTGTCATCTTTGTGATCTTCTGTGTCATCTTTGTGATCATCTTTGTGATCATCATATTTCGATTAATAATACCTTTCTTTTATTAAGAAAACCTTATTCAATATATTTGAATGTATTCAATATATTGATTATTGATATTAATATTCATGTAATATATCATACAGCTAATTAAATGAACCTATTCGGTTAGGAATACTAGTTTTAAAGCATTAAAACTATTTTTGACGTCAAAATTGGCTGTTTAAGGCTAGCAATTAACATTGTTTATCGTAAATTATTTGAGTTATTTCATTTTTTGGTTATATTATTCTTGAGATATTTCCTACAGATGAATTTTTAAACGATTTCGATTAAATATATTAGTTTTAAAGTACTTAAACTCTATTTGACGTCAAAATCAGCTGTTTAATTAGAAATACTTGGAATAAAGATTGTTTCTCGTACATTATTTGATTTATAATGATTTTTGGTTATAATACTTGTAATATTTCGTAAAGGTATATTTAATAAACGTCTTCAGGTAAAAATATTAGTTTTAATGTATTAAAACTCCTTCTGAGTTCGAAATCGGCTGTTCAAGACGAAATACATGCAATAAACATTGTTTACCGTATATTATTTGAGTTATTGCGATTTTAGGTTATATTATTCTTATAATTTTTCGTATAGCTATGTGATTAATTTTCTTTGGTTAGTAATTTAACTTTAAACATATTTAAACTACAATAGACGTTATTAAAGGCTGTTTCAACTAAAATACGTGTATTAAACACTTTTTAATGTAAACTATTTAAATTATTTTGATTATTGGTATAAATCTTCATGTAATATAACATACACCTAATTATATAAACCTATTCGGTTAGGAATATTAGTTTTGAAGTATTAAAACTCTTTTTGAATCAAAATCGGCTGTTTAAGACAAAATACTTGTAGTAAACATTGTTTATTGTAAATTATTTGACTTATTTCGATTTTTGATTATAATATTCTTGTAATTTTTCGTACAGTTATGTTTATAAATTTCTTTGGTTATTAATCTAACTTAAAACATATTAAAAGTACTATTGACTTTATAAAAGGCTGTTTCAAACAAAATAATTGAATTAAACTATTTTTAACGTACATTATTTGAATTATTTTGATTATCGGTATTAATATTCTAATAATATATCATACAGCTAATTAAATAAATCTTTTTGAGTAAAAATATTAGTTTTAAAGTACTAAAACTCCTTTTGACGTCTAAATCGGCTGTAAAATACGAAATACTTGGAATAAACATTGTTTCTCGTACATTATTTGATTCATTATGATTTTTTGTTATAATACTTGTAATATTTCGTAAAGGTATATTTAATAAACGTCTTCAGGTAAAAATATTAGTTTTAATGTATAAAAAATCCTTCTGAGTTCAAAATCGGCTGTTCAAGACGAAATACATGCAATAAACATTGTTTACCGTATATTATTTGAGTTTTTGCGATTTTAGGTCATAATTTTCTTGTAATTTTTGGTACAGCTATGTTTATAATATTCTTTGGTTAGTAATCTAACTTTAAACATATTGAAACTACAATAGACGTTATAAAAGGCTGTTTCAACTAAAATACTTGTATTAAACCCTTTTTAACGTAAATTATTTAAATTATTTTAATTATTGGTATAAATATTCATGTAATATATCATACAGCTAATTAAATAAACCTATTCGGTTAGGAATGTTAGTTTTAAAGTATTAAAAGTCTTTTTGACGTCAAAATCGGCTGTTTAAAACGAAATACTTGCAATAAACATTGTTTATCGTACATTATTTGAGTTTTTTCGAATTTTGGTTAAATTATTTTTTTAATATTTTCTACAGGTAATTTAATAAATATCTTTGGTTAAAAATACTATTTTTGAAAGGTAAAAACTCCCTTTGACGTCAAAAACGACAGTTTAATACAAAATACTTGCAATAAACATTGTTTCTCGTACATTATATGATTTATTATAATTTTTATTAATGATATTTTTCTAATATTTCGTAAAAGTAATATAATAAACGTCTTCGGTAAAAATATTAGTTTAATTGTATTAAAACTTCTGTTGAGTTCAAAATCGGCTGTTTATGACAAAATACTTGCAATAAACACTGTTTATCTTATATTATTTGAGTTATTGCGATTTTAGGTTATAATATTCTTGTAATTTTTCGTACAGCTATGTTTATAAACTTCTTTCGTTAGTAATCTAACTTTAAACTTATTAAAAGTACTATAGACGTTATAAAATGCTGTTTCAAACTAAATACTTGTATTAAACTCTTTTTAACGTACACTATTTCAATTTTTTTGATTATTTGTATCTATATTTTATAATATATCATAAAGCTAATTAAAGGAACCTATTCGGTTAGGAATATAAGTTTTAAAATTTTAAAACTCTTTTTAAGTTCAAAATCGGCAGTTTAAGACGAAATACTTGCAATAAACATTGTGTATCATACATTATTTGAATTATTTCAATTTTTGGTTATAATATTCTTGTAATTTTTCGTACAGCTATGTTTATAAACTTCTTTGGTTACTAATTTAAGTTTAAACATATTAAAAGTACTATAGACGTCATAAAAGGCTGTTTTAAACAAAACACTTGTATTAAACCCTTTTAAACGTACATTATTTTAATTATTTTGATTATTGGTATTAAAATATTTTTATATATCATACAGCTGGTTAAATAAACGTTTTCGGGTAAAAATATTAGTTTTAAAGTACTTAAACTCTTTTTGATGTCTAAATCGGCTGTTTAATACGAAATACTTGGAATAAACATTGTTTCTCGTACATCATATGATTTATTATGATTTTTGGTTATAATACCTGTAATATTTTGAAATGGTAATTTAATAAACGTCTTCAGGTAAAATTATTAGTTTTAATGTATTAAAACTCCTTCTGAGTTCAAAATCGGCTGGTCAAGACGAAATATATGCAGTAAACATTGTTTTTATTATATTATTTGAGTTTTTGCGATTTTAGTTCATAATATTCTTATAATTTTTGGTACAGCAATGTTAGTAATCTAACTTTTAACATATTTAAACTACAATAGACGTTATAAAAGGCTGTTTCAACCAAAATACTTATATTAAAATATTTTTAACGTAAATTATTTTAATTATTTTGATTATTAATATAAAAATTCATGTAATATATCATACAGCTAATTAAATAAACCTATTCGGATAGGAATATTAGTTTTAAAGTACTAAAAGTCTTTTTGACGTCAAAATCGGCTTTTTAAGACGAAAGACTTGGATAAACTTTGTTTATCGTACATTATTTGAGTTATTGCGATTTTAGGTTATAATATTCTTGTAATTTTTTGTACAGCTATGTAAACAAACTTCTTTGGTTAGTCATCTAACCTAAACATATTAAAACTACTACAGACGTTATAAAAGGCTGTTTCAACAAAAATACTTGTATTAAACCGTTTTTAACGTAAACTATTTAAATTATTTTGATTTTTGGTATATTTATATATGTTATATGTCATACAGCTAATTAAATAAACCTATTCGTTTAGAAATGAAAGTTTTAAAGTATAAAAACTCCTTTCGACATCAAAAACGGCTGTTTAAGACAAGATACTTGTAAAAAACATTGTTTATTGTACATTATTATAGTTATTATGAATTTTGGTATTAAGATTCATGTAATATATCATAGAGCTAATTAAATAAACTTTTTTGGTTAGTAATATTAGTTTTAAAGTAAAAAAACTCCTTTTGACGTCAAAATCGGCTGTTAAGACAAAATACTTACAAAAAACATTATTTATCGTAAATTATTTGATTTGTTATGATTTTTAGTAAAAATAATTTTGTAATATTTCGTAAAGTTAATTTAATAAACGTCTTTGGGTAAAAATATTAGTTTTAATGTAGTAAAACTTCTTTTGAGTTCAAAATCGGCTGTTAAAGGCTAAATACTTGCAATAAACATTGTTCATCGTATATTATTTAAGTAATTGCGATTATATGATATAATATTCTTATAATTTTTTGTACAGCTATGTTTATAATATTCTTTTGTTAGTAATCTAACTTTAAACATAGTTAAATTACTATAGACGTTATATAATGTTGTTTCAACAAAAATACTTCTATTAAACCCTTTTTAACGTTCTCTATTTAAATTATTTTGATAATTGGTATTAATATTCATGTAATACATCATACAGCTAAATAAAAAAACCTATTCGGTTAGGAATATTAGTTTTAAAGTAGTAAAACTCTTCTTTACGTCAAAATCGGCTGTTTAAAACGAAATACTTGCGATAAACAATGTTTATCGTACATTATTTGAGTTTTTTGAATTTTGGTTAAATTAAACTTGTAATATTTTGTACAGGTAATTTAATAAATATCTTTGTTTAAAAATACTATTTTTAAAGTATAAAAACTCCTTTTGACGTAAAAATCGGCTGTTTAAGACGAAATACTTGCATAAACAATGTTTATCGTACATTATTACATTCTTTATGATTTTTGGTATTATGTTCTTGTTATATATCATACAGCTAATTAAAAAAACTTATTTTGTTGGGAATATTAGTTTCAAAGTATTAAAGCTCCATTTGACGTCAAAAACGGCTGTTTATGACAAAATACTTGTAATAAACATTGTTTCACGTACATTATTTAATTTATTATGATTTTTGGTAATAATATTCTTGTAATATTTTGTAAAGGTAATTTAATAAACGTCTTTGGGTTAAAAATATTAGTTTTAATGTATTAAAACTTCTTTTAAGTTCAAAATTGGCTGTTTAAGATGAAATACTTTCAATAAACCTTGTTTATCGTAAATTTTTTGAGTTTTTGCGATTTTAGGTTATGATTTTATTGTAATTTTTGTAATGGTATTTTAATAAAAGTCTTCGGTTGAAAATATTAGTTTTAAAGTATCAACACTCTTTTCGACGTCAAAATCGAGTGTTAAAAAATAAATACTTGCAATAAGCATTGTTTTTCGTTTATTATTTGAATTATTTCAATTTTTGGTTGTAATATTCTTGTCATGTTTTGTATATGTATTTTAATAAATGTCCTTAGTTAAAATTACTAGTATTAAAACTACTTTTGACGTCAAAATCGGCTGTTTAAGACGAAATACTTGCAATAAACATTGTTTTGGTACATTATTTGAGTTATTTCGATTTTTAGTTATAATATTCTAGTAATTTTTTGTACAGCTATGTTAATAAACTTCTTTGGTTAGAAATCTAACTTTAAACATATTAAAACTACTAGAGACGTTAAAAAAGGCTGTTTCAACCAAAATACTTGTATAAACCCTTTTTAACGTACACTATTTGCAATAATTTGATTATTGTTATTAATATTCATGTAATATATCATACAGCTAATTAAATGAACCATTTTGGTTAGGAATATTTGTTTAAATGCATTAAAACCATTTTTGACGTCAAAATCGGCTTTTAAGACGAAATACTTGAAATTAACATTGTTTATCATACATTATTTGATTTATTATGATTTTGGTAATAATATTCTTGTAATATTTCGTAAAAGTAATTTAATAAACGACTTCGGTTGAAAATATTAATTTTAAAATATTAAAACTCCTCTTGACGTCAAAATAGGCTGTTAAAGACGAAATACTTGCAATAAACATTGTATATCGTATATTATTTGAGTTATAACGATTTTTAATATTCATATTATTGTAATAATTCGTAAACGTAATTTAATAAACGACTTTGGTTAAAAATTTTAGTTTCAACTCCCTTTCACGTCTAAATCAGCTGTTATAGACGAAATACTTGCACTAAACATTATTTATTGTACATTGATAAAGTTATTATAATTTTTGGTATTAATTTTCTTGTAATATATCATACAGCTAATAATATGAACCTATTCGGTTTGGAATATTAGTTTTAAAGCATATGACTTCAAAATTAGCTTTTTAAGACGAAATACTGGCAATAAACATTGTTTATTGTACATTATTTAAATTATTTCGATTTTAGGTTATAATACTTTTGTGATATGTTGTACAGCTGATTTAATAAACGTGTTCGGAGAAATATATTAGTTTAAAGTACTAATATTCCTTTTGACGTCAAAATCGGCTGTTTAATACAAAATACTTGGATTAAACATTGTTTATAAAATATTATTTGATTTATTATGATTTTTGGTAATAATTTTCTCATAATATTTTGCAAAATTAATTTTATAAACGACTTCGATTAAAAATATTAGTTTTTAAGTATTTAAACTCCTTTTGACGTCTAAAGAAGCTGTTATAAACGAAATACTTGCAATGAACATTGTATATCGTACATTATTTGACTTATTTCGATTTTTAGTTATAATATTCTTTTAATATTTCGTAAAGTTAATTTAATAAACGTCTTTGGGTAAAAATATTAGTTTTAATGTATTAAAACTCCTTTTGAGTTCAAAATCGGCTGTATAAGACAAAATACTTGCAATAAACATTGTTCATCGTATATTATTTAAGTAATTGCGATTATAGGATATAATACTCTTGTAATTTTTTGTACAGCTATGTTAATAATATTCTTTGGTTAGTAATCTAACTTTAAACATATTTAAACTACTATAGACGATATAAAATGCTGTTTCAACCAAAATATTTCCATTAAACCCTTTTTAACGTTCACTATTTAAATTATTTTGGTTATTGGTATTAATATTCATGTAATACATCATACAGTAAATTAAATAAACCTATTCGGTTAGGAATATTAGTTTTAAAGTGTTAAAACTCTTTTTTACGTCAAAATCGGCTGTTGAAAGCGAAATACTTGCAATAAACATTGTTTATCGTACTTTATTTGAGTTTTTTCGAATTTTGGTTAAATTATTTTTTTAATATTTTGTACAGGTAATTTAATAAATATCTTTGGTTAAAAATACTATTTTTGAAGGATAAAAACTCCCTTTGACGTAAAAATCGGCTGTTTAAGACGAAATACTTGCATAAACATTGTTTATCGTACATTATTACATTATTTATTATTTTTGTATTAATATTCTTGTAATATATCATACAGCTAATTAAATAAACTTATTTGGTTGGGAATATTAGTTTCAACGTATTAAAACTCCTTTTGATGTCAAAAACGGCTGTTTAAGACAAAATACTTGTAATAAACATTGTATTCGTACATTATTCGATTTATTATGATTTTTACTAATAACATTCTTGTACGATTTCGTAAAGGTAATCTAATAAACGTCTTCGGGTAAAATACTAGTTTTAATTAACTAAATCTCCTTTTGAGTTCAAAATCGGCTGTTTAAGACGAAATACTTGCAATAAACCTTGTTTATCGTAAATCATTTGAGTTATTGCGATTTTAGGTTATAATATTTTTGTAATTTTTTGTACAGCTATATTTATAATATTATTTGGTTAGTAATCTAACTTTAAACATATTGAAACTACTATAGACGTTATAAAAGGCTGTTTCAACCAAAATACTTGTATTAAATTCTTTTTAACGTACACTATTTGTATTATTTTGATTTTTGGTATAAATATTCATGTAATATATTATACAGCTAATTAATTAAACCTATTCGTTTAGGAATATTAGTTTTAAAGTATTAAAACTCTTTTTGACTTTAAAAACGGCTGTTTAAGACAAAATATTTGCAATAACATTGTTTATTGTATATTATTTGATTTATTATAATTTTTTGTAACAATTTTCATGTAATTTTTTATAAAGATAATTTAATAAACGTCTTTGGGTAAATATATTAGTTTCAATGTATTTAAAACTCCTTTTGAGTTCAAAATCGGCTGTTTAGGACGAAACACTTGCAATAAACATTGTTTATCGTACATTATTCGAGTTATTTCAATTTTTTGTTATAATATTCATGTAAATTTTGTAAAGGTATTTTAAAAAACGTCTTCGGTTGAAAATATTAGTTTTAAATTATTAAAACTCCTTCGGACAACAAAATCGAGTGTTAAAGAAGAAATACTTGCAATAAGCATTGTTTTTCGTCTATTATTTGAAATATTTCGATTTTTGGTTATTATATTCTTGTCATACTTCGTACTTGTATTTTAATAAATGTCCTCAGTTAAAAATACTAGTATTAAAACTCCTTTTGACGTCAAAATCGGCTGTTTAAGACGAAATACTTGCAATAAACATTGTTTATCGTACATTATTTGAGTTATTTCGATTTTTAGTTATAATATTATTGTAGTTTTTTGTACAGCTATGTTAATAAACTTTTTTAGTTAGTAATCTAACTTTAAACATATTGAAACTACTATATACGTTATAAAAGGCTGTTTCGACCAAAATACTTGTATTAAACCCTTTTTAACGTACACTATTTGCGATATTTTGATTATTGTTATTAATATTCATGTAATATATCATACAGCTAATTTATTGAACCTTTTTGGTTAGGAATATTAGTTTTAATAAAATTAAAACATTTTTGACGTCAAAATCGGCTGTTTAAGACGAAATACTTTGAATAAACATTGTTTATCATACACTATTTGATTTATTATGATTTTGTTAATAATATTCTTGTAATATTTCGTAAATGTAATTTAATAAACGACTTCGGTTAAATATACTAGTTTTCAAGTATTCAAACTAAACTAAAATTAAAGGATTAAAACTTCTTATGACGTTCATATTGGCTGTTAAAGACGAAATACTTCCAATAAGGATTGTATATCGTATATTATTTGAGTTATAACGATTTTTTGTATTAATATTATTGTAGTATTTTGTAAAAGTAATTCAATAAACGACTTTGGTTAAAAATATTTGTTTTAATGTAATAAAACTCCTTTTCACGTCTAAATCGGCTGTTTAAGAAGAAATACTTGCATTAAACATTGTTTATTGTTTATTATTTGACTTAATTTGATTTTTGGTTATAATAATATCGTAATTTTTCGTACAGCTTTGTTATAAACTTCTTTGGTTAGTAATCTAATTTGAACCATATTAGAAGTACTATAGACGTTATAAAAGGCTGTTTCAACCAAAATATTTGTAATAAACCATTTTTAACGTACACTCTTTGAATTATTTTGATCCTTGATATTTAAATTCATGTAATATATCACAGAGCTAATTAAATAAACCTTTTCGGTTAGGAATATTAGTTTTAAAGTATAAAAACTCTTTTTAACGTCCAAATAGGCTGTTTAAAACAAAATATTTGCAATAAACATTGTTTATCGTACATAACTATTTCGAGTCTTAGTTATAATATTCTTGTAATATTTTGTACAGGTAAGTTAATAAATATCTTTGTTTAAAAATACTATTTAGTTTAAACTTATTAAAACTCCTTTGACGTCAAAAACGGCTGTTTAAGACAAAATACTTGTAATAAACATTGTATTTCGTATATTATTTGATTTATTATGATTTTTGCTAATAATATTCTTGTAATATTTCGTAAAGGTAATTTAATAAACGTCTTTGGGTAAAAGTATTAGTTTCAATGTATTAAAACGCCTTTTGAGCTCGAAATCGGCTGTTCAAGACGAAATACATGCAATAAACATTGTTTACCGTATATTATTTGAGTTATTGCGATTTTAGGTTATATTATTCTTATAATTTTTCGTATAGCTATGTGATTAATTTTCTTTGGTTAGTAATTTAACTTTAAACATATTTAAACTACAATAGACGTTAATAAAGGCTGTTTCAACTAAAATACGTGTATTAAACACTTTTTAATGTAAACTATTTAAATTATTTTGATTATTGGTATAAATCTTCATGTAATATAACATACACCTAATTATATAAACCTATTCGGTTAGGAATATTAGTTTTGAAGTATTAAAACTCTTTTTGAATCAAAATCGGCTGTTTAAGACAAAATACTTGTAGTAAACATTGTTTATTGTAAATTATTTGACTTATTTCGATTTTTGATTATAATATTCTTGTAATTTTTCGTACAGTTATGTTTATAAATTTCTTTGGTTATTAATCTAACTTAAAACATATTAAAAGTACTATTGACTTTATAAAAGGCTGTTTCAAACAAAATACTTGAATTAAACTATTTTTAACGTACATTATTTGAATTATTTTGATTATCGGTATTAATATTCTAATAATATATCATACAGCTAATTAAATAAATCTTTTTGAGTAAAAATATTAGTTTTAAAGTACTAAAACTCCTTTTGACGTCTAAATCGGCTGTAAAATACGAAATACATTCAATAAACATTGTTTACCGTACATTATTTGATTCATTATGATTTTTGGTTATAATACTTGTAATATTTCGTAAAGGTATATTTAATAAACGTCTTCAGGTAAAAATATTAGTTTTAATGTATAAAAAATCCTTCTGAGTTCAAAATCGGCTGTTCAAGACGAAATACATGCAATAAACATTGTTTACCGTATATTATTTGAGTTTTTGCGATTTTAGGTCATAATTTTCTTGTAATTTTTGGTACAGCTATGTTTATAATATTCTTTGGTTAGTAATCTAACTTTAAACATATTGAAACTACAATAGACGTTATAAAAGGCTGTTTCAACTAAAATACTTGTATTAAACCCTTTTTAACGTAAATTATTTAAATTATTTTAATTATTGGTATAAATATTCATGTAATATATCATACAGCTAATTAAATAAACCTATTCGGTTAGGAATGTTAGTTTTAAAGTATTAAAAGTCTTTTTGACGTCAAAATCGGCTGTTTAAAACGAAATACTTGCAATAAACATTGTTTATCGTACATTATTTGAGTTTTTTCGAATTTTGGTTAAATTATTTTTTTAATATTTTCTACAGGTAATTTAATAAATATCTTTGGTTAAAAATACTATTTTTGAAAGGTAAAAACTCCCTTTGACGTCAAAAACGACAGTTTAATACAAAATACTTGCAATAAACATTGTTTCTCGTACATTATATGATTTATTATAATTTTTATTAATGATATTTTTCTAATATTTCGTAAAAGTAATATAATAAACGTCTTCGGTAAAAATATTAGTTTAATTGTATTAAAACTTCTGTTGAGTTCAAAATCGGCTGTTTATGACAAAATACTTGCAATAAACATTGTTCATCGTATATTATTTAAGTAATTGCGATTATAGGATATAATACTCTTGTAATTTTTTGTACAGCTATGTTAATAATATTCTTTGGTTAGTAATCTAACTTTAAACATATTTAAACTACTATAGACGTTATAAAATGCTGTTTCAACCAAAATATTTCTATTAAACCCTTTTTAACGTTCACTATTTAAATTATTTTGGTTATTGGTATTAATATTCATGTAATACATCATACAGTAAATTAAATAAATCTATTCGGTTAGGAATATTAGTTTTAAAGTGTTAAAACTCTTTTTTACGTCAAAATCGGCTGTTGAAAGCGAAATACTTGCAATAAACATTGTTTATCGTACTTTATTTGAGTTTTTTCGAATTTTGGTTAAATTATTTTTTTAATATTTTGTACAGGTAATTTAATAAATATCTTTGGTTAAAAATACTATTTTTGAAGGATAAAAACTCCCTTTGACGTAAAAATCGGCTGTTTAAGACGAAATACTTGCATAAACATTGTTTATCGTACATTATTACATTATTTATGATTTTTGGATTAATATTCTTGTAATATATCATACAGCTAATTAAATAAACTTATTTGGTTGGGAATATTAGTTTCAACGTATTAAAACTCCTTTTGATGTCAAAAACGGCTGTTTAAGACAAAATACTTGTAATAAACATTGTATTCGTTCATTATTCGATTTATTATGATTTTTACTAATAACATTCTTGTACGATTTCGTAAAGGTAATCTAATAAACGTCTTCGGGTAAAATACTAGTTTTAATTAACTAAATCTCCCTTTAAGTTCAAAATCGGCTGTTTAAGACGAAATACTTGCAATAAACCTTGTTTATCGTAAATCATTTGAGTTATTGCGATTTTAGGTTATAATATTTTTGTAATTTTTTGTACAGCTATATTTATAATATTATTTGGTTAGTAATCTAACTTTAAACATATTGAAACTACTATAGACGTTATAAAAGGCTGTTTCAACCAAAATACTTGTATTAAATTCTTTTTAACGTACACTATTTGTATTATTTTGATTTTTGGTATAAATATTCATGTAATATATCATACAGCTAATTAATTAAACCTATTCGTTTAGGAATATTAGTTTTAAAGTATTAAAACTCTTTTTGACTTTAAAAACGGCTGTTTAAGACAAAATATTTGCAATAACATTGTTTATTGTATATTATTTGATTTATTATAATTTTTTGTAACAATTTTCATGTAATTTTTTATAAAGATAATTTAATAAACGTCTTTGGGTAAATATATTAGTTTCAATGTATTTAAAACTCCTTTTGAGTTCAAAATCGGCTGTTTTGGACGAAACACTTGCAATAAACATTGTTTATCGTACATTATTCGAATTATTTCAATTTTTTGTTATAATATTCATGTAAAATTTGTAAAGGTATTTTAAAAAACGTCTTCGGTTGAAAATATTAGTTTTAAATTATTAAAACTCCTTCGGACAACAAAATCGAGTGTTAAAGAAGAAATACTTGCAATAAGCATTGTTTTTCGTCTATTATTTGAAATATTTCGATTTTTGGTTATTATATTCTTGTCATACTTCGTACTTGTATTTTAATAAATGTCCTCAGTTAAAAATACTAGTATTAAAACTCCTTTTGACGTCAAAATCGGCTGTTTAAGACGAAATACTTGCAATAAACATTGTTTATCGTACATTATTTGAGTTATTTCGATTTTTAGTTATAATATTATTGTAGTTTTTTGTACAGCTATGTTAATAAACTTTTTTAGTTAGTAATCTAACTTTAAACATATTGAAACTACTATAGACGTTATAAAAGGCTGTTTCGACCAAAATACTTGTATTAAACCCTTTTTAACGTACACTATTTGCGATATTTTGATTATTGTTATTAATATTCATGTAATATATCATACAGCTAATTTATTGAACCTTTTTGGTTAGGAATATTAGTTTTAATGAAATTAAAACATTTTTGACGTCAAAATCGGCTGTTTAAGACGAAATACTTTGAATAAACATTGTTTATCATACACTATTTGATTTATTATGATTTTGTTAATAATATTCTTGTAATATTTCGTAAATGTAATTTAATAAACGACTTCGGTTAAATATACTAGTTTTCAAGTATTCAAACTAAACTAAAATTAAAGGATTAAAACTTCTTATGACGTTCATATTGGCTGTTAAAGACGAAATACTTCCAATAAGGATTGTATATCGTATATTATTTGAGTTATAACGATTTTTTGTATTAATATTATTGTAGTATTATGTAAAAGTAATTCAATAAACGACTTTGGTTAAAAATATTTGTTTTAATGTAATAAAACTCCTTTTCACGTCTAAATCGGCTGTTTAAGAAGAAATACTTGCATTAAACATTGTTTATTGTTTATTATTTGACTTAATTTGATTTTTGGTTATAATAATATCGTAATTTTTCGTACAGCTTTGTTATAAACTTCTTTGGTTAGTAATCTAATTTGAACCATATTAGAAGTACTATAGACGTTATAAAAGGCTGTTTCAACCAAAATATTTGTAATAAACCATTTTTAACGTACACTCTTTGAATTATTTTGATCCTTGATATTTAAATTCATGTAATATATCACAGAGCTAATTAAATGAACCTTTTCGGTTAGGAATATTAGTTTTAAAGTATAAAAACTCTTTTTAACGTCCAAATAGGCTGTTTAAAACAAAATATTTGCAATAAACATTGTTTATCGTACATAACTATTTCGAGTTTTAGTTATAATATTCTTGTAATATTTTGTACAGGTAAGTTAATAAATATCTTTGTTTAAAAATACTATTTAGTTTAAACTTATTAAAACTCCTTTGACGTCAAAAACGGCTGTTTAAGACAAAATACTTGTAATAAACATTGTATCTCGTATATTATTTGATTTATTATGATTTTTGCTAATAATATTCTTGTAATATTTCGTAAAGGTAATTTAATAAACCTCTTTGGGTAAAAGTATTAGTTTCAATGTATTAAAACGCCTTTTGAGCTCAAAATCGGCTGTTTAAGACGAAATACTTGCAATAAACATTGTTTATCGTATATTATTTGAGGTATTGCGATTTTAGGTTATAATATTTTTGTAAATTTTCGTACAGCTATGTTAATAATATTCTTTGGTTAGTAATCTAATTTTAAACATATTGAAACTACTAAAGAAGTTATAAAAGGCTGTTTCAACCAAAATACTTGTATTATTTTTTTTTTAACGTACACTATTTAAATTATTTTGGTTATTGGTATTAATAATAATGTAATATATCATACACCTAATTAAATAAACCTATTCGGTTAGGAATGTTAGTTTTGAAGTTTTAAAACTCTTTTGAAGTCAAAATCGGCTGTTGAAGACGAAATACTTGTAGTAAACATTGTTTATTGTAAATTATTTGTCTTATTTCGATTTTTGATTATAATATTCTTGTAATTTTTTGTACAGCTATGTTTATAAACTTCTTTGGTTAGTAATCTAACTTAAAACATATTAAAAGTACTATTGACTTTATAAAAGGTTGTTTCAAACAAAATACTTGAATTAGACAATTTTTAACGCACATTATTTGAATTATTTTTTATTATCGGTATTAATATTCTAATAATATATCATACAGCAAATTAAATAAACGTTTTCGGGTAAAAATATTAGTTTTAAAGTACTAAAACTCCTTTTGACGTAAAAATCGACTGTAAAATACGAAATACTTGGAATAAACATTGTTTCTCGTATATCTTTGATTTATTATGATTTTTGGTTATAATACTTGTAATAATTTGTAAAGGTAATTTAATTAACGTCTTCAGGTAAAGATATTAGTTTTAATGTATTAAAACTTCTTCTGAGTTCAAAATCGGCTGTTCAAGACGAAATACATGCAATAAACATTTTTTACCGTATATTATTTGAGTTTTTGCGATTTTATGTCATAATATTCTTGTAATTTTTGGTACAGCTTTGTTAATAATATTCTTTGGTTAGTAATCTAACTTTAAACATATTGAAACTACAATAGACGTTATACAAGGCTCTTTCAACCAAAATACTTGTATTAAACCCTTTTTAACGTAAATTATTTAAATTATTTTGATTATTGGTATAAATATTCATGTAATATATCAAACAGCTAATTAAATAAACCTATTCGGTTAGGATTATTAGTTTCAATGTATTAAAACTCCTTTTGACGTCAAAAACGACTGATTAAAACAAAATACTTGCAATAAACATTGTTTCTCGTACATTATATGATTTATTATAATTTTTGATATGGTTTTCTTGTAATATTTCGTATAAGTAATCTAATAAACGTCTTGGGTAAAAATATTAGTTTTATTGTATTAAAACTTCTTTTAAGTTCAAAATCGGCTGTTTATGACGAAATACTTGCAATAAACACTGTTTATCATATATTATTTGAGTTATTGCGATTTTAGGTTAGAATATTCTTGTAATTTTTCGTACAGCTATGTTTATTAACTTCTTTAGTTAGTAATCTTACTTTAAACTTATTAAAAGTACTATAGACGTTATAAAAGGCTGTTTTAAACAAAATACTTGTAATAAACTCTTTTTAATGTACACTATATCAATTATTTTGATTATTTGTATTTTTATTGCATCATAAAGCTAATTAAATGAACCTATTCGGTTAGGAATATAAGTTTTAAAGTTTTAAAACTCTTTTTTATTTCAATATCGGCCATTTAAGACGAAATACTTGCAATAAACATAGTGTATCATACATTAATAAACTTATTTAAATTTTTTGTTATAATATTCTTGTAATTTTTCGTACAGCTATGTT
The DNA here is from genome assembly GCF_965202585.1 of Thalia democratica. Taxonomy (NCBI): domain Eukaryota; kingdom Metazoa; phylum Chordata; class Thaliacea; order Salpida; family Salpidae; genus Thalia; species Thalia democratica. The sequence goes on along the minus strand of NC_139169.1, from coordinate 51,593,990 downwards.
TATAAACTTCTTTGGTTACTAATCCAACTTTAAACAAATTAAAAGTACTATAGACGTCATAAATGGCTGTTTTAAACAAAACACTTGTATTAAACCCTTTTAAACGTATATTATTTTAATTAATTTGATTATTGGTATTAAAATATTTATAATATATCATACAGCTAATTAAATAAACGTTTTCGGGTAAAAATATTAGTTTTAAAGTACTAAAACTCTTTTTTACGTCAAAATCGGATGTTTAATACGAAATACTTGGAATAAACATTGTTTCTCGTACATTTTTGATTTATTATGATTTATGGTTATAATACTTGTAATATTTTGTAAAGGTAATTTAATAAACGTCTTCAGGTAAAAATATTATTTTTAATGTATTAAAACTCTTTTTGAGTTCAAAATCGGCTGTTCAAGACGAAAAACATGAAGTAAACATTGTTTATCGTATATTATTTAAGTTTTTGCAATTTTAGTTCATAATATTCTCGTAATTTTTGGTACAACAATGTTAATAATATTCTTTGGTTAGTAATCTAACTTTAAACATATTGAAACTACAATAGACGTTATAAAAGGCTGTTTCAACCAAAATACTTGTATTAAACCCTTTTTAAATTAAATAATTTAAATTATTTTGATTATTGGTATAAATAATCATGTAATATATCATACAGCTAATTAAGTAAACCTATTCGGTTAGGAATATTAGTTTTAAAGTATTAAAAGTTTTTTTGACGTCAAAATCGGCTGTTTAAGACGAAATACTTGGATAAACATTGTTTATCGTACATTATTATAGTTATTTTGATTTTTGTTATTAAGATTCATGGAATATATCATACAGCTAATTAAATAAACGTTTTCGGATAAAAATATTAGTTTTAAAGTAGTGAAACTCTTTTTGACGGCTGTTTAAGACGAAATACTTGCAGTAAACTTTGTTTATTGCACATTTTTTGAGTTATTTCGAACTTGGTGATAATATTCTTGTAATATTTTGTACAGGTAATTTAATAAAAATCTACAGTTAAAACTACTAGTTTAAAAGTATTGAAACTCCTTTTGATGTGAAAATCGGCTGATTAAGACGAAAAACTTGCATTAACATTGTTTATCGTACATTATTACAGTTATTATGATTTTTAATATAAAAGTTTTATTTATAAAACTGTCGATTCGAACGACAAAAAGAGTTTTTTTACTTTAAAACTAATATTTTTAACCGTAGTCGATTATTAAATTACTTTTACGATATATTACAAGAACATTATTACCAAAAATCATAATAAATCAAATAATGTATAATACACAATGTTTATTCTAAGTATTTCGTATAAAACAGCCGATTTTAAGGTCAAAAGTAGTTTTAATACTTTAAAACTAATATTTTTCGCCGAAAACGTTTATTTAATTAGCTGTATGATATATTTATGAATATTAATACTAATAATCAAAATAATTTAAATAATGTACATTAAAAAAAGTTTAATACAAGTGTTTTGTTTGAAACAGCCTTTTATGACGACTATAGTACTTTTAATATGTTTAAAGTTGGGTTACTAACCATAAAAGTTATAAAAATACCTTTACAAAAATTACAAGAATATTATAACCAAAAGTCGAAATAACTCAAATGATGTACAATAAACAAAGTTTACTGCAAGTATTTAGTCTTAAACAGCCAATTTGGACGTCAAAAGGAGTTTTGATACTGTTCAACGAATACTGCTAATCGAATAGGTTCATTTAATTAGCTGTATGATATATTATAAGAATATTAATACCAATAACCAAAAAAATTCAAATATTGTACGTTAAAACGGGTTTAATACAAGTATTTTGAATAAAACAGCATTTCATAACGTCTATGCTACTTTTAATATGTTTAAAGTTAGATTACTAACCTAAAATGTTTAAAAACATAGCTTTAAGAAAAATTACAAGAATATTACAAGAATATTACAAGAAAATTACAAGACCCAAACTAAAAAGAAAACAAACCGATCAAGGAAAATCATTTACTTTAACCCCCCGTTCTGCCAATCCGTAAAAACTAACATCGGCAAAGCATTTTTCGAGATAACTAATAAACACTGCAAGCAAAACGAAACATTAAATAAAATATTAAACAGAAATAACTGTAAACTATCTTACAGCTGTATGAGCAATATTAAGGTAATAATACAAAAACATAACAAGAAAACTCTAAATAAAACCAACAAAACCGAAGAACAAAACGTCACCACCAATAACCCATCCTGCAACTGCCGATCGAAAAACTCATGCCCCTTGGATAACAATTGTTTAATAAAAAATGTAATTTACAAAGCTACGATAACATCTCCGAAGGAAATAAAATATTATATCGGGTCGACCGGAAACACTTTTAAAAACAGATGGTACAACCACAACAACAGTTTCAAAAATTATAAAGATAACGGGACCGAACTAGCAAAATACATTTGGCATTTGAAACATAAAAAAATCACCTACGACATAAAATGGAGCATCCTCCACCACATTGGGGAAATTAAAAGCATACATAGCATCTGCAAAACCTGTATTTTAGAAAAAATAGAGATAGCCAATGCTAATAAAAAAGTCAACTTAAATAAGAGGTACGAACTATTTGCAAACTGTCCACATTTCCAAAAGCTCTGCTTTAAAACTTAAACTAGCACCCGCTGATTAGTAAGTTAAATTATTTGTAACTGTAAAGAGTTTTTATCGCCCATGTAAAAATTGTTTCCTTTTTTATCTACACCAAAGCACGATATCAAATTAAAACTTTTGATTACACAATCTTTATTCAATAAGGCAATTTAACAAAAATTTTCTAACTTTGTAACTAAAGTATATTAATTCAAATTGTGCGCCAATATAGTTACGTCATAAACCTAACTTTGAAATTTTTATCTTTAAGTTTAAACAGTCAATTTATAGCATTATCAATTGCAAATGTTGTGTTTAGTATCCTATTTGTTTTTTCTGGCAACTAACTTCAATGTGAGTCATGTTTTACTATTTTAACGTATATAGCACTATATTTTTTGTCTATCATACCAACAAAGTTCTTAAAAGCGTAACATAAACTAAAAAAATTTTTTACTTAAGTTTATTATATTTAAGATTTATTTTTGCTCTTAAACTATTAGTTTTTAGTTTTTATTTTTGATTCACTTCCATTTATTTTGTTCAAAAAATTTTTCAGACCTATTTACAACAACTGAGGATCTCCTATATGCAAGTATAGGAGTGATACATTGTTTTGATTGTAATAAACTGTTGAAATAAATATTGGATATTGGGTAGTTTATATATGCTTAATATTAGATTACTAAACAAAGAAGTTTATAAACATACCTGTACAAAAAATTACAAGAATATTATAACCAAAAATCGAAATTACTCAATTAATGTACAATAAACAATGTTTACTGCAAGTATTTCGTCTTCAACAGCCGATTTTGATGTCAAAAAGTGTTTTAATACTTTAAAACAAATATTTTATACCGAATAGGTTAATCTAATTAGCTGTATGATACATTACAAGAACATGAGTACTAAAAATTATTATAACTTTAATAATGTACAATAAACAATGTTTATTGCAAGTATTTCGTCTATAACAGCCGATATAGACGTCAAAAGGAGTTTTCATACTTTAAAACTAATATTTCTAACCGAAGACAATTATTAAATTACTTTTACGAAATATTAAAAAAATATTACTACCAAAAATCATAAGAAATCAAATTATTCCAAGTATTTCGTCTTAAACAACGATTTTGACGTCAAAAATAGTTTTAATGCATTAAAACAAATATACCTAACCGAAAGAATCATTAAATTAGCTATAAGATATATTATAAGAATATTAATACTAATAATTAAAATTATTCAACTGATGTATGTTAAAAATGGTTTAATACAAGTGTTTTGTTAAAAAAGCCTTTTATGACGTCTATAGTACGTTTTATATGTTTAAAGTTGGATTACTAACCAAAGAATTTATAAACATAGCTGTACGAAAAATTACAAGAATATTGTAACCAAAAATTTAAATAACACAAAAAATGTAAGATAAACAATGTTTACTGCTAGTATTTAGTCTTAAACAGCCGATTTTGACGTCAAAAGGAGTTTTAATACTTTAAAGCTAATATTTCTAACCGAGTAGGTTCATTTAATTAGCTGTAAGATATATTATAAGAATATTAATATCTTTAATCAAAATAATTCAAATAATGTACGTTGAAAAGGGTTTAATACAAGTATTTTGTTTGAAACAGGTTTTTATAACGTCTATAGAACTTTAAATATGTTTAAAGTTAGATTACTAACCAAAGAAGTTTATAAACATAGCTGTACGAAAAATTACACGAATATAGTAATCAAAAATCAAAATAATTCAAATATGAGCAATAAACAATATTTACTGCATTTCGTCTTAAACAGCCGATTTTGACGTCAAATAGAATTTTAATACTTTAAAAGTAATATTCCTAACCGAATAGGTTCATTCAATTAGCTTTATGATATATTATAAGAATATTAATACTAATAATCAAAATAATTCAAATAGTGTACGTTAAAAAGGGTTTATTACAAGTGTTTTGTTTGAAACAGCCTTTTATAACGTCTATAGTACTTTAAATATGTTTAAAGTTTGATTAGTAACCAAAGAAGTTTATAAACATAGCTGTACAAAAAATTACAAAAATATAATAACCAAAAATCGAAAGAACTCAAAAAATGTACAATAAACAATATGTAATACAAATATTTCGTCTTTAACAGCCGATTTAGACGTCAAAAGGAGTTTTAATACTTTAAAACTAATATTTTCAACCGAAGTAGTTTATTAAATTACTTTGACGAAATATTACAATAATAATAATACCAAAAATTAAAGAACTCAAATAATGTACAATAAACAATGTTTATTGCAAGTATTTCTTCTTTAATAGCCGTTTTTGACGTTGAAAGAAGTTTTAATACTTTAAAACTAATATTTTTAAACGAACAGATTTATTTAATTACCTTTACGAAAAATAACTTAAATATTATAACTAAAAATCAAAGTAACTCAAATAATGTACGATAAACAATGTTTATTGCTAGTATTTCGTTTTAAACAGCCGATTTTAAACTTAAAAAAAGTTTTAATACTTTAAAACTAATATTTTTACCCGAAGACGTTTATTAAATTACCATTACGAAAAATTACATAAATATTATTACCAAAAATCATAATAACTCGAATAATGTACGATAAACAATGTTTATTACAACCATTACGTCTTTAACAGCCAATTTCGACGTCAAAAGGAGTTTTAATACTTTAAAACTACTATTCCTAACTAAATATTAGCTAATATTTTATTAGCTGTGTGATATATTACAAGAATATTAATACCAATAATTAAAATAATTTAATTAGTGTACGAGAAAAAAGGGTTTATTAAATTATTTTGTTGAAAACAGCATATTATTACGTCTATAGTACTTTTGAAATGTGTTTTAATACTTTTAAACGAATTTTCCTAACCGAATAGGTTCATTTAACTAGCAGTATGATATAATAGAAGAATATTAATACCAATAATCAAAATAATTCAAATAGTGTACGTTAAAAAGGGTTTAAAACAAGAATTTTAAATGAAACAGCCTTTTAAAAAGTCTAAGGTACTTTTTGTATGTTTAAAGTAAGATTACTAACCTAAGAAGTTTATAACATAGCTTTACGAAAAATTACAAGAATATTATAACCAAAAATCGAAATAACTCAAATAATGTACGATAAACAATGTTTACTGCAAGTTTTTCGTATTAAACAGCCTTTTTCGACGTCAAAAATAGTTTAAATACTTTAAAACTAATAATCCTAACCGAATAGGTTTATTTAATTAGCTGTATGATATATTATATGAATATTAATACCAATATGCGTTATAATTGAAATTTTGTACGACAAAAAGGATTTAACACAAGTATTTTATTGAAAAAGCCTTATAAAACGTCTATAGTAGTTTATATATGTTTAATTTTAGATTACTAACCAAAGAAGTTTATAAACATAGCTGTACAAAAATTTACAAGAATATTACAACTAAAAATCGAAATAACTTAATTAATGTACAACAAACAATGTTTACTGCAAGTATTTCGTCTTCAACAGCCGATTTTGACGTCAAAAAGTCTTTTAATACTTTAAAACTTATATTCCCTTCCGAATAGGTTAATTTAATTTGCTGTATGATACATTACAAGAATATGAGTATTAAAAATTATAGTAACTTTAATAATGTACAATAAACAATTTTTATTGCAAGTATTTTGTCTATAACAGCCGATTTAGACGTCAAAAGGAGTTTTCATACTTTAAAACTAATATTTTTAACCGAAGTCGATTAATAAATTACTTTTACGAAATATTACAATGATATTAATACAATGATATTAATAATATTGATAATACAATGATATTAAATCATAATAAATCAAATAATGTATGATAAACAATGTTTATTCAAGTATTTCGTATAAAACAGCCGATTTTGACGTCAAAAGTAGTTTGAGTACTTTAAAACTAATAGATTAAACCAAAAACGTATTACGAAGATTACAAGAATATTATATATAAGTTTATAAACAAATCTGTACTAAAAATCACAAGAATATTATAACCAAAATTCGAAATAACTCAAATAATGTACGATAAAAAATGTTTATTGCAAGTATTTCGTTTAAAACAGCCGATTTCGACGTCAAAAAGAGTTTTAATACTTTAAAACTAATATTCCTAAGCGAATAGGTTTATTTATTTAGCTGTAAGATATACAATAAGAATATTAAAACCAATAATTCAAATAATGTACGTTTAAAAGGGTTTAATACAAGTATTTTGGGTGAAACCGCCTTTTATGACCTCTATAGTACTTTTATTATGTTTAAAATTGGATTACAAACCATAGAAGGTTATAAACATAGCTGTAAAAAAAGTTACAAGAATTTTATAACCAAAACTCGATAAAACTCAAATAATGTACGATAAACAATGTTTACTCCAAGTATTTAGTCTTAAACAGCCGTTTTTGACATCAAAAAGAGTTTTAATACTTTAAAACTTATATTCCGAACCGAAGGAATTATTTTAATTAATTTTATTAAGCATTACAATGATATTATTACCAAAAATCGAAATAACTCAAAAAATAAAATATAAACAATGTTTATTGCAAACATTTCGTCTTAAACAGCCGATTTAGACGTCAAAAGGAGTTTTAATACTAGTATTTTTAACCAAAGACAGTTATTAAATTATATTTACGAAGTACGTCAAGAATATTATAACCAATAATCGAAATAACTCAAATAAAAAACTTAAAACAATGTTTATTGCAAGTATTTCTTCTTTAACAGATTTTGACGTCGAAAGGAGTTTTGATACTTTAAAACTAATATTTTCAACTTAAGAAGTTTATTAAAATACCTTTACAAAAATTACAAGAATATTATAACCAAAAATTGAAATAACTCAAATAATGTACGATAAATAATGTTTATGCAAGTATTTCGTCTTAAACAGTCGATTTGGCATTCAACGGAGTTTTAATACTTTAAAATTAATATTCCTTGCCGAATAGGTTTTTTTAATTAGCTGTATGATATATTAGTTGAATATTGTTACCAATAATCAAAATAATTTATATAGTTTACGTTAAAAAGGGTTTAAAACAAGTATTTTGGTTGAAACAGCCTTTTATAACGTCTAGTAGTATAAATATGTTTAAAATTAGATTACTAACTAAAGAAGTTTATTAACATAACTGTACAAAAAATTACATGAATATTATAAACTAAAATCGCAATAATTCAAATAACATACGATGAACAAAGATGAAACTCCTTTTAACGTCAAAATCGGCTGTTTAAGACTAAATACTTGCAGTAAACATTGTTTATCGTAAATTATTTGAGTTTTATCGATTTTTGGTTATAATATTCTTGTAAATTTTCTTACAGCTATGTTTATAACCTTCTTTGGTTAGTAATCCAACTTTAAACATAATAAAAGTACTACAGACGTCATAAAAGGCGGTTTCAACCAAAATACTTGTATTAAACCCTTTTAAACGTACATTATTTGAATTATTGGTTTTAATATTCTTATTGTATATCTTACAGCTAAATAAAATAACCTATTCGCTTAGGAATATTAGTTTTAAAGTATTAAAACTCTTTTTGACGCCGAAATCGGCTGTTTAAAACAAAATTCTTGCAATAAACATTTTTTATCGTACATTAATTGAGTTATTTCGATTTTTAGTAGTAATATTCTTGTAATTTTTTGTACAGCTATGTTTATAAACTTATTTGGTTAGTAATCTAAAATTAAACATATATAAACTACTATAGATGTTATGAAAGGCTGTTTAATTAAAATAGTTGTGTTAAATCCATTTTATCGTACACAATTTCAATTATAATGCATATTGGTATTAATATTCTGGAATATATCATACAGCTAATTAAATAAACCTATTCGGTTAGGAATATTAGTTTTAAAGTATTTAAACTATTTTTGACATCGAAAAAGGCTGTTAAATACAAAATACTTGCAGTAAACATTGTTTATCGTACATTATTTGATTTATTTCGATTTTTGGTTATAATATTCTTGTAATTTTTCGTAAAGCTATGTTAAAAACTTCTTAGGTTAGTAATCTTACTTTAAAAATACAAAAAGTACCATAGACTTTATAAAAGGCTGTTTCATTTAAAATTCTTGTTTTAAACCCTTTTTAACGTACACTATTTGAGTTATTTTGATTATTGGTATTAATATTCTTCTATTATATCATACTGCTAGTTAAATGAACCTATTCGGTTAGGAAAATTCGTTTAAAAGTATAAAAACACATTTTAAAAGTACTATAGACGTAATAATATGCTGTTTTCAACAAAATAATTGAATAAACCCTTTTTTATCGTACACTAATTAAATTATTTTAATTATTGGTATTAATATTCTTGTAATATATCACACAGCTAATAAAATAAACATATTTAGTTAGGAATATTAGTTTTAAAGTATTAAAACTCTATTTGACGTCAAAATTGGCTGTTAAAGACGTAATGGTTGTAATAAACATTGTTTATCGTACATTATTCGAGTTATTATGATTTTTGGTAATAATATTCATGTAATTTTTCGTAATGGTAATTTAATAAACGTCTTCGGATAAAAATATTAGTTTTAAAGTATTAAAACTCTTTTTAAGTTTAAAATCGGCTGTTTAAAACGTAATACTAGCAATAAAAATTGTTTATCGTACATTATTTGAGTTACTTTGATTTTTAGTTATAATATTTAAGTTATTTTTCGTAAAGGTAATTAAATAAATCTGTTCGTTTAAAAATATTAGTTTTAAAGTATTAAACCCTTTTTAACGTACACTATTTGAATTATTTTGATTATTAGTATTAATATTCTTATAATATATCATAAAGCTAATTGAATGAACCTATTCGGTTAGGAATATTACTTTTAAAGTATTAAAATTCCTTTTGACGTCAAAATCGGCTGTTTAAGACGAAATACTTGCAGTAAATATTGTTTATTGCTCATATTTGAGTTATTTTGATTTTTGATTACTATATTCGTGTAATTTTTCGTACAGCTATATTTATAAACTTCTTCGGTTAGTAATCTAACTTTAAACATATTTAAAGTTCTATAGACGTTATAAAAACCTGTTTCAAACAAAATACTTGTATTAAACCCTTTTCAACGTACATTATTTGAATTATTTTGATTAAAGATATTAATATTCTTATAATATATCTTACAGCTAATTAAATGAACCTACTCGGTTAGAAATATTAGATTTAAAGTATTAAAACTCCTTTTGACGTCAAAATCGGCTGTTTAAGACTAAATACTAGCAGTAAACATTGTTTATCTTACATTTTTTGTGTTATTTAGATTTTTGGTTACAATATTCTTGTAATTTTTCGTACAGCTATGTTTATAAACTTCTTTGGTTAGTAATCCAACTTTAAACATATAAAACGTACTATAGACGTCATAAAAGGCTTTTTTAAGAAAACGCTTGTACTAAACCATTTTTAACATACATCAGTTGAATAATTTTAATTATTAGTATTAATATTCTTCTAATATATCTTACAGCTAATTAAGTGATTCTTTCGGTTAGGTATATTTGTTTTAATGCATTAAAACTATTTTTGACGTCAAAATCGTTGTTTAAGACGAAATACTTGGAATAATTTGATTTCTTATGATTTTTGGTAGTAATATTTTTGTGATATTTCGTAAAAGTAATTTAATAATTGTCTTCGGTTAAAAATATTAGTTTTAAAGTATGAAAACTCCTTTTGACGTCTATATCGGCTGTTATAGACGAAATACTTGCAATAAACATTGTTTATTGTACATTATTAAAGTTATAATAATTTTTAGTACTCATATTCTTGTAATGTATCATACAGCTAATTAGATTAACCTTTTGGGTATAAAATATTTGTTTTAAAATATTAAAATACTTTTTGACATCAAAATCGGCTGTTTAAGACGAAATACTTGCTCTTTGTTTATTGTACATTAATTTTACAAAAGGGTTGATCATGCCAATTCGATCATCAGACCACAAGTTTCGGTAGACTGAGACCGGTTTCGTCCTTATTAGGACTCATCAGTCAGTCACAACCGAAAAACTTGTAGTCGTCAATCTACAAACGGTTTATCATGCTTTCGCATGAAGCAACCATTTGCTGGCAATGATTGTACATTAATTGAGTAATTTCGATTTTTGGTTATAATATTCTTGTAATTTTTTGTACAGGTATGTTTATAAACTTCTTTGTTTAGTAATCTAATATTAAACATATATAAACTACTATAGACGTTATAAAAGGCTGTTTCAAACAAAATACTTGTGTTAAACCCTTTTTAACGTACATTATTTCTATTATTTTGATTATTGGTATTAATAATCTTATAATATATCATAAAGCTAATTAAATAAACCTTTTCGCTTAGGAATATTCGTTTAATCGTCAAAATCGGTTGTTTAAGGCGAAAAACTTGCATTTAACATTGTTTATCATACACTATTTGAGTTATTTCGAATTTCGATTATAATATTCTTGTAATTTTTCTTAAAGCTATGTTTTTAAATATTTTAGGTTAGTAATCTAACTTTAAACATATTAAAAGTAGCATAAACGTTATGAAATGCTGTTTTATTCAAAATACTTGTATTAAACCCTTTTTAATGTACAATATTTGAATTATTTTGGTTATTGGTATTAATGTTCTTATAATATATCATACAGCTAATTAAATGAACCTATTCGGTTAGCAATATTCGTTTAAAAGTATCAAAACTCTTTTTGACGTCCAAATCGGCTGTTTAAGACTAAATACTTGCAGTAAACTTTGTTTATTGTACATTATTTTAGTTATTGCGACTTTTGGTTATAATATTCTTTTAATTTTTGTAAAGGAATTTTTATAGCTTTTATGGTTAGTAATCCAACTTTAAACATATAAAAATACTATAGTCGTCATAAAAGGCTGTTTCAAACAAAACACTGTATTAAACTTTTTTTAATGTACATTATTTAAATTATTTTGATTATTAGTATTAATATTCTTAAAATATATCATACAGCTAATTAAATAAACGTTTTCGGGGAAAAATATTAGTTTTAAAATATTAAAATTCCTTTTGACCTCAAAATCGGCTGTTTTATACGAAATACTTAGAATAAACATTGTGTATCATACATTATTTGATTTATTATGATTTTTGGTAATAATTTTCTTGTAATATATCGTAAAAGTAATTTAATAATCGACTACGGTTAAAAATATTAGTTTTAAATTATAAAAACTCTTTTTGTCGTTTGAATCGGCAGTTTTATAAAGAAATCTTTTATATTAAAAATCATAATAACTGTAATAATGTACGATAAACAATGTTAATGCAAGTTTTTCGTCTTAATCAGCCGATTTTCACATCAAAAGGAGTTTCAATACTTTTAAACTAGTATTTTTAACTGAAGATTTTTATTAAATTACCTGTAAAAAATATTAAAATAATATTATCACCAAGTTCGAAATAACTTAAATAATGTACAATAAACAATGTTTATTGCAAGTATTTCGTTTTAAACAGCCGATTTAAACGTCAAAAAGAGTTTTCATACTTTATAACTAATATTTTTAATCGAAGTCGATTATTAAATTACTTTTTGGTATAAATATTCATGTAATATATCATACAGCTAATTAATTAAACCTATTCGATTAGAAATATTAGTTTTGAAGTATTAAAACTCTTTTTGACTTTAAAAACGGCTGTTTAAGACAAAATATTTGCAATAACATTGTTTATTGTATATTATTTGATTTATTATGAATTTTTGTAATAATTTTCATGTAATTTTTGATAAAAATAATTTAATAAACGTCTTCGGGTAAATATAATAGTTTTAATGTATTTAAAACTCCTTTTGAGTTCAAAATCGGCTGTTTAGGACGAAACACTTGCAATAAACATTGTTTATCGTACATTATTCGAGTTAATTAGAATTTCGGTTATATTATTTTTGAATTATTTCAAACAGGTAATTTAATAAATGTCTTAAATTTAATTAGGTTAAAAATACTAGTTTTAAAGTATTAAACTACCTTTTGACGTCAAAACCGGCTGTTTAAGACGAAATAATTGCATGAACATTTTTTATCGTATATTACTTGAGTTATTGCGATTTAAGGTTATAATATTCTTGAAATGTTTCGTACAGCTATGTTTATAAACTTCTTCGTTCAGTAATCTAACTTTAAACGTATTAAAAGTATAATTCAATAGCATTATTGTTATAATTCTTAAAATTAATTTAAAAAATATCTTCTGGTAATAATATTAGTTTTAAATTATTAAAACTCCTTTTGAGTTAAAAATCGGATGTTTAGGACGAAACACTTGCAATAAAAATTGTTTATCGTGCATTATTCGAGATATTTCAATTTTTTGTAATAATATTAATGTAAATTTTGTAAGTGTATTTTAAAAAACGTCTTCGGTTGAAAATATTAGTTTTAAATTATTAAAACTCCTTCCGACAACAAAATCGAGTGTTAAAGAAGAAATACTTGCAATAAGCATTGTTTTTCGTTTATTATTTGAATTATTTCGATTTTTAGTTATTATATTCTTGTCATACTTCGTACATGTATTTTAATAAATGTCGTCAGTTAAAAATACTAGTATTAAAACTCCTTTTAAGTTCAAAATCGGCTGTTAAAGACAAAATACTTGCAATAAACATTGTTCATCGTATATTATTTAAGTAATTACGATTTTAGCTTATTATATTCTTGTAATTTTTCGTACAGCTATGTTAATAAACTTCTTTGGTTAGTAATCTAACTTTAAACATATTGAAACTACTAAAGACGTGATAAAAGGCTGTTTCAACCAAAATACTTGTATTAAACTCTTTTTAACGTACAGTATTTGCATTATTTTGATTATTGATATTTAAATTTATGTAATATATCATACAGCTAACTAAATAAACCTATTTGGTTAGGAATATTAGTTTTAAGGTATTAAAACTCTTTTTGAAGTCAAAATCGGTTGTTTAAAACGAAATACTTGCAATAAATATTGTTTATCGTACATTTTTAAGTTATTTCGAGTTTTTGTTTAATATTTTTGTAATAATTTGTACAGGTAATTTAATAGGTATCTTCGGTTAAAAACATTATTTTTAAAATTTAAAATCTCTTTTTGACGTCATAATCGGCTAATTACGACGAAATACTTGCATAAACATTTTTATCGTACATTATTACAAATATTATGATTTTTGAATTAAAATTCTTGTAATATATTATACAACTAATTAAATAAACTTATTCGGTGAGGAATATTAGTTTCAACGTATTAAAACATTTTTGACGTCAAAAACGGCTGTTTAAGACAAAATACTTGTAATAAACATTGTTTCTCGTATATTATTTGATTTATTATGATTTTTGGTAATAAAATTTTTGTAATATTTTGTAAAGGTAATTTAGTAAACGTCTTCGGTGAAAGTATTAGTTTCAATGTTTTAAAACTGCTTTTTAGCTCAAATCGGCTGATTAAAACGAAATATTGCAATAAACATTGTTTATCGTATATCATTGAGTTAATGCGATTCTAGGTTATAATATTCTTGTATTTTTTCGTACAGCTATGTTTAAAAAATTATTTAGTTAGTAATTTACTTTTAAACATATCAAAACTACTATAGACGTTATAAAAGGCAGTTTCAACCAAAATAATTGTATTAAATCCTTTTTAATGTACACTATTTAAATTATTTTGGTTATTGGTATTAATATTCATGTAATATAACATACAGCTAACAATATAAACCTATTTGATTAGGAATATTAGTTTTAAAGTATTAAAACTCTTTTTTACATCAAAATCAGCTGTTTAAAACGAAATACTTGCAATAAACATTGTTCATCGTACATTATTTGAGTTATTAAAAACTTTGGTTATAATATTTTTGTAAATTTTGTACAGGTAATTTAATAAATATCTTCGGTTAAAAATACTATTTTAATGTATAAAAACTCCTTTTGACGTCAAAATCGGCTGTTTAAGACGAAATACTTGCATAAACATTGTTTATCATACATTATTACATTAATTATGATTTTAGTATTAATATTCTTGTCATATATCATACAGCTAATTAAATAAACTTATTCAGTAGGGAATATTAGTATCAACGTATTAAAAGTCTTCTGACGTCAAAAACGGCTGTTTAAGACGAAATACTTGCAATAAACCTTGTTTATCGTAAATTTTTTGAGTTATTGCGATTTTAGGTTATAATATTTTAGTAATTTTTCGTACAGCTATGTTAATAATATTATTTGGTTAGTAATCTAACTTTGAACATATTGTAACTACTATAGACGTTATAAAAGGCTGTTTCAACCAAAAAACTTGTATTAAACTCATTCTAACGTACACTTTTTAGATTATTTTAATTTTTTGTATTTTCGTTTATTTTTTATTAACTAATTTTTCGTTTAGGAATATTAGTTTTAAAGTATTAAAACTCCTTTTGTCGTCAAAAACGGCTGTTCAAGACAAAATACTTGCGATAAACATTGTTTATCGTACATTATTTGATTTATTATGATTTTTTGTAATAATATTTTTGTAATTTTTTGTAAAGATAATTTAATAAACGTCTTCGGGTAAAAATATCAGTTTTAATGTATTAAAACTCCTTTTGACGTCAAAATCGGCTGTTTAAGACGAAATACTTGCAATAAATATTGTTTATCGTACATTATTTGACGTATTTCAATTTTTGGTTATGTTACTTGCAACAAACATTGTTTATTGTACATTATTAAAGTTATTATAACTTTTGGTATTAATATTCTTGTAATGTATCATACAGCTAATTAAATTAACCTATTCGATATAGAATATTAGTTTTAAAATATTAAAAGTCTTTTCGACGTCGAAATCGGCTGTCTAAGACGAAATACTTGTAGTAAACTATGTTTATCATACACTAATTAAGTTGTTTCGAGTTTTGGTTATAATATTTATGTAATTTTTTGTACAGCTATGTTTATAAACTTCTTTGGTTAGTAATCTAATTTTAAACATATCAAAAGTACTATAGACGTTATAAAAGGCTGTTTCAAACAAAATACATGTGTTAAACCCTTTTTAACGTACATTATTTGAATTATTTTGTTTATTGGTATTAATAATCTTATAATATATCATAAAGCTAATTAAATAAACCTAATCGCTTAGGAGTATTAGTTTCAAAGTATTAAAATTCCGTTTGACGTCAAAATCGGCTGTTTATGACGAAATACTTGCATAATCATTGTTTATCGTACATTATTACATTTATTATGATTTTAAATATTAATATTCTTGAAATATATCATACAGCTTATTAAATAAACTTATTCGGTTAGGAATACTAGTTTAAACGTATTAAAACTCCTTTTGACGTCAAAAACGGCTGTTTAAGACAAAATACTTGTAATAAACATTGTTTCTCGTACATTATTTGATTTATTATGATTTTTGGTAATAATATTCTTGTAATTTTCGTTAAAGGTAATTTTATAAACGTCTTTGGGGAAAAAATATTAGTTTTGATGTATTAAAACTCCTTTTAAGTTCAAAATCGGCTGTTTAAGACAAAATACTTGCAATAAACCTTGTTTATCGTAAATTATTTGAGTTATTGCGATTTTAGGTTATAATATTCTTGTAATTTTTTGTACAGCTATGTTAATAATATTATTTAGTTAGTAATCTAACTTTAACGTAATGAAACTACTATAGACGTTATAAAAGGCTGTTTCAACCAAAATACTTGTATTAAACTCTTTTTAACGTACGCTATTTAGATTATTTTAATTTTTGGTATTGATATTCATGTAATATATCATACAGCTAATTAAATAATCCTATTCGTTTAGGAATATTAGTTTTAAAATATTAAAACTCATTTTGACGTCAAAAACGGCTGTTTAAGACAAAATACTTGCAATAAACATTTTTATCGTAAATCATTTGATTTATTATGATTTTTGGTAATAATATTCATGTAATATTTTGTAAAGGTAATTTAATAAACGTGTTTGGGTAAAAATATTAGTTTTAATGTATTAAAACTCCTTATGAGTTCAAAATCGGCTGTTTAAAACGAAATACTTGCAATAAACATTGTTTATCGTACATTATTTGACTTATTTCAATTATTGGTTATAATGAAACCAGAGGAGGTTGGCATGCCAACTTCCAAGGGTTTGTTTAGGAGAGTAGGAGGGTCAATGGTGGACTCATGGCTAAGAGGTCTTTGGCTCTGAATGCGAGCACTCTTAGCCCGAGTTTGAATCCTAGTGTCTGGAAGACACTCTGGGTTTGGACTGACCCGTGACATATTTTAATTTTACTTTGATAAAAATTATTTAATAATATAAAATACAAAATAGTTGGGATAAATTTATATACTAAAAACTTAATAGTAAACCAATTTGTAACAAAATATAAAAAACTTAAAATGAATAAAGTAGTTAAAATTAGACAAAAATTACAATAAAAAAACTCAGGTATGAAAAAATCAATAAAATTTTATAAACTGTTATAAAATTTTATACAATGTTAACAAAATTCAAGAAAATACTTAAATGTGTCTAAAAACAATTTAAGTATCTTGCTTATAAAAAAAAGTCAATAAAATTAGTCACTAGCACACAGGAAAGTTGGTTCTACTGGAAGACAATAAACTTCACTCCAATTCTTTCCTCAGAACTCAGACTACTCTCACTCTAACAATGACCAAGCTTACAATACTCCCTTACTTGACTGAAGACTATTGTTATAGCAACAATTTCAAATTTAGCTTTCCGAACAACAAAGTGTTTCCAATTAAAAAATAGAAAATTGGAATAAAATAACGTATCGTTACATTACTTTTCCTCTCTTTTTTTTTTTTTTTTTTTTTTTTTAACATGCACCTATCTAATGAAGTATTGTTCTCAAAACAGTAAAACATATAAAAACACGCTAGTAAAGATGTGCAGTAACATCCCGCTTTCCTTCCTCACTCTCTTTAAGGAAAGAAAAGAATACGTAGGTAACAAAAAACAAAATATGTATAAATAACGTCATACTAAGATTATCGACAAAATAAATAAACCAAAATAACAAACATGGCGACAAAACCCATAAAATCAAATACAGTTACACATAACATTACGGTCATGTAAAATGTCAAACTTCTGAACATAAATCAATAAATTCCATAGAACAGCAATTAATAAAGTTTTCATTTTTTTTGTTGTGTTTTAGGGAATTTTTTCAATGTTTACAGTTGTTGTTAAATTTGCTTGGTTACTGTAAGTTACACAAGCAAGATTTCATTATTTATTTAAACTTCCCAACACAATAAAAGCAAACAAAAAATTAGTTTTTTTATAAAATAAAATGTTAGAATAAATCTCTATTTTTGATATGTTTTTTTTTTGTGTGTTAATAAAATAATCTTAAAGCCAAAATTTAAGATTTTGTTTCAAAAATTGTCATAAATTTAACAAGCAATAATTGTATTTAATAGTTCAACTTAGATACAAAAAAGTAAGAATAAATAAAATAAAAGTAAAAAAATCTTATTATCTTGTTATAAGTTAGTTTATATTTAGATAAACAAATCAACTCAAAAACAAAGCACATTTAAAACACAGAAATTTTTTATCCCAAATTACGTATAACTTGTTTAAAATTTTTTAAAATAATTATACGGATAAAACAGCTCAACAAGAAATATTAATAATTTTGGATATAAAATAAAAAAAAAATAATTGTTACAGTCCAAACCCAAAATAATCCACCATACCATTGACCATGTCCTACTCGTCTGAACTATGGGTCTCTGCATAATTAACTGGCCCATGTGGTCTTAAATTATAACTATTAATACCTTCCAATTCATCAGTAAGATTTAACGGACCAACATAAGCTTTAGTATTTCCAATTGATACTTTCACAACTTGAGAATTTTTTATTATGTACAAAGAATGTTCTGTTGATTTATTTCTTACCACTTTGTATGGTCCTTCATACAACCTATCTAATTTCTTTCTGCTATTCTTTTTCAACCAAACATATCTACAATTAAAAAGGCCTGGCTGATAAAAAGGTGCATCATTTTTAGTTTTTCTGAACTTGCGGCTGATATCTGCCATGGAATTTACAAAGACCGCACATTCAATAGGAGATGGTCTGGTGATTTGATGAATTTCATCAACTTCATCAAAAAGAAGTCGGCCACTTAAATTTAAAGAGCATCCAAATGCATACTGGGCCGGGGTGTAAGGGGAACCTTCAATAAGTGAGTTGTTAATGGTGCAAGTAATTAATGGGAGGTGAAGAGCCCAATTTGTTTTGTCTTCAAGTGAACGAAAAGCCACATTGATTGTTCTATTCTGTCTTTCAACATAACCATTTGTCTGAGGCGTTCTTGAAGAGGTAAACCTTTGCTCAATTCCCAATTGTTTACACGCCTCTTGCAATAAAAATTTTTTAAATTCTTTACCGTTATCTGAAAGAACAACCTGAGGTACTCCATAATGCCCTACCCATTTTTGTATAAAGGCATCCCTAACAGTTATTGCTGTTTTATCTGGTATGGGAGCTGTTACCAATAACCCAGTTGCTCTATCTTTTATCATTAGAACATATTGATAGTCAACTGACTTATCCAATGGGCCTATAAGGTCTAAATGTAAAAATTGGAAACGTTGCGTGTTTGGCCTGTTATGTCTAGAAACTTTTGTCTGCTGACACGTGGCGCAGTTATTAACCCAGTGACTGATGTCATTCCTTAATTTAGGCCACCAGAAAGTTCTTGCTATGGCTTCTATGGACTTCTCAATACCCAAGTGAAGCCTGTTATGGGCTGCGTTGTACGCAGTCAGACGCAACGACTCAGGCAATATGACACGTTTAATTCCATCTTCTATAAAGAAAGCCATGTTTTCGTTTGTTGTGAACTGGACTTCTTTCTTTCAGAGGCGTGCTTGGTCAATAAGGCCTGGCTCCCTCCTTTGGAAAATTGCAATTGCCTCCCTATCCAAAGTTTTAGGGCTAACAGATTCTACATCTGAGCTTGAAATATCCAAATCATAAACTTCTGGAGTTATTAATTGCTCACTGTTATCAAAATCATCTATGTCCAGCTCACTGTCACTAGTATCAGACTCCGAACTACACAAGTAATCCGGATCCTCTTGGTGTGCTCTAACATGCATGGCTGTAATCTGAGGCGGCCTGCTTAGAGCATCTGCAACTGTGTTGTTGGATCCGGCTATGTGTGCTACTTCTGGATCAAACTCTTTTATCAGCATGATGTACCGTTGTTCCATAGGTGACTGATCTTTTAGATTATTGTTAATGGCCCCAACCAATGCCTTGTTATCTGTCCTTATCAACAACCTCCTGCCAAGAATTCTATATTGAAAGTGTTTCAAGCTTAAATAAAGGGCACGAAGTTCCTTATAAAAAGTTGACCTAACAGTCTTAAGTGGTGGCAATTTCTTTGAAAAAAATGCCAAAGGACGCATCTCCCCATTCTTGCCTTCCTGCTCGAGGACTGCGCCAACATGGGTATCAGATGCATCTGAAAATAGCATTAGTGGTTTGTTATGATCTTCATAAGACAAGGTAGTCGTATGTGCTAAAATAGCCTTTGTGTTTTTAAAGGCTTGGATATGCCTATCTTTAAGGTTAATTTTAGCACGATTAGTAGATTTTGGACCTCCAGATAACTCATTGAGAGGTGCAGTTATTTCAGCAATCTTTGGAACAAAACGATGATAGTAATTCGCAAGACCTAAAAAACGTTTTAGGTCTCTTCGTGTGGTGGGAATAGGGTATTCCCGAATAGCCTCAACCTTTGAGTCTAAGACATTAAGTCCTTCAATGCTAACAGAATGACCTAAAAAATCTAGTTTTGTTTTAGCAAGATTGCATTTGTTTGTATTTAGATATAATCCATTGTCAGACAATATCTTAAAAACTGTCTTCAAATGAGAGATATGATCTTCCTCAGTTTTGGAAAAAATCAATATGTCATCCAGATAAATAAATGTAAAAGTTTGACAAGAAATAAAAATACTTTCCATCATCTGCTGAAATCTGGTAGGGGCATTTTTCAAGCCAAACGTGCAACGTTTTGGAATGAAAACTCCTTTATGCGTGATTATTGCAGCATACTTTTGAGAACTTATTTCTATTGGCAAGCTGTAATAAGCTTCTTTTAGATCCAGGGTAGAGAAAACACATGTACCTCCTGGAATGATTTCAGAAAGTTCGTCTATACAAGGTAGCGGATAAGATAAAGGACGTGTATGTGAATTTAGAATAGTGTAGTCAATGCAGACACGATAAGTCTTATCTTTCTTAGGTACACAAGTAACTGGAGAAGCACATGTATCCCCACTACCCCGGACCACAGCACCTCTCTCTAATAGATCAAAGAAATGATCTTTAATTACTTCTCTTGTACCACCGCATCTCCTGGCCTTGGTCATTTTAGGACAATAATTATCGACTATTATCTCTAGGGAATGATTGTGCTTTGGTGGTACAGTATAGTCAGGTTTCTTAGTAATTTCTGGAAATTTAGCAAGTAAGGCCTTACATCTTTCTTCTAAAGAATTTTTGCCTGAGTTTATCAGTTCGACACTGTTGATTGATGCAACTACAGGGCTGGGAAAGTCTGAAGCCACAAGGAGTTTTGTCTTCCGGCCTGAAATTGCTGAGCGTAATTGTGACTTGGCTGGCAGTATTTCTAATTCATTCGCTTTTAGAAAATCAAGTCCAATGATACCATAACCCCTTGACTCTGGAGTTATCCAAAAGGTATGTGTGAAATTACCTAGTTCACTAACATTAACTTCTATATCTGCACTCCCAACTGGGTGAATTACTGAGTCGCCTATTCCTTGGATACTTTTGCTATTAAGGAGAAAATATTTGTTAATACCATTAGTTAAAGATTTCGGTAAAAGTGATATCTCACTTCCAGAATCGATTAAAAATAACACATTTGTATTCAAATCTGAAACAAACTGAAGATTTTGTGGCAAATTATTAGGGTCAACAAAAGAGTTTTTGACCAATTTGAAAGTCCAGCGCAAAGGACGTTCGGGAGACTGTTTAACAGTCTCTGTAAGAGGACTTTTAATCCCGCCATCTGATCCTCTCACTGCGACGAAGACGGGAAGTCGTTTTTTGTTGGACGTTGAGTTCTGATACCTGCCATTTCACACGTCCCCGGGGCAGCGCATTCATAGGCGTTATTCCCAAACTTTCTATGTCTGTGACAGAGAGTACTTGAAGTCCCGTTGTTGCCTGTATTGTTGTGATTGCTATTATTTTGTCTGCCTTGATACCCATTGATAACAGGGGTATTGTTTTGGTGTGTCCGACCCTGGAAATTATCTCTAGGGTGGCCAATGACTCTAGTATCAGGAATAAAATTACAATCTTGATGGCCAAAATAGTTGTTTGCATTATTTTGGTAGCCAGAGTTTCGGTCTATATGTCTATAGCTATTCATGTGATAGTTAGATTTACTCTTTCTTTGACTTGGTCTATTAACATTGTAATTAATATTCCTTGAAGCCTCTATACTACGTTGGTGATTGGCATCACAAATATCCCTGCAACGACGCTTAAAATTTTCTATATCTAAGCTTAAGACTTCTCTCATTTTACCTTTTAAGTGTTCAGGAGCTAGGTGAATGTATAAAAACTTTCTTAAAGTGTTAGAGTCTTTCATTTCTGCCTCCCACTTCGTGACTTCTAGTTCCAAAGCTTGGCCGTTTAGATTGTTGAAATCAGGTCTAGGCAGAAGAACTCTACCAAGCTGACCATCCCTATTTGACAAGTAATCAATAAGACTCTTGTAACAACGTCTCCCATACTCGACAGTAGTGTAGAAATTTCTTATATCTTTATGTGGCCAGACTGAAGTCAAAATTTGGTAGCGCAATTGAGAGTCAAAAATTTCAAGACTTCGGCACATATCTTCAAAATAGCTTATTTCATCTCTAGGGTTAGCGGTAATATCTATCTTAATAATAGATTTAAGTTCAGAGATCCTATTGCTTAAATTGAATCCCCTATAACCACCCCCTGGCAAGTTAAAGTCAACAATGTTATTGAAATTTGAGTCAGGCTTGGAAGTTGTCCTCATTGAGTTACTATCAATATGATTATATTCACCACTGGCATTCACTAACCCATTGATTATTTTAGTTCTACTAGGACAGGTCTGCTGTAGAGGATCTCTGCAACTGGCTTGCATGTCAAGCTCAAGGTCATGTGCTTCTTTGTTTATTGACAACAAAGTTTTTTTTCTTTTTTGTAACTTTAACTCTTTGAGACGTTTAACTTGACGCTCAATTTCTAACTCAACCATCTGTAATTCTTGCTCAGTTGTTGCAGATGCTAAGTTGTCAAAGTTTATGGCTTGACTAATGTCTCGTACCTCACTGGACACTTGGTAGGGTAAACAGACCTTAGTACCTAAGTGGGTAGAATTAGTTGTGTTGTGATACCCACCTATATTATGTATGCTTAAATTAACCTTGATGTCAGGCTGAAACTGGCCCACTATGGCTATTGACTGTAATTTTGATTGTGATTTATTTTAGTATTACTATTAATGGTATATGGTATATAATCATTATGGGTATCATGCATAAAGCTAGCCATGATATGATCTGTGTGAAAATGTTGAGGGTCTTTACAACTTGTGTTAGGGTTTGGTAGGTTGTCTTTTAGTGTCAGATGTGACTTACTTTCCCCTACTATTGTTTGTACATTGTTAATATCATTTTTAGTAAATAACAAATTGTTCTGAGTTGTGATGGCCAAATCTGAATTTGGTGAAAAACATGGATCAATTTGACTGGTATGGTAAGACCCACTTAAACTTATGTTAGGTTGATGTGTATGACTGACCGAAAGGTCGTTATTCTTGTTCTCGAGGACGCCAATGAAACCAGAGGAGGTTGGCATGCCAACTTCCAAGGGTTTGTTTAGGAGAGTAGGAGGGTCAATGGTGGACTCATGGCTAAGAGGTCTTTGGCTCTGAATGCGAGCACTCTTAGCCCGAGTTTGAATCCTAGTGTCTGGAAGACACTCTGGGTTTGGACTGACCCTTGACATAGTTTAATTTTACTTTGATAAAAATTATTTAATAATATAAAATACTAAATAGTTGGGATAAATTTATATACTAAAAACTTAATAGTAAACCAATTTGTAACAAAATATAAAAAACTTAAAATGAATAAAGTAGTTAAAATTAGACAAAAATTACAATAAAAAAACTCAGGTATGAAAAAATCAATAAAATTTTATAAACTGTTATAAAATTTTATACAATGTTAACAAAATTCAAGAAAATACTTAAATGTGTCTAAAAACAATTTAAGTATCTTGCTTATAAAAAAAAGTCAATAAAATTAGTCACTAGCACACAGGAAAGTTGGTTCTACTGGAAGACAATAAACTTCACTCCAATTCTTTCCTCAGAACTCAGACTACTCTCACTCTAACAATGACCAAGCTTACAATACTCCTTTACTTGACTGAAGACTATTGTTATAGCAACAATTTCAAATTTAGCTTTCCGAACAACATAGTGTTTCCAATTAAAAAATAGAAAATTGGAATAAAATAACGTATCGTTACAATAATATTCATGTATTTTTTGTAAAGACGTTTTAAAAAACATCTACGGTTTAAAATATTAGTTTTAAAGTATTAAAACTCTTTTGAAGTCAAAATTGGCTGTTTAAGACGAAATACTTGTAGTAAACATTGTTTATTGTAAATTATTTGACTTATTTCGATTTTTGATTATAATATTCTTGTAATTTTTTGTACAGCTATGTTTATAAACTTCTTTGGTTAGTAATCTAACTTAAAGCATATTAAAAGTACTATTGATTTTATAAAAGGTTTTTTCAAACAATATACTTGAATTAGACAATTTTTAAGGTACATAATTTGAATTATTTTGATTATCGGTATTAATAATCTGATAATATATCATACAGCTAATTAAATAAACGTTTTCGGGTAAAAATATTAGTTTTAAAGTACTAAAACTCCTTTTGACGTAAAAATCGACTGTAAAATACGAAATATTGGAATAAACATTGTTTCTCGTACATCTTTGATTTATTATGTTTTTTGGTTATAATACTTGTAATATTTTGTAAAGGTAATTTAGAAAACGTCTTCAGGTAAAGATATTAGTTTTAATGTATTAAAACTCCTTCTGAGTTCAAAATCGGCTGTTCAAGACGAAATACATGCAATAAACATTATTTACCGTATATTATTTGAGTTTTTGCGATTTTAGGTCGTAATATTCTTGTAATTTTTGGTACAGCTATGTTAATAATATTTTTTGGTTAGTAATCTAACTTTAAACATATTTAAACTACAATAGACGTTATAAAAGGCTCTTTCAACAAAAATACTTGTATTAAACTCTTTTTAACGTAAATTATTTAAATTATTTTGATTATTGGTATAAATAGTCATGTAATGTATCAAACAGCTAATTAAATAAACCTATTCGGTTGGGAATATTAGTTTGAATGTATTAAAACTCCTTTTGACGTCAAAAACGACTGTTTAAAACAAAATACTTGCAATAAACATTGTTTCATCTACATTATATGATTTATTATAATTTTTGGTAATATTATTCTTGTAATATTTCGTAAAAGTAATTTAATAAACGTCTTGGGTAAAAATATTTGTTTTATTTTATTAAAACTTCTTTTGAGTTCAAAATCGGCTGTTTATGACGAAATGCATGCAATAAACACTGTTTATCATATATTAATTGAGTTATTGCGATTTTAGGTTATAATAATCTTGTAATTTTTCGTACAGCTATGTTTATAAACTTCTTTCGTTAGTAATCTTATTTTAAACTTATTAAAAGTACTATAGACATTATTAAAGGCTGTATCAAACAAAATACTTCTAATAAACTCTTTTTAACGTACACTATTTCAATTATTTTGATTATTTGTATTTTTATTGCATCATAAAGCTAATCAAATGAACCTATTCGGTTAGGAATATAAGTTTTAAAGTTTTAAAACTCTTTTTAAGTTCAATATCGGCCATTTAAGACGAAATACTTGCAATAAACATTGTGTATCATACATTAATTGACTTATTTCAATTTTTGGTTATAATATTCTTGTAATTTTTCGTACAGCTATGTTTATAAACTTCTTTGGTTACTAATCCAACTTTAAACAATTAAAAAGTACTATAAACGTCATAAAAGGCTGTTTTAAACAAAACACTTGCATTAAACCCTTTTAAACGTATATTATTTTAATTATTTTGATTATTGGTCTAAAAATATTTATAATATATCATACAGCTAATTAAATAAACGTTTTCGGGTAAAAATATTAGTTTTAAAGTACTAAAACTCTTTTTGACGTCAAAATCGGCTATTTAATACGAAATACCTGGAATGAACATTGTTTCTCGTACATTTATGATTTATTATGATTTTTTGGTTATAAAACTTGTAATATTTTGTACAGGTAATTTAATAAACGTCTTCAGGTAAAAATATTAATTTTAATGTATTAAAACTCCTTTTGAGTTCAAAATCGGCTGTTCAAGACGAAAAACATGAAGTAAACATTGTTTATCGTATATTATTTGAGTTTTTGCAATTTTAGTTCATAATATTCTTGTAATTTTTGGTACAGCAATGTTAATAATATTCTTTGGTTAGTAATCTAACTTTAAACAAATTGAAACTACAATAGACGTTATAAAAGGCTGTTTCAACCAAAATACTTGTATTAAACCCTTTTTAACTTAAATTATTAAAATTATTTTGATTATTGGTATAAATAATCATGTAATATATCATACAGCTAATTAAGTAAACCTAATCGGTTAGGAATATTAGTTTTAAAGTATTAAAAGTCTTTTTGACGTCAAAATCCGCTGTTTAAGACGAAATACTTGGATAAACATTGTTTATCGTACATTATTATAGTTATTTTGATTTTTGGTATTAAGATTCATGGAATATATCATACACCTAATTAAATAAACGTTTTCGGTCAGTAATATTAGTTTTAAAGTAAAAAACTCCTTTGGCGTCAAAATCAGCTGTTAAGACAAAATACTTGCAATGAACATTGTTTATTGTAAATTATTTGATTTATTATAATTTTTAGTAAAAAATTTTTTGTAATATTTCCTAAAGTTAATTTAATAAACGTCTTAGGGTAAAAATATTAGTTTTAATGTAGTAAAACTCCTTTTGAGTTCAATATCGGCTGTTAAAGACAAAATACTTGCAAGAAACATGGTCTATCTTATATTATTTAAGTAATTGCGATTATAGGATATAATATTCTTGTAATTTTTTGTACAGCTATGTGAATAATTTTCTTTGGTTAGTAATCTAACTTTAAACATATTTAAACTACTATAGACGTTATAAAATGTTGTTTAAACCAAAATACTTCTATCAAACCCTTTTTAACGTTCACTATTTGAATTATTTTGATTATTGGTATTAATATTCATGTATTATATCATACAGCTAATTAAATAAACTTATTCGGTTAGGAATATTAGTTTTAAAGTACTAAAACTCTTTTTTACGACAAAATCGGCTGTTTAAAACTAAAACTTGCAATAAACATTGTTTATCTTACATTATGTGAGTTTTTTCGAATTTTGGTTATTATATTCTTGTAAAATTTTGTACAGGTAATTTAATAAATATCTTCGATTAAAAATACTAGTTTTAAAGTATAAAAACTCATTTTGACGTCAAAATCGGCTGTTTAAGACGAAATATTTGCATAATCATTGTTTATCGTACATTATTACATTTAATATGATTTTAAATATTAATTTTCTTGTAATATATCATACAGCTAATTAAATAAACTTATTTGGTTGGGAATATTAGTTTTAACGTATTAAAGTTCCTTTTCAAGTCAAAAACGGCTGTTTATAACAAAATACTTGTAATAAACATTGTTTCTCGTACATCACTTAATTTATTATGATTTTTGGTAATAATATTCTTGTAATATTTTGTAAAGGAAATTTAATAAACGTCTATAGGTTAAAAATATTAGTTTTAATGTATTAAATCTTGTTTTGAGTTCAAAATTGGCTGTTTAAGACGAAATACTTTCAATAAACATTGTTCATCGTATATTATTTGAGTTATTGCGATTTTAGGTTATTATATTCTTGTAATTTTTCGTTCAAGCTATGTTAATAATATTATTTAGTTAGTAATATAACTTTAAACATATTGAAACTACTATAGACGTTATAAAAGGCTGTTTCAACCAAAATACTTGTATTAAACTCTTTTTAACGTACAGTATTTGAATTATTTTGATTATTGATATTTAAATTTATGTAATATATCATACAGCTAACTAAATAAACCTATTTGGTTAGGAACATTAGTTTTAAAGTATTAAAACTCTTTTTGACGTCAAAATCGGTTGTTTAAAACGAAATACTTGCAATAAATATTGTTTATCGTACATTATTTAAGTTATTTCGAGTTTTGGTTTCAATATTCTTGTAATATTTTGTACAGGTCTTCAGTTAAAAACACTATTTTTAAAATTCAAAATCTTCTTTTGACGTCATAATCGGCTAATTACGACGAAATACTTGCATAAACATTGGTTATCGTACATTATTACAAATATTATAATTTTTGAATTAATGTTCTTGTAATATATCATACAGCTAATTAAATAAACTTATTCGCTGAGGAATATTAGTTTCAACGTATTAAAACTCTTTTGACGTCAAAAACGGTTGTTTAAGACAAAATAATTGTAATAAACATTGTTTCTCGTATATTATTTGATTTATTATGATTTTTGGTAATAAAATTCTTGTGATATTTTGTAATGGTAATTTAGTAAACGTCTTCGGGTAAAAGTATTAGTTTCAATGTATTAAAACTGCTTTTGAGCTCAAATCGGCTATTTAAAACGAAATATTGCAATAAACATTGTTTATCGTATATTATTTGAGTTAATGCGATTCTAGGTTATAATATTCATGTATTTTTTCGTACAGCTATGTTTGAAAAATTATTTAGTTAGTAATTTACTTTTAAACATATTAAAACTACTATAGACGTTATAAAAGGCTGTTTCAACCAAAATAATTGTATTAAATCCTTTTTAATGTACACTATTTAAATTATTTTGATTATTGGTATTAATATTTATGAAATATAACATACAGCAAAATAAATTAACCTATTCGGTAGGGAATATAAGTTAAAAAGTATTAAAAGACTTTTTGACGTCAAAATCGGCTGTTGAAGACGAAATACTTGTAGTAAACATTGTTTGTCGTACATTAATTGAGTTATTTCGATTTTTAGTTATAATATTCTTGTAATTTTTCGTAAAGCTATGTTAAAAACTTCTTAGGTTAGTAATCTTACTTTAAACATACAAAAAGTACCATAGACTTTATAAAAGGCTGTTTCATTTAAAATTCTTGTTTTAAATCCTTTTTAACGTACACTATTTGAATTATTTTGATTATTGGTATTAATATTCATCTATTATATCATACTGCTAGTTAAATGAACCTATACGGTTAGGAAAATTCGTTTAAAAGTATTAAAACACATTTTAAAAGTACTATAGACGTAATAATATGCTGTTTTCAACAAAACAATTGAATAACCCCTTTTTTATCGTACATTAATTAAATTATTTTAATTATTGGTATTAATATTCTTGTAATATATCACACAGCTAATAAAATAAACATATTTAGTTAGGAATATTAGTTTTAAAGTATTAAAACTCCTTTTGACGTCAAAATTGGCTGTTTAAGACGTAATGGTTGTAATAAACATTGTTTATCGTACATTATTCGAGTTATTATGATTTTTGGTAATAATATTCATGTAATTTTTGGTAATGGTAATTTAATAAACGTTTTCGGGTAAAAATAATAGTTTTAAAGTATTAAAACTCTTTTTAAGTTTAAAATCGGCTGTTTAAAACGAAATACTAGCAATAAACATTGTTTATCGTACATTATTTGAGTTACTTTGATTTTTAGTTATAATATTTAAGTTATTTTTCGTAAAGGTAATTAAATAAATCTGTTCGTTTAAAAATATTAGTTTTAAAGTATTAAAACTTCTTTCAACGTCAAAATCGGCTATTAAAGAAGAAATACTTGCAATAAACATTGTATATCGTACATTATTTGAGTTCTTTAATTTTTGGTATTAATATTATTGTAATATTTCGTCAAAGTAATTTAATAAACTACTTCGGTTGAAAATATTAGTTTTAAAGTATTAAAATTCCTTTTGACGTCTAAATTGGCTATTTAAGACGAAATATTTGCATTACATATTGTTTATTGTACATTTATTGAGTTCTTTCGATTTTTGGTTATTATATTTTTGTAATTTGTGGTACAGCTATGTTTATAAACTTCTTTGGTTACTAATCAAACTTTAAACATATTTAAAGTACTATAGACGTTATAAAAGGCTGTTTCAAACAAAACACTTGTATTAAACCCTTTTTAACGTACACTATTTGAATTATTTTGATTATTAGTATTAATATTCTTATAATATATCATAAAGCTAATTGAATGAACCTATTCGGTTAGGAATATTACTTTTAAAGTATTAAAATTCCTTTTGACGTCAAAATTGGCTGTTTAAGACGAAATACTTGCAGTAAATATTGTTTATTGCTCATATATGAGTTATTTTGATTTTTGATTACTATATTCGTGTAATTTTTCGTACAGCTATGTTTATAAACTTCTTTGGTTAGTAATCTAACTTTAAACATATTTAAAGTTCTATAGACGGTATAAAAACCTGTTTCAAACAAAATACTTGTATTAAACCCTTTTCAACGTACATTATTTGAATTATTTTGATTAAAGATATAATATTCTTATAATATATCTTACAGCTAATTAAATGAACCTACTCGGTTAGAAATATTAGCTTTAAAGTATTAAAACTCCTTTTGACGTCAAAATCGGCTGTTTAAAACTAGATACTTGCAGTAAACATTGTTTATCTTACATTTTTTGTGTTATTTATATTTTTGGTTACAATATTCTTGTAATTTTTCGTATAGCTATGTTTATAAACTTCTTTGGTTAGTAATCCAACTTTAAACATATAAAACGTTCTATAGACGTCATAAAAGGCTTTTTTAACAAACCACTTGTACTAAACCATTTTTAACATACATCAGTTGAATAATTTTAATTATTAGTATTAATATTCTTATAATAAATCTTACAGCTAATTAAATGATTCTTTCGGTTAGGTATATCTGTTTTAATGCATTAAAACTATTTTTGACGTCAAAATCGTTGTTTAAGACGAAATACTTGGAATAATTTGATTTCTTATGATTATTGGTAGTAATATTTTTGTAATATTTCGTAAAAGTAATTTAATAATTGTCTTCGGTTAAAAATATTAGTTTTAAAGTATGAAAACTCCTTTTGACGTCTATATCGGCTGTTATAGACGAAATACTTGAAATAAACATTGTTTATTGTACATTATTAAAGTTATAATAATTTTTAGTACTCATATTCTTGTAATGTATCATACAGCTAATTAGATTAACCTATTCGGTATAAAATATTTGTTTTAAAGTATTAAAATACTTTTTGACATCAAAATCGGCTGTTGAAGACGAAATACTTGCAGTAAACATTGTTTATTGTACACTAATTGAGTAATTTCGATTTTTGGTTATAATATTCTTGTAATTTTTTGTACAGGTATGTTTATATACTTCTTTGTTTAGTAATCTAATATTAAACATATATAAACTACTAAAGACGTTATAGAAGGCTGTTTCAAACAAAATACTTTTGTTAAACCCTTTTTAACGTATATTATTTCAATTATTTTGATTATTGGTATTAATAATCTTATAATATATCATAAAGCTAATTAAATAAACCTTTTCGCTTAGGAATATTCGTTTAATCGTCAAAATCGGCTGTTTAAGGCGAAATACTTGAATTTAACATTGTTTATCATACACTATTTGAGTTATTTCGAATTTCGATTATAATATTCTTCTAATATTTTCTACAGGTAATATAATAAATATATTTTGTAAAAATACTAGTTTTAAAGTTCAAAAACTACTTTTAACGTCAAAAGCAGCTGTTTAAGACGAAATACTTGCATAAACATTGTTTATCGTACAATTTTACAGTTATTATGACTTTTGGTATTATTAATTTGTAATTAATCATACAGCTAATTAAATAAATTTATTCTGTTGAGAATATTAGTTTCAACGTATAAAAACTCCTTTTAACGTCAAAAACGGCTGTTTAAGACAAAATACTTGCAATAAACATTGTTTTTTGTGCTTTATTTGAGTTATTATGATTTTTGGAAATAATGTTCTTCTAATGTTTCGTAAAGGTAATTTAATAAACGTCTTCGGGTAAAAATATTAGTTTTAATGTATTAAAACTCATTTTGAGTTAAAAATCGACTGTTTAAGACGAAATACTTGCAATAAACATTGTTTATTGTACATTAATTGAGTTATTTCTATTTTTTGTTATAATATTCTTTTAATTTTTGTAAAGGTATTTTAATAAACGTCTTTAGTTAAAATATTAGTTTTGAAGTATTAAAACTCCTTTCGACGTCAAAATCGAGTGTTTAAGAAGAAATACTTGCAATAAGCATTGTTTGGTGTTTATTATTTGAGTTATTTCGGTTTTTGGTTATAATAATCTTGTCATACTTCGTACATGTAATTTTATAAATATCTTCGGTTAAAAATACTAGTATTAAAACTCCTTTTGACGTCTAAATCGGCTGTTTAAGACGAAATATTTGCAATAAACATTGTTTATCTTTTATTTTTTGAGTTATTTCGATTTTTGGTAATAATATTATTGTAAGATTTCATAAATTAAATAAAATAATTCCTTTGGTTAAGAATATTAGTTTTTAAGTAGTGAAACTCTTTTTGACGGCTGTTTAAGACGAAATACTTGCAGTAAACTTTGTTTATTGTACATTATTTGAGTTATTTGATTTTTGTTATAATTTTCTTGTAATTTTTTGTAAAGCTAATTCAATAAAGGATTTCGGTTAAATATACTAGTTTTAAAGTACTAAAATTCCTTCTGATGTCAAAATAGGCTGTTCAATACGAAATACTTGCAGTAAACATTTTTTATCGTACTATGTTTGAGTTATTTCGATTTTTGTTTATAATATTCTAGTAAATTTTCTTAAAGCTATGTTTTTAAACATTTTAGGTTAGTAATCTAACTTTAAACATATTAAAAGTAGCATAGACGTTATGAAATGCTGTTTTATTCAAAATACTTGTATTAAACCCTTTTTAACGTACAGTATTTGAATTATTTTTGTTATTGGTATTAATATTCTTATAATATATCATACAGCTAATTAAATGAACCTATTCGGTTAGTAATATTCGTTTATAAGTATCAAAACTCATTTTGACGTCCAAATCGGCTGTTTAAGACTAAATACTTGCAGTAAACTTTGTTTATTGTACATTATTTGAGTTATTTCGACTTTTGGTTATAATATTCTTGTAATTTTTGTAAAGGTTTTTTTATAACTTTTATGGTTAGTAATCCAACTTTAAACATATTAAAAGTACTATAGTCGTCATAAAAGGTTGTTTCAAACAAAACACTTGTATTAAACTTTTTTTAATGTACATTATTTAAATTATTTTGATTATTAGTATTAATATTCTTAAAATATGTCATACAGCTAATTAAATAAACGTTTTCGGGTAAAAATATTAGTTTTAAAGTATTAAAACTACTTTTGACCTCAAAATCGGCTGTTTTATACGAAATACTTAGAATAAACATTGTGTACCATACATTATTTGATTTATTATGATTTTTGGTGATAATGTTCTTGTAATATATCGTAAAAGTAATTTAATAATCGACTACGGTTAAAAATATTTGTTTTAAAGTATAAAAACTCTTTTTGTCGTTTGAATCGGCAGTTTTATAAAAAAAACTTTTATATTAAAAATCATAATAACTGTAATAATGTACGATAAACAATGTTAATGCAAGTATTTCGTTTAAAACAGCCGATTTAAACGTCAAAAAGAGTTTTCATACTTTATAACTAATATTTTTAATCGAAGTCGATTATTAAATTACTTTTACGAATTATTACAGAAATATTATTACCAAATATCGAAATAACTCAAATAATGTACGATATACAATCTTTATGGCAAGTATTTCGTCTTTAAGAGTTAATTTAGACGTCAAAAGGAGTTTTAATGCTTTAAAACGAATATTGCTAACCGAATAGGTTCATTTAATTAGCTGTATGATATATTATAAGAATATTAATACCAATAACCAAAATAATTCATATAGTGTACGTTAAAAAGGGTTTAATACAAGTATTCAGAATGAAACAGCATTTTATAACGTCTATGCTACGTTTAATATGTTTAAAATTAGATTACTAACCAAAAAAGTTTATAAATACTTTAAAAGTAAAATTTTCAACCGAAGTAGATTATTAATTAATTTTTACGAAATATTACAATAATATTAATACCTAATAACGAAAAAACTCAAATAATGTACGATATACAATGTTTATTGCAAGTATTTCGTCTTTAGCAGCCAATTTAGACGTCAAAGGGAGTTTTAATACTTTAAAACTAATATATTTAAAAGAAGTCGTTTATTAAACTACTTTTACGATATATTACTAGAACATTATTACCAAAAATCATAATAAATTAAATAATGTATGATAAACAATGTTTATTCTAAGTATTTCGTATAATACAGCCGATTTTGAGGTCAAAAGTAGTTTTAATACTTTAAAACTAATACTTTTACCCGAAAACGTTTATTTAATTAGCTGTATGCTATATTTTGAGAATAATAATACTAATAATCAAAATAATTTAAATAATGTACATTAAAAAAGTTTAATACAAGTGTTTTGATTGAAACAGCCTTTTATGACGACTATAGTACTTTTAATCTGTTTAAAATTGGATTACTTACCAAAGAAGTTATAAAAATACCTTTACAAAAATTACAGTAATATTATAACCAAAAATCGAAATAACTTAAATAATGTACAATAAACAAAGTTTACTGCAAGTTTTTGTCTTGAACAGCCGATTTTGACGTCAAAAATAGTTTTAATGCATTAAAACAAATATTCCAAACCGATAAGGTTCATTTAATTAGCTTTATGATATATTACATGAATATTAATAACAATAATCGAAATAATTTAAGTTACGTTAAAAAGGGTTTATTACAAGTATTTTAATTGAAACAGCCTTTTATAACGTTTATAGTAGTTTCAATATGTTTAAAGTTAGATTAATAACCAAAGAAGTTTAAAAACCTAGCGGTAAGAAAAGTTACAAGAATATTATAATTAGAATTTGATTGACTCAAATAATTTACAAAAAATAATATTTACTGCAATTATAAAGTCTTAAACAGCTAATTTTACCTTCCAAAGAAGTTTTAATACTTTAAAACTAATATTCCTAACCGGATAAGTTCATTTAACTAGCTGTATGACATATTAAAAGAATTTTAGTACAAATGATTAAAATAATTCAAATAGTGTACGTTAAAAAGGGTTTAATCGGTTATTTTGGTTGAAACATCCTTTTATAACGTCTAAAGTAGTTTCAATATGTCTTAAGTTAGATTACTAACCAAAGAATTTTATTATCATAGCTGTACGAAAACTTACAAAAATATTATACCAAAAATTATAATAATTTTAATAATGTGCACGAAACAATGTTTACTGCAAGTATTTCGTATCAAACAGCCTATTTTGACGTCTGAAGAAATTTTAGTACTTCAAAACTAATATTCCTATCCGAAGGCATTATTTTAATTAATTTTATGAATTATTACAATAATATTATTACCAAACATTGAAATAATTCAAATAATTAACGAAAAAGAATGCTTATTGCAAGTTTTTCTTCTTAAACATTCAATTTTGACGTCAAAAAAAGAGTTTTAATACTTTAAAACTAATATTTTAAACCGTAGATGTTTTTTAAAACGTCTTTACAAAAAATACATGAATATTATAACCAATAATTGAATTGAGTCAAATAATGTACGATAAACAATGTTTATTGCAAGTATTTCGTCTTAAACAGCCGATTTTGAACTCAAAAGGAGTTTTAATACATTAAAACTAATATTTTTACCCAAAGACGTTTATTAAATTACCTTTACAAAATATTACATGAATATTATTACCAAAAATCATAATAAATCAAATGATGTACGATAAAAATGTTTATTGCAAGTATTTTGTCTTAAACAGCCGTTTTTGACGTCAAAAGTAGTTTTAATACACTGAAAATGATATTTCCAAACAAATAAGTTTATTTAGTTCGCTGTATAATATATTACACGAATATCAATACCAAAAATTTAAATAATCTAATTAGTGTACGTTAAAAAGAGTTTAATACAACTCTTTTACTTGAAACAGCCTTTTTAAAGTCTATAGTAGTTTTATTACGTTAAAGTTAGATTACTAACTAAATAATATTATTAACATAGCTGTACCAAAAATTACAAGAATATTATAACCTAAAATCGCAATAACTCAAATATTTTACGATAAAAAAGGTTTATTGCAAGTATTTTGTCTTAAACAGCCGATTTTGAACTTAAAAGGAGTTTTAATACATTAAAACTAATATTTTTTCCCCAAAGACGTTTATTAAATTACCTTTAACGAAAATTACAAGAATATTATTACCAAAAATCATAATAAATCAAATAATGTACGAGAAACAATGTTTATTACAAGTATTTTGTCTTAAACAGCCGTTTTTGACGTCAAAAGGAGTTTTAATACGTTGAAACTAATATTCCTAACCGAATAAGTTTATTTAATAAGCTGTATGATATATTACAAGAATATTAATATTTAAAATTATAATAAATGTAATAATGTACGATAAACAATGATTATGCAAGCATTTCGTTATAAACAGCCGATTTTGACGTCAAAAAGACTTTTAATACTTTGAAACTAATACTCCTAAGCGATTAGGTTTATTTAATTAGCTTTATGATATATTATAAGATTATTAATACCAATAAACAAAATAATTCAAATAATGTACGTTAAAAAGGGTTTAACACAAGTATTTTGTTTGAAACAGCCTTTTATAACGTCTATAGTACTTTTGATATGTTTAAAATTAGATTACTAACCAAGGAAGTTTATAAACATAGCTGTACAAAAAATTACATAAATATTATAACCAAAACTCGAAACAACTCAATTAGTGTATGATAAACATAGTTTACTACAAGTATTTCTTCTTAGACAGCCGATTTCGACGTCGAAAAGACTTTTAATATTTTAAAACTAATATTCTACATCGAATAGGTTAATTTAATTAGCTGTATGATACATTACAAGAATATTAATACCAAAAATTATAATAAATTTAATAATGTACAATAAACAATGTTTGTTGCAAGTAACATAACCAAAAATTGAAATACGTCAAATAATGTACGATAAACAATGTTTATTGCAAGTATTTCGTCTTAAACAGCAGATTTTGATGTCAAAAGGAGTTTTAATACATTAAAACTAATATTCCTAAACGAATAGATTTATTTAATTAGCTGTACGATATATTACATAAATATTAATACCAAAAATTAAAATAATCTAAAAAGTGTACGTTAGAATGAGTTTAATACAAGTTTTTTGGTTGAAACAGCCTTTTATAACGTCTATAGTAGTTACAATATGTTCAAAGTTAGATTACTAACCAAATAATATTATTAACATAGCTGTACGAAAAATTACAAAAATATTATAACCTAAAATCGCAATAACTCAAAAAATTTACGATAAACAAGGTTTAATGCAAGTATTTCGTCTTAAACAGCCGTTTTTGACGTCAAAAGACTTTTAATACGTTGATACTTATATTCTTAACCGAATAAGTTTATTTAATTAGCTGTTAGTATATTACAAGAATATTAATACTAAAATCATAATTAATGTAATAATGTATGATAAACAATGTTTATGCAAGTATTTCGTCTTAAACAGCCGATTTTGACGTCAAAAGGAGTTTTTATTCATTAAAATAGTATTTTTAACCGAAGATATTTATTAAATTACCTGTACAAAATATTACAAAAATATTATAACCAAAGTTTTTAATAACTCAAATAATGTACGATGAACAATGTTTATTGCAAGTATTTCGTTTTAAACAGCTGATTTTGATGTAAAAAAGAGTTTTAATACTTTAAATTACTAACTAAATAATTTTTCAAACATAGCTGTACGAAAAAATACAAGAATATTATAACCTAGAATCGCATTAACTCAAATAATATACGATAAACAACGTTTATTGCAATATTTCGTTTTAAACAGCCGATTTGAGCTCAAAAGCAGTTTTAATACATTGAAACTAATACTTTTACTCGTAGACGTTTACTAAATTACCTTTACAAAATATTACAAGAATTTTGATACCAAAAATCATAATAAATCAAATAATATACGAGAATCAATGTTTCTTACAATTATTACTAATATTATACTATAAATATATACTATATATATTACTAATATTCCTCACCGAATAAGTTTATTTAATTAGCTGTATGATATATTACAAGAACATTAATTCAAAAATCATAATATTTGTAATAATGTACGATAACCAATGTTTATGCAAGTATTTCGTCGTAATTAGCCGATTATGATATCAGAAGGAGATTTCGAATTTTAAAAATAGTGTTTTTAACCGAAGATACCTATTAAATTACCTGTACAAAATATTACAAGAATATTGAAACCAAAACTCGAAATAACTTAAAAATGTAAACAATATTTATTGCAAGTATTTCGTTTTAAACAACCGATTTTGACGTCAAAAAGAGTTTTAATACTTTAAAACTAATATTCATAACCAAATAGGTTTATTTAGTTAGCTGTATGATATATTACATAAATTTTAATATCAATAATCAAAATAATTCAAATAGTGTACGTTAAAAAGGGTTTAATACAAGTATTTTGGTTGAAACAGCCTTTTATAACGTCTATAGTAGTTTCAATATGTTTAAGTTATATTACTAACTAAATAATATTATTAACATAGCTTGAACGAAAAATTACAAGAATATAATAACCTAAAATCGCAATAACTCAAATAATTTCCGATTTAAAAGGTTTATTGAAAGTATTTCGTCTTAAACAGCCAATTTTGAACTCAAAAGAAGATTTAATACATTAAAACTAATATTTTTAACCTATAGACGTTTATTAAATTTCCTTTACAAAATATTACAAGAATATTATTACCAAAAATCATAATAAATTAAATAATGTACGAGAAACAATGTTTATTACAAGTATTTTGTTATAAACAGCCGTTTTTGACGTCAAAAGGAACTTTAATACGTTAAAACTAATATTCCCAACCAAATAAGTTTATTTAATTAGCTGTATGATATATTACAAGAAAATTAATATTTAAAATCATAATAAATGTAATAATGTACGATAAACAATGATTATGCAAGTATTTCGTCTTAAACAGCCGATTTTGACGTCAAACGAAGTTTTTATACTTTAAAACTAGTATTTTTAATCGAAGATATTTATTAAATTACCTGTACAAAATTTTACAAGAATATTATAACCAAAATTCGAAAAAACTCACATAATGTACGTTAAAAAGGGTTTAATAGAAGTATTTTGGTTTAAACAACATTTTATAACGTCTATAGTAATTTAAATATGTTTAAAGTTAGATTACTAACCAAAGAAAATTATTCACATAGTTGTACAAAAAATTACAAGAATATTATATCCTATAAACGCAATTACTTAAATATAATTACGTTAAAAAGGGTTTAATAGAAGTATTTTGGTTTAAACAACATTTTATAACGTCTATAGTAATTTAAATATGTTTAAAGTTAGATTACTAACCAAAGAAAATTATTCACATAGCTGTACAAAAAATTACAAGAATATTATATCCTATAAACGCAATTACTTAAATAATATACGATGAACAATGTTTATTGCAAGTATTTTGTCTTTAACAGCCGATATTGAACTCAAAAGGAGTTTTACTACATTAAAACTAATATTTTTACCCAAAACATTTATTAAATTAACTTTACGAAATATTACAAAAATATTTTTACTAAAAATTATAATAAATCAAATAATTTACAATAAACAATGTTTATTGCAAGTATTTTGTCTTAACAGCTGATTTTGACGTCCAAGGAGTTTTTTTACTTTAAAACTAATATTACTGACCGAAAACGTTTATTTAATTAGCTGTATGATATATTCCATGAATCTTAATACCAAAAATCAAAATAACTATAATAATGTACGATAAACAATGTTTATCCAAGTATTTCGTCATAAACAGCGGATTTTAACCTCAAAAAGACTTTTAATACTTTAAAACTAATATTCCTAACCGAATAGGTTTACTTAATTAGCTGTATGATATATTACATGATTATTTATACCAATAATCAAAATAATTTTAATAATTTAAGTTAAAAAGGGTTTAATACAAGTATTTTGGTAGAAACAATAATTGTTTTTAAGTATTTAAACTTCTTTTGACGTCTAAATCGGCTGTAATAGACAAAATACTTGCAATGAACATTGTATATCGTACATTATTTGACTTATTTCGATTTTTGGTTATAATATTATTTTAATATTTCGTAAAGTTAATTTAATAAACGTCTTTGGATAAAAATATTAGTTTTAATGTATTAAAACTCCTTTTGAGTTCAAAATCGGCTGTATAAGACAAAATACTTGCAATAAACATTGTTCATCGTATATTATTTAAGTAATTGCGATTATAGGATATAATACTCTTGTAATTTTTTGTACAGCTATCTTGATAATATTCGTTGGTTAGTAATCTAATTTTAAACATATTTTAACTACTATAGACGTTATAAAATGCTGTTTCAACCAAAATATTTCTATTAAACCCTTTTTAACGTTCACTATTTAAATTATTTTGGTTATTGGTATTAATATTCATGTAATACATCATACAGTAAACTATATAAACCTATTCGGTTAGGAATATTAGTTTTAAAGTATTAAAACTCTTTTTTACGTCAAAATCGGCTGATTAAAACGAGATACTTGCAATAAACATTGTTTATCGTACATTATTTGAGTTTTTTCGAAATTTGGTTAAATTATTTTTTTAATATTTTGTACAGGTAATTTAATAAATTTCTTTGGTTGAAAATACTATTTTTGAAGGATAAAAACTACCTTTGACGTAAAAATCGGCTGTTTAAGACGAAATACTTGCATAAACATTGTTTATCGTACATTATTACATTATTTATTATTTTTGTATTAATATTCTTGTAATATATCAT
The DNA here is from genome assembly GCF_965202585.1 of Thalia democratica. Taxonomy (NCBI): domain Eukaryota; kingdom Metazoa; phylum Chordata; class Thaliacea; order Salpida; family Salpidae; genus Thalia; species Thalia democratica. The sequence continues at coordinate 51,552,774 of NC_139169.1, read as the reverse complement.
ACAGCTAATTAAATAAACTTATTTGGTTGGGAATATTAGTTTCAACGTATTAAAACTCCTTTTGATGTCAAAAACGGCTGTTTAAGACAAAATTTTTGTAATAAACATTGTATTCGTACATTATTCGATTTATTATGATTTTTACTAATAACATTCTTGTACGATTTCGTAAAGGTAATCTAATAAATGTCTTCGGGTAAAAATACTAGTTTTAATTAACTAAATCTCCTTTTGAGTTCAAAATCGGCTGTTTAAGACGAAATACTTGCAATAAACCTTGTTTATCGTAAATCATTTGAGTTATTGCGATTTTAGGTTATAATATTTTTGTAATTTTTTGTACAGCTATATTTATAATATTATTTGGTTAGTAATCTAACTGTCAACATATTAAAACTACTATAGACGTTATAAAAGGCTGTTTCAACCAAAATACTTGTATTAAACTCTTTTTAACGTACACTATTTGTATTATTTTGATTTTTGGTATAAATATACATGTAATATATCATACAGCTAATTAATTAAACCTATTCGTTTAGGAATATTAGTTTTAAAGTATTTAAACTCTTTTTGACTTTAAAAACGGCTGTTTAAGACAAAATATTTGCAATAACATTGTTTATTGTATATTATTTGATTTATTATAATTTTTTGTAACAATTTTCATGTAATTTTTTATAAAGATAATTTAATAAACGTCTTCGGGTAAATATATTAGTTTAAATGTATTTAAAACTCCTTTTGAGTTCAAAATCGGCTATTTAGGACGAAACACTTGCAATAAACATTGTTTATCGTACATTATTCGAGTTATTTCAATTTTTTGTTATAATATTCATGTAAATTTTGTAAAGGTATTTAAAAAAACGTCTTCGGTTGAAAATATTAGTTTTAAATTATTAAAACTCCTTCCGACAACAAAATCGAGTGTTAAAGAAGAAATACTTGCAATAAGCATTGTTTTTCGTCTATTATTTGAAATATTTCGATTTTTGGTTATAATATTCTTGTCATACTTCGTACATGTATATTAATAAATGTCCTCAGTTAAAAATACTAGTATTAAAACTACTTTTGACGTCAAAATCGGCTGTCTAAGACGAAATACTTGCAATAAACATTGTTTATCGTACATTATTTGAGTTATTTCGATTTTTAGTTATAATATTATTGTAGTTTTTTGTACAGCTATGTTAATAAACTTTTTTAGTTAGTATTCTAACTTTAAACATATTGAAACTACTAAAGACGTTATAAAAGGCTGTTTCGACTAAAATACTTGTATTAAACCCTTTTAGACGTACACTATTTGCATTATTTAGATTATTGTTATTAATTTTCATGTAATATATCATACAGCTAATTTATTGAAGCTTTTTGGTTAGGAATATTTGTTTTAATGAATTAATATAAAAACTCTTTTTAACGTCCAAATAGGCTGTTTAAAACATAATATTTGCAATAAACATTGTTTATCGTACATTATTATTTCGAGTTTTAGTTATAATATTCTTCTTATATTTGGTACAGGTAACTTAATAAATACCTTTGTTTAAAAATATTATTTTTAAAATGAAAAAACTCTTTTGACGTCAAAATCGGCTGTTTAAGATGAAATACTTGGATAAACATTGTTTATAGTACATTATTACAAATATTATGATTATTAGTAATAATATTCTTGTAATATATCATACAGCTAATAAAATAAACTTATTCGGTTGGGAATATTAGTTTCAACGTATTAAAACTCCTTTGACGTCAAAAACGGCTGTTTAAGACAAAATACTTGTAATAAACAATGTTTCTCGTATAATATTTGATTTATTATGATTTTTGCTAATAATATTCTTGTAATATTTCGTAAAGGTAATTTAATAAACGTCTTTGGGTAAAAGTATTAGTTTCAATGTATTAAAACGCCTTTTGAGCTCAAAATCGGCTGTTTAAGACGAAATACTTCCAATAAACATTGTTTATCGTATATTATTTGAGGTATTGCGATTTTAGGTTATAATATTCTTGTAAATTTTCGTACAGCTATGTTAATAATATTCTTTGGTTTGTAATCTAATTTTAAACATATTGAAACTACTAAAGACGTTATAAAAGGCTGTTTCAACCAAAATACTTGTATTATTTTCTTTTTAGCGTACACTATTTAAATTATTTTGGTTATTGGTATTAATATTAATGTAATATATCATACAGCTAATTAAACAAACCTATTTGGTTAGGAATATTAGTTTTTAAGTATTAAAACTTCTTTAGACGTCAAAATCGGCTGTTTAAAACGAAATACTTGCAATAAACATTGTTTATCGTACATTATTTAAGTTATTTCGATTTTTGGTTATAATTTACTTGTGATATTTTGTTCAGGTAATTTAATAAATACCTTTGGTTAAAAATACTAGTTTTAAAGTAAAATAACTCATTTCGACATCAAAATCTGCTGTTTAAGACGAAATACTTGAATAAACATTGTTTTTCGTACATTATTACAGTTATTTTGATTTTTAGTATTAATATTCTTGTAATATATTATACAGGGAACTAAATAAACTTATTCGTTTGGGAATATTATTTCAGTGTATTAAAACTACTTTTGACGTCAAAAACGGCTGTTTAAGCAAAATATTTGCAATAAACATTGTTTATCGTAATATATTTGATTTATTATGATTTTTAGTAATAATTTTATTGTAATGTTTAGTAAAGTTAATTTAATAAACGTTTTCGGTTAAAAATATTAGTTTTAATGTATTAAAACTCCTTTCGAGTTCATAATCGGCTGTTTAAGACAAAATACTTGCAATAAACATTGTTCATCGTATATTATTCGAGTTATTGCGATTATAGGATATAATATTCTTGTAATTTTTCGTACAGCTATGTTAATAAACTTCTTTGGTTAGTAATCAAACTTAAAACATATTAAAAGAGTACTATAGACGTAATAAAAGGCTGTTTCAAACAAAATACTTGTATTAAACGCTTTTTAATGTTCTTTACTTATATATTTTGATTATTAGTATTGATATTCAGCTAATATATAATAGAGTTAATTAGATAAACCTATTCGGTTAAAAATATTAGTTATAAAGTATTAAAACTTCTTTTGACGTCAAAATCGGCTGTTTAAGACGAAAAACTTGCAATAAACATTGTTTATCGTACATTATTTGAGTTATTTCGAACTTGGTTATTATATACTTGTAATATTTTGTATTAGTAATATAATAAGTATCTATGTTTAAAAATTATCGTTTTAAAGTATAAAAACTCCTTTTAACGTCAAAATTGGCTGACTAAGACGAAATACTTGCATAAACATTGTTTATCGTAGATTATTATAGTTATTATAATTTTTGATATTAATATTCTTGCAATATATCATACAGCTAATTAAGTAAACTTATTAGGTTAGGAATATTAATTTCAACGTATTAAAACTCCTTTTGAGTTCAAATTCGTCTGTATATGACGAAATACTTACAATAAATATTGTTTATCGTATAATATTTGAGTTATTGAGATTTTAGGTTATATTATTCTTATAATTTTTCGTACAGCTATGTAAATAATTTTCTTTGGTTAGTAATCTAACTTTAAACATATTGAAACTACAATAGACGTTATTAAAGGCTGTTACAACCAAAATACTTGTATTAAACACTTTTTAACGTAAAATATTTGTATTTTTTTGATTATTGGTATAAATCTTCATGTAATATATCATACACCTAATTATATAAACCTATTCGGTATAAAATATTAGTTTTGAAGTATACAAACTCTTTTGAAGTCAAAATCGGCTGTTAAAGACGAAATACTTGTAGTAAACATTGTTTATTGTAAATTATTTGTCTTATTTCGATTTTTGATTATAATATTCTTGTAATTTTTTGTACAGCTATGTTTATAAACTTCTTTGGTTAGTAATCTAACTTAAAACAAATTAAAAGTACTATTGACTTTATAAAAGGTTGCTTTAAACAAAATACTTGAATTAGACAATTTTTAACGTACATTATTTGAATTGTTTTTAATTATCGGTATTAATATTCTAATAATATATCATACAGCAAATTAAATAAACGTTTTTGGGTAAAAACATTAGTTTTGAAGTACTAAAACTCCTTTTGACGTAAAAATCGACCGTAAAATACGAAATACTTGGAATAAACATTGTTTCTCGTATATCTTTGATTTATTATGATATTTGGCTATAATACTTGTAATAATTTGTAAAGGTAATTTAATAAACGTCTTCAGGTAAAGATATTAGTTTTAATGTATTAAAACTCCTTCTGAGTTCAAAATCGGCTGTTCAAGACGAAATACATGCAATAAACATTATTTACCGTATATTATTTGAGTTTTTGCAATTTTAGGTCATAATATTCTTGTAATTTTTGGTACAGCTATGTTAATAATATTCTTTGGTTAGTAATATATATTTAAACATATTGAAACTACAATAGACGTTATAAAAGGCTATTTCAACCAAAATACTTGTATTAAACCCTTTTTAACGTAAATTATTTAAATTATTTTGATTATTGGTATAAATATTCATGTAATATATCAAACAGCTAATTAAATAAACCTATTCGGATGGGATTATTAGTTTCAATGTATTAAAACTCCTTTTGACGTCAAAAACGACTGATTAAAACAAAATACTTGCAATAAACATTGTTTCTCGTACATTATATGATTTATTATAATTTTTGGTATGGTTTTCTTGTAATATTTCGTATAAGTAATTTAATAAACGTCTTCGGTCAAAATATTAGTTTTATTGTATTAAAACTTCTTTTAAGTTCAAAATCGGCTGTTTGTGACGAAATACTTGCAATAAACACTGTTTATCATATAGTATTTGAGTTATTGCGATTTTAGGTTATAATATTCTTGTAATTTTTCGTAGAGCTATGTCTATAAACTTCTTTCGTTAGTAATCTTACTTTAAACTTATTAAAAGTACTATAGACGTTATAAAAGGCTGTTTTAAACAAAATACTTGGAATTCACTCTTTTTAACGTACACTATTTCAATTATTTTGATTATTTGTATTTTTATTGCATCATAAAGCTAATTAAATAAACCTATTCGGTTAGGAATATAAGTTTTAAAGTTTTAAAACTCTTTTTAAGTTCAATATCGGCCATTTAAGACGAAATACTTGCAATAAACATTGTTTATCGTACATTATTTAAGTTATTTCGAATTTTGGTTATAATTTTCTTGTGATATTTTGTACAGGTAATTTAATAAATACCTTTGGTTAAAAATACTAGTTTTAAAGTAAAATAATTCATTTCGACATTAAAATCTGCTGTTTAAGACGAAATACTCGAATAAACATTGTTTTTCGTACATTATTACAGTTATTTTGATTTTTGGTATTAATATTCTTGTAATATATTATACAGGGAACTAAATAAACTTATTCGTTTGGGAATATTATTTTCAGTGTATTAAAACTACTTTTGACGTCAAATACGGCTGTTTAAGACAAAATACTTGCAATAAACATTGTTTATCGTAAATTATTTGATTTATTATGATTTTTAGTAATAATTTTATTGTAATGTTTAGTAAAGTTAATTTAATAAACGTCTTCGGTTAAAAATATTAGTTTTAATGTATTAAAACTCAATTCGAGTTCATAATCAGCTGTTTAAGACGAAATACTTGCAATAAACATTGTTCGTCGTATATTATTTGAGTTATTGCGATTATAGGATATAATATTCTTGTAATTTTTCGTACAGCTATGTTAATAAACTTCTTTGGTTAGTAATCAAACTTAAAACATATTAAAAGTACTATAGACGTAATAAAAGGCTGTTTCAAGCAAAATACTTGTATTAAGCGCTTTTTTATGTACATTACTTATATAGTTTGATTATTAGTATTGATATTCAGTTAATATATCATAGAGTTAATTAGATAAACCTATTTGGTTAGAAATATTAGTTATAAAGTGTTAAAACTTCTTTTGACGTCAAAATCGGCTGTTTAAGACGCAAAACTTGCATAAACATTGTTTGTTGTACATTATTATAGTTATTATAATTTTTGATATTAATATACTTGTAATATATCATACAGCTAATTAAGTAAACTTATTAAGTAAGGAATACTAGTTTCAACGTATTAAAACTCCTTTTGAGTTCAAATTCGGCTGTTTATGACGAAATACTTGCAATAAATATTGTTTATCGTATAATGTTTGAGTTATTGCGATTTTAGGTTATCTTATTCTTATAATTTTTCGTACAGCTATGTGAATAATTTTCTTTGGTTAGTAATCTAACTTTAAACATATTGAAACTACAATAGACGTGATTAAAGGCTGTTTCAACCAAAATACTTGTATTAAACACTTTTTAACGTAAACTATTTGTATTATTTTGATTATTGGTATAAATCTTCATGTAATATATCATACACCTAATTAAATAAACCTATTCGGTTAGGAATATTAGTTTTGAAGTATTAAAACTCTTTTGAAGTCAAAATCGGCTGTTAAAGACGAAATACTTGTAGTAAAAATTGTTTATTGTAAATTATTTGTCTTATTTCGATTTTTGATTATAATATTCTTGTAATTTTTTGTACAGCTATGTTTATAAACTTCTTTGGTTAGTAATCTAACTTAAAACATATTAAAAGTACTATTGACTTTATAAAAGGTTGTTTCAAACGAAATACTTGAATTAGAAAATTTTTAACGTACATTATTTGAATTATTTTGATTATCGGTATTAATATTCTAATAATATATCATACAGCTAATTAAATAAACGTTTTCGGGTAAAAATATTAATTTTAAAGTACTAAAACTCCTTTTGACGTAAAAATCGACTGTAAAATACGAAATACTTGGAATAAACATTGTTTCTCGTACATTATTAGAGTTATTGCGATTTTAGGTTTTAATATTTTTGTAATTTTTTGTACAGCTATATTAATAATATTATTTGGTTAGTAATCTAACTTTAAACATATTAAAACTACTATAGACGTTATAAAAGGCTGTTTCAACCAAAATACTTGTAATAAACTCTTTTTAACGAATACTATTTAGATTATTTTAATTTTTGGTATAAATATTCATGTAATATATCATACAGCTAATTAATTAAACCTATTCATTTAGGAATATTAGTTTTGAAGTATTAAAACTCTTTTTGACTTTAAAAACGGCTGTTTAAGACAAAATATTCGCAATAACATTGTTTATTGTATATTATTTGATTTATTATGATTTTTTGTAATAATTTTCATGTAATTTTTGATAAAGATAATTTAATAAACGTCTTCGGGTAAATATATTAGTTTCAATGTATTTAAAACTCCTTTTGAGCTCAAAATCGGCTGTTTAAGACGAAATACTTGCAATAAACATTGTTTATCGTATATTATTTGAGGTATTGCGATTTTAGGTTATAATATTCTCGTAAATTTTCGTACAGCTATGTTAATAATATTCTTTGGTTAGTAATCTAATTTTAAACATATTGAAACTACTAAAGACGTTAAAAAGGCTGTTTCAACCAAAATACTTGTACTATTTTCTTTTTAACTTACACTATTTAAATTATTTTGGTTATTGGTATTAATATAAATGTAATATATCATACAGCTTAATAAACAAACCTATTAGGTTAGGAATATTAGTTTTAAAGTATTAAAACTTCTTTAGACGTCCAAATCGGCTGTTTAAAACGAAATACTTGCAATAAACATTGTTTATCGTACATTATTTAAGTTATTTCGAATTTTGGTTATAATTTTCTTGTGATATTTTGTACAGGTAATTTAATAAATACCTTTGGTTAAAAATACTAGTTTTAAAGTAAAATAACTCATTTCGACATTAAAATCTGCTGTTTAAGACGAAATACTTGAATAAACATTGTTTTTCGTACATTATTACAGTTATTTTGATTTTTGGTATTAATATTCTTGTAATATATTATACAGCGAACTAAATCAACTTATTTGTTTGGAAATATCATTTTCAGTGTAGTAAAACTACTTTTGACGTCAAAAACGGCTGTTTAAGACAAAATACTTGCAATAAACATTGTTTATCGTAAATTATTTGATTTATTATGATTTTTAGTAATATTTTTATTGTAATGTTTAGTAAAGTTAATTTAATAAACGTCTTCGGTTAAAAATATTAGTTTTAATGTATTAAAACTCCATTCGAGTTCATAATCACCTGTTTAAGACGAAATACTTGCAATAAACATTGTTCATCGTATATTATTTGAGTAATTGCGATTATAGGATATAATATTCTTGTAATTTTTCGTACAGCTATGTTAATAAACTTCTTTGGTTAGTAATCAAACTTAAAACATATTAAAAGTACTATAGACGTAATAAAAGACTGTTTCAAACAAAATACTTGTATTAAACGCTCTTAATGTACATCACTTATATAGTTTGATTATTAGTATTGATATTCAGTTAATATATCATAGAGTTAATTAGATAAACCTATTTGGTTAGAAATATTAGTTATAAAGTGTTAAAACTTCTTTTGACGTCAAAATCGGCTGTTTAAGACGCAAAACTTGCAATAAACATTGTTTATCGTACATTATTATAGTTATTATAATTTTTGATATTAATATTCTTGTAATATATCATACAGCTAATTAAGTAAACTTATTAGGTTAGGAATATTAGTTTCAACGTATTAAAACTCCTTTTGAGTTCAAATTCGGCTGTTTATGACGAAATACTTGCAATAAATATTGTTTATCGTATAATATTTGAGTTATTGCGATTTTAGGTTATATTATTCTTATAATTTTTTGTACAGCTATGTGAATAATTTTCTTTAGTTAGTAATCTAACTTTAAACATATTGAAATTACAATAGACGTTATTAAAGGCTGTTTCAACCAAAATACTTGTATTAAACACTTTTTAACGTAAACTATTTGTATTATTTTGATTATTGGTATAAATCTTCATGTAATATACCATACACCTAATTAATTAAACCTATTCGGTTAGGAATATTAGTTTTGAAGTATTAAAACTCTTTTGAAGTCAAAATCGGCTGTTAAAGACGAAATACTTGTAGTAAACATTGTTTATTGTAAATTATTTGTCTTATTTTGATTTTTGATTATAAAATTCTTGTAATTTTTTGTACAGCTATGTTTATAAACTTCTTTGGTTAGTAATCTAACTTAAAACATATTAAAAGTACTATTGACTTTATAAAAGGTTGTTTCAAACAAAATACTTGAATTAGACAATTTTTAACGAACATTATTTGAATTATCGGTATTAATATTCTAATAATATATCATACAGCTAATTAAATAAACGTTTTCGGGTAAAAATATTAGTTTTAAAGTACTAAAACTCCTTTTGACGTAAAAATCGATTGTAAAATACGAAATACTTGGAATAAACATTGTTTCTCGTACATCTTTGAATTATTATAATTTTTGGTTATAATACTTGTAATATTTTGTAAAGGTAATTTAAAAAAACGTCTTCAGGTAAAGATATTAGTTTTAATGTATTAAAACTCCTTCTGAGTTCAAAATCGGCTGTTCAAGACGAAAAACATGCAATAAATATTATTTACCGTATATTATATGAGTTTTTGCGATTTTAGGTCATAATATTCTTGTAATTTATGGTACAGCTATGTTAATAATATTCTTTGATTAGTTATCTAATTTTGATCATATTGAAACTATGATAGACGTTATAAAAGGCTCTTTCAATCAAAATATTTGTATTAAACCCTTTTTAACGTAAATTATATTAATTATTTTGATTATTGGTATAAATATTCATGTAATATATCAAACAGCTAATTAAATAAACCTATTCGGTTGGGAATATTAGTTTCAATGTATTAAAACTCCTTTTGACGTCAAAAACGACTGTTTAAAACAAAATAATTGCAATAAACATTGTTTCTCGTACATTATATGATTTATTATAATTTTTGGTAATGATATTCTTGTAATATTTCGTAAAAGTAATTTAATAAACATCTTGGGTATAAATATTAGTTTTATTGTATTAAAACTTCTTTTAAGTTCAAAATCGGCTGTTTATGACGAAATACTTGCAATAAACACTGTTTATCACATATTATTTGAGTTATTGCGATTTTAGGTTATAATATTCTTGTAATTTTTTGTACAGCTATGTTTATAAACTTCTTTCGTTAGTAATCTTACTTTAAACTTATTAAAAGTTTTATAGACGTTATAAAATGCTGTTTTAACAAAATACTTGTAATAAACTCTTTTTAACGTACACTATTTCAATTATTTTGATTATTTGTTTTGCATCATAAAGCTAATTAAATAAACCTTTTCGGTTGGGAATATAAGTTTTAAAGTTTTAAAACTCTTTTTAAGTTCAATATCGGCCATTTAAGACGAAATATTTGCAATAAACATTGTGTATCACACATTAATTGACTTATTTCACTTTTTTGTTATAATATTCTTGTAATTTTTCGTACAGCTATGTTTATAAACTTCTTTGGTTATTAATCCAACTTTAAACAAATTTAAAGTACTATAGACGTCATAAAAGGCTGTTTTAAACAAAACACTTGTATTAAACCCTTTTAAACGTATATTATTTTAATTAATTTGATTATTGGTATTAAAATATTTATAATATATCATACAGCTAATTCAATAAACGTTTTCGGGTAAAAATATTAGTTTTAAAGTACTAAAACTCCTTTTAACGTAAAAATCGACTGTAAAATACGAAATACTTGGAATAAACATTGTTTCTCGTACATCTTTGATTTATTATGATTTATGGTTATAATACTTGTAATATTTTGTAAAGGTAATTTAATAAACGTCTTCAGGTAAAAATATTAATTTTAATGTATTAAAACTCTTTTTGAGTTCAAAATCGGCTGTTCAAGACGAAAAACATGATGTAAACATTGTTTATCGTATATTATTTGAGTTTTTGCAATTTTAGTTCATAATATTCTTGTAATTTTTGGTACAGCAATGTAAATAATATTCTTTGTTTAGTAATCTAACTTTAAACATATTGAAACTACAACAGACGTTATAAAAGGCTGTTTCAACCAAAATACTTGTATTAAACCTTTTTTAACTTAAATTATTTAAATTATTTTGATTATTGGTATAAATAATCATGTAATATATCATACAGCTAATTAAGTAAACCTATTCGGTTTGGAATATTAGTTTTAAAGTATTAAAAGTCTTTTTGACGTCAAAATCGGCTGTTAAAGACGAAATACTTGGATAAACATTGTTTATTGTAAATTATTTGATTTATTATGATTTTTAGTAAAAATATTTTTGTAATATATCGTAAAGTTAATTTAATAAACGTCTTTGGGTAAAAATATTAGTTTTAATGTAGTAAAACTCCTTTTGAGTTTAATATCGGCTGTTTATGACAAAATACTTGCAATAAACATTGTTCATCGTATATTATTTAAGTAATTGCGATTATAGGATATAATATTCTTGTAATTTTTTGTACAGCTGTGTGAATTATTTTCTTTGGTTAGTAATCTAACTTTAAATATATTTAAACTACTATAGACGTTATAAAATGTTGTTTAAACCAAATTACTTCTATTAAACCCTTTTTAACGTTCACTATTTGAATTTATTTATTATTGGTATTAATATTTATGTAATACATCATACAGCTAATTAAATAAACTTATTCGGTTAGGAATATTAGTTTTAAAGTACTAAAACTCTTTTTTACGACAAAATCGGCTGTTTAAATTGAATACTTGCAATAAACATTGTTTATCTTACATTATGTGAGTTTTTTCGACTTTTAGTTATAATATTCTTGTAAAATTGTGTACAGCTAATTTAATAAATATCTTCGATTAAAAATACTAGTTTTAAAGTATAGAAACTCCGTTTGACGTCAAAATCGGCTGTTTAAGACGAAATACTTGCATAATCATTGTTTATCGTACATTATTACATTTATTATGATTTTAAAAATTAATTTTCTTGTAATATATCATACAGTTAAATAAATAAACTTATTTGGTTGGGAATATTAGTTTTAACGTAATAAAATTCCTTTTGACATCAAAAACGGCTGTTTATGACAAAATACTTGTAAGAAACATTGTTTCTTACATTATTCAATTTATTATGAATTTTAGTAATAATATTCTTGTAATAATTTGAAAAGGAAATTTAATAAACGTCTATGGGTTGAAAATATTAGTTTTAATGTATTAAATCTTCTTTTGAGTTCAAAATTGACTGTTTAAGACGAAATACTTTCAATAAATTTTTTAAATCATAAATTATTTGAGTTATTGCGATTTTAGGTTATTATATTCTTGTAATTTTTCGTACAGCTATGTTAATAATATTATTTAGTTAGTAATCTAACTTTAAACATATTGAAACTACTATAGACGTTATAAAAGGCTGTTTCAACCAAAATACTTGTATTAAACTCTTTTTAACGTACAGTATTTGCATTATTTTGATTATTGATATTTAAATTTATGTAATATATCATACAGCTAACTAAATAAACCTATTTGGTTTGGAATATTAGTTTTAAGGTATTAAAACTCTTTTTGACGTCAAAATCAGTTGTTTAAAACGAAATACTTGCAATAAATATTGTTTATCGTACATTTTTAAGTTATTTCGAGTTTTTGTTTAATATTTTTGTAATAATTTGTACAGGTAATTTAATAGGTATCTTCGGTTAAAAACATTATTTTTAAAATTTAAAATATCCTTTGACGTCATAATCGGCTAATTACGACGAAATACTTGCATAAACATTTTTATCGTACATTATTACAAATATTATGATTTTTGAATTAAAGTTCTTGTAATATATCATACAACTAATTAAATAAACTTATTCGGTGAGGATATTAGTTTCAACGTATTAAAACTCTTTTGACGTCAAAAACGGCTGTTTAAGACAAAATACTTGTAATAAACATTGTTTCTCTATATTATTTGATTTATTATGATTTTTGGTAATAAAATTTTTGTAATATTTTGTAAAGGTAATTTAGTAAACGTCTACGGGTAAAAGTATTAGTTTCAATGTATTAAAACTGCTTTTTAGCTCAAATCGGCTGTTTAAAACGAAATATTGCAATAAACATTGTTTATCGTATATCATTGAGTTAATGCGATTCTAGGTTATAATATTCTTGTATTTTTTGTACAGCTATGTTTAAAAAATTATTTAGTTAGTAATTTATTTTTAAACATATTAAAACTACTATAGACGTTATAAAAGGCAGTTTCAACCAAAATAATTGTATTAAATCCTTTTTAATGTACACTATTTAAATTATTTTGATTATTGGTATTAATATTCATGTAATATAACATACAGCTAACTATATAAACCTATTTGATTAGAAATATTAGTTTTCAAGTATTAAAACTCTTTTTTACATCAAAATCAGCTGTTTAAAACGAAATACTTGCAATAAACATTGTTCATCATACATTATTTGAGTTATTTCGAACTTTGGTTATAATATTTTTGTAATATTTTGTACAGGTAATTTAATAAATATCTTCGGTTAAACATACTATTTTAATGTATAAAAACTCCTTTTGACGTCAAAATCGGCAGTTTAAGACGAAATACTTGCATAAACATTGTTTATCATACATTTTTACATTAATTATAATTTTAGTATTAATATTCTTGTCATATATCATACAGCTAATTAGATAAACTTATTCGGTAGGGAATATTAGTATCAACGTATTAAAAGTCTTCTGACGTCAATAACGGCTGTTTAAGACGAAATACTTGCTATAAACCTTGTTTATCGTAAATTTTTTGAGTTATTGCGATTTTAGGTTATAATATTTTAGTAATTTTTCGTACTGCTTTGTTAATAATATTATTTGGTTAGTAATCTAACTTTGAACATATTGTAACTACTATAGACGTTATAAAAGGCTGTTTCAACCAAAAAACTTGTATTAATCTCATTCTAACGTACACTTTTTAGATTATTTTAATTTTTGGTGTTAATATTCATGTAATATATCGTACAGCTAATTAAATAAATCTGTTCGTTTAGGAATATTAGTTTTAAAGTATTAAAACTCCTTTTGACGTCAAAAACGGCTGTTCAAGACAAAATACTTGCGATAAACATTGTTTATCGTACATTATTTGATTTATTATGATTTTTTGTAATAATATTTTGTAATTTTTTGTAAAGATAATTTAATAAACGTCTTCGGGTAAAAATATTAGTTTTAATGTATTAAAACTCCTTTTGACGTCAAAATCGGCTGTTTAAGACGAAATACTTGCAATAAACATTGTTTATCGTACATTATTTGACGTATTTCAATTTTTGGTTATGTTACTTTCAACAAACATTGTTTATTGTACATTATTAAAGTTATTATAACTTTTGGTATTAATATTCTTGTAATGTATCATACAGCTAATTAAATTAACCTATTCGATATAGAATATTAGTTTTAAATTATTAAAAGTCTTTTCGACGTCGAAATCGGCTGTCTAAGATGAAATACTTGTAGTAAACTATGTTTATCATACACTAATTAAGTTGTTTCGAGTTTTGGTTATAATATTTATGTAAATTTTTGTACAGCTATGTTTATAAACTTCTTTGGTTAGTAATCTAATTTTAAACATATCAAAAGTACTATAGACGTTATAAAAGGCTGTTTCAAACAAAATACTTGTGATAAACCCTTTTTAACGTACATTATTTGAATTATTTTGTTTATTGGTATTATTAATCTTATAATATATCATAAAGCTAATTAAATAAACCTAATCGCTTAGGAGTATTAGTTTCAAAGTATTAAAATTCCGTTTGACGTCAAAATCGGCTGTTTATGACGAAATACTTGAATAATCATTGTTTATCGTACATTATTACATTTATTATGATTATAAATATTAATATTCTTGAAATATATCATACAGCTTATTAAATAAACTTATTCGGTTAGGAATACTAGTTTCAACGTATTAAAACTCTTTTTGACGTCAAAAACGGCTGTTTAAGACAAAATACTTGTAATAGACATTGTTTCTCGTACATTATTTGATTTATTATGATTTTTGGTAAAAATATTCTTGTAATTTTCGTTAAAGGTAATTTAATAAACGTCTTTGGGGAAAAAATATTAGTTTTGATGTATTAAAACTCCTTTTAAGTTCAAAATCGGCTGTTTAAGACAAAATACTTGCAATAAACATTTTTATCGTAAATCATTTGATTTATTATGATTTTTGGTAATAACATTCATCTAATATTTTCTAAAGGTAATTTAATAAACGTCTTTGGGTAAAAATATTAGTTTTAATGTATTAAAACTCCTTTTGAGTTCGAAATCGGCTGTTTAAAACGAAATACTTGCAATAAACATTGTTTATCGTACATTATTTGACTTATTTTAATTATTGGTTATAATATTCATGTATTTTTTGTAAAGACGTTTTAAAAAACATCTACGGTTTAAAATATTAGTTTTAAAGTATTTAAACTCTTTTGAAGTCAAAATCGGCTGTTTAAGACGAAATACTTGTAGTAAACATTGTTTATTGTAAATTATTTGACTTATTTCGATTTTTAATTATAATATTCTTATAATTTTTTATACAGCTATGTTTATAAACTTCTTTGGTTAGTAATCTAACTTAAAACATATTAAAAGTACTATTGACTTTATAAAAGGTTTTTTCAAACAATATACTTGAATTAGACAATTTTTAACGTACATTATTTGAATTATTTTGATTATCGGTATTAATATTCTAATAATATATCATACAGCTAATTAAATAAACGTTTTCGGGTAAAAATATTAGTTTTAAAGTACTAAAACTCCTTTTGACGTAAAAATCGACTGTAAAATACGAAATACTTGGAATAAACATTGTTTCTCGTACATCTTTGATTTATTATGATTTTTGGTTATAATACTTGTAATATTTTTTAGAGGTAATTTAATAAACGTCTTCAGGTAAGTTAATTTAATGAGTTTTTGCAATTTTAGTTCATAATATTCTTGTAATTTTCGGTACAGCAATGTTAATAATATTCTTTGGTTATTAATCTAACTTTAAACATATTGAAACTACAACAGACGTTATAAAAGGCTGTTTTAACCAAAATACTTGTATTAAACCCTTTTTAACTTAAATTATTTAATTTATTTTGATTATTGGTATAAATAATCATGTAATATATCATACAGCTAATTAAGTAAACCTATTCGGTGAGGAATTTTAGTTTTAAAGTATTAAAAGTCTTTTTGACGTCAAAATCGGCTGTTTAAGACGAAATACTTGGATAAACATTGTTTATTGTAAATTATTTGATTTATTATGATTTTTAGTAAAAATATTTTTGTAATATTTCGTAAAGTTTATTTAATAAACGTCTTTGGGTAAAAATATTAGTTTTAATGTAGTAAAACTCCTTTTGAGTTCAATATCGGCTGTTTATGACAAAATACTTGCAATAAACATTGTTCATCGTATATTATTTAAGTAATTGCGATTATAGGATATAATATTCTTGTAATTTTTTGTACAGCTATGTGAATTATTTTCTTTGGTTAGTAATCTAACTTTAAACATATTTAAACTACTATAGACGTTATAAAATGTTGTTTAAACCAAAATACTTTTATTAAACCCTTTTTAACGTTCACTATTTGAATTATTTTTATTATTGGTATTAATATTTATATAATACATCATACAGCTAATTAAATAAACTTATTCGGTTAGAAATATTAGTTTTAAAGTACTAAAACTCTTTTTTACGACAAAATCGGCTGTTTAAAACGAATACTTGAATAAACATTGTTTTTCGTACATTATTACAGTTATTTTGATTTTTGATATTAATATTCTTGTAATATACTATACATCGAACTAAATAAACTTATTTGTTTGGGAAAATCATTTTCAGTGTATTAAAACTACTTTTGACGTCAAAAACGGCTGTTTAAGACAAAATACTTGCAATAAACATTGTTTATTGTAAATTATTTGATTTATTATGTTTTTTAGTAATAATTTTATTGTAATGTTTAGTGAAGTTAATTTAATAAACGTCTTAGGTTAAAATTATTTATTTTAATGTATTAAAACTTCTTTCGAGTTCATAATCGGCTGTTTAAGACGAAATACTTGCAATAAACATTGTTCATCGTATATTATTTGAGTTATTGCGATTATAGGATATAATATTCTTGTGATTTTTCGTACAGCTATGTTAATAAACTTCTTTGGTTAATTAACAAACTTAAAACATATTAAAAGTACTATAGACGTAATAAAATGCTGTTTCAAACAAAATACTTGTATTAAACGCTTTTTAATGTACATTACTTATATAGTTTGATTATTACTACTGATATTCAGTTAATATATCATAGAGTTAATTATATAAACCTATTTGGTTAGAAATATTAGTTATAAAGTATTAAAACTTCTTTTGACGTCAAAATCGGCTGTTTAAGACGCAAAACTTGCAATAAACATTGTTTATCGTACATTATTTGAGTTATTTCGAACTTGGTTATTATATACTTGTAAAATTTTGTACAGGTAATTTAATAAGTATTTTTGTTTAAAAATACTCGTTTTAAAGTATAAAAACTCCTTTTGACGTCAAAATTGGCTGACTAAGACGAAATACTTGCATAAACATTGTTTATCGTACATTATTATAGTTATTATAATTTTTGATATTAATATTCTTGTAATATATCATACAGCTAATTAAATAAACTTATTAGGTTAGGAATATTAGTTTCTACGTATTAAAACTCCTTTTGAGTTCAAATTCGTCTGTTTATGACGAAATACTTGCAATAAATATCGTTTATCGTATAATATTTGAGTTATTGCGATTTTAGGTTATATTATTCTTATATATTTTCGTACAGCTATGTGAATAATTGTCTTTGGTTAGTAATCTAACTTTAAACATATTGAAACTACAATAGACGTTATTAAAGGCTGTTTCAACCAAAATACTTGTATTAAACACTTTTTAACGTAAACTATTTGTATTTTTTTGATTATTGGTATAAATCTTCATTTAATATATCATACACCTAATTAAATAAACCTATTCGGTTAGGAATATTAGTTTTGAAGTATAAAAACTCTTTTGAAGTCAAAATCGGCTGTTAAAGACGAAATACTTGTAGTAAACATTGTTTATTGTAAATTATTTGTCTTATTTCGATTTTTGATTATATTATTCTTGTAATTTTTTGTACAGCTATGTTTATAAACTTCTTTGGTTAGTAATCTAACTTAAAACATATTAAAAGTACTATTGACTTTATAAAAGGTTGTTTCAAACAAAATACTTGAATTAGACAATTTTTAACGTACATTATTTGAATTATTTTTAATTATCGGTATTAATATTCTAATAATATATCATACAGCAAATTAAATAAACGTTTTCGGGTAAAAATATTAGTTTTAAAGTACTAAACCTCCTTTTGACGTAAAAATCGACTGTAAAATACGAAATACTTGAAATAAACATCGTTCTCGTATATCTTTGATTTATTATGATTTTTGGTTATAATACTTGTAATAATTTGTAAAGGTAATTTAATAAACGTCTTCAGGTAAAGATATTAGTTTTAATGTATTAAAACTCCTTCTGAGTTCAAAATCGGCTGTTAAAGACGAAATACATGCAATAAACATTTTTTACCGTATATTATTTGAGTTTTTGCGATTTTAGGTCATAATATTCTTGTAATTTATGGTACAGCTATGTTAATAATATTCTTTGGTTAGTAATCTAAAATTAAACATATTGAAACTACATTAGACGTTATAAAAAGCACTTTCAACCAAAATACTTGTATTAAACCCTTTTTAACTTAAATTATTTAAATTATTTTGATTATTGGTATAAATATTTATGTAATATATCAAACACTAATTAAATAAACCTATTCGGTTAGGAATATTAGTTTTAAAGTATTAAAAGTCTTTTTGACGTCAAAATCGGCTGTTTAAGACGAAATACTTAGATAAACATTGTTTATGGTACATTATTATAGTTATTTTGATTTTTGGTATTAAGATTCATGGAATATATCATACAGCTAATTAAATAAACGTTTTCGGTCAGTAATATTAGTTTTAAAGTATAAAAATTCTTTTTTACGTCAAAATCGGCTGTTAAAAACGAAATACTTGCAATAAACATTGTTTATCGTACATTATTAGAGTTATTGCGATTTTAGGTTTTAATATTTTTGTAATTTTTTGTACAGCTATATTAATAATATTATTTGGTTAGTAATCTAACTTTAAACATATTGAAACTACTATAGACGTTATAAAAGGCTGTTTCAACCAAAATACTTGTATTAAACTCTTTTTAACGTATACTATTTAGATTATTTTAATTTTTGGTATAAATATTCATGTAATATATCATACAGCTAATTAATTAAATCTATTCATTTAGGAATATTAGTTTTGAAGTATTAAAACTCTTTTTGACTTTAAAAACGGCTGTTTAAGACAAAATACTTGAAATAAACATTGTTTATCGTAAATTATTTGATCTATTATGATTTTTAGTAATAATTTTATTGTAATGTTTAGTAAAGTTAATTTAATAAACGTCTTCGGTTAAAAATATTAGTTTTAATGTATTAAAACTCCATTCGAGTTCATAATCAGCTGTTTAAGACGAAATACTTGCAATAAACATTGTTCATCGTATATTATTTGAGTAATTGCGATTATAGGATATAATATTCTTTTAATTTTTCGTACAGCTATGTTAATAAACTTCTTTGGTTAGTAATCAAACTTAAAACATATTAAAAGTACTATAGACGTAATAAAAGGCTGTTTCAAACAAAATACTTGTATTAAACGCTCTTAATGTACATTACTTATATAGTTTGATTATTAGTATTGATATTCAGTTAATATATCATAGAGTTAATTAGATAAACCTATTTAGTTAGAAATATTAGTTATAAAGTGTTAAAACTTCTTTTGACGTCAAAATCGGCTGTTTAAGACGCAAAACTTTCAATAAACATTGTTTATCGTACATTATTATAGTTATTATAATTTTTGATATTAATATTCTTGTAATATATTATACAGCTAATTAAGTAAACTTATTAGGTTAGGAATATTAGTTTCAACGTATTAAAACTAGTGATGTACCGGACCCACAATTTCGGGTCCGGCCGGACCCGGATCCGGACTTTTTTTTCAAATAAGAATCCGGCCGGAACCGGACCCGGACTTTTTTTTCAAATAAGAATCCGGCCGGAACCGGACCCGGACTTTTTTTTCAAATTAGAATCCGGCCGGATCCGGATCCGGACTTTTTTTTCAAATTAGAATCCGGCCGGATCCGGATATCAGACAAAAATAGCAATATCCGGCCGGACCCGGACCCGGATAGTGAGTCCGCTACATCATTAGTATAAACTAGCCTGATTCAGAATGAGGTTTTTAAAAACTAAAAAAAAAAGAACTTTAATCTAATAATAAGCAGAACAGCTAGCCACAAGGTTCACAAATTTAGGTGTTATTTACAATCAAAAATCTGAAATTAAGTTCTTGAACAAAATACACTAGAAAATTACCAAATATTGAAAACTGGATCAGCTCAAACTCATTCAAAATTTAGAAGAAAACTAGCCTAAGTTTTTATAAAAAACTAAACTAGCCTGAGGCAGTCCAAGATTTTCTAAAATTCCCAAAAATTTTCAAACTAGCAGGGTTGCCTTTGTTTAAGTCAATAAAACAACTAGAGTGAGTATAAACAAGCCTGAGTCAGAATGAGGTTTTTAAAAACTGAAAAAAATTACTTTAATCTAATAATCAGTAGAACAGCTAGCAAAGGTTGACAATTTGGTAGTAAAGTTGTGGACTGATTGTGGTACACTTAACTTATTAGTACTACCCATCATAATTAAGTCCTAACTTATTTAATCAATATCTATCAAATACTAAATTCTAACTGAGACTACTTTCTATAATCAGACACGAAAGTTTTGAGTGATGAATCTTTTATATAAAACACAACAAGAATTACCATCATATACAAAATTATTAATTTTTAAAACTGGAAGCTGTTTATATCTATATCAAAAGACTTAAAACAATAAACTAAAAATTAAATAAAACTTTTAGTAAAGAAGAAACTGTAGAATTTTTAATAAAATATTAAACTATAAACCTGGCTTAAATACTTAAACAATTAAACACCAGTTGAAATGTTCACTTTTAAAACAAAACACTACTTACAATAAGCATTCACAAAAAAGTTCAAGGTATTTTGTTGCTTCAAGCTGCACACCAAACTAACTAACTGCTTACATATAAACTGCCTGTCATGTTCTGATGTTTTGTTGCATCAGTATTTAGTTTGAAACATTTCGTCATATGATTCTCATTGGCTCGTACATTCAACCGTATTAACTCTAAATATTCTCTGAGATCAACTTTAAACAATAAATAATGCAAGTATTCATTCAAAAGTTTTAAACTTTACAACATATGTAAAGAGTTGCATTTCTGAAATGTTTATTTCATAATTCAAATGTAAACAAATGTAAATTAGTCACGTGTACAAAATGACTATTTTTAATTTACACAGGATTTGATTTTGAAAAAAAATACTTTTCAGTATGCTCTTTTTTACTAACTAGATCCGGGTCCGGCCGGATCTCTGTTAGGATCCGGCCGGACCCGGACCCGGACTATTTTTTCAAGTTAGGATCCGGCCGGAACCGGATCCGGACTTTTTTTTCAAATTAGAATCCGGCCGGATCCGGATCCGGACTTTTTTTTCAAATTAGAGTCCGGCCGGATCCGGATATCAGACAAAAATGGCAATATCCGGCCGGACCCGGACCCGGATAGTGAGTCCGGTACATCACTAATTAAAACTCCTTTTGAGTTCAAATTCGGCTGTTTATGACGAAATACTTGCAATAAATATTGTTTATCGTATAATATTTGAGTTATTGCGATTTTAGGTTATATTATTCTTATAATTTTTCGTACAGCTATGTGAATAATTTTCTTTAGTTAGTAATCTAACTTTAAACATATTGAAATTACAATAGACGTTATTAAAGGCTGTTTCAACCAAAATACTTGTATTAAACACTTTTTAACGTAAACTATTTGTATTATTTTGATTTTTGGTATAAATCTTCATGTAATATACCATACACCTAATTAATTAAACCTATTCGGTTAGGAATATTAGTTTTGAAGTATTAAAACTCTTTTGAAGTCAAAATCGGCTGTTAAAGACGAAATACTTGTAGTAAACATTGTTTATTGTAAATTATTTGTCTTATTTTGATTTTTGATTATAAAATTCTTGTAATTTTTTGTACAGCTATGTTTATAAACTTCTTTGGTTAGTAATCTAACTTAAAACATATTAAAAGTACTATTGACTTTATAAAAGGTTGTTTCAAACAAAATACTTGAATTAGACAATTTTTAACGAACATTATTTGAATTATCGGTATTAATATTCTAATAATATATCATACAGCTAATTAAATAAACGTTTTCGGGTAAAAATATTAGTTTTAAAGTACTAAAACTCCTTTTGACGTAAAAATCGATTGTAATATACGAAATACTTGGAATAAACATTGTTTCTCGTTCATCTTTGATTTATTATGATTTTTGGTTATAATACTTGTAATATTTTGTAAAGGTAATTTAATAAACGTCTTCAGGTAAAGATATTAGTTTTAATGTATTAAAACTCCTTCTGAGTTCAAAATCGGCTGTTCAAGACGAAATACATGCAATAAATATTATTTACCGTATATTATTTGAGTTTTTGCGATTTTAGGTCATAATATTCTTGTAATTTATGGTACAGCTATGTTAATAATATTCTTTGGTTAGTAATCTAATTTTGAACATATCGAAACTATGATAGACGTTATAAAAGGCTCTTTCAATCAAAATATTTGTATTAAACCCTTTTTAACGTAAATTATATTAATTATTTTGATTATTTGTATAAATATACATGTAATATATCAAACACTAATTAAATAAACCTATTTGGTTAGGAATATTAGTTTTAAAGTAGTAAAAGTCTTTTTGACGTCAAAATCGGCTGTTTAAGACGAAATACTTAGATAAACATTGTTTATGGTACATTATTATAGTTATTTTGATTTTTGGTATTAAGATTCATGGAATATATCATACAGCTAATTAAATAAACGTTTTCGGTCAGTAATATTAGTTTTAAAGTATAAAAATTCTTTTTTACGTCAAAATCGGCTGTTAAAAACGAAATACTTGCAATAAACATAGTTTATCGTACATTATTAGAGTTATTGCGATTTTAGGTTTTAATATTTTTGTAATTTTTTGTACAGCTATATTATTAATATTATTTGGTTAGTAATCTAACTTTAAACATATTGAAACTACTATAGACGTTATAAAAGGCTGTTTCAACCAAAATACTTGTATTAAACTCTTTTTAACGTATACTATTTAGATTATTTTAATTTTTGGTATAAATATTCATGTAATATATCATACAGCTAATTAATTAAATCTATTCATTTAGGAATATTAGTTTTGAAGTATTAAAACTCTTTTTGACTTTAAAAACGGCTGTTTAAGACAAAATATTTGCAATACATTGTTTATTGTATATTATTTGATTTATTATGATTTTTTGTAATAATTTTCATGTAATTTTTGATAAAGATAATTTAATAAACGTCTTCGGGTAAATATATTAGTTTCAATGTATTTAAAACTCCTTTTGAGCTCAAAATCGGCTGTTTAAGACGAAATACTTGCAATAAACATTGTTTATCGTATATTATTTGAGGTATTGCGATTTTAGGTTATAATATTCTCGTAAATTTTCGTACAGCTATGTTAATAATATTCTTTGGTTAGTAATCTAATTTTAAACATATTGAAACTACTAAAGACGTTATAAAAGGCTGTTTCAACCAAAATACTTGTACTATTTTCTTTTTAAAGTACACTATTTAAATTATTTTGGTTATTGGTATTAATATTAATGTAATATATCATACAGCTTAATAAACAAACCTATTAGGTTAGGAATATTAGTTTTAAAGTATTAAAACTTCTTTAGACGTCAAAATCGGCTGTTTAAAACGAAATACTTGCAATAAACATTGTTTATCGTACATTATTTAAGTTATTTCGAATTTTGGTTATAATTTTCTTGTGATATTTTGTACAGGTAATTTAATAAATACCTTTGGTTAAAAATACTAGTTTTAAAGTAAAATAACTCATTTCGACATTAAAATCTGCTGTTTAAGACGAAATTCTTGAATAAACATTGTTTTTCGTACATTATTACAGTTATTTTGATTTTTGGTATTAATATTCTTGTAATATATTATACAGCGAACTAAATAAACTTATATGTTTGGAAATATCATTTTCAGTGTATTAAAACTACTTTTGACGTCTAAACGGCTGTTTAAGACAAAATACTTGCAATAAACATTGTTTATCGTAAATTATTTGATTTATTATGATTTTTAGTAATAATTTTATTGTAATGTTTAGTAAAGTTAATTTAATAAACGTCTTCGGTTAAAAATATTAGTTTTAATGTATTAAAACTCCATTCGAGTTCATAATCAGCTGTTTAAGACGAAATACTTGCAATAAACATTGTTCATCGTATATTATTTGAGTAATTGCGATTATAGGATATAATATTCTTGTAATTTTTCGTACAGCTATGTTAATAAACTTCTTTGGTTAGTAATCAAACTTAAAACATATTAAAAGTACTATAGACGTAATAAAAGGCTGTTTCAAACAAAATACTTGTATTAAACGCTCTTAATGTACATTACTTATATAGTTTGATTATTAGTATTGATATTCAGTTAATATATCATAGAGTTAATTAGATAAACCTATTTGGTTAGAAATATTAGTTATACAGTGTTAAAACTTCTTTTGACGTCAAAATCGGCTGTTTAAGACGCAAAACTTGCAATAAACATTGTTTATCGTACATTATTATAATTTTTGATATTAATATTCTTGTAATATATCATACAGCTAATTAAGTAAACTTATTAGGTTAGGAATATTAGTTTCAACGTATTAAAACTCCTTTTGAGTTCAAATTCGGCTGTTTATGACGAAATACTTGCAATAAATATTGTTTATCGTATAATATTTGAGTTATTGCGATTTTAGGTTATATTATTCTTATATTTTTTCGTACAGCTATGTGAATAATTTTCTTTAGTTAGTAATCTAACTTTAAACATATTGAAATTACAATAGACGTTATTAAAGGCTGTTTCAACCAAAATACTTGTATTAAACACTTTTTAACGTAAACTATTTGTATTATTTTGATTATTGGTATAAATCTTCATGTAATATACCATACACCTAATTAATTAAACCTATTCGGTTAGGAATATTAGTTTTGAATTATTAAAACTCTTTTGAAGTCAAAATCGGCTGTTAAAGACGAAATACTTGTAGTAAACATTGTTTATTGTAAATTATTTGTCTTATTTCGATTTTTGATTATAAAATTCTTGTAATTTTTTGTACAGCTATGTTTATAAACTTCTTTGGTTAGTAATCTAACTTAAAACATATTAAAAGTACTATTGACTTTATAAAAGGTTGTTTCAAACAAAATACTTGAATTAGACAATTTTTAACGAACATTATTTGAATTATCGGTATTAATATTCTAATAATATATCATACAGCTAATTAAATAAACGTTTTCAGGTGAAGATATTAGTTTTAATGTATTAAAACTCCTTCTGAGTTCAAAATCGGCTGTTCAAGACGAAATACATGCAATAAATATTATTTACCGTATATTATTTGAGTTTTTGCGATTTTAGGTCATAATATTCTTGTAATTTATGGTACAGCTACGTTAATAATATTCTTTGGTTAGTAATCTAATTTTGAACATATTGAAACTATGATAGACGTTATAAAAGGCTCTTTCAATCAAAATATTTGTATTAAACCCTTTTTAACGTAAATTATATTGATTATTTTGATTATTGGTATAAATATTCATGTAATATATCAAACACTAATTAAATAAACCTATTCGGTTAGGAATATTAGTTTTAAAGTATTAAAAGTCTTTTTGACGTCAAAATCGGCTGTTTAAGACGAAATACTTAGATAAACATTGTTTATGGTACATTATTATAGTTATTTTGATTTTTGGTATTAAGATTCATGGAATATATCATACAGCTAATTAAATAAACGTTTTCGGTCAGTAATATTAGTTTTAAAGTATAAAAATTCTTTTTTACGTCAAAATCGGCTGTTAAAAACGAAATACTTGCAATAAACATTGTTTATCGTACATTATTAGAGTTATAGCGATTTTAGGTTTTAATATTTTTGTAATTTTTTGTACAGCTATATTAATAATATTATTTGGTTAGTAATCTAACTTTAAACATATTGAAACTACTATAGACGTTATAAAAGGCTGTTTCAACCAAAATACTTGTATTAAACTCTTTTTAACGTATACTATTTAGATTATTTTAATTTTTGGTATAAATATTCATGTAATATATCATACAGCTAATTAATTAAACCTATTCATTTAGGAATATTAGTTTTGAAGTATTAAAACTCTTTTTGACTTTAAAAACGGCTGTTTAAGACAAAATATTTGCAATAACATTGTTTATTGTATATTATTTGATTTATTATGATTTTTTGTAATAATTTTCATGTAATTTTTGATAAAGATAATTTAATAAACGTCTTCGGGTAAATATATTAGTTTCAATGTATTTAAAACTCCTTTTGAGTTCAAAATCGGCTGTTTAGGACGAAACACTTGCAATAAACATTGTTTATCGTACATTATTCGAGTTAATTAGAATTTCGGCTATATAATTTTTGAATTATTTCGAACAGGTAATTTAATAAATGTCTTAAATTAAATTAATTAAAAATACTAGTTTTAAAGTATTAAACTACCTTTTGAAGTCAAAACCGGATGTTTAAGACGAAATAATTGCATAAACATTTTTTATCGTATATTACTTGAGTTATTGCGATTTAAGGTTATAATATTCTTGAAATGTTTCGTACAGCTATGTTTATAAACTTCTTCGTTCAGTAATCTAACTTTAAACATATTAAAAGTATAATTCAATAGCATTATTGTTATAATTCTTAAAATTAATTTAAAAAATGTCTTTTGGTAATAATATTAGTTTTAAATTATTAAAACTCCTTTTGAGTTAACAATCGGCTGTTTAGGACGAAACACTTGCAATAAAAATTGTTTATCGTGCATTATTCGAGATATTTCAATTTTTTGTTATAATATTCATGTAAATTTTGTAAGTGTATTTTAAAAAACGTCTTCGGTTGAAAATATTAGTTTTAAATTATTAAAACTCCTTCCGACAACAAAATCGAGTGTTAAAGAAGAAATACTTGCAATAAGCATTGTTTTTCGTTTATTATTTGAATTATTTCGATTTTTGGTTATTATATTCTTGTCATATTTCTTACATGTATTTTAATAAATGTCCTCAGTTAAAAATACTAGTATTAAAACTCCTTTTGACGTCAAAATCGGTTGTTTAAGACGAAATACTAGCAATAAACATTGTTTATCGTACATTATTTGAGTTATTTCGATTTTTAGTTATAATAATATTGTAATTTTTTGTACAGCTATGTTAATAAATTTCTTTGGTTAGTAATCTAACTTTAAACATATTGAAACTACTAAAGACGTTATAAAAGGCTTTTTCGACCAAAATACTTGTATTAAACCCTTTTTAACGTACACTATTTGCATTATTTTGATTATTGTTTATAATATTCATGCAATATATCACACAGCTACTCAAATGAACCTATTCGGTAAGGAATATTAGTTTTAAAGTATAAAAACTCTTTTTAACGTCCAAATAGGCTGTTTAAAACAAAATATTTGCAAAAAACCTTGTTTATCGTACATTATTATTTAGAGTTTTAGTTATAATATTCTTGTAATATTTTGTACAGGTAATTTAATAAATATCTTTGTTTAAAAATACTATTTTTAAAATTAAAAAACTCTTTCGACGTCAAAATCGGCTGTTTAAGACAATATACTTGTATCAACATTGTTTATAGTACATTATTACAAATATAATGATTATTAGTAATAATATTCTTGTAATATATCATACAGCTAATAGAATAAACTTATTCTGTTGGGAATTTTAGTTTCAACGTATTAAAACTCCTTTTACGTCAAGAACGGCTGTTTAAGACAAAATACTTGTAATAAACAATGTATCTCGTATATTATTTGATTTATTATGATTTTTGCTAATAATATTCTTGTAATATTTCGTAAAGGTATTTTAATAAACGTCTTTAGGTAAAAGTATTAGTTTCAATGTATTAAAACGTCTTTTGAGCTCAAAATCGGCTGTTTAAGACGAAATACTTGCAATAAACATTGTTTATCGTATATTATTTGAGGTATTGCGATTTTAGGTTATAATATTCTCGTAAATTTTCGTACAGCTATGTTAATAATATTCTTTGGTTAGTAATCTAATTTTAAACATATTGAAACTACTAAAGACGTTATAAAAGGCTGTTTCAACCAAAATACTTGTACTATTTTCTTTTTAATGTACACTATTTAAATTATTTTGGTTATTGGTATTAATATTAATGTAATATATCATACAGCTTAATAAACAAACCTAATAGGTTAGGAATATTAGTTTTAAAGTATTAAAACTTCTTTAGACGTCAAAATCGGCTGTTTAAAACGAAATACTTGCAATAAACATTGTTTATCGTACATTATTTAAGTTATTTCGAATTTTGGTTATAATTTTCTTGTGATATTTTGTACAGGTAATTTAATAAATACCTTTGGTTAAAAATACTAGTTTTAAAGTAAAATAACTCATTTCGACATTAAAATCTGCTGTTTAAGACGAAATACTTGAATAAACATTGTTTTTCGTACATTATTACAGTTATTTTGATTTTTGGTATTAATATTCTTGTAATATATTATACAGCGAACTAAATAAACTTATTTGTTTGGAATTATCATTTTCAGTGTATTAAAACTACTTTTGACGTCAAAAACGGCTGTTTAAGACAAAATACTTGCAATAAACATTGTTTATCGTAAATTATTTGATCTATTATGATTTTTAGTAATAATTTTATTGTAATGTTTAGTAAAGTTAATTTAATAAACGTCTTCGGTTAAAAATATTAGTTTTAATGTATTAAAACTCCATTCGAGTTCATAATCAGCTGTTTAAGACGAAATACTTGCAATAAACATTGTTCATCGTATATTATTTGAGTAATTGCGATTATAGGATATAATATTCTTGTAATTTTTCGTACAGCTATGTTTATAAACTTCTTTGGTTAGTAATCAAACTTAAAACATATTAAAAGTACTATAGACGTAATAAAAGGCTGTTTCAAACAAAATACTTGTATTAAACGCTTTTTAATGTACATTACTTATATAGTTTGATTATTAGTATTGATATTCAGTTAATATATCATAGAGTTAATTAGATAAACCTATTTGGTTAGAAATATTAGTTATAAAGTGTTAAAACTTTTTTTGACATCAAAATCGGCTGTTTAAGACGCAAAACTTGCAATAAACATTGTTTATCGTACATTATTATAGTTATTATAATTTTTGATATTAATATTCTTGTAATATATCATACAGCTAATTAAGTAAACTTATTAGGTTAGGAATATTAGTTTCAACGTATTAAAACTCCTTTTGAGTTCAAATTCGGCTGTTTATGACGAAATACTTGCAATAAATATTGTTTATCGTATAATATTTAAGTTATTGCGATTTTAGGTTATATTATTCTTATAATTTTTTGTACAGCTATGTGAATAATTTTCTTTAGTTAGTAATCTAACTTTAAACATATTGTAATTACAATAGACGTTATTAAAGGCTGTTTCAACCAAAATACTTGTATTAAACACTTTTTAACGTAAACTATTTGTATTATTTTGATTATTGGTATAAATCTATATGTAATATTCCATACACCTAATTAATTAAACCTATTCGGTTAGGAATATTAGTTTTGAAGTATTAAAACTCTTTTGAAGTCAAAATCGGCTGTTAAAGACGAAATACTTGTAGTAAACATTGTTTATTGTTAATTATTTGTCTTATTTTGATTTTTGGTTATAAAATTCTTGTAATTTTTTGTACAGCTATGTTTATAAACTTCTTTGGTTAGTAATCTAACTTAAAACATATTAAAAGTACTATTGACTTTATAAAAGGTTGTTGCAAACAAAATACTTGAATTACACAATTTTTAACGAACATTATTTGAATTATCGGTATTAATATTCTAATAATATATCATACAGCTAATTAAATAAACGTTTTCGGGTAAAAATATTAGTTTTAAAGTACTAAAACTCCTTTTGACGTAAAAATCGACTGTAAAATCTGAAATACTTGGAATAAACATTGTTACTCGTACATCTTTGATTTATTATGTTTTTTGGTTATAATACTTGTAATATTTTGTAAAGGTAATTTAGAAAACGTCTTCAGGTAAAGATATTAGTTTTAATGTATTAAAACTCCTTCTGAGTTCAAAATCGGCTGTTCAAGACGAAATACATGCAATAAACATTATTTACCGTTCATTATTTGAGTTTTTGCGATTTTAGGTCGTAATATTCTTGTAATTTTTGGTACAGCTATGTTAATAATATTCTTCCGTTAGTAATCTAACTTTAAACATATTTAAACTACAATAGACGTTATAAAAGGCTCTTTCAACAAAAATACTTGTATTAAACCCTTTTTAACGTAAATTATTTAAATTATTTTGATTATTGGTATAAATATTCATGTAATATATCAAAAAGCTAATTAAATAAACCTATTCAGTTTGGAATATTACTTTGAATGTATTAAAACTCCTTTTGACGTCAAAAACGACTGTTTAAAACAAAATACTTGCAATAAACATTGTTTCATCTACATTATATGATTTATTATAATTTTTGGTAATATTATTCTTGTAATATTTCGTAAAAGTAATTTAATAAACGTTTTGGGTAAAAATATTTGTTTTATTTTATTAAAACTTCTTTTGAGTTCAAAATCGGCTGTTTATGACGAAATGCTTGCAATAAACACTGTTTATCATATATTATTTGAGTTATTGCGATTTTAGGTTATAATATTCTTGTAATTTTTCGTACAGCTATGTTTATAAACTTCTTTCGTTAGTAATCTTACTTTAAACTTATTAAAAGTACTATAGACGTTATTAAAGGCTGTATCAAACAAAATACTTCTAATAAACTCTTTTTAACGTACACTATTTCAATTATTTTGATTATTTGTATTTTTATTGCATTATAAAGCTAATCAAATGAACCTATTCGGTTAGGAATATAAGTTTTAAAGTTTTAATTCTCTTTTTAAGTTCAATATCGGCCATTTAAGACGAAATACTTGCAATAAACATTGTGTATCATACATTAATTGACTTATTTCAATTTTTGGTTATAATATTCTTGTAATTTTTCGTACAGCTATGTTTATAAACTTCTTTGGTTACTAATCCAACTTTAAACAAATTTAAAGTACTATAGACGTCATATAAGGCTGTTTTAAACAAAACACTTGTATTAAACCCTTTTAAACGTATATTATTTTAATTATTTTGATTATCGGTATAAAAATATTTATAATATATCATACAGCTAATTAAATAAACGTTTTCGGGTAAAAATATTAGTTTTAAAGTACTAAAACTCTTTTTGACGTCAAAATCGGCTTTTTAATACGAAATACCTGGAATAAACATTGTTTCTCGTACATTTATGATTTATTATGATTTTTTGGTTATAATACTTGTAATATTTTGTACAGGTAATTTAATAAACGTCTTCAGGTAAAAATATTAATTTTAATGTATTAAAACTCCTTTTGAGTTCAAAATCGGCTGTTCAAGACGAAAAACATGAAGTAAACATTGTTTATCGTATATTATTTGAGTTTTTGCAATTTTAGTTCATAATATTCTTGTAATTTTTGGTACAGCAATGTTAATAATATTCTTTGGTTAGTAATCTAACTTTAAACAAATTGAAACTACAATAGACGTTATAAAAGGCTGTTTCAACCAAAATACTTGTATTAAACCCTTTTTAACTTAAATTATTGAAATTATTTTGATTATTGGTATAAATAATCATGTAATATATCATACAGCTAATTAAGTAAACCTATTCGGTTAGGAATATTAGTTTTAAAGTATTAAAAGTCTTTTTGACGTCAAAATCCGCTGTTTAAGACGAAATACTTGAATAACATTGTTTATCGTACATTATTATAGTTATTTTGATTTTCGGTATTAAGATTCATGGAATATATTATACAGCTAATTAAATAAACGTTTTCGGTCAGTAATATTAGTTTTAAAGTAAAAAACTCCTTTGACGTCAAAATCAGCTGTTAAGACAAAATACTTGCAATGAACATTGTTTATTGTAAATCATTTGATTTATTATAATTTTTAGTAAAAATTTTTTTGTAATATTTCCTAAAGTTAATTTAATAAACGTCTTAGGGTAAAAATATTAGTTTTATTGTAGTAAAACTCCTTTTGAGTTCAATATCGGCTGTTAAAGACAAAATACTTGCAAGAAACATTGTCTATCGTATATTATTTAAGTAATTGCGATTATAGGATATAATATTCTTGTAATTTTTTGTACAGCTATGTGAATAATTTTCTTTGGTTAGTAATCTAACTTTAAACATATTTAAACTACTTTAGACGTTATAAAGTGTTGTTTAAACCAAAATACTTCTATTAAACCCTTTTTAACGTTCACTATTTGAATTATTTTGATTATTGGTATTAATATTCATGTATTACATCATACAGCTAATTAAATAAACTTATTCGGTTAGGAATATTAGTTTTAAAGTACTAAAACTCTTTTTTACGACAAAATCGGCTGTTTAAAACTAAAACTTGCAATAAACATTGTTTATCTTACATTATGTGAGTTTTTTCGAGTTTTGGTTATAATATTCTTGTAAAATTTTGTACATGTAATTTAATAAATATCTTCGATTAAAAATACTAGTTTTAAAGTATAAAAACTCATTTTGACGTCAAAATCGGCTGTTTAAGACGAAATACTTGCATAATCATTGTTTATCGTACATAATTACATTTATTATGATTTTAAATATTAATTTTCTTGTAATATATCATACAGCTAATAAATTAAACTTATTTGGTTGGGAATATTAGTTTTAACGTATTAAAGTTCCTTTTGACGTCAAAAACGGCTGTGTATAACAAAATACTTGTAATAAACATTGTTTCTCGTACATCACTTAATTTATTATGATTTTTGGTAATAATATACTTGTAATATTTTGTAAAGGAAATTTAATAAACGTCTATAGGTTAAAAATATTAGTTTTAATGTATTAAATCTTCTTTTGAGTTCAAAATTGGCTGTTTAAGACGAAATACTTTCAATAAACCTTTTAAATCGTAAATTATTTGAGTTATTGCGATTTTAGGTTATTATATTCTTTTAATTTTTTGTTCAAGCTATGTTAATAATATTATTTAGTTAGTAATATAACTCTAAACATATTGAAACTACTATAGACGTTATAAAAGGCTGTTTCAACCAAAATACTTCTATTAAACTCTTTTTAACGTACACTATTTGAATTATTTTGATTATTGATATTTAAATTTATGTAATATATCATACAGCTAACTAAATAAACCTATTTGGTTAGGAATATTAGTTTTAAAGTATTAAAACTCTTTTTGACGTCAAAATCGGTTGTTTAAAACGAAATACTTGCAATAAATATTGTTTATAGTACATTTTTAAGTTATTTCGAGTTTTGGTTTCAATATTCTTGTAATATTTTTTACAGGTAATTTAATAGGTATCTTCGGTTAAAAACACTATTTTTAAAATTCAAAATCTCCTTTTGACGTCATAATCGGCTAATTACGACGAAATACTTGCATAAACATTGGTTATCGTACATTATTACAAATTATATGATTTTTGAATTAATGTTCTTGTAATATATCATACAGCTAATTAAATAAACTTATTCGCTGAGGAATATTAGTTTCAACGTATTAAAACTCTTTTGACGTCAAAAACGGTTGTTTAAGACAAAATAATTGTAATAAACATTGTTTCTCGTATATTATTTGATTTATTATGATTTTTGGTAATAAAATTCTTGTAATATTTTGTAAAGGTAATTTAGTAAACGTCTTCGGGTAAAAGTATTAGTTTAAATGTATTAAAACTGCTTTTGAGCTCAAATCGGCTGTTTAAAACGAAATATTGCAATAAACATTGTTTATCGTAAATTTTTTGAGTTATTGCGATTTTAGGTTATAATATTTTTGTAATTTTTCGTACAGCTATGTTAATAATATTATTTGGTTAGTAATCTAACTTTGAACATATTGTAACTACTTTAGACGTTATAAAAGGCTGTTTCAACCAAAAGACTTGTATTAAACTCATTCTAACGTACACTTTTTAGATTATTTTAATTTTTGGTATTAATATTTATGTAATATATCGTACAGCTAATTAAATAAATCTATTCGTTTAGGAATATTAGTTTTAAAGTATTAAAACTCCTTTTGACGTCAAAAACGACTGTTTAAAACAAAATACTTGCAATAAACATTGTTTCATCTACATTATATGATTTATTATGATTTTTTGTAATAATATTTTTGTAATTTTTTGTAAAAATAATTTAATAAACGTCTTCGGGTAAAAATATTAGTTTTAATGTATTAAAACTCCGTTTGACGTCAAAATCGGCTGTTTAAGACGAAATACTTGCAATAAATATTGTTTATCGTAAATTATTTGACGTATTTCAATTTTTGGTTATGTTACTTGCAACAAACATTGTTTATTGTACATTATTAAAGTTATTATAATTTTTGGTATTATTATTCTTGTAATGTATCATACAGCTAATTAAATTAACCTATTCGATATAGAATATTAGTTTTAAAATATTAAAAGTCTTTTCTACGTCGAAATCGGCTGTCTAAGACGAAATACTTGTAGTAAACTATGTTTATCATACACTAATTGAGTTGTTTCGAGTTTTGGTTATAATATTTATGTAATATTTTGTACAGCTATGTTTATAAACTTCTTAGGTTAGTAATCTAATTTAAAACATATCAAAAGTACTATAGACGTTATAAAAGGCTGTTTCAAACAAAATACTTGTGGTAAACCCTTTTTAACGTACATTATTTGAATTATTTTGTTTATTGGTATTAATAATCTTATAATATATCATAAAGCTAATTAAATAAACCTAATCGCTTAGGAGTATTAGTTTCAAAGTATTAAAACTCCGTTTGACGTCAAAATCGGCTGTTTATGACGAAATACTTGCATAATCATTGTTTATCGTACATTATTACATTTATTATGATTTTAAATATTAATATTCTTGTAATATATCATACAGCTTATTAAATAAACTAATTCGGTTAGGAATATTAGTTTCAACGTATTAAAACTCCTTTTGACGTCAAAAACGGCTGTTTAAGACAAAATACTTGTAATAAACATTGTTTCTCGTATATTATTTGATTTATTATGATTTTTGGAAATAATATTCTTGTAATTTTCGTTAAAGGTAATTTAATAAACGTCTTTGGAAAAAAAATATTAGTTTTGATGTAGTAAAACTCCGTTTAAGTTCAAAATCGTCTGTTTAAGACAAAATACTTGCAATAAACCTTGTTTAACGTAAATTATTTGAGTTATTGCGATTTTAGGTTATAATATTCTTGTAATTTTTTGTACAGCTATGTTAATAATATTCTTTAGTTAGTAATCTAACTTTAACGTAATGAAACTACTATAGACGTTAAAAAAGGCTGTTTCAACTAAAATAGTTGTATTATACTCTTTTTAACGTACACTATTTAGATTATTTTAATTTTTGGTATTGATATTCATGTAATATATCATACAGCTAATTAATTAATCCTATTCGTTTAGGAATATTAGTTTTAAAGTATTAAAACTCATTTTGAAGTCAAAAACGGCTGTTTAAGACAAAATACTTGCAATAAATATTTTTATCGTACATCATTTGATTTATTATGATTTTTAGTAATATTATTCATGTAATATTTTGTAAAGGTATTTTAATAAACGTCTTTTGGTAAAAATATTAGTTTTAATGTATTAAAACTCCTTTTGAGTTCAAAATCGGCTGTTTAAGACGAAATACTTGCAATAAACATTGTTTATCGTACATTATTTGACTTATTTCAATTATTGGTTATAATATTCATGTATTTTTTGTAAAGACGTTTTAAAAAACATCTACGGTTTAAAATATTAGTTTTAAAGTATTAAAACTCTTTTCGACGTCAAAATTGAATGTTAAAGAAGAAAAACTCGCAATAAGCATTCTTTTTCGTTTATTATTTGAATTATTTCAATGTTTGGCAATAATATTATTGTATTAATTCATAAAATTAATTAAAATAATTTCTTCGGTTAGGATTATTAGTTTTGAAGTACGAAAATTCCTTCTGACGTCAAAATAGGCTGTTTGATACGAAATACTTGCAGTAAACATTGTTTAGTGCACATTATTAAAATTATTATAGTTTTTAGTATAATATTTTTGTAAGTTTTCGTACAGCTTTGATAATAAAATTCTTTGGTTAGTAATCTAACTTAAGACATATTGAAACTACTATAGACGTTATAAAAGGATGTTTCAACCAAAATAACCGAATAAACCCTTTTTAACGTAAAGTATTTGAATTATTTTAATTATTTGTACTAAAATTCTTATAATATGTCATACAGCTAATTAAATGAACTTATCCGGTTAGGAATATTAGTTTTAAAGTATTAAAACTTCTTTGGAAGTTAAAATTTGCTGTTTAAGACTTTATAATTGCAGTAAATATTATTTTTTGTAAATTATTTGAGTCAATCGAATTTTAATTATAATATTCTTGTAATTTTTCGTACAGCTAGGTTTATAAACTTCTTTGGTTAGTAATCTAAGATTAAACATATTGAAACTACTATAAACGTTATAAAAGGCTGATTCAATTAAAATACTTGTAATAAACCCTTTTTAACGTAACTTAAATTATTTCGATTATTGTTATTAATATTCATGTAATATATCATAAAGCTAATTAAATGAACCTTTTTGGTTTGGAATATTTGTTTTAATGCATTAAAACTATTTTTGACGTCAAAATCGGCTGTTTAAGACAAAATACTTGGAATAAACATTGTTTATCATACATTATTCGTCTTATTATGATTTTTTGTAAAAATATTCTTAGAATATTTTGTTAAAGTAATTTAATAAACGACTTCGGTTAAAAATATTAGTTTTAAAGTATTAAAACTCCTTTTGACGTCAAAATCGGCTGTTCAAAACGAAAAACTTGCAGTAAACTTAGTTTATTGTACATTATTAAAGTTATTTCGATTTTTGGTTATAATATTCTTGTAATTTTGTGAAGGTATTTTTATAACTTCTTTGGTTAGTAATCCAATTTTAAACATATTAAAAGTACTATAGTCGTCATAAAAGGCTGTTTCAAACAAAAACATTGTATTAAACTTTTTTTAATGTACATTATTTAAATTATTTTGATTATTAGTATTATTATTCTCAAAATATATCAAACAGCTAATTAAATAAACGTTTTCGGGTAAAAATATTAGTTTTAAAGTATTAAAACTACTTTTGACCTCAATATCGGATATTTTGAACGAAATAATTAGAATAAACATTGTTTTTCATACATTATTTAATTTATTATGATTTTTGGTAATAATGTTCTAGTAATATATCGTAAAAGTAGTTTAATAAACGACTTCTTTTAAATATATTAGTTACAAACTATGAAAACTCCCTTTGACGTCTAAATTGGCTGCTAAAGACGAAATACTTGCAATAAACATTGTATATCGTACATTATTTGAGTTTTTTCGATATTAGGTATTAATATTATAGTAATATTTCGTAAAAATTATTTAATAATCGACTTCGGTTGAAAATTTTAGTTTTAAAGTATTTATAAACTTTTTTGGTTAGTAATCTAACTTTAAACCGATTAAACGTGGCATAGACGTTATAAAATGCTGTTTCATTCTAAATACTTGTATTAAACCCTTTTTAACGTACACTATATGAATTATTTTGGTTATTGGTATTAATATTCTTATAATATATCATAGAGCTCATTAAATGAACCTATTCGGATAGCAATATTCGTTTTAAAGCATTAAAACTCCTTCTGACGTCTAAATTAACTCTTAAAGACGAAATACTTGCAATAAACATTGTATATCGTACATTATTTGAGTTATTTCGATATTTGGTAATAATATTTCTGTAATAATTTGTAAAAGCAATTTAATAATCGACTTTGATTAAAAATATTAGTTATAAAGTATGAAAACTCTTTTTGACGTTTAAATAGGCTGTTTAAAACGAAATACTTGCAATAAACATTGTTTATTGTATATTTTTTGAGTTATTTCGAACTTGGTGATAATATTCTTGTAATATTTTGTACAGGTAATTTAATAAAAATCTTCAGTTAAAAATACTAGTTTAGAAGTATTGAAACTCCTTTTGATGTGAAAATCGGCTGATTAAGACGAAAAACTTGCATTAACATTGTTTATCGTACATTATTACAGTTATGAAGATTTTTGATATAAAAGTTTTATTTATAAAACTGCCGATTCAAACGACAAAAAGAGTTTTTATATTTTAAAACTAATATTTTTAACCGTAGTCGATTATTAAATACTTTTACGATATATTACAAGAACATTATTACCAAAAATCATAATAAATCAATTATGTATGATACACAATGTTTATTCTAAGTATTTCGTATAAAACAGCCGATTTTGAGGTCAAAAGTAGTTTTAATACTTTAAAACTAATATTTTTCCCCGAAAACGTTTATTTAATTAGCTGTATGATATATTTTAAGAATATTAATACTAATAATCAAAATAATATAAATAATGTACATTAAAAAAAGTTTAATAGAAGTGTTTTGTTTGAAACAGCCTTTTATGACGACTATAGTACTTTTAATATGTTTAAAGTTGGATTACTAACCATAAAAGTTATAAAAACACCTTTACAAAAATTACAAGAATATTATAACCAAAAATCGAAATAACTCAAATAATGTACAATAAACATAGTTTACTGCAAGTATTTCGTCTTCCACAGCCGATTTTGATGTCAAAAAGTATTTTAATACTTTAAAACAAATATTTTATATCGAATAGGTTAATCTAATTAGCTGTATGATACATTACAAGAATATGAGTACTAAAAATTATTATAACTTTAATAATGTACAATAAACAATGTTTATTGCAAGTATTTCGTCTATAACAGCCGATATAGACGTCAAAAGGAGTTTTCATACTTTAAAACTAATACTTTGAACCGAAGACAATTATTAAATTACTTTTACGAAATATTACAAAAATATTACTACCAAAAATCTTAAGAAATCAAATTATTACAAGTATTTTGTCTTAAACAACGATTTTGACGTCAAAAATATTTTTAATGCATTAAAACAAATATACCTTACCGAAAGAATCATTTAATTAGCTGTAAGATAATGTATAAGAATATTAATACTAATAATTAAAATTATTCAACTGATGTATGTTAAAAATGGTTTAGTACAAGTGTTTTGTTAAAAAAGCCTTTTATGACGTCTATAGTACGTTTTATATGTTTAAAGTTGGATTACTAACCAAATAAGTTTATAAACATAGCTATACGAAAAATTACAAGAATATTGTAACCAAAAATCTAAATAACTCAAAAAATGTAAGATAAACAATGTTTACTGCAAGTATTTAGTCTTAAACAGCCGATTTTGACGTCAAAAGGAGTTTTAATACTTTAAAGCTAATATTTCTAACCGAGTAGGTTCATTTAATTAGCTGTAAGATATATTATAAGAATATTAATATCTTTAATCAAAATAATTCAAATAATGTACGTTGAAAAGGGTTTAATACAAGTATTTTGTTTGAAACAGGTTTTTATAACGTCTATAGAACTTTAAATATGTTTAAAGTTAGATTACTAACCAAAGAAGTTTATAAACATAGCTGTACGAAAAATTACACGAATATAGTAATCAAAAATCAAAATAACTCAAATATGAGCAATAAACAATATTTACTGCAAGTATTTCGTCTTAAACAGCCGATTTTGACGTCAAAAGGAATTTTAATACTTTAAAAGTAATATTCCCAACCGAATAGGTTCATCCAATTAGCTTTATGATATATTATAAGAATATTAATACTAATAATCAAAATAATTTAAAAAGTGTACGTTAAAAAGGGTTTAATACAAGTGTTTTGTTTGAAACAGCCTTTTATAACGTCTATAGTACTTTAAATATGTTTAAAGTTTGATTAGTAACCAAAGAAGTTTATAAACATAGCTGTATAAAAAATTACAAAAATATAATAACAGAAAATCGAAAGAACTCAAAAAATGTACAATAAACAATATGTAATGCAAATATTTCGTCTTTAACAGCTTATTTAGACGTCAAAAGGAGTTTTGATACTTTAAAACTAATATTTTTAAACGAACAGATTTATTTAATTACCTTTACGAAAAATAACTTAAATATTATAATTAAAAAACAAAGTAACTCAAATAATGTACGATAAACAATGTTTATTGCTAGTATTTCGTTTTAAACAGCCGATTTTAAACTTAAAAAGAGTTTTAATACTTTAAAACTAATATTTTTACCCGAAGACGTTTATCAAATTACCATTACGAAAAATTACATAAATATTATTACCAAAAATCATAATAACTCGAATAATGTACGATAAACAATGTTTATTACAACCATTACGTCTTAAACAGCCAATTTTGACGTCAAAAGGAGTTTTAATACTTTAAAACTAATATTCCTAACTAAATATGTTTATTTTATTAGCTGTGTGATATATTACGAGAATATTAATACTAATAATTAAAATAATTTAATTAGTGTACGATAAATAAGGGTTTATTCAATTATTTTGTTGAAAACAGCATATTATTACGTCTATAGTACTTTTAAAATGTGTTTTAATATTATTAAACGAATTTTCCTAACCGAATAGGTTCATTTAACTAGCAGTATGATATAATAGAAGAATATTAATACCAATAATCAAAATAATTCAAATAGTGTACGTTAAATGGGTTTAAAACAAGAATTTTAAATGAAAAAGCCTTTTCTAAAGTCTATGGTACTTTTTGTATGTTTAAAGTAAGATTACTAACCTAAGAAGTTTATAACATAGCTTTACGAAAAATTACAAGAATATTACAACCAAAAATCGAAATAACTCAAATAATGTACGATAAACAATGTTTACTGCAAGTATTTCGTCTTCAACAGCCGATTTTGACGTCAAAAAGTCTTTTAATACTTTAAAACTTATATTCCCTACCGAATAGGTTAATTTAATTTGCTGTATGATACATTACAAGAATATGAGTACCAAAAATTATAATAACTTTAATAATGTACAATAAACAATTTTTATTGCTAGTATTTTGTCTATAACAGCCGATTTAGACGTCAAAAGGAGTTTTCATACTTTAAAACTAATATTTTTAACCGAAGTCGATTATAAAATTACTTTTACGAAATATTACAATGATATTAATACCAAAAATCATAATAAATCAAATAATGTATGATAAACAATCTTTATTCAAGTATTTCGTATAAAACAGTCGATTTTGACGTCAAAAGTAGTTTGAGTACTTTAAAACTAATAGATTTAACCGAAAACGTATTACGAAGATTACAAGAATATTATATATAAGTTTGTAAACATAACTGTACGAAAAATCACAAGAATATTATAACCAAAATTCGAAATAACTCAAATAATGTACGATAAAAAATGTTTATTGCAAGTATTTCGTTTTAAACAGCCGATTTCGACGTCAAAAAGAGTTTTAATACTTTAAAACTAATATTCCTAAGCGATATGGTTTATTTATTTAGCTGGAAGATATACAATAAGAATATTAAAACCAATAATTCAAATAATGTACGTTTAAAAGGGTTTAATACAAGTATTTTGGTTGAAACCGCCTTTTATGACGTCTATAGTACTTTTATTATGTTTAAAATTGGATTACTAACCAAAGAAGGTTATAAACATAGCTGTAAGAAAAGTTACAAGAATATTATAACCAAAAATCGATAAAACTCAAATAATGTACGATAAACAATGTTTACTGCAAGTATTTAGTCTTAAACAGCCGATTTTGACGTTAAAAGGAGTTTTAATACTTTAAAACTAATATTCCTAACCGAATAGGTTCTTTCAATTAGCTATATGATATATTATGAGAATATTCATACCAATAATCAAAATAATTCAAATACTTAAAAAGGGTTTAATACAAGTATTTTGTTTAAAACATCCTTTTATAACGTCTATAGTACTTTTAATATGTTTAAAGTTAGATTACTAACCAAAGAAGTTTAAAAACATAACTGTACGAAATATCACAAGAATATTATAACCAAAAATCAATTTAACTTAAATAATATATAATAAACAATGTTAACTGCAAGTATTTCGTATTAAACAGCCTATTTAGACGTCAGCAGGAGTTTTAGTACTTTAAAACTAATATATTTAACCGAAAACGTTTATTAAATTAGATGTACGAAATATCACAAGATTATTATAACCAAAAATCGAAATAACTTAAATCATGTACGATAAACAATGTTTATTCCAAGTATTCGTCTTAAACAGCCGTTTTTGACGTCTAAAAGAGTTTTAATACTTTAAAACTTATATTCCGAACCGAAGGAATTATTTTAATTAATTTTATGAAGTATTACAATAATATTATTACCAAAAATCGAAATAACTCAAAAAATAAAATATAAACAATGTTTATTGCAAACATTTTGTCTTAAACAGCCGATTTAGACGTCAAAAGGAGTTTTAATACTAGTATTTTTAACTAAAGATAGTTATTAAATTATATGTACAAAGTTTGTCAAGAATATAATAACCAATAATCGAAATAACTCAAATAATAAACTTAAAACAATATTTATTGCAAGTATTTCTTCTTTAAAATATTTTTACCCGAAAGGAGTTTTAAAACTTTAAAACTAATATTTTCAACTTAAGAAGTTTACTAAAATACCTTTACAAAAATTACCAGAATATTATAACCAAAAATTGAAATAACTCAAATAATGTACGATAAATAATCATTTATGCAAGTATTTCGTCTTAAACAGCCGATTTGGCATCAAACGGAGTTTTAATAGTTTAAAACAAATATTCCTTGCCGAGAAGGTTTATTTAATTTGCTGTATGATATATTAGTTGTATATTGTTACCAATAATCAAAATAATTTATATAGTTTACGTTAAAAAGGGTTTAAAACAAGTATTTTGGTTGAAACAGCCTTTTATAATGTCTATAGTAGTTTAAATATGTTTAAAATTAGATTACTAACTAAAGAAGTTTATTAACATAACTGTAC
Source organism: Thalia democratica (assembly GCF_965202585.1). Lineage (NCBI taxonomy): Eukaryota > Metazoa > Chordata > Thaliacea > Salpida > Salpidae > Thalia > Thalia democratica. Next base: position 51,508,950 of record NC_139169.1, on the reverse strand, counting down.
AAAAAATTATATGAATATTATAAACTAAAATCGCAATAACTCAAATAACATACGATGAACAACGATGAAACTCCTTTTAACGTCAAAATCGGCTGTTTAAGGCTAAATACTTGCAGTAAAAATTGTTTATCGTACATTATTTGAGTTTTATCGATTTTTGGTTATAATATTCTTGTAACTTTTGTTACTGCTATGTTTATAACCTTCTTTGGTTAGTAATCCAATTTTAAACATAATAAAAGTACTATAGACGTCATAAAAGGCAGTTTCAACCAAAATACTTGTATTAAACCCTTTTAAACGTACATTATTTGAATTATTGGTTTTAATATTCTTATTGTATATCTTACAGCTAAATAAATAAACCTATTCGCTTAGGAATATTAGTTTTAAAGTATTAAAACTCTTTTTGACGTCGAAATCGGCTGTTTAAAATGAAATACTTGCAATAAACATTTTTTTATCGTACATTATTTGAGTTATTTCGAATTTTGGTTATAATATTCTTGTGAATTTTCGTACAGTTATGTTTATAAACTTATATATAATATTCTTATAATCTTCGTAATACGTTTTCGGTTAAATCTATTAGTTTTAAAGTACTCAAACTACTTTTGACGTCAAAATCAGCTGTTTTAAACGAAATACTTGAATAAACATTGTTTATCATACATTATTTGATTTATTATGATTTTTGGTATTAATATCATTGTAATATTTCGTAAAAGTAATTTAATAATAGACTTCGGTTAAAAATATTAGTTTTAAAGTATGAGAACTCCTTTTGACGTCTAAATCGGCTGTTATAGACAAAATACTTGCAATAAAAAATGTTTATTGTACATTATTAAAGTTGTTATAATTTTTGGTACTCATATTCTTGTAATGTATCATACAGCAAATTAAATTAACCTATTCGGTGGGGAATATAAGTTTTAAAGTATTAAAAGACTTTTTGACGTCAAAATCGGCTGTTGAAGACGAAATACTTGCAGTAAACATTGTTTGTCGTACATTAATTGAATTATTTCGATTTTTAGTTGTAATATTCTTGTAATTTTTTGTACAGCTATGTTTATAAACTTCTTTGGTTAGTAATCTAAAATTAAACATATATAAACTACTATAGACGTTATAAAAGGCTGTTTCAATAAAATACTTGTGTTAAACCCTTTTTATCTTACACAATTTGAATTATAACGCATATTGGTATTAATATTCATATAATATATCATACAGCTAATTAAATAAACCTATTCGGTTAGGAATATTAGTTTTAAAGTATTTAAACTATTTTTGACGTCGAAAAAAGCTGTTTAATACGAAATACTTGCAGTAAACATTGTTTATCGTACATTATTTGAGTTATTTCGATTTTTGGTTACAATATTCTTGTAATTTTTCGTAAAGCTATGTTATAAACTCCTTAGGTTAGTAATCTTATTTTAAACATACAAAAAGTACCATAGACTTTATAAAAGGCTGTTTCATTTAAAATTCTTGTTTTAAACCCTTTTTAACGCACACTATTTGAATTATTTTGATTATTGGTATTAATATTCTTCTATTATATCATACTGCTAGTTTAATGAACCTAATCGGTTAAGAAAATTCGTTTAAAAGTATTAAAACACAATTTAAAAGTACTATAGACGTAATAATATGCCGTTTTAACAAAATAATTGAATAAACCTTTTTTTATCGTACACTAATTAAATTATTTTAATTATTGGTATTAATATTCTTGTAATATATCACACAGCTAATGAAATAAACATATTTAGTTAGGAATATTAGTTTTAAAGTATTAAAACTCCTTTTGACGTCAAAATTGGCTGTTTAAGACGTAATGGTTGTAATAAACATTGTTTATCGTACATTATTCGAGTTATTATGATTTTTGGTAATAATATTCATGTAATTTTTCGTAATGGTAATCTAATAAACGTCTTCGGGTAAAAATATTAGTTTTAAAGTATTAAAACTCTTTTTAGTTTTAAAATCGGCTGTTTAAAACGAAATACTAGCAATAAACATTGTTTATCGTACATTATTTGAGTTACTTTGATTTTTAGTTATAATATTTAAGTTATTTTTCGTAAGAGAATTTAATAAATCTGTTCGTTTAAAAATATTAGTTTTAAAGCATTAAAACTTATTTCAACGTCAAAATCGGCTATTAAAGACGTACAATATTTGAATTATTTTGATTATTAGTATTAATATTCTTATAATATATCATAAAGCTAATTGAATGAACCAATTCGGTTAGGAATATTACTTTTAAAGTATTAAAATTCCTTTTGACGTCGAAATCGGCTGTTTGAGACTAAATACTTGCAGTAAACATTGTTTATCTTACATTTTTTGTGTTATTTAGATTTTTGGTTTCAATATTCTTGTAATTTTTCGTACAGCTATGTTTATAAACTTTTTTGGTTAGTAATCCAACTTTAAACATATAAAACGTACTATAGACGTCATAAAAAGCTTTTTTAACAAAACACTTGTACTAAACCATTTTTAACATACATCAGTTGAATAATTTTAATTACTAGTATTAATATTCTTATAATATATCCTACAGCTAATTAAATGATTCTTTCGGTTAGGTATATTTGTTTTAATGCATTAAAACTATTTATGACATCAAAATCGTTGTTTAAGACGAAATACATGGAATAATTTGATTTCCTATGATTTTTGGTAGTAATATTTTTGTAATATTTCTTTAAAGTAATTTAATAATTGTCTTCGGTTAAAAATATTAGTTTTAAAGTATGAAAACTCCTTTTGACGTCTATATCGGCTGTTATAGACGAAATACTTGCAATAAACATTGTTTATTGTACATTATTAAAGTTATAATAATTTTTAGTACTCATTTTCTTGTAATGTATCATACAGCTAATTAGATTAACCTATTCGGTATAAAATATTTGTTTTAAAGTATTAAATACTTTTTGACATCAAAATCGGCTGTTGAAGACGATATACTTGCAGTAAACATTGTTTATTGTACATTAATTGAGTAATTTCGATTTTTGGTTATAATATTCTTGTAATTTTTTGTACAGGTATGTTTATAAACTTCTTTGTTTAGTAATCTAATATTAAACATATATAAACTACTATAGACGTTATAAAAGGCTGTTTCAAACAAAATACTTGTGTTAAACCCTTTTTAACGTACATTATTTCTATTATTTTGATTATTGGTATTAATAATCTTATAATATATCATAAAGCTAATTAAATAAACCTTTTCGCTTAGGAATATTCGTTTAATCGTCAAAATCGGCTGTTTAAGGCGAAATACTTGCATTTAACATTGTTTATCATACACTATTTGAGTTATTTCGAATTTCGATTATAATATTCTTCTAATATTTTCTACAGGTAATATATTAAATATATTTAGTAAAAATACTAGTTTTAAAGTTCAAAAACTACTTTTGACGTCAAAAGCGGCTGTTTAAGACGAAATACTTGCATAAACATTGTTTATCGTACAATTTTACAGTTATTATGACTTTTGGTATTATTAATTTGTAATTAATCATACAGCTAATTAAATAAATTTATTCGGTTGAGAATATTAGTTTCAACGTATAAGAAATTTTTTTAACGTCAAAAACGGCTGTTTAAGACAAAATACTTGCAATAAACATTGTTTTTTGTGCTCTATTTGATTTATTATGACTTTTGGTAATAATGTTCTTCTAATGTTTCGTAAAGGTAATTTAATAAACGTCTTCGGGTAAAAATATTAGTTTTAATGTATTAAAACTCATTTTGAGTTAAAAATCGACTGTTTAAGACAAAATACTTGCAATAAACATTGTATATCGTACATTTTTTGACTTATTTCGATTTTTGGTTATAATATCTTTTAATATTTCGTAAAGTTAATTTAATAAACGTCTTTTGGTAAAAATATTAGTTTTAATGTATTAAAACTCCTTTTGAGTTAAAAATCGGCTGTATGAGACAAAATACTTGCAATAAACATTGTTCATCGTATATTATTTAAGTAATTGCGATTATAGGATATAATTTTCTTGTAATTTTTTGTACAGCTATGTTAATAATATTCTTTGGTTAGTAATCTAACTTTAAACATATTTAAACTACTATAGACGTTATAAAATGCTGTTTCAACCAAAATATTTCTATTAAACCCTTTTTAACGTTCACTATTTGAATTATTTTGGTTATTAGTATTAATATTCATGTAATACATCATACAGCTAATTTAATAAACCTATTCGGTTAGGAATATTAGTTTTAAAGTATTAAAACTCTTTTTTACGTCAAAATCGGCTGTTTAAAACGAAATACTTGCAATAAACATTGTTTATCGTTAAATATTTGAGTTTTTTCGAATTTTGTTTAAATTATTTTTTTAATATTTTGTACAGGTAATTTGATAAATATCTTCGGTTAAAAATACTATTTTTGAAGGATAAAAACTCCCTTTGACATAAAAATCGGCTGTTTAAGACGAAATACTTGCATAAACATAGTTTATCATACATTATTACATTATTTATGATTTTTGTATTAATATTCTTGTAATATATCATACAGCTAATTAAATAAACTTATTTGGTTAAGAATATTAGTTTCAACGTATTAAAACTCCTTTTGATGTCAAAAACGGCTGTTTAAGACAAAATACTTGTAATAAATATTGTTTCTCGTACATTATTCGATTTATTATGATTTTGAGTAATAACATTCTTGTACGATTTCGTAAAGGTAATTTAATAAACGTCTTCGGGTAAAAATACTAGCTTAATTAACTAAATCTCCTTTTGAGTTCAAAATCGGCTGTTTAAGACGAAATACTTGCAATAAACCTTGTTTATCGTAAATCATTTGAGTTATTGCGATTTTAGGTTATAATATTTTTGTAATTTTTTGTAAAGCTATATTTATAATATTATTTGGTTAGATATCTAACTTTAAACATATTGAAACTACTATAGACGTTATAAAAGGCTGTTTCAACCAAAATACTTGTATTAAACTCTTTTTAACGTACACTATTTCGATTATTTTAAATTTTGGTATAAATATTCATGTAATATATCATACAGCTAATTAATTAAACCTATTCGTTTAGGAATAATAGTTTTAAAGTATTAAAACTCTTTTTGACTTTAAAAACGGCTGTTTAAGACAAAATATTCGCAATAACATTGTTTATTGTATATTATTTGATTTATTATGATTTTTTGTAATAATTTTCAAGTAATTTTTTATAAAGATAATTTAATAAACGTCTTTGGGTAAATATATTAGTTTCAATGTATTTAAAACTCCTTTTGAGTTCAAAATCGGCTGTTTAGGACGAAACACTTGCAATAAACATTGTTTATCGTACATTATTCGAGTTATTTCAATTCTTTGTTATAATATTCATGTAAATTTTGTAAAGGTATTTTAAAAAATGTCTTCGATTAAAAATATAAGTTTTAAATTATTAAAACTCCTTCCGACAACAAAATCGAGTGGCAAAGAGGAAATACTTGCAATAAGCATTGTTTTTCGTTTATTATTTGAAATATTTCGATTTTAGGTTATTATATTCTTGTCATACTTCGTACATGTATTTTAATAAATGTCCTCAGTTAAAAATACTAGTATTAAAATTCCTTTCGACGTCAAAATCGGCTGTTTAAAACGAAATACTTGCAATAAACATTGTTTATCGTACATTATTTTAGTTATTTCAATTTTTAGTTATAATATGATTGTAATTTTTTGTACAGCTATGTTAATAAACTTCTTTGGTAAGTAATCTAACTTTAAACATATTAAAACTACTATAGACGTTATAAAAGGCTGTTTCGACCAAAATACTTGTATTAAACCCTTTTTAACGTACACTATTTGCATTATTTTGATTATTGTTATTAATATTCATGTAATATATCATACAACTAATTTATTGAACCTTTTTGGTTAGGAATATTTGTTTTAATGAATTAAAAACATTTTTGACGTCAAAATCGGCTGTTTAAGACGAAATACTTTGAAAAAACATTGTTTATCATACACTATTTGATTTATTATGATTTTGTTAATAATATTCTTGTAATATTTCGTAAAAGTAATTTAAAAAACGTCTTCGGTTGAAAATACTAGTTTTCAAGTATTCAAACTAAACTAAAATTAAAGGATTAAAACTTCTTATGACGTTCAAATTGGCTGTTAAACACGAAATACTTTCAATAAAGATTGTATATCGTATATTATTTGAGTTATAACGATTTTTTGTATTAATATTATTGTAGTATTTCGTAAAAATAATTCAATAAACGACTTTGGTTAAAAATATTTGTTTTAATGTTATAAAACTCCTTTTCACGTCTAAATCGGCTGTTTAAGTAGAAATACTTGCATTAAACATTGTTTATTGTTTATTATTTGACTTAATTTGATTTTTGGTTATAGTATTCTCGTAATTTTTTGTACAGCTTTGTTTATAAACTTTTTTGGTTAGTAATCTAATTTGAACCATATTAGAAGTACTATAGACGTTATAAAAGGCTGTTTCAACCAAAATATTTGTAATAAACCCTTTTTAACGTACACTCTTTGAATTATTTTGATTATAATTATTTAAATTCATGTAATATATCACACAGCTAATTAAATGAACCTATTCGGTTAGGAATATTAGTTTTAAAGTATAAAAACTATTTTTAACGTCCAAATAGGCTGTTTAAAACAAAATATTTGCAAAAAACATTGTTTATCGTACATTATTATTTTGAGTTTTAGTTATAATATTCTTGTAATATTTTGTACAGGTAACTTAATAAATATCTTTGTTTAAAAATACTATTTTTAAAATGAAAAAACTCTTTTGACGTCAAAATCGACTGTTTAAGACGATATCCTTGTATCAACATTGTTTATAGTACATTATTACAGTTATTTTAATTTTTGGTATTAATATTCTTGTAATATATTATACAGCGAACTAAATAAAATTTTTCGTTTGGGAACATCATTTCAGTGTATTAAAACTACTTTCGACGTCAAAAACGGCTGTTTAAGACAAAATACTTGCAATAAACATTGTTTATCGCAAATTATTTGATTTATTATGATTTTAGTAATAGTTTTATTGTAATGTTTAGTAAAGTTAATTTAATAAACGTCTTCGGTTAAAAATATTAGTTTTAATGTATTAAAACTCCTTTCGAGTTCATAATCGGCTGTTTAAGACGAAATACTTGCAATAAACATTGTTCATCGTATATTATTTGAGTTATTGCGATCATAGGATATAATATTCTTGTAATTTTTCGTACAGCTATGTTAGTAAACTTCTTTGGTTAGTAATCAAATTTAAAACATATTAAAAGTACTATAGACGTAATAAAAGGCTGTTTCAAACAAAATACTTGTATTAAACGCTTTTCAATGTACATTAGTTATATATTTTGATTATTAGTATTGATATTCAGTTAATATATCATAGAGTTAATTAGATAAACCTATTTGGTTAGAAATATTAGTTATAAAGTATTAAAACTTCTTTTGACGTCACAATCGGCTGTTTAAGACGCAAAACTTGCAATAAACATTGTTTATCGTACATTATTTGAGTTATTTCGAACTTGGTCATTATATACTTGTTATATTTTGTACAGGTAATTTAATAAGTATCTTTGTTTGAAAATACTCGTTTTAAAGTATAAAAACTCCTTTTGACGTCAAAATTGGCTGACTAAGACGAAATACTTACATAAACATTGTTTATCGTACATTATTATAGTTATTATAATTTTTGATATTAATATTCTTGTAATATATCATACAGCTAATTAAGTAAATTTATTAGAATAGGAATATTAGTTTCAACGTATTAAAACTCCTTTTGAGTTCAAATTCGGCTGTTTATGACGAAATACTTGCAATAAATATTGTTTATCGTATAATATTTGAGTTATTGCGATATTAGGTTATATTATTCTTATAATTTTTCGTACAGCTATGTGAATAATTTTCTTTGGTTAGTATCTAACTTTAAACATATTGAAACTACAATAGACGTTATTAAAGGCTGTTTCAACAAAAACACTTGTATTAAACACTTTTTAACGTAAACTATTTGTATTATTTTGATTATTCGTACAAATGTTCATGTAATATATCATACACCTAATTAAATAAACCTATTCGGTTAGGAATATTAGTTTTGAAGTATTAAAACTCTTTTGAAGTCAAAATCGGCTGTTAAAGACGAAATACTTGTAGTAAACATTGTTTATAGTAAATTATTTGTCTTATTTCGATTTTTGATTAAAAAATTCTTGCAATTTTTTGTACAGCTATGTTTATAAACTTTTTTGGTTAGTAATCTAACTTCAAACAAATTAAAAGTACTATTTACTTTATAAAAGGTTGTTTAAAACAAAATACTTGAATTAGACTATTTTTAACGTACAATATTTGAATTATTTTGATTATCGGTTTTAATATTCTAATAATATATCATACAGCTAATTAAATAAACGTTTTCGGGTAAAAATATTAGTTTTAAAGTACTAAAACTCCTTTTGACGTAAAAATCGACTGTATAATACGAAATACTTGGAATAAACATTGTTTCTCGTACATCTTTGATTTATTATGATTTTTGGTTATAATACTTGTAATATTTTGTAAAGGTAATTTAATAAACGTCTTCAGGTAAAGATATTAGTTTTAATGTATTAAAACTCCTTTTGAGTTCAAAATCGGCTGTTCAAGACGAAAAACATGAAGTAAACATTGTTTATTGTATATTATTTGAGTTTTTGCAATTTTAGTTCATAATATTCTTGTAATTTTTGGTACAGCAATGTTAATAATATTCTTTGGTTAGTAATCTAACTTTAAACATACTGAAACTACAATAGACGTTATAAAAGGCTCTTTCAACCAAAATACTTGTATTAAACCCTTTTTAACGTAAATTATTAAAATTATTTTGATTATTGGTATAAATATTCATGTAATATATCAAACAGCTAATTAAATTAACCTATTCGGTTGGGAATATTAGTTTCAATGTATTAAAACTCCCTTTGACCTCAAAAACGACTTATTAAAACAAAATACTTGCAATAAACATTGTTTCTCGTACATTATATGATTTATTAAAATTTTTGGTAATGATCTTCTTGTAATATTTCGTATAAGTAATTTAATAAACGTCTTGGGTAAAAATATTAGTTTTATTGTATTAAAACTTCTTTTAAGTTCAAAATCGGCTGTTTATGACGAAATACTTACAATAAACACTGTTTATCATATATTATTTGAGTTATTGCGATTTTAGGTTAAAATATTGATGTAATATTTCGTACAGCTATGTTCAAAACTTCTTTTGTTAGTAATCTTACTTTAAACTTATTAAAAGTACGATAGACGTTATAAAAGGCTGTTTTAAACAAAATACTTGTAATAAACCCTTTTTTAACTTAAATTATTTAAATTATTTTGATTATTGGTATAAATAATCATGTAATACATCATACAGCTAATTAAGTAAACCTATTCGGTTAGGAATGTTAGTTTTAAAGTATTAAAAGTCTTTTTGACGTCAAAATCGGCTGTTTAAGACGAAATACTTGGATAAACATTGTTTATCGTACATTATTATAGTTATCTTGATTTTTGGTATTAAGATTCATGGAATATATCATACAGCTAATTAAATAAACGTTTTCGGTCAGTAAATATTAGTTTTAAAGTATTAAAACTCTTTTTTACGTCAAAATTGGCTGTTTAAAACTAATTACTTGCAATAAACATTGTTTATTGTAATTTTTTTGATTTATTATGATTTTTAGTAAAAGTATTTTTGTAATATTTCGTAAAGTTAATTTAATTAACGTCTTTGAGTAAAAATATTAGTTTTAATGTAGTAAAACTTCTTTTGAGTTCAATATCGGCTGTTAAAGACAAAATACTTGCAATAAACATTGTTCATCGTATATTATTTAAGTAATTGCGATTATAGGATATAATATTCTTGCAATTTTTTGTACAGCTATGTGAATAATTTTCTTTGGTTAGTAATCTAACTTTAAACATATTTAAACTACTATAGACGTTATAAAATGTTCTTTAAACCAAAATACTACTATTAAACCCTTTTAAACATTCACTATTTGAATTATTTTTATTATTGGTATTAATATTCATGTAATACATCAAACAGCTAATTAAATAAACTTATCCGGTTAGGAATATTAGTTTTAAAGTACTAAAACTCTTTTTTACGACAAAATCGGCTGTTTGAAACGAATACTTGCAATAAACATTGTTTATCTTACATTATGTGAGTTATTTCGAATTTTGGTTATAATATTCTTGTAAAATTTTGTACAGGTAATTTAATAAATATCTTCGATTAAAAATACTAGTTTTAAAGTATAAAAACTCCGTTTGACGTCAAAATCGGCTGTTTAAAACGAAATACTTGTAGAATCATTGTTTATCGTACATTATTACATTTATTATGATTTTAAAAATTAATTTTCTTGTAATATATCATACAGCTAATTTAATAAACTTATTTGGTTGGGAATATTAGTTTTAACGTATTAAAATTCCTTTTGACGTCAAAAACGGCTGTTTATGACAAATACTTGTAAAAAACATTGTTTCTCGTACATTATTAATTTATTATGATTTTTGGTAATAATATTCTAGTAATATTTTGTAAAGGAAATTTAATAAACGTCTATGGGTTAAAAATATTAGTTTTAATGTATTAAATCTTCTTTTGAGTTCAAAATTGGCTGTTTAAGACGAAATACTTGCAATAAACATTGTTTATCTTTCATTAATTGAGCTATTTTGATTTTTGGTAATATTATTCTTGTAATATTTCATAAAAGTAACTTTTATGAAACGGCTGTTTAAGACAAAATACTCGCACTTTACATTGTTTATCGTACATTATTTGAGTCATTCGATTTAATTATAATATTCTTGTAATTTTTTGTACAGCTATGTTTATATACTTCTTTGGTTAGTAATCTAACTTTAAACATATTAAAAGTACTATAGACGTCCTAAAAGGTTGTTTCAATCAAAATACTTGTATTAAACGCTTTTTAATGTACATTACTTATATATTTTGATTATTGGTATTGATATTATGTTAATATATCATACAGCTAATTAAATAAACCTATTCGGTTAGAAATATTAGTTTTAATGATTTAAAAACATTTTTGACGTCAAAATCGGCTGTTTAAGACGAAATACTTTGAATAAACATTGTTTATCATACACTATTTGATTTATTATGATTTTGTTAATAATATTCTTGTCATATTTCGTAAAAGTAATTAAATAAGTATCTTCGGTTAAAAATACTATTTTTAAATATAAAAACTCCTTTTAACGTCAAAATCGGCTGACTAAGACGAAATACTTGCATAAACATTGTTTATCGTACATTATTACAGTAATTATGATTTTTATTATTAATATTCTTGTAATATATCATACAGCTAATTAAATTAACTTATTAGGTTAGTAATATCAGTTTGAACGTATTAAAACTCCTTTTAACGTCAAAAACGGCTGTTTAAGACAAAATACTTGCAATAAACATTGTTATCGTACATTATTAGATTAATTATGATTTTTGGTAATAATATTCTATTAATATTTCGTAAAGGTAATTTAATAAACGTCTTTGGATAAAAATATGAGTTTTAAAATATTCAAATTCCTTTTGAGTTCAAAATCGGCTGTTTAAGACGAAATACTTGCAATGAACATCGTTTATTGCAAATTATTTGAGTCATTATGATTTTTGATAATAATAATGTTGTAATATTTCGTAAAAGGAATTTAATAAACGTCTTTTGGTAAAAATATTAGTTTTAAATTATTAAAACTCCTTTCGACGTCAAAATCGACTGTTTAAGAAGAAATACTCGCAATAAGCATTGTATTTGTCTATTTTTTGAGTTAATTCGATTTTCAGTTATAATATTCTTGTCATACTTTGTACAGGTAATTTATTAAATGTCTTAGGTTAAAAATACTAGTATTAAAACTCCTTTTGACGTTCAAATCGTCTGTTTAAGACGAAATACTTGCAATAAACATTGTTTATCGTACATTATCTGAATTATTATTGTTTTTGGTAATACCATTCTTGAAATATTTCGTAAAGGTAATTGATAAACGTATTCGGATAAAAATAATAGTTTTAATGTGTTAAAACTTCTTTTAAGTTCAAAATCGGCCGTTTAAGACGAAATACTTGCAATAAACATTGTTTATTGTACATTTTTTGAGTTCTTATGATATTTGGTAATAATATTCTTGTAATAATTTGTAAAGGTGATTTAATAAACGTCTTCGAGTAAAGATATTAGTTTTAAAGTATAAAACTCCTTTTGAGTTTAAAATTGGCTGTTTAAGACGAAATACTTGTTATAAACATTGTTTATCGTACATTATTTGAGTTATTTAAATTTTTGGTTATAATATTCTTGTAATTTTTCGTACAGCTATGTTTATACACTTTTTTAGTTAGTAATCCAATTTTAAATATATTAAAAGTACTATTGACGTTATAAACCGCTGTTTCAACCAAAATATTTGTATTAAACCGTTTTTAACGTACATTTTTTGAACTATATTGATTATTGATAATAATATTCATGTAATATATCATACAGCTAATTAAATAAACCTCTTCGCTTAGGAATATTAGTTTTAAAGTATTAAAACTCCTTTTGATGTCAAAATCGGCAGTTTAAGACGATATACTTGCAATAAACATTGTTTATTGTACATTATTGCAGTTATTATGATTTTTGGTATTAATATTCATCAAATATATCATACAGCTAATTAAACAAACCTATACGGTTAGTAATATTAGTTTTTAATTAAAAAAACTCCTTTTAACTTAAAAATCGGCCGTTTAAGACGAAATACTCGCATAAACATTGTTTTTCGTACATTATTACAGTTATTTTGATTTTTGGTATTAATATTCCTGTAATAAATCATAGAGCGAATAAAATAAATTTATTCGGTTCGGAATATTATTTTCAACGTATTAAAACTCCTTTTGACTTCGAAAACGGCTATTTAAAACAAAATACTTGCAATAAACATTGTTTATCGTAAATTATTTGATTTATTATGATTTTTAGTAATAATATTGTTGTAATATTTCGTAAAGTTAATTTAATAAACGTCTTCGGTTGAAAACATTAGTTTCAAAGTATAAAAACTCCTTTCTACGTCAAAATCGAGTGTTAAGGAAGAAATACTTGCAATAAGCATTGTTTTTCGTTTATTATTTGAATTATGTCGATTTTTTGTTATAATATTCTTATCATACTTCGCACATGTAATCTAATAAATGTCTTCGGTTAAAAATAATAGTATTAAAACTCCTTTTGACGTCAAAATCGGCTGTTTAAGACGAAATACTCGCAATAAATATTGTTTATTGTACATTATTAGAGTTATTATAATTTTTGGTATTAATATTGTTGTAATGTATCATACAGCTAATTAAATAAACCTATTTGGTAAGGAATATTAGTTTTAAAGTATTAAAACTCCTTTTGACGTCAAAATCGGCTGTTTAAGACAAAATACTTGCAGTAAACATTGTTTATTGTACATTATTTGACTTATTTCGATTGTTGGTTATAATATTCTTTTATTTTTTTGTACTGCTATGTTTATAAACTTATTTGGTTAGTTAACTAACTTTAAACATATTAAAAGTACTATCGACATTATAAAAAGCTGTTTCAAACAAAATACTTGAATTAAACCCGTTTTAACGTACATTATTTGAATTGTTTTGATTATTGGTAATTATATTCTTATAATATATCATACAGCTTTTTAAATAAACCTATTCGCTTAAGAATATTAGTTTTAAAGTATTAAAACTCCTTTTGACGTCAAAATCGGCTGTTTAAGACGAAATACTCGCATAAACATTGTTTATAGCTCATTATTACAGTTATTATGATTTTTGGTATTAATATTCTTGTAATATTTTGTAAAAGTAATTTAATAAACATCTTCTGGTAAAAATATTAGTTTTATTTTATTTAAACTTCTTTTGAGTTCAAAATCGGCTGTTTAAGACGAAATACTTGCAATAAACATTGTTTATCGTATATTATTTGAGTTATTGCGATTTTATGTTATAATATTCTTGCAATTTTTCGTACAGCTATGTTAATAAACTTCTTCGGTTAGTAATTTAACTTTAAACATATTGAAACTACTATAGATGTTTTAAAAGGTTGTTTCAACCAAAATACTTGTTTTAAACCTGTTTTAAAGTACACTATTTAAATTACTTTGATTATTGGTAGAAATGTTCATGTAATATATCTTACAGCTAATTAAATAAACTTATTTGGTTAGGAATATTAGTTTTAAAGTATTAAAACTCCGTTTGACGTAAAAATCGGCTGTTTAAGACAAAATACTTGCATTAAACATCGTTTAACTTTTAATATTAGACTTATTTCGATTTTTGGTAATAATATGATTGTAATATTTCATAAAATTAATTAAAATAATTCCTTCGGTTAGGTATTTTAGTTTTAAAATATTAAAATTCTTTTTGACGTCAAATTAGGCTGTTTAAGACTAAATATCTGCAGTAAACCTTGTTAATCGTACATTATTTGAGTTATTTCGATTTTTGGTTGAAATACTTGTAATTTTTTTTACAGCTATGTTTATAAACTTCTTTGGTTAGTAATCCAATAATAATAATAATCGATTAATAATAATAATAATAAGGCCCGCTATCAGCCGAGATAGGCTATGCGTGTTGTGAACAGAGAAGAAAAAAAAAAAAAAAAAAGTACAAGTTTAAAAAAAAAAAAAAAAAAAAAATAATTAAATTCATTCTGCTTCCTATTTCTTCATCTTCTTCTTCGTTTTTCTCAAATATTCCTTTTCTCTTTCTTGCAATCTTTTGTGTATAGTTGATCTCCATTTGGCACGGTCATTTGCAAGCAACTCCCAATTATCAGTTCTAATGTTCAACTTTTTAGTTTGCGCTTGTATACATCCTTAAAACGTAATTTTGGACGTCCTCGGTTTCGTTTGCCAACGACCATTTCGCCATTCAATAGAAACTTTGGGATCCGCTCAGTATTCATTCTCAGGATATGACCGAGCCAGCGAAGCCTGCGCTGACTGAGGGTAAAGTACATAGTGGTAAGACCAGTACGTCTCAATACTTCCTCATTGGTGATCTTTTGCTGCCATGTAATTCCAAGGATGCGACGAAGGCATCGTAGGTGGAAGGTATTGATTTTCTTCTCCTGTACGCTAGGTAACGTCCATGTCTCGCTACCGTAAAGCAGAGTACTGCAGACACAGGAACGGTAAACGTTAGCCTTTGTTCAAATGCTTAGCTTTTGGTTATCCCAAACTCTTGCAGTCAAGCGAGCGAAAGTGCCTGATGCTTTGCCATGCGACTATTTATTTCTTTGGCCAATGATGCGTTTGACGCAACATTTGAGCCAAGGTATACAAAGTTATCTACATTCTCGATATCCTTACAATTGATTTTGATTGATGGTAAAATATTTTATCCTTGACTTAGAATTTTAGTCTTCTTAAGGCTTATAGTAAGGCCGAAATCCGAGCATGCCGAAGAAAACTGATTCAGCAGTGTCTGCAGGTCTTGGGCAGAGTGAGCCACGATAGCAGCATCGTCAGCAAATAAAAGATCACGTATGGTGACTTTCTTCAGATTTCGCTTAGCTCTTAGATTTAAAGGGTTGAAAAGGTGTCCGTCAGTTCTTGTATGAAGCTTGATTCCAGTAGTTATTGAATTAAAAGCATGCTTTAATAGCATCGAAAAGAAGATTCCAAACAAAGTTGGAGCAAGTACGCAGCCTTGCTTTACCCCACTTTTGATTTCAAATGAATCAGATACACTACCATCATATTGAATGGTTGCCCTTGTGTTTGTATGAAAAGACTTCACAATACTGAATAATTTTGGAGGACACCCAATTTTCAGCAGTATAGCATATAGTCCTTCTCTACTTACCAAGTCAAAGGCTTTAGTGAGGTCAATGAAAGCGATGTACAAAGGCATGTTCTGCTCATTATATTTCTCTTGTAACTGACGTACAGAAAAAATCATGTCGGTGGTAGATCTTTTAGACCTAAATCCACATTGAGACTCAGGATATACTCTTTCAGCCAGCTTCTGAATACGAGGAAGAACCACTCTTGCAAAAACTTTACCAGCAATCGCAAGAAGAAAAATTCCCCTGTAACTATTGCAGTCCGATCTGGAACCCTTGTTTTTATATAAGACTATGATCTTAGCATCACGCATGTCTTGTGGCACTATACCTTCTCTCCAACATTTGGCTAAAATATCATGTAAATGAGGTAACAAGCATGACTTACAATTGCGGTTCAAGTCCGCTGGTATGCCGTCACTACCTGGAGCTTTCCACGGAGCCATCATATCAATGGCTTTACTGAGTTCTTCAGTAGTTGGTACGCTATCCAGGTCATCCATCATTAATAGACTATCCATTCTGTTAAGGGCATCATTAGTAACAATATTCTGTGTAGAATACAGAAGGGAAAAGTGTTGAACCCATCTACTCAACTGTTCATTCCTACTGTGTAAGATTTCACCAGTCTCAGATAACAAAGGTGATATTGACCTCTTTGTTGGTCCAACTGCTTTTCTTATTCCTTCGTAGACTGATTTGGTATCTCCTCTGTCAGCAGCAGCCTGAATACGGGCACTAGCCTTTAATCAAAACTCAGTAGCACATTTTCTAGCTGCCCTCCGAAAAATTTTTCTGGTTTCACGAAGTCTATTAAGACACGTGTTACTTGGGTCACGTTGATAATCAACATGAGCCTGTCGCTTTTTCTTTAAAAGAGGAGATAAAATATTGATAGTTTCTTCGAACCAGTCTTTGTTGGCATGTTTGTTCTTTCCAAAAGTTTCAAAGGCATTCTGATATATACTTTTTTCGATCCTAGACCAAGACTCAGAAGCAGATGTGTCCGACGAAGAGACAGATGGCATCAGAGTTGAGAACTTTTTGATATTTTCCTTGTCCCGCATTGCACCTACATTTAGTCGAACTTTACGAGATAAATTGTTTGAATTGTGCATGAACTTTTTTGAGATGTGCATTTTACAGCAGACCAAAGAATGATCGCTGTTGCAGTCTGCGCTTTCATATGATCTAGTTAACAGAACATCGTTAATACGATGGCGTCTCACTAAGATATGGTCTAATTGGTGCCAGTTTTTAGAACGGGGATGTCTCCAAGATACTTTATGCTGCCATTTAGTTTTAAAAAATGAATTGGTAACACAGAGGTTCTGTTTATGACAAAACTCTAAAAGGCGTTGACCATTAGAATTCATTCTTCAAAAACCAAAATGTCCTAGACAGGAAGCCCAAGAGTCGTGATCAGATCCAACTCTTGCATTAAAATCACCCAGAATAACAAGTTGGTCGTTTTTTGGCAATTCATTCACTTCGAGATTTAACTTTTCATAAAAAGTATCTTTAATTTGCTCGTCAGTGTATAGCGTATGCGCATATACACTGATAAGGGTCGCTGTTCCTTTTTTGTTGTGTAAACGTTGAGTAGCAATACGTTCGTTTCCGTCACCGACTTCTACATGTTATAAGAGTGTATTCTTGACAGCAAAACCAACACCATATTCTTTACGTTCTTCAAAAGACTTACTAAACCAGAAGAAAGTAATTTTTTTTTCTTTAATTGAGCCTTGACCAGCAAGGCGCGTTTCTTGAAGAGCTGCAATATCAACTTTAAGACGAAGAAGTTCGTTCTTTAGAATAGCAGTTTTTCTTGCATCATTTATGTTTTCGGGGTCCATACCAGTAGTCATGGTACGAACGTTCCAGCTTCCCAGTTTAAGAGTGGGTCTCTTTTTAAGTTTATGTTTGTCAGGTGACATAGTTTCAGTTTACTTTTCACTTAAAGCTATCCCCATTCACCCAATGAGGAAGGTAAACTGTGGCGGAACAACACCTTATTGGCTGAGGGCTGCTCAGGTTAAGGCAGGCGGTGGTTGTTCAGTGGAACTAAACAATTCCTCCTACCGACGAATACGACCCCTGGCGCCTAACCTTTCGCCAAACAGGATTAGGCTTATCACCGGTAACTGCCGTTTTCCGTGTTGTGTCTTCGCGAAAAACCTGCGAAGCTGGAGTAAACCTCTCCAAGCACAAAGCCAGGGCATAACATTGAGATTCCAGCTGTTGCCCATGCAGCAGGATCTCAATCTCCTTAGTGAGAAGAGCTCAGCGAAACAGCAAAGCTGATACAGCCAAGATTCATCATTGTCGCAAGAGCTGCCGGAATGACATTGAATACAAATCAGACCGCTTACGTGGCTACGACTACGGCTTTTTGATCAGAGTTTTGCATCTCCTAGAGAAATAGAAGTACAGTTCTTCGGAGTTTCGTCTACCCCCGTGTTTAAGACTTTACCATGTCTGATTTTTCCTCAGGGTTTACTCCCAAAGCCTTTGCTTAGCAAAAAGCAACCACAAGGCAGTGGTGGTCGGCAAAGGTTTTACAGATCTGATGCTAAATCAGCTCCAACCCCAAGGGGAGATCATGAAACTTCTTCAGGGATCTTCTGTGTCATCTTTGTGATCTTCTGTGTCATCTTTGTGATCATCTTTGTGATCATCATATTTCGATTAATAATACCTTTCTTTTATTAAGAAAACCTTATTCAATATATTTGAATGTATTCAATATATTGATTATTGATATTAATATTCATGTAATATATCATACAGCTAATTAAATGAACCTATTCGGTTAGGAATACTAGTTTTAAAGCATTAAAACTATTTTTGACGTCAAAATTGGCTGTTTAAGGCTAGCAATTAACATTGTTTATCGTAAATTATTTGAGTTATTTCATTTTTTGGTTATATTATTCTTGAGATATTTCCTACAGATGAATTTTTAAACGATTTCGATTAAATATATTAGTTTTAAAGTACTTAAACTCTATTTGACGTCAAAATCAGCTGTTTAATTAGAAATACTTGGAATAAAGATTGTTTCTCGTACATTATTTGATTTATAATGATTTTTGGTTATAATACTTGTAATATTTCGTAAAGGTATATTTAATAAACGTCTTCAGGTAAAAATATTAGTTTTAATGTATTAAAACTCCTTCTGAGTTCGAAATCGGCTGTTCAAGACGAAATACATGCAATAAACATTGTTTACCGTATATTATTTGAGTTATTGCGATTTTAGGTTATATTATTCTTATAATTTTTCGTATAGCTATGTGATTAATTTTCTTTGGTTAGTAATTTAACTTTAAACATATTTAAACTACAATAGACGTTATTAAAGGCTGTTTCAACTAAAATACGTGTATTAAACACTTTTTAATGTAAACTATTTAAATTATTTTGATTATTGGTATAAATCTTCATGTAATATAACATACACCTAATTATATAAACCTATTCGGTTAGGAATATTAGTTTTGAAGTATTAAAACTCTTTTTGAATCAAAATCGGCTGTTTAAGACAAAATACTTGTAGTAAACATTGTTTATTGTAAATTATTTGACTTATTTCGATTTTTGATTATAATATTCTTGTAATTTTTCGTACAGTTATGTTTATAAATTTCTTTGGTTATTAATCTAACTTAAAACATATTAAAAGTACTATTGACTTTATAAAAGGCTGTTTCAAACAAAATAATTGAATTAAACTATTTTTAACGTACATTATTTGAATTATTTTGATTATCGGTATTAATATTCTAATAATATATCATACAGCTAATTAAATAAATCTTTTTGAGTAAAAATATTAGTTTTAAAGTACTAAAACTCCTTTTGACGTCTAAATCGGCTGTAAAATACGAAATACTTGGAATAAACATTGTTTCTCGTACATTATTTGATTCATTATGATTTTTTGTTATAATACTTGTAATATTTCGTAAAGGTATATTTAATAAACGTCTTCAGGTAAAAATATTAGTTTTAATGTATAAAAAATCCTTCTGAGTTCAAAATCGGCTGTTCAAGACGAAATACATGCAATAAACATTGTTTACCGTATATTATTTGAGTTTTTGCGATTTTAGGTCATAATTTTCTTGTAATTTTTGGTACAGCTATGTTTATAATATTCTTTGGTTAGTAATCTAACTTTAAACATATTGAAACTACAATAGACGTTATAAAAGGCTGTTTCAACTAAAATACTTGTATTAAACCCTTTTTAACGTAAATTATTTAAATTATTTTAATTATTGGTATAAATATTCATGTAATATATCATACAGCTAATTAAATAAACCTATTCGGTTAGGAATGTTAGTTTTAAAGTATTAAAAGTCTTTTTGACGTCAAAATCGGCTGTTTAAAACGAAATACTTGCAATAAACATTGTTTATCGTACATTATTTGAGTTTTTTCGAATTTTGGTTAAATTATTTTTTTAATATTTTCTACAGGTAATTTAATAAATATCTTTGGTTAAAAATACTATTTTTGAAAGGTAAAAACTCCCTTTGACGTCAAAAACGACAGTTTAATACAAAATACTTGCAATAAACATTGTTTCTCGTACATTATATGATTTATTATAATTTTTATTAATGATATTTTTCTAATATTTCGTAAAAGTAATATAATAAACGTCTTCGGTAAAAATATTAGTTTAATTGTATTAAAACTTCTGTTGAGTTCAAAATCGGCTGTTTATGACAAAATACTTGCAATAAACACTGTTTATCTTATATTATTTGAGTTATTGCGATTTTAGGTTATAATATTCTTGTAATTTTTCGTACAGCTATGTTTATAAACTTCTTTCGTTAGTAATCTAACTTTAAACTTATTAAAAGTACTATAGACGTTATAAAATGCTGTTTCAAACTAAATACTTGTATTAAACTCTTTTTAACGTACACTATTTCAATTTTTTTGATTATTTGTATCTATATTTTATAATATATCATAAAGCTAATTAAAGGAACCTATTCGGTTAGGAATATAAGTTTTAAAATTTTAAAACTCTTTTTAAGTTCAAAATCGGCAGTTTAAGACGAAATACTTGCAATAAACATTGTGTATCATACATTATTTGAATTATTTCAATTTTTGGTTATAATATTCTTGTAATTTTTCGTACAGCTATGTTTATAAACTTCTTTGGTTACTAATTTAAGTTTAAACATATTAAAAGTACTATAGACGTCATAAAAGGCTGTTTTAAACAAAACACTTGTATTAAACCCTTTTAAACGTACATTATTTTAATTATTTTGATTATTGGTATTAAAATATTTTTATATATCATACAGCTGGTTAAATAAACGTTTTCGGGTAAAAATATTAGTTTTAAAGTACTTAAACTCTTTTTGATGTCTAAATCGGCTGTTTAATACGAAATACTTGGAATAAACATTGTTTCTCGTACATCATATGATTTATTATGATTTTTGGTTATAATACCTGTAATATTTTGAAATGGTAATTTAATAAACGTCTTCAGGTAAAATTATTAGTTTTAATGTATTAAAACTCCTTCTGAGTTCAAAATCGGCTGGTCAAGACGAAATATATGCAGTAAACATTGTTTTTATTATATTATTTGAGTTTTTGCGATTTTAGTTCATAATATTCTTATAATTTTTGGTACAGCAATGTTAGTAATCTAACTTTTAACATATTTAAACTACAATAGACGTTATAAAAGGCTGTTTCAACCAAAATACTTATATTAAAATATTTTTAACGTAAATTATTTTAATTATTTTGATTATTAATATAAAAATTCATGTAATATATCATACAGCTAATTAAATAAACCTATTCGGATAGGAATATTAGTTTTAAAGTACTAAAAGTCTTTTTGACGTCAAAATCGGCTTTTTAAGACGAAAGACTTGGATAAACTTTGTTTATCGTACATTATTTGAGTTATTGCGATTTTAGGTTATAATATTCTTGTAATTTTTTGTACAGCTATGTAAACAAACTTCTTTGGTTAGTCATCTAACCTAAACATATTAAAATTACTACAGACGTTATAAAAGGCTGTTTCAACAAAAATACTTGTATTAAACCGTTTTTAACGTAAACTATTTAAATTATTTTGATTTTTGGTATATTTATATATGTTATATGTCATACAGCTAATTAAATAAACCTATTCGTTTAGAAATGAAAGTTTTAAAGTATAAAAACTCCTTTCGACATCAAAAACGGCTGTTTAAGACAAGATACTTGTAAAAAACATTGTTTATTGTACATTATTATAGTTATTATGAATTTTGGTATTAAGATTCATGTAATATATCATAGAGCTAATTAAATAAACTTTTTTGGTTAGTAATATTAGTTTTAAAGTAAAAAAACTCCTTTTGACGTCAAAATCGGCTGTTAAGACAAAATACTTACAAAAAACATTATTTATCGTAAATTATTTGATTTGTTATGATTTTTAGTAAAAATATTTTTGTAATATTTCGTAAAGTTAATTTAATAAACGTCTTTGGGTAAAAATATTAGTTTTAATGTAGTAAAACTTCTTTTGAGTTCAAAATCGGCTGTTAAAGGCTAAATACTTGCAATAAACATTGTTCATCGTATATTATTTAAGTAATTGCGATTATATGATATAATATTCTTATAATTTTTTGTACAGCTATGTTTATAATATTCTTTTGTTAGTAATCTAACTTTAAACATAGTTAAATTACTATAGACGTTATATAATGTTGTTTCAACAAAAATACTTCTATTAAACCCTTTTTAACGTTCTCTATTTAAATTATTTTGATAATTGGTATTAATATTCATGTAATACATCATACAGCTAAATAAAAAAACCTATTCGGTTAGGAATATTAGTTTTAAAGTAGTAAAACTCTTCTTTACGTCAAAATCGGCTGTTTAAAACGAAATACTTGCGATAAACAATGTTTATCGTACATTATTTGAGTTTTTTGAATTTTGGTTAAATTAAACTTGTAATATTTTGTACAGGTAATTTAATAAATATCTTTGTTTAAAAATACTATTTTTAAAGTATAAAAACTCCTTTTGACGTAAAAATCGGCTGTTTAAGACGAAATACTTGCATAAACAATGTTTATCGTACATTATTACATTCTTTATGATTTTTGGTATTATGTTCTTGTTATATATCATACAGCTAATTAAAAAAACTTATTTTGTTGGGAATATTAGTTTCAAAGTATTAAAGCTCCATTTGACGTCAAAAACGGCTGTTTATGACAAAATACTTGTAATAAACATTGTTTCACGTACATTATTTAATTTATTATGATTTTTGGTAATAATATTCTTGTAATATTTTGTAAAGGTAATTTAATAAACGTCTTTGGGTTAAAAATATTAGTTTTAATGTATTAAAACTTCTTTTAAGTTCAAAATTGGCTGTTTAAGATGAAATACTTTCAATAAACCTTGTTTATCGTAAATTTTTTGAGTTTTTGCGATTTTAGGTTATGATTTTATTGTAATTTTTGTAATGGTATTTTAATAAAAGTCTTCGGTTGAAAATATTAGTTTTAAAGTATCAACACTCTTTTCGACGTCAAAATCGAGTGTTAAAAAATAAATACTTGCAATAAGCATTGTTTTTCGTTTATTATTTGAATTATTTCAATTTTTGGTTGTAATATTCTTGTCATGTTTTGTATATGTATTTTAATAAATGTCCTTAGTTAAAATTACTAGTATTAAAACTACTTTTGACGTCAAAATCGGCTGTTTAAGACGAAATACTTGCAATAAACATTGTTTTGGTACATTATTTGAGTTATTTCGATCTTTAGTTATAATATTCTAGTAATTTTTTGTACAGCTATGTTAATAAACTTCTTTGGTTAGAAATCTAACTTTAAACATATTAAAACTACTAGAGACGTTAAAAAAGGCTGTTTCAACCAAAATACTTGTATAAACCCTTTTTAACGTACACTATTTGCAATAATTTGATTATTGTTATTAATATTCATGTAATATATCATACAGCTAATTAAATGAACCATTTTGGTTAGGAATATTTGTTTAAATGCATTAAAACCATTTTTGACGTCAAAATCGGCTTTTAAGACGAAATACTTGAAATTAACATTGTTTATCATACATTATTTGATTTATTATG
Source organism: Thalia democratica (assembly GCF_965202585.1). Classification (NCBI taxonomy): domain Eukaryota; kingdom Metazoa; phylum Chordata; class Thaliacea; order Salpida; family Salpidae; genus Thalia; species Thalia democratica. Next base: position 51,484,701 of record NC_139169.1, on the reverse strand, counting down.
ATTTTGGTAATAATATTCTTGTAATATTTCGTAAAAGTAATTTAATAAACGACTTCGGTTGAAAATATTAATTTTAAAATATTAAAACTCCTTTTGACGTCAAAATAGGCTGTTAAAGACGAAATACTTGCAATAAACATTGTATATCGTATATTATTTGAGTTATAACGATTTTTAATATTCATATTATTGTAATAATTCGTAAACGTAATTTAATAAACGACTTTGGTTAAAAATTTTAGTTTCAACTCCCTTTCACGTCTAAATCAGCTGTTATAGACGAAATACTTGCACTAAACATTATTTATTGTACATTGATAAAGTTATTATAATTTTTGGTATTAATTTTCTTGTAATATATCATACAGCTAATAATATGAACCTATTCGGTTTGGAATATTAGTTTTAAAGCATATGACTTCAAAATTAGCTTTTTAAGACGAAATACTGGCAATAAACATTGTTTATTGTACATTATTTAAATTATTTCGATTTTAGGTTATAATACTTTTGTGATATGTTGTACAGCTGATTTAATAAACGTGTTCGGAGAAATATATTAGTTTAAAGTACTAATATTCCTTTTGACGTCAAAATCGGCTGTTTAATACAAAATACTTGGATTAAACATTGTTTATAAAATATTATTTGATTTATTATGATTTTTGGTAATAATTTTCTCATAATATTTTGCAAAATTAATTTTATAAACGACTTCGATTAAAAATATTAGTTTTTAAGTATTTAAACTTCTTTTGACGTCTAAAGAAGCTGTTATAAACGAAATACTTGCAATGAACATTGTATATCGTACATTATTTGACTTATTTCGATTTTTAGTTATAATATTCTTTTAATATTTCGTAAAGTTAATTTAATAAACGTCTTTGGGTAAAAATATTAGTTTTAATGTATTAAAACTCCTTTTGAGTTCAAAATCGGCTGTATAAGACAAAATACTTGCAATAAACATTGTTCATCGTATATTATTTAAGTAATTGCGATTATAGGATATAATACTCTTGTAATTTTTTGTACAGCTATGTTAATAATATTCTTTGGTTAGTAATCTAACTTTAAACATATTTAAACTACTATAGACGATATAAAATGCTGTTTCAACCAAAATATTTCCATTAAACCCTTTTTAACGTTCACTATTTAAATTATTTTGGTTATTGGTATTAATATTCATGTAATACATCATACAGTAAATTAAATAAACCTATTCGGTTAGGAATATTAGTTTTAAAGTGTTAAAACTCTTTTTTACGTCAAAATCGGCTGTTGAAAGCGAAATACTTGCAATAAACATTGTTTATCGTACTTTATTTGAGTTTTTTCGAATTTTGGTTAAATTATTTTTTTAATATTTTGTACAGGTAATTTAATAAATATCTTTGGTTAAAAATACTATTTTTGAAGGATAAAAACTCCCTTTGACGTAAAAATCGGCTGTTTAAGACGAAATACTTGCATAAACATTGTTTATCGTACATTATTACATTATTTATTATTTTTGTATTAATATTCTTGTAATATATCATACAGCTAATTAAATAAACTTATTTGGTTGGGAATATTAGTTTCAACGTATTAAAACTCCTTTTGATGTCAAAAACGGCTGTTTAAGACAAAATACTTGTAATAAACATTGTATTCGTACATTATTCGATTTATTATGATTTTTACTAATAACATTCTTGTACGATTTCGTAAAGGTAATCTAATAAACGTCTTCGGGTAAAATACTAGTTTTAATTAACTAAATCTCCTTTTGAGTTCAAAATCGGCTGTTTAAGACGAAATACTTGCAATAAACCTTGTTTATCGTAAATCATTTGAGTTATTGCGATTTTAGGTTATAATATTTTTGTAATTTTTTGTACAGCTATATTTATAATATTATTTGGTTAGTAATCTAACTTTAAACATATTGAAACTACTATAGACGTTATAAAAGGCTGTTTCAACCAAAATACTTGTATTAAATTCTTTTTAACGTACACTATTTGTATTATTTTGATTTTTGGTATAAATATTCATGTAATATATTATACAGCTAATTAATTAAACCTATTCGTTTAGGAATATTAGTTTTAAAGTATTAAAACTCTTTTTGACTTTAAAAACGGCTGTTTAAGACAAAATATTTGCAATAACATTGTTTATTGTATATTATTTGATTTATTATAATTTTTTGTAACAATTTTCATGTAATTTTTTATAAAGATAATTTAATAAACGTCTTTGGGTAAATATATTAGTTTCAATGTATTTAAAACTCCTTTTGAGTTCAAAATCGGCTGTTTAGGACGAAACACTTGCAATAAACATTGTTTATCGTACATTATTCGAGTTATTTCAATTTTTTGTTATAATATTCATGTAAATTTTGTAAAGGTATTTTAAAAAACGTCTTCGGTTGAAAATATTAGTTTTAAATTATTAAAACTACTTCGGACAACAAAATCGAGTGTTAAAGAAGAAATACTTGCAATAAGCATTGTTTTTCGTCTATTATTTGAAATATTTCGATTTTTGGTTATTATATTCTTGTCATACTTCGTACTTGTATTTTAATAAATGTCCTCAGTTAAAAATACTAGTATTAAAACTCCTTTTGACGTCAAAATCGGCTGTTTAAGACGAAATACTTGCAATAAACATTGTTTATCGTACATTATTTGAGTTATTTCGATTTTTAGTTATAATATTATTGTAGTTTTTTGTACAGCTATGTTAATAAACTTTTTTAGTTAGTAATCTAACTTTAAACATATTGAAACTACTATATACGTTATAAAAGGCTGTTTCGACCAAAATACTTGTATTAAACCCTTTTTAACGTACACTATTTGCGATATTTTGATTATTGTTATTAATATTCATGTAATATATCATACAGCTAATTTATTGAACCTTTTTGGTTAGGAATATTAGTTTTAATAAAATTAAAACATTTTTGACGTCAAAATCGGCTGTTTAAGACGAAATACTTTGAATAAACATTGTTTATCATACACTATTTGATTTATTATGATTTTGTTAATAATATTCTTGTAATATTTCGTAAATGTAATTTAATAAACGACTTCGGTTAAATATACTAGTTTTCAAGTATTCAAACTAAACTAAAATTAAAGGATTAAAACTTCTTATGACGTTCATATTGGCTGTTAAAGACGAAATACTTCCAATAAGGATTGTATATCGTATATTATTTGAGTTATAACGATTTTTTGTATTAATATTATTGTAGTATTTTGTAAAAGTAATTCAATAAACGACTTTGGTTAAAAATATTTGTTTTAATGTAATAAAACTCCTTTTCACGTCTAAATCGGCTGTTTAAGAAGAAATACTTGCATTAAACATTGTTTATTGTTTATTATTTGACTTAATTTGATTTTTGGTTATAATAATATCGTAATTTTTCGTACAGCTTTGTTATAAACTTCTTTGGTTAGTAATCTAATTTGAACCATATTAGAAGTACTATAGACGTTATAAAAGGCTGTTTCAACCAAAATATTTGTAATAAACCATTTTTAACGTACACTCTTTGAATTATTTTGATCCTTGATATTTAAATTCATGTAATATATCACAGAGCTAATTAAATAAACCTTTTCGGTTAGGAATATTAGTTTTAAAGTATAAAAACTCTTTTTAACGTCCAAATAGGCTGTTTAAAACAAAATATTTGCAATAAACATTGTTTATCGTACATAACTATTTCGAGTCTTAGTTATAATATTCTTGTAATATTTTGTACAGGTAAGTTAATAAATATCTTTGTTTAAAAATACTATTTAGTTTAAACTTATTAAAACTCCTTTGACGTCAAAAACGGCTGTTTAAGACAAAATACTTGTAATAAACATTGTATTTCGTATATTATTTGATTTATTATGATTTTTGCTAATAATATTCTTGTAATATTTCGTAAAGGTAATTTAATAAACGTCTTTGGGTAAAAGTATTAGTTTCAATGTATTAAAACGCCTTTTGAGCTCGAAATCGGCTGTTCAAGACGAAATACATGCAATAAACATTGTTTACCGTATATTATTTGAGTTATTGCGATTTTAGGTTATATTATTCTTATAATTTTTCGTATAGCTATGTGATTAATTTTCTTTGGTTATTAATTTAACTTTAAACATATTTAAACTACAATAGACGTTATTAAAGGCTGTTTCAACTAAAATACGTGTATTAAACACTTTTTAATGTAAACTATTTAAATTATTTTGATTATTGGTATAAATCTTCATGTAATATAACATACACCTAATTATATAAACCTATTCGGTTAGGAATATTAGTTTTGAAGTATTAAAACTCTTTTTGAATCAAAATCGGCTGTTTAAGACAAAATACTTGTAGTAAACATTGTTTATTGTAAATTATTTGACTTATTTCGATTTTTGATTATAATATTCTTGTAATTTTTCGTACAGTTATGTTTATAAATTTCTTTGGTTATTAATCTAACTTAAAACATATTAAAAGTACTATTGACTTTATAAAAGGCTGTTTCAAACAAAATACTTGAATTAAACTATTTTTAACGTACATTATTTGAATTATTTTGATTATCGGTATTAATATTCTAATAATATATCATACAGCTAATTAAATAAATCTTTTTGAGTAAAAATATTAGTTTTAAAGTACTAAAACTCCTTTTGACGTCTAAATCGGCTGTAAAATACGAAATACATTCAATAAACATTGTTTACCGTACATTATTTGATTCATTATGATTTTTGGTTATAATACTTGTAATATTTCGTAAAGGTATATTTAATAAACGTCTTCAGGTAAAAATATTAGTTTTAATGTATAAAAAATCCTTCTGAGTTCAAAATCGGCTGTTCAAGACGAAATACATGCAATAAACATTGTTTACCGTATATTATTTGAGTTTTTGCGATTTTAGGTCATAATTTTCTTGTAATTTTTGGTACAGCTATGTTTATAATATTCTTTGGTTAGTAATCTAACTTTAAACATATTGAAACTACAATAGACGTTATAAAAGGCTGTTTCAACTAAAATACTTGTATTAAACCCTTTTTAACGTAAATTATTTAAATTATTTTAATTATTGGTATAAATATTCATGTAATATATCATACAGCTAATTAAATAAACCTATTCGGTTAGGAATGTTAGTTTTAAAGTATTAAAAGTCTTTTTGACGTCAAAATCGGCTGTTTAAAACGAAATACTTGCAATAAACATTGTTTATCGTACATTATTTGAGTTTTTTCGAATTTTGGTTAAATTATTTTTTTAATATTTTCTACAGGTAATTTAATAAATATCTTTGGTTAAAAATACTATTTTTGAAAGGTAAAAACTCCCTTTGACGTCAAAAACGACAGTTTAATACAAAATACTTGCAATAAACATTGTTTCTCGTACATTATATGATTTATTATAATTTTTATTAATGATATTTTTCTAATATTTCGTAAAAGTAATATAATAAACGTCTTCGGTAAAAATATTAGTTTAATTGTATTAAAACTTCTGTTGAGTTCAAAATCGGCTGTTTATGACAAAATACTTGCAATAAACATTGTTCATCGTATATTATTTAAGTAATTGCGATTATAGGATATAATACTCTTGTAATTTTTTGTACAGCTATGTTAATAATATTCTTTGGTTAGTAATCTAACTTTAAACATATTTAAACTACTATAGACGTTATAAAATGCTGTTTCAACCAAAATATTTCTATTAAACCCTTTTTAACGTTCACTATTTAAATTATTTTGGTTATTGGTATTAATATTCATGTAATACATCATACAGTAAATTAAATAAATCTATTCGGTTAGGAATATTAGTTTTAAAGTGTTAAAACTCTTTTTTACGTCAAAATCGGCTGTTGAAAGCGAAATACTTGCAATAAACATTGTTTATCGTACTTTATTTGAGTTTTTTCGAATTTTGGTTAAATTATTTTTTTAATATTTTGTACAGGTAATTTAATAAATATCTTTGGTTAAAAATACTATTTTTGAAGGATAAAAACTCCCTTTGACGTAAAAATCGGCTGTTTAAGACGAAATACTTGCATAAACATTGTTTATCGTACATTATTACATTATTTATGATTTTTGGATTAATATTCTTGTAATATATCATACAGCTAATTAAATAAACTTATTTGGTTGGGAATATTAGTTTCAACGTATTAAAACTCCTTTTGATGTCAAAAACGGCTGTTTAAGACAAAATACTTGTAATAAACATTGTATTCGTTCATTATTCGATTTATTATGATTTTTACTAATAACATTCTTGTACGATTTCGTAAAGGTAATCTAATAAACGTCTTCGGGTAAAATACTAGTTTTAATTAACTAAATCTCCCTTTAAGTTCAAAATCGGCTGTTTAAGACGAAATACTTGCAATAAACCTTGTTTATCGTAAATCATTTGAGTTATTGCGATTTTAGGTTATAATATTTTTGTAATTTTTTGTACAGCTATATTTATAATATTATTTGGTTAGTAATCTAACTTTAAACATATTGAAACTACTATAGACGTTATAAAAGGCTGTTTCAACCAAAATACTTGTATTAAATTCTTTTTAACGTACACTATTTGTATTATTTTGATTTTTGGTATAAATATTCATGTAATATATCATACAGCTAATTAATTAAACCTATTCGTTTAGGAATATTAGTTTTAAAGTATTAAAACTCTTTTTGACTTTAAAAACGGCTGTTTAAGACAAAATATTTGCAATAACATTGTATATTGTATATTATTTGATTTATTATAATTTTTTGTAACAATTTTCATGTAATTTTTTATAAAGATAATTTAATAAACGTCTTTGGGTAAATATATTAGTTTCAATGTATTTAAAACTCCTTTTGAGTTCAAAATCGGCTGTTTTGGACGAAACACTTGCAATAAACATTGTTTATCGTACATTATTCGAGTTATTTCAATTTTTTGTTATAATATTCATGTAAAATTTGTAAAGGTATTTAAAAAACGTCTTCGGTTGAAAATATTAGTTTTAAATTATTAAAACTCCTTCGGACAACAAAATCGAGTGTTAAAGAAGAAATACTTGCAATAAGCATTGTTTTTCGTCTATTATTTGAAATATTTCGATTTTTGGTTATTATATTCTTGTCATACTTCGTACTTGTATTTTAATAAATGTCCTCAGTTAAAAATACTAGTATTAAAACTCCTTTTGACGTCAAAATCGGCTGTTTAAGACGAAATACTTGCAATAAACATTGTTTATCGTACATTATTTGAGTTATTTCGATTTTTAGTTATAATATTATTGTAGTTTTTTGTACAGCTATGTTAATAAACTTTTTTAGTTAGTAATCTAACTTTAAACATATTGAAACTACTATAGACGTTATAAAAGGCTGTTTCGACCAAAATACTTGTATTAAACCCTTTTTAACGTACACTATTTGCGATATTTTGATTATTGTTATTAATATTCATGTAATATATCATACAGCTAATTTATTGAACCTTTTTGGTTAGGAATATTAATTTTAATGAAATTAAAACATTTTTGACGTCAAAATCGGCTGTTTAAGACGAAATACTTTGAATAAACATTGTTTATCATACACTATTTGATTTATTATGATTTTGTTAATAATATTCTTGTAATATTTCGTAAATGTAATTTAATAAACGACTTCGGTTAAATATACTAGTTTTCAAGTATTCAAACTAAACTAAAATTAAAGGATTAAAACTTCTTATGACGTTCATATTGGCTGTTAAAGACGAAATACTTCCAATAAGGATTGTATATCGTATATTATTTGAGTTATAACGATTTTTTGTATTAATATTATTGTAGTATTATGTAAAAGTAATTCAATAAACGACTTTGGTTAAAAATATTTGTTTTAATGTAATAAAACTCCTTTTCACGTCTAAATCGGCTGTTTAAGAAGAAATACTTGCATTAAACATTGTTTATTGTTTATTATTTGACTTAATTTGATTTTTGGTTATAATAATATCGTAATTTTTCGTACAGCTTTGTTATAAACTTCTTTGGTTAGTAATCTAATTTGAACCATATTAGAAGTACTATAGACGTTATAAAAGGCTGTTTCAACCAAAATATTTGTAATAAACCATTTTTAACGTACACTCTTTGAATTATTTTGATCCTTGATATTTAAATTCATGTAATATATCACAGAGCTAATTAAATGAACCTTTTCGGTTAGGAATATTAGTTTTAAAGTATAAAAACTCTTTTTAACGTCCAAATAGGCTGTTTAAAACAAAATATTTGCAATAAACATTGTTTATCGTACATAACTATTTCGAGTTTTAGTTATAATATTCTTGTAATATTTTGTACAGGTAAGTTAATAAATATCTTTGTTTAAAAATACTATTTAGTTTAAACTTATTAAAACTCCTTTGACGTCAAAAACGGCTGTTTAAGACAAAATACTTGTAATAAACATTGTATCTCGTATATTATTTGATTTATTATGATTTTTGCTAATAATATTCTTGTAATATTTCGTAAAGGTAATTTAATAAACCTCTTTGGGTAAAAGTATTAGTTTCAATGTATTAAAACGCCTTTTGAGCTCAAAATCGGCTGTTTAAGACGAAATACTTGCAATAAACATTGTTTATCGTATATTATTTGAGGTATTGCGATTTTAGGTTATAATATTTTTGTAAATTTTCGTACAGCTATGTTAATAATATTCTTTGGTTAGTAATCTAATTTTAAACATATTGAAACTACTAAAGAAGTTATAAAAGGCTGTTTCAACCAAAATACTTGTATTATTTTTTTTTTAACGTACACTATTTAAATTATTTTGGTTATTGGTATTAATAATAATGTAATATATCATACACCTAATTAAATAAACCTATTCGGTTAGGAATGTTAGTTTTGAAGTTTTAAAACTCTTTTGAAGTCAAAATCGGCTGTTGAAGACGAAATACTTGTAGTAAACATTGTTTATTGTAAATTATTTGTCTTATTTCGATTTTTGATTATAATATTCTTGTAATTTTTTGTACAGCTATGTTTATAAACTTCTTTGGTTAGTAATCTAACTTAAAACATATTAAAAGTACTATTGACTTTATAAAAGGTTGTTTCAAACAAAATACTTGAATTAGACAATTTTTAACGCACATTATTTGAATTATTTTTTATTATCGGTATTAATATTCTAATAATATATCATACAGCAAATTAAATAAACGTTTTCGGGTAAAAATATTAGTTTTAAAGTACTAAAACTCCTTTTGACGTAAAAATCGACTGTAAAATACGAAATACTTGGAATAAACATTGTTTCTCGTATATCTTTGATTTATTATGATTTTTGGTTATAATACTTGTAATAATTTGTAAAGGTAATTTAATTAACGTCTTCAGGTAAAGATATTAGTTTTAATGTATTAAAACTTCTTCTGAGTTCAAAATCGGCTGTTCAAGACGAAATACATGCAATAAACATTTTTTACCGTATATTATTTGAGTTTTTGCGATTTTATGTCATAATATTCTTGTAATTTTTGGTACAGCTTTGTTAATAATATTCTTTGGTTAGTAATCTAACTTTAAACATATTGAAACTACAATAGACGTTATACAAGGCTCTTTCAACCAAAATACTTGTATTAAACCCTTTTTAACGTAAATTATTTAAATTATTTTGATTATTGGTATAAATATTCATGTAATATATCAAACAGCTAATTAAATAAACCTATTCGGTTAGGATTATTAGTTTCAATGTATTAAAACTCCTTTTGACGTCAAAAACGACTGATTAAAACAAAATACTTGCAATAAACATTGTTTCTCGTACATTATATGATTTATTATAATTTTTGATATGGTTTTCTTGTAATATTTCGTATAAGTAATCTAATAAACGTCTTGGGTAAAAATATTAGTTTTATTGTATTAAAACTTCTTTTAAGTTCAAAATCGGCTGTTTATGACGAAATACTTGCAATAAACACTGTTTATCATATATTATTTGAGTTATTGCGATTTTAGGTTAGAATATTCTTGTAATTTTTCGTACAGCTATGTTTATTAACTTCTTTAGTTAGTAATCTTACTTTAAACTTATTAAAAGTACTATAGACGTTATAAAAGGCTGTTTTAAACAAAATACTTGTAATAAACTCTTTTTAATGTCCACTATATCATTTATTTTTATTATTTGTATTTTTATTGCATCATAAAGCTAATTAAATGAACCTATTCGGTTAGGAATATAAGTTTTAAAGTTTTAAAACTCTTTTTTATTTCAATATCGGCCATTTAAGACGAAATACTTGCAATAAACATAGTGTATCATACATTAATAAACTTATTTAAATTTTTTGTTATAATATTCTTGTAATTTTTCGTACAGCTATGTTTATAAACTTCTTTGGTTACTAATCCAACTTTAAACAAATTAAAAGTACTATAGACGTCATAAATGGCTGTTTTAAACAAAACACTTGTATTAAACCCTTTTAAACGTATATTATTTTAATTAATTTGATTATTGGTATTAAAATATTTATAATATATCATACAGCTAATTAAATAAACGTTTTCGGGTAAAAATATTAGTTTTAAAGTACTAAAACTCTTTTTTACGTCAAAATCGGATGTTTAATACGAAATACTTGGAATAAACATTGTTTCTCGTACATTTTTGATTTATTATGATTTATGGTTATAATACTTGTAATATTTTGTAAAGGTAATTTAATAAACGTCTTCAGGTAAAAATATTATTTTTAATGTATTAAAACTCTTTTTGAGTTCAAAATCGGCTGTTCAAGACGAAAAACATGAAGTAAACATTGTTTATCGTATATTATTTAAGTTTTTGCAATTTTAGTTCATAATATTCTCGTAATTTTTGGTACAACAATGTTAATAATATTCTTTGGTTAGTAATCTAACTTTAAACATATTGAAACTACAATAGACGTTATAAAAGGCTGTTTCAACCAAAATACTTGTATTAAACCCTTTTTAAATTAAATAATTTAAATTATTTTGATTATTGGTATAAATAATCATGTAATATATCATACAGCTAATTAAGTAAACCTATTCGGTTAGGAATATTAGTTTTAAAGTATTAAAAGTTTTTTTGACGTCAAAATCGGCTGTTTAAGACGAAATACTTGGATAAACATTGTTTATCGTACATTATTATAGTTATTTTGATTTTTGTTATTAAGATTCATGGAATATATCATACAGCTAATTAAATAAACGTTTTCGGATAAAAATATTAGTTTTAAAGTAGTGAAACTCTTTTTGACGGCTGTTTAAGACGAAATACTTGCAGTAAACTTTGTTTATTGCACATTTTTTGAGTTATTTCGAACTTGGTGATAATATTCTTGTAATATTTTGTACAGGTAATTTAATAAAAATCTACAGTTAAAACTACTAGTTTAAAAGTATTGAAACTCCTTTTGATGTGAAAATCGGCTGATTAAGACGAAAAACTTGCATTAACATTGTTTATCGTACATTATTACAGTTATTATGATTTTTAATATAAAAGTTTTATTTATAAAACTGTCGATTCGAACGACAAAAAGAGTTTTTTTACTTTAAAACTAATATTTTTAACCGTAGTCGATTATTAAATTACTTTTACGATATATTACAAGAACATTATTACCAAAAATCATAATAAATCAAATAATGTATAATACACAATGTTTATTCTAAGTATTTCGTATAAAACAGCCGATTTTAAGGTCAAAAGTAGTTTTAATACTTTAAAACTAATATTTTTCGCCGAAAACGTTTATTTAATTAGCTGTATGATATATTTATGAATATTAATACTAATAATCAAAATAATTTAAATAATGTACATTAAAAAAAGTTTAATACAAGTGTTTTGTTTGAAACAGCCTTTTATGACGACTATAGTACTTTTAATATGTTTAAAGTTGGGTTACTAACCATAAAAGTTATAAAAATACCTTTACAAAAATTACAAGAATATTATAACCAAAAGTCGAAATAACTCAAATGATGTACAATAAACAAAGTTTACTGCAAGTATTTAGTCTTAAACAGCCAATTTGGACGTCAAAAGGAGTTTTGATACTGTTCAACGAATACTGCTAATCGAATAGGTTCATTTAATTAGCTGTATGATATATTATAAGAATATTAATACCAATAACCAAAAAAATTCAAATATTGTACGTTAAAACGGGTTTAATACAAGTATTTTGAATAAAACAGCATTTCATAACGTCTATGCTACTTTTAATATGTTTAAAGTTAGATTACTAACCTAAAATGTTTAAAAACATAGCTTTAAGAAAAATTACAAGAATATTACAAGAATATTACAAGAAAATTACAAGACCCAAACTAAAAAGAAAACAAACCGATCAAGGAAAATCATTTACTTTAACCCCCCGTTCTGCCAATCCGTAAAAACTAACATCGGCAAAGCATTTTTCGAGATAACTAATAAACACTGCAAGCAAAACGAAACATTAAATAAAATATTAAACAGAAATAACTGTAAACTATCTTACAGCTGTATGAGCAATATTAAGGTAATAATACAAAAACATAACAAGAAAACTCTAAATAAAACCAACAAAACCGAAGAACAAAACGTCACCACCAATAACCCATCCTGCAACTGCCGATCGAAAAACTCATGCCCCTTGGATAACAATTGTTTAATAAAAAATGTAATTTACAAAGCTACGATAACATCTCCGAAGGAAATAAAATATTATATCGGGTCGACCGGAAACACTTTTAAAAACAGATGGTACAACCACAACAACAGTTTCAAAAATTATAAAGATAACGGGACCGAACTAGCAAAATACATTTGGCATTTGAAACATAAAAAAATCACCTACGACATAAAATGGAGCATCCTCCACCACATTGGGGAAATTAAAAGCATACATAGCATCTGCAAAACCTGTATTTTAGAAAAAATAGAGATAGCCAATGCTAATAAAAAAGTCAACTTAAATAAGAGGTACGAACTATTTGCAAACTGTCCACATTTCCAAAAGCTCTGCTTTAAAACTTAAACTAGCACCCGCTGATTAGTAAGTTAAATTATTTGTAACTGTAAAGAGTTTTTATCGCCCATGTAAAAATTGTTTCCTTTTTTATCTACACCAAAGCACGATATCAAATTAAAACTTTTGATTACACAATCTTTATTCAATAAGGCAATTTAACAAAAATTTTCTAACTTTGTAACTAAAGTATATTAATTCAAATTGTGCGCCAATATAGTTACGTCATAAACCTAACTTTGAAATTTTTATCTTTAAGTTTAAACAGTCAATTTATAGCATTATCAATTGCAAATGTTGTGTTTAGTATCCTATTTGTTTTTTCTGGCAACTAACTTCAATGTGAGTCATGTTTTACTATTTTAACGTATATAGCACTATATTTTTTGTCTATCATACCAACAAAGTTCTTAAAAGCGTAACATAAACTAAAAAAATTTTTTACTTAAGTTTATTATATTTAAGATTTATTTTTGCTCTTAAACTATTAGTTTTTAGTTTTTATTTTTGATTCACTTCCATTTATTTTGTTCAAAAAATTTTTCAGACCTATTTACAACAACTGAGGATCTCCTATATGCAAGTATAGGAGTGATACATTGTTTTGATTGTAATAAACTGTTGAAATAAATATTGGATATTGGGTAGTTTATATATGCTTAATATTAGATTACTAAACAAAGAAGTTTATAAACATACCTGTACAAAAAATTACAAGAATATTATAACCAAAAATCGAAATTACTCAATTAATGTACAATAAACAATGTTTACTGCAAGTATTTCGTCTTCAACAGCCGATTTTGATGTCAAAAAGTGTTTTAATACTTTAAAACAAATATTTTATACCGAATAGGTTAATCTAATTAGCTGTATGATACATTACAAGAACATGAGTACTAAAAATTATTATAACTTTAATAATGTACAATAAACAATGTTTATTGCAAGTATTTCGTCTATAACAGCCGATATAGACGTCAAAAGGAGTTTTCATACTTTAAAACTAATATTTCTAACCGAAGACAATTATTAAATTACTTTTACGAAATATTAAAAAAATATTACTACCAAAAATCATAAGAAATCAAATTATTCCAAGTATTTCGTCTTAAACAACGATTTTGACGTCAAAAATAGTTTTAATGCATTAAAACAAATATACCTAACCGAAAGAATCATTTAATTAGCTATAAGATATATTATAAGAATATTAATACTAATAATTAAAATTATTCAACTGATGTATGTTAAAAATGGTTTAATACAAGTGTTTTGTTAAAAAAGCCTTTTATGACGTCTATAGTACGTTTTATATGTTTAAAGTTGGATTACTAACCAAAGAATTTATAAACATAGCTGTACGAAAAATTACAAGAATATTGTAACCAAAAATTTAAATAACACAAAAAATGTAAGATAAACAATGTTTACTGCTAGTATTTAGTCTTAAACAGCCGATTTTGACGTCAAAAGGAGTTTTAATACTTTAAAGCTAATATTTCTAACCGAGTAGGTTCATTTAATTAGCTGTAAGATATATTATAAGAATATTAATATCTTTAATCAAAATAATTCAAATAATGTACGTTGAAAAGGGTTTAATACAAGTATTTTGTTTGAAACAGGTTTTTATAACGTCTATAGAACTTTAAATATGTTTAAAGTTAGATTACTAACCAAAGAAGTTTATAAAAATAGCTGTACGAAAAATTACACGAATATAGTAATCAAAAATCAAAATAATTCAAATATGAGCAATAAACAATATTTACTGCATTTCGTCTTAAACAGCCGATTTTGACGTCAAATAGAATTTTAATACTTTAAAAGTAATATTCCTAACCGAATAGGTTCATTCAATTAGCTTTATGATATATTATAAGAATATTAATACTAATAATCAAAATAATTCAAATAGTGTACGTTAAAAAGGGTTTATTACAAGTGTTTTGTTTGAAACAGCCTTTTATAACGTCTATAGTACTTTAAATATGTTTAAAGTTTGATTAGTAACCAAAGAAGTTTATAAACATAGCTGTACAAAAAATTACAAAAATATAATAACCAAAAATCGAAAGAACTCAAAAAATGTACAATAAACAATATGTAATACAAATATTTCGTCTTTAACAGCCGATTTAGACGTCAAAAGGAGTTTTAATACTTTAAAACTAATATTTTCAACCGAAGTAGTTTATTAAATTACTTTGACGAAATATTACAATAATAATATAACCAAAAATTAAAGAACTCAAATAATGTACAATAAACAATGTTTATTGCAAGTATTTCTTCTTTAATAGCCGTTTTTGACGTTGAAAGAAGTTTTAATACTTTAAAACTAATATTTTTAAACGAACAGATTTATTTAATTACCTTTACGAAAAATAACTTAAATATTATAACTAAAAATCAAAGTAACTCAAATAATGTACGATAAACAATGTTTATTGCTAGTATTTCGTTTTAAACAGCCGATTTTAAACTTAAAAAAAGTTTTAATACTTTAAAACTAATATTTTTACCCGAAGACGTTTATTAAATTACCATTACGAAAAATTACATAAATATTATTACCAAAAATCATAATAACTCGAATAATGTACGATAAACAATGTTTATTACAACCATTACGTCTTTAACAGCCAATTTCGACGTCAAAAGGAGTTTTAATACTTTAAAACTACTATTCCTAACTAAATATTAGCTAATATTTTATTAGCTGTGTGATATATTACAAGAATATTAATACCAATAATTAAAATAATTTAATTAGTGTACGAGAAAAAAGGGTTTATTAAATTATTTTGTTGAAAACAGCATATTATTACGTCTATAGTACTTTTGAAATGTGTTTTAATACTTTTAAACGAATTTTCCTAACCGAATAGGTTCATTTAACTAGCAGTATGATATAATAGAAGAATATTAATACCAATAATCAAAATAATTCAAATAGTGTACGTTAAAAAGGGTTTAAAACAAGAATTTTAAATGAAACAGCCTTTTAAAAAGTCTAAGGTACTTTTTGTATGTTTAAAGTAAGATTACTAACCTAAGAAGTTTATAACATAGCTTTACGAAAAATTACAAGAATATTATAACCAAAAATTGAAATAACTCAAATAATGTACGATAAACAATGTTTACTGCAAGTTTTTCGTATTAAACAGCCTTTTTCGACGTCAAAAATAGTTTAAATACTTTAAAACTAATAATCCTAACCGAATAGGTTTATTTAATTAGCTGTATGATATATTATATGAATATTAATACCAATATGCGTTATAATTGAAATTTTGTACGACAAAAAGGATTTAACACAAGTATTTTATTGAAAAAGCCTTATAAAACGTCTATAGTAGTTTATATATGTTTAATTTTAGATTACTAACCAAAGAAGTTTATAAACATAGCTGTACAAAAATTTACAAGAATATTACAACTAAAAATCGAAATAACTTAATTAATGTACAACAAACAATGTTTACTGCAAGTATTTCGTCTTCAACAGCCGATTTTGACGTCAAAAAGTCTTTTAATACTTTAAAACTTATATTCCCTTCCGAATAGGTTAATTTAATTTGCTGTATGATACATTACAAGAATATGAGTATTAAAAATTATAGTAACTTTAATAATGTACAATAAACAATTTTTATTGCAAGTATTTTGTCTATAACAGCCGATTTAGACGTCAAAAGGAGTTTTCATACTTTAAAACTAATATTTTTAACCGAAGTCGATTAATAAATTACTTTTACGAAATATTACAATGATATTAATACAATGATATTAATAATATTGATAATACAATGATATTAAATCATAATAAATCAAATAATGTATGATAAACAATGTTTATTCAAGTATTTCGTATAAAACAGCCGATTTTGACGTCAAAAGTAGTTTGAGTACTTTAAAACTAATAGATTAAACCAAAAACGTATTACGAAGATTACAAGAATATTATATATAAGTTTATAAACAAATCTGTACTAAAAATCACAAGAATATTATAACCAAAATTCGAAATAACTCAAATAATGTACGATAAAAAATGTTTATTGCAAGTATTTCGTTTAAAACAGCCGATTTCGACGTCAAAAAGAGTTTTAATACTTTAAAACTAATATTCCTAAGCGAATAGGTTTATTTATTTAGCTGTAAGATATACAATAAGAATATTAAAACCAATAATTCAAATAATGTACGTTTAAAAGGGTTTAATACAAGTATTTTGGGTGAAACCGCCTTTTATGACCTCTATAGTACTTTTATTATGTTTAAAATTGGATTACAAACCATAGAAGGTTATAAACATAGCTGTAAAAAAAGTTACAAGAATTTTATAACCAAAACTCGATAAAACTCAAATAATGTACGATAAACAATGTTTACTCCAAGTATTTAGTCTTAAACAGCCGTTTTTGACATCAAAAAGAGTTTTAATACTTTAAAACTTATATTCCGAACCGAAGGAATTATTTTAATTAATTTTATTAAGCATTACAATGATATTATTACCAAAAATCGAAATAACTCAAAAAATAAAATATAAACAATGTTTATTGCAAACATTTCGTCTTAAACAGCCGATTTAGACGTCAAAAGGAGTTTTAATACTAGTATTTTTAACCAAAGACAGTTATTAAATTATATGTACGAAGTACGTCAAGAATATTATAACCAATAATCGAAATAACTCAAATAAAAAACTTAAAACAATGTTTATTGCAAGTATTTCTTCTTTAACAGATTTTGACGTCGAAAGGAGTTTTGATACTTTAAAACTAATATTTTCAACTTAAGAAGTTTATTAAAATACCTTTACAAAAATTACAAGAATATTATAACCAAAAATTGAAATAACTCAAATAATGTACGATAAATAATGTTTATGCAAGTATTTCGTCTTAAACAGTCGATTTGGCATTCAACGGAGTTTTAATACTTTAAAATGAATATTCCTTGCCGAATAGGTTTTTTTAATTAGCTGTATGATATATTAGTTGAATATTGTTACCAATAATCAAAATAATTTATATAGTTTACGTTAAAAAGGGTTTAAAACAAGTATTTTGGTTGAAACAGCCTTTTATAACGTCTAGTAGTATAAATATGTTTAAAATTAGATTACTAACTAAAGAAGTTTATTAACATAACTGTACAAAAAATTACATGAATATTATAAACTAAAATCGCAATAATTCAAATAACATACGATGAACAAAGATGAAACTCCTTTTAACGTCAAAATCGGCTGTTTAAGACTAAATACTTGCAGTAAACATTGTTTATCGTAAATTATTTGAGTTTTATCGATTTTTGGTTATAATATTCTTGTAAATTTTCTTACAGCTATGTTTATAACCTTCTTTGGTTAGTAATCCAACTTTAAACATAATAAAAGTACTACAGACGTCATAAAAGGCGGTTTCAACCAAAATACTTGTATTAAACCCTTTTAAACGTACATTATTTGAATTATTGGTTTTAATATTCTTATTGTATATCTTACAGCTAAATAAAATAACCTATTCGCTTAGGAATATTAGTTTTAAAGTATTAAAACTCTTTTTGACGCCGAAATCGGCTGTTTAAAACAAAATTCTTGCAATAAACATTTTTTATCGTACATTAATTGAGTTATTTCGATTTTTAGTAGTAATATTCTTGTAATTTTTTGTACAGCTATGTTTATAAACTTATTTGGTTAGTAATCTAAAATTAAACATATATAAACTACTATAGATGTTATGAAAGGCTGTTTAATTAAAATAGTTGTGTTAAATCCATTTTATCGTACACAATTTCAATTATAATGCATATTGGTATTAATATTCTGGAATATATCATACAGCTAATTAAATAAACCTATTCGGTTAGGAATATTAGTTTTAAAGTATTTAAACTATTTTTGACATCGAAAAAGGCTGTTAAATACAAAATACTTGCAGTAAACATTGTTTATCGTACATTATTTGATTTATTTCGATTTTTGGTTATAATATTCTTGTAATTTTTCGTAAAGCTATGTCAAAAACTTCTTAGGTTAGTAATCTTACTTTAAAAATACAAAAAGTACCATAGACTTTATAAAAGGCTGTTTCATTTAAAATTCTTGTTTTAAACCCTTTTTAACGTACACTATTTGAGTTATTTTGATTATTGGTATTAATATTCTTCTATTATATCATACTGCTAGTTAAATGAACCTATTCGGTTAGGAAAATTCGTTTAAAAGTATAAAAACACATTTTAAAAGTACTATAGACGTAATAATATGCTGTTTTCAACAAAATAATTGAATAAACCCTTTTTTATCGTACACTAATTTAATTATTTTAATTATTGGTATTAATATTCTTGTAATATATCACACAGCTAATAAAATAAACATATTTAGTTAGGAATATTAGTTTTAAAGTCTTAAAACTCTATTTGACGTCAAAATTGGCTGTTAAAGACGTAATGGTTGTAATAAACATTGTTTATCGTACATTATTCGAGTTATTATGATTTTTGGTAATAATATTCATGTAATTTTTCGTAATGGTAATTTAATAAACGTCTTCGGATAAAAATATTAGTTTTAAAGTATTAAAACTCTTTTTAAGTTTAAAATCGGCTGTTTAAAACGTAATACTAGCAATAAAAATTGTTTATCGTACATTATTTGAGTTACTTTGATTTTTAGTTATAATATTTAAGTTATTTTTCGTAAAGGTAATTAAATAAATCTGTTCGTTTAAAAATATTAGTTTTAAAGTATTAAACCCTTTTTAACGTACACTATTTGAATTATTTTGATTATTAGTATTAATATTCTTATAATATATCATAAAGCAAATTGAATGAACCTATTCGGTTAGGAATATTACTTTTAAAGTATTAAAATTCCTTTTGACGTCAAAATCGGCTGTTTAAGACGAAATACTTGCAGTAAATATTGTTTATTGCTCATATTTGAGTTATTTTGATTTTTGATTACTATATTCGTGTAATTTTTCGTACAGCTATATTTATAAACTTCTTCGGTTAGTAATCTAACTTTAAACATATTTAAAGTTCTATAGACGTTATAAAAACCTGTTTCAAACAAAATACTTGTATTAAACCCTTTTCAACGTACATTATTTGAATTATTTTGATTAAAGATATTAATATTCTTATAATATATCTTACAGCTAATTAAATGAACCTACTCGGTTAGAAATATTAGATTTAAAGTATTAAAACTCCTTTTGACGTCAAAATCGGCTGTTTAAGACTAAATACTAGCAGTAAACATTGTTTATCTTACATTTTTTGTGTTATTTAGATTTTTGGTTACAATATTCTTGTAATTTTTCGTACAGCTATGTTTATAAACTTCTTTGGTTAGTAATCCAACTTTAAACATATAAAACGTACTATAGACGTCATAAAAGGCTTTTTTAAGAAAACACTTGTACTAAACCATTTTTAACATACATCAGTTGAATAATTTTAATTATTAGTATTAATATTCTTCTAATATATCTTACAGCTAATTAAGTGATTCTTTCGGTTAGGTATATTTGTTTTAATGCATTAAAACTATTTTTGACGTCAAAATCGTTGTTTAAGACGAAATACTTGGAATAATTTGATTTCTTATGATTTTTGGTAGTAATATTTTTGTGATATTTCGTAAAAGTAATTTAATAATTGTCTTCGGTTAAAAATATTAGTTTTAAAGTATGAAAACTCCTTTTGACGTCTATATCGGCTGTTATAGACGAAATACTTGCAATAAACATTGTTTATTGTACATTATTAAAGTTATAATAATTTTTAGTACTCATATTCTTGTAATGTATCATACAGCTAATTAGATTAACCTTTTGGGTATAAAATATTTGTTTTAAAATATTAAAATACTTTTTGACATCAAAATCGGCTGTTTAAGACGAAATACTTGCTCTTTGTTTATTGTACATTAATTTTACAAAAGGGTTGATCATGCCAATTCGATCATCAGACCACAAGTTTCGGTAGACTGAGACCGGTTTCGTCCTTATTAGGACTCATCAGTCAGTCACAACCGAAAAACTTGTAGTCGTCAATCTACAAACGGTTTATCATGCTTTCGCATGAAGCAACCATTTGCTGGCAATGATTGTACATTAATTGAGTAATTTCGATTTTTGGTTATAATATTCTTGTAATTTTTTGTACAGGTATGTTTATAAACTTCTTTGTTTAGTAATCTAATATTAAACATATATAAACTACTATAGACGTTATAAAAGGCTGTTTCAAACAAAATACTTGTGTTAAACCCTTTTTAACGTACATTATTTCTATTATTTTGATTATTGGTATTAATAATCTTATAATATATCATAAAGCTAATTAAATAAACCTTTTCGCTCAGGAATATTCGTTTAATCGTCAAAATCGGTTGTTTAAGGCGAAAAACTTGCATTTAACATTGTTTATCATACACTATTTGAGTTATTTCGAATTTCGATTATAATATTCTTGTAATTTTTCTTAAAGCTATGTTTTTAAATATTTTAGGTTAGTAATCTAACTTTAAACATATTAAAAGTAGCATAAACGTTATGAAATGCTGTTTTATTCAAAATACTTGTATTAAACCCTTTTTAATGTACAATATTTGAATTATTTTGGTTATTGGTATTAATGTTCTTATAATATATCATACAGCTAATTAAATGAACCTATTCGGTTAGCAATATTCGTTTAAAAGTATCAAAACTCTTTTTGACGTCCAAATCGGCTGTTTAAGACTAAATACTTGCAGTAAACTTTGTTTATTGTACATTATTTTAGTTATTGCGACTTTTGGTTATAATATTCTTTTAATTTTTGTAAAGGTATTTTTATAGCTTTTATGGTTAGTAATCCAACTTTAAACATATAAAAATACTATAGTCGTCATAAAAGGCTGTTTCAAACAAAACACTGTATTAAACTTTTTTTAATGTACATTATTTAAATTATTTTGATTATTAGTATTAATATTCTTAAAATATATCATACAGCTAATTAAATAAACGTTTTCGGGGAAAAATATTAGTTTTAAAATATTAAAATTCCTTTTGACCTCAAAATCGGCTGTTTTATACGAAATACTTAGAATAAACATTGTGTATCATACATTATTTGATTTATTATGATTTTTGGTAATAATTTTCTTGTAATATATCGTAAAAGTAATTTAATAATCGACTACGGTTAAAAATATTAGTTTTAAATTATAAAAACTCTTTTTGTCGTTTGAATCGGCAGTTTTATAAATAAATCTTTTATATTAAAAATCATAATAACTGTAATAATGTACGATAAACAATGTTAATGCAAGTTTTTCGTCTTAATCAGCCGATTTTCACATCAAAAGGAGTTTCAATACTTTTAAACTAGTATTTTTAACTGAAGATTTTTATTAAATTACCTGTAAAAAATATTAAAATAATATTATCACCAAGTTCGAAATAACTTAAATAATGTACAATAAACAATGTTTATTGCAAGTATTTCGTTTTAAACAGCCGATTTAAACGTCAAAAAGAGTTTTCATACTTTATAACTAATATTTTTAATCGAAGTCGATTATTAAATTACTTTTACGAATTATTACAGATATATTATTACCAAATATCGAAATAACTCAAATAATGTACGATATACAATGTTTATTCCAAGTATTTCGTCTTTAAGAGTTAATTTAGACGTCAAAAGGAGTTTAAATGCTTTAAAACGAATATTGCTAACCGAATAGGTTCATTTGATTACCTGTATGATATATTATAAGAATATTAATACCAATAACCAAAATAATTCATATAGTGTACGTTAAAAAGGGTTTAATACAAGTATTTAGAATGAAACAGCATTTTATAACGTCTATGCTACGTTTAATATGTTTAAAGTTAGATTACTAACCAAAAAAATTTATAAATACTTTAAAAGTAAAATTTTCAACCGAAGTCGATTATTAAATAGTTTTTACGAAATATTACAATAATATTAATACCTAATATCGAAAAAACTCAAATAATGTATGATATACAATGTTTATTGCAAGTATTTCGTCTTTAGCAGCCAATTTAGACGTCAAAGGGAGTTTTAATACTTTAAAACTAATATATTTAAAAGAAGTCGTTTATTAAACTACTTTTACGATATATTACTAGAACATTATTACCAATAATCATAGTAAATTAAATAATGTATGATAAACAATGTTTATTCTAAATATTTCGTATAAAACAGCCGATATTGAGGTCAAAAGTAGTATTAATACTTTAAAACTAATATTTTTAACCGAAGTCGTTTATTAAATTACTTTAACCAAATATTCTAAGAATATTTCTACAAAAAATCATAATAAATCGAATAATGTATGATAAACAATGTTTATTCCAAGTTATTTGTCTTAAACAGCCGATTTTGACGTCAAAAATAGTTTTAATGCATTAAAACAAATATTCCAAACCGAAATGGTTCATTTAATTAGCTTTATGATATATTACATGAATATTAATAACAATAATCGAAATAATTTAAGTTACGTTAATAAGGGTTTATTACAAGTATTTTAATTGAAACAGCCTTTTATAACGTTTATAGTAGTTTCAATATGTTTAAAGTTAGATTACTAACCAAAGAAGTTTATAAACCTGGCTGTACGAAAAATTACAAGAATATTATAATCAAAATTCGATTGATTCAAATAATTTACAAAAAATAATATTTACTGTAATTATAAAGTCTTAAACAGCAAATTTTAACTTCCAAAGAAGTTTTGATACTTTAAAACTAATATTCCTAACCGGATAAGTTCATTAAATTAGCTGTATGACATATTATAAGAATTTTAGTACAAATAATTAAAATAATTTAAATAGTGTACGTTAAAAAGGGTTGAATCGGTTATTTTGGTTGAAACATCCTTTTATAACGTGTATAGTAGTTTCAATATGTCTTAAGTTAGATTACTAACCAAAGAATTTTATTATCATAGCTGTACGAAAACTTACAAAAATATTATACCAAAATTATAATAATTTTAATAATGTGCACGAAACAATGTTTACTGCAAGTATTTCGTATCAAACAGCCTATTTTGACGTCAGAAGGAATTTTAGTACTTCAAAACTAATATTCCTAACCGAAGGAATTATTTTAATTAATTTTATGAATTATTACAATAATATTATTACCAAACATTGAAATAATTCAAATAATAAACGAAAAAGAATGGTTATTGCAATTTTATTTTCTTAAACATTCAATTTTGACGTCGAAAAGAGTTTTAATACTTTAAAACTAATATTTTAAACCGTAGATGTTTTTTAAAACGTCTTTACAAAAAATACATGAATATTATAACCAATAATTGCTATAAGTTAAATAATGTACGGTAAACAATGTTTATTGCAAGTATTTCTTTAATCTTTACAAAATATTACAAAAATATTATTACAAAAAATCATAATAAATCAAATAATGTACGATAAACAATGTTTATCGCAAGTATTTTGTTTTGAACAGCCGTTTTTGACGTCAAAAGGAGTTTTAATACTTTATACTATAAACGAATAGATTTATTTAATTAGCTGTACGATATATTACATGAATATTAAAACCAAAAATTAAAATATTCTAAAAAGTGTACGTTAAAATGAGTTTAATACAAGTTTTTTGGTTGAAACAGCCTTTTATAACGTCTATAGTAGTTACAATATGTTCAAAGTTAGATGACTAACCAATAAATATTATCAACATAGCTGTACGAAAAATTACAAAAACATTATAACCTAAAATCGCAATAACTCCAAAAATTTACGATAAACAAGGTTTATTGCAAGTATTTCGTCTTAAACAGCCGTTTTTGACGTCAAAAGACTTTTAATACGTTGATACTAATATTCCCAACCGAATAAGTTTATTTAATTAGCTGTATGATATATTACAAGAATATTATTACTAAAATCATAATTATTGTAATAATGTATGATAAACAATGTTTATGCAAGTATTACGTCTTAAACAGCCGATTTTGAACTTAAAAGGAGTTTTAATACATCAAAACTAATATTTTTTCCCCAAAGACGTTTATTAATTTACCTTTAACGAAAATTACAAGAATATTATTACCAAAAATCATAATAAATTAAATAATGTACGAGAAACAATGTTTATTACAAGTATTTTGTTATAAACGGCCGTTTTTGACGTCAAAAGGAACTTTAATACGTTAAAACTAATATTCCCAACCAAATAAGTTTATTTAATTAGCTGTATGATATATTACAAGAAAATTAATATTTAAAATCATAATAAATGTAATAATGTACGATAAACATTGATTATGCAAGTATTTCGTCTTAAACAGCCGATTTTGACGTCAAACGATTTTGTATTAATATTCTTGTAATATATCAAACAGCTAATAAAATAAACTTATTTGGTTGGGAATATTAGTTTCAACGTATTCAAACTCCTTTTGATATTAAAAACGGCTGTTTAAGACAAAATACTTGTAATAAACAATGTTACTCGTACATTATTCGATTTATTATGATTTTTAGTAATAACATTCTTCTACGATTTCGTAAAGGTAATTTAATAAATGTCTTCGGGTAAAAATACTAGCTTAAATAAAAAAATCTCCTTTTGAGTTTAAAATCGGCTGTTTAAGACGAAATACTTGCAATAAACCTAGTTTATCGTAAATCATTTGAGTTATTGCGATTTTAGGTTATAATATTTTTGTAATTTTTTGTAGAGCTATATTTATAATATTATTTGGTTTGTAATCTAACTTTAAACATATTGAAACTACTATAGACGTTATAAAAGGCTGTTTCAACTAAAATACTTGTATTAAACTCTTTTTAACGTACACTATTTCGATTATTTTAATTTTTGGTATAAATATTCATGTAATATATCATACAGCTAATTAATTAAACCTATTCGTTTAGGAATATAAGTTTTAAAGTATTAAAACTCTTTTTGACTTTAAAAACGGCTGTTGAAGACAAAATATTCGCAATAACGTTGTTTATTGTATATTATTTGATTTATTATGATTTTTTGTAATAATTTTCATGTAATTTTTTATAAAGATAATTTAATAAAAGTCTTCGGGTTAATATAATAGTTTCAATGTATTTAAAACTCCTTTTGAGTTCAAAATCGGCTGTTTAGGACGAAACACTTGCAATAAACATTGTTTATCGTACATTATTCGAGTTATTTCAATTTTTTGTTATAATATTCATGTAAATTTTGTAAAGGTATTTTAAAAAACGTCTTCGGTTGAAAATATTAGTTTTAAATTATTAAAACTCCTTCCGACAACAAAATCGACTGTTAAAAAGAAATACTTGCAATAAGCATTGTTTTTCGTTTATTATTTGAAATATTTCGATTTTAGGTTTTTATATTCTTGTCATACTTCGTACATGTATTTTAGTAAATGTCCTCAGTTAAAAATACTAGTATTAAAACTCCTTTTGACGTCAAAATCGGCTGTTTAAGACGAAATACTTGCAATAAACAATGTTTATCGTACATTATTTCAGTTATTTCGATTTTTAGTTATAATATTATTGTAATTTTTTGTACAGCTATGTTAATAAACTTCTTTGGTTAGTAATTTAACTTTATACATATTGAAACTACAATAGACGTTATAAAAGGCTGTTTCGACCAAAATACTTGTATTAAACCCTTTTTAACGTACACTATTTGCATTATTTTGATTATTGTTATTAATATTCATGTAATATATCATACAGCTAATTTATTGAACCTTTTTGATTAGGAATATTTGTTTTAATGAATTAAAAACACTTTTGACGTCAAAATCGGCTGTTTAAGACGAAATACTTTGAATAAATATTGTTTATCATACACTATTTGATTTATTATGATTTTGTTAATAATATTCTTGTAATATTTCGTAAAAGTAATTTAATAAACGACTTTGGTTAAAAATACTAGTTTTCAAGTATTCAAACTAAACTAAAATTAAAGGTTTAAAACTTCTTATGACGTTCAAATTGGCTGTTAAAGACGAAATACTTCTAATTAAGAATGTATATCGTATATTATTTGAGTTATAACGATTTTTTGTATTAATATTTGAAGTCAGCAGATACTGATGGCTCAGTATCTGCATGACCCGTTAACTTATTTTTTTGTCTTAAGCCCTTCTTAGTCTTAATCATTCTAATGGTATAGTAATCACTTAAATAGTAGCTTAAACTAAAAACAACCGGTTATAATTTACACAGCACAGTTTAATCAACAATATTTAATAACAAATGTGATTTAAAAAATACGTATTAACTCAAGTAAAATTATACAAAAAGTTGATAAAGCTAAAGAATAATTTAATAATTTCTTCAATAAGCAACAAAGTTTAATCTATAATTTGGTACTTCTTTTAAAGCAACAAATTTACAAAAGTTTAAACACTCAACTGCAATCCACTCAGAGTTCCAATCCAAAGATATGTCATCAGCCAGAGATCAACAATAAACTGACCGTTGCTACAACAAGAATAGCATTTTGTACTAAAAATTCGTCGTTAAGCAAACGTCATAGTGCTTTAATAAATTTAAACTTGTCAGTGTTTACAACTAGTTATTTTGTAAACTTATTAACTATTATCACAACGCAGGGCAGATAGCGTTACATATTATTGTAGTATTTCGTAAAAGTAATTCAATAAACGACTTTGGTTAAAAATATTTGTTTTA
This sequence comes from Thalia democratica, assembly GCF_965202585.1. NCBI lineage: Eukaryota > Metazoa > Chordata > Thaliacea > Salpida > Salpidae > Thalia > Thalia democratica. Next base: position 51,456,817 of record NC_139169.1, on the reverse strand, counting down.
ATGTAATAAAACTCCTTTTCACGTCTAAATCGGCTGTTTAAGAAAAAATACTTGCATTAAACATTGTTTATTGTTTATTATTTGACTGAATTTGATTTTTGGTTATAATATTCTCGTAATTTTTTGTACAGCTTTGTTTATAAACTTCTTTGGTAAGTAATCTAATTTAAACCATATTAAAAGTACTATAGACGCTATAAAAGGCTGTTTCAACCAAAATATTTGTAATAAACCCTTTTTAACGTACACTCTTTGAATTATTTTGATTATTGTTATTTAAATTCATGTAATATATCACTGAGCTAATTAAATGAACCTATTCGGTTAGGAATATTAGTTTTAAAGTATAAAAACTCTTTTTAACGTCCAAATAGGCTGTTTAAAACAAAATATTTGCAAAAAACATTGTTTATTGTACATTATTATTTCGAGTTTTAGTTATAATATTCTTGTAATATTTTGTATAGGTAACTTAATATATATCTTTGTTTAAAAATACTATTTTTAAAATGAAAAAACTCTTTTGACGTCAAAATCGGCTGTTTAAGACGATATCCTTGTATCAACATTGTTTATAGTACATTATTACAGTTATATTGATTTTTGGTATTAATATTCTTGTAATATATTATACAGCGAACTAAATAAACTTATTCGTTTGGGAATATCATTTCAGTGTATTAAAACTACTTTCGAGTTCATAATCGGCTGTTTAAGACGAAATACTTGCAATAAACATTGTTCATCGTATATTATTTGAGTTATTGCGATTATAGGATATAATATTCTTGTAATTTTTCGTACAGCTATGTTAATAAACTTCTTTGGTTAGTAATCAAACTTAAAACATATTAAAAGTACTATAGACGTAATAATAGACTGTTTCAAACAAAATACTTGTATTAAACGCTTTTCAATGTACATTACTTATATATTTTGATTATTAGTATTGATATTCAGTTAATATATCATAGAGTTAATTAGATAAACCTATTTGGTTAGAAATATTAGTTATAAAGTATTAAAACTTCTTTTGACGTCAAAATCGGCTGTTTAAGACGCAAAACTTGCAATAAACATTGTTTATCGTACATTATTTGAGTTATTTCGAACTTGGTTATTAAATACTTGTAATATTATGTACAGGTAATTTAATAAGTATCTTTTTTTGAAAATACTCGTTTTAAAGTATAAAAACTCCTTTTGACGTCAAAATTGGCTGACTAAGACGAAATACTTACATAAACATTGTTTATCGTACATTATAATAGTTATTATAATTTTTGATATTAATATTCTTGTAATATATCATAAAGCTAATTAAGTAAACTTATTAGGTTAGGAATATCAGTTTCAACGTATTAAAACTCCTTTTGAGTTCAAATTCCGCTGTTTATGACGAAATACTTGCAATAAATATTGTTTATTGTATAATATTTGAGTTATTGCGATATTAAGTTATATTATTCTTAAAATTTTTCGTACAGCTATGTGAATAATTTTCTTTGGTTAGTAATCTAACTTTAAACATATTGAAACTACAATAGACGTTATTAAAGGCTGTTTCAACCAAAATACTTGTATTAAACACTTTTTAACGTAAACTATTTGTATTATTTTGATTATTGGTACAAATCTTCATGTAATATATCATACACCTAATTAAATAAACCTATTCGGTTAGGAATATTAGTTTTGAAGTATTAAAACTCTTTTGAAGTCAAAATCGGCTGTTAAAGACGAAACACTTGTAGTAAACATTGTTTATTGTGAATTATTTGTCTTATTTCGATTTTTGATTATAAAATTCTTGTAATTTTTTGTACAGCTATGTTTATAAACTATTTTGGTTAGTAATCTAACTTAAAATATATTAAAAGTACTATTGACTTTATAAAAGGTTGTTTCAAACAAAATACTTTAATTAGACAATTTTTAACGTACATTATTTGAATTATTTTGATTATCGGTATTAATATTCTAATAATATATCATACGGCTAATTAAATAAACGTTTTCGGGTAAAAAAATTAGTTTTAAAGTACTAAAACTCCTTTTGACGTAAAAATCGACTGTAAAATACGAAATACTTGGAATAAACATTGTTTCTCGTACATCTTTGATTTATTATGATTTTTGGTTATAATACTTGTAATATTTTGTAAAGGTAATTTAATAAACGTCTTCAAGTAAAGATATTAATTTTAATGTATTAAAACTCCTTCTGATTTCAAAATCGGCTGTTCAAGACGAATACATGCAATAAACATTATTTACCGTATATTATTTGAGTTTTTGCGATTTTAGGTCATAATATTCTTGTAATTTTTGGTACAGCTATGTTAATAATATTCTTTGGTTAGTAATCTAACTTTAAACATATTGAAACTGCAATAGACGTTATAAAAGGCTCTTTCAACCAAAATACTTGTATTAAACCCTTTTTAACGTAAATTATTTAAATAATTTTGATTATTGGTATAAATATTCATGTAATATATCAAACAGCTAATTAAATAAACCTATTCGGTTGGGAATATTAGTTTCAATGTATTAAAACTCTTTTTGACGTCAAAAACGACTGATTAAAACAAAATACTTGCAATAAACATTGTTTCTCGTACATTATATGATTTATTATAATTTTTGGTAATGATATTCTTGTAATATTTCGTTTAAGTAATTTAATAAACGTCTTGGGTAAAAATATTAGTTTTATTGATTTAAAACTTCTTTTAAGTTCAAAATCGGCTGTTTATGACGAAATACTTACAATAAACACTGTTTATCATATATTATTTGAGTTATTGCGATTTTAGGTTATAATATTCTTGTAATATTTCATAAAAGTAACTTTTATGAAACGGCTGTTTAAGACGAAATACTCGCACTTTACATTGTTTATCGTACATTATTTGAGTCATTCGATTTTAATTATAATATTCTTGTAATTTTTAGTACAGCTATGTTTATATACTTTTTTAGTTAGTAATCTAACTTTAAACATATTAAAAGTACTATAGACGTCCTAAAAGCCTGTTTCAATCAAAATACTTGTATTAAACGCTTTTTAATGTACATTACTTATATATTTTGATTATTGGTATTGATATTATGTTAATATATCAATCAGCTAATTAAATAAACCTATTCGGTTAGAAATATTAGTTTTAAAGTATTAAAATTCCTTTTGACTCAAAATCAGCTGTTTAAGACAATATACTTGCAATAAACATTGTTTATCATACATTATTTGAGTTACTTCGAACTTGGTAAAAATATACTTGTAATATTTTGTACAGGTAATTAAATAAGTATCTTCGGTTAAAAATACTTATTTTAAATATAAAAACTCCTTTTAACGTCAAAATCGGCTGACTAAGACGAAATACTTGCATAAACATGGTTTATCGTACATTATTACAGTAATTATGATTTTTATTATTAATATTCTTGTAATATATCATACAGCTAATTAAATTAACTTATTAGGTTAGTAATATCAGTTTGAACGTATTAAAACTCCTTTTAACGTCTAAAACGGCTGTTTAAGACAAAATACTTGCAATAAACATTGTTTATCGTACATTATTAGATTAATTATGATTTTTGGTAATATTATTCTTTTAATATTTTGTAAAGGGAATTTAATAAACGTCTTTGGAGAAAAATATGAGTTTTAAAATATTCAAACTCCTTGAGTTCAAAATCGGCTATTTAAGACGAAATACTAGCAATGAACATCGTTTATTGTACATTATTTGAGTCGATATGATTTTTGGTAATAATAATGTTGTAATATTTCGTAAAAGGAATTTAATAAACGACTTTGGGTAAAAATACTAGTTTTAAATTATTAAAACTACTTTCGACGTCGAAATCGAGTGTTTAAGAAGAAATACTCGCAATAAGCATTGTATTTGTCTATTTTTTGAGTTAATTCGATTTTCAGTTATAATATTCTTGTCATACTTTGTACAGGTAATTTATTAAATGTCTTAGGTTAAAAATACTAGAATTAAAACTCCTTTTGACGTTCAAATCAAGTGTTTAAGACGAAATACTTGCAATAAACATTGTTTATCGTACATTATCTGAATTATTATTGTTTTTGGTAATACCATTCTTGAAATATTTCGTAAAGGTAATTGATAAACGTTTTCGGATAAAAATAATAGTTTTAATGTGTTAAAACTTCTTTTAAGTTCAAAATCGGCTGTTTAAGACGAAATACTTGCAATAAACATTGTTTATTGTACACTTTTTTAGTTATTATGATATTTGGTAATAAAATTCTTGTAATAATTTGTAAAGGTGATTTAGTAAAAGTCTTCGAGTGAAGATATTAGTTTTAAAGTATAAAACTCCTTTTGAGTTTAAAATTGGCTGTTTAAGACGAAATACTTGTTATAAACATTTTTTATCGTACATTATTTGAGTTATTTAAGTTTTTGGTTATAATTTTCTTGTAATTTTTCGTACAGCTATGTTTATAAACTTTTTTAGTTACTAATCCAATTTTAAACATATTAAAAGTACTATAGACGTTATAAACCGCTGTTTCAACAAAATATTTGTATTAAACCCTTTTTAACGTACATTATTTGAATTATATTGATTATTGATATTAATATTCATGTAATATATCATACAGCTAATTAAATAAACCTCTTCGCTTAGGAATATTAGTTTTAAAGTATTAAAACTCCTTTTGAAGTCAAAATCGGCAGTTTAAGACGATATACTTGCAATAAACATTGTTTATTGTACATTATTACACTTATTATGATTTTTGGTATTAATATACATCAAATATATCATACAGCTAATTAAATAAACCTATACGGTTAGTAATATTAGTTTTAAAATAAAAAAACTCCTTTTAACGTAAAAATCGGCTGTTTAAGACGAAATACTCGCATAAACATTGTTTTTCGTACATTATTACAGTTATTTTGAATTTTGGTATTAATATTCCTGTAATAAATCTTACAGCAAATAAAATAAATTTATTCGGTTCGGAATATTATTTTCAACGTATTAAAACTCCTTTTGACTTCGAAAACGGCTATTTAAAACAAAATACTTGCAATAAACATTGTTTATCGTAAATTATTTGATTTATTATGATTTTTAGTAATAATATTGTTGTAATATTTTGTAAAGTTAATTTAATAAACGTCTTCGGTTGAAAACATTAGTTTCAAAGTATTAAAACTCCTTTCGACGTCAAAATCGAGTGTTAAGGAAGAAATACTTGCAATAAGCATTGTTTTTCGTTTATTATTTGAATTATGTCGATTTTTTGTTATAATATTCTTATCATACTTCGCACATGTAATCTAATAAATGTCTTCGGTAAAATATAATAGTATTAAAACTCCTTTTGAGGTCAAAATCGGCTGTTTAAGACGAAATACTCGCAATAAATATTGTTTATTGTACATTATTAGAGTTATTATAATTTTTGGTATTAATATTGTTGTAATGTATCATACAGCTAATTAAATAAACCTATTTGGTAAGGAATATTAGTTTTAAAGTATTAAAACTCCTTTTGACGTCAAAATCGGCTGTTTAAGACAAAATACTTGCAATAAACATTGTTTATCGTATATTATTTGAGTTATTGCGATTTTATGTTATAATATTCTTACAATTTTTCGTACAGCTATGTTAATAAACTTCTTCGGTTAGTAATTTAAATTTAAACATATTGAAACTACTATAGACGTTTTAAAAGGTTGTTTCAACCAAAATACTTGTTTTAAACCCGTTTTAAAGTACACTATTTAAATTACTTTGATTATTGATATAAATGTTAATGTAATATATCTTACAGCTAATTAAATAAACTTATTCGGTTAGGAATATTTGTTTTAAAGTATTAAAACTCCGTTTGACGTAAAAATCGGCTCTTTAAGACAAAATACTTGCATTAAACATTGTTTAACTTTTAATATTAGACTTATTTCGATTTTTGGTAATAATATGATTGTAATATTTCATAAAATTAATTAAAATAATTCCTTCAGTTAGGTATTTTAGTTTTAAAGTATTAAAACTCTTTTTGACGTCAAATTAGGCTGTTTAAGACTAAATATCTGCAGTAAACCTTGTATATCGTACATTATTTGAGTTATTTCGATTTTTGGTTGTAATATTCTTGTAATTTTTCGTACAGCTATGTTTATAAACTTCTTTGGTTAGTAATCCAATTTTAAACATATTAAAAGTACTATAGACGTTATAAACGGCTGTTTCAACCAAAATATATGTGTTAAACCCTTTTTAACATACATTTTTTGAATTATATTGATTAATAATAATAATAATAAGGCCCGCTATCAGCCGAGATTGGCTATGCGTGTTGTGCACAGAGAAGTAAAAAAAAAAAAAAAATTACATGTTTAAAAAAAAAAAAAAAAAAAAAAAAAAAACAATTAAATTCATTCTGCTTCTTATTTCTTCATCTTCTTCTTCGTTTTTCTCAAATATTACTTTTCTCTTTCTTGCAATCTTTTGTGTATAGTTGATCTCAGATACGGATAGGAATATTAGTTTTAAAGTACTAAAAGTCTTTTTGACGTCAAAATCGGCTTTTTAAGACGAAAGACTTGGATAAACTTTGTTTATCGTACATTATTTGAGTTATTGCGATTTTAGGTTATAATATTCTTGTAAATTTTTGTACAGTTATGTAAACAAACTTCTTTGGTTAGTCATCTAACTTTAAACATATTAAAACTACTACAGACGTTATAAAAGGCTGTTTCAACAAAAATACTTGTATTAAACCGTTTTTGACGTAAACTATATAAATTATTTTGATTTTTGGTATGAATATATATGTTATATGTCATACAGCAAATTAATTAAACCTAATCGTTTAGAAATAAAAGTTTTAAAGTATAAAAACTCCTTTCGACATCAAAAACGGCTGTTTAAGACAAGATACTTGTAAAAAACATTGTTTATCGTACATTATTCGAGTTATTTCAATTTTTTGTTATAATATTCATGTAAATTTTGTAAAGGTATTTTAAAAAACGTCTTCGGTTGAAAATATTAGTTTTAAGTTATTAAAACTCCTTCTGACAACAAAATCGAGTGTTAAAGAAGAAATACTTGCAATAAACATTGTTTTTCGTCTATTATTTGAAATATTTCGATTTTTAATTATTATATTCTTGTCATACTGCGTACATGTATTTTAATAAATGTCCTCAGTTAAAAATACTAGTATTAAAACTCCTTTTGACGTCAAAATCAGCTGTTTAAGACGAAATACTTCCAATAAACATTGGTTATCGTACATTATTTGAGTTATTTCGATTTTTAGTTATAATATTATGGTAGTTTTTTGTACAGCTATGTTAATAAACTTTTTTAGTTAGTAATCTAAATTTAAACATATTGAAACTACTATAGACGTTATAAAATGCTGTTTCGACTAAAATACTTGTATTAAACCCTTTTTAACGTACACTATTTGCATTATTTTGATTATTGTTATTAATATTCATGTAATATATCATACAGCTAATTTATTGAACCTTTTTGGTTAGGAATATTTGTTTTACTGAATTAAAAACATTTTTGACGTCAAAATCGGCTGTTTAAGACGAAATACTTTGAATAACCATGTTTCTCGTACATCATATGATTTATTTTGATTTTTGGTTATAATACCTGTAATATTTTGAAATGGTAATTTAATAAACGTCTTGAGGTAAAATTATTAGTTTCGATGTATTAAAACTCCTTCTGAGTTCAAAATCGGCTGTTCAAGACTAAATACATGCAATAAACATTGTTTTCATTACATTATTTGAGTTTTTGCGATTTTAGTTCATAATATTCTTATAATTTTTGGTACAGCAATGTTAGTAATCTAACTTTTAACATATTTAAACTACAATAGACGTTATAAAAGGCTGTTTCAACCAAATACTTATATTAAACTCTTTTTAACGTAAATTATTTTAATTATTTTGATTATTAATATAAAAATTCATGTTATATATCATACAGCTAATTAAATAAACCTATTCGGATAGGAATATTAGTTTTAAAGTACTAAAAGTCTTTTTGACGTCAAAATCGGCTTTTTAAGACGAAAGACTTGGATAAACTTTGTTTATCGTACATTATTTGAGTTATTGCGATTTTAGGTTATAATATTCTTGTAAATTTTTGTACAGCTATGTAAACAAACTTCTTTGGTTAGTCATCTAACTTTAAACATATTAAAACTACTACAGACGTTATAAAAGTCTGTTTCAACAAAAATACTTGTATTAAACCGTTTTTAACGTAAACTATTTAAATTATTATGATTTTTGGTATGAATATATATGTTATATGTCATACAGCAAATTAATTAAACCTATTCGTTTAGAAATAAAAGTTTTAAAGTATAAAAACTCCTTTCGACATCAAAAACGGCTGTTTAAGACAAGACACTTGTAAAAAACATTGTTTTTTGTATATTTTTCGATTTATTATGATTTTTAATAATAATATTCTTGTAATATTCTGTACAGTTAATTTAATAAACGTCTTCGGGTAAATATATTAGTTTCAATGTATTTAAAACTCCTTTTGAGTTCAAAATCGGCTGTTTAGGACGAAACACTTGCAATAAACATTGTTTATCGTACAGTATTCGAGTTATTTCAATTTTTTGTTATAATATTCATGTAAATTTTATAAAGGTATTTTAAAAAACGTCTTCGGTTGAAAATATTAGTTTTAAATTATTAAAACTCCTTCCGACAACAAAATCGAGTGTTAAAGAAGAAATACTTGCAATAAGCATTGTTTTTCGTCTATTATTTGAAATATTTCGATTTTTGGTTATTATATTCTTGTCATACTTCGTACATGTATTTTAATAAATGTCCTCAGTTAAAAATACTAGTATTAAAACTCCTTTTGACGTCAAAATCGGCTGTTTAAGACGAAATACTTGCAATAAACATTGTTTATCGTACATTATTTGAGTTATTTCGATTTTTAGTTATAATATTATTGTAGTTTTTTGTACAGCTATGTTAATAAACTTTTTTAGTTAGTAATCTAACTTTAAACATATTAAAACTACTATAGACGTTATAAAAGGCTGTTTCGACCAAAATACTTGTATTAAACCCTTTTTAACGTACACTATTTGCATTATTTTGATTATTGTTATTAATATTCATGTAATATATCATACAGCTAATTTATTGAACCTTTTTGGTTAGGAATATTTGTTTTAATGAATTTAAATATTTTTGACGTCAAAATCGGCTGTTTAAGACGAAATACTTTGAATAAACATTGTTTATCATACACTATTTAATTTATTATGATTTTGTTAATAATATTCATGTAATATTTCGTAAAAGTAATTTAATAAACGACTTCGGTTAAAAATACTAGTTTTCAAGTATTCAAACTAAACTAAAATTAAAGATTAAAACTTCTTATGACGTTCAAATTGGCTGTTAAAGACGAAATACTTCCAATTAAGATTGTATATCGCATTTTATTTGAGTTATAACGTATTTTTTGTATTAATATTATTGTAGTATTTCGTAAAAGTAATTCAATAAACGACTTTGGTTAAAAATATTTGTTTTAATGTAATAAAACTCCTTTTCACGTCTAAATCGGCTGTTTAAGAAGAAATACTTGCATTAAACATTGTTTATTGTTTATTATTTGACTTAATTTGATTTTTTGTTATAATTATCTCGTAATTTTTCGTACAGCTTTGTTTATTAACTTCTTTGGTTAGTAATCTAATTTGAACCATATTAGAAGTACTATAGACGTTATAAAAGGCTGTTTCAACCAAAATATTTGTAATAAACCCTTTTTAACGTACACTCTTTGAATTATTTTGATCCTTGATATTTAAATTCATGTTATATATCACAGAGCTAATTAAACGAACCTATTCGGTTAGGAATATTAGTTTTAAAGTATAAAAACTCTTTTTAACGTCCGAATAGGCTGTTTAAAACAAAATATTTGCAATAAACATTGTTTATCGTACATTATTATTTCGAGTTTTAGTTATAATATTCTTGTAATATTTTGTACAGGTAACTTAATAAATACCTTTGTTTAAAAATACTATTTTTAAAATGAAAAAACTCTTTTGACGTCAAAATCGGCTGTTTAAGACGATATACTTGTATCAACATTGTTTATAGTACATTATTACAAATATTATGATTTTAAGTAATAATATTCGTGTAATATATCATACAGCTAATAAAATAAACTTATTCGGTTGGGAATATTAGTTTCAACGTATTAAAACTCCTTTGACGTCAAAAACGGCTGTTTAAGACAAAATACTTGTAATAAACATAGTATCTCGTATATTATTTAATTTATTATGATTTTTACTCATACTTTTCTTGTAATATTTCGTAAAGGTAATTTAATAAACGTCTTTGGGTAAAAGTATTAGTTTCAATGTATTAAAACGCCTTTTGAGCTCAAAATCGGCTGTTTAAGACAAAATACTTGCAATAAACATTGTTTATCGTATAATATTTGAGGTATTGCGATTTTAGGTTATAATATTCTTGTAAATTTTCGTACAGTTATGTTAATAAACTTTTTTAGTTAGTAATCTAACTTTAAACATATTAAAACTACTATAGACGTTATAAAAGGCTGTTTCGACCAAAATACTTGTATTAAACCCTTTTTAACGTACACTATTTGCATTATTTTGATTATTGTTATTAATATTCATGTAATATATCATACAGCTAATTTATTGAACCTTTTTGGTTAGGAATATTTGTTTTAATGAATTTAAATATTTTTGACGTCAAAATCGGCTGTTTAAGACGAAATACTTTGAATAAACATTGTTTATCATACACTATTTGATTTATTATGATTTTGTTAATAATATTCATGTAATATTTCGTAATAGTAATTTAATAAACGACTTCGGTTAAAAATACTAGTTTTCAAGTATTCAAACTAAACTAAAATTAAAGGATTAAAACTTCTTATGACGTTCAAATTGGCTGTTAAAGACGAAATACTTCCAATTAAGATTGTATATCGCATTTTATTTGAGTTATAACGATTTTTTGTATTAATATTATTGTAGTATTTCGTAAAAGTAATTCAATAAACGACTTTGGTTAAAAATATTTGTTTTAATGTAATAAAACTCCTTTTCACGTCTAAATCGGCTGTTTAAGAAGAAATACTTGCATTAAACATTGTTTATTGTTTATTATTGGACTTAATTTGATTTTTGGTTATAATTATCTCGTAATTTTTCGTACAGCTTTGTTTATAAACTTCTTTGGTTAGTAATCTAAGTTGAACCATATTAGAAGTACTATAGACGTTATAAAAGGCTGTTTCAACCAAAATATTTGAAATAAACCCTTTTTAACGTACACTCTTTGAATTATTTTGATCCTTGATATTTAAATTCATGTAATATATCACAGAGCTAATTAAACGAACCTATTCGGTTAGGAATATTAGTTTTAAAGTATAAAAACTCTTTTTAACGTACGAATAGGCTGTTTAAAACAAAATATTTGCAATAAACATTGTTTATCGTACATTATTATTTCGAGTTTTAGTTATAATATTCTTGTAATATTTTGTACAGGTAACTTAATAAATACCTTTGTTTAAAAATACTATTTTTAAAATGAAAAAACTCTTTTGACGTCAAAATCGGCTGTTTAAGACGATATACTTGCAGTAAACCATGTTTATCTTACATTTTTTGTGTTATTTAGATTTTTGGTTACAATATTCTTGTAATTTTTCGTACAGCTATGTTTATAAACTTCTTTGGTTAGTAATCCAACTTTAAACATATAAAACGTACTATAGACGTCATAAAAGGCTTTTTTAACAAAACACTTGTACTAAACCATTTTTAACATACATCAGTTGAATAATTTTAATTATTAGTATTAATATTCTTATAATATATCTTACAGCTAATTAAAAGATTCTTTCGGTTAGGTTTATTTGTTTTAATGCATTAAAACTATTTTTGACGTCAAAATCGTTGTTTAAGACGAAATACTTGGAATAATTTGATTTCTTATGATTTTTGGTAGTAATATTTTTGTAATATTTCGTAAAAGTAATTTAATAATTGTCTTAGGTTAAAAATATTAGTTTTAAAGTATGAAAACTCCTTTTGACGTCTATATCGGCTGTTATAGACGAAATACTTGCAATAAACATTGTTTATTGTACATTATTAAAGTTATAATAATTTTTAGTACTCATATTCTTGTAATGTATCATACAGCTAATTAGATTAACCTATTGGGTATAAAATATTTGTTTTAAAGTATTAAAATACTTTTTGACATCAAATTCGGCTGTTTAAGACGAAATACTTGCAGTAAACATTGTTTATTGTACATTAATTGAGTAATTTCGATTTTTGGTTATAATATTCTTGTAATTTTTTGTACAGGTATGTTTATAAACTTCTTTGTTTAGTAATCTAATATTAAACATATATAAACTACTATAGACGTTATAAAATGCTGTTTCAAACAAAATACTTGTGTTAAACCCTTTTTAACGTACATTATTTCTATTATTTTGATTATTGGTATTAATAATCTTATAATATATCATAAAGCTAATTAAATAAACCTTTTCGCTTAGGAAAATTCGTTTAATCGTCAAAATCGGCTGTTTAAGGTGAAATACTTGCATTTAACATTGTTTATCATACACTATTTGAGTTATTTCGAATTTCGATTATAATATTCTTCTAATATTTTCTACAGGTAATATAATAAATATATTTGGTAAAAATACTAGTTTTAAAGTTCATAAACTACTTTTGACGTCAAAAGCGGCTGTTTAAGACGAAATACTTGCATAAACATTGTTTATCGTACAATTTTACAGTTATTATGACTTTTGGTATTATTAATTTGTAATTAATCATACAGCTAATTAAATAAATTTATTCGGTTGAGAATATTAGTTTCAACGTATAAAAACTCCTTTTAACGTCAAAAACTACTGTTTAAGACAAAATACTTGCAATAAACATTGTTTTTTGTGCTTTATTTGATTTATTATGACTTTTGGTAATAATGTTCTTCTAATGTTTCGTAAAGGTAATTTAATAAACGTCTTCGGGTGAAAATATTAGTTTTAATGTATTAAAACTCATTTTGAGTCAAAAATCGACTGTTTAAGACGAGATTCTTGCAATAAACATTTTTTATCTTTTATTTTTTGAGTTATTTCGATTTTTAGTAATAATATTATTGTAAGATTTCATAAAATTAAATAAAATAATTCCTTCGGTTAAGAATATGAGTTTTTAAGTAGTGAAACTCTTTTTGACGGCTGTTTAAGACGAAATACTTGCAGTAAACTTTGTTTATTGTACATTATTTGAGTTATTTGATTTTTGGTTATAATTTTCTTGTAATTTTTCGTAAATCTAATTCAATAAAGGATTTCGGTTAAATATACTAGTTTTAAAGTACTAAAATTCCTTCTGACGTCAAAATAGGCTGTTTAATACGAAATACTTGCAGTAAAAATTTTTTATCGTACTATATTTGAGTTATTTCGATTTTTGTTTATAATATTCTTGTAATTTTTCTTAAAGCTATGTTTTTAAATATTTTAGGTTAGTAATCTAACTTTAAACATATTAAAAGTAGCATAGACGTTATGAAATGCTGTTTTATTCAAAATACTTGTATTAAACTCTTTTTAATGTACAATATTTGAATTATTTTGGTTATTGGTTTTAATTATTTATAATATATCATACAGCTAATTAAATGAACCTATTCGGTTAGAAATATTCGTTTAAAAGTATCAAAACTCTTTTTGACGTCCAAATCGGCTGTTTAAGACTAAATACTTGCAGTAAACTTCGTTTATTGTACATCATTTGAGTTATTTCGACTTTTGGTTATAATATTCTTGTAATTTTTGTAAAGGTATTTTTATAGCTTTTATGGTTAGTAATCGAACTTTAAACATATTAAAAGTACTATAGTCGTCATAAAAGGCTGTTTCAAACAAAACACTTGTATTAAACTTTTTTTAATGTACATTATTTAAATTATTTTGATTATTAGTATTAATATTCTTAAAATATATCATACAGCTAATTAAATAAACGTTTTCGGGGAAAAATATTAGTTTTAAAGTATTAAAACTACTTTTGACCTCAAAATCGGCTGTTTTATACGAAATACTTAGAATAAACATTGTGTATCATACATTATTTGATTTATTATGATTTTTGGTAATAATTTTCTTTTAATATATCGTAAAAGTAATTTAATAATCGACTACGGTTAAAAATATTAGTTTTAAAGTATAAAAACTCTTTTTGTCGTTTGAATCGGCAGTTTTATAAATAAAACTTTTATATTGAAAATCATAATAACTATAATAATGTACGATAAGCATTGTTAATGCAAGTTTTTTGTCCTAATCAGCCGATTTTCACATCAAAAGGAGTTTCAATACTTTTAAACTAGTATTTTTAACTGAAGATTTTTTTTTAATTACCTGTAAAAAATATTACAAGAATATTATCACCAAGTTCGAAATAACTTAAATAATGTACAATAAACAATGTTTATTGCAAGTATTTCGTTTTAAACAGCCGATTTAAACGTCAAAAAGAGTTTTCATACTTTATAACTAATATTTTTAATCGAAGTCGATTATTAAATTACTTTTATGAATTATTACAGAAATATTATTACCAAATATCGAAATAACTAAAATAATGTACGATATACAATATTTATTGCAAGTATTTCGTCTATAAGAGTTAATTTAGACGTCAAAAGGAGTTTAAATGCTTTAAAACGAATATTGCTAACCGAATAGGTTCATTTAATTAGCTGTGTGATATATTATAAGAATATTAATACCAATAACCAAAATAATTCATATAGTGTACGTTAAAAAGGGTTTAATACAAGTATTTAGAATGAAACAGCATTTTATAACGTCTATGCTACGTTTAATATGTTTAAAGTTAGATTACTAACCAAAAAAATTTATAAATACTTTAAAACTAAAATTTTCAACCAAAGTCGATTATTAAATATTTTTTACGAAATATTACAATAATATTAATACCTAATATCGAAAAAACTCAAATAATGTACGATATACAATGTTTATTTCAAGTATTTCGTCATTAGCAGCCAATTTAGACGTCAAAGGGAGTTTTAATACTTTAAAACTAATATATTTAAAAGAAGTCGTTTATTAAACTACTTTTACGATATATTACTAGAACATTATTACCAAAAATCATAATAAATTAAATAATGTATGCTAAACAATGTTTATTCTAAATATTTCGTATAAAACAGCTGATATTGAGGTCAAAAGTAGTATTAATACTTTAAAACTAATATTTTTACCCGAAAACGTTTATTTAATTAGCTGTATAATATAAGTTTGAGAATAATAATACTAATAATCAAAATAATTTAAATAATGTACATTAAAAAAAGTTTAATACAAGTGTTTTGTTTGAAACAGCCTTTTATGACGACTATAGTACTTTTAATATGTTTAAGATTGGAATACTAACCAAAGAAGTTATAAAAATACCTTTACAAAAATTACAAGAATATTATAACCAAAAATCGAAATAACTTAAATAATGTACAATAAACAAAGTTTTTCGTCTTGAACAGCCGATTTTGACGTCAAAAGGAGTTTTAATACTTTAAAACTAATATTTTTAACCGAAGTCGTTTATTAAATTACTTTAACGAAATATTCTAAGAATATTTTTACAAAAAATCATAATCAATCGAATAATTTATGATAAACAATGTTTATTCCAAGTTATTTGTCTTAAACAGCCGATTTTGACGTCCAAAATAGTTATAATGCATTAAAACAAATATTCCAAACCGAAAAGGTTCATTTAATTAGCTTTATGATATATTACATGAATATTAATAACATAATCGAAATAATTTAAGTTACGTTAATAAGGGTTTATTACAAGTATTTTAATTGAAACAGCCTTTTATAACGTTTATAGTAGTTTTAATATGTTTATAGTTAGATTACTAACCAAAGAAGTTTATAAACCTAGCTGTACGAAAAATTACAAGAATATTATAATTAAAATTCTATTGACTCAAATAATTTACAAAAAATAATATTTACTGCAATTATAAAGTCTTAAACAGCAAATTTTAACTTCCAAAGAAGTTTTAATACTTTAAAACTAATATTCCTAACCGGATAAGTTCATCAAATTAGCTGTATGACATATTATAAGAATTTTAGTACAAATAATTAAAATAATTCAAATATTGTACGTTAAAAAGGTACGTTTAAAATCGGTTATTTTGGTTGAAACATCCTTTTATAACGTCTATAGTAGTTTCAATATGTCTTAAGTTAGATTACTAACCAAAGAATTTTATTATCATAGCTGTACGAAAACTTACAAAAATATTATACCAAAAATTATAATAATTTTAATAATTTGCACGGAACAATGTTTACTGCAAGTATTTCGTATCAAACAGCCTATTTTGACGTCAGAAGGAATTTTAGTACTTCAAAACTAATATACCTAACCGAAGGAATTATTTTAATTAATTTTATGAATTATTACAATAATATTATTACCAAACATTGAAATAATTCAAATAATAAACGATAAAGAATGCTTATTGCAATTTTTTTTTCTTAAACATTCAATTTTGACGTCGAAAAGAGTTTTGATACTTTAAAACTAATATTTTAAACCGTAGATGTTTTTTAAAACGTCTTTACAAAAAATACATGAATATTATAACCAATAATTAATATAAGTTAAATAATATAATAAATCAAATGATGTACGATAAAAATGTTTATTGCAAGTATTTTGTCTTAAACAGCCGTTTTTGACGTCAAAATGAGTTTTAATACTTTAAAACTAATATTCCTAAACGAATAGGATTATTTAATTAGCTGTATGATATATTACATGAATATCAATACCAAAAATTAAAAAAATCTAATTAGTGTACGTTAAAAAGAGTTTAATACAACTATTTTGGTTGAAACAGCCTTTTTTAACGACTATAGTAGTTTCATTACGTTAAAGTTAACTTAGATTACTAACTAAATAATATTATTAACATAGCTGTACAAAAAATTACAAGAATATTATAACCTAAAATCGCAATAACTCAAATAATTTACGGTAAACAATGTTTATTGCAAGTATTTCGTCTTAAACAGCCGATTTTGAACTCAGAAGGAGTTTTAATACATTAAAACTAATATTTTTACCCAAAGACATTTATTAAATTACCTTTAGAAAATATTACATAAATATTATTACCAAAAATCATAATAAATCAAATGATGTACGATAAAAATGTTTATTGCAAGTATTTTGTCTTAAACAGCCGTTTTTGACGTCAAAATGAGTTTTAATACGTTGAAACTAATATTCCTAAACGAATAGGATTATTTAATTAGCTGTATGATATATTACAAGAATATTAATATTTAAAATCATAATAAATGTAATAATGTACGATAAACAATTATTATGCAAGTATTTCGTCATAAACAGCCGATTTTGACGTCAAACGGAGTTTTAATACTTTGAAACTAATACTCCTAAGCGATTAGGTTTATTTAATTAGCTTTATGATATATTAAAAGATTATTAATACCAATAAACAAAATAATTCAAATAATGTACGTTAAAAAGGGTTTAACACAAGTATTTTGTTTGAAACAGCCTTTTATAACGTCTATAGTACTTTTGATATGTTTAAAATTAGATTACTAACCAAAGAAGTTTATAAACATAGCTGTACAAAAGATTACATAAATATTATAACCAAAACTCGAAACAACTCAATTAGTGTATGATAAACATAGTTTACTACAAGTTTTTCGTCTTAGACAGCCGATTTCGACGTCGAAAAGACTTTTAATATTTTAAAACTAATATTCTATATCGAATAGGTTAATTTAATTAGCTGTATGATACATTACAAGAATATTAATACAAAAAATTATAATAACTTTAATAATGTACAATAAACAATGTTTGTTCCAAGTATTTCGTCTTAAACAGCCGATTTTGACGTCAAAAGGAGTTTTAATACATTAAAACTAATATTTTTACCCGAAGACGTTTATTAAATTATCTTTACAAAAAATTACAAAAATATTATTACAAAAAATCATAATAAATCAAATAATGTACGATATACAATGTTTATCGCAAGTATTTTGTTTTGAACAGCCGTTTTTGACTTCAAAAGGAGTTTTAATACTTTAAAACTAATATTCCTAAACGAATAGATTTATTTAATTAGCTGTACGATATATTACATGAATATTAATACTAAAAATTAAAATAATCTAAAAAGTGTACGTTAGAATGAGTTTAATACAAGTTTTTGGTTGAAACAGCCTTTTTTAACGTCTATAGTAGTTACAATATGTTCAAAGTTAGATTACTAACCAATAAATATTATTAACATAGAATTACAAAAAATACGAAAAATTACAAAAATATTATAATCTAAAACCGCAATAACTCAAAAAATTTACGATAAACAAGGTTTATTTCAAGTATTTCTTCTTAAACAGCCGTTTTTGACGTCAAAAGACTTTTAATACGTTGATACTAATATTCCCAACCGAATAAGTTTATTTAATTAGCTGTATGATATATTACAAGAATATTAATACTAAAGTCATAATTAATGTAATAATGTATGATAAACAATGTTTATGCAAGTATTACGTATTAAACAGCCGATTTTGAACTTAAAGGAGTTTTAATACATCAAAACTAATATTTTTTCCCCGAAGACGTTTATTAAATTACCTTTAACGAAAATTACAAGAATATTATTACCAAAAATCATAATAAATTAAATAATGTACGAGAAACAATGTTTATTACAAGTATTTTGTTATAAACAGCCGTTTTTGACGTCAAATGGAACTTTAATACGTTAAAACTAATATTCCCAACTAAATAAGTTTATTTAATTAGCTGTATGATATATTACAAGAAAATTAATATTTAAAATCACAATAAATGTAATAATGTACGATAAACATTGATTATGCAAATATTTCGTCTTAAACAGCCGATTTTGACGTCAAACGATTTTGTATTAATATTCTTGTAATATATCAAACAGCTAATAAAATAAACTTATTTGGTTGGAAATATTAGTTTCAACGTATTAAAACTCCTTTTGATGTCAAAAACGGCTGTTTAAGACAAAATACTTGTAATAAACATTGTTACTCGTACATTAATCGATTTATTATGATTTTTAGTAATAACATTCTTGTACGATTTCGTAAAGGTAATTTAATAAACGTCTTCGGTTAAAAATACTAGCTTAAATAACTAAATCTCTATTTGAGTTTAAAATCGGCTGTTTAAGACGAAATGCTTGCAATAAACCTTGTTTATCGTAAATCATTTGAGTTATTGCGATTTTAGGTTATAATATTTTTGTAATTTTTTGTAGAGCTATATTTATAATATTATATGGTTAGTAATCTAACTTTAAACATATTGAAACTACTATAGACGTTATAAAAGGCTGTTTCAACCAAAATACTTGTATTAAACTCTTTTTAACGTACACTATTTCGATTATTTTAATTTTTGGTATAAATATTCATGTAATATATCATACAGCTAATTAATTAAACCTATTCGTTTAGGAATAAAAGTTTTAAAGTATTAAAACTCTTTTTGACTTTAAAAACGGCTGTTGAAGACAAAATATTTGCAATAACATTGTCGATTGTATATTATTTGATTTATTATGATTTTTTGTAATAATTTTTATGTAATTTTTTCTAAAGATAATTTAATAAACGTCTTCGGGTAAATATATTAGTTTCAATGTATTTAAAACTCCTTTTGAGTTCAAAATCGGCTGTTTAGGACGAAACACTTGCAATAAACATTGTTTATCGTACATTACTCGAGTTATTTCAATTTTTTGTTATAATATTCATGTAAATTTTGTAAAGGTATTTTGAAAAATGTCTTCGGTTGAAAATATTAGTTTTAAATTATTAAAACTCCTTCCGACAACAAAATCGACTGTTAAAAAGAAATACTTGCAATAAACATTGTTTTTCGTTTATTATTTGAAATATTTCGATTTTAGGTTTTTATATTCTTGTCATACTTCGTACATGTATTTTAATAAATGTCCTCAGTTAAAAATACTAGTATTAAAACTCCTTTTGACGTCAAAATCGGCTGTTTAAGACGAAAAACTTGCAATAAACATTGTTTATCGTACATTATTTCAGTTATTTCGATTTTTAGTTATAATCTTATTGTAATTTTTTGTACAGCTATGTTAATAAACTTCTTTGGTTAGTAATCTAACTTTATACATATTGAAACTACTATAGACGTTATAAAAGGCTGTTTCGACCAAAATACTTGTATTAAACCCTTTTTAACGTACACTATTTGCATTATTTTGATTATTGTTATTAATATTCATGTATTATATCATACAGCTAATTTATTGAACCTTTTTGGTTAGGAATATTTGTTTTAATGAATTAAAAACATTTTTGACGTCAAAATCGGCTGTTTAAGACGAAATACTTTGAATAAATATTGTTTATCATACACTACTTTATTTATTATGATTTTTAAAATAATATTCTTGTAATATTTCGTAAAAGTAATTTAATAAACGACTTCGGTTAAAAATACTAGTTTTCAAGTCTTCCAACTAAACTAAAATTAAAGGATTAAAACTTCTTATGACGTTCAAATTGGCTGTTAAAGACGAAATACTTCCAATTAAGATTGTATATCGTATAATATTTGAGTTATAACGATTTTTTGTATTAATATTTATGTAGTATTTCGTAAAAGTAATTCAATAAACGACTTTCGTTAAAAATATTTGTTTTAATGTAATAAAACTCCTTTTCACGTCTAAATCGGCTGTTTAAGAAGAAAAACTTGCATTAAACATTGTTTATTGTTTTTTATTTGACTTAATTTGATTTTTGGTTATAATAATCTCGTAATTTTTCGTACAGCTTTGTTTATAAACTTCTTTGGTTAGTAATCTAATTTGAACCATATTAGAAGTACTATAGACGTTATAAAAGGCTGTTTCAACCAAAATATTTGTAATAAACCCTTTTTAACGTACACTCTTTGAATTATTTTGATTATTGATATTTAAATTCATGTAAAATAACTCAGCTAATTAAATGAACCTATTCGGTTAGGAATATTAGTTTTAAAGTATAAAAACTCTTTTTAACGTACAAATAGGCTGTTTTAAACAAAATATTTTCAAAAAACATTGTTTATCGTACATTATTATTTCGAGTTTTAGTTATAATATTCTTGTAATATTTTGTACAGGTAACTTAATAAATATCTTTGTTTAAAAATACTATTATTTAAATGAAAAAACTCTTTTGACGTCAAAATCGGCTGTTTAAGACGATATACTTGTATCAACATTGTTTATAGTACATTATTACAGTTATTTTGATTTTTGGTATTAATATTCTTGTAATATATTATACAGCGAACTAAAGAAACTTATTCGTTTGGAAATATCATTTCAGTGTATTAAAACTACTTTCGACGTCAAAAACGGCTGTTTAAGACAAAATACTTGCAATAAACATTGTTTATTGTAAATTATTTGATTTATTATGATTTTTAGTAATAGTTTTATTGTAATGTTTAGTAAAGTTAATTTAATAAATGTCTTCGGTTAAAAATATTAGTTTTAATGTATTAAAACTCCTTTCGAGTTCATAATCGGCTGTTTAAGACGAAATACTTGCAATAAACATTGTTCATCGTATATTATTTGAGTTATTGCGGTTATAGGATATACTATTCTTGTAATTTTTCGTACAGCTATGTTAATAAACTTCTTTGGTTAGTAATCAAACTTAAAACATATTAAAAGTACTATAGACGTAATAATAGGCTGTTTCAAACGAAATACTTGTATTAAACGCTTTTCAATGTACATTACTTATATATTTTGATTATTAGTATCGATATTCAGTTAATATATCATAGAGTTAATTAAATAAACCTATTTGGTTAGAAATATTAGTTATAAAGTATTAAAACTTCTTTCGACGTCAAAATCGGCTGACTAAGACGAAATACTTACATAAACATTGTTTATCGTACATTATTATAGTTATTATAATTTTTGATATTAATATTCTTGTAATATATCATACAGCTAATTAAGTAAACTTATTAGGTTAGGAATATTAGTTTCAACGTATTAAAACTCCTTTTGAGTTCAAATTCTGCTGTTTATGACGAAATACTTGCAATAAATATTGTTTATCGTATAATATTTGAGTTATTGCGATATTAGGTTATTTTATTCTTATAATTTTTCGTACAGCTATGTGAATAATTTTCTTTGGTTAGTAATCTAACTTTAAACATATTGAAACTACAATAGACGTTATTAATGGCTGTTTCAACCAAAATACTTGTATTAAACACTTTTTAACGTAAACTCTTTGTATTATTTTGATTATTGGTACAAATCTTCATGTAATATATCATACTCCTAATTAAATAAACCTATTCGGTTAGGAATATTAGTTTTGAAGTATTAAGACTCTTTTGAAGTCAAAATCGGCTGTTAAAGACGAAATACTTGTAGTAAACATTGTTTATTGTAAATTATTTGTCTTATTTCGATTTTTGATTATAAAATTCTTGTAAAATTTTGTACAGCTATGTTTATAAACTTTTTTGGTTAGTAATCTAACTTAAAACATATTAAAAGTACTATTGACTTTATAAAAGGTTGTTTCAAACAAAATACTTGAATTAGACAATTTTTAACGTACATTATTTGAATTATCTTGATTATCGGTATTAATATTCTAATAATATATCATACAGCTAATTAAATAAACGTTTTCGGGTAAAAATATTAGTTTTAAAGTACTAAAACTCCTTTTGACGTAAAAATCGACTGTTTAATACGAAATACTTGGAATAAACATTGTTTCTCGTACATTTTTGATTTATTATGATTTTTGGTTATAATACTTGTAATATTTTGTATAGGTAATTTAATAAACGTCTTCAGGTAAAAATATTAATTTTAATGTATTTAAACTCCTTTTGAGTTCAAAATCGGCTGTTTAAGACGAAAAACATGAAGTAAACATTGTTTATCGTATATTATTTGAGTTTTTGCAATTTTAGTTCATAATATTCTTGTAATTTTTGGTACAGCAATGTTAATAATATTCTTTGGTTAGTAATCTAACTTTAAACATATTGAAACTACAATAGACGTTATAAAAGGCTCTTTCAACCAAAATACTTGTATTAAACCCTTTTTAACGTATATTATTTAAATTAATTAGATTATTGGTATAAATATTTATGTAATATATCAAACAGCTAATTAAATAAACCTATTCGGTTGGGAATATTAGTTTCAATGTATTAAAACTCCTTTTGACGTCAGAAACGACTGATTAAAACAAAATACTTGCAATAAACTATGTTTATCGTACATTATATGATTTATTAAAATTTTTGGTAATAATCTCTTTGTAATATTTCGTATAAGTAATTTAATAAACGTGTTGGGTAAAAATATTAGTTTTATTGTATTAAAACTTCTTTTAAGTTAAAATCGGCTGTTTATGACGAAATACTTACAATAAACACTGTTTATCATATATTATTTGAGTTATTGCGATTTTAGGTTATAATATTCTTGTAATTTTTCGTACAGCTATGTTTATAAACTTCTTTCGTTAGTAATCTTACTTTAAACTTATTAAAAGTACTGTAACGCCTCTGGCTAAAAATTAAATTTAGCAAAAGAGTTTTCTCTAATTAGGGGTTTTTTATTAATTTGTTAACTTTGCCGCCTTTAGTTTTAGATGATTAGATTTGAAAAAGCTCAAGCTGAACTTCCTGGTGCTAAATTGTGAGTATTGTCATTAATCTATTATGTTCTAGTCCTGTCTCTTAAATTGAAATTTCTAAATTAGTTAAATTGAAGTTAATTTTACTGTGGTTTGCATAAATTTGAATAAACTCTGCTGTTGATAAAATAAAATTGTAGTTAATTGTACTTTTGATTTTGCATAAATTTAAATAACTAAACTTTGGTGTTAATAGATCATTATATTGAAATTATCTGTAAATTGGTTATATAAAATTGAATAAATAAGCTTTGTTGTGGATAATTAGTTAAGAAGCAGGCTGCTTTTTGGTGCTCTTAATAATCTCTGAAATTTACAAACCAAATTTGATTAATCTAAATATCTAAATATCTAAATATCTAAATATCTAAATATCTAAAATATCTAAATATCTAAAATATCTAAATTTAATTAAATAACTAGTGGGCCATACCTAACTATTATATAGTATATAGTGGGTATAGCATAATGAGTAATAGAGCCAAGCCCACCAAAAAGGATAGTATGTTCTCTAAAGAGGACATACATCATGCCTTAGACAAGGTCAACAACCCCGAAACTCGCTGTAGCCAGCGAAACATTGACAGAGGAATCAACAAAAGGGGTGTTGACCCACACTCTTCGCGCCGTAGCCAACCTGGTCCATCAGACCAACCACACCCTACGTGCGAAAGATATGGTGACCCGGACGTGAGTGAACACGCTTTAATTGATACACTGGGTATAGAAATCAGTGCCGAGATTGACATGAACATAGGGGGGAATCAGTCAGGAAATTACCAAAAGGAGGAAGAACCCCAGGCAGCAATGGGCAGTTATCAACAACCTAGAGACCAGCCTAATCCAAGTGGTCTGCCAAGACAAAGCTACCCACCCCAACAAAATTCTACACCTAGCAACTATGGGCCTCCACCAAGGGTGACAGGAACACCTAGCAACAGCTCCATTCCTCCAGCAAGAACCTCACCCTTGCCACTCCAACCTAACAACTTAAACATGGACTATTCCCTCCAAAACAACAGGAGACCCCCTATTCAAGTGCCGCCTCAAGAACTGAGTGCTGAGGAGTTAGTACAGGGGATCAAAGATTTGAAGGGACAAATTCGACGGGCTAAACTTCTAGAGGAATTTCGAAAATTACAAGAAGAATTACATGAATTGAGAAGTCTAAATCCATCCACAAGGACAAATCACGACATCTCAACTCAGGTTAGACAGAATACATACATGGATCCTCAAATCCAGGTTCCCCACCAGGTTTCACACACCTCAAAGGCTCAAGACCTACCAAGGAGCCAGGTGATATCTCCGCCTCATGCAAAAAACGAGCTCCCAAACTCTCCGCAGTGAGAGGGAGAGTGATTGGGGCTACTCTATCTCACACCCAAGCTGTCCAGTTTGTAAATAAAACCGCCCCACGACAGCAACCCCCATCTCAACCGAGACCAACCAGAAATGCCTCAAACTGCACTATAAGTCATCCAGGAAATGAAGTGTCCACACCTTCAAACAAACCGAAGATGACTTTTCATATAAAGCAAACAGCCTCACGTAGTGCAGCAGAAACACCTGATGAGAACCAAAGTTCTGAGCAAACACAGCCAGCATCACCAGGGCCAGCGTCAACGGTCAGCGCCGCCGAAGCCAGCACCTCCACGACAAGCGCCAACAATCCGAGCTACCTTAGCCAGCACCACAACAGGCAGTCCCAACGGTCAGCGCAAACACAGCCAGCATCACCAGGGCCAGCGTCAACGGTCAGCGCCACCGAAGCCAGCACCTCCACGACAAGCGCCAACGATCCGAGCTACCTTAGCCAGCACCACAACGGGCAGTCCCAACGGTCAGCACAACCGCAGCCAGAACCACAACAAAAATCTCTCGACACTACCAATCACAACAAAGAGAAAAGTGTAGAAAAATGGACTTTTCAACTGAATAAATTCCCTGCACCCAAACCGAAGAACCTCCCTCAGGGTCTACTATTTTTAGCGGATTCAAACACAAATGTTATCTTTTTGGTTGACAGCGGATCCGAAATTTCAATCCTGCCGAAGGAATTGACTAACGGTATAGACAAATATTTTCCTAAACTAAGTAGAACCATCCAAGGGTTTGGTAACAAAACAACCCACCCTATTGGTAGCGCGGATGTCGAACTTCAATTTGGGAATTTAGAACCCATTAACCACTCGTTCTGGGTTACTCAAGAATCACGCCACTTTGGCATTATTGGCATGGACCTGTTAAGAAAGAACGAACTAGCGATCCTGCCATCTACCTCTCAACTATGCAAGATAGGGTCAAACGAATCAGCTAGACTGTTCGCACCTGCTGAGTTGCCCACCCCTATAGTCGCTTCAGTCAACCACATCAATCTGGGTGGTAAGAATACGACTCCGTTAGAAGAAAAATGCAAAAGACTATTAATGGACTTCCCTGAAATTACCAGGAAGCCAACCTACCACGCAAAGCCAAAACACAACTACGAGCTCGAGATAATATTGGATAATTACAAGCCTGCCATGGTCAAAGCCAGGAGACCTGGTGTTTTTTTGTACAAGCATAGAAAGATATTTGGTACTTTTTAGATGAATACTACTTAAGGGCTTATTCAAATAAGCAACAGTTGATTTTCACTGATTATTTTGTACAACACCTAGAAGCTGCTTGCATTGTTTATATTACTGTTAAATGACTTAACTTTAAGAATTTTTTAATTTTAAAATTAATGGGGTTTTTGATTTTATATTTATTTGTACAACCATTAAAAATTGGTATCTTATAGACATGTTTTTTTTTGTAATTACCTTAGCTAAAATAGGTACTGTGTGATATTGTATATAACAATCTAAAATTTTCTATATTGCATTGAGTTTTGGTTGTCTCCTGTTTAGCACTGGGAAAGCTTGCCAAGCAAATTGTAAAAATCATGGCTCAGTAACTTTCACTCATTTAGTTTGGTGGG
Source organism: Thalia democratica (assembly GCF_965202585.1). Lineage (NCBI taxonomy): Eukaryota > Metazoa > Chordata > Thaliacea > Salpida > Salpidae > Thalia > Thalia democratica. The sequence goes on along the minus strand of NC_139169.1, from coordinate 51,429,837 downwards.
GTAAGTCGAACTGCCACACCCCAGAGACCTCAGAATGAACCATTCTAATAGGAACAGACTGCCACTACGTACAGCAGAATTGTAGTGACGATGTCGATTCTTATGGAAATGCATACATGGCAGCACACCTTCGAATGCCATGGGGGGCAATGCCAACCCGTCTGCTGATGATGTCAAGCAGACCCTCAAATCCGTTGGCGTTGATGACGATGGTGAACAACGCCAGGTCGCCAGCGATTAATTCGCGGAGAAGGACGTCAGTGGAGCCAAACTTCCCGCCAGAGTTCCGGGAGAACCGCTACAAGAAGAGCGGCCGCAGCTGGAGCAACCAGAGAAGAGGAGGAGAAGGCGAGTAAGAAGAGGCCGAGCCTCAACCTCCAGTGTAAGAGTAAGGAATCATCATCATGAACGGTAAACACTGACTTTTAAACAAGCTTTTGACTCATGATTGTAATTAGGAACTTGTAAATTTATATTTTAAAAAAGTCTTTTCTTTACAATTTCTTTAGAATTTCTTTTTTATTTTGTAAAAAAGCATTTTTACCACACTTAAAAAGTGTCTTAAGCATTTACTACATTTAAAAACTTATAGTTTTAATTTTACTTTAAAAATAGCTAGTAGAGTGTTTAAATCCAGATTTTGAATTAGCTCAAAAATGTTGTTATATGCAAGTACGTTTTAGCACATAAAGTTGATGATCATAAGTATCTCTTAAAATATTATTTCTGTTTATTACATGTAAATTACAAAAAGAAAGTTATAAACTTATGTTGCATGCTTATATATCTCTAAGTTGAGTGCTTTAGTGTATAATGGTTTTCACCTGGACTATATTTAAAGTTTTTTTCAGTTTAACAAACGTTTAACACCTTAAAACTAATATTTATCTAAAAAACCTAAGTTAAAATTCTAAAAATGTTTAATAAGAGGGGAAAATGTAACGCCTCTGGCTAAAAATTAAATTTAGCAAAAGAGTTTTCTCTAATTAGGGGTTTTTTATTAATTTGTTAACTTTGCCGCCTTTAGTTTTAGATGATTAGATTTGAAAAAGCTCAAGCTGAACTTCCTGGTGCTAAATTGTGAGTATTGTCATTAATCTATTATGTTCTAGTCCTGGTCTCTTAAATTGAAATTTCTAAATTAGTTAAATTGAAGTTAATTTTACTGTGGTTTGCATAAATTTGAATAAACTCTGCTGTTGATAAAATAAAATTGTAGTTAATTGTACTTTTGATTTTGCATAAATTTAAATAACTAAACTTTGGTGTTAATAGATCATTATATTGAAATTATCTGTAAATTGGTTATATAAAATTGAATAAATAAGCTTTGTTGTGGATAATTAGTTAAGAAGCAGGCTGCTTTTTGGTGCTCTTAATAATCTCTGAAATTTACAAACCAAATTTGATTAATCTAAATATCTAAATATCTAAATATCTAAATATCTAAAATATCTAAATATCTAAAATATCTAAATTTAATTAAATAACTAGTGGGCCATACCTAACTATTATATAGTATATAGTGGGTATAGCATAATGAGTAATAGAGCCAAGCCCACCAAAAAGGATAGTATGTTCTCTAAAGAGGACATACATCATGCCTTAGACAAGGTCAACAACCCCGAAACTCGCTGTAGCCAGCGAAACATTGACAGAGGAATCAACAAAAGGGGTGTTGACCCACACTCTTCGCGCCGTAGCCAACCTGGTCCATCAGACCAACCACACCCTACGTGCGAAAGATAGTACTATAGACGTTATAAAAGGCTGTTTTAAACAAAATACTTGTAATAAACTCTTTTTAACGGACACTATTTCAATTATTTTGATTATTTGTATTTTTATTGCATCATAAAGCTAATTAAATGAACCTATTCGGTTAGGAATATAAGTTTTTAAGTTTTAAAACTCTTTTTAAGTTCAATATCAGCCATTTAAGACGAAATACTTGCAATAAACATTGTGTATAATACATTAATTTACTTATTTCAATTTTTTGTTATAATATTCTTGTAATTTTTAGTACAGCTATGTTTATAAACTTCTTTGGTTACTAATCCAACTTTAAACAAATTAAAAGTACTATAGACGTCATAAAAGGCTGTTTTAAACAAAACACTTGTATTAAACCCTTTTAAACGTATGTTATTTTAATCATTTTGATTATTGGTATTAAAATATTTATAATATAACATACAGCTAATTAAATAAACGTTTCCGGGTAAAAATATTAGTTTTAAAGTACTAAAACTCTTTTTAGCGTCAAAATCGGGTGTTTAATACGAAATACTTAAAATAAACATTGTTTCTCGTACATTTTTGATTTGTTATGATTTTTTGTTATAATACTTGTAATATTTTGTAAAGGTAATTTAATAAACGTCTTCAGGTAAAAATATTAATTTTGATATATTAAAACTCCTTTTGAGTTCAAAATCGGCTGTTCAAGACGAAAAACATGAAGTAAACATTGTTTATCGTATATTATTTGAGTTTTTGCAATTTTAGTTCATAATATTCTTGTAATTTTTGGTACAGCAATGTTAATAATATTCTTTGGTTAGTAATCTTACTTTAAACATATTGAAACTACAATAGACGTTATAAAAGGCTGTTTCAACCAAAATACTTGTAATAAACCCTTTTTAACTTAAATTATTTAAATTATTTTGATTATTGGTATAAATAATCATGTAATATATCATACAGCTAATTAAGTAAACCTATTCGGTTAGGAGAATTAGTTATAAAGTATTAAAACTCTTTTTTACGTCAAAATCGGCTGTTTAAAACGAAATACTTGCAATAAACATTGTTTATTGTAAATTATTTGATTTATTATGATTTTTAGTAAAAATATTTTTGTTATATTTCGTAAAGTTAATTTAATTAACGTCTTTGGGTAAAAATATTAGTTTTAATGTAGTAAAACTCCTTTTAAGTTCAATATCGGCTGTTAAAGACAAAATACTTGCAATAAACATTGTTCATCGTATATTATTTAAGTAATTGCGATTATAGGATATAATATTCTTGCAATTTTTTGTACAGCTATGTGAATAATTTTCTATGGTTAGTAATCTAACTTTAAACATATTTAAACTAATATAGACGTTATAAAATGTTGTTTAAACCAAAATACTTCTATTAAAACCTTTTAAACATTCACTATTTGAATAATTTTTATTATTGGTATTAATATTCGTGTAATACATCAAACAGCTAATTAAATAAATTTATTCGGTTAGGAATATTAGTTTTAAAGTACTAAAACTCTTTTTTACGACAAATATCAGCTGTTTAAAACGAATACTTGCAATAAACATTGTTTATCTTACATTATGTGAGTTTTTCTGAATTTTGGTTATAATATTCTTGTAAAATTTTGTACAGGTAATTTAATAATTATCTTCGATTAAAAATAATAGTTTTAAAGAATAAAAACTCCGTTTGACGTCAAAATCGGCTGTTTGAGACGAAATACTTGCAGAATCATTGTTTATCATACATTATTACTTTTCATATGATTTTAAAAATTTATTATCTTGTAATATATCATACAGCTTATTAAATAAACTTATTTGGTTGGGAATATTAGTTTTAACGTATTAAAATTCCTTTTGACGTCAAAAACGGCTAATTATGACAAAATACTTGTAATAAACATTGTTTCTCGTACATTATTTCATTTATTATGATTTTTGGTAATAATATTCTTGTAATATTTTGTAAAGGAAATTTAATAAACGTCTATGGGTTAAAAATATTAGTTTTAATGTATTAAATCTTCTTTTGAGTTCAAAATTGGCTGTTTAAGACGAAATACTTGCAATAAACATTGTTTATCTTTTATTAATTGAGCTATTTTGATTTTTGGTAATAATATTCTTGTAATATTTCATAAAAGTAAGTTTTATGAAACGGCTGTTTAAGACGAAATACTCGCACTTTACATTGTTTATCGTACATTATTTAAGTCATTCGATTTTAATTATAATACTCTTGTAATTTTTAGTACAGCTATGTTTATATACTTTTTTGGTTAGTAATCTAACTTCAAACATATTAAAAGTACTATAGACGTCCTAAAAGCCTGTTTCAATCAAAATACTTGTATTAAACGCTTTTTAATGTACATTACTTATATATTTTGATTATTGGTATTGATATTATGTTAATATATCATTCAGCTAATTAAATAAACCTAATCGGTTAGAAATATTAGTTTTAAAGTATTAAAACTCTTTTTGACTCAAAATCGGCTGTTTAAGACAATATACTTGCAATAAACATTGTTTATCGTACATTATTTGAGTTACTCCGAACTTGGTAAAAATATACTTGTAATATTTTGTACAGGTAATTAAATAAGTATCTTCGGTTAAAAATACTATTTTTAAATATAAAAACTCCTTTTAACGTCAAAATCGGCTGACTAAGACGAAATATTTGCATAAACATTGTTTATCGTACATTATTACAGTAATTATGATTTTTATTATTAATATTCTTGTAATATATCATACAGCTAATTAAATTAACTTATTACGTTAGTAATATCAGTTTGAACGTATTAAAACTCCTTTTAACGTCAAAAACGGCTGTTTAAGAAAAAATACTTGCAATAAACATTGTTTATCGTACATTATTAGATTAATTATGATTTTTGGTAATAATATTCTTTTAATATTTCGTAAAGGTAATTTAATAAACGTCTTTGGATAAAAATATGAGTTTTAAAATATTCAAACTCCTTTTGAGTTCAAAATCGGCTGTTTAAGACGAAATACTAGCAATGAACATCGTTTTTTGTACATTGTTTGAGTCATTATGATTTTTGGTAATAATAATGTTGTAAAATTTCGTAAAAGGAATTTAATAAACGTCTTTGGGTAAAAATATTAGTTTTAAATTATTAAAACTCCTTTCGACGTCGAAATCGAGTGTTTAAGAAGAAATACTCGTAATAAGCATTGTGTTTGTCTATTTTTTGAGTTAATTCGATTTTCGGTTATAATATTCTTGTCATACTTTGTACAGGTAATTTATTAAATGTCTTAGGTTAAAAATACTAGTATTAAAACTCCTTTTGCCGTTTAAATCGGCTGTTTAAGACGAAATACTTGCAATAAACATTCTTTATCGTACATTATCTGAATTATTATTGTTTTTGGTAATACCATACTTGAAATATTTCGTAAAGGTAATTGATAAACGTTTTCGGATAAAAATAATAGTTTTAATGTGTTAAAACTTCTTTTAAGTTCAAAATCGGCTGTTTAAGACGAAATACTTGCAATAAACATTGTTTATTGTACATTTTTTGAGTTATTATGATATTTGGTAATAAAATTTTTGTAATAATTTGTAAAGGTGATTTAGTAAAAGTCTTCGAGTAAAGATATTAATTTTAAAGTATAAAACTCCTTTTGAGTTTAAAATTGGCTGTTTAAGACGAAATACTTGTTATAAACATTTTTTATCGTACATTATTTGAGTTATTAAAATTTTTGGTTATTATTACCTTGTAATTTTTCGAACAGCTATGTTTATAAACTTTTTTAGTTAGTAATCCAATTTTTAACATATTAAAAGTACTATAGACGTTATAAACCGCTGTTTCAACAAAAATATTTGTATTAAACCCTTTTTAACGTACATTATTTGAATTATATTGATTATTGATATTAATATTCATGTAATATTTCATACAGCTAATTAAATAAACCTCTTCGCTTAGGAATATTAGTTTTAAAGTATTAAAACTCCTTTTTACGTCAAAATCGGCAGTTTAAGACGATATCCTTGCAATAAACATTGTTTATTGTACATTATTACAGTTATTATGATTTTTGGTATTAATATTCATCAAATATATCATACAGCTAATTAAATAAACCTATACGGTTAGTAATATTAGTTTTAAAGTAAAAAAACTCCTTTTAACGTAAAAATCGGCTGTTTCAGACGAAATACTCGCATAAACATTGTTTTTCGTACATTATTACAGTTATTTTGATTTTTGGTATTAATATTCCTGTAATAAATCATACAGCGAATAAAATAAATTTATTCGGTTCGGAATATTATTTTCAACGTATTAAAACTCCTTTTGACTTCGAAAACGGCTATTTAAAACAAAATACTTGCAATAAACATTGTTTATCGTAAATTATTTGATTTATTATGATTTTTAGTAATAATATTGTTGTAATATTTTGTAAAGTTAATTTAATAAACGTCTTCGGTTTAAAAGATTAGTTTCAAAGTATTAAAACTCCTTTCGACGTCAAAATCGAGTATTAAGGAAGAAATACTTGCAATAAGCATTGTTTTTCGTTTATTATTTAAATTATGTCGATTTTTTGTTATAATATTCTTATCATACTTCGCACATGTAATCTAATAAATGTCTTCGGTTAAAAATAATAGTATTAAAACTCCTTTTGACGTCAAAATCGGCTGTTTAAGACGAAATACTCGCAATAAATATTGTTTATTGTACATTATTAGAGTTATTATAATTTTTGGTATTAATATTGTTGTAATGTATCATACAGCTAATTAAATAAACCTATTTGGTAAGGAATATTAGTTTTAAAGTATTAAAACTCCTTTTGACGTCAAAATCGGCTGTTTAAGACAAAATACTTGCAGTAAACATTGTTTATTGTACATTATTTGACTTATTTCGATTGTTGGTTATAATATTCTTTTATTATTTTGTACTGCTATGTTTATAAACTTATTTGGTTAGTAATCTAACTTTAAACATATTAAAAGTACTATCGACATTATAAAAGGCTGTTTCAAATAAAATACTTGAATTAAACTCGTTTTAACGTACATTATTTGAATTGTTTTGATTATTGGTATTAATATTCTTATAATATATCATACAGCTTTTTAAATAAATCTATTCGCTTAGAAATATTAGTTTTAAAGTATTAAAACTCCTTTTGACGTCAAAATCGGCTGTTTAAGACGAAATACTCGCATAAAAATTGTTTATAGTTCATTATAACAGTTATTATGATTTTTGGTATTAATATTCTTGTAATATTTTGTAAAAGTAATTTAATAAACGTCTTCTGGTAAAAATATTAGTTTTATTTTATTTAAACTTCTTTTGAGTTCAAAATCGGCTGTTTAAGACGAAATACTTGCAATAAACATTGTTTATCGTATATTATTTGAGTTATTGCGATTTTATGTTATAATATTCTTGCAATTTTTCGTACAGCTATGTTAATAAACTTCTTCGGTTAGTAATTTAACTTTAAACATATTGAAACTACTATAGACGTTTTAAAAGGTTGTTTCAACCAAAATACTTGTTTTAAACCCGTTTTAAAGTACACTATTTAAATTACTTTGATTATTGGTATAAATGTTAATGTAATATATCTTACAGCTAATTAAATAAACTTATTCGGTTAGGAATATTAGTTTTAAAGTATTAAAACTCCGTTTGACGTAAAAATCGGCTGTTTATGACAAAATACTTGCATTAAACATTGTTTAACTTTTAATTAGACTTATTTCGATTTTTGGTAATAATATGATTGTAATATTTCATAATATTAATTAAAATAATTCCTTCGGTTAGGTATTTTAGTTTTAAAGTATTAAAACTCTTTTTGACGTCAAATTAGGCTGTTTAAGACTAAATATCTGCAGTAAACCTTGTTTATCGTACATTATTTGAGTTATTTCGATTTTTGGTTGTAATATTCTTGTAATTTTTCGTTTAGCTATGTTTATAAACTTCTTTGGTTAGTAATCCAATTTTAAACATATTAAAAGTACTATAGACGTTATAAACGGCTGTTTCACCCAAAATATTTGTATTAAACCCTTTTTAACATACATTTTTTGAATTATATTGATTAATAATAATAATAATAATAAGGCCCGCTATCAGCGGAGATAGGCTATGCGTGTTGTGAACAGAGAAGAAAAAAAAAAAAAAAAATTACATGTTTAAAAAAAAAAAAAAAAAAAAAAAAACAATTAAATTCATTCTGCTTCTTATTTCTTCATCTTCTTCTTCGTTTTTCTCAAATATTCCTTTTCTCTTTCTTGCAATCTTTTGTGTATAGTTGATTTCCATTTAGCACGGTCATTTGCAAGCAACTCCCAATTATCAGTTCTAATGTTCAACTTTTTAGTTCGCGCTAGTATACATCCTTAAAACGTAATTTTGGACGTCCTCGGTTTCGTTTGCCAACGACCATTTCGCCATACAATAGAAACTTTGAGATCCGCTCAGTATTCATTCTCAGGATATGACCGAGCCAGCGAAGCCTGCGCTGACTGAGGGTAAAGTACATAGTGGTAAGACCAGTACGTCTCAATACTTCCTCATTGGTGATCTTTTGCTGCCATGTAATTCCAAGGATGCGACGAAGGCATCGTAGGTGGAAGGTATTGATTTTCTTCTCCTGTACGTTAGGTAACGTCCATGTCTCGCTACCGTAAAGCAGAGTACTGCAGACACAGGAACGGTAAACGTTAGCCTTTGTTCGAATGCTTAGCTTTTGGTTATCCCAAACTCTTGCAGTCAAGCGAGCGAAAGTGCCTGATGCTTTGCCATGCGACTATTTATTTCTTTGGCCAATGATGCGTTTGACGCAACATTTGAGCCAAGGTATACAAAGTTATCTACATTCTCGATATCCTTACAATTGATTTTGATTGATGGTAAAATATTTTATCCTTGACTTAGAATTTTAGTCTTCTTAAGGCTTATAGTAAGGCCGAAATCCGAGCATGCCGAAGAAAACTGATTCAGCAGTGTCTGCAGGTCTTGGGCAGAGTGAGCCACGATAGCAGCATCGTCAGCAAATAAAAGATCACGTATGGTGACTTTCTTCAGATTTCGCTTAGCTCTTAGATTTAAAGGGTTGAAAAGGTGTCCGTCAGTTCTTGTATGAAGCTTGATTCCAGTAGTTATTGAATTAAAAGCATGCTTTAATAGCATCGAAAAGAAGATTCCAAACAAAGTTGGAGCAAGTACGCAGCCTTGCTTTACCCCACTTTTGATTTCAAATGAATCAGATACACTACCATCATATTGAATGGTTGCCCTTGTGTTTGTATGAAAAGACTTCACAATACTGAATAATTTTGGAGGACACCCAATTTTCAGCAGTATAGCATATAGTCCTTCTCTACTTACCAAGTCAAAGGCTTTAGTGAGGTCAATGAAAGCGATGTACAAAGGCATGTTCTGCTCATTATATTTCTCTTGTAACTGACGTACAGAAAAAATCATGTCGGTGGTAGATCTTTTAGACCTAAATCCACATTGAGACTCAGGATATACTCTTTCAGCCAGCTTCTGAATACGAGGAAGAACCACTCTTGCAAAAACTTTACCAGCAATCGCAAGAAGAAAAATTCCCCTGTAACTATTGCAGTCCGATCTGGAACCCTTGTTTTTATATAAGACTATGATCTTAGCATCACGCATGTCTTGTGGCACTATACCTTCTCTCCAACATTTGGCTAAAATATCATGTAAATGAGGTAACAAGCATGACTTACAATTGCGGACCAAGTCCGCTGGTATGCCGTCACTACCTGGAGCTTTCCACGGAGCCATCATATCAATGGCTTTACTGAGTTCTTCAGTAGTTGGTACGCTATCCAGGTCATCCATCATTAATAGACTATCCATTCTGTTAAGGGCATCATTAGTAACAATATTCTGTGTAGAATACAGAAGGGAAAAGTGTTGAACCCATCTACTCAACTGTTCATTCCTACTGTGTAAGATTTCACCAGTCTCAGATAACAAAGGTGATATTGACCTCTTTGTTGGTCCAACTGCTTTTCTTATTCCTTCGTAGACTGATTTGGTACCTCCTCTGTCAGCAGCAGCCTGAATACGGGCACTAGCCTTTAATCAAAACTCAGTAGCACATTTTCTAGCTGCCCTCCGAAAAATTTTTCTGGCTTCACGAAGTCTATTAAGACACGTGTTACTTGGGTCACGTTGATAATCAACATGAGCCTGTCGCTTTTTCTTTAAAAGAGGAGATAAAATATTGATAGTTTCTTCGAACCAGTCTTTGTTGGCATGTTTGTTCTTTCCAAAAGTTTCAAAGGCATTCTGATATATACTTTTTTCGATCCTAGACCAAGACTCAGAAGCAGATGTGTCCGACGAAGAGACAGATGGCATCAGAGTTGAGAACTTTTTGATATTTTCCTTGTCCCGCATTGCACCTACATTTAGTCGAACTTTACGAGCTAAATTGTTTGAATTGTGCATGAACTTTTTTGAGATGTGCATTTTACAGCAGACCAAAGAATGATCGCTGTTGCAGTCTGCGCTTTGATATGATCTAGTTAACAGAACATCGTTAATACGATGGCGTCTCACTAAGATATGGTCTAATTGGTGCCAGTTTTTAGAACGGGGATGTCTCCAAGATACTTTATGCTGCCATTTAGTTTTAAAAAATGAATTGGTAACACAGAGGTTCTGTTTATGACAAAACTCTAAAAGGCGTTGACCATTAGAATTCATTCTTCAAAAACCAAAATGTCCTAGACAGGAAGCCCAAGAGTCGTGATCAGATCCAACTCTTGCATTAAAATCACCCAGAATAACAAGTTGGTCGTTTTTTGGCAATTCATTCACTACGAGATTTAACTTTTCATAAAAAGTATCTTTAATTTGCTCGTCAGTGTATAGCGTATGCGCATATACACTGATAAGGGTCGCTGTTCCTTTTTTGTTGTGTAAACGTAGAGTAGCAATACGTTCGTTTCCGTCACCGACTTCTACATGTTGTAAGAGTGTATTCTTGACAGCAAAACCAACACCATATTCTTTACGTTCTTCAAAAGACTTACTAAACCAGAAGAAAGTAAATTTTTTTTCTTTAATTGAGCCTTGACCAGCAAGGCGCGTTTCTTGAAGAGCTGCAATATCAACATTAAGACGAAGAAGTTCGTTATTTATAATAGCAGTTTTTCTTGCATCATTTATGTTTTCGGGGTCCATACCAGTAGTCATGGTACGAACGTTCCAGCTTCCCAGTTTAAGAGTGGGTCTCTTTTTAAGTTTATGTTTGTCAGGTGACATAGTTTCAGTTTACTTTTCACTTAAAGCTATCCCCATTCACCCAATGAAGAAGGTAAACTGTGGCGGAACAACACCTTATTGGCTGAGGGCTGCTCAGGTTAAGGCAGGCGGTGGTTGTTCAGTGGAACTAAACAATTCCTCCTACCGACGAATACGACCCCTGGCGCCTAACCTTTCGCCAAACAGGATTAGGCTTATCACCGGTAACTGCCGTTTTCCGTGTTGTGTCTTCGCGAAAAACCTGCGAAGCTGGAGTAAACCTCTCCAAGCACAAAGCCAGGGCATAACATTGAGATTCCAGCTGTTGCCCATGCAGCAGGATCTCAATCTCCTTAGTGAGAAGAGCTCAGCGAAACAGCAAAGCTGATACAGCCAAGATTCATCATTGTCGCAAGAGCTGCCGGAATGACATTGAATACAAATCAGACCGCTTACGTGGCTCCGACTACGGCTTTTTGATCAGAGTTTTGCATTTCCTAGAGAAATAGAAGTACAGTTCTTCGGAGTTTCCTCTACCCCCGTGTTTAAGACTTTACCATGTCTGATTTTTCCTCAGGGTTTACTCCCGAAGCCTTTGCTTAGCAAAAAGCAACCACAAGGCAGTGGTGGTCGGCAAAGGTTTTACAGATCTGATGCTAAATCAGCTCCAACCCCAAGGGGAGATCATGAAAGTTCTTCAGGGATCTTCTGTGTCATCTTTGTGATCTTCTGTGTCATCTTTGTGATCTTCTGTGTCATCTTTGTGATCTTCTGTGTCATCTTTGTGATAATCTTTGTGATAATCATATTTCGATTAATAATACCTTTCTTTTATTAAGAAAACCTTATTCAATATATTTGAATATATTTAATATATTGATTATTGATATTAATATTCATGTAATATATCATACAGCTAATTAAATGAACTTATTCGGTTAGGAATACTAGTTTTAAAGCATTAAAACTATTTTTGACGTCAAAATTGGCTGTTTAAGGCTAGCAATTAACATTGTTTATCGTAAATTATTTGAGTTATTTCATTTTTTGGTTATAATATTCTTGAGATATTTCCTACAGATGATTTATAAAACGATTTCGATTAAATATATTAGTTTTAAAGTACTAAAACTCTATTTGACGTCAAAATCGGCTGTTTAATTAGAAATACTTGGAATAAAGATTGTTTCTCGTACATTATTTGATTTATTATGATTTTTGGTTATAAACTTGTAATATTTCGTAAAGGTATATTTAATAAACGTCTTCAGGTAAAAATATTAGTTTTAATGTATTAAAACTCCTTCTGAGTTCGAAATCGGCTGTTCAAGACGAAATACATGCAATAAACATTGTTTACCATATATTATTTGAGTTATTGCGATTTTAGGTTATATTATTCTTATAATTTTTCGTATAGCTATGTGAATAATTTTCTTTGGTTAGTAGTCTAACTTTAAACATATTTAAACTACAATAGACGTTATTAAAGGCTGTTTCAACTAAAATACTTGTATTAAACACTTTTTAATGTAAACTATTTAAATTATTTTGATTATTGGTATAAATCTTCATGTAATATAACATACACCTAATTATATAAACCTATTCGTTTAGGAATATTAGTTTTGAAGTATTAAAACTCTTTTTGACGTCAAAATCGGCTGTTTAAGACAAAATACTTGCAATAAACATTGTTTATCGTACATTATTTGAGTTTTTTCGAATTTTGGTTAAATTATTTTTTTAATATTTTGTACAGGTAATTTAATAAATATCTTCGGTTAAAAATACTATTTTTGAAGGATAAAAACTCCCTTTGACGTCAAAAACGACTGTTTAATACAAAATACTTGCAATAAACATTGTTTCTCGTACATTATATGATTTATTATAATTTTTGTTAATGATATTTTTCTAATATTTCGTAAAAGTAATATAATAAACGTCTTCGGTAAAAATATTAGTTTAATTGTATTAAAACTTCTTTTGAGTTCAAAATCGGCTGTTTATGACAAAATACTTGCAATAAACACTGTTTATCATATATTATTTGAGTTATTGCGATTTTAGGTTATAATATTCTTGTAATTTTTCGTACAGCTATGTTTATAAACTTCTTTCGTTAGTAATCTAACTTTAAACTTATTAAAAGTACTATAGACGTTATAAAAGGCTGTTTCAAACAAAATACTTGTATTAAACTCTTTTTAACGTACACTATTTCAATTTTTTTGATTATTTGTATTTATATTTTATAATATATCATAAAGCTAATTAAATGAACCTATTCGGTTAGGAATATAAGTTTTAAAATTTTAAAACTCTTTTTAAGTTCAAAATCGGCAGTTTAAGACGAAATACTTGCAATAAACATTGTGTATCATACATTATTTGAATTATTTCAATTTTTGGTTATAATATTCTTGTAATTTTTCGTACAGCTATGTTTATAAACTTCATTGGTTACTAATTTAAGTTTAAACATATTAAAAGTACTATTGACGTCATAAAAGGCTGTTTTAACCAAAACACTTGTATTAAACCCTTTTAAACGTACATTATTTTAATTATTTTAAATTATTGGTATTAAAATATTTTTATATATCATACAGCTGGTTAAATAAACGTTTTCGGGTAAAAATATTAGTTCTAAAGTACTGAAACTCTTTTTGATGTCAAAATCGGCTGTTTAATACGAAATACTTGAAATAAACATTGTTTCTCGTACATCATATGATTTATTATGATTTTTGGTTATAATACCTGTAATATTTTGAAATGGTAATTTAATAAACGTCTTGAGGTAAAATTATTAGTTTTAATGTATTAAAACTCCTTCTGAGTTCAAAATCGGCTGTTCAAGACTAAATACATGCAATAAACATTGTTTTCATTATATTATTTGAGTTTTTGCGATTTTAGTTCATAATATTCTTATAATTTTTGGTACAGCAATGTTAGTAATCTAACTTTTAACATATTTAAACTACAATAGACGTTATAAAAGGCTGTTCCAACCAAAATACTTATATTAAACTCTTTTTAACGTAAATTATTTTAATTATTTTGATTATTAATATAAAAATTCATGTATTATATCATACAGCTAATTAAATAAACCTATTCGGATAGGAATATTAGTTTTAAAGTACAAAAAGTCTTTTTGACGTCAAAATCGGATTTTTAAGACGAAAGACTTGGATAAACATTGTTTATCGTACATTATTTGAGTTATTGCGATTTTAGGTTATAATATTCTTGTAAATTTTTGTACAGCTATGTAAACAAACTTCTTTGGTTAGTCATCTAACTTTAAACATATTAAAACTACTACAGACGTTATAAAAGCCTGTTTCAACAAAAATACTTGTATTAAACCGTTTTTAACGTAAACTATTTAAATTATTTTGATTTTTGGTATGAATATATATGTTATATGTCATACAGCAAATTAAATAAACCTATTCGTTTAGAAATAAAAGTTTTAAAGTATAAAAACTCCTTTCGACATCAAAAACGGCTGTTTAAGACAAGATACTTGTAAAAAACATTGTTTTTTGTATATTTTTCGATTTATTATGATTTTTAATAATAATATTCTTGTAATATTCTGTACAGTTAATTTAATAAACGTCTTCGGGTAAATATATTAGTTTCAATGTATTTAAAACTCCTTTTCAGTTCAAAATCGGCTGTTTAGGACGAAACACTTGCAATAAACATTGTTTTACGTTCGTTTCCGTCACCGACTTCTACATGTTGTAAGAGTGTATTCTTGACAGCAAAACCAACACCATATTCTTTACGTTCTTCAAAAGACTTACTAAACCAGAAGAAAGTAAATTTTTTTTTCTTTAATTGAGCCTTGACCAGCAAGGCGCGTTTCTTGAAGAGCTGCAATATCAACATTAAGACGAAGAAGTTCGTTATTTATAATAGCAGTTTTTCTTGCATCATTTATGTTTTCGGGGTCCATACCAGTAGTCATGGTACGAACGTTCCAGCTTCCCAGTTTAAGAGTGGGTCTCTTTTTAAGTTTATGTTTGTCAGGTGACATAGTTTCAGTTTACTTTTCACTTAAAGCTATCCCCATTCACCCAATGAAGAAGGTAAACTGTGGCGGAACAACACCTTATTGGCTGAGGGCTGCTCAGGTTAAGGCAGGCGGTGGTTGTTCAGTGGAACTAAACAATTCCTCCTACCGACGAATACGACCCCTGGCGCCTAACCTTTCGCCAAACAGGATTAGGCTTATCACCGGTAACTGCCGTTTTCCGTGTTGTGTCTTCGCGAAAAACCTGCGAAGCTGGAGTAAACCTCTCCAAGCACAAAGCCAGGGCATAACATTGAGATTCCAGCTGTTGCCCATGCAGCAGGATCTCAATCTCCTTAGTGAGAAGAGCTCAGCGAAACAGCAAAGCTGATACAGCCAAGATTCATCATTGTCGCAAGAGCTGCCGGAATGACATTGAATACAAATCAGACCGCTTACGTGGCTCCGACTACGGCTTTTTGATCAGAGTTTTGCATTTCCTAGAGAAATAGAAGTACAGTTCTTCGGAGTTTCCTCTACCCCCGTGTTTAAGACTTTACCATGTCTGATTTTTCCTCAGGGTTTACTCCCGAAGCCTTTGCTTAGCAAAAAGCAACCACAAGGCAGTGGTGGTCGGCAAAGGTTTTACAGATCTGATGCTAAATCAGCTCCAACCCCAAGGGGAGATCATGAAAGTTCTTCAGGGATCTTCTGTGTCATCTTTGTGATCTTCTGTGTCATCTTTGTGATCTTCTGTGTCATCTTTGTGATAATCTTTGTGATAATCATATTTCGATTAATAATACCTTTCTTTTATTAAGAAAACCTTATTCAATATATTTGAATATATTTAATATATTGATTATTGATATTAATATTCATGTAATATATCATACAGCTAATTAAATGAACTTATTCGGTTAGGAATACTAGTTTTAAAGCATTAAAACTATTTTTGACGTCAAAATTGGCTGTTTAAGGCTAGCAATTAACATTGTTTATCGTAAATTATTTGAGTTATTTCATTTTTTGGTTATAATATTCTTGAGATATTTCCTACAGATGATTTATAAAACGATTTCGATTAAATATATTAGTTTTAAAGTACTTAAACTCTATTTGACGTCAAAATCGGCTGTTTAATTAGAAATACTTGGAATAAAGATTGTTTCTCGTACATTATTTGATTTATTATGATTTTTGGTTATAAACTTGTAATATTTCGTAAAGGTATATTTAATAAACGTCTTCAGGTAAAAATATTAGTTTTAATGTATTAAAACTCCTTCTGAGTTCGAAATCGGCTGTTCAAGACGAAATACATGCAATAAACATTGTTTACCATATATTATTTGAGTTATTGCGATTTTAGGTTATATTATTCTTATAATTTTTCGTATAGCTATGTGAATAATTTTCTTTGGTTAGTAGTCTAACTTTAAACATATTTAAACTACAATAGACGTTATTAAAGGCTGTTTCAACTAAAATACTTGTATTAAACACTTTTTAATGTAAACTATTTAAATTATTTTGATTATTGGTATAAATCTTCATGTAATATAACATACACCTAATTATATAAACCTATTCGTTTAGGAATATTAGTTTTGAAGTATTAAAACTCTTTTTGACGTCAAAATCGGCTGTTTAAGACAAAATACTTGCAATAAACATTGTTTATCGTACATTATTTGAGTTTTTTCGAATTTTGGTTAAATTATTTTTTTAATATTTTGTACAGGTAATTTAATAAATATCTTCGGTTAAAAATACTATTTTTGAAGGATAAAAACTCCCTTTGACGTCAAAAACGACTGTTTAATACAAAATACTTGCAATAAACATTGTTTCTCGTACATTATATGATTTATTATAATTTTTGTTAATGATATTTTTCTAATATTTCGTAAAAGTAATATAATAAACGTCTTCGGTAAAAATATTAGTTTAATTGTATTAAAACTTCTTTTGAGTTCAAAATCGGCTGTTATAAACCTTTTAAGCATGTCACGAAAAAGCTTAAAAGGTTTATTTTTAATGACGACGTGAAGCCTAAAGGCGAACAGTCATCTATTCATCAGCACCTCCTCAACAACCCTGTTTGTGCCGAGAACTACCTGGATAATAGGTTTGAAATCCTATCCCGAGCTAGAAACACCTACCATCTTTCAGTTCTAGAATCTCTTTTTATTAGATCTCGCGAGCCAAAAATTTGCAAACAAAGAGATTTTTACAATTTAAAACTTTACAAATAGGGTCTTTAGTAGTATTATTTTTGTTGTCGTTATTGTCGTATTTTTTAATGTGCTTTTTATTTAATTTAGTTTAAGGTAAAAATTTCTACTATTTTAAATGTTTTTGTTTTAGCAATTTTGTCTTATAAATTACTTTAAGTTAGTTCAGTGCAGCTCTATTCTATTTTTCAAACTTTTTCTAAACAGACTTTTATACTTTATGACGTAACTATTTTTGTTAGATTTTTCAAATTCATTATATATAACTAAAATTACTCTACAATATTCATAGTTTTTAGCAATGTTATTCTGAAGAGAGCTAAACGAAATTAATAAATAAACTTTTTTTTTTCGAAAATGAGTCAGTTATGTTTAAACTTTTTAATTAAAACCAGTACCAAAACCAAACTATTCAAATACTTAAAGCAGAGGTACAACAAAACGCAACTGAAGTTGCTTGATGAACTCAAAAAGTCTCGTCGAAAGATACACAATTTAAATTTAAAGATTAAGTTTCTTTATAGTTGTTTAGAAAATAAAGTCTGTCCAAAAGTTCTTTTTCATCGTATAGTAAACGCAAAGCTGAAATGCAGCCCATTAATAGAGAAAACATTTATCAAGGATGAAATTCGTAGATGTTCTTCTACTGTAAGTTCAATTTCAACTAATTATAGAAATAGTTTGTCATATGCTTTAGATCAAATAAGTGTTCTAGATTCTGTTAGATTTTTAAGATATTTAAAAAACTTAGATAAATTCAACTACGACAAAATCAACAATAAACATGACAGAAATTTAAAGTTTTTAATAAAACGTAGATTTGGCAGTTTAAATGCCAAAACGCACATTCATAATCTTTCTGATTACATACCCAACGATGATGAAAACTTTGTCTTAAAGCATGGTTTAAAGTTTTGCGTTCCTCCCAATAAACTTAAACGAGAACTTATTTTTTCTAAATTTGAAATTCTTACGGGACAATTACAGCACCATAAGCCACTAAATAAAATTAAATTTGAACAATGTTTATCCAAACTAAATGATCTTTCTCAAACGTATTCTACACTTGAAGTTAATCATTCTGACAAACTAATGCGTAATAAGTATAATGAAGCTTTGAAACGATTAAAAGATAATCCAAACATAGTACTTTGTAAAGCAGACAAAGAAAACATTATTGTAATTTTAAATAAGGCTGATTATATAGAAAAAATGATGGTAATTTTAAATGATAGTTCAAAATTTTTAAAACTCGGACAAATCGATAAATTTGACCACACAAGTAAAATTGAAAACAGTATTCAGAGAAAATTGAGAAGTTGGTTTGTAAAAGGTCTAATATCAAAAGAAGTGTATGAATCAACCAGACCTATTGGTTCACAGCGCCCTAAGTTGTATGGACTCCCAAAAACACACAAAAAAGAAATTCCACTTAGACCCATCTTATCTATGACTAAATCACCACAATCAAATTTGTCTTCCTTTTTAATTTCCGTTTTAGAACCAGTATTAGAAAAATTCACTACTCACACAGTACCTGATTCTTTTAGTTTTGTTGACAAACTAAAAAGCTTAAATCTTTCCCAACAAAACAACTTTATGGTCTCGTTTGACATTAAAAGTTTGTTTACAAACGTTCCACTCGATGAAGTGATAAATATTTGTTTAGATCAGTTGTACAATTCTGACTTACTTCCGCCTTCTTTCCCAAGATCTGTTTGCAATGATATGTTATGTATGGCCACGAAAAATGTACAATTTAGTTTTAATAATCTCATGTTTCGCCAAATTGACGGCGTAGCGATGGGAAGCCCATTAGGCCCTATTCTTGCTAACATTTTTGTCGGTTACTATGAAAATAGTCTTCTTTCATTAGATAGCAGTAAGCCACTTGTATATTATAGGTATGTCGATGATGTTTTTGCTATTTTTACTTCAAAAATAATGTCAATAAATTTTTTACTTTGCTAAATAAGATGCACAAATGCATAGCTTTTACCGTTGAAGAAGAAGTTTCCGGTAAAATTCACTTTTTAGACATTAACATAACTAGAAACAGTAACAACACCTTTTCTACTTCTGTCTACAGAAAAGAAAACTTTAGTCCACACTACATTTCCTGGAATTCGTTTTGTCCCACTAAACAAAAATTGAAGATCATACAATGCATTACCAACAGAGCTATTAAAATTTGCACTGCTGACTGTTTGAATCTAGAATTTGATAACATCTACAAAATTTTTCTCTCACTAGGTT
Organism: Thalia democratica; assembly: GCF_965202585.1. Lineage (NCBI taxonomy): Eukaryota > Metazoa > Chordata > Thaliacea > Salpida > Salpidae > Thalia > Thalia democratica. The sequence goes on along the minus strand of NC_139169.1, from coordinate 51,410,228 downwards.
ACCCCGAAACAGTCATCAAGAAGACAATTAAGGCAACTCAGTCCAGAATGAATCGCTTACCCTTTTTCGGCCCACATCCTTGCCCAGTGTACCTCCGCCTTCCTTATATGGGTGAAAACTCAATAGGACTGGCTAAGCAAGCTTCATTGGCTATAAAATCCACCTTTAACAGCGTTTCGCTACGTGTTGTGTACAACACCAACCGCCCACTTAACGGAATCGTAAAAGATGCCACACCTACCCATGATTTGAGTAATGTAGTTTACATATTTAAATGTCATTGCGGAAATGACTACGTAGGTCGTACATCTCAACGTTTCCACGTCAGGCGAGAGCAGCATGTCACGAAAAAGCTTAAAAGGTTTATTTTTAATGACGACGTGAAGCCTAAAGGCGAACAGTCATCTATTCATCAGCACCTCCTCAACAACCCTGTTTGTGCCGAGAACTACCTGGATAATAGGTTTGAAATCCTATCCCGAGCTAGAAACACCTACCATCTTTCAGTTCTAGAATCTCTTTTTATTAGATCTCGCGAGCCAAAAATTTGCAAACAAAGAGATTTTTACAATTTAAAACTTTACAAATAGGGTCTTTAGTAGTATTATTTTTGTTGTTGTTATTGTCGTATTTTTTAATGTGCTTTTTATTTAATTTAGTTTAAGGTAAAAATTTCTACTATTTTAAATGTTTTTGTTTTAGCAATTTTGTCTTATAAATTACTTTAAGTTAGTTCAGTGCAGCTCTATTCTATTTTTCAAACTTTTTCTAAACAGACTTTTATACTTTATGACGTAACTATTTTTGTTAGATTTTTCAAATTCATTATATATAACTAAAATTACTCTACAATATTCATAGTTTTTAGCAATGTTATTCTGAAGAGAGCTAAACGAAATTAATAAATAAACTTTTTTTTTCGAAAATGAGTCAGTTATGTTTAAACTTTTTAATTAAAACCAGTACCAAAACCAAACTATTTAAATTATTGGTATTAAAATATTTTTATATATCATACAGCTGGTTAAATAAACGTTTTCGGGTAAAAATATTAGTTCTAAAGTACTAAAACTCTTTTTGATGTCAAAATCGGCTGTTTAATACGAAATACTTGAAATAAACATTGTTTCTCGTACATCATATGATTTATTATGATTTTTGGTTATTATACCTGTAATATTTTGAAATGGTAATTTAATAAACGTCTTGAGGTAAAATTATTAGTTTTAATGTATTAAAACTCCTTCTGAGTTCAAAATCGGCTGTTCAAGACTAAATACATGCAATAAACATTGTTTTCATTATATTATTTGAGTTTTTGCGATTTTAGTTCATAATATTCTTATAATTTTTGGTACAGCAATGTTAGTAATCTAACTTTTAACATATTTAAACTACAATAGACGTTATAAAAGGCTGTTCCAACCAAAATACTTATATTAAACTCTTTTTAACGTAAATTATTTTAATTATTTTGATTATTAATATAAAAATTCATGTATTATATCATACAGCTAATTAAATAAACCTATTCGGATAGGAATATTAGTTTTAAAGTACAAAAAGTCTTTTTGACGTCAAAATCGGATTTTTAAGACGAAAGACTTGGATAAACATTGTTTATCGTACATTATTTGAGTTATTGCGATTTTAGGTTATAATATTCTTGTAAATTTTTGTACAGCTATGTAAACAAACTTCTTTGGTTAGTCATCTAACTTTAAACATATTAAAACTACTACAGACGTTATAAAAGCCTGTTTCAACAAAAATACTTGTATTAAACCGTTTTTAACGTAAACTATTTAAATTATTTTGATTTTTGGTATGAATATATATGTTATATGTCATACAGCAAATTAAATAAACCTATTCGTTTAGAAATAAAAGTTTTAAAGTATAAAAACTCCTTTCGACATCAAAAACGGCTGTTTAAGACAAGATACTTGTAAAAAACATTGTTTTTTGTATATTTTTCGATTTATTATGATTTTTAATAATAATATTCTTGTAATATTCTGTACAGTTAATTTAATAAACGTCTTCGGGTAAATATATTAGTTTCAATGTATTTAAAACTCCTTTTCAGTTCAAAATCGGCTGTTTAGGACGAAACACTTGCAATAAACATTGTTTATCGTACATTATTCGAGTTATTACAATTTTTTGTTATAATATTCATGTAAATTTTGTAACGGTATTTTAAAAAACGTCTTCGGTTGAAAATATTAGTTTTAAGTTATTAAAACTCCTTCCGACAACAAAATCGAGTGTTAAAGAAGAAATACTTGCAATAAACATTGTTTTTCGTCTATTATTTGAAATATTTCGATTTTTAGTTATTATATTCTTGTCATACTTCGTACATGTATTTTAATAAATGTTCTCAGTTAAAAATACTAGTATTAAGACTCCTTTTGACGTCAAAATCGGCTGTTTACGACGAAATACTTGCAATAAACATTGGTTATCGTACATTATTTGAGTTATTTCGATTTTTAGTTATAATATTGAGGTAGTTTTTTGTACAGCTATGTTAATAAACTTTTTTAGTTAGTAATCTAAATTTAAACATATTGAAATTACTATAGACGTTATAAAAGGCTGTTTCGACTAAAATACTTGTATTAAACCCTTTTTAACGTACACTACTGCATTATTTTGATTATTGTTATTAATATTCATGTAATATATCATACAGCTAATTTATTGAGCCTTTTTTGTTAGGAATATTTGTTTTACTGAATTAAAAACATTTTTGACGTCAAAATCGGCTGTTTAAGACGAAAACTTTGAATAAACATTGTTTATCATACACTATTTGATTTATTATGATTTTGTTAATAATATTCTTGTAATATTTCGTAAAAGTAATTTAATAAACGACTTCGGTTAAAAATACTAGTTTTCAAGTATTGAAACTAAACTGAAATCAAAGGATTAAAACTTCTTATGACGTTCAAATTGGCTGTTAAACACGAAATACTTCCAATTTAGATTGTATATCGTATATTATTTGAGTTATAACGATTTTTTGTATTAATATTATTGTAGTATTTCGTAAAAGTAATTTAATAAACGACTTTGGTTAAAAATATTTGTTTTAAAGTAATAAAACTCCTTTTCACGTCTAAATCGGCTGTTTAAGAAGAAATACTTGCATTAAACATTGTTTATTGTTTATTATTTGACTTAATTTGATTTTTGGTTATAATAATCTCGTAATTTTTCGTACAGCTTTGTTTATAAACTTCTTTGGTTAGTAATCTAATTTGAACCATATTAGAAGTACTATAGACGTTATAAAAGGCTGTTTAAACCAAAATATTTGTAATAAACCCTTTTTAACGTACACTCTTTAAATTATTTTGATTCTTGATATTTAAATTCATGTAATATATCACACAGCTAATTAAATGAACCTATTCGATTAGGAATATTAGTTTTAAAGTATAAAAACTCTTTTTAACGTCCAAATAGGCTGTTTAAACAAAATATTTGCAATAAACATTGTTTATCGTACATTATTATTTCGAGTTTTAGTTATAATATTCTTGTAATATTTTGTACAGGTAACTTAATAAATACCTTTGTTTAAAAATACTATTTTTAAAATGAAAAAACTCTTTTGACGTCAAAATCGGCTGTTTAAGACGATATACTTGTATCAACATTGTTTATAGTACATTATTACAAATATTATGATTTTTAGTAATAATATTCTTGTAATATATCATACAGCTAATAAAATAAACTTATTCGGTTGGGAATATTAGTTTCAACGTATTAAAACTCCTTTGACGTCAAAAACGGCTGTTTAAGACAAAATACTTGTAATAAACATTGTATCTCGTATATTATTTGATTTATTATGATTTTTGCTAATAATATTCTTGTAATATTTCGTAAAGGTAATTTAATAAACGTCTTTGGGTAAAAGTATTAGTTTCAATGTATTAAAACGCCTTTTGAGCTCAAAATCGGCTGTTTAAGACGAAATACTTGCAATAAACATTGTTTATCGTATATTATTTGAGGTATTGCGATTTTAGGTTTTAATATTCTTGTAAATTTTCGTACAGCTTTGTTAATAATATTCTTTGGTTAGTAATCTAATTTTAAACATAATGAAACTACTAAAGACGTTATAAAAGGCTGTTTCAACCAAAATACTTGTATTATTTTCTTTTTAACGTACACTATTTGAATTATTTTGGTTATTGGTATTAATATTAATGTAATATATCATACAGCTAATTAAACAAACCTATTTGGTTAGAAATATTAGTTTTTAAGTATTAAAACTTCTTTAGACGTCAAAATCGGCTGTTTAAAACAAAATACTTGCAATAAACATTGTTTATCGTACATTATTTAAGTTATTTCGAATTTTGGTTATAATTTTCTTGTGATATTTTGTACAGGTAATTTAATAAATACCTTTGGTTAAAAATACTAGTTTTAAAGTAAATCAACTCATTTCGACATCAAAATCTGCTGTTTAAGACGAAATACTTGAATAAACATTGTTTTTCGTACATTATTACAGTTATTTTGATTTTTGGTATTAATATTCTTGTAATATATTATACAGCGAACTAAATAAACTTATTCTTTTGGGAATATCATTTTCAGTGTATTAAAACTACTTTTGACGTTAAAAACGGCTGTTTAAGACAAAATACTTGCAATAAACATTGTTTATCGTAAATTATATACTTTATAATGATTTTTAGTAATAATTTTATTGTAATGTTTAGTAAAGTTAATTTTATAAACGTCTTCGGTTGAAAATATTAGTTTTAATGTATTTAAACTTCTTTCGAGTTCATAATCGGCTGTTTAAGACGAAATACTTGCAATAAACATTGTTCATCGTATATTATTTGAGTTATAGCGATTATAGGATATAATATTCTTGTGATTTTTCGTACAGCTATGTTAATAAACTTCTTTGGTTAGTAATCAAACTTAAAACATATTAAAAGTACTATAGACGTAATAAAAGGCTTTTTCATACAAAAAACTTGTATTAAACGCTTTTTAATGTACAATACTTATATAGTTTGATTATTAGTATTGATATTCAGTTAATATATCATAGAGTTAATTAGATAAACCTATTCGGTTAGAAATATTAGTTATAAAGTATAAAAACTTCTTTTGACGTCAAAATTGGCTGACTAAGACGAAATACTTGCATAAACATTGTTTATCGTACATTATTATAGTTATTATAATTTTTGATATTAATATTCCTGTAATATATCATACAGCTAATTAAGTAAACTTATTAGGTTAGGAATATTAGTTTCAACGTATTAAAACTCCTTTTGAGTTAAAATTCGGCTGTTTATGACGAAATACTTGCAATAAATATTGTTTATCGTATAATATTTGAGTTATTGCGATTTTAGGTTATAATATTCTTATAATTTTTAGTACAGCTATGTGAATAATTTTCTTTGGTTAGTAATCTAACTTTATACATATTGAAACTACAATAGACGTTATTAAAGGCTGTTTCAACCAAAATACTTATATTAAACACTTTTTAACGTAAACTATTTGTATTATTTAGATTATTGGTATAAATCTTCATGTAATATATCATACACCTAATTAAATAAACCTATTCGGTTAGGAATATTAGTTTTGAAGTATTAAAACTCTTTTGAAGTCAACATCGGCTGTTAAAGACGAAATACTTGTAGTAAAAATTGTTTATTGTAAATTATTTGTCTTATTTCGATTTTTGATTATAATATTCTTGTAAATTTTTGTACAGCTATGTTTATAAACTTCTTTGGTTAGTAATCTAACTTAAAACATATTAAAAGTAATATTGACTTTATAAAAGGTTGTTTCAAACAAAATACTTGAATTAGACAATTTTTAACGTACATTATTTGAATTATTTTGATTATCGGTATTAAAATATTTATAATATATCATACAGCTAATTAAATAAACGTTTTCGGGTAAAAATATAAGTTTTAAGGTACTAAAAATCCTTTTGACGTAAAATTCGACTGTAAAATACGAAATACTTGAAATAAACATTGTTTCACGTACATCTTTGATTTATTATGATTTTTGGTTATAATACTTGTAATATTTTGTAAAGGTAATTTAATAAACGTCTTCAGGTAAAAATATTAATTTTAATGTATTAAAACTCCTTCTGAGTTCAAAATCGGCTGTTCAAGACGAAAAACATGATGTAAACATTGTTTATCGTATAATATTTGAGTTTTTGCAATTTTAGTTCATAATATTCTTGTAATTTTTGGTACAGCAATGTTAATAATATTCTTTGGTTAGTAATATAACTTAAAACATATTGAAACTACAACAGACGTTATAAAAGGCTGTTTCAACCAAAATACTTGTATTAAACCGTTTTTAACTTAAATAATTTAAATTATTTTGATTATTGGTATAAATAATCATGTAATATACCATACAGCTAATTAAGTAAACCTATTCGGTTAGAAATATTAGTTTTAAAGTATTAAAAGTCTTTTGACGTCAAAATCGGCTGTTTAAGACGAAATACTTGGATAAACATTGTTTATTGTAAATTATTTGATTTATTTTGATTTTTAGTAAAAATATTTATGTAATATTTCGTAAAGTTAATTTAATAAACGTCTTGGGTAGAAATATTAGTTTTAATGTAGTAAAACTTCTTTTGACTTCAATATCGGCTGTTTATGACAAAATACTTGCAATAAACATTGTTCATCGTATATTATTTAAGTAATTGCGATTATAGGATATAATATTCTTGTAATTTTTTGTACAGCTATGTGAATTATTTTCTTTGGTTAGTAATCTAACTTTAAAAATATTTAAACTACTATAGACGTTATAAAATGTTGTTTAAACCAAAATACTTCTATTAAACCCTTTTTAACGTTCACTATTTGATTTATTTTTATTATTGGTATTAATATTTATGTAATACATCATACAGCTAATTAAATAAACTTATTCGGTTAGGAATATTAGTTATAAAGTACTAAAACTCTTTTTTACGACAAAATCGGCTGTTTAAAACGAATACTTGCAATAAACATTGTTTTTTGACATTATTACAGTTATTTTGATTTTTGGTATTAATATTCCTGTAATATATTATACAGCGAACTAAATACACTTATTTGTTTGGGAATATCATTTTTAGTGTATTAAAACTACTTTTGACGTCAAAAACGGCTGTTTATGACAAAATACTTGCAATAAACATTGTTTATCGTAAATTATTTTATTTATTATGATTTTTACTAATAATTTTATTGTAATGTTTAGTAAAGTTAATTTTATAAACGTCTTCGGTTAAAAATATTAGTTTTAATGTATTAAAACTTCATAATCGGCTGTTTAAAACGAAATACTTGCAATAAACATTGTTCATCGTATATTATTTGAGTTATTGCAATTATAGGATATAATATTCTTTAAATTTTTCGTACAGCTATGTTAATAATATTCTTTGGTTAGTAATCTAACTTTAAACATATTGAGACTACAATAGACTTTATAAAAGGCTCTTTCAACCAAAATACTTGTATTAAACCCTTTTTAACGTAAATTATTTAAATTATTTTGATTATTGGTATAAATATTCACGTAATATATCAAACAGCTAATTAAATAAACCTGATCGGTTAAGAATATTAGTTTCAATGTATTAAAACTTCTTTTGACGTCAAAAACGACTGATTAAAACAAAATACTTGCAATAAACATTGTTTCTCGTACATTATATGATTTATTATAATTTTTGGTATGGTTTTCTTGTAATATTTCGTATAAGTAATTTAATAAACGTCTTGGGTAAAAATATTAGTTTTATTGTATTAAAACTTCTTTAAAGTTTAAAATCGGCTGTTTATGACGAAATACTTGCAATAAACACTGTTTATCATATATTATTTGAGTTATTGCGATTTGAGGTTATAATATTCTTGTAATTTTTCGTACAGATATGTTTATAAACTTCTTTCGTTAGTAATCTTACTTTAAACTTATCAAAAGTACTATAGACGTTATAAAAGGCTGTTTTAAACAAAATACTTGTAATAAACTCTTTTTAACGTACACTATTTCAATTATTTTGATAATTTGTATTTTTATTGCATCATACAGCTAATTAAGTGAACCTATTCGGTTAGCAATATAAGTTTTAAAGTTTTAAAACTCTTTTTAAGTTCAATATCGGCCATTTAAGACAAAATACTTGCAATAAACATTGTGTATCTTACATTAATTGACTTATTTCAATTTTTTTTTATAATATTCTTGTAATTTTTCGTACAGCTATGTGTATAAACTTCTTTGGTTACTAATCCAACTTTAAACAAATTAAAAGTACTATAGACGTCATAAAAGGCTGTTTTAAACAAAACACTTGTATTAAACCCTTTTAAACGTATATTATTTTAATTAATTTGATCATTGGTATTAAAATATTTTTAATATAGCATACAGCTAATTAAATAAACGTTTTCGGGTAAAAATATTAGTTTTAAAGTACTAAAACTCTTTTTTACGTCAAAATCGGCTGTTTAATACGAAATACTTGGAATAAACATTGTTTCTCGTACATTTTTGATTCATTATGATTTTTGGTTATAATACTTGTAATATTTTGTAAAGGTAATTTAATAAACGTCTTCAGGTAAAAATATTAATTTTAATGTATTAAAACTCCTTTTGAGTTCAAAATCGGCTGTTCAAGACGAAAAACATGAAGTAAACATTGTTTATCGTATGATATTTAAGTTTTTGCAATTTTAGTTCATAATATTCTTGTAATTTTTGGTACAGCAATGTTAATTATATTTTTTGGTTAGTAATCTAACTTTAAACATATTTAAACTACAATAGACGTTATAAAAGGCTGTTTCAACCAAAATACTTTTATTTAACCCTTTTCAACTTAAATTATTTAAATTATTTTGATTATTGGTATAAATAATCATGTAATATATCATACAGCTAATTAAGTAAACCTATTCGGTTAGGAATGTTAGTTTTAAAGTATTAAAAGTCTTTTTGACGTCAAAATCGGCTGTTTAAGACGAAATACTTGGGTAAACATTGTTTATCGTACATTATTATAGTTATTTTAATTTTTGGTATTAAGATTCATGGAATATTTAATACAGCTAATTAAATAAACGTTTTCGGTTAGTAATATTAGTTTTAAAGTATTAAAACTCTTTTTTACGTCAAAATCGGCTGTTTAAAACGAAATACTTGCAATAAACATTGTTTATCGTACATTATTAGAGTTTTTTCGAATTTTGGTTAAATTATTTTTTTAATATTTTGTACAGGTAATTTAATAAATATCTTCGGTTAAAAATACTATTTTTGAAGAATAAAAACTCCCTTTGACGTAAAAATCGGCTGTTTAAGACGAAATACTTGCATTAACATTTTTAATCGTACATTATTACATTATTTATGATTTTTGTATTAATATTCTTGTAATATATCATACAGCTAATTTAATAAACTTATTCGGTTGGGAATATTAGTTTCAACGTATTAAAACTCCTTTTGATGTCAAAAACGGCTGTTTAAGACAAAATACTTGTAATAGACATTGTTTCTCGTACATTAATTTGATTTATTATGATTTTTAGTAATAACATTCTTGTAAGATTTCGTAAAGGTAATTTAATAAACGTCTTCGGGTAAAAATACTAGTTTTAATTAACTAAATCTCTTTTTGAGTTCAAAATCGGCTGTTTAAGACGAAATACTTGCAATAAACCTTATTTATCGTAAATAATTTGAGTTAATGCGATTTTAGGTTATAATATTTTTGTAATTTTTTGTACAGCTATATTAATAATATTATTTGGTTAGTAATCTAACTTTAAACCTATTGAAACTACTATAGACGTTATAAAAGGCTGTTTTAACCAAAATACTTGTATTACACTTTTTTTAACGTACACTATTTAGATTATTTTAATCTTTGGTATAAATATTCATGTAATATATCATACAGCTAATTAATTAAACCTATTCGTTTAGGAATATTAGTTTTGAAGTATTAAAACTCTATTTGAATTTAAAAACGTCTGTTTAAGACAAAATATTTGCAATAACATTGTTTATTGTATATTATTTGATTTACTATGATTTTTTTGTAATAATTTTCATGTAATTTTTGATAAAGATAATTTAATAAACGTCTTCGGGTAAATATATTAGTTTCAATGTATTTAAAACTCTTTTTGAGTTCAAAATCTGCTGTTTAGGACGAAACACTTGCAATAAACATTGTTTATCGTACATTATTCGAGTTAATTAGAATTTCGGTTTTATTATTTTTGAATTATTTCGAACAGGTAATTTAATAAATGTCTTAAATTAAATTAGGTAAAAAATACTAGTTTTAAAGTATTAAACTACCTTTTGACGTCAAAACCGGCTGTTTAAGATGAAATAATTGCATGAACATTTTTTATCGTATATTACTTGAGTTATTGCGATTTAAGGTTATAATATTCTTGAAATGTTTCGTACAGCTATGTTTATAAACTTCTTCGTTCAGTAATCTAACTTTAAACGTATTAAAAGTATAATTCAATAGCATTATCGTTATAAATCTTAAAATTAATTTAAAAAATGTCTTCTGGTAATAGTATTAGTTTTAAAGTATTAAAACTCCTTTTGAGTTAAAAATCGGCTGTTTAGGGCGAAACACTTGCAATAAAAATTGTTTATCGTACATTATTCGAGTTATTTCAATTTTTTGTCATAATATTCATGTAAATTTTGTAAAGGTATTTTAAAAAACGTCTTTGGTTGAAAATATTAGTTTTAAATTATTAAAACTCCTTCCGACAACAAAATCGAGTGTTAAAGAAGAAATACTTGCAATAAGTATGGTTTTTCGTTTATTATTTGAAATATTTCGATTTTTGGTTATTATATTCTTGTCATACTTCGTACATGTATTTTAATAAATGTCCTCACTTAAAAATACTAGTATTAAAACTCCTTTTGACGTCAAAATCTGCTGTTTAAGACGAAATACTAGCAATAAACAATGTTTATCGTACATTATTTGAGTTATTTCGATATTTAGTTATAATATTATTGTATTTTTTTGTACATCTATGTTAATAAACTTCTTTGGTTAGTAATCTAACTTTAAACATATTGAAACTACTTAAGACGTTATAAAAGGCTGTTTCGACCAAAATACTTGTATTAAACCCTTTATAACGTACACTATTTCCATTATTTTGATTATTGTTATTAATATTCATGTAATATATCATACAGCTAATTTATTGAACCTTTTTGGTTAGGAATATTTGTTTTAATGAATTAAAAACATTTTTGACGTCAAAATCGGCTGTTTAAGACGAAATACTTTGAATAAACATTGTTTATCATACACTATTTGATTTATTATAATTTTGTTAATAATATTCTTGTAATATTTCGTAAAAGTAATTTAATAAACGACTTTGGTTAAAAATACTAGTTTTCAAGTATTCAAACTAACCTAAAATTAAAGGATTAAAACTTTTTATGACGTTCAAATTGGCTGTTAAAGACGAAATACTTCCAATTAAGATTGTATATCGTATATTATTTGAGTTATAACGATTTTTTGTATTAATATTATTGTAGTATTTCGTAAAAATAATTCAATAAACAACTTTGGTTAAAAATATTCGTTTTAATGTAATAAACTTCTTTTCACGTCTAAATCGGCTGTTTAAGAAGAAATACTTACATTAAACATTGTTTATTGTTTATTATTTGACTTAATTTGATTTTTGGTTATAATATTCTCGTATTTTTTCGTACAGCTTTGTTTATAAACTTCTTTGGTTAGTAATCTAATTTGAACCATATTAGAAGTACTATAGACGTTGTAAAAGGCTGTTTCAGCCAAAATATTTGTAATAAACCCTTTTTAACGTAAACTCTTTGAATTATTTTGATTATTGATATTTAAATTCATGTAATATATCACACAGCTAATCAAATGAACCTATTAGGTTAGGAATATTAGTTTTAAAGTATTAAAACTTCTTTAGACGTCAAAATCGGCTGTTTAAAACGAAATACTTGCAATAAACATTGTTTATCGTACATTATTTAAGTTATTTAAAATTTTGGTTATAATTTTTTTGTGATATTTTGTACAGGTAATTTAATAAATACCTTTGGTTAAAACTACTGGTTTTAAAGTAAAATAACTCATTTCGACATTAAAATCTGCTGTTTAAGACGAAATACTTGAATAAACATTGTTTTTCGTACATTATTACAGTTATTTGAATTTTGGTATTAATATTCTTGTAATATATTATACAGCGAACTAAATAAACTTATTCGTTTGGGAATATCATTTTCAGTGTATTAAAACTACTTTTGACGTCAAAAACGGCTGTTTAAGACAAAATACTTGCAATAAACATTGTTTATCGTAAATTATTTGATTTATAATGTATTTTAGTAATAATTTTATTGTTATGTTTAGTAAAGTTAATTTAATAAACGCTTCGGTTTAAAATATTAGTTTTAATGTATTAAAACTCTATTGAAGTTCATAATCAGCTGTTTAAGACAAAATACTTGCAATAAACATTGTTTATTGTAAATTATTTGTCTTATTTCGATTTTTGATTATAATATTCTTGTAATTTTTTGTACAGCTATGTTTATAAACTTCTTTGGTTAGTAATCTAACTTAAAACATATTAAAAGTACTATTGACTTTATAAAAGGCTGTTTCAAACAAAATACTAGAATAAGACAATTTTTAACGTACATTATTTGAATTATTTTGATTATCGGTATTAATATTCTAATAATATATCATACAGCTAATTAAATAAACGTTTTCGGGTAAAAATATTAGTTTTAAAGTACTAAAACTTGTTTTGACGTAAAATCGACTGTAAAATACGAAATACTTGGAATAAACATTGTTTCTCGTACATCTTTGATTTATTATGATTTTTGGTTATAATACTTGTAATATTTTGTAAAGGTAATTTAATAAACGTCTTCAGGTAAAGATATTAGTTTTAATGTATTAAAACTCCTTCTGAGTTCAAAATCGGCTGTTAAAGACGAAATACATGCAATAAATATTATTTACCGTATATTATTTGAGTATTTACGATTTTAGGTCATAATATTCTTGTAATTTTTGGTACAGCTATGTTAATAATATTCTTTGGTTAGTAATCTAACTTTAAACATATTGAAACTACGATAGACGTTATAAAAGGCTGTTTCAACCAAAATACTTGTATTAAACCATTTTTAACTTAAATTATTTAAATTATTTTGATTATTGGTATAAATAATCATGTAATATACTATACAGCTAATTAAGTAAACCTATTCGGTTAGGAATATTAGTTTTAAAGTATTAAAAGTCTTTTTGTCGTCAAAATCGGCTGTTTAAGACGAAATACTTGGATAAATATTGTTTATTGTAAATTATTTGATTTATTATGATTTTTAGTAAAAATATTTTTGTAATATTTCGTAAAGTTAATTTAATAAACGTCTTTGGGTAAAAATAATAGTTTTAATGTAGTAAAACTCCTTTTGACTTCAATATCGGCTGTTTATGACAAAATACTTGCAATAAACATTGTTCATCGTATATTATTTAAGTAATTGCGACTATAGGATATAATATTCTTGTAATTTTTTGTACAGCTATGTGAATTATTTTCTTTGGTTAGTAATCTAACTTTAAAAATATTTAAACTACTATAGATGTTATAAATTGTTGTTTAAACCAAAATACTTCTATTAAACCCTTTTTAACGTTCACTATTTGAATTATTTTTATTATTGGTATTAATATTTATGTAATACATCATACAGCTAATTAAATAAACTTATTCGGTTAGGAATATTAGTTTTAAAGTACTAAAACTCTTTTTTACGACAAAATCGGCTGTTTAAAACGAATACTTGCAATAAACATTGTTTTTCGTACATTATTACAGTTATTTTGATTTTTGGTATTAATATTCTTGTAATATATTATACAGCTAACTAAATAAACTTATTCGTTTGGGAATATCATTTTCAGTGTATTAAAACTACTTTTGACGTTAAAAACGGCTGTTTAAGACAAAATACTTGCAATAAACATTGTTTATCGTAAATTATTTTCTTTATTATGATTTTTAGTATTAATTTTATTGTAATGTTTAGTAAAGCTAATTTTATAAACGTCTTCGGTTAAAAATATTAGTTTTAATGTATTAAAACTTCTTTCGAGTTCATAATCGGCTGTTAAAGACGAAATACTTGCAATAAACATTGTTCATCGTATATTATTTAAGTTATAGCGATTATAGGATATAATATTCTTGTGATTTTTCGTACAGCTATGTTAATAAACTTCTTTGGTTAGTAATCAAACTTAAAACATATTAAAAGTACTATAGACGTAATAAAAGGCTGTTTCAAACAAAATACTTGTATTAAACGCTTTTTATTGTACATTACTTATATAGTTTGATTATTAGTATTGATATTCAGTTAATATATCATAGAGTTAATTAGATAAACCTATTCGGTTAGAAATATAAGTTATAACGTATTAAAACACTTTTGACGTCAAAATCGGCTGTTTAAGACGCAAAACTTGCAATAAACATTGTTTATCGTACATTATTCGAGTTATTTCGAACTTGGTTATTATATACTTGTAATATTTGGTACAGGTAATATAATAAGTATCTTTGTTTAAAAATACTCGTTTTAAAGTATAAAAACTCCTTTTGACGTCAAAATTGGCTGACTAAGACGAAATACTTGCATAAACATTGTTTATCGTACATTATTATAGTTATTATAATTTTTGATATTAATATTCTTGTTATATATCATACAGCTAATTAAGTAAACTTATTAGGTTAGGATTATTAGTTTAAACGTATTAAAACTCCTTTTGAGTTCAAATTCGGCTGTTTATGACGAAATACTTGCAATAAATTTTGTTTATCGTATAATATTTGAGTTATTGCGATTTTAGGTTATATTATTCTTATAATTTTTCGTACAGCTATGTGAATAATTTTCTTTGGTTAGTAATCTAACTTTAAACATATTGAAACTACAATAGACGTTTTTAAAGGCTGTTTCAACCAAAATACTTGTATTAAACACTTTTTAACGTAAACTATTTGTATTATTTTGATTATTGGTATAAATCTTCATGTAATACATCATACACCTATTTAAATAAACCTATTCGGTTAGGAATATTAGTTTTGAAGTATTAAAACTCTTTTGAAGTCAACATCGGCTGTTAAAGACAAAATACTTGTAGTAAAAATTATTTATTGTAAATTATTTGTCTTATTTCGATTTTTGATTATAATATTCTTGTAAATTTTTGTACAGCTATGTTTATAAACTTCTTTGGTTAGTAATCTAACTTAAAACATATTAAAAGTAATATTGACTTTATAAAAGGTTGTTTCAAACAAAATACTTGAATTAGACAATTTTTAACGTACATTATTTGAATTATTTTTTATATCTGTATTAATATTCTAATAAAATATTATACAGATAATTAAATAAACGTTTTCGGGTAAAAATATTAGTTTTAAAGTACTAAAACTCCTTTTGACGTAAAAATCGAACATAAAATACGAAATACTTGGAATAAACATTGTTTCTCGTACATCTTTGATTTATTATGATTTTTGGTTATAATACTTGTAATATTTTGTAAAGGTAATTTAATAAACGTCTTCATGTAAAAATATTAATTTTAATGTATTAAAACTCCTTTTGAGTTCAAAATCGGCTGTTCAAGACGAAAAACATGAAGTAAACATTGTTTATCGTATATTATTTGAGTTTTTGCAATTTTAGTTTATAATATTCTTGTATTTTTTGATACAGCAATATAAATAATACTCTTTGGTTAGTAATCTAACTTTAAACATATTGAAACTACAACAGACGTTATAAAAGGCTATTTCAACCAAAATTCTTGTATTAAACCATTTTTAACTTAAATTATTTAAATTATTTTGATTATTGGTATAAATAATCATGTAATATATCCTACAGCTAATTAAGTAAACCTATTCGGTTGGGAATATTAGTTTTAAAGTATAAAAGTCTTTTTGACGTTAAAATCGGCTGTTTAAGACGAAATACTCGGATAAACATTGTTTATTGTAAATTATTTGATTTGCTATGATTTTTAGTAAAAATATTTTTGTAATATTTCGTAAAGTTAATTTAATAAACGTCTTTGGGTAAAAATATTAGTTTTAATGTAGTAAAACTCCTTTTAAGTTCAATATCGGTTTCTAAAGACAAAATACTTGCAATAAACATTGTTCATCGTATATTATTTAAGTAATTGCGATTATAGGATATAATATTCTTGTAATTTTTTGTACAGCTGTGTGAATTATTTTCTTTGGTTTGTAATCTAACTTTAAACATATTTAAACTGCTATAGACGTTATAAAATGTTGTTTAAACCAAAATACTTCTATTAAACCCTTTTTAACGTTCACTATTTGAATTATTTTTATTATTGGTATTAATATTTATGCAATACATCATACAGCTAATTAATTAAACTTATTCGGTTAAGAATATTAGTTTGAAAGTACTAAAACTCTTTTTTACGACAAAATCGGCTGTTTAAAACGAATACTTGCAATAAACATTGTTTATCTTACATTATGTGAGTTTTTTCAAATTTTGGTTATAATATTCTTGTAAAATTTTGTACAGGTAATTTAATAAATATCTTTGATTTAAAATACTAGTTTTAAAGTATAAAAACTCCGTTTGACGTCAAAATCGGCTGTTTAAACGAAATACTTGCATTATCATTGTTTATCGTACATTATTACATTTATTATGATTTAAAAAATTAATTTTCTTGTAATATATCATACAGTTAATTAAATAAACTAATTTGGTTGGGAATATTAGTTTTAACGTAATAAAATTCCTTTTGACGTCAAAAACGGCTGTTTATGATAAAATACTTGTAATAATCATTGTTTCTCGTACATTATTTAATTTATTATGATTTTTAGTAATAATATTCTTGTAATATTTTGAAAAGGAAATTTAATAAACGTCTATTGGTTGAAAATATTAGTTATAATGTATTAAATCTTCTTTTGAGTTCAAAATTGGCTGTTTAAGACGAAATACTTTCAATAAATTTTATAAATCGTAAATTATTTGAGTTATTGCGATTTTAGGTTATTATATTTTTGTAATCTTGTAATTTTTCGTACAGCTATGTTAATAATATTATTTAGTTAGTAATCTAACTTCAAACATATTGAAACTACTATAGACGTTATAAAAGGCTGTTTCAACCAAAATACTTGTATTAAACCCTTTTTAACGTACACTATTCGCATTATTTTGATTATTGATATTTAAATTTTTGTAATATATCATACAGCTAACTAAATAAACCTATTTGGTTAGGAATATTAGTTTTAAAGTATTAAAACTCTTTTTGAAGTCAAAATCGGTTGTTTAAAACGAAATACTTGCAATAAATATTGTTTATCGTACATTTTTAAGTTATTTCTAGTTTTTGTTTCAATATTTTGTAATATTTTGTACAGGTAATTTAATAGGTATCTTCGGTTAAAAACATTATTTTTAAAATTTAAAATCTGCTTTTGACGTCATAATCGGCTAATTACGACGAAGTACTTGCATAAACATTTTTATCGTACATTATTACAAATGTTATGATTTTTGAATTAAAGTTCTTGTAATATATCATACAACTAATTAAATAAACTTATTCGGTGAGGAATATTAGTTTCAACGTATTAAAACTCTTTTGACGTCAAAAACGGCTGTTTAAGACAAAATACTTGTAATAAACATTGTTTGTCGTATATTATTTGATTTATTATGATTTTTGGTAATAAAATTTTTGTCATATTTTGTTAAGGTAATTTAGTAAACGTCTTCGGGTAAAAGTACTAGTTTCAATGTATTAAAACTGCTTTTTAGCTCAAATCGGCTGTTTAAAACGAAATATTGCAATAAACATTGTTTATCGTATATCATTGAGTTAATGCGATTCTAGGTTATAATATTCTTGTATTTTTTCGAACAGCTAAGTTTAAAAAATTGTTTAGTTAGTAATTTACTTATAAACATATTAAAACTACTATAGACGTTATAAAAGGCTGTTTCAACCAAAATGATTGTATTAAATCCTTTTTAATGTACACTATTTAAATTATTTTGATTATAGGTATTAATATTCATGTAATATAACATACAGCTAATTAAATAAACCTATTCGATTAGGAATATTAGTTTTAAAGTATTAAAACTCTTTTTTACATCAAAATCAGCTGTTTAAAACGAAATACTTGCAATAAACATTGTTTATCGTACATTATTTGACTGATTTCGAACTTTGGTTATAATATTTTTGTAATATTTTGTACAGGTAATTTAATAAATATCTTCGGTTAAAAATACTATTTTAAAGTATAAAAACTCCTTTTGACGTCAAAATTGGCTGTTTAAGACGGAATACTTGCATAAACATTGTTTATCATACATTATTACATTAATTATGATTTTAGTATTAATATTCTTGTAATATATCATACAGCTAATTAAATAAACTTCCTCGGTTTGGAATATTAGTATCAACGTATTCAAAGTCTTTTGACGTCAAAAACGGCTGTTTAAGACGAAATACTTGCAATAAAGCTTGTTTATCGTAAATTTTTTGAGTTATTGCGATTTTAGGTTATAATATTTTTGTAATTTTTCGTACAGCTATGTTAATAATATTATTTGGTTAGTGATCTAACTTTGAACATATTGAAACTACTTTAGACGTTATAAAAGGCTAATTCAACTAAAATACTTGTTTTAAACCCTTTTTAACGTACATTATTTAAATTATTTTGATAATTATTATTAATATTCATGTAATATATCATACAGCTTATTAAATTTACCTATTCAGTTAGGCATATTAGTCTTAAAGTATTAAAACTCCGTTCGAGGTCAAATCGGCTGTTTTAGATGCAATACTTTCAATAAACATTGTTTATCGTACAATATTTAAGTTATTTCGAATTTTGGTTTTAATATTCTTCTTATATTTTGTACAGGTAATTTAATAAATATCTTTGGTTAAAAATACTAGTTTTAAAGTTTAAAAATTCCTTTTGACGTCAGAATCGGCTGATTAAGACGAAATACTTGCATAAACATTGTTTATCGTACATTATTTGAGTTATTTCAATTTTTGGTTATAATATTCTTGTAACTTTTGTAAAGGTATTTTAATAAAGGTCTTCAGTTGAAAATATTAGTTTTAAAGTATTAAAAATCCCCTCCACGTCAAAATCGAGCGTTTAAGAAGAAATACTTGCATAAAGCATTGTTTTTATTTATTATTTTGGTTATTTCAATTTTTAGTTATAATATCATTGTCATACTTCGTACGTGTAATTTAATAAACGTCTTCGGTTAAAAATACTAGTATTAAAACTCCTTTTGACGTCTAAATCGGCTGTTTAAGACGAAATACTTGCAATAAACATTGTTTATTATACATTATTAAAGTTATTATAGTTTTTGGTATTAATATTCTTGTAATGTATCATACAGCTAAATAAACTAACCTATTTGGTAAGGAGTATTAGTTTTAAAGTATTAAAACTCCTTTTGACGTCAAATTCGTATGTTAAAGACGAAATACTTGCAGTAATTAAGTATTGAAAGTACTATCGACGTTATAAACGGCTGTTTCAAACAAAATACATAAATTAAACCCTTTTTAACGTACATTATTTGAATTATTTGAATTATTTTGATTACTGGTATTAATATTCCTATAATATATCATAGAGCTTATTAAATAAACCTATTTGCTTAGGAATATTAGTTTTAAAGTATTAAAACTACTTTTGACGTCAAAATCGGCTGTTCAAGACAGAAAACTTGCATAAACATTGTTCACGTTCATTATTACAGTTATTGTGATTTTTGGTAATAATTATCTTGTAATATATTTTACAACTAATTAAATAAACTTATTCGGTCGGAAATATAAGTTTAAACGTATTAAAACTACTTTTGACGTCAAAAACGGCTGTTTAAAACGAAATACTTGCAATAGACATTGTTTTTCGTACATTATTTTATTTATTATAATTTTTGGTAATAATATTCTTGTAAAATTTCTCAAAGATAAGTTAATAAACGTTTTCGGGTAAAAATATTAGTTTAATTGTATTAAAACTGTATTAAAATCGGCTGTTTAAGACGTAATACTCGCAATAAACATTGTATATCGTATATTATTTGAGTTATTGCGATTTTAGGTTAAAATATTCTCGTAATTTTTGTACAACTATGTTAATAAACTTTTTTGGTTAGTAATCTAACTTTTAACTTATTGAAATTTTTTTAGACGTTATAAAAGGCTAATTCAACTAAAATACTTGTTTTAAGCCCTTTTTAACGTACATTATTTAAATTATTTTGATAATTGGTATTAATATTCATGTAATATATCATACAGCTAATTAAATTAACCTATTCAGTTAGGAATATTAGTCTTAAAGTATTAAAACTCCGTTTGACGTCAAATCGGCTGTTTTAGATGAAATACTTTCAATAAACATTGTTTATCGTACATTATTTAAGTTATTTCGAATTTTGGTTTTAATATTCTTCTTATATTTTGTACAGGTAATTTAATAAATATCTTTGGTTAAAAATACTAGTTTTAAAGTTTAAAAATTCCTTTTTACGTCAGAATCGGCTGATTAAGACGAAATACTTACATAAACATTGTTTATCGTACATTATTTGAGTTATTTCAATTTTTGGTTAAAATATTCTTGTAACTTTTGTAAAGGTATTTTAATAAACGTCTTCGGTTGAAAATATTAGTTTCAAAGTATTAAAAATCCCCTCCACGTCATAATCGAGCGTTTAAGAAGAAATACTTGCATAAAGCATTGTTTTTTGTTTATTATTTAAGTTATTTCAATTTTGAGTTATAATATCATTGTCATACTTCGTACGTGTAATTTAATAAACGTCTTCGGTTAAAAGACTAGTATTAAAACTCCTTTTGACGTCTAAATCGGCTGTTTAAGACGAAATACTTGCAATAAACATTGTTCACATTTTATTATTTGAGTTATTTCGATTTTTGGTAATAATATTTTGGTAATATTTCATAAAATAAATTAAAATAATTCCTTCGGTTATTTCAACTATTTAGATTATTGGTATAAATAATCTTATAATGTATCATACAGCTAATTAAATAAACCTATTCGCTCAGGAATATTAGTTTAATCGTCAAAATCGGCTGTTTAAGACGAAATACTTGCAATTAACATTGTCTATCATACATTATTTGATTCTATTTTAATAAGATTCTATTTGAATAAGATTTATTTAAGCACTGAAGAGGTCTTTGACCGAAACTTAGTTTGTAAAATAAATTTTTGAAAGAATAAATATACATTATTTGAGTTATTTCGAATTTTGGTTATATAATTCTTCTAATATTTAATAAGGTAATATAATAAATATATTTGAATAAAATTACTAGTTTTAAAGTTCAAAAACTACTTTTGACGTCAAAAGTAGCTGTTTAAGACGAAATACTTGTATAAACATTGCTTATCGTACAATATTACAGTTATTATGACTTTTGGTATTAATAATTTGTAATTAATCATACATCTAATTAATTAAACTTATTCGGTTGAGAATATTAGTTTTAACGTATTAAAACTCCTTTAAACGTCAAAAAAGGCTCTTTAAGACAATATACTTGCAATAAACATTGTTTATCGTGCATTATTTGATTTATTATGATTTTTGGTTATAATATTCTTCTAATATTTCGTAAAAGTAATATAATAAACGTCTTCGGGTGAAAATATTAGTTTTAATGTATTAAAACTCCTTTTGAGTTGAAAATCGACTGTTTAAGACGAAATACTTGCAATAAACATTGTTTATCGTACATTAATTGAGTTATTTGAATTTTTGGTTAAAATATTCTTTTAATTTTTGTAAATAAATGTCTTTAGTTAAAATATTAGTTTTAAAGTATTGAGTAAGTAAAGAATGTATGATAAACAATGTTTATTTCAAGTATTTCGTAATAAACAGCCGATTTTGACGTCAAAAGTAGTTTTAGTACTTTAAAATTAATATATTTAACCGAAAACGTTTATTAAATAAGCTGTACGAAATATTACAAGAATATTATAACCAAAAATCAAAATAACTCAAATAATGTACGATAAACAACATTTATATCAAGTATTTCGTCTCAAACAGCCGATTTGGAAGTCAATAGTAGTTTAAATACTTTAAAACAAATCCTTCTACCCGAAAACGTTTATTTAATTAGCTGTATGGTATATTATAAGAATATTAATACCAATAATCAAAATAATTCAAAAATTAATAATTAAATATATATAAATAAAGAATATTATAGCCTGAAATAGCAATAACTCAAATAAGATATGATACACAATGTTTATTGCAAGTATTTCATCTTAAATAGCCGTTTTTGACGTCAAAAGGAGTTATAATACTTTAAAACTAATATTATTACCAGAAGACATTTTTTAAATTAGTTTTAAGAATTATAACAATAATGCTATTAAATTATACTTTTAATACGGTTAAAGTTAGATTACTGAACGAAGAAGTTTATTAACATAGGTGTACGAAACATTTCAAGAATATTATAACCTTAAATCGCAATAACTCAAGTAATATACGATAAAAAATGTTCATGCAAGTATTTCGTCTTAAACAGCCGGTTTTGACGTTAAAACGTAGTTTAATACTTTAAAACTAGTATTTTTAACCTAATTTAATTTCAGACATTTATTAAATTACCTGTTCGAAATAATTCAAAAATAATATAACCGAAATTCTAATTAACTCAAATAATGTACGATATACAATGTTTATTGCAAGTATTTTGTCTCAAACACCAGATTTTAACTTCAAAAATAGTTTTAATACTTTAAAACTAATATTCCTAACCAAAGAAGTTTATATTAGTGGCTGTACGAAATATTACAATAATATAATAACCAAAATTCGAATTAACTCAAATATTATATGATTAACAATGATTATTGAAAGTATTTCGTATTAAAAAGCCGATTTTGACATCAAAAGGAGTTTTAATACTTTAAAACTAATATTTATAATCGAAGACGTTTATTTTATTAATTTTATGAAATATTACAACAAAATCATACCAAAAATCGGAAAAATTCAAATAGTGTACGTTAAAAAGGGTCTTATACGAGTATTTCGTCTTAAATAGCCTTTTATGACGTCTATAGTACTTTTTATATGTTTAAAATTAGATTTCTAACCAAAAAATAAATATTGTTTGTTGCAAGTATTTCGTTTAAGTAGCCGATTTTGACGTCAAAAGGAGTTTTAATACTTTCAAACTAACATTTTTACCCGAAGACGTTTATTTAATTAATTTAATGAAATATTACAAAAATATTATTACCAAAAATTAAAAAAACTCAAATAATGTATGATAAACTATGTTTATTGCAAGTATTTCATCTTAAATAGCCAATTTTGACCTCAAAAGAGTTTTATACTTTAAAATTAATATTCCTAACCGAATAGGTTTATTTAATTAGTATATGATTTATTACATGAATATTAATACCAATAATCAAAATAATTCAAAAAATGTACGATTTACAATGTTTATTGCAAGTATTTTGTCTTAATCAGCCGATTTTGAACTAAAAAGGAATTTTAATACATTAAAACTAATATTTTTACCAGAAGACGTTTTTTAAATTACCTTTACGAAATATTACAATAATCTTATTATCAAAAATCATAATAAATCAAATAATGTACGATAAACAATTTTTATTGCAAGTATTTTGTCTTAAACAGCCGTTTTTGACGTCAAAAGGAGTTTTAATACGTAGAAACTAATATTTTTACTCGAACACGTTTATTTAATTGGCTGTATGATAGATTAAAAGAATATTAATACCATTAATCAAAATAATTCAATTAAACTACGTTTGAAACAGCCTTTTTTGACGTCTATAGTACTTTTAGTAAATATAAAGTTGGATTACTAACCAAAGAATTTTATAAACATAGCTGTACGAAAAATAACATAAATATTATAACAAAAAATCGAAATAACTCAAATAATGTACGATAAACAATGTTTATTGCTAGTATTTCGTCTTAAACAGCCGATTTTAAACTTAAAAAAAGTTTAAATACTTTAAAACTAATATTTTTACCCGAAGACGTTTATTGAATTACCTTTACGAAAAATTACATGAATATTATTACCTAAAATCATAATAACTCAAATAATGTACAATAAACAATGTTTATTACAACCATTACGTCTTAAACAGCCGATTTTGACGTCAAAAGAAGTTTTAATACATTAAAACTAATATTCCTAACTAAATATGTTTATTTTATTGGTGTATGATATATTATAAGAATATTAATACAAATAATTAAAATAATTCAATTAGTGTACGATAAAAAAGGGTTTATTACAATTATTTTGTTGAAAACAGCATATTATTACGTCTTTAGTACTTTTAAAATGTGTTTTAATACTTTAAAACGAATTTTTCTAACCGAATAGATTCATTTAACTAGCTGTATGATATAATAAAAGAATATTAATACCAATAATCAAAATAATTCAAACTATGTACGTTAAAAAGGGTTTAATACAAGTATTTTGAATGAAACAGCATTTTATAACGTCTTTGGTACTTTTAGTATGTTTAATGAAAGATTACTAACCTAAGAAGTTTATAAACATAGCTTTACGAAAAATTACAAGAATATTATAACAAAAAATCGAAATAACTCAAATGATGTACGATAAACAATGTTTATTGCAAGTATTTCGTCTTAAAACAGCCGATTTTGACATCAAACGGAGTTTTAATACTTTAAAACTAATATTCCTAAGCGAATAGATTTTCTTAATTAGCTGTATGATATATTATAAGATTATAAATACCAATAATCAAAATATTTCAAATACTGTACGTTAAATAGGGTTTTAACCAAGTATTTTGTTTGAAACACCCTTTTATAACGTCTATAGTACTTTTAATATGTTTAAAGTTAGATTACTAACCAAAGAAGTTTATAAACATAGCTGTACAAAAATTTACAAGAATATTATAACCAAAATTCGAAATAACTCAAATAATGTACAATAAACAATGTTTATTGGGATTATTTCGTCTTAAACAGCCGATTTGACGTCAAACGGAGTTTTAATAATTTAAAATTAATATTATTGACCGAATATGTTTATTTTATTAGCTGTATGATAAATTACATGAATATTAATACCAATAATCAAAACTATTTAAATAGTGTACGTTAAAAATGGTTTGAAACAAACATTTTTGTTAAAACAGCCTTTTATAACGTCTATAGTAGTTTCAATATATTTAAAGTTAGATTACTAACTAAAGATGTTTATTAACATAGCTGTACAAAAAATTACAAGAATATTGTGACATAAAATCGCAATATCTCAAATAACATACGATAAACAATTTTTATTGCAAGTATTTTGTCTTGAACAGCCGCTTTTGAACTCAAAAGAAGTTTTAATACAATAAAACTAATATTTTTACTAGAAGACGTTTATTTAATTATCTTTACGAAATATTACAAAATATTATTACCAAAAATTATAATATATTAAATAATGCATGAGAAACAATGTTTATTGCAAGTATTTTGTTTTAAACAGCTGTTTTAGACGTCAAAAGGAGTTATAATACGTTAAAACTAATATTCCCAACCGAATAAGTTTATTTAATTAGCTGTATGATATATTACAAGAATATTAATACCAAAAGTCATAATAACTGTAATAATGAACGATAAACAATGTTTATGCAAGTATTTCGTCTTGAACAGCCGATTTTGACGTCTAAAGGAGTTTTAATACTTTAAAACTTGTATTTCTAAGCGAATAGGTTTATTTAATTAGCTGTATGATATATTATAGGAATATTAATACCAATAATCAAAATAATTCAAAAATGTACGTTAAAAAGGGTTTAATTCATGTTTTTTGTTTAAAACAGCCTTTTATAACGTCGATAGTACTTGTAATATGTTTAATATTAGATTACTAACCAAAAAAGTTTATAAACATAGCAGTATAAAAAACTACAAGAATATTATAAAGCAAAATAGAAATAACTCATGTAATGTACAATAAACAATGTTTACTGCAAGTATTTCGTCTTAAACAGCCGATTTTGACGTCAAAAGTAGTTTTATTACTTTAAAACTATTATTTTTACCCGAAAACTTTTTTTTAATTAGCTTTATGATATATTTTAAGAATATTACTACCAATAATCAAAATAATTCAAATAATGTACATTAAAAGGGTTTAATAGAAGTTTTTTATTTGAAACAGACGTCTATAGTAATTTTAATATGTTTAAAGTTCAATTACTAACAAAAGAAGTTTTTAAACATAGCTGTACGAAAAATTACGAGAATATTATAACCAAAAATCGAAATAACACAAATAATGTACGATAAACAATGTTTACTGCAAGTATTTGGTCTTAAACAGCCGATTTTGACGTCAAAACGAGTTTTACTACTTTAAAACTAATATTACCAACCGAATAGGTTCTTTTAATTAGCTGTATGATATATTATAAGATTATTAAAATCAATAATTAAACCAATTTCAATAGTGTATGTTATAAGTGTTTAATACAAGTATTTTGTTTGAAACAGCCTTTTATAACGTCTATAGTACTTTAAAATGTTTAAAGATAGATTACTAAACAAAGAAGTTTATAAACATAAATGTACTAAAAATACAAGAATATTATGACCGAAAATCGAAATAACTCAAATAATGTACGATGAGAAATGTTTACTCCAAGTATTTCGTATTACACAGCCTATTTTGACGTCAGAAGGTGTTTTACTACTTTAAAACTAATATTTATAACCGAAGTCGTTTATTGAATTAATTTTACAAATTATTACAAGAATATTATAACCAAAAATAATAATTAATGAAATAATGTATGATAAACAATGTTTATTCCAAGTATTTCGTCTTAAACAACAATTTTGACGTCAAAAATAGTTTTAATGCATTAAAACAAATAATCCTAACCGAAAGAATCATTTAATTAGCTGTAAGACATATTATAAGAATATTAATACTAATAATCAAAATTATTCAACTGATGTATGTTATAAATGGTTTAGTACAAGTATTTTGTTTAAAAAGCCTTTTATGACGTCTATAGTACGTTTTATACGTTTAAAGTTAAATTAATAACCAAAGCAGTTTATAAACATAGCTGTACGAAAAATTACAAGAATATTGTAACCAAAAATCTAAATAACTCAAAAAATGTAAGATAAACAATGTTTACTGCAATAATTTAGTCTTAAACAGCCGATTTTGACGTTAAAAGGAGTTTAAATACTTTAAAGCTAATATTTCTAACCGAGTAGGTTCATTTAATTAGCTGTAAGATATAATATAAGAATATTAATATCTTTAATCAAAATAAGTCAAATAATGTACGTTTAAAAGGGTTTAGTACAAGTATTTTGTTTGAAACAGGTTTTTATAACGTCTATAGAACTTTAAATATGTTTAAAGTAGATTACTAACCAAAGAAGTTTGTAAACATAGCTGTACGAAAAATTACAAGAATATAGTAATCAAAAATCAAAATAACTCAAATATGTACAATAAACAATATTTACTGCAAGTATTTCGTCTTAAACAGCCGATTTTGACGTCAAAAAGAATTTTAATACTTTAAAAGTAATATTCCTAACCGAATAGGTTCATTTAATGAGCTTTATGATATATTATAAGAATATTAATACTAATAATCAAAATAATTCAAATAGTGTACGTTAAAAAGGGTTTAATACAAGTGTTTTGTTAGAAACAGCCTTTTATAACGTCTATAGTACTTTTAATATGTTTAAAGTTTGATTACTAACAAAAGAAGTTTATAAACATAGCTGTACAAAAAATTACAAAAATATAATAACCAAAAATCGAAATAACTCAATTAATGTACGACAAACAATGTTTACTGCAAGTATTTCGTCTTCAACAGCCGATTTTGACGTCAAAAAGTCTTTTAATACTTTAAAACTTATATTCCCTACCGAATAGGTTAATTAAATTTGCTGTATGACACATTACAAGAATATGAGTACTAAAAATTATAATAACTTTAATAATGTACAATAAACAATTTTTATTGCAAGTTTTTCGTTTATAACAGCCGATTTAGACGTCAAAAGAAGTTTTCATACTTTAAAACTAATATTTTTAACCGAAGTCGATTATTAAATTACTTTTACGAAATATTACAATGATATTAATACCAAAAATCATAATAAATCAAATAATGTATGATAAACAATGTTTATTCAAGTATTTC
The DNA here is from genome assembly GCF_965202585.1 of Thalia democratica. NCBI lineage: Eukaryota > Metazoa > Chordata > Thaliacea > Salpida > Salpidae > Thalia > Thalia democratica. The sequence goes on along the minus strand of NC_139169.1, from coordinate 51,381,660 downwards.
GTATAAAACAGCCGATTTTGACGTCATAAGTAGTTTGAGTGCTTTAAAACCATTAGATTTAACCGAAAACGTATTACGAAGATTACAAGAATATCATATATAAGTTTATAAACATAACTGTACGAAAAATCACTGAATATTATAACCAAAATTCGAAATAACTCAAATAATGTACGATAAAAAATGTTTATTGCAAGTATTTTGTTTTAAACAGCCGATTTCGACGTCAAAAAGAGTTTTAATACTTTAAAATTAATATTCCTAAGCGAATAGGTTTATTTATTTAGCTGTAAGATATACAATAAGAATATCAAAACCAATAATTCAAATAATGTACGTTAAAAAGGGTTTAATAGAAGTATTTTGGTTGAAACCGCCTTTTATGACGTCTATAGTACTTTTATTATGTTTAAAGTTGGATTACTAACCAAAGAAGTTTATAAACATAGCTGTACGAAAAATTACAAGAATATTATAACCAAAAATCGAAATAACTCAAATAATGTACGATAAACAATGTTTACTGCAAGTATTTAGTCTTAAACAGCTGATTTTGACGTTTAAAGGAGTTTTAATACTTTAAAACTAATATTCCTAACCGAAGAGGTTCTTTAAATTAGCTGTATGATATATTTCGAGAATATTCATACCAATAATCGAAATATTTCAAATACTTAAAAAGGGTTTAATACAAGTATTCTGTTTAAAACAGCCTTTTATAACGTCTATAGTACTTTTAATATGTTTAAAGTTAGATTACTAACCAAAGAAGTTTATAGACATAACTGTACGAAAAATCACAAGAATATTATAACCAGAAATCGACTTAACTCAAATAATATATAATAAACAATGTTAAATGCAAGTATTTCTAATTAAACAGCCTTTTTAGACGTCAGCAGGAGTTTTAGTACTTTAAAACTAATATATTTAACCGAAAACGTTTATTAAATTAGATGTACGAAATATCACAAGATTATTTTAACCAAAAATCGAAATAACTTATATCATGTACGATTTACAATGTTTTTTGCAAGTATTTGTCTTAAACAGCCGTTTTTGACGTCAAAAAGAGTTTTAATACTTTAAAATTTATATTCCGAACCGAATGAATTATTTGAATTAATTTTATAAAGTATTACAATAATATTATTACCAAAAATCTAAATAACTCAAAAAATAAAATATAACAATGTTTATTGCAAACATTTCGTCTTAAACAGCCGATTTAGACGTCAAAACGAGTTTTAATATTAGTATTTTTAACCGAAGACAGTTATTAAATTATATGTACAAAGTATGTCAAGAATATTATAACCAATAATCGAAATAACTCAAATAATAAATTTAAAACAATATTTATTGCAAGTATTTCTTCTTTAACAGATTTTGACGTCGAAAGGAGTTTTAATACTTTGAACCTAATATTTTCATCTTAAGACGTTTATTAAAATACCTTTACAAAAATTACGAGAATATTATAACCAAAAATTGAAATAACTCAAATAATGTACGATAAATAATGTTTATGCAAGTATTTCGTCTTAAACAGCCGATTTGGCGTCAAACGGAGTTTTAATACTTTAAAACTAATATTCCTTGCCGAATAGGTTTATTTAATTAGCTGTATGATATATTAGTTGAATATTGTTACCAATAATCAAAATAATTTATATAGTTTACGTTAAAAAAGGTTTAAAACAAGTATTTTGGTTGAAACAGCCTTTTATAATGTCTATAGTAGTTTTAATATTTTTGATATTAGATTACTAACTAAAGAAGTTTATTAACATAACTGTACAAAGAATTACATGAATATTATAAACTAAAGTCGCAATAACTCAAATAACATACGATTAACAATGTTTATTGCAAGTATTAAGTCTTTAAAAGCCAATTTAGACGTAAAAAGGAGTTTTAGTACTTTAAAACTAATATTTTAACCGAAGTCGTATTTTAACAAAATACTTGAATTAGACAATTTTTAACGTACATTATTTGAATTATTTTGATTATCGGTATTAATATTCTAATAAAATATCATACAGCTAATTAAATTAACGTTTTCGGGTTAAAATATTAGTTATAAAGAATTAAAACTACTTTTGACCTCAATATCGGCAGTTTTATACGAAATATTTAGAATGAACATTGTTTATCATACATTATTTGATTTATTAAGATTTTTGGTAATAATGTTCTAGTAATATATCGTAAAAGTAGTTTAATAAACGACTTCTTTTAAATATATTAGTTTTAAAGTATTAAAACTCCCTTTGACGTCTAAATTGGCTGCTAAAGACGAAATACTTGCAATAAACATTGTATATCGTACATTATTTGAGTTATTTCGATATTTGGTATTAATATTTTTGTAATATTTCGTAAAAGTAATTTAATAATCGACTTCGATTAAAAATATTAGTTATAAAGTATGAAAAGTCTTTTTAACGTTTAAATCATCTGTTTAAAACAAAATACTTGCAATAAACATTGTTTATTGTACATTATTTGAGTTATTTCGAACTTGGTTATGATATTCTTGTAATATTTTGTACAGGTAATTTAATAAAAATCTTCAGTTAAAAATACTAGTTTAAAAGTATTGAAACTCCTTTTAATGTGAAAATCGGCTGATTAAGACGAAAAACTTGCATTAACATTGTTTATCGTACATTATTACAGTTATTATGATTTTTAATTAAAAAGTTTTGTTTATAAAACTGCCGATTCAAACGACTAAAAGAGTTTCTATACTTTAAAACTAATATTTTTAACTGTAGTCGATTATAAAATTACTTTTACGATATATTACAAGAACATTATTACCAAAAATCATAATAAATCAAATAATGTATGATACACAATGTTTATTCTAACTATTTCGTATAAAACAGCCGATTTTGAGGTCAAAATTAGTTTTAATACTTTAAAACTAATATTTTTACCCGAAAACGTTTATTTAATTAGCTGTATGATATTTTATTAGAATATTAATACCGATAATCAAAATAATTTAAATAATGTACATAAAAAAAGTTTAATACAAGTGTTTTGTTTGAAACAGCCTTTTATGATGACTATAGTACTTTTAATATGTTTAAAATTAGATTACTAACCATAAAAGTTATAAAAATACCTTTACAAAAATTACAAGAATATTATAACCAAAAGTCGAAATAACTCAAATAATGTACAATAAACAAAGTTTACTGCAAGTATTTAGTCTTAAACAGCCGATTTGGACGTCAAAAGGAGTTTTGATACTTATAAACGAATATTGCTAACCGAATAGGTTTATTTAATAAGCTGTATGATATATTATAAGAATATTAATACCAATAACCAAAATAATTCAAATAGTGTACGTTAAAAAGGGTTTAATACAAGTATTTTGAATGAAATAGCATTTTATAACGTCTATGCTACTTTTAATATGTTTAAAGTTAGATTACTAACCTTAAATGTTTATAAACATAGCTTTACGAAAAATTACAAGAATATTATAAACAAAAATCGAAATAACTCAAATAATGTACGATAAATAATGTTTACTGCAAGTATTTCGTCTTAAAAAGCCGTCAAAAAGTGTATCACTACTTTAAAACTAATATTCCTAACCAAAGTAATTAATTTTTTAAATTTATGAAATCTTACAATAGTATTATTACCAAAAATCGAAATAACTCAAATAATATAAGATTAATAATGTTTATTGCGAATATTTCGTCTTAAACAGCCGATTTAGACGTCAAAAGGAGTTTTAATACTAGTATTTGTAACCGAAGATATTTATTAAATTACATGTACGAAGTATGACAAGATTATTATAACCAAAAATCGAAATAACTCAAATAATAAACAACAAACAATGCTTATTGCAAGTATTTTTTCTTAAACACTCGATTTTGACGTCAAAAATAGTTTTAATAATTTAAAACTAATATTTTAACTAAAGACGTTTATTAGAATACCTTTACAAAAATTAAAAGAATATTATTTTCAAAAATTAAAATAACTCAATTAATGTACAATAAACAATGTTTATTGCAAGTATTTCGTCTTAAACAGTCGATTTTTAACTCAAAATGAGTTTTTATACATTAAAACTAATATTTTTACCCGAAGACGTTTATTAAATTACCTTTACGAAGTATTAGAAGAACATTATTACCAAAAATCATAATAAATCAAATAAAGCACAAAAAACAATGTTTATTGCAAGTATTTTGTCTTAAACAGCCGTTTTTGACGATAAAAGGAGTTTTTATACGATAAGAATAATATTCCTAACCGAATAAATTTATTTAATTAGCTGTATGATTAATTACAAATTATTAATACCAAAAGTCATAATAACTGTAAAATTGTACGATAAACAATGTTTATGCAAGTATTTTGTCTTAAACAGCCGCTTTTGACGTCAAAAGTAGTTTTTGAACTTTAAAACTAGTATTTTTACCAAATTTATTTATTATATTACCTGTAGAAAATATTAGAAGAATATTATAATCGAAATTCGAAATAACTCAAATAGTGTATGATAAACAATGTTAAATGCAAGTATTTCGCCTTAAACAGCCGATTTTGACGATTAAACGAATATTCCTAAGCGAAAAAGTTTCATTTAATTAGCTTTATGTTATATTATAAGATTATTAATACCTATAATCAAAAAAATTGAAATAATGTACGTTAAAAGGGGTTTAACACAAGTATTTTGTTTGAAACACCCTTTTATAACGTCTATAGTAGTTTATATATGTTTAATATTAGATTACTAAACAAAGAAGTATATATAAAAAGCTGTACAAAAAATTACAAAAATATTATAACCAAAAATCGAAATTACTCAATTAATGTACAATAAACAATGTTTACTGCAAGTATTTTGTCTTCAACAGCCGATTTTGATGTCAAAAAGTATTTTAATACTTTAGAAAAAATATTACATACCGAAAAGGTTAATCTAATTAGCTGTATGATACATTACAAGAATATGAGTACTAAAAATTATTATAACTTTAATAATGTACAATAAACAATGTTTATTTCAAGTATTTCGTCTATAACAGCCGATATAGACGTCAAAAGGAGTTTTCATACTTTAAAACTAATATTTTTAACCGAAGACAATTATTAAATTACTTTTACAAAAATTTTACATTTTACGAAATATTACAAAAATATTACTACCAAAAATCATAAGAAATCAAATAATGTATGATAAATAATGTTTAATCCAAGTATTTTGTATTAAACAGCCGACTTTGACGGCAAAAGTAGTTTTAACCCGAAAAACCCGAAAATGTTTATTAAATAAGCTGTACGAAAAATTACAAGAATATTATAACCAAAAATCAAACCAACTTAAAAAATGTACGATAAACAATGTTTACTGCAAGTATTTAGTCTTAAACAGCCGATTTTAACGTCAAAAGGAGTTTTGATACTTTAAAACTAATATTCCTAACCGAATAGGTTCATTCAATTGGCTGTATGATATATTATAAGAATATTAATACCAATAATCTAAATAATTCAATTAGTGTACGTTAAAAAGGGTTTAATACAAGTATTTTGGTTTAAACAGCCTTTTATAACATTTATAGTAGTTTTAAAAATGTTTAAAGTTAGATTACTAACCAGAGAATTTTATTAACATAGCTGTACAAAAAATAACAAGAATATTATAACCAAAATCGAAATAACTCAAATAATGTCCGATAAACAATGTTTATTGCAAGTATTTCGTCTTAAACAGCCGTTTTTTACGTCAAAAAAAGTTTTAATACTTTAAAACTAATATTTTTAAACGAAGTCGTTTATTAATTAGCCTTTACGAAATATTAAAAGAATATTTTTTTTTAAATTCTAATAAATCTAATAATGTAAGATAAACGATGTTTATTGCAAGTATTTTGTCTAAAACAGCCGTTTTTGACGTCAAAAGGAGATTTAATACGTTGAAACTAATATTCCCTACCGAATAAGTTTATTTAATTAGCTAAATGATATATTACAAGAATATTTATAACAAAAATTATAATAACTGTAATAATGTACGATAAGCAATGTTTATGCAAGTATTTCGTCTTAATCAGCCGATTTTGACGTCAAAAGGATTTTCAATACTTTAAAACTAGTTATTTTAACCGAAGATTTTTATTATATTACCTGTACAAAATATTACAAGAATATTATAATTAAGTTCGAAATAACTCAAATAATGTACGATAAACAATGTTTATTGCAAGTATATCGTTTTATACAGTCGATTTTGACGTCAAAAGAAGTTGTAATATTTTAAAACTAATAATCTTAACCGAATAAGTTTATTTAATTAACTATGATATATTGACAGCATATTAATACCAATAATCAAATTAGTTCAAATAATGTAAGTAAAAAGTGTTTAATACAAGTATTTTGGTTAAAACATCCTTTTATAACGTCTATAGTAGTTACAATATGTCTAAAGTTAATAACTAACCAAAGAATATTATTATCATAGCTGTACAAAAAATTACTAGAATATTATAACGAAAATCGAAATAACTCAATAAATGTACGATAAACAACGTTTACTGCAAGTATTTCGTCTTCGACAGCCGTTTTTGACGCCAAAAAGAGTTTTAATACTTTAAAACCAATATTTCATACCGAATAGGTTAATTTAATTAGCTGTATGATACATTACAAGAATATTAATAAGAAATATTATAATAACTTTAATAATGTACAATAAACAATGTTAATTGCAAGTATTTCGTCTATAACAGCCGATTTAAACGTCAAAATAAGTTTTCATACTTTAAAACTAATATTTTTAACCGAAGATTTTTATTATATTACCTGTACAAAATATTACAAGAATATTATAATTAAGTTCGAAATAACTCAAATTAGTAGTCGATTATTAAAATACTTATACGAAAATTTACAATAATATTAATACAAAAAATTCGAAATAACTCAAATATTGTACGATATACAATGTTTATAGCAAGTATTTCGTCTTTAATAGCCAATTTAGACGTCAAAAGGAGTTTTAATACTTTAAAACTAATATTTTGATATGAAGTCGTTTATTAAATGACTTTTACGAAACATTCCAAAAATATTATTACCAAAAATCATAATAAATCAAATAATCTATGATAAACAATGTTTATTCCCAGCATTTCGTATTAAACAGCCAATTTTGACGTCAAAAGTAGTTTAAGTAATTTAAAACTAATATATTTAACCGAAAACGTTTATTAAATAAGCTGGACATAATATCACAAGAATATTATAACCAAAAATCGAAATAACTCAAATAATGTACGATAAACACTGTTTATTGCAAGTATTTCGTCTTAAACAGCCGATTTTGACGCCAAAAGTAGTTTTAATACTTTGAAACTAATATTTCTAAACAAAGAATATTTTAATTAATTTTATGAAATCTTACAATAATATTACTACGAAAAATCGAAATAACTCAAATAATAATAAATAAACAATGTTTATTGCAAGTATTTTGTCATAAACAGCCGATTTAGACGTCAAAAAGAGTTTTAATACTAGTATTTTTAACCGAAGACATTTATTAAATTACATGTGCGAAGTATGACAAGAATATTATAACAAAAAATCAAAATAGCTCAAATAATAAACGAAAAACAATGCTTATTGCAAGTAATTCTTCTTAAACACCTCGATTTTGACGTCAAAAGGAGTTTAAATACTTTATAACTAATATTTTCAACTGAAGACGTTTATTAAAATACCTTTACGCAAATTACAAGAATATTATAACCAAAAATTGAAATAACTCAAATAATGTACGATAAACAATGTTTATGCAAGTATTTCGTCTTAAACAGTGCATTTTAACGTCAAAAGGAGTCTTATACTTTAAAAATAGTATTTTTAACCAAATATATTTATTAAATTACCTGTGCAAAATATTAGAAGAATATGATAAACAAAATTCGAAATAACACAAATAATGTACGAAAAACAATGTTTATTTCAAGTATTTCGTCTTAAACAGCCAATTTTTACATCAAACGTAGTTTTAATACTTTAAAACTAATATTCCTAACCGAAGAGTTTTATTTAATTAGCTGTATGATATATTACAGGAATATTAATAACAAAAATCATAATAACTGTAATAATGTACGATATACAATGTTTATTGCAAGTATATCGTCTTATACCGCTGATTTTGACGTAAAAAGGAGTTTAAATATTTTAAAACTAATATTTCTAACCGTATATGTATATTTGATTTGCTGTATGATATATTAACAGAATATTAAAACCAAGAATCAAAATAATTCAAATAATGTATGTTAAAAAGGGTTAAATACAAGTTATTTGTATGAAACAGCCTTTTATGTCGTCTTTAGTACTTTTAATATGTTTAAAGTTAAATTACTAACCAAAGAAGTTTATAAACATAGCTATACGAAAAATTACAAGAATATTATAACTGAAAATCGAAATAACTGAAATAAAGTACAATAATCAATGTTTACTGCAAGTATTTCGTCTTAAACAGCCGATTTTGACGTTAATAAGAGTTTTAATACTTTAAAACTAATATTACTAACCGTATAGGTTTATTTAATTAGCTGTATTATATATTACATGAATATTAATACCAATAATCAAAATAATTTAAATAATGTACGTTAAACATTGTTTTTCCTACATTATTTGAGTTATTTCGAATTTTCGTTATAATATTCTTCTAATATTTCGTACAGGTAATTTAATAAATATCTTTGGTTAAAAACACTGTTTTTAAAGTATAAGACTCCTTTTGACGTTAAAATCCACTGTTTAAACGAAATACTTGCTAGACATTGTTTATCGTACATTATTTGAGTTATTTCAATTTTTGGTTATAATATTCTTGTAATTTGCTTAAAAGTATTTTAATAAACGTCTTTAGTTGAAAATATTAGTTATAAAGTATTAATACTCCTTTTTTCGTCAAAATCAAGTGTTCAAGAAGAAATATTGCAATAAGCATTGTTTTTGTTTATTATTTGAGCTATTTAGATTTTTTGTTATAATATTCTTGTCATACTTCGTACATGTAATTTAAAAATTGTCTTCGGTTAAAAATACTAGTATTAAAACTCCTTTTGACGTCTAAATCGGCTGTTTAAGACGAAATACTTGCAATAAACATTGTTTATTTTTTATTATTTGAGTTATTTCGATTTTTCGTAATAATGTTATTGTAATATTTCATAAAATTAATTAAAATATTTTCTTTGTTTAGGAATATTAGTTTTAAAGTATTAAAACTATTTTTGACGGTAAAATCGGCTGTTTAAGACGAAATACTTGCAATAAACATTGTTTATCGTACATTATTTGAGTTATTTCGATTTTTAGTTATAATATTTTTGTGATGTTTCGTACAGCTTATTTAATAAACGTTATCAGTTAATTATATTAGTTTTGAATTACTAAAACTATTTTTGATGTCAAAATTGGCTGTTTAATACGAAATACTAGGAATAAACATCGTTTATCATACATTATTTAATTTATTACGATTTTTGGTAATACTATTCTTGGAATATTTCGTAAAAGTAATTTAATAAACGACTTCGTTTAAAAATATTAGTTTTAAAGTATTAAAACTCCTTTTGACGTCTAAATTGGCTGTTAAAAACGAAATACTTGCTATAAACATTGTATATCATACAATATTTGAGTTATTTTGATTTTTAGTTTTAATATTATTATAATATATTGTAAAAGTAATTAAATAATCGACTTCGGTTAAATATTTTAGTTTTAAAGTATGAAAACTTCTTTTGACGTCTAAATCGGCTGTTATTGACGAAATACTTGCAATAAACATTATTTATTGTACATTATTAAAGTTATTATAATTTTTGGTATTAATATTCTTGTAATGTATCATACAGCTAATTAAATTGACCTATTCGGTATGGAATATTAGTTTTAAAGTATTAAAACTTTTTTTGATGTCAAAAACGGCTGTCGAAGACAAAATACTTGAGGTAAGCATTGTTTATCGTACATTTATTGAGTTATTTCGATTTTCGTTTGATATTCTAGTAATTTTTCGTACAGCTATGATAATAATATTCTTCGGTTAGTAATCTAACTTTAGACATATTGAAACTACTATAGACGTTATAAAAGGATGTTTTAACCAAAATACTTGAATTAAACCCTTTTTAACGTACACTATTTGAATTATATTGATTATTGGTATAAATATTCATGTAATATATCATACAGCTAATTATATAAACCTATTCGGTTAGGAATATTAGTTTTAAAGTATTAAAACTTCTTTTATTGCAAAATCAGCTGTTTTAGACAAAATACTTGCAGTAAACATTGTTTATCGTACTTTATTTGAGTTTTTTTGATTTTCGGTTATAATATTCTTGTAAATTTTTGTACAGCTATGTTTATAAACTTCTTTGGTTAGTAATATAATTTTAAACATATTAAAAGTACTATTGACGCCATAAAAGGCTGTTTCTTACAAAATACTTGTATTTTACCATTTTTAGCGTACATTATTTGAACTATTTTGAATATTAACGTTTAAGAATATTAGTTTCAAAATATTAAAAATCTTTTTGACGTCAAAATCGACTGTTTTAGACAAAATACTTGCAATAAACATTGTTAATCGTACATCATTTGAGTTATTTCGAACTTGGTTATAATATTCTTGTAATTTTCACAGGTAACTTAATAAAAATCTTTGGTTAAAATAACTAGTTTTAAAGTATTGAAACTCCTTTTGACGTAAAAATCGGCTGATTAAGACGAAATACTTACATAAACATTGTTTATCGTACATTATTACAGTTATTATGATGTGTGTTATTAATATTCTTTTAATATATCATACAGCTAATTAAATAAACCTATTCAGTAGGGAATATTAGTTTTAACGTATTAAAACTCCTTTTGACGTCAAAAACGGCTTTTTGAGACAAAATACTTGCAATAAACATCGTTTATCTTACATTAATAAATTTATTATGATTAATAGTAATAATATTCTTGTAATATTTCGTAAAGGCTAATTAATAAACGTCTTCGGATAAAAATATTAGTTTTAATGTATTAAAACTTCTTTTGAGTTCAAAATCGGCTGTTTAAGACGAAATACTTGCAATAGACATTGTTTATCGGACATTATTTGAGTTATTTTGATTTTTGGTTATAATATTTTATGTTATTTTTTTACAGCTATGTTAACTTCTTTGGTAGTAATCTAACTTTAAACATTTGGAAACTACTATAGACGTTATAAAAGGCTGTTTCAACCAAAATACTTGTATTAAACCCTTTTTAACGTAACTTGAATTATTTTGATTATTTGTATTAATATTCTTGTGATATATCATACAAATAATTAAATGAACCTTTTCGATTAGGAATATTTGTTTTAATGCATTAAAACTCCTTTGACATTAAAATCGGCTTTTTAAGACGAAATACTAGGAATAAACATTGTTTATTATACATTATTTCATTTATTATGATTTTTGGTAATAATATTCATGTAATATTTCCTCAAAGTAACTTAGTATACGACTTCGGTTAAAAATATTAGTTTTTAAGTATTAAAACTCCTTTTGACGTCCAAATTGGCTGTTAAAGACGAAATACTTGCAATAAACATTGTATATCGTATATTATTTGAGTTATAACAATTTTTGGTATTAATTCTTGTAATGTATAATACAGCTAATTAAATTAACCTATTTGGTAAGGAGTATTAGTTTTAAAGTATTAATCTCTTTTTGACGTCAAAGAGGCTGTTTAAGACGAAATACTTGCATTAAACATTGTTTACATTTTATTATTTGAGTTTTTTTCGATTTTTGGTTATATTATTCTTGTGATATTTCGTACATCTAATTTATCAAACGTTTTCGGTTAAATATATTAGTTTTAAAGTACTAGTATAAAAGATTGTTTCAACCAAAACACTTGTTTTAAACTCTTTTTAACAAAAACCCTTTTAAACCCTTTAATATTTTTGTCATACTTCGTACATGTAATTTTATATATGTCTTCGGTTAAAAGTACTAGTATTAAAACTCCTTTTGACGTCAAAAACGGCTGCTTAAAACAAAATACTTGCAACCAACATTCTTTCTCGTACATTATTTTTGTTTGATTATAATTTTTGGTAATAATATTCTTGTAATGATTCGTAAAGGTAATTTAATAAACGTCTTCGTGTAAAAATATTAGTTTTATTGTATTAAAACTTCTTTTAAGTTCAAAATCGGCTGTTTAAGACGTAATACTTGCAATAAACATTGTATATCGTATATCATTTGAGTTATTGCAATTTTAGACTATAATATTCTTTTAATTTTTTGTACATCTATGTTAATAAAATTCTTTGGTTGGTAATCTAATATTAAAAATATTTAAACTACTATAGACGTTATAAAAGGCCGTTTCAAACAAAATACTTGTGTTAAACCCTTTTTAACGTACAATATTTCAATTATTTTGATGATTAGTATTAATAATCTTATAATATATCATACAGCTAATTAAATAAACCTATTCGCTTAGGAATATTAGTTTAATCGTCAAAATCGGCTGTTTAAGACGAAATACTTGCAATTAACATTGTTTATCATACATAATTTAAGTTATTTCGAAATTTGGTTATAATATCTAATATTTTCTGAGGTAATATAATAAATATATTTGGTTAAAAATACTAGTTTTAAAGTTCAAAAACTACTTCTGACGTCAAAAGTGGCTGTTTAAAACGAAATACTTGCATAAACATTGTTTACGTACAATATTACAGTTATTATGACTTTTGGTATTAAAAATTTGTAATTAATCATACAGCTAATTAAAAAAACTTATTTGGTTGAGAATATTAGTTTTAACGTATTAAAACTCCTTTTAACGTCAAAAACGGCTTTTTAAGACAAAATACTTGCAATAAACATTGTTTATCGTGCATTATTTGATTTATTATGATTTTTAATAATAATATTCTTCTAATATTTTGTAAAAGTAATTTAATAAACGTCTTCGGTTAAAATATTAGTTTTAGAGTATTAAAACTCCTTTTGATTTAAAAATCGACTGTTTAAGACGAAATACTTGCAATAAACATTTTTATCGTAAATTAATTGAGTTATTTTAATTTTTGGTTATAATATTCTTTTAATTTTTGTAAAGGTATTTTAATAAACGTCTTTAGTTAAAATATTAGTTTTAATGTATTAAAACTCCTTTAGACGTCAAAATCGAGTGATTAAGAAGAATACTTGCAATAAGCATTGTTTTTTGTTTATTTTTTAAGTTATTTTGATTTTTAGTTATAATATTCTTGTCATACTTTGTAAATGTATTTTAATAAATATCTTCGGTTAAAAATACTAGTATTAAAACTTCTTTTGACGTTTAAATCGGCTGTTTCTACGAAATACTCGCAATAAACATTGTTTATCTTCTATTATTTAAGTTATTTCGATTTTTAGTAATAATATTATTGTAAGATTTCATAAAATTAAATAAAATAATTCCTTCGGTTAGGAATATTAGTTTTAAAGTATTAAAACTCTTTATGACGGCTGTTAAAGACGAAATACTTGCAATAAACTTTGTTATCGTACATAATTTGAGTATATCGATTTTTAGTTATAATATTCATGTGATATTTCGTAAAGCTAATTTAATAAACGTTTTCGGTAAAATATATAAGTTTTAAAGTACTAAAACTCCTTTTGACGTCAAAATAGGCTGTTTAATACGAAATAGTTGCAGTAAACATTATTTATCGTACAATATTTGAGTTATTTCGGTTTTTGGTTACAATATTCTTGTAATTTTTCGTAAAGCTATGTTTATAAATATTTTTGGTTAGTAATCTAACTTTAAACATATTAAAAGTAGGATAGACAATATAAAATGCTGTTTCTTTCAAATTACTTGTATTAAACCCTTTCTAACGTACACTATTTGAATTATCTTGGTTATAGGTAATAATATTCTTATAATATATCATACAGCTAATTAAATGAACCTAATCGGTTAGCAATATTCGTTTTAAAGTATTAAAAGTCCTATTGACGTCCAAATCGGCTGTTTAAGACTAAATACTTGCAGTAAACTTTGTTTATTGTACATTATTTGAGTTATTTCGATTTTTCGTTATAATATTCTTGTAATTTTTGTAAAGGTACTTTTATAACTTCTATGGTTAGTAATCCAACTTTAAACATATTAAAAGTACTATAGTCGTCATAAAAGGCTGTTTCAAACCAAAAACTTGTATTAAACCTTTTTAATGTACATTATTTAAATTATATTGATTATTGGTATTAATATTCTTATAATATATCATACAGCTAATTAAATAAACGTTTTCGGGTAAAAATATTAGTTTTAAAGTATTAAAACTACTTTTGACTTCAAAATTGGATGTTTTATATAAAATACTTATAAACATTGTTTATCATATATTATTTGATTTATTATGTATTTTGGTAATAATATTTATGGAATATATCGTAAAAGTAATTTAATAAACGACTTCTTTTAAATATATTGGAAATAATTTGTAATATTTCATAAAATTGAATAAAATAAACCTCTTCGATTGGAAATATTAGTTTTAAAGTATTAAATCTCCTTTTGACGTCTAAATTGGCTGCTAAAGACGAAATACTTGCAATAAACATTGAATATATTATTTGAGTTATTTCAATATATGGCATTAATATTATTGTAATATTTCTTAAAAGTAATTTAATAATTGACTTCGGTTGAAAAAATTAGTTTTAAAGTAATAAAACTCCTTTTGACGTCCAAATTGGCTGTTAAAGACGAAATACTTGCAATAAACATTGTATATCGTATATTATTTGAGTTATAACGATTTTTGGTATTAATATTAGTGTAATATTTCTTAAAAATAATTTAATAATCGACTTCGGTTAAAAATATTAGTTTTAAGGTCTGAAAACTCTTTTTGACGTTTAAATCGGCTGTTTAAGACGAAATACTTGCAATAAACATTGTTTATTGTACAATATTTGTGTTATTTTGAACTAGGCTATAATATTCTTGTAATATTTTTTACAGGTAATTTAATAAAAATCTCCAGTTAAAAATAATAGTTTTAAAGTATTAAAACTCCTTTTAATGTGAAAATCGGCTGATTAATTATTGTACATTATTACAGTTATTATGATTTTTGTTATTAATATTCTTGTAATATATCATACAGCTAAATAAATAAACTTATTCGGTTAGGAATATTATTTTAACGTATTAAAATTCTTTTGAGTTCAAAATCGACTGTTTAAGACGAAATACTTGTAATAAACATTGTTTATCTTTCATTTATTGAGTTATTTCGATTTTTAGGTAATAATATTATTGTAATATTTCATAAAATTGAATAAAATAAACCTCTTCGATTGGAAATATTAGTTTTAAAGTATTAAAACTTTTTTTGACGTCAAAAACGGCCGTTTTCGACGAAACACTTGCAATAAACATTGTTTATTAGACTTTATTTGAGTTTTTTCGATTTTTAGTTATAATATTTATTTTAGTTTTTGTACAGCTATGTTAATAAACTTCTTTGGTTAGTAATCTAACTTTAAACATTGTAGAAAACGGCTGTTTAAGACGAAATACTTGCAATAAACATTGTTTATCCTACTTAATTTGAGTTACTTCGATTTTTGGTTATAATATTTATGTGATATTTCGTACAGCTTATTTAATAAACGTTTTCGGCTAAATATATTAGTTTTAAAGCACTAAAACTCCTTCTGACGTCAAGATAGGCTGTTTAATATGAAATACTTTCAGTAAACATTGTTTATCGTACATCATTTGAGTTATTTCAAATTTTTGGTTATAATATTCTTGTATTTTTTCGTACAGCATTCGTATTTTCGTAAATAATTAAAATAATTTAAATAGTGTACGTTAAAAAGGGTTTAATCGGTTATTTTGGTTGAAACATCCTTTTATAACGTCTATAGTAGTTTCAATATGTCTTAAGTTAGATTACTAAATAAAGAATTTTATTATCATAGCTGTACGAAAACTTACAAAAATATTATACCAAAATTTATAATAATTTTAATAATGTGCACGAAACAATGTTTACTGCAAGTATTTCGTATTAAACAGCCTATTTTGACGTCAGAAGGAATTTTAGTACTTCAAAACTAATATTCCTAACGGAAGGAATTATTTTAATTAATTTTATGAATTATTACAATAATATTATTACCAAACATTGAAATAATTCAAATAATAAACGAAAAAGAATGCTTATTGCAAGTTTTTTTTTTCTTAAACATTCAATTTTGACGTCGAAAAGAGTTTTAATACTTTAAAACTAATATTTTAAACCTAAGATGTTTTTTAAAACGTCTTTACAAAAAATACATGAATATTATAACCAATAATTGATATAAGTTAAATAATGTACGGTAAACAATGTTTATTGCAAGTATTTCGTCTTAAACAGCCGATTTTGAACTCAAAAGGAGTTTTAATACATTAAAACTAATATTTTTACCCAAAGACGTTTATTAAATTACTTTTACAAAATATTACATAAATATTATTACCAAAAATCATAATAAATTAAATGATGTACGATAAAAATGTTTATTGCAAGTATTTTGTCTTAAACAGCCGTTTTTGACGTCAAAATGAGTTTTAATACTTTGAAACTAATATTCCTAAACGAATAGGATTATTTAATTAGCTGTATGATATATTACATGAATATCAATAACAAAAATTAAAAAAATCTAATTAGTGTACGTTAAAAAGAGTTTAATACAACTATTTTAGTTGAAACAGCCTTTTTTAACGACTATAGTAGTTTCATTACGTTAAAGTTAGATTACTAACTAAATAATATTATTAACATAGCTGTACAAAAAATTAGTAGAATATTATAACCTAAAATTGCAATAACTCAAATAATTTACGATAAACAAGGTTTATTGCAAGTATTTTGTCTTAAACAGCCGTTTTTGACGTCAAAAGGAGTCTTAATACGTTAAAACTAATATTCCTAACCGAATAAGTTTATTTAATAAGCTGTATGATATATTACAAGAATATTAATATTTAAAATCATAATAAATGTAATAATGTACGATAAACAATGATTATGCAAGTATTTCGTCATAAACAGCCGATTTTGACGTCAAACGGAGTTTTAATACTTTGAAACTAATACTCCTAAGCGATTAGGTTTATTTAATTAGCTTTATGATATATTAAAAGATTATTAATACCAATAAACAAAATAATAGAAATAATGTACGTTAAAAAGGGTCTAACACAAGTATTTTGTTTGAAACAGCCTTTTATAACGTCTATAGTACTTTTGATATGCTAAAATTAGATTACTAACCAAAGAAGTTTATAAACATAGCTGTACAAAAAATTACATAAATATTATGACCAAAACTCGAAACAACTCAATTAGTGTATGATAAACATAGTTTACTACAAGTTTTTCGTCTTAGACAGCCGATTTCGACGTCGAAAAGACTTTTAATATTTTAAAACTAATATTCTATATCGAATAGGTTAATTTAATTAGCTGTATGATACATTACAAGAATATTAATACAAAAAAAATATAATAACTTTAATAATGTACAATAAACAATGTTTTTTGCAAGTATTTCGTCTTAAACAGCCGATTTTGACGTCAAAAGGAGTTTTAATACATTAAAACTAATATTTTTACCCGAAGACGTTAATAAATTATCTTTACAAAAAATTACAAAAATATTATTACAAAAAATCTTAATAAATCAAATAATGTACGATAAACAATGTTTATCGCAAGTATTTTGTTTTGAACAGCCGTTTTTGACGTCAAAAGGAGTTTTAATAATTTAAAACTAATATTCCTAAACGAATAGATTTATTTAATTAGCTGTACGATATATTACATGAATATTAAAACCAAAAATTAAAATAATCTAAAAAGTGTACGTTAAAATGAGTTTAATACAAGTTTTTTGGTTGAAACAGCCTTTTATAACGTCTATAGTAGTTACAATATGTTCAAAGTTAGATTACTAACCAATAAATATTATCAACATAGCTGTACGAAAAATTACAAAAATATTATAACCTAAAATCGCAATAACTCAAAAAATTTACGATAAACAAGGTTTATTGCAAGTATTTCGTCTTAAACAGCCGTTTTTGACGTCAAAAGACTTTTAATACGTTGATACTAATATTCCCAACCGAATAAGTTTATTTAATTAGCTGTATGATATATTACAAGAATATTATTACTAAAATCATAATTATTGTAATAATGTATGATAAACAATGTTTATGCAAGTATTACGTCTTAAACAGCCGATTTTGAACTTAAAAGGAGTTTTAATATATCAAAACTAATAATTTTTCCCCAAAGACGTTTTGTAATTTACCTTTAACGAAAATTACAAGAATATTATTACCAAAAATCATAATAAATTAAATAATGTACGAGAAACAATGTTTATTACAAGTATTTTGTTATAAACAGCCGTTTTTGACGTCAAAAGGAACTTTAATACGTTAAAACTAATATTTCCAACCAAATAAGTTTATTTAATTAGCTGTATGATATATTACAAGAAAATTAATATTTAAAATCATAATAAATGTAATAATGTACGATAAACATTGATTATGCAAGTATTTCGTCTTAAACAGCCGATTTTGACGTCAAACGATTTTGTATTAATATTCTTGTAATATATCAAACAGCTAATAAAATAAACTTATTTGGTTGGGAATATTAGTTTCAACGTATTAAAACTCCTTTTGATGTCAAAAACGGCTGTTTAAGACAAAATACTTGTAATAAACATTGTTACTCGTACATTATTCGATTTATTATGATTTTTAGTAATAACATTCTTCTACGATTTCGTAAAGGTAATTTAATAAACGTCTTCGGGTAAAAATACTAGCTTAAATAAATAAATCGCCTTTTGAGTTTAAAATCGGCTGTTTAAGACGAAATACTTGCAATAAACCTAGTTTATCGTAAATCATTTGAGTTATTGCGATTTTAGGTTATAATATTTTTGTAATTTTTTGTAGAGCTATATTTATAATATTATTTGGTTAGTAATCTAACTTTAAACATATTGAAACTACTAGGAATAAAAGTTTTAAAGTATTAAAACTCTTTTTGACTTTAAAAACGGCTGTTGAAGACAAAATATTCGCAATAACATTGTTTATTGTATATTATTTGATTTATTATGAGTTTTTGTAATAATTTTCATGTAATTTTTTATAAAGATAATTTAATAAACGTCTTCGGGTAAATATATTAGTTTCAATGTATTTAAAACTGCTTTTAAGTTCAAAATCGGCTGTTTAGGACGAAACACTTGCAATAAACATTGTTTATCGTACATTATTCGAGTTATTTCAATTTTTTGTTATAATAATCATGTAAATTTTGTAAAGGTATTTTAAAAAACGTCTTCGGTTGAAAATATTAGTTTTAAATTATTAAAACTCCTTCCGACAACAAAATCGACTGTTAAAAAGAAATACTTGCAATAAGCATTGTTTTTCGTTTATTATTTGAAATATTTCGATTTTAGGTTTTTATATTCTTGTCATACTTCGTACATGTATTTTAGTAAATGTCCTCAGTTAAAAATACTAGTATTAAAACTCCTTTTGACGTCAAAATCGGCTGTTTAAGACGAAATACTTGCAATAAACAATGTTTATCGTACATTATTTCAGTTATTTCGATTTTTAGTTATAAAATTATTGTAATTTTTTGTACAGCTGTGTTAATAAACTTCTTTGGTTAGTAATCTAACTTTATACATATTGAAACTACAATAGACGTTATAAAAGGCTGTTTTGACCAAAGTACTTGTATTTTAAAGTTATTTTAACGTACACTATTTAACCTTTTTAACGTACACTATTTGCATTATTTTGATTATTGTTATTAATATTCATGTAATATATCATACAGCTAATTAATTAAACCTATTCGTTTAGGAATAAAAGTTTTAAAGTATTAAAACTCTTTTTGACTTTAAAAACGGCTGTTGAAGACAAAATATTCGCAATAACATTGTTTATTGTATATTATTTGATTTATTATGATTTTTTGTAATAATTTTCATGTAATTTTTTATAAAGATAATTTAATAAACGTCTTCGGGTAAATATATTAGTTTCAATGTATTTAAAACTCCTTTTGAGTTTAAAATCGGCTGTTTAGGACGAAACACTTGCAATAAACATTGTTTATCGTACATTATTCGAGTTATTTCAATTTTTTGTTATAATATTCATGTAAATTTTGTAAAGGTATTTTAAAAAACGTCTTCGGTTGAAAATATTAGTTTTAAATTATTAAAACTCCTTCCGACAACAAAATCGACTGTTAAAAAGAAATACTTGCAATAAGCATTGTATTTCGTTTATTATTTGAAATATTTCGATTTTAGGTTTTTATATTCTTGTCATACTTCGTACATGTATTTTAGTAAATGTCCTCAGTTAAAAATACTAGTATTAAAACTCCTTTTGACGTCAAAATCGGCTGTTTAAGACGAAATACTTGCAATAAACAATGTTTATCGTACATTATTTCAGTTATTTCGATTTTTAGTTATAAAATTATTGTAATTTTTTGTACAGCTATGTTAATAAACTTTTTTGGTTAGTAATCTAACTTTATACATATTGAAACTACAATAGACGTTATTAAAGGCTGTTTTGACCAAAATACTTGTATTTAACCCTTTTTAACGTACACTATTTGCATTATTTTGATTATTGTTATTAATATTCATGTAATATATCATACAGCTAATTTATTGAACCTTTTTGGTTAGGAATATTTGTTTTAATGAATTAAAAACATTTTTGACGTCAAAATCGGCTGTTTAAGACAAAATACTTTGAATAAATATTAATTATCATACACTATTTGATTTATTATGATTTTGTTAATAATATTCTTGTAATATTTCGTAAAAGTAATTTAATAAACGACTTTGGTTAAAAATACTAGTTTTCAAGTATTCAAACTAAACTAAAATTAAAGGATAAAAACTTCTTATGACGTTCAAATTGGCTGTTAAAGACGAAATACTTCCAATTAACATTGTATATCGTATATTATTTGAGTTATAACGATTTTTTGTATTAATATTATTGTAGTATTTCGTAAAAGTAATTCAATAAACGACTTTGGTTAAAAATATTTGTTTTAATGTAATAAAACTCCTTTTCACGTCTAAATCGGCTGTTTAAGAAGAAATACTTGAATTAAACATTGTTTATTGTTTATTATTTGACTTAATTTGATTTTTGGTTATAATATTCTCGTAATTTTTTGTACAGCTTTGTTTATAAACTTCTTTGGTAAGTAATCTAATTTGAACCATATTAGAAGTACTATAGACGTTATAAAAGGCTGTTTTAACCAAAATATTTGTAATAAACCCTTTTTAACGTACACTCTTTGAATTATTTTGATTATTGATATTTAAATTCATGTAATATATCACTGAGCTAATTAAATGAACCTATTCGGTTAGGAATATTAGTTTTAAAGTATAAAAACTCTTTTTAACGTCCAAATAGGCTGTTTAAAACAAAATATTTGCAAAAAACATTGTTTATTGTACATTATTATTTCGAGTTTTAGTTATAATATTCTTGTAATATTTTGTATAGGTAACTTAATATATATCTTTGTTTAAAAATACTATTTTTAAAATGAAAAAACTCTTTTGACGTCAAAATCGGCTGTTTAAGACGATATCCTTGTATCAACATTGTTTATAGTACATTATTACAGTTATTTTGATTTTTGGTATTAATATTCTTGTAATATATTATACAGCGAACTAAATAAACTTATTCGTTTGGGAATATCATTTCAGTGTATTAAAACTACTTTCGACGTCAAAAACGGCTGTTTAAGACAAAATACTTGCAATAAACATTGTTTATTAAAAATTATTTGATTTATTATGATTTTTAGTAATAGTTTTATTGTAATGTTTAGTAAATTAATTTAATAAACGTCTTCGGTTAAAAATATTAGTTTTAATGTATTAAAACTCCTTTCGAGTTCATAATCGGCTGTTTAAGACGAAATACTTGCAATAAACATTGTTCATCGTATATTATTTGAGTTATTGCGATTATAGGATATAATATTCTTGTAATTTTTCGTACAGCTATTTTAATAAACTTCTTCGGTTAGTAATCAAACTTAAAACATATTAAAAGTACTATAGACGTAATAATAGGCTGTTTCAAACAAAATACTTGTATTAAACGCTTTTCAATCTACATTACTTATATATTTTGATTATTAGTATTGATATTCAGTTAATATATCATAGAGTTAATTAGATAAACCTATTTGGTTAGAAATATTAGTTATAAAGTATTAAAACTTCTTTTGACGTCAAAATCGGCTGTTTAAGACGCAAAACTTGCAATAAACATTGTTTATCGTACATTATTTGAGTTATTTCGAACTTGGTTATTATATACTTGTAATATTATGTACAGGTAATATAATAAGTATCTTTTTTTGAAAATACTCGTTTTAAAGTATAAAAACTCCTTTTGACGTCAAAATTGGCTGACTAAGACGAAATACTTACATAAACATTGTTTATCGTACATTATTATAGTTATTATAATTTTTGATATTAATATTCTTGTAATATATCATACAGCTAATTAAGTAAACTTATTAGGTTAGGAATATTAGTTTCAACGTATTAAAACTCCTTTTGAGTTCAAATTCCGCTGTTTATGACGAAATACTTGCAATAAATATTGTTTATCGTATAATATTTGAGTTATTGCGATATTAGGTTATATTATTCTTATAATTTTTCGTACAGCTATGTGAATAATTTTCTTTGGTTAGTAATCTAACTTTAAACATATTGAAACTACAATAGACGTTATTAAAGGCTGTTTCAACCAAAATACTTGTATTAAACACTTTTTAACGTAAACTATTTGTATTATTTTGATTATTGGTATAAATCTTTATGTTATATATCATACACCTAATTAAATAAACCTATTCGGTTATAAATATTACTTTTGAAGTATTAAAACTCTTTTGAAGTCAACATCGGCTGTTAAAGACGAAATACTTGTAGTAAACATTGTTTATTGTAAATTATTTGTCTTATTTCGACTTTTGATTATAATATTGTTGTATTTTTTTGTACAGCTATGTTTATAAACATCTTTGGTTAGTAATCTAACTTAAAACATATTAAAAGTACTATTGACTTTATAAAAGGTTGTTTCAAACAAAATACTTGAATTAGACAATTTTTAACGTACATTATTCGAATTATTTTCATTATCGGTATTAATATTCTAATAATATATCATACAGCTAATTAAATAAACGTTTTCGGGTAAAAATATTAGTTTTAAAGTACTAAAACTCTTTTTAACGTAAAAATCGACTGTAAAATACGAAATACTTGGAATAAACATTGTTTCTCGTACATCTTTGATTTATTATGATTTTTGGTTATAATACTTGTAATATTTTGTAAAGGTAATTTAATAAACGTCTTTATGTAAAAATATAAATTTTAATGTATTAAAACTCCTTTTGAGTTCAAAATCGGCTGTTCAAGACGAAAAACATGAAGTAAACATTGTTTATCGTATATTATTTGAGTTTTTGCAATTTTAGTTCATAATATTCTTGTAATTTTTGGTACAGCAATGTAAATAATATTCTTTGGTTAGTAATCTAACTTTAAACATATTGAAACTACAACAGACGTTATAAAAGGCTCTTTCAACCAAAATACTTGTATTAAACAATTTTTAACTTATTATTTAAATTATTTTGATTATTGGTATAAATAATCATGTAATATATCATACAGCTAATTAAGTAAACCTATTCGGTTGGGAATATTAGTTTTAAAGTATTAAAAGTCTTTTTGACGTCAAAATCGGCTGTTTAAGACGAAATACTTGGATAAACATTGTTTATTATAAATTATTTGATTTATTATAATTTTTAGTAAAAATATTTTTGTTATATTTCGTAAAGTTAATTTAATAAACGTCTTTGGGTAAAAATATTAGTTTTAATGTAGTAAAACTTCTTTTGAGTTCAATATCGGCTGTTAAAGACAAAATACTTGAATAAACATTGTTCATCGTATATTATTTAAGTAATTGCGATTATAGGATATAATATTCTTGTAATTTTTTGTACAGCTGTGTGAATTATTTTCTTTGGTTAGTAATCTAACTTTAAACATATTTAAACTACTATAGACGTTATTAAATGTTGTTTAAACCAAAATACTTCTATTAAACCCTTTTTAACGTTCACTATTTGAATTATTTTTATTATTGGTATTAATATTTATGTAATACATCATACAGCTAATTAAATAAACTTATTCGGTTAGGAATATTAGTTTTAAAGTACTAAAACTCTTTTTTACGACAAAATCGGCTGTTTAAAACGAATACTTGCAATAAACATTGTTTATCTTACATTATGTGAGTTTTTTCGAATTTTGGTTATAATATTTTTGTAAAATTTTGTACAGGTAATTTAATAAATATCTTCGAATAAAAATACTAGTTTTAAAGTATAAAAACTCCGTTTGACGTCAAAATCGGCTGTTTAAACGAAATACACGCATAATCATTGTTTATCGTACATTATTATATTTATTATGATTTTAAAAATTAATTTTCTTGTAATATATCATACAGTTAATTAAATAAACTAATTTGGTTGGGAATATTAGTTTTAACGTAATAAAATTCCTTTTGACGCAAAAACGGCTGTTTATGACAAAATACTTGTAATAAACATTGTTTCTCGTACATTATTTAATTTATTATGATTTTTGGTAATAATATTCTTGTAATATTTTGAAAAGGAAATTTAATAAACGTCTATGGGTTGAAAATATTAGTTTTAATGTATTAAATCTTCCTTTGAGTTCAAAATTGGCTGTTTAAGACGAAATACTTTCAATAAATTTTTTAAATCGTAAATTATTTGAGTTATTGCGATTTTAGGTTATTATATTCTTGTAATTTTTCGTACAGCTATGTTAATAATATTATTTAGTCATTAATCTAACTTTAAACATATTGAAACTACTACAGACGTTATAAAAGGCTGTTTCAACCAAAATACTTGTATTAAACCCTTTTTAACGTACACTATTCGCATTATTTTGATTATTGATATTTAAATTTATGTAATATATCATACAGCTAACTAAATAAACTTATTTGGTTAGGAATATTAGTTTTAAAGTATTAAAACTCTTTTTGAAGTCAAAATCGGTTGTTTAAAACGAAATACTTGCAATAAATATTGTTTATCGTACATTTTTAAGTTTTTTCGAGTTTTTGTTTCAATATTTTTGTAATATTTTGTACAGGTAATTTAATAGGTATCTTCGGTTAAAAAAATTATTTTTAAAATTTAAAATCTCCTTTTGACGTCATAATCGGCTAATTACGACGAAATACTTGCATAAACATTTTTATCGTACATTATTACAAATATTATGATTTTTGAATTAATGTTCTTGTAATATATCATACAACTAATTAAATAAACTTATTCGGTGAGGAATATTAGTTTCAACGTATTAAAACTCTTTTGACGTCAAAATCGGCTGTTTAAGACAAAATACTTGTAATAAACATTGTTTCTCGTATATTATTTGATTTATTATGATTTTTGGTAATAAAATTTTTGCAATATTTTGTTAAGGTAATTTAGTAAACGTCTTCGGGTAAAAGTACTAGTTTCAATGTATTAAAACTGCTTTTTAGCTCAAATCGGCTGTTTAAAACGAAATATTGCAATAAACATCGTTTATCGTATATCATTGAGTTAATGCGATTCTAGGTTATAATATTCTTGTATTTTTTCGTACAGCTAAGTTTAAAAAATTATTTAGTTAGTAACTTACTTTTAAACATATTAAAACTACTATAGACGTTATAATAGGCTGTTTCAACCAAAATAATTGTATTAAATCCTTTTTAATGTACACTATCTAAATTATTTTGATTATTGGTATTAATATTCATGTAATATAACATACAGCTAATTAAATAAACCTATTAGATTAGGAATATTAGTTTTAAAGTATTAAAACTCTTTTCTTACATCAAAATCAGCTGTTTAAAACGAAATACTTGCAATAAACATTGTTTATCGTACATTATTTGAGTTATTTCGAACTTTGGTTATAATATTTTTGTAATATTTTGTACAGGTAATTTAATAAATATCTTCGGTTAAAAATACTATTTTAAAGTATAAAAACTCCTTTTGACGTCAAAATCGGCTGTTTAAGACGGAATACTTGCATAAACATTGTTTATCATACATTATTACATTAATTATGATTTTAGCTATAATATTCTTGTAATATATCATACAGCTAATTAAATAAACTTATTCGGTTGGGAATATTAGTATCAACGTATTTAAAGTCTTTTGACGTCAAAAACGGCTGTTTAAGACGAAATACTTGCAATAAAGCTTGTTTATCGTAAATTTTTTGAGTTATTGCGATTTTAGGTTATAATATTTTTGTAATTTTTCGTACAGCTATGTTAATAATATTATTTGGTTAGTGATCAAACTTTGAACATATTGAAACTACTATAGACGTTATAAAAGGTTGTTTCAACCAAAAAACTTGTATTAAACTCTATCTAACGTACACTTTTTAGATTATTTTAATTTTTGGTATTAATATTCATGTAATATATCGTACAGCTAATTAAATAAACGCATTCGTTTAGGAATATTAGTTTTAAAGTATTAAAACTCCTTTTGACGTCAAAAACGGCTGTTCAAGACAAAATACTTGCGATAAACATTGTTTATCGTACATTACTTGATTTATTATAATTTTTGTAATAATATTCTTAGTATATTTGGTAAAGGTAATTTAATAAACGTCTTTGGGTAAAAATATTAGTTTTATTGTATTAAAACTTTTTTTGAGTTCAAAATCGGCTGTTTAAGACGTAATATTTGAAATAAACATTGTTTATCGTATATTATTTAAGTTATTGCGATTTTATGTTATAATACTTTGTAATTTTTTGTACAGCTATGTTAATAAACTTATTTGGTTAATAATATAACTTTAAACATATTAAAACTACTATAGACGTTATAAAATGCTGTTTCAACCAAAATACTTGTATTAAAAATTTTTTAACGTAAACTATTTGCATTTTTTTGATTATTGTTATTAATATTCATGTAATATATCATACAGCTAATTAAATGAACCTTTTCGGTTAGGAATATTTGTTTTAAAGCATTTAAACTATTTTTGACGTCAAAATCGACTGTTTAAGACGAAATAATTGCAATAAACATTGTTTATCATACATTATTTGATCTGTTATGATTTTGGTAATTATATTCTTGTAATAATTTGTAAAAGTAATTTAATAAATGACTTCGGTTAAAAATATTAGTTTTGATGTAATAAAACTCCTTTTCACTTCTAATTCAGCTGTTATAGACGAAATAATTGCACTAAACATTGTTTATTGTACATATTTATAGTTATTATAATTTTTTATATTAAAATTCTTGTAATGTATCATACAGCTAATTAAATAATTCTATTTGGTAAGGAATATTAGTTTTAAAGTATTAAAACTCCTTTTGATGTCAAAATCGGCATTTTCAAAAAGATAAAATACTTGCATAAACATTGTTTATCGTACATTATTACAGTTATTATGATTTTTGTTATTAATATCCTTTTAATAAATCATACAGCTAATTAAATAACTTATTCGGTAGGGGATTAGTTTTAACCTATTAAAACTCCTTTTGACGTCAAAAACGGTTGTTTGAGACAAAATACTTGCAATAAACATCGTTTATCTAACATTATTGGATTTATTATAATTTTTAGTAATATTATTCATGTAATATTTCGTAAAGGCTAATTAATAAACGTCTTCGGATAAAAATGTTAGTTTTAATGTATTAAAACGCCGTTTTAGTTCAAAATCGGCTGTTTAAGACGAAATACTTGCAATAAACATTGTTTATCTTTCATTATTTGAGTTATAACGATTTTTGGTATTAATATTCTTGTAATGTATCATACAGCTAATAAAACTAACCTATTTGGTAAGGAGTATTAGTTTTAAAGTATTAAAACTCCTTTTGACGTTAAATTCGTATGTTAAAGACGAAATACTTGCAGTAATTAAGTATTGAAAGTACTATCGACGTTATAAACGGCTGTTTCAAACAAAATACATGAATTAAACCCTTTTTAACGTACATTATTTGAATTATTTGAATTATTTTGATTACTGGTATTAATATTCCTATAATATATCATAGAGCTTATTAAATAAACCTATTTGCTTAGGAATATTAGTTTTAAAGTATTAAAACTACTTTTGACGTCAAAATCGGCTGTTCAAGACGGAAAACTTGCATAAACATTGTTCACGTTCATTATTACAGTTATTATGATTTTTGGTAATAATAATCTTGTAATATATTTTACAGCTAATTAAATAAACTTATTCGGTCGGAAATATAAGTTTAAACGTATTAAAACTCCTTTTGACGTCAAAAACGGCTGTTTAAAACAAAATACTTGCAATAGACATTGTTTTTCGTACATTATTTGATTTATTATAATTTTTGGTAATAATATTCTTGTAAAATTTCGTAAAGATAAGTTAATAAACGTCTTCGGGTAAAAATATTAGTTTAATTGTATTAAAACTGTATCAAAATCGGCTGTTTAAGACGTAATACTCGCAATAAACATTGTATATTGTATATTATTTGAGTTATTGCGATTTTAGGTTAAAATATTTTGCTAATTTTTTGTACAACTATGTTAATAAACTTTTTTGGTTAGTAATCTAACTTTTAACTTATTGAAACTACTTTAGACGTTATAAAAGGCTAATTCAACTAAAATACTTGTTTTTAACCCTTTTTAACGTACATTATTTAAATTATTTTGATAATTGGTATTAATATTCATGTAATATATCATACAGCTAATTAGATTAACCTATTCGTTTAGGAATATTAGTTTTAAAGTATTAAAACTCCTTTTGACGTCAAATCGGCTGTTTTAGATGAAATACTTTCAATAAACATTGTTTATCGTACATTATTTAAGTTATTTCGAATTTTGGCTTCAACTTTCTTCTTATATTTTGTACAGGTAATTTAATAAATATCTTTGGTTAAAAATACTAGTTTTAAAGTTTAAAAATTCCTTTTGACGTCAGAATCGGCTGATTAAGACGAAATACTTGCATAAACATTGTTTATCGTACATTATTTGAGTTATTTCAATTTTTGGTTATAATATTCTTGTAACTTTTGTAAAGGTATTTTAATAAACGTCTTCAGTTGAAAATATTAGTTTTAAAGTATTAAAAATCCCCTCAACGTCAAAATCGAGCGTTTAAGAAGAAATACTTGCATAAGGCATTGTTTTTTGTATATTATTTAAGTTATTTCAATTTTTAGTTATAATATCATTGTCATACTTCGTACGTGTAATTTAATAAACGTCTTCGGTTAAAAATACTAGTATTAAAACTCCTTTTGACGTCTAAATCGGCTGTTCAAGACGAAATACTTGCAATAAACATTGTTCACATTTTATTATTTGAGTTATTTCGATTTTTGGTAATAGTATTTTGGTAATATTTCATAAAATAAATTAAAATAATTCCTTCGGTTATTTCAACTATTTAGATTATTGTAATAAATAATCCTATAATGTATCATACAGCTAATTAAATAAACCTATTCGCTCAGGAATATTAGTTTAATCGTCAAAATCGGCTGTTTAAGACGAAATACTTGCAATTAAATTGTCTATCATACATTATTTGAGTTATTTCGAATTTTGGTTATAATATTCTTCTAATATTTAATAAGGTAATATATGAATATATTTGAATAAAAATACTAGTTTTAAAGTTCAAAAACTACTTTTGATGTCAAAAGTAGCTGTTTAAGACGAAATACTTGTATAAACATTGCTTATCGTACAATATTACAGTTATTATGACTTTTGGTATTAATAATTTGTAATTAATCATACAGCTAATTAATCAAACTTATTCGGTTGAGAATATTAGTTTTAACGTATTAAAACTCCTTTTAACGTCAAAAAAGGCTCTTTAAGACAATATACTTGCAATAAACATTGTTTATCGTGCATTATTTGATTTATTATGATTTTTGGTAATAATATTCTTCTAATATTTCGTAAAAGTAATATAATAAACGTCTTCGGGTGAAAATATTAGTTTTAATGTATTAAAACTCCTTTTGAGTTGAAAATCGACTGTTTAAGATGAAATACTTGCAATAAACATTGTTTATCGTACATTAATTGAGTTATTTGAATTTTTGGTTAAAATATTCTTTTAATTTTTGTAAATAAATGTCTTCAGTTAAAATACTAGTTTTAAAGTATTGAGTAAGTAAAGAATGTATGATAAACAATGTTTATTTCAAGTATTTCGTATTAAACAGCCAATTTGGACGTCAAAAGTAGTTTTAGTACTTTAAAATTAATGTATTTAACCGAAAACGTTTATTAAATAAGCTGTACGAAATATCACAAGAATATTATAACCAAAAATCAAAATAACTCAAATAATGTACGATAAACAACATTTATTTCAAGTATTTCGTCTCAAACAGCCGATTTGGAAGTCAAAAGTAGTTTAATTACTTTAAAACAAATCCTTCTACCCGAAAACGTTTATTTAATTAGTTGTGTGGTATATTATAAGAATATTAATACCAATAATCAAAATAATTCAAATAATAATAATTAAATATATATAAATAAGGAATATTATAGCCTGAAATAGCAATAACTCAAATAAGATATGATACACAATGGTTATTGCAAGTATTTCATCTCAAATAGCCGTTTTTGACGTCAAAAGGAGTTATAATACTTTAAAACTAATATTATTACCAGAAGACATTTTTTAAATTAATTTTAAGAATTATAACAATAATGCTATTGAATTATACTTTTAATACGGTTAAAGTTAGATTACTGAACGAAGAAGTTTATTAACATAGGTGTACGAAACATTTCAAGAACATTATAACCTTAAATCGCAATAACTCAAGTAATATACGATAAAAAATGTTCATGCAAGTATTTCGTCTTAAACAGCCGGTTTTGACGTCAAAAGGTAGTTTAATACTTTAAAACTAGTATTTTTAACCTAATTTAATTTCAGACATTTATTAAATTACCTGTTCGAAATAATTCAAAAATAGTATAACCGAAATTCTAATTAACTCAATTAATGTACCATATACAATGTTTATTGCAAGTGTTTTGTCTCAAACACCAGATTTTAACTTCAAAAATAGTTTTAATACTTTAAAACTAATATTCCTAACCGAAGAGGTTTATATTAGTGGCTGTACGAAATATTACAATAATATAATAACCAAAATTCGAATTAACTCAAATATTATATGATTAACAATGATTATTGCAAGTATTTAGTCTTAAAAAGCCGATTTTGACATCAAAAGGAGTTTTAATACTTTAAAACTAATATTTATAACCGAAGACGTTTATTTTATTTATTTTATAAAATATTACAACAAAATCATACCAAAAATCGGAAAAATTCAAATAGTGTACGATAAAAAGGGTCTTATACAAGTATTTCGTCTTAAATAGCCTTTTATGACGTCTATAGTACTTTTTATATGTTTAAAATTAGATTTCTAACCAAAAAATAAATATTGTTCGTTGCAAGTATTTCGTTTAAGTAGCCGATTTTGACGTCTAAAGGAGTTTTAATACTTTAAAACTAACATTTTTACCCGAAGACGTTTATTTAATTAATTTAATGAAATATTACAAGAATATTGTAACTTAAAATTGAAATAACTTAAATAATGTACAATAAACAATGTTTATTGCAAGTATTTCGTCTTAATCAGCCGATTTTGAACTAAAAAGGAATTTTAATACATTAAAACTAATATTTTTACCAGAAGACGTTTTTTAAATTACCTTTACGAAATATTACAATAATCTTATTATCAAAAATCATAATAAATCAAATAATGTAC
Organism: Thalia democratica; assembly: GCF_965202585.1. Taxonomy (NCBI): domain Eukaryota; kingdom Metazoa; phylum Chordata; class Thaliacea; order Salpida; family Salpidae; genus Thalia; species Thalia democratica. The sequence continues at coordinate 51,349,418 of NC_139169.1, read as the reverse complement.
GATAAACAATTTTTATTGCAAGTATTTTGTCTTAAACAGCTGTTTTTGACGTCAAACGGAGTTTTAATACGTAGAAACTAATATTTTTACTCCAACACGTTTATTTAATTAGCTTTATGATAGATTAAAAGAATATTAATACCATTAATCAAAATAATTCAATTAAACTACGTTTGAAACAGCCTTTTTTGACGTCTATAGTACTTTTAGTATTTATAAAGTTGGATTACTAACCAAAGAATTTTATAAACATAGCTGTATGAAAAATAACATAATTATTATAACAAAAAATCGAAATAACTCAAATAATGTACGATAACAATGTGAAGTGCGAGTATTTCGTTTTAAACAGCCAATTCAGACGTCAAAAGGAGTTTTAATACAAGTATTTTCAACCGAAGACATTTATTAAATTACATGTACGAATTATGACAAGAATATTGTAATCAAAAATCGAAATAACTCAACTAATAAACGAAAAATAATGCTTATTGCAAGTATTTCTTCTTATACAGCCAATTTTGACGTCAAATAGAGTTTTATACTTTAGAACTAGTATTTTTAACCAAAGATATTTATTAAATTTCCCGTACATATAATTAGTTGAATATAATAACCAAAATTCGAAAAAACTCAAATAATGTACAATAAACAAAGTTTATTGGAAGTATTTCGTATTAAACATCCAAATTGACGTCAAACGGAGTTTTAATACTTTAAAACTAATATTCTTAACCGAATAGGTTTATTTAATTAGCTGTATGATATATTACATGAAAATTAATACAAATAATCAAAATAATTTAAATAGTGTACGTTAAAAATGGTTTAAAACATACATTTTTGTTAAAACAGCTTTTTATAACGTCTATAGTAGTTTCAATATGTTTAAAGTTAGATTACTAACTAAAGATGTTTATTTACATAGCTGTACAAAAAATTACAGGAATATTATAACCTAAAATCGCAATATCTCAAATAACATACGATATACATTGTTTATTGCAGGTATTTCGTCTTGAACAGCCGATTTTGAACTGCAAGAAGTTTTAATAAAATAAAACTAATATTTTTATCCGAAGACGTTTATTAAATTATTTTTATGAAATATTATAAAAATATTATTACCAAATATTATTATAAATCAAATAATGTATAAGAAACAATTTTTATTGCAAGTATTTTGTTTTAAACAGCCGTTTTAGACGTCAAAATGAGTTATAATACGTTAAAACTAATATTCCCAACCGAATATGTTTATATAATTAGCTGTATGGTATATTACAAGAACATTAATACCAAAAGTCATAATAACTGTAATAATGAACGATAAACAATGTTTATGCGAGTATTTCGTCTTGAATAGCCAATTTTGACGTCTAAAGGAGTTTTAATACTTTAAAACTAATATTCCTAAGCGAATAGGTTTAAATAATTAGCTGTATAATAAATTATAGGAATATTAATACCAATAATCAAATAATTCAAAAATGTACGTTAAAAAGGGTTTAGTTCATGTTTTTTGTTTAAAACAGCCTTTTATATGGTCGATAGTACTTTTAATATGTTTAAAGTTAGATTACTAACTAAATAAGTTTATAAACATAGCTGTACAAAAAATTACAAGAATATTTTAACGCAAAATAGATATAACTCAATTAATGTACAATAAACCATGTTTACTGCAACTATTTTGTCTTAAACAGCCGATTTTCACGTCAAAAGTAGTTTTAATACTTTAAAACTAAATTTTTCTAACCGAGTAGGTTCATTTAATTAGCTGTAAGATATATTATAGGAATAATAATATCTTTAATCGAAATAATTCAAATAATGTACGTTAAAAAGGGTTTAATACAAGTATTTTGTTTGAAACAGGTTTTTATAACGTCTATAGAATTTAAAATATGTTTAAAATTAGATTAATAACCAAATAAGTTTATAAACATAGCTGTACAAAAATTTACAAGAATATAATAATCAAAAATCAAAATAACTCAAAAAATGTACAATTAACAATGTTTTACTCCTTGTGATGTCGAAATCGGCTGTTTAAGACGAAATGTCTTAAACAGCCGATTTCGACATCACAAGGAGTTTTAATACTTTAAAACTAATATTCCTAACCGAATAGGTTCATTTAATTAGCTTTATGATATATTATAAGAATATTATTACTAATAATCAAAATAATTCAAATAGTGTAGGTTGAAAAGGGTTTAATACAAGTATTTTGTTTGAAACAGCCTTTTATAACGTCTATAGTACTTTTAATATGTTTAAAGTTTGATTACTAAACAAAGAAGTTTATAAACATAGCTGTACATAAATTACAAAAATTTAATAACCAAAAATCGAAAGAACTCAAAAAATGTACAATAAACAATGTGTAATGCAAATATTTCGTTTTAAAAGTCGATTTAGACGTCAAAAGGAGTTTTAAAACTTTAAAACTAAAATTTTTATCCGAAGTAGTTTATGAAATTACTTTTACGAAATATTACAATAATATTAATACCAAAAATAAAAGAACTCAAATAATGTACGATATACAATTTTTATTGCAAGTATTTCTTAGTTAACAGCCGATTTTGACGTTGAAAGGAGTTTTAATACTTTAAAACTAATATTTTTTTAACGAACAGATTTAACCTTTACGAAAAATAACTAAAATATTATAATTAATAATCAAAGTAACTCAAATAATGTACGATAAACAATGTTTATTGCTAGTATTTCGTCTTAAACAGCCGATTTTAAACTTAAAAAAAGTTTAAATACTTTAAAACTAATATTTTTACCCGAAGACGTTTATTGAATTACCTTTTCGAAAAATTACATGAATATTATTACCTAAAATCATAATAACTCAAATAATGTACGATAAACAATGTTTATTACAACCATTACGTCTTAAACAGCCGATTTTGACGTCAAAAGAAGTTTTAATACATTAAAACTAATATTCCTAACTAAATATGTTTATTTTATTAGCTGCATGATAAATTACAAGAATATTAATACCAATAATCAAAATAATTCAAATAATGTACGTTAAAAAGGGTTTAACACAAGTATTTTGTTTGAAACAGCCTTTTATAACGTCTATAGTACTTTTAATATGTTTAAAGTTTGATTACTAACCAAAGAAGTTTATAAACATAGCTGTACAAAAATTAAAAAAATTTAATAACCAAAAATCGAAAGAACTCAAAAAATGTACAATAACCAATGTTTAATGCAAATTTTTTTGTCTTTAACAGTCGATTTAGACGTCAAAAGGAGTTTTAATAATTTAAAATTAATATTATTGACCGAATATGTTTATTTTATTAGCTGTATGATAAATTACATGAATATTAATACCAATAATCAAAATTATTTAAATAGTGTACGTTAAAAATGGTTTAAAACAAACATTTTTAATAAAACAGCATTTTATAACGTCTATAGTAGTTTCAATATATTTAAAGTTACTAACTAAAGATGTTTATTAACATAGCTGTACAAAAAATTACAAGAATATTGTGACATAAAATCGCAATATCTCAAATAACATACGATAAACAATGTTTATTGCAAGTATTTTGTCTTGAACAGCCGCTTTTGAACTCAAAAGAAGTTTTAATACAATAAAACTAATTTTTTTACTAGAAGACGTTTATTTAATTATCTTTACGAAACATTACAAAAATATTATTACCAAAAATTATAATAAATTAAATAATGCATGAGAAACAATGTTTATTGCAAGTATTTTGTTTTAAACAGCTGTTTTAGACGTCAAAAGGAGTTAAAATACGTTAAAACTAATATTCCAAACCGAATAAGTTTATTTAATTAGCTGTATGATATATTACAAGAATATTAATACCAAAAGTCATAATAACTGTAATAATGAACGATAAACAATGTTTATGCAAGTATTTCTTCTGGAACAGCCGATTTTGACGTCTAAAGGAGTTTTAATACTTTAAAATTTATATTTCTAAGCGAATAGGTTTATTTAATTAGCTGTTTGATATATTATAGGAATATTAATACCAATAATCAAAATAATTCAAAAATGTACGTTAAAAAGGGTTTAATTCATGTTTTTTGTTTAAAACAGCCTTTTATAACGTCGATATTACTTTTAATATGTTTAATATTAGATTACTAACCAAAAAAATTTATAAACATAGCAGTACAAAAAATTACAAGAATATTATAAAGCAAAATAGAAATAACTCATGTAATGTACAATAAACAATGTTTACTGCAAGTATTTCGTCTTAAACAGCCGATTTTGACGTCAAAAGTAGTTTTATTACTTTAAAACTATTATTTTTACCCGAAAACGTTTTTTTAATTAGCTTTATGATTTATTTTAAGAATATTACTACCAATAATCAAAATAATTCAAATAATGTACATTAAAAGGGTTTAATAGAAGTTTTTTATTTGAAACAGACTTTATGACGTCTATAGTAATTTTAATATGTTTAAAGTTCGATTACTAACAAAAGAATATTATTATCATAGCTGTACGAAAAATTACAAGAATATTATAACGAAAATCGAAATAACTTAAATAATGTACGATAAACAATGTCTACTGCATGTATTTCGTCTTAAACAGCCGATTTTGATATATATATATTACTTGCTGAAATACTTGCATAAACATTGTTTAACGTACATTATTACATTATTTATGATTTTTGTATTAATATTCTTGTAATATATCATACAGCTAATTAAATAAACTTATTTGGTTGGGAATATTAGTTTCAACGTATTAAAACTCCTTTTGATGTCAAAAACGGCTATTTAAGACAAAATACTTGTAATAAACATTGTATTCGTACATTATTCGATTTATTATGATTTTTACTAATAACATTCTTGTACGATTTCGTAAAGGTAATCTAATAAACGTCTTCGGGTAAAAATACTAGTTTTAATTAACTAAATCTCCTTTTGAGTTCAAAATCGGCTGTTTAAGACGAAATACTTGCAATAAACCTTGTTTATCGTAAATCATTTGAGTTATTGCGATTTTAGGTTATAATATTTTTGTAATTTTTTGTACAGCTGTATTTATAATATTATTTGCTTAGTAATCTAACTTTAAACATATTGAAACTACTATAGACGTTATAAAAGGCTCTTTCAACCAAAATACTTGTATTAAATTCTTTTTAACGTACACTATTTGTATTATTTTGATTTTTGGTATAAATATTCATGTGATATATCATACAGCTAATTAATTAAACCTATTCGTTTAGGAATATTAGTTTTAAAGTATTAAAACTCTTTTTGACTTTAAAAACGGCTGTTTAAGAAAAAATACTTGCAATAACATTGTTTATTGTATATTATTTGATTTATTATGATTTTTTGTAATAACTTTTATGTAATTTTTTATAAAGATAATTTAATAAACGTCTTTGGGTAAATATATTAGTTTTAATGTATTTAAAACTCCTTTTGAGTTCAAAATCGGCTGTTTAGGACGAAACACTTGCAATAAACATTGTTTATCGTACATTATTCGAGTTATTTCAATTTTTTGTTATAATATTCATGTAAATTTTGTAAAGGTATTTTAAAAAACGTCTTCGGTTGAAAATATTAGTTTTAAATTATTAAAACTCCTTGCGACAACAAAATCGAGTGTTAAAGAAGAAATACTTGCAATAAGTATTGTTTTTCGTCTATTATTTGAAATATTTCGATTTTTGGTTACTATTTTCTTGTCATACTTCGTACATGTATTTTAATAAATGTCCTCAGTTAAAAATACTAGTATTAAAACTCCTTTTGACGTCAAAATCGGCTGTTTAAGACGAAATACTTGCAATAAACATTGTTTATCGTACATTATTTGAGTTATTTCGATTTTTAGTTATAATATTATTGTAGTTTTTTGTACAGCTATGTTAATAAACTTTTTAAGTTAGTAATCTAACTTTAAACATATTAAAACTACTATAGACGTTATAAAAGGCTGTTTCGACCAAAATACTTGTATTAAACCCTTTTTAACGTACACTATTTGCATTATTTTGATTATTGTTATTAATATTCATGTAATATATCATACAGCTAATTTATTGAACCTTTTTGGTTAGGAATATTTGTTTTAATGAATTTAAATATTTTTGACGTCAAAATCGGCTGTTTAAGACGAAATACTTTGAATAAACATTGTTTATCATACACTATTTGATTTATTATGATTTTGTTAATAATATTCATGTAATATTTCGTAAAAGTAATTTAATAAACGACTTCGGTTAAAAACACTAGTTTTTAAGTATTCAAACTAAACTAAAATTAAAGGATTAAAACTTCTTATGACGTTCAAATTGGCTGTTAAAGACGAAATACTTCAAATTAAGATTGTATATCGCATTTTATTTGAGTTATAACGATTTTTTGTATTAATATTATTGTAGTATTTCGTAAAAGTAATTCAATAAACGACTTAGGTTAAAAATATTCGTTTTAATGTAATAAAACTCCTTTTCACGTCTAAATCGGCTGTTTAAGAAGAAATACTTGCATTAAACATTGTTTATTGTTTATTATTTGACTTAATTTGATTTTTGGTTATAATTATCTCGTAATTTTTCGTACAGCTTTGTTTATAAACTTCTTTGGTTAGTAATCTAATTTGAACCATATTAGAAGTACTATAGACGTTATAAAAGGCTGTTTCAACCAAAATATTTGTAATAAACCCTTTTTAACGTACACTCTTTGAATTATTTTGATCCTTGATATTTAAATTCATGTAATATATCACAGAGCTAATTAAACGAACCTATTCGGTTAGGAATAATAGTTTTAAAGTATAAAAACTCTGCTTAACGTCCGAATAGGCTGTTTAAAACAAAATATTTGCAATAAACATTGTTTATCGTACATTATTATTTCGACTTTTAGTTATAATATTCTTGTAATATTTTGTACAGGTAACTTAATAAATACCTTTGTTTAAAAATACTATTTTTAAAATGAAAAAACTCTTTTGACGTCAAAGTCGGCTGTTTAAGACGATATACTTGTAACAACATTGTTTATAGTACATTAATACAAATATTATAATTTTTAGTAATAATATTCTTGTAATATATCATACAGCTAATAAAATAAACTTATTCGGTTGGGAATATTACTTTCAACGTATTAAAACTCCTTTGACGTCAAAAACGGCTGTTTAAGACAAAATACTTGTAATAAACATTGTTTATCGTATATTATTTGATTTATTATGATTTTTGCTAATACTTTTCTTGTAATATTTCGTAAAGGTATTTTAATAAACGTCTTTGGGTAAAAGTATTAGTTTCAATGTATTAAAACGCCTTTTGAGCTCAAAATCGGCTGTTTAAGACGAAATACTTGCAATAAACATTGTTTATCGTATAATATTTGAGGTATTGCGATTTTAGGTTATAATATTCTTGTAAATTTTCGTACAGCTATGTTAATAATATTCTTTGGTTAATAATCTAATTTTATACATATTAAAACTACTAAAGACGTTATAAAAACCTGTTTCAAACAAAATACTTGTATTATTTTTTTTTTAAGTACACTATTTAAATTATTTTGGTTATTGGTATTAATATTAATGTAATATATCATACACCTAATTAAATAAACCTATTCGGTTAGGAATATTAGTTTTGAAGTATTAAAACACTTTTGAAGTCAAAATCGGCTGTTGAAGACGAAATACTTGTAGTAAACATTGTTTATTGTAAATTATTTGTCTTATTTTGATTTTTGATTATAATATTCTTGTAATTTTTTGTACAGCTATGTTTATAAACTTTTTTGGTTAGTAATCTAACTTAAAACATATTAAAAGTACTATTGACTTTATAAAAGGTTGTTTCAAACAAAATACTTGAATTAGACAATTTTTAAAGTACATTATTTGAATTATTTTTAATTATCGGTATTAATATTCTAATAATATATCATACAGCAAATTAAATAAACGTTTTCGGGTAAAAATATTAGTTTTAAAGTACTAAAACTCCTTTTGACGTAAAAATCGACTGTAAAATACGAAATACTTGGAATAAACATTGTTTCTCGTATATCTTTGATTTATTATGATTTTTGGTTATAATACTTGTAATAATTTGTAAAGGTAATTTAATAAACGTCTTCAGGTAAAGATATTAGTTTTAATGTATTAAAACTCCTTCTGAGTTCAAAATCGGCTGTTCAAGACGAAATACATGCAATAAACATTATTTACCGTATATTATTTGAGTTTTTGCGATTTTAGGTCATAATATTCTTGTAATTTTTGGTACAGCTATGTTAATAATATTCTTTGGTTAGTAATCTAACTTTAAACATATTGAAACTACAATAGACGTTATAAAAGGCTCTTTCAACCAAAATATTTGTATTAAACCCTTTTTAACTTAAATTATTTAAATTATTTTGATTATTGGTATAAATATTCATGTAATAAATCAAACAGCTAATTAAATAAACCTATTCGGTTGGGATTATTAGTTTCAATGTATTAAAACTCCTTTTGACGTCAAAAACGACTGATTAAAACAAAATACTTGCAATAAACATTGTTTCTCGTACATTATATGATTTATTATAATTTTTGATATGGTTTTCTTGTAATATTTCGTATAAGTAATTTAATAAACGTCTTGGGTAAAAATATTAGTTTTATTGTATTAAAACTTCTTTTAAGTTCAAATTCGGCTGTTTATGACAAAATACTTGCAATAAAAACTGTTTATCATATATTATTTGAGTTATTGCGATTTTAGGTTAGAATATTCTTGTAATTTTTCGTACAGCTATGTTTATAAACTTCTTTAATTAGTAATCTTACTTTAAACTTATTAAAAGTACTACAGACGTTATAAAAGGCTGTTTTAAACAAAATACTTGTAATAAACTCTTTTTAACGTACACTATTTCAATTATTTTGATTATTTGTATTTTTATTGCATCATAAAGCTAATTAAATGAACCTATTCGGTTAGGAATATAAGTTTTAAAGTTTTAAAACTCTTTTTTATTTCAATATCGGCCATTTAAGACGAAATACTTGCAATAATCATTGTGTATCATACATTAATTGACTTTTTTCAATTTTTTGTTATAATATTCTTGTAATTTTTCGTACAGCTTTGTTTATAAACTTCTTTGGTTACTAATCAAACTTTAAACAAATTAAAAGTACTATAGACGTCATAAATGGCTGTTTTAAACAAAACACTTGTATTAAACCCTTTTAAACGTATATTATTTTAATTAATTTGATTATTGGTATTAAAATATTTATAATATATCATACAGCTAATTAAACCAACGTTTTCGGGTAAAAATATTAGTTTTAAAGTATTCAAACTCTTTTTTACGTCAAAATCGGCTGTTTAATACGAAATACTTGGAATAAACATTGTTTCTTGTACATTTTTGATTTATTATGATTTTTGGTTATAATACTTGTAATATTTTGTAAAGGTAATTTAATAAACGTCTTTAGGTAAAAATATTAATTTTAATGTATTAAAACTCCTTTCGGCTGATCAAAAATCGGCTGTTCAAGACGAAAAACATGAAGTAAACATTGTTTATCGTATATTAATTAAGTTTTTGCAATTTTAGTTTATAATATTCTTGTAATTTTTGGTACAGCAATGTTAATAATATTCTTTGGTTAGTAATCTAACTTTAAACTTATTGAAGTTACAATAGACGTTATAAAAGGCTGTTTCAACCATAATACTTGTATTAAACCCTTTTTAACTTAAATTATTTAAATATTTTTGATTATTAGTATAAATAATCATGTAATATATCATACAGCTAATTACCTTTTCAGTAAACCTTTTCGGTTAGGAATATTAGTTTTAAAGTATTAAAAGTCTTTTTGACGTCAAAATCGGCTGTTTAAGACGAAATACTTGGATAAACATTGTTTATCGTACATTATTATAGTTTTTTTGATTTTTGGTATTAAGATTCATGGAATATATCATACAGCTAATTAAATAAACGTTTCCGGTCAGTAATATTAGTTTTAAAGTATTAAAACTCTTATTTACGTCAAAATCGGCTGTTTAAAACGAAATACTTGCAATAAACATTGTTTATCGTACATTATCAGATTTTTTTCGAATTTTGGTTAAATCATTTTTTTAATATTTTGTACAGGTTATTTAATGAATATCCTTGGTTAAAAATACTATTTTTGAAGGATAAAAACTCCCTTTGACGTAAAAATCGACTGTTTAAGACGAAATACTTGCATAAACATTGTTTATCCTACATTATTACATTATTTATGATTTTTGTATTAATATTCTTGTAATATATCATACAGCTAATTTAATAAACTTATTCGGTTGGGAATATTAGTTTCAACGTATTAAAACTCCTTTTGATGTTAAAAACGGCTGTTTAAGACAAAATACTTGTAATAAACATTGTTTCTCGTACATTAATTTGATTTATTATGATTTTTAGTAATAACATTCTTGTACGATTTCGTAAAGGTAATTTTATAAACGTCTTCGGGTAAAAATACTAGTTTTAATTAACTAAATCTCCTTTTGAGTTTAAAATCGGCTGTTTAAGACGAAATACTTGCAAAAAACCTTGTTTATCGTAAATCATTTGAGTTATTGCGATTTTAGGTTATAATATTTTTGTAATTTTTTGTACAGCTTTATTAATAATATTATATGGTTAGTAATCTAACTTTAAACATACTAAAACTACTATAGACGTTATAAAAGGCTGTTTCAATTAAAATACTTGTAATAAACCCTTTTTAACGTAACTTAAATTATTTCGATTATTGGTATTAATATTCATGTAATATATCATAAAGCTAATTAAATGAACCTTTTCGGTTTGGAATATTTTTTTTAATGCATTAAAACTATTTTTGACGTCAAAATCGGCTGTTTTAGACAAAATACTTTAAATAAACATTGTTTATCATACATTATTCGATTTATTATGATTTTTTGTAAAAACATTCTTAGAATATTTCGTTAAAGTAATTTAATAAATACTTCGGTTAAAAATATTAGTTTTAAAGTATTAAAACTCCTTTTGACGTCAAAATCGGCTGTTCAAGACGAAAAACTTGCAGTAAACTTTCTTTATTGTACATTATTTAAGTTATTTCGATTTTCGGTTATAATATTCTTGTAATTTTTGTAAAGGTCGTTTTATAACTTCTTTGGTTAGTAATCCAATTTTAAACATATTAAAAGTAGTATAGTCGTCATAAAAGGCTGTTTCAAACAAAACACTTGTATTAAACTTTTTTTAATGTACATTATTTAAATTATTTTGATTATTAGTATTATTATTCTCAAAATATATCATACAGCTAATTAAATAAACGTTTTCGGATAAAAATATTAGTTTTAAAGTAATAAAACTACTTTTGACCTCAATATCGGCTGTTTTATACGAAATATTTAGAATAAACAATGTTTATCATACGATATTTAATATATTATGATTTTTGGTAATAATGTTCTAGTAATATATCGTAAAAGTAGTTTAATAAACGACTTCTTTTAAATATATTAGTTTTAAACTAATAAAACTCCCTTTGACGTCTAAATTGGCTGCTAAAGACGAAATACTTGCAATAAACATTGTATATCGTACATTATTTGAGTTTTTCCGATATTAGGTATTAATATTATTGTAATGTTTCGTAAAAATTTTTTAATAATCGACTTCGGTTGAAAATTTTAGTTTTAAAGTATTTATAAACTTTTTTGGTTAGTAATCTAACTTTAAACATATTAAACGTAGCATAGACGTTATAAAATGCTGTTTCATTTTAAATACTTGTATTAAACCCTTTTTAACGTACACTATATGAATTATTTTGGTTATTGGTATTAATATTCTTATAATATATCATACAGCTAATTAAATGAACCTATTCGGTTAGCAATATTCGTTTTAAAGCATTAAAACTCCTTTTGACGTCTAAATTAACTCTTAAAGACGAAATACTTGGAATAAACATTGTATATCGTACATTATTTTAGTTATTTCGATATTTGGTAATAATATTTCCGTAATAATTCGTAAAAGTAATTTAATAATCGACTTCGATTAAAAATATTAGTTATAAAGTATGAAAACTCTTTTTGACGTTTAAATCGGCTGTTTAAAACGAAATATATCATATATCAAAATGTATATATATAAACATTGTTTATTGTACATTTTTTGAGATATTTCGAACTTGTTGATAATATTCTTGTAATATTTTGTACAGGTAATTTAATAAAAATCTTCAGTTAAAAATACTAGTTTAAAAGTATTGAAACTCCTTTTGATGTGAAAATCGGCTGATTAAGACGAAAAACTTGCATTAACATTGTTTATCGTACATTATTACAGTTATTATGATTTTTAATATAAAAGTTTTATTTATAAAACTGCCGATTCGAATGACAAAAAGAGTTTTTATACTTTAAAACTAATATTTTTAACCGTAGTCGATTATTAAATTACTTTTACGATATATTACATGAACATTATTACCAAAAATCATAATAAATCAAATAATGTATAATACACAATGTTTATTCTAAGTATTTCGTATAAAACAGCCGATATTAAGGTCAAAAGTAGTTGTAATACTTTAAAACTATTAATTTTCCCCGAAAACGTTTATTTAATTAGCTGTATGATATATTTTAGGAATATTAATACTAGTAATCAAAATAATTTAAATAATGTACATTAAAAAAAGTTTAATACAAGTGTTTTGTTTGAAACAGCCTTTTATGACGACTATAGTACTTTTAATATGTTTAAAGTTGGATTACTAACCATAAAAGTTATAAAAATACCTTTACAAAAATTACAAGAATATTATAACCAAAAGACGAAATAACTCAAATGATGTACAATAAACAAAGTTTACTGCAAGTATTTCGTCTTAAACAGCCGTCAAAAAGAGTTTCACTACTTAAAAACTAATATTCTTAACCGAAGGAATTATTTTATTTAATTTTATGAAATCTTACAATAATATTATTACCAAAAATCGAAATAACTCAAAAAATAAAAGATAAACAATATTTATTGCAAATATTTCGTCTTAAACAGTCGATTAAGACGTCAAAAGGAGTTTTAATACTAGTATTTTAAACCGAAGATATTTATTAAATTACATGTACGAAGTATGACAAGATTATTATAACCAAAAACCGAACTAACTCAAATAATAAAAAACAAACAATGCTTATTGCAAGTATATCCTCTTAAACACTTGATTTTGACGTCGAAAGGAGTTTTAATACTTTAAAACTAATATTTTAACTAAAGACGTTTATTAGAATACCTTCACAAAAATTAAAAGAATATTATAACCAAAAATAGAAATAACTGAATTAATGTACAATAAACAATGTTTATTGCAAGTATTTCGTCTAAAACAGTCGATTTTTAACTCAAAATGAGTTTTAATACATTAAAACTAATATTTTTACTCGAAGACGTTTATTAAATTACCTTTACGAAACATTAGAAGAACATTATTACCAAAAGTCATAATAAATCAAACAAAGCACAAAAAACAATGTTTATTGCAAGTATTTTGTCTTAAACAGCCGTTTTTGACGTTAAAAGGAGTTTTTATACGTTGAAACTAATATTCTCAACCGAATAAATTTATTTAATTAGCTGTATGATTAATTACAAATTAATAATACCAAAAGTTATAATAACTGTAAAATTGTACGATAAACAATGTTTATGCAAGTATTTCGTCTTAAACAGCCGCTTTTGACGTCAAAAGTAGTTTTTGAACTTTAAAACTAGTATTTTTACCAAATTTATTTATTATATTACCTGTAGAAAATATTAGAAGAATATTATAATCGAAATTCGAAATAACTCAAATAGTGTATGATAAACAATGTTAAATGCAAGTATTTCGCCTTAAACAGCCCATTTTGACGATTAAACGAATATTCCTAAGCGAAAAGTTTTATTTAATTAGCTTTATGATATATTATAAGATTATTAATACTAATAATCAAAATAATTGAAATAATGTACGTTAAAAAGGGTTTAACACAAGTATTTTGTTTGAAACAGCCTTTTATAACGTCTATTGTAGTTTATATATGCCTAATATTAGATTACTAAACAAAGAAGTTTTCAAACATACCTGTACAAAAAATTACAAGAATATTATAACAAAAAATCGAAATTACTCAATTAATGTACAATAAACAATGTTTACTGCAAGTATTTCGTCTTCAACAGCCGATTTTGATGTCAAAAAGTGTTTTAATACTTTAAAACAAATATTTTATACCGAATAGATTAATCTAATTAGCTGTATGATACATTACAAGAATATGAGTACTAAAAATTATTATAACTTTAATAATGTACAATAAACAATGTTTATTGCAAGTATTTCGTCTATAACAGCCGATATAGACGTCAAAAGGAGTTTTCATACTTTAAAACTAATATTTTTAACCGAAGACAATTATTAAATTACTTTTACGAAATATTACAAAAATATTACTACCAAAAATCATAAGAAATCAACTTATTCCAAGTATTTCGTCTTAAAAAAAGATTTTGACGTCAAAAATAGTTTTAATGCATTAAAACAAATATACCTAACCGAAAGAATCATTTAATTAGCTGTAAGATATATTATAAGAATATTAATACTAATAATTAAAATTATTCAACTGATTTATGTTAAAAATGGTTTAGTACTAGTGTTTTGTTAAAAAAGCCTTTTATGACGTCTATAGTACGTTTTATATGTTTAAAGTTGGATTACTAACCAAAGAAGTTTATAAACATAGCTGTACGAGAAATTACAAGAATATTGTAACCAAAAATCTAAATAACACAATAAATGTAAGATAAACAATGTTTACTGCAAGTATTTAGTCTTAAACAGCCGAATTTGACGTCAAAAGGAGTTTTAATACTTTAAAGCTAATATTTCTAACCGAGTAGGTTTATTTATTTAGCTGTAAGATATATTATAAGAATATTAATATCTTTAATCAAAATAATTCAAATAATGTACGTTGAAAAGGGTTTTATACAAGTATTTTGTTTGAAACAGGTTTTTATAACGTCTATAGAACTTTAAATATGTTTAAAGTTAGATTACTAACCAAAGAAGTTTATAAACATAGCTGTACGAAAAATTACACGCATATAGTAATCAAAAATCAAAATAACTCAAATATGAGCAATAAACAATATTTACTGCAAGTATTTCGTCTTAAACAGCCGATTTTGACGTCAAATAGAATTTTAATACTTTAAAAGTAATATTCCTAACCGAATAGGTTCATTCAATTAGCTTTATGATATATTATAAGAATATTAATACTAATAATCAAAATAATTCAAATAGTGTACGTTAAAAAGGGTTTAATACAAGTGTTTTGTTTGAAACAGCCTTTAATAACGTCTATAGTACTTTAAATATGTTTAAAGTTTAATTAGTAACCAAAGAAGTTTATAAACATAGCTGTACAAAAAATTACAAAAATATAATAACCAAAAATCGAAAGAACTCAAAAAATGTACAATAAACAATATGTAGTGCAAATATTTCGTCTTTAACAGCCGATTTAGACGTCAAAAGAAGTTTTAATATTTTAAAACTAATATTTTCATCCGAAGTAGTTTATTAAAATACTTTGACGAAATATTACAATAATATTAATACCAAAAATAAAACAACTCAAATAATGTACGATATACAATGTTTATTGCAATTATTTCTTCTTTAATAGCCGATTTTGACGTTGAAAGAAGTTTTAATACTTTAAAACTAATATTTTTAAACGAACAGATTAATTTAATTACCTTTACGAAAAAGAACTTAAATATTATAACTAAAAATCAAAGTAACTCAAATAATGTACGATAAACAATGTTTATTGCTAGTACTTCGTTTTAAACAGCCGAATTTAAACTTAAAAAAAGTTTTAATATTTTAAAACTAATATTTTTACCCGAAGACGTTTATTAAATTAACATTACGAAAAATTACATGAATATTATTACCAAAAATCATAATAACTCGAATAATGTACGATAAACAATGTTTATTACAACCATTACGTCTTAAACAGCCAATTTTGACGTCAAAAGGAGTTTTAGTACTTTAAAACTAATATTCCTAACTAAATATGGTTATTTTATTAGCTGTGTGATATATTACAAGAATATTAATACCAATAATTAAAATAATTTAATTAGTGTACGATAAAAAAGGGTTTAATAAATTATTTTGTTGAAAACAGCATATTATTACGTCTATAGTACTTTTGAAATCTGTTCTAATACTTTTAAACGAATTTTCCTAACCGAATAGGTTCATTTAACTAGCAGTATGATATAATAGAAGAATATTAATACGAATAATCAAAATAATTCAAATAGTGTACGTTAAAAAGGGTTTAAAACAAGAATTTTAAATGAAACAGCCTTTTATAAAGTCTATGGTACTTTTTGTACGTTTAAAATAAGATTACTAACCTAATAAGTTTATAACATAGCTTTACGAAAAATTACAAGAATATTATAACCAAAATCGAAATAACTCAAATAATGTTAGATAAACAATGTTTACTGCAAGTATTTCGTAATAACAGCCTTTTTCGACGTCAAAAATAGTTTAAATATTTTAAAACTAATAATCCTAACCGAATAGGTTTATTTATTTAGCTGTATGATATATTATATGAATATTAATACCAATATGCGTTATAATTGAAATTGTGTACGACAAAAAGGGTTTAACACATGTATTTTATTGAAACAGCCTTATAAAACGTCTATAGTAGTTTATATATGTTTAATTTTAGATTACTAACCAAAGAAGTTTATAAACATAGCTGTACAAAATTTTACAAGAATATTACAACTAAAAATCGAAATAACTCAATTAATGTACGACAAACAATGTTTACTGCAAGTATTTCGTCTTCAACAGCCGATTTTGATGTCAAAAAGTCTTTTAATACTTTAAAACTTATATTCCCTACCGAATAGGTTAATTTAATTTGCTGTATGAAACATTACAAGAATATGAGTATTAAAAATTATAATAAAGTTGATAATGTACAATAAACAATTTTTATTGCAAGTATTTTGTCTATAACAGCCGATTTAGACGTCAAAAGGAGTTTTCATACTTTAAAACTAATATTTTTAACCGAAGTCGATTAATAAAATACTTTTACGAAATATTACAATGATATTAATACAATGATATTATTTATATTGATAATACAATGATATTAAATCATAATACATCAAATAATGTATGATAAACAATGTTTATTCAAGTATTTCGTATAAAACAGCTGATTTTGACGTCAAAAGTAGTTTGAGTACTTTAAAACTAATAGATTAAACCGAAAACGTATTACGAAGATTACAAGAATATTATATATAAGTTTATAAACAAATCTGTACTAAAAATCACAAGATTATTATAACCAAAATTCGAAATAACTCAAATAATGTACGATAAAAAATGTTTATTGCAAGTATTTCGTTTAAAACAGCCGATTTCGACGTCAAAAAGAGTTTTAATACTATAATTTTTAACCAAAGATAGTTATTAAATTATATGTACAAAGTATGTCAAGAATATTATAACCAATAATCGAAATAACTCAAATAATAAACTTAAAACAATATTTATTGCAACTATTTCTTCTTTAACAGATTTTGACGTCGAAAGGAGTTTTAATACTTTAAAACTAATATTTTCAACTTAAGAAGTGTATTAAAATACCTTTACTAAAATTACGAGAATATTATAACCAAAAATTGAAATAACTCAAATAATGTACGATAAATAATGTTTATGCAAGTATTTCGTCTTAAACAGCCGATTTGGCATCAAACGGAGTTTTAATACTTTAAAATTAATATTCCTTGCCAAATAGGTTTATTTAATTAGCTGTATGATATATTAGTTGAATATTGTTACCATGATCAAAATAATTTATATAGTTTACGTTAAAAAGGGTTTAAAACAAGTATTTTGGTTGAAACAGCCTTTTATAACGTCTAGTAATTTAAATATGTTTAAAATTAGATTACTAACTAAAGAAGTTTATTAACATAACTGTACAAAAAATTACATGAATATTATAAACTAAAATCGCAATAATTCAAATAACATACGATGAACAAAGATGAAACTCCTTTTAACGTCAAAATCGGCTGTTTAAGACTAAATACTTGCAGTAAAAATTGTTTATCGTACATTATTTGAGTTTTATCGATTTTTGATTATAATATTCTTGTAAGTTTTCTCACAGCTATGTTTATAACCTTCTTTGGTTAGTAATCTAACTTTAAACATATTAAAAGTACTACAGACGTCATAAAAGGCGGTTTCAACCAAAATACTTGTATTAAACCCTTTTAAACGTACATTTGAATAATTGGTTTTAATATTCTTATTGTATATCTTACAGCTAAATAAATAAACCTATTCGCTTAGGAATATTAGTTTTAAAGTATTAAAACTCTTTTTGACGTCGAAATCGGCTGTTTAAAACGAAATACTTGCAATAAACATTTTTTATCGTACATTATTTGAGTTATTTCGAATTTTTGTTATAATATTCTTGTGATTTTTCGTACAGTTATGTTTATAAACTTATAAATAATATTCTTCTAATCTTCGTTATACGTTTTCGGTTTAATCTTTTAGTTTTAACGTATTAAAACTCCTTTTAACGTCAAAATCGGCTGTTTTATACGAAATACTTGAATAAACATTGTTTATCATACATTATTTGATTTATTATGATTTTTGGTATTAATATCATTGTAATATTTTGTAAAAGTAATTTAATAATCGACTTTGGTTAAAAATATTAGTTTTAAAGTATGAAAACTCCTTTTGACGTCTAAATCGGCTGTTTTATACGAAATACTTGAATAAACAATGTATATCGTAAATTATTTGAGTTCTTTAATTTTTGGTATTAATATTATTGTAATAATTCGTAAAAGTAATTTAATAAACTACTTCGGTTGAAAATATTAGTTTCAAAGTATTAAAACTCCTTTTGACGTCTAAATCGGCTGTTAAATACGAAATATTTGCATTACATATTGTTTATTGTACATTTTTTGAGATCTTTCGATTTTTAGTTATTATATTTTTGTAATTTTTTGTACAGCTATGTTTATAAACTTCTTTGGTTACTTATCAAACTTTTAACATATTTAAAGTACTATAGACGTTATAAAAAGGCTGTTTCAAACAAAACACTTGTATTAAACCCTTTTTAACGTACACTATTTGAATTATTTTGATTATTAGTATTAATATTCTTACAATATAACATAAAGCTAATTGAATGAACCTATTCGGTTAGGAATATTACTTTTAAAGTACTAAAATTCCTTTTGACGTCAAAATCGGCTGTTTAAGACGAAATACTTGCAGTAATCATTGTTTATTGCTCATATTTGAGTTATTTTAATTTTTGATTACTATATTCGTGTAATTTTTCGTACAGCTATTTTTATAAACTTCTTTGGTTAGTAATCTAACTTTAAACATATTTAAAGTTCTATAGACGTTATAAAAACCTGTTTCAAACAAAATACTTGTATAAAACCCTTTTCAACGTACATTATTTGAATTATTTTGATTAAAGATATTAATATTCTTATAATATATCTTACAGCTAATTAAATGAACCTACTCGGTTAGAAATATTAGCTTTAAAGTATTAAAACACCTTTTGACGTTAAAATGGGCTGTTTAAGACTAAATACTTGCAGTAAACATTGTTTATCTTACATTTTTTGTGTTATATAGATTTTTGGTTACATTATTCTTGTAATTTTTCGTACAGCTATGTTTATAAACTTCTTTGGTTAGTAATTCAACTTTAAACATATAAAACGTACTATAGACGTCATAAAAGGCTTTTTTAACAAAACACTTGTACTAAACCATTTTTAACATACTTCAGTTGAATAATTTTAATTATTAGTATTAATATTCTTATAATATATCTTACAGCTAATTAAATGATTCTTTCGGTTAGGTATATTTCTTTTAATGCATTAAAACTATTTTTGACGTTAAAATCGTTGTTTAAGACGAAATACTTGGAATAATTTTATTTCTTATCATTTTTGGTAGTAATATTTTTGTAATATTTCGTAAAAGTAATTTAATAATTGTCTTCGGTTAAAAATATTAGTTTTAAAGTATGAAAACTCCTTTTGACGTCTATATCGGCTGTTATAGACGAAATACTTGCAATAAACATTGTTTATTGTACATTATTAAAGTTATAATAATTTTTAGTACTCATATTTTTGTAATGTATCATACAGCTAATTAGATCAACCTATTGGGTATAAAATATTTGTTTTAAAGTATTAAAATACTTTTTGACATCAAAATCGGCTGTTTAAGACGAAATACTTGCAGTAAACATTGTTTATTGTACATTAATTGAGTAATTTCGATTTTTGGTTATAATATTCTTGTAATTTTTTGTACAGGTATGTTAATAAACTTCTTTGTTTAGTAATCTAATATTAAACATATATAAACTACTATAGACGTTATAAAAGGCTGTTTCAAACAAAATACTTGTGTTAAACCCTTTTTAACGTACATTATTTCTATTATTTTGATTATTGGTATTAATAATCTTATAATATATCATAAAGCTAATTAAATAAACCTTTTCGCTTAGGAATATTCGTTTAATCGTCAAAATCGGCTGTTTAAGGCGAAATACTTGCATTTAACATTGTTTATCATACACTATTTGAGTTATTTCGAATTTCGATTATAATATTCTTCTAATATTTTCTACAGGTAATATAATAAATATATTTGGTAAAAATACTAGTTTTAAAGTTCAAAAACTACTTTTGACGTCAAAAGCGGCTGTTTAAGACGAAATACTTGCATAAACATTGTTTATTGTACAATTTTACAGTTATTATGACTTTTGGTATTATTAATTTGTAATTAATCATACAGCTAATTAAATAAATTTATTCGGTTGCGAATATTAGTTTCAACATATAAAAACTCCTTTTAACGTCAAAAACGGCTGTTTAAGACAAAATACTTGCAATAAACATTGTTTTTTGTGCTTTATTTGATTTATTATGACTTTTGGTAATAATGTTCTTCTAATGTTTCGTAAAGGTAATTTAATAAACGTCTTCGGGTAAAAATATTAGTTTTAATGTATTATAACTCATTTTGAGTCAAAAATCGACTGTTTAAGACGAGATTCTTGCAATAAACATTTTTTATCTTTTATTTTTTGAGTTATTTCGATTTTTTGTAATAATATTATTGTAAGATTTCATAAAATTAAATAAAATAATTCTTTCGGTTAAGAATATTAGTTTTTAAGTAGTGAAACTCTTTTTGACGGCTGTTTAAAACAAAATACTTGCAGTAAACTTTGTTTATTGTACATTATTTGAGTTATTTAATTTTTGGTTATAATTTTCTTGTAATTTTTCGTAAATCTAATTCATTAAAGGATTTCGGTTAAATATACTAGTTTTAAAGTACTAAAATTCCTTCTGATGTCAAAATAGGCTGTTTAATACGAAATACTTGCAGTAAACATTTTTTATCGTACTATATTTGAGTTATTCGATTTTTGTTTATAATATTCTTGTAATTTTTCTTAAAGCTATGTTTTTAAATATTTTAGGTTAGTAATCTAACTTTAAACATATTAAAAGTAGCATAGACGTTATGAAATGCTGTTATATTCAAAATACTTGTATTAAACCCTTTTTAATGTACAATATTTGAATTATTTTGGTTATTGGTATTAATATTCTTATAATATATCATACAGCTAATTTAATGAACCTATTCGGTTAGAAATATTCGTTTAAAAGTATCAAAACTCTTTTTGACGTCCAAATCGACTGTTTAAGACTAAATACTTGCAGTAAACTTCGTTTATTGTACATCATTTGAGTTATTTCGACTTTTGGTTATAATATTTTTGTAATTTTTGTAAAGGTATTTTTATAGCTTTTATGGTTAGTAATCCAACTATAAACATATTAAAAGTACTATAGTCGTCATAAAAGGCTGTTTCAAACAAAACACTTGTATTAAACTTTTTTTAATGTACATTATTTAAATTATTTTGATTATTAGTATTAATATTCTTAAAATATACCATACAGCTAATTAAATAAATGTTTTCGGGGAAAAATATTAGTTTTAAAGTATTAAAACTACTTTTGACCTCAAAATCGGCTGTTTTATACGAAATACTTAGAATAAACATTGTGTATCATACATTATTTGATTTATTATGATTTTTGGTAATAATTTTCTTGTAATATATCGTAAAAGTAATTCAATAATCGACTACGGTTAAAAATATTAGTTTTAAAGTATAAAAACTCTTTTTGTCGTTTGAATCGGCAGTTTTATAAATGAAACTTTTATATTAAAAATCATAATAACTATAATAATGTACGATAAACAATGTTAATGCAAGTTTTTCGTCTTAATCAGCCGATTTTCACATCAAAAGGAGTTTCAATACTTTAAAACTAGTATTTTTAACTGAAGATTTTTTTTAAATTACCTGTAAAAAATATTACAAGAATATTATCACCAAGTTCGAAATAACTTAAATAATGTACAATAAACAATGTTTATTGCAAGTATTTCGTTTTAAACAGCCGATTTAAACGTCAAAAATGGTTTTCATACTTTATAACTAATATTTTTAATCGAAGTCGATTATTAAATTACTTTTATGAATTATTACAGAAATATTATTACCAAATATCGAAATAACTCAATAATGTACGATATACAATGTTTATTGCAAGTATTTCGTCTTTAAGAGTTAATTTAGACGTCAAAAGGAGTTTAAATGCTTTAAAACGAATATTGCTAACCGAATAGGTTCATTTAATTAGCTGTGTGATATATTATAAGAATATTAATACCAATAAGCAAAATAATTCATATAGTGTACGTTAAAAAGGGTTTAATACAAGTATTTAGAATGAAACAGCATTTTATAACGTCTATGCTACGTTTAATATGTTTAAAGTTAGATTACTAACCAAAAAAATTTATAAATACTTTAAAACTAAAATTTTCAACCAAAGTCGATTATTAAATAATTTTTACGAAATATTACAATAATATTAATACGTAATATCGAAAAAACTCAAATAATGTACGATATACAATGTTTATTGCAAGTATTTCGTCATTAGCAGCCAATTTAGACGTCAAAGGGAGTTTTAATACTTTAAAACTAATATATTTAAAAGAAGTCGTTTATTAAACTACTTTTACGATATATTACTAGAACATTATCACCAAAAATCATAATAAATTAAATAATGTATGCTAAACAATGTTTATTCTAAATATTTCGTATAAAACAGCCGATATTGAGGTCAAAAGTAGTATTAATACTTTAAAACTAATATTTTTACCCGAAAACGTTTATTTAATTAGCTGTATGATATATTTTGAGAATAATAATAATAATAATCAAAATAATTTAAATAATGTACATTAAAAAAAGTTTAATACAAGTGTTTTGTTTGAAACAGCCTTTTATGACGACTATAGTACTTTTAATATGTTTAAAATTGGAATACTAACCAAAGAAGTTATAAAAATACCTTCACAAAATTTACAAGAATATTATAACCAAAAATCGAAATAACTTAATTAATGTACAATAAACAAAGTTTACTGCAAGTTTTTCGTCTTGAACAGCCGATTTTGACGTCAAAAGGAGTTTTAATACTTTAAAACTAATATTTTTAACCGAAGTCGTTTATTAAATTACTTTAACGAAATATTCTAAGAATATTTTTACAAAAAATCATAATCAATCGAATAATTTATAATAAACAATGTTTATTCCAAGTTATTTGTCTTAAACAGCCGATTTTGACGTCAAAAATAGTTATAATGCATTAAAACAAATATTCCAAACCGAAAAGGTTCATTTAATTAGCTTTATGATGTATTACATGAATATTAATAACAATAATCGATAAATTTAAGTTACGTTAATAAGGGTTTATTACAAGTATTTTAATTGAAACAGCCTTTTATAATGTTTATAGTAGTTTCAATATGTATAAAGTTAGATTACTAACCAAAGAAGTTTATGAACCTAGCTGTACGAAAAATTACAAGAATATTATAATTAAAATTCTATTGACTCAAATAATTTACAAAAAATAATATTTACTGCAATTATAAAGTCTTAAACAGCAATACTTTAAAACTAATATTCCTAACCGGATAAGTTCATTTAATTAGCTGTATGACATATTATAAGAATTTTAGTACAAATAATTAAAATAATTCAAATAGTGTACGTTAAAAAGGGTTTAATCGGTTATTTTGGTTGAAACATCCTTTTATAACGTCTATAGTAGTTTCAATATGTCTTAAGTTAGATTACTAACCAAAGAATTTCATTATCATAGCTGTACGAAAACTTACAAAAATATTATACCAAAAATTTTAATAATTTTAATAATGTGCACGGAACAATGTTTACTGCAAGTATTTCGTATCAAACAGCCTATTTTGACGTCAGAAGGAATTTTAGTACTTCAAAACTAATATTACTAACCGAAGGAATTATTTTAATTAATTTTATGAATTATTACAGTAATATTATTACCAAACATTGAAATAATTCAAATAATAAACGATAAAGAATGCTTATTGCAATTTTTTTTTCTTAAACATTCAATTTTGAAGTCGAAAAGAGTTTTAATACTTTAAAACTAATATTTTAAACCGTAGATGTTTTTTAAAACGTCTTTACAAAAAATACATGAATATTATAACCAATAATTGATATAAGTTAAATAATATACGGTAAACAATGTTTATTGCAAGTATTTCGTCTTAAACAGCCGATTTTGAACTCAAAAGGAGTTTTAATACATTAAAACTAATATTTTTACCCAAAGACGTTTATTAAATTACCTTTAGAAAATATTACATAAATATTATTACCAAAAATCATAATAAATCAAATGATGTACGATAAAAATGTTTATTGCAAGTATATTTCTTAAACAGCCGTTTTTGACGTCAAAATGAGTTTTAATACTTTAAAACTAATATTCCTAAACGAATAGGATTATTTAATTAGCTGTATGATATATTACATGAATATCAATACCAAAAATTAAAATAATTCAATTAGTGTACGTAAAAAAGAGTTTTATACAACTATTTTAGTTGAAACAGCCTTTTTTAACGACTATAGTAGTTTCATTACGTTAAAGTTAGATTACTAACTAAAAAATATTATTAACATAGCTGTACAAAAAATTACAAGAATATTATAACCTAAAATCGCAATAACTCAAATAATTTACGATAAACAAGGTTTATTGCAAGTATTTTGTTTTAAACAGCGGATTTTGAACTTATAAGGAGTTTTAAAACGTCGAAACTAATATTTTTTCCCCGAAAACGTTTATTAAATTACCTATAACGAAAATTACAAGAATATTATTACCAAAAATCATAATAAATCAAATAATGTACGAGAAACAATGTTTATTACAAGTATTTTGTCTTAAACAGCCGTTTTTGACGTCAAAAGGAGTCTTAATACGTTGAAACTAATATTCCTAACCGAATAAGTTTATTTAATAAGCTGTATGATATATTACAAGAATATTAATATTTAAAATCATAATAAATGTAATAATGTACGATAAACAATTATTATGCAAGTATTTCGTCATAAACAGCCGATTTTGACGTCAAACGAAGTTTTAATACTTTGAAACTAATACTCCTAAGCGATTAGGTTTATTTAATTAGCTATATGATATATTAAAAGAT
The DNA here is from genome assembly GCF_965202585.1 of Thalia democratica. Lineage (NCBI taxonomy): Eukaryota > Metazoa > Chordata > Thaliacea > Salpida > Salpidae > Thalia > Thalia democratica. The sequence goes on along the minus strand of NC_139169.1, from coordinate 51,323,479 downwards.
TATTAATACCAATAAACAAAATAATTCAAATAATGTACGTTAAAAAGGGTTTAACACAAGTATTTTGTTTGAAACAGCCTTTTATAACGTCTATAGTACTTTTGATATGTTTAAAATTAGATTACTAACCAAAGAAGTTTATAAACATAGCTGTACAAAAAATTACATAAATATTATAACCAAAACTCGAAACAACTCAATTAGTGTATGATAAACATAGTTTACTACAAGTTTTTCGTCTTAGACAGCCGATTTCGACGTCGAAAAGACTTTTAATATTTTAAAACTAATATTCTATATCGAATAGGTTAATTTAATTAGCTGTATGATACATTACAAGAATATTAATACCAAAAATTATAATAACTTTAATAATGTTTAATAAACAATGTTTGTTCCAAGTATTTCGTCTTAAACAGCCGATTTTGACGTCAAAAGGAGTTTTAATACATTAAAACTAATATTTTTACCCGAAGACGTTTATTAAATTATCTTTACAAAAAATTACAAAAATATTATTACAAAAAATCATAATAAATCATATAATGTACGATAAACAATGTTTATCGCAAGTATTTTGTTTGAACAGCCGTTTTTGACTCAAAAGGAGTTTTAATACTATAAAACTAATATTCCTAAACGAATAGATTTATTTAATTAGCTGTACGATATATTACATGAATATTAATACTAAAAATTAAAATAATCTAAAAAGTGTACGTTAGAATGAGTTTAATACAAGATTTTTGGTTGAAACAGCCTTTTATAACGTCTATAGTAGTTACAATATGTTCAAAGTTAGATTACTAACCAATAAATATTATTAACATAGCTGTACGAAAAATTACAAAAATATTATAATCTAAAATCGCAATAACTCAAAAAATTTACGATAAACAAGGTTTATTGCAAGTATTTCGTCTTAAACAGCCGTTTTTGACGTCAAAAGACTTTTAATACGTTGATACTAATATTCCCAACCGAATAAGTTTATTTAATTAGCTGTATGATATATTACAAGAATATTAATACTAAAATCATAATTAATGTAATAATGTATGATAAACAATGTTTATGCAAGTATTACGTATTAAACAGCCGATTTTGAACTTAAAAGGAGTTTTAATACATCAAAACTAATATTTTTTCCCCGAAGACGTTTATTAAATTACCTTTAACGAAAATTACAAGAATATTATTACCAAAAATCATAATAAATTAAATAATGTACGAGAAACAATGTTTATTACAAGTATTTTGTTATAAACAGCCGTTTTTGACGTCAAAAGGAACTTTAATACGTTAAAACTAATATTCCCAACTAAATAAGTTTATTTAATTAGCTGTATGATATATTACAAGAATATTAATATTTAAAATCATAATAAATGTAATAATGTACGATAAACATTGATTATGCAAGTATTTCGTCTTAAACAGCCGATTTTGACGTCAAACGATTTTGTATAAATATTCTTGTAATCTATCAAACAGCTAATAAAATAAACTTATTTGTTTGGGAATATTAGTTTTAACGTATTAAAACTCCTTTTGATGTCAAAAACGGCTGTTTAAGACGAAATACTTGCAATAAACATTGTTTATCGTACATTATTTCAGTTATTTCGATTTTTAGTTATAATATTATTGTAATTTTTTGTACAGCTATGTTAATAAACTTCTTTGGTTAGTAATCTAAATTTATACATATTGAAACTACTATAGACGCTATAAAAGGCTGTTTCGACCAAAATACTTGTATTAAACCCTTTTTAACGTACACTATTTGCATTATTTTGATTATTGTTATTAATATTCATGTTTTATATCATACAGCTAATTTATTGAACCTTTTTGGTTAGGAATATTTGTTTTAATGAATTAAAAACATTTTTGACGTCAAAATCGGCTGTTTAAGACAAAATACTTTGAATAAACATTGTTTATCATACACTATTTGATTTATTATGATTTTGTTAATAATATTCTTGTAATATTTCGTAAAAGTAATCTAATAAACGACTTCGGTAAAAAATACTAGTTTTCAAGTCTTCAAACTAAACTAAAATTAAAGGATTAAAACTTCTTATGACGTTTAAATTGGCTGTTAAAGACGAAATACTTCCAATTAAGATTGTATATCGTATATTATTTGAGTTATAACGATTTTTTGTATTAATATTATTGTAGTATTTCGTAAAAGTAATTCAATAAACGACTTTGGTTAAAAATATTTGTTTTAATGTAATAAAACTCGTTTTCACGTCTAAATCGGCTGTTTAAGAAGAAATACTTGCATTAAACATTGTTTATTGTTTATTATTTGACTTAATTTGATTTTTGGTTATAATATTCTCGTAATTTTTTGTACAGCTTTGTTCATAAACTTCTTTGGTTAGTAATCTAATTTGAACCATATTAGAAGTACTATAGACGTTATAAAAGGCTGTTTCAACCAAAATATTTGTAATAAACCCTTTTTAACGTACACTCTTGAATTATTTTGATTATTGATATATAAATTCATGTAATATATCACACAGCTAATTAAATGAACCTATTCGGATAGGAATATTAGTTTTAAAGTATAAAAACTCTTTTTAACGTCCAAATAGGATGTTTAAAACAAAATATTTTCAAAAAACATTGTTTATCGTACATTATTATTTCGAGTTTTAGTTATAATATTCTCGTAATATTTTGTACAGGTAACTTAATAAATATCTTTGTTTAAAAATACTATTTTTTAAATGAAAAAACTCTTTTGACGTCAAAATCGGCTGTATAAGACGATATCCTTGTATCAACATTGTTTATAGTACATTATTACAGTTATTTTGATTTTTGGTATTAATATTCTTGTAATATATTATACAGCGAACTAAACAAATTTATTCGTTTGGAAATATCATTTCAGTGTATTAAAACTACTTTCGACGTCAAAAACGGCTGTTTAAGACAAAATACTTGCAATAAACATTGTTTATTGTAAATTATTTACTTTATTATGATTTTTAGTAATAATTTTATTGTAATGTTTCGTAAAGTTAATTTAATCACGTCTTCGGTTAATAATATTAGTTTTAATGTATTAAAACTCCTTTCGAGTTCATAATCGGCTGTTTAAGACGAAATACTTGCAATAAACATTGTTCATCGTATATTATTTGAGTTATTGCGGTTATAGGATATACTATTCTTGTAATTTTTCGTACAGCTATGTTAATAAACTTCTTTGGTTAGTAATCAAACTTAAAACATATTAAAAGTACTATAGACGTAATAATAGGCTGTTTCAAACAAAATACTTGTATTAAACGCTTTTCAATGTACATTACTTATATATTTTGATTATTAGTATTGATATTCAGTTAATATATCATAGAGTTAATTAAATAAACCTATTTGGTTAGAAATATTAGTTATAAAGTATTAAAACTTCTTTTGACGTCAAAATCGGCTGACTAAGACGAAATACTTACATAAACATTGTTTATCGTACATTATTATAGTTATTATAATTTTTGATATTAATATTCTTGTAATATATCATACAGCTAATTAAGTAAACTTATTAGGTTAGGAATATTAGTTTCAACGTATTAAAACTCCTTTTGAGTTCAAATTCTGCTGTTTATGACGAAATACTTGCAATAAATATTGTTTATCGTATAATATTTGAGTTATTGCGATATTAGGTTATATTATTCTTATAATTTTTCGTACAGCTATGTGAATAATTTTCTTTGGTTAGTAATCTAACTTTAAACATATTGAAACTACAATAGACGTTATTAAAGGCTGTTTCAACCAAAATACTTGTATTAAACACTTTTTAACGTAAACTATTTGTATTATTTTGATTATTGGTACAAATCTTCATGTAATATATCATACACCTAATTAAATAAACCTATTCGGTTAGGAATATTAGTTTTGAAGTATTAAAACTCTTTTGAAGTCAAAATCGGCTGTTAAAGACGAAATACTTGTAGTAAACATTGTTTATTGTAAATTATTTGTTTTCTTTCGATTTTTGATTATAAAATTCTTGTAATATTTTGTACAGCTATGTTTATAAACTTCTTTGGTTACTAATCCAACTTTAAACAAATTAAAAGTACTATAGACGTCATAAAAGGCTGTTTTAAACAAAACACTTGTATTAAACCCTTTTAAACGTATATTATTTTAATCATTTTGATTATTGGTATTAAAATATTTATAATATATCATACAGCTAATTAAATAAACGTTTCCGGGTAAAAATATTAGTTTTAAACTACTAAAACTCTTTTTGACGTCAAAATCGGCTGTTTAATACGAAATACTTGGAATAAACATTGTTTCTCGTACATTTTTGATTTATTATGATTTTTGGTTATAATACTTGTAATATTTTGTAAAGGTAATTTAATAAACGTCTTCAGGTAAAAATATTAATTTTAATGTATTAAAACTCCTTTTGAGTTCAAAATCGGCTGTTCAAGACGAAAAACATGAAGTAAACATTGTTTATCGAATATTATTTGAGTTTTTGCAATTTTAGTTCATAATATTCTTGTAATTTTTGGTACAGCAATGTTAATAATATTCTTTGGTTAGTAATCTTACTTTAAACATATTGAAACTACAATAGACGTTATAAAAGGCTGTTTCAACCAAAATACTTGTATTAAACCCTTTTTAACTTAAATTATTTAAATTATTTTGATTATTGGTATAAATAATCATGTAATATATCATAAAGCTAATTAAGTAAACCTATTAGGTTAGGAGAATTAGTTTTAAAGTATTAAAAGTCATTTTGAAGTCAAAATCGGCTGTTTAAGACGAAATACGTGGATAAAAATTGTTTATCGTAAATTATTATAGTTTTTTTGATTTTTGGTATTAAGATTCATGGAATATATCATACAGCTAATTAAATAAACGTTTTCGGTCAGTAATATTAGTTTTAAAGTATTAAAACTCTTTTTTACGTCAAAATCGGCTGTTTAAAACGAAATACTTGCAATAAACATTGTTTATTGTAAATTATTTGAGTCATTATGATTTTTAGTAAAAATATTTTTGTTATATTTCGTAAAGTTAATTTAATTAACGTCTTTGGGTAAAAATATTAGTTTTAATGTAGTAAAACTCCTTTTGAGTTCAATATCGGCTGTTAAAGACAAAATACTTGCAATAAACATTGTTCATCGTATATTATTTAAGTAATTGCGATTATAGGATATAATATTCTTGCAATTTTTTGTACAGCTATGTGAATAATTTTTCTTTGGTTAGTAATCTAACTTTAAACATATTTAAACTACTATAGACGTTATAAAATGTTGTTTAAACCAAAATACTTCTATTAAAACCTTTTAAACATTCACTATTTGAATTATTTTTATTATTGGTATTAATATTCGTGTAATACATCAAACAGCTAATTAAATAAACTTATTCGGTTAGGAATATTAGTTTTAAAGTACTAAAACTCTTTTTTACGACAAAATCAGCTGTTTAAAACGAATACTTGCAATAAACATTGTTTATCTTACATTATGTGAGTTTTTCTGAATTTTGGTTATAATATTCTTGTAAAATTTTGTACAGGTAATTTAATAATTATCTTCGATTAAAAATAATAGTTTTAAAGTATAAAAACTCCGTTTGACGTTAAAATTGGCTGTTTGAGACGAAATACTTGCAGAATCATTGTTTATCATACATTATTACTTTTCATATGATTTTTAAAATTTATTATCTTGTAATATATCATACAGCTTATTAAATAAACTTATTTGGTCGGGAATATTGGTTTTAACGTATTAAAATTCCTTTTGACGTCAAAAACGGCTGTTTATGACAAAATACTTGTAATAAACATTGTTTCTCGTACATAATTTAATTTATTATGATTTTGGTAATAATATTCTTGTAATATTTTGTAAAGGAAATTTAATAAACGTCTATGGATTAAAAATATTAGTTTTAATGTATTAAATCTTCTTTTGAGTTCAAAATTGGCTGTTTAAGACGAAATACTTGCAATAAACATTGTTTATCTTTCATTAATTGAGCTATTTTGATTTTTGGTAATAATATTCTTGTAATATTTCATAAAAGTAAGTTTTATGAATCGCTGTTTAAGACGAAATACTCGCACTTTACATTGTTTATCGTACATTATTTGAGTCATTCGATTTTAATTATAATATTCTTGTAATTTTTAGTACAGCTATGTTTATATACTTTTTTGGTTAGTAATCTAACTTTAAACATATAAAAAGTACTATAGACGTCCTAAAAGCCTGTTTCAATCAAAATACTTGTATTAAACGCTTTTTAATGTACATTACTTATATATTTTGATTATTGGTATTGATATTATGTTAATATATCATTCAGCTAATTAAATAAACCTATTCGGTTAGAAATATTAGTTTTAAAGTATTAAAACTCCTTTTGACTCAAAATCGGCTGTTTAAGACAATATACTTGCAATAAACATTGTTTATCGTACATTATTTGAGTTACTTCGAACTTGGTAAAAATATACTTGTAATATTTTTTACAGGTAATTAAATAAGTATCTTCGGTTAAAAATACTATTTTTAAATATAAAAACTCCTTTTAACGTCAAAATCGGCTGACTAAGACGAAATATTTGCATAAATATTGTTTATCGTACATTATTACAGTAATTATGATTTTTATTATTAATATTCTTGTAATATATCATACAGCTGATTAAATTAACTTATTAGGTTAGTAATATCAGTTTGAACGTATTAAAACTCCTTTTAACGTCAAAAACGGCTGTTTAAGAAAAAATACTTGCAATAAACATTGTTTATCGTACATTGTTAGATTAATTATGATTTTTGGTAATAATATTCTTTTAATATTTCGTAAAGGTAATTTAATAAACTTCTTTGGATAAAAATATGAGTTTTAAAATATTCAAACTCCTTTTGAGTTCAAAATCGGCTGTTTAAGACGAAATACTAGCAATGAACATCGTTTTTTGTACATTATTTGAGTCATTATGATTTTTGGTAATAATAATGTTGTAATATTTCGTAAAAGGAATTTAATAAACGTCTTTGGGTAAAAATATTAGTTTTAATGTAGTAAAACTCCTTTTGAGTTCAATATCGGCTGTTAAAGACAAAATACTTGCAATAAACATTGTTCATCGTATATTATTTAAGTAATTGCGATTATAGGATATAATATTCTTGCAATTTTTTGTACAGCTATGTGAATAATTTTTCTTTGGTTAGTAATCTAACTTTAAACATATTTAAACTACTATAGACGTTATAAAATGGTGTTTAAACCAAAATACTTCTATTAAAACCTTTTAAACATTCACTATTTGAATTATTTTTATTATTGGTATTAATATTCGTGTAATACATCAAACAGCTAATTAAATAAACTTATTCGGTTAGGAATATTAGTTTTAAAGTACTAAAACTCTTTTTTACGACAAAATCAGCTGTTTAAAACGAATACTTGCAATAAACATTGTTTATCTTACATTATGTGAGTTTTTCTGAATTTTGGTTATAATATTCTTGTAAAATTTTGTACAGGTAATTTAAAAATTATCTTCGATTATAAATAATAGTTTTAAAGTATAAAAACTCCGTTTGACGTTAAAATCGGCTGTTTGAGACGAAATACTTGCAGAATCATTGTTTATCATACATTATTACTTTTCATATGATTTTTAAAATTTATTATCTTGTAATATATCATACAGCTTATTAAATAAACTTATTTGGTCGGGAATATTAGTTTTAACGTATTAAAATTCCTTTTGACGTCAAAAACGGCTGTTTATGACAAAATACTTGTAATAAACATTGTTTCTCGTACATAATTTAATTTATTATGATTTTTGGTAATAATATTCTTGTAATATTTTGTAAAGGAAATTTAATAAACGTCTATGGATTAAAAATATTAGTTTTAATGTATTAAATCTTCTTTTGAGTTCAAAATTGGCTGTTTAAGACGAAATACTTGCAATAAACATTGTTTATCTTTCATTAATTGAGCTATTTTGATTTTTGGTAATAATATTCTTGTAATATTTCATAAAAGTAAGTTTTATGAATCGCTGTTTAAGACGAAATACTCGCACTTTACATTGTTTATCGTACATTATTTGAGTCATTCGATTTTAATTATAATATTCTTGTAATTTTTAGTACAGCTATGTTTATATACTTTTTTGGTTAGTAATCTAACTTTAAACATATAAAAAGTACTATAGACGTCCTAAAAGCCTGTTTCAATCAAAATACTTGTATTAAACGCTTTTTAATGTACATTACTTATATATTTTGATTATTGGTATTGATATTATGTTAATATATCATTCAGCTAATTAAATAAACCTATTCGGTTAGAAATATTAGTTTTAAAGTATTAAAACTCCTTTTGATTCAAAATCGGCTGTTTAAGACAATATACTTGCAATAAACATTGTTTATCGTACATTATTTGAGTTACTTCGAACTTGGTAAAAATATACTTGTAATATTTTGTACAGGTAATTAAATAAGTATCTTCGGTTAAAAATACTATTTTTAAATATAAAAACTCCTTTTAACGTCAAAATCGGCTGACTAAGACGAAATATTTGCATAAATATTGTTTATCGTACATTATTACAGTAATTATGATTTTTATCATTAATATTCTTGTAATATATCATACAGCTAATTAAATTAACTTATTAGGTTAGTAAAATCAGTTTGAACGTATTAAAACTCCTTTTAACGTCAAAAACGGTTGTTTAAGAAAAAATACTTGCAATAAACATTGTTTATCGTACATTATTAAATTAATTATGATTTTTGGTAATAATATTCTTTTAATATTTCGTAAAGGTAATTTAATAAACGTCTTTGGATAAAAATATGAGTTTTAAAATATTCAAACTCCTTTTGAGTTCAAAATCGGCTGTTTAAGACGAAATACTAGCAATGAACATCGTTTTTTGTACATTATTTGAGTCATTATGATTTTTGGTAATAATAATGTTGTAATATTTCGTAAAAGGAATTTAATAAACGTCTTTGGGTAAAAATATTAGTTTTAAATTATTAAAACTCCTTTCGACGTCGAAATCGAGTGTTTAAGAAGAAATACTCGTAATAAGCATTGTATTTGTCTATTTTTTGAGTTAATTCGATTTTCGGTTATAATATTCTTGTCATACTTTGTACAGGTAATTTATTAAATGTCTTAGGTTAAAAATACTAGTATTAAAACTCCTTTTGCCGTTTAAATCGGCTGTTTAAGACGAAATACTTGCAATAAACATTCTTTATCGTACATTATCTGAATTATTATTGTTTTTGGTAATACCATTCTTGAAATATTTCGTAAAGGTAATTGATAAACGTTTTCGGATAAAAATAATAGTTTTAATGTGTTAAAACTTCTTTTAAGTTCAAAATCGGCTGTTTAAGATGAAATACTTGCAATAAACATTGTTTATTGTACATTTTTTGAGTTCTTATGATATTTGGTAATAAAATTTTTGTAATAATTTGTAAAGGTGATTTAGTAAAAGTCTTCGAGTAAAGATATTAGTTTTAAAGTATAAAACTCCTTTTGAGTTTAAAATTGGCTGTTTAAGACGAAATACTTGTTATAAACATTTTTTATCGTACATTATTTGAGTTATTAAAACTTTTGGTTATAATTACCTTGTAATTTTTCGTACAGCTATGTTTATAAACTTTTTTAGTTAGTAATCCAATTTTAAACATATTAAAAGTACTATAGACGTTATAAACCGCTGTTTCAACCAAAATATTTGTTTTAAACCCTTTTTAACGTACATTATTTGAATTATATTGATTATTGATATTAATATTCATGTAATATATCATACAGCTAATTAAATAAACCTCTTCGCTTAGGAATATTAGTTTTAAAGTATTAAAACTCCTTTTGACGTCAAAATCGGCAGTCTAAGACGATATCCTTGCAATAAACATTGTTTATTGTATATTATTACAGTTATTATGAATTTTTGGTATTAATATTCATCAAATATATCATACAGCTAATTAAATAAACCTATACGGTTAGTACTATTAGTTTTAAAGTAAAAAAACTCCTTTTAACGTAAAAATCGGCTGTTTCAGACGAAATACTCGCATAAACATTGTTTTTCGTACATTATTACAGTTATTTTGATTTTTGGTATTAATATTCCTGTAATAAATCATACAGCGAATAAAATAAATTTATTCGGTTCGGAATATTATTTTCAAATTATTAAAACTCCTTTTGACTTCGAAAACGCCTATTTAAAACAAAATACTTGCAATAAACATTGTTTATCGTAAATTATTTGATTTATTATGATTTTTAGTAATAATATTGTTGTAATATTTTGTAAAGTTAATTTAATAAACGTCTTCGGTTGAAAACATTAGTTTCAAAGTATTAAAACTCCTTTCGACGTCAAAATCGAGTGTTAAGGAAGAAATACTTGCAATAAGCATTGTTTTTCGTTTATTATTTAAATTATGTCGATTTTTTGTTATAATATTCTTATCATACTTCGCACATGTAATCTAATAAATGTCTTCGGTTAAAAATAATAGTATTAAAACTCCTTTTGACGTCAAAATCGGCTGTTTAAGACGAAATACTCGCAATAAATATTGTTTATTGTACATTATTAGAGTTATTATAATTTTTGGTATTAATATTGTTGTAATGTATCATACAGCTAATTAAATAAACCTATTTGGTAAGGAATATTAGTTTTAAAGTATTAAAACTCCTTTTGACGTCAAAATCGGCTGTTTAAGACAAAATACTTGCAGTAAACATTGTTTATTGTACATTATTTGACTTATTTCGATTGTTGGTTATAATATTCTTTTATTTTTTTGTACTGCTATGTTTATAAACTTATTTGGTTAGTAATCTAACTTTAAACATATTAAAAGTATTATCGACATTATAAAAGGCTGTTTCAAATAAAATACTTGAATTAAACTCGTTTTAACGTACATTATTTGAATTGTTTTGATTATTGGTATTAATATTCTTATAATATATCATACAGCTTTTTAAATAAACCTATTCGCTTAGAAATATTAGTTTTAAAGTATTAAAACTCCTTTTGACGTCAAAATCGGCTGTTTAAGACGAAATACTCGTATAAAAATTGTTTATAGTTCATTATAACAGTTATTATGATTTTTGGTATTAATATTCTTGTAATATTTTGTAAAAGTAATTTAATAAACGTCTTCTGGTAAAAATATTAGTTTTATTTTATTTAAACTTCTTTTGAGTTCAAAATCGGCTGTTTAAGACGAAATACTTGCAATAAACATTGTTTATCGTATATTATTTGAGTTATTGCGATTTTATGTTATAATAATCTTGCAATTTTTCGTACAACTATGTTAATAAACTTCTTCGGTTAGTAATTTAACTTTAAACATATTGAAACTACTATAGACGTTTTAAAAGGTTGTTTCAACCAAAATACTTGTTTTAAACCCGTTTTAAAGTACACTATTTAAATTACTTTGATTATTGGTATAAATGTTAATGTAATATATCTTACAGCTAATTAAATAAACTTATTCGGTTAGGAATATTAGTTTTAAAGTATTAAAACTCCGTTTGACGTAAAAATCGGCTGTTTAAGACAAAATACTTGCATTAAACATTGTTTAACTTTTAATATTAGACTTATTTCGATTTTTGGTAATAATATGATTGTAATATTTCATACAATTAATTAAAATAATTCCTTCGGTTAGGTATTTTAGTTTTAAAGTATTAAAACTCTTTTTGACGTTAAATTAGGCTGTTTAAGACTAAATATCTGCACTAAACCTTGTTTATCGTACATTATTTGAGTATTTGCGATTTTAGGTCATAATATTCTTGTAATTTTTGGTACAGCTATGTTTATAAACTTCTTCGGTTAGTAATCCAATTTTAAACATATTAAAAGTACTATAGACGTTATAAACGGCTGTTTCAACCAAAATATTTGTATTAAACCCTTTTTAACATACATTTTTTGAATTATATTGATTAATAATAATAATAATACGGCCCGCTATCAGCCGAGATAGGCTATGCGTGTTGTGAACAGAGAAGAAAAAAAAAAAAAAAAAATTACATGTTTAAAAAAAAAAAAAAAAAAAAAAACAATTAAATTCATTCTGCTTCTTATATCTTCATCTTCTTCTTCGTTTTTCTCAAATATTCCTTTTCTATTTCTTGCAATCTTTTGTGTATAGTTGATCTCCATTTGGCACGGTCATTTGCAAGCAACTCCCAATTATCAGTTCTAATGGTCAACTTTTTAGTTCGCGCTTGTATACATCCTTAAAACGTAATTTTGGACGTCCTCGGTTTCGTTTGCCAACGACCATTTCGCCATACAATAGAAACTTTGGGATCCGCTCAGTATTCATTCTCAGGATATGACCGAGCCAGCGAAGCCTGCGCTGACTGAGGGTAAAGTACATAGTGGTAAGACCAGTACGTCTCAATACTTCCTCATTGGTGATCTTTTGCTGCCATGTAATTCCAAGGATGCGACGAAGGCATCGTAGGTGGAAGGTATTGATTTTCTTCTCCTGTACGCTAGGTAACGTCCATGTCTCGCTACCGTAAAGCAGAGTACTGCAGACACAGGAACGGTAAACGTTAGCCTTTGTTCGAATGCTTAGCTTTTGGTTATCCCAAACTCTTGCAGTCAAGCGAGCGAAAGTGCCTGATGCTTTGCCATGCGAATATTTATTTCTTTGGCCAATGATGCGTTTGACGCAACATTTGAGCCAAGGTATACAAAGTTATCTACATTCTCGATATCCTTACAATTGATTTTGATTGATTGTAAAATATTTTATCCTTGACTTAGAATTTTAGTCTTCTTAAGGCTTATAGTAAGGCCGAAATCCGAGCATGCCGAAGAAAACTGATTCAGCAGTGTCTGCAGGTCTTGGGCAGAGTGAGCCACGATAGCAGCATCGTCAGCAAATAAAAGATCACGTATGGTGACTTTCTTCAGATTTCGCTTAGCTCTTAGATTTAAAGGGTTGAAAAGGTGTCCGTCAGTTCTTGTATGAAGCTTGATTCCAGTAGTTATTGAATTAAAAGCATGCTTTAATAGCATCGAAAAGAAGATTCCAAACAAAGTTGGAGCAAGTACGCAGCCTTGCTTTACCCCACTTTTGATTTCAAATGAATCAGATACACTACCATCATATTGAATGGTTGCCCTTGTGTTTGTATGAAAAGACTTCACAATACTGAATAATTTTGGAGGACACCCAATTTTCAGCAGTATAGCATATAGTCCTTCTCTACTTACCAAGTCAAAGGCTTTAGTGAGGTCAATGAAAGCGATGTACAAAGGCATGTTCTGCTCATTATATTTCTCTTGTAACTGACGTACAGAAAAAATCATGTCGGTGGTAGATCTTTTAGACCTAAATCCACATTGAGACTCAGGATATACTCTTTCAGCCAGCTTCTGAATACGAGGAAGAACCACTCTTGCAAAAACTTTACCAGCAATCGCAAGAAGAAAAATTCCCCTGTAACTATTGCAGTCCGATCTGGAACCCTTGTTTTTATATAAGACTATGATCTTAGCATCACGCATGTCTTGTGGCACTATACCTTCTCTCCAACATTTGGCTAAAATATCATGTAAATGAGGTAACAAGCATGACTTACAATTGCGGACCAAGTCCGCTGGTATGCCGTCACTACCTGGAGCTTTCCACGGAGCCATCATATCAATGGCTTTACTGAGTTCTTCAGTAGTTGGTACGCTATCCAGGTCATCCATCATTAATAGACTATCCATTCTGTTAAGGGCATCATTAGTAACAATATTCTGTGTAGAATACAGAAGGGAAAAGTGTTGAACCCATCTACTCAACTGTTCATTCGTACTGTGTAAGATTTTACTAGTCTCAGATAACAAAGGTGATATTGACCTCTTTGTTGGTCCAACTGCTTTTCTTATTCCTTCGTAGACTGATTTGGTATCTCCTCTGTCAGCAGCAGCCTGAATACGGGCACTAGCCTTTAATCAAAACTCAGTAGCACATTTTCTAGCTGCCCTCCGAAAAATTTTTCTGGCTTCACGAAGTCTATTAAGACACGTGTTACTTGGGTCACGTTGATAATCAACATGAGCCTGTCGCTTTTTCTTTAAAAGAGGAGATAAAATATTGATAGTTTCTTCGAACCAGTCTTTGTTGGTATGTTTGTTCTTTCCAAAAGTTTCAAAGGCATTCTGATATATACTTTTTTCGATCCTAGACCAAGACTCAGAAGCAGATGTGTCCGACGAAGAGACAGATGGCATCAGAGTTGAGAACTTTTTGATATTTTCCTTGTCCCGCATTGCACCTACATTTAGTCAAACTTTACGAGATAAATTGTTTGAATTGTGCATGAACTTTTTTGAGATGTGCATTTTACAGCAGACCAAAGAATGATCGCTGTTGCAGTCTGCGCTTTGATATGATCTAGTTAACAGAACATCGTTAATACGATGGCGTCTCACTAAGATATGGTCTAATTGGTGCCAGTTTTTAGAAAGGGGATGTCTCCAAGATACTTTATGCTGCCATTTAGTTTTAAAAAATGAATTGGTAACACAGAGGTTCTGTTTATGACAAAACTCTAAAAGGCGTTGACCATTAGAATTCATTCTTCAAAAACCAAAATGTCCTAGACAGGAAGCCCAAGAGTCGTGATCAGATCCAACTCTTGCATTAAAATCACCCAGAATAACAAGTTGGTCGTTTTTTGGCAATTCATTCACTACGAGATTTAACTTTTCATAAAAAGTATCTTTAATTTGCTCGTCAGTGTATAGCGTATGCGCATATACACTAATAAGGGTCGCTGTTCCTTTTTTGTTGTGTAAACGTAGAGTAGCAATACGTTCGTTTCCGTCACCGACTTCTACATGTTGTAAGAGTGTATTCTTGACAGCAAAACCAACAACATATTCTTTACGTTCTTCAAAAGACTTACTAAACCAGAAGAAAGTAAATTTTTTTTTCTTTAATTGAGCCTTGACCAGCAAGGCGCGTTTCTTGAAGAGCTGCAATATCAACATTAAGACGAAGAAGTTCGTTATTTATAATAGCAGTTTTTCTTGCATCATTTATGTTTTCGGGGTCCATACCAGTAGTCATGGTACGAACGTTCCAGCTTCCCAGTTTAAGAGTGGGTCTCTTTTTAAGTTTATGTTTGTCAGGTGACATAGTTTCAGTTTACTTTTCACTTAAAGCTATCCCCATTCACCCAATGAAGAAGGTAAACTGTGGCGGAACAACACCTTATTGGCTGAGGGCTGCTCAGGTTAAGGCAGGCGGTGGTTGTTCAGTGGAACTAAACAATTCCTCCTACCGACGAATACGACCCCTGGCGCCTATCCTTTCGCCAAACAGGAATAGGCTTATCACCGGTAACTGCCGTTTTCCGTGTTGTGTCTTCGCGAAAAACCTGCGAAGCTGGAGTAAACCTCTCCAAGCACAAAGCCAGGGCATAACATTGAGATTCCATCTGTTGCCCATGCAGCAGGATCTCAATCTCCTTAGTGAGAAGAGCTCAGCGAAACAGCAAAGCTGATACAGCCAAGATTCATCATTGTCGCAAGAGCTGCCGGAATGACATTGAATACAAATCAGACCGCTTACGTGGCTCCGACTACGGCTTTTTGATCAGAGTTTTGCATTTCCTAGAAAAATAGAAGTACAGTTCTTCGGAGTTTCCTCTACCCCCGTGTTTAAGACTTTACCATGTCTGATTTTTCCTCAGGGTTTACTCCCGAAGCCTTTGCTTAGCAAAAAGCAACCACAAGGCAGTGGTGGTCGGCAAAGGTTTTACAGATCTGATGCTAAATCAGCTCCAACCCCAAGGGGAGATCATGAAAGTTCTTCAGGGATCTTCTGTGTCATCTTTGTGATCTTCTGTGTCATCTTTGTGATCTTCTGTGTCATCTTTGTGATAATCTTTGTGATAATCATATTTCGATTAATAATACCTTTCTTTTATTAAGAAAACCTTATTCAATATATTTGAATATATTTAATATATTGATTATTGATATTAATATTCATGTAATATATCATACAGCTAATTAAATTAACCTATTCGGTTAGGAATACTAGTTTTAAAGCATTAAAACTATTTTTGACGTCAAAATTGGCTGTTTAAGGCTAGCAATTAACATTGTTTATCGTAAATTATTAGAGTTATTTCATTTTTTGGTTATAATATTCTTTAGATATTTCCTACAGATGATTTATAAAACGATCTCGATTAAATATATTAGTTTTAAAGTACTAAAACTCTATTTGACGTCAAAATCGGCTGTTTAATTAGAAATACTTGGAATAAAGATTGTTTCTCGTACATTATTTGATTTATTATGATTTTTGGTTATAATACTTGTAATATTTCGTAAAGGTATATTTAATAAACGTCTTCAGGTAAAAATATTAGTTTTAATGTATTAAAACTCCTTCTGAGTTCGAAATCGGCTGTTCAAGACGAAATACATGCAATAAACATTGTTTACCGTATATTATTTGAGTTATTGCGATTTTAGGTTATATTATTCTTATAATTTTTCGTATAGCTATGTGAATAATTTTCTTTGGTTAGTAATCTAACTTTAAACATATTTAAACTACAATAGACGTTATTAAAGGCTGTTTCAACTAAAATACTTGTATTAAACACTTTTTAATGTAAACTATTTAAATTATTTTGATTATTGGTATAAATCTTCATGTAATATAACATACACCTAATTATATAAACCTATTCGTTTAGGAATATTAGTTTTGAAGTATTAAAACTCTTTTTGAATCAAAATCGGCTGTTTAAGACGAAATACTTGTAGTGAACATTGTTAATTGTAAATTATTTGACTTATTTCGATTTTTGATTATAATATTCTTGTAATATTTTGTACAGCTATGTTTATAAACTTCTTTGGTTAGTAATCTAACTTAAAACATATTAAAAGTACTATTGGCTTTATAAAAGGCTGTTTCAAACAAAATACTTGAATTAAACTATTTTTAACGTACATTATTTGAATTATTTTGATTATCGGTATTAATATTCTAATAATATATCATACAGCTAATTAAATAAATGTTTTTGGGTAAAAATATTAGTTTTAAAGTACTAAAACTCCTTTTGACGTCAAAATCGGCTGTAAAATACGAAATACTTAGAATAAACATTGTTTCTCGTACATTATTTGATTTATTATGATTTTTGGTTATAATACTTGTAATATTTCGTAAAGGTATATTTAATAAACGTCTTCAGGTAAAAATATTAGTTTTAATGTATTAAAACTCCTTCTGAGTTCAAAATCGGCTGTTCAAGACGAAATACATGCAATAAACATTGTTTACCGTATATTATTTGAGTTTTTGCGATTTTAAGTCATAATATTCTTGTAATTTTAGGTACAGCTATGTTTATAATATTCTTTGGTTAGTTATCTAACTTTAAACATATTGAAACTACAATAGACGTTATAAAAGGCTGTTTCAACCAAAATACTTGTATTAAACCCTTTTTAACGTAAATTATTTAAATTATTTTAATTATTGGTATAAATGTTCATGTAATATATCATACAGCTAATTAAATAAACCTATTCGGTTAGGATTGTTAGTTTTAAAGTATTAAAAGTCTTTTTGACGTCAAAATCGGCTGTTTAAAACGAAATACTTGCAATAAACATTGTTTATCGTACATTATTTGAGTTATTTCGAATTTTGGTTAAATTATTTTATTAATATTTTGTACAGGTTATTTAATAAATATCTTCGGTTAAAAATACTATTTTTGAATGATAAAAACTCCCTTTGACGTCAAAAACGACTGTTTAATACAAAATACTTGCAATAAACATTGTTTCTCGTACATTATATGATTTATTATAATTTTTGTTAATGATATTTTTCTAATATTTCGTAAAAGTAATATAATAAACGTCTTCGGTAAAAATATTAGTTTAATTGTATTAAAACTTCTTTTGAGTTCAAAATCGGCTGTTTATGACTCAATACTTGCAATAAACACTGTTTATCATATATTATTTGAGTTATTGCGATTTTAGGTTATAATATTCTTGTAATTTTTGTACAGCTATGTTTATAAACTTCTTTCGTTAGTAATCTAACTTTAAACTTATTAAAAGTACTATAGACGTTATAAAAGGCTGTTTCAAACAAAATACTTGTATTAAACTCTTTTTAACGTACACTATTTCAATTTTTTTGATTATTTGTATTTATATTTTATAATATATCATAAAGCTAATTAAATGAACCTATTCGGTTAGGAATATAAGTTTTAAAATTTTAAAACTCTTTTTAAGTTCAGAATCGGCAGTTTAAGACGAAATACTTGCAATAAACATTGTTTATCATACATTATTTGAATTATTTCAATTTTTGGTTATAATATTCTTGTAATTTTTCGTACAGCTATGTTTATAAACTTCTTTGGTTACTAATTTAAGTTTAAACATATTAAAAGTACTATAGACGTCATAAAAGGCTGTTTTAAACAAAACACTTGTATTAAACCCTTTTAAACGTACATTATTTTAATTATTTTAAATTATTGGTATTAAAATATTTTTATATATCATACAGCTGGTTAAATAAACGTTTTCGGGTAAAAATATTAGTTTTAAAGTACTAAAACTCTTTTTGATGTCAAAATCGGCTGTTTAATACGACATACTAGAAATAAACATTGTTTCTCGTACATCATATGATTTATTATGATTTTTGGTTATAATACTTGTAATAATTTTTAAAGGTAATTAAATAAACGTCTTGAGGTAAAATTATTAGTTTTAATGTATTAAAACTCCTTCTGAGTTCAAAATCGGCTGTTCAAGACTAAATACATGCAATAAACATTGTTTTCATTATAATATTTGAGTTTTTGCGATTTTAGTTCATAATATTCTTATAATTTTTGGTACAGCAATGTTAGTAATCTAACTTTTAACATATTTAAACTACAATAGACGTTATAAAAGGCTGTTTTAACCAAAATACTTATATTAAACTCTTTTTAACGTAAATTATTTTAATTATTTTGATTATTAATATAAAAATTCATGTATTATATCATACAGCTAATTAAATAAACCTATTCGGATAGGAATATTAGTTTTAAAGTACAAAAAGTCTTTTTGACGTCAAAATCGGCTTTTTAAGACGAAAGACTTGGATAAACTTAGTTTATCGTACATTATTTGAGTTATTGCGATTTTAGGTTATAATATTCTTGTAAATTTTTGTACAGCTATGTAAACAAACTTCTTTGGTTAGTCATCTAACTTTAAACATATTAAAACTACTACAGACGTTATAAATGCTGTTTCAACAAAAATACTTGTATTAAACCGTTTTTAACGTAAACTATTTAAATTATTTTGATTTTTGGTATGAATATATATGTTATATGTCATACATTAAATTAAATAAACCTATTCGTTTAGAAATAAAGGTTTTAAAGTATAAAAACTCCTTTCGACATCAAAAACGGCTGTTTAAGACAAGATACTTGTAAAAAACATTGTTTTTTGTATATTTTTCGATTTATTATGTTTTTTAATAATAATATTCTTGTAATATTCTGTACAGTTAATTTAATAAACGTCTTCGGGTAAATATATTAGTTTCAATGTATTTAAAACTCCTTTTGAGTTTAAAATCGGCTGTTTAGGACGAAACACTTGCAATAAACATTGTTTATTGTACATTATTCGAGTTATTTCAATTTTTTGTTATAATATTCATGTAAATTTTGTAACGGTATTTTAAAAAACGTCTTCGGTTAAAAATATTAGTTTTAAGTTATTAAAACTCCTTCCGACAACAAAATCGAGTGTTAAAGAAGAAATACTTGCAATAAACATTGTTTTTCGTCTATTATTTGAAATATGTCGATTTTTAGTTATTATATTCTTGTCATACTTCGTACATGTATTTTAATAAATGTTCTCAGTTAAAACTACTAGTATTAAGACTCCTTTTGAAGTCAAAATCGGCTGTTTAAGACGAAATACTTGCAATAAACATTGGTTATCGTACATTATTTGAGTTATTTCGATTTTTAGTTATAATATTATGGTAGTTTTTTGTACAGCTATGTTAATAAACTTTTTTAGTTAGTAATCTAAATTTAAACATATTGAAATTACTATAGACGTTATAAAAGGCTGTTTCGACTAAAATACTTGTATTAAACCCTTTTTAACGTACACTATTTGCATTATTTTGATTATTGATATTAATATTCATGTAATATATCATACAGCTAATTTATTGAACCTTTTTGGTTAGGAATATTTGTTTTAATGAATTAAAAACATTTTTGACGTCAAAATCGGCTGTTTAAGACGAAATACTTTTAATAAACATTGTTTATCATACACTATTTGATTTATTATGATTTTGTTAATAATATTCTTGTAATATTTCGTAAAAGTAATTTAATAAACGACTTTGGTTAAAAATACTAGTTTTCAAGTATTCAAACTAAACTAAAATTAAAGGATTAAAACTTCTTATGACGTTCAAATTGGCTGTTAAACACGAAATACTTCCAATTTAGATTGTATATCGTATATTATTTGAGTTATAACGATTTTTTGTATTAATATTATTGTAGTATTTCGTAAAAGTAATTCAATAAACGACTTTGGTTAAAAATATTTGTTTTAAAGTAATAAAACTCCTTTTCACGTCTAAATCGGCTGTTTAAGAAGAAAAACTTGCATTAAACATTGTTTATTGTTTTTTATTTGACTTAATTTGATTTTTGGTTATAATAATCTCGTAATTTTTCGTACAGCTTTGTTTATAAACTTCTTTGGTTAGTAATCTAATTTGAACCATATTAGAAGTACTATAGACGTTATAAAAGGCTGTTTCAACCAAAATATTTGTAATAAACCCTTTTTAACGTACACTCTTTGAATTATTTTGATTCTTGATATTTAAATTCATGTAATATATCACACAGCTAATTAAATGAACCTATTCGATTAGGAATATTAGTTTTAAAGTATAAAAACTCTTTTTAACGTCCAAATAGGCTGTTTAAAACAAAATATTTGCAATAAACATTGTTTATCGTACATTATTATTTCGAGTTTTAGTTATAATATTCTTGTAATATTTTGTACAGGTAACTAAATAAATACCTTTGTTTAAAAATACTATTTTTAAAATGAAATAACTCTTTTGACGTTAAAATCGGCTGTTTAAGACGATATACTTGTATCAACATTGTTTATAGTACATTATTACAAATATTATGATTTTTAGTAATAATATTCTTGTAATATATCATACAGCTAATAAAATAAACTTATTCGGTTGGGAATATTAGTTTCAACGTATTAAAACTCCTTTGACGTCAAAAACGGCTGTTTAAGACAAAATACTTGTAATAAACATTGTATCTCGTATATTATTTGATTTATTATGATTTTTGCTAATAATATTCTTGTAATATTTCGTAAAGGTAATTTAATAAATGTCTTTGGGTAAAAGTATTAGTTTCAATGTATTAAAACGCCTTTTGAGCTCAAAATCGGCTGTTTAAGACGAAATACTTGCAATAAACATTGTTTATCGTATATTATTTGAAGTATTGCGATTTTAGGTTATAATATTCTTGTAAATTTTCGTACAGCTTTGTTAATAATATTCTTTGGTTAGTAATCTAATTTTAAACATAATGAAACTACTAAAGACGTTATAAAAGGCTGTTTCAACCAAAATACTTGTATTATTTTCTTTTTAACGTACACTATTTAAATTATTTTGGTTATTGGTATTAATATTAATGTAATATATCATACAGCTAATTAAACAAACCTATTTGGTTAGGAATATTAGTTTTTAAGTATTAAAACTTCTTTAGACGTCAAAATCGGCTGTTTAAAACAAAATACTTGCAATAAACATTGTTTATCGTACATTATTTAAGTTATTTCGAATTTTGGTTATAATTTTCTTGTGATATTTTGTACAGGTAATTTAATAAATACCTTTGGTTAAAAATACTAGTTTTAAAGTAAAATAACTCATTTCGACATCAAAATCTGCTGTTTAAGACGAAATACTTGAATAAACATTGTTTTTCGTAATTATTACAGTTATTTTGATTTTTGGTATTAATATTCTTGTAATATATTATACAGCGAACTAAATAAACTTATTCGTTTAGGAATATTATTTTCAGTGTATTAAAACTACTTGTGAAGTCAAAAACGGCTGTTTAAGACAAAATACTTGCAATAAACATTGTTTATCGTAAATTATTTGATTTATTATGATTTTTAGTAATAATTTTATTGTAATGTTTAGTAAAGTTAATTTTATAAACGTCTTCGTATAAAAATATTAGTTCTAATGTATTAAAACTCCTTTGGAGTTCATAATCGGCTGTTTAAGACGAAAAACTTGCAATAAACATTGTTCATCGTATATTATTCGAGTTATTGCCGATATAGGATATAATATTCTTGTAATTTTTTGTACAGCTATGTTAATAAACTTCTTTGGTTAGTAATCAAACTTAAAACATATTAAAAGTACCATAGACGTAATAAAAGGCTGTTTCAAACAAAATACTTGTATTAAACGCTTTTTAATGTACATTACTTATATATTTTGATTATTAGTATTGATATTCAGTTAATATATCATAGAGTTTATTAGATAAACCTATTCGGTTAGAAATATTAGTTATAAAGTATTAAAACTTCTTTTGACGTCAAAATCGGCTGTTTAAGACGCAAAACTTGCAATAAACATTGTTTATCGTACATTATTTGAGTTATTTCGAACTTGGTTATTATATACTTGTAATATTTTGTATAGGTAATATAAAAAGTTTTTTTGTTTAAAAATACTCGTTTTAAAGTAAAAAAACTCCTTTTGACGTCAAAATTGGCTGACTAAGACGAAATACTTTCATAAACATTGTTTATTGTACATTATTATAGTTATTATAATTTTTGATATTAATATTCTTGTAATATATCATACAGCTAATTAAGTAAACTTATTTGGTTAGGAATATTAGTTTCAACGTATTAAAACTCCTTTTGAGTTCAAATTCGGCTGTTTATGACGAAATACTTGCAATAAATATTGTTTATCTAATAATATTTGAGTTATTGCGATTTTAGGTTATATTATTCTTATAATTTTTCGTACAGCTATTGAATAATTTTCTTTTGTTAGTAATCTAACTTTAAACATATTGAAACTACAATAGACGTTATTAAAGGCTGTTTCAACCAAAATACTTGTATTAAACACTTTTTAACGTAAACTATTTGTATTTTTTTGATTATTGGTATAAATCTTCATGTAATATATCATACACCTAATTAATTAAACCTATTTGGTTAGGAGTATTAGTTTTGAAGTATTAAAACTCTTTTAAAGTCAAAATCGGCTGTTAAAGACGAAATACTTGTAGTAAAAATTATTTATTGTAAATTATTTGTCTTATTTCGATTTTTGATTATAATATTCTTGTAAATTTTTGTACAGCTATGTTTATAAACTTCTTTGGTTAGTAATCTAACTTAAAACATATTAAAAGTACTATTGACTTTATAAAAGGTTGTTTCAAACAAAATACTTGAATTAGACAATTTTTAACGTACATTATTTGAATTATTTTGATTATCGGTATTAATATTCTAATAATATATCATACAGCAAATTAAATAAACGTTTTCGGGTAAAAATATTAGTTTTAAAGTACTAAAACTCCTTTTGACGTAAAAATCGACTGTAAAATACGAAATACTTGGAATAAACATTGTTTTTCGTATATCTTTGATTTATTATGATTTTTGGTTATAATACTTGTAATAATTTTTAAAGGTAATTTAATAAACGTCTACAGGTAAAGATATTAGTTTTAATGTATTAAAACTCCTTCTGAGTTCAAAATCGGCTGTTCAAGACGAAATACATGTAATAAACATTATTTAACGTATATTATTTGAGTTTTAGCGATTTTAGGTCATAATATTCTTGTAATTTTTGGTACAGCTATGTTAATAATATTCTTTGGTTAGTAATCTAACTTTAAACATATTGAAACTACAATAGACGTTATAAAAGGCTCTTTTAACCAAAATACTTGTATTAAACCGTTTTTAACGTAAATTATTTAAATTATTTTGATTATTGGTATAAATCTTCATGTAATATATCAAACAGCTAATTTAATAAACCTATTCGGTTGGGAATATTAGTTTCAATGTATTAAAACTTCTTTTGACGTCAAAAACGACTGATTAAAACAAATACTTGCAATAAACATTGTTTCTCGTACATTATATGATTTATTATAATTTTTGGTATGGTTTTCTTGTAATATTTCGTATAAGTAATTTAATAAACGTCTTGGGTAAAAATATTAGTTTTATTGTATTAAAACTTCTTTTAAGTTCAAAATCGGCTGTTTATGACGAAATACTTGCAATAAATACTGTTTATCATATATTATTTGAGTTATTGCGATTTTAGGTTATAATATTCTTGTAATTTTTCGTACAGATATGTTTATAAACTTCTTTCGTTAGTAATCTTACTTTAAACTTATTAAAAGTACTATAGACGTTATAAAAGGCTGTTTTAAACAAAATACTTGTAATTAACTCTTTTTAACGTACACTATTTTAATTATTTTGATTATTTGTATTTTTATTGCATCATACAGCTAATTAAATGAACCTATTCGGTTAGGGATATAAGTTTTAAAGTTTTAAAACTCTTTTTAAGTTCAATATCGGCCATTTAAGACGAAATACTTGCAATAAACATTGTTTATCGTACATTATTATAGTTATTTTGATTTTTGGTATTAAGATTCATGGAATATATCATACAGCTAATTAAATAAACGTTTTCGGTCAGTAATATTAGTTTTAAAGTATTAAAACTCTTTTTTACGTCAAAATCGGCTGTTTAAAACGAAATACTTGCAATAAACATTGTTTATCGTACATTATTAGAGTTTTTTCGAATTTTGGTTAAATTATTTTTTTAATATTTTGTACAGGTAATTTAATAAATATCTTTGGTTAAAAATACTATTTTTGAAGGATAAAAACTCCCTTTGACGTAAAAATCGGTTGTTTAAGACGAAATACTTGCATTAACATTGTTAATCGTACATTATTACATTATTTATGATTTTTGTATTAATATTCTTGTAATATATCATACAGCTAATTTAATAAACTTATTCGGTTGGGAATATTAGTTTCAACGTATTAAAACTCCTTTTGATGTCAAAAACGGCGGTTTAAGACAAAATACTTGTAATAAACATTGTTTCTCGTACATTAATTTGATTTATTATGATTTTTAGTAATAACATTCTTGTACGATTTCGTAAAGGTAATTTAATAAACGTCTTCGGGTAAAAATACTAGTTTTAATTAACTAAATCTCCTTTTGAGTTCAAAATCAGCTGTTTAAGACGAAATACTTGCAATAAACCTTGTTTATCGTAAATCATTTGAGTTAATGCGATTTTAGGTTATAATATTTTTGTAATTTTTTGTACAGCTATGTAAACAAACTTCTTTGGTTAGTCATCTAACTTTAAACTTATTGAAACTACTATAGACTTTATAAAAGGCTGTTTCAACCAAAATACTTGTATTAAACTCTTTTTAACGTACACTATTTAGATTATTTTAATTTTTGGTATAAATATTCGTTTAATATAACATACAGCTAATTAATTAAACCTATTCGTTTAGGAATATTAGTTTTGAAGTATTAAAACTCTTCTTGACTTTAAAAACGGCTGTTTAAGACAAAATATTTGCAATAACATTGTTTATTGTATATTATTTGATTTATTATGATTTTTTTGTAATAATTTTCATGTAATTTTTGATAAAGATAATTTAATAAACGTCTTCGGGTAAATATATTAGTTTCAATGTATTTAAAACTCCTACTGAGTTCAAAATCGGCTGTTTAGGACGAAACACTTGCAATAAACATTGTTTATCGTACATTATTCGAGTTAATTAGAATTTCGGTTATATTATTTTTGAATTATTTCGAACAGGTAATTTAATAAATTTTTTAAATTAAATTAGGTTAAAAATACTAGTTTTAAAGTATTAAACTACCTTTTGACGTCAAAACCGGCTGTTTAAGACGAAATAATTGCATGTACGTTTTTTATCGTATATTACTTGAGTTATTGCGATTTAAGGTTATAATATTCTTGAAATGTTTCGTACAGCTATGTTATAAACTTCTTCGTTCAGTAATCTAACTTTAAACGTAAAAAGTATAATTCAATAGCATTATTGTTATTATTCTTAAAATTAATTTAAAAAATCTCTTCTGGTAATAATATTAGTTTTAAAGTATTAAAACTCCTTTTGAGTTAAAAATCGGCTGTTTAGGACGAAACAGTTGCAATAAAAATTGTTTATCGTACATTATTCGACTTATTTCAATTTTTTGTTATAATATTCATGTAAATTTTGTAAAGGTATTTTAAAAAACGTCTTCGGTTGAAAATATTAGTTTTAAGTTATTAAAACTCCTTCCGACAACAAAATCGAGTGTTAAAGAAGAAATACTTGCAATAGGTATTGTTTTTCGTTTATTATTTGAAATATTTCGATTTTTGGTTATTATATTCTTGTCATACTTCGTACATGTATTTTAATAAATGTCCTCACTTAAAAATACTAGTATTAAAACTCCTTTTGACGTCAAAATCTGCTGTTTAAGACGAAATACTAGCAATAAACATTGTTTATCGTACATTATTTGAGTTATTTCGATATTTAGTTATAATATTATTGTAATTTTTTGTACATATATGTTAATAAACTTCTTTGGTTAGTAATCTAACTTTAAACATATTGAAACTACTAAAGACATTATAAAAGGCTGTTTCAACCAAAATACTTTTATTAAACCCTTTTTAACGTACACTATTTGCATTATTTTGATTATTGTTATTAATATTCATGTAATATATCATACAGCTAATTTATTGAACCTTTTTGGTTAGGAATATTTGTTTTAATAATTTAAAAACATTTTTGACGTCAAAATCGGCTGTTTAAGACGAAATACTTTGAATAAACATTGTTTATCATACACTATTTGATTTATTATGATTTTGTTAATAATATTCTTGTAATATTTCGTAAAAGTAATTTAATAAACGACTTTGGTTAAAAATACTAGTTTTCAAGTATTCAAACTAAACTAAAGTTAAAGGATTAAAACTTCTTATGACGTTCAAATTGGCTGTTAAAGACGAAATACTTCCAATTAAGATTGTATATCGTATATTATTTGAGTTATAACGATTTTTTTTTATTAATATTGTTGTAGTATTTCGTAAAAATAATTCAATAAACGACTTTCGTTAAAAATATTTGTTTTAATGTAATAAACTCCTTTTCACGTCTAAATCGGCTGTTTAAGAAGAAATACTTGCATTAAACATTGTTTATTGTTTATTATTTGACTTAATTTGATTTTTGGTTATAATATTCTCGTATTTTTTCGTACAGCTTTGTTTATAAACTTTTTTGGTTAGTAATCTAATTTAAACCATATTAGAAGTACTATAGACGCTGTAAAAGGCTGTTTCAGCCAAAATATTTGTAATAAACCCTTTTTAACGTACACTCTTTGAATTATTTTGATTATTGATATTTAAATTCATGTAATATATCAAACAGCTAATCAAATGAACCTATTCGGTTAGGAATATTAGTTTTAAAGTATAAAAACACTTTTTAACGTCCAAATAGGCTGTTTAAAACAAAATATTTGCAATAAACATTGTTTATCGTACATTATTATTTCGAGTTTTAGTTATAATATTCTTGTAATATTTTGTACAGGTAACTTAATAAATATCTTTGTTTAAAAATACTATTTTTAAAATGAAAAAACTCTTTTGACGTCAAAATCGGCTGTTTAAGACGATATACTTGTATCAACATTGTTTATAGTACATTATTACAAATATAATGATTTTTAGTAATAATATTCTTGTAATATATCATATTGCTAATAAAAAAAACTTATTCTGTTGGGAATATTAGTTTCAACGTATTAAAACTCCTTTTACGTCAAAAACGGCTGTTTAAGACAAAATACTTGTAATAAACATTGTATCTCGTATATTATTTGATTTATTATGATTTTTGCTAATAATGTTTTTGTAATATTTCGTAAAGGTAATTTAATAAACGTCTTTAGGTAAAAGTATTAGTTTCAATGTATTAAAACGCCTTTTGAGCTCAAAATCGGCTGTTCAAGACGAAATTTTGCAATAAACATTGTTTATCGTAAATTTTTTGAGGTTTTGCGATTTTAGGTTATAATATTCTTGTAAATTTTCGTACAGCTATGTTAATAATATTCTTTGGTTAGTAATCTAATTTTAAACATATTGAAACTACTAAAGACGTTATAAAAGGCTGTTTCAACCAAAATACTCGTATTATTTTTTTTTTAACGTACACTATTTCAATTATTTTGGTTATTGGTATTAATATTAATGTAATATATCATACAGCTTAATAAACAAACCTATTAGGTTAGGAATATTAGTTTTAAAGTATTAAAACGTCTTTAGACGTCAAAATCGGCTGTTTAAAACGAAATACTTGCAATAAACATTGTTTATCGTACATTATTTAAGTTATTTAAAATTTTGGTTATAATTTTCTTGTGATATTTTGTACAGGTAATTTAATAAATACCTTTGGTTAAAAATACTAGTTTAAAAGTAAAATAACTCATTTCGACATTAAAATCTGCTGTTTAAGACGAAATACTTGAATAAACATTGTTTTTCGTACATTATTACAGTTATTTTGATTTTTGGTATTAATATTCTTGTAATATATTATACAGCGAACTAAATAAACTTATTCGTTTGGGAATATCATTTTCAGTGTATTAAAACTACTTTTGACGTCAAAATAAGCTGTTTAAGACAAAATACTTGCAATAAACATTGTTTATCGTAAATTATTTGATTTATTATGAATTTTAGTAATAATTTTATCGTATTGTTAAGTAAAGTTAATTTAATAAACGCTTCGGTTAAAAATATTAGTTTAAATGTATTAAAACTCCATTCGAGTTCATAATCAGCTGTTTAAGACGAAATACTTGCAATAAACATTGTATATTGTAAATTATTTGTCTTATTTCGATTTTTGATTATAATATTCTTGTAATTTTTTGTACAGCTATGTTTATAAACTTCTTTGGTTAGTAATCTAACTTAAAACATATTAAAAGTACTATTGACTTTATAAAAGGTTGTTTCAAACAAAATACTTGAATTAGACAATTTTTAACGTACATTATTTGAATTATTTTGATTATCGGTATTAATATTCTAATAATATATCATACAGCTAATTAAATAAACGTTTTCGGGTGAAAATATTAGTTTTAAAGTACTAAAACTTGTTTTCACGTAAAATCGACTGTAAAATACGAAATACTCTGAATAAACATTGTTTCTCGTACATCTTTGATTTATTATGATTTTTGGTTATAATACTTGTATTATTTTGTAAAGGTAATTTAATAAACGTCTTCAGGTAAAGATATTAGTTTTAATGTATAAAAACTCCTTCCGAGTTCAAAATCGGCTGTTCAAGACGAAATACATGCAATAAATATTATTTACCGTATATTATTTGAGTATTTGCGATTTTAGGTCATAATATTCTTGTAATTTTTGGTACAGCAATGTTAATATTATTCTTTGGTTAGTAATTTAACTTTAAACATATTGAAACTACGATAGACGTTATAAAAGGCTCTTTCAACCAAAATACTTGTATTAAACCCTTTTTAAGGTAAATTGTTTAAATTATTTTGATTATTGGTATAAATATTCATGTAATATATCAAACAGCTAATTAAATAAACCTATTCGGTTGGGAATATTAGTTTCAATGTATCAAAACTCCTTTTTACGTCAAAAACAACTGTTTAAAATTGCAATAAACATTGTTTCTTGTACATTATATGATTTATTATATTTTTTGGTAATGAAATTCTTGTAATTTTTCGTAAAAGTAATTTAATAAACGTCTTGGGTAAAAATATTAGTTTTATTGTATTAAAACTTCTTTTAAGTTCAAAATCGGCTGTTTATGACGAAATACTTGCAATAAACACTGTTTATCATATATTATTTGAGTTATTGCGATTTTAGGTTATAATATTCTTGTAATTTTTCGTACTGCTATGTTTATAAACTTCTTTCGTTAGTAATCTTACTTTAAACTTATTAAAAGTACTATAGACGTTATAAAAAGCTGTTTTAAACAAAATACTTGTAATAAACTCTTTTTAACGTACACTATTTCAATTATTTTGATTATTTGTATTTTTATTGCATCATAAAGCTAATTAAATGAACCTATTCGGTTAGGAATATAAGTTTTAAAGTTTTAAAACTCTTTTTAAGTTCAATATCGGCCATTTAAGACGAAATACTTGCAATAAACATTGTGTATTATACATTAATTGACTTATTTCAATTTTTTGTTATAATATTCTTGTAATTTTTCGTACAGCTATGTTTATAAACTTCTTTGGTTACTAATCCAACTTTAAACAAATTTAAAGTACTATAGACGTCATAAAAGGCTGTTTTAAACAAAACACTTGTATTAAACCCTTTAAAACGTATATTATTTTAATTATTTTGATTATTGGTATTAAAATATTTATAATATATCATACAGCTAATTAAATAAACGTTTTCGGGTAAAAATATTAGTTCTAAAGTACTAAAACTCTTTTTGACGTCAAAATCGGCTGTTAAAGACAAAATACTTGCAATAAACAATGTTCATCGTATATTATTTAAGTAATTGCGACTATAGGATATAATATTCTTGTAATTTTTTGTACAGCTATGTGAATAATTTTCTTTGGTTAGTAATCTAACTTTAAACATATTTAAACTACTATAGACGTTATAAAATGTTGTTTAAACCAAAATACTTCTATTAAACCCTTTTTAACGTTCACTATTTGAATTATTTTTATTATTGGTATTAATATTTATGTAATACATCATACAGCTAATTAAATAAACTTATTCGGTTAGGAATATTAGTTATAAAGTACTAAAACTCTTTTTTACGACAAAATCGGCTGTTTAAAACGAATACTTGCAATAAACATTGTTTTTTGACATTATTACAGTTATTTTGATTTTTGGTATTAATATTCCTGTAATATATTATACAGCGAACTAAATAAACTTATCTATTTGGGAATATCATTTTCAGTGTATTAAAACTACTTTTGACGTCAAAAACGGCTGTTTAAGACAAAATACTTGCAATAAACATTGTTTATCGTAAATTATTTTATTTATTATGATTTTTAGTAATAATTTTATTGTAATGTTTAGTAAAGTTAATTTTATAAACGTCTTCGGTTAAAAATATTAGTTTTAATGTATTAAAACTTCTTTCGAGTTCATAATCGGCTGTTTAAAACGAAATACTTGCAATAAACATTGTTCATCGTATATTATTTGAGTTATTGCAATTATAGGATATAATATTCTTGTAATTTTTCGTACAGCTATGTTAATAAACTTCTTTGGTTAGTAATCAAACTTAAAACATATTAAAAGTACTAAAGACGTAATAAAAGGCTGTTTCAATAAAAATACTTGTATTAATCGCTTTTTAATGTACATTACTTATATAGTTTGATTATTAGTATTGATATTCAGTTAATATATCATAGAGTTAATTAGATAAACCTATTTGGTTAGAAATATTAGTTATAAAATATTAAAACTTCTTTTAACGTCAAAATCGGCTGTTTAAGACGCAAAACTTGCAATAAACATTGTTTCTCGTATATCTTTGATTTATTATGATTTTTGGTTATAATACTTGTAATAATTTGTAAAGATAATTTAATAAACGTTTTCAGGTAAAGATATTAGTTTTAATGTATTAAAACTCCTTCTGAGTTCAAAATCGGCTGTTCAAGACGAAATACATGCAATAAACATTATTTAACGTATATTATTTGAGTTTTTGCGATTTTAGGTCATAATATTCTTGTAATTTTTGGTACAGCTATGTTAATAATATTCTTTGGTTAGTAATCTAACTTTAAACATATTGAGACTACAATAGACGTTATAAAAGGCTCTTTCAACCAAAATACTTGTATTAAACCCTTTTTAACGTAAATTATTTAAATTATTTTGATTATTGGTATAAATATTCATGTAATATATTAAACAGCTAATTAAATAAACCTATTCGGTTGAGAATATTAGTTTCAATGTATTAAAACTTCTTTTGACGTCAAAAACGACTGATTAAAACAAAATACTTGCAATAAACATTGTTTCTCGTACATTATATGATTTATTATAATTTTTGGTATGGTTTTCTTGTAATATTTCGTATAAGTAATTTAATAAACGTCTTGGGTAAAAATATTAGTTTTATTGTATTATAACTTCTTTAAAGTTCAAAATCGGCTGTTTATGACGAAATACTTGCAATAAACACTGTTTATCATATATTATTTGAGTTATTGCGATTTTAGGTTATAATATTCTTGTAATTTTTCGTACAGATATGTTTATAAACTTCTTTCGTTACTAATCCAACTTTAAACAAATTTAAAGTACTATAGACGTCATAAAAGGCTGTTTTAAACAAAACACTTGTATTAAACCCTTTAAAACGTATATTATTTTAATTATTTTGATTATTGGTATTAAAATATTTATAATATATCATACAGCTAATTAAATAAACGTTTTCGGGTAAAAATATTAGTTCTAAAGTACTAAAACTCTTTTTGACGTCAAAATCGGCTGTTAAAGACAAAATACTTGCAATAAACAATGTTCATCGTATATTATTTAAGTAATTGCGACTATAGGATATAATATTCTTGTAATTTTTTGTACAGCTATGTGAATAATTTTCTTTGGTTAGTAATCTAACTTTAAACATATTTAAACTACTATAGACGTTATAAAATGTTGTTTAAACCAAAATACTTCTATTAAACCCTTTTTAACGTTCACTATTTGAATTATTTTTATTATTGGTATTAATATTTATGTAATACATCATACAGCTAATTAAATAAACTTATTCGGTTAGGAATATTAGTTTTAAAGTACTAAAACCCTTTTTTATGACTGTTTAAAACGAATACTTGCAATAAACATTGTTTTTCGTACATTATTACAGTTATTTTGATTTTTGGTATTAATATTCTTGTAATATATTATACAGCGAACTAAATAAACTTATTCGTTTGGGAATATCATTTTCAGTGTATTAAAACTACTTTTGACGTTAAAAACGGCTGTTTAAGACAAAATACTTGCAATAAACATTGTTTATCGTAAATTATTTACTTTATTATGATTTTTAGTAATAATTTTATTGTAATGTTTAGTAAAGTTAATTTTATAAACGTCTTCGGTTAAAAATATTAGTTTTAATGTATTAAAACTTCTTTCGAGTTCATAATCGGCTGTTTAAGACGAAATACTTGCAATAAACATTGTTCATCGTATATTATTTGAGTTATAGCGATTATAGGATATAATATTCTTGTAATTTTTCGTACAGCTATGTTAATAAACTTCTTTGGTTAGTAATCAAACTTAAAACATATTAAAAGTACTATAGACGTAATAAAAGGCTTTTTCAAACAAAAAACTTGTATTAAACGCTTTTTAATGTACATTACTTATATAGTTTGATTATTAGTATTGATATTCAGTTAATATATCATAGAGTTAATTAGATAAACCTATTCGGTTAGAAATATTAGTTATAAAGTATTAAAACTTCTTTTGACGTCAAAATCGGCTGTTTAAGACGCAAAACTTGCAATAAACATTGTTTATCGCACATTATTTGAGTTATTTCGAACTTGGTTATTATATACTTGTAATATTTGGTACAGGTAATATAATAAATATCTTTGTTTAAAAATACTCGTTTTAAAGTATAAAAACTCCTTTTGACGTCAAAATTGGCTGACTAAGACGAAATACTTGCATAAACATTGTTTATCGTACATTATTATAGTTATTATAATTTTTGATATTAATATTCCTGTAATATATCATACAGCTAATTAAGTAAACTTATTAGGTTAGGAATATTAGTTTCAACGTATTAAAACTCCTTTTGAGTTCAAATTCGGCTGTTTATGACGAAATACTTGCAATAAATATTGTTTATCGTATAATATTTGAGTTATTGCGATTTTAGGTTAGAATATTCTTATAATTTTCAGTACAGCTATGTGAATAATTTTCTTTGGTTAGTAATCTAACTTTAAACATATTGAAACTACAATAGACGTTATTAAAGGCTGTTTCAACCAAAATACTTATATTAAACACTTTTTAACGTAAACTATTAGTATTATTTTGATTATTGGTATAAATCTTCATGTAATATATCATACACCTAATTAAATAAACCTATTCGGTTAGGAATATTAGTTTTGAAGTATTAAAACTCTTTTGAAGTCAACATCGGCTGTTAAAGACGAAATACTTGTAGTAAAAA
This sequence comes from Thalia democratica, assembly GCF_965202585.1. Classification (NCBI taxonomy): domain Eukaryota; kingdom Metazoa; phylum Chordata; class Thaliacea; order Salpida; family Salpidae; genus Thalia; species Thalia democratica. Next base: position 51,288,732 of record NC_139169.1, on the reverse strand, counting down.
TTGTTTATTGTAAATTATTTGTCTTATTTCGATTTTTGATTATAATATTCTTGTAAATTTTTGTACAGCTATGTTTATAAACTTCTTTGGTTAGTAATCTAACTTAAAACATATTAAAAGTAATATTGACTTTATAAAAGGTTCTTTCAAACAAAATACTTGAATTAGACAATTTTTAACGTACATTATTTGAATTATTTTGATTATCGGTATTAATATTCTAATAATATATCATACAGCTAATTAAATAAACGTTTTCGGGTAAAAATATTAGTTTTAAAGTACTAAAACTCCTTTTGACGTAAAATTCGACTGTAAAATACGAAATACTTGGAGTAAACATTGTTTCTCGTACATCTTTGATTTATTATGATTTTTGGTTATAATACTTGTAATATTTAGTAAATGTAATTTAATAAACGTCTTCAGGTAAAAATATTAATTTTAATGTATTAAAACTCCTTCTGAATTCAAAATCGGCTGTTCAAGACGAAAAATATGAAGTAAACATTGTTTATCGTATAATATTTGAGTTTTTGCAATTTTAGTTCATAATATTCTTGTAATTTTTGGTACAGCAATGTTAATAATATTCTTTGGTTAGTAATATAACTTAAAACATATTGAAACTACAACAGACGTTATAAAAGGCTGTTTCAACCAAAATACTTGTATTAAACCGTTTTTAACTTAAATAATTTAAATTATTTTGATTATTGGTATAAATAATCATGTAATATACCATACAGCTAATTAAGTAAACCTATTCGGTTAGGAATATTAGTTTTAAAGTATTAAAAGTCTTTTTGACGTCAAAATCGGCTGTTTAAGACGAAATACTTGGATAAACATTGTTTATTGTAAATTATTTGATTTATTATGATTTTTAGTAAAAATATTTTTGTAATATTTCGTAAAGTTATTTTAATAAACATCTTGGGTAAAAATATTAGTTTTAATGTAGTAAAACTTCTTTTGACTTCAATATCGGCTGTTTATGACATAATACTTGCAATAAACATTGTTCATCGTATATTATTTAAGTAATTGCGATTATAGGATATAATATTCTTGTAATTTTTTGTACAGCTATGTGAATTATTTTCTTTGGTTAGTAATCTAACTTTAAAAATATTTAAACTACTATAGACGTTATAAAATGTTGTTTAAACCAAAATACTTCTATTAAACCCTTTTTAACGTTCACTATTTGAATTATTTTTATTATTGGTATTAATATTTATGTAATACATCATACAGCTAATTAAATAAACTTATTCGGTTAGGAATATTAGTTATAAAGTACTAAAACTCTTTTTTACGACAAAATCGGCTGTTTAAAACGAATACTTGCAATAAACATTGTTTTTTGACATTATTACAGTTATTTTGATTTTTGGTATTAATATTCCTGTAATATATTATACAGCGAACTAAATAAACTTATCTGTTTGGGAATATCATTTTCAGTGTATTAAAACTACTTTTGACGTCAAAAACGGCTGTTTAAGACAAAATACTTGCAATAAACATTGTTTATCGTAAATTATTTTATTTATTATGATTTTTAGTAATAATTTTATTGTAATGTTTAGTAAAGTTAATTTTATAAACGTCTTCGGTTAAAAATATTAGTTTTAATGTATTAAAACTTCTTTCGAGTTCATAATCGGCTGTTTAAAACGAAATACTTGCAATAAACATTGTTCATCGTATATTATTTGAGTTATTGCAATTATAGGATATAATATTCTTGTAATTTTTCGTACAGCTATGTTAATAAACTTCTTTGGTTAGTAATCAAACTTAAAACATATTAAAAGTACTATAGACGTAATAAAAGGCTGTTTCAATAAAAATACTTGTATTAATCGCTTTTTAATGTACATTACTTATATAGTTTGATTATTAGTATTGATATTCAGTTAATATATCATAGAGTTAATTAGATAAACCTATTTGGTTAGAAATATTAGTTATAAAGTATTAAAACTTCTTTTAACGTCAAAATCGGCTGTTTAAGACGCAAAACTTGCAATAAACATTGTTTCTCGTATATCTTTGATTTATTATGATTTTTGGTTATAATACTTGTAATAATTTGTAAAGGTAATTTAATAAACGTTTTCAGGTAAAGATATTAGTTTTAATGTATTAAAACTCCTTCTGAGTTCAAAATCGGCTGTTCAAGACGAAATACATGCAATAAACATTATTTAACGTATATTATTTGAGTATTTGCAATTTTAGGTCATAATATTCTTCTAATTTTTGGTACAGCTATGTTAATAATATTCTTTGGTTAGTAATCTAACTTTAAACATATTGAGACTACAATAGACGTTATAAAAGGCTCTTTCAACCAAAATACTTGTATTAAACCCTTTTTAACGTAAATTATTTAAATTATTTTGATTATTGGTATAAATATTCATGTAATATACTAAACAGCTAATTAAATAAACCTATTCGGTTGAGAATATTAGTTTCAATGTATTAAAACTTCTTTTGACGTCAAAAACGACTGATTAAAACAAAATACTTGCAATAAACATTGTTTCTCGTACATTATATGATTTATTATAATTTTTGGTATGGTTTTCTTGTAATATTTCGTATAAGTAATTTAATAAACGTCTTGGGTAAAAATATTAGTTTTATTGTATTATAACTTCTTCAAAGTTCAAAATCGGCTGTTTATGACGAAATACTTGCAATAAACACTGTTTATCATATATTATTTGAGTTATTGCGATTTTAGGTTATAATATTCTTGTAATTTTTCGTACAGATATGTTTATAAACTTCTTTCGTTAGTAATCTTACTTTAAACTTATTAAAAGTACTATAGACGTTATAAAAGGCTGTTTTAAACAAAATACTTGTAATAAACTCTTTTTAACGTACACTATTTCAATTATTTTGATAATTTGTATTTTTATTGCATCATACAGCTAATTAAATGAACCTATTCGGTTAGGAATATAAGTTTAAAAGTTTTAAAACTCTTTTTAAGTTCAATATCGGCCATTTAAGACGAAATACTTGCAATAAACATTGTGTATCATACATTAATTGACTTATTTCAATTTTTTTTAAATAATATTCTTGTAATTTTTCGTACAGCTATGTCTATAAACTTCTTTGGCTACTAATCCAACTTTAAACAAATTAAAAGTACTATAGACGTCATAAAAGGCTGTTTTAAACAAAACACTTGTATTAAACCCTTTTAAACGTATATTATTTTAATTAATTTGATCATTGGTATTAAAATATTTATAATATAGCATACAGCTAATTAAATAAACGTTTTCGGGTAAAAATATTAGTTTAAAAGTACTAAAACTCTTTTTTACGTCAAATCGGCTGTTTAATACGAAATACTTGGAATAAACATTGTTTCTCGTACATCTTTGATTTATTATGATTTTTGGTTATAATACTTGTAATATTTTGTAAAGGTAATTTAATAAACGTCTTCAGGTAAAAATATCAATTTTTCATGTATTAAAACTCCTTTTGAGTTCAAATTCGGCTGTTCAAGACGAAAAACATGAAGTAAACATTATTTATCGTATATTATTTAAGTTTTTGCAATTTTAGTTCATAATATTCTTGTAATTTTTGGTACAGCAATGTTAATTATATTCTTTGGTTAGTAATCTAACTTTAAACATATTGAAACTACAATAGACGTTATAAAAGGCTGTTTCAACCAAAATACTTGTATTAAACCCTTTTTAACTTAAATTATTTAAATTATCTTGATTATTGGTATAAATAATCATGTAATATATCATACAGCTAAATAAGTAAACCTATTCGGTTAGGAATGTTAGTTTTAAAGTATTAAAAGTCTTTTTGACGTCAAAATCGGCTGTTTAAGACGAAATACTTGGATAAACATTGTTTATCGTACATTATTATAGTTATTTTGATTTTTGGTATTAAGATTCATGGAATATATAATACAGCTAATTAAATAAACGTTTTCGGTTAGTAATATTAATTTTAAAGTATTAAAACTCTTTTTTACGTCAAAATCGGCTGTTTAAAACGAAATACTTGCAATAAACATTGTTTATCGTACATTATTAGAGTTTTTTCGAATTTTGGTTAAATTATTTTTTTAATTATTTGTACAGGTAATTTAAAAAATATCTTCGGTTAAAAATACTATTTTTAAAGGATAAAAACTCCCTTTGACGTAAAAATCGGCTGTTTAAGACGAAATACTTGCATTAACATTGTTAATCGTACATTATTACATTATTTATGATTTTTGTATTAATATTCTTGTAATATATCATACAGCTAATTTAATAAACTTATTCGGTTGGGAATATTAGTTTCAACGTATTAAAACTCCTTTTGATGTCAAAAACGGCTGTTTAAGAGAAAATACTTGTAATAAACATTGTTTCTCGTACATTAATTTGATTTATTATGATTTTTAGTAATAACATTCTTGTACGATTTCGTAATGGTAATTTAATAAACGTCTTCGGGTAAAAATACTAGTTTTAATTAACTAAATCTCCTTTTGAGTTCAAAATCGGCTGTTTAAGACGAAATACTTGAAATAAACCTTATTTATCGTAAATCATTTGAGTTAATGCGATTTTAGGTTATAATATTTTTGTAATTTTTTGTACAGCTATATTAATAATATTATTTAGTTAGTAATCTAACTTTAAACCTATTGAAACTACTATAGACGTTATAAAAGGCTGTTTCAACCAAAATACTTGTATTACACTCTTTTTAACGTACACTATTTAGATTATTTTAATCTTTGGTATAAATATTCATGTAATATATCATACAGCTAATTAATTAAACCTATTCGTTTAGGAATATTAGTTTTGAAGTATTAAAACTCTTTTTGAATTTAAAAACGGCTGTTTAAGACAAAATATTTGCAATAACATTGTTTATTGTATATTATTTGATTTACTATGATTTTTTTGTAATAATTTTCATGTAATTTTTGATAAAGATAATTTAATAAACGTCTTGGGTAAATATATTAGTTTCAATGTATTTAAAACTCCTTTTGAGTTCAAAATCTGCTGTTTAGGATGAAACACTTGCAATAAACATTGTTTATCGTACATTATTCGAGTTAATTAGAATTTCGGTTTTATTATTTTTGAATTATTTCGAACAGGTAATTTAATAAATGTCTTAAATTAAATTAGGTTAAAAATACTAGTTTTAAAGTATTAAACTACCTTTTGACGTCAAAACCGGCTGTTTAAGACGAAATAATTGCATGAACATTTTTTATCGTATATTATTTGAGTTATTGCGATTTAAGGTTATAATATTCTTGAAATGTTTCGTACAGCTATGTTTATAAACTTCTTCGTTCAGTAATCTAACTTTAAACGTATTAAAAGTATAATTCAATAGCATTATTGTTATAAATCTTAAAATTAATTTAAAAAATGTCTTCTGGTAATAGTATTAGTTTTAAAGTATTAAAACTCCTTTTGAGTTAAAAATCGGCTGTTTAGGACGAAACACTTGCAATAAAAATTGTTTATCGTACATTGTTCGAGTTATTTAAATTTTTTGTTATAATATTCATGTAAATTTTGTAAAGGTATTTTAAAAAACGTCTTCGGTTTAAAATATTAGTTTTAAATTATTAAAACTCCTTCCTACAACAAAATCGAGTGTTAAAGAAGAAATACTTGCAATAAGTATGGTTGTTCGTTTATTATTTGAAATATTTCGATTTTTGGTTATTATATTCTTGGCATACTTCGTACATGTATTTTAATAAATGTCCTCACTTAAAAATACTTGTATTAAAACTCCTTTTGACGTCAAAATCTGCTGTTTAAGACGAAATACTAGCAATAAACAATGTTTATCGTACATTATTTGAGTTATTTCGATATTTAGTTATAATATTAATGTATTTTTTTGTACATCTATGTTAATAAACTTCTTTGGTTAGTAATCTAACTTTAAACATATTGAAACTACTAAAGACGTTATAAAAGGCTGTTTCGACCAAAATACTTGTATTAAACCCTTTTTAACGTACACTATTTGCATTATTTTGATTATTGTTATTAATATTCATGTAATATATCATACAGCTAATTTATTGAACCATTTTGGTTAGGAATATTTGTTTTAATGAATTAAAAACATTTTTGACGTCAAAATCGGCTGTTTAAGACGAAATACTTTGAATAAACATTGTTTATCATACACTATTTGATTTATTATAATTTTGTTAATAATATTCTTGTAATATTTCGTAAAAGTAATTTAATAAACGACTTTGGTTAAAAATACTAGTTTTCAAGTATTCAAACTAAACTAAAATTAAAGGATTAAAACTTCTTATGACGTTCAAATTGGCTGTTAAAGACGAAATACTTCCAATTAAGATTGTATATCGTATATTATTTGAGTTATAACGATTTTTTTATATTAATATTATCGTAGTATTTCGTAAAAATAATTCAATAAACAACTTTGGTTAAAAATATTTGTTTTAATGTAATAAACTTCTTTTCACGTCTAAATCGGCTGTTTAAGAAGAAATACTTACATTAAACATTGTTTATTGTTTATTATTTGACTTAATTTGATTTTTGGTTATAATATTCTCGTATTTTTTCGTACAGCTTTGTTTATAAACTTCTTTGGTTAGTAATCTAATTTGAACAATATTAGAAGTACTATAGACGTTGTAAAAGGCTGTTTCAGCCAAAATATTTGTAATAAACTCTTTTTAACGTAAACTCTTTGAATTATTTTGATTATTGATATTTAAATTCATGTAATATATCACACAGCTAATCAAATGAACCTATTAGGTTAAGAATATTAGTTTTAAAGTATTAAAACTTCTTTAGACGTCAAAATCGGCTGTTTAAAACGAAATACTTGCAATAAACATTGTTTATCGTACATTATTTAAGTTATTTAAAATTTTGGTTATAATTTTTTTGTGATATTTTGTACAGGTAATTTAATAAATACCTTTGGTTAAAAATACTGGTTTTAAAGTAAAATAACTCATTTCGACATTAAAATCTGCTGTTTAAGACGAAATACTTGAATAAACATTGTTTTTCGTACATTATTACAGTTATTTTGATTTTTGGTATTAATATTCTTGTAATATATTATACAGCGAACTAAATAAACTTATTCGTTTGGGAATATCATTTTCAGTGTATTAAAACTACTTTTGACGTCAAAAACGGCTGTTTAAGACAAAATACTTGCAATAAACATTGTTTATCGTAAATTATTTGATTTATTATGTATTTTAGTAATAATTTTATTGTTATGTTTAGTAAAGTTAATTTAATAAACGCTTCGGTTTAAAATATTAGTTTTAATGTATTAAAACTCCATTGGAGTTCATAATCAGCTGTTTAAGACGAAATACTTGCAATAAACATTGTTTATTGTAAATTATTTGTCTTATTTCGATTTTTGATTATAATATTCTTGTAATTTTTTGTACAGCTATGTTTATAAACTTCTTTGGTTAGTAATCTAACTTAAAACATATTAAAAGTACTATTGACTTTATAAAAGGCTGTTTCAAACAAAATACTTGAATTAGACAATTTTTAACGTACATTATTTGAATTATTTTGATTATCAGTATTAATATTCTAATAATATATCATACAGCTAATTAAATAAACGTTTTCGGGTAAAAATATTAGTTTTAAAGTACTAAAACTCGTTTTGACGTAAAATCGACTGTAAAATACGAAATACTTGGAATAAACATTGTTTCTCGTACATCTTTGATTTATTATGATTTTTGGTTATAATACTTGTAATATTTTGTAAAGGTAATTTAATAAACGTCTTCAGGTAAAGATATTAGTTTTAATGTATTAAAACTCCTTCTGAGTTCAAAATCGGCTGTTCAAGACGAAATACATGCAATAAATATTATTTACCGTATAATATTTGTGTATTTGCGATTTTAGGTCATAATATTCTTGTAATTTTTGGTACAGCTATGTTAATATTTTTCTTTGGTTAGTAATCTAACTTTCAACATATCGAAACTACGATAGACGTTATAAAAGGCTCTTTCAACCAAAATACTTGTATTATACACTTTTTAAGGTAAATTGTTTAAATTATTTTGAGTATTGGTATAAATATTCATGTAATATATCAAACAGCTAATTAAATAAACCTATTCGGTTGGGAATATTAGTTTCAATGTATCAAAACTCCTTTTGACGTCAAAAACGACTGTTTAAAATTGCAATAAACATTGTTTCTTGTACATTATATGATTTATTATATTTTTTGGTAATGATATTCTTGTAATATTTCGTAAAAGTAATTTAATAAACGTTTTGGGTAAAAATATTAGTTTTATTGTATTAAAACTTCTTTTAAGTTCAAAATCGGCTGTTTATGACGAAATACTTGCAATAAACACTGTTTATCATATATTATTTGAGTTATTGCGATTTTAGGTTATTATATTCTTGTAATTTTTCGTACAGCTATGTTTATAAACTTCTTTCGTTAGTAATCTTACTTTAAACTTATTAAAAGTACTATAGACGTTATAAAAAGCTGTTTTAAACAAAATACTTGTAATAAACTCTTTTTAACGTACACTTTTTCAATTATTTTGATTATTTGTATTTTTATTGCATCATAAAGCTAATTAAATGAACCTATTCGGTTAGGAATATAAGTTTTAAAGTTTTAAAACTCTTTTTAAGTTCAATATCGGCCATTTAAGACGAAATACTTGCAATAAACATTGTGTATCATACATTAATTGACTTATTTTAATTTTTTGTAATAATATTCTTGTAATTTTTCGTACAGCTATGTTTATAAACTTCTTTGGTTACTAATCCAACTTTAAACAAATTTCAAGTACTATAGACGTCATAAAAGGCTGTTTTAAACAAAACATAATAAAAGGCTCGTTTGGGAATATCATTTTTAGTGTATTAAGACTACTTTTGACGTTAAAAACGGCTGTTTAAGACAAAATACTTGCAATAAACATTGTTTATCGTAAATTATTTACCTTATTATGATTTTTTGTAATAATTTTATTGTAATGTTTAGTAAAGTTAATTTTATAAACGTCTTCGGTTAAAAATATTAGTTTTAATGTATTAAAACTTCTTTCGAGTTCATAATCGGCTGTTAAAGACGAAATACTTGCAATAAACATTGTTCATCGCATATTATTTAAGTTATAGCGATTATAGTATATAATATTCTTGTGATTTTTCGTACAGCTATGTTAATAAACTTCTTTGGTTAGTAATCAAACTTAAAACATATCAAAAGTACTATAGACGTAATAAAAGGCTGTTTCAAACAAAATACTTGTATTAAACGCTTTTTAATGTACATTACTTATATAGTTTGATTATTAGTATTGATATTCAGTTAATATATCATAGAGTTAATTAGATAAACCTATTCGGTTAGAAATATTAGTTATAAAGTATTAAAACTTCTTTTGACGTAAAAATCGACTGTAAAATACGAAATACTTGGAATAAACATTGTTTCTCGTACATCTTTGATTTATTATGATTTTTGGTTATAATATTTGTAATATTTTGTAAAGGTAGTTTAATAAACGTCTTCATGTAAAAATATTAATTTTAATGTATTAAAACTCCTTTTGAGTTCAAAATCGGCTGTTCAAGACGAAAAACATGAAGTAAACATTGTTTATCGTATATTATTTGAGTTTTGGCAATTTTAGTTCATAATATTCTTGTAATTTTTGGTACAGCAATGTAAATAATATTCTTTGGTTAGTAATCTAACTTTAAACATATTGAAACTACAACAGACGTTATAAAAGGCTGTTTCAACCAAAATTCTTGTATTAAACCATTTTTAACTTAAATTATTTAAATTATTTTGATTATTGGTATAAATAATCATGTAATATATCCTACAGCTAATTAAGTAAACCTATTCGGTTGGGAATATTAGTTTTAAAGTATTAAAAGTCTTTTTGACGTTAAAATCGGCTGTTTAAGACGAAATACTCGGATAAACATTGTTTATTGTAAATTATTTGATTTATTATGATTTTTAGTAAAAATATTTTTGTAATATTTCGTAAAGTTAATTTAATAAACGTCTTTGGGTAAAAATATTAGTTTTAATGTAGTAAAACTCCTTTTGAGTTCAATATCGGCTTCTCAAGACAAAATACTTGCAATAAACATTGTTCATCGTATATTATTTAAGTAATTGCGATTATAGGATATAATATTCTTGTAATTTTTTGTACAGCTGTGTGAATTATTTTCTTTGGTTAGTAATCTAACTTTAAACATATTTAAACTACTATAGACGTTATAAAGTGTTGTTTAAACCAAAATACTTCTATTAAACCCTTTTTAACGTTCACTATTTGAATTATTTTTATTATTGGTATTAATATTTATGTAATACATCATACAGCTAATTAATTAAACTTATTCGGTTAAGAATATTAGTTTGAAAGTATTAAAACCCTTTTTTACGACAAAATCGGCTGTTTAAAACGAATACTTGCAATAAACATTGTTTATCTTACATTATGTGAGTTTTTCGAATTTTGGTTATAATATTCTTGTAAAATTTTGTATAGGTAATTTTATAAATATCTTCGATTAAAAATACTAGTTTTAAAGTATAAAAACTCCGTTTGACGTCAAAATCGGCTGTTTAAACGAAATACTTGCATAATCATTGTTTATCGTACATTATTACATTTATTATGATTTAAAAAATTAATTTTCTTGTAATATATCATACAGTTAATTAAATAAACTAATTTGGTTGGGAATATTAGTTTTAACGTAATAAAATTCCTTTTGACGTCAAAAACGGCTGTTTATGACAAAATACTTGTAATAAACATTGTTTCTCGTACATTATTAAATTTATTATGATTTTTGGTAATAATATTCTTGTAATATTTTGAAAAGGAAATTTAATAAACGGCTATGGGTTGAAAATATTAGTTTTAATGTATTAAATCTTCTTTTGAGTTCAAAATTGGCTGTTTAAGACGAAATACTTTCAATAAATTTTTTAAATCGTAAATTATTTGAGTTATTGCGATTTTAGGTAATTATTATATATAATAATATTCTTGTAATTTTTCGTACAGCTATGTTAATAATATTATTTAGTTAGTAATCTAACTTTAAACATATTGACATATACTATAGACGTTATAAAAGGCTGTTTCAACCAAAATACTTGTATTAAACCCTTTTTAACGTACACTATTCGCATTATTTTGATTATTGATATTTAAATTTATGTAATATATCATACAGCTAACTAAATAAACCTATTTGGTTAGGAATATTAGTTTTAAAGTATTAGAACTCTTTTTGAAGTCAAAATCGGTTGTTTAAAACGAAATACTTTCAATAAACATTGTTTATCGTACATTTTTAAGTTATTTCTAGTTTCTGTTTCAATATTTTTGTAATATTTTGTACAGGTAATTTGATAGGTATCTTCGGTAAAAAACATTATTTTTAAAATTTAAAATCTCCTTTTGACGTCATAATCGGCTAAATACGACGAAATACTTGCATAAACATTTTTGTCGTACATTATTACAAATATTATGATTTTTGAATTAATGTTCTTGTGATATATCATACAACTAATTAAATAAACTTATTCGGTAAGGAATATTAGTTTCAACGTATTAAAAGTCTTTTGACGTCAAAAACGGCTGTTTAATACAAAATACTTGTAATAAACATTGTTTGTCGTATATTATTTGATTTATTATGATTTTTGGTAATAAAATTTTTGTAATATTTTGTTAAGGTAATTTAGTAAACGTCTTCGGGTAAAAGTACTAGTTTCAATGTATTAAAACTGCTTTTTAGCTCAAATCGGCTGTTTAAAACGAAATATTGCAATAAACATTGTTTATCGTATATCATTGAGTTAATGCGATTCTAGGTTATAATATTCTTGTATTTTTTCGTACAGCTAAGTTTAAAAAATTGTTTAGTTAGTAATTTACTTTTAAACATATTAAAACTACTATAGACGTTATAATAGGCTGTTTCAACCAAAATAATTGTATTAAATCCTTTTTAATGTACACTATTTAAATTATTTTGATTATAGGTATTAATATTCATGTAATATAACATACAGCTAATTAAATAAACCTATTCGATTAGGAATATTAGTTTTAAAGTATTAAAACTCTTTTTTACATCAAAATCAGCTGTTTAAAACGAAATACTTGCAATAAACATTGTTTATCGTACATTATTTGAGTTATTTCGAACTTTGGTTATAATATTTTTGTAATATTTTGTACAGGTAATTTAATAAATATCTTCGGTTAAAAATACTATTTTAAAGTATAAAAACTCCTTTTGACGTCAAAATTGGCTGTTTAAGACGGAATACTTGCATAAACATTATTTATCATACATTATTACATTAATTATGATTTTTGTATTAATATTCTTGTAATATATCATACAGCTAATTAAATAAACTTATTCGGTTTGGAATATTAGTATCAACGTATTAAAAGTCTTTTGACGTCAAAAACGGCTGTTTAAGACGAAATACTTGCAATAAAGCTTGTTTATCGTAAATTTTTTGAGTTATTGCGATTTTAGGTTATAATATTTTTGTAATTTTTCGTACAGCTATGTTAATAATATTATTTGGTTAGTGATCTAACTTTGAACATATTGAAACTACTTATACGTTATAAAAGGCTAATTCAACTAAAATACTTGTTTTAAACCCTTTTTAACGTACATTATTTAAATTATTTTGATAATTGTTATTAATATTCATGTAATATATCATACAGCTAATTAAATTTACCTATTCAGTTACGCATATTAGTCTTAAAGTATTAAAACTCCGTTTGACGTCAAATCGGCTGTTTTAGATGCAATACTTTCAATAAACATTGTTTATCGTACATTATTTAAGTTATTTCGAATTTTGGTTTTAATATTCTTCTTATATTTTGTACAGGTAATTTAATAAATATCTTTGGTTAAAAATACTAGTTTTAAAGTTTAAAAATTCCTTTTGACGTCAGAATCGGCTGATTATGACGAAATACTTGCATAAACATTGTTTATCGTACATTATTTGAGTTATTTCAATTTTTGGTTATAATATTCTTGTAACTTTTGTAAAGGTATTTTAATAAACGTCTTCAGTTGAAAATATTAGTTTTAAAGTATTAAAAATCCCCTCCACGTCAAAATCGAGCGTTTAAGAAGAAATACTTGCATAAAGCATTGTTTTAATTTATTATTTAAGTTATTTCAATTTTTAGTTTATCATTGTCATACTTCGTACGTGTAATTTAATAAACGTCTTCGGTTAAAAATACTAGTATTAAAACTCCTTTTGACGTCTAAATCGGCTGTTTAAGACGAAATACTTGCAATAAACATTGTTCACATTTTATTATTTGAGTTATTTCGATTTTTGGTAATAATATTTTGGTAATATTTCATAAAATAAATTAAAATAATTCCTTCGGTTATTTCAACTATTTAGATTATTGGTATAAATAATCTTATAATATATCATACAGCTAATTAAATAAACCTATTCGCTCAGGAATATTAGTTTAATCGTCAAAATCGGCTGTTTAAGACGAAATACTTGCAATTAACATTGTCTATCATACATTATTTGATTTATTTCGAATTTTGGTTATAATATTCTTCTAATATTTAATAAGGTAATATAATAAATATATTTGAATAAAAATACTAGTTTTAAAGTTCAAAAACTACTTTTGACGTCAAAAGTAGCTGTTTAAGACGAAATACTTGTATAAACATTGCTTATCGTACAATATTACAGTTATTATGACTTTTGGTATTAATAATTTGTAATTAATAATACAGCTAATTAATCAAACTTATTCGGTTGAGAATATTAGTTTTAACGTATTAAAACTCCTCTAACGTCAAAAAAGGCTCTTTAAGACAATATACTTGCAATAAACATTGTTTATCGTGCATTATTTGATTTATTATGATTTTTGGTAATAATATTCTTCTAATATTTCGTAAAAGTAATATAATAAACGTCTTCGGGTGAAAATATTAGTTTTAATGTATTAAAACTCCTTTTGAGTTGAAAATCGACTGTTTAAGACGAAATACTTGCAATAAACATTTTTTATCGTACATTAATTGAGTTATTTGAATTTTTGGTTAAAATATTCTTTTAATTTTTGTAAATAAATGTCTTTAGTTAAAATATTAGTTTTAAAGTATTGAGTAAGTAAAGAATGTATGATAAACAATGTTTATTTCAAGTCATTCGTATTAAACAGCCGATTTTGACGTCAAAAGTAGTTTTAGTACTTTAAAATTAATATATTTAACCGAAAACGTTTATTAAATAAGCTGTACGAAATATCACAAGAATATTATAACCAAAAATCAAAATAACTCAAATAATGTACGATAAACAACATTTATTTCAAGTATTTCGTCTCAAACAGCCGATTTGGAAGTCAAAAGTAGTTTAAATACTTTAAAACAAATCCTTCTACCCGAAAACGTTTATTTAATTAGCTGTATGGTATATTATAAGAATATTAATACCAATAATCAAAATAATTCAAATATTAATAATTAAATATATATAAAGAATATTATAGCCTGAAATAGCAATAACTCAAATAAGATATGATACACAATGTTTATTGCAAGTATTTCATCTTAAATAGCCGTTTTTGACGTCAAAAGGAGTTATAATACTTTAAAACTAATATTATTACCAGAAGACATTTTTAAAATTAATTTTAAGAATTATAACAATAATGCTATTAAATTATACTTTTAATACGGTTAAAGTTAGATTACTGAACGAAGAAGTTTATTAACATAGGTGTACGAAACATTTCAAGAATATTATAACCTTAAATCGCAATAACTCAAGTAATATACGATAAAAAATGTTCTTGCAAGTATTTCGTCTTAAACAGCCGGTTTTGACGTTAAAACGTAGTTTAATACTTTAAAACTAGTATTTTTAACCTAATTTAATTTCAGACATTTATTAAATTACCTGTTCGAAATAATTCAAAAATAATATAACCGAAATTCTAATTAACTCAAATAATGTACGATATACAATGTTTATTGCAAGTATTTTGTCTCAAACACCAGATTTTAACTTCAAAAATAGTTTTAATACTTTAAAACTAATATTCCTAACCGAAGAGGTTTATATTAGTGGCTGTACGAAATATTACAATAATATAATAACCAAAATTCGAATTAACTCAAATATTATATGATTAACAATGATTATTGCAAGTATTTCGTCTTAAAAAGCCGATTTTGACATCAAAAGGAGTTTTAATACTTTAAAACTAATATCTATAACCGAAGACGTTTATTTTATTAATTTTATGAAATATTACAACAAAATCATACCAAAAATCGGAAAAATTCAAATAGTGTAAGTTAAAAAGGGTCTTATACAAGTATTTCGTCTTAAATAGCCTTTTATGACGTCTATAGTACTTTTTATATGTTTAAAATTAGATTTCTAACCAAAAAATAAATATTGTTTGTTGCAAGTATTTCGTTTAAGTAGCCGATTTTGACGTCAAAAGGAGTTTTAATACTTTAAAACTAACATTTTTACCCGAAGACGTTTATTTAATTAATTTAATGAAATATTACAAAAATATTATTACCAAAAATTAAAAAAACTCAAATAATGAATGATAAACAATGTTTATTGCAAGTATTTCATCTTAAATAGCCAATTTTGACCTCAAAAGAGTTTTATACTTTAAAATTAATATTCCTAACCGAATAGGTTTATTTAATTAGTATATGATTTATTACAAGAATATTAATACCAATAATCAAAATAATTCAAAAAATGTACGATTTACAATGTTTATTGCAAGTATTTTGTCTAAAACAGCCGTTTTTGACGTCAAAAAGACTTATAATACTTTAAAACTAATATTCCTAACCAAAGAGGTTTTTTTATTTTATTTTATAAAACATTACAATAATATTAATACCAAAAATCGAAATAACTCAAATAATAAAAGATAAACAATAATTATTGCAAGTATTTCGTCTTAAACAGGCGATTAAGACGTCAAAGGGAGTTTAAATATTTGAAAACTAATATTTTCAACCTAAGAAATTCCTTAAAACACCTTTAAAAATATTACGAGAATATTGTAACTGAAAATTGAAATAACTTAAATAATGTACAATAAACAATGTTTATTGCAAGTATTTCGTCTTAATCAGCCGATTTTGAACTAAAAAGGAATTTTGATACATTAAAACTAATATTTTTACCAGAAGACGTTTTTTAAATTACCTTTACGAAATATTACAATAATCTTATGATCAAAAATCATAATAAATCAAATAATGTACGATAAACAATTTTTATTGCAATTATTTTGTCTTCAACAGCCGTTTTTGACGTCAAAAGGAGTTTTAATACGTAGAAACTAATATTTTTACTCGAACACGTTTATTTAATTGGCTGTATGATAGATTAAAAGAATATTAATACCATTAATCAAAATAATTCAATTAAACTACGTTTGAAACAGCCTTTTTTGACGTCTATAGTACTTTTAGTAAATATAAAGTTGGATTACTAACCAAAGAATTTTATAAACATAGCTGTACGAAAAATAACATAAATATTATAACAAAAAGTCGAAATAACTCAAATAATGTACCATAAACAATGTTTATTGCTAGTATTTCGTCTTAAACAGCCGATTTTAAACTTAAAAAAAGTTTAAATACTTTAAAACTAATATTTTTACCCGAAGACGTTTATTGAATTACCTTTACGAAAAATTACATGAATATTATTACCTAAAATCATAATAACTCAAATAATGTACAATAAACAATGTTTATTACAACCATTACGTCTTAAACAGCCGATTTTGACGTCAAAAGAAGTTTTAATACATTAAAACTAATATTCCTAACTAAATATGTTTATTTTATTGGTGTATGATATATTATAAGAATATTAATACAAATAATTAAAATAATTCAATTAGTGTACGATAAAAAAGGGTTTATTACAATTATTTTGTTGAAAACAGCATATTATTACGTCTATAGTACTTTTAAAATGTGTATTAAATCTTTAAAACGAATTTTTCTAACCGAATAGATTCATTTAACTAGCTGTATGACATAATAAAAGAATATTAATACCAATAATCAAAATAATTCAAACTATGTACGTTAAAAAGGGTTTAAAACAAGTATTTTGAATGAAACAGCCTTTTATAACGTCTATAGTACTTTTAGTATGTTTAAAGTAAGATTATTAACCTAAGAAGTTTATAAACATAGCTTTAAGAAAAATTACAAGAATATTATAACAAAAAATCGAAATAACTCAAATAATGTACGATAAACAATGTTTTTTGCAAGTATTACGTCTTAAAACAGACGATTTTGACATCAAACGGAGTTTTAATACTGTAAAACTAATATTCTTTAGCGAATAGATTTTCTTAATTCGCTGTATGATATATTATAAGATTATAAATACCAATAATCAAAATAATTCAAATAATGTACGTTAAAAAAGGTTTAACACAAGTATTTTTTTGAAACAGCCTTTTATAACGTCTATAGTACTTTTAATATGTTTAAAGTTTGATTACTAACCAAAGAAGTTTATAAACATAGCTGTACAAAAATTAAAAAAATTTAATAACCAAAAATCGAAAGAACTCAAAAAATGTACAATAAACAATGTTTAATGCAAATATTTCGTCTTTAACAGTCGATTTAGACGTCAAAAGGAGTTTTAATACTTTAAAACTAATATTTTTAACCGAAGTAGTTTATTAAATAACTTTTACGAAATATTACAATAATATTAATATCAAAAATAAAAGAATTCAAATAATGTACGATATACAATTTTTATTGCAAGTATTTCTTCTTTAACAGCCGATTTTGACGTTGAAAGGAGTTTTAATACTTTAAAACTAATATTTTTTTAACGAACAGATTTAACCTTTACGAAAAATAACTTAAATTTTTTAATTAAAAATCAAAGTAACTCAAATAATGTACGATCAACAATGTTTATTGCTAGTATTTCGTCTTAAACAGCCGGTTTTAAACTTAAAAGAAGTTTAAATACTTTAAAACTAATATTTTCACCCGAAGACATTTATTGAATTACCTTTACGAAAAATTACATGAATATTATTACCTAAAATTATAATAACTCAAATAATGTACAATAAACAATGTTTATTACAACCATTACGTCTTAAACAGCCGATTTTGACGTCAAAAGAAGTTTTAATACATTAAAACTAATATTCCTAACTAAATATGTTTATTTTATTGGTGTATGATATATTATAAGAATATTAATACAAATAATTAAAATAATTCAATTAGTGTACGATAAAAAAGGGTTTATTACAATTATTTTGTTGAAAACAGCATATTATTACGTCTATAGTACTTTTAAAATGTTTTTTAATACTTTAAAACGAATTTTTCTAACCGAATAGATTCATTTAACTAGCTGTATGATATAATAAAAGAATATTAATACCAATAATCAAAATAATTCAAACTATGTATGTTAAAAAGGGTTTAATACAAGTATTTTGAATGAAACAGCATTTTATAACGTCTATGGTACTTTTAGTATGTTTTAAGTAAGATTATTAACCTAAGAAGTTTATAAACATAGCTTTACGAAAAATTACAAGAATATTATAACAAAAAATCGAAATAACTCAAATGATGTACGATAAACAATGTTTATTGCAAGTATTTCGTCTTAAAAGAGCCGATTTTGACATCAAACGGAGTTTTAATACTTTAAAACTAATATTCCTAAGCGAATAAATTTTCTTAATTAGCTGTATGATATATTATAAGATTATAAATACCAATAATCAAAATATTTCAAATACTGTACGTTAAAAAGGGTTTTAAACAAGTATTTTGTTTGAAACACCCTTTTATAACGTTTATAGTACTTTTAATATATTTAAAGTTAGATTACTAACCAAAGAAGTTTATAAACATAGCTGTACAAAAATTTACAAGAATATTATAACCAAAGTTCGAAATAACTCAAATAATGTACAATAAACAATGTTTATTGGGATTATTTCGTCTTAAACAGCTGATTTGACGTCATACGGAGTTTTAATAATTTAAAATTTATATTATTGACCGAATATGTTTATTTTATTAGCTGTATGATAAATTACATGAATATTAATACTAATAATCAAAACTATTTAAATAGTGTACGTTAAAAATGGTTTAAAACAAACATTTTTGTTAAAACAGCCTTTTATAACGTCTATAGTAGTTTTAATATATTTAAAGTTAGATTACTAACTAAAGATGTTTATTAACATAGCTGTACAAAAAATTACAAGAATAATGTGACATAAAATCGCAATATCTCAAATAACATACGATAAACAATGTTTATTGCAAGTATTTTGTCTTGAACAGCCGATTTTGAACTCAAAAGAAGTTTTAAAACAATAAAATTAATATTTTTACTAGAAGACGTTTATTTATATATCTTTACGAAATATTACAAAATATTATTACCAAAAATTATAATAAATTAAATAATGCATGAGAAACAATGTTTATTGCAAGTATTTTGTTTTAAACAGCTGTTTTAGGCGTCAAAAGAAGTTATAATACGTTAAAACTAATATTCCCAACCGAATAAGTTTATTTAATTAGCTGTATGATATATTACAAGAATATTAATACTAAAAGTCATAATAACTGTAATAATGAACGATAAACAATGTTTATGCAAGTATTTCGTCTTGAACAGCCGATTTTGACGTCTAAAGGAGTTTTAATACTTTAAAACTTATATTTCTAAGCGAATAGGTTTATTTAATTAGCTGTATGATATATTATAGGAATATTAATACCAATAATCAAAATAATTCAAAAATGTACGTTAAAAAGGGTTTAATTCATGTTTTTTGTTTAAAACAGCCTTTTATAACGTCGATAGTACTTGTAATATGTTTAATATTAGATTACTAACCAAAAAAGTTTATAAACATAGCAGTACAAAAAACTACAAGAATATTATAAAGCAAAATAGAAATAACTCATGTAATGTACAATAAACAATTTTTACTGCAAGTATTTCGTCTTAAACAGCCGATTTTGACGTCAAAAGTAGTTTTATTACTTTAAAACTATTATTTTTACCCGAAAACGTTTTTTTAATTAGCTTTATGATATATCTAAGAATATTACTACCAATATTCAAAATAATTCAAATAATGTACATTAAAAGGGTTTAATAGAAGTTTTTTATTTGAAACAGACTTTATGACGTCTATAGTAATTTTAATATGTTTAAAGTTCAATTACTAACAAAAGAAGTTTTTGAACATAGCTGTACGAAAAATTACGAGAATATTATAACCAAAAATCGAAATAACACAAATAATGTACGATAAACATAGTTTACTGCAAGTATTTAGTCTTAAACAGCCGATTTTGACGTCAAAAGGAGTTTTACTACTTTAAAACTAATATTACTAACCGAATAGGTTCTTTTAATTAGCTGTATGATATATTATAAGATTATTAAAATCAATAATTAAACCAATTTCAATAGTGTATGTTAAAAGTGTTTAATACAAGTATTTTGTTTGAAACAGCCTTTAATAACGTCTATAGTACTTTAAAATGTTTAAAGATAGATTACTAAACAAAGAAGTTTATAAACATAAATGTACTAAAAATACAAGAATATTATAACCGAAAATCGAAATAACTTAAATAATGTACGATGAGAAATGTTTACTCCAAGTATTTCGTATTACACAGCCTATTTTGACGTCAGAAGGTGTTTTACTACTTTAAAACTAATATTTATAACCGAAGTCGTTTATTGAATTAATTTTACAAATTATTACAAGAATATTATTACCAAAAATAATAATTAATGAAATAATGTATGATAAACAATTTTTATTCCAAGTATTTCGTCTTAAACAACAATTTTGACGTCAAAAATAGTTTCAATGCATTAAAACAAATAATCCTAACCGAAAGTATCATTTAATTAGCTGTAAGACATATTATAAGAATATTAATACTAATAATCAAAATTATTCAACTGATGTATGTTAAAAATGGTTTAGTACAAGTATTTTGTTTAAAAAGCCTTTTATGACGTCTATAGCACGTTTTATACGTTTAAAGTTTAATTAATAACCAAAGCAGTTTATAAACATAGCTGTACGAAAAATTACAAGAATATTGTAACCAAAAATCTAAATAACTCAAAAAATGTAAGATAAACAATGTTTACTGCAATAATTTAGTCTTAAACAGCCGATTTTGACGTTAAAAGGAGTTTAAATACTTTAAAGCTAATATTTCTAACCGAGTAGGTTCATTTAATTAGCTGTAAGATATAATATAAGAATATTAATATCTTTAATCAAAATAAGTCAAATAATGTACGTTTAAAAGGGTTTAGTACAAGTATTTTGTTTGAAACAGGTTTTTATAACGTCTATAGAACTTTAAATATGTTTAAAGTAGATTACTAACCAAAGCTGTTTATAAACATAGCTATACGAAAAATTACAAGAATATAGTAATCAAAAATCAAAATAACTCAAATATGTACAATAAACAATATTTACTGCAAGTATTTCGTCTTAAACAGCCGATTTTGACGTCAAAAGGAATTTTAATACTTTAAAAGTAATATTCCTAACCGAATAGGTTCATTTAATGAGCTTTATGATATATTATAAGAATATTAATACTAATAATCGCAATAATTCAAATAGTGTACGTTAAAAAGGGTTTAATACAAGTGTTTTGTTAGAAACAGCCTTTTATAACGTCTATAGTACTTTTAATATGTTTAAAGTTTGATTACTAACCAAAGAAGTTTATAAACATAGCTGTACAAAAATTACAAAAATATAATAACCAAAAATCGAAATAACTCAATTAATGTACGACAAACAATGTTTACTGCAAGTATTTCGTCTTCGACAGCCGTTTTTGAAGCCAAAAAGAGTTTTAATACTTTAAAACTAATATTTCATACCGAATAGGTTAATTTAATTAGCTGTATGATACATTACAAGAATATTAATAAGAAATATTATAATAACTTTAATAATGTACAATAAACAATGTTTATTGCAAGTATTTCGTCTATAACAGCCGATTTAAACGTCAAAAGAAGTTTTCATACTTTAAAACTAATATTTTTAACCGAAGTCGATTATTAAAATACTTATACAAAAATTTACAATAATATTAATACAAAAAATTCGAAATAACTCAAATATTGTACGATATACAATGTTTATAGCAAGTATTTCGTCTTTAATAGCCAATTTAGACGTCAAAAGGAGTTTTAATACTTTAAAACTAATATTTTGATATGAAGTCGTTTATTAAATGACTTTTACGAAACATTCCAAAAATATTATTACCAAAAATCATAATAAATCAAATAATGTATGATAAACAATGTTTATTCCCAGCATTTCGTATTAAACAGCCAATTTTGACGTCAAAAGTAGTTTAAGTAATTTAAAACTAATATATTTAACCGAAAACGTTTATTAAATAAGCTGGACATAATATCACAAGAATATTATAACCAAAAATCGAAATAACTCAAATAATGTACGATAAACACTGTTTATTGCAAGTATTTCGTCTTAAACAGCCGATTTTGACGCCAAAAGTAGTTTTAATACTTTGAAACTAATATTTCTAAACAAAGAAATATTTTAATTAATTTTATGAAATCATACAATAATATTACTACGAAAAATCGAAATAACTCAAATAATAAAAAATAAACAATGTTTATTGCAAGTATTTTGTCATAAACAGCCGATTTAGACGTCAAAAAGAGTTTTAATACTAGTATTTTTAACCGAAGACATTTATTAAATTACATGTGCGAAGTATGACAAGAATATTATAACAAAAAATCAAAATAGCTCAAATAATAAACGAAAAACAATGCTTATTGCAAGTAATTCTTCTTAAACACCTCGATTTTGACGTCAAAAGGAGTTTTAATACTTTATAACTAATATTTTCAACTGAAGACGTTTATTAAAATACCTTTACGCAAATTACAAGAATATTATAACCAAAAATTGAAATAACTCAAATAATGTACGATAAACAATGTTTATGCAAGTATTTCGTCTTAAACAGTGGATTTTAACGTCAAAAGGAGTCTTATACTTTAAAACTAGTATTTTTAAACAAATATATTTATTAAATTACCTGTGCAAAATATTAGAAGAATATGTTAAACAAAATTCGAAATAACTCAAATAATGTACGAAAAACAATGTTTATTTCAAGTATTTCGTCTTAAACAGCCAATTTTTACATCAAACGGAGTTTTAATACTTTAAAACTAATATTCCTAACCGAAGAGTTTTATTTAATTAGCTGTATGATATATTACAGGAATATTAATAACAAAAATCATAATAACTGTAATAATGTACGATATACAATGTTTATTGCAAGTATATCGTCTTATACCGCCGATTTTGACGTAAAAAGGAGTTTAAATATTTTAAAACTAATATTTCTAACCGAATAGGTATATTTGATTTGCTGTATGATATATTAACAGAATATTAAAACTAGTGATGTACCGGACTCACTATCCGGGTCCGGGTCCGGCCGGATATTGCCATTTTTGTCTGATATCCGGGTCCGGCCGGATCCTAATTTGAAAAAAAAGTCTGGATCCGGTTCCGGCCGGATGCTAATTTGAAAAAAAAGTCCGGATCTGGTTCCGGCCGGATTCTAATTTGAAAAAAAAGTCCGGATCCGGTTCCGGCCGGATACTAACTTGAAAAAAAAGTCCGGACCCGGATCTAGTTAGTAAAAAAGAGCATACTGAAAAGTATTTTTTTTTAAATAAACCCTGTGTAAATTAAAAAGAGTCATTTTCGTCAGTTAAAATAAAACACCTACCGTGATTGACTGATTTACATTTGTTTACATTTAAACTATGGAATAAACATTTTAGAAATGCATCTCTTTACATATGTTGTAAAATTGAAAATTTTGGAACTAATACTTGCATTATTTATGGTTTAAAGTTAAGCTCAAAGAATATTTATAACTAATACGGTCGAATGTACGAGCCAATGAGAATCATATGACGAAATGTTTCAAACTAAATACTGATGCAAAAAAACATCAGAACATGACAGGCAGTTTATATGTAAGCAGTGAGTTAGTTTGGTGTGCAGCTTGAAGCAACAAAATATCCTGAACATATTTGTGAATTCTTATTATATTGTAATGGTATTTTGTTTTAAAAGTGAATATTTCAACTGGTGTTTAATTGTTGAAATATTTAAGCCAGGTTTATAGTTTATATTGTTTTTTAAATTTTACAGTTTCCTGTTTACTAAAAACTTTATTTAATTTTTAGTTTATTGTTTTAAGTCGTTTGATATAGAATTAAAGAGCTTCCAGTTTTTAAAGTGTTACCAAAGTAATTAATAATTTTGTATATGCTAGTATTTCTTGTTGTGTTATATATAAAAGATTCATCACTCAAAACTGTCGTGTCTGGTTATAGAAAGTATTCTCCGTTAGAATTTAGTATTTGTTAGATATTAATTAAATTAGGTAGGATTTAAATATGATGGGTAGTACTAATAAGTTAAGTGTACCACAATCAGTCCACAACTTTACTACCAAATTGTCAACCTTTGCTAGCTGTTCTATTGATTATTAGATTAAAATAATTTTTTCAGTTTTTAAAAACCTCATTCTGACTCAGGCTTGTTTATACTCACTCTGGTTAGTTTTAATGACGTAAACAGTAGCAACCCTGCTAGTTTGAAAATTTTTGGGAATGTTAGAAAATCTTAGACTGCCTCAGGTTAGTTAAATTTTTTATAAAAACTCAGGCTAGTTTTCTTTTAGATTTTAAATGGGTTTGAGCTGATCCAGTTTTCAATATTTTGTAATTTTCTAGTGTATTTTGTTCAAGAACTAGATTTCAGAATTTTAATTGTAAATAACACCTAAATTTATAAACCTTGTGGCTAGCTGTTCTACTTATTATTAGATTAAATTTTATTTTTCAGTTTTTAAAAACCTCATTCTGACTCAGGCTAGTTTATACTGACTCACTATCCGGGTCCGGCCGGATATTGCCATTTTTGTCTGATATCCGGTTCCGGCCGGATCCTAATTTGAAAAAAAGTCCGGATCCGGTTCCGGTCGGACTCTAGTTTGAAAAAAAAGTCCGGATCCGGTTCCGGCCGGATTTTAATTTGAAAAAAAAGTCCGGGTCCGGTTCCGGCCGGATCCTAATTTGAAAAAAAAGTCCGGATCCGGGTCCGGCCGGACCCTAAATTGTGGGTCCGGTACATCACTAATTAAAACCAAGAATCAAAATAATTCAAATAATGTATGTTAAAAAGGGTTAAATACAAGTTATTTGTATGAAACAGCCTTTTATGACGTCTATAGTACTTTTAATATGTTTAAAGTTAAATTACTAACCATAGAAGTTTATAAACATAGCTGTACGAAAAATTACAAGAATATTATAATGAAAATCGAAATAACTTAAATAATAAACGATAAACAATGTTTATTGCAAGTATTTCGTCTTAAACAGCCGATTTTACGTCAAAAGGAGTTTTTATACTTTTCAACTATCATTCTTAACTGAAGATCTTTATATAATTAATTTTCTGAAATAATACTATAATATTATTACCAAAAATCAAAATAACTCAAAAAATGTACGATAAAAAATGTTTATTGCAGGTGTTTCATCTTAAACAGCTTATTTTGACTTCAAAAGGAGTTTTAATACTTTAAAAATATTAGTTTTTAAACAATATCGTTTATTAAATTACTTTTACGAAATATTACAAGAAATTTTTTTTTTAAATTCTAATAAATCTAATAATGTAAGATAAACGATGTTTATTGCAAGTATTTTGTCTAAAACAGCCGTTTTTGACGTCAAAAGGAGATTTAATACGTTGAAACTAATATTCCCTACCGAATAAGTATATTTAATTAGCTAAATGATATATTACAAGAATATTTATAACAAAAATTATAATAACTGTTGTAATGTACGATAAGCAATGTTTATGCAAGTATTTCGTCTTAATCAGCCGATTTTGACGTCAAAAGGATTTTCAATACTTTAAAACTAGTTATTTAACCGAAGATTTTTATTATATTACCTGTACAAAATATTACAAGAATATTATAATTAAGTTCGAAATAACTCAAATAATGTACGATAAACAATGTTTATTGCAAGTATATCGTTTTATACAGTCGATTTTGACGTCAAAAGAAGTTGTAATATTTTAAAACTAATAATCTTAACCGAATAAGTTTATTTAATTAACTATGATATATTGACAGCATATTAATACCAATAATCAAATTAGTTCAAATAATGTACGTAAAAAGTGTTTAATACAAGTATTTTGGTTAAAACATCCTTTTATAACGTCTATTAGTAGTTACAATATGTCTAAAGTTAGATTACTAACCAAAGAATATTATTATCATAGCTGTACAAAAAATTACTAGAATATTATAACGAAAATCGAAATAACTCAATAAATGTACGATAAACAACGTTTACTGCAAGTATTTCGTCTTCGACAGCCGTTTTTGACGCCAAAAAGAGTTTTAATACTTTAAAACTAATATTTCATACCGAATAGGTTAATTTAATTAGCTGTATGATACATTACAAGAATATTAATAAGAAATATTATAATAACTTTAATAATGTACAATAAACAATGTTTATTGCAAGTATTTCGTCTATAACAGCCGATTTAAACGTCAAAAGAAGTTTTCATACTTTAAAACTAATATTTTTAACCGAAGTCGATTATTAAAATACTTATACAAAAATTTACAATAATATTAATACAAAAAATTCGAAATAACTCAAATATTGTACGATATACAATGTTTATAGCAAGTATTTCGTCTTTAATAGCCAATTTAGACGTCAAAAGGAGTTTTAATACTTTAAAACTAATATTTTGATATGAAGTCGTTTATTAAATGACTTTTACGAAACATTCCAAAAATATTATTACCAAAAATCATAATAAATCAAATAATGTATGATAAACAATGTTTATTCCCAGCATTTCGTATTAAACAGCCAATTTTGACGTCAAAAGTAGTTTAAGTAATTTAAAACTAATATATTTAACCGAAAACGTTTATTAAATAAGCTGGACATAATATTACAAGAATATTATAACCAAAAATCGAAATAACTCAAATAATGTACGATAAACACTGTTTATTGCAAGTATTTCGTCTTAAACAGCCGATTTTGACGCCAAAAGTAGTTTTAATACTTTGAAACTAATATTTCTAAACAAAGAAATATTTTAATTAATTTTATGAAATCATACAATAATATTACTACGAAAAATCGAAATAACTCAAATAATAAAAAATAAACAATGTTTATTGCAAGTATTTTGTCATAAACAGCCGATTTAGACGTCAAAAAGAGTTTTAATACTAGTATTTTTAACCGAAGACATTTATTAAATTACATGTGCGAAGTATGACAAGAATATTATAACAAAAAATCAAAATAGCTCAAATAATAAACGAAAAACAATGCTTATTGCAAGTAATTCTTCTTAAACACCTCGATTTTGACGTCAAAAGGAGTTTTAATACTTTATAACTAATATTTTCAACTGAAGACGTTTATTAAAATACCTTTACGCAAATTACAAGAATATTATAACCAAAAATTGAAATAACTCAAATAATGTACGATAAACAATGTTTATGCAAGTATTTCGTCTTAAACAGTGGATTTTAACGTCAAAAGGAGTCTTATACTTTAAAACTAGTATTTTTAACCAAATATATTTATTAAATTACCTGTGCAAAATATTAGAAGAATATGATAAACAAAATTCGAAATAACTCAAATAATGTACGAAAAACAATGTTTATTTCAAGTATTTCGTCTTAAACAGCCAATTTTTACATCAAACGGAGTTTTAATACTTTAAAACTAATATTCCTAACCGAATAGTTTTATTTAATTAGCTGTATGATATATTACAGGAATATTAATAACAAAAATCATAATAACTGTAATAATGTACGATATACAATGTTTATTGCAAGTATATCGTCTTATAACGCCGATTTTGACGTAAAAAGGAGTTTAAATATTTTAAAACTAATATTTCTAACCGAATAGGTATATTTGATTTGCTGTATGATATATTAACAGAATATTAAAACCAAGAATCAAAATAATTCAAATAATGTATGTTAAAAAGGGTTAAATACAATTTATTTCTATGAAACAGCCTTTTATGACGTCTATAGTACTTTTAATATGTTTAAAGTTAAATTACTAACCATAGAAGTTTATAAACATAGCTGTACGAAAAATTACAAGAATATTATAATGAAAATCGAAATAACTTAAATAATAAACGATAAACAATGTTTATTGCAAGTATTTCGTCTTGAACAGCCGATTTTACGTCAAAAGGAGTTTTTATACTTTTCAACTATCATTCTTAACTGAAGATCTTTATATAATTAATTTTCTGAAATAATACTATAATATTATTACCAAAAATCAAAATAACTCAAAAAATGTACGATAAAAAATGTTTATTGCAGGTGTTTCATCTTAAACAGCTTATTTTGACTTCAAAAGGAGTTTTAATAAGTTAAAAATATTAGTTTTTAAACAATATCGTTTATTAAATTACTTTTACGAAATATTACAAGAATATTATTACCAAAAATCATAATAAATGTAATAAGTATGATAAACAATTTTTATTCCTAGTATTTCGTCTTAAACAGCCGATTTTGACGTCAAAATAGTTTTAATGCATTAAAACAAATATTCCTAACCGAAAAGGTTTATTTAATTAGCTGTATGATATATTACATGAATATTAATACCAATTATCAAAATAATTCAAGTTACGTTAAAAAGGGTTTAATACAAGTATTATGGTTGAAACAGCCATTTATAACGTCTTTAGTAGTTTCAAAATGTTTAAAGTTAGATTACTAACCAAAGAAGTTTATTAACATAGCTGTAGAATAATAACAAGAATATTATAACCAAAAATCGAAATAACTTAAATAATGTCCGATAAACAATGTTTAATGCAAGTATTTCGTCTTAAACAGCCGTTTTTGACGTCAAAAAAAGTTTTAATACTTTAAAACTAATATTTTTAAACTAAGTCGTTAATTAAGTTACTTTTATGAAATATTACCAGAATATTATTTCTAAAAATCAAAATAGCTCAATTAATGAAAGATAAACAATGTTTATTGCAAGTATTTGTCTTAAACAGCCGATTTTGAACTCAAAAGAAGTTTTAATAAATTAAAACTAATATTTTTATCCGAAGACGTTTATTGAATAGCCTTTACGAAATATTACAAGAATATTATTACTAAAAATAATTATAACTAAGATAATATACGATAAACAATGTTTATGCAAGTATTTTGTCTCAAACAGCCGATTTTGACGTCAAAAGGAGTTTTAATACTTTAAAACTAGTATTTTTAACCGAAGATTTTTATTAAATTACCTGTACAGAATATTACAAAAATATTATAACCAAGTACGAAATAACTTAAATAATGTACGATAAACAATGTTTTATGCAAGTATATCGTCTTATACAGCCGATTTTGACGTCAAAAGGAGTTTTAATACTTTAAAACTAATATTCTTAACCAAATAGGTTTATTTGATTAACTGTATGATATATTAACAGCATAATAATACCAATAATCAAAATAATTCAAATAATAAACGTTAAAAAGGGTTAAATACAAGTATTTTGTATGAATCAGCCTTTTATGACGTCAATAGTACTTTTAATATGTTTAAAGTTAGATTACTAACCAAAGAAGTTTATAAACATAGCTATACGAAAAATTACAAGAATATTATAACTGAAAATCGAAATAACTGAAATAAAGTACAATAATCAATGTTTACTGCAAGTATTTCGTCTTAAACAGCCGATTTTGAAGTTAATAAGAGTTTTAATACTTTAAAACTAATATTACTAACCGTATAGGTTTATTTAATTAGTTGTATTATATATTACATGAATATTAATACCAATAATCAAAATAATTTAAATAATGTACGTTAAACATTGTTTTTCCTTCATTATTTGAGTTATTTCGAATTTTCGTTATAATATTCTTCTAGTATTTCGTACAGGTAATTTAATAAATATCTTTGGTTAAAAACACTGGTTTTAAAGTATAAGACTCCTTTTGACGTTAAAATCCACTGTTTAAACGAAATACTTGCTAGACATTGTTTATCGTACATTATTTGAGTTATTTCAATTTTTGGTTATAATATTCTTGTAATTTGCTTAAAAGTATTTTAATAAACGTCTTCAGTTGAAAATATTAGTTATAAAGTATTAATACTCCTTTTTACGTCAAAATCAAGTGTTCAAGAAGAAATATTGCAATAAGCCATGTTTTTGTTTATTATTTGAGCTATTTCGATTTTTTGTTATAATATTCTTGTCATACTTCGTACATGTAATTAAAAAATTCTCTTCGGTTAAAAATACTAGTATTAAAACTCCTTTTGACGTCTAAATCGGCTGTTTAAGACGAAATACTTGCAATAAACATTGTTTATTTTTTATTATTTGAGTTATTTCGATTTTTCGTAATAATATTATTGTAATATTTCATAAAATTAATTAAAATATTTTCTTTGTTTAGGAATATTAGTTTTAAAGTATTAAAACTATTTTTGACGGTAAAATCGGCTGTTTAAGACGAAATACTTGCAATAAACATTGTTTATCGTACATTATTTGAGTTATTTCGATTTTTAGTTATAATATTTTTGTTATATTTCGTACAGCTTATTTAATAAACGTTATCAGTTAAATATATTAGTTTTGAATTACTAAAACTATTTTTGATGTCAAAATTGGCTGTTTAATACGAAATACTAGGAATAAACATCGTTTATCATACATTATTTGATTTATTATGATTTTTGGTAATACTATTCTTGGAATATTTCGTAAAAGTAATTTAATAAACGACTTCGTTTAAAAATATTAGTTTTAAAGTATTAAAACTCCTTTTGACGTCTAAATTGGCTGTTAAAAACGAAATACTTGCTATAAACATTGTATATCATACAATATTTGAGTTATTTTGATTTTTAGTTTTAATATTATTATAATTTATTGTAAAAGTAATTCAATAATCGACTTCGGTTAAAAATTTAAGTTTTAAAGTATGAAAACTTCTTTTGACGTCTAAATCGGCTGTTATTGACGAAATACTTGCAATAAACATTATTTATTGTACATTATTAAAGTTATTATAACTTTTGGTATTAATATTCTTGTAATGTATCATACAGTTAATTAAATTAACCTATTCGGTATGGAATATTAGTTTTAAAGTATTAAAACTATTTTTGACGTCAAAAACGGCTGTCGAAGACAAAATACTTGAGGTAAGCATTGTTTATCGTACATTAATTGAGTTATTTCGATTTTCGTTTGATATTCTAGTAATTTTTCGTACAGCTATGATAATAATATTCTTTGGTTAGTAATCTAACTTTAGACATATTGAAACTACTATAGACTTTATAAAAGGATGTTTTAACCAAAATACTTGAATTAAACCCTTTTTAACGTACACTATTTGAATTATTTTGATTATTGGTATAAATATTCATGTAATATATCATACGGCTAATTAAATAAACCTATTCGGTTAGGAATATTAGTTTTAAAGTATTAAAACTTCTTTTATTGCAAAATCAGCTGTTTTAGACAAAATACTTGCAGTAAACATTGTTTATCGTACTTTTTTCGAGTTTTTTTGATTTTCGGTTATAATATTCTTGTAAATTTTTGTACAGCTATGTTTATAAACTTCTTTGGTTAGTAATATAATTTTAAACATATTAAAAGTACTATTGACGTCATAAAAGGCTGTTTCTTACAAAATACTTGTATTTTACCATTTTTAGCGTACATTATTTGAACTATTTTGAATATTAACGTTTAGGAATATTAGTTTTAAAATATTAAAATCTTTTTGACGTCAAAATCGACTGTTTTCAGAAAATAATTGCAATAAACATTGTTAATCGTACATTATTTGAGTTATTTCGAACTTGGTTATAATATTCTTGTAATTTTGACAGGTAATTTAATAAAAATCTTTGGTTAAAATAACTAGTTTTAAAGTATTGAAACTCCTTTTGACGTCAAAATCGGCTGATTAAGACGAAATACTTACATAAACATTGTTTATCGTACATTATTACAGTTATTATGATGTGTGTTATTAATATTCTTTTAATATATCATACAGCTAATTAAATAAACCTATTCCGTAGGGAATATTAGTTTTAACGTATTAAAACTCCTTTTGACGTCAAAAACGGCTTTTTGAGACAAAATACTTGCAATAAACATCGTTTATCTTACATTAATAGATTTATTATGATTTTTAGTAATAATATTCTTGTAATATTTCGTAAAGGCTAATTAATAAACGTCTTCGGATAAAAATATTAGTTTTAATGTATTAAAACTTCTTTTGAGTTCAAAATCGGCTGTTTAAGACGAAATACTTGCAATAGACATTGTTTATCGGACATTATTTGAGTTATTTTAATTTTTGGTTATAATATTTTTTGTTATTTTTTTACAGCTATGTTAATAATCTTCTTTGGTAGTAATCTAACTTTAAACATTTGGAAACTACTATAGACGTTATAAAAGGCTGTTTCAACCAAAATACTTGTATTAAACCCTTTTTAACGTAACTTGAATTATTTTGATTATTTGTATTAATATTCTTGTGATATATCATACAAATAATTAAATGAACCTTTTCGATTAGGAATATTTGTTTTAATGCATTAAAACTCCTTTGACATTAAAATCGGCTGTTTAAGACGAAATACTAGGAATAAACATTGTTTATTATACATTATTTCATTTATTATGATTTTTGGTAATAATATTCATGTAATATTTCCTCAAAGTAACTTAGTATACGACTTCGGTTAAAAATATTAGTTTTTAAGTATTAAAACTCCTTTTGACGTCCAAATTGGCTGTTAAAGACGAAATACTTGCAATAAACATTGTATATCGTATATTATTTGAGTTATAACAATTTTTGGTATTAATTCTTGTAATGTATCATACAGCTAATTAAATTAACCTATTTGGTAAGGAGTATTAGTTTTAAAGTATTAATCTCTTTTTGACGTCAAAGAGGCTGTTTAAGACGAAATACTTGCATTAAACATTGTTTACATTTTATTATTTGAGTTTTTTTCGATTTTTGGTTATATTATTCTTGTGATATTTCGTACATCTAATTTATCAAACGTTTTCGGTTAAATATATTAGTTTTAAAGTACTAGTATAAAAGATTGTTTCAACCAAAACACTTGTTTTAAACTCTTTTTAACAAAAACCCATTTAAACCCTTTAATATTTTTGTCATACTTCGTACATGTAATTTTATATATGTCTTCGGTTAAAAGTACTAGTATTAAAACTCCTTTTGACGTCAAAAACAGCTGCTTAAAACAAAATACTTGCAACCAACATTCTTTCTCGTACATTATTTTTGTTTGATTATAATTTTTGGTAATAATATTCTTGTAATGATTCGTAAAGGTAATTTAATAAACGTCTTCGTGTAAAAATATTAGTTTTATTGTATTAAAACTTCTTCTGAGTTCAAAATCGGCTGTTTAAGACGTAATACTTGCAATAAACATTGTATATCGTATATCATTTGAGTTATTGCAATTTTAGATTATAATATTCTTGTAATTTTTTGTACATCTATGTTAATAAAATTCTATGGTTGGTAATCTAATATTAAAAATTTTTAAACTACTATAGACGTTATAAAAGGCCGTTTCAAACAAAATACTTGTGTTAAACCCTTTTTAACGTACATTATTTCAATTATTTTGATGATTAGTATTAATAATCTTATAATATATCATACAGCTAATTAAATAAACCTATTCGCTTAGGATATTAGTTTAATCGTCAAAATCGGCTGTTTAAGACGAAATACTTGCAATTAACATTGATAATCATACATAATTTAAGTTATTTCGAAATTTGGTTATAATATCTAATATTTTCTAAGGTAATATAATAAATATATTTGGTTAAAAATACTAGTTTTAAAATTCAAAAACTACTTCTGACGTCAAAAGTGGCTGTTTAAAACGAAATACTTGCATAAACATTGTTTACGTACAATATTACAGTTATTATGACTTTTGGTATTAAGAATTTGTAATTAATCATACAGCTAATTAAAAAAACTTATTTGGTTGAGAATATTAGTTTTAACGTATTAAAACTCCTTTTAACGTCAAAAACGGCTTTTGAAGACAAAATACTTGCAATAAACATTGTTTATCGTGCATTATTTGATTTATTATGATTTTTGGTAATAATATTCTTCTAGTATTTTGTAAAAGTAATTTAATAAACGTCTTCGGGTAAAAATATTAGTTTTAGTGTATTAAAACTCCTTTTGAGTTTAAAATCGACTGTTTAAGACGAAATACTTGCAATAAACATTTTTATCGTAAATTTATTGAGTTATTTTAATTTTTGGTTATAATATTCTTTTAGTTTTTGTAAAGGTATTTTAATAAACGTCTTTAGTTAAAATATTAGTTTTAATGTATTAAAACTCCTTTAGACGTCAAAATCAAGTGATTAAGAAGAATACTTGCAATAAGCATTGTTTTTTGTTTATTATTTGAGTTATTTTGATTTTTAGTTATAATATTCTTATACTTTGTAAATGTATTTTAATAAATATCTTCGGTTAAAAATACTACTATTAAAACTTCTTTTGACGTTTAAATCGGCTGTTTCTACGAAATACTCGCAATAAACATTGTTTATCTTCTATTATTTAAGTTATTTCGATTTTTAGTAATAATGTTATTGTAAGATTTCATAAAATTAAATAAAATAATTCCTTCGGTTAGGAATATTAGTTTTAAAGTATTAAAACTCTTTTTGACGGCTGTTAAAGACGAAATACTTGCAATAAACTTTGTTATCGTACATAATTTGAGTTATATCGATTTTTAGTTATAATATTCATGTGATATTTCGTACAGCTAATTTAATAAACGTTTTCGGTAAAATATATTAGTTTTAAAGTACTAAAACTCCTTTTGACGTCAAAATAGGCTGTTTAATACGAAATACTTGCAGTAAACATTATTTATCGTACAATATTTGAGTTATTTCGGTTTTTGGTTACAATATTCTTGTAATTTTTCGTAAAGCTATGTTTATAAATATTTTTGATTAAATAAGATTTCATAAAATTAAATAAAATAATTCCTTCGGTTAGGAAATTAGTTTTAAAGTATTAAAACTCTTTTTGACGGCTGTTAAAGACGAAATACTTGCAATAAACTTTGTTATCGTACATAATTTGAGTTATATAAAAACAAATTATACAGTAATCTTCCTTTATTCTACCAACATATGTTTCTGTGTGTCAACGAATCAACACACTTCAACTGGGTTCTGTAAAAAAATATAATTACTGTAATGAGAGAATAGAAGCATAGAATAAAGTAGGTGTATATATGTTTTCATTAAAATAAGATATATTCTACAGATAATAGTTATTAATAGGTGAAATACTTAACATTAAATCCGACTGTTATAAAATTATATGATATTTGTAATTATTAAGTCCAAAATAAATAAGTAAGCTAAATTACACAACAAAATATAATATAAACAAACAACTTACGTTAATAGGAAAGATAACTAAATCAAAATTCACGGTTGTTAACTAACGAAAAAAATACATTTTTACAACCAATAATTACGTCACAATGTAAATGAGGCCACCTAAACTATTCAATTTGTACTGCAAGAATATTAGTTTTGTTTTTATGTAATCCATTCTGAACAAAAATAAAACATTAACCATCAGTTAGTAAATCAATAAAATTCAATAAAACTTAACGGCGCTGAAGGCAATAAAAGTCACAGAAACTCGGTGTGACATGTATATTATATATTGAATGTTAGTAATGATTGAATCAAAGTTATATAGAATTAGGAAGCAGATTTAGTTCAAATGTAAAAATCAAAGAGTGAAAAAATTAAACTTTAAGGAAAAAATTAAACTTTAAGGAAAAACAAAGCACAAAAAAAATAATTATTACTAGGCTTACAATGTACTGACCGATAATTAATTTACAGCGACATACATAAAATCATAGTGACCTGAATTAAATATATATTGTATATTATAATTAATAAAATAATTAATTGGTAAAGTAGGAGTCGGCTGTTTAATTTAAATATCCCTTACAGATATTTTATATATTTAATAAGTAAATTGTGTTATATGTGAAAGTTAAAATGTAAAACAACAAGGTAGTCATATGCTAAGTATAAACCTGCAGTAAAAAACCTACTAGCTCTCTTGGGCGTAGTAGGTAAAAAGCACGGTTTATCTGTGATTTGAATACAGGCTTCCAATTAAACTTGGAACTTAACATATAAAGGTGTGAAGAATTATAGTCGGAGGGTAAAGTGAATATATGAGATTTCAGAGAATAGAAAGTGACTTGTGTGAAATAGATATAAATAATAAATGAATAAAACTATATGTTACTTAGGATATATAATTATATTAATATAAGTTAAGTGAATGTGTTTGTGTATGTGGAAGGTGAATGAAAAGTATGAAAGGTGAGAAGGCGCCAAGGTGTTATTTGAAGAAGAACCGTCGGTTGTGTACACAGTTGTTTGAAATATCACGTCTTTTATTTAGTAATTGTTTACTATCTTCTGCTAAAATTGCCATTCGTTCAAGGTTGCATATTTGGCAGATCTTGCTCGCGCTACTGATGTTATTGTTGGCGTGGTGGAGGATGCTCCATTCCATTTCTGGTTTGGTTCCATACCTATCAAAATACTGCCAAACGAAATCTGACAATCTTGTACTATTCTTTTTATTTACATGCTTAAAAGTATACTTGTGCCCGGTGTACCTATCTTTAAAGTGACCTCCTGTCGAACCAATATACACCTTATCCTTAATATTATCATTAACATTATTATTGTTTATGTTTTTATCTTCACTAAGTTTACATTTAACACGCACCTTATACACAACATTTTTAATTAAGCAGTTACCATGTAACGGACAGTTTATTTTATTCGACTTACGACAGTTACAATTTTTACCTACATTGTTCTTGAATTTAAAACCACATTTAACTACTTCATCGTTATAAGTATTACAGATATTGGTATTTTTCTGGTTACTACAGTTATTATTATTATTATTATTATTATTATTATTATTATTATTATTATTATCATAATTATTATTGTTATCATATTTATTAATATTACTATTATTATTACTATTATTGGTTATGCCGTTATTATTAATACTATTACCATTATTATTATTAATATGGTTACTACTATTACTCTTATTACCACTATCATTATTTGTATACTTATTATTATTATTATAATTATTATTATTATTGTTATTATTATTATTATTATTATTATTATTATTATTATTATTATTATTATTATTATTATTATTATTATTATTATTATTATTATTAATATTATTATTATTATTATTATTATTATCATTATTATTATTATTATTATTATCATTATTATTATTATTATTATTATTATTATTATTATCATTATTATTATTATTATTATTATTATTATTATTATTATTATTATTATTATTATTATTATTATTATTATTATTATTATTATTATTATTATTATCATTATTATTATTATTTTTATTATTATTATTATTATCATCATTATTATAATTATCATTATTATTAATATTATTATTATTATTATTATTATAATTATTATTATTACTATTATTATTAGAATATGATTCCTTATGTACAATTGAGTTTATATTTTTAGTTAGGTTTTTACTGATACTTCTAGTTATAGGCCTATTATAGTTGTTTTTCATAATTAGATTAATGTTATCATTATTGTTTATATTAACCTTGTTATTTTTACAATTGTTATCCTTTATGTCTAAACTAATATTAATTACGTTTGTGTTATCTGAATAGTTGCTATTATTTTTAATAGTATTAGGTTTATTGTTATTATTAATTTGTGCTGTCAACTCATTATATTTAGATAAAACAAAATTATTATGTGATTGTATTATTGACTTAACATTATTCATACAACTATAAGAAATTTTTAAAGTTTTTCTATTAAATATTTTACGGTAACAATGATTATTTGGGAAATGTTTATCTACTAATTTCAAAAATTCTTTACCCAAGTTTACGTTAATACTAGAACAGTATGGTGGGTTATACCACAACACACGGCTATTACGAGACTTATTACTTTTTTGCGTTTTAATATAATTTTCACTAGTGATACTGTTATTATTAATATCATTATTATTGTTATTGTTATTATCATTACTACAATTATTGTTATTAATGTTACTGTTACTATCAAAAATATTTACAATTTTATTAATGTTATAATCATTATTACTGTTACTTTTAAAACTATTATCATTATCGTTATTAATATTGTTAATGATGATGTTATTACTTTTATTATTGTCATATTTATGTTTATTATCGTTATTACCGTTAGAAATATCATTATTATTACTATTATTAGTATTATAGTTTGTTATCATGTATGTTAAGTTACATTTAAAACCACTTTTTTTTAATACATTTTCATATGGAACTTTTATTTCATTAAATATTTCTTCACTGGATGATAATGAGCTTAAGCGTTTCTGGGTCATTATTGGGATAGATTTCTTTATATGTCGGGGGTGGTCGGAATTTGAATTGATAAAATTAATTAAACAGTTTGGTTTTCGGTAAGGGCGAAAAGTACCATCAGATAGATTTAAGGTGACATCTAAAAAATCAGTCACTTGATTACCCAGATCTAAAGTAATTTTGAAACCTATATCTGACATTACCTTAAACACTTGTTTCCTTGTTCTGTCGTATACGACAGGCTTTGCTAGATCTATGACACCTAACCCATCGTCTCTATACAAACCACAGTTACTGAAAACATTTCCCAGTTTACTGAGGATATATAGTCCGACAAGGTCACAAATCTCTGCACCATGGAAGCTTCCCATAGGCACATCGAAAAAAGTGTCGTTATTTTTCTTTTTCCAAACATTGTTGTCTGAAAAAAGTAAGGAATCGCATGCATGTATAATAATTTCTTTGTCGGAATCGGCGAATTTTGAATAAATGGAGCTAGTAGGTTTTTTACTGCAGGTTTATACTTAGCATATGACTACCTTGTTGTTTTACATTTTAACTTTCACATATAACACAATTTACTTATTAAATATATAAAATATCTGTAAGGGATATTTAAATTAAACAGCCGACTCCTACTTTACCAATTAATTATTTTATTAATTATAATATACAATATATATTTAATTCAGGTCACTATGATTTTATGTATGTCGCTGTAAATTAATTATCGGTCAGTACATTGTAAGCCTAGTAATAATTATTTTTTTTGTGCTTTGTTTTTCCTTAAAGTTTAATTTTTTCCTTAAAGTTTAATTTTTTCACTCTTTGATTTTTACATTTGAACTAAATCTGCTTCCTAATTCTATATAACTTTGATTCAATCATTACTAACATTCAATATATAATATACATGTCAC
Organism: Thalia democratica; assembly: GCF_965202585.1. Taxonomy (NCBI): domain Eukaryota; kingdom Metazoa; phylum Chordata; class Thaliacea; order Salpida; family Salpidae; genus Thalia; species Thalia democratica. Next base: position 51,248,806 of record NC_139169.1, on the reverse strand, counting down.
ACCGAGTTTCTGTGACTTTTATTGCCTTCAGCGCCGTTAAGTTTTATTGAATTTTATTGATTTACTAACTGATGGTTAATGTTTTATTTTTGTTCAGAATGGATTACATAAAAACAAAATTAATATTCTTGCAGTACAAATTGAATAGTTTAGGTGGCCTCATTTACATTGTGACGTAATTATTGGTTGTAAAAATGTATTTTTTTCGTTAGTTAACAACCGTGAATTTTGATTTAGTTATCTTTCCTATTAACGTAAGTTGTTTGTTTATATTATATTTTGTTGTGTAATTTAGCTTACTTATTTATTTTGGACTTAATAATTACAAATATCATATAATTTTATAACAGTCGGATTTAATGTTAAGTATTTCACCTATTAATAACTATTATCTGTAGAATATATCTTATTTTAATGAAAACATATATACACCTACTTTATTCTATGCTTCTATTCTCTCATTACAGTAATTATATTTTTTTACAGAACCCAGTTGAAGTGTGTTGATTCGTTGACACACAGAAACATATGTTGGTAGAATAAAGGAAGATTACTGTATAATTTGTTTTTATTTATATTCCAGTGAAGTTACTTTACTAGGATCTTTTATTAGCAAACAATTAAAACTATATTTTGAACAGTTAATTTGAGTTATATCGATTTTTAGTTATAATATTCATGTGATATTTCGTACAGCTAATTTAATAAACGTTTTCGGTAAAATATATTAGTTTTAAAGTACTAAAACTCCTTTTGACGTCAAAATAGGCTGTTTAATACGAAATACTTGCAGTAAACATTATTTATCGTACAATATTTGAGTTATTTCGGTTTTTGGTTACAATATTCTTGTAATGTTTCGTAAAGCTATGTTTATAAATATTTTTGGTTAGTAATCTAACTTTAAACATATTACAAGTAGCATAGACAATATAAAATGCTGTTTCTTTCAAATTTCTTTTATTAAACCCTTTCTAACGTACACTTTTTGAATTATCTTGGTTATAGGTAATAATATTCTTATAATATATCATACAGCTAATTAAATGAACCTAATCGGTTAGCAATATTCGTTTTAAAGTATTAAAAGTCCTAATGACGTCCAAATCGGCTGTTTAAGACTAAATACTTGCAGTAAACTTTGTTTATTGTACATTATTTGAGTTATTTCGATTTTTGGTTATAATATTCTTGTAATTTTTGTAAAGGTATTTTTATAACTTCTATGGTTAGTAATCCAACTTTAAACATATTAAAAGTACTATAGTCGTCATAAAAGGCTGTTTCAAACCAAAAACTTATATTAAACCTTTTTTAATGTACATTATTTAAATTTTATTGATTATTGGTATTAATATTCTTATAATATATCATACAGCTAATTAAATAAACGTTTTCGGGTATAAATATTAGTTTTAAAGTATTAAAACTACTTTTGACCTCAAAATTGGATGTTTTATATAAAATACTTATAAACATTGTTTATCATATATTATTTGATTTATTATGTATTTTGGTAATAATATTTATGGAATATATCATAAAAGTAATTTAATAAACGACTTCTTTTAAATATATTGGAAATAATTTGTAATATTTCATAAAATTGAATAAAATAAACCTCTTCGATTGGAAATATTAGTTTTAAAGTATTAAATCTCCTTTTGACGTCTAAATTGGCTGCTAAAGACGAAATACTTGCAATAAACATTGAATATCGTACATTATTTGAGTTATTTCAATATATGGTATTAATATTATTGTAATATTTCTTAAAAGTAATTTAATAATTGACTTCGGTTGAAAATATTAGTTCGAAAGTAATAAAAATACTTTTGACGTCCAAATTGGCTGTTAAAGACGAAATACTTGCAATAAACATTGTATATCGTATATTATTTGAGTTATAACGATTTTTGGTATTAATATTAGTGTAATATTTCTTAAAAGTAATTTAATAATCGACTTCGGTTAAAAATATTAGTTTTAAGGTATGAAAACTCTTTTTGACGTTTAAATCGGCTGTTTAAGACGAAATACTTGCAATAAACATTGTTTATTGTACAATATTTGTGTTATTTTGAACTAGGCTATAATATTCTTGTAATATTTTTTACAGGTAATTTAATAAAAATCTCCAGTTAAAAATAATAGTTTTAAAGTATTAAAACTCCTTTTAATGTGAAAATCGGCTGATTAATTATTGTACATTATTACAGTTATTATGATTTTTGTTATTAATATTCTTGTAATATATCATACAGCTAAATAAATAAACTTATTCGGTTAGGAATATTATTTTAACGTATTAAAACTCTTTTGAGTTCAAAATCGACTGTTTAAGACGAAATACTTGCAATAAACATTGTTTATTAGACTTTATTTGAGTTTTTTCGATTTTTAGTTATAATATTTATTTTATTTTTTGTACAGCTATGTTAATAAACTTCTTTGGTTAGTAATCTAACTTTAAACATTGTCGAAAACGGCTGTTTAAGACGAAATACTTGCAATAAACATTGTTTATCCTACTTAATTTGAGTTACTTCGATTTTTGGTTATAATATTTATGTGATATTTCGTACAGCTTATTTAATAAACGTTTTCGGTTAAATATATTAGTTTTAAAGCACTAAAACTCCTTCTGACGTCAAAATAGGCTGTTTAATACGAAATACTTTCAGTAAACATTGTTTATCGTACATCATTTGAGTTATTTCAAATTTTTGGTTATAATATTCTTGTATTTTTCGTACAGCTATGTTTATAAACTTCTTTGTTTAGTAATCTAATATTAAACATATTAAAAGTACTATAGATGTCAATAAAGGCTGTTTCAAACAAAACAATTGTATTAAACGCTTTTTAATGTACATTATTTGAATTATTTTGATTATTGGTATTTAATTCTTATAATATATCATTCAGCTAATTAGATAAAAGTTTTCGGCTGAAATTAATAGTTTTAAAGTATTAAATCTACTTTTCACATCAAAATCGGCTGTTTAAGACGAAGTAATTGCAATAAACATTGTTTATCGTACATTATTTGAGTTATTTCGATTTTTGGTAATAATATTCTTGTGATATTTCGTACAACTTATTTAATAAATGTTTTTCGTTAAATATATTAGTTTTAAAATACTAAAACTACTTTTGACGTCAAAATCGGCTGTTTAATACGAAAAACTGGGAATAAACATTGTTTATCATACATTATTTGATTTATTATCTTATTTGGTAATAATATTCTTCGAATATTTCGTAAACGTAATTTAATAAACGACTTTGTTTATAAATATTAGTTTGAAAGTATTAAAACTCCTTTTGATGTCTAAATTGGCTGTTTAAGACGAAATACTTGCTATAAACATTGTATATCGTACATTATTTGATTTATTTTATTTTTGGTATTAATATTATTGTAATTTTTTGTAAAAGTAATTTAATTATAGACTTCGGTTAAAAATACTAGTTTCAATGTATGAAAACTTCTTTTGACGTCTAAATCGGCTGTTATAGACGAAATACGTGCCATAAAAATTGTTTATTGTACATTATTAAAGTTATTATAATTTTTGGTTATAATATTCTTGTAATGTATCATTAGCTAATTAAATTTACCTATTCAGTATGGAATATTAGTTTTAAAGTATTAAAACTCTTTTCACGTCAAAATCGACTGTTTAAGACGAAATACTTGCAGTAAACATTGATTATTGTACTTTATTTGAGTTATTTCGATTTTCGGTTATAATATTCTTGTAAATTTTTGTACAGCTATGTTTATAAACTTCTTTGGTTAGTAATCTAACTTAAAACATATTAAAAATACTATATACGTTATAAAAGGCTGTTTCAAACAAAATACTTGTGTTAAACCCTTTTTAACGTACATTATTTGAATTATTTTGATTATTGGTATTAATATTCTTGTAATTTATCATGCAGCTAATAAAATAAACATATTTAGTTAGGAATATTAGTTTTAATGTATTAAAACTTCTTTTGACGTCAAAATCGGCTGTTTAAGACGTAATGGTTGTAATAAACATTGTTTATCGTACATTATTTGAGTTATTTCGAAATTGGTTATAATATTTTAGTAATATTTTGTACAGGTAATTTAATAAAAATCTTCGGTTCAAAAAACTTGTTTTAAAGTATTAAAACTTTTTTTGACGTCAAAAACGGCTGTTTAAGACGAAATACTTACAATAAACATTGTTTATCGGATATATTTGAGTTATTTCGATTTTTGGTTATAATATTCTTGTAATTTTCGTAAAGCTATGTTTATAAGCTTCTTTGGTTAGTAATCTAACATTAAACATATTTAAAGAACTATCGACGTTACAAAAGGCTGTTTCAAACAAAATACATGAAAATACATAAACAAAATACATGAACAAAATATATTTTGATTACTGGTATTAATATTCCTATAATGTATCATAGAGCTAATTAAATAAACCTTTTCGCTTAGGAATATTAGTTTTAAAGTATTAAAACCCTTTTTGACGTCAAAATCGGCTGTTCAAGACGAAAAACTTGCATTAAACATTGTTCATGTTTATTATTAAGGTTATTATGATTTTAGGTATTAATATTCTTGTAATATAACATACAGCTAATTAAATAAACTTATTCGGTCGGAAATATTAGTTTCAACGTATTAAAACTCCTTTTGACGTCAAGAACGGCTATTTAAAACAAAATACTCGCAATAAACATTGTTTCTCGTACAATATTTGATTTAATATAACTTTTGGTAACAATAGTCTGGTTATATTTCGTTAAGGTAATTTAATAAACAACTTCGGGTAAAAATATTAGTTTTATTGTATACTTTTGAGTTTAAAATCGGCTGTTTAAGACGTAAGACTTGCAATAAACATTGTATATTGTATATTATTTGAGTTATTGCGAATTTAGGTTTTAATATTTTCGTAATATTTGTACAGCTATGTTAATAAACTTCTTTGGTTTGTAATCTAACTTTAAACATATTTAAACTACTATTGACGTTATAAAAGGCTGTTTCAACCAAAATACTTGTTTTAAACACTTTTTAAAGTACACTATTTAAATTATTTTGATTATTGGTATTAATATTCATGTGATATATCATACAGCTAATTAAATAAACCTATTCGGTTAGGAATATTAGTCTTAAAGTATTAAAACTCCGTTTGACGTCTAAATCGGCTGTTTAAGACGAAATACTTGCAATAAACATTGTTTATATTTTATTTTTTGAGTTATTTCGATTTTTTGTAATAATATTATTATAATATTTCATAAAATTAATTTAAATAATTCATTCGGTTTGTAAATATTAATTTTAAAGTATTAAAACTTTTTTTGACGTCAAAATCGGCTGTTCAAGACGAAATACTTGCATAAACATTGTATATCGTACATTATTTGAGTTATTTCGATATTTGGTATTAATATTTATGTAAAATTTTGTAAAAGTAATTTAATAATCGACTTCGGTTAAAAATATTATTTTTAAAATATGAAAACTCTTTTTGACGTTTAAATCGGCTTTTTAAGACGAAATACTTGCAATAAACATTATTTATTGTGCATTATTCGAGTTATTCCGAACTTGGTTATAATATTCTTGTAATATTTTGTATTTTTAATAAAAATCTTAGTTAAAAATACTAGTTTTAAAGTATTGAAACTCCTTTCGATGTGTAAATCGGCTGATTAAGACGAAAAACTTGTATTAACATTGTTTATCGTACATCATTACAGTTATTATGATTTTTGTTATTTATATTCTTGTAATATAACTTACAGCTAAATAAATTAACTTATTTGGTTAGGAATATTATTTTAACGTATTAAAACTCCTTTAGGCGTCAATAACGGCTGTTTAAGACAAAATACTTGCAATAAACATCGTTTATCGTACATTATTAGATTTATTGTGATTTTTAGTAATAAGATTCTTGGTATATTTCGTAAAGGTAATTTAATTACCGTCTTCGCATAAAAATATTGGTTTTAATGTACTAAAACTTCTTTTTGAGTTATAATATTAATGGTTATAATAATGGTTATAATATTCGTGTTATTTTTTGTACATCTATGTTAATAAACTTCTTTGGTTGGTAATCTTACTTTAAACATCGTCAAAAACGGCTGTTTAAGACGAAATACTTGCAATAAACATTGTTTATCCTAAATAATTTGAATTACTTCAATTTTTGGTTTTAATATTCTTGTGATATTTCGTACAGCTAATTTAATAAAGTTTTCGGTTAAATATATTAGTTTTAAAGCACTAAAACTCCTTCTGACGTCAAAATAGGCTGTTTAATACGAAATACTTGCAGTAAACGTTGTTTATCGTACATTATTTGAGTTATTTCAATTTTCGGTTAGAATATTCTTAATTTTTTTTGTACAGCTATGTTTATATACTTATTTGTTTAGTAATCTAACTTTAAACGTATTAAAAGTACTATAGACGTTATAAAAGGCTGTTTCAATCAAAATACTTGTATTAAACCCTTTTTTACGTACACTATTGAAACTGGTTTGATTATTGGTATAAATATTCTTATAATATATCATACAGCTAATTAAAACAACTTATTCGGTTAGGAATATTAGTTATAAAGTAGTAAAACTTCTTTTGCCGTCAAAATCGGCTGTTTAAGACTAATTACTTGCAGTAAACATTGTTTTCGTACATTATTTGAGTCAAATCGATTTTGGTTATAATATTCTTGTGATTTTTCGTACTGCTTTGTTTATAAACTTCTTTGGTTAGTAATCTAACTTTAAACAAATTAAAAGTACTATAGACGTTATAAAAGGCTGTTTCTAACAAAATACTTGTATTAAACTCTTTTTAACGTACAGTACTTGAATTATTTTGATTATTGGTTTTAATATTCTGTTAATTCATCATACAGCTAATTAAATAAACCTATTCGGTTAGGAATATTAGTTTTAAAGTATTAAAACTCCTTTTGACGTTAAAATCGTCAAAAGGGTTATTAAAAAGGTATTTTATTAAACAATTTTGGTTAAAAATATTAGTTTTGAAGTATTAAAACCCCTTTTGACGTCAAAATCGGCTGATTAAGACTAGTTACTTGCAGTAAACATTGTTTATCTAATATTATTTGAGTTATTTTGATTTTTGGTTATAATATTCTTGAAATTTATCGTACAGCTTATTTAATAAACGTTTTCGGTTAAATATATTAGTTTTAAAGTACTTAAACTACTTTTGACGTCAAAATCTGCTGTTTATTACAAAATATTTGGAATAAACATTGTTTATCGTATAACTTTTGATTTATTATGATTTTTGGTATTAATATTCTTGTAATATTTCGTACAGCTATGTTAATAAATCTCTTTGGTTAGTAATCTAAATTTTAATATATTATAAGTACTATAAACGTTATAAAAGGCTGTATCAAACAAAATACTTGTATTAACCCGTTTTAAGGTACACTATTTGAATTATTTTGATTATTGTTATTAATATTCTTGTAATATATCATACAGCTAATAAAATAAACATGTTCGGTTAGAAGTATTAGTTTTAAAGTATTAAAACTCCTTTTGAGTTCAAAATCGGCTGTTTAAGACGAAATACTTGCATAATTATTATTTATCGTACATTATTTGAGTTATTTCAATTTTTAGTTATAATAATCTTGTAATTTTTGTAAAGGTATTTTAATAAACGTCTTCAGTTGAAAATTATAGTTTTAAACTATTAAAACTGCTTTCGACGTCAAAATCGACTGTTAAAGAAGAAATACTTGCAATAAGCATTGTTTTAAGTTTATTATTTGAGTTATTTCGATTATTGGTTATAATATTCTTGACATATTTCGTATATGTAATTTAATTATTGTCTTCGGTTAAAAATACTAGTATTAAAACTCCTTTTGACGTCTAAATCAGCTGTTTAAGACGAAATTTTTGCAATATGCAATGTTTATATTTTATTTTTTGAGTTATTTCGATTTTTGGTAATAATATTATTGTAATATTTCATAAAATTAATTAAAATAATATCTTCGGTTTTAAATATTAGTTTTAAAGTATTAAAACTCCTTTAGACGTCAAAATCGGCTGTTCAAGACGAAATACTTGCATAAACATTGTTTATCGTTCATTATTACAGTTATTATGACTTTTGGTAATAATATTCTTGTAATATATCATACAGCTAATTAAATAAACTTATTCGGTTGGGAATATTAGTTTTAACGTATTATAACTCCTTATGACGTCTAAAACGGCTGTTTAAAACAAAATACCTGCAATAAACATTGTTTCTCATACATTATTTGATTTATTATAATTTTTGGTAATAATATTTTCGTAATATTTCGTAAAGATAATTTAGTAAACGTCTTCGGGTAAAAATATTAGTTTTATTTTATTAAAACTACTTTTTAGTTCAAAATCGGCTGTTAAAGACGAAATACTTGCAATAAACATTGTTTATCGTATGTTATTGAGATATTGCGATTTTAGGTTATAATATTCTTGTAATTTTTTGTACAGCTATGTTAATAAACATCTTATTTAGTAATCTAACTCTAAACATATTGAAACTACTAAAGACGTTATAAAAGGCTGTTTTAACCAAAATGTTTTTTTAAACCATTTCTAACGTACACTATTCAAATTATTTTGATTATTGGTATTAATATTTATGTAATATATCAAACATCTATTAAAATAAACCTATTCGGTTAAGAATAATAGTTTTAAAGTATTAAAACTTCGTTTGACATCAAATCTGCTGTTTAAGACGAAATACTCCCAATAAACATTGTTTATTGTACATTATTTGAGTTATTTCAAATTTTGGTTATAATATTCTACTAATGATATGTACAGGTAATTTAATAAATATCTTTATTAAAAATACTAGTTCTAAAGTATAAAAATTCCTTTTGACTTCGAAATTCGCTGTTTAAGAAGAAATACTTGCAATAAGCATTGTTTTTTGTTTATTATTTGAGTTATTTCGATTTTTCGTATAATATTCTTGTCATACTTCGTACATGTAATTTAATAAATGTCTTCGGTTAAAAATACTAGTATTAAAACTCCTTTTGACGTCTAAATCGGCTGTTTAAGACGAAATACTTGCACTTTACATTGTTTATTTTTTATTATTTAAGTTATTTAGATTTTTTATAATCATATTATTGTAATATTTCATAAAATAAAATAAAATAATTCCTTCTGTTAGGAATATTAGTTTTAAAGTATTGAAAATCCTTTTGACGTCTAAAACGGCTGTTTAAGACGAAAGACTTGCAATAAACATTGTGATATTTCGTATAGCTAATTTAATAAACGCTTTTGGTTAAATATATTAGTTTTAAAGTACTAAAACTCCTTCTGACGTCGAAAAGGCTGTTTAATACGAAATACTTGCATAAACATTGTTTATCGTACATTAATTGAGTTATTTCGATTTTTGGTAATAATATTCTTGTAATTTTTCGTAAAGCTATGTTTTTAAACTTCTTAGGTTAGTAATCTTACTTTAAACATACTAAAAGTACTATAGACGTTATAAAAGGCTGTTTCATTCAAAATACTTGTTTTAAACCCTTTTTAACGTACATAGTTTGAATTATTTTGATTATTGGTATTAATATTCTTTTATTATGTCATACAGCTAGTTAAATGAATCTATTCGGTTAGAAAAATTCGTTATAAAGATTTAAAACACATTTTAAAAGTACTATAGACGTAATAATATGCTGTTTTCAACAAAATAATTGTAATAAACCCATTTTTTATCGTACACTAATTGAATTATTTTTATGACTTGTATTAATATTCTTGTAATATATCATACAGCTAAAAAGATAAATTTATTTAGTTAGGAATATTAGTTTTAAAGTATTAAATCTCCTTTTGACGTCAAAATCGGCTGTTTAATACGTAATGGTTGTAATAAACATTGTTTATCGTACATTAATTGAGTTATTATGATTTTTGGTATTAATATTCATGTAAATTTTCGTAAAGGTAATTTAATAAACGTCTATATAAAATAGGCTGTTTAATACGAAATAATTTGAATAAACATTGTTTATCGTACATTATTTGATTTAATATGATTTTTTGTAATAATATTCTTGTAATATTTCAATAAATTTAATAAAATATACCTCTTCGGTTAGGAATATTAGTTTCAAAGTATTAAAACTCTTTTTGACGTCAAAATCGGTTGTTTAAGACGAAATACTTGCAATAAACAGTTTTTATAGTACATAATTTAAGTTATTTCGAATTTTTGTTATAATATTTTGGTAATATTTTGTACAAGTACTTTAATATAAACATTATTAAGATAATATTGCAATAAACATTGTTTACGTACATTTTTTAAGTTATTTCGATTTTTGATAGTAATATTTCTGTTATATTTCATAAAGTTAGTTGAATAAACTTCTTCGGTTAAAAATATTAGTTTGAAAGTATTAAAACTCTCTTTGACGTCAAAATTAGCTGTTTAATACGAAATACTTGTAATAAACATTGTTTATATTATATTACTTGAGTTATTGTGATTTTTAATTATAATATTCTTGAAATATTTCGTACAGCTATGTTAATAAATTTCTTCGTTTAGTAATCTAACATTAAACATATTAAAAGTACTATAGACGTTATAAAAGTCTGTTTTAAACAAAATAATTGTACTAAACCCTTTTTACGTACACTTTTTGAATGATTTTGATTATTGGTATTAATATTCTTGTAATATATCATATATCTAATTAAATAAACCTATTCAGTTAGGAATATTAATTTTAATGTATTAAAACTCTTTTGAGGTCAAAATTGGCTATTTAAGATGAAATACTTGCGATAAACATTGTTTATCGTACATTATTTGAGTTTTTTTAATTTTTGGTAATAATATTTTTGTGATGATTCATTAAATTAATTAAATAAACGTCTTCAGGTATAAATCTTAGTTTTAAAGTATTAAAACTCCTTTTGACGTCAAAATCGGCTAATTAAGACAAAATACTTGCAATAAACAATATTTATCATATATTATTTGAGTTATTGCAATTTAAGGCTTTAATATTCTTGAAATTCTTCATACAGAAGTTAATAAATTTTTGGTTAGAAATCTAGTTTTAAACATATTAAAAGTACTATAGACGTCATAAAAGGCTGTTTAAGACAAAATACTTGTATAAGACCCTTTTTAACGTACACTATTTGAATTTTTTCGAATTTTGGTATGATTTTGTTGTATTATTTCATAAAATTAATAAAGTAAACGTCTTTGGTTTAAAATATTAGTTTTGAAGTATTAAATCTCCTTTTGACGTCAAAATCGGCTGTTTAAGACGAAATACTTGCAATAATCATTTTAATCGTATAATATTTGAGTTATATCGAATTTTCGGTTATAATATTCTTGTAATATTTCGTACAGCCACTAATATTAACCTCTTCGGTTAGGAATATTAGTTTTAAAGTATTAAAACTATTTTTGAAATCAAAATCTGCTGTTTAAGACGAAATACTTGCAATAATCATTGTTGATCGTACATTATTTGAATTATTTCGAATTTTGGTTATATTATTTTTGAATTATTTCGTACAGGTAATTTAATAAATGTCTTAAATTAAATTAGGTTAAAAATACTAGTTTTAAAGTATTAAACTACCTTTTGACGTCAAAATCGGCTGTTTAAGACGAAATACTTGCATGAACATTGTTTAATGTATATTACTTGAGTTATTGCAATTTAAGGTTATAATATTCTTGAAATTCTTTATACAGCTTTGTTAATAAACTTCTTCGTTCAGTAATCTAACATTAAACGTATTAAAATAGTAATTCCATACTATTATTGTTATATTTCTTAAATCTAAATAAATAAATGTCTTCGGGTTAATATTAGTTTTAAAGTATGAAAACTCCTTTTGACGTCTAAATCGGCTGGTATAGACGAAATACTTGCAATAAACAATGTATATCGTACATTATTTGATTTTTTTCATTTTTGGTATTAATATAATTGTAATATTTCGTAAAAGTAATTTAATGTATTACTTCGGTAAAAAATATTAGTTTTAAAGTATTAAAACTCCTTTTGACGTCTAAATCGGCTGTTAAAGACGAAATATTAGCATTACACATTCTATATTGTACTTTTTTTGAGTTCTTTCGATTTTTAGTTATTATATTTTTGTAATTTTTTGTACAGCTATGTTGATAAACTTATCGGTTAGTAATCAAAATTTAAACATATTAAAAGTACTATAGACGTTATGAAAGGCTTTTTCAACCAAAATACTTGTATTAAACCCTTTTTAACGAACACTATTTAAATTATTTAGATTATTGGTAACAATATTCTTATTATATATTATTCAGCTAATTTAATAAACGCTTTCGGTTAAATATATTAGTTTTAAAGTACTAAAACTCCTTCTGACGTCAAAATAGGCTGTTTGATACAAAATACTTGCAGAAAACATTGTTTATCGTACATTATTTTAGTTATTTAGATTTTTAGTTATAATATTATGGTAATATTTCATAAAATTAATTAAAATAAACCTACTCGGTTAAGAATATTAGTTTTAAAGTATTAAAACTCTGTTTGACGTCAAATCGGCTGTTTAAGACGAATTACTCCTAATAAACATTGTTTATTGTACATTATTTGAGTTATTTCGAATTTTGGTAATAATATTATTGTAATATAAAATAAAATAATTCCTTAGTTTGGAATATTAGTTTTAAAGTATTGAAACTCTTCTTGACGTCTAAAACGGCTGTTTAAGACGAAATACTCGCAATAAACGTTGTTATATTTCGTAACTCTAATTTAATAAACGCTTTCGGTTAAATATATTAGTTTTAAAGTACTAAAGCTCCTTCTGACGTCAAAATAGGCTGTTTAATACGAAATACTTGCAGAAATCATTGTTTATCGTACGTAATTTGAGTTATTTCGATTTTCGATTATAGTGTTCTTGTAATTTTTCGTACAGCTTTGTTTATAAACTTCTTTGGTTAGTAATCTAACTTTAAACATATTGAAACTACTATAGACGTTATAAAAGGCTGTTTTAAACCCTTTTTAACGTACACTATTTGAGTTATTTTGATTTATGGTTATAATCTTATGGTAATTCTTCATAAAATTAATTAAAATAATTCCTTCGGTTAGGAATATTAGTTTTAAAGACTTAAAACTCCTTTTGACGTTAAAATCATCTGTTGAAGACTACATACTTGCAGTAAACATTGTTTATCGTACATTATTTGAGTTATTTCGATTTTTGGTTATAATATTCTTGTAATTTTTCGTAAAGGTAATTTAATAAAATTTTTCTGGTAAAATATTAGTTTTAATGTATTAAAATTCCTTTCGAGTTCAAAATCGGCTGATTAAGACGAAATACTTGCAATAAACACTATTTATCGTACATTATTTGAGTTATTTTTTTAAAGATGTTTTAAAAAATTTCTTAGGTTGAAAATATTAGTTTTCAAATATTAAAACTCCCTTTGAAGTTTTAATCGGCTGTTTAAGACAAAATACTTGCAATAAACATTGTATATCGTACATTTTTTGATTTATTATGATTTTTGGTTATAATATTCTCGTGATATTTCGTACAGCTATGTTAATAACGTTTTTGGTTAAATATATTAGTTTTAAAGTACTAAAACTCCTTTTGACGTCAAAATAGGCTGTTTAATACGAAATAATTTGTATAAACATTGTTTTTAGTACATTATTTCATTTATTATGATTTTTGGTAATAATATTCTTGTAATATTCCAATTAATAAAATAAAATAAACTTCTTCGGTTAGGAATATTAGTTTTAAAGTATTAAAACTCTATTTGACGTCAAAATCGGTTGTTTTAGACAAAATACTTGCAATAAACAGTGTTTATAGTACATAATTTGAGTTATTTCGAATTTTGGTAAAATATTTTAGTAACATTTCGTACAAGTACTTTAATATAAACATTATAAAGATAATATTGCAATAAACATTGTTTACGTACATTTCTTTAGTTATTTCGATATTTGGTAGTAATATTTCTGTTATATTTCATAATGTTAGTTATATAAACGTCTTCTGTTGATAATATTAGTTTGAAAGTATTAAATCTCTCTTTGAGATCAAAATTAGCTGTTTAAGACGAAGTACTTGTAAAAAACATTGTTTATCGTATATTACTTGAGTTATTTTGATTTTTGGTTATAATGTTCTTGAAATATTTCGTACATCTATGTTAAGAAAATTTTTTCGTTTAGCAATCAAACATTAAACATATTAAAAGTACCATAGACGTTATAAAAGTCTGTTTTAAACAAAATAATTGTGTTAAACCCTTTTTTAACGTACACTATTTGAATCATTTTGATTATTTGTAATAATTTTCATGTAATATTTCATACAGCTAATTAAAAAAACCTATTCGGTTATGAATATTGGTTTTAAAGTATTAAAACTCCTTTTGACGTCAAAATCGGCTGTTTAAGACGATATACATGCAGTAAACATTGTTTATTGTACATTAATTGAGTATTTCGATTTTCGGTTATATTATTTATGTAATTTATTGTACAGCTATGTTTATAAACTTCTTTGGTTAGTAATCTAACTTTAAACATATTCAAAGTACTATTGACGTTATAAAAGACTGTTCCAAACAAAATAGTTGTGTTAAACCCTTTTTAACGTACATTATTTAAATTATTTAGATTTTTTGTATTAATAATCTTTTATTATATCATACAGCTAGTTAAATAAACCTTTTCGCTTAGGAATATTAGTTTTAAAGTATGAAAACTTCTTTTGACGTCTAAATCGGCTGTTATAGATGAAATACTTGCAATAAACATTGTTAATTGTACATTATTAAAGTTATTATAATTTTTAGTAATAATATTCTTGTAATATATCATACAGCAATTTAAATAAACTTATTCGGATAGAATATTAGTTTCAACGTATTAAGACGAAATACTTGCAATAAACATTGTTTATCGTACATTATTTGATTTATTATGCTTTTTGGTAATAACATCCTTGCGATATTTCGTAAAGGTAATATAATAAACGTCTTCGGGTAAAAATATTAGTTTTAATGTATTAAAACTCCTCTCGACGTCAAAATCGTGTGTTTATGAAGAAATACTTGCAATAAGCATTGTTTTTCGTTTATTATTTGTGTTATTTCGATTTCTGGTTATAAAATTTTTGTCATACTTCGTACATGTAATTTAATAAACGTTTTCGGTTAAACATATTAGTAATAAAACTCCCTTTGACGTCTAAATCGACTGTTTAAGACGAAATACCTGCAAAAAATATTGTTAATCTTTCATTATTTGAGTTATTTCGATTTTTGGTAATAATATTATTACAATATTTCATAAAAAAAAAAAAAAAAACCTCTTCGGTTAGGAATATCAGTTTTAAAGTATTAAAACTGTTTTTGACGTCAAAAACGGCTATTTAAGACGAAATACTTGCAATAAACAATTTTTATCGTACATTATTTGATTTATTTTGATTTTTGGTTATAATATTCTTGTGATATTTCATAATATTAAAAAAAAAAATCTTTTGGTTAGGAATATTAGTTTTAAAGTATTTATTTGATTTATTATGATTTTTGATATTAACATTCTTGTAATATTCTGAAAGGTAATTCAATAATTGTCTTCGAATAAAAATTTTAGTTTTTATATATTATAAAATATAATATAACTCCTTTTTAATTAAAAATCGGCTGTTTAAGACGAAATACTTGCAATAAACATTGTTTATCGTAAAATTTTTGAGTTATTATGATTTTTTGGTAATAAAATTCTTGTAATATTTTGTAAGTGTAATTTAATAAACGTCTTCGGTTAAAAATGTTTTAAAACTCTTTTAACCTCAAAATCGGCTGTTCAAGACGAAATACTTGCAATAAACACTGTTCATCGAACATTATTTGAGTTATGGCGATTTTTGGTTACAATTTTGTTTTAAAATTTTGTACAGCTAATTTAATTTACGTCTTTAGTTAGTAATCTAATTTTAAACATATTAAAAGTACTATAGACGTTAAAATAGTCTGTTTTAACAAATTATTTTTATTAAACCCCTTTTTTTAGTACATTATTTATTAATTTAGATTATTGGTATTAATATTCTTGTAATATATCATACAGCTAATTAACTGTATGTAAAATCGGCTGTTTAAGACGAAAAACTTGCAATACACATTGTTTATCCTACATTATTTAAGTTATTTTGAATTTTGGTTATATTATTCTTGAAATATTTTGTACAGGTAACTAAATAAATGTTTTCGGTTAAAAATATAAGATTTAAAGTACTAAAACTCCTTTTGATGTTAAAATAGGCTGTTTAAAACAAAATAACTGCAATAAACATTATTTTCAGTACTTAATTTTAGTTATATTGATTTTTGTTATAATATTCTTGGAATTTTTCGTAGAATAATTTGATAAACGTCTTTGGGTAAAAATAGAGTTTTAGTATTAAAACTCCTTTCGACGTCAAAATTGGCTGTTTCAGAAGAAATCTTGCAAAAACATTGTTTATCGTACATTATTTGAATTATTTCGAATTTTATTTATTTTACTCCTATAATATTTTGTACAGGTATTTAAATAATCCTTTTCGGTTAGGAATTTAAGTTTTATATTATTAAAATTCCTTTTGACGTTAAAAGCGGTTGTTCAAAACAAAATACTTTCATAGACATTGTTTATCGTTAATTATTACAGTTATTATGATTTTTGGTATCAATATTCTTTTTATATATCATACAGCTAATTAAATAAACTTATTCGTTTAGGAATATTAGTTTCAACGTATTAAAACTCCTTTTGACGTCAAAAACGTCTGTTTAAGACAAAATACTTGCAATAAACATTGTTTATCGTACATATTTTGATTCAATATGATTTTTGGTAATAAAATTCTAGTAATATTTCGTAAAGGTTAATTAATAAACGTCTTCGAGTAAAAATATTAGTTTTAAAGTATTAAAACTCCTTTTGAGTTCAATATCGGATGTTTTAGACGAAATACTTGCAATAAACATTTTTTATCGTCTATTATATGAGTTTTTTTGTGTTTGATTATAATATTCTTATCATATTTCTTACAGCCACTTATTTTGACATCTCCAGTTAGGAATATTAATTTTAAAGTATTAAAACTCATTTGGACGTCAAATTCAGCTATTTAAGATGAAATACTTGCAAAAAACATTACTTATCGTACATTAATTGAGTTTTTTCGAATTTTGGTAATAATATTCTTGTAATTTTTCATATAATTAATAAAAAAAACGTCTTCGAGTAAAAATATTAGTTTTAAAGTATTAAAACTCCTTTTTCGTCAAAATCGGCTATTTAAAACGAAATACTTACAATAAACATTGTTAATAATATGTTATTTGAGTTATTGCTAATTTAGGCTATAATATCGTTGTAATTTTTCAAACAGATATGTTAAAAAACTTATTGGTTAGTAATTTAATTTTAAATATATTAAAAGTACTAAAGAAGTTTTAAAAGACTGTTTCAAACAAAATACTTGCAATAAACATTGTTTATCGTACATTATTAGAGTTATTATGATTTTTGGTATTAAAATTCTTGTAATATAACATACAGCTAATTAAATAAACTAATTCGGTTTGAAATATTAGTTTCTAAGGATTAAAACTTCTTTTGATGTCAAAATCGACTGTTTACAACGAAATACTTGCAATAGACATTGTTTATCGTACATTATTTGATTTATTATATTATATATTTTTGGCAATATTATTTTTGTATATTTGGTAAAAGTAATTTAACAACCGACTTCGGTTAAAAATATTATTTTTAAAGTATTAAAACTTCTTTTGAAGTCAAAATCGGCTGTTTAAGATGAAACACTTGCAATAAATAATTTTTATCGTACATTATTTGAGTTATTTCGATTTTTGGTAAAAATATTATAGTTTTATTTGATAAAATTTATTAAATAAAAGTTTTCGGGTAAAAATTTTAGTTTTAAAGTATTAAAACTTTTTTTGACGTCAAAATCGGCTGTTTAAGACGAAATACTTGCAGTAAACATTGTTTATCGTATATCATTTGATTTTTTCGATTTTAGGTTTTAACATTCTTGTAATTTTTCGTAAAGCTATGTTAATTAACTTATCCGGTTAATTTTCTAACTTTAAACATATTGAAACTACTAAAGACGTTATAAAAGGCTGTTTCGACCAAAACACTTGTATTCAACCCTTTTAAACGTATACTTTTTGAATTATTTTGATTATTGGTAACAATATTCATGTAATATATTATGCAGCTAATTAAATAAACCTATTAGGAAAGGAATATCAGTTTTAAAGTATTAAACACCTTTTGTCGTCAAAATTGGCTGTTTAAGACGAAACACTTGCAGTAAACATTGTTTATTGTACTTTATTTGAGTTATTACAATTTTTGATTATAATATTCTTGTAATTTTTCGTAAAGCTATGTTTATAAACTACTTTGGTTAGTAATCTAACTTTAAACATATTAAAACTACTAAAGAGTCAAAAAAGGCTATTTCAAACAAAATACTTGTATTAAACCGTTTTTAACGTACATTATTTGAATTATTTCGATTATTGGTATTAATATTCTTTTTATATATCATACAGTTAATTTAAAAAACCTATTCAGTTAAGAATAATAGTTGTAATGTATTAAAACTCCTTTTGACGTCAAAATCGGCTGTTTAATACGAAATACTTGCAATAAACATTGTTAATCGTACATTATTTTAGTTTTCTCGTCTTTTAGTAATAGTATTATTGTAATATTTCATAAAATTAACAAAATAAACGTCTTCGACTAAAAATATTATTTTTAAAGTATTAAAACTCTTTTTGACGTCAAAATCGGCTGTTTAAGACGAAATACTTGCAGTAAACATTGTTGATAGTACTTTATTCGAGTTATTTCGATTTTCGGTTAAAATATTCTTGTAGTTTTCGTAAAGCTATGTTTATAAGCTTCTTTGGTTAAACTTATTAAAAGTACTAAAGACGTCATAAAAGGCTGTTTCAAAAAAAATACTTTTATTAAACCCTTTTTAACGTAGATTATTTGAATTATTTGATTATTGGTATTAATTTTCTGTTAATATATCAATTAATTAATTAAATAAACCTCTTCTTTTGAAAATATTAGTTTTAAAGTACCCAATGCGGCTGTTTAAAACGTAATACTTGCAATAAAAATTATTTATCGTACATTATTTGAGTTATTTCAAACTTAGTTATAATATTCTTGTAATATTTTGTACAGGTAATTTAATAAATATCTTCGGTTAAAAAAACTACTTTATATATAAAAATACTCCTTTTGACGTCAAAATGGCTGATTAAGACGAAATACTTGCATAAACATTGTTTATCGTACATTATTACAGTTATTATGATTTTTGGTATTATTATTCTTGTAATATATCATACAGCTAATTAAATAAACTTATTCGGTTAGGAATATTAGTTTAAAAGGATTAAAACTTCTTTTGATGTCAAATTCGACTGTTTACAACGAAATACTTGAAATAAACATTGTTTATGGTACATTATTTGATCTATTATGATTTTTAGTAATATAATTCTTGTGATATTTTGTAGAAGTAATTTAATATACGACTTCGGTTAAAAATACTAGTTTTAAAGTATTTAAACTTTCTTTTTGAAGTCAAAATCGGCTGTTTAAGATGAAACACTTGCAATAAACATTTTTTATCGTATATTATTTGAGTCATTTAAATTTTTGTTAATAATATTTTAGTAATATTTCACAAAATTTATTAAACAAAAGTTTTTGGGTAAAAATATTAGTATTAAAGTACTAAAAATTTTTTTGACGTCAAAATCGGCTGTTTAAGACAAAATACTTGCAGTAAACATTGTTCATCATACTTTATTTGAGTTATTTCGATTTTTGGTTACAATATTCTTGTAATTTTTCGTAAAGCTATGTTTATAAACTTCTTTGGTTAGTAATCTAACTTTAAACATATCAAAAGTACTATAAACGTCATAAAAGGCTGTTTTAAATAAAATACTTGTATTAAACCCTGTTTAAAGTATATTATTTGAATTATTTGATTATTGGTATTAAAATTCTGTTAACATATCAATTAACTAATCAAATAAACCTCTTTTGTTGCGAATATAAGTTTTAAAGTATTAAAACTCCTTTTAACGTCAAAATCGGCTGTTTAAAACGAAATACATGCAATAAAAATTGTTTATCGTACATTATTTGAGTTATTTCAAACTTGGTTTTAATATTCTTGTATTATTTTGTACAGGTAATTTAATAAATATCTTCGGTGAAAAATACCAGTTTTAAAGTATAAAAACAACTTTTGACGTCAAAATCGGCTGATTAAGACGAAATACTTGTATATACATTGTTTATCGTACATTATTACAGTTATTATGATTTTTGTTATTATTATTCGTGTAATATATCATAGAGCTAATACAATAAAATTATTCGGTTACGAATATTAGATTCAACGTATTCAAACTCCTTTTGACGTCAAAAACGGCTGTTTAAGAAAAAATACTTGCAATAAACATTGTTTATTGTACATTATTAGATCTATTATGATTTTCGGTAATAATATTCTTGAAATATTTCGTAAAGGTAATTTAATAAACGTCTCGGATAAAAATATTAGTTTTATTGTATTAAAACTCCTTTTAAGTTCTAAATCGGCCATTTAAGACGAAATAATTGCAATAAACATTTGTTTATCGTATATTAATTGAGTTATTTCGATTTTTGGTAATAATATTATTGTAATATTTCATAAAATTAAACACAGTAAGCCTCTTTGGTTAGGAATATTAGTTTTAAAGTATTAAAACTCTTTCGACGTCAAAATCGGCTGTTTAATAGGAAATACTTGGAATAAACATTGTATATCGTACATTATTTGATTTATTATGATTTTGGTAAAAATATTCTTGTAATATTTCATAAAATTAAATAAAATAAACCACTTTGGTTAGGAACATTAGTTTATAAAGTATTAAAACTCTATTTGTCGTCAAAATTGGCTGTTTAAAACGAAATTCTTGCAATAAACATTGTTTGTCGTACATTATTTCAGTTATTTCGAATTTTGGTCATAATAATCTTGTAATATTTTGTACAGGTAATTTAATAAAAATCTTTGGTAAAAAATGCTACTTTTAAAGTATTAAAACTGCTTTTTACGTCAAAATTGGCTGTTTTAGACTTGCATAAACATTGTTTAAGCATAAACATTGTTTATCGTTCATTATTAGAGTTATTTATATTTTTGGTATTAATATTCTTGTAATATAACATACAGCTTATTAAATAAATTTATTTTGTTAGGAATATTAGTTTCAAAGTTTTAAAACTCTTTTTGACGTCAAAATGGGCTGTTTAAGACGAAATACTTGCAATAAACATTGTTTATCAGACATTATTTGATTCATTACGATTTTTGGTAATATCATTCTTGTTATATTTCGTAAAAGTAATTTAATAAACGTGTTCGGGTAAAAAAATTAGTTTTAAAGTATAAAAATCATTTTGAGTTCAAAACCGGCTGTTTAAGACGAAATACTTGTAATAAACATTATTTATCGTACATTATTTGAGTTATTTAAATTTTTAGTTATAATATTCTTGTAATTTTTGTAAAGGTAATTAAATAAACGTCTTTGGTTGAAATTATTAGATTGAAGTATTAAAAATCCTTTCGACGTCATAATCGTGTGTTTAAGAAGATATACTTGCAAAAAGCATTGATTTTCTTTTGTTATTTAAGCTTTTTTGATTTTTGGTTATAATATTCTTGTAATATATTATACAACTAAACAAATGAACTTATTCGGTTAGTTAGTATTAGTTTTAAAGTATTAAAAGTCCTTTTGACGTCGAAATCGGATATTTAAGACGATATACTTGTAGTAAACATTGTTATTCGTACATTATTTAAGTTATTTTGATTTTTGGTTATAATATTTTTTTTAAATTTCGTAAAGCTATACTAATAAACGTTTTTGGTTAAAAATACTAGTTTTTAAGTATTAAAACACCTTTTGACGTCAAAATCGGCTGTTTATGACGAAATAATTGCAATAAACATTATTTATCGTATTTTACTTGAGTTATTGCGATTTTTGATTATCATTTTCTTGAAATATTTCGTACAGCTATGTTAATAAAATACTACGTTTAGTAATCTAACTTTAAACGCATTAAACGTATAATTTAAAATTTTATTCTAATATTTAATAAAAATAATTAAATAAATGTCTTCGGGAAAAAATATTACTTTTAATATATTAAAACACCTTTTGATCTCTAAATTGGCTATTTACGACGAAATACTCGAATAAACATTGTTTATCATATATTATCTGAGTTATTGCTATTTTAGGCTATAATATTCTTTATTTTTTATATTTATTTATTTATTAGTATTTGAATTATTTTGATAATATTATCAACTTGTAATATTTCATACAGCTAATTAAATAAACCTATTAGGTTAGGAATTTTAGTTTTAAAGTATTAAAACTCTTTTTTACGTCAATATCGGCTGTTTAAGACGAAATACTCCCAATAAACATTGTTTATCGTACATTATTTGATTTATTATGATTTTTGGTAATAATATTCTTGTAATTTTTCGTGGAGGTAATTTAATAAACGTCTTCGGGTCAAAATATTTGTTTAAAAGTATTAAAACTGCTTTTAAGTTAAAAATCGGCTGTTTAAGACAAAATACTTGCAATAAATATTGTTTATCGTTAATTTTTAAGTTATGGCGATTTTAGGTTATAATTTTGTTTTAAAATTTCGTACAGCTAATTTAATTTATGTCTTTGCTTAGTATTCTAGCTTTAAACATATTAAAAGTACTATAGACGTTAAAATAGCCAGTTTTAACAAAATACTTTTATTAAACCCCTTTTTTTAGTACATTTTTTTAATCATTTTGATTATTGTTATTAATATGTTTGTAATATATCATACAGCTAATTAACCGTATGTAAAATCCGCTGTTTAAGACGAAAAACTTGCAATAAACATTGTTGATCGTACATTATTTAAGTTATTTTGAATTTTGGATATATTATTCTTGAAATATTTCGCACAGATAATTTAATAAATGTCTTTGATTAAAAATATTAGATTTAATGTACTAAAACACCTTTTGACGTCAAAATCGGCTGTTTTTGACGAAATACTTGCAATAAACATTATTTATCGTACATTATTTGATTTATTATGATTTTTGGTAATATTATTCTAGTGTGTTTCATAAAGATAATTTAATAAACGTCTTCGGGTAAAAATTTTAGTCTTAAAGACTAAATCTCCTTTTGAGTTCAAAATCGGCTGTTTAAGACGAAATACTTGCAATAAACATTGTTCATTGTACATTATTTAAGTTATTATGATTTTTGGTATTAATATTCTTGTAATATATCATACAGCTAGTTAACTAAACTTATTCAGTTACGAATATTAGTTTCAATATTAATAAACCTCTTTTTGACGTAAAAAACGGCTGTTTAAGACAAAATACTAGCAATAAACATTGTTTATCGAACATAATTTGATATATTATGATTTTTCGTAATAACATTCTTATAATATTTTGTAAAGATAATATAAAAAACGTCTTTGGGTAAAAATGATAGTTTTAAAGTATTAAAACTCCTTTTGACCTCAAAATCGGCTGTTTAAGACGAAATACTTGCAAAAACATTGTTTATCGTACATTATTTGAATTATTTCGATTTTCGGTTATAATATTCTTGTGATATTTTGTATAGGTAATTTAATAAACGTATTCGGGTAATAATATTAGTTTTAAAGAATTAAAACTCCTTTTGACCTCTAAATCGGCTGTTTAAGAAAAATTCTTGCAAAAACATTGTTTATCGTACATTATTTGAGTTATTACAAATTTTAGTTATTATACTCTTATAATATTTAGTACAGGTAATTAAATAAACCTTTTCGGTTAGGAATTTTTGTTTTAAATTATTTAAATTAATTTTGACGTCAAAATCGGTAGTTTAAAACGAAATTTTTGAATCAACATTGTTTATCGTTCATTATTACAGTTATTATGATTTTTAATATTATTAATCTTGTAATATATCATACGGCTAATAAAATAACGTTATATGGATAGGAATATTAGTTTCAAAGTATTAAAACTCCTTTTGACGTCAAAAACGGCTGTTTAAGAAAAAAATACTTGCAATAAACATTGTTTATCGTACATATTTTGATTTATTATGATTTTTGGTTTTAAAATTCTCGTAAAATTTGTAAAGGTAATTTAATAAACGTCTTTTGTTGAAAATATTAGTATTGAAGTATTAAAACTTATTTTGACGTCAAAATCGAGTTTTTAAGAAGAAATACTTGCAATAAACATTCTTTATGTACATTTTTTGAGTTATTTCGATTTTTAGTAATAATATTTCAGTAATATTTCATAAAGTTAATTAAATAAACGTCTTACGTTAAAAATATTTGTTTTGAAGTATTGAATTCTCTTTAACGTCAAAATCGTCAAAATCGGCTTATTTTGATTATTGGTATTAATATTCATGTAATATATTATATAGCTAATTAAATTAACCTATCGGTTAGGAATATTAGTTTTAAAGTATTAAAACTCTATTTGACGTCAAAATCGGCTGTTTAAGATGAAATAATTGCAATAAACATCGTTTATCGTACATAGTTTGACTTATTATGATTTTTGGTATTAATATTCTTTTAATATATCATACCGCTATTTAAGTAAACTTATTCGGATGGAATATTAGTTTCAATGTATTAAGACAAAATACTCGCAATAAACATTGTTTATCGTACATTATTTGATTTATTATGCTTTTTGGTAATAACATCCTCGTGATATTTTGTAAAGGTAATTTGATAAACGTCTTCGGGTAAAAATATTAGTTTTAATGTAATAAAACTCCTCTCGACGTCAAAATCGGCTGTTTAAGACGAAATACTTCCATAAACATTGTTTATCGTACATTATTACAGTTATAATGATTTTTGATATTAATATTCTTGTAATATATCATACAGTTAATTATATAAACTTATTCGGTTAGGAATATTAGTTTCATTGTATTAAAACTCTTTTTGACTCCAAAAACGGCTGTTTAAGACAAAATACTTAATAAACATTTCTTATCGTACATTATTTGATTTATTATGATTTTTTGTAAAAATATTTTTTTAATATTTCGTACAAGAAATTTAATAAACGTGTCGGGAAAAAATATTAGTTTACTGTATTAAAACTCCTTTTGAGTTCTCAATCGCAGTTCAAGACGATATACTTGCAATAAACATCGTTTATTGCAGATTATCTAAGTTATTATGATTTTTGGTAATAATATTCTTGTAATATTTTGTAAAAGTAATTTAATAAACGTTTTAGGGTAAAAATATTAGTTTTAAAGTATATAAACTGCTTTTGAGTTCAAAATCGGCTTTTTAAAACGAAATACTTGCAATAAACATTTTATCGTACATTATTTGAGCTATTTCGACTTTTGGTAATAATATTAAAGTAATATTTCATAAAATTAATTAATTAAACCTCTTCAGTTAAGAATGATAGTTCTTAAGTATAAAAACTACTTTTGACGTCAAAATCGGCTGTTTAAGACGAAATACTTGCAGTAGACATTGTTTTTCGTAAATTATTTGAGTTATTTTGATTCTCGTTATAATATTCTTGTAATATTTCGTACAGCTATGTTTATAAACTTATTTGGTTAGTATTCTAGCTTTAAACATATTAAAAGTACTATAAACGTTATAAAGGGCTGTTTTAATCAAAATACTTGTATTCAACCCTTTTTAACGTACACAATTTGAATTATTTGCATTATTGGTATTAATATTTTTATAATATATTATACAGCTAATTAAATGAACCTATTCCGTTAGAAGTATTAGTTTTAAAGTATTAAAACTCCTTTTTACGTCAAAATAGCCTGTTAAAGACTAATTACTTGCAATAAACATTGTTTATAGTACTTTATTTGAGTTATTTCGATTTTTAGTTATAATATTCGTGTAGTTTTTGTTCAGCTATGTTTATAAACTTCTTTGGTAAGTAATCTTTGGTAAGTTAGTAATAACATTCTCGTAATATTTTGTAAAGGGAATTTAATAAACGTTTTCGGGTGAAAATATTAGTTTTAATGTATTAAAACTCCTTTTGAGTTCAAAATCGGCTGTTTAAGACGATATACTTGCAATAAACATCGTTTATTGTACATTATTTGAGTTATTATTTTTTTCGGTAATAATATTCTTGTAATATTTCGTAAAAGTAATTTAATAAACGTTTTCGGGTTAAAATATTAGTTTTAAAGTATTCAAACTCCTTTGACGTCAAAATCGGCTGTTTAAGACGAAATACTTGCAATAAACATTGTTTATCGTACATTATTCTGAGTTATTTCGAACTTGGTTATAATATTCTTGAAATATTTCGTAAAGGTAATTAAATAAACGTCTTCGGATAAAAATATTAGTTTTAATGTATTAAAACTCGTTTAGACGTCAAAATCGGCTGTTTAACACGAAATACTTGCATAAACATTATTTATCGTACATTATTACAGTTATTATGTTTTTTGGTATTAATATTCTTGTAATATATCATACAGCTAATTATATAAACTTATTTGGTTAAGAATATTAGTTTCAACGCATTAAAACTCCTTTCGACGTCAAAATCGGCTGTTTAAGACGATATACTTGGAATAAACATCGATTATTGTACATTATTTGAGTTATTATGATTTTTGGTAATAATATTCTTGTAATATTTTGTAAAAGTAATTTAATTAACGTCTTCGGGAAATATATTAGTTTTAAAGTATTAAAACTTCTTTTGACGTCAAAATCGGCCGTTTAAGACTAAATACTTGCAATAAACATTGTTTATCGTTCATTTTTTGAGATATTTCGATTTTTGGTTATAATATTCTTGTGATATTTCGTACAGCTAATTTAATAAACTTTTTCGGTTAAATATATTAGTTTTAAAGTATTAAAACTTCTTTTGACTTCAAAATAGGCTGTTTAATACGAAATACTTGGAGTAAACATTGTTTATTGTACATCATATGATTTATTATGATTTTTGGTAATGATATTCTTGTTTTATTTTGTAAAAGTATTTTAATATACGATTTCGGTTAGGAACATTAGTTTTAAAGTATTGGAACTTCTTTCGACGTCAAAATCGGCTGTTTAAGACGAAATACTTTCAATAAACATTGTTTAATGTATATTATTTGAGTTATTATGATTTTTGGTATTAATCTTTAATCGGTTCAACATTTCATATACGTCCTACATAGATAGACTAACTAAGCTTAATATAAAAACTTTAGAGTACAGTATACTTGAATTTGTTCTAATTACTTTTTTTAAACTGATTAACAATGAAACTACTATTGTGTCTCAAACTTTCTTTAAACCTTATGAAAATAATTACTCACTCAAAGGTGATAATAGAATATATACATGCAAATATCATTTCAACTACGTTGGTTGGCACAAATCTTTTTTCTATCGTTCGGTAAAAATGTGGAACAAACTTCCAAATGAACTAGTATCGTGCAAAAATCTTAAACATTTTCGATTAAACTTAAAAAGATTGGATTTAAATAAAATATTTACCAGTAAAAATTATAAGTGATTAGATTTGTTCATCTCTTTAGCCATTGATTTGGTGTGTGGTATGTAGTTTATTGGTAGTTTAATCTGTAAGCTACACCTTCCCTTTATAGATTTTAGTACTTTTCAACTTTGATTTTTTGGAAGGGCTGTTGTTAATGTGCTTTCGGCTTTAGATTTTGAAATTATTGGATATTCAGTTGATTCCTAAGCTAGATTTGTGAACTGTTGCTGCCAAATTTTTGAAGTAATTTTTGACTGAATTTGCCGTCATAAAGAGTGGCAAATAGTTGCTGAGATGAATGTTCTGCAAAATGAAGAAAGCTTTTGATGATTTGACAGAAATGCTTGTTACAGGGATTTGTTGCTTTTGAACGTATAATTGGAGATTGGTGACTTAGGAATTGTTGAATATTTGGTTTGAAAGTTTTAATTTATTTAATTTCTGCCTAGTATAAGTTTTATGTTGATTATTTAATCACTTTAATTTGTTTTTTCTTTTTATGTTAGTGTCTTTCAGTTTAAGTGGCTTAGGTTTTAATGCCTAGGTCCTTCGTTAGACAATAAACTTAATAACAATAATATTATGATAATATTCTAGCATTGTATCATACAGCTATTTAAATAAACATATTCGGTAAGGAATAATAGTTTTAATGTATTAAAACTCCTTTTGACGTCAAAATCAGCTGTTTAAGACGAAATACTTGCAATAAACATTGTTTATCGTACATTATTTGAGTTATTTCAAATTTTGGTTATAATATTCTTATAATATTTTGTGCAGGTAATTTAATAAATAACTTAGGTAAAAAATGCTAGTTTTAAAGTATTAAAAATCCTTTTTACGTCAAAATCGGCTGTTTTAGACTTGCATTAACATTGTTACTAGCATAAACATTGTTTATCGTACATTATTAGAGTTATTATGATTTTTGGTATTAATATTCTTGTAATAAAATATACAGCTTATTAAATAAATTTATTCGGTTAGGAATAATAGTTTCAGAATAATAAAACTCCTTTTGACGTTAAAATCGGCTGTTTAAGACGATATACTTGCAATAACAATGGTTTATTTTACAGCATTTGAGTTATTATGATTTTTGGTAATAAGATACTTGTAATATTTTGAAAAGGTAATTTAATAAACGTCTTCGGGTAAAAATATTAGATTTAATTATTAAACACTCCTTTTAGTTCTAAATTGGCTGTTTAAGACGAAATACTTGTAATAAACATTGTTTATCATACATTATTTGAGTTATTTCGAATTTTATTATATTATTAGTGAAATATTTCGTACAGGTAGTTAGTAAATGTTATCGGTTAAAAATACTAGTTATAAAGTATTAAACTTCCTTTTGACGTCAAAATCGGCTGCTTCCGACGAAATACTTGCATAAACATTGTTTATTGTACATAATCAGAGTTATTATGATTTTTGGTATTAATATTCTTGTAATATATCATACAGCTAATTAAATAAACTTATTCGGTTAGGAATATTAATTTCTAAGTACTCAAACTTGTTTTGACGTTAAAATCGGCTGTTTACGACAAAATACTTGCAATAAACATTGTTTATCATTCATTATTTAAGTTATTTCAATTTTTGGTTATAAAATTCATGTAATATTTCTACAGGTATTTTAATAAATGTCTTCGGTTAAATCTACTAGTAACTTCTTCTGGCGTCAAAATCGGCTTTTTAAGACGAAAAACTTGCAATAAACATTGTTTATCGTACATTTTTTGAGTTATTTCGATTTTTGGTAAAAATATTCTTGTTATATACCGTAAAGGTAATTTAATAAACGTTTTCGGGTAAAAATATTAGTTTTCAAGTATCAAAACTACTTTTGACGTCAAAATCGGCTGTTTAAGACGATATACTTGCAATAACAATGGTTTATTGTACAGCATTTGAGTTATTATGATTTTTGGTAATAATATACATGTAATATTTTGATAAGGTAATTTAATAAACATCTTCGGTTAGGAATATTAGTTTTAAAGTATTAAAATATCTTTTGAGTTCAAAATTGGCTGTTTAAGACGAAATACTTGCAATAAACATTGTTTCTTGTACATTAGTTGAGTTATTTCGTTTTGGGTCATAATATTCTTGTAAATATTTCTTATAGGTAATTTGATAAATGTATTCGGTTGAAATTATTTGATTTAATGTACGAAAACTCCTTTTGACATCAAAATCGGCTGTTAAAGACGAAATACTTGCAATAAAGCTAGTTCATCGTACATTATTTGATTTATTATGATTTTTGGTAATAATATTTTTGTAATATTTCTCAAAGGTAATTTAAGAAACGTCTTCGGGTAAAAATATTAGTTTTAAAGAACTAAGATTCATTTTGAGTTCAAAATCGGCTGTTTAAAACGAAATACTTGCAATAAACCTTGTTTATCTACATTAATTGATTTATTATGATTTTTGGTAATAATATTTTTGTAATATTTCGTAAAGGTAATTTAAATAACGTCTACGGGTAAAATTATTTGTTTTAATGAATTAATATTCCTTTTGAGTTCATAATCCGCTGTTCAAATCGAAATACTTGCAATAAACATTGTTTATCGTACATTATTTAAGTTAATATGATTTTCGGTAGTAATGTTCTTTTAATATTTCGTTAAGATAATATAATAAACGTTTTTGGGTAAAAATACTAGCTTTAAAGTATTATAACTCCTTTTGACGTCAAAATCGGCTGTTTAAGACAAAATACTTGCAATAAACATTGCTCATCGTACATTTTTTGAGTTATTTTGATTTTTGGTTATAATATTCTGCTAATATATATAAAGGTAATTTGATAAACGTCTTCGGTTAAAAATATTAGTTTAAAAGTATTAAAACTCCTTTTGACATCAAAATCAGCTGTTTTAAACAAAATACATGTACTAAACCTTTTTTTACCGTACACTATTTTAATTATTTTGATTATTGGTATAAGTATTCTTGTAGAATACCATACCGCTAATAAAATAAACCTTTTCGGTTAGGAATAATAGTTTTAAAATATTAAAACTCCTTTGACGTCAAAATCGGCTGTTTAAGATAATATACTTGCAATAAACATTGTTTATTGTACATTACTTGAGTTCTTTCGATTTTTGGTATTGATATTTTATGATATATCATAAAGCTAATTGAATAAACCTCTTCGGTTAGGAGTATTAGTTTTAAAGTATAAAAACTCCTTTTGACGTCAAAATCGGCTGTTTAAGACGAAATACTTGCAGTTAACATTGTTTATCGTATAACATTTGATTTATTATGGTTTTTGGTCTTAATATTCTTGTAATATTTCGTACAACTATGTTAATAAATCTCTTTGGTTAGTTATCTAAATTTTACATTATTATAAGTACTATAAACGTTATAAAAGGCTGTATCAAACAAAATATTTGAATAATACCGTTTTAACGTACACTATTTGAATTATTTTGATTATTGTTATTAATATTCTTTTAATATATCATACAGCTAATTAAATAAACCTATTCGGTTAGAAGTATTAGTTTTAAAGTATTAAAACTCTATTTGACGTCAAAATCGGCTGTTTAAGACGAAACACTTGCACAAACATTGTTTATCGTACATTATTTGAGTTATTTCGATTTTTGGTTATAAAATTCATGTAATATTACGTAAAGGTAATTTAATTAACCTCTTCGGTTAAAATTACTAGTATTAAAACTTCTTCTGGCGTCAAAATCGGCTTTTTAAGACGATATACTTGCAATAAACATTGTTTATCGTACAATTTTTGAGTTATTTCGATTTTTGGTAATAATATTCTTGAAATATACTGTAAAGGTAATAAAATAAACGTTTTCGGGTTAAAATATTAGTTTTCAAGTATCATAACTTTTTTTGACGTCAAAATCGGCTGTTTAAGACGATATACTTGCAATAACAATGGTTTATTGTACAGCATTTGAGTTATTATGATTTTTGGTAATAATACACTTGTAATATTTTGAAAAGGTAATTTAATAAACATCTTCGGTTAGGAATATTAGTTTTAAAGTATTGAAACATCTTTTGACGTCAAAATCGGCTGTTTAAGACGAAATACTTGCAATAAACATTGTTTATTGTACATTAGTTGAGTTATTTCGTTTTTGGTTATAATATTCATGTAAATATTTCTTATAGGTAATTTGATAAATGTATTCGGTTGAAATTATTAGATTTAATGTACCAAAACTCCTTTTGACGTCAAAATCGGCTATTTAAGACGAAATACTTGCAATAAACCTAGTTCATCGTACATTATTTGATTTATTATGATTTTTAATGATAATATTTTTGTAATATTTCGTAAAGGTAATTTAATAAACATCTTCGGGTAAAAATATTAGTTTTAAAGAACTAAGATTCATTTTGAGTTTAAAATCGGCTGTTTTAAACGAAATACTTGCAATAAACCTTGTTTATTTAAATTAATTGATTTATTATGATTTTTGGTAATAATATTTTTGTAATATTTCGTAAAGGTAATTTAATTAACGTCTTCGGGTAAAATTATTTGTTTTAATGAACTATTACTCCTTTTGAGTTCAAAATCCGCTGTTTAAAACGAAATACTTGCAATAAACATTGTTTATCGTGCATTATTTGATTTATTTTGATTTTTGGTTATAATATTCTTCTGATATATATAAAGGTAATTTAATAAACGTCTTCGGTTAAAAAAATTAGTTGAAAAGTATTAAAACTCCTTTTGACGTCAAAATCAGCTGTTTTAAACAAAATACTTGTACTAAACCTTTTCTTATCGTACACGATTTTAGTTATTTTGATTATTGGTATTAGTATTCTTTTAGAATATCATAAAGCTAATTGAATAAACCTCTTCGGTTAGGAGTATTAGTTTTAGAGTATAAAAACTCCTTTTTAGGTCAGAATCGGCTGTTTAAGACGAAATACTTGCAGTAAACATTGTTAATCGTATAAAGGTTGATTTATTATGATTTTTGGTATTAATATTCTGGTAATATTTCGTATAGCTATGTTAATAAA
Organism: Thalia democratica; assembly: GCF_965202585.1. Taxonomy (NCBI): domain Eukaryota; kingdom Metazoa; phylum Chordata; class Thaliacea; order Salpida; family Salpidae; genus Thalia; species Thalia democratica. The sequence continues at coordinate 51,215,914 of NC_139169.1, read as the reverse complement.
TCTCTTTGGTTACTAATCTAAATTTTAATATATATTATAAGTACTTTAAACGTTATAAAAGGCTGTATCAAACAAAATACTTGTATTAACCCGTTTTAACGTACACTATTTGAATTATTTTGATTATTGTTATTAATATTCATGTAATACATCATACAGCTAATTTAATAAACCTATTCGGTTAGAAGTATTAGTTTAAAAGTATTAAAACTCCTTTTGACGTAAAAATCGGCTGTTTAAGACGAAATACTCACATAAAAATAGTTTATCGTAAATTATTATAGTTATTATGATTTTTGGTACTTATATACTTGTAATATATTATACAGCTAATTAAATAAATCTATTTGGTTAGGAATATTAGTTTTAAAGTATTAAAACTTCTTTTGACGTCAAAATCGGCTGTTTAAGACGAAATACTTGCAATAAACCCTGTTTATCGTACAATATTAAAGTTATTATGAATTTTTGTAACAATATTCTCGTAATATTTCGTAAAGGTAATTTAATAAACGTCTTCGGTTAGAAATATTAGTTTTAAAGTATAAAAACTCTTTTTGACGTCAAAGTCGGCTGTTTAAGACGATGTACTTGCAATAAACATTGTTTATCGTACATTATTTAAGTTATTATGATTTTTAAGAAAAAATGTTCGTGTAATATTTCGTAAAGGTAATTTGATAAACGTCTTCTGGTAAAAATATTAGTTTTAAAGTATTGAAACTCCTTTCAGTCAAAATCGGCTTTACAAGACGATATACTTGCAATAAATATTGTTTATCGTACATTATTTGAGTTATTTCGAATTTTGGTTATAATATTCTTCTAATATTTCGTACAGGTAAATTCAAAAACGTCTTCGGTTAAAAATACTAATTTAATTGTATTGAAACTCCTTTTTGTGTCAAAATCGGCTGTTTAAGATGAAATACTTCCAATAAGCATTATTTATCGTACATTATTAAAGTTATTATGATTTTTAGTACTAATAATTTGTAATATGTCATACAGCTAATTTCATAAACCTATTCGGTTAGGAATATTAGTTTCAAAGTATTAAATCTCCTTTTGACGTCAAAATCGGCTGTTTAAGACGAAATACTTGCAATAAACATTGTTTATCGTACATTATTCTGAGTTATTTCGTTTTTTGGTAATAATATTGTTCTAATATTTGGTACAGGGAACTTTAAAAACGTATTCGGTTAAAAATATTAGTTTTATAATATTAAAACTTTTTTTGACGTCAATATTAGCTGTTTAAGACGAAATACTTGCAATAAACATTGTTTATCGTACATTATTTAAGTTAATTTGATTTTTGGTAATAATACTATTGTAATATTTCGTACATGTAATTTAATAAACGTCTCTGGGTAAAACTATTTGTTTTAAAGATTTAAAAATCCTTTTGAGTTTAAAATCGGCTATTTAAGACAAAATACTTGTAATAAACATTATTTATCGTACATTATTTGATTTATTTCGATTTTTGGTAATAATACCATTTTAATATTTTGTACAAGTAATTTAATAAATGTCTCGGTTAAAAATATTAGTTTTAAAATATCAAAACTCCTTTTGACGTCAAAATCGGCTGTTTAAAACGAAATACTTGCATTAAACATTGTTTATCGTAAATTATTTGAGTTATTATGATTATTGGTAATAATGTTCTTGTAATATTTCGTAAAGGTTATTTAATAAATGTCTTTGGGTAAAAATATTAGTTTTGAACTATTAAAACTCCTTTTGAAGTCGAAATCGGCTGTTTAAGATAAAGTACATGCAATAAACATTTTTTATTGTACAATATTACAGTTATTATGATTCAGTACTTATAGTTTGTAATATATCATACAGCTAATTGAATAATCCTATTCGGTTTTGAATATTAGTTTCAAAGTATTAAAACTCATTTTGACGTCAAGATCGGCTGTTTTAAACAAAATACTTGCAATAAGCATTGTTTATCGTACATTATTTGAGTTTTTTCAATTTTTGGTGATTATATTATTGTAATATTTTGTACAGGTAATTATATAAACGAGATCAGTTAAAAATACTAGTTTTAAAGTATTAAAACTCCTTTTGACGTTGAAATCGGCTGTATAAGACAAATTACTTGCAATAAACATTGTTTATCGTATATCATTTAAGTTATTTGGTTTTTTGGCAGTAATATTATAGTATTAAAACTCTTTTTAACGTCAAAATTGGCTGTTCAATACGAAATACTTGCAATAAACATTGTTTATCGTTCATTGTTTTAGTCATTTCATTTTTGGTTATAATATTCTTTTAATATTTCGTACAGGTTATTTAATAAATGTATTCACTTAAAAATACTAGTTTTAAAAAATCAAAAGTCCTTTTGACGTCAAAATTGACTGTTTAAATTTTGACGTCAAAAGGAGTTTTAATACTTAAAAACTGATAATTTCAACCGAGGACGTTTATTAAATTACTTTTACGAGATATTACAATATAATAATAATTTGAAATTGGAATAACTTAAATAACGTACGATAAACAATTTTTATTGCAAGTATTTCGTCTAAAATAGCTGGTTTTGACGTCGAAAGGAGTTTTAAACTTTAATATTAATATTTCTAACCTAAACGTTTATTATATTACCTTTAAGAAATATTACAATGGAATTATAATTAAAAATCGAAATAAATTAAAGAATCTACGATATACAATGTTTATTCCAATTATTTCGTCTTAAACAGCCAGTTTCGAAGTCAAAAGGACTTTAAATACTTTAAAACTAATAATGCTTTCCGAAGATGTTTATTTAATTAGCTTTATGATATATTACTAGAACATTAATGCCAATAATCAAAATAACTCAATTATGTACGATAAACATGTATTTCGTCTTAAACAGCCGATTTTGACGTCAAATGGAGTTTTAATACTTTAAAACTAATATTTCTAACCGAAGAGGTTTATTTGACTAGCTGTATGATATATTACAAGAATATTTATACTAATATTAAAAATAATTCAAATAGTGTACGAAAAAAAAATTGTTTAATATAAGTGTTTTGTTTAAAACAGCCCAGTATAACGTCTATAGTACTTTTAATATGTTTAAAGTTAGATTACTAACCAAAGACGTTTATTAAATTACTATTATGAGATATTATAAATAATTATAACTAGAAATCTGAATAACTCAAATAATTTACGATAAACAATGTTTATTGCAAGTATTTCGTCTGTAACAGCCGATTTTGATGTCATAAGGAGATCCAATACTCGAAAACTAATATTTATAACCGACGAATTTTATTTAATTGCTATTACGAGATATTACTAGATAATTATTATTAAGAATCGAAATGATTCAGAAAATGTTTGATAAACAATGTTTAATGCAAGTATTTCGTCTTAATTAGCTGATTTTGACGTCAAAAGAAGTTTTAATACTTTAAAAGTAATATTTTTTACTGGAGACGTTTATTAAATTACTATTACGAGATATTACAAGATAATTATGATTAAAAATTGAAATAATTCAGATATGTACGATAAACAATGTTGAATGAAAGTATTTCGTCTTAAACAGCCGATTTTGCAATCAAAATGAGTTTTAATACTTTAAAAATAATATTTCTAACCGAAGACGTTTATTAAATTACCTATACAAGATAATAGTAGGTAATTATAATTAAAAATCAAAATAAATCAAACAATGTACGATAAACATTGTTTATTGCAAGTATTTAGTTTGAACACCCGTTTTTACGTCGAAAGGAGTTTTAATACTTTAAAACTAATATTCCTAACCGAAAAGATTTATTTTAGTTAGCTTTATAAAATATTAATAGAATATTAATACGAATAATTAAAATAGTTAAATTAGTGTACGACAAAAAAAGGTTTAATATAAGTATTTTGTTTAAAACAGCCAAGTATAACGTCTTTAGTACTTTTAATAAGTTTAAAGTTAGATTACTAACCGAAGAAGTTTATCAAATTAGCTGTATGAAATTTTAGAATAATATTATAACCAAAAATTGAAATAACTCAAAAAATGTATGATAAACAATCATTATTGCAAGAATTTCGTCTGAAACAGTCGATATTGATTTCAAATGGAGTTTTAAGACTTAAAAAAAATATTCATGACTGAAAAGGTTTATATAATCAGCTGTATGATATATTACAAGAATATTAATACCAATAATCAAAATAGTTCAAATAGTTTACGAAAAATAGGGTTTAATAGAAGTATTTTGTTTAAAACAGTTTAATTTACATGTATTACTTTTAATATGTTTAATAACAGATTATTAACCTAAGACGTTTATTAAATTAGCTGTACGAAATATTACAAGAATATTATAACCAAAAATCGAACTAACTCAAAAAATGTACGAAATGCATTAGTATTTGAAGTATTCAGTCTTAAATAGATGAATTTGACGTCAAATGGAGTTTTAATACTTTAAAACTGATATTTTAAACCGAAAACGTTTATTTAATTATGTTTACAAAGATTACAAGAATACTATAACCTAAAATCGAAATAACTCAAATCTAGTACGATAAACAATGTTTATTGCAAGTATTTGGTTTAAAACAGCCGATGTTGACGTCAAAATAAGTGTTAATGCTTTGAAACTACTATTCCTAACCGAAGAGGTTTATTTAATGAGGTGTAGGATATATTACAAGTACAATAATACCAATAATCAAAATAATTCAAATAGTGTACAATAAACAATGTTTATTGCAAGTATTTCGTCTTAAACAGCCGATTTTTACGTCAATGGTGTTTTAATACTTTAAAACTAATATTTTTAACCAAGAGGTTGGTTTAATTAGCTGTATGATATATTCCAAGAATATTAATATCAATAATCAAAAAAAATCAAATAGTGTACGATATAAAAGTATTATGACAAGTATTTTGTTTAAAACAGCCTATTACAACGTCTTTAGTGCTTTTAATATGTTTAAAGTTAGATTACTAACCGAAGACGTTTAATAAATAAGCTGTACGATATTTTACAAGAATATTATAACTAAAAATCGAAATAACTCTAATCACTTACAATAAACAATGTTTATTGCAAGTATTTCGTCTTAAACAGCCGATTTTGACGTCAAAAGAAGTTTTAATACTTTAAAACTAATATTTCTAACCGAAAACGTTTATTTTAATTAGCTGTATGAAATATTAATAGAATATTAATACCAATAATCAAAATAATTCAAATATCGGACGATGAAAAAGGTTTAATACATGTATTTTGTTAAAATAGCCTAATATAACGTCTACAGTACTTTTAATATGTTTAAAGTTAGAACACTAACCGATCACGTTTATAAAATTAACTGTACGAAATATTACAAGCATATTATAACCAAAAATCAGAAAAACTCAAATAATGTACGATAAACGATGTTTATTGCAAGTATTTGGACTTCAACAGCCGATTATGACGTCAAAAGGAGTTTTAACACTTTCAAACTAATATTTCTAACCGAGATATTTGTTGAATTAGCTATATGATTTATTACAGTAATACTAATACCAATAATCAAAATAATTTAAATAGTGTACGATATAAAAAGGGTTTAATATAAGTACATGGTTTAAAACAGCTTAGTATAACATCTATAGTACTTTTAATATGTTTAAAGTAAGATTACTAACCGAAGACGTTTATTAAATAACTTGTACGAAATATTATAAAAATATTATAACCAAAAATCGAAATAACTCTAATAATGTACGATAAACAATGTTTATTGCAAGTATTTCGTCTTAAACAGCCGATTTTGACGTCAAAAGGAGTTTTAATACTTTTAAACTGATAATTTTAACTGAGAACGTTTCTTATAATACCTTTACGAAATATTACAAGATAATTATGATTAAAAATCGAAATAAATTAAAGAATGTATGATAAACAATGTTTATTTAAAGTATTTCGTCTTAAACAGCCAATTTTGACGTCAAAAGGACTTTAAATACTTTAAAACTAGTATTCTTTAACGAAGAGGTTTTATAAATTAGCTGTATGATATATTACAAGAATATTAATGCCAATAATCAAAATAACTGAAATAATGTACGATAAACATTGTTTATTGCAAGTATTTCGACTTAAACATTCGATTTTGACGTTAAATTGAGTTTTAATACTTTAAAGCTAATATTTCTAACTTAAGAGGTTTTTAATTAGCTGTATGATATGTTACAAGAATATTTATACTAATATTAAAAATAATTTGAACAGTGTACGAAAAAAAAGGGTTTAATACAATTATTTTGTTTAAAACAGCCTAGTATAACGTCTTTAGTACTTTTAATATGTTTAAAGTTAGATTACTAATCGAAGACGTTTATTAAAATACTATTACAAGATATTACAAGATAATTATTACTAAAATCTGAATAACTCAAATAATGAACAATAAAAAATGATTATTGTACATATTTCGACTTAAACGGCTGAAATTGGCGTCAAAGGGAGTTTGAATACTTTAAAACTAATATTCCTAACCAAAGAGATTTATTTATTTAGCTGTATGATATATTACTAGAATATTGATAAAACGGCTGTTTAAAACAAAATACTTGCATCAAACATTGTTTATCGTACATTATTTTAGTTATTATGATTTTTGGTAATAATGTTCTTGTAATATTTCGTAAAGGTAATTTAATAAACGTCTTTTGGTAAAAAAATTAGTTTTAAAGTATTAAAACTTCTTTTAACGTCGAAATCGGCTGTTTAAAATGAAATACTTGTAATAAACATTGTTTATCGTACATTATTAGAATTATTATGATTTGTACTACTATTAATTTGTAATATATCATACAGCTAATTAAATAAACCTTTTCGGTTTGGAATATTAGTTTCAAAGTATTAAAACTCATTTTGAAGTCAATATCGGCTGTTTAAGACGAAATACTCCCAATAAACATTGTTTATCGTACATTATTTGATTTATTATGATTTTTGGTAATAATATTCTTGTAATATTTCGTGAAGGTAATTTAATAAACGTCTTCGGGTCAAAATATTTGTTTAAAAGTATTAAAACTGCTTTTAATTTAAAAATCGGCTGTTTAAGACAAAATACTTGCAATAAACATTGTTTATCGTACATTATTACAGTTATTATGATTCAGTACTAATAATTTGTAATATTTCATACAGCTAAATAAATAATCCTATTCGGTTTGGAATATTAGTTTCAAAGTATTGCAACTCTTTTTGACTTCAAGATCGGCTGTTTAAGACAAAATACTTGCAATAAACATTGTTTATTGTACATTATTTCAGTTTTTTCAATTTTTGGTAATAATATTATTGTAATATTTTGAAAAGGTAATTAAATAAACGAGATCGGCTAAAAATTTTAGTTTCAAAGTATTGAAACTCCTTTTGATGTTTAAATCGGCTGTTTAAGACGAAATACTTGCAATAAACATTGTTTATCGTACAATATTTATGTTATTATGATTTTTGTCAATGATCTTCTTGTAATATTTCGTAAAAGTAATTTAGTGAACGTCTTTGGGTAAAAATATTAGATTAAAGTATTAAAACTCCTTTTGACGTCAAAATCGGCTGTTTAAGACGAAATACTTGCAATAAACATTCTTATCGTACATTATTAAAGTTATTATGATCAGTACTAATAATTTGTAATATATCATACAGCTAATTAAATAATCCTATTCGGTTTGGAATATTAGTTTTAAAGTGATAAAATTCAGTTTGACGTCAAAATCGGCTATTGAAGACGAAATACTTGCATTAAACATTGTTTATCGTACATTATTTGAGTTTATATGATTTTTGGTAATAATATTTTGATAATATTTCGTAAAGGTTTTTTAATAAACGTCTTCGGATAAAAATATTAGTTTTAAAGTATTAAAAATTTTTTTAAGTTAAAAATTGGCTGTTAAAGACCAAATACTTGCAATAAACCTTTCTTATCGTACATTATTTGAGGTTATTTGATTTTCGGTAATCATATTATTGTAATATTTCCTACAACTATGTCAATAAACTTCTTTTATTTGTAATCAAAATTTAAACATATTAAAAGTACTTTAGACGTTACAAAAGGCTGCTTTAAACAAAATACTTCTATTAAACCATTTTTAACGTACACTATTTGAATTATTTTGACCATTGGTATTAATATTCTTGTAATATATCATACAGCTAATTAAATAAACCTCTTCGGTCAGAAATATTGGTTTTAAAGTATTACAACACCTTTTGACGTCAAAATCAGATGTTTAAGACGAAATACTTGCAATAAACATTAATTATCGTACATTATTTCAGTTTCTCCGAATTTTGGTTATTATATTCCAATTTTTCGTGAAGGTAATTTAATAAACGTCTTCGGGTAACATCATGGTTTTTAAGTATAAAAACTCTTTTGAATTTAAAATCGGATATTTAAGACAAAATACTTGTTATAAACATTGTTTATCGTACATTATTTGAGTTATTTAGAATATTACTAATTATAATCTTGTAATATTTGGTACATGTAATTTAATAAATGTCTTCGGTTAAAAATATTAGTTTTAAAGTATTCAAACTTCTTTTGACGTCAAAATAGGCTATTTAAGACGATATACTTGCATAAACATTGTTTATCTTACATAATTAGAGATATTATTATTTTTGGTACTAATATTCTTGTAATATATCATACAGCTAATTAAATAAACCTATTCGGTTAGGAATATTAGTTACAAAGTATTAAAACTACTGTTGACGTCAAAATCGGCTATTTAAGTCGAAATACTTGCATCAAACATAGTTTATCGAACACTATTTGAGTTAATTCGATTTTTTGTAATTATATTATTATAATATTTTGCAACGGTAATTTAATGAATCTTCGGTTAAAAATATTAGATTTTAAATATTTAAACTACTTTTGACGGCGAAATCGGCTGTTTAGGACGAAATATTTGCACAAACATTAATTATTGTACAATATTAGAGTTATTATGATTTATTGTACTAATAACCTTCTTATATATCATACAGCTAATTAAATAAACCCATTCGGTTAGGAATATTAGTTTTAAAGTTTAAAAATTCCTTTTGAAGTCAAAAATGGCTGTTCGAGACGGAATACTTGCAATAAACATTGTATAGCGTACATTATTTGAGTTATATCAAGTTTTGGTTATAATATTATTGTAATATTTCGTACAGGTAATTTAATAAACGTCTTAGGTTAAAAATATTAGTTTTAAAGTATTTAAACTTCATTTGAGTTAAAATCGGCTGTTTAAGACAAAAGACTTGCAATAAACATTGTTTATCGTACATTTTTTGAGTTATTTCGATTTTTAGTATAAATATTATTGGAAGATTTCTTACAGCTAAGTTAATAAAGTTCTTTTATTTGTTATCTAAATTAAAACATATTAAAAGTACTAGAGACGTTATAAAGGCTGTTTAAAACGAAATACTTATATTAAACCTATTTAAACGTACACTTTTTGAATTATTTTCATTATTGGTATTTATATTCTAGTAATATATTAAAAAGCTAATCAAATAAACCTATTCGGTTAGAAATATTAGTTTTATAGTATTAAAACTCCTTTTGACGTCAAAATCGGCTGTTTAAAACGAAATACTTGCATAAACATCGTTTATCTAACATTATTTAAGTTATTTCGATTTTTAGTTATAATATTCTTGTGATAATTCGTACAGGTAATTTAAAAAAGTTTCTTCAGTTAAAAATTATGATTTTAAATTACTCAAACTCGTTTTGACGTCAAAATTTGATGTTTATGACGAAATACTTGCAATAAACACTGTTTATCGTGCATTATTTGAGTTATTTTGATTTTCAGTATTAATATACTTGTAATTTTTCGTAAACAAAATTTAGTAAACGTCTTAGGGTAAAAATATTAGATTAAAGTATTAAAACTCCATTTGACGTAAAAATCGGCTGTTTAAAACGAAACACTTGCAATAACATTGTTTATTGAATATTATTAGAGTTATTTTGACATAATATTAATAATTTGTAATATATCATACAGCTAATTAAATAGTCCTCTTCGGTTTGGAATATTAGTTACAAAATATAAAAACTCTTTTTGACGTCAAAATCGGCTGTTTAAGTCGAAATACTAGCAATATTCATTGTTTAACGTACATTATTTGAGTTATTTCGATTTTTGATAATAATATTGTTGTAATAATTTGTGCAGGTAATTTAATAAACGTCTACGGTTTAATATATTAGTTTAATAGTATTAAAACCTCTTTTTGACGTCAAAATCGGCTGTTTAATACGAAATACTTGCAATAAACATTGTTTATCGTACACTATTTGATTTTTTTCGTATTTTGGTAATAATATTATTGTAATATTTCGTACAGGTAACTTAATAAACGTCTCAGGTTAAAAATATTCGTTTTAAAGTATTAAAACTCCGCTTGAGTTAAAAAACGGCTGTTCATGACGAAAGACTTGCAATAAACATTGTTTATCGTACATTATTTGAGTTATTTTGATTTTCAGTATTAATATTATTGTAAGATTCTTACAGCTATGTTAATAAAGTTATTTTATTTGTTTTATAAATTTAAACATATTAAAAGTACTACAGACGTTATAAAAGGCAGTTTAAAACAAAATACTTGTATTAAACCCTTTTTTACGTAGACTATTTGAATAATTTTGATTATTGGTATTAATATTCTTGTGTTATATCAAACAGCTAATCAAATAAACCTACTCGGTTAGGAATATTGGTTTTAAAGTATTACAACACCTTTTGACGTCAAAATCAGATGTTTAAGACGAAATACTTGCAATAAACATTAATTATCGTACATTATTTCAGTTTCTCCGAATTTTGGTTATTATATTCCAATTTTTCGTGAAGGTAATTTAATGAACGTCTTCGGGTAACATCATGGTTTTTAAGTATAAAAACTCTTTTGAATTTAAAATCGGATATTTAAGACAAAATACTTGTTATAAACATTGTTTATCGTACATTATTTGAGTTATTTCGAATATTACTAATTATAATCTTGTAATATTTGGTACATGTAATTTAATAAATGTCTTCGGTTAAAAATATTAGTTACAAAGTATTAAAACTACTGTTGACGTCAAAATCGGCTATTTAAGTCGAAATACTTGCATCAAACATAGTTTATCGAACACTATTTGAGTTAATTCGATTTTTTGTAATTATATTATTATAATATTTTGCAACGGTAATTTAATGAATCTTCGGTTAAAAATATTAGATTTTAAATATTTAAACTACTTTTGACGGCGAAATCGGCTGTTTTGGACGAAATATTTGCACAAACATTAATTATTGTACAATATTAGAGTTATTATGATTTATTGTACTAATAACCTTCTTATATATCATACAGCTAATTAAATAAACCCATTCGGTTAGGAATATTAGTTTTAAAGTTTAAAAATTCCTTTTGAAGTCAAAATTGGCTGTTCGAGACGGAATACTTGCAATAAACATTGTATAGCGTACATTATTTGAGTTATATCAAGTTTTGGTTATAATATTATTGTAATATTTCGTACAGGTAATTTAATAAACGTCTTAGGTTAAAAATATTAGTTTTAAAGTATTTAAACTTCATTTGAGTTAAAATCGGCTGTTTAAGACAAAAGACTTGCAATAAACATTGTTTATCGTACATTTTTGAGTTATTTCGATTTTTAGTATAAATATTATTGGAAGATTTCTTACAGCTAAGTTAATAAAGTTCTTTTATTTGTTATCTAAATTACAACATATTAAAAGTACTAGAGACTTTATAAAGGCTGTTTAAAACGAAATACTTATATTAAACCTATTTAAACGTACACTTTTTGAATTATTTTCATTATTGGTATTTATATTCTAGTAATATATTAAAAAGCTAATCAAATAAACCTATTCGGTTAGAAATATTAGTTTTATAGTATTAAAACTCCTTTTGACGTCAAAATCGGCTGTTTAAAACGAAATACTTGCATAAACATTGTTTATCTAATATTATTTAAGTTATTTCGATTTTTAGTTATAATATTCTTGTGATAATTCGTACAGGTAATTTAAAAAAGTTTCTTCAGTTAAAAATTATGATTTTAAATTACTCAAACTCGTTTTGACGTCAAAATCGGATGTTTATGACGAAATACTTGCAATAAACACTGTTTATCGTGCATTATTTGAGTTATTTTGATTTTCAGTATTAATATACTTGTAATTATTCGTAAACAAAATTTAGTAAACGTCTTAGGGTAAAAATATTAGATTAAAGTATTAAAACTCCATTTGACGTAAAAATCGGCTGTTTAAAACGAAACACTTGCAATAACATTGTTTATTGAATATTATTAGAGTTATTTTGACATAATATTAATAATTTGTAATATATCGTACAGCTAATTAAATAGTCCTCTTCGGTTTGGAATATTAGTTACAAAATATAAAAACTCTTTTTGACGTCAAAATCGGCTGTTTAAGTCGAAATACTAGCAATATTCATTGTTTAACGTACATTATTTGAGTTATTTCGATTTTTGATAATAATATTGTTGTAATAATTTGTGCAGGTAATTTAATAAACGTCTACGGTTTAATATATTAGTTTAATAGTATTAAAACCTCTTTTTGAAGTCAAAATCGGCTGTTTAATACGAAATACTTGCAATAAACATTGTTTATCGTACACTATTTGATTTTTTTCGATTTTTGGTAATAATATTATTGTAATATTTCGTACAGGTAACTTAATAAACGTCTCAGGTTAAAAATATTCGTTTTAAAGTATTAAAACTCCGCTTGAGTTAAAAAACGACTGTTCATGACGAAAGACTTGCAATAAACATTGTTTATCGTACATTATTTGAGTTATTTTGATTTTCAGTATTAATATTATTGTAAGATTCTTACAGCTATGTTAATAAAGTTATTTTATTTGATTTATAAATTTAAACATATTAAAAGTACTACAGACGTTATAAAAGGCAGTTTAAAACAAAATACTTGTATTAAACCCTTTTTTACGTAGACTATTTGAATAATTTTGATTATTGGTATTAATATTCTTGTGTTATATCAAACAGCTAATCAAATAAACCTACTCGGTTAGGAATATTGGTTTTAAAGTATTACAACACCTTTTGACGTCAAAATCAGATGTTTAAGACGAAATACTTGCAATAAACACTAATTATCGTACATTATTTCAGTTTCTCCGAATTTTGGTTATTATATTCCAATTTTTCGTGAAGGTAATTTAATGAACGTCTTCGGGTAACATCATGGTTTGTAAGTATAAAAACTCTTTTGAATTTAAAATCGGATATTTAAGACAAAATACTTGTTATAAACATTGTTTATCGTACATTATTTGAGTTATTTCGAATATTACTAATTATAATCTTGTAATATTTGGTACATGTAATTTAATAAATGTCTTCGGTTAAAAATATTAGTTTTAAAGTATTCAAACTCCTTTTGACGTCAAAATAGGCTGTTTAAGACGATATACTTGCATAAACATTGTTTATCTTACATAATTAGAGATATTATTATTTTTGGTACTAATATTCTTGTAATATATCATACAGCTAATTAAATAAACCTATTCGGTTAGGAATATTAGTTACAAAGTATTAAAACTACTGTTGACGTCAAAATCGGCTATTTAAGTCGAAATACTTGCATCAAACATAGTTTATCGAACACTATTTGAGTTAATTCGATTTTTTGTAATTATATTATTATAATATTTTGCAACGGTAATTTAATGAATCTTCGGTTAAAAATATTAGATTTTAAATATTTAAACTACTTTTGACGGCGAAATCGGCTGTTTAGGACGAAATATTTGCACAAACATTAATTATTGTACAATATTAGAGTTATTATGATTTATTGTACTAATAACCTTCTTATATATCATACAGCTAATTAAATAAACCCATTCGGTTAGGAATATTAGTTTTAAAGTTTAAAAATTCCTTTTGAAGTCAAAATTGGCTGTTCGAGACGGAATACTTGCAATAAACATTGTATAGCGTACATTATTTGAGTTATATCAAGTTTTGGTTATAATATTATTGTAATATTTCGTACAGGTAATTTAATAAACGTCTTAGGTTAAAAATATTAGTTTTAAAGTATTTAAACTTCATTTGAGTTAAAATCGGCTGTTTAAGACAAAAGACTTGCAATAAACATTGTTTATCGTACATTTTTTGAGTTATTTCGATTTTTAGTATAAATATTATTGGAAGATTTCTTACAGCTAAGTTAATAAAGTTCTTTTATTTGTTATCTAAATTAAAACATATTAAAAGTACTAGAGACGTTATAAAGGCTGTTTAAAACGAAATACTTATATTAAACCTATTTAAACGTACACTTTTTGAATTATTTTCATTATTGGTATTTATATTCTAGTAATATATTAAAAAGCTAATCAAATAAACCTATTCGGTTAGAAATATTAGTTTTATAGTATTAAAACTCCTTTTGACGTCAAAATCGGCTGTTTAAAACGAAATACTTGCATAAACATTGTTTATCTAACATTATTTAAGTTATTTCGATTTTTAGTTATAATATTCTTGTGATAATTCGTACAGGTAATTTAAAAAAGTTTCTTCAGTTAAAAATTATGATTTTAAATTACTCAAACTCGTTTTGACGTCAAAATTTGATGTTTATGACGAAATACTTGCAATAAACACTGTTTATCGTGCATTATTTGAGTTATTTTGATTTTTTTTATTAATATACTTGTAATTTTTCGTAAACAAAATTTAGTAAACGTCTTAGGGTAAAAATATTAGATTAAAGTATTAAAACTCCATTTGACGTAAAAATCGGCTGTTTAAAACGAAACACTTGCAATAACATTGTTTATTGAATATTATTAGAGTTATTTTGACATAATATTAATAATTTGTAATATATCATACAGCTAATTAAATAGTCCTCTTCGGTTTGGAATATTAGTTACAAAATATAAAAACTCTTTTTGACGTCAAAATCGGCTGTTTAAGTCGAAATACTAGCAATATTCATTGTTTAACGTACATTATTTGAGTTATTTCGATTTTTGATAATAATATTGTTGTAATAATTTGTGCAGGTAATTTAATAAACGTCTACGGTTTAATATATTAGTTTAATAGTATTAAAACCTCTTTTTGACGTCAAAATCGGCTGTTTAATACGAAATACTTGCAATAAACATTGTTTATCGTACACTATTTGATTTTTTTCGATTTTTGGTAATAATATTATTGTAATATTTCGTACAGGTAACTTAATAAACGTCTCAGGTTAAAAATATTCGTTTTAAAGTATTAAAACTCCGCTTGAGTTAAAAAACGGCTGTTCATGACGAAAGACTTGCAATAAACATTGTTTATCGTACATTATTTGAGTTATTTTGATGTTCAGTATTAATATTATTGTAAGATTCTTACAGCTATGTTAATAAAGTTATTTTATTTGTTTTATAAATTTAAACATATTAAAAGTACTACAGACGTTATAAAAGGCAGTTTAAAACAAAATACTTGTATTAAACCCTTTTTTACGTAGACTATTTGAATAATTTTGATTATTGGTATTAATATTCTTGTGTTATATCAAACAGCTAATCAAATAAACCTACTCGGTTAGGAATATTGGTTTTAAAGTATTACAACACCTTTTGACGTCAAAATCAGATGTTTAAGACGAAATACTTGCAATAAACATTAATTATCGTACATTATTTCAGTTTCTCCGAATTTTGGTTATTATATTCCAATTTTTCGTGAAGGTAATTTAATGAACGTCTTCGGGTAACATCATGGTTTTTAAGTATAAAAACTCTTTTGAATTTAAAATCGGATATTTAAGACAAAATACTTGTTATAAACATTGTTTATCGTACATTATTTGAGTTATTTCGAATATTACTAATTATAATCTTGTAATATTTGGTACATGTAATTTAATAAATGTCTTCGGTTAAAAATATTAGTTTTAAAGTATTCAAACTCCTTTTGACGTCAAAATAGGCTGTTTAAGACGATATACTTGCATAAACATTGTTTATCTTACATAATTAGAGATATTATTATTTTTGGTACTAATATTCTTGTAATATATCATACAGCTAATTAAATAAACCTATTCGGTTAGGAGTATTAGTTACAAAGTATTAAAACTACTGTTGACGTCAAAATCGGCTATTTAAGTCGAAATACTTGCATCAAACATAGTTTATCGAACACTATTTGAGTTAATTCGATTTTTTGTAATTATATTATTATAATATTTTGCAACGGTAATTTAATGAATCTTCGGTTAAAAATATTAGATTTTAAATATTTAAACTACTTTTGACGGCGAAATCGGCTGTTTAGGACGAAATATTTGCACAAACATTAATTATTGTACAATATTAGAGTTATTATGATTTATTGTACTAATAACCTTCTTATATATCATACAGCTAATTAAATAAACCCATTCGGTTAGGAATATTAGTTTTAAAGTTTAAAAATTCCTTTTGAAGTCAAAATTGGCTGTTCGAGACGGAATACTTGCAATAAACATTGTATAGCGTACATTATTTGAGTTATATCAAGTTTTGGTTATAATATTATTGTAATATTTCGTACAGGTAATTTAATAAACGTCTTAGGTTAAAAATATTAGTTTTAAAGTATTTAAACTTCATTTGAGTTAAAATCGGCTGTTTAAGACAAAAGACTTGCAATAAACATTGTTTATCGTACATTTTTTGAGTTATTTCGATTTTTAGTATAAATATTATTGGAAGATTTCTTACAGCTAAGTTAATAAAGTTCTTTTATTTGTTATCTAAATTAAAACATATTAAAAGTACTAGAGACGTTATAAAGGCTGTTTAAAACGAAATACTTATATTAAACCTATTTAAACGTACACTTTTTGAATTATTTTCATTATTGGTATTTATATTCTAGTAATATATTAAAAAGCTAATCAAATAAACCTATTCGGTTAGAAATATTAGTTTTATAGTATTAAAACTCCTTTTGACGTCAAAATCGGCTGTTTAAAACGAAATACTTGCATAAACATTGTTTATCTAACATTATTTAAGTTATTTCGATTTTTAGTTATAATATTCTTGTGATAATTCGTACAGGTAATTTAAAAAAGTTTCTTCAGTTAAAAATTATGATTTTAAATTACTCAAACTCGTTTTGACGTCAAAATTTGATGTTTATAACGAAATACTTGCAATAAACACTGTTTATCGTGCATTATTTGAGTTATTTTGATTTTTTTTATTAATATACTTGTAATTTTTCGTAAACAAAATTTAGTAAACGTCTTAGGGTAAAAATATTAGATTAAAGTATTAAAACTCCATTTGACGTAAAAATCGGCTGTTTAAAACGAAACACTTGCAATAACATTGTTTATTGAATATTATTAGAGTTATTTTGACATAATATTAATAATTTGTAATATATCATACAGCTAATTAAATAGTCCTCTTCGGTTTGGAATATTAGTTACAAAATATAAAAACTCTTTTTGACGTCAAAATCGGCTGTTTAAGTCGAAATACTAGCAATATTCATTGTTTAACGTACATTATTTGAGTTATTTCGATTTTTGATAATAATATTGTTGTAATAATTT
The DNA here is from genome assembly GCF_965202585.1 of Thalia democratica. Taxonomy (NCBI): domain Eukaryota; kingdom Metazoa; phylum Chordata; class Thaliacea; order Salpida; family Salpidae; genus Thalia; species Thalia democratica. The sequence goes on along the minus strand of NC_139169.1, from coordinate 51,198,198 downwards.
GTGCAGGTAATTTAATAAACGTCTACGGTTTAATATATTAGTTTAATAGTATTAAAACCTCTTTTTGACGTCAAAATCGGCTGTTTAATACGAAATACTTGCAATAAACATTGTTTATCGTACACTATTTGATTTTTTTCGATTTTTGGTAATAATATTATTGTAATATTTCGTACAGGTAACTTAATAAACGTCTCAGGTTAAAAATATTCGTTTTAAAGTATTAAAACTCCGCTTGAGTTAAAAAACGGCTGTTCATGACGAAAGACTTGCAATAAACATTGTTTATCGTACATTATTTGAGTTATTTTGATTTTCAGTATTAATATTATTGTAAGATTCTTACAGCTATGTTAATAAAGTTATTTTATTTGTTTTATAAATTTAAACATATTAAAAGTACTACAGACGTTATAAAAGGCAGTTTAAAACAAAATACTTGTATTAAACCCTTTTTTACGTAGACTATTTGAATAATTTTGATTATTGGTATTAATATTCTTGTGTTATATCAAACAGCTAATCAAATAAACCTACTCGGTTAGGAATATTGGTTTTAAAGTATTACAACACCTTTTGACGTCAAAATCAGATGTTTAAGACGAAATACTTGCAATAAACATTAATTATCGTACATTATTTCAGTTTCTCCGAATTTTGGTTATTATATTCCAATTTTTCGTGAAGGTAATTTAATAAACGTCTTCGGGTAACATCATGGTTTTTAAGTATAAAAACTCTTTTGAATTTAAAATCGGATATTTAAGACAAAATACTTGTTATAAACATTGTTTATCTTACATAATTTGAGATATTATTATTTTTGGTACTAATATTCTTGTAATATATCATACAGCTAATTAAATAAACCTATTCGGTTAGGAATATTAGTTACAAAGTATTAAAACTACTGTTGACGTCAAAATCGGCTATTTAAGTCGAAATACTTGCATCAAACATAGTTTATCGAACACTATTTGAGTTAATTCGATTTTTTGTAATTATATTATTATAATATTTTGCAACGGTAATTTAATGAATCTTCGGTTAAAAATATTAGATTTTAAATATTTAAACTACTTTTGACGGCGAAATCGGCTGTTTAGGACGAAATATTTGCACAAACATTAATTATTGTACAATATTAGAGTTATTATGATTTATTGTACTAATAACCTTCTTATATATCATACAGCTAATTAAATAAACCCATTCGGTTAGGAATATTAGTTTTAAAGTTTAAAAATTCCTTTTGAAGTCAAAATTGGCTGTTCGAGACGGAATACTTGCAATAAACATTGTATAGCGTACATTATTTGAGTTATATCAAGTTTTGGTTATAATATTATTGTAATATTTCGTACAGGTAATTTAATAAACGTCTTAGGTTAAAAATATTAGTTTTAAAGTATTTAAACTTCATTTGAGTTAAAATCAGCTGTTTAAGACAAAAGACTTGCAATAAACATTGTTTATCGTACATTTTTTGAGTTATTTCGATTTTTAGTATAAATATTATTGGAAGATTTCTTACAGCTAAGTTAATAAAGTTCTTTTATTTGTTATCTAAATTAAAACATATTAAAAGTACTAGAGACGTTATAAAGGCTGTTTAAAACGAAATACTTATATTAAACTTTTTTAAACGTACACTTTTTGAATTATTTTCATTATTGGTATTTATATTCTAGTAATATATTAAAAAGCTAATCAAATAAACCTATTCGGTTAGAAATATTAGTTTTATAGTATTAAAACTCCTTTTGACGTCAAAATCGGCTGTTTAAAACGAAATACTTGCATAAACATTGTTTATCTAACATTATTTAAGTTATTTCGATTTTTAGTTATAATATTCTTGTGATAATTCGTACAGGTAATTTAAAAAAGTTTCTTCAGTTAAAAATTATGATTTTAAATTACTCAAACTCGTTTTGACGTCAAAATCGGATGTTTATGACGAAATACTTGCAATAAACACTGTTTATCGTGCATTATTTGAGTTATTTTGATTTTTTTTATTAATATACTTGTAATTTTTCGTAAACAAAATTTAGTAAACGTCTTAGGGTAAAAATATTAGATTAAAGTATTAAAACTCCATTTGACGTAAAAATCGGCTGTTTAAAACGAAACACTTGCAATAACATTGTTTATTGAATATTATTAGAGTTATTTTGACATAATATTAATAATTTGTAATATATCATACAGCTAATTAAATAGTCCTCTTCGGTTTGGAATATTAGTTACAAAATATAAAAACTCTTTTTGACGTCAAAATCGGCTGTTTAAGTCAAAATACTAGCAATATTCATTGTTTATCGTACATTATTTGAGTTATTTCGATTTTTGATAATAATATTGTTGTAATAATTTGTGCAGGTAATTTAATAAACGTCTACGGTTTAATATATTAGTTTAATAGTATTAAAACCTCTTTTTGACGTCAAAATCGGCTGTTTAATACGAAATACTTGCAATAAACATTGTTTATCGTACACTATTTGATTTTTTTCGATTTTTGTGATAATATTATTGTAATATTTCGTACAGGTAACTTAATAAATGTCTCAGGTTAAAAATATTCGTTTTAAAGTATTAAAACTCCTTTTGAGTTAAAAAACGGCTGTTCATGACGAAAGACTTGCAATAAACATTGTTTATCGTACATTATTTGAGTTATTTTGAATTTCAGTATTAATATTATTGTAAGATTCTTACAGCTGTGTTCATAAAGATATTTTATTTGTTTTATAAATTTAAACATATTAAAAGTACTACAGACGTTATAAAAGGCAGTTTAAAACAAAATACTTGTATTAAACCCTTTTTTACGTAGACTATTTGAATAATTTTGATTATTGGTATTAATATTCTTGTGTTATATCAAACAGCTAATCAAATAAACCTACTCGGTTAGGAATATTAGTTTTATAGTATTAAAACTCCTTTTGACGTCAAAATCGGCTGTTTAAGACAAAATATATGCAATGATTATTGTTTATCGTACATTATTAGAACTATTTCGAATTTTGGTACTAATATTCTTGTAATATTTTAAACAGCTAATTAAACGAGCCTATTCGTTTATGAATTTTAGTTTCAAAGTATTAAAACTCCTTTTAAAGTCAGAAACGGCTGTTTAAGACGAAATACTTGCAATAAACATTGTTTATCATAAATTATATGAGTCATTTTTAATTTTGGTTATAATATTCTTTTAATATTTTGTACAGTTAATTTAATAAATTTCTTCGGTTAAAAATACTAGTTTCTAAGTATTAAAACTCCTTTTGACGTCAAAATTGGCTGTTTAATAGGAAATAATTGCATAACCATTGTTTATCGTACATTATTAGAGTTGTTATAATTTTTTGGTACTAATATTCTTGTAATATTTCATAGAGCTAATTAAAAAATCCTATTTGTTTAGGAATATTAGTGTAAAAATATTAAAACTCCTTTTGACGTCAAAATCGGATGTTTAAGACGAAATACTTGCAATAAACATTGTTTATCGTACATTATTTCAGTTAATTCCATTTTTAATTATAATATTCTTGTTATAAATTGTAAATGTAATTTAATAAACGTCTTCGGGTAAAAATATCAGTTTCAAAGTATTAAAACTCCTTTTAAGTTCAAAATCGGCTGTTTAAGAAGAAAATCTTGCAATAAACATTGTTTATCGTACATTATTTGAATTATTATGACTTTTGGTAATAATAATCTTGTAATATTTCGTAAAGGTAATTTAATAAACGTCTGCGGTTAAAAATATTAGTTTTTAAAGTATTAAAACTTCTTTGGACGTCAAAATCGGTTGTTTAAGACGAAATACATGCAATAAACATTGGATATCGTACATTATTTGAGTAAATCGATATTTAGTTATAATATTCTTATAATATTTCGTACATGTAATTTAATAAATGTCTTCGCATAAAAATACTAGTTTTACAGTATTAAATGTGATTTTGACGTCAAAATTGGCAATTTGAGACGAAATACTAGCAATATTCATTGTTTATCGTACATTATTTGAGTTATCTCGCTTTTTGGTTATAATATCCTTGTAATAATTTGTATAGGTAACTTAATAAACGTCTTCGGTTGAAAATATTAGTTATAAAGTATTAAAAATTCCTCTTGACGTCAAAATTGGCTGTTTAATACGAAATATTTTTAATTATTATTGTTTATTGTACATTGTTTAAGTTATTATGATTTTTGGGATTAATATTCTTGTAATATTTCGTAAAGGTAATTTCATAAACGTCACATCTGATTTTGACGTCTGATGGAGTTTTAATACTTTCAAAATAATATTTCTAACCGAAGAAGTTCAATTATTTAGCTGTATAAAATATTACAAGAAATTAGGACCAATAATTAATAATTTTAATAGTGTACGATAAAAAATTGTTTATTACAAATATTTCGTTTAATACAGCCTATTATAACGTCTATAGTAAATTTAATACGTTTGAAGTTAGATTACTAACCTAAGACCTTTATTAAATTAGCTCTAGAAAATATTAAAATAATATTATTACTTAAAATCATAATAAATCAAATAATGTATGATAAACAATATTTATTGCAAGTAATCCGACTTAAACAGCCAATTTTGACGTCAAAAGGAGTTTTAATACTTAAAAACTGATAATTTCAACCGAGGACGTTTATTAAATTACTTTTACGAGATATTACAATATAATAATAATTTGAAATCGGAATAACTTAAATAACGTACGATAAACAATTTTTATTGCAAGTATTTCGTCTAAAATAGCTGGTTTTGACGTCGAAAGGAGTTTTAAACTTTAATATTAATATTTCTAACCTAAACGTTTATTATATTACCTTTAAGAAATATTACAATGCAATTATAATTAAAAATCGAAATAAATTAAAGAATCTACGATATACAATGTTTATTCCAATTATTTCGTCTTAAACAGCCAGTTTCGAAGTCAAAAGGACTTTAAATACTTTAAAACTAATAATGCTTTCCGAAGAAGTTTATTTAATTAGCTTTATGATATATTACTAGAACATTAATGCCAATAATCAAAATAACTCAAATTATGTACGATAAACATGTATTTCGTCTTAAACAGCCGATTTTGACGTCAAATGGAGTTTTAATACTTTTAAATTGATATTTTTAACCGAAGATGCTTATCAAATGATGTTTAAAAAATATTATAAGAATATTATAACCTAAAATCATATAACTGATATAAAGTACGATAAACAATGTTTATTGCAAGTATTTGGTTCTAAACAGCCGATTTTGACGTCAAAAGGAGTTTTAATACTTTGAAACTACTATTTCTGACCGAAGAGGTTTATTTAATGAGGTTTCTGATATATTACAAGAATAATAATACCAATAGTCAAAACAATTCAAATAGTGTACGATAAATAAGGCTTTATAATAAGTATTTTGTATAACGTCTATACTACTTTTAATATGTTTAAAGATAGATTACTTACCAATACGTTTATTAAATAAGCTGAAGGAAATATTACAACAATATTATTAACAAAAAATGAAATAACTCAAATAATATACGATAAACGATGTTTCATGCAAGTATTTTGTCTTAAACAGCCGATTTTGACGTCAAAAGGAGTTTTAATACTTTAAAACTAATATTTCTAACCGAAGAGGTTTATTTGACTAGCTGTATGAAATGTTGCAAGAATATTTATACTAATATTAAAATTAATTCAAATAGTTTACAAAGAAAAAGGGGTTTAATACAAGTATTTTATTTATAATAGCCCCGTATAACTTCTATAGTACTTTTAATATGTTTAAAGTTAGATTACTAACCAAAGACGTTAATTAAATTACTATTATGAGATATTATAAATAATTATAACTAAAAATCTGAATAACTCAAATAATTTACGATAAACAATGTTTATTGCAAGTATTTCGTCTGTAACAGCCGATTTTGATGTCATAAGGAGATCCAATACTCGAAAACTAATATTTATAACCGACGAATTTTATTTAATTGCTATTACGAGATATTACTAGATAATTATTATTAAGAATCGAAATGATTCAGAAAATGTTTGATAAACAATGTTTAATGCAAGTATTTCGTCTTAATTAGCTGATTTTGACTTCAAAAGAAGTTTTAATACTTTAAAACTAATATTTTTTACTGAAGACGTTTATTAAATTACTATTACGAGATATTACAAGATAATTATGATTAAAAATCGAAATAATTCAGATATGTACGATAAACAATGTTGAATGAAAGTATTTCGTCTTAAACAGCCGATTTTGACGTCAAAAGGAGTTTTAATACTTTAAAAATAATATTTCTAACCGAAGACGTTTATTAAATTACCTATACAAGATAATAGTAGGTAATTATAATTAAAAATCAAAATAAATCAAATAATTTACGATAAACATTGTTTATTGCAAGTATTTAGTTTGAACACCCGTTTTTACGTCGAAAGGAATTTTAATACTTTAAAACTAATATTCCTAACCGAAAAGATTTATTTTAGTTAGCTTTATAAAATATTAATAGAATATTAATACTAATAATTAAAATAGTTAAATTAGTGTACGACAAAAAAAGGTTTAATATAAGTATTTTGTTTAAAACAGCCAAGTATAACGTCTTTAGTACTTTTAATAAGTTTAAAGTTAGATTACTAACCGAAGAAGTTTATCAAATTAGCTGTATGAAATTTTAGAATAATATTATAACCAAAAATTGAAATAACTCAAAAAATGTATGATAAACAATCATTATTGCAAGAATTTCGTCTGAAACAGCCGATATTGATTTCAAATGGAGTTTTAAGACTTAAAAAAAATATTCATGACTGAAAAGGTTTATATAATCAGCTGTATGATATATTACAAGAATATTAATACCAATAATCAAAATAGTTCAAATAGTTTACGAAAAATAGGGTTTAATAGAAGTATTTTGTTTAAAACAGTTTAATTTACATGTATTACTTTTAATATGTTTAATAACAGATTATTAACCTAAGACGTTTATTAAATTAGCTGTACGAAATATTACAAGAATATTATAACCAAAAATCGAACTAACTCAAAAAATGTACGAAATGCATTAGTATTTGAAGTATTCAGTCTTAAATAGATGAATTTGACGTCAATTGGAGTTTTAATACTTTAAAACTGATATTTTAAACCGAAAACGTTTATTAAATTATGTTTACAAAGATTACAAGAATACTATAACCTAAAATCGAAATAACTCAAATCTAGTACGATAAACAATGTTTATTGCAAGTATTTGGTTTAAAACAGCCGATGTTGACGTCAAAATGAGTGTTAATGCTTTGAAACTACTATTCCTAACCGAAGAGGTTTATTTAATGAGGTGTAGGATATATTACAAGTACAATAATACCAATAATCAAAATAATTCAAATAGTGTACAATAAACAATGTTTATTGCAAGTATTTCGTCTTAAACAGCCGATTTTTACGTCAATGGTGTTTTAATACTTTAAAACTAATATTTTTAACCAAGAGGTTGGTTTAATTAGCTGTATGATATATTCCAAGAATATTGATATCAGTAATAAAAAAAATCAAATAGTGTACGATATAAAAGTATTATGACAAGTATTTTGTTTAAAACAGCCTATTACAACGTCTTTAGTACTTTTAATATGTTTAAAGTTAGATTACTAACCGAAGACGTTTAATAAATAAGCTGTACGATATTTTACAAGAATATTATAACTAAAAATCGAAATAACTCTAATCACTTACAATAAACAATGTTTATTGCAAGTATTTCGTCTTAAACAGCCGATTTTGACGTCAAAAGGAGTTTTAATACTTTAAAACTAATATTTCTAACCGAAAACGTTTATTTTAATTAGCTGTATGAAATATTAATAGAATATTAATACCAATAATCAAAATAATTCAAATATCGTACGATGAAAAAGGTTTAATACATGTATTTTGTTAAAATAGCCTAATATAACGTCTACAGTACTTTTAATATGTTTAAAGTTAGAACACTAACCGAAGACGTTTATAAAATTAACTGTACGAAATATTACAAGAATATTATAACCAAAAATCAGAAAAACTCAAATAATGTACGATAAACGATGTTTATTGCAAGTATTTGGACTTAAACAGCCGATTATGACGTCAAAAGGAGTTTTAACACTTTCAAACTAATATTTCTAACCGAGATATTTGTTGAATTAGCTATATGATTTATTACAGTAATACTAATACCAATAATCAAAATAATTTAAATAGTGTACGATATAAAAAGGGTTTAATATAAGTACATGGTTTAAAACAGCTTAGTATAACATCTATTGTACTTTTAATATGTTTAAAGTAAGATTACTAACCGAAGACGTTTATTAAATAACTTGTACGAAATATTATAAAAATATTATAACCAAAAATCGAAATAACTCTAATAATGTACGATAAACAATGTTTATTGCAAGTATTTCGTCTTAAACAGCCGATTTTGACGTCAAAAGGAGTTTTAATACTTCTAAACTGATAATTTTAACTGAGGACGTTTATTATAATACCTTTACGAAATATTACAAGATACTTATGATTAAAAATCGAAATAAATTAAAGAATGTATGATAAACAATGTTTATTTAAAGTATTTCGTCTTAAACAGCCAATTTTGACGTCAAAAGGACTTTAAATACTTTAAAACTAGTATTCTTTAACGAAGAGGTTTTATAAATTAGCTGTATGATATATTACAAGAATATTAATGCCAATAATCAAAATAACTGAAATAATGTACGATAAACATTGTTTATTGCAAGTATTTCGACTTAAACATTCGATTTTGACGTTAAATTGAGTTTTAATTAGTGATGTACCGGACTCACTATCCGGGTACGGGTCCGGCCGGATATTGCCATTTTTGTCTGATATCCGGATCCGGCCGGATTCTAATTTGAAAAATAAGTCCGGGTCCGGTTCCGGCCGGATTCTAATTTGAAAAAAAAAGTCCGGATCCGGGTCCGGCCGGATCCTAACAGAAATCCGGCCGGACTCGGACCTAGTTAGTAAAAAAGAACATACTGAAAAGTGTTTATTCAAAAACAAACCCTGTGTAAATTAATAAGAGTCATTTTCGTCAGTTAAAATTAAACACCTACCGTAATTGGCTCATTTTGTACACGTGACTAATTTACATTTGTTTACATTTAAACTATGAAATAAACATTTCATGAAATGCAACTCTTTACATATGTTGTAAAATTGAAACCTTTGGAATGAATACTTGCATTATTTATTGTTTAAAGTTGAGCTCAGAGAATATTTAGAGTTAATACGGTTGAATGTACGAGCCAATGAGAATCATATGACGAAATGTTTCAAACTAAATACTGATGCAACAAAACATCAGAACATGACAGGCAGTTTATATGTAAGCAGTTAGTTAGTTTGGTGTGTAGCTTGAAGCAACAAAATATCTTGAACGTTTTTGTGAATGCTTATTGTAAGTAGTGTTTTGTTTTAAAAGTGAATATTTCAACAGGTGTTTAATTGTTTAAATATTTAAGCCAGGTTTATAGTTTAATAGTTTATTAAAAGTTTTACAGTTTCATGTCTACTAAAAGTTTATTTAATTTTTAGTTTTTTGTTTTAAGTCATTTGATATAGATTTAAATAGCTTCCAGTTTTTAAAGTGTTACCAAAGTAATTAATAATTTTGTATATGCTAGTATTTTTTGTTGTGTTTTATATAAAATATTCATCACTCAAAACTGTCGTGTCTGATTATAGAAAGTAGCCTCAGTTAGAATTTAGTATTTGTTAGATATTAATTAAATAAGGTAGGATTTAATTATGATGGGTAGTACTAATAAGTTAAGTGTACCACAATCAGTCCACAACTTTACTACCAAATTGTCAACCTTTGCTAGCTGTTCTACTGATTATTAGATTAAAGTAATTTTTTCAGTTTTTAAAAACCTCATTCTGACTCAGACTTGTTTATACTCACTCTAGCTAGTTTTATTGACTTAAACAGTGGCAACCCTGCTAGTTTGAAGATTTTTGGGAATTTTAGAAAATCTTGGACTGCCTCAGGCTAGTTTAGTTTTTTATAAAAACTCAGGCTAGTTTTCTTTTAGATTTTGAATGAGTTTGAGCTGATCCAGTTTTCAATATTTTGTAATTTTCTAGTGTACTTTGTTCAAGAACTTGATTTCAGATATTTAATTGTAAATAAAACCTAAATTTGTAAACCTTGTGGCTAGGTGTTCTACTTATTATTAGATTAAAGTTATTTTTTTTTCAGTTTTTAAAAACCTCATTCTGACTCAGGCTAGTTTATTCTAGTGATGTACCGGACTCACTATCCGGGTCCGGGTCCGGCCGGATATTGCCATTTTTGTCTGATATCCGGATCCGGCCGGATTCTAATTTGAAAAAATAGTCCGGATCCGGTTCCGGCCGGATTCTAATTTGAAAAATAAGTCCGGGTCCGGTTCCGGCCGGATTCTAATTTGAAAAAAAAGTCCGGATCCGGTTCCGGCCGGATTCTAATTTGAAAAAAAAGTCCGGATCCGGTTCCGGCCGGATTCTAATCTGAAAAAAAAGTCCGGATCCGGGTCCGGCCGGACCCGAAATTGTGGGTCCGGTACATCACTAGTTTTAATACTTTAAAGCTAATATTTCTAACTTAAGAGGTTTTTAATTAGCTGTATGATATGTTACAAGAATATTTATACTAATATTAAAAATAATTTGAACAGTGTACGAAAAAAAAGGGTTTAATACAAGTATTTTGTTTAAAACAGCCTAGTATAACGTCTATATTACTTTTAATATATTTAAAGTTAGATTACTAATCGAAGACGTTTATTAAATTACTATTACAAGATATTACAAGATAATTATTACTAAAATCTGAATAAATTAAATAATGAACAATAAAAAATGATAATTGTACATATTTCGATTTAAACAGCTGAAATTGGCGTCAAAGGGAGTTTGAATACTTTAAAACTAATATTCCTAACCAAAGAGATTTATTTATTTAGCTGTATGATATATTACAAGAATATTGATACCAATAATCAAAAAAATTCAGATAGTGTACGATATAAAACGGTTTAAAACAAATATTTTATTAATAACAGTTTATTTAAATATCTATTGTACTTTTATATGTTTAAAGTTAGATAACTAAATAAAGACGTTTATTTAATTTACTGTAGGGAAATATTACAATATTATTCTAACTAAAAGTCATAATAACTCATATATTGTATGATAAACAATATTTATTGCAATTATTTCGTTTCAACAGCCTATTTTGATGACTCAAGGAGATTTAATACCCAAAAACTAATATTTTTAACCGACGAGGTTTATTCAATTACTATTACGAGATATTACAAGATAATTATAATTAAAAATCGTAATAATTCAGATAATGTATGATAAACAATATTTAAAGTAAGTATTTCGTCTTAAATAGCCGATTTTGATGCCAAATTGAGTTTTAATAATTTAAAACTAAAATTTTTAACCGAAGACGTTTATTAAATTAACATTACGATATATTACAAGATAATTAAAATTAAAAATCGAAATATTTCAGATAATGTACAATAAACAAAGTTTAATGTAAGTATTTCATCTTAAATAGCCGATATTGACGTCGAAAGGAGTTTTAATACTTTAAAACTAATATTCCTAACCGAAGAGGTTTATTTTAATTAGCTGTATGAAATATTACAAGAATATTAATACCAATAATTAAAAAAAATCAAATAGTGTACGATATAAAACGGTTTAATAGAAGTTAATTGTTTAAAACAGCAAATTATAGCGTCTGTTGTACTTTTAATATGCTTAAAGTTAGATTACTAACCTAAGACGTTTTTTAAAATAGGTGAAGGAAATATTACGAGAATATTTTTACAAAAAATCATAAGAATTCAAATAATGTACAATAAAGAATGTTTATTGCAAGTATTTCGTCTTAAACAGTCGATTTTTACGTCAAAAGGAGTTTTAATACTTTAAAACTAATATTTTTAACCAAGAGGTTTGTTTAATTAGCTGTATGATATATTACAAGAATATTAATATCAATAATCAAAAAAAATCAAATAGTGTACGATATAAAAGGGTTTATGACAAGTATTTTGTTTAAACCAGCCTAATATAACGTCTATAGTACTTGTATTATGTTTAAAGTTAGATAACTAACCGAAGACGTTTATCAAATAAGCTGTACGATATATTACAAGAATATTATTATTAAAATCGAAATAACTCTAATAATGTACAATAAACAATGTTTATTGCAAGTATTTCGTCTTAAACAGCCGATTTTGATGTCAAAAGAAGTTTTAATACTTTAAAAATAATATTCCTAGCCGAAAGGTTTATTTTATTTAGCTGTATGAAATATTAATAGAATATTAATGCCAATAATCAAAATAATTCAAACATTGTATGATGAAAAAGGTTTAACACATGTATTTGTTTTAAACAGCCTACTATAACGTCTATAGTACTTTTAATATGTTTAAAGTTAGAACACTGACCGAAGACGTTTATAAAATTAGCTGTACGAAATATTACAAGAATATTATAACCAAAAAACGAATTAACTCAAATAATGTACGATAAACGATGTAAATTACGAGTATTTCGACTTAAACAGCCGTATTTGACGTCAAGAGGACTTTTAACACTTTAAAACTAAAATTTCTAACCGAGAGGTTTGTTTAATTAGCTGTATGATATATTACAAGAATATTAAAACCAATAATCAAAAAAAATCAAATAGTGTACGATATAAAAAGGATTATGACAAGTATTTTATTTAAAACAGCCTAATATAACGTCTATAGTACTTTGAATATGTTTAAAGTAAGATTACTAACCTAAAATGTTTATTAAATTACCTTTACGAAATATTACAAGATGTTCAGCAGCATTCCAGGGGGTGCGAAATGGCTTTTAATTTTTGAATTATAAATAAGGAGATTTTCACTCTCTGATAAAGTTTACAAAGTTAAAAAGTGCATTTTGTTATAAAAAGAAGTTGGCGCTCATTTTCTGAATAAATTAATTTTATTAATACGTCCCAGAGCAAGAACGCTTTTCTAAAAGTAAATTCAAATTACTAATTTCATTTTATAGCTGTTAGTTTAGAATTACCACTTCAGTAAAGTCTTCTTAGAGTTTTAAACCTGTGAATTTTAATCATCTATTCTTTAAATATTTTAGTTTTTTAAGTGGCCATTAATTGTTTAAAATAGATTCTAAATTGGTTCTGTTAAGTTTATTACATTTATAATGTAATTGTTTATTAAGCTTTGTTGTGCAGAAAGTAGTGCTTGAAGATTTAACATCAGTAAATTGTAAAGTTCACAGGCAGCGATTACTGTATGTTATACTATTTAAGAAAACTTGTTTGTAGCTTTAGTAAAACCAATTTTAATAGATTAGCAAAAGTATTCAATGCATCAACTTTATTTCTATTCATTTCTTTTTTGAACCTAAATAGCTTACCTTTTATAATCTACTTTTTTTTATTTATGTTGTAAACATGCAATTTTTTTTGTATTTGCTTTTATACATATCATTTAAATTTTAAAAATCTTAACTCAAACCTTTATTATTTTGAAAATTCCTAGCTGCTAATAGTTTTAAAAAAAAAACTTAACATAAGCTTTACTTAGAACAGCTTATGTTTTCTACCTTATAAAAAATAGATAAAACTTGTTCAAATATAGTTTGATATGTTTTATAAGTTTCCAAGTATTTTATTTTTGATAACATAGTACACTGTCGTAACAAATTAAAATACAAATTATTAATTAATCAAACCAATTATTTTATAATCAAATTATTAATAAATAGTTATAGCATATTTAGTTAGGGGTGCAAAATCAATTTAAGAGACTTTAGGGGTGTGGGGCATCAAAAAGGTTAGGAACCACTGGTTTAAATCGTTCTATTATAACGTCTATAGTACTTTTAATGTGTTTAAAGATAGATTACTAACAAATACGTTTATTAAATAAGCTGAAGGACATATTACAACAATATTATAAAAAAAATCGAAAAAATCCAAATAATGTACGATAAACGATGTTTCATGCAAATATTTCGACTTAAATTGCCGATTTTGACGTCAACAGGAATTTTAACACTTTAAAACGAATATCTGTAACCTAGAGGTTTTTTTTAATTAGCTGTATGATATATTAAAAGAATATTAATACCAAATTTCAAAAAAAAACTAAAATAGTGTACGATATAAAAGGGTTTAATATAAGTATTTTGTTTAAAACAGCCAATTATAACCTCTATAGTACTCTAAATATGTTTAAAGTTAGATATCTAACCTAGGACGATTTTTAAATTAGCAGTAGGAAATATTGCAAGAATTATATAAACAAAAATCAAAATAACCCAAATAATGAGCGATTAACAATGTTTATTGCAAGTATTTCGTCTTTAACAGCTCAGTTTGACGTCAAAAGGTGTTTTAATACTTTAAAACTAATATTCCTAACTGAAGAGGTTCGATAAATTATCTATATAATATATTACAAGAATATTAATACCAATAATTAATAATTTTATTAGTGTACGATAAAAAAGTATTTATTACAAGTATGTTGTTTAAAACAGCCTATTTCTATTTGTCTACAGTACTTTTAATACGTTTAAAGTTAAATTCCTACCCTTAGACCTTTATTAATTTAGCTGTACAAAATATTAAAATTATATTATTACTAAAAATCATAATAACTCATATAATGTATGATAAACAATGTTTATTGCAAGTTATTCGACTTAAACAGTTGATTTTGACGTCAAAAAGAGTTTTAATACTTATAAACTGATAACTTTATTCGAGGACGTTTATTAATTACTTTTACGAGGTATTACAATATAGTAATATATTATAAAATCGGATTATTTCAAATAGTGTATGATAAACTCTGTTTATTGCAAGTATTTCGTTTTAAATAGCCGATTTTGACGTTAGAAGAAATTTTATAACTTTAAAACTAATATTTTTAACCGAAACGTTTATTATATTATCTTTACAAAATATTACAAGATAATTATAATTGAAAATCGAACAAAATTAAATGATGTTCGTTAAACAATGTTTATTCCAAGTATTTCGTCTTAAACAGCCGATTTCGACGTCAAAAGGACTTTTAATACTTTAAAACAAATATTCCTAATCGAAGAGGTTTTTTTAGTTAGCTGCATGATATATTACAAGAATATTAATGCCAATAATCAAAATAATTCAATGAACGATAAACAATGATAATTGCAAGTATTTTGACTTAACCAGCCAATTTTGACGTCAAAAGAGTTTTAATACTTTAAAACTAATATTCCTTAATTAAGAGGTTTATTTAATTAGCTATATGATATATTACAAGAATATTAATAACGATAATAAAATAATTCAAGTAGTGTACGATAAAAAAGGGTTAAATACAAGTATTTTGTTTAAAACAGCCTAATATAACGTCTATAGTACTTTTAATATGTTTAAAGTTAGATTACTAACCTTAGACGTTTATTTAATTAGCTGTACGAAATATAACAATAACATTATTACAAAAAATCGAAATAACTCTAATAATGTACGAAAAACAAGGTTTATTGCGAGTTATTTATCTTAGACAGCCGATTTTGACGTCAAAAGGAGTTTTAATATTATATAACTTCTATTTTTAACAAAAGTTGTTTATTAAATTAGCTGTAGAAAATAATACAAGAATATTATAAAAAAAACCGACGTACTCAAATTATGTACAAATAACAATGTTTATTACAAGTATTTCGTCTTAAATAGCCGATTTTGACGTCAAAAGGAATTTTAATACTTTAAAACTAATATTCCTAACCGAAAAGATGTATTTTATTTAGTTGTATGAAATATTACCAGAATATTAATACCAATAATCAAAAAAAATCAAATATTGTACGATATAAAACGGTTTAATACAAGTATTATGATTAAAACAGCATATTATAACGTCTATTGTACTTTTGATATGCTTCAAGTTAGATTAGTAACCTAAGACGTTTATTAAATTAACTGTAGGAAATAAAACGAGAATATTATTACGAAAAATCATAATAATTCTAATAATGTACGATAAACGATTTTTATTGCAAGTATTTCGTCTTAAATAGCCGATTTTGATGCCAAATTGAGTTTTAATACTTTAAAACTAATATTCCTAACCGAAGAGGTTTATTCAATTAGCTGAATGATGTATTACAAGAATATTAATACTAATAATCAAAGAAAATCAAAACTTGTACGATATAAAAGGGTTTAATAAAACTAGCTTGTTTAAAACAGCCTAATATAACGTCTATAGTACTTTTAATATGTTTAAAGATAGATTACTAACCAAATACGTTTATTAATAAGCTGAAGGATATATTACAAGAATAGAATTAACAAAAATCGAAATAACTCAAATAATGTACGATAAACGATGTTAATTGAATTTCGACTTAAACAGCCGATTTTGACGTCTAAAGGAGTTTTAACACTTTAAAACTAATATATCTAACCAAGTGGTTTGATTAATTAGCTGTATGATATATAACAGAAAAATTTAATACTAATAATCAAAAAAAATCAGATAGTGTACGATATAAAAGGGTTTATGACAAGTATTTTGTTTAGTCTAATTACGTCTAATATAACGTCTAAAGTACTTTTATTATATTTAAAGTTAGATTACTAACAAAAACGTTAATTAAATTACCTTTAGGAAATATTGCAAGAATATTCAACTTAAAATCGAAATACCTAAAATAATTTACAATAAACAATGTTTATGCAAGTATTTCGTTTAAAACAGCCGATTTTAACGTCAATGGTGTTTTAATACTTTAAAACTAATATTTTTAACCGAAGACGTTTATTAAATTACCTATATGAGATAATAAAGAAAATTTTAATTGAATATCGAAATAACTCAAACAATGTACGAAAAAAAACGTTTCGGGCAAGTATTTCGTCTTAAGCAGCCGATTTTGAAATCAAAACGAGTTTTAATACTTTAAAACTAATATTGCTAACCGAAGAGGTTTATTTGATTAGCAGTATGAAATATTACAAGAATATTAATACCAATAATCAAAATAATTCAAACATAGTACGATGAAAAAGGGTTTAATACATGTATTTTGTTTAAGACAGTACACTATAACGTCTATATGCTTTTAATATGTTTAAAGTTAGAATACTAACCGAAGACGTTTTTCAAATTAGCTGTACGAAATATTACAAGAATATTATAATCAAAAATCGAAATAACTTTAATAATGTACAATAAACAATGTTTATTGCAAGTATTTGGTCTTAAACAGCTGATTTCAACTTTAAAGAAGTTTTAATGTTTTAAAACTAATATTCCTAACCGAAGAGGTTTATTTGATTTATCTGTATGAAATATTACAAGAATATTAATACCAATATTCAAAATAATTCAAACATCGTACGATGAAAAAGGTTTAATATATGTATTTAGTTCAAAACAGCCTACTATAACGTCTATAGTACTTTTAATATGTTTTAATTTAGATAACTAACCTAAAACGTTTATTAAATTGCCTCTACGTAATATTACAAGAAAATTTAACCTAAAATCGAATTAGTTCAAATAATTTACAATAAACAGTGTTTATTGTAAGTATTTCGTTTAAACAGCCAATTTTGACGTCAAAAGGAGTTTAAATATTTTAAAACTAATATTTCTAACCGAAGACGTTTATTAGATTACCTTAACGAGATAGTACAAGATAATTTTAATTAAAAATCGAAATAACTCAAATAATGTACGATAAACAATGTATTTTGCAAGTAATTCGTCTTAAACAGCCAATTTTGACGTCAAAAGACTTTTAATACTTTAAAACTAATATTCCTAACCGAAAAGGTTTTTTTAATTAAATGTATGATATATTACAAGAATATTACTATTAATAATCAAATAAAATCAAAATTTGTACGATATAAAAGGGTTTAATAAAATTAGCTTGTTTAAAACAGCCTAATATAACGTCTATAGTACTTTTAATATGTTTAAAGTTAGATTACTAACAAAATACGTTTATTAAATAAGCTGTAGGAAATATTACAAGAATATTATAACTATAAATCGAAATAATTCAAATTAAGTTTGATGAATAATGTTTATTGCAAGTATTTCGTCTTAAACAGCCGATACTGATGTCAAAAGGAGTTTTAATACAATAAAACTAATATTCCTAGTCAAAGAGGTTCATTTTAATTAGCTGTATGAAATATTACAATAATATTAATACCAATAATCAAAATAATTCAAACATCGTACGATGAAAAAGGTTTAATACATGTATTTTGTTTAAAACAGCCTAGTATTACGTCTATAGTACTTTTAATATGTTAAAGTTGGATTACTAACCTAAAATGTTTATTAAATTAGCCTTATGAACTATTACAAGAATATTATGACCAAAAATCGAAACAACTCAAATAATGTACGATATACAATGTTTATTACAAGTATTTCGACTTAAACAGCCGATTTTGACGTCAAAAGGAGTTTTAATACAATAAAACTAATATTCCTAGCCGTGAAGGTTTATTTTAATTAGCTGTATGAAATAATACAAGAATATTAATACCAATAATCAAAATAATTCAAACATCGTAAGATGAAAAAGGTTTAATACATGTATTTTGTTAAAAACAGCCTACTATAACGTCTTTAGTACTTTTACAAAGTTTAAAGCTAAAATACTAACCTAAGACGTTTATTAAATTACTTTTACGAAATATTACAAGAATATTATAACCTAAAATCGAACTAACTCAAATAATCTACGATAAACAATGTTTATTAAAAGTATTTCGACTTAAACAGCTAGTTTTGACGTCAAAAGGACTTTTAATACTTTAAAACTAATTTTTCTAACCGAATACGCTAATTAGATCACCTTTAAAAAATATTACAAGAATATTATAACCTAAAATCGAAATTACTCAAATAATGTATAATAAAAAATGTTTATCGCAAGTGTTTCGACTTAAACAGCCAATTTAGACTTCAAAAGAACTTTTAATACTTTAAAACAGGTACTCCTAACCGAAAATGTTTATTTGATTAGCTATATGATATATTACAGGAATATTTATAGCAATAATCAAAATAACTCTAATAGTGTACGATAAAAAAGGGGTTTAGAATAAGTATATTGTTTAAAACAGCCTAATATAACGTCTATAGTACTTTTAATATATATAAAGTTAGATTGCTAGCCTGAAACGTGTATTAACTTACGTTTACAAAATATTACAAGAATATTTTATCTAAAATCGCATTAGCTTTACCAAAAATTACAAGAATATTTTACCTAAAATCGCATTAGCTCAAATAATTTACAATAAACCATGTATATTGTAAGTACTTCGTTTTAAACAGCTGAATTTGACTTCAAAAGAACTTTTAATACTTTAAAACCGATATTCCTAACCGAAGAGGTTTATTTAATCAGCTATATGATATATTACAGGAATATTAATACCAGTAACCAAAAAGAGATTTATTACTCAAAAACTAATACTTTTAACCGACGATGTTATTTAATCACTATTACGAGTGATAACTAGATAATTAGAATTTCAAATCGAAATAATTCAGATCATGTACGATAAACAATGTTTAATGTAAGTATTTCGTCTTTAACATCTGATTTTGACGTCAAAAGGAGTTTTAACACTTTAAAACTAATATTCCTAACCGAAGAGGTTCAATTAATTAGCTGTATAATATATTACGTACTTTTTGCTTTAAAGGTTGCAATCAAAGTTCTCTTCTTTGTGTTCATACTGGTCGTTGTTATCGCTGTTGTAGAAGAAAATCTTCCATCTAAGCCTGTTTATGAATTTTGTAGTTGCGTCGTACATTCTGGTTAGGTATTGCTTCTTGCTTGCTAACGGGATGTCTTTTAAGCTGTATTTAAATTCAATTTTCTTAATGTCTTCCATGTTAGTATTGCTTTCTTTAGTAAAGTGCTCAATTCAAGATAAGAAGAGCAATATTGCGTACTTTTTGCTTTAAAGGTTGCAATCAAAGTTCTCGACTTAAAAAGGAGAATGATTCAATGATAAATTTTTAAAATTTTATTACAATACAATGTTTCACTCGTTTAAAAAAACGAGATCTTCAGTTGTTTAAAATCTGTAAAAATTTATGTGATAACAAGTAGGAAGACATTAGGCTAAACTTGAAATAAAAGAAGTTAAAAAGAAAAAATGTATAACAAAAAACTGAGTAAAATCTAATTAAAACCTATAGTTTAAAGTTACTAGCGTATGATGATTTTAATGTTGCTAGGCTAAATTTAGGAAAATGCACGTTACTTAATAATTATACAATCTTAAAACTTAAAAAAAAAAATATATATATATACAATAAAAAATAATTCTACTAACATTTAGTGGCCTTGTGAAATCTTTAGATAACTAACAAAGAAAAACATCTCTTTAACTAAACTTTTAAGTTAAGCTTACTCGTTTTAAAAAAAAATTTGGCTATTGTATTATGACGTAATTATATATTGGTTTAAGTACTTGTACAAATTAAAATAGATATTTTTTTTTATATCAAAACGCTCTTAAGTTTTGAAATAAAGCTTCTTAAAGTGTATACAAGAGCATATTAACTCGTTCCTTTTATTTAATGATGTTTCCCCGTCAGCGTTCGCTATTTCCATTTTTTCATAGGAGCAGGTCCTGCAGATTCTCTGCGGCTTCCTTATGTGTCCGATGTGGTGTAAAATTTCCCATTTGATGTTGTAGTTAGTGTTGTTGCGTTTTAGCTTCCAAATATATTTGGATAGTTCGGTTCCGTTCTCCTTGTAAATTTTTATATCTCTTATGTGGCTATACCACCTTTTCTTGAAAGTTCCTCCTGTGCTTCCTACGTATTGCTTTAATTCTTTTTTCGTCGTGACCGTAGCTTTATAGATAACATTCTTAGTTAGGCATTTATTTTTTAGCGGGTATAAGTTTTTGTTTCTACAATTACATAGTGACTCTTCTTTGTCGTTATTTTCAGTTTTTTCTGCATTATTTAAAGTTTTTTTGTTGTGTTCTTGGATTAGCATTTTTATGTTACTCATGCAACTATACGCTAACTTACAGTTGCTTTTATTTATTAACTTGTTTAGACTGTTGTTCTGATTAAAATGCTTGTTGATTAATTCAAAAAACATTTTTCCTATGTTTGTTTTTACTGATTCGCAAAATGGTGGGTTGAAATAAATTATTTTTCTTGTTCTGTTTCTTTTCTTTTTCTGTTTGTTAAAATCTTCCTTATAAGTCAATTTATGTTTAAAATTTGATTTGTCTAAAGCGTTTTGGTATGTGTATGCATTTTGATCAAAAATATTTTTGTTTTTAGATAATTTAATCAGTCTATTTTCTATCATTGCCGGTAAGTTCTTTTTAATAATTTTAGGATGGTTAGAGTTTCTATTAATGTATCTAATTTCTGTGTTTTCTTTTTTGTACGGTTTAAATAAGTTATTTGAAAGGTCTAATGTTATATCTAAAAAGTTGCATATAGTTGCACCGGTGTCTATCGTTATTTTAAAACCAATATCTCTGAATATTTTTATTGTTTTTTTTTTTTTTTTCTAAATCTCGGTTGTTTTTTGGTTGGATAGTTGCAGATAATTGCAGATAATTGCAGATAAAGGCCGTCGTCTCTATACAAACCGATCTCTTTAGTATCATAAAGAGATTCAAGCTTGCTCAATGCATATAGCCCGATTAAATCGCATAACTCGGCGCCGAAGAAGGAGCCCATGGGAACGTCGAATAGGTTGTTGTTATCTTTTTTGATCCAGGTTTTTTTGTTAAAAGTCAAAATGGTTTTGCAGGTGTGCTTAATTATTTTTATGTCCCTGTCTTCTATTATGGTGTATTTTTTTGCAAAGTTTATAGCGTTAGTTAAATGATTTTCAGTGATACTGGGGTAGAAATTCACAATATCGAAGTTTATAAAGCATTTTTTTGATTTATTTTGTACATTATTGAACCATTCGATTACTTCAAATGAGTTTTTCCACTGGACCAATCTTGACGCGTATCTTATTTTCGTACAGCTATTTCTAAGATGTTTTTGCTTATCCTCCCAAGCTCGTTTTTGTCTGAGTTTAATAGTCTGCACTCAACATTGAGGGGGAATTGTTTCTTGTGATCCTTTACTGTTATAAAGGCGTCCGAGGTTGAGAACTTAGGTATTTTTTTGTTTTTGTATTTTCTGTCGGTGATTAATTCTTGTGACTCGGTATTTATTTGTTCGATTAGGTTTTCGTTTGAAGTTTTGTAAGTTTTAGTTATGTTGTTAGTTAAGAGTTTCTTGTAGTTGCTTGGGCTTGTTTGGTATAGGTTTCTTGTTTTATCTGCGAAAAGGATGATTTTATTTTTAGTTAGTATCTGTTTTAAATCTTTTTGCAAAGCTTCTTGAAATTTGGACTTATATGCGGTAAACTTGATATTTTTTATAACATTAAAAAGGTCGCTTTCGAACGCTTTAAGTTCATCACAGGCTGGTGCTGATCTGGAACTTTTGTAAATGTCCTCTTCTTTGTGTTCATACTGGTCGTTGTTATCGCTGTTGTAGAAGAAAATCTTCCATCTAAGCCTGTTTATGAATTTTGTAGTTGCGTCGTACATTCTGGTTAGGTATTGCTTCTTGCTTGCTAACGGGATGTCTTTTAAGCTGTATTTAAATTCAATTTTCTTAATGTCTTCCATGTTAGTATTGCTTTCTTTAGTAAAGTGCTCAATTCAAGATAAAAAGAGCAATATTGCGTACTTTTTGCTTTAAAGGTTGCAATCAAAGTTCTCGACTTAAAAAGGAGAATGATTCAATGATAAATTTTTAAAATTTTATTACAATACAATGTTTCACTCGTTTAAAAAAACGAGATCTTCAGTTATTTAAAATCTGTAAAAATTTATGTGATAACAAGTAGGAAGACATTAGGCTAAACTTGAAATAAAAGAAGTTAAAAAGAAAAAATGTATAACAAATAAAATCTAATTAAAACCTATAGTTTAAAGTTACTAGCGTATGATGATTTTAATGTTGCTAGGCTAAATTTAGGAAAACTACTTGTTATCACATAAACTTTTACAGATTTTAAACAACTGAAGATCTCGTTTTTTTAAACGAGTGAAACATTGTATTGTAATAAAATTTTAAAAATTTATCATTGTATAATATATTACAAGAATATTAATACCAATAATTAATAATTTTATTAGTGTACGATAAAAAAGTATTTATTACAAGTATGTTGTTTAAAACAGCCTATTATAACGTCTATAGTACTTTTAATACGTTTAAAGTTAAATTACTAACCTAAGACCTTTATAAAATTAGCTGTAGAAAATATTAAAATAATATTATTACTAAAAATCGTAATAACTCAAATAATGTATGATAAACATGATTTATTGCAAGTTATTCGACTTAAACAGTCGATTTTGACGTCAAAAAGAGTTTTAATACTTATAAACTGATAATTTTATCCGAGGACGTTTATTAATTACTTTTACGAGATATTACAATATAATAATATAACAAAATCGGATTATTTCAAATAGTGTACGATAAACTCTGTTTATTGCAAATATTTCGTCTTAAATAGCCGATTTCGACGTCAAAAGAAGTATAAATATTTTAAAACTAATATTTCTAACCGAAGACGTTTATTATATAACCTTTACAAAATATTACAAAATAATTATAATTAAAAATTGAACAAAATTAAATAATGCTCGATAAACAATGTTTATTCCAAGTATTTCGTCTTAAACAGCCTATTTTGACGTCAAAAGGACTTTTAATACTTTAAAACTAATATTCCTAACCGAAGAGGTTTATTTAATTAGCTGCATGATATATAAAAAGAATATTAATGCCAATAATCAAAATAATTTAAATAATGAACGATAAACAATGTTAATTTCAAGTATTTTGACTTAACCAGCCAATTTTGACGTCAAAAAGAGTTTTAATACTTTAAAACTAATATTCCATAATGAAGAGGTTTATTTAATTTGCTGTATGATATATTACAAGAATATTAATACCAATAATAAAATAATTTAAGTAATGTACGATAAAAAAGGGTTTAATACAAGTATTTTGTTAAAACAGCCTAATATAACGTCTTTAGTACTTTTAATATGTTTAAAGTTAGATTACTAACCTTAGACGTTTATTTAATTAGCTGTACGAAATATAACAATAACATTTTTTTTTAAATGCGAAATAACTCTAATAATGTACGATAAACAATGTTTATTGCGAGTTATTTTTCTTAGACAGCCGATTTTGACGTCAATAGGAGTTTTAATATTATATAACTTCTATTTTTAACAAAAGTTGTTTTTTAAATTAGCTGTAGAAAATAATACAAGAATATTATAAAAAAAAACAGACATACTCAAATTAAGTACAAATAATAATGTTTATGACAAGTATTTCGTCTTAAATAGCCGATTTTGACGTTAAAAGGAATTTTAATACTTTAAAACTAATATTCTTAACCGAAGAGGTTTATTTCAATTAGCTCTATGAGATATTACAAAAATATTAATACCAATAATCAAAATAAATCAAATAGTGTACGATAAAAAACGGTTTAATACAAGTATTATGTTTAAAACAGCATATTATAACGTCTATTGTACTTTTGATATGCTTAAAGTTAGATTAGTAACCTAAGCATTTATTAAATTACCTGTAGGAAATATTACGAGAATATTATTACGAAAAATCATAATAATTCTAATAATGTACGATAACCAATTTTTATTGCAAGTATTTCGTCTTAAATAGCCGATTTTAATGTCTAATTGAGTTTTAATACTTTAAAACTAATATTTCTAAACGAAAACATTTATTAAATTACATATACAAAATATTACAACATTAATAAAATTAAAAATCGAAATAACTAAAATAATGTACGATAAACAATGTTTATTGATAGTATTTCGTCTTAAACAGCCAATTTTGACGTCAAATTGACTTTTATTACTTTAAAACTAATATTCCTAACCGAAGAGATTTATTTAATTAGCTGTATGATAAATCACAAGAATATTAATACTAATAATCAAAGAAAATCAAAACTTGTACCATATAAAGGGGTTTAATAAAACTAGCTTGTTTAAAACAGCCTAATATAACGTCTATAGTACTTTTTATATGTTTAAAGATAGATTACATCAAATACGTTTATTAAATAAGCTGAAGGAAATATTACAAGAATATAATAAACAAAAATCGAAATAACTCAAATAATGTACGATAAACGATGTTTATTGCATTTTGACTTAAACAGCCGATTTTGACGTCAAAAGGAGTTTTAACACTTTAAAACTAATATATATAACCAAGTTGTTTAATTAATTAGCTGTATGATATATTACAAGAATATTAATACCAATAAACAAAAAAAAAATCAAATAGTGTACGATATAAAAGGGTTTATGACAATATTTTGCTTAAAATAGCCTAATATAACGTCTAAAGTACTTTTAATATGTTTAAAGTTAGATTACTAACAAAAAACGTTTATTAAATTGCCTTTAGGAAATATTGCAAGAATATTCAACCTATAATCGAATTAGCTCAAATACTTTACAATAAACAATGTTTATTGTAAGTATTTCGTTTAAAACAGCCGATTTTAACGTCAAAAGGTGTTTTAATACTTTAAAACTAATATTTTTAACCGAAGACGTTTATCAAATTACCTATACGAAATAATACAAAATAATTTTAATTAAATTTCGAAATAACTCAAATAATGTACGAAAAACAATGTTTTGGGCAAGTATTTCGTCTGAAGCAGATGATTTTGTAGTCAAAACGAGTTTTAATACTTTAAAACTGATACTCCTAACCGAAGAGGTTTATTTGATTAGCTATATGATGTATTACAGGAATATTAATACCAATAATCAAAATAACTCTAAT
Organism: Thalia democratica; assembly: GCF_965202585.1. Taxonomy (NCBI): domain Eukaryota; kingdom Metazoa; phylum Chordata; class Thaliacea; order Salpida; family Salpidae; genus Thalia; species Thalia democratica. Next base: position 51,172,089 of record NC_139169.1, on the reverse strand, counting down.
AGTGTACAATAAAATAGGTGTTTAATATAAGTATATTGTTAAAAACAGCCTAATATAACGTCTATAGTACTTTTAATATATATAAAGTTAGATTACTAACCTAAAACATGTATTAAATTACCTTTACAAAATATTACAAGAATATTTAACCTAAAATCGCATTAGCTTAAGTAATTTACAATAAACGATGTTTGTTGTAAGTACTTCGTTTTAAACAGCTAAATTTGACGTCAAAAGGAGTTTTGATACTTTAAAACTAATATTCCTAACTGAATAGGTTTATTTTAAGTAGCTATATGAAATATTACAAGAATATTAGTAACAATAATCAAAAAAACTCAAATAGTGTACGATATAAAACGGTTTAATACAAGTATTATGTTTAAAACAGCGTATTATAACGTCTTTTATACTTTTAATATGCTTAAAGTTAGATTACTAACCTAAGACGTTTATTAAATTAGCTGTAGGAAATATTACGAGAATATCATTACGACAAATCATAATAATTCAAATAATGTACGATATACAATTTTTATTGCAAGTATTTCGTCTTAAATAGCCGACTTTGACGTCAAAAGAAGTTTTAATACTTTAAATTTAATACTGCTAACCGAACAGGTTTATTTAATCAGCTGTATGATATATTACAATAATATTAATACCAAAAATCATAGTAGTTCAAACAGTGTACGATAAAAAAGGCTATATACAAGTGTTTGCTTTAAAACAGCCTACAATAACGCCTATAATACTTTTAATATGTTCAAAATTAGATTACTAACTAATAACGTTTATTAAATTACTATTATGAGATATTACAAGATAATTGTAACCAAAAATCAGAATAACTCTAATAATGAACGATAAACAATGTTTATTGTATGTATTTCGACTAAAACAGCCGATTTTGACGTCAAACGATTTTTAATTTGTTTTAAAACTAATATTCCTAATCGAAGAGGTTTATTTGATTAGCTATATGTTATAATACAAGAATATTGATACCAATAATTAAAATGACTCATATAAAGTACGATAAACAATGTCTATAGCAAGTATTTCGTCTTAAACAGCCGATTTTGATGTCAAAAAAGATTTAACACTCAAAAACCAATATTTTTAACCGACAACGTTTATTTAATCACTATTACGAGATAATACAAGATAATTATAACTAAAAATCGAATTAATTCAAATAATGTACGATAAACAATGTTTATTGCAAGTACTCGTCTGAAACAGCCGAATTAGACGGCAAAAGGACTTTTAATACTTAAAAACTAATATTCCTAACCGAAGAGGTTTATTTTAATTAGCTGTATGATTTATTACTAGAATATTGATACCAATAATCTAAATAATTCAAATAATGTACAATAAAAAAAGGTAAAATACAAGTATTTTGTTTAAAACTGTTTATTTTAATGTCTATAGTACTTTTAATATGTTTAAAGTTAGATTACTGACAAAAGACGTTTATTAAATTATTATTACGAAATATTACAAGATAAATATAACCTAGAATCAAAATAACTCAAATAATGAGCTATAGACAAAGTTTATTGTGTTTATATCGACTTCAACAGCCGATTTAGACGTCAAAAGGAGTTTTGATACTTTATAACTAATATTCCTAACCGAATAGGTTTATTTTAAGTAGCTATATGAAATATTACAAGAATATTAGTAACAATAATCAAAAAAATTCAAATAGTGTACGATATAAAACGGTTTAATACAAGTATTATGTTTAAAACAGCATATTATAACGTCTTTTATACTTTTAATATGCTTAAAGTTAGATTACTAACCTAAGACGTTTATTAAATTAGCTGTAGGAAATATTACGAGAATATCATTACGACAAATCATAATAATTCAAATAATGTACGATATACAATTTTTATTGCAAGTATTTCGTCTTAAATAGCCGACTTTGACGTCAAAAGGAGTTTTAATACTTTAAAACTAATATTTCTAAACGAAGAAGTTTATTAAATTACCTATACAAAATAATATAAGATAATTTTAATTGCAAATCGAAATAACTTAAATAATGTACGACAAACAATGTTTCTTGCAAGTATTTCGTCTAAAACAGCCGATTTTGAAGTCAAAACGAGTTTTAATACTTTAAAACTAATATTCCTAAACGAAGAGGTTTTTTTGATTAGCTGTATGATATATTACAAGAATACTAATAATTCAAATAGTGTACGATAAAAAAGGGTTTAAAATAAGTATATTGTTTATAACAGCCTAGTATAACGTCTATAGTACTTTTAAAATGTTTAAAGTTAGATAAGTAAAAGAAGACGTTTAATAAATAAGCTTTACGAAATATTACAAGAATATGATAACTCAAATAATGTACGATAAACAATTTTTATTGCAAGTATTTCGTCTATAACAGCCGATTTTGACGTCAAAAAGAGTTTTAATACTTTAAAACTAATATTACTATACGAAAGGAATTATTTTAATTAGCTGTATGAAATATTACAAGAATATTAATAATAATAATCAAAATATTTTAAAGATCGTACGATGATAAAGGTTTAAAACATGTATTTAGTTTAAAACAGCCTACTATAACGTCAATAGTACTTTTAATATGTTTAAAGTTAGGATACTAACCTTAGACGTTTATTAAATTAGCTGTACGAAACATTACGAGAATATTATAACCGAAAATCGAACTAACTCAAATAATGTACGAGAAACAATTTTTATTACAACTATTTCGTCTAAAATAGCCAATTTTGACCTCAAATGGAGTTTTAATACTTTAAAACTGATATTTTTAACCGAAAACGTTAGTTAAATCATCTTTAGAAAATATGACAAGCATATTATAACCTAAAATCGAAATAACTCAAATAATGTACGATAAACAATGTTTATCGCAATATTTCGATTTAAACAGCTGATTATGACGTGAAAAGAACTTTTAATACTTTAAAACAAATATTCCTAACCGAAAAGGTTTATTTGATTAGCTATATGATATATTACAGTAATATTAAAACCAATAATCAAAATAATTCAAAATAGTGTACGATAAAAAAGGGTTTAATATAGGTTTTTTTTTTTAAACAGCCTACTATAACGTCTATAGTACTTTTAATATGTTTCAAGTTAGATTACTAACCGAAGACGTTTATTAAATTAGCTGTACTTAAAATTTAATAAATATTATAACCAAAAATCGAAATAACGAAAATAATGTACGACAAACAATTATTATTGCAAGTATTTCGTCTTAAATTGCCGATCTTGACGTCAAATTAAATTTTAATACATTAAAACTTATATTTATAACCGATGACGTTTATTAAATCACCTTTACAAAATATTACAAGTATCATATATCCTAAAATTGAAATAACTCAAATAATGTATGATAAACAATGTTTAATGCAAATATTTTGACTTATACAGCCGATTTTAACGTCGAAAGGAGTTTTTATACTTTAAAACTAATATTTTTAACCGAAGAGGTTTATTTTAATTAGCTGTATGAAATATTACAAAAATATTAATACCAATAATCTAAATAATTCAAACATCGTACGTTGAAAAAGGTTTAATACAGCCTACTATAACGTCTATAGTACTTTTAATATGTTTAAAGTTAGAATACTAACTGAAGACGTTTATAAAAATAGCTGTATGAAATATTACAAGAATATTATAACCAAAAATCGAACTAACTTAAATAATGTACGAGAAACAATTATTATTGCAAGTATTTCGTCTTAAATAGCTAATTTTGACTTCAAATGGAGTTTTAATACTTAAAAAATGATATTTTTAATCGAAATCGTTAATTAAATCACCTTTAGAAAATATTACAAGAATATTATAACCTAAAATCGAAATAACTCAATAAATGTACGATAAGCAATGTTTATCGCAAGTATTTCGACTTCTACATTCGATTTTGATGTTAAAAGGAGATTTTTTACTCAAAAACTAATATTTTTAACCGACGACGTTAATTTAATCACTATTACGAGATATTACAAGATAATTATAATTAAAATACGAAACAATTCAAATAATGTACAATAAACAATGTTTAATGTAAGTATTTCGTCCTAAACAGCCGATTTTGACGTCAAAAGGAGTTTAAATACTTTAAAACTAATATTTCTAATCGAAGATATTTATTAATGTACCTATATTAGATAATACAAGATAATAATAATTAAATATCGGAATAACTTGAACAATGTACGATAAACAATGTTTATTTCAAGTATTTCATTTAAACAGCCGATTTTGATGTCGAAAAGAGTTATATTACTTTAAAACTTATAAATCTAACCGAAGACGGTTTATTAAATTATCTAAACCAGATTTTAAATGATAATTATAATTAAATATCGAAATAACTCAAACAATGTACGATAAACAATGTTTATTGTAAGTAATTCGTTGAAACAGCCGGTTTCGATATCAAAAGGAGTTTTAATACTCAAAAACTAATGTATCTGACCGATGAGGATTTATTAATTTCTCTAGACAAGATAATACAAGATAATAATTATTAAAAATCGAAAAAACTCAAATAATGTAAAATAAACAATGTTTTAAGCAAGTATTTCATCCTAAACATCCGATTTCGACGTCAAAAGGACTTTTAATACTTTAAATTTAATACTGCTAACCGAACAGGTTTATTTAATCAGCTGTATGATATATTACAATAATATTAATACCAAAAATCATAGTAGTTCAAACAGTGTACGATAAAAAAGGCTATAATACAAGTGTTTGCTTTAAAACAGCCTACTAAAACGCCTATAATACTTTTAATATGTTTAAAGTTAGATTACTAACCTAAGACATTTATTAAATTAGATTTAAGAAATTTAACAAGACTATTATTACAAAAAATTAAAATTACTCAAATAATGTACGATAAACAATGTGTATTGCAAGAATTTAGTCTTAAATAGCCGATTTTGACGTCATTGGATGTTTAATACTTTAAAACTGATATTTTTGACCTAAAACGTTTAATAAATTATTTTTTTTTAATTTTAAAAGATATAATGACTTAAATCAAAATAACTCAAATAATGTACGATAACCGTACAAAATAATTCAAAATAGTGTACGATAAAAAAGGGTTTAATATAAGTATTTTTTTTTAATACAGCCTACTATAACGTTTATAGTACTTTTAATATGTTCAAAATTAGATTACTAACTAATAACGTTTACTAAATTACTATTATGAGATATTACAAGATAATTGTAACCAAAAATCAGAATAACTCTAATAATGAACGATAAACAATGTTTATTGTATGTATTTCGACTAAAACAGCCGATTTTGACGTCAAACGATTTTTATTTTTTTTTTTAACTAATATTCCTAACCGACGAGGTTTATTTGATTAGCTATATGATATAATACAAGAATATTGATACCAATAATTAAAACAACTCATATAAAGTACGATAAACAATGTCTATTGCAAGTATTTCGTCTTAAACAGCCGATTTTGATGTCAAAAAAGATTTAACACTCAAAAACCAATATTTTTAACCGACGACGTTTATTTAATCACTATTACGAGATAATACAAGTTAATTATAACTAAAATCGAATTAATTCAAATAATGTACGATAACCAATGTTTATTGCAAGTACTCGTCTGAAACAGCCGAATTAGACGTCAAAAGGAGTTTTAATACTTAAAAACTAATATTCCTAACCGAAGAGGTTTATTTTAATTAGCTGTATGATTTATTACTAGAATATTGATACCAATAATCTAAATAATTCAAATATTGTACAATAAAAAAGGGTAAAATACAAGTATTTTGTTTAAAACTGTTTATTTTAATGTCTATAGTACTTTTAATATGTTTAAAGTTAGATTACTGACAAAAGACGTTTATTAAGTTATTATTACGAAATATTACAAGATAAATATAACCTAAAATCAAAATATCTCAAATAATGAACTATAGACAATGTTTATTGTGTTTATTTCGACTTCAACAGCCGATTTTGACGTCAAAAGGAGTTTAAATACTTTAAAACTAATATTCCTAAACGAGAGGTTCATTTGATTAGCTGAATAATATACTACAAAAAATATTTAACTAAAATTAAACGTAATACAAATAGTGTACGATAAAAAAGGGTTTAACACAAGTATTTTGTTTTAAACAGCTTAGTATAACATATTTAGTACTTTTATTATGCTTGAAAGTTAGATTACTAAATAAAGACGTTTATTAAATTATCTGTAGGAAATATTACAAGAATATTATATTTTAAAATAGAAATAAGTCATACAATGTACGATAACATAGTTTATTGCAACTATTTCGTCTTAAACAGCCGATTTTGATGTCAAAAGGAGATTTAATATTCAAAAATTAATACTTTGAACCGCAACATTTATTTAATTACTATTACAAGATTTTACAAGATAATTGTAATTAAAAACTAAAATAATTTAAATAATATACAATAAACAATGTTTAATGTAAGTAATTCGTATTAAACAGCCGATTTTGATGTCCAAACGAGTTTTAATACTTTAAAACTAATATTTCTAACCAAAAAGTTTATTTTGATTAGCTGTATGATATATTACAAGAATATTAATACCAATAATCAAAATAATTCAAACAGCTCACGATAATAAACGGTTTAATCTATTTGTTTTGTTCAAAACAGCCTGTTATATCGTATACAGTACTTTTATTATGCTAAAAATTATATTACTAACCTAAAGCGTGTATTAAATTAGCTGTACGAAATATTACAATAATATTATTACCCAAAATCATAATAACTCAAATAATGTACAAGAAACAATGTTTATTGCAAGTTATTTGTCTCAAACAGCCGATTTTGACGTCAAAAGGAGTTTTAATACTTCAAAACTAATATTTTTAACCCAAGACGTTTATTAAATCACCTTTAGAAAATATTATAAAAATATTATAACTAAATACTAAAATAAGTCAAATAATGTACGATAAACAACGTTTATTGCAAGTATCTAGATTGAAACAGCGGATTTTGACGTCAAAAGGAGTTTTAACACTTTAAAACTAAAATTTCTAATCGAAGAGCTAAATTTTATTAGCTGTATGATATATTACAAAATAGTTTGAATTAATATAAAACTAATTCAACTAGTGTACGATAAAAAAGAGTTTAATACAAGTATTTAGTTTAAAACAGCCTAATATAACGTATATAGTACTTTTAATATGTTTAAATTTAGATTGCTAACTAAAGACGTTTATTAAATTACTATTACGAGATATACAAGATAATTATAACTGAAAATCAGAATAACTCAAATAATTAACGATAAACAATGTTTAATGTATATATTTCGACTTAAACAGCCAAATTTGACGTCAAAAGGAGTTTAAAAATTTTGTAACTAATATTCCTAACCGAAGAATTTTTTTAATTACTATGACGAGATATTACATGATAATTGTAATTAAAAATTGAAATAATTTAAATATTATACGATAAACATTGTTTATTGTAAGTATATCGTCAAAACAGCCGATTTTGACGTCAAAAGCAGTTTTAATACTTTAAAACTAATATTACTAACTGAAAACGTTTATTAAATTACATATACGAGATATTACAAGATAATTATAATTAAAAATTAAAATAACTCAAATAATGTATGATAAACAATGTTTATTGAAATGTTTCGTTTTAACAGCCGATTAAGATGTCAAAAGGAGTTTAATACTTTAAATATAATATTCCTAACCGAAGAGGTTTGTTTTAATTAGCTGTGTAAAATATTACAAAAATATAAATACTAATAATCAAAATAATTCAAACAGCGTACGATAAAATAGTTTCAATACACGTATTTTGTTTAAAAAAGCCTAGTATAACGTATATATTACTTTTAATATGTTTAAAGTTAGATTACTAACCGAAGACGTTTATTAAATAACTGTACGTAATATTACAAGAATATTACAACCAAAAATCGAAATAACTGTTATAATGCACGATAAACAATGTTTATTGCAGGTATTTCGTCTTAAACAGCCGATTTTGACATCAAAAGGAGTTTTTTACTTTAAAACTCTTATTCCTAACCGAAATGGTTTATTTTAATTAGCTGTATGATTTATTATTAGAATATTAATACATATAATAAAAGTAATTCAAACAGCGTACGATAAAAAAAGGTTTAATACATTTCTTTTGTTTAAAACAGCCTAGTATAACGTATATATTACTTTTAATATGTTCAAAGTTAGATCACTGACCGAAGACGTTTATTAAATTACTTATACGAAATAATACTAGATAATTATATCTAAAAATCAAAATAACTGTAATAATGTACGATAAACAATGTTTATTGCAAGTATTTCGTCTAAAACAGCCGAATTTGACGTCAATAGAAGTTTTAATACTTAAAAACTAATATTCCTAACCGAAAAGGTTTATTTTAATTAGCCGTATGATTTATTACTATAATTATTAAAATCAATAACCAGAATGATTCAATAAGTGTACAATAAAAATGGGTTTATTATATGTTTTTTGTTTAGAACAGCCTATTATAACGTCTACAGTACTTCTAATATGCTAAAAGTTAGATCTCTAACCTAAGACATTTATTAAATTAGCTGTACGAAATATTACAATTATATTATTACCAAAAATCATAATAACTCAATTAATGTACGATAAACAATGTTTATTGCAAGTTATCTGTTTCAAACGGCCGATTTTGACGTCAAAAGGAGTTTTAATACTTTAAAACTAATATTCCTAACCGAAGAGGTTCATTTTGATTAGCTCCATGAAATATTACAAGAATATTAATACCAATAATCAAAATAATTCAAACATCGTACGATGAAAAAGGTCTAATACATGTATTTTGTTCAAAACAGCCTACTATAACGTCTATAGTACTTTTATATGTTTAAAATTAGATAACTAACCTAAAACGTTTATTAAAATACCTTTACGAAATATTACAAGAATATTTAACCTAAAATCGAATCAGTTCAAATAATTTACAATAAACAGTGTTTATCGTATGTATTTCGTTTAAACAGCCGATTTTGAAGTCAAAAGGAGTATAAATATTTTAAAACTAATAATTCTAACCGAAGACGTTTATTAAATTACCTAAACGAGATAATACAAGATAATTTGAATTAAAAATTGAAATAACTCAAATAATGTACGATAAACAATGTTTTTTGCAAGTAATTCGTCTTAAACAGCCAACTTGGTTGTCAAAAGACTTTTAATACTTTAAAACTAATATTCCTAACCGAAAAGGTTTATTTAATTAGCTGTATGATATATTACAAGAATATTAATATTAATAATCACATAAAATCAAAGTTTGTACGTTTAATACAACTTTATACAATACAATTTTATAATAAATATAAAAGGGTTTAATAAAACTAGCTTATTTAAAAAAGCCTAATATAACGTCTATAGTACTTTTAATATGTTTAAAGTCAGATTACTAACAAAATACGTTTATTAAATTAGCTGTACGAAATATTACAAGAACATTATAACTAAAAATAGAAATGTCTCAAATTTAGTTTGATGAATAATGTTTATTGCAAGTATTTCGTCTTAAATAGCCGATATTGATGTCAAAAGGAGTTTTAATACATTAAAACTAATATTCCTAGTCGAAGAAGTTCATTTTAATAAGCTGTATGAAATATTACAAGAATATTAATACCAATAATCAAAACAATTCAAACATCGTACGATGAAAAAGGTTTAAAACATGTATTTTGTTTAAAACAGCCTAGTATTACGTCTATAATACTTTTGATATGTTAAAGTTAGAGTTCTAACCTAAAATGTTTATTAAATTAGCCTTACCAACTATTACAAGAATATTATAACCAAAATTCGAAATAACTCAAATAATGTACGATAAACAATGTTTATTGCAATAATTTCGACTTAAACAGCCGATTTTGACGTCAAAACGAAATTTAATAAAATAAAACTAATATTCCTAGCCGTGGAGGTTTATTTTAATTTGCTGTATGAAATATTAAAAGCATATTTATACCAACAATCAAAATAATTCAAACACCGTACGATAAAAAAGGTTTAATACATGTATTTTGTTTAAAGGATAACGTCTTTAGTACTTTAAATATGTTTAAAGCTAAAATACTAACCTAAGACGTTTATTAAATTACCTTTACGAAATATTACAAGAACATTATAACCTAAAATCGATCTAACTAAAATATTGTACAATAAACAATGTTTATTGAAATTAATTCGACTTAAACAGCCAATTTTGACGTCAAAAGGACTTTTTATACTTTAAAACTAATTTTTCTAACTAAAGACGCTACTTAAATCACCTTTAAAAAATATTAGAAGAATATTATAACCTAAAATCGAAATAACTCAAATAATGTACAATAAACAATATTTATCGCAAGTGTTTCGACTTAAACAGCCGATTTTGACTTCAAAAGAACTTTAAATACTTTAAAACAGATACTCCTAACTGAAGAGGTTTATTTGATTAGCTTTATGATGTATTACAGGAATATTAATACCAATAATAAAAATAACTCTAATAGTGTACGATAAAAAAGGGGTTTAATATGGGTATATTGTTTAAAACAGCCTAATATAACGTCTATAGTACTTTTAATATATATAAAGTTAGATTACTAACCTAAAACGTGTATTAAATTACCTTTACAAAATATTACAAGAATATTTAACCTAAAATCGCATTAGCTCAAATAGATTACAATAAACGATGTTTATTGTAAGTACTTCGTTTTAAACAGCTGAATTTGACGTCAAAAGGAGTTTTAATACATTAAAACTAATATTCCTAACCGAAGAGGCTTATTTTAATTAGCTGTATGAAATATTACAAGAATATTAGTAACAATAATCAAAAAAAATCAAATATTGTACGATATAAAATGGTTTAATACAAGTATTATGTTTAAAACAGCATATTATAACGTCTATTGTACTTTTAATAGGCTTAAAGTTAGATTACTAACCTAAGACGTTTATTAAATTAGCTGTAGGAAATATTACGAGAATATCATAACGAAAATCATAATAATTCAAATAATGTTCGATAAACAATTTTTATTGCAAGTATTTCGTCTTAAACAGCCAATTTTGACGTCATGAGGACTTTAAATAATTCAAAACTAGTTTTCCTAACCGAAGAGGTTTATTTAATTAGCTGTATGATATATTACGAGATTATTAATACTAATAATCAAAGAAAATTAAAATTTGTACGATATAAAAAGGTTTAATAAAACTATCGTTTTTAAAAAAGCCTAATGTAACGTCTATAGTACTTTTAATATTTTTAAAGATAGATTACTAACCAAATACGTTGTTTTAATAAGCTGAAGGAAATATTATAAGAATATTATTATCAAAAATCGAAATAACTTAAATAATGTACGATAAACGATGTTTATTGCATTTTGACTTAAACAGCCGATTTTGATATTAAAAGGAGTTTTAACACTTTAAAACTAATATATCTAACCTAGAGGTTTGTTTAATTAGCCGAATAATATATTACATGAATATTAATACCAATAATCAAAAAAAATCAAATAGCGTACGATATAAAAGGGTTTATGACAATTATTATGTTTAAAACAGCCTAATTTAATGTCTGTAGTACTTTTCATATGTTTATATTTAGATTACTAATCAGTATGTTTATTAAACTACCTTTACGAAATATTACAAGAATATTTAACCTAAATTCGAACTAGCTCAAATAATTTACAATAAACAATGTTTATTGCAAGTATTTGGTTTAAAACAGCCGATTTTATACATAAACTAATGTTTCTAACCGAAGACGTTTATTAAATTACCTATACGAGATAATATAAGATAATTTTAATTGCAAATCGAAATAACTTAAAAAATGTACGACAATCAATGTTTCTTGCAAGTATTTCGTCTAAAACAGCCGATTTTGAAGTCAAAACGAGTTTTAATACTTTAAAACTAATATTCCTAAACGAAGAGATTTATTTGATTAGCTGTATGATATATTACAAGAATACAAATAATTCAAATAGTGTACGATAAAAAAGGGTTTAATATAAGTATATTGATTAAAACAGCCTAGTATATCGTCTATAGTACTTTTATTATGTTTATAATTAAATAACTAACCGAAGACGTTTATTAAATAAGCTTTTCGAAATATTACAAGGATATTATAACTGAAATAATGTACGATAAACAATGTTTATTGCAAGTATTTCGTCTTTAACAGCCGATTTTGACGTCAAAAGAAGTTTTAATACTTTAAAACTACTATTCCTAAACGAAAGGAATTATTTTAATTAGCTGTATAAAATATTACAAGAATATTAATACCAATAATCAAAACATTTTTAACATCGTACGATGATAAAGGTTTAATACATGTATTTAGTTTGAAACAGCCTACTAAAACGTCTATAATACTTTTAATATGTTTAAAGTTAGAATACTAACTTTAGACGTTTATAAAATTAGCTGTACGAAATATTACGAGAATATTATAACTTAAAATCGAACTAACTCAAATAATGTACGAGAAACAATTTTTATTAAAACTATTTCGTCTTAAATAACCAATTTCGACGTCAAATGAAGTTTTAATACTTTAAAACTGATATTTTTAACCGTAAACGTCAATTAAATCATCTTTAGAAAATATTACAAGTATATTATAATAACCTAAAATCGAAATAACTCAAATAATGTAAGATAAACAATGTTTATCGCAATATTTCGATTTAAACAGCTGATTATGACATCAAAAGAACTTTTAATACTTTAAAACAAATATTACTAACCGAAAGGTTTATTTGATTAGCTATATAATATAATATAGGAATATTAAAAACAATAATCAAAATAATTCAAAATAGTGTACGATAAAAAAGGGTTTAATATAGGTATTTTTTTTAAAACAGCCTACTATAACGTCTATAGTACTTTTAATATGTTTCAAGTTAGATTACTAACCGAAGACGTTTATTAAATTAGCTGTACATAAAATTTTAATGAATATTAAAACCAAAAATCGAAATAACCAAAATAATGTACGACAAACAATTATTATTGCAAGTATTTCGTCTTAAATTGCCGATTTTAACGTCGAAAGGAGTTTTTATACTTTAAAACTAATATTTTTAACCGAAGTCGTTAATTAAATCACCTTTAGAAAATATTACAAGAATATTGTAAACTAAATCGAAATAACTCATAAAATGTACGATAAGCAATGTTTATCGCAAGTATTTCGACTTTTACAGCCGATTCTGATGTCAAAATGAGATTTTATACTCAAAAACTAATATTTTTAACCGAAGACCTTTTTTAAATCACTATTACGAGATATTACAAGATAATTATAATTAAAATACGAAATAATTCAAATAACGTACTATAAACAATGTTTAATGTAAGTATTTCGTCCTAAACAGCCGATTTTGACGTCAAAAGGAGTTTAAATAATACTTTAAAACTAATATTTCTAACCGAAGATGTTTATTAATGTACCTATATTAGATAAAACAAGATAATTATAATTAAATATCGAAATAACTTGAACAATGTACGATAAACAATATTTATTTCAAGTATTTCATTTAAACAGCCGATTTTGATGTCGAAAGGAGTTTTATTACTTTACAACTAATAAATCTAACCGAAGACGGTTTATTAAATTATCTAGACGAGATTTTAAATGATAATTATAATTAAATATCGAAATAACTCAAACAATGTAAGATAAACAATGTTTATTGTAAGTATTTCGTTGAAACAGCCGATTTCGATGTCAAACGGAGTTTTAATACTTTAAAACTAATATATCTGACCGATGAGGGTTTATTAATTTATCTAGACGAGATAATACAAGAAAATAATTATTAAAAATCGAAAAAACTCAAATAATGTACAATAAACAATGTTTATTGCAAGTATTTCATCCTAAACATCCGATTTTGACGTCAAAAAGACTTTTAATACTTTAAATTTAATACTGCTAACTTGAGGTTTATTTTAATTAGCTGTTTGATTTATTACTAGAATATTGATAACAATAATCTAAATAATTTAAATACTGTACGATAAAAAAGGGTAAAATACATGTATTTTGTTTAAAACTGTTTATTTTAATGTCTTTTATACTTTTAATATGTTTAAAGTTAGATTACTAACCAAAGACGTTCATTAAACTATTATTACGAAATATTACAAGATAAAAATAACCTAAAATCAGAATAACTCAAATAATGAACTATAAACAATGTTTGTTGTGTTTATTTCGATTTCAACAGCCGATTTGACGTCAAAAGGAGTTTAATTACTTTAAAACTAATATTCCTAACCGAGACGTTCATTTGATTAGCTGTATAATATACTACAAAAAAAATTTAACTAATATTAAAGATAATTCAAATAGTGTACGATATAAAAGGGTTTAATACTAACTAAAGACGTTTATTAAATTACTATTACTAAATATTACAGGATAGGTATAATAAAAATCAGAATAAATCAAATAATGAACGATAAATAATGTTTATTGTATGTATTTCGAGTTAAACAGCTGATTTTGGCGTCAAAAAGAGTTTTAATTTTTTAAAAACTAATATTCTTAACCGAAGAGGTTCATTAGATTAGCTGTATGATATATTACAAAAATATTAATACCAATAATCAAAAAAATTCAAATAGTGTACTATAAAAAAGGGTTTAAAACAAATATTTTGTTTAAAAAAGTTTTTTTTAATGTCTATTGTACTTTTGATATGTTTAAAGTTAGTTTACTAAATAATGACGTTTATTTAATTAGCTGTAGGAAATGTTAAAAAAATATTTAAATCAAAAATCGAAATAACTCATTAGTTGTACGATAAACAATGTTTATAGCATGTATTTCGTCCTAACGAACCGATTTTGACGTCAAAAGGAGTTTTAATACTTTATAAATAATATTTCTAACCGAACACGTTTATTAAATTACTTATACGAGATTTTACAAGATAATTATAATTGAAAATCAAAATAACTCAAAAAATGTACGATAAACAGTGTTTATTGCATGTATTTCGTTCTAAACAGCCGTTTTCGACGTCAAAAGGACTTTTAATACTTTAAAATTAATATTCCTAACCGTGCAGGTTTATTTAATTAGCTGTATGATATAATACAAGAATATTAATACAATAATCAAAATATTTCAAACAGTGTACAATAAAAAAGGGTTTAATACTAGTGTTCAATTTAAAACAGCCTATTTTAACGCCTTTATTACTTTGAATATGTTTAAAATTAGATTACTAACCAAAGACGTTTATTGAAATAGCTGTAAGAAATATTACAAGAATATTATATTTTAAAATCGAAATAAGTCATATTATGTACGATAAACATAGTTTATTGCAACTATTTCGTCTTAAACAGCCGATTTTGATGTCAAAAGGAGATTTAATACTCAAAAACTAATATATTTAACCGACGACATTTATTTTATTACTATTACAAGATATTACAAGATAATTGTAATTAAAAATTGAATTAATTTAAATAATGTACAATAAACAATGTTTAATGTAAGTAATTCGTATTAAACAGCCGATTTTGATGTCAAAACGAGTTTTAATACTTTAAAACTAATATTCCTAACAAAAAAGTTTATTTTGATTAGCTGTATGATGTATTACAAGAATATTAATACCAATAATCAAAATAATTCAAACAGCTTACGATAATAAACGGTTTTATCTATGTGTTTTGTTCAAAACAGCCTGTTATATCGTAAACAGTACTTTTATTATGCTAAAAGTTAGATTACTAACCTAAAGCGTTTATTAAATTAGCTATACGAAATATTACAATATTATTATTACCAAAAATCATAATAACTCAAATAATGTACAAAACAATGTTTATTGCAAGTTATTTGTCTTAAACAGCCGATTTTGACATCAAAAGAAGTTTTAATACTTCAAAAAAAGTATTTTTAACCAAAGACGTTTAATAAATCACTTTTAGAAAATATTAAAAGAATATTATAACTAAATATTAAAATAACTGAAATAATGTGCGATAAACAACGTTTATTGCAAGTATTTAGATTGAAACATCGGATTTTGACGTCAAATGGAGTTTTAATACTTTAAAACTAAAACTTCTAATCGAAGAGCTAAATTTGATTAGCTGTATATATATATCAAGAAAGTTTTAATTAATATGAAATTAATTCAACTAGTGTACGATAAAAAGGGTTTAATACAAGTATTTAGTTTAAAACAGCCTAGTATAACGTATATAGTACTTTTAATATGTTTAAATTTAGATTACTAACTAAAGACGTTTATTAAATTAGTATTACGAGATATACAAGATAATTATAACCAAAAATCAGAATAACTCAAATAATGAACGATAAACAATGTTTATTGTATATATTTCGACTTAAACAGCCAATTTTGACGTCAAAAGGAGTTTAAATACATTGAAACTAATTATCCTAACCGAAGAGTTTTATTTAATTACTATGACGAAATAATACAAGATAATTATAATTAAATATTAAAATAACTCAAATAATGTATAATAAACAATGTTTATTGAAATGTTTCGTTTAAACAGCCGATTAGTTGTCAAAATGAGTTTTAATACTTTAAAAATAATATTCCTTAACGAAGAGGTTTATTTTAATTAGCTGTATAAAATATTACAAAAATATAAATATTAATAATCAAAATAATTCGAACAGCGTACGATAAAAAAGGTTTAATACATGTATTTTGTTTAAAAAAGCCTAGTATAACGTATATATTACTTTTAATATGTACAAAGTTAGATTACTAACCGAAGACGTTTATTTAATTAGTTGTAGAAAATATTACAAGAATATTATAAACAACGACCGACAAACTCAAATAATGTACTAAAAACTATGTTTATATCAAGTATTTCGTCTTAGATAGCCGATTTTGACGTCAAAAGGAATTTTAATACTTTAAAACTAATATTTCTAACCGAAGACGTTTATTATTATACCTTTACGAGATCTTACAAGATAATTATAACTAAAAATCAAAAAAAATCAAATAATGTACGATTAACAATGTTTATTGCAAGTATTTCGTCTAAACAGCCGATTTTGACGTCAAAAGGACTTTTAATACATTCAAACTAATATTCCTAACCGAAGAGGTTTATTCAATTAGCTGTATAATATATTACAAGGACATTAATACCAATAATCAAAATAATTCAAACGATGTACGATAAAAAATAGTTTAATACAAGTATTTTGTTTAAAACAGCCAATTTAAACGTATATGGTACATTTAATATACTGAAAGTTAGATTACTAACCAAAGACGTTTATCAAATTAGCTGTAGGAAATAGTACGAGAATATTATTACAAAAAATCATAATAACTCAAAAAATGTACATTAAACAATATTTATTATATGTTATTGTACTATTGTAATGTTTAATATAAGTATTTCGTCTTAAACAGCCGATTTTGACGACAAAACCAGTTTTAATACTTTAAAACTAATATTTCTAACCGAAGACGTTTATTGAATAATCTATAAGATATATTTGTGATTAAAATCTGAAATAACTAAAATAATGTACGATTAACAATGTTTATTGCAAGTGTTTCGTCTTAAACAGCCGATTTTGAAGTTAAAAGGATCTAATACTTTAGAACTGATATTCCTAACCAAAAAGATTTATTTAAATAGCTGTACGATATATTGCAAGAACATTTATACCAATAACCAAAATAATTTAAACAGTGTACGATAAAAATGGTTTAATACAAGTAATTTGTTTGAAACAGCATATTATAACGTCTATTGTAATTTTAATTTTGTTGAAGTTAGATTACTAACCTAAGACGATTAGTAAAATCGCTGAAGGAAATATTACGAGAATATTATTACGAAAAATCATATCAATTCAAATAATGCACGATAAACAATGTTTATCGAAAGTATTTCGTCTTAAATAGCCGATTTTGACGTCAAAAGGACCTCATATTTCTAAACAACAACGTTTATTAAATTACACATACGGAATATCACAAGATAAATTAAATTAAAAATTGAAATAACTCAAATCATGCACTAATAACTATTTTTATTGCAAGTATTTCGTCTTAAACAGCCAATTTTGACGTCAAAAGGAGTATTAACACTCCGAGAGGTTTGTTTCATTAGTTGTATAATATATTACAAGAATATTAATACCAATAATCAAAAAAATATCAAATAGTGTACGATATGAAAGGGTTTAATACAAGTATTTTGTTTAAAACAACCTTTAACTTCTATAGTACTATTATTATGTTTAAAGTTAGATTAATAATCTAAGACCTTTAT
Organism: Thalia democratica; assembly: GCF_965202585.1. Lineage (NCBI taxonomy): Eukaryota > Metazoa > Chordata > Thaliacea > Salpida > Salpidae > Thalia > Thalia democratica. The sequence goes on along the minus strand of NC_139169.1, from coordinate 51,153,632 downwards.
TGATTTAGCCGTAGGAAATATTACAATAATATTATTACCAAAAATCAAAATAACTCATATTATGTACGATAAACAATATTTATTGCAAGTTATTCGACTTAAACAGCCGATTTTGACGTCAAAACGAGATCTAATACTTAAAAACTAATAATTTTTACCGAGGACGTTTATTACAAGATAATACAATGTAATAATATTTTAAAATCGAAATAACTAAAATAATATAAATAAACACTTGTATTGCAAGTATTTCGTGTTAAACAGCCGATTTTGACGTCAAAAAAATTTAATACTCTAAAATTAATAATATTTACCGAAGACGATTATTAAATACCTATACGAGAAATTCGTGATAATTATAATTGAAAATCGAAATAACTCAAATAATGTACGATAAACAATGTTTATCGCAACTGTTTCGTCTTAAACAACCAATTTTGACGTTAAAAGGACTTTTAATACTTTAAAACTGATATTCCTAACCTAAAAGATTTATTTATTTAGGTGTATGATATATTACAAGAATATTAATACTAATAATCAAAATAATTCAAACAGTGTACGATAAAAACGGTTTAATACAAGTATTTTGTTGAAAACAGCATATTATAACGTCTATTGTACTTTTCTATATTTAAAGTTAGATTACTAACCTAAGTCGTTTGTTGAATTAGCTGTGGAAATATTACGTGAATATTATTACGAAAAATTGATAATAATTCAAATAATGTACGATAAACAATGTTTATTGCTAGTATTTCTTCTTAAATAGCCGATTTTGACGTCAATTGGACTTTTAATAATTGAAAACTAATATTTCTAAACGAAAACGTTTATTAAATTACCTATACAAGATATTACAAGATAAATAAAATTAAAAATTGAAATAACTTAAATAATGTACGATAAACAATGTTTATTCCAAGTATTTCTTCATAAACAGCCAAAAGTGACGACAAGGGACTTTTAATACTTTAAAACTAATATTTTTAACCGAAGAGGTTTAATAAATTAGCTGTATGATATATAACAAGAATATTACTACCATTAATCAAATAGTTTAAAAAGTGTATGATAAAAAAGGGTTTAATACAAGTATTTTGTTTAAAACGGCCTAATATAACGTCTTTATGTTTAAAGTTTGATTACAAACCTAAAGCATTTCTTAAATTACGTTTACGAAATATTACAAGAATATTTAACCTAAAGTCGAATTAGATCAAATAATTTACGATAAATAATTTTATTGTAAGTATTTCGTTTCAAACAGCCGATTTTGATGCCAAAAAAAATTTTTTTACTTAAAAACTAATATTCATAACCGAAAGGTTTATTTACTTAGCTGTATGATACATTGCAAGTATTTTAATATCAAAAGTCAAAACAATTTAAATAGTGTACGTAAAAAATGGGTTTAATACAAGTATTTTGTTTTAAACAGCCTATAATAACGTCTATGGTAATTTTAAATATGTTTTAAGTCAGATAACTAACCAAAGACGTTTAGTAAACTAGCTGTAGAAAATATTACAACAATATTATGAACAAAATCGAAATAACTGAAATAATGTACGATAAACAATGTTTATTACAAGTATTTCGTCTCATAAAGCCAATTTTGACGTCAATGAAGTTTAAAATTTTAAAACTTATATTTCTAAGCGAAGACGTTTATTATATTACCTTTACGAGATATTGAAATTTAAATATAATTAAAAATCGAAATAACTCAAATAATGTACATTAAACAATGTTTCTTGCAAGTATTTCGTTTTAATCAGTTGATTTTGACGTCAAAAGTAGTTTTAATACTTTGAAACTAATATTCCTAACCGAAGAGGTTTATATAATTAGCTGTCTAATATATTACAAGAATACTAATAACTTTTATCAAAATAGTTCAAACAGTGTACGATAAAAAAGGGTTTAATACAAGTATTTTGATTCATGAGTCTAATATAACGTCTATAATACTTTTAATATGTTTAAAGTTAGATTACTAACGTAAGACGATTAGTAAAATAGCTGTAGGAAATATTACAAGAATATTATTACCAAAAATCTTGATAACTCAAACAATGTACGATAAACAATGTTTATTGCAAGTATTTCGCTTAAACAGCCGATTTTGACGTCAAAAAGAATTTTAATACTTTAAAACTAATATATCTAATCGAACAGGGTTTATCAAATTATCTATACGAGATAATAAATGATAATTATAATTAATACTCGAAATAAATTAAATAATGTACGCTAAACAATGTTTATTGCTAGTATTTCGACTTAAACAGCCGATTTTGACGTCAAAAGGAATTTTAATACTTTACAACTAATATTCATATCTGAAAAGGTTGATATAATCAGCTGGATGATATATTACAAGAATATTAATACCGATAATTAAAATAATTCAAATAGTGTACAACAAATAAGGATTTAATAAAAGTACTTTGTTTAAAACAACCTAGTATAACGTGTTCAGTTCTTTTGATATGTTTAAAGTTAGATTACTAACCTAACACGTTTATTAAATTAGCTGTACGAAATATTACAAGAAGATTATATCCTAAAATCGAAATAACTTAATTAACGTACGATAAACAATGTTTTTTGCAAGTATTTCGACTTTAACAGCCGATTTTGACGTCAAAAGGACTTTTAATACTTTGAAACTATTATTTCTAACGGAAGAGTTTTTTTTGATTAGCTGTATGTTATATTACAAGAATATTAATACTAATATTAAAACTAATCCAATTAGTGAACGATAAAAAATGGGTTTAATACAAATATTTTTTTTTAAACAGCCTACTATAACGTTTATAGTACTTTTAATATGTTTAAAGTTAGATTACTAACCAAAGACATTTGTTAAATTACTATTACGAGATATAACAAGATAATTATAACCAAAAATCAGAATAACTTTTACAATGAACGATAAACAGTGTTTATTGTTTGTATTTCGACATAAACAGCCGATTTTGACGTCAAAAGGAGTTTTAATTTTTTTAAACTAATATTCCTAACTGAAGAGGTTTATTTGATTAGCTGTATGATATATAACAAGAATATTAATACTAATATTAAAAATATCTCAAATAGTGTACGATAAAAAATGGTTTTATACAAGTATTTTGTTTAAAGCAGCCTAGTATAACGTCTATAGTACTTTTAATATGTTTAAAGTTAGATTACTGACCAAAGACGTTTATTAAATTACTATTACGATATATTACAAGATAATTATAACCAAAAATCAGAATAACTCAAATGATGAACAATAAACAATGTTTATTGTATGTATTTCGACTTAAACAGCCGATTTTGACTTCAAAAGAAGTTTCAATTTTTTAAAACTATTATTCCTAACCTAAGAGGTTAATAAGATTAGCTGTATAATGGATTACAAGAATATTGATACCAACAGTCAAAATAATTCAAATATTATACGATAAAACAGGGCTGAATACAAGTATTTTGTTCAAAACAGCCTATTATAACGTCTACAGTACTTTCAATATACTTAAAGTTAGATTTCTAACCTGAGACGTTTATTAAACTAGCTCTACGAAATATTACAATAATATTATTACCAAAAATCATAATAACTCAAATAATGTACGATAAACAATGTTTATTGCAAGTTACCTGTCTCAAACAGCCGATTTTGACGTCAAAAGGAGTTTTAATACTTTAAAACTAATATTCCTAATTGATGAGAATTATTTAATTAGCTGTATGACGTATTACAAGAATATTGATACCAATAATCAAAATAATTCAAATAATGAACGATAAAAAAGGCTAAAATACAAGTATTTTGTGTAAAAAAAATTATTTTAATATCTATTGTACCTTAATATGTTTAAATTTAGATTATAAATAAAGACGTTTATTAAATTAGCTGTAGGAAATATTACAAGAATATTATAACCAAAATGCGAACTAACTCAAATAACGTACGAGAAACAATTAGTATTGCAAGTTATTCGTCTTAAAAAGCCGATTTTGACGTTGAATGGAGTTTTAATACTTCAAAACTAATATTTTTAACCGAAGATGCTTATTAAATCAGCTTTAGAAAATATTATAGGAACATAATAACCTAAAATCAAAATATCTCAAATAATGTACTATAAACAATGTTTATCACAAGTATTTCGACTTAAACAGCCGATTTTGACGTCAAAGGAAATTTTAATACTTTAAAACTAATATTTTTAACCGAAGAGGTTTATTTGATAAGCTGTATAATATATTACAAGAATATTAATACCAATAATCAAAATAGTTCAAATAGTGTACGATAAAAGGATTTTAATATAAGTTTTATGTTTAAAACAACCAAGTATAACGTCTATAGTACTTTTACAATTTTTAAAGTTAGATTACTAACCAAAGACGTTTATTAAATTATGTAAAGGAAATATTACAAGAATATTACAACTAAAAATCGAAATAACTGTAATAATGTATGATAAATAATGTTTATTGCAAGTATTTCGTTTTAAACAGCCGATTTTGACGTCAAAAGGAATTTTAATACTTTAAATCTAATGTTTCTAACCAAACACGTTTATTAAACTATCTTTTAGAGATATAACAGGATTATTATGATTAAAAATCCAAATAAATCAAATAATGTACGATAAACAATGTTTATTACTAGTATTTCGTCTTAAACAGCCAATATTGACGTTTTAAGAGTTTTAAAACTTAAAAATTAATATTCTTAATCGAAGAAATTTATTAGATTAGCTGTATGATATATTGCAAGAATATTGATACCAATAATCAAAATAATTCAAATAGTGTACGATAAGAAAGGATTTAATTCAAGTATTTTGTTTAAAACAGCCTATTATAACGTCTAAAGTACTTTTAATATGTTTAAAGTTAGATTTTAACCGAAGATGTTTATCAAATTAGCTGTACGATTAATTACAATAATATTATAACCGAAAATCGAACTAACTAAAATAATGTACGATAAAAACTTATTATTGCAAGTATTTCGTCTCAAATAGCCGATTTTGACGTCAAATGAAATTTTAATACTTTAAAACTGATATTTTTAACCAAAAAAGTTTATAAAATTACCTTTAAAAATTATTACAAGAATTTTATATCCTAAAATCGAAATAACTTAAATAATGTCTGAAAAACAATGTTTATTGCAAGACTTTTGACAAAAACAGCCGATTTTAACGTCAAATGAAGTATTAATACTTAGAAGGTAATATTTTTAATCGACGACGTTTATTAAAACATTATTACGAGATATTACGCAATAGTTATAATTAAAAGTAAAAATAACTCAAAAAATCTACGATAGACAAAGTTTATTGCAAGTTTTTCGTCTTAAACAGCCGATTATGACGTAAAAAAGAGTTTTAATACTTTAAAACTAATATTCCTAACCGAAGAGGTTTATTTAATTAGCTGTTTAAAATTATACAGTAATAGTATTACTAAAAATCATAATCATAAACATTGTTAATTGCAAGTTACTCGTCTTAAACAGCAGATTTTAACGTCAAAAGAAGTTTTAATATTTTAAAACTGCTATTTTTAACTGAGACGTTTATTATATTACCTTTACGAAATATTACCAGAATATCTAACCTAAAATCATAATAACTCAAATAAATTACGACAAAAAATGTTTATTGCAGGAGTTTGTGTTAAACAGCGGATTTTGATGTCAAAAGGAGTTTTAATACTTCTAATATTTGTAACCGAGAGGTTTGTTTAATTAGTTGTATGATATATTACAAGAATATTAATACAAGTAATGAAAATAATTCAAATAGATACGATATAGAAGGGTTCAACACAAGTATTTTGTGTAAAAATTCCTATCATAAGGTCTTAAGTACTTTTAATATTTTTAAACTTAGATTAATAACAAAAGACGTTTATTAAATTAGCTTATATAAACATTACAAGAATATTAGAATTAAAAATCATAATAACTCAAATAGTGTATGATAAACAATGTTTATAGGAACTATTTCGTCTAAAACAGCCGATTTTAACGTCAAAAGGAGTTTTAATGCTTTTAACTAATATTTTTAACAGAAAACGTATATTTAATTATACTTACAAAATTTAACGAGAATATTAATACCAATAATCACAATAATTTAAATAGTGTACGATAAAAAGGGGTTTAATACAAGTATTTTGTAAAAACAACCTTTTATAACTCTATAGCACTTTGAATATGTTTAAAGGTAGTTTACTAACTAAAGACGTTTAATAAATTAGTGGTTCGAAATATCACGAGAATATTATAAACAAAAATCATAATAACTCAAACAATATACGATAAGCAATGTCGATTGCAAGTATTTCGTCTTAAATAGCCGATTTTGACGTCAAAATGAGTTTTAATACTTTAAAACTAATACTTTTAGCCGAAGACCTAAATTAAATTACCTTCTAAAAATATAACAAGAATATTATAACAAAAAATAGAAATAACTAAAAAATAAACATTAAACAACGTTATTCCAAGTATTTCGTCCTAAACAGCCGATTTTTTAGCGAATTAGTTTTAACATTTAAAAATAAAATTCCTGACCGAAGTGGTTTAAATAATTAACTGTATGATATATTACAAGAATATTAAAACTGATAATCAAAATAACTGAAATATTACATTAAAATTATTACAAAAATTCCTAATAACTCAAATAATGCACGACAAACAATGTTTTTTGCAAGTATTTCGTCTTAAATAGCCGATTTTGACGTCAAAATAAGGTTTTAAAATTTTGTAACTATTATGTTTAACCGAGACGTTTACAAAATTACCTTTACGAAATATTACAAGAATGTTATTAAAAATAATCAAAATAAATCAAATGTTGTACGATAAAAAAGTGTTTAATATAAGTATTTCAGTTTAAACAGCCTATCAAAACGTCTATAGTACTTATTATATGTTTAAAGTTAGATTACTAACCAAAGACGTTTATTAATTTAGCTCTATAAAATATTACAAGAATATAATAACAATAAAACGAATAACTCAGATAATTTACAATAAACAGTGTTTATTGCAACTATTTGTCTTAAATAGCTGATTTTGACGTCAGGAAGTTTTAATACTTTGAAAATAATATATCTAACCGACACGTTTATAATATTATCTGTACAAAACATTACAATTATAATATAACCATTTTAATAATTAAAACTAATGTTTCCCACATAAGACGGTTATTTGATTGCTTTTCAAAGTAATACAATAAAATTATTAATGAAAACCATAATAACTAATTAATGTACGATAAACAATGTTTAACTTAAGTATTTCGTCTTAAACTGCCGATTTTAACGTCAAAAGGAGTTTTAAACACTTTAAAACTAATATTTTTAACCAAGAGGTTTGTTTAATTAGCAGTATGATATATTAAAGAATATTAATACCAATAATAAAATAACTTAAATAATGTACGATAAAAAAGTGTTATACAAATATTTTGTTAAAACAGCTTATTTTAACGTCATTAGTACTTTTTAAAGTTAGATTAATAAGCAAAATGTTTATTAAATTAGCTGTACGATGTATTACAATAATATAATAACCAAATATTGAAATAACTTAAATAATGTACAATAAACAATGTTTATTGCAAGTATTTCGTCTAAAACAGCCGGTTTTAACGTAAAAAATAGTTTTAATACTTTAAAAATAAAATTTTCAACTGAAAACTTTTATTTCATTTGCTTTACGAAATATTACAATAATATTATAACAAAAAATCGAAAAAACTCAAATATCGTACGTGAGCAATATTTATTGCAAATAGTTCGTCTTAAACAGTCGACATTGACGTCAAAAGCAGTTTTAATACTTTAAAACTAATATTTTTAACCGAAGAGGTTTATTTAATTAGCTTCATGATATATTACAAAAATATTATTACAAAAAATCATAATAGTTCAACTAGTGTACAATAAAAAGGGTTTAATACATGAATTGTTTATAACAGCGTATTATCACGTCTAAAATCCTTTTAATTTGTTCAATTTTAGATTACTAACCAAAGACGTTTATTAATTTAGCTGTACGAAATATTACAAGAAATTATAATCAAAAATCGAATTAACTCAAATAATGTTTGTTAAACAGTGTTTATTGCAAATATTTTGTCTTAAACAGCCGATTTTTACGTCAAAAAGAGTTTTAATACTTTAAAACTAATATTCCTAACCGAACAGGTTTACTTAATTAGCTCTATGATATTTTACAAGAATATTAATACCTATAATCAAAATAACTCAAATAGTATACGCTAAAAACGGCTTTTATACAAGTATCAGGTTTAAAACAGCTAATTATAACGTCTATAGTACTTTTAATATGGTTAAATTTAGACTACTACCCAAAGACGTTTATTAAAATAGCTGTACGATTTCTCACAAAAATATTATATCCAAAAGTCAAAATAACTTAAATAATGTATGATAAACAATGTTTATTGCAACTATTTCGTCTAAAACAGCCGATTTTAACGTCAAAAGGTGCTTTAATACTTTAAAAGTAATATTTTAACCAAAGACGTTTATTTAATTGCCTTTACGAAATATCTCAATAATATTATTACTAAAAATCATAATAACTCAAATAATGTACGATAAACAATGTTTATTTCAAGTATTTCGTCTAAAACAGCCTATTTTTAATTTAATAGAAATTTTAATATTTTAAAACTAATTTTTTTAACCGGACACGTTTATTAAATTACCTTTACTAAATATAACAAGAATATTATTACGAAAAATCGAAATAACTCAAATAATGTACGTTAAACAATTTTTATTGCAAGTATTTCGTTTAATACATCTGATTTTGCTGCAAAAGGAGTTTTAATACTTTAAAACTGTTATTCCTAACCGAAGAAACTAATTTTCTTAGCTTTATGATATATTACAAGAATATAAACACAATTAATAATATATCTCAAATGATGTACTATAAAAAATGGTTTAATAAAAGTATTTTGTTTCAAACAGCGTATTATAACGTCTATAGTCGTTTTAATATGTTTAAAATTAGATTACTAACCAAAGACTTTTATTAAATTAGCTGTACGATATATAACATAAATATTATAATCAATAATCGAATTAACTCAAATAATGTACGTTTAACAATGTTAATTGTAAATATTTGCAAGTATTAAGTCTTATAAAGCCGATTTTTACGTCAAAAGGAGTTTTAATATTTTGAGACTAATTTACGTAACTGAAGAGGTTCTTTAATTACCTTTGATATTTTACAAGAATATTAATACCTATAATCAAAATGATTCAAATAGTGTACGATTAAAAGGATTTTTACTGAAGTATTTAGCTTGAAACAGCTCATTATAACGTCTATAGTACTTTTAATATGTTTAAAGTTAGATTAATAACGATAACGTTTATTAAATTAGCTGTACGAAATATCTCAAGAATATTATAACCAAAAGTCAAAATTACTCATATAATGTATGATAAACAATGTTTATTGCAAGTATTTTGTGTTAAACTGCTGATTTTAACGCCAAAAGGAGTTTTAATACTTTATAACTATTGTTTTCAACCGAAGACGTTTATTGTATTACCTTAAAGTAATATAACAAAAATATTAAAACAAAAACTAAAGTAACTCAAATAATGTACAATAAACAATGTTTATTGCAAGTATTTAGTCTAAAATAGCCGATTTAGACGTCAATAAGAGTTTAAATACTTAAAATATAGTATTTTTAACCGAAGAGGTTTATTTAATTAGTTCATGATATATTGCAAGAATATTAATACCAACAATGAAAATAATTCAAATAGTGTACCTTAAAAAAGGGTTTAATACAAGTTTTTTAGTTATAACAGCGTATTATCACGTCTATAATCCTTTTAATATGTTTAAATCAGATTACTAACCAAAGATGTTTATTAAATTAGCTATCTGATACATTACAAGAATATTATAATTAAAAATCTAAATAACTCAAATAATGTACGTTAAACAATGTTAATTGTAAATATTTCGTCTTAAACAGCCGATTTTGACGTCGAAAGGAGTTTTAATATTTAAAACTAATATTCTCAAACGATCAGGTATACTTAATTAGCTGTATAATATTTTACAAGTTAATACCATTGATCAAAATAATTCAAATAGTGTACGCTAAAAACGGCTTTTATACAAGTATTTTGTTTAAAACAGTTTATTATAACGTCTATAGTACTTTTAATATGTTTAAAGTTAGATTACTAACCAAAGACGTTTTAAAACAGCTGTAGACACAAAATAATTAAGATAAACAATGTTTATTGCAAGTATTTTGTCCTAAACAGCCGATTTTGACGCAAAAGGAGTTTAACACTTTAAAACTAATATTCCTAATCGAAGAGGTTAATTTAATTACCTTAAGAAAATATAACAGAATATTAAGACCGATAATCACAATAATTTAAATAGTGTACGATAAAAAAAAGTTTAACACAAGTATTTTGTTTAAAACTGCCTATTATAAGGTCTTTAGTACTTTCAATATGTTTAAAGTAAGATTACTAACCATGACGTTAATTGATTTAGTAGTTATAAACGTTACAAGAATATTATAATCAAAAATCATAATAACTCAAATAATGTATGATAAACAATGTTTATTAGAAGTATTTCGTCTAAAACAGCCGAATTTAACGTCAAAAGGAGTTTTAATACTTAAAACTAATATTTTTAACCGAACACGTTTATAATATTATCTGTACAAAACATTACAATTATAATAAAACCAAAAATTGAAATAACTCAAATATTGTACGATAAACAATGTTTTTTGAAAGTGTTTCGTCTTATTTTGACGTCAAAATGAGTTTTAATACTTTAAAACTAATATTCTCAACTGAAAAAGTTTATTTAATTACCTTAACTAAAAATAACTAGAATATTATAATTAAAAATCTAAATAACCCAACTAATGTACGATAAACAATGTTTATTGCAAGTATTTCTTCTTAAACAGCTGATTCTAATGTCAAAAGGAGTTTTAATAATTTTAAAGTAATATTTCTAACGGAAGAGGTTTATTTTATTAGCTCTATGATATATTTCAAGAAGACTAGTACTAATAATCAAAATAATTAAAATAATGTGTGTTAAACAATGTTTATTGCAAGTTTTTCGTTCTAAAGAGCCAATTTACCTTTAAAAAGAGTTTTAATACTTTAAAACTAATATTTCTAACCGAAGAGGTTAATTTAGATAGCTGTAGATATATTACAAGAATATCAATACCAATAATAAAATAATTCAAATAGTGTACGATAAGAAAGGGTTTTACACTATTTTTTTGTTTAAAACAGCCTAATAAAACGTCTTTAACACTTTTAATATCATTAATTTTACTTTAATAACCAAAGACGTTTATTAAATTAGCTCTACGAAATATTACAAGAAAATTAACACCAAAAATTTAAATAACTCAAATAATGTACTATTAACTATGGTTATTTCAAGTTTTTCGTCTCAGACAGCCAATTTTAACGTCAAAAGAAGTTTAAATTCTTTAAAACAAATATTATTAACTAAAGACGTTGATTAAAATAGTTGTACGAAATATTCGTGATTATTATAACCAAAAACTAAAATAAATTAAATAGTGTACGATAAACAATGCTTATTGCAAGTATTTCGTCTCAAACATCCGATTTTGAAGTCAAATGAAGTTTTAATACTTTAAAACTAATATTCCTAACCGAAAAAGTTTATTTAATTAAGTTTATAAAATAAACCAGAATATTAAAACAGAAAATCGAAATAACTCAAAAAATGTACAACAAACAATGTTTATTAAGAGTATTTCGTTCTAAAGAGCTAATTTTGACGTCAAAGGGAGTTTTAATACGCTAAAACTAATTTTCCTAAGCGAAGAGGTTTATTTAATTAGCTGTATGAAATATTAGAAGAATATTATTACCAATAATTAAAATAATTTAAATACTGTACGATAAAAAAGGGTTAAACACAAGTATTTTGTTTAAACAGCCTATTATAAGGTCTTTAGTACTTTTAATCTGTTTAAAGTTAGATTACTATCAAAAGACGTTTATTAATTTAGCTATATGAAATATTACAATAATATTATAACCAAAAAACGGAATATTTAAAAAAATGTACGATTAACTATGTTTATTGCAAGTATTTCGTCTCAAATAGCTGATTTGGACGTCAAATGGAGTATTATTTAAACGTTTATTAAATTTCCTTTAAGTAATATAACTAAAATATTATAAGCAAAAATCGAAATAACTTAAATAATGTAGGTTGGATAATGTTTATTGGAAGTATTTCGTACTAAAGGGTTAATTTTGACGTCAAAAGCAATTTTATTACTTCAAAATTAATGTTTGTAACCAATGACGTTTATTAAATTAGCTGTATGATATATTACAAGAATATTATAACCAAAAATTGAAATAACTGAAATAATGTACGATAAAAAAGCGTTAAATACAATTATTTAGTTTTAAAACAGCCTAATATAACGTAATTAGTACTTTTAATACGTTTAAAGTTAGAGTAATAACCTAAGACGTTTATTTGATTAGCTGTAGAAAACGTTACAATATTTTATTACCAACAATCATAATTACCCAAATAATATACGATAAACGAAGTATATTGCAAGTATTTCGTCTTAAACAACCGATATAACGTCAAAAGGAGTTTTAATTCTTTAAAACTAATTTTCCTAACTGGAGAGGTTTATTTAATTAGCTTTATGATGTATTACAATAATATTAACTACAATAATCGAATAAATTCAAATACTTTACGATAAAAAAGGGTTTATCACAAGTATTTTTGTTTAAAACAGCCTATTGTATAGTCTTTAGTACTATTATTATGTTTAAAGTTGAATTACTAACCTAACACGTTTATTAAATTAGCTGTACGGAATATTACATTTATATTATTATCAAGAATCATAATAACTGAAATATTTTACGATGAACAATGTTTATTGCAAGTATTTCGTCTCAAACAGCCGATTTTAACGTCAAAAGGAGTTTGAATAATTATCAACTATTATTTTTAACCGAAGACGTTTATAAAATTAACTTTACAAAATATACCAAGAATATTATAACAAAAAAAAACGAATAAAACAAATAATGTATGTTAAACAATGTTTATTGCAGGTAGTTCGTCTTATACAGCCGATTTTGAAGTCAAAGGGAGTTTTAATACTTTAAAACTAATAATCCTAACAGAAGAGGTTTATTTAATTAGCTGTATTATATATATTACAAGAATTTTAATACCAATATTCAAAAAAGTTCAAATAGTCTAGGATAAAAAAGGGTTCAACACAAGTATTTTGTTTGAAACAGTCTATTATAACGTTTAAGTACTATAATATGTTTGAAGTTAGATTACTAACCAAAGATGTTTGTTAAATTAACTGTACGAAATATTACAAGAATAATATAACCAAAAATCGAAATAACTCAAATATATACGATAACAATGTTTATTGCAAGTATTTCGTCTTAAAAAACCGATTTTGACGTCAAAAGCGGTTTTAATACTTTTAAACTAATATTCCTAACCGAAGAGGTTAATTCAATTACTTGTATAAAATATTGCATGAATATTAATACCAATAATTAAATAATTCAAACAGTATACAATAAAAAATGGTTTAATACAAGTATTTTGTTTAAAACAGCCTATTATAAAGTCTATAGTACTTTTGATATGTTTAAAGTTAGATAACTAACATAAGAAGTTTAATAAATCAGCTGTTGAAAATATTAAAATAATTTTATTACGAAAAATAATAATAATTAAAACAATATACAATAAACAATGTTTATTGCAAATATATCGTCTTATACAGCCGATTTTAACGTCAAAGGAGTTTAATTACTTTTAAACTACTAATTTTAACTGAATACGTTTAATAAATTACCCTTACGAAATTTTATAAGATAATTATAACCTAAAATTGAAAAACTCAATTATGTACGATAAACAATGTTTATTGACGTCAAAAGGAGTTTTAATACTTTAAAACTGATAATCCTAACCGATGAGGTTTATATAATTAGCTGTATGATATATTACAAGAATATTATAACTAAAAATGAAATAACTCTAATAATGTACGATAAAAAAGCTTTTAATACAAAGTCTTTTGTTTAAAACAGCCTATTATAACGTCTATAGTACATATAATATGCTTAAAGTTAGATTACTAACTAAAGACGTTTAATAAGTAGGCTGTACGAAATTTCACAAGAATATTATTACCAAAAATAATAATAAATCAAATAATGAACGATGAACAATGTTTATTCCAAGTTCTTCGTCTTAAACATCCGTTTTTGACGTCAAAAGGAGTTTTAATACTTAAACACAAATATTCTTAACCAAAGAAGTTATTTAATTAACTTTACAAATATAAAAACTATATTATAACAAAAATGGAACTAACTTAAATAATGTACGTTAAAGAATGTTTTATGCAAGTATTTCGTCCTAAAAGAGCCAATTTTGACTTCAAAAGGAGGATAAATACTTTAAAACTAATATTTCTAACCGAAGAGGTTTATTTAATTAGCTGTATGATTTATTACAAGAATATTAATACAAATAATGAAAATAATTCAAATAGATACGATATAAAAGGGTTCAACACAAGTATTTTGTTTATAACAGCCTCTTGTAAGGTTTATAGTACTTCAAATATGTTTAAAGTTAAATCACTAACCAAAGACGTTTATTAAATTAGCTGTATGAAATAACAAAACAATATTATAACTAAAAATCTAAATAACTTGAATAATGTTCGATAACAAATTTTTTTGCAAGTATTTCGTCTTAAACAGCCGATTTAGACGTCAAAAAGAGTTTTAATACTTTAAAACTAATATTTTTATCCAAAGATGTTTAATAAATTAGCTGTTAAAAATACAACAAGAATATTATAAACAAAATTTGAAATAATTCAAATAATATATTTTAAACAATGTTTTTTGCAAGTATTTTGTCTTAAACAGCCGATTTTGACGTAAAAAGGAAATTTAATTCTTTAAAACTAATATTTCTAACCGAAGAGGTTAATTTAATTACCTGTAAAATATATTACAAAAATTTTAATACCAATAATAAAATGATAAAAATAGTAAACGATAAAAAATGGTTTAATACAAGTTTTTTGTTTAGAACAGCCTCTTATAACGTCTATTAACTTTTAATATGTTTAAAATTAGATTACTAACACTGACGTTTATAAAATTTGCTGTACGAAATATTACGAGAATATTATAATTAAAAATCGAAAAAACTCAAATAATGTACTATAAACAATGTTTATTGCAAGTATTTCGTTTTAAATAGCAGATTTTGACGTCAAATGAAGTTTTAATAATTTATAATTTATAATTTTAACCGAATACGTTTATTAAATTACCTTTT
Organism: Thalia democratica; assembly: GCF_965202585.1. Lineage (NCBI taxonomy): Eukaryota > Metazoa > Chordata > Thaliacea > Salpida > Salpidae > Thalia > Thalia democratica. The sequence goes on along the minus strand of NC_139169.1, from coordinate 51,138,139 downwards.
AGAAATATGACTAGAATATTATAACCAAAAATCGAAATAACTCATATATGTACGATAAACAATGTTTTTTGTAAGAATTTCGTATTAAGCAGCCAAATTTGACGTAAAAAGCGTTTTAAATACTTCAAAACTTATATTTTCAAGTAAAAACGTTTATTAAATTAGCTGTATGATATATTACAAGAATATTATAAAGAAAAATTGAAATAACTTAAATAATGTACGATAAAGAAACGTTTAATACAAGTATTTAGTTTAAAACAGCCTATTAAAACGTCATTAGTACTTTTAATATGTTTAAAGTTAGGTTACTAACTAAAGACGTTGAATAAACTAGCTGTACAAAAAATCACAAAATATTTTTACCAAAAATAATAATAACCAAAATAATGTACGATAAACAATTTTTATTGCAAGTATTTCGTCTTAAACATCCGATTTTGACGTCAAAAGGAATTTTAATACTTTCAAATAATTTTTTTTAGCCGAAGACGTTAATAAAATTACATTTAGAAAATATAACAAGAATATTAAGTCCAATAATCAAAATAATTCAAATAGTGTACGATAAAAAAAGGTATAACACAAGTATTTTGTATAAAACTACTTATCATAAGGTCTTTAGTACTTTTTATATGTTTAAACTTAGATTACTAACCAAAGACGTTTATTAAATGAGCTAATATAAACATTACAAGAATATTAGAATTAAAAATCATAATAACTCAAATAGTGTATGATAAACAATGTTTATAGGAACTTTTTCGTCTAAAACAGCCGATTTTAACGTCAAAAGGAGTTTTTATTCTTTGAAACTAATATTTTTAACAGAAAACGTATATTTTATTATATTTACAAAAATTAACGAGAATATTAATACAAATAATCACAATTATTTAATTAGTGTACGATAAAGAGGGGTTTAATATAAGTATTTTGTAAAAAAAACCTTTTATAACTCTATAGCACTTTCAATAGGTTTAAAGGTAGTTTACAAACTAAAGACGTTTAATAAATTAGCGGTACGAAATATCAAAAGAATTGTATAACCAAAAATCATAATAACTCAAATAATATACGATAAGCATTGTTGTTTGCAAGTATTTCGTCTTCAGTAGCCGATTTTGACGTCAAAATGAGCTTTAATACTTTAAAACTAATACTTTTAGCCAAAAACCTATATTAAATTCCCTTCTAAAAATATAATAATAATATTATAACAAAAAATCGAAACAACTCTAAAAATGTACGTTAAACAATGTTATTCCAAGCATTTCGTCCTAAACAGCCGATTTTGACGCGAATTAGTTTTAATACTTTAAAAATAAAATTCCTAACCGAAGAGGTTTATTAAATTAGCTGTATGATATATTACAAGAATATTAATACTAATAATCAAAATAATTGATATATTACCATATAATTATTATCAAAAATCCTAATAACTCAAATAATGCACGACAAACATTGTTTTTTGCAAGTATTTCGTCTTATACAGCTGATTTTGACGTCAAAAGAAGTTTTAAAACTTTAAAACTATTATGTTTAACCGAGACGTTTACAAAATTACCTTTACGAAATAATACAAGAATGGTATAAAAAATAATCAAAATAAATCAAATGTTGTACGATAAAAAAGGGTTTAATATAAGTATTTCAGTTTAAACAGTTTATCAAAACGTCTATAGTACTTTTTATATGTTTAAAGTTAAATTACTAACCAAAGACGTTTATTAAATTAGCTATATAAAATATTACAAGAATATAATAATGAAAAAAAGAATAACTCAGATAATGTACAATAAACAATGTTTATTGCAAGTATTTGTCTTAAATAGCTGATTTTGACGTAAAAGAAGTTTTAATACTTTGAAACTAATATTTTTAACCGAACACGTTTATAATATTATCTGTACAAAACATTACAATTATAATATAACCAAAAATTGAAATAACTCAAGTATTGTACGATAAACAATATTTATTGTAAGTGTATCGTCTTTTTTTGATGTCAAAAGGACTTTTAATACTTTAAAACTAATATTCTCAACCGAAAAATTTTGTTTAATTACTTTAACTAAATATAACTAGAATATTATAACCTAAATCGAAAAAACTCAAAGAATCTACTATAAACAATGTTTATTGCAAGTTATTCGTTCTAAAGAGCCTATTTTGACGTCAAAAAGAATGTTAATACTTTAAAACTAATATTAATAACCGAAGAGGTTAATTTAAATAGCTGTATTATATATTACAAGAATATTAATACCAGTAATAAATTATTACAACTATTGTACGATATGAAAAGGTTTAACACAAGTTTTTTGTTTAAAACAGCCTATTATATTGTCTATAATACTTTTATTATGTATAATGTTGGATTACTAACCAAAGAAGTTTAATAAGTTAGCACTACGAAATATTATAAGAGTACTAATACAAAAAATTGAATTAACTTCAAAAATGTATGGTAACGTTTATTAAAATTTCTCTATGATATGTTTAAAAATATTATAACAAAAAATTGCAATAACTTAAATAATGTACGATACAAAAGCGTTTAATACAAGTATTTTGTTTAAAACAGCCTTTTATAATGTCTACAGTACTTTTAATATGTTTAAAGTTAGATTACTAACCTGAGACGTTTATTGAATTAACTGCAGAAAATATTAAAATAATATTAGCACCAAAAATCATAATAAATTAAATAATATACGATAAACATTGTTTATTGCTAGTATTTCGTCTTTAACGGCCAATTTTGACTTCAAAAGGAGTTTTAATACTTTAAAACTAATAACCTAACCGAAGAAATTTATCAAATTAGCTGTATGTTATATTACAGAATATCTATACCAATGTTCAAAATAGTTCAAATAATGTAGGATAAAAAAAGGGTTTAACACAAGTATTTCGTTTAAAACAGCCTATTACAATGTATATTAAACTTTTGATATGATTAAAGTTAGATTACTAACCAAAGCAATTATTAAATTAGCTTTACAAAATATTACAAGAATATTATGACCAAAAATCGAAATAAATTAAATAATGTACAATAACTAATGTTTATTGCAAGTATTTCGTCTTAAACAGGCGATACTGACGTAAAAAGGAGTATATTTCTTTAAAACTAATATTTTTAACAAATACGTTGATTAAATTAGCTGTACCAAATATTACAAAAATTTTATAACCAAAAATTGAAACAAATTAAATAATGTACGATAAACAAAATTTATTGCAAGTCTTCGTCTAAAACAGCCGATTTTAACGTCAAAAGGAGTTTTAATAATTTAAAACTAATATTGTTAAGTTAAAGAATGTTTATTGCAGGTATTTCGTCCTAAAAAGCCGGTTTTGACGTAAAAAGGAGTTTTAATACTTTAAAACTAATTTACCTAACTGAAGGGGTTTATTTTATTAACTGTATGATATATTACAAGATTTTTAATACCAATAATCTAATAGTGTAGTATAAAAAAGGGTTTAATGCAAGTATTTTGTTTAAAACAGCCTATTATAACGTCTACAGTACTTTTATTAATTTTAAAGTTAGATTACTAACCAAATACGTTTATTAATTTGGCTGTAGAAAATAATACAATAATATTTGTACAAAAAATCATATAAAACTCAAATAATGTACGACAAAAATGTTTATTGTAAGTATTTCGTCTAAAACAGCCGATTTTAACGTCAAAAAGAGTTTTAATACTTTAAAACGATTACTTTTAACCGAACACGTTTATCAAATTACTCTTACAAAATATTAAAAGAATATAATAACCATTGATCAAATTAAATCAATTTTTTTACGATTTAAAAAAACGGTTTAACACAAGTATTTAGTTTTAAACAGCCTATTCGAAGGTCTATAGTACTTTTAATAAGTTTTAAAATAGATTACTTACTATAAAGGTTTATTAAATTAGCTGTACAAAAAATTACAAGAATATTGTAACTAATAATCGGAATATTTCAAATAATGTACTACGATAAAAAATGTTTATTGCAATTATTTTGTTTAAAACATCTTAATTTAGCGTCAAAAGGAGTTTTAATACTTAGAAACTAATAATCCCTACCGAAGAGGTTAATTGAATTAGCTGTACAAAATATTAAAAGAATATTAATACCAATATTCAAAATATTTCATGCAAGTATTTCGTCCTAAACAGCCGATTTTGACGCAAGGAAATAGTAATACTTTTTAAATTACTATATTCCTAACCGAAGACGTTTTTTAATTAGCTGTAAGATATATTACAAGAATATTATAACCAATTATCAAAATAATTCAAATAGTATAGTATAAAAAAGGGTTTAATACAAGTATTTTGTTTAAAACAGCCTATCTTAACGTCTATAGTACTTTTATTATGTTAAAAGTTAGATTACTTAACAAAGACGTTTATTAAATTAGCTGTACGAAATATCACAAGATTATTACAACCAATAATCGAAATAACTCAAATAATGTTAGATAAACATTGTTTATTGCAAGTATTTAGTCTTAAACAGCCTATTTTGACGTCAAAAGGAGTTTTAATACTTTAAAAATATTATTTATAACCAATACTGTTATAAATATACCTGTACGAAATATTACAAGAATATTATAACTAAAAATTGAAACAACTCAAATAATGTACAATAAACAATGTTTATTGCAAGTATTTAGTCTTAAACAGGCTATTTTAACGTGTATAGTATTTTTAATATGTTTAAAGTAAGATTTTTAACCGAAGATGTTTATTAAATTACCTTTACGAAATATTACAAGAATATTATAACCAATAATCAAAGTTAATCAAATATTGCATGATAAAAAACGGTTTAAAACAAGTATTTTGTTTAAAACAGCCTATTTTGACGTCAAAATTATTTTTGATATGTTTAAAGTTAGTATACTAACGTTATTTAACGTTTATTAAATTAGCTGTACGTAATATTACAAGAATATTATAACGAAAAATTGAAATAACTTAAATAATGTACGATAATTAATGTTTATTGCAAGTATTTTGTCCTAAAGAGCCAATTTTGACGTTAAAACGAGTTTTAATACTTAAAACTAACATTCTTAACCGAAGATGACTATTTAATTAGTTGTATGAAATATTACAAAAATATAAATACCAATAATCAAAATAATTCAAATAGTGCACAATAAAAAAGGGTTTGACACAGGTATTTTGTTTAAAACAGCCTATTATAATGTTTTAGTACTTTTAGTATTTTTAATATTAGACTACTAACCAATAACGTCTATTAAATTAGCTGTACAAAATATTAGAAGAATATTATAACCAAAAATCGAAATAACTTAAATAATGTACGATAAACAATGTTTATTCCAAGTATTTTGTCTTAAACAACCGATTTTGAAGTTAAAAGGAGTTTTAATACTTTTAAACATAGGTTGAACCAAAGAAGTTGATTAAATTAGCTGCACTAAATATTACAAGAATATTTTAACAAAAATTTAAAATAACTTAAATAATGACTAAAACAAGGGTTATTGCAAATTTTTCTTCTTAAAAAACTAATTTTGACGTCAATAGCAGTTTTAATACTTAAAAACTAATATATTTAACCAAAGACGTTTTTTAAGTTACTTTTACATAATATTACAATACAATTATTACCAAAAATCATAACAACTTAAATAATGTATGATAAATAATGTATATTGCAAGTATTTCGTCTTAAACAGTCGATTTTAACGTCAAAAGGAGTTTTAATACTTTCAAACCAATATTCCTAACCGAAGAAGTTTATCTAATAAGCTGTGTTTTATATTACAATAACATTAATGCCAATAATCAAAATAATTCAAATAATATACGATAAAAAAGGGTTCAATACAAGTATTTTGTTTAAAACAGCCTATTATAACGTCTATAGTAAATATAATATGTTCAAAGTAAAATTACTAACTACAAACGTTTATTAAATTAGCTGTACGAAATATTACAGGAATATTATAACTTAAAATTGAAATAAATCTGATAATGTACAATAAACAATGTTTATTGCAAGTATTTCGTTTAAACAGCCGATTTTGACTTAAATAGGAGTTTCAATAGTTTAAAAATAATATTCCTAACCAAAAAGGTTTATTTAATTAGCTGTACAAATATGTCAAGAATATTATTACTAATGTTCAAAATAATTTGAATACTAGACGATATAGAAGAGTATAATACAAGTATTTTGTTTAAAACAGCCTATTATAACGTCTATAGTACTTATAGTATGTTAAAAGTCAGATTACTAATAAAGGACGTATTTCAATTTTGCTGTACGAAATATTACAAGAATATTATAGCAAAAATTCGATATAATTCAAATAATGTACGATAGACAATATTTATTGCAAGTATTTCGTCTTAAACAGCCGATTTCGACGTCAAATAGAGTTTAATTATTTTAAAACTAATATTCCTAACCGAAAAGGTTTATATAGTTAGCTGTACGAAATATTAAAAGAATATTATTACCTATATTCAAAATAATTCTAATATTGTACGATAAAAAAGTGTTTAATACAAGTATTTGTTCAAAACAGCCTATTATAACGTCTTTAGTACTTTTAATATGTTTAAAGTTAGATTACTAACCAAGGACGTTGTTTAAATTAGCTACAATAAATATTACAAGAATATTATTACCAAAAATCTAAAAAACTCAAATAATGTAAGATAAACAATTTTTATTGCAAGTATTTTATCTTAAACAGCCGATTTTGACGTCAAAAGTAGTTTTAATACTTTAAAACTAATATTCCTAACCGAAGAGGTTTATTTAATTAGCTGATTGACATATTACAAGAATATTATAACTAATATTGAAAATAATTCAAATAGTGTACGATAAATAATGTTTATTACAAGTATTTCGACTTAAATAGCCGATTTTGATTTTAAAAGTAGATATGATACTTTAAAAGTGATATTCCTAACCAAAAAAAAATTTATATATTTAGCTGTACGAAATATTACAAGAATATAATCACCAGTATTCATTATAATTCAATTAGTGTACATAAAAAAGGGTATAATACAAGTATTTTTTGTTTAAAACAGCTGATTATAACGTCTATAGTACTTTTAATATGTTTAAAGTCAGATTACTAACCAAAGATGTTTTTTAAAATAGCTGTACGAAATATTACAAGAATATTATAACCAAAATTCGAAATAATTCAAATAATGTACGACAAAAAATGTTTATTACAAGTATTTCGTCTTAAATAGGCGATTTTGACGTCAAAAGGAGTTTTATTACTTAAAATCTTATATTCCTAACCGAAAGAATTATTTAGTTAGCTGTACGAAATATTACGAAAATATTATTAACAATATTCAAAATAATTGCGATAGTGTACGATAAAAAAAGTTTAATATAATTTTTTTGTTTAAAACAGCCTCTTATAAAATATTTAGTACTTTTAATATGTTTAAAGTTAGATTACCAACTAAAGACGTTTATTAAATTAGCTGAAGGAAAAATTACAAGAATATTATAACCAAAAATTTATTTAACTAAAATATTGTACGGTAAAAAAAAATTATTGCAAGTATTTCGTCTTAGACAGTCGATTTTGACGTCAAAAGAAATTTTATTTATTTTGAACTAATATTACTAAGCGAAGACGTTTATTAAATTAGCTGCAGATAAATTACAAGAATATTAATACCAACAATCAAAATATTTCCAATAGTGTATGTTAAAAAAGGGTTTAATACAAGTATTTGTTGTAACAGCCTATTACAACGTCTATAGTACTTTTAATATGTTAAAGTTAGATTACTAACCAAAGACGTTTATTGAATTAACTGTAATAAATATTACAATAATATTGTACCAAAAAATTGAAATAACTCAAATTTTGTACGGTAAACAATGTTTATTGCAAGTATTTCGTCTTAAACAGCCAATTTTGTAGTTAAAATGAGTTATAATACTTTAAACCTAATACTCCTAACCGAAAAGATTTATTTAATTAGCTGAATGATATATTAAAAGAATATTAGTATCAGTAATCAAAATATATAAATAGTGTACGATAAAAAAGGGTTTAATACAAATATTTTGTTTAAAACAACTTATTACAACGTCTACGGTACTTATAAAATGTTTAAAGATAAATTACTAACCAAAGACGTTTATTAAATAAGCTGTAAGAAATATCAGAAGAATTTTATAACCAAAAATCGAAATAACTCAAATAATGTATTTAAACAATATTTATTGCTAGTATTATATTGAAATTATCTGTAAATTGGTTTTACATAAAATTGAATAAATAAGCTTTGTTGTTGATAATTAATTAAAGTAGCAAGCAGCTTTTGGTACTCTTATAAATCTCTGAAATTTACAAACCAAATTTAATTAATTTTAAAATAAACTAGTGGGCCACATCTAACTCTTGGTATAGCACAATGAGATCCAAGCCCACCAAAAAGGATAGTATGTTCTCTAAAGAGAACATACATCATACTTTAGACAAGGTTAACAACCCCGAAACTCGCTGTAGCCAACGTAATATAAACAGAGGGATTAACAAAAGAGGTGTTGACTCACACTCTTCGCGCCGTAGCCAACCTGGTCCATCAGACCAACCACAAGCAACGTGCGAAAGATAACCCACCAGATTTGATTAAGAAGGTGATAAAATCACACCACAATAACATAAGTCAACCTAGGCTATTTGGACCGGAGAAGTTCCCAGCAATATTAAAACTACCTTATATTAGAGAAAAATCACGAGTATTTGAGAGCAAACTAAAAGACTTAACAAAAACATCTTACAATCAAGTGCTTCCAAGAGTTATATTCCTTTCAAAATTTTTATTAAAAGTGCAGTTGAAGGACCCGATACCAGACCAAGACAAAAGTTGTTTAGTAACAAGTTTAATTGCTCTTGCGAAAAGAGCTATATCGGTCAGACCTCTAGGCACTTAAAAACCAGGATAAAAGAACATCTACCTGCTTGTGTATTGAAATTCATCGAACAAGAACCTGAAATTAAGACAATAGCAACAAAAAAACGCAGCAAAAAGATCTTCAGTTGCAGAACATCTAATAAATAATAGAGATTGTTCTAGGAAATATGACATATCCAGATTTAGAATAATCCATCATTGCAATAGTGTGTTTGATCTCGTGAAGTTGGAGGCTATCTCTAGATTTTTGGAGAAACCAGAACTGTGTAAACAGAAGGAATTTGATTATAAAGTGTCCTCATTTAGTTAAATTATCTATTTTTTATCCGTTAGTAGTATTTGAGTTTAATTATTCATTACTTTACACTGATTATTTATTGTGCTTATTACTTTGTTAGTTTTAACTTTTTGTGTTTTTGTTTAAAAACTTATTCATAGTTTTAAATTTTGTTCTACTGTTAAGTTCTGACGAAAAGTAGTGTAATACGTATAAACTATCACAGAAAAACTTGAGAGAGTGTTTTATTTATTTGTTTTTGCATTAAATATCTAATATATTACAAGAATATTATAACCAAAAAACTAAATAACTCAAATAATGTACGATAAACAATGTTAATCGCAAGTATTTCGTCTTAAACAGCCGATTTTGACGTCAAAAGGAGTTTTAATACTTTAAAACTAGTATTCCTAACCGAATATGTTTATTAAATTAGCTGTTTGATATATTACAAGAATATTATTACCAAAAATTGAAATAACTCAATTAATGTATAATATTTAAAATGGAATGAAGGTAGTCTTCCTATTTTGATTTTAAAGACCATCAGGATTGAATTTTAGTTAAACAAAATAAAAGTGGTAAAAACCATTAAAAAAATTAGTCACAGTCTTATACAACCACTTTGAAGAGATCTTTCGTTTATTAAAAAACAAACACTTTCAATTCTGTAGAAAACAAAAAAATATACTAGCAACTAGAGAAAATTAAGTATCGTAAATTAAATATTTTTAATAAAATTTAAAACAAAACTAAAAACTACTGTATCATTAAAATACTGAATTTCATACTTTTACTCCTAAATTAATGGGACCTTTATATTTAAGATTAGTCAGTAAAGTTTGATATAATTTTTCAATTTGAGAAACTGAGAAAACGACACTTTAGAAAATTATTTTTGTTTACTGTAACTAAGAAAAACTACTTTTATAAGCAACAAACAATTAAAAACACCCCTAGTATTGTACTTGATAAAAAAAATTTTGGTGACATTTTAAATTTTTTATAAGACTATTCTTTAAAAACACTGTTTAAATTAATTTTTGCCTTAGTTTTTTTAATCCACCATTGTTCTGTGTAGTCTAAATTAGTTCTTATAGGGCTTTCTAAAAACTGAACTGTGTAGGCATTTTCTATCTTTTCTGGTATATTGTTTTTGTGAAATTTATTATAATGTTTAATTAGAGCAAATTGGTCTTTTATTTTATTGTTTAGTCCAGTTTTATTGTTTTTCCATATGTCTCTGTGGGCATTCCACCTCTTAGTAAAGCTATTCATAGTCTGTCCAATGGATAAATTTTTGCATATGTAGCTGCATAAATTCCATATTTTTTTTTTTTTTTTATGGTAAAGAACATTAGTCTCAAACTCTACCCCTTGCAACGATAAACGTTTTCTGGGGAAAAGTGAGTGTGTTACATCATATGTAATTTAACCTGCCCCATTAATATATTTTGCAATTTAAATGTTGTTTAATTTTAATATTTTGTATTGTTTTATTATTTTTTATCATACTTTTATTATAGTTTCCAAAATTTCCACACAAAGCACACTTTCCACATTCAGCTGTTTAGTTGTTTTCTGTTTTTGTAAAAATATTTTTGTTTATTAATATATATCTCAGTGTTTTTGGTCTCTTATAAGTTAATCTTAATGATTCTGTACTATAACATTGTTCATTTTTGCTAAAGTTTATAAATTGTTTAAAACTGGTTGCCTAAGTGACTTTTTCACTTTGTTCTGATTTTTTATGTTATTTGTATTAGGATCTTTATAACATACTTCATCTAAATTCATTTAAAGTATTAAATATTAATTTTTTACCATAGAAGAAACAGATCAAAAAACAGATATTCCAACAAAATTAAAAATTCCCACACTTTCTTTACCCCCACAAACATACATAAGCAAAGAAATAAAGGATTATACAAAACTAATACACAGAAAAATGGAAGATTTAAAAGAAAAAGTAAAACAAAATTTTAAATTGAAAAATAACTTGAATAATGAAATGAAAATAGCATTAAGAGAATTAAAAAAACTAGTAAACCAAAATAAAACAGTTATAACTAACTCAGACAAAGATGGAAAAATTTTAATACTAAATTTTGAAGACTAGGGATAATATACCAGAAAAGATAGAAAATACCTAAACAGTCCAGTTTTTAGAAAGCCCTATAAGAACTAATTTAGACTACACAGAACAATGGTGGATTAAAAAAACTAAGGCAAAAATTAATTTGAACAGTGTTTTTAAAAAATAGTCTTAATAAAAATTAAAATGTCACCAAAAAATTTTTTTATCAAGTACAATACTAGGGGATTTTTTAACTTTGTTGTTTATAGAAATAGTTTTTCTTAGCTACAGTAAACATAAATAATTTTCTAAAGTGTCGTTTTCTCAGTTTCTCAAATTAAGAAATTGATCAAACTTTACTGACTAATCTCAAATATAAGTGTCCCATTAATTTAGCAGTAAAAGTATGAAATTCAGTATTTTAATGGTATGGTAGATTTTAGTTTTATTTTAAATTTTATTAAAAGTATTTAATTTACGATACTTAATTTTCTCTAGTTGCTAGTATATTTTTTTGTTTTCTAAAGAATTGAAAGTGTTTGTTTTTTAATAGACGAAAGATCTCTTCAAAGTGCTTGTATAAGACTGTGACTGATTTTTTTAATGGTTTTTACCATTTTTATTTTGTTAATGTATAATATACAATGTTATTGCAACCATTTCGTCTTAAACAGCCGAATTTAACGTCAAAAAGAGTTTTCATACTTAAAAACTAATATTCCGAACCGAAAAGGTTTATTTAATTCTTATTACAAGATATGACAAGAATATTATGATTAACAATCGAAATAAATCAAATAATGTACGATAAACAATGTTTGTTGCAAGTATTTCGTCTTAAACAGCCGATTTTGTCGTAAAAAATAGATTTAATGCTTTAAAACTAATATTCCATACCGAAGAGGTTTATTTAATTAGCTTTATAAAATATTACAAGAATATTATTACCAATATTCAAAATAATTCAAATAGGGTGCGATAAGAAAAGTTAAATAGAAGTATTTTGTTTAAAACAGGCTATTATCACGTCTATAGTACTTTTATTATGTTTAAAGTTAGATTATTAATTATAGACGTTTATTAATTTAGCTGTACGAAACATTACAATAATATTATATCCAAAAATCGAAATAACTTTAATAATGTTCGATAAACAATGTTTATTGCTAGTATTTCGTCTTAATATTTAATTTTGACGTCAAAGGGAGTATTAATTCTTAAAAACTAATATTCCTCACCAAAGAGATTTATTTTATTACTTTTACGAAATATTAAAATAATATTAATAGCAGAAATCATAATAAAACAAATAGTGTACGATAAATACAGTTTATTACAAGTAATTCGTGTTAAATAACCGTTTTTGACGTCAAAAGGTGTTATAATACTTTAAAATTAATATTCCTAACCGAAATTTTTATATATTAAGCTGTACAAAATATTACAAGAATAATAATACCAATATTCAAAATAATTCAAAAAGTATACGTCAAGATAGGTTTAATACAGTTTTTTGTTTAAAACAGCCTATTATAACGTCTGTAGTAATTTTTTTTATGTTTAAAGTTAGATTTAGCTGTTAGCAAAAACAATCATTTAATTAGCTGTTTGATATATTACAAGAATATTAATACCTAATAATCAAAATAATTCCAATAGTGTACGATAAAAAAGGGTTTATTACAAGTATTTTGTTTAAAACAGCCTATTATAACGTCTATAGTACTAATAATTTGTATAAAGTAAGATTACTAACGAAAGTCGTTTATTAAATTAGCTGTAAAAAAATATTACCCTAATATTATAACCAAAAATCGAAGTAACTCAAAAATGTACGATAAACAATGTTAATTGCAAGTCGTTCGTCTTAAACAGCCGATTTTAACGCCAAAATGAGTTTTGATACTTTAAAATTAAAAATCATAATCGTAGAGGTTTATTTAATTAGCTCTAAGATATATTACAAGAATATTTATACCAATAATCAAAAGAATTCAAATAAAATACGATAAAAAAGGGTTAAATACAAGTATTCTGTTTAAAACAGCCTATTATAACGTCTAGACTACTTTTTATAGGTTTAAAGTTAGATTACTAATGAAAGACGTATTTTAAAATGTCTGTATGGAATATTACAAGAATAATTTTACAAAAAATCGAAAAAATCAAATAATGTACGATAAACAATGTTTATTGCAAGTATTTCGTATTAAATAGTTAATTTTGACGTCAAAAGGAGTATTAATACTTTAAAACTAATATTGCCCACCGAAGAGGTTTATTCTTTTAACTTTACGGAATATTAGAATAATATTATTAAAAAAGCCATAATTATTCAAATAGTGTACGATAATTAATGTTTATTACAAGTTCTTCGCCTTAAGTAGGCGATTTTGAAGTCAAAAGGTGTTATAATACTTTAAAATTAATATACCTAACCGAAAAATTTTATATATTTAGCTGTACGAAATATTACAAGAATATTATTACCAATATTCAAAATAATTCAAATAGTGTACGATTAAAATGGGTTTAATACAGTTTTTTGTTTAAAACAGCCGATTATAACGTCTATAGTACTTTTGTTATGTTTAAAGTCAGATTACTAACCAAAGACGTTTATTAAATTAGCTGTAAGATAATATTACAAGAACATTATAATTAACAATCGAAATAACTCAAATAATGTACGATAAACAATGTTTATTGCAAGTATTTCGTCTAAAATAGCTGATTTTGTCGTCAAAATATTTAAAAAAAAAAGAGCCTATTATAACGTCTGTATTACATTAATTTTTTAAAAGTTTGATTACTTACCAAAGACGTTTATTAAATTAGCTGTAGAAAACATTACAAGAATATTATGACCAAAAATCAAAATTACTCAAATAATGTATAATAAACAATGTTTATTGCAAGTTTTTCGTCTTAAACAGCCTAATTTGACGTCAAAATGAGTTTTAATACTTTAAAACTAATATTTTTTACCTTAGAGGTTTATTTAATTACATTTACGAAATATTACTAAATGTTATTACCAAAAAATATAAAAATTCAAATAATGTACGATAAACAATGTTTATTACAAGTATTTGGTCTTAAATAGCCGATTTTGACGTCAAAAGGAGTTATAAAACTTTAAAATCAATATTCCTAACACTAAAGGTTTATTTGATTATTTGTATGATATATTACAAGAATATTAATACCTAATGATCAAAATCATTCAATTATGGTACGATAAAAAAGGGTTTAATACCAGTATTTTGTTTAAAACAGCCTATTATAACGTTCATAGTACTTTTAATATGTTTAAAGTAAGATTACTACCCAAAGACGTTTATTAAATTAGCTGTAGGAATTATTACAAGATTATTATAACTAAAAATTGAAATAACTCAAAAAATGTGCGATTAATTATGTTTATTGCAAGTATTTTGTCTTAAACAGCCGATTTTAACGTCAAAAGGAGTTTCGATACTCCGATAAACGAAGAGGTTTATTTAATTAGCTCTAAAATATTTTACAAGAATATTAATATCATTAATCAAAATAATTAAATAAAATGCGAAAAAAAAGGTTAAATACAAGTATTTTGTTTAAAACAGCCTATTATAACGTCTATAGTACTTTTAATATGTTTAAAGTAAGATTACTAACCAAAGACGTTTATTAAATTAGCTTTTATAAATATTACAACAATATTATAACTAAAAATCGAAGTAACTCAAATATTGTACGATAAACAATGTTTATTGCAAGTTATTTGCTTGTAACAGCCGATTTTAACGTCAAAAGGAGTTTCGATACTTTAAAACTAATATTCCTAACCGAAGAGGTTTATTTTATTAGCTCTAAGATATACTACAAGAATATTAATACCGATAATTAAAATAATTAAACATAATACGATTAAAAAGGGTTTAATACAAGTGTTTTGTTTTAAACAGCCTATTACACGTCAATGGTACTTTTAATATGTTTAAAGTTAAATTACTAACCAAAGACGTTTATTAAATTAGCTGTACGAAATATAAGAAGAATTTTGAAACCAAAAATCGAAAAAACTTAAATAATGTACAATAAACAATGTTTATTGCAAGTATTTCGTCTTAAACAGCCGATTTTGACGTCAAAAGGAGTATTAATACTTTAAAACTAATATTTTTAACCGAAGAGGTATATTAAATCAGCTGTATGATGTGTTACAAGAATATTATTATCAAAAATTATAATAATTCAAATAGTGTACGATAAACAATGTTTATTACAAGTATTTCGTCTGTAATAGCCGATTTTAACGTCAAAAGAAGTCTTATTTATTTAAAGTTAGTATTCCCAACTAAGAAATTAATTACAAAAGACGTTTATTTAATAACCGTTAAGAAATATTACATGGATATTATAACTAAAAATCAAAATAACTCAAATAATGTACGATAAACAATTTTATCGCAAATATTTCGTCTTTTACAGCCGATTTAGACGTCAAAAGAAACTATAGTACTTTAAAAATAATACTCTCAACCGAAAAGGTATATTTAATTAGCTGTGTGATATATCACAATATATTATAACTAAAAATCGAAAAAACTCAAATAATTTACGATAAACAATGTATATTGAAAGTATTTAGTTTAAAACAGCCGATTTTGACGTCAAGGGGAGTTTTACTACTTTAAAACTATTATTCCTAACCTAAGAGGTTCATTTAATTAGCAGTATGATATATTACAAGAATATTAATACCAAATAATCAAAATATTTAAAATAGTGTACGATAAAAAAAGGGTTTAGTACAAGTATTTAGTTTAAAAGAGCCTATCATAACGTCTAGAGTACTTTTAATATGTCTAAAGTTAGATTACTAATTAAAGACGTTTATTAAATTATCTGTACAAAATATTACAAGAATATGATAACCAAAAATTAAAATAACTCATATAATGTACGATAAACAATGTTTATTGCAAGTATTTCAACTTAAACAGCCGATTTTGATGTCAAAAGGCGTTTTAATATCTTAAAAATAATATTTTGAACCGAAGACGTTTATTTAATTACCGTTCAGAATATAAAATAATATTATCACCAAAAATTGTAATAATTTAAATATTGTACGATAAACAATGTTTATTGCAAGTATTTCGTCTTAAACAGCCGATTTTGAGGTCAAAAGGAGTCTTAATACTTTTAAACTAATATTCCTAACCGAGGAGGTTTATTTAATTAGCTGTATGGTATATTACAAGAATAATAATACCAATAATCATAATAAAAGAAATACTGTACGATAAAAAAGGGTTTTATACGAGTATTTTGTTTAAAACAGCCTGTTATAACGTCCATAGTACTTTTAATATGTTTAAAGTTAGATTAATAACTAAAGACGTTTATTAAATTAGCTGTAAAAAATATTACTAGAGTATTATAACCAAAAATCGAAATAACTCAAATAATGTACGATAAACAATGTTTATCGCAAGTATTTCGTCTTAAACAGCCGATTTTGACGTCAAAAAGAGTTTTAATACTTTAAAACTAATGTTCCTTACTAAAGAGCTTCATTTAACTAGCTGTACGAAATATTTCAAGAGTATTTTTATCAATATTTAAAATAATTCAAATAGTTTACGATAAAAAACAGTATAAAACAAGTATTTTGTATAAAACAGCCTATTATAACGTCTATAGTACTTTTAATATATTTTAAATCAGACTACTAACCAAAGACGTAATTTAAATTAGCTCAACGAAATGTTAAAAGAATATTATAACAAAATATCGACATAACTCAAATAATTTACGATAAACAATATTTATTGCACGTATTTTGTCTTAAATAGCCGATTTTAACGTCAATAGGAGTTTTACTGCTTTAAAACTAATATACCTTACCAGGAGGTTTATTTAACTATCTGTATAAAATATTACAAGAATATTATTACGAATATTCGTAACTATTCAAAAAGTGAAGGATAAAAAAGGGTTTAATAAAAGTATTTTGTTTAAAACAGCATATTACAACGTCTATAGTACTTTTATTATGTTTAAAGTTAGATTACTAACCAAAGACGTTTATTAAATTAGCTGTAATAAATATTACAAGTTTATTATAACCAAAAATTTAAATAACTTAAATATTGTACGATAAATAATGTTTATAGCAAGTATTTCGTCTTAAACAGCCGAATTTGACGTCAAAAGGAGTTTTAATACTTTAAAACTATTATTTTTCACCGAAGAGGCTTATTTAATTACATTTACGAAATATTACCATTATATTATTACCAAAAATTATGATAATTCAAGTAGTGTACGATAAACAATGTTTATTGCAAGTATTTCGTCTTAAATAGTCCATTTTAACGTCAAAAGGAGTTTTGATACTTTAAAACTAATATTCCTAACCGAAGAGGTTTATTTAATTAGCTTTAAGATATATTCTGAAAATATTAATACCAATAATGAAAATAATTAAATAAAATACGATAAAAAAGGGTTTAATACAAGTATTTTGTTTAAAACAGCCTATTATAACGTCTAGAGTACTTTTAATATGTTTAAAGTTAGATCACTAATTAACTACGTTTATTAAATTAGCTGTACTAAATATTACGAGAATATTATAACCAAATATCAAAATAACTAAAATAATGTACGATAAACAATGTTTATTGCAAGTATTTCGTCTTAAATAGTTTGTTTTGTCGTTAAAAGGAGTATTAATACTTTAAAACTAATATTGCTAACCGAAGGAATTATTCTATTACTATTACGAAATATTAGAACAATATTATTACTAAAAATCGTAATAATTCAAATAGTGTACGATAAATAATGTTTATTATAAGTATTTTGTCTTGTATACCCGATTTTGACGTCAAAAGGTGTTACAATACTTTAAAATTAATATTCCTAACCGAAAAATTTTATATATTTAGCTGTACGAAATATTACAAGAATAATATTACCACTATTCAAAATATTTGAAATAGTGTACGATTTAAATGAGTTTCATACAGTTTTTTGTTTAAAACAGCCTATTATAACGTCTATAGTACTTTTAATATGTTTAAAGTCAGATTACTAACCAAAGACGATTATTAGTTTAGTCTACGAAATATTACAAGATTAATATATTTAAAAATCGAGATAAATTAAATAATGTACGATAAACAATGTTTATTGCAAGTATTTTGTCTTAAACAGCTGATTTTTGTCGTCAAAAGGAGTTTTAATACTTTAAAACTAATATTCCTAACCGAGTAGGTTTAATTAATCGGCTGTTTTTATATATAGCAAGAATATTAATACCAATAATCAAAATCACTTAAATAATTTACGATAAACAATGTTTATTACAAGTATTTCGTCTTAAATAGCCGATTTTGACTTTAAAAGTAGTTTTAATACTTTAAAACTAATATTCACAACCGAAGAGGTTTTTTCAATTAGCTTTATGATATATTTCTAGAATATAAATAGCACTTAACAAAATAATTCAATTAGTGTACGATAAAAAGTTGTTTTATACAAGTATTTTGTTTAAAACAGCCTATTATAACGGGGAGCGGGTCAGAATGACACAGCGACAAAATGACACGGTCGTCAAACAGACACGGTGCGTCACTTTGGCACAGCGACAAAATGACACGGTGCGTCACCTTGGCACGGTGCGTCAGTTTGGCACGGAGGGTCACTTTGACACGGCGACAAAATGACAAGGTGCGTCACTTTGGCACAGCGACAAAATGACATGAAGGGTCACTCTGGCACGGTGCGTCACTTTGGCACAGAGGGTCACTTTGGCACAGCGACAAAACGACACGGTGCGTCACTTTGGCACGGAAGGTCACTTTGGCATAGCGACAAAACGACACGGTGCGTCACTTTGGCACAGCGACAAAACGATACGGTGCGTCACTTTGGCACGGTGCGTCACTTTGACACAGCGACAAAACGACACGGTGCGTCACTCTGGCACGGAGGGTCACTTTGGCACAGCGACAAAACGACACGGTTCGTCACTTTGACACGGAGGGTCACTTTGGCATAGCGACAAAATGACACGGTGGTTAATAAGGGAGGGAACGATTTGTTGTAAAACTTCAATCTTCATTGGTATGGACAACGATCTTGTTTTTCTAGGAAACTTTTCGGTTTCCTGTCTTCTATCCGGTTTTGTAGAATCAGCAACATTCACATTGATTAACTTTAAAAACAAAGACCGCAGGAATTTTTGATTGTGACTTCATAAAATACAGTGAAACACGTAATGTTTATACTTTCTATTGTCCATCGTTGTACTTATAAACAACATACTCATTTTTAAGCAGTAGCAAGGTGTAAGGTGTGTTTAAAAGCTGTGCTTAATAAACGACAAATAATTATTTGTATCAAACAAAGTTCACAAAGATGCAAAAGCAGCAACTTTTTTAACAAAATACGACTGCCAAAGTTAAAGGGAGTTTATTTTTGATTTCTTTCAAATGGAAAAACTTAAACACAGTTTTGTACTAGAACTTGATACGAGTAATAAAAATTAAAAAATTACTTGCCATTTTACGACTAAAAAGATAAAAACTCATACAAACATTTTTTTTAAACTTCAGCAACATTCTTATTTAAAAAATACAATCTACATTTTAGATCAATCATTCAGCACATCAAAACAATAAACTAGTAGGTGTAAACACAGAGGAAAGTTTGTTTTATAAACTAAAACTCAGACGTTATCGAAAACAACTTTTCTGCTGTTGTAATTATAAATTCTAATGCGGTTCTTATTTTTCGATTTTATGCTTAAAAAAAGTGATACTTGCGCTCTTTTGACGACTTAATAGGTTACAATTTTGAACTAAAATACTGCGTTTCCTGACGATTTACGTTAGTAGCGACATCTTCAAAAAATAATTGTGCACTTGACTTAAAAGATCGAAATTTTGCGCCTTTTTGCGACTTTTGTTAGTTGCAACATATATCGTGCACTTAGAAGTAGAAGTATAATGCTTATAATAAAATTGTGCACCTAAGCACTAAAACTGCATAGATAAAAGTATAAGTACAAAAAACCGCCAATAAATTATTTTTTTTAGCAAAACATTCCCTACATCAAGCATCTCTTTAAATAAAACTCAATAAACCACTATTACACACTTGTAATAGACTATTGTAGACTTGCTTTAACAAAGTACAATTTTCCTTACTATTATAATACTAAAACTAATAGTATAAATGCTATTTAATTCCTTAAATGCAAAAAAAACTATAATATCTGTCATACTTTAAGTTTAATTCTTTATATCTTAGGCTACAAAGTTTTGTAAAAAATAAAAAGACTTGTAGTATTAACTTTATTATAATTAACTAAATTGACGATAAACTTAACATTTAATACACTATTTTTAAGAACAACTAATTTTGATTTATTAGTACTCAAGTTGTATAACCTCTTGTGCTTAATTTTCTTAAAAGTGATAAATTTATAAATGCGCATGAATGGTTGCATCAGAGTCTTAATTTTCTCTTAACTGTTCATGATACTATTTTTAACTTTTTCATAAATTTAGGCTCCAGGACCGTTTATTTTAATTATTTGCTTTTAGACAAGTTTATTATACATTTCCAATACAGAGTTTTAAGTAAACATCCTAACTTATTAACTTTTGTTGAATATTTTTTTGTATGTTTTTGTAAATTTAGGACTTAACATTAAAAAAAAATATTTTTAACTGCACGTAATAGATTGTTAAAGCATGTGATTTACGATTCGATAACTGAAATGTTCTTTGGTATAACTTTTCGAGCGATAACCTTTTGTCGTTTAAAAAACAGTAATAATAAAACTTTTATGTTTAAACAAACTACTAGGTTAAAATATTAAACATATTTAATATAACTGGCTAGATACTACAAAAGCAGCTAATCTCTGTATTTTCAAAAACTAGAGTTAAAACACGCATGACTTATTCTTACAACGAAATAACTCTGTATTAAATTATAGTTATATTTTATAACAGTTCCTGATAATAATTAATTAAACGTTTAACAAAAAGTACTAAATTTTATTCATTACATAAATATGAAAACTTGTGAAACGTAAAAAGTAAAACTTAAGAATGTTTTTGTTTTTATACTTGTACTTAAATTTTAAAGAATTGTATCATATAAAGTTTCAAATGTATCAAGCTACTATAGTTTGGAAAAATTATAATAAATCTATTGTTTAACTAATTACTATCAAAGTTTTACAGTTAAAAGTTATATTACTGAAAAAGTTTAGTTTTGTTTATAAGTTTGTTTATACATGCTATAGTGACGCACCGTGTCATTTTGCCGCTGTACCAAAGTGACCCTCCGTGCCAAAGTGACGCACCGTGTCGTTTTGTCGCTGTGCCAAAGTGACCCTCTGTGCCAAATTGACGCACCGTGTCGTTTTGTCGCTGTGCCAAAGTGACCCTCTGTGCCAAAGTGACCCTCTGTGCCAAAGTGACCCTCTGTGCCAAATTGACGCACCGTGTCGTTTTGTCGCTGTGCCAAAGTGACCCTCCGTGCCAAAGTGACGCACCGTGTCGTTTTGTCGCTGTGCCAAAGTGACGCAACGTGCCAGAGTGACGCACCGTGTCATTTTGTCGCTATGCCAAAGTAACCCTCCGTGCCAAAGTGACGCACCGTGTCGTTTTGTCGCTGTGTCAAAGTGACCCTCTGTGCCAAAGTGACGCACCGTGTCATTCTGTCGCTGTGCCAAAGTGACCCTCCGTGCCAAAGTGACGCACCGTGCCAAGGTGACGCACCGTGTCAATTTGTCGCTGTGCCAAAGTGACGCACCGTGCCAGAGTGACCCACTGTGTCATTTTGTCGCTGTGCCAAAGTGACGCACCGTGTCATTTTGTCGCCGTGCCAAAGTGAACTTCCGTGTCATAGTGACGCACCGTGCCAAAGTGACGCACCGTGTCATTTTGTCGCTGTGTCATTCTGACACCCACCCATTATAACGTCTATAGTATTTATAATATGTTTAAAGTTTGAATAATAACCAAAGTCGTTTATTAAATTAGCTTTAATAAATATTACAAGAATATTATAACCAAAAATCGAAATAACTCAAATAATGTACGATGAACAATTTTTTTTGCAAGTATTTGTCTTAAACAGCCGAGTTTGACGTCAAAAGGAATTTTAATACTTTAAAACTAATATTCCTATTGTCTATTTAACTAGCTGTACGAAATACTATTAACAAAAATTATAATAATTTAAATAGTGTACGATAAACAATGTTTATTGCAAGTATTTCGTCTTAAACAGCCGATTTTGGCGTCAAAAGTAGTTATAGTTTTTTAAAACTATTATTCCTAACCGAAGAGGTTTATATAATTAGCTGTATAATATATTACAAGAATATTAATAATAATAATCAAAATAATTCCAATAGTGTACGATAAAAAAGGGCATAGTGTAAGTATTTTGTTTAAAACAGCCTATTATTAAGTCTATAGTACTTTTAATATGTTTAAAGTTAGATTAATAACCAAAGACGTTTATTAAATTAGCTGTAATAAATATTACAAGAATATTATAACCAAAAATCAAAATACCTCAAATAATATACAGTAAACAATGTCTATTGCAAGTATTTCGTCTTAAACAGCCGATCTTGACTTAAAAAGGAATTTAATAGTTTAAAATAATATTTTTAACCGAAGACGTTTATTAAATTACTTTTATGAAAAATTACAAGAATATTATATCTAAAATCGAAATTACTCAAATAATGCACGATAAACAATGTTTATTGCAAGTATTTCGTCTTAAACAGCCGATTCTGACTTAAAAAGCAGTTATAATACTTTAAAACTTATATTCCTAATAGAATAGGTTTATTTAATTAGCTGTATGATATATAACAAGAATATTATAACTAAATATCGAAATAACTCAAATAATGTACGATAAACAAAGTATATTGCAAGTATTTCGTCTTAAACAGCCGATTTTGACGTCAAAGGGAGTTTTAATACTTCAAACTAATATCTTACCGAAGTGGTTTATTCAATTAGCAGTATGATATATTACAAGAATATTAGTACCTAATAATAACGATAATTCAAATAGTGTACGATAAAAAAGGGTTTAATACAAGTATTTTGTTTAAAACAGCCTATTATAGCGTCTACAGTACTTTTAATAAGTATTTTGTCTTAAACAGCCTATTTTGACGTCAAAAGGAGTTTTAATACTATAAAACTAATATTCCTAAAAAGTTTTATTTAATTAGCTGTACAAAATATTACAAGAATATTATTACCAATATTCAAAATAATTAAAATAATGTACGATGAAAAAGAGTTTAATAAAAGTATTTTGTTTAAAACAGCCTATTATACAGTCTATAGTACCATTAATATAGTTTATTGAACAAAAAGCGAAAAAAAAAAAAAAATTTTTGCTCAAAAACGTTTTGGTTCAATGACCAAGATAACAAAAAGACTTCTCGGTCATCGAGTTGCATACCCAAACTTAATCAAAATTATAATGAGCTAAAAATGAAAAAAAAGAAAAAAATAAACTCTCAAACGAAAGGCTCTATGAAAAGTTACACTATTAAACTTTACAACATTAAATATTTTTCTTATATTAAAAAATATATATTAAGTTATTTCCTTTTTTTATGTGTGTTTTAGAATTTCGACTCTACTACCAACTTATTTTAACTTATCAAAAAATAAGTAACAGTAAAATATAACTATAACATTGAAAAATATAAAAATAACGTAAAACTGCAATATTCAAACAAAGTAAAACAAAGCTGTATCCATAAAAACAAAAAATTTGCTCAAAATAGATAAAAAGTATAGAATAAATATATCATTTAAATTAAGTATTTTGTGCTAAAAAGGTTTTTTTTTTTGATAATATAAGTTGAAAAATAAAAATATATCACATTTGAAAAGCTACATAAACTATTGTAAAACTTTTTTTACTTAAGAAGTGATTTTTACAATAACTGAACTTAACTTTTATAAATAAAAATATGAAGATACGTATTACGTAAAAAAAAAACAATAATAATTTTAACAAAAATGATATTAACAACAACAAATTTCTTTCCATTAAATCAATCAAAAAAAAAAACTCTTTTCTTTTTGAAAA
Source organism: Thalia democratica (assembly GCF_965202585.1). Classification (NCBI taxonomy): domain Eukaryota; kingdom Metazoa; phylum Chordata; class Thaliacea; order Salpida; family Salpidae; genus Thalia; species Thalia democratica. The sequence goes on along the minus strand of NC_139169.1, from coordinate 51,113,667 downwards.
ACTTGTCTAAGTCTTAACTGAAATAATAAAAAGAAAACAACATTTGTAAACATAAAAAAGAATAATTTTGCTTTGCTCAAAAAGAGATTTTTCTTTAACATAAATTTGCTTGAAACATTTATCTCAGCTTGCTTTTTAAATACTATATTTTCTGCTAAAATATAAACATCTATAATTATTCTTTTTACATTTTCATGCAATAAAAAAAAATTATAATAATAAAGTATATATTAAAAAAAAGTTTGTAAGCAGAAAAAAGATAAAAAAAAAGTTTGTAAGTATTCTGAACTTAATTCAAAAAAGTAATCTTCAAGAATAGTCTTAAGAATAACTGGACAGAAAATGCTAAAATCTCTACTAAACCAATGTTAATGTAATCAAACAAATCTACTTTCCAACAAAAAAATTAAAAAAAATAAACAAAAATTGGATATTAAATGAATTATTAAATAGTAATCTTAAACTACAATCTTAGAAATAATTAGATAGAAAATGCTAAAATCCAGACTAAACCAATGTTACTGTGACCAAACAAATCTACTTACCAACAAAAAAATTAAAAAAAATAAACAAAAATTGGATATTAAATGAATTATTAAATAGTAATCTTAAACTACAATCTTAGAAATAATTAGATAGAAAATGCTAAAATCCAGACTAAACCAATGTTACTGTGACCAAACAAATCAACTCTCGGACAAAAAAAAAAAAAAACTAAAATATAAAAAAATTAATAAAAATTTGGATATTAAATGACAAGTACTATTAACTCCTTAAACAAAGTAAATAGGGAGTAGGAATAATCACTAATGACCTTGAGAATTACTATTTAAAAGATAACTTTCAATTTCATGCTGGAACTTTCCAAAATGACTTATATCTTTTAAACTTAATGGTAACTTAGTCCATAACTTACTACCTTGGAAAGATAGTGATTTATGACCTATTTTGCTGTTTAATCTAGGTAGGAAAAAAATTGTTTCTGAAGACCTGGTATGATAATTATGTACATTTTTTACACTTTTATAGTAATTTTTAAAGTTATCTGGTAACAAACTGTTGTTAAACTTAAACATAAAAGTCCTAATTCATATAGATACAGACTCTAAACATTTAATATTTTTTTCTGATTTTTTAATTCTCTTACACTGTCATAATATTTCTTATAATGAATGCATTTAAGTGCTCTGTTTATGAGAACATTAATATCATTTATACATTTTTTATTTGCTCTTCCCCAGCACAACAACCCTTATCTAACATTGCTCATAAGCAAAGAATTAAAGATCAAATATAATGCTTTTTCATTTAAGAAGTGTCTGGTTTTATATAATAAACCCAATGTTTTTTGTAATTTTGTTTTTATGTGTTCTGACCATTTTAAATTTCTGTCTATAATTATTCCCAAATATTTATAGCTATATGTATTTGATATAACTGTTTTACCTTTTTTACATAAGGATCTTAATTTTTCCAAAAAATATTTTTTGTTTGATATAAAATCGTGCTTCTGGTTTTATTAAGATTTAATTTAAGTTTGTTTTCCATAAGCCAATCTGATACCTTTTTAAGTTCTATGTTAAAATTTTTACTGTCATTTAGATATGTGTCTTTTGTATATGTTTTGTATAACATTGTGTCATCTGCAAAGTTGATGATATTAAGACCAGTGTTTTTCTGTAGGTCATTTATATTTATTAAGAATAACAACGGTCCTAATACTGACCCTTGTGGAACCCTAATTTCACATTTTTCACAGGTTGACTCATATCCTTTAAAGCTAACAAATTGAATCCTTCCATCTATATATGAGCTGATTAGTAGATGCATATTTCCTCTCACACCATAACTTTCCAATTTCCTTAGTAAAATATATTTATCTACACTGTCAAACGCTTTACTTAAATCCAAAAAGACTGCACAAACTGCGTTTCCTTTATCAAAATTTGACATAACCCCTTCAACAAATTCAGACAAAGCTAAAGTGGTGGAATGATTCTGTCGAAAGCCAAACTGAGAATTGTTTAAAACTTTATTTTTAGAAAAAAACTGTATAGCGACCATAGATTACTTTTTCAATTATTTTATTTAAATTAGATAGAAGTGAAATGGGTCTATAATTTCCTGGTAAAGTTTTTAATCCTGATTTAAAAATAGGTATTACTTTTGAAAGTTTTAGGCTACTTGGATAAACACCTTCATAAAATGCTTGGTTAATTAATTTGCTTAGTAACGGGAATATAAGGTTGTTTACTTCTTAAGGATCTTTACAGATATATAATCTTCACCACTGGCTTTGTTTGGATCTAGACTCTTGATAATCTTAAATACTTCAATTCCTGTTACATCTAACCAAAAGAAACTGTTACTAACATTTTTTATTTTATTAGCTGAGTTCAGAGTATCCCTTTTTTTTGTACAGGTCTGTAAGCCAATATTTGCAAAATGAGTATTTAATTTATCAACTATTTCAACTGGTTTAGTATAAGAATTTTCATATATATCTAGCTGGTGTGGAAATTGGTTTTCTTGTTTTTTTCTATGGGTTATACTATTTATTATTCTGCAAACTTTGGATGTATTTTTTTCAGAGATTTTAAGCTGGTTTTCATAGTATGCTTTTTTTGATATTGTTTTAATTTTTGTAAGTTTGTTTCTGTATTTTTTGTACTCTTGAACTTTAATTGGATTATTAAAAATATCTTTGCAGATACTTTTGTATAATTAATTTTTTTGTTTTATGGATTTTAATATTGCTTTAGTTATCCAAGGTTTTGATTTTAATTTTAGTTTAGCTATAGATAATTTTTCATTTGGAACATTTTTGTAAGTTAAATCTTTATTTTTTCTTATTAGGTTATTAAATTTTGTATCAATAGAACTTTCAGATTGAATTAAATTGTTAGTTTCATGTATGCTAAAAATAAGTGAAGCATCTGCTATAAGTTTTTTGGTATCGATTTTTGAGAAGTCTTGAAAGTATTGGTTTTTATTTTTAAAACCTTTTTTCATTAGGTTGCAATTTTTAAGTTTTATAAAAAGGGGAAAGTGGTCTGATATATCTGACATAAGCACTTGGCACTGAATAACTTTTTCTGGTGTTGAGAAATAAAAATGATTTATCAATGTACCTCCAGAATTATTAATTCTAGTCGGGACTTTGATGATATTTGTAAGACCAAATCCATTTATGAGATTTAAATAATTTTTCACTGATGTAGTTTTATCATTTAAATAGTTAATATTAATATCTCCAAATATACAAATATCTTTATAATTAATTATATTTTCTAAGAAGAAATCTGAGAAATTTTTACTGAATTCAGGAATCGAAGCATTAGGGTGATGGTATATAATTCCTACTAAAATATTTTTATTATTTTTACTATTAACTCTTACTGATATTTCTAACCATATAGATTCATAACTAACACATATAAAATTTAAGTCTTTTCTGATTGAATACGTTACTGAATTTTTGACATACACACCAACGCCTCCTGAGTTTGACATAGAATTTAAATCATGAAAATTCTAACCACTTAATGACAAAAAATTTGTGTCGGTATTTTTATTAATTTTAGTTTCACTGATTCCTATTATATCAGGTATGATTTTATATGAGAACATTAATTCCTCTAGCTTAGATTTATTTTTATTCAAACTTCTTATATTTATGTGTAAAAAACTTCAACTGTATTTAAAATCTTTATCTAATATATTTTCAAAATCATCTGAACAGGAATACTGAGTTTTCGTAACAATAGGTCCAGTCTGGATATTAAATTTTTTATTTGAAATGCTATTATTTATCACAAAAAGTTCATTGTTATTAACTCGACTAAATGGAAAAATATTTTTGCAAAAACAACTGTTAACATTACAAATTTTGCAATTATAACTACATTAAGTTAAGGTTTTTTAGTTCTTTATTACTTAAAAAACTAAAAGGTATTTCCTGTACAAAACAATTTAAAAAAAAAAAGTTCATTAGATTCACTTAGAGAAACAAATTGGGAACTAGAAATTTTACAACATTTAGAATGTGACCATTGGCCACATATTTCACAATATATACAGTTATTTTTTACACTTTTTTTACACACTAAACAAATATATACACTTTTATTAACAGACATTAAACTACTAAAATGTTTCTAAGCAAAATAACAAAGTTCTCAATTAAGAAGCTAGGTTATCTAAGTCTGAAATATTTCTTACCGTAACTGTATCTGATCCCTCTTTTTTTCTTAGATAAACTGTTTCATTTGTAGTCCAAAGAAACTTCCAGTTGTTAGTTTTTCTATAACAGTTTGCCATATAAAATTTTTGGGAGTAAGATTTTCATTTATGTACACGTTTTTAATACTATCATCTAATGAACTAATTTTAGCTTTAGCAAGATTCTTTTTATTATTATATATGTAATTTCTTTTATTAATATTTTTGAATCTAACTAAAATAGAACTTTTGATTACTTCATTTTTATTATCTTTTTTAACTAGTTGTCTTGCTGACTCAATATCTTCCTCACACAACAGAGGGTCAACTTTTTTCATGACCTTCATTGCAACATCAACTACATTTTCATTCTTCATAAAAGGCACCCCACTGATTTCGACATTCCTACTTTTTAAATTTCTTTTAATGTAGTCAAGTTGTAGGCTTGAATTACTGACCTCCTTCTTCATTTCTTTCAATTGAACATTTAATCTCTCATTATCTAACTTAACAAATTTTACCTCCTTTTTGATATTTTCATTCTCTTTTTTTACATCTTCAAACTGTTTGTTTAGAAAAATAAGTGACTTTTTCATGGAGTCTATTACCTCTGCCTGATTTGCGAAGTTTCCCTTAATTTCCTGCATTTCATTAAAAAGTGCATTAGTTGATTTTTTTTGGACTTCAGTTAATTTTTCTATCATCTTCTTTAATGTTGAGCAATTCACTTTCTCAGGCCTCACCGAGCCATTTTAATTAATTTATTTAATTTTTTAACTAACTCCTGTCTTATTCAAATAGAATACAAAAAAAACGTTTTAAATTTAAATAATAAACAATGAACTTTACCGCAAGATCAACAACAACAGCATCCGAGACAATCCTACGACCGGTTTCGTCCTTATTAGGACTCATCAGGCAGGAATAGTCGCGAGAAACCGCTATTGTGATCTTAAACAAGCAGGCTTAAGTACAAAGTACTGAAGCAACCGTTTGTGGGTAAAGTTGAAAAAATGACACAGCTAAATCATTCACAGCCCAATCATTCACGTCTCAGACATTGTCAGCTTGTTGTGAGATTATAGTCTGCGCTCGTTTGATCAGTTTTAGCCAGTATTTATTTCAGCCATCATCAACGAAGTTGAGATGTTTTATGCAATCGATAATAAACAATGAACTTTACCGCAAGATCAAAAACAACAGCATCCGAGACAATCCTACGACCGGGTTCGTCCTTATTAGGACTCATCAGGCAGGAATAGTCGCGGTTAATTTTATGAATATTTTAACCAAAAATCGAATTAACTTAAATTATGTACGATAAACAATGTTTATTACAAGTATCTCGTCTTAAATAGACGATTTTGACGTCAAAAGGAGTTATAATACTTTAAAATTAGTATTCCTAACTGAAAAGTTTTTTATATATAGCTGTACGAAATATTACAAAAATATTATAACGATATTTAAAATAATTCAAATAGTTTACGACAAAAGAGGGTTTAATAGAAGTATTTTGTTTAAAAAAGCCTATTAAACGTCTATAGTACTTTTAATATGTTTAAAGTCAGATTACCAACCAAAGACGTTTACTTAATTACCTTTACGAAGTTTTACAAGAATATTGTAACTAAAAATCAAAATAACTCAAATAGTGTACAATAAATAATGTTTATCGCAAATTTTTCGTCTTTAACAGCCGATTTAGACGTCAAAAGGAATTATAATACTTTATAACTAATACTGTTAACCGAAGAGGTTTCTTTAATTAGCAGTATAATATATTACAAGAAAATTAATACCTAATAATCGAAATAATTTAAATAATGTACGATAAAAAAAAAGGTTTAGTATAAGTATTTAGTTTAAAACAGCCTATTATAACGTCTAGAGTACTTTTAATATGTTTAAAGTTAGATTACTAATTAAAAACGTTTATTAAATTATCTGTACGAAAAATAACAAGAAAATTATAACCAAACAATTCAAATAACGTACGATAAAAAAGGTTTGCTTCAACTATTTTGTTTTAAACAGCATATTATAACGTCAATAGTTAATTTTATATGTTTAAAATGATTTTTCTAAATTAGAAGGTTTATTAAATTAGCTGTAGAAACTATTAGAAGAATACTATTACAAAAAACAAAATAATTCAAATAAAGTACAATTAACAATGTTTATAACAAGTATTTTGTCTTAAACAGCTGATTTCGACTTAAAAAAGTTTTAATACTTTAAAACTAATAATCCTAATCATGAAGGTTTTTTTAAATTAGCGGTACGAAATATTACAAAAATATTATTACCGAAATTTAGAATAATTTAAATAGTGTACAAAAAAAAAAGGTTATTACAAGTATTTGTTTTAAACAATTTATTACGACGTCAAAAGATTTTTTTTTAATTATAATTCTGAAAAAAGAGGGTTACTAAATTTACTCTACAAAATATTAGAAGAAAACTATAACAGAAATCAAAATATTTTAAATAGTGTAAAATAAACAATTTTTCTTAAAATTATTTCCTGTTAAACAGCCGATATCTTATCCGAAAAGGTTATTAAATTATCTCTACTAAATATTACAAGAATATTTTAAACAAAAAACAAAATCATTTAAATAGTGTACGATATAAAAGGTTATTACAAGTATTTCAGTTTAAACAGCCTATCACAATCTCATTGGTATTTTTTATAAATTTAAAATTATATTTCAAATGAAAAGGTTTATTAAACTAACTGTACAAAATATTAGAAGAATACTACATACTACAAAAATCGAAATAATTAGAATAATGTACGTTAAAAAATGTTTATTATATTTATTTCGTCTTTAAAATTCGATTTTGACGTCAAAATTAGGTTTAAGATTTCAAAACTAATATTTTCACCCGAAAAAGTTTACTAAATTAGATGTACGAAATATTACTTGAATATTATTACCAAAAACCGAAATAATTCAAATAGTTTAATATAAACAATGTTTATCAATGTGTTTCGTCTTAAACAACCTATTGTGACGTCAAAAGGAGTTTTAATATTTTAAAACAAATATTCATAACAGAAGAGGTTTATTTATTTAGCTGTACAAAATAATAGTTGAACACTATTACAAAAATCGATATAATTCAAAAAGTGTACGATCAACAATGTTTATTAAAAGTATTTCGTCTTAGACAGCCGATTTTGACGTCAAAATGAATTGTAATACTTTAAAACTAATTTTCCTAACCGAAAAGAGTTATTAAATTAGCTGTACGAAATATTACAAGAATATTGTTACCAAAATTCGAAATGATTCCATTAGTGTACGCTAAAAAAAGGTTATTACAAGTATTTCGGTTTCAACAGCGTATTACAACGCTAATAGTATTTTTTATATGTTTAAAGTTAAATTCCTAAAAGAAGAGGTTTATTAAGTTAGCTATTTAAAATATTAGAACAATATTATTACAAAAATTCGAAAAGTTAAAAAGGTGTACGATAAAAATGCCTATAACATGGTTTTCGTCTTAAACAGCCAATTTTGACATCAAAACAGTTTGAATACTTTAAAATTAATATTCCCAACCACAGAGGTTTATTCAACTAGCTGTATAAATTGTTCCAAGAAAATTGTTACAAATAATCGGCATAAATTAAAAATTGTACAGTAATCAATGTTTATTACAAGTATTTCGTCTTAATCAGTCGATTTTGACGTAAAAGTAGTTTTAATATTTTAAAACTAACATTCCTAACCAAATATGTTTATTAAATTAGCTTTACTAAATATTAATAGAATATTATTACAATAAATCGAAATGATTCAAATAGTGTACGAAAAAAAAGGGTTACTAAAACTATTTCGTTTTAAACAGCCTATTATAACGTCAGTAGTATTTTTATATGTGTAAAGTTAGATTCCTAAATGAAGACGTTTAACAAATTAACTGTAAAAATATTAGAAGAATACTTATACAAAATCGAAATAATTCAAAGCGTGTACGATAACCATTGTTTACTAGTTCTGTTACGTCTTAAATAGCCGATTTTGACGTCCTAAGGTGTTGTAATATCAAAACTTCTTTTCCTAACCGAAAAGATTTGTTAAATTAGCTAGACGAAAAATTACAAGAATATTATTATAAAATTCGAAATAATTCAAATTGTGTACGATAAAAAAGGGTTATTACAAATATTTCGTTTTGAACAGCCTTTTATAAAGTCAATAGTATTTTTCATATGTTTAAAGTCATATTCCTATAAAAGGAGGTTTGTTAAATTAGCTGTACAAAATATTAGAAGAAAACCATAACAAAAAATCAAAACAATTCAATTAGTGTACAACAAACAATGTTTATAGCAAGTATTTTCTTTTTTACAGCCGATTTTGACGTAAAAGGAGTTTTAATACTTTAAAATCTAAAAATCCTAACCATAAAGGTTTGTTAAATTAGCTGTACGAAATTCTACAAAAGTATTATTACCAAAAATCGAAATAATTCAATTAATGGGCGATAAAAAAGGGTTATTACTAGTACTTCCTTTTAAACCACTTATTACAACTCTAATAGTATTTTTTTGTTTAAAATATATTTCTAAATGAAGAGGTTTATTAAAATTGCTGAAAAAAACATTAAAAGAAAACTATAACAATTATTTAATTGTTTCAATACTGTACGATAAACAATGAACCTTGAGATTATTTCCTCTTAAACAGTTGATTTTGACGTACAAGGTGTTTAAATACTTTAAAATTAATATTTCTAATCTTAGGTGTTTATTAAATTAGCTTTAAGAATTTTTACAAGAAATTTTATACCAAAATTTGATATAATTCAAATTGTGTACGCTAAAAAAGGGTTATTACAAGTATTTCGTTTGAACTGTCTGTTATAACGTAAAAACATGTTTTATATATTTAAAGTTTTATTACTAAATGAAGACATTTATTGAATTAGCTGTACAAAATATTAGACGAAGACTTTTATAAAAAATCGAAAAAGTTCAAATAGTGTACGATAAAAAAAGTTTTACAAGTATTTCCTCTTAAACAACCAACATTGATGTCATAAGGAGTTTTAACACTTTAAAACTAACATTCCCAACCAAAGAGGTTTTATAAATCAGCTTTACGAAATATTACTAGAACATTATTATCAGAAATCGAAATATCTCAAATAGTGTACGATAAAAAAGGGTGGTTACAAATATTTCGTTTTGAACAGCCTTTTATAACGTTAATAGTATTTTTTATAAAAAAAGGGTTGATCATGCCAATTCGATCATCAGACCACAAGTTTCGGTAGACTGAGACCGGTTTCGTCCTTATTAGGACTCATCAGTCAGTCACAACCGAAAAACTTGTAGTCGTCAATCTACAAACGGTTTATCATGCTTTCGCATGAAGCAACCATTTGCTGGCAATGATTAGTGATGTCAGCATTGTCTTTGCCGTGCAACGTTTAAAACATTGTCCACTAGGCAAGACATCTGGTACGCTCGTTTTAGTACAATCAACAAAATCGGCGAAAGTCTGCAGAACAAGTCCGGACTTTCGTTTACCGTGAGACAAGCTCAAATTTAACAAAAGGGTTGATCATGCCAATTCGATCATCAGACCACAAGTTTCGGTAGACTGAGACCGGTTTCGTCCTTATTAGGACTCATCAGTCAGTCACAACCGGTCTCAGTCTACCGAAACTTGTGGTCTGATGATCGAATTGGCATGATCAACCCTTTTGTTAAATTTGAGCTTGTCTCACGACAAACGAAAGTCCGGACTTGTTCTGCAGACTTTCGCCGATTTTGTTGATTGTACTAAAACGAGCGTACCAGATGTCTTGCCTAGTGGACAATGTTTTAAACGTTGCACGGCAAAGACAATGCTGACGTCACTAATCATTGCCAGCAAATGGTTGCTTCATGCGAAAGCATGATAAACCGTTTGTAGATTGACGACTACAAGTTTTTCGGTTGTGACTGACTGATGAGTCCTAATAAGGACGAAACCGGTCTCAGTCTACCGAAACTTGTGGTCTGATGATCGAATTGGCATGATCAACCCTTTTGTTAAATTTGAGCTTGTCTCACGGCAAACGAAAGTCCGGACTTGTTCTGCAGACTTTCGCCGATTTTGTTGATTGTACTAAAACGAGCGTACCAGATGTCTTGCCTAGTGGACAATGTTTTAAACGTTGCACGGCAAAGACAATGCTGACGTCACTAATCATTGCCAGCAAATGGTTGCTTCATGCGAAAGCATGATAAACCGTTTGTAGATTGACGACTACAAGTTTTTCGGTTGTGACTGACTGATGAGTCCTAATAAGGACGAAACCGGTCTCAGTCTACCGAAACTTGTGGTCTGATGATCGAATTGGCATGATCAACCCTTTTGTTAAATTTGAGCTTGTCTCACGGCAAACGAAAGTCCGGACTTGTTCTGCAGACTTTCGCCGATTTTGTTGATTGTACTAAAACGAGCGTACCAGATGTCTTGCCTAGTGGACAATGTTTTAAACGTTGCACGGCAAAGACAATGCTGACGTCACTAATCATTGCCAGCAAATGGTTGCTTCATGCGAAAGCATGATAAACCGTTTGTAGATTGACGACTACAAGTTTTTCGGTTGTGACTGACTGATGAGTCCTAATAAGGACGAAACCGGTCTCAGTCTACCGAAACTTGTGGTCTGATGATCGAATTGGCATGATCAACCCTTTTGTTAAATTTGAGCTTGTCTCACGGCAAACGAAAGTCCGGACTTGTTCTGCAGACTTTCGCCGATTTTGTTGAGTATTTTTTATATGTTTAATGTCATATTCCTATAAAAGGAGGTTTATTAAATTAGTTGTACGAGATATTAAAAGAAAACTATAACGAAAAAAATCGAAATAATTCAATTAGTTTACAATAAATAAGGTTTATAGCAAGTTTTTCCTCTTAAACAGCCAACTTCTACGTTAAAGGAGTTTTAATACTTCTTAAACTGATAATCCTACTCATAGTGGTTTGTTATATTAGCAGTATGAAATTCTACATAGTATTTTTATCAAAAATCGAAATAATTCTAAGAGTGTACGATAGACATTGTTTAATACAATTATTTATCTTAAACAACCGATTTTGAAGTCATAATGAGTTTAAATACTTTAAAACTATTATTCCTAACCAAAAATATTTATTAAATTAGCTGTACAATATAGTACAAGAATATTAGTACTAAAATTCGAAATAATTCAAACAGTGTACGATGAAAAAGGGTTATTAGAAATATTTCGTTTTAAACAGCTTATTATAACGTTGATAGTATTTTTTGTATGTTTAAAGTCATATTCCTGAGAAAAGAGGTTTATTTAATTAGATGTAGGAGATATTAGAAGAATACTATCACAAAAAAGCGATATAATTAAAATAGTGTACAATAAAAAAGGATTATTACAAGTATTTCGTTTTAAACAGCCTTTTAACACGCTAATATAATATTTTAAATGTTTAGGTTATATTCTAAAATGAAAAGTTTTATTAAACTACTTGTAAAAGTATTAGAATAATACTATTATAATAAATCGAAATAATTTAAATAGTGTACAATAAACTATGTTTATTACGTGTATTTCGTCTTAAACAGCCGATTCTGACGTCAGGAGGAGTTTTAATAATTTGAAATTTATATTCCTAGCTGAAGAGGTTTATTAAATTAGCTGTATAAAGAATCACTAGAACTTTATTACCAAAAATCGAAATAATTCAAATAATGAACGATCAACAATGTTTAATACATATATTTCGTCTTAAACAGCCGATTATAACGTCAAATAGAGTTTAAATCTTTAAAAACTTATATTGCTAAACAAAAGTCCTATTGCTTATATTGCTTAAAGAAGTCTGTTGATTATTTAACACACAGAAACATTAGTTTGCACAATAAAGGAAGATTACTTTATAATTAATTTTTTTGGATCTTTTGAAGCAAACAAATAAATATATATTTCAAACAGTTACTACTAAAAATCGTAATAATTCAAATTGTTTACGATAAATAATAGTCATTACAAATATTTTGTAGTAAAAAGCCGATTTTAACGTCAGAATAGGCTCTTTAAGACGAAATACTTGTAATAACCATTATTCATCATGCACTATTTGAATTACTTTGATTTTTGTATTAGATTCTACTAATATTTCGTAGAGTTAGTTTTAATAAACCTTTTAATGCTAAACATAAGTTTTTAAATATAAAATAAACTACTAATGAGGTTATATTCAGCTGTTTAAGGCAAAATACTTGAAATACTCCATTTTTATCGTACATTAGTTAAATAATTTCGATTTTTTGTAATAGTAATCTTTAAATATTTCGGACAATTAATCTAATAAAACTGTTAACTTTAGAATAAAATTTAAAAATTATAAAAATTACTATTGACAACATAACAGGCTGTTTAAAACAAAATACTTGTAGTAACCCTAATTTAACGTACATTATTTAAATTATTTTGTTTTTTGTAATATTATTCTTTTAACAATTCGTTAAAATAATTTATAAACCTCTACTATTGACGTCAAAATCAGCTGTTTAAGACCAAACACTTGTTATAAACATTGTTTATCGAAGACTATTAGAATTATATCAATTTTTTGTAAAGTTTTCTTCTAATATTTCGTATAGTTAATCTAATAAAACTCTTTATTTAAGATAATAACTTTTTAGATATAAAAAAATATTTTTACATTATAATATGCTGTTTAAAACAAAATACTTGTAATAACCCTTTTTTCTCGTACACTTTTAAATTATTTTAAATTTAGTAATATTACTTTTGTAACACTTCGTACAGCTAATTGAATAGAATTTTTCATTTGGGAATATAAGTTTCAATGTATAAAACTGCTATTGAGGTCAAAATCGGTTGTTTAAATATTTCTAATTTTCATAATAGAATTCTACTAATATTTCGCAAAACCAATTAAATAAAAAAAATAATTTTGGAGTATGAGTTTCAAAGTTTAAAAGTTACTTTTAACGTCAAAATCGGCTGTTTTAGACTCAATAATTATAATGACCCTTTTTTATCGTTCATTATTTGAACGATTTCGATTTTTCGTAATATTATTCTTGTAATTTTTTTAGAGCTAATTTGATAAACCAATTGATTTCAGAATATAAATTTTAAAGTATAAAAAATATATAGACGTCAAAATCGGCTGTTTTCTCTTTCTACTAATATTTCGTAGAGGTAATTTTAATAGTTCTTTAAATGTTCAATATAACTTTCCATATATAAAAAAACTATTATTTACATTATAATCGGCTGTTTAAGTAATCGGCGGTAATATTTGTAATAACCAATGTTGATCGTACACTATGAGAATTATTTTGATTTTTCGTAATTGAATTCTATTATTATTTCAAAAAGTTATTCTAATAAATATTTTATATTGAGAATATAAGTTCCAAAATTAAAAATACTATTGAAGTTATAATCGGCTGTTTAAGACGCGATAATTGTAAAAAGCATTGTTTATTGTACACTACTCAAATTATTGTGTTTAATCTAATAATATCCTTCTATCATTTCATACAACTAATTTAATAAACCTTTTCATTCAGGAGTATAAGTTTTAAAACATAAAGACTACAATTGACGTCAATATCTGCTGTTTAAGACGAAATACTTGTTATTCTTATTCTTATTTGTTATTTCTTTACGTTGTTTATTCTACACTATTTGAACTATTTTAATTTTTGTTATATAATTCTTCTAATATTTCTAACAGTAAATATAATAAACCACTTAATTTTCTAGACTGAGTTTTTAAGTATAAAAACTACGATTGACGTCAAAATCAAACTCTAAATATTAACACTAAATAATTTTAACAATCAATGTTTATCGTATACTACCTAAATTAATTTGATATCTCGTAATAATATTTTGTAATATTTCGTGAAGCTAATTTAATAAACTAATTATTTTCGGAATATAAGTTTAAAAGTATAAAAACTACTATTGACGTCAAAACCGGCTATTTAGAACGAATTACTTGTAACAACCCGTTCTTATTGTACATTATTTGAATTAATTTGATCTCGTAATAATACTCTTGTAATACTTCGTATAGCTAATTTAATTAACCAACTAATTTTAGAATATATGTTTCAGAGTATGAAAAAAACAATTGATTTGAAAATCGGCTGTTTAGACAAAATACTTGTAAAAACCCTTTTTTATCGTACACTATTTGAACTATTTTGATTTTTTGTAATAATATTAATTTAATTTTTTGTACAGCTAATCAACTAAACCTTTTTATCTCGGAACATAAGTTTTATGTATAAAAACTAGTATTGACGTCAAAATTGGCTGTTTAAGACGAAAAGTTTGTAATAAACAATGTTTATCGTATACACTTTGAAATATTTAGGTTTTTTGTAATAGTTTACTTCTAATAATTTGTACAGTCAATAAACTAAAATTTTAGTTCCAGAATTAACTTTAAAATTAACAAAATACTATTGAGATTAAAATAGGCTGTTTAAGACAAAATTCTTGTAATAGCGCTCTTTTGTTATACACTGTTTATAGTCTTTTAATTTTTGTAGTAATATTCTAAAAATATTTTGTCCAGTTTATTTAATAAACCTATTCATTTAGGAATATAAATTTTAAAGCATAAAAACTTTTCTAGACGTTTATATTGGCTGTTGACGACTAAATACTTGTAATAACCATTGTTACATTTTTTGAATAATTTTAATAATTTTTAATTTTATTTCTAATATATTTCGTAAAGTTAATCTAATAAACCTCTTAATTTTGGAATATAAGTTTTTAAGTAAAAAAACTACCATTGACATATTGACATCGAAATTGGCTGTTTAAGACTAAATAATTATAACAAACTTATTTTATTGTACATTACTTGAATTTATTTGATTTTTTGTAATAGTATTCTTGAAATGTTTTGTAAAGCTAGTTTAATAAAGATTTTAATTTCGTAACATAAGTTTCAAAATATAAAATCTACTATTGACTTCAAAATCGGTTGTTTAAGACGAAATAATTCTAATAACAATTATTAATCGTGCAATATAAGAATTTTTTTGATTTTTCGTAATAGAATTCTACTAATTTTTCGTACAGTTACTCTCTTAAAAGCTTAATTTTATAACAAAAGTTATAAACTATAAAAACTACTATTGACGCCAAAATCGCCTGTTTAAAACAAATAATTATAATAATCCTTTTTATTGTACATTGCTTGATTTAATTCGATTTTTCGTAATAATAGCCTTGCAATATTTCGTAGAGCTAATTTAATTAAACAAATAAATTTTGGTATATAAGTTTTAAAGCATAAAAACTAGCATTGACGTTAAAATCGGCTGTTTAGGACTAAATACTTGTAATAACCATTATTTATTCTACACTATTTTCATTATTTTGATTATTATACTCTAATTCTTATATTATCATGTACAGTTAATCTAATAATCCTATTTATTTTGTTGAATTAGTTTTAAAGTATAAAAACAAGTATTGACGTCAAAATCGGATGTTTAACACTGAAATATTATAACAACCCATTTTTATCGTCCACTATTTGAATTATTTTGATTTTTCGTAATAGAATACTAATGATATTTCGTACAGTAAATTTTTAAAAACCTTTTAAGTTTCGAATATTACTTTAAAAATATGAAAAATACTATTGAAGTAATGTTAAGCTAATTAAAACGAACTACTTGTAATAACCCTTTCGAATGTACATTATTTGAATATTCCGATATTTTGTAATTTTATTCTTCGAATATTTCGTACAGTTAATGTATTAAACCTCTAGAATTCATATTATAATTTTTTAAGTATAAAAACTCCTTTTAATTTCAAAATCAACTGTTTAATCTAAATGTTTATAGCAATCCTTTTTTATCGTACATTATTTGTACTAAATGAATTTCATAATAATATCTTTGTAGTAATTTGTTGTGCAAATATAATAAACCAATTTATTTAGAAATATAAGTTTAAAACCATAAAAACTGCTATTGACGTTAATTTCGGCTGTTTAAGACTAAACACTTAAACAATCATTGTTAGTTCTATACTATTTGAACTCTTTCAATTTTTCTAATATAATTTTTCTAATATTTTGTACAGTTAATCTAATAAACCGCACAATTTTGTTGAATAAAATTTAAAGTATAAAAACTACTATTGATGTCGAAATCGGGTGTTAAACATTAAGAAATTATAACAACCTCTTTTTCTCGTACATTATTTGAATTAACTTTATTTTTGTAACAATATTATTGTAATTATTCGTGAAGCTAATTTAATAAACCAATAAATTTCGGAACATAAGTCTAAAAGTATCAAACCTTCTATTGAAGTCAAAATCAGCTGTATAAGACGGAATACTTGTAATAACTCTTTTTTATCGTACACTATTTGATATATTTCGACTTTCTAAATAGTATTATTATAATTTTTTGAACAGTTAACCAAATAAAACTCTCAATACTTGAATATAGCTTTAAAAATATAAAAACTACTATTGAAGTTCTTATAGGCTGTTTAAAACGTAATACTTATTATAACCATTTTTTTAGTACATCACTTAATTTATTTAAATTTTTTTAATCAAATTATTTTAATTTTTCGTACAGCTAATTTAATAAACCTCTTCTTTTAGGAATACAAGTTTTTAAGTATAAAAACTACTATAGACGTAAAAACTGGCTGATTATGACTAAATACTTGTAATGACCATTGTTATCTCACATTACTTGAATTATATCGACTTTTTGTTATAATATTTTTGCAATATTTCGTAAAGCTAATTTAATTACACAAATAATTTTGGTATATAAGTTTTAAAGTATAAAAACTACTATTGACGTCATAATCGGCTGTTTAACACTAAAAATTTATAACAACCCATTTTAATTGTACATCATTTGAATTAATTCGATTTTTCGTAATAACATACTTGTAATATTTCGTGAACCTAGTTTAATAAACCAATTTATTTCCGATTGTAAGTATAGAACTTTAAAAATTACTACTGATGTCAAAATCGACTGTTTAAGACGAAATACTTAAAATAAAAATATTCATCGTGCAATATTAGAATTGTTTTGATTTTTATAATAGAATTCTATTAATATTTCATACAGTTAATCTATTAAACTCTTATATTTTGAAATATTAGTTAACGAATATGAAAAATACTATTGACGTTATAATAGGCTGTAAAAAACGAAATACTTGTAATAACTCATTTTTATCGTTCACTATTTAATTTTTTTCGTTTTTTGTAATAATATGTTGTAATGTTTTGTACAGTTGATCTTTCAATCATCTGAATTTTGTAGTATAAGTTTAAAAGTATAAAAACTGCTATTAATGTCAGAATCAGCTATTTAATAAAGACTAAATAATTATAATAGCTTTTTTTTTATCGTACATTATAAAAGAGTTCTACTAATATTTCGAACAGTTAATCGAATATTTTCAATTGAAGAATATAACTATAAAAATATAAAAAACACTAATGACGTTATAAAAGGCTTCCTAAAACAAATAGTTGTATTAACTCATTTTTGTTGTACACTAATTACATTATTTTGATTTAAAGTGATAATAATCTTGTAATATTTCGTAAAACTAATTAGATAAAGTTTTTCATCTAGAAATATAAGTTTTTAAGTATAAAAAATACTATTGACGTCAAAATCGGCTATTTAAGATAAATACTTGTATTATCATTACTCATCGTTCGTTATTTAAATTATTTTGAATTTTCGTTATAGTATTCTTCTAGTATTTTGTTTAGTTAATCTAATAAAACTCTTATCTTTAACTAAAAATTTAAAAGTATTAAAAGTACTATTGACGTAATAATAGGCTGTTTAAAACTGTTACTTGTAATAACCCTTTTTTATCGTACACTGTTTAAATTATTTCGATTTTTATAAAAATATTCTCGTAAATTTTCGTATGGCTAATTTAATAAACCTAATGATTTAGGAATATAAGTTTCAAAGTATAAAAACTACTATTGATGTCTGATGAAAAAATTGTCTGTTTAAGACGAAAAACTTGTAATAAAAATTGTTTATCATCCACTATTTGAATTTTTTGGATTTTTCTTAATAGTATTCAACTAATGTTTCGTACAGTTAATTTAATAAACCTTTTAAGTTCAGAATACTACTTTAAAAATTTAAAAATACTTTTGACGTAATAATAGGCCGATTAAATAGAACTACTTGTAGTATTCCTTTTTTATCCTACATTATTGGAATTATTTAGATTTTTTACAATTTTTTTCTTCAAATATTCTGTACAGTTATTCTGTTAAACCTCTTAAATTTGGATTACAAGTTTTTAAGTACAGAAACTATTTTTGACGTCAAAATCGACTGTTTAAATCTAAATGATTAAAGCAATCCTTTTTTATCGTATATTACTTAAACTAAATGAATTTCGTAATATTGCTTTTGTAATAATTCGATTTGCTAATTTAATAAACCAATTTATTTAGGAATATAAGTTTTAAAGCATAAAAACTGCTATTGACGTTAAAATTGGCTGTTTTTGACTAAATACTTGTAATGACCATTGTTAATCCTACACTATTTGAACTATTTCGATTTTTGTAATATGATTTGTATAACATTTTGAGTTTATATAATAAACTGCATAATTTTGTTGAGTAAGTTTTAAAGTATCAAAACTACAATTTATGTGAAAATCGGCTGTTTAATAAAAAAAAATATAACAACCCATTTTTCTCGTACATTATTTGAATAAATTCGATTTTTCGTAATAATATTCTTGTAATAATTTGTGAAGCTAATTCGATAATCCATACAATTTCGGAATATAATTCTTTTTAAATAAAAAAGTTTTTTTATTTAACAAAAAAATCTACAAATTTATTAGTACTCGTTATATTGCCTAATTCTTCTTCAGTAGACAATTAGAACTGATTAATTCAAAATTTTCTTGCATAAAAAAGTTTAAAAAAGGATATTAGTACGTAACTATAAAACAAGTTTTAGGTAAACTTTGTTAAAAAAGTCTGTCTTTTAAAAGTTTTTCAAATAGTAAATCTTATTAGTATCTCTAGTTTAAACTCGCAAAAACTAAATGAAATAAAACAAAAAAATATGAAATAAAATCAAATCAAAGGACTAAATGAAATTAAATTGTTTAACTTTGATGTGTTTGATTTAATGTTTTATAATACTTTAAAATTTAAAATCAAAAATAAAATAGTAATAAAAATAGTAATCGAGCTTATTGTTGGTTGAAGTTAAAAAATCAAAAATAAATAGAGTAAATAATCATAATAATTAAGTCGATAAAAGTAGTAGTACGTATAACCTTAACTTGTTAAGTTATTTAGAAATGTATAATCAAAAAACTTTATAAACATTAAAACATGTTAAATAATAGTAACCTAGTCAATTATCTGTAAAGTGGTAATATAGTTTTGTTTATATTTATTGTTGCTTCGAGTTTATTGATCCATTACTTTCTAAAAAATCTAAGTCTGAATAATTTTTAGTGGTGTCTACAAAGATAATTGAAAAAGCTTCTTTTAAATCTTTTTTTGATGTTTTGTGTTTTTTGGCTTAATATCTTTTAAGTGCTGCTCTATCACTAACACCATCTGTGGTTGTACTCTTCAAGATGTGTTTGTGAGAGCACCATCTTTGCGAAAAGGACGTGATTGTCTTGGCGACATAGAACTTTTCGCATTCACTACATTTCGCCGCATATATCTCAAGTTTTTTGCAATTTAAGTTTTTTTTCAATTTTATCGTTTTTCTGTTTTTTAACTTTACTAAGCTTGTTTTCTTTACCATTGTATCTTTGCAAAGCAAACATTTACCACAAGGGGATGAAATTCCTTCTTCATTATTAACTTCATGAGCTAATTTCTTGTAGTTGGTTAGTAAAGTTGCAATAGTCTGCGATCGTTTGTATGTTATCATCACGTTTTGATTCAGTTGTTTTTCTCTTTCTGTTAATTTAAGCAAGCTTGGAAAGATTGTCGTCCAAATGCTTATGTTTTTGTTACTTTCCTTCGTTCTTTTTGTTGGTGGTCTGAACCGATCTTTCCATTTTTCTGTTTTTTCCAGCATCTCTACAACTAAACCCTCGCAAAAGTATGATTTTATGCACTTAACTTTTAATAGTTTCAAAGCTTCTAAATAGTCACAATCCCGTTCACACAATCTTCTTAATCTTATAGATTCGCTAAATACAATAGATTTGTAAATTAAGCGAGGATGATAAGATCTTCCATAGATGTAAACCCTATTAATAGCGGTAGGCTTTATGTAATTTCTTCATCTATGATGTGATTGACATCTAAAAACTCCAACTCTTTGTTTTTACTTTGGTGAGAAATTTCACGATTCTATAGTTGGCTCCATATTCAAAGGCTAAGATTCATATTCAACACTATTTAAAATATTTTAATTTTTACTTATAGTATCCTTGTAATATTTCGTACAGCTAATCTAATAAATCTTTTCTCTTTGGATTATAAGTTTAAAAAAATAAAAACAATTGTTGACGTCATAATCGGCTGTTTAAGATGAAAATGTTGTATAACCATTATTTATCGTACTCTATTTGAAATATTTTAATTTTTACTGATAGTATCCTTGTAATATTTCGTACAGCTAATCTAATAAATCTTTTCTCTTTGGATTATAAATTTAAAAAAATAAAAACAATTGTTGACGTCATAATCGGCTGTTTAAGATGAAAATGTTGTATAACCATTATTTATCGTACTCTATTTGAAATATTTTAATTTTTACTGATAGTATCCTTGTAATATTTCGTACAGCTAATCTAATAAATCTTTTCTCTTTGGATTATAAATTTAAAAAAATAAAAACAATTGTTGACGTCATAATCGGCTGTTTAAGATGAAAATGTTGTATAACCATTATTTATCGTACTCTATTTGAAATATTTTAATTTTTACTTATAGTATCCTTGTAATATTTCGTACAGCTAATCTAATAAACCTTTTCTCTTTGGATTATAAGTTTAAAAAAATAAAAACAATTGTTGACGTCATAATCGGCTGTTTAAGATGAAAATGTTGTATAACCATTGTTTATCGTACTCTATTTGAAATATTTTAATTTTTACTGATAGTATCCTTGTAATATTTCGTACAGCTAATCTAATAAACTATTTCTCTTTGGATTATAAGTTTAAAAAAATAAAAACAATTGTTGACGTCATAATCGGCTGTTTAAGATGAAAATGTTGTATAACCATTATTTATCGTACTCTATTTGAAATATTTCTATTTTTACTGATAGTATCCTTGTAATATTTCGTACAGCTAATCTAATAAACCTTTTTTCTTTGGATTATAAATTTAAAAAAATAAAAACAATTGTTGACGTCATAATCGGCTGTTTAAGATGAAAATGTTGTATAACCATTATTTATCGTACTCTATTTGAAATATTTCTATTTTTACTGATAGTATCCTTGTAATATTTCGTACAGCTAATCTAATAAACCTTTTCTCTTTGGATTATAAGTTTCAAAAAATAAAAACAATTATTGACGTCATAATCGGCTGTTTAAGATGAAAATTTTGTATAACCATTTTTATCGTACTCTATTTGAAATATTTCTATTTTTACTGATAGTATCCTTGTAATATTTCGTACAGCTAATCTAATAAACCTTTTCTCTTTGGATTATAAGTTTCAAAAAATAAAAACAATTATTGACGTCATAATCGGCTGTTTAAGATGAAAATTTTGTATAACCATTATTTATCGTACTCTATTTGAAATATTTAAATTTTTACTGATAATATCTTTGTAATATTTCGTACAGCTAATCTAATAAACCTTTTCTCTTTGGATTATAAGTTTAAAAAAATAAAAACAATTATTGACGTCAAAATCGGCTGTTTAAGACGAAAATGTTGTATAACCATTATTTATCGTACACTATTTGATTTATTTCAATTTCTACTGATAATATCCTTGTAATATTTCGCACAGCTAATCTAATAAACCTGTATTCTTTGGATTATAAGTTTCAATAAATAAAAACAAACACTATAAAAAAAAACCAGTCGACCTCTTGACCTTCGTAGAAAAATCGACTAAGTTTTTGTTTTGTATATTCAACTAACTGTTTTAATACAATGTAATTATTTTAACCTTATAATAAATGTACTTTGTATTTAACTGTTAAATAAATTAAGTACTTTTTTTGTTGTTGTACTTTTATTAGTATTCAACGAAAAAAAAAAAAAAAACAATAAGCGAAACTAATTAAATTTATTCTAATCATAAACTTGTTTTAATTTCTAAAAAAGATAGAAAAACTGTATTGATCAAAAAACATTCTACACAGAATATTAAAAAGAAAGTTAAATGATGTCATTACGTCGTATCACAATTTCATTGTGACTTATCACCATCTTACATAAATTTACATAATGAGCAACTCCAATACAATTTTAAGTCTTTAATTTGTTTAAACTGTTCTGGCAGCATTTTAAGGCAGCACTTGTGGTACCATTTTAGGCAGTTGTCGCATTGTACCTATAAATTGCTTGTCTAAATAACTTGATATTGACTTTTATTAGGTTTTATTTTAAAACGAAAATCAACTAAGCATAAAAATGTAAACAGCTTACCCAATCACAATTATCTTCTTTACATTTCCTATAACTTGGAGTATGCATAAAGCATTTGTGGTAGATAGTTGTGTTTATGACTAAAAATAAAAATAATTTAGTTTATATGAGTGTTATGTATTACAAGCTAAGTATATATGTTAAACTATAAAAATAAAAAACTAAGTAACTTCGTAGTAAAAAGTAATTTTACCTCCTTCATTTATTAACCAAGTTGCCACTTCAAGCCTTTTTTCATGATTTTTCATTGGATCAGTTGTTAGCTGTATTGATAGTGGAAGCTGTGGATAAGTGAGAAATACTTCTTCTGCAGCCTGTTTATTAAATTTATTACTAAAAGAATCTTACTTTTTTATTAAATTAAGTCATACGCTGTCATCTATAATTTTGTTTACATGTTATTTATATATTATACTTGTACCTCAACTACATGAAGCCCACAGCTAACTCCGTCTTTCTGCTCATTATGGTTTATTGATATAGCTTTGAATGTATTTACTGTTTTTAACAACTTTTCTTTGTTTTCAAGATGATTTCTAGATAAACAAGAAAAAATGAAACTAATTTTAACACTATAAAGATATTGTAAAAAAGTATTTTTAGGCTGTAAACAAAAACAAAAAAATCACACTGCTTAAATACAACACAATACAAACTTGATACTAAATAAAAGCCTTCATTATATGAGCACCGCAAACGTGAACGATAACTTTATCGTTTCTGTACTCACCTTTGTAACATCTGTTAAAGAATTAAAGATAAATAAGTTTATAAAAGTAGTTTTACAACAGTTACTAACCTTAATAAATAGTCATCTAATGACTCTGTGTTCATAACATTTAATACTGAATGTATGAACACGTAACTAAAGTCTGTTTCAATTTTATATGGCAGCAGCTTTGAAAATTTTTTAATATTGTATGGCCATTTTCTTAAAAATCCTGAAACATCTGGCACTGTGTGACCGTTGCTTAGCATTTCGGCTACTGGCAAAGATGGTCTGCCTCTTCCAGCGCCAGGCAATACTATGGCGTAGTAAAAAAAATTTCCCTTCATTTTTGATGGTTTTTTTACAACACCACCCGTGGCGTCTATGTATAAGCTTAGGTTTTCTGACTTTAGATGGTGTTTCAGAATCTTGATACCTAGAAAAAAAACATTTGAATTTAACCTTTTACTGTTAAAGATAGTGTTATACTTTAATAATGACTTATTTTTAATACCTTTTTCTGTAAACATGTACATTCCGAAAGTTTTTTTGTTTAACTGTTGAATATATCCCTTCAGAATTTTACTCGAGTTGTCATTTCTCTCAAAAAACTCTTTAGTTGCTTCAACTAAATCAAACCAGTCGTAGTGTTTACTTTTTTGTTGCTCAGACAAGATTTGACTTAGTTGCCAATTGTGTATACTAAAAAATGTCAGAACAGTTAAAAAAATATGTATAAATTTATATAACTTAATATAAAAATAATATTTTTAAGTACTAATGTGTTTTAATAACCGAGCAGTGGAGTTACCACCACAAAGCTGTTCCTCTACTCCCTCTACACGAACGCTGTCTTCTACAACTTGTCGTTGCGTTTGGCCTTTGTTAGTTACTTTTTCAGCGACACGTCTTCGTTTACTCTTATTTAAGAGTCTCGAATGAGACTCTTCAACCTGATGTGATATTTTTCCTTTATAGGTGTAAACACATTCAATGTAGGTTTTACCATCAATTTTTCTGTGCAAATATACAACTGCTTAATAAAGTATTAAAAAAATAATAAAGAAAAAACAAAAACTTACAACTTTCTCATTGTGAATGTGTGATTTGTTTTGCAGCTTGAATGTTTGCAACGAGCCGTTGCTCTAAAAAATGTCATTTTTCTTTTTCTTGAATTTTCTACTTTTGTATGTTTATATTTAAAAACTAGAACACAATACGGGTTGTGCTTAACTATAAAACTATCAAAAACAATGTTGCACCAATCTTTCTTTACATTATTAATTTTAAAATTGAAAAACTTTTTTACTTCATCTTTAGAAACTGACCATTTTTTGATATTATCAATGGCCCTAAGATTTTTAAAGCTTAAAGATAAATTTTCTATGTTTTCCTGCTCTTTTTCACTTTCGCTTGTTGTAGTTAGATTTTCAGATACAGAAGTGTTTTGATAATCTGAAGAATTATCATCACTAGATTGGCTATTTTAAATTTCCTCTAGTTTAGTACTTACCATTTAAATATCATTGTTGCTTTCTATTCTACAAAAGCTTTTTTTGTTTGAAAACTTGTCTATTTCATTTGTATTGTTAAGTTTACTTTCTTGTTCAACTAGCTCACATTCTCTAATATTCATAGAATCATTTTTAACATACTTTATACCTTCTACTACTTTGCTACCAGCTACAGAATTTGTTTCTCTTTTTTTTTCTGATAAACTTCTTTTGTTAAACTATCTTTGTTGTTTTTCCATATAATCTTGAGACATTTAACATAGTCATATTTTAGCTTTTTTGTCCATGTTCGATTTTTGTAAACGTTATTCAAATACAAATTAAAAGCGTCATTCTCATTTACTTTCAAATTTTCTAAAAACATTGCTTCTATTGCAGCATCAACAAATATAGACCTGTTAGACTTAATAAGTCTAGATATAGGTGAATTTTTTTTCATTTTTGTTACTTAAGACAGGTAAGTATTTGATAGATATAACTTTTATGTAACATTTAGTTTATGGTAAACCGGAAATATTAGTATTTCTATAATGACGTAATAAAAAAAAAAATTTACTAAAATAGTTAAGAAAATAACTTTTTGTACTATACATAAAATGGCACATTACTTTCAAATGAACTACAACATTACTTTTACTTTGGTTTTCTTAAGACTAAATAAATACAAATTAAATAGTACAAAATAAATAGTACAAATTGTTTTATATGAGTTTTGTTCAATAATGTTAAACCAAAGGTTACTACATGGAACCGGATCTAGTTTCAACCATATTTTTTTTTTACTTAGACTTAAAATCCGTCCTTAAAACTAAGTTTATATCTAAAGTTCCTGGAAATCCGTCTAATATAAATTGGTCTATAACCTAAACTCGTAAGAGAAAGGTGATAAACTTTTATATCAGTTAGTTATATTAAAGAATAAGTTTAGAAACTTTTAAGCGAGATGTTTAAAATAGTGTACAATAAACAATGGTTATACAACATTTTCGTCTTAAACAGCCGATTATGACGTCAATAATTGTTTTTATTTTTTGAAACTTAAAATCCAAAGAGAAAAGGTTTATTAGATTAGCTGTACGAAATATTACAAGGATACTATCAGTAAAAACAGAAATATTTCAAATAGAGTACGATAAATAATGGTTATACAACATTTTCATCTTAAATAGCCGATTATGACGTCAATAATTGTTTTTATTTTTTGAAACTTATAATCCAAAGAGAAATAGTTTATTAGATTAGCTGTACGAAATATTACAAGGATACTATTAGTAAAAATAGAAATATTTCAAATAGAGTACAATAAATAATGGTTATACAACATTTTCATCTTAAACAGCCGATTATGACGTCAATAATTGTTTTTATTTTTCGAAACTTATAATCCAAAGAAAAAAGGTTTATTAGATTAGCTGTACGAAATATTACAAGGATATTATCAGTAAAAATTAAAATATTTCAAATAGAGTACGATAAATAATGGTTATACAACATTTTCATCTTAAACAGCCGATTATGACGTCAATAATTGTTTTTATTTTTTGAAATTTATAATCCAAAGAGAAATAGTTTATTAGATTAGCTGTACGAAATATTACAAGGATATTATAAGTAAAAATTAAAATATTTCAAATAGAGTACGATAAATAATGGTTATACAACATTTTCATCTTAAACAACCGATTATGACGTCAATAATTGTTTTTATTTTTCGAAACTTATAATCCAAAGAGAAAAGGTTTATTAGATTAGCTGTATGAAATATTACAAGGATACTATCAGTAAAAATAGAAATATTTCAAATAGAGTACGATAAATAATGGTTATACAACATTTTCATCTTAAACAGCCGATTATGACGTCAATAATTGTTTTTTTTTTGAAACTTATAATCCAAAGAAAAAAGGTTTATTAGATTAGCTGTACGAAATATTACAAGAATACTATCAGTAAAAATTAAAATATTTCAAATAGAGTACGATAAATAATGGTTGTACAACATTTTCATGTTAAATAGCCGATTATGACGTCAATAATTGTTTTTATTTTTTGAAACTTATAATCCAAAGAGAAATAGTTTATTAGATTAGCTGTACGAAATATTACAAGGATACTATCAGTAAAAATAGAAATATTTCAAATAGAGTACGATAAATAATGGTTATACAACATTTTCATCTTAAACAGCCGATTATGACGTCAATAATTGTTTTTTTTTTTTGAAACTTATAATCCAAAGAAAAAAGGTTTATTAGATTAGCTGTACGAAATATTACAAGGATATTATAAGTAAAAATTAAAATATTTCAAATAGAGTACGATAAATAATGGTTATACAACATTTTCATCTTAAACAGCCGATTATGACGTCAATAATTGTTTTTATTTTTTGAAATTTATAATCCAAAGAGAAATAGTTTATTAGATTAGCTGTACGAAATATTACAAGGATATTATAAGTAAAAATTAAAATATTTCAAATAGAGTACGATAAATAATGGTTATACAACATTTTCATCTTAAACAACCGATTATGACGTCAATAATTGTTTTTATTTTTCGAAACTTATAATCCAAAGAGAAAAGGTTTATTAGATTAGCTGTACGAAATATTACAAGGATACTATCAGTAAAAATAGAAATATTTCAAATAGAGTACGATAAATAATGGTTATACAACATTTTCATCTTAAACAGCCGATTATGACGTCAATAATTGTTTTTTTTTGAAACTTATAATCCAAAGAAAAAAGGTTTATTAGATTAGCTGTACGAAATATTACAAGAATACTATCAGTAAAAATTAAAATATTTCAAATAGAGTACGATAAATAATGGTTGTACAACATTTTCATGTTAAATAGCCGATTATGACGTCAATAATTGTTTTTATTTTTTGAAACTTATAATCCAAAGAGAAATAGTTTATTAGATTAGCTGTACGAAATATTACAAGGATACTATCAGTAAAAATAGAAATATTTCAAATAGAGTACGATAAATAATGGTTATACAACATTTTCATCTTAAACAGCCGATTATGACGTCAATAATTGTTTTTTTTTTTTGAAACTTATAATCCAAAGAAAAAAGGTTTATTAGATTAGCTGTACGAAATATTACAAGGATATTATAAGTAAAAATTAAAATATTTCAAATAGAGTACGATAAATAATGGTTATACAACATTTTCATCTTAAACAGCCGATTATGACGTCAACAATTGTTTTTATTTTTTTAAACTTATAATCCAAAGAGAAAAGGTTTATTAGATTAGCTGTACGAAATATTACAAGGATACTATCAGTAAAAATAGAAATATTTCAAATAGAGTACGATAAATAATGGTTATACAACATTTTCATCTTAAATAGCCGATTATGACGTCAATAATTGTTTTTTTTTTTTTTGAAACTTATAATCCAAAGAGAAATAGTTTATTATATTAGCTGTACGAAATATTACAAGGATACTATCAGTAAAAATAGAAATATTTCAAATAGAGTACGATAAATAATGGTTATACAACATTTTCATCTTAAATAGCCGATTATGACGTCAATAATTGTTTTTATTTTTCGAAACTTATAATCCAAAGAAAAAAGGTTTATTAGATTAGCTGTACGAAATATTACAAGGATATTATCAGTAAAAATAGAAATATTTCAAATAGAGTACGATAAATAATGGTTATACAACATTTTCATCTTAAACAGCCGATTATGACGTCAACAATTGTTTTTATTTTTTTAAACTGATAATCCAAAGAGAAAAGGTTTATTAGATTAGCTGTACGAAATATTACAAGGATACTATCAGTAAAAATTAAAATATTTCAAATAGTGTTGAATATGAATCTTAGCCTTTGAATATGGAGCCAACTATAGAATTGTAGAAATTTCTCTAAAAATGAGTTTTAAATCACACTTTTATAGTAAGAAGTGTTTGAATCTTTTCTACAGCTTAACGTTTTTTGAAACTAAATCTAAAAATCATATTTGGTAAGACATGTTCAATACAAACTTCAGTAAACTTCATATTTTGTAAAATTTACTTTTGACTAAAATAAAATAAATTTACATCTGAAAAAAAAAAAGTTTTGATAAATTATCAAGATGTTGTAAACTAATGTTATAATTTTTAACTGTTCAAAATACAGATTTAATCGTTTGCTAACAAAAGATCCTAGTGAATCAAGTTCACTTAAATGAAAAAAAGTTATATAGTAATCTTCCTTTATTGTACCAAAATATGTTTCTGTGTGTTAACGAATCAACCCACTTCAACTGGGTTCTGTAGAAAAATAATTACTGTAATGAAAAAATAGAAGCATAGAATGAAGTATCTGTATACATTTTTTCATTAAAATGAAAGCAAAATAATTTCTAAGACTTTTACAGGTTAATAGTTAATGGTAGGTAAAATACTTAATGTTAAATCCGACTGTAAAAAACTTACATAATATTTGTAATTGTTAAGTCTGAATTAGGTAAAGTAAAGTAAACTAAAATACACAACAAAACAACAAATCATTATATAAACAAGCTACTTACTAGAATAGAAAGAATAACTAATTCAAATTTATTTTAACGTTGCCAATGACTGAACAAAATGCATTCAATAATTACGTCACAATATAAATGAACATTAACAAAGCTATTTGATTTGTATTGTAAAGTTACTTAATTTAGTCTATATGTTTAGGAAAGCAGTAAAGCGCTTTAATATGAAAAGCAGTATGTAATCTATTTCGAATAAAAATGAAACAAAAACCATTAACTAGTGAATCACTAAAATTTAACAACAGTAAAGACAATAAAAGTCACAGGAACTTGATATAACGTGTGTTTTATATATTAAATGATTGTAATGATTAAATCTAAAATTATAACAAAATCAAAGATAGTTACAATTAGGAAGCAGATTTAGTTTAAATTTAAAAATTTAAAAATCTAACAAAACAAAACACAAAAAAATCATTTTACAAAGCACTGACCGATAATTAAGTTACAGCGACATACATAAAATCACAATGACTTAAATTACATATATATTGTATATAATGATTATAAAAATAATTGATTGTTGTTTTATAAAAGGGCAGTCGGGTGTTTAAATTAAAAATCCCATACAGATATTTTAAACATTTAATAATTAAACTGTGTTATATATAAAAGTTAAAATGTAAAACATAAAACAACAAAGGGGTCATATGCTAAGTATAAACCTGCAGTAAAAAACCTCTAGCTCTATTTGGCGTAGTAGGTAAAAAAGCACGGTTTATATGTGATTTGAATACAGGCTTTAAATTAGACTTGGAACTTAACACATAAAGATGTGAAGAATTATAGTCGGAGGGTAAAGTGAATATATGAAATTTCGGAGAATAAAAAGTGACATGTGTGAAATAAGTATATAAAAAATAAATGAATAAAACTATATTTTACTTAGGATATACAATTATAATAACATATATTAACTAAATGTGTGTGTTTATGTGATAGATGAACGAAAAATATGGAAGGTGAGAAAGCGCCAAGGTGTTATTTTAAGAAGAACCGTCGGTTGTGTGCACAGTTGTTTGAAATATCACGTCTTTTATTTAGTAATTGTTTACTATTTTCTGCTAAAATTTCAATTCGTTCAAGATTGCATATTTGGCAGATCTTGCTCGCGCTGATGATGTTAATGTTGGAGTGGTGAAGGATGCTCCATTCCATTTCTGGTTTGGTTCCATACCTGTCAAAATACAGCCAAACGAAATCAGACAATCTTGTGCTATTCTTTTTATTTATATGCATAAAATTATACTTATGCCCGGTGTACCTATTTTTAAAATGACCTCCTATCGAACCAATATACATTTTATCCTTATTTCTATTTTTGTTATTATCTTCACTCAGATTACATTTAACACGCACCTTATACAGGACATTTTTAACTAAGCAGTAATCATGTAACGGACACTTTACTTTATTCGACTTACGACAGTTACAATTTTTCTTATATTGTTCTTGAATTTAAAACCACGCTTAACTACTTCATCTTTTATTAATATTACTGATATTGATATTATTCTGTTTACTACAGTTATTGTAATTATTATTATCATTATTAATATTATTATTATTGTTACTATTGTAGGTTATGCTTTTGTTATTAATACTGTTATCATTATTATTATCAATATGGTTACTACTATTACCCTTATTACCACTATTATTGTTATTACTACTATAGTTTTTATTAATAGAACATGGTATAGGTTTAGGATTTATAGAAACATAGAATTAGGTACAATTGAGTTTTTATTTTTAGTTAGGTTTTTACTGATAATTCTAGTTATACGTCTATTATTATTGTTTTTATTAATTAGGTTAATGTTATCATTATTGTTTATACCAACCTTGTTGTTTTTACAATTATTATCATTTCTGTCTAAACTAATATTAATTCATATGTATTATCTGAATAGTTATTATTATCATTTTTAGTGTTATGTTTGTAATTGTTTTTATTAATTTGTGCTGCCAACTCATCATATTTAGATAAAACAAAGTTATTGTGTGGTTATATTATTTACTTGACGTTGTTCATACAACTATAAGAAATTTTCAAAGTTTTTCTATTAAACATTTTACGGTAACAATGGTTATTTGGAAAATGTTTATCTACTAATCTTAAAATTTCTTTACCCAAGCTTATGTTGATACTAGAACAGTATGGTGGGTTATACCACAACACACGGCTATTACGAGACTTATTACTTTTCTGCGTTTTAATGTAATTTTCACTCGTAATACTGTTGTTGTTAATACTACAATTTTTGTTATTATCGTTATTGTTACTACTATTATTTTATTTACAATATTATTAATGTTGTTGTAGTTATAACTATTAATTTTAAAACTATTATTGTTATTATAATTATTAATGATGCTGTTAATACTATTTATTTATTATCATTATTATGTATATTATCGTTAAAAATATCATTGTTATTGTTTATTTTCACATATGTTAAGTTACATTTAAAATTTTTTTTTTGTTAATTATTTCTGCACTGAATGACAATGAGCTTAAACGTTCCTTGGTCATTATTGGGATAGCTTTTTTTCTATCGAGGGTGGTCGGAATTTGAATTGATAAAATTAATCAAACAATTTAGTTTTCAGTAAGGGCGAAAAGTACCATCAGATGGGTTTAAGGTGACATCTAAAAAATCAGTCTCTTGATTACCTAGATCTAACGTAACTTTGAAACCTATGCCTAACATTACCTTAAGCACTTGTTTCCTTGTTCTGTCGTATACGACAGGTTTTGCTAGATCTATGACACCTAACCCATCGTCTCTATACAAACCACAATTACTGAAAACATTTCCCAGTTTACTGAGAATATATAATCCGACAAGGTCACAAATCTTTGCACCTTGGAAGTTTCCCATAAGTACATCAAAAAAGTGTCGTTATTTTTATATTTCCAAACATTGTTGTCTGAAAAAAGTAAGGAATCGCATGCATGTAAAATAATTTCAAAATCGGAATCGGCGAATTTTGAATACATAGAAGCTTAATTTAAAAAGTGTTATTTGGTGATAGAACTCAAGTATATCAAAACAGACAAAACGCTTATTGCTCTTATCATCTAATGACGAAAACCATTTTAAAAAGTCACCGGTATTTTTCCATTGGATCGAACCGGTGGCGGTTCTTACATCATTAATAATGCTTGCTCAAATAAGTTTAGATATTTTACCAATGTCTGTTTTACTTGTATTAACTAATCTACATTTGATAGTTGCTGGAAAGTTATCCTTATGATCTTATATAGTAATATACGATTTAGAATTAGTTAACTTACGGATACGTTTACCAGATATATTATTCTTTATTAATATTTCTTGACCACAAGAGTTTATTCGGTCGACGGAGTTTTTATAAAAAATTTTGTAATGGAATTGTTTAATAACTTGAACTAGTTTTTAGGTCTGACTTTATATAAATTATTTTCTTACAGAACCCAGTTGAAGTATATTGATTTGTTAACACACAGAAACATATGTTGGTACAATAAAAGAAGATTACTGTACAAGTTGTTTTCATGTTACAAATTTTAAAAATTATTAAATGTGTCGTTTTTTATTAATGCATAAATAGTTGGTTTTTCAAAAAAATCGTATAAGTTTAACATTTTTATCTGATAAAATTAACTGTTTTAACAAATAATTTAAGAGTTGTGATGAATTTTATCAAATTTTTAATTTAAAACCTAGCTAACTCATCTAAGAAAAAAACTGTGATTTTCTTGAGGTTATGTTGAAAAAATTCTTAAATGTGTTTACAAATGAGGAGTCGTAGGGGGTATAGAGCAAATTAAAATGCCTGATTATGTTACTTCTCATGCTTTTAAATTCCATTTGTTTTTGAAATTTTGACATAACTGCATACTTTAATATAAAATACAATAACATTATAGGTAGTTTAAATTCATCTGTACCCGCTATGACCTCATAACGCGTTGTACCTGATGTTTTTTGTTTTTGCAAATTTGTAACTTTTTCGAGCTAGCTTCGTCCCTGTTGTACTGTATTTTCACAATTATATAATTGTGAAAATTAGATCATTATTGTAATTAAGAATCAAAACTGAAATAGATTATATTTTTTAAGACTAAATCATAAAATATTTTAATATAAATAT
Source organism: Thalia democratica (assembly GCF_965202585.1). Classification (NCBI taxonomy): domain Eukaryota; kingdom Metazoa; phylum Chordata; class Thaliacea; order Salpida; family Salpidae; genus Thalia; species Thalia democratica. The sequence goes on along the minus strand of NC_139169.1, from coordinate 51,079,823 downwards.
GTTTTATAAACAATTATATTAGCTTTTTTATTTTGATCAATGTTCCATAAATTAGTATGCATCAAAAAATTCTTTAATAATACAAATCAGTTTTTTTATCGTGAAAAATAAACATGCTTAGTAATATACCTCAAAAATTAAATTTATTTTATTTCATTTTTTTGAAAAAAAGTCAATTGTATTTTTGTAAAATTAAGGGTATTTAGTAAAAATAAAGTGATTTTAGGATACTAAAGTATGTATAAATTAAAATTTAAATAGAAACTTTTACTATTGAGCTCAATAGTTACAAAGGACAAGAAATATTTTTATATACATTTTAAATAATAACAGACAGACAGTTTACTGACAGACTTAAAAGTACACATGCACTATTAAACTATAGATAAAAGCATAAATATATCTGAATTATCCTAAAAAAACATTTTAACTTCAGTGTTTTGCTAAAAACTAAGTACTTGATAACACGTAAAATTATTTTAGTGTTTATCACACACCAACACCAGATTTAGACTTTATAAACTCTGATAAAGTTGTTTTCCACGAAATTTCTGAATTTGAATCTCGAAACCTCAATACCTGTAAAATATTATTTTGTTTTTAAGCAACTTAACTTGCCTATGAAAATGTAATAATCATAAACAACAGCTACAATAATTTAAACGGTAATTAATTAATTAACGGATGTTCCCCTATGTCAGTTGTTTAAGGAAAAAACATAAAATCTCAAAATTAAACACAAAACTATATTTAAATAAACGAAAAGAACTTTTTAGTAAATGTAAATACTTCTCTAGCTGATATTTTTCATAATTTTGAACGTTTATACAAATTTAGCGTTAATTACTGATTAATGACGCAACAGTTTTAGCTCAATTTCATGTGTACTTGGAATTATGTATTACTTTATAATCTACAAAATAACCTGACTGAGGATCTATTTAGTTAATCAGAATAGTCAAAAAATTGTTTAAGAAAAAACGTAGTGTTTTATTAATATATGTAATTATATAAAATAGATTTAGATTGAACAAACTAAATCTATCTTGACTGAACCAACTTCAAATGACTTTCAAATTATTGATTTGAAAATGCAAAGTTATTATCACTTTTAATTTTACATTTTGAAATAAGTCTAACAGAACAGAAAAGTGAAACAATTGTTTTTCTAAAATGTATACATATATAACTTATTTCATATAATTTACTTATAATTATACTTATATCTATATATAAGTTTATTAAACTTTTGCCTAGAACAACTGTTTCAGCGTTCAAAAACTTCCTAAGTCAAGTATTTTATTCAAAGAAGTTCGGACTTTACCCACAAGCGGTCGCTTCAGTGCATATGAACTTAACCCCGCTTGGTGTGGTTCTCAACAGCGGATGTTCACGACTATGCCTGCCTGATAAATCTTAATAAGGACGAATGCCTGTCTTAGGTTGTCTCAGATACTATTGTTGACGGTTGTGGGGTGAAGATCATTATTTATTTATTAATGGAAAGCAAACTTACAAGTACAATAACAAAGTTATTTGAAATTAGATATTACGTAACAGAAGCACAAAAGGTACATTCTAAATAATATTCAACTAAATTATCAACAAAGTTTCAATTTTTTTTGTAAAGCAAACAGTCACTTTATAGTTCGTTCCTTTTATTTAAAGATTCTGGTTTTTTTTACTTTTAAGATTTCTATTTTTCCGCGTTACATAACGTACACTCATTTTTCAAACTGTATTTGTTTTTGTTGTTTTAATAAATATTTCCCTATAAATTTTAATATTAGTTATATTATTATTAATTTTTCTTATGTATTGCAATAAAGTTGTAGAGTTGCCACGTTTTTCATGTTTGAAACTGTACTTATGTTTTGTGTAGAGACCTTCGAATGTTATTCCAGTGGAGAAAACATAAAATTTGGTATCATCTTCAGATTTAACAGTCGCTTTATAATAAAATTCTCTGTTAGATATTTGCTATTGATCGGACATTCTTGTTTTTAACAGTTACACATTCGCATCTTTTTTTCTTAGATGTCTAACAGCTTATGATTGTGTGCCATTGTTAATTGTCTCATGTTTGTCATACAGGAATAAGACACTTTTAGTTCTTTTATGTTAAAAAGGTTATTGTTATGGGTAGACTTCAGTAAATTTTTTTATCAAAAATCTTAGGAATCATTTCCCAACCCGCGTTGCTACGCTTTTGCAGAATGGAGTTTTTAAATGTAGCACACTTACTCTCCTTCTTCTCTTGCGCTTACTTTTCTCGTGTTAGGCTAAAGGCTAACTCGTGATCGTACTCATTTGCTCTTATAGCTTCCTAGTAGTATCGGGCTGTTTCCTTAAATAACTTTTGACTGCTAGATTTCTTTTGGAGGCGGTTGTTGTAGAATAATTGAACTGTAGCTCACCTTAATATATATCAATGTTTATATTATATATGCTTGTTTACATACATACTTGTTTTCGTTTCAGATTTTTCAATGGTATTTAAAAGTATTTAAACAGTTTTTTTTTCAGTTGCTCGCTGTGACCAAGATGTGCTTAAACACGCTCTTAATGGTTTGACTTGCTTTTTACAAAAACGTATGCTCACTTAGTTTTCTGTACATTTTGTAACATTTGTTTTGTAGTTCTAAAGTTACATTTAATAAGTCTGTTAAAAAGAGAAGAAGGCTTTAATGGTAACATCAAAGCCAATGTTTTTAAAAATTTTTCTTAGGTTTTCTGATTTTCTTCCAGGTTGTAATGAACTGCTGCAGTTACTTGCATTATTCATTGTTCAAACTCGAAATATTAAAAGAATATTTAGAGCTTGCTGCTGTTACTTGTAGCTAGACAACCTTATGATGAAGCGATACCAAATGAGCCAATGAGAAACAAGGATTAATTACTGATGAAACAATTTATAAAAAAGATAACAAATACATTTTGATGTGTGCAGTTAGTGTTTTTGTGTGTAGCTGAAAGAAGGAACTGCTGAAATAGCCTATTTGAACATTTTAGTTTATAATTGTAAGTATTGTAACTGGTGTTTAATTTCTTAAATATTTAAGCTAGATTTACATGTTTAATAATTTATTAAGCCTTTTATAGTTTATTGCTTACTAAAAGTTTTTATTTGATGTTTATTTAACTGTTTTAAGTCTTTTGAAATTTCAAGTCTCGAAAATATATATGTATTAGTTTTTTAAGTGTTTTATAGTTTACTGCACTAAAACTTGGTTTATTTTTAAGTTGCACTTTTGCCAAGTGATTTATAAAAAATTTAAATGTATGTTACATTTTTTAGATAGAGATTTTGTATTATTGTTTTGTGCTTCTTTTGTATAATAGATACCTCACCCAAACTATCTTGTCTGATTTATATAAGTCTCAAATGAAATCTAGTATTTATAAGATATTAATTAAACAAGGTAGGATTTAGTTATGATGAGTAGTACCAATAAATTAAGTGTACCACAATCCACACCTTATCAGGTTTTTAAATAACAAGTTATTTGGTCAATTGATAATCTAAATTTAAGGTAAATATATAAAAAACTGTTTTCAATAGCATATCAACATTGAAAGATACTGTCAAGCTACTTTAAATGTGTTTTTTAAAGAAAAAAAATTAAACGATTCGAGAAAAATTTTATGATAGACTTTCGTATCTAATTAAAATTTTGTTATTTTACATATAAAACAGTCTATAATTCCAGGTTTTTGTGATAGTTGTTTGAAATTCCAGTTAATTTTTTTGTCTAAACTGTTAAATTTCTAGTGTTTTCAAGCTTCAGGTTCTTTTTGGCAATCATTTGTACATAAAAAAAAACTTAAATCTAAACAGCTGAAGATTATAGCATTATGTTATATGAAACATATGTACTGCTTATTTTAAATGTTTCATTTTGCTATTAATTTTAAATAAATAAATATATATATATATATATATAGAAATAACATACACAAAATAAACTTTTGCTTGGTACAGCTGTTTCTGCGTTTAATACGCGTCTTCAGCCAAGTTTTATTCAATGAAAAGCAAACTTGTAAGTACAGCAATAAAATTATACAAAATTAGGTATTACGTAGTAATAGACAGTTGATTTTAGACAAAATTATTTACAGAGTTTTTAGATAAATTGTTTTCGATAATGTATGCAGCCAGTTTGTAATTCGTTTCTTTTGTTTAGAGATTTAGATTTTTTAACTTTTAAAATTTCGATTTTTTCCGCAATGCACAATTTACATCTGTTTTTTAAACTGAATTTATTTTTCGTTCTTGTTAAAATTTCCCACTGAATTTTAAAATTAACTTCGTTATTTTTTAGTTTCCAAATGTACTGCGATAAAGTTGTCGTATTTTTATGTTTTCGTGTTTGAAGCTGTACTTGTGCTTTGTGTAGCGATTCTTGAACGATAGTCCAGTCGAGCCAACATAAAACTTAGTCTGGTTTTCAGTTATGACTGTCGCTTTATATATAATATTTTCCATTAAACAACTTCCATTTACCGGGCATTCTTGTTTTTTGCAGTCACACATTCGCCTCTCTTTGTACTGCGTGTCTAACATCTTTCGATTGTGTGCCATTATAAGTTGTTTCATGTTTGGCACGCAGGAGTAGGACACTTTTAGTGTCTTCCTGTCAAAAACTTTACAATATGGATGGTTTTCAGTAAAGTTATTGTCCACAATCTCTAGGAAGAGCTTCCCAACCCGTGTTGCCACACTTTTGCAGAATGGAGCATTGAAATATAAAATATTCCTTCTCCTTCTTTTCTTGTTGTTACCCTTTCCGTTTTTGTGGCTATAGGCTAACTCGTGATCGTACCCACTTTCTCTTATAGCTTCCTGGTATTGTTGGGTTGTTTCCTTAAAAATGCTTTGACTGCTAGAAATTTTCTGAAGGCGGTTGTTCACTGCGACCGGTATGTGTTTTAACACATGCTCTGGATGGTTTGACTTGCTATTCACATAAACTGTATGCGCATCTGGTTTTCTATACGGCCTATGGCTTTCATTTTGAAGATCTAATGTTACATCTAAGAAGTCTGTTACAAACAGATTGGCTTCGATGGTGACATCAAAACCAATGTTTTTAAAGACTTTTCTTAGATGTTTGACTTTTCTCTCCATATCTGGTCCCGGTAGAATGTCCACCACTGCTAAACCATCGTCACGGTATATACCAAAGTTACCATCTCTAAAGATCTTTTCCTTCTTCAATGTATCTAAAATATATAGGCCAACCAGGTCGCAAATTTCTGCGCCATGAAAGCTTTCCATTGGTACATCAAAGCTGTTCTTGTTATGCTTTTTTGACCATGGTTCACCCTCGTGGAACAGTACTGATATACAGAAATGTCTGATTAGCTCTTTTTCATTTTCCGTGATTTTAGTTAGGCCTGCAGCAAAATTGAAGGAGTTTTCCAAAATTGTTGCTGAGATGGCTGGATAAAAGCTCACTATATAAAATTTGATATACCTTGAAGTTGGTTTATTGCTTAAGCTATTGAACCATTTCAATACCTCATAAGTATGTTTCCATTGTATTAAATTACTTTTTGATCTTATAAAATTGTTGACCTTATCTAAATTAGTTTTTGCAGGTTTGCCAATAAAATTTTTTGCCGGATTAATTATTCTACAACTTAGTTTATTTAGGAAGTTTGGTTTATGATCTTTTAAAGTAATGTAACATTGTTGTTGAGAAAGTTTGGGAATTTTACCTTTTATTTTGTTTTTCAATACTATTTCCTTTGCTTCATTATTAATTTTTTCGATGAGACTGTTTTCCGATTTTTTGTATGTAGATGTAATGTTTTCTGTAATTAATTTCTTATATTTATCCGGACTAATTTTGTATAGGCTGTGAGATTTATCTGCAAAAACAAAAACTTTTTTGGTGGACCTTATTTCCTTTAAGTCTTTGTTAAGTTTGCGGGTAAAAGAATTTTGGTATTTTCGGAATTTTAAATTATTTATTAACTCGTAAAGGTCGTTTTCAAAATTTGTTAACAGTTTATCCTCGGAAGCTCGTTTTTTTTGTTGGAAATAAGCCGTCATAATCTGAAACTTTAGCTTCTGTGTTTTCATCCCTTAAATGGAATGCTTTCCATCTCATTTTAGTTATCAGTTTATCTACTTTTTCGTACATTTTAATTTTGAACTCTTTATTACTACTACTTATTGGTATGCTCTTTAATGAATAATTGAAGTTTATAGGTCTTAAGTCGTGTATACTTTTAATCATCTTTATATATACATATATATATATATATATATAAAATAAGGTTAATGTTTAAACGTAAACACTTTCAACTGAGCCCACTTGAAGGGCTTTTAAATAATTTATTCAAATGGCGATTTTAAAAATTCTGGAACATATGTTTCACAAAGCTTTAATTTTTCATAAAGCTTTGATCATCAGCCAGTTAAATTCAAAATACAAAGCACTGTACTAAACAAAGATACAAAAGTTATGCAAAAAAACAAAAAACAGTATGACGTAATATTGTACATTACAAATATTCAGTACAAAAATCGATCTACCTTCTAACTAATTAAACAACTAAAATTAACGAAAACAACAGTTAATTGACTATAAAATATATATAAATATAACAGATGTTCTTGTGCTAAAACTTTATTTCAACTAACGGCGTTTCACTGCTCTCAAATAAATTTAAGAACAGATCTACGGAGTCTATAAAATGTTAACACACATTAGAAAAAAGGCAGAAAAAAGCATGTATAATTATGTATAGTATTTATCTAGGTAGTAACTATAAATGGACTTTATGGTTTAAAAACAAAGTTTGGGATAAAAGCATAAAATTATAAAATTGTCTACAAAAAAAACAAATTTAATAAAAGTAGGCACTAACCTCAAAAAGCTCTAAGAATAGGCAAATTTTAAAAAATGAAAATCAATTTAATTTTCATTTTTTAAAATTTGCCTATTCTTAGAGCTTTTTGAGGTTAGTGCCTACTTTTATTAAATTTGTTTTTTTTGTAGACAATTTTATAATTTTATGCTTTTATCCCAAACTTTGTTTTTAAACCATAAAGTCCATTTATAGTTACTACCTAGATAAATACTATACATAATTATACATGCTTTTTTCTGCTTTTTTTCTAATGTGTGTTAACATTTTATAGACTCCGTAGATCTGTTCTTAAATTTATTTGAGAGCAGTGAAACGCCGTTAGTTAAAATAAAGTTTTAGCACAAGAACATCTGTGATATACATTCCGATAAGCTTAGCTTATCAGGATCTCCAGGATTTAACGCCTTATAACGTTACATCTTATATAAATTTAATATATTTTATAGTCAATTAACTGTTGTTTTCGTTAATTTTAGTTGTTTAATTAGTTAGAAGGTAGATCGATTTTTGTACTGAATATTTGTAATGTACAATATTACGTCATACTGTTTTTTGTTTTTTTGCATAACTTTTGTATCTTTGTTTAGTACAGTGCTTTGTATTTTGAATTTAACTGGCTGATGATCAAAGCTTTATGAAAAATTAAAGCTTTGTGAAACATATGTTCCAGAATTTTTAAAATCGCCATTTGAATAAATTACATATATATATATACTTAATTAAGTAGTAGTTAGCTAATTATTTTAAACTCAGTTTTTTACGCATGCTTAATATATGGAACATTCTTATCTTATACAATCTTCAGAATAAATTTACTTTTATTTAAATTTTTTTCAGAGTTTTATAGCAAAATAAAAAATGGTTAGAACCATCAAAAAAATCAGTCTCAGTCTTATACACACACTTAGAAGAGATCTTTCATTTATTAAAAAACAAATATTTTAATTTCTTAACCAAATAGAATTCTAGGTTGATTAGTTTACTATCAATTTAATATCAAAATGAATTACCATTCTATTTGAATAAGAATTGAAAACGTTTGTTTTTTAATAAACGAAAGATCTCTTCTAAGTGTGTGTATAAGACTGAGACTGATTTTTTTTTGATGGTTCTAACCATTTATTATTTTGTCAAGTCTAATTTTCAATCCTATTCCAGTCGTTAAAATCAAAAGAGGCAGACTACCTTCATCCCATTTTAATTTCAGAATTTTATAAATTTACAAATGTTATAGACATTATGATGTAGTAATGATGTTAAAAAATTATGTACACCTAGTTGAAATTGAATAAACGCTGCTTTTCTTTTTGTTGATTTCATGTAAGAACTTGTAAACTTTTAAAAGGTTTGTTCAAGTAAATGCTATTAAAGATTTTGTAAAATACAAAAGAAAAAAATAAAATTAGAAAGTTTTGTTTAAAGTTCAATAATTACTTTTGTTTTTTATGTTTTTGAAATGAACAATGTTTATGTTTTAAACTATTCGTGTAAGCAGCTTAATTTTACTTTTATTTTAATTTATTTGGGTTTAATGTTTCCAAAAAAATATTTTTGGTAATGTATACATATATTTTGGCTTTCACTATTCTTATTTAGTGATTTAGTCTTATCTGTTTTATCTATTTGGATTTTTTCTAGGTTACAAATTCTGCAACCAAACTTAGCACTGAGTTTTGATGTATGCTTAGTGTTCCCCATTTTATTTTAAAGTCTGTGTTGTTGTATTTCAAATCCCAAATATAGTTTGTTAGTTCTTTATATGCCTTTTATTTATATGCAAATAAAATTTTGATATATGCAAGTTTTGATACAATGCACTAAGAAAGCAAAGTAAAAAAGTATATCATTTAATTGTTTCAAAATATTACATCAAACTTGTACAGAAATTTTTATGTAAAGAAATTTGGGTAGCTGTCTAATTTGCACGAGCAGACAATTTTGCACGGAGACATTTTTGCACGGGTTGAATTTTTTATTTAATTTTCCTTTTTTTACTATCACTGTTACCCCTAACCCTCGGTCGGTAGTTTTTAGTATTTTTTATAAATTTTTCTCAATGTTGTTATTTTTTTTTTTTTTACTATCACTGTTAACCCTAACTCTCGGTCAGTAACTTTTTTTTTTCTGTTTTTTTACTCTCGTGAAAAATTGTAATTCGTGCAAAATTGCCTTCGTGCAATTTTGTCCCCTCGTGCAAATTTACCTTCGTGTAATTTTGTCTTCGTGAAATTTAGTAATCTCGTGCAACTTTGACCCGTTCCCCAGAAATTTATATAAAGCCGAATTTATTAGTTCACAATTTTATAAACGGTATTATGGATTTACAAAACTACTAACATTTTCTACTTCATGACAATAAATTAAACCATCTTCATTCATATGAAACAAGCTCACATAGTCGAAATATCTGTTAAGGTTTAAGTATGTATTTTAAACTGAAAACAAATCTAGAATTTAATTAAAAAAAGGAATGCGACTAAAACTAAAGTATACAAAATGCTTTAACAAACTCACGTAGGTAAGGAAGAGAACTTCATTAAAATAGAAGAAATTACATTGATTGGAGTATAACCTACAATTCTCCATTTGACCTCTACTAAGCTCTGGCTTTCGTAAGGATTAATAGATATTATTTCAAATGTACCTTTTTTTAGATATTTTTTATTCCAGAATCTGTAAACTTGTAAAACTTTTTTGTAGTTTTCCAATCCTCTGCAAAAACAATTATAATTTACAAGGTACTTATACTTAAAAGTTGGTGTAACACTTTATCATTAAAAACATGTCAAGACACCGGACTTTTAAAAAATTATAATTTTCTTTTCACCTCCGACTGATTTGACTTTTACCAAAGGCTTAAAGAGTACAGTATTTATTTTTAATTTTCACAAATTGTAGTTTTATATTTAAGCTTTTAGTACTATATGTTAACAGTATTTAATCAAGGTTGCCAAATATAATTTTATTAAATTAGGCTTACTTTTCAAGATTTAGACCAAATAAGCCTAAATTTACTTTCCTCTTAAGTACACATTTCCACTTAAATACGTATTTTGATACGTATATTTTGATAATAAAACATTTATTTTACGAACTTTTATAAATAACGCATAATTTTAGTACGCAATTTTTATTTAGTACGCAGTTTTCAACTAAAATAAAAATTTCCTGTCAAGTTACATTTTTATTTAGACAAGTAATTCTTAGTGAAAACTTTTGAGTAGCTGATGTGTTCAGAATGTGTACTTCAACGTAGGATAGTTGTTAATAGTACTTATTGAAATTGTATTTTAAAAACTTAAACTAAATCATATTTAATTCTGCAAAACAAAAATGTTGATTAAAGCTTTTAAAAAGTTACACCATAATGTATGCTAAAAACTTAGCCATAATTATACATAACATTTTTAAATAAACCTTACAAAACAAAAGAAAATAAGGAAAATATTACAAAAAAGAAAAATTAACCATATTCTAAATTAAAATTTGGTTGAGACCATTAAAAAAAACCACTGTCTCAGTCTTTTGAAAAACACTTTGAAAAGATCTTTGGTTTATTACAAGATAAACATTATCAATTCTTATTCAAATAGAATTCTATTTAAATTCATTGTATTTGAATAAGAACTAATAATATTTATTTTCTTAAAAACGAAAGATCTTTTTTTATAGAATTCTAATTGGATTCCTTCTATTTGAATAAAAATAATTAATGTTTATTTTTTAACAAAGGAAAGATCTTTTCAAAGTATTTTTTTAAAGACTGAGACAGTGGTTTTTTTTAATGGTCTCAACCATTTTTTATTTTTGTTTAATCAATTTTTTAAAAACTGTCCAGTTTTCAAAATCAAAGGAGGCAGACTACCTTCATTCAAAAATTTTAATTTTTAATTATATGCTGTATATAAATACTCTATCATGTCATTTATAATAAAAGCTGTAAATTGAAAAATAAATAAATATTTTTCCATTCTTACTTACTATACAATCTTACTAATAATTTTTAAAAAGTAAACCACATATGTATTTTATAAAATGCTTCCTTCTACCGTTTATTATAAAACCTTTATAATACAAACATTAATTACATAATCTGTGTTTACTTACTTTCAAAATTATACACATAAATATGTTAATAAAACTACTAAACTGAGTGATAAATTATAAATACTTATAATTTACTGAAACAGAAGTTAAATACATTAAATATAGCCAAAGCTAAAGTCAAGAAACAACGTGTTCTGTTTGATTTCACACACAGGTGTGATGAAATATCATCATCAACAAAAATAAACTACATTTGAAACCAAGTGAATTCACTTACAGTTTATATTTGAACAGTAACTACTTTATTAAACTAACACTCGTTTCTCTGTGTTAAACAATTAACACAGTTCAATGGATTTCTGAAAAAAAAATAGTGATGCAAAAAAGAAAAGAAAAATATGTTTATGTGTATATACCATTTATAAGCCATATTTATGATAGGTTAAACGAATAGGGGGAGGCCCACCTTGATTTTTACAAATTGATCTTATTCTGTAGAGTTTAATCTGAGCTATCAGACATTTAGACAGGTCAAGAAAACTTAAAGTAACTTTTGAGATATAAGCGATCAAAGTCTGTGACCTCAATAGGTTCCTTATAGAAGGCGCAAACCAAAAACGCAGCAAAACACTATTTCACTAAAAATTTATCTTCTCCTTCATTTTTATACAAACTTCATCAAATTTTCACATTAAGTCTTTAATAAATATTTAAATCAATTGAATGCAGGAAGTTTTTGAATCATAAAAATAATAAATCAATCTAAAAAATCTGCTTTTTTTTTAAACTAAAACTTTGGTTTTTTATATTTTTTTTTATTGCAACACTCAAAGTCTTTTGAACTATAAAAGGAATGTTTTCTGAAAATTTTATGTCTCTAGCTCCAAAAATAAAGGAGAAGATGGATTTTTAGTGAATTTTAATTTTTCTGAGATAATTGATGATAAAAAATTGCGGTCCATAAGTTTAGATTGGAAACTTTTTACAAAAGCATATATATCTCAAAAACTAATCAAAATGTTTATGTTCTATTAAAACTGGCTTGTAGTTTATAAGTTATGCTTACATATAAGAGCCAATGTTACTTTAAGTAAAAAAAATGTTTGACCTCCTCCCCCATATACCCTTAATAATCACTAGTGATTAAAAGAAATACTTATCATTTACAGTGTATAATTGAGTAAATTAATAAGCATTAGTATAAATTAAAACTATAGTGCTTTGAAAAATTACTTATTAATTTTTTAAACAACTAAATTAATTACTAATGATAATTAAAGCTATTATGTTGAAAATAATCAGGGTTACCACTCTTCGAGTCAAAAAAACTGTCCTGAGTGACCAAAAACTGTCGTGAATGACCTTATACTGTGCTGAGAGTCATCCTGAGTTTTTTTTTCAAATGCTTAAAAATTATTTCAACTTTCTAAAACTAATAAAAAACTAGTTCTTTAACAAAACTGGTTATATATTTTTTTTAAATTTTTAATATTGCAACTAATTTAACTAAGTCTCATTCACAATCTAAAAAAAAAGACCCTGAAATTTAAAAAAATATTTAAACTACCCTGAATATTTTATAAATAAACAAAATTATCCTGAGTCAGCTGAGTTGAAAAAAAATATCCTGAGCTGTCCTCTCTGTCTTGGTATATTTAATAACTTCAAAATATCCCAAGTTGTCCTAATAATCCTGAGTGTGTAGCAACCCTCTTAATAATTTTGTTTTAATTAATGACTAAATTAAGTTTAATTACTACATTAAAATCAATTAAGAATTAACTATACTCACTTCATTAAAGCTTTCTAGAAGAACTAAAACTTAGAGCATAATACAATGACAAAACTATTGTTTAAAAAACCTTCTGCTTTAGAAATATTCTAATTTAAGTTTACTTTGGAAAGCTTTAATGAATATGAGTATAGCTTATTTTATTTTAATTTGACTAACTTTAAATTTTTGACATATTAAAACTCTTTTATATTATTCCCAACTATTAACTAACCTAATAAGTTTTTTATTTCATTTTGATATTATTAAGCAAAATTTAATAATTATTCGCACTATAGCTATAACTTATTAATTGAAGCCTAATAATCTTGTTACATTTACTCAATTTTACACAGTGATTAATTAATCTGTGTACTTATTACTATAGTTGTTAATCTATTATAATTATGGCTCATATTTAGTAAAAACACATTTAATCTTCTTTAGCTTTTTTTTAGAGCTTTATTTTTTCCAAAATTTTGTGGAACTAAGTTTGTTTAACATGTGTATCAGTTGAATATAGCAAGTTCTGTGAAAATTTTTGTTATTGTTATAATGATTTATATTAACTTACTTTTAAAAGAAACTACAATTTTCTTTTAAATCAATACACACTTTTTTTTTAATTATCTAATCAATTTTACATATATAAATTATGAATAAGTATTACAACCTTGGATTTTTTTCTTACAAGTATCAAAAATAAATATAAATATATACAATTTATCCCTTGATTGTTTGCACTTTACAAAAATAGTCTATGCAAACTTCACTTGTTTTATTATTGTTTGTTAAGGTTTGTTTATCACACCAAACCAAAACAAGTTAGTACAATAAAAAAGTAAAATATATGCACTGTTGTGTTATTCATTGAACATTAACAAAATACTACTAAACTATAAATAACTAATGTACATGAACAACTTTTTGTTTTAATTTATTCATCTAAAAGTATAAGTAGTTTTGTACAATGTGTTTTGTAAAGTTATTAAAGTTTGAACATTGCCTTATTCACGAAACACAGTAAGTTATACAAATTTAAAATTGTACTTTGTTATATTTTGGCTCCTATTAGAAGAGCTTTTTTTGTAGACATAACTAAATTTATAAAGCTACTTAGTTTAACAAAAACTATTTATAATTACTAATACTGTGAATTTGTTTGTACTTGAAAGCTTACTTGTTTCTTTTCAGTAAACGTTTTGTTACAAAGTTAGAGTCATTGTTGTTTTCAGGGTTGCCACATATCAAGCTGAAAAAAATCCCAACTTTTCTAAATCAAACCATTAATTAAAACCAATATAAAAATAACCAAGTTCAATTTAATTCTTATACAGGTAAAAACATCAGGTTTTAATTTATTTCAAAAACTAAGTTAAACCCTGAAAAAAAGATGAATTGCAAAAGCAAAATTTTCAGAAAATAACACAACAAATTGCGGTTATTAGTAATGATAAACGTTCTTATTAAGAGCATGTTTATATAAAATTTTCTGACTTTTTATTCAAAACCCTCATTTTTTCCTGACTTTTCTGAATTTTTAGCAACCCTGATTTTTGAGCAATAAAAATGATACCACTGCTTTTTTCAATAAATTAGATCCAGATCTGTTTAATAAATATGGATCCGGCTGATCTTGACAAAAAATCTAGATTCAGCCCAATCAGTATTTATCATAAAAAATAGCTTTTATTCGCAATAAGTTTATAAAGACAGACTGTACCTCATCTTCTATCAACTTAGATTATCAATATCTTGATTTTACTACTTTACATGTAAAAGTTGTTTAAAATTCCACGATTTTTAGTAATTTTGGTTCAAAATTTCAGGTTTTTTAGCCTAATTGTCAAATTCCAGGTTTTTCCAGGATTACAGGTTTTTTGGCAACCCTGACATTAGTTCTCTTGTAACTGTAGTAACTCAAAAAAACAAAAAATTGTTATAAAAAATTGATTAGTAAAGTTTTAAGATTACATTTAATAAAAACTACTATAGCTGAAAAGGACACTTTGAAATTTACTCAACAAAACTTTAACAAATTTTTATGAATAATAACCTAATCTTAAAAAACTTAAGTAGTATCAGGCATTTTATCACTTTTAATAAAATTTATATAAAAACTGTCTTTTTTAAATAACTCTTTTAAATTAAATTAAACATAAGCAAAAATTTTAGACTAAAAAATAAACTAACTTAAAAATGTGTTTGTTCATAGTTTATTTGCATAAACATAAAATTAAATATAGAATTGCAAACATCAATATAAAAAGACTGCTGCTCAGAAAAATATTTTTTAAGAGTTTTTTAATTTGATATTGTCTTTTGCTGTGTTTTATTTTATTTTTGAAAGTCAAGTCTTACTTAAGTTATTTTATATTTTATGTGGTGGTAAAAACATACTTATTGCATTTAACTACATATAAGTAACAAACCTTGCAAGTTTATCTTTTGACAGATTTACTAATAAACCTTATCTTAATTGTATTTATATTGGCCGTCATCAACAAAGCTGAGATGTTTCGTGCCATCAATTATAAAAAATGAACTACATCACATGATAAACAACAGCATCCAAGATAACCTACGACTAAATTTGTCCTTATTAGGACTCATCAGGCAGGTATAATCATGAGAAACTGCTATTGAGATATGACCAAGCCGGCTAAAGTAACATAATCACTTAAGGGCATGGGGGGGTAAACACCCTTTTTTGGTTTTTGATCTTATTTTATATAGTTTTTACTAAGCTACTAAATGCTTTTTACAGATTTAAAAAATTCAAAATATTTTTTTAGATATAGCCGGTCAAAGTCGGAGGCAACAATAGATTCCTTATGGGAAGCGCAAACTAAAACGGCAAAAATAGACTATTTCACTAAAAATCTATATTCTCCTACGTTTTTTGAGATAACTACCTCAAATTTTTAGGACATGTTCGGTTCCTTGATTTATTTAGAAAATTCTGTTGGAAGAAATTTTTTTAAATTCGGTTCTGACAGAATTTTCTAAATATTGCAAGAAACATTTCCTGAAAATTTGAGGTAGTTATCTCTAAAAACGTAGGAGGAGATAGATTTTTAGTAATTTCTAGTTATTTGCCGTTTTAGTTTGCGCCTCCCATAAGGAACCTATTGTTGCCTCCAACTTTGACCGGTTATATCTCAAAAAAAACTTTGAATTTTTAAATCTGTAAAAAGCATCTTTTAGCTTAGTAAAAACTATATAAAATAAGATCAAAAACCAAAAAAGGGTGTTAACCCCCCCTCTATGCCCTTAAGCAACTTCATTTGTGGATAAAGTTGAAAAAATTAAATAGCTAAATTGTTCACAACTCAACGCTTGTTTGTCTTTGATGCTGTTGTTGTTGGTTGTGTGGTTAAGTTCATTATCTACTAATAGAGCTGAAAAATAACATTTAAATACTTAAACTACAAGGTGTAACAGCTAGCACTGTTCTTTTCTTCCTTTTCTCTCAAAGTTAAAAATGCTTAAATTCAGTAAAGCGCTAGTTTTTTGGCCATTTAGTTTTTAGCTTG
This sequence comes from Thalia democratica, assembly GCF_965202585.1. NCBI lineage: Eukaryota > Metazoa > Chordata > Thaliacea > Salpida > Salpidae > Thalia > Thalia democratica. Next base: position 51,063,587 of record NC_139169.1, on the reverse strand, counting down.
GAATAATATCATATCATGGTAAAAAGGTTGTGTTTGCCTCGTACTTCTTGTACGAAGGCAACTGTTTGTTGTATGAACCTCTGAGTTGAAGTAATAATTTGTATTACTTGCTATGTTTTGTTAATGTGTTTATCGCAGTTTCTATTCATTATAAAACAGCTTTTATTTCTAGAACTCGATTTCTTATATACAATTAGTTTAAGCATTCTAACAATCTAACTATTCAATTAGGCTAAGCATTAAGGGCATAGGGGGGTAAACACCCTTTTTTGGTTTTTGATCTTATTTTATATAATTTTTACTAAGCTACAAGGTGCTTTTTACAGATTTTAAAAATTCAAAATAATTTTGTGAGATATAGCCGGTCAAAGTCGGAGGCAACAACAGGATCCTTATGGGAGGCGCAAACTAAAACCGCAAAAATAGACCATTTCACTAAAAATCTATCTTCTTCTACGTTTTTTGAGATAACTACCTCAAATTTTTTAGAAATGTTCCTTGATAAATTTAGAAAATTCTGTCGGAAAGAATTTTTTAAAATTAAGAAAATAAAAATTTTATACAAAAAATAAACAAAAAAAAACAGTTTTTTTTTAGTTTTTATGTTATAATTTTTTTTTTTTTTTTTTTTAAATTCTGTTCCGACAGAATTTTCAAATATATCAAGGATCATTTCATAAAAGTAGTTATCTCAAAAAACGTAGGAGGAGATAGATTTTTAGTAATTTCTAGTTATTTGCCGTTTTAGTTTGCACCTCTCATAAGGATTCTATTATTGCCTCCGACTTTGACCGGCTGTATCTCAAAAATGATTTTTAATTTTAAAAATCTGTAAAAAGCACCTTGTAGCTTAGTAAAAATTATACAAAGTAAGATCAAAAACCAAAAAAGTGTGTTTACCCCCCTCTGCCCAATTATAGTCTAAGTTTAAGTCACATTTCATTAGGTCGACTTAGCTAAATAACTTAGCTAAGTCAATTCTAAACATTTAAATAACATCAACGATATATTTATAACGCGCTAGGAGTCAGATAAAAACCAGCTTCGCGTAATTTAAGTAATAACTGTCCATTGGTCGATAGTTAAAAAGGTATGTTAATAAATTTTAAAGTTTCTACTTTAAAGATAAAAGTACTTTAAGACGAAATTTTTTTTTATCATTTTATAAAGCTTTTATAAATCGAGTTTATTAATAAAGTTATTATAAAAATTTACCTAAAACTTACAGTAGAGATATTCTTTGTATTAGACCTGATTTCAGAATTAATTTTTTTTTCTTTCATCTTGTGAATGACAACTTTCAGTTTTACATCTTCAGTATAACGTTCAAAATTGTGCCAATTAGTAGCAGATGATAGAAATAATGGTAGCTAGCATATAATTGTTATATATTTGTTTTAAAGTATATATAATTTATATACTGTAAGTAAATACACAGATGTATGTGTAATGGTAATGAACAATTAAATTTTATTATATATTATTGAATCTAAGTTTATAAGAGTACTATTAAATAAAAATATGTTTCTAAATAAAAAAAAGTTTTGCATAATGGGATAATTACTTACCTCACTTTGAAGGTTATCAGCAAGACACTTCAATTTATTTCCTCTTTCATTTTCTAAATTTGATTAATTAATTAACATGCTTCAAATTTAAGTTACTATACTCATATGATAAGCTACCCATAAAAAGATGGCTATTGTTGGTGCAATTTGATTATCCATACTTACTCTATCTATTTTAATCTAGCTACTTAATTGACATTAAAAATTACACAAGTATCAATTTCTTTTCTGTAGACCTGAGATTCTATTAATTTGATTTATAGGTACAATTATATTTTAGGCTTACAAAAAAAAATTATACTGTTGATATTTTGAATTTTCAGTTCAGTTAACTTTATTTCAGTCAACAAGTGTTAATCAATTAAGAGTATGTAAATTTTAAGCATTAGTTTGTATTAACAACAATTTTATATCAGAGTTGCCAAATGTTTTTAGCAAATTTTCTCAAGGTTTTTTAAATTTCTTTTAGGTTTTAAAAAATAAATTTTTTTGGAGTCTATTTTTAGTTTAAAATTAAGTTTAAGGTAAAAACAGGGTTCTAAATAAAATTAAAAAAAAAAAACTTTATAGTAAAATCCATTAAATATAGCAATTTTGTGGGGAAATTATCAAACAAAAAAAAATGAATTTTAAGAACATATTTTTGACATACAGAAATTAAAATATGTCATTAACTGTTTACAAAGCACAGTCTTAATAAGAAATTTACAAAGGTTCGTGGATTTTTAAGCTCTGTTTTTAGTTAAATAGGTAAACTTTAGATTAATCGTATTTAATGATAAAAGGAAAAGTTTTATTTGTTAGGTGGTGCAATAGAGTTACATTTTTGTACTTTAATTGCAAAGATTTTGATTTGAAAAAAATATTTAAATTTTTTTTATGTCTTTTTTTACCATGGGGTGTTGCTGTTTTGGCTTTGAAATTTCAATCACCAAGCAAAAAAAACGTAATTTCTAGGGATTTTCACAAGTTTTTAAATTTTTTCTAGAGATTTATAGGGATTTTTTTAAATATTGCAAATTTATATGGAATTATAGGGAAGAAGTAACCCTGTAAAAAATGTGTTTTATAGTATAACAACATTGAAAAAAATATCTCAAAGATTCTTTTAACGGGTTTTTAAATAAAAAACTTTTGATGATGAGAAAAAAAATTTGTCTATGCCACAGATTTATTGTCAAAATCCAAATTTTACTAGCTAAAATTTAAAAGTTGTTTAAAATTCCAAGTTTTTTTTTTCAAAATTTCAGGTTTTTTGATGATTTTTGCTCGAAATTCCAGTTTTTTTTTTCCAATTTACAGGTTTTTCTAGGATTCCAGGTTTTTTGGCAACCCTGTTGTATATAATATACAAGAAACACACTAAAAAAAATAATGTATAAAAAAAAATTAGAATTATATGAAGCGTTTTTCTTAAGTTGTTTTAAAACCAGACTTTTTTGTCTTCACTAAATATAAGAATCAAATTACTTTTTTTAGATATTTCATAAATTTTCATCAGAGAAAATAGAGTTAAAACAATACAATAAAACACAATTTATGTACATTACAAAAACTATATAAACTAATCAAATAATTGAACAAAAGTAAATTTAAAAATAACACAAAATGGTTTTAGCTCAAGTGTAATCAAACTCACTATAGCCTAATTTAGCATAAATTAGGTTTGTTTAAATGCCTTAAAATGTCTTCCAGCCCAATTAATTCTAAAATAGTTGAACGTTGTTTCATAACACTAAAATTAGAAATTTTGAAAATATTTCCACAACTGGGATTGTTTACAAAAGGTGTTCAACTATGAACTCTGTTTGTCTTCTCTATTACTGGTCTACACTTATACACTAATTTTTATTATTGGTTTTAGATGTCTGGAATTTTGCCAAATGTAGCTATTTTCGCAGTAGTATTAAATTTGTAGGCAACAAAATTTTTTTTTTCTGATGCCATTGGGTCTTTGCCCAATCAATGAAGTGTTGGTTTGGACGTAAAGAGAACTTTGGGTTTGTTTCAATGAAAAGTATGTTCTGCTCGTAAAATTTACTATCTTTTAATCATTTTAGAAGCTGCTCCAATATACAATAGTTTTAGTAATACCAGGCATTTTTCTGGTGTATATGGTTTAGCATTTTTTTAAGGAATTGACTGTAACTTAATTAAATTGTTCACTAATTCTCAGGTCACCCGTTGAGTTCGAGAATTGCTTTATTGTTGTTTAATTTGTGAGCTAAAAATTATAGTGAGCAGATTCTTTGTGCTTTACTGTATAACGTTTTAAAAAGACAAATCTATATGTGTTTGCTACAAAAGGATTGAAAGTTTAAGTAATTACTTGTAAAAATGGCTTTTCTTTATACTTTTGTTATGAATTTTTTATCTCTTTTTTCAGCCAGAACATCAAAGAAAGCATTTTGTGTTAATTTGATATTTACTTCTGTAGACTATACCTGTGTTTAATAAATTTATTAACTTTTATAGTTTGTGTGATATATATGTTTTGTGTTTTAGTGTATTGCTTCAACTGCATTTTCCAAAGTTGAAATTTATGAATAATGGAAAAAAATAAAATTTCAGTTATTTTACTTTGCTTTTGTGCTATAATAATCCTTTACTAAATTAAGGCTAAAAAACTTTATTAAAAAGAATTACTTTGATATTAATGTTCTTTTAACAAGATTGTCTCTCATTTTACAAAAAACAAATTCAACAAATTCATTAGTTATGCTTACTAATAACTTTCCAGTCTATTAAATTTAACTTTCATTCTATTTGAATAAGAATGTGTATATAGAAAAAGTAAATGTCCTTGGAAAATGAAATCAAAGCCCTGATTGAAACTTCTAAAATAGTAAAACAACCAAAAGAAAACTTAATTGCTTTAGGAAGTAGAAACGAAAATGAACTCAATATACTTTAAGCTGACATTATAAAGTTAAAAAAAGAGTATAAAGAGAAAGTAAGAGCATTGAGAAGAAAACTTTTGTAATTCTGAAATGAATTCAATTGTGACAAAAAATTAATGTATAGTAACAGGATTGATTTAAAAAATCATTGAATTACAAATAAGTTTTAGGAATTTAAAACTGAGTTTTCTCCCAAAATTGATAGGTTTAAATCAAGTTTTTAACATATGCTGATACAATACAGACAAGCATAACAACAGACTTTATCACTAAAATTAATACCAAATTGATTGCTGTAGCCAAAAATAGAAGTTGAAACAAACTAAAGTTAAAAGAAAAGATGGCATGAAATGTATTAACTGTATTCAACATTCCTTAGTGGAAAAACTCAACTACTAGTTCACTTGAAAACTAAAAAAAAAGATTTGCAAATTATCCAAAAAGTTTTAGGAGAAAACAAGATTAAAAAGATAGAGTTAAATCACTATATCGTGTTAGTAAGATAACAAAAGGTAAGACCAATCATAATCAAGCTGAACAATGTAGCCTCAAAACACAGACTGTTAAAACTGAGAAATTTGAAAATTATGAAATATAGAAAAGAAGCAAATGTTTACATCAACCCAGACAGAACTATCTTGGAATTTGAAGCATTTAGAACCTTGAGAAAATAAGTCAAACTAAAACAAGCAAACTAAACCAGAATATTTTAAACATGAAGTATTTGGTTAGGAACAATAAATCAGTCAAATAAACAAGTTAGCAGTTTTCTTACAATACCCAGGAGCTCTGGTATTAGTAAAAAACAGTGAGTCAACACTTCTTAACATTTCTAATCATAGTATTTTATCTGATAAATTTAATATTAATAGTAATAAGTTTCTTTATAATTATTGAAACAAAAATAATTTTAGAATTGATAACATTAACATAAGATCTGTTTTAATTAAATTTACTTTTAGAGAATTAATTGAACATGAATATTATTGATTTATTTTTTCTAAATGAAGCATGGTTGACACCTAAAGTCTATCCTCCTAACTATAATATTATCCAAAACAATAGGTTTAGTAGGGGAGGAGGTGTTGCTGTCTTTTACAGAAATTCCCTTGAAGTTTTTAAAGTTAAAAAAGAATTAATCTCTATTAACAACATAAATTTTAAATTACTATGTATAAACGAAATTAGAAAAAAATTAAACTAAGAGTTTTCTGTATTTACCTTCCACACCTGTCTAATATACGAGACTGTTAAAAATGTAATATAAATATTTTTTTTTCCAATGACTACTCTTTTTATGTTCTTGGGTATAAAAATATTCAAAAAAAATTGGGAAATTCTTAACACAGACTACAATGAAACCCATGAGTGTTTTCTTAATTTTGGCACAGAAGTTTTTGAACTCACTTAATCAATTGTCCAACCCATAAAAATGGAAACATACTTATCTCTTAATTTTCAATCATTTTAGTTTAGATAAAACCATATTTCATTCAACTAGTTTTTCATTTAAAAAAGCGTATGACAATATTATAACTTTATATATAATAAACAATTTGGTTTTGTCCCTAACCGCTCATCAAGCATTTAACTGTTTGTATTTAAATAGTTCTTTATCTCAAAAACAAATGTATTAAAGTAGTCTATACTGATATTAAAAAAAATTGATTCAATATCAATAAAAATTAATTAAAAATTTTACGATGGGTTACATGAATTCTTAATAAATTGGTTCATTTATTATAATAATAGATCACAAAGAGTACTCATTAATAATATGCCATTAGACCAGTGGTCGGCACGGTGTACACTGGTGCACACTAGTGTACATGAAATTTCTTTTAGGGTGCACATGACTTTTCGGGTGCATGAAACTTATTTTAGGGTATATGAATTTGTTTTTTGCGCAGAAAGTAAATTAAAGTTTTTTTTTTAATCTTTCTACATTTAAGACATATTCAACCTTGATATCTAATTGACCATTTTGTTGTTAATAAAACGATCATTTTAGTACTCTCCTAGTTCAATTCTCTTACCTCGTGTAAAAATTCTTCCACCCTTAACCGCCTAAACAAAACTATAGTGAGCAAATCTCATAGATTCTTAAAACAAAATAAAACGGTTAGTATTTTATTAATGTTTAATTTTATTAGCTCTTAATGTTTAAAAGCGTTTTGCTACATTAAAAATCACTATATTTATCAGCTTAATAAGCTGATATTTGACAAAAAATTTGTTAGGCAAAAAAAATTAATTATGTTTTACTTATAATAAAATTAAAGTACAGAAAGGGTCAATAATATCAGGGCTGTCACATATTTAGCTCTCTTAAGAGTAATTAAGTCTGGTTTTAAATCATGAAAAACCTAGACTAACTGAGGCTAGTTTTAATATATTTACAAAAACTCAGTTTGACTGAAACTAGTTATAAATTTATCAAAAATCTTGGGTTTATTTTGATATCTTTTAAAAATCTTCAACTGTTGCTTTACTTGAAATTTTTTAACTTGTAATTAATTATTAATATTTTAATAATTCAAGATCTATAATGTATAATTTTCATTGTAATTTAAAACAGTTTTTTGCTTATACCTACCACTCTTCAAGATTATCTTGTGTACTAAGTCCAGTCTTTAGTCACTCAGGCTTGGTTTTTGACTCAAAAGGGGTTAAAATGTAATAGTGTCAAACTTACTTGTTAAATTTTAAATACTAAAACTCTGGTTGTTGTAAAAACTAGATCATCGATATTAAAAGTTTATTAAAATGGATAGGGTAAACTGGTAAACTTAAAGTAAGCGTGTAAAAATTAACTGGGTGTTACGAAATTATTAGTAAAAAACGATTAAAAGTGTTTACATACTCTTAAACACTAGCGGCGCTAAAGAATGCAAATTGGGGTGCATAGAATTTTAATTTTGTGATCTAGGGTTCACTGATTCGAAATAGCGTGCCGACCACTGCATTAGACCCTTAACGTTTACATTGTAGTATTACTAAATGATGAAATTGGTTCCTTTTTTTTAAATCATTATCAATGATATCTTTTTAAACACTGACATTCAAAGTAAAATAAGACTATTTGCAGATGATGCAAAAATATTAAGTAAGTTAGATATTATTTTACAACTGTCTTTAGATGGTACTTACAAATGGCTAAAAACTTGATTCAAATCCTAACAAATGTAAAATTCTATCAGTTAAGGGCATAGGGGGGAGGGGGTAAACACCCTTTTTTGGTTTTTGATCTAATTTTATATTAGTTTTCACTAAGTACAAAATGTTTTTTACAGATTTAAAAAGTTCAAAATAATTTTTGAGAAATAGCTGGTCAAAGTCTAATTCAACAATAGGTTCCTTATGGGAGGCGCAAACTAAAACGGCAAAAATAGACTATTTCACTAAAAATCTATATTCTCCTACGTTTTTTGAGATAACTACCTCAAATTTTTAGGAAATGTTTCTTAATATATTTAGAAAATTCTGTCACAAAGAATTTTTTTAAAAATAAAAATTTTATATGAAAAATAAACAAAAAACTGTTTTTTTTTCTTGTTTCAAAATTTTTATATTTTTATTTTTTTTAAATTCTGTTCCGACAGAATTTTTTAAATATTCCAAGGAACATTTCCTGAAAACTTGAGTTTAAGGAGGTAGTTATCTTAAAAAACGTAGGAGGAGATATATTTTTAGTGATTTCTAGTTATTTGCCGTTTTAGTTTGCGCCTCCTATAAGGATCCTATTGTTGCCTCCAACTTTGACCGGCTATATCTCAAAAATTATTTTGAATTTTTAAAATCTGTAAAAAGCATGTTGTAGCTTAGTAAAAACTATATGAAATAAGATCAAAAACAAAAAAAGAGTTTTACCCCCCCCCCCCCCCTATGCCTTTAATTAACTTCACAAGCAGCGGTATAGATACTTACTAACTAAAAATATTAGTCAGAGTTTTCAAAAGTTTAAAAGAAAACTCCAGGTTTTATAATTTCTTCCAGGTTTTTTAAAGAACAAGCTTTTTGGTCCATCATTATTATAAAATTAAATTTAAGGTAAAAACACTTACTTATAGAGAATAACAACATTGAAATTATACTATAAAACTTTAATGTGTCTTTTAACTTTATAAAAATCTAATTAAACAAAAAGTTATTTATCTTTATGTTGGAATTTTTATATTTAATTGCAATTTCATAACTTTACATTTAAAAATAATTTACGCTGTAGGTTGTACAAAGTTTTTTTGTAATTTTAGTTGGAAACTTCAGGTTAATCCAGCTTTTTTTTTGCCTAAACTGTCAAGTTCCAAGTTTTTCAATGTATTTAAATGATTCCAATTTTTTTGGCAACCCTAGTTAGTAAAGTTTAAAGAATATTGATCATCTCAACATGTTTATAAGTTGGAAGTAACTATAAACTTCAAAGTTAAGAGTATATTAGGAATTTATGTTGATTTATATGCTGAATTGTCAAAGATTATCAAATTATTGCAATACAAAGTTTATGTGTAAAAAAACTTTGTATTACACATAAACAAATAAAAACTATACAAATCAAATAGCAAAAGTTTATAAAGTTATAACATTAAAAAGTATACTTGAATATAAGTTGTTTATAAGATATAAGCTAGAATTGTAGGATTTATAAGATATAAGATAGGATTGTAGGGTTTATAAAATCAACAATGTTAAAGGTTAAGGTGTATCTAAGTTAATTATCAAATCATAAGCTAGAATATAAAATAAAGTTCAACAGTAGCATAAATGAGTTATTAGGCGCAACCTTCTAATACATAAATAAGTTAACTAGATTCAAAATGAATGTAGTTTATAGCGTATCTTCCAACTCGCTTTAAATAGAGGTTTAAATAAGAAAGATAAACATAAATAAAACAATAACAAATTATACAGTATCATTCTTTTATTACATTGACATATGTTTCTGTGTGTTAAACAAGTCAACATACTTCAACTGAGCTCTGTAAAAAAATAAATACTGTAAGGAAAGAATAGAAGCTCAAGTAGGTATACATGTGTCCATTAAAAATAAAATTAATTGCTATAGATTTTTATAGGTTAATAACAGATAACATACTTAATAATAATCCGACTGTTATAAAACTATATAATATTTGCAATTATTAAATCTAAATTAAATACATTAAAGTGAAAATACAAAATAAGATAACAAATCGTATTACAAACTACTTACATTTTCATATATACTGTGACGTAATTATTAGATATATTTTTTTCAATGATTAGTAACCAGTAAATATTTAGATTTAGTTTTTCCTTCAAATTCATGTAAGTAGTTTATATTATGATTTGTTATATTATTTCCTATTTTTATTTTATTAAATTTAAATTTAATAATTACAAATATTATATAGTTTTATTACAGTCAAATTTAAAGGCATAGAGGTGTTCCACCTTTATTTTTACAAGTTGATCTTATTTTATGAAGTTTTATCTGAGCTATCAGACATTTTAAACGGTTTGAAAAAATTAGAAGTATTTTTTGAGGTATGAGCGGTCAAAGTCAGTGACCTCAATAGGTTCCTAATGGAAGGTGCAAACTAAAAACGGGAAAAAAGACAAATTCACTAAATATCAATATCCTCCTTCATTTTTTAAGCAATCTTCTTTAAATTATACAGAAAGTGTATTATTAAATTTTAAAAATATTGAATGCAGGATTTATTTTAATTTTGAAAAATAAAAATTTATTACAAACAAAATACCTATTTTTTAGTTTTTTTTTTCATCTAAAATTTATATTTTTCAATATTTTTAAAATTGCAACATTGGAAGTCTTTTAAATTATAAAAGGAACGTTTGCTGAAAGATTGAAGTCTCTAGCTTAAAAATGAAGGAGGAGATAGGTTTTTAGTAATTTCTTAAATTTTTGAGAAAATTGACCTCAAAAAATTTGCAGTCCATTTGTTTGTATTGGAAGCTTTTTATAAAATTTAAAATATCTCAAAAGATAAATAATATTTTTTAATTCTATAAAAATTGGCTTGTAGTTTTTACTTTAAGCTTTTATCTGAGATTCAATGTTATTTTTAGTATAAAAGAAAAAGTCGGACCCCCTATGCCCTTAACATTAAGTATTTTATCTATTATTAACCTATAAAAATGTTTAGCTATCATTTCTATTTCTAATGGACACATGTATATACCTACTTTAGCTTCTATTCTTTCCTTACAGTATTTTTTTTATAAAGCTCAGTTGAAGTGTGTTGACTTGTTTAAAACACAGAAACATATGTCAGTGTAATAAAAGAAGGATACTGTATAACTTGTTATTATTATATATATTCCAGTGAACTTGTTTTGCTAGGATCTTTTGTTAACAAATGATTAAATTTATATTTGAATAGTTAAATTTTAATGTATTATTTCCTAATTCTTACAATAACCTTAAGCTTCAAACTAATTTATAGATATAGCCCCTTATAAATACTCGTATTAATTAACGCTTAAGTTAGTTTAGTTTTACTTATTTAAATTGTCTAAATACTACATGTCTATGAAAAAAATTAGTATCTAATATATTATGGCACATAAATAGCTGGAATAAAATGGTATTCATTTTACAGTGTGTTTTAATCTCACTACAATTAAATCTACAAATCGGATTATTTATTTTGATAGAAAGTTACAATTTAATGAAAAAAACAAATACTTTTTAAATTATAATTATAATGATAATTATTTTAAAAATTCTTAAATTTATAAGCATTTGTGCTAACAAATCCTGACACTTTTCAAATATTAATTTAACTTTAGTTAATCATGACTACAAAAACTAAATTTTTGTTCAAAAATAATTTTACAATTTAAAGTTCTTTTCAAAAAACAATATTTATAACAACTAATATTCAAACTTATTTTCAACTGAAAATTTGAAGCATTTTTACAGATAGATACTAAAATACTCTAACATTGGCATTTAAAGTGGTTTAACCTGATACGTACAAACCCTGTATTAAAAGGTACTTATTAGTAATAAAATAAATAAGCTTACTGACCTGTGTTGTTAGATGTAGATCTTGTAGTAGAAAAAGAAACTATCAACTTTGCTTTGTGACTGCTTATTGCATAGTTATTTTTTGCTAAACCATTATTTTGACTTAAAAGTACATGATTTTCATCATTTATTGGTAGGTTAATAAAATTTTGATTTAAAGGAGAGAAATCAAAAATCATTATTTTTGGTTTATATACTAACTTGTAAATGGATGGATAAAATAAACTACTTGGTTTTGCTGAGCAGTTGTAAACATCAGTAACATTAGTAGAACATCCAAAAATTATATTTATTTGTTTTTTTTTTTGCTGTGCTGGGTAAACTTTGTCTATTTCATTTGCAAAAAGAGTTGGTATTGTTGATACAAAATCTATTTCAAACTTATTGTAATAACAACAATGAAGTCTTTTGATATTTATAATACTAAGGTGGGAGGTGGAGCAAGGCACCTGTTGACTAGATTTTAACACAGATGTGACCCAATGTGGTTTTTTGTAGAAAAATATTTTTGGCATATCTACAGATCTTTTACAATAACTAAATTTAAACCACAAATAATTACAATCTACTTAAAAAAAGTGAAGCCCTTAATTTTAATTTATACTATATATTTTATACTAGTAGATAAAGCTTGAAAAATTACTTTAATTTAAACATTTCAAACTTTGTAAGAAAAATCCCCTATTTCAGTATGCAGCTTATATATGAAAGCTTATAATGCAACTTGACAGCAAAAATGTAATTCTATAGTATAGTGGTTCCCAACCTTTTTGATGCCCCGCGGCCCGCACCCCTAAAGTCTCTTAGTTTGATCTCGCACCCAAACACTATATACTATAATTATTTATTAGTATTTTGATAATAAAATCATTGATTTCATTAACTATAAATTGTATTTTAATTTTTATGATAGTGTACTATATTAACGAAAATAAAATACTTTGAAACTTAAAAACATAACAAACTGTATTTGAACAAGCTTTATCTATTTTTTATAAGGTAGAAAACATCAGAACTCACTCTTACCTCTGCAACGATAAATGTTTTCTGAAGCAAGTGATTTAGGAGCTCATCACTTGTAAATATACCTGCTCATTTTTAAACTAACTAAAAAAATTAATTACTTTTCAATTAAACGAAAAAAAAACAAATCTATATTTATAAAAAATTAATTATTTTTTCAATTAAAATTAACAAAAACTAAACTAATACCATATATTTAATAAAAACATCCTAAATGACTTGTCGTTATACTCACAAGGTATTTAACAAATTATTAAAACTTTATTCATGCAATATTATTTTGAAAAGATTAAGAAGTTAATTTTAAATCTACTCTAAAGTTAATGACTTTTTTGTTCCTGTTTATTGCACAAAACTTTCTGAAAACGTGGCATTTTGTTGCTGATGGCAATTCGCATGTCTGCCTGTGTATTCAAACTGTTTCTTGATTTAGTTTTTATTGGTAAAAGAGCTCAATCCAGACTCACACAAGTAAGTCGTTGCGAATAGAATGAGAGTACTTAGTGCTTTTTCACCAAGTTTTAGAAACATATTCATTGAACAACACCAATATTGTTCAATAGTTTTGCTTTCAAACTGCATTTTGAGAAAACGTTTCATGATCTATAAAATTAGTTTCACAGTAGCTAAAAACAAGTTTTCTTAAATGGTATAACATACAGTAATTGCTGTGAACTTTACAACTTACTGATGTTAAATCTTTAAGCATCACTTTCTGCACAACTAAGCTTAATAAAAAATTACATTATAAATGTAATAGATTTAACAGAACCCGTTCTTAACAGCTAATAAAAAACCTGCTGAAGATACTAATTTTTATCTAAGTATTTCTATCAAAATAGAAGCTAGTTAATAAACTGTTTTAAATAATTGATGGCCAGTTAAGAAAATAAAAAATTTAAAGAATAGATGATTAAAATTCGCAGGTGTAAAACTCTAAGAAAGCTTTACTCAAATTTTAATTCTAAACTAACAGCTATTAAATGAAATTAGTAAAACGAATTTACTTCTAGAAAAGCGCTCTTGCACTATGACGTATTAAAAAATTAATATATTAAGAAAATTAGCACCAACTTCTTTTTATAACAAAATTTACTTTTTACTTTATAAACTTTATCAAAGTGTGAAAATCTCCTTTTTTATCATACAAAAATAAAAAGCCTTCTCGCACCCCCAAGGGGTGCGAGCACCCCTGGTTGGGAACCCCTGCTATAGTAAAACTTAAATTTAATCATGTAGTTTTAAATAACTTTTTGTTTATTAAATACAAACAAAAAGTTTAAAAAAACTTAGAAAAATTTCAACAAAGGATCTGGGAACGGAAAGATCTCTCAGTCATCGAGACGCATAGTACTATCTGCATTAAGTTAATACTATAATGAGCCAAAAAACAAAAGCCTAAATAAAACGAAAAACTTAATGTAAAGACTTTTAAGTTAAACATCAAAAACTAAATGCAAAAACTAATTTATTTATAAACTACAGAAGTAAAACATTTCTAACTAAAAACAAATCAAAAACACAAAAGTCAGTCACATCAACTTTTAATGTGTTTTGCAAAAAGAGCTAAAGTATAAATTAAACAGTTGAAAACTGTACGCTCAGGAAAAAAATTTTGGAAATATATAAATATAAATTCTAATTATTTTTTGTTTTTAATTTGAGTAAGCATTAGACTTTTAAAAAACTTATCAAAACTAGCATGAGTCAGCTTGAATTTTTTAAGTTGTAATTAGCCTGATTTATTCAAAAAAGTTTTAACTAGTCTGATTTTTTTTACTAACCTGAGTCCTGACCAGAGTTTTTAAAAGCTTTGTCAGAGGCAATTTTCTTATAATTTTTTTAGGAGAAAAGTGAGCTACAAGCTTTTGATTAAAATAAAACAAACTAAATAAAGTCAGCAGCTACAACTAGTGAATTTATTTTTCTGACAAGCATGGTCCTGACCCTGAATTAGAATTAGTATGTGAAAAACTTAAAGATGATTAAACTTATCGGTAGAATAATGTGTAACACTGGTAATGAAAATAACACCAAAAGAAAAAGAAAAAAAATCTCAAACTTCAGACCAACATTTGTTTATCAGTAGAGAGAAAAATCGGTAACCGATTTTTAGAAATTTTAGCCAAAACTTTAGCTTAACGCACCTCTGCCATAAAATTTTTAACAGATAACTATTAAAATTTTGTATTAGTGTATGCCAAATATGAAGAGCTAGATAATATCTCATGAGTCATGATCGCAAAAAGATAGAGAATAAGGCAGATGAGCAAAAGCAATGCAATTGCAGAGATAAATTTATGGTGATTGGGAATTCTTTACTTACAATTTTCATCTATAGAGCGACGGTAATAAAATCGGAGAAAAGTAAACAGTATGACGGGTCATCAGGTTTATCGTTTAAAAGTAGGTAAACACTTCCTTTAACAGGAGTAAATACAGACTAAAAACTACGCTTTTAACATATATCTGGGACTTGAAAGATAGAAATGAAGATTTTAGCATTAACTGGGAAATTTTAGCACGAACAAAAAACAAATTCAATTTAAAACATGGCTGCACTCTCTGCAATATGGAAAAACACGAGATCTTTTATTTTAAATAATTTTGAATAATAATGTAAGTTTAGTTCCTTTTTTTTTTTAATGGTTCATTAAGTGACGTAGAAATCCTTTTAGTTTTTTGCTTAATTTCATGTAATCTTGACTTATTTTTTAAGATACTAATGTAATAAACTAGCCGAAGAGCTTTTCTGTCTAACAGACAGTCCTAGACAAGACGTTAACTGTACCCGTGGGGTATGACTCGATAACTGAAAGGTTTTTTCGTACACCAGGTTTAAGATCAAAATTTTGAGCGATTTTTTATCGTTAAAGAAAAAAATGTATTAGTAAAACATAGTGTTTATCTATAAAAAAACATGTGTATATATTATTTATTAAACGACAAAAAAGCGCTTAAAATAATTGTTCCTAGGACCTGTTTAACATAAAAAAAAAATTAATTTATCAAGTCGTAAACAACTTGGATACATTTTAACGTCTTTTCAAGGACAGAAAAGGATTTAAGATTAGAAAAGTAATTGAAATAGACAAGGTTAAGCAGTAAAGAAAGAACTCTATTAAACCTAAAAGCTATTTTTTATTTTTTATTATCATTATATTGCTTATTGTGCAACGTTGGACTCAGGACAATGAAAAAAAAAAAAATACATTTATACATAACAAAAAGTAAATATAAACAAAGTTAAACAAAGTTAAAACTATAAAAAACTCCTTAACAAATTTAAACTGATACAAAACAAAACACGTATAAAAGGCGATAACTTGGTGCATACAAAAACATTTGTACAAGATTAATAAAAGTAAATTAATAGTTTGGTAGGGGGGAGGTGTTGGAAAATAAAATTAATTAATACTACGTAAAGAAAAATCAAGAAAACACTAGTTTATCTAGATGGGATAGATATACTTAAAGTTTTATTTATTTATTTTTTTGTATTGTTTTGTGGAAAGTTACTGAATTTAAATGATATTTATGGTATTTAATTTAAATATTTTTAGTTTTAAGCATTTTAATAAGTTTAAATGTTCCACCCTCTCACACGATACCACATCCTGTGGTAACTTGCTCCACATAGTCTTTGCTCTGTGAAAAAATTAACCTTCCATTGACTCTTGTTAAAATTTTGTTTAAATTTTATCTATTTGATATTTCCTCTTAAATGATAATTATTATGGAAAAAAACTAAAAAAAAACTTTTGCAATTGGCATTAATAATGGTATAAAGCGTAAATAAATCAAATTTCAATCTTTTTTATTCCAGTGGTTTCAGTCCAAATCTAGTTTGCAAAATTAACTTTTTAGGATTTAAGATGTGCATTAAATAATAGAATAATTAAGAATAATAGTAACTTAATCTTTTTGGTAGGAAGAAAACTATTTTATAAAAAAATATCTGATGGTTTTACTATATTATTACTCTAAAATTTTGATAGAATTAAATAGTTAAAAAGTAGATTTTAGTCTGTTATTAAAAGCTTTATTTAAATAATAAGAAATTTACTTGAAGATAAATATTCAGATAAAAACAACTAACTTTTAATGACTCTACAAAGAATAAAATTTTTTAATATTTAATGTATTAAGTATTTTTTAAAGTATTTTTAAAATGACCTTTCAATTAAGCAATCTGAAAAAAATTGATTGATCACAAAAATAAACTGAAATTATTTGGTTTGATAGAAAAGTTATAAGTATAAATAGGTATAATTTATTTTATTTTTAACTTTTTCACGATTTACAATTAAAAAAGATATTAGAGAAAGTAAAAAAACATTAATATTTTACCCTAAAATTGCTTAGCTGTTACTCTATCTTACAATCTACATATGCAGCAGACCATTTCTATCCTCTAATTTAACTAACAAAATATACGCAAAGTATACTTGAAAATCAGTCTGAGCTGAAAAACAGCTGAGTCAGCATTTTTTTAAGTTTAATATTTATTTCTTTATTTATAAAACCTTTATCTCTAACCTACTTTACCCAAACATATTAAAAGTTGATTGAAAATTAAAGTTTTAATAATTAAAATTAAAAATTAAATGAAAAAGAGTTTTATCTGCTGACTCATCTAATTTTAAGCTCAGACTGACCTTTAAGTATACTAGCCGAAATTTACATACATTTAGTACTAAACTATTTTTTTTTAATACTTAATTTTACCTTCAATGCTTACATGAATGTTAAATATGTTTCGAAAACATAAATCAACATTATATAAGTATATAGTCTTTGAAAAAAGTGTTTTTGTTATAATTATACCTTATAGCAGTGCTTCTGAAACTTTTTCTAGTAGCGGAACCCTTTTCCAAAGTTCAACTTTTCCGCGGAACTCCTAATTTTAATTTTACATAAATGTTTAATTAAATAAATGTTCTTTTTTTAAATTTCGAAACCCCATTTCAGAAGCACTGCCTTATAGCTATATACCTAAGCATAGAGTAACTTAATATTGGAAAAAGGTAGAAAAATAATAAATAACTTAAAGTAAAGGAAATCTAAAAAGAATCTTACGTATTTTAATTGATTTCTAAGTTTTTGGGGATATTTCGCTATAACAGTTTATAATTTAGTTAATAATTTTTTTAATTTTTAACAATCTCATTAGTCTGCAGTTGAATTAGTATAGTAGCAATAATGTATAAATCTCATTAACGGTAACTATTGTTAATGAGCAATTAATAAATTAATAATTTAGTGTTGTAATTAATAGAAACTATAACAACTTTTTATAATTTTTAATATTTTAATTTTATTTAACTTTTCAGAAAACTTCAAAATATTAATATAAAACAACAAATACATTAAATAACTATTTAACTATAATTTTTTTATATCTATTGTGTAACTAATTAAGACTACAACTATAATTCATTAATAAATGTATAATTTTAAAGTTTATGTCTCAGAAATCTCATCAGTTTTTGAAACAAATGGTGATTTTTGTGTCAAAACAGTCTTTATTTTCACCATTTCGTTTTATCAAACCATTACAAACAAAGTAAGGTGGAAGAATTTGACAGAAAATTAGAAAAAGAAGCATATGTATAACATTTTATTAATAACTAGTTTGGTAATATTAATTAAGTAGTAAGAACCAGGGGCATCGCGTGGGGTTGATCGCTGGAGCTCCACCTAAAAAATTGAAATTTATGCTAATTTATTTTTTGTTTTTAGAGTTTAAGCCTTTAAACACGCTGCTTTAAATGGGCTCCTGATTTAGCTGTACAACCCCAAACTACGTCAAAGTAACTTTATTATAAAGCTAAAAAATTGAGCTTTAAAATGATGTAATTTTTTTTATATCAGCTAAAAAATTTAAGAAAGTTTTGTTGTAATGAAGTTGTACAAAAAATACAGCCAAATGTGGATATGAACGTCGTTAATTTCCCTGCTAGATTATTTTTAAAAAGTTTTTATGTTTAATGTTCAAAATGTTCGTAAAGTTGGAGCTGCAAGCTCAACCTGTGTCAGCTGCATTTTAAACGTGTACAAGTTTTCAATACAAAAAAAATGTTGAAAAGCTGAATTCTGGAGCTGCATGAATTTTTAGCACCATGTGAATTAGTTCATGACCGTTGTTGAAAATTTACTACAACGGGAGAACAATAAGACATGTTGAACTCGAGCAGGAAAAACACGAGCAGGAGCAAATCGAGCAGGGAAAACTTAAGCAAGGGTAACTCGAGCAGGAGCATCTTGAATAGGGACAACTTGAGAAGGAATAAACTCGAGCAGGTAAATCTCGAGCATGGAAAACTCGAGTAGGAGCAATTTAATTAGGGAAAACTCGAGCAATGGCAACTCGAGCAGGGAAAACTCGAGCAGGAAAAACTTGAGCAGGGAAATCTTGAGCAGGAGCAACTCCAGTAGAAAAAACTCGAGCAAGAAAAAATCGAGCAGGGGCAACTCGAGCAGGAACAACTCGAGCAGAAAAAACTCGAGTAGGGAAAACTCGACAGAGGCAACTAGAGCAGGAACAACTCGAGCAGGGGCAAGTCGAGCAGGAACAACTTGAGCAGTAAAAACTCGAGGAGGGAATATTAAGCAGAGGCAACTCGAGCAGGAAAAACTTGAGTAAGAGTAAGTCGAGCAGGAGCAATTCGAGTAGGGAAAACTTGAGCGAGCCAATTCAATCAGGGAAAACTCGAGCAGGGGCCATCTTGTTTTTTTAAGTTACTTGCATGTGTTTTTTTTGTTATTTTGCTTTGATTGTTTATTTTAAATTTGTTCAGTATAGTTTGCTTACATTTACAAAGTTTAACTACTTCAATCAAGTTTTAAGTAAAATATGTTTGAAATCCAATCTAAACTTGTCTAGTGAAAAAACGATTATTAAGCTAAAAATTTTTTCAATGAAAATACGACTAGTGTGGGTAAGCAAACAATAAAGATATAAAAAAAAATGTTTAGTTATAAAGTCTGAATTAGTATGCAACACTTTTTCTTTATGTGAAAAATATATCGTATAGTATATACTTTTAGATTGAGTATAAATGTTGCATAACTTTAATTTATAATTTAAATTTAATAAATTAATTTATTTGATCTAAATTAAATAAATTATATTTAATATAGATCAAATAAATGTAATATAACTTAATCCTCTTCTTACTTCTCAAGAAAATAAGTTTAAAATTTTAGGAAATTTTACTTGCATTATAACATTAAAATAAAATGTAATTTTATTGTTTTGTAATGTTTTGTAATTTTGTAAAAATTACAAAACATTTAAAAAATAAACATTTTATAACCAAATAGTAAAAAAGAATCGTATGGCTTTTTTTAACGAATTTACTCAATTTTTTTTAAGCCTAGAACAGGGCTTTTTATTGATAAATCAATTTTAGACTGAGAGTGTTTAAGAATGATTGCTTGAAAACTTTATGAGGACAAATATTATCAATGAAATTGTCTACTTTAGTTATTTTAGTTTGTGACACTGACTTTCATATGAACTGAATGAACTCTCTGATTTTGTTCCCTTAAATGTTAAATACTGATTTAAGCACAAAGTAACTGTAAAAACTAACTTCTAGCCAAATTGAAACCCTTGAATTTAAACTATTTGTTAAAAAAATATTATACTCCTCTTTGGCGTTAATTATTGTAAAAAGTAGCCTCTAACTACCTTAACTATTTTTTTCTTTGAAACTTGTTTAAGATTTAACTATACCTTTGTAAAATTTGATCTGCTTATTTTGTTTGATTATTCTCAATTATAAAATATAAGTTAAAATAAAAGTAAGTTTTTTTAAATACAACAGTCTTACAGTGTAAATACTTAAATAAATGCTTATGTTTGTTTTTTCATTTGATGGCACAAAATCTAAACACCGCTCCAAAACGAACAATTCTATGTAAGAACATTTAAAATTTTTGGGACATGTTGTTATACTTACGGTCAAGATTTCATTTGTTTTTTATTGCTCTTAATAATGTATAAGAATTTTACGACTTTCTGAGTTTAAATAAAAATATTACACATATTTGCTTTTACAAAGTGTAGGTCTTTGAATAGTTTGGTTTTGGTACTAGCTTCAACTAAAAAGTTTAAACATAAGTCACTCATTTAAAAAAATTAAAAAAGGTTTAAATTAATTTCGTTTAGCTTTTCATCAGAATAAACTTGCTAAAAATTTATACAAATATAGGGGTAGGTCTTTTTATGGGTAGTATTTTATGGGCCTTATTTTATTGGTAGAGTTACTTCAATCAAATCTGTCCTTAATTTTAGTTGATGTCATCAAAATTATGGGTAGTATTTGCTGCAATTAAGTGAAATAATTTTTTTTAAGTTTCATTTGTACACAAACAAAAACTGTCTAGGCCTCTGAAATGTTGAACTTAAATTTATATTTATGCAAGGTAAACAATACTTACTATAACAAAACATTGAAAATCTTACTTTAGTATTTTAAGTGTTAAACATTTGCTTATAGTTAAGTTTATGAATGTTTGTTTTTTTTTAAATAGACAAAAAATTGAAAAATTAGTGTTTCTTTTTTAATTTAGTAAAAAAAATTGATTAATATTTTTTTCTGTTTTTGTTTTTGATATTGGCAATTTTTATTTCTAACTATAAAAGTAAAAAATAATATGTTACAAAACATATTTTCTTCAAGAAAATATAATTTTCGCATTTTATATATTTTGTAATGTATGAAATATTTTGTATTTTTTTATAAGTTATAAAATTTTAAAAGAAGTAAAAGTGTCAGCAGCAAAATAGGAGACTATATAACAAAATTTGTCTTAACTTATTTTTGTAAAATATAGAAAATAAACATATATGAAGTAAAACAGTTGTTAAGTTGGTCTTTTTAGGTTAAAGTTTTTGTAATAATGCTCATTAAATGTTTTTTTATGTAATAGCAATATTATTTTCAGGGTCGCCACTTTACCTGGAAACATTGAAAAATCTGCAGTTTTTGAATATTAAATAAAAAAGATATCCATAATCTTTTAATAAGTCTAGCTTAGCCACTACTTCTGTTAGTTTACTATTTATTTAAATACTACCTATAATTTAAATAAATGTAAAAATAAATCAAATGATTGGTTTATGTGTATTGAAGTTGTTTTTTATTTGTTTTTTTTTATAAATTTTAAACTACAAAACTATTCATAATATTTATATAAGGCCTAGACAGTGTTTTTTTCATTTAATTGCAGCAACTTAATTACAGCAACATTTAAATACTACCCATTATTTAAATGAAATCACATCTAATTATGGGCATAATAGATTCAAGCAATTCTACACATAAAATAATGCCCATAAAATAGTACAAACAAGACCAAACAACTACTTTTACAAGTTTACTAAGTATAAATTACATATATACAACTATAAGTCAAACAATTGGGTTATGTATGTTCAATTTTAATTTTGTTTATGAAATCTTAAATAAAAAAATATCCATAATCTTTTAATAAGTCTAGCCACTACTTCTGTCATTACAATATATTATTTAAATAAATGTAAAAATAAATCAGACTATTTGTTTGTGTGTGTTCAAGTTATTTTTTATTTGTTTGTTTATAAATTTAAAACTACAAAACTGTTCATAATATTTGTATAAGGCCTAGACAGTGTTTTATTTTTCATTTAATTGCAGCAACTTAATTGCAGCAACATCTAAATACTACTCATAATTTTTATGACATCACATCCAATTATGGGCAGATATGATTGCAGCAATTCTACCCATAAAATAGTGCACATAAAATAGTACCCATAAAAAGACCTACCCCTAATATCGTGCAAATTTATTATAAACAGTAATTTTGAAATTCATAGCTGAAAATTGTTACGTCATAAAGCAAAAAAGTAATGTTTAAAATGTTTAAATTATAGTTAAATTATACTTAGCTGACTTGAAGTTGTTCGCAAAACAAAAATGTTAAAACAAAAACATTTAAGATAGTAGAAATTTTACCTGAAATAAAATTAAATAAAAAGTACATTACAAATATATGACAATAAACGACAACAATAATACTAAAACACGCTATTTATAAAGTTTTAAATAGTAAAAATCTCTTTGTTTGCAAATTTTCGGCTCACGAGTTCTAATAAACAATGATTCTAGAACTGAGAGATGGTAAGTTTTTATCGCTCTAGATAGAATTTTGAACCTACTTTCCAGGTAGTCCTCAGCACTATTTTACTATTTAGTGTTTTAGTATTATTGTTGTCGTTTAAAAAGTTAAGAATTAGTAGTTTTTCGATTATAGAAACTGGTATGTTTTATTAAACTTTAAAAATTTGTACCTTCAAAAAATGTTAAATATTTTAATTTTTATTAATAAGTTTTAAAAATATAGTTAAAAGCATATATATTTTAATGCTGTAATATACATGTTTTTCATTTATACGATAAGCAAAAACACATTGCAAAAGTTGGCAAAAAAAAGTAATTTTTAAAGCCTACTATTAATAGTTTTTGTTGGTTATTCTAAAAACTTAAGTTTTTAAACGTTGAACTGTTTATAAATTTTGCAGTTAAAACATTTTTTTTTGCTATCTCTGTGTCTCAAAGCTTCATTAACTTTTAAAAGTATAGTTTATTAAACTTTTTAACTTAATTTTTATACTTAAAAAGCGTCTTGCAGTTCAAAATAAAAATTTTAATCGTATTTTTATCGTATGTTTCTTAAAGTTATACTTCTTAATTAAGCTTACCAACAATTTTAATTATTTTTTTTAGACTGCTGAATAAGTTTAATTTTTATGATTTGGAATTATACTATATAACAGTTTGCTTTAAATAGAAATTTCTACATGTCTATTTGTGTTGTAGTCTACAAAATTTATTAAAAAATAAAATAGTTATAATTTGTATACATGTTTCACAAATAATTTAATCAAGTTAAAAAAAAGTTAATATATAATGAATTTTATATACTTTAAATTTATAGTTGTCAAGTAAATTTAAATAAATAAGTTAATTTATTAGATCACTGCTTAACAAGTCATTATTTGTTTATAAACACTTTTTGTCATCAAAAACTTGCAGTTTACAGGTAGCAAAAACTTCTATTGTATCAAGTTTTGTTGAGGCTAGCTTTATGTTACTACTTTCTCATTACTCAATTTACTCCAGTTACTGCTTTCTTCAAAGATGACGAGCTAATAGTACTTAAATTCTGGCAACATTGCTCGAAAGTACTTAAAAAAATAACAATGAAATGTGTTCTGTTTAAATTTTTGAATAAATGATAAGTATATAGCATTTCATAGTACTTTTATTTTTCCTAAATTCATTAGTCAATTAATTTATTGATTTAATCCCTTACTTAAAGTTTAAGACATTACATATCATCTCTACAGTAATTATGCTTACCTTTAGAAAATACAATTACTCACCTACTTTATCTTCTAATCTTGCAGTATTTATGTTTTACAGAACTCCGTTGAAGTGTGTAAACTTGTTTAATACACATAAATATATGTCAGTTTAATAAAAAAGAAATGTACTGCTCAAACTTTTTATATTAACGTCTTTTTAGCTGACGTAGCGTGTTAATTTTTGAACGAAAATCATTAAATATAGATGTTTTATGCGTATTATATTGAGAAGATTTATATATAAATGCAAAATAAGTCCAGGACACAGTCTATTTTTTGTTTGTGATTTTTCCACGGCACAAATAATTGGAGAAAATCAAATGATAGTTTTGAAAAACCTACAAATTTTTAGTGCATATGACAAAAGTTTAACACGTTTTCAGATTTACAATCCGTCATCAATAAACTTTAAATAAACTTACAGAACTAGAAAATAATAAACTAAAAAATAAAAAAAAAATCTGATCAATCTCACAACTTTCTGTCTTGAAAATATTGTAGTTAAAAACGGCGATTCCTTCTATAGACAATCTAAAGGAATTATAGTTAGTGACAACAACCCAGTGTCAATTGCAAATGTTTCACTGCACCACGTTATAATGCCGATTGCAACTACAATAAAAACAACAAAACTCTGTTAATGATACATTTATGATATTTTCTTTTGATCTGAAACATTAGAAGTTTCAGGGTTGACAAAGATCAAGCTCTTTAAAACTTAAGTTATTCTACCAAAAATTACAAATAAGTAATTTAAACCATGTCATATACCTCTCTTATAACTAATTTTTCAAGTATATAAAGAGGAGTATACACATAAACTTGCAACACAAAATACTAAAGTTAGTGCTCAAGTATAAAGAACTTAACTACTTGTTGACAAAAAACACTTTGATTCTAAAATTATCCAAGATAAACCTTTTTGTATTTATCAGAGTTTCACTATGGATTTGTCCTTGCCACAAACCATCAATACTGAAAAGTATACCAAAATTGCTTGTTAAAGTAGGGTAGTTGTTCAATATGTTAATAGAAAAGCTTTGCAGTTTTAAAAGGGACATTCTATTAATTTTTACCAGATGAAGGCATTGGAAATTAAGTAATTTTGTAAATTTGAACTGACAAATTCAGACGTTTTTTCAAATTTTATCAAACTTCCTGACTTTTTTACAAAAATACCGTTTTTTCCAGACTTTTGTAATCTTTTTAGCTTTTCTTGACCTTGTGGTAGCCCTAAACATTAAAAGACGATTGAAATGTGCGTTAGAATAAATCAGCTAAAAACTAGTTTTTAGAGAAATGTCAACAAAAAATTATGGCGACGATTTGGAACTTTTAGATGTCAAGTACATCATTGACATAACAGAAAAGGGTTTTTTTTTTGTGAAAAACTACATAAAACCAACAGCAGAAAATCGTGTACTATTTGTAAATGGTGTAACATCCACACTCAATTTACAAACCAATTGTATTTGGAGTGTCAATAAGACTAAGGAGATTATGCAAACGTGACTCTGATTATCTAGAAAAGCAATTCTCAACCTGGGGTAAATTCCCTTGTTTTGAGGGGTAAATTTTCTTTGTTACAAGTTATGTTAATTAATTTATATTGTTTGTCTTTTTAATTTATTATTAAACTGAATATTTTCAAGTTAGATATACTGTATAAATTTTACGAGTTTTTATACTTACAAGCTTATAGTTTAAGAAATCTGTTTTCTATCTTCAAAATTAAACACTATTTTGTAGATAGGGTAATTACTTTCCAAAAAGAAATAAAACATAAAAAAAAGCTTAAGAACCTCTGATATAGAAGCAATAAAGATTTGAAAGAAAATTTTGCTTCTGCAAAGCTTTGGTAGACGATATGGTTAAAATCACGGCAGA
Source organism: Thalia democratica (assembly GCF_965202585.1). Lineage (NCBI taxonomy): Eukaryota > Metazoa > Chordata > Thaliacea > Salpida > Salpidae > Thalia > Thalia democratica. The sequence goes on along the minus strand of NC_139169.1, from coordinate 51,037,757 downwards.
ATGGAAGAATTGGTTTGAACCTTTAATAATGAAGGCCAGAGAACTGAAGACGAGAATGTAAGTGTTTGGCTGACAAACTTTTAAAGAAAAAGAATCAAACTCGAATGTTTTAGTGGCATAAAAACAGTTGCTACACTATTAACCAACTATAAAATCCAAGCCCATGAAGATAGTGTTGGATCCCACCCTTGTGGAAAATGTTTTTTATGCCGAGAGGAAAGAAGGCGGAATGGTAAAAATTCTAATTAATAAAATATATGATAAAATAAAATTGCAAACATTTTTGGAATTTATGCGGCAAAGTGCAGCCTGTGATGCATTAATTTTCTATTAAGATAGTTTTATTAAACACTGTCTTTGTTTCAGAAAATATTCTAATCGTTCGTTTATTTGATAAAAGTATTATTTTAAAAGCAATAGTTTAGGAAAAAAAGTTTGTTGTTAAGATATTTAATTTTTTTACTCAAGGTTTGTAAAAAAAAAGTTGTTTTTATTCATCGATAGTAATATTTCTTTAAGATGAGAAGTTTGTAAGTAACAGTTTGTTATTAAGATAGGTTTTTATACTTAATTAAAGTTTTGTTTTAAAAAAGTTTTTATCTTTACTTACCGATAACCTTATTATTTATTAACAATTATTTACATCAAAAAGTTCCTTACTAAAATAGTTTTTAATTTATGTTTTATTTGATAGAAAACTTTTTTTTTTTCATTTAAATTTATATAAAAAATATCATTAAAATGTACTAAAAATCTTCTATCCTCTACAAATTAATTAATACACAGTTTTGAACTATTACGTCATTATACATTTTTTCATTATTTTTTTACTTATGTGTGTTGAATAAATGTGTTAGTTCTATAATTTTTTGAGGACGGATTATAAACCTGTATACGTTTATAACTTATGTAATGTGCAATATAAATTTGTAGATTTATTAAAACTATTATTAAATTTTATAGAGAAGAAAATAAAACTATTTCTAAGCTATAGAGTTGTACATGTTTTAATACTTTCAGTTTGTAAGGTTACTATCTTAAAATTTAATTAGACCTGCATCTAAAATATTTTTACTATTATTTATAAAAGAGTACAATGTTCTAAAGTTGCTGCAATGTTATTACCTATACCGGGTCAAAAAAAATAAAAAACTATTAGGATGACTTTATATTAATTATAATGCTACATAAACGATTGAGACAATAGATAACTCAACCCAAAAGAATTAAAAAGTATTAATACCAAGTATATTATAAACTATTTCATACAATTCAGTGTTTAGTAAGCTACAAATATTGTACAGAATTCAACATAATCACCAAGTAAAAAATATTTATTTCCAGACAATAGAATTTCCAGAAAAGAATCGGATGATTAAATTATTTCTACTTCATAGCTAAAGTTAACACTGAACGAAAATATTTAATAATATAAATATAATAATAAAAACCTTTGAGATAGAAATATTAAGTTAATAATAAAAAGCAAATACTTTTTAAGAAGTATAAACAACTGTTTTGTACCAAAATTTAAATCATTTGGTAATTCCAAGCTTGATGAGGTGCTGCTGTATAATTTTTTCAGTCATTTCCAGTGTAGTGTAGTTCTTAGTAGTTTTAATTTGTCTCAGTGCATATTCGTATAGATCGTTTGAACGCATTATAAAGTCTCTAAAAAAATAGTTTATATGCATTAAGTAACATATAATAAATGTACTTTATAAATTCACTGAGTATTTTCTAGAAATAATAGCTTAATAAAACTTAAGTAGTTTAGCGATGTTCAACTTAAGATTTAACCTCTTTTTAGTTATGCTATTTTTATTAAAATGTACAAGTATCAGTTATGAGGTCATATCAAGTCTCATCTTTTTTTTTTAAATTCGGAAAGTATATAGACCAGGGTTTCCAAAACTTTTTATAAAAAGGCATCTTTTAAAGAAATTAAAAAGCTATGGCCCCCTCCTACAATATTTCTAAAAACTACTATTAAAACTTCCTAAGACCTTTTATTTGCTTTCTATGTTCAACTCCAGAAAATCTAGTGTAAATTTCAAATAATGGCATCGTGGTTCCCTATTTTTTAGCTAGTTGCCACCTAAATTTTACATTGTATCTAGTATAAGTTTTAAAACTACCATTGAAGACGCATAAGACCTTTTTATGCTTTTCGTTATTAACTCCAGAATATCTAGTGTAAGTTTCAATTTATGACCTCATGGCCCCCTAAGTTTTTGTAATGGCCCCAAGGGTGCCACTTGGCCCAGTTTGGCAAACCCTAATATAAACTAATAGTTTATTTTAGAATGCTAAGAAGCATTTAAATTACTTTTGTTAAGTAGTGAGTTTTTTATTTTATAGTAGTATGATTGCATTAGAAACTACTTTTTGATACTAATTTAGAGACATATTTTATTTTCTATCCAATTTCCATATACTTTTTCATTTTTAATATTAAGAATTAGAAAATTTTTTGTACTTGTTTAAGCTTGCAAAATAAAAGTAAAAACTAATAGAGCTTCACTTAATAAACAGTTGTTTTAATCAAACTTTTTATGTACTTGTAAAATATTTTCAAATTTAGATGAGATTTATATATAATTCTCAAATCGGTCCAGGACACAGTCAATTGTTTTTAATGTGATTTTTTTTCTGCATGAATAGTTACAAAAAATCAAACAATGGTTTAAAAACCTACAAGTTAATTGCATACTTTAGTTCAAACCGATTTCGGACAACAGTCCTTCTTCAGTGAATTTTAAACTAACAGAACATAAACACATTCATGCAACTAAGTAAATAAAAGTGAAAAAATATATTATGACGTAGTATTTTAAAACTGTGTATAAAACCAAATTTTTAGAGCTAGAAGATTTTTTACATTATAATGACATTTTTGTATGTAATAGTAAATCCAAATGAAATGATTATAAAAACAAACACTTTCCCGATATAAACTTTAAATAAAAAACTATATTTGTAAGGAATTGTATGATGTAAGTTACTAAACTACATCATACAGCTATCGGTGAACACAGCTATACTTAATAAACAATTACAGCTATCGGTGAAAAAAAAAAACTTTTCCCAAACAATAATTAAAGAAATTACAAAAACCTATATTAATAAGAAACTGTACCTAACAAACTTTTTATCATAAAGAAATAGTATAATTAATGAATAAAAATAACTATTTTGAGAAAAAACTTAAGTAAAACAATAATACAAAAATTAAATAAAGAATTAAACTAAATTGTTTTAACGGCAAATTATTTTTCCTAATATATTGTTTTTAAAGTAAACATTTTATAAAATAAACAAACGATTAAAAACTATTCTGAAACAAAAATTATTCTTAGTAAAACTATCCTATTAAAAATCGGTTGTTGTAAAACTATTGGTTTTATAAGTTTGCTATTATCTATAAAAATGCAGTAATGTTTTTTTATGTTTATACTTGCTTGTAATAAATTAACTCATTTACTATCTAAATCGGGGTCGGCAAACTGCGGCCCTCAAAGACAAAATATGTTGCCCGCGATGTACATTTCAAGCAAAAACATATTTTTTTAAAACCATAGAAAAAAAGTTTTTGTGATGAAAACTTGCAACTATGGTTTAATTGAAGTAATTACGTATTACTAGTGTTCTTTTTTAGCTTGTTTTGTCTTTTTTGGGTTTAAAATCGTGTTTTTGTATTAATTATCATAATAATATTCTAAAAACTGCGGCCCGCGAAGACTTTTTCCTGCACAGTGCGGCCCGCGAGCAAATTTTTGTAAAAAAAAATGAACCTCTACTTGTATAAGGCTGCCGACCCCTGCTCTAAATAATCTAAGTTCGTATGATTGCTTGATGAGTCTGTAAAAGTGATTGAATATGCTTCTTCATAGGTTTTGCTCGATGTTGGATGCTTGTGCGCATAGTGAAGTTTGAGTGCAGCTCGATCATTTGTCTCGCTGGTGATCATGTTCCTCCAATTATGTCTGTGAGAGCATCATCTTTGTGAAAATTACGTAATTGTCTTTCCCACATAGTGCTCATCACAGACATTGCACTTTGCTGCATAAATCCCAAATTGTTGCAATTCAAAATCTTTTTTAATTTAATTATTTTACCACATGTTGATTCTAAAGAGTTAGTTTTTTTACCGCCTACTCCCCCTCGGTTGCATAATAAGCATTATCCACAAGGGTGAGATCCATTAACTGCTACACTATTTTCATGGGCTTGGATCTTATAGCTTGTCGTCCAAACACTTATATTCTCGTTATTTTCTCTTGCCTTCTTCATTGGAGGTGCAAACCGATAATTCCATTCTGCTGTGATATAAATCATATTGTCAACAGAAGCAAGACTTTTAAACATTTATCTTTTAAAGACTTTATTGCTTCTAAATAATCACTTTCATGTTCGCACAATCTTCTTAGTCTTATTGACTTTTCGAATACAATTGATTTGTAAATGGAGTGTGGATGGTGTGACTTTCCATTTACAAATACGCGATTTTCTGCTGTTGGTTTTATGTAGTTTTTTACATAAAACACGCCTATTTCTGTCTTGTCCATGACGTGGTTAACATCTAAAAGCTCCAGTTCGTCTCCATAATTTTTTGTTGATATTTCTCTAAAAACTAGCTTAGATGCTGTTTTTCTAACGCACATTTCAATCGTCTTTTAACATTATCTGTTACATCTAATGTCTCAGATAAAAAGACAACATCATCAATGTAGCGTTTGAAGAGTTTTAGTTGTAGTTGCAATTGGCATTATAAATAACGTGGTGCAGTTCAATATTTGCAATTGACAGTGAATTGTTGTCACCTGTTATATTTCCGTTGGATTGTTTGTAGAAGGAATTGCTGTTTTTAACTACAATATTTTCAAGGCAGTATATGTGAAGTCTAGCAGAATTTTTCTGATTTCTTTGGTGTGATTTGTGAATTTTTGGAGAGCATTTGAAATACTTGCTTTAATTAATTGCAATTTTGTTCTCGTGCAATTTAGTAACCTCGTGAAATTTTGTTTTCGTACAATTTTGACCCGTTCCCAGGTAGTTTATATGCAAATTTGTTATTATTATAAGTATTTGATAATCACAATAATTTAAGTATATTGTGCGGCTTAAATAAGTTACTTAGAATTAACTACTAAATGTCCGAAATTCGTTATATCAGAGACTATTATAATGTCAGGTTTCAGTTAAGATTTCAGATGGGTAACAAACGGTCCAGATCCAGTAAAATTTCGGCCCGCTAAGTAACTTGAAAACTACTTGTGCAAAACAAATAAAATTTAGTTTTTTGATACTTAATATTTTGAAATACGCTTTCAATTTGGTTTTCAGTTCACGATAGCATTTCCTAGATCTCAATAATACTAGATAATTTATTACAATTTTGCTCGGGTTTTAAGGTTTCTTATATTTTAGTTTTTTAAATAACGCATCCCGCAATTACATTTTTTAGCAAGTCGACACGATAAATGATTTTTTAGTAAATATGACCTGCTGAAAAAAAAGTTGTCTTCCACTAACCTAAAGGGTTCTTAGTTTCAAAACAATTAATATTTGGACAGAGTTGATTACAGAAGGCATTTTAATAATTAAGTAATTTAAAACAATTTACCAGGCTTATAATAAAATAACACCAAATTATTTTCCCAAGTCCTGTAAACTACTTTCAACACAGCCCAAAAGTGCGTGCCTAAGAACTAGCAGTCTAAACTAAATTCAAACAAAAATTTTTTGGTTCAAAAGTGCGTACTCAAGAAGAAAACTACTGTACAAAATCACGGGGGGAAGGGGCGATTTTTTTCTAAATCTTCGAAAAGGGGGCGATTTAGTAAATGAGTTTGGGAAACCCTGGTTTAAAGTTTTATATTGGTCTTTGAATAGTTATTTTTTAGCGAAACGGAGTTACATAAATATAGTTTAACACAAGTAAATGTAAAGTTTTATTTAATTACCTAATTGTTTAGAGTAACAAACTGAAAAGTAAAACTATTAACAATTTATTAGTCAACATATCTTTACTTAATTTTTAACTGCTAAACTCTAAAAAAAATTGTATTTACTTAAAATTATTCATGTGTTATAATCTATACTCATATTTAAACTGTTTTACCAACTATCTTTTATTCAAGTTCATTTATCATTTACCACTTGAGAATAAAACTAGTATAGTTTTAAAAACGTTCGTGTAAAAAAAATGAAAAATAAAATGAGTTACCTCTACATACTTAGCTGCAAATGTTATATAAATACGTTCAAAAACATTATTATAATAGTAAATATTTACCGTCCTTTTTAAAGTCAAATATTTCCAATATACTATATAAAAGGTCTTCAGGTGGGCTCAGTGGAAGATTATTTAGTTTGTCTAATCATATTATTTTCTATATTTTGATTTTTATTGATATATACATATATAATTTTTAAAAGACATTTTTTATACGTCGAAAAGAAAATATGAATTTGCTCCTCTTGTTTAGCAACCATCTTTTTTCAACGCATAAATAACGGCAGTATATTCTTCTAAGCACAGCCTACAGATGGGGTTATTACCATCTACGACATTTGTCTTTTAGATTCCAAATATATTTGTTAGTTCTGATGTATGTCTTTTATTTATATTGTTAAATGAAGACTTATGGTTTTAAAGAATCATAATTCTCCATTTAACAATGTAAGTAAAAGATATACAACAGAACTGGCAAGCTATATAAAAAGAAAATAATACATATTTTATATATTTTGTTTAACAGTTTAATATCAACAAAACAGTGTTTCACAAATCATCAAAGAACAGTTTCTATTTGAATAAGATTTATTTGTAACAACTGAAGATCTCTTATACAATAGTATAAGAGTGAACATTGTTTTGTTGATAGTTAACTGTAAAATAAAACATAACTAATCTCTCTAAAACTACCTAAGCTGAGAACTATCTATTGTTTGATTTAGAGCAAACTACAATTATACAGATTTTAAGATAAAATGGGAAATACTTAAAAGAATAAAATCAAAACTACATAATAAACTTGGTTTCAGACTACGTGTAACCTAGAAAAAATTCAAACATATAAAGCAGATAAGATTAAGTCACTAAACAAGAAAAGCGAAAGGCAAAATATATGTAAACATTATTGAAAATTATTTTTCACCAAAATTTAACCCAAATAAATTAAAATAAAAGTAAAGTTCAGCCGCGCAAGAGACAAATTAAAAATATTTTTTTAATATCACTTATCTTTTACGTAATTCACTTATTCTTTTATAGCAATTAATAAAGTATTTTCAAAATACACAAGCTCTTAAATTAATAACAAAAGGAAAAGCAGCGTATATTCAAACTTAACATACTGAAAAAAATTATTCAATATCATTACTACGTCACAATGTTTATAACATTTGTAAATTTTAAAATTCTGTAAAACATGTAAAATAAACTAAAGGTTTTCTGATGATTATATGAGATAGAAATATCTTATATATGAAACTATTGTAAAATATTCTGCTCCAATTTTAAATGTAGAGCACTATTGATCGAAACTTTATAATAAAAAAAAAATTATACGTATAACAATAACAAATTATACAGTATCCTTCTTTCATTACACTTACATATGTTTCTGTGTGTTAAACGAGTCAACACACTTCAACTGAGCTCTATAAATAAACAGATACTGTAAGGAAAGAATAGACGCTAAAGTATATATACATGTGTCCATTAAAAATAAAAATAACTGCTATAGGTTTTATAGGTTACTAATCAGGTTGCCACTCGTTTTCCTTTTTTTTTCCAGGTTTTTCTAATTTCTTCCAGGCTTTTGAAAATACACATTTTGGGTCTATTTTTAGTTTAAAGTTAAGTTTAAGGTAAAAAACTGTGTTAGATAGTATAAAACTATTGAAAAGATATTGTAAAGCTACTTTAAACATGTTTTTTAATGAAAAAATTTTTGATGATGACAAATTTTTTGAATCAAATCGAAATTTTACTATTGAACATGTAAAAATTTTTAAAATTCCAGGTTTTTCCAGGTTGTTATTAAAATTTCCTAAATTCCAGGTTTTTTTGCCTAAACAGTCAAACTCTAGGTTTCTCCAGGATTCCAGGTAAAGTGGCAACCCTGACTTATAGATAAAAAATTTAACGTTAAATCAGGCTGTTATAAAACAGTATAATATTTGTAATTATTAAGTCTAACTGTTTAAATATAGTTTAAATCGTTTGCTAACAAAAGATCCTAGTGAAGTAACTTCACTGGAATATAAATAAAAACAAATTGTTCAGTATTCTTCCTTTATTGTACTAACATATGTTTCTGTGTGTTAACGAATCAACACACTTCAACTGGGTTCTGTAAAAAGAAAAATTGAATAATAATTAAAAATTAAAAGTAACCCAGTTGAAGTGTGTTGAATCGTTAACACACAGAAACACATGTTGGTACAATAAAGAAAAATTACTGTATAATTTGTTTTTATTAATTATAAAGTCTTAAATAAATTCAAGTAAAAATACAAAATAAGATAACAAACCATAATATAAACTGTTTTAAATATTTACTGGTTACAAATCATTGAAAAAATATCTAAAATTACGTCACGATATATATGAACATTAGTACATCCTTCAATTCCATGTAAGTAGTTTATATTATGATTTGTTATCTTATTTTGTATTTTTATTTTACTTTAATTTACTTAATTTAAACTTAATAATTACAAATATTATATAGTTTAATAACAGTCGGATTTAACATCAAGTATTTTATCTATTAGTAACATATAAAACCTATGGCAATAATTTTTATTTTTAATGGACACATGTATATGCCTACTTTAGCTTCTATTCTTTACTTACAGTATTTATTTTTTGACAGAGCTCAGTTAAAGTGTGTTGACTCGTTTAACACACAGAAACATATGTCAGTGTAATAAAAGAAGGATACTGTATAATTTGTTATTATTATATATTCCAGCGAACTTGTTTCGCTAGGGTCTTTAGTTAACAAACGCTTAAATTTATATTTGAATAGTTATATATACGTATATTAATACAACACTACATTTTAATAATATAAATGTTTCAATGTTCTGTTAGACAGAACAGCTCTTCACTTAGTTTAGTACAATAGTGTCTTAAAAAATAAATCGAAATGTACATGGAATAAAGCAAAAAACTAAATGGATTGTAACGTCATTAAACAGATCATTAAAATATATGAGACACACTAAGCTTGCATAAACGTTCAAAATTAGTTGGAACAAAAGCTAGAAAATTGTTAACAAAAGTTATACTAAAAATACTAAAAAGTTAGTTTCGTTTATTTAAAGCTCATCTTAAGTTTAATTTTAAGATCTCGTGTTTTTTCAAATTATATATATATAATATTCAAAATTAAAAGCTAATCGTTTGCTAAAAAAGATCCTATCGAATCTAGTTCACTGGAATAATTAATAACAAGTTTTCACAGTATTCTTTCTTTTTAAACTAACATATGTTTTATTGTGTAAACAAGTAAACACACTTCAACGGAGCTCTTATTCAAATAGAATCAATTACTTCAAATATAAATTCTATTTGAATAAGAGCTCCTTTGAAGTATGTTAAATTGTTAACACGCAAAAACATATGTTAGTTTAATAAAGAAAGAGTACTTAGAAAGTATTTTATTATATACAGGGTTGCCACTCGTTTTTTTAAATTTTTTTCGAGGTTTTCGAAGTTTTTTCAGGTTTTGAAAAGTACACATTTTTAGGTCTATTTTTGGTTTTAAGTCAACTTCTAATTAAAAAACTGTGTTAAATAGTATAAACATATTAAAAAGATACTGTAAAGTTACTTTAAATGTGTTTTTTAATAAAAACAATTTATGATGATGACAAAAAATATTAATTATATGATAGATTTTTTGTGTCAAATTAAAATTTTACAACTGAAAATGTTAAAATTATTAAAATTCCAGGTTTTTCCAGGTAAAGTGGTAAACCTGTATATATAAACATATTTTCTTTCGTATACAAAAAAGTTAATAGTTTCTATACATTAAGCGTTTCATCAGAACAGTAAAGTTAACATAATCTTTTTTTAAAGAATTACAAAAATACACATTATGACGTGTCAAAAAAACTTGAATAACTTTATCTAGCTCATGTTAAAAACAAATTCTGTATAAGTTAACTTAAGTTTTTTTTTGTCTTGTTTGTTCTTATTTATAATTTTCTTTTGTTGCTATTTTTGTTGTTGATTAATATTTTTTTGTTCTTTTAAAATAAATACTTTGGTTGTGAAGACAGGGTTGCTGTCTTTCTTTTTTTTTCAACTTAATACTTTTCTAGACTACATAAACTACATGTTTTGTTGTTTTTTGGTTTTGTTTTACTATTTGCAGAGTATATCCTATTTTAAATTATACTCTTTGTTTGCGGCTTTTAGTTCCCATATGCAGTTTGATAACTCAGTATCATTTTTTTTATAATTTATTATTAAAGCTTGACTTATGATTACTGTATCTATTTTTGAATGTTGTGCTTGAAACATAAAATTTTGTTATATTGTTTGTTCTTATAGTAGCTCAGTAAATTATACCGTTTGCAAGGCAGTTGTTGTCTAAAGAGCATGTTTCTTTCCTGCAGTTGCAGGTTTTTCTTGCTGTTTGGGGTTTAGGTTGTTTAATATTTGTCATCGTGTTTAAGAATTTTTGTTTTGAAATGATTTCTATGCAGAAATAAAAATTTTAAATGCATCCCTTTTAAAATTTTTGTGATATGTGTGATTTGCGTCAAAGTGTTTTTTTCCTAACTTTAAGAATTCCTTGCCTACAATTAGGGAAAAAGGTGGGTTGAAATAAACAATTTTTCTTTTTCTTTGTTTTTGTTTTATTTGCTTTTTAGTATGTTAAATTGAATTTGTGGTTGGCGGATTCGAGGGCTGATAGGTAATTATGTTTCATACGGTTAAATGATTCTTGGTTACTTGATAAATTGTTTAGTCTTTCGTTAATAGTTATAGGTAATTGTTTTAATATTTAATTAGAGTGTTTTGATTCGTTACTCACATATAGGATATCCGAATTCTGTATTCTTAATCAAATGTATGTTTTGTTGGTTAGGTTTATCTCTATGTCTAGATAATTTGTTTGGATTAGGCCCGAGTCTATCGTTATTTTGAAACCCCATTTATTAAAAACCTTATGTAGCTCTTTAGCTGTATTTTCTGCGCTTTTCGGCGATTTTGATTAAAAGTTTCAATTAAATGTTTTCAACTATTAGTCTTTCAGTTAAAATAAACACGAAAAACCGTTTAAACACCCTTAGTAGAACTCTTTTGTACATAATTAATATTAGTAATTGGTCGAGGCATTGCTTTATAAGCAATTTAAATGTACTTTTAAGGTTTAATAGACATAAAAACAAAGTTAAAGCATCCAAAACTTTAAAATATTGTTTTTGTACATAAATTAGACAGACAGTTTTAATAGTAAGTTAACAGTTTTAATAAAAAAATGAATAAATATACATTTTAGTAACAAAAAACATAAAAGCGCTTATAAAATCTCTAGTGTAAAGATTTATAGCACAAAAATTACATAAAATAGTAAAAATGTAGTTTAAGCAGGTATAGTATGTAAACTTACAATAAATAAACTTTTTTACAGAAACAAAAACACAATTAAAACGTCTTTAAAGTTATTTTAAACAGAGTTTTATGAAAAGAAATCAACCGCTGTATTTAATAAAGAAAACAATTTTTCATAAAAGTTTCTATCTACAATACTTATTGACAACATGTATAACAACTCAGATAGTTCCATAATCCGTTCGGCAGTTAAACTTCGTAACAGTTTGTATATGTAATATAATTTCCTATGACAATAAACAACTTAAAATTGTTTGGTAATCAGTTATAAATAAGATAATCAAAAAACTTTTAAAACATCTTAAGTAGAGGTTAAATCACATAAATTAGAAAAATAGTTGAAAAGTTTACAATAAACAAACTATTAGGCTTAAACAACCACAAAGGAACATTTAAAACGACTTTAAAGTTGTTGTAAACAAATTATATTAAAAATGTATAAGCCTGTATTTTATGTTTGTTTTATGAGTTAACTTTTTATTTTTTGTGATACTAGCAAAATAGATATATAGTTAATTGTTTTATGATATATTTCTTGAACTTACATTTAAGAATATAATTGCAAAGCAGAAATTTGTGAAAAGTTTCTAAACTTATAAAGTTTATAAAAGCTGAAATGAAAATCAGGGCAAGGCCCAATGGCTGAGCTGTTGAGGCGCCATGCATATAACCAATATAAGCTCACTGGTTTGGGTTCAAAACCCATCACGACTACGTTACGTGCCATTAATTGGTGATATTCTGGACCAACTTATATGATCCGACCCAATCCGGATCTTTTTTTAAGATCCAGCCGGAATTTTATGTTTCATGTAATTTAATAGAGAAGCAAAAATTAATAATAAATAATTATAGTAATTATTTTATATAAATGATATTATATAGTATATACTCTAAACTTTCAAAGAAGAGTTAATGTTATATTTTCTAAAAAATAAAATTCAAACTCCTTATAGCCTTAAAAATTAATAGTTTGGTAATAAGCTTGTTACTTTTTTTTCAAACTGTTGAAATAGGATTTTACTACTAATGCATGAATCAAAGTTCATGTTCATATAAAACTATTTAACTAATTACTATCAATAACTAAAGTTTACTATAATAAAAAAAACTTTTATGGTATACACCTTAAGCTTTTAAAATAAAATATATATTTATTAAATATCTTTTATAAATAATGTGAACTTCAACTAAACAAATGGACTTAAAATACTATAATATTCACATTATTATCACATTCTTAGATTAGGCTTACATCAAATTTAATTATCTATGTGCTGTTAACTGTGTCACCATTACTACTGTTTATAACTTCAAATTTTATAACATTTTATTGTTTCACTTAAAAATTTTATGTTGTGTTTTACTGTTTAGTTGCTAGCATCAATTTATACGGTTTAATGATTTTACCTCATTGTAAAAAGCTATCTTTCGTGCTCAGTAGAGCGAAGGATTTGGTGGCTAAACGCGAAGCCACCCAAATACATTCATTACATCTAATAATTACGTCACAATATAAGTGAGGTTATTTTAAGAAATAATTTGTATTGCAAAGTTATTTAAATAAGTTTTTATTTTTGTAATCTATTTTGAACAAAAATAAACCATTAACCATTAGTTAGTGTATCAATAAAATTTAATAAAACTTAACAACGGTAAAGAAAATAAAAGTCACAGAAACTCGATGTAACATGTATATTATATATTAAATGTTTGTAATGATTGAATCAAAGTTATATACAATTAGGAAGCAGATTTAGTTCAAACGTAAAGATCAAAAATGAAAAAAATTAAAATTTAAGAAAACAAAACACAAAAAACCAAACTCGTTATTGAGCTTACAAAGTACTGACCGATAATTAAGTTGCACCGACATACATAAAATCATAATGACTTAAATTGCATATATATCGTATTTAATAATTAGTAAAATAATTGATTGATAAAATAGCAGTCGGGTGTTTAAATTAAATATCCCATACATATATTTTAAATATTTAATAAGTAAATTGTGTTATATATGAAAGTTAAAATGTAAAACAACAAGGTGGTCATATGCTAAGTATAAACCTGCGTTATTCTTTCCATTAACGTGAGTTGTTTGTTTAAATTATGATTTGTTGTTTTGTTGTGTATTTTAGTTTACTTTACTTATTTCAGACTTAATAATCATAAATATTATATAGTTTTATAACAGTCGGATTTAATTTTTATTATTTTACCTATTATTAACTATTATCTGTAAAAGTATTTTATTACAATGAAAACATGACACCCACTTTATTCTATGCTTCTATTCTTTCATTACAGTAATTATTTTTTACAGAGCCCATATGAAGTGTGTTGATTCGTTAACACACAGAAACATATGTTGTTATAATAAAGGAAGATTACTGTACAACTTGTTTTTATTTATACTCCAGTGAAGTTACTTCACTAGGATCTTTTGTTAGCAAACGATTTAACCTATATTTTTGAACAGTTATTTCTATTATAGTTATTTAAAAACAAACAAAAAAACCTAGTCAAGAGCAACTGTTGTTTGAGGACATCATGAAGCGCTATTGCAGCAGGTGAATATGAAGTTATAGCTGTAAGATGTCTGTCTGGTATAACAGTAGGTGAAGGTGAGTTGAATTGTAATGATTCAGAAAGTTTCCCTGAAAACCATAAAAATTTATAACCAAACTAACTGTTTTTTTCAGTTGGAATTTATTTGGAAATTATAGTTGTAATCTTTTTTACTTTTATTGTATTTATAAAACAGTATTAATAAACTTAAATGCACTTTATCAAACTAAAAAAACGAATTATGTTTAGATTTTTTTATATTATTATATAATAATACTTGTTATACAAATCATATTTATTTTAAAACTACATACGGAACAACTGTTTTACTTTATGCTTTGGTACTTTTTACGTGATTTTAATTTATGTTTTGTAGTTTATTAAAATTTTACTTTAAATCTTTTTAAACATTAGAATATTAAATTACTCCAACTTCAGGGTTGCCACAGATCAAGCTGAGAAAAATTTCCTGACTTTTTACTAAAATTTTCCTGACTTTTCTAAATCAAACTCTTAATATAAACTTATTCAAAAATACATAATCTAACACTTGAAACTACATAAAGCTTTTAATCTAACTTTTATATAGGTTAATTTTTTTTTGTTGCATTAAATCATTTAATTTACATTACATCATTTGAACCATCTTTGTATGATTGATGTATTTGCAATAAACAGCTCTATCAGCAAAATAATTGTATTATTACCTTATAAACACAGCTTGTCTGAAAAAAGACACAATTTTATAGCATTTCCTAACATTAATGTATCTAAATAAACGAAACGACAAAAAAGGAAATTTTACAGTTAAAACCTTAAATTAATAACGAACTTACACAACTAAAACCTTAAAACAATAACGAACTTTTACAATAAAAACCTTAAAAAAATAAAGAACTTAATTAAACACTGTTTTTTTAATTATATGTACTATAACTTATTTTCTCTGTTTCTTTATTAGCACTTCAACCTCTTCATCTAGTGAAGATATGGTTTTCTTCACCTGGTCTGCATCCCGCTTCATTTTCTTGGCAGTTAAAACCAATTGCCTCATTTTATTTAAATCGTTCTCATCTGCTGCCCCTACACTTGTCAAAAAGAATATTTTCTCTAAATCTAGCCACAATTACATTTTACAATTTGTGAGAGTCAATTCTTTTCTTTTTGCACTAATTTATTTTTACCTCCAATTCTGCTGCCTCATTTATTTACTTAAACAAAAAACACTTTGATTCAAAAACTATGCTAGATAAAATTTTGAGTATGTATCACAGTTTCACTATAAAAGTGTCCTTGCTACAGATCATTAATACTAAAAAGTTTACAAAAACTTCTTGTTCAAATAGGGTAAGTGTTCAATATGTTAATCGAAAAATTTTGAAGTTTTATAAAGGGTATTATATTAATTTATACCAGATGAAGGCATTGGAAATTTTATAATTTTTAAATTTTCTAGGAACATTTTGCAATTCTAGTCTGATTCTAAAGGATTTTTTATTAATTTTTTTACCATTTGAAGGCATTGAAAAATAAGGAAATTTCTAAAGTTAAACTGACAAAATCTGACTTTTTTTATATTTTTGTCAAATTTCCTGACTTTTTTGAAAAACCCCTATCTTTTCCTGACTTTTGTCATTTTCTTTAGTTTTTCCTGACCTTGTGGCAACCCAGCAGCTTTGAATATTATATCCATTTACTTTGCGTTGTACTAAATAATAAACATGTAGTTTTTAGAAGCAATAGAGTTTAGATTAATTAAGTTGTATTAAATAGTCAACGTATAACTTGTCATAGTACTATAGTTAAAATTTATTAATTAATGCTAATTGGATGCACTCCTTTTACAATGTGAGTTATAAACATATATTGTAACTACAGCATCGTTTTAGCGGTAGATAACTTAGCAGCTCAACTCTTTTTTTACTCGTTCTGTTTTCTAAACAGTTTTTTATGTTTATTACCATGTGAATAGTAAAAATTGAAGCTTTTTATTTATAGCTTTAAGCCGTGCTTTTGAGTTTGGCTGCATTTCACAGTTGAAATTTATAGCAGTGGGCTTGTTCGATCGATGTTTAGTGAGCAATGCCGTGCATATTTTTTGACCGTGGGCATTTTTAGAATTTGTTGTGATTTGTTCTCTTAAATCAGCTTGATTTAATCATATTTTATGCATTAAGATTTTATCGTTACTTTCTTTCCGCGGTTCTTACTTGTAAAATAGACTTTTATTATCACAGACTCGAATTAAGTTTAAGCAGTAACATAAGCTATGTATTAAAACACTTGGCAAATAACTAGTAAACCTGCTAGATCAAATAACGAACGTAGCTTAGGAAGTTACTTTGGATTGTCTATTATATAAGATAAAGTGCACGTTGTGTTAGTAAACCAAGCCAATATACTAATACATATTTATAAATAACCACATTCCCTCCTTAGTTAGACTACTATAAGTTATTCATCTACAACATTTATGACTTATATTTAGCAAACACACATAGTGATCTACTTTATCTTCTTTTTAGTTTTGCAGTTCCTTTTTTACAGAATTCCTTGGAACTGATTAATTACTTAGCACAGCGAGAAGTACTGTGCAAGTTGTTGTCACTATCTTAAAACTATTGCATACTTAAAATTAGTATGATTAAACGGCAAACCTCTTATGGTCAAGAAAAAATAATTTAAGCAATAGTAAGGGTTGCTAACTGTTTTTGGAAAACTTTCTTCAGGTATTCAAAATTTCCCACAGGTTTCAAAAGTACACATTTTTGGGTCTATTTTTAGTTTAAAGTTAAGTTTAAAGTAAGAAACTGTGTTGAATAGTGTAAAGACATTGAAAAGATACTCTAAAGCTACTTTAAATGTGTTTTTAATAAAAAAATTTTTGATGATGACAACTTTTTTTTTCATCTATATGATAGATATTTTGAGTCAAATCGAAATTTTATCACTTAACATATAAAAATTGCTAAATATTCTATGGATTTTAGTGATTTTTATTCAAAATTCCAGTTTTTTTAAACTTCTCAAACTACAGGCTTTTCCAGGTTTTTTGGTAAGCGTGAATAGTTTATAAAATAATTAAAATATATATTTTTCCGATAACTTACAATTGAAAATCACAGTTTAAAAAACTAAGTTTATACAAAGGTTTATACGCTGACGAGCAAATAAAAGATACTTTTTAGAAAAGTTAAATATCATGGTGAGAAAATTACCCAAAAATGACAACCTTCTCATTTTGGGTGATTTTAATGCAAGGGTTGGATCTGATCAAGACTCTTCGGCTCCCTGTCTAGGACATTTTGGTTTTAGAAAAATGAATTCAAACGGTCAACGTCTTCTAGAGTTTTGTTATAAACAGAATATTTTGTGACCAATTTATTTTTAAAACTAAATTGCAGCATAAAATATCTTGGAGACACCCCTGTTCTAAAAACTGGCACCAACTAGACCTTATACTAGTGAGACGCAATCGTTTTAACGATATTCTTCTAAATAGATCGTATCAAAGCGCAGACTGCAACAGCGATCATTCTTTGGTTTGCTGTAAAATGCATTTAACAAAAAAGTTCATGCACAAATCAAATAATTTAGGTCGTAAATTTCGACTAAAAATTGAAAAAATGATGATAAAGAAAATATTAAAAGCTTCTCAGATATGATACCATCAGTCTCTTTGTCGGACACATCTGCTTCTGAGTCTCGGTCTAGGATCAAAAAAAATGTATACCAGAATGCCTTGAAATCTTTTGAAAAGAACAAACATACCAACAAAGACTGGATTGAAAATAATCAATGTGTTACTTCCTCCATTAAAGATAAACCGACAGGCTCATGTTGATAATCAACATGACCCAAGTTGTACGAGTCGAAAGAGACTTTCGTGAAGCCAGAAAAAACTTTCGAAGAACAGCTAGGAAATGCGCTACTGAGTTTTAGTCAAAAGCTAGTGCTTGTATTTAAGATGCTGCTGACAAGGGAGTTGCTAAATCAGTCTATGAAGGAATAAGAAAAGCAGTTGGACAAACAAAAAAAGTTAACATTACCTTTGCTATCAAAAACTGGAGAAATTTTACACATTAGGAATGAACAATTGGGTAAATGGGTTAAACTTTTTTACCTTCTGTATTCTACACAGAATATTATTACTGATGATGCACTTAAGAGCATGAATAGTCTACCAATGACGGATGGCCTGGATTGCGAACCAACTTCTGAAGAACTCAGTTAAGCCATTGGTATGATGGCTCTATGAAAAGCACCAGGCAGTGACAGCATACCAGCGAACTTGTTCCGCCATTGTAAGTCATGTGTATTACCTCATCTACATGACATTTTAGTCAAGTGTTGGAGGGAAGGTATGGTGCCACAAGACATGCGTGATGCTAAGAATATAACCTTATATAAGAAAAAAGGTTCAAAGGACTGCGATAATTACAGAGGAATTTCTCTTCTTGCTATTGCTGGTAAAGCTTTGACAAGACTAATTCTTCTTCGACTCCAAAAACTGGCTATAAGAGTAAACCCTGAGTGTCAATGTGGATTAAGATCTAAACGATCTACCTCTGACATGAAATTCTTTGTACGCTAGTTTCAAGAGATATGTAATGAACAGAACATGCACGTTTTTATTGACCTTACTAGAGCCTTTGACATAGTGAGTAGAGAAGGACTATTTTCTATACTGCTGAAGATTGGATGTCCTCCAAACTTTTGTTGTGAAGTCTTTCAACACAAACACAAGGGCAACCATCCAACATGATGATAGTGTTTCTGATTCATTTGAAATCAAAAGTGGGGTAAATCAAGGCTGCGTACTTGATCCAACTCTGTTTGGAATTTTCTACTAAAATATGCTTTTGGTTCCTCCACAACTGGTATTAAGCTCCATACAAGAACTGATGGACGACTTTTCAATCTTGCAAGTATAAGAGCAAAGCAAAATCTGAAGAGTGTCACAATACGTGATCTTCTCTTTGCTGATGATGTTGCACTCGTGGCTCACTCTGTTTAAGACCTGCAGACACTACTGAGTCAGTTTTCATCGGCATGCTCGGATTTCGGCCTTACTATAAGTATTAAGTTCACTGGAATATAAATAAAAGCAAATTATACAGAAATCTTCCTTTATTGTACCAACATATGTTTCTGTGTGTTAACGAATAAACACACTTCAACTGGGTTTTGTAAAAAAATAGTTAATGTAATGTAAGAACAGAAGCATTGAATAAAGTAGGTGTATATAAACGACCTACTTAGTTTTGTTAGCAAACGATTAAATCTATATTTTTGAACAAGTAAAAATAAAAGCTAAGTTTTAGGTTAAGGAAATTAATTTTTTTAAGGTAGAAAAACATCAGACTTACTAACCTTCTGCAACGATATACGTTATCTTGAGTGTGTTAAACTTATATAAGTTAAAAAAAAATATTTACAGTTTTGCACCTCATCTTAAACAAAAAGTGTTTGAATTAACAAGTTTTGTAATATTACTGTTGTACATTCATCATCTAAAAATCTTAGAATTTAATTACCTATATAAAAACTTAGAAAGTTTAAATTAAAAACTATAGGTTATGTTTCAAATAAAACTGTTTTAAAAATTTCTAAACTGACTAACTTTACATGCAAAGGTTTTTGATAACTAAACTAGTTTTGAACATAGAAATAATGTAATTTTTAGTAGTATTATTACGTCATAATAATGAACAAAATTGTAGAATTTATAAAATCATCTAAAATTTTCTTACAGCATGAAAGCTTAAATACTTGTATCATACAAATATGTTAATATTTAATATTGAATTTTTTTTGATTTTTCTTCTGTTCGAAATTGTCTGGATAAGTGAATAAGCACTGTACTCTGCTATAAGGTAGTGAAACACGAAAGTTGTTTAGTGTGCAAGAGAGAAAAATGAATACTTTTCACCTACGATACCTTAGTCGCATCCTTAGAATTGCATGGCAACAAAAAATAACTAATGAGGACGTGTTAAGACGTACTAGTCTTACCACCATGTACTTTACCCTCAGTTAGCGCAGGCTTCGCGGGCTCGGTCATATTCTGAGGATGGGTGCTGAGAGAATCCCAAAGTCTCTGTTGTATGGCGAGTTGGTCGTTGGCAAACGCAATTGAGGTCGTCCAAGATTACATATTAAGGACCTAAAAAGCTTGAATATAAGAACTGATAAGTTATGAATATAAAAACTAATGAGTTACTTGCAAATGACCGCGCCAAATGGAGATCTACTGTACACAAAAGACTAAAAGAAAGGGAAAAAGAATACTTTAAGAAACCGAAGAAGATGAAGAAATGAGAAGTAGAATGAATTTTATTTATTTTTATTAATTAACTGTTTGTTTTATTTATTGCATCACTGTGTTTTTTAAATTTGTTGTAATCAATTGATTTTATTCTCTATGCACAATTACACGGCCTTTTATAAAAAAGTTTATTATACGAAATAAAATCAACAATGCTTTTGTTTTTTACTCATTATTATTGCTTGAAGTTCTTTTAAATGCTTCATCAGCAAGCAAGTAGAAAATAACTCTATTATTACTACTATTATTTATACTACTAATTATTATTAACATTGTTATTATTAGTATAATAATTAGTAAAAGTTAGGTTACTGTATATTACTAGGTTATTATTCTACTTGCTTTCTGACGACGTATTTGAAAGTACATACTTCAAAACAATAACAACGAGTATAAAAATAAACTTTGTTGATTTTTTTGAAGTATAATAAATTTACATATATTCCAAAATCACAAATAACGATTGACATACAAAGAGAATAATTTGAGACACTTTATTATTATAACTTTACTACTGTAATAAAATTTAAAAAAGATAGTAAAAAAAAAACATACATAACTTTTCTTTTTTAAATAATTCAAGCCACTTTGACTTAATATCTAGCTTTTTAAATTGTAATTTGTATCTGCAATACTTTAAAACTTACAAGGGTAGTGTTTAGAAACTTTTATTGCATCTGTTTGTGTTTGGACTTCTCTTAAAACTTTATGCTTCAATTTTTCAAATAGTTTTCTGTTTTCTTTGTCATTTCTTATCTTTAAGTCTTTGTGTGAATCACTTAAGCCTTTAGTACTTGTAGCTGATTCAAAATCTCCAGAGTATGAATCATTAGATGTCACAGTGGTCGTTTGGGACATGAAACTAGAAAAAGAACTAGTTCTGCTTCTAGAGTGTTCTGTTATTTACAGTGTATTGAAAAAATATATGAATTATTCATAAAAACTACGAAGTATATATAAAACGACTTTTTAGTTCTAACTTATTTTGAATTTTTTATCTACAGTAACCTCTCGCGAATCTACGCACATTGGGTCCACAGCAAAAGTGCGTAATTGAACAAGAGAACGTAACTTAACGAGAGGTAACAAAGACTTTATTATAAATAATCAAAAACTAAGATGATTTTATTTTCAAAATGTTTAGAGTTTTATATAAAAAAATAAATGTATCTCTAATTTAATACATACAATAAATTCAACTTGTTCAACATTTAAATATTTTTAAAAATAATTTGTTCTTCTATTTTCTAAGAATTATAAAATGCGTAACTAAACGAGAATGAGAAAACAAACGAGTTCGTTGATTTAAGAGAAGTTACTGTAACTATGTCTATGAACTAAATTAAACAAAAAAACATTATAGTTTTTACTGTTCTAAATATTCTGAATTTTTAGAAATATTTATTAAAGTAAAAAAACATTGGTTAGGGTAAAATTTAACTACAACTTCTTGTTTCTGAATAGTATTCAATTTGGACACTAGTCTGAAAAACATCAATCAGTTTTAACTTAGAAAATAAATTTTATATCTTAAGAACACTTTTTCGGAACTAATTTAATCTAATTTAAATACATTTAAAAAAAGCTGATATAATAACCTGAATGAGTTTGCAACTAGTCTAGATAGCGAACTCGTATTCTTTAAGTCTAGGTTTCTAACATAGAATTTTGTAATTTTAGATTGTCATGCTTCATTTTAGATTGACATTTTCTTTAATCTTTGTTGGTCGGCACCCAGTTTAGCATATAACCAGATTACCCGACTTACAACAATAAATTATTTATAACTGCGTAACCTACTAATATCACCGTGCAAAACTGAACCGTCTCGCATAAATATATTTATCTCTTTGCAAATAATACTTGAATGTGTATATTGAAAAGTACAGTATTAGTAAGAATCTATTGAAAAATAAACTATCCTTAATTTGTTTTAAACTTCTAAATTTTCAAGCATTTGTACTTAAAAACCTTGACATTTTTCCTTAACTTCAGTAAAATTAAGGTTACCAAAAACCAAATGCTTATTTAAATCGAAACTAAAAATTTCATAACATAATAAAAAAAAACTAATTTTTAAATTATTGATAGAATTTTTTTAAATATTTGAATTAAAGAAAAACTGAAATTCGGCCAACTTCTCAAAAAACTAATTTAGCTTGACGTATATAAACCCTATTAGTCTTATTCTAAATAGGTAAATTTCAAAAATGCACGAAGTTCTTTTTGCGCGAAGTCAATGTAGCACGGCGTCACTTTGATTTTTATTAATAATGACCTAATTCAGGGTTGCATAAATTTCTTCCAGGTTTTAAAAGTACACGTTTTTGGGTCTATTCTAAGTTTAAAGCTATGTTTAAGGTTAAAAGCTGTGCTAAGTAGTATAAAAAATTGAAAAGATACTGTAAAGCGACTTTAAATGTGTTTTTTAATCAAAAATATTTTTGATGACGACAACTTTTTTTTAATCTATATGATAGATTTTTCATGTCAAACCAAAATTTTACTACTTAACATTGTTCAAAATTTCAGTTTTTTTAGTGATTTTTGTTCAAAATTCCTGTTTTTCTTTCACAATTTCTCAAATTCCAGTTCTTTTTTAGCCTAAATTGTCAAAGTCCAGGTTTTTCCAGGCAACCCGGCTAATTTTAAATTAGGTTTAACTAAGTTATATTACTATTTTCTAAATTAAAATTTAAAATGTAAAATGTAAAGTTAAATCCGTGAAAGTGAAGCGGCCCCATTCTTAGTGATCAGCCTTGTTTTAGGGATTGAAATATAAATAGGGTATAAACTTATAAGTTACCTTATTATTAAAGCTAATATATTTTTAATTATTTAGATCAAGTAACTCACAATATGTTGAAACTTATTTTAAAAAATATATTTTTAAGAATGAAACACTGATTTTAATTGTGATCTACCAGATCCAAGATCCAGAACCGCCGGGAACCAGCCATATTTTGCTTGGAACCCGGTCAAATTTCATATAGGATCCTCCCGGTTCCGGATCTTTTTATTTAAATAGGATCCGGTCGGATCCTATATGAAATTTGGCCGGGAAGACTTTGTTTTCTGCGATCAGCTTCTTTCAGTTTTATTTACTTAGATAATTGTGCTTTTAATATTTAATATATATAAAATTAGTCAAGCGAAACAGAATAATTTAATTTAAGTTTACCCATCATTTGTTGTAAATATTCAGGTACATACATCCATTTAAATAAACATAGTAAAGTGTTAATTAAAAGTTTTTTGCAGATTGGATTGTTCTACGAACTCTACAATTTCGTTCTATTAATTTATACATTATTGTTATTCATTTTTAATATATAACATATTTTTAAATTCTAATGTATTTCAATTTTTTAAAAGTCTTGATAACTTTTATTTAACTTTTTCATCTCATTTAAATATTTTAATATATTAAATGTAAAAACTTTATAAATACAGCTCATTTAACATTAATTTATTATAATTTTAAGAGGCAGCAATTGTTAAACAACATTTTTTATTTTATAATATTACAAACGTCTTGCACTGTTTTGTTTAATTACCAGATTTGGTGAGCGTGAGCTGACCTTGTCAAGTAACAACAAAACATTAACTACCAAACAAAAAAAAAACTTTAGAAAATAAACTACTTTTTAGCCATGATTTAGATGAAAATTAGTATATAGTAGTATAAAATATTTCTATGAAAAAATCAAAGTTTTGTTGAACAACTCCTGCCTCTTAAAGTTAAAGTAACATAAAATTTTTAATACTTTATTCTATATATACACATTATTCATGTATAGTATTTTCTTGAGGATAATTTTTATATTAAATTTAGAATGGCAGCCACAAACTCAGTATAGTAAGTACACTCAGGATAACTCTGGATGTTTTTTAAGTTTGTTAAATATTTTAGATAAGTCAAGACACTAATGCCTAGTTAAAAAAATTTTAAAACTAATGCTAACTGAATTTTTTTTAAAAACTCTGGGTAATTTTAAGATTTTTTAAACATTACAACTGTTTTTTTTAGATATTAAATGCAGGGTTAAAAAAAAAACTAGAATTTTAGAAATTTGAGATATTAAAAAAAAAACCTGGAATTTTCAACAAAATTTTTTTTAACCTTGAATTTTAAACAATTTCTAAATATTAAGTGGTAAAATTTTAGTCTGACACGAAAAATCTACCATATAGATAAACATTTTTAGCAGGGTTGCCACAGATCAAGCTGATAAAAATTTCCTGACTTTCTAAATCAAACTCTTAATTTAAACTTAATCTAATTTCTAATTCATTTGGGTGCTTTAAGAGTTCACTTCTATATATGGTCATTGGTGTCTCGCTCTACATATTCAGAAATCAAAACAAATGTAGCAATAAGTAAAATGCAGAAGATTCATTACAAGTCAATAACATAACCTGCTTTTACTTATTTTTCAAATTTGAACAATTTTGAAAAAATTATATAGCGGTAAAGTATACACATAAATTTGTTACATAAAATAGTAAACTTAGTGCTCAATTATAAAGAACTTAATTATTTACTTGAACAAAAATCACTTTGATTCAAAATTCTGGAACATGAATGTTTGTGTAAATATCGCAGTTTCACTATGTAAGTGTCCTTGCCACAGATCATTAATACTAAACAAGTATACAAAAACTGCTTGTTCAAGTAGGGTAGTAGTTCAATAAATTAAAAGAACAATTTTGCAGTTTAATGATATTTTATTAATTTATACCAGATGAAAGCATTAGAAATTTAATTATTTTGTAAATTTCTAGGAAAATTGGTAAGGATGACCCTTGTTATACAATTTTCAGTCTTTGCAATAAACCCATTATAAGAGGTAATGCTAACTCGTACATCATTTCTGCTTTACTAAAGCATTTGAATTCAAAACATCAAAGAGAAATTTTAGAGCAGGGGTCGGCAGGCAGTTGGTAGTCGCGGGCCAAATTTCAAGTTTCCAAAGTCTTCGCGGGCCGCAGGTTTAGTTTTAGTGACATTTGATAATATTTTGGTTTTAGTTTTAGTCACACTAAAGAAAGGTTTTACTTTTATTCACCTTATTATTTTAAATGACTTTAGCTATACAAAGAATGCCTATTTAATATTTATTAGAATAGAATTTACATTGACTAACTAATATACTTAAGTGTTAATAAACTATGTACTTTTATAAGCACTTAATAAGTTAAACTTAATACTTTTGTAAATTTACTTACAACCTAACTATCTATAAAAACCTAACTTGAAAGACAATTTATGGGTTACTTTTATACATTTGTCATATTATCAACCCTTTTTTTATAGTTCTAAGAATTTTTACTTCAAAAAATTTTTTGCGTGTTTTTAAACTCATTAGAAAACTTATTAATTAGTTACCTTAAAAAAATTAGTACCTGTTTGTATTCCAGAAAGCTAAAACTAATTCTTTAACATAATTTATTCTCGAAAATTTTAATAAAATATCTTATTAGTAATTAGTATTTTACATGGTTGCCACTTACTAAGCAAAAATGTCTGAGTAGTATCAAACTAGCCTAAATTTATTATAAGCTAAAAAAGCTAATAAATAGTTGTTAATCAAGCTTAAGTACCTAGTTAAAATATCATCATTATCAAAATGTACACAAATGTAAGAAAACAAGAAAAAATTACAATTAGTAAACTACACTAAAGTCATATAAACTATTCTGAGAATTAAAAAATTTCTTTGAAGTGTTTGAAATAAAAGTTTCACACACACCTGAGTGTTCAAGCTTTTAAAATAGCCTGTTTGTGTAGCAACCCAGTTAAAATAAAGTTCACAACATAAAGAAATAACGAAGATTATTAACAGTAAATAAATTACATGTCAAAAAGTATAAGTCAGTTGGAATCAGGGGTGTCGCGTGGGGTGTTGCACTGCCGCAATTGCACCACCTTAAAATTTTGTAAGAAAAAATTAAGTATCTATAACGTTTTCGTTATTTTTTAGACCAAAATCTCTTATTTAACTCCAATTTAGAAAACTACCATTTTGCTCACTTCACTGCCGCAAACTCTTTGCTGACTGCCGCAAATGAACTAAAAACAGCAAAATTTCTTCAAGAATTACCGCAAAATCAATATCTTGCGGTAAGTAAGCTAAGTTGAAAATTCCCTGAAGCAGTAGAGGTTTAGGTATCATTCCACAAGTTATTGTAAACAAAAAATGAAAACAAATCTAAGCAGAGCACAGGCGATTCAAGCAGAGGCAACTCGAGAAGAAGCAACTCGAGAAGAGGCAACTCGAGAAGAAGCAACTCGAGAAGAAGCAACTCGAGAAGAAGCAACTCGAGAAGAAGCAACTCGAGAAGAAGCAACTCGAGAAGAGGCAACTCGAGAAGAGGCAACTAGAGATGAAGCAACTCGAGAATAGGCAACTCGAGAAGAAGCAACTCGGGCAGAAGCAGCTCAAGAAGAGGCAACTCGAGCAGAAGCAACTCGAGCAGAAGCAACTCGAGAAGAGGCAACTCGAGCAGAAGCAGCTCAAGAAGAGGCAACTCGAGCAGAAGCAACTCGAGAAGAGGCAACTCAAGCAGAAGCAACTCGAGAAGAAACAACTCAAGTAGGGGCAAATCGATCACCTTCAACTCTGATTTTTTTTCTGCACCACCAAAGAAAAATACCACGCGACGCCACTGGTTGGAATGGACAATTAAGATTCTTAAACAAACTTAGTATAACATTCTATTGAGTCATTAGCGAAGTAGAAAAACTTATTTTTTATTAAGCATTTTAACAATTCTTTATCTGAAATAAGAATATTGCATTTAAAAATAATAATTGTAAAATATAAGACGAGCTACAAGAATAAAAAACGTTAGTTAGGAGTTATTGCGAGAAACGATAAAAAACAAATCACCAAAGTCAATTCTCCAACAAAGCACATGATTATCTTCAGTAACTACAGAATGATCAGAAAAAATGTTAAGGCAAGTTAAAAAGTAGCAAAATTTATTACTTAAAATGAAATACCGTTTATAATTGAAAACTTTTCTAAAGAATTTATGTTGGCGGTAATGAAAAGCTTTTGTTTATTTCTTCAATGACAACTAGAAGTCGTGTTTAGGAAATACAATAAGGTTACAGTCGCATAAATCAAACTAGGACTTCTGTTAACACGAGAGCACTGATTAAAAAAAACTGTTACTCATCTAAGAGTTTTTATTAGAGATGTTTTTACTAACTTTGACATTTTAGTAGAATTTCTTGGTTTAGTTTCAAAGCGTAGCACAACAACCGGTGAAATTTTACAAGTAAAGGTGCAATGCACCAAAAAAAAGTTTTTGAAAGTACAACTCCTTCCTTTATTTTTAGTATAAAGTTTAATAAAATATCTTAACAAATATATCAATAGTAAAAAATACTGTTAAACTACTTTAATATATTTTCTAACAGAAAAATTCATATTTGGTAAGTTTTTCTGTCAAATCGAAATTTTATTACTTTACATGTAAAAATTGTTTGAAATTCCAGATTTTTTCAATAATTCTCAAATTCAAGTTTTTTTCCAGAATTTTTAAGCATAAATCTTCAAGTTCAAAGCTTTTCCTGGATTTAAGTTTTTTGGCAACACTAATAGTTCACACTTAAATGTACACAATAATATAAATAACATTTTGAATTGTATTAGCTGCAAAACTTAAAATTTAACATATATTATAGCTCAAACTAACACTGTTGATTGAGGAAAACATACATCATAAGTTTAATTTGCCACTTTTTCAAGCAAAAAAGCCAGCCTGAATCAACAAAAACATTCCTGATATTTGTGTATACAAAAAGCAATTCTAGCCAAAAACTTTAAAAATGACTTAGTTGGCCTGATATTTAAAGTCTTCAAATAGTGATAGTCTGAGTGTGTGGTAATGTTTAGTTGTTTATTTGCTTGAATTTGAACTATTTTGATTAACAATGTACAAACTTAATAAACTTACTATCCCTAAATCTAGTTTATATTAAATAGGTAGCTCCAAATAATTGGTGTATTTTGTGTTAAGCAATTGTGTGTATTGTTATGCAAGGCATAAAAATTAAATAAGTTTGACAAAAAAAATGTTTGAAAAATGAAAATGTATACCTAACAAAACCTATATCAATTTATGTCATATATATTGTTTAAAATGTGTGTGTACAATTTAGATATTACATTTTTTTATTAGATTTTTCAGATAATTACTTGCTGTTGTAAAAAAGAAGTTATTATAAAACTGAGAAAAATATCCTGTTAGAATGCTAATCTGTCTTTTTCACAGTGTTAAACTAAAGCAGTAATTTCTTTTTAAATATTATACAGAGACTTAAAACCAAACTAATCAAATTAAATCGAATTACCGAAAAAATTTAACTTGAAATATATTTTTGCTTGGCGGGCCACATTTACATACTCGCGGGCCACAAAATTTTCTTTCGCGGGCCGCATTCCATTCAAAAAAATAACGTGCTCGCGGGCCGCAGATTTACCCTTCGCGGGCCGCAATTGGCCCGCGGGCCGCAGTTTGCCGACCCCTGTTTTAGAGACTAAGAAATCATTATCACCATCCAATAAAACAGTCAGCGATAGTTCGTCCCCAACTCCAAAACAAAGGAAGCTAACAGCAATGAACCAAGCTAGTATATTGAGAGTTATCGCCCTGTTAAACAGTGGAAAACAAATGATCCAAAAACAATCGAAATTCATAAAATCATCATTGCTACGAACAACCAACCATTTTCAATTACTAGCGATCAAGGTTTCATAGACCTATTGACTGTGTTACCTGCTGTATCTGTCCTGGTATCCATTTCTTCTTATTCGAACGAGTCGTGATTTGTTGTAATGACAATGTTTTAAATTTATTCTTATCCTTGTTATGAATTTTAGGCATAGATAGTTTTAATTAAAGTAAGGTTAAGCTAAAATATATTTCTTTTTTAGTTGTGAAATCTATTTACAAAACTATAAGAGAAATAAGTGCATGCAAAAACTACAACACGTGATTGAAAAGTACATACAATAGACTAACAGTTTTCTCGAATTTATACTAACTATCGCCCAACAATTGTAGTGAATTTCCGAACTCTTAGTTACTTAAGCGTCGATAGCAACTAATGATTTAATATCTTGAGTGATTGATTCTCCACGACGTTAATTCCCACAGTCTATAACAATGATCAGCGACGGATGGTTTTTAGAACTGCCTTTTTCTAAGAAAACGCGCTGATTTTATACTAATTCAAACGAAGTTTTACTTCTAATATAAAAATATGTTTGTTTTTTTAATACTGGAAGCACGTCACGAAATCTGCGTAAAACATTTACAACATCTGATTTTAAATAAATTTATCGAGTGTTCACCACGACAACTGCTTTAGAGCCAGGTTACTTAAAATCCGAGCACTAAGTACTTCACTGATACAATGCTTCCTCATTTTTTTGAAAGTTTGAAGATAAAAATACAAAATGAGTTATCAGAAGCTTCGCTTTTGTCATTTAAAAGTGACATATAGACAATTTCGAAGACAAAGACAAATATATCTTACTTTAAAAGCGAATCGGTCAAATGAAAGCTTTGAGTACAAAAACCGAGCTTTGCTATGTAAGGAATTAGAAAGTTCTCACTCTGGCTTTAATATTTGTAAAAATATAAAGTAGATCCTTGAAAAATGGGGTATTAATATGAATCGCATTCACGTTTTTCTGCGCGACAATGCATTTAACATGAAGGCTGGTATGTTGGGGTTAGAATCCTCTTCAGTACCCTGTTTCATTCACACCCTTCAACTGATAATTTAAGGATCACTGATTTCAGAAAGTAACATAAGTGTAGCCAATGCCTGTCAAACTGTTGGCCACTTTAATCATTCTTCTACAGCGTGCGAGAAACTAAAAAAAATCCCGGTTACTTTAGGCTCATCAGTGTCAATTTAAAAACCCTTGTTACTTGTGCAAGATGTTGAAAGTAGGTAAAACTCTACACACCTAATGCTTAAAAGACTAGAAAAGCTATAAAAAAAACAAGTGTTTAGAACTACGTGACTAACTACAAACTTAAACCCGAAATATTCTTACAGCTGATGAATGGAAACTTGTTAGCCTCCTTAATGAACTCCTCGAACCTTTTTACATAGTAACGCAGCAGTAAGAACAACGCATTGCTGTCAAGTGTAATCCCGCATGCAGCAGTACTAAAAGAGTCTTTTAATCATAAAGCTAATAGTCTTCTATGTCCAGATCAAAGTAGTTCTACAACCTTGGCAGAAAATATAGAAGAGGCCTTTGAAAGAAGGTTTTATGTTACTGATAACAGCAAAAGAATAAACCATTATGATAACGACTTGTTTTTACTCACAACAGCTGTTGATCCACGGTATCGACTTGACTTTTTCCCTGTTAATCTCAAACAGAAGGTTATAAGGTTATTGAAATCACAAGTAAAAAAACCATAGTTGTCGTGAGACTGGTCAAAGTAGTCAAGTTCCTCTAGTACCGCCTAAAAAGCCTAAAGCTAAAATACCTACCAATGATGTTCCCAAAACTTTTGTCGTTCTTTTCTATATAGTTGTCGTGCGGTGAAGTTCATTGTTTATTATTATTATACATTTAAATCGGAAAGAAATGCATTATTTTTAGCTTTTGGTGAAGTTTAAAGTAGGAAACTGTGTTAAATGATATAAAAACATTGAAAAAATAGTCTAAAGCTACTTTAATGTGTTTTTTAATAAAAAAAATTTTGAAGATAAAAAAAAATTTCATCTATATGATAGATTTTGAGTCGAATCGAAATTTTGATACTTAAAATGTTAAAATTGTTCAAAATTCCAGGTTTTTTGGCAACCCTGTGAATAACAAACTGTATACATTTGAAAAAATCTCTTAAAAAACATATACTAAAAAAACTACTTAAAAATATATTAAAATATCAAATATTTTTAATGTACTAGTAATTTTATGTATTTCATATTACTGTTTATCTTATAAAAAATCATACTACTTTCGGAAATTTCAGTGAAGATAGTGTCAGTATATTTCAATGTGTCACTTTTTGAAACATCTGTTTTAGAGTTAATGACATCACTATACGTTGATATAACCGATGCTGAGTTGCTTGTAGTTTCTAAAAAAAAATTACGTTTTTAGTTTTTTTTATTAATCAAATTAATATAAAACCGTACAATTTTGCTGACTGTGTGACATAAGTAAGCCGGCAACTGGAAAAAAGTATGTAAACATTTAAAATTTTTGTTGAAAAATGGTTGTCAGGAAGCATTAAATGATTTAAATGGACTAAGAGCTCATAACTAAATTAAAAATATAGTCTAGAACTAAAGTTATGCTATGCCGGTTTGCGTGAGGATATTTATAGTGTTTTTGCGAACCAAATTTAGAAAAATTAATAATCAAATGAGATAAAATAACCATTGAAAAATTAGTGTAACATAAAACATTCGATTTGCTTTTAATGGTTTTGAATTTTTTTTTAAAGTTTTGTTCTTTTAGTTAAATTGTAAACAATTGATTTGTTTTCAGTTCTATTTTGCAATATTAAATAAATGTTTTCATTTTTTAAAACCTAATAAACTTTAAATATGGTGAGAAAAAAAAAATAGCTCAGAAAAGCCATATAAATAATTATTTCAAAAAAACCTTACATTTTGTAGAGACGGGTCAGGTTTGCACAAAGACACATTTGTACGAAGGGTCAATTTTGCGCGAAAAACAATATTTCACAAAAAAAAAAGATTTAATAAAAAGATCAATGACAAGGGGGGAAATTTATAGTAAAAATAAAAAATTTAAAACATCTTTAGAAAAAATAAAACTTATCGACCAAGAGTAAGGGGTAACAATGATATTTTTTTTTCAAAACAAAAAAAAAAAAAAACCAAACAAAAAAAAATTAAACCCGTGCAAAAGTGTCTTTGTGCAAAAGCAGGGTTACCACTGGTTTTTGAGAAATTTCCTCCAGGTTTTTAAAAGTACACGTTTTTGCGTCTATTTTTAGTTAAAATTAATTTCAAGGTTAAAATTATGTTATATAGTATAACACCATTTAAAAGATACTGTAAAGCTATTTAAATGTGTTTTTAAATTTTTTTTTTTTGAGGATTACAAATTTTCTTTATCTATATGATAGAATTTTTGTGTCAAATCGAAATTTCATTACATGTAAAAATTGTTCAAAATTCAAGGTTTTTTTTTCAAAATTTCTCAAATTCCAGCTTTTTTAGCCTAAATTGTCAAATTCCAGGTTTTGTGGCAATCCTGAAAAGTGACCCTCGAGCAAAAGTTTCTTCGTACATCTTTGTCACCTACCTATACTTTGTATATCCTAAAAAACTAATTAAATATGGTGAACGTGTAACGTTGAGTCATTGAATACAGTAATTGTCGAAAACAGCCTATAAAACTTTAACTACAGTGATATATTTTTGATACGGGTTATGTTTATGTCTTAAATACGTGATCTTTAATTACTTATAAACTGACTGCTTTACTTACGAGTAGCTTACAGTACTAAAGATACAAGACTTATTCCTAATTTATGAATAAAACACACTTTGAATTAACGTTTATAACAAAATAGTTGTTATCAAAACTAAAGAAAGAAACTGTAATAGTTAATAAGCAAATATTATATTATATCACAACTCAAGTAAAATACCTACAACCTTGACAAAGTAGATTTATTCTTCACTAGACAACAAAAACTTTCTTCAATGTAGATTATACTTCATAGGCTCGAACTTAACTTGATATTGCGTTGATTATGCGAACTTCATCGTGACTAAAGACGGCATGCGCCTTGCAGCAGATATAACAACTAACGCGTATTTGTAAGACAAACGCCGATATATATGCATTTGAAAGAAATTAACTCCTTTAAATAAACAATGTTATCGTAGGAAACAGGGAAAATTGTTTTGAAAAAGCTTACCAAAAGTTTTTATTGTTACAAAAATTCTATATTTATTCACACTCTTTACAATTATAAAATGAAATGCTGATTTCATTACAAAACTTGATTTTTTTATTTCTATTTAATAAGTAAATAGAACGCGTTCATTGTAATTATAAAAACTTAACATTCCACATCTACATAAAACACAAAAACTATTAAAGTAACATTTAATTTTTTTTTTCTAAGGAGAAATCACATACGCAAAAAACTTTAGAAAGCTACTACACCAAGTCTGAAAATTTTTGTTCTAATATTTTTTATCTTACCTTAGTTTGTCAAATAATTTGCTATACTAAAACTTTAATTTTGAAAAGATTTGTAAATATTGACTTTATACATAATTTAATTTCTTATTTCTAGTTCATTGGGATTTTGGATTATTGCGTTTGGGCCAAAATCTTTTGAGATAGTTCATCAGGGTTCGTACGAAAAAAATCAAATCTCAGCATAACATTGCTCAGTTTAGAACGATTTAGACCTTTGATGGTTGGCTCCTAGTTCAGCTTATAAACATTTTAAACGAAATAATTTATTAGTGTGTTAGTAACTGTTTAGCCTACTAATTATAGAACTTCCAGTGTACTTTCCCTTAGTATTTAACAACTTAAAGTGACCCTTAAAAAATGAAATAAAAAATTTAGATTTAGAACATTAAATGTAAAATAATTGCCACATACAAATTTAACATATTATTTTCAAAGTGCTTGCTCTTTTGTTTTAAATTTTTTTAAACTTTAACTACATCAACACTAATACAATCATTTTATGGTACTTCCTTCTGAATATATACTCCTTGCAAATAATTCTTGAACGAGTGAATTGAAAATACAACACTGGTAAGAAAACTAATAGTATCTCCTCAAAACAAGACAATCTCAAATTAAGAAACTTTTAAGCATTTACACTTGACATGGTTACATGACAATTTAAATTCGGACATTTCGAATTCCGACAATTCAAACTCTTAAAAAATATTTGAAAGACTATATCTCAAAAAGTAGTATAATTTTTCAAAAAATAAAAAATACATACGCAGGTCCTATAAATATCTACAAACAATTTTTTCTTTTTCGAATTTTATAAAATATTACTGAGAAACTTAAATATTACTAAAAATAACTATGTTTTTTACTTTATTTAAGCCATATCTCATTAAATATTTAATGTTTTGTAAAAATAAAAAATGGCTTGTAGACATAGGACCGACATATTTATTTTTACTTTTGACAAATATACATTACTTTTTTAGTTGTGGCTCTATTTTTTTTTAAGAATTTGAACTGTCGGAATTTTAATTGTCCGAATTTGTTGAGTTGTGCACCCACTTGACATACTGCCTACAAAAAACAAATGCTTAAAAATAAATTTACAATTTACTGGTCTACTCAAAAAAAAAGCATATTTTCAAATTGTTTTTAGAAGTTTTAAAAAAAAGTTCAAACATTTGAACAAACAAAAACTGACATTTTGCAAAATTTTTCATAAAAAAACTGATTTTGCCTGACGTATATGAACCCTATAAATATGCATTTGAAACTTGTTTTCAGTACTCATATATATTATGAAAAAATATCTGTAAAAATATAAAGTTATTTAAATAGGGCTAAAACATAGCTAATATCTAATTATTCAATAAGATACAAATATACAACTGTTCTCAACAATTCATACGCTTTTTTAGTTTACTAGTTTAACAATTAAGCAATTTTGCAAAACTACAAAGGTGTCTCGGATACTGTTGTTCGTGTAGTGAAGTTCATTATTTATTATTGAAGGCGCGAAATATCTGAACTTTGTTGTTGACGGCCAAAATAAATACTGATTAATACTGAAGAACGAGCGTAGATCATAATATCACAATAAGCTGACGGTATCTTAGTCGTTGTGAACAATTTAGATGCGTTATTTTTTTCCAACTTTACACTTGAACAGTCGCTTCTATACTTAGCCTTACTTCTTAGCTTACTTAGCTACTAAATACTTCTATATTTAGCCCGCTTAAGTAGGTCTCAAAATCGGTTTCTCGTGATTGCTGATATTTTTTGTCGTGTGGTTAAATATATTATTGAAGGCGAAAACATCTTTTAACTTTGTTGATGATTGCCGAAATAAACACACATAACATAAAATTAAAGTAGATCAAACAACTTTCAAATAAAAACATTATCTTTAACTGAACTAGTTCAAAAGTTTTTTTTTTGTACAAAAACTCTTCAACACTTAGGTGATATGACGTTTTTGTATAACTAAAACTGTACTGGCATGTCGTTTTTTAAATGTTCAGACTTTAGAGCAGGCAGGGTGGTCACTGGTTTTCAGCAAATTTTCTCCTAGATTTTAAAAAATTTATACAGATTTTTTAAAGTACTTGTTTTTATTTCTATCTTAGTTTAAAATTAAAGTAAAAAATTGTGTTAAATAGTACAGTAACATTGGAAAAATACTGGATAGCTATTTTAAATCAGTTTTAAATAATAATAAAACTTTGATGATGACAATTTTTTTTATCTATGTAATATATTTATTGTGTCATATCGAAGTTTCACTACTTAACTTATAAAAACTGTATAAAATTTTAGTTTTTCCAGGCTTTTCAGTGATATTTTCTTAAAATTACAGATTTTTTAGCCTAGATTGTCAAATTCAGGTTTTTCCAGGATTCTAGGTTTAGTGGCCACCCTGCTGCAAAGTTTCTCAAACTCAGTACTATAATTGACTACTTGACAGAAACTTAAAAAAATATTTTTTCTTTAATAGCTATCTCCCCTTTACTAGTTAATTATTCATTGAACTTTTGCCTGTTTAAATAAGCCCTGCTTTAGTTTAATCGTTATAACAAAATCATTTTATTTGTTTCATGTTATGGTACAGTAGTCATAAATATTAATAAATACATAACTATTATAAATATTTCCGATATACTGTGTAATTAACCTAAAGTAGAAGAATCTCTAAAAGAAGTTGAAGTTTTACTGTTGTTGTTTTTAACTACTACCTTTTTTTCATCCATACTTACTTTTGTGCTGTAAAAACAGTTGTTTTAACTATTTTTATCATAGTTTCTAATTTAAGCAAGTTCTTAAAACTAAATTGTATTTAAAAGCTTACTTAGATTTGTTACACTTTTCTTGATCACTATCACAAAGAAAACTATTTAAAAAAACATTTAAAGTTTTTTTAATACTTTTATTTTAAAGTAACAGGGTTGCCACTCGTTTTTTCAAAAATTTTTCCAGGTTTCAAAAGTACACATTTTTGGACCTATTTTTAGTTTAAAGTTAAGTCTACATTAAAAATTGTGTTGTATAGTATAAAATATTGAAAGGATACTGTAAAGCTATTTTAAATGTGTTTTGAATAAAAAATTTTTGATGATGTCCAAAAAATTATCTAAATGATAAATTTTTTGTGTCATATCGAAAATTTTCTCCGTAAATGTAAAAATTAGTTAAAATTATAGGTCTTTCCAGGTTTTTAGTGAATTTTGTACAAAATTCCAGGTTTCTTTTGCCTAAATTGCCAAATTCCAGGGTTCCAAGTAAAGTGGCAACCCTGTAGTCATTAAAATCAATTTAATCAAAAATAACCTTGTAGAAAGTTTTTTCTTATCTGAAAAATTTAGTATTCTGCCATTAACATTGTTTTTTGTTGAAAACATCTTTGAAGTAGAATCCTGTAGAAATATATGCAAACAAAAAACATAAAATTAGTTTCATTTTATAGTTTTTCAATATTATATTATTCCTAATTTTAATAAGTTAGATAAAAACTATATTAGTTTAAAAATAAAACTATAGATTACAAGCACAAAACTTTGATAAGAATTTAGGGCACAGTTACATAAAAAAAAATTACAACTAATCAATTTACGTACTTTACAATCTTCTAAAGTTTGATCTATTTCTTCAGTAATAGATAAGGACTGTTTAGACGATACAGAATCTGACATAAAGCTGTCTAACGAGATATCTTCGTTCTTGTTGTTAAAATGCGAATCCAAATCAAATGACTAAAAAAGTTGAATAAGAACTCTAATATAAAATATAGTTCATCCTAAATGTTATAAAAAAATGTCTAGTTGTACCCATGGGCACAAAATTATTCTAAAAAACGAATTCTTTTTTAATCGATGCTTCACGCTACAAAAGATGATTAATAAAATAAACATATCTATTTAACTTTTGAGGTAAATTTTTATAGTCGGCGAACCAAAGTCTATTGCAATAAAAATTTGATGAACTTTCAAAACTTCACCATCTTTTAAACTAAATATATTCATTGATTTTTGTGTAACAGAAACATTTGATACACATCATTTAGTTTAGAAGTTTGTCTTAAGTAAATAATACGGTCACTTATTTTTAAACTGCAAAATTCTTGTTAAACCTCGTGGAAAAAAAAAACATTTTGTTTTATTTTTGTTTCGTAAAAATGTTTTACAAAACCAATTTATTTTTTACTAAATATTTTATTTTTATACCTAGAAAATCAATCAACTTTAAGTAATAACTTTGCATTTTTTAAATTAAAATACATTATCAAAATTTATCAATTTTCTTATCCTTTTTTTTTTTTGGAAACTTACTTTTTTTAAAATCTTTAAATATATATTATTTAAATCAAGATAAAATTATTCATTTAAATTTTTAAAACATGGTCTCAGCTGGAAATATCATAACAAACCTGACTTTGCTAAAAACTTAATATTTTATCAACTATCCGTTAGAAAAAAATTTTAAAACGCTGCTAGCCGTCTGTATAAAACATTAAAACTATTAATTATATCGTCCATTCGTTTTAGACCTAAATAATGTAAACTATTGTTCCATAATGTTTTAACAACAGCTTTCATTTTTATTTTTTACTTGCTCTCTTATCGAAGATATTGTGTTCACTTTCTTTACATTTAAGTCATTATTTAACAACTTTTGGTAAGATTTTACATGTATAAAGGTTAAAATTTTATATATCTAGCTAGTGCAGTGTTTTTTCAACCTTATCAAAAGCTGTGCATAATAAAAAACTGATAATTAAATAATGTGCACACTAGACCAGTGGTTTTCACGATGTGCACCTGTGCACACTAGTGTGTTTGGAAAATATTTATATAATTAAGCACGGTAAAATAAAATTCAATCACAGAACTTTTTATTTTTTTCAATTAGAAAAACAAATTCATTTAATAAGAAAATTTATTAGTTTTTAACACTCTATTTACAAATACTTGTCGTAACGAAAAAATATTGCTAAATTTACTGAAATGTATAGAGCATATTTAAGGGTATAGGTAAGTAAAACATTTTTTTTACAAAAATCAAGATAAGACCAAAATGAAAGCTCCAACTGTATACTTATAAGTTACTTTTAGAGTAAAATCTACTAACTTTTAAAATATTGTCAGTTGCGTAAAAATTTTCTGATATGATACAAACTTGTGGATGGAAAATTTTTCATTGCCGATTTTCTCTCAATTTTGAAAAAATTCACTAAAAATATATGTTCTCCTTCATTTTTGGTCAATTAACCTCAACTTTTTAGGAAATGTTCCTTGCATTGATAGAAAAAATCCTGATTTTAAGAACTAAACAAAATTGAATTTAAGAATTTAATAACAAAATAAAAAGTAATGAATTTTTTTTAAACATTTTTACTCAAAAAAAAAAAAACGTACAATAAAAATCGCTATCATTTAGTTAAGATTAGACTGAGAAAGTTTCAAAAAGATTGCTTAAAAACTGTAGGAGAAGATAGATTTTTAAAAAAATAGTTATTTTTAGTCTTTTTACTTTGGTCATTCCATAAGGAACTTATTGATCTTTTCGACATTGAACCCTCATATCCCAAAAACTAATTTGAATTTTACAAAACGGAAAAAGCAACTGTTAGCTCATTAAAAGATCTTCAAAATACGGTCAACATGTATAAAAAGTGCCTTACCCCCTATGCCCTTATATAAGACTTTATTTATAAATTTCGAAACTCAAACATAATAAAAGCGTTTTTTATTTATAGTTCAAAAATTTTATAGTCTAGTGTGCACAGTTTATAAAAATGCTGAATACCCTGCATTAAACTATAAAAAATATAATTTATTTGAATTTTTTTATACAGTTTTAAGTGCCCTTTTAGTTTATTAATAACGTGTTTAGAATTGCAAATAATTTTCGTTATAAATAGCTGCTTTTAATAAAAGAACAAACGTCATTTTATTTTTTTCACATTACTGACTTTCTGTGCATAGTAAAATAATTTCTATACCCACTACTGTGTACACTGTGAATACCACTACCGTGCAACTAGATTTTAAAATTAACTGTGTTTGTTATGGACTGGACACTGTTTACTGTTTAATCTGAACTTATTAGCAGAACTTTTGTAAATCAATAAATAAATATCTAACGTAATGTTCAAAAAATTGATTCCCGGGCCAATTTTACATGTTCACGAGCCGCAGGTTTTAATTTCCAAGGGCCAAATCCCATTTAAAATAAAAATTTGTTAGCGGATTGCATTTTTACGCTTAATATTAAAGTTGTTAATCACGTTAGGTTTGACTGATACAACTTTCATTTTGAAAATCTCTACCTAATGATGTCTAAGAGGACGAAACAAAGTCGCAGAATGGCATATTGACTGTTGTTGGTTATCGTGCCGTGTTGTTGGTCTAGTGCTTATTACAAGCTAATATATCATAGGTTTACAAATTATATTATTGTACTATTATAAAGCTATACCTAATGAAAAGCAATAAATAATCACTGTCAGTGTACTTAACTTTTTCACTTGGTTTATGATGCCATTAGTTTTTTGAAAAAAAAATCAAGGTTTTCTTAGTTTCTTTCAGGTTTTTGTAGGTATTTTTTTCGTCCAGTATAAAACTATATTTAAAGTAAAAACTGACTTATTAAAAAAAAAATTTAATTTTAGAACAGGGTTATTTGAAAAATAATTCTACGTTTTTGAAAGTTTTTTTGTCCTCTTTTAGTATAAATTTAAGTTTTAGGTAATGAACTGTCTCAATAAGTATAATAATGTTGACAAGATATTAAATGCTACTTTAAATATGTTTCTTAATAAATAAAACTGCTAATGATACAATATAATAAATTGTACCTTGTTATTTTAGATTTTGATTTCTACCACACTTATTTGTAATTTGGCGCTAAAGAGTATTTATGTTTGAATGTTGATTTAAAAAATATAACAAAACACATTTCATTTTTCTTAAATTTATTTGAGTACTTTCGTGGTAATGCTCATCAGAAATTGTATCTTACTAAGTTAAACTGAATTGAAATTAAATTTATACTGTAGAATAAAATTTTAAAATATAAAACTAAGTAATAATTGAATGTTAAAAATAACTAAAAACTTATACTAAAGAATTTTGCTGTACTAATATAAGCTTTTAGTTAGTTTTAACATTCGATTATTAAGTTATTTTATATTTTAAAATTTTATTCTACAGTATAATTTTATTTCAATTTCAATTCAGTTTAACTTAGTAAGATAAAATTTCTGATGAGCCTTACTACGAAAGTACAAAAATAAATTTAAGATAAATGAAATGTGTTTTATTATATTTTTTAAATAAGTTATGCACCGGAAAAAAGCTGTTGAAACATTATTGATTTGTGTCATCAGTAGTTTAAAAACTTAATTAGTGTATGTTGTATTGCTTTTGTTTAATAAAACACTTGATCACAGATATTGTTAGAACTTGTTACATAATTTTGGCAGTAAATAACTAACAATAATTTGTGATAATAGTTATAGTATGAGTGACTCAGATAGGTAAATTCAGAGCTAAACGCTCAAAACGTGTGGCTAAGAAAAGAAGCAAAGCTATTACCTATAAAGGTAACAACCCTAATCAGGCTGGGTCTGTTACAAATGGTGACCCGGATTCTAAAAGGGACATGGGACCTCCTGATACTACAGATGTAGGAAGACCAAACTCTTTAAGGTTAAGAAATGACACTAGTGCCATGATGGCAGGAAACTAACTTCTATATCAAGAAGTCTAACAAAAACTTTAAAGGATGAAGTAAAAGAGTTAAGGTTAGTGAACGAAGAACTGGAAAAACAAAAGGCAGCTAGAGCATTAGAAGATGAATTACAACACAGGGTTCGTGCGCAAAATATTTTTTCATTTAGCCTGACTGGGACCAATTTAGCCTGACATTTTTTCAAAGTAAGAAAAATCCCCTTTAGAAGTCATTTTAGATATTGAGGGGTCTTAATTAGTACTATTGTAGTCTCCGACTTCAACTAGCTTTATCTCAAAAACATTTTGAGCTTTAAAAATCTGCAAAAAGCAACTCATAGCTTAGTTACAACTTAATAAAATAAGAAAATTGTGAAAAAGGTGATTGACCCCCCCTATGCCCTTAACATAACAAATTCAGTGATAAGTTTTAAGACAAGTGTTATATCTAATACTAGTGTAAAAATTTAATATATATTACTAAACACAATTGTTCAATTTAATTAAACACTAAGTAAAAACATTATAAACAGAAGATTTTTAACAAAACGACGTGTGCATTGTCGTGTTTTATAAAAATCAAAAATGAAATGCTTGCACGAGTATTGAAATTCAAACAAACAGCTAAGTTGTTGAACTAAACTCTAACGTTTAAACTGTATTTTTTTATGAATTTTCATAATTATGACGTATATAATCTACTCAAAACAAAATAACGAAGATAGAGATTCAACAAAAGGTTTTAAGCATTTATTTTTACAAATACTGACTGATTTGGTCTCTAATAACTTAATCATTATTTAGAAATAAATTCACATCTAAATTTGATCTTAAAAAGATTTCTCAACTCTTTTTAATCAAAAATTTTGAAGCATTTGAACTG
Source organism: Thalia democratica (assembly GCF_965202585.1). NCBI lineage: Eukaryota > Metazoa > Chordata > Thaliacea > Salpida > Salpidae > Thalia > Thalia democratica. The sequence continues at coordinate 50,995,369 of NC_139169.1, read as the reverse complement.
AGAAAAACTGAGATTCTCAAATTTTTAAATAAAAAAACTGATTTAGTCTGACGTTTTTCAACTTTTTTCACAAAAACTGATTTAGCCTGACGCGCACGAACCCTGTACAACAGCTGCGGCGCAGAAACCAATAACTAACCAGGTAGATGACTAAAGTTGACCAGAGTGGAGAAATAGATGAAAAAATAAAAACAAGTCATGAACAAAACAGTGTTGGCATCGGACAAATTCTTCCACAACTGTAGGAGAACCCTTGTACTACCGTAGATCGCCAAATTAGTAAGCCAGAGATACTAGCACAAATCATTCTGCTAGAGATACTAGACAAAATCTCCCTACAACTGTAAAAGAATCATTGCACTTTAGGGAAAAACCAAACTACAAAGAGGAATATGAAAGTGTGCAAAGCATGAACCATGACTCAATTAGACAGGGAGATCACAGACTCAAGTGGCTGAAGACCTTCAAATTTGACATTGAAGATGCAAAGGATCAGTTCTCGTAGTTCGAGGAGAGAATGGCCAACCATGGCATTACTGATAACGCAGAATAGTAATAGGTGATTCGCGAATTTTGGCCTAATAATGACATGTCAGCCTATTTACGATGCACAAAACCGAATAATAGGAACTTAAGCAGTTTACGTAGATATCTCATGGAAAAAGATGGAGTAGCACCAAGGGTCTTACTGCCAAAAAAAACAACATCACTCTATCAGTGGATGTGACCAGAACAACGAAGTCAGTAAGTGGTTGATGGCGTTAGAAGATAAGGAAGTTTTACACAAGTTCATTTTCTTAAATTTAATGCTTAGTCACTTAAAAAACAGAGTATCAAGTACGCTTTAACTTGGGTTGGTTGATTTTAAAAGATGCGTAATGGACATATGTGATGCTGATTTGAGAAAAACTAGGGATGCAGTTAATTATTTATGGAAGTTAATTATTTAACAAACCTTAACAGAAACAGCAATTTAAGTTTCAGAAGAGAAACGAACCACGAACTAGACAGGTCAACTATGGGTACGGACGTCCAAGAAACTCGTTTGGCAGCGCTCACTATCAAAACGACACTAACAGACGATATAGAAATCAGGTAAAATATGAGCCTTGTTATAGACACCGAACACAAGGATACAATGCTACTCGGTGCGATAGCCCTAACACATGACCAATGAGGGATATTATTGCGCCATTAACATAAAAAAAACGGCAACCCGTCCTCCTCACAGTTAGAGGATCAGAGGATGGGGGTAAGTGTCCTCTCTCAAAGACTGTTATGACTAGCAGAACCAACAAGCTAAAGTCAGTCATCGAAATTTCAACATCGTTGTCGTCTATGAAAGGCTGAATCAATAATTTATTTGATGAAGATAGTAATCAAAATATAGGATCAAGAGCTGTGAACAAAACCGGTCAAACTGCTACACCCTACTTACATCAAACTATATTATTAATGAGCACTGTACTGCAAACAAAAGGAAAACAAAGTCAACATATAGTTGTTGAAAATAAGAATGAACTAGATTTCAGAGATATTCAGGGTTGCCACTAGTTTTTTTTTTAATTTTTCCAGGTTTTTAAAAGTACAATTTTTTGGGTTTATATTTAGTTTAAAGATAAGTTTAAGGTAAGAAACTAAATAAGTTTTTTAATAATTTTTTTTGTCTATATTATAGCATTTAAGAGTCAAGTAGAAATTTTACGACTTAACATGTTAAAATTGCCAGGTATTTTAGCGATTTTTGTTCAAACTTCTAGTTTTTCCAGGTTTTTTTTTTTAATTTTTCAAATTCCAGGTTTTTCAAGGTAAAGTGGCAACCCTTGATATTGTGTCAGACAACATTGTACATGCCACAGAAGAAAAACAAAGCCAAAAAAAGGTTAGTTGAGAATCATAATAGAGAGAATTCTGACTTTGAAAATTCTAAGCGGCATGCAGAAAAATTTCTTCCAGTTACTTTATCAATGATAGAATACTAAAGCCAGTGCCTAATACAAAGAAGAGTTAAGAGGGCTCCAGCAATCGACCCAAAAGACCAACCACAAAATCTACAATTTGTAGTAGATACCAACAGCAATTTCATTCCCAAAATGGCAAAGATAACAGCACCATTGAACAAGATCTCAGGGGGCCCCAAAAAGAACATTGGACTCGGTTATGCGTGGAGTGTCAAGCTGTCAAAATAACCCGTCACAATAAACCTAAAACTGTTTTTTTTTCCGCAGCGAACTGAACGTTTCCAGTTTGTGCACATTGACACTGTAGGTCTAATGGATGTAGCCTCAAAGAACAATAAACATATTCTCACAATGAAAGATCGAGGCACATGTTTTTTAGTCACTGTTCCAATGCCAAACAAAAGGGCAGAAACAATACGAAACGCATTCATCCAACATTGGTGTGGGTACTTTTAAATTCTACAAGTTATCATTAGCAACAACGGAGATGAATTTAAGAACACCCTTTTTTGGTTTTTGATCTTATTTTATATAGTTGTTACTAAGCTAGAAGATGCTTTTTACAGATTAAAAAAATTCAAAATAATTTTTGAGATATAGCCGGTCAAAGTCGGAGGTAACAATAGGATCCTTATGGGAGGCGCAAACTAAAACGGCAAATAACTAGAAATTACTAAAATCTATCTCCTTCTAGGTTTTTTAAGATAACTACCTCAAATTTTCAGGAAATGTTCCTTGCAGTATTTAGAAAATTCTGTCGGAACAGAATTTAAAAAAAATTAAAAAATAAGAATTTTATAACAAAAAACAAACAAAAAAACTGTTTTTTTTTTATATAAAATTTTAATTTTTTTTTTTTTTTTAATTCCTTCCGACAGAATTTTCTAAATATATCAAGGAACATTTCCTGAAAGTTTGAAGTATTTATCTCAAAAAACGTAAGAGAAGATAGATTTTTAGTGAAATAGTCTATTTTTGCGGTTTTAGTTTGCGCCTCCAATAAGGAACCTATTGTTGGCTCCGACTTTGACCAGCTATATCTCAAAAACTATTTGGAAATTTTTAAATCTGTAAAAAGCATTTTTTAGCTTAGTAAAAACTATATAAAATAAGATCAAAAACCAAAAAAGGTTTTTAACCGCCCCCCTATGCCCTTATAAAGATACTGTAATGCTACTTTAAATGGCAATAAAACTAATAAATAAAGTTCTCAATGATAAAAAAACAAATTATTGTATACGAAGATTTTTCGTAGATAATTAAAATTTCATTATTTAATTGTAAAATTTGTTTAAAACTTCGGATTTTTCCTTTTTTTTTGTTATAAATTCCGGTTTTTTCAAGTTTTATGACAACCCTACATAATTTCATAGACAACGTATTAGAAAAATAGGGAACTGAAAAGGTCTAAACCTAAAGTTAAAGTGTAGATATATACTCAATGTACATTGCTAAATTATATATATATTCATATAATTACAAACTATCATAAAATAAACTGTTAATAAAATATCTTAAACTATTAATACTTATTGAAGATCGCTTTTTTAAGTATAGTAAGTAATTTTTAAGTAATAACTGTGTTTTTTTAAGATACGTTCAAAACACTAAAAAAACTAAAATTTCCAACTTTTTTATTAGTTTAGCCCTTAATCAACAGTTAAAAAAAAATTAATATATTATAACTTAGGAAAAATGACTAAATTAAATTGTACTGTATAAAATGTTTCTGTAGAAAAAAAAAAGGAAATACAAGTATTAGATAAAACAGATACGTGTTTTGCGGACTTAATGCTGTATGCACAGAGTATTCCTCAGAGTAATACGTGTAAGTAAGTGTCGGTTTTAACTAAAATATTATTTACTCAACTTGGTTTTTAGAATACAGAACACTACAAACTAACTTTAAAATAAAACAAAATATTTTCAATTAAGAAACACATATTTTTTTTAAGATCGTGAAGTTTATAAAAATCTGTCTAGTTTTTACTGCAATAAAATTATAGTCGTATATATATATTTTTAATTTTAATTAAGCTAATTGAACAATTTAAAGATTTAAAATGTATTTTCTTCAAAATAAAAATAAAACTGTATAATCTTTGAAAAACTTACTACAGACTTTTTAGACTCATTAGGTCTTCTCTTCATAACACTTGTTATCTTAGGCTTATTTTTCGACTTCATTGGTAGTGGAATCTTTTTTTTCTAAATATATAATAGTTTTTTAAGTTGAGAAAATTTAAACATTAATTTAAAACTTAATCAGCTAATAAAATCACTTTGTTACTAGATCTTAGTTGTAAACTCTACTCTTACATCTTTTTTTTCATTTAAGGCCATAAAACGTAGGTTTTGTTTTAATCTAAAAATTAGCTAGCAGTTGCTTTTTACCGTTTTGTAATGTTTTTAGATATAAGCTTACAAATAGAGCTCAATAGGTTGGTTATTGAAGGACCAAACTAAAAAGTCAAAAAATATATCGTTTCTTCAGTTTTAAAACTTTCTCAGTTTAATGTTAACATTATGGCAAAAAATTCTTTCTTATTTTTTTGAGTATTTTTTTTTATTGATATTATTTTTTATTGTCATAAAATTTATCAGGTTTTTTTAAAATCGTTGCCATAGAATTTTTCTAATGATGCAAGAACTATTATCTAAAAACTTGAGGCTAACTGAATTAAAACTGAAGGAGAAAGTAAATTTAAATAAATATTGCGAAATTCCGAAAGAGTCAACTAATTATTATTATGTTTTATTCTGTGAAAAGTAATTTATAATATACAATTTTAGCTTTCACATTAGGCCTAATGTTCATTTTAGTAAAAATTTTTGGACAACCCTATGGTCTTAATCTAAACAGCAGTTTATTAGCTGTATTCCTATCTCATATATTTTGTTTACTAGAAAGAAAAAAAATAAATTTCTGTTTGAATTTTTTTTGTATATAAGTTTGGAAAATCTGGCATACTTAGAATTAGTGATCTACCGAATTCAAGATCCGGTCATTTTTGCTCGGATCCGGCCGGATACTAGCTGAGATCCAGTTTATTTTGAAAGAGTTTGTTTTTCGTGATCAGCTTCTTTCGATTTTATATACTTAGATTATTGAGTTTTGAATATTAAATATATATATCTATATAGATTAGTCAAGCGGAAAAGTCTTACTAAAGTTTAGTTAATTCAATCATTTGTTGTAAACATACAAGAACATACATCCATTAGAGTAAAAATAGTGAATTTTTAATTTAATTTTTTTTGCAAATTAGATTTTTCTACTGACTCTATAATTAAGTTCTACTTATAAATTAAAAAAATTTTATTTTCTAATATAAAACTCATATTAAAATTTTAATGTGTTAAAAGCCTTTACAATTTTAATATTAATATTTTATTCTTATTAAAATATATTAAATAATGTAAAAACTCTACATATACAGTTCATTTAATACTTGGTTACTATTACTTTAAGAGGCAGCAATCGTTCAACAAAATTATCTGCGCGATTTTTCGTTATTTTTCAAAGTTGTTTTTCCTAGTGTTAAATAACATTATTAAGACAATAACATTGTACTTTTCAAAACAAAATATTTGTATTAAAATATTTTTACTAATTAATAGTTTTATAATATTTGAAATTTTAAAGTTTGTTCTCTAATGAAACTACATAAAACTTACAATATTTAGGATCCGGATCCGTCCGGATCATAAATAAAAAATAGATCCGGATCCGACCGGATCTTAATTTGAAAATAAGATTCGGATCCTGATGGATCCTAAATAGTGGATCCAGTAGATCACTACTTAAAATACAAAATAAAATAGATTTAATATCGATGTTTTCGTAAATCAATTGTTAGGTAAAAAAAATAGGTTTATTGAACCCTTTTAAGTAAATATTTCAAAAAAATATTTATGGGACACGACTATTTTTTTGTAAAATATAATCAGTTCTAAGTAATTTAAAAAGTATTTATTTTATGTTCTTTGTTTGAGCAAAAACTTGTCCATTGTCTTAAACTTATTATTTTGTAAGGAAAAGTATTCTTTTTAATAAGTATTATTAATTTATATAAACATAAAATGGAAACGTGTCTAATATGCACGAAGACATTTTTACAAAAAGAGTCAAATATGCACGAAAGGACACTTTTGCACGAAGGGTCATTTTAGCACGAGATTAAAAAAGTTTAATTAAATAAAATGAAAAAATTTGTAAAAAAAAAAACAAGGAAAAAAAGTAAAAATTTTAACTGGTCAAAAAAATTACCGACCAAGCGTAAGGGGTAACAATGATAGGTAGCTGTCTAAACTGCACGAGCGTACAAAATTGCACGAAGATACTTTTGCACGGAGACAATTTTGCACGGGTTAAATACTCTTTTATTCATTTTTTAATTTTTTTTCAAATTAATTTACCTTATTATTATATTTATTAACCCCTAACCCTTACCCTCGGTCGGTAGTTTTTTTTAAATTGATGTTTGTTTTTTTATATTTTCATTAGTTTTTTTTATAGTTATACTATCACTGTTACCCCTAACCCTTACCCTCGTTTAGTCTGTAACTTTTTTTTTATTGAAATAATTTTTAGTTTTTTTTCTGTTTATTTAATTTTTTTTTCTGAATTTTTTACTCTCTTGTAAAAGTGTAACTCCTGCAAAGCTGACCCTTGGTGCAATTTTGTTCTCTCGTGAAATTTTATGCCCTCGTGAAATTTGGCTTCGTGCAATTTTGTTCTGGTGTAATTTAGTAACCTCGTGTAATTTAGTCACCTCGTGCAATGTTGTATTCGTGCAATTTAGACGGGTTCCCAACAATGATAGTAAAAATTAAAAAAAAATCAAAATAAACAAATGAAAAACCAAAAAAAAAAAGTTACAGACCGAGGGCAAGGGTTAGGGGTAATAGTAAAAAAAAAGATAATAATTTTAAGTTAATAAGTAGAAATATTAAGAAAAAAATTAATTCGTGCAAAAGTGACCCCTCGTGCGAAATTGAGGCAGTGCAAAAGTGTCTTCGCGCAATAATGTCCCTTCGTGCAATAGTTTTCATTCGTGCATATCAGACTCCAACCCATATAAAATATATTACATTTTTACGATAAATTCCATTTTTTGTTCATGAACTTTTTTCACAATTATTTAACAACTGAAACTCTTATATTTTCCTATAAGAGTGAAACATTATTTTGTCTTTAATAAATTCAAAGTTTAAATATAATTGGTGTTCTTGCAAACTTTCTGTTGTTTAATTTAATGCAAATTACAAACATTTCCTAGTAATAATAGTACAAAGTGTTTATATTCAATTACAAATACTTTTCTTTATTTCAAATAGTAAATTTAAAGATCTGTGAGCAAAATAGTAAACATTTGTTTTAATTTTTTCTAAACTTATTATTTGCTGAACTCATTAAGATTATATAGTATAATTTTGGTTTCCAAAAGCTAGTGCATACTTAAAAAAATCATTACAATACTTGATATAGTTCTGACAAAATTTATAGCACATAAAAATTCTTAACTAATATAATTTCTTGCTAAAAAACAATTTGATTAAAAATCATAACTTGGTCGTTAATGTGACTGATTGATCAATCGCTTGTTTGGTTTGAAATCCAGCCTTCAAAAAAAGTTTTTTATAAGTTTAAAGAAGGTTGCAAAGTAAGGTAAGATGTTGTGGGAATTCATTATCCAGGTCACTTTAAGAAAATTTAATAATATATCTTAGTGCCAATAGATATTTGTGTCCCTAATTCTTAGTTTAGATTCTAACAAAGTATACACAATAATGCCCGGAATCCAAAAAAGACAAACAAACGTCTAAGAAAAATATCGATATGTTGCTACAACGCATTAAGGTAAAGCAAAAATCCATGTCAAGGTGAACCAAGTAGCACGAGTGTATTTAGACTACATAAAAGTTTTGCTTAGGAATGAAGAGAAATGAACAAACAATCTTTTTTGATAAAAATCAGCGCAGGTATTTAGGCTAACAAATCTATTTATGATTGAAAAAGAAAAATTTTAGGACTTACAAAAATGTTTATGCCATTTCTGTTTAATGCTACTAGATAATTTATCTATAGTGAGATGTTAAGTAAATGCGTCTAAGATTTTTATTTCAGCAAAATATTATGGCTGATATTGCACTTAAGCGCATTGTGCATAGTCTGGATTTAAACTAATTATTGATGAGCTGAATTCCATAACACAGATGTTTTTTAGAAAGCACCAGCTCTGTCAATGCATGTGGTTTTTACTACACTGATTACATGACATTCCAGCCAATTTTTTTAAGATGGTAAGGTGCCACAAATTATGCGTGATCCTAGAACTGTCATTTTTTAAATAAAAATACAAAATCATAATTTAATAATTATAGAAATAAAAATATACCTGGTTACCTGAGAAACTATTGCAAGTGAAATCCTTCATCGCCTAAAAAACTAGCCTAGATCTGATTTTAGCTGATAATGCTAATTTATAAATACTAAATTCCTCTAATACTACAGAATCATTTTTTGTCAGAATGCTCTATTTTTAGCCTTAAAAAAACTAGGAACAATTGTCAAAACAACAATCAAGATCGTTAAAAATTACACCAAAAATGTTGAGAGTTTAGGCTTAACGATTGCATCTAAAACACAAATGGAAGTTAGTAATAGTCGTTGGATTGACAAAGATATAGGCGTTTTTACTAGGCTACCTGCTACAGTTTGAAATAACTCCATGCTTAATATCCGCACAAAGTCGGATAACTATGTAGTACTTGTATAATGTAATATGTTGTACTGTAGAAACGTTGACCGATTCAAAGTTCAAAAGATATAAAATATTATTTTACACCACTGATTCCTCAGACGTATTCTCAAAACAAGCAGCAAAAAAGATTAGCACGTAGGATTGATTAGACGCACTGATCTACCCAAAATAGACATCGACCTCAGTAAGCGCAGACTTTGCTGGCTTGTCCATATTTTTAGAACGACCAACAAGCTTGTACAAAGGAGTTTCTTTTCTACAGCGAGTAAATTTTTAGTAAACATTGGTCGACGAAGACTAAGTTACGAAGACGTTTGCAAGCGGGATCTTAAAAGCTTATGTCAAAACTGATGAGTGGAAAAATTAAATTTTGGCCAAAATGACTGAAGCTCTCTCAGCAGCACTGGTCTGCATAAAATAAAAAAGCAACTTTTCAAAGGGACTGGTAAGATGTAAAATCAGAACGAAATTGTTCAAGTTTTTTTTTCTTTCCATACTCTTGTCTTTTATTTGTTCTGCTTTTTATTCATATTCTGTGGGCACGACACTAATAGCCAAGTTCGGTTTATAGCAAGCAAATAAAATTATTTCATACATAAGCTTATACATTAAACTATAGTTTTTTTTTAATATTAAACCTTAATCTTGATGTTACAAGTTTATAGCATTCATACTAGAACTAAGAACAATACGTTAATAATAATTGATAAATATTAAACTCTTAAACTAAAGCTTTTAAATATTATATAAATTTATAGCTCGATTTAAGAAAAAAATATTTTTAAAGTTTGAAAATAATTTGTATCAGTAGTTGGGATAAATGTTATGAAATTGATATAAATTAAGGGCATGGGGGGATCCACCTTGGTTTTTACAAGTTGATCTAATTTTAAAGAGTTTCATCTGAGCTATCAGACATTTTAAATCGCTTAGAAATGTATTAAGTAATTTATAGGTGATCAAAGTCGGTGACCTCAATAGGATCCTAATAGAAGGCGCAAACCAAAAACTCGAAAAAAGACTATTTCGTTAAAAGTCTATCTTCTTATTCTTTTTTTAACCAATCTTTTTCAAATTTTTACAGAAAGTCCATTATTAATTTCAAGAAGATTTAAAGCAGGAATTTTTAAATTTAAAAAATAAAACTTTTGTTGAAAAAAAAACTACCTTTTTTTTTGTTTTTTTATCTAGTTTTTTTTTTTTTTTTTAATAATTTTAAAAAATTCAAAGTCTTTTAAATTATAAAAAGAAACGTTTCCTGAATGATTGAGGTCTCTAGCTCTAAAAATGATGGAAAAGATAGATTTTTAGTGATTTTTGAAGTTTCCGAGAAAATTGACCCCGAAAAATTTTCGATCCATACGTTTGTATCGGAGACCTTTTACAAAAATTATAACATTTCAAACGTTAAATAATTTTTTTTAATTCTATAAAAACTGGCTTGTAGTATGTACTTTAAGCTTTCATATTAAGGCCAATACTATTTTTAGTAAAAAAATGCCCTTTTCTAATGCAATAATTTATTATCTTACTTAATATGTAATATATGGGTAGATGTAAAATTTGCACAAGCGGACAAAATTGCACGAGAGGACTAAATTGCACAAAAACACTTTTACACGAAGGGTCACTTTTGCACGGGCTTATTTTTTTATCTATTCTTATTTTTTAAGTTTTTTTCTTATTTAATTTTAAATTTTTGTCATTTTGGTTTTCTATTCATTTTATTTTAGTATCACTGTTACCCCTAACCCTTACCCTCGGTCAGTGACTTTTATTTTATCAATTAACTTTTTATTTAAGTATTATTTTTTTTTTTTACTATCACTATTACCCCTAACCCTTGCTTCGGTCGGTGGCTTTTTTTAAACTAGTTTGTTTTGATTTAATTATAAATTTTTCTTGGTTTTTTAAATAATAATTATTTAGTTATTTATATATTTTTATTTTTACTATAACTGTTTACCCTAACCCTTACCCTCAGTCAGTAACTTTTTTTTTCTTTTTATATTAATTTATTGGTTTTTTTTTTCTGTTTTTTTGTATATATTTTTTGTTTGTTTTTACTCTCGTGCGAAAATGACCCTTGGTGCAAAATTGCAACTCGTGCAAAATTGACTTCGTACAATTTTTTGCTCTCGTACAAACTAGTCTTCGTGTAAAATTGACCTTTCGTGCAACTTTTTCTTCGCGCAATTTAGTCCACTCGTGCAGTTTAGTCTCCTTAAGCAATTTTGACCCGTTCCCGTAAGATATATGCAGTTTAAGTTGTGGTGTTTTTATGTACCAAGGTGTAATTTAATTATTTGTTAGGGCTTTGAATGCTTAGTAACAATTTTAGTTTGTGCTTTGTTTTTAAAATTAAAATTTATTTTTTATTCAAAGTTGTACCTAACCTTACTTTTGTCATAATTCAGATTTAACCATTATAAAAATTTTATAAAAACTATATTATCCCAAGTTTCTATAGCTTTAATTACCTTAGAATTTGAAAACTTATTAATTCAGTAATTAATGTTTATTATTTTATAAAAAACAAATTACACAGTAATCTTCATTTATTGTACCAACATATGTTTCTGTATGTTAACGAATCTACACACTTCAACTGGGTTCTGTAGAAAAAATAAATACTGTAGTGAAAGAATAGAAGCTAAAGTAGGTGTATACATGTGTTCATTAAAATTAAAATAAAATAACTTCTACAGATTTTTAGAGGTTAATAGTTAATAATAGGTAAAATACTTAATGTTAAATCCGACTGTTATAAAACTATATAATACTTGTATAATTATTAAGTCTAAATTAAGTAAAGTAAACTAAAATACACAACAAAACAACAAATTATAATATAAACAAACCACTTACTTTAATGAAAAGAATAACTAATTCAAATTTATTTTACCGTTGCCAATGATTGAACAAAAATACATCCAATAATCATTTATTATTTATATATTTATTTCACACATGCCACTTTCTACCTCCGACATTCCATATATTGATTTTACCCTCCGACTATAATTCTTCACATCTTAATGTGTTAAGTTCCAAGTTTATTTGGAAGCCTGTATTCAAATCACAGATAAACCATGTTTTTTTACCTACTAAGCCCAATAGAGCTAGAGGTTTTTTACTACAGGTTTATACTTAGCATATGACCACCTTGTTCTTTTATGCTGTACAGTTTAACTTTCATATATAACACAGTTTAATTATTAAACATTTGCATGGGATCTATAATTTAAACACTCGACTGCTCCTTTATAAAACAACAATCAATTTATTTTATAATTATTACAAACAATATATATGTAGTTTAAGTCATTGTGATTTTGTGTGTGTCGCTGTAACTTAATTATCGGTCAGTGTTTTGTAAGCTTAATAACAAGTTTTTTTTGTGCGTAGTTTTTTAAATTTTAAAACTTTTATATTTTTAAATTTTACATTTAAACTAAACCTGCTTCCTAATTGTATTTAACTTTGATTTTGTTATAATTTATATTTAATCATTACAAACATTTAATATATAAAATATACCTTATATCAAGTTTTTGTGACTTTTATTGTCTTTACTGCTGTTAAATTTTATTGATTCACTAATTAATGGTGTTGTTTCACTTTTATTTAAAATAGATTAGATACTACTTTTAATATTAAAGCGCTTTACTGCTTATCTAAACATTAAGACTAAATTAACTAACTCTACAATACAAATAAAATAACTGTCTTAATGTTCATATATATTGTGACGTAATTATTGGATGTAATTTTGTTCAATCATTGGCAACGGTAAAATAAATTTGAATTAGTTATTCTTTTCATTAAAGTAAGTGGTTTGTTTATATTATAATTTGTTGTTTTGTTGTGTACTTTAGTTTACTTTACTTAATTTAGACTAATAATTACAAATATTATACAGCTTTAAAACAGTCGGATTTAACATTAAGTATTTTACCTATTATTAACTATTAACCTCTAAAAATCTGTAGAAGTTATTTTATTTTAATTTTAATGAAAACATGTATACACTTACTTTAGCTTCTATTCTTTCATTATTAACCATTAATCTAAAATAATCTTTAGTATTTTTTTTTGAATAAACACACTATATATACCTTATTTAGCATCTATTCTTTCCTTACAGTATTATTTTTTTTACAAATCTCCGTTGAAGTGTGTTAATCAGTTAACACACAGAAAAATATGTTAGTATAATAAAGAAAGAACATTGTTTAAATTTGTTATTATTATTCTATTTTTACATCACTAAGAGCAGAAACAAGTATAAACGCTTTCAAACTTTACATTTACCAAGTTAAATAAAAATGACCTTTCTTATACTGAGGATTCCCACTGATTTTTGTGAAATTTCTTCTAGATTTTCTAAAATTCTTCCAGGTTTTTAAAAAACAAGTTTTAGGTTCTATTTAAAGTTAAATTTTAGGTTAAAATATAACTTTAAAAGTTTTAACCTGTGTTAAGTAGTATAACAAAATAAAAAGGTACTGTAAAGCCTCTTAAGTGTTTCTTAATTCTATTGTCGGAAGGAGTTTTGTTGTATTTAAAAACTCTTGCAACTTAACAAGAATATATTTTACATTCAAATTAACTCGTTCATTCAAGTAGATTCGAAAGGCTTTTAGTTTTACAAATTTTTAAAAATGAAAATTATATTCTTGTTAAGTTGCAAGTCGTATTTTACTACTTTAAATGTGTTTTTCAATAGTATAAATTTTTGATGATGACAAATTTTTTTAATCTATATGATAGATTTTTCGTGTTAAGTCAAACTTTTTCTACTTGACATGTAAAAAATTGTTAAATATTCAAATTTTTTTAAGGTTTTTTAGTGAATTTTGTTTATAAATTCAGGTATTTTAAGCCTAAATTGTCAAATTCCAGGTTTTTCAAGAACTTGCGGCAACCCTTTATATTTAATTAGAGCTAGTCACAAGGAAGAGTTTTTTAACTATTAACTAAAACCAATACAATAACAAAAAATAAAATAAGTAATTTATCATAATACATTAAAAATTAATGAGTTAACAAAAAAAATTCAAAACTTAATCAGCTTATATTTATTCAAAAAATAACAAAAAAAAAAAGTCTAAATTTAACAAAAATTTTTAAGACCAGCCTTGAGTTAGCCAGAATTTTCATAAATTCTCAAATATTTTAAACTAGCTTAAGTTAACCTAAATGTGTGACAACCCTGTATGTTTCTGTACATAAAATACCACTGCTAAATTTCAATTTCAAAGACTAGCTATTCACCGGATAGAACTCATATTACAGTGCTTCCTCGCTAATCCGGTCCTCGCTAATCCGGCCGGTGTTAGTCGAGAAGTCGACTTATTTACTTTAGCGTTTTTAGCGTTTAATTTCATTTTACTTCGAAAAAGTATTCAATTTACTTTATATAAGTATGCAAGCAATATATTGTTACGTCATAATAAAGTATCATTTGTATAATCTTAAGTTTTTTTTTCATACCTTTCCCGCTCAGTTGTAACAAACTTGTTTATTATTCATTTGGAAGTTTTCTGTCTTTGCTAAGCAAGTTACACTTTAATATACTACAATCAAAATATCTGGTTAATAAATGGATAAGACAGCAAAGAAACGAAAACGCGTTCAACTAACAATTGAAAACAAGTTAAAAGTTTGCGAAATGGCAAACAATAATGTGCCTAAAGCTGTTATAATGACCCAGTTTAACATTGGTAAGTCAACTTTAAATGACATTTTGAGAGGCGAAGAAAAGTTCAAAAAGTTTAAAGCCGAAAAGGAGGAGCTGGGACTAATTGGAGCTGCTAAAACGGCAAAAAAAAAGTAGAGGGAGGCGTCTTTGACAAGCTAGACAGCGCCCTTTACATTTGGTTTCGTCAGGAACGTATTTTTGCAATATTTTGTTCTTATCCGGCCAAAGGCAAATCCGGCCGTATTTTCAAAAAAATCTTGCCCAACTTGGCCGGATTAGCAAGGAAACACTGTACTACTAATCTTGTAGTAAAAATAACGACTAGACACTAAATATTTTTTTTAATTTCACCGTAACTTTATGATTAGTTTTATAGAAAAGTATACGTTTAAAAGTTATATTTTTCTCGATAAAAAACTATTATTGAATTTATTCGGTAATTACTAAACTAACAAAATAAATAAATTTGTAACAAAATAATATGAAACTATTTGTTATTTGTGCTATTTGAAATATAAATTAAAAATCAATAATAATAACAAAGCAAACCTTAAGTTGTATTTTATCTGAATTGAAAATTTCAGTGACGCTAGGTATACTTGATGAAACAGTCAAGGTATGCTTACTTGATTCAAAGGCTTCAACTCTAAGATATACACACTTTTTGAATTTGAGATAGTTTTAAGTATTTTATTTAAGGCCATAGAGAACATGATCTTGTTTTTTACAAGTTTATCTTGTTCTGTGAAGTTTTATTTTTGCTATCTTGCACTTTTAACAGTTTAAGAAAACTCAAAATAACTTTCCAGATTTTAGCAGGGATGCCAAATGTTTTTGGCAAAGTTTCTCCAGGTTTTCAAAACTTCCTCCAGGTTTTTTAAAGTACACATTTTGGGTCTATTTTTTGTTTTAAGTTAAGTTTAAGGTAAGAAACTGTGTTACATAGTATAGAAACATTGATAAGATACTGTAAAGTTACTTTAATCTGTTTATTAATAAAACATTTTTTGTAGATGACAAAAAAAGTTTATCTATATGATAGATTTTTTGTTTCAAATCGAAATTTTACTACTTAAAATGTTAAAATTGTTTAAAATTTCAGGGCTTTCAAGGTTTTTTAGTGATTTTTGTTCAAAATTATAGGTTTTGCAAGGTTTTTTTTATTTCTCAAATTACAGGTTTTCTAGCCTAAATTGTCAAATTCCAGGTTTTCTTCAGTTTTTTTGGCAACCCTGTAAAAAATATAAAACTAAAAGAATTCAATAGATTCAATAGTCCTACTAACTATAAAAGGAAAAATAATAATTAAAAAATACTTTCTTATCAATTGTAAAACCAATACTTTTCAAACTTTTACATCAAGTTAATATTGTAACTTGTTTTAAATCAAACAATTTATAGTTTTCGACTTAAATGTCTTTAAAGAGATTTTTATCTATATATATTTTAACAGTTTATTACTAACAAAACAATGTTTCACTCCTATTTATATAAGAGATTCTCAGTTGTTGTAAACAAATCTGAAAAAATTTTTGAACAAAATAAATGGAAAAAAAAAATAAAAAAAAAATATTGAGCTAATGGTTTAGCAACAAAAATAAAACTAAAAGACGAAAACCTAATCAACAAAATAAACTCAGAATCTAAATCTATAATACATGAAAGAAAATACAAAAATAAAATAAAAACACCGAAGTTTACAGCTGCAGATGCTTTTACAACGGTTAAAGACCACAAAAAACACTTCCCCTTTAACACTGAGTATAGAGTTTTAAACCCAGAACAAAATGAGTTGGGCCGCATCAGTAAGATCATCCTAGAAATAGCGGTCAAAAATATAAGAACAAAAACACCCCTAATACAATGGAAAAACTCTCACGATGTAATTGCATGGTTTTAAAATATTGAACAGAAAAATAAAAAATGCTTTATAGCATTGGACATTGTAAACTTCTACCCGAGTATTAAACATCACCATTTAATGAAAGCCATAAATTTAGCAAAAAAGTATACAAATATAGAAGATAAAGACATTGAATTAATTGAACACACATGCAAAACAATTTTAACCTATGACAATAACATTTGGATCAAAAATGATGAAAATGGGTTATTTGATGTACCGATGGGCTCTTTTTTCGGCCTTGAGCTCTGCGACCTTGTGGGACTGTACGTCGTAAACCGCCTTAAATCTATTTATAACATCAACGAAATCGGCCTATACAGAGACGACGGCCTCGCAATTATAGAACGGAAAAGCAACCAATCGATATAAAATATCAAAAATTAAACATTTAATTAAACTATTTAACGATATTGGCTTCAAAATAACTATCGACGTTGGCACAACCGTATGTAAATTCTTAGATACAACTTTAAACCTGAATAACAATATATATAAACCATATCGTGAAGAAAATTCAGAAGTAAGATATATAATTAACAAATCAAACCATCCAAAAGTTATAAAAAGGAACCTCCCAGCTATGATTGAGAGGAGAATAAATAGACTTTCCAAAAATGAACAAATATTTAACAACCACGTAGCCACGTACCAAAACTGGACAATGCCAACTTAAAACATAAGCTAAAATATACAGAAAATATAAAGACCCAAACTAAAAAGAAAACAAACCGACCAAGGAAAATCATTTACTTAAATCCTCCGTTCTTCTAGTCCGTAACAACTAGAATCAACAAAGCATTCAATAAACACTGCAAGCAAAACGAAACATTGAATAAAATATTAAACAAAAATAACTGTAAACTGTCGTACAGCTGTAAGGTAATCATACAAAAACATAACGCGACTGTTCCTGCCTGATGAGTCCTAATTAGGACGAAACCGGTCGTAGGATTGTCTCGGATGCTGTTGTTGTTGATCGTGCGGTGAAGTTCATTGTTTATAAAAACATAACAAGAAAATTTTAAATAAAACCATCAAAACCGAAGAACAAAGCGTCACCACTAATACCCAATCCTGTAACTGCCGATGAAACAACTCATGCCCCCTGGATAGTAATTGTTTAATTTAAAATGTAATTTACAAAGCTACGATAACAACTGCAAAGGAAATAAAATATTATATTAATTCAACCGGAAACACTTTTAAAAATAGATGGTAAAACCACAATAACAGTTTCAGAAATTAAAAAGACAATGGAACCGAACAAGCAAAATATATTTGGCATTTGAAACATAACAAAATCACTTACTACATAAAATGGAGCATCTTCCACCACACCGGGGAAATTAAAAGCATATATAGCATCTGCAAAATCTGTATTTTAGAAAATATAGAGATAGCCAATGCTAACAAAAAAGTCAACTTAAATAAGAGGTATGAGCTGTTTGCAATCTATCTACATTTTCAAAAGCTCTGCTTTAAAACTTAAAATAGCACTAGTTAATAGGTAAGTTAAATTATTTGTAATTATAAGGAGTCTTTATCGCCCCTAGAATTTTTTTTCTACATCAAAATACGATGCCTAATTAAAACTGTTGATTAAATAAACTTTATCCAATAAGGCAATTTAACAAAATTTTCTAGATTTGTAGCAAAATTATATTACTTAAAATTGTACACTAATTTAAACAACAATATAGTTACAATTTAAATTTCAATAGTCTGTTTATAACATTTTCAATTACAAATGTTTTGTTTATTATTCTATTTCTATTTTTGGCAACTAATGTGAGTCATGTTTTATTACTATTTTAACGTATATAATATTATAACTTTTTTTAGTCTAAATTACCATCCAATTCTTAAAAGTGTAAAATAAGCATTAAATTTTTACTCAAGTTTAGTATCTTTAAGTTTTATTTTTGTTGCTAAACCATTAGCTCAATATTTTGTTTTAATTTTTGTATTACTTCCATTTATATTTTTGAAAAAAGTTTTCAGATTTGTTTACAACAACTGAAGATCTCCTATATACATAGGAGTGTTTTGTTAGTAATAAACTGTTAAAATAAAAATAGATCCATAAAGTTAATTACTAATACTTGAAAAATTAAAATGAGGAAAGTTTCTTAGTTTTCAGAAAATTACTGTCTATAATAAAAAATGTCGTTTTTGTCAACTATTCTATTTAAAATTCCGTTTTGATATTTCTAAAATTCAAACACAGAAAATGTTTTAAACTACTTAAATAATGTTTCTTGATTATTTGAAGTCTTCAACTCAAAAAAAAAAAGATAGAATTTTAGTGATTTATTTTTAGTGAAATAAATTAGATAAATATAAAATTAGAGTTCACATTGCGTTTGTGTTGAAGACTTTTAGAAAAAAAAATATACCTCTAAAGTCAATTAAATTTGTTTTATAAAATCTGACTTATAGTTTCTACATAAGACTTTCATATTAGGGCCAATGTTAATCTTGTAAAAAAAAGCCTTGACTCTCCTCCCTATGGCCTCAAACAACACAATAACTAGTTTACACATAACAACTAACTTCAAATAGCTGTAAACTAGATTTAACTAATAAAGTTGACTTAAAATTTATGAGCGCTTTAATAAAATATATTTAATTTCAATAAAACAACTGCAACCAAAAAAATCTTGCACAGCTACTTCTAATTTATTTTTGTTAAATTTTCTAGCAACTAATAACCTTTTATTAGAGTTTTCAGAACCTGTTTGATCAATGGGTCGCAGCTCTTTAATATTCATTAGCTCATGCTTAATTTCGTCATCAGTACTTATGTCTATATCAGAAATAGACTCCCAAACCTATAAAAATTAATCTATAAGCATACTGAAAAATGCTTTGCAGCTGTGGACTTTAATAATAGTTTTGTCTGTTTTATATATCTGCCCGGTGAAAAAACAATAATAACTAATTTATATTTACAAACTAGGTCAAACTTATTAAAACTTAATACATAGTTGAGTTTAGTTTTGATGGTAAAATGTATAAACAAATAGATGGGGTTGCAATGGGTTCACCTATAGGTCCTATCTTGGCTAATATTTTTGTTGGTTACCTAGAAAGTAAGTTATTTTTGAATAAAAGTCCTCTCATGTATCTTTGATACGTAGATGACACTTTTGTTATGTTTGAAAATAGACAAGAGAGCTCCAGTTTTCTTAATGATCTTAATAATCTTCACAAAAATCTCAGTTTTACAAAAGAAGAAGAACACAACAATTCGTTAAACTTTTTAGATGTTTGTGTCCAACGATCAGTTGAGGGGGAACTTTTAACTAAAATTCATCGTAAATTAAATTCAGAAGCATTATATGTTCCGTGGGCATCTTTTGGTCCAGTCAAACAGAAGTTAGGAGTTTTAACGGGTATGGTGAAGCGTTTCACCAGACTTTGTTCTCCTTGCTTTCTTGAAGGCGAGTTGAAAACACTTCAAAACACTTTCCTTTCGCTTGGTTAACCAGGTAACTTAGTTTCGAAAGTTATAACAAGAGCTAGAAGTTCAACAGCTTTAAAAATGATTGGCCCTCAGAAGTGTCCGGTATACTTAAAACTTCCTTACCTTGGAAATATTTCTGAGAGGTTTTCTAAGAAAATTTCAGAGGTAATAAGCCAAGTTTTCAGCTCTGTTCATTTAAGAACAGTTTTGTATACTGATCGACCTCTAAATGGAATTTACAAAGATGTTTCTCCTTCCATGAAAAAAGTAACATCATCTATAAATTTAGTTGTCACTGTGGTAGTGACTACGTGGGAAAAACATCTCAAAGGTTTCATGTAAGAATCGATCAACATGTTCCGAAAGTCTTGAAAAAGTGGTTTGATGGCCGTTCTGAGAAACCAACTAAAAAATACTTCTCAGCGATTGGGCAACATCTGTTGGACAATCCTGAGTGTGTTAAAAATTACAAAAAGGACAATTTTTCAGTCTTAGTGAGAGCGGAGAATTCTTTTCAATTGCATATTCTGAAAGCCTTATGTATTCAATCTTTAAGGCCCAGTTTATGTAAGCAGAAAAAGTTCGTTTACCAAACTAGACTTTTTAAATCTTTATATTAGTAATATAAAAGTAATTAGTGTCTTGTTAAACTTAATTTTTGAGCATAGTTCTAATTTAAAATTTTTATCGCTTCTTTATTTAGATTGTTTTAATTCTACCGAGTTTTATTAGTATACCAAATTTGTTTAGCATTAGCACTTATTTAATTTTTAACATTTGATTATTACGTCATTTTATATCTTAAAACTTTAAACTGCAGTATAATTTTATTTCAATTTGTTTACATTCTAATCCAGTAGGAAACAATTTCTGACGAGTCGTACTTGAAAGTACTTAAATAAATTTAAAGAAAATGAAATGCGTTCTGTTATATATTTTTAGTAACTTATGCACCAGAAAAAAGCTGTTTAATATTATTAATAATAAAACTAGATCTGATTTTTCAGTCTAATTTTGCTTGCATACACTACTGAAATCAAACTAACTTACACTTATTCAAAGGAATGTGAGCTTTATACTGATAACTATAGTTAGGATAAAAAAGAGTAACATACTACAGAGTTCAGGGTTCGTGAGCAAAATTTTTTTAATTTAGCCTGACTGAGACCAATTTAGCCTGACATTTTTTAAAAGTAAGGTAAATTCGTAAGTACCATTTAGAAGTCAATTTAGGTATTGGGGTGTCTTGATTAATACTATTGTAGTCTCTGACTTCAACAAGCTTTATCTCAAAAGTATTTTGAGCATTAAAATTCTGCAAAAAGCAACTCATAGCTTAGTTACAACTCAATAAAATAAGACTAAATTGTGAAAAAGGTGATTTACCCCCCTATGCCCTTATCATAACAAATTCAGTGATAAGTTTTAAAATAAGTGTTATATATAATCTATTACCAGTGAACAAATTTAAAATATATAACTAAACACAATTGTTCAATTTAATTAAGCACTAATTAAAAACATTATAACCAGAAAATTGAAAATAAATTGACGTGCATTGTCGTGTTTTAATAAAATTTAAAATGAAACGCTTACACGAGTATTAAGTATTAAAATAAGCAAAAATGTTTATTATAGTATTTTGACTAATACTTAAAATTGATACATAATTATAAATCCTAAACTATAAATACAGTGATTGTTGACGTCGTATCAGATTTTCTAAGCTTACATTTAAATAAAAAAGCCTTTAATATTTTGTTTTTGGAAAGAAAAACGAATTGTACCTAAAATTCATACTCCCAAAAAACTTAGTACTTATATCTTAAAGCTAAGTTTTAGTGTTGTGAATGTCTCTAATAACTTTAAACAAACAGTAAAATATATGAATAAACCGCTAAGAGTTTTAATCTAAAAAGTATTTGGTATAAAGCCTTTAAATTAGAAATTAAAACAGTTCAACTAACTACGCTCTGAAAAACATAGCTGACGTAAACAAATTCAAACAAACAGCAAAGTTGTTAAACTAAACGGTAATGTTTAAACTGTATTTTTTTATGAAGTTTCATAATTATGACGTATATAAAGCTAATCAAAACAAAATAATAGAGATTCTTAAATTTTTTTTAGAGATTCAACAAAACGTCTTAAGCATTTATATTTACAAATACTGACTGATTTTGTCTTTAATAACTAAATCTTTATTTAGAAATAAATTCATATTTCAATTTGATCTTAAAAAAATTTCTCAACTTTTTTTAATCAAAAATTTTGAAGGATTTGAACTGAGAAAAACTGAGATTCTAGAACTTTTAAATGAAAAAACTGATTTAGTCTGACGCGCACGAACCCTGAGAGTTGGCAAATGTTTTTGGCAAATTTTCTCCAGGTTTTAAAAGTACGCATTTTTGGATCTATTTTTAGTTTAAAGTAGTGATGTACCGGACTCACTATCCGGGTCCGGATCCGGCCGGATATTGCCATTTTTGTCTGATATCCGGATCCGGCCGGACTCTAATTTAAAAAAAGTCCGGATCCGGTTCCGGCCGGATTCTAATTTGAAAAAAAAGTCCGGATCCGGTTCCGGCCGGATTCTAATTTGAAAAAAAGTCCGGATCTGGGTCCGGCCGGATCCTAACAGAGATCCGGCCGGACCCGGATCTAGTTAGTAAAAAAGAGCATACTGAAAGATATTTTTTCAAAAACAAACCCTGTGTAAATTAATAAGAGTCATTTTCGTCACCTAAAATTAAACACCTACCGTGATTGGCTCATTTTGTACACGTGACTAATTTACATTTGTTTACATTTAAACTATGAAATAAACATTTCAGAAATGCAACTCTTTACATATGTTGTAAAATTGAAAACTTTTGAATGAATACTTGCATTGTTTGTTGTTTAAAGTTGAGCTCAGAGTTAATACGGTTGAATGTACGAGCCAATGAGAATCATATGACAAAATGTTTCAAACTAAATACTGATGCAACAAAACATCAAAACATAACATGCAGTTTATATGTAAGCAGTTAGTTAGTTTGGTGTGCAGCTTGAAGCAACAAAATATTTTGAACTTTTTGTAAATGCTTATTGTAAGTAGTGTTTTGTTTTAAAAGTGAATATTTCAACTGGTGTTTAATTGTTTAAATATTTAAGCCAGGTTTATAGTTTAATAGTTTATGAAAAATTTTACAGTTTCTTGTTTACTAAAAGTTTTATTTAATTTTTACTATATTGTTTTAAGTCTTTTGATATAGATTTAAATAGCTTCCAGTTTTTAAAGTGTTACCAAAATAATTAATAATTTTGTATATGCTAGTATTTCTTGTTGTGTTATATATAAAAGATTCATCACTCAAAACTGTCGTGTCTGATTATAGAAAGTAGTCTCAGTTTGAATTTAGTATTTGTTAGATATTAATTAAATAAGGTAGGATTTAATTTTGATGGGTAGTACTAATAAGTTAAGTGTACCACAATCAGTCAACAACTTTACTACCAAATTGTCAACCTTTGCTAGCTGTTATCTGATTATTAGATTAAAGTAATTTTTTCAGTTTTTAAAAACCTCATTCTGACTCAGGCTTGTTTATACTCACTCTAGCTAGTTTTATTGACTTAAACAGTGGCAACCCTGCTAGTTTGAAAATTTTTGGGAATTTTAGAAAATTTAGGACTGCCTCAAGCTAATTTAGTTTTTTATAAAAACTCAGGCTAGTTTTCTAATAGATTTTGAATGAGTTTGAGCTGATCCAGTTTTCAATATTTTGTATTTTTCTAGTGTATTTTGTTCAAGAACTTGATTTCAGATTTTTAATTGTAAATAACACCTAAATTTGTAAACCTTGTGGCTAGCTGTTCTACTTATTATTAGATTAAAGTTCTTTTTTCTTTAGTTTTTAAAAACCTCATTCTGACTTAGGCTAGTTTATACTAATGTTGTACCGGACTCACTATCCGGGTCCGGCCGGATATTGCCATTTTTGTCTGATATCCGGATCCGGCCGGACTCTAATTTGAAAAAAAAGTCCGGATCCGGTTCCGGCCGGATTCTAATTTGAAAAAAAGTCCGGATCCGGTTCCGGCCGGATTCTAATTTAAAAAAAAAGTCCGGATCCGGTTCCGGCCGGATTCTGATTTGAAAAAAAAGTCCGGATCCAGGTCCGGTACATCACTAGTTTAAAGTTAGTTGAGTTTTAGTTAAGAAACTGTGTTAAACAGTATAAAAATATTGAAAAGATATCGCAAGGCTTCTTTAAATGTGTTTTTAAACAAATAAATATTTTGATGAAGGCTAAAATTATTTATCTTTATGGTAGATTTTTTAGTCAAATGGAAAATTTACTACTTAACATGTTAAAATTGTTAAAAACTTTAGGTTTTTTTTTATTTCTCAAATTCCTGGTTTTTTTTCAGGTTTCTCAGCCTAAATTGTCAAATTATAGTTTTTTCTCAGTTTCAAAGTTTTTTGGCAACCCTGATATTAGCTTTATTAAATTGAAATTTAAAACTTTAAGTTTTTTTAATATTTCAGATAAAAAACTAAGAATAGTTTTATTATGTTAACTTTTAAAGAAAAATATTTTTTGTTAACTTTAAGTTAAATCAAAACTAAACTTATAAATAAGGTTAAATTGATTATAACTAAAAATAAACAATACTTCTGACACAAAATATGTTATAAACAAGCTTTTTAAAAGTATATTTGAATAAATAAATAAAAATTAAAGATCATCAGAAATTGATATCTTTTCAAAATAGAAACTATTTATAAATCAAAGTGCGTACTCAAGAGGAAGATAACTGTACTATAGTATTTTATAATAACTGATGTTTATTATTAATATTATCGTTTCAATAGTATTTTGCTTTTATTATTTTTAAATATGAATTTATTAAAAAAAAAAAACTCTTTAATAAAACAAATAAATCTAAAAAAAATTCTTTAACTAAATGTTTGTTATGTTTATAAGAAAACTTTGGTTATAAAAATTTTAAGTTTTGTTCGGTAAAAGTAACAACTTAAAAGTATAAAAATATATTTTTTTAAATCAATACTTTAGAGATCGATGACTTTAAAATATATTAACAATAAATCCTTTATTTTAACAGTAATTAGTTTGAATACAGAATTTTTAAATACACATGTATAAATTCAAAACAAAATAGATTGAATTTTTTTCATACCTTCGAGTGATTTTCTGATCTAAGCTTAATTTGATTTTCTAGCTGCTTAAATTTTCTCAAAGTGTCGAGAGGCTTTGTCGTGAAAACATCAAAACATGATTTCTCCTTCGAAGAGGCTTGTAGTGACTTAAAATTCTGAGATCTAAATAATATTTTGAGTTAAAGCTATAGTAATTAACTTTTAATCATTTCTTTAGACTCTGAACTAAGTTGTTAGTTTTTCTTTTCCAAACATTTTATTCCAATTGCTTTTTTAGCTTTAGGCAAGCAAAGTTAGTGTAGACTGTAAAACAACTACTTGTTTTAGTACACTTTGTAAACTTACTGAATATTACTGTGTGTGAAAAACATAATAAAAGATTATATAGAATTAAGTTGACTAACTTAATAAATTAAATTTTTCAAAACAGAGCCCAACACAGAGATTGTGCTTGACTCAGTTCAGATTCAGGTATGTCAATCATAAAAAAACTTTTAAAGGCGGCAGATATAAAAATGACACTGAGCTTTTAAAGTATGTTTGTGGCTTAAAGCGCAGCGGCGTTGACTTTGAAATATCCTAATAATTTATAAAAAGAGCACAGCCTATAGCTGACGGCAATAGCCCGATATGTAGGCTGTGTCTCAAAGAAGCAACAGCCGTTGTATATGCACTAAAAGACAAGAGATGCCTAAATAAAAGAAGAGACATTGTCTTGTAGACATATAAAAAAATCGCATTTGAAGTTTAATAAGTTTTAATTTCATCTTTTAATAATTTAAATTTCAATTTTTATTTATCTTTTTATCTTATTTTCATCACATTCAATTTTCTGTCCAAATATGTATTCACTCACTGAAGTTTTATGAATTTTTACCAGTTTATTGTCGCTTGATAAATTAATTTTTTCACAAGCCGTTTTGCATGATTTTAACATTTTCAAAATTACGTCACAATCTATTTATGCTTAAATTTTAAACTTTCATTCTAGTGTTTTGTGTTGTGCTTTATTTTAAACTTGTTTTGCAGTTGAGGAGTGCGTAGGCACGAAAGTCGAGTTCTGCAAGTTTTACATCTTGTAAAAATATATATAATAAAAGTTTATTTACAAGATGTAAAAACTTGCAGAACTCAAGTTTCGTGCCTACGCACTCAACTGCAAAATAAAGCACAAAACGAAATACTCAAATTAAAATTTAAAACTTAGGTATCAATACGTTATGGGGTGTCTTGCCAAACGTGAACTTTTTATTTAATTATACACCATTTTTCACTGGTTCACTAAGCACAAAATATGCTGTTAAGTACTATTTTTCAAAGTTAAACTTAAACTAATTAAAGACAATATGTAAGTTAATAAACCAATTGAGCAACAAAAAAAAAAGTTAATTATTAAAGATCGTTAATTTTTGAATTAACAAAAGAAGGTATGCAAAAAAAATAAATAAGCTACTAAATTGAAAAAGATAACAACTATAAAAAATACTAAATTTTTTAGTATAAAATTTAAACTAAAAAAACGATTATGTTTAATGTATATTTTTTACAAAATAATTAGTTTACTTAATTTTCTATTTATTTTTTCCATGTTGTTTTCAATAAAACTTTACTTTTTTTAACTAATGGAAGAAGATACTGTAAAACAGGTAATAATTTTTTGAATCTTTATACTTTTTTAATTAGTTTTTAATAAAAACACTGTAATTTGATTTATTTAAAAACTAGTTTCATTTATAAATAAACATTTTAGTTATTTATAATAGTTTCACATAGTAAACAAGGAAAACTGAACCGAACCTATAATTTATTTTGTAAAAAGTTACTCGAATGATTAAAAAAAACACAATTTAATTTATTTAAAAAGCATATACTTTAAATTTTTTACGATTATTTGTAAATGAGATATTATATAAAAGAAAATTTGTGTTAGATACAAGGTTGCCACTTGTTTTCCAAAAATTTTTCCAAGTTTTCAAAATTTCTTCCAGGTTTTTAAAGTACACATTTTTGGGTCTATTTTTGGTTTAAAGTTAAGTCTTTAGGAAAGAAACTGTGTATATATAGTAATGTACCGGATCTACTATCCGGGTCCAGATCCGGCCGGATATTACCATTTTTTTCTGATACCCGGATCCGGCCAGATCTAGAAATGAAAAAAAAATCTGGATCCGGTTCCGGCCGGATTCTAATTTGAAAAAAAAAGTTCGGATCCGGTTCCGGCCGGATCTCTGTTAGTAAAAAAGGGCATACAGAAAAGTATTATTTCAAAAACAAACCCTGTGTAAAGTAAAAAGAGTCATTTTCGTCAGAAAATACGTTCGAAAATTAAACACCTACCGTGATTGGCTCATTTTGTACACGTGACTAATTTACATTTGTTTACCTTTAAACTAAGAAACAAACATTTCAGAAATGCAACTCTTTACCTATGTTGTAAAATTATAAACTTTACTACCAAATTGTCAACCTTATGTTCTACTGATTATTAGATTAAAGTAATTTTAGACTCAGGCTAGTTTATACTCACTCTAGCTAGTTTTTTTTTTGATATAAACATTGGCAACCCTGCAAGCTTGAAATTTTTTGGGAATTTTTGAAAATCTATGGCTGCCTCAGGCTAGTTTAGTTTTTTATAAAAACTCAGGCTAGTTTTAAGATTTTTTTAAAAAACTCAGGCTTGTTTTCTTTTAGATTTTGAATGAGTTTGAATTGATCCAGTTTTCAATATTTTGTGATTTTATAGTTATTTTTGTTCAAGAACTTGATTTTAATCGATTTTAGATTGGTAAGGCTATAGGGGGTCCACCATGATGTTTACAAGTTGATCTTATTTGATAGATTTTAATCTTAGCTACCAGATACTTTTTACAGCTTAACAAAATTCAAAGTAGTTTTCGAGATACAAGGGGTCAAAGCCGGCCAGCTCAATAGCTTCCTTACAGAAGGTGCAAACTAAAAAGGCGAAAAAAAAACATTTCATTAAAAATCTATCTCCTCCTACAGTTTTTAAGCAATCTTATTAAAGTTTTCACAGTTTACTCTTTACTAAACTTTAAATCATATGAGTGTTGGAATTTTTTTTATTTTAAGAAAAAGTGATTTTTTTTGAATTTTAGACCTTAAATTTGTAAATTTCAAATATTTAAAGTTCCAACCCTCAAAAGCTTTTAAACTGTGTAAGGAATATTGTTTTGAAAATTTGAGGTACCTAGCTTTAAAAACCTAGGAGGAAATAGATTTTTAGTTAAATGGATATTTCCGCGTTTTTAGCTTCCGCCTTCCATTAGGTCCCTATGGAACTCTCTGGCTTGAACGCTTATATCTCAAAAACTACTTTGAATTTTGTAAAGCTATAAAAAGCATCTGGTAGCCAAGATAGTATTGTATTATTAAGATCAACCTGTAAAAAAAGTGTAACCCCCCTATAGCCTTAATTATAAACATTACTTAAAATGTTTAACCTTGTGGCTAGCTGTTCTACTGATTATTAGCTTAAAGTAATTATTTTTTTAGTACTCCAAAACCTTATTCTGACTCAAGAAAGTTTATAATCACTCAGATTAGATTTTTTGAATCAAAGAGTGGCAACCCTGATATTAGCTAAAATTAGGTGATAAAATCATGGAAAGTTTATAAGTTTAGCAAAAAAGTTATTTTAGTGTTTTTTTATTGTTCTTTCAATTTGAAGTTCTTTTTACTGTTCTTTCAATTTCAAGTTTTTCTTTTGTTCTTTCAATTTTAATAAAATTTAAATGTAAATATTGTTCAGAAAATTAGCAAACATACCAGCTACTATTTTTAACTGTTAATCTTAACTAGACCTTAATAGCACATCATAAACTTTCTTATTATTTAATTATTTTAGCAGCATATTAATATTTTTTAGTCTAAATTATTTTTTAACTATAACTTATATAAAATTGCAATATCTTACATAGTAGTTTTTATACTACAGTGCTTATTCACTTATCCGGACACGTTGGGCAAGATTTTTCTGTAAACGTGTCTGGATAATTAAAAATCCGGATAACTACAAATTTTTTTTTTCCATTTAGTAATATAACTGCTGCATATACTGCAATGCATAATAAAAGTGTTATGGTAAAAACAAATACATAGTAATTGTAAGTAATATATAATAAATTGATAAATAATAAAAGCTAAACTTAAGGTTAATATTATTTTTTTTTTTGGTAGAAAAACATCAGACTTACTAACGCTCTGCAACCATATACATTTTTTATGGGTTAAGCAAGTAAAATTCATCATTTGTAATTCCGGCTGCCCTAACTATTAATTTTAAAAAAATATTAGTTTTTGTTTAGGAGAAAACATAAATTAAATTTACCTATAAAAACAAAAAATAATGTAAACCTATCTCTTTAAATAAAATGAAAGACTTTTTTTTTAATTAAAAAACAGACAGAAAAAAAACGGGAAACTTTCACTAAGTTTAAAGTCAATTTAACGGAAACATATCACTCCTAACAAACTAGTTTTAATTGAAAGTTTTACTAAAATTAGAAATAATATACGTTTGTTTTATAGTTTTTCCACATTTTTAAGCAGACAACTTATGGAATTTTAAAAGTTGCGAAATTTTTTGAATGATCTTTTGTGATTACTAATTAACATTTTTTGAATTTTTTCTAACCAAAACTGTCTGGATAAGTGAGCGTCCGGATAAGTGAAGTCCGGATAAGTGAATAAGCACTGTACTTACATTACAAATAACTTAGAGTGTTAAGAATCCGGTTCCGTATCCGGCCGGATCCTAATTTGAAAAAAAGTCCGGATCCGGGTCCGGTACATCACTAGTTATATAGTAGAAAAACATTGAAAAAATAATATAAAACTATTTTAAATATGTTTTTTATAAAAAAAATTAATTAAGACAACTTTTTTTTATTTATATGATAGATATTTTGGGTCAGATCGAAATTTTACTACTGAACATCTGAAAATTTTTAAAATTCTAGGTTTTTCCAGGTTATTTTTGCCTAAATTGTCGAATTCCAGGTTTTTCAAGGTTTTCAGGTAAAGTGGCAACCCTGTAGATAGTAAACTTTTAAATTTTTGTTCAGTTTTTACTTAACTTAAAACTACCTAACTAATAGAAACATTCATCTAATTATATACTTATAATTAATATTTCAAAGAAAAAACTCTTAAACATAAATACTTGAAATAATAAACAAATTTAGTATCTAAAAGGCTAGATAGATACAAAGAATTGTTCAGACTTTAGTAGTTTTTATTTAAATTGTATGTTATTAGAAATATCTTCATAATAAAAGAATCAACACCTAATTTAATCGGTGATTAATAATTATTTGATACATATAATAAGTAGTTAGATTAAATGCTAAAAACTTCTTATTTTTGAACACGGTAATATCATTTGATACATACTACTAGTACTACAACACATAGCTTAATTTAAATAAATACAATCCAGGGTTGCCACTAGTTTTTTCAAAAAATTTTTTAAGTTTTCCAAATTTCTTCCAGATCTTTAATAAAACATTAAAAGTAAACATTTTTGGGTCTATTTTTAGTTTTAAGTTAATTTCTAATTAAGAAACTGTGTTAAGTAGTACAAAAACATTTAAAAGATGCTGTAAAGTTACTTTAAATGTGTTTTTTAATGAAAAAAAATTTATGATGACAAAAAAATCTTATTTATATGATAAATTTTTTGTGTCAAATTAAAAATTATAGTACTGAAAATGTTAAAATTATTAAAAATTTTAGGTTTTTTTCAAAATTTCTCAAATTCTAGGTTTTTCCAGGTTATTTTTGCCTAAATTGTGGAATTTCAGGTTTTTCAAGGTTTTTCCAAGTTTCCAGGTAAAGTGGCAACCCTGACAATCTTACGAAAAACTTAAATATTATGTTTTAGTTTATTACATTAACGAAATTGCATTTAACAGAACTTAATTCATTTTTTCCTTTCATTATTTCATTAAAACCTTTTATTTACTTATATAATAGACAATTAAACATTTAACCCAAAAGAGTAATCAAATGTATAGCTTTATTAAGTAATTTAAGTAACAAAAACAAACTTAACTTTATTTGTGGTTATCAAACATCAAATGTATTTTTTAATTTTTTGGTTTACTAAACAGTTTCTTAATTTGCGGATGTTTAAGTTTGATGACAATAAAATAAAAAGAACACACTCAATGTCTTTAGACTTGTATTTGTTTAAGTACTAGCAATAATTCACAAGGAGAAAAGTCCACTCTGCAGCATATAGCCCTTACAATGAAGTTCCCTAACTAATTATACCAATCGCAGAAACCAGTTTTTATTCAAAATCAAGCCATCCTAAAAAAATATTTAAAAAAATCCGAACTTAACTAATCAACGCTTAAACAAACGATCCAGGAAAGAAGAAAAAATGTTTAAGATAAATGATTAATATTAAACAATAATAAAAAATGCGGCTACGATAATAAACTTTAATCAAAAAAACCTGAACATCAACCTAAAACTAATTAAAAGCATAAAAGAAAAAGAAACATAATCTGGTACAATCCTCCTTTTAGCAATTCAGTAAAAACTAATATTGGAAGAAAATTTATATATCTAGTCAAAAAACTTTAATAAACAAAAATTTTCAACAAACATAACGTGCAAATAAACTATTCATGCACGGCAAATTTAGAGAATATCATTATGGCACACAACTAGAAAATTTTAAATCAAAACTCAGGAATTCGGAGTCAATGTTGTTGCGCTGGTAGCTGTAAATATGCTCTGAAAGGGGGCAATTATCGTTCAGATAACATCGTTTACAGGGTCACAGTTAACTCTGGCGTTAAGACAAGGTTCTATATCGGCTTATGCTCGACTCAGTTTAGATTCAGGTACGCCAATCATAAAAAACAGGGTTGCCACAGATCAAGCTGATAAAAACTAGTGACTGAAGTCAAACTCTTAATTAAAACTTATTCTTTGAATACATAATCTAACACTTGAAACTATATAAAGCTTTCAATCTAAAATTAAAAAAAGAGTTTTTTAAAGAATATTTTATTAATTTATACCAGATGAAGGCATTGGAAATTAAATAATTTTGTAAATTTCCAGGAAAACTTTGCAACTTAAGTCTGACTTTAAAGGAAATTTAATTAATTTTTACCATTTGAAGGCATCGGAAAATAAGGTATTTTTTAAATTTAAACTGACAAAATCTGACTTTTTTTTTTAATTTTGTCAAATTTCCTGACATTTTCTGACTTTTTTTTCAAAAACCACCATTTTTTCTAGACTTACCCTGACTTTTGTCAATTTTTTTTAGTTTTTCCTGACCTTGTGGCAACCCTGAAAAAATCTTTTAAAGGCGGCAAATATAAAAATAACACAGAGCTTTCAAAGTAAGTTTGTGGCTTAAAGCGTAGCAGCATTGACTTTGAAATATCCTGGAAAGTTATAAAAAAAGCACAGCCTATACATGACGGCAATAGCCCGATATGAAGAATGTGTCTCAAAGAAGCAACAGCCGTTGTGTATGCACTGAAAGATAACACCTGCCTAAACAAAAGAAGCAAGTTTGTATTGTCTTGTAGACCAGGGGTCGGCAGGTCAAAAAAGGAACGTTTTTTTATGTGCTTTAAAATACATATTTATAGATATTTTTTTAACACAAAAAACTTAGGCGATAGATTTTCTTCTACAAATAACACTAAAATTTTATTTTTGTTTTTTGAGAATTTTAATTTATTAAACTACATGAAAAAATAAAAAATAAAGTGGCCCGCAGGCCGCAGTTTGCCGACCCTTGTTGTAGACATATATAAAATCGCATTTGAAGTTTAATAAGTTTTAATTTCACCTCATATTAATTCAAATTTCAATTTTTTTTAACTTTTTACCTTATTTATATCATATTCAATATTCTCTATAAGTTTGTAGTCACTCACTGAAGTTTTATGAATTTTAGCCAGTGTATTGTCGATTGGGAAGTTAATTTTTGCACAAGCCGTTTTGCATGATTTTTAACAGTTTCAAAATTACGTCACAAAGTATTTATGTTTAAGTTTTAAATTTTTATTTGAGTTTTTTGTTTTGTGCTTTATTTTAAACTCGTTTTGCAGTTGAGGAGTATGCAGGCACGAAACTTGAGTTCTGCAAGTTTTTACATCTTTAAATTAACTTTTTATTTAAAAAAGCTTTTAAGATGGGCTTTGTGTTGAAAAATTTAATTCATTAAGTTAATCAACTTTATATATATTTTTATACGGGTAGGTGTTATAAAAGCACAGTGTCACTTTAGCATGGAATGACACTTTAGAACAGAGTGACACTTTAGCACGGTGTGTCAGTTTAGCACTGAGTGACACTTTAGCACGGCGTCACTTTAGCACGGAATTACTTCTGTATGTAGCTTCACTTAAGCACGATCAATACTTTTAATTTAATATTTTAAAAAACAATTACGATTATATTGAATAAAATTCTCAAATTGAATTTAATACAGTCAGTACCTTGTTGAGTACGCATTTTTGGCTTTTCAAAGTCTAAATTTAAGAGGTAGAATATTTACTTAACTTATTTTTATTTAATTTGAGGAAATTGTAAGACAAAGACAAGCAGCCTATTTAAGTAAATTATTATAAATACTCAATTAAATCAAACGTAGGTAGTGACAACTTAGAAAACACTCTTAGTAGGCTCTACTTTTAGAGAAGAACTATACTTAAAATTAAAACAAGTAATATAAAGCAAGAACTTAAATTAAATGGTTAGAACTAAATACTATCTATAAATATATTTTAAACTTACGAAGAATGTATTTTCATTACATGATGATTACAATTTTAAACTCAACAAAATCAAATGAGTTTTTACAACTGTGAGTATGCTAAAAAGATAAAGCACAATTATCACAACATGTTTCAAACTTGTAATTAAGAGTTAAGAGTTGAATGTACTTGCATACAAGAAAAAGTCGCGATTGTCAAAGCTGACAGAAGGGATAACTTAAATAAACGATACGAACTCTTCTATTCATGTCCCCACTTTAAAACTTAAGTCTTAAATTGTCCGTAATATTAGTTTTATGTATGCTTTTGAAAAGTTTTTATGTAGCTACTGTTTTCATTAAATTAATAGTTCTTATAAAACTCAAGCCAAAACTCAAATTTTCACACAGGGTTGCCACTTGTATGTTCAATTTTTTTTCCAGGTTTTGCTAATTTCTTCAACGTTTTTAAAAGTACACATTTTCGGGTCTATTTTTAGTTTTAAGTTGATTTCTATTTAAGAAACCGTGTTAAATAGTATGAAAATATTGAAAAGATACTGTTAACTATGGAGTATATAACTTTTTTTTTTTGGAAACAGGTGTTTTTGAGAAAAGTATTTTATAGAAACATATGGATTGCAATTTTATAATCTGAATTTTCTCAGAAATTTAAAATATATCTTATCTTTCATTTTTTGAGCTAAAAACCTCAAATTTTTATGAAATATTCTTTATTAATTTATTTATGAAGACTTTGAATGTTGTAATTTGAAAAAAAAAAGTATGTGTTGTTTTTAATAAGATTTTTGAACAGCTTTTTTCCGGTGCAAAACTTATTTAAAAAATATAACAGAATACATTTAATTTTCCTTAAGTTTATTTAAGTACTTTCGTAGTAAGGCTCATCAGAAATTTACTAAATTGGAATGAATACAAGTTGAAATAAAATCATACTGAAATTTAAAGTTTTAAAATATAAAATGACGTAATATTCAAATGTTAAAAATTAACTAAGTGCTTATGCTATATACGAGTTGCCATTTTACCTGGAAAAACCTGGAATTTTAACAGTTTTCGTATGTTCAGTAATAAAATTTCGATTTGACTCAAAAAATCTATCTAACAAATAAAAAAAATTTGTCATCATCAAAAATTTTTTTAATGAAAAAACATATTTAAAGTAGCTTTTCAGTATCTTTTCAATGATTTTATACTATTAAACCCAGTTTACTACCTTAAGCTTAATTTGAAACTAAAAGTAGACCCAAAAATGTGTACTTTTAAAAACCTGGAAAATTTTTTGAAAAAATGAGTGGCAACCCTGTATATACATTTCGTATACTAATAAAACTCGTTAGAATTAAAACAAACTAAAATAAATAAGCGATAAAAATAAAAAATAATTTTACAAACCTAGCAAAATATACGAGTTCTGGGTTTCTTAAAACTTTTTTAATAAGGTTAAATTAACTTTAATGAAGTTTAGTTTTATGCGTAAATTTTACATAAAACGTATAAAATATAAATTTCAATAAATGTTCATAAATGATTTGCAATTGTATTTTAAAAGCTCTGATAACTTGATAGACTACTAAAAATTTACTTAGTTCATGTTTAAAATACATATAGCTATAAATATCGTAATACAGTAACCTGCCAACTAGGTACGCAATTTGAAAACAGCGCAAAAGTGCGTACCTAGGAAATTATGATCATTAATTACCTACATTAAGTTTAATAAAAGAATTATATAAGTATGCATACTTATGTTAATGTTCCACCCACAAAGTTTTTTACATTAAGAAATAGTTCTAATATGACTGTATTTTTAACTTATTTAATTCTTATAAAAAAGCTTATTTTAAATACATTTTTATTCATACACACTTATAACTATAAAAATTAGACCGTTTTATAAAAAAAATAATTAAAGTTATTTATACTTATTTTCAAATTTGTTTTTATTTATTTATTTTTCCTGAAAAATATCAACAAAAACTATACAGTAATTTTCTATTAGGTCAGATAAAAATCCAGATAAAATTGCATTAATAAAGCATAATAGAAGTAAAATAGTCTATATAAGTATGCAAAACCTAAAGTTTTATGAGCCAAAAAAATTTAAACACAGCTTTTTTCGGCTAATAAATGCCTACCGTACCGGTAGTTCGTACTTAAGAAGTGCGTTCCTAGTTGGCAGATGTTAAATTTATCTTATTTTACATGCATGCGTATCTAACTTTTTAATATTTATATTCGGATTAAAAACTTATACTTAGACTACTACAAGGGTAAATAAACTTCATTTAAAAAATTCATTACTGTTTACTTAAGCTTTTTATTTTACTGTTTTCAAACTTTAAGAAGTAACCTAAATAAATTTATAATATTGTGTATTTTGTTTTTTTGAAAACGAATAAAAAGATCTCAACTT
The DNA here is from genome assembly GCF_965202585.1 of Thalia democratica. Classification (NCBI taxonomy): domain Eukaryota; kingdom Metazoa; phylum Chordata; class Thaliacea; order Salpida; family Salpidae; genus Thalia; species Thalia democratica. Next base: position 50,959,209 of record NC_139169.1, on the reverse strand, counting down.
ACAGAGAAGAAATAACAAATATTTTATTCTTTCAAGACTTTATTATGCAAACTAAGTTTCTGTCAAAGACCTCGTCAGTGCTTATATAAAAAATCTAGAAAACTATATACTAGTCTTAAAAATAGTACTTAAACAAATGAATAAAACCAAATATTTACTTAAAAGAAATCTTACTTAAAAAACAAAACAAATTAAATTTTAATTCTAACGTTAAATGTATAGTAAAGTTTAAATTTTAGTTAAGTTTTAAAATTAAAACAATAATAAAAATAATAATAAGAACCTAGATGTAGGATTCTTTTTTTTCTTTTTGTGAGTTTTCAAATTAAATATTGTTTAAATAAAATTGTAGTTATTAGTAGTAAAAGAGCTTTAAGATAAAATACAATCTAATGTGACTAGTTTAAATTGTGACATAGCTATTGAAAATTTAAAGAAATATATGCTTTTAATGACTGTGAACAGGGTTGCCACTTTACCTAGAAAAAGCTGGAATTTGACAATTTAGGCTAAAGTAACCTGGAAAATCTGGAATTTGAAATATTTTGAAAAAAACTTTGAAAAACCAGGAATTTTTGATAATTTTAACATTTTCAGTTGTAAAATTTTGATTTGACACAAAAAATCTATCATATATTATGATTTTTTGCCATCATCTAAATATTTTTTATTAAAAAACACATTTTAAGTAATTTAACAGTAGTGATGTACCGGACCCGGATCCAGACTTTTTTTTCAAATCAGAATCCGGCCGGAACCAGATCCGGACTTTTTTTTCAAATTCGAGTCCAGCTGGATCCGGATATCAGACAAAAATGGCAATATCCGGCAGGACCCGGATAGTGAGTCCGGTACAACATTAGTATAAACTAGCCTAAGTCAGAATGAGGTTTTTAAAAACTAAAAAAAAAGAACTTTAATCTAATAATAAGTAGAACAGCTAGCCACAAGGTTTACAAATTTAGGTGTTTATTTACAATTAAAAATCTGAAATCAAGTTCTTGAACAAAATACACTAGAAAATTACAAAATATTGAAAACTGGATCAGCTCAAACTCTTTCAAAATCTATTAGAAAACTAGCCTGAGTTTTTATAAAAAAACTAAACTAGCTTGAGGCAGTCCAAAATTTTCTAAAATTCCCAAAAATTTTCAAACTAGCAGGGTTGCCACTGTTTAAGTCAATAAAACTAGCTAGAGTGAGTATAAACAAGCCTGAGTCAGAATGAAGTTTTTGAAAACTGAAAAAATTACTTTAATCTAATAATCAGATAACAGCTAGCAAAGGTTGACAATTTGGTAGTAAAGTTGTTGACTGATTGTGGTACACTTAACTTATTAGTACTACCCATCATAATTAAACCCTACCTTATTTAATTAATATCTAACAAAGACTAAATTCAAACTGAGACTACTTTCTATAATTAGACACGACAGTTTTGAGTGATGAATCTTTTATATAAAACACAACAAGAAATACTAGCATATACAAAATTATTAATTACTTTGGTAACACTTTAAAAACTGGAAGCTATTTAAATCTATATCAAAAGACTTAAAACAATATAGTAAAAATTAAATAAAACTTTTAGTAAACAAGAAACTGTAAAATTTTTCATAAACTATTAAACTATAAACCTGGCTTAAATATTTAAACAATTAAACACCAGTTGAAATATTCACTTTTAAAACAAAACACTACTTACAATAAGCATTTACAAAAAGTTCAAGATTTTTTGTTGCTTCAAGCTGCACACCAAACTAACTAACTGCTTACATATAAACTGCATGTCATGTTCTGATGTTTTGTTGCATCAGTATTTAGTTTGAAACATTTTGTCATATGATTCTCATTAGCTCGTACATTCAACCGTATTAACTCTAAATATTCTCTGAGCTCAACTTTAAACAACAAACAATGCAAGTATTCATTCAAAAGTTTTCAATTTTACAACATATGTAAAGAGTTGCATTTCTGAAATGTTTATTTTATAGTTTAAATGTAAACAAATGTAAATTAGTCACGTGTACAAAATGAGCCAATCACGGTAGGTGTTTAATTTTAGGTGACGAAAATGACTCTTATTAATTTACACAGGGTTTGTTTTTGAAAAAATATCTTTCAGTATGCTCTTTTTTACTAACTAGATCCGGGTCCGGCCGGATCTCTGTTAGGATCCGGCCGGACCCAGATCCGGACTTTTTTTCAAATTAGAATCCGGCCGGAACCGGATCCGGACTTTTTTTAAATTAGAGTCCGGCCGGATCCGGACCCGGATAGTGAGTCCGGTACATCACTAATAAAAACTGACTTGTAGTTCATACTTTTAGCTTTAATATAAGAACAGGGTTGTCACAGATCGAGCTGAAAAAACTTCTGACTTTTCTAAATCAAATTCTTAATCAAAACCGTTCTGAAAATACATAATGATTTAATTGAAATACTCTAATTTTTTCCAAAAACTCAATTAGACCCTGAAAAAAGGTGAATTGCAAAAGCAAAATTATTAAGAAAATTTTATTAGCAAAAAGCAGTTTATAGTGATGATTACTTTTTTATTAAAAGCATGTTTATATTAAATCTTTTGACTTTTTTTTCGAAAACCCCAATTCTTTTAGGGGTAGGGGGTACTTAGGTGATGTTTTCTGGACTTATGAGTCCATATGATTTGGATAGGTTTTTGCTTCATTAATAAGAATCTAAAAAAAAATTAAAAAAAAAAGTTTGCCGCCCAAAAAACTAATTTCACCCCCAAGAATCACATACTTTTTGATTTTTTGACTTAAACAGTAATAAAATCACTTATACATGTCCTAGACTTAAAATTTATGTCTTGAATGAAAGTTTATACTTATTAACATATATTTAAAGACATATTAACTGCTTTTGATGTATTATGACGTCATAACCACCCTAAATGTGCAAAATTTGTTTATAAAATGTAGGGACAGGGAGAACAGCACATTTTTTTGGTCATATTATAAAAATCAAATAAGTATATATGATTTAGATGTGTTTTTGTTTAGTTAAAAAAAAACTAAAAACAACAATTATAATTTTGCAAAAAAAATAATTTGCTGCCCAAAAAACTGATTTCAACCCCAAAAATCACATACTTTTTGAATTTCGACTTAAAAAGTAATAAAATTACTTATACATGTCCTAGACTTATAATTTATATTATAAATAAGAAGCTTATAATTATAGGCGTAAATTAAAGACATTTTAACTGCTTTTGTTGTATTATGACGTCATTATTACACTTATTATGCAAATTTGTCTGTAAAATTGTACTTTTTTTTTCTTATATCAAAAAGCAACTTCTTCGGCTGTTTTATTTTAAACTTTTTGATATAGGATATAACTCAATAACCATAATTTCTAATAACGGAAAGTGATTTAAAATGTACTTTATATATACATCAACATGCAATTGAAATGACATTACATCAGTAACATCTTTCTGCCTAGCTGACTCTACACATTTTATACTCTAAATCAAAAAACTAAAAGTAAAACGGCAGAAGGTTTTGCATTTTTATATTAGAAAAAAAAATACGATTTTACTGACAAATTTTGCACATTTAGGGTGATTATGACGTCATAATAAATCAAAATCAGTTAATATGTCATTAAATATATGTTAATAAGTATAAATTTTCATTCAAGACATAAATTATAAGTCTAGAACATGTATAAGTGATTTTATTACTGTTTAAGTCAAAAAATCGAAAAGTATGTGATTCTTGGGGGTTAAATTAGTTTTTTGGGCGGAAAACTTTTTTTTGGAAGTTTTTTTTCAGATTCTTCTTAATGAAGCAAAAACACATCCAAATTATATGGACTCGAATGAATGTTACATTATGACCAAAAAAATGTGCTGTTTTCCCTACCCCTATTTTTTACTGACTTTTGTCATTTTACATTTCCTGACTTTCCTGACTATGTGGCAACCTTGTAAGAACTAATGTTAAGTTTTGTGAAAAAAAGGTTTGACCTCCCCCCCGCCCTTATATATTCTAAAAAGTTAATACAATCAAACATGTAGTAATTAATTTTAATTTAAGTATAGTAAGCTACAATAGTTTTAATTATATACTTTTAAATTTGTTATATTTAATTTGTAAAAATAATTGTTTATATAATCATCATAATTATTATGCTTACTACTTAAATTCTAAAAGTGTCGATTTTAAGCAAGGCAAAAAGTTCTACCTAAAAGTTGAGATCAACATTCAACACTTTAAAATTAACATAAATTTATGTTAGTAAAAGTTAAATTAAAATAAAAAACCATTGAATTATGTATCAACTAAACGAAGTTTAAAAAACAAGCCTAAGTTTACCAAAAGTAGTTCAAAATAGTCTTAGTTTCTCGAAAATAAGTAATTGTATATAAAATATTCAACATACCTTTTATTTTGCACTCATTATTATTGAAAATAAAATACAGGAGGTGATGTTGGAACTTTTAAATACTAATTTAGAGAGATAGACATTGTATATTTATAGTTTATTAAATAATTTTGACACTGTTTCGACTTTTCATTAGTCATTATCAAATAAAAAGCTGTGCAAAGTAACTAAAAGTTAGTGTTAAAACAACTAAATGTACAAGAAAACTAAAATAATAAGCTATATATCAATCAGTTATATAACAAAATTAAAAATTACAATACAATTACCGTTTACATAAGTTTTTATTATGTTAATGTTAAATACACCGTCATACAACCTAGCAAAATATTTGGATATAATGATTAAACCACATATTCCTAACAATATTGTGTAGAAAACAACAAAGAATTTTTAGAAAAACTCTCCAAATACGAACGTAAAGATGGTGACTACTGCATCAGCTTTGACGTAACTTCATTATTCACTTACGATCCATTAAATAAAAAACTAAAGATAATTGCAGACCATACCAATGAGTACCATACAAATCAAACATGATTAATCTTTTAAAATCTGTTACTGGAGGTCTGTTCCAGTATAATAATAAATTATTCACACAAACTGATGGTGTAAGTATGGGAAACCCATTAGCCCCTACTATAGAAAATTATTTTATGGGAACTTTGGAAAAAAATCTGTTCAACACCAAAGAGGAAAAAAATCCAGTGCTATACCTCCGATATGTGGATGACATATTCTGTATTTTCAGAAAAGATGTTCCATTTGAAAATTTCCACAAAAAATTAAACAAACTGCATAAATCAATAAAGTTCATCTATGAATTAGCAAGTAACGAACTCCCATTTTGGACATTAAAATCAAACTAACAGCAGAAAAATTATAACAAAGGTATACAATAAAGAAATTGATACAGATGTTATCCTTAATTTTAGTTCAATAACACCAATTAAATGGGAAAAAGCTTTGATACTATAGTTTTTGAACAGAGAAAAAATTATAGCTTCTACTGATGCAATTTACAAGCAAGAAATTACAAACTTAAAAGAAAAGTTCATAAAAAAATGGTTATCGAAGAAATTCGTCGATGACGTAATTGAAAGATCTATTAACAACAGTAAAGAGTGCACTAATGAGAAACTTGATAGTTCAAACTTCAAAAACATCCTGAAAGTACCTTACATTGGAAACCAAGAAGTGACTATAAAAAGAAACTAGAAAAACTATTAAACAATTATATAAAAGACTTCAAATTTATTTTTACCACATTCAAAATAGGTAACTACTTCAGTAACAAAGACAAAACACCTGACGAATTGAAATCCAACGTGGTCTATGAATATAAATGCTCTAAGGACAAGAGCATCCGATACATTGGATTTACATTAAGACCACTGATAGAAAGAGTCAAAGAACATCTAAAAGGTAAAACAGCTGTATCTGACCACATTAGTAATTGTAACATTTGTAAAGATGAAAGAATAACTGTTTAAAACTATGATATTTTAAAAGAATGCAGAAACAAATTTGAGACTATGATTAGCAAAGCTATTTTAATTAAACGTCATAATCCAATTTTGAACAAACAACTAACTAAACCGGGTTTACGCACACACTAAGAGTTTTTGACTAGTTATATATATATACATTCCCTTTTAACAATTTATAAAAACTTATGTAAACGGTAATTGTACTGAAATTTTTAATCTTGTTATATAATTGATAGATATATATCTTATTATATAAGATTTCTTGTACATTTAGTTGTTTGAACACTAATTTTTAGTTACTTTGCACAGCTTTTTATTTGATAGTAACTATTAAAAAGTCGAAACAGTGTCAAAATTATTTACTAAATCATTATTATTGCTTGAAATACATTCAAAACTTCGGTAGCAAGCAGGTAGAATACAACTTATTCAATTAGAAGAAAATTATAATTTAATCAATAATTATAAAATAATAAATTTCATATAAAATAATTACCATAATAATTACAAAATAATTATCTTTTTATATGTAGCAGTTAGGATAAAGACAAAATATTCACAAAGAATAATTAACTTACCAAACGGACAATTTGAGAAGCCTTATTATTTTAATATTATTACTGTCAAAATTTAAAATAACAGGCTGAACTACTTTAAAAAACTAAATTATTTATCTTGAGTTTTCGAAAATTTCAAACTTTAGAATATGAAAATTTCAAACCTTAGATAATGTCTACATGTAACTATTTTAATATCTATTTCTTTTAGGAAGAATAATTCTCCATAAATTTTGTGCTAAACAACCATAAACATTTGATTCAAAGTATCACTGTAATATAATTTTTTAGTATAATTACATTTTGATACAACTTAATTTTTTAAATTCTACTATTTATTTTGAAAATTCATGACTTTATTATTAATTAATCACAATAAGATTTATTTTTCAGTTAGTACTTGAATTCAAAGAAAGTTTTTTTAAACGCGATAAATTTATTTTTAATATATTTCAGCTCAAGAAAAATTACAAAAGATAAAACTTAAAACTATCAAATAAAAACTTACTTTATCGCAGGCTTTTCTTTGTACTCAGCACTATTTTTAGTTTTATCTTTTTTTAGAAAAAAAGAAGCAGAAATTATGCTAGAATCATCGCTGAACGAATTTTCAATAAAATGATTCTTATTTGTTTCTAAAAAAATTTATTAAGAGATAAACAATAAATATTACGAAAACACAGGGTTCCTTTTAAAAATTCCATGTCAGAAATTAAAATCAAGTGTGTTTTGAATAAATGTTATCCGCAAGCAGACACTGATATGTGTAAACTGTAAACTAATAAAACTGGTAATTAAAGTTGTTTAATCAATCTGTGTCTTTAGCCAGTGTTCTTCTATTAATAGAACTTAAAACTAAATATATTTCCAATGATTTTTAAGATAGTTTTTAAAACTTTTTAAACTTTATGTTGTCACAAATACATAAAAAAAATAATACAGATTGGTTAAAGAAAAGGTATTTACTTAAGGCCATAAGAAGGCTCACCCTGATGTTTACAAATTGGTCTTAAATAATAGAGTTTTATCTTTAATATCAGACATTTCGAACCGCTTAAGAAAATTTAAAGTAACATATCAGAAAAAGCGATCAAAGTCGGTGAATTCAAAAGATTTCTTATATAAGGAGCAAACAAAAAACGCAAAAAATAGAGTATTTCATTAAAAATATGTCTTCTTCATATAAAACCAATTTTCTTTCATATTTTACATAAGTCCACTACTAATATTTAAATCGAGTCAATCCACAAGTATTTTAATTTTTTTTAATAAAAATTTGATTAAAAACTCTACTTTTTTTTTTTAATTTCCAACATTCAATGTCTTTTAAACTAGTAAAGAAATGTTTCTTGAAAGTTCTAAGTCTTTTACTCAAAAAATATAAGAGAAAATAGATTTTTAGTAAACTTTTTATTTCCTAGGAAAGTTGACAATCGAAAAAATTGTAGTCCATACATTTGTAGCTGAAACTTTTTTTAAATATCAGAATAACTTTACAGGGTTGTCACTGGTTTTGATAATTTTTTTCAAGATTTTTGAAAGTACATGTTTTTGGATCCATTTTTAGTTTAAAGTTAAGTTCAAGGTTAAAAACTGTGCTAAGTTAAATAGTATAAAAACATTGAAAAGATAATGTAAAGCTATTTTAAATATGTTTTATAATAAATAAAAAGTATGACGATGACAACAGATTTTTATCTTTATGATATATTTGTCAAGTCAAATGAAATTTATATTACTTAAGATGTAAAATTTTTTTTTAATTCCTGTGTTTTTAGTGATTTCTGTTAAAAATTCCAGGATTTTAGCTTAAATTGACAAACTCAGGTTTTTTCAGGATTCCTAGTTTTGTGGCAACCTTGACTTTAAAAACTTTATAAATAACTGGCTTGTATTTTATACTTAAAACTTTCATAAAAAATTCAATGTTATTTTTGTGTGCACAGATTTTGTTCTTCAGGAGTTTAGCTTTTTTTAAATTATGAAAACTAGTTATCAATAGTATAAAATAAAGTTTAAGGTTTAAAACTATTATAAACGTGTAAAAGACTAAATAAAAACTAACTTACCATTATTAAAATTCATATTTTTTATTAGAATTAAAAACTATTTCTAAATAGTTCACTGTTAAAATATTCATTCAATTAGAAGTACTTTTCAGTTTACTTTTAGCTAAAGGTATTTTTAAGAAAATATTAATAAAAAGAACATAAATTTAATTAAATGGAAAGTAACATGGAGTTTAATAAAAAAACAATAAATTAATAGTCAAAATGAGAACTTTTTTAATATGCTTTCATTACATCTAAAGTCATTAAAATTTTCTTTTAAAAATTAAACTGTTTAAAGAGCATAGGGGGTGAGGGGTCCAACTTGATTTTTACTAATTGATCTTATTATGTAGAGTTTTATCTGAGCTTTAAGACATTTTTAATCGCTTTAAAAAATTAAATTTATTTTCGAGATATAAGCAATTGAAGATGATGACCTCAATAGGTTACTAATGGAAGGCACAATACAAAATCGCAAAAAAAAGACTAATTCATTAAAAATCTATATTCTCTTTCTTTTTTTAACCAATCTTATCAAACTTTCACAGAAAGTTCATTATTGAATTTAAAAGATTAAATGCAGGATTTTTCTTTTTTGAAAAATAATTTTTTTTTAAAAAAACAACCTTTTTTTTTTTTTTTATTTAATTTTTTTATATTTTAATATTTTTTTAATCGCAACACTCAAGGTCTTTTAAACTACAAAAGGAACATTTCCTGAAAGTTTGAGGTCTCTAGCTCATAAAATGAAGAGAAGATAGATTTTTATTGTTTTTTTTATTTTTTGAGAATAATGATTCCAAAAAAAATGCGATCCATACGTTTATATCAGAAACTTTTTACAAAAATATCAGTATCCCAAAATTTTAATAATACTTTTTAATTCTATAAAAACAGGCTAGTAATTTGTACTTTAAGCTTTCATATGGGAGCTAATTTTATTTTTAGTAAAAAAAATGTTGGACCTCTCCCCCTATGCCATTCAATGAAACTTATGAAAGACAATTTATACCTATCATAGTAAAACAACTTATAGCAATTATTATCTTAAAGTATAAAGAAATTAGAAGTAAGTCCCTAAATTTCTTACAAATAATTCAGTATTCCCTAACCTAAAATAAAACTACATAAAAAAACTCATTTAACTTCAAGTTAACTTAAACTCAAATACACTATAAACATAGCAAAAGTTTGTTATTACTTTAAGTACTAATTTATACGTATAATTATAATATAAGTTCACAACTTGTAAAAATTTTCTTTTGACAGATTTTAATTACAAACTTTTTAAAATAATCAATCAGTCAATAAGTTAATAAACAAACTGTTTATATACATTCTAAAATGGAAAACAATGGATACAATCTTTCAAACATAAGCTATATTTCTTCTAAGTTTAAGTCATCAAGATCTTCAAACAGACTCTCGTCAATATCAATTTTCTCCTCTCCCTCAAGTAACTCATCAGAAAAATCATCATCTTCTTTAAGCAAAAATATTTCCTTTCCAGTTGGTTTTTTGTTTTTCTTTAAGTTTTTCTGTTTCTGCTCCTCAAGTAATCTCATTTCTTTAAGAAACTTTTCTCTCCACTCTAAAAAGCTAGCAACAGTTACTTTAGTACCATGACATTTTTTCTCAAGTGCCTCTTTTTCTTCACGCTCTTTTCTTTCCTTTTCCTCTTCTATATTTTTGATAATTGTATCTTTTTTAATATTTAACAACTCCTGTATCTCCGAAACAATTGTAAAAACAACAACTTCACCAATGTTTTCTTCTAACAACTCTTCAATGTTTTCCTGCAATTCTGAAATAATATCCTCATTAATAAATTTGCTGTTTTTTCCTTCAATTTCAGCTGGCTGAACACTGTATTCTAGCTTCTCTTTAGGGTACTTTTCTGTATAAGTAAACATAAGAGATACTCCAAATGTTTCAATCTCATCATCTTCTTCCGATAAAACGGTCACTGTAAATTTTTTTGAACTTACAGAAATCATCTTGAAACTATCAGAGTATATAGACTCTAATGCTTCCAATTCCATTTCTTGTTCTTCTTTATAGGTAGACATTTTAATTAACTATTATTTAGTTCTAAAAAAATTGTTTTTCAAAATCCATAAGTACAGAATTTACATAAATAAAATACACACATTGAAACAGAAAAAGTACTGACTTAACATGAATTGTGTACCTTACATGTTTGAAAAAAAGTTTACCCTTTTCACATAAAATATAGCATATATCATACTATTGCTTTTAACAAAATTATAATATTTACGTTTATTAATAAATGACTTAGTTTTTAATAATAAGTAATACTATTTTATTTCAAATTATCACATTTAGATCCTGTTTTGTTTGTTTAACTTCTTTCATTAAAAAATCAGACTTATATTTTAATGAAGTCTAAACCTTAAGGGTGCAGACCTCTTTAAATAAATACTTTTTTTATGTCCCTTTTGTAACAGGTATTTTTAACTAATGAAGTTTACCTATTTAATTTATAAAAACATAGTTAAATAACTAGTATAAACACTAGGATAACTGTAAAACAATATTTCAATTAAGTAGCATATAAAAGGAATACAAACAATAATTACAGGAAAGTTTCAATAAAAGTACAACAGTGTTTTTTATTTAAATTTAGACACTATTTTTTATTATCAGTGTTAGTACTCAATTTTTGTAATTTTAGACTGACATTTTCTTAAAACTTGATTATTTGGCATCCAATTAGGCTTATAACTATATGAAACTACATACTTTTGTTGTAATTGTGAAGCCTTTTAAGTAATAATAAAAACTTTTAATTGTTTTTCTTTGCAACTTTAAAATACTTTATCAGATATCGGCCCTTGAAAACAATATAAGAATTTGACTTGCCTGAACTTCAATTGTCATGTAAATGCTACAGCAGGGAGCCACTCTTTTAAGAAAAAAGGACAGCCTGAGTTTATAAAAACAAAGAAATAAAAAAAATACTAGGAGACAAAACTTCAAAAAAAAACTTATTTAGGCATCTAGAAATAACATTATACAGGCTTACCACTCTTTGAGTCAAAAAGAAACTGTCCTGAGTCATTGTGTGTTTCTTTAAATCCTGAAAAAAAAACTTTTTGCCTCTGGCACAAACTACTAGCCTCATGTTCATTTTTCTTCATAATAATTAAAATGAAGGTTATATGTTTATACATATGCATAAATGTTAACTATAATTATGATAAATACTGTTTTCAAAGATTTAAATTTTAAATTTTAAATCAATTGAGATTAAAAAACAAAATTTCTGGACAATTTTATGTTAGTTTAACTTTATATATAACATAATAATAATAATAAAATTATACAGTATCCTTATTTTACTTTATTTTTTATAATTAATTAATTCAGCGAACTTGTTTTGCAAGGATCTTTTGTTAACAAACGATAAAATTTATATTTTGATTTAGTTAAATAATAGAATGTATACGTTATATTTTTTGCATTTTAGTAGACAAACTTTAATCTTACCACATTTAGCATAAAGCATATCATATTGTATGCATATTTATTAACTTAAAATTTAATCAAAGAGTTTAATATAAATTCAATTCAGAACAAATATTATTTTAAGATGTAAAACAAAAACTACAGTATTATTTCTAAGAACATTAAAGAACAAACCGCAGTGTAAAAATCTTTTAAACAAGAACTTTTAAACCATATCCTTGAACAAAATTGGTAGTTTAAAATAACATAATATTGAAACTGGAACAACTAAATCTCATTCTAGATCTGGAAAAGTATGTCCTTATATTTTTATAAAATATTAAAAATATCTTGAGACTTCAATTAGAAATCAAAACTGTTTTATGTCATCCTGAGTTTTGAAAAAAAGTCAAAGTATCCTGAGATTTTCTACAACTTCAAAATATCCAGAGATTTCCAGAGTGTGTGGCAACCCTGTTAATATACAAATATTACTTTATTTTTATCAATAAAGATAAAAAGTTTCAGTTTCTATATCTATTTTAAACAGTTTATGGCATATAATGAAAACTTAATGCTATGGAACAGGGTTGCTACTCGTTTTTTTTTCCAAATTTTTCCAGGTTTTTAAAATTTCTTCCAGGTTTATAAAAGTACACATTTTTGGATATATTTTAAGTTTAAAATAAAGTTTAAGGTAATAAGCTGTGATAATAGTATAAAAACATTGAAAAGCTACTTTAAATATGTTCTTTGATAAAAAAAAATTGATGATGAAAAAATTTTATTTATAAGATAGATTTTTTAAGTCAAATTGAAATTTAATTACTGAACATGTGAAAATTGTCAAAATTCAAGGTTTTTCTAGGTTTTTTTGCCTAAATTGTCAAATTCCAGGTTCTTCTAGGACTCTAGGTAAAGTAGCAACCTTGTTTTTTCTAGGGAATTATTGAAAAATTGCAAATTTTTAAAGAATTTTAGTGAAGTGAAAAACCTGATTATGGTAACCAACTTAAAATTAGTAGGATATTTGAAATTGACTAATATAAAAATATGTAATAAACAAGTGAAAATTCAATAAAAAATTGGTTCATCCCTAGGCAAAAAAGGCTGTTAAGAGCTTGTAAGAATAAAAAAGTTAACTTTTGTTTCTACACAAAAAAAAAGTATAAACTATAAGCTACTTTGGTTACTCAAATTTTAGAGGGCAGCAGTTGTTTAACAAAGTTTTGAACTTTTTTAATAATTTTTTAAGTTTTTTATTACTTTTCTTCTATACCAGGGCTAAAAAATAAAATTAGTTTTATTTGTTATTCATGATGTCTATTTAACTTTCACTAATAATGTTATGTCTACTGATATTGAAAAAATTTAAATGCTACAAATAACTTAAAGCAGGGTTGCCACAGATCAAGCTGAGAAAAATTTCTTGACTATTCCTGATTTTTCTAAATCAAACTCTTAATTTAAACTTGTTCTAATTTATAATTCATTTGGGTTCTTTAAAAGTTCACTTCAATATATGGTAATTGTTGTCTTGCTCTAAATATTCAGAGTTCAAAAAAATACAACAAGTAAAATGCAGCAGATTCATAACAAGTTAATAACATTATCTCATTTTACTTATTTTTCAGATTTAAATAACTTTGAAAAAATTATACAGAGGTAAAGTATACACATAAACTTGTTACATAAAACACTAAACTTAATGCTTGATTATAAAGAGCTTTATTATTTATTTAAACTAAATACACTTTTAATAAGTAATGAACATTCAAATTGTTTCTTTCCAATATATTTCGTCAAATTCTCTTCAAGGAAATTACATTTGAAACAATACAATAAGACACAACAAGTATATGTACAAAAATTTAACAAATTAATTAACTAATCAATTAAGTAAACGTAAATGTAATCAACAAAAATGTAATCAACAAAAACTAAAAAAAATCAACACAAAATGGTCTTAACTAAATAAGGCTAAGGTGTAGTCAAATTCTTTCTTTTTACATAAATTTGGTTTATTTAAATGTATTAAAATGGCTTCAAGTTTAATTAATTCTAATGTGTTTGAACATTGTTGCATTACACTGAAATTAAATAATGCAAACTTTTTTCCACAACTTGGATTATTCACAAGGTGTTCTGCTATCGCAGATTTTTTTATTGCATTTTTTACTGCAACACTCTTTTCAACTTTTTTGTCTTTAATATACAAAGTGATACACTTGGGAACATGTTCCTTTATTATAGCTATGAGGTGTCAAGAAGTTTGACCAAAGTAGCTGCTGTCGCAGCAGCATTTAAACTTGTAAATTACAAGACTTTTTTCTTGAGGTGTCATTAGGTCTTTTCCCAAACGTTGAAGTATTGGCTTAAACATGAATAGAACCCTAGGATTCACCGCATGATATGTTTTACTTGTTATATCTACTATTTTCTTCTCAATTAATTTAGATTCAACACCAATATATGGAAGTTTTAATAATATTTGGCATTTATCTGGTCCATAAGGTTTAACTATATTTGAGTTGGTAGATTGTGACTTAATTACTCGGTTTACTAGCATTTCAGGATACCCATTGAGTTTAAGAATTGACTTTATATTGTTAATTTCATCAGCCAAGTATTCTGGTGAGCAGATTTTTTGTACTCTACTGTATAAAGTCTTAATCAGACTTTTTTGTTTTTTTATTATAAATTTTTTTTTAAATAATTATTTTGAAATTCCTTCCGACAGAATTTTTTAAATACTGCAAGGAACATTTCCTGAAAATTTGAGGTAGTTATCTCAAAAAAATGTAGGAGGAGATAGATTTTTAGTGATTTCTAGTTATTTGCCGTTTTAGTTTGCGCCTCCCATAAGGATCCTATTGTTGCCTCTGACTTTGACTGACTATATCTCAAAAATTATTTTGAATTTTTTAAATCTGTAAAAAGCATCTTGTAGCTTAGTAAAAACTATATAAAATAAGATCAAAAACCAAAAAAGGGTGTTTACCCCCCCCCCCCCCCCCTATGCCCTTAACTATTCATTGAAAAGTTCTAATAAACTTTTTATTTTTAGTTACTTATGTAGTTTAAAAAACACTATGTTGTACTATTAGTTCTTATTTTTTAAATAATAAAGTTATTTGTTATTTGTTTACAACTACTTGTTTTCAGTAAAAAAAATTAAAATAAATACAGATTAGTGTTGTATTAATTTTGTTAAAAAAATAGAGGTTAAATTTTTGTTTATAAATAATAATTTCAAAAGTAGTAGCAGTAATGGTAATTAATTTTTTAGTGTGAATGTTTTAATATACTTTACAACTTTTTTGCAGATTTAATTTAAAAGCTTTTTAAGTATTATGAGTAAAGTACAGTTTAAAACCTTATTTAAAAAAAGTTGGCTTAACCATGAAGACTTCAAAGATATGGTCGTTTTAATGCTGGACAAAATCTGACTGGAAAAAAATTTTCAGCTTGATATTCGACTGAAATTACAAACTTGCTAAAACTTAAACTGGACAATTTCTAACTTAGTAAAAGCTGACTTTTAAAAAATTTAACTTCCAAAAATATCCTTTTAAACTTATACAGTATTATAAATATAATTAAATATATATAATAAAATACATTTTTAACGTATAATACTAATATATAATAAAGAATATAAAAATATTCTTTTAAACTTATAAAAGTAAGTATAATACTTAACAATATTATAAATATAACTAAATATATATAATTAAATATTTTTATAACGTACTAAAATAATACTAATATAAAATGAAGAATACAAAAATAAAAATATTCTTTTAAACTTATAAAAATAATTAACAATGTTATAAAAAAAAATAGTAATAAAGCTTTCTT
The DNA here is from genome assembly GCF_965202585.1 of Thalia democratica. Lineage (NCBI taxonomy): Eukaryota > Metazoa > Chordata > Thaliacea > Salpida > Salpidae > Thalia > Thalia democratica. The sequence goes on along the minus strand of NC_139169.1, from coordinate 50,943,366 downwards.
TTAAACTTATAAAAATAATTAACAACAATATAACAAAAAATAATAATAACACTGTATAAAATAAATACTAACTAATACTATAACAAAAAATTGATAACACTATATAAATATACAAATTAACATTTGTATACAATTAAAAGTTTTTTTATAAAACATAATGAGTAAAAAATAATTTTCTCGAAAAAAAATATAAAATCAATTGTGAAAAAAAATATTAAAAACTAGAAAATATAAAACAAAATATTAAAAAAGTTAACAAAAATAAATTATTTGATACAGAGTGATATAAAAGTTTGTCACCATTCTATTATGAGTTGAGGTTATAGACCTCTTTTTATCAAACTATAATTTGTTTACTATTTCTTAGAAATAAAAATTTAAATCAAAAACTTTAAATAGTAAGTAATTGTTTTAGTTATATTTAAATAAAACAAAGTTTAAATTATTAAAACGCCTGTTTTTACTTTTAAAACTAACAATTTTAGGTATTGCATTAAAATTTTTACGATCTTCTAAACTTTACCTTAAAAAACACCTAAATTCGCCTTTTTAAACTATATGCCATTACAAAAAACATTTTAACACAAAAAGTTGTTTACAAAATTTGTTGAAAATTTGTACAACTGTTGTTAAATGCATAGTCTAGTAGTTAATTTTTTTTAATGTTTTAACTACTGTATTAAAAGTTTTACAATCTTCTGAACTTCACCTCTAAATAACACCTAATTTTATTTTTTTCGAATATAAGCCATCACTAAAAGCATTTTTAACCAAAAAAATCTTTACAAAAATCGTTCAAATTTCGCACAAATTAATTTAAAGGAATATTCTAGTGTACAAATGATTTTTGTTGTTTTTATCAATGTAGTAAAAATTTTACCATCGTCTAAACTTAATCTTCAAAAAAAAACCTTTACTTTATAAACACCTACATTCGCCTTTTCAAACTATATGCCATTACAAAAAACATTTTAACACAAAAATTTGTTTACAAAATTTGTTGAAAATTTGTACAACTGTTGTTAAATGCATAGTCTAGTAGTTAATTTTTTTTTTATGTTTTAAATAATGTATTAAAAGTTTTACGATCTTCTGACCTTCACCTCAAAAAAACCCTTATTTTGCTTTTTTCGAATATAAGCCATCACTAAAAGCATTTTGAACCAGAAAAATCTTTACAAAAATCGTTCAAATTTCGCAAAAACTAGTTTAAAGGAATATTCTAGTATATAAATTATTTTTGTTGTTTTTATCAATGTTACAAAAATCTTACCATTGTCTAAACTTAATCTTCAAAAAAACACCTTTACTACTTTTTAAACATTTACATTCGCCTTTTCAAACTATATGCCATTACAAAAAACATTTTAACACAAAAAGTTGTTTACAAAATTTGTTGAAAATTTGTACAACTGTTGTTAAATGCATAGTCTAGTAGTTATTTTTTTTTTAGTGCTTTCAATTAATGTATTAAAAGTTTTACGATCTTCTGAACTTCACCTTTAAAAAACACCTACTTTTGCTTTTTTCGAACATAAGCATTCACTAAAAACATTTTTAACCAAAAGAATCTTTACAAAAATCGTTCAATTTTCGCACAAATTAATTTAAAGGAATAGTCTAGTAGATAAATGATTTTTGTTGTTTTTATCAATGTAATAAAAATTTTACTGTCGTCTAAACTTAATCTTCAAAAAAACACCTTTACTACTTTTTAAACACCTACATTCGCCTTTTCAAACTATATGCCATTACAAAAAACATTTTAACACAAAATGTTGTTTACAAAATTTCTTCAAAATTTGTACAATTGTTGTTTAATGCATAGTCTAGTAGTTAATTTTTTTTAATTGTTTTAACTAAAGTACTAAAAGTTTTACGATCTTCTGAACTTAACCTCTAAAAACACCTAAATTTTTAATACATTGGTAAAAACAACAAAAATCATTTATCTACTAGACTATTCCTTTAAATTAATTTGTGCAAAGTTCAAATGATTTTTGTAAAAATACTTTAGGTTAAAAATGCTCAGTTCAAGTCCAGTTCAAGTTTTAGCAAGTTTGTAATTTCAGTCAAATATCAAGCTGAAAATTTTTGTCCAGTCAGATTTTGTCCAGCATTAAAACGACCATCTTTAAAGATTGGTTACTTGAGGATGTAGACAAAGAGAAGTTTAAATGTAAGTGGTGTGGTGATGATACACCAATGGCCTTATCCAACATGGGTATAAGGGCATTGAAATCGCACAGTATGTCGAAAAAACATCTTAAATTGAAAGCCTCTAAGAGTAAAAATAATGCAATTACTTGTTATTTTGGTGGCCCTAATAGTTCTACTAGTATATCAGCTGCAACTTCTTCAACAGCTGCTGAAATTTATTGGGCTCTCAAGTGTACCAAAGAAAACTGGTCAGGAAACTCTTGCGATAATAATAACACTTTATTACTACCATGTTTCCTGATAGTGAAATTGTAAAAAAGTTCTGCATGAATAGAACCAAATATTCATATATGACACACTTTGGTATAGCCCCTTTTTTTAAAGATGTCTTAAAAAAACAGTTTTGTGCTCGTCTTTTTATTCCATTTCATTTGATGAGTGTTTCAATAAAGTCTTGCAAAAAACTCAACTAGATTTGGTGGTGAGATGCATGAAGAAAAAAAAAGTACCCTGTCAATATTTTATTTCAGCATTTTTAGGTCACTGTACTGCAGATAATTAAAAAAAAAGCCCTATTGACCGAAATACAAAAGTTAAACCTAAAAAATTTGATCCAAATTTCAATGGATGGACTAAATGTGAACGTTGCTCTTGCAAAAAAAGTTGACTTTGATAGAGAGGCTTCAGGTCTACCTCAACTTATTAACACAGGGTCCTGCAGCTTGCACATTATTCATGGTGCATTCAAGTCCGGTGTTGAAGCTAAACCTTGGAAAATAAAAAAAGTTTTAAAACATCTCCATTGCTTATTTCCTTTTATTATTAATGAAGAAAAATGAGAATGAGGTATTAATAATTTGTGTTAGAAGAGAATTTTTTTTTTAAGATTTGAAAAACACTCAGGGAAACTCAGGGAAATTTAAGGTTACTCAAGGAAATTTTTGGTCACTCAGGGAAGATTTTTTGGCTCAAAGAGTGGCAACCCTGATAAAAGTTTCAATCCATTTTAGCTTCTAACATAAGAATAATATACTATTCTTGTAATCTGGTTTATAAAGACTTTAAACTAAGCTATTTATACAGTAATAATTTTTTTGATATGAGTATATGAAACTAATAGAAACTTAAAATAGATACACAAACAAAAAGAAATTTCTTTATACAAGAAAATTAGTAGTCCCAGTATAAAGTTTAAAGTGTGTTGAACAATTGCTGTCCCTGAAAGTTATAGTATCCTTTATGTTCTTGATTTAAAAACAACTTGCAACAACATTGTAAACATACGCTTACACTCTTTATGTTTACAAAAATCTAAGAAAAACAAAGTAAGACCCTAGTTAACAAATTTGTTTGGTTTTTCATTGAAATTGATACTTTAAATATTTCTTAAAATAAAAAAGTGTTGGTCATTTGAAAACATTGGCATTGTCTATTTTACTAAAGTGTTCAGTTTTTTTTAATTTTTTCTAGTGTTTTAGTATAGCAACTTTATTGTGATTTCAATTATCATCATGTTTATTTTTTATTCCAAAAAGATTTCGTTTGAAAAAATCCCCCATTAAAGAATGCAGCATATCAATGCAAACTAATTTTACTAGTTTATAATAGAGAACAATTAGAATAAAGGAGAAGACATTTAAAAGTGTACTATAGACAAAATCAAAGTTTGTTTTAAACAATATAAACAGAATTTTGTGTTAATAAACTCGAGTCTAAAGTTTTCACCTGTTATAATTAAAAAAAAACTATTTAATAAATAGTTTAATAAAGGTAAAATCGAGATATAAATATTAATAAGGTGTAAGGATTAAGGAAAGATTTAGAATTTTAGGATTTTTGACACTAAAATTAGTTGCAAGCTTTTATTAACTTTAAAAGACGGAATTTCGATTAAAACTGTCTTTGTAGAAAATTTTGTGAAAATTCGACAAAGTTTTATAAAATTGTAATAACATTTCAAAAATATAAAAACATTAATAAAGCTGCATAAACAGTTTGGTTGTATGAAGATCGGTAATAATTTTATATGTAACTAAAAGAACGTATTAAGAAATTTATCATTAAGACAAATCTAACTAACTATTTTTAAATTTTAAAAGCTGGGACCTATAAAAAACATAAAAAGTAACTTAGCTTTAGTTTAAAACTTACTGGTTTAAAAGCAAAACACTCTAATTTTTTTCAGTTAAAGAATTTATAAGTTTAATCAAAAATGTTTATTGAAACGTTATTATTGACAAAATAATATTAAAAAGTAAAAATTTAAAATTTTAGTAATAAATATTACCTAGTTTTTTTTAATATAGTTATTAAATATTACTGAGTTGAGTACTTTTAAATGATAGATAGTTATAAGTTAGTAGTTAAATTAAATATTCTTTACATATTTCTTCATCTAGCTTTGGTATTTTGAAAAATGGTAAGTGTCAATTACAGTAATGTTTTTTTTTTTACTTTTATTGCATTATGCCGTTACCCTGTAGAGCAGTTCATCAGATACAAAAAATCAGTAAAACAAAATACAGAGCGATACACTAAAATAAAAATAAAAGTAAAAATAAAACTAAAGTATGACTAATCAATACTTTGTTGGTAAAAATTAAATTGAACAAATGCATGTAAGTAAAGTATTTGTATAAGTATTCTGTTACTTGACTCATTGTTAAAGTAGTGTAATTGTTATATACATTATCGTAAATAAAATGAAAAATAAAATAAAATTAGTCTGTAAAATACCAAACCATTGTCTTTTTATACTAAGCTTTGAAAAATGTAATACTAAGATTTTATGGTGGATTAGGTGTCAATTATGCACAAAGAGACGCTTTTGTATGAATGGTCACTTTTGCACGGTATGAAATCTTTTATTTAATTATTATTTTTATATATTTTTCTTTTTTTATTACTGTTACCTGAACCCTTACCTTTTTTCTATAACCTTTTTTACTTCTTCTTAGTTTTTTTACCAATAAGTTATAAGCATTTTATAAACTATCACTGTTACTATTTTTTTAATTACTTTTTTTTCTAACTATCTTTGTTACCCCTAACCTTTAGTCAGAATGTTTTATTGTTTTTATTTTTATTTTTGCTTAATTTACTAATTTTTTTACTCCCATATAAAAACGATGCTTCTTGCAAAAGTTTTTTCGTGCATAATTGACCCGCCTCCCTTGAATTTTTTTTATACTTTCTGTAAGTCTTTTCTAGATGAAATGAAAAAATTACTTGTAACATTTATTAATCAGCTAATAATACTTATAACTGCAATCTGCAGACATTCTTACAACGACCATGGTTGCGTCAGCCAGTGACTAACTCGCTAATAAACAGAAAATTTATCCTTAAAATTTGATGGTAACAAAATATCACCAAGAAGGAAAAGTTAAAACGTACTGTACAGGTCTTACCATTATGTACTTTAACCTCGGCCAACGCAAGGTTGGTCACGACCTGAGAGTGGATGCCGAGCAAAGTCTTTACAGTGCAGCATAGGAGTTGTTAGGCTCAAGTTTTGGAGTCAAGTTTATTTATGAATGAAAGTTATTTAACACAGGAAATTTCAGAAATTGGCATTGAAAAAACTTGAGAGTGCAAATAAAAAACAAATACAAAAACTAAAAAATACATGCAAAATCTGCTTAAAATTTTAGCTTATTTTCATATGTTATTTAATTTAAGTTATATTTTATTATCTACTTAATAAACTGAATGAGGATTTTTCTGTTTAGCAGAAAAGTGAAACAATAGTTTTAGAAAATATTGTAGTACTTATTGTAATAAAATTTACGAAAGAGCCTCTCTATTTTAACCTTTACTTAATATTAGAAACATTAAAACTATACATATAAACATTAATACTAAAACATTAAAATTAGAAGATGAAGCCAGCAAAATTTATCTTCTTATAACAGTGTAATTTTGCTAAAATGTGAGTTTAGAAGAATGCTTTAACTAAATAACAATATTTAAAAAGTTTCTAAACTTTTGTAAGACCTATAAATTTTATTATAGTATATGAAACTTTTTTAGTTGTTGTTTTTCATTACGAAATAAAGTGAGCATATGGTTTTAACAATCAAATTCCATTAAAATTTGTTTAAATAGTTTACACAGCTTAAACACCTTGAGTTTTTTTCTGTTTTAGCTCTTATATAAGACAACTTTTAATAGTTTTATGAAGGACAAAAAAAAATGCGCTCAAGAATTAAGTCCAAGAACCTGGTTTACGAAAAAACCGTTCGGATACCTTTAAACTTGTTTTTTACAAGTATTTTATACTTTTTTATATTTGTATTGTGTGTTAAGTAATTGTATCATATGTATTATACGTTTTTACTAATACAAACTAGGTTTTGACTTTTTCATTGATTTTTGAGTTTTGTTGATATTTGGTTTAAATTCAGTTTTTGGATAATTTATTACAGATAGTTTTCAATTCCATTCAAACATTGACTCGTTAATTTAATTCAATTCAGTTTAAATATAGTACAAATTTTACCTAGTTATACTCTTATAAGTTTGAAAATTTTGAATATGCAACATTTTAGTTTTGTGTATACTTTCATACATGAATAAGTTTTAGATAACATAAGATATAAGCAAAGTTTATAAGGGCAGTTTACTACTTATTTTATTTGACATGGTCAGACTTTTTCCCACTGAAACTTGGTAGTGAATAAAATAGTTAATTTCAACTATTATTTTTGTTTATTTTACTAAAGAATATAAACATAATGACGGTTGAATGTTATTAAACATATTATCAGAAATTATACCAAGTTTAAAAATAATATAATTACTAAAACTGATTACTTGAATGTTTTTCAAGCTTTTCCAAGACTAATTATACTGTAAGACGACTATTACTTTTGAAAACAACAACTTTTTATTAACGTTTTTTTGTAATATTTAGTAAAAAAAATCAACTATGAAAACAGACAAAACTTTTATAATGTTCTTTTAAGTTTTTTACGAAGTTGCATAAAAACTTAACAATTAAGATAATAGGGATAAGGGCATTTTTCTCAAAATAAGGGCCATAGAGGTTTAAGTCATGATATTACTTTTATTAAATTGTGGCATAACATTTAAAAAACTATTTTTTGAATTTTAAACTTATTTTAAGTCATTGTTGGTAATACTTAATATATTTAATACAATTTTTTAATTGTTTGTATTTGTTAAGTTATATTTTGTCCTTTTTAATTTTTTCCTTCTGTCGGAACTTATTGAGTTATTTTACTTTGTTCCCTTAAATGTTAAAAACTAATTTGAGTTTTAAAATCTGTAAAATGCAACTGCTATCTAAGTTTGAAATCTATTACACTATAAATTTTGTTAATAAGATTTGAACATCTATGGCCCTTATTTTGTGAAAAAGCCCTTAACCCTATTATCTTAATTGTAAGGTTTTTATGCAATTTTGTTAAAAATTTAAGTTGTATATATTTTATTTATTTAGTTCATTATTTATTGCTGATAGCGCGAACATCTCAACTTTGTTGATGATGGCCGAACAAAGTATTTATTTTAAATAAGTATATATAAATTAAATTCCTGTATTAATAATTTTAACTTCAAACGTTTTGATAGCCGATTTTTATTTATGTTTATATAATTTTAAACATCTGCTACTTTATCAACCAATTATTTTTATAATTAATAAATACAATATATATATTCAATTTAAGTCATTGTGATTTTATGTATGTCGCTGTAACTTAATTACCAGTCAGTACTTTGTAAGCTCAATAATAAGTTTGGTTTTTTTTTGTGTTTTGTTTTATTAAATTTTAAGTTTTTTGATTTTTACATTTGAACTAAACCTGCTTCCTAACTGTATATAACTTTGATTTAATTATTACAAGCATTTAATATATAATACACATGTTACGTCGAGTTTTTGTGACTTTTATTGTCTTCACTGTTGTTAAGTTTTATTAAATTTTATTGATTCACTAACTTATGGTTGATGTTTTATTTTTGTTCAAAATAGATCACAAACATAAAAACTAAATTAACAAACTTTGTAATACAAATTAAATAGTTTAAATAACCTCATTTATATTGTGACGTAATTATAAGATGTAATGAATGTATTTTTTTCATTCATTGACAACAGTAAAATTTGAATCAGTATTTCTTTCCATTAAAGTGAGTGGTTTGTTTATATTATGATTTATTTTTTTGTTGTGTGTTTTAGTTTACTTTACTTATTTTAGACTTAATAATTACAAATATTATATAGTTTTATAACAGTCGGATTTAATATTAAGTATTTTACCTATTATTAACTATTATCTGTAAAAATTACTATATTTTAATGAAAACATATATACACCTACTTTATTCTATGCTTCTATTCTTTTATTACAGTAATTGTTTTTTTACAGAACCCAGTTAAAGTGTGTTGATTTGTTAATACACAGAAACATATTTTGGTGCAATAAAGGAAGATTACTGTAGAGTTTATTTTATTTATAATTTTAAACATGCATTTATATATTTTTATATCCTTTTAATATCTTAAATTTATTTTTACTTATTGATGCTTAAAAAGTTTTGTTTACTTAATGTTAGCAGCTTCTTAGTTGAAAATATTCAATTTCAAATAGTTAAATTAAACTCATTATGACTTTTCTTTTGTCAAGCTTTCATAAACGATAATACTATATTCTTTATCTCAACTTTATACAATGGTACACTAACAACTTCCACCTGCGCACAATTTCCACCCAATTTATTTTTCCTATTTTACTTTTGCTGTTAACCCCAACCCTTACCCTTGGTCGATAAGCGGTTCTCATATTTGATTGGTTGGGGGTTGTGCGCTGGTTGGAATTGAAAAGTTTCCTTATACAATAGTTTTCTACTGAATTTTAATGAAAATTCAAAGCATTTTTCATTATTTTTTTACATTTTAAATTAATTTATGTTAAAATATGTCCGAACTATAAAAAAAAATAATTTAACTATTACTAAAGGTAAAAATAAATTACTTTTAATTTGAAATTATTAGGTTTTTTAAATATAATTAGGGTTTTAATTTTATTTTATGTTCACATTTTTTTCAAATTTATTATATATTGAAACTTTGTATTTAAGCTAATTATAAAACGTGTACCTTAATATTTTGCCTCATTATATCTAGCTTTGCAACAGCTTTTATATTAATAAGTAATAGCATCAAGTTAAAAACTTTTTAAACAAAAATGACTAAAACAAATACACTAATAATAACAAATAACAAAATACAAATTGAAATAATGTTTAGAAACCATTAATTCTTAAACTTTTGTTAAAAAATTAAATGTACTCTAGAATATAATTGTTTATAAACATTTTTGAAAACTATTTTGTATAAGCTTTAATTTAGTACATTTTAGTGATACAACTTTTTTTTTATGTTTTAACAGTTCTTAGTTTAACTTTAATTTTTACCTTTTTTGCTTCTTGTAACATTTTGGTTTTTTGGTTTTTTACATTTAATTTTTAACGAAGCTAATATTAATTTACTATTTAAATTTATTTTTTTTACTTTTTTTGAATGTTAAAATATAATTTAATTTTGTAATTTAAGAATTAATTGTTTTTCTTTATTCATAGAAAGATAGCGATACAGATGTAACACAAACCAGCATTAGTAAAAATGAAGTAAAAATTTGAAACTTAAATTTGTTAGCAAAAGACTTACAGAATAAAAGTAATTTGTAACTTATTATAACTGATTTGTATTTTTTAGTAGTTTATACAAAAATAGTATATCATCAGTAAATTTTTTGTAACTCAAAAGATGTTCAGTTCTTTATTTATAATGAAATAAAGCTACACTTATTTCAAATTAACGATATCAAAACCAAATTCATAGACTATAAGAAAGAAAACAAGTTTTTGTATGTAGATATTTTACCGCATGGTATCGCTGTTTAATAAATTAAAAAGGAAGTGCATTTTTAGATCATAGCTGAGTTGTTCAAACAAACATTCTTTAGTATAAGGGTTCAAGTACAGTATTTTTTTAAGTTTTTTTTATCCCTTTTAGTTTTATTAAAAGTATTAGGTTGAAAAAAAGTTATTTACTGTTATTGAAATTATAACGTAACTAGTTTTTGATAGTATTTGATTTATAAACGAATTAAGTACATTAAAAATAAACTGTATGTATAATATATTTTTATAAAAATAATTTTTATTCAAAGTATAATTTTAAAAAGTTATAAGATGTACGAAAAATTTTAACTAGAAAAGCTCTAACACTCTTGAAAGCTCTGCAGTAAAATAGCTTGATAGAAAATTGTTAGATTTGTAATAAAGTTATAGAGACTTGTTACATTATTTTTTGTTTTTATGCGCTCTACGATTTGTTTATTTTAAGAAGTATGTACAGCATTTACATTTAAAAATCATCAACTTTTTATACTTTTTTATTTTGAAAAATCTTTGCTCTAATTAAAAACTTAATATTAAACTATTCAAAGGTTTTTAAATATATTTAAGTTTTATATTATATCAATACAAAAACATTAACGAAATATACACACAAAATAATTAAAATTGTATGATATGTACTTATTCTAAATACACATGCACTCATTCATACTAAGTTTTTTAAAAAATAGTTATATTTTTTGAGTTTTACCAAACAAAAAAAAAATATACGTTGAATTGATTTAAATATACTAGTGTTAATCGCTAATGCAGACTTTGTAAACAAAGAAGTATCTTTTAAGTATTATTAGTGAAAGTTATTCAACGTGTGCATTTTCACCGTATTTTTTTAAATTTCGATAGAACATAGTTAGTTTTGTCTAAGCTGAAAACATTTTTTTTGAACAAAAAAAAAGGTTTGTTAATACGTTAATTTCTATTCAGATAATTCTCTTCGTCACTCTACACAAGTAACTTTTAAATTATCTAAATCGGTGCGCAGTAATTTACTGTAAAACTCTATTGGCATAAGATTTTTTTATCAATTGATAATCTCGTTTGAATTGTTTAAACGAGTAAAACATTGTTTTGGTAATAAAATTAAAAAATTTTAAATAAAGAAAATCTGACATTTTTTTTTAGTAGTGTCTTAAACTAAATATGAGTCTGAACGAAGAAGAAAGAAAAACAATTTTGAAACCGCTTTTATCATCTAATTGGAAATTAGTTGACGGGAGAGATGCAATAACCAAGGAACTTTTATTCAAGGATTTTAGTATGGCGTTTTCTTTTATGACCAGGGTTGCCATGAAAAGTGAGCAGATGGGTCATCACCCGGAATGGTTTAATGTTTACAACAAGGTTACATAAAGTTCACATCGTTTTGTTAATTTATTTAACTCAATCGTTATTTTTCAGTGTTGCTAAGGTTTTTTGAAAATATTTTCCAGGTTTTCTGAATTTCGTCCAATCCTTTAAAATTGAAATTTTATTTAAATTTTTAGTATAAAATTAAACATACGGTAAAAAATCTGGCTTAAATAATATAAATAATAATGAACTTCACCACACGACCAACAACAACAGCATCCGAGATAACCTACGACCGGTTTCGTTCTTATTAGGACTCATCAGGTAGGCATAGTCGCGAGAAACCGCTGCTAGAGATCTTACCAAGCGGGCTTAAGTACAAAGTACAGAACGATCTCAACTTTGTTAATGATGGCCGAAATAAATATTGTTTAAAATTGATCAAACGAATACAGACTACAATCTCACATTAAGCTGACAATGTCTGAGAAGTTGGCTGTGAATGATTTAGCTGAGACAATTTTATTAACTTTACTCATAAACGGTCGCTTCAATACTTTGTACTTAAGCCCGCTTGGTAAGATCTCTAGCAGCGGTTTCTCGCGACTCTGCCTGCCAACTGAGTCCCGGTTGTAGGTTGTCTCGGATGCTGTTGTTGTTGGTCGTGTGGTGAAGTTTATTATTTATTTTTGGTGGCGCGAGAATCTCTAATTTGTTGATGATGGCCGAAATAAATATTGGTTAAATAGTATAAAAAGATGTAAAATATACTGTATCGCTATTTTAAACGTGTTATATGATAAATAAAATACTCAATGATACAAAAAAGGACTATATATGGTAGATTTTTCTTTTATAATCAAAATATAATTATTTGACATGTAAAAATTTCAGATATTTAAGTGATTGTTGTTCAAAATTTTAGATTTTTCCAATTTTTTCGGCTTAATTTTAAATTCTTGGATCCCAGATTTTTTAGCAGCCCTGATTTTTGTTCTAAAACTTTATAGGTGATTTTCATTCTAATTAAAACCAATAAGTTAAACAGTTTATTTTGATTTACATAATCTAAATAGTATTTTGATTTATTTTTATATACTTTTAAAAAATATCCTTCTATTTTTAAAGAAAACTGCAAAAATTCTTAGTAGTAATATTAAATTTTTTATTTAAACAATTATTTTAAACAACTTTTGAAATCTACTTGATATTAGTTTAAATTTAAGTACTTAATACTTTGTGTACATCTTTTAAAAGTAACAAAGCTGAGCTACCTTAATATAAAAACAGGTGAAAGTTACGATGAGCACACACGATGTTAAAGGACTTTCTAAAAAAGACATTGATATGGCAAATTTTATAAACTCTATTTATAACACATAGTGTATATATTTAATAAAATAGATCATTAAAAACTCAACATGAAAGTATAATACTTACAATTTTTTAGAATTAAATAAGTAATTCCGTTTAGCTAAATCTACTCCAAATTAGTTCTAAACAATTCAAAACACAGTTCTGAATGTTATCAGTTCATCTAGCACGCTTTTTTTACTTACCATTTTAACAGTTATAAAGCATAATTTGCATATTAAGCAAGCGGTAGTAATCTAATGCGAAATTAATTTCTTTTAACTTGATATGAGTTTCTTAAAAGTAATGCACATAAGTAACAAAAAAAATGATTAAAGCTGTTAATTATTGTTTTTTATTTGTCTGCTTTCAGTTAAAAGAAAACTTAATGTTTTAATCATTTTGTGATCATCACTGCATTCAAGTATTAAAATAGCATATTATCAAAACAAAAAAAATCAATAGGTATAAGGTTTCTTCTTTGTATTGATTTCAAATTGTAAACAAACGATAGATAGATCTACTACAATTTTCGCAATATATTTTTTACTGAAACTTAGCTTTCGACACTAAAAAATTGAGTTTTAAAACTTAATCAAAAATAGTAAAATGATATAATTTTGCTTTAATTTAATTCATACATATATAAATTGTAAGAACATATTACATATTTAAAAACACATAAAATCCAATTTTTAAACAATTTTTTTTTAATTTTAAGTTTCAAAATAAATAAAGTACCAACGAAAAAGTATAAAACCAAACCCTATACTTAAGTTTGTTTAGGTGATAAAATAAAAACCATGTTTGCTCAGAAAGTTTTAATAGTATATAGATTGCATGATAGTTTACTGAGTGTTTGTTGAACATACTAAACAAACAATAAAAGCGATTTGCTAAAGAAACATTTTTTTTCATTCATTTTAAATGGGGCTTTAATGATTAAATTTAATTTTTACTTTTATTTTTAAGTTTCTATAAATAACTTTACCACATTAACTAAAATTAATTTAACTTAGTAAACAGTTTTCAAGATTTTGTTTAATCAGATCTAATATATTACAATAATTATAAAACTTTATTATATTGTTCAAATAATGTTAAGGTTTTCATTGTAAAATACCGGTGAATTTCTTTTATCGCGGAGAATATAAAGAGTATAAAACTTAAACTTTAAATTTAAGTATGTAATTTGTAATCTGTATTTTTGTTAAGAAGAACTGATATGGTAATAACATTTTAAACTTGTAGTGTATCATTTAAAAATATGTATTTTCTATTTAGATAAAAAAAGGACTTAAAAATCAATGAAGCTCTTATGTCGGTTTTTTTTTTACAAAAGTAAATACACTTTCGTTTGTAATTAAGTTTTTCATTATATATTATAGAAATAGTACAATTAAAGCCATTTGTCTTACTTTAAGATATCACACTTTTATTCAGATTAAAGTTTTTGTTTAATCTAAACCAAAAAAGTTTTATCTAAAAAGCAAGAGGAATCATTTAATTTTTTTTTTGTCTAATAAGAATTGTAAACTGAATTAAGTTAAAAAAACTTGGTTGGTTTAAATAGAAAAAACAAGAATAAATACTAGTTATACATTTTGGTCAAAAAAAAAAGAAAGAAGGTTTTTGATGTTTTTATTTAATCTAAATAAAAAGTTTTGTATTTACAAAGCAAGACTAATGGTTTAAAATGGCTTTTGTCTAAACTGAATACAAATTGTAAGCTCCATTAGATTTTTAAGAAACTTGTTTGGTTTATAAAACATAAATAAGAATTAAAATTGTTTAACTTATAGGTCAAATTTTTTTATTTTGCGTCATTTTTATTTAATCTAAACCAAAAATTTCATATCTACATAGCAATCCAAATCATTTTAGATATTAGTAGAGTAATTTTTATACGAATTGTAAGCTTCTTTAAACTTTTAAGAATCTTGTTTGGTTTAAATAAAATGAACAGATATAGAACTAGTTGGAATCTTCAGTAAAAAAAATTGCTTTTTTTAATCTAAATAAAAATTTCATATTTAAAATGCTTGACGAATCATTTGCGATGTGTTTTGTGAAACTTTAATAAGAATTGTAAGCTCCACCGAATTTTTACGAAAACATGTTTATAGCGAATAAAATTCAAAAACGCTAGTATTTGATTTAGAACATCTGCAAAACTTCAGCTTCCACCTTTTTAGACTTAAACGAAAATGTTCCATCCTCCTACACGAAACTTCATCCTGTGGTAGTTTATTCTACACAGTCTTTATTCTGTTAAAAACTAAACTTGCCACTGACTGGTTTTAAAATCGAGTTTACATGTAATTTATTATTTCCTCTCAATTCATAATAATTCTGAGAAAAACTCAAAAAATGAGTGAAAAAAACCTTTTAGTTGCGATTAATAATTTTATAAAAAGTTAATAAATTCTCTCTTTTTATATTCTAGAGATTTTAAGCCAAGTTTAATTAATCTAACATTATATGATGTATTGAGTATGTTACGAAAACTACATATTTAATTGTTAAAATTTCTTTTAACAGAGTCAATTTTATCAATGTCTTTTTTCAAATCAGATGACTAAATTTTGAAATCGAACTGAAACTTAGGACGAACGTATATTTAAAACTTTTTTTGTCAAAACAGTATCTTAATTAGTTTAACTTTTTAAATACTTGTTACGATAAAATTTGTGGAACTTTATATAAACGATTTACGTGTTCATTTCATTATAAATTTTCAGAGATATATATTCCTAAATCTTTTTAAACTTAAATTGTTGATAACTTAATGTGTTTATTTAAAAGATCACTCGGACAAGGTTCGTTTTGTTAATGTGTAGAACTTTACATTTATTAAAATTTAATTTTTTTTCAGCTATTTGTAAATAAAACCTGAAGACAATTATAAAGAAATGTTTGACTTACTAAAGGTTTTAGCATCACCTGCAAATAAACTAATTTAACTTTGAGTGTCAATATTTTAATAAATACAGACCAGGGGCGTGTCTAGACTTTTTTCAAAGGGGGTTCACAATTTTTTGTTGTTTTTAATTTCCCGCTTAAGTACGCATTTCTTAGGTATGCACTGCCAGTTTTGTACGCAATACTTAGCCGAAAAACTCTGTGTTTAAAATGCTTTATTCTTCATAGAAATAAATAAAAACATATAAATAGTAATGGGAAAATATTATAGATTTTAATTTGTTATACTGTATTAAATTTATATAAGTTAAAATTAAAACAGCCGGAAAAAAATATTTTTATAATAAAAACGTTTTTTCAAGTAATTTAATCTATAAAAATTTAAAATTCACTAAAAAATGGGTAATTACCTAGGATGATGTCGCACCAATACCAAACTGATATTATTCAATTTTATTCAATTATGTAATATTTGAATAAAATTAATTCAATGTTGTATTTTTATCAAAATTTTATTTTATAGTTACATAAATGAAACTTATTTATCATAAACCAATAAAACTTAAATACAGTAAACTCTCGCTTATTTACGCACATTGTGTCCATAGAATAAATGCGTAAAAATACGAGAGGTACCAATTATACTTTTTATAATGGCTATTTTTTTATATTGCTTCTACTTAAAAGCAGACTGGGGACTTTCTAACTTTAAACAATTTGTTGACTTTATTTAAAAATATGAAATCAAAAGGTAAAACTATACATATGTTAAAAAAAAACCTTAAATTTATATAAAATAATAACATCAGTAAAAATAATTTACTTTTTAATAATAAGTAGATTTTATCTTTATTTTTATTTATACGTGACATATTTTATACTTAATATTTATATTCTATTAAATTCAATTTATAATTAAACATTTGTTTACAATTATAAAATGGTGTTTATTCATATATAGGGCAAGAGTGCTGTATTATTTATTTGTGTTTTAAAATCTCATTATTTCAATATACTTTTATTATTTAACACAGTCATATTTCTTTTAGAACTTTAATTTAATCTCTCATTGTTAACAAAATTTTTGATATACTGAGGTATAACTAGATGTTGATCAATTAGTCAAGGAACAAAAGTTTATAAAGTCTAAAGATATAGAGAGGTGAGTTAGCATTTAAAAACATATTTTAAATAAAAAATGTACAATAAACCTAACTTGTGCAAAAAAAAAATTTTTTTTTGAATTTTTTAGAATTCTAAAATGCGTAACTAAACGAGAGTGCGTAGCGTCACGAGTGCGTAAAGATGCGAGGTAATAATCCTAGGTAATTACCAAAAAATATTTTTAGACTACAACTAAATTAAAATATCTTTAAATTATAATTAAATGTTTGCCTGATGGTGTAGGAATTCTAATAATGATTTTGAAATCTCTCTGTGTTAAAAATTTCAAAAAATCAATAACCAACTTTGTGGCCAACAGATATACAAAAATAAAACAACTTAATAAAAAAATATTAAAACACCAGCAAATGATGAAAGAATAAATTCAAGGTGGTTTAGTAGTCTAAGATAATTTTTGAATTCCTCTAAAATGAAATTTTCAAGGTTTAAACCCAGTTGGTTGACACATAAACAAAAAATTTAAATTTTAAAGTACAAAAGCTTCACACAACATTATTATATACAACCAAATAAGTAAAATAAATTTTAGTGATTATGTTAAACATTTTTTAAGTAAAATTGTACTTACTAGTTCAAAAACAATACTGTATCAATTGTTATTCACACTAAGTAAGAATTTATAGTGGGAACTAAGAGCATCTCAGTAAAAAGTTTCCTAGAAAGAAAGTGCTTTAAAACTTTTACCTATTATGACGTCACAATTGAAATTTTATTTAAAATTTATTTCAGACGGGCAAAAAAGAGCATTTTTTGTTAAGGGAACTTTTTAATCTTTCAGTGTTATAAATTCAACATTCTTTATTCAAAGTTTATCAAATAACCAAAACAAAGTCAATAAACAACGTTTTTAGTGATATTCTAAGAATCTTTTTTTATTTTTTTTCAGGGGGTCCACAGGAAACAGGCAACCATTCAAAACACGCGCCTGATACAGACCATTAATATATAATATTGATTAAGAAAATAACGAAACCAATTATATCATACTGCGGTACTCTTCCGTAAATTATCAAATAATCTGGCAGTGTGTTATTAATGAGTACTCTTTGAGATATTTTATTTATAAATATATTAAAATAGTCTATAAGTTTTCATATTACCCATACTAAGTTAAATTATTTAATAACCTTTTGTGTTTAATTTATTAAAGCTTTTTAATGTTAGTATAGTCTAATTTGAGAAATTTAGTTTTAAGATAAGGTATTAGCCAACAAAGTAAGCATGTTAATAGATACATGCTTTATAGAGTTTAGGTTATTTAGGTACAAAGCCAAGCTGTTTTTTAGTTGGTAAATTATAAACAAATGGGTGATTAAGAGTTTTTACAGATATAATATGTCCATAATTTTGAGAAAAGACGCTAGTTAGGGATATACGTCTATAGTTTAATGGGCTGTATTTGTTACATTTTTTTATGTTATGGAATGACAAAATATATTTTCCACTGTTTCTTACATCAGATAACGATAAATAGCAATAAAAAATTTAAGATAAGAAGAAATATTAATACTTGAATAGCAATACGAGAGTCCAGGCTTCTGCTCTGCAGGCTTCAGCCGATGTTTTTGTTGATTGTATATATTATGAGCGTACTAAATGTCTTGCTTAGTGGACAACGTATTAAAAGTTGCACTGCAAAAGACAATTCTGACGTCACTGATCATTATCAGAAAACGGTTGCTTCATGCTTGCTTATATAAACCGTTTGTAGATAGCCGACTGTAAGTTTTTCGGTTGAAACTGTTTAATGAGTCCTAATGAGGACAAAACCAGTCTGAGTCTACCGAAGGCTTGTGGTCTGATGATCGAATTGGTGTGATCAACACTTTTGTTAAAATATGGTGGAATCTTTTCTTGCGTCAAATGGTTTTATACTTTAGGTTGTTAGTTGGATTTTTTTGTCATCATAAGCTATAAAAAGGTTCTCGATTTTACTACAATTTTTTTGAGATGAGTTAGAACTTTGGTGGATTTTATCTTTTTGAAAATTTCTGGTAAAGAGTGAGACTCTTTTAACATCTAAGGTTACTGTTTTATCTTTATCATTAACATGTAAGGGAGGTAATAAAGTTTTTAGTTTAAGTTTTGATTTGACCTAACTATAAAACTTTTTTTAACTTTTGTTTTAGCTGGTTTTTATAGTTATCTAAATTGTAATTTTTAAGTTAAAGTTAATTGAACGACAAAAAATACTCAAAATATTTGGTTCTAGGACCTGGTGCACGACGAACCTTACGGTTATCGAGTCGCACACCACGGATACCTTTTTACGTCTTGTCCAAGACAAGGGCTCATTTAAAGGGCTAAATTGAAGGGATAATTTAACGGCTAATTGAAATTATTTTGACTTATTTTTATAACCTTCACAAAAATATTTATTTGTTTTACTTTTTTTGTAAAAATTATTTTTTTATTTTAATTCGTTTTTGATATAAAGTAAATATTTTATACTGTTGCTATTTTTATAATAAAAAATGAATAAAACGTTTAATTGAAGTTTGAATTAAGTTAATGAACTAGTCATAGAAATGTTGAATAATTTTTTACTTCATAAATATTGAGGTCCAACTATTTTTTGACAAATAACTATTGATATTTTTTAAACTATATTAAACTATTTTAGGATTTGGTACTGTTTAATTTTTTTCATTTGAATCAAGATAATTTTCTATAAAATTAAGTTATGGTCACACGTATTTGTTAATAGAAAAGTAGTTGAATGAGATATGATTATATCTAAAATAAAGTTCATACAAAAAACTACATTTCAAAACTTTAGTCTTAAGTTGTCCGTAATATTGGTTTTATGCATACTATTAAAATATTTTATATAGCTACTATTTTCTGGAAACTAAAATTTCATACATTGAGCATTCAAGAAAATTTTATTCATTTAAAACAAATTTTCATAGTTATTACAAACATATGATTCTTTAAATTTTCGATCGTCACGTCACAACTAAAATTAGCTACATTATAATGTATTTTAACTTAAACCTCTTTTACTACTATTACAATATATTTATTTGAGCAATGTTTATTTTGAAAACTCACTAGAAGAAAAAGGAAGCCTATATTTAGGTTCTTATTATTATCATTTTTTATTTATTTTTTGAATTTGAAAATTATCTAAAATTTAAACTTTACCAAAAATTCAACCATAAGATTAAAATTTAACTTGTTTTCTTTTTTAAATAATAAATAGTTTTAATTTAATTCTTCAAATACTATTTTCCATGATTGTTACATACCTTTTTAGAATTTTTATATAAACACTGACGAGCTCTTTGACCGAAACTTAGTTTGTATTATAAAATCTTGAAAGAATAAAATATATCTTGATTAAAAAAAATAATCTTGAAAAATTAAGAAAACATTCATGGGTTTTATTGTGGTCTGTGCTAGAAGTTGTCCAATTTATAATTTATAGATTAAAAACCCATATAATATAAACGAAATAGTCATTTGGATATTTTTTTATAATTCATTTAAACTATATTTTTAACAGTAAGCGCTGACAGTGGACAAGGTAAATACAGAAAATTTTTAGTTTACTGTATTTTTTAAATTACTTCTATACACAGGTGTCCAAAATTTTATTAATAGTAGAGCTTAAGTATTTTTTAATTAATACAGCTTTAAAGGAATTTCTGTAAAGCACAGCAAAACCTCCACCCATACTTAACCTATCATTTCAAATAATACTAAAATTAAAAAGACAAAATATGGCATTGTTTATTTTAAGAGTTCCGTTTGAAAAAAAATATGTTTCATGTAAAAATAACTCTCTAAAATAAAATTTTATTTTAATCGAATCTTTGTTAGTATATTCAATTCTTAAATGATTATTGTTACAATTATAAAAATAAAACTTATTACAATTATTACTAAAGTTAACAGATAAACTATTATGTTTAGAACTAGTTTAATACGTTAAATTACAGTTTTCTTATTAATCCCAGAGTTCCTTGGCATAGTAACAAAAGGGCTGAGTTGTTGATTCAATTCAATAACTGGGCCTAGCCTAAACTCATTTAGGGATTTGTGTACGAAGTTGTGGACTAATACTCCAAAAATTTTTTAAAACTTTAAATTATATCAATTTAAACACAGTTTAAAAAACACCACGGATACCTTTTTACGTCTTGTCCAAGACAAGGGCTCATTTAAAGGGCTAAATTGAAGGGATAATTTAAGGGCTAATTGAAATTATTTTGACTTATTTTTATAACCTTTATCTAAAATACCTTTAACTAAAA
Organism: Thalia democratica; assembly: GCF_965202585.1. Classification (NCBI taxonomy): domain Eukaryota; kingdom Metazoa; phylum Chordata; class Thaliacea; order Salpida; family Salpidae; genus Thalia; species Thalia democratica. The sequence continues at coordinate 50,922,247 of NC_139169.1, read as the reverse complement.
TATTGTTGAGCCAGTATACTGAGTAAGTTTAGCATCATTTGACATTTAATTTAATTTGTGTTACTTGCAAAATGTAAATATTTTGCGCTAGGAAAATAAAAAAAATATAAAGATTCCAGGAAAGTTACTGGTTTATTATTCATGAAGATTTTTATTTGTCCTCTGCACGACATCAGTACCAATGTAAATAAAAATCAACTTGATTCTTCAATAATTGCGAAGTCACGATGTAATTCTAGAACTTTGCCATCTACAACGATAAAAGAAAATTTACTGTTTTAAAAATTACAAAAGTTCTTATATGTCCGATACACGACTTTAGTAATTATCGAAGTAAGTAAAACGAAAATTAATTTGTTATTTCATGTGAATTAAAGTTTTTACTAATTTTACTAATAATTCTAGTAAGTTTTAAAGTTTTTACTCATTATAGGTCCAAACAATAATCTTATCTTTAATTTGAAAATAATAAATTAGTGAAAAAATACAACTGTTCATATTTTTTACTGTTGATCATAACTTTATTACAATCAGTATAAAAAAAAACGTTATTTAGTTTGTTTTTGTATTTTGTAGTAATCTTTATAGTTTTTAATAGTGATGTACCGGACCCGGATCCGGACTTTTTTTTCAAACTAGGATCCGGCCGGAACCGGATCCGGATAGTTTTTTCAAATTAGGATCCGGCCGGAATCGGGCCCGGATATTTTTTTCATATTGAGATCCGGCCGGATCCGGATATCAGACAAAAATGGCAATATCCGGCCGGATCCGGACCCGGATAGTGAGTCAAGTTGACAATTTTAGGTAATATTTACAAACAGTAGTGTACCGGACCCGCAATTTCGGCTCCGGCCGGACCCGGATCCAGATTTTTTTTTTAAATTAAGATCCGGCCGGACCCGGATCCGGATAGTTTTTTCAAATTAGAATCCGGCCGGAATCGGACCCGGATATTTTTTTCATATCGAGATCCGGCCGGATCCGGATATCAGACAAAAATGGCAATATCCGGCCGGATCCGGACCCGGATAGTGAGTCAAGTTGACAATTTTAGGTAATATTTACAAACAGTAGTGAACCGGACCCACAATTTTGGCTCCGGCCGGACCCGGATCCAGATTTTTTTTTTAAATTAAGATCCGGCCGGACCCGGATCCGGATAGTTTTTTTAAATTAGAATCCGGCCGGAACCGGATCCGGATTTTTTTTCATATTAAGATCCGGCCGGATCCGGACCCGGATAGTGAGTCAAGTTGACAATTTTAGGTAATATTTACAAACAGTAGTGAACCGGACCCACAATTTCGGCTCCGGCCGGACCCGGATCCAGATTTTTTTTTTAAATTAAGATCCGGCCGGACCCGGATCCGGATAGTTTTTTTAAATTAGAATCCGGCCGGAACCGGATCCGGATTTTTTTTTATATTAAGATCCGGCCGGATCCGGATATCAGACAAAAATGGCAATATCCGGCCGGATCCGGACCCGGATGGTGAGTCCGGTACATCACTAGTTTTTAATAACTTTTTCGGTTTTACAACTGGTTTTACTGCTTTTCTTTTACATATCAACTTTTTTTTATCGTAGGTAATACTTTAATCTCAATAAATTTGTTATATTAAAGGTAAAACATAAAAGTAAACATAGTTTTCTTAGTAAATTAGCAAAATTCGTTTAACAATATTCACAAGTACTGAAGAAATAAATAATTTTATAATAAAATGCTGTATAGAATTAAGTATAAGCTTGTAAAACAAAAAAGAATATTGTGATTACAGTTGTCATTATATTAATTCTTATACATATTAACTTTGTTATTATAGGTAATACTTTAATCTCAATAAGTTATTTAATGGTCCGAAGTTATGGACTAGTACTCCAAAAATTTATAAAATTGAAAAAAATCAATTTAAATACAGTTAAAAAAATTCTTGTTGAGCCAGTATACTGAGTACGTTCAGCATTCTTTGACATTTAATTTAATTTTTGTTACTTGCGGATATTGCTTAATTATGTTTAGTTGGTATTTGTCATATGTTTATCTTAGTACTTGTATTGTTAGTTTATAACAATTTGTGGTTGGCTAGTTTTGGTTTTTTATAAGAAAAAATAACTTGTATAGGTATGCGTGGTTTTATATTTGCTCTTTTCAAACTTGTTGTATATTGTTTGTTAGTTTTATATTCTAATAATAGTAATCATAATAAACTAAACTTTAATAATATCAAATTATTTTTTAATTATACAAAGTTAATAAGAGTACTAACTATGTTTCAATCTAACTAAATATAAACGAACTTACACCAAAAAACATTAAGTTAATAAAAGCAATGCTATAATCATTGTATAAATCATTTATAATTTGTATAAAAAGGGTAGGTTTTTTTATTAAAATACACATAGCCTCCATTATAACTAAATCAAAAATGTTAAAACAACTTTTAAATATTTTAAACCTACCCAAATCAGATATTTTTGCACAACTTTGATAATTCACTAAGTAATCAGCAATGGCAGATGTTTTTACCGCATTGATATCTTTAACAGACTTTTTTTCTTTCTTAGATGATCTGAAAAAACTTAGTAACACAAGCAGGTATATGTTCCTTAACTATTTTCTCTAGCTGTCTTGTTGTTAGAGAGATATAACTATTGTCACAACAGCAATTAATTTGGAATATAACCATGCTTTTATGGTACTTGGGCAGTGGTTCTCAACCTTTTTGATGCCCCACACCCCTAAAATTTTTTAATTGGTTCTTGCAACCCATGCAGTACATGTAAAGGGCATAATAACTATAAAAAACTTAGTATAGAGTTTGAAGACTTAGTTAAAATTATGCAATTAAACCAGTGGTCGTCATGCTAAACGAAGTCTATGCACCCCAATTTACAACTTTCTTAATGTCTAGTGCATGTTTTGAAATTACCTTTAAAAACACTTTTTTTTTTGTTTTTCATCCATTTTATGTGATCATAATTACTTGTAAGCTTTAAGAGCGACAGTTATGTTTTGTTTACTAAAATAAATTTCGACCCTTAGTCGCCTAAATTACAGAAAAATATCCTTATTTATCAAACGAAATCGAAAAGTAACCTGCAACCCCAAGGAGTTCGAGCACCCCTGGTTGGGAAACCTTGCTCTACAGCCTCTCAATCAGAAGTCTGTGGATAAACTTCACTTGGTCAAGTTGATTGATCAGTACCCGAAATCCTGACTACTCACGGTACACAATTTGTCGATTTATGAGTCTGGTTTTGCAGCATGAGCGCTGGACATGGCTTCTCAACAACCTCTCTATTAGAAGTCTTATGAGAAACTACACATGGTAAAGTTGATGGATCAGCATCCGTCACCCTGATTAACCACAGTACACGAGTTGTGAAGCTGGATTCACACCATGAACATTTGACATAGTTTCGCCACAACCACTTAATCAGAAATATAAGGAGAAACTACACTTGGTCAAGTTGATGGATCAGTACCCGTCGCCCCGATTACTTACAGTACAAAAGTTGTCGAGCTATGAATTTGGTTTCATACTCTGGACACTGGAGATGGTTTCTCCATGAGTACTAAATCAGTAGTTTAATTTACAATTTTCTCATAATGTTTAGTGTAAGTTTCAAAATTACCTTTAAAAAACTTAAGACCTTTTTTTGTTCTTCATCCATTTTATATGATATTAATTGCTTGAAAGCTTTAAAAATCGATAGTTATGTTTTGTTTAGTAAAATAAATTTTGGCTTACAGTCGCCTAAGTTAAAGAAAAATCTACTTATTTATCAAACTAACTTGAAAAGCCATCTCGCAACCCTGGAATACAGCTTCGCACCACAAAGGGGTGCGAGCACCCCTGGTTGGGAAACCATGTACTTCGGTATCTGGTATTTGCCTTCAATTGACATTTAAGATCAAGTTTATCTTTTTTTTTTGTTTTTTTAAGTAATTTCATAACCTTTTTTTTTTCTTGCTGTAGAGCATGGGCCGGCAAATGGCAGCCCGCAAAAGGTAAATCTGCGACCCTCGAGCACGTTTTTTTTGAACGAAATGCGGCCCGCGAGCATGAAAATGTTGCCCGTTAATCAAAAATATATTTTAAGTTAATTTTTTCTCGGTAATTTGATTAATATCGGTTTAAGTCCTTGTATAGCATTGTGAAACAATTAAAAGATTTTACTGCTTTAGCTTAAAAATATGAAAAAGACAGATTAGCATTTGATTAATGTTTTTTTCTCAGCTTCATAATAACTTTCTTTTTACAATATCAACTTATGATCTGAAAAAATTGTGTCAAAAGTACTTGTACTCAGTAAGTTATTTATATGATACATTTTTAATGAATAAACTAAATACATATGTTTTCCATTTGTACAAAAGTAATGCACAGTAATTAACTAAATCTAATTTCCTTACAATTTGCATATTTTGTTTAACATATAGTTTATATCTAAATTTCTCTTGAAGATATTTTAGTAATATATGTTATATTTAAAAGTACATATAAACATTGAAAATAACATTATAATAATAAATAAGGTTTGTTTTGGATTTGACACATTTTTATTATTTTAAAAGTTTACTGTGCACTTTAAACTAATTCTTATGCTCACCAATGTACAGAGATGCTAATTTCTAAAGCACTTTTTTTAAAGTTACATTAAGTTTAGTTTAAACATAGTTTTCTATTTTAATTTTTTCTACATACAGTATAAAAATGTGTATAGACATATCCTAAACAAAATTATAATATTTTTTGTTATATATACTTTTTAATTTTTCAAAGAAAACTTTTTGGCAAATTAAGTTAATTTCTTTGCGTTGCATACTAATATACACATATGCTGTTTTTAGAAACTAATTATTTACCTTAATTAATTACTACATAATTTTAATTAATTACTATATAACTTACTAGTTATTATTGTTAATCAAAGTAGTTCAAGTTTAAGCAAATAAACAACTTAACATTGCCACACTTTCAGACTAAGCCAGGCTAGTTTAAAGATTTTTCAAATCTAATGTCAATTTGTGCATTTTTTCAGTTTTAGGCACAAATAGCTTTTTTATTCTAAAATATCAGGTTAGTTTTAGTCACTCAGGCTAGCTTCTTTGCTTTGAAGAGTGGCAAAGTAAACTTACGATGTATGTTTTTTTTTTTAATTTACAGTTTTGGTTTTAATTGTAAAATATGTTGACTTTTAAGTCTTGAAGCTGCTATAACTTGAAATATTTTTTATATTGTTGTAGACATATAAGTGTGAACAATCAGTGCCAAAAAACCTTAAATTCTGGAAAAACTTTGAGTTTGAAAATTTTGGTATAAAAGATATAGAAAAACCTGGAGTTTTAAACGAATTTTCACATGTAAAGTAATTAAACTTCGATTTTACACAAAAAATCTATCATATAACTTTTTTTTGTTATCACCAATTTTTTTATTAAAAAACACACTTAAAATTGCTTAACAGTATCTATTTAATGTTGGTATACTATTTTAGACAGTTTTTTTTACCTTAAATTTAATTTTATATAAAATAGACCCAAAAACTTGTACTTTCAAAAAACTTAAAAAATTCAGAAAACCTCGAAAAAATTTCTTAGAAACCTTTGGCAGCCCTGGAACTGTTTACATTATTTCTAAGGGTAAAAAATGGCTCAAATATTATTAAATGTTAAAAATTGCACAAATTTATTTGACATACTTATGTTTAGACAACATAGGAGAAACATTTTTTTACAAAGTAAGTAATAATGGTAGTTTTAAATATAATGACCAACTGTTATAGTTTTTTTTTATCTCTAACACTCCTTGTAGGTAATCAGGTCTATATGGTTTCGCGGTAAAATTTTAATTTATTGTTTGTAATACCTTAAACATAAATTATCATAGTCATTATTTAAATGCACAGTAATTAACTTAAATGTAATTTCTTTACAACTTAGGTATTTTGTTTAACATGCAGTTTATACCTAAGTTTCTCTTATAGATGTTTTATCTCTATATGTTGTATTTGAGTGTACATAAAAACATTAAAACAACATGATAATAAGAAATAAGGTTTGTTTTGGTTTAGAAACGTTTTGATTGCTTTAAAAGTTTTATGTGCACTTTAAATTAATTCCTATGGACACCAATGTACAGAGATGCTCATTTTTAGTCCTATTTTTTTATTAAATACTTAAGTTAGCAAAAACATCTCTAATAAATATTCTTAGATGAGTAATATTCCTTGTATCAGTGCTTTTATTTTAACAGATCGATTAAAGTCCTAATTTGATTTATGCGGCTTTATAACTTTCAGATATTTACTAAACAAGACTTAATGTTGTCATTGTAGAAATAAACAAAAAAACGTTTACTACCGTCTACACATATTCTTTAAAAAGTTTCAAATTCTACACGGTTTCGCCTTTTTAGTTATTACTTTTGCCACTTTAAAACTAGCCTTGAAATTTTTTCTGATCAGTCAGTCTGTAATTACAGAAGATAATCAGGTGCTTTGTTGAAACTGACTTAAGAGTTGGGATTGAGAGTTTCCGTTGGATGATGGCTGGTTAAGCTGCCATGGACTGGCAGAGGAACATAGTGGGGCAGCTTCGGCATGCTTAATAAGAGGTTTTCTGTTCCCATCCTCATGACCCCTCATTGTGTTGAAGATAGAAAATCGTATTTTTTTAGTAACGGAGAACATCTGTTTTGGTCGTAAGTGTGCGCTGGTTATAACCTTCCCCGAAATACCCCTGGCTCAGTTGTGTTCATAGTTACGGAGATGTACCCTTCTGTGTGGGATGTTTTCATGACATTTTTGTTTGTAAGGGTATCTTTTTTAGTGCTTGAAACCAGGGGCGTAGCGTAGGGAGGGACACTGGCGCATGCGTGCCACCCAAAAAAAAACAAAAGAAGTAAAAAAAAAAGAATGTAATATCTTTATCCTTTATTGTTTATATTTTCTGCCTATTTTGCCTTTTTTCAACTACGTTTTTCTAGTATTCAAAAAGTTTAACGAAATTTTGAATACCAATTAGTGACAAGTTAGGAAAATTACCCAATATACTGATTCGGTGCGCACAGATATTGATGAAAAACTCCATATGGAAAAGTTTTATAACTTCATTAACTTCATAAAACTTTAGACTCTAAAACAGTGGTTCCCAACCTTTTTGATGCCCCGCACCCCTAAAGTCTGTTAATTTGATCTCGCACCCCTAACACTATATGCTATAATTATTTATTAATAATTTGTTTATAAAACTATTGATTTTATTAACTAATAATATGTTTTTAAATTTTTATGGTAGTCTATTACATTAACAAAAATAAAAGACTTTGAAATTTAATAAAATATTATACTATATTCGAACAAGTTTTGTTTATTTTTTATAAGGGAGAAAACAATAGAACTCACTCTTCCCTCTGCAACGATAAACGTTTTCTGAAGGTCAAGCAAGTGAGTTTCGAGCTCATCACTTGAAATTTTACATGCTCCTTTTTAAACTAACTAAAAAAATAAATTACTTTTCAATTAAACAAAAAACAAAAATCTATCTTTATAAAAAGCAAATATGTTTTCATTTAACATTAACAAAATACTAAACTAATCTTTTATATATTTAATAGAAAAATCCTAAATAACACGTCGTTATACTCACAAGGTATTTAACAAACTTCTATTCATACAATATTATTTTGAAAAGATTAAGAACTTAACTTTAAACCTACTCTAAAGTTAATGACTTTTTTGTTCCTGTTTGTTGCACAAAACTTTCTGAAAATGTGGCATTTTGTTGCTGATTGCAATTCGCATGTCTGCCTGTGCATTCAAGCGGTTTCTTGATTTAGTTTTTATTGACAAAAGAGAACTAAATCCAGACTCGTACAAGTAAGTCGTCGCGAATGGAATGAGAGTACTTAGTGCTTTTTCACCAAGTTTTGGAAACATATTCATTGAACAACACCAATATTGTTCAAGAGTTATTCTTTTAAACTGCATTTCAAGAAAACGGTTCATGCATAATTCTCAAGCTATTTCTGGCAGTAACTCAAGCTTTTTTGAAGCTTATTTTCCCAGAACATCTTCTGTCATTTGTAAAACACCTGGCTTTATCACCTCTTCAGCAACTGTATGAGGCTTTTTGGATTTAGCTACGTTTTACGCCTCATGGTAAGAAGCCAAAAAAAGAGGTTTGTCAGTAGATCCAAAACCGAACTTAAATCTTTAATTCGACTTTCAATAACATTATTAGATAGCGAGCGGCACTAACTAAAGCTTTTTTGAAACTTCTTTTCCCAGAACATCTTCTGTCATTTGTAACACACATGGCTTTATCAACTCTTCAGCAATTGTATGAGGTTTTTTTGATTTAGCTACGTTATACGCCAAATCGTAAGAAACTATTAGCAGCTAGGAGGTTTCAAAATAATAGAGATTTGAGTTAAGATTTTAAAAAGTTAAAAGATATTTAGTCTTAAATTGAAAAAATATTTGTATAAAAGCAAATAAAAAAAGAAAGTTTGTATGCTTACTAGATAAATAGAAAAAAATTAGATTGAAAAAGGTAAACGGTTTAAGTTCAAAAAAGGAATGAATAGAAATAAAGATAATGCATTGAATACTTTTGCTGATCTATAAAAATTGGTTTCACAAAAGCTAAAAACAAGTTTTCTTAAATAGTATAATATACAGTAATTAATGTGAACTTCACAATTTACTGATGTTAAATCTTTAAGCTCTACTTTCTGCACAACTAAGCTTAATAAAAGATTACATTATAAATGAAATAGACTTAATAGAATCTGTTCTTAACAGCTAATAAAAAACCTGCTGGAAATACTAATTTTTATCTACGTATTTCTATTAAAATAGATGCTAGCTCATAAACTGTTTTAAACAACTAATGGCCAGTTAAAAAAACTAAATATTTAAAGAATAGATGATTAAAACTCACAGGTGTAAAACTCTAATAAAGCTTTACTGCAATGTTAATTCTAAACTAACAGCTATTAAATGAAATTAGTAAAATGAATTTACTTCTAGAAAAGCGCTCTTGCTCTATGACGTATTAATAAAATTAATTTAATCAGAAAATTAGCGCCATTTTCTTTTCATAACAAAATGTACTTTTTAACTTTATAAACTTTAACAGAGAGTGATAATCTCCTTATTTATCATACAAAAATGAAAAGCTATCTCGCACCCCCAAGGGGTGCGAGCACCCCTGGTTGGGAACCCCTGCTCTAAAAGTACGCAACTAATTAGTGCACCGCTGTAGTATAATCTTATGGCAGATTTTTCTACAAAAAGTTTAAAAAAATACGTCACGGTTAAAAGAAAATTAAAAAATTTTACAATTTTTTTTTATGCTACAATAAATGTTAAGGCTACTGCTAGTTTTCTGAACTTTATTTTTGTAAACATACAAGAAAAAGCGTGTCGGCCTATGAGAAATAAACTTTGTTTGTAATTTTTTTTTAAACAAATACAATCAGATGAATTAAATTTAAAACGTACACTTTTAACTATTTTACTAAGTTGTAATAAACTGTAAAAACAGTTATAAAGTTGGTCTATTTTAACCATTGTGTAACTTTATTTAAATTATGTGCAATGAGGTGTTGTTATCACTGTTGTATTGTATATTAAAGAGATTGATAATTTTTTCGTAAATAAAACAGATACTTTCCTTTTATTGAATATATTTATTTTCAAAGATATAAAGTTTACTGTATGTAGTAAGTTTACATTTGAGCAATCATAAGTAATTCTAATGAAATTTATACTTTTTTCTAGTTGTTTAATTTTGTAATATATAAGTATTTATTAAAACAGTTACTTTGAACTTATTTTACTTAATGAATTTGTTTAATTTATATTACCTATAAAAGGATCTTTTTATAGCTAACTATAAAAGTTTTATTTAAGGGGATTTTTTTAGAAAAAAAGTTTTTGCATCCCCTAACTAAAGTACCACGCTACGCCACTGCTTGAAACACTGAGGTTCGTATGTAAAATTTTTAGCATTTTCAAAGACTCTCTGCTCTTTAAAATTACATATTGCCTCAGCGCGCCTTAAAAACTCATCATATCTTACGCTAAATTATCCCTGATTTAAAAAAAGTTATCGGGAGCATGAGTATACATAAAGTACTTGACCCTGTCCTCCTTATTTGCTTTTGCCTACTGTTTAGCAAGTAAATGGAGTGTTTGAAATTTTACTGGCCTCTCCTAGGAAGGATTTGCACCTAAAATGCGAAGTAATTTACTACCTTTCTTTTCAATAAATTAAAAAAGGTTATTCTATGTCCATTGGTCCAATCGTCATGCGCTTCACCAAAACTTATTATGTCGCTCCGCGGCCAGATTCTTTGAAGAATTTCAAATTTCTCACTGTCGGTTGTGATCCCATACGCCGTACATCTGTCTTCGAAAAAAAAGTAATTCTACAACCGGATCACATACGGCATCAATTTTGTGGATGAGCTTACAATTTTCTAGAGTTATATTTAAAAAAATAATTTGTGAGTTGATGGTCGTTTCGCCAAACAATAAGTCTGAATCAGTCAACAGACAATTATTTTTTGGTCGTTAACACTTTTTTGGATATTTATTCGTTTTACTTAATATATACCAATTGGACAATGTAAAAATAGCTAAAATAATAACAACAGGTAGTACAACAACAAAAGTTTAATTTAAAAGTTCAATCAAAAGTTTAAAAATACGTATAAAAATAAAAGTTCAGAGAGATAACTAATTAAAATATTTATAACTTTTCTTTTTAAAATGCTAACAAAATTGATAAAACTAATAAAAGTCAACTGCTTATCTGATACAAGCTTGAGTTTTAGAGAAGCCTCAATCTTCAAAAACTAGAAGAGTTTAACAATCTTCCAAGTTACACGTTGTCATCTGCTTGTTGCTTTAGCCAAACTCCAGTATTTTTACAGAAATTTGGTTGCTATGCAATGTTCATAACAACTCAAACCTCGAATTTTAAACATTGTTTCCTATGCTCTATTTTAAATAAGTGTAAACACTATTTATAAATCAGGGACAGTTAGCGAATCCCATTATACATGCATTATTTTAAAGTTTTATTCAATTATTATTTTTCAAATAAATTACATAAACCTGAAGAATTTGTTAGGTTTTTATTTTCTTTAAGTAACGATATATATAGTTAGTACTAAAAATATAAATATATTGCTTCGAACCTTTAGTACAGTGGTCGTTAAGGTGTACACAAAATTTTTTTTTGGGGTGCACGAAATTTTTAGGGTACACGAAACTCATTTAGGGGTTCACAAAATTTTGAGATCACAAAAAACATATATAGAGTTAGATTAAGTATGTAGTTAGTATTCAATAGAGTATTTAAATAATACTGAACTGGGGATTTTGTAGTAATTGCGGAGAAGTGTTCAATTAATAAGTATGTAAGACAAAGCCATATAAGTAAAATATCATTGTGAAAATAAGGTAAAACAAATAAAGAGGTCAATTAAAAGAGGATCAAATAAAAAGTTTCAGTTTCAGTTGTTAAATGGTTTGCATGTAAATACAAACTAAGTTATGACTTTTAAGGAGAAATGCACTAATAAAAGTGTTTACTTAGTCCCACCACTAGCGGCGCTTATTAAAATTAGATCTTGGGGTGCACCGATTTTATTTTTTGCAGCTTGGTGTAAACAGAATTTGATTAGCTTGACGACCACTGCTTTAGTAAATAGTTAATGTTGATTTATACTAACATGTTATATATACGCAGCTAATTTTACATTGCTAGAAGTTTTTTGATAAACTTGAATTTAAACTTAAAAGGCTATAAAAATATATTTAGTTTATTTATGAGTTTTATCATTATTTATAGCTACAAAATAATTTTGATACATAAAAAACTACTTTAATTTGAATATAAGTTTCATAAGTTCGCAATAAAAACCACAATTAATAACTAAGACGTTTTAGAATTTGAAGAGTTTTACTCTTTAAGAACAATTTTTTTTTTTTTTAAATTAATTAGGTTAAGGGAAGAAAAAGTTAGTAGTTAAATGACATTTTTATATGCCTAAAATTATTTTCAATAGAAAGTTTACGTGATAAAATTCAAAACTTCTCAAGCTTTAACTTTTAAATCGCGTAAGATAAACTCAAAACTTGATAAAAACGTTTGAACTGTTAGATAAGATCGCCTATTAAATGAAAAATTGAGTCAAAACTTGTTTTAACACTCTTAAATTTTTCCTAGTATTCATTTAGCCTAAAATTTATAAGTTAATTAAAAATAGAACTAGTTTAAAACCTTGTATTTCTTAACTTGAATAAAAATACAGCTTTTTTTCCGCAAAACCAACTATATCACTAAAAATAATTTAACTGATTCAAATACTAATTTACATTATATTTAGAAATTTTGTATAAGTTAAAATTGTTATAACTATTTTCGGAACAAATAAAATGGTAAAAAGGAAACCTCATAGTGATTTAATCCATCCGGTAAATCTTTATCGATACAGCTTTAGCTAAAAATTGTAAACTAACTTTACTTTAATTAAGTTATATATTTATTTTGCAGTATTATACTTTTACAACACTTTTTATTTGCTTCAGTTAAAAAAGTATAAATAGTTCATACCTAATTTATTTAAATTTTCATTAGAGCATAATGGAAATCAAATTCATAATTTTATGTTTTGTTGTACTTTTTGTCAAACTGCATACAGCTGAAGAGATTACAAATGGTAAAATTTATTTTTTTTGTACTTTGATAGATTTCTTTAATTCTTAAATTTAATTAATTTTGGTTTGTATACGCTAAATAATGAAAAACACTATTTTATTTTCTAATGAATAATAAGTATTCAACAAGTATTTGGTTATTAACCTTTTGTTTCAAAATTAGAAAGAAAATATATGTTTTTTAGAAGTTTTTTTGTTGTAGTTATTGTTCTACTAAATATTTAACTAAAGTTCGTTCTGGTTGTAGGTTTAAAGAAACTTTTAAGACTTTTTAAACTTTGGTTATAAAAACACAATTTCTTTGTAAAGTGAAAGTTGAACAAAAAACATATGCTTACATTAAGTTGAAATAACTAAAATAAATTAATTAAAGATATAACTGCAGTATTGTCTTCGATATGGTACAGATTTTAAGAAGTACGCACTAAATATAGATCAACTTTTTTTATTAAATAAATGAAGTTATACGAACAAAATGGTTCTAGTATTGTTAATAAAAATTATAATGAAATTAATTTTTGAAAAAATCATGCAAAGTCATTAGACGCTTGTAGCTAGTTATCATTATTAAGATGAACTTTAATTTTCGAAACAAATTTGTCTTGAAAATGTTACCCAAAGAAGTTACACAGACTATTGTTTTTAACAATAACATGTCGTTATAAGTGCAAAAGTTAGTAGTTTTTAATTTAGTTTTGCGTTTTGTGTGACCTGTCAGCGTATTCTTTGCGTTTATTCTGGCTCCATCTGTAGTTTTTATCGTGTTTTTTTCTTTTATTTTGCTTTAAATTAATAAAACGACTATTGATTAGCTAGATGATTTTTCTCACATTCGTTAACATTACTAAAATGTGCTTTTAGCATTTTCAATTTTAATACTTTTTATAAAAAGTTGTTTCAAATAACTATGCTAAAATCAATTAGAAAAAGCAAAACTATAAGATAAGTAAACTCGTTTAGTCATTTTGATTTAGTTTTAAAAATAAACTCGTATTTCTGTTATAAATAATTGAATGTTAGCAGGTATTCGATATGAAAAGGTTTAACTTTGTTCATAAAATTGTAAGGTACGCATATCTTGGTTTAAACTAAATACCTTATCGAAGTTCTTTTGGTCCTTTGTTATATTTTTTAATCACACTAAAATCTAACACGTGTATAAACTCAAAAGTAGTGTAACTAACTAAATAGTTTTATCTTGGTGTAAATAAATGTAACAAAAAAACGTATTTGGTTTGAAGCGTCAAACAAATTTAAAGGAGAGATACTTTATTTTTTATTTTCTTTTAACACAACTGATAATAAAACTTAAGTATTGGAAACTTTATTTCTAAATGATAAGAACAATTTAGATTAAATAAACCCAAACGAAGCAAGTTTTTGGAATACAATAATTTAAATTTTAAGTACTTTTTTTGTTTAAAAAATAATGTTTCTCTATGCTAAACTTTTACAAATTCTATGGAATTTTTAATGGACAACCAGTTCATCAGTTTAACAATTTTCAATTAATACTTCACAGAGCTACTTTAATAATTAAGCACTGAGGAGCATAGCATTTTGAATAAATATAAGTACTTAAAGATTGTATTTATCTTTAAAGTGTTCAATAAATAGGCTTATTTAAAACACTAGTTAGTATTTATTAAATAGGTTTAAAGATATAAGTCGATTTTAGTTTTAAGAAAACGAATTTATAGTATAACATATGATTTATATAAAATAAACAATTAAAAGTTATAATACTTTTAAAGATTAAGACTTTTATATATTAATAAACATTAGAAAAAATCAAAAAATTAATTTCAAAATATGTTACTATTTTAAAGTTGATTGTTTAAATAAAGTATTAGTTATTCATCCTTATCAACAACTAACAATTTTATAAGTAGTTAAAGTTATTAGTTAAGTAACGATTTTTCCTTACTTTAGATTCAACAAGGATTGTGATATACACAAAAACTTGCACAACAGTTTATGATTTAGCGGAAAGATTAAAATGTGAAAGCGATCTTAAAAAAACTTATCATACCCTTTTGGAAAGTGAAAATAAAGTTTCAGGTAAATAATATAAAAACTTTTGCTGCTATATAGCTAATGAAAGCAAAGAAAACCTCAGCAAAAAAAACTAAGTTTAAGGTTTTCGATAAAAAGGAATACTTTTTTTTGTTTTTATAAATTGTGGTTTTCTTTTTATTTTAAAGACTAGCTGTCTATTTTATATTTTTTTAATTGGGTAGCTTAGACATTTGTAAAAAATTACGAAATGTAAAATTAATGATAACAGTATCATAGAAAATTATAAAAAACAAGATAATAAGTATTTGCAACAACTATATAGTTCCTAACGTCTGTAACTCGACTCAAAATTCTGGGTGTTTTGCTGACTCAAATGGAAAAATTGATTGTACTCAAAATACAACAGAGGTTGTTTGTAAATGTCCTGTTGGATATATTGACATTGGCTCACCTACAAATGTTTCTGGTATATTATGTCAAGGTAAACATTAAGAAAATATACTAAATTCAAAACTAAATGAAAATAATCGTCCCTCAGTATAAGAGGTAAAGTTAACATCTATTATCAATAACTTTTACTTGATAAAAAGCATAACTTTTAGCAATCGTATAGAAACTTGTCATATATATTTTTTAAATCTTTTAGGAACACTTTATTGAATAATAACACTTTTTGGTGACTCAAAAAAGTCATCACTTGAAACTAAAAAAAAATTTTTTTAATTGATCTTATTGTTACATTTTTCAAACAAATATTAGGTTATGTATATTCAACAAATTTAACAGTTGAGAAGCGATTTGACACTGAATAAAGTAACTAATAGGTAATATATATATATCCTTATATGATTAGTAGTTTTTTTTAGCGCAAAAAACTTTTTAGTAAAAACTTAAAATTTTTGATTTGTCTACTACATAGGATGAAACTAACTAAGCTGAACTTTTGTGTCAAAAAAATGTTAGTTGATTGTAGAAGATGACTTATTTTCTTTGTGTCATCCTACATATCTCAACTTAAATATACGATAGCTTATTTACTTAGTACTATACCTTTTACTTATACTACTACTATACTTAGTACTATATAATTTATAAACTCAGTAGTTATATTTTTACAAAAAAAAAAAATTAAAATAAACATTGCAAGTTATCTAAGCTTAAATAATTTAACTTATATGGGTCTGAACTTTAAAAAGTTAACTTTCCTAAAGCAAAAAGTATGTCAAAAATGTAAAAATTGACATCATAGCAAACTAGGAACGGGTCACTTTTGCACGAGTGTCACTTTTGCACGAAGGGACACTTTTGCACGGCTAAAACTTGTTTAGTAATGCGGCGTAATTTTATCCAAAATTCTGTATAACTTACAGTTAGAACAAAAAATCTTCATTACTTGAAAAATAAATAGTTTGTAAATTATTTTAACACCATTTTAAAATAAAACTTGTGTTTTTTTTTAAATTTTCGCTTGGATTTGCTGTTTGAATCGCTATCATCTACAATTGTATTATGTTTAATCTAACTCTCGTAACGTTTGAACTTTACTTGAGTTTAGGTTGTTTGATTAATGTTAAATCTTTATTAGCTTTAGAAGATCTATAAACATATAGTTGAAAATAATTTTCAATAATCTCTGTTTTCTAAGGTGTAACTATAGAGCACTAAAAAATTATTAATTCAATATAAAAATGTTACAATTATAAAGAAAGTTGCTTAGAATTTTTATTTATTAATTAAAAGTCAGTAAAAAACTAAAGATTTAAACTTATACCTAAATAATTAAATAGACATTGATGAGTGTTTAGAAGGAACTGATAAATGTGCTTCTCACGGAAGCAAGTGTACAAACACTCTAGGTTCGTACAAATGTAGCTGTTTGGAAAATTACTTTGGTAATGGAAAAGAATGTGATGCAGTAGATGGCTGTGTTACACAAAAGTCCTGTCCGGTTAATTCAAAGTGCGAAAATATTGACAGTTGGTAAAACTTTTTAAATAATTGAAAATAAAAGCTTATGTAAAATTTCGAAAATTATAAAAACATTGTTTCTATAGTTCCAAAAACTAGTCATTCTAATCGTTTTTTAATATACCAAAAGTATTTTACTTCATGTTTGTGAAGAATTTTTTTTTAAACTAAATTTTAGAAGTATCGCGTATTATTACTCAGTACTTTGTATACAAAAGCAGTTAAAAATGTTAATTTAATATTATTTTCATAAAATAGAATATCGAGGGTGCTTTAAACAAGTTGTTGGAAACCAAAAAGTAGTAAATATAAAAGAAATGAACGCTGACGATTGCATTAAACACTGCAGAAAAAATAGTTTCGAACTAGCTTTTGTAAAAGTAAGACTATATAAAGCTATTAGTTGTTTTCATTAATGTTTTATAAATAACTTTAAACTATAACTTATCGACTCTGATCAATTAAATATCAATAAAAACTACATGTTTAAAAGTTTTTCAATATTATTTTTAAATTTAAGGCACTTGTTTTAGTTGAAACAAGCGTCTTGAATAAAAAAATGAGAGTTATAAAAATGGTTTCTAATTATTGAAATCTAATTACAATAACAAATAATGTAAAAACTTCAAGGCCACAGAGGTTATCGTATACTTAAAAAAAAATTAACTTGCACTGTGTTTGCAACCGTAAAAACAAAAAAATAAGTAGTATTTTAATTAAAAAACTATTGATTATAAAGCCAACATTTTAGCGCACTTAGTACTTAAAGTTAAACAAAACATTCCACTTGAACGAAAATTATGCCAATTGGCGTGAGGCGATTTGATAGGTTTTTGATCAGTTCAATCTTTGATGTCTTCGAATCGATAATTTTCTTCGAACATTTATACTCAAATAAATATCTATTAAAATCTACTTTATCATAGAGCTATTTTATTGTTTTTTTAATAGTTTAATAAACATATGTTATAGATTTTTTGAATATGTTCATTTAGTGTTTGTATATATTTTATTTGTATAAATATTAGATAAATATTCAAAAATATAAATTTAAGCGTTTGCACAAAAGATCCGAGCGAAACAAGTTCACTGGAATATATAATAACAATAAATTAAACAGTATTCTTTCGTTATTACACTAACACATGTTTCTGTGTCTTAACGGGTTAACACAATTCAAGGGAGCTTTCTAGAAAAATTCTATAAGGAAAAGAGGTATATGTATGTGTGTTTATAAAAAAATAATAATATAGATTATTGTAGATATATGGTTAGTGATAGTTATTATGCATTTTACCGATCGACCGATTAGAATTGTTACTTATACTTACGCGGACCTGGATATTAACTGACTTAACGCGTTATAAAAATATCGGTGACGATTACTTAAATGTTTAGAATTGATTTACCTAAATAACTTAGACAACCATTTAAGCTTAGCCTAATTTAGTAGTAAGATTGCTAGAATGCTTAATTACTTATATATAGAAATCGAGTCTCTGAACAAAAAGGTGTATTATAATGAATAGAAACACGACTAAACAAAATATAGCAAACTGTACAAATAAACTACTTTAATTCAAAAGTTCATATAAAAAACAGTCGCCACCGTACAAGTGTACGATGGGAGCTTAACACTTTGCAAGAAATAGAAGTGTTATTAATTAAGACACTGATAATTAACTTACACTACAAACTAAATAATTTATCCTTTATGTTTGGAAAAAGTAATGCGGCAATTTAGTTTAAAATATTTTTTTTGCAATTATATAAAAATGATAATTAATCTATTGTAAATGAAAAGTAGTAAAACAACAAACATTAATTACTGAATTAATTAACTAATCAATAGTTAAGGTAATTAAAGCTATAGAAACTTGGGATAATATATATTTATAAAATGTTTTTAATGGTTAAATGTAAATTATAACAAAAGTAAAGTTAGATACTACTTAAAATACGAAATTGAAGTTAAATTTTAAAAACTAAAATCGTTATTAAGCTTTCAAAGCCCTGACCAATAATTAAACTACAGCGCATAAAAACATAAAAACACTAATACATAAAAACACCGCAACTTAAACTCTATATATATATTTTTGTATATTTAAAACATCTGTTTAAGAAGTTTTTAATTTTGATACCCGACTGCTCTTTTCTAAAGCATTAGTTAATTATCTTACTTAATACGTAATATATATGCAGTTTAAGTTGTGGAGTTTTAATGTATGGCGCTATAATTTAATTATTGGTCAGGGCTTTAAAAGCTTAATAACAATTTTATTTTTTTATGCTTAGTTTTTCAAATTTTAACTTCAATTTGTTATTTTAAGCAGTATCTAACTTTACTTTTGTTTAAAACTTTATATTTCACGATTACAAACATTTTATAAATATATATTGTCCCAAGTTTCTATAGCTTTAATTGTATTAACTATTGATTAGTTAGTTAATTCAGTAATTAATGTTTGTTGTTTTACTCCTTTTTATTTGCAATAGATTACTTATCACTTTAATATAGTTGCAAAAAAAATCTTTTAAATTAGTGCCCACTACTTTTTCCAAACTTAAAGAATAAATTATCTAGTTTGTAGTGTAAGTTAATGGACTTGTTTTAAATGTTAATATACAAAAGCGTTATATGGTGACGTAACTATTATAAGTATTTTTGAGTTATTAGTAACGATTGTATTTTGAATCAGTTAGTTATGTTAGTTGCTTTATATTATGATTTGTTATTTTATTTTGTACTTTTACTAAAAACTATCTAATTTACTCTTAATAATTACAAATATAATATAATTTTATAACATTCGGATTTAACATTATGTTTTGTATCTTTACAGTAGTCTGTATTGTTTATTTTTATTTTTAATAAACACACAGAAATATGTGTCAGTGTAATAAAGAAGGAATACTGTTCAACTTGTTATTATTATATATTAAATATGCATTTTTCGCATATTTTTCTCTTGAAGCTATAGTAAACTTTCTGAATGTTATAGTACTCTGAGCTTAAGATTGAGATATATATGTATCTGTTTTTTAAAATCTTGAGATTTAGTAGATTGAAAAAGACATTGGCAGAGTATGACCTTTTTCAATAGATAGTTTTTATTCAGTTAAAGACAACATATACTTCGAAAATACTATACAAAACCTATCTTAAAAACTTTAAATTTCATATATAATGTTTACTAAATACCTAAATGTCTAAAAAACCAAAGTAGTTAAAATAAAAATTAAACTTGCCTTATTTACAATTTTAAAACAAACATACTTTTAATACTAAAAAATACAGAGAAAAACATTTTGTAAGACACACTTTTTAAGGTTTGACAATTTTTGTCATATTAGAAATTTTTTCCTTTAGTTTAAAAACTTCAATAAGTACAACCTTAGACTACATTACTGTTTAAATATTAGTAATGGTTTACAAATATTAATTTAAAAAGTTTTCCTAATTGCAATCTTTAGTAATTTTTCTCAGAAGTATAAAAACTTACTAAAAGTGTATATACTTTTTTATAATTTTTAAGCAAGTAGACTCAAATTTTCAGGGAACATTTCTTATATAATGTAAATTTTTTAATAATAAATTTTATAAATTAAAGCATTAGATAAAATTTAAAAAATTATATTAGTTAAAAAAAGTATAACCAATCAGTGATATCAAACGAATCTTGTTTTTAAACTTGCTTTGTATAGATTGTAAGTATTTCATTAAAGTATTCATGTTCTTATTTTTAAAATCTTTATTCAAACTAAAATTTTAATTAGGAACTTCTAAAATATCAAAAAGTTTAGTTTTTAAAATATTTTTTCTATATCTAATAAGTTTTAAACTAAATAAATATGTAGTATACTTTTCGATATTTATAACATTAAAAAAAAAACTTTATTGTTTGTTTTGTTAAATAAAATAAACATTTGTAGTTAAAAGTAGAGATTAGAAAGTAACTACAATCTTGTTTATAAAATATTTTCTTAAAAACTTTGAAACTTTAAGTAGATCAACTGCTTTTGTGCTTAGTATGAAACAAGCACTTAGAAAATAGTTAAATTTAGATAAAAAAAAACTTACTACTTTAAAGTATCAATTATTTAAAAAACTTTCCTTTAGAAAAATTTATTATATATATGTAGCTATTTATACCCTAAATTTTTTTTTACAAGATTTTTTTTAGTTTTAAATAATAGAATAGAATATGAAAGTGATAATACCCCTCGTTAGTTGTTGCCCACCAAAGGCATTCCTAAGCAAAATGTACTTTTTTGTTTAAACCTTACCTTAGGGTCTTATATTGAATTGAGAGCTAAAATTTTTTAAAAGCAAGATAAAAAATAAAAATTCTATGACTGCCCATTAAAATTGCTCCTTTTCGCCCCGTAACTATTTACTGCCTTCCGACCTATTAAAAATCTGAACTTAACTTTGTTTACTTGATTGTAGTAATTTTACAACTAATAAAAAACGCTACACGTATTCAGCACATAACTTTTTTTTATTTTTGCATTTTTCTCTATGTTTTTAAGTATAAAGATTTTATATTCATAGACAAAATTATAGTTTTTAATGTTTTCTAACGACTATAATATTCGATAGAACAATAAATGCTCATGTGATAACAGAATTCGAGCTACTGAAGTAGATAAAATAAATTGTAACACTACATGTTTCAGCAATAATCAAAAATGTGGCGGGATGCACGATTTTTTCAGTGTGTATCAAACAGGCTAGTACTAATTTTTAACTAAAATTGATTGAGTCTTATATTAAAAGCCAATATAGTTTTAAAAAGTTTGAGTAGTTTAAAACTTAATTTAAGTAAATAATTTTAAAATCTAACTGCCTTTAGTACTTTTCAAAACAATTATTCTTTAATACATAATTTTTTGAAAAATGCTACTGTTAGCTATTGATTTTTTAGTATTGATTTTTAGTAGGTTGATTATCTATAATTTGAAAATCTTAGTTTTAGCAATTTTGCAGTTAGTTTGTTAAACTACGAGTAACATTATGAGAAATTTAATCGAGTATAGCTAAGTATTATATCTAGAAATTTAACATTACATTTGTAAACTTTACATAAACTTTTTTAAATAGTTTCAAATATTTATACTATAATCTTAAATGGTTAACTAAACAAAACTTTGCTTATGCAAAAAAATAAGTTAATTTATTTTTAAATTGTTTACTTAACTTTAAATACACTTCAATATTTAAATTTTTTAGAAGAAATACTAAAAATAATCAGGAATATATAAAAAGCCTTAAAATAGCTAAATAGCTATATATAGACATAAAATATTTATAAATAGATAAGTCTTATTACCTTTTAAAATACAAAAACTGGTCAAATAAAAGTTATAAATTTAAAATTAAAAAAGTATTGGTAAAAAGTTTTTTGTTTTAAATGAGGTTTGATAACAAATAGGAAAGTTGAACTCATGCCGTTGTTTGGAAGGTTTTATTAAAAAAAACGAAGTTTGTGTTGATGTTAACGAATGTAATGTCGAAGGAATTTGTCCATCTAACTCTGTATGTGTTAATAAAGAAGGATCTTACTCTTGCAAATGTGAAGATGGTTTTATAATGACATCAAATAAAGAGTGCAAACAGCCAATAGGTTTACCATATTTTGAGCTAATTTTTAGGAAACATAACTAATTTTTATAACTATATTTAATATAAAATTTTTATTTCTTATACTTCAAGATTTCCAATAGTTATGGTTTTCTTTAGTTTTATAATTTTTAGATTTTGTAATCATAGAAATAAGTTCACGTACCTAAAAAATTGTATCTAACACTTGAATAAGCAACTTAACTTATTAAACTAGACTATAAAACTATAATTGTAACTTAAAAATACATTTATTTTCAGTTAAACATTGTGAAAGTTTTACTCACAGAACAAAACGAACTCGTGAAAATTTAGAACTTTGGTATAACTGCAATACCGTTGTTTTGCTAGATTGTAATTATAGAGGTAAACCAATTTTTTTATTTGTTTTTTATTTTGCTTATTGTATGTTTTCTTTTAATTTAAGTTTTAAGCTTTGTTAATAATTATACCGTGTAGTAAAAGTTATCATTTTTTTTTGACTTTAAACATAAAAATATCAAAAGTTTGTAACAAACACAATTAAAACTAGTAGAAAAACTACATAGTTTGTGTATACACTTGTATACCTATTTCTTACTTAAAGATTAAAAACATGGATCAAAAAGTAAGCTATTTTTTTTGTATTATTTAAAAATATATTATTATATTAATCAAAAAATTTATTGATTTGTAACATTTAAGTTTATTTTCGTCATACATTCCCACAACTAGGAGTAAAATGTTTTGTTATTTTTTTAGAATCTGTTATGTTTTTCAACTCTTGGTAGCTTTTGTATTGGGAATTTTTTAGTAACACTTTTACTAATATTTATTTACTAATGTAAAAAATATATTGATTAACACACATTTAACATAAAAAATGGTGTAAGATTTATAAAGAAAACAACAATATATCAGGAAAATTCAAGAGTAAATTTAAAAGCTTACCGTAGAGTAAATTTCGTTTAGCTTAGAAAAAAGGCTAAGACCCTCTAAATGTCCTTGTAGAAAGCACCCAAAACCAGGCTTGGGCAACATATTTGCATTAGTTGATATAATAAATGCAATATATAAACTTAGTGCAAAGCAACAATTTTTTTACCTTGTACACCTGTTTCAGCGTTTGACACACATTCGTTAAACTAAATAAATCGTTAAGTTAAAATCTTAGATGCTACGTAATAATAAAGTTTTAATTAAATTTTTTGAAGAATTGTTGACGATAATGTAAGCAATCGGTTTGTAGTTTGATTTTTAAATATTAAGATTCCGATTTTTATGTTTATAGTTTCTAGCTTTTCTGCGGCACGTAATTTAGAACCACTTTTAGAGTGTTTTTTTTTTCTTACTGATATTTCTAAATAGTGCTTATAACATTTTCTTGTTTTTAAATTTCTATATAGACTGTGATAAAGTTGGAGTGTTGCTATGTTTTTATGCTTAAAACTTTATTTGTATTATGTTCCTCAATCTTTAAGAGACAATACAATAGAGGCACTTTTTGGTTTAGTTGTAACCCTTGAGGGCTGCGTTAAGGGATTACTTTATGGTATAGAGCTAAAGCTCCTCCAAGTTTTATTGTTACTTTTTTTAACAGCCAAACGCTTAGAGCGTTTGGTGCTGGGGGCAAGACCTACATTTTCCTGCTCCATGTTAAATAAACTAAATATTAAATTCATAAATATGCCAATACTTACAATCAACTTATAACTCTAACAAACTTGGATTAAAAATATTATCTTAACTTAAATAACTTTATAGTTACTTACAAATCAACTTGTAACTTATTATCAACTTAGGTTTTATATACTCTTTTAAGTTTAATAACTTTTTAGTCACTTAAAATCCAATATATAATTCATTAACAAGCTTTAATTACATTCTTTCAACTTAATTAGCTTTATAATAACTTATTATGAAGTAGTTATTAGCTACAGGGATACTTTTCTAGTTATTGAGTTTAGTGTATAATAACACAAATATATAAAACGATAACGATTAAAACTAATTGATGAAAAACCCATAAAAATAAGAACATTTTAAGGTTTTCCAAGGTGTGCTACTTTCAAAACTAAACCGCAAAAATAAACTGAAAAATAATTCGCATTTAACTTTTCTTATCTGTATTTAAAATAAAGTAGCGACTAAAATCTAAAAAAGTGCTAAAAAAGAATTACTCTCTACGCTGACTAGGTCAGCGATAAAATCTAAAAAAAACTAAGTTTGTTTTATACAGTTATTAGTAACTTAATTATTTGTTAAGTATTGTTAAATAAATCAAGATTAAATAAATAAGTGTACGATTTTTTAATTAAAACTTTACTAAATTTAAATTCTAATGATCTACCGAATCCGGACTTTTTTTTAAACTTAAGATCTGAACGGATCCGAGCCCGGATCCTAAATGTTTTAAGATTTATTTAGTTTCAATAGAGAACAAATTTATAATATTTCATTATTGTAATTCCACTAATTAGTAAAAATTGTTTAATATTATTAAAAAAACACATTGTTGTTATCTAAATATTTTGTTTGAATACTATGAAAAAGAACTTTTTTTAGAAAAAAAATTTAACTATACACATATATATATATATATAAAAAGGTTTACTTAAAAATGAAAAACTCAAAGGACTCGAGTTTCGTGACTATTCACTCATCAGCTTCAAAACAAGTTTAAAATAAAGCACAAAACAAAATCACTAATGAAAATAAAAAAGTTTTTTGCATAAATAGATTATGACGTAATTTTGAAACTATCAAAAATCATGCAAAACGGCTTGTGCAAAAATTAATCTACCAACAGATAATAAACTAGAAAAAAAATTCATATAACTTCAGTGAGTACTATATATTAGGACAGATAATTGAAAAAGATAAAGTTAAGATGCAAATTGAAATTTAGGTTATTTTAAGATGAAATTAAAACTTTTTAAACTTTAAAAGCGACTTTTTTATATGTCTACAAGACGATACAAACTCGCTTCTTTTGTAAAAACATCTCTTGTCTTTTAGTGCATATACAACGGCTGATGCTTCTTTGAGACACAGCCTACATATTGGGCTATTGCCGTCAGCTATAGGCTGTGCTAATTTTATAACTTCCCAGGATATTTCGTAGTCAATGCCGCTGCGCTTTAAGCCACAAACATACTTCGAAAGTTCAGTGTCATTTTCATATATGCCGCCTTTAAAAGATTTTTTATGATTGGCATACCTGAATCTAAACTGAGTCGAGCACAAGCCGACATAGAACCTCGTCTCAACGCCAGAGTTAACTGTGGCCTTGTAGACGATGTTCTCTGAACGGCGATTACCCCCTTTCAAATTATATTTACAGCTACCAGCGCAGCCGCATTGACTTTGAATTCCTGAGTTTTGATTTAAAAATTTTTGGTTGTGTGCCTTAATGATATTCTCTAAATTTGCCGTACACGAATAACTTATTCGCATATTATGTTTGTTGAAAATTTTTGTTAGCGAATTTTGTTTATTGAAGTGTTTTTTGACTAGATTTATAAATTTTCTTCCAATTTTAGTTTTTACAGAATTACTAAAAGGAGGGTTGTACCAGATTACATTTCTTTTTCTTTTGTGTTTTTGATTATTAGGTTGTTGCTCAGGTTTTTCAAATTTAAGTTTGTTGTCGTATCTGAATTTTTTCATTATTTTTTCATATTCATCTTTAGTCTTTAGAAAATTTTCTTCTTTGCTTGATCGTTTATTTAGGCGTTGATTTATTATGTTAGGATTTTGTTTTATAATGTTTTTAGGGTGGCTTGATTGTTTGTTGACATACATAATTTTAGCGTTTTGTTTCCTGTAAGGCATAAAAGAGAAATCATTCAAGTTGAGCTTCACATCTAGGAAGTCAGTTATCACTAGTGGAGATTCCACAGTGACTCTCAACCCCAAAGATTTGAAGAAGGCATGGGTTTGTTTTTTTAGCTTCTCAACTTTAAAGCCAGAAGAGTTGGGCAATACAGCTAGACCATCGTCTCTGTATAGCCCAACTCTATTTAAACCAAAGATATCTTTTAACCCGTCTAACAAGAAAAGTCCAACAAGTTCGCATAGTTCTGCGCCCATGTAAGATCCCTGTGCTACGTCAAAAAGTGAGTTGGTGGTATTTACTCCCTATCTACGCCACAGAGCTCCTTGTACGCAGAGTACCGATTTGCAGGCATTTATTATCAGACTTAAGTCCTCGGCAGGTACTCTAATGTAATTATTAGCAAAGTTCAGTGATTTAATCACCAACTCTTCACTAATAGAAGGATAATAATCGACCACATCGAATTTGTGATTAAAAAAACTTTTTTAGTACCGCTGCAAGCAGGATTAAACTTGACAGCAATGCGTAGTTTTTACTAGACTGCTGCGTTACTATGTAAAAAGGTTCGAGTAGTTCATTAAAGAGGCTAACAAGTTTCCATTCATCAGCTGTCAGAATATTTTAAGGTTAAAATTTACGCGCTGTAGACAAATGACTAAAGTGGCCAACAGTTAGACTGGCTTTAGCTATCAACAAGCACATGTTATTTTCTAAAACATTAAACCTTTCATTATCAGTTAAATCGTGTGAATGAAACAGGGTGTTGAAGAGGGTTACATGACAATTCAAACTCGGACAACTCAAGTTCCAAAAATTCCAATTCTTGAAAAAATATTCAAAAGAATATATCTAAAAACGTAATAAAAAATTGAAAAATAGTATGTATGTAGATCTTATTAATATCTACAAGCAACTTTTTAGTTTTTGCAAAGTCTTAAATATTTTTTAAAATATTTCAAAATTACTAAAAATAACTATATTTTTTATTTTATATAAGCCATATCTAAAAAAAAATATAATGTTTTGCAAAAAAAAAAGAAGCTTTTAGATAGTAATCGGACCTACATATTTTTTCTGTATTTGAAAAATATATATTATATTTTTAGTTGTGACTTGTTACCCTTTCAATATTTTTTAAGGATTTAAATTGTCCGAATTTAAATAGTCGTAGACATTTTGAAGAGGATTATAACAACAACATACCAGCCTTCATGTTAAATGCAATAATCTAAGTATGTAAAACTGAAAGAAGCTGATCACGGAAAACAAAGTCCTTCTAAACTATCTAGTTCCAGATTCGGATATTTTTTTAAATTAGTATCCGGCGGAATCCGAATCAAAACTAAAAATGGCCGGATCCAGATCCTTGATCCGGTATATCGCTAAAACCTCTAAGATTAAGTAAAACATAAATATTATTAAACTAATAATAATATTTTATATGATTGTTTTAGAATTTTAAAAACATGCTTAGGTGAAAGTTACATGGAAGATGGTGACGTGTTTTATTCAGTTGAGAAGGGTAAATTTGGTACATGTAAAAAAGGTGTTCTTGAATACGACGAAAATTCTATAAACGTAAATGAGGGTAGTACTTCTGATCTTTACAGCGCTGATGTGACGTGTCAGTCTAATGAAAAACTAGTAGTTAAGTTAGTTTTTGAAAAAGTAGTACAGTTAATAGTTTTTATAAACGTGTTACAGATTTATATATATTTATTTTTAAATAAGTTAAAATATGTTAACTATACGAAGCTATTTTAATTAAACGTCATTATCAAATTTTGAATAAACAATTCTAACTATTACATTAAATAATCTTATGATATTATATTATTTTTTTTTTAAGATAGATTTCAACGATCTATAGTAATTTTATTGCATTTAAAGAAGTATTATATAACACAAATCATTTTGACAGTTTTTTAACTTTGTTCTTTTTTCTATCGTTTGGTGATCTTTATTATGTGGATTTTATATGAAAACAAATTATTTAGTAACATTTTACCTAATACATTTCAATTTTTATTGAAAGGTTTTATTTTTAACAATTTATTACACTTAAAACATAAAAATTAAAGATGTGTGGAAAATTCTGTTCAAACTTTGCTAACAGAGTAGACAAATTTGTTCTCAATTCTAAAGGATTTAACAAGTCAAACATTTTCATTGGTCCACACGACCTTTCAGTAAACGAAGCAAGTAAGCTGTATGGGAAAAATCCTTCTTGCAAGCCAAAAGTTGTATATGAGCATGGAGCTTTTTATAAATTTGTTGTTAATAAAGGGGAATGTGGAGTGTCTTACACAAATGTGAGTGGTCACTAATAAAAAATTTGAGACAACTTTAATATTCTCTATATTTAAAATAAATATTTTCTCTTTCATTAAAAATTTGAAAAAGATACTCCATGATGTTTAGAAAAGATATACCAAGTTTATTTATTTAATACTAAAATACCAATAGTTTATAGTTTCATAAGTTTTAAGCATTTAAAAATTCGTACTGTATACCGTTAGTACAAAAAATATTCAAAGACTTGCACTGTAGATCTAACTAACGAAAAAAAAACTGCTGCACAAAAAATAATTAAGTAAATAAATTTTTATTACACAAACTAATTTTTTTTTACTATTGTTCTCTTTTAAGTATAAAATTTATCAGTTGTTTTATAGGACTATCAAAAATATTTTTTACTAACAATCACTATGAAACTATTATGAAAATATAGTAATTACTTATATATATTTTTAAATCTTATTTTCTGTTCAGAAGACACTAGTTTCAACGCTCGTTAATGTGCACATGCTTACACTTTAACAAAAGTAAAATATTCTAATGAACAAGCTGATTACATATTACACATCTAATGCCTATTCTAGTTATTTTTCATTATTTTCCATCCGATGACTACCCATTACTATACATTTTATTCTATTTTACAATACTTTCTATCAAATTGGGTAATTTCAATCAGAATTATTTTCCATCTGATTATTTTTCACTAACTAAAAGTACAGCAATATAAGTTATTATAATAATTGTTTTTAGTTAAAGCTTAAGAAAAAGCAGTTATAATTCGCTTTCTAAAAACTTTATGCTTATAAACGTACTTGCAAAAAGTAGTGTAAAAGCTCGAACGACTAATAATACTATATAGTTCCTAAATTTTGAATATAAAAAACATAAGAAAAATAAAATCTTTAAAATTTTGTCAAAAATTGATATAAAAACTCAATACTTTAGTTACTGATTTGAATATATAAACAGTAATATAACGCTGATTTAAGCACGACTAAATAAAGGAAAAATATATAGTTCTATAAAAATCTGTCCTTTAGAAAGAACTTGTAATTCAAAATCATGAACTAAAACTAAACACTATTGAAAAATCATAAAAGTATAATCAATACATTAGACAAAAATTAGTATTTACTATATTTATAAAAAGGACAACAGCTATCTATTAATTTCTAACAATCAAAAAATTATTTAAGTTATCTTTAGCTAAAGCCATCCTATCCAAATAAAAAAAAACAGAACACGTTTAAGGTTTTTGTTGAAGGTTCTGTCTAACTTTGTTTATGTTTATATTGAATTATTTTTCCAACATAATAAAGTTGTTTCTAATCCTTTGTAGGAATTAGATGTTTTTAATCCTTGTAATGCTACTCATACTGTAGTTGTGCTGATTATATCTGATTTTAATATAAACTCCTGTATACTAAATTTATTCTTTTAATCTCTATTTTAATTTATTCTTATGAATTGTTTTTTGATAATATTCACTATTAAATGGTCAAGTTATGTTTTTCCGTCAATTGCAGCTCTTTGAAGTTATAATTTTAGAATACACTTTAAACACTTTAGGTTTTTATCTCAAGAAACTAGCTAAGCATTTTGTAGTTTCATTACTAGAAAAACTTGCGAAACCTGCATGTTTCAAAACAATCTAAAAGTGATAGAAAATGATAAAAAAGTTTCAAACACAAATTTTAAAAATATAACAAAAAACATTTAATTTTTTTCTTAAATTTATTGACGAATCTTTACTTGGCTGATATGTTTGTTGCTATAAAACCATGTAAAAAAACCAAAATTGTGCAAACTTGGAACTTTTCTGAAAACCTTATTAAAGCAAAAATTATTTAAAAAAACAATAACGTCTTAAAACTCAATTTAATAAGTATGTTGATAATAAAAAAACTAAAAAAAATATTATTTTTGAGAAAAACGTTGCAAAACTAAAAAATGCAAAAAAATATTAAGTTTTTAAAGGGACCCCACTACAAAAGTAAAAACTCAATTCGTTGAAAATAATTGTTAAAAGCTAAGCAAAAAAACGTTCTTTAGAATAAAAAAAAGTTCCAAGTTAGCATTAAAGAAACTGGAAATAATAGGTTTTAAAGTTCAAAAAAAAAATTATATATACGAAAAACGCTATTCGAGCCAAAGTAACGCTCGTATAAATCTATACTGTAGTATAAAGTTTTAAAATAAAAAATAACGTATAATCAAGTCTAAAAATTAACTAAATGCTTATACTAAAGAGCTTTGTTGTACTAATAAAACTTGTTAGATTGAAATCAAATTAAGATAAACCAGCAATAAAAATGAAAATAAAACTACTTTTTTAATAAACGAGAAACCAATTACAGTAGACTGCCGCTTAAGTACGCTTTATTTTTGGTACACATCCCGCATTAAATACGCACTTTTTCAGAAAGACAAAAACTTTCAGATTATCTGCAAAAGAAAGGCTAATTTAAATGTGACATAATATAAAACATACGACCATGATTATTTTTTATAAATATTGACAAATTAGCGCTCTCTTTAATCAATAATCCTCACACATCTGTTAAAGAGTTTTTAGCTTTTTTATTTTACTTTTTTTACTTAAAAATCAACTAAATAACTTTTATTACACCATAATAACTGATGTTTTGAAAACGTTATTTAAATACAATATAGTTTAGTACTTTCCCTCTAACAAAACAAATATGGAAAACATGGCTTAATATTCTATTTTCTACCATTGACTGACATTGACTTTCTACAACTAATTATTTATTAACTATATAGGAACTATATAGTACGCTTTATTTTTGGTACACATCCCGCCTTAAATACGCACTTTTTCAGAAATACAAAAACTTTCAGATTATCTGCAAAAGAAAGGCTAATTTAAATGTGACATAATATAAAACATACGACCATGATTATTTTTTATAAATATTGACAAATTAGCGCTCTCTTTAATCAATAATCCTCACACATCTGTTAAAGAGTTTTTAGCTTTTTTATTTTACTTTTTTTACTTAAAAATCAACTAAATAACTTTTATTACACCATAATAACTGATGTTTTGAAAACGTTATTTAAATACAATATAGTTTAGTACTTTTCCTCTAACAAAACAAATATGGAAAACATGGCTTAATATTCTATTTTCTACCATTGACTGACATTGACTTTCTACAACTAATTATTTATTAACTATATAGGAACTTTTTATAAAAAAATAAATCATTTTAATATCTATTAAAAATGCTAAGTACGCATTTTGGGTTCAATTTGCGTACTTAAGCGACAGTCTACTGTACTTTAAAATTACTTAATATAAGGGTTTAAAAAGTCTAGTTTGGTATACGAAATGTTTTTACTTACATAAAATGGGCCTCAATCTAAAATATGGAGCTGAAAAGAGTTTTCCGGTCTCACTAAAATTGAAAGTTCTTTTTTTTATATTTTTTGCACCCTTATGATTGCCCAACAAGTGTTGCCCAATCGCCGAGAAGTATTTTTTCGTAGGTTTCAATACCACTGAAAAATCTTTCGAATGTGCTAAAAATTATTTGTGTTTAAAAGTTAAAGAAATACTGATTTATTAATAAATTAAAAACTAGTATTAACTGTCCATTCTGAAGTTTTATTTTACTTGACAAAAAGCTTTAAATAATTTTTAGTAGTGTTTGTTTTTTTATATATCTCTAAAGTAAGGTAATTCCTTTTGTAAAACCGTTGTGAAAATAGTTTTTTTCGTTCTTTAAACTTCAGGAGTTAGTAAATTGTTCTTAAAACAAACAGTTAGCATTGTGTTCCTTCTTTTTAAAGAAGTTTGTTTAAAAGCTTTAGAGAACTAAAGTATGTGTAAGTGCCTTAATTTGATATGCACTTTTTAAGAATAAAAAGAAAACAATCATTTTAATTAAAACACTTTTTTTGATAATGTATATACGTTATAACAGTTTAAATTTATTTTTATAGGTAAAAACTTTCAAAGTGTGGTAAACAAAAAAAAATTCTTTAGTATATATATATATACTTGCACTTATTTTATTAGCTTATAAATCATTTAAGTTTAAAGTTGTTTACTTAATGAATTTTAGGTTTTAGGTTTATCACTATTTTTAAAACGTTTATATTTCAAAGTTGTACAACTAAATTAATATAGTGTACTTTTATAATTTATTTTGTACTATAATACTGTTTTAGATTATGAGTTTTGCCTAAATTCACTTTATTTTTATGTCTTTGCAGGACATTAAAAACAGGAAAAACTTGTTAAAAGGGCATATTCATGGAAAAACGAAGAAAAATGGTCATGTTTCGAAGATTAGTAAGGTCTTAAATGTTGAGTTTACATGTAGCTACAAAAATGATGGAAGTGATCTTAAAAAAGAAAAGAGAGCATTAAAAGAAAATTCAAAAATAAGTACAAAAGTAATAGATGCTAAGCTGATAAAAAAGAAAAAGAATAGTTTTGCACTAAGGTCAAATATTTAAACTTAAATTTTTTCAATATTAAATATAAATACATATTTTGTACTAAAGTTTTGATCAATTTTTCCAAAAGTTATGACAATATTAATCTTTGAAATTTACTTTACTTTTTGAAAGAATTTAAATAATTTTAGTGCAAAGAATTGTCTAGATTTAAACCCCTAGATACCAGACCTGATTTTTTCTAATTGAAGACTGCAGCCACGACCTGAGTGAAATTGGCTCTGTCGAAAGTAGATTGTTTTCATGGATTCATTAAAAACTAAACACTAGTCCTATAGCCTTTCATTCTGATTATTAACAGAAGATCGAATCGTGAAGAGATTTTCATCAGAAAATACAATATCTCTCTCTACCATGCTAGCCTTCAAATCTCTTAGAATAAATTTTAGTCTATTAAGTGCTTTTTTGCGGTTAGATAACAGTTTGGTATTATCTTTCTTTCGTCTTCTAGGATAGCTGCTTAGAACAGTTTTGATAAGTCTTTTTATTGAGGTAAAACTTAAGTTAATATTATTTGCTATTTTTATGCAGATACTATCCTTAATCTTTCCTGTAAAGCTTTGACTACTAATTTTGATAGAAGTGACGTCCTAGGACGGTTTTTAGATATATTAAGCTCTTTAAAATTTTTGAAAACGTACAAAACTGTTGTTTTGGTCACTCTCAAAAGTTTAATAATCTCTTAGTTCGTTCTTTTCGCCGAAAAGCCTATCTCTTTCTTAATTTAATAAAATTTTAACAGAAGTTGTTATAAAACTTTTCTGAAATTACTAAGACAAGTAGTTACCTTGAATTATTTTATAACTTAAAAAGAAAAATATAATAATTGAAAAAATATCCAAGGACATTTTGTTACAGTCTACAAACTGTTTTTTATAATTAAAATATTTTTTTTTGTTTCAATTTTAAAACAGTTCTGTCTTACTTGATTTATACAATATAAACATCAAGTTGTTTATTTAATAAGCAATACTTTGTACTAAAAATAATTTAAAGAGCACATTTCAAAATATTTTTATTTAAAAGCCATTTTTATTATATTTGCACAAAGTATGTTTTCGAGTTGAAATCTACGTTGTGAGCTAGGAATTTCAGTTGGCAGGCTGAATCCTGTGCGTGTGCCCCACATTGCCCAGCCTTCTTTTATAGAATGTATTAAAGATATATAAACATTTTAGTTTTAGTTTACAGAGTTACTTTTCAAGAAAAATTTAACAAGCTCTACGAATCGAAAAACAAATCAGTTTAAATTAGCTATTTAATTTTGTAAATAATTTTGATTACAAACTAACAAATCAGTTTTTTTTTTAAATATAAATTATTACAAAAAGTAAAAAAAAAATATTATTTTGTTAATATGTGGTAAAAATGGACAAAAGTTTTATGCTGTACTTACAAATCAGTTTTTGCTTTTTCTAGAAAGTTTTTGTTAATAAAATGTAACTATAGTAGCTCGGTGTTTATGCTCTAATTAGTTTTAGAAAATACATTGGATCCAAAAATCATACATCGAAATAACAAATTTATACTTAGATAACTTGAGATTTTTTTACTAACTTTAACAGTTTTAAAATCATTTGTTATTACTTGCTGTTTTTTATGTATATCATATCGTAGTTTAACTTAAAAATCTAAGTAAATTAAAAACTAATTAGTTTTATGTAATTCTATAGTCTAAAAATATATTAAAAAACAGCTTGAATGAAAGCCTAACTTTCCATCATAAATTAGAATGGATTAACGCAGGATATATAGTTCCGCTACAACTAACTTCAGTTATTGTTACACCACACACAGAAGGCGGACTTGAAATTATTAAAGCTTTACCAGGTCAAAAAGTTAGTTGTATTCCTAAGAAATTTTAACTTTTAACTATATGCTAGGTTTTAAAAGTGTTTAATTTATTTTTAAATTTTATTTATTAGTTTTATAGTCATAACGTTATTTTTATGATAACAAGAAGTAAAAAAAGGTTCAACTGCATATGGGTATAAGTGGTAGTGACTTTGTAATACAGCCCGTTAGATGTTGGGTAGAGGATTCAAAGAATAGAAATAAACATATTGTTGTCAAAAATGGGTTAATAGTTGTTGTTGTAATTTGTATAATCTTGTTGATATTTTATTGTAATTTGAAACACATTGTAGTCAAAAAATATTCTTAAAAATTTTATTATACTCGCTTAGTGCTGTGTATACAGTTAACACTTTTAACTATTATCAATAAGTTATATATACTGTAATTAAAAAAAACTTTTTTCACACAAAAAACTATATTAATTTACGTCGTTTTGCTACTCATAATGTATGAACAGCTTTACAGAGACTGTGATATATATAAAACAAAAAAGCATGTCTAGTTATGTATTTATGTGTTATAAGTAATTTTACAGTTTATTAAACGACTAAAAAAGCGTTCAAAATGTTTTGTTTAAGGACCTGGTGTTCAAAAAAACCTTTCGGTTATCGATTCATACAATACGGATGCAGTTTGATGTATTGTGAGATATCTTT
This sequence comes from Thalia democratica, assembly GCF_965202585.1. Classification (NCBI taxonomy): domain Eukaryota; kingdom Metazoa; phylum Chordata; class Thaliacea; order Salpida; family Salpidae; genus Thalia; species Thalia democratica. Next base: position 50,886,771 of record NC_139169.1, on the reverse strand, counting down.
ACTAAAAACATATTTGTAAGTAAACATTAGTATGTATTATGTTATCTAAAAGAAATAAGCTAGGCTTAAGGATTTAAACTTAAGGTTTTATTCGAAAACAGCAGTTTGGGTTTATTACAAGAACTTGTTCAAGGTGTAAATGATTATTAGTGTAAGTGTTAAAAAGATACTTTTAAAACTATAAAACACATATTAAAACATTGTTTGCAAAAACTTATACAAACGTATTAACAATAACAAACCAGATTTTCAGAGCATGTACAGATTTAGTCTTTATAAACATAAACACACAACTTCTATGCTGCTTTCTAATGTACTTTAGTCTTTTTAAAAACACTGTTGAGATGTTCAAATTTTATGTGCAGCAAAACATCATAAGTCAATAAACATTTTACGTACAATAACAGTTGATCTGATTTTCCAATGGGCTCTGCTTGTTTTGATAACTGGGATTTAACGCCTTATTGCGTTATATCAACAGTTTACAGTTCTTGCCTTAATTCAGAAAACTGAGTGTTTTAATTCATAAAAATATATAAAAAAACAAAACTCATTATTATTTATGTAAGTACTTTCATGTAGAACTTATCAAAAACTGCGTCTTACTAAATCAAACTGAATAGAAACTGTAATAAATCTATATTGTAGTCAGAGTGTTTAAAGTTTAAAGATGTAAAACTACGTGATAGCTGACGTGTATCTTAAAATTAACTTAAAGCTAAAGCTAAACAACTTTGCTGCAGAATTAAAACGTGTTAGATTAAAATAAAATAAAAATGAACCAACGATAAAAACTAACAACAAAACTACACTTTTTAAAACATTTAAAAAACATTTACTATAAAACTACTTCATACAAAGATTTAAAAGTCTAGTCTAATATACGAACTTTTTCTGCTCATCTAAATTGGGCGTTAATGTTTGAATTCATACGGCTTCCAGAATATATAACTGAGAAGAGTTTTCCGCCCTTATTTAACTGAATTTTTTTTTTTAATAATTACTCGCATATTTATGATAGTCAACCAAATTTTTTCCAGTCTCGGAACATTTTTTTAAGGTTTTTTGGAAAGTTGTTTGAGTGTTTTAAATAAGTTTAGATCAGGGTTTCCCAAACTCATTTACTAAATCGCCCCCTTTTAAGAAAATTAAAAAAAATCGCCCCCCATGATTTTATAAAGTAATTTTTCTCTTGAGTATGTACTTTTTAGCCAAAAAAATTGTGTTTGAAACGTAATTTAGTGTGGTAATTCTTATTCACGCACTTTTGGGATTTGTTCAAAGTAATTTACAGGGCTTGAGAAAAAAATTATAGTTATTTTCTTACAACCCCAGTAAAGTGTATCAAAATAATTAATTAATTAGCCTTGTGTAATCTGTAATCAATTCTGTTTAAATATGAATTGTTTTGAAACTATTGAAACCTTCAAGACAATTGTGGACAACTTTTGTAGTCAGCAAGCCATATTTACTAAAAATTTGACTTGACTTGGAATAACCTTTAAAAGACTAAACCTCAGTTCTAACAATAATTATTTTTTCTTTATTTAAATTCAAAAAAAAAACTTAAAGGATTTATAGTGGTAAATAATAACTTAAAGGAAATAACTCTGTGAACAAAAGGTAATCAATTAAAAAAAGTTTTAATGAGGTTAAAATTTTCTTCTATAACTGTAGCATTCTTTTTGATGACTTATTTAATTCTGCTCAAAAATGTTTTCTTTTCTAGCTATCAGCCTATAATAATTTAACAGAGGAAAATAATGAAAAATTAAAAGCTTGGATTGAACTATTAAAATTAACAACACATTTTAAATGTCAAAATATTTTGAAGTAAGATAAAACAAAAAACAGTTGTACTACTAGTTTAAAACTCCTTAATATATAGATTTTAAACAATAATAAATCAAGTTAGAAAATAAAGTTGACTTCAAGAATCTTTTAAGTGAAAAATTTGAAGTCATTTTAAATAGAGACCTCAAATCTATACTCTTTTAAAGCAAAAGAAAAAAAAATTTGAAATAGAACTTTAATTGTTATCAATATTATTTAAATTATACAGATAAACAAGTAATAACAAAAATCTGTCAAATAGGTATTTTTCAAACAAATATTTTAATCACTATGCTACAAAATTTTTTAGTGTAATGTAAAACGACAAATATAAACTACAAATTTAACCACGTCAAAACAAAACTATCAACAACTTTAAAACATAAACCACTTAATAAATACAGTAGACTTCCGTTTGAGTTCGCACTTTGAACAAAATCAAAAAGTGCAAGTTCAAAATATCATTATAATTTTTTTTTCAAAATGGCAAGTTTCAATATGTTATAATGCAATAATGTAATGAATAAACATAAAATCCACCAAAACATAAAATAAACATTCATTAAAAAATAGATATATTCAAGCTATAAAGTATCATCAATTTTTTTGTTTTATTAATACTTAATTAGAAATAGACTTTATTTAAGTAAAATTTAAGAAAATATAAATTTGTATGTTTATTTGGGTAAAAAGTGCGAACTCAAGAGGAAGTCTACCGTAATTAATATTCATTAGGTATTATTCAAACCTGTTGAAGAATAAAACTTAATAAAATTTTTATTACAAAAATGCTTCTTAAATACAATGCAAACCAGGTTAAATAAGAAATATTTAAGTATGAAATAAAATAAAAAAACTTACATAAGATAATGTCTGCTACTGAAGTCTAATCTAATGTGAAGGATGAGCTTCATGACTGCTTGCAAATTTTTCTATATCTGGTTCTAAATCAGTGAAATAAAGCCTAAGGTATAATATATAATATATAATAAACCTCCTTTAAAAATATCTAGATATATTTTTTCCTCAAGATGTTGATAACTGAACTGAAAGCTTTCTTAACAACATAGTTAGAAGTTCAGCCAAAGCTATAAACAACAATCTAACTTCCTCCCAAAAGATTGGAAACTTTTGCCTTAGTTTTTGTTGAGTCCAAAAGCTTTAATATCGTTTTTTGGAAACATTTACTTTAAGTTAAAGGTCTGTTTGTAAGTCTAAGAAGGTTTCCTGTAAAGCAACGTTTACTTCAAAAGATCTGCTTCGAAGTAATCCATAATCCACTTCGGGACTTTTTATTGAAAAAAGTCAGTAAAACGTTTATCAATATCACCTTTAAGCTGTTCCAAATGAGATAAAAATTCTTCTATTTCACCTTTAATTATTTAAAGTTTTAAGTTTTTCAAACTTGCAAACTGTGAAAACTGATTATTTTTATAATTTCTTCCATACAGTTCAAGTTGGTTTCTGAAACTGGTTATCTTACTTTTGACTTTCACAAGGTTCAAGTTTTTACCTTGTAAAGTTTTGTTCAGATCGTTGGTCTCATACTTTTGAGAAAAAAAATCAATAACTGATTTAAAAAACAGTCAAAAATCTTTCTAGACAGTTTCCTTTTGATAACCATCGCGCTTCTGCATGCATTATCAAATTATCAAAAACCTCATCATTGTCATTGCACAGCTGTTTAAACAGACGACTTTGTAAAGCATGCCTTTTTATTTTGTTGACAGCTTTTATAACTAAGTTTAATGAGTTGTTTAAACGAACGCTCAAACTTTTTGCAACTAAATGTTGGCGATGTATAACGCAATGAATAGTAAATATTTTAGGGTCTAACTCATTAAACTATGTGATTAATTCACGATACTTTTGTATAATAGATGGAGCATCATCTGTTGTAATTTCTATAAGATGTTTCGAAGGCATTTTATTTACTTCAAAATATTCAATTTTTTTAAACACAACCTTCCTGTGCTATGCGTTTCTGTTAGTTAGGAGAACGCTAGTTCTTCGTATGTTATATCATCAACTATTAAACGCAAGTGAACAAGAAGAAGACATTTATTCCGCGGAAATGTTGACTTGTCAACGTGCATCGAAAAAAAAATTTGCATATCATTCGAACTGACTTTTGTTCAACACATTCTGACTCATCTATACGTCTTTTCACAGTTGTTGCTTAGAGGAATAGAACGTAAAACATTACTAATTTTTTTTATAATGAATGACTTTTTCCACAAATCTTTTTAAAACAGAAATTAACGTTTTTTCCCCAAAGGTGTGAGAAAGTCCTTGTAAAGCAACTATGAGAAACATATAGTAAGAAGCCAATTGTCCATCTTCAATACTTTGTGTAGATTTCTTGAACATGTTTGTGATTTTAAACTGTTTTGTTTTCTAATCTCGACGTTTTCTGTAAGACTTTATATGTTCTGAATGAAATCTTTTAAGATGATCTTTTATCCTAAAACTGTCAAAATCCAATTTTTTTCCAGATTTCCAGGTAAAGTGACAACCCCGTATAGCTTTATTTTTTAGTCTAACTAAGTGAATTTTCAAAAAACAATTGGAAATAAAATGAGATGAAAGTTAATAATAGATAAATTATATTCTTATAAACTATTTATTATCCAAAATAGCATATATGTCAGGTTATGAAATGGTGAGAGGGGTTCCGATCGTTTATGACCTATGTAGTTGTTAAATGAGAAAATATATGAAAAAAAATATGTAATTTATTTAAGAATGGAGTCATAAGCACTTATTTTATTTTTTATTTTATGTAAAGTTGTTTTCTTGAGTTTTACCTCAGGGTGAAATATTTTATAGCAAGCTAAAATAAGTAAAATAGCAAGTTAAAAAGTAAAAATTTTTTGACTGCACAAAATTTCAAAATCGCCCCCCTTTTGCTCCCTTAACAGTTATCGCCCCCCCCCCCCCTTTCGCCCCTTTACTAGTTATCGCCCCCCTACTTACTAAAATCGCCCCCAGAGGGGCGATATCGCCCACTTTGGGAAACCCTGGTTTAGATAAAAGGTATGTCAAAAAATAAAACACTTAGAATTTTTTTTAGTTACCATTAGTTAGTTCACTAAAACATAGTTTCTTAAGATATCAAAATTTCTTTTTTTAACTATTTTCTAGTGATACACTTTTTACGACTGAACAGAATATAAAAGTATTAAATATATAAAAGTTCAAATATTACTTGCTAAGAGTTTGCTAATAAACATCCTAATGAAACAAGTTCGCTGGAGATCATAAAAGTAACAACTATTCGACAGTACTTGCTTTATTTTACCGACGCACGTTTCTCTGTGTTAAACAGTTAACAAAGTTCAATGTAGTTCTGAAAAAATGAGTACTTCAATAAAGAAGATGAACATGTTCATTTACTTTTTTTACAAGTCTTAATTGTAATAGACTGAAAACTAATCGCATTAAAAAGTAAATATATAATTCTTTTATAATATATTCAAATTTATTAAGTCTTGTTTATTTTTATTTTATTTTTATAGCAACTTAATTTAATTTTTGTTATTATTTTAAATTCTTTATATTATTTCTAATTAAAATAGCTTTAAATACCATAAGTAATTAATTTGAGTTTAATTTTAAAATCAGCATGTTATCTTTCACTATTGCTTAAAGTTATAAATTAAAGCTGACTAGTTTACGTTTATGAATTAATACTGTAAATGGTTAATGTATATTGTAAATGCTTTATATATTGATTTATTATAATGATGGCTTATATTTAGTAAATACACATATTCATCTTTTATTATTTTTCAGTAATTAATTTTTAAGAACTCCGTGGAACTGTATTAGTTGTTATACAAAAGAAACATGCATCAATCGAATAAAGAAGTACCTAGCAAGTTTTCGATATTATTAAGAGTATATTTATATTCGAAAATCTTATGAAAACTTCAAGTTAAAAATATGTTTTACTTAATCTTTTTTTTTTTTGTTCTAACCTTAAGATTTTTTCATATAAATTTTTAGTGGAACTTTTCGTTAAATACTAAAAAAATATGATTTAATTTTTTATTACTTCACTCTTATAATTAAAGCTAGTATTTAACCTAATATTGCGTTAATACAGAAATTTTTTTGTTAATGGATCAAAAAATTGTAAGAAAAGTACTGGTTTAGTATATTTTCTTTGCACATCGAAAACACTTTGGTTAAATTAATTTTGAAAATCAAAATATTGTTTAAAAAATCTACAAATTTATTGCATAATACATAAACTCAAAAAATTTTCAGATTTATAATCCGTCCTCAGTAAATTCATAAACGACTAATAAAACTAACATTTTATGCGAGCATAAAGTTAATTTTATAGGCAAATTTATTAATTTTTCAAAAAACATAAAACTTTAATGTCAATTATTTTCCTTATCTTAAAAGCTATCTAAAATTATTTTTTTATTTCACAGAACGCACCTTTGTCTTTAATAAAAAAAAATATTTGGTTTAGGGTTGGAATTATTTCATGGGATCCCTCCAAAAATAAAGGTTTTTTTTTGTTTTTTTTCATTATTATTGTTTTAGAACCAAAAATAAATATTTTTTTTTAAGTTTTGTTTTTATTTTCCCTTATTTCACATGTTATTTAAACTCTTAAATGTTTATTTTATAATTAATGTTAATATTTTTTACGATTTGGCCCCAAATCAAAATGATGTATATTACTATCATTTGCCTTGGCCATTTCCTAGATAAAAAATTGATAAAAGGACAAAAATAATTAATAAGAATGTGAATTAAAACAAATTTAATTAAATTATTTTAGTTTAATTAAATTTGTTGTAATTCACATTCTTATTATTTTTTTTTATTTTATCAATAATTTATCTAGGAAATGGCCAAGGCAAATGATAGTGTAATATACATCATTTTGATTTGGGGCCAAATCGTAAAAAATATTAACATTAATTATAAAATTAACAATTAAGAATTTAAATAACATGCAAAATAAGGGAAAACAAAAATAAAACTTAAAAAAAAATATTTATTTTTGGTTCTAAAACAATAATAATGAAAAAAAAACAAAAAAAAAACTTTATTTTTGGAGGGACCCCATGAAATAATTCCAACCCCAAACCGAATATTTTTTTTTAAATTAAAGACAAAGGTGCGTTCTGTAAAATAAAAAAATAATTTTAGATAGCTTTTAAGATAAGGGAAATAAATGTCATTAAAGTTTTATGTTTTTTGAAAAATTAATAAATTTGCCTATAAAATTAACTTTATGCTCATACATTTTATTGAGGACAGATTATAATTCTGAAAACGTTTTGAACTTATGTAATATGCAATAAATGTGTAGATTTTTCAAAACTATCTTTTGATTTTTCTAATTATTGATGCAGAAGAAAAATCACAAATAAAGAATTAACTGTGTCCTGGACTAATTTAAGCATTTTTATATAAATCTTAATAAACAATGAACTTCACCGCACGACCAACAACAACAGCGTCCGAGACAACCTACGACCGGTTTTGTCCCTTTTAGAACTAATAAGGCAGGCTTAGACGCGAAAGACCGCTGTTGTGATCTTAACCAAGCGGGATTAAGTGCAAATGCACTGAAGCGAACATTTGTGGGTAAAGTTTGGAAAACTGACGCTGCCAAATCGTTCAGAGCCCAACGTCTAAGATATTATATAAACCTTGTCTAGTTTAATTAATTAAAAAAAAAATTCAAGAAATTTAATAAACAATTTTTTTGTATGATTTCATCTATTATAATAAAATATTATAAAGCTTAACTCTACTTGAGCTGAACACCTGCATGTATAAATCGTTTATACGAAACTTAAAAAACTTTATAACACTGTGACGAACAATCCAAACATCAAAACATTTTTCAAGATGTAAGCTCGTCTAAAAATTTATGTAATTTTTTTTATTAGTTTTTTTGGTTGTATTTATCAGTTTATTTTTTATTAAAATTTAGTGATAAGTAATTTTTCCGTCATAACTAATGGTTTGTCTTTTTCTTAACACAACAGATGCAATTCTTACATAGCAAGTAAAGAACTTTCAGTAGAATTTAAACCTGTTTCGTTTAAAGGCGGTGTCATTGAAGAGCAGGACTTATTTTGTTTTATCAAAATATGCAACAAAGAGGATAATTGCTTGCATGTAAAAAACAAATTGATTTGTTAAATTTAGTATAATATATCTAAGTAATTAATTAAAGTTTTCAACTTAACTTGAATAATTCAATTGTTTATTATCATAGTTAAAAGTTTTGTATTTTGTTCATATTTATTCAAGTAACGTTTTTTTTCCATCAAAGTGTTAAGTAAAAATTAAATAGTACAATTTTAAAGCTAAAAACATAGTTTAAACTTTGGATAGACTAATTAAGACTAGTTGATAACAAATTTTGTATCAAATGTAGGAGTGTAAAACAATACTAGAGGGAGGGGCAATCGGAATGGAAATGAATTGGTCTACAAAAATGCTTAAGGCATCATATAAGGTTATAGATGATTGTGGACCAAAGCATAAGGGAGGGTGTGATCACTACTGTACTACATCTAAAAATAATGGTGCTGTGTGCTCATGTGAGGAAAACTTTGTACTTGTTGAAAACAAGCACTGTGAAGGTTTAAACCAGCATTTTTAATTAATTGATATACCTAAAAAATATATAATTATAAATTTAAACTTAATTCGTACGTTTTTAATTTTTTCAATCGAGTTTTGACATATAATAACTAAATTCTATTTTTAAATTTCAGATTAAAATTGAGCATATAAGTTAATATATATTTATTTATTGCTTAAATAATATCTTGGTATTATTAAAAATGATATTATAACGACTAGCAAGACAAAAAAATCATTTTGTGTTGTTTCATTCTGTAAATAAGTACAGGGTTGCCACTTTACCTGGAATCCTGGAAAAACCTGGAGTTTGAAAATTTAGGCAAAAATAACCTGGAAAAACCTGGAATTTAAGAAATTTTGAAAAAAACTAAAAAAACCTGGAATTTTTAAGAATTTTAACATGTTCAGTAGTAAAATTTCGGTTTGACTCAAAAAATTTATCATAAAGATAAAAAATTTTTGTGATCACCAAAATTTTTTTATTAAAAAACACACTTTCAGTAACTTTGCAGTATCTTTTCAATGTTTTTATACTATTTAACACAGTTTCTTACCTTAAACTTAACTTTTAACCAAAAATAGACCAAAAAATGTGTACTTTTAAAAACCTGAAAGAAATTTTAAAAACAAGGAAAAGTTTTTGAAAAACAAGTGGCAACCCTGTAAGTAGCTTCAAAAATACGTTGTGTATTCGAATGATACAATTTTAACCGATCATGTGGTTGTATAATTTATAGATAGATAAATTAATCTACTTCTATCGGTATCTAGTTTGAAACAACACGTTATATTTTACCATTTTTTCAACTTAAATATCAAACTTAAAAAATTAAACTTTTCAATTATTTAAATAACTAAGAACGATTTCTTGTTTATATAAATGTTTGTGTTTTACTGTAAGCTTTTGTTTATCGTATACATTATTAAACAGCATTACGCTATTAGTCAAAAGTATTTTAAATTTTCAGAGTTAATGACGTAAACATTTAAAGCAACAAAGTTTAAGTTAATATAACACTTAAAGAGGTGGCTTCAGGTTTCCACTACTTTTTAATTGCTTGAAAATCATGCAGATAATTTAAATTATCATTTTTAATTTTATAAAAATATTTTATTTTTGATTTTTTCTATGTTTGGGTAAGGTGGGTTAGGGATAAGGGTATAAACATTAGAAAAATTGAAAAAACTTTAAAAATATTTTGCTGACTCAGCAAATATGCAAATTATTTTCATAATTTTCAAGCAATTCAAAAAAAGTAGTGGAAATTTGAAGCTACCCCACTTAAAGTGTTTTTAAGTTTATCAATAGGGAATGAAGAAAATTACTTTACAACTAAATACAAGCTAGCTTCTGTAGTTTACCAAAATTTATAGACCCGTTTCGACTTTTGTAACTTTTCAGAATGAATAGTTAACTTTATAAAATTCAAGTTAAGTTTTAACGAAAACTAAAAATACAAGATAAAGTAATTTAAAGATTCAAATACATAAATAAACTAAATTTAAAAACTTTATTACACATAAACAATTTTTTTTTACATTAACTCAAGTTTGTGTACTTTTACTTTATAGATAACAATAAATTAATATTTATTATTCAATAATTCAAGTTAACTAATACAATATTTACTATTTATTTTTCAATAATTTAAGAAAACTAAAACCCGTCAATTTAGTTTGGTAAACTACAAAAGTAAGCTTGTACCTATTTTCAATTGCATTTTAAAAATTAAGTTATATTAACTACATTAAATAACATTTAATTAGAAAATAAGTTTTGAATAGATGAAAAAATTACTTCACTCAATTTATATATAAAGTACTCATTTAAAAATTTGGATGGTTTTGTATTTTTTTCGTTAAACGCCCAACGGAATAACTGACAACAGTGTGTGTAGTATGAATTATAATTAAGAGTAAATTATTTTTATTGTTTAGCTGAAATTAGTAAGGTCATAAAGAGTCAAGATCAATGACAAGGATATCAAAAATGTAAAAAAAAAACTTTGTGTATAAAATCAGATAATGTGAGAATTGATTTTTTTCTATTACTGGTTATAGTAGGTTTAAACTACTCATAGAAAAACATTGCCATATGTTTTAGTACACTTGAGCGTTCTAGATTCTATGAGACTTTGAAGATAATTATAAAACTTAGATTAGTTTAGTCATGACAAAATAAACAAAAAGCAAGATTAAAATCGTTCATAATCTCACGTTCACAATCTTTCCAGTTACACACCAAGTGAAGATGAAAACTTTGTTTTAAAGCATGGTTTATACTTTTTCGTTCCATCTAATAATTATAAACGAGAAATAATATTTTTTAAGTTCTAAGTTTTTACGGGACAATTGGATCATCATAAGCTATAAATAATATTAAGTTTTAAAAATGTATGTCTAAGTTAAACGATCGTCCTTACGCTTATTTTACTGAAGAATTTAATCTTTCTGACAAGATAATGCACACTAAAAGCAATGAATATTTAAAATAGTTGAAAGATAATCCAATTATAGTACTGAGCAGTGTCGTTGCGTGGTATTTTTCTTAGGTGGTGTAGAAAATAAAAAAATAAAAATTTCCGAGTTGCTGCTGCTCGAGTTGCCAGTGCTCGAGCTGCCCGTGCTCAAGTCACCTCTGCTTGAGTTGCCTCTGCTGGAGTTTACTCTGCTCTGCTTAGTTTTCATTTTTTGTTTACAATAGCTCGTTGAATGAAACTTAAGGGAATTTTCAACTTAGCTTACTTACCGCAAGATATTGATTTTGCGGTAATTCTTGAAGAAATTTTGCTCTTCTGATTTCATTTGCGGCAGTGTAGTGAGCAAGATGGTTGTTGTCTAAATTGGAGTTTTACAAAAAAAAATTATTCTAAAAAACGTATAAAACGTTATAGATACTTAATATTTTCTTACAAAATTTCAAGGTGGTGCAATTGCGGCAGTGCAACACCCCATGCGACTTCCCTGGTACTGAGTAGAGCAGATAAAAAATACATAAAAGTGAATTCCAATATGGCTGATTATACAGCAAAACGATCGTAATTTACAATGATAGTTCAAAAATTTTCATGCTCAGACAAATTGATAAGTTTGATTATACAAGTAAAATAAACTAGATGAAACTGAGAAGTTGGTTTTCAAAAGGTCTTAAATCATAAAAAGTCTATAAATTAATCAGACCTATTGGCTCACAGCGCCTTAAGCTATATAGACTCCCAAAAACACACACAGAAAGTTCACTAAGACCCATCTTATATATGACTAAGTCACCACAGTCAATTTTTTACCCTTTTTGCTTCTATATTAGAACCAGTGCTCAATTTTTTTTTTAATTTATACAGTACCTGATTCTTTTAATTTTGTTGATTAACTCAAATGCTTAAATCTTACTCGACCAAACAACTTCATCGTCTCATTTGACCTTAAAAGTTTGTTTGCAAACGTACCTCTTGACGAAGTCTAAAACATTTGTTTAAACCAATTGTACAACTCTGACTTAATTCTGCCTCCTTTTTAAAGATTTTGTAATGATATGTTTTGTATGGACACGAAGAATCTAAAATATAATTTCAATGATCTCATATTTTTAAAGATGACTGCGTAGCGATTGGAATTTCTTTAGGCGCTATTCTTGCTAACATTTTGTCGTTAAACAAAATCAGTCTTCTTTCAATAAATAACAATAAGCCACTTGCGGATTATAGTAGTGTTGATGATTTTTTTGTTATCTTCCTTTTAAAATAATGTCAGTAGCTTCTTTACTTCATTATTACAAAATTATTAAATGCATAATTTACTATTGAAAAAGAAAATTCCAGTATAATTAATTTTTTAATCATAACTATTCAAAACATAATTTTAAGCGTTTCTTAACAAAAGATTCTAGCGAAATAACTTAACTGGATTATATAATAATAACAAATTATACAGTATTCTTGTTTTATTTAACTAACACATGTTATTGTGTGTTAACAGATCAACACACTTCAACGGAGCTCTGTAAAGTAAAGAAATAAAAACTGTAAGGAAAGAATATAAGCTAAAGTAGGTACATACTTGTGTCCATAAAAATGAAAATAATTTTTATAGATTTTAATAGGCTGACGGTTAATAATACATAAAATACTTTGTGTCAAATACGGAGTTAACATTAAGTATTTTATGTAATATATCTTTTATTAACCATTAAACTATAAAGATCTATAGCAATTGTTTTTAGTTTTAATGGACGCATATATATAACTACTTAAGCTTCTATTCTTTCCTTACAGTATTTATTTTTTACAGAGCTCCGTTGAAGTGTGTTAATCCCTTAATACACAGAAACATGTGTTAGTGTAATAAAAGAAGGATACTGTATGATTTGTTTTTTAAACATAGACATTATGAGCAACATCTTTAACATTTTTCCGAACCAAATTAAAATTAAAGATCACACAATGCAGAATAAATAGAACCATAAAGACTTGTACAACCGACTGCTTCAAATTAGATTTGGTCAACATTCACAATTTTTTTTCTTATTAGGCTACCCCGAAACAGTCATCATAAAGACAATTAAGGCAAATCAGACTAAAGTGAATAACTTACCTTCATTCGGCCCGTATGCTTGGCCAGTCTAAGTCCGCCTTACTTAAATGAGTTAAAACTCATTTAGCTTGGCTAGGCAAGCTCTATTAGCTATCAAATCCAACTTTAATAGCTTTTTGCTTCGTGTTGTGTACAACACCAACCGCCCGCTTAACGGATAGTGAAAGATGCCTCACCTAGCCACGAATTAAGTAAAGTAGTAGACCAGGGGTTCCCAACCAGGGGTGCTCGCACCCCTTGGGGGTGCGAGGCAGAATTCCAGGGGGTGCGAGATGGCTTTTCATTTTTGTTTTATAGATATTGAGATTTTCACTCTCCGATAAAGTTTATAAAGTTAAAAAGTACATTATTTATAAAAAGAAGTTGGCCCAAATTTTCTGAATAAATTAATTTTATTATTACGTCTTAGAGCAAGAGCGCTTTTCTAGAAGTAAACTCACTTTACTTATTTAATTTAATAGCTGTTAGACATGATATTCTGCACCTGCAGGGTACTCACTGTTTTCTTCATCGACATGCCTTGGCATCAAAAACATTGCCCTCGAAATCTAAAAATGTCCTTGATATTTATGTGAGGACAATCAACTGGATTAGAGGTTTTGCTCTTAATACCGTCTTTTTAAGTCGTTATGTCAAGATTATGGTAGTAAACATTCAGCTTTACTTTTCCATACGGAGGTCCACTGGCTATCATGTGGAAGAGCTTTAACGCGCTATTTGGAATTGAGGAAAGAAGTAAAAACTTTTCTTAAGGAACGTGACTATGATCATGTCAAAAAAATGGAGTCAAAAGGTTTTAGTCAAATACTAGCTTACTTAAGTGACATTTTCAGCCGCTTAAATGACATGAGTGTTTCCATGCAATGGATAAATATAAATATTTTAAAATGTCGTGAAATAATAAATACTTTAAAAAAAAGTTAAATCTCTGGTGTCGACGAGTTGAAAGAGACAATTTATCAAATTTTTCATTACTCGAAGAAGTGACTGATGAAGATCAGTGTTTAGTTCCAAGTGTGCGTGAAGAAATTGTGAGCCATTTTGAAATACTATCCAAGTCATTTGACGGATATTTTAAAATAGGAGAACTGGAAATTTATGAAGAATGGATAATAAATCCATATTCTTTTAATTTGAATCACATGTCCGATGACGAATCGTTAAAAGATGAACTTATTGAATTATGCATGAATCGTTTTCTCAAAATGCAGTTTGAAAGCAAAACTCTTGAACAACATTGGTGTTGTTCAATGAATATGTTTCCAAAACTTTGTGAAAAAGCACTAAGTACTCTCATTCCATTCGCGACGACAATTTTTTTATAAATAATAATAGCATATAGTGTTAGGGGTGCGAGTTCAAATTAAGAGACTTTAGGGGTGCGGGGTATCAAAAAGGTTGGGAACCACTGTAGTAGACGTTTATAGTTGGCATTGCGGAAATGACTACGCAGGTCGTACATCTAAACGTTTTCATGTCAGGCAAGAGCAGCATGTTAAAAAAAAGCTAATAAAGTTTTTTTTGATGGCGATGTAAAGTCCAAAGGTGAAAAATTATCTCTTAAGAAACACCTCCTCAACAATCTTAGTTGTGCTGAGAATTACATAGACAATAGATTTAAAACTTTTTCAAGAGAAAGAAGTACTTACCATCTCTCAGTTTGAGCATCATTTTCCATTAAAACTTAAAAAAAAAGTCAAATATAGTTTTGAAAAATCTACAAACTTATTGCATATTACAAAAGTTCAAATCTTTACAAATAAAAATCCGCCTTCAGTGAACTTTAAATAAATTAGTAGAACTAAAACACATTTGTGCGACTAAGTAAAGAATAGTATAAAAACGTATTATGACGTAGTAATTCAAAACTGTGTATTAAATTAATTTGTAAAGGCTAGAAGATTTTTATATAATATAATGATATTATGGTATGTAATATTCAATTTAGACAAAATGAAAATAAAAACTTTTCCTATATAAACCTTAAATTAAAAACTATCTTAGTAAGGAACTGTTTGATGTAAATTATTGAAAATAAATAGTTACTGTTATCGATGAAATAAAGATATAAAACTTTTCTAAAACAAAACTTAAAGTAGTTATAAGAACCTATCTTAATAAGAAACTGTTTCTTACAAACTTCTTACCTTAAAGAACTAGTATCATCGATAAATAAAAACAACTATTTTGAAACAAAACCTTAGTTAAAAAATAAGATAAAAAATTTATTGTTTTAACAACAAACTTTTTTTCCTAAATTTTTTTTTTTTAAATTTAATAGTTTTATCATATAAAGAAACAGTTAAAATCTTTTCCGAATCAATAATTATTATTAATAAAAATATCTTAATAAAAAAATTTGTTGCTGTAAAATATTCGTTTTATTAGGTTGTCATTATCTATTAAAAAGCAGTATTGTTTTATGTATGTTTATATTTCCTTGTAATAAATTGACCCATCTACTCTCTAAATAATCTAAGTTCGTATGGTTGCTTGTTGAGTCTGTAAAAGTGATAGAATATGCTTCTTCAAAGGTTTTGCTCGATGTTGGATGTTTGTTAGCATAAAGAAGATTGAGTGCAGCTCGATTATTTGTCTCGCTGGTGTTTATGTTCTTCCAGTTATGTCTGTGAGAGCACCATCTATGGGAAAAAGACATAATTGTTTGTCTAACATAGTGGTCGTCACAGACATTGCACTTTGCCGCATAAATTCAAAAATTTTTACAATTCAAGTTCTTTTTCAATTTAATAATTTTACCACATTTTGATTTTATTAAGTTAGTTTTTTTCTACAATACGCCTTCTCCCCTCGGTTGCATAGTAAACATTTTCCTTAAGGGTGGGATCCACCAATTACATCACTATCTTCATGGGCTTGGATCTTATAGTTGCTTAGTAGTGTTGCAATTGTTTGTGGACGTTTATATGTCACTAAAACAATCGGGTTCAATTCTCGCTCTTTCTTTCTTTCTTTCTTTCTTTCTTTTTTTGTTAGTTTTGAAAGCTTTGAAGCGTCCAAACACTTATATTCTCATTTTTGTTTTTATTTTTATTTCATTTGAATTTACTATTACATACCATAATATCATTATAATGTACAAAAAATCTTCTGGCTTTAACAAATTAGTTTTATACACAGTTTTAAACTACTACGTCATCATATGTTTTTTCACTAATTTTTACTTAATTGCATAAATTTTTTTCAGTTCTATTAATTTATTTTTAGTTCACTGAAGACGGATTTTTATCTGAAAACGTTAAAACTTATGTAATAAGCAATAAATTTGTAGATTCTTCAAAACTATCTTTTGATTTTTTTCTAATTATTGATACAGAAGGAATATCACAAATAAAAAATTGACTGTGTCCTGGACTGATTCAAGAATTAATAATAAATCTTGCCCTTATAACTTGCAAGCTGAAAAATTTGTTAACAACGAGATGTCTACAACTTAAAACTATATAAATAGCATGTCTCTAGTGTTCTTATTGTTGTCGGTTTTTGCAATGTTTTACTTTTTTATTTAGTTTTAAAAAAATATCCATAATCTTAAACGTTTTTATTCTAATAATTCTATCTGAAACATAATTTTAGATCAATTAAATATTACTTAAATCTAAGTTTTAGTTTTTACAGTTTACACACATGGTTTATATTTGACTCTGTACTACGTAAACATTTTTAGCTAAATACTTCAAATATTTTATATTAACTAAAATTCATACTATTGTCAGTTTTTAGCATGCTTATTATGTTAAGCGCTGTACGAAATAAATAAATAAACCTTTGGAACTTTTAAAATAAGTAATTTTTATATAAATTTTCTACCAAAAATCAGTTCAAAAATAAAAATTTTCTAAATTTGTTTGTACTTAGTAACTTATATAATCTATGTATAGTAATTATATATTATATGCGTACATCTTATACATACATTGTATACATATACATAAGCTAAGAATGTCAACACTTACACATGCTTGTTTTTAGTTATTGTTGGAGGAGTTTTAAATGCCCAGCAGCCTTGGATTGTCCAAATCACCATTATACTAGTAGTCGTTTTTATTTTCCTTATTATTGTTTGTTATATTATAAAAAAGAAAATGGAAGAGAAAAATAGGCATCAGAAGTATTCGTTTGCCAGAGACGATCAAAGTGATTTGGGTGAGGTCGTTAACAACACCATTCTTCAGTAGTTAACAAAGTTTTTATTAAAAAATATAACATAAAAAATCATCTAATTAAAACTAAATAATACTGACAATAAACGCAACAAAAAGTACTATACGAAGCTTGATTTTTTTATGAATCTTTTGTTTTAATACTAGTGCCTATCATCCTACAAAATATAGTAATCTCTTTTATGTTAAGTTTCTAGTTCTATTCATTACTTTTTTCAATCACAACAAAAAAAATTATCTAAATCTTATCTGTATGACTTTTATTATAATTTCATACTATAATTGAGTTATTATACAACTTGTTTTAAAACCAAAAAAAAAGAACATTCAATTTTCAAAATCAATTATTATTTTTTAAAGCTAAATATTTTCCTAAACTAGTATAACTTTGAAAACCTAAACTCTAGTCATATTTAAAAGATTAAAGAAACATTATTGTTTAAACATAAAGTTTACAATAAAAAGTGTTTTAATGTTATATTAAAGCTCTAGAAAGTATCGAAACAACATTACAACAAAAAAAAGTTAAAAATATTGTTATATTAGTCTTAGACTTCTTACAGTATACTAATTTCACAAAAAATAATTTGTTAATTATATACTGCTCAAACTAATTTGTCTTGTTTTTATTTTTGAACTCTACTTTCTGCTTGAATTAAGTTAAGGGAATCAACTACGGGTTAAAAAACTAATTTTGTTATTTTACAGTAAGGGCGGATAAACTATTCATAAAACCCGAAAAATAATCCATATTATACGTGAAATAATACATTTTATTAACGTATTTTTAACTGCTTTATTAGTTTTTGAATGTTTTAGGTTTATTGATAAGTAATGCATTTATTTTAAAACTCAACTTAATGCCAAATTTTAGTTAACTTTTTGGGATATGTTTAGACTTATGTTTTTAGAGAAATTATTTAAAAATCTATGCAAATTTTCTGATGCATTTAAACTCCATATGTGAAAAACTGAATTAAGATTTGAACTAGAAGTTAATCTTTAAAAGGTCACGTTTTAAAACAGAATTCTTAACGGACTAAAATACTCGATACTTACCAAAATAAGTTAGTGTATTGTTTAAAAGTTACTGAACAAATGTTTAAACATATAAACAAAGTTTCACAGTATATATATACTTAGGTTATGATATATGTCAAAAACAAAATAATATAGCTTGTATTAAGCGTATATTATTGTAGAAAGCAAGAATAATCATTTAATAACTTATTTTTAGAAATCCTTAAATTTTTAAAGTATGCAGTAATTTTCAAATAGTATTAGCAGCATATTATTTATAAACAGAAGTTATTCATTTTGTAAAACATGTAGCTTTTCCTTAACTTTTTTTGCCATTTTCAGCTATAAAATGAAAATTACATACTATGTTCAGAATTTAGAATTAGTGTATAATATAATTAAAGTGCAAATATTTGTTTAATTGACAACGATCGTTTCGATAGACGAATGTCAATCTCACCAAACTGCAATAATACAGTGATAACAGTACCTGATTGCTATATATAGAAAATAATGTGGTTATATAAAGTTAATATTTTTCCACAGAGCTCATTTAACGGGCTTTTAAACAGATTATTAAAAAAACCAGAAGATACGTGTTAAAAAAACAATAAAATTGTTTTCAATTTTCAGCTAGTACGGTTCGAAATTTGTGGAAGACTAAATTTTGCACTGAATATTTGTACTGTACAATATTTAATAACTACGTCATTTTGTTTTCGTTTTTTTGTATAACTTTTGTATCATTGTTTAGAAAAGTGCTATCCATTTCAAACCGTACTAGCTGAAGATTAAAAACAACTTTATTGATTTTATGAAAAGTATGTTTTAGGATTTTTTTAAACAAGATTTATACACAATTCTTAAATTGGTTTAGGACACAGTCAATTGATTTTATTTGTGATTTTTTTCCTGCATCAATAGTTACAAAAAAATAAACGATGGCTTAAAAGTCTACAAGTTTATTGCATACTTTAGTTCAAATCGATTTCGGACAACAGTCCTTCTTCAGTGAACTTTTAACTAACAGACTAAAACACATTCATGCAACTAAGTAAATAAAAGTGAAAAAAAATATTATGACGTAGTAATTTAAAACTGTGTATAAAACCAATTTTTTAGAGCTAGAAGATTTTTTACATTATAATGATATTTTTGTATGTAAAAGTAAATCCAAATGAAATATTTATAAAAACAAACACTTTACCGATATAAAATTGAAATTAAAAACTATCTTAGTAAGGAAATGTTTAATGTAAGTTATTGTTAATAAATAAATACTGCAATCGGTGAAATAGATTTTTTTTTTTTCCAAAGAATACTTAAAGTAATTACAAAAACCTGCATTAATAAGAAACTGTATCTTACAAACTTCTTATTTATTATTTATTATAAAAGAAATAGTATTATCGATAAATAAAAATAACTATTTTGAAACAAAACCTAAGTAAAACAATAATACAAAAATTAAATAAAAAATCAAATCAAAATTTTTTAACAGCAAATTATTTTTCGTAACATATTGTTTTTAAAGAAAAAAATTTATCAAATAAACAAACGATTAAAAACTATTCTGAAACAAAAATTATTCTTAGTAAAATTGTCCTATTAAAAATCGTTTGTTGTAAAATTATTGGTTTTATAAGTTTGCTATTATCTACAAAAAGGTTTAATTTAATGGATTTTTTAAAATCATGCCTTGTGGTCTGATGATCAAATTGGTATGATCAACACTTTTGTTAAACTTGAGCTTTTCTCACGGCATACGAAAGTCCGAGTTTCTGCTTTGCAGACTTTCGCCGATGTCTTTGTTGATTGTATTTATTACAAGCATACCAGATGTCTTGCCAAGTGAAAAATGTATTAAACGTTTCACGGCAAAAGACAATGCTGACACACTGATCAATACCAGCAAATACTTGTTTCATGTGAAAGCCTTATAAACCGTTTGCATATCGAAGGTAACAAGATTTTCAGTTGTGACTGACTGATGAGCCCTAATAAAGACTGAACCAATCGACCAGAGTTGTTACTTAAGTTACGCGGACCTGGCAATTAACTGACTTAACGCGTTATAACAATATCGGTGACGGTTAATTTAGCTAATTTTTAGAATTAACTTAGCTATATAATTTAGCTAAGTTTATTTATCAAACGGAAATTAAACTTAAACTATCATTTAAACTTAGACTATTTATGAAGTAATAAGATTGTTAGAATGTTTAAACTAATTATATATCGAAATTTTGCTTCAGAAACAAAACGTGTATTTACAAATTAATAAAATCACGATAAAACAAAATACAATAAACTACTAAAAGAAACACCAATTACTACTTTGGCTAAAAAGCCAAAGTGAAAAACATCACTTTTCATTAAAAATGGCCGTTAATGCCAAGCTACAACAAAAGCTACAATAACAACCAAAGAGCTCAGCCACTAACTCGCCTAACCAGCACGCTTAATGATTAAAAGGTGTTTGAATAGTTTGAGAAAAAAGAAAGAAAGCCATTTTCAAATGCTAAAACACTATCAAGTGTTACAGGACGAAACCAGTCTCAGTCTACCGAAGGCTTGTGGTCTGATAATCGAATTGGTATGATCAACCCTTTTGTTCAAATTAACTAAAAAAATAAATATATATATATATATATATAATTTATTCAAATGGCAATTTTAAAAATTCTGGAACATATGTTTCACAAAGCTTTAATTTTTCATAAAGCTTTGATCATCAGCCAGTTAAATTCAAAATACAAAGCACTGTACTAAACAAAGATACAAAAGTTATGCAAAAAAACAAAAAACAGTATGACGTAATATTGTACATTACAAATGTTCAATGTCAATTAACTGTTGTTTTCGTTAATTTAGGTTGTTTAATTAGTTAGAAGGTAGATCGATTTTTGTACTGAACATTTGTAATGTACAATATTACGTCATACTGTTTTTTGTTTTTTTGCATAACTTTTGTATCTTTGTTTAGTACAGTGCTTTGTATTTTGAATTTAACTGGCTGATGATCAAAGCTTTATGAAAAATTAAAGCTTTGTGAAACATATGTTCCAGAATTTTTAAAATTGCCATTTGAATAAATTATTTAAAAGCCCTTCAAGTGGGCTCAGTTGAAAGTGTTTACGTTTAAACATTAACCTTATTTTATATATATATATATATATATATATATAACTACTCAAAATATAAATTTAAGCGTTTGTTATCAAAAGATCCTAGCGAAACAAGTTCACTGGAATATATAATAATAACAAATTATACAACATCCTTCTTTTATTGCACTAACACATGTTTCTGTGTGTTAACAGATTAACACACTTCAACGGAGATCCGTAAAAGATAAATACTGTAAGGAAAGAATAGAAGCTAAAGTAGGTATATACATGTATCCATTAAAAATAATAACTATAGATTTTTATATATTAATGCTAGATCAATCCGATTCCGAGCCTTAATTTCAAATTAGGATTCGGCCAAATCCGGATCCGAATCTCAGTTTTGAAATATGGATCCGGCCTAATCCGAGTCCGAATCCAAGTAATTTAATAATTAGAATCCGAAAGATTTAATCTGCTTGTTATGTAAATACAATATAAGTTTATAAATAATAATCACGTATTATTTTATAACTTATTTCGTAAAAAATTTTAACAATAATTTCAACGTGTTAATAAATACATTTTTACATTTGTTATTTATTAATTATTTACATTTATTAATAAATAAATACGTTTTTATTTTAGAATAATTTATTTTAAAAACAAACAAAAAAATAAATATCTTGCTGTAAAAAAAAATTACATACACAAAACTGAGTTTCAAATTCAATATTTTGATGTCCATGCAAGCAACATTAACAATTAAGTTGTACTCTTTTATGCAAAATAAATAAATTATAGACTTAATCAATGCATAAATCAAAAAACAAAAAAAGTTAAAACTTTTTATTTTAAACTTAAGAGTTAGTTCTTATTGTGACCATAAACGAATTAGAACATAAACTTTAGAAGTGTTCATATTTATAAAACAAAGTGCAATTGAAAAAGCATGGAGCCGTAATAAATTGTGAAATATAATACCAACTATAGTAAAGGCCTAAAAATGAATATAAATTAGAGCTGTAATAAAAAGTTTATTAATTCCACTTGGGATTACACTTTTACTTTAACAAAAAAAAAGATTAACTTAAGCAAATGTTTAAAAGTATAAAACGAACTAGAAAAAAAAAACATAAAAGAAAAAGAAATGTAATCTGGTCAACCCTTTTTAAAGCAATTCAGTAAAAACTAATATCGTGTACTTTATATTTTAAAGATGGCAATCAAAGTTCTCAACTTAAATAAAAGGAGAATGATCAATTATAAATTTTAAATTTTATTAACTATACAATGTTTCACTTGCTTGAAACTAGTCAAACGAGATCTTCAGTAGTTTCAAATCTGTAAAAATTTACATACAGTAACCTCTCGTATCTTTACGCACCCGTGACGTTACACTTTCTCGTTTAGTTACGCATTTTAAAATTCTAAAAAAGTTCAATTTTTTTTTTTTTTTAATTGCACAAATTAGGTTTATTGTATATTTTTCATTTAAAATATTTTTTTAAATGCTAACTCACCCCTCTATATCTTCAGACTTTGTAAACTTGTGTTCCTTGACTGTTTGATAAACATTTATACTTCAGTTTAAAAGATTAAATTAAAAAAAAGTTGTAGTAACACAAATATTTTTTTATTAATTTTTCTCATATATTTTAAATATTTTTGTTCATTACAGCACCAAAAGCATATTTTTGTTAAAGGCTATAGAAAAGAATTTAATTATAGACAACACACCATTTCTTAATTGTAAACAAGTGCTTATATATAAATTGAATTTGCTAAATAGAGTAAAATTTAGATGTAAAGTATCAAACAAGTCACATATAAATAAAGATAAAATCTACTTTTTTTTTTAAATAAGTTAAATTTTTCTACAAGTATTATTAATTTATATAAATTTTACTATTTTTTTAATGTGTAGTTTTATCCTTTTTTTTAATATTTATAAATAAAAAAAACAATTGTTTAAAGTTAGAAAGTCCCCAGTCTGCTTTTAACTAGAAGCAATATCAATAAACAGCCATTTTAGTGAGTATATTTGGTATCTCTCATATCTTTACGATCTCTCATATATTTACGCATTTTTTCTGTGGACACAATGTGCGTAAATAAGCGAGAGGTTACTTAATAACATGTAGGAATACATTAGGCTAAACTTCAAATAAAAGAAATTAAAAAAAATTAAAACAAAAAACTGAATAAAATCTGAGTAAAACTTATAGCTTAAAATCACTAATATATGAAAATCATAATGTTATTAGGTTAGATTTAGAAAAATGTGAGTTACTTAATAATTATACAATCTTAAAACTCAAACAAATAAATAAAGAACAAAAATAAACAAAAATAATTATACTAACATTTAGCAGCCTTGCGAAATTTGTAAATAACTAACAAAGAAAACAATTCTTCAACTAAAGCATTATGTTAAGTTTACTCGTATAAAAAAGTTTGACTATCGTACTGTGACGTATTTATTAATAATTAGTATTAATAATTGGTTTAAATATTTGCTTGTTCAAATTAAAATAGTGATTTGCTTATCAAAATGATCTAAAGTTTTAAAATAAAGGTTTTTAAAATGTATATATGAACATATCAAATCGTTCTTTTTATTTAAAGAAGTTCCCCTGTCAGCGTTCGCTATTTCCATCTTTTCATAGGTACAGGTCCTGCAGATTCTCTGCGGTTTCCTTATATGCCCGATGTGGTGTAAAATTTCCCATTTAATGCTGTATTTAGTATTGTTGCGTTTTAGCTTCCAAATATATTTGGACCGTTCGGTTCCGTTCTCCTTGTTAATTTTCATATCACTACTATGGCTATACCACCTTGTTTTGAAAATTCCTCCCGTGCTCCCTACATACTGCTTTATTTCTTTTTTTGTCGTAAGCGTAGATTTATAGATAACATTCATGGTTAGACATTTGTTTTTTAGCGGGTATAAATTCTTGTTTCTACAATTACATAGTGGCTCTTCTTTGTCAGTATTTTCAGTTTTTTCTACATTATTTAAAGTTTTTTTGTTGTGTCCTTGGATTAACATTTTTATGTTGCTCATACAACTATACGCTAACCTACAGTTGTTTTTATTTATTAACTTGTTTAGACTGTTGTTTTGATTGAAATGCTTGCTGATTAATTTAAAAAAAATTTTTCCTATATTTGTTTTTAATGATTCGCAAAATATTGGGTTGAAATAAATTATTTTTCTTCTTCGGTTTCTTATCTTTTTCTGTTTGTTAAAATCTTTCTTATAAATTAGTTTATGTTTAAAATTGGATTTGTCTAAAGCGTTTTGGTATGTGTATGCATTTTGGTCAAAAATATGTCTGTTTTTGGATAGTTTAATCAGTCTATTTTCTATGATTGCCGGTAAGTTCTTTTTAATGAATTTAGGATGATTCGAGTTTCTATTAATGTATCTAATTTTTGTGTTTTCTTTTTTGTACGGTCTAAATAAGTTGTTTAAAAGGTCAATTTGTTATGTCTAGAAAGTTGCATATAGTTGCACCGGTATCTATCGTTATTTTAAAACCAATGTCTCTGAATATTATTATTGTATGTTTTCTTTTTGTTTTTTGGTTGGATAATTTAAAGGCCGTCGTCTATATACAAGCCGATCTCTTTAATATCATAAAGAGATTCAAGCTTGTTCAATGCATTTAGTCCAGTTGAATCGCATAACTCGGCACCGAAGAAGGAGCCAATGGGAACATCGAATAGGTTGTTGTTGTCTTTTTTGATCCAGGTTTTTTTTAAGTCAAATTTTTTTTGCATGTGTGTTTTGTTAATTTAATGTCCCTGTCTACTATTGTAGTGTATTTATTTGCAAAGTTTATAGCATATTGTTTTGCTTATTCTCCTAAGTTCGTTTTTGTCTAGGTTTAATTGTCTGCACTTAACATTGAGAGGGAATTGTTTCTTATGATACATTACTATTATGAAGGCGTCCGAGGTTGAGAACTTAGGTATTTATTTGTTTTTGTACTTTCTGTCGGTAATTATTTCTTGAGACTCGGTATTTATTTGTTCGATTAGGTTTTCGTTTGAAGTTTTATAAGTTTTAGTTATGTTGCTAGTTAAGAGTTTCTTGTAGTTGTTTGGGCTTGTTTAGTATAGGTTTCTTGTTTTATCTGCGAAAAGGATGATTTTATTTTTAGTTAGTATGTGTTTTAAATCTTTTTGCAGAGCTACTTGAAATTTAGACTTATAGGCGGTTACAATAAGTAGGTTTTTTGGCAACCCTGTAAAAAAAATGATACAAGTTTAATTATTTCAAGATTTTGTTTTCATAACAATATTTTACTCCAAAAAATAAAAGATCAAATAAAAAAACATTAAAAATTTGTGAACTATGGATGTTGGTTGACCAACATCCAAAGTCTCAGTTCGGTCTGGTTGACTGTCTGTGGGTAGATTGTCAACTTGACCTTTTTGCTCATACTTTTCCTGCAGACAGGACGACTTTCTAGCACGTTTGTGCATAGGACCCTCTGCGGACAGCTTGGTATTTGTATTATTTAATTTAGACATAATAAAAATAAAATGTTTTTATACTAACTTATTATTTTGTATCAGTGAATTTTCAATACTGAAGACTATTCTAGAGTCTAGACTACTTTATATAAATTAGGCAATATAATATAGGTGAAGTATCTATTATACAAAAGAACCACAAGACAATTTTATAAAACTTTTTGCTCAAAAAATATAACATGCTTTCAAAACTTTTAAAAATCATTAGGCAAATGTTTTTTAATGAAATGTTGCATCATTGATTTTGAGCCTTAGTTCTCCAAACTGCAGTAGGCTCTAAATATTCTTTTAATATTAAGAGTTTAACAATGAACAATGAAAGTAGTTGCAGCAGTTCATTGCAAATTAATTAACATTTTATTGTTAACGGATTTTTTTTACTTTTAGAACACTGTTTTTAAATCAAATAATAAAATGTTTGAAGTTATAACATATATATCATAAATTGAAGTTATCAGTTAAATAAATAGTAAAATAATAACAAAAAGTATGTAGATAAAAGTATGCAAGCAAAGTATTTTTTATTTAATGTTACATATTAAGTTGCATTTCTTTTTCTTTGTTTAAATAATGCAGCAGTTAGTAACAACGAGCAAACATAAAAAACTAAACATATGATGAATAAACAAGAGCGTTTATCCAAGAAGCTGAGATTGAACGCCTTAACTGTTAACTTAATTTTATTTGTAAGTCTAAAAAAATTAATACATCATAGTTTTTATACGAGCGTCAACTTGGCTTGAATGGCTTCCTTTGTAATTTTATTTTTTAGCTAAACTTTAAAACCAATTATTTTCAATTTCTTTAATGGTAACTTGGAACTTTTTGTTTTATTCTAAAGAACGTTCTTTTACTTAGCTTTTTACAACAATTTTCATCGAATTGGGGTTTTAGTTTTGTAGTGGGGCCCTTTTAGAAATTTGATGTTTCTTAACATTGTTTACTTTACATTGTTTTTCTTCAAAAATAATTATATTTTTTGAATTTTATTTTTACATATTTATTAAATTGAGTTTTAAGACGTTATTAATTTTTTATTCAAAAAATAGCTTTTTTTATAATATGTACTTAAATAAATTTTTCAGAAAAGTTCCAAATACGCACGGTTTTGGTTCTTTTTTTACGTAGTTTTATAGCAAAAGTAAATTATTTTTTAAATAATTTTTATTTCTAACAGACTTATATAACTAAGTTTTATAACGTTATTAAATTTTTTCAAGCTTATTATTATTTTTCAAATATATGACCTATACAAATTTTATCTGAATTTTTACTTTATGTAGTTTGAGGGATTTCTTGATCAAATACTTAGAGTTTAGGTAAAACTAAAATGTGTCATATATTTGAAAAATAATAATAAGTTGGGAAAGAATTAAATAACGTCATAAAACTTGATTATATAAGTCTGTTTAAAATCAAAATTATTAAAAAAAAATTTACGTTTGCTGTAAAACCATGTAAAAAAAGAACTAAAACCGTGCAAATTTGGTATTATTCTGAAAAATTTATTAAAGCATATATTATAAAAATAATTTTATTTTGAAAATAAAAATTAATTACGTCTTAAAACTCAATTTAATAAGTATGTTATAAATAAAAGAATCTAAAAAAAACAATTATTTTCGAAGAAAAACAATGTAAAGTAAAAAATGATAAAAAACATTAAATTTTTAAAGGGGCCCCACTACAAAACTAAAACCCCAATTCGATGAAATTTATTGAGAAAAGCTAAGCAAAAGAACGTTCTTTATAATTATAAAAAAAAAGTTCCAAGTTAGCATTAAAGAAATTGAAAATAGTTGGTTTTAAAGTTTGGTTAAAAAATAAAATTACAAAAAAAGCCACTCAAGCCAAGTTTACGCTTGTAGTTTTTATACTGTGTGCAAAACTCTAAATCAAAATTGATAATACTTTTTTAAGAAAAAAAGCCAATTTTTTATCTACTCAAGCGTGAAATCATTAATAAGTTTTACATTTCATTTAACTTTTGACAAACAATTAAGTAAAATTCAAAAAGTTTAAAGTGGTCTACCGAGTCCAAAATTTCGGATTCGGCTGAATCCGAGTCTTATTTTGAACTTTAAGATTCGGCCGAATCCAAGTCCAAAAAGGCATTAACATTGTTACTAACATTGTTACTACTATTTCTATTGTATAATTTTCTTGGTTTAAAATTATCTCTATCTTGATTATGTTGACGATAATTGTAAGTATGATTAATACCATTATCTCTTAAATGAAAATTTTGTTGATTATTAGGACGAACTCGCTTATAGTAATTTATTTTAGACTTATGATGATTTTGCTCATACTGCTGTAGTCTATCATAATTAACTCGCTTAGGTATTAATGCGTTTTCTTTATAAGCATTCCATATGGCTTGTCCTTTTCTTTTAAAAATTTCTAAGCTTTCATCAAAATATTCTGTAATCTTATCTTTGATCGAAAAGGGCATCAAGTATGCAAGAAAATACTTAATTCTGTCCTGCTCTGGACATTTGTCCCAACTCACGGCTGTAGCAAATATTCTATTAAGTTTGTACACTCATTCCAAATTAGGATTTTATTTAAAATTTCAGCTAACTGATTGTCCCTATTGAAAAAAAAGTTTTTTAAAGAACTGTAATTTCTTTCACCTCGTTCTGCCATTTTATAATAGTCTGACAACTCTTCTCTTGGCCAAAACCCAGTTAAAAATTTATACTTTTCTGTGTTACTAGAAATATTTTCATTTAACATTTCCTCCTCGAAAAAACTAATAATATCACGAGGGTTTCTTACAAAGTCTAACCTTTTAAACTTTTTACTCAGTCTTTGCGCCTTTAATGTGTCGCTTAAGTTATTAAAATTATTTTGATTACTATTTTCGTAATCATCGTAAAAAGGTTCGCGTTTTTCTAGCATCGCACGTTCGTAATGTGGTGATCTAGACTGCTTTAATCTATTATTTAACTTTTTTATTTGCTTTTGCAAAATTCTTTACTCTTCTTCATTTGTTAGCTGCTTAACTTCGCTTGATTTTCTAAATTGTTGTTGAATGCTGTTTGACGGATAAAATTCAGCATTATCTATCATCATCTCTGTTTGATGAGAATTATTAAGATTAATATCGTCATTGTTGTTTGTGTGCATTTACTCTGTTGGCTGCTTAAAGATTCCTAACCAGAAGATTCAAGGTTCTTAATAGACACTGCGTGGTTTCCACTTTAACCAAATAGGTTATTTAATGATGTTTATGTTTATGTCTTAACTACTTGGTCTCCAGTAACTTACTACTGCTATACTTACGAGTAGTAAATATTATGCTAACAGTATAAGTTACAAAACTATTTTCTAAGTTATGAATAAAACACACTTTGAATAAATGCTATTTACTTTATTTTAAATAACAATTCTTAGTTCTGAAGAAAGAAACTATTAAATCACGACACCAATAAAATCTATATAAAGTATCAACAATCTTAAATCAATATAAATACTAACATCAACTCCGCGATGTAGACGTTTTCTTGATTCTCGAAACTTGAATTAAAGGTTGAACTTAATCGTAACTTGATCGTACCGCGGAATAACTAAGCAACTAACGTATTTGAAAGACAAACGCAAATATATACGCATTGAAATGAAGTTAATATCTTGAAATAATAAAAATGTTTGTTTTTAATACTGGAAGCACGTCACGAAATCTGCGTAAAACAGTTTACAACATCCGCTTTAAAATACGAAAATGAGATGTTAATATCATTACAATAAGACTCACTTTCTGATCAGTTTTTTCTTGAATTTTCTGGTTTAACTATAATAATTTTTGTTGCCTATCAATATCTTTCTTCTCTTGGCAAAGCTTTCTCTCTCTGACTGACCTCGCATATTTGTCATCGCCGCCTTGGTATACCGTCATGCTAGCTAAATATTTTTACTCAAATTACATACTCTGTTTTTTACGCTATATCACTCTATGAGGTTGTTTTCTATATTTGCAGCAGGATATCATGTCCGGCTTTGGTATTCCAGGTCATCATGTCCGCTCGGTGGGCCTGCAGAAGCTAAAAAAATTCTGAGTGTCGCCTGCAACTCCAACAGTTGCAAACTGCTTGCTAGTGCCCCTTTCTACGAACCAATTACAAAAGCGTCTATTCGGTGCACTTGTTTTACCAAAGTTATCAAACTAAACCTAATATATTACTACTTCTATTTGCTAAACTGTCTTGGACAAGACATAAAAAGATGTTCAAGTGTTTTGCGACTCGAACCCGAAAGAATTTTTTGTCAACCAGGACTTAGTACTAAATATTTTAATCGCTTTTTTTGTCGTCCAGTAAAAAAACAAATGTAACAACTTTTTAACACATATAGTTAGTTAGTAACTATAGAATTGTATTTTCATTAATAAAAAATAATAATTTAGAACACTAACAAAACAAAACAATAAGAACAAAAAATTAAATGATAGATTTACAACAATAAAAACTAGTGATCTACCAAATCCAAGATTCGGACACGGATTCGGCCGAACCCTAGTTTCAAAATAAGACTCTGATTCGGATTTGGCCGAATCCTAAAGTTCAAAATAAGACTCGGAATCGGCCGAATCGTAATTTCAAAATAAGATTCGGATTCGGCCGAATCCGAAATTTTGGACTCGGTAGACCACTTTAAACTTTTTGAATTTTACTTAATTGTTTTCAAAAGTTAAATGAAATGCAAACTAGTTAAAGATTTCACGCTTGAGTGGATAAAAAATGGGCTTTTTCTCCTAAAAAAGTATTATCAATTTTGATTTAGAGTATTTCACACAGTATAAAAACTATGATATATTAATTTTGTTAGACTCACAAATAAAATTAAGTAAACAGTTAAGGCGTTTAATCTCAGCTTTTTGGATAACCGCTCTTATTTATTCACTATATGTTTATTGTTTAAAAAAAAAAAGAAATGCATTTTAAATATGTAACATTAAAGCAGTTGCTTGAATACTTTTATCTACATACTTTTTGTTATTATTTTATAATTTACTTAACTGATAATTAATTTAAGTTCATGATATATATGTTATAACTTTTAATATTTAATTTAAAAACAATGTTCTAAAAGTAAAAAAAATCCGTTAACAATAAAATGTTAATTAATTTGCAATGAACTGCTGCAACTACTTTTATTATTGAAATTTGAATATTAAGAGAATATTTAGAGCTTGCTGTTTTTATGAGAAATAAGGCTTAAAATTAATGATGCAACATTTCATTAAAAAACATTTGCCTAGTGATTTATAAAAGTTTTGAAAGCAGCTTATATTTTTTGAGTAAGAAGTTTTATAAAACTGTTGCGTGGTTTTTTTGTATAATAGATACTTCACCCATACTATATTGCCTAATTTATATAAAGTAGTCTAGACTCTAGAATAGTCTTCAGTATTGAAAATTCACTGATACAAAATAATAAGTTAGTATAAAAGCATTTTTATTATTATTTCTTATTTAAATAATACAAATACCAAACTGCCCGCAGAGGGTCCTATGCAAAAACGTGCTAGAAAGTCATCCTGTCTACAGGATAAGTATGGGCAAAAAGGTCAAGTTGACAATCTACCCACATACAGTCAACCAGACCGAACTGAAACTTTGGATGTTGGTCAACCAACATCCATAGTTCACAAATTTTTAATATTTTTATTTATTTTATGTTCCATTTTTTGGAGTAAAATATTGTTATGAAAACAAAATCTTAAAATAATCAAAGTTATATCATTCTCTTTACAGGGTTCAAAAAAACTTGAAAACCTGGAATTTGACAATTTAGACTAAAAAACCTAGAAAAATCTTGAATTTGTGAAATTAAAAAAAAACGTTGAATATTGAACAAAAATAACTAAAAAACCTGAAATTTTATCAATTTTTAGATGTTAAGTAACAAAATTTTGATTTGACACGATGAGACTATCATATAGATATTTATTTAGCATCATCACAATTTTTTTTAATAAAAAAACAGTTTTAAAGGAGCTTTACCGTATCTTTTGAATGTCTGCATACAATTTAACACAGTTTTTAAACTCAAAATAAACTTTGAACTAAAAGTAGGCCAAAAAATGTGTACTTCCGAAAACTTTGAGGAATTTTTGAAAACCTGGAGAAAATTTGCCAAAAACATTTGGCAACCCTGTCTTTAGCAATAAGTGGAGAGACCTTTATGTGTAATATATCTTTAACAACAACTTCTTTAAATAAATAATTTTGCTAGTCTAGTACTGTTTTAGTGCAGAATTTTAGTTTACAAAAACCATATACTTTTAAATAATTTGTTTGTCATCTTTTATTAATTATAGCAATCAAGGGTTTCCAAACACTCAGGGTACTCAGGGAAAATCTCTTGGAGGTTCTTGCAAACTCATGGTAGTTGTATTTATCATAAATCCCTCAGGGTAGTTTTAAGACTTTAAAAACTTTAGGCTAGTATTCATATATATTGAATAGGATTTAGTTGAATTAGTTGCAATACTTTCTTTTATAATCAATTTTGTTTAAAACTTGATTTTTATTGATGTCGAAAAGATGTTATTTTTTTTCTAAGGATTTGAAAAATCTTGAGGTGACTCAGGACAGTTTAAGATCAGTCAGTCATGGCAGACTTTTTGACATAAAGAGTGACAACCCTGAATAATGTAAATGTAGTTGGTACTTTGTTTATGATAAATGTATTTTTTACATATTCTCACAATTTTATAAAGCTTATTTTGTTTATTTTCCATTTTAGAGCTTCTGTTAGTAGACTTTAGAAATGTTTTATTTATATTTAAAGTTTTTTACTTAATGTTAATCATTTATGCCGATAAACATAAATAAATTAAATCGTTAAAATAAGAAAAAATAAATTACATTTTTGCAGATTTTCGCAAATTTAAAGCTCTATATTATTATGCTCATATTTAATTATTTCTATTTTTATTCTGTTAGGATTGTAAATACATACAAATGCTAAAGTACAATGTAATTAAATTATTAGTTTTATGAAACAAGTTTGATACACTAGTTAAATAAACCTTGAGCTTTTTAATAGCATAAGCTTAATAATTATTTGAAGTTACAGTAACCTCTCGCTTATTTACGCACACTATGTCTACAGAAAAATTGCGTAAAGATATGAGAGATCGTAAAGATATGAGAGGTACAAAATATACTTACTATAATTGCTGATTTTTTTATTTTGCTTCTAGTTAAAAGCAGACTTTCCCTCTTTTAACAATTTGTTTACTTTGTTTATAAATATGAAAACAAAAGATAAAACTATACATATATCAAACAAAAAAATTAATTTACTTAAAATAATAATACTTGTAGAAAAATTTTACTAATTTTAATAATAAGTAGATTTTTGCTTTGTCTTTATTTATATGTGACTTATTTGATACTTAACATTTATATTTATTCTACTTAGCAAATTCAATTTATAATTAAGCATTTGTTTAAAATTAAGAAATGGTGTGGTGTCTATATTAAAATTTGTTTCTATAGTCTTTTACAAAAATATGCATTTGGTGCTGTAATGGATTTCTTATTTTGAAAAAAAATTTATAAAATATAAGAAAAATATTTAATAAAAATTGTTTATGTTACTCAAACTTTTTTTAATTTGACCTTTGTCCACATAAGGATAAAATTGTTTTGCATTGTATTAAAGATATATTAACTAAATGTTTGTCAATAAGTCAATGAACATAAGTTTACAAATTCTAAAGATATAGAGAAGTGAATTAGCATTGAAAAGCATATTTAAGATTTAAAATATACAATAAACCTATTTTGTGCAATATTAACAAAAATATTTGAATATTTTAGAATTCTAAAATGCGTAACTTAACGAGAGTGCGTAACGTCACGAGTGCGTAAAGATGCGAGAGGTTACTGTATATTGGTTTGTATTTTGTAGTATCATGTTTTACAAAGTAGTTTAAAATACAGTTTTTTTGTAATCATAAAATGTTTTATTTAAATGGAAACATAATTTAAAAACAAAACTATTACGACTTGTATTAACGGCTTTATCAAAGTATAATTTACACAACATAGAAATTAAATCACTATTTACAATTAAGATTTAGTACATTTTAATTTTATGATACTATCAAATTATTATTCCATAGTATTTTTGTTTTACAGTATTAATAATGCCTTCAACAGTCTGACAATGTTTTACTATAAGTTAGGAAGATATCTCCATCGCAGTATGCAATATCTGCGGAGCTAAGATAAAAAGAGGAAGTAGCAAGTCTAAGTCATATACCACCTCTTCCATGCACGAGCATTTGAAAACTCAACACAGCGAGAGTTACAAAAAGTATCAAAGTGAATCTTTAGACAAACATAGAAGTTGTACTGCACCCGATTTTTCGAAGAAAAAAAAAGGCTTACAGCTATCAGGCAAACTAGCCTTGATGATCATAAGTCTATGAAACTCTGGCATATTAAGGATTAAAAACCAACTAAAGTATTTAAAAAGTTATCAAAATATTTCGATTCGGATTCGGACGAATCCAAATTTTAAAATTGAGATTAAGACTCGGCCGGATCCCAATTTGAAAATAAGGTTCGGACTCAGCCGAATCCTAGTTTGAAAATAAGACTCGGTAGATCACTAATAAAAACAATCCACTTTCCTAATTAAGTCGCAACCACCACACCTAACACTAATTGGACATTAACTTTCGTTTTAAATTTTGTAACTCTGTTGATGTTGACGTGAATTTTTAAAGCAAGCAAAAAATACATTTGTAATAAAAGCCCACAACTAACACTTTGCTTTTTTTACGCTGATAGTGGTCAACAATACAATAAATTACCCTCTTTTCTTGTACGAGACTGACATTCGTCTATCGAAACAATTGTTAGAATAAAACAGATATTTGTATATTCTTGGATTATACCTAGCTTTTAACTTGCGGTAAATTTAGCAATGTATTAAAGTTAAATGAAAATATACCAAGTTAAAGATATTGTGTTTAACGTATGTGAAATAAACAATTAAAACTATAAAAATAGTTGTTTATAGAAAGTAAAGCTTAAGTAAGAGTGTTACCATAAAAAAATTTAAGATATTTTATTTTTCATTTAATGCTATTGAATTTTTTTTAACTTAGGTATCTCTTCTTTGATTAGTACTAATTGAAAGCTGTTAAGTTCACTCAGCTTGCATCGTTTAAAAACTTTATAAGTATTTCAAAATCTTAAGTTTGGCATTTAGTGTAATAAACTGTATGATAAAACATGGCTTATGTAGTATGATATAATTTTAATGAATGAAAAATAAACACTTTTAATCGTTTATTATTTAGATTACTCTTACTTATTTTTTGGTTTGCTATAAATTAGCTGAAACTCAGTTTTTTGTTTCAAAAATTTAGATTTATATGTTAAAATATTTTAAACTAACTTTATAAATTCTTTGTAGTATGTAATTTAATTTAAATTTTAGCCCCTGAAAAGGGAACAAAGATTGAGAAAAAAAGCTTAAAATTTAAGAAAAAAAAAATATATATCTTTATTATGTTTTGTTTCAAATACTATTGCAAAACAAATTAAAAAACTTTATATAATAATAGAAAATCTGTAATTTTTACGTCAAATAAAACAAAACTTAAAATAAAATTTTAAGTTATTTTAAAAAACCTTTTTTAGTAAAATTTTTATACTTTAGGATAAACCTAATGGTAGAAGTTAGACAAAAATTAAAAATTGAAACACTACGAAACGTGGTTAATTCAAGTATGCACGAAATGTTTTTTTTTTTTGCACAAAGATACTTTGGAACGAAGGGTAAATTTTGCAAGGCTGGTCAATT
The DNA here is from genome assembly GCF_965202585.1 of Thalia democratica. Taxonomy (NCBI): domain Eukaryota; kingdom Metazoa; phylum Chordata; class Thaliacea; order Salpida; family Salpidae; genus Thalia; species Thalia democratica. The sequence goes on along the minus strand of NC_139169.1, from coordinate 50,851,025 downwards.
TTGCCCAAATTACTATTTCGCACAAAAAAAAAAAGAAAAATAATAGAAATAAAATAACTAAATAAAAAACATAGTTAAAAAAAAAAATACCGACCAAGGGTTTGGGGCAACAGTGATATTTAAAAAGAAGAAGAAAAAAAATACCGACCAAGGGTAAGTGTTAGAATAAATGCCAATAATAAAAAATAAGTAACGTTAATTAAGAAAAAATAAATACACAACAAAAATTTTAATCCGTACAAAAGTGACCTTTCGCGCAAAAGTGTTCCTCCGTGCATTTTTGACACCTACCCCTACGAGCTTAAACCTTAGCTTGATATTAGACGTTATTTAGGTAAAACTTGTTACCCACAGGGCAGTTTGCTTTTGATCTACAATTACATTTTTTTTTAATCTGATTTCTTCATAAGCTTTTTGTTGTGTGAATTTATAAGGGTCATAACATTTGGTGTGCAGCAACACGATATTTTTATGCAATTTCTTTTAATTATTTTGTGGTAGAATGCTTATTTATTTGTCTTTTTTAAAATGCTTATCTATTAATTCCAGGAAACGCTTGCCAATTTTGGTCTGTACAGATTTACAGAAGGTGGGGTTGTAATAAATACAATTTATTTTTCTATTTTTGTACTATTAAATTATTGGTAGGTTAAACTATATCTAAAACTACTTTTGTTTAAATCATTTTGGTATAAGACTTTGATACTGTTAAAAACTTCTTCATCTTTAGATAATTTGCAATTTTATTTTCAATCATTATTGGTATATTGTTACGTATATTTTTAGGATGGTTGGAGTTGTTGTTGATGTAGTTAGTTGTGGAATTAGGTTTACGGTAAGGGCAATAGGTGTTTAGGGATAGGTCCAGGGAGACGTCAAGAAATTATGTGCTAGTGTTGCCAATGTCAATTATGATTTTAAAGCCTATTGGAGACAGTTTTTTCATAAGGGATTTTTCAATTTTTTCAAGGGTAGTTCCAGGGAAGTGTTTTATAATTGCAAGGCCATCATCTCTATATAAGCCTATACTTGATGGACCTATAATTGGAGATATTTCACTTCATAAATATAAACCTATTAAATCACTGACCTCTGCGCCCTGGAATGAGCCCATAGCTATGTAAAAGGTATTGTTATTTGATTTTTTGGTCCAAATTCTGCTGTTGTAATGAAACTAACATTTCATAATTTTAAAGCGTGTGAATAAAAACGGAATTTTTTGTAGCAACAAAAACATTCGATAAGCTTTCGTAAAACAATTTACCAATTTCCAAAACAACAATAATATTTTTTAATATTTAAAGTAGTTAATTTCAATTGAATGTATATATATATATTTGGGTTTGTCTTTCAAATACGCGTTAATTAGTTATTCCGCACTTCAAATTACGATTAAATTCAACGTTTCAACAACTAGTTTCGAGTATCAAAAATATCAAATAGCGTGCTTTAAAACGTTAGTATTTTGTTGAACTTTACAGTTGTTAATACTTTTTATAGATTTTATTTGTGTCGTGATTTAATAGTTTCTTTCTTTCAAGACTAATAATTATTATTTCAAATAAAGTAACTGCATTAATTCAAAGTTTTTTTTATTCTTAACTAAGAAATAAGTTTTGTAAATTTATTACTGTAAGCTACTCGTAACTAAAGCAGTCAGTTAGTAAGTAACTGGAGACCAAGTAGTTAAGACATAAACATAACTAGCATATAAATATAACTATTTGGTTAAAGTGGAGACCACGCAATGTCTATTAAGAACCTTATATCTTCTGGTTAGGAATCTTTAAGCAGTCAACAGAGTAAATGCACACAAAAAACAATGACGATCTCAATCTTAATAGTTCTCATCAAGCAGAGATGATGGAAGATAATGTTGAATTTTGTCCGTCAAACAGTACTAAACGACAATTTAAGAAATCAAACCAAGTTAAGCAGCTAACAACTGAAGAAAAATTATGAAAATTGCAAAACAAAATTCAAAATTTGAATATTATATTAAATCAGTCTATACCAGGGGTCGGCAGGCAGTCGGTGCTCGCGGGCCAAATTTCAAATTTCCAAAATCTTCGCAGGCCGCAGTTTTAGTTTTAGTGACATTTAAACAATGTTTTAGTTTTAGTCAGTCTACAGAAAATTTATACTTTTAATTACTTTATTATTTTTGAATGACTTTAAGCTACACATAGTTTAAATTTAAATTATAAATATTTATTGAATAAATTTACATTAACATTTAATAATCTAAACTTAATGTTTTTATTATTTTACTTTCAACCTAACTATCTATAATAACCGAGCTTGAAAAACACCTTTGAGACACTTTAAAATATTTTTAAAACTATGAATTTTAAAAATATTAACATTTGAAAACAATTTTTTGCGTCTAAAATTTTAGCGTTTTCATTTTTTAAAAAAATCAGTAGTTAGTTAATTAAATAAACTAATACCTATTTGTAACACAGAAAAGCTAAAACAAATTCTTTAACTCAAATAATGGTAAAATACTTTAATAAAATACATCATTAGCAATTAATTAGTTTTGTTTATGGTTGCCACTTTAAAAGCAAAAAATGTCTGAGTTATATCAAACCAGCTTCAATTTGTTAACGTTAAAAAAGTTAAAAATTTGCTGTTAATCAAGGTTAAATACCATACTAAAATATCATCATTATAAAAAAATACACAATATTTAAGAAGACAAAAAAAAACAATTAGTGAGCTACACTACAGACATAAAAATATTCTAAGATTTCGAAGATTTATTTAAAGTGTTTGAAATAGATGCTTAACACACACCTGAGTTTTAAAAAAATATCTTTAATAGATTTAATATAGTCTGAGTTTTTCAAAATTTTAAACTAGACTGTGTGTTTAGCAACGCTGTTTCAAATAACGTTCAGAAAATAAAGCAATAACATAGTTTATCAACAGTAAGTTAAAAGTATAGCAAAAAAAATCATTATAAGTCAGCTTGAATAAACAATCACGTTTCTTAAATGTTTTTAACAAAAATATAAAATTTTATTAAGTCATTAATGAAGTAGAAATAATTTAAAGCATTATAGCAATCTTTGTCTGCAATAAAAATATTGAATTTAAAAAGAGTAAATGTTAAACATCAAACGCCCTACAAGAATTAAAAAACACTAGTTAGAATTTTTCGGAAAAACAAAAAAAAGCTTAAGTCAGTTCCAACAAAGCACATGTTTTTTTTCAGTAACTACAGACTGATCAGTAAATTTTTTAAGGCAAACTATAAAGTAGCAAAATTAATTATTATAAAGAAGAATATTACCCTTTAGAATTTTAAACTTTTTTAAAGAATTTGTGTTGGCGGTAGCAAAATATTTTTGTTTATTTATTTAATGACAACAAAAGTTTGTGTTTAGGAAATTTTTGAAGATTATAAAGCTGCATAAATCAAATTAGGATTTTAATCAATCTGTTGAGATGAGAATACTGATACAACAAAAATTGTTCATTCAGTTCTAGATTTTATTAGAATACTTACGTTCTTCTAAAGGTGTTTTTACTAAATTTGACATTTTAGAAAATTTTCTAGGTTTAATTCAATAAAAAGCACAAAAATAGGCAAAGATATTTTAAAAGCAAAGGTGCGGTGCACCAATATAAAGTATTTGAAATTACAACTTTTTGCTTCTTTTATCAGTATAAAACAAAATTAAAGGTAAAATAATTGTCTTAAATGATAAAACAATATTTAAAAATACTGTTAAGCTACTTTAAATATATTTTTTGATAACAATAATATTTGTATGATAGATTTTATGTGCCAAAACGAAAATTCACTTATTTACATGTATAAAATGTTTAAAATTCAATGTTTTTTTTTAAATTCTCAAATTCAAGGTTTTTCTAGATTTTTTAAGCAAAAACTGACAAATTTCAAGCTTTTCCGTGTTTCAAGTTTTGTAGCAACACTGATTGTTCACACCTATGTGTATACAATTAATAAGATAATATTTTAAATTATATCAGGTGCAAGATTTTGAATTTAACATATACTATAATTAAAACGAACACTGTAGATCGAAGAAAACATACATCATTAGTTTAATTTGCCACTCTTTAAATCAAAAAAGCCAGCTTGAGTTACAAAAAAAAACCTAATATTTTAGTAAACAAAAAGCAATTCAATCCAAAACTAAAAAATGATAAATTAGCCTGAAATTTAAAGTCTTCAAATAGTCATAGTCTAAGTATTTTTCATTTTTTAGTTGTTTATTTGCTTGAATTTGAACTATTTTGCTTAACAATGTACAAACTTGATAAATTTACCATACCCAAATCTAGTTTAATTAAATAGGTATTTCCAAAAAACAGCAACTTAGTATATCAGTATGCAACGCATAAAAATTAACTTAATTTTCCAAAAAGAAATTGTTTGTAAATAAAACGAAAATATACACCAGACAAAAACTATTTTAATTTATCTATTACATATTGTTTATAATGTGGTTGTACACAATAAGATATTACATGTAGAAACAACAATCTTAGAAAGTTATGCATATACTAAACTTAATCTAACTTAGTTGTTTAATAAAAATAGGCTTAAAATATGATCATCTTTGTACATTGGTGAGCATAGGAATTTGTTTAAAGTGCACAGAAAACTTCTAAAAAATCTAAACGTGTCAAAACCAAAATAAGCATACTTTTTGTTATTACTATGTAATTTTAACTGTTTTTATGCTCTCTCAAATATTACGTTTAGTAAAAAAATATAAAATAGACTTAAGAATAAAAAAGTTTTAAAAATAACTTAACTGTAAATAAATGACATCTTAGTTAATTACTTTTCATTACTTTTGTACAAAATGGAACACATTTGCATGTAGTTTATTTACTAAATATGTACTATATAAGTAACTTACTAAAACCAAGCACTCTTAACGCTGTTTTTTCATATAATAACTTGCTGTTGTAAGAAGAAAACTATTATAAAACTGAGAAAAAACCCTGATGCAATGCTAATCTGTCTTTTTCACATTTTTAAGCTAAAGTAGTAAAGTCTTTTAGTTCTTTAAAAATGTTATACAGGGGCTAAAACAAGATTAAACAAATTAAACCAAATAACAGATAAAAAATTTATTAAAACATATTTTTGCTTAGCGGCCACATTTACATGCTCGCGGGCCGCAAAGTTTTTGTTCGAGGGCCGCATTTCATTCAAAAAAATAACGTGCTCGCGGGCCGCAGATTTATCCTTCGAGGGCCACATTTGGCCTGCGGGCCGCAGTTTGCCGACCCCTGGTCTAGACCATCACATTACGAACGTGCGATACTAGAAAAACGCGAACCTTTTTACGATAACTTCGAAAGTAATTATACTAGTTTTGATAATTTTAGCGACACATTTAAGGCGCAAATACTAAGTAAAAAGTTTCAAAGATTAGACTTTGTAAGAAACCCTCGTGACACTATAAGATATTTTGAGGAGGAAATATTAAATGAAGGTATTTCTAGTAATACAGAAAAGTATAGGTTTTTGATAGACTTTTGGCCGAGAGAAGAGTTGTCAGATTATTATAAAGCGACAGAACGAGGTGAAAGAAATTACAGTTCTTTAACAAACTTTAAGAAACTTTTTATTAATAGGGACAATCAGTTAGATGAAATTTTAGATATAATTTCAGTTTGGAATGAGCGTACATATATTAATAGAATAGTTTCTACAGCTGTAAATTGGGCCAAATGTCCACAACAGGACATAATTAAGTATTTTCTTGCATACTTAATGCCTTATTCGATCACAGATAAGGTTAGGGAACATTTTGATGAAAGCTTAGAAGTTTTTAAAAGAAAAGGACAAGTCATATGGAATGCTTATAAAGAAAACGCATTAATCCTAAGCAAGTTAATTACGATAGACTACAACAGTATGAGCAAAATCATTATAAGTCTAAAATAAATTACCAAAAGCCAGTTCGTCCTAATCATCAACAAAATATTCATTTAAAGATAGTGGTATTAATCATAATTACTATTATCGTCAACATAACCAAGATAGCGATATTGTTGAACTAAGAAAATCATACAATGGTAATAGTAGTAACAATGTTAACATAGCACAGTGTTTGTCATGTCATCAATACTTACCCACAAAAACATTTAATACAACTAAAGCGTCACAAACAGCCAAAGAAAAATCTCAAATAACCAAAAAAACTATAGCAATTAGAGTAACTGGTCATTTAGTATGGTTTAATGTTCGCAATGGTTACGGTTTTATTCATCGTGATTATCAGAACAGCGATATTTTTGTTAATTATACAGCTATCATCAAAAACAACTTGAACAAATTCTTAAGATCTCTTGCACAAGGAGAAAAGTCCAGTTTGATATTGTTGTAGGTAAAAATGACATGTCAGAAGCCGCAAACGTGACAGGCCCTAATGGTAAAACAGTTCAAGGGTCTAAGTATGATGTAGATAAAAATTCAAACTACAACCAAAATTTTCAACAAAAAAGATATAAACAATGAACTTCACCGCACGATCTACAACAACAGCATCCGAGACAATCCTACCACCGGTTTCGTCCTTATTAGGACTCATCAGGCAGGAATAGTCGCGAGAATCCGCTGTTGTGATCTGACCAAGCGGGCTTAAGTACGAAGTACTGAAGCGACCGTTTGTGGGCAAAGTCCGAAAAATTGACGCAGGCAAATCTTCACAGCTTGGTCAGATCACAACAGCGGTTTCTCGCGACTATTCCTGCCTGATGAGTCCTAATAAGGACGAAACCGGTCGTAGGATTGTCTCGGATGCTGTTGTTGTAGATCGTGCGGTGAAGTTCATTGTTTATATTCGATGGCATAAAACACCTCAACAAAAAAGATTAAAGGAAAACTATTATTTAAGTAGCCCCCAAAAGCGGAAAAGAAAAGCTAATAGAGCTTATAAGCAAGCTTTTGCTTTTAGAGCAAAACAAGGTAAACTGAGCAAAGAAAAACATCAGAAGTAACAGCAGAAAAATATCAGTTACAATAAAAAATATGATAGCGAGCAAAACACCAGGTGCCAACAGTGCAGCTTAATAGTTATAAACAAGACTTAGGCTATTACAATTCTTCAAAACCAAAATCAGAAAATAGTGTATCAAGAAACATATTAGCTGAAGAGAAAAACAATTTGGAAATATTTGATTCCTTTAACAAAAAAGAATTTATAACACAGAATAGAAAAGAGTCAGAATTACTAATAGCAGGTCTAAAAATTTTAACATTTAACATAAAGCCCTTTTGACGATAAAATATAAATATTTTCGCAAAACTAACAAAACAGACTTTAATAATCGTAAAAAAGTGTAACTTTTTATTGAATGAAAATATATTTAAATATTTTTTGAACTCAGGTAATTTTTTTAAGAAGTTAAACTGAAAAAAACTATTAAGTGTATTTGTTTTGTATTCTTTTCTGATAAAATTTCTGAATGTTTTTATTTTATAGATTTTTTCTTTTAATGATGTGTTATAAAGTTTTTTATATTTTAAATTACAGTTAAGTTATTGAACTATTAATTAAAAGCTACCACATAACAATTATAAGATAAAATAGTTTAATAAACCTATTTTTATATTACATTTTTAGTAACTACATTTTTCTCTAATTTAAAAACAAAATAAAATTATCAGATTTTTTTGCTCGTAAAATAATCAAGTTCAAGTTTAAGGCTTTCAAGTTCGACTTGTAATAAATTTTTCCTATAAACTTTGAATTTAAAAGTACTTTCAACTCCCATTTAGTTTTGACTGTTAACGATCGAAAAAAGCACTCGCTAAATTTTTCTCTTTATAAATTTTTATAATGCATAAGTTTAGTGTCGTTTTAAAAAGAATTACTTTATACTTGAATCCTATAAAAGTTTTTGCATGAATATTTATTGTTTTGTAAAATACTTTAAATAAAATGTTATCTATTTTGTTTACTAAAGTTGCGAAAAAATACGAAGAAAATATGTTTTTTTTAGTTGAAAACAAAGTTAAAATGTTTCATGTGTTTTTAGAAATATTAAAACTATTAATTTTCTTTTCAATGCATCTTTAAATGCTTGGATTTTTATTGTTTTGTATAAAATAATTGGTTTAAACGTAAATACTGACAGTTTCGTTGTTGTCTTTTGGCATATTAACATAGTAGATTTTACTAAACTTTTGAAAGAATATCTCAACTATGCTTTTTGAGCCGCGTATTTTTGTACAATGAATTATTTCAAATGAATGCTACAATGATGGACAATGAAAATATATTTTCTACATCAACAAAACATTTGATGAAACTTTGAATTTGAAGTTTAGAGAAGAACAAGCAATTAGAAACAATTTGTTCCTGCCCACAATAAACCACTGTAAAAGAAGCAGCAGGAAGGAAGAAGCCGATAAGAAGCAGTCTGAGGATAAGAAACACGAGGACAAGAAGACCGAGAACAAGACGCCCGATGACAAGAAGCCTGAGGACAAGAAGCTGGAAGACAAGAAGGCCGGAGAGAATGATTAAAGACAGCTAAATGACTATGCTTTTTACTTTGTCCTTATGTTATGTTTTATCTTAGTTGTTGTATAATATGTAATTTCTGATGTAATCAGTTTCTGTTTCTTACTTTTTTTTGACCCGCACTTTTAACACTTGTGTAAAAGTTTAAAGTTAAGTATAATTTTGAGAGTTTAAGCTATTTTTTACCGGGCTTTATTCACTAATTTGAAAGATTAAAGTCAAATAGTGTAATGAAACTAACATTTCATTTTATAGTTTTAAAGCGTGTGAATAAATACGGAATTTTTTATAACAACAAAAACATTCGATAAGCTTTCGTAAAACAGTTTTCCCAATTTCCAAAACAACAATAATATTTTTTAATATTTAAAGTAGTTAATTTCAATTGAATGTATATATATATATTTGGGTTTGTCTTTCAAATACGCGTTAATTAGTTATTCCGCACTTCAAATTACGATTAAATTCAACGTTTCAACAACTAGTTTCGAGTATCAAAAATATCAAATAGCGTGCTTTAAAACGTTAGTATTTTGTTAAACTTTTCAGTTGTTAATACTTTTTTATAGATTTTATTTATGTCGTGATTTAATAGTTTCTTTCTTTCAAGACTAATAATTATTATTTCAAATAAAGTAACTGCATTAACTCAAAGTTTATTTTATTCTTAACTAAGAAATAAGTTTTGTAAATTTATTACTGTAAGCTACTCGTAACTAAAGCAGTCAGTTAGTAAGTTACTGGAGACCAAGTAGTTAAGACATAAACATAACTAGCACATAAACATAAGTAGCTGGTTAAATTGACATAAAATACAATGGTTTGATAAGGGTGTTTATTTCCTGTTTGTTGAAAATTGTGTATTTTTCTGCAAATACAAAAGCTTTGGTGAGGTGTTCTTTTTTTTTGAAAGGTAAAAAATTTTTATATCAAAATTGATGAAACATTTATGGGATTTGTCATTAATATTACTGAACCATTTAATAAGCTCTTCAGAGTTTAACCACTGGGTAAGTTTTGATTTTGATCTTATTTTGTCAATGTGGATTTGCAAATTTACTTTAGCTTTTTTACAAAGAAAAGACTTTGATGGGTTAATTGTTCTGCAACTGATGTTATGGGGAAAATTAGGTTTTTGGTCCTTGACAGTTATGAATGCTTCAGCTTTGGATACTTAGGAATTTTAATAATAGTTGGATAATATTTGAATAGCTTCTTCATTAGTTTTAATAGTTGGATCATTAGGTTTTATTGAGTATTCACTTGTTAAATTATCTATAATTAACTTTTTATCTAATATTTATTTTAACAGTTTATTACTAACAAAACAATGTTTCACTCCTATATTTGCATATAGGAGATCCTCAATTGTTGTAAACAAATCTTAAACAAATATGATTCTATTTGTTTACAACAACTGAGGATCTCATATATGCAAATATAGGAGTGAAACATTGTTTTGTTAGTAATAAACTGTTAAAATAAATATTAGATAAAAATCTCTTAAAGACATTAAGTCGATAACTTTAAATTGTTTAATCTAAAATAAGTTACAGCATTATAATTAACTTTTTGTAAAGTTAAGGGCTAGCAATAGCATAATACAGCTTTGTCAGATACAACAACTACCATATTAGTGTTTATCAGTTTTTTTATACCATTTGACAGCTTTATTTGGTATTTTGATTTGAATTTATTAAGTTTGATTTTCATAGCTCCGTATTTTTTAAGTATTTTTTGATTTTCATAGCTCCGTTGAAGTGTGTTAATTCATTAACACACAGAAATATATGTTAGTGTAATAAAGAATACTTTTTAATTTGTTATTATTATATATTTCAGTGAACTTGTTCGCTCGAATCTTTGTTAGCAAACGCTTAAATTTTATATAAAATAGCTTTTAAGTATAAATTTTCAATTTGTTTTTGAATTGTTTCCTGTGTTAAATCTGTTTAAATCAAACATTTATACTAATAACAAATCAAATTTAAACACTCTTAGATATTCTAAATGCAATTACAAATGGAGAACTATTTAAATGTTAAAAAAAAATATTTTTTGATTTCAAGAATTAACCAACATATACCAAAAAACCATTAAACAAGATAAAGTCATGTAACGAGGAAAAGAAATTTGATGATTTAAAAAAACTAAATAGTAGTTCAGCGATTGGCCAACACCTGATTACTAATCCTAAGTGTGTCGAAAACTATAAAGTGGAAAACTTCAAAATAATATCAGTTGCTCGTAATGAATTTCACCTAAAAACTTTAGAAGCTATATACATTTTAAGCTTAAAGCCAGATCTCTGTAAACAAAAGAAATTTGTTTATTCGACCATTTTGTTTAATTCGTTGAACTTAAATTAGTTGATTAGTAAAGTTGTGTTACATTTATATTATTTCTGATTAAACGATTGCCTTAATTTGTTAATTATTACTATTGTGTTAAATTTAATTTGTTTTCTTAAATACTTAGTTTTATTAGTTTATATCAGTACATCATTATTTCAGCTTGTTTTGACACGAAAAAATACTGAAGAGCGTGTCCGAAAAGTACTTCTATTTTGTATTTTGTTTGCAATAAACTTTAATGTAAAAAAAAAAAAAAATATATGCATACTTTAAGAGTTTTAGAACTGTTTAAAATTCTAACTATTTAAACTTACTAACTTTAATATATTGAATAATAAACAGATTTTTTTAATTTCAAACTCGATAGCGAAACTAGTCACGAGAATTTTATTAATATGTAAACTAACTATACAGTTGTTAGGTATTTTTTTAAGAACGTTTGTTTACCAGGTTAGCAGTGGCGGAGCGTGATATTTTTGTTAGGGGATGCAGCAAACTTGAAAGCAAAGTACATTCTCTCTTATCCGTCCCTCGCTAATCCGGACGGTTTCAGTCGAGAATTAGGTTTAATTATTTCAGCTAGTATTAAAGTTTTTTTATTAAACCCATATAAACTATTTTTTTTAAGAAAATAGTTTGTTTAGCTAATTTTACAATAAAGTTTTACTAAAGTAGTGTTTCAATTTTTGTTTGTCTGATTTAATTGTTTGAATTGTTAAAAAAAAGTTTAACAGAATTTCAAGGGTGCATTTTATTTATATACATTGCATAATAAAAAGCAGGTAAATTATTAAGAGAAAAGATTATGTTTTCTTTTTCTCCGGCCATAATTACAAAAAAAAGCTTGCCCAACATGGTCGGAATAGCGAGGATATACTGTGTTTAAAAATACCCTTAATTTGGAACTTGTAAAACTAATTTAATAAGATAAATTTACTTCTAAGTACAACAAATCAAGAAACGTTTTTTTAAAAGATAATTAATTTTAAGAATTCTAGTGTTATTATAATATTTTATTTTTTAGGTGGATCATCTATTTCAATGCTCCACCTCACGCGACGCCCTCCGGTAGGTATAACAACTTTAAGTGCTTATTTGATAGTTATGTACTACCGTTAAAGTAAAATATTTGAACTTCTTAAAACATTTTTGTAATCTGTTGTTCTGCCTGACTCTTTGGAAGTGCTGTACTAATCAGTGTAACTGTAAAAAGTTAAGCAAAAGACTATTAATGTATTGTAACGTCTTATTACATAGACAAATCAAGAACTAATCGCTGAAACAGAGTGCCATCATAACCACTATAATAAAGAATTGTGAAGATTAAAAAAAGATAATTCTTTTAAAATGCCAGGCTGAAGTAATTTTAGGCTGTTTGCTAACATTTAATCAGAAAACTATACTCTGAAACATTTACTTTCAACCTAGTTAAGTAAATTTTAATAATTGACACTGTTTTTAATGATTCTTTTTAAACGTTTTACACTACTACATTTGACCACTGCAGTACATGTCATGTACTACATTTCACTTAATTATATGCAAAATAAAAAGGAAACGAAAACCTGACTATGGGTTTGTTACCCTAGCCCAAGGGTCGGCAAACCGCAGCCTTCACTAGATATTCTGAGGTCTAAGATGAAGATAAAAAAAGGTTTTAGGTAAAATTTACACAAAAACCTAAACTTACACTAGATATTTTACAAAAGTAAAGCTGACACTAAAACTGCGGCCTAATATTTTTTCCCGAAGTTTTGCCTGTGACCACCGAATTCCTGCTGACTCCTGTTCTAGCCCTACTTTAACATCAACTATCATGAGAAGGCAAGTTTAGTGAAGAAAAAAATATTTTACATCAAAAAATTGATATAAAAATTGATGATTTGGGTGATTTTATTGTAAGCACACTTAAGAACAAACTGTCTGTTTTTGTGATCCAAAGTTTATCATATGATAAATACTTTACCTGATTAACTTAATTGGTGTTAATGTTCACGATAAGGTTTTTTTTTTTTTGCTTTACTACAGAATTTTTAAATACACTTATGTATTTCTAAGATGTAACATTAAAAGGCGTTAAACTAATTAAAAGGCGTTAAACTTATGCATTTTTATCATTGCTTTTATCGTAATTTTCTTTTTTTTTTTGTTTTAAACATATTTAAGTTTCTTATAATGAATTAGCAAAATTTACTTATTAATTTCTATTATCAGTTTTGTTTTATCTTTTAATTATAAGTAACAAAAGTTTTTTATATAGTTACTAAACTTTTACTAAATTTTTTTATTTAAAAAAGTTTTGTGTTCTTTAGCGCTGCATATATAAAATTAATAAGCTTTATAGCAACAGAAACTTTATCAGCAAATTAAGCTGCAGGCAGTTGCCTGGCAACTTTTCAAACAACTAATTTATAGTTGTAAACTAAATACTATTTAAAGAAAAGTTATTTACATATTTTCTATATGCAAGTTTTATTCTTACAACTATTGTGTCTTACAAAACTACTACATTAAATACTATTAATTACAACCAAGTATTAGCGGTAAAAAAGCAATCAAGTTAATTTTTTATTATATATTTGTATATGTGTTGTCCACTGGGTTTTGAATTTACCTTTCACTCAGAGAGCTTCCTAAGCAGTTATTAGGACTGGTACGTTATCAGGACATACACCACTAGTTTTAAAACCAATAAAAAAATATTACGGAAAGAATAATTTTTAAATCAATAGATAGTCATGTCTTACCTTGGTTGTAAAGTATTAGAAAAAATTCTTATAATTTTAAAAATAAAGAATGTCTTAAGAACTTCAATCCTTTCATAATCAACTTTACTTAAAAAAATGATCAAATGTATTTTACGTTTAGAGTTTATTTGTAAACTATCAGTTTAATAAGAGTTATAACTTATAGTGCTTATACACTCTTTTGGCTAGTTGATGTTAATTTTATCCATAGTTTAAGCAGCACAGTAATTGTCTGGGGTGTAATTTTCCTTCAATCTAAAGTTTGATAGTGTAACTTTATACTCAATTATAATTTGTTTTAATCATTTATTTTCTTATTTTAACAAATTTATAGTTATACTATTTTAGGAGATAATAAACCAGAATAAAGGTTTGAGAACTTAGGTATGTTTATTAAGTATTTTCTTTATAAGCTCTATATACTTTTCTTTTCTTTTTCAAAAGTTTTTTTTGATTTAGTTTTACTATATTAATCTGTTATTAGTTTTTATTACTTTTGTTACAAAAAACATAAAAGTACAATAACAGATTATAAATGAGAATGAAATGTGTATTTACAGTCTTATCACTTTTTCTAAACATCTAGTTTATAGTACAGTTACATGCCACTTAGGTAACCATTTATAGTGTACCCATTTTTTAGCTGAAAAACGCTTTGTTCAAAATGCTTATATTTTACTTGGGATTTAAGAAAACAAACATAAAAGTAGTAATACATAAGTGTTATAGTTTGAAATAAAATATACTGGTTAAGTTTGCATAAATTAAAACTAAAGGAAATAGAAATAAAAAACTTACAAATTGTATACCAAATCCAATATTTTAAACAAACATATAACAGTTTTTTTATTTAACGAAAATAATGAATAGTAAAATTAAGTTTGGTTACCACATGATTGAAGCATAGGAATACAATATGTTTAAAAAGTCATGCAAAGCTTAAATAAATGAAAATAATGAACAGTGCAATTTACACTTACATTACCCACGATTGAAACATAAATCTAAATACCAAATAAAAAATTAATTTTAACAAAACTAAAAAATTTCAGTAGAAATTAATTTAAAACTAGATACTGTTTATAAGCTGTCATTTATAGTAGCTTGTCGGTTCCTTAAAATTAAGGAAAAAACTATCCTAAGTTTAAAAATGAATAAAATTAAACTAATCTAAGTTTTTAAAGATTTGAAGCTAGCCTGAATTATCCTGTTAGCCTAAATGACCCAAGGTTGTGGTAACCATGTTAAATACACACAAACAATATAAGTAAAAAGTAAACTTCTAAAACTGATTAAAATATTAAGCAATCTTCTTATATAATCCATAACTGCCAATATTGACTACGGAAACTACAGTCTACTTTGAGCACCAAATCACTTTTTCCTTAAATTTTGTGTTTTCTACCAAGACAATCATTTAAAATAGAAAAAATTGCTTAATAACAAGTAAGCAGGAGTATAAGTTTATAACGCTAAGTTAGATTTTTTGAGTAAACAAAAATTTATAAAAGCAAAATCTATGCTTTCGTACATCTTTATCAATGCTAAATTAATTACACTATGCAAGTTTTAAAGGTAAAAGTAAATACAAGATAGATGAAAACACTTATGATTTAATTAAAAATACATCCGTAAATAATCTTAACACTTGAAATACTTTTTTTTTTTAATTCGTTTTATTTTATTGTGAATTTTTTTTGTATTTGGCTGTGTTCAAAGTGCTTAAGCGACAAGGTTACCGTAAACATTAAGTTTCATTCTTGTTTATTTAGTTCTTCATTGTATTTTTCCTAGTTTTTTGTTGAAAGGGCAATATAAAAGTGTGAATGTAGATGATTGCAATAGTCAAAGTTTCAGAAAGTAAATCTGAGGGTACTCAAGATAGGTTCTGGTTACTATGGTTAATATTTACAGTATTTGGTTAAGAAAACTACTTTCTCGCTTACTTCTTTTAATAACAGCTTTACTTTTTTAAGGTTATTTATAACGTTTTGTTTGTATTATACAGATTAGAATAGTCTATAAGTTTTCATTTATAAAGTTAATAAGTTTTGTATAGTTCTGGATTAATTCACACTAGCTAGTTTAAAATTTTCAAATAATTTAGGCTAGTTGAGATATTTTTACTAAATTTTAAACCAATTTGTTATGACTTTAAAATTTCTAGTTCTTAAAATTGTATTTTTATTAAGTCCCATTGTTATTTTTGTTTTTTTAGTTATTAATCTCGATTAAACAATAAAAGTATTTTTTTGCAATCTTGTTCAAAATAAATTATTTCTTGAATCTTTCATAAGCTCATACTAACTCACGTTAGCTAGATTTATAGCAATAAATTTTTAAAATTAAAGTACTTACAGCTCTTAGTTTTATATCTTAAAAGACAGGTAAAGTTACAATGAGTATAACACTTGTGTATACTTTATTGTTACGAAAGGATTAACTATAAAATATTTATTAGGTTTGATAACTAGAGAAGTTATTTTTTTATTTTAAAAACACGTAGAATATTGAATTAAAATTAAAATTAATTTAGAAATTTTTTACAAGTCACAATCTCCAAAATAAACTATTTAACGGCACAAGGGGGTTTATTACTTTTTTTTACATCTTGATCAAATATTTATTGTTTTTGTAAGTAGATAAGTGAAAATTTTATTTAAAAACATGTAGAAAATAGAATGAAAATTTAAATGAATTTTGAAAATATTTAAAAGTTTAAAATTTTACCAAAATAAATTATTAAAGGGCACAAGGAGGTCAATATTTTTTTATACAATTTGATCTTAATTTGTAGAATTTTAAGAGAGCTTTAAGTTAATTTTTTTATTTTTTTAACAATCAAACTATTTTTGAGATATAGCCGGTTAAACCCTGAGAGTACAATATGTTCTTCATGGGAGAAGAAAAGTGAAAGTAAAATAATAAAAAAATCTACCTACTTCTACGTTTTTAAAGCAATTTACATCAAATTTTTAGGTAGTGTTATTTGTAGTATTACAACCAAATTTTTAAAGCAGATTTCTTAAGAAAATAAAGTTTTTTTTTTATAAATTTTTTTAGGGCAAAGTTAAAAAAAATTTCACTACAAGTTATCAATAAGTAAGTTATATGATACTATGTTAGTAAAGTTTTAAAAAGCTTGCTCAATGACTATAGAAGAAGATAGATTTTTTGTGAATTAGTCATACATTTTTAAAGTTACCTCTAATTTTAAGAAAATTCGAAAGTAAACGGTAGCGTAATTTTTAATATTAATTATAGAGCCATAAGAAAATTACTATCCCAAACCCCTAACAAAATGTTTAATACATTTACTCTCTTTATCCAATATATTTAGATTCACAAGGTGTGGGCAACATATTGGCTGAAATCATCAAACAGGGTAAAAATGACTAGCCAGCTTATGTTTATAAAGCTCCATTAGAATTCTGAATTCATATGAAATTGACTGGTTCACAAGTGAACCCCAAGTTTTAATTTAGTTATTTACTGTGTTGCATTTTATTTTATAGAAACAAATTGTTTAATGATATAAAAAATAAGTTGTATTTTGTTTAAATGATTTTTTAATGATTAAAAAAATTACATTGCCACTAAAACTGCAGCAGGTAAAGATTTTTATTTCTTAAATTTGGTATGCCAACTCATAGTTAAGTTTTAAGAAACTATTTTACCACATTAGTTTATTCCAGGTGGGTTAAAAATAAAGAATTCCAAATATTTTTAAATTTTAACCTAAAATTTCAGTTTAATTAATTTTTGTAAGTCATGTTTCTTAAGAAGCTTCAGCCAGCAAAGTATTTAGTTCTTTCACGTTTGGGCCTCCGACTAAGATGTTGCCCATCCTTACTTTACACCAATTCAATCTTTCAGTGTCTTATTATCTAACACCATTAAGTTTTACTGTGCTTAATACTTCCTAATATAGTTTATTAATATCGCTCTAGAAAATATTTTTTACATATGGGTAGGAGTCTAATATTTACGAAGTTTCAAATATGCACGAAGACACTTTTGCACGAAGGGTCAATTTTGCAGAAGAAGTACTTTCGCACAGTTGAATTTTTTTTAATATTTTTTAATTTTTTATCAATTTTTTTTATATTTATTTTTACTCCTAACCCTTACCCTCGGTCAGTAATTTTTTAATCATTTATTATAATTAATCTTTTATTAATATTTTGTTTGCATATTTAATTTTTGATTGATAATTTTTATTAGGTTTTTTTTATCACTGATAACCCTTACCCTCGGTTAGAAATAGATTTTTCTTTGTTTTTTTTTAATACTTTTTTTAATTTTTTACTCTCGTGCAAAAATGACCCTTCGTGCAAAAGTGTCTCCGTGCAAAATTGTCCCTTTGTGCAAAAAAATCTTCTTGCAAAAGTGAGTCTCTTTGTGCCTATTTGAACCGTTCCGGGAACGGTTCAAATAGGCACAAAGAGACTCACTTTTGCAAGAAGATTTTTTTGCACAAAGGGACAATTTTGCACGGAGACACTTTTGCACGAAGGGTCATTTTTGCACGAGAGTAAAAAATTAAAAAAAGTATTAAAAAAAAACAAAGAAAAATCTATTTCTAACCGAGGGTAAGGGTTATCAGTGATAAAAAAAACCTAATAAAAATTATCAATCAAAAATTAAATATGCAAACAAAATATTAATAAAAGATTAATTATAATAAATGATTAAAAAATTACTGACCGAGGGTAAGGGTTAGGAGTAAAAATAAATATAAAAAAAATTGATAAAAAATTAAAAAATATTAAAAAAAATTCAACTGTGCGAAAGTACTTCTTCTGCAAAATTGACCCTTCGTGCAAGAAGATTTTTTCCCTGTATATACAGTTCACAATATAAAACTTTTTTGGTAATTTTTTATACCTATCTTAAAATATTACGTCTAGATATAATGGTAGTTATATACAAAACGTTTTATAACTAAATGCTACAATAAAGTTTACTTTATATACTATTTTTAACTAAGTATGTAGAGGTTACTCGTTTTATTTTTTTACACAAACGTTTTCAAAACTATACTATTTTCATTCTCAACTGGTAATGTTAGATTAAATTGAAAAAGTTTTTGTTTAGTAAAAAACTTAACATATCAGTTTTAATTATGACGTATGAATAAATTTAAATAATTAAAAAGTTTTTGCAGTATATTTTATTTTTTGTGAACTAAAAATTTTTTAATCTACCCTTTTAAATAGTTTTTGTAGATAACTAAATAGATTTTTCTAAAATAGTAAAATTAATTAAATTGTAACATTATGCGTCATAATAAGTAAATAAAATTACATGTACTAGGCGATGATAATATAAAGTTGTTTAACAAAATTTAAATTATAAAGCTTAAGTACTAGAGATTGAAAGTATTAATAGCAATTTTAATAAGAGGAAACCGACTTATTTAAACTTTCTTAAAATAAAATTAAACAACAAAAACAAAACTTAGTAGCGAATTTACAATAATTCAACAAATTAGATTTATAAACAAATTTTTGTTTGCATAAACTTGGCTTAGTAGTTTTAATAAATATAGACTCTAAAACACTTAAATGATACATGTTACGTCCTTTACAAACAATTGAAAACATATTATCGTTATAGTTTTTTGCGCATTCTAAATTATTTAACAAATGTTCACCTATTGCCGATTGACTTTTTTTTGGCTTATTAGTCCCATAGATCATCCAGTTTCTCAAGGCTTCTTAAACTTATGTTTTTATGTAAAAGTACCAAGTTTTTACATTATAGTTTTAAAAATATATCTACTTTGAGAATTTGTTTTCTACTAAAATTGATTTAAAAACCATTTAATCTTTGTTATCAACATCATTAAAAACCTTGTTTATAAAAAACTAGAAGAGTACTAAAATGAACTATATATTTTTTTACTTTTGTTTAGGTTGTTTTGTTTCAAAAAATTCTCACATTTTTAACTCTTAGGAATAATTTTTATTAAATTTAGTTAAATAAAGTAAAACAAACTCTAAATTTTTAGAAAAAATATAATTGCTTAAAGTACTGTTTCTGTCAAAATGAATATAGATATTGTAGGAAGGGTTAGACCTCCAACACCTGGTGAGGTATCTGGTCTTGTTTATGAAGGAAATAGAGTTATGGCTGAAAGAGGAGGTGTTGGACACAAGTTAGTTTTACATTCTGTTTGTTAAGTAATTATTACAAAAGTTTTAATTAGATTTATTATCAAAATTAATTTTCATTACACTAGGTTTTTATAACCTTTTTAGAAAAAATAACTAGTTTGACAAACTATTTCGTTTACACACTGCTTAATTATGTAGTATTTTGCAGACAAGGTTATTAATTATCATATAACACTAATTGTAAACTATGTGCTGAACATGAGGGTCAAGCAGACTTTTTAGTGACTAGAAAATAAAAACAAGCAAGAAACAAAATTTAAGTAAGACTAATATTTAGTTGTATAGAACTGAGTTTTGTCTTTATAAAACTGGTTTTGTTTACTTTCTGTTTCGAATACTTCAAAAGTTGTTCAAGTTTGAAGACAATCAGTTTTTGCTATTGTTAGTTTAATAATTGTTAGCTTCTAAAATTAGTAGCTTTATCAATAATTTTTGTTGAAAAAAAACTGAAATACTTATATTTTGCTACCTTTTCACCAGCTTTATTTGGTATTCTATGTTATTATTTGAAAATATTATAAAATATTTAGAACTTATAAACTAAATTATTATTTTCAACTACGATAAATTTAACTTATAAATTATTTAGATACAGTGTATAAAAACCTTATAAAAATTTTTATTTTAAAAATTAAAGCTTCTTCTTTTTACTGTAGTTTATTTTTATTATACGCGCCTTAGCTTAAGTATTAAAAAGGAGGTCTTTTTTAAGTAAAATAACCCACAGTCTTGCCTAAAATTACCCTAAAAGACCATACAAGATAATGAGGGTAAGTAGAAAAGATTTATATATATTTATAAGTACTTTAGGTAGTTTAGGGTAGTTTTTAGAAACTTAAGTTTGAAAATAAAATTTAAAAAAATTGTTAGCCTTCATAGTTTCTGAAATATTTAGGGTAGAAAAGAACTAAAATTACTTTTGAAAATGAAAAACTCAGTTCTATCCAACAACGTATAACTCTAAGTTTGTTTTTTACTGATCAAAACGTCATTTATTGCTTCTTTCTAACCCACTGTGTAATATCTGTTAATAAAAAAACATGATATGTATTTGTAAATTTTTTAACTTACTAACAAGAAGCTACTACATCGAGTAATTAAGCCCTATATACTAATTATTAAGTTTTTAAGCTGCTTTTATTTTATTTTTTTTCAAATTATACTAGTTTAACATAACAAATTAATTATTCTTTACAAAAGTTATTATTTAGTGTTTTAGTTTATATATTTAGCTTCTAGGAATTAAAATAGTCTTGTTATGTAATAGAAATAATATTTTATACTTAAAACTTTTATTTAATTTTTGTAAAAAAAGTATTTATACTAATTAAAATAGTATACTTCAAAACAACTAAGCTAAAAGTTGTTTTTATTTTTACTTATTATTTCAGCTTCAATATTTTGTTTCTTCAAGACTCACCAAATGCAGAAATTTTCAACAAAACAGTACAGCCTCTCTTAGATTTATTTATTGCTGGGTTTAACACTTGTGTTTTTGTTTATGGTGAAAGTGGTAAGTTTTACAACAACTTTTTTTTTGTTTTATACAAGATTATTGTTTTTTTTTTCAAAGTCACTATCACTAAATTATATATATTTGAGCATAAGTGGTTAAATCTATTTTTCAAAGATCATCATTTTTTACATTAAAAAGTAACCTACCTAATGTTTCTACCATTTTTAATAATTCAAAGTAACTGTTCATATGTATAAATGTTTAAAGTTAAATACTTTACTAGCTTTACGAGCATAAAGTTAATTTTATAGGCAAATTTATTAATTTTTCAAAAAACATAAAACTTTAATGTCAATTATTTTCCTTATCTTAAAAGCTATCTATTTTTTTTATTTATTTTAGAGAACGCACCTTTGTCTTTAATTAAAAAAATTGGTTTCGGGTTTGAATTATTTCATGGGGTCCTTCCAAAAATAAAGGTTTTTTTTTTCATTATTATTGTTTTAGAACCAAAGTAAATATTTTTATTTTTATTTCCCTTAGTTTGCATGTTATTAAACTCTTAAATGGTTTTTTTTATAAATAATGTTAATATCTTTTACGATTGGCCCCAAAGCAAAATGATGTATAATACACTATCATTTGCCTTGGCCATTTCCGAGATAAAAAATTGATAAAAGGAAAAAAAAAGTTAATAAGAATGTGAATTACAACAAATTTAATCAAACTAAAATATTTTAATTAAATTTGTTTTAATTCACATTCTTTATAATTAAAAATTACCATAATAAAAAAAAAACATTTTATTTTTGGAGAGACCCCATGAAATAGTTAAACCCCAAACCAATTTTTTTTTAAATTAAAGACAAAGGTGCGTTCTCTAAAATAAAAAATAAATTTTTAGATAGCTTTTAAGATAAGGAAAATAATTGACATTATAGTTTTATGTTTTTTGAAAAATTAATAAATTTGCCTATAAAATTAACTTTATGCTCGAACTATCTTTTTATATAAAGCACAACCAAAAAAGATAAAAGTATAGTGTTTTACGAAAAACCAATCTCCTGCTTCAATTTTTTTAGCATTCTTTAAAAAAGTTTCTCAGCATAATCTTTAATAATGTGTAAAATTATTTTAAATAACTGACATTTTAATGTTTTACTAGTTATTGATTATATATGAAAACAATCAGTTTAATTTCCTTTTAATTTTACTCATAAACTTTTACTTTTTATATTTTCATTAAATCCGCTTCCTACAAGTTGCTTTTAATATTGACTAAAAAAAACTTTATTTAAATCATAAGTAAATTGCTATAAGTAGGCGGAGAAAGTAAAACTTTATTAAGCTGTTTTACTAGTAAATTAGCCTTAAAAATTTATGTTTTCTACATTTGTATAGGAAGTATTTAAGAATACAGGTAATATCTCAAAAAGTGATTGATTTTTTTTTTATTGAAGGTATATCTAGTATAAACTTTAACCATTTAAATAAAAGCAATATTAAGTTTATATAATCTCACACCCCTATTACCTTAGTATAGGTTTTTTTTAATACAACTGCTTTTAAGAATCTAATTTTTTACATACAACAGGGTTGCCACACACTCAGAGTATTTTGAAATGAGAATATATTGATTATTTTTTAACCTAGGATGACTCTGGGCAGTTTTGGTTTTTTAATAAAAATCTCAGCGCAAAGTTTTTCTAGATCTACAAGGAGATTTAGTTGATTGAGTTTCAATATCTTTTATTTTGTGTACCCAATTTTAAAAGTTAAAATAGTTAAATCTGAAAAAAATAGTGTTTGAAAAATTATTAGAAAATATTTAAATTTAAAGAAAGACTATAAACAGAGTTGCAAAAAAACCTGGAATTTTGAACAAAAATCACTTAAAACCTAGAGTTTTAAACAATTTTTATGTAAAGTAAAGAAATCTTGATTTAATAATAAAAATTAAAAAAATGTTATGGAAATATTTGTTTTTGCTATCATTAAGCCTTTTTTATTAACAAACACATTTGAAGTAGCTAAACACTATCTTTTTAATGATGCTATACTGTTTAAGACATTTTATTACCCTAAACTTAGTTCTATACTAAAATAGACCATAAAACTTGTACTTTTGAAAACCTGGAAGAATTTTCTTAAAATCTTTGGCAACCCTGTATAAATCATTGGTATTGTGGGTAAAAATAAATTAGAAACTTTTGTTTCTGTTTGTATATAATATCTAAAGTTCTTAAAGTTAGTTAAGTAAACGTGCAGTTATGCCTTACCGATGCGATAGATCATGATTTATGATAGAATATTTGTTCTATGAAATTAGTTATCTTTTACTGTGAAATTTTAAATTTTCTGGTACTTGGATGTCTATTGATAAAAAATTAAACTTATTTATGATAAGAAAATTAGTTTGAAAAAAAACTGATTTTTTTCTTTTCTGCTTCAAGTATTGCAAAAGTGAATTAAGTTTAAAAGTCATTTTTTTTTTGTCTTCAAGATCTACCTGTTTTTTTTAATTATTTACTAATTGAAACTTAAATTCTATAGGTCATGTAACCTAAAAACCAATACAGAAACCTCCCTTTTATTAATCTAAGGCTGGAGAACTTACAATAGCAAACTACAAAAAAATTCAAAATTTTAGGTTTTTAAGAAAAAAAAAAAGGTTCTCTTAAGATTAATTGTTTTTATGTTTAAGTTTAAAACTAATTGTTTTAATTGTTTAAAAACTACTATGTTTTAATTTAAAAAATTTAAATTAACCTAGGTTATTTTTAAATAAATACTATATAATCCTAAGAAAATATTTAAAAAATTCATTACAAATTGTGAGTCATTTTTTGGAAACAGTTACTGATTATTTCAAGTAATTTTTTTAACTGAAAAAAGTAAAAACTTTTCCTAAACTTGAAACAGAAAATAGACGAAATCATGTTTGAAAAAAAGTAACTCAGTACTATTTAACCATATATTAATTTTCTATAAAATTCTACTTTCATTATCATGATTTTCTAGGATCTATAAGGTTCACTTTCTGCTTAACCATCTTTTTTAGCCCATTGTGCTTTGCACTCAATCTTATAAAGTTAAATATTCGACCGTCAGTTTATGTATGGAACTTAACTCCTAATGTTAATAATTTGAAAGCTCACCTTAATATATTGATTGTAAAGCTCTGAGACACCTGAAGCAAGTCTTTATCCTTTTTGATGTTATATAAATCAGAAATACTACCATATTACTGGATGGTTCCCCTTTTAATTTTATAAAAAGACTCTAAAGTTATAGAGATAGGAGTACAATTAATCTTTAAAAAATTCACAAACAGTACTTCACTATTTACTTAACTTATTCGCAAGCTTTAGTAAGGTCAATGAAACCGATATACGAAGGTACAATTTGTTCGTTTTATTTCTCTTGCAGTTATCATACATAGAAAATCATATCTTTCGAAGAAATTTTAGACGTTAATCCACATTATGTTTAGAATAAACACTTTTTGCAAGCTTTTGCGGTTGATTAAGAATTTCATTTGAAAAGGCTTTTCCATTATTTCTAAGAAAATAAGTTCAACTTTAGTTGTTGCAATTAGACCTAGAACTAGTGATCTACCGAGTACAAAAAATAAGGATTCGGCCGAATCCGAGTCTTAATTTCAAATTAGGAATTGGGCAAATCCAAATCTCAATTTTGAAACTTGGATCCGGCCGTGTCCAAATTCGAATATTTTAATAATTAGAATCTGAAAGATTTAATCTGCTTGTTATGTTTATAAATGATAATTACGTAAAATATATTTTCTTATTTTGTGAAAAGAGCTTGTACAATATTTTTAACGTGTTAATTAATGAATACAATGTTATTTTAGAAAAAATATATTTTAAAAGCAAACAAAAAACGAGTGTCTTGCTGGTAAGAAATTAAGCTAAATGCACAAAACTAAGTTTCAATATTTTGATGGCCATGCGAGCAACATTACAATTAAGTTGTACTTTTGTTATGCAAAATAAATAAATTAAAAACTTTAATAAGTGCTTAAAGCAGAAAACAAATCACAAATAAGTTAAAACATTTAACATAAGAGTTCGTTCTTATTGCAACTATAAATAAATTACCACATAAACTTTCGCAAGTGTTCATATTTATAAAAAAAAGTGCAATTGAAAAAGCATGGAGCCGTAATAAATTGTGAAATATAATACCAACTGTAGTGAAGGCTTAAAAAAGAATAGGAATTAAAATTGTAAAAAAATAATTAAATTCCACTTAGGATTACACTTTTACCAAAACAAAAAATAAATATAGCTTAAATTAAGCAACTGTTTAAAAATATAAAACGAACTACAATCGTAAAAGATGTCTCTGTTAAACTACAAAAGACTATTCTTGATTTTTCAAGTTGTGGTTCAGAAATAAAAAAATTTCGCCGGTCTTTTGAAGCAATCGATTGCACCTTTGCTCGTACAAATTCCCAGCTTCAGAAAATAATCTTTTAGGAAAAACAGAAGATGATGGTAAAACACGATATTTCCTTGCGAAGCTTAGAAGGTGTAGGTATTTTGTCTTGTTTAAATACCACAAGTTTAGGACTTCATCCTTTCAGTTTCTGCATTAAAATTTTCTGTAGTAAAAAAACCCTTTATTTCTGCTTTAATTTCTTCATCAATAGAATCCTGTTGATCGTCATCCTGTAAAGCTGTGTTTGATTCTATTTTAAACAAATAACAGTAAGTTGAAAACTTCTTCGGATCAAAATTTACATAGTGTTTTGGTTTCTCTGGTAGCAATATAAGAGAATCACCACCTTGATTAGCTTCAAAACAGGTATGCTTTTTAATATTTCATTTTAGCTGCTCTTCAACATTATTTTTTAGTTAAGAAGAGAAAGTGGGAAGTCGATATCGTAGATTTAACAGCTGCTATGACTAACAGTAATTTGTTTTCATCAGGTTTAAGTTGTTGTCATTGTTATAGAACCTTCTTTCGCAAGCCTCTCCTATACTTTTGGCTAAAGTTTTACAAACATTTGATACTTCCTCTGAATTTTTATAAAATTTAACAGACTTTGTCAGTGATTTTGCATGCGGGATCACGCTAGAGAGCAATGCATTGTTTTTACTACACTGCTTTGTTACAAAAAAAAAGTTTCGAGCTGTAGAATAATGTCATTAACCAGCTGCCATTCTTCAGGTGTAATATTCGAATATTAACCGTTTTTATATTTAACCACATAGTACCGGACACTTGATTTTAGCTTTTTCAGTCTATGTAGCATAAGATATATTGAGTTCCACCTTGTATCCACATCTTGAACAAAAAGCAAGATTTTTTCTTTTATTTGTGCGTGGTCAAAATCTACCTGGATCATAAATAAAATACCAACAACATTTACATTATTCAGGTTGTCACTTTTTATGTCAAAAAACTGCCCTTAGTTACCTTAAACTGTCCTGAGTCACCTCGATATTTTTCAAATTCCTAGAAAAAACTTAACATATTTTCGACATCAATAAAAATCAAGTTTTTAACAAAATTGGTTATAAAACAAAGTATAAAAAACATTGAAAAGAAGCTACTTTAAAAGTGTTTAAAAAAAAAAAATGTGATAATGATAATTTTTTTTTTGTCTATATGATAGATTTCATTGTGTCAAATCAAAATTTTACTACTTAATATGTGAAAATTGTTTAAAGTTCCAGTTTTTTTAGTGATTTTTGTTCAAAACTTTAAAGTTCCAGTTTATTTTTTCAAAATTTCTCAAAATCCAGATTCCAGGTTGTTTAGTATAATTTGTCAAATTCCATGGTTCCAGGTTTTTTGGCAACCCCGTATAATTTGATATAACTACAGTTATTTTCGATTTTGTTTTATAAAAATCTTTCATTCCAAAAAATATAACATCAAAAAAAAAAAAATTATTAAAAATTTGCGAGCTATGGATGTTGGTGGGCCAACATCCAAAGTCTCAGTTGGGTCTGGTTGACTGTCTGTGGGTAGATTGTCAAGCTGAACTTTTTGCCTATACTTTTCTTGCAGACGGGGTGACTTTCTAGCACGTTTTTGCTTAGGACCCTCTGCTGGCAGGTTGGTATTTGTATCATTTAAATTGCACATAATAAGAATAAAATTCTTTTATACTTACTTATTATAATGTATCAGTGAATTTTATCTATCAATACTAAAGACTGTTCTAGACTACTCTATATAAATTAGACAACTAGTTTGAGTGATGTATCTTTACACAATATTATACAAAAGAACCACACAACAATATTACAAATATTTTTACTTAATAAATAATTGCTGCTTTTAAACTTTTATATATCACTAGGCAAATATTTTTGATGAAATGTTTCATCATTAATTTAAGCCTTATTTCTCATGACTGCAGTAAGTTCTAAATATTTTCTTAATATTCCTAGTATAACAATGAATAAAGCAAGTAGTTGCAGCAGTTCATTACAAATTATTTAAGATTTTATTGTTCACAGTTTTTTTTTTCTTTAGAACATTGATTTTAAAATAAAATATTAAAATGATTGAAGTTATAACATATCTGTCATAAATTAAAACTATCAATCGAATAAGTAATAAAATATTAACAAAAAGTATTTCGCTAAAAGTATGCAAGCATCTGCTTTAATGTTACATACCTAAGTTACATTTTTTTTTTCTGTTTAAGTTGCAGCAGTTCATTACAATGAGCAAACATAAAATACTAAACATATGATGAATAATTAAGAGCGGTTATCTATAAGGCTGAGATTAAACGCCTTAACTATGTGCTTAATTTTGTTTGAGAGCCTCACAAAAATGATATATCATAGTTTTATACTGTGTGCAAAACTTTAAATCAAAATTGATAAGGCTTTTTGAAGTGTGAAAAACCATTTTTTTATTTACTTAAGCGTGAAATTATTAACTAGTTTTACATTTCATTTAACTTTTGACAAACAGTTAAGTAAAATTCAAAAAATTTAAAGTGGTCTACCGAATCCAAATTTCAAATTCGGCAGAATCAGAGTCTTATTTTGAAATTAGGATTCGGCCGAATCCGAGTCTTATTTTGAAATTTGGATTTGGCCAAATCCCAATCCGAGTCTGAATCTTGGATTCGGTAGATCACTACCTAGAACCTTTTCTCTAGTTTTAGATTTTTATAGCTTCAGAGTGCAATTTTCATTTAGAGTGCAAGATTCATAAAACTTATAAAAAAGGCTTGTAAGTTTAGTTGGCGACTTAACTTTGTTGCTCCGTTATTTATTATCAAAACTCTTGTTTTTTTTAAACCCTATTTAATAACATATTGTTTATCTATCTCTTTTAGTAAAAATGTTTAGCATGACTAATAGTATATGTTGTAAATAAAAGTTCTTTTTGTGTAGAGTTGAGACAGTATTATTACTGTTCTTATTAAATAAGTATTTCTTCGTTTATTTATAAAGAGTACAAAAAGTGAAGTTTACAAGTTGTACTGTTGTCTCCTACAACTGTAAATTTACAGAAATAGCAACATAAACCATTAAATATAAACATTATTTTTTTAATTTTATTATGATGATTTTATTAAGTAGTATGTACTTAGAAAACTTAAAAAAAAACATGTATCTTTTACCTAAGTAAATTTCAAGGTCTCTTATTAAACAGGTAGTGGTAAGTCCTTCACTATGACAGGCGGAGGCCAAAGTTCATCAAATCAAGAACCTGGAATAGCTCCACAGTCTATTGGATATATAACCAATCATATACAGAAACAAAATGAAAAAAACCCAACACGTTTATTTTCTTGTTTTTTTTGAATGAAAGCTATTAACCATTGCAAATGTTTTAATTTCAATTAAAAATTTTCTAAAAAAAGTTATGTTTAATTAGTCTATTTTTTAAAACTTTTAACAACTGAAACGTTTAAGTATTTCTTATAATACTTTTTGAAAGTTATTCAATTAAAGAACTTGAATGTACATAATAAAAAATAATGTTCGCTATAATATCAAAAAATCAAGTTCAAGATTTGAAAGAGGCCAATTCTCAAGAAATAATATAATTTGTAATTGGAAAAATTAATATAAACAATAAAGATTATTATGGTAAAGTATAAATGCAAAAAATTCATAATGTTTAAAACACGCATATTTTAGTAATTTTGAAAATTTGTTTTGGTAGTTTCTCAGATTAAATTTTTATATTAAAATAATAAAAATGTACCAGAAGTTTCAATTAACGAAAATTATTACAATATATATTTTTACTAAAACAAAGAACAGGGTTGCAAACACTTAGGCTTGCTCGAAATTTTTATGCAAAACTCAAGGTAGTTTGGACATTTTATCCAACTCTCAACCTAGTTTTTTTTTAGAAAGCTAGGTGTTTTTTAATTGGTAAATATATTGAGTACTTTTTAAAACTTTTGACGCAATAAATGTTTATTTTCATGGAACATTCAGTCACAAAAGAACATCCTGTAGTTAATTCTGGTAAAGAATATAAATATAAAATGAGAATGATCCCATACTCAATAAGAAAGATCTGATGTTTATTGTGAAAGATCTAGTAGTCAATAATGAAGATGTTATAGAGGACAAGTACCTTCGGAACTTTAAAATAAGTAACAGCATGTTAGAGGTGTACATTTACATTTTTCAGATTAGTTTAAACTTTGCCAACAGCAACGCAGATCGTCTGTAGAAAATAAAAAGCAAATCTCGTCTTGTAATAGATGTTGGTGGAAAATTATAAAAAAATTGTAGTTTTTCAGATTCACATCAAAATCAACTTCAGGCAATTAAGACTGATACAAGAAAGGAATTTGTCAACAACAATATTAACAAAAATTACCTTTAGGGCGTAAATGAGCGCAAAGAACGCAGAACCAGATCCACTTGGAAAGTAGTCTTGGGCGTGTCGTCTGTATTTAAACCTTATATTCGAGAAGAAGCACGAGCAGTATAGAAAACTAAAATGTTTCGAAGCAAATACATCAGCCAATCTCTTCTCATAAAGATTGCATTTCTATAGTATTTTCAACGTAGACTAAAAAGCGACCTTTCAAGAGCTAGATATGCAGCAACTTGTTTGCAAATAAGAAGAATAGGCAAACTGGAGAAGAGCATTTGGACCACTTTTGGTATTGTAGTATGTAAATAGTCAAATAAACCGAAGCATCAACCAGCGTTTGAACTTAACAGAAATGCTTAAATCGCTGTAGATAGAATTGATCAATCTCATGGCAAAAAGTAACATGTTCAATTTAATGTTTGTGAGGTAAAATCTCCTCAAAAAATTATAAAAGTATAAAACCTATAGCCGCCGAAGCTATAGGCGATTGTGTTTTTTACACTTTAGAGAAATCAGATACAGTAACCTCTCGCATCTTTACGCACTTATGGCGTTACGCACTCTCGTTTTGTAACACATTTTAGAATTCTAAAAAGTTCAAAAAAAAAACTTTATTTTTTTTTTAATTGCACAAATTAGGTTTATTTTATATTTTTAATTTAAAATTCCTCAAATTTTTAGGCATGAAATTTCATTCCTACTAAAAAAATCCATTAATATATCTTTAATACAATGCAAGACAAGTTTATCCTTATGTGGGCAAAGGTCAAATTAAAAAAAGTTGTAGTAACATAAACAATTTTTATTTTTTATAAAAAACTTCATTATATTTTATATATTTTTGTTCAAAAGAAGAAATCAATTACATCACCAAATGCATATTTTTTGTAAAAGGCTATAGAAACAAATTTTAATATAGACACCACACCATTTCTTAATTGTAAGCAAATGCTTAATTATAAATTGAATTTGCTAAGTACAATAGAATATAAATGTTAAGTTTCAAATAAGTCAAATGTAAATAAAGATAAAGTCTACTTATTATTAATATTAGTATAATTTTTTACAAGTACTATTATTTATATAAGTTTAAATCTTTTTTTTAATATATGTATAGTTTTATCTTTTGTTTTCATATTTATAAATAAAGTAAACAAATTTTTTAAAGTGGAAAAGTCACAGTCTGCTTTTAACTAGAAGCAATATCAAAAAACAGCCATTATAGTGAGTATATTTATAACCTCTTGTATTTTTACAACCTCTCGTATCTTTACATTTTTTTTCTGTGGAAACAATGTGCGTAAATAAGCGAGAGATTACTGTACTCAAAACCTTCTTGAGAAAAATACTATTCGTCCTCATTCAGGTACAGAATCTCTAGTCTAAGACATTGTAGCAGGAGCAGCAAATATTTTGTTCAATATAGCATATATAAAAATCAAGTCCCGAATACCAAAAATATATTACAATCAGGTACTATGAATCACAGTCGTTCCGTGGTAGCTTTGGAAATATATGTTATTATAGTTCTTTATACGATATTGGTGACCACTCCAATGGTGCCATTACTAGTCAAAAAGTTAAAGAAAAATAAAAGCACTTTCCTGTTTCGTAGGTTCCGAGAGGAATTTTTTTTTACCTAAAGACCGTAAAGCGCCAGGGAGGCTTGTATGTAAAGTAGAAGGTACAAGAAACAAATGATAAGCATTCCTATTTAGCTTCAAATATTATTAGTATTAAATTCTAAATAAATGAAAAAATTATGTGCCAACCATCATAGCCTTAAGATTATTATTTTATGTTTAAAGTTTTTTTTTAAATATAACTATGTTAAAGTTCTGTTTAATATTTCTAGAGTTAAATTTGGTCTCAGAAAATTTGTAACTGTTTTAATTCCCTTTAGGTAAAAATTCAATGAGCTAGGGGAAGTATAGAAAGGTGCTTATAAGAAATATGACAGTTGAGTTTATTGCTAAAAAACTATTTTTTTATGCCAAGTATCATAAAAGCACCTTGTTCAAAATTTTAGCTGATTTAAAAAGTTTTCATAGAAGCTATTTTTAGGTTTTCTTAAAACAAACATATTGTAAACTGTAAGGGACCCAAAACAGCGACCAACAAGTAAAAATTGATTCATATGTGACAACTATCAAAAAAAAATTGTGAATAGTTTAAAGCAGTTTAAAAAAAATTACACTGAGGCACTTTTAGATTTTATGTAATTTAAAACACTTTTTATATTTTACTTATTTCAGAAAAAAAAGCAAGAATCGCCTCCATGATATTTTATTTAAATTGTTTTAAATTCTGCACTATGTGTTTATGTAATAATTGCTACATGTTAAACTGTTTCCTAATAATCTAAGGTCGCATGTTTTGGGTTCCGCACAGTTTACATTGGATTGTTTTCAGAAAATCTTTGAAAACTTTTTTAAATCAGCTAAAATTTTGCACACGATGTTTTTGTGATATTTTTAGAATAAAAATTAGTTTTTTAGACTAAAACTAAGAGGTCGTAATTTTAATAATCACCCCAATGTAAAGTTATGTATCTCTTTATATCGTGTATAATTATTATCTTTACAGAGCGATTAATTTTTGAAACTTAATAAACTTAAGAAATTAAATTAGGAGTTATTTAAAAAAAAAAGAAATATTCATGTCTATTTTTTATATAACAGAACGGTCAAATCCACAAGTGTCTGCGCGAGCTTTTGATGAAAGAGGCAGAGTACTTATGTACTGTTATGAAATTTACAACGAGAATATAAAAGATCTAATGGCTTCTCGTGGTGCTATGACTAGTATGTTTTTAAATATTTTATGTTTTGTACTTTGCTCTATTTAAAATCTTTAATCTTATATGTTAAAATATAAATAAGTGTTTTTTTTTTCATTACTGTGTTTGATATTGTTTTTACTGTTGTGTATTAGGTTCATAAATTGTTGTTTCTATACAAAATACGCCTAGCCGAACTCAGTTGGTAGTGGGCCTATTTTTTAATAACAAAACATTCAACCTTAAGTTGTTACTAATGCTAATTACTAAAAGTTAAAAATTTGTCTGAAATTTGTTAAAAATACATAGTTAATTATTATTAGGCTTATAATTTTGTTTTGTTGTTTTCTACAGTTTTTTTGTGAAAAATAATTCATGTTTATAAGAAAAGCTTAACAAAAAAATACAGTGCAGTGTTGAACAAGTAAAAAAAGTAAATTAATCAAATTAAATTTTTGTCAAAATAGTTCTTAACTAGAACATCTTTTATAGTATTAATTTTTTCAATCAAAGTACTTTAATGAATATTTGATATAACATACACATGTTTTAAAACTAACTTTTGTGTGCCTTTTTAAAAAAGTTACTTTAGAAACTTTTAAAGAATTGGTTATTTTTCTATACTTTTATTTACATGATACTTTTTTGCAATTAAATATATAAAAATGACTTTCAAATTGTGCATCCTTCAAATTGTGACACAACTCAACTTTTTATGATAAAAATTATATAAGTAAATAACATCAAAAAATCTAACAAACTGTATTTATTATAATACAGCAAGAACATATAACGAACCCTTAGAGCTAGCAACTACTGCACAAAAAGGAACTTATATTAAAAATCTATCTTTTGATGTTTGTAGAAATACTACGGATGCTATAACAGGTGTTTAACACTATATATGCTTACATATTCTTGTATTATTTTGTTCTTAATATAGTTTTTGATTTATACTGAATAAATTTTAAATATTAGTTTATTTTTATACTTTTTTAAATCAAAAGTATTTATCGAGAAGTATATAATTAACCAACACAAACTAATCTTAAATCATTAATTAGTTACATTTTGTAGTTTAAGATTATAGTTTATTTTGCATGATGTTTAAAATATTATAAAACAAACTTTAAATTGTAAACTAGTTGAAAACATTTTTTGAATAACAACCCTTAGAGCAAGCGATTTTTTCTGTGATAAAGTCTCTTTTAGTTTATGTATCAGATACTTTTTAATAACATGTTTAAACTTATGTTTAGCATACTGGCAAGCATGGTCAGCTAGAACTAATCAAAGTTCAGAATTGGGTCCAGTAAAAAATTTCGCTACTTATATTATGCAGCTAGAACTGTTTATGGTTAGTTTGTATAAAAGTAAATTAAGTGAAAACTTTGTATTTGTTAACTGAAAAATTATTTTTTACTAAAACTGAAAGAAACTTACCATAAATTTAGCTTTTAACATCATTTAGTGTACAGTTTTTTTTCGAAAATGCGTTATAGAAATAAATATGTATGTTATTTTACAACACTAATCTTTACATAGAAAATGACGGTTATCAAGCATATTTAAAAAATACTAGTTCAAAATTTAATTTTTGAATCTTATAAAATTTTATATTCTTAGTGCTACTATAGTTTTTCATTTTTTGTCTTAAAACTGTAATTTGTTCATTAAATTAGTTTAACTTTGGTAGACTAATACAAAGTTGATTTAAACCAGTAATAATTCAGTCTTGTTAAAAACACTAACGTTTAGATTCCTTAAAAAATTATGTATAAGAAAACATATTGTTAGCAGTCTTAAAAATTTGAATACCAGTTAAACAAAGCCTGTTCACATGTTTACATTGATATTTGATTAAGTTAAAGTTTAATTGATAAGTATTATTTTATTTATTATTCTACTTAACAATTAAATGACGCAAAAGCGCTTAGAAAATTGGTCCAGGGACCTTGAGTACAAATTTTTTTTATTTAACGAGTCGTACACTATTTGGAAATAGTTTACCGTCTTGTCTAGGAACATTTATGGTTTTCTCACATATCTACTTTAGTCATATTTAGCTCTATGATACTAATGTTGATCCTTTTATTTTTAATTATTTTAAATTTCATCATATCAAACTCGATCAACTTTAACTCAATCATAAAAAATTCGATTATTTCAAACTCGATCAACTTACCTTGATCATTTTAAACTCAGTCATCTTTAGTTTGATCATTTTAAAATTTTTATTGTTGTATGCAAAACAGCTAAAAATTTTCTCAACAATATTACATATAGTTTAAAAAAAGAAATTAGTGAAATTGTTCTTAGGTAATAAACGACATTAGTTTTAAAACTATGAATCAAAAAATGAACTACTAAACATAATAGGTTTAAACAAGTTTTATTAGTTATTATAATTGTACGCATTAAGAAATATAAGAAAGTAGTTAAAAAAAACACTTTTTATTTTAATTTTAAATCATTATTAAAATAGTAACAATTTAATTCTTTCTAAGTTTTCATATGCAAACAGTGTTACGCCAATGAGCTCATTAGTGGTTAAACTAATAATATTCTTCAAACAGAAAGAGTTTGGTAAAGACTTTAGTTTAAGTACTGGTGAGCTCATTGAGGAAAACACTGTTTGAACAATAAAATTTAGAAATAATTCAGTTTCACTTCTTCTAATTTTATAAATAGCGATCTTTGATTTTTGTTTTTCTTTTAACATCAAAACGAATAATATTAATCTAACTTATAAAATTACTGTGCAATAGCGTGCATCTGGTGCGCCTCAAAAATAAAATATTTCTGGTAGCTCGGTAAAATGATTATACAGGGTAGAAAATCAAATAAAATCAAAAAAACAAAAAAAGCCTCCTACTTGTTACTAAAATTAAGATAATGAAATAAAAAAGTTTTGTTTACTCGATATTAAAAAAAAAGCATATTCAGGGGTCAAAATTTCTAAAATATAATTTTTCACTTCTTATTTAAATTTATGGGTACAACAACTTTTAGTATTTGTTTGTCCATTTCTACAAAAATACTATAAACAGTTATTTGGAGTTTTGCCCCTTTTATAAGTATATAAATCTACTAACGTAATATATAAATATATTAATCACAAATATTCCTAAAAATTTTAAACAAAAACGAGTATAAAGCAAATTCATGAAACAGTTGAGTTCTTAAAGTTTTTATATTTCTAAAATTTGCCGATTCCTTCCTATCCTCCTCGATTACTTGAGATTGTCTTGAAAGATGTCTTCATTTATTAAAAAAAGTTAAAAAACTGCTACACAGTTTAATACCTTGTTCGGCAACTTTGTTGAAAAATCATTTTATCTATACTCTACGTCTAGGTAATCTTTGTCATACATTGTTCTGTAGGCCTAGTAAGAAAAGAATTGCAGCCTGAGATTAAAAATTTAGCATTAAATTACTAGCATTAAGTCTGCTAGATTTCCTTTCTTCCTAAGTGGCACGAATATAGGGTATATAAGCAGAGAATATTGAGTTTAAGTAAATATTGTCACCTTATCTTGTCTTGTATAGTGGTTTTAAACATCAGAGTTTTTTTTTAATAGAGTTGTATCATTATCAAACGAGTTTTCAGACATGGTACCATAGACAGCGGTTCATGGCATTTAACGCATTAAACTTATCAATACTTTTATAATTTTGAAGTTTATTTAATTAAATCGAAGTCATCGATAAGAACTTGTGAACTACTGTAGAATTGATCTAATAGGTTATATAGCAACTTGTGCAAAAACTCAAAGCGTTTTAATTTTTTGAAACTTAAATTTTTTCAATGAGTTTTGTTTTGAAAGCAAAAGTATTCTAAAAACGTAAGTGATTTTTCTCAACAATCTAGCTTTATAAACAGCTCTTGCACGTTTATAAATGATACCGAGCGAGGATGTAATGTCGGTGTAGTTTAGGGTTTTTTCGAAGAGCTCTTTATAACCACCACGTAGACGAGACAAATTTTTAAACTATGATACTTTAGACCAGGGTTTCCGAATAAGTGTAAAAGGGCCACAGAGGGGTCATAATTTGAAAGAACTTACACTAAATACTCTGGAGTTGATGATTAAAGCCAAAATAAAAGGTCTTAGGTTTCAATGGTAGTTTTTAATCTTACACTAGATATTCTGGACTTGATGATAAAGAGCTAAAAAAGTCTTAGGTGTTTTTAATGGTAGTTTTTTGAGTGATCTTGTTGAAGGGAGCCATAGCTTTTTTAATTTCTGTCTGGGGGGCTTTTGAAAAAAAGTTTGGGAAACCCTGCTTTAGACGGATTAAAAAGTAATTCGTTTGATAACAAATTCTCTAATATGTTGTTACCAGATTTCATTTCTATGCTTCTTGAAAGTTTTAGAACTTCTACTTTATAAGGTTTCTTTGGATAGAGAACAGAAAACTTTTTTTAGTAGCAGTTCTAGTACATTATGTCAACAAAAAGGTCAAAATGTTGCTTACAAAGACTTTTTTGGAATGTCACACAAGCACCAGGATGCGCTCTTTATTGCATCTAATACCGTTAGTTCTTTTTATTGGTGTCGTTTTATAGGTGTCTTAGTTGCAGCAGTTTGTTTTTGCATAGTTTTGCAAAATTGTTCAATTTATGTATTTATTGAGTGCAAAACCAAGTACAAGTCAATACTAAAAGCTAAGAAAGCAAGGTATTTTAAGACTTGCGTACTTTATACTTTAAAGGTGGCAATTAAAGTTCTCAACTTAAATAAAATAAAAGGAAATTGATCAATAATAAACTTTCAATTTTATTAAACAAAACAATGTTTCACTCGTTTTAAGACGAGATTTTCTGTTGTTTAAAATCTTATTCAAATAGAACTTTTCAGACTGAAGAATTGAAACAAAAGTGAGTTTTTTCGCACGAATGTAAATTTCTGGCAAATCTTTTGATCCCGTTTCTTCATTCTTCTAATGTATTTAATTTTTAACGGACCACAAGTAGCTACTCTGTATATGTTTCTGCAGACTTGCAGAAACGTACCACGCTACTTGCCTGGTTAATAATATTTACATAGTTCAATTTTATAAGATCATCCATCATTTACTTACGAACAAATTTACCTTAAGTACTTTTCAGACTTTTTTTCTAATTATTAAACTTTTATTTTGAAGAGTCATCCAATATTTTGTCCAAAGGCACCAAAAAGTTTTTTGAAGCAGTCAACTTTTGCTTAATAGTAGATCTTTAATTTCTATCTATACTAACACTATCTTTTTAAACAGAAACAGTTGTAGATAACTCAGTCGGAGAAAAATCGGTTCTTTTTACTGCTATAAACCTTACGTCTTTAAAAAATTCAGCAGGTGATAACAATAATAGAGCTTCTTTAAAAATACACTTGTGTAATCATTTCTTCGGAAGTTTAGCTAATGATGGCATATCCGAATCTGAATTGTAAAAGTCAGTAAGGAGTATGTCAGAAGTTTCTTAACTTGTCATCACTGATGAGCAATATAATTCTGTGATTTTCACATATGTTTTGATTCCGTTTCTTCATTCTTCTAATGTCTAAAGAACCACAAGTAGATACTCTGTAAATTTTTAATCTAAAAAGCTTCTTGAGAAAAATAAAGTTCTTCAAGCAATTTTTTCATTATTCTTTTCAGTACCTCTAGGCCAGCCTGCTTTTGCTAGCGGGTCAAATTTCAAGTTTCAAAGTCTCCGTGGGTCGTAGTTTTAATTTAAGTGATAATTTAATAATCTATTGTCTTGTTTTATTTACATACAAAAAATTTAAACATAAGTCACTCATTTAAAAAAAGTTTAAGAATTAATTTCATTTAGCGCGTCATCAGAATAAGCTTACTAAAAACTGTTGAGAATATAATGTAAATTTAGTTATACACAATGATTTTTAAACGTCTTGCTTTAAATAGTTACCTCATAAACAGTCAAATGTAAAATATGTTTATAAGTTTTAAATTAGGATTAATTTATACTTTGCTAACTTTAACACAAGATTGTTAAAATAAAATGTTTAAAATAGTAGAAGTTTCACTTAAAACTATATTAAAAAGCACATTACAAAAAACGACAATAATAAATACTAAAAACACTCTATTTATAAAGTTTTAAGTTGTAAAAATTTCGTTGTTTACAAATTTTCGGCTAGCGAGTTCTAATAAACAATAATTCTAGAACTAGATGATGGTAAGAGTTTTGATCTGGATAGAATCTGAATATACTATCCAGGTAGTTCTCAGTAAAACTAGGATTATTCAAGAGGAGTTAATGGATGGATAATAGTTTACCTAGTGGCTTAACGTCGTCTATAAAAATAGACCTTGTTAGCTTTTTTGTGACATGCTGCTTTCGCCTGACGTGAAAACGTTGAGATGTTCGACCTACGTAGTCATTTCCGCAATGACATTATATATATAACATTACTTAAGTCATGGTTAGGTGTGGCATTTTTCATAACTCCGTTAAGCGGGTGGTTTGTGTTGTACACAACACGTAGCGAAACGCTAAAAAAATGGATTTTATAGCTAATGAAGCATGCTTAGCCTACCTTGTTGACTTTTCACCAATATAAGGAAGGCGGAGATAGACTTGGCAAGGCTAAGGGCCAACAGAGGGTAAGCGGTTCATTTTGGACTGAGTGCCCTAATTGTCTTCTTGATGACTATTTTGGGGTTGAACCAGTCAGCCGATGTTGTTACTTAAGTTGTGCGCGGACCTGGCAGTTAACTGACTTAACGCGCTTATAACAATATCGGTGACGGTTACTTAAGCTAATGTTTAAAATGACTTAGTTAAATAACTTAGCTAAGTTGGTTTATCATAAGCAAATTAAACTTATACTATCATTTAAACTAAACCTATTTAAGTAGTAAGGTTGTGAGAATGCTTAAACTACTAGTATAAAGAAATCGAATTTCAGAACAAAAAGGTGTATTTACAAATGAATAAAAGTACGACAAAATTACAACGAACTGCTTAAAAATAACACCAAATAAACTAATTTGACCCAAAAGTCCAGATAAAAAATATTCGCCATAGTTACACTAGTAACGATGGATAATACAACACTTTACAAGCGATTGAAACGTAACCGACCAAAGCAACTAAAAACAATTTAAACACAAGCGCGCGCATTCAATTTATAGCAAGCTTGAAAAAAGAGAAGAAAAGTAAAAAAATGAGATTCACCACTATGCGGTACAGGGTAACCTAATGAGAGAAAAAAAAATGTAAATATTGTCCAAATTTAAATCCAAGCAGTCGGTCATGCAAATTTTCATACATACAAAAAAAAAAACATTTTGTCCACTTTGTTAAATTTAATTACTTTTAGCTACAAACATAAGGCCTATTTAAATTGTACTAAAAGTATTGGACTAAAATTGTAAAATATCGGACTAAAGTTATAAAATATTAGACTAAAACTTACTTTGACTAATATACTTAAGTTTTGATAAACTATCTATTTATTTAAAACTAGTTAACACATATCTCTTTTTTAAAAACAAACTTAAAATACAATTATGGTTCATTTTTATACATTTTTTATATTATCAACCACTTTTTCATTTATTTTATAACATTAATTTTTGAAAATAATCTTTGCGTATTAAATAACTTGCACTCTTTTAAAAATTCAGTAATCTTAGTTCGTTAACTTGAATAAGTTCACTCCTATTTGATTTATGAAAAACTAAAATTAATTTTTCAATACAAATATTGCTTAAATACTTTATTAAAATACACAAATACTATAACTAGTAATAATTTAGAGTCTTATACATGGGTTGCCACTTTTTCCTTAGTTATATCAAACCAGCCCAAGTTTATTTAACGTTGAAAAAACTAAAAACTGAAAAACTTGCTGTTAATCGAGCTTAAATAGTTAAAGTATTGACTTCACAAAAAACTATATAATATATAGCTGGACTAGAAAAAAATACAGTTAATAAACTCAAGTCTTAAAACTATTCTGGGAGTTCGAAAATTTATTCAAAGAAATTAAAATTTTTACACACACCTGAGTTTTTTAAAGTGTCTTAAACAGGTTTAGATTAGTCTGAGTTTTTCAAATCTCAAATTAGTCTGTTTTTTTTGGCAACCCTGATTAAAATAAAACTCACAAAAACAACAAACTACGAAGTTTATTAGCAGTAAAATATATATATACAAAGAAAACACATAACAAAACTATAAGTCAGTTTTGAAAGAACAGAAAACTTCTAAAATATATCTAAAATAAATGTAAGTTTTTTTAAGCCATTAATGAAAAGGACAAGTCTATTAAAATACCTCAAAAGTTTTCAAGCTTTAATGCAATTACCTTTAAGCTAGTGTGCATTGTTCACATTTGTATGTATACAATTAATAAAACATAATTTTTAGTTATAGCAGCTGCAAGACTTAAACTTTACATATATTTAAAACCTAAACTGAATTTAACAAAAAATATAATAAGTTACTTTTCCACTCTTCAAAGCAAAAAAGCTAGCCTAAGTGACCAAAAACTAGCCTGAGTGACAAATGAAAAAAAAAACAATTTATAAAAAAAACTTAAAAAATTAATATTGCATAAATTGGCCTGAGATTTTAAAAGTCTTCAAACTAGCCTGACTTAGCCTGTGTTTGTTGAAGTGCTTACTTGTAAATTTTCTTAAATTTAAACTATTTTGATTAACAATGTACAGACTTAGTAAATTTAGCATCCCTAAATCAAGTATACGTTAAGTAGGTATTTCTAAAAAAGAGCATTTGTGTGCAATGCATAGGAATTAACTTAGTTAGATAAAAAATATTAGTTTAAAAATTAAAACGTATATTAAATACAAAAAACACTTTAACTTATGTCATATACTATTTGAAATTTGTTTGTACATATTTTAATATTATATGTAGTAAGTGTTATAATATATATTTATGATTAAGTTACGCTTAATCTTAAATTAAAAGATAAAAATGTGAAAGTGAGGATATGTGTGCATAGAAAATATTTTAAAGTGCACAGTAAATTTACTTTAAAAGTAATTTTTTTTTTCCTTTTGTCATATTCTTATTTTGTTTACAATATGTCTACACACTTAAGTAAAATTAAATTAATTGATTAGAGAAAAACATTTGAGTTAAGAAATATAGGTTTAGCTTCTAAAAAGTAGTTCATAATGTGTTTAATATAAGAGTGAGAAAGTTTAAAAGCAATTGCTTAAAAGCTGTATGTAAAGAAATACTTCTAGCGAAATACTCTATTTTTGTATTTTTAGTTTGCACCTCCTTTTAGAAACCTATTAAAATCTCTATCTTTGATCGCTTACACCTCAAAATTTACTATGGATCTCTAAAAACGGTAGAAACAACTGGTAGCTTACTTTTTAATGTGAAAAATAAGACTATCTTTTAAGTAGGGAAAACCCTCCTATAACATAAAACTATTTTTATAGTATATAAAACTATACATAAATTTTATAAAAAAATGGTTTCTTATTTATTAATTAGTTATTTTATAAGATTTTCAAAAAAGATTTCATATTATAAGCTAAATAAAACTTATAAAAACATTTAAACAGAATGAGTCAAGTTTATATAACATTGTCATGAACTAAATATAAAATTAGCTAAGTTCACATTTTATACTAAAGTAATATTGTAAAACTACCTCAAAAAGTTTTTACAATAAAACAAAGTAAAAACATAATAATAACCTAATTAAAAAAAAGTATTTATCTAAACCATAAATTTAATCTAGTAATAATTATCCTTTTCTTGAGTAAGCGTTTTGGTCACAACCTAAAACTGCGTACTCAACGGAATTGCGAACCTAATAATAACGTACTATAGTGGAAGATTACTGTATTACATTTTAATTATCTGTATATATATTATATATATATATATTAAAGGTTTTATAAAAAGTTCTGGTCGATAGTGCTCGACAAGTTAAATTGGAGCTAAATATTTATCTAATTATATAAAAACTATAATTTATACAGCTGTTTCACACATGAAGTGTAAAATTTCATGTGATCCTCAGTAAGTTTCAGTTTATTATAATAGTGTTCAGAAATTTCGATTTTAAAATTTTTATAAAAATTGTGACGTAGTAATGGTACAGTTTATTGTACGATTAGCTGAATTTGAAACAATACGCTGTGCTTGTTAATTTTTTTTTTAGAAAGTTTAGAAAGGTTATTTTGGAAAGTTTTAAGCTATTACAAAAAACTTTTTAGACTGTTGGAAAAATATTATAAAATACTCGTGTTTGCCGCTTCAATTTTATTTTGTTTTAATATTTAGTTGAATTTAATTTTGTTAAAAAAGTATTTTTGATAATGGATGCATATGTTTTGTCTTTCGCTTTTCTTGTTTAGTGTCACGTTCTTATCTGATTTTTCGATTTCTATTTTTTCTAAGTTACAAAGTTTGCAGCCCAATTTAGTATTGAGTTTTGATTTTGTCCTGTTTAATATTTCCCATTTAATTTTGTAGTCTGTATTGTTATCTTTTAAGTTCCATATGTAGTTCGCTAGTTCTGTTGTGTGTCTTTTGTTAATATTGTTGAATGATGATTTGTGGTTTCTGTATGTTTGTTAAAAAGTGTTTCCTGTGGGTCCTATATACTGCTTTGTTGTTTTATTTGATGTTACTGGTGCT
This sequence comes from Thalia democratica, assembly GCF_965202585.1. Classification (NCBI taxonomy): domain Eukaryota; kingdom Metazoa; phylum Chordata; class Thaliacea; order Salpida; family Salpidae; genus Thalia; species Thalia democratica. The sequence goes on along the minus strand of NC_139169.1, from coordinate 50,807,502 downwards.
TTATATATTATAATTGACACTAGGCATTTATTATTTAAAGGGCAAGGTTCTTTACGGCAATTACAAAGTTTATCTTTTATTGTGCTTTTATCGTCTATATTGCTTTTGTTTAATATTTTGTTGTTGTGAGCTATTATTTTACTTCTGAAATTACTTGTGCAACTGTAAGATATTTTAATTGTGTTTGGTTGAATATTTTATGGAATGAGTGGTTTTCGTCAAATGATGTTGTAATCAGGTTTAAGAATTGTTTCCTTATTTTAGAAATTACATTTAGACTAAATGGTGGGTTGAAATATATTATGTTTTTTTTTCTTTGTTTTTAAATTCTTTCTGGTAAAGTAGTCTTACGTATTTTAAGGTGTTTTTATAGTTGGCCGAATTTAATACTTTTTGGTATTCATTATAGACAAAGTGATCACCTGGTTCAAAAATTCTAAGTTTAACAAAAACTACAGATTCATAAAATTCGATATCACTAAATTTTACCCTAGTATAACCAAAAATAATTTAATTAAAGCACTAGAATTCATGAAAAAAATTACCCAATAACAAACAAAGAAATGAATTTAATAATACACTCTTGTAAAACAATTTTAACACATAAAAACCAAACCTGAGAAAAAACAAATTGAGACCAATTATTTAATGTAAGTATGCGATGATTTAACAGGGCAGAAATCGGCGATTCAATAGGGTGATTTTTACTAAAAGAAATCAAAAAAAGTAAGATTTTTATAGATAATTAATTCGGATTATATAGAGATGACGGACTAGGGATAATAAGAAGCAAATCATCGAGATCAGCTGAAAATACTGCTAAATATTTAATTAAATTATTCAAACAAAACGACTTTAAAATAACAATAGAATCCGGATTATTCCAAACAGACTTCTTAGATGTAATCTTCAACATATCAAACTCAAGTTACCAACCATACAACAAATCAAACTCACCAATTTTATACGTAAACTACAACTCCAATCACCCCCGACAAAAACTAAAACAACTACCCGAAACAATAAACAGAAGACTAATAAAACTATCTAATAACGAAGAACCCTTCAACAACGTAGAAAATGAATACCAAAAAGCATTAAATTCGGCCAACTATTAAAACACCTTAAAATACGATAAGACTACTTTACCAGAAAGAATTTAAAAACAAAGAAAAAAAACATAATATATTTCAACCCACTATTTAGTCTAAATGTAATTTCTAAAATAAGGAAACAATTCTTAAACCTGATTACCACATCATTTGACGAAAACCACTCATTCCATAAAATATTCAACCGAAACACAATTAAAGTATCTTACAGTTGCACAAGTAATTTCAGAAGTAAAATAATAGCTCACAACAACTAAATATTAAACAAAAGCAATATAGACGATAAAAGCACAATAAAAGATAAACTTTGTAGTTGCCGTAAAGAACCTTGCTCTTTAAATAATGAATGCCTAGTGTCAAATATAATATATAAAGCAACAGTAACATCAAATAAAACAACAAAGCAGTATATAGGACCCACAGGAAACACTTTTTAACAAACATACAGAAACCACAAATCATCATTCAACAATATTAACAAAAGACACACAACAGAACTAGCGAACTACATATGGAACTTAAAAGATAACAATACAGACTACAAAATTAAATGGGAAATATTAAACAGGACAAAATCAAAACTCAATACTAAATTGGGCTGCAAACTTTGTAACTTAGAAAAAATAGAAATCGAAAATCAGATAAGAACGTAACACTAAACAAGAAAAGCGAAAGACAAAACATATGCATCCATTATCAAAAATACTTTTTTAACAAAATTAAAACCAACTAAATATTAAAACAAAATAAAATTGAAGCGGAAAACACGAGTATTTTATAACATTTTTCCAACAGTCTAAAAAGTTTTTTGTAATAGCTTAAAACTTTCCAAAATAACCTTTCTAAACTTTCTAAAAAAAAAAATTAACAAGCACAGCGTATTGTTTCAAATTCAGCTAATAGTACAATAAACTGTACCATTACTACGTCACAATTATTATAAAAATTTTAAAATCGAAATTTCTGTACACTATAACTTACTGAGGATCACATGAAATTTTACATTTCGTGTGTGAAACAGCTGTATAAAATATAGTTTTTAAATAATTAGATAAATGAATAAATAAATATATATATATATATAAATATATAGAAATAAGTTATTTAGTTTGATAAATTAAATCTTTCACACTGAGCCCACCTTAAGGGCTTTATTAATCAAAAAGTTTGTTTCAAGATGTAAAACTCAAAGGACTCGAGTTTCGTGCCTATGCACTCATCAGCTTCAAAACAATTTTAAAATAAAGCACAAAACAAAAAATACACAAATGAAAGTTAAAAAATTGAGCATAAATAGATTATGACGTAATTTTAGAACTAGTAAGAATCATTCAAAACGGCTTGTGAAAAAATTAATTTACCAATCGACAATAAACTGGCAAAAATTCATAAAACTTCAGTGAGTAACTATATAATAGGACAGATAATTGAAAGTTATAAAGATAAAATTATAATACAAATTGAAATTTTGATTAGTTTAAGATGAAATTAAAACTTGTTAAACTTTAAAAGCGATTTTTTTATATGTCTACAAGACGATACAAACTCGCTTCTTTTATTTAGGCCTCTCTTGTCTTTCAGTACATATACAACGGCTGTTGCTTCTTTGAGACACAGCCTACATATTGGAATATTACCGTCAGCTATAGGCTGTGCTCTTTTTATAATAGGGGGCAATTGCCGTTCAGAGAACATCGTTTACAAGGCCACAGTTAACTCTGGCGTTGAGACGAGGTTCTGTGTCGGCTTGTGCTCGACTCAGTTTAGATTCAGGTATGCCAATCATAAAAAATCTTTTAAAGGCGGCATATATGAAAATGACACTGAACTTTCGAAGTATGTTTGTGGCTTAAAGCGCAGCGGCATTGACTTTGAAATATCCTGGGAAATTATAAAAAGAGCACAGCCTATAGCTGACGTAAATAGCCCAATATGTAGGCTGTGTCTCAAAGAAGCAACAGCCGTTGTATATGCACTAAAAGACAAGAGATGCCTAAATAAAAGAAGAGACATTGTATTGTCTTGTAGACATATAAAAAAAACGCATTTGAAGTTTAATAAGTTTTAATTTCATCTTTTAATAATATAAATTTAAATTTTTATTTATCTTTTTATCTTATTTTCATCACATTCAATTTTCTGTCCAAATATGTATTCACTCACTGAAGTTATATAAATTTTTGCCAGTTTATTGTCGATTGGTAAATTAATTTTTGCACAAGCCGTTTTGCATGATTTTTAGTAGTTCCAAAATTACGTCATAATCTATTTATGCTCAATTTCAACTTTCATTTGTGTATTTTTTGTTTTGTGCTTTATTTTAAACTTGTTTTGAAGCTGTTAAGTGCATGGGAACGAAACTCGAGTCCTTTGAGTTTTATATCTTTAAATAAACCTTTATATATATATATTTATATATAAAAACAAATTATACAGTAATCTTCCTTTATTCTACCAACATATTTTTCTGTGTGTCAACGAATCAACACACTTCAACTGGGTTCTGTAAAAAAACAATTACTGTAATGAGAGAATAGAAGCATAGAATATAGTAGGTGTATACATATTAAAATAAGATATTTTCTACAGATATTAGTTATTAATAGGTGAAATACTTAATATTAAATCCGACTGTTATAAAACTATATAATATTTGTGATTATTAAGTCTAAAATAAGTAAAGTAAGCTAAATTACACAACAAAACAACAAATCATAGTATAAACAAACAACTCACGTTAATGGGAAAGATAACTAATTCAAATTTTATTGTTGTTAACTAATGAAAAATACATTCGTTACAACTAATTCTATGCTTCTATTCTCTCATTACAGTAATTATTTTTTTACAGAACCCAGTTGAAGTGTGTTGATTCGTTGACACACAGAAACATATGTTGGTAGAATAAAGGAAGATTACTGTATAATTTGTTACTATTTATATTCTAGTGAAGTTACTTCACTAGGATCTTTTGTTAGCAAACAATTAAACCTATATTTTGAACAGTTATTTTTATACATAAATATATATGTATTAAAACAAATATATTTGCATAATAGTTTTATTGCGAACAACCTTATCTTTAAATGTTAACGCATTATCAGGTTGATAGTTTATCTACATTAAATTCGCACAACCATCTTTTTTTAACTTTAAAACTTGCTATAGTTAATTACTATATTTTTTAGTGTATTTTATGTATATATATTTAATAGTGTGTTTATAATATAATAAACAACTAATTTTCGTATCGTTTACTCAGTTTTAATGTTTAATACATATCTTTAGAACGAAATAAAGTACATGGCAAAATTTTTTATGAATCATACAAAAAATACATTATGACGTTTCAAATAAAATTGAATAAATAGTATATACTACAATTTGTACATCAATTATTTGGTTGATGTGCTTCACTTAGCGAGAGGTTGTTTGTTTTTTTTAATAAAACACAAACATATGTAGTTTGTCATAAAATTACGAAGTGTTGAATATTTTATTCTTGTAGATTTAATTATTTATTTTTACTCAGCGGTAGCTCGAACTTAAGGATGCCAGTCTAGAGGCGTGCCTATATTATAGTCCCTTATTTTTTCAATTGAACATTTTAGACTAAAACTACTTTGAATTAAAATTAAAAAGTGCCTGTAATATTTTCAAAAGAGTGCGTGCCTTTGCTATTTAAGTTGTTATGCTCACAACGATAAAATGATGAATATGATCAAGTTTAAAGTAATCTAGTTAAAAATGATGAAATGAGAAATGATCGAGTCCAAATAATAACAATGTATATTTGGCACTTAAAAGGGAGATGAACCAATATGCCTAATTTATCTAAGAATAACAGTTTTGATATAAAAAGTTTTAAATAATAACAGTTAAAAATCACTAACTTTTTAATAAGAAGTTAATAAATCACTTGAAACTAAATATTTTATACTAGCACTTAAAAGTAATAATAAGGTTGAAAATTTAATTGACCTTACAAAACAAAATCTAATGTTTTATAGCTAAAAAATGCAGTATAAGTTCCTTATTACAAAATTTTTTAATGAATTTTAATATAGAAATAAACAGATTGAGCAGAAAAATAGTGTTAAGAAGTTTATAAATGTTCGAAAATTATGAATTGCTAATTATTTTTATCAATCAATAAGATGACTCAGTTTCGGTCAAAGACTTCTTCAGTGCTTATTTGAAGTAATCCAGATTCTATTTGAATAAGGTTATATTAAATAAGCATTGAAGAGTTGTTTAAACGAAACTGAGTCTGCCTTAAAATATCTTGAAAATATTTAATAAATATAATTTCTCCTAAATGTTTAGTTTTCAAAAAATCAAAACAAATAATAAGAAAAATATTTATCTTAGACTTTATCTATTTTTTTAAATTACTTATGATTTTTTAAAACTTCGTATAACTGAGTTATTAAACTAACATAGAAAAAAGACTTTAATTTTTAATAAATTGAGTACTTTGAAAATTGTTGTTGCGATGAGAAATTTCAAAATAATTAAAGTTGATAATATTAATAAGTTATTCACATAATTGAAAAATTTATGAGTCACTATAGTACAAAATAAAGTTAAATATCTTAGCAATATATCTGTATAAAAATATCATATTTAAAGAGTTTGTATACTCTTTTTATACAATAAATCTTACAATATTTATTTTAACAGTTTATCACTAACAAAACAATGTTTTACTCCTATACTTGCATATAGGAGATCCTCAGTTGTTGTAAACAAATCTGAAAAATTTTTGAACAAAATAAATGGAAGTAAAACAAAATTAAAAACTAATGGTTTAACAACAAAAATAAAACTTAAAGATACTAAACTTGAGTAAAAATTTAATGCTTATGTTATGCTATTAACAAAAATACCCCTAACACCATAAAAAAACTCTCACGATGTAATTACATGGTTTCAAAACATTGAACAGAAAAATTAAAAACACTTTATAGCATTTGACATTGTAAGCTTCTACCCGAGTATTAAACATCACCATTTAATGAAAGCCATAAATGTTGCAAAAAGTATACAGATATAGAAGATAAAGACATTAAACTAATTGAACACACATGCAAAACAATTTTAACCTATGACAATAAACTTTGGAACAAAAATGATGAAAATGTGTTATTCGATGAACCGATGGGCTCTTTTTTCGGCCTTGAGCTCTGCGACCTTGTAGGACTGTACGTCCTAAACCGCCTTAAATCTATTTTTAACGCCAACGAAATCGGCTTGTACAGAGACGACGGCCTCTCAGTTATAGAATGGAAAAGCAACCCGTCACTAGAAAGTATAAAAAAGAAAACAATTAAACTATTTAACGATATTGGCTTCAAAATAACTATCGACGTTGGCTCAACCATATGTCATTTCTTAGATACAACTTTAAACCTGACTAACAATATATACAAACCATACCGTAAGGAAAATACAGATGTAAGATATATAAGTAACAAATCAAACCATCCTAAAGTTATAAAAAGGAACCTCCCAGCGATGATTTAGAGGAGAATTAATAAACTTTTAAAAAATGAACAAATACTTAACAACCACGTAGCCACGTACCAAAACGCTTTAAACAATGCCAACTTCAAACATAAGCTAAAATATACAGAAAATATAAATACTAAAACTAAAAAGAAAACAAACCGACCAAGGAAAATCATTTACTTTAATCCCCCATTTTGCCAGTCCGTAAAAACTAATATCGGCAAAGAATTTTTCGAGATAACTAATAAACACTGCAAGCAAAACGAAACATTAAATAAAATATTAAACAAAAATAACTGCAGACTGTCTTACAGCTGTATGAGCAATATTAAAGTATTAATACAAAAACTTTAAATAAAACCAACAAAACCGAAGAACAAAGCGTCACCACTAACACCCCATCCTGCAACTGCCGATCAAAAGACTCATTCCCCCTGGATAATAATTGCTTAATAAATAATGTAATTTACAAAGCTAAGATAACATCTCCAAAGGAAATAAAATATTATATTGGCTCAACCGGAAACACTTTTAAAAATAGATGGTACAGTCACAATAACAGTTTCAAAAATTATAAAGATAACGGGACCGAACTAGCAAAATACATTTGGCATTTGAAACATAACAAAATCACTTACGACATAAAATGGAGCATCCTCTACCACATCGGGGAAATTAAAAGCATATATAACATCTGCAAAATTTGTATTTCAGAAAAAATAGAGATAGCCAATGCTAACAATAAAGTCAACTTAAATAAGAGGTACGAACTTTTTGCAAACTGTCCACATTTCCAAAAGCTCAAAAAGTTATACTATTTGTAATTGTAAGGAGTTTTTATCGCCCCTAGAAATTTTTCTTTTACATTAAAAAACGATGCTAAATTAAAACTTTTGATTAAATAAACTTTATTCAGTAAGGTAATTTAACATAAAAAATTCTAAATTTGTAGCTAAAATATATTAGCTCAAATTGTTTGTACACTAATTTAAGCAACAATATAGTTACGTCATAAATCTATTTAGAAATATTGATCTTTAAATTTCAACAGTCTGTTTATAACATTATCAATTGCAAATGTTATGTTTATTATTCTATTTCTATTTTTTGGCAACTAACTTCAATGTGAGTCATGTTTTACTATTTTAACGTATATAATATTATAAATTTTTTCTAGTCAATATTACCAACAAAATTCTTAAAAGCGTAACATAAGCATTAAATTTTTACTTAAGTTTAGTATCTTTAAGTTTTATTTTTGTTGTTAAACCATTAGTTTTCAATTTTGTTTTACTTCCATATATTTTGTTCCAAAATTTTTTCAGATTTGTTTACAACAACTGAGGATCTCCTATATGCAAGTATAAGAGTAGAATATTGTTTAGTTAGTAATAAACTGTTAAAATAAATATTGAATAAAAGTCTCCTTAAAGACATTTAAGTCGAATACTTTAAATTGTTTAATTTAAAACAAGTTACAATAATAAATCTTACAACTAAAAAGCATTTTAACCAACATAGTACAAAATTAAAAGTTTGGTATATAGATTTATTTATATATCTTACAAAGGTTTTAAAAGTGTTACAAAACTTATACAGATGACGGATGAGAATCCGTTACCAAACAGATCAGTATTTTCAATAATTCGTTTACCTGGTATTGAAAACATGTCAGAAGATCTGACTAGGGCAAGACTAGGACAGTCAAACTTGACCAGAGGAATGTCTAGTTTCAGTAAATTAGTTGCTGAACTGGCAAGACAACCAGAACCTAACAGAAGTATTAATTACAGGTTATTTTATTATTCATTATTAAATTTTAAAAAAGTAAAAACTCTTTATACTTATTCAAATATGTGTTGTTAAATAAGAAAAGTTGTTGGTATACGGTTTTCTTATATCCTTAATAAAAACACATTAACAATAATAATAACAAAACATAATAATTCACATGACATAGTTAAGTAGTTTGTAAATGTAAACAACAATTTTTTTTTTATTATATAATGTTTGCAATTTTTTTATGGTTTTTGTCATATCTTTTAATTTTATTTATTTCTTATTTTTTATTTTACCAAAAAAATATATAAAAAAAAACTTTAAAACTAGTATGAGGTATTTGAAAAAAAATCTTTAAATGTTTCGATATTTTGAATAGAAATGAATTTTATAAAACTATAAGTATAACTATGCAAATTGTTTCATATTAAAAGTTTCCGAGTTAAAAAGGAAAAAATTAAAACCTAAAGCGCAAACACTTAAACAAATCTAATTTACACTTAATTCAATTCTCAAAGTTACCAAACTACACATTAGTCAATTCCAATATAAAATATACTTTATACATCATTTAACCTCATTTGTATATTTTATAAACAAAATAAGTTACTAACTTCATGACGATTAAAGCGTTCAAACCTCTCTATAGTCTTCGTCGGTCAATTGTTATATGTATTTGTGGGTCGGTTCAAAATGTAGTGCAAATCTTTGCGCGTTTGACTGTTATGGTATGTTCGGTGGCCGACCGCCAAGAGTTACGCCATGTAACCGTCATCGATATCGCCATTGATTGGTTGGGTTTTGTTACTGATAAAGCTGCTCTTAAACAAGATTACTAAAAACGGTTATTTAAAGTGTTACAGACGTTCAGATGGAACGCCGTCTTGTTTAATATACTAGTACTTACTATAAAAATAATGTTATGAAACTGGTTATTAGTGCTGGTGATTTATGTATATATACAAGATTGATAAACACACTGTGAAATAAGTAAAATAAATGAAAATACAATTAAATAAAATACTAATGACTTCTAAAGGGCCCAGTAGGGACATATACTAACTACTAAACATTTTCTTGACATGGACAGAAAATAGACTCGACGATAAAGTATAGCCACCCAAAAAATATTATAAAACAAATGCCAAAAATAATTAATCAACGTTTAAATAAAATATTAAGCAACGAACAAAACATTTTAAAGACAAAGCACGATTACGAATTAATAATGAAAAAATGCGGTTACAATGATAAACTTAATTTTAAAATAACGTAGCAAAAAAACAAAACGACCAATAAAAATAAAAGAAAGCGAAATATAATTTGGTATAATCCCCATTCTGCACTTCAGTCAAAAAAAATATCGGCAGAGAATTTATAAATCTAATAAAAAATAATTACCCACTATCAAAGATCTTTAACAAACATAATATGCGAATTAGTTATTCATGTATGGCGAATTTGGAGAGATTAATTAAGTCACCCAATCAAAAGATTTTCAACAAAAGTAATTTGATCAAAAATCAGTGTAATAGCGCTGGTGGCTGTAAATATGATTTGAAAGGGGGCAATTGCCGTTCGAAGAACATTATTCATAAGTCAACAGTTGACTCTGACCTTGAAAATAAGTTCTACATCGGCTTGTGCTCAACTCAATTCAGATTTCGGTATGCTAAACATAAAAAATATTTTAAAGGTTGTGTATACGAAAATGAGACTGAGCTTTCAAAGTATGCTAACGGTCTAAAGCGCCAAAACATTTATTTTAAATTAACTTAGGAGGTTATAAAAAGAGCGCAGCCAATAGCAGATGGTAATAACCCTGTTTGTAGGCTGTACTTTAAAGAATCAACAGCCGTTATGTATGCGTTAAAAAAGAAAGGTTGTTTCAATTAGAGGAGTGATTTCATATCGTCTTGTCGACATATTAAAAAGCTCCTCTTAAAAACAATTAATTTTGAAGTATTTTATAGTCACTTAACTGTGGTTTTGTGAATTTTAGTTGTTTGATTAGTTAGATGGAAGATCGATTTTTATACCGAGTTTTTGTAATGCACAGTATTACGAAATGCTGTTTTTTGTTTTTTTGTATAACTTTTGCATCTATGTTTAGTAAAGTGCTCTTTATTTTAAATTTAACTAGCTGATGACTAAAGCGTTTAGCTTTATGAAACATATGTACTAGTATTTTTCCAATAAATAATTGAAAGCCCTCTAAGTGGGCTCTGTAGAAGGTGTTCAAGTTTGAATAATCACCTTATTATATATATATGTTTTAATGTCTTAATATTTTGTATTATTAATTAATTAAGATACAATTATTTTTAAAGGCTACATTACTTAAATGTTCAAATGCATTACCGGCAAAAAATTATAACACTTTGACTTTTCTTTTCAATTTATTCTGAATTTTACTTCTGGAAAAAAATGCTGTTTAATTTAACAGCTATTGTGCTAGAAATACTACAAAAACAAACCTATAGCTTAAAAGTTTATAAAAGCGATGTAGTCTAGCAGTAACAAAATTTTCAATATAATTGTTAGGCTATTGTTACAGTTTAAAATAAAGTCGTTAGGTTTATTTCGGTTTGATTTGTAATGCTTTTTAGAAACTTAAAATATCAACATCTGTAAAATCTTTGTTTTAAGAGATATATAGTTACTTAATTCTACTTTATCAAAATAGTTGTTAACTTTTAGATTAATAAATTACTTTCAATTTTTTTTGTTTTTTTAAATTTGATTTGAATAAGCATGAAGTTTTAATACTTGTAAAAACAACTTGATGGTAAACTTGAAAAACATGTAAAAAAAGCACTAATGTTCTTAATAAATATATTTCTAATTACCTATTAATAGTTCTCTTCTATATAACTTCAAATGTTTAAAAGATTTATTTTCAAAACATTGTTTCATTAATAAAAATTATCTTGAATAAGTAAAATGCGTTTTAAACATAATTTTTACTTTTTTGTAATGGTAAAAGAACTATAATTTTTATTTATTTAAAATAAGAACATAATATAAACTTTTGAAAATTTATCTAATAGTTTTGTATTTAAAAAGTTTTTGGTAATTTGTTTCAAATTAATTACAATAAATTCAATTATTTATATTGCTTTATTTTAAATTATCAAAATAATTCTTTTTTGAAGTTTTAAATTTCACTTATTTTGTATGCTAGTTTTATATCATTTCAATTTTAATCCAGACTGTTTTATGATTTTGACGTTTATCACGATTCTTAGGTTAATTAATGATTAGATATAATAAACGGGTACTTTTAAGAAAAGTATATTTGCAAAAAAAATTTTGAAGTTAAAAAGTCTCAAGAGACAATTGATTTTTATTCAGTAAAAGTAGACTAAGAAGGCTTGAAATTTAAAAAACATTTTTTAATGATTTTTAAAGTTTTTGAATATACATTTCAAAATATTAATACGTTAAAGTCAAAATGTCACAATTAGAGTTTTTATAGTTCATTCTCTTATTTTATTTAAAATTTGTATAGATCTTAAACAGTAACCGACAAAAAACTCTTTTATTTCTATTGATTTTTAAAAGTTGTGATTATATATATTTTTTTAACTATCTTGAAACATTAAAGTCAAAGTCTAACAATTTACGTTTCATATAGTTACGTCATAATATGATTTTTTATTTTTATTTTTCTATATGCAAAAAAATTTTTGTTCATTCAGTTTTTGTTCAACTTGTTTACTGAAGAAGAATCTGAAAGTACTCCAAACACTAATAGTATAATTTTTTTTTTAAATTCGACTTTTTTGAGATATAGTTTATATATATATATTATACAACATATTTAAAAAGACTTAACTAACTTATTTTTAAAAATGGTCAAAAAAAATGTATTTTTAAAATTTGGAAGAAACACAGAATACCTGGAAAAAAAATTCAAAATGCTTATGGCAAACTTCTAATTAATAAGAATAGAAAAGTCTATAAACACTAAAAAATGTTTATTAAAGGACATAATTCACAATAAATAACAATTATTAAAATTTGAATAGTCATGTACCTATTACTTTTTATACGCAACTATAAAAAACGTGATTTTTTGTCTCATTATAGCTTAATTTTTTTCTAATGAAAAATTATAATCCTCAGTTATCATATTTTGTATTTTTGATAATACATTACAATTCACTGATATCTCATTATGATTCTATGATAACCATTGTGTTGCTCAGCGATTGTATTCAGCTCTAGATTACTTGACTGAGTAGGTCTGTTAGTACCAGAAGACTTTTCAGTTGTTTATGCAAGCGAAACGTGTTTAATAAACATCGCAAACATAAGATACAAGTGACATAAAATATCTATTACTACTTAATGAATACTTTGTGACAAAACTAAGTTTAATAACAAGAAGTTACAACAGCAGAATGTTTAAATGATAGTTTCAATAGGTTTTTGTAGTTATATATATTATAACGTAACAGTTAAGAAGTTATCAAATTAATTAAATGTTCTTATTAACCTTTATCATTTACTTTTTTTTTAATCAAAAAATAACTCATCATTTATAAGTAATAGAGTGCTTTGTTAGGAGCTACTTATGTGTTTCTGGCTGGAAAAAAAACATGTTTCGGAAATACTATAAAAATACTATGTGCAAAATTTTGGATGATTTGAAAAGATCTTAACGTTGGCACCAACCGATTTTCTAAACACCATCCTAATGCAAAATGTATGGGATCCAAAAAATGCAAACTTAAAATTGTTTGCTGATATTTTTTACATGTGGTCAATTATCATACAAACACATTTTGAACAATTTATTACGATCAAAAGAAAGTGTTTGCATTTCTTGTTTTTAGAAAAATAAGTTAATTAAAGAAAACTTACAAAATGTGTTAAATTTACATAAAGTCAAAAAATGCCACTATAGAACTATTTTTAAACCGTTTTAAATTATTTACAATGAGTTTGTGTGATACTTGGCAACACATTTAAAAAATCAGCTAAAAATTTTTAAATCACATCTTTAGGATCTTATAAAATTTGCGTTGGGGTGGTTTTTAAAAAATCAGTTGGTGCCAAAGTAAAAGTTTCTTCAAATCATCTAAAATTTTGCACAGGGTGTTTTTATAATATTTCTGTAGCATAAAATTTTTTCTGCCGAAAAATCTAAAGTAAATATAAAAATAAGCACCTTAATAAACATACATGATAGATACTAATTGCATGTATTTATTTTATATGCAACTTCTTTAAAAAGACCGTAAAACTTTGTAAATAAAAGCAACAAGCACTAAAATATGCAAATTTTTGAAATTATGGATCAGTATCGTTAACCATAAAGGTGTGAGTTAGTTTTAAAATGTATAATTAATTTCCTAAAACATGTACCGTTTATTTAAATAGGCGTAACAGATATCAGAGAGATTTAAAGTATTCTGATTAGCATTATCATATCAGTTATCACTAAAACTTTTTAAATATTATACATAGACTTATTATTTAAAATTTTACGTATGAATTTTTATAATAAAGTTCCTAAGTTTAATTTAAATCAACAGTGATTCAAAACTAACAAGTGTTTTGGAAGATATTATAGGAGGAAATTGTAAAACACGTGTTATATGTTGCCTTAAGCCATCAGTTAACCGAACTGAAAATTTATCTGGAGTACTTAACGGCTGTGGAATGTTGGCTCAAGTCAAAAATTATCCAATTATCAATGACTGTCTTGCACAAGTTAGACTCATCTTTGTTTAATATAAAATTATTATGAAAAACTTTAATACACTTGTGTTCGAAGGACAAATATCTTAAAAATAAAATAGTGATAAAAGTCATTGAAACTTTTTAGTTTAGTTAACTTTATTAATAGTAATGTTTTAGACTGTTTCTATAATTAAAAAAGGTTTTATACAACTTTGTAGCAAAATGATGTTTTATAGAGTAGTACTAATATATTGTTTATTGAACAATAAAAAAAAGCGCTCAAAAAGTTTGGACCTGGTGTATAAAGGAATCTTTCGGTTATTGAGTCGTACACCACATGCTTAAAAAGTTTCTTACGAGCTATTACACATAGTTTTTTATCATTTAAATCTTTAGTAATAAAACAATAAGTTCAACAAAATGAAAAATGAAAGAAAATAAACTAAACGAAAATTAACTGAATTTTGTGTTTAATAATGTACTATGAATCTTGTTTAGTAACATAAGAACTAAAATATATATATAACTTTAAATTAACTTTTAAGAGGAGTTAAACAACACTAATAACAAACGTCTGAATACTGGAATTATAGGTTACAACCTCTTTAAAGAAAGTAAAATGTAATACGCTGAAATATTTTTACAAAAATTTTTTATAAGTATTTTGTGCTAAAAAGGTAACATTTTATTTATTTGATAATTTAACTTGAACAGTAAAACTAATTTTACATTTGAATAGGTACATAAACTATTGTAAATTTTCTAAAGAGCTTTAAAAGATGGATTTTTTCAATAACTGAACTTAACTTTTATAAATGATAATATGAAGATAAGTACTGTAAAACTTATGTATTTAATATGAAAAAAAAAAAAAAAACAATAATGATATTAACAGCAACAAATTTCTTTCTTTTTTAAAATAAACTTTTTTTGAACACTTGTCCAAGTCTAAAACTGTTATAATAAAAAGCAAACAACATTTGCAAACATGAAAAAGAAGAATTTAATTTTTTTGTTTTCTCAAAAAAAATATTTTTTAATTTAAGTTTGCTTTACATTTGCATGCTATAAAAAACGTTTGTAGGCACAAGAAAAAAAAAGTTTGTAAGTATTCTGAACTTAATTCAAAATAGTTATCATAAAGAATAATCTTAAAAATAACTATATAGAAAGTGCTAAAAACCTAGACTAAACCAATGTTATTGTAACCAAACAAATCAACTTTCAAACAAAAAAAACAAAAACATAAAAAAAAAATAAATAAAAATTTAGATACTAAATGACAAATACTATTAACTCCTTAAACAAAAGTAAATAGACGAGTAGGAATGATCACTAATGACCTTGAGAATCACTAATTAAAAGATAACTTTTAAGTTCATCCTAGAACTTTCCAAAATAACTTATATTTTTAAAACATAATGGTAGCTTCATTCATAACTTACTTCCTTGGTAGGATAGCGATTTATGACCTATTTTGCTGTTGAATCTAGGTAGGAAAAAGTTTGTTTCTGAAAACCTCGTATGATAATTATGGGAATTTTTTGTTAAAGTTAAAAGTTACAAAAATCCAAGAAGTATTTAATTATTAAAAATAAGTACATTTCTCTATGCTAATTTAAAAAAGAGTTTTATGGAATATAAAAATGTTAGTACATCAAGTAGGAGAAGATATAGAGAAAAATATTCTTATAAGTATTATTTGTATAAATATAACTAAAAAATTTAAACATAACTCACTCATGTTCGAAAAAAGTTTATTAATTAATTTCGTTTAGCGCATCCTCAGAATAATATTGCTAAAAACTTATTATAGCGTAATTTTAGCTATATACAATGAATTTGAAAAGTTTAGCTAAAAATAGTTACGTCATAAAGTATAAAAGTCTGTTTGGAAAAAGTTTAAAAATAGAATTGAGTTGTACTAAGCTATTTTGAAGTAATTTATAAGACAAAATTGCTAAAACCAAAACATTTGAAATAGTAGAAATTTTTACCTGAAACTAAATTAAATAAAATGAACATTACAAAATACGATAAAAACGACAACAATAATACTACTAAAAACACGCTATTTATTAAGTTTTAGTAGTATTATTGTTGTCGTTTTGTCGTAAACCAGAACATTTACTAGAAGAACACTACGTAAATAAAAACATTACAACACAAACCTACAATTAAATTTTTATTCGCAGGATCTTATGACGCAGTATAGGACAAGAGGATCAATAGGTGTAAGTGATTTTCAAGATAATCCTGGAATTATGTCCAAGTCTGAACTTCAAGACCAGCTTATGAAGCTTACTGGAGACAACGTATGTTAAACAAAAAATGCTCTAAGGAGTTAAATGAAAACATACACTAAATTTACAAATATACTCCTTAAAGTATATGTTATTGCAAAATAACTATAAAAACAAATGATTTTAAAAGTATGATTACTTACAGAAACTGGTTTTAACATAACTTAGAATAAAGTTGGTTTTTAAATGTTAAAGTAAGACTGTAAGTTATGATGATTGTTCGGTAGTTTTTTTTTAAGCCTAAAAAAGTAATTATTTCGGCTTATTCTGCGCCCGTTTGTTTTCTGGTCTTAATCGTACTACCTATTTAAGATCTTTAACAAATTTTTTTTATCTAAAACATTAATATTTGTTTAAAACGAATTAAAATAAGGGCAAGTTAAATGAAAGTTGTAAATGAAACTACACAAGATATTAAAAGTAACAAAGTATGTATGCAATAAAAGATAAAAAACGATAGTATTACTAAAAGTAACTTTTCCTAAATTTTCTTTAATAGTTAGAATCTTGATAACTTAAACCAAAATCTGTATTAAAAGTCTTCGAACTGAGCGGTTTTATAGTTGGGCTTGATAGTGAGCGTTTATAAAACTCTGCCCCATAAAACCAAGCCATTTTCGTAAAGTTAATGTCCGTTTTACATATATAACAAAAAAAAAAATCTTTTATCTAGTAGAACCCTTGTATATTTTTTCTTGTAGCATTTTTACTAAAACTTCAATGAATATATATTTGCTTTTGTTATAACTTTTTAAATTGAAAAACTAACAAAGTACTTTAATTCAAAACAAATAAACAAATATTACAGCGTATATTATAACTTAATAATTTTTTTATAATTTCGAATAGAAAATTAAATGTAATTCATAAAAAGTTGATACGTCGAAAAAATGTTAAACTACTTAATAAAATTGAAGTAAAATAAAAAACAAGTAGTTTTTAAATAATTGTACTATATAACGATAATCACAAAGTGTGTCAACAAGCAACCCTATGTAAATTAAAAAATTTGATATCGGTTTATATTTATACATAATGAAATATTTTTTTTGTCTAGACACAACTAAGGGAGCGAAATGATCGACTTTTTCAGAGGTTAGAGCAATCACAAGATAAAATGAGCAGTGTTTCAAAATCGAAATCCGAACTGTCTGCAAAACTTGTTGCAAGTGAAGAAGAAAAACTAAGGGTTCGTTCAAAAATTAGAGAATCTTTATATTAGGTTATAATTTCAAATTTAAACAGATTATATTTTTTAAAACACTTTTATTACTAGTTTATTAAATATTCTTAAGAACTACTAAACAAAAGATAAAGATTTGTCAAGTTTAAAAATTAAGAATCACTTGTAAAATTTTTGTTTATTGCTGCGATAAAGTTTCATTGCGTCAACTGAGGAGGTGTAAATGATATTTTATAAAAAATTGCACTGACAAAATTTAAGTGTGTTTATTTATTGTTGTCATTGTTCTAATTTAGTTTTTTTTTATAAAACTTTAGACTTTTCTAGAAATAAATCAGTTTGAGCATGCACTTTAGTAGGATCAGAGTTTGACTCATTTTATTATTCAATAATTTACGTGGACTGTTAGTTTTAAACGCTTTTTTTTAACTACTGTTCATACCTTACTTTTTACTTTTGTTCTTTCATTTTAACTGCCAACTTAAAATCTATAATAAAAACTAACAAAAAGTAACTAAATATAGATCTATAAAGAAAAATATACTGCATGTTTATAATTTTATCAAACGTTTATATTAACTTGAAAAGAGACAGTGAAATCAAAAATTAACCTGACAAAAATTCTTTCAAACTTTTAAAAGCAACATTTTCAATAAATTATGGCTAAATAAATAATAATAAAACATGCAAAATATTATATTACATTTCATAAATAGTATTTAACAATACAATAAGTAAGGTTAATCAATATTTTTTTGATTTTAGATATACTTTATAATTTTTTTAAATAATTCTCAAAGCTAAAAATTTAAAGACTGTTGTATTTCCCTGAAAAATAGAGAATAAATAGAAAACATAAAACATCTTAAAATTTACTTTGACTAACTTACTTTTTTATTTCATATCACTTTATGGTGTTTTAGCTAAGTTTATTTTTGATTTAATTTTAATAGTTCAAAATTGATCTCTAATTATCAGTCTTTGAAAACTTCACTGTTAAAAGAAACCTACTCTAACATGTGCAGTGCATCATCGATGTTTAAGTTGTTTAGATTATCTTTGTAGATTATCTATATATAGGATATCCATCTAAGAAACTTATGTTTGAACTTTGTCCTATTTTTCCAATTAGTTCGATGTGCTGACGACCACCTATTTATGAAAACTTTTTTAGTCTACCCCACACAAATACTGTCACAGTTTAAGCACAAAACTACATAAATTCTAAAACTTTCACAATTAGATGTTGTTTTAATTTGATAATTATATCTTTAATAGTTAAATAATCTTTATATAAGACCATATCTTTCTGGAGGTCATGATTTTTGTATAGTGCACACTTTTTGTACTTCTTTCTAAAAATAGTTTTTTACTTGTTTATGTGTGACAGTTAGGCTGAAATTCAAAAATAATATGTCTTAAATTAGATTTTGTTTTACTTAATAGGAGAAGTTTTGCTTCTTATACTTCTTCTTCTGAATTTTTATATTTTTGTCTCTCTATTTTTTTTTAATAGTTTTTCTCTTTATTTTGTAAAAATTAGAATTGTGATAATTATAACTTGAAACTAGATTTAATATATTTGATTTTAAGTTTGTTCTAATTTTCTAAAAAAAAATTAATTTACTTTTTTATTTTTATTGCTATAAAATATTATACGGACAAGATACTATTTTTCTCTAATAAAAACATGTTCAACATCGAAGACAGGTAATACAGTAACCTTCCGCTTGAGTACGCACTTTAAACGCAGTGCAAACAAAAAAGCATAGTACTTCGTACTCATCCAGCAGGGCGTATTCAAGAAAACATGATCTTTATTTACCTACACTGACCCAAAAGTTTACTAGAAAAAGAAAATACTTAGTTCTGTAGAGGATCTGTAAGTTTTCGTTATGGCAACGCTGCAGCTATGCTAGATGCAGCTAACTATGCTTAAATGGTATGGAAGAATGTTACTGATAAAACTATTTGAAATGCCTTTCTAAAAACAGACTTGAAAATTGATTTTTATAGTGCTGTCTCTTTTACAACAGTTAATTTTTAGAAAATTTTAAGAACTTTACAATTAAGGTCACGCATCAAGATATCGATGAATTTGTAGGCATTTGTAATGAAAATAGTTAAATAATCCAAGAAGAAGTGTTAAAATAAGCGAACTGTTTTTTTTTTTTTTGAAAAACAGCAAGCAGCAAATGAAGAAGAGAATATTACATCAGATGAGATTGATCAAATAAATTTTTGTAGCAACAGTAAAAATTTACAAGAAGATAATTTATAATGTTCACACAAAATATGTCATTCTAGAAGAAGAGCATTCTTCAGCAGAAATGCAAGTAGCTGTTGGTAAAAACTGAATTTATATGGAAAGCTTTTATGAACTTGCGAACAGCAAAAAGTGTCTACTAGACTAAAACGACAAGCTGCATTAAAATGCATTTTCAAAAGCATCTAGTTCTAGACAAATCTCAATTATTTAATTCATTTATTTCGTTTATCTAAACTTAATAAGCATTTTATTTAATATATTTTATTCCTACGTTTTAACTAATAGGTATGCGAATGTCAATTGCATTATTTGTAAATACATTAAATACATTGCAGTATGTTTGAATTAAATGTATGGTTTGGTAAATATTTTGTGAGTTTTTACTTTTTTATTTTATTCCTTTAGTATTCCTTTTATCAAAATTTAATATAATAAAATTTTTGTTTTACTACTTTCACATATTTTTTAATTTCTAAGTAAAAAATTACTTTTAGCACAGCGTTTTTTTTTTGGAAAATGTGCGTATTCATTGTTGTAGATGTTAAACTTAGATTGTGTTCGAGATAGTATCTCAAGAGATAATTGAAAACTTGCATGTACTTTTAAGAAACTCGATATAAGTTTTTTTAAATAGAATTTTGTTTTTGACTTTAGCTGTTGAGGGTCTCAATATTATTTTATATTTGAAGCTTTAGTTAATTACTACTAACATTTATTCAAAAAAAAAATGTTTAGAATTAGAGTATACTTCAAATAGTTGAATTTAACAATAAATAAAAATATCTATGAATTTTGGTTTTAACCAAATAAAAGCAAAAACAAACAAGTTTTATGAAAAAAGTACCTTTTGTGTTTTACTTAACAACCATAAAGTTTTGTGTATTATTAGTATATGATTGCGTGAAGTTTTTTACATACTTTAAATTCCTTAAAACAGTTTGACATGTATGTTTTAATGATTTTCTAACATATTTATTATAAGGTTTATTTCTTATATTAAGGTTTCAAAAAGCATGATAGAACTTCAACTACAAAATAATAGACTTCAAGAAGAGTTTGAAGCAGAAAATTTTGACTTAAAAAACAAAGTTAGTTTAAGTTTTGTTATGCATTAACAAGTAATTATCAATGAGTATGATACAATTATCAAAAACAACATAAAAAATGCTGAAGTCAGCAGATACTGCTGGCTCAGTATCTGCAAGACCCGTTAACTTATTTTTTTGTCTTAAGCCCTTCTTAGTCTTAATCATTTCTATTAGTATAGTAACCACTCAAATAATTACTTAAATTACAAACAACTGGTTTAAGTTACACAACAAAGTTTAATATACAATATTTAATAACAAATGTTATTTATAAAATACGTATTAAATCAAGTCAAATTGTACAAAAAGTTAATAAAGCTAGAGAATAACTTAATAATTTGGTACTTTCTTCAATAAGCATCAAAGTTTAATCTATAGTTTAGTACTTTCTTTTAAAGCAACAAATTTATAAAAGTTCAAACGCTTAACTGAATTCCACTCAAAGATTCTATTCAATTCAAAGTAATAGAAAGCGATGTGTCATTCATCAGAGTTCATCAGTAACTCCGTTGCTACAACAAGAATAGCATTTGTATAAAAAATTGGTCGTTAAGCAAACGTCATAGTGCTTTTACAAACTTAAACTTCGCAGTGCTACAACTACTTAATTTGTAAACTTATTTACTACTATCACAAAGCAGGGACAATTAGCAATTTCAGCACAATGCTATTCAAGTTCTGTTTCAATATAAATATGTTTTTTTAGTGTTGTCACACACTCAGGCTACTCAAGCCAGTTTAAATTATTGAAAAATTAAGGATTTCTTTGAGATTTTATAGTAATCTCAGGCTGAAAAAGGTTAGTTTAAGTATATCTTTTAAAAGTTGGGCTAGTTTTTTGTACTAATAAAATTAGGTTGACTTGCTTAAGTTTAGAGTATTTTGTTATTTTTCTACTTGCTTTATGTTCTACCATCTAACATGTGTTAAGTTATAAGGTTTTGTTTAAATTGTTTGAATAAATTCCCAGACTTGCGACTAGTTGTGCATTAATTCAACATCAAAAAATATATACTAAAACTGAAGCTGAACTTATAGCGACAACATAGACAGTTAATGTTTAAACAAGTTATATAACAAAATTACTGTAGCTTATATTATAGTTGAGGTTATTTTCATTAAGTTAAATTTGTAGGTATGATTTAGTATTTCAGATGTTCTAAAATTGTTAATTGTTAAAAATAGTTGCTAGTAAAAGACATGTACAAAGCAAGTTTGTTAAAATATATATGCAAAAACTATTTAAATTTAAGTAAAAAAAAACTCTATGTTGAATAATTAATTTAGTTCTACGGTTTTTTTTTAATATAAGTACTTTGAAAAATGATAGATTAGCAGTAAAAGATAACTGTTTATATTTCATAAATAAACTAAGTACGTTAGTCTTCCTCTCTTGAGTTCGCACTTTGAACAAAACCCAAAAGTGTAAATTTAACGGGAATGCAAACTCAAAAAATCATAATTTATTTTCTATCACAAAATGCCTAATTTACATATATTAAAAACAAAAAACTTTATGAAGAGGCATAAATTTTGGTATATTTATTGATGTACTTACTAAGATTTCGGTTTCGGAAGAAAAAGTTCTTTCAGCAGAAATAAAAACTGCTATTAGTAAGAAACATAAAGGGTTTAATTTTGCTTTTAATTATTGATTTTTTATCAAATTATCAACAACAAAAAGTATCTGCCAGATTTAAAAAGAAAAGTTTTATTACAGACAGGTTTTCTAAAGCAGTGGTAGGCACGCTATTTCGAATCCGTGAACCCTAAATCATAAAATTAAAATTTTTCGCACCCCAATTTGCATTTTTTAGCGCCGCTAGTGTTTAAGAATAAGAAAACACTTTTAATCGTTTTTTTTTTTCTAATAATTCGGTAGTACCCAGTTAAATTTTAAACGCTAACTTAAAAGTTACCAGTTTACCCTATCCATTTCAATAAACTTTTTATATCGATGATCTAATTTTTACAACAACCAGAGTTTTAGTACTAAAAATTTAACAAGTAAGTTTGACACTATTTTAGTTAACCACTTTTTGAGTCAGAAAATAATTCTGAGTAACTAAAGACTAGACTTAGTACACAAGCTAATTTTAAAGAGTGGTATATATAAGCAAAAAACTAATTTAAATTACAATGAAAATTAGACATTTATAGATCTTGAATTATTTAAATATTAATATTTAATTACAAATTAAAAAAATTCAAGTAAAGCAACAGTTGAAGATTTTTAAAAGATATCAAAACAAACCCAAGATTTTTAATAAATTTATAACTAGTCTCAGTCAAGCTGAGTTTTTGTAATGTATTTAAACTAGCCTCAGTTGGTCTAGGTTTTTCATGATTTAAAACTAGACTTAATTACTCTTAGAGAGCTAAGTATGTGACAGCCCTGATATTGTTGACATTTCCTATACTTTAATTTTATTATAAGTAAAACATAATTGAATTTTTTTGGCCTAATTAATTTTTTGTCAAATATCAGTTGATTCAGCTGATTTATATAGTGATTTTTAATGTAGCAAAACGCTTTTAAACAATAAAAGTTAATAAAATTAAACATTAATAGAATACTAACTGTTTTATTTTGTTTTAAGAATCTATGAGATTTGCTCACTTCGGCTAAGTTTTTTTTGGGCGGCTAAGGCTGGAAGTATTTTTATATAAGGTAACAGAATAGAACTAGGAGAGTACAAAAATGGTCGTTTTATTAATAACAAATTGGTCAATTAGATATCAAGGTTGAATATGTCTTAAATGTAGAAACATAAAAATAAAACTTTAATTTAGTTTCTGCGCGAAAAAAAAGTTTATTCACCCCAAAATAAGTTTCATGCACCCCAAAAGTCTCGTGCACCCTAATAGAAATTTCATGCACACTAGTTTGCACCAGTGTACACCGTGCCGACCACTGTTCTAAAGCATCTACTTCAAAGTAAATGATATTTGTTTAAGCGGCTCGGTTTCTGGTGCCAAGTCCAACACTTGCACAATAAAACATAATAATGATGATATTCATATTTTAATTATAAACATGCTAATGTAAATTATACTGTTCGCTTTTTTAATGTAAAGTTTTTTAAGTTATTTTTATTTAAATGTGAAATTTTTAGTTGTAAGCTGCACTGTTGTTTATTTTCGTTATTTATTTCAGATCTTACTGCAATTTTATCAGTAATTTTGAGTTTTTTCTTACTTTTTTTTAACACTTTATTAAAAATGAAAACTATTTACAAAACTCAAGGTTTAAATTTTAATCTAGCTAGAAAAATTATTCAACATTGTATATACTATATGAAAAAGGACTTAGAAAAAAATCAAATGATGGTTTTGAAAAATCTACAAACTTTTATTGTACATTACATTAGTTTAAAACGTTTTCAGATTTACCATCCGTCTTCAATAAACTTATGGAACTAAAACACATTTATGCAACTAAGCAAAAAAATAATGAAAAAATATAATATGACGTAGTGATTTAAAAATGTGAATAAAATTAATTTGTAATGATTTAGAAGATTTTAGCACATTATAATGATATTTTTGTATGTAAAAGTAAATTTGAAAAAAATTAAAATAAAAACAAAAACTTTTCCGATACAAACCTTAAATAAAAAACTATCTTAGTAAGGAACTATTTGATATAAATTATTATTATCGGTGAATAAATATAGAAAATAAATGTAAAACAAAACTTAAAGTAAGTATAAAAAATTATCTTAATAAGAAACTGTTTCTCACAAGCTCCCCATCTTAAAGAAAAAGTATTATCGATGAATAAAAATAAAATAAAAAAGTTAAAACAACAAACTATTTTTTCCTAAACCATTGCTTTTAAAATAATAGTACTGTTATCAAATAAACAAACGATTAAATTTTTTTCTGAAACAAAAATTATTTTTAATAAAACTATCTAAATAAAACATTGATTGTTGTAAACTTATTGGTTTTATAACTTTGCCATTATATATAAAAAGACAGTATTGTTTTATTTATGTTAGTGTGTGCTTGTAAAAAGTTGACCCATTTACTCTCTAAGTAATCTAAGTTCGTATGGTTTCTTTGTTGAGTTTTTAAAGGTGATTGAATATGCTTTTTCAAAGAATTTACTCGATGTTGAATTTTTGTTGGCATATTGAAATTTGAGTGCAGCTCGATCATTTGTCTCGCTGGTGGTCATGTTCTTCCATTTATGTCTGTGAGAGCACCATCTTTGGGAAAAAGGCGTAATTGTCTGTCCCACATAGTACTCATCACAGACTTTGCACTTTGCCACATAAATTCCAAAATTTTTGCAATTCTATTTTTTTAATTTAAGAATTTTACCACTTTATTAAGTTAATTTCTCCACCATTCCGCCTTCTCCCCCTTGGTTGCAAAGTAAACATTTTCCACAAATTGAAAATAGTTTTAATTGCAAAAATTTTGGAATTTATGAGGCAATGTCTATCATGAGATAAAAATTTACTTTTTGTAAACTATTTCAGATATTGACTTTAGAGAACCAGTTGGTTGAATTCGAACTCGAAAAAAACAAGTTTGCTAGAAACAACGATATTTCAGCAGAACACGCTAAGCAACTTAATGCTAATAGAATAAAAATTCAAGAAGACTTTGCAAGTTTAAAAAAAAAATCAGAAGCTCAAGAAAAAGAACTGAAATCCCAAGTTTGTATTGTAAATAAAGTGTAAAAAGCATTGTGTAAAAATTTTTACATGTAAAACTAATGTCGAAACATTATTTATGTTTGTTAAAACAAGTTTTTAGTAAAAAATAATTTTTAAGTAACTTCTAACGTTGGAGTATGTACATACTTTTTAAAATAAATTAAAGAAATTTTTAAATTAATGGCTAATTTACGACAGACTAAGTTTAAAAATATATAAACATGTTGATTATATTTTATTGAAAACGGAAGAAAATTAAAACTGACCAAAAATAAGTAGTGAAGCACTGGAAAAACTACTAAATATTTTCTTAAATCGTTTGTATTTAAGCTTACAAGTAGCAATTTATATCATTTAATAAAAGGATGTTTTTAACATGTTATATTACATGTTTTATAACAAGTTATATAACTACAGCGACAATTAAACAACGATATGCGTGCAGAGTTAAGTAAATTAATAGAAACAGAGGCTGCACTATTGGATATAAGAGATAATATTGAAAGGAGGAGAAAAGTCCATGACGATGCTGAAAGAGAATTAGAGAAAGCTAGGTAAATATATTTTTTTATTTTCTAACATAGCATAAGCGTTTAAAAATATTTATTCACTTGCCTTAGCTGCAGAATTACATAAGTTCATGATTTCGTTAGATTTTAAAAGATATACTTACATAATATACTAAAAAAACATTTTACGCAAAAAACTTGCTACGTACTTAGTTATAAAAACACTCTTAAAGTTGTACTGAAAAATTTAGTGTTACCAAAGTGAAAAGTTACCAAAGTTGTTTTTAATATTGACTAAAAGCAATTATATGTAAAGTAGTCTTACAACGATCAAAATATTTAAAGCAGTTTTTTTATTGGTTTAGTTTTTAGTAATTTTTTTTGAAAAACAAAACGTCAATTTTATGAAAAACGTCTTTTGATAACATGTCTAAATTTTTATACTTATATAAAACCATAAGTCTAACCTAAAAAAATGAACACTGTTTTTTTTTTTTAAATTGGTTTAGTGTTCTTAGTTTAGAAATAAGATAAAATCGAGTATTTCTTGATTAGTGAACATGTGCGTAAACAAGTATTTGCCGTTCACAGATTTTTGTTTGCCATATGAATTTCTACACATAGAAACGTTTACTTTTTAATACGTAACTAATAAATTTATTTGAATAAACGTTTTTTGTAACTGATGATCCTTTTAATTAATATTGGTTTTGTTATACGTTAGAAGATAATAAATCTCGATTAACACTTAACACTTTCTGCAAATTTAACAATTGATGCCTCATTAATCATGAAAAAAAGTAGTCATAAAAATGTTTATTGACAAAAGAATAAATATAGTTTATACAGATTTGGTTTCCATTAGTTAATAGTGTACAAATTTTTATATAATTTATAAGCAAAATATAAGTCTATTACTTTTTTTTTGGATTGAGCAGGGACATACCAAAAAAAGAATAACTATAAGAAACATATTTTGAAAAACCTTTTAATTTTTATTAAAATATCTACTATGAAACATATAAGATGTAACGTTAAAAGGCGTTAAATCCTGGAGATCCTTATAAGCTAAGCTTATCGGAATATATACCACAGATGTTTTTGTGTAAAAACTTTATTCCGACTAACGGCGTTTCACTGCTCACAAATAAATTTAAGAACAGATCTACGGAGTCTCAAAAAAGCTCTGAGAATAAACTATAAAACATATATATTTCTGTGATTCTTTAAAAATTTTGCTATGTGCTTTATATTGTTTGTTCTGATTAAACGTTGAAACTTAGTAAACTTACGAAAATTAGTTGTTTTTTTTGTATTTTAAGTACTATAAAACATAAATAACTTTAAAAACCTGTGAAATAAATAATCAAATACTACAATTTATTTTTAGTTTTTTTTTTCATAAATATTATAATTATAATGTTCTGCTTTGATGGTTTTGAATTGTTACAACTTTGTCAAGTTTTGTTTTACCAGGAGAGTAAAGGACTTTATTAGATGTTGATTTTATTTCAGACTTGGTTGATTTTTACGGTTTTTTTTAATTTATATCAATTTTTGAGGTATTAAGGTAGAAAGTCAAAAAGTTTTAAAGGTTCCTTATGGAAGGACCGAAGTGAAAAGACAAAAAAAATATTTTAAAAAATTTTGGAATCCTCTACAGTTTTTAAGCAATCGTTTTCTAACTGTCTCACTTTAACTTTAAGTAATATTAAAAAATTATTTTTAAGCTTTTAAAATTTTTGAATTAAAAAATATTAAAAAAAAAACAAGTGATTAGCTTTTTTTATTCTTCATAAGATTATCTAATTTTAATTTTTATTAAAATTGTTAAAATGTTACTTTTTTCATGTACGGAAAATCTCCTAAAACTTAGAGTTTAATTGATAAAAAAATGAAGAAAAATATAGACATTTAGTAATTTTTTCAAAATTCCGTGAAAATCAGCTATGAAAAATTTCTCTTTTATACGTTTGTGTTTTATTTAACTAACTGTATCTAAAAGATCGTTTTTTTATGTACAGTAACATTATAAAAATATACAAGATTCTCGAATTGTCCTTAGGCATGTCAATTATTCTTGTATTTTTTTTGTTTTTTTTCTTAATACTATATGAAAGCTATTTTACTCCATAAAAAACGACAAAGTTTTTATTTGATACTCATTAAAGTACTTTCAAATTCTTCTTCAGCAAAACAATTGAACAAAACTGAATTAGTTCGCAGCTTTTTTATGTATGAAACACCTTATAGTATATGAATTTACAATTCAAATAGAGGTCAACGTTAATTTTTGTAAAAAATCTTTGACCACCTATGGCTTAAACCTAATGTTTTTTTATACACCTTATCGTTCTTGTGATATTTGTGTTTTTGACTTTTTTTAATGTTTCAAAGTTAGCAATTTCTTTAAGATTATATATTTTTTTTTTATTAAAGAAGTGGTAAAACACTTGCTGGTAAATATATAATGAATTTACCAGGAAAGTTCTTAGAGATGTGAACTTTCCTATCGAAAATAATAAAGCATTTGTAAATGGTAAAGATGTTCAAATGGACGTTATTGAGCAACTAAGGGCAAGAAGAGAGGAAATTCATAGACAGACATTAGATCGTCAAAAAAGTGTTAGTTTTTAATACTCTGCTAAGAAACTTATTTTGATAACTTATTGAAATGCTCTAATATCGCATTGTGGTTTTGCGTTAATAAACTTTGTTGGTCAAATATTGTGTTAGCTCGGATTACTTATTTGATAAGATTGCTAGTACCTAAAAGATTTCTAAGCTGTTTGCGCACGTTTGGTATACTTAATACTGCTCGCTGATAAAGATTTAGGTTTCTTCTTATTAGGATGCCTAGTTTAAACTAGTGATTAGTGATGTACCGGACTCACTATCCGGGTCCGGGTCCGGCCGGATATTGCCATTTTTGTCTGATATCCGGATCCGGCCGGACTCTAATTTGAAAAAAAAGTCCGGATCCGGTTCCGGCCGGATTCTAATTTGAAAAAAAAGTCCGGGTCCGGTTCCGGCCGGATTTTAATTTGAAAAAAAAGTCCGGATCCGGGTCCGGCCGGATCCTAACAGAGATCCGGCCGGACCCGGATCTAGTTAGTAAAAAAGAGCATACTGAAAAGTATTTTTTCAAAAACAAACCCTGTGTAAATTAATAAGAGTCATTTTCGTCAGTTAAAATTAAACACCTACCGTGATTGGCTCATTTTGTACACATAACTAATTTACATTTGTTTACATTAATACTATGAAATAAACATTTCATGAAATGCAACTCTTTACATATGTTGTAAAATTGAAAACTTTGGAATGAATACTTGTATTATTTATTGTTTAAAGTTGAGCTCAGAGAATATTTAGAGTTAATACGGTTGAATGTACGAGCCAATGAGAATCATATGACGAAATGTTTTAAACTAAATACTGATGCAACAAAACATCAGAACATGACAGGCAGTTTATATGTAACCAGTTAGTTAGTTTGGTGTGCAGCTTGAAGCAACAAAATATCTTGAACGTTTTTGTGAATGCTTATTGTAAGTAGTGTTTTGTATTAAAAGTGAATATTTCAACATGTGTTTAATTGTTTAAATATTTAATCAAGGTTTATAGTTTAATAGTTTATTAAAAATTTTACAGTTTTTTGTTTACTAATAGTTTAATTTAATTTTTAGTGTTTTATTTTAACTCTTTTGATATAGATTTAAATAGCTTCCAGTTTTTAAAGTGTTACCAAAGTAATCAATAATTTTGTATATGCTAGTTTTTCTTGTTGTGTTTTATATTAAAGATTAATCACTTAAAACTGTCGAGTCTGATTATAGAAAGTAGTCTCAGTTAGAGTTTAGTATTTGTTAGATACTAATTAAATAAGGTAGGATTTAACTATGATGGGTAGTACTAATAAGTTAAGTGTACCACAATCAGTCCACAACTTTACTACCAAATTGTCAACCTTTGCTAGCTGTTCTACTGATTATTAGATTAAAGTAATTTTTCAGTTTTTAAAAACCTTATTCTGACTCAGGCTTGTTTATACTCACTCTAGCTAGTTTTATTGACTTAAACCCGGATCCGGACTTTTTTTTCAAGTTAGAATCCGGCCGGAACCGGACCCGGACTTTTTTTTCAAATTAAAATCCGGCCGGAACCGGACCCAGACTTTTTTTTCAAATTAGAATCCGGCCGGATCCGGATATCAGACAAAAATGGCAATGTCCGGCCGGACCCGGATAGTGAGTCCGCTACATCACTAGTATAAACTAGCCTGAGTCAGAATGAGGTTTTTATAAACTGAAAAAAAAGAACTTTAATCTAATAATAAGTAGAACAGCTAGCCACAAGGTTTACAAATTTAGGTGTTATTTACAATTAAAAATCTGAAATTAAGTCCATGAATAAAATACACTAGAAAAATACAAAATATT
The DNA here is from genome assembly GCF_965202585.1 of Thalia democratica. Taxonomy (NCBI): domain Eukaryota; kingdom Metazoa; phylum Chordata; class Thaliacea; order Salpida; family Salpidae; genus Thalia; species Thalia democratica. The sequence goes on along the minus strand of NC_139169.1, from coordinate 50,776,945 downwards.
GAAAACTGGATCAGCTCAAACTCATTCAAAATTTAAAAGAAAACTAGCCTGATTTTTATAAAAAACTTAACTAGCCTGAGGCAGTCCAAGATTTTCTGAAATTCCCAAAAATTTTCAAACTAGCAGGGTTGCCACCGTTTAAGTCAATAAAACTAGCTAGAGTGATTATAAACAAGCCTGAGTCAAAATGAGGTTTTTAAAAACTGAAAAAAATTACTTTAATCTAATAATCAGTAGAACAGCTAGCAAAGGTTGACAATTTGGTAGTAAAGTTGTGGACTGATTGTGGTAAACTTAACTTATTAGTACCACCCATCATAATTAAATCCTAACTTAATTAATCAATATCTAACAAATACTAAATTCTAACTGAGACTACTTTATATAATCAGACACGGCAGTTTTGAGTGATGAATCTTTTATATAAAACACAACAAGAAATACTAGCATATACAAAATTATTAATTACTTTGGTAACACTTTAAAAACTGGAAGCTATTTAAATCTATATCAAAAGACTTAAAACAATAAACTAAAAATTAAATAAAACTTTTAGTAAAGAAGAAACTGTAAAATTTTTAATAAACTATTAAACTATAAACCTGGCTTAAATATTTAAACAATTAAACACCAGTTGAAATATTCACTTTTAAGACAAAACACTACTTACAATAAGCATTCATAAAAAAGTTCAATATATTTTGTTGCATCAAGCTACACGCCAAACTAACTAACTGCTTACATATAAACTGCATGTCATGTTCTGATGTTTTGTTGCATCATTATTTAGTTTGAAACATTTCGTCATATGATTCTCATTGGCTCGTACATTCAACCGTATTAACTCTTAATATTCTCTGAGCTCAACTTTAAACAATAAATAATGCAAGTATTCATTCAAAAGTTTTAAATTTTACAACATATGTAAAGAGCTGCATTTCTGAAATGTTTATTTCATAGTTTAAATGTAAACAAATGTAAATTAGTCACGTGTACAAAATGTGCCAATCACGGTAGGTGTTTAATTTTAACTGACGAAAATGACTCTTATTAATTTACACAGGGTTGGTTTTTGAATAAATACTTTTCAGTATGCTCTTTTTTACTAACTAGATCCGGGTCCGGCCGGATCTCTGTTAGGATCCGGCCGGACCCGGACTTTTTTTTTCAAATTAGGATCCGGCCGGAACCGGATCCGGACTTTTTTTTCAAATTAGAATCCGGCCGGAACCGGATCCGGACTTTTTTTTCAAATTAGAGTCCGGCCGGATCCGGATATCAGACAAAAATGGCAATATCCGGCCGGACCCGGACCCGGATAGTGAGTCCGGTACATCACTAGTTTAAACTAAAAGCTAAATCTATCGTCGGTCGTTAAACTAAATAGTATTGGTGTAAGCTTAATCTGTAGTAGTCTTAGTATGTAATAACTAGTGATGTACCGGACCAACAATTTCGGGTCCGGCCGGACCCGGATCAGGACTTTTTTTTCAATTTAGAATCCGGCCGGAACCGGACCCGGACTTTTTTTTCAAATTAGAATCCGGCCGGAACCGGACCCGGACTTTTTTTTCAAATTAGAATCCGGCCGGAACCGGATCCGGACTTTTTTTTCAAATTAGTATCCGGCCGGATCCGGATATCAGACAAAAATGGCAATATCCGGCCGGATCCGGACCCGGATAGTGAGTCCGGTAAACACTAGTATAAACTAGCCTGAGTCAGAATGAGGTTTTTAAAAACTGAAAAAAATAACTTCAATCTAATAATAAGTAGAACAGCTAGCCACAAGAATGACAAATTCATGTGTTATTTACAATTAAAAATCTGAAATCAAGTTCTGGAACAAAATTAACTAGAAAATCACAAAATATTGAAAACTGGATCAGCTTAAACTCATTCAAAATCTAAAAGAAAACTAGCCTGAGTTTTTATAAAAAACTAAACTAGCCTGAGGCAGTCCAAGATTTTCTAAAATTCCCAAAAATTTCTAAACTAGCAGGGTTGCCACTGTTTAAGTCAATAAAACTAGCTAGAGTAAGTATAAACAAACCTGAGTCAGAATGAGGTTTTTAAAAACTGAAAAGAAATACTTTAACCTAATAATCAGTAGAACAGCTAGCAAAGGTTGACAATTTGGTCGTAAAGTTGTGGACTGATTGTGGTACACTTAACTTATTAGTACTACCCATCATAATTAAATCCTACCTTATTTAATTAATATCTAACAAATACTAAATTCTAATTGAGACTACTTTCTATAATCAGACAGGACAGTTTTGAGTGATGAATCTTTTATATAAAACACAACAAGAAATACTAGTATATACAAAATTATTAACTACTTTGGTAACACTTTAAAAACTGGAAGCTATTTAAATCTATATCAAAAGACTTAAAACAATAAAATAAAAATTAAATAAAACTTTTAGTAAAGAAGAAACTGTAAAAATTTTAATAAACTATTAAACTATAAACCTGGCTTAAATATTTAAACAATTAAACACCTGTTGAAATATTCACTTTTAAAACAAAACACTACTTACAATAAGCATTCACAAAAAAGTTCAAGATATTTTGTTGCTTCAAGCTGCACACCAAACTAACTAACTGCTTACATATAAACTGCCTGTCATGTTCTGATGTTTTGTTGCATCAGTATTTAGTTTCAAAAAATTTCGTCATATGATTCTTATTGGCTTGTACATTCAACCCGTATTAACTCTAAATATTCTCTGAGCTCACTTTTAAACAATAAATAATGCAAGTATTCATTCCAAAGTTTTGAATTTTACAACATATGTAAAGAGTTGCATTTCTGAAATGTTTATTTCATAGTTTAAATGTAAATTAGTCACGTGTACAAAATGAGCCAATCACGGTAGGTGTTTAATTTTAACTGACGAAAATGACTCTTATTAATTTACACAGGGGTTGTTTTTGAAAAAATACTTTTCAGTATGCTCTTTTTTACTAACTAGGTCCGGGTCCGGCCGGATCTTTGTTAGGATCCGGCCGGACCCGGATCCGGACTTTTTTTTCAAATTAGGATCCGGCCGGAACCGGATCCGGACTTTTTTTTCAAATTAGAGTCCGGCCGGATCCGGATATCAAACAAAAATGGTAATATCCGGCCGGACCCGGACCCGGATAGTGAGTCCGGTACATCACTAGTAATAACCTACGGAATACTAGTAATAAGACTACAATTGTTTTCTTATCTAAGTTTAATCTGTAGTAATAAACAATAATCAACAACCATTTTTAGATTTAACAAATGTAACGATAAAAGAGAAACTCACGCCTTTTACAAATTAGAGCTTGTAAGTTGTTTGAACGGGCGCTAATAAACTAGCTTTTAAACTGTTTTTGTATCTCAGTAACTCATGCTGAAGTCAGAATTAAGTTACGAAAAACGATAAATTTGAGCGTATCAAACAACTAAATTTAGCCATAGTTTAACACCAGTAGATGTTAAACACCTGAGTTTTGGTACTTGAAGCAGACTTAGCCATATCAGTAGTTGTTCAACACCCTGAGAGCTAAGTTGATTTAGTAATTAAAACAATCAGAAAGCTGTGTCGCAATTTGTTCTGAAGTCAGTGTTTACATTCGAAAAAGTAGACCTTTCACGTATAACGACTTAAGACTACATTGGTTGAACAACAGCAGTTGTTCTGATAAGACTGATAAGTTATATTGGAGAACTTTCAAGGTGCCCCTTTTACGTGTTCACCTGCAGCAACTTATTAAAAAAATTTAAAGAAATTATACCTTTATTTTTGGTATTTTGAATTAAAGTATTATATAGTTATTTGTATTAACTAAAAAAGATTGCTAAATTTACTGAGATGTAAAGTGCTTATTAAATAACGATGCGCAAATTAAATATTTTATTTACAACCAGGTTTCGGTGACAAAAAATTGCGACCTTTTCAAGTAAAATAGATAATAAACTTTATTGGTTTACTATTAATAGTAAACTTGTTTACTATTTTTTTTTACTTAAAAAGGTCGCAATCATTTTGTCACTGAAACCTGTTTGTAAATAAAATATTTAATTTGTACATCAAGACAAAAGTTTTAAGTTAGGGGATTTTTTTATGGTAGTTTTTTTCAAAGCTCCTAACAAAAATACAACGCGTTGCCACGGGAGAGGTCCAATATTTTTTTACAAAATTTATTATTAGCCTTTATGTAAAAGCTCAAGTTATGTACTATAAAATACTCTATTTGTAGAACAATTAATTTTTTAATAAACTTTCAGGTACAGTCTTTTTTGTGAAAAGTTTCTGATTTAAGCGTATGGATAATAAATTTTCATTGCGGTTTTTCTTACAACTTTGAGTTTATTAAAATCTATCTTCTCTTTAATTTCTTAACCAATAAAACTCAAGTTTTCTTTGCATTATAAGAACAAGTCGTATAGTAATAATTTAAACAAATATAGAAATTGGCATTGTATAACCAAAATAAAAACATATTTATTTATAATATTTTTTACTCAATGTTTGAATCAAACGTACATTCATGATTGTTTGTTAATGATTCAAGACTAGACTGAGAAAGTTTGAGAACGATTGGTAAAACTATGTAAATAAGATAGATTTTTTTTCCAATCTAGTTCTTCCATAAGGAAGCTATAAAACTCTCCTACTTTTTATCATCACATTTAAAAAGTAACTTTAATTTTTAGAAACAGTAAAAAAACAATAACCTACTATGTTAAAGATCTTTATACAAATACAATATAAAGTATTATACAATATAAAAGTGCCCTACCCCACTCCCTATGCCTTAAGGAATTTTTTTATCAAAATATATTTTTCAATCGTATATTTTTTGTTTTAATTTAAAACTAAAGATCAACTTTTTAGTGAAATAACTATTAAATACTTTTGCTTATTTCTTAATTTAAAATTGTTCATAGGGTAGTTTTAAATTATTAATAAATTTAAGATGACTTTTTAAGATAGTTATTAAGTAAACAACTAAATAATTAAAAGCACATTTGTACTTTATTTTTTTTTTACTTTTAGTAATGTGTGTTCTTGATGACCGAGAGGTCTGTTCGTGAACTCAGGTCCTTGGACCAAAGTGTTTTTTGGGCACCTTTTTTTTCCATGTTCAATAAACTTAATGAAATAAAGAGTCATTGAAAACTTAGAGCATAAATTTGGTTTATTTTTAAAACTCACTAAAATTGTAGATACTTAGAAGTTCTCGTAAAGGAAAATTGAAGATAAATGAAGATAAAATGACTTCAGAAGCGCTGTTAAGAGTGAGAAAAGTGTTTGATGAACAAACTGCAGAACTTGAAAACAAGTTATCAGAGTTGAAATCACAAATTAGCACCGCGTATCTATTTGTTCAAAGCATGACTATAAAACGTGCAGAAGAAGACACCGTTGGTATTTTAATTTGTATGATTTCACAAATGTTTATTAAATAAAAACAAGACAAAAGATTGAAAAACCAAATTAAAAAAGTAATACATTATCTATATTCATAAGATGCTGAATTTTCTTAAATACAATATAAAATTTTATAAAGTTAAACAAGTTCTAAATGCATAAACTTTTTTGAATACAGTTTAAATAAAATATTTTAGTATAAAAAAATTATGTTTAATTATTTTTTGTAACATAAGATAAATGATGAAAAATTGCATATTTAGTTTTACACGAAGCTTTTCGACAGAATTTTTGAATCCTTTTCAAAGAAAAAAATGAATTATAAATTACATACTAAGTTATGAATTTTGAAATATGCTTAAGAAGTTATGACTTATTATAAATTATTATTATCTATTAATTTAGTTTTAAAATAGAGGTTAAATTGTAGCGTCCTTAAAATAAACAAAAGTTAAGTGAGAATATGCCAAGCAAAAATTAGATTAAGTGTTTCTCTTACATTAAATGAATTTGAATATTTATTTAGGTCACTCTGTTTGCCTCTTTTTAAATTTCTAAAGTTTCGTAAAATTTCTGAAATGTTATAGTATGTACAGTTAAAAAAGAAGTTGAACAGATTTCTATTTTTATCAGTTTCACTATGGTCGGCAATTCTTCAAAATATTAAACGTGATGTCTCTCCTCTATAATTAAACTAGCTACATACTTATTCAATTTGTTAACAATAATAACTTATTTTCAGAACATTGAAATACTAAAAGAACAACAGATAAGTTTAAAAAATGAAAATACAACATTGCAAAATCTTCTCAAAGAGGCAAATGAAGACTACAGAAAGAAATTATGGAAATATATCCAGGACATTTCTGTTAGAAAATTTTCAAACAAATAGCTTTTTTGGTTAAACTTCAAACCTAACATATAGTTTTTTTTTCGTGTATCTTTGTTTCATAGATCTTTTACAAGTATTTATTAACTATGTTTTATAGATTTAAGTTGGTAAAACAAAACAGAACTTCGTAGACAATACTAACAAAATGAATAAGTCAAAGCAAAAGTATCAAAATGAAGAAGATTTAAAAGACTCAATGAAAATTGAAACTGATAAAATGTTCCAAGTTTGTTCTCCATAAGTGTTTAGAAATAAACAAAAGTTGTTTCAAGCTTTAGTTAACTTAAAAATGAATTACTTAAAATAGTTGCATTGAATAAAAAGTTTAACCAATGTTTTAACCAATTGAATTAGATTATTAAATTAACAGCTACCAATAAAATATTTATAATGATAACTAGTTGGTTTTTTTTTTTGTACTAATAATGAAATGATAATAACAAATTTTTACTATATTCTTTCTTTATTAAACTAACATATGTTACCACACTTCAACGGAACTCTGTAAAAAATAAATCCTGTAAGAAAATAATAGAAACTAAAGTAGGTAGGTATATATCAGAATTGCCAAAAACCTGGAATCCTTGAATTTAACAATTGAGGCTAAAAAACCTGGATTTTTGAACAAAAATCACTAAAAAACCTGGAATTTTAAACAACATTTACATGTTAGTAGTAAAATTTTGATTTGACACAAAAAATATATTGTATATATTAAAAAACTTGGCATCATCAAAAATAGTTTTTTATTAAAAAACACATTCAAAGTAGTTTTACAGTATCTTTTCAATGTTGTTATAGTACTCAACACGATTTTTTACTTTAAACTTAATTTTGAATTAAAAATAGATCATAAAACGTGTAGTTTAATAAATCTGGAAGAAATTTTTAAAACCTGGATAAAATTTTCCGAAAACATTTGGCAACCCTGTATATATAATATATGTGTTTACTAAAGATAAGAACAACTACTATATATAAATAGTTAATAATAGATACAATATATAGTATTAAATGCGACTGTTATAAAACTATATAATATTTGTAATTATTAATTCTGAATTCTAAAAAAATGTAAAGTAAAACACAAATTAAAATAACCAATCAAAATATAAACTACTTACATGCATATCCAAAAGATACTAATGCACAATAATAAAAGGTTTTTAAGTATACAAAAATTAACTAATAATCACGTCACAATATTATGTTTAAAAACATTAACAATTTAAAATGCATTTATCTTGCATTTTCTGTCAGATATTTTTTTTTTCCACTAAAAAAAAACAGCCGAGCACTTTAACTAAATAGAGCTTTCACAGTTATTTTAAATACATAAAAAATTAAGAAGTTATGCTATCAAATCCAAATATTTTAAATAAAATAAGTAAAACAACAAACATTAGTTAATGAAATAAAAAAAAAAATTTGATTTAAAGTACTACGAAATGATATATACTTATCATTTAATTGTAGTTTTGGATACATAAAGCTATAGAAACTTGAAGCATTATAAATCTTTATGATATTAGTAATGATAAAATTAAATTTATATTACAAGTAAAGTAAAATACAAGTTCAAATAATTTTTAAGATATAATTTCCTTGCATGCTGATTAAAAAATACTGAAGCACAAAACGAAAATTTTTATTAACTACTCAAAATATTGATGAATAATTAAGTCAAAACCGTGCCCAAAAACACCACAACTTAAATTGCATATACTTTACATAGTATGTAAAATAATTTATCATTAAATTAAAAAAAAAATTCGGGTATTATAGTTACATAGATTTTTTCAGGGTTGCTGGAAACCTGGAATCCTGGAAAAAACCTTAAACTTGACAATTTAGGCTACAAAAACTGAAATTTTTGACAAAAATGACTAAAAAAAAAATTCTAAACAATTTTTACACCTTTAGTAGTAAAATTTCGATTTGACACAAAACATCTATCGTAAAGATAGAAATTTTTTGGCATCATCAAAAAGTTTTTTTATAAATAACACACTTAAAAAAGCCTTACAATATTTTTTCAATGTCGTTATACTATATAACACAGTTTTTTACCTTAAAACTTAATTTTAAATAAAAAATAGAACCCAACACCATATGTTAGTTTACTAAAAAAATGATACTGTGAAAATTTGTTATTATATAGTCCAGTGTACTTGCTTCGCTAGGATCTCTATTAGCAAATGATTAACTTTAGATAAAGAAAATATGAATTATTATAATTAGAATTGCATGTAGGAAATGAAAGCAGCGTTTAGGATAAGAGAAGAACAACTAACTAAGGCTGCTCATAATTTTAAAAAACAAAGCAAAAGAATTGCAATTAAACAAGAATTACTTCTAATACATTACAGGTTTAAAAACTAATTGAAAATTATAATTTGATATATAAAAAAAAGATCATAAATAAAAATATGAACCTCATTTAGCTTGTAATTTTTAATTCTTAAAGCTTAGCGTATTAAAATCTAAGGGATACCTGAATATAGCTGGTTAAATGTTTACTATTGATATCATCAATCGACATACGCTTTGATGATTTACTAAATCAGTAATACTTTAGATTTAGACGTTCAGATTAGAACTTCACGTAAATTTTATTTAATTTGTTTCTTAATAATTATAATAAATCAAATTATATTTTTAAAAGATATTTTATACTCAAATGAAATAAGTGAAATTAAATGTACGATAAGATATATTAAAAACAACCGCGTAGGTAGAACTTTTCGTCAGAATGTTAAAATAACTCGAAGACAAACTAAAGTTGATTTGAATAAACATTTGCTATTTTGCTTACAGCAACGTGGAATGGACAGAAATTCTAAACTTAATCGGTGGCGTAGTTTGTTGGCTTCTTGCTATCCTTGTTAAAATAATTCCTTTTTTTGCTATCTTCGACCTTGCTTCGCCATCTCCGCTAGTGTGTAAAAAAACGTTTTTTACTAAACTCTAACAAATACGTCACGTTTCTTTTTCTCAGTTTTTTCTTCTCTACAATATTGTTAAGGTGATGATTTTTTTTTAATCTTTCCAGTAAAACTATAAGCTCTTTCGTTATGATAAAAAACGAAATGATAAGTTTTACGATTGCTTCGGTATAGATCTGTTATCTTGTAGAACTGTTTTTGTTTACCATCAAGATCAGTTTCCGCGACAGATAGCAACTGATTTCGTTCTCATTTAACTCGTACGGCACACATATAGTCACTTAAAGCCAATGTTTTAATCTAACCAAACGTTCTTCAGCACCTTTGTACTAAATCATCCGTTTGTGGGTACAATCAAAAAATTAAGCAACTTTACGTCACTGTATTATTGAAATGATGTATAGCATTAATTTGAAAGTTTTGGAAAACTTAAATGTTTGACTGAAAGTTTTTAAATATATCAAACAATTAAAGCATACTTGATAAAATCTTTTGACTTTTAATAACTTTTTTTTTAACATCAGTCTCAAACTCTACCCCTTGCAACGATAAACGTTTTCTGGGTGTTATAGATTGAGCAACTTTACTTCAATTTATTAGCTTAGCCTTATTCAGTACAGTTATAGCGTTTACTTTATTTTTAATTGCCAAACGCTATGGCAAGTTTTTTTTTTTTTCAAGCCAACTCAGAATAGTTGGAATTTTTTTGTAAAAAAGAAGCTAGTTTTTTTTATTTGAGAAACGCAGGCTCGCTTACAAATAACTTGCAAAAATTAGGCTAAATTATTGGATAATTTTAAGTTTGACTCGACTTAGTATTAAATATGTTTATATTTTTTGGTTAACTTTTGTTTTACTATTTCATTTTTGTTAATTTTACAGTGTTGTTTTAAACTGTTAGGAATTAATTTCTGTCCTTCGGTAAAATCTACTTTAATAAAACTTAAAAATTGGTTCTAGTAATTTATTCTAATTATTTTTTAACGAAAAATATATTTAAGAAAATTCAAGAAGACTTAAACTAGAAAAATCTCAAACAAAATAATTACTTAAAACACAAAATTACAAGAAAACAAAATTTAAATAAATCCGAAAGCTAAAATTTGTAAGTTTATAAATTCAACGCTGAATCCCTCTTGGCTTATCAGTAATAATCACAAACATCAACAAACGTTCAAGCTTATCAGTATCTGGCTCATCAGCAACAAGCTCATCATAACAAAGCGTTTTTGAAATAAATACAAACAGATTTTCATCTTATAGGTTTCATTTGTGACCTACTATGAAATACTTCACTCTCAAGCTTCCTTGGCCAAAAAAAAAATTTAACCTACGTAAGGAAAGTAACACCTTATTTTTTAAGGGACCCTTGAAGCAGGTATGTGCTCTTCCTCTACCTCACTTGATTCACCAGTACTGGCACCGTTGGAATTTTTAGCAACGTTTTCAAAGTAATCAGCACATTCATGATCTACGCTGCCCTCAAGTGAGCTTTGTAAATTTCTGTGCCAACCATGGAATCCCTTTGTTTCAATGCTTGTTGAAACTGGTTTGTACAATGTACACCCTTAGAAAGCTTCTTGTTTCTCAGAGTCTGTCTCCGTGAAGAATAAAATCTTACCGCGTGATGATCACGTGGATAAGGATGTCCCATTTACACGGATGGGCGCCGCCCTGGTTCTGCAGTACACACCTACTGCTAAAAAAAGGAATTGCAATTTCCTAGTTCTCTGGTTGAACGGTTCTGCATTCTTAACAAATCTTGTACGCAGTGTTTTTTTTTTAATTTCTATGTTTTCCTTCTTCCATCGAACATCTGGACCAGAGAACTTATCTAGCTATTTAAAAAATTCAAAACTATCTCGCAGCTGACGTCCAAATATAATTTCATCTGGAGACACTTGACAATATCTATAAAAAGGATTTCTCAACTGAAGCATCGCACTTAATAATACCTAAGCTTCCTGATGATCAATATAAGTTCATCTTTTTGCCTGTTTGACAGCTACGTCCGCTATTCCATTTGATCTCGAGTGGCAAGCGTAGGCTATTTGACGTGTAGCATTCCAAGTCTTCAGGAATTCCTTAGTTGTACTTGACGAAAATTCTGGTAAACCATCACTTGATATTTTCTACGGTTCTCCAAATCTGCAAAATAAACTCAAAGACAATTAATCAACCCTTACAAACCAGCGTTAAATGTTCCGCTTGACGTTTAGAATACTTCTGACCTACCTGAAAATTTGTCACCCACTCCTAGAAATCTGTTTCATGCAAATTAGAAAAAAATTGCAAATATCTTTTCAAACGAACTTGTGAAATCATCAGATAATTTTTTTGGTGAAGATGATTGCTAAGAAAAGTTAAGGTTGCAGCTTTCTTCGAATTGATTCAATTTCTTGTGTAATACCAGACCAGAAGACAATCTGTTGAGCACGATTGTGCATCCTTGGTGCGTTTAATGTAACTTGTTAAGAATACAAGAATGTAAACTGAAAGGCACAACAACTCTGTTCTTGTAACTCCGACACTAAAGTACAACGCACCATCGTTTCTAAAATACGCTGACAAAGATTAATTAAGTTTCAAGCTTCGGCCATCCTCAATACACCTGGTAACTCTTGAAAGTCCTTTGTCATTTAGTGTCTCTTCGACTATTTCTTTCCAAGTGATTGCCATTTAATGTATTTCATTACTTAATAAAGCAGTCAGAAGTGATTCTGTTAAATAAACAGTATGCAATTTCATTTTATTGGCCAAGGTTAGATATAAAGATTTGGCAACTGCAGCTAAATTGGTTTTACATAGCATATAATGCTTCAAAAGCCATGGCAGTACGCGTTGTTTCAGTCTAAATATGCGTGTGTTATGAATTTTTTTAAAGGCGCAATCACCAAAATAAAATTCTAGTTGCCTATGGTCCGTAGTAACCACAAGACCTTTGCAGCCCTTAGTTAAATACTTTACCTGCTCTAAGACCAGGCAACGGCAAGCGACTCTCTTCAATAGTAGCATAATACTTTTCTGATTAATTCAGACACCTTTCCTGCAAGTGTCAACTTCTAGCCGGTGTGCAGCAGTCTGCTAGCCAAAAAATACAATTTCAGTGTTTCTGCATTAGAAAGTAGCCCAAACTTTGCATTGACCAATCTGGTCTGAGACAAGTCAGTTTCCTAAGATGAAAAAAAAACTGACATCACTTCTTATTGCGTCAATGATCACCTTTTTTGTTTCAATAGATTATTGTATCAATTTTTCTATCCACGTGAATTTGCTTTTAGAACTGAGAAAGTCTCTAAAAGGTGCCATGACTTTACAAAGTTTAGCACAGTTCGTAACTTGATTTATTCAGCCAAATCAGCTCCGTATATCTGTAGCAGACTTTGATGTTGGAAAATTGCGAATAGAGTCCAAGTACTCAGGCAAAAGGCTTAGTATTTTAATTAGTAATTCTGAAACTTGCAAAATCAATGGACTTTTGACTAAACTGTAATTTCTTTGGATTTAGATTTGTTTTAAACCTTGCGAACTTTTGACAGGAAATCTATTGCTTGCCATAAGTGGTATTTTAATTTCAAATCAAAATACACTCAGTCATCCACACATCTTATTTGTCTCTCAAAATCAAATAAAAAGGCGGCCAATCGACGATTGTAACCATCACCATACTTGATTTGTTCTAGAATAAGAACAGACCAGTGTTTCTCTAAGCGAGTCATTAAAGAAATTTTGGGGATGGCATAAGTAGCAAAGGGGTAAGCAGCCTTGAGTAGAAAAGAGGCTACAGCATGGCCATGAGGCAATAATTTGAAACGTACACTAGATATTCTGGAGTTGTTAATGAAGAGCAAAAAAAAATTCATAAGCGTATGTAAATGTTGATCATACCAATTCGATCATCAAGTTACATGTGGTCTGATTTTCGAGCTGGTATGATCGACCCTTTTGTTAAACTTGAGCTTGTCTCACAGCATACGAAAATCCAAGCTTCTGCTCTGCAGACTTTCGTCGATGTTTTTGTTGAGGCGTATTTAAGGGTAGTTTTGAAACTTATATTACCATTATGAGAAAATTTTAGAAATTTAGAGGCCATAAGCTGTAAAAGGGGGAGCCACAAGACCATAATTTGAAACTTACACTAGATATTCTGGAGTTGTTATTGAAGAGCAAAAAAAAAATTATAAGAGTCTTTGGCGTTTTTAATTGTAAAGTTTTGATAAATCTTTTCAGAGGTACCATAGCTTATGACTTAAGGGAGCCTTATAAACTGTATTCGACCTACAAGCACTTTTTTTTTTCAATTATGCATGAATTTTTAAGTTGAGGTACTCTAAACATTTTTTAAGAACTTGAATTGTCATGTAACCGCACTTAGTAATTTATATCAGTGGTCCTCAAGCTGATCAGAATCTGTGCACACTGAACTTTTAAAAATTTGTGCACCTCATATTTAGAGAGAATTTTAAAAATCAAGAAACCAGAATATCTAGTGTTATTTTTTTAAATTAAGTCCCCAAAGTATCTAGTTTAAGTTTCATATCTCTTGCACAGTAGGCCCGAAACTGGAAATAGTGAACAAATGAAAAAGGAATTTTTCTTTGAAAGTTTGTGGCTAGAAAGAAAAGATTCTGATGCATTTATAGCTTTAAACTAAACTAAAAAATTCGGTTAAATGACAATTCAAATCCGGACAACTCAAATTCCGATAATTTAAGTACTTAAAGAAATATTTAAAAGACTATATTTCAAAAAGTAATATAAATTTGAAAAAGTACATATGTAATTATTAAAAAAATCTACAAGCCACTTTTTTTTTTGCAAAGTCTGAAATATTTTTTAAAATATTTTAGCATTACTAAAAATAACTATGATTTTTACTTTATTTAACCCATATCCCATATAATATTTAATTTTTTGCAAAAAGAAAAAAATTGCATTTAGATATTAATAGGACCTACATACATATTTTTTGTACTTGACAAATATACATTACTTTTAAGTTGTGGCTCTTTCAATTTCTTTTTAAGAATTTGAATTATCGGAATTTGAATAGTCGTGCACCCAAAAAATTCCATCTATAAGTAAAGTTTTGGCAGTTGGAGCGAGGCAGTTTGAAGGGTTTTTGCCAAATAGAAATTTTAAAGTCTATAAATTCAAAAATTAACGGTAAATTAAAACTATTAAAAAGTACTTTAACATAAAAGTACTTTATAAATATTTTCATAGTTTGAAAGAGGTATTTTTAAGCTTCTTTTGATAACTTAAATTTATAGGTTTACCAAATTTTAATTCCTTTTTTGTAAGTTTAAAACATAGTAATAATAGCTATTGCATCCTTTTTTATTAATACTATAGTAAAGTTTCTAAAACTAACCTATTTCGGGCACGCCGCATCCATATATGTGTATATTTTTTTTGAAGTCCTCACTTTTATTCGATTTAAAAAATCTAACAAAACATTTATATAATGTATTTTTTTATTCAGTTTTAGCCGACGTATTCTTTTAAAAATATCCTATAGAGCATAATAAAGTTTGTAATTAATAATTTTAGTAAAAATATTTTTTTATTTATTAAAAATTAACATATAATATTATTTATAATAAATGTTTACTATTAAAAAACAAAAATAATCAAAATAAGAATTGTCTTTTTTTTAAAAACAGACATACTTTTATTGTAAAAAAAGCATAAAGAAAAAAACATTTTGTAAGATCTACTCCCTAAAGTCTGGTAACTTTTTTTTTATTTTAGGAGTGTTTTTATTTAGTTTAAAATGTTCAGTAGATACATCTTATAGTCTATTAAAATTATATATTTGTTAAGATTTATGAAAAAATTTCACGCAAAAATGTCCTTTAATGATCATTTTAAAAGAGGTTTTATTCACTTTTTCCAGTTGAACGCGATTTTAGCCTGAAAGCCAGTTCTGCACGATACAGGCCTAAGGTAATAACTAGAATTTAAAAATAAAATTTCATATATATGTTTATTATAAACCCTCAAGTACCAAGCAAGTTGGCTGCTACTGAGCTCGCTACAAACTATTTTCATTTTGAATTTAGTAAGCTTTGTAAATTTATCCGAAGGATGCGCCTAAAAACTCTTTTATTATTACTGCTAGACTTAATAATCGCTTATTTTCTAGCTTATGACTTGTTAATAAAAATGGAGTCTTGTTGAAACGTTCAGGTGTTTCCCATAATATTTGCTAAATCAACAAAAAAAAAGCGTTTTTTCATCGTTCGTTTCAGTTTTGTTTAGTAATTAAAATTTCATAAATTTATTTTTTTTTTGGGTAAGGTGGGTTCCCGATAATGATAAAGATAAATTATATTTTCTTTTAATCATTAAAATAATGCTGATTGTCAAATATTAGAGGAGACACCTTAACATTTCAATCAAACCCATGAAATTAGAATTCAAAATTACTTATAATCTATTTTGCTTTATAATATTTTCAACTCAACTTATAAAGTAACTTAAATTACTTATGTATTTTCAACTTTAACTTCATAGTAATTGACAACTTATTAACAAACTTATATAAGCATTATTTTTCAAACTTTAATTACTTTATAATTGGTTATTTAAATTATTAATTATCTATAGATTGCTTGTTTAGTTATTGAAGTTTATATTTAACAGTAACAATAAAATTTAACAAAACAAAAATGAGTAAAAAAAGTTAAATGAAGTACTTAAAACAATACAAATAGTCCACGTTCCAAAACAAAATACTTAACAACCACCGCGCCAAGCACGAAGCTAAAACTAAATTAAAATCTCTTGACCCTCTTATTAAGACTTTACTTTTGAATTTTACAGCACGAAAAAATACATTACTCTTTTACGCTGACAGAGGTCAATGTTACAGGTCTAATGTGCCCGTCAATTATGCTTTAAACCTTTTTTTATCTTCATTACAAACCCCTAAATATGTAGTTTAAGTATCATATCTTCCGTCAATTATGCCTAGACCTTTGTTTTTAATCTTTAATACTAACTCATGAATATCTAGTGTAACTTTTGAAAAATTTCTGGCTTGGCTGGTAAGTTTTACATGCTCGCCGGCCGCGGTTTGCCAAACCCTGCATTAAATTAATTTAATTCATGACCAAAAAAATAAAAAGGACACATTTAAACCAAAGTGACCAAAAAATGAAAAAAAAAAATAAACTACTTAAACTAAATTTAGGTTTAACCTTTAAATGCTTCGCTTAAAACAAATAAACACAAGTTGAAAAAAAAATTAAGTTTTTTATGCGCATCCCTAAATAAGTTTTATGCAAGCTAAAAATTTCATGTACCCAAAAAAGAATTAGTGAAAAGAAGTGATAACTGACTTCCTGGATTTGAAGCTCAACTTGAATGATATCTCTTTTATGCCTTACAAGAAACAAAAGGCTAAAATTATGTATGTCAACAAACAATCAAGCCGCCCTAAAAACATTATAAAACAAATTCCTAACATTATAAATCAATGCCTAAATCAACGATAAAGAAAAGAAGAAAATTTTCTAAAGACTAAAGATGAATATGAAAAAATAATGAAAAAATGCGGATACGATAACAAACTTAATTTTGAAAAACCTGAGCAACAACCAAAAAATAATCAAATACACAAAAGAAAAAGAAATGTAATCTGGTACAACCCTCCTTTTAGCAATTCTGTAAAAACTAATATTGGAAGAAAACTTATAAATCTAGTCAAAAAACACTTCAATAAACAAAATCCGCTAACAAAAATTTTCAACAAACATAATATGCGAATAAGTTATTCGTGCACGGCAAATTCAGAGAATATCATTAAGGCACACAACCAAAAAATTTTAAATCAAAACTCAGGAATTCGAAGTCAATGTGGCTGCGCTGGTAGCTGCAAATATAATTTGAAAGGGGGCAATTGCCGTTCAGAGAACATCGTCTACAAGGCCACAATTAACTCTGGCGTTGAGACGAGGTTCTATGTCGGCTTGTGCTCGACTCAGTTTAGATTCAGGTATGCCAATCATAAAAAATATTTTAAAGGCGGCATATATGAAAATGACACTGAACTTTTGAAGTATGTTTGTGGCTTAAAGCGCAGCGGCATTGACTTTGAAATATCCTGGGAAATTATAAAAAGAGCACAGCCTATAGCTGACGGCAATAGCCCAATATGTAGGCTGTGTCTCAAAGAAGCATCAGCCGTTGTATATACACTGAAAGACAAGAGATGCATAATTAAAAGAAGCGAGTTTGTATCGTCTTGTAGACATATAAAAAAGTCGCTTTTAAAGTTTAGCAAGTTTTAATTTCATCTTAAAATAACCAAAATTTCAATTTGTATCTTAATTTTATCTTATCTCTTTCAATTATCTGTCCTTATATATAGTTACTCACTGAAGTTTTATGAATGTTTGCCAGTTTATTGTCGGTTGGTAAATTATTTTTTGCACAAGCCGTTTTGCATGATTTTTGATAGTTTCAAAATTACGTCATAATCTATTTATGCAAAAACTTTTTAACTTTCATTTGTGATTTTGTTTTTTGCTTTATTTTAAACTTGTTTTGAAGCTGATGAGTGCATAGGCACGAAACTCGAGTCCTTTGAGTTTTGCATCTTTAAATAAACTTTTTTATTAATAAAGCCCTCAAGGTGGGCTCAGTGTGAAAAAAATTAATTTATTAAGTTAAACAATTTAATTCTGTACATATATATATATATATAAATTAACTTTTTTTTTAAGTTCTGGTGCTCGAAAAATTGAATTGGAGCTATATATTTATTTGACTTTATAAAAACAATAGGTTTATGCGACCGTTTCGTATATGAGATATATAACCTTAATTAAATCCATAGATATATATATAACAACTTGAATGAAAACTAATTTTGTAAAAAAAAAAGTAAGAAATTTCCCAAACTGCATTTAACAAAGTGCTTTATAAGAAAACAGGTAATATAGTAGGTATATTTGCCACCTCTTGTTTAGTTACGTTCTCTCGTTTAGTTACGCACTTTTGCTGTGGGCACAGTGTGCGTAGATTTGCGAGAGATGACTGTAATGAAACAGTAAAATTGAATTACAAAAAACATTGAAAAATAAACGTAAGACAAAAATTAATTTATTAAAAAACTATATGACGTAAATTATTGTTTTCGACGTAACACCATTATCGATAAAAATGTTTTGTTTACATTATGGTTGCTTATAATACTTTTATTCTTTTTTTTTGATAAAAAAAAAAGATATTTTTATCACAAATGAATATCATTTAAGGTATTTTATTTTAGGTTAAGTTACAACAAAATAATTTAATTGAAATTTCAAGGCATCAACGCGACCAGCTAATACTTGCAAGTGAGATGCAGCAAAACCTACCAGTTTTTCAAATCGGTCCCCAACCATCAAAATTAATATTAGATGAGAACAACCTGGCAAGCAAAAATAAAATTGAGCTTGACAAACTTCGAATGCATGTTGAAAATCTTATTGATGAGCTGCAAAACAAAAACTTTGAAATAGAAAAAATAAAAGATAAAAATAATTTGTTAGTTTAAAAGACCCTATATAAACAATATATTTGTAGGTTTGGTTTTTAATCATTTTTACTTTTTTACTTACATAGTTTTAAATACTACATGTCAACAATAGTTCCAACTATCCTGAAAAATATTAAATCATTTACACTTACTTAACATTTATCAAAGACTTATAAAGTTTTCAAATAACAAAAATTCATTTATTAACTTAAGCAACTATAATAAAATGACATAAGTTCAGCCAACTTATAATACAAATAAGTCTACGAAAAAAAAAAATTACAATAATCAATAAGACCAAATAACGAGACATAATATATTTTAGCTATCTGTTCAATCTAAACGTCTCAGAAAAAAGGCAAACACTTGGTAAAACTGGTAAACATGTTTTTTTTACCACATTCACACATACAATAACATTTTTAAATGTAACACAATAAAAATCTTAATCAGCTGCACTAGCGAATTCATAAACAGAATAAAAGCAGATAAAGATAAAACTATAACCAATGTTACAATAAAGTTTAAAAACAGTCAACTGGCCAACGGAGTATGGTCATTAAACAATATTTACCTTAAATAAAACCTCCTTTATAGGGCTATTAACAAAAGTGAAAATATAATAAGATTTTATGTAGAATCAAATGGAAACCCATTAAAAAAAAAGGTACCGGAGTTATAAATAATATTCACAAACAAATTATTTATTTATGTAGGATATTTTGGTGTTAGTTTTTGAATATACCTGATAGCGGTTGGTTTAAAGGTCGAGGAAGTTGGTTAAAGATATGTCTATGGGGATATTAAAACTTAAGATACTGAAAACTTTTATCTTCCCAGCCAGTAGTTAGTTACTCTTTCAAGAACATTTTGTATCTGGTTAACTAGTTTATGATTAGTTCAACTTTATTATAATTCCTGAAAGACAAGTTAAATAAGGTTTTAAAAATCCTTCTCTTAGTTATGTCATATGTTGTCTTTAAGATAATTGTTAACACAACCTCTACAATTAGTAACCCAATTGTTAAACTCAAATGTCTATATAGGACGTACATTGCAAGGTTTTAACTTAAGAAGAGACCAACATATTTCGAAAGCAATTAGAAAATAGATTGTTACCGGTTTGAATAAACCCACTAGCGAATCTTTTACTTTTGAAGAAGCTTGAGTGTGACAGTAATGATAATGATAATCATTTTTCAGTTTTATGTTAAGTACATAACTTGTATTACTTAAGAGTTTAAAATCTTTATTTGTAAAAACGTTTAAGCCTAAACAACTTGAACAACAATTTGTTTGTAAATCTAATCTGTTTAAATTGTTATAAAAGTGTTAGTTTATTTAATTGTATTTAATGCTTAATTAAAATTTTTCATCATTTTAACTGTTTGTTATTCTAAATCTTGTTTGTTAATTATTAAATGAGTATTTATGACGTAACTAAACTATATGTTTGCTCACAGTTTATTTATTTAGTTACTGTCGACTGTTAATTATAAGAATTAGCCAAAATATAATTTGTTTTTTACCTGTATAACGTATACTAAACCAGGCGTGGTGTCTAATATAAACACCAAAATATATTTATAATACTGGTTATGTTTATGGTCTTAAATATGTGGTGTCCAAGTGCTTAGCTAAACTATGTGTCTTACTTACTAGAAGCTTAAAATACTAAGTTTACAAATAATGTAATCTTATTTAAAGTAACTTATTTTTAAGTTGCAAGTTATAAAATACTTTAAATTAATTAAAAGTACTTTGTTATTAGTATATTGATTACAACAAGTCTGAAAGAAACTGTTTATATCACTAGACAACTTTTATTTATTTGTAAATACACCTTTTTGTTCTGAGGCTCGATTTCTTTATACTAGTAGTTTAAGCATTCTAACATTCTTACTACTTAATAGACTAAGTTTTAATGATAGTATAAGTTTAATTTGCGTTTGATAAATCGACTTTGTTAAGTTATTTAGCTAAGTCAATTCTAAACATTAGCTAAGAAACCGTCACCGATATTGTTATAATAGCGCGTTAAGTCAGTTAATTGCCAAGTCCGTGTATAATCTAAGTTACAACGTGGGCTGACCGGTTCAATTACACAAGTAAAAACTATGAAAAGTGATAAAAATCGTAAAGTTTGTAAATACTAAAAGTTTAGAACAATTAATGTTAGCTATTTGATATTCTTGATCTCAAAACTAGATGCTCATTGTTCTTAAACTCGTAGCTTTTAAATAGATGTTGAATTTAACTTGCTGATTCGTTGATCATGCGAACTTCGTCGCAGCTTAAGACGACACTCGGCACACAGCATAATTTAAAATTAACGCGTATTTGAAAGACAAACGTCGGTATATACGCATCGGAAATAAATTAACTTCTTCGAATAAATAATGCTTTTTTTTGGAATTGGGAAAATTGTTTTGAGAATGCTTAGAGAATATTATATTTTAAGGTTGTTTTAGTTTAAAAAAAATTCTTCGCATGTCTTTGGCACAACTGAAGAAATCATTTATGAACTTAGTAGTATAAGTAGTACAAATAAGTTAGTCAAATTAATTGAACAATTTCAATAATATTTGTTTTTAAACTAAACGTCTTGTGTGTCAAAATTTTATATAGAATAAATAATTAAATAAATTGTTCAAATTTATATATTAATATATAATAAATTTTTGGTTTAAAGTATATTTAATTTCAAATTTTGAATATTTCAATTATTAAATAATATATATAAACCGTACTACATTGTACAGAAGTTTGTCAATTTAAACAAGTTAAAGTTTAAAAAGTTTTACTTAGTTTTATAGATGCAAAAGCTAAATAGTTTGATATATTAAAGATATAGTTTGTCTCCGTAAAGTCATACAAGTTCGACACATACAATATACACCCTGATTTCACTAGAACACAAAATATCGAGTTACAATTGATTAAGTTATAAAGTTACTAATTTACAAAAGAAAATAAAAAATTAAAAACCTAGAAACGATCAAATAAAATATGTGCAAGTGCAAGTTAGAAAATTACAAGTTAGAAATGAACGCGACCTTTAAAAAAAAATATAAAAAATAACTGCTCCTTTTTATCATTCTCATGTTTTATAAGAGTATAAAAACTTTAAGATAATAAAAATACGTATTATATGATCAATAAAAAGTATTCTTAGTTTATATCTACCATCAATTCTAGTAAAACTTAATACTAACAAACATTATGATCAATAAAAATCTAGTTTGTATTTGTCTAGCACTAGCTCTAGTAAAACTTAATACTACTTAGAAATAAAGATTTTATACAAATTTAGATTCTGGTTGACTCACTATATAATTAGTAGAACAAAAGTTTAAACAGAAAATTTAAACTGCTTTTGATAGCTTAGCACAATTCCTAAAACTTTAAATTTTTACTTCATATTTATTTACTTTTATTTGTAAGTTCTGTCTACATAAAAACAACATGATAACCTTCTTATTAAAATTGACAGTTTGTCAACCCGAAAGCTATCTGCGTCTTCCACTTACTCTTCGTTGTCATTAAAGAAAATTAAATCTCTCGATAGCAAAGAGATTGCATCTATAGAAAAAGAGAGAGCTGATCTAATAACTAAAGTTAATGTTGCTGAACAAAGAACCGTAGAACAACAAGAATACATTGACTCTCATCTTAAAAAGTATATTCTTTAAGCATACTTAGTTTTAGTAACAAAATTTAATTAGCATGTTTAAAAACCAACTAACTTAACTCATATAACATTTTTAAGGTACTTATATAGTACCTATAGAAATTTGTTTGTAACTAAGCTGTTTTTCACAGATACAAAGAGGAGATAGTTCGTCTTCGTAAAGTCATACAAGATCAAAACATAGAAGTTGATCTCGCTCCATTGTCCCCTAATTTTACAAGAACTCAAAGTTTTCGATACTAAACATAAAAGTATACTTAGAAAACATTTCATTAATAAAATTAGCTTTAAAGTATAAAAAACTAACTTTTATAAAACTACTACGAAAAGTTTTCACCAAGTTATTTTTTATCTAAATAATCTAGTATTTACCTTTATAACACATAGTTTATGATTTGTTCTTTCTACAGTTTTCATGTATAGTTTTACAAACAAAATCCATGTAACAATAACTTCATTTAAACAGTTTTTTATTGGGCTAAATTGTTTAGAAAAATATTTGGTATTCGTAACAGAAATTTTTAATCCTTTTCTGTAATACAACTAGCATTCAATAAATTTTTTGGAAGATATCACTTATTAACAAAAGTTTTTGAAATTTTTGTTTAGTTTTACCTACTTTTTTTTTATGCGTTTTTAATGATTTGAAAAATTCATACAACTTATTTTACGTTTTAAAAAATTCAAATGATAATACTAGTGCAAATAAAATATTTTTTTCACGACCAGGTTTCGGTAGCAAAAAAAAACTTGTTAACTTTGAAATAGTTTTAAAATAAGTTATGAACAGTTTTTCTAATTTTTTATGTTTTTATTGATATGAATTCATAGCTTAGTTTTTTTCTTAACTTTTTGATTATACTTTAAGTTTTACGTATACTAAGTCGATGTGGTTTTACGTAAAGATTGTATATATTTATAGATCAACAGTATTTTCAATCCTTTTTTTTCAGAAATTCTTTAAACGTTAGACGAATTGGAAAACATAAAACTTCTTCAATTTTACTCTTAGCACTCTTATATTGTGTTATAAAGTTATGAGTTTTTATAAATACAACTTCTATACTTTTAAAAAGATCCGTTATATATTTCTTAATTAAAAACTCAGAAATACTTCGTACAAACATTAAAATAAAAGATCTTAGATATACGTTGTTTCTGAAATTTAAAATTAGTTTTAAGTAAAATGAACGAGCTTATTTAATTTGGAGTTTAATAAAAACTACTACAAATACATTCTTAGTTACTCAAATTACATTGCAAAAGACTTTTTCAGCTCACAAAGAACATCATTTAATAAATACGTTTTTTTTAATACATTACGAAAAAATAAACCTTTGTTAAAGTCTTAACTTTAAACTTTCGAAAAATTTAAATTTAAAACGAAGTTTGTTTTTATTTTTATTTTTGCTATTATAAAGTTTTAGTCAGTTTGACAAAATCTAGTTAATTTTCTTTTGTATTTAAAAAATGTTTAAGCAGGTTGACTATTAAAATTTTTTATTATTTCAAATAAAAGTTTAGTTTGTTAACACTATGAAAAATTCTAATCTCACAATTGAAAACATAATGTTTGTTTTTATCTTGGTTTTATATGTGGTGAAAACCTCCTAAGCTCTAGAAAGCATTTGTTGATGATAATATCATAAGAAAACTTATCTATTTCCTTAAATCAAGTAGTTTAAGCTTTTGGTTGTATTTTGTGATGTATATTTAGTATATATCTATTGTTAAATTTACATAATTAGTTAGTTTTACGAATAAATTTTACAAGCTCAGTGAGTAAACCTACATATTGTTTATTAATTATAACGAAACCACTCGTAGGTTGTCTTGAAAGTGATTCTCGTTAGGTGGAGTTTAGTAATTACTAAATATATTTAAATTACTCTCTATGTGATGGGGTCGGCAACCTATTTTAAACCATCTTGTGAAACCAAATTAAATTAAACTTTTCATTTACAAACATTTTTAAATTTACGCTAGTATGATTTTTAGTAAACAGTTAGTAGAGCTTCATAAATAAGTACATAGTGCAAAATTAGCTTTGAAAATTTACTATTGTATGATTATTTTTTTATTACACGCCCTACTATTTTTTTTTAACAATTACGGCCTACACAAAAATATATATAGTGTAAAGGCTTTTTTCAATACTTAATCACGCGTTTTTTACGGACTGCTCTTTGGCTGTGGACGCTCTTTTTCTTGACCATTTCTTAAATGTGGACGCTTTTCTTCCGGAGAGCTCCTTAGCTGTAGACACTTTTCTTATTGACTGGCTTCTTAGCTGACCTTTGGTTGTTGATTCTTTGTTGTCAATAAGTGCTTTTTCGTGTCATCTGGTTGTTAATTTGTCGTTGTCAATGGGTTGCTGGTATCAATTGGTTGTTGTCGTCAATGGATTTATGACATCATCTGGTAATTGACTTACTTCGTCTTTGTCAATGAATTGCTCTAATCTGGACTGGTTGCTGTTTGTCAACTCGCTCTGGGAACTCGTTTTTTTATGGCGTCGATTTAAAAAGTACTGATAAGTTTTGTGTTTAAACCTGACTCATAAGAAATAACTTGGTAGTTTTTTAAGCGAAAATTTCACAGCAAGCAAAAAAAAAAGTAAAAAAAAATAAAAGCTATAAAAACTACAAGACCTATGGTATACTCACAATTCCAACCCACACAATTCCCACCCGTTTATTTTTTATTTATGGTTTTTATTTTTACTATCACTGTTACACCTTACCCTTGGTCGGTAAACAGTTAAAAAATTTGATCGATGGGAGTTGTTCGCGGGTTGGAACTAAGCGTATCCCAACAGCTACCAATCTAATACGGGACTACAAATACAGTTTTTTATGTACATCGACACAAGACAAAAAAAAGACTAAACTACTTTGGTAGTTAATGAAAATAAGGTCTATTGTATTTCCTATCTTGGTTTAGGAGGTATGTCATCCATTTTTTTATATAACTAGATACGGAATAGAATTCTATTAGATAACGAGAAAAAATAAAGAGTTGTATGAGTAATTAACTGTGGTAAGATAGTTAAAAAAAATCAACATCTGGTGATAGAAATAAAAGATACATGTATATGTCAAATGAATTGATGTAATCTTTGGAAAAACTTTTTAAAATTCTTTTAGTGACATCTGGTGAAAATCTTTACTCACTGAGTATTTAAATAAAACTTTAAATATTCTTTAGTTTTTTTATTTTTTGAGATATAAGAGAAAAAGCACATATGTAAACTAAAAGGAAAAAAAATTATATTTACTGTCACAGGTTTTTAAAAAAAAGTTATTAATAAAAACTTTTTGGTATATAGCAGAGATAAGAAAAATTTAATTATTAATGACAAAAAATCGTATTTATAAAAACAAAAGTTTGATACTATGCAGAAAACGTCTTAACTTAACGAGTTTAGCTGTACAACATATTTTTAAACGCTACACTTAGCACGTGGAATCTTGCGGTTTATAGTCTCGACTAATGATAACTAATTTACTCCTTATTACGTAAAGCAATACACTTAATCGATTAAGAATTGATGTTTTTTTTTTGTGAAAGGCTCTTATTTCAAACTGTTTATGCTTAATATTAGTCTTTTTCGTTTTTTGTGACACCATTATATATTGTAAAAATTTATAAACAAATTAAAGGCATTTTATAATCTTAAAACTGAATAACGTTAGGAATTTTGCATCTAATAATTTTAAGGCCAGCAGGCTAGACTATAAACTACAAATATTAAATTTAAATCTTAGTATAGATAATCATACTTAAATCAACTAACAACTAGTCGAAAATGGCACATAAATAGTTCTTTTTTAATTTTTGACAAGTTCTTTTCAAACGCTTATTTAAAGTTTGGTTTTAACAACATAATTAAATTGTTTGTTGAACAACAAAAATAAGTGCTCAAAATGTTTAGTCAAAGGACCTGGTGTGCGCTGGACTGGACATTTATCTTTTATTCTAAAAACTGACAGTTATACTGACTCTACTTACAATGTCCTGCTTTTTTTTTAACAAGTACGATCTGCACCAAAAAATCTAACTAATATGGTCCGCTGACAAGAAAAGTTGTCTAACACTACTGTATAACATATATTTTAGATAACACAAAATGTGAGTATGACTTTATACATTTTTGCATCTACTAAGTTATCAAGAAGCTGTTGCAAAACAGTAATAGTTAAAAAAACGTAACCTACATACTTTTTTTTTCTGTACCCTGTAACAAAAGGGTTTTGTTTCAGCTTAATTTTGTTTCAACAGTTAAAAATATATTCAGTTTATACCATAGTATTCTTATTTGTCTTTAAAGTTCCTTTGCCAACACTACTAAAAGCTTTACTTACATCTAGTAGGACCGCATAAACTGCTCAATTCTTATTAAAAGTGAACAAAAATCTCTACAACAAACTCAGACAAAGACAAGGCAGTATATAAGCTCCTTTGCAACCAAATCAAAAATTACTTAAGGTAGTTATTTTATTTATATAATATAAGCTATGCAAACAATTTTATAAAATTTTTTAGTTATTTGATTTAAATAAGATAAAACTTAATTGGTTTGCTTATAGTTTTCTAGTAAAGTTTTAAGTCCTGACAAAACTTAAATTCTTAAAATGCCAAACTATTCTATTTCGCTAATTACCGGAATTAAAAGAACTGTTTTTTTTTTAGTTAACTAAAAGTATTCTAAACACAGTGTATTTGCTAATTTAATGAATTATCGTAAAACTTTTTGTTTTGTTATTAATAAAACAAAAGTTGCTTTTTATTTTTTTATTTCTTTTTGTATGTTAAAAAGCTTGTAAATTTTTATTTTGCATTAGTAAAAACTTCGAGTGGAACTGATAGAATAGGAATTAACCATTTTGTTGAAACTAATCGGTTTTAAATTGATTTGAATGGAAAACAAATATAGAAATATTTTTGATTAAAAAGGATCTAGATAGAAAGTGAATCGATTGATTTTAAAACAGATTTAAATTAATACTATACAAAACATTAGATTACATACGAAGAAACCTAAGTCGTATTTGCCTGACCGCTGTATACAATACAAACTCACGACTAATATTTGCTATGTTTAAAGAAGACTTGTTGATTGCTTCCAGAAAGCTTTACTATACAGTATTTAGTAATTACAATCGTAACGTCAATTTAATGAGTTGCTAAGATTACGTTATAAAAAGTTTGCAACCGTTAACTGTAGAGTGTTAAATTCAAAACTAAATAGAATTAACCTTGCTGACTGCCAAAACAAAAAGCGTTCTTTTTTGACCCGAGAGTTTGTAAAATTGAAAGGTAATAAAGGAAAACTAAGATAGAAAAAGACAAATAAAAAGAATTTTTTTTTAATTTGTGCTGTTTAAATGTTTTGCTCCGTATTTTGTACAAACTGCTTATTGATCGTGTTAGCATGCGACTTAGAGCAAATTAAACTGTTAGCAGGTCATTCTTAAAATTTAAGTTGTTTAAATTAACAAATGTTTTAAAATGTTTTTATGTTCATTTCGTTTTAATTTCTATTTATTTTCGTAATAAAATATCTTTTTTGTTATGATGTTGCAGTTTGTTTATAAATAATTATAGGTGCAACAAAAAAAAATAATTGAGTTTTTCATAAAGTAAATATTGAAAAATACAACTGTTATATTTAAATTTTTTTTTTGGTTTTCGTGAAACAATCTATGAGTACAATTTGAAATAGAAAAACGATTAGATAAAGAAACTATGTCTTAGATTTTTCTCTAAATGGGTATGCTACTTAATATTTCTATTAGGTCGAAAAATATTAAACATCGTTATCTTAGTTGTTTTCTGGAAATATATTACATATATGTTTTTTTATACGTCAAAAGACAAATATTTCAATCAAAACTATACATAATTTTTATTTACTGAATTTTATAACTGTTTTAGAGAAATTATTAAAAGTTCTTTCTTGTCTAAAAAGTTTTTGAAGCATTAAAGGTTGTGTAGGAACATTATAGTATGGTTGAAACTTGAAAGTGTAGAAAAGTTTACATTAGGAAAGGAGATACTGACAAATTTGTAAGTCTTACTAAAGGGGACTTTTAAAAAACATTCGTGTACTTAAAACAGGGCTAATAACCAAATAAGAATTTACTAAACAATTCTTAAAAACAGCAAAAAAAAAAAGAACAAACTTACAGTATATACTTACAACTTGAACTAATAGACTGGTATGAAATTAAATGAATCTAACATATTTATTAATAAAATCATCGAAACATAGCAGTGAAATAAAAAACTATCTTTAAGACAAGAAAGTCATTTCACTAAGATTATTTTATTTGTTTAAAATATAGTTTTTATTTTTTGGTTAAATAATATTTAAAATTAAAATTTAACATGATGTAACACA
This sequence comes from Thalia democratica, assembly GCF_965202585.1. NCBI lineage: Eukaryota > Metazoa > Chordata > Thaliacea > Salpida > Salpidae > Thalia > Thalia democratica. The sequence goes on along the minus strand of NC_139169.1, from coordinate 50,748,071 downwards.
TTTTGCCTAGAAAAATTTATTATTGCAAAGTTACACTGTTTGAGATTGATTTTTTTACCATAAAATAACACATTTTTATTAATTCCTTTGATCAATTATTTAGTATTTGGAATGAGAGTTTATTGCTAGAAGTTAGTTACAATTGCAGTTACACTGTCTTAAAATAAAATTTCTTTAATCTTAAAAACATGAAGTTTTAAACAATTTCTAAATGAATAATAACAAATTTCAATCAGCAAATATCTGATGTATGCAATAAAGTTTTTTTATGTTGTAACATGTCGGATTTCATTTGTTATAAAAAACATTTGAAACAGCATTACAGTATCTTTTTAATAGTTTTATACCATTTGAAAAGTTTTTTTTACCTATAATTCAAAGTTATACTATAAACCAATTAGGAAAATTGTACTATTTGTCCTAGACACTTGTCCTGAAAAAGACATTAAAAGGTTTCCTAATAGTGTGTGAATCCATAACCAAATGATTTTAGTAAGTACCTAGCATAATGTCACACCAATATTAAGCTAAAATTATATAATGTTCAATGTCTTTTTTTACCATAAATTTAGACTAAAAATCAATGTATTTTGCGTAAAAAGTCTAAAAAGATACAAGCTACATAAATGGTTGTTTACTTATTTAAAAATAAACAAGATAATAACTTATAAGTAAGAGATTGTATTTGTATAACTTTTTTTTTATGCATAACTACAAAAACTTCTAATTATTTCTAATCTAATATTTAAAAAGGACTTTTAGACAATAAGTTTAAAAACTTTATATCAATTAAAATGAAATAAATTTTACTTTTAGCCTAAAATTATGTTTAAAAACACATCAAACATTATATAATTACAGCTTGATATTGGTGCAACATCATGTTAGGTAATTACCAAGTTTTTTTGTGCACCAAATCCTAGAAGTAAAAATTTCGATTATTTTTGTCATTCAATAAAAAATAATCTCAAAAGCCTGGAAAAAAATTAATAAAAAAAACAGTAATCACCCTCCTTCTGCCATCAGACAGGGTTGCCAAGAAACCAGGAAAAACCTGGAATTTAAAAAATTTTGAAAAAACCTATTAAAACTTGGATTTTCAAACAAGATTCACTTAAAACCTTAAAAACCAAGAATTTTAAACTCTTTTTACACTTAAGGTAATAAAATTTTAGTTATATACAAAAAACATAATCTATAGATTTTTTTAAACCATTAATTTTTTAGAATAAAAAACACCTTTAACTTAACTTACATATATTTTTTCCAGTGTTGTCTTACTACTTATGACAGTCTTTTACTTTAAATTTAGTTTTATAATAAAATTGGACCTAAAAACTTGTTCTCTTAAATACCTGAAAAAAATTATCTTAAACATTTGGCAATCCAGCATGAAATCACAATCTTAACATTTTTTACCATCTAGATTGATAATACTCTTCAACTATATATACAAGTTTTCTTTACTATATTTGCAATAATTTTGGAAAAATTAGGTTCTAATTTTTAACTAACACTTGATATGTGATTAATAGTCTTCAAAAAAAAGTCTTTCTTAGACCACCTAGGCAAGTTTGATCTTTTATGAAATTAACTGTTTAGTTTCATCAAAAAATTCTTTTTTTTTATAACAAAAGTTTTGTTTATTCAAAATTTGGTTCTATCACAACTCTTTTTTGAAAAACATATATGTGCAATATTGCAATAAACAGTAAAAAAGGTTAAAAGCATAAATTTTTAAACTAGTTAGTTCTTTTTAGAATTTTTATTTTCTTATTTGATTTTAAATAATAATTAAAAAAATAAAAATTAATTTCAAAAATGTTTTTTTTTTCTCAAAGTTAGTTATTGATAACGAAGTATTTACATATTTATTAAAGAAATAAACTTTTAAAACTTGATACAAAAATTGTCTAAAATATTGTTATTTTAGCAACCAGTTATAAATTTTGTATTTTGAATAACTTATTTTTCTAAAAATGTGTGTACTTGTGAACTAGAGCTGAAAATTTAAAAATTTGAGTTGTTTTAAAGTCAAAAATTGATTCAATAAAAAATCTAGAAGACTGAATAAAATATTACTAAGAAACTTAACTAGTTAAAAATAAATACTATCAAAAAAAAAGTGGTATTAAATGCTAAATAAGATTTTTAAAGTTATACTGGTTGCTAGACAGCAATTTTTTAGACAAGTTTTGTTTGAATTTTAAAATGTTTATTTTTCTAAAGAAAGATAAGTATTTGGTTATTAAAACCAAATTTTTACAAAATAAGAGTCATTATTGATAGTTTTTATAAAAAAATTGAAAAAATTATTCATTAAAGGACTAATTTACTTCAGAAGTTGATGATGTTTCTACTCCATTGGTTGATACAATAACACTCATAAGTTGTACTTGCTTTAAAAATTGATGAAATTGTACCTTTAATTTAAAAGTATACATGGTTTTGAGAAAAAAAATAATTGCTTCAGAAGTTCGTAAGTTTTATATTTCTCCTCATTGCTACAATATTGCAGGTGTTATCAGTACAGTTTTGGGCTCTTTTTACTTCTTTTATATATCTCACTAAACTCATGCTCACTCAGACTAGTTTTTAAACACTGAGCTGACTTCTTTGCTCCAAAAAATGGTACCCTATAAAATACTTACATAAATTGGTTTTAACAATGGCAGAGATCACATAATTAAGTTTTTGAAGCATATTTAAGGGCATAGGGGGGGGTAAACACCCTTTTTTGGTTTTTGATCTTATTTTATATAGTTTTTACTAAGCTACAAGATGCTTTTTACAGATTTTAAAAATTCAAAATATTTTTTTAGATATAGCCGGTCAAAGTCGGAGGCTACAATAGGATCCTTATGGGAGGCGCAAACTAAAACGGCAAATAACTAGAAATCACTAAAAATCTATCTCCTCCTACATTTTTTGAGCTAACTACCTCAAATTTTCAGGAAATGTTCCTTGCAATATTTAGAAAATTCTGTCGGAACAGAATTTAAAAAAATTAAAAAATAAAAATTCTATAATAAAAAAACTAAAAAAAAACTGTTTTTTTTGTTTATTTTTTTTTTTAAATTTTTATTTTTCAATTTTTTAAAAATTCCTTCCGACAGAATTTTCTAAATATATCAAGGAATGTTTCCTGAAAATTTGAGGTAGTTATCTCAAAAAACGTAGGAGAAGATAGATTTTTAGTGAAATAGTCTATTTTTGCTGTTTTAGTTTGCGCCTCCCATAAGAAACCTATTGTTGCCTCCGACTTTGACCGGCTATATCTCAAAAATTATTTTGAATTTTTAAAATCTGTAAAAAGCATCTTGTAACTTAGTAAAAACTATATAAAATAAGATCAAAAACCAAAAAAGGGTGTTTACCCCCCCCTATGCCCTTAACTTAAGATTTATAAATTTTCATAGGGATTTAGGATTACCAACATATTTTTTATGATAATACATTGATGTCATATGACAAGCAATGAAAATATTGATTTTAGCCAAAATCTTGTCATAAAAATTGATTTCTTGATTTTTAGGATTTTGTTCCGACAGAATTTTCTAAATACTTTAATAAACAATGAACTTCACCGCAAGATCAACAACAGCAGCATCCAAGACAATCCTACGACCTGTTTCGTCCTAATTAGGACTCATCAGGCAGGAATAGTCTTGAGAAACTGCTGTTGTGATCTTAACCAAGCAGGCTTAAGTACAATGTACTGAAGCGACCTTTTGTGGTTATTCCTGCCTGATGAGTCTTAATTAGGACGAAACCAGTCGTAGGATTGTCTTGGATGCTGTTGTTGTTGATCTTGCGGTGAAGTTCATTGTTAATCATTGATGACATAAAACATCTCAACTTTGTTGATGATGGCTGAAATAAATACTGGCTGAATATTTTAAGAAATGTTTCCTGAAAGTTTGATATAATTATCTTAAAGAACGCAGGAAATAAATTTTTAGTTATTTGCCGTTTTATTTTGGGCCTCCCATGAGGAATCTATTGTAGTCTCTGAATTTGACTAACTTAATCTCAAAAACTATTTTGAGTTTTAAAATCTGTAAAAAGCAACTTTTAGCTCACTTAGAACTCAAAAAAATATAATAAAACCGTGAAAAAGTTATTTATCCCTCCCTATGCCCTTGAATATTTTTTCTTAAAATTTGCTTTCCATTAAGTCCTTTTGTTAGTACTATGGTATTTTTAGGTATCAAAGCTTTATTAATATAATAAAAAAAAATTATAAACTCAAGGTGACTCAGATAAGATTAGTATAACTCTTTTTGCCTCATAAAGTAGCAATCTTGTTTTGTAAATCAAACAGTCTTATTAATAACTCAACTTAATTTTTTAACTTTTATCTTTTATTTTGTTTGACAATTAGTATGTAACTGTTAGTGCATAAACAATTCAAAACACTATTTTAGTAAATAATCTGATAAGGATTCAAAATTTTTATTACAAATAGTTTTTTGTATTATGCTTAAATTTTTTATCTTTATTACCTCAAAGAATGTTAAATTTTTAGTTGTGCATGTTTAGTATTTAAAATTTTGCTAAATATTAAAAGACAAATCTTAATCTTTAAGTATTTATAAAAATTTTATTATTTTACATCTTTTAATATCTCTTTTAACAGTTAAGTGAAATTTAAGATATGAGCCTCAACATTTTTACACTTACTCTAAAAAATAAGACACTTATTTAATATAAAAAGTTTCACTTATTAATATGAAAATTAAAGCTTTTTTTTAAATACCTTAGAGTTAAAACATAATCCTTAAGTATATGTTAACCAGGGTAGCCACTAAACTTGGAATCCTGGAAAAACCTGGAATTTGTCAAATTAAGCTGAAAAACCTGGAGTATGAGAAATATTGGTAAAAACCTGGAATTTCAAACAATTTTTATATGTTAATTATCAAAATTTTAATTTAAATCAGAAAATCTATCATATAGATCAGTGGTCTTCAAGCTAATCAAAATCTGTGTACATCAAAATGCAAAAAATAAAATTGGTGCACCCCAACATCTAATTTTAATAAGTGCTGCTAGTGGTCTCACTACGTAAACACTTTTACTAATGCATTTCTTTTTTAAAGTAATAACTCAGTTTATATTTACATGCAAACCTTTTAACAACTTAAATCAGAATTTATCATTTGATCCTATTTTTAATGAACCTTTCTATCTGGTTTACCTTGTTTGCACAATGATATTTTATTTATATGGCTTTGTCTTACATATTAATGGAACACATCCCTGCAATCACTACAAAATTCCCACTACAGTACTCTTAAAATAAATATTGTAATAAAAACTGGATTTTTTTTGTAGTCTAAAAATTTTGTGCACTCCTAAATGAGTTTTGTGTACCCTAAAGTTTCGTGCACCCCAAAATAAGTTTTGTGCACCAGTGTAAACCTTGACAACCACTGATATAGATCATAAATTTTTGTCTTTATCAAAAATTATTTATTATAAATCACATTTGAGTAGCTCCAAAGTATCTTTTCAAAGTTGTTATACTTTTTAACAGTTTTTTACTTTAACCTTAATCTTAAACTAAAAATAGACTCAAAAATGTGTTCTTTTAAAAAAATTGGAGAAGTTCAGAAAACCTGAAAGAAATTTTTAAAAAACTAGTGGTCACCCTGGTGTGAAGTAAATAATAGTGTGTTTATTTACTTATTATATTTTTTTCACACACTCAGGCTAACTCAGACTAGTTTAAAACTTTTTAAGTTATTTGAAAAGCTAAGGCTGACCAGGCTTGTTTGCAGTTATATGCAAAACTCCAACTATTTTTGATTCTTTTGAAACCTCAGTCTTTTAAAAAATATATAAAATTAGTTTCTAATTAAAAATTATCTTTTTTCATCTAAATAGTTTTTTTATTATTGTAGCATTTTTGAGTGTTCAAGCTTTATTTTTTTCTAACAGTAATTACTAACAGTAATTTTATTTTAAACGATTTGGTCTTTTTATAGTTATTTAACAAACTCAAGCTCAATCAGGCCGTTGATGCAACTAAGGCTGGCTGTTTAATTTTGCAACCCTGTTTGTAAAACCTTTGTACACCTAACAGTACTTATTTTAACTTTATATTTTAAGGGTTTTAACACTATCAAGTTCTGAGTTTAAAAAATGACTAAAACTTAGTTTTTATATCTACTATTAATGTTTTACAAACTACAATTATAGCTCATTGTCGATTCAGATTTATTGATTGATTTTTATTTTAATTGAAAACTAACATGTCTTAAATGTCTTTAGATATATTCAAAAGTAGATCTTAAAATATAAAACTTGATAATGTACTGAAGTATAAAATAAATATTTTAACCCTACTAGTATTTCAATATCATTGTAAACTGATATAATGTTATTTTTCAGTTGAAATAAAGTTGATTAAGAAAATTGAATCGAATATGAGTTGTTTTTAGTTGATAAAACATTAATACTTATAATGAAATCTCAGTTTTTATTAAACATTTAAGATTGATTTGTAATTATGTTGTTTGTACTTTTTTGTATATATCCTCAAATTGTATTTTTAAAAAACCAAGTATTATAGTATAAAAAAAGTTTGTAATTAAACTATAAATAGTGTTTTAATTAGCTTTTAATAATGCTGCCATTGTCAAGTAAAGATGGAGACTTAAAGCCTAAATTTTCATCTTTGTCTGGGATTGTTGGTTGGATTAAATTAAACATATCAAATGTTCTGTTTGACAAAAATACAAGAAGCATTTTTCTCTTTCTTTGTTTAAATGCTTCTTTTGCTTTTGTTGAGTTATTTTATGGAATCTACAGCAATTCTCTTGGACTTATCTCTGATGCCTTTCACATGTTTTTTGACTGCACTGCTTTACTTGCTGGGTTTAGTTATTTTTTTTATTCTAGTAATTCAACTAATATTTGATGAAAATATATTGCATTACAATTCCCACTAGACAAAATAATTTAAAATAAATGAAAAACTAAGAAGATACTAGAAAAATTAGAAAATATCATAAAAAACAGAGGAAAAACAGATTTGTTTTTTTGCTTAGTGCAGACCATGTTTAGTGATATACAGGGTTACCAAAAAAACTTGGAAACCTAGAAAAACCTGGAATTTGAGAAATTTTAGAAAAAAACCGGAAAAATATAGAAATTCAAACAATTTATACATGTTAAGTTGAAAAGTTTTGATTTGAAACAAAAAATCTACCATATAGATAAAAAAAATTGTCATCATCAAAAATATATTTTATTAAAAAACACTTTTGAAGTAGCTTTACAATGTTTTTATACTATTTAACACAGTTTTTTACCTTAAAATTAACTTTAAACTAAAAAAGACCCAAAAATGTGTACTTTTAAAAACCTGGAAAAAATTTGCCAAAAGCATTTGGCAACCCTGGATATGCATAACTATTATTTTAGAAAATTATACTGTGCTATAATGCAGAACCTCTGATATTAATCTAACAATTTACTTCTATATATGAATTATATTCTACTTGTTTCAAACATAAGGCAAGCCTTGCTTAAGACTTTTTACAACATAACTAGTGTTGCTGAAAATACAGTTGAAATTAATGTTTGGAATTGGAATGTACTCCTTTAACAAGCTGCTGTCATCCCTTATTTAAATGTTTAGAAGGTGTTTTTTCTCTATAACTTCTTCCATATTGTCCAAAGGACCTTCTGTGTCTACTACTAGATATTCCAGGCTGGCCTTTGGATATTTCTTAACAACTATCAAGTTTTCCATACTGACTACTGGATCTTCCAAGTTAACTGCTGGACCTTCCATTTTCATAGTCAGATTTTCTACCTTGACCACTTGATCTTTCTTTTCAACTATTGGATCTTTTATTACAACCACTTAATATACAACAATAAACATTCAATCTTAATTATCAACCATCACATCTTCCTGGTTGAAGTTATCCTACATTAATCACTGGAATATTGATTACACCCACTGCATAAATTTAACTACACATTTTCTGACTTTGAAAATATTCCCAGATCATTAGCAAGCATAAATAACCTATCTTCTCTTGTGCCCAATGTAATAGCTGAACTTTGCATGTTCAATGTGGAGTATAACTTGAACACCTTCTATTTTCTAATAATTGCTTGCCATGTTTCTTGATTTTGCCTTTGTAACACTGGCAAAGATGGATGAATCAGATAAGAGGATGTTGTGTTTTGCTTTAATGTTGGTACCTAGTTTTTTGGTCTTTGTTCTTGAAAGGCACGTGTACAAAACCATTTTCAAGCTTAATAATTCTCAGTTCTTTGGTAGCAAGATATTTGTACTCAAGACCACAAGCTTTAGCAAAATAAGCTGGATCAAAACTAAGCAGGAATGTGTTGACTTGCTCAAAAGGAAATTCAATAGGTTTTTTAGCTTTTTGTGTTTCCTTCACTTTTATTAAACTTTTTTCAACCACTTCAAAATAAAAAAATATTTCATGAAAAATATCTATTTATTTATGTTTAATTTATTAAGTTTTTAATAATGAACAATCCGTTATAGGTAATAAAGTAATAATAATAATAGGTAATAGAATATTAAACAATGAGCAAGCTGCATGGCTCTACACTTATGGCCTTAAAAGTGGAGAATTTTAAACAAAAATAAATTTGTTAACTTACTTGATTTTCTAGTAAATTTTATGAGGCCTAGTATATAACAGCATGTGATGTAGGTAATGCATAAAAACAAAACATTTTTTATGTAAAAAGTGATACATGTCGCTTGGTATTCCGTTGACTTTTAAAGACTTATAGATCAGAGTTGCCCAAAGTTGGAGTTATCACTCTAGCGGGCCAATGACTATTTAAAGGGAAAAACATTTTTCAGTTTAACTAGCAAAAGAGAGATATCTAGTAGATGGGGTGCGATTGAAATTAATTTTTTTTCAAATTGACTAATTTCTAGACTAACTTTGAGTAAATTTTAAGCTGCAGGACACAAAAAGACTGAACAACTTAAGTTATCCATTTATTCAATTGCAAAAATAAAACATCAGCATAAGTAGGCAGAGCAGAAGCCTGGACTTTTGTATGCTGTAAGACAAGCTCAAGTTTAACATTAAAGTTGATCATACCAATTCAATCATTAGACCATTAGCTTTTGGTAGACTGAGACCGGTTTCGTCCTGATTAGAACTCATCAGTCAGTCACAACCGGTTGTGACTCCACTTGGATGCTGTAACTGGTCAACCCTTATGTTAAATTAATTCAATTAAACATAAGCCAGCAGCAACTAATATTGTCTTCTAGCAGATTTTTATTTATTAATATTGAAAGTTAACAATAAAATAGAACTTTTTTTCTTGTTTTATAACCCTATATTAATTTTAAACTTAGTGGGAACTCTTAATAAGTATACTATTTTAAAGACAATAAGTTAAAACTGAGATATTCTTTTCTTTGCAATTAAGAGCAGTGATATTAAAATTAAGTATAATTTTAATATTTCTTTTAAATAAAAGCAAATAGTAGTTATTTTAAACTTGTGTAAAATGTTTTGAAATTTATTTGTATAATTTTATTTATACTTAGTTTAAGTTAATACATTTTATGTTATAAAAAAAGGTTAATTAGTTAAATTCTTATACAAGTATGTAACATATTTATACTAAATTTTGTAAGCACCTTAAACATAAAGTTTTATAACTTTTAGTTTGATGGCTTCAATTGTAGCAAAATGGAAAGCAAATGATAGATACACATATGGATACGTTAGAGCTGAAATTATGGCAGGATTTGTTAATGCACTATTTCTTTTTTTTATTGCATTAAATATCCTTGCTCATGCTGTTGAAAGACTAGTTAGTTTTGTTGTTCCAATTTTAGTTTAAGATTTACACATTTCTTAATTAAAGATACTAAATCTACACTGTATTTGATAAATTAAAATGGGATGAAGGTAGTTTTCCTCTTTTGATTTTAAAGAACAATGGTGGATTAAAAAAACTAAGGCAAAAATTAAATTATACAGCGTTTTTAAGAATTAGTTTTTATAAAAAAATTCAAAATGTCATCAAAATTTTTTTCTTTATCAAGTAAAATATTAGGGGATTTTTTAATTGTTTGTTGTTTATAGAAATAGTTTTTCTTAGTTACAGTAACAAAAATAATTTTCTAATGTGTCGTTTTCTCAGTATCTCAAATTTATAAATTATATCAAACTTTACTGACTAATCTCAAATATAAGTGTTCCATTAAATTTGAAGTAAAAGTATGAAATTCAGTATTTTTATAAAATGGTAGTTTTTAGTTTTATTTTAAATTTTACTAAATAGACTTAATTTTCGGTATTTAATTTTCTCTTGTTGCTATTTTTTTTTTTTCTACAGAATTGAAAATGTTTGTTTTTAATAAACGAAAGATCTCTTCAAAGCGTTTGTATAAGACGGAGACTGATTTTTTTGATGGTTCTAACCATTTTTTGTTTTTGTTTTTGATAAACAAAACAAGTTTATTACTTAAAAATGAAGAAGTTTTTTTTTCTAAAATTATTTTAGATTTTTATAAGTCAAAACACTCTTCTTTATAAGCTTTAAGTATTTGCTTCAAAAAATTTCAGAGATATAAAATTACATTTTTAATAATTCTATCCGTTCTATATTAACTACCATAAAGAATGTTTAAAATTAACTATCTGATGTGAGTAATTTAAACGTAGATGATATTTTCAATATATCATAGTTTTGCATGAGTTATTTTTTTGAATAATTGACTTCAGTAATATATTTCGGGATTGCCATAAGGTCAGGAAAAACTAAAAAAAAAGACAAACATCAGAAAATTTGACAAAGTTTGAAAAAACTTCAGATTTTGTCTTTTTAAATTTACAAAATTCCTTATTTTCTAAAGCCTTCAAATGGTAAAAAAATAATCAAAAATCCTCTAAAGTCAGACTGAAATAGCAAAATTTTCCTATAAATTTACAAAATTACTTATTTTCAATGCCTTCACCTGGTAGAAATTAATAAAATATTCTTTATAAAATTGAAAATTTTTTCTGCTAATATATTGAACAGAACCCTAACTGAACAAGCAGTTTTTTATGCTTCTTAGTATTGATGATCTGTGGCAAGGACCATAGTGAAATTGTGATATATACACAAAAGTTTATCTTGCAGAATTTTAGAACTAAGTGTTTTTAGCTTAAGTAAATAACTAAGTTCTTTATAATTAAGCAATAAGTTTATTATTTTATGTAACAAGTTTATGTGTATAGTTTACCTCTTTCTAATTTTTTCAAAGTTGTTTAAATTTGAATAAATAAGTTTATTTATAAGAGAAGTATATGCCAAGGTTAAGTTTACTTATTTGTAATTATTCGTAGAATAATTGAAATTTAAAAGAAAGTAAGAGTAGATTTATTTTATGACTAAATGTTATATATTCTTTATTAATTTTTTGTTGACTCTTGGCTTAAAATCACAATTTTAGACAATTTCTTAATTCAGTTTTTTTCTTTGACTCATTATATTAAAATAAACCAATTCGTTTAAAAAAAAACTAGTACCGATTTTACTTAAATGTACTCTGACATGCTTGAACTTTCGAATATGCAACATTTTAGATTTTGTTTTTGTTTATATTCTTCACGTATGAATAAGTTTTTAAATAGCAGTATAAATAACTAACATTGTTATATGCAATTTAATATTTTATTTTTTGCTTGAAAAGGTCGCAATCTCTTGTCACCGAAACCGGTCGCGAATAAAATATACAATTTGCATAAATCTATTTATGACTAAATGTTAAAAATTTAATACTAAATGATGAGGGGATATATAAAGTTAAAGCTTTATATAGTTTAAAGTGTTTGATTATGTATTTAGGAATAAGTATAAATTAAGGATTTGTTCAGGAAAATTATAATAAAAAGTCAGGAAATTTTTCTCAGCTTGATCTGTGGTAACCCTGATATTTGTATCTTTTAGTTTATTAGATTAAAATTTAATTTTTGAAGTAAATTTTACTAGAAGTAAAAATAACATGCAAATTTACTTTGCTTTTTTTCTTTACTTTGCTTAAAAAAGAATCTTAGAAGTAAAATCATAACTAGTTGGTTATTTTTTTAATTTTTTAGGATTGTCACATAGTCAGGCTAAATCAGGCTAGTTTGAATTAAAAAATCATATATTTATTGAAAAACTTAGGCCTAGTTTTATTGTTAACATTTAAACGAGTTTGGATTGGTACAGTTTAAATTTTTTGTTATTTATATTAACTTGTTTTCTACTTTTTTTTTTGTACTGTTGGTTTTGTTCTTTTTTCAACATTTCCTGTTTTACAGCTAGCTCTATCTTATTAAAAAGCTATTCATTTTATTTTATTGCTTAAATTTTAATTTAAGATGTAACATAAACAGTTTAAATTAATAAAGTTTAACTTAGTTTTACTAGATAATGGTTTTTATAATTTCAAAGTTTGTTTTGCAGCTTTCAAAGAGCTTATCACAGGGTTCGTGCGCGTCAGGCTAAATCAGGCTAAGTCAGGCTAAATCAGTTTTTTTGATAAAAGTTGAAAAACGTCAGGCTAAATCAGTTTTTTTATTTAAAAATTTGAGAATCTCAGTTTTTCTCAGTTCAAATGCTTCAAAATTTTTGATTAAAAAAAACTTAAGAAGTCTTTTTAAGATCAAATTGAGATGTGAATTTATTTCTAAATAATAATTTAGTTATTAAAGACAAAATCAGTCAGTATTTGTAAAAATAAATGCTTAAAACCTTTTGTTGAATCTTTAAAAAATATTCAAGAGTCTTCATTATTTTGTTTTGAGTAGATTATATACGTCATAATTATGAAAATTCATAAAAAAATACAGTTTAAACATTACAGTTTTGTTCAACAACTTAGCTGTTTGTTTGAATTTTAATACTCGTGTAAGCGTTTCATTTTGAGTTTTAGTAAAACATGACAATGCACGTCATTTTATTATAAATCTTCTGGTTATAATGTTTTTACTTAGTGTTTAATTAAATTGATTAATTGTGTTTAGTAATATATAATACATTTTTTACACTAGTAATAGATTCGATATAACAGTTAATTTAAAACTTATCACTGAATTTGCTATGTTAAGGGGGGAGTCAATCACTTTTTTCACAATTTAGTCTTATTTTATTGAGTTGTAACTAAGCTATGAGTTGTTTTTTGCAGATTTTTAAAGTTCTAAACATTTTTGAGAGAAAGCTAGTTGAAGTCGGAGACTACAATAGTACTAATCAAGACCCCCCAATATCTAAAATGACTTCTTTAGGGGATTTTCCTTACTTTGCGAAAATGTCAGGCTAAATTGGTCCCAGTCAGGCTAAATGAAAAAAATTTCGCGCACGAACCCTAATTAACATGCGCACAATTTTAACTAAAGTTTTTGAATGTTAAACATAACTTAAACTATATACTAGAAAAAGTGACTACTATACTTCAAAAAAATCGACTAGTTTTTTTCAAATACTCATTATATTGCTTGAAGTACTTTTAAAACGATCTTCAGCAAGCTAGTTAAATAAAAATATGTAAAACACAAATTCTAATGAATGTAGAAAAGTCGTAATAAAATACAGTATGACGAAATAATAAAATTTAAAATTCAAGCTTTTGCTTAGATAGTTGGTTTACAACATTGGACTTCGAAACTTTGAAAACTATTAGAAATGATAAAGAATATTGTTGTCTCTAGTTTAGAATTTTTTGGAGTATAGTAGTTTTTATATATAGTTTTTTGAGATAACCACAAAAAAAAACAAAGAATAATTGACATATCTAAAGACAATTTGAAAAACCTGAATATAATTTTATTGTTACTAGAAAAAGTGACTATTGTTTTTTAAATATAACCTTATTCATTACTCTTTTTACATAGTTGTATATTGAAAACTTTAGCGTTGTTTTATAAATTAAACAAAATGTTTTTTTATCTAAATAAGCATTTATTGCCATTTCAATACTGTTATTAAAATGTTTCAATTTTCGATAAATATTGGGTATCATTGGTTGACCAATATAATAAGTTATAAAATACTACATAACGTACATGTATTCTTATTTCAAGAACTATTCATTCTTTTTTTGTGTTAAAGTTATATAATATTGCAGGTTGAACCTCCAGAAGTAAAACATGAACGACTACTAGTAGTTTCAATTTTAGGATTTTTTGTAAATCTAGTTGGTATCTACTTTTTTCATGAGCACCATGGTGGTGGTCATCATAATTGCTCTCATAGTCATGGTTAGATACTATATAATTTTAGTGTTGTTATTAGAAATTAAGTCATTAAGGCTATATTTTATGACGTTTTTTTACAAAAGTTACAAAAAGTTAGCATTTTTTGCAAAAACAATTACTATACAAAAGCTTAAAGTATGGATTTTACGTCACTTTTTTTAGAATATATAGCTTTTAAGATATAGTGGTTTTTGTTAACAAATCCAATACAAACGTATGGACAAAAAATTTCAGTTGTCATTTTTTTACTAGTATTAAAGTGTAAATCTACTTTTTAATATATTTTTTGCTAAAAACCTTAATTTTAAGAAACATACTACATATTATAAAATACATTTGTTTTTAATTGTTTTTTAAGTATAAATAAATAAACACTCTTCTAGATAAAATAAATTTCTTTAAAGTGTTATTTTAAGTATAGAGTTCTATATTTGTAAAATTTTATTTCAAAATTATAATTGCTTAAATTGTTTAAATAACAGTAATGAAAATGTAAAAATTATAGGAAGGTTAGTAAAAATTAAAGGAGAAACATAGTTTTTAATGAAGTAGTTATTTTAACCTTTTTAATTTTGCTTTCCATCCATTAAATTCACTTACTTTAATCTCTTATACCTTGAAGTTTACTTTATTTTTAATAATTAGTTTAAAATGTTTCTTAGTAAACATAAAAATCATATTTATTATGATCAAGTTGTAAATAATAAGGTGGAACTCCAATAGGGCCTTAATTATAACAAATATTCTACATAATATTTATCATAATTATTGCTAATTTACTTATGTTTCGGAAAAGTAAGTCAAATAAAATTAGAAGAAAATAATATATGTTTTTTTTAATTTTGAAATTATTGTTTTATTCTTATTAAAATTTAAAAATGATAATGTAGGTAGTGATAATAGTAGGGCTGCCGCAAGGTCAGGAAAAGTCAGGAAATTTGATAAAATTTATAAAATGTCAGATATCGTAAGTTTAAATTTACAAAGTTCCTTATTTTCCAAAGCCTTCAAATGGTAAAAAAAATAATTAAAAATCCTTTGTCTTACTAAAATTGCAAAATTTTCCTAGAAATTTACAAAATAACTTAACTTTCAATGCCTTCATCTGGTATAAATTAATAAAATATCCTTTATAGAACTGCAACATTTTTATACTAACAAATTGAACAACTACCCTACTTGAACAAGCAGTTTTTGTAAGCTTTTTAGTATTGATGATCTATGGCAAAGACACTTCCATAGTGAAATTGTGATATAAACACAAAAGTTTATTTAGCAGAATTTTAGAATAAAAGTGTTTTTTTTGTTAATTTTATAATTTAGTTCTTTATAATAAAGCACTAAGTTTAGTATTTTATGTAGCAAGTTTATGTGTATACTTTACCTCTTTGTAATTTTTCAAAGTTGTTTAATTTTTTGAAAAATAAGTTAAAATAGAGGTATATGCCATGGTTTAATTTACTTATACGTAGTTTTTTGTAGAATAACTAAGTTTTCAAAATAAATAAGAGTAGATTTATTTGTTACAAATTTTATATTAAATGGTAATAGGAAATATTTTATATAACATATATTAGTATACTTTTTTATGTATTTTTTAACAGTTAATTTGTTATATTCTTTTCTAACTGATTTTTAGTTTAAAATTTTTTTATTAAATGGTTTAGGTAGTATTTTATTAAACTAAGTAAATAATTTATATAAGTATTACATGTTTTAAATAGCTATTATTACCTTCTAGGTTGTTTTACAACTTATATGCTAAGTCTGACTATATTTTGCGAGAACGGGTCAAAATTTCACAAGGGGACTAAATTTCATGAGTTCACAAAATTGCACCAAGGGTCAATTTTGCACGGAGGGTCATTTTTGCACGGGAGTAAAAAAACTATAAGATAAACTAATAAAAAAACAAAAAGAAAAAAAATGTTACTGACCAAGGGTTAGGGGTAAAAGTGATAGTAAAAATAGTAAAACTAACTAATAAAAAGTATTATTAAAAAGAACGAGAAAAGTGAATAAATATAACAAATTAATTAAAAAGAAATAAAAGCTACCGAGGGTTAGGGGTAACAGTGATAGTAAAAAAATAAATAAAAAAAATAACCCGTGCGAAATTGTCTGCTTGTGCAAAAGTAACTAAATGCAATTTTGTACGCTCTTGCAAATTTGACAGCTATCCATATTTTGCTGATAGTGCTGTTTATTGAAAATACATCAATCATACACAGATGGTTCAATAAATGTAATGGAAGTTAGATGATTGAATTCAGCAAAAAAAAAACTGTTGTTATAACCTGTATAAAAATAAATTGAGCGCTTTAGATAGTTTCAAGTGTTGGATTATGTATTTTAGAATAAGTTTAAATTAAGAGTCTGATTTAGAAAAGTCAGAAAATTTTTAGTAAAATGTCAGGAAATTTTTCTCAGCTTTGTCTGTAGCAACCCTGTAATAGTTTTAAAAGTAAGAAATATAAATCTAATTATTATAAAAGATTATAAAAACAAATAAAATAAATTATTTAGAAAAATTAAAAGAATAGCTTTGGCAATAAATATATTTTAAACTTCTTTATAGATTAGCCTCAATACTTTTATCTATTTGTTAAAAATTTTCAGTTTAGTAATAATTTAGATTTTTGTTTTAATATCAAGTTAGTTAATTTTCCTTTCATACTATATAATAAACTATTTATAAGACGTCACTCAAGTCAATTTGTACAATACACAACCGAAATTACTAATCAATATTAAATTTAAAATTGAGTGTAATTTTGTATTATTTGAAAAAATGTTTTACTTTTTAAATTTAGATGATTTGTTTTTGATTGCAGATCACGGACACCATCATCATGATCATCATCATCATAATGATCACCACCATCATGATCATCACCATCATGATCATCATCATCATGGCCACACGCATGATGAGCATTCAGCAGAACATTCGCAATCACAGATTATGCACGGAGTATTTTTGCATATACTAGCTGATACCCTTGGAAGCGTTGGAGTTATTATATCTGCTCTTCTTATGGAATGGTATGGGTAAGTACTATATTATTGTATATAACATAAGGGGATAGGTATGTTTCGCACGAGTGTTCATTTTCGCACAGAGACACTTTTGCAGAAGTTGTCACTTGTGCACGGAATGTCACTTTTTTACCAAGCATCACTTTTTCATGGCGTATTTTTTGCACGAGTTATACACCGGGTTAGATTTATTGTTAGGTTCAGGATGAATACGTGCAAAGTGACTAATCGTTCTAAAGTGACGACTAGTGCAAAGATAACCACTACTCATGCAAAAGTGACACTTACCCATAAAATGATGTTTTAAAATAACACACAGTTTAGTCTATTTTTGTTGAAATTAAATGTTATCCAGTAAATTGAATTTTGTTTGTTCAACTAAAACAAAAAAAACTATTTTATAAAGTATAAGTAGCTTTAGTAGATATAAATAACTTTTTTGACTCCTAAAACTATCTTAACTTTAATTATATTTCAAATAAGGTGTTAAAATAATTAATACTAAATTTTACTGCTGTATAATTCTTGTAAGAATAAATAATTAGATAAAAAACTTAAAAAACTGTAATACATTTGGTAAAGTCTAAAGAAAATTGTTGTTTTTTTTTTCTTTGTGAAAGTTACTTAAAAGGTTGGATTTTTTTAATTGGTAGTTTTCAAACAAATGTGTAAATATTTATAATACAGTTGGATGATGGCAGATCCAATTTGTTCACTGATGATTGGAATACTGATTGCTATTTCTTGTTGGCCTCTGCTTACCTCATCTATTGCAATTTTAATGCAGAGAGTTCCAACCCAGTTGGATAACAGCCTTTTTAAATGTCACCAGAGTGTTGAGAGACTAGAAGGAGTATACAGGGTGCACGAGATTCACTTCTGGACACTATGTAGCGATGTATATGTGGGAACCATCAAGGTTCAGATATCACCAACAGCTGATGCTAGATATGTACAACAGCAAGCGCAACTGATGTACTCATCCGTAGGTATCAAGCAGTTGTATGTACAATTAGATTTTTCTGACATGTGAGTTATGTGACAAACTGCCAGAACAAAATACTTGTTTTAACATTCCATTTAAGAGTATGCTCTTGAATTTAACAAGTGCACTTTATTCTGATATTTTTTTCTTTTCACTATATTAACTGATTTTTATGTTTTTAATAGTTATTACAGATTTTTCTTCTTTGAAAGATTTAGATTTTTTAGATGTTATGGAATACGGTTCGCAATTTTAAATATTGGATTAATTGCTAGCTAAGAGTTTTTTACATAAAATTATAAAGTTATTAGGAAAGTAAAATTTTTTTAGAACATAAAAAATATAAAATAAAGTGGTTCCATCAAGTTTTTTAATTTTTGATTATCACATAACCTTTTTTATTGTTACATCTTATTTAAAAGTATTTTATCTTAAAATTCTTAAACATTTTTAATATTTTTTTAAAATGTACATAAACGTTTTTTTCGAGTTAATGTGTGTTATTTATTCCTTGAAGTACAATTATATGTACTTATATAAATAGAAAGAATTGTAAACTGTAACATTTAGTGTTTTATAAATACTTAACTTGCAATTTTTATTTTTAATAAGCATTTTACAGGGTTGCCCGGAAACTAGAAATTCCTGGAATTTGACAATCTAGGCTAAAAAACCTGGGATTTTGAACAAAAATCACTAAAAAAACCTGGAGTTTTTAACAATTTTTACATGTTATGTAGTAAAATTTTGATTTGACACGAAAATCTATCCTATAGCTAAAATTTTTTTGTCATCATCAAATTTTTTTTTTGTTTTATCACACACTTAAAGTAGCTTTACAGTATCTTTTCAATGTTTTTTATACTATTTAACACAGTTTTTTACCTTCAAACTAAAAGTAGACCCAAAAAAGAGTACTTTTAAAAACCTGGAGAATTTTTTTAAATCTGGAAAAAATTTGCCAAAAACATTTGGCAACCCTGACTTTAACAGCTACTTGTTTAGTTGTCAAATTTTAATAACTATATTTAAAAACCGTTACTGTTTTTGAATTTATTAAGTGAAAGTATTAAAGTAGTAAAAAAGTTAACAATTTTTAAAGTAGTTTAAACTTTCTTTGGTTTTTGTGTTGTTATAGTACTAAACTAGTCTGAATTTTAAGCCAATTTAGATTTTTAATTTTATAGTACACACTTGCATAATTATTAGTTTTTTTGTTTGTACTAAAAAAAAATTTTAAGTTGTTTTGGAAATCAAAATATTTTTTTGTTTTTGACAAAGACGTTAGTAGTGAATTTTCTAGAAGCATTTTTATAACTATTTTCTTAACCAATTTGCAGTATCTTACTAAAATCATTAAATATTTTTAAGTTTTTTAAATTTCAAACAAAACATTTTGAAAACAGTGTAATAAAGAATTTAATTCTAAAAAGTTAAGTTTTTTTTCTAAGTATCGCATCAATCTTATATATATACTTCATCATTGTAAATTTCACAAAAGAGTTGTTTAACCTATTCTTTTAATTACACATACATTGTATTTGAGGTTTGATTAAACATAGTTATATTTATACTTGCTGACAATTTTAATTGTAAGAACAACTGCTTTTTCTAATTGTTTATAAAATAACAATATGTACAATTTTTGTTCTGGTTAAATATTAAGTTGGTATGTTAGTTTTACAATAAAGCTTTGCTTATATCTATAACATTGTTTTATATATATTTAGAAGAATTTTGATTAAAATTTGTTACAACATTTACCAAAAGTTCTTATATCTGAACTTAAATTTACTAAAATTAAAAAAATAAACAAATACTAGCTCTTCAAATCAGTCTGCTGTTAGTTTAAGTATACCAATATTTTCTTTATTCATCGTGGTGATTAGGGACGACGCCGAGAAAGGAACACAGGAGCAGTTGTTCTTCCTAGAAAAGAAAAAAAATTACTAAATATCAGTTTTATACTTCATGCTTTTAGTCTCCATACTAAATTTGTCTCTTAAGCTATGTATATTTATTTTTCAAAACATTCCGTTTTGAGGGACATAAAAAGTGTATTTTCCAAAAAAAAAACTTTTCAAAGCAAACATTTCATAAAAATTTAGAACAGAAGAAGCTGAAAGAGGTTTACTGCTTCTTGATACCAAAACTATTCTTATTGATTTCTACAAGGAAAACAAAACTAGCTGTTTGTAAAGAAACCATAAAAAATACTTTTCTTACAAAAAAGGCTCCAGTATAAGTAATATAAAAAAAACTTTAATAAACATGAAATAATGTGTAATTTGAATATAATGTTGGGTTCACTATACAGAAAGACTAATTTCTAATTTATTTAAAAAGTGAACGAGTCAAAGCGTGTTTTTGTACCAACTAGTATCGTTGAAAAAAAAATCCCATTTAAAACAAATAAGTATTTTTTTTTAATTGTAATAAATCAAAACACTTCTTTTGTACTTATTTCCAGGGTTCCCACTTCCCTATAAATTTGCAATATTCTAGAAAATCCCTAGAAAAAATTGAAAAGATATGAGTTTCCCTATAAATTCCTAGAAGCTACGTTTTTTGCTTGGTGACAACAGAGCATTTTACTAAAATTTAACTTCTGCCTCAGTATTGAAAAAAAAGTCTTATCTTTCAACAACAAAAAACATCGGCGAAAGTCTGCAGAGCAGAAGCCTGGACTTTCGTTTGCCGTGAGACAAGCTCAAGTACATCATAAACCGTTTGTAGATTGACGACTGCAATTTTTTCGCTTATGACTGACTGATGAGTACTAACAGGGTTCGTGCGCGTCAGGCTAAATCAGTTTTTTTATTTAAAAATTTGAGAATCTCAGTTTTTCTCAGTTCAAATGCTTCAAAATTTTTGATTAAAAAAAACTTAAGAAGTCTTTTTAAGATCAAATTGAGATGTGAATTTATTTCTAAATAATAATTTAGTTATTAAAGACAAAATCAGTCAGTATTTGTAAAAATAAATGCTTAAAACCTTTTGTTGAATCTTTAAAAAATATTCAAGAGTCTTCATTATATTGTTTTGAGTAGATTATATACGTCATAATTATGAAAATTCATAAAAAAATACAGTTTAAATATTACAGTTTTGTTCAACAACTTAGCTGTTTGTTTAAATTTTAATACTCGTGTAAGCGTTTCATTTTAAGTTTTAGTAAAACATGACAATGCACGTCATTTTATTATAAATCTTCTGGTTATAATGTTTTTACTTAAGTGTTTAATTAAATTGATCAATTGTGTTTAGTAATATATATTAAATTTTTTACACTAGTAATAGATTCGATATAACAGTTAATTTAAAACTTATCACTGAATTTGCTATGTTAAGGGGGGAGTCAATCACTTTTTTCACAATTTAGTCTTATTTTATTGAGTTGTAACTAAGCTATGAGTTGTTTTTTGCAGATTTTTAAAGTTCTAAACATTTTTGAGAGAAAGCTAGTTGAAGTCGGAGACTACAATAGTACTAATCAAGACCCCCCAATATCTAAAATGACTTCTTTAGGGGATTTTCCTTACTTTGCGAAAATGTCAGGCTAAATTGGTCCCAGTCAGGCTAAATGAAAAAAAAATTCGCGCACGAACCCTGACTAATAAGGACAAACCGGTCTCAGTCTATCAAAACTTGTGGTCTGATGATCGAATTAGCATGATCAACCTTTTTGTTAGTCTTATCTTTAAAGATTTTTAAAAGAATTGAAGGAAAGTAATTTTAGTTTTATATCAAAAAAGATTTTTAACTAAAGTATAACAAAAAAATATTTGTTATAAATTTAAAACAACTTCCTTGACAATTTATTTTAAACTTGGTCATAAACTTATTTTTCAAAACCTACTTACTACAATTCACTTGTGATATTAAAACAAGAATTTACTAGAAATTTGAAAAAAAAAAAATTATGAAGGAGGAGATAGATTTTAAGAAAATTTCGACAAAAAATAGTTTTTATACTTTAGTATCAGAAACTTTTTATGAAACTATTTATATCTCCATAATTAATTGAAATTTATTGTTTAATAAAAAATATATCATATTTATTAAATGGTGAATTTTTAACATACTAAAACAGTTAAAATTTTGAAATATATTTGAATAATAAAAAAATCTTAAACGCTAATATTTACTTTGTTTTTCATTACTATGTAAAACTAAAACATATGTTAAAAAAAATTATTTCAATGTATTACTGTTTGCAGTTTTTTATACAATATCTAGTTTTAATAAATAAATTATTTCTATGTTTTTACAGTGAAAATTTTTAAAAAAGTAGAAAAATTGTATTTTTTCTATTAGTTTGTTATCATAATTTTTGATTGATCTGAAATCTAATTGAAAAGTTTAAAGTTGTGCAGGTTTAAAAGGTTTTAATAGTTTTATATCATAATAAAATTATAGCTGATCAGAAAAGTTAATAATATTTTCGGTATAACAATTTAGGTTTCATTATTCTAATAAATAAAGGTTTTGCAATCGATTTGATATAATTACTTTAATTAAAAATCTTGTAAAATAGCTAAATATAAAAGTAAAGATAAATGATTTTTATGCAACATACTTTAGCACCCCCTACAAAAAATACTATAAATTGTTTTATTTGTATTTGTTTACTGGGCACATATTTTTCAAATTGCTAGTCAAATGCAAGTTATACTTTCATAGTTCTTCTGTCCTATATTTTAAATCATACACTTTTTTGTCTATGTGATCTAAAATATTTTAACTTTTCAGGAAATATATACAATAAATTTATATGTATTGAAATAAGTGAAATCGTAAAAAACACTTATAATTTTAAGTAAAAACTTAAAAGGATCACAAATTTTCGTTATTTTAAACAAAAACATCTTAAACAATTTTTCTTGCGACTAAGACTTAGTTTTTTTTAAATAAATTTTGTATATAAAAAAGCACACTTTACGATCTTAAAGTCAAAATATTTTTACATTTTATGTTTTGTTAATAGGAATATTTTTTTTTTTATCAATTACGTTCATAATGATTTGTTAGGTTCTTTAAAAAGTTAGAGCTTTTTTACTTATGTTTATAACTATTAGCACGGTTGCCATGAAACCTCGAATCCTGGAAAAATAGGAATTTGACATTTTAGGTTAAAAAATTCGATAAATTTAAAAGAAAAACTGATATTTTGAACAATTTTTATATGTTCAGTGGTAAAATTTTGATCTGACACAAATAACCTATCACATAGATAATTTTCTTTTGTCATCGTCAAAAAAAAATTTATTTAAAAACAACTTTAAAGCAGCTTTAAAGTATCTTTTCAATTGTTTACTATCATTTCTAACCTGCTATCATTTCTAACATGATCATATCTAACCCGATCATTTCTAATCCAATTTAACCCGATCACTTCTAACCTGTTTATATCTAACCCGATCATTTCTAACCTGGTTGTTTTTCATCCGATCAGTACAAGTTTGTTGTTTTTTAGATTTATTTTAATCGGTATTTATTTTGAAAATAAAACTAATCATAACAAAATGTGTCTTATATTAGATATAGTTTACTTTGTCTTAAGCAAAACTTTATGTTTATATAGTTTTAAATTCAACAAATTTTTGATAATCACATTATTTTGACCTGTTATAACTTCAAACTGTTTTCTTTTTTTTTTCTTTTTTTCTTCATGTCAACCTTCTTAAATCAAACTTTATTTTCTGATTAAAAAAGATTTACTAAACTGTTTTATATTTTTCTAAATTTGCTTTGATGATTTCTTAAAGTATTATCTTTTAATTATATTTTAGTATTACATTTTTGTCTTATAGGTAACTCGAATGTTGTTTTAACATAAGTAAATTATCTTGCATAATAAATAGTCTTGAGAGAATAAATAAATAAGTAAATTAGAAAAATTTTACTTTTACAAATGTAATATTCCGATACAAAGGTCTTCTATAATATTATAGTCCAAAACTCTAAAAGCTATGCTCTAAGTCTAACGCAAGCGTAGTACAGTTGTTTACTAATTAATTACTATTTTATAGTCGGTAGGTTTCAACTTTAAGCTTAAAACTTGCACAAGTTGCACAAACCTATTTAGATAATGCAAATTAAAGAAACATTAAACGAACTTTAACACTTTTGGTTCATTTAGTGGAAAATCATAACTTTTAGGTATAACTAATTTAACAGATTAGTTTATTAAATTTAGAAATCCAAGGGTTATCAAATCTTACCTATTTAATCAATATTAATTTATGCTTATATAAATCTAAAATGTTTGAATTACGATTTAAGTTAGTTCTTGAGCTAATACATTTATTTTTCTACAATTACCTTTACTTAATATTTTTTTTACGATCTTTTGTTTGTAGTTGTACTTATTTTAACTAGAAGTATTTTTCTCTATTGATTTTTTTAAAGTTATTTGTTTTAGTTGTTGTTTCATTTGTGCATACATTTATTTAACTCTTTTTAATAAAGTGAATACAAAAAAGAAATATATCGGCATAAGTTTTAGTTTAGTTGTACTTGAAACAAAAAAAGATAATCAAATTATAACAGTTTTCATATACTATATAAACTTAACTGAACATTTTTAAGAAGATTAGTTAGACGAGATTCGATCATTCTTGGACTTGTTATATTAAAAAACAATCTGTTTAAGTGTCATTGGTTAACTTGTTCTAGGTCTAGCTAGAATTTTAGTTATGAAAGCTAGACGGTCAGTCGACATAAAAAAAATTTACGGTTTTTTAAACGATATAACTTTTTTAAAGGTTTTATTTAGAGAAGTTGTGCCTAAAAATTATGATTTTTTAATAAATAAAAAAAAATTTTAAGTTTGCCTAATGTTTATTTCAATTCCATTATCTAAATAGGTCTGTGCAAGTGGTAGAA
Organism: Thalia democratica; assembly: GCF_965202585.1. NCBI lineage: Eukaryota > Metazoa > Chordata > Thaliacea > Salpida > Salpidae > Thalia > Thalia democratica. The sequence continues at coordinate 50,722,904 of NC_139169.1, read as the reverse complement.
AAAAAATTTCTAGATTTTACGCTGAAAGTAGAAGCTAACGATTATAAAGTAGTAATATATTAGTCAACAGCTGTACAACGTTTGCACTAGACTTAAATATTAGCCTCAAGACTGTAATATGAAAATCTTTGTATCTAAATATTACTTTTGATATAAAAAAAAGATATAACTAGAGAAAAATGTTTTACGTTTAACTTTGAAAACATTCTAGCTACATAATTTATAAAAAGATCTAACTTTAACAGAATTATAACAGCTAACTTTAAGAATTCTACAAGGCAGAGTTTTAAAAAGCTTTCAAACAGTTAAGTAAACACGACAAAACATTCTAAAACCAGAGAAAATTTAAGATATTTTTCTTGACTTAAAAGTTTCAACACACAACAATTCTTTTTGTTTTAAAGTATATTTTTTACAAAATTTTACAGCTAAATGATACAGCTTAAACGAATTATTTTCTTTTTTTGAGTTTAGGTTTATTTGGTTGAGAGCACATAGAAAAAGTTGGACATTTTGGCTTCTTTTTAGTCTGCGTAGCATAATTCAAAAAATACATATTACTTTTTAATTTTTTTTTTCAATATACTTCAGTGACTTAACTTCAATAGTCAGTGTTTTTACTTTTATACAAACTTTATATTTTGTGAAATAACGGCCACTTTTGGTTTTTTCTAGTTTTGATCTTTATTTAGTTTCTTTTTACTAAGTCAAACAGAAATAAAGAAAAGCTAAGTTTATTGACGAATATCGACAAAAAAAAGCTATTAAAATATTTTTTTTTTATGTTACAAAAACTAAAAAAATATTTAAAAGATCCCTTTGTGGTTTATAGTTTGCTTAGAATATTCAAAAAACACTTAATTAGCGTTTATTTGTTAATGTATAACAAAGATACTTTATTTGTCAGTGAATTTAGATTAGGATAAAAATTTAAAGCAAGATTACTCTAATTTTATCTTTTTTAGAATAAATGTTGGGTAGCATATGTTATATACTCAAAAAAAAGTCGACTTAATCAGGTTGATATAAAAAAAAAGTCAAAATAAGACAAATGAAATAAGTTGAAATATAACTATCATTAAAAGTATATTTTAAATAGAACAATGTAAACACTAAGTTTTGTTTAAGAGAGTGACATAAATTTTATTAAGATAACAACTTTGTAAAGTTTAGTTTGTTTTTAAACTAAATCCTAAATAAAAAATACAAAAATTATCAATTTTTTACTGACTGAGGTATAATAATCGGGTTAGATATAATCGGGTTAGATACAATCGGGTTAAAATTGATCGGGTTAGAAGTGATCGGGTTAGAAATGATCGGGTTAGAAATGATTGGGTTAGAAGTGATCGGGTCAGAAGTGATCGGGTTAGAAACGATCGGGGTAGAATTGATCGGGTTAGAAACGTTTTGGTTGAAAATAACCGGGTTGGAAGTAATCGGGTTAGAAATGATCAGGTTAAATATGAACGGGTAGAAATAATAGAGTTGGAAATGAACGGGGGTTAGAAATGATCGGCTCCCCTTTTCAATTTTATTTAATTATTTGACACAGTTTTTTACCTTAAACTTAATCTTAAACTAAAAATAGACCCAAAGACGTGTACTTTTAAAAATCTGGAGAAATTTCACCAAAAACCAGTGACAATTTTTTACTAGTGATAAACTTGGTAAACGCTTAGCTTTAAATCGCGATCATTTCATTATCTAAATTATTTCCGACCCTTTTAATATCAATCTTGTCAATCTAACTCTATAAATTTCTAAGACAAAATTGTGATGCTTTGCCATCAGATCAAGACCTAACTGTTTTATTCCAATCCGATCGACACCTACCCCAAAACTTCTAAATCAGTCTCATTATGCTAACCAATTAAATTCAACTCATTTGGCACCTGCATCAATTCTATTTAATTAAAAACTGTACAAAGTTACTCAAATTTTATCAAGATCAGTTTTCTTTCTTGATCAAGTTTTATCTTCATTAATTTAATAACAACTTATTAGTTTTTTTCAGCTTCTTCCTGTTTTACTGATCTTATTAAATAATTATTTTAACCTTCAGGCTTATCAAAGTTTTTTGTTATACCTTTTAAAAATCAACCTAAAATATTATCATAAATATTAAAAGTCTAATAAAAAACGCATATAAGCCAGTACTTTATGAACAAGCAAACATGTGACGAAAGAAGAGAGAAAACAACACCAGCTCGCTTTTTGGTGTAGAGCAGGGATCGTTTATGGGTGCAGAATTATGCGAATTAGTAGGACTTTTTTTTGTAAGACGGGTCAAAAAAATTTTTGGTTTTGAAAGAGTTTGGTTGAACACAGACGATGATCTAGCTGTACTGCCTAATTCTTCTGGCTTTGAAGTTTAAAGGTTAAAAAACAAACGCATGCCTTCTTTACGTCTATGTTATGGTTTACGGGTCACTGTTGGGTCACCAATGATGACAAATGACTACCTGGACGTGAAGCTCAACTTGTATGATCTCTCCTACATACCTTATAAAAAGAAAAACGCAAAAATTATGTATATTAATAAATGTTCTAGCCATTCAAAAAATACTAAAAAACAAATACTAAAAAAAATTAATCAACGCTTAAATAAAAAATCAAGTAAAAAAGAAATCTTTCAAAACATAAAACACGATTACGAATTAATTATGAAAAAATGCGGTTACAATGATATACTTAATTTTGAAACAACGGAGCAAAAAAATAAAACGAACAATACAAATAAAAGAAAACGAAATATAACTTGGTATAATTCCCCATTCAGTACTTCAGTTAAAACAAATGTCGGCAGAGCATTTATAAATCTAATAAAAAAACATTTCAATAAAAATAATCAATTATCAAAAATCTTCAACAGACTTAATATGCTTGTTAGTTAGTCATGTACGGCAAATTTGAAGAGATTAATTAAGTAACATGTTCAAAAAAATTTAAATAAAAGTAATCAAATTTGAAACCAATGTAATTGCGCTGGTGGCTGCAAATATAATTTGAATGGGGCAATTGCCGTTTGGAGAAAATTATTTACAAGGTTAACTCTGACCTTGAAATAAGTTTTACATCGGCTTATGCTCAACTCAGTTCAGATTCTGATATGTTATCCACAAAAAGTATTTTAAAGCTGGTGTATATGAAAATGAGACTGAGCTTTTAAAGTAAGTTTGCGATCTAAAGCGCAAAAACATTGATTTTAGAATAACTTAGAAGGTGTTAAAAAGAGCACAACCTATAGCAGACGGTAATAACCTTGTTTGTAGGCTGTGCTTAAAATAATCAACGGCCGTTGTGTATTCGTTGAAAAATAAGGGTTGCTTTAATAGAGGAAGGTTTTTAATTTTTCGAGTTTTGATATTTGTAATTCACAAAAAATGACCACGTCATTTCAACTACTGGACCACGATATATAATAGTTAATATTTTAAACTAGTATTTACTTAATAATAATTTACCTAGTATAACTTTGAAAGATACTTTAAAAAACTAATGCTAAACCGAATAGTTTTCATAGTTACATCTCAAAATTTAATACTAACACTTAAGTATACAAAACTAAAAAAAGAAATTTTTAAGTATTATCTAAAAACTATTATAACTAATCTTAGTTACCAAGACTTTTTAGTTTGAGTTTCAAACTAATTATTTGCTTTTATTTTAAAACTTATACTAATAGTTAAATTTGATAGCACTTTTCAATTTTTAATTACTGTCTCTAATTTATAACTTATTTGTCTTAAAGTTTCAACTAACAGTTAATAGTGAGTAATAATACATGCCTATTTACAAATTTTAACTAGTTAAAATACTTTTGTTACTCCTTTAAAACTTCTAGTTTGTATTTTGCTATGATAAAAATTTGGCTTATATAACTGTAATATACTAACACTACCATCTAAACGACTTAAAATTTGTTAGTGACTTCTTGTTTTAGAACTAATGAGTCTATTAAGTAATAGTGCAGTCCTCGAGGGCCTATGGTAGGAACTACCTTTAATTGGGGGAAGTCCCCTTTTTTGTGCTAAATGCATATTTTGTTACAATAGCTGATTAATAAACAATTTTTTTGACAAAAAAAGATTTAAAATGTATATAAATTACTAAAAAACTTACACTACAATACATCTAGAATATGCTTAAACATATTAGTAGACATAAGGGACGTAGCTAGCTCAAAAAATTACGAATCTGCAAAAATTAAAACACCTGAAATGACGCGTTATAACGTCCTTGCGGGAACACAACAATTTTTAATATCTGTAATGTATTGAATTTAATATGAAAGTATGCAAGTATAATACTTTAAAAATGAATGGAATGTTGAAGTATGATTGGTAACTGTATAAAAGTTTATAGTTGTTTATTTAACTATAAAAACTATAAAACTATTTATTTTAATGAACTCTAAAAAGCAATTTATTTTGCTTCACACCCTACTATGATTCTTTATGTGTTACCACGTGTGTAAATCCAAAAAACTTTCATTAAAAATAAATATAAGAAAATCACAATTCAACTCAAAAACATTGATTGTTAACTGTACAATTTTCGAAATTTTTGTAAAAAATATTCAAAAGTTTAACAATTAACGTTTAACAATTAACGTACAATTAACAATAGAAACAACATCCAGTAATGCAAATTTTTGTAATATAAAATATCAAAAATATAACAAAACACATTTAACTTTCTTCCTTAAGTTTATTTGAGATCTTACGTAGTAAGTCTTATCAAAAATTTTATCTTACTAAATTAAACTGAATTCAAATTGAAATAAAATTATACCGTAGTTTAAAGTTTTAAAAGACGTAATAATCGAATGGATTTTTATGGGTACTAATATATGGGTAGAATTGCTGCAATGAAATCTACCCATAATTTGATGTGATGTCATTAAAATTATGTGTAGTATTGATATGTTGCTGCAATTAAATGAAAAATAAAATACTGTCTAGGCCTTATGTAAACATTATGGATAGTTTTTATAGTTAAGACTTTATTAAAACAAACAACTTAACTACAAATAAACTAATTGTTTGATTTATATGTACATTTATTTAAATTACATTCTTGTAAACTAACAAAAGTAGTGGCTAGACTTATTAAAAAATTAAAGATAATTATTTTATTTAAGATTTAATAAAGAAAAAAAAACAAACTTGTATACCAATTATTTTATTAATAAGTTTTTTATTAACTTGTATTTAGTAAACCTATAGAAGTAGTGGCTTGGCCTTATATGTACTATTTTATGGGCACTATTTTATAATTTAACAAAATTTATAATTATTAAATTTTAACAAAGTATAATTTAAATAAATGTAAATAAATCAAACAATAAGTTTATTTGTATTTAAGTTGTTTTTTATTTTTTGTTTATAAAATCTTAACTACAAAAACTATCTGTAATATTTATATTAGGCCTATACACTGTTTTATTTTTAATTTAATTGCAGCAACATCTCAATACTACCCATAATTTAGTGAAATCACATCAAATTATGGGCAGAATTGATTGAAGCAATTCTACACATAAAATAGTGCCCATAAAATAGTACACATAAGGCCAAGCCACTACTTCTATAAGTTTACTAAAAATATATTTAAAAAACTTATAAACAAACAATTGATTTAAGTCAATACAAATTTCTTTTAAATTTTTTATTATTAAACCTCAAATAAAAAAATATCTATAATCTTTTAATAAGTCTAGCCACTACTTTTGTTGGTTTACAAAATATAACTTAAATAAATGTACATATAAATTAAACTATTATTTTATTTGTATTTAAGTTGTTTTTTATTTTTTTGTTTTTAAAATCTTAATTACAAAAACTATCTATAATATTTATATGAGGCCTAGACACTGCTTTATTTTACATTTAATTGCAGCAACTTAATTGCAGCAACATCTCAATACTACCTATAATTTAAATGACATCACATTAAATTATTGGCAGAATCAATTGTAGCAATTCTACCCATAAAATAGTGCCCATTAAATAGTACCTATAAAAAGACCGACTTAAAAACTAACTGAATGCTTATACGGTAGAACTTTGCTGTACTACGTCATTTTATATTTTAAAACTTTAAACTACAGTATAGTTTAATTTCAATTCCTCAATCCAAAAGATAATTCCTCAATCTAAAGTCAAAAATAGCTATATGATTTCATATGGTATTGAAACTCGCAAGGGGAATGCCCCAGAGTGGTGGCCCCATTAGTGGACATGCTAAACTGCGGTGAAGGTTTTTTAGAAGGTAGCTTCGCTACATATAGACTGGAGGGGGGTTTATAACTAGGGTCCATCTTAGATATAGCTTTGAGTCTAAAATAAGTTCAACTAATAAATATAGTCAAGACAAGCAGCAATGTTAAATGAGGAATTTATTTAGCTATAAAATCAATACAAATAAATAGAAATCAAACAGTTGGCAAATTAATCAAATATAAAACTTAGTAGTGTAATAATTCAAATTAACATAAGCTCAAATTAATTTGTATATAACAGCAGTCAAAAATGTTATTTTAGTTCAAACTGGAAACAAACTGCTGGGTTCCAATTCAACTACTCAGAGCGAAATAAACAATTTATGTTCTAATAAGCAGTAAGTTTAAATAAAAAATCAGCTATAAATGAACTGCTCTAACTACTCAAAGTTAAGTGTACAACCTTTGTTCCAATAAACAGTAAATTCAAATACAAATTAGTTATAAAATGAACTGATTCAGCTACTTTACGCCAAATATACAACTTGTGTTCCAATAAGCAGTAACTTCAAATACAATTTAACTATAAAATGAACTGCTTCAACTACTCAGGGCCAAACATACAACCTGTGGTCCAATAAGCAGTGAATTTACTGCACACCAGTTATAAAAACTATTTTATCTAACTAAAATTACATCAGCAATAATGCATCTTTAAATTAATTTCAAGTGAATTGCAATAAGCAAGTTTGTCGATTAATGATTGGACGTTCAGTTTAATTTTGATATTCAAGAAACTACTTATTATCAGGGATGCATTGCAAATGCATTACAATATCAAAAGCTTGTTCACTAATATTCCAGTAGTGGAGGTTATTGAAATTTGCTTAAAGGTATTGTATCAATCAGATTCAAAACACCCTCAGATGCCAGAATTCGTGTACAAAGAAATGTTTTACATGGCTGTTTTGAGGGTTGAGTTTAGTTTTGATGGTAAAATGTACAAACATATAGACGGGGTTGTAATGGGTTCACCTTTGGGTCATAACTTGGCCAATATTTATTTTGGCTACTTAGAAACTGAGTTGTTTTTGAACTAGAAAATTCCTCTTGTGTTTCTTCGATACGTAGATAATTCTTTTGTTATGTTTGAAAATAAACAAGAAAGTTCTAGTTTTCTAAATTACCTAAATAATCTTAACAAAAACCTTAAGTTTACAAAAGAAGGAGAACACAACAACTCTTTAAACTTAATTGATGTTTGTGTCCAACGATCAGTTGATGGGGAACTTTTAACTAAAATCCATCGTAAATTAAATTCAGAGTCATTATATATTCCGTGGGCATCTTTTGGTCCAGTCAAGCAGAACTTAGGAGTTTTAGCAGGTATGGTGAAGCGTTTCACCAGACTTTGTTCTCCTTGCTATCATGAAGGCGAGTTAAAAACACTTCAAAATACTTTCCATTCCCTTGGTTATCTAGGTCACTTAATTTCGAAAGTTATAACAAGAGCAAGAAGTTTAACAGCTTTAAAAATTGTTGGCTATCAGAACTTCTGAGTTAGAAGTGTCCAGTGTCCTTAAAACTTCCGTACCTTGGAAATATTTCTGAGAGGTTTTCTAAGAAAATTTATAGAGAAATAAACCAGGTTTTCGGCTCTGTTCGTTTAAAAGCAATTTTGTATACTGATCGACCTCTAAGTGGAATTTAAAAAGATGTTTGATGAACGAAGTTTTGCGCGGAATAAAACTTTTGAAAATGAAAGAAAAATAACACTTTCTATAAATTTAATTGTTACAGTGGTAGTGCTAGTGACTACGTGGAAAAAACATCTCAAAAGTTTCACGTAAGAATCGATCAGCATGTTCCGAAAATCTTTATAAGCTGGTTTGATGGTCGTTTGGAAAACCCTACAAAAAAATACTTCTCTGCGGTTGGACAATCATGAGTATATAAAAGTTATAAAGAGGAGAACTTTTCAGTTTTAACTGTTTAAAATATAGATTTAATTGTTTGCTAACAAAAAATCCTAGTGAAACAAGTTCACTGGAATATAATTAAAAACAAATTATACAGTAATCTTACTTTATTGTACTAATATATGTTTCTTCAACTGGGTTCTGTAAAAAAATAATTACCAAAATGTAAGAGTAGAAGCATAGAATAAAGTAGGTGTATACATGTTTTCATTAAAATTAAAATGAATAATTTCTACAGATTTTTACAGATTAAAAGCTAATAATAGGTAAAATACTAAATGCTAAATCCGACTGTTATAAAACTATATAATATTTTTAAATATTAAGTCTAAATTAAGTAAAGTACACTTAAGTACACAACAAAACCGCAAATCATAATATAAACAAACCACTTACTTTAATGGAAAGAATAACTGATTCAAATTTATTTTACCGTTGTCAATGACTGAACAAAACACATCCAATATTTACGTCACAATATATATGAAGATTAAGACAGCTATTTAATTTGTATTGTAAAGTTAGTTAATTTAGTCATATGTTTGGGAAAGCAGTAAGCGCTTTAATATGAAAAGTAGTATGTAATCTATTTTGAATGAAAATGAAACAACAACCATTAATTAGCGATTCAATAAAATTTAACAACGGTAAAGACAATAAAAGTCACAGGAACTTGATATAACGTATGTTTTATATATTAAATGTTTGTAATGATTAAATCTAAAATTATAACAAAATCAAAATTAGATACAATTAGGAAGCAGATTTAGTTTAAATGTAAAAATTAAAAATGTAGAAATTAAAATTAAAGGAAACAAAGCACAAAATATAAAAATAAAAAACTTGTTATTAAGCTTACAAAGCACTGACCGATAATTAAGTTACAGCGACATACATAAAATCACAAGGACTTAAATTATATATTTATTGTATATAATAGTTATTAAAATAATTGATTGTTGTTTTGTAAAGTAGTCAGTCAGGTGTTTAAATTAAAGATCCTGTACAGATATTTTAAATATTTAGTAATTAAATTGTGTTAAATATGAAAGTTAAAATGTAAAACATAAAACAACAAGGTGGTCGTATGCTAAGTATAAACCTGCAGTAAAAAACCTCTAACTCTATTGGGCGTAGTAGGTAAAAAAGCACGGTTTATCTGTGATTTGAATACAGGCTTCCAATTCAACTTGGAACTTAACACATAAAGATGTGAAGAATTATAATCGAAGGGTAAAGTGAATATATTAAATGTCGGAGAATTGAAAGTGACATGTGTGAAATAAATATATAAATAATAAATTGATAAAACTATATTTTACTTAGGATATATAATTATATTAATAAATATTAAGTGAATGTGTGTGTTTATGTGATAGATGAACGAAAAATATGGGAGGTAAGAAAGCACCAAGGTGTTATTTGAAGAAGAACCGTCGGTTGTGTACACAGTTGTTTGAAATATCACGTCTTTTATTTATTAGTTGTTTACTATCTTCTGCTAAAATTGCCATTCGTTCAAGGTTTCATATTTGGTAGATCTTGCTCGCGCTACTGATGTTATTGTTGGCGTGGTGAAGGATGCTCCATTCCATTTCTGGTTTGCTTCCATACCTATCAAAATACTGCCAAACGAAATCTGACAATATTTTGCTATTCTTTTTATTTACATGCTTAAAAGTATACTTATGCCAGGTGTACCTATCTTTAAAATGACCTCCTGTCGAACCAAAATACACTATCTTTATTTTAAAGATAGGTACACTGGGCATAAGTATACTTTTAAGCATGTAAATAAAAAGAAGCTTTGTAAGCTTAATAACAAGTTTTTTACTTTTTTATATTTTTGTGCTTTGTTTCCTTAAATTTTAAATTTCTACATTTTTAATTTCTACATTTAAACTAAACCTGCTTCCTAATTGTTTCTAACTTTGATTTTGTTATAATTTTAGATTTAATCTTTACAAACATTTAATATATAAAACACACGTTATATCAAGTTTCTGTGACTTTTATTGTCCTTACCGTTGTTAAATTTTATTGATTCGCTAATTAATGGTTGTTGTTTCATTTTCATTCAAAATAGATTACATACTACTTTTCATATTAAAGCGCTTTACTGCTTTCCCAAACATAAAGACTAAATTAACTAAATTTACAACACAAATTAAATAGCTGTCTTAATCTTCATATATATTGTGACGTAATTATTGAATGTATTTTGTTCAGTCATTGACAACGGTAAAATAAATTTGAATCAGTTTTTCTTTCCATTAAAGTAAGTGGTTTGTTTATATTATGATTTGTTGTTTTGTTGTGTATTTTAGTTTACTTTACTTAATTTAAACTTAATATTTAAAAATATTATATAGTTTTATAACAGCCGGATCTAACATTAAGTATTTTGCCTATTACTGGCTTCTAACCTGTAAAAATCTGTAGAAATTATTTTACTTTAATTTTAATGAAAACATGTATACACCTACTTTATTTTGTGCTTCTATTCTTACATTTCGGTAATTATTTTTTTACAGAACCCAGTTGAAGTGTGTTAATTCGTAAACAAACAAAAACATATGTAGGTACAATAAAGGAAGATTACTGTATAGTTTCTTTTCAGTTTTAGTAAGAGCGAGAACTCTTTTCAGCTATATATTCTAGGAGCCTTATGCATTCAACCTTTAAGGCCCAGTTTATGTAAGCAGAAAAAATTGTATACCAAACTCGATTTTTTAAATCCTTATATCAAATAATTTTAAAATGATTGGTATCTCAATTTTTTTTTTAAGTGTTGTTTTATTTTCATTTTTTATCGCTGGTTTAAATTAGTTTGATCTTAAACTAACAAGTTTTATTAGTACAGTAACCTCTCGGATCTTTACGCACTCGTGACGTTACGCACTCTCGTTTAGTTACGCATTTCAGAATTCTATAAAATTCAGAAAACAAAAATTTACTTTTTTTTTTTAATATTGCACAAATACGTTTAATGTATATTTTTAAATTAAAATACGTTTTTGAATGCTAACACACCTCTCTATATCTTTAGACTTTGTAAGTTTATGTTCCTTGACTAATTGATAAACATTTAGTTAAACCTCAGTATATCAGAAATTTTGTTAACAATAAGAGATTAAATCAAAATTCTGAAATAAACATGACAGTGTTTAATAATGAAAGTATAATGAAATAATTAGAGTTTAAAACACAAAGAAATAATACAGCAGTGTTGCCCTATATATTAATAATTACCATTTTATAATTGTAAAGAAATTCTTAATTATAAATTTAATTTGCTAAGTAGAATAGAATATAAATGTTACATAAAAATAAAGATTAAGATAATTTCTACTTATTATTAAAATAGTAAAATAATTTCTACTCGTATTATTACTATTTTAGAGAAATTCAAACCCTTTTTTTAATATATGTATAGTTCGATCTGTTGTTTTCATATTTGTAAATGAAAGTGCCCAGTCTACTTTTAACTAGAAGCAATATTAAAAAACACCCATTATAGTGAGTATATTTGGTACCTCTCGTTTCTTTACGATCTCTCATATCTTTACGCACTTTTTCTGTGGACACAATGTGCGTAAATAAGCGAGAGGTTACTGTACAGCAAAGTTTTTTAGTATTAGCATTTAATAACTTTTACACTTGATTATTACGTCATTTCATATCTTAAAACTTTAAGCTACAGTGTAGTTTTATTACAATTCCAATTCATTTTGTTAAACAACTAGAATGCTCAAAAAAGTATAACGATAGTATGTTTTCCATCGTTTGTAAAGGACGTAATATGTATCATTTAAAGTTTTAAAATCTATATTTATAAAAACTAATAAGCCAAGTTTATGCAAACAAAAATTTGTTTATATTTCTAATTTGTTTAAATTATTGTAAACTCGCTACTAAGTTTTGTTTTTGTTGTTTAATTTTATTTTCAAAGAATTTTTAAATTGTTTCTTTCCTCTTAATAAAATTGCTATTAATGCTTTCAATTTCTAGGACTTTACCTTTATACTTTAAATTTTGTTAAATAAGTTTTTTTTTTCTTACGCCGTATTAAACCTTTTTAAAGCTGATGTCAATGTAAAATTATAATGAATTTTTTAGAAATTGTCTTAACTCTATAGTTTGTTTAGTATATGATGATTTAGTCTTGTGTTTTAAAGTTTTTCAATAATAGTTTTAAAATTACTTTTGGGTTAAAATCTCTAGTTGTCTCTGATTTGTAAATAAAAGTACACTTATTTACAAATTAATTATTTAGGAGCACTGCGAAGTTTAAATTTGGAATAAGAATTATGATGTTTGCTTAACGACCAATTTTAAATACAAATGCAGTGTTTTGTTGTATGAACGGCAGTTTTACAGATGAACTCTAGTTTATTTTAGTTTATCAACAACCTGCTACTTTGAACTGGTTTTGGAATTTTCAGTTAAGCGAGTAAACTTTGTGGCTTTTATTTAAAAGAAGTACCAAATTATTAAGCCATTTTCTTTAACATTTTATACAATTTTATTTATTTTAATAGGTGTTTTTAAGTAACATATTTTATTGAATATTTTATATTAAACTTTTTTGTTGTAAGTTGTTGTAACACTTCAGTAGTGTTTTTTTAAGTCGAAAGCGGGTCTTTCTTTCTTTTCTCTCAAACCATTCAAACCACTTAAATTCAGTAACGCGCTTGTTTTGGAGAGTTAGTTTTTAGTGTGTTAGTGATAGCACGTCTTTTCCTTGAAAAGTGTTGTGTTCGCATCGTACACTTGTACGATGTCGACTGTTTTATATGAACTTTTGAATTGGAGTAGTTTATTTGTACAGTTTGTTATATTGTATTTGTTATCGCATTTTCTATTCATCGTAATACAGCTTTTTGTTTCTAAGACTTGTCTTCTTTATATACTATTAGTTTAAGCATTCTAACAATCTAACTACTTAATTAGGGTAATCTTAAATGATAGTCTAAGACTAAGTTAATTCGCCTTTCATAAATTGACTTAGTTAAATAACTTAGCTAAGTCAATTCTAAACATTTAAGTAACCGTCACCGATATTGTTATAACGCGTAAAGTCAGTTAATATCCAGGTTCGCGTAATATAAGTAACAACTTTACATCGGTCGATCGACAAATGGTAACCCTGGATATTTGAGTACGCACCTTAATTAAGTCCGTAATCTTCTTCTTTTTTAATTTTTACGTTTTGTAGATGGTGACCCAAAATTAGTTTAAAGTTTTATTAAGTTCTTTAAACATGTCTACTAGTATTGTGGACATAGACTATTCTAGGCCTAGTAGCGGCAAACTTGTTAGGAACTGGAATGAACTTAAATGAAATAAGTATAAGTTATTAACTTCTGATTTTTCCGCGTATCGTCCTCCCGAACCAGTAGCCTACAGAAAACTTACTTGTAATCACAACCAGTTTAACGTCTTAGAAAGAGACCCATTGTATTGGTTACTACAAAGTCTAGATACTAACATCTATCAACTTGTATTATGGGAAGAGTGCGTAGCTGACCGATTAATGTTAATCGAACGCGGTCGGGATCCGGTCTACATAACAAACCATATAGCTCACCAATGGGGTGGATATAGACGCACCGAAGTAGTCGAGTCAGAACTCAATAGTCTCAAAACGATTATAACAGCCTGTATCGAAGTCAGAAATTTTAACCTGAAAATTGATTTGTTAAGAGCTGAGATTAGCAAAAGACAAAGTAGGCGCGATATACTCGAAAAAACGCAGTACCAGAAAATTATATGGTTCGAGTATCAAGGATTTAGCAATACACAGTACCACGCCATAGTAACTCAAACCTTTAGGGAGCTAGAATTTATAGAATTTGTTTTGAAATTCCTTCCTTCATTAAGTCTTATCGAAGAATTCTCGCATATAGAATCCGTAATTACCACATTCGAAAATTTTTGTAGGTACAACGGTATCGACGAATTATACTAAGGTGATAGAATAAAATTTGTCTTATTTTCTAATATATTACATTCAAATGAGATGTGCTCATTTTTCAGTACATCTACAATTAATCACAGAAATCTCGCTAACTTATTGTTATTTTTACGTAACACCGACAAAAGAATTCGTGAGAAACTTAAGCGCAAATCTTTGCAAGAATTACGCGAATTAGAAGCCGAATTAGCCGAACTCAATCGCAGAATAGTTGCTAGAGAATCAAAACGCAATCGCGCTGTCGCCATACCGAATTATGACGTCACGAGTACAGCATCACGTAATGTAACAAAAATACCTGATGAGAACCAACGTTCTGAGCAACCACGGCAAGCATCACCAGGGCCAGAGTCTACGACTAGCGCCAACGATCCGAGCCGTCCTAACGGTCAGCGCCACCGAAGCCAGCACCTATGCTACCAGCGCCAACGATCAGAGCCATCTTAGTCAGCACCACAACGGGCAGTCCCAACGGTCAGCACAACCGCAGCCAGCACTAGAACAATTAGAGCCAACGGCCGGTTCAGAAATGTCTTCCGTCAAGCCGAAAAACGCATGGGAATTATCTTCGTCTACGACCGGAAGCACAGCTGCGACTACAAACACTTTTTCCGGCATTAATTCGTCCAGAAAAGAAACAAACTCACGAAAGTTTCCTTTTTCTCTAAACAAAAGCACAGCAGCGACTACAAACACTTCTTCCAGCATTAGTTCGCCAAGCAAAGAAGCAAACTCACGAAAGTTGCCCTTTTCTCTAAACCAGGGGTCAGCAAACTGCGGCCCGCGAAGGGTAAATCTGCGGCCCGCGAGCATGTTAATGTGGCCCGCTGAGCAAAAATCTATTTTAAGTCAAGTTTGTTTAATAAATTTAGTTTTAAGTTCTTGTATGACATTTTAAAACAATTAAAAGACTTTAATGATTTAACTTAAAAATATGAAAAAGACAGATTAGCATTCTCCCAGGTTTTTTTTTAATTTCATAATAACTTTCTTCTTACAACAGCAAATTATTTTCTGAAAAAGTAGTGTAAAAGGTGCTTTGAATTAGTAAGATAGTTATATAATACCTATTTGGTATAAACTACATTCGAATGTTTTCCGTTTTGTACAAAAGTAATGCATAGTAATTAACTAAAATGTCATTGTTTTAAAGTTTAGTTTTTTTACTAGTTTTTTATACCTAAGTTTCTTTTACAGATGTTTTATTTCTAGATGTTATATTCTAGTTTATACAAAAAAAAAATTAAGTGATATAATAATAATAATAATAATAATAATAATAATAATAATAATAATAATAATAATAATAATAATAATAATAATAATAATAATAATAATAATAATAATAATAATAATAATAATAATAATAATAATAATAATAATAATAATAATAATAATAATATGATGATAATAATAACAATAAGTTCAAGAAATATATGATAAAAAAATAAACTACATATCTATTTTGCTAATATTACAAAAAAAAAAAAATAATTTTACAAAACAAATATATGATAAAACAATAAACTACATATCTATTTTGCTAATATTACAAAAAAAATAATAATAATTCACAAAACAAATATAAGATACAGACTTATTTATTTTTTAAATAATTTGATTACAACAACTTTAATGTCGTTTTAAATGTTCTTTTGTGGTTGTTTAAGCCTGAATATTCATTTAATGTAATTTTTTTTAATAAATATGCTCAACTTACCTTTTTTAACTATTTTTCTAATTTATGTGATAAAAACCTCTATTTAGGACTTAGTTTTAAAAGTTTTTTTCTATTTGTTTTTTCCAAAAAAGTTTTTACTTTGTAAGATTATATTTTTTATAACTGCTTACCAAACCATTTTAAATTGTTTATTGTCATAGGAAATTATATTACCTATACAAACTGTTACGAAGTTTAACTGCCGAACGGATTATGAAACTATCTGAGTTGTTATATATGTTGTCAATAAGGATTGTAGATAGAAATTTTTATCAAAGTTATCTTCTTTATTAAATACAGCAATTGACTTTTTTTTCAAAAAAAATTTGTTTAAAATAACTTTAAAGACGCTTTAATTGTGTTTTTATTTCTGTTAAAAAGTTTATTTGTTGTAAGTTTATATATTATACCTGCTTAAAATACATTTTCATTATTTTATTTAATTTTTGTGCTAAAAACCTCTACATAAGATGTTTTATAAACGTTTATATGTTTTTTGTTACTAAAAAGTAAGTTAATTTATATTTTTATTAAAACTGTTAACTTACCATTAAAACTGTCTGTCTAATTTATGTACAAAAAATATTTTTTAAAGTTTTGGATGCTACAACTTAGTTTTCGTGTCTATTAAACCTTAAAAGTACATTTATTCCCATATTCTTTATATAAGTTGCCTATAAAGCCATGCCTCGACCAATTACTAGTGTTAATTATGTACAAAAGGGTTCTACTAAGGACGTTTAAACGGTTTTTCGTGTTTATTTTAACTGAAAGACTAATTATTGAAAACATTTAATTAAAACTTTTAAAATTATTACATTTAACTACTAAAAATAAGTTCTAGTTATTAAGTTTAACCAGATTTTTTTTTAAATATAAATTTTGTTAATGTCATTTTTTAGTTAAAATTGATCAAATTCAAACCTTTTAATCTATAAATTTGTTTTATTACGTTTCAACAGTTTCTTTTTAGTTTTAAGAGAAAAAGTATATTGGTTTACCAGTTTTAACCAAATTTATACCTTAAACTCTAAATTCTTTTCTATATACAATTTATTATTGTACTGTAAGTAAATGCTACTTTTTATTAGTTTATATTTAAAATAGATACAATTAATAAATTAATTTATGTTAAAAATATGCCTTTATATAAGTTGATTTATTTTTTTATGTATTATCTTAATTTATGCTTTTATTATAATATATTTTAAATCAATTATTTTATGTTACGTTAAATGTACTAAAATTACAAAAGTCTCTTACTTAAAATCTTTTAATATTATTATAAGTTTTATTTAACAACATTCATTTTACTTTAATATTTCATTTGTATATAAATTAATTTTTGAATAGATAACGTTGATTTTTACATGTAGTTGTGAAATAAAAAAATATTTATTTAGGTATTTTAACCTAAAAAACAACACAACTAATTTGTATAAATAGTGAAAGTAAGATAAAGCACAGTGTAAAAATACAGTAAAAAACATTTAAAAATATGCTTGTTTAAAACTGATATTTAAATTTAATTTGTCCAACTCGCATTGGTTTCATCGGTATTTAACTATTTACGATAATGAACTTTCATGTTAGGTAACAGTTAGCTTTTTTTAAACGTTGAATACTCTCTTGAAAAAAGCTATCTTTCGTGCTAAGTAGAGTGAAGGATTTGATGGCTAAATGCGAAGCCACCCCTGATTCTCTTAAGCGTTAAAACAACTGAGTATTATTGAATTTTATTGAACAACCTTGTCCTAAAGTATGACTTGCTTTGTGAAAAAAAAATTAAAAAATTAATCAATTAATACTAAATTTTAGCAACAACTCCATCTTAATGGTCTACTTGTGTTTTGAAAACCTCTTTTATATCAAAAATTAACAAAAGTTTTGGAATTATATGACATGTTTCATAATTTTCAAACATAAAAAAATCCTTTGACAAATGTGAACAGAAACACATTGAAAAAAATCTTAGAAAATTTATTAGTTTGTTTCATAATTATAAATAGATATTCATTTTTATAAGTATTCAATTTTTTTTGTTTTATTTTGTTAAAGTATTCATGCAGTTTGACCCATGATATATGTGTCAAATAAATTAAAAACGTTTTATTTAAAATTATTTAAAGTTAAGCCGCAAAAAGGATATAAAAACAAAAGTAGTCAAAAGAATAAAGTTGTGATTAGATAGGACACGTTCAAAATCCACCCAGTCAAATTCGAGAATCGCTTACCGATCGAGGGTAAGGCTTATCATCGATAGTGAATAATAAATAAAATAAATACAAAAAATTTGGTTGATTTTGATAGTATACCGTTTAGATTTATTTTTAGGTAAATTAGTTTTGTAAAATTTTACTTGTATTTTAGCAGAGGAATTAAAAATATATAACTGTTAAATATAAAATAGTAACTTTCACTAGTGTTTCAAAATGCCTTATTTACTTAATTTTATAAAAATGAATTTTCTGCCCTTAGAGTAATACTACTTTATTAAAACCATTTTAGTTTGGTTTTAACGAGTGATTGAAATTTATAAAGATCGGGGTTGTTACACGCTCAGCAGGGCGGCCTTCTAAACTAAAATTCTTAAATAACTTGAAATTAAAAACTTTAGGCAAAAATATTTTTTGAATCACCTTCATTTTAAATATTTTATACATGTAAAAAATAAAATCTAGATCAGATGAGAACAGTAACTTTAACACATAAGTATATATATCAGTTAGAATTTTTTTTCTGTAGGAAAACAATTAAAGTACCTTGACATTAATTTTTATTAACTCTAAAAAAATAATTTTAAAGATTAAATTCAATTTTTAACTTGACAAAAAGAACTTGTGCTTTAAAAAAACCCTAAAATTAATCAGAAAACCCAGAAAAGTTGTTCAATTACTATATCTAAAACAATATAGTCCTCAATAGTAAACAAAAAATATGAAGCATAAAGTTTATTTTCGGATGCAAATAAAGAACGAAATAAAAATCAAGGGCAATGTATTTATTTTTAATTGATAAAAACATCTAAAAAACTGAAAAACAAACTGATTCAAAGATATTTTAGTTCAACTTGTTAACTTAAAATGTATAACTAGTTACAAAAAGAAAAGCAGTATAAAATTTCAAGTGCATTGCAAAAAGTTTTTAGGAGTATCTACTTTTTTGTAGTATTTTAAGAGTGTCTATTAAAATGATTAGATTTAAGCAAACTTAACGATTTCGCTTAAAACTTACACAGTTTTTATAATCTTATGCGTTATTATTACTTTTTATGGGATTTTTACATTTTAAATGTTTAAAAGAAAAAGTTTATCACTACGATTATCGATTTTAAACGTATTTTTTATTCAAAAATATATTTACATGTCAAAAAATGAAATTCAATATTTATTTTTTAAGTTTTAGGTTTCTCACTTGAATTTTTAAGATAAGCTTAGCAAAATTTTGTAAAATAAATGTTATGCGCTAGAAGGTCTATATTTCATTTTAACAACTTTTTTGTCTAAATTTATTTTAATTATTTTTAAATGATAAACTTTATATATTTATATATATCAATATATTTACCATTACAAACGATAATTTAATGTATTTAATTAATAATCTGGTATGCATAAGACTTTTCATTTTAACCGTGAACAGATATTTAATAATTAGAGAACAATATACTTATCTACAATTCATCTTTATCTTTTACTAACTTTTAGTAGCAGTTTGTTAGTTGATGTCATTGTACATTGTTTATCATAAATTTAACATATACTTTGATAAAATAAATTTTGCTTTTGATTTTTTTGAATGAAAACTTAAAATAGTTTATAGTGTCTAAAAAAAATCATTTGCTATAAACGATGTTAAACTAAATGCAAGAGGATCATTTTAAAGGATTACAAAAGGTTTTGTGAAAATTTTTTTACGGGTTTTCTGAATTTCTTCAAGGTTTTTTAAAGTAAAAGCTTTTTATTTTATAATCTTTTAGTAAAAACTTACGTTTAAGGTAAAAAAACTTCATTCTTTTAAGCTCGAAATTTATAGTACTTGAATTTTAAGTAAAAATTGGTTAGTACCACTATTAAAAAACTTAATTTTTTTGTGGTTTTTGGACTCAGCAATAATATTTCTTTAAAAAAGCTTGATATTTTAATAAAAAATATATTTTTAAAATGGTAAAAAGAATTTAATATCATAAGAGTATAAGTTTATATACGCTTAAACGAGTACTATACAAAATCTATTAACAAAATTTACAGCTTTTTAATGAAAATTAGGTATTGAAATTAATAAACTTTCATGTGTAAGATTTTTATTGGGAATTTCGAGGAGTTGTTTGGTCACCAGCTAAAGTGTAAGCTTCATCCAGTTCACTTACGCAGCTGTTTTATAGTTTTTGATAATATAATTAACAAAATAAAGATAAATTTTTCTATAACTAAAGAAAAGTAATGTTATTACGTTTTAATAAAAAATAACTAAAAGAATGTAGAAATAAAATATTTAGAGATTAAAAGGAGTTTTATTTAAAATTATCAAATCAATTAGATTTATTAACAAAATTAAGTCTGTGCAAAGAAATTTTACCCGTTTTATATGTAGTCAATGTAACATATTCAATGCATTATATAATGATAGATTGGTTTAACTTGGTTTGAAATCTCTAGGATATAGAAGATGGGAATTTATTCTATTTACGCGTTAAAAAATTATTAATGGCAAGTATTAGGTTTTTTTAGTCAATTTTTCAGTTTTTCCCAGAGCTCGCTGCCTTGTGCCCCCACTTCAAATCGTGCTATTTTTAACTTAACCTTATTTTATTTATTGTTAGTTTATGTTTTTAAATCGCCCTTTTAATTTAACTTGCCTATTTTATTTATAAACTTTTTAATTTCGTCGTGAATGCTTAACTTACTTGTATTTTAGTTAAATTTTAGATCTTAAACTACTAATACTTATTAATACTAATAAATACTTTTCAAAGTATCACTACTCACCCCTAATAACCTTCCTATCTCTCTATATATAAAGTGCTTTAGATTGTCGTTTTATTATTGTACCTGAAGAGCTGTTTAGTAACCTCGGTAGTACCAATAAACGTCTGTTCAGACCGTATTGTTATTTTATAATCACTCACGTTTGTTCGAGTACTTTACTATTATCTAGCTAGATACTTTTATAGTCTATTAAACTTATTGTTTATAATCTAGAGTACACATAGTTTATATTCTATTTTAAGAAGATTTTTTATTTAAGCAATGACGAGGTTTTTGACCGAAACTTAGTTTGCATAGTAAAGTCTTGAAGAATAAATACATTATTTCTCCTCTAGTAGCTGAGATATCTTTATTTGTTTTCAAAAAATTAAAACATATAATATAATGTTTATTATAACAATTTAGTGTGCACCAGGGACGTAGCTAGCTCAAAATAGTTACGAATCTGCAAAAATCAAAACATCTGAAACAACGCGTGATAACGTCCTAGCGGGAACACAGCAATTTAAACTACCTCTAATGTTAATAAATTTAGGATTAAAAAGTGGAATGTTGAAGTACGAGTAATAACTGTATACAAGGCAATTTATTTTGCTCCACACCCCTATGACTCTTTATGTCATGCCACTTGTGTAAACCCAGAAAACATTCATTAAAAATAAGTATTAAAAAAAATCACAATTTAACTCAAAAATTTATATTGTTTTCAAAGTCAAACAATTTTTGTAACATAAAATTGTAAGATTTTGATTTTTGAAGCCACAGCTTCCATTAGAATCAACTTTGCAATGCAGCTTTTTGACAAATTAAAGCTTTCACGCGCTAAATGTTACAATTTGGATGTATTTAACTTGTTTAATTTTTACGACACTAAAATTGCTAGAGTACATATATGTCAAAATTATCTCTCAGGAGTGCATAACCAAGTATAATTGAATACTAAAAGCTAAGAAAGCAGAGTCTTTTCAAGCTGAAATAAAAGCAAGTTTTTCGCACATAAGTATACGTTTCTGCAGAAACGTACAAAGCTACGTCCCTGGTGTGCACAGCTTTTTAAAAGGTTGAAGACCACTGAAATAGACAATGATCGCAAACAACAAACTCTGCAAAACACAATGGCAGTTTTTTCATACTAATATGATTACTAGTTAACACGAAAATGTAAGCATAATTAGTAGAAAAGTATAACCATATTCACTGCTATTGAGTATTAACTTTATTTATTTTTAGCTAGCTAGGGTTTGATCAAAAGCCATCGGTAGACTGAGACTGGTTTCGTCCTTATTTGGACTCTCCAGTCTGACATAATTGAAAAACTTGCAGAAATAGATCTCCAAACATTGCAGATTATTATTATAAGACATGAAGCAACCGTTTGCTGGTGTTGATCGAGTTCGTCAGCATTGTCTTTAATACGTTATATGTGAGGCAAGACAACTGGTAAGCAAGTATCGGTAGGATTTTCTATAAGTAGAATTGCTGCAATCAATTCTGCCCATTATTTGATGTGATGTCATTAAAATTATGGGTAGTATCTAGATGTTGCTGCAATTAAGTTGCTGCAATTAAATGAAAAATAAAATACTGTCTAGGCTTTATATAAATATTATGGATAGTTTTTTTATTTTAAAATTTATAAACAAACAAATAAAAAATAACTTGAATACACATAAACCAATAGTTTGAGTTATTTTTAAATTTATTTAAACTATATTTTGTAAACTAACAGAAGTAATGGCTAAACTTATTGAAAGATTATGGATAGTTTTTTTATATAATATTTAATCAAGAAAAAAAAATTGAATACACTTAAACCAATTGTTTGATTTAAAAGTATATTTATGTAATTTATATTTTTTATACTAACAGAAGTAATGGTTTGCATATTATAAATCTTTTGGATACTTTTTTTATTTAAGATTTTATAAACAAAACAAAAAAATTAAAGTTGAACACACATAAAACAATTGTTTAATTTATAGTTGTATAAAAGTAATTTATATTTATAAAACTCATAGAAGTAGTGGTTTGGCCTTATGTGTACTATTTTATGGGCACTATTTTATGTGTAAAATTGCTTCAACCAATTTTGCCCATAATTTGTTCTAGCCAATACTTCTGTTAGTTTACAAAATATAATTTAAATAAATGTCCAAATAAATCAAACTATTGGTCTATGTGTATTCAAGTTATTTTTTATTTGTTTGTTTATAAATTTTAAAATAAAAAAACTATCCATAATATTTATATAAGGCCTAGACAGTACTTTATTTTTTTATTTAGTTGCAGCAACATCTAAATACTAGCCATAATTTAAATGAAATCACATCAAATAATAGGCACAATTGATTGAAGCAATTCTACACATAAACTAGTGCCCATAAAATAGTACACATAAGGCCAAACCACTACTTCTATGAGTTTACTAAATATAAAATACAAACGTACAAATATAAATCAAACAATTGGTTTATGTGTGTTCAGTTTTAACTTTTTTATTTTGTTTATAAAATCTTAAATGAAAAAATTATTCAAAATATTTGTAATATGCCTAGCCATTACTTTTTTGTTAGTATAAAAAAAATAAATTACATAAATATACTTTAAAAAAAACAATTAGTTTAAAAGTATTCAAGATTTTTTTTTCATTATTTAATATTACAAGAAAAAACTATCCATAATCTTTTAATAAGCCTAGCCACGACTTCTGTTGGTTTACAAAATATAATTTAAATAAACGTACAAATTAATCAAACCATAGGTTTAAGTGTATTCAAGTTATTTTTATTTGATTGTTTATAAATTTCAAAATAAAAAAACTATCCATAATATTTATATAAGGCCTAGACAGTATTTTATTTTTCATTTAATTGCAGCAACTCAATTGCAGCAACATCTAAATACTACCCATAATTTTAATGACATCACACCAAATAATGGGCAGAATTGATTGCAGCAATTCTACCCATAAAAATACCTACCCAGCAAGTATAGAATAATATCAACAAAAACATCGTCAAGTCTACAGAATCTAAGCCTGGACTAACGTAGGCTGAGAGACAAACTCAAAATAGTCTTTTATATACAAAACTTTTATTATGATAAAACATGAAGCAACCGTTTGCTGGTAATGATCAGTGGCGTCAGCATTGTCTTTTGCCGTGCAATGTTTAATACCGGTAGGACTTTTCATAGGTAGTTTAAAATATTGGGTACTTTTAATTGCAGTATTTTTACAAAAAACTATCTAATGTTTTGATGACGTCATTAACTCTACTTTGGGTAGTTTTGAAGCTTAAACTTTGTAAACAAAACAAAATTACTGTCTAGGCCTATGATAAATTCACTTTGTTTATTTTTTCTAAATATGAAAAAATTATATCTGAAATAAAACACTAAAACAATACTAAACATTTTACTATGTTATCACAGTTATAAAAATATAACTTTCAACATATCTCCTTTATGAATCACAAAAACAGATACTTTTGGTGTAAGTTCAGATTCATTCAAAAAATTAAGCTATTGATTTTTTTAATTTTCTTTTTATAGTTTTTTGATGATTTAAGGTCATAGATAATTCTAAAGTAGTTATAAATAAGTTATTTATTTCAATAAAAGCTTATTTTATATTTTTTATAAATATAGGAATTTCTATTTCTAATATTGGAATTATATTTCCTTAAAATTTAAGCAAGGTTGCAAAAACACGTGAAATCTAGGAACTTGACAGTTTTAACAAAATCTAGAAAAACCTTGAACTTGTGAATTAAAAAAAAAGGAAAAATCTGGAACTTTAAATAACAAATTTTTGTAACTTTTTTGTATTTTTTAAAACAAAACTACCATTAATATGGTATGATGTCATCAAAATACTAGAGAATTTTTTCCAAAATTGCACCTTGAACTTTGTAGTACTCCTACGTCAACTTTTTTACGTGTTGTATCATACCCACAAAAATTAATATACTGTTCCCTTTCAGCCAAGTAAGATTTAATTAAAATTGCACTTTCCCTCTTACACCATAACATGACTGCAAGTTAGTCGATTATGACTGACTAATGAGTCCTAATAAGGACAAAACCGCTCTCATTCACCAAAGGCTTGTGGTCTGATAATCGAAAAGTATGACCCTATCTTGTGTTAACCGGAGCTTGCCTCAAAGTATACGAAAGTCCAGGCGGGAGCCGATCATTTCTAACCCGCTATCATTTCTAACCCGATCACTTCTAACCCGATCACTTCTAACCCGATCACTTCTAACCCGATCACTTCTAACCCGATCACTTCTAACCCGATCATTTCTAACCCGATCACTTCTAACCCGATCATTTCTAACCCGATCACTTCTACCTTGATCACTTCTAACCCGATCACTTCAAACCCGATCACTTCTAACCCGATCACTTCTAACCCGATCATTTCTAACCCGATCACTTCTAACCTGATCACTTCTAACCCAATTTTTTCTAACCCGATCATTTCTAACCTGATCATTTCTAACCCGATCACTTCTAACCCGATCATTTTAAACAAGATCATTTCTAACCCGATCACTTCTAACCCAATTAAACCCGATCATTTCTAACCCGATCATTTCTAACCTGATCACTTCTAACCCGATCACTTCTAACCCGATCGTTTCTAACCCATTTTACTTATGTTGCGTTTTAATTTTTTTATCTGGACTTCATGCAAAAACAAACTAGTCTTAATGAACTCATTAAAATAATAAAAAAAAATTAAAGTTTTAGTTACTTTAAAACATAATGATTTAATGTGTTACGTAAATTTAGTATAAATTTTAATTTTAATATTAACTTAACATAATCTTGATATATTTTTTTTACCTTATTTTTTTATTTTTTTACCTACACATAATTTTAGTTTTTTTTTAATTATTTTTTTGTTTTTTCGATACACTTTAAGAGACGTTTTTCGTTTATCATATACAATTTACTAAATTGTTTACTTTAAAGTATTTTGAACTTTTCTTTGTAGGATTTTAAAATAAGCAGTGATAATTATATTTTAATTGGATCTTATTGTAATTAATGTGAGTACATTATATTTAAAGTTAGCAAATTTTAAAAATTAAACTCTTACAATTGTAATTGTCAGATACAAACACTTTTATATTACGGTTTAAAAACTACATTGAAGGTCTGACGTAAATGTTTTATTATTGCTTATTAATGTATTAAGCTTTTATAGTAGGATAGTTTTAAGTTTCATCTTAATAACTTATTCAAATTGTTATGCAACTTGCATAGGCCTATTAAGATAACGTAATTCAAACAAACATTAGGAAAGTTAAAAACTTTTGTTATATCAAGTGGAAAAGCCTGGTTTTTAATAGAAACTAGCTGTTAAAACAGTTATGTCATATAACTAAACCGCAAAAATTGTTATGTCGATTGACCGTCTAGATTTCACATCATTAATAAATTCCTATTTAGTTTTAGAGTAAAAAAAGATTGTTTAACACTAATAGTTAAAAAGACAAGTTTATTTGTATAACAAGTTCGAGGGTAATTAAATCTCGCTTATGTTTTAATTGCGACTTAAATTAGTACTTTAATTGACAAACATTTCTTTAAAATTACTTTATTATAAGCAGTTAAAATAACGAAAGTAAAAACAAAATAAGTATTAAATATAAAACATTTTGAAAAAAAATAATAAATTAATTATAGTTAAATCAAGTATAATAGGGAGAAGAATTTTATAAAAACTCCATTAAGTTCTTTGTTTCTTTTAATCAAATTTTTTTCCAGACGCTTATTACGCAAAACATATTTATTTTTTATTCATTACTGTAAAGCCAGCTTGCAGTCTATTGACTTTATTCTCGGTGGTTTTTTGCATCTCTAAATTTCTATAAATATGATGAGTTTTTTCTTTATTAAAAATTTAAACCTATATAATAGGTTTCACAAAACAAAATGGTTTTATTATTTTGTTATAAGTTTTTAAGTTATATAGTTTACTCTAATAATTTATACTTACATTTCATATCAATGATCGCTAAATAATCTAAAGTTTTTGTGTTTTTGAAAACGTGTAAAACAACAATTTTCAATAGATATCAAGAAAATTATTTTAGAAATATCTACTATTAATCGTGAGAATAATCGTATTTTTGCAATTTTAAATTTTGAAAACTTTTAAATTTTTATGAAAAATGTAAATTTATTTTGCCCTACACAAACTTTATTTCAAAAGAAAAAGAAAAATGCGTAATAATAAGTTTTCGACACTAAACTTTCATAGTTAAGTTTATTATAATTAATTATAACTTAACTACAGTTAATCTTTATATACAATTTACCAGTTGATTTAAGAATTAAAATTAAATCAAAGTTCGAGTAAATGACAAGTTCTGAATATTTAAAAAACCTTCTACCTCTACTTTTGGCTTTGTATTAAAAAGTATACACTTTCGTTTAAAGAACTTAGAATTTAATGATATTAACTTTAAATGAAACCACCATTATAATTACAATTACTAAATTTTATTAACTGTATTATTTAAATTTTCATAAACGCTGATATTAATGTTTTAAAAAAGTTGTATTTCATATAAATTCTCCCTGAATTTGGAGGCAAATTGGTAATCTGGTTTCTACACTTAAAAATATATATTAACCATATAGAATCATTTCAACAGAAATTACAGAATAGACTTTAACCGCTGCGATACTCATTATATTTCTTAGATTGACGACTATCAAAACTTAATATTTAATCCTTAGAATACAAAAGACTTATACTTTTCCTAATGCTTTCAAAACTAATTAACTACACTTAATTAATAATCCAATTTTAAATCTTTTTGTCAAAACAATAAATAAACCAATTAATATCAACAATTAAATTTTAACAAAAGCTATCTGAATATTAGGTTTTAATTTAAACAAAATAAACTAAACTTCACAAAATAAAATTTGTTGAGATTAATTTGTTTTTAAAACAAATCTTTATCTTAAAAACATAAATTAATATGTTAATACAGATCGGCTAAATAAATTTCGGGTTAGATATGATCGGGTTAGAAACGATCGGTTTAGATATGATCGGGTTAGAAATGATCGGGTTAGAAGTGATCGGGTTTAATTGGGTTAGAAGTGATTGGGTTAGAAATGATCTTGTTAGAAATGATCGGGTTAGAAGTGATCGGGTTAGAAATGATCGGGTTAGAAGTGATCGGGTTAGGATTGATCGGGTTAGAAATGATCAGGTTAGAAGTGATCGGGTTAGAAGTGATCAAGTTAGAAATGATCGGGTTAGAAACGATCGGGTTAGATATGATCGGGTTAGAAATGATCGGGATAGAAGTGATCGGGTTAGAAGTGATCGGGTTAGAAGTGATCGGGTTAGAAGTGATCGGGTTAGAAGTGATCAGGTTAGAAATGATCAGGTTAGAAATGATAGCGAGTTAGAAATGATAGTAAACCAGTCCAGGCTTATATAGACTTTCGCCGATGTTTTTGATTACTTATTTTAGTGTTCAGTTATCAAAAACTATATATTTACTCAAAAAATAAGTTTTGATAAATCTAATAACAATTCAAAAAACTAGTCAATTTCATAAAATACTTCAAAGAAAAACCATATATGTCAAAATTAGAGTCTGAAACTTCCATGCTAAACCATAACTTATTTCGACAATCATCAACAAAGCAGACATCTTTTGAGCCATCATTAGTAAAGAAATAGTTCCACCACACGACCAACAACTAATAATGACGAAACCAGTCGTGGGTTGTCTCAGATGCTTTTGGTTGTGTGGTGAAGTTGGTTGTTTGTTTATACATGTTAATCAATATAGACTAAAAGAAAAAGAAAGAAAAGAAATTTTATAACTGTAGAAAAAAAATGACATTGCTATTAAAATGAAAATTTATTAGAAAAAGTGTTATTTACAGAGCTTTAGTTACGAATAAGAATAATAAATATATACATCGTACTGGTTTAACAGGCATTAATTTCAGTTTCAAAAAACATATGACAAATAATAAACTTTACCACACGACCTTCAACAATAGTATCCGAGACAACTTACGACCGGTTTCGTCCTTATTAGTACCCATCAGGCAGGCATAGTCGCGAGAAACCGCTGCTGAGGTTTAAACTAAGCTAGCTAAAGTTCATATGCACTGAATCGACCGTTTGTGGGTAAAGTCCGAAAAATTGACGCAGCCAAATCGTTTACAGCCCAACGTCTCAGACATTTTCAGCTTATTGTGAGATTTTAGTCTACGCTCGTTTAATCAGTTTTAACCAGTATTCATCACGACAACCATCAACTAAGTTGAGATGCTTCGCGTCATCGACAATAAATAATTAACTGATTAAAACTGATCAAACGAGCGTATACTTAAATCTCACAAAGACGTTGGGCTGTGAACAATTTGGCTGCTTGAACTTTTCGGATTTTACCCACTTACGGTCGCTTCAATGCATAGCACTTAAGCCCGCTTGGTTTATATCTCAGCAGCGTTTTCTCGCAACTATGCCTGCCTGATGAGTCCTAATAAGGACGATACCGGTCGTAGATTGTCTCGGATACTATTGATGAAGGTTGTGTGATCTAGTTCATTATTTATTGTTGATGATAATCGTAATAAATACCAGCAAAAACATATTTAAATATTTCAGGAATAAAGAAAGTACAAAACTAAGTTCTCAAATCGACAGTCGAAAACTCAAAATAGATGGTATTAAAAGTAATATAAAACGGGAGATTGTCCATGAAATAAAATAAAACAACAAGGAAAGACATCTACTCTATGTAATGTAAATTAAAAAGAAATAGCATTTGATGACGTTAAAACATCACTTAATTCTAAATTAGAATACAATAAATAAGGACAGTAAATACAGAAATTTTGTCAACTTTTATCAGAAACGATATTAGTATTTTGCTAAAATATTTATATTTAATCTAATGTTTAGATCTTTATGCTATTCTTTTTAATGGAATTAATATTTGAATACCGAACACGAACATAACAATTATTATCAAATATAAACTATAAGCAAATAATGATCATGATCAAGATCAAGCTTTACACTAATCACGGTTAAATTTCTGTTTTACTTTATAATCCTATTAGTATAAATAGTTTTGCCCATCTGTTTTGTAGAGTTTATTGCTTGTGAACACTACCTAGTGCATGAAGCATTGTATAATTAATTAAAATTTAGCTTTAATATTGTACTTTATTATCTATTGTCTCTTGTTACTAGAGTTATTTCTGTAGACATTTCTTACTTTAAAAATTTAAAAATCTGACTTATTTTTAACTTAACTGAATAAATAAAATGACTCAAATTCTTTCATTTTTAATATATTTCATCAATTTTCGTCAGGGAAAGTACAATTGAAACAATAAAATAAGATAAAACACAAACAATATATATTACAAAATTATAAAAATTAATCAATTAACTAAATTCAAGCGTAATCAACATAATTAAAATTTAAAATTAACATGATGGCTTTTAACTAAACAAGGCTAAAGTGTAATAAAATTCTTTCTTTTTGCATAAATTAGGTTTTTTTTAATGTATTAGAATGGCTTCCAGTCTTATTAATTCAAAAGTATTTGAACACTATCTCATAATACTAAACTTTGAAATATCAAAACTGTTTTCACAGCAAGTATTGTTTACTAAATGTATAGCTATAGCTGATTTTTTTCATTGCATTTTAGACTGTTACGCTTTTTTTTTGTTACTGATGTGCGAAATAACACATTTTGGAACATGCTCTTTTATTCTTGTTTTTAGGTGACGGGAGTTTGTCCAATGTAACTACTTTCGTTGGAGACCAGGAAAAGCCCTAAGTTACCAGAAGGAAAAAGTCTTGCAGTCTACATGTTTAAATGCTACTGTGAAAGTAGTTACATTGGACAAACTTTCCGTCACCTAAAAACAAGAATAAAAGAGCATGTTCCAAAATGTGTTATTTCGCACATCAGTAAGGTTTATACGTAAAAATAAGTCTAGGATTTACTGAAAAATAGGTTTTGTTGGTCATGTTAACTATCTTTTTCTCAATTAGTTTTGACTCAGAACCGACATATGGTAGATTTTCTGGTCCATAAGGTTTAGCTTTGTTTAACCTTGTTAACTACGACATTATTATTCTTTTCACTAACGTTTCAGGGTACCGATTTAGTTTGAGAATTTTTTTAAGTTATTTTATTTATCTTCTAAAAATTCAAGTGAACATATTTCCTGTGCTCTACTATATAGAGTTTTAATCAGACCATTTCTTCTACGTTTGCTGCAAAAGGATTGAAAATTCAAGTAATTATTTGTACAAATTTGTTTTCTAAATACTTTAGTTTTAAGTTAACCATCTTGTATTAAAACCAACACATCCAGAAAGGCTAATTGATTATTTGCTTTACATTCATTGGTGAACTTAATAGCTTCACGAGCTTCATTTGGCTCTTAAAATAAAGTTTATTTTCCTTTTCACAACTTGTTATTATATTTACTTTTTCTTACTTTACAAAATTTCTCAGTTTTACAAAAGTAACGTAGCCCTCGAAGTTATATGTTTAATAAATTCAGTCCGTTATGTACAAAATACTACCATATCTAGCCTACCGACTAGAGAAACTGTTCAAACCTATTTTTGAACAAAGAAAAAAGTATAAAATACCATTTTTTTTAGAAATAGAAAATTTAATAAAAATTATTAGAAACAAAACAAGAATTACAACATAAGTAATAAATGAATGCAAAACTATTATTAATCAACAACTTGCTTTACTATATACAATTAAGGTAAACGACAAAATGCAAGTAAATATTTAAAATAAAATACAAACCAAATACATGAATTATAATTATCGAAAGTAGTAACGCTAAGAACTTTTTATGCTTGATGGTTTACTTGTGTCTTTTTAATAGTTATATGTTATAATTTTAGTGTTTCAAATGATTTTTTATACAGATGGTTTGTTTCATTTAAAAAAACTAATTTTATACTTTTAATCTAATTAGATTATTTTTTTTTAAATTAGGATCCGACTTGATCCTGATCTTGGCAACAAAAAAAGTCGGATTCAGTAGATCACTATACTTATTTGCAAACAGCTCACTTATATAACCAATTCTATATTGATATAGTATCTGCTAGTTGTACTTCAGAAAGTATTTTTTATGTCAAACTTAATAAATAAAACATACAGTCTTTAAAATAAAACTCATAATTTATTTGTATAGATTATAAGGTTTCGTAAAACAAAAATTTAATATGAAAAAAAACTTATTTAAAATAAAGCTATTATACATTTTATTATTTTTTCATAAACAAAAAACTTTACTATCATTTGTTAACATCTATAAAGTAATTACTACTTCATTTTTTTTAATTAAAGTTTCAAGACTTTTATATGATAAAGATGAAGAAAGTTTAACAAATATAGGTGTAAAAAAATTGTTAGAAGTGAGAATAATATATTTTTCAGTTTACCTTACAAACGTCTGATTAGAAAAATCTGAGTTGGTTCTATGTTGTGTATCAACTTCATCGAAGCACAATTCAGTATCATCTAATCTAATTAAATGTCCATCATTACAGCCGTTTCTGATAACATTAGTAGTGTTTGATTTTGTATTTATTGAATTTAAAAATATATATATACTCGAAGTATTTTCTATTATCTTAATAAGTAAGGTTTAAATATAGTTTATTTAAATACTGTAAGTCTTAGTGGATGAAATTTTTAAAAAAGTAGTTTTAAATTAAATAAAGTAAAAGTAACTTTTAAAACACAGTAAAATTTTAGTTTTAATCAAGCAAATTTTTATATGGTATTAAAAATATTTTTTTAATTTAATTTATATAAAAAACTTGCAATACAAAGTAACTAACTTCATTAATTTCTTCTAACAGAAATATAATTCATAAACTAAACCTTAAAATAATATTTCCAACTTTGAAAATGTAAAAATAATAAAAATAAAAGTAACAAAAAATTCTAAGTATGTATAAAAAATCTAGAAGAACGATTGTCATTAAAGATTATCTTTTTTATTTATAATAGCAATTACAAGAACATAGTGCATATTGGCTGTAAAAATCTAAGTAGAGCGTAAAAAAATAATTAGAAAAATACCTGTCACTACCACTGGTCGTACAAAAAGTACCATTATAGGTTTTACAACTTCTAGTTGGAAAAACTTTCTCAGTACTAATAGTAGAACTAGTCGACGAACCAGAGCTACTTAAGTTTGGTGAGGTGTTGGTACTTGAACAATCTGAAGAAACCTCATTATGGTTTTTCTTATAAAAATCAGACATGTATGCAGGATTATGCACATATTTCAGACCGGAAGGTGCTGACCTTGAAACAGGAGTGCTCTCAAAATGTGAAGTTGAAGGATTGTTTGGTTGGACCATATGGACTTTTGGTAACTCATCATCAGCAAAATAATTCTCTTCTACCTGGTACAAAGTTTCAGCAGGGTTTGATGATGTTGGAAGAAATGACCTGAATGAAAGTTGTTAACATTTCTAACATGTTGTTTAAGAGCAGATAAAAGTATTGCTAAACAAAAGTTTCTAAGTATTTTTTATTTTTTTTTTAATTAAAATACAAAAGTTTTATAAAGAGAAGTATAATATACATACAGATCAAACCTGCTAGAATTGTTTAAAGCCGAACCGTAATGATTACTAGTGTTATTGTTGTTATTAGATAGCCTTTCATGATTGTTTCCAAGCAATGGAGCTTCTTCATTAGTGTCACTGTCTTCATCTAATAAATAATTAACACTTTCACAAAAAAAAAAAACTTAGTCATTGACATCCATCTCAAAATAATTAAAACAAGAACGGTACCAAAAAAGCTCTGAGCTTAACTTAAGGGCATAAGGGGGGTAAAACATTTTCCTTAAAATTAAGTATTGTTTTATATATATAATTAATTAAGCTAACAGTTACCAATTGTTAAAATTCAAAGTAACTTTTGTGATCTAAGCAATCAAAGTTAAAGGGTTCAATGGGTTCTTTATGGCAGGCGCAGACACTATATCACTAAAAATCTATCTTTTCCTTTAGTTTTTGAGAACTTTTTTAAAACTTTCACAGAGTTGTCTTTGACAAATTTTGAACAACTTGCAGGAATTTTTTTTTTTAATTCTAGTCGTAACACTTTTCAACTTCCTACAAGTTGTTTGTACTATTGATAAGAACATTTCTTGAAAATTTAAAGTAAATTGCTATAAAAATGAAGCAGGGCATAGGTTTTTAGTGAATTTATCCTAATTACGACAAATCACCTTAAAAACTTTTGATATTTTACGTTTTTTTTTACAAAGTTGGTTATATCCATGGTCATATGTTATGTTTTTGTTCTATAAAAAGTATCTTATAGTGTATACTTAAAGCTTTCAAATAAGACTCAATGTTAATTTTCGTAATAAAAAGTTTGGACCCCCATGCCCTTAATCAGGTGTATTAAAGAATTAAAATACACTTTATTTCTACAGCTTTTTTCCGCTGCATAACTTAATTAAAATGTATAACAAAAAATATTTCACTTTTATTCTTAAATTTATTTGAGATCTTTCGTAATAAGGCTTATCAAAAATTGTATCTTACTAGGTTGAACTGAATTGAAATTGAAATAAAATTTTACTATAGTTTAAAGTTTTAAAATTTTTAATGACGTAATAATCGAATGTAGAAACTAACTGAATGCTTATACTGTAGAACTTTGTTGTACTACATCATTTTATATTTTAAAACTTTAAATTACAGTATAACTTTATTTCAATTTCAATTCAGTTTAACTTAGTAAGATACCATTTTTGATAAGCTTTACTACAAAAGTACTCAAATAAATTTAAGATAAAAATTAAATGTGCTTTGTTTTATTTTTTAAATGCTTTATTTGTACTAAGTGGTAGTATGACTTCTTAAGTGTTAACATAACAACTTTATAAAAAAATTAGTAATGCCAAAGAAAAGCTTATAAAAAAAACTATGAACCCTCATTTTTTTAAGTGTACAAATGTACTAGTTTTCAAATATATCACAAATTCCTAATATGACAAATCCAAAAGCTCCCAGAAAATTAAATCTGTAAGTAAATCAAAAATAAGGTTAACCTAACTTTAAATTGAACATAAACTTTGAGAATCACCCGTAGAACTATTCATACATTATAGAAAAATGAGCTGAGGTACTTTTGTGATTATACAATAAGCACTAGAACACACTGCACGACCATCAACAAAAGTTTTCAAGGCAATCTATAACCGGTTTCGTTCTTATTTAATTTTAAAGTTTTACTTAGCCGTAAAAAACCACTAATTTAGTCGAAAAATGATGCAAAATATTTCGATAGAATGAAACAGCAGTAATTTGAGACTATGTCCTAAATAATTCTAATAAAAAATGAGACCGGTCGTAGTTGTAATAACAATTAATATTGAAAGTGTCCCCCTTTACAAGTTAACTACCCATTCACGTTTTTTCTGCCTTACTACTTGTTGCCTAATAAAGAGTGATGTCACTACTTTGTTAACCCTGGTCTAGTGCTTATCGTTCAATATTGAGACATAATTATTTTTCATATTTAATGGCCTTTTTTAAAAACTGATTTATGTTTCACTTATTCATTAGCCTGGTTACTGTTGAACTAAATAGTTTGTGAAACTACAATAAAAAATAATTAAATTAAAAAACTAAAACTAAAAATTTCAACGAAAAATAACCACATACACAACTTAATAAAAACCAAAAAACTAACCAAAGTAATCTTCTTCATCAGAGATTTCATCATCTGAGAGAACCCTTCGCTTGCATAATGGACAAACTCGTTTACCAGTAGTCAACCATGGATCCACACATTTGCAATGGTAAGCTGTTTAATCAATAGTAAGGAAAAACAATTAAAACTTGCAAAGACTGAAGGTTTATATGTAAAAAATTAAACATAGAATGATTAAGTGAAAATTACTCAACCCTTAATTCAAACATTGTGTAACAAATTGTTATGTTGAAAAATTATTTAGTAATTATAACTCAGTTTATGGAATTTTATTAACCACAATTTGTTCTTGTGTTTTTTATAACACATGAATTATAACTATATTATCTAAAAATTTAAAAAGAAAATTATAATATTGTTTGAACTCAATGTGTTAAAAGTCTATATTAGGGTTTCCCAAAGAGGGCAATGACAGATACTCAGGGGATCATGAGCAGCAAAGGGGTTAAAGGGGGGGCATGAGCAGTGAAGGTGCCATAATGGCATAATTTGAATCCTACAATAGATATTCTGGAGTTGTTGATGACGAGAAAAAAAACGTCTTAAGTGCTTTTAATGGTAGTTTTTTGATAAATTTTGTTGAATGGCGCTATAGCTTTTTAAATTTTTTCTTTAAGGGGGACCACTCGAAAAAAAATTGTGAAACCCTGGTCTATATGGATAAAAAATTTATTAAAAATATTTTCCAAGTTCTAAAAATTAAATAATTCATGATTATAACAGTTATTGTAACTACTCAATATCTATAATTAGTTAGTAATGTGTTTCATTAGGGTTGGCTGAAGTAAAGCGTTTTGAAAATTTTTATTTTCTTTATGCAAACAAGATACAGTTAAAATACAACACAGTACTAACATTTAAACCTATATCCATTTTACCCGCTTAACCCGATATTTTAAATGTAAAACTTTACTCCTAACCCACCTCTTACTCAAAAATTCAACAAATAGCTTTTAAATAATTTTAAAAAGTAACAATAATTAAACATGAAATAAAAGGAAATAAAGCCTTTGTCAGTCAAAAATTTGCAGTACTACTGCAGCTGTAAGGATTTATTTAGCATTATTTTATTAAAACAGAGTAAAAGTCTGTAAACCTAAAAAAGTAGTTTTTTTTATATATTATAACTAGATTTATTAGAAATGATGCCTGAATTGATTATAAAGATTCTACCAATGGTACATTTTTGAAAAGTTTTAGATTTTATTTGTTAACTTATTGAGAAGCAGTAGTGTAAGTATGTTTTGATTGTTAAATTTGTAAATTACTTTCCTTATATTTACATGTTTTTGATATTTCTAAACTTATAAGGTAAAATATAGGGAACTAATACAGGGAATAACTTAAAGCAGAGTTTAAAACAACTTCAGACCAATATTTGTAAAGCTTTGTTTAATAAACACACTTTTTGTTCGTTTAAGATACCTAATGAATCTATACAAAAATTACAAGGTTAGTTCTTGCGGTAGTTACAAAACAGATACAAAATAATAACAAACCATGATTGCAAGGTAGTATTCTCAACAAATCACCCTCTTCAAAGTCTTCTATGCAAATTGCACATGTATCATATTTTTCCTTGTCACCTTTAAACACATGATATGTATTTAATAAAATAAAAATACATATTAATTAATACATCAAAAGGGTTGTCAAAGGTTTTATAAAAAAAAGTTATAGGTTTTCTAAACATCTTCCAAGATTTTAAATGAACAACTAATTTGTCCATTTTTATAAAAAACATTTAAGGTAAAAAAACTGCCCAATTTAGTATAAAAAGATCTACTATAGCTTCTAACCCGCAATCATTTCTAGCATGATCACAATTTTTAATTCAACCCGATTGTTTCTAAAACTATAATTTCTAACACGGTCATTTTTAACCCGATCACTTCTAACCAAATCATTTCTGACCTAATCATATCTAGCCCAATCGTTTCTAGGCCCACTTCTAACCCGATGAAATCTAATTCGATCATTTCTAACACGACTAGTAATTTTTTTATAGATATTTGAATCAGGATTTATTTCAAAAACAAACAAACCTTAACAAAGTTGTTATTATAATAAAATATAGTTTACTAATACTTTGTCTTAAACAAATCTTAAGGTTATTAGTTCTACTTAAAATATATTTTTATATCGTTTTTATTTTGACTTATTATAATTTGAAAACGTTTCATTCATTTCGACTTTTTTCTCAATATCTATCTGCTTAGATGGAACTATTTATTTTGATAATATAGCATTTACTTTAATTTTTGACTTATTTTTTAACTCTGCATCGTAGGATTCTCAAAATGAGCAGTTCTATGTGTATCCAAGTTAGATCTTCTAGCGATTTACGTAGCTTTTTTAACAAAAAAAAATTAAAGGCTAAATTTTCTCAAATGTAGTATTCAGATACAAAGATCTTCATACTACAGTCTATAAGTTCACAAAATGTTTTACAGCTTGCACAGACCTATTTAGATAATGTAAGGCAAACAAATATAAAGCGAACTTGAATACGTTTTATTTATTTAGTGAAAAATCATAAATTTTAGATAAAACATCTCTAAATAAAACAGTTATGTCATTTAACAAACCGCAAAGGCATTTAATGTCGGCCGACCGTCTAACTTTAATTTAATTAATACATTCACACCCAGACCTAGAGCAAAAAAAATCATTGACATAAAAACAGACTTGTTTTACAATATAACAAGTACGAAGGTGATCAAATTTTGTCTAGTTAATCTTCTTGAAAATTTTCACTTTTATAATATCCTAAATGTTTTAACTAAGACTTAATATAGTACATAGATTGATATATTTATTTTTACATTCAAATTTACTTTATAATAAAAGCTTCTACGATCTTTTGCTCGTAATTATACTTAATCTAAGTTCAAGTAATACTTTTAATTTCTTTTTGATTTTTTTTTTGTTTTACGTTTGCACATACGTTGTTTTATATCTTTAATTAAAGATTAAAAATGTATACATTAACATCATTCATAATTAAATTTTATTCAAAAAAAAATAACTACTCAGAGATATAAATTTAAGCGTTTAAGATCCGAGCGAAACAAGTTCACTGGAAAATATAATAATAACAAATTAAACAATATTCTTTCTATATTACATTAACACATGTTTCTGTGTGTTAATGGATTAACACATTCAACGGAGCTGTGTAAAAAAATACTGTAAGGAAAGAATAGAAGCTAAAATAGGTATATTAGGTGCTTATTTTTGCAACTACTTTTAATTTTCCAGCTGGAAAAATTTTAAGTTTTGGAAAAATCATAAAAACACTCTGTACAAATTTTAGACGATTTCAAGAAACTTTCACCTTGGCACCAACCGATTTTCTAAAAATGTATGCAGGGTTGCCACTCGTTTTTCTAATTTTTTCAAGATTTTCCAATTTTCTTCAAGGTTTTTAAAAGTACTTTTTTTAAGGTCTATTTTTAATTTTAAGTTAAGTCTAAGATAAGAAACTGTGTTTAATAATATAAAAACATTAAAAAAATACTGTAAAGCTACTTTAAATTTGTTTTTTAATTAAAAATATTTTTGATAATGACATTTTTTTTATTTATATGATAGAGCCACATCGGAACTTTACAACTAAATATGAGAAAATTGTTAAAATTTGAGGTTTTCCCAGTTTTTTTTTCATAAATTGTCAAATTCCAGGTTTTTCCAGGTAAAGTAGCAACCCTTTGTATGGGATCCGAAAAATGCGACCTTGGAGTTTTAAGCTCAAAATTTTATTACATGTGGCTAATTGTCACACAAACACACCTTGAACAATTAAAAACGATTTAAATTGTTCATAGTGTGGTTGTGTTGCAATTAGCCACATGTAATAAAATTTTGAGCTTAAAACTCCAAGGTCGCAATTTCAGATCCAATACATTTTGCAGTTGTTTGGTTTTTAGAAAATTGGTTGGTGCCAAGGTGAAAGTTTCTTTAAATAATCTATAATTGTGTACAGAGTGTTTTTATGATATTTCCGAAAAATAACATTTTTTCCAGCTGAAAAATCAAAAGTAGCTGTAAAAAACAAGCACCTTAAGGTATATATATAAGTGTTTATAAAAAATGAAAATAAATACTATAGACCAGGGACGTAGCTAGCTAAAAAAAGTTATGAATCTGAGAAAAAATCAAGAATAACGTGTGATGACGTCATAGCGGGAATAGAGTAGTTTTAACTACCTTTAGTTTTATATGAAACTGTGCAGTTTTGTTAAAAATTTAAAAATAAATTGAATGTTAAAGTAACTGAATAATATGAATATATAGTATGAATAACTGAATACAAGGCAATTTGTACTTCTCTTGACCCCCTATAATTCTTTATGTGTTGCAACTCATATGAACATATAAAACCTTTCATTTAAAATAAAAATATTAATTAAGAGTTTACTAATCAATTTCTTTTCGGTACAAACTTTATATAAAAATTTGCGACAACAATTCATTTTGCAGTATGTTTTATTTCTTGTGAACTAAAAATTTTTCAATCTACCCTTTTCAATAGTTTTTGTAGATAACTAAATGGATTTTTCTAAAATAGTAAAATTAATAAAATTGTAGGATTATGCGTCATAATAGGTAAATAAAATTACATATACTAGGCCAGTGCTTCTGAACCTTTTTCTAGTGGCGGAACCCTATTCCAAAGTTCAACTTTTCCGCGGAACCCCTAATTTAATTTTATATAAAATGTTTAATATAATATTAGTCATTTTCTTTAGGTGTTTTTTTATAAATGAATATCAAAAAAAATATCATTGAGTTATAATAATCTAACAGAAAAAGCATTTAATACTTAAATAACAAACTTTAAAACTTGGCTAACACATAGACATTTAAACATTTTTATCATGTAAGTTTAAAAATTTATTTCAAACTCGATTTCTGTTAAATTTTTAAAGACCTGGCCACAACTTTTTAAAATTAGAGTATCATTTTTTATCATGTAAGTCTAAAAAAAACTACTTCAAATTCAATTTCTGTTAAAATTTTATAGACCTGGCTAGATTTTTTAAATTATAGTAGCATTTTTTAAGTAAAAAAAAGCTTTTATACATTTAAATTTTAAATCAAGCTAATAGATATCTTTTTAAACATTTTTACAGCATTTGAAACAATATAATATACCAGAAATAAGTTTCTGATAAAGATTTTTTATTTAGTTCTATTGTGTAAACATTTAGAATTTGTTTTGATTGCTCCTACATTGTTTGCTTTAGTGATAATACCAGTATTTTCATGACTTCACTAAAAATAAAAATTCAAAAAATTTGCAAAAATTTGCGCAACCAGGACACCTATTAATAATGAATACCCATTAGAAGTCCTACTGCTAGATACACACTAAGCAGATCAATGAATGCTATAATTAAATATGTTTTCCATTTTATGTGTTCCATTTTTTTGAAGTTTTATGATTTATGTTTTTCTTTTTTTTCAAGTTTCTTTTTTTAATTTCGAAAGGCTTCGCGGAAACCCTGAGAGGCGTCGCGGAACCCTAGGGTTCCGCGGAACCCCATTTCAGAAGCACTGTACTAGGCGATGCTAATATAAAGTTGTTTAACAAAATTTAAAGTATAAAGCTTAAGTACTAGAAATTGAAAGTATTAATAGCAATTTTAATAAGAGGAAACCAACTTATTTAAACTTTCTTAAAATAAAATTAAACAACAAAAACAAAACTTAGTAGCGAATTTACAATAATTTAAACAAGTTAGAGTTATAAACAAATTTTTGTTTGCATAAACTTGGCTTATTAGTTTTTATAAATATAGATTCTAAAACACTTAAATGATACATGTTACGTCCTTTACAAACAATTGAAAACATATTATCGTTATATTTTTTGCGCATTCTAAATTATTTAACAAATGTTCACCTATTGCCTATTGACTTTTTATTGGCTTATTAGTCCCATAGATCATCCAGTTTCTCAAGGCGTTGGTCACGTGTTGGTCCTTTCTTATGTGAAATCGTTGCGAGGTTCTCCCAATATACTCACTATCACAGTGGCATTTGTATTTATAGATTATATTGCATTTTTCTGGATCAGGAGTGAGATCTTTAACAATTCCGTTAAGTGGTTTTCTGGTGGAATGAGTAATTTTAAATTAACTGCCCCAAAAGTGTTATCTACGGTTTCTAAAACTTGGTTTTCAAAAAGCAAAGGTAACAACTGAAGTTGTTGGATGAAATTCTAAAAAGCAGATTGAAAATGCACAGAAATGTTTTAGAGGTACGTTTTTTTAATTTCTGTATTAGTTACCGAGTCGTTCCAAGTTTTATTGAGCACCAAGTACGAAAATCTAAACTGAAATGTAGTCCGTCTGTAGAAAAGTTGTTTATGCAAGATGAAATAAATAAAGTTAAAAGTTTAAATAAATATATAAAAGCAAATTATTATGTAGATTTGGAAGAAACTGAAAATTAATTTACAACTCTCGATAAACTAAGGTTTTTAAAATACTTGAGTGCTCTTAACACTAAAACAAATTAAAATAACATTATTAAAGATGATAAAAGTCTGTCTCGTTTAAAAGTTAAAAGATTTGGTAATTTTGCAACAAGTAAAACTAAAGTATTAACTTTTTCTGACTACGTCCAAAATGAAAATGAAAAGTTTGTTTTAGAAAATGGTCTACGTTTTTCCGTACCTTTACGAGAATGTATTTTCTCAGAATTTGAAATTCTTACTGGACAGTTAAAACACCACAAACCTTTTTCGCAGAATAAATTAGATAGATGTTATGTTAAGTTATATGATTTATCTCATTCCTTACAAAATAGTAGAATAAACAATGCAGATTTTAAAATGTTTAAAAGTTGCAATTTAGCCTACAAATCGTTGAAATCAAACAATCAAATTGTTATTTTAAAAGCAGATAAAGGTACTTCTTTTGTTATTTTAAATAAGGAGGATTATATAAACAAAATGAATGCTATTTTAGATGACAAATCTAAATTTATTAAGCTAGGCCCGGTTGAAAAAGCTGACTCAACTGTTAAAATTGAGAAAGCTTTTCAAAAGAAACTCAGAAGCTGGTATGTTAAAGGTTTTATTTCCCAAGATGTTTATGAGTCTATTAGACCAACTGGATCCCAATGCCCTAAACTTTATGGACTTCCGAAGACGCATAAAAAAGGCCTTCCATGCAGACCCATCTTAGGTATGATAAATTCTACCCAATATAAAATAGCAAAATTTTTAATTCCTATCTTAAGTCAAGTTTCTTACAAATTTTCCAAATTTTGGTAAAAAAATTCCTTTAATTTTGTTGACAATCTACGTAATAACCTCTGTTTATCCGACCAAATGTGTTCTTTCGATATAAAAAGTCTTTTTACAAATGTACCTTTAGATGAAACCATAAACATATGTGTAAACGAGCTTTATAATTCAAATCTAAATCCACCAATGTTTCCAAAAGAGATATGCCAGAGTTTGCTTTATATGGCAGCTAAGAACGTAGAATTTAGGTTCAACAATTACATCTATAGACAAGTTGACGGTGTCGCGATGGGCAGCCCCTTGGGTCCTGTGTTAACAAATATATTTGTTGGCTATTTTGAGTCCATTTTATTTACGAATATAGAAAAACCTCTTAATTACTTTAGATATGTTCACGATATTTTTATTTCTTACAAGACAGACTACAATGTGGATGATTTATTTGACCAAATCTCCAACTTACATCCTTCACTTAAGTTCACTCGTGAGCATGAAGCTGATGGCTCTTTACCTTTCCTTGATGTCTTAGTTCAAAGAACGCCAACCTCTTTAAACATATCCATTTATAGAAAACCAACTTTCGTAGGCCAATATATTCCTTGGCAGTCTTTTTATCCCACCTCACAAAAAACCAACTTAATATCGTGCTTAGTTTTTCGAGCACATAAAATATGTTCTAAGGTGAAACTAACTGAAGAAATTAATAACATTAAAAGTTTTTTTGGCTCCTTAGGTTACCCTTTAGATGTTATTGAAAAAACAATCAATAGGACTACAGCGAAGCTTGTCAGCCCTACAAAACACGGCCCAAATAAATGTGTAGTATATCTAAGACTTCCATATTTAGGAAAGGAAGCTAAGCTTTTTGAAAACCAAGTTTTAGAAACCTTAGATAACACTTTTGGGGCAGTTAATTTAAAATTACTCATTCCACTAGAAAACCACTTAACGGAATTGTTAAAGATCTCACTCCTGATCCAGAAAAATGCAATATAATCTATAAATACAAATGCCACTGTGATAGTGAGTATATTGGGAGAACCTCGCAACGATTTCACATAAGAAGGGACCAACACGTGACCAACGCCTTAAGAAACTGGATGATCTATGGGACTAATAAGCCAATAAAAAGTCAATCGGCAATAGGTGAACATTTGTTAAATAATTTAGAATGCGCAAAAAATATAACGATAATATGTTTTCAATTGTTTGTAAAGGACGTAACATGTATCATTTAAGTGTTTCAGAGTCTATATTTATTAAAACTACTAAGCCAAGTTTATGCAAACAAAAATTTGTTTATAACTCTAATTTGTTTAAATTATTGTAAATTCGCTACTAAGTTTTG
This sequence comes from Thalia democratica, assembly GCF_965202585.1. Lineage (NCBI taxonomy): Eukaryota > Metazoa > Chordata > Thaliacea > Salpida > Salpidae > Thalia > Thalia democratica. Next base: position 50,678,606 of record NC_139169.1, on the reverse strand, counting down.
TTTTTGTTGTTTAATTTTATTTTAAGAAAGTTTAAATAAGTTGGTTTCCTCTTATTAAAATTGCTATTAATACTTTCAATTTCTAGTACTTAAGCTTTATACTTTAAATTTTGTTAAACAACTTTATATTAGCATCGCCTAGTATATGTAATTTTATTTACCTATTATGACGCATAATCTTACAATATATTAATTTTACTATTTAAAAAAAAATCTGTTTAGTTATCTACAAAAACTATTGAAAAGGGTAGATTGAAAAATTTTTAGTTCACAAAAAATAAAATATACTGCAAAATGAATTGTTGTCTCAAATTAAGAGTTTAATTTCAATAGCATTACTGATAGGCCTAAAATATATAACTTTGAAAACAGTTTCCCAATTCAGAAAACATTTGCAAAAATAGTTGCTTTTATTAGATAAAAATCCCAAACTTTAAGAGTTGAATAAAAAAAGAGATATAAAATAAAAAAAAGTTCACAACATTAGATAAAATTCAGATGTACAATTACTTTATTATTGTCAAGAATAATTCGTAAATAAATATAGAGTACACGTCTTTGTAAATGTTATTTCTAGCTTTGGTAGCATAAAGATTTAAGCTGTAAAAAAAGAATGAAACATTTTCTTACTAAAAGAAGATTGTTAATTTAAAGCTGTAAAAAAGAATCAAACTGTTAAATTATAATATATAAATTAAAATATATAAAAGTATATAAATATGTTCATTTGAAATTTATGAAAATTATAAGAGAAAAAAAATATATCATATCTTGTTAACAATTTGAGTTGTTGTGGTTAAAATTATATTGTTTAGCATTATGTAGTATAAGATCGTTTTATTTAGATTAAAAAGGCTTATTTGAAAATCTTTGTGTGGTATTTTAATCATAAACACTTATTTGGTTAAAAATAAAATTAAAAAAAAAATTTTTTGTAAAAATACAATAATATAATAGTTTTATCACTAATAAAATCACAAATAAAAAACAAATATTTTTTCATGTAAACAAAACACTTTAATACTGAAGATGGATACAACACAAAATTTATTTAAATTTTAAAGCAGTAAATTTACTTGTCAAAAGTTAGCCTATAAAAATTAGTTTAAATAATGTGGAAATTGAGAGATGAGTACATATTATTTGTTTATGGACTTTCTTTTATCTGATAGTGCAATATGAAGCCTTTTTAGGTTGCATAAGGTGCACATACTAATACGGTAAGTGTTATTTTTTAAAGACTCAATAAGACTCCAATCAATTGAACATTAATATTATTTCCTTTAGGTTACATAGATGGTTGCTAATTGTGTTCAGTTTTTTGGTTTATTTTTATCTGCCTAAAGAAAAGAAGTTTTGAGTTCAAATTATCTTGCTTTTAATATCTTTTTGGTGATCCTATGTAAGATTTGTAATCGGTTTCTGAAGTGTTGTAATATTTGGCTTTGTAGACTACGTTAGATATAAAAAAAATATTTAATCCATAAAATTTCAACAATAAGATTTGATATAGTCATTGAAATAGGCAAAACCAACACAGATTTCCTAGATGTCTCACTAAACCTATCCTTGAACAGCTACTGCCCGTATCAAAAACCCGTTTTTAAAACTAAATATTTAATGACGGCTCCAACCATCCTAAAAACATACGTAACATAGATTATTTTCAAAAATTACTAAAAAAATATTATGCGAACTATCAAGAATGAAGATTTTTTAACGACATAAAGAGCTAATATCAAAATGCAATAAACAAAGTTAGTTTAAAATATAAGTTAACTTTGAACATTTGACAATAAGAACAATAATAAAAATAGAAAAGTAGTTCTATACATTATTACCCACAACTTTGCAAATCTTTTCAAACTAAAACAGGTTATAACCAGTATTTAATTCGGTCATCATCAACAAAGATGAGATGCTTTGCGCCATCAACAACGAATAATGAACTTTACCATACGATCATCAATAACAGAATTAGAGACAACTTACCACCGGTTTCAAAAAAATAAAATTGGGAAACGCTCTAAAAGTTAATGGAATAAATTTAATAAAGATAGCATATACCAAAAAATAATCAATAGAAATTTTGTAAAAATATCTTATTGCTCCACATCAAATATTATGGCCCTGATAAACAGACAATAGAAAAAACTCATTAACAAGGCAAAGTTTATAAAAATTTAATTGTAAATCTAAAGAACTGCCCGGTCAATAATAATTGTTGTTTATCTAGCATAATCTACGAAGTCAAAGATTACACTTCAGAAACCGATTACAAATTTCCATACGATCAACAAAAATAAAATTAAAAGCACGATAATTTTGAACACAAAACTTTTTTTTCTAAGGCTGGTACAAATAAACCAAAAAACTGAGCACAATTAGCAAAACATTTATGCAACCTAAAGGATTATGCAACCATATATAAATGCTCAATTAAATGGAATACTATTGTAAACTTTAAAATAAAACAACACTAACAGTATTAGTATGTGCACCTTATGCAACCTGGAAAGACTTCATTTTGCACTACCACATAAAGAAAATTCATAAACACAACATAAGAACTCATCACTCAATGTTCACATTATTTAAACAAATTTTTATAGGCTAACATTTGACAAGCAAATATACTGCTTTAAATAAATTTTGTGTTGTATCCATCTTCAGTATTAAAATGTTTTATTTCCATAACTTTTTTATGTGATTTTATTAGGCGTTAACTTTTATTGTATTTTTGCAATTAGAAATTTTCAGTATTTTAATCTTAACCAAAAAAAATAAATGTTTATGTTTAAAATACCACTTAAAGACTTTCAAATAAGCCTTTTTTATCTAAAATCACTTTATACTACATAATGCTAAACAACACAATTATAATCAAAGCAACTCAAATTGTAAACAACATATAATACATTAAGTGGTTTATTTTTTATTAAAATTTTCATAAACTTTAACTACACTTTATTTATATATTTTTATTTTGTTTCTTCCCAATAACCTAACTAGCCATAATATAAATTTAAAGTTTATATAACATGACTTTCTAAATTTTAACTATATTTTTACCTATACATTATAAGTTTTCGTTTAGTCTGTGATTTAAAAAAAATATTGCAGAATCACTGTTTAAAAATCTATTTTGCGCGCTAACTGAGTAATTGTTTGTTTACAATTACAAACGACATTTGCCTGAAAAAGGGGAGGGGGTCAAGCGACCACTGAATTTCTAAGTTTATCATAAAATCAAACCAAGTGTTATACATAGTTGGATAGAACTGGACTTCCTGTTTTCTAAACTGTTTTTTTTTCTTTTCTGCTTCAAGTAATTTAGAAGTTACGTCTCACATATTTTTGCCTTTTCCGTTTAAAAATAATCTTTTTTTTAGTAATTTAAACATCAGACTTTATTTTATAATTTTTAATGAAAAAATGAACACTCAATTTTTTTTTTTCCAATATATTTCGTCAAATTCTCTTCAGGGAAATTACAATTGAAACAATACAATAAAACACAACGAGTATATATACAAAAATTTTACGAGTTAATTAACTAATCGATTAAGTAAACGTTAATGTAATCAACAAAAATGTAATCAACAAAACTTTAAAAATCAACACAAAATGGTTGAACTTATAAAAAAAAATTTAAATTTTAAAACTACAAATATATTGGAAAGAAAAAAAAAATTGAGTGTTCATTTATTCATTGAAAATAATCTAATTTCTTAATTATTTTTTTCAAAAATCGGTTTTCAAAAACTACACAAATACCTTGAAAAGCAGTTTATAAATATTCTTCTTAAAATATTTCTTAAATATGGTATGAAGCAGTGGTCTTCACGAGGTGCAGAATTTTATTTCTGGGTTCATGAACTAACGTGGTGCACAAAACTAATTTCGAAACTTACACAAGATAAGAGTTTATGATAAGAGAAAAAAAGGTCTCAGCATTTTTTTAAAACTTACCACTATGTATCTGACAAACTTTACAACCATTAAATAGATACTCTTGAGTTTATGATGAAGAGCAAAATAAGGGAGACTGGTCTATTTTGCACGAAAGGTCACATTTGCGCGGTTGACTTGTTTAAGTCACCGCTACAATCATCAACCGCCGCTCACCAAGCCAGCATAAGAAACCGCTTACCTACTAAGGGTAAGAGGTAACTGTGATAGTAAACCACTGCTACAACCGTTCTAAGTTGCTCTTTAAGCTGGCAGGAAGAACCGCTTACTAATAAGCTGAAACTAACTTTAAACCGGTGAACGTGAACCGAAAAAGTGACGACGTTCAAAAATGGAAATCCGTGCAGAGGTGACTACTCGTGCAAAAGTTATGCATTGTAAAAGTGACTCCAAACCCAAAAAAGATGTCTTAGGCATGTTTGAGGGTAGTTTTGAAACTTACCACTAAGTATTCTGGAGTTTATGATACAGAGAAAAAAATATTTAGATATATTAGAGAGAATTTTTAAAATTAGAATCCAGTGTCTTTAATCACTGCATTAGATAATTTTATAAACTTTCTATATACACCAGATACTCCGGAGTTCATGATGAATACAAAAAAAAGGTCCCAGACATATTTGACGGGAGTGTTGAAAATTTTAAGTATTTATAACCGGACATTTTAAAGAAAGTCACTAAATTTTTGAGGGGTTTTGAGTTTTGGGTGTACAGAACTTTGTATTCTAGTTTATAGTTCACTGCAGGGATGTAGCTAGCTCAAAAAAGGTACGAATCTGCAAAAAAAAAAAACACCTGATATGACGCGGGAACGTCCTAGCGGAAAACTGCAATTAAAAATACCTCTAATTTTATTGAATTTAATATGAAAATATGCAGTTATGTTGATTCTTTAAAAATAAAATGTTGAAGTATGAGTGATAACTGTATACAAGGCATTTTATTTTGCTTAACACCTCCTTTGACTTGTAATCAATATCTGCCCTGCGTTGTGATAATAGTTAATAAGTTTACAAAATAACTAGTTGTAAACACTGACAAGTTTAAATTTATTAAAGCACTATGACGTTTGCTTAACGACGAATTTTTAGTACAAAATGCTATTCTTGTTGTAGCAACGGAGTTTATTGTTGAACTCTGGCTGATGACATATCATTGAATTGGAACTCTGAGTGGATTGCAGTTGAGTGTTTAAACTTTTGTAAATTTGTTGCTTTAAAAGAAGTACCAAATTATAGATTAAACTTTGTTGCTTATTAAAGAAATTATTGAATTATTCTTTAGCTTTCTCAACTTTTTGTATAATTTTACTTGAGTTAATACGTATTTTTTAAATCACATTTGTTATAAAATATTGTTAATTAAACTGTGCTGTGTAATTTATAACCGGTTGTTTTTAATTTAAGCTACTATTTAAGTGATTACTATACCATTAGAATGATTAAGACTAAGAAGGGCTTAAGACAAAAAAATAAGTTAACGGGTCTTGCAGATACTGAGCCATCAGTATCTGCTGACTTCAATGGCGACTCTGACTTGATATCGAACTCACAATCTCCCAGCAATATTCAAGCGACCATAAACAGCGCTCATGAAACAGAAGTAAGCGCGCAGACTAGGGAAAATAATGAAATTGTAGATTTTAATGCTTTAGATGAAGTTGACTTAGACGTTGAGGATTTAGCTCACTTATTAGAGCAAGCTAAGGTTTTAGAGAAAAAAAATAAACTAAAAAATGAATTAAAAGCAATTTATAGAAGATTAGATACTAATAAGACCATAAATGACAGCGGCCTCACCCTTAACAATCACACCTCGCACGCTTTAGGCGAAATGTCAACACAAATAAGTTTCAAGAAAAAAACTCTTGAAAATTGTAAGCTTTTTCAAAAAATTGATGCCGTACGCGATCCGGCTGTGGAGTTACGTTTTTTTGCAGACCGGTGTACGGCTTATGGTATAACATCTGAAATGGAGAAGTTTGAAATTCTCCAGAGAATTTGGCCCCGTTCAGATATAATTGACTTCGTTGAAACACATGACGAAGACAGAACGTATAGCAGTCTTGTTAACTTTTTACAAGGCAAAGGTAGCAAATTGCCTCGTATATTAGGTGCAAGCCCATCATGGCCAGAGCCAGTTCAATTCCAGGACTTGTTTTTGGCAGCTAAGCAATGGGCAAAGTCTAAAGAGGAAGACAGAATTAAATACTTTATGCACAGACATGCCCCTAATAATTTAAAAAACAAAATTAAGGAATGTTTTGGGCTTGAATATAATGAGTTTATTAGGCGCACGGAATTTATATGCGATATTGAAGAACAGAGGGTCTTTGAAAATGCTAAAAACTTTTCATACGAACCTCAGCGATTTAAGCACAATAAGAGATACTCTTACAAACAAAAATGGCATGAGAACATCCCACAAAAAAGGGAACATTTCCGCAGCTATGAACACAGTCGTAGTCAGGGGTATTTCGGGGAAGGGTATAACAAGCGCACGAATTACGAACAAAACGCGCTTTGTCACAAACATGCAAAGTTTGGAGATAGGGCAGACTATTGTGCTGCAGTTGCAACTTGCCCTATGTCCCCGTTACGGCAACAACACGATCAAAAAAAAACGATTTCCCATCTTCAAAACAATGAGAGGACATGAGGATGGGAACAGAGTTCCTCTTAATAAGCCTGTAGAAGCCGTACCAATTCGTCCCTCTGCCAAACCATGGCAGCCTAAAAAGCTATCACCTGAAACAAACTCTCACTCTCAATTGCGTAATGATATCACGACAAAACCAACTGTAAAAACTAATTGGTCGTTTGCTATTTCAAATAAATCGTCTATAAATCCGAAAACCTTGCCTCAAAGTCTATTATTTGCAAAGGACAATGTTACAAACGTTCTTTTCTTAATTGACTCTGGATGTGAAGTTTCTATATTGCCTAAGAATCTAACAAATGGCATAAACCACTACTTTAAGCCGTTCAGTAGAACTATAAAGGGTATTGGCGACAATGAAATCCACCCCATAGGGAGTGCTTGCGTTGACCTTAAGCTAGGTAATTTAAAAACCATTAAACATAATTTTTGGGTTACTCAAGAGTATAGGAGTTATGGCATTTTAGGTATGGACATTTTAATGTCAAACAAACTGATAATATGCCCTTTCACGTTAGAATTGACGCATCAATTGTCTAACAAAACGACTAAACTGTTTAGGGCCGCTGACTTGTCTGCGTCGGTAGTTGTGTCAATTAATACGGGGAAGTTAAGGATAGTAATAACATAGCTACGTTAGAGACCAAGTGTGAAGCACTACTGTTGAATTACCCTGAGCTTACAAAAACTCCTGATTATACTGCTCCTAGAAAACACAACCACTTTCTAGAAATTATAGTTGACAATTATAAACCGCGAATGATTAAGGCGCGAAGATGTAATTTAACTTGTCAACAAAAGGTAGATAAAAATTATTCAGACCTAATTGCGAGAGGTGCTGTTGTAAAGGGGGATGCCGACATGTGTGCATCACCAATCACGGTAGTGCCCAAAAAAGATGGTGATTTGCGTATTTGTGTTGATTATACAGTTTTGAATGCCCACACACGCCCATTTTCATACCCGCTACCGCGCATAGATACGCTCTCGGAAAGAATTCCGGGAGGTACCCGTTTTTTCAGCACGTTAGATCTTAAAGAAGCTTACTATAGCTTACCTCTTCATCTAAACTCACGAAAATATGCTGCTATCATAACTAATTCCGGGGTATTCGTCCCTAAGGTGACTTCTTTCGGGTTGCGGAATGCGCCAACACGATTTCAGCAGTTTATGGACAGTATCTTGTCCTCTTGTGGGGCTTTCACTTTTGTATATTTAGATGATATTCTTGTGTTTTCAGATTCCGCGGACAGTCACATATCACATTTAAAACAGGTTTTAGAAACATTATCGACAAACGGTTTATTTTTAAATAAAGCAAAATGTTCTTTTGCTAGAACTAAGGTAGATTTTTTAGGTCATACAGTAGGTGTTGACGGGGTTGATGTTGTGGAATCTAAGGTAGAAGCTCTAAAAAAATTACCCTTACCAAACACGCGCAAAGAGTTAAGAAGGGTAATTGGTATGATTAATTACTATCATCGATTCATACCAAACTTGGCCGAAGTAATGGCACCGCTTAATGAAATTTCGGGGGGATCTAAGGCAAGCAATAGGGCAATTATTAAACTTACTGATAGCCAAATCAAAGCTTATCATGACACAATAGCTCTGTTAGTTAAAGCAGCAACAATAAGCTATGAAGACCACACAAAACCCCTAGTTCTCTTCACGGACGCTTCCGACAGCCACGTTGGCGCAGTTCTGGAACAAGAAGGGAGAAATGGGGGAATGCAACCGCTTGCATTTTTTTCAAAAAAGCTCCCTCCATTTAAGCAAGTACGTTCTACTTTTTATAAGGAACTTCGCGGGGTGTATTTGTCTCTTAAGCACTTTCAAAGCAGAATATTGGGGAGATCCTTAATAATACGTACTGATAGTAAATCAGTAGAAAGGGCCATTAAAAACGAAATGGGTAATCATTCTCCAGCGGAACAACGTTGGATATGCGCAATCAAGGAATTTAATCCAATAGTAAGGCATATAGATGGCCATGATAATGTAGTAGCAGATAGTTTAAGCCGACCCCCACAGTCGGCAATGCATGTTCGTGCGTATAACCAGGATTCTGACTTTGTTTATACGTCTGAGTCAGAGGCTGAAGACAGCGAGTCTGATTACGGTGATTTAGACGGTGAAGAGGAAATTTTAGGTAGTCCGTTAAATGAAGTGATCGGGGAAAATACGACTAGCTTTAATATGATAAATAGGGAAGTTATTGCGGTCTTGCAATGTAATGAACCAGGGCTAGTAGATACCGCACGTAATATGAAGAAAACGGTCGAATATTTACAACCAAAAAATTTAGCGGTAGTGGTAGACGAAAATAATAAGCGAATCATTCTGCCTGAATCTATGCGCCTAACAGCATTTAATGTGGCCCATGATAGGTTGCACCTGGGAATTGATAAAACAATCGAGTCTATTGCAAAAGACTATTACTGGCCTACATTGATAAAAGATGTGACTCATTGGGTCAAAAGCTGTGTGGTATGTCAAGCGACCAAAGTAACAAGATATAATCGTCCAAAAATTGGTTTTTTTCCAGACAATACGGAACGATTCCAGTTCGTTCACATAGATCTTGTCGGTCCTTTAAATGAGTCATCTTGTAATAATAAGTATATTTTAACTGCCAAAGACCGAGCCACAGGGTTTCTTGTAACTATGCCGATCACAGATAAGAAAGCTTTGACTGTCAGGAATGCTTTTTTTCAATGTTGGGTTGGTCCATTCGGGGTCCCTCAAGTAGTTGTTTCCGATAACGGTCGTGAATTTGTTAACACCGCGTTAACCGAAGCGTTCGAGCAGTTAGGAATAGATCATCGTTTGGTATCCCCATACAGCCCTCAATCTAACGGTTTCATTGAGAGGCAACATAAGACTATCAATGTTGCACTTCGCGCGTTATCTGATAAGACAAATTGGGCTTTGCATTTGCCTCTGATAACGACAGCTTTAAACAATACCTTCGTTGAAGGTTCACCTTTTTCCCCAGCTCAATATGCTCTAGGGACGGCCCAGAATCTCTCGGGGAGAGTAATGTTCGACAAAATTGAGGGTACTGACGTTATCACCACACCCAACACTCTAGAAACTAAAGTATTTTTGAATATGATGGCTAAAATTGGTAGGCAATTTAAGCGCCACAATAATAAATCATACTATGAACCAGGGATTTTCGAATGCGAATGGGTTTGGTTTAGGAGACAAAACAAGCGGAAACTTAGCACACTCTACCATGGTCCATAAAAAGTGCTTTCTTGTTCAGAGCAAAGTATGATTATTCAAAAGAATTCTGGGTTGGTAAAGGTTTCTATAAGGAACGTGAAAGCGTATGTTCCCAGAGTTACAACTTGTGAGGAAACTAGAACATACAATTTAAGGGAACGAAAAGTCCCCATAAGTTATGCCGAAGCATCTAGCTCAGATGAATTCTAAGCGTTCATTCGGCGTAAGTATCTTTTGTTTTTTTTTTTTACTGTTTTTAAGCGTTTATGTATATTTAGGGGTAGTGAATGGAAAACAACTGGTTATAATTTTATTTTCTTTCTATTTATTTCTTTGGTAACTAGTTTATTTAATGATTTATTAGTAGTTGATTTTTTTTAGTTGTTGCAATTAAAATATTATTTTTGGTTAAAATACATGTATGAATTTAATACAAGTTTTTCTCTCCTTTTTAATTTTTTTTTTTCTTTTTTTTTTTAAATCTTCAAAATTAGTTAAATTTTTTAATTTGGTACTAAAAAAAAAGCTGACATGTCATGGATTCGTGACATTTTTGAAATCACCAGCAGTGTCTAGAGAAGTGTGACGAGTTGCAGGCAGGCAACCTGTTTCAGCTGCAAGAGAAAAGAAGCAGTTTAATGAGTGACGTCAGTAGTTGTTTAGCAAACCAGTATGTGTGATTTTTCTTTCCTGTCTATTCATGACCCTGAGGCTTATCATTGGAGCCTGGCCAAGAATGCCAAAAAAGGGTAAAAAGAAAGGAAAATGTAATCGATATCTGCCCTGCGTTGTGATAATAGTTAATAAGTTTACAAAATAACTAGTTGTAAACACTGACAAGTTTAAATTTATTAAAGCACTATGACGTTTGCTTAACGACGAATTTTTAGTACAAAATGCTATTCTTGTTGTAGCAACGGAGTTTATTGTTGAACTCTGGCTGATGACATATCATTGAATTGGAACTCTGAGTGGATTGCAGTTGAGTGTTTAAACTTTTGTAAATTTGTTGCTTTAAAAGAAGTACCAAATTATAGATTAAACTTTGTTGCTTATTAAAGAAATTATTGAATTATTCTTTAGCTTTCTCAACTTTTTGTATAATTTTACTTGAGTTAATACGTATTTTTTAAATCACATTTGTTATAAAATATTGTTAATTAAACTGTGCTGTGTAATTTATAACCGGTTGTTTTTAATTTAAGCTACTATTTAAGTGATTACTATACCATTAGAATGATTAAGACTAAGAAGGGCTTAAGACAAAAAAATAAGTTAACGGGTCTTGCAGATACTGAGCCATCAGTATCTGCTGACTTCAGACTCTTTATGTGTTGCCACTTGTGTAAACCCATAAAACTTTCTTTGAGATAAGTATAAGAAAATCAAAATTTAACTGAAAACATTTGTATTGATGCAAAATTTGCATAATACAAGTATTTTAATCAAACATTTAAGATAGTCAATGGAAATCATCACTAAATTATGCAAATTTTTTTAACACAAAATTGTTTGATTTTGATTTTTGAAGAAAAAGCTACAGCTTCGATTAGAATCAATTTTGCAATGCAGCTTTTTGACAAATTAAATCTTTAATGCGCTAAATGTATACAATTTAGATGAATTGTAGAATATATCTTATTTTAATGAAAACATATATACACCTACTTTATTCTATGCTTCTATTCTCTCATTACAGTAATTATTTTTTTACAGAACCCAGTTGAAGTGTGTTGATTCGTTGACACACAGAAACATATGTTGGTAGAATAAAGGAAGATTACTGTATAATTTGTTTTTACAATTTAGATGTATATAACTCGTTTTATTTTTACGACACTAAAAATACAAGAGAGTACATACATGTCGAAATTATCTATCAGGAGTGCGCAGATTTGCGGAAACGTACCAATCTACGTGCCTGGTGCACTGATTTTAAATACCGTGTAGACCACTGGTAGTGTGAATATTGAAAAAATATATATAAGTTGTTTGAAAACTGATAGTTTTTTATTACTTTTTTTTCAAAAAATAACGTAAAAAGCTTCAAAATATTGCTTGCTTAAAAATTACAAAAAAATTTCTTTTAAAAAACTGATTATTCTGTACGTTGATATTAGCTTCCTACTATAAGTGCTCTAGCCTGAAAAAAAACCGGATGAATTAAAACAGGGGTTGACAATCTGGAAAAAATAGGTAAATTTAGCCCTTTAAACTATAAAAGTTGAAACTTACACTAAATATTTTGGGGTTTTTTATGTAGAGTAAAAAAATTCGGAAGCATAATTATAGGGGAGATATAAAACTCACTCTAGATATTATGTGGTCTGAGTTTTTTAATTTATACTACATACTTTTGGGTTATTTATTAAAAGTAAAAAAAAGTTCAGGTATTAATTAAAACTACAAATGCGGTCAGCGAAGATTGCTTATTTAAACATATGGCTTGCAACCACCAAATTCCGGCTTTCAAGAAAACATTGAATTTTGAAAAAAATTAATTAAAAAAAATATCAACTATTTTGATATTCCAAACAACTTAACTTATTTATTAGAAATTTTATATACATGGCTGCCAAAGATACTTGAGAACTTTCATCCACGATTTTAAAAGTACAAGTTTTTAAGTCTATTTTAGTATAAAATTAAGTTTAAGGTAAAAAACTGTCTTAAATAGTATAACAACATTGAAAAAATACTGTTAAACTACTTTAAATGTGTTTTTTAATACAAGAAAATATTGACGATAGCAAAAAATAGTGTCAATATGGATAGATTTTTTGTGTCAAATTGAAATTAAGTTAATATACATGTAAAAGTTGTTTAAAATTTTAGGTTTTTTATTCAAAACTCCAGATTTTTTTTCCAAATTTCTTAAACTCTTTTAACTTTTCTTACCCTAAAATGTCAAATTCAATGTTTTTTTTGGACTCCAGGTTTTTAGGCAACCCTGTATATAACATCCGAGAAGTTTAGAAAAGAATAAGCACGAGTGTATTGTTAAATATATAAGTGTAGTTTAATAACATTTTATTTTTGAGATAAACTATTGGGTAATAAACTAGCAAAAAGCAAAAAATTGCCGCACTTCAACTTACGCAATTTTAAAAATCCTAGTAAAATTAAATTAAAAACAAACACAGTTTTGAAGACAAGAAATCAAGTTCTATTAGGCTATGTATAACACTTTATTTAATTTTATAGTAACCAAAAAACCAATGACCGCTTGCCAGCCCATTGAGCAGATAAGATAATTTCTCTCTAAATCATAAACTATAAACATTATATGAACAGCTTTGTTTTTTAATGTAAGCTTTGTTTTTTACTATAGCTATCATCATCTTACCAGCCCACGGTGTAGATATTGCAGTATTAACTGTTAACTTTTATCTCATTTTATATAGTGAGAACTGGGTAACGGTAGAAAACATTTGTTGCTTTTCTGAAATGTACTTAAATTTACTTCCTTAAAAAAATGTTTCATACTTTATTTCATAACGTAGTTTGAATGTTATGTAGTAAGCTTACATATCTATAGTGTGGTTTAGTGTTAAGTATTAAGAATAATTTCAATCCTTTGAGTTTTTTATTTATGCCTTTTAAAACTTTTTTTATACTTTTGTTGCATAGTTGAATTTATGTTATTGCTATTTTTATGTTACATAGTTAAGCCTAATTTGCTTATCAGCATAATCTTTGTAAGACTATTTTATAACTCTCACAAAAACAAATTTAAAACTGGTATAAATTTCCTGGCAAGAACTTATAAAAAGCTCCAAAAAAAGAACTAATAGAACCATGTGTTTAATTATATTCTTGGTTGTTGATATCATAAAAATTATAATATATTAAGTAGCATAAAATACTTTCCTTCAAAAGAAGTCTTAGATACTTTTTAAACATCTTAAAATAGTTAGTGAGCTTCATAACATTACATAAAAAAAATATCTACCAATATATTACTCTTTAAAATATAACTATAAAACCTTGACTATAATTATTGTTTTAATTTAGTTTAAACAGTTTTTTTAACTTTTCAAGGTTTTATCAAAATTAAAAAACTAATCTGAGTTTTAAAAAACAAGTAATTCTTAATAAAAAGACAAGTATAATTGTATTGATTAGTATCACTTATATTAAACAAAATGCAACATGCGATAATGCTACATTTTTTAGTATAAAGTTATCAAAGTACCTTATGAATAACAAACTTAAGACTGACATTTTAACCACTGCTTTGTAGGTAATTCCTTAAGTCGTTGTCTTGACAGTCTGCTACGTCTTCTTCTTCTTTGTTCTTTACAAACCCTTATAACCTATGACATTGATTCATTCTTTTGATAAGATTAAAAACTTTAATAACTTAGTCTAGGCAAATAACTTGTTTTACTCAGTTTGTCTGAAAGTTTATTTATATTTTCGATACATATTTCTTTTTTAATTATTTTACAATTTATTTGTGTGGTTTGAAGTTAGAAAGTATATTTAAACACTATTCGACAAACTTACAAAAAAGGGAAACGAATATTCTTGTTGTTGTCATTTTTATATTTATTAGTGTAAATTATTAAATATATTAAACAATCTTAAACTATTTATAAAGTAATAACAGAATCTTATACTAAATAACTATAGCACGATATAATATGCTAATTCTTTTCTTTATGTTTTCTTGTATAAATTTATCATAAATACTATAGCGTTTAGTATACTGTATACCTATTATATCTAATTAAACTGATATCATCACTAAATCTAGTAAAAATTAAATTTTGAAGATTATTAATAAACTGTTGAGTATTAGAACCTTATTAAACTTTATTAGGTTGTCAGGATACATTGTAGGAAAAAACAAAACTTTTAGTAACTTAAATAGCTTAAGTTTTTTCAATCTGTAACGATACTTATTTAATTACAATTTCTATTTTTTAATTGGAAACACTTTGTTGTTGGGCAAGCTATAAACAACAACAAATGAGATGTTGACAAGTTATAGTACAAGAAGTTTGAAATTGTTGCTATAACAACTGTCATCACTCAAAGAAATGACTATTGTGAGCTTGGGTTATTGTTAGAGACAGTAGTCTGAGTTCTGAGGAAAGAATTGGAGTGGAGTTGATTGTCTTCCAGTAGATTCACCTTTTCCTGTGTGCTAGTGACTAATTTTATTGACTTTTTTTATAAGCAAGATACTTAAATTGTCTTTAGACAAATTTAAGTGTTTTCTTGATTTTTGTTAACATTGTTTAAAATTTTATAACAGTTTATAAAATTTTATTGATTTTTACAAACCTGAGTTTTTTTTGTAATTTTTGTCTAATTTTAACTACTTTATTCATTTTAAGTTTTTTATATTTTGTTACAAATTGGTTTACTTTTAAGTTTTTAGTATATAAATTTATCCCAACTGCTTTGTATTTTATATTATTAAATAGTTTTTGTTAAAGTAAATTTAAACTATGTCACGGGTCAGTCCAAATCCAGAGTGTCTTCCAGACACTATGATTCAAACTCGGGCTAACAGTGCTCGCATTCAGAGCCAAAGACCTCTTAGCCATAAGTCAATCATTAACCCCCCTACCCTTCTAAACCCGAAACCCTTCTAAACCTTCTAGATCCCTAATTTAATTTGATAGATAGTGCTAGTTTAGTGCTTGTGGTTCCGGTATCTACTTATAAATTTACTACTAGTTGAGGCTACGTAAATTTTGTTGTGCGTCTGTTTTTATTGTGACTTGGTAAATTAGGTTACTTGCTAAGCTATTAAAAATTAAGGTTGACCTCTCTTTGGCCTTAAACGAAATTTTCAAATGTCATTAGCTCAGTTTTGGTAACATCTAGAAGTTTTATTCATTATGTTGTTTTCAATTAAAATTGCCACGCTGAAAAAAAAACTTTCACTTTGCTACTAGAATATTTTATTTTTGAGGGGCACCAAATGCACCTTAGTGCATACTTTTTTTTTATATCCCTATTATAACTAAAAATTTGTACAGCATTAAGAAATTAAGTAAAATACAGCAGTTTTCATTTTAAATAATTTATAATTTTTAGACTTATCTCGTGTTTTTTTTTTTTTTTGTAAAATTGTAACTATTCAGAGCTTCTGTGTGAAGAAGAAACCTAAACAATATTGAAAAACATAATAAACTAACGAGAGAAGTTAAGAGCACAAATACTGATGTTCCCATTACAACTCCAAACAAAAGCAATATCCATTTGAATGGGAATGGTGCTTCTCCTCGAGTTATTTTTACATAAGGCTGAGTTCTGTACAATTATTTGAATAAAACCATATTTATAAGTAAACAAACTTTAATAGATTTTTTTTAATAATTAAGTTAGTACATGCAGGGACATTGTTTAGTTAATAAAAATTGATTTAAAAATGCTTATATTGATATACTTTAAAAACATAAATGTGCAAACTTAAACTAAATATGATAAACATAGCAATGGAATTATATTAAAATATAATAACAATAAAATATAATTATACTCTTAAGTTCTAATTACTATTTATGATTTGTTTAAAGTACATATTATAAAGATAAATTAATCAGATAAAAAATCATGTTAATAAAATAAAAAAATTTACTTGAAACTTCTTCAGAACCTCATTGTACTGTGCTATTCATAGTACGGAAAACGTAACTCGTTTTAATAAATTACTTTCCAAAATTGTTATTAAACTGACAACATAAACTTTCTACTTACATTTGAAACATATTTTTTAAGTAATTAACAGTTTTGTTAATATGATTATTTTGTTTCAACATACTTTATAAGAAACTCCAAAGTTTACATGTTAGCAAAATACTTTTTAATAGTTCAATACTCACTTAAAAAGTAGAAATAAAACTAAAAAATTATGTAAACTCTCTGCATTAAGTTTAGAACTTATAACTTTTACTAAAAATAATTCGAAACTCTTATAAAGCACAATAGTCTTCTTCTTGAGTTCAAACTTTGAACAAAACCCAAAAAAGCGAACTTAACATGAATGGTGAAGTCAAGAAATTATGATCTTTTTTTACAAAATGGCTAATTTCAATATATTAAACAAAAGTCGATAACTTTATGAAGACATATAAAATTTTAAAACATTAAATAAACATTCTTTTGAAAATTCTTTTTATTGAAGCTATTGCATATATTGCAAAATTAAACTACTTAAAAAATATATGTTCTAAATCTATTAACAATTTGTAAGTCCTAAATTTAAATTTAGTAAATCTTAGTTTAAACAACTATACTAACATTGTTTTACTGCTAAACTACATTTAAAAATAAATGTTTTGGATCTATTATCAGTTTGTAATATATTTTGTAACTCCTAAAATCGAATTTAGTAAATATTTATTGGAATAACTGTTTAAATACAGTAGACTACCGCTTAAGTACACAAATTGAACCCGATCAAAAAGTACGTACTTAGCACGGGTAGTGCGTACTTTTTGACGACAGAGTATAATATGAAATTTAGTTGTTTGTTTTCTTTCTTACAACTAGCAACCAAATGATTAAGCCAAATAAACAAGTCTTTTTATTTTAGATAATATTTAATACATAATTCTAGTCTGCAAAATTTTTTAATAGGTATTAAAATGATTTATTTTTTCTATAAAAAGTTTCTACATAATTAATACATAGATTTAATACAGAAAGTCAATGATATAAAAAAGAATATTAAGCCATATTTTTCATATTTTGTTTTGTTAGAGGGAAAGTACCAAACTACATTGTGTTTACCAAAACATCAATGTGTGTACATTTAAATTAAATTATGACTTAACTATGTTGTATTTGTAGGTTTTTTTAACTTTGTCATCTAGATTTATTTATTTTATAGCATTACAGCTCACATATCATTATTCTTTTCACTTTTTTGCAACCACTACATAAGTTTTTAGTTAATTAACATATAACAATAACAGGACTGTCACAATCTCAGGCCACTTAGACTACTCAGGATTACTCACCCTAGTTTAAAAGCTGTGAAAGTCTCAGGCTAACTCAGCAGGTTGGCCATTCTACCTAGAAACATAAAATAATTTGGAAAAACTTGATGATTGAAAATTTAGGCAAAAAAAAATGGAATTCTTAGAAGTTTTAATAAAACAACCTTTATTTTGATAAATAAATTGTACATATAACGGCACAGTTAAAAATGTAGATTGAATTGTATTTTTAAAACTTTTATTTTTCTAGTTTAGTTAAGAAATTTTTTTGTCTTTCTGGATAAGTTCGTACTTAAGGCGGGGTGCGTACCAAAAAAAGTGCGTACTTAAGCGGTAGTATACTGTACTATTTTTTTTTTAAATACCTGCCCTTTATCTGTAATACTAAAGTTTTAAGAGCAATAAATGGCAACCTAATTTTGAAACTAAGTTACCTTTTTATTTTTATTATTAGAAACATGTTAAAGATTAGTTTTCTATTGCTAACCTATCCTTGATGACCAGGTTACCCTTGATGGCCAACTCACATTTGGTAGCTATTCACCCTATTTTTGCAAGTTTTTTTTGCTTTTTGTTTAATTTCACCAAATATGAAAAACCTATTTTCAAGTTTTATTTCAATAATTTCAAGTTTAGTATATTTAAGATTTATTTTTGCTTTTAAACCATTAGTTTTTATTTTTGTTTTACTTCCATTTATTTTGTTCAAAAATTTTTTCAGACCTATTTACAACAACTGAGGATCTCCTATATGCAAGTATAGGAGTGAAACATTGTTTTGTTAGTAATAAACTGTTAAAATAAATTTTGGAAATATGAAAAACCATAAATAATAAATTTTCAAAGTCATAACATTAATATTTTATTCATTAATACCCAGTTAGTAATATAATTTTTAAATTTAAATTTTTTAATTCAAATTTGAACTTTGAACACATTTTTTGGGTAAAAATTGCAAACTTAAAAAGGAATACAGGTGTATAAGTTTTTTGGTTTTTGTCAAAACTGTAAACAGCTATTTTGACCGTTTATTAAGGTTATCAGTAGCTTATCAGTAGTTGTTTTTCTAATATTTTTCTTCTGCCACTCATTTTTTAATTATTTTCTAACATATTTGAATTTATTATAATAAAGGCTTTGTAAACTATTCTAATATATTTACTGATAAAATGATTACTAAAACTATATATCACATTATGTTTTTCTTGATTGATAATAGCATTTGAAAAAACTTATTAGCTTCCTAAACAATTGAGAGTAAACTTAAATTTCTCATAAGAATTGCTAACAATGTTCATTTCGAACTCAAAATTGTTCATTGACATGTTCAGATCAACAATGTTTTAGACTGTTTAGGCACAATTTGTACCTTATTTTTATCTAAATACAGGGTTGCTTCTGGTTTTTGGTAAATTTTCTCCAGTTTTTAAAAATTTCCTCCAGGTTTTAAAGTACACGTTTTTGGGTAAATTTTATGTTTAAAATTAAGTTTAAGGTTAAAAACTGTGTAAAATAGTATAAAAAAATTGAAAAGATACTGTTAAGCTACTTAAAATATATTTTTATTAAAAAAAAATTTTTGAAGATGATAAAAAAAGTACCTATTTGTTAGATTTTTGAGGTCAAACCAAAATTTTACTACTTAACATGTAAAAATTGTTTAAAATTCCAGAATTTTCTAGGTTATTTTAATTTCTCAAACTCCAGGTTTTTCCAGGATACCAGGCTTTGTGGCAACCCTGTTAATATAATTTAGATAGCCGAAAAACAGAAAATTCTTTAAATGCTTTTTAATTTTTCCTTAGATATTTATAAAACAAATTTTAAAAAAAGACATAACAAAAAATAATGTATTTTTTTATATAAAAACAACACTTTTCATAAAATATAATCACATTTGTTTTTAAAATGATTTATTTCAAGGATTTTCAAGGAAACTTAAGAATTTGGTACGATCCTGAACTTGAAAACATTTAATTTTAATCTAGTTATACGTAACACATAATATCTTAACTAAGTTTACTTAATTTACTCTTCTTACTTAATTGTAAATTAAGTATAAACATTAATAATGTGCAAGATATCTAGTTAAATTAAAAAGACAGCTTTTTCCATATGTTTCAGAATTTGAACATTTGAACTTTTGTTTATTATTAGCTAAAAACTATCGAAATTTAGAACTTTAGAAAAGTATAAAACATATTATGACAAAGTAATAGTTATGATGTTAAAAATTAAAACAGATAAGACTAAATCACTAAACAAGAAAATTGAAAGACAAAATATATTTATCATGGTTGTTTGCCAAATGTTTTTGGCAAACTTTCTCCAGGTTTTCAAAATTTTATCCATGTTTTCAAAATTACACATTGTTGGTTCATTTTTTATTAAAAATTACGTTTAAGTTAACAAACTGTGTTAATCAGTATAAAAGCATTGAAAAAATAGTGTAAAGCTACTTTAAATGTGTTTTTTAATAAAACAATCTTTTGATGATGACAAAAAAAGTTTATTTTTAAGATAATTTTTTTTAGTCAAATCGAAATTTTATTACTTAACTTGTTAAAGCTGTTAAAAATTCCAGGCTTTACCAGGTTTTTTTGTAACCCTATTACGGAAAATAAATTTTAACAAAGATAAACCAAACTAAATTAAACTTAAAAGGAATTCAGGCCGCGTACACAAACAGTTTATAATTTTTTTATACTATTGTCTTTACACATTTTACTCAATATATTTTCTTAACAATTACTAAAACAAAGCTTTTTTGAAATATAAAATTTTTAAGTGATAATATGCCAAAAAAAAAAAGTATATTCAATTACAACTTACTGTACAAAAACTTTTAACACCAAAACTATATTAGGTCCTTATATTTATAACACTTTTAAAGTTCTAAAATTGAAAATTTGCGATTACTAATAAACAACAGTTTTCTGATCCATATTTTCTGTGAAACATATGTAAAAATTGTGACTTTTTATATAACAAAATATTTAGTTATAAATGTTGTCGAGGGCTGCTGACTTGAGTTATATAAAAGAAAAGTTATATAAATAGTTTACTAAATATATATCTAATAAAACATTACTGAAGTTCTTTTAACAAGCTGTAAAAGAAATTAAACACTTGTAATAATTTTAATTATGTACTTACTCGAGATTATATACGTATGAATCATTTAGCATATATCCAGCCGTTTCACCAACAAACACAGATGGTATGTTTATTTGGGCTTGTAATTCAGCTGAAATATGTTTAGACGTACTAAAATGCTTTTTGAGTAACTAGTTTTAACCAGCTTAATTAACAGAAAAAAAATTAATTATCAGATTAAAATTTTAATTCAACGATCAGACTAGAATTTTTTTGATGAATTACATAAATAATTTCATTAAGTACATAGTCTATTGGGTATTATTTATTGAATAATTTTTTTCATATAGTTGCTTAGCAAACAATTTAAGCATAAAAATGTTTATACTAAAAACTTAAAAAGACTTTTGTTTTAAATTTTGTAAGATAAAAGCTAACGAAAATAAGTTCCCATATGAAGCAGTTCTTCAGATCCTTTGTTAGCAACAATGGCTGCATTAAAATTTGCCTTCTGAGCATTTAATACCTAGGAAACAAAGCACTTGTAAAAATTCAATTAAATGCAACTAATGCATCAATGTGCTTACTAATATGATAAGATTGGCCTAAGTTACACAGCGTTAGTTATAAATACTTTAGTTAGTTCACAAGTAACTTTGAATAAATATATTTAAATATCTATACATCAAAAATGAATTGTTTGAAGGTAGTCAGCCTTTTTTATAGTAGAATTTGGACAGCTGTAACACCTAATAGTGTTTGGCAGTTGAAAAAGGCTTTCTTTCTTTCTTTTCTCTCAGATTGTTTGCCTTGAAAGAGCTCGAGCCACGCTCGGGTGGTTAGTTAGTCGCTGACACTTTTGTCGCTTACGTTTTGAGTTGTTGTAGCTTGGCACTAACGACATTTTGTATATAAAGAGTGATGTTTTTCACTTTGGCTTTTGAGCCAAAGTAGTTTATTTGGTATTTTTTAGGAGTTTTTTGTATTTTGTTTTATCGTATATTATTCATTTGTAAATACATATATTTCGAATATTTGCCCACATAATAGACTGAGGTAGGCAACATACACCCAAGGTTGTACTATCTAGCTTGAAGTTCGTTTAATTCGAACAGAGTTGAGCTTTTTTACTAAACATTTTTAAATGGGCTCTTACTTTTATTTAGTAGGCAGAAGGGCTTAATTATTTATCTATTAATTGTATTTTTGCTTTTAGGAAGTTTTATTGGTTTTTATTATTCATTTTTTAAGTTACGCGACTTAATAACACTTTTTTTTTGAGAAGTCCAGCCCACAAAAGATTTTTGCAATTAACTTAGCCGATTTTAAAACTTGCCTACCCCTACAGTATTTAGCCAAAACTTAATCCATACTTGACTCATAAAAAATTTCCGGTATTTCCGAAGTTACCATATAACCAAAATGTAGTTGTCCAAAATAGTTTTAAGAGGTTGATAGAGAACTTTTACAGATCTGAGGATTTAAGAACAGTATATAAAATCAATAATTGTTCCAGATTGATAATAATGATAAGCTACCCATCCAGAACGCCAAGAATGTAATCTATAAAAGTATAACTTGTAAGCTAAACATACGTGGGTAGAACTAACAAGAATCTAATCAACAGAATTAATCAACACCTACCAACGAGTTTACATCTGTTTATCAACATCATTAGGTTATCTAACAAGGAAAAGAAAGTTTATAAACTACAAAAAATAAATAGTAGTTCAGCGATTATTCTAATTAATATTAATTATTCAATTGATTAATAAAAATAATTGATTTTTAAATTACAATGTGGATAACTTCAAAATTATATCAAAAGCTCGCAACGATGTTAATCTAGAAACTCTAATTTAATTTACATTTTAAGCCCAAAACCAGAACTGTGCAAACAAAATAAATTTGTCTATTCGACCATATTGTTTACTTTGTTGAACTTGAATTGATTAATTTTATACTCTTTTTAGTAAATTAGTAAAGTTGCGTTAAATTTTATTGTTACTGTGTTAAAAACTCATTCTTTATTAGTTTATGTTACTATAGCTATTTAAACCACAAATTAAATACTGATGTCGAAAAGTATTTCTGTTTGTGATTATTTTTAATAAAGTATTTATAATATTTTTATACGACAGTTTACATTATTCTTATTAGTATTAATACTTTAATTTATAACAGTTTTACTAAGACAATTTTTATTTTAAGCAAGTTCTATTCATAAAATTACACTGTTAGGTATAAAAACAAATCATATTTAAATGTTTCAACTAGTGATTTACCGAATACACTACCCTGATCTGGCAGGATACTATTTTTTTTAATTGATCTGTATCCGGTTCCGACCGGATCTTTTACATTACTAACTTCGGCATATGTTATCCAAAAAACAGACCGGGACTAAATTATTTAAAACGAGCAATACTTATTTTCTATTAAAAAAATTCTTTAGATAACGAAAAAACCACACAAGTTCCCTAAAAAGACTCAAGTAAACTATCGAGCGTAAACAAATTCACATTGTCAGTACTTTAGAAAACTATAATTCATGTATATTGTAGGTTTACAAATGTTTTTTTGTGTTTTGTTGTTGCTATTGTTAAAAAAATTCAAAGTTATTTTTTAATTACTCTTTATTGGTATACCAAATATGTATCAATAAAAGATTGTTGATTATTTAATCGATAGTAATTTTTGTTTTTTTTTTCTTATATGACAAACCAGCACTATTTTATATGTAGGGTTATAAATTATAATTATTTTATTCTTAAACAAATCAGTTTAAGTAAATTTTTCAAAATTTTGAGAAAATTGGTAATGAAAATGTATCTTTCATACATTACTTTATACTTTAGTCTTCATAAAAGGTCAAATGTTAATTTTATTATAAAAATTATTAGACTCCCATATGGGCTTAAACCATATAGTTGTATCTTAATTGTGTTACTTATTAATTTTTATAACTGTTTACTCTTAATTTAACACTGACTTTTTTTTGTTGTTTTTAATATAAAAAGGCTATATTAATTAAAACTTATTTGAAAATTTATCTATAAATATTTGCTATACTCTGACGTGCAAATAAAAGATATTTTCTATAAGAAGTTAAATCTCATGGTGAAAAAATTATTCGAAAAAAATCAGCTTGTTATTTTTGGTGACTTTAATGCTAAGGTTGGATCTAATCGCGACTCTTATGACCTGTCTAGGACATTTTGGTTTTGGAAAAATAAATTTAAACGGTCAACGCCTTTTATAGTCTTGTCACAAACAGAATTTCTGTGTGACCATATCAGTTTTACTATATAGCAGCATAAAGTATTTTGGAGACATTCCCGTTCTAAAAACTGGCACCAACTATACTTTATCCTAGTGAGGCGCAATCGTATTAACGATGTTCTTCTGACTAGATCTTATCAAAGCGCAGATTGCAACAGCGATCACTATTTGGTTTGCATATTACAAAAAAATTCATGCACAAATCAAATAATTTGGCTCATAAAACTCGACTAAATATTGGAGAAATGCATGATAAGGAAAATATTAAAAGTTTCTCCGCTCTGATACCATCCGTCTTTTCGTCGGACACATCTGCTTCTCAGTCTTGGTCTACTATCCAAAAAAGTATATACCATAATGCCTTGAAATATTTTGGAAAGAACAAACATACCAACCAAGACTGATTTGAAGAAAACTTTAATGTGTAACTTTCCTAATAATCTTCCTTGTTAATTGTCAAAAGAGACTTTGTGAAGCTAGAAAAACTTTTTGTAGAACAGCTAGAAAATGAGCTACTGAGTTTTTGTAAAAGCTAGTTCTCGTATTCAAACTGCTGCTGACAGAGGAGATACTAAATCAGTCTATAAGGATCAAGAAAAGCAGTTGGACCAACAAAAAAATTTAAGGCCATAGGGGGGTTCCGACTTTTTTTCTACAAAAATTAATTATAGCTTTTATATGAAAGCTTTAATTACAAACTACATGCCTGTTTTTATAGAATTAAAAAATATCACTCAACTTTTGAGATATTTTATTTTTTGTAAAAAGTTTCCGATACAAACATATAGACCGCAAATTTTTCGGGGTCAATTTTCTCGGAAATTTAAAAATTCACTAAAAATCTATCTCCTCCTTCATTTTTCAAGCAATATTCTTTAAATTTTCAGAAATGTTCCTTATATTAAAAGAAAAAAACGAATTTTAATAATGTAAAAAATTAAAAAATTTATCACAAAAATTAAAAAAAAAGTGACATTTAAAAAAAAAAATTACAATTTTTTTTTATTCCAAAGTAACGTTTTTTTGTTATTGTATAAAGATTAGACTGAGAAAGTTTGAAGAAGATTGCTTAAAAAATGTAGGAGGAGATAGATTTTAAATATAATAGTCTTTTTTCGTTGTTTTAGTTTTCCCTTTCCATAGGGAACCTATAATGCGGCCCGACTTAGACTAGTCCTATCTCAAAATATAATTTGAATTTTTTTAAACGATAAAAGCATCTTCAAGCTTAGAAAAAAATCTTTAAATTAAGATCAACTTGTAAAAACATGGCTTACCCCCCCCCTATGGCCTTACAAAATATTTCTTATCAAAAACTAAAGAAATCTTACACAGTAGGAATGAACAGTATGGTAGATGGGTTTAACAAATTTCCCTTCTGTATTCTACACAGAAAATTATTTCTATTGATGCTTCAACAGTATGGATAGTATACCAATGATGATGACCTGGATTGCAAACCAAGTACTAAAGAACTCAGTTAAGCCATTGATATGATGGTAAGTCATGCTTATGACCTCATCTACATGACACTTTAGTCTAGTGTTTGAGGGAACGTATGGTGCCACATGAGATGCGTGATCTTATGATCATAACCTTATATAAGAACAAAGGTTCCAGATCGAACTGCAAAAATTACAGAGAAATTTCTTTTCTTGTGATAGTTGGTAAAGCTTTTGCAAAAGTAATTTTTCCTTGACTTAAGAAGCTGGCTGAAAGAGTGTATCCTGAGTCTCAATGTGGACATAGGTCTAAACAATCTACCACAGACATAATATTCTCTGTACATCAGTTACAAGAAAAACGTAATTGACGGAACATGCCTTTATACATAGCTTTTATTGACCTCCCTAAAGCCTTTGACTTGATGAATAGGGTAGGACTATTTGCTATACTATTGAAGATTAGATGTCCTTCAAATTTATCTAACGTTGTGAAGTCTTTTCACACAAACACAAGGGCAAATATCCAATATGATAATAGTGTTTCTGATTCATTAAAATCAAAAGTGGGGTAAAGCAAGGCTTCGTACTTGTTTCAACTCTGTTTGGAATCTTCTTCTCAGTGCTACTAAAACATGCTTGTAGTTCCTCAACAACTGGGATTAAGCTTCATACAAGAGCTTCATACAAGAACTTTTCAACCTTGCAAGTCTAAGATCAAAGCGAAATCCGAAGATGGTTACAATATGTGATCTTTTCTTTGCTGATGATGCTGCACTCGTGGCTCACTCTGCACAAGACCTGCAGACACTAATTAATCAGTTTTACATGCTCGGATTTCGGCCTTACTATAAGTATTAAGAAGATTATATTTTTAAGTCAAGGAAAAGAAATTTTACCATCAATCAAGATAAATAGCAAGGATATTGAAAAAGTAAAAAAAAATGTGTATACTTTGGCTCAAATGTTGCGTCAAATGCGTCATTTGACACAGAAATAAATAGTCGCATCGAAACTTTTGCTCGTTTGACTGCAAGAGTTTGTGATTACCAAAAGTTCGCAAGAAAAGCATTCGCAGAAAGGCTAACGTTTATAGTTACTCTGTGTGACATACTCTGCTAAATGGTAGCGAAACATGGACGTTGTCTAGCGTGCAGGAAAAGAAAATTAATATCTTCCACCTACGATACCTTCGTCGAATCCTTAGAATTGCGTGGCAACAAAAGATCACCAACAAGGAAGTACTGAGACATACTAGTCTTACCACCATATACTTTAACCTCAGTCAGTGCAGGCTTCGCTGGCTCTGTCATGTACTGAGGATGGGTGCTGAGCAAATCCCGAAGTCTCTGTTGTATGGCGAGTTGGTCGTTGGCAAAGGCAACCGATGTCGTCTAAAATTACGTTTTAAGAACGTATGTAAGCGCGACCTAAAAAGCTTCAATGATGAGTGGGAGTTGCTTGCAAATGAGCGCGACAAATGGATACTTACTGTACACAAAAGACTGAAAGAAAGGGAAAAAGAATAATTTAATAAACCGAAAAAGAAAAAAATGAGAAGCAGAATTAGTTCTTTTTTTGTATATTCATTTATTACTTGTTTGTTTTATTTATTGCATCACTGTGCTTTAAACTTTACAACTTATTTTTATTCTGTATGCACAAGTACGCATAGCCGATCTCGGCTGATAGCGCGCTTTTTATTTTATTTTATATAAATTACTTATTTTAAACAACTTAATTTATTAATTTCGTCTAGCACTAAAAACAAAATAAAATTGCTAAAAACTGACAATAGTATAATACTAACTTCAGTTAAGTGTAAAAATGTTCTAGAAATTTAGTTAAAAAATTATATGTAGATAGTTTGTGTATATATTTAAATTTGAGAAATTCAAATAATGATGTTACTATAGAACATATGATATTATATAAATTTATACTATATTAAAGTAAGTTTTAGCAATTTTATTCTATTATATCTATTTTTAATAAACAAAATTAATAAATAAACTTTTCGGATCTTCAAAATAGGTAATTTGTATATAAATATTCTAATTTAAGCATATATAACAAAACAAAACTTTGGAAAATTTATTTATTATTACAATCGTACACACACTGATTAACCTTTTGTATTGTTGAATAAAAAAAATAGTTTTAACATGCTTTTTTATTATATATGTTAATTTTTAAAAACTCTGTAGAGCTGTTCATATTTTATGAGTGAAAACGTCATAAGTCAATTAAGTAATTAAAGAGCTGTTTTGAATTTCTAATAGATCGGCTTGTTTGCATGTCAAGAATTTATTACGTTTTATCAAAAAAAAATTATTGAACATTTGGTTATATTTTTTATAATACTATGCAACTGAAACTTTTAATTGGTAAATGTTAATTTGAGTCTAGGATTTAAATAAATATATTAGTAATTTTACAATAACAAACCTTATTTCTAAACTATTTTTGTACTTAATTTTAAAGTCAAAAACTATTTAATTAGAAGTTGAACTTGTTTAGTTCAATAAAAATTTTAAAAACTTACTTTTTCAGCAAAATCACAACCTCCTCTCTTTATCAGAACAAACGCATTGTATGTAATGTTTTCAGACAATTGAGGAGGAAATTCTGGTCTTTTTTCAATAGGAGTGCAAGCATCAAACGGTTTTGCAGCAACTAAAAATCCCTGTGTTTTAGAGCAATAATTAGTTTATATAAAAAAACTGTTTTTGATTGTAAAAATTTGTTTAAGATTCAACTTTTTTTTTACTTATACCTGAATCTTTTGGAATTAAACATAACAACAAAGACTGGTTTGAAAGAACATCAATGTGTTGATTCCTCTTATA
Source organism: Thalia democratica (assembly GCF_965202585.1). Classification (NCBI taxonomy): domain Eukaryota; kingdom Metazoa; phylum Chordata; class Thaliacea; order Salpida; family Salpidae; genus Thalia; species Thalia democratica. The sequence goes on along the minus strand of NC_139169.1, from coordinate 50,650,115 downwards.
AAGATAAAGTTAAACAAACAATATGATTATGAACGTGACCCAGGTAGCACAAAAAGCTATGGAAAATAAAAACATTTTTTCAAGGGATATCAGATGCTGCTGACAGAAGCAACACCAAATAATTTTAAGAAGAAACCATCATACCAATTGGTCAATGAATAAAGTTAATATCACCTTTGCAATCTAAAACTGGGAACATCTTATACAGTAGAAATGAAGAGTTAGATATATTGGTTAAACACTTTTCTTTTACTTACTCTACACAGAAATAAACTTGCTGTCCGCCTGGTACAAAAACAGTTGTTCTGATTTTTTGACAGCTCTATTTGTTTAGATCTCTGGAATTTAACACTTTGTTATGTTATATCCTATAATTAAAAAATCTAGGTTAATAAAATATTATATCCTAAATTTAGTCATGTTAGGATAAAATAGTTTAAGTGACCTTAGTCTTTGTAGCTAGTGGTGTCATTTGAATAAATCAATCAAGTAACAAAAACTTAATAACTTAAACAAAAATATTTTTAGGTAGTGGTAAACCCAATTGTAAAATTAAATTATAGTAGAGTGCTTTCTTTCAAGTACTATGACATATACAAATAACTTTTAAGTTTTAAAACAAAATAAAAAGAGTGAACTTTACAGCCTAGAATCAATATTATTCGAAGAACAAAGGAGTTAAAACTAGTTAAAAAATAATAATAATTTATATTTGTTCAAATCTTATTTATATGTGTAATAATACCTTTTAAACTTACTTTTTTAAAACTGTTTACTTGTTCAATATTTTTTAATTCGTTATACCATTTGATAAGTTTAAAAATCTACAAGTTTATTGCAAAATTTTGTTCAAATTAATTTCGGACAACAGTCCTTCTTCAGTGAACTTTAAACTAGCAAAACTCTGCAATAAACTTGTAGATTTTTAAACCATCGTTTATTTATTTTTTGTAACTACTGATGCAGGGAAAAAATCACTAGTAAAAACAATTGACTGTGTCCTGGACCGATTTGCGATATACAATATATAAATCTTGACCATTTGATAAGGTGAAATAGTTTTTATTTCGAAAATCTCTGTGTAAAATAAATATTTAAAACAAAGAGAAAAGGAGTAGTATATGCTTATATATGTAGAAATATACAACTGTAGCTCATTTTATATCTATACTAGTTTTCGCTTTAGATTTTTCATTGTTATAAAAACTTTTAAATGATCAAGGAGTTATTCTTCATGGTTGTAATAAAGTGGCCAATTCATGGATACGACTACTAAATATCAGATCTACTGTGATTTAGTTTGCAGACTTCTTGACCTAAAGTGGAACCTGAGGAGAATTCTGGGTCGCAAATTGCTGTAATAATGCAAAAAGCACCTCAACTGGTCGGCTAAGAGTAGATTGCGGGATCAGCCAAAAACATGACTTGCCTTCATTCGCAGGTGGGAGGCATTCAAAATTGGGTCAAACAAAAGCAGCCAGAATGTGGGCATACAACTATTTCAGTGTGCACATGACTAACTTGGCAATCCTGTGTTAGCTAATGATCCTAGGCTAATGGCTATTTGAAAGGATATGTAGCTAAATTAATGGAGTCAGTAGCAGTCTTGAAAGTTGCAGTTGGTGTCAAAAGAGCAGAACTTATGAGCTTGCATTAAGGCCAAGATGAGCCATTTAGAAAATTTGCAACCCATATCTACAGCAAAGCAGAAACTTGTAATTTCACAAAAGTCAGTAAGTGTTAATGTTCAAAAAATAATGTGACAAGTTCACGGAAGAAGCAATAAAAGATGTGTATCAGGTGTAAGTTTGAAAAAACTCAAACCCAAATGTATTGCATCTACTTTCAAAGTTTGAAAAAACTCTATACCAGTTGTATTGCATCTAATTTTAACCTAAAATTAACATAAGATCAATCTGAGAAAACTCAAAAGGAAAAAGAAAATTAGAACATACCGAATAAAGAAAAATTAATAAAAATATATATTTGTCTTTTCATTTCAAGAAGATCTTAAAATTCACCAAAGAAGAATCAAAACTTTTTCCATTAGGTAAAATTTCATTAAGAAAACCAGCAAACTTAAGACAACTTCTGAACAACAACAGTCAAATTGCCAAACAACAATAAACAAAGACTATTTTTAGCAAAAAATATGCACTTTGTGGAAATCATGATCAACATAAAAATATGGTGTCAGATAAAGAATTTCTAATCAAGGTAATACAGACTAAGACCAAATATGAAATTTTGATACTTTATTTTTTATTGAAAAAAAGGAAATGTGCAGACATGCAATGGTAGACTTATGTACTGTATGAGCGGTTTTTTTCTTTTCAACATCAGAAAAAGCAATGTTTCAATATACAGTGATAAGTCCTAATATGTCCCTTGTTAGCACTGAAAAAGTTAAAAGTTGTTCTATCCATTCAAAAAAAAAGGAACTACAAATGTAAAACTTTTAAAATATTGTTAATGTTGTTACTCTACTTGAGATCCATTTGGAAGCTACTGCACACGTCTGGCCTTTGTCTTCTGACCTAGTATTACACAAAACATTGAATCAATTTGAAAAAAATTTGAAAAAGCAGCGACTGCAAATTTCCTTATTAACCATCGTAATCACAAGAGTTTTCTGATCCTTCAACAAGTCTTAAAAAGTCAAATACAAGTCCTAAAAAGATTTTCCTACAAGTCTAAAAAAATATTATCTAAAATTTTGAATTGAATTGCTTCAAAAATAAATGAGAAAAAATTATTAGTAATTTTTTTAAAGTTTCCAGATAACTAGAAGTAAAAAATTCTATTTTATGTGTTTGTATCAGATATATTTATAAAACTAGTTATAGCTTTCATGTCAAACGACTTATTATGTTCTAAAATCTATTTAATGGAACATACCTTAAGCTTTCAAAAGACCATATGTAAATTAAAAACAAACAATTTGACCCCTTCTTTAAGGCATGGGGGTACACCTTGATTTTTACAAATTGATCTTGTTTTGTGTAGAGTTTAAGGCCATAGGGGAGAGTCTAACACTTTTTTTTACAAAAATTAACTTAACAAGTTTAAGGAAATGTACCTTATATTTAAAGAAAAAACGTTAGTTATGAATATTAATAATTTAAAAAAATAAAAATTATATGTAAAAAGTTTAAAAATAAGTGTTTTTTTTTCAAAAACAGAATATTTATACAAAAAAAATAAATATTTACAAAGTAATGTTTCTTTGTTATTGTATAAAGATTAGACTGTGAAAGTTTGAAAAAATTGCTTGAAAAATGTAGGAGGAGATAGATTTTATATAAAATAGTCTTTTTTTGATGTTTTAGTTTTCCCTTCTCATAGGGAACCTATTATGCGGCCTGACTTTGACTGGTCATATCTCAAAAAATTATTTAAATTTTTTTAGACAACAAAAAGCATCTTGGAACTTAAAAAAAATTCTATAAAATAAGATCAACTTGTAAAAAACATGGCTTACCCCCCCCCCCTTTATGGCCTTAATTGGAGCATTTAGATGTTTTTAACCGCTTAACAAAATTCAAAGAAATTCTAAAAATATAAGTCAAAGTCAGTGACCTCAATAGGTTCCTGGAAGCCCAAAACTAAAAACGCAAAAACCTAGGCTTTTTCACTAAAAATCTATCTCCTCCTTCATTTTCAACCAATTTACTTCAATTTTTTACAGTAAGTTCATTACTAATATTTAAATCAATTTAATGCAGGAGTTTTTTTTCATTTCAAAAATAAAATTTTTAATTTATTTAAAAAAAAATCTTTTTTTTGTTTTTGTATCTAAAATTTTTTTCTCAACATTTTTAAAAACCCATCATTAATAGTCTTTTAAATTATATAAGGAATATTTCCAAAAAATTTGAGGTCTCTTGCTATAAAATGAAAGAGAAGATAGTTTTTTAGTGCATTTTTAAACTTTTGAGAAAATTGACCCAAAACATTTTTGGTCTATAACTATTTGAAACTTTTTACAAAAATGTCTATACAAAAACTAAAAAATAATTATATTTGACAAAAACTAGCTTGTAGTTTATACATGGTTGCAGAAAATTTTTAGCAAATTTCTCCAAGTTTTTCAAAAATACACATTTTTGGGCCTAATTTTAGTTTGAAGTTAAGTTTAAAGAATTAAGTTAAGTCTATTAGTGAATTTGATAAAATTTCTAGAGCTTGACAAATTTTTTGCAAAATTTCTAAAATTCCAGACTTTTCCTGGTTTTTTTAGCCTAATTAGTCAACTTCCAGGTTTTTCAAATATTCCAGGTTTTTTGGAAACCCTGTATATAGTTTGAACACTTAAGTAAACTATTTAAATTAATTAAAAGTTAAAACCTAGTAAAAACATTACATCTTGAAAAATCAGGTTTGTCACTCTTTAAGTCAAAGAACAGCCCTGAAACATACTGAGTTTTTTTTTATAATCCTTAAAAACAAATTTATGCTTCTAGTGAAACTTTTTATGCCTCATGTTAATTTTTCTTCTTGCTTTTCTTATAACTAAAAGGAAGGTTGTATAAGTATGCTTCTGCATTAGATGTTCACTAAACTTATGAAAAATATTGTTTTTGGAGATTTAACGTTAAAAGTTTAAATTAATTGAGATTAAAGACTATTTGTGGATAATTTTATATAAGCATGTTAGCTAACTTTATATATAATAGAAAAAAGTCTATCATTTTAATTGACTAACTTTTGTCTTATCACATAAAGTACTCACTTGCATGAATAAACTTAAATTATGATAAATGTTAACTTCAGATTTAAAACAAAAACTACAATGTTATTTCTAAGAAAAGTGAAAAACTAGTAGCAAGGCTAAAAATTTAAAATAAGCATTTCAAAATCATGTTTTTGAAGAAAATTGGGAATATAAAACAATACAATATTGAAAATAGATTAACTAGATCTCATTCTAGACTTAGAAAAATCAGCCCTGATATTTTTCAAATATCTTAAAACTGTCCTGAGATTTTAATAAAGATCAAAACGGCCCTGAGCCATCCTGAGTTACCATGAGATTTTTGAGAACTTCAAAAAATCCTGAGTTTCTCTGAGTACCCGAGTGTGTGGCAACCCTGGAATTATCTTGAGTTCTTTTAAGTTGAAAGAGCATCTGCAAGCAAAGATATAAAATTACAAAACAAGTAAAAAAATTAAATACATAAAAAAGTAAAAAGAAATCCCCTAATCTTACATTAAACTTTAAATACATGAAGAAGATTATAGTACAAATTAAAATTTAACTAGTTAATTTATCTTTTTTGATATCAGGTTTCTAAAACTACTGTGCTGTAAACGTTTCAGACTATTTATAAAAAACAAACTGTTAGACCACTGTTTCCAACTTCAGTGCCAAATTCAGCTTCAAAATCCTGGAACTTTTCAGTAAAATTCATTTCATTATACTGTAAATTGTATATAACACTAAATTATTTTCCAGTAAACACTTAAATATTTCTGTAGATGCTAGGTGTTCTTGCAATTAAAATACACAATACAATTTAAAACAATACTAAAACATAAACACCAAAGCATGTCAAACACAATACACATCATTGGTGATTTTTTACAAAAATAAAGTTGAAAATATTTGGTATAAGTTCAATTACAAACAATATATCTAAAAATATATACACAAATATACTACTAACCCCAATTACAACTGCAGCTGATTCCTTTAATACAACAATATAAAGAAAATACCGTAACAATAAAATGGACATCTTCAAAATCTACAAACTAGGTTTTTTATCACTGTCAAAAATTTAATTTTAGTTTTTTGGAGAAGACTTAGATATCAATTAAAATATTTTACAAATATAACCTATACAATATGACAATAAAATTATTTTTTCTCTTTTATTTTTGAAACTAAATTTACTGTATTTCATAATAGTTAGATCAGCATAATACAGGGTTGCCACTTTTTGAATCAAAAAAATTATCCTGAGTGACCTTAAACTGCCTAGAGTCATCCTGATTTTTTTTTTTCAAATTCTTAACTTTCTTTTGCCTCTGGCGCAAACTACTTATACCTCATATTAATTTCTCTTCTTAATAATTTAAATAAAAGTTTTACTTATGCTTCTGTATCAGATGTTCATTAAACTTTTAAAAAATACTGATTTTTAAGATTCAACATAAAAAGTTTAAATCCATTGAGATTAAAACAGATTTGTGGATAATTTTATCTAAATTATTTTGTCCAAGAACCTAGTGCACAAAGAACCTTTCAGTTATCGAGTTGAATATCACGGATACCTTTTAACATCTTGTCCAGGACTACATATATAATAGAAAACAGTTTGATTTTTTTTGACAATTTAATTAACTAAATCTTATCTTACTACATGAAGTACACGCTTGAATACATATTTATTAATTTTAATGTTATTTTCAATATTTAACAGTTTAAATTTTAGTTAAACACCTTGTTATAAACTCAAATAATGATAAATAGTAATTTCAGTTTAAAAAAAAAGACTATTTCTAAGAATAGTGAAGAACTAGTTACAAGACTAAACAATTTTTAAATAGCTTTTCAAAATCAATAAAAATCATGTTCCTGAATAAAACTGGTTATATAAAGTAACAAAATATTGAAACTGGATCAACTAAATCTCATTTCAGATCTAGTACTGAGATTTTTACAAAAAATCAAAACTGTTCTGAGTCATCTTTATAATTTCCTGAATTTAAAAATATCCTGAGTACTCTGAGTGTGTGACAACCGTAATGCTTTGTTTTTAATTAATCTAACTAATATATTAAAAAAATACAACAGTTTGAACTTTACCTCAGAAAAAAAAACTATATGTATATGAATAAAATCTATTTTATTAAGTATTAAAATATAATAATAAACTGCTATTAGTTTCAATTTAAAAAGTTTTTGTAAAAAAGCTTCTAAATTAGAGAAATAACGCATTAAGCAGTCCTATAATTTTTTTTACTTAATTTAACATTGGTTATTATATTAAAGCTAAAAGTATAAATTTTAAGTAAGTTTTTGAAGAACATTAAAACTTTAATTAGTTTTTGAGACAAAGATGTTTATGTAAAAAAATTTCTATACAACCGTACACAATTTTTTATCATCAATTTTATCAGAAAATTAAAAATTTACTAAAAATTTATTTTCTCCTTTTCTTTTTTGAGCTAGAGCCCTCAAATTTTCAGGAAACTAATACTTTATAATTTAAAAGAGTTTGAATGTTGCATTTTTAAAAATACTAAAAAATAAAACATTAGATACTTTGGATAGAAAAATAATGAAGCAGGTAGTTTTCTTTTTCAAAATAAAAAAATTCCTGCATTCAATCGATTTAAATATTAGTAATGGACTTAATTTGAATAACATAGGTTAGAAATGAGGGAGAAGATAGACTTTTAATAAAAGAGTCTTTTTTTCACTTTTAATTTGCGCTTATGTTAGGAACCTATATGTCCTTCTATTTATTGAGCACACTTTGATTGCTTATATCTCTTAAGTTACTTTGATTTTTTAAGCAATAAAAATGTCTAATTGCTCAAAAAAACTGTACAAAATAAGATTAACTTGTAACAATTGTATTTATTACTAATAAGGAAAATTTTATCTGCTTGGTGACGCTACGGACTCAAATTTTTGTACTAAAATAGTAAAAATTTTGTTTTTTTTTAAATTATAAAAGTTTACTTATTTTTCACCACTTGGTGTTGCTGTTTTGACGTTTAAATTTCAATCACCAAGCAAAAAAACCTAATTTCTAAGGATTTTCACATAATTTTCAATATTTTCTAAGAACTTATAGGGATTTTTCAGAACACTGCAGATTTCTAGGGAATTATAGTGAATTATAGGGATTTAGAGGAAAGTGGGAATCCTGTATATAGTTTATTATTGTTAAGGGCATAGGGGGGGTAAACACCCTTTTTTGGTTTTTGATCTTATTTTATATAACTTTTACTAAACTACAAGGTGCTTTTTACAGATTTTAAAAATTCAAAATAATTTTTGAGGTATAGCCGGTCAAAGTCGGAGGCAACAATAGGATCCTTATGGGAGGCGCAAACTTAAAACTCTTAAGTTAACGTTGTATAGTTTTAATACTTTATATATGTGTTCTTGTAAGTTGTCTTAACCTACATATTAAATTTAAAAGATAAAAAACATTTTTGACGTCATAATCACCACCTGAAGACAAAAAGCCAAATAAATTGTTTTGTTACGTATTTACAAATGCACCAAACCTTAATTTAAATTTTTATAGTTTTAATACTTTATATATGTGTTCTTGTAAGTTTTCTAAACCTACATATTACATATTAGCCTTAAATATATAATTAATTTGTAATATAGATACGTTTTTCAAAATAATAAACAATTTTACCATAAATCTGGCTTATTAATTTAAAAACTGAGTCAGCAAAAAAAATTTTTTTGTTGTTTTAAATCTCAACCATTAAAACTCATTTATTTTTAACTATATTTAGATATGTTTCAGAATAAGTTTATAAATGAATAAAATAAATAGCTGAAACTACAAAAATAATTGTTAACTAGGCAAATCAGACTGAGTATTATAAAGAATTACAAAATTTATATATAAATGTTGAAATAGAAGTTTTATTGTTGTTTAAATAAAAAAAAGATAAAAAAGTGCAACTCTAATTGATATGTATTTAGTAATTTTGTGGAGACTTAAAACTTATATTTTTCATATTCAATATAATCACAACTTAACACTGTTAAAAGTTGGTTAAGCAAATGTGCAATGATAAAAACACAACAGTTTAGTAAAAATTAGTATAAAGTTGATTAAACTACTGAACAAGACGTTAAAAGGTACCTGTGGTGTGTGACACATGATAACCAAAAGGTTTGTTGTGCACCAGGTCCTACAACCAAATATTTTGAGCGTCTTTTTTTTAAGATAATTATTACAACTCAAACATTTTCAATTTGACAGGTTGTACTTTTTTGACAAATTTATGACAGATTATGATGTCAAAAAAGCTTTTTTTTTTAATTCATATGTAAAAAACAAGGTTTCATAAAAACTATACAAAGCAACGTTAACTTAAGGTTTTGTGCATTAGTAAATACGTAACTAGACAGGGTTTTTTGTTATCAAGTGTTGATTATGACATCAAAGATGCTTTTTTTTTTTTTTTAATTTAATATGTAGGTTTAGACGACTTACAAGAACACATATATAAAGTATTAAAACTATATAACGTTAACTTTAGGTTTGGTGCATTATGAAAAACATAATTAAACAATTTATAAGGGTTTTTTCATCTTCAGGTGTCAATTATGACGTCAAGGATGTTTTTTTTTTATCAAATTTAACACGTAGGTTAAGACGACTTACAAGAACACATATATAAAGTATTAAAACTATACAACGTTAACTTAAGGTTTGGTGCATCAGTAAATAATTATAAAATGTAAGGTTGCAAATATTCAGCTAACTATAGAAACCTAATTCATAATGACTTATCTATTATCAAGCTTCATAAATAATAATATTCTATAGCTTAGTTATACACAATAGTAGATGAAAAGCGCAAACCAAAATATTTTTATCTTGAATAAATATTTTTTTAGTTTATTGAAAGTCAAACATTTCTTGTCCATAGTTTATATTGAAAAATATCTACAAGAATGACTAAATTTCAATGACTGCCACATAAATAATAATATTCTACAGCTTAGTTATACACACTAGCAGTTGAAAAGCAAAAATCAAAATATTTTTTACTTCAATAATTTTTTTTTTTTTTTATTGAAAACCGACATTTCCCGTCGATAGTTTGTATTGGAAAATATCTACATGAACGACTAAATTTCAATGATTATTCAATTATTTTGTATTCTATAAAAACTGAATTATATTTTATACTTATAGCTTTAAAGTAAAAGTCAATGTTAGTTTTTGTAAAAAATGCACTACCCATCTATGCCCCTAATTACCACTAGAGTTTAAAAAAAATTATAACATTTTTGGTTGCTATTTTTCTTTAATAACTATTTTATTAGTTATTAATAATGCTAAAACTAATTCGAATCATACTAGTTCATAAGTGCAGCAACATCACTCAAGTACTCCCTACTAATAATTAAATTGCAATGATTAAGAAAGTCTTGTGATCATAAGACAACAACAAACTATTATTATTAGATTGTTCAAGCTGTAAAAATATCTAACACATTTCAAAACTCACTATTCACCTAAACCTAAGAATTTAAAACTACTAAAGCGTTGACCTGCAAACTATTGTGTATAGTTAACAATGTACACTAAAATTTAGTATATTACTGTAATATAAGCACGAAACATTAAACTCTACTTTATTATATTACTCGATATCTGAACGGTTTTCTTGTACGCCAGGTCCTTAGACCAATTCATTTTGAGCGCTTTTTTGTCGTTAAATAAACAAAGTATATGTAAACAACAGTATTAATTTTGAAAAAATAAAACCGTTTTAAATTACAAAAACTGTTATTGAAAAAATGTGTAATATTTTTAATAATATAACATAAAATACAAAGACTTTTGAGCTTATTGTTACGTAAAAATGTTTTAAAACGAAGTAATAAGATTTCGTTAATTATTATTTTATACTTTTTTGTTTTTAATTTATTTTAGCTTAAAAGCCTTTTTTGATTTTTTTATATTACACTGACACAAAAATTATTTTTCTTTTATAAAACGACAGAAATACTATCAAATAATTGGTCGTAAGACCTGGTGCACGAAAAAAGTTTTCGGTTATCAAGTCGTTTGCCACTTGGATACCTTTTAACGTCTTCTCCAGGAGTCAGGACAACAATACGTGAAGTACTTGCTAGATTAAAATTTGAAATTCAGGTATTTTTTTCTGTTTTAAGCTTATAACACAGCAGAGCTGCACAGAGTTCTGAAAAAATAGTACAGTTGAAGAATTAAGCTAGTAAAAAAGTTAATTTAGTGCATTTCTTAGACATTGATAACAAATAAAAAATTATAAAAATTACAAAACAAAAATTAAATATTAAAAATAAAAAGCTAATTATTTCTTAATAAAGATTCTAGCTAATCAAGTTTGCTAAAATATTTAATTTGAAAACTTTGCACATCACTTTTTTAATTGAACTGACATATGTTTCTGTGTGTTAGGCAGGGGTGTGTTTTGACTGGTTTCCTGTTTCCTGTGAGCCCCCTGTAAAAAAAAAAGAAAAGGAAAAAAAATTTCTTAGAATATCACTAAAAACGTTGTTTATTTACTTTGTTTTAGTTATTTGATAAACTTTGAATAATAAATGTTGAATTTATAACACTGAAAGATTATAAGCTTTCGTAACAAAAAATGCTCGTTTTCGCCCAGCTGAAATAGATTTTTAATAAAATTTGAATTATGATGTGACAATAAGTATTATGACAATAAGTTTTAAAGTAGCATTTTTTTCTGGGAAACTTTTTTGAATGATTTATTATCAAAATTTTACATTCTGTTTTACTGGTAGTTTTAGATTGTTTAAAGTTTATAAGTTTTTATTTAGCTTAGAAAATTTTATTCCATCTGTGCTTTTTATTAATTGTGGTCTAAACAAAATATGAAAACTAATAATAATGTTGTTAAAATTATGTTCTCAATTGTTTTATTTAACTGACTTGCAATTTTATTTTCGACAAATTCTAAAGGTTTTTTTATTGAGTTTTGTATTATACAACAGATTTATTAAGTTGTTTTTTCAAAGTTTAAACCAATGATTATAATATACTAAGACTACATGCAAGTTTTGGTCTTTAATTACCTATAGTAGTCATAATACAATGTTCGTTATTTACGTTAATTAAATAAACTGTGTGTAGTATATATGTTTTAAATAACGGATTTAAATTTTGATATACAATTTATAAGTTCATAACTTTTTTCTGGTTCTTTTAGTTTTAATTTATCTAAATTTAATACAGTATAATAAATGAAAAGAAATATTATTTTTCTATTACTACTTATATGTATCTTTTCTAAGCAGAAAAAATATTTTAAACACAGAGTTTTTTGGCTAAATATTGCGTACTTGGCAGTGCATACCTAAGAAATGCGTACTTAAGCGGCAAATTAAGAACAAAAAAAATTGTGAACCCCCTTTGAAAAATGTCTAGACACGCCCCTGGTGTTAAGTCGTTTAATACATATTATTTTTTTTAATGTATTAAACGACTTAAAACACAGAAACATATGTCAGTTATTAAAAAAAAAAAGTACTGTACAAACTGTTTTTTATTTGTGATCTACCGAATCTTAAGACTCGGACTCGGATCTAGTAGGTCACTTTAGGCCAGGGGTCGGCAAACTTCGTCCCGCGAAGAGAATTTTTTTAAATAAGTAATTAGAAGAAGGGTTTACACATGGTCAAGGTAATTCAGTATAATTTTGTAAGTTTAAGAACTTTTAAAATTTCAGAAACTATATACTAGATTTTAAGTAAGATTTAGTTAAATTAAATTCTATATAATTTTTTATAACCTTATTTTTTTATTAATAATAAATATTTTAATATTTTTCAAAAGTTGAAAAAACAATATTTTTAAAAGAGAATTCTGCGGCCCGCGAGCATAAAAATGTGGCCCTCTTAGCAAAAGTATATTTCAAGTAAAACTTTTTTCGTTTATTTGGTTTAACCTGATTAATTTTAGTTTTTGTCGCTGTTAAGTGAACATTTTAAAACAATTAAAATACTTTACTGCTTTGCCTTAAAAATCTGAAAAATATAGATTAGCATTCAAGCAGTGTTTTTATTTCAGTTTCATAATAAGTTTATTTTAACAATAGCAATTTATGATTTGAAACCTGTAGTTATCAACTATTTAAAATATTAAGTATAAAAATTAAGTACTTAGATTTATTACGATATTTATGTGTTACATATTTAGTAATTAAACTAAATACAAATATTTTGCATTGAGTAAAAAATTAATACACAGTAATTAAATAAAATGTGATTTCTTTTCAATTTAGGTATTTTGTTTAACATGTTATTTATACCCTTATAGATGTTTTATCAATATATGATATACTTGAGTATACACACAAACATTTAAAGTAACAGAGCAATAAAAAATAAGGTTTATATTATTTTGGTTTTGAAACATTTTGATTTTTTTAGATGTTTTCTGTACAGTGTGAATTAATTCGTGAGCATACCAATGTACACAGATGTTTATTATTTAAACAACTTTTTTATTTCATACTTAAATTGGATTAAGTGTAGGTTAAGCACAATTTTCTATTTTTACATATATTCTCTGAGTGTGTACAGACACATGTAAAACATTATAAATGACATATATTAAAATAGTTTTTGTTTACATAAGTTAGAAAACTTTATGAGTTAAAATGATCAATGCATAACAGCTTAATTATTAAATAATTAATATTGAATATTGTTACTTAAAAAACTCTAAAGACCTTTTTAGGAGAAACAATGTCAGCTAAAGAAACAATCGTTCAACAAAGTTTTAATAGTTTTTGTTTACTATAAATTTCCTTTTTTTTTAACAATATTTTTTGTCAATTTAAGTTAAGTTCTATGAGTAGCATACTAATGTACACAGATATTCTTTTTGGAACTATTTGTTTTTACAAACTGTATTTAGATTGGTAAATATATTAAGTCCGTATATTGTTTATCGAAATAGTTTAAATTTAAGCAAATAAACAACTAAACATTGCCACACACTCGGACTAAGTCAGGCTAGTTTGAAGACTTTTAAAATCTTATGCTAATTAAGGAGTTTTTGTATCAGTTTTGGCCTGAAATCTTAAAATCTTGTTTTAAAACAAAATCAAATTACCATCATGTTTTGAGAAACAATTGCAGTAGCAACATTGTGACAAAAACTTGATATCAACAACCATTAAATTGTTGCGTTGCAACATTGCTTTAAAAATGTATTTGCAAATTGTTGTGCTTTGCATTGGAATTAAACCTAGAAGTTCTTCTAAAGAATTTAAATTAGTAAAAAATCTCTATTAGATATACTCAGATGAGAAGTATTTGTTGTATCATTGCTCTCATCTTAACTTCTTGTTGTCATTGAACAAATAAACAAAAAGCTACTACTACCGCCAACATAAATTCTTTAAAAAAGTTTAAAAATTTTTAACGGTGTCTCCTTTATAGTAATTAGTTTTGCTACTTTATAACTTGCCATGACAATTTTTTTCTGATCATTCTATAGTTACTGAAGATGGTCATTTGCTTTATTGAGACGGGGTTAAGAAATTTGTTCTTTCGTTTCTCTCAATAACACCTAGCTAACCCTTTTTAGTTCTTATAAATTTGTCTTACATTCACATTTACTCTTTTTTTCAAATGTAATGTTTTTATTGCAGATAAAGCAATAATGATTTGCTATGATGCTCAATAAAAAATAAGTTTTTCTACTCCAATAATGAATGATTAAATTTTCATACTTTTTTTTAGATATTTTAGAAACTTATCTTTCCATTTATCTGACTTAAAATTTTTTTTTTGCTGTATATATTGATTTCACTTTTAATAAACTTCGTCATTTCTTTTTTTTTGTGAATTTTATTTTAAACAGAGTTGCCAAATAAACAGGCTAGTTGAGAAGTATGAAAGCTTGTTATTTTTCAAGTTTTTGGCTTTTTAAAATTTGAATAAATTTAGTCTAATTTGATGTAACTCAGAATCTTTAATTAAAATGTGGCAACCATGTAAAAGGCTTTTTAAATACTAATAAGGTGTTTTATTAAAGTAGTCTAGCATTAATATGTTAAAAAATTTACTCTAGTTTTTTATATACAAAAAGATATTAGTTTTGTTTAGTTAACTAATTACTGAAAATTTTTAAAGGTTGCAAAACATTTAAAACGTAAAAGCTGTTTTCAAAAGTAAATAATAATAAAAAAGGTGGTTGATAATATAAAAATGTATAAAAGTGAACCATAAATGTTTTCAAATCTCGGTTTTTATACAGAGATAGGTTGTAAGTATATATAAACAAAATTATAAAGTTAAACTTATTAAAGGATTAAAATAGTAAATAGTTTATTAAGATTTTATTAGTCAACGTAATCTTTAGTCCGATAAATAAGTAAAATTTAAAAAGGCATTCTACGTACAGCTAAAAATCATTAAAAAATATACTAGATAAAATTAAAACTTACTTTCAAATGTGACTAAAACCATAAAATTATTTAAATTTCACTAAAACTAAAGCTGCGGCCCGGGAAGATTTTGAAACTTGAAATTTGGCCCGCGAGCACCAATTACTTGCCGACCCCTGCTTTAGGCTTTTTGAATTATACTCAATTATTTTTTAAAAGTTTAATGAAGTGTAAAACTGTTTGGAAGTATATTAAGATCGAGTAGGACGTAAACCATACAAGGTTGTAAAAAAGTAATTAGTTTAAAGTTTGAAACGAATGTAAGTTAATATAATGTTAGTAAGCCTATCTTTCTATTTGCTGCTATTTGTGTCTTAAACTTCGTTTTTTGTTTTTGGATTTCCATTGATTGTAAATTATAAATTCGAACACACATTTAAAATTTCAAGTTATTCTCAATGTTTGAGTTTTAACACGGTATACATTCATGCAATGAATTTAAAATGGCTTTAAAAAACACAACTCTTCAAAACATTTATCCCGATGTCTTTCCTATCTTTTTCCTAGGAGAAGCACTACAGTAAGACAAGCTCAAGTTTAACAAAGGGCTAATTCATGCCAATTGATCATCAGACCACGAGCTTTCAGTAGACTGAGACCGGTTTCGTCCTCATTGGGACTTATCAGTCACAACAGAAAAACTTGCAGACGTCAATCTATAAAAAATTTATGATGCTTTAACATATGCAACCATTTGCTGGCAATGATCAGTGACGTCAGCATTGTCTTAAGACATTGTCCACTAGGCAAGACATTTGGTACGCTCGTATTAAGTACTATCAACAATTAAAAGAACTAACAGAATTAAACTTAAAAAAACTACAAATCGATTTCAAATATAAACCTTTAAAACAAGTATTTTTTTAACATGTCTTATCATTTATAGTTTATTTATATTTTCGTTTAGTTTTCTTTTTATCATTTTTTTTTATACAATAAATTTCAAAGCTTTAAATTTTGAAAGTTAGTTTTTATTAGCTCGTAATATATTGTAAAATCATGGTGTACGACTCGAAAACCGAAAGGTTGCTTCGTACACCAAGTACTTATACCAAATTTTTTTGAACGCTTTTCTTTTGTCGTTTAATAAACAATAAAGTTTTATAATACAAAACTAACTAATCATTTAAGACTGGTTTGTAAAAATACTACAATGCTAAAGTTTCGAAGTTTTTCGTAACTTAAATTTTTATGTTACTCAAAATTTATGCGGTCATATAGTGTCTTGAGTTTATCATTGTTTTTTAGCCAATCAGAGCTCGGCTTGCTTATCTTTCAGAGCAATTATTTTTGGTAATCAGAATTCGGCTTTTTTAGTAACTTATCTTTTCAGACTAGCTTGTAGTTCATGAATGGTAACGATTGTAAAAACAAAAGTGTAGTTTTTGACAAATCTATTATATTTTTAAGTTATACAAAAATCATATGCAAATGCTTTAAACTACATTGTATCTGAATATTGACTTAACTGTAAAAGTGATAAATTATCTACTTTTCAAAAATAACTAAGCTTAATTGCATCTAACTATAAATTATGGTACAGAAATTTTTCAATTAGGTTTATTTCATCTAAGAAAACAAAAAACTTTATATAATAAAAAACTAAACAATAAATGATTTATATCAATAAGATTCCTGTACACTTAGACCTACATACATTATAAAAATAAAAACAAAGCAAAAATTGTAAAAGTCATCATTGTCATAAGCAAAATATATTTTGAAAATTATATCTAAGTCAACAATGTTTAATAAACAGTATATAATAGTAAGTTAAATGCTACGAGTTTTCATCTAAAAGCTATCAAGGTTAAAACAGTGTAAAATAGAAAATAATAAATCAAAGCTCAAGTTAACACCTTCTTTACCTGTATTAATTAATGAAAATAATATTCCAATAATATCAGAACTTGATAAAGCCTCTTTTTTTAACAGGTCCTTTCAAAAGGTATTTATTAAAGATTGTGATGACAAAAATTTTACACTTGTTAGTAAAAAGTGTTTGGAAATGAAAAACTTCTTCATAAGCAATGATGAAATAATTAAGTCTGTTAATCATTTAAAAGATAAAATAATCAGAACGCCTGAAAACATTCCTTCATATTTTATTAAACGTACTATTCATTTCCTAATTCTTCCAATTTCACTAATTTTTAATTGTTCACTAGCTACATCCTCTGTACCAAACCAGTGGAAAGTCTCATTGTCATACCAGTGCACAAAAAAGGTAGTAAGTACAACCCTTTAAACTACAGACCCATTTCTTTAACAAGCAGTTTTTGTAGAATTTTCGAACATATAATTTCTCTAAAAATACTTGATCACGTTTTTTTCAATAAGCTAATTTCACATAAACAGTTTGGTTTTCTACCTAATCGATCATCTAGTTATCAACTGTTGAATTGCTTACACTTATGGTTGGTTTCATTTCTAAGCAATAAGTCAACTAAAGTTATTTACACAGACATTCAAAAGGCTTTTGACTCTGTATCCCATTTTAAACTAATAAAGACTTTAACTCAATACAAAATTCATAAAAGTTTAGTTAGCTGGTTCAAAGAGTTTCTTGAAAACAGAACCCAAAAAGTAGTTATTGGTAACACTTTTTCAGAGTCTTTACCTGTTTTCAGTGGAGTGCCTCAAGGAGGGGTTATTGGCCCACTTTTATTTATAATTTATATCAATGATATAGCTTTAGAAGTAGATGTCGATAGCAACATAAATCTCTTTGCAGACGATACAAAAATTTTTAGCCATTCTAACACAATTCTACAAAAATCTTTGGATAAAATTTATCATTGGCTAAAAGAAAGAAAACTAGTTTTAAATCCCAGTAAATGTCAGGTTCTAAACATTCAAAAAAATACATCTAGTATCACTTCTGAATTTAGAATAAACAACATAAGGTTACCTTCAACTAAAGTGTTTAAAGATCTGGGAATTTTTATTGCTGAAAACCTAAAATGGAACCACCATATCAATTACGTTTATCAAATTGCATCAACTATTTCTTTTCAAGTTTTAAAGAGTTTTAAATCTACAGATATAAACATTCTCAAAAAAATTTATCTCGTTTACATTCGTCCTAAGTTAGAATACAACACACCAATTTGGTCTCCATACCTGAAGAAAGATATTAACCATCTTGAATCCATTCAAAGAAAATATACAAGAACAGTCTTCAACCGTTGTAACATCTCATACACATCTTATTTTGATAGACTCTCAAAACTTGGTATTAAGTCTTTAGAGTATAGAAGGATTGAGTTTGACTTTATTACTTTTTTCAAACTGATTAATAGTGAAACTACAATTAATTTACAGTCTATTTTTGAACCTCATAAATGTACTTATTTACTGAGAGGTAACAGCAGAAAATTTACATGCAGACATAATTTCAATAATAATGTTTGGCATAATTCTTTTTTTATCGTTCAGTTGAATTATGGAACAAGCTTCCAAACGAATAAGTTTCTTGTAAAAAAGTTAAGCATTTTCGGTTAAGATTAAAAAGTTTGATTCAAATAAATATTTTGTTAGCAAAATTCATAAGTGATTTTTTTTTTGTTGTTATTTCTTCATTAACCACTGGTTGTATTTGTCTAATTTGGTTTAACCTATAGCTTTATTTTATTAGCGGCGCCTTTCCTCTGTGTATAACAAAACCTGTTCCTTAATACATAGTTTATTGGGCTGTTAAAGTGCTAGAGGCCTTGGGTTCTTAAGTTTTGTTTATAGTCAGTGTTCTCAACATTTATCAGCTACTACGAAAGTCCAACAAACGCTGAGTTATCTGAGTATTAAAGATTTGAAAGTAAATATGAAGCATGCTCTCCTAAGAAAAATGAAAAACGTTGTTCATATAAAAGCGGTTCTAGTTATACGAATAAAAGTGAAACAAGTTGTATGGATAAAAGTTAAGCCGGTTACTCAAATGAAAGCTGAACCAGTTGTTCAAATAATGTGAAGCCAGTCGTTCGAATGAAAGTGAAACCAGTTTTGGAGTGAAACCATCTGTTCGGGTGAAGTTGAAGTAGGATATTGTTGTTCTCTTTTCGGAAGCACCGAAATTATAAATTTTGTGTTATAATTTTTGGTGTTTTTATGTTAATTTTTAAACTTTAATTAGTTAAACTCAGTTTTTTTTTTCATTTTTAATGTACAATTTTGGTTTATTTTTGTCTTTTTGTTGTATGTCTTTCTGTATAAATGGCCTAGGTTTTGATGCCTGGGTCCTTCGTATGACAATAAACTTACAATAATAATAATAAATGTTAAAAGTCAACTAACAGGTTATATAAGTTATTGTTGAGAATTTTCTTTATAGAACTAGAAACGTAATGGTCTATTTTTAAATTAAAAACTATTTAAGATTATATAAAAATTTGAGACAACAATTCATTTTGCAGTTTATTTTATTTTTTGTGAACTAAAAAATTTTCAATTTACCTTTTCAATAGTTCTTGTAGATAACTAAATAGATTTTTGTAAAATAGTAAAGTTAATAAAATTGTAAGATTATGCGTCATAATAGGTAAATAAAATAACATGTATTATGCGGTACTATTATAAAGTTGTTTAACAAAATTTTAAGTATAAAGCTTAAGTACTAGAAATTGAAAGCATTAATAGCAATTTTAATAAGAGGAAACCGACTTATTCAAACTTGCTTAAAAATAAAATTAAACAACAAAAACAAAACTTAGTAGCGAGTTTACAATAATTTAAACAAATTAGAGTTATAAACAAATTTTTGTTTGCATAAACTTGGCTTATTAGTTTTTATAAATATAGATTCTAAAACACTAAAATGATACATGTTACGTCCTTTACAAACAATTGAAAACATTGAAGTCAGCAGATACTGATGACTCAGTATCTGCAAGACCCGTTAACTTATTTTTATGTCTTAAACCCTTCTTAGTCTTAATCATTTTTAATAGTATAGTAATCACTTAAATAGTAACTTAAATTTAAAACAACTGGTTATAAGTTACAAAGCATAATTCAAAATACAAATTTAATAACAAATGTAATTTAAAAATACGTATTAACTCAAGTGAAATTGTACAAAAAGTTAACAAGGCTAAAGAATAACTTAATAATTTGGTACTTTCTTTAATAAGCAACAAAGTTTAATCTATAATTTGGTACTTTCTTTTAAAGCAACAAATTTACAAAAGTTCAAACGCTTAACTGAATTCCACTCAGAGATTCAATTCAAAGATGGAAAGTGCTGTCATCAATCAGAGTACATCTGTAATTGACCGTTGCTACAACAAGAATAGCATTTTGTATTAAACATTGGTCGTTAAGCAAACGTCATACTGCTTTAATAAATTTAAACTTCTCAGTGTTTACAACTACTTAATTTGTAAACTTATTCACTATTATCACAACGCAGGGACAAATAGCGATTTCAGTACAACATATTATCGTTATAGTGTTTTGCGCATTCTAAATTACTTAACAAATGTTCACCTATTGCCGATTGGCTTTTTATTGGCTTATTAGTCCCACAGATCATCCAGTTTCTTAAGGCGTTGGTCACGTGTTGGTCCCATTTTATGTGGAATCGTTGCAAAGTTCTCCCATTATACTCACCATCACAGTGGCATTTGTGTTTATAGATTATGTTCCATTTTTCTGGATCAGGAGTGAGATCTTCAACAATCCCATTAAGGGGTTTTCTGGTGGAATGAGTATTTCTTAAATTAACTGCCCCAAAAGTGTTATCTACGGTTTCTAAAACTTGGTTTTCAAAAAGCTTAGCTTCCTTTCGTAAATATGAAAGTCTTAAACATACTACACATTAAGTTTTGTTTTTGTTGTTTAATTTTATTTTAAAGAAAGTTTAAATAAGTCGGTTTCCTCTTATTAAAATTGCTATTAATGCTTTCAATTTCTAGTACTTAAGCTTTATACTTTAAATTTTGTTAAACAACTTTATAATAGTATCGCATAGTACATGTAATTTTATTTACCTATTATGACGCATAATCTTACAATTTTATTAATTTTACAAAACTCTATTTAGTTATGTTCAAGAAGTACTGAAAAGGGTAGATTGAAAAATTTTTAGTTCACAAAAAATAAAATAAACTGCAAAATGAATTGTTGTCTCAAATTTTTATATAAAGTTAGTACCGAAAAGAAGTTATTTAGTATTTAAGATTAATTAAACATAAATTGATAAAAAAGATTTACAAACTAAGAAATGGAAAAAGTATCTAATATAGAATACAGCATAGTTATCGTATTAAGTTGTAATGTATAGAGTATGTATTAAAAAAAATTGTTTTAGAATTAGAACGTAATTGTTAAGATGCAAAAATTTAAGTAAATATAGTCTACATCTAATGATATTGCATTAAATTAAGTTTGTAAGTTATTGTAAACTCGTAATTTGTAAATTTGTACTTTCGTTGTCTTATTGGTTTTAACATCTAGTCATAAAGTTTCTTAGACATTGTTAAGATAGACATATATTTTTATAATTATCACAATTCGTTAATACCAAAATAATACGTTTTAAAATAAAGTGTTTTAAAATGAGAACACAAGCAAAGTAATTGTCTCCTTTATTTAATATCTTAATTAAATATTTAGCTATTTCCATTTTAAACAACTTTGTTGCAAATTTTCTGTTGTTTTAAACCTTATGAAAATTGAGATAACAAAAGCTGACAGGGCAGCCACATTAAATAAAAAAAAAGAACTTTTTTTTCGAGTATTCTTATAGAAAATATTTTAAAACTTTACATCATAGTTGCCAGATTTTAATTAGCTATAAGTCGCACGTTGTAAGCATTAGCTGCTTCTTTGTCCGAGAGACTTAAAAAAGAATTTTACTAGCGTAAGACTATTTAAAACCAAGCAACTTTAAAGGACGTCGCAGTAGTTGTCGTTAAGCAAGAGTAGTTTTGAGATCTCTTTGCAAGCGCATTTTGCACTTGCGGGTATTTGTTAAGGTTACGTTTGAGTAAGTTACACTAAAGTTAACTAAACACATTTTTGTTCTGGTAGGCACTTAAATATTCTCTCAGTGAACGAAGCTTTAATATCCCGATCATTTGTAACCCGATCACTTCTAACTTAGTCAATAGATTTTGTTTATTATTGGATATTAAAATCAGGTTTTGTTTTAAAAACAAACTAAACTTTATAAAATTGTACTTTTATTGAAATTTAAGTATTTTGTCTCAAACAAAACTTGATTTTAATATTTTTCTACTTAAATTATAATTTTAATATCAATTTTTTTAAGCTTGTTATAGTTTCAAATAAATTGTTTATTAAAGCTTATTATTTTTATATCAATCTCCTTAAATCGAACTTTTCTATTTAATTATATAATAGTTACTACACGACAACCATTCTAAATTAAAGACGAGATTTATATAAAATTCTCAAACCAATCCAGACACAGTAAATTTATTACTTGTTATTTTTACCCCAGCACCAGTAGTGACAAAAAATCTAACGATGGTTTAGAAATCTACAAGTTTAATGCATACTAGTCAAGTTCAAAACGCTTTCAGACAACAGTCCGTCTTCAGTGAACTTATGTTAAACTATAAGAACTGAAACACATTCATGCAACTAAGTAAATGAAAGTGAAAAATTATATTATGACGTAGTAATTCAAAACTGTGTATAAAAGCAAATTCGAAAAATCTAGAAGATTTTTTACATTATAATGATATTTTTGTATATAAAAGTAAATCCAAATGAAATGAATATAAAAACAAACACTTTTCCGATATAAACTTTAATTTAAAAACTATATTAGTAAGGAACTGTTTTATGTAAGTTATTGTTAATAAATAGTTATCGTTATCGGTGGACGGTGATACACCAAGAAGTTCAACAGATTTAAAAATAAATAGTCTTCAGAGGTGGCCAGTGTACTTAAAGCTTCCTTACCTTGGTAATATTTATGAGTAAGTAAACCAAGTTTTTGGCTTTGTTTGTTTTAGAACAGCATTGTATACTGATCGGTAGCGGGTCAGAATGACACAGCGACAAAATTTGTCGTCGGGTCACTTTGGCACGACGACAAAATGACACGGTGCTTCACTTTGGCACAGCGACAAAATGACACGGTGCGTCACCTTGGCACGGTGCGTCACTTTGGCACGGAGGGTCACTTTGGCACGGCGACAAAATGACACGGTGCGTCACTTTGGCACAGCGACAAAACGACACGGTGCGTCACTTTGGCACGGAGGTTCAATTTGGCGCAGCGACAAAATGACACGGTACGTCACTTTGGCACTGAGGGTCACTTTGACGCAGCGACAAAATGACACGGAGGGTCACTTTAGCACAGCGACAAAATGACACGGTGGTTAATTAGGGAGAGAACGATTTGTTGTGAAACTTCAATCTTCATTGGTATGGACAACGATCTTATTTTTCTTGGAAACTTTTCGGTTTCCTGTCTTCTAACCGGTTTTGTAGAATCAGCAACAAACACATTGATTAACTTTAAAAACAAAGACCGCAGGAACTTTTGATTGTGACTTCATAAAATAAAGTGAAACACGTAATGTTTATACCCTCTATTGTTCATCGTCGTACTTATAAACAATATACTCATTTCTAAGCAGTAGCAAGGTGTTAGGTGTGCTTAAAAGCTGTGCTTAATAAACGACAAATAATTATTTGTATCAAACAACGTTCACAAAGATGCAAAAGCAGCAATTTTTTTAACAAAATACAACTGCCAAAATTAAAGGGAATTTATTTTTGATTTCTTTTAAATGGAAAAACTTAAACACAATTGTATACTTGAACTTGAAACGAGTAATAAAATGTGGCAAATGACTTGCCATTTTGCGACTAAGAAAGATGAAAACTCATTTAAACATATTTTTAGACTTCAGCTAAATTCTGATTTAAAACAAACACAATCTATACTTTAGAACAATCAATCAGCATATCAAATCAATAAAGTAGTAGTAGTAAACACATAAAAAATATTGTTTTATCAGCTAAAACTCAGTCTTAATGAGAACAACTATTCTGCTGTTGTAATTATAAATTCTAATGCGGTTCTTACGTTTTTATGCTTAACAAAGTAATACTTGCGCTCATTTGACGACTTAATAGGTTGCAATTTTGAACTAAAATAATGCGTTCCCTGACGATTTACGTTAGTAGCAACATCTTTATTAACAACTAACTATAAAACCTTTATTTTTATTGTTTTAAATTAAAATAAAGAAAATAAAATACTGTTAAGATTAATGTTTAGTTTTTTAAAGGTTATTCAAGTCGAATACTGTTTCATGGTATTCTACTACGAAACATATAGCTTAAAAAGTTGAAAATTAAATTTTAACTTTACAACTAATTTGCTTATAATATCTTTTAGCATTGAAAATATTTTTTTGTATTAAAAGAAGCTATTAATAAAACCACTTTTCATGTGAAATAAACAACTAGTCGGTCAAACCTCCTAAAACTAGATCAGCAATTATGTTTTAATATTTAAATCATTATAATATTATTCATAAACAAACTGTTCATTATTTTGTAGTTTTTTAATCTATGGTAAAGTAATTTTAGAATATGCCTATTTATAAAATTGTGTAAAAAAGTATATTGTGCGACTTCAATGAGTTACTTAACATTCACTTCTAAATGTCCGAAATTCGTTATATAAGAAATTATTATAATGTCAGGTTTCAGTTAAGATTTTATATGAGTAACGTATGGTCCAGATAGAGTCAAATTTCTGCCCGCTAAGTAACTTGAAAACTACTTGTGCAAAACAAATAAAATTTAGCTTTTTGATACTTCATACTATGAAATACGCTTTCAATATGGTTTTCAGTTCACAATAGTACTTCCTAGTTCACAATGATAGTAAATCAATTTATTACAATTTTACTCGAGTTTTTTAATTTTCTTATATGCTAGTTTTTTAAATTACGCAGCCTGCAAGTACGTTTTTTAACAAATCGACACTAGAAAGGATTTTTTAGTAAAATGACTTGCTGACTGCAAAATTTGTCAACAATTAGCCTTAAGGTTTCATTAGTTTCATAGCAAATCATATTTAAACAGAATTGATTACAGATTACAAAAGGCTTTTTAATATTCAAGTATTTTACTGGGCTTATAAGAAAAAAATTGTAAATTATTTTTTCAAGCCCTGTAATTTACTTTGAAAACAGCCCAAAAGTACATGCATAAGAATTACCATTTACTAGTATTGACTAAATTACATTTCGAATGCAACTTTTTTGACTCAAAAGAGCGTACTCAAGATGAAATAAATTAGTTTATAAAATCATGGGGGGCGATTTTTTTTCAAACTTCTGAAAAGGGGGCGATTTAGAAAATAAGTTTGGAAAACCCCTTTCTAAATGAATTTGCAATATTTTCTAATTAGTAGAAAGGAATGTAAACATTAAAATATAGACCTATGGCTAAATAAAAGCCTAAAATGGCTAAAAGCTGTGAAAGGAGATAAAGCGTTCAAAACTGCAATTTAAAAACTCAAGGTGATTTTGAAAAATGTATTATCTAAACCAGAGTTTCCAAACTTTTTTGAAAATTGCTCCTTTTAAAGAAATTAAAAAAAGCCATGGGCCTCCTTAAATAAGATCACTCACAAACTACCATAAAAAACACCTAAGACATCTGCAACTCGAGAATATCTAGTAAAGTTTCCAAACTACCATTTAAAAAAACTTAAGACCTTTTTTATTTTTTGCTCTTCATCTGCAATTCATTAGTATAAGTTTCAAATTCTGACCTCATGACCCCCAAGGGGAATTCTGATCCAAGTAGATATGCTTGTTATTTCACACAATTTTTTAGGCTTATAAAATAAACGTTTTGAAATACAAATTTAGTTAGAACTGTGACTAATAAACTCACTGTTACATAAGTTAGTATTGAATCTATATGATTAAAAAATAATACACTATATTACGGACTTTTATAAGGAAACGGACGGTTTCAATCTAATTTATAAAGTTGGTCATACCTTTTTTGGAATGAATAAAAGAAAAACAATCTATGAAAGATGTAAAACTGAATTTACTTATTAAGTATACATCGTATTCAGAACAGTGTTAACGATTAGAAAATATTTTCAGATTACATGTTTAGATGTCACTGCTGCTAAAGGTTTTCTGTGATTTTCAAGCTTATTTTTTGTATGAAATTAGATTTTATGATTAGTTTTTGTATCTAACCAAGATTCCGTTACTTTAAATATATAAGTAGATAAAAATCCAAGGTTTTTTGGCAAACTTGTGAAGGTTAGCAC
The DNA here is from genome assembly GCF_965202585.1 of Thalia democratica. Classification (NCBI taxonomy): domain Eukaryota; kingdom Metazoa; phylum Chordata; class Thaliacea; order Salpida; family Salpidae; genus Thalia; species Thalia democratica. The sequence continues at coordinate 50,623,645 of NC_139169.1, read as the reverse complement.
TTCAAAACGAAGTATGTTCTTTGTAGCTGTTTATAATCTTTATATTCCACTATAACTGTTTAAAATGTAGATTTAATCGTTTGCTAACAAAAGATCCTAGTGAAACAGTTCACAAGAATATAAATAAAAACAAGTTATACAGCAAACTTCCTTTATTGTACCAACATGTTTCTGTATGTTTACAAATCAACACACTTCAACTGGGTTCTGTAGAAAAATAATTATTGTAATGTAAGAATAGAATAAAGTAGGTGTATACATGTTTTCATTAAAATGAAATAATTTATACAGGTTAATATTTATATTAGGTAAAATACTTAATGTTAAATTCGTATGTTATAAAGCTATATAATATTTGTAATTATTAAGCCTATATTAAGTAAACTAAAATACACAACAAAACACTTACTATAAATTTGAATCAGTTTTTTTTTTCATTATAGTAAGTGGTTTGTTTATATTATGATTTGTTGTGTATTTCAGTTTACTTTACTTAAAAATTACAAATACTATATAGTTTTATAACAGTCGGATTTAACATTAAGTATTTTACCTATCATAAATATTAACCTGTAAAATTCTATAGAAATTATTTTAATAAAAACATGTAAACACCTACTTTATTCTATGCTTCTATTCTTACATGACAGTAATTTTTTTTCTTACAGAACCCAGTTGAAGTGTGTTGATTCGTTAACACACAGAAACATATGTTGGTACAATAAAGGAAGATTGCTGTATAATTTGTTTTTATCCCACTATATGTATTTTCTTAGTTTGAACTATTTTCTAACTGTATTATACTAAATTATATAAACACTATAAATAAAATGACAAACAAACCAAAAAAAAGTTAATTATTAGTAATAAAAATTAGAAGTAAACTAGTTATTAAGTGACAATCACTTAAGTAAAGCAAAATAAATATATTGTAAATACCCATCACAATAACTGCTCAGTTAATTTCTTGAAATTCTTTTAATGTAAATTTTGTTTTTACTCAACTTTATAGGCTAATACTTTAGTTAGATTGAAATAAACTATTTAATAAAGAGTATTAACAAAGACTGTAAACATTTTAATTGTACTCAAGTAGTTCTTAAAGTTTGGAGCTAAACAAATATTCAAAGCAATGTAAATTTATACAAAATAAAAATTTTTGGCTATTAAAAATAAAAAATATTATCGTGTTTTGTTTCATTCAGAATTTAAAGCGTTATGTAAAATTAGTATTAAATTATTTTTAGTCATACTAAGACATTAATTAAAAAAAATTTAACTTAATTTCTCAGGATAATAAAAAAGATTAAAGTATTACAATTATGTTTAATCAAAAAAACTTTTGATGCAGTAATAAAACCTAGTGTTCTACCAGATCCTAATTATTTTACAAATAATTAGTTATGCATATTTAAATATCTCAAAAAACAATGTACTAAATCTAAGTGATTTACAATTTAAAATATTTTTAACAAAAACTTGTAGCTCTATGTAAGTTTAAAAAATATAAAGTCATAATATATTTATGCTCTCAGTTCTACACCTGGAAAAGAATTCAGTGAATCACTAATGAAAACATGCATTTTTTTCTTATAAACATATACTTGAAAATAAGCAATAAAAAAAGAGAAGTTAATGAAGATATAATTTTAATCTTATATTTAAAAAAGGAACGCGTAAAGTTTGTATTTTTTAAATGATTTTTTTTATTTAAAAGAGAATAGAGTCCTAAAAATTTAATCCTTTTTAACTTTTTTACTAATAAAATCTCTTCCATTTATTTGTATAACAGCATGTAAAAAAAGTGAACACTGAAGTACTAAGAAAACTTTTAGTATTCCACTTTCCATTGGTTTACACAGCAATCCGATCCAACAGATACAATAATGTCCTGAATATCTGAGTTTTCAGAGCTCATCCATGACAATGCGGATACATTTGCTTTTGTGTGAGCGGCTGGTAAAAAAAAAGTATAATTTTTGCTATATAAACTGATTTAAGAAATTAAACCCAAGTAATTTAGAACTCTTTGAAAATCACTAATATATATACCAAAATTAACTACTTTTATGATAACTTTTAAGCCTAGATAAAAGTACTATTAAGAACTAGCTTATCTTAAGTACAAGTTTACATAAACTTACACGAAACTTTCGCCTTATGTTTACCCTCTATTGCATCCCAAACGAAAATAGAACAGTCAATTGTATATGAAGCTAAGTGCCTGTTGTCGCTAGACCATTTAATGCCAGTTATACGTGTTGAACTTCCCTGTATACGCTGGACTTGCTGTTAAATTTTTGTTAAAATTAAATAAAACACCTAAAAGATGCTTATAATTATAGGAAAGATAGTAATCATATAAACTAATTTTCAAGAACTTTTTTTTTAAATGAGTTTGGAATATTGAATAAATATTGAAAACAATTAGACTAAACTACATGAGTATTAACAATCATTTTGCAATCAAGAATAAGTTCACACTTTATTTAGGATTAATATTAAGCAAGAAAGGAATAAATAATAAGAAGTTAACGGAGAAAGTCTTTAAAGAAATCACAATCCAAAGTATTTGTTACTACAGTCAAAAATTAAAGTAGTCCCATTTAGCTTTTGTCATTACCATCTGACAAGTTTAAAGTAAGAACGTAACTTGTTACCCGTAGGAGGTCTTGTAGTAGAGACTAGTACTTCTAATATGAGAAAAATATGATTTAAGTTTAGTTGTGAAAGCTAGCACTGCGCTATACTGGCTTGGGGTATTAATTAGGTTAGAAAATATGACCTACAATTTGTCTTTCTTTCCAACCCCCAGTACAAAGCAATTTAGCTGCTACTGTACTCGATATAAATTTTGTTCATTTTGAATCCAGTAGACTTTAATTATGTATCAGAAGGTTGTGCCGAACCAATTATTTGCTAGCTTATGACTTGTTAACAAACTGAGATTAAAACTTTACCTTTAACTTTGTTTTTATAAAAACTACAAATCTAGCTTATAACCTATAAACAACTCATATTACAAGTAAACTATTAACTGAAATAATTTCATAATCTGTTACTATTCAACTTATCTCTTATAAACAACCTTAGATTACACATTAACTATCAACAGCAATAACGTTATAATCTTTTCAATTCTACTTATAAACTAACTTAAATTACTAATATACTTGTAACTTTAAAACTTTTAGTAATTAAAATTTTTTTAACAGGGTTAGATAACCAATAACCTTTAAACTTTACTAGCTTTTTAATTTTCATTTATTTATTACAATAAAGCAGGGTTCGTACGCGAAATTTTTTTCATTTAGCCTGACTGGGACCAATTTAGCCTGACATTTTTTCAAAGTAAGGAAAATCCCCTAAAGAAGTCATTTTAGATATTGGGGGGGTCTTGATTAGTACTATTGTAGTCTCCGACGTCAACTAGCTTTCTCTCAAAAGTGTTTAGAACTTTAAAAATCTGCAAAAAACAACTCATAGCTTAGTTACAATTCAATAAAATAAGACTAAATTTTGAAAAAAGTGATTGACTCCCCCCTCAACATAGCAAATTCAGTGATAAGTTTTAAATTAACTGTTATATCGAATCTATTATTAGTATAAAAAATTTAATATATATTACTAAACACAATTGATCAATTTAATTAAACACAAAGTAAAAACATTATAACCAGAAAATTTATAATAAAATGACGTGCACTGTCATGTTTTACTAAAGCTTAAAATGAAACGCTTAAACGAGTATTATAATTCAAACAAACAGTTAAGTTGTTGAACAAAACTGTAATGTTTAAACTGTATTTTTTTATGAATTTTCATAATTATGACGTACTACTATAAACAAAATAATGAAGACTCTTAAATATTTATTAAAGATTCAACAAAAGGTTTTAAGCATTTATTTTTACAAATACTGACTGATTTTGTCTTTAATAACTAAATCATTATTTAGAAATAAATTCACATCTCAATTTAATCCTAAAAAGACTACTAAGTTTTTTTAATCAAAAAATTTGTAGCATTTGAACTGAGAAAAACTGAGATTCTCAAATTTTTAAATAAAAAACTGGTTTAGCCTGACGTTTTTCAACTTTTTTCAAAAAAAACTGATTTAGCCTGACGCGCACGAACCCTGTTAAAGGCTGCTTGTTCAGTTATTAAAGTTAGTATTAATTGGCACAAATAAAATAAAACGAGAAAGAGTAAAAATAATAAAATGAAGTACTTACAACAATACAAATAATCCACTTTCCAGAGAAGTTACATTCACAACCACCTGCACCAAACACTACCTCAATACTAATTTTATTTTTTTAACTCTTTTAATAATAAAATGCAGAGCAGAAGCCTGAACTTTCGTACTCAAGTTTAACAAGAGGGTTGATCATACCAGTTCGATCATCAGACCAAAAGCTTCGGTAGAGTGAGACCGGTTCGTCTTTATTAGGAATTATCTGTCAGTTACAACCGAAAAGCTTTCAATCTTCAATCTAAGAACGGTTTATGATGCTTTCACATGAAGCAACCGTTTGCTGGCATTGCTCAGTGACGTCAGTATTGTCTTTTGCCGTGCAACATTTAATACATTGTCCACTAGGCAAGATATCTGGTACGCTCGTATTTAATATAATCAACAAAAACATGGGCGAAAGTCTGCAGAGCAGAAGCCTGGACTTTCGTATACCGTGAGAAAAGCTCAAGTTTAACAAAAAAGTTGATAATACCGAACCGATTATCAGACCACAAGCTTCGGTAGACTCAGACCTTTAAATAATGACGTAACAATCGAATTTTAAAATGAGCAAAAAATACATCACTCTTTTACACTGACAGTGTTCAACGTTACAGTTGATTAACCACCAAAAGTTATAACAAGTGATCAGGAACAGGAACCGGCCGGATCCTAGCTAAAATTTGGCCGGGTCCAGATCCAGTCAGTTTGGAAACACTTTGTTTTCCGCGATCAGCTTCTTTCAGTTTTACTTAGATTATTGTGGTTTGAATAATATATATATATAAAGTTAGTCAAGCGAAACAGACTATTTTAACTTTAGATCAGGGTTTCCCAAACGGCCCCCTTAAAAGAAATTAAGAAAGCCATGGTCCACTTCAACAAGATTACTCATTAACTACCACAAAAAACACCCAAAACCTTTTTCTTTTTTTTTACTCTTCATCTGCAACTCAATAATATCTAGTGTAAGTTTCAAATTATGACCTCATGGCCCCGTGAGTATCTGTCATAGCCCACTTTACCTGCTTTAGATAATCAATCATTTGTTGTAAAAATGCAGGTAAATACAGTAGTTTATCAAAAAGTTAATAAGTTCTCATCTTAATTATGACCACTATTCAATATACTTTTGATGCAAATTAAAAAAATTTTGGAGTAGAAAATATTTTTTTAGTTCCATTATAAAAATTTATGGAGATATGATTTGGTTCTTCTTTTAAATAAGTAATTAGAAACAGGGTTTACACACGGTCAGGAATCAAAATAGTTTTGTAAATTTAAGAACTTTTAAAATTTCAGAAAATATATATTCTAATTTTTAGTATAAGTAAGATTTAATTCAATTTTTTGTAACCATATTTCTTGATAAAAGCTTGAATTTTAATAATTTATAAAGTTAGAAAAACATTCTAATGATAAAACTTAAGATGACTCAGTACAGTTTCATTGTCAAAAAGAGTGGCAACCCTGTAGAAATATAAAACTAATCATATCATCTTTAATACATTCAATTTCTAACAGTTACATAGTTTATTTTTCCTTAATTAACGTCAATTGCATGGAAGTTTTTCAACGTAAGTGAGTAAAACCCTTGTTATGCAATTTGCAGTCTTTGCAATTAACTCATTAAAAGAGGTAATACTAATTCGTACAGCACTTCTTCTTTACTATAGCATTTGAGTTCAAAACAACAAAGAGAAATTTCAGAGGCTTAAAAATCATCATCATCCAATAAACCTACTATTTTCAATTACTAGCGATCAAGGTTACATAAACTTACAAGACAGCATATTTTTCCTTGACAGTGCATTGGTTAAATTAAAGCTTGAGTACAAACACCGAACTTTGCACTGTAAGGAAATAGAAGGTTCTCACACCGGTCTTAACATTTGTGAAAACATAAAGGAGATGCTTGAAAATTAGGATATTAATATGAATTGCATTTACGTTTTTCTGCGCGACAACGCATTTAACATTAAGGCTGGTATCTTGATGTTAGAACCCTCTTCAGCACCCTGTTTCATTCACACGCTTCAACTGATAATTAAAGATACACTGTATTCAGAAAGTAACTTAAATGCGTTAATAGCCAAGGCCCGTCAAACTATTGGCCACTTTTACCATTCTTCTACAGCGTGCGAAAAACTAAAAAAATCCCGGTCACTTTAGAATCATCAGTGTCAATGCAAAAAGCCTTGTTACTTGTGCAACATGTTGAAACAAAGTGGAATTCAACCTACCTAATACTGATAAGATTAAAAATATTAAAAACTAAGTGGCTAACAAAAAATTTAAACCCGAAAATATTCTTACAGCTGATGAGTGGAAAATTGTTAGCCTCTTTAATAAACTACTCGAATCTTTTTACATAATAACGCAGAAGTGTAGTAAAAACAATAGTTTAATCTCGCATGCAGCAGTACTGAAAAAGTTTTAAAAAAATAAAGTCAATAGTCCACCAGGTCTTGATCAATTTAGTTCTACAAATGTGACAGAAAATATAGAAATGGCTAACAAGTGCCGTGAGACAAGCTCAAGTTTACAAGGTTTGATCATACCATTTCAATCATCAAACCACAACAGGGTTGCAACAGATCAAGCTGAGAAAAATTTCCTGACTTTTTACTAAAATTTTCCTGAATTTTCTAAATCAAACTCTTAATCTAAACTTATTCTAAAATACATAATTTAACACTTGAAACTATATAAAGCTTTCAATTTAATTTTAATACAGGTTTAAACAACAGTTTTTTAGCTAAATACAATCATCAAATTTCCATTGTATCACTTGAACCATCTGTGTATGATTGATGTATTTGCAATAAACAGCTCTATCAGCAAATACTTGTATTCTTACTTTATAAACACAGCTTGTCTGAAAAAAGACACAATTTTTTAGCATTTCCTAACATAAATGTATCTAAATAAACGAAACGACATACAAGGAACTTTAACAATTAAAACCTTTAATTAATAACAAACTTTCACAACTAAAACTTTAAAACAATAAAGAACTTAATCAAAAACTGTTTTTTTTAATATATGTACTTGAATTTATTTTCTCCGTCTCCTTATTAGCACTTCAACTTCTTCATCTAATAAAGATATGGTTTACTTAATCTGGTCTGCATCCCGCTTTATTTTCTTGGCAGTTAAAACTATTTGCCTCATTTTATTTAAGTCGTTCTCATCTGCTGCCCCTACACTTGTCAAAGAGAATCTTTTCTCTAAGTCTAGCCAAAACTTTTGGGCTTCTTTTCTGTTGAGGGTTGCCACTCGTTTTTTCAACTTTTTTTTTTCAGGTTTTCTTAATTTCTTCCAGGTTTTTAATAGTACATACTTTTGGGTCTATTTTTAGTATAAAATTAAGTTTAAGGTAAGAAACTGTGTTAAATCGTACAAAAACATTGAAAAGATACTGTAAAGCTACTTTAAGTATGTTAAAAAAAATTCTTTTTAATGATGACAAAACTGTTATATTTATATGAAAGATTTTTCGAGTAAAATCGAAATTTTACTACTGAACATGTGAAAATTGTCAAATTCCAAGTTTTCCAGGTAAAGTGGCAACCCTGTTTATTGGATGAAGGCATTAGAAACTAAATAATTTTGTAAATTTCTAGGAAAATTTTACAATTTTAGTCTGACTATAAAGGATTCTTAATTAATTTTTTACTATTTGAAGGCTTTGGAAAATAAGGAATTTTGTTAATTTAAAATGACAAAATCTGATTTTTTTTTAATTTTGTCAAATTTCCTGACTTTTTTTCAGAAACCCCCATTTTTTCCTGATATTTGATATTTTTTTAGTTTTTTCAGTGTTTTTCTGACCTTGTGGCAACCCTGCCACAAGCTTTCGGTAGACTGAGACCGGTTTCGTCATGATTAAGACTCATTAGTCTGTCACAACCGAAAGACAATGCTGACGTCACTGATCAATGCCAGCAAATGATGTTTAATGCTTGCATGTATAAACCGTTTGTAGATTGAAGACTGCAAGTTTTTCGGTTGTGACTGACTGATGAGTCCTAATCAGGACAAAACTGGTCTCAGTCTACCGAAAGCTTGTGGTCTGATGATCAAATTGGCATGATCAAAACTTGTAAACTGTTAAAGAAGCTGAAGTCTTACTTTGGTGGAACTCTAACAAGAAAAAATACGCACATCTTGCCAGGTTTGGAAGAAGGTATCTTTCAGCAACCACAAATCACAACTTGAAAAACAATAATATTTTAAGTAAAAGTCTAATATAATGCCTATCATAAAAAAAGTTCATAATTTTTAAAGCATTGTAACATTTAATTTGTTTTATCTCATACAAGTACAAAGATAAAACTAGTCGTTTAAGTAGCTTGAAATTTAAATAACAAACTGAGATTTCGTATAGGTGGATTTTATGATTTTTTACAACGTTCTTTTTCCTAGTGTTTAAATAAAACATTTCCACATTACAGGGTTCGTGCGCAAATTTTTTTTTATTTAGCCTGACTGAGACGAATTTAGCCTGACATTTTTCAAAGTAAGGAAAATCCTCTTTAGAAGTCTATTTAGGTATTGGGGGGTCTTAATTAGTACTATTATAGCTACTGACTTCAACCAGCTTTAACTCAAAAATATTTTGAGCTATAATAATCTGCAAAAATCAACTCATAGCTTACTTACAACCCAATAAAATAAGAATAAATTGTGAAAAAGGTGATTTACCCCCTTATGCCCTTATCATAACAAATTCAGTGATAAGTTTTAAAATAATTGTTATATGTAATATATTACTAGTGTAAAAATTTAATATTACTAAACGCAATTGTTCAATTTAATTAAGCACTAAGTAAACACACTATAACTAGAAGCTTTATAATAAAACGACGTGCATTGTCGTGTTTTATTTAAAATGAAACGCTTACATTAGTATTAAAATAAGTAAAAAAATTTTATTAAAGTACTTTGACTGATACTTAAAATTGATACATAATTATGAATCCTAAACTATAGATAAATACAGTGATTGTTGATGTCATATCAGATTTAAAAAGCTTAAACTTAAATAAAAATAACCTTTAATATTTTGTTCTTGTAAATAAAAATGAGTTGTACCTAAAATTTGTACTCCCACAAAACTTAGTACTTATATCTTAAAACTAAGTTTTAGTGCTGTGAATATCTCTAATAACTTTAAACAAACAGTAAAATATATGAATCAACTACTAAGAGATTTAATCTAAAAACTATTTAGTATAAAGCCTTTAAACTAGAAATTAAAACAGTTCAACCAACTAAGCTCTGAGAAATATAGCTGATGTAAACAAATTCAAACAAAATGCTTAGTATTTGAACTAAACTGTAATGTTTAAACTGTATTTTTTTAATGAATTTTCATAATTATGACGTATATAATCTACTCAAAACAAAATAATGAAGATTCTTAATATTTTTAGAGATTCTACAAAAGGTTTTAAGCATTTATTTTTACAAAAATTGACTGATTTGTCTTTACTCACTAAATATTTTTTTAGAAATAAATTCACATCTCAACTTGATCTTAAAAAGATTTTTCAATTTTTTCTATCAAAAATTTTCAAGCATTTGAACTGAGAAAAACTGAGATTCTTAAATTATCAAATAAAAAACTGATTTAGCCTGACGTTTTTCAACTTTTTTCAAAAAAACTGATTTAGCCTGACGCGCACGAACCCTGACATTAACATTTAGACATTAACAAATTATTTGTATTGAACAATTTTTACTAATTAATGGTATTAGAATAATTAATTTTTATAAGTTTGTTATCTATCGCACCTACACGAAACTTAAAACATTTAGGATCCAAATTCATGCCGGATCTTAAATTTTAAAAAAGGTTAGGATCCGGTAGATCACTAGTCACTATTAGATATGTTTAACACCTTTTTCTTTTAAGCTGTTATCAAAGTTGTTATTAGTATTTTAAAGAATACAAATATGTTCAAAGTCCTTTGCTTAGGGTTAAGTTTAATGTTTATTATCTATTAAAACATTTAGGATCTGGATCTTAATTTGAAAATTTAGATCCGGAATCGGATCCGGTAGATCACTAGTTATAACTATTGCAATAGTTTGAAATAAAATAAACGTTAACTTATCTAAAAAAATTAACTTTAAAAGTTTAATTTGTAAAAAAATTAAACCTTGTATTGTTCGTTAACATTGAATATAAGAATTTCTTTGTTGTTTGCTACCGCTAGTCTCATCCCATCAGGAGAATATTGTAAACTTCCAATAGAGGTCATGTTAGTTTCTATTTTTTCTGACGATTCTTGTAACTTACCTTCTACTACTTCGTACAACTTTACTGATTGTTTTTCAATTCCTCCCATACTTGTTTGCTGTGAATTACTTGTATTTATAATGTGTCAAAAAGTTGAGTTACTGAAGATATACTTAAGTGTTATAATAATACATATAACCCAACAAAAACAAGTTTAAATCTTATTTAAGACTAAGTAATTAAAAAATTAGGCACTAAATTTCAATTTTAGTTACAATTTCAGTTACCAACCTAAACTAAATATCGAGTTATTAACATATTAATAGACAACAAAGATATTAAACCTAACGAAAGAGCAACTGGTACAAGGATTATATGTAGTCTGACAACCGAACAGATTTCTTATGACTTTAATTTTTACAAAATTTTATCAAGTGGGTAACGCTTAATAACTACTAGTTTCGGGAACGAAATAGAAGTTCTAATTTTATAAATATAGTACGTTATAAAATAACAGTTACTGAACTATTTTTTCCCCTTCGTAAAAAACTAAACTTACAGTGCAGGCATGAAATCACTCTAAAACTTAAACTTTGTACAGACAATAGTGTAAGTATATGCAATTTAAGATTATTTTCACCAGGGCAGTTTTTCATCAAAAGCCACAAGTTTATAAAGTCTACTGAAAGCAGTCTAATTCGAGATTAAAACTAATACAAGTAATAAAAATAATCTTTTTCAGGCTAAGCGAGACTAGAAGACACAGTTGAAAACTAATTATCTAATTATTTTAAGCAAACTTAAAAAATATCTTGATTAAAAAAATTAATTATTAATATTATTAAGCACAAATTATGGTAATTAACTAATTGAAAACTTTAATAAAGAGAGTGGACACTGGGAAGGGTATCTCATTGCAGCAGTTTGAGTTGTACTAATTACAATTGTTTTTTTTTGTATCGTAACTTGTGGCAGACTTAATTTCTAAAACTAAAAATATATCGAATCAAAAGCATGAACATTCAAGACTTTACTTAACTAAATTAAATTTGTATTATGAGTTGGAAATTATAGACGAAGATTCAAACAAATATTTTAAGTAAAATTTAAACTTAAGATATTTTAAACACTGTTCACCACTTGATAAAAATACTTAATCTTTGTTTAAATGTTTAAAAAAGTAAAATATAAAAATTTATAAAAATTGACAGTTTTCGTAAAAGTGATCTATAATTTTAAACGCTTAGTCCTAATATATATATATATCTTAATGTAAAGGTTAGCTACCAAATTTGCACCAGGGGACAAAATTGCACAAGGGGATAAAACTTCACGAATACACTGTTGCACGAAGGGTCACTTTTGCACGGTTTTTTTTTATATATTTTTTTTTTAATCACTGTTATATCTAACGCTTACCCTCGGTCAGTAACTTGTTTTTTTTTTTTTTACTATCACTGTTACCCATAAACCTTAACCTCAGTCGGTAGCTTTTTTTTAATTTGTTTTTTAATAAATATTTTTTTTTTTTTTTTTTTTATTCTTGTGCTAAAATGTAACTCGTGCAAAATTGTCTTCGTGCAATTTTGTGCACTTAGGCAATTTAGATCCCTCATGCAATTTAGTAACCTCGTGTAATTTTGTCTTCGTGCATTTTTGACCCGTTCCCAAATGCTACACATTTTGTATTATGTTAAACAAACTTCAGTAGTAGCAGCAACATGGCCTTGCTTTGTGATGCTGGTGTATACTGGAAAGCACTTGTTAGTAACTGTTGAAACGACTTTTCCATTTTCTATTAGGCACAACTGTAGTAGAGTATGTGTTTTGATTTGAACAATAACATAAATATTCTAAATTATTAATTTATGCAAGAATTGAAATAAACTGTAATATTGACTACGAGCACAAAAAACTTAAATACACCAACACACATGTATATGGAATATTTATTAAACAATGTATTTATTAGTAAGCCTTCAGTATTATGTAAAATCACCCATCAAAGACTAAAACCTCTTTTTGGCATCCAACTATTGCATAGTCTTCAATCCCACCAGATAAACTTAAACTGCTTGGCTGTGAAGCTAGTTTAGTGGACACTGAGCCTCCTGAGTTCCATTTATCTATTGCATAAATTAAAGATATTATTAATATTAAGTGACTATGATCATTCTTTAAGTTAATAGCTTACGTCAAAAAAAACTTTATTTTATTTGTCTGAAAAAATTCAACAAGAAATCAAAAATGATTAACAGAAAAAGCAGTTTGTGTAGAAATTGTAGCAATGAAATTATTGAAGTCAATAAACGTTAATTTTTTAAGCCTATACAAATTATGCAACTAATAAATACTAATGTTTAATGAAATTTATTTTTTTGTAAAAAAAGCTTATTGTATTTAAAAATCAAAGGTAATATTTTAGTTATAGTAATGATACACTTAATCAACCAAAACAACATTTAGAATAAAATTGAAAATTATCGTTAAGTTCTTTCATTTTATTTAAAGCTAAACTTTGATTAAGTTTTCAAAACTCATTAGTCTGAGCTTAAAGTTTCCTGATAATTTTTAATTCAAATTTTACAATTTAAGTTTAAAAAACGGCTGTTCTTTTTGGGAAAAAAAACATGCTAAGTTAAATTAAAACTTAGCTTTAAATAAAAGAACTCTATGGTAATTGTCAACACTTTTAAAAGAGTTATTTTAAAAAGTTTTAAAGAGTTATTTTAAAAAGTCTGCTTTATAAGTGTTTAATTTAATAACCTTATTAGAAATTTAAGTTTAAAATGTGCAAGTTTGATTTATGTTTTGTTTGATAAACAGGTCTATATCTATATCATTTAAAAAATAAACAGGCGCCTACAATTTCTTGTAGGGAGCCTCTTTACTTTCGTAATTACTTAACAAAAATAAAGTATATAAATTTTTTAATTTAAAATTTGCAACTTAATAAAAATTTAAATAAACCATAGAAAATAACCTTCATCACCAAGTGGAGTAATTCGTAAAGTGTCATCCATAGAAATAGTGACTAAACTATTGTCATTGGCTGAATATTCCATTGCTACTATCTGTTAAGTTATGTTAGTGCATAACAGGTGACAAGTAACTTGACATTAAACATTTAGATTAGTCTTCAAGAAATTTACTCAACTTATGAAGATTCTTATTTATAGATCAAGTTTACAAATACTTAAAACAAATCTAGTTAAAAGTTTCATTAAAATATATAGAATTAAGTACACTTGCCAACCGAGGAAATTTAAGGCTTAGTTAATAAATCATCTTCAATATTATTACAACTATCAATTTTATTTACAACTAAGAAAATAGTAACTGATATACAAAAGTGGGGGACAGGTCTGTTTTGCACGGGCTGTGACTTTTGTACAAGCGTCAAATTTGCACGAGGTTAGCGTCAGAGTTAGGTTTAGGGTCAGCGTTAGAGTCATGGTTAGGGTCAGGATGAATACGTGCAAAGTAACGCCGTGCAAAAGTGACCAGGCCACTTGTGTAAAAGTGACGACTCGTGCAAATAGATTCTTCGTGAAAAAGCCACACTATCCAATAAAAACAATATGAGATGGATAACAATATTTATCCCATTTTCATTACTCATTCCTATACATTACCTGTAACCACTACCAAGTATCTAGATTTCGACATTTTTCACATAACGCAGTTTACTGTAAATTTATTAAATAAAATTTACTTGTATTTAAAACTTAAATGTGTTCATTAATAAGTTTTTAACTTCATACATATTTATTTAAAAACTACACAAACTTTTATTGCTGTATTTTTGTTTTTTACCAACTTATAATTCAAATTAAAAACAAATAAACTAAATTATAATATTTTGAAACCGCTATACAATTAGATAACTTTGTATCACAATCTTATACTTCACTTTACATACTACTTTATCTTTTATTTCATTAACTATTTCAAAATTTTCAAGGTTTAAAAATTTGAAGTTTAAATTTTCAAACTAACACTATTACTGTGACCTTGACCAGTAAATTTTGTTGTTTCTCCAGTGAGGGAGTTCCACTTTATCAATACTGCATCGAAGCTTGCTATAAATGATTTAATTTGAAAAAAAAAATTCTAAAAACGTGATCAACTTGATCAAAATGATTAAGGTATTTAATGAAAAGGCTGGTTTTATATATATATAATCTTATTGATTTTTCGTATCTTATTGAAATTTCATCAATTCACATGTAAAAACAGATCAAAATTCCAGGTTTTTTAGTGATTTTTGTTTGGAATTGAAGGTTTTTTTTTTCGAAATTGCTCAAACTCCAGGTTTTTTATGTCAAATTCTGGTTTTCCAGGATTTTTGTCAACCTGTTATCATTTAATTAATTTTTATAATATAAATTATTATTCTAAGATTTATTAAAATAACGAACTCAACTTTTGTTAAACTATCATTATTCTTGACTCCATCCTTAGTTTATGTTTATTTTAAGTCTAAAAAAGTTTAAATGTAAAATTGTATAGGAAACAAAAACTAAACTCAGAATCTAAAACTATATTATTTTTAGTTAACTTGAGGTAGAACATGTAGTTATAAAAAAAAAAAAACTCACCAGAATAAATATAATTTTCCTTTCCAACGCAAACAGCGGTAATATTTTTCTTATGTCCGCTCAAAACCTTATTTGCTTTTAATATGTCACTTGATTTAAATATCTTTATATCTCCTGTAAAAATTAAACATAAAAAGCTTAAATACTTTCTGCTGAACAAATACTATAGGGTACAAACACACTAGGTTTAAATGTTAACCTATTACAATAATTTTTCTATCTAAATATTTAAACATATTTTTGAATCTTTAATTATAGTAAACATTATTTGTTTTTTCTAAACGATTTAGTAAAACGAATTTAATTTAATAAAAACAGCTATTTAGTTCAGTACAGTTTTCGAAAAAAAAAAGATAAAATGAATTAGTAATTTCTCGTTTAGAATTAAAGATAGTAGTACTTTTAGCACTATTAGAGGACCTACCTTATTTAAGATTATAGGTACAAGATCTTGAAACTTTTTATCTGCCACGCCACAAAAATTTACGAGGGCCATAAATTATTCTCATAACAGGGTTGCCAAAGGTTTTTAAATAAAATTTTAAGGTTTTCTGAATACCTTACAGGTTTTTTAAAGTACAATTTTTTATAAGTATAAAGGTAAATTTAAGGTAAAAATTTGACTTATAATAGTAGAAAAAAAACTGTAATGCTACTTTTAAAGTGTTTTATAAAAATCAAAATTATCGCATATGATTAAATTTTTGTACGTAATCGAAACTTCATTACTTTACAAGTAAAATTTGTTGAAAATTCTTTTCAATTTCTCAAATTCCAGTTTTTAATTATTCAAAATTATCAAATTCCAAGTTTTTCAGCAACCCTGTCCTAATAAGTGAACATTAATTAAAAAACTAATGTAAATAAATAAATGTAACAGTAACATCAACTATGAAACACATTTTTTCTACTAAATAGTCAATAAAGAGTTCAAAGTATTAAATTAATGATAATGTTGCTTGCGAGCTAAAGTCTTAACATCTCTGATCTACGTTGTTAAATAACAGCTTTAAATACAGCCACTATTTAGTTTACAACTTGTAAGTTAAGAATTAACTACTATTTGTGAGCATTTTATCAACTAATCTTACAAAACTACTTGTTAGTGAATTAATTGTTGTTAAATATTCTATACATTTTCGAGTATCAAGAATAACATTTTTCAAGACATACGTCTGTATTTCTTAAACTGTTGTTTTGAATTTAATTTATATAATAGATGTTAATAACAAATTTACACAGTAAACTTTTTGTTTGCAAATAGAGATCCTAGCTAAGAAACTTCACTGGAGTATATGATTAAAATTTATTAAACCTAATTAATGCTGTGCAGATTCGTTCAAGGTATGTACTAAATAAAGCTTATATTACATATTCGATTGTAGTGTGCTGACACGGTTTTGTAAATGCTTTTTGTCAATGTTTTTAAAAATAAATTTGTATTATCAACATATTTAAGCAAGTCTGTTAATAAGTAACTAAAAATTATAATTTTAGTGTTAATTAAGTAGGAGTATTGTGTAAATTTTATATTTTATATTCCAGTGAAGTTGCTTCTCTAGAATATCTATTAGCAAACGATTAACTTAAAATTTTGAATAGTTATAATAGATGACTTAAGTTAGGTGCAAAAATATGGGTTATATAAAGTAAAATTTAAGTTTAAAAGACTTTAACTACACATTTGTTTTGTGTAAGCATTGAAAACAGTTTCTTAATTAAAACGCTTCTTCAATATTTTATACATACTTGCTTTTTGAAACCAATTAATAAGTATAATAATTTAGGAAGCGAAACAAAAACTTTGTCAACCAACAGAAAAAAAAATTAGAAATGTATTCATAGCTATTAAAGCTTAAATCAGTAAACTTTTGAAAAAAATAATCTAACACACTTTACTTGAAATCACAAAAAAACAGTGAGTAATTTATATAAATTTCTTAAGTAAGTTTATTGTATATAAAAAGTTTATCTAAAAAAAATTGAAGACAAATAAGACTAATATAGCTAATAAAACAAATATATAAATCATTAAATTGACTTTATTTAAAGACCTGATAATGAGACAGTAAGAATATTGTCTTCCACCCACAAACAACTAAGTACTTGGTCATCTACTGAAGTACCTTTAGGTGAAGCTCTAAAAAAATTTGCATAACCTCATTTGTAATTGTTATTTTTTTTAATTTAAATGTAAACTTTAAACCATTAAAAATATATTACTTATATATAATATGGTTAATACTATAAAGAAATATTTTTAAATATTTAGAAATTATTTAAACTATAAAAACTTAAAACTCGACCTCGTTTTTGATCATCATCTTTGTTTAAACAAAATTTAAAACATTTTAGCTCAGTAATATGAGCTAGAAAAAAGGCATACTAAATTGCTGTACACACAATGGACATTGGTGAGAAATTATTAAAAAGCTGTGAAAGTTTGACTTTTTTTTTTAATTAAAATTTGAACTTAAAATAAACACAAAAATTTTGGAATTTTGATTAAAATAAAAACTGTTTATGTTCTGAGTATAATATTGTTAAAATATTTAATAAGTATCCTTTATTATTTTAATTTATATCGTATAAAGGTTTTTTTCTGGGATTTTTAATAAAAACAAAAATATTAATAATAAAAGTTGTCATTTTAATGGTATCTAACAAAAATAATATTTTAAATTTGAAATACTCAGCAGAACTAGGTTTATAAAAAGGGTACTGTATAAGTATTTACCTAGTTTAACTATGTTTTGTATTACAGACTTTATCATTCTTGTAATTAGTTTGTGAATAAACTCAACCAAGAAAGATATATTTATTTATGATAAAGTCTAACTAAATTGAATCAACAATGCCTGTGATTAAATGCCCTCTTGAGAGTTGCACATATGAAACACCAGACGTCGATGCTTCTGTAGTTGCTTCTTTGCTTATCATTCACAACAACGTTCACATTTATGCAAATTCTTCAAAACCAAAGCCTCCAAAGATGGACCGTCCTCGAATAGGGACAGACTGCAATGAAGAGGGTTGGAATATATTTGTACAAAAGTGGACTATTTTCAAAGATAGCATGGAGATGACAGAAGTAGAAAAAGGCCGTCAACTGTACCAGTGCTGTGAAGAAGATTTAGGCGATGCTCTTCTGAAGGGTCATGAAGATGTAGTAAATTTATGTGAGCAAGAGCTTTTAAGGATGATCAAGCAGCTTGCAGTTATTCCTGTTTCAGTTATTGTACGACGATCAGACTTTCTTAGTGCAAAACAGGATTTGACTGAAAACACTAGATCATTTGCTGCACGTTTAAAGGGAAAAGCCAGTACATGCTCGTACACATGTAAATGCCCAAAGGATGGCTGTAATCAAATGATAGATTTTACAGACATAATTCTAAAAGATGTCATGGTGACAGGTTTAGCTGATGAGGATATCCGTAAAGAGGTACTAGGATGGGAAAATCTAGATGAGAAAAATGTCAATGAGACAATCGGTTTTATTGAAGGTAAAGAGATGGCACGTGATGCAATGTCAAAACCCGCTGTTACAGCCTCAGTTTTTTCATACAAATCCTTAAAGAAAACTACACCAAAACCAAGTGATAAAATAACTTGTGGCATATGTAATAAAACAACTGATAAATTTGTTTGGAGCAGTAAAAGTATGAGGTATATTGAGTGTTTTGCCTGCAAACAATGCTGGAAAAAGTCCCGTAAAAAAGTTTATCAAAGTCACCAAAATTCTGCTGATGAGTCAAATGCACTTGTAGTTGGTGGATTGTATACACAAAACTTTGATAACTTTTGCAGCCAAGGTCGTAGGAAAAATATGTTCGAGCGTAAAAACGTCAAGAAGAAAAAGGAGGTGCAGGGACAGAAAAATGTATTTCTACACACTGGATGGCGACGAAAACCGCAAAAATCCCAAAGCAATCCTCACCTACCTCCAAATGATAAGAAGTCATTACCTTACGTCAGAAAGAGTGTTATGACTTACAATAACCCGCAGATCTCAAAGATGTGGCGTGACATTTGGAATAAAAAGAAAGAATCTCTCATTATTCGTTTTGTTAAGTCTCTAGAAAATATAAGTGAGAACACAAAATCTTTGCCACCTTTGAATTGCGGTGATCATGTCGTGATACTAAGCCAAACAGGTAACTTTCCTAGCAAGTGGGGGAAAAGTGGAGTGGTGGTTGAAGTGAAGGACTGTCAACAATGTGTTGTCAAAGTTGATGGATCAAGTCGCGGAACTGTTCAAAATCGTAAATTTCTAAGAAGATTTACCCCTCCTGTTTGCAATGTCTAAGTAGTATCCCTTATCTGAGAAAAGCAGACATACCAATGTAAAAGTTTGTCTTTTCTGGTAAAGTTGAGAAAAAAAAAAAGATGTCAAGAAAATTTTTGATGTTCTGTGTTTCCAGAAGGAAGATTCTTTTTGAATAATCATTGTGTAATTTCCCTCTGTACTAATGGTTTTCTTCAAAATTGATGTTGAATTGGAATGGCTCGGATTTGCTTTGATCTATATTTTCTTGACTTATATTTTATACAGAAAGGCAAACAGACCACCAAAGTTTACTTGCAAACAATAATGTGTCCGGGTTGAGTGTGTGAAATTATCGGATTATTTGCAGCGTTTCCGTGTAAGACTTTATGATGCTTTTCAAAAGCTTCGTGACACCGATGTTGCTGATATTCATTTATTTTCAAGTTGGAATGTTCACTGTAAATTAATGTTTTATGGTCTAACTAATGAATGAGTTTCAGTCTAATGGTGACGCCATAAAGTTTATAGTTGACTTTGCAGCAGACTTGTCTAACAGCCATCTGTTCAAAGTAATCTTGGATGAGGACGCAGGGATTGACTTTCAAAAATTCGAACTATTAGTTGGTATCGAGTATTTGGAAAATAAGTGTAGCAGTATTTCCTCAGTGTTTAATGCCATCAGTAATGCGCATTCTGCTTTGTTTGAAGTCTAAATTATGATAAAGATGTTTATCGGCAAATTAAGTGAAGTTTCAAGTTAATAAGATGAGTGGCGTGTGGTTTCGTTCTTCAAAGCTGAAAAGTTCAAATCGGTGAAGCAATTAAGTTTTTGAATGCTTGTATTCAGCAAAGTGAAGAAAAGTAAAGATTAAGTCTCAAATTTTTGTTACTGTTTGTTTTTTTAAGTTGAGTATTAACAAATCATTTAATAGTGAACTAAGTTAATCGTAATTTTTTAAATGTTTTTGTCTTCTTGAGTTTAATTTCGTTGAATTTTAGACCTGAAAAATGTGTTTAAATTGTAACAAATTGTTTTAAAATAATTTTGTTTCTCTAGGTAAGTTTTTCGTTTTATCTCCTTCGTAGATAAAATCTGGGGGAGATGTATAAGTATTTACCTAGTTTAACTATGTTTTGTATTACAGACTTTATCATTCTTGTAATTAGTTTGTGAATAAACTCAACCAAGAAAGATATATTTATTTAGGTACAACTAATTTTCTAACATCAGAAATGTTCTTGAAAAAAATATTAATAAAGTCTATTAAAAAAAACTAAATATTAATTTAGAAAGAAAAATCTACTTAATTACGAAATATAAAGAACAAGTTGGCTTGACTCTAAACTTTCTAAAAACAGAGTATCTGTTTTTTAATCAAATCAACAATTTAAATCAACAAAGAATTAGGAATCGTTTTGTATGCTATTTATCTTTAAAAAATAAAGTTTTTCGTTTTGGAAAAGGTGTCTAATTTATAATAAACGAGAAAAGTTAAAAGTCAATTAGACTTCAAGCTGCGTAAGAAATAAACTATAAATATTAATTCTTTTACAACTTTAAATTAATAATTAAAGATTTACAAAGTAATTAGAATAATTTGGTAGGTTTTTAATTAATGATCTACTGGATTAAAGTCTTCGGATTCAGATCCTTTTTATATTCGGATCATAATTTGAAAAAAATATCCGGATTCGGCCGGGTCTTAATTTGAAAAAAAATATTGGGATTCAAATCTGATGCTTAATTTACATTACAAGCAAGTTAACCTTAAGGATTCAAATTATAAAAATATCTGTATCAGGGTTCAGATCCATCCGGATCTTAGATTGAAAAAAGTATCCGGATCCAAAATTTGTTGATTCCATAGATCACTAGTTTTTAATACAAATAACTAATGTTTTTGTGATAAACAAGGAGCAAGTATTTTAGTCTTATATCAGGGTTCGTGCGCGAAATTTTTTTCATTTAGCCTGACTGGGACCAATTTAGCCTGACATTTTTTCAAAGTAAGGAAAATCCCCTTTAGAAGTCATTTTAGATATTGAGGGGTCTTAATTAGTACTATTGTAGTCTCCGACTTCAACTAGCTTTATCTCAAAAACATTTTGAGCTTTAAAAATCTGCAAAAAGCAACTCATAGCTTAGTTACAACTTAATAAAATAAGAAAATTGTGAAAAAGGTGATTGACCCCCCCTATGCCCTTAACATAACAAATTCAGTGATAAGTTTTAAAACAAGTGTTATATCTAATACTAGTGTAAAAATTTAATATATATTACTAAAAACAATTGTTCAATTTAATTAAGCACTAAGTAAAAACATTATAAACAGAAGATTTTTAACAAAACGACGTGTGCATTGTCGTGTTTTATTAAAATTTAAAATGAAATGCTTGTACGAGTATTGAAATTCAAACAAACAGCTAAGTTGTTGAACTAAACTCTAACGTTTAAACTGTATTTTTTTTATGAATTTTCATAATTATGACGTATATAATCTACTCAAAACAAAATAACGAAGATAGAGATTCAACAAAAGGTTTGAAGCATTTATTTTTACAAATACTGACTGATTTGGTCTCTAATAACTTAATCATTATTTAGAAATAAACTCACATCTTAATTTGATTTTAAAAAGATTTCTCAATTCTTTTTATAAAAAATTTTGAAGCATTTGAACTGAGAAAAACTGAGATTCTCAAATTTTTAAATAAAAAAACTGATTTAGCCTGACGTTTTTCAACTTTTTTCAAAAAAACTGATTTAGCCTGACTTAGCCTGATTTAGCCTGACGCGCACGAACCCTGTTATATTCACTTATTTGGTACTTTATAAGACCATAGGGGTGGGTAAACCATGTTTTTTACAAATTGATCCTTTTTTACAGAATTTTTTCTAAGCTTCAAAATGCTTTCTATCGTTTAAAAAATTCAAATTATTTTTTGCGATATGACCAGTCAAAGTCGGGCCGCATAATAGGTTCCCTGTGGGAAGGGAAAACTAAAACAGCAAAAAGAGACTATTTTATTTAAAATCTATCTCCTCTTACATATTTCAAGCAATCTTTTTCAAACTTTCACAGTCTAATCTTTATACAAAAACAAAACAACTTTACTTTGGAATTTATAAAAAAAATTGTAAAAATATTCTTTAAAAAAAAAAACATTTTTTTTAAAATTTTTTACATAAATTTATCATTTTTTTAAAATTATTAAAATTCATAAGTTACATTTTTTTCTTTTAACATAAGGAACATTTCCTTAAACTTTGAAGAAGATTGCTTGAAAAATGAAGGAGGAGATAGATTTTTAGTGAATTTTTAAATTTCCGAGAAAATTGACCTCGAAAAATTTGCGGTCCATACATTTGTATCGGAAAAATTTTACAACAAATGAAATATCTCAAAAGTTAAATGATATTTTTGAATTCTATAAAAACTGGCTTGTAGGTTGTATTTAAAGCTTTCATATAAAAGCCTAAGTTAATTTTTGTAAAAAAAAAGTGTTGGACCCCCTATGGCCTTAAATGGCCAAAGTGTTTACTCATTGTAAATATCATATGCAGGGTTGCCAAAGATCAAGCTGAGAAAAACATCCTGACTTTTTCAAATTAAACTCATAAATTTAACTTATTCTAAAATACATAATCAAACACTTGAAACTATATAAAGATTTCAATCTTATTTTCAAACAGATTAAAACACTTTTTTTTTGCTGAATTCAATCATATAACTTCCATTACATCATTAGAGTTCAAAACAAATGAAAAAACAAGTAAAATGCAGTTGATTCATTAGAAGTTAATAACAAAATTTAATTTTACTTATTTTTCAAATTTAAACATCTTGAAAAAAATTTAAAGCGGTAAAGTGTACACATAAACTTGTTACATAAAATAATTAACTTAGTGCTTAATTATAGAGAACTTTAATTCTAAAATTCTGCAAGATAAACTTTAGTGTATATATCACAGTTTCACAATGGAATTGTCTTTGCCACAGATCATCAATACTTAATAGCATACAAAAACTGCTTGTTTAATTAGGGTAGTTGTTTAATATGTTAATTTTCACCAGATGTAAGTAATAGAAAATAAGTAATTTTGTAAATTTCGAGAAACAGTTGCAAATTTATTCTGACTGTAAAGGATTTTCAGTTAATTTTTTACAATTTGAAGGCTTTAAAAAATGAGGAAATTTGTCAATTTGAAGTGACAAAATCGGACGTTTTTTCAAACTTAGTCAAATTTATTGACTTTTTTTCAAAAACTCCCATCTTTTCCTGATTCCTGCATATGGGGCAAAGTTTTTTAATGACCTCTTTTGAGAATGAAATTTTATTGTAAATAAATTTATTAGTTGTTTTATTCAATAGTTTTAAAATTTTAAATAAAACAACAAATAAATTTAAAACATTTTAGCTCAGTAATATGAGCTAGAAAAAGTCATACTAAATTGCTGTACACACAATGGACATATGGTGAAATGTTATTACAAATCTGTGAAAGTTTGACAACTTTTTTTTATTAAAATTTGAACTTAAAATAAACACAAAGACTTCGGAACTTTGATTAAAATAAAAATTGTATATTTTCTGAGTATAATGTTGTTTAAATATTTCTTAAGTATAATTTGTTATTTTAATTTATATCGTATAAAGTTTTTTTTTGGGATTTAATAAAAACAAAAATATTAATAACAAAAAGTTGACATTTTAATGGTATCTAACAAATATAATATTTTAAACTTATATACTCAGCAGAACTAGGTTTTAAAAGGATACTTTTTGAGCTTTGTTGGTAAACTAATCATTTTTAGAAGTTTTATAAGCAAGTTACTGCAAAAATAATTAAGTCTGTATATAAGAAAGAAGTAACATTTTCTAGGATTTAAACAAAACAAACAATAATTTTGTAGCTTTTTACTCAATAAGTTTAGTTTGTTATAAAAAATGAAAGATCTAGAAATGCAAAATAAAACATAATACAATGAGCTTCATATTCTACAATTGTATTTGTGCTTACAAGAAAGATAATTCTAAGAATTTTGAAAACTATATAAGACAGAAGCTTAGTAATTATAAAATTAAAATTGGCCATGTAATTAACATCATGACATAAAAACAACTAATTTATATATAAAAGTGTATGCTTTTAGAACTTAATTAAACTTTTATTGTCTAAGTGATGTGTAAAATAATATATTATTAAATTATTACAAAACCAACTAACTGAGACAGTGATTTAGTAGCTAGATCCCAAATTTTAACACATTTATCACCACTAGAAGTTACAATTTGAGTGCTATCAGGTGAAAAATCCAAACTGTAAACGCCTCCGTTGTGTGCCTTTTCTCCATCTAACAATTCTCCTATCTGTATTGGTTTTTAATATATAATGTTTAATAAAAAGTATAAATATGATTAGTAGCACTTTAGTATTAATTATATCAAGGTAAATAGGCTAAAATATACATAAAATTTATATCATATACTATAAAACTCTTTAAAGAAACAAATTATGTTATTTTTTATTGCTGTTTAAATTTGCAACAACTACAATGAAGTTTCTCTTCTTGAGATAGCTAGTTAAGCTTTTGTTCGTGTAGTTCTTACTCAACTTCAAAAGCTGGTCGAAAGAGTATAACCTGAGTCGTAATGTAGATTTAGGTCTAAATGTTCTACCACTCACATATCTTATATGTATGACAGTAACATGAATGAGGAATATAAAGAACAGAATGTGTCTTTTTATATCTTTTTCATTGACTTTACTTAAGCTTTACACTTTTAGGAAGGAAAAGTCTTTTTGCTATTAAAATTGGATGTCCTCTAAATCTCTTTAATTTTGTTAAGACTTTTAATACTAATCTAAGTACAACCATCTAATATAGTGGTAGTATTTCTGATTTATTTTAAATTAAAAGTAGTGGAGTAAAGCAAGGCTGCATACTTCTTTCAACTCTTTTCAAAAATTTATTTTCAATGTTGTTAAAGCGCCATTTTGGATCATTAATTATAGGAATTAAGCTCAATACGAGAACTGATGGTCACCTTTTTCTCCTTAGCAAAGCAAAAGCTAAAAAATATCACACTATGTGATATTCTTTTTGCTGATAATGCTGCACTCGTAAATCACTCTCCCGAAGATCTTCAGACGTAACTGAGTCAGTTTTTGTCAGTATGCTCAGGATTCAGCCTTACATATAGTCTTAAATAAATAAAATTCTGATCCAAGGAACAGATGTTCTCACTCCAATAAATGTCAATGGCAAAAATAACGGATAAAGAAAAAAAAATAACGCATCATTGTACATAGAATAGTCTAATTTGGTGAGGCTTCAGGCACTTGTTTAACTGCCATAGTAGAGGATAACTAAAAGACTAACGTTTACTGTGCCTGAGTAAGCAGAAATATGCTATACGGTAGCGAAATGTGGACGTTTTATGGAGTACAGCAGAAAAAAAATCAACATCTTCCATCCTCTGTCGTATACTCAAATTTAAATAACAACAAAAGTACAACTGAGGATTTAGTGAGACGAACTTGTCTCACCACTTTGTACTTTAACCTTAACCAGCGCAGGCTTGGTCATGTAATGATGGGCTAAGAGAAAATCCTAAGTCTCTGCTGTATAGCGAGTTGGTCGTTGGCATAAGCAACCTAGATCGTCCAGCACTATGTTTAAAGGACGTCTGCAAGCGCAATTTAAAGAGCTTGAATGTTATCGATGAGTAAGAGGTGCTCGCAAATGGTAGTGACAAACGGCGATTTACAATATGCAAAAGACTGAAAGAAAGGGAAAACAACATTTTATGAAACCAAAGTAGGAGAAGAAATAAGAATAAACTTAATTTATTTTTATTTACATATTTGTTACTCCACTGTTTTTAAAATCGTTTTTTATTGTTGTGTACCTTGTACAATATTAAATATTTTAAGCACAAAACGCATAGCTTATTTCGGATAATATTTAGTTAAATTATAAGGATTTGAAGCAAAGTAGTTTTCTTATATATAAAATGTAATAAATTCTAAATTGAAGAAAAAATAACGTACAAATAAAGTTTAGCTATATTTTCTATGCTTAATTTTACCAACATTTAATCGTATTATAGCAGTCTACTTATTATTAATACAAATACATAAATAAGGCACAGCATGTGTTAATTAATAATGAATTGTAAAATGTAACAAACCAGTTCACCTTCTTTACCGTCATACAAGTACACATGGCCATTAGAATTAGCAACAGCGAGAATCTTACCATCAGGCGAAAATCTTACACAATTACAAAAATTTGTTCCTTCCTGTTAAAAAAAGGTTGCAAAAAACATATTTCACGAAAGATATTACTGGAAAACAACAACCGAAATTCAACGCTTAGCATGAAAAAAGACAGTAAATGTTATATAGTGTAAGGTTAATAGTTTTTATGAGAACTGATAAAAAAATTAACATTATGGTGCCGATTTAAGAAAGCAAAATGTAATAATTGAAAATGTAATAGTTATAAATATTATGTATCATCGCATATTTAAGTTTATATCAATAAGAAATTATCAATAACTTTCGCAAAAAAAAAGGTAGTTACAAAACATCGTAAAGGAAGCCTAATAAAACGGTATTTTATAGAAGTGCAAACTTATTGGTTAAAAAAGTAAGAAAACTTTAATAAAACTGAAACTAGCTAGTAAGACTTTTACTTTAAGAAGCTTAGACTACGAATCTAAAATCATCATGCGAATAACTTATCATTTATATAAAACTATTGATCTAACACAAATTAATGTGCTTATAAAAATTTAGTTTGAAAAAACTGTTAAATGAATTAAGTTATATACTAATATTAAGTATAAATTTAAACCTCCAGAGTTTTATTATACTTAAATGGAGGACCCTGGTAAAAGTAAGTAGAATAATCTTCAGATGCAACAGCGCATCTATATGGTCTTTTCTGCTTTAAAGCTACTGAATTACAATGCTTTTCCATCTTATCTAATGTTCCAACTGATGACCCACTGTCCCACAAAAATGCTGATGCAAAACTGTAATCAAGTATTTGAAAATATATCAACTTGTGGATTTAAAAAACTTTAGTTAGTGAAAATCAAAAAATGTAGTAAAATTCATGCTATAACTTTTTCTTTAACTACATAAGATTTTAAGGATCCGAACTCTTGACTTTAACCATCAAATTAAGAAGAGCCTCATTCTGGTTAAGTGATAAGTAATACTAATAAATACCTAATTCAAATACGAAATTCATTTAAATAGTAATAAACAAAATTCAAAAATATTCGTTAAGAATACAAGAAGTTGGAAAACAATTCATAGTGATAGAGGTCCTGAGGACTTATTACAGAAAGTAATTATTACTATCTAGAGCTAACCTCGGTAATATATATAAACAGCATTTTTTATTATATTAACTTAAGTATTTTTAAAAACGTTTTTATACAATTTATTACACGATATAAAATACTAAGTCACGGTGGACCCAAATTGCGTTAAACTGGAAATAGGAAATATTTTTTTTCATAAGCAACATTTGTAAATCTTAAAAACATTTAATATATTGTAGTCTAAAGTATATATTGAACATTCCAAACTAAACAAAATAATTCCTTATAGAACAAAAGTTATTGGACTTTAAGTAGTAGCTCTTATAAGATAGCTTCGGTCTAAGCACTTTTAATATTATGTCATGTTTAAAATATAAAATACGACAAACTAAAATATCATTCAAATTATTTTTGTTTTTTAACAGATTGTATATGTTTAGTAGCTACTAAATATAAAGTTTCAATAACAAAAAAGAACTCGTTCTATTTAAACTATTTAATTAAAACTAAAAAAAGAGGCTTTGTAGGGTATTTTCAAGGTATTCGTCAACCGACTCTTTCTAGAATGCTTCTTTTTTTTAAACTGCATACTCAGAACAAGTTTTGTTAGCTTTTTTCTTTTGTTAGTCCTACAAAATCTGAGGATTTTAATAATATGTAGCTAAAATGTTGTTTCTATTGTCATTTTAGCAATAGAAACTCATATAAATATAATTAACTAAATTAAAAACTAAGTCTGTAAAAATAGTTTTGCAAATCAATATACTGCTTAAGTTATTAAAAAAATCGGCTGGAGATTAAAATTAACAAAAAATTTATTCCTAAAAATACTTTAAAATAAATTATTTCCGTTAACTGTGTAAATATATCTTTGATTATTTGTAAACAATTGAAATCGTGGTAGCATCACTGAAATCTAATGCTACGGTAACATTATTAAACCTAAATATTATAAATTACAATTATCGAATGCACTACAAAAGATTACTAACATAATATAATCGTCTTAATTGTACCAATTTTCAATTATATCAAAAAAAAAGCTTTTTGTTGCTTCTTAGTTGTTTAATGATGATTCTATACTTACATGATAGCACAAAGTAGCGTATACTTACTATAAATTAGTGACAGTTCACTATTTGATAATTTCATTATACTAATCATTAAAGCAAAGAAAATAAAGAGCGTAAATTCGTACGACAAAAGATATTTTAGACTTCATTTTATGGAGACGGGTCAAATATTCACGTAGACACTTTCGCAATACGGGTCACTTTTGCACGAGGGCAAAAAAAAAATATATAAAATATTAATAGAAAAAAACATATCGACCAACAGTTAGAGGTAACAGAGATAGTAAAAAATATAAAAAAATTGTGAAGAAATACAAAAAGTTAATGAGAAGAAATCAAAGTTACCGGGTAACAGTGATAGTTAAAAAAATAAATTTCAACTCGTGCAAAAGTGTACCTTCATGCATATTTGACACCTATCCATACTCTATACTATCCTTATAAATCAGGGATCAGCCAACTGTGGCCCAAAAACAAGTTCTATATAATCCTCTGCTACTACAGTATTGTCTGATAACATAGTTTGTTGGCCAGGGACTGTGTTAAACTAAGGATTACTTTACGATATTATTAAATGTATACTTTTGATAAATACTAGCTAGTATTTATTTGACCTAGACTATAGTGATTTTAATATATAACTTGATATATAGTCTTAATATAAACTAATAGTAATTACTTAATTTAGCTTCAGTGATCTTGATGTAAATATACTATTTGATCTTAATATACAATTAATTACGACACACCAGTTCTAACAATGTAAAATTTACTTATCTACGTTCTACAGATAATACTTGAAACAGAGTTTCAGCACTCCTAATTTATTTTACAATTAAAAATAAAGCGATATAAAAAAACTCTCACACACGTGCATGTCCGAGCTCGACGGTTTGCTTGCACTGTTCTTTTCACAAGATGTACTAGATTTGTTTTCAGTTCTCATTGATTCTTACTGAAGTGAGAGCAAAGCTAGGACCTGAAGCGTATAAAACGTCTAAAAATCCGCTTTGGTTGAGCAACAGTAGAAACTTCTCTTTAGAAACAGTTGTCAAAAAAAAAACGAAAGCTGGAAGACAAATAGCAATCGATATACACTTGCATTAGTTTTTCGGCGGATCTTACAGAAGTCAATTGAACCACAGTAGAATTGTAACGCTCAAAAAACGGCTGAAAGTGACCAAAAATAGTATATAGAAGTATATAAAGCGCCGAAAAGTTTATAGAAATACACTTGCTTTCGTTTTTCAGCGGTTTTATTGAAGTCAGTTGACTACAATAAAAGTGCAATGATTTGAGAAAAATTCGCCAGAAACAACAGAAGCCGAAAGCGTATAAAAGCTAAATTACAATCTAGGTGATGCTTACAACTAGACCGAAACACGTTCTGGTAAATTTTTTCTAGATCTCGTATGTTACCAAGTCACAACAGATTCTAAAAAAAGTGAAGTCCTGTTCACTAAGAATCAAAAAGTGCCTGCTAAAAAGAGCGTTTGCTTTAATTGTAGGTTTAATTCTCGCCTACAAGAATAGTCAGCCCCAACAAAAAATGAATCAACCATCCTCTCGTAGCTAAAAACTCTTCTTTTCCTTTAAAGTCTCTCGGTGAGCAGGCAGAACGCTTACAACTAGAATGTAGTAATTACAAGATATAGATAAATGTTGCCAAACAAAACTTACATCTTAAGTATACCAAACTTTGATTAGTTTAAATTTTCATCCTCAGAAACAATAGTGATTGATGGAAATTTTAGTTTCTAGGTTAAAAAAAGTAAAAAAAAACACACAGTTTAGCTTTTTAAAAGTATTTCTTCATAGATGATAATATAACTTGTGTATTTGTCTTAAAAATTCCTCAAACTAGTAAGTTATCCTTCTAAAAAATAATGTAATTAAAAGTATTTAATAAGTACAATTAAATTTAGTAATTTAAGTTATTAAACTCTTTTATATTTTAATTCAAAAAGTTATACTTTTAATATTAAATAACCAACTAAAGTTTTCAACTTGAATTTTCAAAAGGAGAAAAATACAAAAATTTTAATTCACAACTATAAAAAAAATTATTAAATTTTCATTATAAAAACTTTACTATTCATTCTACTCTATGTAAATACTAAGTTGACCAATAATATCTAGGTAAAACTAGTATACAAATTACTCTTTTTTTTTTGATAAAAAAATATTTTGATCATTTACTAAAACAAAGAAATAATTTTTTGCTACATTTTTATGTTACTGTAAAAACTAATTTATTATCAAGGGTGCTGTAGTATTTGAATACATTTTTCATATAACTATAATTTATATTAGTCGTGTAAAGCACCCAGTTTAATTTAAACAAAAGAATATCTACTTTATAAATTTATCAATCTAATAACGTAATAAATTCTATAAAGTAAAGTTACTGCTAACAACTAAAATTCATATAACAATAAGTACACTTTGTTAATTTTTTGTATCAAGTTTAAAATTAGGCTAACAATTGTCTAGTATAATTTAACATTATGTGGCTTGCGACAGTTAAAATCATGACTTTTTTCAAATATTTGTGATTTACTAACTATTTTTCAAAACTTTACTTGACTTATTTGGCAGACCAATTTTTGCTCAAAGAACTCGTCATTGCTTAAAAACTTAAAAATTATTATCTATTCAATATGAATTTTCTAGTTTATTTTAAGCACATACAAGCTCTTTGAATGAAATTTTGTTTGCAAAGTAGAGACATTTTATTGTTTTTTCAACAACAAAACCTATAACAAAATTTTAGCAAGTATGTTTAGATAATTCTGCTACGATTCCTTTTTTAACGAATAAATTTTTAAAAATATTAAACAACAAACCTTTGTCTACCTTCACCACATACTGCTAGCCTCTTGCTATCTTCAGTCCATGCTATATCGTTTATTATTCCTGATATTGGTTGATACTTGTACTAAAAAAAATTAAGTTTAGTATATTAAAAACTTAAGTTATTAAAAGCTTTTCATGGATTTCTTATCTTTGATGGTCAAAAATAGGCTGAGTTAGTCTTAGTTTATCAAAATTTTACAAGGTATGTTAATAATAACAATCACTTTTCTATTTTTGTAGTTAATTTTTAAACTACTAGGATCAAGTCAGTATTTACGTACTACATTATATGTTCACAAAAACTTTGTAAAACACATTTTTGCAAAAGCTTTATAACTTTTAAAACAGCACATATTGAATATTTTAAAAAATATATATGCATAACTTATTAAAGCTTTCTTATTTAAGTTACCCAAGCGGGCTTGAGTACAAAGTACTGAAGCGACCGTTTGTGGGTAAAGTTGAAAAATTGACACAGCTTAGGTTTCTCGCGACTATTCCTGCCTGACGAGTCCTAATTAAGACGAAACCGGTCGTAGGATTGTCTCGGATTCTGTTGTTGAAGATCTTGCGGTGAAGTTCATTGTTTATTATTTAAGTTACAAAGGAAATTTATATATTATTAAATAATTTAAGCCAATATAAGCAAAAAAAAATATTTTAACCAGTTAATAGAAACCTTCTTAAAACTTATTTCTTTGAAATAATTCTAAAAAGAAACACCATTGTAATTAGTTTAAGATTTAAGCAAAATTTAGACGTCGAAATTATCAGGTCAAACCATCGAACACTAGACGACAATTTAAAACTTAAAAAAAAAATAACTGTAACAAAAAAAATCGACGAACGCACGTCAACTTAAACTCTGGCGATTCAATTCCAAATTCTTATCAATCTGAGTTATGGCTTATAAAGGGTTTCTAAATGTTTTTTGGCTAATTTTTTCCAGATTTCCAAACTTTCTTCCAGGTTTTTGAAAATACTTTATCTTTGACAATTTTAAGAAGTATATTTATTGATTTTAAAAAAACAAATTTAAAATTATTTCTAGTTCTATCTTTAATAAACTTATAATATATATTTTGTTAATTTATAGCGTTTTGGACAACTAATAGAATTAATGAAAAAGAAAAAACAAGCCTAAAGTGTATAATGTGTAGATGACATCAAGCTAAAAAATTTAACTAGCCAACAAAAGGTAAAAAAAACATTTACTTAAAAAGTCTTATAACCATACAGAGACATTCGATTACTTAAATTAAAAAAAAATTGTATGGTTTTATCATAGTATAGTTCCAAAATATTAACCATAATCAACTAAAAACATTAAACCTAATTAAATGAAACTTATTGTAGATACTTAATAAAAATTTAAACGACTTATGACTTATAACTTACATAATTACAATAAATTTAAGATTTATTATAACTGCTATAAATACACTGGGCATAAAACATTGCATCAGACATTTTTATTTGACTCTGCTCTTAATTTTATCTTGTTCTTAGTTTTCTTTTAATCTAAACTTTTCAAGTTGCATCAGTCAGAAATCGGTTTTGTTGATTGACTTTACATGACATTCAAAACAATGGAAATGCAAGTAAAAGCAGTTTCATTAATTCAAGTAATAATTTATTTAACAATTTATCAATTACTAACTAAAATTTTGTATACACTTATCTTTAATCTAAAAATGATAGCATATACAACTTTATTTTTTCACTAATAAAAAATCCAGATTTTTTTAATTTCCAAAATTCTAGTTTTTGCCTTAACTATAAAGTTCCAGTTTTTTTTTAGGTTTTTGGCCATCGTGTTATTATCCCTTATAAAAACTATATTTTAATTTTTTTACAACCATAATGTTATTATTAAAACTTCTTTTTTTTTTTTTGTGAGATATGGCTTAAATAAACTTAAGATATAATTTTTTTAGTAATATTGAAATCTATTTTTAATATATATATATACTTTTTTTTTACAAAAACAATCTTCTAAACTATGCCTTTAAGTGCAGTTTTAAAATATGAAATTACTAACTGAGAGTTATTTTTAAGCTTTATTTTCAAAAATTGACCCGCGACCACCAAATGTCTACCGACCCCTGGTCTAGTTCATGAAAAACTGTGTATTTTATTGAATTTTAGGTTTGAAATTGTACAGAGTTGTTCTTTTTAACA
Source organism: Thalia democratica (assembly GCF_965202585.1). Taxonomy (NCBI): domain Eukaryota; kingdom Metazoa; phylum Chordata; class Thaliacea; order Salpida; family Salpidae; genus Thalia; species Thalia democratica. The sequence goes on along the minus strand of NC_139169.1, from coordinate 50,589,837 downwards.
TTTTACTAAAAAAAGTTTTTAATTTGTCTTTGTACCGAATAGAAAACATTTAACAATTAAGTTACAACACTTTATTACTCACAGTTTACTTTATATTATACTTATAAATTTTTATTCAACAGTTTTTGTGTAGTACATATTTTTATCATTGAATATTTCGTCGCAGGCTTGATTCTACTTAAAGGCCATAAGTCCTATTTGCAAAACTTACTGGATTTGAAAAATATATTCAAACTTTTATACTCTTTTAAAAGTTAGTTTAAGCTTTTGCTTTAATTTTTCTATTTACAGGGTTGCCACTCATTTAAAAAAAAAATTTCCAGGTTTCTCAAATTTCTTCCAGGTTTTTAAAAGTACACATTTTTGGGTCTTTTTTTTAGTTTAAAATTATGTTTAAGGTAAGAAACTGTGTTAAATAGAATATAAACATTGAAAAAATACTGTAAAGCTACTTTAAATATGTTTTTTAATAAAAAAATAGTTAGATGATGACAAATATGTTTTATTTTTAAGATAGATTATTTTGAGTCAAATCGAAATTTTACTACTGAACATGTGAAAATTTCTAAAATTACAGGTTTTTTTTGCCTAAATTGTCAAATTCCAGGTTTTTCCAGGTAAAGTTGCAACCCTGTATGTAACAACCTTCAATATTTTTCAACTTCTTGGATCACTCTAAGACAGGGTCGGCAAACTGTGGCCTGCAAAGGGTAAACTACGGCCCGCGAGCATGATTTTATTTTAAACGGGATGAGGCCTGAGAACATGCAAATGTGGCCCGCGAAAGAAAACTTTGAAAATTGCGCTATATACTGTGAGGTTTAAAATGAAGAGCAAAAAAAGTTATAGCTACAATTAGCTACAAGTAATCCAAAATTTACACAAAATACTCAAGGGATTGTAATGAAGATTATTAACTAAAAAACTTGAAAATATTTTTATTTTTTAAATTTGGCCACCGACAACCGAATGTCTGCCGACCCCTGCTCTATGACCTCACCAGATTTTTTAATTTCTAACAGTTGTTGTATGAAGCAAATTGTAATTAATTGTGCTTTGTTTATTGCAGCTTGTTATCTCGTGAAAGTAAACTTTATTAATACATAGTTCTAAATTCATCGAAAACTTTCATAAATCATAAATTATTCTCAGAAAATATACTAGTTAAATATCTTAAACTAAAAATAAAAAGTTAACTACTCGAGCTTTATTTCTAAATATCAACTTAATTAAATTGTTTCTTTTCATAATTTTTCTGCTCAAAAATAAGTAATTCTAACTTTTAATATACGAGTTTCTTGCGTTGTATCCCAGATTCTGACATTTCCACCTGCATCACCACTGCAGATGTAAAACCCAGATGGTGCGTACTTTGCAACTGTAGGTCTTTTTTGATGTTCAGTGTATTGAAAGTTTTTCTTAATATCCTTTTTTTTTGAAAATAAATAAATAAACTATACAAAGAGGTTAAAAAAAATAATAATCATATCACAACTAATTCAAAGTAATAAAATTACATTAACCAAAATGATTAAATTTTCAAATCTTTTAAATGCCCAAGTTTTTTTAAATCCCATTTTATATTTTAACATTGTTAAGTACTTGAAGTAAAAGATACCTTAAAAAATAAGATAATTAAAACAACTCAAAATAATAGTTTTAATTCAATGCTGACTTGAAATTAAAGTACCAACCACAATATCTCTGATAATCACTGCCTTTTCTGTACAATAAAGGAAACTTTGGCCCTTTGGATCAGCACCCATAACATATGACTTTGCTCTACTAGGAACAGGTAGTCCGGGAAAACTTTCGACTGCGTAGAAAAATTTTCTATTTAGCTTCATTCATGTTTCAAAAACCGAGATATACAAACCAGTCTTATATTTTCTATTTAAACTAAATTTATTTTCTAAGAGGGAGCTAAACATGATAACATATATTGTGCTTTAATATATGGATTGAGTTCTACTTATTTACAAGTACTGAATATAATATAAAATATTAGATTATTTAATTAACTAGGTTAGCTTTTTCAGCAGGCGAAGTTATTTTAATTTATTTATATAGCATTATTCCATTCTTTATAAAAAATTAACTAGACAAACTCACTAAGACAAAATGAACCAAATTGACTACAAGTTGCCACGGTTATCAAATAAAACTATAAGAAAATTTTAATGCATATTTAAGTATTTGAAAGTTTTTAAAGAGCTTAAATACTATAAAACTAATGTGAAGAAAAAACCTTAAGCTTAGGGCTTTATTATAAAGAATTTTATTATTTACTTAAACAAAAAACACTTTGATTCTAAAATTCTGCAAGATAAACTTTTGTGTATATATCACAGCTTCACTATGGAACTGTCCTAGCCACAGATCTTCAATACTAAAAAGCATACAAAAACTGCTTTTTCAAGTAGGGAATCTGTTTAATATATTTATAGAAATACTTTGCAGTTTTCTGAAGGATAATTTACTAATTTTCCCAGATGTAAGTAATAAAAAATAAGTATTTTTGTAAATTTCTAGGAAAATTTTGCAATTGGAGTCTGACTTAAGGACAGAAACTAAAAAATAAATAAAGTTGATTTGGAATTAAATTATTAAAACTGTCTTAGTAAATGTCTTAATTCGTAGTATATATTTTTCAATCTTTTGCTGCTTTACAAGTTTTTTTTGTTTTTTTTTTTTATTACAAGTAATGCAACTAACATGTAATAAATAAACTTTCAAGCAGTAATTATACTAATACTATTTTTAATTAAAATAAAAACATAACTAAGTTGTTTATTCAGAAGTTGTATAAATCATGCAACTCGTTAAAAAAAGTATACGCTAACAAAATATCCTATTTTACTATACTGTTTAATAAAAATCATTATGTCACAACTAAAAACTAAAGATCGATTAGTCGACTAAAAAATTTAACTCTTATATACTATTAAGTACGATGATACTTAAAAAAGTTATGTTTATATATCTTTGATATATAGGGCATAATATTATAATCTACAAGATTAAATTAAATTTTTTTTTACTAACAAATTATCAAATGCATTCTAAAAAGCTTAAAATCATTATGTTAAAAAAAATAAAACGGAATTTAAAAAAAAAACTATTTAATAATTAGAACTTGCAGTGTAAAAAACTTTAAGCTGAATACATAATCAATAAAAACATACTTAAATTAACTAGACTTACTTTTAGTAATTTTTCCCATTTGTTACGTTTTGTATATTTTAACTAACACTGTAAATAAAAGTATTAGAAAATAACATTTTATGGTTATAAAAACATCACTTAATTAACATGGTAAAATATCTTATTGAACTTGAGTATTTATATTTCCAGTAACACCGTAAAAACTCTTTTATTTTTTTAATTTATTTTTCATATTTATTTAGTAGCGAGAAAACTTTTACTGAATGGATATTAATTTATCAAAAATTGCTTACATTGACTTTTAACTACATTAGTTTTTATTTGTTTTTCTAGAATACTTATATATAACTAATACATAATCAAACTCATGTCATAACAAAAGGCTAATAATTTTTTTTTAATTTTTCAAACAAAAATAAGTTAACAATTTTACAATACTTGTACTCACAACTTTAAATTGCTTCTATGAAAATCAAAACTATAATCGCAATCATACAAAAATATTTGGTAACATGGAATTTAGTAGCTAAAACTAGTTATTTGTATTAAGTATTAAATAAAATACAACATTATATATATATATATATTAAATTGAAGAGTAAATTGGTTTCTTAAAAACTGCAAAATATAAGCAGATGATTCAATTAAGATATCTGCATTTGGTCATGAGTGTAACTTTTTTGAGCTTTTAACAAACTTGATATCCAGTTGTAATATTTTGCATAAAAAGATTAATTCTTTTCTACTAAGCACTTTTTTTCAAAAAATTAACAAAAAATATTTATTATAATAAAAAAAAAGACAATATAGATATAGATTTATGTAATATTGATTTAAAAATTTAAGTATTTTTAACAATTTTAGCCCTCAACTTTAATAATTTTTAGAACAATTAACAGTTATATAATAAGAATTTTATGTTTTAAAAACTAAATTATCGAACTACAACTGCTGAAAAAAAATAGTATTAAAAGTCTTAATTCAATAGAAATACGCCAAAGTGTTTTTTTTTTTCTTGTATCTAAGCTTGCAATTCTGACCCAATTTTATATGAGCAAATTTTGTCCCAGTCAACTTTTGTTCTAGTTACAGGAAGCTGTCTTCTCAAAGCTTTAAACGTTTTATCACCCATGTCAGTGTAGTTCTGATTTACGGCTGTTTGGTAGTCATGTTCAAATTTAGATATAGAATTCACCAGACTATCAGCAAAATTTTCCCCGCCACTGAACGTAATAGTATCCTTGCACTCTCTAGAAGAAACCAACTGAACATTTCCATCTTCATAATAGTGAACCTGGGACTTGATAACTCCTGTGAGGGAAGCCTGGTCACCAGAAATCACAGCCTGTGTTTAAAAAAAAAAAAGTATATTACTTTGATCATATTTTTATTAATTTTCGCTGTTTATAAAAGTTTTAATGAAAATCTGTAACCATATAAAACATTAAACCAGTTGTGCGATAAAGGCTCCCAAGCCAAAGCTTAAAACGATTGAAGTAAGAACTATAAGTTTTTAAGTAAATGTTCAAAAATTCCATGCTAAAAAAATCCTGACGAAACAAGTTCGTTAAACTATACATTAATGAGAATAATTTGCAAAATAATTCCTTTATTCAAATGACACACGTTTCTCTGCGTTAAACAGGTGTCACAGTTCCATGAGCTCTGAAAAAATAAGTAATCCAAAAAAAGAAAAAAGAAAAAGAAGATAATTATGTGTAGTGTACAAACTAATTATAAGCCAAAATATTAATAATTAATAGTAGTTACAAAATATACTTATCATTTACTATATAAAAATGGAGTAAGAGTTAATAAACTTAAAAAAATTATTTCATTAAGTTAAACTATAATGATTTAAAAGATTATATATTGATTATTTAACACAACTTAAATAAATACTATTTAAAGCTATGAAAGTTGAGAACAATGTCAAAATTTAAAAAAAAACTTATTCAAGTTATTAAAAAAGCTGAATAAAAAAAACTATACTAGAATTCTTAAACTTTCCAGATTATCTAAAATCTAAATAAAATAATAGTTAAGGAAGGCTTTTGTTTAAAAACTTTGTCATAATATTAAGCCAAAAGTTTTAAATTTATTTACGAATAGGTATAAAAAGCTTAAAGCTATTACAATTTTACTTTCAAGAAACAATTTAAAAGTTAAAATTTAAGATCAGCGAGAAGTTTTTTTTACTGCAATTTCAACGGACACATAGTTGCCCGTCACTTAACACGCAGATAAATTGTATAATCTTTATATAATCTAATCTGTTTATTTAGTTTTAGCCAGTAGTTATTACGGCCATCATGATGGTTTGCGCCATCAAAAATAATTAATGAACTTTACCGCAGAATCAACAACAACAGCATCCGAGACAACCTACAACGGGTTTTGTCCTAATTAGGCAGGCATAGTCACGAGAAACCGCTGTTGTTATCTTAACCAAGCGGGCTTAAGTACTGGAGCAACCGTTTGTGTGTAAAGTTGAAAAATTGACACAGCTAAATCATTCACAGCCCAACATCTCAGACATGGTCAGCTTATTCTGAGATTATAGTCTGTGCTCGTTTGATCAGTTTTAACCAATAGTTATTACGGCCATCATCAACAGAGTTGAGATGTTTCGAGCCATCAAAAATAATTAATGAATTCAACCGATTTTTTTTTTCAATTTTGTCCACAAACGGTCGCTTCAGTACTTCGTACTTAAGCCCGCTTGGTTAAGATCACAACAGCGGTTTCTCCCGACTATGCCTGGCTGATGAGTCCCTAATTAAGACGAAACCGGTCCTAAGTTGTCTCGAATGTTGTTGTTGTCGATCTTGAGGTAAAGTTCATTTATTATTTAGTTTTAGAGAATGAAACTGTTTAAGCTTATAGCTATCTATACCTATTTATAAATGTATTCAAAACTTCGGCATAATGTTACGACAAAATTATTACTTAAAAAACCTATTGCTTAATTACTATTTTATCTTTTAAGTTTTAGATACTTTGGAAAGCTATAGAATGTAGGTATAGTTGTTTTAATTTTACTATATTTTTATCACTACCTTTTTTTGTTATTAAAACTGTTTTTTTACTATTTATCATTTACTGCTTTACTTATCAAAATGTTTATTTAAAGTGTTATTAAGCGATCCACATACAATATTTAATATCACAATATTTTGATCTATTATTTAATGCTTGCTAATTTACTTACACTTACTCCATTTTTACACTGTGAATTATCAATATATATCGCAAATACATATAAGCCTAAATAATATAAACCATAGTTATTATCTATGGCTTATATTATTAACTTGTAATTAATTAATTTCAACTTATGATAAAATTATAAATATACATTATGACTTATAGTTTTTTTACTCATATTCAATTTTTTTTCTTTTCTTTTTTGCAATACTTTTTTCAACAAAACTCCTTGCAACTGAGTTAATTGTGATAAACAGAGAACGTGGTCAGTTGTATGAACAGGGTTGCCAATTGTTTTTTGAGAAATTTCTTCCAGGTTTTTTTAGGATTTTAAAAGTTTAAAGTAGTAGTTTAAAGCTATGTTTTAGGTTAAAAACTATGCTAAGTAGTATAATAACGTTAAAAAGATACTGTAAAACTACTTTTTATGTGTTTTTTAATAAAAAATTTTTTTGATGATGACAAAAAATGTTCATCTATATTCTATATGTTAGATTTTTCGTGTCAAATAAAATTTTTACTACTTAACATGTAAATATAGTTAAAAAAATTTCCATATAATTTTTCCAGGTTACTTAGTGATTTTTGTTCAATATAACAGGTTTTTTTTCACAATTTTTCAAATTCCAGGTTTTTGTAGCCTTAGTTGTCAAATTCTAGGTTTTTCCAGGATTCAAGTTTTTTTAGCAACCCTGTATAAAGCAAGCACTGTGCAAATACTTATTATTTTATATATAGTTGACTTTTTTCAAGTTTAACATACAAACTTATGTACTGAAATTATTTTATTTCTATTTTGTATGGATTATTAAAATTCATAATCAATGTATTTCTTGATCTAAACTAGGGTTTCTCAAAGTGGGATATAAGCTGCAAAGGGCTAAAAGGGGGAGGGATAATTTGAAACTTACACTAGATATTCTGGAGTTGGTGGTGAAGAGTAAAAAAAGGTATTGCACGAACTTTTTAAGAAACTTTGTCGGAGTGGGTCATAGCTTTTTTATTTTCTTCGAAGAGGGCCTTATGAAAAAAAAGTTTGATAAACCCTGATCTAGACAAACTTTCCAAAAATTTTAGCGATGTTTGAAAAAAACAGTGGGAATTTTTATTGATAAAATTGAATATTGTATAATTCTTTTATTTATTTTTAAAGGAAAACAAAAAGATTTTTCTCAAAAAAATTTTAAAAATTTGTTAGGATCAGACAGATTTTTTTTTATATACATAAAAACTTAATGTGGAAAAATATTTTAGTGAAATAGTCTTTTCTTAACTTTCAAAGCTTGTACCTCCCAAAAAGAAACCTATAAAACTTTTAAACTTTGATTGCCAATATCTCAATACTTTCTGTAAATTTTTAAAAGCTATAGGCAACTAGAAACTTAGTTATTGTAAAAAGGACAATAAATTTCTTTACTCTTCTTTCTATGGCCTTAACACTATCCAAAATCTAATTTAAGTATTTAAATTTTATTGAAATTAACTTTAGTTAAAAGCTAAAAGCTTAAATTAAAACTAAAATATTCACTGAAATTATATATTTTTTAAAACATTTTTAGTACATTTATTTGTCTTAACTAAAAAACTTTGCTTAATTTACTTATTATACTATGTTACTATATTTGAAAAGGTCATAAATTTTCTTGGCCACCGAAACCTAGTAGTGAATAAAATAATAATCTGCACTAATATTATTATCGACATTTGTTAATAAATTTTTTAACATTACCTTCCACTCAGAGCGCCATTTTCCATTCCAGAAGTTATTAGGGGAGTACTTATGATCTTCAATGCACACTACAACCATTGGTGAACTATCATCATTTTTTCCATAAACACATGCTACCCCATCAGGGTAGTATACAGAAATATAGTTTTGTATAGCCTTATCAACCTCTTTCCTGTATTCTTTTACATCACTCGGACAAGGATCATCACTAATTCCTAAATCCTTGACTTTCTTTGTTATTGGATCGTAAGAAAACCTAATTTTAAGGATTATTGATTAAAAATTAATTTTTTTATTAAATTACAAACAAATATCTATATTAAATAATTAACCTTTTTATCATGCAGTAACAAAAGGAGTTTCAGTATTATAGTTTAAGATACAATCTAACAAAACATATTCTAATATTCTATATTATTAACTTGGCGTATATATGCTTACAGAAACGTCTTTTAATTGCACAAGGTTTAGTGCATACTTTTGTGATAGAAACGTTAAATAAATCTACTGTACACAATAAGTCCAATTAAGATCTTATAATGATCAACAAATCTGATAAAAATTATTTTTAAATTTTCTTGTTGACAACTTTAGTTTTATGGTGAAGTTAAAAATTTAAACTTAATAAGCTTGGTCAAAATAACTTTCAAAAATAATTTTTTGGTGCACAAAAAATTAACGATTGTTTATGTTAGATACTTCTGTTTTTATGAAATACTAAACTTAGTTTTAACTCCTATTACTTTGTGTCAAAATTAAACGTTTACTAAATTAAGATTTTCAGTCTAGTCAAGTCAAGTCTTTTTAAAAGATTATTTATTATATAGGTACACTAGGCATAAGTATACTTTTAAGCATGTAAATAAAAAGTGCAGCGCAAGATTGTCAGATTTCGTTTGCCAGTATTTTGATAGGTATGGTACCAAACTAGAGATTGAATGGAGCATCCTTCACCACGCCAACATCAACAGGGCGAGTAAGATATGCCAAATATTCAACCTTGAACGAATGGCAATTGTAGCAGAAGATAGTAAACAACTACTAAAAAAAGATGTGATATTCCAAACAACTGTGTATACAACCGACAGTTCTACTTCAAATAACAATTTGGCGCTTTCTCACCTTTCATTTCTCTTTCACATGAACACACACACACTCGTTGCATATATATTAATATAATTGTATACTTAAGTTAATACATACTTTTTATATACCTAATTTTATAATTTTCACTTTTTATCCTACAAACACTGTTTTTGCCTCGTACTCGACTATAATTTTTTCATATTCCTTTATGTGTTAAGTTCCAAGTTTAATTGAAAACCTGTATTCAAATCACAGACAAACTGTGCTTTTTTACCTACTACGCCCAGTAGATCGGCTGGAGGATTTTTTATTGTAAGTTTATACTTAGCATATAACCTTGTTGTTTTATGTTTTACATTTTAACTTTAACAATAATTCTTAATTATTACAGAATTTAATTAACTATATATTTAAGCATCTGTAAAAGACCTTTTTAATTATAATACCCGACTGCTCTTTTCAAAAGCATTAATTAGTCATTTAAATTTATATGTAATATATATGCATTGAAGTTGTGGTGTTTTTATGTCTGGCGCAGTAATTTAATTATTGGTCAGGGCTTTGAAAGCTTAATAACAATTCTAGTTTTTTTGTGCTTTGTTTTTAAAATTTAAGCTTAATTCGTTATTTTAAGTTGTATCTAACTTTACTTTCGGTATAATATAGATTTAAACATTACTAACATTCCACAAATATATTATCCCAAGCTTCGATACCTTTAATTGCCTTAATTATTGATTAATTTATCAAGGGCATAGGGGGGTAGACACCATTTTTTGGTTTTTGATCTTATTTTATATAGTTTTTACTAAGCTACAAGATGCTTTTTACAGATTTAAAAAATTCAAAATAATTTTTGAGATATAGCCGGTCAAAGTTGGAGGCAACAAGAGGATTCTTATGGGAGGCGCAAACTAAAACAGCAAATAACTAGAAATCACTAAAAATCTATCTCCTCCTACGTTTTTTGAGATAACTACCTCAAATTTTCAGGAAATGTTCCTTGCAGTATTTAGAACATTCTGTCGGAAGGAATTTAAAAAAATTATTTAAAAAATAATTTATAATAAAAAAACAAAAAAAAAACTGTTTTTTTTTTGTTTTTTTTTATATAATTATTATTTTATTTTTTTTTTTTTAAATTCCTTCCGACAGAATTTTCTAAATATATCAAGGAACACTTCTTAAAAGTTTGAGGTAGTTATCTCAAAAAACGTAGGAGAAGATAGATTTTTAGTGAAATAGTCTATTTTTGTCGTTTTAGTTTGCGCCTTCCATAAGGAATCTATTGTTGGCTCTGACTTTGGCCGGCTATATCTTAAAAACTGTTTTGAATTTTTTAAATCTGTAAAAAGCATCTTGTAGCTTAGTAAAAACTATATAAAATAAGATCAAAAACCAAAAAAGGGTGTTTACCCCCCCTATGCCCTTAATTCAGTAATTAATGTTTGTTGTTTTACTTTTTTTCATTTACAATAGTTTACTTACTATTTCAAAATAATTGCGAAAAAACTCTTTGAAATTCAAGTTTCTTACTATTTTCCCAAACATAAAGAATAAATTATCTAGTTTATAGTTAATCGACTTGTTTAAAGTGTTAATATATAAAAGCGTAGTATTGTGACGTAATTATTATATGTTTTTTTCAACCATAGTAATGTTTTAATATTATGAATCAGTAATTTCTCGATATCCGTGTAAGTGGTATAATATTATGATTTGTTAATTTATTGTTGTATATAACTTTATCTAATTTATACTTAATAATTACAATTATTATATAGTTTTATAACAGTCAAATTTAACATTATGTAGTGTATCTACAATTAACCATAATTCTACAATAATCTATAGTATTTATTTTTATTTCTAATATACATATATATATTTACCTAATTTAGCTTCTATTCTTTCCTTACAGTATTTATTTTTTAAAAAGCTCCGTTGAATCCGTTGAAGAGTGTTAACCCATAAACACACAGAAACATGTGTAAGTGTAAAAAAGAAAGAATACTGTTTAATTTGTTATTATTATACACCCAGTGAACTTGTTTCGCTCAGATCTTTGTTAAAAAACGCTTAAACTTATACTTTCGAATAGATTTTCAGTCTATTAATTTTATTATGGCCTTAGCAGATCAGTCTTTTTTAAATTTTATAACTGAACTAAATGAATGTTAACTTTGAATAAATATCAATTTAGACACAACTTCTATGACATTAACATTCATTAAACTTTTTTTTGAAGTGTTTCAACTTAACTATATTAGACTCTTCAACATTGAACCAAAAAAAATTAAGGATACACGTAATACAGTTATGTTTTTAGTAGTTGTTCAAAATAAAATATTTTAGATAATTATTTTATAAACAAAAAATTTTTTTGATGAGTCATTTTACATAAGAACATATACAGTGTAATAAAAATGTTTACAGTATTACAAAACAATTAAAAACTTAACTCATACATAATTATGAAAAAATACAACAGCTGTGTAAATATACTAACTCTTTACTTGTTGTAGGATCATAAAAATGACCATTATCCAATAATCCATGACTAGTTAGTAAAGTTTTTGAATCATCTATCAGCTGAACTGGCTCGAATTGAACCTAATTTTAACTTAGTCAACTACAAATTTTGTCAGAAATAAAATTATTAAAAAACTTATGATTCACAAATTTTTCCTTCATTAGGACAATCAAACTGTACTCTATAAAATTAAATTAAGGTCATAGAGGGTAAATGCTTTATTTCTTTGAGATTATTTTATTATTTAAGCAAGTAAAATGTTTTATACTATTTTTACAGTTGGTACAAGGTAGGATAGTTAAATAATTTTTTTATGAAAGGACTAGTTAAATAAGGCAAAAAATATTATTCTATTAAAAACCAATCCTTTACAATTCTTGAGCATTGTTGTTGAATTTTTAGTTTAATAATGACTATATTAGATAGAACCCTATTGTAGAATTTTAAACGAAGTTTAATTCAAAACATATTTTTCTTTAAAAAGTAAATATTTTATTTGTTTTCTTCTACTGATCATAAAAAACTCAATTTATTTGATTGGTACAATAGAATTGTTTTTTATAATTCAACAAATAATTCTTAAAAAGTTGAGACTAATTGCTTAAAACAAAGAAACATATAAATGTTGTGACTTTTAATTTTTCTAAGAAATATAACATCAAAAAAATTGTGGTCTAAACATATGTAAGGGAAAAACTTTGCAAAAATCTTACTTAAGTGTTAACATTATAAAAAAATAACTAACAGTTAATTTATACTCATATCTTTTATTCTAGAATCACTTAATTTTTTGCAAAAAAAATGCTTCTATATTCCACTTATGTCTATATTTTTAATAAAAAAGTTTAAAAGGAATATGTTAATTTAAACGCTAATGGAAATAATGGATACAATAATGCATAAAAAAGGCTTAAAATAAATTTTGCATGGTCAGTGTTAAACCAAAGTGGTCAGAGTAAGAACTTAAAATTTAAGAATAACTAGATTTTTCAAGTCTACTGTTTAACTTATAATAACTAAAATTCTATGTTTAATATAAATTAATCATTTAAAAATATCTCAATTCCATACAAAACATTTAAAAAGAATTTAAAAACCTATTTTATACATTATTAAGAGCATAGTGGGAAGGTAGTAACTTTTTTCAAAAGTTGATTTTGTTTGTAGAGATACTATACTAAATTACAAATTACTTTTTATAGATTAATAATATTCGAAATAGTTTTTGAGTTCCAGCCCTTTAAATTCGAAGAATACAGAAGGTCTCTTACAGGAGGCGGCAACTAGAGGGTGATAAAGGACAATTTAACTACAACTATTTTTTCTCCTAGCTTTTTTGAGATAAATATCTGTTGTAATATTTTTTTGAATTAAAAAATAACAATTTAGTGCCAAAAATAAACAAAATAATATCCTTTTTTAGCATTTTAAAAAATAAAAAAAGTTATGTTTTTACATAACTTTTCAAATATTGCAAGGAACATTTCGTGTAAATTTGGGTAACTATTTTTAAAAACATAGGAGAAAATATATTTTTAGTTATTTTTATTTATTAGCTATTTTAGTTTTCTCCGACCATAAGGAGCCCAAATTATTCTCTGACTTTATTGACTATATCTTTAAAATTACTCTGAACAGTATAAATCTGTAAATAGCAACTTTTAGCTTCATTAAAACTTTTCAAATATAGATCATGTTGTAAAAAAGTGTTAATCTCTTATTTCATAAACTATGATTTTTCAAGTAGAATCCTATATCTGTACATAATAAATGTAAAATATAGGCCTTAAGTTCTACAATAAAATGTTTTTATATTTTGTTTCAAAATTATTGACATGATATTTTATCTTTCATACTACTTCTTTTTTAATTTTAGTTTCAAATTTTTAATAAAACAAATAATGCTTCATTATAAACCAATTGACAAAATTCCCATAACACTACCTGATCATAAGCAAGGCGAGCTTCCTGTATAGCCTGTTTGATATCAGAGTTTTTATTAATGATACATTTCAGACCACGAGTTACATCATCAACCTCTCCAGGTGGAGCATAGGATATAAACTTAGTAACTAATTCCTTCTTTTCTTGAAGACTGAGCTCTTCTTCCTCATAACTTTCCATATTAACAATTTTCTTACAGAACTTTAATAATTTATATTAGTTAAAAATTTTCAACTTTCCATCATATATAAGTTTATTTAATGTTTTTGAAATCAGCCAAGAGAGACTTAATTAATTTTTTTAAACAACTTAATCTGAATTTAAACAGTTTTAAGGCCATAGGGGCCCAATTTTATTACAAAAATTAAGATTAGCTTATATACGAAAGCATCTAAGTACAAATAGAGTATTAACCTACATAATCTATAATCTAGTTTAAATTAAATCATTTTATCTATTTTTTGATATACTTTTATTATTCTAATAACTTTCAATACGAAAATATGGACACCCAATTTTCATTGTCAACTTTTTTGGAAAGTTAAAAAGTTATTAAAATCTGTGTTTTTCATTTTTTAGCTAGTAACTATAATTTTTATGAAGAAATTGTTGTAGAAAATAATACAATTTGAATTAACATTGTTATGTATATTTAAAAAAAATTGAAGACATTTATTTTCTATAAAAAACAAAAAAAAAGTGAGTATTTTCATTTTTTTTTTTTTTTTCAAAATTAAAAAAAAATCAATTGAAAAAATATAAATGTTAAGGGCATAGGAGAGGTCCGACATTTTTTTTTAATAAAAATAACATTGGATCTTATATGTAAGCTTAAAGTACAAACTACAAGCCAATTTTTATAGAATTGAAATTTAACTTTTGAGATATTGTAATTTTTATAAAAAGTTTCCGATACAAATGTATAAAAGTTTTTGGGGTCAATTTTCTCGGAAACTTAAAAAATCACTAATAACCTATGTTCTCCTTCATTTTTTGAGATAGAGACCTCAAGTATTTTAGGAAAGGTTCCTTTTATAGTTTAAAAGACTTAGTATGTTAGAATTTAAAAAATATTAAAAAATAAAAATTTTAGATAAAAAAAATAGGTAATTAATTAAATTTTCATTTTTCAAAATTAAAAAATTCCTGTATTCAATCTTTTTAAATTTAATAATACACTTTCTGTGAAAATTTGAAGAAGATTGCTTAAAAAATAAAGAAGATAGATTTTTAGTGAAATGGTCTTTTTTTGCGTTTTTAGTTTGCGCCTTACACTAGGAACCTATTGAGGTCACTGACTTTGATTGCTCATACCTCAAAAATACTTTGAATTTTTTCAAACAGTTTAAAATGTTTGATAGCTCAGATAAAGTTCTATAAAATAAGATTACTTTGTAAAAATCAAAGTGGACCCCCCTATGCCCTTAATTATGGACTTATTGTAAAACTTTGAAGACAATTAAATAAAATATGAAGGTGAAAATAATTTTTTTGTATTTTTTTTTGCATTTTTGTTTTGCAACTTCTATTATAAACCTATTGAGCTCACCAACTTTCATCACTCAAATCTCATAAGTTA
Source organism: Thalia democratica (assembly GCF_965202585.1). Taxonomy (NCBI): domain Eukaryota; kingdom Metazoa; phylum Chordata; class Thaliacea; order Salpida; family Salpidae; genus Thalia; species Thalia democratica. The sequence continues at coordinate 50,574,594 of NC_139169.1, read as the reverse complement.
GTTTGAATTTTTTCTAGAAGTTAAAAAAAACAGCTGATAGCTAGGAAAAAAACTTTACAATTTAAGATCAACTTGTAAAAAACAAGGTGAACCCAATTGTGGCTTAAGCTATTAGTTGTTTTTTACAGGTTTTTAAGATTAAAACTATTCTTTATTTATAGCTAGTTAAGGGCATAGGGGGGTCCACTTTGATTTTTACAAGTTGATCTTATTTTATAGAACTTTATCTGAGCTATCAAACATTTTAACCGTTTGAAAAAATTCAAAGTATTTTTGAGGTATGAGCAATCAAAGTCAGTGACCTCAATAGGTTCCTAGTGTAAGGCGCAAACTAAAAAAGCAAAAAAAGACCATTTCACTAAAAATCTATCTCCTTCATTTTTTCAGCAATCTTCTTTAAATTTTCACAGAAAGTCTATAATTAAATTGAAAAAGATTGAACGCAGGATTTTTTTTAATTTCAAAAATTTTTTTTTTTATTAAAAAAAAATTATCTATTTTTTTTGTTTTTTTATCTCAAGTTTTAATTTTTATCATTTTTGTAAAATTCCAACATTCAAAGTCTTTTAAACTATAAAAGGACATTTCCTGAAATTTTGAGTCTCTAGCTCAAAAAATGAAAGAAAAAATAGATTTTTAGTGATTCTTTTATAATTTTAGAAGTACAACTTCCAAAATAATTAAATAAGATCAAGATAAAGAAATCCAATACAGAAAAATACACTGTGCTTGAAGGAAAGATTTAAGGTAATTTTAAATTAATTTGTATTCTGTAGTGATTTTTCAAATTTCCAAGAAAATTGACCCAAAAAAAAATTATTATTAAAACAAAAATCAAAAATCTATAACTTTTGAGGTACATTCCTTAAAAATGTTAAATGAGATAGATTATCAGTAATTTTTAATTATTAACTATTTTACTTTCCCCTCACAAGGAGCCTATTGTACTCTATTTCAACCAGTTATTTCAGTGATCAGCAAAAATGCCTCCCAAAAACCAAATAAGGTCTGCAGGATACGTTTCAGCTGAAAAAATATTTTTCAAAAATGATAAAACAAAAAGTTCATGCCGTAAAAGCTTACAATTAAATTCTTAATTTAGTTACACGGTTGCCACTGGTTTTTAAGAAATTTCTTCCAGGTTTTTGGAATTTCTTCCAGATTAAAAAAAGCTAACATAAGGGTCGATCAGACCACAAGCCTTTGATAGACTGAGGTTTTGTCCTGATTAGGAATCATATGTCGGTCACAACCAAAAAACTTAAAGCCATCAATCTACAAACTGTATATACATGCAGGCATGAGGCAACCTTTAGCTTTTGGCACTAAACATTACATTACGGACAATGACATCCAAAACTGGATGAGTTTGTATGGTGGTGGTTATGAACTCTTGGACGACCAAGGCATTGTTTCACAAATTTTTGGTGACTTTGAAAAAGAAACTGATTAGGAGGTTAAAGACAATAATGATGTTCAACATACACAAAAATGTTTACACTCACAGTCGCAGTAAAGTTATTAAGAAAATGGATGATTTTTTAGCTTATTAATGTTTTTTTTTTAATTATCATTAGCAAAATATAGTTCTAGTAATGATAAACTTTCTTAAAATAGCATGTTTATATCAAATTTCCTGACTTTTTTTTTCTGTTTTTCCTGATTTTGTGGCAACCCTACTTCCTCCACTATGTTTTTAAAAGATATGTGAATGTTTAAAATTTTATTCATTGATAGGGTTTGCTAATACAAGATCAAAACAAAAGAAGTTTGTAGGAAAATAAAGACACCAACTTTAAAAGTAGTCCATCTGATAATACTAACAGAGTTTCTTTGTACTATATATATAAAACAATTTGACAACATTTCAAAAAATAAGAGCTTCAAAAGACTTAGTTTTAAATCTAAGTTATGTTTTTAACAATAAATTTTTATTTATATTAACTATTTTGTATAAATAACTAAATTATTACTAAAATAGCATAGGGTATTAAAAAAAAATTATAAAATTTAAAATTGGTATTTATATTAATGGAAAGCTTTAAGAAAAAACGTCAAGTCAGTTTTTTTCAGAATTTTAAAATATATTCAACTTTTGAGATAAAGACATTTAAAAAAAAAATTTAACTAAACCTTAATTGAAGCACTTGCTATTAATCTATTTTTTCAGCAACTTCAAAGTTTTCAGAAAACACTCTCTATATAGTTTAAAAGACTTTGAACATTTAAATTTTAAAAATATTAAAAAGTTAAACTGTTTTAATTAATTAAACTAACTAAATATTTAAGTGGTTATTTTTTTAAGATTTTTATTTTTAGATTAGTTAAACAAGTTCAAATATTGAAAAGATTTAAAGATTAATGATGAACTTACTGTAATAATTTAAAAAAATTAGTTTAAAAATGAATTAAGTAACTATTAGGTAAAAATATATTTTTTTGCGTTTTTGGTTTTTGCCTTTCATTAGCAACCTATTGATATCACCAACTTTAATCACTTATATCTGGAAAGTTACTTTTAATTTTGATAATTGCAGGGTTGTCACACTTTGAGTCAAAACACTATCCTAAGTCTTTCAAAATCTTAAAAACATTTTTTCTATGCTGCAAACTACTTAAAACTCATAATCAATTTCCTCCTAAATAAAAAAAGCAGTACATATAACATAACTTCTTAATTTGATGTTTACTAAACTATTGAAAAATACTGTTTTTGTAGATTTTACATTTAAACTTTATAGTTATATTTTTAACTTTATTTTAGTTTTTATTAAAAACATATAAAACAATACAATTTTATTTAACTTTTAAAACAACTAAAGTTATGAAGTTTAACAAAACTACATGCTGCATAGTTAAACTTATTTATCCCTAAACAGTTACTGTTCAATACAAATTTAAATTATGATTAATTTTTATTTCTAATTTAAAACAAAACTTAAAAGCTTATATAAAATGAAAAGCTAGCTGTGAGGCTAAAAATATTTTTAAAATGCATTTCAAAAGCAATTAAAATCATATTCTTGTTCTTCATTATCAAAATTGGTTATATAAAATATTTTATCTGGATCAAATAAATCTCATTCAAGATCTAGAAAGAAATCTATCTTGAGATTTTTGGAAATTTTAAAACTATCCGGATTTAATAAACAAAAAAAAAAACAATCCTCAATTAGTCAGCCTGAGTTGAAAAAAATCACAACATCCTGAACTATAAAAATATATTTCATAATGGATAAAAAAACTTTAAATGTTAGACTTTTTGTATCTAACCTAAAATTCATCACTTAACAAGTAAAAATTGTTTAAAAAATTCCATATTTTAGTGTATTCTGTTCTATATTTTAGGTTTTTCTGGATTTTTACAAACTTTTGCAGTTCTGGGTTGTTCAAGATTTTTTTGTCTAAACTGTTAAGTTCCAAGATTCTAGGTTTTTTGCATGACTGCCCATATTTAGAGGGTGGCCACTAATTTTTGAGAAACTTCTTCCATGTTTTCTGAATTTCTTTTAAATTTTTAGGTCTGTTTTTAGTTTAAAAAGTTAAGTATAAGATTTAAAACTGGGTCAAGTAGTATGACAACATATAAAAGATACTGTAAAGCCACTTTAAATGTGATTTTTAATAAAAAATATTTTTGATAATTACAATTTTTTTGTCTTATGATAGATTTTTTGTGTAAAACTAAAATTTTACTACTTCACATTTCAGGATTTTACAGGTTCTTTAGTGATTTTTGTTCAGATTCCAGGTGTTTTCAGTTTATTTTTTAATTTCTCAACTCCAGGTTTTTCACAATTTCTCAAATTCAAGTTTATAGCATATAATAAAAGCTTTATGGAGTAGCCTGAATGTGTGGAAACCATGTTTTGTTTAACAAGTATTATAAACAGTTTAACTATATGTATAAAATATAATAAGATTTAATTAACTTAGTCTATTTTCACTTAGCCAGCTCATAAGACCGTTTAAATAATTTACTTTAAAAAGAAAAGTTCAAAAAAATAGTCATAATTTTCATGTAGATTTTTGGCACAATTATCAGCTATACTATTTGAAAAAAGCTACATAAAGATTTTTTTTTCCAAATTTGTTATTATGAATAAATATGTAAACATAATTTTAAGTTGGCCCAGAACTAAGATTATAAGTAAATTCCAGACATTTTTTTGTAACAAAGAAGTTATCTATAGAAATATAAGAACATCTAGGAAGTGATAAATACTTAATAACAATGATAAAATAGTACTTAAATCTGTTTTTTGTGTGTGCTTGGCTATGGGTTTTGATCTTGCAATGTTCAAAACAAAGAGTTTTCAAAAATGTCATTAAATCCCCTATGCCATCAGGCTATCTATAAAAAAATGTGTTATTTTGAACAATTTACATTTTTAAAGTTAAAATTAGTTAAAAATATGAAAACTAGATTAAATATGTATCAATACCAGACTAAGTTTTTTAAATAAATCTTCAAACAAGTTTAAGTTAGCTTTAGTACCCTGGTGTGTGGTAACCCTGTCATGACACATAATTTTAATTAATGTTTTTTGAAATATTACTCTTCAAATATAATAATTATCATTTCTTTTAGTTATTATTTTGGTTAGAAGTGTGAAACATACAGTTTATTTGGAACTAATTTTGTAGAAAACACATTTTTTCTTTTCAAGGACTTTTTTATTTCAGTTTTTTTTTTTTTTTTTCAGAATTTAGTTGAAATGTGCTATTTGTAGCACAAAGAAACAAGGTTAGCTTCAACTAACTGAGTACTTTTCAAGAACTGTTGTTGTTATGTTTATTAATTAAACTAATATCACAATTAACTATAAGTATTGTAACAACTTATTCAAATAGAACTCTACACAATTTTATAACAAAATTAATGAGATCTATCACTCAGCATAAGAGTTAATTATTGTGCATTTTGATGTTAATTTATATATGTTGTGTTTTTTTCATTTTCTTGTGGTACCTGCAACAATGAAATTATATTCTTTTTGATAGAATGTAAAATGTTCAGATTAAGGAATATTGAATTTTTACTGTTACTATACTTCCATAATATTATTTTTCACTGTTTAGTTTTTTAAGTTAATTTTAATTTTCAAGTAAAAACTATAGTCACTATTATAATGATTATTTGGAGTTCGAAAAGCTAAAACTTATATTGTAAAATCCTACAAAAAAAAATTTAAATATCTTGATACCTACAATGAACAAGATAGTTTTTTGATAGCTTGAATTATCTAACAATTAAGAGAAGTGATTTGTTACCAGCAAATCCATATATGGAAGAGGGAAGTAAATTTAATTTAGGTGTGTGTTATGATCAGCAGTTAAGATCAAAATTCAGAAATATGCAATTTATTTTGATAATACTTTTGTTTGTATAGATGGCGACACTTTGTTGTAAACTTATAAATTAAAAAATGAATATTATTTACCATTTGTTTTGTTATTCTGTTTTAAATTTCAACACTTACTCGTCTCAGCTAGTCGGTAATTTCTCAAGTTGATTTTAAAATACTAACTTTTAGACGAGGAAACTATCTAAAAAATGGGTTAGCAAACTATTTTCGTCAAATCGAAAACCTGCAAATTACGATACACTTTTCAGCTACTAACATGCTTTTTGAAAACAAATAAACTTTTTTTTTTTAACTTAAACTTTCAATTAGGCTCTTAATTTTATAAAAAATATTTACAGTGATTTGTTAATGGTTTTTTGGCACACTTTTGATTGAAAATAAAACTTTTTTGGCACACTAAAGCATGCTTTGAATTATAAAACACTGTAGTACGGAACGGACTACGGAGTACAGACGGTTACAATTGCAAGGGCGTGCCTTGACTTTTTTTATTTGGTCTAATGATAAGAAGTATTTTTAGATGATAAACCTTAGAAAATTGCATAACTTTCTACTACATAACTGACTAAAATTTCTTTGGTACAAAAAATAAACAGCTTTAAAATACCAGCAAAACAGAATGCAACATCTTAATAGATAATTCATTTTTAGTAAAATAATTTTAATACAAACCTCGGTCCTGTTTTTATTGACATTGTGGAAACTTTGCCTTACATTGTGAAGCTAACATAAATAATAAAATGTTATACACAATACTATTTTATTGAACGACAAAAAAAGCGCTCAAAGTATTTTGTCGTTAGACCTGGTGCACGAAGCACCTTTCGGTTATCGATTCATACACCATGGATACCTTTTAAAGTTTTAAGAAAATAGAAGCGAGGTACTAATCAAAATTAGTAATTAACTTGTCTTAATAAAATAAAAACAATTACAATTATATGTAAATATATCACTTAGACAAACAGCTTCAGTTAAAAAAAATAAGCTAAAATCAAATTTAAATCAATCACTTATTAAATTTTTGGAAACAAACAAATAGCAGACGTGAATAATTCTTTTAAAATTTGTCAAAAAAAAAAACAAATGTAAAACTACGGTTTTTGTAATGTTGCAAAAAAAAAAAACAGTATCAGATCTCGTTAAAAAATTTCCAAACTAAAAAACGAAACCTTTCGAGTTATTTAACCATTCAAAATAGTTTTCTAAAACAACTTTGATTGGATAGTTATGAACAAAAAGTTTTATTTCTCAAATTTTGCAGGTTTTGTAATTAAGATTTTTTTACATAGTTAATACATTTTCTAAAAACACTTATAAAACTACGTCGTTTTTGACGTTTCTCTTTTTAAAATATGAAACAAACTTTACTTCATATTTAAATAATAAAATCTAAGTATTAAAAAGTAAAGTATTTAAAAAAATCATATTCAATTGCCTTTATGTAACGTTTACTCCATCTTTTCAGGAATCGCACAGGAAACCAGTCAAAACACGCCCTGCACCAGAGTTGCTAAAGTTTGGATGTGGCATCAATCAATCGTTTCTTAAATCTTTGGATTGGACTCTTATATTAATTCGTCTAGCGTCTAGTCTTCACAAATCAAGGACTAAAAAACTTTAAAAAGTTCATAAAGTAGAAAAATTATTTATAACTGCTCTGCTTTAAGAAATTGTTAGTAGAAGATGCCAAAACTAATTAAAGTTAATTCTTTTTTTTTCAAATTTACTACGAACCTCTACTCTAATCAAAATACTGTGTCATTTTCATGATGTATTAAAGGATGTATACAAATAATAGTGACTCGGTACCTGACCCTACCTGTAGACTGTATATTGTCCACACTTATTCTATGTAAAAAATTGATTTATTTTGAAATAATTAAACCAAAATTTGAATATATAATTTTCTTAAAAGTTTTGCTAAAGATTAACTAGATTTAGTTACAGATTATAAATGGAAAACGTACGGTCCACCAAGTAAAAACTACTGCTCGCGATGTATATTTTAGCTTAAAAACAACTGATACAAAATGACTAAAATATATATCACGCAAAACAATTATTCTATTGTAGCAAAAAAATTAAATATTATTTACAACTTAATATAACTACATCTTTTATTTATTTTTTTTATTTATTTACAGTTTTTCAAATGTTATCTTAGATTTTTTCGTCAGAAAGTAAACGAAATGTAAAACAGTTTTATAGATTGTTAAAGTTTTGAATTTAAATTGTTCATGACGTTATTATACAGGATAAAAACAGGCTGTTCAAACTAGATTGATAACAATATTGAGTTAATATACTGTTGGAAGGGATTTCTTTACATTTGCAGATACCTGCGTGTACAACATTAGTTTTTCTTTTTTGATGAGCATTAAATCTAAACTATAAAGCACACCTCGAGATCACTCCTTTAGGACTTTGAAATTGTTATCTTTGTGTGAGTTTTTCACTGTATACTGATGCAAGTGATCAGAATCACATTTCGTTTGTGATCAGAAACTCTTCTAAACATTTGACGTGAGATCTGTCTACAGAGTAGGTATACTTATATGTGACATTTGCGTCAAAAATTTCTGAACTCTAGCTTTTAATTTTTAAATAATCAGACACTTTTTTGGTAGCTTATGTCAGGGGGTGTTTTAACTGGTTTTCTGTGCGACCCCTGAGAAAAAAAATTTCTTTTGAAATGTTTTACTAAATACTTATACCACTATATTTATTTTTCGACACAAAGTAAAGTTCATATATTTGAAAGAACTACGTCAATTTTAAAGTTTTTTCGTAGAAAAATTGTATAAACTTCAAAACTGAACACTTATGATTTTATATTAGAAAATCTAACTTTTTTTTTAAATAGCCAATCAAATGTGTTTTAAAAAACTATTTTTGAATACTTTAGAACTAAGAGGGTTTCATATTTAACTTTTTACCAAATCACAAAGTTTTTATTTTTACAACATTAGAAAAACCGTAGCTTAACAAATATTATTTTTTGATCAAATTTAAAAATTAATTGTTCACTTCTGCTAAAATAGTTTGTTTTAAAGTATAATTTGTTTTTGATTTTCAGCTAAATTATTTTAACGTGAAGAAAAAGAATATTTTCGTAAATTTATGATAAAAATAAATTCGAATACAAATAGAGCATCCTGAATTTAGTTTACTAGATAAAATATATCATAAGTGTTATTAATAAGTTTTACTGACCCTATTTAGTAAGATTATTTGAGTTTTTTTTTTATTTCTGAACAACTTTGGATTTTTTTCATTATCTAGTATGAGATCTTTAATGTATTTTCAAATACAATTTATTTTTATAGGTAGCTTTAAACTTTTTCACAAGTTTTCGTTATTTTTTTTCTTATCTGTTGAAATAAAGCTTGTAAACTAATTCAAGTCTTAATGTCTTTTTATATGTTTGTTTTAATTGTAACTGAGGATTTCTTTTATCTTATTGTATAACTGAGTGAAACATTTTTATGCAAAAATTCTTGCATCTATAAGTATTTATGTAAAAGATTAGAACAAAATTTAGCTAAATATATTTTTTTATTTAAACTGGTGCATAAATGATAAAGAAACTAATAAAAACAGAACAGATAAAACGCATGTGCAATGAAAGCAATATGCACAAAGTATCAGAGCATAATAAGTATAAACTCATAGATGTAAAAACAATTCGTACACCATTTTTATACACGAAGTTGAAGAAAGATTCTAACTTTTTTAAATTGAAAATACTTCATAAAATTACTAATATATCACTTAAGCTTCAGAGATAGTTAAATAATTGCTTATAAGTATTATCGTTTTTTGTTAACTATAAATTTATAACAAAAAAAAATTCAGTAAAAGTTTGTTTATACAGTAGAGTGATTAAAAGTCAAATCACACAACTTTTTAAATAACGAATAAAAATTCAAAAAAATGACTTGAAACTTATAAGTACTTGATAGGTTGTTTTAATATAGATAACTGTGTATACAGAATAATAAAAACATACAAATATTACTATTTTATAAGTAGAATTAAATAAAAGTACACTGTTTAAAACAAGTAATTTACTAGAACCGCTGTTATCAATTGAAATTTTTCTAAACCTTTAACTATATTTATCATTATACAATAAAAATGTTTGTAAATGTATATTGAATACGAATGCCAGTAAATAATTATTTATGATATTATCTTAAACCCTGATTATAAGTATACTTGGACAGAAAAAAAAAGATGTATGAAAAGTTTACAATATAAAATTTTCAACAAAACTTACGAATCATAGATCACCAGGTAAAAAAAAGTAAAATTAAAGGGATAGCTAAGAATATTTAATATTTTGAAAGTATAGGTTTCATAACAGTAAAATTTACAATACTATTAAATTTTCTAACTTAGTGTTTTTTGTTTAACTATAGTTGAAACGTACAGCTGCTTACTTTTTTGTTTTCTTTTACACAAAACTAAACAAAAAAGCAAAAAAAAAATTGAGCATTTTATATAGTACAAAGTAAAAATAAATTTTTAAATAAGGATGCTATTTAACATTTAAAGAATTGAAAAAATAATTTTTGCTAGCTTTCCTAATTATACGCAAAGTTATTTTCTTTTCATGCACACATCACGCATATCTAACATTGCTTGTTCTATATTTTTTGCAAATCTTTCAGAGTCCTGAAAAAATATTTTTTATCAAATGAAAAAAAAAAGAAGTTCAATAAGTAATACAAACATAAGTTCTTTCAAATTAACAAAAAGTATATGAAACCAAACTTTTTTTTTGATTTCAGAATACATGTATCTCTCTCCTTTTCATCGGGGTTTTTACTAGTAAAATAATAACAAGAAAACTAATGGTTTATATTTAAATAAACTACAAGTTAAATTCACTAAATATACACTTAAAGCGTAAAAATAATAGAGTATAACTAATTGAAAAAAATTATTATATTACTTAATTTATCTAAACAGTTATAAAAAATAAATAATGTTTTTGTAGAGCTCAAGGTTATACAGGTGAATCCTAATTACTTCCATTTTAATCAGATCAAACTTATTTCACGTTGTTGCATGAGACACTGTACATCGAGTTGTCATATTTTCCGGCAAAATTTGCGATGTTTATTAAGTGCTCACTAACTGTGTAGTCCTCCGGGGCCTGAGGTAGGAACTACCTTTAATTTGGGGAAGTCCCCTTTTTGTGCTAAACGCTTAGCGCGTTTAGCTTTTAAGGTTTTTACTGAATTTACCTTACTCATTAGGTTTAACTTAGTAATTAATAAGTATGTAATAAACTTAATATATACAATTTCTTTAATGAAGTGAGTTTATTGAAAACGTGATGTTAATGTGAAAATTAGGAAGTAGAAATAATAAAGCAGCCAATTTATCAGTAGAATAAAACTGCGAATTTAAATACAACAAGTAAACACCAAATTCTACAAACTAAAATGTCTTAAAAAAGTTCTTAAAGTGTCTGAATGACACAATCTTAAACACAAAATAGGTCTTACTAAAAATACTACTAATAATACAGAGTCTTAATATATATCGTGCTTCATGAACAACGATGGCAAAACTAAGCACAATATAATACGATAATGCAAATAAACATCAAGATCTTATAAAACAAAAATAATAAAAAGTTCTTATAATCAATTTTGTGCCTCTCGCACGGTCTTATGGCTTAACTGAGCCAATACAATACAGTTATACAAATATACATAAAGTTCTTATAAATGACAATCATAACAAAGTTCTTAAATTCAATCAGTGTCTTAAGTTCTTATTATAATTAGTGTGCGTTTTGCACGATCTTATGGCTAACTGAGCCAAAAACAAAATAATTAACAACATATTCGAGCTGTGCGTAGTGCGCGAGCTACAGGCTAATGAGCATTTTCTTATCGTTATCTTGAAATAAGTACACAATTTCGGCTGAATATAGCGCCAACTGGCGGAAAAGTATAAAACAACGAAATCGAGAATCGAATTCGTTACAACTGCACATATTTTTTGCAACATTTATCACTGCTTTTGAAATCTTAAACATTTTGTCTGTTTGTAAAATTTTTGAACTAGCTAGGAATATGTTAAAAATAAAATTGATTTTAATCAACGAGTGACTTGACTAAATCTAGTCCCTGTCATAGGAACAACTAAATTTGTATACAATACAACTCTTGTCATAGTTTGATACTGAGTCCTCACGTTGAAGCTTAGGTAAAACGATTATTCTGGGTTTTGTTGGGAATATGATGTTAAAAAACGGTAGTGTTGTTACTTTCTGCCTTTTTAGTATATGATATTTATTCATAAAAACTGTTGAGTTGATTGAATAAAGTGTCATTACTTTTTGAAATTACTATACAATCATCCATGTATAGTAGGTAATTAATTTTCCATCTCACTTATGATTGTTAGTTATTCTTAGGCAAATGATGATTTATTAGTTTGGTTTTAATAAATTTGAATAAGTAATAAACGCATCTAGATTAAAAAAAACTGTTTTTAGTAATAAATATTTTATCATTTTGCTAAAATGTTACTTCTTTTATGCAATTATTAAAAAGCTTACTATCATCACTACTCAAATTTTTAAAACAAAGGAAAACTATCTATTACAATTTATTTAATGCTGTGCTTTATACAGCTTGATTCAATAGATTCGGGATAACTTGACACTGCAAGTACAACATAAAAATGTTTGTCAGAGTTGTGCCGAATGGGAAACCCATAGCGACTCCAATAATCTAGCTATTCATTATCTGCTGAAGGTTAACTCAACTTCACTTATGGCGTACATAAGAAGACCTGTATACTTAATTTCTTAATAGTTGGCTTTTGTATACTAAATAACATATCTGAATTAAATTGTATATTCTTTTGTGAAGGAACTTTTAAAATACTTTCCTATACCACAAGATAATAAATTTGTTTTTGATTTTACGAACAATTCCAAACAAATATTTTACCACAAATGTTGAAAGTGCGTAAAACTGGTTTCAGAATCATAACAAAAAAATTCGCTAGCCTATGCTGTAGGGAGTTTATTACTGACAATATTGGGCGTAAGTTTATATGGCTTATGTAGCTTGGGCAAACCATATAGTCTTATTGAGCCTCTATGTTTTAATTAATTCACAACTACTTGCGGAAGCTAATCACTGCTAATCAATTCTCTGAACATATCATTTATTTTCTTTCCAAGTGTTGTTAAAACCACTTATAGCCCCAAGCTCTTTAAATTTTAAGTTATTCTAAACTATACTACTTACTAAATTTATATAAGAACTCATGCCTAAACATAATCACTATACCAGAACCTTAACTACGATTAACTATTATAATTCTTCTCTATCTTTTCGCACAACCTCTACTATCTCCTCTTTGGTGTTATATGATCAGGATTAACCAAGCAATAATTATGCGCTAAAGCTGCACTATTTGCTATGAAACTTGTTTCTTAATTCGTATTCCAGAGTTTTGTATTTTAACTTGCTTCTAACTTCTAAATATAAAAAATACTGCCTCTCTAATAACATTTTTTGGTGGAACAGAGAAATTTGCGCAAAAGATTACGCATTGTTTTTTCAGTTCATAGAAGGATAAATTCATTATGTATAGTTTTCCAAGAAACCCAAATTTAAATTTATTTAACTTTATCTTCTTCTTTAATTTAAGTGTTTTGTTTATGTTTTTGTTATCTCTCTAATAAATATTTTATCTCTCACAATGAACTAATTAAAATTTATTTTTGAAAACATTTATAAACCCCTCTATTCACCAATCTTCATGTTATTAGATATTTTCAACTTAAGAAAAATCTTTCTCTTTTTCTGATTGCATTTTAATTTTAGTTTTAATATTTTACCCACAATCCACCTAGAAACCACCATTGCTCAAAAAACTCATTTAATATCAACGTTTTATTTATCGTACAATGAATTAATAAAAGTATATCACTGAGCTCTACTGTTGAGTTATAAAGATCTGCAATTATTGAGCACTTAACTAACATAGTCAAATGTGCGTAATTAAATGACAAACCAATGTTTATTGTTATGCAACAATGAGCAAATAAGTTTTATCATACCAAAATGGTAGCAATCAAGATTCACCTGTATAAGCTAGAGCTCTGTAAGAAAAAAAGAAAAAAACATCGTCGTTTTAAGAATTTGAAACAAAAGCCATTTTTTCCTCTTCATTTTGTTAAATATAATCATGTATACTGCTTATTTAGTTATGCACTGTTATCATTACGCTTTAAGAGTGTATTTTTTTATTAATCTTTCTGTTTATTTAAATTTATACTATTATTTTCCGCATTACTATTTTATTGCTAAAAACTTGATGAAATGAAGGTTTTACTGTGTAAATATAATGGTTTTGAAAACTAAATAAAAGAAAAAATATATACTTAAAGTTTTTATATTTAGTTTAATAATTAAATGATTGTGGAATGGTTATACAATTGCTTTTTCTCATTAAATGCAGTTTATATAATTACGTATTAAGCTCTTCTTGAAATATTTTTATCAGCGGGAACAGTTATAAAAAATTAAAACAAATCTTACAATTAATTATAAATAACAAATTCATTATAATATAATATAAATAACTTATTACATATAACAAAATTAATAACAAAAACAAAATTAACGTTTCAAGATTTTTTTCAAGAAACAAAAATCTATAATTAATCTTAAAATATAACAAACTTTTATACTTTTAAATAGTTGAGCTGTTTTACTAGTAGAAAATTATTAATCTATAATTATATTTTTGTTGATTTAAATTTTTATAAAAATGTTGCTTACTTATTGATGATACTTTTAACAACTAAAAATTTTAGATGTAAAAAGTGGACATAATTTTTTTATGCAAAATTTTATAGAGAAAATCCTTTACAGTTTTACATTAAGTTTAAGATATTATAATCAGCGTTTGATTTGATAAAGGGGCTTACAAAGTTTATTTTCAGTTAGTTACAACTTTGGTGATCTACTGGATCCAGGATCTGGCCGGATAATGCATTTTTATACCTGGATCTTAATTTGAAAATTACTTAGGATTCAGCCGCCTAAGTGAATAATAAAATCAAAAGCGTCAGCAATGTCTTTGCATGATAAACCGTTTGTAGATTGACGACTACAGGTTTTTCGGTTGTGACTGACTGATGAGTCCTAATAAGGACGAAACCGGTCTCAGTCTACCGAAACTTGTGGTCTGATGATCGAATTGGCATGATCAACCCTTTTGTTAAATTTGAGCTTGTCTCACGGCAAACGAAAGTCCGGACTTGTTCTGCAGACTTTCGCCGATTTTGTTGATTTCTTAACTTGAGAACAAACTTTATTAATGATAATGTTGTAATGGTACATCAAATTGTATTTCAAACAGTTTTGTGTTTAAAGGAAAATCCCAGAATGAAATGCATGCAAATACTGATGTAATCTCAATACAGTTTAAGTAAGGAGGAAATAAAGAGTCAAAATTCCTGATGTAATGTTGAATAAAGCTATATAAACCAGACACAGAGAGTGGTAGAGAGAATTCTAGCCACAGCTTGCTGCAGTAAACATGTAATTCCAGTTAGACATTTATATTGTTTTCTTATGTATATAAAGTATTCATTTAGCAATATTATTTAATAAGTGTTTTTTATTTTACTTATAAGTAGTTAAATTTTATTTTATACATTCTATAAGTATAAATCTTTTAGATTTGAATTGTGTTTAAAGGTATTAATAACATTTAAAGTAATTTTTAAAGCATGAAGTATTTTATACTGTACATAGTTCTTTATATTTGCAATTGTTCTTTAACATAAAATATGTCCATTCATTGTCATGCCTAGTTTTATATAGAGTAGCCTTAATATCAATTAATATCAGTATTAGTTAGGTTAATATTATTATTTATTTAAGTAACCTACACCTATGGGTTTACAATGTTTACAGACAGCTTATTTAATTAGTACAGTAACCTCTCGGATCTTTACGCACTCGTGACGTTACGCACTCTCGTTTAGTTACGCATTTCAGAATTCTATAAAATTCAGATAATAAAAACTTTCATTTTTTTAATGTTGCACAAATTAGGTTTAATGTATTTTTTTGAATGCTAAAACACCTCTCTTTATATTTAGACTTTGTAAATTTATGTTCCTTGACTAATTGATAAACATTTAGTTATACCTCAGTATATCAGAAATTTTGTTAACAATAAGAGATTAAATCAAAATTCTGAAATAAACATGACTGTGTTTAATAATAAAAGTATAATAAAATAATAAGAGTTTAAAAAACAAAGAAATAATACAGCAGTTTTGCCCTATATATTAATAAACACCATCTTATAATTGAAATGCTTAAGTATAAATTGAATTTGCTAAGTAGAAAAGAATATAAATGTCATATATAAATAAAGATAATTTCTACTTATTATTAAAATAGTAAAACTATTTCTACTCGTATTATTATTTTATAGAAATTCAAATCCTTTTTTTTAGTATATGTATAGTTTTATCTGTTGTTTTTATATTTATAAATTAAGTAAACAAATAGTTAAAAGTGGGAAAGTGCCCAGTCTGCTTTTAACTAGAACCAATATTAAAAAACAGCTATTATAGTGAGTATATTTGGTACCTCTCGTTTCTTTACGATCTCTCATATCTTTACGCACTTTTTCTGTGGACACAATGTGCGTAAATAAGCGAGAGGTTACTGTAGATACTTTTTTTTATTAGGCAGCTTACTTATTCTTACTAGTAAACTAACAGTTTCAGGAGAAGATTTTTTGCTGGAAACGTGAAACATTATCATATCTTCATGACATATTATATACGAAACTCCGTATCCATCGTCCGCGACCTGATAGTTAAGTTTTTTCTACATATTTTGCTTACTGAATTATTATATATATTTTATTAAAAAATCACAATAGTTTGATATATTAAAAAATTCAAAGTATATGAAAACTTTGACTGGAATTTAACTTTTTTTCATTAAACTTTGATAAGATACAAAATCTAAAAACCTTTAGTTGCAATTAAAAATGTTAATAAAACATCTATTAAATTCAAAAATTACTTAAATAGGTAGAAAAAAAATCCATGCTAAATTCGAAATACAAAATTGTTTTAAAATCAAATTAATTAAAAACGACAAAACTCGACAAAAAATTACAACTTTGTTTTTTAATTGCACAGGTTTTAGGGATAAAAGACATCTAAATTATAGAGAACTTTAATTAAAAGACAGAAAAAAATCACTTTCAATAAAAATTTCAATTTTAACATAAGACTAATATACTACAAAGCTTTGACAAAGACTTTCATATTTAAACTTAATCTTTTGATTTAGTTGATGTTTATAAATATAAGTAATCTAATTAAAAAACAACAAATCAGAATGTTTTTCTTAATCCAAAGTACTGAACTCTTATCAACTTTCATCAGTACCATTACCCATTAAAAAAAATCATCAACATTTTATTCAACAGACAATAAAAAGCAATACAATGTTCAAGATGTAGTCAGTTTTATTTTCAGATTTAATTCAGTTACGATCTCTAATACTTTGATCTCGAAGTGATAATTTTTCTTATTATATGTATACAAGTTGAGAATCTTTTATGGTTTAAATTAGCAATAAATTACAATATCATCGAAAAACTTAATCAAAAAATAAGAGCAAGACTTTATCAATTAGCAAAAATTAAACTGACAAAATAGAATTAATCAAGTTACAAGATCGCACAAATTGTAGAAAACAAACTTTACAACAATCATAAAAAGTCAAGAGATATGTAAACCAGTAAAAAACATAATACCTTTTGAAGTATATCTAACTTATAGCTATTAAAAACAATACAATAAATAGAGAAAATTTACAAAACACTAATAACAATAATAAATCAAAGCAATTTTGTAAAAAAAAATATAACTTAGAGTTACCTTAACTATTAAAAAAAATTGTTTTAACTTTATAATAATAGTTGACTTAAAAAAGTTTTAGCCGTTAAACCTGATAAATATTCAACGTAATAATTAAAATAGGAAGAAATGAAACAAATAACTTTAAATCAACTTTGAGCAAACTGCCAAAAACTATCCGATCATGACATTTTAATGTAAAACAAACACACATTCATTCAATAATCAAAATTATTTGTTTCTTGCAAACTTTCTTTATAATAAAAATAATTTTTGAACAAAATTTTTAATACTTATGAATATAACATTTATAAAACTGATTTTAAGAGAATGTGTAAAACAAAACATCTATTAACACTTAAAAAACAGCTTGAAATAAAATTTAAGTATGTTTTAAAATAAAACTATGAAACAATTTTTAATATAAGTAGATTGCATAAGGTATTAAAAATTAATCATGCTGTAATTAAGATAAAGGTTCGATCATACCTTTTCGACTCAGAGCCAAACCTAGACTTACATGTGCCGTGAGACAAGTCGAAGTGGTATAATCTTAAGAGTTTGTTAACTTAAGCTTGTATTACGGCATAGGTAAGTCCAGGCTTTGGCTCTGATAGAGCTTTGTCAACGTTTTCATTAATGTTGTAACTAATTTGGTATATTACTCAATTAAAAGTAAAGAATTAAGGGAACAATCATACGGTAATAAACTAAACATGCATAGATGCGTGCAAATTAAGGAGTACCATGCAAAAATTGTTCTAAAACATTAAATCACAATATAAGTTACTTAGAAAACTATTTATAAACAACTAATATAACTCAATTATTAAATTGAAGTATTAAAAAAGTATTTAAGTTTTCAGAAATAAAACAAATATATTAAATTTTATAGGTAACAATTATTAACCAACGACTAACACTAACGAAAACAAGTGTAAACTTCGTACTATAAACGCGTTCTTTAGAGAAATAGTATGGTATTAAAAAAGTAACATTTGATGAAAAATATTAAATTTACCATAGTCACAAAATACTATTCAGTTTTTACAATATTGACTTAATTATGTAAAAAATTACACTATTAATACTAAGAACAGCTACAGAAAACAACATTGTCAACAAAGTTATAAAATTAAAAGTCAAGAATCTAAAGACATTTGCATACTCCACACTGCAATAGAGATGCACATTTTTGCAGATTTTCGACCTTTTCAAGCATATAATATTTAAATAAAGTGCAACAGCACAACATGCAGGAAGTAAAAAGTTTTGAAATTTTGGTAACTTCATAGCGCCTTAAGAAAGACGTCAAATAACATACCGGACCAAATCCTCCTCCAGCAGAAAATAGTTTAGGATGTTTGTTGAGATCTACAATAAAAGCTTGTTGTAAAGGAGTTTGAGATGTTGAAAGTCTCCACGGAGCTTGAAGAACCTAGAAATGAACCAATCACATTTGTATAGCGGTAACTTTTAAAAACTTTCAGGGTTGCCACAATACATTTACGGTGACACTTAACAATGATTTTAAAACAAAAATAGTAAATAACTTAAATTCAAAACTTCTAATAACAGCTAGTAGCGTGACTACATTTTAGTTTATGGTTATTTTAGATAATCTTATGGTTATAATTTATGCTAGCTATTATCTATTTGAACTAAATAGTGAAATTTAAAGTACTTTCTATAGCAAAAGAACTTACTAATTTTTAGATATTTATCACTAATTATTTTTTATAAGCTTATGTTGAATAGATTGACGGTCTCTTTTTTAGCTTAAAACATTTAGTTCAAGTTACTTTTGATAGTTTCTGCAGATAAACTAACTCTTAGTCACAACCTTTAAATGGATTATTTTATTTTTAGCATACTTATGCATATGTTAAAAAAGACCAACCAACTGAATCAAGAATCAACAGGATATTTCTAATCTACAGGATGAACACCAGTTCTCATATGATCCTTCCTTCTTAATAAATATGCATCTTTTTTCATTAAAATTAATAATAAGATAAATACAAAAATAAAATTTACTCAAACAGTCAGGTTCAAAACAATAATTTTGAATAAGCTAATATCCACAATAGGGTTTGTGAATACAAATATCCACAAAATACTTGTTTTAAAAATTGTAAGTTAACAAAAAAGCTTTGACAAGAAACAACTAATAGCTACAAACATTAGAAAAACAAACCAAAAAAATAACAACAAAAGCCAACAACAGTACATAACAATGAAATCATAAGTTTAGTAAAAATCAAATCACCATAAAAATAGTACCCTTTACCCAGGCAAAATGTTACAATAAAATATTTTTGCTCACCGGACCAAATCCGCCTCCAATGCCTGAAGCATTTTTAAACTTGTGATCGTTTGGAAGAGAGCGAACCACACCAGCTTGATCCACTGGTGTTTGGGAAGTAGAGAGCCTCCAAGGAGTTTGCAGCACCTTTGCACACATTATAATAAAAATATTCTAAACATTAGTCAATAAACTAACTAGTCTTAAAACTTGTTTGTTGATAAACATAAAATTTTTCGCATACACAACTGCCGTTGTTTCTTTTAAGCACAGCCTTTTGTTAATTATGAAAATAAGACTGAGCTTTTAAAGAATGTTTGTGACCTAAAGCGCAAAAATATTGATTTTAGGTTAACTTGGTAAGTGATAAAAAGAGCACCAGCCTATAGCAGATGGTAATAACCCTACTTCTAGGCTGTTATTAAGAGAATCTATGGCCGTTGTGTATGCTTTGAAAAAAGATGGATGCTTAAATAAAAGAAGTGAATTTATATCGTCTAGTCCACATATTAAAAGCTCCTCTTAAAGTATTTAAATTTTTCATAGTCACTTAATTGTAGTTTTGTGAATTTAGTTATTTGTTAAGATCGAAGATTAATTTTTGCACTGAAAATTTGTACTCTACAAAATTTCATAATTTCGTCACAATGTTTTTGTATAACTTTTAAATTTAGGAAAGTGCAATTCATTTAGAACCTACAACTGTTGATTAAAAACAATTGTTTTGTTTTTATAAAACATATATTCTGTTCTTTTTATATTTAAATTTTCGAAAAAAATTAAATATTGATTAAGTTTATAAGGTGGTTAGCTGTCAAATTTGCACGAAGATAAAATTGAACGAGGGGACAAATTTGCACGGAGACAATTTAGCATAAAATTATTTATTTTATATTCATATTAAATTATTTTTTTACTATCACTCTTACCCTCAACCCTCGGTCGGTAACTTAATTATTTTTTCTTACTATCACTGTTACCCCTACCCCTTACCCTCGTTCAGTAGCTTTTTATTTTTTCATTTTTTAATCATTTTCTTTTAAAAAAAATATATTGTAGTAGTTATTTCTTTATTTTTACTATCACTGTTACCCCTAACCCTTACCCTCGGTCAGTAACTTTTTTTTTGTTTTTTATCAATTTATTTTTCTGTTTTTTTTTACTCTCGTGCAAAAATTGTTAGTCGTGCAAAATTGTCTTCATGCAATTTTGTCTTCGTCTAAAAGTATCTTCGTGCAATTTAGTCCCCTCGTGCAGTTTTGACCCGTTTCCATGTAAGGTATACTCAATTCACAATTTTTTAGTCTATCTTGTACTTCTTTGTACCTTTAAAATTAACTTAGTACACATTATTAATGTGAGTAATAGTTTCAAATAAACAAATATTTATGAAAACATTGATCATGCTTTTTATTAAACTGTGTTTATTTTAAAATGCTGGTTTAGGGTTATATATATATTTTTAACAACAAAAAATTCTGCTAAACCCAAAAGACAAGCTACACTAACTGAAATGTTTTCAAATGCATCTAGTTCTAAATAAATCTCAATTGAAATAATCTTTGTTTTCATCAATATTGCTTTTTTATCCAGTTTTATAATTTATGTTTCAATAACTGGGTATATAAGTGTCAATTGTAATGCTCTTTATTTTATATAGTATCCTTTTTTTACGCTTTTTACATTTATGACTCAATTTTGGTATGTAAACATTAACTTCACTGTTCATTATTTTATTATCTTTATCTAAATTTTCTACAACTTTCTAAGTGTTTTTATTCATATATTATAATCATAGGAGATACAAATTTAAATTGCACTGTTCGGTATTTTATTTAAATAAATGAACTTTAACATGTTTGTTTAAGATAATCGATTTGATATACAGGTCGTAAGTTTATAACTTATTTTCTAGTTCCTTTAAATTGAAATTATTCTAGTTTAATACAGTAAACTTAATTTTTTAAATAATGCTTTTGAATTAATAATTTAAGTTTTTATTTTTAATTTCAAACCAAATAAAAATAGCTTTTAAACACTGCTTTTTTTTGGTTCAAAAGTGCGTACTATACCTGCAGTTCGTACCTAGTTGGAAGGTTACTGTATTATTAAACGCTCGAAGTGCTTGACTGGAAAGCGAAAAACAGGTAAGTCTGATAATATCCTACCCATAAGCAGTAATCAAACTCTTTTGATAAGCAACGATAGTACTATACACACTCAAAAAAAAAATACAGTAGTACCCCACACCAGACCAGGAGGACTAAAATGACTTTTGATAGCATTAGAAGTAATAAAAAACATTTTAATTTTTTTTTCAATATGTAGATGTTCTGAATTTTAATTTCACAATAAAGTAATTATGCAAAGAGATGGTTATGAGGTTAAGTCCAGGAACAACTTGTTTTATATTAAAAAATACAATTACAGTCACCTATCGCGAATCTACGCACTCATTTGTTTACGCACTTTCGTTTATTTACGCATTTTAGAGTTCTCAAAAATAAAAAAATAATTTGAAAATAATTATTACTGTAAATTTATTGTATGTATGAATTAACAATTTATTTATTATATTCTATAAATTTCTAAATTCAAAATTTAAAAATAAAGAAGAAGATAAAACTACTTTTACGATACATTATTACTATTATTTAACCTTTGTTTCATTTTATTGCAACATGTACTAATACAATTTTTGAAATAGAAAACAACAAAGCTTAAAGTGTATAATGTATAGATGAAACAAAGTTAAAAAAACTAAATTAACCAACAAAAGGTAACAAAAGCACTTTACCAAAAAGTCTTATAACCACACAGAGATATTAGATTACTTAAATTTAAAAAACTTGTATGGTTCAGGGTTTCCAAATGTTTTTGGCTAATTTTCTCCGGGTTTTCAAAATCTCTTCCAAGTTTTTTAAATTACACGTTTTAGGGTCTATTTTTAGTTTAAAATAAAGTTTAAGGAAAAAAAACTGTGTTAAATTGTATAACGAAATTGAAAAGATATCTTAAAGCTTCTTTAAATATATTTTTTAATGAAAAAAACTTTTGATGATGACAACTTTTTTTAATTATACAATAATTTTTTTGTGTCAAATCGAAATTTTACTACTTAACATGTAAAATTTATTTAAAATTCCAGGTTTTTTGGCAACCCTGATGGTTTTATCATAGTCTAAATCTAAACTATGAACCATATTTATTTTTATATTAACCATATAACCATCAAACCTAAATAAATGATACTTATTACAGCTACTTCAAAAAAAAATAGGCACAACTAATGACTTATAATTCATACTAGTACTAAAAAGTTAAGACTTATTATAGCTGCTTTAAACACATTGGGCATAAAACATTGAATCAGATATTTTTATTTGGCTCTGCTGTTATTTTGATCTTGCTCATAAGTTTTCTCTTAATCTAAACTCTATTAAGGGCATTGGGGGGTCCACCTTGATTTTAACAAGTTTATCTTATTTTATAGAGTTTTATCTCAGCTGTCAAATATTTCTAAACGTTTGAAAAATTTCAAAGTATTTTTTTGAGATATGAGCGATCAAAGTCGGTGACCTCAATAGGTTCCTAATGGAAGGCGCAAACTTAAAAGACGAAAAAAGACCATTTCACTAAAAATTTATCTCCTCCTTCATTTTTAAGCAATCTTCTTCAAATTTTCACAGAAAGTGTAATACTAAATTTTAAAAATATTGAACGCAGGACTTTTTTTTAATTTTAGAAAATATTTTTTTTTAAATATTTTTTAAATTCCAACATTCAAAGTCTTTTAAACTATAAAATGAACTTTTCCTGAAATTTTGAGGTCTCTAGCTCAAAAAATGAAGGGAAGAAGATACATTTTAGAAGATTTTTAGCATTTTTTAAAATTTAGGAGAAAATTGACCTCGAAAAGTTTGCAGTCCATATATTTGTATCGGAAACTTTTTATAAAAATTACAATATTTAAAAGTTAAATTATTTTTTTTATTCTATAAAAACTGGCTTGTAGTTTGTACTTAAAGCTTTCATATAAGATCCAATGTTATTTTTAGTAAAAAAAATGTCGGACCCATCTTCCTATACCCTTAAGTTGCATCAGTTAGTAATAGGTTCTTGTTGACTGGCTTTACAAGACAATAAGAACAATGAAAACAAAAGTAAAAAATTAGTTAAATGAATTAAAGGAATAGTTTTAATGATAATCTAACAATTACTAATTAAATATTTGTAATATTTTTTAGTGTAAAAATAGCAAAATTTACAATTTTTATTGAACAAAGTTGTTAAAAAACTAAAATTTAAAAAAAATCTAGTCTTTTTACTGTTTTTGTACAAAATTCCAGGTTTTGAGGCCACCCTAAAACAATATTTTTTAAGAAAATAAAAAAGACAAGATCAGCTTCTTGAAATACTAACAAAAAACCTACATTGGTCGACAAGAAGTTAAACATTTATGTAAAACATTTCAAGTTAAATTGTATGATACACGTTTAAGAAAAAAAATTGCAAAACTTTTTTGAAAACTTATTTAAAGATATATTATGATATATCAAACAATAAACAATTGTGTTTTTTAAGCTTGTTAAACGTTTAACTAAACATAGATAAATATTTAGCTATAAATAATTCTTATAACAAATAACTAATTTACTTCGTTTAACTATATTTTAATCGTTTTACACTAACATGTAGTGCAAAACACAAGTAAAATATTTTAAAACTAAAGAAAAATATTCATTTCAGTAGATTTTATTTAAAATTAACATTTTATAACAATGCAATGATAAAAAACTAAATAAGTATTTATATTAACTAAGAAAAAATAACTTTTAAATTGGTCAAAAATACATAGCTAGCACAGCATTATTTTAAGTTAAAGAAATACTGCTATGGAAAATTAATTATTATACACTAGGTGACTTTTTTTGAATTTCCATGATTTATTCTTATAACTCATGATTTTAAAAACACAAGGCTTATTTTTTTGATGTAAATTTAAACTTAACAGTAAAGAGGTGGTTTCAAAGATTTAAATTATTTAAAAGATATTGTAGAGCTACCTTATGTTTTTCATTCCATTACAACCTGCATTTTTAGTCAAGTTTTTATTCTTTGTCAATACAAAAAATTGTTTTAAAGCTTTCATTGATATAAAGTATTTCTACCTAGTTGTGATTTTTAGATATCTTTAAAGTTTCTGTTTTTTACATTACGATTTTTTTCTTTTAAAAACAAACTTTCGATGAATTTCAAGAAGCTAGTAGTAACATTGTCAGCTTAAATTGTAGGTAAAATTCATTAAAACATCATTAAAAATTGTTTTTTAAATGCACATTAAGATTTTTTATTTATTATAGGATAAAATTGTTGATAGCAAAATAAAACTATAAAATAGTTATAATAAATACAAATTTTCACAGTACTTTTCGTTTGATAAACTAACACAATATTGTAACATAACTATCAGTCATAATTTTAAATTCTTAGCAACAGTTTAAGTTTTTGTGCTGTAGTATCTTTTGTTTCTGCATGTAAGTAGTTTATATTTTGATTTGTATTTTACTTAGATTATAACTTTTATCTAATCATTAATAAATAATGAACTTTACCACTTTTCCATCAACAACAGCATCCGAAACAACCTACGACCGGTTTCGTCCTTACTAGTACTCATCATGAAGTCATAGTCATGAAGAACTGCTGTTGAGTTCTAACCAAGGAGGTTTAAGTGCAAATTACCGTTTGTTGGCATATAAATTTAAAAATAAAGGCGGAAATAAATATTGTTTAAAACTGATCTAAAGCGCGTTGACTTAAATATTACAATAAGCTAACAATGTCTTAGACGTTAGGCTGTGAACGATCTGGCTGCATCAACTTTTTGATTATTTTTAACCGGTCATTAAAACAGTTGGACTTAAAAACATAAATTATTAATTTATTTTCTATTCAAGTTAATTGTAAATGCTTTATTTAATTATAATGCCCAAATGTTTTTTCTAATTGGTTTACTTACGATGCAATGAATATGCATTTAAATATATGATGGTTTCGAATACAATATTGTAACGTAATTACTAGTCGAAATTTTAAAAACTTAAAACCATTTCAAACAGTTTTAAATAAAAATATCGACAAATACATTACATTTTTATTGAAGTAAAAAAACTTTCAAACCACACTTTTCAACTACTACTGTGTTTAACTAAGCTAAAGAATAAAAATATAAACGGGTAGCTGTCTAATTTGCACGAGGGGATAAAATTGCACTAAGACATTTTTGTACGGGTTGATTTTTTTTACTATCACTGTTACCCCTAACCCTTTCCCTCGGTTTGTAGCTTTTTTTTTCTTTTTAATTAATTAATTTTTATTTATTCATTTTTTTTTAAAACAATTTTTATTATTTGTTGTTTTATTTTTACTTTTACTATCATTGTTATCCCTAATCATTATTCTCAGTCAAGAACTTTTTTTTTCTTTTTTATTAATTTATTATTTAGTATTTTTTTTCTGTTTTTTATATATTTTTTTTTGTACTCTCGTGCAAAAATGATCCTCCGTGCAAAATAGACCCTTGGTGCAAAATTGTTTTCGTGCAATTTTGTGCCTTCGTGCAATTTTGACCAGTTCACAATTTTATTTATTAAAGCTTGATAATAGATACATCATAATGTGTTTAAATAAAAATGTGAAACATGTACTGTCTAGATAAAAATTTGGCAAAATTAAAGAAGACTTTTTAAGAATAAGTAAATAGAAGCTTAAGGTGTTAAAAGGATATTACAATAAAGTATATACATACAAGTTTCAAAATTATATAAACGTAAATAATAATTGTAAAAAAGCTATAAAAACGTTTAAAGTAAAGCACAATTATCGGAATTTAGTTTATGTACTAATTTAAAACGAATAAAGCTATAGAGTTTAAGAACTAAGATTTCACAACAACTACACTAAAATATATTTAAGCAATTTTAAAAAATAAAAATAAAGTAAATCAAATAAAAATATTAAAATAAAAAATAACTATAAGAGTTTATTCAAGTAAGTTTTGCTAACAAACTTTAGTTTACAATGGTTAGACTTATAGGTTTAAAAAAAAGAGATTCTAAAACACTAAATAATATATGTTACTTCCTTTGTTTAATATTGTAAATTTTTTGTTATTATAATGTTTGGAGCATTCCGGGTAGTTTAGTGAGTGATCTTCAATTGCCGAAGGACTTTTGGTAGGTTTATTACCTCTATTGGCCATCCAGTTTCTGAGGGATTTTGATACACGCTGATCCTTCTCAGATGGAATCTCTGAGAAGTTCTCCCGATGTATACACTGTTACAGTGACATTTAAATTGATAGTTAACATTATTTTTTCAGGATCGGGAGTAACATCTTTAAATATTATATTGAAAGGTTTTTTAGTGAAGTAACTAATTCGAAGATTAACTGCTCTAGATGTACTATTTATTGTTTATGTTGTACTTAATTTTTTTCCAGCAACTTAGCTTCTTTAACTAAATAGGGAAGTCTTAGGTACATTGTACACTTTTTTGGCTCTTGTCAGTCGTTTTCTTGATAATATCCGTTGGGTAACCTAATGTTCTTTTTGTTTAAACCTAAAAGCTTATAACCATTGTAAACAAAAGTTTGTTTTCAAAACTTACTTGTATAAACTCTTATAGTTATTTATCATTTTTCGATTTAATTAATTTTCAATATTTTTATTCAGTTTACTTTATATATTTTTTCAAATCGCTTAAGTTTATTTTAGTGTAGTTGTTCTGAAATCTTAATTCTTTAACTCTATACATGGTTGCCACTGGTCAAGTTGAGACAAATTTCCTGACTTTTTACAAAAATTTTCCTGACTTTTCTAAATCAAACTCTTAAATTAAATTTATTCTAAAATACATAATCTAACACTTGAAACTATATAAAGCTTTCAATCTAATTTTAATACAGGTTAAAAACAACAGTTTTTCGCTGAATTGTATCATCAAACTTCCACTATACCACTTAAACCATCTGTGTATGATTGATGTTAGTAATAAACAGCTCTATCAGCAAAATACTTATATTATTACCTTATAAACAGAGCTTGTCTGAAAAAAGACACAATTTTTTAGCATTGCCTAGCATAAATGTATCTAAATAAACGAAACGACATATAAGGATATTTTACAATTAAAACCTAAAATCAATAAGGAACTTTTAGAACTCTAACAATAAAACAATAACGAACTTTTACAGTTAAAACATCAAAACAATAAAGAACTTAACAAAATACTGTTTTTTTAAATGTATGTACTAAAATTTATTTTCTCGTTTTTTTATTAGCACTTCAACCTCTTCATCAAATGAAGATATGGTTTACTTCATCTGAACAGCATTCCGCTTCATTTTCTTGGCAGTTAAAATCATTTGCCTCATTTTATTTAAATCGCTTTCATCTGCACCCCCTACACTTGTTGAAGAGAATCTTTTCTCTAAATCAAGCCACAACTTATGGGCTTCATTTCTTTTCTTTTGGCACTCATTTATTTTTACATTCATTTATAAAATATTTACTCTTATCATTTAGTATAAAATTTGTAAGAAATAAGTATACTGTTATTTACTTTAAAAACTTAAGTTACTCTACAAAAATACAAACAATAAGTAAACTTAATCTTGGCATATACCTCTCTTATAACTTAATTTATAAACTTAAACAACTTTGAAAAAATTATAAAGAGGTAAAGTATACACATTAAATTGTTACATAAAATACTAAACTAGCTGCTTAGTTGTAAAGAACTCAATTATTTACTTAAACAAAAAACACTTTGATTCTAAAATTATGCTAGATAAACTTTTGTGTATATATCACAGTTTACTATGGAAGTGTCCTTGCTACAGATCATCAATACTAAAAAGCTTACAAAATCTGCTTGTTCAATATGTTAATAATTTTTTTTTGCAGTTTTGTAAAGGATATTTTACTAATTTATACCAGATGAAAGCATTGGAAATAAAATTAAATATTTTTATAAATTTCTAGGAAAATTTTGGATTTTTTTTCTGATTTTAAAGGACTTTTAATTAATTTTTACCATTTGAAGGCTTTGGAAAACAATAAATTTTGTAAATTTTAACTGACAAAATCTGACTTTTTTTTTAATTTATCAAATTTCCTGACTTTTGTCATTTTTTTTAATTTTTCCTGACTTTTCCTGATTTCCTGACCGAGTGGCAACCCTGTCTATAGCTTTATACCTTTTAAATAGGTACATTAACTAAATTCCGATAATTGTGCTTTACTTTAAACGTTTTCATAGCCTTTTTACTATTATTATTTACGTTTATATAATTTTGAAACTTGTATGTATATACTTTATTGTAATATATTTTTAACATCTTAAGTTTCTATTTACTTAAATATGCTTGAAGGTCTTTTTTACTTAATTTTACTAAATTCTTATCTAGACAGTATTTATTTCACATTTTTTATTTAAACTAATTATGAAGTATCTATTACCAATCTTTAATAAATATTAATATTATGTTCTATACCTTTATTAAACACAATAGTAGTTGAAGGGCGTGGTTTGATTTCAAGTCATAAAAAACAAGCATTTGTACTGACAAATACTAACATTTTATTTAAATTGCACTTGAATTAAAAATAAACATTGAAAAAGTGTTAAAACATTTATATAATGATAAAAAACTGCAAAATAATACCAAATTGAAAAAGCATTCCTACATAAAATATGGCCTTAAACTAGCAGTATTAGAATTTCTCAAAAATTTGCTAACTTTTCTTAATTTATTATAACACTAGTAATAATAACTATAGATCCAATAAAAAGCTTTCATTAAACCAAATCGTATCTTAGTTTTTTAGATTTATTTTAACTTCAAGTTAGATAATTTACAATAATTAGCTTAGCTGTATCTATGGATTTGTATCTAGAAGTATTTGACAATTTAAACATTTTATATAAAACTATCATACTACCTTTTTTATTTTAATGATTTAGCATAAACCATAATGGTAAAATAAACTTTTTTCTATAAAATGCATAAGTAAGAATATATGTAACCTTTTGCAAGAAGGGAGATTCAATTTTTTTGTACTTAGACACTACATATAAGCAAAACAGATGTCGATCGATTCCATGTCCAGTCATTGCCAATTTGTACATCATAGTATGTCGGTTTGCTGCCATGCGAAGAAGTGATAAACGTTCCTCTCCCTATCAAAAACTAATAAGGATGAACCACAAAAACACTAAAGAATTTGAAATATGTCTTATCTTTGACATCTTTATATACTAGGTGGTTGATTTAAACCACTGTTACTAAAACGAACGTAATTACTAAAATTAATCAATTGAAGGTAATTTTTAAATGCCACTGTTTTAAGTTATAATCTTATAACTTTTAATAACATATGTAAAAAAAATTGTTGTTAGTAAAAAATTTACAAATAAAATAATTACAAACATTCGCATTATCATCGTTCATAGATTTAGCGAAAGCAGCCATTTCATTGGTGCAGCTTCTCACTGTTTCTGTCCTTCCTTCCCTGAATAATCTTGTCATTGATGCTTCGTAAGTCAGTGAAAAGTGTCCTTTATCCTTTATCAAAGTATTTATTGCAGGCTTAGAGTTAAAAATATTTTTAACATAATTTAAATGTAGGACGAAAAATACCCTCTTCGTTATTTTACAGAAAACATCTAAAAGTTTTTAGGTTCAAAAGTAAACTGCATTCCTTAATTGTAAAATAAACATAATTCTATAATAAAAACAAACTTTTACAGCACTTTTTATTTATTTAACCGGCATACGTTTCTGTGTGCCGAGCGAGGTAACACGCAGAAACACATGTCAGTTCAATAAATAAGAGGTACTGTAAAAGTTTTTTTATTATATATTTTAGTGAACTTGCTTCGCATGGATCTTTTATAACAAACGTTAGCTTGGTATTTTGAATATTTATAATAATTATACTAACTTTAAATAGTGTAAGTAGTTTTAAACTAACCCTTAAATGTGCTACTTGCAAAGCAGCTTGTATAAAGGCATCTGGGGACATTTTAAATTTTTTTACTAGTCCCTTACCGAAATGCTTGAATGGAAATACGTGCAAGTGAACATCATTAGCAAGATTCGATGCTGTTGTGAGTGATGATTCTATCACTTGTTGACACTACAGTGTTAAAACTTATTGATGTATTTTAAGTTGTTAAATATTACTTTAGTAGTTTATCGTACCACATCAAAAAAATCAATAACTTGAAGTATTTAAAAGAATAATAGTTGCTTTATTTTATAGTAATTTATGTCCCCTAATATTAAAAGTAATCAAAAAGTTGTTTAGAAAAAATACAATACAAGTTTATTAACCTCCTCGTTTAATTCAAAATTTAATCTTGTAGGTGGAAAAGGATGCAAATGAAAACGGGGAGTGCCTTTACAGTTACCATCTTGGTCGAATGGCTCGTTTAGAAACTCGGCACCTAGAACATGTTCCACAAGGTAGCTCATTATAGGAGCATCTGCCCAAGAGTGTTCAGCGTTTACACCAAATCTTCCGTTTCCATATATTACCACATTGAATGATTTGTCGAACCACCTATATTTTTCAAAAGACACATTTGACAAAAAATTTTTGCTATACCAAAAACTGCAAATTAACTTTCTTCGCAGACCTAAACTATTTATTTTCTTTGTTTATATTCATAAGAAAAGATACGTATTATGAGTATTTACTTAAAAACAGGCGTACTTCCATAAACAAAAATCATTTTAGAAACAGTTTAATTATTGATCTAATTAAGACTTAATTTCTTTATTTAACATGGACTTTATAATTTTAGTACATTTAAAACTACTAAAATACCTAAAATATTCTAACAATTTTTTTTTCTGAAAAAATAACTTTAGTTTGTGGTCTAAAAATGGTGCAAAACTACATCAATCAAGTGAATTAATGAGATTTTTATTCAATCCTATGATGTTTATTTTCATTAAATCAATATTCACAAGTGTTTATAAGACTAAGTAAATTAGTTTTAAAACTTTTTAAAAAAACAGAGCCATTTTAATTTATTAGAAAATTAGTAAAAAAAGAACACTTCATAAATTCTTATTCAAATATTTACAGGGTTGCCACTCTTTGAGTCAAAAAATATTCCCGAGTGACCAGAAATTTCACTGAGTAATTTAAACTTCCCTGATTTTTTTCAAATCCATAACTTTTTTTACTTCTGGCGCAAATTACTAATAACTCATGCTCATTTTTTTTCTTTAATAATAAAAAGAAGGTTGTATGTGTATGTTTCTGTATTAGATGCTTACTAAATTTATCAAAAAAAGTTTTCAAAAATTCAATGTTGAAAGGTCAAATCAATTGAGATTAAAAAACAAAATTTTTGTACAAGTTTGTGTAAACTTTTTTCAATTTATCGGCAGTACTTAAACTATTATAAATGTAAATAAGTAAAATATTGGCAGTGTAATTTTTGTTCTTCATGCATTGTACTACAAGATCTAACTGAGTTTTTTGCAAAACTTTATTAAAGCACTCATAAAATGATATTGAATAAAAAGATGAGCAAAAAACCGTTTTTTTTAAACATCTTAAAAAAAGGGGCTATGCCAAAGTTTGTTACGTATGAATACTTGTTTCTATACATACAAAACTTTTTGGTGATTTCACTGTCAGGAAACATGGTAGTGAATAAAATGTTATTATTTTCAGAAGAGTTTCTGACCAGTCTTCTTTAGTACACTTCAGAGCCTAATAAATTTCAGCAGCTATCGAAGAAACTGTAGCTGATAAACTTGTTGAACTATTAGCCCCACCATAGTGTAAAGTGATTGCATTATTTTTGCTTTTAGAGTCTTTCAAAAATATTTTCTGATACACTGTGAAACTTCAATGCTCTGATACCCATGTTTGATAATGCAATTGCTGTATTATTACCACATGACTTACATTTAAATTTTTCTTTATTACATCCTCACCATTATTACACCAATTCTTAAAATCTCCATGGTGTTTTTTACTCATATTTTAGAAATTTCTAAAACTGAAAACTGTAAAATATATTAAAATATTCACACTAAAAAATTTATTACCATTACAGCTACTTTTGTAATTAATCACAAATAAAAATTTAACCTCTAATGTAAAAGTAAGACAACACTAATCTAAACTCATTTTTGATTTTTTTTACTGAAAACAAGTAGTTGTAACCAATAACAAATAATTTTATTTAAAAATAAGGACTTATAGTACAAAATAGTTTTATTAAACTACATAAGTAACTAAAAATATAAAGTTTATTAGAACTTTTCAATGCATAGTTAACCATAACTTTTCATATCTCTAAACTGCTTGTTTTTGCTTAACTTTAGTCATAATAAATTTAAATTTATAACTTAAAAAAAACTGCAATGTTAATTCTAAGAATATTAAAGAACTAGCCGCAAGGCTAAAAAAATTCTAAATAAGCACTTAAATAATTTTACAAAATATTTTTTTGAACAAAATATTGATACTGGATT
Organism: Thalia democratica; assembly: GCF_965202585.1. Taxonomy (NCBI): domain Eukaryota; kingdom Metazoa; phylum Chordata; class Thaliacea; order Salpida; family Salpidae; genus Thalia; species Thalia democratica. The sequence continues at coordinate 50,541,409 of NC_139169.1, read as the reverse complement.
AACTAAACCTCATTCTAGATCTATAAAAAACTTCCCTGAAATTTTTAGAAAAAATCAAAACTGCCTTGAGTTTCCCTGAATTAAAAAAAAAATCCCTAAGTTTTCCTGATATTTTCTATAATCTGAAAATTAATTGAGTTTCCCTGAGTGTGTGGCAACCCTGTATTTAAAATAAAATCTTTGAAATTTTCGATTTTCTGTATAGATGCCGTAATTTAACAATAAAAAGTAACTGACCATAATAATACAGAAATGAAACTACTATACAGTAGTTTATTTAAAAACAACAAAATAAAAGGTTTTAAAAATCTCTTAATAATCATCATGTATCACAGCAAAACAGTTTAGCCCATAACTCTCTAAGTCTTTAGTTTATAGGTCTGCTTTTACAGTAAATTTTATATATTTTATAAGTTTCAATACTAATGAACATTAAATATTGGCATGAACTCTATGTATTGTATACTTCTGAAAACATTATTTACAAACAACAGCTTATTACTCAAAAATTCGGTCATCATATTTTTAAGTAATAGAAAAAGACTAAACAGTAGAATTATCTAAATTAGTTATTACTTACTACTAGTGATTACTGTTAGTTAATACCACAATACTTTTTCCAAATTTGCAGCAACCTAATCATTATTGATTTATTTTGTACCGACTTTACTTTTTGTTTGTTTACTCCAGGCATTATGGAGGTAGCGGGTAGGAATTTGGAGGTCGCAGGCCAAATTTCAAAAATAAAAATATTCGCAGGACGCAGCCGTAGTTTCAGTTTGTAATCTTTTATATCACACCCAAAATATCTAGTGTAAACTTAGAATTTACCCTATACTTTATTACAGACCTTTTTTGTTCATCACTATAACCCTAACAGTATCTAATATAATTAAAAAAAATCTTTTGAGGGCCACATCCAGTTTAAACAAAAACATGCTCGCGAGGCTTACGATTACCCTTTAATGGGCACATGTGACCCACGAGCTGCAGTTTGCCGTCCCTGGTTTAATCTATACGAGAAGTTAAAAACAAACTAAAAACACTACAAATATTATTTTTAATAAATAAATAATTTAACATAGTTTGTTCAAATTAAAATTAGTCTTCAGAAGTTAGACGTTTTGCTCCTATAATATAACGTGAACAAAATTTTATGACTCAATGATAGAACTTAAAAATATCAAATATCATGACAAATTTTTTTAAGATGATAGATTCAACCTTTTTTCAATCAACAGCATTGTCATAGGCTTTTTGATTGTTTTTTGAGGTTTTCTGAATTTCTTCCGTTATTTTGAAAGTACAAGTTTTTTGCCAACTTTTAGTATCGGATAAAATTTAAGGTATACAGCTGTCTTAAATATATAGATACATTGAAAAGATATTGTAATGCTACTTTAAATGTTTTTTAGAATAAAAACAGTCTAAATTAAACAAAAAAGTATTGTAAATGATAGATTTTTTGTATGTTTTGATTAGATACAAATCTAAATTTTATTATCTTACATGGATTTTTTTTTAATGACTTTAATAGCTAATAAAACTTTGCTCAATTTAAAATTAAAGAGCTTTGTTTATTAAAAATTCTTAAAGAGCAAGTTTATTGTAACTGATAATCACTGGTATTGTTACCACTGTGAAACCGTAGTTTCGCAAAAAAACTTTAATCACAAGTAAATCGTTTATATTACATGTAAACATTATTTAAAATTTAAAGTTTTTAGTGATTTTTGTTTAAAATTCAAGGTTTATCCGAAATTCTATGTTTAATGGCAACCTTGAATAAGAATAACTAGTTTAAAATTTACAAAATCTCTAAATCAGTTCAAGTAACAGCATAGTAATATTAATAATAAAAACCCATACATGCCGTTTTCAAGATTTACCGAATTAATTAGAAATACAAGATAAAAATCAACTAAGTAAAAAAAACCCTTAATAATAAAATTGTAGTATAAATAATAAAAGTTAATTTCAAAAATTATAGTATTAATAAAAAAAACCTGTCGTAACACTTCCCATGCAGTAAGCTTCTACCACAAGCAGACAGACTACTGGTATCCGTGTCACTTAGTTGGAACGACTCGTCATCTAGTACAACAATAAACGCTGACTTTTCAATTGCATGCAAGGATTTTTGGTTTACCCCGCTGTTAAAGAACTTTTCACGTGCCTTGTAAAAATAAATACTATTAGCATTTGGAAACTTATAAATTAAATTTGCTAACTTGTTGTTACTATTAACAGAAGAATTGTTCATCTACTATACTTTTCATTTTCAAATTTACAACTTACGCAACTTATTTATTTAAAAAGTAGAAACAAGATATTAAGTAAGAGTTAGATATAACTTTATAAAACTACTGTTGTAAAATGATAAACCTTAAATGAATAGTTAAAAGCATAGTCGTTAACAAGTAAATATGCTGTTTTAACTTACTTTAGCCCACGGAACACGATCACCAGCAGTCAATGCAGCAAGGTGAAGTTCACCTGGTTTAGGTTCAGAAGTATCTTGCATTATTCGTTTTATTGCACCCTCCAGCTCACATGGTTTTAGTAAGACTCCACTCTTATAACAAATCAGCTTAAAGTATCTTCCTTTGTGAATTACTATCACGTGTCTACAATCATCGAAATGCTCGATCGTGTCTGAAAAAATAAAGAATAGCTTAACTGAAAATATTTTGATTATTTAAATAAAGTGCTTTTAAACTATGAAGTAGGTTTTTTGAATTTAAGTAGAATGAAATATATTTCTTTTTTTACTCAAAGCTAATCAATAAATTTTAGATTTCTATGTTAAGAAAAAATTGTAAAAAGTAGTTTTTGTGTACATTTAATAAAATTTGTAATAAACGTTTTAAAAAACATATAAATTACCAACTTTCAATATAAACTAAACACTTTAGAAAATATAATCACTATAAATAAAATTGTAGCTCATATGCGACTCTAATTTTATTGAATGGAAAAAAAAACGAATTATATAACAGAAATATGTAAAAAAAAGCGCATTTTATTGACGGATATAATTTATTGTTAAAATAAAAAATAAGTCTGTACGTAAAAAAAGAGAGATGTTTTTTGCTTTCTATATAAAACAGACAACATTTTGAAAGCAGTGGCATTCGGCAGTCAGGTGGTGCGTTGTGAGCTTAACAATTAAAAAAACTTTGAAACGGTTATATATAAGATGTACTTAAATTTTAAGTATGTGCTTATCAGTTTATTGAAATGTATATTTGTGTTCCGGGTGCACCTGTTGCCCCTAAAAAATGAAAATCTTGTAGTAGAGCTTAGTGCAATTTTTTTTATGTGGCAAACCACATAAAAAAAGTAACACAAAAAAATTATCTTCCTAGCTGTTAGCTAATTAGTTCTAGTAACATTTGAAAACTTTGTTTCATGTTATCTTCGGAAAGAGAGTCAATTCTTTTTTTACTAAATTGTTTTTGTTTAATTTTGCTATTAAAATAACTTTTAGAATACATTATTACTTATCTAAAAAATATTTTTAAACAATTATTCATAGATTTGACTCTAGACATAGATAGTGTTCAATGTTCATAAAATACATTTAACACAAGTATTAGTTGAGAGTTAAAGTTTTTTATTAAAAACGAAGGTAAAAGAAATCACAGTAGTTTGCTTCTTGAACTATTCTTTATTTTGAGGTTTAGTACGTTCTACCTATCCTATGCAAAAAACAACAAAACGTTTCAGTTTCTTTAAACAATAGGTATCAAAAATGTTTTTTAATGAGCTCTGTTTTGATAGCAAAACTATTGTAAGATCGTGTATAACTTTGCTCATCCATCTAGCTCTCGGACTTTGAGGAGTGAAACCTTGCGAGAGTTGAATTCCAATGTAAATTAAGACTAATTTGACAAGCTTTATATAATCATCACGCAGGCAAAAAAAATAAAATTATAATATTTTTGACAAATTTTAAAAGTAACTTCTAAATAAACAAAATCTACATCAATATTTTTTTAAATATTTCATTATGAGTTAATATGTTCTGTGTTAATTTTAAAACACTTTATTTTAATATTCAAATATTGATAAATACATTCTTATTTTAACTAGTATAAGTAAATATGAAAATTGACAAAAGCAACCATCAATTTACAATACCATTAGATTTATTAAGCAAAACTTACAATCACGTCACAATATGATAATTGATTTTTTAGATTAAAGCAGTGCAATTTATTATAGTGTAATAGTTACAAGAGTTTTGCTTGTTTACAAATTTTACAGCCAAATAATTGTAAGTATGTTTATTTGTTTTAACTTAACCATAGCATGAATTTACCGGTTAATTTTATGATCTTGCTAAATTAATAGTTTTAAACTATAAGTTGTATTTTGTTTGTTTTTTACACATAACTGCTAGTTTTATTTTCAGCTTAGCCTAATGTCTTCTTTCATGTTTATATATAAAATTTACATATTATATTATTCAACTGAGCATCTCGTTTGAATCATTTCACACGAGTGAAACATTATTTTGACAATAAATTTATAAATTTGAAGTGACATTATTCTCCTTATTTTTAGGTCGATAACTTTTATAGTAATCTCTAAAGTAAAAACTACTCGATTCTTTTGATTTACTGATTGGTTGCTATAGGATATAGGTTTTTTTTTTATTCAAAATTTTGCTGAGACTTAAAGTAATTGTTAATAGTGAATTTCAAGTCTTTTTTTACTAGTAAAATGGCAAGTAGTAATTCCAATTTTCTATTACTCGTTTCAAGTTTAAGTATAAAATTGTATTAAAATCTTTCCTATATAAGAACATTAAGATTATTAAACTTACCTCGTAGTCGCTCCTTAAAGAAATTGCTGCGTTTTCTATCTTTGCAACTTTTTTGATACTAAAAATTATTTGTCGTTTAATAAGCACCACCGTCTGCTTTTGAAAAAATGTAGGTTATTTTTTAAACGATAATGGACAATAGACGATATGAAGATTTTGTGTTTCGATTCAAATAAGACGTCACGATCAAGAAAATCAAGTATGCGTCTTTTTTTTCAACGCCAATCAATGCGGTCGTTTGCTTATTAAACAAAACCAGCGCGAAGACAGGAAGGCGGAAGACAAGAAGCAGAAAGTACTGTTTTCTAAAAAAATATAACTATTTTCCATTCCAATGAAGATTACCAGTTCGTAGGAAATCGTTCCTGCGCCTACCAAACCACCAGAAAAGAAGCAGCTGGAAGAGAGGATGCCGGAAGAAAACAAGCCCGAGGAGATTTATCAAGAAAAATTGAATGAATCTAACATTTACTCTAATTTTATGTTAAATGTTATCTTAATTGTTGAATGTTATGTAATTTTTGATATAATAACTAATACAGTTTCTGACTTTTTTGATCCGCGCTTTTAACGATTTTAATAGTTTTAAACCAGGCTTTTTTCATTAATTTGAAAAATTAAAGTAAAATAGTGAAATGAATTCAACACTTCATTTTATAAATGTAAAGAATGTGATAAATATAGATTTTTTTCTTAAAATAAATAACATTAAATTATCACTTTGTAATATGGTAAACAAAAATTAAAAGAATAAATTAACTTATTTATTAAAAAAGATGATTAAAAATTAAATAAAAGAATTTTAAATGCTGATATAACAACACTTTACTTATAATTTTTTGCAGTAAAAAGGTGGCAAGTTGAGTGTCTTAATATGCTTTTGAATTCGGTTTGTATAAACAAAATTTTGAACTTAAATACAATATTTTTGGTTTAGTTTTTAAATACTTATTATTTTTCAAATCCTCCATTGTTGTTCATTTGTGTTCAATCGTTTTGTTATAATTTATAGTATTAGTTTAGTGCTTCGTAGTATGCGTTTATTCTTTGTGTCTTCTAACTTGTAAATAAAATACAATTTAATCTGCTTTTTATACTAATTTATGTGTTTCTATACCCTTTCTATCCCCTAGTTCCAATAAGCAACACCTATATTGCGAAAAAAAATTAATTTTTAATTTAAATACTAAGTTTTTTTTCAATAAAATATTAAATTTTACCTTTTTCGACGCCCGGAATTCGACAAGTGTTGAAAACTCTTTCGTACTGAGCACTGCATAAGGGAATCATTCCTTGCATTATTATCTATAGGCAAAACTACAACTAAGTCAATTGCATATTTAAAACAAATATTTTTTTTAGTTTTGATTATTTTAAAAACAATTGTTTAAATTAGTAGAAGTAAAAAGTTTTAAAAGTAATGCAAAAATTTTATAAACATCTTACAACTAGACTAACTGAAATTATATCAATATAATTTTGGCAACAGGGATAAACCCTTGACTTAAATTTAATAATTTTAAAACTATAGTCTTATACACTTGTATTAAAACACTAACAGGTTTGATTTGTTCTTTGTCTAATTTACTCCTGAATCTGAACAAATAATGAATTACTGAAGCTGCCCTAGAAGCCTGGCTGGTGGTGGGAACATAGTAAAGTAAATCCATTCCATAGTAGTTGCTATTAACCATAATAGGCGATCTTCCAGCTAAGTAAACGTATTCTTCCCACCTAATTATATCAATACTTTACAAAAGAAATACTTATGGAAAATAATAAAATTTATCTTATTAGGGTATTAAAAATAATCTTCATGTTGCTGGAAAAATAAATATGAAACTACTTGTTGCAAAAATTGTTAAAATTTATAGTGAACATGGTAAGTTTTTTAGTACTTTTTAGTAGAAAAAAACAAATATAGTTCTATCAAAACAAAAGTTCAAGAAAACTAATTCTTGCTTAAATAAAAATAGTTTTGATAAAGAAAATTTAAAAATGATATAACCAGACTTTTGGAATCGTTAACTTTTGGTTCAGAAGTAGAAGAGCTTATAACTTAAAAACGAATTTATATAAATGCAAAACTATACAACAAAAATCCATACATAAGTAAGATGTCTAAGAGACCTTTTAAGATTTCGCCAAATAATACAATAGTAATGTACAAAATTGCGTGTTAGTCAATACATTTCAAACAACAAAAGGTTTTTTGATGCTTTATTTAAAATAGTATAACCAACCAATCAGTAACATAGTTAGAAGCCCACCAGCTCTTCAGTTTCAAATACCACTGGAGATTTGGACCAACTGAAGTTCGGAACTCTTCGGCTAGCTTGTTCATTTCCTCATAGTTCTCATCGTCAAGCAGAGGACGAACACTCAACATGTATCTAGACATCAAAACAGCTAACTAGATTATAGTTGATGTGGGTATCATTAAGCGTGATTTCATGTTGTATATAATAGTTTATCTTCAACTTCTTACAAAAAAAAAACAAATCGAAGTTTGTAACTATAAGGCACTATCAATAATCAGAATTCAGAACCAGTGCTGTTTAGTTATTATGACTTATCAATCAAGTACATTCTTAAAAAGACAAGATTAACTATATAACTGTAACTATAAGTGATCCTTTGTCATTAAGTTAATACATATGACTTAAAGTATATTATTATTCAGGGTAGGTGTCAGGAACACACTGCAGTGCATCTATTTTGCACGTAGCGACACTTTTGCACCAACCAAAATTATTTTAGTCAAAAACTCAAAACTTTAAATTAGTTATTAGATTTTTTTTTTTGAAAAACAATATTAAAAAAACATTAATTATAACAATTTAAGCTCGTGCAAAAGTGACCCTCTGTGCATTTAGGCCCGTTCTCTATTATTCAATATTTGACAAAATCTAAACTTATTCATAATTTTTTACTTTTTAAAACTCAACAAGATCATCTAAGTAATCGTTTTTAACAATTTTAGAATCAATCTGACAAAAAATAAGTATCAAACTATTTATTAAATTAGTATTTTCAAATAGAACTTTTCATAAAAACTAAGTTAATAAATAAAGGTTACAAAAATTAATTTGTTAGTAATAAAAATTTCTTAGTCGCAATGAAACATGTGAGATAGAAAGGAACGTTTTTTGTAAAAACCTAAAAGCTCTTGTAAATTGTATTAAATGGCTGTTATAAGTAAATTCAAATCATTGTATTTATAGTCACAAATTTAAAAACCGAATGTAAAACTAACTTTATTACCAACACCTATTGAATTAAATATATATATAAACCTCTTGACAGTATCATTGATAGAAGGAACAGGAAGCCTTGGCAAAGAAGCCTGATAGCTGTACAGTTGAGGATTTCTTCCTCCAAAGACTTTTACTCCTAACTATATTTAAATTTTACTTAAAACTAAATAAACCATTAAAACTTTAAGAATGTATAAAATTCAATTACTAGAAATTTATTAAAAAAAAATTAAATTAAATTAAAAAATACTTACGCTCCATAACTTAGTGACAAGAGATACTTTACCTCTCTGATCATACATCCATCCCTGGTAGCACAACAGCACCTTCAGTGTGTGTCTCACTACGATCACAAAAATTAGCCACAATGTAAGACAAGCCAACATATTTGATGTTACAGTAGCAATAATTGAATTTCTAAAGAAATAATTTTAACTGTTTTTAAATAAAAATATTAAGGCTATATTGAATTAAATTATCGAAAAATTTTTTTTTAACTAACTTTTTAAAATTAGTAAGTCTTAGTATTACAGATAACTAACATTGTTATGTGCAGTTTAATATTTTATTCTACTTGAAAAGGTCGCAATTTTTCTGTCACTGAAACCGGGTCTTAATTAAAATATTTAATTTGCACACCTCTATTTTAATAAGCTCTTTACATTCCAGTAAATTGAGCAATCTTTTTTAGTAGACAAATAACTATATAAAATTAGTATGTCTATTTTATGTAGAATTTTTAATTTTTTTAATCAAAAGACTTAATAACTTATTAAAACATACAAAAACTAAAGTATATATAAAAAAATATTACGTAGGTATTATTTATCTATCTATGTAATTAAGAGTTAACTTCACAAAACCTATAACTGTCATATTATCTTTTAGCTAAAAATAAGCTAACTTACATATAATAAATTCAATACTTATACTACTTTGAAGTGGTAAAACAATTTAATTGATTTCAAATAAGATAAGTTTAATTTTTATATTTTAAATTAAAATTTAGCAGAAAAAGGCAATAAAAACGAAATTAAACGAAATAGAAGAGAGGAATATAAGTATGTTTTTATAATTTTGGACACCTCACTTTAACAAATATAAATAAAGGATTAAATATATACTAACTGTTTAAAAAGAATCTTTTCATAGTAGCTACTTGTTCCATAGGTTAGGTCATACCCATAAATAAATTCTGAAAGCATAGCTATTAATGTTAAGCCAGTTAAACTTGAAAACTTTGCTGGGTACACACCAGTGCTAAAACGATTCTGTGTAAAATTAAAAGTATGTTTATAAGTTATGTAAAATATTAGTGCTATTTTATATTTTTTACAACTATAGGTATAAATTTAGGTTACATGACAATTAAAATTACAACAACTAAAATCAAATTAGTTTAAACTTAAGGTTTTACATGGGCCGTATCTCAATAAAAAATAAAATGGGCCGAATTATTTCATATTATTTCACAAAAATTATTGAATAAAACTGTGATTGAAAATAATTTTTGTCAAATAGTTTTCTTAATTAAAATCAAAGCCCGAATGGAGGGGTAAACCACAAATCTTCAAATCTACTCTTATATTTTAGAAAACCTAGCTACCAGTTGATTTCAATTTTTTTTTGTACAATTACGTTTATCGTTTGGTTACGGACTCTCGTTTATGTACACATTTTAGAACTTTCAAAAAAAATATTAAACATTTTTTGTGTGTATTGAGTTAGTAATATATTTAACTTTTTATATCTCATTTTAAATGCTAATAATAGGAGGAGATGAACTTTAAAAAAAGGGTTTTTTGCATATTTAGCTTGTGCCTTTCATAAAAATTTATAGAACTCTATGGCTTTGCTCTTTATTTTTCAAGTGTCTATGCACCTCTTTATAAATTTAAATCAAAAAAAGGTACATTTTTTCAATTTATTCAAAATATTAATGGCATAAAGTTTCGTTTCAACAATAAATCTCTTATTTTGGGCTAATTTGTTCCCTGCCCAGCTAAAAATAATATTGTCTTGAATGGTGTTAGAAAAAGATCTTTTTTTATAATACCAAACAATACAAACTTAATCTTAGGTGGGCAAGGAACATAGTAGAAAAAACATTATTTTGTCTACACATAAACAATTTTTATTAAATTATTTTTGCATATATGTAAATTGAGTGAAAACAATTTTTGTAAACAAAAATTTGTGGGAAAGTCCACAACTGTATTTAATCAAATCTATTGTAAGAAAACAGCCTATAAAGTAGGAATATTATTTACATCTCGTTTAGTTACGCACTTTTGTTTTTGACACAATGTGACTGCAGGGTTGCAAAATGTTTTTGGCAAATTTTCTCCAGGTTTTCAAAATTTCTTCCAGGTTTATAAAACTACAAGTTTTAGGGTCTATTTCAAGTTTAAAACTAAGTTTAAGGTAAAAAAACTATTTAAAATAGTATATCAATATTGAAAAGATATCTTAAATCTACTTTAAATGTGTTTTTTAATGAAAAAACTTTGATGACAAAAAAATTATTTATACAGAAGATTTTTTGCATCAAGTCTAAATTCTACTACTTAACATGTAAAAGTTGTTTAAAATTCCAGGTTTTTCAGTGATTTTTGTTCAAGACTTCAAGTTTTTTTGTGATTTTTGTTCAGAATTCCAGATTTTTTTCAAATTTTTCAGATTTCAGGTTTTTTTAGCTTAAATTGTCAAATTCCAGGTTTTTTGACATAATAATAAATGGAATAAATTATTAAAATAATTTTCAACTATTATAAGATTTGTTTGATAAAAATCAACTTTTTTAACGGTTATAAGCTTTTATTTTCATTAAAATAATTACTACATTCCTACAAAATGTTCAAAATATTTTAAGAAAATTTTGCTGAAAACTCCAGATAAGTTTTTTTTTAATGTAGTAAGATTTAATGTTTGCAAAAACCTATCTAGTTGAACAAGAATCACAGTTTGATAATCTGTTCTGTGGTGAAATTTTACAAGTGTCTGAATTTGTAATAAATATTTAATTTATACCTAAAACTTCCAATGGAATCTTCAATTAAAACTATCTTTTCATACACTTGTACCTCTTATAAAACTAGCTATAAAGTTTATTAAGAGAATATATATTTAATGGAAACAGGTCTAAATTGCACGAGTGCACAAAGGCAAATTTGCAGGAGGGCAAAAAATTGCATGAAGGAACAAAATTGCACAAAGACAATCTTGCACCAAGGGTCAATTTTGCTCGAGTTACATTTATGTACAAAATTGACTATATCACAAAAAAGTTGGTTGAAAAATTTATAGTTTTTGAAACTGAACTTTCATGTAAGAACCAATATTAGTTTTTTTATAAAAATTCCTTACCTCTCAACTATACTTTTAGAGTTAATTACAAAGAACGAATACAGAAAAGCTTAAAATTTAGATTAAGATATTTAAGTTGTTAGAAAAAGTTAATTAAGCAGTAGGTTTAAAGTTATTAGTCAGTAGGTTTAAAGTAGAATATTAATTTTAGTGATAGACAAATCTTGAGTAAAATTATAACCTAAACCAAGTCCATATAGGGTAAGGCAATTTTCTTTCAAATTGATTTTATTGTGAAGATTTTTATCTTAGGAAGAACTTGTTTTTTACTGTTACTTAAATTTTAAACTATTTTTTGAGATTTAAGGGCTTAAATTTGAGAGTTCAATAAGTATCTTATAGAATAACTAAAGTAAAAAGCTGAAGGACAATTTCAAAAACAATATACTTAATCTTATAGTTCACAATCAATTGTTTTTAGTTAGTCTAATTCAAATTTAATGATAAAAATTCAACTGTAGAAATCGTTTTACCTTTGAGTAGAAATAAATCTAAAAAAAAAAAACAGTAAACTTATACTTAGGTTTTTTTTTATGTTTCTTTTGCTGTTTGTATTCTAATGGTTAATAAAAATGTTTATTTCCTATAAAACGTATTTTATATTATATTATTTGAGTTGTCAGAAAAGGGTAATTGTTAATTTTTGTATTAAAAAAAAATTTTGAACCCTCTTATGCTTTTAAACTTAAAAAACTATCTGATTGACTTAGCAGTGGGCAACCTTTCTTCTTTGGAGGAAGGAAAAGTTTATAAAATTACATTTAAAAATTACTATTTATTAAAAGTATTAAAAACAAATAGTATTTATTAAAAATACTATTTAAAATTACATATAAAAAACTATAAAAATCTTTAAAAGCAAAATTTATTTTGCTCTATGATTTCAGGTAATGTAATTTTAATTTAGAAAACAACAAAAATTGTAATGAAATGATCATTTAATAAACATTGATGTGTATTGAAAAGCAAACAATATTGCATATTTCAAATTCTTTTTAACAAAACTGCTTAGTTTTATTTGTTTTACAGAAGTAGTTTCAAGCTAAAAAATATGTAACCATCTAAAACTTCTACTTGATGGGCAAAACATTGCCCACCCTTAAATTAAAAATTTGACTAAAAATAAGTCAGACTAAACTAGTTTAATTGAAGTAGTAAAATAACAAAAATACCACTTAACATTCTTTTTCTAATAATGTACTGTACATAAAATATTTTGAATTAACATAGTTTAGTGTCTACATTTTTAGTTAAACCCTAAACATTTATATTAAAACGTAATTAGCCAACTCACGTTTTATTAAAAACCAAGTATGGCTATATAGAATTTTTTATTTAGTTTACTTGAGTTTTTATCTCGTGCAATATTTATCTGTAAAAACTTAAAGTCTTCTACTATTTACTACAACAAATTACTAACAAAAAATCTGGTTATGCGCTTTCTCCATGACCGTACTCCAGAAAAGAAGACAGCATTAATTGCTTCCTGAGAAACCTATAAAAATAAAATTATAACTTAGATTTAAGACTTAAGTTTAACAAACTTATTATTCTCATCACATTTGGCAATATGCAACTGGAAATAAGAAAAAAAGGTCATCTTTGAACTAATCTTCAAGATTAATATATCAGAAAGCCGAAGTTCTAATTTTTTTGGAGCTTCAAACGAAATTTCAAAAGTTCATCTACAACTTACAACTGAAGTTATGAAAATTGTTGCAAGGTCATTTTCAAAGGTTTTTCCAAGTGTTCTACCTGATCCAAACGCTAGATCTGGCCATTACTTGCAAAAATCTGCATCTTACCAGAATTTTATTTGAAAAAAAGCTGATCTGGAACTTTAATCTAAATTTACCTTCAACCACATCCAAATAGAACCATTTTAAATCAAGATCCAGCCAAAACTGGATACAAAAATTTTTTCAAATAAAATTTCAGTTAGATCCTTAACTTGGCCAAGTTGTGGCCAGATCCAACCTGATCTATAAACACTAGTTTTTGCTTAAATAATATTTAGATAATCTAAAAAATAAAATTCCACTCTGAAAAAATAAAAAATAATGGATTCCTCTAAACAAAAATATTTTTCCTTTTTACATAGTTTTCAAAAAATTTATCAAAGTTTTACTTACAAAATCTAAACTAGTATTTTAATTAAAATTGTAATACTTCATACAAATAAAAAATAATTTCTATGTATTTTTTACACCTTTTTGGTCCTTAAACTGGTAATCATTTAAAGTTTGTGATAAAACAACAAATGCAGACTCTATAAATGTATGAATAAATGAGAACTTTTTATATTCTTTGTATATGTTAATAATATTAAAAGCTGATAGACCACATATGATGTTTCTTTTATATAAAAACAGATTTTTTTCTAAAATTTCAGGTATAACGTTTTATATAATAAGAGTGTACTTTTTGGTTAAGAAGCTTAATATTTCTTCACACTTAATAAACATCAAAAATTTCTTATAAAATAAAAATCAAAAATGTAGTTTAACATGTCTTTTTTTTTAGTTTTAAAATAATAAACAATAAACTTCACCACATGACCAACAACAGCAGCAGCATCCAAGGCAACCTACGGCCTGTTTCATCCTTATAAAGACTCATCAGGCAGGTATAGTTGCGAGAAACTGCTGTTGAGGTCTAACCAAGTGGGCTAAAGTACATAGTATCAAAGTGACCTTTTGGGGTAAAGTTTTAGTTTAAAAAGTTTTTTAAATTGCACTTAGCAAAATCATTTAAGAAAGCTACTATTTTAAGGTTGTTTATTTCTGTTTTTAGAGAAATAATTTATTTAGTTTGAAAAAATCAATAGATATAATCTTAGTTTAGACTGTTATTTAATGTGTTGGAAAATTTACAATTATTCATATTTAAAAAAAACAATTTTTTCAGTAGCTCTTAAACTTTCATAGCTCTGTTGTTTTGCGTTTACTTGTTAACATATAGAAACATATGTTGATTTAATAAAGAAAGAGTATTGTGAAATTTAATTTTTATTTTTCAAAATAAAATTATTTTAAACTCTACAGTAACCTCTATTTACGCACATTGTGTCCACAGAAAAAATGCGTAAAGATACGGGAGATCGGAAAGATACGAGAGGTACCAAATATACTTACTATAATGGCTGTTTTTTGATATTGCTTCTAATTAAAAGCAAACTGGGGGCTTTCCCACTTTTAACAATTTGTTTACTTTACTAATAAATATGAAAACAAAAGATAAAACTATACATATATTAAAAGAAAGATTTAAATTTATATAAAACAATAATACTTGTAGAAAATTTTTACTTATTTTAATAATAAGTAGATTTTATCTTTATTTATATGTGACTTATTTGTTTACAACTAAGAAATGGTGTAGTGATATATTAAAATTTGTTTCTATATCCTTTTACAAAAATATGCATTTGGTGCTGTAATGGGATTTCTTCTTTTGAACAAAAGTATAAGAATTTATCTGTCATTATTAACAAAATTTCTGATATACTGAAGTATAACTTAATGTTTATCAACTATTCAAGGAACATAAGTTTACAAAGTCTAAAGAAATATAGAAAAAGTCTAAAGAAATAGAGAAGTATTTTAGCAATTAAAAACATTTTTTAAATTTGAAATATACCATAAACCTATTTTGTGCAGTATTGAAAAAAGTTAAAATTTTTAATTTTTTGAATTTTTAGAATTCTAAAATGCGTAACTAAACGAGAGTGCATAAGGTCACGAGTGCGTAAAGATGCGAGAGGTTACTGTAATTACATTTTAACAACCCATTGTAGTAGGGTATCAACTTGTTTTAGAATATATAAAAGAAGACAACCTTTGAAGTATTCTATACCTTAAATATTATATGAATGTAACAACAAAGAAATAAAGAAAATCAACATACAATTTGATTCAAGTTCAACTTTGTCATCAACAACAAAACTAAAAAAAAATTTAAAATATTTATAAAATACATCAAAATGACTTTTATTTGAATGTAAAAAACTTGATGTTAGAGTTTAAATTTTAGTTAAAAAATGTTTAAGTGCTTTAAGAAAAGTTTTTAGTACTTCGAAATAATTTTTAATATAAAAAATATCATAAATAAATCACAGTGGGCCAGTAACTTGACATAGGGCTTGACATAGGGAAAAACAATATCCAGAAAGCTAAGATTCTTAACTCAGTTAGAGCTTCAAACAAAATTTTCGTTTACAACATAAGATATCCCAGTTAGCAAGGCAATTCGAAGGGATTTTGCACAGATCAAAATGTTATTGTTTTATTAATAAAAACCAAACCTGTAAACCTAAATGAAACTACTTTTTGCAATAAGTACACATCTTATTTATTGTTTATATTGTTAAAAAGTGTTGTAAAGTTTGTTTAATAATTTTAATTAGTAGTTTTATAAAAAGTTTCTGTTTCAATGAAGAAAAAAAAATGCTAATCTAGTAAAGCTTGGAAATTAAGATAGTTTTTGGACAATTCTGCTATATATTATATATATAAAGAATTAAGTTATTTAACTTAATAATTTAATTTTTTTCACACTGAGCCCACCGTGTGAAACTCAAGTCCTTTGAATTTTACATCTTTAAATAAACCTTTTTATAGAATTAAGTATTATATATTATTATATATATATTAAGGTGATTATTCAAACTTGAACACCTTCTTCAGAGCCTACTTGAAGGGCTTTTAAATAATTTATTGGAAAAATACAATTTTAAAAATACTAGTAAATACGTTTCTTAAAGCTAAAAGCTTTAATCATTAGCTAGTTACATATATCTATATTTATTTATTTATCTAATTATATAAAAACAATAGTTTAGACAGCTGTTTTGTACACGAAATATAAAACTTCATGTACTCCTCAGTAAGCTACAGTTTATTACAATAGTAATCAGAAATTTAGATTTTGAAATTTTTTATAATAATTATGACGTAGTAATGATACAGTTAGCTTAATTTGAAAAATACACTGTAGTTGTTAATTTATACATTTTGGAAAGTTTTGAAAAGGTTATTTTAGAAAAATGCTTAAAACTATTAGAAATATATTTTTAACTGTTAGAAAAATGTTTAAAACTACTCGTGTTTGCGGCTTAAATTTTACTCTGTTTTCATTTTTAGTCGGTTTTAATTTTGCTAAAAAAATATTTTTGGTAAAGAATGCATATGTTTTGTCTTTTGCTTTTCCTGTTTAGTGTTATGTTGTTATCTGATTTATCAAGTACTATTTTTTATATGTTACAGAGTTAGCAGCCGAATTTAGTATTTAATTTTGTCCTGTTTAATATTTCGAATTTAATTTTGCAGTCTGTAGTGTTATCTTTTAAATTCCATATGTAGTTTTGTTGTGTGTTTTTTGTTAGTATTGTTGAATGATGATTTATGGTTTCTGTATCTTTGTTTGTAAGTGTTACCTGTGGATCCTAAATACTGGTTTGTTGTTTTATTTGATGTTTTTGTTGCTTTATATATAATATTTGACACTAGGCATTGGTTGTTTAAAGGGCAAGGTTCTTTACTGCAATTGCAAAATTTATCTTTTATGATGCTTTTATCGTCTATACTGTTTTTTTAGGTTTAATATTTTATTGTTGTGTGCTTTTACTTTACTTCTGAATTTACTTGTACAACTGTATCATATTTTAATTATGTTGCGGTTGAATATTTTATTGTATGGATGGTTTTTGTCAATTGATGTGGTTATCAGATTTAAGAATTGTTTACATTTAGACTAAATGGTGCGTTTGAAATATTATGTCTCTTTTTCTTTGTCTTTTATTTCTTTTTGGTAAAGTGGTCTTATTGTATTTTAAGGTGTCTTTATTATAGGCTGAATTTAATGCATTTTAGTGTTCACTTTTTACATTGTTAAAGGATTCTTTGTTGTTAGATAGTTTTATTAGTCTTCTGTTTATTGTTTCAGGTACTTGTTTTAGTGTTTGTGAGGGGTGATTGCAGTTGTAGTTGATGTAAAAAATTGGTGAGTTTGGTTTGTTGTGGGGTTGGTAACTTGAGTTTAATATATTGAAGGATACATCTAAAAAATTTATTTGGAAAAATGCGGATTCTGTTATTAACTTAAAGCCGTTTTGTTTAAATAATTTAATTAAATATTTAGCAGTGTTTTCAGCTGATCTCGGTGATTTGCTTCTTATTATCTCTAGTCCGTCATCTCTATAAAATCCAAATTCATTATCTATAAAATTCTCACTTTTTTTGATTAAATTTAGTAAAAATAACCCTTATTAAATAGCAGATTTCTGTTCCGTTAAATGATCCCATACTTTCCAAAATGAATAAATTAACAACTACTATGTATTTTTCAAATTCAGTTAACTGTACAATACACTGTATCATTACTACATCATAGTTATAATAAAAAAAATTGAAAATCTAAATTTATTTTTACTATTGTAATAAACTGTAGCTTACTGAGGAGTACATGAAGTTTTATATTTCATGTACAAAACAGCTGTCTAAACTATTGTTTTTATAATTAGATAAACATTTAGCTCCAATTCAATTTTTCAAGCACTATCGACGAGAACTTTTTATAAACTCTGTAATATATATATATTTATAAATATATATTCTTTTTTTCAAAGCTACATTTAGTAAATTTCAATTAAGCTGTAAAACTTTGGTGAGGTAATCCATAAAATATAGTTTCTAACTTTTTAGACATTTTTAGCCACTATATTCTTCAAAAATACGCTATTAAACTTGTTTTTAAACTTTTATTGCTTAATCTTATTAGAATAAGTTCATTTTTATAATCACAACTTTATAATAAGTATCTACTAAATATTTAAGTAGCCTTTAAAACCCAAAAAAAAACAACATGAGTTCAACTTGTTTTATTTTAAGTTAAATAAATAAAAAAAAGTATATATACACAAAAAACATTTTTAGAAGTTACTATATAAAGTAAGATAACTTATGTTTTAAAAATAATTTCTCACTAAGTTTGTAAGGCTAAATAGGAATAATTTTTTCCTACATAAAAAAAACTATCTAATGATACAAAATTTTACTCCATATATCAATTTCAGTACGATTCAGGCCAACTGTGTAAATATAACTTGAATCATAACAAATATTCTAAATTTAAAACTTACTTGAACATCAACTCCTTCTGGAGTTACTGCAAATGAAAAAGCAACAGCAGCATGTGCTTCTGCCATAATTGATACTATGTATGTTTAGATTTAGTGAAGAGTAGTGTACATTAAAATTTTTATTAAGTTCTTTTAGTCTATAAAATTTAAAATAGTTAGCATAAGACAAATTAAACTATTAAAACTATATTGAGGGCAATAGGAAAAGTTCAACATTTTTTTAATTAAGACTGACTTCTATTTGAAAGTTTAAAGTACATACTACAAAATTTTTTAAGAGAATCTAAAATAAAATCAATTAAAACTTGTGAATTACAACCAGTCTTGTAAAAAAAAATCAATACAACTAACTATATGGAATCAAAAATTTTCAAGGACTATTTTCTCAAAATTCTTAGAAAACTAAAACAAAAACTATTTCCTTCTTCATTTTTAAAGCAACATACTTCAATTTTTCAGGATATATTTCTTTCAATATTACAAACAACTTAAAGGAAGCAAATTTTTGAAAAAAAAAATTAACATAAAATAAAAAAACCTGTTTCCTACAAGTTTATTGAAAACTTGTTAAAGATTATTCTGAAAAAGTTATAAATTAATTGATCAAAAACTGAAGGAGGATATAGATAATTAGTGAAATAATCTAATTTAGCCTTTTTTAGTTTGTGCCTCTCATGAAGAACTTATTTAACCCTCTAGCTTTGATCGCTTATATCTCAAAAGTTACTTCAAATTTTGTTAAGCAGTAAAAAATAACTAGTAGCTTAATTAACTATGTAAACACAACACTAAACTTCAATAAAATTTTATTAAATATATATTGGAATGCTAAAATAAATAATAACTGTTCAAAATATAGATTTAATTGTTTGCTAACAAAAGATCAAAGTTAAACAAGTTCACTGGAATACAAATAAAAACAAATTATACAGTAATCTTCTTTTATTGTACCAACATATGTTTCTGTGTTAACAAATCAACTTACTTCAACTGGGTTCTGTAAAAAAAATAATTACTGTAATGTAAGAATAGAAGCATATAATGAAGTAGGTGCATACATGTTTTGTAGAAATTATTTTATTTTAATTTTAATGAAAACATGTAAACACCTACTTTATTCTATGCTTCTATTCGTACATTACAGTAATTATTTTTTTACAGAACCCAGTTGAAGTGTGTTGATTCGTTAACACACAGAAACATATGTTTGTACAATAGAGGAAAGTTACTGTATTATTTGTTTTTATTAATATAAATTTATTTATAACACTTTTTTCATTTTATATAACAGAGTTTCACTATAGAAGTGTTCTTGCCACAGATCATCAATACTAAAATGCATACAAAAAGTGCTTAATCAAATAGGCTAACTGTTCAACATGTTTTTAGACTTTATAAAGGATTTTTCTATAAATTTTTTACTTTGAAGGCTTTGGAAATTAAGGAATTTTGTAAATTTGAACTGACACAATATGACAATTTGCTATTTTGACCCTATAAAAACTGACTTAGCCTGTTATTTTTCCACTTATTCCAAAAAAACCTGACTTAGCCTGAACTTTAGCAACCCTAACAATAGATTTTAATGAAATGTTAGTTTTAATGTTTATTTATTTAATAATGTATAACTTGTAAGCAAAATAAAATAGAATTACTATATTTGTACAATGAAGAACATGTCATGGTGTTTACAGGATTGCATTTCTTTTGGGAAAAAAGGCCAGCCTGTTCAATTAAGCAAGCCTTGGTAGGCCTGAGTTAAAATAGAAAACAAAGAAAATAGAAAGAAAAGAGCCAAATTGTGCAAAAAATAATCAAGCTTAAAAATCTAAAAATACCAACATAGTGACTTGAAAAAAACTCAGTGCTTGAGAAAAAAAAATAGTTTAAAGTAACTGGTGTGTGATTTAGAAAATATATCTTAACTAGTCAGAGTTTTACAAAAAAAACAACTAAGCTTTAGTTTTTCTAAAATTTCAAATTAGATTGAATTATTCTGAGTAGCATAAGTGTGTGGCAACTATGTATTTATATAAGGAACTGTACCTTTACCCTTAACCCACCTTACCCAAAAATTTTAGGTAATTACCTAGCATGATGTCTCACCTATATTGAACTGAAATTTTATTTTATTTGATGTCTATTTTAACAATAATTTTAAGCTAAAAATGACATGTTATAAATGCATATTTAATAGATATAAAACTTATTTATCATAAAAAAATAAAACTTGAATATTCAATTGCTTTTATTTTACAATATAAATCAATTATATCAATATAATATTTTACATCAACTACAGTACTGTAAAATTAAATCAATTAAATGTTAAAGTTTTATTAGTTTAAAATTAAATAAATTTAATTCTATTTATGTATTAATAAAGCTTGTTTAAAAATAACTAAGACTTAACATATTAGGCTTTAAGCATAGATTTTTAGCATAAAATTATGGTTAATATAGACATTAGATATAATGTAATTTCAGTTCGATATTAGTGCAACATTGTGCTAGGTAATTACAAAATTCTAATTTATACCCTCAAACCAGACCCATCTTTTTCAAATACATAAAAAATAAATCAAAAATTAAGTTCTATTATATTAAATGTAAAATAAGAATAAGTAAAATACAAGCTAATCAGAGGCGTTTTTGATCTTCAGCTGACATCAAATAAACAGTAAAAAACTTGTTTACTTCCTAATTGCAAAAATTATAGTTATAACATTAAGTTTGAGAAAATTTTAGAACTATGACGCAACTATAAACTTCTTACTTAGTTATAAAATTTTAACTAATCAACTTTTTGTAGTAAAACATTAATTTTAACTTCAAATTTTAAATTTTACAACCAAAACAATGATTCACTAGTTTAAGCAAGATCTAACAGATGTTAATAATATCTTTTCAAACAGAAACTGTTAAATATAATCTTATAGATATCATTCTCCTTTCTAATAAATTAAGAATTTCTATTTGTTATCTTAAATATTTTAAGTACACAAAAACATTAATTTCCGCTTTAATAAATATACTTCTCAACCAAAACTAGCCGGATAAGCAAATAACCAGATAAGTGAGGAAGCACTGTACTACAATTAATTATTAATATATATATAAATTTATTTATTTACAAAATATATCAAAACAGACTTTATCTTTTTAGCTTATTTGGTAGGGCTTATAAATATTTGGGTAATTACCTAGAATGATGTCACACCATTATCAAGCTGAAATTATAATGTAATTGATGTATTTTTTGACCATAATTTTAGGCTAATAATTTTTTAAGCCTAATATGTTCAATCTAAAAAGAAACTTTGTTTTAAACAAGCTTCATAAATAAATTTAAGAAAAAATTTTAGTTTTATAAAATAAAATATTGGATTAATTTTATTTAACAATATTGAAATCAATATAAATTATTGTATTGATATAATTGCTTTATATTGTAAAACAAAACCAGTTAAGTATTTATAAATGATGAATATTTAGCCTAAAATTATGGTTTAAAAGAACATCAAATATAATATAACTTCAGCTTGATATTGGTGCAACATCATCCTTGGTAATTAAAACTTAATTGAAATTGATTTAAAACTATAATAAAGTTATAATTTTAAGTTTAAAAAATATATATTGTATAGTAATAATCAAGTGTAGGCTTAAAAATAAAATCTAACTGAAATATTTCTGACAAAAATGGCAAAAAGTTGTTGAAAATTATTTCAATCACAAAATATTCAAAGTTTGTAAAGTTTTACTTAGTTAGTAAGAAATAGACAATTTTTATATTGTGAAATTACATACATATAATTACTACTAGTGTTTTTTTAAATTTGTAGGTCAATTTTGTTACTAGGTTCAAAGTACAAACTTAAAGTTTGAACAGTGAACATAAAACATCTGTTAAGTTCCAGAGAAAAAAATACAACAAAATATAATTTTTAGTTTTAAGTCTCACATATATTTTTCTTTTAAACTATCAAAAACTTTTGTTTTTTTAACCAACATTTATGCTAAAAATCATTTTGATTTACTTTACAAGTATGTTTATGTATGGTCTTGTAGTTGATTTTTATATTATTTCTCTTCTTAAAAAACTGTTATAAATGCGACCTTGCTTCATTAGTGTTTTATTTTTTCTATTGTTTGATATATGACAGCAAAACATAATTTTTTACTATATTTACTTAACATAAGTTATTTATACTAAGTTTTCAATAGGTGTCATATTTAGAAGTTTACTAACATTAGGGTCCAATGATTAGACAATAAATTAGCTGCAAAAAATCATATTAAGTGCTTATTCGTTTTCTTCGCTAATCCAGCTGGATCCAGTCGAGAAAAATATTTATTAAATTTAGCTCAAATCAATGTTTTTCTACTAATACATGTCTAGTTTAATTTTTATAATTAAGCAAGCAGTTTATAGTTACGTCATATTTTTAACACTTCTTTTAAACGTTATTATATTTCTCGCGATTAGTAAATAAAAACGTAGTTTATTATTTATTTGCAAGCTTTTAATTTGTTTATTTTTCTTCTGTTTAAATTCTTTGGTTCGTTCAACGAATTGTTTTAACAGATAAATTACTGTACGTTTTATTGTATACATGCATAACATTAAAGAGGTAGAATATTATTTTAAAAAAAAGTGATATTTTCTTATTATCTTGCCGAAGACTAATCCAGCCATAACTACAAAAAAAGCTCGCCCATCATAGGCGGGATTAGTAAGAATGCACCGTATTAATGAATAATTTTTTTTATTTTCTGGACTTCACCACTATAGCTGTTTTGAGTAGGTGTAAAA
This sequence comes from Thalia democratica, assembly GCF_965202585.1. Classification (NCBI taxonomy): domain Eukaryota; kingdom Metazoa; phylum Chordata; class Thaliacea; order Salpida; family Salpidae; genus Thalia; species Thalia democratica. Next base: position 50,518,001 of record NC_139169.1, on the reverse strand, counting down.
AATACATAAAGGAACAATTTTAAACGAAGGAAAACTATTGCGTAAAGGGTCACTTTTGCATGGGTCGAAACTCTTTTTTACTCTTCTTTTTAGAATCACTGTTACCACTATCCCTTGGTTGGTAACTTATTTATCTTCTTCTTTTTAAAATTTTCTTTTTTTTTTTTTAATATAGTTCTTACTTTTTGCCCAAAGTCGGTTTTTTATTGGCTTTACTTTTTATTTTTACTATTACTGTTACCCCTAGGCCCTTACCCTTGGTCGATATTATTTAATTTTTTTTTTTACTTTCATGCAAAGTTATCTATCGTAGAAAAGTGTCTTCTTGGATAATTGACCCTGTTGTTTTATATGGTTCTAATACTTTTATATTTGTTTTAAATGTATCTGTTAAGTAACTATATGTGTATTTTTGTCTTGTTTTTGATATTTTATTTTGCTTCTTTTTCATTGTGAAAGTTTAAAAGCTATTTCAATACAATTTAAATTTTTTTTTTTACAATTAAGAATTATATTGTTTAATAATGCCATAAATAAAATAACTACTAATAAAAGTTGAAAATGTTTTAAATAATTAACTTGTAAAATAAGTATTTAAAAACTAAGTCAAACGACCTGCAATGGTAGTAAACTATCATTTTTTAGTTTTTATTTTGTACTAAAGAAGGAAATTTAAATAATCTTGGAAATAAATTAAAAAATGATACATAATAAATTGCGATTAACTGTGTTGCTAATTTTATGGATATGTCAGTATAACTTATTGCAAAAAAAACTCTTTTTAGTTCTTTTCTACAAAAATGAAGCGGCCTGCAAAAGTTAAACAAACCCTGCCTGTTGTGAACAACTTAATAAAAAGTTCTACCTGGCTGTCAGATCTAGCTTAATAAAAAGAAAAATTACCCAACTCTGTTAAAATTGTTTATTAAACAAAAACGAAAAACTGCTCAAAATTTTTTAGTTCAAGGACCTGGATACGCAAAAAGACCTCTCGGTCATCGAGTTGCATACCCAATTCAATCAAATATATAATGAACTACAAATGAAAAAAAAAAGAAAATAACTTTACAGTCTAAATTTAGAAGATTCTAAAAATCTAGACTCTAAAACGAGAAACTCTATCTAAAATGAGACTATTGAACTTTACAACACTAAATATATATTTTTAAAAAAAAAAAATATACGAGCATAAAGTTAATTATATAGACAAATTTTTTTTTTTTTTTTTTTAAACATAAAACTTTAATATCAATTATTTTCCTTATCTTAAAAGCTATCTAATTTTTTTTTTTTATTTTAGAGAACGCACCTTTGTCTTTAATTAAAAAAAAAATATTTGGTTTGGGGTTGGAATAACTTTATGGGGTCCCTCCTAAAATAAAGGTATTTTTTTGGTTTTTTTCATTATTACTGTTTTAGAACCAAAAATAAATATTTTTTTCTTATTTTGTTTTTATTTCCCCTTATTTTGCATGTTATTTAAACTCTTAAATGTTTATTTTAAAAATAATGTTAATATCTTTTACGATTTGGCCCTAAATCTAAATGATGTATATTACACTATCATTTGCCTTGGCCATTTCCTAGATAAAAAGTTGATAAAAGGAAAAAAAAAAATAATAAGAATGTGAATTACAACAAATTCAATTAAATTATTTTAGTTGATTTAGATTTGTTGTAATTCACATTTTTATTAATTTTTTTTTTCTTTTATCAATTTTTTATCTAGGAAATGACCAAGGCAAATGATAGTGTATTATACATCATTTTGATTTAGGGCCAAATCGTGAAAGATATTAACATTATTTATAAAATAAACATTTAAGAGTTTAAATAACATGCAAAATAAGGGGAAATAAAAACAAAACAAAAAAAAATATTTATTTTTGGTTCTAAAAAAGTAATGATGAAAAAAAACAAAAAAAACCTTTATTTTAGGAGGGACCCCATAAAATAATTCCAACCCCAAACCAAATATTTTTTTTTTAAATCAAAGACAAAGATGCGTTCTCTAAAACAAAAAAAAATTTTAAATAGCTTTTAAGATAAGGAAAATAATTGATGTTAAAGTTTTATGTTTTTTAAAAAAGTAACAAATTTGCCTATAAAATTAACTTTATGCTCGTAAAAAATATTTTATCAAAAAAAAAATTGTACACACATATATTTAACGTTATATACTATTGTTTATTGAACGATAAAAAAGCGCTCAAAAAGTTTGGTCTTAGGACCTGGTGTACAAAAGAACCTTTTAGTTATCGAGTCGTAAACCACATGCTTATAAAGTTTCTTACGAGCTATTACACATTGTTTTTTTAATCATTTAAATATTTTAATCTTTAATGATAAAATAATCAGTTAAACGAAAAGAAAAATGAAAGAAAATATAAAACTAAATGAAAATTAACTGAATTTTGTGTTCAATAATGCACTATGAATCTTTTTAGTAACATAAGAACTAAAAAAATATATAACTTTAAATTAATTTTTAAATGAATATAAACAACACTAATAATAAACGTGTGAATACTTGAATATAGGTTACAACATCTTTAAAAAAGTAAAATGTAAAATAATGAAATATTTTTACGAAAACGATCTATAAGTATTTTATGCTAAAAAGGTAATTTTTATTTTTTTAATAATTTAACATTTAACTTGAACAGTAAAATCAATTTTACATTTGAATAGTTAAATAAGCTATTGTGAGATTTTATAAAGAATTTTAAAGAAGTGATTTTTACAATAACTGAACTTAACTTTTACAAATGAGTACACATAAAATATATATTGAACTCTACGTCAAAAGGTAAAGTTTTTATCAGAAATTTATTAAATTAACCTTAAAATTTATCAATAAGTATTTCTTTTTATCAAACAATTTAACCTTTTATATAATTTAATAATAAGAAAAAAAGTAATAAATAAATTAGAAGTTTTTTTTAAGTATGTTTTAGAATTTAGACTCTACTATCTACTTATTTCAACCTATTAAAAAATTAGCTTAAATAATTTAAAGCTATAACATTAATAAAAATAAAAAACAATAAGTACATAAAATAAAGCTGCAATAGTCAAAAAAAACAGCAAAATAAAGCTGTATCCATAACTTTTTTTTAATACTGAATAAAAAGTACATTATCTATCCTTTTAATTAAAATTGTCAGTTTTTACAGTCTTGAATAAATGTCTAAATATTTTAACTGTACGAAAACAATTATGTAAAAAACCACAAAAAATACTTAACATAGGAAATAAGTATTTTCATTGAAAAAAATAAAATAAAATAGATAAGATAAAAAAAACACTAATAACATAAAATAAGTCAACCTATTACTAATTTTAAATTTTATCAGTGATATCAGCTCATGATTTAAATATTTAACTTTCTTTGTTTTCTGGCAAAAATGTATTTAGAGACTAATAATTTTATTTACACAGATAAAATGTAGACTAAGAAGTTGTTTACTAATACACTAACAAATTACAAACAGAAAAAAAAATATAGTAACCTCTCGCTTATATACATTGTGTCCACAAAAAAAATGCGTAAAGATACGAGAGATCGTAAAGATACGAGAGATACTAAATATACTTACTACAATGGCTGTTTTTTGATACTACTTTTAGTTAAAAGCAGACTGGGGACTTTACCACTTTTAACAATTTGTTTACTTTATTTATGAATATGAAAACAAAAGATAAAACTATAAATAAATTAAAAAAAAGGATTTAAGTTTATATAAAATAATAATACTTATAGAAAAATTTTACTAATTTCAATAATAAGTAGATTTGATCTTTATTTATTTGTGACTTATTTTATACTTAACATTTATATTCTATTCTCTTTTAGCAAATTCATAAATAATTTAATATAAATAATTTAATATAATTAAGCTTTAGTTTACAATTAAGAAATTCTTAATTATAAATTTGCTGTGCAAAGCAAGTGTTACAGAAGAGGAACTTAAACTAAAAAAAAAAAACGTCAAATGAAAATTAGTAATATGTTTACTAAAAAACAATTGAGATTTGTGTTGTGTGTAAGCTCTATATTTATTAAGTATCACTGCTACTTTTTGCTAGGAAGTTTCATTAGGTTTCTTTTCTAGATGTTTATTCATGTATAGGGTAAGAGTGATGTTTTGTTCATTTGTGTTATAAACTCTCATTATTTCATTACTATCATTATTTAACACAGTCATATTTCTTTCAGAATCTCTTATTGCTAACAAAATTTCTGATATACTGAAGTGTATCTAAATGTTTATCAACTGTCAAGGAATATAAGTTTACAAAGTTTATAGAAATAGAGAGCTTAATTAGCATTTAAAATCATAATTTAAATAAAAAATATACAATAAGCCTAATTTGTGCAATATTAATAAAAAAAAATTTTTTTTTTTTAATTTCTTAGAATTCTTTAATGCGTAACTAAACAAGAGTGCGTAAAGATACGAGAGGTTACAGTATTACAACTTCTACAAACTAGACTGAACCAATGCTATTGAAACTCAGTTAATATATTCAAAAAAATATAAATACCTACTCAGATGAAAAATAAATACTAACCTAATGTTTATAAACAATTAAATGAATAAAAAGTTTCTGTTCATCTTATGTAGACTCTATTGAATTAGTAGATCATTTAATAAATTATCCTTTAGTTCAACTTGGAACCTTCCAAGATGGCTTTGGTCTTTTAACTTAATAGGTAGGTCTGTCCAAAGTTAATAATGGTGTACTAAAAGTCCTTGCACTTAATTTCAGATTAAAAACTAATACCACAAAACCATTGTTCTATTTAAAAATAGAATACAACTTAGAGTTACTTTTCGTCATAGTATCTTTAGAAAAAATGTTAAAATTTTTCACATTTTTTTTTTAATAAGCAGAAAAAGGCAATAGGTACAATGCGTGAGAAGGACAAATTCAGAGATTGTTAATCTTTTGATGGTGACCGAATCTAGAGTTTATTATGCTATAAAACTATTTAAGAAATTAAGTATATTTGAAGACCACGTTTTTTCAAACGTAGCAGATAATTAAAGCTGTTTAGAAAAGGGTAAGAAGGAACCAAAGAGAACTGTAAGGTAAATGGGATGCAGCTAACGCATCAATGTGCTACTTAACTTGCTGTAAGGTGCTTACTTACGTAAAAAGATTGGCCTCGTTCAGTAAGACAGCGTTAGTTGTAAATACTTTAGTTCACAAGTAACTTCAAATGTATTTTGACGTAAACTATAAATTTGTACATCTATAAAATAGCGGAATTAACTTTTAAGTTCTGTAATATGACTAACCTAACGTTACAGACTAAAAATAACATACAAGTCTATGAGAAAAACCATCTAAGATGGTCACAAACTACTTTTATACAAAACTTGATAAATACAATACCTAACGCCTGTCAAAAACAAAAAAATTAATCACAGAGCAAAGCTTTTTCTTAGAGATCGAAAAGCTAGCATTAAACGGAGAGCGAAATTTTATCTTTTTATCAAAATTTTTTTAACTTCAAGCCTCTTTTAACAATAAGAATAAAAGAGTAAACAAAGAATGTTAACAAAGACGCTTCCATGAGAAGAGACTATGGCGGACAGGCTGATCTCGTAATCATGGAAGTCACTTCTAGTTTTAGTTTAACAAACATTTCAAAGGTCAATTTTACATCTTTTAACAACAATAGCACCATAAAAAACCTCAATAAAACTAAAAACTGGAAAAAACATCAGCTTTGTAATTTTTAAGTAAAGAGATATGGCCTCCTGCATCGACTGTTTCATAACTAGTATATTTTTAACAAGGTAAAAAGCATAAATCTCACCTGTTGTTTTTCTAAGTGTTGATGCTTTTAGCTTAAAATGGAGTAGAATGAGTTAAAAAAAACTCCTAAAACTTCTGCGTGTCTTGAATAACTTTGAAGAAAAAAAAATTCTTATCATAAAGGGAGGATAACAAACATAAAATTAATAACTTAATATTTTCTTAGATTTATCTATGGTATATAATCAGTTTTTGTTTTGTATTTTTTATTGTTATTTATATTTTTTTCCCAGTCGGCTTGAAATTACACTTATACGATTCAGTTTGAAACGACCAATTTGCTTTAATAATTCCGCTTTAGCAACATTATTTTGTACGAATAATCTTCTTGTTTAAAACAATTTTAATATGCAAAAAATAATAAAATACTGTGAGTTTTAAAGAAGTAAAAGTGTTTTTTATATAACTTATCGAAAATGCTACTCCTTGTTAATAAACTTCTACTTAAATAAGAATTGAAAGTTTTTTGTAATAAACGAAAGATCTCTTGCTCAGTATTTTTGTTTTAAAGAATTAAGACTTATTTTTCATTGGTTTTAAACCAATTTAAAATTCTTAAATTACCAAAAGCTGTCCAATTTATATCTAAGAAATACAGCTACCTGAGTACCATTAATCCTAAATCTTAATAAAAAACTTTTTTTTATTCCAGTAACTTTATCTTTCGCACGTTGCTTGTGGTTGGTCTGATGGACCAGGTTGGCTACGGCGCGAAGAGTGTGAGTCAACACCCCTTTTGTTAATCCCTCTGTTTATATTACGTTGGTTACAGCGAGTTTCGGGGTTGATGACCTTGTTTAAAGTATGATGTATGTTCTCTTTTGAGAACATACTATCCTTTTTGGTGGGCTTGGATCTGTTACTCATTGTGCTATACCAAGAGTTAGGTGTGGCCCACTAGTTTATTTTAAATTACTTAAAGTTGGTTTGTAATTTACAGAGATTTATAAGAGTACCAAAAGCTGCTTGCTAATTTAATTAATTATCAACAACAAAGCTTATTTATTCAATTTTATGTAAAACCAAATTACAGATAATTTCAATATAATTAAGTATTAACACCAAAGTTTATTTATTCAAATTTATGCAAAACCAAAGTAAAATTGACTTCAATTTAATTTTATTAACAGCAAAGTTTATTTATTCAAATTTATACAAAACCAAAGTAAAATTAACTTCAATTTAATTTTATTAACACCAAAGTTTATTTATTCAAATTATGCAAAACCAAAGTAAAATTAACTTCAATTTAACTATATTAGAAATATAAATAAAAACAAATTATACAGTAATCTTCCTTTATTCTACCAACATATGTTTCTGTGTGTCAACGAATCAACACACTTCAACTGGGTTGTTAATAGGAAAGATAACTCTAGCAAACTAATATAAATAATATAAATTTTATTAGCAAACAATTAAAACTATATTTTGAACAGTTATTAGAAATATATCAATTTAAGAGACAGAACTAAAAATAAGAGATTAATAACAATACTCACAATTTAGCACATAGAAAAGTCAAGCTTGAGCTGCCACAACATCTAATAATTTATTTATAAGGCGGCAATTTAGAAAGTAAACAAATTAAAAAAAACCCTAATTAGAGAAAACTCTTTTGCTGAATTTAATTTATAGCCAGAGGCGTTACATTTTCCCCTCTTATTAAATATTTTTAGAATTTTAACTTGGGTTTTTTTAGATAAACATTAGTTTTAAGGTGTTAAACGTTTGTTAAACTGAAAAAAACTTTAAATATAGTCAAGGTGAAAACCATTATACACTAGAGCACTCAACTTAGAGATATATAAGCATGCAACATAAGTTTATAACTTTCTTTTTGTAATTTACATGTAATAATCAGAAATAATTTTTTAAGAGATACTTATGATCATCAACTTTATGTGCTAGAAGGTACTTGCATATAACAACATTTATGAGCTAATTCAAAATCTGGATTTAAACACTCTACTAGCTATTTTTAAAGTAAAATTAAAACTATAAGTATTTAAATGTAGTAAATGCTTAAGACACTTTTTAAGTGTGGTAAAAATGCTTTTTTTAACAAAATAAAAAAGAAATTCTAAAGAAATTGTAAAGAAAAGACTTTTTTTAAATATAAATTTACAAATTCCTAATTACAATCATGAGTCAAAAATTTTTTAAAAGTCAATGTTTACCGTTCATGATGATGGTTCCTTACTCTTCCAATGAAGGTTGAGGCTCGGCCTCTTCTTACTCGCCTTCTCCTCCTCTTCTCTGGTTGCTCCAGCTGCGGCCGCTCTTCTTGTAGTGGTTCCCCCGGAACTCTGGCGGGAAGTTTGGCTCCACTGACGTCCTTCTCCGCGAATTAATCGCTGGCGACCTGGCGTTGTTCACCATCGTCATCAACGCCAACGGATTCGAGGGTCTGCTTGACATCATCAGCAGACGGGTTGGCATTGCCCCCATGGCATCCAAAGGTGTGCTGCCATGTATGCATTTCCAGACGAATCGACATCGTCACTAAAATTCTGCTGTTCGTAGTGGCAGCCTGTTCTTATTAGAATGGTTCATTCTGAAGTCTCTGGGGTGTGGCAGTTCGACATACCCCACCAAACTAGATGAGTGAAAGTTACTGAGCCATGATTTTTACAATTTGCTTGGCAAGCTTTCCCAGTGCATTTTCGAATGAATAATGAGCATTTAATATTGTCCACAAAGTTCACCATTACATGTTGTCATACACACAAAAAAAGTGAATATTAGAAAAGCTTAGATTTAAAAATTAACAGAAACATGCTTTTTAAATTTAAAACTATAAAGTTTTTAAAACAATAGAAACCATCAAACTGTAGATAGCAGGTTTTCTTAAAAAGTTTTTTTGTGTTTGAAAAAAAAAAAAAGTTTCATTAAACAGGAGACAATCAAAACTCAATGCAATATAGAAAATTTTAGATTTTTATATAGAATATCACACAGTACCTATTTTAGCTAAGATAATTACAAAAAAAAAATACATGTCTATAAGATACTAATTTTTAATGGTTGTACAAATAAATATAAAATCAAAAACCCCATTATTTTTAAAATTAAAAAAATCTTAAAGTTAAGTCATTTAACAGTAATATAAAAAATGCAAGCAGCTTCTAGGTGTTGTACAAATAATCAGTGAAAATCAACTGTTGCTTATTTGAATAAGCCCCTAAGTAGTATTCATCTAAAAAGTACCAAATATCTTTTTTTGCTTGTACAAAAAAGGAAGAAATCTTGGAGTTTACCAATCAGAACCAACGGTTCTCCATTGTAGCAGTTGTCAACCAGTTTTGTAATTTCCTAGTTTTCGTCGCTACTGCTTCCTTCCTGGCAGTTAATTACTTTATCCCAGTTAATCACTTTTTTCCTTTTCCTTAAATTATATCTGTTTTCGGGCTTGCTAAACTCAACTACTTTTTTCAGTGTTTGGGCTGTTTCAATCAAGTCAGGTTCACTTTGTTGCAAGAGAGCCACAGAGTTCCTGTCGATCCTTTCTGGTGTGATTATCTCCTCTTCTATTTCCATGGACTCGTCTTCTGAGACTTCGTCTTCAGAGTCGGAGTACCACATTTCCTCATAGTCTGGATCCGTTTCGTACCTACCCATGTACATCGTTGCCGCTCGCGGTGGTCTGCTAAGAGCGTCTGCCACCACATTATCTGTGCCTTTAACATGGATGACGGTCGGGTTGTATTCTTGTATTCTTTGGAGATGACGTTGCACGTAGGGGGATTGATCTGTCAACTCCTTCTTTAATGCGTTAAAAAGGGCCATATTGTCAGATCTTATTATTAGTTGTCGCCCATAGATTCGACTGTGGAAATGCTTAATGGCCATAACTAAACCTGTTAGTTCTTTGTAGTATGTACAACGTGCTCGTTTGTTTTCCGGAATGCTTCTTGAAAAGAAAGCAAGAGGTACCATCACATTTTTATCGTTTAGTTGTTCTAGTGAGGCACCTGTGTGGGTGTCCGAGGCATCAGAGAACAAAATGAGAGGTTTACCCTGGTCTTCAAACGACAGGGTGGCTGCGTTAGCTAATGCTGTCTTTGTGTCCTCAAACGCTTTGATATGAGAATCGTCTAACTTCAAGATGGTTCGGTTGGTCTTTTTTGGTCCCCCTGATATTGCGCTTAAGGGTGCTAAGATCTCTGCTAAACCAACAATAAAGGAATGGTAGTAGTTCGCCATCCCAAGAAACCTCTTTAGATCTTTGCACGTAATGGGTACGGGATACTCTTTAATGGCCGCTACTTTTGAGGCTTGTACATTGATCCCCTCTACGCCGATCACGTGCCCGAGAAATTCTAATTTCGACTTAGCAAAGGTAGTCTTTTTTACATTCAAGAAGAGTCCGTATTTTGACAGGGTTTCAAATACTTTTCTCACATGATAGACATGCTCCTCTTCCGTGTAAGAATGTATCAATATGTCGTCAAGATAGACATAAGTGAAGTCTTCGCATTCCCTCAGCAAGGCCTCCATTACCTGCTGAAATTTCATCGGTGCGTTTTTCAAACCAAAAACGCACCGATTCGGAATGAAAAATGAATTGGGAATGAATAGTGTCGTAAAAAAATTGAACGAACTAAATACATCCAAATTGTAACATTTAGGGCGTTAAAGCTTTATTTTGCAAAATTGATTCTAAAGGAAGCTGTAGCTTTAAAAATCAAAATCATACAATTTTATGTTACAAAAATTTGCATAACTTGTTGTTACTATTGACTACGTTAATGTTTGATTTTCAAAACAGTATAAGTGTTTTTGAGTTAAATGGTGATTTTTTATACTTATTTTTAATGAAGGGTAGGACTTTTTAACTTTTTATGGGTAGTTTTAAGTATTTGGTACTTTTAATTGCCTCAATTTTGCAAAAAAAAGTACCCAATGTTTGATGATGTCATTAACTTTACTTTCGGTAGTTATTAAGGTTAAACTTTGTAAAAAAAATAAATTTGCTGTCTAGGCCTATGATAAATTTACTTTGTTTATTTTTCTAAATATAAAAATAATTGTATCTGAAATAAAACAATACTAAACATTTCACTATGTTAACAAAATTAAGGAAATATAATTTTCAACCTTGATATTTTTTGTGTAAGTTACAATTTTAAATTCAACCACAAATTAAGCTATTGACTTTGAAAATTTTTCTTTTATAAATTATTGATGACTTTAAGTTATCATATTTTATAAAAATGTTATTATTTTACATGTGGAAGTAGTTTAAAAATTACAATTTTTTTGATGTTTTTTTTTAAATATAGGATTTTTTTCAAATTTTTTAATTTCAAAAGTTCAAGTTTTTTCCAAGTTTTGTTTAAGCTGTCAAGTTCCTGGATTCCAGGTGTTTTGGCAACACTGCTCAAATTTTAAGAAAGTATTCTTTTCAATATTTAAAAAATAGTAAAAGATGACAATTAAAACCTACTGTACTCTTCTTTTTTAATGTTTTATATCAAAAATTTGTTTTGGTATAAAAAATCTGTATAAAGATACTTGTAGTTTAGATTAAATTTCATAAAGTGACATCAACTTGTAATAAAAGTGATCTACACCCTCCCTGTACCCAATGTGGCTCCTAAACTTTTTTTGAAACTTCTTTCAATTTTTCAAAATTTAATATATTTTTTTAAATTCAAGCCTTATTTACTTTTCTAGACAAAATAAGTGATCAGAATTTCAAGTCATTTTAGGATTTTATATAACATTCTAAGATTCCCATAAGCATTTAGGTTTGATACTACCCTGTTAACTTTATTTCAAACTATAAAAAGGTAGCTTTTATTGAAGTACATAACTCATGTATAATTAGTTCAAAATTTTTTATGAATTAAATTCATCAATAAACTATAAAAGAATAATTTTTAAAATCATAGTTTTTTATTTGTGTTTGAATTTAAAATTGTAACTTTATGTTAACAAAATTATTTTTTTTAATTTTGTTAACATAGGGAAATGCTTAGTATTATTCTATTGTTTAATTTCAGATATGATTATTTTCATATTTTAAAAAATTAAAAAAGTGAATTTGTCATAGGCTTAGACAGCAATTTTGTTTATTTTACAAGTTTAAGCTTCAAAAATACCCAAAGTAAAGTTAATGACGTCATCAAAATGTTTGGTACTCTTTTTTTTTTGCAAATGTGCTGCAATTGAAAGTACCCAATATTTAAAACTACCTATAAAAATTCCTACCGTTTAATGAATGATTTCTTGGTTTACACAAGTGGCAAGACATAAAGAGTCATAAGGCGTGTGGAGCAAATTAAATTGCCTTGTATACAGTTATCACTCGTAACTTAACATTCCATTTTTGATGTATTAACATAACTGCATTTTTCAGATTAAATTCAATAACATTAGAGGTAGTTTAAATTGCTGTGTTCCCGCTAGGACGTTATCACGAGTTATTTCAGATGTTTTAATTTTTGCAGATTCATAACTTTTTTGAGCTAGCTACGTCCCTGGTGTCAATGGTATCAAGTGGGTGGTTTTACTTTCAAATGATATTTGCATAATTTTAAGCTTAGAAAACTTAACTTTTAAACTTAGTTTTAAAAATCTGTGAAACAACTAAATTTGTTAAAATCCACACATAGTGTACCATGTTTACAGTAGTAATAAAAATAAAACTCAAAAAAAAATTTCAAAATGTAAAGCTAACTAGAAAATACAAATGTACTACCTTAATTTTTTGTAATTTTGTAAACTACTTAAAAATTGTTAATATAAAAATGAAAAAAACAGATATAATGAAAAACCTTTGAAAGTTGGGAATAAAACCAAAAACTCTGAAAAAATCTTCATATAATAAAACAGTTTGCATAGAAAACAAACTCATTGTAAACAAATAATATAACAATACAACTAAAATAGGTATTAATAACAGCTCTACAATATGACCAACACCAATTCCAGGATTTTATTTTTGAATTTTTCTTCTTATTTTTTGAAATAAGACTAACTTTTCAAATTTATCAATGTTTTTTTTACAAAATTGGTTATAATATAAAAGTTTATTAAAACTAGCTAGCAAAATCTCATTCAAATCTAGAAAAACATCTGTTATGACATTATTAACAAACCTAAAATGTCCTTAGTTTTTCATATTAAAAAAAAAAAAACTATACTAAGTCAGCCTGAGTTCAAAAATAAAACTCTAAGTATCCTAGAGTTATCCAGAATACTTTGAGTGTGTGGCTACAATGTACAATTTAATTCTTTTAACTTTGCTAAGAAATGCAATAAAAACTTTAACTAAGGTAAGCATTTATAAAATCTCTAAAACCAGTTTTAATTAAAAAATAAAGTTCTAAAATACAATAAAAAACTGTAATTTGTTTATATTAATCGTGAAAAATAAAAACTTTAACTTACTAAGCAATTATAAAATCTTTAAAACAAGTTTTAATTAAAAATTAAAGTTCTAAAATAAATAAAAAAATAATTTGTTCATATTATTCTTAAAAAAATGTTTATATTATTGAGTTTTTCAATATTTCTTCTTGTTGCAAGCTATTTGTCTTATTGTGTTATTTTTCTGATTTCATAGATTCTAATTTTATTGATAAAACTTCAGGAAATGAGATTATTATCACTGTTTCAAAAGTTATTCATTTTTGTATATTTGTCAACCACAGGGATTGAATCTTAAAACATTCAACTCAGAGAGTCAATTTGATTTAAAACAAAATTTAATTCTTCATGTTATTTTCATCTTTTCTAAAATTTATCTTTTCATATATCTTTTATCTGTATTTGCTCTTTTGTAAGACAAAAAAATGTAAATTTCAAAAAATGTTAAGTTCTTTTTGACTCACCACAAACATTTCAATAGTACAAGATCGTCTCTCACACTTACTTTTTTTATACTCTCACATCATTTAAACGAAATCTACCTCGAAATGGATTTTTTTACAATAGTTTGCTATTTGATAATAGATTTTTACACCAAGCTATTTGTATACAATTTAGATGTATTCAATTTGTTCAATATTTACGACACTAAAAGTGCTAGAGGGTCCGTAAAAATAAAATTATATTCAGGAATGCAAAACTAAGTATATACGAGTACTCGAAGCTAAAGAAACTAGGTCTTAAAAGCTGAATAATGAAAAGAAAAGCGAGTTTTTTCGCACAAATGTTTACGTTTCTGTAGATTTGCAGAAACGTACCAAGCTACGTGCCTAGTGTAGTTTAACATTTTTGTGTATCAAACTTTAAAATTCAAAATATTATTGTTAACATTGTTCTTTAATGTTTTATTTGAAAATTACTTGAATAGTTAAGTTGACTAATGTATTAATGGATGTAACTTAATTTTTATATAATCATTAACTTAATTTATTTTACAAAAAAATAACTAGTTTTCGTATTGTTAACTAAAGTTTCAACGTTTAACACAATTCATCAGAACAATATAAAGCACAAAGCAAACATTTTTAAAGAATCACAAAAAAAAACAAATCATGACGTTTCAAATAAAATTGGATATTTTTAGTTAGCTTATCTGAAAATAACTCTTTTTTAATTTTTTCGATTTCTTACATTTATAAGCTACATAAGTAGCATGTTTTGTTGTTTTACGGTTTTGTTTTAGTTCTGCCGAGTATTTCGCATTTTAAATTATAGTATATCTTGACAACCAAAATATGTATTTTAAAAGAACCAAAAACAAGAACAAACAAAACAAAACATAAGTTAACTTGTACATAAGTAGTTTTTAAGATAAGCTAACTAAAGTTATTCAATTTTATTTGAAACGTCGTAATGTGTTTTTTTTGTGATTCTTTAAAAAATTTTGCTATGCGCTGGGTAGAACTTTTTATGGGTAGTTTTTTTTTGAGTATTATTTGGTACTTTTGATGATGTAACAACACTAAAAATATACTGTAAAAATACTTAAAATGTGTTTTTAGTTAAATAAATTTTAGCTTACCCTTTTAGCTTTATTTCAAACTAAAAAATGCTAGGTTTTATTGAACTACATAACTTATGTATAACTAGTTTAAATTTTTTCTATGACTTAAAGTCATCAATTATAAACTATAAAGAAAAAAAAAAAGCTTAATTTGTTTTTGAGTTTGAAGTTGTAACTTACACAAAAAATATAAGAGTTAAAAATTATATTTCTATAACTTTAATAACAAAGGGAAATGTTTTGTACTATTTTGTTGTTTTTTTTTCAGATATAATCATTTTCATATTTAAAAAATAACAAAGTGAATTTATCATAGGCCTAGACAGCAATTTTGCTTTGTTTACAAAGTTTAAGATTCAAAATTACCCAAAGTAAAGTTAATGACGTCATCAAAATATTAGGTACTTTTTTGCAAAATTGCTGCAACCAAAAGTACCTAATATTTAAAACTACCCACAAAACGTCCTACCGCTATGCGCTTTATATTGTTCTGATGAAACGAGTTAAACGTCTTTAGTAAACAATACGAACATTATTTGTTTTTTTGTATTATAAATATTAATTTCTGCTTTCGCATTGAGAATTTTAACTTTTGTTAATTAAAAAAACAATCTCAAAAATTCATTACCTTTATATATTTTTGGACGTTTACATAGTTTTATACTTGAACGTAGTTGAGTTTTAAGTTTTCAAAAAATTTATCATTGTTAAATGATTAAAAAGCGAGCAAAAAGTTTAATTCAAAGACCAGGTGTACGAAAAAACCTTTCGGTTATCGAGTCATACACCATTATGGTACAATTTAATGTGGGTGCGTTTGTAACGCCAAGGTTTTTCTCCTAGTATTTGCTAAAAATTTTTTTTTTTTAACTTTTTATTATTTTTAATTTGTATCCTTATCCCTAACCCACCTAACCCAAAAATACAAAAAATTAATCTAAAATAAGCTTTTAAAAAAAAACATGAAAAACAGCTAATTTTTTCGCTGACTCTGAAAATATCAGGGAATACACCTTGTGTTTCAACAAGACTCGTTTAATGTCTTGTCCAGGACATTAAACTGTATCTAACCTGTATTAAACATATCATTCTTGGGAGTTTAAAATACAAAATAAAGTTATATAACTAACTAAATGCTTACATGACAATAATTTAACTTTAACTAAATTCTAACGACTATTATAAGTTTTCCTAAAAATAAAAGTAAATTATACTCTTTAAGATACTTTTTGTTTATCTTTTTCATTAGCCAAAAATTATAAAACTGTTTTTTTTTTTTAGTATTTTACTTTCTTTTTTCTCTCATTTATACAATGCTTTAAAATTTGTCTTAAATTATATATGAAATACCTATTTAAAGAAAAGTTTTAAAAAGTATTAGAATTTCAACGGCAGACTCTAAGATCAAAACAAATTTGTTAACATTAACGGTAAGGCGCTAAATAGCTAGTAATCATTTTTATTTAATAGATTATCTCTTAACAATACTAAAGAAGTTTAAAATTATTCTTTTTAAATTATAAATCTAAAGTAAAGACGCTTATCTTCACAGTAAAAATACTTAGCTACGTTCCTAGCTTTTCGTAATTTTTCCTTTTGAAACTTTACAATTAGGAAGACAGTCAAACTATACTGTTGTTATAAGTAGTTATTAATAGATTAAGCATATGTAAACAGAGTATTATCTTCTTAATATAATCTTCAAAACAGCTGACGTTTTAAAACGACTTTTTAAGAAATCAAAACGTGTATAAGTTTTAATAAAATAGAATTGTAAAAAAATACTTTAGTATAATTGACTTTAGTTAACTGTCTTCAACTAATATTGTGAAGAGAAAAATAAAAAAGTTTAAAAATCTTACTTTAAAAAAGCAAGCTGAAAAAATCACAAACTAATATATATCAAATTATTTAAGCTAGTACTCTATGTTAATAGTACTGAATTGAACTCTGTTTATAAAAATACTAATTGATAAGTATAACAAAATAAAGTGTTTGCTTTTTTTCAAAATTATTATAGTAGTCGTAGTTTATTCATTAAAGTTTATTTAAAAGTAAAAGTTATTTTCATGCAACAAAAATTAAGAAACAAATTAGCCTGCAGTTTATTAATTTTAATTTTATGTTAATAATAACTATATAAAACTATTATTACTACCTATATTATACAAGCTAGCTGTTTCAAAGTTTTTACTTTTATTTTGTAGAAATGTTTTAACTTTTTAAATTATTGAACTAAATCAAAAAAAAAAATTGTCACAGTTTTCTATTTTCGTTTAGTATAAATTTCAAAGTACTAAAGTACTGTATTAGTACTTCACTACTTCTTTTTTATACTTAAGTTTTTATACTTAATCTTTATTGACTGGATTAACGAGGTATTAAAACTTTAAATAGTTTTAATATTGAGTTTACTTTTTAGAATCTATAGAATTTCAAATTAAATATAAAACTTTAGGCGCAAAATTAATCTAAATTTGCAGCACATAAACTATAAATTCAGTTCAATTGAACATATTAGTTAGGCGCCACTCAGAGGTGCGGGAAATATTTTTGCTAAAAACAGTGCGAGAGAACAATCAAAAAAAGATTCTTGTGTTTTTATAACAACAAAGTATAATTTACTTTTTATATTGAGGCTACTACTAAACTCATCGAAAAAAGCTTAATTTCTGGAAAAAGTTTGTTTTTTGTTTTAGTAAAACTTTTATAAAACTTTAAAAACCAATAAGATTTGATATAAAAAGAGTTTTTTGTAAAATAAAAAATTACGTACGAAAAATAATTTCAACAAAAGATATATTTCATATTTTTAGAATAAGTAAGAGTAGTAATTAGCTAAAAAATTAAACAACGGTATACAAAAGAACTAAACTTAAACTTTTTTTGATAATGTACCATGCATATATTTATTAACTGTTGTAAGGTAAAATTTTAATAAGCTTTTGTAAACTAGCTAAGTTTATAATTTAAATAATTTTATGTTATCTGAATTCAGAGACGTACGCTACAAATAAACTCAATAGTTTTATAATATATTTTTAAGTTATAAACACCATGCTGAGAAATGGAAAGCTTTGAATACGAGAACATTGAATAAAAAAAATTTTTTGCATGATTGCTCAACACAGTTTTCTTTTTGTAGTTTAGTTGTATGAAAATTTTCATACTGAAAACATTTTTGCAGTCAATTCTTTTTTGATCTTAAATTCATATAAACATTTAGTAAACATCTAAAAAAGAACTTGTAAATTCAATGAAATAGTTAGAAAAAATACTAATTAATTATAACTATGATGTAAATATATCAAGATGACTTACAAATTAAGCGTGTAATTAAACGCTTTTAAAACATACCTATCAGCTAAAATTAAAAAAACAGTGTTAAACAATTTTTTAAATATATTTTTGTGTGGTTTTCAGCAAAAATAAACAGAACGTCGATTACTAAAATTCAAACAAACAAGGCCTATCGGAAAACAAAACAATTTTTTTAGTTTGCTAAAATTTCTTTAACAGATACGCATTCTTTCCTATTTTATTTTAATTTTGTAGCTCTCTAAAAATCGCATAAGTTAATTTGAGCTTAGCATATTTAAATAACTAGTTTATTTACTCATTAACTTAACAAATGTTTTTGTTGAGAAAACTGTGCAAGTGTAGATTATAAAAAAAGGTTAAAAGTTTGGAGTAAAAACTTAAATTATTTTACGGCTTGTAAAAATATTTTCGAAAACTTCAAACGAAACAGTTTTTGTTTATAGATTATTGTTTCAAAAGCAAGTTTGTAACAAAAAGAAAGTTTCTTTTAAAAAAAAATCTAGCCTATAAAAATAGATATAATTTTGTTGCTCGAGGGCCGAATTATGACGGTTAAGTGAGTCATTTGAAATTTACACTTAAACTAAAGTTCAGATGTTATACAACAGTTTAAATTTTTTGTTGTAATTAATAGAAAGCATCAATAATATTATTTGAATAAATAGAAATACTTTTTTAGTTTTACACTTTTATAGTCGAGAAAAACTATAGTTTATATAGTAAGATAAAATTATACTTTAAAAAACCGATTTTTTATTTAGTGCAGACCTTATTTACTTAAAGTTTGAAGTTTTTAGTTATTATACTCAAAATATCTCCAAACTTGTAACTTTTATGAATTCGTTGCTTTTATATTTCAGACAGTTTAGAAAAGTGAAATAGTGTTTACTAAAGTTTCCAAACTTTCCTAATACCGTTAGAGACCATACATAAAAAGTATGAAACAAATAAATATTAAAACGTACTATTTTAAAGTGATTTTTGTTACTTTTAATATAATACTTGCAACTTTAACTATAAATAAACAATTCTTATTAAAAAAAGTCTACAACTTTTTTAGCACATTAAAAGTTTATAGCACTTTCAAGAAATCTTTTTTAATAAACTTAAACAGACTAAATTTTCAAAACTGAAATATATTTTTGAAATACATTGAAAACTTTTTTATACAAAAATAATTGTAGATTTAATAAAATAAGAATCACTCGATTATTTAATTTTGCTGAGGTCAGTTTGAAAAATATCACAAAACACTTTGACTGTGTCCTGGACAATTTGAAAAATGTATTTTATGTACAAAAGCTTATTAACCTTATTTACATAATCATAGTTTGTTCATTTGTTTTTTTTTTCAACTTTCTTTTTTCATAAATGTAATCGTCAAATAAAAAAAAACTTTATGTTCTCATTAAGTAATAACGTTATCGATTGAAGACTGTAAAGTTCCCCTTTCTTACATCGTTTAATAAATCTAAAGTTTTTCACGATGTCTGAGTTTTCGCAGTGTATTTAATTAAACAGTATATCAAGTATTGCGTCTTTTTCTTCTGTAAAACAGTGATCTGTAATCCATTACGAAACCTGCAGATCAGAGCATATCCTACATAGGAGAGAGATCCAGACACGTTTTCAGAAGGATTGCAGACCACTGTGAAACAGACAAAAACAACTTGATATCTGATTAGCTGTCTAGTTGCGTAAACTGCCAAAAATCAGATATTCAAAGAAATTATACATACCCATAAGTTTGTTTATAACTTTCTCAAAAATTGTGCTGACTAAAAATATTATTCTTTATACGTACTAAACTAACTATATACTAGGCCAAAAAAAATCTATAGTTTAAAACTTTTACAAATTGTCGTAAACATTTATTATAAAACATTAAAGTATGGTTAAAACGTTTCAAAATAAACTATTTAATAAACTTTCTACTGAAACTTTATGTTTTTTTATAGTAACTAATAATTGTTTAAATTTTCGTCCTCTGCAAGGTATGATTCAGCAAAAAAAGTCTTCTTGGTTACAAAGGTCAAAGAGTGAATTTAAATCAACCCTTGTGTCTATAGAAACATGGAGGAGTGCTTCTTCTGAATTTATTGCAACATTTCTTTTGTTTTTTGTTATGTGTGTTTCTTCAATTAATTCCAAAATCGATGGTTAGTTTTTGTTACATAGATTAATTTTTCGATAGTTTTTCATCATGTATTAAATCAACTAAAATTAGGATTCATTTTAGTTGATTTAATACACATTTAATCTTTTACACAAAAGCTAAACTTATCAATCCTAAAATGATTGCAATAAATGATACAATATTTACAATTTTAAAGCTTTATGTGGCAGAGCAGTAAACTATGTTTACTAAAATAGGTAAAAATTATAATAGTTTGTTTAAAACAAAAACGTAACTTTCCAAAAGTATATGCATATTTATGTATTTATTAATTTATTATACAACAAAAAATAGTCTTATACAGCGTTCTTTAGTAAAGTTAAAGTTTATTTAACATGTTTAACAGAAACTTAGAACTTAAAAGTTTTATAAGTATTATGACGTAGTAATAATAAAGATTTTTTGTAGCAAGCTAAGATCGAAATGTACGCTGATTTTAGTTTTGTTTTTGGTGTAAAAACTTGTGGATTTTTAAAAAGTTTAAGCGATTGCTATTAAAAAATTTGTTAAGTATTGAAAGGAAAGGTTGTATTAGAAAAATAGTTTAAACTGCTCGTGTACACACTTAATTTTAGTTTGATTTAATATCTACTTAGGTTTAACTTTGCTAAACAAGTGTTTTTGGTAATAAATGCATATATTTTCTCTTTCGCTTTTCTTTTTTAGATTTATGGTCTTGTCTGATTTATTAATTTCGATTCTTTTTAAGTTACAAAGTCTGCAGCCAAATTTAGTATTAAATTTTGATTTCGTCCTGTTTAGTATTTTCCATTTAATTTTATAGTCTGTGTTGTTATCTGTTAAATTCCAAATGTAGTTTGCCAGTACTGTTGTATGTCTTTTGTTAATGGTGATTTGTGGTTTTAATATTTTTGTTTAAAACAATTTTTCGTAGGTCCCACGTACTGTTTACTTGCTTTATTGGATGTTACTGTTGCTCTATAGTCTATAGGTTATGTTAGAAATTAGGCATTGGTTGTTTAAAGGGCAGGGTTCTTTGCGGCAATTGCAAAGTTTATCTTTTGTGTTACTTTTATCGTTTATATTGCTTTTGTTAATTTTTTTTTGTGAGCTATTATTTTGTTTCTAAAATTATTTGTACAACTGTACGATATTTTAATTATGTTGAATTTTATATCTCTTTTTTTTTTCTTTTATTTCTTTTTGATAGAATGGTGTTGTCGTATTTTGAATTATCTTTATAATTGGCTAAATTGATATTTTTTGATATTAACTTTTACATTCTTAAAAGATTCTTCATTGTTAGAAAGTTTTATGAGTCTTCTATTTATTGTTTCTAGTAGTTGTTTTAGTACTTGTCGGGATTGATTAGAGCTGTTGTTTACATATAAAGTTGATTTCGGTTTGTTGTAAGGTTGATAACTTGAGTTTAATATGTTAAAGGATATATCTGAAAAAATTGTTTGGAATAATCCGGATTCTATTGTTATTTTAAAGCCTTTAAAGTTGTGTTTAAAAAAATCAATTAAGTATTTAGCAGTGTTTTCAGCTGATCTCAGTGATTTGCTTCTTATTACTTCTAATCTGTTATCTGTATATGATCCTAACTCATTATCGGTAAAAATATAACTTTTTCTAATTTCATTCAGTAAAAATAATCCTATTAAATCGCAGATTTTGACCCCGTTAAATGATCCAACGTAAGCGTTAAATAATTGGTTTGAACTTATTTTTTTCCAGGTTTGATTGTTATGTGTTAAAATTGCCTTAATAGAGTGTATTATTAGGTTCATGTGTTTGTCTGTTATTGGGTAAAAGTGTTTAGCGAACTCTAATGCTTTAATTAAATTACTTTTAGTTATACTTATAAAATTTAGTAGTATCAAATTTTAAGAATCTGTAGTTTTTGTTAAATTTTGAATTTTCGAACAAGGTAATTACTTCATCTGTGTTTTTCCTTTGATTTAGTTTAGAATGGTCTCGTATTGCTAAATTAATTTTATCGATTAAATTTATTGAGTATTTTTAAAAGGTTATTTACTTAGGTTTATGACTCTGTATTCGATTTTATTGGGGAAGCTTTCTTTGTTATCTTTAATTGTAAGGAACGCTTGGTTTTCTCGGAGTTTTGGCACCTTGTCTACTACGTTGTGTGATTCTATTCTCCTTTAAAAGGGCAGTTGGTTTTGTCCCTACAGTTGCAAGTCTTATCTTTTTTGATTGAATCGTCTAAAATCCTTTTGTTATGGGTATTTATTACGTTTTTTAGGTTTGGAAGGCAGCTATATGAAATTTTAATGGTGATCTTATTAAAGATCTTGTGAAGTTTGTATATAATATAGGACAAAATTTCATATAGTTTCCTTCCAAACGTAAAAAACGTAATAAATACCCATAACAAAAGGATTTTAGACGATTCAATCAAAAAAGATAAGACTTGCAACTGTAGGGACAAAACCAACTGCCCTTTTAAAGGAGAATGCTTTCTAAAAGGTATCTATAGGGCTTCTATCAGGAATAAGGAATACATAGGATCAACAGGGGTATCTTTCAAAATAAGATGGCAACAGCACAAATACAGCGTACTCAAGAAATCCCAAACAACTACTCTATCCAAATTTGCCATTTCAAACAATATCAATTTTGCCGAAATCAAATGGCAAGTGCTATACAAAATTAATAGCTCAGTCCCGAAGAAAGCTGACAATTGTTCAATCTGCAATCTGGAGAGAATGGCTATAGCCGAAGCAGATAGAATCAAATCATTAAATATCAGAAAATAATTAACCGCTATGTGTCTCTATTATAAGTCTTGTTATTTTTGATTTATTGTTTGCTTGTTGTGTCTTATTTTTACTATTTTACCATCTTATATGTTAAACTTAATCTTTAATTTTTTTAGACTTTTATAAATTTTATGATAATTTTTACTAATTAAACATAATAATTTTTTATAAAGTTGTTAATTAATTTCACTTAAAAATATCTATAAATTATTTAATTACTAATTTATGTCTAATTAGTACTGATTAGTCTAATTAGTGCCAATTAATTTGATTATTTTTTTCTATATATATATCAGTGTGCTTCATTTTTATTGCTACCTAGACTCTGAAGATCCTTTTTTAGGTGAAACCGGGTTAGTAAGGTTGCAATTTCGTCAATAAATTATTAATTAATTTGGCTCTCTGTTTCAAGATTGAGCACTATTACTCATTTGGTTTCCAAATTGTACAATTAAGCTCCTTATCTATTTAAGCTGGGCACTCTTATCAAACCTTGAAATGAATTCAAATGACATTTTGAAGCACATTGAAATAAATTATTCACTTAAAAACATACCTATAGCGAATGAACTTACATACAGGCAAGCAATTTATCAGAGATTGCACAAATTTATTCAGAACCTTCGCTTGAAGGCCTTTTGGTACCAGAAACATGAGGACAGCGCAATTAATTTTTGCAATGAAGACAATACTTCCTTAGGATTCCCAACTAGAAATTCTGCACCTGATTGCGAAGACCTTAAACATTTTGAGCATGATCTTTACCTTTTAGTTAAGTCCATAGAATTCAGAAGATATAAATCACCTTTCCAAAAAAGAATGGTTTCTGATATTAAGAAGATAAAATCTTCAAATAAAGTCATGATTTCTAGCGAGAAAACAGATAATCTCTATTCTATTGATAAAAAGGATTACAACCGACTTATGAAAAACTGCTTGACCAGCGACTATAAGATAGCTCCAAATAATTGCATTGAACAATATAGAGAACAATATAACAGATTAATTTAAACGCAGCATCTATTGTTAAGGAATTAAACATAAGAGGAAAAGTAAAAAAACTGCACCAAAAGAGAGCTTTTTTGACAATTAAAGATCATAAAAGAAGTTTCCCAAATTCAATAGAGTGTACATATTAACATATTTATTTAACATATTAAACTCAAGTTATCGACCTTACAACAACAAAAATCAATTTTGTACGTAAACAACAACTCCAATCACCCCCGACAAGTACTAAAACATCTACCCAAAACAATAAAAAGAAGACTCATAAAACTTTCTAACAATGAAGAATATTTTAACAATGTAAAAAGTGAATACCAAAAAGTATTAATTCAGCTATGTACAAAGATAATTCAAAATACAACAATACCATTCTATCAAAAAGAAATAAAAGATAAAGAAAAAGAGATACAACATTTTTAACCCATCGTTCAGTTTAACTGTAAGTTCTAAATAGGCAAACACTTTTTAAATTTAACTAGGACATCCTTTGATGAAAACCATCCATATAAAAAAATACTCAACCGCAACACAGCTAAAATATCGTACAGCTGTACAAGTAGTTTTAGAAGCAAAATAGTAGCAAACAACAATAAAATTAAAAATGAAATAATATAAACGATAAAAGTACTTTGCAATTGCCGCAAAGAACCCTTCCCTTTAAACAACTAATGCATAATTTCTAACATAACCTATATAGAGCAACATTAACATCCAATAAAGCAACTAAATAGTACGTAGGACCTACGACTAATTGTTTTAAACAAAGATATTAAAACCACAAATCATCCAACAATATTAACAAAAGATATACAACAGAACTGGCAAACTACATTTTGCATTTGAAAAATAACAATATAGACTAGAAAATTAAATGGGAAGTACTAAACAGGACAAAATAAAAATTCAATACTAAATTCGGCTGCAGACTTTGCAACTTAAAAAAAGTCGAAATTGATAAATCATACAAGATCATAACACTAAAAAAGAAAAGCAAAAAACAAAATATATGCATTCATTACCAAAAACACTTTTTTAGCAAAATTAAACCTAGCTAGATATTAAGTCAAAGTAAAATTAAGCCGCGCACACAAACAGTTTAAAATATTTTTTTAAATACAGCCTTTCCTTTTCATACTTTACAAAATTTTCAATAGCAATTGCTAAAACTTTTTCAAAATGCACAAATTCATAAACCAGTTATAAAACAAAAATCAGCGCACTTTTTAAACTTAGCATACTACAAAAAAATCTTCATTATTCTACGTCATAATTATTATATAAACTTTTAAGTTCTAAATTTCTGTTTAACATTGTAATAAACATTAGCTTACTGAGGAGTATATTGGGTTTTATTGGGTACGAAACGGTCGTCTAAACTGTTGTTTTTTATATAATAAAATAAATACTTAGCTCCAATTCAAATTGTCGAGCACTATTGACCAGAACTTTTAATAAAATCTTCAATATATATTTATATATATATAAGTTTATTACAAGACGTAAAAACTTGCAGAACTCAAGTTTCGTGCCTACGCACTCCACAACTGAAACTTTTTTCTTAAAAAAGCCCTTAAGGTGGGCTCTGTGTTGAAAATTTAATTCATCAAGTTAATCAACTTGTTTCTAAAATATATATGTATACTTATCTAATTATTTTTATCGTAAAATAACACCAGTCTCAAACTCTACTTCTTGCAACGATAAACGTTTTCTGGTAAAAACCAGTGTGTTACACCATGTGTAAGTTTACCTGCCGAATTAGTATTAAACTTTTAAATAACCAAAAAATTATAATATAAACTTTATTTAAAACAAAAAACTTGATCTTGGAGACACGCCATTTGGAGAACATTTACAAGGCTAAAATCTCAAGAATAAAATCCACAACGTGTTGGAAAACCATAAAGCTCAAATTCCCAAGCAAGTGATTACCGGCGCTTTGACAAAAAATCACAACAACAACCCAACCATATGATCACTGATACCAGATAAAACTCACAATAAATTTTTGAGAAAGTACATTAAACTATTACTATAACAAATACTATAATCTTGAAATTCTATCTAGAAAGAAAAATAGTTTAATTACTTTATTTTAACAAAACTGATAAAAGTTAATAAATTAATCAACAAAAATTGAAGCTGCTAAATTTCATATAGTTTAACTAAAATAAATATAAATTAGTGAGAAAATAAAACAAAAACTTTAGAATCAATTTATACAAAATTAAAACGTAATAAATAAAAACAAAACAAGTAGAAAACAGTATATAATCACGTATGCATACTAAGAATTAAATGTTAGTTTTCCTTATCAACGAACCAAAACCAGCTAAACATGTATTAGCATAAATATACACTCCAAGGAGTGTTTTTAATTGTTTTAAGTTTCCTGTGCGACCCTAGAAAAGGTTAGAATAAACGTGATAAAATAGACGATTTAAAATAGTTAATATTTAAAATAGTCTATTAAAAGTTAATTTCTATATGTAAAATTTTTGCTATAATTTTTTTTTGAAGAAATGACGGAGATTTACATTTTCTTCTAGAAGAAAAAGACTTTATAAAAAAATATATAAAATTATTTTGCATATTTATTGAAGTCCAGTAAAAATTTTCAGTAGACTTTTTTCGACTACTATTGTATACAACTAAGCTAAAGAAAATAATTACAACATTTATGTAAACTTATAACAGATACATCACAATGAGTTTAAGTTAAACATGCAAAATAAATACTGTTCAGCTAAAAAATTGGTAAAATTAAGTAAACAAGACTTTTTTCAGTATAAGTAAGTAAATAGAAAAATGAGATGTTAAAAGGATATAGAATAATGCAATAAAATATATACATGCTTAAGTTTA
Organism: Thalia democratica; assembly: GCF_965202585.1. NCBI lineage: Eukaryota > Metazoa > Chordata > Thaliacea > Salpida > Salpidae > Thalia > Thalia democratica. The sequence continues at coordinate 50,491,114 of NC_139169.1, read as the reverse complement.
TATAAATGTAAATAAAAAAACGTCTATAAAGCGTTAGAAATTAAAATTAGAATAATCGGAATGTACTTTTTAAAATGAATAAAGCTAAAGTAATATAGACTTAAAGTTTCAGAAAAATTACAAAAAAAAAACACTATACGTAATTAAAAAATCATGTTTAAAAGACAATAAAGTTAACAACTTATATGCAAATTAAATTATATAAGTATAAAATTTTATACAAACTAGAGTTGTAAACAAATTTTTGTTTACCTAACTTTAGCTTACAGGTTTTTATTAAAAGGAATCATAATACACCTAAATAATACATGTTACGTCCTTTAGTTAAAATTGTAAACTTATTATCATTACAATGAACTATCCCTAAAAAAGTAGTTAAGAGTATGTTATAAATGACTGTAGAGAATGTGGAATTTAAATTTAATAAGTGTATTTATAGACAAACTGATGGTGTCGCCATAGAAAGTACTTTAGGTCCTGTGTTAGCGACTATTTTAGTCGGGTAATTTGAATCATATTTATTTAAGAATATAGATAAGCGGTTAAATTACTTAACGTATGTAGATAATATTTTTATGTCAAACAAGAAAGGCTACAACGTAAAAGATTTATTTAGTAAAACTTCTCACCTACATCCCTCACTTAAATTTACTCGTGAAAACGAAGTCGACAGTTGTTTAACTTTATTTAGATGTGTCATTACAGTGAACATCAACTTATTTTACTACATCCGTATACAGGAAGCCAACAATTTTTTAACAATAAAGCCAATGGATGTTCTTCTGTCCTACTTCGCAAAAAAATTATCTTATTTTATGCTTAGTTTTTCGGGGGAATTAAATATGTTCAAAAGTCAATTAAATGAAGAAATTGAAAATATTAGTAGTATATTCAGATTATAAGGTTACTTAACGAGTATTATCAAAAAATAAAGTTTGACAAGACCATCGTAAAACTCACTAGTCTTATAAAACAAGGCATGAATAAGTGTACTAATACTTAAGACTCTCTATTTAGGCAATGAAGCTAAGTTCCTGTAAAATAAACTTAAACAGACAATAAATAGTACATTTGTAGCAGTTACACTACGAATCCATCACTTCACTAAAAATCTTTAAAATATGGAGTATGCAAAGATGTTACTCCCGATTCTGAAAAGAATAATGTTATCTATCAATTCAAGTGTCACTGTGACAAAGTATAAATCGGGAGAACTTCTCAGAGACTCTATGTGAGAAAGGATCATCATGTATCAAAATCCCTTAGAAACTGGATAGTCAATAGAGGTAGTAAACCTTTTAAAAGTGTTTCGGTAATTGGAGATCATTTGGTAAACTTTCCGGAATGCTCTTAACATTATAATGATAAAAAATGTATAATTTTAACTAAAGACGTAATATTTATCACTTAAGTGTATTAGGATCCCTTTATATAAGAACCTATAAGACAAAATTGCATAAACAAAATTTGTTTACAACAGTAGTTTGTATAAATTGTTATAGTTAAATATTTTTTTTTACTTTAAAGATTTTTTTGAATTGCTTTTAGTATGTTTTATTGTATATTTTGTTTAATTTCTTTAGTACTTTAGCTTTATTCTATTTTAATAAGCACCTCAATTAAAATCCGATAACTTTATTTTTAACTTAAGTTATTTTCATAGCCTTTTTTCATTTACGTTAATATAATTCTAGACGTGTAAATATTTTATCGTAATATCCTTATAACATCTTAAGTTTCTGTTTACTTATTTTTGCTTAAAAAAGTCTTGTTTACTTAACTTTACGAATTTCTTCATTTATTTAATTAAACTCATTATGAAATATATATTACCAAGCTTTCATAAATGTTAATATCATATACTTGTGGTGTACGACTCGATAACCGAATGGTTCCTTTGTACATCAAGTCCTTTTTAGACCAAACTTTTTGAGCGATTTTTTTATCTTTCAATAAACGATATGTTCTGTAGCTAAGTTGTATGCAATAGCAGTTGCAAAGGGTACACTAAAAAAGTACTTAACTTCAATAAAAAAGCAAAGTATTTGTCGTTTTTTATTTATTTATTATAACGAAAGGAGCAAGTTTGAAAAATGAAACTTTTGATTTAGAATAAGCTATTCTAAGGTGTTTAGATAAAACTAATTGAATGATTTTACACCTCTAAAGGTTTCCTTTTCAAAAAGAAAACCATTGAACAGTTTGCATATTTTTTTATTATTTTTAACTTTAATATTCGTAGTTTTACAACTTATTTTTCTAACAAGTTTTAAAATAACTGTTAACTTTGCTACCAGTTTGTCTTAGAAATATAAATTTTTTCTGATTTAAATATAGCTATTTTCATAAATACTGTTTGACTAAGTAATTTGTTCACATAACATCATTGAATACATTTTTCTATTATTAAGAAAACTTATGAACTAATTTTGATTAATACTTCCCTTTTAGTTTCTTATGTATAAAAGTTTCCGTCATACATGTTAGCTTCACAATGTAAGGCAGATTTTCACATACCCAATACTAAATGGAGCTTATGTTTGTGTTATATTAGCTTTTCTAAAAATTAAATAAGTGCATTACTTACTAGGTTTCGCATTTTGTTTTGATCTAATTTTTAAATTAATTCAAGTTTAAAAACTTATATGTACCTGAAAAAAACTTCAGACAGTTATGTGGTAGACAAATATTTATGTTCAAACCTAAAGTATAATACTAAAAGCTACTAGAGAAAATACCATATTATTTAACCAAAATAAATGTGCTACCTCACTAAAAAAAATTCTAGAATTTCCCTTGATAAACTAAGCGTATATATACTAAGATAAACACATGTTAAACACCAACTACAACTAAACACAATTAAGCAACATCTACATGCAACACAAATTACAGATTCAGAGCATTCTAAAATTACTCAGCGTACTGTTAAAGCAATGTTTTCTGTAACTGTATCTAAACTGAATCTTAATTAAGTTTCAAACTGGAACACTAGATAACAACTTAGGAACTAAATACTTAATTATAATTTAATTTTGTATAATAAGTCTGCTTATTATGCTGACGTAAAAAAATATTTACCAAGTATTTAGATTCAACTATTTTTTTATTTACTGTATACCTAGTAAACTGAAGTATCTTATAGCAGTGGTTCTCAAGATTTATAGAAGCTTTTTACACTAAGTTACTTGAAATCAAACTATGTGTACACTAGATTATAAAAAATGTAAATTGTTATTGTAAAGTCCTATTTCTTTTTATGTTTTAGGTTTTATTACATATAAGTAAACGTTAAAAAGCTGTTAGTTTATGTTATAATTTGCTTCTTTGATAAAAAAGACAAGCTACACATATCAAAATAATAGTTCTTAACCTTAATAAGTTTTCTGGACACAGTGAATGTTACAATTTAAAATTACTGTACACCGTTTTAGACAATCAACGTAGTATGGTAAGTTGTGGAAAAAGTACTAATTATAAACTAAAAATTGAGAGTTAAAATATAATGAAAATGCTTTAAATAAAGTTGTTATTATTATGTATATAAGTTTTTAAGGTTTTGATAACTGCTTATAATACTAATATTAGTACTTTTAAAAATAATTATTTAAAAAATTAAAATTAAGTGTTTGTTAACAAAAGATCCTAGCGAAACAAGTTCACTGGAATATATAATAATAACAAATTACACAGTATCCTTCCTTTATTATGCTAACACGTGTTTCTGTGTGCTAACAGATTAACACACTTCAACGGAGTTCTGTAAAAAAAAAAAACTGTAAGGAAAAATATAACCGATTAATACTGTGACGTAACTATTATATTTTTTTTTTTGAATGACTAGCAACCAGTAAATATTTATAATTAGTACTTCCTCCACTTCACGTAAGTAGTTTGTACTATAATTTTTTATTTTGTTTTGTATTTTTACTTTAATTTATTTAATTTAGACTTTTTTATTACAGATATTATATATTTTTACAGCTTTAGGATTTAACATCAAGTATTTTATCTATTATTAACCATTACACTATAAATATCTATAGCAATTATTCTTATTTAAAAGGGACACATGTATATACCTCCTTAAGCTTCTATTCTTTCCTTACAGTATTTAAACTTTTACAGAGCTCCGTTGAAGTTTTTTAATCCGTTAGAAAATAGAAACATGTGTTAGCATAACAAAGAAAGGATACTGTATAACTTGCTACTATTACTTTTAAATATATCTTTTTTTAGTAAGATAAACTAATTAAGTTTCTTAAGCAATTAAATACACTGAGTTTCAGTCTAACATCGATCCATTTTCATTCAAACTTAGTTTTGACAAGACATTGCTTGGTAGTGTAAAATCAATCGTTTCATAAAGATAGCTAGGTATAAAAAATGTTTTTTTTCATATGAAGGTATTTTTTATTACAAAAAGTAATGATAATTTAAAAGCAAGCTAAGTTAGAAACTTTATTACTGTTTAACAATAACAAATTTCAAATTAGAAGAAAAATATTTATAAATGACATTTTCAATTTAAGAGAATTTTAATATTTTTTATAGAATGCAATAATTGCTTCACTGATCGGACACACGTTTGTACAGTTTTTACGAGTAAGTAACTTTTGGTTAGGCTCTGAATAGTTTTGAATAATAGTTTAAACATCACATCTTAATTAATCTATCTTTATGTGTACTTTAGTTGTATTTACTTTGTAATAACTTATACTTTCTTATCACCATAATCACTATAAGTAACTGAACATAAAGTACTTTTAAAATTTCATCTTTACTTCAAATTGTCTATATACAACATGAGTTTTACAAAAAAACCTTAAATTAATTACATTGTACCTATCAAAATATTTTTTATTTATAAAAAGTATACCTAAGTATACACAAATATTGTGTCCATCATTTTATTTATAAAGTCAGAATTCATTTTAAATATTCAAGTTAAAGATAAATAATGGTTACCATTATTGGCCTGATTGATATAATTAAAGACTAATAATAAAGGCTATATAAACTAAAACTAATCCTTTATCTCGTTCAATAAATTTGCAGTGAATTTAACTGTATGTGCAAAAGAGCTGTTAAACCAATTTTATACTGAAAAGCTAATTTTCGTAAATTACAATAGCAGTTCAACTTTCAAGACATTTTTGTTTTTCTATTTTACAATTTGCTGTGCTATCTTAAAATCTAAGTCAAGAAAAAAAGGCATTTAAAGTATTTACTTTACTGATCAAGCAAAAATTTATCACCTTGAATTTGTAAAAAGAAACTTAATTAGAGATTTTTAATATAACTACACTTTAATACCTTAAATGAAATCTTAAAAGTATATATTAAATTCCATTTAAGTACAAAACTATTTAGTGCTACTCAGAAATATAAGTATTCTGAATGTTACAAGTAGAATTTAAAGTTATTTTAAACGCAGTAAAAAGTAGTCAGTTTGTTTTCTAAAAAAAAAAAAGCTAAATGTTTATACTCCTATAGTATTTAACTTTGTTTAAGTACGGACAATGGAATAATTTTCTTGCTCAAATAAATAAACTGTATTTTTTTTAAGTTTCAGTCAACTATTACTAGTGGGTAGAAGTCAAATTTGCACAATTGGACACAATTGCACGAGTAAACTAAAATGCATGAAGAAATTTTTGCATTAGCAGACAATTTTGCACGGCAACATTTTTGCACGGGTTGAATTTTTTGTTTAATTTTATTTCTTAAATTCTTAATTAATTTTAATTCTTATTTTATTTTTAATAAAGTTTTTTTTTACTATCACAATTATCCCTAACCCTTACCCTCGGTCGGTAACTTATTATTATTTTTTTATTAGTTTTTATTAATTTTTTGATTTTAATAATAATTTTTATTATTTATTTTTATTTCTACTATCACTGTTACCCCTAACCCTTACCCTCGTTCAGTATTTTTTTTCTTCGTTTCAATTGATTAATTTTTATTTATTTATTTTTCTTGTTTTTTGATAATAACTTTTATTAGTTTTTTTATCACTGTTACCCCTAACCCTTACCCTCGGTAAGTAGTTCTTTTTTCTTTTTGTTTTTCTTTTAGTTGATCTTTTAAATTTTTTAAATTTTTTATTTTTTACTCTCGTGCAAAAATGACCCTCCTTGCAAAATTGTCACCCGTGCAAAATTGTCTTCGTGCAATATTGTCCCCTCCTGCAAAAGTATCTTTGTGCAAAATTGACCCTTCGTGCAAATTTGTCTTCGTGCAATTAAGTCCCCTCGTACAATTTTGTCTTCGTGCAATTTTGACCCGTTCCCATTAGTAGTAAAACTAATAATGCTTATGTACCAAATGAGTTCTTGAAAACAGCTGTTGTAAAACTTAATATAGAGAAGTTTTAAGCTTATATTGAAAGCTTTTTGTGAAAAGTACATACTTTTCGTATAACATTTGCAGTTACTTGTAACTGATTTTTGTTTATTCATTATCTAAAAAGTTTATCTAAATGACTATAGAAGCAAACATATTTGATTATGTTTACACAAGAATGTTAAACGATTACTTGGAGTTATCAAAATAAAAATCAATTGGTTGCTTCGAAATTTGTAAAGAATTTTTTAAAGTTTTACTAGCATTATGTTTGGTTAAAAAAAAACTTAAAAGATTTAAAAAATTAAAAATTCTCAAAAGATGATATTTTAGAAACTTTATTTATTGTTAAATTTGTAGGCTTGTTTAGGTCTATTCATGTCATTAAAGATAAAGAGGTGATGATATTTATTTTATTAAATTTCAACTCATTTCTTTTACTAAAATTTAGCGAGATTTCAGAACCTGATAGATGTCTTAAAACATATTAATATTTGACAAGTTTTTAGTTTACTATTTGATAACAGTTTTTTTACACATACATACTTAGATAATTGTAAAATGGGTGTTTTAAAATAATAAAGACTGTTTAAATACGTAATTATGTAATCTTAGAGAAGCCAAGTCAAAAATGGTTTTATAATTGTAGTAAGCTTCTATCTGTAATGCTTTTATATATTTTATTTTATTTTTGTTTTAAGTTTATACAAACTGTATAACTTAAAATAATTTCACTTTATTAAAACAGTAGTCATTTAACTAGTCGAACAAAAAGCTATTTTTATTAAATATATTAAAACTTAAGGATCTGCTTATTAAATAGAAAAAATTGATATAATTTTACCACAGGACCAATAGATGATGCTAAAAGCTTATCACAACTGAAATTTTTACAGGTAATAAGTACGATAGCTTATGCCTAAAATTCAAATTTTTAAGTAACACAAAATCAATTTAGTTGTTTTTAAATGTTTTAGTAAGTATTATATCTAACTTGTACTAATACTAACAAATTTTAAATTTAGATTACTTATTCATTAAGTATGAACTTCATGCTAAGCACTAAAAGCTTAACTATTAAAATAAAGTGAAAAATTCTTATAGCGAAATTCAGACAGTTACTAAGTTTTACCGCTAAACGGATTATTAAACTGCGATTCTGTAATAAAAAAAGTAATAAAATGGTAAAACATGCAAAAAATTAGTCACCATAAACTAGTTTTTTAGACAAAATATTGTAGAAAAAGCACCAAGTTTGGATACTCCATTCAAACCTAATTGTTTTGCCAGTTAGCGATATCTTAAAACAGTCTTTTGTAACTAGTTTATAACAAAAAAAAATACTTAAAAAACTTTATAGTTGATGATTTTATAAGCTAAATAATTTAATCTGAAGATGTGTTTTTGGAAATGAACCGTTTTTTAGATTAGTTGTATAAACAATAATAATAGTTCTGATTGACTATTCTGTTTGTTACCGGTTTCGGTAAGAAAAATTTCGACCTTGTCAAGTATTAAAAAATTAGTAAACTATACTCCAGTTTATATAATAATGTGCGTGAAAATATAAAAAAAAACAAAAATGTTGCATATTAAAAATTTAAAATTCATTAATGTATAGTTGTGTAAAGTGTTTACTAAATTAACGAACAATGAATTAATTTATTTGAATAATTTTTTTATTGAACAACAAAAAAAGACGCCCAAAGTGTTTGGTTATAAAACCTGATGCACAAAGAACCTTTCGGTTATCGAGTCGCAAACCTCTTGGCGATATTTTAACGGACTTGCTAGGATTTAAAACTTAAATTAAATTTAAAGCAAGCTATCTAAGAGTTTATCTAAGAAACTTAATTTAAACCAAGTGTTAAAAAACATCAACAAAACTCTAAACTTAATTAAAAAGTCAAAACATTTTTATACTTGTTTAATTCTTAGCTTCTTTCCAGTTTATTATTAAAAACTTGTTTATGTATCTGCATGAATTCGGTAGTTCTTTCCTTTGTTGATGCAATTCGTATCAGATTTAAAGTGTTAGTAAAGCTTCTTTAAAGCACAACATGCAAGTACTATTCTTTTTTTTTTTAACTTTTTTGTATTCTTAAAGTAAATTTGTAGTTCTTGATTTCATTTTTTAATTTGTGTGTTAGTTTCAAAAGTTCAGACGCTTGTTTGTACAAGAGTTAATTTCTGTCATCTTGTTTACTGTTGATTTTAGTTTGTTTTGTGTTTTGCTATTCGTTTTTTTTTATCTGGCTTGCACTTAGTCCAATGTATGTTTTTGACTTATTTTCTGCTTCAATTATTGCCTGGTAAATTTCATTTTCTGGCCCAAATTTCCCTCCTTTGAGGGGGCATGTTTCTTTCTTCCTAAAGTTGCATGATTCTTTTTTTTTTCTTTTTATTTGTTTATCAGTTCTTTTTATGGTTTTTTATGACTGTTTCAATATTCGGCTAGCAGCTGTAACTTATTTTTGTTTTGTTTTTATTCAAGTATTTTTTAGTTTGTAATTCTATCCAAAATATTTATTAACTATTTTTTTTAAGAAGATCTACAGTATGGGGGATAAACCTTATTATTTTTCTTTTTCTGTTTTTTTTTTTTTTTTTTTTGATTTCACATTCTAATGTGTAATTAATTCAATAATCCGTTTAACTTAAAAGCTTTTTTTTTTAATATTTTTGAATAAGTTTTGTTACTTGAGTTTTTAGAAAGTCTGGTCTCTATCATTTTTGGGATTTGTTTAAGTATGGTTGGTTAGTGGTATGTTTTTGAAATCAATTTTTTTTTTTTTAATTTTTAGTATGTTTAGTGAGTTTTCCATGAGGAATTTTCTATTATTTGAACTTATGCTGATTTTTCAGTAAATTCATGCATCCTTTTTTTTGACATTTTACTATTTCTATGTAGATTAATTTCTTATTTATAGCTCTTAGTACGTCGTATCTGTATAGCCGTTTTATTAAATTTGGAACAATATTTTTAGTCACTATAAAATATATATTTCTATTAGTTTGCGGATTTCTGCTTAATGTTTTCCACTCAGTGTAATATTAAAAAGTTGAACTTCATCTTGGTTATTTTTCCTTTTGTCAATTCTTCTCCCTATGTAATACTGAATTTGATGCATTAAGAACTATCTTTTCATCTTGTGTTTTTACTTATGTTTTGTTGGAAAAATTTAATGCTTATTTTAGTAAGCTTTCTAAAATTTATTTATCATTACATAAAATATATTTTTACAGTGCTGTTTACTATTTTGTTAATATTTGACACGTCGGATTTTTTTTTCACCGAATCCGGTAATAAAAGAATAGTTAGTTACTTTTATAATTATTTATTTAAGCTCTTTGCTCTGCAAGTTGAGCAACATTTTACAGTCAACACAAAGAATTACTAGATCAATTAAGAAAAACGCTTATGTTATGAATTTTAACCAGTACTTTAAGAATTAATCAATAACTTTATAAAGTAGTTACATAACCAAGGGGTTGTCAATTTTTTAGAAGCTTGTAACTATTTTCAGCTAGTTTTTCATTGTTATTTAAGTTTTTTAACTGTAATTAGACTTAGTCTGAGAACTTTAATAAATTAATTTTCGTTATAGTTTGAAAAACCTTAATCTGCGGAGTAACTGCGGATCATTATTAAAATTTTACCATATAGATTAAGTAAATAATAGTACAAAAAAAATCACAGCAATCAGTAGCAATTGCTTTGTCATACGCCACACTTCTGCAATGTTTTCATCACATTTCAGGGGGTCACATGAATCCAACCATTTCATGTTGTATGTTTGTCGCTGGAAGAATTAATTTTGTGGTTTTTATACTTCATGTTGTCTTCCAAATATGTGGATCAATTGTTGCAATACTACTCTTTTACGGGTTTGTTTACAGTTGCAAAAAATAAAACATTAAAAAAAATTATACTTTGTTTTTAAAATTTTCAAATTTGTTACTTTAAAAGTAGGCATGGAAAATTTGTTAAACAACCAAAATATTATAAATTAATCTGCTATATAAAAACGCTTCTTTCCAGATTTCAAAATATGTTACAGTGTATACTTAATAATAATGACAAACAAACTATGATTACAGTAGTTTTATGTTATGAAAATATCTAGTAGTGTAGTGCACAAAGAAATAGTTTAGTAAAACAACTAGTTTAATGATATTATGTGCACAGTTTTTTAATCTTCGAACGGAGTTTCTTAAATAAACCTGGCAAAACAGTACTAAAAACTATTGTTTAAATATTGTTAAAGATGTATAAAGTTATTACGTCGTTACTGGGACGTAACTTGCTCGAAAAAGTTACAAACCTGAAAAATACAAAAAACAACAGGGACGACGCTTGATGAAGTAATAAGGGGTACAGGGAAAATTTTACTACCTTTAGTGTTATTGTGTTTTATATTAAAGTGTGCAGTAATGTTTAACTTCAAAAAAAATTGAGTTTTGATGAATTAGAAATAATTGTAAGCAACGCAGTCTATGTTGCTACACACTAGTGGTATCGCGTTGTGTTTTTGTTAAAAACTGCGGAGAAAAAATCCCTTAATTTAAAGCTTTCATTTTGAACTAATTTAAGACCTTTTTACATTACAATTATATCAATTTGTCAATGTAACAAAATGTTTAGTTCCTAAAAAATTCAAAGTAATGAAGTCAGCAGATACTGATGGCTCAGTATCTGCAAGACCCGTTAACTTATTTTTTTGTCTTAAGCCCTTCTTAGTCTTAATCATTTCTAATAGTATAGTAATCACTTAAATAGTAGCTTAAATTAAAAACAACCGGTTATAAGTTACACAGCACGGTTTAATAAACAATATTTAATAACAAATGTGATTTAAAAAATACGTATTAACTCAAGAAAATTATACAAAAAGTTGATAAAGCTAAAGAATAATTCAATAATTTATTAAATAAGCAACAAAGTTTAATCTACAATTTGGTACTTTCTTTTAAAGCAACAAATTTACAAAAGTTCAAACGCTTACTGAATTCCACTCAGAGATTCAATTCAATAAGGTAAATGTGCTGTCATCAATCAGAGTTCATCAATAACTGCCCGTTGCTACAACAAGAATAGCATTTTGTATTAAAAATTGGTCGTTAAGCAAACGTCATAGTGCTTTAATAAATTTAAACTTGTCAGTGTTTACAACTAGTTAATTTGTAAACTTATTAAACAACTTTATAATAGCATCGCATAGTACATATAATTTTGTTTACCTATCATGACGCATAATCTTACAATTTTATTAAGTTTACTATTTTACAAAAATCTATTTAGTTTTCTACAAGATTTTTTGAAAAGGGTAGATTGAAATATTTTATGTTCACAAAAAAAAATAAACTGCAAAATGAATTTTTGTCTCGAAATTTTATATTAGAAACTGTTTTTAGATTTATAATATTCATTTTTTATAAGCACAGTAACCTTTCTCTTGAGTTTGAATTTTGAACAAAACCCAAAAGTCTGAACTCAAAAAATTATATTTAATTTTTTTACAAAATGACTAATTTAAATGAGTTTAAAGCCGGTAAACAAGGGTACCCAAAAAAAATTCTTTTAATTAAAACTGTCAAGTATGTTTAACTTACTAATTATATTACATCATTAAATATTCAACCGTAAGATTTAATTAACCTTAAACTTAACAGTAGTAGAGGTTTTTAATATACTTAAAACTACACATTAAATTTGAACATAAATATTTTTGGTTAAAAGTGCGAGCTCAATGGGAAATGTCAGCTCAAAAAGTGCAAACTTAAGATAAAGGTGATAGTTTTAATAGTTAAATAATAAATAGAATGTTTCAATGATTTTTTATTTTATTTTGAGGTGTTTATATCCCTTCATAAAGTTATTACCTTTTAACATATGGAAATAAGCCATTTTAAAAATCAATCATGATTTCTTGAGATTGTACTTTTGGGTTTTGTTCAACGTGCGAACTTAAAAGGAATACTATTGTATATATACATAGCAGGGGCGTAGCGTGAGGAGGGATACTGGCGCATGCGTGCCACCCAAAAAAAGAAAAGAAATAAAAAAAAAGAATGTAATATCTTTATCCTTAATTGTTTATTTTTTCTGATTACTTTGCCTTTTTTCAACTATGTTTATCTAGTATTCAAAAAGTTAAACGAAATTTTGAATACCAATTAACGACAAGTTAGATAAATTACCCAGCATACTGATTCGGTGCGCAAACGAAAGTGCGCACCGATGTTGATGAAAAACTCCATAAGGAAAAATTTTATAACTTCATTAACTTCATAAGAATTCAGACTCAAAAAGCACGCAATTAGTGTAGTGCACCGCTGTAGTATAACCTTATGGCAGATTTTTCTACAAAAAGTTTACAAAAATACGTCACCCTTAAAGGAAAATTAAACAATTTTACCAGTTTTTATTTTTGCTACAATTTGGCTACAAATGTTAAGACTACTGCTAGTTTTTATTTTTGTAAACATACAAGGAAAAGCGTGTCGGCCTATGAGAAATAAACTTTTTTTGTGATTTTTATTTTAAACAAATACAATCAAATGAATTAAACTTAAAAAGTATATTTTTAACTATTTTACAAAGTTGTAATAAACTGTAATAAAAGTTATAAAGTTGGTCTTTTTTAACTTCTATGTAACTTTATTTAAATTATGTGCAATGAGGTGTTGTTATCACTGTTGTATTGTATACTACAGAGATTGATATTTTTTTTGTAAAGAAAACAGATACTTTCGTTTTATTGAATGTAATCATTTTTAAAGATATAAAGTTTACTGTAGGTAGTAAAAGCAATTTTTATTTAGTGCAAGTATAAGTAATTTTAATGAAATTTATACATTTTTTTAAATGTTAAATTTTGTAATATATAAGTATTTTTAAAACAGTTACTTCGAACTTATTTTACTTAATGAATTTATTTCAATTATATTACTTATGAAAAGATATTTTTATAGCTAATTACAGAAGTTTTAATTTAGGGAATTTAAAAAAAAATATGCGCACCCCCTGACCAAAATACCACGCTACGCTACTGATACATAGTAAATTTATTTTGTATATAAATACATAGCTTTGCATGTTTTTTTTAATTTATCTTAATCTTTCACAGACTCTGTAGAAAACTCCAAAATTCAGCACAGTTTTTTTTGTACAAAACAGTTTGTTGAATTAATGAAGTTATTTATAAGTTTTTGAAGAAACTTAAAACGTTTATTCTTATTTTCAGCTTTCAACCATCACAAGACGACTACTTATATAACATCATACCTAGTTCACAATTACTACCGTGGCAGACATTTTCTATCGAAGCTGTACAATCCCTTTTTATTTCAATGGTTTGGCTTTCTTCAAGCGAATTACAAAACAAAACAGATAAAGACTTGGCAAGTAAAAATTTTGTTGCAGTACATGTTGGATTTGCACTTCTTGGTAACACATTGTGGGCAGTAAGTACTTTTAATGCTTAATATCGTAAAGTGTTAGTCATTAAACTTTTTATTTGACTAATTAGTTATATAAGCACATAAAAATTTTATTTAAAATTTGTTTTAGTGTGTGACAATTAAAGTTACACTATGAATTTGTAGGCTTCGTCAAGTTTGATAACTTAGTGTTCATCCTTTTTTACTAAACTATGTTTAACATAATAGATTTAAAAAATCCTCTGAGTTTTTAAGTTTTAAAAATAATAGTGAAAATTTAAGTTTCAATACCAAAAGAAAATTTATTTTGGTATCAAAAAAAACTTTGAAAATATTAATACTATTTAATTTATAAAAATATACCTTTTTGAAATGATGTTATTATAATATTTAAATTTCTCAAACTGTCCTTAAGAGTGTCAATAATTCTTTGTGACTTTTTTGTACTTTTTGATTATACTTTGTATAATAACTACTATACTTCAAAAAAACCGAAAAACTTACTATTAATTACTCATTAAACTACTTGGAGTACATTCAAAACTATCGTCTGCAAGCAAGTTGAATATAAAATAAAAGAAAACTTCACTTTCATTTTATATTCAACTTGCTTGCTGACGATAGTTTTGAAAGTACTCCAAGCAGTATCATGAGTGTAAAATAAAAACTTTTTCGAATTTTTTGAAATAAATATATAAAAGTTTTGATGAAGTCAGTTTATAACTGGTAAAAACATAAAACAAATTAAAGAATACTTTTTAGGCTAATGTAAAGTACCTAAAAATAATGAAAAACCAACACAATTCGATGTTTGCTCAAATTTTTAAGTATTATACTTTAACTTTTTACTCTAAATAAAATTAAGCTTTTAATAATGTAACAAATTTGTACACGAAAAATTTCTTTAATATCTTCTTAATTATTACTTATTTTTTACGTTGTGATTCAAATAGTTTTGTAAATAGTATAACTTTTTTAAAACTTAATATGTTTTTATTTATTATTAATACGTATAAATGTTTATCATGTTATAAGTATTTATAAGTCAGGGGTAAAAAGATGAAAATTATAACTAATGTTTTATAACTTAGAGTTTAACTCTTAGATTTCAGTTATAAAAATAAACTGTTGCTAATACTAGTGGTCTTCAAGCTAATCAATATCTGTGCACTCTAAACTGCAAAAGAAATCTGTACATCCAAAGTTGTATTTTATTTTGCTACTAGTGGTAGAATTTTTTTTTACTCTTCAGTACAAACCTCAGAATACCTAGCGTTATTTTTTTAAATTCTGGTTTAGTGCGCCTTCATGTGAGGAAAATTCCAAAGTGGTTGATAAATGAAAAAAATGCCATGAATAATTTCAGATTTAAAGTTTAAATAAATCGCTTCAAAATAAATAAATATAAAAAAGAATTTTAGTATTTTTCTGTGCATCTTAGAAATTTCGTGCACCCTTAAATAAGTTTCGTGCATCTCTATATTAATTGGACATTGATGCACACCGTAAACACCACTGGTTTATACTATTAAACCAAATTTAAAATCCCGCAAATGTTTTGCTTTATTTTCTAGTAGAATCAGTATAGACTAAGTTAATTTTATACTTTTCTTTGATATTTTTTTAGCTTCAGATTTTGTCTTATTATGATGTATTAATTTTTTTACCCAAATATCTTATAAAAATAGCTCAATAGTTTTACAAGTTAACAAAATGTCAGTAAGATAATACTTACCAAACTATCCTAATAAGCGATGTATAAATACATGTTATTTTCATTACATTTCTCTTGTGCTTGACGTACAGAGAATATCATGCCAGTGGTAGATCGTTTAGACTTAAATCAACATTTAGACTCAGGTTACACTCTTTCAGCCAGCTTTTGAATTCGAGAAAGAATTACTCTTTCAAAACTTTTACCAGTAATCGCAAGAAGAGAAATTTGCCTGTAATTATTGCAGTCCGATCTAGAACCTTTGTTCTCAGTTCTTCAGTAGTTGGCTCGCAATTAAGGTTATCCATCATTGGTAGATTATCCAGGCTGTTAAGTGCATCATCAGTTATATTATTCTATGTAGAATACAGAAGGGAAAAGTGTAAAACCCATCTACCTATCTGTTCATTCCTACTCTGTAAGATTAATAGCAGTTTTTCTTACATCACTTATATTTTCGGGGTCCATGCCAGTAGTCATGGTACGAAAATTCCAGCTTCCCAGTTTGAGAGTGGGTCTCTTTTTCCGTTTCTGTTTGTCAGGTGACTTATTTAAAGTTTACTTTTTACTTTAAGCTATCCCATTCACACAATGAGGAAGGTAAACTGTGGCAGAACAACACCGTATTAGCTGAGGGCTGCTCAGCTTAAGGCAGACGGTGGTTGTTCAAAAATTCAAAAACTCCTCCTACTAATACGACCCCTAGCGCCCATCCTTTTGCCAAACAAGGTTGGACTTATCACCGGTAACTTTTGTATTCAGTGTTGTTTTTTCGCGGAAAACATGTAAAGCTGGAGCGAACCTCTCCAAGAACAACGCCAGGGCATAAACATTGAGATTACAGCTGTTGCCCATGCATCAGGATCTCTTTCTCCACAATGATAAGGACTCAGCGGAACAGCAAAGCTGACACAGCCAAAATTTATCATTGTCGCAGGAGCTGCTGGAATGACACTAGAAACAGAGTAAGACCGCATACGAGGCTCCGGCTATAGCTTTTTGATTGAAGTTTTGCATTTCCTAGAGTGATGGAACTACAGTTCTACAGAGTTCCCTCTGCACCAGTGTTTAAGGCTTAACTTTGTCTGAATTTTCCTCAGGGTTTACTCCCGAAGTCTTAGTTTAATCAAAAGCATCTACAAGGCATTGGAGGTAGGCAAAAGTTTTGCAGAGCTGTTGCTAAATCAGCTCCAACCCCAAGGGAAGAAGTCTTGTGTGCAGGAGAAGAAAAATAACACCTTCCGCCTACGATGCCTTCGTCGCATCTTTAGAGTTGCATGGCAATAAAAGATCACCTACGAGTAAGTGCTTTGACGTACTAGTGTTACCACCATGCATTTTACCCTCAGTCAGCGCAGGATTCGCTGGCTCAGTCATGTTCTTAGAGAATGGGCGCTGAGCGAATCCCAAAATCACTGTTGTATAGCGAGTTAGTCATTAACAAACGCAACCGAGGTCGTCCAAATTTACGTTTTTAAGGACGTTTGCAAGCGCGATCTAAAAAGGTTGAACCTAAGTTTAGATAAGTGGGAGTTGCTTGCAAATGACCGTGTTAAATAGAGATCTACTGTACACAAAAGACTGAAAGAAAGGGAAAAGAATTCTTTAAGAAACCGAAAAATATGATAAAATGAGAAGCAGAAGCATATTTACTTATTTGTATTTTTATTTATTATCATTTGTTTTATTTGTTGCATAAATTTATCATTAGCATTTGTTCTTGTTCCTTTATAAGCAATTACGCATAGCCGATCTCGGCTGATGGGAACAGGTCAAAATTGCACAAAGACAAAATTGCACGAATGGTCAATTTTGCACGAAGACAGAATTACAGAAGGGGACAAAATTGCACGAGTTACAGTTTTGCACAGATGGTCATTTTTGCACGAAAGAAAAAAAATAACAGAAAAAAAAATATTAAAAAAAACAGAAAAATACATTTAAATATAAATTTATAAAAAGAAAAAAAGAAAAAAAAGCTAACGACCAAGGGTAAGGGTGATAAGTAAAAGTGATAGTAAAAAAAAATAAAATAAAATAAAGTTACCGACCGAGGGTAAGGGTTAGGGGTGATAGTGATAATAAAATAGAATAAATAAAAAAGCTAAACTAATTAAGATAATTAAAACAAAATTCAATTTTATAGAAAAATAATTTAAAAGTTCAAGCTGTGCAAAACTTTCTCCGTGCAAAAGTGTCACTATCACTGTTGCCTCTAACCCTTACCATCGGTCGGTAGTTTTTTTTTTCTTTTTAATTTATTTGTTTTCGTGCAATTTTGTCCACTCGTGCAAATTTGACACCTACTCCGACTGATAGCGGACCTTTTATTATTATTTTATTCTCCTAATAAACAAAATAAAAACAATAAGCCTACAATTTTTTTGTATAACTTTTTTTAATAATTTTTAAACAGTATTTTTTTTAGTCAAACAATTATTCAGTGTACTTAAAAGATATGTTGAGCTTGAAATATAGCTTTTATAAAATATATAAAAGTCTAATCTTTCTAGCTTAAATTACAATAAGCACTAGACTACACCGTACGACGTTCAACAACAGTTCATCGTATCTTTGACTGCCTTATGAGTCCTATTGAGGACGAAACCAGGTCTGTACTTCTATGAACTGTTGTTGGCGGCCAAGCGGTGTAGTCTAGTGCTTATTGGATGATAGCGTGTAAACATCTCACTTTTGCTAAGAATAGCCGAAATAACTATACTTTGCTAAAATTATTTAAAAGAATATCCAACATTTTTTTACTTAAAACCGACTGATTTAAAACGAAAATGAAATTAATTTTAAAATAGAGATATAATTTATTATAACTTTATTTAATATCTTTTTTATACAATCTTTCTCTATTAAGTATCTCTAAACTACTTTTTATCCACAAAAGATTAATTAAAAATACATTTTCATACGAAGAAACAATTTTGCAATTATTCTAAACATGTTTAACAATTTAAAATGTTTCACCAGCTTTACTTTTGCATCTTTTATCATGATTTTATGCTGTAAAGACAAAATCTTAGTATGAAACCATTGATCCAAAACTCTAATGTGTAATTTCAATTAACTTTAGTTTTTTAAGAATAAACTTAAACATTAAATCATACCCTTTTACTTTAGAGCTTGCTAAATAGAGTATTTCTAAACTATCAATGAGCAATACAACTCTATCGATTTTTTATATTCAAATTTTGATTAACTAAATGTTTAGATAAACTAAATCACAAAGCCATTTACTAATCTGGATGAATTTTGGATAGATATTTTAAATACGTCTATAAAATTTTAAAATTTCGAACTTTTATTTTTACAACCTCAACCCTTGAAAGATTGAATTTTTAACTGAAAAACTTTTATTTATTACCTAAAACCTATAATCACTGTAACACTTTTAGTTCGAATTCTTAAACTTTAGAAAGCTAAACTTAATTTGCTATAAAGTCCTGTGCAAAATATTTACATTTACAAATTGGTAAAACTGATGTTCGTTTATTGTGAGGACTTGACCAAAAGGAGCTCTTTTATTTTTTAACAAGTTCCTTAGTATTAAATATATATTTACTTAATAAGATTTTTTATTTTATTTCTACAGTCTTAACTATTTATTATTAGTTGTATTTTAACGTTACACTAAAATCTTTTTTCAAACAGAACACCCTTACTGGCGCGAGTATAAACCCCGCAAGATGTATTGCTCCTCTGATTTTTTATTCACATTTCAAAAATGAAATTTGGGTAATTTACTTTTTACTTATGTTTATAATACTTTAAGGTGAGTATTGAAAAGCTCAGTTAAACTAAAATATTAAATTTAACCGATAAGCAAAAAAACATATTTTAGTCAATAAAAAAAATAAGTCATTATCCTTTATATGAAGTACCGTAAATGAAAAATTAGTTGTGTAGTTTTTATTCTACTTCTAAAAAGAAATATGCTTTTTGTTTTTTAGGATTTTCAAAAGTTAACTCTACATTAGTATTATGCTATGAAAAATATATACTTGTATGTAACTAAATGATTTTTTATTTGTTTTATAAAGTATTTTGTAAGAAAAAAAAATCTTTAAATAAAACTAACAGTTATAAAAGACTTTAAAGTTTAAAAACTTTTTTCATTGTCTCAAAAATAAAGTTTTGTAATAAAAAGTATGTGATTCTCGTTGTGGAGTTCCCTAGTCTAAACTATATGATATTTAATTTATTTATAACTATATAAATTAAAAAACTAAAAAGCTAATATCATTTGGCTGTACACAAAATATCTTTCAAAAAACTTAAGTTTAAATATTTTTATTATAACTTTAGAACTTAAGTAGAGATACATTTTTTATAAAAAACATTTTCGATAAGAAAGTTTATTAAGATGTCAAAACATTGAAATTAATCAATTGGTTTTTAATATACTTAATTAAAAATTACTAGCTAAAAACTGAAAACTAACTATGAAAAATAACAGGTATACATTACTGGCCCAATAGCAGGTGCTGTAGTTGGAGCTATCTTATACAAACAACTTTTTGCTGCAATACCACAAGCTAATGAAGATCAATGTCTTTGCGATTTCAGAACTGATAACTCTTCTACTGGTAAAGTATAGACTTATTAGAAAATAGTTTGTTTTAAATAAGTTTTACGAAGTAAAACAGTTTTTAATCCGTTTTAAATGATCTCCACAAACTACCATGATGTGTCAAAATTCGAAGTATTTAGTGAAGGGAACATTAAAAATATATTGTTTTTCAAAAGCGTTCTAGTTACATAAATAATTATTGTAACTATCGAATAAAGTTTGGTTTAAAACCTTTAAATGGTGTTTCTATTTCAATGCTAGTATCATCTACTTACATAAAACGTATACTCTTAAAACTACTTTACTAAATATGTCAATTTTAAAAACCGTTTAAAATATTTAAAAAGCAAAATTTAATGTATTGAGGTATATAAATACTTATTTTTTAAATTTAATACCGTATTTAAAACTATTTTTACAGACAAGACTAAAAAAAAATTACGTTATTATCTAGTAGTAATTAAAAAAGTTAAAATAAAAGTAAACTATAACAATAATATGCTTTAGAGGTAACTTCAAAACATATTTTAAAGTTTGTTTTTTAAATTACTTTTAAGAGTTATTTTAATTATTTTTACTTATTACTCTAAGTTTCATATTTTTTTTTTTATAAAGTGATAACATACTAATTTAATTTTTATGTAGGTGGTATAGAATCTAGCTTGACGGAAGATATCGCTGACAACAAGTTATCTCCAACTCTTCGCAAAGTTGAAGGAAAAAGAGATGATGCTAATCATGAAAAACTAATAATGACATTAAGAAAATCAAAACATGAACAACATCAACATAAAAGTACTTGTCTTAAGAAATTTTTTTTAGTGTCACAACAGCCATTAGACAGAAGGGATGAAAACTTTCTTGGAAACAGTAGACTTTGAGTTGTACAAATTAAATTTAAACTAAAAAAAAATCATTTTGTGAATAAGTTGACTTGCTTAAATTCTCGAACGAAAACTTGTAAAGGAAAGTTATGTTACAAAAAATGAAATGTGACTGTAAAAAGCAGTAAGTATTTATTTTTTAATACTATAGTGCTTAAGTTCATTATTTGAAATTCAACGTACATGTGTTTTAAACTAAGAAGATTTAGATTTTTTTGAAAAATTAATTTTTATTTGGCTTAGAATTACCATCAAAACTTGATTTCTACTAAATGAAACACATATGTTAAAATATTAGATGTTTCTTTTCTTTAAGAGACTATATATACAAGAACAAACTTAACATAATCATGCAAAAACTGATCTTTTTCAATTAACAAAATAAATGTTTTAGTAAATATAGTGTTTTATACTTTTTACAAACAATGAAACTTATTTAGATTCCAAAATATTTATTGGTAACTTAAAAAATCGTTATTCTATCATTCAAGTTACTTTTTATTTACAAAAAGTTACAAAAACCTTATCTACAAAAACTTTTTTCTCCGGAATCTTTTTTTGTTACCGTTAAAAATGGCATTAATATAAGTTTTGAAGTATTACGTATTCCCAAAAATAGATTGATATCAAATTAAGCTAAAGGTAACTTAAAGAAAATTATTAGTATGTTTGTAAAAAAATATGTGAAATAAAACATTGGCAAAAGTCTACAGAGCCGAAGCCTTGACTGTCTATGCCGTGAGACAAGTTCAAGTTAAAATAAGATTTGATCATACCAATTCGGTCATCAGGCTCAAGCCTTCGGTAGACTGAGACCGGTTTCGTCCTGAATAGGACTAATCAGTTAGCCACAACAGAAAAACTTGCAGTGATCAACATACAAACGGTTTATACATGTAAACATGAATCAACCTTTTGCTGATATTGATCAGCTACGTCAGCATTTTCTTTTGCCTTGCAACGTTCAACACGTTGTCCACTAGGTAAGACAGCTAGTACGTTCGTATTGAATACGATCAACAAAAACATTGACGAAAGTCTACAAACAAAACACACAAACAAAATATGTGTGTAATAAAACTAGAGTGTTTCTCTCTTTTTTAAATATACTTAAAACTAATTTTAATAACAGCTATGTTTTGTTACTGAAATTGATGTGGACATCTAAACCATAGAATTTTAAATAAGAATTTATTTATTTTTTTCGAATTGGTAATATTATTTTTAAAATAATTTACTTAACAAATCAAAATCATTCTGTTTAAAATAAGAAATTGATAAAAAATATATTTTTAAACTTGAGCTGCTTAATTGCGAATTTATTCATACATATTATTTAATATAAGAACACACTTGATTTAAATCGATTTATGTTTGAATTAAAATGATCGGAAAAGAAATGCTTTGAATGGTAAATGGTCAGACTAACTTTGAAACTTATTCAGATAAGAGATTATCGATAGACAACTATTTTTGAAAAAATATATAAAATTGGACTTGTTTAGACATAAGTTTAGAGTAAATGTTAAATTTAAAAAGAAACAAACTACATACTTAAAACAAGACTAGCGATGAATATTTTAAAATCAATATAAGAACTTCGTAGAATTATACTCCTAAAATAAACTATAAGTCGTTACTATATGCAATTAATACAGTTCTGTATAACAAAATGACTAGAAATATACAGGAAGCTTTTTCTTAAAAGTGTTTTAGTGATAGTTTTTTTCAAAACTAATAAGTGGACTCGAATAAATAACATAAGAAATTAAACAAAAAAGTTTCAATATTAGAAAAAAGAAGCGTTTTAAAATTTATTTTTTTTAAGTATTCGTCAGTGACTTTTTACTCACAAAAAATATAGAATTAATTTTCGTTGTTACCAACTAACAATTATGTAATAAAAGGCTTCACTTATTTATAAAATTATTTTTTAAGTCTGTGTTTTTTATTTTATTTACACATTATATTCAAACTTTTATTAGAATATTTAAACTTTATTTCATAGAATATTTTTTAAATAAATACTTCAACTATCGTTATTCAATCACCTTTTAAACAACTAATTATAAACAGTTAAACAAATAATAATATGCACATACATGTTTTTTTTTTGTTGCTATGCAAAACTTTAACTTAGTATGTAAACTTATTGTAAACTTTCTTATGGAAAAGTTTCAATCAATAATGAAGTAATTAATTTAAATTTTTATGCAATACCAATATAGCGTTGTAAGAGCTTAGTGTTAGGCTCTTAATTTGATAATTACTAATGTTATTACAGTTTTGATTCAAAATAGTATTTTTATATTGAATACAAAATTTATTTTAAACAAATGCGACCAACAAAAGACTTTTATCTATCTATACGGGAGTTGATAACTTAAAACATGATAATTTTACACTTTTACTTTCTTAACCTGATCATCTTTAACTTTTACTTTATAAACTGAATATTTATAACTAAAGTAAATATAATTGATAAATAAATATTTAATTTTACAACAATTTGGTATCTTTATATTATACTACATAGTAATACTTTATAACTACACAATTAACATCAAACAACTTTGTTTAAATTACTCAATTCTTTATTACAAACAAAGTTTATGTAACTTATAGCCGCCCCTACTACAATACCATATCAATTTATTATATATTTTTAATTAATGTGTAAATAAACAAAATAATTCAATTTTTTTATAAACGTTTAAATATATTTTCACTGCTTTTCATCAGAAACCTACAAATCATACAAGCTTGATGGTATTAGGTTTTAAACAAATTAACTTTTTGTTTTATGTAAAAAATGACTGATAATGCAAGTATTTTCTAGACCAGTGGTCCTCAAAGTATACACCAGTGCACTATAATGTATACGAAATTTGTTTGGGGGTGCACGAAACGTTTTGGGTGCACCAAATTTATTTTGAGGTGCATGAATCGTAACTTGAAAAATTGTCTTAAATTTTTAAACTTACACTAGACATTCTAAAGTTGATGATGAAGAGCAAAAAAAATCTTAGGGGTTTTTAGTGGTAGTTTTAAAACTTATACTAGATATTATGGATAATTTTTTTGAAAATAACACTAAATATTCTAGAGTTGATGATGAAAAGAAAAAAAAAGGTCTTAGAGGTTTTCATGGTCGTTGTTTTTTGAGAAATCTTTGTAAAACCCTGCACTAGATATTACGGGAAATTTGAAACTTATGCTAGATGTTCGCAAATTGAGTACAAAGAATTTTAATTTTGAAATTTAGGGTGCACAGATTTTGATTAGCTCGAAGACCACTGATCTAAACTCTAAAGAGTGATGGTTTTCTATTGACCTTAATGAAGAATTTTGCTTTATTCTCGGTAATTAGTATATCCAAAGGAAGGATTTGACTATTTTCTTCTACTTCCATGGTGATTGATTGTGTAATTGGTGATTGAAGGCTTATATTTTTATTATTGTAAATCAGGTAACTTTTTATTAACCTTTGAGTTTTCAGCTGGAATTTTTTTTTTTGCATTTATCACAAAAACACCCTATACAAAATTTAAGATTATTTGAAGGAGCGTAGAGCGAGACGAAGTAACTTTTTTTGAAAATGACCCCTATGTAAATTGTATCGAGCCTTAAAAATTCAACCTTCAAGTTTTTGGTTGGAAATTTTTCTACATGAAGCAATTATCACAAAAACACATTCTACGTGTTTGAAATTTTGAAGACAATTAGAAGAAAGTTTTATGGAGGCACTTCTTGAATTTCTCAAAAATTATCGTTGTTCTTCGATTTGTTTACTGCAACTTCTATGCTTTAAGCATATCATCAGAACAATAACAAAATTGTTAGCAAATTTTTAAAGCATAAAAAACGCACATTATGACGTGTCAAATAAACTTAGTGAATTTAGTTAGCTTATTTTAAAAACAACTTCTGCAAAAGCTAATTTATGTTTTGTCTTGTTTGTTATTATTTTGTTTTGTTTTTTTGCTAAGTTTTTTGTTTGTAGAAATACACGAAAATGGTAAAAGTTTATAGACTTGTGTTATAATCGAAAAAAATTGTGATCTTCGCTAATTAGGATCATAAGCATACAACGATATCAAATTATAAAATGTTGAATTTAAAATGATCGTGTTTACCTTGATCGAGATTAAAATTACTAAGTTTAATATAATCAATTTTAAAATTATCGAACTTAATATGATGGATCGAGTTTAATATGGTCAAGTTTAGAACGGTCGCGTGTCAAAAATTTTAATAAACCATTTGCACAGTGTGGTCTGCGAGCAATTTTTTCTAGGAAAATTTACCCATGAATGATATTACGAACCCTGTTGTACTGTATGTAATTTATATATCTTTTTTTTAATATTTTTTTAAATATAAATGCTTTTAAAGTTATTTTTTAATGCTTGCTTTAGTAATAATTCATAGCTTATGTAAGATTAAATAAATAAAAAGTGTTGTTGTAATTTAATAAATTTTTTATAGTTTAAAAGTTTGAATTTAGAGTTTACTTTAAATTACTTTTTTAAGAACAACTTTTCAATCTTGTTTTTATTTGCAAAGATATGTTTACAGTAAATATATGTGATACACAATTACATATTATACATAGTTGTGCATATTTTATTTTTATATCGCTATTGTTTTTTCTATTATAACTTGATCTTCACGGACTCTGTAAAGCTGTTAATAGTTTATGGGCAGTGAACCTTCTTCAGTCTAATTAAGTATTTGCGTACAAAAAATTGTTCAAATTTTTGGCGGGTCTTGCTTGTATATCTAGGATAAAACGCCTTATCAAATTTAAAACTTATATTGAGAATTCAAATTATAAAACAACATAAACTTACTTAATTTGGTTTATTTAGCATCTTTAATATAATTTGTTTTAAATAGAAGTGTTTTTGTACGCAATTACTTTACAGACTTAAGACGTTTTGTTTCCTGTAAAATATAAACAGATCTATAGAGAGTGTGTAAAACATTAACTTACATTAAAATCGTATGCAAAATTATGTAATATATTTTCTATATACACATAGATTTGTAAGTAAAAATAAATGATGTACGATTTTATAACTTAAATATTAGGTTAGAACATTTAAGTTTGAGGATTTATTCAATAACAATAGTTTAATTTTTTGATAATACCTTCACAAATTATCAAGTTGTTGTCATCAAATTAGTAAAATAATTTAAAAACAAACAACTTTTTAAAGATGTTTTTTTTTTACCAAAGGTGAAAATAGTTAAATTATAAGAGGTGTTCAACTTATAAATTTTATACCTTTATCAAAAAAAATTATTCTTAAATGCTTGTTTTTAACAAGTATAAAAAGAATTTTATTTGGTTCACTTGACAGTTTTCTCTAGGTTTTTTATATTACTATGAATAATACAAAAAACAAACTTGTACGCTTATAAAGGTAGAATATCAAAGCTTTCTATTGCTTTATCACGACTCACGTTAACTGACTTTTAATTAAATGCTTATTAACTGTGTTTTTCAACTTTGTCCTTGTCTATGTTTCGGCATCATTTTTTCTACTAGTAAGTTAACAAAGTTAAAAATCTCACATTTTAATTAATTGATTATATGAATGTAACTTTACGAAATAACTTAAGTTCTTTAATTACAAAAAAGTTGAATATTTTTTATACTTTTCATATGTATGGTGTAAAACTTATCCTAAAAAAGTTTAATACGGTTTAAGTTTACTGTTAAAATGATTTCAAATTTATTTTTATTAATATTTCAAATGCATTTAGTGGAACAATAGTATTTCATAACTTTTGACTAATTTAGTGTATCTGAAAGTAGTATATATAAAGAATAATTTGTTTTGAAATAAATTTTAGTATTAGTAGCTCTACACAAATGATCTAAATATCTTTCATACAAACAAAAAACAAGTTTATTTAAAATATTTAATGATAAATATATATTACCAAATACGATGTAAGAAACACCGATCTGTGCTTATAAAATTAAATGCTTGTGGGAATATAATTAACGTATCAAATTTTTTTGTGGGAAAATATTTTAGTACAATTACTTTGTTAGTTAAAAAACTATAAAAAAAAGCGAGCAGTATTACACTTTTTAAATATAACATAAATAATGTAATTAAAGTTTGCTAAATAATTTTCATGGATGTTTTGTTATTATTCATCTTATATTTTTCTTTTATTTTCGTCGCACTTTTCCTATTTTTAGTACAAACCGTAGTTATTTATCAAAATTGATATCTTTTGTCAACTAGTTCTAATTTATTATCATTAAATCATGTAACAATTAAAATACGTTTTATTAACAAAGTAATATTAACGTTTATGAAACTTATTTACTTAAAAATTGTACTGCTATGATATTCCACTAATATATTACTATTTTAATATTATATATATCAAAAAGTTTTGTCTTGATATCATTTTTATTAAGAAGTTTAAGCACAAACTTACTATTTTGAAAGGATTTGAAAGTTTATTTAAAATTCTCTCGGGCTGCGAATTGTAAGTCAAAACAAGCTAAAATCTAAACTCTCATAGAATGTCATACATTTCTTTGAAAAATTTTTAGTTTTTGCGTCATAGAAAGATTAATTTAAGACAATTCTAATAGTCTAAGTATTGGTTTAAAGTTTATTGAGACTGAAGTTTATTTTAAAGCGGTTTAAAGTTAAGTTTTATTTATAGGATAAACAATTACTCAAAAGTGTTTATCCAAAAATTTTTAGAGTCTTAAACTAAAAATAACCTGAAAATTAACAATATCAATAAATTAACACTTACATTAAACCTAAAGGTTAACATATAAACACTAAAACGAAGTCAGACATTGAAAAAGTTCATATTTTACAATAACTTACATTGATGATTGCTCAAGGGTGCATGACCAGTCAAACTAGGACAATTCAAATTTCTTTATTGTTTAATTTAAAATTAAGATTTGTTAACAAAAATCCTAGCGAAACAAATTCACTGGAATGTATAACAATAACAAATTATACAGTATCCTTCTTTTATTACACTGACATGTGTTTCTGTGTGTTAAACAAATCAACACACTTCAACTGAGCTCTGTAAAAAAAAACAAATACTTTAAGGAAATAATAGAAGCTAAAGTAGGTATATACATGTGTCATTTTAAAAATAAAAATATTTGCTATAGATTTTTATAGGTTAATGGTTAATAATAGATAAAATACTTAATATTAAATCCGACTGTTATAAAACCATATAATATTTGTAATTATTAAGTCTAAATTAACGTAAAAATACTAAATAAAATAACAAATCATAATATAAACTACTTACATGAAAAAAGAGGAAGTACTAACTCTAAATATTTAGTTGTTATTAATTATTAAAAAATATGTTCTAGTAATTACGTCACAATATGTATGAACATGATAACATTGTTTTAAATTAAAGCGCACTACTACTTTTTCCAAACATAAATTATCTAACTTTGTAGTATAATTTAACTAGCTAGCCCTAATGTTCATATATATTGTGACGTAATTACTAGATATATTTTTTTCAACTATTATTAACCAGTAAATACTTAGAGTTAATACTTCCTCCATTTTCATGTAAGTAGTTTATATTATGGTTTGTTATTTTATTTTGTATTTTTACTTTAATTTACTTAATTTAGACTTAATAATTACAAACATTATATGGTTTTATAACAGTCGGATTTAATATTAAGTATTTTATCTATTATTAACCATTAACCTATAAAAATCTATAGCAAATATTTTTATTTTTAAAATGACACATGTATATACCTACTTTATTTTCTATTATTTCCTTAAAGTATTTGTTTTTTTTTACAGAGCTCAGTTGAAGTGTATTGACTTGTTTAACACACAGAAACATATGTCAGTGTAATAAAAGAAGGATACTGTATAATTTCTTATTTTCATTTATTCTTTTTTTTTTAAATAATTTTTTTTATTTTTACTATCACTGTTACCCCTAACCCTTACCTTCGGTCAGTAACTTTTTTTTATCTTGGACTTTTTTTTCTGTTTTCTTTTTATATATTAATTTTCTGTTTTTTTCTTACTCTCGTGCAAAGTTGACCCTCCGTGCAAAACTGTAACTCGTGCAAAATTATCTTCGTGCAATTTTGTCCCCTCGTGCAAACTTTTCTTCGTGCAATTTTGTGCCCTCGTGCAAGTTTGACCCGTTCCTATTTTTTAAATAGTTAACTTTTTATGGTAAAACTTGTACAGAATTTAGTAAGTTTATTTACACACATTAAGTGTTGGCTATTTAATGAAATTATCTATCCATACACTAATTAACTATAAAAAAATAAAAATATATAATAAAAACAAATTACATTTTTCTACAATCTAGACTTGACGAATATTGTTGAAAACCAATGCATTCAAAAATGGCTATACTCAAATATATAATAACTATTATGCTGATCCTTATACATATAAAATAATTATTCCAGTTCATCTTTGGTAAGCTTTAAACAATCAGTTGATCTTTTAACAAACTATCCTACAATTCAAGCTAGAATCTCCCAAAATGGGTTCGGTCTGTTAAACTTTTAGGTACGTATTTTCATAGCTTACCACCTTGATAAGCTAGTTGTTTGTGAAAAGAATATTATTAAATCTTGATAAGAAAAAGTTTGTTTTTGAGAGGACCTTTTTAAGTAGATTTTGATTTAAAGAATAACACTTAAGATTTGTTAATAGAAAAATATTTCTAATTTTGAAAATAAAAACTCCCAACTCGTATTTTATAAATCTCTAACACTTAGTTTTTTTAATCATCTACATTTTCGTTGTACTTTTCATAATAAATGCACTTTAGTGCCTTATTTATGAGTACATTTATTCCATTAAGTTTTCTTTTGTTAGTTCTCACCCAGTACAACAGACAACAGCAGTGCTAACAGAATGCTATTGTTACTATGCCAACTGAATACTTAATAAACGTTGGTTTATTAATTTCACACTCAAGGAACTAATTTATAAGCTAAGAAATTTGTTTTAAGAAGTATGAACCATACTTTATATGTCTATAAAAAGTAAACTAAAAAATAATTACACAGTATTTTTTCATTTAAAAAGTACCTTGTTTGAAAATAACACCAACCACTTTAATAGTTTACTCTTTACAACTTTAATTTTTTTCTGACTAATTTAAACTATTATCTATTTTTACCTTTGAATACTTGTAACATTTTACCTTTTATACAACTGTTAAGCTTATTTTGACATAAAAGTTTACACTTTTCCAAAAACTATTTTAATTGGATGAAATAGTATGCTTATAGTTTAATCTATGTTTAACTAAATTTTATTTTATAAGCTAATACGAGACTTTTGAAGTCTAAAGTTAAGGTTTTTATTGTCTTGTAAATATATGTTTTAAAGTTTCTATATATCAAGGTTTAACCAAACAGGTTATATTTATGATGCTGGTTATGTTTATGTCTTAACTACTTGGTCTTCAGTAACTTATAAACTGACTGCTTTACTTACGAGTAGCTTACAGTAAGTAATAAATTTACAAAACTTATTCCTAAGTTAAGAATAAAGCACACTTTGAATAAATGCAACTTACTTTATTTAAAATAATAATTAATAATTCTCAAGAAAGAAACTATTAAACCAAGACAAAAATAAAATCTATAAAAACTATTAACAATCGTAAGTTCAACTAAATACTAACGATGTAGACGTTTTTTTGATTCTCAAAACTCTTAATTAAACGTCTTGCAGTAAGTAAAACAACTAACGCGTATTTAATGACAAACGCAAATATATACGCATTGAAATTAAATTGACTACTTTAAATAAACAATGTTGTTTTGGGATTCGGGAATATTGTTTTACGAAAGCTTATCGAATGTTTTTGTTGTTACGAAAACTTCCGTATTTACTTACACGCTTTAAAATTATAAAATGAAATGTAAGTTTCATCACAAAGGTAAGCGATCATCTGCGAAACTTAAGACTTTTAAGGTAGAATTATTTTGTAGGTCCCTAGGACTGAAACTTGTTGTACTCCTACGTCAATTTTTTCATACCCACAAAAATTAAATAAGATTTTATTAAAAATTGCATTTTCCTTTTTA
This sequence comes from Thalia democratica, assembly GCF_965202585.1. NCBI lineage: Eukaryota > Metazoa > Chordata > Thaliacea > Salpida > Salpidae > Thalia > Thalia democratica. The sequence continues at coordinate 50,460,029 of NC_139169.1, read as the reverse complement.
TGTCATAGCATTATAGTTTGTTTAATAAAATCCTTCTATCATCACTGTCAATTGCATTAAATAAATTAAATAATACCTCACATACTGCTTCCACCTAATCAGACCTGTTAAGAGCCCCCTAAATAACTCAGACAAAGCCATGGTAATAGAGTGGCCCTATTTAAAACCAAATTGTGACTTGCTTAAAATATTATTTTTCGTAAAAAAAACATTTAAACGGTTATATATTACCTTTTCAACTATTTAATTTAAGTTAGATAATATTGAGATTGGTCTAAAGTTACCTGTTGCTTCTTTTTTTTTTCTCACTGGTATTAATAGTATAACCTTTGCTGACCTTAAAATATTTGGATATTTACTTCATAATATAGCTTATAGTTCATTTAACGATAAAAAAACGCTCAAAATGTTGGGTCTTAGGACTTGATGCACGAAGAACCTTTCGGTTATCGAGTCGTACACCACGGATACCTTTTAATGTCTTGTCCAGGACAAAATATGGTTGATTGATTAATTCACTTATTACTTTAGAGACAAAATTGGTAATTTTTAAACAGTTTTGTCTAAGATAGTATTAATGCTCTTAGCCTTGCTTGAATCTAAGTTTTTATAATATTGAATATTTTATTTTTGTTTCATCTTACTAGAAAAAACTGTTACTGACATTTGTTATTTAATAAGCTAAACTTAGATTAAATCTTTGTAAACAAGACTAAAATATTTTGTATTCATGTACGACTCAATGATCAAAAGGTATTTTCCTACACCGAGGTCATTTTACAAAAAAAAAATTTTTGAGCATCTGCGTTTTTGTTTTTGTTCAAAAAAACTATTTATTACTTTTGCTAATCACTATTTCAGCATGTTCTATTAGTACAGGGGTTGGCAAACTGCGGCCCACGGGCCAAATGCGGCCCACGAAGGGTAAATTTGTGTCCCGCGAGCACGTTTTTTTTTTTGAATGGAATGCGGCCCGCGAAAGAAAATTTTGCGGCCCGCGAGCATGTAAATGTGGCCCGCTGAGCAAAAATGTATTTCAATTTAAATTTGATTAATTTCGTTTTAAGTCCCAGTATAACATTTCAAAACGATTAAAAGACTTGACCGCTTTATATTAAAAATATAAAAAAGACATGTAAGCATTTCACCAGGTTATTTTTTTATCAATTTCATAATAACTTTCTTCTTCTGATAAAAGCAATTTATTATCTGAAAAAGAGTGTAAAGAGTGCTTAGATTTAGTAAGATAGTTATATAATACCCATTAATAAATGAACTAAATGCAAATTTGTTCCATTTTGTACAAAATTAACGCACACTAAATAACTAAAATGTCATTTCTTTACAGATTAGTTTTTTTTTTTGCATCTTTTTTATACCTAAGTTTCTTTTACAGATTTGCTGTTACTAAATGTTTTATTTTAGTGTGCACAAAAACATTAAAAATAACATAATAACACAAAACTTCATTTTGGTTTTTATACATTTAACTTTTTAGAAGTTTTCTTTGCACTTTAAAATAATTCCTATGCACACCAATTACCAAAAATGCTCGTATTTTAAGCTACTTATGATTTAATACTTAAGCTAGATAAAGTTTAGTTTATGCATAATTTTCTAACATTATTGTTTCTACATGTAATATCTAAATGTGTACAGACACATTTAAAACTAATATATATGACATAAATTAAAATAGTTTTTGTTAGGTATAGTTTTTCATTTTTCAAACAATGTTTCTCGGCAAAATAAATTAATTTTTATGCATTGCATACTAATATATACAGTTGCTGTTTTTTTGAACTACCTATTTAATACAAACTAGATTGAGGGATCGTAATTTATTAAGTTTGTACATTTCTAATCAAAATACTTCAAATTCGGTCAGTTAAACTACTTAAAGTTACCACACATTCAGACTATGACTATTTGAAAACTTTAAATCTCAGGCCAATTTAGTAACTTTTCAGTTTTTGGTTTGAATTGCTTTTTGTGTACTTAAATATCATGCTAGCGTTTGGTCACTCAGGCTGGCATTTTTGCTTTAAAGAGTGGCAAATTACACTTATGGTGTATGTTTTGTTTAATGCACAGTGTTGGTTTAAATTGTAGTATATTCTAAATTTTAAGTCTTGCAGCTGAAATAATTTAAAATGTTATTTACATTAACTGTATACATATAAGTGTGAACAATTAGTGTTGATAAAAAACTTGAATCCCAAAAAAGCTTGGAATTTGACAATTTACACATTTAAAGTAGCTTAAAAGTATAATTTAAATTTGCTACTTTATTAAAGACAGTTTTTTTTGTCTTCAACTTTATTTTATAGTAAAAGTAGAAGCAAAAGTTGTACCTTCAAAAACTTTATATTCGGGTATTACACCTTTGCTTTTAAAATTTATTTACCTATTCTTGTGCTACGAGCATAAAGTTAATTTTATAGACAAATTTATTAATTTTTCAAAAAACATAAAACTTTAATGTCAATTATTTTCCTTATCTTAAAAGCTATCTAAAAAATTTTTTATTTATATTAGAGAACGCACCTTTGTCTTTAATTTAAGAAAAAAAAAATTGGTTTGGGGTTTGAATTATTTCATGGGGTCCCTCCAAAAATAAAGGTTTTTTTTTTGTTTTTTTTATTAAAATTGCTTTATAACCAAAAATATTTTTTTTTTTGAATTATTATTTTTTGATTTCCTTTAGTTTGCATGTTGTTTAAACTCTTAAATAGTTATTTTATAAACAATGTTAATATCTTTTACGATTTGGCCCTAAAACAAAATGATGTATATTACACTATCATTTGCCTTGGCCATTTCCTAGATAAAAAATTGATAAAAGGAAAAAAACAATTAATAAGAATGTGAATTACAACAAATGAAATTAAATTATTATAGTTTACCTAAATTTGTTGTAATTTACATTCTTATTAATTGTTTTTTTCCTTTTATCAACTTTTTATCTAGGAAATGGCCAAGGCAAATGATAGTGTAATATACATCATTTTGTTTTGGGGCCAAATCGTAAAAGATATTAACATTATTTATAAAATAACTATTTAAGAGTTTAAATAACATGCAAACTAAGGGAAATAAAAAAAAAATAATTCAAAAAAAAAATTATTTTTGGTTATAAAGCAATTTTAATAGAAAAAACAAAAAAAAAACCTTTATTTTTGGAGGGACCCTATGAAATAATTCAAACCCCAAACCAATTTTTTTTTTCTTAAATTAAAGACAAAGGTGCGTTCTCTAAGATAAAGAAAAAATTTTTTAGATAGCTTTTAAGATAAGGAAAATAATTGACATTAAAGTTTTATGTTTTTTGAAAAATTTATAAATTTTCCTATAAAATTAACTTTATGCTCGTTCTTGTGCTTTGTATTGAAACTAAACCTAGAAATAATTCTTCTAAAACTTCAAAATTGTAAAACCACCTGTAACAGAATTTCTCAAATGACAAAATCTGTTGTACCAATTCTCTCATCTTAACAGATTGATTAAAGTCCTAATTTGATTAGTGCGGCTTTATAGTCTTCAGAAATTTTTTAAACACAAGTTCTTGTTGTCATTAAAGAAATTTAAAAAAAAAATTTATTACCTCCAACAAAAATTCTTTAAATAAATTTTATAGTTATAGAAATTTCTAAAAAAGATACTTTTTAGACTCTAAAGAGTAACTTTTTTTAGAAATTTCTTATACTACTTTATAACTTGCCTTAACAATATTTTCTGATCAGTCAAAAATTAATTACTAAAGATAATCGTGTGCGTTGTTGAAACTGACTTAAGCGATTTGTTTTTGTGTTTTTTTTTTCGTTTCTTGCATTAATGCAGATAAAGAATTGCTATAATGCTTAAAAAAAAAGTTTTTCTACGTTATTAATAGCTTAATAAATTTCATACACTTGCTGAAAAAAAATTATAGACGTAATTGTCCATTCAAGCTAAATTATAATATTTTTTTTTAGTTGTATGATTAATTTACTGTTAATAAACTTTGATATTTCTTTATTTTGTAAACTTTATTTTAAACAGGGTTGCCAAACAAACAAGCCAGTTTAAAATTTTCAAAAACTCAGACTGGACTAAACCTTTTTAAGACTTAAAAAAAAACTCAGGTGTGTTAAACTTTTATTTCAAACCTTTTGAATAAATATTTAAGTTTTCAGAATAGTTTTTATGACTGTTGTGTAGTTTACTAATTGTAATTTTTTTGTGTACTTACATATTGTACTTTTTTATAATGATGATATTTTAGTTATGTATTTAAACTTGATTAGCAGCAAGTTTTAAGCTATTTTAACTTTTAATAAGCTTATAATCTAACTCAGACATTTTTGCTTTTAAAGTGGCAACCGTGTAAAACAGTAATTAAATACTAATAAGGTATTTTATTAAAGTATTTGAGAATTAATTATGTTAAAAGATTTGATTTAGCTTATCTACAGTAGAAATAGGTATTAATTTTGTTTAGTTAATTAGTTACTGTGTTTTCTAAAGATTGCAAACATTTTACCACACAAAAATTATTTTCAAAAATTAATATTTTTTTTAAATATGAATAGGTGGTTCATAATAAAACTAATGTATAAAAGTGAACTATAAAATTTTTTAAAGATCGGCCTTTAAACAGAGTTACGTTGTAAGTAAAATAACAAAAATAACTATTAAAGTTAAATTTATTAAGTATTTAAGAAAGTAAAAAAAAAATATTAAGGTTTAAGTATATTAAACAATGTGCATTATATTTCAATAGATATTTATAACTTAAATAGGCATTCTTTGTGTAGCTAAAAGTCATTTTAAGTAATAAAGTGGTTAAAAATAAAACTATCTCTGGTGTAACTAAAACTAAAACCAAAAGATTGTACAATGTTACTAAAACTAAAACTGCGGCCCGCGAAGATTTTGGAAACTTGATATTTGGCCCGCGAGCACCAACTGCCTGCCGACCCCTGTATTAGTATATAAACCATAAAATAAATTAATTTATAAGTTAAAAATATTCTTCTAAATAGGCACCATAGTATGATTTTTATTTTATTATGGAAATTAGATTGTACTATATAGAGTATATACTTTATGATTTCATATTAAGGTCAACATTATTTTGTATAAAAATAGTGTACTCTAATGCTTAAGTATGGCGTATGCCTAAATATATTTTTTTAGCAAAGTTACAGTGTACAGATGAACATTAACTATTTCTTTTAAATCGTATTGGATACTTTACAATTGCATATGTTTTTATTTTTCGAGGTTTACTGGGCCTTATAAAAATTTTGCAACAAAAAATAGGGTACATAATCTGATTGTAAGCCATAACACTTCACGCAAAGTTTTGGATCATACGATACATTTTTACAACTGTATGATTTAATTTTTTTTTCAAGGATTTTTGGATCCTATGAGTAAAGTAAAGCCAAAAAAAAATTAAGCACATCTATCTGTAAAAATATCTGGTACGATTCGAAACTGTGACTGAAATATCAAAGTTGACAATCAACGTCTTTTACTTAAATTTTACAATACTTTTTAAGGTCGTATAAACAATATTTTTAAATAAATTGTTAATAAAAGTAAGTTTGTGGTTATACTTACAATGTTTTATTCTTGTTTATTTACAACAAAAAAAAAGACGCTCAAAATATTTGGTCCTACGACCTTGTGCACTATCGGTTATAAGCTAACAAATATAAGCGAACTTGCAGAAACTATGTACTCAAAAGTCTTATATTTGTTATTTCTTACTTTTCATGTGCTTTTTATTTAACTGGCTTGAATTTTGACGGCTAATGTCCTAAGTTGCACAATTAACCACAAAAATATTTTTTTCAAGATTAGAAAAATAAATACACTTTCTTGGATTCCTTCGTCCTCTTATTGGGTCATCTTAAAGCTTCTACTCTCTATTATTCATTTTCTTACTGTTGAGAAAGGGCTAATTATTTCAAATTATTTTTTGAAAAATTCAGGTCGCGTTTGTAAACTTCTTTATAACATTACTTTTGGCGATCGATATTACGTTTGCCAACAATTAACTTGCTGTATAGAAGAAAAATTTTGGATCACTAATAAATTAGCCTACATTTCATACAGTTTAACTTACCTAAATAATTAATTTTAGAGTTAGAATAAACTAATGTTTTTATCTCACAGCAAGGTTCACCATTTTTGTAAAATACTAGCGGTAGGAGTTTTTATGGGTAGTTTTAAATATTAGGTACTTTTAATTGCAGCATTTTTCTAAAAAAAAGATCCAATATTTTGTAGACGTCATAACTAATTTTGGGTAGTTTCTTTAATAAATTGTACAAAAAAGTTACAAAAATACGTCGCGCTGAAAAGTAAATTAAACAATTTTACATTTAAAAACTCTACAATAAATAGCTCCATTAAAAGTGCTAGTTTTTGGGGGAACGGGTCTAAATTGCGCGAAGACAAAATTGCACGAGGTTACTAAATTGCACATTGGGACTAAATTGCACGAGTACAAAATTGCACGAGTAAACAAAAATGCACGAAAATATTTTTGCACGAAGACTAGTTTGCACGCGGGTACAATGTAACCGCTTGGTAGCGGTTTAGAGTTGTTTCTAATTAGGGGTTTTTTCTGACTTGTTTACTTCTTGAAGCTGTACCGCGTGAGCGGTAATTGTCTCTTTTTTACTTTCTTTTTTTTTCAAGCGAGTATAAATTAAGAATATCGCGTAATTAGTTCAGTACGGGTCAGTTTTTCTAGTCTCTACTTCATTGAGGGTCTGAACTCAGTGCAGCTTTTTGCTGCACTTAAGTTTTAATGGTTTCAATCTTGTTGTCAATACTTTTTGAGTTTGGTTTAAACATGTAGTGTTTAGTTTCTGTTATTCTAGTGTAATGTTGTGCAGTTTTTTATCATCTTTTCGTTTCGCCAATTCATTGTAAATATATTCATGATCACAAATTCGAACTCAGTTTAAATTAAGTAACTGATTTATTAAACATTTAGTAAATGGTAAGTAATTCATATTAGTTTACTTAATTCAAATATAATTTAAGCGTTATCTTTACGAGATAGCGACATGATGACCCGGACGTCCAGTTATTTATAGCTGGAATCGAACACAGATACCTTCATTAAAATTTTTACGTTTTGTAGATGGTGACTTGAAAACAGAGTAAAATAAACCTTATTTAATAATATTATAAATTCGATAAATTTAAGGGCATTTATTTAACCCAGTCATCTGGTCTGTAAAGTTTTAAAAATGAGTTTAAAATTTCTAGTTGGAAAAACAACTAAGTAGTTCGAGTTTGTGAGAGATTTGTGTTGTTTTTTGCAAAAAGTAATTAGCTTTATTGTGTTGAATTTTATGTTAAAGTGGTTTGGGAAAAGCTAATGGACATGTGTTAGAACTAAAATGTATTTGTTGTGTAGATATTATTGCAATTCATTGTTGAAGCGTTTTTCAAAATGAGTTTTAAACTTGTACGAGCAAGTTTAAACAAAAGTTTGTCTTGTTATCAAGTTGTTCCGCGTTTTGTCAAATTAATTAAATATCGTTCAATCGTTTTAAACATTTTATTAAAAATTAAAATGAAACTAAAGGCTTCTAATAATAAAACTTTCTTATAACAAAAAGAGTTTTAAACGTCTATAAAAGTTAGCAACTGTAAAGTTTAATTGTTTTGTTTTCAAACAACCGTTTAATTTGAACTATAATGGATAATAAACTTTTTAAACTGCATGTAAAAACATTGTTGTTTTTTCGTTCGTCCTTGTAAAAATAGTTGTATGAGGTTATTAAAACTTGTTTTCGAGTGCATAATCGGTTATTAAAGTGAAATTTCTTAAATTTATGAAGCTTAATTTAGTTTTATATTTAGCAACAATGTTATGTTCAAATTTTAAATTATAATATTTACAGTTTTTTTTTTGACAATGACCTTGTTAATTGCTTGTAACAAACTTTATTGGCTTGTTTTTTGTTGTTATACACTTCAGCTTACTTATAAAAACACAATTTTAATAAGGTCATTTGAGCTATTAATATCTTATTCAACATTTAAACGCTAACAACAACTTTGTTTTTAACTTTCTTAGAATGTTAAAGTTTTATAAATTAATATAAAGTTCAAGAGCTATATATTTTTACGCAACAAATTTAAGCTTTTGAAATGAATATAATTGTTTGTTTTGTCAACTAACTCATGTTGAATGTGAAATGTTTTTAATATACTAAAAGTTTTTATAATGAATAATTAGTTTAAACTGAAGCTATAAATGTTTTTTAAGTTTCTTATAAACATACTTAAAAGTATTTGAAAATACTTGAAATAGTATTTTCTTTATATTTTTGCTTGAACTTTAATTGCACTTTCGCACGAACGGCTCGAGAAACGAATCGGCGAGGAGCGGTAGAGGAGACGTATGAACGAGGTGAGGAACGAGGAGATGAAAAAGGAGATGTATGGAGAGACGGATCAGAGGATTCCGTAGCGCCAAGAGACCGCTGGGTGAGGCAAGGAGACGGTTCCGTAGGGCCAAGAGACCGCTGGTTGAGGCAAGGAGACGGGTTCCGTAGGGCCAAGAGACCGCTGGTTGAGGCAAGGAGACGGTTCCGTAGGGCCAAGAGACCGCTGGGTGAGGCAAGGAGACGGTTCCGTAGGGCCAAGAGACCGCTGGTTGAGGCAAGGAGACGGGTTCCGTAGGGCCAAGAGACCGCTGGTTGAGGCAAGGAGACGGTTCCGTAGGGCCAAGAGACCGCTGGGTGAGGCAAGGAGACGGGTCCGTAGGGCCAAGAGACCGCTGGTTGAGGCAAGGAGACGGATTCCGTGGCGCCAAGAGACCGTTGGGTGAGGCGAGGAGACGGATCGGCGTGGACCGGTCAGACGACGAGGAGATGTGCAGATCTTTCGCACGCTGCTTGTGGTTGGTCTGATGGACCAGGTTGGCTACGGCGCGAAGAGTGTGGGGGCTTGGCTCTATTAATCATTATGCTATACCCACTATATACTATATAATAGTTAGGTATGGCCCACTAGTTATTTAATTAAATTTAGATATTTTAGATATTTAGATATTTTAGATATTTAGATATTTAGATATTTTAGATATTTAGATTAATCAAATTTGGTTTGTAAATTTCAGAGATTATTAAGAGCACCAAAAAGCAGCTTGCTTCTTAACTAATTATCCACAACAAAGCTTATTTATTCAATTTTATATAACCAATTTACAGATAATTTCAATATAATGATCTATTAACACCAAAGTTTAGTTATTTAAATTTATGCAAAATCAAAAGTACAATTAACTACAATTTTATTTTATCAACAGCAGAGTTTATTCAAATTTATGCAAACCACAGTAAAATTAACTTCAATTTAACTAATTTAGACATTTCAATTTAAGAGACAGAACTAGAAAATAATAGATTAATGACAATACTCACAATTTAGCACCAGGAAGTTCAGCTTGAGCTTTTACAAATCTCATCTTTTAAAACTAAAGGCGGCAAAGTTAACAAATTAATAAAAAACCCCTAATTAGAGAAAACTCTTTTGCTAAATTTAATTTTTAGCCAGAGGCGTTACATTTTCCCCTCTTATTAAACATTTTTAGAATTTTAACTTAGGTTTTTTAGATAAATATTAGTTTTAATGTGTTAAACGTTTGTTAAACTGAAAAAAACTTTAAATATAGTCCAGGTGAAAACCATTATACACTAAAGCACTCAACTTAGAGATATATAAGCATGCAACATAAGTTTATAACTTTCTTTTTGTAATTTACATGTAATAAACAGAAATAATATTTTAAGAGATACTTATGATCATCAACTTTATGTGCTAAAACGTACTTGCATATAACAACATTTTTGAGCTAATTCAAAATCTGGATTTAAACACTCTACTAGCTATTTTTAAAGTAAAATTAAAACTATAAGTATTTAAATGTAGTAAATGCTTAAGACACTTTTCAAGTGTGGTAAAAATGCTTTTTTTACAAAATAAAAAAGAAATTCTAAAGAAATTGTAAAGAAAAGACTTTTTTAAAATATAAATTTACAAGTTCCTAATTACAATCATGAGTCAAAAGTTTGTTTAAAAGTCAGTGTTTACCGTTCATGATGATGGTTCCTTACTCTTACACTGGAGGTTGAGGCTCGGCCTCTTCTTACTCGCCTTCTCCTCCTCTTCTCTGGTTGCTCCAGCTGCGGCCGCTCTTCTTGTAGTGGTTCCCCCGGAACTCTGGCGGGAAGTTTGGCTCCACTGACGTCCTTCTCCGCGAATTAATCGCTGGCGACCTGGCGTTGTTCACCATCGTCATCAACGCCAACGGATTTGAGGGTCTGCTTGACATCATCAGCAGACGGGTTGGCATTGCCCCCCATGGCATTCGAAGGTGTGCTGCCATGTATGCATTTCCATAAGAATCGACATCGTCACTACAATTCTGCTGTACGTAGTGGCAGTCTGTTCCTATTAGAATGGTTCATTCTGAGGTCTCTGGGGTGTGGCAGTTCGACTTACCCCACCAAACTAAATGAGTGAAAGTTACTGAGCCATGATTTTTACAATTTGCTTGGCAAGCTTTCCCAGTGCTAAACAGGAGACAACCAAAACTCAATGCAATATAGAAAATTTTAGATTTTTATATAAAATATCACACAGTACCTATTTTAGCTAAGATAATTACAAAAAAAATACATGTCTATAAGATACCAATTTTTAATGGTTGTACAAAAAAATAAAAAATCAAAAACCCCATTAATTTTAAAATTAAAAAAAATTCTTAAAGTTAAGTCATTTAACAATAATATAAAAAATGCAAGCAGCTTCTAGGTGTTGTACAAAATAATCAGTGAAAATCAACTGTTGCTTATTTGAATAAGCCCTTAAGTAGTATTCATCTAAAAAGTACCAAATATCTTTCTATGCTTGTACAAAAACACACCAGGTCTCCTAGCTTTGACCATGGCAGGCTTGTAATTATCCAATATTATCTCGAGCTCGTAGTTGTGTTTTGGCTTTGCGTGGTAGGTTGGCTTCCTGGTAATTTCAGGGAAGTCCATTAATAGTCTTTTGCATTTTTCTTCTAACGGAGTCGTATTATTACCACCCAGATTGATGTGGTTGACTGAAGCGACTATAGGGGTGGGCAACTCAGCAGGTGCGAACAGTCTAGCTGATTCGTTTGACCCCATCTTGCATAGTTGAGAGGTAGATGGCAGGATCGCTAGTTCGTTCTTTCTTAACAGGTCCATGCCAATAATGCCAAAGTGGCGTGATTCTTGAGTAACCCAGAACGAGTGCTTGATGGGTTCTAAATTCCCCAATTGAAGTTCGACATCCGCGCTACCAATAGGGTGGGTTGTTTTGTTACCAAACCCTTGGATGGTTCTACTTTGTTTAGGAAAATATTTGTCTATACCGTTAGTCAATTCCTTCGGCAGGATTGAAGTTTCGGATCCGCTGTCAACCAAAAAAATGACATTTGTGTTTGAATCCGCTACAAATAGTAGGCCCTGAGGGAGGTTCTTCGGTTTGGGTGCAGGGAATTTATTCAGTTGAAAAGTCCATTTTTCTACACTTTTATCTTTATTGTGATTGGTAGTGTCGAGAGATTTTTGTTGTGGTTCTGGCTGCGGTTGCGCTGACCGTTGGGACTGCCCGTTGTGGTGCTGGCTAAGGTAGCTCGGATCGTTGGCGCTTGTCGTGGAGGTGCTGGCTAAGGTGGCGCTGACCGTTGACGCTGGTCCTAGTGATGCTGGCTGTGTTTGCGCTGACCGTTGGGACTGCCCGTTGTGGTGCTGGCTAAGGTAGCTCGGATCGTTGGCGCTTGTCGTGGAGGTGCTGGCTAAGGTGGCGCTGACCGTTGACGCTGGCCCTGGTGATGCTGGCTGTGTTTGCGCTGACCGTTGGGACTGCCCGTTGTGGTGCTAGCTAAGGTAGCTCGGATCGTTGGCGCTTGTCGTGGAGGTGCTGGCTAAGGTGGCGCTGACCGTTGACGCTGGTCCTAGTGATGCTGGCTGTGTTTGCGCTGACCGTTGGGACTGCCCGTTGTGGTGCTGGCTAAGGTAGCTCGGATCGTTGGCGCTTGTCGTGGAGGTGCTGGCTAAGGTGGCGCTGACCGTTGACGCTGGCCCTGGTGATGCTGGCTGTGGTAGCTCAGAACTTTGGTTCTCATCAGGTGTTTCTGCTGCACTACGTGAGGCTGTTGGCTTTATATGAAAAGTCATCTTTGGTTTGTTTGAAGGTGTGGACACTTCATTTCCTGGATGACTTATAGTGCAGTTTGAGGCATTTCTGGTTGATATCGGTTGAGATGGGGGTTGCTGTCGAGGGGCGGTTTTATTTACAAACTGGACAGCTTGGGTGTGAGATAGTGTAGCCCCAATCACTCTCCCTCTCACTGCGGAGAGTTTGGGAGCTCGTTTTTTGCATGAGGCGGAGATATCACCTGGCTCCTTGGTAGGTCTTGAGCCTTTGAGGTGTGTGAAACCTGGTGGGGAACCTGGATTTGAGGATCCATGTATGTATTCTGTCTAACCTGAGTTGAGATGTCGTGATTTGTCCTTGTGGATGGATTTAGACTTCTCAATTCATGTAATTCTTCTTGTAATTTTCGAAATTCCTCTAGAAGTTTAGCCCGTCGAATTTGTTCCTTCAAATCTTTGATCCCCTGTACTAACTCCTCGGCACCCAGTTCTTGAGGTGGCACTTGAATAGGGGGTCTCCTGTTGTTTTGGAGGGAATAGTCCATGTTTAAGTGGTTAGGTTGGAGTTGTTGTTGGAGTGTCAAGGGTGAGGTTCTTGCTGGAGGAATGGAGCTGTTGCTAGGTGGTCCTGTCACCCTTGGTGGAGGCCCATAGTTGCTAGGTGTAGAATTTTGTTGGGGTGGGTAGCTTTGTCTTGGCAGACCACTTGGATTAGGCTGGTCTCTAGGTTGTTGATAACTGCCCATTGCTGCCTGGGGTTCTTCCTCCTTTTGGTAATTTCCTGACTGATCCTCCCCTACGTTCATGTCAATCTCGGCACTGATTTCTATACCCTCAATTAAAGCGTGTTCAATCACGTCCGGGTCACCATATCTTTCGCACGCTGCTTGTGGTTGGTCTGATGGACCAGGTTGGCTACGGCGCGAAGAGTGTGGGGGCTTGGCTCTATTACTCATTATGCTATACCCACTATATACTATATAATAGTTAGGTATGGCCCACTAGTTATTTAATTAAATTTAGATATTTTAGATATTTAGATATTTTAGATATTTAGATATTTAGATATTTTAGATATTTAGATTAATCAAATTTGGTTTGTAAATTTCAGAGATTATTAAGAGCACCAAAAAGCAGCTTGCTTCTTAACTAATTATCCACAACAAAGCTTATTTATTCAATTTTATATAACCAATTTACAGATAATTTCAATATAATGATCTATTAACACCAAAGTTTAGTTATTTAAATTTATGCAAAATCAAAAGTACAATTAACTACAATTTTATTTTATCAACAGCAGAGTTTATTCAAATTTATGCAAACCACAGTAAAATTAACTTCAATTTAACTAATTTAGACATTTCAATTTAAGAGACAGAACTAGAAAATAATAGATTAATGACAATACTCACAATTTAGCACCAGGAAGTTCAGCTTGAGCTTTTACAAATCTCATCTTTTAAAACTAAAGGCGGCAAAGTTAACAAATTAATAAAAAACCCCTAATTAGAGAAAACTCTTTTGCTAAATTTAATTTTTAGCCAGAGGCGTTACAGCGAGTTCCGGCGGCGAGGAGATTTTTTGAACTGTCTACATTTTTCTGTTATTTAAGTCTTAATGTGTTCTAACCAACTCTTAAGTTTTATAAACGATGTTGATTTGATTGGTAAACGTTTTTAGCATATAAATATCTTCTAGCTTTTAAGTTCTATTTTGATGTATATATATTTTTATTTTTTTTGTCAACCGATGGTTAAAAGCTTTAACAGTTACATTTAAACATTTTGACACTTAAACATAATTTTAACTGATTTCTAAGCATCTTCTTAACGTAACACTTGAAGTAAAGTTAAAAAAATTAAGAAAATACCCCACACCGAAGTTTTTTACACCGGTTTTAATTAAGAGTGTCTTTTGTCTGTGTAATCGTTCTCTTGTCAGAATCTAAAAGTTTTCATCTAAAGTTTTTTAAAGTTTTACGACTTGTTAGCAAAGTAAAGTTAATGTTCTTTCTAAACCGTAGCTGAAACTCCAATTTGACCGTTTTAGGAGTGAAAATGTAACCGCTTGGTAGCGGTTTAGAGTTGTTTCTAATTAGGGGTTTTTTCTGACTTGTTTACTTCTTGAAGCTGTACCGCGTGAGCGGTAATTGTCTCTTTTTTACTTTCTTTTTTTTTCAAGCGAGTATAAATTAAGAATATCGCGTAATTAGTTCAGTACGGGTCAGTTTTTCTAGTCTCTACTTCATTGAGGGTCTGAACTCAGTGCAGCTTTTTGCTGCACTTAAGTTTTAATGGTTTCAATCTTGTTGTCAATACTTTTTGAGTTTGGTTTAAACATGTAGTGTTTAGTTTCTGTTATTCTAGTGTAATGTTGTACAGTTTTTTATCATCTTTTCGTTTCGCCAATTCATTGTAAATATATTCATGATCACAAATTCGAACTCAGTTTAAATTAAGTAACTGATTTATTAAACATTTAGTAAATGGTAAGTAATTCATATTAGTTTACTTAAGTCAAATATAATTTAAGCGTTATCTTTACGAGATAGCGACAACAAAATTGCACGAGGAGACAAAATTGCACGAAGACTATTTTGAACGGAAGTTCAATTTTGCACGACAGACAGTTTTGCACGGAGAGTCAATTTTGCACAAAAAAATACTAACTTCCATAAAGTACTGTGTACTTCCATAAATTTTACTTAAAATTGTTTTTTTTTTTTTTATAAAAGTTTTAATCATAATTTATATATCATTATTTTCTATTTGTCTAAACTTTATCTTAGTTACATCACTATTTGCACGCGTTTTACTCCAATTAGATCTTAAGCTTCTCCTGCTCAGTTTCTTCTCTTTAACTAACCCAGACTTGCGAAAAAGCACTGTCAGAAGGAATTTTCTTCTTACGTTTTTAGAAAAAAAAGGAGATACAAGCTTTTGACTAAAACGAAACAAACAAAATAATACAACAGCTTCAATTAGTTAATTTCTATTTTTAACAAAAAATAAATATTAATATAAACAAAACTCTTTTTGGTTATTATATTTTAATAACGGTTAGAATCTAATTTTATAATCTAGTTTTTTATAATAATTTATTTACTTTTTTTTCTATTATTATTTGACTTGTTAGTTTTTAGTTAATATTTATTTATTTATTTTTAATTGATATGTTTTTTTTTACTTAAAGTTTTTAACTTAATTTTTTTTTTCTTGATTTTTTTATTATTTAGTTATTAATTTATATAATTCAAATTTATTATTTTATTTAATACTATATAATTTTTTTTTCGTATTTTTCTATTATTTAGTTATTAATTTTTTAAATTCTGATTCTTTTATTTTTTAAATATTTTATAAATTTTTTCGTGCAAAAGAGTCTTCTCGTGCAATTTTGTCCCCTCGTGCAAAAATTTCTACGCGCAATTTTGACCCGTCCCTGGGAAGGAAACAAAATCCGTGCAAAACTGACCCTCCGTGCTAGATTGTCGCTCATGCAAAAGTGTCTGCGTGCAAAACTGTCTGCTTGTGCAAAAATATACCCTCGTGCAAAAGTGTCTTCGTGCAAAAGTGAACCTTCGTGCAATTTTGTCTACGTACAATTTTATCTTTGTGCAATTTTGCGCTCTAGTGCAGATTAGTCTTCGTGCAAAAGTATCTTCGTGCAATTTATGTGTTTGCGTGCAATTTTGTCCCCTCGTGCAGTTTTGTACGCTCGCGCAATTTAGACAGCTACCCGTTTTTTATACCTAAGTTCTTTTACAGATGTTTTATTACTAAATGTTATATTTTAGTGTGCACAAAAACATTTAAATTAACATAACAATAAAAAGTAAGGTTTACTTCACTGTGGTTTTGATTTTTTAGAAGTTTTCTTTGTATTTTAAATTAATTCCTCTGCACACCAATGTACAAAGATGCTCATACTTTAAATCACATTTTATTTGATACTAAGTTAGGTTAAGTTTAGTTTATGCATAATTTTCTAACATTATTTTTTCTACATGTAGTACCTAAGTGTGTACAGAGAGATTTAAAACAATATATATGACATGAATTAGGATAGTTTTTGTTAGGTATACTTTTAACTTTCAAACAATGATTTTTGGCAAGTTAAGTTAATTTTAATGCGTTGCATACTCATATACACACTCGCTGTTTTTTTAGAACTAGATTTAGGGATGGTAAATTTAATTAAGTTTGTTCATTGTTTATCAAAATAGTTCAAAATCAATCAAATAAATAACTAAAAATTGCCACACACACACATGCTATGACTATTTGAAAACTTTAAATCTCAGGCCAATTTAGTTACTTTTTTAGTTTTTGGCTTGAATTGCTTTTTATATACTAAAATATCAGGCTTGTTTTTGATCACTCAGGCTAGCTTTTCCGCTTCAAAGAGTTGCAAATTAGATTTATGATGTATGTTTTGTTCTATTCACAGTGTTGGTTTGAATTATAATATATTTTAAATTTTAAGTCTTGCAGCTGATATAATTTGAAATATTATTCATATTAATTGTATACATATAAGTGTGAACAACTAGTGTTGCCAAAAAACTTGTATCCCGGAAAAGCTTGGAATTTGACAATTTATGCTTAAAAATCTGAAAAAGCCTTGAGTTTGAAAATTATTGAAAAAACCTGGAGTTTTCAACAATTTGGATTTGACATAAAAAATCTACCATACAAATATTTTTTATTAAAAAACACATTTAAAGTAGCTTAACAGTATCTTTTTTTTTATTTTGCTATATTATTTAAAACATTTTTTTTACCTTTAACTTAATTTTATATTAAAAATGGAAACAAAAAAATGTACTTTCAAAAACTGTTTATTGGTTTATTGCACTTTTGCTTTTAAAATGATTTTACCTATTGTTGTGCTTTGTATTGGAACTAAACTTGGAATTCTTCTTAAATGTCAAAATTAGTATAAACATCTCTAATAAAAATTTTCTCAGATGAGCAATATCTAAAGTATCAGTGCTCTCGTCTTAAGTGATTGATTAAAGTCCTAATTAGATTTATGCAGTTTTATAATCTTCAGAAAATTCCTAAACACGACTTCTTGTTGTCATTGAAAAAATAAACAAAAGTGTTTTACAACCGCAAACACAAATTCTTTAAAAAAATTTCAATTCTAAACGGTATCTTTTTTCTTGTAATTACATGTGCAAAACTGACCCTCCGTGCTAAATTGTCACTCGTGCAAAAATGACCCTTGGAGCAAAAGTGTCTGCGTGCAAAAGTGTCTTCGTGCAAAAGTGAACCTTCGTGCAATTTTGTCTACGTACAATTTTATCTTCGTGCAATTTTGCGCTCTCGTGCAAATTAGTCTTCATGCAATTTTGTGTTTTCGTGCAATTTTGTCCCCTCGTGCAATTTTGTACGCTCGCGAAATTTAGACAGCTACCCAGTTTTTGGAGCTTTATTTTTGTAAACACAAGAATAAGCGTCTCTGCCTATAAAAAAGACTTTCTATTTGAATTTTTATTGTAAACAAATATAACCACATGCATAAAAGTATAAAGAAAACTATTTTTCAATGTTTCAATAAATTTTAATAAAATGCAATAATAATTATAAAGTGGGTCGTTTTTAACTTATGTGTAATTTTCTTTGAGTCATGGGTACTTTTATAAACATTTTTACAAAGTTATGTTTTACAAAAGA
Source organism: Thalia democratica (assembly GCF_965202585.1). NCBI lineage: Eukaryota > Metazoa > Chordata > Thaliacea > Salpida > Salpidae > Thalia > Thalia democratica. Next base: position 50,442,136 of record NC_139169.1, on the reverse strand, counting down.
ATGCTAAATAAATTTTAATTACTTATGGTTTTGAAATTACATACTTGGAACTTATCTAACATGATACAATAAGACTTCTTCTATATTAGAATTTGTTCTTAAAATATACTAGACCGATTAATATAATGATTAAAGGCATGTATATGTAAACTAAAATAAGGAATAATCAACAAATTTAGTTTTAAACTAAGTTTTAAGAGATTACTCACATTCTGTTTTAAAAACAAAAACCTATTAAAGTGTAAATTATTTAAAGCTGTTTATCATCTTTATTTGATTAATACTTTAAAAAAGCCATAAAAGCTCTAAAATTTATTTTTTACAAAATTTTTTTTATTTACTCTTATTTGAAAGCTTAAGTTAAAACTGTAAAATTTTTAATTATAACTATTACATTTTGTTATACTATTAATTATAACTCAAATCAAAAATTATCTAAAATTGTATACAAAATTTTATATCTCCTTTAATTTTATTTAAAAAACAAATTGTTATATTTCTTAAGCTTCCAAGAGTTTTAAAATTATAAATTGTGTTTAGTAATTTAGCTGTAGTATCTTCTAGACCAGGGGTCGGCAAACTGCGGCCTCGTGAGCCAACTGCGGCACGCAAAGGGTAAATCTGCGGCCCGCGAGCACGTTTTTTGAATGGAAAATGGCCCGCGAAAGACAATTCTGCGACGGCTAACATATAAGTATGGCCCGCTTAGCAAATAATATATTTTAAGTCAATTTTTTTCGGTTATTTGGTTTAATTTGATTAATTTCGTTTGAATTTCTGTATAGAATTTTTATACAATTAAAAGACTTTACTGATTTGACTTAAAAATGTGAAAAAGACAGATAAGCATTTGACTAGTGATTTTTTAAGATGGACCCAAAATCATTTTACCATAACTTACTTAGCAATAATTGCAGTTGCAACATGGTTTATTACAAAAACTTAAGATCAATATCCATTATAATGGTGCATTGCACCATTGTATATAAAATGTCTTTACTTATTGTTGTGCTCTGCATTGGAACTAAACCTATAAATTCTTTTAAAATGTCAAAGTTAGTAAAACACCTCAAATAAAAGCTCTTAGATGAGAAGCATTTGTTGTATCAGTGCTTTCGTCTTGACAGATCGATTAAAGTCCTAGTTTGATTTATGCAGCTTTATAATCTTCAGACATTTCCTATACACGATCTCTTATTGTCATTGAACAAATAAACAAAAATCTTTTATTACCACCAACACCAATTCTTTAAAAAAAAAATCAATTCTTAATGGTATCTCCTTTTTAGTAATTACTTTTTCTACTTTATAAATGCCTTGACAATTTTTCTGATCAGTCTGTAGTTACTGAATATAATCATGTGCTTTGTTGAAGCTGACTTAAGCGACTTGCTTTTTTTTTTTTCGCAATAACTCCTAACCAACCTTTTTTTAACTTCCATAGTTCGTCTTATATTTTACATTACTGTTTTTATATGCAGTATTTTTATTGAAGATAAAAAATTTCTATAATGCTGAAAAACAAATAAGTTTTTCTACTTTATTTGTGGCTTAATAAACTTTTATGCTTTCGTTATAAATATTTAGAAAAGTTTAAATTCTATTCAAGCTGACTTATAATACTTTATTTTGCTGCATACATTAATTCACTGTTAATAGACTTCTTTATTTTGCGAACTATATTTTAAACAGGGGTGCCAAATGAACAGGCTAGTTTAAATATTAAAAACTCATACAAGGTTAAACCTGTTTAAGACTTATTTTAAAACTTGGGTGTGTGTGAAACTTTTATTTCAACTACTTTGAGTAAATCTTCGAACCTCGGAATAGTTTTTATGACGAGAACCCATTAGCAGCTGACCACCAAATAGCTACAAGAGACACTTCTTCAGCAATAGAGCAGGAATGGGATCTCGAGAGAGCAAAACAGGGGAGCAAACAGCTTGAAAAATTAGTAAATGAGAAGGCATTTGAGATCGAGATGGCAAAGCAGGAGCAGAAGCGACTAGAAAAACTTATCTTAGAAAGAGAGGAGACGAGGCGTGAGCAGGAACGGATTGAACGTCAAAACCAAGAAGTTGAGTTGATGCGTGAGCTCATGAAAGCCAGGCAAGAGGCAGAGGCACTTGAATCTCAACTACGACTTGCTAGGATGGATCAGGAGCTTCAGGAGGTTAAGAACAGGGTTAGCAGACTGAAAGCTACACTCCCAGCAGTGAGAGGGAGAGTGATTGGGGGTTACCCATCTCACACCAAAGCTGTCCATTCAATAATTAAGATCACCCTCAGACAGCTAAACCCAAACGCCAGTAGCCAAATCAAAAAACCAACCCCAACTACCCAAACAAGCAATTTAGAAATATTATGTACAGTTAAAAAATCAGATTTTTTCAATGTATCAGATGAGGAATCAGTTAAACCCGCGAGTTCAATTAAGAAAGATGACAGTGTTAGGGCAAAGGAGCTGCCAAAGGAAACGGTGTCTAAAAGTTGTACGGAGAGGAACCACAGTGACATCCAGAGGGCAAAGGTCTTACCAAGGAATGTTAAACCTGGAAGTTCAACTAAGAAAATGACATTGTTAAGTCAGAGGAGCTGCCAAAGGAAACGGTGTCTAAGAGTTGTACGGAGAGGAACCACAGTGACATCCAGAGGGCAAAAATTTCACCAAAAAAAGAAATTTCAGCGTCGTGCACAAAAAAAAATTGCAGTTAAGTGGTGGATAAGGAGTTTTCACCAATAGCAAAAGTTATTAGTAAGCCTGATCTTGATATTATGGTGGAAAAGCAAAATGTGAAAAAATATTTAAGTTGGTTTACCTTTCACATATGGCCATACATAATTAAAGATGTATTTGATTTAAATAAAGTTTCATTCTCCATTTTCACAGGTAGCGGCACAAATAATCTACACTGATTAAATACTAGGAAGGTGGTACTTTACTTTTTGTAACTAGTAATTTCTTTGTTTAATATTTATTATAATTAATTAAAAATTAAGTACAGTTATAGAATTATATTATATTGCTAGCAAACTAAAAATGATTATAACATTTTTATATAATGGTACTAATAACAAGTAATTTTTCTATGCTGACTATGGGTTGCTTGTTTATTGTGTCTTTTTTAATTCACTTATTTTCATAGAATTTTTTCTTTTACTTCTTTCGTTGACAGCATAAAAAGACAATTAGTATTTTTGTAGATGAATAGTAGTTTGTTCAACACCCTATTTCCTTCAGAGTGTTGTCTGAATTAGATGAATAGATATTCTTTGGTGTAGTTTTTTTTCTAGTTTTCTCTGCAGTAGACTTTGGCCTGCTGGTATATATACTTTTTTGTTGTTTTTTTGATTTAATGGGTTTGTTTTTTTCTTTTGTTTTTTTTCTGTTTTTTTCTTTTTTTTTTCAACATTGTTCTAAATAGCAGTTCTTCAACCGGTTTAAAGTTGTCACTGACAGCCACTGAAAAATAACAGTAGCAGTTGCATTTCATCAAGACCAACAGTTAGAGGGAGCAGCATGTTGTCACAGATAGCCACTGCAAGATGGCGGTGGCAGTCACATTTCATCAGCGAGTTGACAGTGTGATGAAACAATCTTTTGTCACAGACGGCCACTGCAAGATAACAGTAGCAGTTGCATCTCATCAACTGTCAGGAAGCAATTGTCAATCCACTGCAAAACGATGGCAGCATTCCAATACTCCAAACTATTAGCACAGCGGGAGACAACCAAGCTAAGACCGTGGAGATGACCTGTGGAGCAGCAACGATGTTGGAGCCAGCAGCGGGTTACTGATCTGAGGAGGAGAGTCAGTGAAATGGCGTTTTGGAAATCCTGATTGGCTGCAGGATCTGGTGACATTTTGCAAGTTTAACTAAATGATATTACTAATTTTTTTGCTGAAAGTTTTTTTTTATAAAATGTTTAAAATTGAATTTGGTTTTAAATTCTTTATTTTGAGTTTACACCTAATATGTTACTTTAAAATTTTGATACATAAAAATTGTAAACAACAATTCATTTAATTATTTCCTGTGTAAAGTAATATTATTATAGTTTTAAATTCAAATTCACTGTTTCAACAGAGATTTCACTGTTAATTAAGATTATCTTAAAACTATTTTTTATTATAGTTTAGTTGTTTAATTGCATTTAGTACACCAAGTTTTCTATATTTTAAGTTTTTATTTTTGAAATTAGTGTTAAAATTTACTTATTAATTTTTAGGTACATAACAGCAATGTATTCCTATTTATTTTTGTTCACTTTGCAATTAAATTGATTGACTGCACCACATTTTTTTTTGCTGTGGGATTAAAATTGTTATAAATGTTTTATTTCAAATGTAAATTTAAATTTTTATGCTTTCATTTTTTTTTTGTAGTGTTAAAATGTTACTTCAATTTTTGGTACTTGAAAGCAGTGTATCTCTTTTTACTTACTTTTACAATTTAATTGATTAAACACACTTCATGCTTTTTTTTTCAGTATATATTTTTTTTTTTGGTGCTAGTGATTATATTTTTATTTTACTTTTTTGTTTGAAGTTTCTGCTGTATAGAGAGTTCAAAATTTTATGTTGCTTTAGAGTTTTTTTAAATTTTAAAAGGTGTACCAGATTAACACACATTTTAAAGTTTTATTTTTTAATTAATTTCAACCTTCTGGTTGATCCTGAAATGTTTTAGAACCCCTAGCAGAAATTCTAAAACATACTTTTTAGGAAAAATAGTTTAATGTTAGGCTTATTCGAAAAAGTATAAAATAGTTATTTATTTCTAAGAACGCTAAAATCAAAAGATATGACGTAACAATAGAAAAGTTTTGTTGTTTTTGAAGACACTTTTTTAGATAGGCAGAGTTGAATGATAGGGCTTTAGTTGACATTATATGTATTGAAAGTAACATGTTAAGGCTTCAGAGAACTGCTATCTTGTAAATGCTGTTATTCTCTCTTGATTTTCTCTAATTGCAAGTTTACATTTCTAATTTGTTTAATAATAAAATTTAGTAAAGAATAGTTGTTTATAATATATTAGTGATCTATCTAGTATATTAGAGGTAGTTTAAGTTATCTGTATTTATATATAACAATTTAGAATTTTTAGATCCTGTTAAATGTTCATATTATTATTAGTATTTGTACTGTTATTGATTCCAATCATTTTATTCCCTATGTTGATATGCATATTTGATATTCTGATATTCTAATATTGCCTAATATTGTAAGTAAAAGTTTTTTAAGATGATCTCAAGTTACTCAGAGGCAATATCTGTTCCGTCGTGGCTGCCAGGTCCTCCGAGCGGACAACTTGATAAAACATTGAAAAGTAGTTTTCTATATATTTCTATGCATGTGGTTTTTTTTACAATTAAAAACCACATAGAAAGTGTTTTTTATAGGCAGAATATACTCTTGTGTTTACAAAAATAAAGCTCCAAAAACTAGCAATAGGAATTATAATGAAGCCATTTATTCTAGTAATTTTAAAAGTAATATTGTTCAATTTATTTTTCAGCTCGACGTACTTTGTATCTTTTTTGTATAATTTTACATAGAAAGCAACCCAAAATAAGGTATGACGTCATCAAAAGTTGGAGCCTTTTTTCAAAATTGCTGCAATTAAAAGTACCCAATATTTGAAACTACCCGTAAAAAGTCCTACCGAAACTAAACTTTAAATATGTCAGAAAATAACGAAGATACCTTGGAAGATACGAGCAATAAAAACAAACATTCTGTTTTTTGCAGTTTGTTACCAAGAGGGCCAATACCTTTTGCTTCAATTCTGTTGAAGCGTGAAAAAGTTTGTGACGATAAAAAACTAAAACAGAAGCCAGAAAACTTAGTTATCGACCAAGTAAAAGGAAAGGAAAAGGTGGAAAGATCTGTTTTAGAAGTAGTACAACGAAGAAATAAGTTCATGTGCCAAAAGAAAAGTGGACAAGTTTTTGACACTGAAAGTATTTTGAACGAGGATAGAACTTATTATAGGGAGATAGAAACTACAAGACTTATGGACAGAAATGTTATAAATGAAAGCGACGAATAAAATACAGCTATTTGTTATATAGTTTTTTTTTCACTAAATTTTATTTTCCCTTATATTTATTTTTGGTATAAAAAATACTCAAATATTTTAGTCAACCATTAATGTTTTACATTTTTCCATGTTGAAGTGTTTATTTTTATGTAGGTATTTAAACATTTACTTATTTTTAAGATGTTCAGTCGTTGTTAAATCAATTAAATAATCGAAAGGTTCTTCGTGCACCAGGTCCTAGGACCAAGTATTTTGAGCGTCTTTTTTTTTCGTTTAATGAACTAAACGAAAAACCATTAAGCTAAAAAATATCAATTATTATTCAAACAACTTCTTAACAATAATTAAACTTAAAATATAATTTAAAAGAGTATTTGCTAGTTTTTAACTAAAAGCCGCAACGCCCCTGGTGCACACTTTTAAGTAGTTGTTAAGACACTGTTCACTTATAAGTACTGCGTTACACAAGTGTTAACAATCCAGAAAGTTACTATTCTCTAAGTCTATATTTCAGAATTTTCTTCAGTCAATTTGTGCATACCCATTTCCTGACGTTTGTAAGTACTTTTTACAATTACATACTAAGTTTTTAAATAAATCTTTGCTTAAAAACGTAAAAATTTCATTTGAACATAAGTTATTCTATACTAATAAAAACTTAAATATAATAAACATTTTCTTTATCAATTTAATCGGCACATCGTATATTACAGTTACAGACAATTCAGTGATTCGAACTGCACATATGTCATTAAGAAAAAGAATTTATATCACTAATGTTTTGATAATACATTTTGTGGTTGTAATAAAGTAGCTGCAAAGAAATGAATAGTTTACTGAACGAAAATAAAACGAAACTGAATTAGAAGTTAGATCACTAATGTCCTATTTAGACAGGCAAACTGCTGGTAGTGATTCAAGTTTTAGGGGTGTTGTTGAGGACTGGTTGATGTTGATAGCTGGGTTACTAAAAAATATTAGTTTTGTACTTTCTTTATGGTATACATTTGTTCTAAATACCAAGTTAAGATAATTTAAACAGGAAAAACAAGCTAAAGTTAGCAACTCTTTAATATAAAAAACTGGCCTAATCATTGTTAGAAAAAACTAGTGATGTACCGGACTCACTATCTGGGTCCGGGTCCGGCCGGATATTGCCATTTTTGTCTGATATCCGGTTCCGGCCGGATCCTAACAGAGATCAGGCCGGACCCGGATCTAGTTAGTAAAAAAGAGCATACTGAAAAGTATTTTTTCAAAAACAAACCCTGTGAAAATTAATAAAAGTCATTTTCGTCAGTCAAAATTAAACACCTACCGTGATTGGCTCATTTTGTACACGTGACTAATTTACATTTGTTTACATTTAAACTATAAATAAACATTTCATGAAATGCAACTCTTTACATATGTTGTAAAATTGAAAACTTTGGTATGAATACATGCATTATTTATTGTTTAAAGTTGAGCTCAGAGAATATTTAGAGTTAATACGGTTGAATGTACGAGCCAATGAGAATCATATGACGAAATGTTTCAAACTAAATACTCATGCAGCAAAACATCAGAACATGACAGGCAGTTTATATGTAAGCACTTAGTTAGTTTGTTGTGTAGCTTAAAGCAACAAAATATCTTGAACGTTATTGTGAATGCTTATTGTAAGTAGTGTTTTGTCTTAAAATTGAATATTTCAACATGTGTTTAACTGTTTAAATATTTAAGCCAGGTTTATAATTTAATAGTTTATTAGAAATTTTACAGTTTCTTGTTTACTAAAAGTTTTATTTAATTTTTAGTTTATTGTTTTAAGTATTTTAATATAGATTTAAATAGCTTCCAGTTTTTAAAGTGTTACCAAAGTAATTAATAATTTTGTATATGCTAGTATTTCTTGTTGTGTTTTATATAAAAGATTCATCACTCAAAACTGTCGTGTCTGATTATAGAAAGTAGTCTCAGTTAGAGTTTAGTATTTGTTAGATATTAATTAAATAAGGTAGGATTTAATCATGATGGATAGTACTAATAAGTTAAGTGTACCACAATCAGTCCACAACTTTACTACCAAATTGTCAACCTTTTCTAGCGTTCTACTGATTATTAGATTAAAGTAATTTTTCAGTTTTTAAAAACCTCATTCTGCCTCAGGCTTGTTTATACTCACTCTAGCTAGTTTTATTGACTTAAACAGTGGCAACCCTGCTAGTTTGAAAATTTTTGGGAATTTTAGAAAATCTTGGACTGCCTCAGGCTAGTTTAGTTTTTTATAAAAACTCAGGCTAGTTTTCTTTTAGATTTTGAATGAGTTTGAGCTGATCCAGTTTTCAATATTTTGTAATTTTCTAATGTATTTTGTTCAAGAACTTGATTTCAGATTTTTAATTGTAATTTACACCTAAATTTGTAAACCTAGTGGCTAGCTGTTCTACTTATTATAAGATTAAAGTTCTTTTTTTCAGTTTTTAAAAACCTCATTCTGACTCAGGCTATTTTATTCTATTGATGTACCGGACTCACTATCCGGGTCCGGCCGGATATTGCCATTTTTGTCTGATATCCGGATCCGGCCGGATTCTAATTTGAAAAAAAAAGTCCGGTTCCGGACGGACTCCAATTTGAAAAAAAAGTCCGAGTCCGGTTCCGGCCGGATTCTAATTTGAAAAAAAAAGTTCGGATCCGGTTCCGGCCGGATTCTAGTTTGAAAAAAAAGTCCGGATCCGGGTCCGGTAGATCACTAAAACTAATAAAGATTTTTAAAATGTAAAAATAAGATTAAGTACTTATAATATAACAAATAAGAATATATTAAAATAAAACTTTGAAGTTTAAATTAGTTTGAGTTTTTTCTAGTTTTTAGACTATTTTAGATGGTCTTATTGTGTGGCAACCATGCTAAGTAGATAAAAATAAGTAAAACTTTTAAAAATAATCTTTATTTATTTGAAAATAAACAAGTATATAAGGTAAGATAAAAAAAACATACTAAAAAAACTTTAAGTAGTCTAAAGTTAACAGTCTAAAACTCATAATTAGAATAAGTGAAAAAAAACAACACAATCTACATTAGTTCTTATTCAAAAAAAATTATAAAAAAAAAATAATAAATAAACATTTGGGCTATTTCAACTAGTAAGCTAAAGAATGTTTTTTTTATCGACTTTGTTTAATATATTTTTATCAACACTGTTTATAAATTAATAGTTTTTCTTAAGTTTTGGTCGATAGCGCTCGGGATTTTTTTTTTTGGAGCTAAATATTTGTTTGTTTATATAAAAATTAGTAAGTTTATACGACCGTTTCGTATATGAGATATGGAAAATTTTCAAAATGTAAATTACTGTTAAACATTGTTAATAAACTTTACCTTTACTGATGGTTATATAAGATAATATATCTCATATACGAAACGGTCGTATAAACCTGTTATTTTTTGTATAATTTAAAAAAAAGTTTATATTTATATAAAGATAAAATAATGTGATTAATTAAACTTAAAAAGCTCACTTGAAGGGGAAACTTAGATAAAAAGTAGATTTTAAAAAAATCAGAACATACTTTTCATAAAGCTAAATGCTTTAATCTTCAGCTAGTAGGTTTGAAATAAATAGCACTTTTCTAAACAACTATACAGAAGTTTTACAAAAAAAAAAACTATGATGTAATTAATAGATATTGTACAGTACAAATATTTAGGATGGAAAGCAAAAATTAACTTTCCATCCGAGCATACAACTAAAATTTTCAAAACTACAATTAAGTGACTACGAAATACTTAAAAATAAATTGTATTTTAAAAGGAGCTTTTTAATATGTCGACGATATAAATTCGCTCCTCTTATTTAAGCAACCTTCTTTTTTAAACGCATACACAACAGCCGTTGGTTCTTTTAAGCACAGCCTACAAACAGGGTTGTTACTATCTGCTATTGGCTGTGTCTTTTTTTATCACCTCCCAGGTTATTTTAAAATCAATGTTTTTGCGCCTTAAGTCGCAAACATGTTTTGAAAGCTCAATTTCATTTTCATATACACCACCTTTAAAAGATAAAGAATCTTTCAAACGTGGTTTTTAAAAAAAGGAGTTTTTTGTAGTGAGGTTTCAAATTTTAAAAGCTTAATTTAATTTTAAATCAGCTGTTTTTTACCTAAATAAATGGTATTAAGTTCGTTTTAGAATAATCATAGAATGTGATTTTATAATTTTTGTGCCGTAGGTTGAATATATTGAAACATAACCAGAAACATCTTATAATCTAGCATTTAAACTTTATTAAATTCACAAAAATTACTTAATTATTATCCAATGTATTTCGACAAAATACTAATTTTATATGATCTTTTTTTGCTATACCTAGTGTAAGTTTAAACTTACTTTAGTTGTACTATAATAAATTGTTTTTGATATTCATTTTAAATCCCAGAAAATCTTGCGTAAATTTCAAAATTTGGTTTAGTAGGTTATATTTACATGCTCGCGGGCCGCAATTTTACCTTTCGTGCGCCAAATTTGACTTAAACTTTTTAAAACACTGACATACCGGATACGGCCCGGGCCGTACGTTGCCCACCTTCATTATTCTAAGCAAATATTTTCCAAGTGATGTACTTTATTATTTTTGACTAAACTTAAGATCATCTAGAATCTTGATTAATCAGGTCTTGAATTTTAAGTAAAATGATGGAAAATTTTAAAAATTTTTAACATAAAAAATTAAAAAAAGTATCTGCACTTCAACTTACTAACTTTTTAGATACTTGGATCTGAAAATAAAGTTTAGAAATTAAAAGATCTAGCTCTACACAACTACTTATATCATTTTGTTTTATTATTTTAGACCAGGGTTTCCCAAACTTTTTGTTCAAAAGCCCCCTTGAAATAAATTAAAACGCTATGGTCCCCTTAAACAGGACAACTCAAAAAAACTACCATTAAAAACACTTATTACTTTTTTTTATTCATCAGCAACTCCAGAATATCTAATGTAAGATTCAAAATATAACCTTATGGCCTCTCTGTGGCTCCTTTACTGCTCATAACCCCCTGAATATCTGTCATGGTCCCCAAAGGGGCCACTTGGCCAACTTTGGGAAACCCTGTTCTAAATACTAAATAAATAAATTTACACTTTTTAGCCCACTGTGTAATTATCTTTTGTTAAATAAACATATATTAAATTATATATTACAATAATTTATTAAACAATGCACACGTAACAAAATTTTACTCTAAATGAGCTGTAATATGTAGCTTATGGTTAGAAACAACGCTGAACTGTTTTAAAATTAAATTTCATATTGCCTAACACAAGTCCGATTTCTTAATAAATGTGCTAATTTCCTGGCTTACTTTGAATCACTAAACATTATATTTAGATTATCTATATCAATTCTTTAACATGAAAACCAAACTATAAATTTATGAAAAAATTAGGTTGCTTTTAACTAGTGATCTACCGGATCCACAAGTTAGGTCCCAGATCCATTTTTAAATCAAGATCCGATGGATCACTACTTAATTTTTTTTACTAAAAACTTAATTAGCCTTAAGTAATTAAATACACTGAGTTCTTTTAGCATATAGAAACAAATTATTATACTTAAAAGATTAATGGTTTTGTCATAGAATTTCTTTTATTGAACTTAGTAAACTAACTACTATTATTTTTTATAGTTTAATTTCATACTATGTACAAAAACTACTTATAAACGAAAAAAGGTCAATTTAAGAGTAGAAACAAACTTAATCAAATTATTTTAAAAGCTATATACAAAAATAGATCTAAAACAAAAAGTACAAATACATTTAATAAACTTTCTGAACGAAAAATAATTGGGGAGCGGGTCAGAATGACACAGCGACAAAATGACATGGTCGTCAAATAGACACGGTGCGTCACTTTGGCACAGAGGGTCACTTTGGCACGGCGACAAAATGACACGGTGCGTCACTTTGGCACAGTGGGTCACTTTGGCACAGCGATAAAACGACACGGTGCGTCACTTTGGCACGGAGGGTCATTTTGGCACAGCGACAAAACGACACAGTGCGTCACTTTGGCACAGCAACAAAATGACACGGTGCGTCACTTTGGCACGGAGGGTCACTTTGGCACAGCGACAAAACGACACGGTGCGTCACTTTGGCACGGAGGGTCACTTTGGCGCAGCGACAAAATTACACGGAGGGTCACTTTAAAAAGCGACAAAATGACACGGTGGTTAATAAAGGAGGGAACGATTAGTTGTGAAACTTCAATCTTCATTGGTATGGACAACAATCTTATTTTTCTAGGAAACTTTTCGGTTTCCTGTCTTCTAACCGGTTTTGTAGAATCAGCAACAATCACATTGATTAACTTTAAAAACAAAGACCGCAGGAATTTTTGATCGTGACTTCATAAAATAAATTGAAACACGTAATGTTTATACCTTCTATTCTCATCGTCGTACTTATAAGCAACATGCTCATTTTTAAGCAGTAGCAAGGTGTTAGGTGTGCTTAAAAGCTGTGCTTAATAAACAACAACTAGTTGTTTGTATCAAACAACGTTCACAAAGATGCAAAAGCAGCAACTTTTTTAACAAAATACGACTGCCAAAATTAAAGGGAATTTATTTTTGATTTCTTTAGAATGGAAAAACTTAAACACAGTTTAGTACTAGAACTTGAAACGAGTAATAAAAATTAAAAAATGACTTGCCATTTTACAACTAAAAAGATAAAAACTCATATAAACATATTTTTTAAACTTCAGCAACATTCTGATTTAAAAAATAAAATCTTTATTTTAGATCAATCATTCAGTACATCAAAACAATAAACTAGTAGATGTAAATACAGAGGAAAATTTGTTTTATAAACTAAAACTCAGACGTTATCGAAAGCAACTTTTCTGCTGTTGTAATTCTAAATTCTAATGCGGTTCTTATTTTACGTTTTTATGCTTAAAAAAATTAATACTTGCGCTCTTTTGGCGATTTAATAAGTTGCAATTTTGAACTAAAATACTGCATTCCCTGACGAAAATATAATAATAGTTTTTTTTTTTTTACTTTTTCATCAGAAAGAAATTAACTCCTAATTAATAAACAATATTGTTTTAAAATTTAGAAAAAAGTTTTTAGAAATCCCAAAAAATGTATTTATTTTTACAAAATACTCCTTTTTTTATTCGCAAGATTAAAAATAGAAAATTAAATATTATTTTCATAACAGAGTTAAGACAAAACCGAGTTTTTTAAAACTTTGTAATAAAACTCAAGAATATAAAGTAGAAGAAATGTTTTACAAGCAAATTAAAATCTGCTTTTACTGTATTATTATTAAATTTATTTACTGATTTTGTATCAAATATAAATGCAATTAAATCCTTATATGCAATAAAATACTATAACATCTGTCATACTCTAAGTTTAATTTTTTATACTTTAGACTAAAAAATTTTGTAAAAATTAAAAAGACTTAAAGTATTGCTGCAGCTTTAATTAGAATGGCTGCAGCTTTTATTAGAAGGCTGCAGCAGCAATGTTGTATGTATAACCTCTTCTAGTGATTAATTTTTTTTGAAGTGATAAATATATAAATGCGCATGAATGGTTGCATCAGACTCTTAAATTTCTCTCAACTGTTCATAATACTATTTTTAACTTTTTCATAAATTTAGGCTCCAGTTTTAATTATTTGCTTTTAGACAAGTTTATTATATATTTTCAATACAGAGTTTTAAGTAAACATCCTAACTTATTATCTTTTGTTGAATATAAATATATATACATATTTAATATAAATGGCTAGTTACTACAAAAGCAGCTTAACTCTGTATTTTTAAAAACTAGAGTTAAAACACGCATGACTTATTCTTACTACGAAATAACTCTGTATTAAATTAAATCTTAGTTATATTTTATAACAATTCCTGATAATAATTAATTAAACATTTAACAAAAAATACTAAATTTTATTCATTACATAATCGTGATGAAAATCGTGAAACGTAAAAAATAAAACTTAAGAATATTTTTATTTTTATACTATGACTTAAATTTTAAAGCAATGTATCATATATAGTTTCAAATGTACCAAGCTACTATAGTTTGGAAAAAATATAATAAATCTTTTGTTTAATTAATTACTATCAAAATTTTACAATTAAAAGTTATATTACTGAAGAAGTTTAGTTTTGCTTATAAGTTTGTTAATCTGTGCAAACTTATGCAATCCATGTTAGTGACGCACCGTGTCATTTAGTCGCTGTGTCAAAGTGACGTATCGTGTCATTTTGACGCTGTGCCAAAGTGACGCACCGTGTCGTTTTGTCGCTGTGCCAAAGTGACTCACCGTGTCATTTTGTCGCTGTGTTAAAATGACGCACCGTGTCATTTTTTCGCTGTGCCAAAGTGACGCACCGTGTAATTTTGTCGCTGTGTCATTCTGACACCCACCCTATAGTGTTTTGGTTAGAAATTAAATATACGGAATGTACACTTTGTAAATTAGGGAAAATAAAAAAATAGTCAGAGGTAAGCAATGTTTTCAGTCAGCGAGCTAAATTTATCAGAAATAAACTCCAATAAAATCATATTTCATAGGTTAAACTTAATACTGAGCCTAAAATACCTGGTGTAAATTACAAACTTTGAATAATTAATTTTTGCTTTACATTATGGATATCAGAATATTTTGTCCAAATTTCAAAAAATTACGTACTCGCGATTCAAGTTTGAAAAATAGCTTTAAAATATATAAGTTTACCTATCGCGGGTCGTACGTTGCCGTCCTAGCTTTAAGAAGTAAATCTCTAATTAATTTGAGTTAATTAAAATAAGTTTTTAATAGTTTTCAAAAGTATTGAATACCGATTTTTTTAAATTGTCATTTGTCCTTGAAAAAATTTTCAATGAACAACAAGATGCTACTTTTCCTTTCAGTGAAACTTTAAAAACGCTTAATTCTATATAGTAAGGACTCTTTTATTAGATTAATTTTAACACTACTGAATTCTATTTGTAACGTTTGCTTTACCCTACAACATAAAGTTTTCTTACTTTATTTAAATTAACATAAGGCTCTTTCTAAATTAAGTAATCTCCATTGTTAAGTTTAGACTGTTTTCAAGCAGTTAAAATAAATTTGTTTTTTAAATAGAATAATGATAATTTCCTAAACACGAAAGTTTTTAACTACTATAAAGTGTGTAGGTTAAATACGATATTTTATAATATAAAGTGAAAAACAAAAGTAAATACCTATATAAAAGTTAAGTAAAAAGCTAAACTACTCCACATCAATCTTTTCTGACCCAAATAGGTAAAATATATGCTAATAAAGAGCATGTAATTCATAAATGTTTAGATTTTTAATTACGACTTTTTCAACTTATGTTGCAAGAAAAACGCTTTTTAAATGCTTGTAAACCTACATAACTACAAAAAGTAAAAGTACTAATAATAAGTAATAAATTTTGCTTGGTGGTAAATTTTTGTCTTTTCAGGGTTTTTTTTAAGACAAACGGTTTGTTTTTATAACAAAAATGAGTAGTTTTTTTGAATTATTAGATTCAGCAAAATCTCAGTTAGGATCCGGATCCAGTAGATCACTACTTTATACAAATACCAAAACTAAACAGCAAAAAAATATTAAATAAACACGAATAAAGATTTAAAAAAAAGTTAAACTAGAAATAGCTAAAGATTGCAGAAAAATATTTACATAAGTTTTATGATATCTTAGCACTCTTCTTTCGTACTTTAGCGGATTTTTTTTTAGTTTTTTATAAGTTGATTTAATTAAAAAAGTTATAGATACAAGACTCTTTATAAATTTTGAAAATATAAAGGATTTAATAAATCAGTTACCTTTAAATGGATAAGTTTAAAAAACATAAAACTGCTAAAAGTTTATAATTTAAAACATGTTTTTTTTTTGAATGATAAACTTCATTAAAAAAGTTTGAAAAAAAATTAAATTTTAGATTAATTAATGTTGTTATCAATTTAACTTTCAAAATTGTTTTACAGTTTTACATAGTTTGTAAGTCAATACAAATTTACCAAAATAAAACTTGAAAATTTAAATACTACAATTTAAATATTACAACAAAACTTTTCAGTTTGTAAAACTATAATTTTTTTTGTTAACACAGTTAAAAAACTTTTAGATAATTTTAGTTAAAATGTTTACGTTTTTAATAATAATACTAATTTTTTAAAACTAAGTGCTGTTTTGTATTGCTACGAAATTCTTTAGACTTTTAGGAGCAACGAAAAAATGCATCTTTTCAGCTCTTTAAGAAAGTGTTAAAATTTAAAAAATAGTTTTAAACAAATCGACAGTAATTTTGATTATATGTGTAAAAACATTATCGTATTGCTGTTAAAAACTAGAGCCAAGCAATTTTAGCTTATAATTTCAAAAACTAAAAATTTAAAACAGCTTGTAGTAAGACAAAAATATTAATTAAAAAAAAAATTTAATGATAAAGAATTGCAAAAAAACATAACTTTAAAAAATAATAAAAAATTGTGAAAAAGTTTTTGAAAAATATTTAATCTCGCAATATAATGGTCATGTGTCATCAGATGCTAAGCAACTCATAGACATTAGGCATAATGTTAACCGCTGTATAAGTCATGCAGCAGTAAGTAATTATATTTACCGGTATGTCAGTATCCCAACTGCTGTAAAACTTTGAGGCAGACGGGACGAAGGATGAAAGAACTTGTATTAAAACATTTTCGTTATTTAACCTCATATTTATATCTTTTTTATTTTTGTTTTCGGCTTGATGCTGTTCTTTCTTTAAATTTTCCGAAGTATCATTTGACTTAATGTTCTTAAGGTTTGTTGTCTGCATTTTAAGAAGTTATTTTAAGTTAAATAACTTTATATAAATATTTAATTAAAATTAATTAACAATGGATAAAAATACTTGGCAACTAGCATGAGTCAGTACAAACTTGTCTAAATTCAAACATAAAAACTAAAGTTACCTACTGCATTATATATTTTTAGTACTTAATTACA
Source organism: Thalia democratica (assembly GCF_965202585.1). Lineage (NCBI taxonomy): Eukaryota > Metazoa > Chordata > Thaliacea > Salpida > Salpidae > Thalia > Thalia democratica. The sequence continues at coordinate 50,425,062 of NC_139169.1, read as the reverse complement.
TTTATTGTACAATCACTTAGTGTAAGATATTAAGCATAAGCAGGATTCCCACTAAAATTTCAAAATAAAATTATAGGGAAATCCATAAAATATAGCAAATTTATAGGGAAATTACCAATAAAAAACAATGAATTTAAAACTTTACGTACATACTTTCAAGGTACATAAAGTAAAATATGTCATTAACTGTTCAATACACAGTTTTAATAAGAAGTGTACGAAAGTTCAAGGGTTTTTAAGCTCTAATATTAGTTAAAGAAGCAAACTTTAGATAAATTGTATTATAATTTAAAATAAAAAAGTATCCGCTAGGTGGTGCCATAGAGTCATTGTTTTATTGAGGTTTTAAAGATTTTAATTAAAAGAAAAATATAATTTTTTTTACTCGCTGTTTTGGCTTTCAAATATCAATGCAAAAAAATGCAATTTATTAGTATTTTTACATATTTTTAAATTTTTTATAGAGATTTTTCAGGATATTGCAAATTTATAGGGAAGTGGGAACTCTGCATCAGACTTATATTGGAAAGTAAAAATAAAAACAACTTTAGTGAAAAAAACTTCAAAATTCAAAAATTTAAACAATATACATGTAGTTATAGGTAACGCGAGTAAACTTGACTTTTTTATTTATTTATTAGTCTTTTTGATAAGTGTACTTAAAACATCGTAAAATATTTTTAAACCATTAGGTATGCATCATTCAATTATAAGCTTGTAGTTTATAGTAACTAATGATTTTTTTTGGACATATATTTATTAAAAATGTTAAACATTATAAGCATAGCGGTAGCCAAAAGGTAATAAGTGTTACTACTTATTTAGCTTTAATACTACAAAAAAACAATTGGTAAGACTTTTATTAGATGTAGGCAAACTGCGGCTGGCCAAGCAAAATTTTCTGCTCCGCGACGTACTTCTAGCTAAAAATCAACTAAGGCAAGAGTACAAGTTTACGGTTATTTTAATAGAATAACCACATTTTACTTTTTTATTGTTTGCGAGTAAACTGTGCTGCCCAGACTTTGTAAAAAGAAGTTTTAAAAATCCCTCGCAGAAAGATTTAAATTAATTGAAATAGTAAATTAAATAACTAAAATAATTATTTCATAGAATATAAATTAATTAAAACAATAATTTGTTTCTACTTCCGGGGATTATTCAGCACTTTTAACAATGTTTTTTTTAAGTTTGGTGCTGTCTATTTTATAATTATTTTATTACGAATTTGCTCTTATATATACTTTTTTTAAGTAAAATGATTTAAAAAACTAAAAGTGTGACACCTAAATACGAATTTTCGTTTAATGTAGCCCGTGAAAAGATTTGTTCATAAAGTTCGAGTCGTTTTTCAAAAAAGGCTACAAACCCCTGTTTTAAAAAACATGGGACAAATTTAAGTGATATTAAACTAACTCAATGTAACTAACACTTCCACAACTATTTATCTGATCTTAAGATAAGAGCTTTAAACCAAACTGAGTCTTTTACGGTAGTACTAAAAAATTTAAAATTAACTGAAGTTAGTAGAAATTTTGAAATATACACAAACATATGATAAAAATATCTAAATTTTTTTTATAGTTAACATTGAAACTGTAACTAATTTACAAACAATTTTTGAACCTTATAAAAACTTACATGCAGACAACATTTATATAATGATATTTTGCATAACTCTGTTTTTATCGTTCACTTAAATTGTAGAACAACCTCCCAAACTTAATTTCATGTGAATAAGTCGAAGAATTTCGTTGAAAAATTGTTATTTAATAAAATATTTATTATAAGATGTAACGTTAAAAGGCTTACTAACATAAACACTATACATAATTATACATGCTTTTTCTGCTTTTTTTCTAATGTGTGTTAATATTTTATAGACTCCGTAGATCTTTTCTTAAACTTATTTGAGAGCAGTGAAACGCCGTTAGTTGAAATAAAGTTTTAGCACAAGAACATCTGTGGTAAAATATTTATTAGTAAGTTTATAAGTAAATTGTTTTTTTTTTCTCTACTAGTCATTGTGTCCGGTCTACGGGCCCCTTTAGCCGGCAGAATAATTACACTAACTGAGTGTCACCTGCGACTCCACCAGTCGCGGGCTTCCTACTAGTACATTTTTCTATAAAACTCTTACAATAACGCTTACTCGGCGCACTCATTTTAACTTACAGTTACTTATAATACATCCTATATAATCAAACTTATATTCAAACTTAAAACTTATAAGCAAACTAAAATTATAAATATTCTATTAACTTTAATATTTTCAGATAGGATTAGCTGTAGGATTGCTCGTTTAATCATTAAATTTGATATATAATAAAATAAACAGAATTATCCGATAAAAAATAAAATTGATCAATGGTTACACAAAAATAAGCATGAATCCAAAATTCTCAAAAATATGTTACTCTCAAAACAAAACTTCCAAAACTAAAAACAAATTTTATTTATATTTTTCTTATTTTATAAATTGTGACGTAACTTTTAAAACCTATAAAGGCACTTGAAAATGCGTCGGCTGCAATTCTAAGGTCGCTTCTGATTGGTTAATATTTTACTTATGTTATTTTAGGTATTAAAACTTTTTTTCAGTTTTTATTTTATAGATTTGGGTTAGGTGGGTTGAGCATAAGGGTATAGATGCTCTTAATATTCTACTGTATTATCACTTTACCTCATTTGCGTTATGTTATAAATAAAAACATTTAAAAAACCCCATAACTGCAGCCGAGTCCTTTTAAATAAGATACTCTCTACGCTGACTAGTGGTCAGCGTTACAACAGATTTAACCGGGACCCGGTTTAATTTGCAATTTAATTTCAATTGTAAGCAATGCCTTTCTTCCTGGTATACTAACTATTTTTTCAATGTCCTCAATTAATATTATTTTTTTTATTAGCCTGACTACTGGCAATGTGCTTGGGGCTTTAATTTATAAATTATGTGATTAATCATTGCAAAGGTTAATTTTTTTATGTACTTTACTATTTTCTTTACCATGCATGTGTTATAGTATATAATTTTCACTGTTAAATTCATAAGTATAAAATTTATTTTTTAATATAGATACTTAGTTTTTTATGTTTTAACATATAAATTTTAACTTATGTTTCCTAATTTTATTAAAATGAACTTTTGTGTTAGTTCTTATTTTTTGTCTCTTTTTGTGTTTCTTCCAGTTTAAATGGCCAAGAATTTAATGCCAAGGTCCAGCGATGGACAATATACTAACAATAACAATGATAATAATAAAAAGCATACCTTGTATATAGGAGGCAACAAGAAACTCTCAGAAAAGTGTTTGTTTAAACTATGCGATTTTGCCCACAATTTTCCACTGTAAATTTGAAATCCACAAACTTTGTATATACTAATTACACAAGGTTTAAGAAAAGATTTAAGTATAACTTTGCATAACATCACTGAAGATCCTCCTGTAACAAACTAGTCTTTTTTATGTGATAGTTGTATATGTTTATATAGTAAAATCTAGTTGCTGTACAGCCCAATTACTTAATTGAACTTTTTATTCATAACATTTTTTCACACAACTGATTATATTTTTTAATACTACTTAATAGAAAAAGCTTTCAATTTTTGAATTAAGTTTGTTATAAGAAGTCTTTAATTCAAAAACTTTCAAATTTAGCTTTTACTGTATATATTTATTGAGATTATGTGGTTATTACTTTTAGTTACTAATATTTAAACTAAATAAATAATGAATTTGTTTTAAAGTCAACTATCAATAGTTAAATAAAGAGTTGAAACAAATCTTAAACAAAACATATGTTTTTGACTTTTGAAAAGAAATTTGTAAGAAATAAATTGCATGTATTTCGATTTCTGTAAATATTTAAGTCTCTTATTAATATATGGAACAATGAGACTTTTTTGTGTGCTTAAAAATTATATATATTTATAAAAACTATATATCAATAACTTATTAAAAACTTTTATAATAAATATAATTAAGCTTTTTTTTTATTATTAAGCTTTATTTGTAAAAGCTTACCTTTATTACATAAGTTATTTGTTATATATTTATAATTGAACTTTGGAATTATCCTGCACAAACAAATACATCGTAATTAAAAGAAATAAATGAATAAAACAGCAAAAGTAGTAAAATCTAGTTTAAGACCAACAATTTTTTTAGGCTTCAATTTTTAAAACTAAATAAAAACTATTTTTGACTTTTTTTGATAATTATGTTTAGCGAGTTTTTAATATTAAACACAACTATTTTATACGCGACCTAGAACTTTTTTATTTTAATTGCGTTAAAACTTTAAACTAGGTAATCTACAAAATACAATAATTTTAAACATTAGCTGTAGTTTATGAATGTAGTGAAATTAGTAAAAAAAAATTATGTAAATAAAAATAGAAATAATGTAGATGTAAAAACTTTAAAATTATAAAATTGTCGAATAAATAAGAGTCGTTAACATAGGTAACTGTATACCACTACTTAAGCATTGTTATGATTTATTTTGATAATAAGTTTATTTAGAAAATTCTTTAACACATTATTTTCATTAAAACGATAAAATAAAAACTAAACAGTATGATTAAAAACACTTACCTACTAAGAACCTAAAAGTAGTATGCATTAAAATAGATGAATAATCTGCATTAGGATAAACATCCATTAAAGTATTTATTTTAGAGTTCTTCTGACTACTTCTTCCAAGTACAATTCCAAAAAAAACACCACTAAGTATACACTGTGAAAATTTATTAAATAAATTGCGATATGAAATATTTATTTTAAAAATGTAAGTTTTTACAAAAAAACTTTAAATATTTTTTGTCTTGTTTACTATAAATTAAAATTTTTCAACTATAAAAACTCAAATTTGTCGTTCTTTAGATTTTACGTTTATTAAAAAAACATTTTTTTTAAAGATAAAGTTTCGATCATACATTTTCGATCATCAGACTGCATGGTCTGATAATTGAAATGGTATGATCAAAACTTTATATTAACTTGAGCTTGTCTCGTGCCACAGGATAATCTAGGCTTTGGCTCTGATTTACCTTAACCGATATTCTTTTTGAAAATTTCAAAAGAGACGCATCCAAAAACTTAAACTTAGAGGGTAAATATAGTTTTTAGAACTCACTTTTTAATAAAAGTACATGAGTGTTAGAGTAATAATTATGTTTTTCAAGCAAGAACTAAAATTTTCAACGACCACTTTAAAACCTTAAACTTACGGATAAACAGTATAAAACATGATAATGTCATATTAAAACTATATAGAGTACGTATCTTTATGAAATAGATTTAGATATTTATATAAACAAACTTCAAAAACATTAAAAAACTTTTACAGCTACTACTTAAAATTCGAAAGATTTTATGGTTATACAGTGTGAAGATAAATTAGTTTTATTTTTAAAATAATACTAATAAGTACGCAAACGTTTAAAATAATATTACAAATATATTCATGTTTCTTTTAAACTATATATTTTATTAAACTTCTAAAAGTCATAACTTAAATAGCTCACATGTATAAAAACAAAATATGTGAAAACTTGTGAAATTATTTATTTATTTAACTTATTAAATAATCGGTTTGAATAAAAAAAAATATTATTGTCTAATCATCTAAATTAGCTGTGCTGACCTCCGTTATTCTTAAAACGAAATAAAATTTACTACAATGCAGTAAAATAATATTTAATAAATCTAATTAATTAGTAAAAACATACGTATCTAGATTTTTTTTTTTGAATAAATTTTAATACTTTACAAGGTATTTAGAATTGGAACTTTAGTTATTGAACTTTATTTTAAGTTAAGTTTTAAACTTACAGTTCAAGTATACCATATTGTAGGATATAGACACAGTGTATTTGACTCATTAAAAAGTTTGTTTTTTAGAAAATAAATTTATAAAACATAAATCAAAATATTATATTTGTTTAAAATTAAACCCATTGCATTAGATTAACCTTTTATAAAACTACATAACATTGTAATGATTCTAAATGATGGCTTACTTAATAACTTCAACGAGTGCAGTAAATACAATAAATGTTTTTAGCATTTTTTCACAACAAAATATCATGAAAATAAATAGCTTCAAATAACTTAAATATTTTTTTTAATTAAAGACACAGTTGTGACCTTTTAGTAAAAATAATTAGCTTACAGTATCACCAAATGACGGATTTCCTTTTTCATAACTGGGATGCAGTAACAAAAGCATAAAAACTACCAAAATCAATCCAATTTGGTTTTCTATTCTTTGGCTTATGTAGAAATCAACAAAATCGTCCATCTATCCAACAAATATTATCAATACAAATAATTAAACACAAATTTAACTAATAAAAATTTTCATCGAAAAAAGTATAATAAACAAAAGTACACAAATATCCATTATGTAAAAATAAACATTGGTTACATGACAATTTAAACTTAGAAAATTCAAATTTCAACAATTCATACTCAAAAAAATGTTTAAAGGGTCACAACTCAAAAAGTGATATATATTTGAAAAACTAAAAAATTTGTATGCAGGTCTAATCAGGGTTTGTAGGCAAAGATTTACAAATTTAGACTTATTTAAGTGCTACAGACATATTTATTTTCAGAGCCCACCCGTTCTTAAATTTTTAAAATAACTTTAATATAAGTGACACTAATACACCCACTTTATGATTTTGCCTCGTATAGCTAGTGCATTTAAAAATTTCTTGCAAATATGTAGTACATTTATCAGAAAAGTACATTTCTAGCGACGGAGTTACAATATCTAAAACTTTTTTTAGAAAATGATTAACTTTCAAGCATTTATAATGACAAATACTGACATTTTGCCAATGTTGCATTAAGGGCATAGAGGGATTTTTCCGAAAATAATTATTTATACTGATTTCGCCTGACGTCTATGAACCCTGTCTAATAGTTAGTTTTAAAAGTAAAAAATATTGATAAATTAAAAAATTACTATATCTTAAAACTTATTTTAGCAGAATCTCAAAAAGAATTTAAAAACTTTCAAAAAAAAGTGTTCAAGGTATTTATTAGACTTAAATACGCATATTTTTATTTTTTTAAATATATATTATCTGACCCTCTTAACATTTTAAAGAATTCGAGTTTAAATAATCGTGCACCCAAAGCTATTGTAAAAAAAGTCTTTTAAGGTCTCTTAAGATAAAACAAGTCATAATGTTAAAGTTTTAAACTATCCGTTTTTTTTTAATTTAGTTACTAAAACTTACTTGTACCCATAGGGATAGAACAATAACACCTACAATTCCACCAGAGACAATATCAGCAGGACTATGAACTCCTAAATACATTCTACTCAACATTATTCCAAATGACCCTATATTTCAAAAGTATTATATTGTACAAATTTCCTAAATAATTGCAGGCATTGAAATATATACAACTTGTGTAGCTTAGCCTTGGGTAAATACTTAAGTTTTATAGATTTTTATGTGAAATTTATTCTATAAAACTAAGATATTATACCAATACCAATATTAAACTTTCTAAGAGTTTTTTGTTATAAAACCTTTATAAAATATTTCTAAAACCAGTTAAAATTCTATATGAGAAAACAAACTATACAACTTACAAATAACAATAGAACACCAGAGAAGAGCCATATTAAGAGCTGATAGTTCGTAATGCATGTTAGTATACAGCCAGACATACCAAGGCATAATAACTCCAACTAATGAGTGGTGAGATGGTAGTGCCCTACAATAGGTTTGATTAGCTATATTAATTTTAGTTTGTATTAGTTTTTAATTATTTTTATTAATTTAGAACTAACAATCAGTATTTTTGTTATGTTTCGTAACTTTTTCGCATTGAGATTTATACTAAAAATGAAATTTCCTATTTAGTACTGTTTCAGTATCAGCTGCTATTATAAACTTAAAACTTTGGTCTCACTTAATTTTTTATTTTAATACTTAAATTAATTTAACTTAATATTTTAACTATTAGAACAACTATTATGCTAGAGTATCTTTACTTTATAAAATTGACAAATTTTAGATTTTCAACTTAGCTACTGCATATTTTGGCGGCTTTAAAAGTTGTTTTATAATTTACGAGATAAAAGGTATCCTAAATTGAAAGGTCATAAGTTCCTTTCGTTTGTTCATTTATTACAAAAATACTGTTAAAGAATTAATATCCGGAACAACTTATAAGAACTAGAATAAATAACTTTCTTGAAACCCACAAAACAACTTAACAAGTTTTAAACTTAACTTCTAAATAAGAGCAAAAAAATTCAGGTTAATACTCTAACATAAACTTAAATTGATCGAAGTTGGAATTTATAACTATTTATTTAGGAAATTGCTCGTTAAAGTTTCAAAAACGAATAAGAACTGTTTTTGAAAAGCATATAAAAATAATACCAGCATATACCACCAAGGAAGTTTCTGAATACTTCAACATTAAAAGCAAAAGTTCTGAAATATATGACGCAAATGTCATATCTCTGTAGATCAGAGCATCTCCTACATTGGGGAGACCTCGTGTCAAATGTTTGAGTTGCTGAGCACAAAGAAAAGGATAAAAGCAGTGCTATTTTTGAGCACTTGCACCATTGTATACAATGTCAAAACTCCTATATCGATAACAATTTCAAAGTTCCTAAAAGGTGTGCCCGTGGTGAGCATTATAGTTGGGAATCGACGCTCATTGAAAAAGAAAAACCAAAACTAAATACGCGAGTTTCTGGAAATGGAAATATAGCCCTACTAACAATATATTAACTGAATTATCGTTGTTAGTTTTTGTTTTACTAGCATTTTTATAGCTTTGTACAACTACGTCATAATTAGTTTAGTTTTTTATATTAATCTCTAAAACTGTTTTACAATTCATTTAATTTTTGTTCAAGAATCAAGTAGATTCTAAAGGATTAAAGTTTTACAAATTTTTGAAAATGAAAAATACATTCTTGTTAAGTTGCAAGTGGTATTTGAATAAATAAAGTCTTGTACTTAAAAAGAAAAAAAAACACATTCCCTTACTCAAAAAGATTTATACTTAATTGAAAATAAACGGTTAATCTATTTTTAAATATAGATAAAGTATAGTAAAAGAAAATGAACTATTAAAAAAGTATGTTATTTTCATACTTTAAGTGTATCTCATATATATAAAAAACTATTTGATTTATTACAACTGTTGGTTTGAATATAATAAAATGCTACAACCATTCTATAGCTTACATAAAATTACAAAACTAAATCAACTTGTAAAACATACACCCATAAACTATAAAGTATAAACCAATAGTTTACCAGTCAATAGCATGTTCTAAAGGAATAACTGGAGGCGATGGAGGTCTTGGGAGACCTAAAAATGTTTTTAATGATCCTGTGATGTAGAAACCAATTGCAAGTAATATTCCAAACAATCTAGCAAACCTAGAATCTACAATCCTGCAATTTATAGTTGTGCTAATATACAAAATCTATAAAACAAAATGTTTTGTACAGTTATAAAAACAATTACAATGTATTAGATTTATTTTGCAATTAATATTTAACATAACAAAGTACTAATTGTACATAAACCATTAGTAAATTACGTATAAAAAGATAATACATTCAAAAAATAAATATGGTTGCAACAAAATTGTGTTAATTTAATAAAATATAAACAGTGTTAATATTATCTGCTTCGTTTTTTTTTTTTAAATATACTATCATGAATTACTTAAATATATCTCTTTTATTGCTTCTTGTTTTGTTTAAAAAAATTGTTCAAGCGAATGGTGATGTGTGATATTTTTGTCAGAAAGTGCGGAATATTGTTATAAAATTTTAACTATTTTAAAGTGGAGCATATGCTCCAATGCTCCACCCTACGCGACCACTCTGATTAAAACAAGAATAAAATATACCTAGTTAAACAGTGACAATGTATATTTCTAGTTTGCAATAGTTAAAGACTAAGAATATCATAAAAAAAATTATAATGAAATAGTCTCTTAATCAAAACTGTATTATAAATAGGGTTGTCACTCGTTTTTAAAAGTATTATATTATGTGTTTTATTATATGTTTTTTGTTTTATTTTAAGGCAAATAGGTGGGTAAATGATTTTGTATTAAAGTACTATTTCCTAAATAACTAAGCTATCAGTCACTTTTTAATATGTTTTTCAATTTAAAGTAACTATTGAGGGGTAAGTATCAGAAAGGCACGGGTTTTCACTTTAGCACGGAGTAACTATTTAGCACAGAGTATCACTTTAGCACAGATTGACACTAACACGGAGTACCACTTCAGCACAGCGTCACTTTAGCACAGAGTAATTTTAGATCTTTTAAAATGTGCGTTTAAATGATGTTCAATTACTTAATAATTATTAAATTAACAATCAAATAAATGCGAAAATTAATTCAAACTCTTTTGAAAATATCGCCCTAAAAAATTATAATTTAATTTTTTACTAGTAGCACTAAAAATTAAGCTGTTTCTTAAAGTTTCAAACCAGTAAAAATAATAATAAAACTTAACCGGTAAAAAACTGTTGAATTAAGTTTATTTACCCTTATGGTAGTTTACACATGATTTTTATAAAACATAGATAAGTACAAAAAAGATGAGAGACGCGTGCATGTAGAAATAAAAGGAACTTAAAATCTTTTTGTATTATGGTATTTAAAGCTATATATATATTTCAAAAATGAAAGAAGTAAATTTTTAATAGGCTATAAAGTTATCAGAGCTTGTAAAAAACAAAGGTATATTGTTATCAATATTTATTAACCTTTATATATCTCACCTTTTGTTTTAAATTTACGCTCAGAGTTTAACCTTATTAAAATTAATTAAAATATTCAAAGTATAAATTTAAGCGTTTGTTAACAAAAGATCCTAGCGAAACAAGTTCACTGGAATATGTAATAAATAAAGCTTTTTAAAAATGTTTTAAAAAACAACCTAGAGCTTGTATATATTGTTAGTTTTATAAAAATAATTTCATGTTGAAAATATGAAAGTAAAAAAGCAAAATTTTTTGTTAAAAAATACGTAGTAAAATATATTAATAAAGTTTGTAAACTTACATTTATATTAGTTTTAATTAAAGCGTAAACTTGTAGACATTTAGAGCTTGTTAACTTTTAGTTTACATGTTAAATAGTTCGTTTTTAGATTTTAAACATATTAGAACAAATGTTATTAAAGCAAAAAAAAAAGCAAAATAAATTCCTGCTAAAGAGTCAGTCAATGCTAAAGTGACGCCGTGCTAAAATGATACTCTGTACTAAAGTGTCACTCCGTGAAAAAGTGTCACACGGCATTTAATGTCACACCATGCTAAAGTTTCAATCCGTGCTAAAGTTTTACTCTGTGCTAAACTGATGTGCTTTTCTGAACCATTCCCACTATTGAGATATGTGCCAACAAAGTTTGAGAGTTTCATAGGTCCCTTATATAATAGGCTCAAACTAAAAATGAGAAAAATATCATTTCACTTAAGTCCTGACTCCTCCTTCAACTTTTTAGCATCCTATTTAAAACTTTCTCAATATGATCTCTATAGAATTGAGAAATATCTGTTGGAAGGAAGTTTTAAATGCTTTCCTAAATTTATTTTTTTAAGTTATGTTTTTTTTCTAATCCTGTTTTTCTAAATATTGCAAGAAATAATTCCTGAAAACTTGAGTTCTCTAATTCAAAAAATCAAAAAAAGATTAAGTTAAATTTCAAGGCATAAGCTAATTGACAAAAATAATTACAACCTAGTGGTTTGTACCAGAAGTGTTTTTCAAAACAAAGTCCGTTTGGCACTACTTAGTAGTTTCTACTACACTTTGGCGCCCTCAGAGGTGGCACTACTTAGGAGTTTCCAGCAACACTAGCAGTTACAGGCTGTCTACTGATACCCTTTTCTGCAATTTCAATGACATGTTATTAATAATGCTGACAAATATAAATGAGCTTTACCACAAGATCAACAACAATAGCATCCAAGACAATCAACAACCAGTTTTGAGACAAACCGTTTGTAGGTCGTCTCGGATGCTGTTGTTGTAGAGCTTGTGGTCAAGTTCATTAATTATTATTGATGGCGCAAAACATCTCAACTCTGCTGATGATGGCTTTGATAACTACTGATTAAAAAATTGTGGCTGTAATAACTACTGATACGTTGGGCTGTGAATGATTAAGCTGTGTCAAATTTTTTAACTTTACCCACAAACGGTGGCTCAAGTACTTTGTACTTAAGCCAGCTTGGTTAGATCTCAACAGCCGTTTCACGCGCCTAAGACTGCCTGATTAGTCCTAATTACAACAAAACCGGTCGTTGTTGTTATCTTGTGGTAAAGTTCATTTATTATTAAATATATTTGAACAACAACACTTCTATTCTATCAAAAGACTTCTATTCTTATAATAGATTTGTTCAGAAGGATTGAATAACTTTTTAAAAACTAATTCTAAAATTTCTTATACAAGATTTTATAACATAAATTATTATGTAAAAATTTATAAATAAAAACAAATTACATTTTTTCAACATAGTTTCCATTTATTTGTTCAAAAACAACTTAACTTTAAAAGGGTTTTAGTGGATATTAATATAACATTCATTTGTAATTTTAACTTAGTTCTTATCTCAGAGAAAAAAACAAATATACTTATTCTAAGACAACAAATAAGGCCTAAATATTTTTAAGCAACTATTGATAACCACAACTGCAAATTAACTTATTTAATTTAAGGTCTACCTTGATTTTTACGAGTTGATCTTATTTTATAGAGTTTTATCTGAGCTATCAGAAATTTTTAACCGCTTGAAAAATTTCAAAGTAATTTTTGAAATATGAGCAACCAAAGCAGGTGACCTCAATAGGTTCCTAATGGAAGGCTTAAACTAAAAACGTTAAAAAAGATTATTTCACAAAAAATATATCTCCTCCTTCATTTAATAAGCAATCTTTTTCAAATTTTCACAGAAAGTGTATTATTAAACTTAAAAAATATTGAATGCAGGAATTTTTTTAATTTTAATTAATAAAATTTTTATTAAAAAAAACATCAATTTTTTTACTTATTTAATTTTTTTTGTTTTTATTCATGAAATTCCATCATAGTTTTTTAAACTATGTATAAACGGAACGTTTCCTGAAAGTTTGATGTCTCTAGCTCAAAAAATGAATAAGAATATAGGGTTTTAATGATTTTTAAAATTTTTGAGAAAATTGATCCTGAAAAATTTGCAGTTCATATGTTTGTAATTGGAAACTTTTTATAAAATTACAATATCTTAAAAGTTAATTTTTTTTTTTAATTCTATAAAAATGGCTTGTAGTTTGTACTTCAAGCTTTCATTTAAGTTTTAAGACCCCTTTGCCCTTAAAGTATTACTATATATAAACTCTAACCAGTACAAGAACAAAAACAGAGGTGTATAAAAATCTTCAGTTCCCATAAAGCTAAGTAATTGCATGATCTTAGTTCGTATATGAGATCTGTGCCTCTGTATTGTTGTTAAAACTGGTGCTCCTACCAAAATTCCATCTAAGAGTTTATGACGAAACCATCGTGCACATGATCCGTAATTATCTAAAATTTTAGGCTAATATCATTTTAAATTCTAAACAAGTATGAAGAATAATAATTTTTAATAAATATATATTTAATTTCAAGAAAATACACTTCAGTAGAATACCAGTTAGAATTAAAAATATGAAGGGAAAAAACCATGAGATATTTAACAATTTTAAACCTGATAAAAATATGTTTGCAATTTTAAAACAACCTTGCCAAAACACTTTTTAATTTTAAATTTATTTTTAGTTTAAAAGTAACTATTTAAAATACTTTAAATTTTTATGTTCCTAAATAAGTTTGTAGATTTAAGAATCATTTAGATTTTTAAAATCATCTTGTGATCACTTGTTTATTAAAAATAATATGACAAGATAATTTATTACAAAAATTGCTCAGATTTTTTTTTTTTGAAGTTTCAATTTTTTAAGTCAAAAAGGCCAGCTGAATGACTAAAAACTAAAATTGAAAAGTATACACCACAAACTAAAAAAAGTTTTTAATGAATTTTTAATACATAAAAATAAAAATACAATAACATAAGATCTTTGTAGAAGAAAATGTCAATTCATAAAAACTAACATAAAAAACAAAATAGACTTTGTATAGGTTATTAATTAATTTAATGTTCCCAAAATAAACTATTTACTTGATATAAAGTTTAGACTAAATTAAATTGCTTGTTTTTTGCTTCAACTAGTAGGTTTCTTCCTTACAAATAAAAAGAATTATCAATTGCTAGTTTAACTGTTATTTATTTTCACAACCCATTATCAACAAAACAATGTTTCACTTCTATATTGGGATATAGGAGATAATCAGTTGTTATAAACAAATCTGAAAAAAAAATTTGAACAAAAAAATGGATGTTATGTAAAAATATTAAATAAACAAAATGAAAACCTAAGTACTGAACTTATGGTTCAAAAACTAGTAGTTAAACAACAATAAAAAACAAAACTTAATGATGCTAAATTTGAGTAAAAACTGAATACTTATGTTACATTTTTTAGAATTTTATAGGTACTATAGACTAAAAAAAATAATTATTATTAAGTTAAAATTGTAATGTCATTGAAATGAGTATAAAATTTAAATAAGTTTTTTTATAAAAAATAAGTTTTGTTTTTAGTTGTTGTTAAACCACAAGTTTCTAAACCATAAGTTCAATACTTTGGTTTTAATTTTGTTTTATATAATATTTTTACATAACTTTCATTTACTTTGTGCAAAAACTTTTTTGAGATGAGTTTATAACAACTGATGATCTCCTATATCTGTTCAAAATATAGATTTAATCGTTTGCTAACAAAAGATCCTAGTAAAACAAGTTTACTGGAATATAAATAAAAACAAATTATACAGTAATCTTCCTTTATTGTACCAACATATGTTTCTGTGTGTTAACAAATCAATACACTTCAATTTTTTTTTTCTCCTATACCCCAATATAAAAATGCAACATTGTTTTGTTGATAATAAACTGTAAAAATAAATAATGGACAAAAATCTCCTTAAAGCTAATGAAGTCAAGAACTTTGAATTGTTTGATTTAAAACAAATTACAATATTATTGATAGTTTAAGTATTTTTTACTAAGTCTTTTTAGTTTAAAGTTGAATATATAAATTAAGGCCATAGGGGGGATCCAACACTTTTTTATACAAAAATTAACTTTGGCTTTTATATGAAAGATTCAAGTACAAACTTTAAGCCAGTTTTTATAGAATTCAAAATATCATTTAACTTTTGAGATACTTTATCTTTTGTACAAAGTTTCAAATTCAAACATATGGACCACAAATTTTTCAAGGTCAATTTTCTTGAAAATTTTAAAAATCACTAAAAATATATTTTCTCTTTAATTTTTCAAGCAGTATTCTTTAAATTTTCAAGAAATTTTCATTATATTTAAAAAAAATGTCACTTATCTAAAAACATAACAATTTTATGACAAGGATTTTTTTAAATACCGTTTTTTTCAAAAAACATATATTTTTACATAACATTCTTTAAGTCCTAAGTAATGTTTTTTTTTTGTATAAAGATTAGACTCTGAAAGTTTGAAGAAGATTACTTGAAAAATGTAAGAGGAGATAGATTTTAAATGAATTAGTCTTTTTTTGTTGTTTTAGTTTTCCCTTCCTATAGGGAACCTATTATGCAACCCTACTTTGACTAAACATATCTCAAAAAATAATTAAAAGTTTTTTAAATGATAAAAAACATCTTGAAGCTTAGAAAAAAACTCTAAATTAAGAGCAACTTGTAAAAAACATGGCTTACCCCCCCGCCCTATGGCCTTAATATATAAATAACAAGTGTATTAGATATAATGCATTGTTTCTTCAATACTAGGTTTTCAGAGAAATTAAATTTTATAACTGAAAGACCTAGAACAAGACTTGGCCTAAACTACTCAAGGTAATTGGGTCTAAAGTTTTGGTCTAGTGTCCCAGAACTTTTTAAAACTTTGTAAAAGATATTTTAAAATATAAATATAAATTACTTTTACTAAATCACTACAAGAAGTAGATATAGAGTGCTTTTGTATGTAATGTATGTTTTATATGTACTAAAATTTTATGGATGTTATATGTAAACCAGATTGTGCTGAGTCTTATTATTTAAAATTGTCTTTTTGTATAAAGAGTGACTGTTCAAAATTACTAAACTAGATTTAATTTATAAATAATATATTGTTTTAACTATGTACTTTATTTTTGTTACTGTGTTATATTTTAAGATAATTGACTTTAATTTGATAACTTTTTTGAGATAAATACCTTAAACTTTCAGGCTATGTTCCTTGAAATATTTAAAAAATTCTGTCAGAAAGAATTTTAAAGAAATTAAAAAATATAAATTTTATGACAAAAAATTAGTTTTTTTGTTAAATTTTTTTTTTTTTCAATTTTTTAAATTTTTAAATTTATATCATAAAATAATAAACACATATATACAACTAATTTAGCTTCTAATCTTTCTTTACAATATTTATTTTTACTAAGCTTATTTGAACTCGTTTAACACACAGAAACATATACCAGTATAATAAAAGAAGGATACTGTATAATTTGTTCTTATTATACATTTCAAGGAACTTGTTTTGCTACGATCTTTATTAGCAAACAAATAACTTTTAATTATGAATAGTTATTTTTAATTTCTTGATGATAAACTTTGTTATAAATTTCATATTATATATTTTATTTCTAGCACTGCCATTTTCTAAATTTTTTTTAGAATTTAATAGTTTTGTTAGACATTAGCTTATTTAAATTTGCAACAGCTGATTATGAGCTCAAACTGGTGGCCACACAATGGTTACATGACAATTCAAGTTGTAAAAACTATTAAAGTAAAGTAACCTCTCGCTTATTTACGCACATTGTGTCCACAGGAAAAGTGCGTAAAGATATGAGAGATCGTAAAGATACGAGAGGTACCAAATATACTTACTGTATTGGCTGTTTTTTGATATTTGTTTACTTTATTTATAAATATGAAAATAAAACTATACATATATTAAAAAGAAGGATTTAAATTTATAAAAAATAATAGTATTTGTAGAAAAATTTTACTAAATTTAATAATAAGTATATTTTACCTTTATCTTTATTTATATGTGACTTATTTGATACTTAACATTTGTATTCTATTTTACTTATAATTAAGCATTTGTTTTCAATTAAGAAATGGTGTTGGCAAGAGTGTTGTAGTATGTGTTTATGTTTTAAAGTCTCATTATTTCATTATACTTTTATTATTTAACACAGTCATATTTCTTTCAGAGTTTTTCTTTAATCTCTTATTATTAACAAAATTTCTTATATATTGAGGTATAACTAAATATTTATTAATTAGTCAAGGAACATAAGTTTACTAAGTCTAAAGAAGTAGAGTGGTGAGTTAGCATTTAATAATTAATTTAAATTTAAATATACAATAAACCTAATTTATGAAATATTAAAAAATATTAGAATTTTTATCTTTTTCATTTTTTAGATTTCTAAAATGCGTAACTAAACGAGAGTGCGTAACGTCACGAGTGTGTAGAGATCCGAGAGGTTACTGTAATGAACTTTTCAAAAAAATTAAAAATCTATTTATAAGTCTTATTAATATCTACTAACCACTTTTTCTTTTTTAAGGATATTCAATAATTACTAAAAATTATCACACTTTTAAGCTTATTTTAGCCATATCTTATTATGCACTTAAAATTTTGCAGAAATAAAAAAAAGGTTGTAGATATTAACAACACCTACATACATTTCTTTTCAAACTATACATTACTTTTCAAGTTAAGGTCCTTTGAATTTTTTTTAACCATTTAAGGGCATGGGGGGGGGGGGGTAAACACCCTTTTTTGGTTTTTTATCTTAAATTATATAGTTTTTACTAAGCTACAAGATGCTTTTACAGATTTTAAAAATTCAAAATAACTTTTGAAATATAGCCGGTGAAAGTCAGAGGCAACAATAGGTTCCTTATGGGAGGCACAAACTAAAACAGCAAAAATAGACCATTTCATTAAAAATCTATCTTCTCCTACGTTATTTGAGATAACTACCTCAAACTTTTAGGAAATGTTTCTTGATATATTTAGTAAGTTCTGTCAGAACAGAATTTAAAAAAAAAATTAAAAAATAAAAATTTTATATAAAAAATATCAAAAAAAACAGTTTTTTTTTAGTTTTTTTGTTATAAAATTTTTATTTTTTTATTTTTTTAAATTCTGTTCTGACGGAATTTTTTAAATATTGCAAGGAACATTTCCGGAAAATTTGAGGTAGTTATCTCAAAAAACATAGGAGAAGATAGATTTTTAGTGATTTCTAGTTATTTGCTGTTTTAGTTTGCGCCTCCTATAAGGTTCCTATTGTTGCCTCCAACTTTGACCTGCTATATCTCAAAAATTATTTTGAATTTTTAAAATCTGTAAAAAGCATCTTGAAGCTTAGTAAAAACTATATAAAATAAGATCAAAAACCTAAAAAGTGTGTTTACCCCCATATGCCCTTAAATTGTAGTAATTTGAATTGTCTGAATTTAAATTGTTGTGCAACCCCACAAAATAGAATTTTAATATATTTTTTGTTGCTAAAACTTGCTTGGGGATTTGAGCTTCATGATTTTTTCACATTTTGTGGTCTTTGGTGTTTAGATTTTTACTTTTTATTTTATATTTATCACATTTTGTGAGTTTTTATCAAGGGATGTTTTTCAATCAATAGATAGGTTTTTTTTGATAGGTTAGTTTAATGTTAATTTTAAAGGGACAGGTAGAATTAGAGGTGATAACAACTTGCTTACTTTACCTTAAAAAAATGTTAATTGTTGTAGACAGAAGAGGAAGTCTGATGTTTTACTACCATAAAAAATAAATAATACACAAAAGTCATTAGAAAAATGTGTATCCTGGTAGGGGTTGAGTGAGAACTAAGTTGGAGCTTATAAATAATAAAACAATAAGCAGTTTTTACCTATAGGAGCTGAGGTATAAGTATTTTTGTTGTCATCATAACTTTCTTTACAGCTATCTTCTTTTTTTGTTTTTGAACATTTAGAAATATTTCGTAAACTTATTAAGCTTTCTTCTTCCATAACTTTTTTCTTTATCTAGACAAATTTACTTTATTTACAGATAAGGGTTGAATTGTATAAAAAAACTTAATTATTTTAATCATAAAAGCAAAAATAGTAAAATTGAAAAAGTTCAATGAAGAATTAGAATTTGGTAACATATATAAACAGTCAACCAGTCAAAATATCCAGGGGTTTCTTAAATTGCATTTGTGTGGGCTAATATTTCTAGGCTACGAATATGCAAAAACAAGCATCTAACGTTCCGCATAAATAGCTTTGCTAAAAGGATAGGTTAATATTTTGCAAATTACATCCTAGTACACTTGTGTGACATTTGGACTTTTTTTATTATTAAACTTTGTTTAAACTATATAAAACACATTTCAATACGTTTCTTAAGCTTTAGTTATTGAACACTGTTTTTTTTTTTAAACACGTTTAATATTTTTCTTAAGACCTCAAACCTGTTTGCAGTATTTTTATTCTAAACAAACTCTATGTTCAATAACTACGAAGCCTAAAGAACTTATTAATATGTTTTTTATTCGGTTTAAATCAGTATTAATTTATTAAATTTAATCTTTACATGCGTGTACTACGATGTAATTTTCAAAATACTACCATATTTTAGTAGCGTTACAACTTATGCGGAAATTTAGATTCTGGTTTTGGCATAATCTTAGCCTAGAAGTCTTAGACCAAACAGATCGCTTTCAATGGTGTCTTAATAGAAAAGCAATGTATTATAGATTCTACTGGTTCACTGAGCACAAAAAAGTATGCTCTAAAATAGATCTTATTAATCTTATGTTTACTTGGCTTAAAAGTGTTGGAGAAATTTGTTGAAAAGATTCAAATACACGCTGTTTTTTATTTTCTATGTGCTTGAATGATTTTTTGGTAAAAGTGTCACAGTTAGGGTAAGGGCTGCACAACAATCCAAATTCTGACAATTCAAATTCCGACAACTTAACTTCCTACTTTTATTTTGTAATAGCAATGACTCAAAAATAAACAAACTTGAAATTAATGGAAATTACGTAAAATTAATGGAAACGGGTCAGTATTGCACGAGAACAAATTTGCTCGAGTTCACAAAATTGCACAAAGAGTATTGTACACCAAGGTTCAATTTCGCACGAGTTAGATTTTTGCATAAGTGTAATAAAAAAGACACAAAAAATATATACACAGAAAACAAAAAAAAAAAAGTTAAAAATTAGAAAAAAAATAATAATAATAAATTATTGACCGAGGGTTAGGGGTAACAGTGTGAGAAAAAAAAAACTAATTAAAAAAAAAATATTTATTAATCAATTAAAAAGAAAAAAAAGCTACCGACCGAGGATAAGCGTTTAGGGTATCAGTGATAGTAAAAAAAAAACAACAAAATTAAATATAAGAATTAATAAGCGACCGAAGGTAAGGGTAAGGGGTAATAATAATAGTAAAATAAAATAGATAAAAAAAAAAGTGAATAAAAAAAAAATAAATTAATCAAAAAACAGCAAAAAAAAATATTTAAAAAAATTCAACCCGTGCTTAAATGTTTCCGTGCAAAATTGTGTGCTCGTGCAAATTTGACAGCTACCCATAATTTATATCTACAGACATTTTTTTCTTTTGCAAAAATTTGAATATTTTTTGAGATATAGCTAAAATAAGTTTTAAAGTATGGTAATTTTTAGTAAGTTTCAAATTTTATTTTATTAATTTTTAGTTTTAGTTTTTTTTATATTAAAATATTTTAAGTTAGATATACTACTGCTTTTTTATTCTTTTCAAATACTTTTTAATTTTCGAAATGTGGCCTACAAAACATTTTTTGTAAATTGAATTGTCGGAAATAGAATTTTCGTTTAAACTGGGTAAGATAAGATTTAGACTATAGGTTAGAGTACAGGTTTAGATAAAAGTTAAAAGTAGCATATATTAAAAACACTTAAAATAAAAGAACAATTAGTAAACAAATTTTTTTAAGCATATGGTTTGAAAACTGCATTTGTAATGTATCTATGGATCAATACTTAAAATTTGTTTAACACTTTGAAGCCGCCTTTACTTTCTTACATCCAACGCAAACTATTTTAAGATTGTTTTAGTGATCTACTGGATCTGGCAGATCATCAGCTAAAGTACTTAAAACAAATAATTTCATAGTTACTAAACAAAAATTTAGTGTTATGTTATAAAATAACTTTTGGTTTCTAACTTATATCGAGAACATTTTAAAGCTAGAAAATAAAAACTTTTTTTTTGCGGTACAACATATTAGTTTTAAACTCTACTCCTTGCAACAATAAACATTTTATGGAAAGGTATTACATGTTGGTTAACTTGAAATCCTAAGATAAATAAAAACAGAGGTAAAAGTACTGTATAAAACAGTTTCACATTAATGTTAAAGTTTCGATACTTTACAATGAAAAAAAATCTATTTGTTTAATGAGTTTGTTGACAGGATATAAAAATTATAATTTTTTACTTTTTTTAAGTTTGTAAATAGATCGAGTACTTAAAAATTAATATTGTATAGATTTGTAAAAATTATAAGTTTTAAAATTTAAAGTTATTTGTTCAAGTCAAGTGGTAGTGTTAAAAATTTCTATTGACTAAAGCGCTAATGACTCGATAGCCAAAAGGTTTTTTCGTGCATCAGGCCTTAGAATTAAATATTTTGAGCGCTTTTTTTTTGTCGTTAAATAATGACTCTAAATTTTTCAGACATGTGATTTTAATTTTAATGGTGTTTTGGTTAAGGCTTCTATTAATTTTACAATTTTTTTGAAAACTTAATTAAGTATTTAAATATTTTTTACAAAAATTATTTATTTATTTATTATTTATTTATTTATTTTGTATTTAAAAGTAAGTTGTTAACAACTTTTTTATATAATTATTCGGAACAAATTTTCGGTAGGTTGTTTATAGTTTTATTGTTGAGAAAAATGAACTTTCAAATTTTTAAACTTCACAATATTTTTAATGTATTTCTCTTAAATATTTTATTGCCCAAGTGGGCTGTATCGAAGTGTTGGTTGATTACTTTTAGAAATAAATTCCTTAAATATATTTAAAGTCACTGTTAAGAATTAAGACAAGTTAAATTATTTTCTTTTTCTTTACATACTTTTAAAGTTTATTCTTGTTTTTATATACTAGTTTGAACTTTTAGTAGGCACATTTAAGAAGTTGTATGAAAATGAAAAAAAAAATTGGTGACCATATCTTAAAAAATATTTTATATCTTAATAAAATAATTAAAGCGGTTGTAAATAAAACTTTGAGTATTATTAACTAAAAAAAAAACGAAAACACAAGTTACTACAAAAATTTGTTTTTTTAAACGTTTCTGAGGCATTATTCAAAAATCTTTTAAAAATTTGCAAAAAAAAAAGGTGTTAAATAGATCTGATCTGAACACAAATAGTTTTGAGTTTTGGCCCTGTAACATTTTTTAAAGAATCTAAACTACGGAGATGATCGAGATTATTATTATCGAGTTTAAAATATTCGAATATAATATGATTAAGTAAAAAAAGTAAACATTTAAATATTTTAAGCCGAAAACGATTGTCTCTCGTCAATTTTAAATTAATTTAGTATTTTTAAAACACCAAAATCTGTTTTAAAAAATAAAATATCTTTCTAAACTAATTAAAAAAAAAACAAAGTTAGAGATTTACAATTTGAAATTTAAATTTTAAAAATAGATGCGCTATAAAAAATAACTTTGGTTTTCTCATCATTTTAAAATAGTGCTTATTGAACACGATAACAATTCGACGCTCATAAATCTGGTCAAAAAAAATAATGATAAAAATACTTCTCAGTTGTTTGTACTGTAATCATGTTAGGCCAACAAAATGACACTAAAACAAGATTAATGATGGATAAATTGATTTAAATAATAGTGTACTGCAGCTTGTAAGATAAAAAAAAGGGACAAAAAAAAAAAAAAAAACTATTGAAGGAAAAATAAATATAAATTTACATAAAATATGTGGTTTTTGAATAGTTTGCTTGCAAAGTAAGACAGCTATAATCTTTATTTTACCAAAACCTGTTTAAATGATTGTCCTATATTCACGATAAAACTTATATGTAAATTTATTTTTGGGAAAAGCTTTTTATTTGCATTTATACGAAAATTCCCCTTTTCTGAAAAGCTATCATAAAATATTTATCATTCTTTATTTATAATGTGCTTAAAATGAGATAATTTTTATTAAATTAGATAATTAAATAACAGTTAACCATAAATTAATAACTTTAAAGCTATTATACATAAATTCATATCTTTAAACTGAAAAAATAATATTCAAGTTCAAAGTTTTAAAAGTGTTTAAAAGACTGCTCAAGCCTCCAACACAATGACCCTGAGTATTTAAATGAAATTATTAATAAGGAGCTGGTTAAAGTTGTTAAATAGCTTTATGCTAATAAACTTTTATTAATTATTCAAAAAAAATTTTTTCTTAGGTTATTTCTTAGGATGATGTTGCACCAATATCAAAGTGAAAATATAATATGTTCAATATCATATTTAAACATAATTTTTGGCTAAAAATTTGTATTTTATAAATATATAAATAAAGTCAAACTTATTTATCATAAACTAACAAAACTTAAATATAAATAGATATTTTATTTGACAATATAAAGCGATTATATCAATTCATTAATTTATACTGATTACAATATAAAAACACTCTCCAGAAAACGTTTATTGTTGCAAGGGGTAGAGTTTGAGACTGATGTTTTTTTTACCATTAAAAAAAAATATCGTAAAGTAAAGTAAAAACAAAACATTTTAGTTTATCATAATAATATTTAATTCTTACTATGTATTTAAAAAAGTTGTTAAAAACAAAGTATCTTTTTAGATTAAACATATTAGGCTTAAAATATTGATTTTGAGCCAAAAAATATTGTTAAAAAACATATCAAATATAATATACTTTCACTTTGATATTGTTTTTACTAAGCTACAAGATGCTTTTTACAGATTTTTAAAATTCAAAATAATTTTTGAGATATAGCCGGTCAAAGTTGGAGGCAACAATAGGAACCTTATGGGAAGCGCAAACTAAAACCACAAAAATAGACTATTTCACAAAAAATCTATCTTCTAAGTTTTTTGAGATAACTACCTCAAATTTTTAGGAAATGTTCCTTGATATATTTCGAAAATTCTGTCGGAAGGAATTTCAAAAAAATTAAAAAATAAAAATTTTATATAAAAAATAAACCAAAAAAACAATTATTTTTTAGTTATTTTGTTATAAAATTTTTATTTAAAATTTTTTTAAATTCTGTTCTGACAGAATTTTCTAAATATTGCAAGGAACGTTTCCTAAAAATTTGAGGTAGTTATCTCAAAAAATGTAGGAGAAGATAGATTTTTAGTGATTTCTAGTTATTTGCTGTTTTAGTTTGCGCCTCCCATAAGGTTCCTATTGTTGCCTATTGTTGCCTCCAACTTTGACTGGCTATATCTCAAAAATTATTTTGAATTTTTAAAATCTGTAAAAAGCATCTTGTAGCTTAGTAAAAACTATATAAAATGAGATAAAAAACCAAAAAAGTGTGTTTACCCCCCCTATGCCCTTAATGAAGTAAAATAATTTTATGTGAAATCTTACTATATGTAAAGTATAAAAGAAACCTTTTATAGTAGGTAAATAAATTTTGGTTTTCTACATTAAAGTTATATAGAATGTTGTAAAAGTCATTTTTGTACTTGAATTCAAAATGTTGGACTTATACGAGCTTGCAAAAAGACTCAATGAAGAAAAACTTTTTGTGAATTCTGAAAAGGTTAGTTGTTCTAAATAGAATTAAACTTGAAATAAGTCTTTTCAGTTTAACAAATTTTTACTTAATTTAATCAAAATATTGTTCTTATCAGATATAACTAATAAATAATTTTAAGCAAATATAAAGAAGAAAGTGTAACTAATATTCTCACTATAATTTTAAGGTAAACATTAGTCGATAATTTTTTGTGTAAAGACATTTTTTTATATTTTGTTGAAAACTATTTAGTTTTACAAAGCTAATCTTTGTAGGAAACCATTAAAAGACTTCATGAACAAGTATTAAAAGGTGCAGAGATTTTGTCTCAATCATTTTGGATAACTTGCAACCAATATAAGAATTTAAATCATTTAATTAGAAATACTTCTTTAGGTTGGTAAAACAAGGTATTTCTTACAATTTTAACTATCAAGTTTGTTAAGTAAAAATTTATATGTTTTTTAAAGATAATTTGTTGATTTAAACTAATGTTTTGAGTATTCAACGTATTAATATTAGTATATTAAATATCCAGTTTTATTTTTTTTTCATGTCTTTGTTTAACAAGTAAGTATCAGAATTTGGTATGTAGCAACAAAAAGTGTACCTATTTTCAATGTAAAAAATATATAAAGTTTTTAGTATAACTGTGTAACAAACTGTTTACATGGTTTCACACAGACTACTCAGCTTAATTTAAAATTTTCAGATTATTTGTAAAGTTCAGGTTGAATTGAATTTGTTTTACTAGATATCAGGCTAATTTTTACAACTTAAAAGCAAACTTTTTTGTTGAAAATTAGGTTTTTCACTTTATATAACTAGTCCTTATGATTTAATTATTGAAGCTTAATTACCATTAATTTTTTCAATTATGACTCCTACTACTTTCTACAACATTATTTCATAAACTCAGGCTGATTCAGACTAGTTTTTGGTAATTCAGGATGATATTTTTGCTTTAGATAGTGGCAGTCTTATGTTTAAAATTCTTCATTTATGGTTGCTAACTAAAAATTAATACTTTGACTAAATACTATTTTAGGAAGGGGTAAAGTTTGCAAACTGTGCAAAGGTGATTCTCCTTGTGTAATTGACAGTTACTAACTTTTATTTTATTTTATAAATTTTGTAAGAAAATAGAAAAGTCAATAGTTTTGTTTAAGTGATATATTTTTACAAGTTTTTGTTAAAGTTTATCTTAAAATAATAAACACTCTAAAATTAAATAAAAAACCCAATGTTTGAAGCCTTTTTTTACTATTTTATAGATAAAGTATACTATTTACAGTTTTATTAAATCATGGGCAAAGCATTATGACATCAAGAGCAAGATGTGCTATTAACCAAAAAAAGGGTGCCCCTGTACCCAGTAGTAAAAACACTATTCATTAGAGATGTTAAAAATTTTGGTTAAGTCCCTAAGGATTGTTAAGGATTTAAATACTAAAAGTAAGATTGGTTCGTTAATAAAATCTTCATGTATGAACTTTAAGTCAGTTTTTATATAATACACAAATTTCTATTTCAACTTTAAAAAATAGTCACTTAAGTTTTAATGCAAATGTAAAAACCACTATTTTTTCTTTGTACTTTTCTGGAAATTAAAAAAATCATTAAAAATCTATTTATCATATAATATTTTGAGTTAAAAGACTTAACTTTTTAGGAATAATTAAAAAAATGTTAAAAACTATTTTGAAAAAAGGATTTAAAAAAATATTTATAACTGAAAATTTAAATAGCAAAATATTATATTTTTAAATTGTTTTTTTGATGTGAACTATTTGAGTACTAGTGATGGGCTAAAGGTAAAAAAATTATGAAAATTAGTTAAAAACT
This sequence comes from Thalia democratica, assembly GCF_965202585.1. Classification (NCBI taxonomy): domain Eukaryota; kingdom Metazoa; phylum Chordata; class Thaliacea; order Salpida; family Salpidae; genus Thalia; species Thalia democratica. The sequence goes on along the minus strand of NC_139169.1, from coordinate 50,398,253 downwards.
AAGAATGAAATATACTTAAAATTAAAGAATTTATTTGGCATTTTGATTTTCTCCTTCCATAAGAACTATATTGATCTCATTAATTTTTAAATTGCTTCTATTTTTGAAAGTAACTTTGTTGTTTGTCAAACATTAAAAGGTATTTGATAACTAAAATAAAACTCTACAAATTAGAATCAATTTGAAATATGTTAAAGTTGGATCTATCACGGGTTTAATAAATGCTGTAAACAAACGAGTAGCCTTCACGGGATGTAGGAAAAGTTTAGGTTGCACAAAACTCATGCAGGGTAGCAAAAAATTTATTCTTAAGCTTACACTAGATATTCCGGACAAAAAAGGGCATTTTTAGTTTAGAGTGCACAATATTTTTCAGTTTATTGTGCACAGATTATAAAATGCTAACAAACAATTGTTAAGGGCATGGGTGGGTCCTTTTTTTTAAATTTTCAAATAGAATTTTTTTGTTGAGTTTTATATACGCTATCAGATATTTTTGATAGCTTAAAAAACTTTAAAAAGGCTAATAACTAAAAATATATCTTCTCCTTCATATTTAAGCAGTTTTCTGTATAAGTTTTCACAGTTAGTCCATTACTAAAATTCTAAATATTTTAAATGCACATTTTTTTTTTTTTTTAAATAAAAGTTTTAATAAAAAAACCACCTACTTTTTATTTTTATGTTTTTAGTTTTAATTTCTAGGTAATTTTAAAGTTCTTGCATTTGAAGTCCTTTAAGGGCATAGGGTGGGTAAACACCCTTTTTTGGTTTTTGATCTTAAATTATATAGTTTTTACTAAGCTACAAGATGCTTTATACAGATTTAAAAAAATCAAAATAGTTTTTGAGATATAGCCGGTCAAAGTCAAAGCCGACAATAGGATCTTATGGGAGGCGCAAACTAAAACGGCAAAAATAGACTATTTCACTAAAAATCTATCTTCTCCTACGTTTTTTGAGATAACTACCTCAAACTTTCAGGAAATGTTCCTTGATATATTTAGAAAATTCTGTCGGAAGGAATTTTAAAAAAAATAAAAAATAAAAATTTTATATAAAAAATAAAAAAAAAACAGTTTTTTTTTTGTTTTTTTATTAAAATTTTTTTATTTTTTAATTTTTTAAAATTCTGTTCCGACAGAATTTTCTAATTACTGCAAGGAACATATCCTGAAAATTTGAGGTAGTTATCTCAAAAAACGTAGGAGGAGATAGATTTTTAGTGATTTCTAGTTATTTGAAGTTTTAGTTTGCGCCTCCCATAAGGATCCAATTGTTGCCTCTGACTTTGACCGGCTATATCTCAAAAATTATTTTGAATTTTTTAAATCTGTAAAAAGCATCTTGTAGCTTAGTAAAAAATATATAAAATAAGATCAAAAACCAAAAAAGGGTGTTTACCCCCCCCCCCCCCCTATGCCCTTAAATTATAAAATGATTTTTTCCTAAAAATTTGAGGTCTCTAGCTTAAATAATGAAGGAGAAGATAGATTTTAAGTAAATTTTTAAATTTTTCTAAAAATTTGGATATGAAAAAAATGCAGTTCATACTTTTGTATCAAAAAGTTTTTACAAAAAAGTCAGTATCTCAAAAGTTTATTTAAACTTTTATATTCTATAAAAATTTAACTTATAGTTTATACTTTAAGCTTCAATATACAAAGCAATGTTAAAAAAAGTTCTTACCTTCCTATGCCCTTAATTTATCAGTCTATATTAGTATAAGAAAGTACAAATTGTATAATAAGAGTATGATAAGCTGCTTTTAAAAGTGTGTAGAAACTAAATATGAAATAATGGTTTATGGTATTAAGATCTTAAGCGGTTGTTCAATTTAATTAGAATCTCAATCTTTTATATAAACGACTATTAGCACTAAAAATGGCTCGGCGCGGAAAGTTGTTTCAATATTTAATTTTAGTATTCAGCAAACTTTAGCCGTGGTTAGAAAATTTAATTGGATTTGTGTTTTTTTTTATGACTAAACAACAATAACAGAGGGAAATATAAAGATATCTTGTAAAAAAGCAGAGGTATTGGACAACATGAATTTTGTAAACTCTTATGATGAACTTGGTTATGAAAACTCTGCTAGTTATTGTCAGTTTGTAGAGGTAAAAGTTGTTTTATATAATTTTTGTTAAAATTTTTAAAAATAAGATAAAAAACTTTTATATTGTTTCTGTTAAAGTAAACTTTTACAACTATGATTTAAATTACATTTTTGTATTTAAAACTAAATTATTGAACAAAATCTATTTGATGACTATTAGTTTAGAAAAAATACTAAGGCGATTTTGACTGTTTAATACTAGTTTTGTAGTCTATAAAATTAACTTATGCAACACTTCTTACTCAAGCTGATTTGTTTTAGATGTTTTATTAGTTTTTCTGCCGCAAATGTGTTAGCTTTTATTGTAGCTCTATTACTAGTTCTGAATAAATTGTATAAAAATGAGCAAAAAACAGTTTTTTTTATACATTTATAGTAACTTTATACTTAAAGTTTAAATTTAAATTCACTTAGGCTAAGAATGGTTATTTTAACATTTTGAAAAAAAATTAAGCTTGAGTATTACTCAGACTTTTGTAAAACTAAAAAGTTTGTTTTACTTTTGATAACAAAGTTTTTTAAAAAATTAATTTTTGTTGTTTTTGTAGTATTGCTTAAAAAATGTAGGAGATAGATTTTAAATAAATTAGTTGTTTTTCGCTGTTTTAGTTTTCCCTTCCCATGGGGAACCTATTATGCGGCCCGACTTTGACTGGACATATCTCAAAAAATAATTCAATTTTTTTAAAGCGATAAAAAGCTTCTTCAAGCTTAGATAAAATAGGATCAACTTGTAAAACATGGCTCGCTTCCCTATGGCCTTAAGCTCTAATATAAGTTAAATTAAATTATTTTTAAGTCTATCCATCTTTTTCAAAGTATGTATAAACTTGTTTTTGTAGTGGATAAGTTATTTGAGGTACATATCATAATACTTTAATATTAAAACAGGAGTTATCGAAAAACCCAACATTGATAGGTGCCTGTCTTGCCTATGGAGATATTTTAAACTTAGAGAACACACAAGAGGTTGCTAGCATATTTGTGCATAGTTGTTATGGAAACCACATTGTTTCTGAAAACTTTAAACCTTTACTAGAGGTTTGTTGTATTTTACCAAAATCATTTAATCTTTTGTTATTTTTGTACCTAAGTTTTTCAAATATTTTCTTTATAATTATATACACTATTATAGGAAGGTTTTAAACGTATTTATGTATCATTTGTAACATATATGTATAAGTTACTGTTTTTTTAACTCTTATACACAAACGTTTTTAAAACTAAGCAGTTTGTTGGAAACCCTGTCATGATGTCTCTCCAATGTAAGAGGTGATCTGATCTGCAGAGCAGGTGTATCTATAAATGATATTCTTGTCAAAAGCTTCTGACGGATCTGGATCAAAATATTGAAAAAAATAGGATCAGGAGCCGAATCTAAATCTCATTTTAAAAATCATGATACGTCCTGATCCTGGTTTTGTTTATAAATTTGGAACCGACTGGAGCCCATAATTATCTTAAATTTTCCTGTTATATTTAGTGTTAGTTTCAAAACTATTCGAAAATAGGCCTAAAGACCTATTTTTTTGCTCTTTATCATATCTTCTAAAATATCTAGTGTAAGTTTCAGTTTTCTTGTAATATCTGGTGTAACTTTCAAAGATTTTCCCGTAACATCTACTTCTAGGTATCTTTCAAAACTACCCAAAAATACGCCTAAGATCTATTTTTTGCTTTTTTTATGAACTCCAGAATATCTAGTTTAAATTTCATGTTTGTGGTATTTCAAGTGACAAAAAAAATTTTCAAATTAGAAATATGACACATAATGAACAATATTGTTGTTGTATAAAGTAACTTGTATGTTTTTTACAATTAGTATCATTAGTATTAGTATTATATTACGATTTATTTAAGTAATATTTATTTACTGATAAACTGAAGATAAACTCCCAGTTTTTAAATACTTAATTGACAATGAAAGTCTGAAACGGTAATAAATATTAAACACACATATATAATATGAACACTGATATACAATAAAATGAGCTATAGTTCAACTATGCTACAGAATAAGTATATTAATAGCTTTTTTCCGGTGCATAATTTATTTAAAAAATAAAACAAAACACATTTCATTTTTTCTTAAATTTATTTGAGTACTTTCGTAGTAAGTCTTGTCAAAAATTGCTAGTACTGCAAAGTTCCATGGTATAAGCATTTAGTTAATTTTTAAATTCGATTGTTACGTCATTTTATATTTAAAAACTATAAACTATAGTATAATTTTATTTCAATTCAGTTTAACTTAGTGAGATACAATTTATTTAAAATAACTATAAAGAATTACTATTTTACTGATAAACAATTCATCAATAGCAATTCACTTGTTTTGATCGATAAATATTTTGCAAACATGATGGAAGTTAATTCGTCTCAGAAATATAATGAGTATAAAAAACTATGTCAGTTTAAGTTACTGCAGTTGAGAATTTAAGGTTTCATTCTAAGAAAATCATAAAAAGTGCTTTCTTGCATTTTATTAACCAAAATTTTTTTAATGTATGTAGTGTAGTAATACTAAAATTGCAAGTATGTGCAAGCTTAGTTAATTTATTTTAGTAGTTTGTCGCAATTGAATTTTCAGGTTATATAATTTTGAAAAACTTAAACGCTAACAGTTGAAATAGTGAACAATCAAAAAAAAAGGAAATGTTGTACACTATTTCTTTTAATTTGTTCTAATTTGGAAATCTAATTGTTTTTGTTTTACACTTTTAGCTTAATATTAGTCTATTTAATTACAAATTGACAAAATTTAAACTTAAATATGTTAATATACAAATAAAAAATGGTCTAACACTATAACAAAAAGTCAAGTCCAGGGGAATCTAGTGATTTTCTATAAAGTTTTAGAACTTAATATGATATTGCATTTTTGTACAACTGTGTTTATTTTTGTGTAACTACAATAAGAAAATATAAAAATAAACAGTTAAAACGAAATTTGTTTTTGTTGAAGGAAATCTAAATAAAAGTAATTTTTGAAATTTCCTTATAACCAGTTTCATATTTTTAGTGCAGTTATTCAATTCTTTTGGAAGTCAGTTCAGATGTTAAAAAAGTATGATAATAAACTAATTAAAATAAATTGAATAATGTAATAAGGCATAAGTTTTTGAGATCGAAACAAGCAATGTCCATCTGAAAAAAATAACTGTTGAAAGATTAATGCATTTTGTTAACTCAAATTATTTTTTACTTTTTACAGCTTTTAGAAACTTTGATGCTGTTGCAACTAGGGCAAAGTGATCAGCCAAGAAGACTTCTACAAAAAGCAAAATGCTCATTTAGTGTGGTGTACAAGTCAGTAGCTTTATATTTATGTAACTCGTAACATTATTTTGCCTTAAATTTCAAGATAAGACTTTGTGAAGAAAAATGTGAGGAAAATATTTAACTCCTTTCATAAAAAATAAATTTTTAGGAATATTTTTAAAGCGTAGATAGTTTATCGTTAAAAATTCTAAAATAAAAATAATATTAATAAAAACAGTTTGTTCGTGGATAGCCTGATGCCAGCTAAAATGTTTCTGATGATGGCTTTATTTGAACCAATTATGCAAGTTTGTATTTGTTTATATATGTACTGCTAAACAGGAGTATTTTATAACTTATAGCGTTTTTAAAGTGAAATTGTGTTATCAGAAGTATAAACGGTTTGTTACTGAAAATTGTTTATTTAGTTATATGTTATACCATTTTGTTTTTATATAGCTTTTTTCTAAGTTATTACCTGATGAAAACCAACAACTGTTTAACATAAAAAAAAATACCCAGAGTAATTACTAATAAGCATTTTTTTTTATAAAGTATAATATTGTTATAGTTTTTTATCAAACAATTAAAGTTTCAATTAGTAGTGATTAAAAATAATAGTGAAATCAATTCATAAAGCATATTTAATTAAAAATGTTTCGCTTAATGAGTTACTCAATATAAATAAGTCTTAATAAAGTATGAAATAAAATAGTGTTTTTAAAGTACTCGGTTTTATGATTATTTTTACACTAGCTAATTTTAGAAAAGTGATTTATTATATAGTTTAAAGCCAATGTTTTCAAGGTGTACACCTGTACACAGTAGTGTGCATATAAATTATTTTACTGCTCACAGCAAATTAAGTAAAAGGAAAAAAAAAGTTGGGTATATTTTGTCTTTAGAGCTAAACATAACATAAATTAAGAGTTCTCAACATTTTCTACATTAAAGATCCTAAAATTAAATAAAGTTAAGTGTTGTAATAGTAAATATTTTGTATTCTAGTGTCCAAAAAGAATTTTCCAGTAATTTACTATTTAAAGCTTTTGACAATGTTGAGAACCTTTGGTTTGAAGCATGTATTTACGTTTATAACAGAGTTAATATTTGGTTTTTAGTTTAAAAGTAATGATTTAATCTCTTTAATAAACCAAAAAGTATTTAGAACTTTTATAATTTTTTGTTCAGAATATGTATTTATAAATTAAATATTTTGAATTTTCCTAATACCCAGTTTCATATTTTTTAGTACAGTTATTCTTTTGGATGTCAGTTCAGATGTTAAAAAAGTATAATTTAGTTTGAATAAAAACGGATTAAATTTAAGAAATAGTTTTCAAAACAATCAGCAGTGTAATATATTTTTTCATGGAAAAATAAACTTTTAGAATGTTCAAGTATGAAATGTTTTTATTAAGTACAACAAAAAGGTTATGCATTAAAAAAATTAATAAAAAAAAAAATGCTTTTCTGATTGTTAACAGTGCAATATTTTAATGGAAGTTCAAAAATTTAATTTACAATAATTTTTTATGAAACAAACTTTACAACTAGTCAAGTTTAAAAATTTTACACTTGAACTTGATTAGTCTACTAGGAAAGAAAACTTATAACTTTATTTAGTTTTAAACTTAAATAAAAATAGTATTTATTTAAAACTTAATATAAAGAAGGGCTTTATTACGCTTTTTAGTCAACAAACTGTTATGTCGTAGCTTTTCCTTAATTCTTTAAAAAACAATCTGTAATTTCATATTTTAGTAAAATGTTTTTCAAACATTATTAGGAGTAAAAACAAACTATAAAACTTAAAAATTCATTACTTACATTTAAAAAACCAACTAATACAAGAATAATACATATTACAGTTTCTTTCAGTCTAACGCTTTAGCAAAAAACTTACACTTTTTTGCTGTGAAAACAAAGGTTGCTTTTATAAACTCAATTAGATTTTATTTTCCGTTGTTGTATATTACTTAAATGATGGTTTCTATTGTATACTTTTGTTAAAACCTCTGATTGTAGTTTGACTTCTTATCTACAGCGTACTTACATACTTGAACTGGTTTACCATTTTGACCTGTCACTTTTGCGGCTTCTGGCGAGTGCTTAATACCTACCTCTGAAAATATCAAACTGAAATTTTTCTCAGTCTGCAAGTGATCTTAAAAATTTGGTTTTATTTTAATGGTAGATGTATTACGAACAAAAACATTGCTTTTCTGATCATCACGATGAACAAAATCGCAATCCCTGCTAATATTAAACCACGCATATATATTGATGATATGACAAGCATTGTACTTTGTTTGACGATTGTTTTTATGACTGTCTTTTAGACATGTTTTTGTTATATTCATACTATTGACAGCTTTGTTATGATGTTTACTACCATACACATTGTACGATCCTTTTATTAAACATAATCTCTATCTTGGTTCTGTTGTCAATAATCGTAATCATGATTGCAGTCGTTATTTCTTTGATAAAAATTTTGTTGATGATTAGGCCAACCTCGCCTATGATAACTTCAGGGTTGCCACAAGGTTAGGAAAAGTCAGGAAATTTTACAAAGTTAAAAAAAAAGTCAGATTTTGATAGTTTAAATTTACAAAAATCCTTAAAATCCAAAGCCTTCAAATGGTAAGAAATTAATTAAAAATTCCTTAAAGTGATGAAAAATTTCCAAAATTTTCCTTGAAATTTACAAAACTATTCAATTTCCAATGCTTTCATCAGGTATAAATTAGTAAAATATCCTCTATAAAACTGCAAAGTTTTTCTGTTAACATATTAAACAAGTACCCTTTTTGAACAAGCAATTTTTGTAAGCTTTTTAGTATCGATGATCTGTAGCAAGGACACTTCCATAGTGAAACTGTGATATATACACAAAAGTTTATTTAGCATAATTTTAGAATCAAAGTGTTTTTTGTTAAAGTATATAAATGAGTTCTTTATAATTAAGAAGTTAGTTTAGTATTTTATGTAACAAGCTGATGTCTATACTTAACCTCTAAATATTTTTTTCAAAGTTGTTTATTTTTTTTTAAAGTAAGATATAAGAGAGGTATATGCCATGATTAATATTAAATTAATATAATTAATAAATAAAAACAAATTGTACAGTAATCTTCCTTTATTGTACCAACATATGTTTCTGTGTGTTAACGAATCAACACACTTCAACTGGGTTCTGTAAAAAAATAATTACTGTAATGAAAGAATAGAAGCATAGAATGAAGTGGGTGTATACATGTTTTTCATTAAAATGAAATAATTTCCACAGATAATAGTTATAATAGGTGAAATACTTAATATTTAATACGACTGTTATAAAACTATGTAATATTTGTAATTATTAAGTCTAAAACAAGTAAAGTAAACTAAAATACACAACAAAACAACAAATCATAATATAAACAAAGCACTCACGTTAATGGGATTACTAACTGTACAATTTGTTTTAGTTTATATTCCAGTGAAGTTATTTCTCTAGGATCTTTTGTTAGCAAACGATTAAACCTATATTTTGAACTGTTATAATTAATAAATTAATAGTGCTAATAAAAAAACGGAGAAGATAAATTTTAGTACATATATTTAAGAAAAAAAACAGCGTTTGATTAAGTTCTTTATTGTTTTAAGGTTTTAATTGTAAAAGTTTGTTATTATTTTAAGGTTTTAATTGTGATATATACACAAAAATTTATCTAGCATAATTTTAGAATCAAAGTGTTCTTTGTTTACGTAAATAAATGGGTTCTTTATAATTAAGCAGTTAGTTTATTATTTTATGTAACAAACTGATGTGTATACTTTACCTCTTTATAATTTTTTCAAAACTGTTTAATCTTAAAAGGTAAGTTATTAGAGAGGTTATGCCAAGATTAAGTTTACTTATTATTTGTATTTTTTTTAGAATAACTTAAGTTTTTAAAATAAATAAGAATATATTTATTTTTTACAAACTTTATACTAAATGATAAGAGGAAATATTTTATACAACAGATATTTAGTTTACTTTTTTATGTGTTTTTTTACAGTTACTTAAGTGTATTCATTTTTAATTGATTTTTAGTTTAAGGATTTTATATTAAATAGTTTAGGTAGTATTTTATTAAACTAAGTGAACAATTTATATAAGTAAAACATGTTTTAACTGAATATTTTTTATTATTAGATGTTTTTACCTTCTAGGTTGTTTTACAACTTTTATACTAAGTCTGACTAAAATTTACTTCTAAAAGTTCTAAAAGATTAAGTTCTTTATTGTTTTAAGTTTTAATTGTAAAAGTTCGTTATTGTTTTTAGGTTTTAGTTGTGAAAGTTTGTTATTATTTTTAGGTTTTAGTTGTTAAAGTTCGTTATTAATTTTAGGTTTTAATTGTAAAAGTTCCTTATATGTCGTTTCGTTTATCTAGATACGTTTATGCTAGGAATTTCTAAAAAAATGTGTTCTTTATTGTTTTAAGGTTTAAAAATGTGTTCTTTATTGTTTTAAGTTTTCAACTTTTAAAGTTCGTTATTGTTTTAAGATTTTAGTTGTGAAAGTTTGTTATTAATTTAAGGTTTTAATTGTGAAAGTTCCTTATATGTCGTTTTGTTTATTTAGATACATTCATGTTAGGAAATGCTAAAAAATTGTGTCTTTTTTTCAGACAAGCTGTGTTTATAAGGTAATAAAACTAGTATTTTGCTGATAGAGCTGTTTATTGCAAATACATCAATCATACATAGATGGTTCAAGTGATGTGATGGAAGTTTGATGGTTGAATTCAGCAAAAAAAAAACTGGTGTTTTAAACTGTATTTAAAATAAATTGAAAGCTTTATATAGTTCCAAGTGTTATATTATGTATTTTAGAATAAGTTTAAATTAAGAGTTTGGTTTAGAAAAGTCAGTAAAATTGTTAGTAAAAAGTCAGGAAAAGTCAGGAAATTTTTTTGGGCTTGATCTGTGGCAACCATGCTATTAACTCATTGTCCCTATTTGTACAAAAATTTCTAAGTAACTGTAAATTCTTTCATCTCATTCTATCATTTTATAATAGTCTGACAACTTTTTGACGGGCTGAATTCGAATTAAATACCTATAATTTTCTATATTACAAAAAACACCATCATCATATAAATTCCTTCTTAAAAAAATTTGTTATGTCACGAGGGTTTCTTACGAAGTCTAATCTTTTAAAAGTTTATACTTAGTCTTTTTGCTTTAAATGTGTCGTTAAAATTTTCGATTCTATTTAAATAACTAAATTAATGTTATTGACTTGAATATCTTATTGTAATTATTCAAAGTTAATTATTGTTTTTAAATGTTTTAAAATTTTGGCTTAGTTTAACAAATAAAGTAAGATAAAAGTTCTAGTTATAGTAAGTAAAAGTTGTGTTAGTTGCGATAAAAAAAGACGTTGAAATACTTTGAAACTGAAATAAACTAGTTTAGTTTTTTTAACTCTCCATCATGATTTTAGCTCATGACTAACAAGTCTTTCTCCACACCAACCTATTCACAGTAATTGTGAGCATCCAATTTTTTTTCTTTCACTTTCAATCCGGGTCCGAATCCGAATATTTTAATAATTGGAATCCTAAAGATTTAAGCTGCTTGTAATTTAAATATAATACAAGTTTATAAATAATAAATAATATTTATTTTATAACTTATTTATTAAATTAAGTTTGAACAATATTTTCAACGTGTTGATAAATACATTTTTATTCAAGAATAATTTATATCAAAAGCGAACAAAACAACGAATGTTTTGCTATTAAAAACCAAGCTACATACACAAGAACTTAGTTTCAATTTTTTGATATCCATGCTATCAACATTAACAATTAACTTGTATTTTTGATATGCAAAATAAATAAATCATTGACTTGAATAAATGCTTGAAGCAGGAAGCAAATCACAAACAAAGTTAAAACGTTTTACGTTTAACTTAAGAGTTAGTTTTTATTGTGACCATAAACGAAATAGAACATAAACTTTTGCAAGTGTTCATATTTATAAAACTAAGTGCAATTGAAAATAACATGGAGCCTTAATAAATTGAAATATATTACCAACTAAAGTAAAAGCCTAAGAAAGAATAGGAATTACAATTGTAATAAAAATAGTTTAAATTCCACTTAAGACTACACTTTTATCATTACAAAAAAGTAATAAAAAATTAACATTAGCAACTGTTTAAAAAAACAAACTAAAATTTCAAAAAATGTCTTTTTTATACTACAAAAGACTAATCTTGTTTTTTCAAGTTGTGGTGGAGAAATAAAGTTTTTCGCCGGTATTTGGAAGCAATCAATTATGCTTTTCTTCGTACAAATTACCATCATCAGAAAATAATCTTTTCCAGAATACACAGAAGATGATAGTGTAGCAAGATATTTTCTTGAAAAGCTGGCAAGATGTTGGTATTTTGTCTTGTTCAAGTTCTACCATCTAAGACTTTATCCTCTTCGGTTTCTGCATTCAAATTCTTTCTAGCAAAAAAAAAAACACTTTATTTCTGCTTCAATTTCTTCATGAATAGAATCCTGTAGCTCGTCCTCCTGTGTAGCTGTGTTTTATTCTGTTTTAAACAAAGAATAGTAAGTTTAAAACTTCTTCCGATCAAAATTAACAGAGAGTTTTGGTTTCTCTGGTGGCACTATAAAAGAATCACCTTTTTGATCAGCCTCGAAAGAGATATACTTTTTAACAATAAACTTTAGCTGCTCTTTAACATTATTTTTGGGGTAAGAAAGGAAAGCAGAAAGTCGATATCGTGGATCAACAGCTGTTGTGACTAGTAGTAATTTGTTTTCATTTATGTTTAAGTTGTTCTTATTGGTATAGAATAGGGGTGGGCAATGTACAGCCCGTGGGCCGAATCCGGCCCGCAGATGAAAATGACCGGCCCGCGATTGATGTGTCTGGCCTTCAAAGTTTAATATTAAATTTTTTTTATAAAACTTTGTATCATATTTTTACAACACAAAACTGTAAACTTTTGACATAAAAACATGTTTAAAAATATTTTTTCAAATTAATGTCAACTGATAAAAAACCAATTTGTCCTAATATTTTGTGTTATTACATATTATAAAATTAATTAATAGAACTAAATTGGAATTTATTTTTGTCAAATTACCCTAAGCAAATTGTTTGTTTAAATCTGATATTTTACATACCAACATTTGTCAATTACCATGTCAATTCTATTGTTGACATTACATAAACATCTGACATGTCTCAATCTTCATCTTAAGTTGTCACGTTTGAGAAATTTTTGTTAATTAGATGAATTCAGAAAAGTTATTTCTAAAATTAGATTCCGGCCAAATCTGAAAATTTTATTTAAGTTAAAATCCAACCGGATCCGGATTTAAAAAGGCATTATCTGGATATTGGATCTGGTAAATCACTAATTCGCCTGCCAATGACAAAAATTTTCCTGATTCGGCCCGTTTAAAAATGTTGCCCACCCCTAGTATAGAACCTTCTTTCGCAAGCCTCTCCTATACTTATGGCTATATTTTTACAAACATTTGATAGTTCAAATCTTATTTTGAAAGTTAGGATTCTGCCGGTTCCGAATCTCATTTTGAAAATAGGATTCGGCCGAATCCTAGTCCGAATCTTGGATTCGGTAGACCACTAAAAAATACTGGAACTTTATTTTTGTGTATACCGTAAAAGTTTATTGCACTCAAAAAAATTTATATTCACTAAAATGTGAAGACCACTGCGCTACAGTATTGCTTTACGTGAATGACATTTGGGACAAATTTTAAACATAACGTTTAGAAACATGATATAAGTTAAACTTCATACATAAGCTCTTCAGTATTAGATTTAGCTTTTAGCTTCTAACAGTTTTTAAAACTTATTAAACAAAATTTTATTAAAGGTTATTACGAGTGATGATTTGTGTTTAGAATCAGACCAAAATAAACTTCTTGCGATGTTAAGTGATACGGAAATTGAAAAGAAATTTGGCAGAAAAAATAATCAAAATTTTAAGGTAAGTTAAAAGTTTTATATAAATAAAGTAAAATAATTTTTTTTGTCTTTCTGAAAATTATGAAGTAATAAACTGTATTAAACATATATATTTGTAATCTTTTACTACCTTTGATGCAGTTAGTAAGTAGTAATTTATATTTAAAACTATAATTTAAAATTTTGTTCTTATCTTCTTCGAAAATTACACTTAAATTTGCAAGTGTTAATTATTTTTACGAATATTAAAACATAATAATTAGTAGTACAAAACGTATATAAAAGAAGCTTAACTTCTGTAAATCTAGTTATAATTCGTAATACTTTCATCAATAGATGCATGTCAATGAAAATATCACCACAAGAAAAAATACATTAATTACAATCACTAAAACAATCACTAAAACAGATCAATGATTGTAGAAAAATTTAATATATAAAAGCACAAAATTAGCATAAATACTAACTATTATTTCTAAAAACAGAAGCAGTACAATCACATACATTTAAATACTTTTGTGTACTTGATTAAAGACATAAATTACATCTTCATATTTTACAATTCAAAAGAGTACACTAATTAAAATAAGCAAGACAGTTTAAACACATTTTATTGTTTGTCTAAATTGTAAGTTCTCATAAGTCCTAAACCCTTATATTAAAAAGCTTCGCAAAAACTAACATTTAAAATTCCTTATCCGTTTATTTTTCATGTGATATTTTATTTTCATTTCGTTTTTTGTTGTTTATATAAAGGGTCTTCGCATTGTGCACTTTTATACACTAATGTGCGTAGAAAACGTTTTACTGTGCACAGAAAACTTTTTCTGGTGAAAAAAAATAATTTACTTGTCTATAGTTTTTTCTATTACAAAAAGCTAATTATAACATATATTGACAGTTGTTTACACAGTATTTATGCGTTGAGACACTAATAGTAATAACAATTAATATTGTTTTTTATTATTGATTATTTTTATAAAATAGTTCTAGTGTACACAAAATTTATTCTCAAGTATTTTAAATGCGTACAGGTTTAGAAAAGTTTAAACACCACAGGTTTATACTTACAATAAATAGTACATTAGAAAAGTAAAATTATTTTTTACATTCAACTACAATTTCTTCCTTAAAATATGTTGGCTCAGAGAACGACATTTTAATTTTAAAATACTAGTCACAGTAAAAACTCTTTTTTAGTTATTACCCTTTCTTATCACTATTCTTTCTTGAATTTAAACAAATTATTATTCATAAACAGGATCATGTGACTAAGCAGATTCAAAAAAATGAAAAATACTTAGTTGAAGTTTGTAAAAAGTTTGTTGATAACTTGTTAAAAAGTTTTTCTTCATTTCCAAAGAGTTTGAGCTGGGTGATTGCTCGTGCTTACCATATTGTTAAAGATGCTGGTATGTTTGTTTAAATTTAGATTATATCTTTGACACCATTAATATTTCTAATGTAACGTTTTAATAATTTAAATTAAAAAATAAGGTAAACTATATGAGAGAAATACAATTGTGTTACAAAAGCTTTATTCCGTTATGTAAAAGTCCGTGTTTTAAAATGGTGAATTTGAAAATTGGGAAATAAAGTATTTGCAGTGTACTATTGAATTTAACTTTTAATTTATACATCAAATATTTTCTTTACTGATTTGGAATTATAGAGGTTTTTAATGTTGTATACATTTCAGATTCTTTAACCAAGCCTGTGAGCGTCAATTTTGTTTTTGTTTTGAATACCTTTGTTTACTTATAAAGAACTTAAATATAGACTTAATTACAATTGTTATTTATTACAGTAGTCTTTCTAGGAATTGTTATGTTTAAAGCGCAAATTTGTATTTAAAAAATTTAAAATAATACTCTATAACTAGCTAAATATTAAACAAAAAAGTTAGCCATCTAGGGTGATTAAGCTACCAAGGGTTATTTGGCCATTAAAGTTAAGTTTTTCATCAAGGGTAACTTGGCCTTCAAGGATAAGTTAGCCCTGTAAATTTATTATAAAACATGTTTTTTGATAACATAATTATCTAAAATTTATTTTAAAAGTTAATTATTAACAAAACAATGTTTCACTCCTATATTAGGATATATGAGTGAAACATTGTTTTGTTGTTAATAAACTGTAAAAATAAATAATAGATGGAAATCTCCTTAAAGCTAATTAAGTCGAGAACTTTGAATTGTTTGATTTAAAACAAATTACAATGTTATAAATTAAATATAAAAAAATAATGTAGTATCAAATGATAATTGCATTTTTTAAATTCTAAAACTTAAATATTAGGGCATACTAAGGGCATATGAGGAGTTAAACATTTTTACAAAAATTAGTTGATATGAATTTTTCAATTAGTTTAGTTTAAATTTTCAGGAAATGTACTTTTAAATAATACTAAAAAAATTGTAGAAAGCGGATTAAAAAAAAACATGAAAATATTTTATGACCAAAAAAAACATTTTTTTTCTTAATTTTTTGTTAAAAAAAGTTATAATAATGTAACTTGTTTTAAATCAAACAATTTAAAGTTCTCGACTTAAATGTCTTTAAGGAGATTTATATCCAATATTTATTTTAACAGTTTATTACAAACAAAACAATGTTTCACTCCTATACTTGCATATAGGAGATCCTCAGTTGTTGTAAATAGGTCTTATTCAAATAGAATTTGAATAAGACCTATTTACAACAACTGAGGATCTCCTATATGCAAGTATAGGAGTGAAACATTGTTTTGTTTGTAATAAACTGTTAAAATAAATATTAGATAAAAAAAGTTATACAAAATTTCAAAGCTCTGCTTCCTACAAGTTTTTTAAAATTTACTAAATATTGCTCTGAGAAAGTTTTGAAACAGTTGCTCAAAAACTGAGGGAGGAAACAGATTTTTAGAGTTATTTGCTTGTTTAGTTTGCGCCTCCTATAAAGAACCTATTATACTAGGGGTGGGCAACGTTTTTTAATCAACGGGCCGGATCCGGAAATATTTAGTCTTTTGCGGGCCGGAGCATTTTGAATTAGTTATTTACCGAATCCAGTGTCCGGATCCAGTCGAATAATGACTTTTTAGATCCTAATCTGACTGCATACTAATTTTAAGTCGAGATCCGGATCCGGTCGGATTCTAATTAAAATATAAGTTTCGGATTCGGCCGGAATCTAGTTATATTGATACAGTGGATTCACATTTTTTGAATCCTTAAAATTCACAAATTTTTTTTTCAAGTCTGACAACTTAAGATATATATTGAGACATGTCAGGTGTTAAAACAATGTCTTTAAGTATAATTGACATTAATTGACAAAGGTACTTATGTCAAATATCGTACTTAAAAAAGTTCCAACTAAGTTAGAAAAACACAAAACAACATTAGGACAAAATGGTATATTTATTACTACACATTAAGTTACAAAATCATTTTTTAGCATGTTTTTAAAGTCAAACTCTTACAGTTTTGATTTGTAAAAATATGATGCAAAGTTTTATTAAAACTTTGTTATATTAACCCTTAGTGGGCCTGTCACTCTGCTTGCGGGCCAGTCATTTTCATTTGCGGGCCGGATCCCATTAATGTTTTTAAAACGGTCGGGGGCCGGTCATTTTCACTCTGCGGGCATGATCCGGCCCGCCAGCCGTACGTTGCCCACCCCTATATTATACTGTTTAAATAATATCGCTTATATCTCAGAATTTACTTTGAATTTTAACAAGCGGTAAAAAGTAACAAGTAGTAACCATGTTAAAATAAGATTAAGAAAAAAGTGTTTACCCCCTATACCCTTGAAAGCTAATATAACTTCCTAATTAATAGCTTTAATATAGATATTCAAACAGTCATTAACTAAACTTAAATTTTGAACTTACAGAATATATTACAAAGTGTTTATAAATTTTGGACCTTTGAAAAATTTAGTTTAATAGCTAGCCATATATAATAGCTTCAATAAAAATAATGTTTTTAATTTTTATTTATTATATGTTTTAGGGATTTTATAAATCTTAATAACATTTTTGGCTTTTAACATATTGAAATCAGTCAGTTTGGAAGAAAGGGTGATCATCTTTAAAGAAAGTTTCACGTAGATACTTCTTGATTTTTTGAAACAAAACTAGTTTACAACAAACCTAAAAATTATAGAATATTGAAAAAAGCTTGTGTGAAATTTTCTTCTAACCATCAGGGTATTTTGTTTAAATTCTCACATGTGAAACAATTTTCAGCTAAAAAATCAAAGGTCGCATTTTTTATCTCCCATATAGTTTACATTGGGCCTGTTTTTATAAGGGTCCGGAGTGGTAAGCTAACTCAACCAAAATATTTTGTGACCTTTAAACAATTTTGACTTTCTAGGGGCTACCAATTTTTTTTTTAACAAACCCCCCTACCTAAAAGTTTAAATTTAATTTGTGTGCGTTTTGTCTTATGTTTATGTTATTCAATGTTTTATAAAATAATTTTCATTTCAGGGTGGCTAAAAAACCAGTAACCCTGGAAAAACATTGAATTTTTTACCCTTAAATAGTTTTATTTTTACAGGTTTAGTGAGTGATAATGAAGCAAAAGCGTTATGTTTTGATTTTTTATTGCAAAATTTTGTTTGTCCTGCGATACTTGACCCGGAAAGGTATGGAATTACTGGTACTATACCCGTTAATAAACTAAGTAGCAACAATCTAATGCAAATAGCTCAGGTACGCATTTCATTTATTATTTTTGATGAAGTTATTGTAAAATTTACAGTTCTGTCTAACAAGGTTACTTGTTGTAAAAAAAAATTTTTTTGTTTATTTGAGACAACTGAGAAAAAAAAATATAAAACTAAGTTTAGTTTAACTAAGACATTTGTTTACTTTTTATTAAAAAAATAGTTTGCTAAAATTTTCAATGGAGTATTAGGCTGTAAAAAATAGCTTAAAACTAAGTAAAACTTTATTAATAAACTAACACAGTTAAGCTTTGTAAGTTTCAAAGTATTATATACTTTAAAAAATCGTCGTTGTCATATTCTAACAAACTTTACGTTCAGATTTTTATTATAGACCATTTATTATAGACCTAACAAGTAACATTCTAAAAATTCTACATTTCATATACTTAAAAAGAAGGAGAATGTACTTTTTTAAATTATACAATTAACTTTAAACAAATAAAAAGTGTGTAAAAAATTTCAATGACAAAAAGTATTATTAAAAAGGCATTTAAGAATAGAGTTTGTTTACTTTAAAATGCTTTTGTTAAGTCTTTTTACTACAAGCATCATCAAACTACAGTGTATATTTCTTCAAACATCCGTATTTGATTTGAGTGTAATTTTTCATAATAAATGGTAAACAGAAATTTTTCTTTGTTCATTTTCAGTGGTAGATTAACCAATATTTATTTTGGCAATCATCAACAAAGTTGAGGTTTGCGCCATCAACAACAAAAATTGAACTTCACCACACGACAGCAACAGCAGCATCCGAGACAACCTACGACCGGTTTCGGTCTTATTAGGACTCATCAGGCAGCCATAGTCCGTCGTTTTTTTCTTACTTTACTCACAACTGGTCGCTTCAGTAATTTGTACTTCAGCCCGCTTGGTAACATCTCAACAGCGGTTTTGTCGCGATTACGCCTGCCCGATGAGTCCTAATAAGGACGAAACCGGTCGTAGGTTGTCTCGGATGCTGTTGTTGTTGGTCGTGTGGTGAAGTTCATTATTTTGCAGTGGTATATTAAAATCGTTTAACATTTAGTACACTTCCTACTAGTACATATAAACTCTCGTAAAATGAAACTGTTTAGAAAATTTTATTTAAATATCTATTTGTATGAACTGAAAAGTGTGCAGCTTTTGTGTTTATATTCTAAAATTTGTAACTTTGTTAAATAGATTTTATCAATTTCTCTTCAGTTTTGTAAACATTTAGCGCTTAATTGATTACATAGAAAAACTAAATATAAAATACTTATATTTAAACATTATATAGAAACTACAAATAGTAGCACACATGAAACTAACTGAATCTAATCAGACCAATTGTAATGTAAACCAGCAGTTGATAAACGTCAAGGTAGTTTATAGTTCTGAAATAAGCTGTTCTGTCTTATTTATTTAAGTAAAAATTTGTTTTTTATCTTTTTTTGCCATGTTTTATTAATGTTTAACTTGTACTCAACAGTAAATGTTAAATGTAAAAATTTTTTCAACGGTAATAAATGATTGAGATAAATTTACAAATAGAGTTGCATTAAAAAACGTTTACGTAAAATATTTTAGCAAACCATTGATGAGTTTATAAATTTGGTGGTGTCTTCGTGCCCAAATGAGTACGAAAATCGGGCTTTAACAAGTCAGTCTATTAAAAATATATATGGCCATGTTTCGTGTGCTGTATATATAACAACCAACCAGCTTGCTCAACTAGTGCTTTACTTGCAACAAATACAAGTCAGTTTATTTTAAAGTATTGGATACTTTAGTTTCATGTATGTAAAAACTAAGTAAAAAACACAACACTTATTTTTTATTGTTTTGTAGTAAACTGTTTGTTAAAAGTTTTAAATAAAGGGTAAGACGGTAAAATACTACAATTGAATTTATTATTAAGTTAAAAATGTTTAGTTTTACTAAAGTATTAGGTAGTTTAATTTTATTCTATTCTAACTTTAAGATTAAAATGGGTTTCTGGTTTCTTAACGTACATGTTATTATTTATTAAATTTTTATAAGTAATCGATTTTATTTAAACCTATTATTGTACTAAAATGTTTCTCCTGTTCTGTTTTAAATTGGAGTAATTCAGCAATTATATTATAAGTTAAAAAAGTTGTAATTTAAAAAATAAGTTTCCCAGTTATCTTTTAAATAACTAAAATAGTAATAATAGTAGTAGTACTAATAACAATTGTATATATATCAAAAAGTATTAAACCTAGCAGTGTGCAGCAAAGAGTTGTACTATCTAAAAAACTGCTTTTCAAAACAATAAATTTAGTAAGTGTTTGATTGTTAAAATATAAACATTAAAAGTATTAGCAATTGTTGTACATGTTCAACATCAACATAAGATTTACTGAATAATTTAAACTAAGTTTTGAAGTTTCACATTCAACTAAATTGGTAGGATAGCATTGTTTCTGTTTCAACATTAAAAATTTTTAATTGTAAGGCCATTTGTAATTGTGGCACTCTTATTTAAATGACGAGCATTTAATACTTCTTCACAAAAAAGTTTTTAATAAAGTCATCTAAATAACTAATAGATGTTTTACTTTTTTCACAAGTTTTATCGTTTTTTAGATTTAAATTAGTTTTCTGGATATTTCTATACTCTGGTATATAGCCTTCCGAGTTAAAAGAAAAATTAGCACTGGTGTAATAATTTATAATATGAGAACATAATAAAGCCAAGTATAATGTAAGTAAATTTAAGCAGTATATATTTTAAGTTAAAAGAAGTTTATGTTTAGATTAACTTTAATATTTTGAACTGTTTTAGTAACTAAAATTGTACACTACTGTATTTTAATTTTTTATTTTAACTTACTTTCTTTTGAAATTTAGTTGGAACGTGGTTTATTTTTTATAAGTTCGTTAAAGTTTTTAGGCAAAGACCCAATAAAATGACACACTGTTGCGTCAAATGTACACAGTGGGCCCGCAACTAAAAAAAAATTGAGTAAAATTTGTGGGTACAAAGCCAAAATTCTAGCGCATCAGTGCTTTAAACTAAACTGAAAAATTACATCTGTAACAAAAGTTATGTCAGTTGGCGCTAGGCGTTTCAAAGGGTTTTCGATTAGTTTAAGTTTAGATGTCATTAAAAAATGAAAATTATCGGTTAGATAAGAACTAATAAAAAACTACTTTAACATCAAAGTACTTTATTACTTTTTTTCAAAGATTCTTAAAGGTATTTTAAAAAATTGTAAAAAAAAATAATTTAAAAAAAACGTGTTTTTTCATTTATTTTTATCGACATTTACTTTAAAAATTAAAGGTATACTTTTAAAAATAACAGATTTCTGGCACGGGTGGCATATATGTATATATATAAATATATACTAAAAATCCTCAGATTTAGTAGATTAAAAAAACATAAACAAAACGTGTACCACTTATGAACAGTTTTTAAATGAGAAGCATTCTAGAAATAATTAGCCGACTGTTTTTCCGAATGCACCCTATAGAATCTATTTAAATAAATTTAATAAATAGTTTTAGTAAAAAGAACTGTTTATTATTGTTAAAGCTTTCTATTTAGCATCTACTAAACATCTTCAAGATGTTTTAAACGAAATTAATTAAAGTATACGTTTAATTTACTTTATTTTTACTTTTAAAACTAGGATATTTTTAATAAAAAAATCCATAATGAAAAAAACTTAATTAAAGCTACTACTTAAAGTCCAATTACTTTTATTCTATTACAACTCTTCAAATTTAGTATTGAAAGTTCAACAGATACTACCGTAAACTACATAAATATCAAATATTTGTAAAGATTTAAAGGGGTTATTTTTTTAATGAAAATTCACTACCTATTTCCAGTTAAACGCGATTCGGGCCCACTGCGATGTACATTTTTTAGTATGTTTGCTATTATTTTTGGTTGCTTTTAAAAATCACATAGTTAAAAACTCAAACAAAAAAAATTAATACAGTTAATTAGTAGTATTATTAAGTACTCTTATATCTTTTTTAACATTCTTCTTTTTAAAATACAGTTATCAAATGTGCACGGGGTTGATCAAGCATCATTAGCTAAAGTTTTATCACATCTACCAAAAAATCCATCTGAGAAAATACTAAGGGTTACAGCTGCGTTATTAAATAAGCGATATAACCCCTATATAGCAGTCAAAAAGGATTTAGGTTAGACCTAATTTTGTAACAGGTTTTTCAAAAGTATTTTGATTTTCCATATATAAGTTTTATTTCAAATTTTGAAAGTATAAAACGATAAAATAATTTACTACGTTAATTTTTAGTAATTTTGAAATTATATGGTTTTGTGGTGTCACTTACGTAGAAATATCAACTAATTAAAAAAAATTGTTGAATTTTTTTTCAAGTTTTTATAAACATTTTTAAAGCGTATCATCATAAAAAAGTGTGTGTGTGTGTTAACAAAAAAGCGTATAAAGTTTAAAACTAATAAGATCTAAGAAAATGGTATTTTACATTACAGTCGTACTATATAGTCAGAAATTGTAGAGTCCTCACACAGAAAAAGTATTTTAGACTTTTTTATTTTTGTATAATAGTATACTAGTAATTTTTTCAGCATTTTGCCCGATTGATACCATTAAGCATAACTTGCAAAATATTATCTCTATAGTTATTTTCAGTTTTACAGTAAAACAAAAGATTATTATATAAGTAATGTATTAAAAAAATTTAAATCAAATAATACTATTTAGCTTTTGAATTATTCAGAAAAAAAATTCTACAAACACTTTTCAATTTTTATTGTTTGTAATTAGACTTTGATAAAAAAATATGCAATAAGATGTTAAAGAATGTTACGAAAAAATTAATTATTATAGTTTATATGAATATACGTACAGCTTAAAATGAGACAATGTAAATTTATTTCAGATGTTAAACTATTAAAGAACATTGCTTAAAATTTACATAATGAAACTTATTAAAAAAAATAATGAAAATAGATTAAGAAAACTGACTAAATAGGTAAAATCATTTGAAAATAAATATTTAATTAAATTGTTAATTAAATATTTATTTAAAAAACATACAAAAACTACAATGACTTGTACAATCGTGAGTTGAGCATAAATTGTTGTTTATATAATTTTGGCTCTCTAGTTTTATTAACAGAGGTACAAAAATTCGCAAATGGTACGCATTTTGTCTTGTAGCCGAAACATTAAACATTTTGTCCTAAAAATGTTTCGAGCATTCTGTATCATTAAGTAAATGCTCAGCAGCGGAAGAAGATCTGTTTGTTGGGGTTACGATTCCATTTTACTCCTATAAAAATGTTTTACAATAAAACTTTAAATCTTTATTCTTCTCTAAAGTTCTAACTCGATGAGAAGTTAACGTTACGACATTTATAGGTGTTCTTTTGCGACGAACGTCTAACTTCATGCAAATGTCTGTTCCTACCGTTAATGAATTTTGAAATTGTTCGTACATCCTTTGGCATTCTTTTTGTTCAAACTCACAAAAAATAAGTTTTGCTTAGTGTTTAGTATTTCGTGCCTTTAAATCTTGTTCTGAAATTACGATCAAAAAGAAGTTGGATAACATCAAATTTTTTTTTGGTTTTCTGAGGCTTTCAATTTGATATATGTGATATAAAAATAATGAAAACATCGGCAAAAGTCTCCAGAGTCTAAGCCTGGACTTTCGTATACCATTAGACAAGCTGAATTAACATAAAGGTTTGATCATAACTTAATTTTAAGTATTGATAAAACTGTAATAACGACGACATCTAGTCTTACAAGCCAAAGCTTAATGACCGAAAATCTATCTAGTATACCTTCGCCTCTTTTTTGGAAGTGTCGCTAGCTTTCTTAAAAACAAAGTAAAAAATATAATTGAGTATATTTATGGTGCAGTTAAGCTAAGAATAGCACATCTCACCAAAAAACCTCTAAGTGGAATCTGCAAGGACGTTACTCTTTTCCAAAAAAAACACAACAATATTTTTTTATGATAGTGATTATGTCAAAAGAACCATCACATCAATTTCATACCCGAAGAGACAAATATGTTACTAAGTTGTTAAGAAATTAGTTACTAAATGGAAGTGAAAAACCGAGAAACAGTCTTTCTTTTATTACTCAGCATCTACTAAACAACCCAGAAATTGCAAAAAGTTATGAGGACAAAAAGTTCTATATTTTGGCTACAGGATAAATGCATCTCTGTACAAATAAGCTTTAAGGCAAAAATAATGTAAACAAAAATTCGTGTACAACTCACGACTGTATAAGTTACTGAAGTTGTGGATGCTGTTTTTAGTTTGTTACTAAATTATATTTTTGTTCAAACAATTTCTGTCTGTTCTGTTAGGGTAGGTGTAAAATTTCCACGAGCGGACAAAATTGCACGAGAGGACTAAATTGCACATAGATATTTTTGCACGAAGACACTTTTACACGAAGAAACTTTTACACGAAGACACTTTTACACGAAGACTTTTTTGCACGAGCAAACAATTTTTTCACTTAAAAATTTTTGCAAGGATTAAATTTTTATTTATTTTAATTTTTTAGTATTTTTATAAATTTAAATTTTTTTAAGAATTTGTCTATTATTTTTTTACTATCACTGTTACCCCTAACCCTTACCCTCGGTTGGTAACTTATTTTTTTATTTATTAATTTACTTTTTCTTTTATTATTATTGTTATTTTTATTTAACTGTCACTGTTACCCCTAACCGTTGATTATTTTTTATTAATCTATTTAAACTTTTTTAATTTTACATTTTTTTTATAAATAGTTTTTATTAGTTATTTTCTTATTTTTACTATCACTGTTACCCCTAATCCTAATCCTTGGTCAGTAACTTTTTTTTTTCTTTTTATTTTTTTATTAATCTATCTTTTAATTTTTATTCTGTCTTTTATTAATTTTTTTAAATTTTTTTACTCTCGTGCAGAAATGATCATCCGTGCAAAATTGTAATTCGTGTAAAATTGACCCTTAGTGCAAAATTGTCTTCGTGCAAAGTTGACCCTTCGTGCAAATTTGACCCGTTTCCGTTCTGTTAACATATTTTCAATTTTTAGTTTGATAAAAAAGCTAAATTTTGTCAATTTTAGCCAATTTTTTTCAAAATTTTTATATCTAAGTAAACTTACATTATCTCATTCTAAACTGTAAAAAATTTTCATACTAAACTAAAAATTTAGCGTAAAGTAACTTTTCAAAATATCATTACAGTTAAGAATTACAATTTAGTTAAAAACAATGATAATTAAAAATAATTTATCGAATTTTTTTTATCTACTGCTTCTTTGTGAATAAGTATAATACAAAATAGTAAAATATTAAATTAACTATCTGTATAAAAATTAAATAACACCAAATTATACAGTAATCTTCCTTTATTGTTACAACATATGTTTCTGTGTGTTAACTAATCAACACACTTCAACTGGGTTCTGTAAAAAAAATAATTACTGTAGTATGAGAATAGAAGCATAGAATAAAGTAGGTACATACATGTGTAAGCATTGCGCCTGCTTTACACTGCTTCCGAGAGAAGAGAGGAATCTTTTTTCTACGCAAACCAAATTGCACAAAACCAAACGTCGCAGTAAGGGCGTGGGCATTCTTAATTACACACTCAGCGAAGACGTTTGATTTGGGCATTCTTATTTACACACTCAGCGAAGACGTTTGACTTAGACATTTCGCATAAGATCTCACAGAAGGCTTTGAGTAAACACGTTCAGCGAAGAGGCATTTTCCACTAAGCCATTCCGCTTAGACGTGCGATTCAGGGATTCAGTTTCAACACGAGACGACTACCGGCGTTAGAAACCACCCCTAGACGACTGCTATCAGATTCATCCTAGACTGATTTGGTTCTTTTAAAACCAAATCACGATTAAAATCTAGTGAGATATTATCCACCAAAACCTCTGGGCTCTGACCTGCACGTGTGTGAGTGTCTCTTTTTTATATCGTATTAATTTTTAAAATTGTAAAATAAATTTAGTTTGCTAATTCTCTATTTAGTAATAGTAAGATATAATTAAGTAAATATAAACTTCTAAAGTTAGAGCATAGGAAGTTAACGTTTAATTACAAAAATAACTTTTGTTTTAATTAAGTAGTTACTAAAATCAATTGACCACCATAAGTGGTCAATATAATACTACACGAGCCTCGATTAACCATACCTTGTTTCCAGTTCGCATTACTGAGGTCAGACTCGGTTAATTGCGGTGAAATCTTAACAGTTCGCATTACTGAGCTCTAACTCGGTTTATTGCGGTAAATTCTTACCTGTTTGCATTACTGAGTTCTAACTCGGTTAATTGCCATTGATTTCATTACGAGAACTCTACGTTTGGTTAATACCTCGACGTATGAGTTCCAATAATAGGAAACTCAAAACCTTTTCGACAACCAGCATCTCTGGTATGGTCAAGAAGCACACGAAGCGTGCACACTCGGCCGATAAGGCTTCAAGTTATAATAGACAAGCTCAACAAAGTAACTCCGAGCTGTTAGCAGATTCTCACATAACCACAACCAAACCTTCAACTGTAGAAACTGTACCTACAAATGAAGAAACATACAAAGTAGAAGAGAATATAACAGCAGAGGGTTATACATGTTTTCATTAAAATTAAACTAAAATAAAGTAATTGACTACAAATTTTTACAGGTTAATGGTTAATGGTAGGTAAAATACTTAATATTAAATCCGACTGTTATAAAACTATATAACATTGAAATTATTAAGTATAATTAAGTAAAGTAAACTAAAATACACAACAAAACAACAAATCATAATTTAAACAAACCACTTACATAAATGGAAAGAAATGAAGTGTGTTGATTAGTTAAAACACACAGAAACATATAATGGTACAATAAAGGAAGATTACTGTATAAATTGTTTTAATTTGTATTCCAGTGAACTTGTTTCACTAGGATCTTTTGTTAGCAAACGATAAAATATATATTTCGAACAGTTGTATAAAAATTATGTTTTTCTTTATATGCATTAAAAGTTTTAAGTTGAACCATTTATAGCTTTACTGTAAATTAGTTCTGTCTTAAAAAATGCATAAATTTGATTTTCTAATTTGTTTAAATTATTTTTTTTTATATCTAATGCGGTTCGCAGCAAAATTAAAAACTAATTCAGTTAAGGATGGAAGTTCATCACCTGTCGGTCGGCAGAACTCTTTAATTTCAGTCAATGAAAACTTGTTTAGTTTCACAGGTATGTAAAAAAAGCAAACAGGTAAAGAATTTTTACAATCTAATATATTAGGTAAAGCTTTTTTATAACATATACGCCCTTTAATTACATTTAAAATACTTTGAAAATGTTAAAAGCTGAATTAATTTGTGCTAAAATAGTCTTCGAGCTTTAATATACTTTATGCAAAATACTTTCTATAAACTTTAGATTTAGATCACTTAAAAAAACTTCACTTCTAAAAACAATTTTACCTTAAATATTTACTAAATAAACTTAAATATAATTATAAATTAATAATATGCATTGGTCAAAAAACAAGATGATAAGCTGTTGCGTAATATTTTGTAGTTAGTTTAATACAAATTAGTTGTAATAAAACACCAATTTTGAAATAGTTTTAACAAACTAAACTACTGTTTAAGTTGTATTAGTATTTACTTCAGCTTGTTTATTTACTTACTTTTAAAATTTTTATTAAAAGTTTAATTACATTATCTAATATATAAAGTTTACTTAAAAACATTAATTAGCGATTGTTAAAGTTTGAATTCTTATTTTTAACAAAAGTTAAACCTTCTAGATGTCACCAAAAAGAACACTTTTTGCTCTTATTTTTATAAATACTGCACTATAAAAATATTATAGTCTTTCGCACTTGTCATTGTTTGAAATTGAAAAAAAAGGGAAACTTAAACAATTTTATAAAATACAAAACACGAATTTCAGAAAAGTCAACCAATAATGTATCAGAAGATCTGCAAATTGAAAAAGTTCTTGTGTTTTCGTTAAGTCCTCCCAGTGGAGTGGAAGCCTCAACGAGATTAGGAATGCTATCAGATGTTGAAGTATACTTTTTTATTATGTTACAAGATAACGAATGGTTTCATTCATATTATTATTAAAATATAAATTCCGTTTTAATTTATTTGGAATTAGTAAACATTTTTTTTTATTAGAAAAATATCAAGTTTTTGTTTTAGGATTTAAATTTTGTATTATATTTATGATATTTTAACTTTAATTGTCAAAAACTTTCTTTTGTGTCTTTCTTTCGATATTGAGAGTTAGCGGAAAAAGTTACTTTTAAAACGAGTTGTTTAAGTTTATAATATCTATTTATTTAAAATTATTTGAAAAAATTTAAATCAGTATTTCAAACTTTTTAGAATTTTAATGAAGTTAAATTTTTTGTACCATTATATCTCGACTTTTAAATCTAAAGGTGCTTCGCCTGCACAACAACCGGTCATCAGAAAATGGGGACATACAAGAAAATTCTGAAGATTTTGTGGCGGTTATTAAAAAAGAGCCACATTTCCCTATGTTTGATGGTATTTTGTTATGCACTTTTTATGAATACATTACCAATAAAAAACTTTTATTTAAATTTTCTTTTAAATACAAGGTTTATATATAATTCTCAAATCGGTCCAGAACACGGTCAATTTTTTTTACTTGTGAATTTTTTCCTGTATTAATTACAAAAATCAAACGATCGTTTATCAAAACTACTAATTAATTGCATACTTTAGTTCAAATCGATTTCGGACCACAGTCCTTCTTCAGTGAACTTTAAAATAACAGAACTAAAACACTATCATGCAACTAAGTAAATAAAAGTGAAAAAATATATTATGACGGGTGCACGACTACTCAAGTTCGGACAATTCAAATTCCGACAGTTCAATTTGTACTTAGTTTACTACGTCATACTATATTTTTTTACTTTTATTTACTTGTTGCATGAATGTGTTTTAGTTCTCTTAGTTTAAAGTTCACTGAAAATGGACTGATGTCCGAAATCGATTTGAACTAAAGTATGCAATAAACTTCTATATTTTTTAAACCATCGTTTGATTTTTTGTAAGTTTTAAATACGGAAAAAAATTAAAAATTATTAGAATGCGGTGAGAATAACAAAACTATATATACTAGTATCTGGTGCCTATTTTCGTGTACCAAAAGCTCATTAATCTTGGAATATCATAGAATTAAAAAATAAAGGAAAATGGTATCATAAACTTTTTTGGAAATATCTTCGAGTATCCTGGATTTTTGAACAAAAAAATAGTATATTAAAGTTCTTGATTACTGGCTTAAAAAATAGTGATATATATGAGACAATTATTTTTTTTAAAGTTATAAATATTGAAATATATTATTAAGTAAGGCGGTAGAAAAAGTCTTAAGTTATTTTTTAAATTTTGTCTTATCTAAGGATATTCGTATGAACTACCAGGTACTTTTTACGGGAATCTGTCAAATGAGCACGGATGTCACTTTTACACTTTTACTTTTCTTGAACAGATAGTTTTAGTGAAACTAAAATATAAATAAGTAAAATTTAAACAAAAAATATAATATAGTTTGTTTTAAACTGATTTATAATTATAACAGCTAAGTAAAAATCAATTATAAACTGAGTTAAAACTAATTCAAATATAAATAAATTAAAATTCAATTATTAAAAAATTTTAGCTATATATTTAACTAAAATAAATATTCACACACGAATCGGGGAACAATTCATTTATAAAAGTTATTTTCATATCAGTTTTTCTGCGTTCGTTTTGATGTTAATTATTTGTCTAATATCTAGTCCAAATATCTATAATGTGTTAAGTGTAAGGACAATATATTTTCACAAGAAACCATAGTTTAATTTTTACTTATAAAAATATTTTACTGCTGTCATCAAAACTTAAATATTTAAAGTATAATTAATTAAAAATATATAAGCTCTTATTTTTGTTTAAAGCTTATATAATCTATTTGAATATTAATTGAAAATGTTTGTTTTTTAATAAACGAAAGATATCTTCTAAGTGTGTGTATAAGACTGAGACTGAATTTTTTGATGGTTCTAACCATTTTTTATTTTTGTTAAGTCTGAATATCAATCCTGTCCGGTCTTTAAAATCAAAAGAGGCAGACTGCCTTCATCCCATTTTAATTACTTTTTCATAAACTTAAATAAAATACTTGTTTCATTGAAAAAGTATTCTATTATATTAAACAACAACAAAATAGTATTATAAAAACTATATCTATAATTCAAGCTTGCACGTAAAACCGTTTATAGATTAAGGTTTTTCGGTTGTGACTGAATGATGATCCCTAATCAGGACGAACCCGCTTTCAGTCTATCCAAGGCTCGTCGTCTGATTATCTAATTATATAAATTTATTGTTAAACTTTTATTGCGTTACACCGTTTCCTTGCAGAGCAGTTCATCAGACGCTAAAAAAAGTTGAAAACAAAAGTATACAGGGCGATGAATTGGAAAATAAAAATACACACATAAACGAAAATAAAATTTACATTTAAAATATGAGTTTAAATTAATATGTAGTTTACAAAAGTTAAATTTTAAAGTTAAATTAATTTAAAATGAAATATAGGTAAGTTTAGTTTAAATAATTTATTAACTATAGATTTTATATATTTTGATAATTTATTTACGAAGCATTTAATATATTAGGCTTTGGAAAAAATGTAAATACTAAGATTAAATAGGGATTTTTAGAAAACAGAAATGGTCTTTTTACGGTAATGTTGTAACTTTAAAACAAAATCTTTACACAATACAAACATAAATACAATGTAACAATCAAATTAAATAGAATAAAATAAACTAAGTTAATGCGATAAAAAATAAACTAAAATTATTCCTTAGGGTAATGAGGGCATTGCGTGACTAGTTCATTTCTCTTGTTAAGGATTTTTCTTTGGTTAGCATTTGCTATAAACCGTTTTCAAGGTTACATAGTGAGCACATGAAGTTTGGTTTGAATCTGCTTTTTGTCTGTCTGAGAATTTTCCATTCAATAGTGAATTTTTCGCCTTTTTCATATAATTTCCACAAGTAGTTGGCGAATTGGGTACAGTTGGCGGGCTTCTTCTTGTTGGATTTTAGAAATGATACTTTATGCTCGTACAATCTATTTTTGAATGCTCTTCGGGTGGATCCAATATATGACATTCTCTCATTTTTCTCAGATGAGACGATTGCTTCGTAGATTACATTTTCTAATTTACATTTATTCATTACTGGGCATTGCACTCTGTTTCTGCAGTTGCATAGCTTCGGTTCTATTGGTGGTTTTTCTTGCAGGTTCTTATTATGTCCACTAATTAATGCTTTTATGTTTGGGGAACAACAGTATGATATCTTGGTGGAACTTCTATTGAAGATTTTGTGTAGTTCTGTTGATTCTGGGAAGTGCTTGTCAAGCAGTTTTAAAAAGAGGTTTCCGAATTTTGTTTTCACTGATTCGCAGAAAGGTGGGTTGTAAAATATACATTTTCTTTTTCTGTTTTTTGCTTTGTTGTTATCAATTGTTGGATTATACTCGAGCTTATGATGGAAGTTGCTTTTGCTTAAAGCGTTTTGGTAGATTTGTTTCGCGTTAACAAATGATACTTTGCTTTTTGTTAGTTTTGAAATTCTATTTTCGATCATTTTTGGGATATTTTTCTTAATTGTTCTAGGATGGTTAGAATTTTTGTCAAAATAAATTTATTATGTATATTATCTAATTGGTATGATCAATCCTGTTGTTAAACTTGAGCTTGTCTCACGGCATACGAAAGTCCAGTCTTCTGCTCTGTAGACTTTCGCCAATGTTAGTGTTGATTTTTTTTAAAAACTAAATCTACTTTTATCTAAAGATAGAAAATTCTACAGACTCCTGTAGAATAAATATTTAAAGCAGCATTACATTATCTATTAAGTAACTTTAAACATTTGAAGCAATGTTTTCATTAGCTCGTTAATTTCGAACCAAAAAAGTACAAGAAAAGTTTTACTAAAAAGTCAGAAATTTGAATCAGAAATTCGAGATAAGGTTTTTAAACTATTTTTGGTAATTTGTTATTTAAATTTGTCATTAACGTTATTGATTCCTTAAGTTTTGATATTTTACAATAAGTTACACAAGACACACAATTTTAAAAACAATAAATTCTCTAATTCTATATTCAATAAATAGTCGAGCAATTCTCATCAGTAGCGTACAAAGCTAACAAGTAATAGGATTTACAAACTTTTATAGTAACCAAGTAATCATAAAGTAACCAAGAGATTAATAAAAGACAAAAGCAATTAGTAACAGTTAAAATCAAATAAGTTTACTTACGTTATAATTGATCTACAGTAAAACAATCCTTATAAAGTATTACGAAAATAAAGAAACAAAACAGTATAGTCAAAATCTTTTTGCTTACGTAAAGCAGGTTTCCTTAACAAAATACAAACGGCTTCCAATTTAATCAAATCGAAAACATTACTACAAGTTTTTATAATTTTAAATATATTTATTTTATAACTGTTTAAGTAACAAATTGCATATTTTGTTGTTTTCAAATGACCGCCAGGGGGCGTTATACGATTGTTTATCAAATCATCACACAATAAAACTTTAACAATTTTGTTATTGCGCTCAGTTCAGCCATAAGACCGTGCAAAAGGCACACAAAATTTAAGACCTTATGACATAATTGAATTTAAGAACTTTTTTATGATTTTCGTTTTATAAGATCTTTATACTTATTTGTACTGTTGTATTGTTTTGTGCTCAGTTTAGCCGTCGTTGTGCATGAAGCACGACATATATTAAGACTCTGTATAATTAGTAGTATTATTAGTAAGACCTATTTTTGTATTAAAGA
Organism: Thalia democratica; assembly: GCF_965202585.1. Classification (NCBI taxonomy): domain Eukaryota; kingdom Metazoa; phylum Chordata; class Thaliacea; order Salpida; family Salpidae; genus Thalia; species Thalia democratica. The sequence goes on along the minus strand of NC_139169.1, from coordinate 50,365,285 downwards.
TTTTCACATTCAGACACTTTAATGTACATTATTAAGAACATTTTATTTTGTAGAATTTGGTGTTTACTTGTTGTGTTTATATACGCAGTTATATTCTACTGATATATTAGCTGCTTTATCACTTCTAACTTCTAGTTTTCACATTAAAATCACTTTTCAATAAACTCACTTCATTAAACAAGTTATTTATTTTAAGTTTATTACATACTTATTTATTACTAATTTAAACCTAATGAGTAAGGTAAATTCAGTAAAAGCCTTAAGAGCTAAACGCTCAAAGCGTTTAGCACAAAAAAGGGGACTTCCCCCAATTAAAAGTAGTTCCTACCACAGGCCTAGGACTACATTTGCACAAGTTGGATTGTTAACTAAATGTTCTGCAATAGATGAACGTTTAGATGCGTTTAAAACCTTGACCGGTATATCATCTTTCTTATCTGAAAAGCAAAAATTCTCAACACTTTTTGGTACATGCTCTTTTATTCTTTTCCTTAGATGTCTTGTTGTTAATCCAATATAACTTGCTGTATAACAACAGCTGTATTGGTAGATTACCATAATTTTATTTAAGTTTGAAACTGGATCCTTACCACCTGGTGTTAATAGTGGCTTAGAGGTGAAAACAACTCTAGGGTTTGCTGCATATTAAGTATTTTTTATTAATTGTCTAATTTTCTTTTCTAATATCTCTGAGCTTTTATTAATGAATGAAACTTTTAAAGTAACTACACATTTTTCTGGTCCTATTGTCTTTATTCTATCCAAAATTTTCAAATGTAAATGACTTGTTTTGTTAACTAACTCTTGTGGGTAACCGTTTTTTTTTAACAGTAACTTGATCTGTTTGATTATACTTAGTAGCAACTCTGGAGAACAAATTTTGTGTGTACGATGACACAAAGTTCTAATTAGATTTACTTCCCTTTTTTAAAGTACAATTTGATGGAAAAATTATTTAAAATCCTGTAAAAGTTTTCTTTCTGTACACCGAAGTTAAAAATCTATTTTCTTTTTGTTTAACTTATACGTCCTAAAGTGCAAGTTCATCATTGTTTTCTTTTTCTATTGTGAAACATATAGAATCATGAGCATTGTTAAAAATATTAAAACAAATCATCCATAACTTTCTTGCTTCTAACTAAAACAAAACAATCATCAACATACCTTAGATACAATAAAATATTTTGAAAGCAGGAACAACTTATAATTCAATAAAACCTATAAATATATTGGTTGTTGGTCCAATGTTGGACCAATGTTGGTCCCAAGGGGGATCCCATGGCTATACCGTCTTGTTGTGAATAAATTAAGGAATTAAAACTTATTTTAACGCCAGAAGTTGCAAGTTTCAAAAGTTTTTTAAAGTTCATTCTGCTAGCTGTAGGTTTACTTATCTTATACAATAGGGGTGGGCAACGTAAATAGTTGACGGGCCGGATCCAGAAAAATATAGTCCTCAGCGGGCCGGATTATTTCAAGTTAGTGATCTTTTGGATTCAGCTGGATCCTTTTTTAGATCCGGATCCCATTTTAAACATATTATCCGGATCCGGCTAAATACTAATTTTAGACAAAGATCTGGACCCGAATGGTTTTCAAAAAGGTTTGGATCCGGTTAGATGCTTATTGATCGGGTATTTCAGAATTTTGAATCAATACATTAATTACCAAGGTTCTTAAGTATGAAATTTTATGTTAAATTAAGTTAAGTATTTATAATTCTATGCATATTATAACTCTGGACCGAATAAATACTAGTTAGTCCTAAAAAATTATAATTTGATTACTAAAAGTTACTCGAGCCTAACATTTCCAGCTAAAACAAAAAAAAATGCTAACTATTCGAAATCAATTAATTTTGGAAATTCTTATCTGGAGTTTATAGTGATAATATTTTTTTCAAAAATTAACAAACAATACAATATTAAACTACTGTTATTTAATTTAATTAAGCTAAATAAGATTCATTACATTTTTTGCATGTATAAAAAAAACAAAATAAAAAATAATTCTGATGTAATAAACAGTAATACCATAAAAAGCAAAAAAAATAGACAATATACTTAAGGTTGATCATGTATTAGAGTTGTTTAAATCTAGTTGCATGAAAGTTTTGGAAAATCTGCAAATGCACTGAAATACCGATTAGGTTTAAAGATAGTTTATCCTCGTAATGTTTATGGTCGGAAATGTTTTTTTTTAAATGTATGAACTATCGAACAACACAACTAGTTCCGTGGTCATCTTTAGAAGTTGACAAACTTTGACTCGATAAATAATACATAAAATATATCTAAAAATCTTATAAAAGCAACAAAAATTATATGTTTGATATCAAATTTTTTTATTAACTTATTTAAAAAACAGTTAAGCCTAGATAACAAATTACTTTGGCTTGAAATTTTAACACTTTTACTCTCAAAATATCAAATAGTTATAATTAACTTACGAAATTTAACTAAATTCTGTACTTTAAAAACATTAATCAAACAGTGCACCTAAAATACTTTAATAAGAGTACTAACATAAAATAACAAAATATTTAAACAAAAATGAAATTAATATATATTTTTAGCATAACAAACATTTTAGTTTAGTAGACTTTTAGATTCAGATCGATTTCACTAGTGAAAATATTACAAGACAAAAAACTAAAACATAAAACTGTCACATCATACTTTAAATGTTAAGTTTAAAGAACTTAACAAGAATAATTACAATAAAAAGTAATCAATGAGACATTTTTGGATCATAAAAGTTTTTAACAAGTTGTTTAAAATCTGGAAGTTTATTTGAAGTAGATATTCTCAGTAATGACTTTAAATTGGTATCAGTAAGATTTGAACGCAGCTTACTTTTGTTTATATACATGGTTAAGAATGTTTGTTTGCAAAAATATGTAGACTCAAACAGAACAAATAACTTCATTGTCATCTTTTTTAAATTAACAGACTTTTACTTGTTAAGTAAGTTATAAAATCTGTCAATTTTTCAGTTTTGAACTTTTCTTTTTGTGTACTGCCACATTGAAGTTCAACAGTTCTAACAATATTACTATTTACATTTTCGATGTCAAACGTCGACATTGATGAAATAATGTCGAATTCTTCACTTAATTGTCAAAAGTCTGCAAAACGACGACTAAACTTATTATCAAGCAAAACTATTGTCATCAATTGGTCATCACTAAACTTAACCATATAATTAATCAAAAAGTCCTTAATGAAAAAACAATAGCAGAAAAAGTGCAAATGGTAGTCTAAACTTAAAAAATTTGACAAAAATTTAAATTTGAGCAGTTTGACTTAAAAAATTCGTCGATGTTTAAAAAGATATTTTTTTTACTTTTTTAAACATTTAAAAAACAACTTAATACTTATTTGTAAACCACAGCAATTTTTGACACGTCTATTTTTTATGAAAACATTATGGTAGGTAAGATCATCAAAGTTAGTTCAGCAAACAATTGTTTTTGGATAATTTGAGAAAGGATTACTTCAACTGACATGAAACAGAACCCACAAAATAATAAGCCATTTTAACAAACTTTTTTAGGGTCAAAGTCTTACAGTTTTGTTTAATGAAATAGTTCAAAAAAGGTTTTGTACAAGTTTTGTAATAACTAAATTGGCTGGCCGGATTTAATATAAACTTTGAAAATGCTTAGCGGGCCGGATCATCCACTTGCGGGCCGGATCAATGTTGTCCCCGGGCCGGATTCCATTTAAAATTAAAAAAGGTTTGGGGGCCGGTCATTTTCACTCTGCGGGCCGGATCCGGCCCGCGGGCCGTACGTTGCCCACCCCTATTATACAATGTATCAACGCAAATTTCAATAACCTCTTCCAACGGTACTTTAATAGAAATAACTTGGACATCAAATGACGCAATAAGCGTATTATTAGCTTCCATCTCTTTAATTTTGTTCACGAACGTAAAGGAATCCTTTAAAGAGTATTACGAAAATGTTTCAATACTAGTTCAAGACTCGAGTTCAAAAACTTTGCCAATTTATGCTGTGCTGATATTACCATAGTTAAAATGGGCCTCAAAGGAATGTTTTCTTTATGAATATTTGGTAACCCAAACAAACGTGGGGTAACTGATCCAACCGGTTAAATTAAATAAAGATTCACTTATTTCATTCTTGAATAATAAATTAATTAAAAATTAAAAGTTATTATGATTATATAACTCTTTAAAACTTTGTTGCAAAATTGCATTTTTTAAAATAAATTTTTACATTCAAGTAAAGTGCAACAGTATATCACCAGTATAGTTGTAGTAGTTTAAAATTATGTATTTCTTTATATTAGTTTCATGATTTCTGTATAAGACTTAAGTTGAAAAAGTAATAGTAATGTCCTAAATAAAGGTTCGAACATAAAGGAAGTAAGTGAAACTGACGATGCCAACAACACTCAATCTGATGTAACATCGTCAGTTGAGGATGTAACGAACGATGATAACAGCAGTAGTTTGGTTGGAGCAGGAAGTTCAAATCATCAAGAAGTTTGTAAACTTCAGTATAAAAAAATTATGTAAATGTACATAAAATAAATAAAAAATTATCAAGACTAGACGTAGACTACTTATGAGAAAATTAATTTGTTTTATAAATTGTGCCCATGTGGGTAAAAATAACTTATTTAAAACTTATCAATTTATATAAAAAATGTCGACAAATTCATTGCATTTTTATTAAGTAGAATATTTTTCATAACACACTTATCAACTACTGTTGTGTTTAAATTAAATTAAGCTTTTAAAAATAATATTAACAGTATAAAAGCTAGATAATGGATACGTCATAATGAGTTGATATAAAAAATGTTGAATAAACACTGTTTAGTTAAGAATTTCGTAAAAATTAAATACACAAGACTTTTAAGTATAAGTAAGTAAATAGATAACTTAAGATGGTAAAAGGATATTACAATAATGTGTATACATACAAGTTAAAAAACTATATAAACGTAATCAATAATAATAAAAAAGCTATGAAAACGTTTGAAGTAAAATATAATTATCAGAATTTAGTTAATGTGACTATTTAAAAGGAGTAGAGCTGTAGTATAAAAGAATTAAAGTTTCAGAACAATTAAACTAAAATAAACTTGCGAAATAAAAAAACAGTATTTAAAGTAAACTAAAAAAAATATTAAAACAAAATTAAAAAAAAATGTAACAGTTTGTACAAGTTAGTATTGTAATCTAACTTTTGTTTGCAAAGCTTAGGCTTATAGGTTTTTATATAAAAAGATTCTAAAACACTTTAATGATATATGTTACGTCCTTAGTTAAAATTGTAAATTTGTTGACATTATAATTTTTGGAGCATTCCGGGTAGTTAAGTAAGTGATCTCTAATTGCCGAAGGACTTTTGGTCGGTTTATTATTTCTATTGGCCATTTAGTTTCTGAGGGATTTTAAACGTGCTGGTCCCTTCTCAGATAGAATCATTGAGAAGTTCTTCCAATGTAGACACTGTCGCAACTTATTATTATTATTATTATTATTATTATTATTATTATTATTATTATTATTATTATTATTATTATTATTATTATTATTATTATTATTATTATTATTATTATTATTATTATTATTATTATTATTATTGTTGTTGTTGTTGTTGTTGTTGTTGTTGTTGTTGTTGTTGTTGTTGTTGTTGTTGTTGTTGTTGTTGTTGTTGTTGTTGTTGTTGTTGTTGTTGTTGTTGTTGTTGTTGTTGTTGTTGTTGTTGTTGTTGTTGTTGTTGTTTACGTTTATATAGTTAAGTAAAAGTGTATTTTGAATTTTTTTTACTTAATATTAAATGCAATGTATTTGTCGATATTTATTATTTAAATTTTGTACACCAAAAAAGTTATTATTTATTCAAGTTAATGATTTATCAAAGATGACTCATCAAAATTTATCAATATGAGTTAGTGTTTTTTGAAACTTGTTTGTACCTTGTTTTGGTCATTAATGCTTTAAAAGTCTTCTTTACTGAGACCAACTATAGGTAATATATTTTATTTTTGTATTAGTTTCTTTGAGTCTTTTAGTTTATGATTTGCTACCTTTTCAAATTTTCTTTCCACTATAAGGACAAAGTTTAAAGTATGATAAACGAATACATTATAACAGTGCTTTAATTTAAACATTGATTACGTAAAAATATTGTTTTTGTCTTTATGAAGTCATATGTCCTTGAAAGACAAAGCTTTTCTATTGTTAAGGTTTTGTTATACAAAAACTAAACAGTCTTTTTTATTCTAATTTATAATTTTATTAAGTCTTTATGAAATATTTTATATGTTATTTTGTCATATCAAATCAGTTTAGCAAAAAATTATAAGCATATACGTCAACCTAAATATCTGTAAGTACAATTATTAAAAACAATCTTTGTGCTCATAAAAAAACCATTAGCAATTTCATATATAAGGATTAAAATATAGGGATTACAAGAAATAATTTAAAACTTCAATTAAAAACTCTGTTTCAATTTTTGAATAGATTGGTTGTGGTACTAGTTTTAATTAAAAGTTTTAAAAATAAGTTGCTCATTAAAAAAATTAAAAAAAAAAAGGTTTTAAAGAAGTAACATGGTACTAGAAATTGTTACAATCTAAATTCTTATGAATATTTTAAGGGGTCTTATCCCAAAAATAACTTACATTTGAAGTAAAAGTACCAGAAGGTACAATTGATAAAGATTAAAATATTTGTAAAATGATATGTAATTTAGTAAGTTAAATTTTTTTTTGTTGCATCTCAAAAAATTACTTTATGTAAAAAAAATGTCGCTGGAGATTATAAATTATGATTGTATAAAAAGTTAAAAACGATAATTAACAATAACTTATAATTTGAAAAGTCAAAAATAATATTGTCAGAATTTTTATAATTCTTCATAATTTTAAATACTTTAAAGGACGAAGAAGAGGCTGGTGATTTAGAGTCTGTAAAAAGAAGTTCTAACGATGAAGCTTTAAAGGCACTTAGAAACAAAATACCAACATCAAGGTAAGTATTAGCATTATTATGATTATATATCTAAATTAAGCAAGTTTTTTATTCTATTTCAGTAAGTTTTTTATTGATGCTAATTTGTATATATCTGTATTTTTAACGTACTTTTTAAAATATTTCTAAACACGAAATTATTTACAATGGTATTTGAAAAGGTTAAAACAACTATTCGTATACATATGGTTGTTTTTTTAAATAGGGTTTTCTCATTATATAATGCAGTGGTCGGAAAACTTGCGGCCCATGAGCATGTTATCTTTGAAATGGGATGCGACTCATGATAGATAAAACCTGTGGCGCGGAAACATGCAATTGTGGCCTGTGATAGAAAACTTTAAAAACTTACATTAAAGTTTCTAGGATTCGAAATGAAGAACATAAAAAAGGTCTTAGGTAGATTTCAAGGAAAATTTGAAAGTTACACTAGACATTTTGGGTCTGTTATCAGTGGCGTCGCGTGGTCTTTTTGTTAGGGGGTGCTGCAGAATGACATTGTCAAATAAAAAATATACCCTAGTTTGAAACATTTAGATAAAAATCATAAAGGTAATATAAAGAAACAGGTTAATTTTTCAGAAAAAAAAGTTAACATATTTGTTTAAATAAATCTTAAATCAAAAAAAAAATATTTCTCATACCTTTATATACCGTCACCCTTTCTCGATAACTATAGCTACTCTTTTTAATAAATTTATAACCCTTGAAATTTTCTGTATTTGCACAATTATAAATTTACTAACATAAAATTAACACTTAACTAACTAATAATTAAAAACAACTTTCAAAAAAAAAAAGCTATTGTGCAAGTAATTTGATAAAAAATAATGAGGTTAACAAAATGTAGTTAAAAAACTACTTTTTTTTAAAACATCTAGAACTTTTTATATAAATATAAAAATAAAAGGTAAAGTTAATTCTGTCTTTTTTAACTTTCTCTAAAAATAAGTGATGCCATAAAAGAGAGTGTAAACTTAAATGTTATGAAAATATTAAAAAAACAGATGGTTTCTTGTTTTTAAAGACATAAATATGCAAATTGTACAAAAAATTAAAGCAAAGTACTATAAAACAGCAACATAAACAGTATAAAAACTTTTTTATATAGTTAATATTAAGAACTTTTTAATTTAGATTAAATGCATGAATCTTGTGACTTGAAATACAGCTTAATATAAGTTGAAGTATAGGATTTATCTATCATCTTATTTATTTTCTAAACATTTTTTTAATTTTTAAATATTTTTTTATTTTGTTGTGTAATATGATTTTTCTGAATACTTGAATTTATTTGCTTGAAAAGTGAAATTGGAGATAAATAATAAGTTTTCTATATTTTTGTTGATCATTTTGTACTTCACACATATAATGAATTTTTTGTGCTCTCCAATTTTAAGCAGCTGTATGTCAAAATTCAATTCCAAAGACCAGTTAAAAACCACTTACAGTTTAGTTTAAAGTGTACAAAAAACGACCAGTTTGTAAAAACTTATTTTATAAATGCTTTAAAATCAATTTAAATTTCAATTTAACCCATACAGTAATAATGAAGTAATACCAAAATTTTTTATAGTAAAAGTTTTAATTATTTTGATCAGATTTAAAAAATACTTGAAATAAAACTAAGGCAACAGCAGGTTCTTTATTTAAGGTGTTTAACAGCAAAAAAAAACTATTTCATTAAAATTCTATCTTTTCTTTCAATTGCTTGCAAAGGTTTTCAGCAAAATATATAAGGTTAAAAAAAGTTTTTAGGAATAGATTTTTTAATTTTAGATTATTTTTTTTAGTTTAAAAAAGTCGTTTTGTAACTTTTTTCACAAATTTTTTCATAATATTTTCAAATTATGTCAAGAAAATTTGTTTCAAATCAGGCTAGGAACACTTCCTGAACACTATTGAAGTTTCTAAGTTACTAACTTATTGAATAAAAGAAGAATTTTTTTTTTGATTAATTGTTTTGTTTTTCCCTCCACTAAAAGGCTCTTACTTTGACTGACCTTATCTAAACGATTAATTTGAATTTAAAAAATCACAAAATAACTTCAAAAAAATGTTTTATACCACCCGCCTTAACTAATAAAAGGTTGTGGATTTTACCTTGGCCTTAATTTTTTACATAAATTTTATTCTAGTAAGTGAATGGCAAACTTATTTATAATGACTATTTTTCATTTTTGAAATGTTTGTTTTTACATAGTTTGTATTATCAATACAGGGCAAATACATTCAAAACTTGCATGTAACTTTTTAGCTACATATTGCTTATTTCAGTAGTAAAAACTATCAAAAAACAAAGTTAATTAATTTTCATTAAAAATCCAGAAGTTGTATGTAAATAACATAGGTAGCCTTTATTTTCTCTAAATACTCTAAGGTATTCTCAAATAAAAAATTATTATGTGTGAAAAAGATAACCAATTTCTTTTAAACAATACTGAAATAATTGACAATAAAACACACAAAAATCTATTAAGTTTTGTAATTTTTTACAACAATGCCTTTTAAGAACTTGCTATAAATTTTGACTTTAATAGTTTTTTTTTGATATATGTTGACCACTGGGTTTTACTCTTGCAACATTCAACTCAGAGAGTAAATTTCACATACAGTATATTCAGTTTGATTACATTAGGTACATTTTTAAATTTTATGTTCAAAAACTAAATTTTTGATTCACATAGTGCTGCACTTAATGCAGCTCAAAAACTAAGCGTTTCAACAACTTTTTTTATGGAAAGTTAGTATTTGTTTAAAATGCAGCTGACACAGACTGAGCTTGCAGCTCCAATTTACCGAATGTTTTAAGATTTTTTGTAAAACTTTAAAAACAAACAAATCTATCAACTTAATTCATTGAAAAAAGGCAATAAATCTGAAATCAATTGATTTTTTTCCTTCTTTTTTTTTTGAATATGTGGACCAACAACTCCAGTGAGCTACCCCACGCAACGCCGCTGTCTGTCACGAAGAGTAGAAACTAAAACTGCGGCCCAAGAATATTTTAATTTTGAAATCTGGCCCATGATTAGAAAATGCCTGCCTAACCCTGATAAATGCAATATTAATTATTTAAATAGACGCAAGTAAAGTTTTAAATACTTACGAAGTTAAGAATATTTTTTGTAGTTTTTGCGTTCATTGGTTAAATCACAGAGTTTAGCTTTTGGATATTTGCAGTGTCTTTTACATCTATTGAATTTGAAATAATTTAGATGTGCTTTTTAAAATAAAACTAAGAGAAGTAACTTGGTTTCGTTTGTTTAATCGATATCAGGTCCTTCCTAACTTTATTATTTAAATCCATAAAAGGTACACATAAAAATAGTTTATTTTTATTCAAATACGATAGTAAACATCAATAAAACATAAGAAGTTATTTTATTAACTGACTGTGTGTAACCAATTTGGCGTTTAGTTAAGTTAATATTTTTAAATTTGTAAAACGTTTAGTAAAGTTTGATTTCTATCCATTAGTTAAGGAGAATATTTTCTATGTATATTTGGCATTATCTAAGTTTATAAAAAATGAATTAAATTGTTTCATATATATAATTTCAAAATAAAATTACACAATGAACATCTAAGAAAATAGAATGGTTATGCTATCATAGTTTTAGTAAATGAATGAACTGCAATATCTAATACAAGAAAAGCTACATTATAAGTGTTTTGTACTTAAAAAATGTTGTGACGTTGGTTAAAATTAAGGTAAGTATAGTTTTAATTACTAAATCTAGTTTTAATAATTGATTTATTACAGAATCGCCATTCGATAATCCGTTCAGTGGTGAAACTAAGTAACTGCCTGATTTCGTAATGAATATATATATGTTTTAATATTTATAATATAAAAAAAAAAAACAAATAATTTTCGAATCGTTTACTCAGTTTCAATGTTTAACGCATATCTTCAGAACGAAATAAAGTACATAGAAAAATTTTTCACGAATCACACAAAAACACATTGTGACATTTCAAATAAAATAAATAATTTTAGTTAGCCAAAACAACTTATGTACAAGTTTACTTATTTATTGCTTTGTATGTTCTTGTTTTTGGTTTTATTTTATTGTTATTTTTTGTTATTAATTAGTGGCTTTTGTTCTTTCAAAGTACCTGTTTTGATTGCGGAGGCAGGGTTGCATGTAAATTTAAGTATATGAATCTTTAATTTAAACTGATTCCTATCTTAAATTTATTTTAACCATATATTTAGTTTATTAAAACTTCTAAAATAATTACTAACGAATTTTACAAGTCTAAATAAAGCTGACTTATTTGGTTCTGAAAAAGATGTGTACGTACACGCAAAAAGACAGTTTATATTTATTTTATGATTTTAGTTAGTATAAATATTGTTTAGTGCTATGTTTAATTTTGTTTGCAATTCAAAATTTTGTTTTAATTAAGATTATCAAAAACATTTCAAAAACTATTGCTATAACATGTTTAAACGAATAAAAAATCTACTAAATTTCGATTGGTAAAATTTTTTCAAAAAATAAGAGAAAGTATAAACGAGATGATGCGCAAGTTCGAGATAAATAAAAACACAACTGGGGAAGTCTCCCGATCTCAAATACCAAATACACAACAAGGCCAGCTTCAACAAGACGCTAGGAGTGAAACATGGTCGGTCGATGTTTATGCAAGTGACGGAGAAGGGGTACAGGCTCAGGATTCTTTAGAGCAACGTACTGTAGAGGGGAGATCAGTTGTTAATGGTAACGAAGTTGCAAATCAAGAAGCCTTAAGGTTATTTTGTTTCTTATTTTTTTAATTAATAAAAATTTATACTCACAAACTAAAGTTTTATGTAAAAGTATATAAACATTTTTAAAATTGCATATTTTGTGTAGGTTAGCTCTTGTTTTTAATATCTAATGATAAGAATTACAACAAAAATAGAAAAATAAGAATTATAGGAGTTTACATTTCCTGGAATTCTTTTTGTCCATCAAACAAATTTCGAAGATTATACAATGCATAACCAGTAGAGCCATAAAGATTTGCACGGCAGACTGCTTAGATTCAGAATTGAACAATATTCATAAGATTTTTTCTTCTTAGGTCCCGAAATAGTCATCATGAAGATATTAAAGGCAATTCAGTCCAAAAAGAACCGCTTACCCTCTTTCAGCCCACATCCTTACCCATTCTACCTCCGGCTTCCTTATATTAGTGAAAACTCAGTTTAGTCGGCAAGGCAAGTTTCATTAGCTATAAAATCCACCTTTAATAGCGTTTGGATACGTGTTGTGTACAAGATTAACCGCCCGCTTATGGAATTGTGAAAGATGCCACAACTATCCATGAATCAAGTAATATAGTATACATTTTAGTTGTCATTGCGGAAATGACTACGTAATTCGTACATTTTAACGTTTCTATGTCAGGTGATAGCAGCATGTTACAATAAAGCTAAAAAGGTTTATTTTTAAAATCAATTAAAGCCTTAAGGTAAACAATCATCCATCTATGAACACCTCTTCAACAAACCTAGTTGTGCTGAGAATTACCTGGATAGTAGATTCAAAAATCTATCTAGAGCGAGAAACATTTCTCAGTTCTAGAATATTATTCATTAAAACTCGCAATCCAAAAAATTGTAAGCAACGAGATTTCTATAACTTTAAACTATATAAATAGTGTTTTTATTGTTATCGCTTTTTTAATGTTTTAGTTTTTAATTTAGTTCAAGTAAAACTGCTGCAATCTTAAATGTTTTCATTCTATTAATTCTATCTTAAAATAACTTTAAATCAGTTTTTACTATACTTTTGTCTGTTTTTAGCAATTTATTCCGATGATGTGCTAAAGGAAATTGAAAGATAAACCTTCTGAACTTTTAAAATGAGTGATTTGTATATAAACTTTCTAATAAAAATCAATACCAAAACAAAACTAATTTACTTTCTAATAAATTGTAGTTTTAACTTTAAAAACAATTTTATTTTCAAGTAATATATATCATTACTTAAAAAAATTATAGTTATTACTAAGTAAAAAAAAATCACCTACCAATATAAAGTATTTTTAGTTTAATCATTAATATGTAACCTTTTTTATTATCAAGGTTTAAAGTTACGCAACTTTTATTTACAGACGCATGCCTTCATCTTTAAATAATCAGTCTGCGAACAGAAACGATGAATTTGACAACAGAAGTGATATTTGGAGTGTTGAGGTTCTAGCAAGTGATAGTGAGCAGAACACTGTAGATACTCAAGCTGATTATAGATTGCATGACCTTGAAAATGAGGCTAATGTTAATTCTGTGAGTTAAAAATAAAAAGTAAAGATTTGGCACATAACAAAGATGTTAAATGTTGTAAGGTTTCTTTCAGTAACTAATTGTTTAAATTAACCTTTGAATTAAATCGATTAATGAAATAAGTTTTACTTTTTAATAGAAACAAAGTCTTAGAGACAATTTTTTAAAATCTTAAGTAAGTATAAATGTAAGTTCGCCATAATATTTTCAAATTTAAATTAATACCTATCAATATTTTAAATAAGTATAATACATTTTTGTAATTTAGTTTTGTAGTTAGTATTTCAGATTTGATAAAAGTAAAACATATGTAAAAGAATTACTAGTATGATAGGTATGCAATCTTGAAAAACTATAAATACCAAACAAAATCTAGGTTAAAAAATATTAGCTTAAGTTTAAAAGATTTAAACAGAGAGAATAAAGACATACACTGGGAATAAGTAAGTTGTAAGACTAGTTTCATATTTAGCAAAAACTTTTTATTTATGAAACTTTTAGTATAATGACGTGTTAATTTATTAACTTTTCAAATATCATTATTATTTCGTATTAATGATAAAGACTTTATATGATATATAAAGATAAAAGCTATAAGTTTTGGGGACGGGTCAAATATACATGAAGAAGCTGTTTCACGAAGGGTCGTTTTTGCACGATAGTAAATAAAGTAGAGTGAAATTGAAAAATAAAATAAAGATAGTAATAAAATATTGACCTAGGTTAAGAACAAAACTATTTTATAGATTTGTGAAAGAAAAAGTTTTAGAATTAAAAAAAGATATAAAATAAACATTTTGTGAAATTTTCAAAGACATTACACCGAATAAAGAGTTGCATTCTTTTTATTGCGTATAAAACGTTAACTGACTTGCGAAAACACGCACTTCGTAATAAACTGGTGTCGAAACCTTCAATGACGATACGTGTTACGTGAAAAAGTTATTTACGAAAGTTTTTTCTATAACTCTACAAGAAAGGAACATTTACGAATCGTTTACTGTACTTATAGTTTAGTAAATAAGATTACCTATGAATCAAAGAAAATTACACATAAGTTAAAAACGACCCACTTTATAGTTGTTATTGCATTTTATTAAAACTTGTTAAAACATTGAAAAATAGTTTTCTTTATATTTTTATACATGTTGTTGTATTTGTTTACAATTGAAAATCACATAGAAAGTATAGTTTTTTATGCGGAGAAGCTTATTCTTGTGTTTACAAAAATAATGCTCCAAAAACAAGCAGTACAATGTTTAATGAAGCTGCAATAATTAAATGCTACTATGATTTAAAAAATTTCTGGCCAGGCCTTTGAAATTTTTACAGAAATGGAACTTTAAATACTTTTTTTTAGATTTACACGATTAAAATTGTTTAAATATCTTTTTGTTAGCCAAATTTTAAAATTTGTTGTTTAAGTATTGAATGCTATTACAATGTTCAAAAAGTTTTAGCTAGGCGTCTTAAAATGTGTTATATTTTGTTTTAAATATATACAATTGTTACAATTTGTTAGTAAAATTATTTTAAGTTAAATCAGAAAAAACTGAAAATTTCTGAATTTTGACTGTATTTTTTATACAATTTTTATGCAATTTTAGTTGTAACACTTTTGAACCATTCAGTTATATATATTGTAAAACAACTTACCAAGCAAACAAAGTAAAGCTCTTTTTCTTGTTTTGTTTACTTAATTTATTATTAAAAAAATTGTAAGTTTAATCTACAAAATATGCCAGAAATAACAAAGTGATTTTTGATCAAATTGTTTAATAACTTTTTTAATACTAGTTTTTGTTAAATTTCACTGTTTGTTTAAATTAATGCAAAAAAAAAGTATCTTAAGGAAAGCATAAAGTTCTTCTTACCATAAAAAATTGTTATCTTTTTTACATTTCAAGCTTCTGAGATATATAAGTAAGAAAAGTTTTTAAGTAAAAGACAATTATTTGTATAAACAAAGTTATTTTTATTAAACTCTAGTTGTAGAGTTTTTTTAAAAAACTCAGAATGAAATTGTATTTAAAAAAAATTGTTACCAGGCAAGTTAGTTACTAAAAATACATCTTAAAAAAAGTCCTAAATATAGTTAAAGCTTTAAATTTTAAGCAGCATATTTTATTAGTTACAAAACATGGAATTAATTGCAAAGAATAACTTATTGAAACTCAAAAGTGCATCAAATTCCTTTGAATTAAGACAGTTGTATGTTAAATTGAAATCAGAAGATCAATTCATACAATTTTAAAATATTTTTCATTAGTCTTGGACACCCTAGCTCAATCAACAAAGTTGTGCTTGTAAAGTAAATAAATTTATATCTCGTTTCTAATTTCGTTTTTTAAAGTAATACTTGATATTAGTTTAAAAAAAAAAAGTTTTTAACTTAAGAAGCATTAAGTTGATTATAAAACTTGTAGTAAAATAAAAGTTTAAAATAAGGTATTTAGATTAAATTCAAACGGATGCCCATAAAAAGTATTTAAGCTGTGTTTTGTCTTTTTATGAGTATCCTTTCAAAATTTAACATCTATACAGTATAGACAAGTTTTCAAAGTTATACAAATAAAACAAAAGTTTAGACAAGATATTACGATCAAACTCAAAAGGATACCTATAAAAAGTTTTAAAGCTGTATTTAGTCTTTCTACGGGTGTCCTTTAATTTAACATCTAAAACAGTATAAACAAGTTTTTAAAGTTATTAAAGTAAAACAAAGTTTTAAAACAAGATACTATGATCAAAATCAAAAGGAATTTTAAAGCTGTGTTTAGTCTTTTCAATGGTATCCTTTAAAATTTAACATCTAAAACAATCTAAACAAGTTTTCAAAGTCATTTTAATTAAACTTAAATTATAAGAAATTGAACAAATTTATGAAAAATATACGTAAAAAGATTTTTTTTTTCAAAATTGTACATAAAAGTTTAAAAAAGATCCGTCACATCGATATAAAATTGTACAATTTTTTAAAAGGATACCCATAAAAAGACCGACGCTATATAATTAAGCAAAAACTATAAGTAATGTTACGTCACTGAGTAAATCATACAAAAATATATTATCAAAGAAAATGCGTATAAAATGATTAGTTTGAACTTAAATTTTATTAGAACTTCAAAGCAATTTTTAAGAGTTTTGTATCACATTACTAAAATATAAATTTATAGTAATGTAAATAACAACACCAAACAAACCATGGAAGATATTAAGAAAGTAGACTTCAACTATAGTTTGAAAGATATACCAATTGCAAATAAAAAAGAATACCTTATTAAATTTTATGATGCTACTTCGAAATTAGTCAACCGATTGAGGTAGAAATTATTATTTTACAACAGCGAAGACATTAGCCCACACGAGTTTAAAGAAGAAGATGTTTTCAAAATCAGCAGATCAGCACCATCGTGTGATGATCTAAAAGCGTTTGAAAATGATCTATTCGATATCATTAAAAACATCAAATTCACCTCCATAAGTCAAATTTTCAGAAAAAGCTAAAACAAGACTTAAACAAACTATAAATCAAAAGCAAAGTAATACTTTTCGACGACAAAACAAGGACAAGCCCAAAACTTCATAACAAACTAATAACCGACAACTCAACTAAAACATACAAAATTTCTAATGAAGACTTAATCAACAAAATAAACCTAGAATCTGAAAAATTATATGTGAGAGAAAATACAAAAACAAAAAATACCTTATTTTCAGCTGCAGATGCATTCATTACTATAAAAGATCACAAGAAAAACTTTCCTTTTAACATCGAATGTAGAATCCTCAATCTCGGTAGAATTAGTAAAACTATTTTAGAAAAAACAGTAAATGAAATAAGATACAAATCTTATAATACAATGAAGAATTCTCACAATGTTATATCATGGTTTATGTTAATTTTGACATAGTTAGTTTTTACCCGAGTATATAAGAAGAGCACTTGATGAAAGCCACAAGCTTTGCAAGAGCATACACATATCGAAGATAAAGATATAAGTTTAATCAAACACACATGTAAAACAATTCTAACATTTAACAACAAAACATGGATTAAAAAAGACGGCAACACATTATTTGATGTACCAATGGGATCATTTTTTGGCGCAGAGATCTGTGACCTTATAGGCCTTTACGCCCTAAACCACCTTAAATCCCTCTATAAAAATAATGAAATCGCTTTATATAGAGACGGCGGCCTAGCTATCATCAAGCGAAAAAGTAACCAAACTTTAGAAAATACCAAAAAGAAGATAATCGAGCTATTTAAGGATATCGTATTCAAAATAACTATTGATTTCGGTGCAACCGCATTTAACTTTCTAGATACAGCTCTAAACCTCACTGACGACGAATATAAACCATACCGTAAGGAAAACTCAGATGCTAGGTATATCAATAAAAAATCAAACCACCCAATAATTATTAAAAAAAACCTCCCAGAAATGATTGAAAAAAGGATTAACAAGCTCTCCAAAAGTGAAAAAATATTTAAAAACTCAGTACACTCATACCAAAATGCTCTAAATGAATAAAATTTTAAACACATATTAAAATAATCAGAAATTAAAAACCCTCAATCTAAAATGAAAAGAAACAGACCAAAAAAAATCATCTACTTCAACCCACCCTTCTGCCAATCCGTTAAAACAAATTTAGGGAAAGTATTCTTCCAACTCATCGATAAACGTTTTAAAAACAATGAAGTACTCAACAAAGTTATAAACAAAAATAATTGCAAAATTCCATTCAGCTGTATGAATAATATCAAACTTATAATACAAAAACATAATAAAAAAACCCTAGATAATATTTCCTTTAAAGAAAAAAACAAAATCAATAACACCCCTACTTGAAATTGCCTATCTAAAAACTCCTGTCCTTTGAACAATTAATGCCTTATAAAAAATGTTATTTACAAAGCCACCGTAATATCAAGCAAGAAAACAAAAGAATACAATGGGAGCACTGCTAATACTTTTAAAAGCAGATGGTTCTACCATAACCACAATTTTAACACCTACAAAGAAAACAACACCGAACTAGCTAAATACATCTGGTTTTAAAAAAACAACAGTATTAAGTATAACATCAAATGGAGTATCATCCATCACATCGTGGAAGTAAGAAAAATCCACAGCATATGTACCACTTGCAGCCTAGAAAAACTAGAAATAGCCAGAGCCAATAAAATAAAGAACTTAAACAAAAGACACGAACTGTTTGCTAATTGTCCACACTTAAAAAAACTTCACTTTAAGACTTATGCGCTTGATAATTAGTTTTGCATGTCATTTTATTTTATTTACTTAAATTCATTTTCATTTATAAGTACAAAACGTTTTTAGTCCTACTTAAATGAAAAAAACTCCAGCTCTAAACTGTAAAAACTAAATTATAACATTAACTTATTTCAAAGTATACATTAGTTACGTCATAATAATAGAAGCGATATTATTCATAATTTTGAATGCAATTTTAAATTAGTTCAATTCAACTCCAGCTAGCTAATATTTATAAATTTAATTCAAATCCCTTTGTTCATGGTAATATGCAAAAATAAATTAACGATGGTTTAAAAATCTACCAGTTTATTGCAACATTTTGTTCAAATTAATTTCGGACAACCGTCCTTCATCAGTGAACTTTAAAACTAGCAACAACAAAATAAATAAAAGTTAAAAAATATATTATGACGTAGTAGTTCAAAACTGTGTATAAAACTAAAATTTTAAAAGCTAGACGATTTTTACATTGTAATGATATTTTTGTATGTAAAAGTAAATTAAAATGAAATGCGTATAAAAACAAACACTTTACCGTTATAAACTTTAAATTAAAACCTATCTTAGTAAAGAAATGTTTGATGTAAGTTATTGTTAATAAATAATTACTGCTATCGGCGAAATATAAATAAAAATAAAAACTTTTCCCAAACAATACTTAAAGTAATTATGAAAACCTATATTAATAAGAAGCTGTATCTTACAAACTTTTTATCTTAAAGAAATAGTTTAATCCCTGAATAAAAATAACTATTTTGAAACAAAATTTAAATCTAAGTAAGATAATAATACAAGAATTATATAAAGAATTAAATTAATTTGTTTCAGCAGCAAATTATTTTTTCTAATATATTGTTATTTAAGGTAAACATTTTATCAAATAAACAAACGGTTAAAAACTATTGTGAAACTAAAAATATTCTTTGTGAAACTATCCTATTAAAAACCGATTACTGTAAAATTATTGATTTTATAAGTTTGCTATTATCTATAAAAAGGCAGTATTGTTTTATTTATGTTTATACTTGCTTGTAATAAATTAACACATTTACTCTCTAAATAATCTAAGTTCGTATGGTTGCTTGTTGAGTCTGTAAAAGTGATTGAATGTGCTTCTTCAAAGTTTTTGTTCGATGTTGGATGCTTGTTGGTGTAGTGAAGTTTGAGTGCAGCTCGATCATTTGTCTCGCTGGTGGTCATGTTCTTCCAGTTATGTCTGTGAGAGCACCATCTTTGGGAAAAAGACGTAATTGTCTGTCCCACATAGTGCTCACCACAGACATTGAACTTTGCCGCATAAATCCCAAAGTTTTTGCAAATCAAATTCTTTTTTAATTCAATTGTTTTACCACTTTTTGATTTTATTAAATTAGTTTTTTTCACCATTCCGCCTACTCCCCCTCGGTTGCATAATAAGCATTATCCACAAGGGTGAGATCCACCAATTGCTACACTATTTTCATGGGCTTGGATCTTATAGTTTGTTAATAGTGCCGCAATTGTTTGTGGACGTTTATATGCCACTAAAACATTCGGGTTTAGTTCTCTTTCTTTCTTATCGAGTTGTAATAGTTTCGGAAAGTTTGTCGTCCAAACACTTATATTATGATTAATTTCTCTTGCCTTCTTCATTGGAGGTCCAAACCGATCTTTCCATTCTACTGATATTAATCATATCCTCAACTAAAGCCTTACAGAAGCAAGATTTTAAACATTTATCTTTTAAAGACTTTATTGCTTCTAAGTAATCATTGTCGCGTTCGCAAAATCTTCTTAGTCGTATTGACTCTCCGAATACAATTATTACGAATACAATTAAGTATTATAAAAGAACACTTATTTGTATAATTTTATATCCTTACTTATAGAATTTAACCTTTATTTACTCAAAAATATCGTAAGTAAGTTGTATGTTTTACCCAAATGAGGAGTTCATTTATGCTTAATTAGTTTTTTTTATTGTATGAGTTAAAAGTACATTGATCAGTTGAAATTTTAATTATAATTTATATCAGTTTCAAACCATTATTAGTTCATTCATTAACTACTGTCAATTTTATCAGGTATTTGCACAAAAATTTTTCGTCAAGCGGTTATTATTAGTATATATTTAAACTTATAGATTTTTAGATTATCATTGTACTATTTTCGTCTAGTATTAGGAAACATAAGTAGTTTTACAAATAAGTAGTCTCGAAAGGTGTTTTACTAAACTTTTAGGTTAACCATGTCGATGTAGCATTTTCAGATGTTGCCGATAGCAATCGGTCAAGGGCATCCACACCTGGTTTGAGTGCTGCCAGCGGATATTCTGCAGTATCAGCACTCAGCATGCTGTCATCAATCACTACAGACCAACTAAACAATAAAGGTTTTGTATTTATTGCTTTTTAGATGTATATCGCTCTATTTTATTAGATTCTTTTGATATTCTAATAACTAAATAATGAACCTAAGTTCTGTAAGAACTGATTTTTTTTTAATTTTAGCAGTTTTGTTTTATAAGCTTTTTTCAATTAAAAAAGTTCCATTAGAAAACTTTTATAAAGCTTTTTATGTTTTATTTTTAATTAACTAGTTTGACTCGATTTATATTTTAAACATTTTAACTTTGTCTTATTTTTGTATGGTGTTTTCTAAATAATATCATTAATATTTTATTTCCTAAGTTTTCAGCTTAACAATAAAGCCCTCTGATTCTAATAACTTGATGTTTGCTTCGTCTGATAATTTATATGCCGCTCAAATACGTTAGTCATCTTAGAATTACGTGCTTGATTGTTTTTACCAGCCCATAACAACGCCTTTTCAGCCTTAGTAACTTACTTCGTAAGTTTAAAAGCTGACAAAGGTATAAATTTCTTGCTGCTAGTGCGCATAGTCAGTATCAGAGATTAGTATTATTAAACGAGTCAAATTAAGTATTTGACACTTGAGTCTACTTTATAAAAAGCTTATAGAACCCTAGCCTATTAAATAATTACTATTAGGTTAACTAAATTAAACTGTAATTATTAAAAAATGCAAATTAGCACTCACAAATTATTTTACAATATAAACAACCTATGATCTTAGAAAAGAACGATAGAAAAAGAAAATAAATGTTTTGTTAAACGAAAATCAGTATGTGCGCTTATCGCCGTAAAGTAAAAAAATCGCTGTGCTAAAAAATAATGAAAATACGCCGGGTCAAGAATCTTAAGAAATGTCTAAATTTAAAGCCACAATAACTTAATTTATAGTATAATATTAGTTATTCATAATTGCAATAACAATTAATACAGTCACTGATCAGCCTACAACATCTGGTCCTTCCTTATCACAACAACAGTCATCGGCAAACACTAGCCCTGACCCGCAAGAAAGTCTTCAAATTCAATCAACTTTAGTCGCTCAAAACGGAAACGGTAAGATGCAGCGAGCGAGCGGAGATACTTCTACTATTAAAAGTGCAAAAGAAAAAAGTGTTAACTGGAAGTTACCACCAACTTTTGGTCAAGTTATCAATTCAGATGCAGGAAGTAGTTCAGAGGGGATAGGAACAATCAAGAGGAGTCCTTACAAAAGGCCAACATCGTCACAATTTTCTAAGGAGCACCCTATCATTAAGCCTAAGGTATACCAGCTAAAGGTTTAAGTATAATAAAATTCTAATGATATTCAAAAAATCTATGTGCGACTTTATTTATATATATTGTATTATATGTATTTTTTATTTTCAGATTTTTGTTTACAATATTGGATAAAATAAGTATTTTTTGTATAATTAATGTATTTTAGTATGATATATAACAAAAGAAAATTTCCAAAAGTATTTTGAAAAGCTGTTTGTTTTTATTTTTTAATAGATAAACTGCAGATCAAATTAGTTAATAATTTTTTTAACTCTTGGTAAGGGTTTTCAAAACTATTTCATAAGCCCCCTTTGAAGAAATTTCAAAAACTATGGCTCAGCTCCGACAAGAATTATCAAAAACTACCCTTATCTACGCTAAAACCTTATTTTTTTTGCTTTCATCATCAACTCCAGAATATCTAGTGTAAGTTTCTAATTAAGGCCTTGTGGTCCCCCTTTTACAGCTTATGGCCCCCTAAATTTCTTAAGTTTTCCTGCAATATCTAGTATAAATTTCAAAACTACCCTAAAATACGCCTGAGGCCCTATTTTTTTGCTCTTCATCATCAACTCCAGAATATATAGTGTAAGTTCCAAATTTTGGCCTCATGGGCCCCTTTGCAACTTACGGCCCCTGTAACCCACTGGTTCTAGTAACTTTTGCGTCATTTCGTAATAGTTAAACTTTGTTTATAAATTTTTAAATATAACCTGGTATATAATCTTAATATAAACTAAAAAGTAAATCTTTGTTATAATATTAGTGACTTCAATGTATACCTTACTATATAAACTTATTAAAGATGAAAATACGATACACTAATACTATCAATATAAATATTTACTTAACTACGTTCTACTGATAATACTAAAAGTATAGATTCAGCACTCAAAAATTTTATTTTAAAATTTGACAGTAAAGCGATAAAATGACACTTCAACGTGCAAGTCAGAGCTCGACGGTTTGTTTGCATGGCAACTTTTATTAGATGTATTAGCGTTTGTTTACAGTTCTCAGCAATTCTTACTGAAGTCAGAGCCAAGCTAGGAACTGAAGCGTATAAAACGTCTAAAAGTCCGCTTTGGTTGAACTACAATAGAAGTTTCTACTCGAGAAACAGTTGTCAAAAAACACAACGAAAGCTGGAAATAAACACAAATCAATATGCACTTGCTTTAGTTTTTTGGCGGTTCTTGCAGGGGTCAATTGACCCACCTTAGAAGTGTAATGCTCAAAAAAAAAGTTGTAAGCGATCACAGAAAGCCGAAAAATTGAGATACACCTGGTTTCGTTTCTCAGCGGTTTTTATCGAAAATAGTGGACTACAATATAAGTGCAATGCAGAGTAACAATCGTTAAAAACAACGAATGCTGAACGCGTATACTAGCTAAAATAGAATCTTGGTGAGGTTCACAACTAGACCGAAAAACTATCTGGTAAAAGTTTTTCTAGGTCTTGTTTGTTACCAAGTCAAACAATACACGATTAAAAAAACGGTGAAATCTTGTCTTCAAAGAATCTAATAAGTGCCTGCTAAAACAAAAAAGCGTTTGTTTTAATTGTAACTATTCTTGCCAACAATGATAGCTAACTAGAACAAAAAGCGAATGAACCTGCAAGTGTAAAGCGTAGTCGCTTTAAAGAAAAAGCTGCGACGCTTTACTACGACGAAAGTTTTAGCATTCGATTCAGGAATATTCCAAAACTGTGCTGAAAGTTTTAAAACTTAACGCAAGAATATTCATAAAACTGCAAAAATCCCCTTTCAAGCCGCGCTCGGCTTTATATAGTGTTAAGCTAGAGTAAAAAACTGTTCTATTTTTTAAGGTCTCTTGGAACAGGCAGATAATGCTTACACCCCCTATATTTCTGAATGATGGCAGCTAATGGCCCACTTTGGGAAACCCTGCTCTGGGTAAAACATATATTATATCTCAAGTTTTTTAAAACTTATATAGTTATTTGCGTGTTTAGGTTAAAGTCTTTATATACAAATTTTAAAATATTTTATAATATATATTGAGAAATGTTAACTTTTTTAAAAGTATTTTGCGCTTATTTTGAGTAATTTTTTCAAAGTAGAATGTTATAAAGCGATAAATGTCTTAAACATCAAATACTAAAGTTAATACTGGTATTAGGAACAATATTTTTTCAGTGAGTATATTTTGAATATTATATGTAAGAAATTACTAAAAATGTTATTTTTAAGTAGCACAGTTTTTGATACTATATTGTTAAATTAGTACGATTAAAAAAAAATAGTTACTTCTTTAAATGAAAAAATAGATAGTTTCATAGAAATAATTTTTTTTCACTTTAGTTCGCATATCAAATATGATGTGAAAATCATATCGACTTATTTCTCTCTGCAATTGTTTTTAAATGATTTTTTCGTAACAGCGCTAACTTTTTTGTTTTTGATAGCAGTATTCATCATAAAGAAATTAGTGATCTACCTTATCTAGGATCTACTGGATCTTTTCTTCAAAAATATATTCCAGAAACAATTTTGGGGATCCAGTAGATTATTAATTCTGTTTTATGTTATACATAATTTTGCGAAAAAGGCCCCAAGTTCATCGTGAAACTTACACTAGAAATGTTGAAGTTTCCTGACGAAGAGCATAAAAAAACTTTCTCCTGATTTTTTTAAAGTTTACGATAAAAAGAAAATAAAGTCTACGACATATTAATAAAGAATTTTGAGCTTACGGTTTACATAGTATTGTCTGGATTCTAATTTTGTGGATTCGGTAGATCAATAATGGATCTTATTAATAGAAGTTTTCTATAGGAATACTTAAGCTATAAACTAAGCCTTTCTAGTTTTATTGAATTAATTTTTTGGTTCGTAAAAACTGTTTTAAATAAAGAAAATAATACTTTAACTTATTTTAAAACTTAATTTTAACGGCTACTTAAAAAATTAAGTTTAATCTTGTTTTTTTAATTATCATAAATTTCTAGGTTGTTACTGCATGGCAACCAGACATTAAAAATAATGCTCTATCACTCCAAGATGTTAGTGAATTTGATCCTTTATCTACACCACACACATGTGAGTAGATTAATGCGATAACAGTTATAAAAACTCTTCATAATAATTTAGTTAAAATAAAAGCTGCTCAATTGTAATGCTTTTCTGTTGTGTTTCACAAAATAGTTTATGTAGATTTAAAGTTTAATAAGACCTCCTAGCTTTAGATTTTTTTAGTGAAAGATTCTAGTATGATGATTTCTGAGACCAAATTGCATGACCAAGTCAATCCCAATCAAGTTGTTTTGCAAACAAAGGAGACAAGTCAGCTATCTCATCAGGTTTTATAAATAACAAATTAGAGTTTAAATTTTATGTAGCAATCACGTATTTGCTTAATTAATTAAGCAAATTTTTCATTGTTTGTGCCTAAATTTCTTCTCTATCAAAACAATTTGTGTTAATATGTTATCGATTTAAAATTAAATGCTTTTTAATATTTCTTAAACTGTCAGCTTTACACTGCTATACAACGTAAAATATTATTTAAAAATATAACTATGTAATTAATCTTATATGCTCAATCAAGGAAATTAGTAAATACTTTAGTAGCAATAAAACTACCTGGTATCGGAAGAAATCGTGTTCTTGATTTTTGCCTTGATTATATCTTTTATATATAAACATATAACCAATAATTATCTTTAAAGTTGGAATTATATCTACGTATCTATAGTGAACAGTGCTAGTTATTTTCTTTTACTACAATAAAAACAAACTGGAAAGTGCTTGATTTTTTCAGCTGACGTACATTTCTCAGTGTTAAAAAATTAACACAGTTCTACGAAGTTTTTTAAATAAATATAATAATGCAAAAAGAATAGGAGATAAATAAGATGCATATGTGGAATGTGCATTTAAGTAATAATATTTAAGGTTCCCAAATCGTCCTCTTCGTATGTTAACCGTTCTTTGTGACTTTTTTGCATTTATATTTTACCCTTTTATATTTACTAAAAATATAAAAAATTATACTTAAAAAAATTATTAAAATATTTATTCAAAACTCTTTTTTTTTTGCTTGAAGCTTTTTCAAAAACTTCGTCAGCAAGGAAATAAAATAATAATACTAGTTTTAGGTTAAATAGGAAAAAAGTGTTCTATGTTACAAAATTATTTATTTTAATCAACGCAATGTTTTGATTTAGAACTTTAGATAGTCATTTTTTCAATATTATAAAGAGTAAAACCCTGATCAACTTAATTTTTTCTCTTGTACGAGCTGAGAATTAATTTTGGTACACAATTGATAATGTGTTAAGGGCGATTTAGTTTTACGTTTACAAACACAAATCACAAAAAAAACCTAGAATTTTTAATTATTTTCTTATATAAAATAATAGTACTTTGAATACACACAAAATCTGTCATAAAGATAAGTTTTTTTTATATCATTTATTTTTTTAAGTAAAAAACACATTTAATGTAGCTTTACAGTATTTTTTCAATGTTGTTATACTATTTAAGACAGTTTTTTTTTTACTTAAGTTTAATTTTTTACTAAAAACAAAATAAAAAAACTTGTATTTTAAAAACCTGGAAGAAACACAGAAAAAAAAAAAGAAATTTACAAAAAACTTTGAGCAAACTAGTTTTTTGTAGTTATTTTATGTAATTATTTACATGTAAAGGCTTCAGCACCTCTGATCAATAACTTTTTAATAATTAAATTAAGAAATACTATAAAAAAACACTTAACAAGATAAGAGACAATTATTGAGTTTTTGATTAATTTAAGACTTATTTCTTCATATTACCAGTATACTATTCTAAATGTTAAATCTAAAACCTTCAGTAAGTTTGATTTTAGTTTTAGATGTTTTATGTTTCAGGAGTCTCCAAGTACATCTTCACAACAACATAACAATAGAAATAAAGTTCTCGGCAAAGTTGAAAGAAAAAGGTCATCTTGGTGGAAAGGCACACCTAAATTTTCATCTAGTACTAGAAAAATTAATAAATCTTCTGCTGTCAACAAACTAAAACCAATTAAAAATGTTAATTTTTCAACTCAAGGAAAGGCTACAGACGTAGTAGATAGTTCGATTAGTGGTTATTTTTCAGATACTTGTTTTAATTAAGCTGTAAATTAGTTAGTTTTTAATTTTAATTTACTTTTATTTTACAACAATAAAAATTTTGACGTATTTTATTTTTTAATCAATTAAAAATAACTTTTTAAGAATCTAATTAGTTTTTAAATTAAAAAGCAATAAATTTACTTTCTTTAATTTATTCTCACAATAGAAAAATTCGTGCTGAATTGGGATTATGATTTTATGAACTTAAACTTAACCTAGAACATCAACACTTTCAATTAAAAAAAAAGTTTATTTTTCAATTAAAATATTTATTATTTTATCTCTACAGCAGGGTTCGTGCGCATCAGGCTAAATCTTTTTTTTTGAAAAGATTTGAAAAATATCAGATTTTTCATTTTTTTGCTTGAAAATTTTAGAATTTAAGTTTATATTTTTCAAATGCTTGAAAACTTCTGAGGTAAAAAAAATTGAGAATAATTTTTGTTTTTCTTGAGTAAATCTTATTAAAGTGTACATTTTTTCTGAATATGAATTTAGTTATTAAAGGCAAATTTCAGTCAGTGTTTGTAAACAACAAATGATTAAAACCTTTTTGGTTGTTCTTGTCAATTTGAACGAGACCAACTAAAAAAGACCAATCAAGTTGGCAAAAAAGCTTATCTAGATATAAATGAATCGTTGTTAGCATTATTGAAAAATTGAAGTCACGATTGCTGATTAGATCGTCTTTTCTCCATAAAACGACTTCTTAAAATCCATCAATGTTGAAAATTTTGGGGAAAGACGCTATTTTATTGCGCTTTAAAAATATTACTAGTTGTCATGCTGAGATAAAAGTAAAATTAAATTCTAGCAGGTAATTAGCAAACAAGGTAATGTTGTTATGATTAACAGTTATGATAGTTGTACGCATAGGTTAGACAGCTTTTTTTAACAAGTTGAATGTACAACAATATGAGTCGCTTTCACATTTCATAAAATGTATTTTAGTTCTTTTTCATGGCCAAAGTCAAGTTGAAAGAAGTTTTAGTGTCAACAAGGCTCTTATGAACGGCAACGTGCAGGAAAAAACTGTAATTGATAAACACTCAGTGAAAGACTTTATGCAAACTCACAAATTTAAGCCTTATGAAGTAAAAATTTTAAAAGATTTAAAGAGCTCAGTTTTGTTTGCACAAGAGCACTATCGTGCTTGGTTAGAAAAAAAGAGATGACATTGTTTTTAGAAAGGCATAAGAGAGAAGATCAAAAAGTTAGGAAAAGAGAGCTGCAGGACTTGCAAAATAAGCGTGAAAAAGCCAAGAGCTCAATAAGCAAGTTTAGATAAAGAGATTGGGGTGCTCTCAAAAACGACAAAAGTGACAAATAATCAGAATTTTTTTGAATTTTTTTCATAAAGCAAGCTAATGTCTAACCAAAAGTGTTTGTTTTTAGTTAAATTTTCGTTTATAGAAATTTATTTATGATGATAGTTTTAGAGTTAAAGTTATGTGTAATATAAGTTTTTTTATTCATTCGTTTATAAAGCTTTTTTTGAATAATTTATATAATATCATGATAAGCTTAAACTTTTTTTTATTTTGAGTAGATATTTTAAAATATATGGTGTTTTAATGATAAGACAAAGTTTTTGAGAGATGTGTTTAATTATATTTTGTTTTTCATTTACAAACTTGTTCAGAATTCTATTTTAATAAAAACTTCTTCACCAGTTATGTAACTTATAATTGACGAATTCAAGGATTATTTGACACGAACCCTGTATATGCGTGATGTGTGATAGATGCAACCAAGCCCTAAAGTTTTATAAAGATAACAATTCATTGAAGCAGAAATTACAATGACCAGTTAAAAGTATTCAAGTTGCTTGGTAAGCAATTGATAGATGTTGAAAAATAACTTTGTTAAGTTTTTCTTTTCTTTAAAAGTAGTGTTTGTAAATGTTTTTGTTTTGTTATTTACTAATTAAGATCCCCCGATACCCAAAATGACTCCTAATGGGGATTGTCCTTGCTTTGAAAAAATATCAGGCTCAATCGGTCAAAATCAGGTTAAATAAAAAAGAAATTTGCTCACGAACCCTGCTACAGGTTTGTTTATTAAAACGAGCTACTTTAAGTGCAGAAACTGTTAATGTAATTACTTTAAAAACAAAAGCTAACAAAATGTACATGTGATGAAAAATATACATTTAATATAAAATAATAAGATAAAGAAATTTACATTCTCAACTTTGTTGATACTAAAATTTTTGAAATAAAGCATAATCCAAACTGAAAGTTTTTGAACTGTGAGCGTTTATTTAGCTGCGTCGGTTACAACTGAGATACTTCAAAAGAACACTATCAAAAAGTTAATATCTATTTTAAAAATATTCAAAATTTTATTATCGTTTGCTAATAGAGGTCCTAGCGAAGATAGTTCTCTGTAATATAATATATAGTATAAAAAAAATAAAATGTACTTTTTCTTTATTAAACTGACTTATGTTTCTGTTTCTAAACAATTAAACACACTTAAACGCAGCTCTGTAAAAAATAGCTCTGTAAGAAAAGAAATGAAGCAAAAAATGGGGTTTGTTTACTAAATATTAAGCATAGTTACTATAAATTAATAGCTAATTATAGATACAATATATTATGTTTAATCCGACTGTTGTTGCGTGTAAGTAGTTTATATTTTGATAAGTATTTTAATTTGTATATTACTTTACTTTTATTATAATTTGTACTTAATCATTACAGTAATTATATAGTTTTGTAACAGTCGGACTTAACATCATATATTGTATCTACAATTAACTATCAAACTAAATTAATTACACTTATCTTTATAATCATACACTACTTTTGCTTCTATTCTTTTCTTACAGTAACATTTTTTTACAGAGCCCCGTTGAAGTTTGTTAACTTGTTAACACGCTGAAATATATGTTAGTTTAATAAAGAAAGAGTCCTGTGAAAACTTGGTATATAGATATAAGAGAATTTTATTCCTTTCTTAGATAAATACTTGAATTAATTTACAACTACTTGTTTACAAAAATTAAAAAATATTTTTTACAGTAAATATAATACATTTATCTATTGCATTTTTTATCAAAAACACTGCTTTTCTAGACTTTTACGTATTTTTCTTAACAACAAATTGTTATTAAAGTAGCATTGTAATTTTCTTTTAGTTTTCTTTGTTACAAATACTAACTGTAAAAGAAGTAAAAACTTCTTTGGATTTTCTAATGCATTTTAAACATAAAGATAGTAAGTAGTTTATAAAGTTATACTTGTTTTTGTGATTTTAGTTGCTGAAAAACAAGGAAGTTTGAAAGACAGTGCAAAAGTTCAGTCCGGCGAAGACATAATGGCAAAATATGAATTAAAAATTTCCTCCAAAAATAATGATGGAGCTTTAAACAATTCACAACTTATGTTAGTACTAAACATGTGTAATTATGTTAATTGTTTTTTAAATAACTACTTTAATTAATTTTATCTGAACTCAATTTATCTGAATTCGGCTTTTAGTGTTTTATAGTATTAAAACCTATATGGTTTAATAATATTCCTAGTAATGTGTAAATAAATTGTTCTGGTTTTATAAACGTACAAATATATGTTTTTTCAGTTATGTTTTTTATTTTGACTATTGTCATAAAGCTACATACAATTTAAATAAAAAATAAATGATTTTGAATTTGCTGACAAATGTTTTGGGCTTTTTATGAGATAAAGCTTAGTTTTGTTTTGATAGTTGGTGCAAGTAGCACAGAAACATTTGTCAGCAAATTCGAAAGTAGTTGTTTTTTTATTTAAAAAACGTATTAACAATTTTTCTTAAGCATAAAAGTTGCTCAGAGAACTGTGACAATTGTCAATTGAAAAACAATTTTTGATAAAACACTTCAATTCTTTCTTACAACTGTATCTTTATCCTGTTAAACAGGACAGTTCAACAGTCAGGTTATTAAATAGATCAGGGGTCGGCAACACGTGGCCTGCGGGCTAACTGTGGCCCTCGAAGAGTAAATCTGCGGCCCGCAAACATGTTTTTATTTTTAATGGGATGCGGCCCACGAAAGGTAATTCAATAGCCTAGAGAATGTTGATCTGGCACACTAAAGTTTATTTTTTACGTTCATTTTTTGGTCAAAGTTTTGTTTTTTGACTTATTTCATTTTATGTCTATAATAAAAGGTATTATACTTTAACCAAATAGGATATTTTAACATTGGTTTATGTTTATGTCTTAACTACGTGGTCTCCAGTAACTTACTAACTGCTATACTTACGAGTAGAAGTTACAAAACGATTTCCCAAGTTATGAATAAAACACACTTTGAGTAAATGCAATTTATTTTATTTATAATAATAATTCTTAGTTCTGAAGAAAGAAACTATTAAATCACGATACGAATAAAATCTATAAAAAGTATTAACAATCGTAAAGTTATATAAAACACTAACATCAACTCCGCGATGTAGACTTTTTCTTGATTCTCGAAAGTTGTAAATAAAACGTTGAACTTTATCGTAACTTGATCGTAACGCGGAATAACTAACGCATATTTGAAAGACAAACGCAAATATATACGCATAGAAATGATATTAACTCCTTTAAATAAAAAAATTGTTTGTTTTTAATACTGGAAGAACGTCACGAAAACTGCGTAAAACAGTTTACAACATCCGCTTATATAAATGAGGTTATTTCAACTGTTTAATTAGTATCGCAGAGTATGTTAATTTAGTTTTTATGTATTTAATCCATTTTGAACAAAATAAAACAAATATGTTAGTTCAAATGTAGAAATCAAAATAAAAAAATTCAAATTTAAGAAAATAAAATACAAGTAAAACAAACTTGTTATTGAGCTTACAAAGTACTGACCGATAATTAAGTTACAGTGACATACATAAAATCACAACGACTTTAGTTACATATATATTATATTAAATAATTATTAAAAATAAATGATTGATAAAGTAGTAGTCGGGTGTTTAAATTAAATATCTCATAAATATATTTTAAATATTTGATAAGTAAACTGTGTTATATATGAAAGTTAAAATGTAAAAAAAACAACGAGGTGGTCATATGCTAAGTATAAACCTGCAGTAAAAAACCTACTAGCTCTCTTGGGCGTAGTAGGTAAAAAAGCACGGTTTATCTGTGATTTAAATACAGGCTTCCAATTAAACTTGGAACTTAACACATAAAGGTGTGAAGAATTATAATTCGAGGGTAAAATGAATATATGAAATGTCGGAGTTAAAAAGTGACTTGTGCGAAATAGATATATAAATAATAATTGATTAAATTTATATATTACTTAGGATATTTATAATATAAAAAAACAACTAGTTTTCAAATTGTTTACTTAGTTTCGATGCTTTATGCATCTCCTCAGAACGATAATAAAGAACAAAGTAAGATTTTTAAAGAATAAAACAAAAAAACACATTGTGACGTTTCAACTAAAATTGAATAATTTTAGTTAGCCTATTTTAAAAACAACTTATGTACAAGTTAACTTATCTTTGCATTGTTTGTTCTTGTTTTTAGATTTATTTTGTTGTTATTTTTTTGTTATTATTTAGTGGTTATTGTTCTTTTGAAATACATATTTTGATTATGTAGGCAGGGTTACTTAGGATATATAATTATATAATAATTAGTAATTAATTATAATTAATAACAGACAGTTTATTTTATTCGACTTACGACAGTTACAATTTTTACTTACATTGTTCTTGAATTTAAAACCACATTTAATTACTTCATTGTTATAAGTATTACTGATATTGATATTATTCTGGTTACTACCGTTATTATTATTATTATTATTATTATTATTATTATTATTATTATTATTATTATTATTATTATTATTATTATCATTATTATTATTATTATTATTATTATTATTATTGTTATTATATTATTATTATTATTATTATTGTTATTATCATTATCATTATTATTATTATTATTATTATTATTATTATTATTATCATTATTGTTATTATTATTATTAAGTACAATTGAGTTTATATTTTTAGTTAGGTTTTTACCGATACTTCTAGTTAAAGGTCTATTATAACTGTTTTTATTAATTAGATTAATGTTATCATTATTGTTTCCCAGCAACTATGTTTTAAAAGATAAAAATATTTTTTTTTAGATTTTTTTGAATACTTTGTTATAGTTTTTTTTTTCTTTTAATTATATCTCTAAGCACAAAAAAATTATTATTTATCACAATTTTGAAACAATCAATTATGATTTTTTTTTAAACTTGTAACATGTAATAAAATAAAAACCAAAAACAGGCAATCAACAAGCAAGCAGTGTTCATGGAAACAGAAATCAACACAGTTGCCACAATCTTCGATTAGCGATGAACAACTAATTACCGATGCCATAAAAAAATTACGTAATGTCATGTCATCTGCTCAGTTTAGACATGTTGAGAGGTTTACATTTGCTAGCAAGACAAACGCAAAAATATCTCAGAATTACTCCAAAAAGTATGTTGTTTTTTTTTTGAAGATTTTTTGTTTTTAAATACACTAAGGCCATTAAAAGATCCACATTTTTTAAGTGATAATTTATGTATAGTATGAAATACTTATTAAAGAAAAAATATATATAACCACGGTTGCCACGAAACCTGGAATCCTGGAAAAATCTGGAGTTTGACAGTTTAGGCTAAGAAACCTGGAGTTATGAAAATTAAAAAAAATATCCTGGAAAAACCTAGAATTTTAAACATTTTGTAGTAAAATTTTTAAAATTTTGTAGTAAAATGTTGATTTGACACTGCAAATCTATCATATAGATAGAAAATTATTGTCATCGTCAAAAAATTTTTTTATTAAAAAAAACATTTAAATTAGATTTTCATTATCTTTTCAATGTTTTTATACTATTTAAAAAAGTTTTTTACCTTAAACTTAGTTTTAAACTAAAAACTTTAAAATCCTGGAGAAAATTTGCTTAAAACCAGTGGCAACCCTGAGTAACTTGGTTAAAAAATTCCCGATACAAAAGTATAAGAGAAGTTTTTTTTTCAATTTCTCGAAACTAAAATTAAATTAAAAGTATATTTAATCTTTCAATGCTTAATCAGTTAACCTTAAACTTTGAGGATATTTTCAAAGCATGAGAGCTGTATAACTTTTTCATTTTATTAAACTCCTAACACTGATTACTTAATAAAGGTTTGTTTGTTTTAGCTGAAAAATGTGATTCCTTAGTAACATTCTAAATCAAATGCATTCGAAATGGCTACAGTGCGTAACATTATGATAACAAATCGTATTATAAAATTTCGAAAAAATTATAATATTGTTAGAAAAAGTAAAAAAAGATATTTTTAATCGAAAAAAGTTTTTAAAAATTAAGCAGTAATTTTTGTTATTAACAAGTTAAGTTAACATTAGACTTGAGAAAGAACCACAGCTTAAAATCTATAGAAGATAATTTTTTAATTAAATAGTGTTTTTTGCCTTTCAAAATTAGTCATTCTGTAAGGAACCTGTCGAAATACTTTTGTACCCTTATATCTTAGAACTAATTTATTTTTTAATACTTTTAAAAGCAACTGCTATATAAATTAAAACATCTTTAAAGTTATTTTACTTATAAATAAGTCTCTACTTCCTATGGCCTTAAATACGTTTAAATTTTTGCCTGATAGTTTTAAATTTGTACTACCTTTACTAGTATTACAATCAGCAATGCAAATAGAAAATCTTTTTTGTAAAGCATAATAAGTTTTTTTAATTTTGGTCAAGATATTATTTAACATCCCGACGACTTAGTATTCAATACTTCTTTTAATCTAAACTTTTAGAGTTCGTGTCGAAATATTGAAATTTGTTCAAAACCAACTATCACAAGCAAGGCTTGTCCAAGATCAGTTTAGAATTTCCCAATTAACAGAAGCTGAAAGATGTATTAATAACCTCACTGAAGACATGTGTAAGAAAATTTTTCAGGTTTGCATTTTATTAACTTTAAACTGATTGTAGGAAGATTTTTACAAATATTTCTTTGAAAAATGTCATACATAACTATTTCGAAATACCTAGTCATGTTTTAAAATTTTTAAACAAAATTTATTTTGTTGGTTCGGTGCACCATTTATTGATAGGATGAATCTTAGTTGAGAATTTCTTATAAGCTTATAGAAACTCATATAACTATTATTTTTACGAAGTTACTAGTTATATATTAAACATACTACCTGTTTTAATCTAAGTAATTAAGTAACAGGTTTCACAGACAGCTTACAATATAAACCTGAGTTTTCCAAATTCATCGACAAAATCGCTCAGTTTTCGTGTTAAATATAAAAATCACCACTTCTTTCTGATCGAGTGTTTTGTAACTGTTTATTTAGAATGTAACAATATCTTTACTAGCGATAGTCATCAGAGCTATATCCTAAACTTTTACGTTCCGTGAGACAATATCAAAAATTGTTAACTAACAGTTTTGGTTATATAAATTCGATCTAGGCTTTTGCTCTTATAACTTTAGCCGTTGTTGACTTTTTGATCTTATCACAAATGACCGTGTGATCTGTATTGCTAGTGGACAATGTCTTTGTACAGTTTATAAGTTTAATTTATAAATGAAATCACTAAATAATTTAGTTTTTATTTACTTTAGCATATTTTCTTTTCATACTTACCTCGAAAAACTATAATTGGCTATGTGAATCTTTATTTTGTATAAAATGCAAAAAAAAAGTTGCTCAGCAACTTTAAATTGACTCCTGTTTTACCCTTTTATTTTATATTACTTGCTTAACTGTTAAAGTCGTCCACTTTGGGAAACTCTGATTTAAACTAAATTAAGGCCATAGGGGGGGGGGGGGTCCACTTTGTTTTTTACAACTTGATCTTATTTTGTAGAATTTAATCTGAGCTATCAGACACTTTTAACCGCTTAAAAAAACTCAAAGTAACTTTTGAGATATAAGCGATCAAAGAAAGGGCGATCAGTAGGTTCCTTATGGAAGGCAAAAACTAAAAATGCGAAAAAAGACTATTTCACTAAACATCTATCTCCTCCTTCATTTTTTGAGTAATCTTTCTCAAATTTTTACAGAATGTGTATTATTAAACTTTAAAGAGATCTATTGTAGGAATTTTTTTAATTTTGAGTAAAAAAAAAAATTATTGTCAAAAAACTACCTTTTTTTTAGTTTTTTGTGGATAAAATATTTATTTTTCAAAATTTCAAAAATTCCAACATTCAGATTCTTCAAAATATTAAAAGGAACATTTCCCGAAAATTTGAAGTCTCTAGGTCAAAAAATGAAGGAGGAGATAGGTTTTTAGTGAATTTTTAAATTTCCGAGAAAATTGACCCCGAAAAATTTGCGGTTCATACGTGAAACTTTTTACAAAAAAAAAAATATCTCAAAAGTTAAATTATATTTTTGAATTCTATAAAAACAGGCTTGTAGTTTGTATTTAAAACTTTCATATAAAATCCAAAGTTATTTTTTGTAAAAATAAAAGTCGGACCCCCCCCCTATGGCCTTAATATCAAAATATGTTAAATGAAAAATTCATTTTTACACCATATCACAACTGCTTCGCTAACTAATTAGATAAACAAAACTATGTACGTTACGTTGTGAAAATTTAATGAATAGAATATAATTAACCATTATATAATACGATATATAATTTATATTGAAATAATGTAATTAATCATGATGTACTCTTTTGAGTGAAATTAAGTTAAATTATAAATTTATTAATGTTGTTCTCTGAGCTCAAGTTTCAAACTTAATATGGTTTTGATGAAAGAGTTCTTTTTACTAGAACTAATGCCTGAATAGTCTAGTGACAATGATTATAAGTCCTTACTAAAAATTAAAATTGCATTTTTTTCGTCTGAAATATGTCCAACTAGTGTTAAAGGTCTTTTTGCTCTTAGTTGCAGATGGTGGTATTAAAGTTTCGTAAAAGTTTACGATTTAAACGTATGGGCCGCAATTTTTTCATTGTAAATTTTATCGGAAAATGAAAAATTCACTGAAAATATATTTCCTCCTTATTTTTTTGACCTAGAGGCCTCAAAATTTAATGAAACATTCTTATATAATTTAATTAGACTTTTAATGTTTAAATATAAAAGTATTTTAAAACAAAAAATATAGATTTAAAAAAACATAAGGGGTTTATAAAAAGATTAAAAATTAAATAAATTTCTACATTTAAAATATTTTAATTTTGGTAATTGACCTACTTGATCCATATGTAAAACTTTTGTTTAAAAGGTCATTAAGTATGCTAAAATAAATTTCAATCTGTCCTCTCCTTGAAATTTGGCTAATTTTGTTGCAAATGAAAATATTTAGTTTAAATGAATAGAAACGTATCTAACCTGAATTTTATCTGATTTTTATAAATTCATTATCTCTATTTAGGCGAAGTTTTTATAGGAGTTGTATTTTTTCTTCTCGACATAATATTTTAAATTAATCCCGACGCATCTTCTCTCGATCAAAACCCAATTAAATAGTTATGTTTCCTAATTTCTTGGGAAATGGCTTGTATACTTTAAGGTCTGTCTGAATTGCATGTTTGATGAGTCATGTTATTTTTTACTTTAATTTTTGATAACTTTGGGTCCTGTAGGTTAGGGATAAGGGTTTAAAAAAACTTTAAAAAAATTTCTGACTGACCTTTGAGTATACTTTCTCTCAAAACACCTTCATCATACATAAAACGATGAGATAGTTAAAAGCATTGTTGTCCCTCAATTTTGTAGATGCTTACAATATTGACAATAAAACTGAGCTTCTAATGAAAGTCTTCGAAATCTGTATTTTTTGGATTTTTATAACTGTGCTTGTTACAACTGTACCGCATAAGTTCCTTAATTTTATGAATTTTAAAAGATACTTAAATTATCTAAAAATAGTAGAAATAATAAACAAGTTTTTAAAATTTTCTAAACATTTAGTCTCTAAAAATAAGTAAAACTGTTTTATTACAAGGAGTTGCATTTTTTGAAATGCTTATAAAAGAACATTTTACTTGCAGTTTCTCACAGTAGAAAAGGTGGCAAATTGAGTGTCTTGTTATGCGTCTTGAATTTGGTTTATATAAACACAATGTTAGATTTAAATATAATACGTTTCGTTATATTTTGTAGTTATTGTTTAGCACTTTGTTGTTACATTTAATGATCTTCATTTGTTTTATTTTGGATAAATTAACTTACCATACTAGCTTTTTGTTAAAAAAAAATGATGATTGCTTTTATCAAGGATGCAATTGAAAATATTTTCTCTCACTACCTATATCTATCCTTAATCATCTAACCCATAAGTACTAGTATAGGTTACAAAACTGAACATTTTCGGAACTGCGTCATAAGTTTTAAAACTAAATCTTTTACATATTGAGGGTTTCTATAACTGTGCTTTCAAAAGAACCATGTCTGTTTTGTTTAGAAAACAAAGAATGTTATTTTTTTCTTAAACACAGACTTATATATTTAAAAAAATTCTTTACTTAATTTGATCCATTGTTAGCAAAACACTTTCGTGTTTTTATTACTTAAGTGACATTATTTCTAGTATTTTAAAATTCCTTTTCTAATTTCAGAAGTTGTTTCGGGAGCACAGCGAAAGGTCAGTGTATATAGAATATTTGGTTCGTTGCAGGCAACATCTACTCAGTACCTGCTCATACTTTCGAAATTTTCAACTTTGTATTGATAATGACAAAGTAGTTTGCAGGTGATAACATTGTTAATAACTTATTAAAATAATTTTAATTTAACAAATATTTTAAATTTGAAAGAAAAGTTCATCAAATAGTTTAAGATATTAGTTTAAACTGTTTAAAGTACTCTGCTCTTTTAATGATTGTTTTTATATGATAACTTTTGTTTCTTTTGTATAGTGATTGTGTCTGCTTTAAATACTATAAAACTAATTTTGATTTCTTATTCAATTAAATTTACAAGGAATACACTTTTTTAATGAAAAGCTCTTAATATATTATAATAAATATAACTTTTTTTTTATCAAATATCCTTTTTTTACCATTTTCATTTTAAAAATTTATATAAAACCTTTCGGGCTTAATTTGTTATGAGCACGGATAAATGTCACGGAATATCCTCTTATTTTTAAATGCTTCTTTTAAACACCCTTGAATTTTTTACTGCTTAAAACAAGTATTGTATATATTACACTTTTGCTTAACTTTATATAATTGTAGTTTATGAAACTAAGTACCAAAAAAAGGCCTTGCTTGAATTTTAAAACTTTGTCATATTTTTATCTCGGCTACCAGATACTTTTAACACCTTCACAAAACTTAGAATATCTTTAAATAATAGAAATTAAAAATGACAAACACATTAGTTTCTATAAATTTTATGTAGTTATTCTGTTAAGTAAAAATTAAAATAAAACTAAAAAATATTAATGATCTTTCTTCTTTTACAGTCCGTAACCTGTAGTCAAAGAATAAAATTGTTTTATAAAAAAACTTGATAGAAATTAAGGAATTTATATTGGTACAACATGTTGTAAATGAATTTAAGAAATGCAAAGTAGAACTACAACAATTTAAAAGTAAATCTAAACTGTTAAAACAACTTTCTTTTCTTTAAGTTTACATTAAACTAATTGCAAATAAAAATTCTACTTTTAAAATTATGGAATAAAATCAGAAATTATCGAAGAAATTCAAAAAATATATAATATAATAAGAATTGATTAAATTGATAAACAACTAATCCAAAAATGATGTATTTAATATCATACAACTACTAAATTGATCATTATAAGAAGTAGTAAAAAAGTAATTAAGTTATATTCGATAATAAACATAGAATTTTATTAGTAAAAAATTAAATTATCCGGATCAGGTTTTTTTGAATCTGATTTACTTGATCACTAATTTATAATTAAAATAATAATTTTTATTTTATTTTAATTTGAAGTTTAAATTCGAGATAGAAGTAATCAACGTGTAAGCCACACAAAAATTAAAGTTTTCATTTATGATGTTTTATTTTATCAGAAAATACTTTACACGTCAATGTGTTAAATTGTTCGTAAAAGAAAAAGAGTCAAGAGTTCAAGCTTTCGCCAGGCAGTTCATGCGTTTAATAGCGCTGGATGATAAGAGCAAAAGAATTCAGGAGTTCATAAGTGAATTGCATGGCCAACTTATTAGGTAATTTTCAAAATTTAGTTATTAAAATAGTTTATTTATACTATGAAAAATACAATATACGGATAATTGAAATCAAATTTTATATATAGTATATGTACGTACTTAAATCTAGATCAAAACAACGTAAAGTTGCTAAACTTACATGAACCCAGTTTACAAATGTAACACTATAAACTTGTAATTCGAATTGAAAAATAAATAATTTTGTAAACTGAATAATGTATTGAAATAAATTTTTCTTATATGTTTATGAGATTATAAACAACTCAATATTGTAAAAAGATGGGAGCCACGGTATATTTGTTGCGAAAACAGCGAAGAGGTGACAGTTGCAAGATGTGAAATCGAGAAAATCATGTTTTCTACTGTATACAAAGTCGCCATGTTTCCAAACCAAGATGCTGACAGATCTAGAGACGAGTAATATTTTTTTTATGTTATATAAAGTATTATAATTTTTAATCTCTGGTTTTATTGTATTAAGGCCATAGGGGGGCCGTCATTTTTTTTACCAAAATTAACTTTGGCTTTTATATGTAAGCTTTGAATCCAAAATACAAGCCTGTTTTTATAGAATTCAAAAATATCATTTAACTTTTGAAATATTTTATTTTTTGTAAAAAGTTTCCGATACAATAGTATAGACCGCAAATTTTTTGGGGTCAATTTTCTCGGAAGTTTAAAAATTCACTAAAAATCTATCTTCTCCTTCATTTTTCAAGCAATCTTCTTCAAATTTTTAGGAAATGTTCCTTATATAAAAAAAAACGTTACTTTAGAATGTAAATAATGTAAAAAATAAAAAAAATATCACAAAAATTAAAAAAAAAGTGTTTTTTTTTTTCAAAAAAATAATATTTTTACAATTTTTTTTAAAATTTCAAAGTAACCTTTTTTGTTATTTTATAAAGATTATACTATGAAAGTTTGAAGAAGATTGCTTAAAAAATGTAGGAGAAGATAGATTTTAAATAAAATAGTCTTTTTTCGCTGTTTTAGTTTTCCCTTTCCATAGGGAACCTACTATGCGGCCCGACTTTGACTAGTCATATCTCAAAAAATAATTTGAACTTTTTATAACGATAAAAAGCATCTTCAAGCTTAGAAAAAACTCTTTAAAATAAGATCAATTTGTAAAAAACATGATTTACCCCCCCCCCCTATGGCCTTAAAAATTAAACATAAATAAAATAAGTTTACAATAAAAGAGTTATAACCCTATAAAGATATTTGATTATTTAAGTTATTTTAATAGCTATAATGTGTATCCACACTATTAACAATTATTAAATCTAAAACTGATAAATACTAAAAGATACTCTAGGCTATTTTATATAAGCTAGGCACAACAAATGAGTGATTAATATTCTCTTACAAACAACAGATACACACACTAATAATATAAGAAACTTTATAATTTTATTCAAATGGAAACACAGCCTTGACACATAAATAAAGTCTAAAAGAACGATATTTAAAAAAATATTAAATTATTAATAAAAAAAGCGTGCACTATTTAAAATAGTCATAATTAAGGTTATTAACAAAAGTTAGTAAGCCTTAAAGATCAGGAAAATAATTTTGATCTAAAATTTTGGACA
Source organism: Thalia democratica (assembly GCF_965202585.1). Classification (NCBI taxonomy): domain Eukaryota; kingdom Metazoa; phylum Chordata; class Thaliacea; order Salpida; family Salpidae; genus Thalia; species Thalia democratica. The sequence goes on along the minus strand of NC_139169.1, from coordinate 50,323,176 downwards.
TTTTTTATAAATTGCAAATAAAAAAGCTAATCGAGCTAAGTTAATGCTCGTTAATTTTATATAAATTAAATACTCAAAACGCAATAACCCAAGTAAAAAAACTAAAACATCTGATCGCGGAAAACAAAGTCTTTCCAAGTTAACTGGATCCGGCCGAATCCAGTTATTTTTTTTAAAATTAGGGTCCGGATCCAAACTTCATTTTGAAATTAGGATCTGGCCGGGTCCAAATCCAATTTGGCCGAATCCGAATCTTAGGAACCGGTAGATCACTAATTTAACTAACTAGTTCAAAGTTTAATCAAAAAATATTTATAATTAATAAACATTTTTGAAATGAAAACAGTACAAAGTTTAATTTCTGGGACTCACGTAATAACGCTAGAACTCTGCTGGAAAGTTTTGATTTGAATCTCCCTTTAACTTTGTCTTGTGGTTTATGTTACTAATGATTGCACACATTCGTCTTCTTTGTATAGTAAAAAAATTAAAATGACACATTATTTCGTCAGGAACCTTTTTGGTTGAATGACTCCACATTACTCAATATTCAAAGCAATGAAAATTGCAGTTTCATTACACAATTACGCTTTGTAGCGCTTTTTTTGGAGCTTATTAATTATTTTTTGTAAACTAAAACTGTTTTTAATTAATTATATCGCAGTTTTTGTTAGTTATTAATTTGTTTACTTATACTTATAGTTCATACTAAGAAAATACACACATTTGTAATCATGAATGGATTTCAGAAAATTTTGAATATTATAAGGATTGATTGAATATAAACATATAGCAATAGACAACATTTGAAATAATTTAACTTGTACAGATTATACAGTGCCCATATAGATAGGCTGTCTTCAACTATTGTACCAAATCACCCAAAACTTCAAATTCCATCTAAGTATTTGGTCGAGTGTCCGTGGACTTCTGCTCAGCAACAGGCGAAATCTATGTCTACTTTTAGAAGTCCGCGTGGTAAACTACAAGCAGCTGTGAGGTTTGAATTTACTTTTCTGAATGTATTTGTTTTAATTTGCTTTAATTTATATTTAATGATATTACTAGAAATTTTATTAACTAAAGGTGTCATTTGAAAACCTATCTTTTAAACAGGGTTGCCACTTTACCTAGAAAAACCTGGAATTCGACAATTTAGGCATAAGTAACCTGAAAAAACCTGGAATTTGAGAAATTAAAAAAAAAACTGGAAAAACCTGGAATTTTGATTAAAAAACCTGGAAAAACCTGGAATTTTTAATAATTTTAACACTTTTATTAGTAAAATTTCGATTTGACACAAAAATTTTATCATATAAATAAGATTTTTTTTGTCATCATCAAAAAAATTTTTTTTTTAACACATTTAAAGTAACTTTACAATATCTTTTCAATGTTTTATACTATTTAACACAGTTTCTTATATAGAATGAAACTAAAAATAGACCCAAAAATGTGTACTTTTAAAAACCTGGAAGAAATTTAGAAAACCTCGAAAAATTTTTGAAAAAACGAGTGGCAACTCTGTTTAAAAAAGTCGGTTCAGTTCATAAAATTGATATGTTTGTCGTCAGGTGCTGCAACACAATTATGATGTTGTTAAAAATGGCAGATGAAAAAGACACCCCAGGTGCTGATGCTCTTATGCCTGTTCTTACTTACGTGTTGATCAAAGTAAGTTGAAAATCAATAAAAAGACTTTAACGGCCTTTTAATCCTGTTCTTATACATTTTTATCGTTTGATAACACAATGTGATACTCTTCTATTGCATTATGGTGTTTTAATACTAAAGTATAACGTTCTGTAACAAGTTTTGGTTCTGTGATAACATAATTTGTTAAGCTCAGAATAAATTGTTCAAATAAGTTTACTCGTATCTGAAGTCTTTTCAGCTATTTACGCACGTATAAAGTGCTTTATAAACATTCTAAAGAGGCTATTCTCCTAACATTCTGAAAAAGCTATCCTAAAGAGTCCTGGAAATCACGTTAAACTGTTCTGGTGAACGACTCGATAACGGAAAGTTTTTTTTTCGTACACCAGGTTCTTGGACCAAACTTTTAGAGTGTTTATTTTTTGTCGTTCAACAACATTGGCTAATAAAGGCTTAGTTTTTTTTTTTTTGGAATTTATATTTTATACAAAGAGTTAAATATATCATTAGTAGCTAAACTAGTTATTAAAACTTAATATATAGCAGGCCAGGGGTGGGTAAAGTAGGGCCTGTAATAAACAATAATCTAACATGATTCGTTATCAACTAATAAGGCGATAAGGAGCTGTAAAAGCTTTTATACTCAACAATTTTCAAATCAATAAAGTAATAAGTTTGGTATAAAAACTAGAAAGAGCTGAAAATAGTAAAGTAAATTCAGTAATCTACCGAATCTGGATCTTGGATCAGGTAGATCACTGATATTTATCAGTATTTTTTACACATTTCAGTCGCTTTTAAAACTTTATACTAAAATAAGTTAGCAGCTTTATTTTCAAATAGTATTTTTAAAAGTTTGTTGCAAACAATAAGTTTGCTCTTGTATTAAAGTATCCTTTTTTTTAGGTATTCCCTATTTTTTTAGATAAAACAGCAATTTTTAAAACTGAATACTTTTTTTTTTAAGTTTGATAACGTTTTAGATTTTATTCCTTAAAAAGGATGTATTCATAAAAATACTTAATTAAGTGGTATATTTTTTGCACTATGACAAACTATAGTTTAGCAAAAAAAAGTTATGGTTAATATTGGGCTATGACGTTTTACTTACTCTGGCAAACTATATAGTAAGTGTTTATTTAAAAGATATGAACTGGTGCAACGTCATATAATGAAAACAAAAAAAAATTACGATTGGATAAATTTAATACTTTTGGTTAGCAAAATATTTGAAATGAGTAGGTGTCAAATATGCACGAAGGGTCACTTTTGCACGAAGACACTTTAGCACAGACTGAAGTTTATTTTATTTTGATTAATTTTTATCCATTTAATTAATATCTTTTATTTTTACTATCACATATACCCCTTACCCTTGGTCGGTATTTTTAGTTTTTTATTATTACTTTGAGGTTTTTTTTTGTTTTTTATTACTAATATTTTTTACTATCACTGTAACCCCTAACCCCTTAGTCAGAAGTTTTTATTTTATTTTTACTTTTGTGCAAATATGACCTTTTGTACAGAAGTGTCTTCGTGCAACCCTCTGGCATATTTGACCCTTAGTGCAAAAGTGTTTTCGTGCATATTTGACCCATCCCCATTAAAATCGTAAGAAATATCTTTTCTGTAGATTTAGCGTTCGTTTGTTTTTATATTATAAGGTTATATTATGACTAAGTCAATTTTACAGGCTAATCCATCACACTTATTGTCAACAGTTCAATTTGTGATAGCATACATTGGTGATGATCTACATGGTGAAGATTCATACTGGTGGACGCAATTTTGTAGTGCTACTGAGTTCATAAAAACATTTAATTAATTTATATAATTACATATCTTAATCATTAGCTTTGTTTCCTAAAAGACCCTAGCTAGCTTTAATAACAGTTTTTTTTACCACCGTTTTAAGTCATACAACGCATATTTTTAAAATGAACTTTTTTTCAAAACATAACTACTAAGACAAAAGTAAAACTATATTATAGGAAGTTAACTTAACTTAATACAAAATAAATATTTTTAAAATAAAATTAACAAACATTGTTGTAAGGGGTATTAACAAAATCTATTTCAATGTAAATTTATTAAACTAAATACCCATTATAACATAATTAAACGGGTAAACTAAGTTACAGTTAAAAAACTTGAACTATTCGAAAAATTGTGATAAACATATGAAATTTTTTTTTTGATGGTCAGTTGCGAGAACTACTTAACAACGATAACCGATTTATATTAACAAAAAAATGTCCCGAAAGCCGATATTTTGCTTTACCTTCCGCATACGGTTAGTAACTACCATGTTATATTTTTTATCTTACCATTTACAAACTAAACTATATATTTTACAATAGTTTTAGACTAAAATAATTATTCTATCAAAATAATCAGTACTAACTCTTATCGGATTAACTTCGTAAAACTAGAATAGGGAAAATTTCTACTGATCGTAATTTATTAAAATAAAAAAGTACTTGGTTTTTTAGTAAGTAGAAATGTTACTAAAATCATACTTCTTTTATTAATTAATTGATTAAGTTAAGGAATGAAGTGATTTTATTTTAATTTACAAAACAGTTTATTTGTTTCTATTATACCTTTTTATTTGTTTTAAGTTTAGATATAGTTTAAATTAATTTTAACATTGCTACAACATTAACCACAATAATTACTAAAGGCACTTTAACCTCCATACGTTTAAACTTCACCAGCAAAAAATATGAAAAAACGTTGTGAATCTTTAAAATTTAATAAGAAATCCTTATAATATTATTTTAGCAACGTGTGGCCATTTTGTTTTATATTTCATCTAGCTCGCTCTTTTAGTAGTTGTAATATTTTAAATATAGTTAAATTAACAAGTTACAAAAAACAACTATGATTTTTTTTTTCAGTTTTTTATTAGAATCACATGACATCATATTATCTTTTAGTGTATTCTAAAGCGTTGCTTAAATTTTCTATCTATGTTATAAAGATTTACGCTTATTTCTATAAAACTTACTAAATTTTTTTTGTGAAGTTAAACTTATTTTATTGTTTAAATAAATGAAAAATTTGAATTTATAATGTTTCTAGCCTTTGAAAAAGTACTATTTGCTTGGAGATTAAGAGGTGTTTAGTTTTTTTTTTAATTTTGAACTCATAGTTTAAGTTTTGTCTACATTTGTGCAATCTTACTTTTGGTGTTTTTTCAGTAAGTTCAAATTTGTAAAAAATAAAATTGATTATTGTTTCCTTAGTCAAGTTTTTAATAGATATTAGAATAAAGCACCAAAGACAAGGATACAAGAGTTTAGTAGTCTGCTTATTTTGAGGGTAGCTGTCAAATTTGCACGAGCGTACAAAATTGCACGAGGGGACAAAATTTCACGAAGACACTTTTGCACGAGCAGACAATTTTGCAAGAAGATATTTTTGCACGGGCTACTTTTTTAATTTTTTTATTGCATTATTGATTTTATTCTTCATTATTGATTCAATTATTTATTTTTTGATTTAGTTTTATTTTTTACTATCACTGTTACCCCTTACCCTCGGGTGGTAAGTTATAGTTTTAATTTTTTTTAATTTTTGTTTACTATCTCAGTTACCCCTTACCCTCGGTCGGTAGCTTTTATTATTATTGTTATTTTTTGTAATAATTTTAGGTTTTTTTTTTAAATTATCACTGTTACCCCTAGCTCTCGGTCAGTAATTTTTTTTTATCAAGGTATTTTTTTAGTTTTTTTTTAAATTTATTTTCTGTGTTTTTTTACTCTCGTGTAAAAATGTAATTCGTGCAAAATTGACTCTTGGTGCAAAATCGTCTTCTTACAATTTTGTCCTCTCGTTTATTTTTGTATTCGTGTAATTTGACCCGTTTCCAATTTTTGTACGTGTCTACACTACTTCTGAGACTACGTGCTTTCCTAAAAGCCATATGCGACTTTTTTCACTGTTGCCAAAAAACCTGGAATTAGAGAGATAAAAAAAATGGAAATTTGAACTGTAATTTACAGGGGGGTTTCCCGGAGTGGTGGAATCATTGGTGGCCATGCTAAACCGTGGGGATGGGTTTCTAGAGGGTAGCTTTACTACATATAAACTAGAGGGAGGATATAATTACGGTTTATGTTAGGTACACTTTTGAGTCAATTAATAAATAAAATCAAGGCAATGTAAAATAATGAATTTATTAAACTTAAAAATCAATACTAATCTAGAAAATTGGCAAATTAGTCGAATATAAAAACTTAGCAGTGAATAGTCTAAATTAGTACCAGCCCTAATAAAATTGTAGAAATCAACAGTTAAAAATCTTATTTTATTTTGAACCGGAAACTAACTGCTGAGTTCCAATTATACTGTTCAAATCAAAATACAGAATTTGTTGTTTTAACAAATTCAAATCAAACTAGCTGTAGTCGAACTAATCCACTATTCCAAGCCTAAATACAAAATTTATGTTCCCATATTGAATTGTTTACTGAACGATAAAAAAGAAACAACCGTTCAAAGACCTTGTGTGCAAAAAACCTTTCGGTTATCGAGTCGTACACCACGGATACAGTTTAATGTCTTGTCCGAGACAAGCAAAAAATTCAAATCAAACTAGCTGTAAGTAAACTGATTTCACTACTCCAAGCCCAAATACACACTTTGTGGACTGACAACACTGAAGTGACTCCAGACCAGTTTTAAAAAATCACTAAAAAACTTTGAAATACCTGAAGTTTTAAACATTTTTTACTTGTAAAATAACTAAATTTTTATTAAATACAGAACAGCTATTATAGATGATAAAGTTTATTGTATCATTTACGAATTATTAAATAAAAAACACATCTAAATAGCTGTACAGTATTTTTTAACTTATGTTTAATTATATACCAAAATCTTGTTTGAAACCTGGTAGAAGTTTACAAAAAAACATTTGACAACCCTGTTTTTTCGCGTGTTCATAGAGCTAGTTTATAACTAATATTTGTTTAAACTGTTTAATGATTTTGGAGAAACAATCTATTTGTAAAGTTTATAATTAGAACTAGAAATAATTCTTATAACGAAGCAAAGGATGTTATCTGATTTAAAAGACACAAAATATGTATAGAATTATATACAAATAAAAAAGCAAGCTTAATTTTTTTTTAAATTAATCAGTAGTTTGAACAAACAGATTACCGATTAAACTTTTATTAACTTTACATGAATAAAAAACACACTAAAGTAGTTTAAAAAAATCCTTTTGAAAGTTATACACCAATACAAATTTATAAATAACAAAAATACAACATTTAAAAACTATACTTAAGATCAAAAAAAAAACACTCAGTTTTAACATCTGTTAATATTTAGCCTAGATTTCAACTATCTAAACTTATTGATGCGTTACAAATAAAAAGTTTAATTGAGATATAATTGATTCTTGTAATCAATTAAAAAACAGTTATAAAGTTTTAAAATATATTAACATTTATAAATGTATAGTTAAGTAAATTAATAATATATGTGTTTGCATAAAAAATCAAAAAATTTTCATATGCAACAGAATATCAATAAAATTAGAAAATCTAATGGATTCAGAATTATACCAAAAATTCAATAGACCCTGACGAAAATAGATGAGTTGCAAAAGCAAAGCTTTTTAGAAAACAACATTAGCAAAATGCAGTTTTTAATGATGATAAACTTTCTTATAAAAATATATTTAATTTTATTACTTTTTTATTTTCTTTCGTTTTTCATGACTTTGGGGTAATTTTATTTATATTTTCATTCATTTAATTATTCATCAATTGTTTACCATTTATATTATCTATTTTTTTTCAAATACAGTTTTATTTAGTTATTTGTTAATATTTATATTATATAAAACATTTTTTAGTAATTTCGCTCTTAAAATTATATTTTAAATGGGAACAGATCAAATATGCACGAAGACACATTTGCACGAAGGGTAATTTTTGCACAGATTTAAATAAATAAAAAAACATAACTTAATAAAATTAAATAAAACAGTTACCGATTGAGGTTAAGGGTTAGGGGTAACAGTGATAGTAAAGATTAAAAAAAATCTCGTAAAATTAATTAAAAGAAAAAATTATCAAAAAAATACCGACCAAGGGTAAGGGTTTACAGTGGTTGTAAAAAACATGAGAAACAGTAACTAATAAAAATTATTAATAAAAAAATAGTTAGAAAACAAACAGCAAATAAACTCATAGTAAAAACAAAATCGAAGAAAAAAATGTTACCGTCCGAGGGTAAGGGGTAAAAGTGATAGTAAAAACAATACAAATTATAAAAATTCAACTCGTGCAAAAGTGTCTTCGTGTAAAAGTAACCCTTTGTTCAAAAGTATTTTTGAGCAAAAGTGACCCTTCGTGGAAAGAGTCTTTGTGCAATAGTTTTCCTTTGTGCATATTTGACACCTACCCGTTTTAAATACATATTTATAATTAATCAGCATTTATAAGCTTAAGCTGTGTTAAAAATTGTCAAGTTTAGGTTTCACAAATTAAACATTTTTCGCCGAATTTCAAATTGAAAGTTTCGTAGAAAAAGCGAATATAAATATCAAGCTTATTTTTCTCGTGAAAACAGGTGTTGACAGACAAGCTAAAAGATAAAAAAGACAATTTTGCTAACTATTTTTAATCAATCTTTCTCGTAGATTATAAATATAACCTTAACTTAAAAAAACATTTATTATGTGAAAATTTTAATATTTTATGATTTTTTACTGTAAAGTACTGAATTACAATATAATGTTTATATAGTTTTTTGAACGACACAAATTACGCTCAAAATATTTGGTCCTACGACCTGGTGCGCGAAAAAACTTTTTGGTTATCGAGTCGCACACCACTGATAACTTTTAACGTCTTGTCTAGGACAAGAAGTTTTTAATCTGTTATTTTCAGTTATTTAAAGTCGTTACAAAGTTTAACTTGCAACTGACTACATCTCAATGTATCAAAATGATTTTTTTACAAAAGCCAAAAATTAGTAAATTTTTCATTTTTATGGATTAAATTTTACTATAACTAAATCCGACCCCTTTAAAGAAAAATCATATTATACTATTTCAATCAAGCTCTTAGATAGGTCCACTGTTTTTCCTTGTAATCATCTTATTAATTATTAAAAACTGCAAAAAGTTAACTTCTAAATCTAAACCTACCGTTTTGGATTGTATAATGTAAAATCAATGGCTCTTAGTAGTATAAATTTGAAAATATTTCGACCTAAGTATTAATAAAACTGTTTAAAACTAAAATAAAAAAAAAAAAATTTAATCTTGATGAAAATAATGATCGTTATGACAAAGCAGAATACTGGTATTCAAAAATTGTTTTAAATAAAAAACAAAGTTATAAAAGCAATTAGCAGCCTGAGTTCGTGCAATCTATATATATATATATATTATTTCTAACAAAAAACTACAACTACCTTAACTAAATTAAAACTAACAAATCATTTAAATAAACTGTTTCTTTGAAAATTAAGGCTATTTTCAAATGAAGATCTGACCATATAAATAATCAAAAATTAAGTCCACATTTCTAAATTACATTACAACTACCTGAACACTACAACTACCTGAACTTAACTAAAAACAAATCAAGATTTAAAACAATCTTATACTTCAAAAATGATGTTGTATTTAAATTAACTCTACCTTTTCAAATAAAATAATAAAGCTACCTGAACTAAATAACAAAGATAAAATATTTACTTTGAAAGTAAACAAGAAAAATAAGTTAGCAGTAAAAAAACAACAACAATATATTTTAAATACTTGGTAAGTTTAAAAAGCAAACTAGATGATAGATAAGTAAAAATACTCAAATAAAACGTTAATTGGTTAGAATGACAAGTTATTAAATAACAAAAAAACAACAACTTTTTTAATTATTTTTCATATACATGTTTTTTAATTTTGTAATTATTAAATGCTGTAAAATATATTATTTTAGTATAAACTGCTTTGTACTGGACAAGATATTAAACAGTATCCATGGTAATGTATGACTCGATAGCCAAAAATTTTTTTTACACCAGGTCGTTGTACCAATCTTTTTGACCGCTATTTTCAATAAACAATAACATACATAAAACAGCTGGGACTTAAAATGAGACTAAACAAATAAAACAAATTACCGAAATAAAATTAACTTAAAATATATTTTTGCTTAGCGGGCCACATTTGCATGTTCGCGGGCCGCAAAATTTTCTTTCGCGGGCCGCATTCCATTCAAAAAAATAACGTGCTCGCGGGCCGTAGTTTGCCGACGCCTGTAAAAGATCTTTAATTTTCGAAGTTACTAAAGATGGCTTTCTGGTAAAAAGTAGAACTAGACAGAGTTATCGATCGTTGGTGAGGAGATATGAAATATATTAATTTATTGTCTAACTTTTATTGCGTTACGCCGTTTCCCTGATAGTACGTAAAAACTAAAGATGGTACGTAAAAATAAATTAGATAAGCTTCTAAATTTAAAGAAATTACAATTATAAATAAAAAAATTTTTTTATTTAAATCTTAAAGTAAAAAAATAATTGTGTATATTGTATATCTCAAACAAAATAACTAATTTAATAAAATTTCTATATACTTTCTCTATGTAATTTTAAATGAAATTGCATATTTTTAACTTATGAAAGAAAATACTGTATACCATGTATAAAAAATATTGAATCTTTTTGTTAGTTTTTCAAACTAATTTTAGTCTAAAACACCTTAATTTAATTTCGTTAAAAACTAAATTAATTTATAAATAAACCTTTTTAATATTTTCACTTGTTATATAAGAACAACTGAACCAAATCTATAATTTATTTTCTAAAAACTTACTCGAATGATTAAAAAATAACCCAAATTAATTTATTTAAAACTCACATACTTTTTTTACGATTATTTGTAAAGTAGATATTGTTTAAAAAAAAATTAGTGTTATATAACAAATTAAAGAAAAACTTATAATTCAAATAAAAAGACTCTCAAGCATAAATGCTTGAAATAATAAATACATTTAGTATCTAAAAGGCTAGATAGGGACAAAGATTTGTTCAGACTTTAGTACTTTTTATCAAAATTGTATGTTAATAGAAATATTTTTCATAATAATAGAATCCTCAACTCATTTAATCGTTAATTATAAAAATCATATTTTAATAATTATTTACAAATAATAATAATTAGTTAATTTTAATCTAGAAAACTTATACTACTAGCACTATATAGACTAAACATAGGTAAATTTTGATAAATACAATCAATCTTACGAAAAACTTAAATACTATGTTTTAGTTCATTACACCAACGGAGTTGCATTTAACAGAACTTAATAAGTTTTTCTGTGATTTAAACCTTATATTTAGTTTTATAATAGAAAATAAAACATTTAACCCAAAAGAGTAACAAAATATGTAACTTTATCAAAATACTAAGTTAAGCAACAAAAACAAACTGAACTCTGTTTTTAGAAAAAAAAAACACTCTTTAAACTATTTTCAAGAAGTTAATGCATATATAAACAAGTATGTATCTACGAAGTAAGTATTTTTGTGTGGAATACATTCAAAACAGACATAGACTTTTTAAAGGGCAGAGATATAAATATTTAGTAATTAGTTAAAAAAAACTGTTTACAAAAAATCAATTAGCTTCAGCCACAGAAAGTGGACACTAAAAACGAATTCTAAAACGAAAGATTTAAAGAGTCCCTGGGATTTTCTAGAATTTAAAAATACCCTGAGTGTGCTACTACTCTACGTTTTGTAAAATTCAAAATAGTTTTTCAGATATCAGAGTCAAAATCGGAGAGCTCAATAGGTTTCTTATAGTAGGACCAAACTAAAAGAGGAAAAACAAAAGACTTTTTAATTAAAAAACTATTATTTTCTCAAATTTTTAACCATTTTCCGAAATTTAATGCCGAGTAAATAATAAACAATCCTACTGAACATTTTTTTATTATTTGTAGTTAAAAAAATAGTTGTTTTGATAGTAAAAAAATCTTTATATATATTTTCAAATTGTACAATAAGATTTTTTAAATTATATGCAAGGAACATTTCCTAAAAGTTTTAGGCTAACTTGGCAACTATTGAAGGAGAAAATAGGTTCTAGTGGAAATTTCAAAAATCGGCAATAAAATTTCGGATACTTTTTACAAAAATTATCAAAAAAATATTAAAGTACAATGAAAATAAGTTAGACAATAAATTAATATAACTCATATCTCCTCACCAACGATCGATAACTCTGTCTAGTTCTACTTTTTACCAGAAAGCCATCTTTAGTAACTTCGAAAATTAAAGATCTTTTACAGGCGTCGGCAAACTGCGGCCCGCGAGCACGTTATTTTTTTGAATGGAATGCGGCCCGCGAAAGAAAATTTTGCGGCCCGCGAACATGCAAATGTGGCCCGCTAAGCAAAAATATTTTTTAAGTTAATTTTATTTCGGTAATTTGTTTTATTTGTTTAATCTCATTTTAAGTCCCTGTATAACATTTTAAAAGAATTTAATGACTTAACTAATTTAGCTTCAAAGTTTGAAAAAGATAGATTAGCATTCTAACACGGTTTTTTTCTAAGTTTCATATTAACTTTATTCTTACAACAGCAAGTTAATATCTGAAAAAGAGTCTAAGAGTGCTTGGATTTAGTAAGTTATTTGTATACTACCTATTTAGTAAATAAATTAAATGCAAATGTTTTTAATTTTTTACAAAAGTAATGAACAGTAATTAACCACGATGTCATATCTTTACAGTTTAGATTTTTTTAAATTTTAGTTTATTCCCAAGTTTATTTTACAATTACCTAATTACTAAATGTTGTATTTGAGAGTGCCCAAATACAGTTAAAATAACATAATAATAATAAATAAAGTTTACTTTGGTTTTGACACATTTAGATTTTTAGAAGTTTTCTTTGCACTTTAAATTAATTTCTATGCACACCAATGTACAAAGATGCTCATATTTTTAAAAACTTTTTGTTTAATAACTAAGTTAGGTAAGTTTAGTATATGCATAATTTTCTAAGATAATTGTTTCTACATTAACATCTAAGTGTGTGCAACCTTATTTAAAACAATATATATATGACATAAATTAAAATAGTTTTTGATAGATATATATTTTTATTTTTTAAACAATGTTTTTTGGCAAATTAAGTTAATGTTTATGCGTCGCGTACTATTATACACAGTTGCTGTGTTTTGGAACTACCTATTTAATACAAACTAGATTTAAGGGTGGTAAACTTATCAAGTTTGTACATTGTTAATCAAAATAGTTTAAATTCAAGCAAATAAAGAACCAAACATTGACATGCACTCAGACTATTACTATTTAAAGAATTCAAATCTCAGGCCATCTTATTGGTTTTATAGTTTTTGGCTTAAATTGTTTTTTGTATACTTAAGTATCAGACTCGTTTTTGTTATTTCAAGCTGGCTTTTTTTGCTTTAAAGAGTGGCAAATTACACTATTGATGTATGTTTTGTCCGATCCACAGTGTTCGTTTTTATTAAAACATATGTCAAATTTTAAATCTTGTAGCTAATATAATTTGAAATATTATATATGTTAAATGTATACATATAGGTGTAAACAATCAGTGTTGCCTAAAAATTTGAAACCCGGAAAAACTCTATATTGGTGCATTGCACCTTTGCTTTTAAAATGTATTTGCCTATTGTTGTGCTTTGCATTGATCTAAACCTAAAAATTCGTTTAAAGTTTCAAAGTTATTATAAACATCTCTAATAAAAATTCTCAGATGAACAATATTTGTTGTATATGTGCTCTCATCTTAACAGATTTTTTAGATTCCTAATTTGATTTATGCGGCTTTATAATCTTCAGACATTCCCTAAACACCACTTCTTGTTGTCATTAAAGAAATAAACAAAAATGTGTTATTACCGCCAACACAAATTTTTTAAAAATAGTTTAAAAAACTAAAGGGTAACTTCTTTTTAGTAAATCATTTTGCTACTAAATAACTTTCCATAAAATTTTTTTCTGATCAGTCTGTAGTTACTGAAAATAATCATGTGCTTTGTTGGAACTGACTTAAGCGTTTTTTTTCTCCCAAAACTCCTAACTAACGTTTTGTCTCCGTATAGCTTGTCTAATATTTCACATATACTCATTCTAAATGCAATGTTTTTATTTCAGATAAAGAATTGCTATAATGCTCAATAGTTTTTTTTTTGCTTCTAAATAAGTGGCTTAAATAATGGCTTAATAAATCTTTATAGTTTTGTTAAAAACATTTAAGAAACTTAATTGTCCTTTCAAGCTGACTTAAAATATTTTTTTTTGTTATATTTTCAACTAACTGTTAATAAACTTCGTTATTTCTTTATTTTCTGAACTTTATTTTAAACAGGGTTGCCAAACAAACAGGCTAGTCTAAAAATTTAAAAAACACAGACTAGACAGTTTTAAGATATTTTTAAAAAACTCAGGTGTGTGTTAAACTTATACTTCAAACATTTCAAAATAATCTTAGAAATCTCAGAATATTTTCTATGACTGTAGTTTAGTTTACTAATTGTATTTTTTTTTCTTGTCTTCTTAAATATTGTGTATTTTTTAAAACTATGATATTTTAGTTAGGTATTTAAACTTGATAAACAGCAAGTTTTTAGCTTTTTAAATTTTTATAAACTTAGGCTGGTTTGATATAACACAGACATTTTTTGCTTTTAAAGTGGCAACCATTTAAAAGACTAATTAATTAATAATAGTAAATTTTATTAAAGAATTCGAGCATTAATTATGTTAAAGAATTTGTCTAGCTTTTCCACAATACTAATAGGTACTAGTTTTATTTAGGTATTAATTACTGAATTTTTTAAAGAGTGGAAAATATTTAAGACGCAAAAATTATTTTCAAATGTTAAAATTTTTAGAAATATGATAAAGTGATTCATACTTTAAAAAATGTATAAAAGTGACCAGGGGCGTGTCTAGACTTTTTTTAAAGGGGGTTCACAACTTTTTTTGTTCTTAATTTCCCGCTTAAGTACGCATTTCTTAGGTATGCACTACCAGTTAAGTACGCAATATTTAGCCGAAAAACTCTGTGTTTAAATTTTTTTTTTGCTTAGAAAAAAAAACATATAAGTAGTAATGGAAAAATATTATATACTTTTACTTATTATACTGTATTGATTTTGGATAAATTAAAGCTAAAAGAGCCGGAAAAAATATACTGTTAATAAAAACATTTTTCAAGTACTTTAATCTATAAAAATTGAAATTTCACTAAAAAAATGGGTAATTATCTAGGATGATGTCGCGCCAATATCAAGCTAAAATTATATTAAATTCAATGTTTTTTACCATAATTATAGGCTTAAAAAATATCTTTTATAAATACATAAATAAAACTTATTTATCATAAACCAATAAAACTAACATATTTAATTTTTTTTATTTTTAAAATAAAGCAAATGATACAATAACTTATATACATTCCTATACTGTAAAATAAAACCAATTAACTATTTTAGATCAATCATATTAGGCTTAAGATATTGATTTAAAGCCTAAAATTATAGTTCAAAAAGATATTAAACACAATATATTTTCAGCTTTATATTGGTGCGACATCATCCTAGGTAATTACCAAAAAGTTAAAAGACTTATACAAGTAAAATAAAATATCTTTAAATTATAATTGAATGTTTGCCTGATGGTTCAGGGATTCTAATGATGGTTTTGAAATCTCTTTCAGTTGAAAATTTAAAAATCAAGAATCAACTTTGTGGCCAACAGATATACAAAAATAAAACAACTTGAATAAAAATATTAAAATGCCATTAAATGATAAAAGAATAAATTTCCAGGTAGTTTAGTTTTCTAAAGGTGATTTTAAAACTCTCTGAATTTAACTTTTCTAGGTTCAAACCCAGTTGGTTGACACATAAACAAATAATATAAATGTTTAAGTACAAACACAACATTATTATATAACAACATAACACAAAAGCTTCACACCATATTATTAAATACAATAAACTAAGTAAAACAAATTTTAGTGATATTTTTGGACATTTTTTAAGTAAAATTGTACTTACTAGTTCAAAAGCAATACTAAATCAACAGTTGTTTAAACTAATTAACAATTTATAATGGGAATTAAGTGCATTTTAGTAAAAAGTTTCCTAGAAGAAAAATGCTACTTTAAAACTTTTACCTATTATGATGTCACAATTAAATTTTAGTTTAAAATCTATTTCAGCTGGGCAAAAAGGAGCATTTTTTGTTAAGGAAATTTTTTTTATTTTTCAGTGTTATAAATTCAACATTCATTATTCAAAGTTTATCAAATAACCAAAACAAAGTCAATAAACAACGTTTTTAGTGATATTCTAAAAATCTTTTTTTCTTTTTTCTTTTCTTTTTTTTCATGGGGTTCACAGGAAACAAGAAACCAGTCAAAACACGCCCCTGAAAGTGACTCAAAAATGTTTTTCAAGCTCGGTTTTTATAGGTTGTGAGTAAAATAAGAAAAAATTAAGCTTAGCTTATTTTGTGTTATAGATAGTACATAGTTTATTAAAACTTAAGTATTTTAGTCAAGGTAATTTTTTTTCCAAAAAATATCTATAATATAAATTCAAACTGTGTGTAGGTAAAAGTCATTTAAAATAATAAAGTGAGTAAAAGTAAAACTTTCTTTAGTGTGACTAAAACTAAAACCAAAATATTATTAAGTTTCACGCAAACTAAAACTACGGCCTGCGAAGATTTTGGAAACTTGAAATTTGGCCCGCGAGCACCAACTGCCTGCCGACCCCTGATCTTTTATTATTCACTTTCTTTTTTTTTTGTTGCTCAATTGACTTATTAGCTTACATATTGTTTTTAATTAGTTTGAGTTGAACTTTGAAAATAGTACTTAAATGCATATTTTGTGCTAAGTGAACCAGTAAAAAATGGTGTATTTTTAAAGCAAAAAAGTTCATGTTTGGTTAACTAAAACTACAGTTTTACAAACAGTGGTTATAAAAATAACTAAAAAAACAGCGATTAATAAAATCTTAAAATATTTTAAATTGTATATAGTAGTTATGGTGAAACAGTTCACAACATATAAATAAATAAAAATTATGTTATCCAAGCCAAGAATATTATAATGATGTGTGTAATATAGTATTTAAAGTTCATTAGTTAAGTTGAAGTTCTCACTATTTATAAAATACATTCAATTAATTCATATCCATTTTTAAAATCTAAAGGTGTATATCATAAAAGTTATTTTATTGTAAAATACATTAATTATTGATCAGAATTATTTAATAATTAATGTTTTATATATACTCTTTATATCTAAAACCCTGTTGTAAACGCTTACATTCTGATTTATCAAAAGAATCAATAAAAAGAACATTTATTAAGGAAAAATAAAAAAAAAGAAGAAAAATTTATACATTATAATTAGTATTTGAAAGTTTTAGTTAGGTAATTATGTAAGTTTCCTGTTTTATAGCAACAGAGCTTACATGATTACTCTACTGACTTGTTTAAAAAACAACTATTAAAGAAGCTAAAACTTGAATTCAAAAAGTGAGTAAATTTTTCTATGAAAGTAAAGTTATAGTTTAAATTATAATCTTTATTCTTCTGGAACCACGCTTATGCCTTTTAAGGAGGCCCACATTTTTTTATCAAAATCTAAAATTTTTATGAAAGCTATAATGATATACTATAAAATAATTTTCACAGAATAAGTTTTTTAAACCAAGTCTTTTGTATAAAAAAATCCGTAGAAAATATTGATGATCATTTTTTCCTCGATGATTTCCTCTAAATTTTGAAAAAAAATTAATTTTTTTTTTCTTTATTTTTAAATAAATTAAGTTCAAGTTTTCAGGAATAGATACTTGCGTTGATAGAAAAATCCTCTTGTAACAGTTAAAAAAAAACTTAGATAATAAGAAGATTACCTATAACAAAAATTTTTTTATAGTATTTTCTCAAAAAACAAAAAAAAATCCTACCCTAAATTAGTTTATTATTAAGTTAAGATTAGTTTGGATCAATTGCTTAAAAACTATAAGAGAAAAAATAAATTTAATAAAGTAGTCTTTCTATTGCTATTTTACCTTGGTTCTTCCATAAGGAACCTATTGAACAATTCAAGTTTGTACCCTCATATCTAAAAAACTAGTCTGAATTTTACATAACAATAAAAGATTAATTGCAAGCTAAGTCGAATATCTTTAAAATAACATCATCAAGTAAAAAAAGTGGCTTACCCCTTATGGCCTAAATATCCTTGTGTACTGGGATGACATTTTGGGTGTAACTTTTTGATGTTTGCATAAAAATTAAACTACATTTAAATAACACAGTATGACTTAGATTAGATATTTCTATATTAATAAAAAGTTGTTTTTTATTAATTTTACAATAAGTTTGAGTTATATTCAGTTTTGTATGACCTGCATAATGTTCTCTTTGGGTTACAAAATTGTAAAAATCACACAGCAGCATTTTATTGTAAAATTAATTAATTTATAGTTATAAAATGTTGTAAACTTATTTTAGATGACCTGGACATCTATCTAAATCGGTTTTTAATATACCTGTAAGTAATAACGTCCTAACACAATAAAAATCTCTATTTTGATTGCACACTAAAAAAAGGTTTAGCTTCATGTTAATTTTGAGAAAAGTAATAAAAAAACAATAATTAAATTATAAGTTCCAATAATATAAATTCTTAATTTGATGAAAATTAACTAAACTTATAATTACTAATAATATTAAGCACTAATGGAATTGAATATCAGTATTTACGATTGTGGTGATTACAAGTCTGACACTTTAATCACTCGATCATTGTAACTTAAGAAGTAATTCAGATTTTGCTTTTATATATTTAATAAGTTTAATAAATTTTAACAAATTTTCTGCACTGCTAAAATATTTTTAAATGTTAATTAAGAACTATATGGTAAAACAATTGATTGTATATCTAATTCTTAATATTACGACTAAAATCAAAATAATGCTACACTTCAACAGTAAAGATTGTTAAGTAAAAAAATTCACAATTTTTTGTTAATAAAAAATTAATTTTGTTAATTTTTTTTGTAAAATAACAACACAAACTGTAGCACTTGTAATAAAAAAATTGCATTTGAACTTCAACATTTTCTAACTTATTAATAAAGATTATTCTACATTTAATAACACAAGCTACTTAGCCTTTCTTCCTTGTGATTTGCTGCTAGTAAAACCAAACAGAATTAAAAAAAAAAACAAAAAACAATAAAATATTAACATAGTTTGTATGTGATATTGTTTATTTAAGGACAAAAAAAGCACTTAGAAAGTTTGGTACAAACACCTGGTGTACGAAAAAACCTTTCGGTTATCGAGTCATACATTTGGATACTGTTTAATGTCTTGTCCAGGACTTTAAGTATTCAAAAAAATAAATACATGAAACAAACAAAAGATAAAGACTTATTTGTATTTAGAATAATTCATTCACAACTACTTTAAAGATGTTTTAAATGTGATTTTGTGGTTGTTTTAGCCAAAACGTTCATTTATTGTAAGTTTTTAAATTAAACTTCATCAACTTACATTTTTAACAATTTATGTAATTTATTTGCTAAAAACCTCTACTTAAGACGTTTTGTAAGTGTTTTTGTGTTTTTTTTTACTGAAAAGTTTGTTCTTTGTAAAGTTTGTCTTTTACAACTACTTAAAATACCGTTTTCAAATGTTTATTGTCACAGAATGATGTATTACCAGTTCAGTCAGTTTCTTAGTTTTTAATCTGTTTGAATTGTAATATATCTTCTCAATATATTAATCTTTAACTTGAATTAATTACTCTGTTAATACTGTTTTTACCATTTATTTTACTTTTTGTCTTGATGTACTAAAAGAGTTATACATATAATTTTAAATCTGTTTTAGTGTCTGTTGAAACACAAAAGTTTAATTATTCTTAAATTTTCTATTAACTGCTTATAAAACTATCTCTTAACCAATTATTCACATTTGACATACTATAAATGTCTGATGAGTCATAATAGAGCGAAACCGGTGTTGTCTTAGTCTACCGAAATCTTGTGGTCTGATAATCGAATTGGTATGATTAAACTTTATGGTAACACAATACAGAAGCAGGGGCGTGTTTTGACTGGTTTCCTGTTTCCTGTAAACCTCCTGAAAAAAATTAAAAGAAAAAAAAAATTCTTAGAGTATCACTAAAAACGTTGTTTATTGACTTTGTTTTGGTTATTTGATAAACTTTAATATAAATGAACTTGAATACTTATATATAAACTTATATAAACTTGAATAATGAATGTTGAATTTATAACACTGAAAGATAATAAGTTTCCGTAACAAAAAATGCTCGGTTTTGCCCAACTGAAATAGATTTCAACTAAAACTTCAATTATGACGTCATAATAGGCAAAAGTTTTAAAGTAGCATTTTTTTTCTGGGAAACGTTTTTAAATGATTTATTATTAAGATTTTACATTCTGTTTTACTGGTATTTATAGATTGTTTAAAGTTCAAAAGTTTTTGTTTACCTTAGAAAGTTTTATTCTAACTGTGCTTTTTATTAATTCTGTTCCAAACAAAATATAAAAATTAATGATAATGCTCGTAAAAATTATGTTTTTAATTTAACTGACTTGCAATTTTATTTTCGACAACTCCTAAAGGTATTTTATTGAGTTTCGTATTATACAACAGATTTATTAAGTTTTTTTTTTCAAAGTTTAAACCTATGATTATAATATTATATTAAGACTACCTGCAAGTTTTGGTCTTTAATTACCTATATTAGTCATAATACAATGTTCGTTATTTTCGTTAACTAAATAAACTGTATGTAATAACGGATTTGAATTTTGATATGCAATTTGTAGGTTCATAACTTTTTTCTGGTTCTTTTAGTTTTAGTTTATCTAAATTTAATACAGTATAATAAATAAAAAATTATAATATTTTTCTATTACTACTTTTTTTTTTTTTTTTAAGCACAAAAAAGCATTTTAAACACAGAGTTTTTCAACTAAATATTACGTACTTTGTTAGAAGTAAACGGGTTAGAAATGATAGCGGGTTAGAAATGATCGGCTCCGATGTAATTTGTATTATAATGTTAGATAATTTGGTCTTTATATTTGGGAAAGCAGTAAAGCGCTTTAATATGAAAAATAGTATGTAACCTATTTTAAATAAAAGTAGAACAACAACCATTAATTAGTGAATCAATAAATTTAACAACCAACAAATTTAACAATAATAAAGACAATAAAAGTCACAGAAACTTGATATAATGTATATTTGTTTAATAAATGTTTATAATGATTAAATCTATTAAATTTATATTGATTATAATACAAATTAAATAGCTGTCCTAGTGTTCATATATATTGTGACGTAATTATTAGATATATTTTGTTCAATCATTAGCAACGGTAAATAAATTTGAGTTAATTATTCCTTTAATTTCATGTAAGTGGTTTATATTATAGTTTGTTGTTTTGTTGTGTATTTTAGTCTACTTTACTTAATTTAGACTTAATAGTTACAAACATTATATAGCTTGATAACAGTCGGATTTAGCATCAAGTATTTTATTTATTATTTAGTATTAACGTCTAAAAGTCTGTAGAATTTTTTTTTTTATTAATGAACACATGTATACACCTACTTTAGCTTCTATTTTTTCATTACAGTATTTATTTTTACAGAACCCAGTTGAAGTATGTTAATCCGTTAACACACAGAAACATATGTTGGTACAAAAAAGGAAGATTACTGTATAGTTTGCTTTTATTATATTCTATTGAACTTGTTTCACTAGGATCTTTCTTAACAAACACCCTAAATTTATATTTTGAATAGTTAAAAAGTTTATTTATTGAAAATTTAAAACTCCTAACCTACAATTAAAACCATTTGTTTCATTTATGTACTAAAACGGTATCTTTAGAATTTTAATTTTTAGTTGTGTTTTCGTGTCGATTTAAACTTAAAAGTAAATTTGTTCTCATATTCTCTATTTAGATTGCCTATAAGACCATATCTCGACCAAGTATTTATGTTATTTGTATACAAAAGGGCTCTACTAGGGACGCTCAAATGGTTTTTCGTGTTAATTTTAATTGAAAGACTAATTTTTAGAAACATTGTATTGAAAATTCTAAAATTACCACTTTTTAATTACTAAAAATTGATTCATATTTTTACATTAAAACGAGGCTTTTGTGTTTATTTTATATACAAGTTGTACTTGATGTCATTTTTAGTTCAAACAGATCAACTTACAACTTTTAAATCTATATTTTGTTGTAATTTCTTTTAACATTTTCTTTTTTGTTTTAACACAAAAAGTTTATTTATTTTCCGTTTTTAATTACTTAATTTTTCTTTAAACATATGTGCTTTTCTATGATTAATTTTTTAATATCATTCTATTAGTAAGTAATTGCTATTTTCTATTAGTTTAAAATAAAAATAGAAACTCGTAAATAATCAATTGAATCGTAATGAAAAATAACAAATTTATAAACTTTAATAATGTTTAAATCTTTTTATAAGTAAATATGTAATATGTAATAGTTACGTGTATTTAAAATTTTAACTATTTGTATAATTTTTATTAAACATTATCTTTTTTATTAAATTAGGTTTCCTTTACATGTATTTTTTATGTAAAAGTCATAAACGGTTCAAAACTAAAAACGAACTGACCTTAATATTCCCTTTCCGTCAGAGATGGGAAAAACGGCTCGTGGACTTGATCTGGCCTTCCAAATCGCAACCTCTGGCGTGTAATTTTTAGCTTGAAAACACTTGTGCAAAATGATTAACATTATGATTTTTTAAAGCAAATAAGCTATTGGTTTTACTTTTTGTACACAGCTGTACTAAATTTTGATTATGTCGATAAATTTTTTAACTAAAAATAAAAAAGTTTTATCAATACTCCTGAATTACCAAACCGGCCTAGATATTTTTTTAATATGCCTGAAATTTTCTAGTAAGCTTTGCCTACCATCTTAAATAATTTTTCAATGTTGTTATTTAATAAACAAAAAAGAAATAATTTAACATTGCAATTTTTAAATTAACTGAGTTTGGCTGAATCGTGATTAGTAAATGAGACTTGAATCTTAGCTTAAATAAAAATCCAGATATGGTAGGTCACTACTTGCAACTTAATAGGTCTGTATATACTTAATGAGATATCCAAAATTATAGATTCATTCAACATAAGACTACATAGAGAAGATTGTCTTTGTATAGTGAAATAAGTTTCTGTATCTAACCTAAAAAAATCATCAACTATCCTATCCATAAAGTTTCAACTAGAGGGTTTGATATAATCATTGACATTGGTAACACAAAAACAGATTTCCTGGATGTCTCGCTAGACCTATCTTTAAATAGCTACTAGCCATACCATAAACAATCAAATATATTAACAACTGTTATAACTATTCAAAAACATACATAATAACATACCTAAAACGATTGAAAAAGACTGTGCATACGAATTATCTAAATATGAGGGTGTTTCAGTCATCATTAAAATTTGATACCGAAGTAAAGAAAGCTAAACGCAATTTTGATTATTATTCAACTTAAAAATCATTGACGAACAGTTCCTTATATAAAAAAGGTTTCAGAAAAATTCAGCAAAAATATAACAAAAAATTTGGAAACAATTGGAATCAACATCAAAGTAGCTTTCAGAACATCTAAAGTTGGAAACTATTTTTCACTGAAAGAAAAGATCAACAAACTCTACAGAAGTTGCATCGTTTATAAGTTTCAATGTCCAGGTGACCTGGATACCCAATATATTGGAGAAACGGAGCGACAACTGTTCGTCAGAATTAAAGAACATACAAAACCTACAAATAGCGCAGTTTTTTCACATATAGAACAATGTAGAATCTGTCAGAATCATAATGATATTTTTAATTGTTTTGAGGTAATTAAATTTTGTAAAAATAGAAATATTTTACTTGCAGTAGAGGCTATTATGATTAAAAAACTTAAACCTAAACTTAATCAACATCTAGGTCCTGATAAAGGATCTAGAATTACAATTAACATTTTTAAATAGTCCATTTTTGTTCTAATTATCTATTTTAGTTTTTATGATTAATTTGATTAGTTTTATATTGATTGCTTCTTTAGTTTACTCGTATTGCGTTTGATTAATTAGTTTTTGTGAGTATTTATTTTGTTTTGACAAGGAAATTAGTTAAATTTTGAAAGCATTGCTCAATAAACCGTTTAAATGAAAAAAGTTTTGTTATTAGCAATTAATTGGTACATAACTATAAAACTATATAATTTATATAACTAAATATAATAAAACTAGGTAATTTTGTTTTATTATGTACAAGTAAACGCAATAACAGCTCACAATAAGTCAAAACACTTAAAGTTAATAATTAAGAAGAGAAACGTGCTCTGGATTCCCTCCTTGACGTGTCACTGGTCTCCGGTCGCTCAGTTTCTGGCACCCGACGTTGGTCCGTCTCGTGTACAGAATCTTGATGAACGTTTGCTTGGTCTTCTTTCGGTTCCTTTCCGTAATCGGAGCGTGGCGATAAAATACAATATTAAATAGGCACGATGAGTAAATATGTATAAATATAACAATACAAGTACAATATTAAGTATATACGATAATATAAATATGTATAAATATTACGACGGAATTGAATAGATGTACGAAAACAACTTGTTTGTAGAACTGTAGCTAAGGTTGACGCCACAGTCTGTGTGGGCTTACTCGATAAGATGAATGTTCAAGTTTGTTTCCTTGAACGCTGTGGACTCAATCGTGGAATTCAGTCTAGAGTTATTTGATGAAAGAGCACTTGCAGTACTTAGATTCTCGATGCCACAGAATGCGTGGGCTTCTTCGATTAGGTGGCTGTTGAAATCTTCTTGCTTAAAGATTGGCGGTAAATGTCTTCTATCAAAGATGGCGGCGGTTGTTATTTCTTTTGTGTAGCAGAATATCGCTTCGTGCTTGTTTCGAGGTGGAATGCCCGCTTCACGCTCTGATTGGGCGTATTTATAGTTTTTCGATTCTTTTTCTAGAATTTCCGATGGACTTTGGACTGTAGATCACGCGATCTCTCATTTGATTCTCTCATTTTCCCTTAGCCAACACCCACAAACAAGCTATTTCCAGTTCAATTAAGAAATCAAAAACTAAAATAATTTTAACAAAGCACTTATTTTGTTTGTGAAAAATATTTTATTTTTGGAATTAGTTTTACTATATTTATTTGTTGTCAA
Organism: Thalia democratica; assembly: GCF_965202585.1. Taxonomy (NCBI): domain Eukaryota; kingdom Metazoa; phylum Chordata; class Thaliacea; order Salpida; family Salpidae; genus Thalia; species Thalia democratica. Next base: position 50,298,188 of record NC_139169.1, on the reverse strand, counting down.
GCTAATCAATCTATGTGTACACCAAACTGAAAAAAGTAAAATCGGTGCACCCAAGATCTTATTTTAAGAAGCACCGCTACATAACCCCTAAATGAGTTTCGTGTACCCTAAACGTTTTTGCACCCCAAAAAAAAATTCGTGTGCACCAGTGTACACCTTGACGACCACTGAACTATTGTATCGATCATCATTATAAAAACAGTAAATATGTTTTTATTAGTGGTAATTTATATTGAGTTAATTTTTGTTTTTAGATTAGTTTTAACAACAGTGACATGTTTATGTTTAGTTAATTATAAAAAAAAAACTTTCTTTTTAGTTACTAATAAAACTTTTTTTAAAGCAATTTTATACTGATTGGTTGTAGAGTACAATTTATCACTTAATACTTTTTATTGCGTACTTTATACTTTAAAGGTGGCAATCAAAGTTCTCAACTTAAACAAAAGGAGAATGATCAATAATAAATTTTAAATTTAAGTTTAATTAATGTCTTACTACATGTTATTATATAAGTTTTTACAGATTTTAAACAACTAAAGATCTCGTTTTCAAACGAGTGAAACATTGTATTGTTAAAAAATTCAAAATTTATTATTGAATACTTTTTATTAGAACTTTTGTAATTTAAAAACTAATTTAACTGAAAAGCTGCTATGAAAGTATTAAATATTTATTACAATTGGTTTTTCGATAATTTTTTTATGGTGCATAGCTAATTCAAAAATATTCCTAATTCTAATATTATCTAATAAATGATAATGAAAATTCCATTATCATTTATTGTTAAGTATTTTCAAATAAGGCTTATCAAAACTGTCTCTTAGTAATAATCGAGTGTAAAATTAGAATATAAAAACTAACTAAGTATTATTAAAGGAAGGTTTTTGAACGTATTCATATACCATTGCAACTTAATATCAAATTATTCATTTTGTTTTTTATATTTTACTACACAAAGCTTTTCAAAATCATACAAGATTTCATTGTCAAGTGATAATTTTTTTAAATGAAATTTGAAAAAATTTTTTTTTAATCGAATAGCTTATAAAATAACTTTAAATTATGACGTATGAATGAATTAAAATAAATACAAAAATTAGAGATTCAGTAATTAAAACTAAAGGTATGTTTATTAATAGATTGTTAATAATCTTGTTTTACCATTTAATGCTTTAAATTTAGAATTTTTGCGTATTTAAGTTAGGTCGCTCTTCCTCAATCAATATTGATTCCAGGCTGTAAAGTTCGCTTTTCTTACATCGTTTTAAAACTTTAAAATTTTGAACAATGTTAGAGTTTTGACAGGATGTGCAATTAAAAAGATGTTCAAATATTGCGCTGTTTTTATCTGTTCCGCAGTGGTCTGTAATTCGTCGGAATATTTGCCGTGATGTTTCTCCAATGTAAGAGATGCTCTGATCTGCAGAGCAGGTATATTTATAAATAACATTTGCGTCAAATACTTCCGAGCATTTACTTTTGTTGCTGAAGTAGTCAGAAACCTTTTTGCTGGTGTAGGCCGGTTTAATACTAGTGTTGTGTTTTTGAAATATGGATGCTATTCGTTTTTGGAATCTTATTGAACAACTTCCAACGTAAACTGTTGTGAAATAAGCGTAGTTTTCGGTTTCTGTTTTCTTTTCATTTTTTGTGTTAATATTTTCATTTTGTTTAAATGTTGAATTGTCGATTTTGTGAGCTTCAAGAAATTTGTTGATTTTGGACTTTATAAGGTTTATTGGATACTGATTCTTGAGTAATAAGTTTTTAATTTTTGTAAGTTCATCTTAAAAAGCGGTAAAATTTGAGCATATATTAAGCGCTCTGTTTAGATAAAAGTTTATTAAACCGAGTTTCCAAGATTTAGGACAAATACTAGTATATTGCATTATTAGACCTGTGTCTGTTGGTTTTCTGTACACATTTGTGTGTAGTTGGTTTGATATTTGTTTTACTTCAGTGTCGAGAAACGGTAGTTTTCCGTCAATGGATCTTTCTAAAGTGAATTCTAAGTTTGGGTGTAGAGTATTCATTTCATGATAGAAGTTTGTTAGTTCAGTTTGGTCTTGTGTGACTACGAATATATCATCTACATACCTTGTGTAGAATAGAGGTTTTGTTTTTGAATTTGTTTGTAATTTGTAATTTTCTTTTGATGCTACAAACCAATTGGCTAGGATTGGGGCTAATGGGCTGCCCATTGCAACACCGTCTATTTGTTTGTAGACTTTTTCACCATAAAGGAAAATACTTTGGGAGCACAACTGTAAAATTTTCCTTAATATATTTTTAGTAATTTTAGTTTCTTTGAAAATTGATTTGATATTTGTGTCAAAAATTGTTGTTAATATGTCTTCAATTACTTCTTTTAGCGGAACGTGTGTATATAGGCTTTTGATGTCTAAACTAGCAAAAGCGTTTAAGTGTTTTATATTTAGCTTGGATATTTTGTTGACAAATTCATTTGATGATGAAACGCTATATTTGTTTTAATTGCACATCCTGTCAAAACTCTGACATTGTTCAAAATTTTAAAGTTTTAAAACGATGTAAGAAAAGCGAACTTTACAGCCTAGAATCAATATTGATTGAGGAAGAGCGACCTAGCTTAAATACGCAAGTAGCATTAAATGGTAAAACAAAATTATTAACAATCTTATAATAAACATACCTTTAGTTTTAATTACTGAATCTCTAATTTTTGTATTTATTTTAATTCATTCATACGTCATAATTTAAAGTTATTTTCTAAGCTACTCGATTAACAATTTTTTTTTCAAATTTCATTAAAAAAAAATTATCACTTGACAAAGAATTCTTGTATGATTTTGAAAAGCTTTGTGTAATAAAATATAAAAAACAAAATGAATAATTTGATATTAAGTTGCAAATGGTATATAAAAACTAACTAAATTTTAATGCTAAAGAAACATTTTCAAACTGTTTACTATAAAGATTATTAGATTTAAAATCATACTAAAACAGACCAATTATAAAAACTTACAATATTAAAACTGAACTTTTAAAATATATAAGAAAACGGTAACTATAAATTTATTTGTTATAAAGATTTAAAAAGTATAGTTTGAGAAACGAACTTTTTCTGCTTACATAAACTGGGCTTTAATGATTTCGTAAAGAAAAAGTTTCTAGAATGTTTAGCTAAAAAAGTTTATCCTCTTTGTATTTACTATCACACTCATAAGTGTCAATTTAGTGTTGGTCAATCGCAGAAAAGTATATGTTATCAGGTTTACTGATAAACCTTTAAACCAGCTTAATAAAAGTTTCATACTGATCAAATTGTGAGTTAAACCTTTAAGGCGGTTTTTCTCACGTAGTCACTTCAAAGGTGACATATATATGTATATATATTAAAAATTTTATGACAAGTTCTGGTCGATAGTGCTCGACAAATTGAATTGGAGTTAAATATTTATTTAATTATAAAAAACAAGAGTTTAGACGACCGTTTCGTATATGATATATAAAACCCAATATACTCTTCAGTAAGCTTAAGTTTATTACAATGTTAAACAGAAGTTTAAAATTTGAAAATTTTTATAATAGTTATGACGTAGTAATAATAAATAGAGTTTATTGTACAGTAAGCTGAGTTTGAAAAAATACGCTGAACTTGTTATCTTATGCATTTTGAAAAGTTTGTAAAAGGTTATATTAAAAAAATGTTTTAAACTATTAGAAATTTTTTTTAAACTATTCGTATTTGCGGCTTAATTTTACTTTGTTTTAATATTTACTTAGTTTTAATTTTGCTAAAAAAGTATTCTCGGTATAACCCTCACCTCTTAATGAATATGGTTTGTGTTTGTCTGGGTTTATAGTTGATATGTGATAACCATCGTCCATACCCTCTTCAGCATCAGTAACTAATCTCGAGCGGTCGTATACTGACACAGGTATGGATTTCTTGCTGCTAGTGCTCATACTCAAATATAGGTGATTAGTGTTACTAATCGTGTTAGTGAGTGTGTGTTACAATAAAACGCATTCTACAAAAAGTCTAATATAATCTAGCCTATAAAAAAATGCTAGATATATAAGTTAAGCTTAACTAGGTTAAATTCTAGTAAGTAAAAACATACGATTTTAGAAAAGAAACTAAGCGACTCGCTAAATGAAAATTAAGAAGATTAGCAAGAAAATTAATCAATGCCCAATAACAAAATAATGCTTAGTAAACGACTCAAAAGTACGTCTTAAACATAATCAAAAGTAGTGTTCGAAAAGTAAACACATACGCCTACCCCTACGAGAAAACAAATTAATGCCCATATTAACGCTAACACAACCACGCTACGACTACCACGACCACAACGACAAAACTACAACGCTTGATCTCTCTCGCGGTTATTTTTACCGTTTTCGCGTTTTTTTTTTGCGTTTTTTATACTCTTTTCAGAACGATATGTGCAGATATCACCACATTTTGCTCATATTTAATAATTTTTTTTTTGAAAAGAAGAGGCAAGCCGGCATCGAGCCCTACCCCAGCTTTGGGTATTTTTATAATTTTATTTTTTGTTTAGAGCACTGGTTCAAATTCTGACATAAAAGAGTGAAACAAACACACAAATCTAAAGCATGCAAACATAAAGTAAATTTACATTATTAAGTACTATACAGGTTGTTTAAACACAGGGCCGTGATATAAAATTTTAACAATTCTCTAATTAAAGTAATAAAAACTTTGTAAAAAGAGATGAAAAAAAGGCACCTGTTTACTAAAATTATTTAAGAGGTTTTTTAATTGTTGTAAACAATGTAGCAAATCATTCAGTAATCTCTCCTTATAAAAACGTACGTTATCGTATTTAAAAAAACTATAAAAACCTTAGCAACACAAATTTTATTACTCAATATTTTTAACTAACACTTTTCAACTCTTAGTAAGCCCAGCTGAAAATCAAAAGTAATAAATCAAATTGTTTTTTAACAATTATTAAATATGAAATTACATAATGATAAAGGTATACTATACTATAAGTAAAAAATTTAAAAATGTTAATACTAGAATTATTGTTTACAATTAAAAACTGTTAAGTTTAAAACTACATTATCATACAACTATAAGTGTTCGAAAAGTATTTAAACAAACGTCTAATGTTCAAGGTAAAAAATCAAATTGGCTCGACGAGGTGTTTTTCATACTTCATGTATTCATCTCACGGAACGGTTTCGTCTTTCCTGGTTATCGCCCGAACAATTTTCCCCTACCCCTGGTTTGGAGATGTTTCGCCCAGCACTGTATTCCAAGGTCTGGGTGATCCCTCCAGAAGGTTGTTTGAGTTGAGCACGTTTCTCGCTAGAAAGTGCTTGAACTCGGTTGTTTGCTTTCTGTTGAAAGCCCCACGTTTTTACCTCTTCATACAAGTGTAGAATCGAAGTAGACTCACAGGCACAAGCTTTTTAAACATTTTTTAGTGTAATGGTTCACTACTGCTCTCAACGTAACTTGTTGAACATTACATTTTGTTTTGAATAAAGTGCAATAATTTTTCCTTAAGTTCATTGCAAAGAAAAATCCGCAGCAAAAGTATGTTTTTAGGGTGTTTGAACTTAAAAGTATAAATGCTCTGTGTAATAGATAATGTATCTATGTTACATAATAAATGAGTATATGACAGACTGAATACGGCTAATGTGCCTTCTGTTCTTTACGCTCTCGAACATCAAGTTTGACAACTATTGAGAAACAACATTGGTATTATAAAGTAAAATTGTCTATTGTTTTACTTTTTATATAAGAAAATAATGACTTACTCTAATCATTTTTTAGTTAACTTAAATAACTTTCTCGATCGTTAAGAAAATGCTTTTTGAATTACGAGCGTTATTCTATAAGTTAATCGTTAAAAAGAAAGTCTTTTAAAATAATTAAAAACCTTCATTGATGACTGTTAGCAGTGCTACCTCTAGTATCTATGTTCAACTACATAGAGCGATAAAAAAATGTTTGCATTTCCGCGTATAACGATGTAAGAGCAATTGTCGAACAGTTTAACGGTCGTCACAACAAAAATGTTTTATTTTCGACTCGTAATAAACGTCCATAGCTTATATTATTCTATAAGGCGGAACAAAACATTCCGTTAATATTTAAGTCTTAATGATTAAGATTCATTTTATTTGTTTTAATTAAAGTTTTGTTATTATATCGTAGTTGTTACTAAAAGTATTTACCCTTGAGCGTTTAACAAGCTAATTTATAGTTATGTTATTATTGGCATACGTGCATGTATCTTTTATTGTAAGTTTTATAGTTATGTTGTGTTAGTGTAACGTTATTTTGTAGACGTTATGTTTTATTGTACTCGTTGTCAATGCCAAAGCTATAATTTGCTAAGTATACGGTTATACTTACATGACAACTTTGATCAACTTTGCAAAAATGTAATGTAGTAATAGAATAGTTAAAATTGTTTGACTTTGTTGAAGTTTTTTCTTTACATAACTTATCTATGAAAATTGGTAGAAAGTTTTGTTCGCAATGTCAAAAAGAAATTTATTTTGTCTGAGAAAGTCTTTAATGCAGATCTGCCAGTTAAGATTTTCGATAAAAAGTTCAACTCCTAAATAATTTCGAGAAGCTTTCCCATGAGAGCTTTAATTTAATTTCAATAAGTTTTAGATTTAGGTTAAACTTTTGACTGTCGTGCAATCTCAACATGAAATCATTTAATAAACAACATTATAGTTTAAAATAAGTTCGTATAATCGTTTTAGATAGTTCGTGTGTTATCGAAATTAACTATTGTCCTAACTAAAGTTAAACTATAGAGAGTTTCATAGTTTGTTGTTTAACATTTTTTAAACTTAAACTCGTCTTTATAATCGCTTAACGACTATTTTATTTGTAAATGTAATAGTCAAAAGAAATTTCTTATTAGAACATTTTGAAATGTTGTACATAAAGTTAGATTTAAACTGTTCAAGAAGCTTAGCTGTATTTCTTGGTTTTCTTTTGGTGTTAGAGAAAAAATTGTTTTTTATGAACTCCTCTTATCAAAAAAAAATTAAAGTCTTGTTATTACTTATTTCCATTGTTGCAATATTCATAATTATTTTGTTCAAAAAAACCAAAAAGATGTAAACTGTGAAGTGAAATTTCCTTAACTAGAAAACTTTTAAAAACAAATTTATAAAGGACGACTTCTGACAGTTCAAAATTTGCAGCTGCATTTGTAATTTTCAATCTTCCAGTGTTGACAAGTTGTTTTTCAAAATTTTTATTTAAAGATTTTCATGTTGTTCAGTAACTCCCAATATTAAAACATTTCATAATTTTTTTTGTTTTAACATACAAGAAAGCAAAAATAAATTTGACTTTGAAATGGAATTCTGGGAAATGTTGGAATAAAGGAAATAAGTAAGATAAAGCTTTTAACATTTAAAGATCTGCAGCTGCATTTATAATTATCGTTTTGGTTTTGAGAAATTAAAAACATAATAATATAAATAATTAAATATATATATAATGTATATGTATAATTAAAACTATAAAGCGCTATAAAGTCTTTGTAAATATAGTGAAAACTGTTTTAATTATACATTAATCTTTTTGTCTTCTGCTTAATGTGTTGTTGCAATAGTAAAAGCTTTCATTAATCGCAACGAATTTTAAATTGATCACTATAACTCGGTTATTTTATATTTTTAGATGTTTTGTTGCCGATTGACATTATAAATTAGTCGTGTGCGGTAAAAATAACTTTCTGTCTGTGAACGATAATTTTATACTTGAAAAGTCCACAACTAAAGCAAACAGAAAGTTTTACGATTAGTATCGCTAATGTTATATAGATTCTTCTCGAGTGCAACTAACGTTGCAAGTATAACTTTTAAATTCAACTAATTTTATAACAAAACATTTTGCTAAACGCACCGGCTGAAATGCAAAATTTTAAAACTTTAGTCAGATTAATCAATAATTTATTAAATTAAAATAATGCTAGTAGATCGAGAACAATGTTGACTCAAATTAATATCTCAATGCTCGAAAAGGTTTAAAAAGCATGCATCAATTTTACATAAAAATACATTTGCAAGTCAAACAACTGTAAAAACTTTTTACTTGAGAACTAACTTTTTGTAGGAGCCCGATCGTCTATTTTGCAAAAGTTGTTTTTTGTGAATGTAAGGTCAGTCGGAACCGATGTACGAGGTCGAAGAGTTTTCCCGTCGTACGTTGAATTGTAGCTAGACTCACTGCTTTCTGATTTTGTGTCTGAAAAGCCAGAGTCTAACTCTTGTTGTTTTAGATGCAATGTTGTCATCTGGCGTATGGGTTTCAATTGTGTCTGTTTAGTCTGCTTTTGTTTATGAAAATCTTCCTTGTTAATTTCAAAAGTTTTTGTGGCTAAGAAATCTGCTACAGTAGACAGACTCTCATCCTTAGCATTCATAGTTTGTTGAGTCGTCTTAATTGTAATAGCGTTTTTATATTTATTCTCATTTAAAATATTTAGCAATGTTATTACTTTTATTAGCAGTATTAAACTGCTCAGTGTCGACGATTTTACAATATCATAAAAACAATAAGATACTTTTGTCTTATCGAAAGAAACTTTTTTAGACGAATAAAGTGCTTGCGTCTGAAAATAGTTAATGTAATAGCATTGTTCTTAAAATGAAAAGTATATCAAGAAATTTATAAGGAATGAGGTTTATTTAATTCCCAAATTAGATGTTTTTGCCTCTATAATAACAATTTTTCTAATGTAATCATTAGCATCTTCTCTATTTTCGTTAGGATCAGAAATAAAATGGTTACTGCAGCAGAAGTGAACTGCTGGATATTTTTGGTTTTAGAACAAACGTTTTTGTATTCTTTGTAAGATTTGCGTGTCTTCTGTACGCTTTTACGTAATAAACTCACAGGATTGTTATTTATATTTAGCCTTGGAGTATTTTTGTTTTTGGAAATGTTTACAGTTTTGGGTAGGTTAGATTGTCTATAACCTGTGTTACAGGTTTTTTGTGTACCATTAAAAGATCTAATACTAGACTTGTTGGCCTCTAGTTGACGCGAATAATTGCTATCGTTTTTATCTATTCTAGGTGAAATTCTAATCGAATTAGAAACGTTACAGCAATTATTATAGCTTTTACAAAAATTTCTTGCTTTGTTATAATAAATACGTTCAAAGTTATAAGGTCTACTAACGTAGTCTTTATTTTGGTGACGCCAATAGTTATTACTGTTACCATGCTTTTTGTAACGATTATTAAACTCGTGCCTATAATTTCCACCGTTACAATAATTTTGGTTTCGATTATTAAAATTTCACACGAAGTAACTAGAATTGTTAACGTAATTTTGATTTGGATTGTTAAAATTACACCCGTAATCATTACTATTACCGTAGTTTTGGTAACGCTTTTTAAAGTTCTATCTACAGTTACCGCTATTGTTATAACTTTGTCTAACAAACCTGTAATTGCCATTATTGCGACGCCCTTTATGATGTTGGTGGCCTTGATTTTTTCTTGACCTGTTATAATTGACTGGTGGATCGGATACAGGAGGGTCGTCACTTTGGCGTGACCAGATAGCCTGTACGCGGCGTCTAAATTGTATAAGATCTTCTACAAAATATTTTTCAATTCTGCTTTTCAAAGAACTTGGAGCATGGTAGTATAAAAAGAACTTAATACGGTCATCTTCATGAGCTGTTGCCTAGTCAGTAGCCCCGGCAAAATACGCGCTAAACAAAGTAGAGCTTGTATGTTTCGGACGTTTGCCAAGAATTAGCGTAAAGCGACAGTAACGTCTTTCAAAAAATTCTTTGAGCAATTGAAAATTTCGTTTTTCAGGACTGACTATCGTATAGTATTGTGACACCTCGTCGGAAACCCATTTTCCGACTATAATGTTATATTTGGTGTGATCATCTGTCACATTAAGTCGCTCAATTTCCCCAATGAAGTAATTCAGGGTTTGGCGTGGTTTACTAACTTTAGTAAAACGGTGAAACTTACGTTCAAGGTTATCTGCGCTAGTTTTTCTATTAAAAAAATTGCCGTCGTTGGCGTAAACCGGGACACGACGGAGAAGAGCTTTCAGCTTTTTGTTTTCTCGGTCTAATGTTTTAATAATTTCATTAACATTTTTAGACGGCATTTGATGACTGTACGCCGATGAATGTGCAAAACTGTTCGGCTCGACATAGTTTTGGCGCATTTTTTGTTTATTAATGGTCTTCGTTTTCGTTTTATATTAGTTACTATAATCGAAGGTTGGCGTAATTGTGCGTTTAAGGATGCCATTATAACCCTCAGCTCTTGCAATAAGATTTGGTGTATCAGTCGGCTCAGGGTTTATATTTGGTATGTGATAATCAGCGTCCATACCCTCTTCAGCATCAGTAACTAATCTCGAGCGGTCGTATACTGACAAAGGTATGGATTTCTTGCTGCTAGTGCTCATACTCAAATATAGGTGATTAGTGTTACTAATCGTGTTAGTGAGTGTGTGTTACAATAAAACGTATTCTACAAAAGGTCTAATATAATCTAGCCTATAAATAAATGCTAGATATATAAGTTAAGCTTAACTAGGTTAAATTCTAGTAAGTAAAAACATACGATTTTAGAAAAGAAACTAAGCGACTCGCTAAATGAAAATTAAGAAGATTAGCAAGAAAATTAATCAATGCCCAATAACAAAATAATGCTTAGTAAACGACTCAAAAGTACGTCTTAAACATAATCAAAAGTAGTGCTCGAAAAGTAAACACATACGCCTACCCCTACGAGAAAACAAATTAATGCCTATATTAACGCTAACACAACCACGCTACGACTACCACGACCACAACGATAAAACTACAACGCTTGATCTCTCTCGCGGTGATTTTTATACCGTTTTCGTGTTTTTTTGCGTTTTTTATACTCTCTTCAGAGCGATATGTGCAGATATCGTCACATTGGTAACGAATTTATATATTTTGTCTTTTGCTTTTCTTGTTTAGTATATACGTGCAGATATGTGCAGATATCGTTACATTGGTAAAGAAATTATATATTTTTTCTTTCGCTTTTCTTTGTCTTGTATCTTTGTTTGAAAGTATCTCCTGTGGATCCTAATTACTGTTTTGTTGTTTTATTTGATGTTATTGTTGCTTTATACTATATATTATGTTTGAAACTAGACATTGATTGTTTAAAGGACAAGGTTTTTTACGCAATTACAAAGTTTGTCTTTTTTGGTGCTTTTATCGGTATTGTGTTTGTTTAATATTTTATTGTTGTGTGCTCCGTAACCCTATATATATGTATATATATAGATAATGCTGTTTTTTCTTTGGTTGGAGAAACGCCGTTATAAATTCCACCAAAAGGTCGATCAGTATATAAAATTTTTCTCAAGTGAATATGTATAGTTCTATGTTTTAATAAAGCTATAAAACGGAAGAAAGTTATTCAAGAATCTGGTATAAAAAGGTTAATTGTAGAGAATGAGATGATTTAGCTTAATAAGTGTGACAGTAGTAACGAACTTGTTTTCCAAGAGGAGAGCTTCTCAATTTTAAGCCAGCTTAAAACTCTGTTCAGCTACTTATTCTGAAGGCTTTATGTATTCAACAATTAAAGCTTAGTTTATGTAAGCAAAACAAGTTCTTTTATTAGACTTGACTTATTTAAATTCTAATATCAAATAGTTTTAAATTATCTGTTTTCTTGTATAGTTAAAAAGTTTAATTTTATTGTTGCAAGTTTTTACCTTTAGTTCATTTTAGTATGATCTTAAATCTAAAAACTTTTGATAGTATCAGTAAACAGCATTAACACTTAGTTAATTTTTAAGTTCTAATTTTACACTGGGCTAATAAGTATTTTTTACATTTTATAATAATTAAATGTTAATATATATATTTAACAGATAAATTTGATCATCTTGATAAGAAAACCACTAATTAAAGTTATCAAAAAGCTTCTTAAACTTTTTAGAAAAATGGTTCAAGTATTACATTTATTCGAAATGTTAAAAATTACTACGAAGAAATAACAATAAATAGAACTAAAAAAGTTGATAGCTATACTATTTGATACCAATTGCAGAACTTTTTATGTACTAATATAAATTGTCTTTTCTACAGATTGCTCGTTGAGTAATTGAGCGTTAGAACTTACATCTTATATAAATCGAAACAAATTAAATTTCAAGTAGCTAAACTGGAAATATATGCATCGGAATACTCGTAATTCCCACCCGATCAGTTGCAACCCTGATCAATTCCCACCTGATCAACTGCAACCCCAATATTAATAATTACCCTAAAAATCATTTCCCAACCGATCAACTCCCACCAAAATAAACCGTGGTATTTGCACGAAACGTTTTATTTTGCACAAGCCGTCAATTTAATACTAGTCGCAACTTTTGCAAAGGTGAAACTTTTGCACAATTAAAGTTTTTAAAACTAAAGTAAAACTGTACTTAAAAAATCTAATTAGACGGAACTGTAATTTCTCCAATCTAAATAAAAATAAATCGAATTCTATATCTTAATTTATATTGTACATGTACTTAACCATATTAAGAACAAAAATAACAAAATTTATCGAAATTTATCCTCAAACTGAGCATAAAAAGTTGTTTGTTTCTGATTTATATTTGATTATATGTAAAATGAAGATTGAGATATACTTGGAAATAACAAAAAAAACTTTAACACATTTTAAAGAACTAATTTTTACTTTATTTTACTTGTCTTTACAAAAAAACTTTTTTATTTTCACACTGATAGTCTTTATTTGTCTACTTTCGTGTCCAAGTATCCACACTAACTACTTGCAAAGATTTTTGAAGAGACTTTAATAACTTTTTAAGTTATTATAACTATTAAATGTTTAATTTTTTTTAGATATTTCACTTAGAACAAAACTACAAAATTCTTAACATTACTTAACATTTAGCATTTATTCAAGTTTAAAGTTTAGAACTTGTCTATATATTTACAAAAAAACAGAAACATACAAACATAAAGTTTTTTCCAAAATCATAAAACATTTGTTTGTTTCATTCTTTAATTTTTTTCAACAGAAATAAGTTCAAAGATAACTTTGACTTATATAAATTTATTGTTAAACTTTTATTGCGTTACGCCGTTCATCAGTTCATCAGACGCTAAAAAAAGCTGAAAACAAAAGTATACAGGTCGATGAATTGGGAAATAAAAGTACACACATAAAAGAAAAATAAAATTTACATTTAAAATATGACTTTTAGTTAATATGTAGTTTACAAAAGTTAAATTAGTTTAAAATAAAATATAGGTAAGTTTAGTTTAAATTATTTATTAACTATAGATTTTATATATTTTGATAATCTATTTACTAAGCATTTAATATATTAAGCTTTGGAAAAAATGTAAACACTAAGATTTATAGGGGATTTTTAGAAAACAAAAATGGTCTTTTTACGTGAAGGTTGTAACTTTAAAACAAAATCTTTACACAATACAAACATAAATACAATGTAATAATCAAACTAAAAAGAATAAAATAAACTAAGTTAATGCGATAAAAAATAAACTAAAAGTATTCCTTAGGGCAGGGGTCGGCAGACAGTTGGTGGTCGCGGGCCAAATTTCAAGTTTACAAAGTTTTCGCGGATCTCACCCTTGTGGAAAATGCTTATTGTGCAACCGAGGGGGAGTAGGTGGAATGGTGAAAAAAACTAACTTAATAAAATCAAAAAGTGGTAAAACAATTGAATTAAAAAAGAATTTGAATTGCAAAAATTTTGGGATTTATGCGGCAAAGTGCAATATCTGTGGTGAGCACTATGTGGGACAGACAATTACGTCTTTTTCCCAAAGATGGTGCTCTCACAGACATAACTGGAAGAACATGACCACCAGCGAGACAAATGATCGAGCTGCACTCAAACTTCACTACGCCAACAAGCATCCAACATCGAACAAAACCTTTGAAGAAGCATATTCAATCACTTTAACAGACTCAACAACCATACGAACTTAGATTATTTAGAGAGTAAATGGGTTAATTTATTACAAGCAAGTATAAACATAAATAAAACAATACTGCCTTTTTATAGATAATAGCAAACTTATAAAATCAATAGTTTTACAGTAATCGGTTTTTAATAAGATAGTTTCACAAAGAATATTTTTGTTTCACAATAGTTTTTAACCGTTTGTTTATTTGATAAAATGTTTACCTTAAAAAACAATATATTAGAAAAAATAATTTGCTGCTGAAACAAGTTAATTTAATTCTTTATATAATTTTTGTATTGTTATCTTATTTAGATTTAAGTTTCGTTTCAAAATAGTTATTTTTATTCAGGGATTAAACTATTTCTTTAAGAATAAAAGTTTGTAAGATACAGCTTGTTATTAATAAAAGTTTTTATAATTACTTTAAGTAGTGTTTGGGAAAAGTTTTTATTTTTATTTATATTTTGCCGATAGCAGTAACTATTTATTAACAATAACTAACATCAAACAGTTCCTTACTAAGATAGTTTTAATTTAAAGTTTACAAACGTACAAACTTAATAAATTTACCATCCCTAAATCTAGTTAATATTAAATAGGTAGCTCAAAAAAGCAGCAATTTTGTATATTAATATGCTAGGCATAAAAATTAACTTAGTTTGACAAAACCAATGTTTGAACAATGAAAATGAATACCTAACAAAAACTATATTAATTTATGTCATATATATTGTTTTAAATGTGTCTGTACAAATTTAGGTACTACATGTAGAAACAACAATGTTAGAAAATTATGCATAAATTAAAGTTAAACTAACTAAAGTATTAAATAAAAAGTGGTTTAAAATATGAGCATCTTTTTGAGTTGGTGTGTATAGAAAATAATTAAAAGTGCATGGAGAACTTCTAAAAAATTAAAATGTGTCAAAACAAAAATCAAATAAACATTATTTTCTATTACTATGGTATTTTAAATATTGTTACACTAAAATATAACATTTACAAATAAAAAATTTATAAAAGAAACTGAGGTATTAAAAATATTGAAAAAGAATATCTAAGCTATAAAAAAACCATACTTTAGTTAATTACTGTGCAATACTCTTGCATAAAATGGAAAACATTTGCATTTAGTTATTTAATAAATAGGTATATATAACTAACTTATTAAATCCAAGCACTCTTTACACTCTTTTTTCAGATTTTTACTTGTTGTTGTAAAAAGAAGTTATTATGAAACTGAGAAAAATATCCTGTTAGGATGCTAATCTGTCTTTTTCACATTTTTAAACAAAAGCAGTAATTTCTTCTAATTATTTTAAAATATTATACAGAGATTTAAAACCAAACTAATCAAATTAAATCGAATTACCGTAAAAAATTTAACTTGAAATATATTTTTGCTCAGCGGGCCACATTTACATGCTCGCGGGCCGCATTCCATTCAAATAAATAACGTGCTCCCGGGCCGCAGATTTACCCTTTTCGGGCCGCAATTGGCCCGCGGGCCGCAGTTTGCCGACCCCTGCCTTAGGGTAATGTGGGCATTGCGTGACTAGTTCATTTCTCTTATTAAGGATTTTTCTTTGGTTAGCGTTTGTTATAAACAGTCTTTCAAGGTTACATAGTGAGCACATGAAGTTTGGTTTGAATCTGCTTTTTGTCTGTCTGAGAATTTTCCATTCAATAGGGAATTTTTCGCCTTTTTCATATAATTTCCACATGTAGTTGGCGAGTTGTGTACAGTTGGCGGGCTTCTTCTTGTTGGATTTTGGAAATGATACTCTATGCTCGTACAATCTATTTTTGAATGCTCTTCGGGTGGATCCAATATATGACATTCTCTCATTTTTCTCAGATGAGACAATTGCTTCGTAGATTTCATTTTCTAATTTACATTTATTCATTACTGGACATTGCACTCTGTTTTTGCAGTTACATAGCTTCGGTTCTATTGGTGGTTTTTCTAGCAGCTTCTTATTATGTCCACTAATTAATGCTTTTTTGTTTGGGGAACAACAGTATGATATCTTGGTGGAACTTCTATTGAAGATTTTGTGTAGTTCTGTTGATTCCGGGAAGTGCTTGTCAAGCAGTTTTAAAAAGAGGTTTCCAAATTTAGTTTTCACTTATTCGCAGAAAGGTGGGTTGTAAAAAATACATTTTCTTTTTCTGTTTTTTGCTTTGTTGTTATCAATTGTTTGATTATATTCGAGCTTATGATGGAAGTTGCTTTTGCTTAAAGCGTTTTGGTAGATTGGTTTCGCGTTATCAAATGATACCTTGCTTTTCGTTAGTTTTGAAATTTTATTTTCGATCATTTTTGGGATATAATAATAATAACTTTGACTTACTTAAACATAGAAAGACAAAATAAAATAAATATATGGACAAAAACACGAATCACGGTTGGCAATGGTGTTTAATTGTATCTTTTAAAAACTATTTATACAAATCTCAATAATTGCATTTGATATTTCTTAAAACATATTTTTTGATTAAAAAATTTGTTATTTTACAATAAATAAATAGCAGTTTGATAGTTTTTATAGAAGTTGGATTTTTTTTGATAAAACTAATTTAACCGAGCACAATGTAACCTAGACAAAAAAACGGAGCAAAATTTAAAAAAAAAACGATGGGAATTTATTCAAAAAACAAAATGAAGAGAATAAAAACCGCCTCACTTATGGTGAGATTGTATGTATAAGATTAAAGTAATCTTAAATTTTCTTGATTTATCGTCTTTTTCTTTAAAGATTACATAAATAAGTTATCAGAGAGTTAAGCAGGTTTTATTTATAATTGCACAACGAGACTCTTGACTCTTAACTTAAACGCCATCTATATTAATGAATAGTTAAAAATTCCACGAAGAGTCTATCAAATATTTGATTTCGTTCTTTAGCTAATTATGAACTTCGGACATCAATAAAATTTTACGGACAATAAAAAAACGCCACGAACAGTTGGTGTATAACTTTGATTGCACTTGTACGACTAATTTTTTTTTATTTTACCACTTCTCGCACTGATCAAGACCTGAATTCAAAATAACCACGACTAACCACGGCTAATTAAAAATACAAAGCCATAGAAAGTTTAAACAAGCTTTTGAAGTCTGAAGTGATATTGATAAAATTTTTAAATATATAATAACGTTTGCAAATTGTTGATCACTTTAAAGATAAAGTTATTAGAATAACTAAAAAAATCATAAAACATTTTATTAAAAATAAAATTTCTTCGCTCACTTTTAAATCAGTGCATGTAATTAAAATAAACTAAAAACTGAAAAATAAACTTAAAGTTTATATATATAATCCTCTGCTATTTTATTTATGACTGATAACATGTTGTGTCGGTAAGATATGATATTCAGCTCGGGATTATTTGCTCGAGTATGTTTATTAGCTTCCACAGCCTTACTTGCATTATGCGCAGGCGTAAAGTTCAAAGTAACTGATAAAGGCTTTAATTTCTAGCTACTAATACTCATATTAGGTATCAGAGATTAGTACTACCAATAAAGATAAACTAGATATTATTCACTTAAATGTAAAAAATTAATGATTAAGCACACAATTTTTGTTACTTAATGTAAACAAATAACGATTTGAAAAGAAGTCTCACAGTTTATAAAGATTTAGAGTTAGGTCGCTTAAATGGGCGTTCATGGATTTGGGTAACTTTTGTTTCTCTATAGCTCGTTCTGAAATCAATGCTCAAATTTGAAGGAATAATTGCTTTATAGACAACGACTTGAAAATGCTTTGTTTGAGCAACATAATTTACTCACTAATCAAAACTAGGTTGTTTAATATATCAAACAGAAGCAAAAGTGAATTTTGTCAAATATATTTCAAAAACTTTAGCAAAATGAACAAACTTTAAAGAGCTTGCAAAATTTTTTAGACCAAAATTGCCGTAAAATCTCGATCACGGTTTTAACTAGTGAAGTCTCTTTCACCGTTTGAATGGAATGCTATTCGACGAAGCTATAAAGCATGCAAACACACTTACTTTGGAATCTTAATAACTTTGACTACTAAGAAAAATTAAAACTGACATACTTTCAATCCGTGCTCGGGGTTTTTATAATGCTACGCTACAGTAAAAATAACTCTACTTTTTTATAATTCTCTCGGCAAACAAGCAGGTTATGCTTACACCACCACTTACTAGTCCTTTAAACTTCTTTGTTTTATGAAGAGGCAAGCCGACATCGAATCTTACCTCTGCTTAACGGGTTGTTTCTTTAATTTTTTAACTTTCTTTAGTACACTGAGTATTGGACTGAATCTCTGACAAAAAGAAATATGTAAAAAACCAGGGAACGGGTCAGAAAACCACGGGTGCCACTTTAGCACAGAGTGACACTTTAGCACAGAGTGACACTTTAGCACAAAGTGACACTATAGCACGGGGTGACACTTTAGCACGGCGTCACTTTAGCACGTAGTGACACTTTATCACGGAGTGACATATTAGCACGGCGTCACTTTAGCACAGGGTGACACTTTAGCACGGAGCGACACTTTAGGCACTCTTTTTTATGCGTACATACATTAAAGTTAAACAAACTATGCAACATGTAGAATAAAAGTTAAAAAGTTAAAGTTTTAACTAAAAACCTATCTTTTTTTTTTTAAATAATATTAAAGCAGATTAACAAATTTTATTAACTTATTTACCAAAACATTTTAACGAAGGCATTTTCAAAACTTTTAGTTTTATGTTTTCAACATTAAACTAATTGTATAAACCTAGCCACATAAATAAGCTCAATGCTTTTTATACCATTTTAATTAGCTTAAATTCATTTTAGTCAGTAAATATATACATTAATAAATACTGATAAGGAAATTGCCTTCGTTTTTAAAACACCGATAACTAAAAACATTAAAATTCATATATGTTTGAATATCGCAATACAAAAAGATGTTAAGTACTTCTACATCTAAGTGTATCGCAAATTTTAATACGAATGTATGTGTTATAAGATTTATGTCTAGACTACTGCAAAGGTGAACAAATTTATTTTACATTTTTTATCTATATAGCTTTTTTATTCTTTTAGAACTTTAATAAACATCATAACTAAAAGTTTTACTAGCAAAACTTTTTTTTTGATTTTTTAAGACGATAATTTTAAAAGTTTTAGGATTCATGTTTTCATTTTTTAGTTTTTAAGCTTGATAAATATAAAAAACTTGAACATCATTTATAGGTACAGTCTAAAAAATCTAATAACATAAAATTACTGACTTTAATAAGAATAATTTACGGCTAAAGAAGTTTTCTTAACACAAAAATACAAATAAACAAACGTTAATTTGATCGGTCTAAATATAAAAAAAAATTATTTTAAAACAAAACTATATTGTAGAAACTTGAGACAAATCTAACTGTGAACTGAATAAAAAGAATCAGAAAGGCTATATAGCTTAGAAATAACTATTAAATGAAATATAAACCAAACTTTTTATTCACAAAGATTTTATCATTCACTTGGACTTGAGATCATCAATGTAATAAACGGCATTACAATATAATTGCGTGAAAACTGAAAAAAGAATAAAAAATCATTTAAACTATTTTGTTGAAAATTTTATTTTATTTCCTTAGTACAAACTGTTTTGTTGCTGAAGTTACATCAAAGGTTATATTTCTTTTTCTGGCTGTAAGATGCAAAAATTACAGAAATAAAGAGTATTATATACTAAATAAACTTTTAATTAAACTTAGATTTAAATGTCACTATGTCACTTATTTAGGTAAGTTTCCGGTTATTAAATCTTAAGTTTGGGAAATGTTGTTATACATAATATTTTTAGTACACACAAAGTTAAAAAAGCATTTGAAGTTTAGGCATTACGTTTAAAATTCATCCCTCGTATGTTTATTTTATAGTTTGGATGAGTTCTACCGTCTCAAGTGTTAAAGAATAAATTACAATCGCCGGGGAAGTCCCTTTCAATAGAATTTACTTTTATCTTGAATAGCTCTATTTATAAAAGGAGCAAAAATAGGTGCGTTTAGTTACAAAACTTAATATAGCTTTTATAGTTTCTACAAACATGAGTCAATAATTTTCGTCTAGCTTTGTAGAAGTACAAGGAACTACTAAGTCCTTGCAAGAAGTGATAGGACAAATAATATCGCGGAAGCAGCTCACCAAGCATTGTACTCTGTACTCAACGGTAACCACCCTAATATTTGGAGTTTCGTTGATGTATTGAAAATCACCCAAAGTTCTCGAGATTTGGGTGTCGAGCACCTTTTGGCAGGGATACAACCAGATCCTAAAAGAATAAGGTTCCGGCAAGCGGACGAACGGGTGTTTCATCTTGTTTAAAATTTTAATGAAAATGATAACATACTGGAATTCCTACGCGGAATACAGTATAATTTGAGTATGGATTAATAACGTTTTGTAAATTTATTTTATGTTCGTTCTTTATATAAAGTTTAAAACTAACTTTTGTTTTACATTAATAAAGCATTTAACCCAACCTTGTCAACCAAGCAATAATATTTTATTGTGTGTATAAAAATAGTATAATTTTAAGAACTTTAGTTTAAGTATTTAATTGTTCAATTACCAGTTATTTACTAAATTTTTGTTTTCAAGTACTTTTTTTTGGTATTAAGTATAGTACTTCTCAAAAGCTATAGCCTACTAAAGATGTTAACACTTATTACTACCTACGAATGATTTCTCTAATTATAAATCTTAATTAATTTTAAAAGGCTACCAAGCTTTGTCTTAAATTTACTCCTTGCATAATTATAATTTATATAGAAATAACTTTGGTAGATATACTTCCCTTTAATTTCACAGTTTAAAGTGCCTAAAATTCTTAATCAACAGGGTGCTGAATAAGTAAAGTTAAGTTTTAAACATTTTAACAAATATATTCTTAATTACTACTTAATTTAATTGCATAAAAGTACCGAATGTACTAACGTGAATATGCGCTAAAAAGTCACTCTGTGCTAAAGTGACGCCGTGCTAAAGTGTCACTCCGTGCTAAAGTGTCACTCTGTGCTAAAATGACGCCGTGCTAAAATGACACTCTGTGCTAAAGTGTCATTCTGTGCTAAAATAACGCCGTGGTAAAATGTCATTCTGTGCTAAAGTGACGCTGTGCTAAAGTGTCACTCCGTGCTAAAGTGTCACCCTGTGCTAACGTGTCACCCTGTGCTAAATTGTCACCCCGTGCTAAAGTGTCAACCCGTGCTAAAGTGTCGACCCGTGCTAAAGTGACGCTGTGATTTTCTAACACCTACCCAAAAAACCAATGTAGAGCTTGCATACATAATATCAAATACAAAATGTTTAAATTTGAAATGAATGGCCGTGTTATAAAATCTATTTAATAATTCATTTTAGTGGAAAAAAACTATTGTACAAAGTGATGTATAAGGTTTAACAAAAAAAAAACATATTGTCTAAAGTTAAGTACAAAGAATGTACAATACATTTTGTTATAACTCTTATTGTTAAAAGTAAACCTTGACCTACAAGCTCGAAACGAAAAACAAAAATTAATGTATAACACATGTATCAAAATAACATAAAAAATGTCTTGGCCGTGGTATTTAAATTCGTTAATATTTTTTTAATTGCAATAAATATTTTTAAAAATTGACGAATTATTCTTATTGTAAAAAGTAAACTTTTATTAACGTCAAAACTACAATATAAGTTTTAACATTTGAAAAATGTGTACTATAATATATTTACTTACCATAAAAAAAAACAACACGCATAATCAAGTGTAAAATTAAAAATTAAATAAATCTTAATGCTAAAGAAACCTTATTTTTCAATGTTAAAAGTTATTAGATTTACAATCATAGTGAAATATACCAACGATAAAAACTAACACTAGTGAATTAAACTTTTAAAGTATTAAGAAAACGATTGCTATAAAACTACAAAATATAAAAAATTAAAAAGTCAAGTCTGATAAACTCTTGAAATTATAGGACATGACCATTGAGAGTACATAAAAGCGTTGTTCTCTCTCCGGGTTTCAAGTATGCCTCAGTAAATGTTTAATACTGTCGTAATAAGGCCCGCTTCTCGGACTGAAACTTCCAACTGCTGTATAATGGCGTTGATACATCAACATTCAATTCATTTTATCGAAAAAAATGGTACGAACAAGCGTGCACAATTTAGCGAAGAAGAAAAAGAAGACAAAGTTTTGTGGTTCTACATTTCTTCTATATGCTGTATCTGACACTGTGATGAAGCGGTTAGTACGGCATATAAAGCTCGATGTCGTTTGTTTGTTTTGTGAAGTTAGATTCTGTCTGGCAATTGTAAAGCATCTCAAATTTGTAAGAACCTATTACCTCGTCATAAAAATGATAAGTGGAAGTAGGCTCAAGAGCATTAATATTTAAACATTGTTTAGCGTAATGATTCAATACTAATCTGGTTATAATTTCGTTAACAATAATATATAAAGTAATAATTTTTGTTTGAATCAATTACGATTTATAAGTTTCGCTGTAAGGGAGTAAAACGGAGCCGCGTAAAATTTTCTCGGGCCACTAAATTTTTAGCTATAAAAAAAATAACATGAGTTTATTCAAAGCACCAGATACAAATTCATTTACAGTCAACATTTATAGAATAAAAACACAAATCGCTAATCGTTTACGGACATTAATGTAAATTTATATTTAACATTTCGATAAACAATTCATTAGCATTATTGAACAAACATAGAAAAAAAAATCTGTATGCGGAAATTTCTTTTTTGCAAAACTTTTTCAAGCTCAAAAATAGATATATATATATTTCAATTTAACTGCAGGGCTCTTATATAATTTCGGGTGTTATTAAAATTAATTCGAACTTGCGTTTATTTATATTTTGGACTATAAAACTTGTGTATGAGTTTAATGTGTTGGTTTTCCTAAAAGCATTTCTTCTAGAAGCGATTGTTTGTCGATTTAGTTAAAACAGTTTCAAATATTATTTACCGCTAACTTTAAATAAATTCAACTTATTTTGGTCAAGAAACTGATTACAAATAGGCTTAAAATGATAACTTGTTGAAATGTTATGTTCGCGATGTCAACAAGAAGTTAGTTTGATTTTGAAAGCTTATCCCGATTTGAAACTAGAAAATTTTGAATAAAGATCGATTTCTTAGAATATTTTTAATTATAGATCTCCCATTGTGTTATTGTTGAAACAATTTTTCAATGAAACAGAAAATGAACTTAAGTTAAACTTTTGGTTGAAGTAGTGTCATAATGAGAATTTTTTTAGATGTTACTTTAAAAAGTTTTCAGAGTTAAAACAGAATTTTTGAGACTTTTAACTATGTTACTTTGCAAACCCTTCTTTTTATTTGAAGTTGATGCAACTTCATTAATTTATGATAATAAATGAAACATTGACTTAATATTTATTAAGTTTTTAGTTTGATTGTGTTTAACTTTTTTTTTTACCATTTACGTGGCGATCTTAATATAAGTTGTATATAAAATTTTTAACTCATTTGCTTGCGTTTTATTTGTAAGCACATATGCGTTGTCTCGTTCTGAATAGATTTATAAAACACGTGAAAATACGCGTAAACGGTATAAAAAGTAGTGATGTACCGGACCCACAATTTCGGGTCCGGCCGGACCCGGATCCGGACTTTTTTTTCAAATTAGAGTCCGGCCGGAACCGGATCCGGACTTTTTTTTTCAAATTAGAATCCGGCCGGAACCGGACCCGGACTTTTTTTTCAAATTAGAGTCCGGCCGGAACCGGATCCGGACTTTTTTTTCAAATTAGAATCCGGCCGGATCCGGATATCAGACAAAAATGGCAATATCTGGCCGGACCCGGACCCGGATAGTGAATTTGGTACATCACTAGAATAAACTAGCCTGAGTCAGAATGAGGTTTTTAAAAACTGAAAAAAAAAACTTTAATTTAATAATAAGTAGAACAGCTAGCCACAAGGTTTACAAGTTTAGGTGTTATTTATAATTAAAAATCTGAAATTAAGTTCTTGAACAAAATACACTAGAAAGTTACAAAATATTGAAAACTGGATCAGCTCAAACTCATTCAAAATCTAAAAGAAAACTAGCCTGAGTTTTTATATAAAACTAAACTAGCCTGAGGCAGTCCAAGATTTTCTAAGATTCCCAAAAATTTTCAAACTAGCAGGGTTGCCACTGTTTAAGTCAATAAAACTAGCTAGAGTGAGTATAAACAAGCCTGAGTCAGAATGAGGTTTTAAAAAACTGAAAAAATTACTTTAATCTAATAATCAGTAGAACAGCTAGCAAAGGTTGACAATTTGGTAGTAAAGTTGTGGACTGATTGTGGTACACTTAACTTATTAGTACTACCCATCATAATTAAATCCTACCTTATTTAATTAATATCTAACAAATACTAAATTCTAACTGAGACTACTATCTATAATCAGACACGACAGTTTTGAGTGATGAATCTTTTATATAAAACACAACAAGAAATACTAGCATATACAAAATTATCAATTACTTTGGTAACACTTTAAAAACTAGAAGCTATTTAAATCTATATCAAAAGACTTCAGACAAAAAACTAAAAATTAAATAAAACTTTTAGTAAACAAGAAACTGTAGAAATTTTAATAAACTATTAAACTATATACCTGGGTTAAATATTTAAACAATTTAACACCTGTTGAAATATTCGCTTTTAAAACAAAACACTACTTACAATAAGCATTCCCAAAAACGTTCAAGATATTTTGTTGCTTCAAGCTACACACCAAACTATTAACTGCTTACATATAAACTGCCTGTCATGTTCTGATGTTTTGTTGCATCAGTATTTAGTTTGAAACACTTTGTCATATGATTCTCATTGGCTCGTACATTCAACCGTATTAACTCTAAATATTCTCTGAGCTCAACTTTAAACAATAAATAATGCAAGTATTCATTCCAAAGAATTCAGCTTTACAACATATGTAAAGTGTTTCATTTCATGAAATGTTTTTTTCATAGTTTAAATGTAAACAAATGTAAATTAGTCACGTGTACAAAATGAACCAATCACGGTAGGAGTTTAATTTTAACTAACCAAAATGACTCTTAACAATTTACTCAGGGTTTGTTTTTGAAAAAATACTTTTCAGTATGCTCTTTTTTACTAACTAGATCCGGGTCCGGACTTTTTTTTCAAATTAGAATCCGGCCGGAACCGGACTTTTTTTCAAATTAGAATCCGGCCGGATCCGGATATCAGACAAAAATGGCAATATCCGGCCGGACCCGGATAGTGAGTCCGGTACATCACTAATAAAAAGCCGAACACAGCGAGAGAAGCGTCGTAGTTGGTTATTGGCCGTTGATTTATATTCGCGTATTTTTGAGGAGAACGCTTGTCTACGTAAAGTCCCATTAATGATTTTTTGTTCATTGAGTCGCTTATTTTCTTTTTCTAGCGTTCTTTTCTAAGATTGTAGTTTGTTTATACTGTAAAATAAATTGTGAGTATTAAACCGCATTTATCTATTAACTACAATTTAATCTAGTTAATCTTCAAGGTGGTATTTCTAATACTTATTTAGTAAGCTAGATTATAAAAAGGTTTTATAAAGTAGGATTAAGTTAATAGATACTTAGATTTACTTAGAATACTTAATTTGTCTTTATTAGTGTTTTAAATAAAAAAGTTTTTTTTATTTAACAAAAAAATCTACAAATTTATTAGTAAACGTTATATTGCCTAGAGTACTTTCAAAATCTTCTTCAGTAGACAATTAGAACTGATTAATTCAAAATTTTCTTGCATATAAAAGTTTAAAAAAGGATATTATTACGTAACTATAAATCAAGTTTTAAGGTAAACTTTGTTTTAAAAGTCTGTCTTTAAAAGTTTTTCAAATAGTAAATCTTATTAGTATCTCTAGTTTAAACTCGCAAAAACTAAATGAAATAAAATAAAAAATAAAAAAATATGAAATCAAATCAAAGACAAAGGACTAAAAGAAATTAAATTGTTAAACTTTGATGTGTTTGATTTAATGTTTTATAATACTTTAAAATGTAAAATCAAAATAAAAAAATAAAAACAGTAATAAAAATAGTAATCGAGCTTATTGTTGGTTGAAGTTAAAAAATCAAAAATAAATAGAGTAAATAATCATAATAAATAAGTCGATAAAAGTAGTAAGGTGTATAACCTTAACTTGTTAAGTTATTTAGAAATGTATAATCAAAAAACTTTATAAATATTAAAACATGTTAAATAATAGTAACCTAGTCAATTATCTGTAAAGTGGTAATATAGTTTTGTTTATATTTATTGTTGCTTCGAGTTTATTGATCCATTTACTTTCTTAAAAATTTAAGTCTGAATAATTTTTAGTGATGTCTACAAAGATAATTGAAAAAGCTTCTTTTAAATCTTTTTTTGATGTTTTGTGTTTTTTGGCATAATGTATTTTAAGTGCTGCTCTATCACTAACATCATCTGTGGTTGTACTCTTCCAGATGTGTCTGTGAGAGCACCATCTTTGCGAAAAGGACGTGATTGTCTGGCCGACATAGAACTCATATATCCCTAAATTTTTGCAATTTAAGTTTTTTTTCAATTTTATCGTTTTTCTGTTTTTTAACTTTACTAAGCTTGTTTTCTTTATCATTGTATCTTTGCAAATCATCAAAGTTTAACAACTTAATTTCTTTTAGTCCTTTGTCTTTGATTTGATTTCATATTTTTTTATTTTTTATTTTATTTCATTTAGTTTTTGCGAGTTTAAACTAGAGATACTAATAAGATTTACTATTTGAAAAACTTTTAAAGACAGACTTTTAAAACAAAGTTTACCTTAAAACTTGATTTATAGTTACGTAATAATATCCTTTTTTAAACTTTTATGAGCAAGAAAATTTTGAATTAATCAGTTCTAATTGTCTACTGAAGAAGATTTTGAAAGTACTCTAGGCCAGTGGTTCCCAACCTTTTTGATGCCTCGCTACCCTAAAGTCTCTTAATTTGATCTCGCACCCCTAACACTATATGCTATAATTATTCATTGACAATTTGATTATAAAACCATTGATTTCATTAATTAATAATTTGTATTTTTATTATTATGATAGTGTACTATATTAACAAAAAAAAATACTTGGAAATTTAAAAACATAACAAACTATATTCGAACAAGTTTTATCTATTTTTTATTAGGTAGAAAACATCAGAACTCACTCTTCCTTCTGCAATGATATACGATTTCCAAGATTTAAAAAAATATTAGAAGTGAGGAAGAAGCACTAGAAAAGTAATAAATATTAGGCTTGAACTTAAAACTAAACTTTTTATACATTTTGTTATGAATATATGTACTTAAAAAATAAAAATCAGCTATTCTAAGTTAAGCTTATGTAATGTTTTATTTTCAAAACTATTAGCAGCTAGGAGGTTTCAAAATAATAAAGATTTGAGTTAAGATTTTAAAAAGTTAAAAAATATTTAGTCTTAATTTGTACAAAGATATGTATAAAAGCAAATACAAGAAAAGTTTGTATGCTTACAACATAAATAGAAAAATGTAGATTGAAAAAGTTAAGCCGTTTTAATTCAAAATAGGAATGAATAGAAATAAAGTTGATGCATTGAATACTTTTGCTGATCTATAAAAATTGGTTTCACTGAAGCGAAAAACAAGTTTTCTTAAATGTTATGACATACAGGAATTGCTGTGAACTTTACAATTTACTGATGTTAAATCTTTAAGCACCACTTTCTGCACAACTAAGCTTAATAAAAGATTACATTATAAATGTTATAGACTTGACAGAACATGTTCTTAACAGCTAAAAATAAGCTTGCTGAAGATACTAATTTTTATCTAAGTATTTCAATTAAAATAGATGCTAGCTCATAAACTGTTTTAAACAATTAATGTCCAGTTAAGAAAATAAAACATTTAGAGATCAGATGATTAATAATCAAAGGTTTAAAAATCTAAGAAAGCTTTATTGAAATGTTAATTCTAAACTAACAGCTATTAAATGAAATTAGTAAAATAAATTTACTTCTAGAAAAGCGCTCTTGCTCTATGACGTATTAAAATAATTAATTTATTCAGAAAATTAGGACCAACTTCTTTTTATAACAAAATGTACTTTTTAACTTTTTAAACTTTATCAGAGAATTAAAATCTCCTTATTTATCATACAAAATTAAAAAGCTACTTCGCACCCCCTGGAATGCTGCCTCGCACCCCCAAGGGGTGCGAGCACCCCTGGTTGGGAACCCCTGCTCTAGGCAATATAACGTTTACTAATAAATTTGTAGATTTTTTTGTTAAATAAAAATAACTTTTTTATTTAAAACGATCGATAAAGACAAAAAAATCACAAAGAACATCACACAACCAAGGGAAGATTTGAGACACTTAAAACTAAAATATTCTTTATTAGTGGTAATAATTTCTGATACTGACTATGAAAACTAGCAGCATTAAATTCATATCTTTGTCAGCCGCTAGTATTTCGAAGCTAGTTACTAAACACGCTGTGCGTGTGCAGACGGCTGAAAAGACTTTGGATACTAGTAAACATAGCTAAGCATGTAATCCTGAGCTGAATAGCAAATCTGACCTACACAATTAAATGTAAGGCAAACGAAATATGATAATATTTAGAGCTGATGGTTATACATTCCTTAAAAAACAGTTTCAAAAATTGCGAAATACTTCTCACAGTTGTTAAACTCATTTTCGTTATGAGGTTTGTAAATAAAAATTATATAGTATAAATGATTATCAAAAGACAATTTGCAAATGATTATGTTTTGCAGGCGTATTATTAACATTTTTAAAGCATTTATTAGCCGTAGATTTTAAGTTAACTATGTTGACGGACAACAAAATTTTATCTAATAGTATTCAAACTATTGGATGATATTATAACTCCTTATTATTAACATATTTTACCAATTTTACTTTTTACGGAAAATAAAAATTTAACTGCGAAAACAACATTCTTTAATAAGTTCAAACAACATGTGAAGGTTCTATAGAATACGAAATAATCAGTTTGAAAATAAACATCTGCAGTTTGAAAATTTCAGACATGTTGACAGGCACTAAGCATTATCCCACAACTTTTATCGAATAAATTTCCTATGTTAAGTAATATTTCCTGAATTTAAAAAACTTTATATATTTCATTTTCGTATATAAAATCACACGTTATCTACAAAAACAACACTCTTTTGAAAAGTTCAAAAATAGCGGTTTTGTTACGAAATCTTCAAATTGAAAATATACACCTGTATATTTAACTTTAACTAAGTTGAAATATAACGTATTTTCCCATAAATTTTATCAAATAATTTTTTATTGTTCAGTAATAGATCGTAAATTTAAATTACAATATATATTTTACTTTCTTATATTAAAGAAAGTTTAAACAGTGTTTAAATGCAAAACAGTTTTTTAATTAGACAAAGAACCATAGAACAGTAATGAGTGTTACAGCTAAAATTTTTTTGCGAGAATACGTTGCAACTTTGCGGTGTTGATTTATTCTATTATTTAACATTAAGCGGTTCTGGTTAAAATGGATTAGTAGTACAAGTTTTGTCGTATTTATTTAAGTTTTAGCTATGTTATAAGTTGAAATGTGTAGTAAAATTTTTTTAGGTGTTGTGTGCGAGTAATTACCAGTGGCGTAGCGTGGTATTTTGGTCAGGGAGTGCGCAATTTTTTTTTTCTCAAAAATCAGACGTGTTTATTTGTATAACAAGTCCGAGGATAATTAACTCTCGCCTCGGTTATCGTCCTCAAAACTTTCACTTAAATAAGTACTTTAGTTGACAAACACTTCTTTAAAATTTACTCTATTATGAACAGTTGAAATAACGTAAGTAAAAACGAAATAAGTACTAAAAAAAAAACATTTTGAAATAGATCAATGAATTAAAAATAGTTAAATTAAGTATAACTAAGAGCAGAAGTTTATAAAAACTCCATTAAGTTTTTTGTTTCCTTTAATCAACTAATTTCAAAAAAAGACGATTGTTAAACGCAACAAATTTACTTTTTATTCATTACAGTAAAGCCAGCTTGAAGTCTATTGACTTTATTCTCGGTGTTTTTTTGCACCTCTAAAGTTTTATAAATGTCATGAGTTTTTTCTTCATTAGAAGTTTAAACTTATATAGTAGTTTTCACAATACAAACTATCTTTATTAACGTTACATAAGTTTTTAAGTTATATAAATTAACCTAATAACTTATACTTACATTTCATATTTAATGGTAGCTAAATAATCTAAAGTTTTTGTGTTTTTGGAAACCTGTGAAAAATAACTTTTAAAAGATATCAAGAAAATTGTTAAAGAAGTTTCTACTATTAATCGTGAGAAATTCTTTTTGCAATTTTAAATTTTCAAAACTTTTAAATTTTTATGTAAAATGTAAATTTATTTTGCTCTATATACATCATATTTTAAAAGAAAAACAAAAAGAAAAATAATAAGTTTTCGATACTTAACTTTTATATTTAAGTTTACTATGTAGTATTTCTTATTTAATCTTTAGATATAATTTACCATTGGCTAAAAGAAATAAAATTAAATTTAAGTTTTAGTAAATGACAGGTTCTAAATAATTGAAAAAAAACGTCTACCTTTACTTTTGACTTAGTATTAAACAGTAAGCACTTTCGTTTTAAGAACTTAGAATTTGATTACGATAATTTTAAATTAAAACCACCATACTAATAACGATTACTAAATTTTACTAACTGTATTATAATAAGTTTCATATATACTGACGTTAATATTCTCAAAAAGTTGTATTTCATATAAATTCGCTCTAAATTTCTTCAAAAAAAAAGTACAGTACAGTCTTTAACCGCTGCAATACTCATTATATTTCTTACCTTGACGACTATCAAAACTTACTATTTGATATTTAGAATAGAGAAGACTTATACTTTTCCTAATGTTTTTAAAACCAATTAACTAAAGCTAATTTATAATCCATCTTTGAACCTTAAAAAAATAATTTATTACCACGAAAATAAATCGAAATATGCATGCCGTCATAATTATCTTTCAGTTTAAATGTGGAATTAGCTTTCAAACAAAACTAATCTTTGCATAAAAATTGAACAATTTTGATTTAAGTTTACTTGATTAAGATAAGATACTTTCTACTAGAAACTATCAGTAATTTAACAAGTTTTAAATTTATAAACCATTGATTTAATATTTAGACTTTTGTTCATTCAATAGGTTGATTTAATTAGCAGCGCCTTTTACCTATAAATAAAAAACAATTTTTCAATATTTTCGATAGATATTTATTTGACCTGGTTTCTTGATGTGCTTTGAACGTTAGATTTTAAATTTAGTGGTTAGTCAATGCACTTAAATTATTGATTATTTTTTTAAACTGTCTGTACCTTACTTCCAATATAGTTTATTTTGATTGTATCGATTATGCTTTTGCAAAGCGACAAAAGTAATTTATAAAAAAACAATGAAATACCAAACGGTTGCACAAATATACAGAACCTAACTCTAAAAGTCAGGATGTGTTTATCCGGTTTATGTTTGAACAAGAAAAACAAATATTCATAAATGTTTGTAGTTAGAATTCTGACATTCCAGTATGTTCTAAAAAAATTATATAAAAGTAACCCTGAACCTTATTTTAATGTAGAAGTGCGTGATTCAGACTATTTTGCTGAATGCTGCACGAAAATCATTAAAATAATTTACTAAATCGTCTCAATATGTGTTTCTGAATCTTGCAGAGAAAGTTTTTTTTAGAAAAGAAATTAAAAGTTAGTTCAAATAAAAGATTGTGCAGCTGTGTTTGGTTTTATTGAAGCTCACTGATTTTTGAAAGAGTTGATCTTAAAGTTGCTTATTATGAAGTTAAAACCAAATTTATTAAAAACCTTTTCCTTTAAATCCTAAATAAGATAATTAGTATCATACTATAGTGTTGAGATCTTTTGCTGTTAATCTACAAAAATTAGATAATACTGTAGTTTTTGATTTTAAGCTATATAAATTTTCGTATCTTCGTTATGTGTCATTTAGTCTAAGTGGTCCAGATTTTAATGCCTTGGTCTAGCGTAGGACAACAAACTTCCAAAAGCAATAAATATCAAATCATAATAATATCAATATAAAATTTTAACAAAAGCTATCTGAACATTAAGTTTAGTTTTAAACAAAATAAACTAAAATTCATTAAAAAAATTTTTTGTTGTGATATTAGTTTGTTTTTAAAACAAATCCTTACTTTAAAACAATGATAAATAAGCATATTAATACAGATCGGGTTAATAACTGTCGGGTAAGATCTGGTTAGAAACGATTGGGTTAGAAATGATCGGGTTAGAAATGATCGGGTTAGAAATGATCGGGTTAGAAATGATCAAGTTAGAAGTGATCGTGTTAGATATGATCAAGTTAGAAGTGATCGGGTTAGAAATGTTTGGGTTAGAAGTAATCGGGTTAGAAGTGATCGAGTTAGAAGTGATCGGGTTAGAAATGATCGGGTTAGAAGTGATCGGGTTAAGGGTGATCGGGTTAGAAGTGATCGGGTTAGAAATGATCAGGTTAGAAATGTTAGCGAGTTAGAAATAATAGTAAACCGTTAAAATCCACTACAGTTTACAAATGACTCTTAAAGTAAATACCCCAAAACAAAAATTTGCCATAAAAACTAAACATATTAGTTGAAAGTATATTATAAGTTTTAAGCATTTGTTCAATATTCTATACGTAAGAATGTATTTATGTACATGTATTAATACTTATACTAGGCCCAAATTTTTTACATCTATTTTGTTCCTTGTACTTTTAAAATTTACATACTACATATAATGAAAAGCTTTTTTGTGCACCAGGTCCTAGGACCTAATATTTTAAGCGTCTTTTTTTGTCGTTTAATAGTTAGTTAATTACTAATTTTATTTATAAAAGATTTGATATTTAAATTTAATTACAAATTTAATATTTTAATTTGCTTGAAAAGGTCGCAATTTTTTGCTACCGAAAACGGTCGTAAATAAAATATTTAATTTGCAAAACTCTATTTTTATAAGCTCTTTATACTCCAGTAAATTGAGCATTGTTTTTCAGTCAAAGCAAATAACTATTAAAGATTTATCAAAACACTGATCATGCTTTTTTTTTTAATTGTATTCAGTTTACGGTTATAAAGTTTCACTGCAACTTACTACTTAATAAACAATTTTTGTATTTTCACTGGTTGTCTTGGTAGAAAACACAACAGTAAAGGACAAAATTGTGTGGTGCTTCTACGAGGAAATTGTGTGGTGCTTATAGTAGACTGAAGTTCCAATAGTCAATAGTGACAGTACAGGTTTAAAAAAAGTATTTAACATTTCTATAAATTTTTATGTGAACTTTTTACTATTTTATTTTTATTTTTACGTAATTTTGTTTATCTAATTTCGTTTTATGTTTTTATACGCTATTTATGTTTTTATACGCTATTTATGTTTATGTTTTAATCATTGGATATGTAATTCTTAATTGCACTTTTCATTATTATCCTTAAATAAATAAGCTAATTATTATTGTTTTAAGTATTGGTTTTGATATACAATTTTTAAGTTTATAGCTTATTCCACGGTTCCTTTAGTTTTAACTTATTTAAGTCTAACACAATATAAATTATTTTAAAGTATAATACTTTCGTATGTACTACTTTTAGGTTTATATTTCAAAATTAAAAGTACAAAAACGACATTTTGAAAACAGCGTTTTTTGACTAAATAGTGCGTACCATACCTGCAGTTCGTACCTAGAAAGCATGTAATTAGGTGGCAAATTATTATACATACCATATTATCAACTAGGTCACTTAGTAGGATCCGTCAACAGTAAATTTTGTTAAAAAAAATCAGTACTTAGTTTAAATTTGTAAGTCAAGCTAATACATCGATTATATGGTGTTAAAAAACTGATAAATTAATAAAGAATAGTTTTTGTAGCCTATAAAATGTTGTATGTTTTGATATTATTAACATTTATAAAGTTTTTTGTAAATATAACTGTATATGAATTAAAAAAGTATAAAAAACTACTTTCAATTTTTTATTAGTTTTCTTTGAATTGTGTAAAAAATTTTTATTTAAATTAAAAAGTATTTTTTGAGAAAAAACATTTTAAGCATAAATAAATGTGTTTTATCAAAGATTTTACAACAGTTAAGATATTATTTGAAGTCTAAAAGTATTTTCCTTAAATTCAGTTTAAACAAATAACAGCTTTTTTATACATAACGAAAGTACTTTATAATTTTTTTCTTTAAAACTTAGTTAAAAAAGTTGTATCTAGTTAACTGTTTGAACTTAATTAATAACATTTTAGTTTATTTGTTTCAATAAAAAAGCTGAATTAAATGTTTGTATTAGGTTTACAACTTTAAACATAGCAATTTTCTGTATGTTGAACGTTCTGGCAACGGTCTTTGTGGAAAACTAAACCAAATATAATGAACATTAAAAATATTACTTTTATGTGCTTTACAGTAAATTGCTTTTTAAAATATTTAAGTAGCTGAAACGTCTAAATTGCTATGGAGACAAAAGTCGTGTTATCGTATATACGTTATTCAATAATAACATTTTCTTTAAATGAATTAGTGAAATTGAGAAAAAAACCTATTTGTATTTTATAATAAAACGTTATCTATGTTATAAATAATTTTATTTACTTTTAGTGTCTCAATTTTTCTGTATATTAGCATTTAAATAAATTAAGTCAAGCTTTCAATTGGTTTTACACTTTTAAAAAGTTAGATACTTAAACCAAAGTTTTTTAAATTATTGAACAAAAAAAAGCTTTTTATAATAAAAAGTAAAGTTTAAACTTTAAGCTGATATCGAATCTAACAGTTTATGGATTTCCAACAAACTTAATTAAATTATAAAAACTTTTATCTTTATTTGATTAATACGATCTTTAAAGTACAACAAAAAATTTCAACCAAAAAGTTAACTAAAAAAAAACTATTAAATTAAAGTAAGTAATTTTCAAAAATTATGACTAAGAATTATCATTTGTTATTGTTCAAAAAAAGTCAATCAACCTATCAATAAATGTTCCTAAAAAGTGTCTAATTTTAATTTAAAATATTTTACTGAAAAAGGTTTTGGAAAAGTTTTTACAAATCATATATGATTAAATTTACTTTTTTTTTGTTTTTAAATCGTTTTTGAGTACAATCGTTTTTTTATTTTATATTAAAAGTATAAATATTTTAAGACGGCAGTGATAAAATTTAAAAAGAAACAATAGCGTTTTACTCAGGCAAGTTGATATTACAAAAAGTCTTTAAATTACTATTTTTGTAATGACTAAAAGATAATTGTGTTCTTATTATTTAGTGAAAAGTTTTTAGCTTAATTTCTAATATGTTTACAAATATATTTAAGTTTTTACCATATTTATGTTATAATTGATGTTTTGTTGCAGTCTACACTAAAAATTACCTTGATTATAAGTATCAGCAAAAAATCTATTATGCTCGAAAAAAGCTATACACTTATTAATCATTCAAGGAGTTTAAAAAACAGATACTAGAGTCATTGAACAAATATCATCGACAATAACTAGTTAACAGCTTTTAAATTTGAGTTTTGGTTTTAGTTGTCATATACCTCTTCTCTTTTTTGAAAGGAGATGCCAGTGCAGGCTGAGCAAGTCATGATATTGGCATAAGAACGCTTTGAATTTTATCTTTTAAAAACATTTTGAACTTTTGTGGAAAAAAGTCTAGCGTTACTGTATCGTTATAATAAGATTTGCTAAAGTACTTAATTGGAGAAGAAAGTACATCGAATAATGCTTGCCTGGTACGAGGTTTCTACAAAATTAAAGTATAATTGATTTTTTTTATGTTTATTTATTGAAAGTATAAAAAAAACTACGATATTATTTATTAACTAATAAATGTTATTTTACAAAGCCCATATTCTTTAAATATCTTACAAGTTCCGACAAAGATTTTTAAAGGAAAATTTATAAAACAGCAAAATATAGTACAATTTTATTACATTTTATATAAACAATAAGATATTAAATACAACTATGTATATATAAATTAGCTTTGTGTTTTAATCTTAAAATGATAGTAATAATAATAACTACAACATAAATTATCTAGAAACGCTCACTTTAAGAATGTACTGAAAGTAATCAGGATTTCTTAATTTTCCGTCATTTACTATGTTTGACACAAGCCCATGATAGTCCGCTTAAATATTTTTTCATTTTATTTTGTGTACACCCATATAGTTTAAAATAAATATTTACAGCTATAAAAAGTAAAAATTAAGTATAATATCATATTTTACTAAAATATACAGTGTCATGAAATTGTTGAGTATATTCAAATTGCTTAAATTATTTTAAGATAAAAACATGTTGGACAAACAAATAAATTTACTTTAAACGACCAACACAGATTATTTTACACAAAATTTGTTTTTTGCAAGGTACTTTTGATTTGGAAATAGATTATTTTAGTTTTTAAAGCACATTTTATTTTAAAAAACAAGCTCAGTTACTCATTAAGTCATAAAAATGTTTTAGAAGTGTTTATAGAAAAACATTTATTAAACAACCAATATTATTTATAACTAGTTTTTCTATTAAAACGAAAATTTTTTAAGAATATATAGATAAAAATAGATTAAAACAAATATTATAGTTTCTTTATATATTCATAAAAATTGATAACCTTCATAAGTAACATAAAATATTTGAAATCCAGACTCTTCATTAGAATGATCAGATTTAAAAGTGATAGTGTACGATGAAGTATTTTGAGCAAGCACCAAAGGAGAATTAAACATTTGGCAATATCCAAGACTTTCACCGTTTTCTTTTTTAAGATAAATTTTTAAATCAATGAAAACTAACATTACATTTATTAATGGTATAGAAAACTAATTAAACACTAACATCTAAATCTTGAACTTTTACTATGCAACTAAATTGTATAGCTATTTAAATAAATAAACAGAGAGCTTTATTTTTATACTAAAGAAAATTGTGACAAAAGGAAATGCGGTTTAAAACTTTTGGCTTGTTAATAATCTTTCATCAAGTGTAAACCTACAGTTAATTTAAACTCTAATTAAAACATAACACTTTTATACTAAAGAAACTTGAAAAAAAAGGAAATGCGGTTTAAAACTATTTATTTGCTAATAATTTATAATCAGTTTAAAAAGACTGTTCGCTTAAAAACAAAACATGTTCTAAACTTAACTAAGTCTTAATACTCTAAACTTATGCTTTAATAAAATTGATACAAATCGTAAAAATCAAACTAAAAAACTTAGGCTTGTATTTATAGAAAATAAGTACTAGTAAAGTTATGTATGTAAAAGACCAAGATTTAATATTATTTTAAACAAGTTTAATCCAAACTTATTATACTAACTTTAAAAACAAGTATATATGAAAGCTACCTAACTAAAATTAAAATGATTTTTAAAGACTAAATAAACAGCATTAAGTTAGTTTTCTATAGTTTTTTTTAAATTATTTAAATATTAAATATTTTTATTTACTCATTTATCTAAACTTATTTTTACATGAACTATATTATATCTGTTAAAAGTTTCTTTTTACTTTTAATGTACGTTTTCAGTTTTGAAAATTTCCAAAACTCAAAAAAATAAGTATAAATTAAATTGAAATATTCCTTAAAGTTTTGTTTATAGTACATATAAAATCTAATAACTATCTTTAGTTAAGAAAAATATTTACAAACTCAGAATAAATACAAACAAAAATTTCTAAAACAAAATTGATTTTTCTAAATAGATGATTTAAAAAATAATAGTTTCTTTAAATTACAATTAACATAAATCGAGAGTTAAATGTAACTTTTTTGTCTACAAATGTTTTGAACTAAATTATATCTGTAAGTCTAATAATACAGTTTTTCAGAAATTTCTGCTATTTTTTTTAATAATTGTAAATGTTTAGTCAATAGCTTGTTTTTTGTGTAAAAGATAATCTTTATGGTTTGTATATCTTTTACTGAAAATAAAAAAATAAAACAATCTGCTTACCATTCTTAACAAGCGATAAAACATCTTCACAGCCTCTATTATCGTTATAATATATATTCATTTCAGGTATAAGTACTAGTATTTTTCTATTGCTTGGAGCAACTATACTCCATTCACAATTGACATTTGAGGAATAATTGGATGGAAAGTTAGGCGACTCTATCACTCCCATTTTTTTAGTCATCGTTCCACCACATCGAATGTCTAATGAAATAAAACTAATTTTAATCCCTCTCGATATCTGACTTTATAACTTCTTAGAAAAATTTAATTTAATTAAATTTAATTTTTATGAAAATTGGTTCATCAACTAATTTATACATTTAAAAAAATAGATTTAATGAACAAAAACAACTTTCACTGAGCCATTGAAACTTTTAATGTTAAACTTAAAACAGCAGAAATCCAAAAGGTGAAAGTTACTTAATTAAATTTGAACGTTTACGCAAATTTAAATACTCATATCACTTTATATGAAATTAAATTATGTTTTATATATAACGAGATACCACGAAAAAAAAAAATCTTACTAAAAACATCGAAAACTAAAAAGAACCAAAAAATAAAAGAAACTTAAAAAAAAATAAAATAAAAGAAACATTGCTTGCTTTGAAAAAGCTACAATAAGCAGCGAAACTATTCTCAGCAATTTTTTTTCATTCTAAGCAGCCATGTTTTCACATATGGTTTTGTATTTTATATCATTTACATGTAACATATTAAGATAAATTGTTTATATGTATCCTAACTATTTTTCCAATGAATATAAGTTTTAAACTTAAAAGTTGAAACAAAGTTTTATTTTTATACTTACAAAACTCTAAAAGAATTGTAAAATATTAGTACTGTAACGTAAATAGTTATTGATAAAATAAGTTAGTAACAAAAAAACTAGATACAAATCATACTTTTTTTAGTTAAATAAGTTAAAGTATAAACTTTTAAAAGACGTTTTAAAGCTATGTATCAAAAGAATATTTTGTTTAGATCTTTGCTTTTGCTGAAAAAGAACTTTTTTATTAACTTCATTTTAAATATTTGAAACCTTTACAGTCGTGAATAGAAGTGCTTCCTGCTCGTTGTGTTTCGCTTTTTCCGGGACACTTATAACAGAAATCTTCCTTTTCATTAGGCTGGTAAAAATTTTTAGGACACATATCACATGAAAATGTGTTAGAAAATTCTACGTGATACTGACCTAGAATTATAGTAAATATTGACAATATAAGATATACTTTCTATGTTGTAGTTTACATGGGGTTAGAAAATTATGATCAAGAATTTTATAAACTTCAACTTTTAGGAATTAAAAAACCCTATAATTCAATCTAATTCATAAGGAAAATTTTATATTAGAAGTTTTATGCATTAAATAAAATAATTTAACATACTTTTTGGGTATTAACTAAATTTGATGAAAAAAAAAATTCAATAGTGGGTAGTTCTAATAGTAAATATCCAAAATAGCAGTATTCAAAACAAGTAATTAATATAAAAAGTTATATTTTCTAAAATACAAAACCTAATGTATCTTAATTTATAGTAGACTTTATTGTAATTTTTACACAGTAACTTTTCTCGTTGTAATAGTTCGTATTGGTACAAAGTTTATTGTGTTATACACAATACAAGTTCTTTATCGATTTAAACTAAAAGGGCAAATCCTTTGTTTATAAAGAGATAAGGTTAACATTCTAGGAAGAATTACATAAAAGTAAGTTTTGTTTTTATAACAAATCGATGACCTTTCCCATCGTTGAATCTAGAACTAATTTGTTTGTTTGCTAATTAAAGCTTTTAGTTTTTGTATAGTTACACTTTACTTGTTTAAGTATGCATCATAAAACGTATTTTGTTACAATAATTACATTTTAACTAAAAACAAAGATACCATTTACAACTTTAAGTATTATTAATCACTTATTTTTTGCTATTTTTTTAGTAAGACTTCAAAATTCTTCAATCATATACGTCGTAAAATCTTAAGCAAAAATTAAGTAAAACGTTAAGGTAGAATATTGTTTTAACTTCATTATAGCTTGATTAATATAAAATTATTGTATCGAAAGTGTAACAAGTAAGAGTTTTTATTAGGTTTAAGTTGCAAATTCTACTCAAATAAAACAAAAAGCTTTCCTACAATTATACCAAATATGATTTTTCTTTTTTTTTTGAAATTCAATCTTTTTTTAAAAAGACGTTTTGTGCTTTGTTTGCTGAAAAAATTAAAAATAGTTATAAACTTTGTTTGTTCACTTTATGTTGAGTAGAGGTTTTTAACTATTTTACAGTCAAGCAAAACAGTTATAACATCATTAAAGTAGCTTTTAAGAACAACTTCAAGCCAAAATTAGTTTTAATAGACTTTTCAAATTCGATTTACATAAGCTTTTTTTATGCATAGCTTTTTTAAGTTTGCATTCAATACTAACTATATACATTTTGTTTGAATATGTTAGACTATGTTATTTCGTGTTAGAAAAGTTTACTATATATTTAAATCTATTTTACAATACTGTTATCAAGTCATAATGCTTCCAAAAAACAATACTGATCGTATAAATTAAAAAGTAAAATAGTTCACACTGTGGAATTTTTTTTAGTTAGTATAATTGATAGTTGTATTTAAAATGATAGATTGCAGATGTTTTATAAACTTGATTTAGCTCAACATTTTATGCATATTACTTAACACTCATATTTGCCTAATTACTTGATTTTTTTTCGACTTATGTATGTTCTATTAAAAAGTTGGAACATTCCAGTTTCTTTCGGGTAATAAAAATTATAAAAATACTATATTTGACCATAAAGTATACACAGTGGTACATAAAATGATCAGGATTTTCTGATAAGGTCTTTTTATATAAAACTTTTTTAACAAAAGTTTTACTAATCATCTTTATTTTTTACTAAAAAATTGGAAAACTAGCCTTTAATGATTGTAAAAATTAGTGAAAAACTAGATTTTATTAAATTAAAATTGTAAAAAACTAACATAAAAAGTAGAAAAGTAATTTTTGATTACAAAAAAACTATTTACAATAACTTTTTTAGTTTTGTATTTAGATGGTAAGAGGTTTTAAATTTTAGTCAAATATTTAAAATTTTCAAATAATTAAAACAAAAAGTTTCATAAAAAATAAACACTTTAATTAGTACCAATAAATATTTATATTTATACATTAACATTTAACTTGTAAATGAAAAGTAATGTTTTTAGAAACACTATCGTTATAAGATATAAACTATTTTTTGGAATACAAACAGAACTAAAATATTTAGTCAGGGGTCGGCAGCCTCTTAAAAAACCGGGCTTTATTTTTTTAATTTTATAATATTTTTGGTTAAAAATAGTAAATTCATGTTGCTTACCAAAAATGTTAAAATAAATCCAGTCCATGAAAGATTAATTTTTATATAGTATGGTCCACGAGCAGTTTTTTTCTTGAAAAACTATTCTTGACTTATAAGAGGCCGCCGACCCCCGACTAAATATTTTAGTTCTATTTGTATGATCAAAATTTAGTATACATCACTAAACGATAAATAGTGTTATGGGCCTAATTGTAGTTTGAAAAAAAAAGCTTTTTTAACGTTATAAAAAAGTACACACTTAGTTAAAAAACCT
This sequence comes from Thalia democratica, assembly GCF_965202585.1. Taxonomy (NCBI): domain Eukaryota; kingdom Metazoa; phylum Chordata; class Thaliacea; order Salpida; family Salpidae; genus Thalia; species Thalia democratica. Next base: position 50,256,449 of record NC_139169.1, on the reverse strand, counting down.
CGCAAGCTAGAGTTTTCCAAAATTAGCAATTGGAATTAATTATAAAAACTTTTTGAAATATTCAAATACCAAACTACATCATTTTGAAAATATTTAAGCTTATATTTTAAAAATACGAAACTCAGTGCTTTTGAAAACATACCTCTCTGACAATACCCTCTGTACTCGCACTGACTTGAGTGAGTTGCTGCTTTTACAGATGTGTTGAGGAGTCTTCCCCCACTAATACACCGTTCACATGACAATCGACCGCTATTTGGCTGGTAGTTACCCCAATCACAGGGTTGACATGGCGATAGACCATCTTTTGAAAAGTGTCCAGGTTGACATTTGGCTGAAGTTTTATTACTTTTAGTTGTTGCTAAAAAGAAGTCCTGCATATCTATGATTGTGCTAATCTACTTTTTTACTAACAAATTTAAGTTTAAACGTAATTTTCTGTAAAAGTAGTTTCTTTTGAACAATTTTTATTTTAACGATTATTAATTAAAAAATATACATTTTTTTGGAAACATTTAGTCAATTAGTAAAAATGAAAATGAAAAAATAGTTATGTTCAACAACTTTTATGTAATACCTAAGTAACAATGTATTTTTCAATTCCTTTACGTACTTAAGCTTCAACTGAATCATCGGAACTAAATTATATTTTTATTCAAACATTATTTATTACACAATAAATTTTTAAGTTTCACAAACTTTTCTGGTATGCCAACCGTTCTTTGTATCTTTTTTTCTTTATCATTTATAAATGTATAGAAATTTTACGTCAAAAAAATCTACAAAGATTCTATTTTATTTAAAATTACTTTAAGCAAAAGTAATTGGTTAAAATAAAAGCTTTGTAGAGTTTTTGATGTCTAACTTATATATATTTTAAATAAAAAAATATAAATATATCTTGCATACTTACAATTGATAACAACACTATTGAAATAGAAAAGTTTGTTAATATACATAAACAATTTAATGCTTATAAAAATGGTCTATAGAAACCTTGGCTTAGTTTATTAGGCGTCAAATAAAATAAAGGTCTATACTAAAGTTAAAACTTATTCAATTATTGAAATTTAAACAATTATTTTTTTATTTATGAGAGTATAACCAAGAGCTTTAACACTTTAAAAGAAAGTCTATTCTAAACAAATTATGTGTTGTGATTTCTATTTGTAGTAAAACTAAAAAGGTATTAAAAAGTCTTTGGTGATCGAGTAAAACTTTAGATTATATGTTATCAATAAACAACATCTGTAAAGTCTTACTCAAGGTTTTTATTTGATCAAAAGCATTTCAATTTTCTAATGCTCTTAAGTTTCTACTTTTAAGCATATAAAATCACATATAGTTAGTTTACTGAGCTTTATAAAGAAATCAACGCTCAAAAGAACTGATGCTTAGAAAGACTTTTTGTTATCGAGCTACATACACACCACTTTCTTAATTTAATTATTTAGTGCCATTTATTTTTTTTTACTTTAAAAACTTAGTTTTTTTGTAATTAAAAAATCAAATTTTAATTAAAAATATTGTGACATTTAACTTAGAGCAACATAAACGAAAAAATAAATGGTAAATAAGTTTTATTCGCTTAAAGTTTGGCTTAAAAAGTATGTTATAAAAGTTTGGCTTAAAGTATCGTACTCAGGCGTCTTAACTTGGTATATATTAAAAAGATAAAAGTTAAAGTCTTTGTGCTTCCAGAAGAAAAAGTTAACTTTTTATCCACTATGAGCGTTCAATTTAAACAATTTTAAATGCGTATAATGTATATACCTACAAATTAATTTATTACGAGATAAATCATGTAAAACTACACAAAAGATAAATACTTAAATTATATGCTATGTTAGTATTTTTATGTCATTAAAATAAATATAAAAAATTGCTAATATTTCAGATAGATCAACAATTTTTTTAATGTATAACTTAATGATTAAACTATTTAGCATTTCTGAAAACAATTTATTATAACAGACTTGCTTAATTTAATTATATAAAAAAAGAAATTATTAGATTTAATGTTTTACAAATGGTTTAAAATGTATTAGTAATTGCTGCTGTTTAGATTGAATCAATGTCATTAGAACCTAAAAACCTACTTAGTAGAACTTAATGATTAAACTATTTAGCATTTCTGAAAACAGTTTATCACAGACTTGCTTAATTCAATTATATAAAAAAAAGAAATTATTAGATTTAATGTTTTACAAATGGTTTAAAATGTATTAGTAATTGCTGCGGTTTAGATTGAATCAATGTCATTAGAACCTAAAAACCTACTCAGTAGAAACTACCTTTAGATGAAATAAATTATCATCGTAATTTTTAAACATAAAAGATTATTATACTTAAAAAATCTGTTTACTGTGTTTACCTTTTTTTAGTAAGTATCTTTCAGGTTAACCTTGAACCTTCTTAGATATCATTAGTCTTTTTAGTTATTAGACTTACAGTACAAAGATAATTGACCTATAGCTAAATACTTTTGTCCATGTTTGGTATAATAGTTTTGTAAGAGATAGTCACATTTAGAATATTATTTAATGGTTATTAACGTTATATACTGCTAAAAATGCACTTAAAACTAAATGAAAAAAAAATCATACACCGAATTCAGATTTAAAAAAGACTTCAACATCTTTTTTTATATTATTTTTAGGCATCTTACACTTTTTATACTTATTCTATTTATAGGCTTATGAATATAACAAAGTGCCAGCACACAAACCTTATCTAATGTTGGTCCCTTCTTATGTGGAATAGCTGCGAAGTTTTCCCAATATACTCACTAAGACTAATCTAAGACTTCTATATTTAGGAAAGGAAGCTAAGCTTTTTGAAAACCAAGGTTTAGAAACCGTAGATAACACTTTTGGGGCAGTAAATCTAAGAATAATTCATTCTACCAGAAGACCCCTTAACGGGATTGTTAAATACCTCACTCCTGATCCAGAAAAATGCAACATAATCTATAAGTACAAATGCCACTGTGATAGTGAGTATATTGGGAAAACTTCGCAACGATTCCACATAAGAAGGGACCAACATGTGACCAACGCCTTAAAAAAATTGATGATCTATGGGACAAACAAGCCAATAAAAAGTCGATCGGCAATAGGTGAACATTTGTTAAATAACTTAGAATGCGCAAAAAACTATAACGATAATATGTTTTCAATTGTTTGTAAAGGACGTAACATGTATCATTTAAGTGTTTTACAATCTATATTTATAAAAACTAATAAGCCAAATTTATGCAAAAGAAAATTTGTTTATAGTTCTAATTTGTTTAAATTATTTAAATTCGCTAGTAAGTTTTATTGTTTAATTTTATTTTAAAGAAAGTTTAAATAAGTCTGTTTCCTCTTATTAAAATTGCTATTAATGCTTTCAATTTCTCGTACTTAAGCTTTATACTTTAAATTTTGTTAAACAACTTTATAATAGCATTGATAGTACATACAATTTTATTTACCTGTTATGACGCATAATCTTACAATTTTATTAAATTTACTATTTTACAAAAATCTATTTAGTTATCTACAAGAACTTTTGAAAAGGGTAGATTGAAAAATTTACAAAAATAAAATAATCTGCAAAATGAATTCTTGTCTCAAATTTTTATTTAAAAAAAATAAGTAAATATCAAATTTAGTACTTCTGGTTTAAATGTTTTATACTACAACTAACTGAAAATAGTAAAAAAAAAGGTTTTATTTAGAAGTGTAAAAATAACAATGTACGTTAAAGATTTTTGATTTAAAGCTTAATGACACGTAAATAAAAAAGTTTATGCTTAATGTGACAGTCATTATAAATTATCGTTCGAGCGTTGCGTAAAGCAAAAGTTAAATCCGGTTAATTCTTTTCAAGTTTACATTTGTACTTGTAACATTTATAACATTAGTATGCAGGTGTATATTTGCTCAAATTGCTACTTTCATTTCTTCCACGGTCTATCGATCACATAAGCGTCTAGTCAAACTAATAGGGAACACATTTTAAAGCTGAATGTATTATGATTGAAATATATATTTTTTATTTTACTATCTTAGACCAAGAAATACGGTGCTAATTTTTCATGTACTATAATGATTAGTCTTATTTTAAAGAACTATTACTACAAAAGTAATTTTATTTACTACTTTTTAAGTATACTACTTTATAGTCAAAAATTAAAAAAAGTGAAAAATTAAAGAGTTATTTTAAATAACTATTAAAAATGAAACCGCTGCAGAGTTAATTTACGAATGCTGGACAATTTAGTGCAATAGTTTGACAATCTAAATACCAGAAAAAATTATCGAACTTTCTTTGTGTAAGATAAAAGTAAACTGAATTTGCTTTTGTTGATGAATTAAAAGCTTACATAAACAATAGTTCACATGTTAGCTATTTAAGAAACATAGCTATAATAATAATTATTAAACTATTAAAACTTAATTATTCAAAAAGGACCGGTAAAAAATTATATAATAAAAACGAATAATTATACTTCTTAGCTAAAAGTTTAAAAAAAATAATAAATTAATATTTACTAACAAGTTTAAAAACTTCACAAACTTTTGCATTGCATATACGAAGTAAGTCCTGTACTTTTGTTATCTTCTCCAGGAGGACATTTTTTGCAAGATATTTGGCCAACTATGTCTTGAAAATAGCCATTTGGACACGCATTGCACGTTTTATTGTTTGAATATCGACCAACTCCACAGACTTCTAGAAGTATTAAAATTGTTTATACTTTTACAACAGCAGAAAAAAGTACACTTCAGTTTATAGTTTTTTTTTAGTTCTTATTTATAAACAAATTTGTTTTTTGTACACAATTTTACATGTCATAATCTTATAAAGCCTAAAAAAACTAATATAAAAGTTTTGTAACTATATTCAAAGTTTAAAAGACTCTAATACATAAGGACATTTTTTTAAAAATTAAATATAAAAAAGCTTTACATCAACGGTTAATAAAATAAGACTAACCACACTTGTAACGGGGTACATTGTTTTTGTCATAATACTGCAATCTTTGGTAACCGGAGCCGCAATGAGGCCTCGGTGACGAAGATTTAGTTGTAAGTGCTAACTTATGGCCTGAAAGCAACAAAGGTATTCTTTTTCTCATTAATAAATTAATTAATTTTCTTGCTAGTCTTTTAAAATCTGAAATAGGTGTTGATGTATTTTTATTTTTTGTCTGCTTCTTTGGTTGACGTGTTTCTACAAAATAAAAGAGTTAATTGGCTACAAGTTTTTTAGGCTTAAGCTGCTATTAATTTAGTAACTTTCTTTTTGTCATTTTCATTATTCAATGTTTTTTTTATTTGAAAGTAAAATCACTTTAAGTAAATAATCCCAGATACACTTTCCAATAGTTATAGATGTTAATAATGAATCAGAGAGAGTAAGTATCTTTTAATAAATATTTTAACTACTTAATAATTAAGAGTTTAGATAAATTAAAAGTTAGGAGTTTGTTTTTATTTTAAAACTCTTACTTTAGAACTAACATAATACAATGGAAAATTTACGCTAAAAGTAAAAATAAAGTAAAAATAAGAAGATATTGTTCACAGTTAATATTTACATTATTTTATACTTAAAACATCGCTTAATCAATAAATAAGTTTTTAATGTAAGAACATAACAGTATTATATAATTATGTTAAATAAATGAGGAATGTATATCTTTTTTAATAAACGATATTGGTATCTAAAAATTACTTATTAAATAAGATAAACTATTAAAAGTGTCAAACAAACCATTGCTTAGCCACATTTGAAGTTCGATAGACAATGTAGTTTTTTTTGGTAATTTTCTGCATTTAATTAAAACAGATTTTACTTCTACAGCCTTGCCTGAAAATAGTTATATTTAACGTTAAAAAAGAAAGATAAAACCTATTTATATAATATCTTATAGTAAATATTACTAGGTAAGCACTGGTTTTTAAAAAAATTCTTCCAGGTTTTTGAAGGTACACATTTCATTGGTCTATTTTTAGTTTAAAATTAAAATTAAGGCACATAACTGTGTTAAACAGCATAAGTAAATTAAAAAGATACTGTAAAGTTGATGTACTTTTTAACAAAAAAAAAACTTGATGATGATAATTTTTTTTATCTATATAATACATTTTTCTTGCAAAATCATAGTTTTACTACTAAACATGTAAAACATGTTTAAAAATCTATATTTTTCCAAGTTTTTTAGTGATTTTTGTTCATTATTCCAGGTTTTTCTAGGTTTTTTTCAGGATTCCAGGTTGAGTGGCCATCTTGTAAATACAATGTTTTCTTTTTTCAATTTCTGTGTTTAGTGTTTAGGTTAATTAGCAATACTAATAAATATCTGAAACTTAACTAATTCAGTTTAAAATAAGTTTACAACATTTTCACTTAATTGGATAAGTATTTTACTTTTAGAATTTAAAGGTTAGTTATTGAAAGATTTGTTTCAACAACTTTTTATATATGAATGTAAAAAACCATTTAGACCTTTGTACTTTCAAATATAAACAATGAACTTGACCGCACGATCAACAACAACAGCATCCGAGACAATCCTACAACCGGTTTCGTCCTAATTAGGACTCATCAGGCAGGAACAGTCGCGAGAAACCGCTGTTGTGATCTAACCAAGCGGGCTTAAGTACGAAGTACTGAAGCGACCGTTTGTGGGTAAAGTCCGAAAAGTTTACGCAGGCAAATACTTTCAAATACACATTCCATTAAAAACTTTTTAGTCTAAGCTGGAAAGTTTAGATCAAAGTATTTTTATATGCTTTATTTATTTTTAAAATATTACTAATAATAGACTACGCAAAGGTTATTAAACTGTTAAGATAAGTATAAAGACAAACTTTTTAAACTGAAAACTTGTTATTAATAAAAAATTAATAGTCTATTTTGTAAAAATTTTAATACAACTAACTTTTTTTTCTTTTGTAGTTGGCCGTATAGTCGTTAAGTTGGCAATTTTTCACTCGTAAATAAATTTCTAATACTATTACGTTTTTAGAACCTAATTTTTTTATTATATATTTTAACGCAAATTTATTTTTATGTTGTTCTAAATCTTAACACACTACTTTTTTGCACTAGATTATAATTTAGTTAAATATAAAAAGAATGTCAGAAAATAACAAGTATCTTGTATTTATCCTGCTGTGACATAATTTCACGCTAACCATTATGACGTAATTAACGCGTAATGGTATTTATACTATTCTTTTCCATTTATAAATGTGAATGACAAGCAAAACGTATTTTTAAAGAGAAACAAAAATGCAGAATAAGATTTAATATTTTGATCGCTTTAAGAAAAATAATATACACAAAAATACAAACGTTTAATGTAGTCTAAAACATGTTGTTTTTTAAGTTCCTATAATTAAGTGAATGATAGATTGATAGTTGTTGATGTGATGTATCATAAAAAATTTCTGCTGATTTAAAAACACTAGTTTTTGCTTAGCAAAGCCTTAAAAATGATTTTGTACTTAAAAAGATAACTACAACTTTTACTTTTTTGATAAGAGTTTATTACCTAGTTATAATTAATTCTAAAAATAGCCGTGTTTGAACTTTACGATGCCAAACGTTTTCAGATTTATAGCCTTTTAAGAAACTAATGTTATTTCAAAAACTTTTTAAAGCAATTGAAAACCAAAATAAAATTGAAATATTAGATTAAAAGTGCAAAATTTCTCTGTTAATTTTAACATTTTGATTATTATATTGTTTGACAGTTCTGGACAAGACGTTAAACTGTATCCAAGAGGCGTAAAATTAGTAAACCAAAATATTTTTTCGTACTCCAGGTCTTAGAATCAGTTATTTTGACCGCTTTTTTATTGCCGTTTAATAAACATTAAAATTATTATACTTGTATAAATTTTAAAAACGGTATGTAAACTTGTGAAAAATTTAAGTTATTTTAGCACAAAATTAGAGCAACACATGTTTTCGTACTATACTAAGTTACAAAAGGCATGACTAAGTACATTTTTCGTGCATTGTAGAACTAGGTATGTGAAATCAATTTACGTTTATAGACTGTTTTTTTTCTGATATGTTATTAAACTTTGTATAATTCAAAAAAATTAACATTTATTTAATTTTAAGTCTCTTTTGCTTTTTAGCAATCGAGACAATATAAAAAGGGTTAAAGTATAATTTAGGAATAGAAAAGTGAAACAACCTAAACATTTCGCCTTCAGAGGTTTAGTAACGCGTATCCTTTTGTTTTTTTTCTTTTTTGGATACTTTGGGTTTTTAATTATTCTTGTTCCGCATCTTAAGGTAAACAAATTGATAACTTTTCCCTTTCCTACTTTTGGCCTTGGAATGTATCGTGAGTCTGTCGAGCAGTCTATCTCGAATAATTTTGTCGTCGTTATCTTGTTTATAATTTTGGTAGATTGAAGTTCCATCTGATTCCTCTCAAGATAACAAGAATCTGCTTACAAACTTTAACTATAAAGACGTATTTAAAACAATTTAGATTTTTAAGTTATTCTTTAAAAAAGTAAGTTTTTTAAAGTTGGGAATGGTTAAGATTTTAATTTGATTTTAAAAAACTAACACTTTCTAAGTTCACTTAAATTTTTATAAAGTTCTTTTCAAACAACTGAAATTTTTAAAGTCTTTTAAGTATTAAAAAGTCTCTAAAACAGTTAACTAACCAACACAGTCGTGTAAATTCGCATGCAGTGTGTAGTTACTTGGACATTTGCACTGATAAGACCCTTTTGAGTTAACACACTCGTGTGAGCATCCACCATTTAAAACTGCACATTCATCTATGTCTTTAATTTTTTAGTAATTAAAGATCTTTTACTTGTTGTTTTTATAAAGAGGAAAATTAACAATATAAAGTTTATAAATTTTTTAAATTAAATAAATAATTTGATTATCATTTACTAAGTTTAAATACTTTTATATAAAATATTAGACTTTATTAAAAGAACTTAAGAAAGAGCATACAGAAGTATTTTATATTTTATTTTTAGAAACTATTGGTTTGTAACAATAGTTTATTTCAATTTTGAGTCAGCAATTAATAACTTTAGCATTTATATACTATTTGCAACTTAATATCAAAAGATTATTCATTTTGTTTTTTATATTTTATTACACAAAGCTTTTCAAAATAATACAAGATTTCTTTGTCAAGTGATAAATTTTAAATGAAATTTGAAAATTTTTTTTAAAGTGAATAGCTAAAAAAATAATTTCAAATTATGACGTATGAATGAATTAAAATAAATACAAAAGTTAGAGTTTCAGTAATTAAAACTAAAGGTATGTTTATTAATAGATTGTTAATAATCTTGTTTTACCATTTAATGCTACTTGCGTATTTAAGTTAGGTCGCTCTTCCTCAATCAATATTGATTCCAGGCTGTAAAGTTCGCTTTTCTTACATCGTTTTAAAACTTTAAAATTTTGAACAATGTTAGAGTTTTGACAGGATGTGCAATAAAAAAGATGTTCAAATATTGCGCTGTTTTTATCTGTTCCGCAGTGGTCTGTAATTCGTCGGAATATTTGTCGTGATGTTTCTCCAATGTAAGAGATACTCTGATCTGCAGAGCAGGTATATTTATAAATAACATTTGCGTCAAATACTTCTGAGCATTTACTTTTGTTGCTGAAGTAGTCAGAAACCTTTTTGCTGGTGTAGGCCGGTTTAATACTAGTGTTGTGTTTTTGAAATATGGATGCTATTCGTTTTTGGAATCTTATTGAACAACTTCCAACGTAAACTGTTGTGAAATAAGCGTAGTTTACGGTTTCTGTTATCTTTTCATTTTGTTTAAATGTTGAATTGTCGATTTTGTGAGCTTCAAGAAATTTGTTGATTTTGGACAATAAGGTTTATTGGATACTGATTCTTGAGTAATAAATTTACAATTTTTGTAAGTTCATCTTTAAAAGCGGTAAAATTTGAGCATATATTAAGCGCTCTGTTTAGATAAAAGTTTATTAAACCGAGTTTCCAAGATTTAGGACAAATACTAGTATGTTGCATTATGAGACCTGTGTCTGTTGGTTTTCTGTACGCATTTGTGTGTAGTTGGTTTGATATTTGTTTTACTTCAGTGTCGAGAATCGGTAGTTTTCCGTCAACAGATCTTTCTAAAGTGAATTCTAAGTTTGGGTGTAGAGTGTTCATTTCATGATAGAAGTTTGTTAGTTCAGTTTGGTCTTGTGTGACTACGAATATATCATCTACATACCTTGTGTAGAATAGAGGTTTTGTTTTTGAATTTGTTTGTAATTGGTAATTTTCTTTTAATGCTACATTTGTTTGTAGCATCAAAAGAAAATTACCAATTACAAACAAATTTCTCGACACAGTAGTAAAACAAATATCAAACCAACTACACACAAATGTGTACAGAAAACCAACAGACACAGGTCTAATAATGCAATATACTAGTATTTGTCCTAAATCTTGGAAACTCGGTTTAATAAACTTTTATCTAAACAGAGCGCTTAATATATGCTTAAATTTTACCGCTTTTAAAGATGAACTTACAAAAATTAAAAATTTATTACTCAAGAATCAGTATCCAATAAACCTTATTGTCCAAAATCAACAAATTTCTTGAAGCTCACAAAATCGACAATTCAACATTTAAACAAAACGAAAAGATAACAGAAACCGTAAACTACGATTATTTCACAACAGTTTACGTTGGAAGTTGTTCAATAAGATTCCAAAAACTAATAGCATCCATATTTCAAAAACACAACACTAGTATTAAACCGGCCTACACCAGCAAAAAGGTTTCTGACTACTTCAGCAACAAAAGTAAATGCTCAGAAGTATTTGACGCAAATGTTATTTATAAATATACCTGCTCTGCAGATCAGAGCATCTCTTACATTGGAGAAACATCACGGCAAATATTCCGACGAATTACAGACCACTGCGGAACAGGTAAAAACAGCGCAATATTTGAACATCTTTTTAATTGCACATCCTGTCAAAACTTTAACATTGTTCAAAATTCTAAAGTTTTAAAACGATGTAAGAAAAGCGAACTTTACAGCCTGGAATCAATATTGATTGAGGAAGAGCGACCTAACTTAAATACGCAAGTAGCATTAAATGGTAAAACAAGATTATTAACAATCGATTAATAAACATACCTTTAGTTTTAATTACTGAAACTCTAATTTTTGTATTTATTTTAATTCATTCATACGTCATAATTTAAAATTATTTTTTAAGCTATTCACTTTAAATTTTTTTTCAAATTTCATTTAAAATTTATCACTTGACAAAGAAATCTTATATTATTTTGAAAAGCTTTGTGTAATAAAATATAAAAAACTAAATGAATAATCTTTTGAATTTAAGTTGCAAATGGTATATAAATACGTTCAAAAACCTTCCTATAATAGAACTTTAGCATTGTTATGTTGAAATTTTTGAACTAGTATAACTTTTTAGACATATATAGTACTACAATTTTTAAAATTGTAAATTTACAGTTTTTTTTTTCGAATTTAAGTTTTAAAATACTTAAAGTATTTTTTTGTGGTTTGGTTTTCTAATTTTTTTTATTAATTTTTTCTAAGGGTGTATAATAGTTAATCAGCTTTGTGCTAAATGGTAGAAATCAATAAAGATAAACTAATATATTAAAATAAAAACTTAATTATTTATTTAAATTTAGTTTAGTAATTAAAATAAAAGTTACTCATCTTTATTAAAAACGGTTAGGATATTGAAGAAAAATTAGTATATGCAATCAATTGTGTCCAAAATTAAAGAAGTATATATACGATTTAGACGAATAATTAGGACAAAAAAATTACAAGTAGGCGTTTTTAGAAACGTTGTTAGATTTTATCTAAACATAGTAAACGCTTTTTTTATTGGTATGAAAATTTTTGCTGAAGAGTTTACTACTAAAACAAAAAAAAATTAAGTCAATTATAGACATAGAAAATGAAATAACTAAATATATTTAAGCTTAAAAATCTAGCTTAAACTGCAATATTTTTTTTAAAGAATTTGAAACAGCTTACATGTTAGCTAGTTTAAAAAATCTATACGATATTCTTTTATCGATATACGTAAAGTGTTAGTTTACATTAATTACATTTTCAATTAAATTTACTAAATGCAAAATACTGTGTGAAAATTTTATATGGAATAAAGTTTTATGTAATGTTAAAAAAAATATTTCTAATAAGTTTGTAAGTATAAAACTTAAAATTAACAAGTATTGTTTTACTTAAACTTTTAGCTAAAAATGAACTTTATCGTCTGCAACAATATTTTAATCTGTCTACTTCAAAAAAATTCAACTGTTTCCCACGCCATTAAGTAGGCTTGTTTTGATACATAAAATGTGTATTAAGTTAAAAAAATAGAACAGACGAAACAAATTAGAAACCGGATACAATTGGACGTAAAATGAATATATCAGTTAGAAAATGTCAGACATAACTGCTCTTTTTACTTGCATGGCCTTTCAAATGGTTTTACGCTTCTGTATGTGCTCGCTAACGCGTATCGAGAGTTAAGCCGGCATCGGCAAGAATAGTGAGGAGAAAAATAAAGGTTTCTCACGATTTTTTTGTTTGCTAAAAGCAAATTTATAATTTGTTTACCTTTTCGTTTTTTCTTTAGGTAGATCATTTAATTGATAAGTTTAACTTTCATATATATTTCACTTTATGCTACTGATTGTAGCGTCTTTAAAAGTGGTAGTATATTTGTAAGTAATCTAAGTGACATTTAATAAAACTTAATGTTAAGTATGATAGACTTTTACCTCCGCATCTTTTAGTGGAGTAAAGTTGAAATCCCACGTCACATTCACACAAATAGCTTCCAATTGTGTTTCTACAAGCTCCTTCGCATGTGTAATTAAAAGAGCATTCATCTATATCTAGTAACAAAATATTTATACTACTAAAAATAGTTTCGTTTTCAAAAAAGTCTTTAAGTAATAACTTATTAGTTTAGTTTATGCTACTTTTGTATCTTACAAATGATGAAGTACTAAACAAAGGTTATAAACAATTTTCGAGAAATTGTTTTAACATCGTAGACTTAAAGAACAAAAAAAGCATTATCATTTCTTAACCTTTGTATTTTTTTGTGTAGAACAAGCTGTGGTACGACGTAAATTATAAAAACAAAAACAAATCTCATTTTGTTTAAAAAAGTAATAAACAGTTTAAAAAACTATACTAAATACTTAAGAAAAACCTATTTTCATTATTTATTATTAGAAAAGTAATGAAACTTTCTATACTAAAGGATTATATAAAGTTTAAAACATTTTCTTGAATAAAATGAAAGTAAGTTTTTCAAGTTTGTACTTTTAAAAAGAAGTGTCATAAAATAATGCGTAATAAGGTATGCTTTAAACTTTTTTGTTTTATTTAATTACAGTTATATGTTGTTAATTTAAACTGTGCCTTAAAAATCTTTAATTTTTTTTTGTTTTTTTTTCTTTCTTTACTGTTTAGCATCTTTGGATTAAAAAAAAATTGTTTATTGTATTTTAGAATAAAAATTATTAATAGCTTGTTAATAGCATTTTACAGTCAGTGTACTTGACATAAAATAACTACTATTGTAAGTGTTTTCTACTTTAAAAACATGAAAAATTATTGCAAATGAAAAAAAACAAACAGAATTAGGTACTTAGAATTTAAAATACAATAACGTAATACGGCGCTAAGTTCTGAAGACTCAAACACACAGAGTCCATTAAAGAATTAAAACAACTGTTTTTGTACGAAAATACTTTATGGACTTACGACCTTTCGCTGTTAATATTTTTAAAGCAGCGAAACGTGTCGTAAGTCATTAAATTAGTTGCGTTCATAAACAGTTTTATTTATAATATTTCTTAAAATATGTCTAAATACCTTATATAAAGCATAGCAAAAATAACATAAAGTAACAAAAACTAAGTTTTACGTTAACTACATAAAGTGCTATTTATTTATAATATTCAACTAAGTTACTTTTAAAATTTCTAACTCTCTTATTAAAGTTAATAGTTTTATCAAACGTGAACAGCAACTTAAATTTGTTAAAACAACACATTATTTTTAAAACTAATAAAGCATATGCATTTAAGTTTATAAGTACCTTAGTTTGTAGAACAATAACATATAGAATACTCAAATAGTATACTTTATCTTTTTATTGTTATTTTAAAAGTAAGTTTTGAGGCTTCAGTTTCAAAAATAACTTGATTTAAAAGAATAACCAAGGCTTATCCGTTGTATAAGTTAAAAAAATAATGCTTATTAAGATAATTATGCTAATAGATATGTTTACAAAACGACTTAAGCACTTTTAATGATTATACCAAACGTACTATTTTTTCTTTAAATAACAACACTTATCTAACACTATAACAAAACAGCCTTAAATGTGCTAAAATAATGTCCTCGCTAAAGTACCAGCGAAAAATAATAATCAATCAAACTTGAGTTGAAAAACAAATTGTGAGACGAATAGGTTCAAAATAGATTGATTGACATACTGTTTATCTCCGAAACTAATCTACGCCGAGCGATTGCAATCTCAGCGCAAAATGACACTTTCATAGGTAATTTAAAAATATTATATTTCATTTTTGTCTGGACACAAAAACGCTGTACTTTGTTGATTGAAATGTTTTACCTCAAAAACTGTTCTCTTATAACTGAAAAATTTTACAATTTGTTTTATGTTTTATATAAATTATAGTTTTATAGCTTAATCTATTGATTTTTTGTACGAAAATGTTTCATTATTAATTTAATACTATTTCTATTCGTGATCGGTAAGGTCTTTTTACTAAGTATTTGAATAGCAATACTGATTATTTTACTAAAGCTTTTAATTATTAAATGTTAAAGTATAAACAATTTGCTAAAAAGTAAAGTAGTTTCATTATTCTTCCATAAAACTTTTTCAAGAACGAAAGATGAATTAGTACTTAGTTTTGCAATAAGTTTGTAACTTGTAATATCATGACGTTTTAGATTTAAGATTATGACGTTTTAGATTTAGATATTTTAGATTTAAAATGTTAATAACTGTAGATATGCTAACTAAACAAAATTTAACAAAGTTATAACACTTTTTGGGGTACAAAATTTTAATCAAAAATCTCGACAAATGCATTGCATTTTTTTATTAAGTAAAAAATGTTCCAAAAGTAAATCCTTTTACCATCTCAAGTTTCCTATTTACTTACCTTGGCTTAAAAGTCTTATGTATTTAATTTTTACCGAAATCTTATCTAAACAGTATTTATTCCACATTTTTTATTTATACTCATTATAACGAACCGATTATCTAGATTTTATACATGTTGATATTATATTTTATAGCTAAGATAAACATAAAAGTAGTTGATAAGTGTGTTTTGAAAAATTTTGTACCTAATAAAAAGATGCATGTATTTGTTGACATTTTTTACTTAAAATTATAACAAAACCTTTTTTACACAAGATACGTAGATAACATATTTGTCCTTATGGAAAACAACAATGATTTAGATACCTTTTACAATAAAATGAATACAATCAGTCTAATCTGCAGTTCACCTTGGAAAGACTCAACGACAATAAACTACCATTCCTCGACACAGAAATAAAAAAGATTAAGAATTAATTACAAGCCAGTGTATATAAAAAACCAACCGAAACTAATTTAATTATGCAATACACAAGTATTTGTCCAAAAGCTTGGATACTAGGGTTAATAAATTTCTATTTAAACATAGCACTAAACATTAGTTCTAAATTTTTGACATTTAAGAAAGAGCTCTTTGAAATCAAAAAATTCAATTACCTAAACAGTTGATAGATACTAAATCAATAACTTTTTAGAAGATTACAAATGTGACACTATTACATTTAAACAAAATCAAGCAACTAAAAGCAAAACCAAGTCAAATCAAGAAAATGAAAACTTTCGTTGTTTCACGACTATTTACGTAAATAATCCCTCATTGAAGTTCCAAAAACGTATAAAATCAGTTTTCCAAAAGTACAACATAGAAATTAAACCCGCATACACAGCAGAAAAATGTCCAACTATTTCAACAACAAAAGGAAATGCTCGGAAGCTTTTCGATACGAATGTCATTTATAAATATACTTGCTCTGAACATCTCCTACGTGGGAGAGACATCCAAACAACTTTTCCGACGAATCGAAGACCACAAAGAATTCGACAAAAACAGCGCAATATTTCAACATATCTACAACTGCAAACCCAGCCAAAACACAAATTTCTATGACAATTTTAAAGTTTAAAAGCAATGTAAAAACAAGTAAACTTTATAATTTAAAATCAATCGTAATTGTGTAAGAAAACCCTGTATTAAGTACACAAATAACTTTGAATGGAAAACGAACAGTTTGAAGTATATATTAATTTAAATATTTTAAGTGTTATTTGTTATAACTTTGTTAAATTTTTTTTAGTTAGCATACCTACTATCTACAGTTATTAACATTTTAAATCTTAAATATTTTATCGTTTACGTCATAATATTACAAGTTACAAACTTATTGCAAAATTAATTATTAATTCATCTTCAATTCTTGAAAAACCTATATGGAAGTAAGACGAAAAAATTCGAATTAACAATGAATAAAATTATTTTACTTTTAAGTTGCAAATGGTATTTACTTACGACAAAAAACCTTCCAACAATAATACATATTAAATGTTAAACGTTTACAACTAGTGTTTTTAAACTAAAAAATATACAAAACAATTTATATATAAATGCTTATTTTCTCTAGTATAAATTGAACACTTTTTTAGATAGCGAAAAGTACAGATAGTTGTATTACTCTATAATAAAATCTACAGTTTAAAAATTTTAGTGCAAAGAACCGGATTTACTTATATATAATAAATTATAACTATCAACAAAAGCTTAATCAGAGTAAACTGTAAACTATAAGAAAATATAGCTGTACTTTAATTTTAAAATTAGCTTGCATTCATTTACTTTATTAATAAAAAAAATACTGAACAATTTTTTATTTCATACTATTAAGTTTAAAAAATTTTATGAGCTAAAAAACTTATTTAAAAACAAACTAGTTACCACTATATAAAAAAGTATTTTAAAGTCTAAAGTTGTTTGAAGTAAAATACGAAAGATACTTTTTGTTAATCAACAATCTTTTTATTAACTCATTCGTGTTTGTTATTCAACAAAACTTAAAATAATTACGAACCAACGCAAGTCAACTGATCACCTTCCAGTCTATATCCTTCATTGCAGTCACAACGATAACTACCTTCTGAATTTATACACTTATGATGACAGTTCATATTCGTTACTGAGTTTAGACACTCATTTGTATCTATGAATAGTTTTTAAAAGGTTTTTCAAAATTAAGATTGTGTATAACTATGCTAACAAAAGCGTATTTTTTTATTAATACTTGAATTAGATAATAAACAAGAAAAGGTAACCTTCACAACTTCTGTTATCAGCAGCTAGCTTGTATCCCTTATTGCAAAAACAGTTTGGACCTCCAGGGGCATTATCGCAACCTTGACTACAATTACCATTTTTATAAGAGCAAGGATTATCAGGGTCTACTGTTGTTGTAAACGCTGTAAAACTTATATTAAGTATACTTATTTATTTAACTTGCTAAAATTAATATTAGTTATAGCGCAGTTTTATTTATTAAATATACTTGATAAACACTATTATGTTGTTTGAAAAAAAAGTTTTCAAAAACTTTTTTTAAGCGTTAGTAAATTTATTTAAATAGCTTATAGTTGACAAACAATAAAACCTATTGTTTAGTATTCCGCATATTAAAGGCAAAATATTACTTGTAGTAAATACAGCAGTTGTTGTTGAAAGGGCTGTGGTAGGCAATTTTGGTAATAAGGAACAAGTTTGTCCATCATTTTTTAAAGTGTATTCATTTTTACATGAACACTGTACATTACCTCTTTCATCTTGTCTACATATTTGCTCGCACCCACCATTTCCGACACTACATTTTCCTTAAATCCATTTAATTTTTAGTTAAAATGGCATCGTGTACTTTTTACTTTAGAGATCACAGTAAAAGTATACGATTTAATTATAAGGAGAATAATCAACTTAAATTTTTACATTTTGTTGTCAAAACAATGTTTTACTCGTTTCAAATAATTCAAACGAGATCCTCAGTTGAATAATAAAAACTTGCTCAAACAGAATCTAGTTAAAATGGCATTGTTTTATTAATTTAAAAAAGACTAGATAACATACAAAGTATACAAAGCATAGACGTGAAGTTTGTTTATTAAATTAGCTTTAACTTTTAAACAACACAAACCTTATACAGACTAGTGTTAAAGTCTATAAAAATTATAAAATTTAAATTAAAAATAAACAAAAGTGATATAGTTAAAAGCTTTTCAACATAGTAAAACACAATCCCAGAATTTATAAAGAAAACATACTTATGCATCTATTTTGTACTTTGAAGAAATTTGGATAACATGTGCATAACTTTCCTTTTTTCGTGATCCGGCAATAGTGATCGCAATTCCCACGTTTTTTACACTTGTGTCTATATCTTGCTGTTAAATTTTATCCGTAGAAATTATCAAAAAGGTTTATTGTTAAAAGTATTAAACCTATAATACTGCGTACTTTTTGCTTTAAAGGTTGCAATCAAAGTTCTCGACTTAAAAAGGATAATGATTCAATAATAATTTTTTTAAATTTTATTACAATACAATGTTTCACTCGTTTAAAAAAACGAGATCTTCAGTTGTTTAAAATCTTATTCAAATAGAATCATTCTATTTGAATAAGATTTTAAACAACTGAAGATCTCGTTTTTTTAAACGAGTGAAACATTGTACTGTAATAAAATTTTAAAAATTTATCATTGAATCTATAATACTAAGAAATGCTACACTAAATACATCATTGAAACTGAACAGTGAAGCCTGATAGATTAAACTAACTTGTATCGTCAGTCATTGAAAAACTACTTATAATTGATTTGTAAAAGCAAATAAATAATGACATATAAATTATCATAAAAACTAGTTTTTGAGTGTATGAACAAAAATATTTAAGAAAATTGATTTTTTGTTGAGTTTTTCCAACCTGTTTCTTTTATACATGTTTTTTTGTCATAGGCAACTCTAAAACCTTTATAACAATCGCATCTATAAGAACCAATAAGATTATAACAATTGTGTTGGCAGCCACCATTACTTATGTCGCATTCGTTGATATCTAAATAAAGTACTATTACTAGAAAACTTGATTTCAGTTTTGTTTTCAACTGTAAACTTTTCGGGTTTAGTAGTTTAAATTAGTTGGTATTTAACTTTTAAAAAGTTTGTAAAGGACTTAACTAAAATAATCTCTGTACAAACTAATTTACTAACAAAAAAACTTTTGTCTATAACAAAAAATAAAGTCATCACTGTTTAATACTATTTGTTAATATAAATATGTTATAACAAGCTCATGTATATCGAACATAATATTATAAAAATAGTATAATATCGAGTAAATTTGTACTTTAAAACATTTATACTTATTAGAAAATATTTTCTAAAGATAAACTAATTTAGTAATTTAAGTTACACCTAAAATAAATGTCTTAACTATCTATTAAATAATCTACTATATTGTTAAAGTTATTGCCTTTTAAATAATACTAACCTATACATTTACTTAGTTTTAATTGGAAACCTAACTGACACTTGCAATTTTTTTTTTGATCACAAACTTGGCTACATTCTTGTTTCCTCGTGCAATCATCTAGACAACATATTTTTGTTGGATACATTTAATAAACAGAAATATAAAAACGTTTTTATAAATTTGTAGCTACATGTACGTTTGGTATTTTAAAAATAACTTATGTTAACTACAATAGCGATAATCAGCTTTTCCTAGCACTTAAAAGCTAATTTAAGTTTTCTTTGTATTTAAACTAAAAACTTAAGGTAAGTATTTTTCATGAAAACTCAATAAAATGAAATAAGCTTTGATTGTATATCTTAATTTTAATAAAATTCACAATATTTTGATGCCGGTATTCAAATCGCTGCAGATAAAGTTTTGAAAAATAAAAACAAAAACTGTCTATAAATTTTCTTTTGACACTTGACGATAGTTACAAGTACTAAACCTCATACAGGTTGCTATAAGTTTGAAAATAAAAAGATTGCGTATTACTGTAAAATTACGGCTTTTACAACACTTTAGATCACATTGCAGCTTAAAATAACCTGCAATACTTATACAAAACTTTTAAATCGTAATAAATAAAAAAATGATCAATATGTTTTTATTTAAAAAAAGAATATTTATAAACTCACAGTGTTGAAATTTCTGTACTTTATACCCTCTTCTTTTCGTTGTCAACTTGCTTTTATTCTGTCTTTGTGATCTTTGACTAGAAACCAACAAAACTACAGATAATAGCGTTACTATTTGTTTATACATACTTTTAAAAATCTTTTGAAATAATTTATAGTGAAAAAGTTTATAGGCACTATCATTGTCATTAATATAACTATAATCTAAATTGATAAAGATAAGTTTTTATATTGTAAAAACTTTAATTATTCTTATATAACATAGCAGCACATAATTTATTAAAAATTTATACCAAACATTTTAGAGTAATAAATTTCTATACTCATTAACATACGATTTAGTTTTTCTTTTACTTGTGATAGTTTAAAAAAATCAAAAATAAACTTTTACCTTTTTATAAATACAGTAATTAGTTCTAGGATTACCTGCTGTAATTTTTTCAAATATCTTTTATTTATAAAGTTTATTGTTTGTCGGAATTTAGTAAATATATTATCTTAAAATCTATCTGAAAAATAAAAAGCGGAAATTAGGCAATGAAAGGTTTCACGACAAATACGAGAAACTTGTGAGCTGCTTAGCAAACAAAAGAAAAAATGAAGATAGAAAAAAAAAAGTTCCACTTTTGAATCTTCATTCGCGCGTGACGACAGAAAGTCATTGACTACCGAATTTTTACTCTTCTAATGAAACTAAAACATAAATATATTA
The DNA here is from genome assembly GCF_965202585.1 of Thalia democratica. Lineage (NCBI taxonomy): Eukaryota > Metazoa > Chordata > Thaliacea > Salpida > Salpidae > Thalia > Thalia democratica. The sequence continues at coordinate 50,235,378 of NC_139169.1, read as the reverse complement.
ACATTTAAAGTTTGTAAAAAGCTTTACGGTTAAGTAAAATTACTACAAACTATTATAATTCTTTAGTTTTTTAGATTTTTACATACTAGAGTTCAAAGTTTTTATAACGGTTACAATTCTTTAGATTTAGATATAACGTAATTAGTTGTAAGTTATTAATTCTATATAACTATTTATAAAATCTTAAGTCTATTTTTTTTTACTATATATACAGTAAGACTTATTTTTAAGTTAGTTAATTTATTATAACAAACGACGTTTCCCTGTATTAATTTAAATCACAGTTATAAGATGGGCTGTTACGCACTTTTGTATAAAATTTAAAAAAGGTATATTGATATAAAATGTATATTGCAAAAATGAACATATTAAAAAAAAAGATATTTTCATTATAACAAAGCTTCTTTTTATTTTTCGGATTGAACATATCAACATAGTCTTTAAAACTATTACTTTGAAACAATATAGAATAACCAAAATGTTTTACTGTTAGTCACTTAAATATTAAAATATTGATCAAAAAACCCTTTATACAAGTTTGTTATAATATTTCAAACTTTACTTTTTTTGAAATAAATTAAAAAAAGTGTTTTGATCAAGAGTATATACAGTAAGCTATTATTTAGAACTTATAACGAAAACAAACATTTCAAATAGTCCTTGTTCTAGTTCTAAGGTTTAGCACAACCGTTATATAGTTTTTATTGTAATACAGTTTTTATCGTAATGCTTAAAATAAAAAAAAATAAAAATAAAAATTCTTTTAAACTTTGGTAGTAAAGCAAGATCCAGTACGTTACATTAATAAATACTAAAAACTAGTTAAACTAAAAAATTTTTAGTAGGGTTTTCACTAGTAAATGCAATGCTTTAAGACAAGACATACACTGTTATTATTATATGTTTAGCCTTAAATTTTTCAATGAAAATATTTTCTATAAAGTCACTTAAAAAAAAAATTATAATAAATAAAAAACTTTGAACAAAATAGATGAACTTGAGTACTCATAAAATATACTTTATTTTAATTTTATATAAAAAATTAATGCATCTGTTGTACTTGTGTTAGGTGTTTTAATCTTTTTCTGTTCTAAAAAAATATTAAACCAGGGGTCGGCAGGCAGCTGGTGCTCGCGGGCCAAATTTCAAGTTTCCAAAATTTTCGCGGGCCGCAGTTTTAGTTTTAGTGATATTTGAATAATCTTTTGATTTTAGTTTAAGTCACATTAAAAAAAGTTTAATAATGACACTTTATTAATTTTAATGATATTTAGCTACACATAGAATGCCTTTTTTAATTAAAACAAATTATTTGAGTAAAATTTACATTGACAAATATACTTAAGTCTTAATTAACTGTGTACTTTTATTAACATAACTAATGCTCGAATACTCTAATATAATACCTTATTAGTAATTAATTAGATTTTAACAGGGTTTCCACTTTAGAAAAGCGAAAAAACTTGCAATTAATCAAGCTCAGATACCTAAATAAAATATCTTCATATAAAAAGTACACAATGTATGAGTAGACCAGAAAAAATTACAATTAGTTAATTACACTACAGTCATAAAACTGTTCTGAGAATTCGAAGATTTATTTAAAGTGTTTGAAATAAAAGTTTACCTGAGTTTCTTTTAAATGTCTCAAACAAGTTTAACCTAGTTTAAATTTTTTTAATTTTTAAACTAGACTGTATGTTTGGCAACCCTTTTTAAAATAAAGTCACAAAATTAAGAAATAACGAAGTTTATTAACAGTGAATTATATATATAGCAAAAATAATATCATAAGTCAGCTTGAATAGACAATTACGTTTCTTAAACATTTTTAACAAAGTTTAAAAATTTAGTAAGCCATTAATAAAATAGAAAAACTTAACTTTTTATTGAACATTATAACAATTCTTTATTTGCAATAAAGATGTTGTATATAAAGAGTAAATGTGAAATATAAGACGAGCTATAACAACTAAAAAACGTTAGTTAGGAGTTATTGCCAGAAATAAAAAAAATAGCTATAGTCAGTTTCAATAAAGCAAATGATTATATTCAGTTTCTACAGACTGACCAGAAAAAACTGTTAAGGCAAGTTATAAAGTACCAAAAATAATTACTAAAAAGAAGATACCGTTTAGAATTAAAAACTTTTTTAAGAGTTTATGTTGGCAGTAGAAAATTTTTTTTTGTTTATTTCTTCAATGACAACAAGAAGTCGTGTTTAGTAAATCTCTAAAGATTATAAAGCAACATAAATCAAATTAGAACTTTAATCAATCTGTTAAGATAAGAGAACTGGTACAACAAATATTGCTCATCTGAGAGTTTTTATTAGAGGTGTTTTTACTGATTTTGAAACTTTAGAAAAGTTTCTAATTTAGTTGCAATGCACAACAATAAAAACAAACAATAAAGGCGTTTTAAAAGCAAAGATACAACGCACTTTCATAAAGTTTTTGAAAGTATAATTTTCTGCTTCTTTTTTTGGTATAAAATTAAATTACATTTAATAAAAAAACTGTCCTTAGTAATATAGCAATACTAAATAAATAATGTTAAACTACTTTTAATGTGTTTAAAAAGAGTATCTATATAGTAAATTTTTTGTGTCAAATCGAAATTTCATACTTTACACGTAAGAGATGTTTAAAATTCCAGTATTTTTCACAAGTTCTCAAGTTCAAGGTTTTTCTGGAATTTTTAAGCATAAATTATCAAATTTCAAGCTTTTCCGGGATTACAGGGATTCAATATTAAAACGATCAACTCAGAGAGTCAATTTGTTTTAAAACAAAAGTTAATTCTTCATGTTACTTTACTTTTAGGTTCATCTATTCTAAAATTTGTCTTTTCATATATCTTCTATTTGTATCTACTCTTTTGTAAGACAAAAAATGTAAATTTGAAAAAATGTTAAGTTCTTTTTGACTCACCACAAAACTTTAATAGTTCAAGATCCTCTCTCACACTTACTTATTTTTATTCTGTCACATCATTTAAACCAAATCTACAGCCTCGAAATGGATTTTTTTACAATAGTTTGCTATTTGATAATAGATTTTTATACCAAGGTATTTGAATACAATTTAGATGTATTTATTTTGTACAATATTTACGACACTTAAAGTGCTAGAGAATCCGTAAAAATAAAGTTATCTCTCAGGAGTGCGAAACTAAGCTATTGAAGCAAGGTCTTAAAAGCTAAATAATCGAAAGGAAAGCGACGACAAATGTTTACGTTTCTGTAGATTTGCAGAAACCTACCAAGCTACGTGCCTGATTCACTGAATTTACAAATTTAAGATCCGGATCTATTTTAAAAATCGTGATCCGGTCGAATCCAGATCTTATACTCAAATTAATTTCCGGCTGAATACGAATCCACTTATTTTAAAGTTAATTACATAAAACACATTTAAGTTCACTTAAATCTGATAAATACATTTTGAAGTACACTATGTATAATCTTCATTTATCGTAGGGGTGTGAAACTTTACTATTCGATAGGCAAGGTTTACTAGAAAAGTCTTTCACGGGCCGGACATATTTATAAACAAACCTTGGCGAACCGTGTAGCTTTTGGAAAGTATGAATTAACGTTTTTAAGTCTTTAATCGCGAAATTACATCGAAATAAAAGTTTTTAAGCAGTACTTTCTATGATAATAAAAAGGATAGCATATATGAAAAAAACTTTTATCATAAAAAAGCTCAATGTTAGTTTCTTTGCTTCAGTTTTTTTCGAGCTATAAAGTACGTCGCGCGCAAAATGATTCTGCTTATATAACTAAATCGGGCTATACTTTTCCCATCTCTAACCAAAAAACATGTTCTAGCAAATAATTAAACTAAGTTACATAAAGAATTTCTGGTTTATTAATCTTTAAGTGAGGGCAAAACTTTCGCCAACTTTTACCTGAAGCTAGATTAAAAGTTTGCTATTATGTTTATATTTCTTGTACTGTTTAATTTATTAAACAACTTTTTAAATAACTTTTTTTACTTTTTTCAAACAGTTTTTCTTATCTATATCTGTAAAAATATATCACTTCAAAAAAAATTATAAATATTTTAAATACTTAACAAGACTTCTAGTACTCCATTCACAAACAAACCGTAAATACAAAAGACAGAACTAATTAGTTTATGCTGCTGAAGGTGATTTTAAACTAATAATCTGGAAAGAAATCAAACATTATTTAATGTTTTACACTATTATAAATTTCATTCAGCTATAGATATGTTTTTATACTCATTTGGTTTTTGAGTTTTAATAAATTCGTTGCTTTGTTGTACTTTCTGACTTTGATCTGTACTGCAAAAAGTTTTTTATTTAAATTAATCTACTAATAAAAATATACTTGAACTTCCTAGTACCTTAAAATATATTAAATACATATTGATTATTTACTCAGCAATACGTTTATAAAACTTTCCAAATAATATATTATTCACTACTTTTTTATTGCTTTTTAACTGACTACAAGCATAAATCACATCATAAAAAAGTATTTTACTTTTTTTCATTAATAAGTTTAAAATCATGTACAAAAGTGCCACTGTTCCTACTTACTTAACTTTTTAGTTGTTGTTTAAAAAGGTCGATTTGTCCAACTTAATAAGGTAAAAATTAAAAATTGTTAGGTTTGCAATTTTCGTATTTATTGAGTACTAAATACTTGAAGAAATAAAATAACTATGACTATATAAAAAAAGTTATGTAGACTACTTTTTTGTTTTAAATAATTATCCTCTAAGTTTTACTAGCTTGGTCTGCAATGTTTTGCATGTACGATTATTTATTTTGAACATTGCCTAATGCAGGGGTCGGCAGGCAGTTGGTGCTCGCGGGTCAAATTTCAAGTTTCCAAAGTCTTCGCGGGCCGCAGTATTAGTTTTAGTGATGTTTGAATAATGTGTTGGTTTTAGTCACACTAGAGAAAGCTTTACTTTTATTCACTGAATTATTTTAACGACATTTTGCTGTACACAGATTGCCTATTTAGATGATAAAAATTTATCATAATAAAATTTACCTTGACTAATATAGTTAATTGTTGATAAAGTATGTACTTTCTTAAGGCTTTAATAAGTTAAACTTAATATTTTTGTAATTTTACTTACAACCTAACCCTCTATAAAAATCGAGCTTCAAAAACATTTCTGGGTCACTTTTATACATTTTTTATATTGTTAACCCTTTTTTCATATTTCTAAAAACATGTACTTTTAAAAAGAGTTTTTGCGTCTTAAATACACTCTATAAAAAATTCAGTAACTAGTTAACTAAATAGAATCAATACTTATTTGTATTGTAGAAAGCTAAAACAAACTTTTCAACATAATGAATTCTTTTTATACTTTAATAAACTAACTTATTAGTAATTAATTAGTATTTTACATGGTTGCAACTTTAAAAGCAAAAAAGTCTGAGTTATATCAAACCAGTCTAAGTTTATTAAAAGTTGAAAAAGCTAAAAACTTGCTATTAATCAAGCTTAAATACCTAATTAAAATATCATCATTATAAAAAAGTATACGATATGTAAGAAAAGAAGGAAAAATAATTACAGTTAGTAAACTAAATTACATACATAAAAACTATACTGATAATTTTAAGATTTATTCAAAGTGTTTGAAATAAAAGTTCCACACACACCCGAGTTTTTAAAAATGTTTTAAACAGGTTTAATCTAATCTAATTTCTTTAAACTTTTTAACTATCCTGTTTGTTTGGCAACCTTATTTAAAATAAAGATCACGAAATAAAGAAATAACGAAGTTTATTAACAGTGAATTAAAATATAGAAAAAAAAATATTTTAATTCAGTTTAATTAGACTATTAAGTTTATTAAACATTTTAACAAAAGTAAAAAAGTTTATTAAGCCATTAATGAAAAGGAAAAACTTATTATTTTTTGAGCATTATAGCAATTCTTTATCTGCAATAAAAATATTGCATTTAAAAAAAGAGTAAATGTGAAATGTAAGACGAGCTATAAGAATTAAAAACGATAGTTTAAAGTTATTGCGAGAAACGAAAAAAAAAATCGCTAAACTCAGTACCAACAAAGCACATGATCTTTTTCAGTAAGTACAGACTGATCAAAGAAATTGTTAAGGCAAGTTATAAAGTAGCAAAAATGATTAATAAAAAGAAGATACCGTTTATAATTGAAAACTTACTTAAATAGTTTTTGTTGGTAGTAGTAAAATATTTTTGATTATTACTTCAATGACAACAAGAAGTCAGTCGTGTTTAGGAAATGGCTGAAGATCATAAAGCCACATAAATCAAATTAGGACTTTAACCAATCTGTTAAATGAGATCACTGATACAACAAATATTGCTTATCTGAGAACTTTTATAAGAGGTATTTTCACTAACTTTGACATTTTAGAAAAAGTTATAGGTTTAGTTCCAGTGCAAAGCACAACAACAGGTAAACATATTTTAAAAGCAAATGTGCAATGCACTAATATAAAGTTTTTAAAAGTACACATTTTTTTCTACTTTTAGTTAAAACTAAGTTCAAGGTAAAAAAAAATGTCTTAAATAACACATCAGTATTAAAATGATACTGTAAGCTTCTTTGAATTCGTTTTTTAATAAAAACATTTATATGGTAGATTTTTTGAGTCAAATAGATATTTCATAACTTTACAAAAGGTTTTATTCAAAATTCTCATATTCAAGCTATAACCAGGTTTTTAAAGCATAAACTGTCAAACTCCAAGCTTTTCCAGTATTAAAGTTTTTTGGCAACACTGATTGTTCACACTTATATGTATACAATAATATAAATAATATTTCAAGTTATGTCAGCTGCAAGACTTAAAGTTTAACATATATTATAATTCAAATCAACACTGTGAATTGAATAAAAAATACATTATAAGTTTAACTTACCAATCTTTAAAGCAAAAAAGCCAGCCTGATAAACAAAAAACTATCCTTACATTTTCGTATACAAAAAGCAATTCAAGTCAAAAACTAAAAAAATGACTAAACTGGCCTGAGATTTGAAGTCTTCAAATAGTCATAGTTTGAGTGTCTGGCAATATTCAGTTGTTTATTTACTTAAATTTGAACTAATTTGATTAAAAATGTACAAACTTAATAACTTTACCATCCCTAAATTTAGCTTGTGTTAAATAAGTAGTTCCAAAATACAGCAATTGTGTGTATTAGTATGCAACGCATGAAAATTAATTTAATTTACCAAAAAACACTGTTTGAAAAATAAAATGTATACCAAACAAACAGTGTTTTAATTTATGTCCTATATATCGTTTTAAATGTGTCTGTACACACTTAGATATTACATGTAGAAGCAATAACGTTAGAAAATTATGTAAAAACTAAACTTAATCTAACTTAAGTATTAAAAAAAGTGGTTTAAAATATGAGCATCTTTGTACATTGGTGTGCAAAGGAATTAATTAAACTACTAATTATGTCAAAACCAAAATCAAATAAACCTTATATCTTCTTATTATGTTATTTTAAATGTTTTTTGCACATTCAAATATAACATTTAGTAATAAAAGATCTATAAAAGAAACTTAGGTTTAAAAAACATTAAAGAGAATAACTAAACTGTAAGGAAATGACATTTTAGTTAGTTACTGTGCGTAACTTTTGTACAAAATAGAAAATATTTGCATTTAGTTTATTTACTAAGTAGGTATTATATAACTAACTTACTAAATCCAAGCACTCTTTACACCTTTTTTTTTCAAAAAATTACTTACTGTTGTAAGAAGAAAGTTATTATAAAACTGAGAAAAAAACCGTGTTAAAATGCTAGTCTTTCTTTTTCACATTTTTAATCTAAGCAATAAAGTATTTTAATTATTTTGAAATTGTATACAGGGACTTAAAACGAAATTAATCAAATTACACTAAATTACCGAAAAAAATTTACCTTAAAATAAATTTTTGCTTAGCAGGCCACATTAACATGCTTGCGAACCAAAAAATTTTCTTTCGCGGGCTGCATTCCATTCAAAAAAAAAACGTGCTCGCGGGCCGCAGTTTGCCGACCCCTGGCCTAATGCTTAAAAAAGTGTGTTTTTTATAAACTCTAAGTGTAAAACTGTGTTTTTATCTTAAGCTCCTAAAAGTAGAGATTTCTCTGTACATAACTAACTTATAAAGTGACTAGTTTAAAGCGTCTCACAAAAGTCTATGTCAGATAAATCCGGCCCGTTATGTACTAAACGCTGTCACATCAGGTCAACAGACTAAAGGCGTTTCCTAATCCCTTTATAAAACAACAAAATGTGTACAAAACGTAATTTTATTTAGGAATAAAAAGATATATAAGTTTAAAATATGACATATAGATATTGTTGGATAACACACACACAAAAAGCAAAATTATATTAATTTGATCAATTATGATGCATTTATTATTACACTTAAGCTAAGCATATGCCAATAAAAAGCAATTAAAAAGTTTACCTTTTTTTTTATGATATTATTGTTGTTTCCTATAAAATGTAAAACATTAATATTTATAAACCAACAATGTACATCAATTACAATTTTTAAAGGTGCCTTGAATTAATTGCGCTCGAATAGCTTACTTGTTATTGTTCAGGGAGCGTTTTGTTATTAACTTAGTTCAAATGTTTAAAAAAAAATTTTTTTTTTGTACCGGATATCAAATTAGCTTAAAAAACCGTTTGGTGTTTAAGGTAAAAATCCAAGAACGAGACTCGTGACATACTGATGCAACTTAAACACAGTTATATAAACAGAGAATAAAGAGCAGGAGAAATTTAGAGAAAGAGAAGTACCAAAAAAAGTGTGATGTAAATTTTCATAGGCTATATTCAGCTATATATAAACATCAGAGTTTGGGAAATGAGACATTTAAGCTACAACCTTTTTTGCATCAAGTGCTAGTATTAACATACAGTTTACAGATATAGACATTTATATTATTTCATTGTTTTATTTAAAGTTAATTTTTTAACAATGTTTGTTTCCGTAAATAAGTGATTTATTCTTAGTAGTAAATTTTAAACTTGTTTTATACTTTCTTAAAGTATTTTTTTAATAATATTTTAGTGATGTTTCGTAATTTAAGTAACCGTGAACATCAGTTGGTTGTATAACAACAAAATGACTTGCTCGTTTTAAATATTTAAATAAGGGTATTTTTTGATAAAATTTGGTAAAATATGCAGAAAATACTGACATAATGAATCAAAATCATTTTTTGAAACTAAAATAGGCTTGTTTATTAAATAAATAAATACTTAAAGTTTAGGTAAAAAAGTGTGTATAAAAGTTCAAAAGACATGTTGAAATCAGTTTAAATACTAATGTTTGAAATACTTTCAAAATATGTTCTTAAATAAATGTGTTCTCTATTATAGCTTCTTTAAAAATAAGCTTTATATAACCTAATAGCTTTTTTTTGTGTATAAGATAAACTTTATATTGTTATATTTTAAGTTTCATTCATTGAATTTAAAAAAAAATCTTGTTCTATAGTTTCAGAACCTGCACCACGTAATTGACATTAACCAGTTTTTTTATTTCTTGTTTGTTAATGACATTATAAAATGGCATCATGATTTTTATTAAAACAAATACTAATTTTTATTGACTTATATAAAGTATAAAAGCTATAATCTTAACATAAACACACTTGTTTTTCTCTAAAATTAATTTACTTTGCTTTCGTTGTTGCGTTGTTAATATAAATAAACATCTCTACGGAAACTGTAAAATATTAACGTACATTAGATTAAGCATGCAAAGAAGAGTTTTGTACAATATATATGTGTACTAAATATAAATACCTACAAACATACATTAATAACTGAAAAAAAAGATAATTTATTAAAATTAGAAACTAGATTAAAACAATCACAACCTGAAATAAATTAAAAAACACTTCAGTAGCATATCAAAAACTTACTTGATATAAAAATGATGATTAGTTTTAAATAAGTATAAAAAGTTAAGCCTTAAAACTACTAGTAATATCATTAAAACATTAAAACAATACTTACTTTAATTTAAATTTTAAAGACATTTTAAAATTAAAATTAACTTTTATTTCCAAACATAAATAAGGATGAAAGTTACTATACTTTTAATTTTTGGTAATAATTATCTAAGCTTTTAGAAGAAGTAAATCTTTATACTTTGATATATTTTCAGTTAAACAAATTTATAATTTTCTACTTATTCTTACTTTGAACAAAAAATTGAATTCTGTTTTTGCTTTTAGTTATAAATTAACTTAATAATTAGTTATTTATTACTTGGAAACAATAGATAATAGTTAAATGAACAATACAAATTCATCAACATACGTTGACTTGTGCATGATAAAATCTTAGTATAATAATTCGTTTAGCTGAATAATAATTTAAAAAGCTTTAGTATGTTATATACTATTTTAACAGTTTCTTTTCACACACAGTTTATTTTTTCACTCATAAAATTGTGTAGCATTTATCGATAAACACACAGTTTATGCATATTTTTAATTTATAAAGTTTTCTTGGTTATTTACTGTTTCTATTGAGACTTCGTTTAAAAGTTAACACAAAAACTACTCAAATTAAACTATATAACCAGTTTATTAACTAAAGATATAATTTTAAAGTTTCCCAGTTTAAAGTTATTAAGAAAACAGTTTTAGTTCATTTATTTAGATCGATCGTTTTTATTAAAAAGAATATATAAATCTTCTAGACACATAAAAAAGCTTGAGTATGAATTACAATTTAATTATTTATAAACTATTTTATGAAAAAAAAATAAAAACTCTTAAAACATACTTTAAAAAGTGATTTTTTTTAAATGATGGAAGCATATCACTTTGGATGTATAGCATTAGAAAAAGTTTTCAATTGAGATTTTATTAATCATAAACTAAACATAAAAATATAAACTTCCCTGTAAAACTTTGACTTAAGTTTGTACAAAATTCACATTTAAAAGCGTATTAAATATTCAAAATTCAAAGCTAATCGTTGATAAATAAAGATCCTAGCGAAAAAATAGAAATGAGTAAAAAAACCTTTGAGTACTTTTTCTTTATTGAGCTGACTTATATTTCTGTGTGTTTAACAAGTTAATACACATCAACGGAGTTATTAAGATCAAAAAAAGCAAACTCAGTCAAATGTCATTTGAATAAAGAAAAAGTACTGCGCAAGTTATTTATTATGATATTATTGTTTTTATAACGATAAGCATTTGTTGATACCTTTTATTTGAATTTTAGTACTTGTGAAAAAATGTTGTCAGAAATGTTTCGGAATAATAATATCAAATTAAATAAAAATCATTTATCATACGAAAAAGTCATTTAATACACTTAACTTTTATAAAATTAAAAAATAAAATCAGTTAAGTTAGGTTTGTACTTATAAAAACTACTAATGAATAATATATAAGTTATTAACGTTTTGTTATTTCTGTAGAAGTTTTCAGATTTTTTTTATAAAAGTAATTTCCTAAAGATTTGGTATTTGATCTTATGTAGAAAACTTCTTAATAGTTGTTCGGTACACCTTTTAAACCAGCTTAAAATAACATTTGTAAATGTTTTTTAGTTTTTTAAAAATAATTTATTACAAGTTATACTAAAAGTTTCTTATAAATGCTTTTGTGAACACTCACAAAACTACTAACAATTTTAACAAAAATTGCCTAAAAAAGTCTAATTAAAACTATAATATTAATATATTTTGAATATATATTGGTAGCTGTATTTGACGAGTTTTTAACTTAGTTTACTAAAAATTGCCTGATATAAAAACGATAATAAATGTAAAATGATTCTTTAACAAGAGTCAAATGCATCTTATATTTAAACACTTTAATTGTTGATTATAAATGATAGCATTAATTTCAATACTTTGATTAAAAAGTCATACAAAACTAGTTTAAGTTTTGTTTTATGCCGAAGCATTTATTTAAAAAACTACTTTAGTACTAGTTATAACTGCAACTATAAGGAAATACATTTTTTAAAATAATCATCTTTTTTTAAGTAATAGTAATATAAAACAATTGTAATTCTAAGTACAAAACCATTGAAAGGGCTTTGTTTTTGTTTCTACTAATAATCTGTTTCTACAAATAAAACTACCGAAAAAAACTTATTTCTTATATAAAATGGTTTAGCATTTCTTATTTGTCCTTAACTTGAAAGTTTTCATTTAGGGAAAATATAAAAAATATAAAATATTTTTTTTGAACCACAGTGAATTACCGGAAAAATCTACTAAGAAATTTCACCAGAATATTTGAAAAACATCTTTATAAAATTAACTTAAAATCATACAAAGATTAAGTTAATTAATTCTTATAATTAAGTCTACGAAATATTTAGTCATTCTTACACTTAGAGCAACTTAATAAATAAAATTTATATTATAAACAAATTAAGATTGAAAAAGTAATGTTAGCATTCTAGTTCGTGTAAATTTTAGTACAAATAAACAGACAGGCTACTAAAATTTGATCATTTGTGTAAAGTATTTTATAACTTTATTTACTACAAAGCGTGATTAAGTTTTTAAAATGCATTCAAACTTTACATTCGGAAACATTAGAATAATTAATAGATAAAAAAAAAAGTTTTAAATTTTAAATGTTAAATGTAGTACAAAATGATAACTAATATTTAGTTTTCAATGATAAAAAAAAATATTAAAAATTAAACTAAATAGTTTTACGCAGTCATTAGTTTTACGATTATGTATATATTGAATCGTAGTTTTGTTTTAAAAGTTTTTTTAAATATCTTTATTTAGTTGAAATTTTAAGTGAATCCAATTTAAATTTACATACTAGAAAATTTTAAAATTGCTTAAACTTTTTAATTTATTTATTTTTTATTTTTTAGTCATTCAAAATAAGTTAAAACAATTAAAAACAATGTTTAATTTGGAAAAGTCATTGTACTGTAAACATTGTATAAACATTCAGTCTAAAGAAACAAATAATCATAATTTTTTTAAACACAATTGGTGTGATTAATTCTTCTTTTTTATTTTCCAAACCACCTCATTGAAGCAATTGCTGAATGTACAAAATTGGTTAATACAGCTCAATTAAAATTAACGTCAGTTATCGTAAGTTATAGATTTATATTTTTAAATTGAATCTTAAATATTTTACTTTTGTGTCTCTTCCAGAGAATTTTTTTCAAATATCTTTTAAAGTAGCCTAGTTAAAAGATTTTGTATATAAAAAAAATGTAATTTAATATTATGCAATTTTTTTGATATAAAATAAAAAGTTTTGTTGATCAAAAGTGCATTTTGAATTAAAGGATGTTTATTGGTAAAAAACGGACTAACATATGCAGGGTGCAACTTCAATGTTCATTCTTTAAACTTATTTCAAGTTTTAATAATTTTTTAGTCATGCTGATAACATTTCTTAAAGTTTCAGTTCATATGAACAAAGAAGTTAAATTAGTTTAGATTTTTTAGAATAAAAAAACATAAAAAGCTTGATTTATATGGTTTGTAGCAAGATTACTGATACAATAGTTATTAAAAAATTCAAGTTGTAAAGTAAAATCTTTAGTTAGTAATAATAACAGTTTGTAAACTTGATGAATAAACTAACTGCAGCAGTTGTTAGTTGTTTGTGTAATCCAGTTTCTATATCTTGATATATCGGTAAAAATAGAAGGATAGCTACCATCACACGAAGGAGATCCTCCAAAGTTTATACCAACTACAGTGTAAACTCCGTTTTCACTTTTTAATGCTGGAGAACCACCATCTCCCTGTGTTTATAAAATTAGTTGTAACTTTTTAAGACATTCTTTTATCTTGTTAAAGCTATTTTTAGTAGAAATAAATACTCAATGGGAAAATAATTTTACTTAAAAGAAAGCAAAACTATAAATAACCTAAACGTTTTTTCGTAATAAAAATAAGAGTTTTTTTTAATATTGGTCGTAAATATAAAGATAGACATTAAATATTTTACTGGTTTTTAATGATTAGGTAATTAAATTATAACAATTTCTGATAAAAATTGTTAATATAATGAAAATAATCATTATAATGCTGTTAAAACTTTACATTTCAAATAATGAATTAATTTAGCAGAAAAATTAAATATAAAAAAACGAAATTGTTATAACAAAAACTTCAATAGCTTAGTCTATTTAAGTTTGTTACTTTTTTGTTTACACTTGTAAATACACACCTTACAAGTATCGCTGCCTGATGTGACTGGTTTTGCACAAAAAACGCCTCCATTAGGTAGCGATGTTCCATAAATACTCTTACAATTATCGTAACTTAAAGTACTCATCTTTATCTCTTGCAGTGTGTTTGACCCGTAACCTGAAACGTAAACCGACTCATCCGCTTGCAAAGAACTAGTAGCGAATTTTGGTAAGCAAACAGGTTTGACCTTTTTAAAATGAGTATATAAATGTATTTTAAGTGTCGTTAAGCAATAAAAAAAAGTGCAGTAAGTATATTAACGAAAAATTTTTTGTTAGCTTCAATTTTTAAAGCTATAATCTGGATAGAAAAAAAAAAAATTAATCTTATCATTAGATAATAAAAGTTGTGCAACGTCTATCACAGAAGAAAACATTATTAGCACCTTAATGTATTCAACTTAATTTTTAAGAAACATTTAATTGTAGTTTTATACTAAAAAAAATTTAGAAAAGTCAATCTTAAAAAATCAAAATCAAAATGTATGAATTATGTATTCTAAAGAACTTTATTTGTTCTGAAAACAAGATTTATCACTTTATTTATTGCGCAAGAAAGTTTACACTTTTTGATAAATAATGTTTTAAATGAGTGTAATTAATTTTAGTAAAAACTAAAAAAAAGTATATCTTGTTGTAAGAAAATTAAACTATTTAAAGTTTTGAACCTGAACAAAAAAACTTATTCGTGATACAGAAAGTTTTCTTCTAGTTTTTAAAATATAATATATAACTTTTAATACATTAAAAAAAAATAATATTTTAAAATTAGTTATCCTTAAATTAAATTAAATAACGTTTTTCGTACAAAAATAATTAATTTGTAAGTTATAGAAAACAAAATTTAAGTTTTACTTTATTGCTATGATAAAAAGTAAATATTATGACAAAATTATCTAACAGAAGAAGTGAAATCGATAGGAGGAACTTTAAGAAGAGCGATATTATGAACAGATTGTGAAACTACGTAGCTTGGATGCCTAACGATTTGCAAAACATCTGTTTTTAAATGTTTCAGGATTTTATTGATACTGCTATTTAAACAAAAATTTTCAAAACTTATTTACACTTGTATTTTTGTCTCAAAAAATTGACAAACTTAATTCATAATATACTAGGACGAATTTTATCTACTTAAATCGTTTTATACTGCAGAATTAAGTACCTTTTCTTTAAAATATTTTGCATTAAAGATTTTACATAATTTAAACTTTATTGGGAGTCTGAGTGTTTTTTTAGATCTAAGATAACTAAGGTATACAACTTACTAAAGCATTTTATTATAAGTCGATTGAACTAAAAACGATAACTAGTAGCAAAACTATAAAATTTATTTTTCTTTTAGTTGAATAAATTTTTATTTTTGAATAAATATAGCTACTTAGTTTTAGAGAAACTGTGTTTATCAAATTTGTCGTGTGATCTTATTTAGTTTTCATGTTTTAAGCAGTTTAACTTATTGCATTTTAACCTAACTTACATTTTAAGCTTAATCAGTTTACTTAAAATAATCTTTATTTAAGAATTTCGTGAATAGAAAGTTTTATGATTTTCAAAATACCTATTTTAGTTCCTGAATTGACTGGATCTATTGTTCCATAATAAACTTCTAGACTTGTTGGGTCTATTCTAAAAAGTAAACAATGTCAGAGAATTATTTTACTAAACTAAAATATTTGAAACTAACGAAGCAACAAATCCAAGCGGATGATTCGAATCTTCTTTTCTAACGAGGCAAGAAGCTGTTGTAAGTACCCATTGTCTAGAAAACATTGCTATCTTTAGAAAAACAATTATGAAGAACAGATAGTCTGTTACTTAAATTTTTCATAGTTGGTATATAATTAACGCGTATTTAAGTTTTTGATATGAAAAAAAGTTCTAGAAATTAAAGTATAAAAAAAACCTAATAAAACTAATTTAGCTAAATTTAATTTTTGAAACAACTGTTTTTGTACGCAACACTTTATTGACCTACGGGGTTTTACTGCTCAAAAATATTAACAGCTCTAATGATTCTGTGAAAGATTAATGTACAATTTAAAGACGTGCAAAACTGTTGTTAAATATGTATTAGATATATTTACGATTAATATGTTTTTTTTTTCAAATTGTACGTTTAACCTTTAGAAAGCTACGTAGAGTTGTTCATATATTATATTACTCCAATATATTAAATTTAAGTGGTATAAAACTATTTTCTTCAGTAAATGTTTAAAACTTGAAAAAAATATAAGGTACAATTTAATTAAGACAAAAACTTTTTTATTTAAATACGTTTTAAATAAGTGACCAAAACTTTTCTTAAACTACTTTTACAATACAAAATTTTAAATATTTATTCAATTTTATAAAACATTCTTACTTTAACTTAATAAATAGAATACTATAAAACATTGTATTTACGTTTTTGATGCAAATGACCTTTAAAAGAGAATAACTACAGATCATAAAAATGTCTAGATAAGGCTACAGTTGAACATGAACTTAAAAAAAGTATTATTTCTTAACACAACTTAGTTATTCCAACTGTAAAAATTTCTTAAAAAATTTATATAACACTAAGGTTTCAAAAAGCTTTTGAGGTTAAAGTGCAAAAAAATGGCAAAAAATCTTTTTAGGAGTTACAAAATAAGTGCAGCCTTTAGCTAATAGTTCAGATTAATATGCCAAGCGCGTTAAACACGAAGAGGCGACTTTTTTTTTTGCGCAATGTCATTAACGTTAATAAAAAAACAATTCTGCCTATGTGAGACAGTTGGTAAATCTTTGACAAAATCGCTGGAGTTTAACTAGCTTTTTTGTTTTGTAAAATTTTGTAACTTCTGAAACTAGCCAAAAGTATAAAAAAAAGTAAGTAAGGATTGTTTGTTAATTAATTAATCTGAACATTTTCAAAATTAATCTGAAAATTTTCAAAGTATACATCTCCGTTAAACTACACCATGAAGATTTTTAGCTTTTTTTGTAACTTTTATTTTTTTTGAGATTACATATTCTTAGAAACAAACTACAGCTAAATTCGTATTGTCAGTTGTTGACCTTGAACAAATAATATAATCAAGTGTAAATCTTTAAATCATTTATTTAGTCTTATATGGCAATTAAATACTGTAAAACTTAGTAAGGTTTTTATGCTGATCATTACAATAATAACAAAAATAATAATAATAATAGACAAATTATGATTATAACGTGATAAAAAAACCTACTAGCCTAGCTGGCTTATTTTAAATATTTAAATTTACAAGTAAGTGGTATTTTTTGTTTTGTTTCGTTAGCTCCTTTTTCGTTAAAGTTATTGGTACTTTTTAAACATTTGGTTGTGAAGGCAGGGTTGTAGTTTTCTTATTTTGTTTAGCGATACTTCTCTGTTTACTTTTTACATCTTAAATTTATGTAAGATGCATAGTTTACAAGTTTTAGGTTTGTTAGGTTTTTTTTTTTGGTTAAGTTTTAGTTAGGCAAAATACTTCCGATTTCAAAACGAATACTTTGCTTATACTTTTTAAAAATATATGAATAAATAATATAAAATAAGGTTAATATTCAAACTTGAACACCTTCTACTGAGCCCACTTGAAGGGCTTTTAAATAATTTATTTAAATGACGATTTTAAAAATACTGGAAAATATGTTTCATAAAGACAAAAAAGATTGTCTTTAATCTTCAGCCAGTTCAAATTTAAAATAAAAAGCACTTTGGTAAACAAAGATGCAAAAGTTTACAAAAAAACAAAAACAATATGACGTAAGAATTGAACATTGTACATTACAAATATTCAGTACAATTAACTGTTGTTTTCGTTAGTTTTAGTTGTTTGATTAGTTAGATAGTAGATCGATTTTTGTACTGAATATTTGTAATGTAAAACGTTCAATTCTTACTTCATATTGTTTTTGTTTTTTTGTAAACTATATAATAATAATACTAATATATATATATTTAAAAAATTCTAGAACATCGTTTCATAAACGTAAAAAAAGATTGTCTTTAATCTTCAGCTAGTTAAAATTAAAAATAAAAAGCACTTAAATAAACAAAGATGCAAAACTTAAACTAAAAAAACAAAAAAAATTATGACGTAAGAATTGAATATTTTTCATTAAAAATGTTCGGTGCAAAAATTGATCTTCCATCTAACTAAACAAACAACTAAAATTCACAAAAACCACAGTTAAGCGACCATAAATTACTTTAAAATTTGTTGTATTTTAGGAGGAGCTTTTTCATATGTTGACAAGACGATATGAATTCACTTCTCTTATTTAAACAACCTTCCTTTTCCAATCTATACACAACGGCTGTTGATTCTTTTAAGTACAGCCTAGAAACAAAAAAAATAACTAGCGGAAGATTAAAGACAATCTTTTTTGTCTTTATGAAACATATGTTCTAGAATTTTTTAAATCGTATTTTACTAATTAATTATTTAAAAGCCCTTCAAGTGGGCTCTGTAGAAAGTGATTAAATTTAGACAATCACCTTATTTTCTTTATTTATTCATATATATAACAACAATTTTATGCTGTTTTTTCTTGTTACAGTTTGTTTTATAACTTTATCATTTAAAAATATTGTGCTAGTACAGTTTAAGTATTTTTTTTTTTTGTGTTGTCTGTGTTTAGTTACTTTTTAAATGAGGTTTTTTGCAAGACATTATTATTTAGTAGATATTTTTCGTTTTTGCATTTGCAGATTCTTTTGTTTTGTTAGTTGGATTGTTTGTTACTTCTTTATTGTAATTAAATAGTTTTATTTGATATTCATTGCAACTATTTTATAGCTTTATTTTAATTCAGTTTAAAGTTTTGTGAGAAGGAGGGGTTATGTCAAAGTGTTTGATGATAAATTTTTTAAACTCCATTCTACTTTTGAGGTCACAGTTAGTGAAAACGACGGTATAAGTGGATTATGTTCCAATTTGCTATTTTTATGATTCTTATCTGTTTTTTAGAATTTTAGTACTAAATTTTGTTTTAAGTCACAGAATTTGAGAAACTTTCGGTACTTTTTTTGTGCGTTTAAATGGATCCTCACTACTTGATAATTTGCTTAGTCTTTCATTAATTGTTTAAGGTATTTTTTATAGGTTTTTGTGGATGGTTTGATTAGTTGCTTACATGAACAATGTATGAACTTGTCTTTAAAGATATAACGTATTTTTTATTGTTATAAAGTGTGTTTATGTTAGTTAAATATTATACCTATCAGTGTTCTTAAACAGTTTTAGTAAAAAAGTGTTTGCATAAGTTTATTTTATTTATTAGTTGTATTTTTTTTTGAAGATAGTTAAACTGCTTTTTTTTACATTTTAAACAAAATATAGTACTTTTTTTGTACTGTTTATCTAAATTCTTATATGAAATGATTGTTTTAATTGAAAAAATAAATCAGTTTTATTCAATTAAGTTTTCCATTTTTGATTTTTTTTGCTAATCAATAGTTTCATGTTGTAAAAATTAATGCTTGTAAACTTGAAGATAAGTTTAATATTGTTTATTTTTATCACATTTGTACTAACTTAAGTATTTGTTTGCTAAAGTATTTTTTTTCAAATATTTATTAAGATATAGCTACTAAAATTAGCCAATAAATGGGTACTGATGTTGCTATTCTTTTAGTGACTCAATAGACGTTTGTTCGTTTTAATTTGTTTCCTGTTCGAATATATTTGTTAATTGTTCTAAATCTAAATGGTAAACCTGTCCAAGATTGTGTGTTTAAAATAAATACACTTTCATCTTGTCTAAACTACTTTTAAGTATTATATAAAACTCTTTTTTTATAAACTTGATCGTTTTTTTTACCAAAGATTTAAATATTTAAATGATAAAAAATTATGTGTAATAGCTCGTAAGAAACTTTATGAGCATGTGGTGTACGACTAGATAACCTAAAGGTTCCTTTGTACACCAAGTCCTTAGACCAAACTTTTTGAGCGCTTTTTTTTATCGTTCAATAAACTGTATGTACATATTTTGATTATAAAGAGATTAATTATTCTAGGAATAAATAATTTTTTTAGTTTAACTTAGTCATTTTTCATACAAACTTGCAAATAATAACACCAGTGCAGATTGTTTCATCATTGTTCGGTAGTTTTATCATCACCTGCCAAGGTCGGTCTTCGCTAGTGGACGCTGCATTTCCAACTAGAAATTTTTGTGTCAAAGAAAACTTATTTAATAAATTAAACTTTTTAACAAATTCAAAAATGTTTTTAAAAGCGTTTGCATATACTTCTTATGAGACGTAATAAAATTTCTTTAACTATTTTACTCCTCTTACTTTAAATGCATTGTAGAAAATAAAAACTAAGTCTAAAGAGAATTTAATCAACGATTTCTATAACATATAATAAAAAAATAAATTGTATTTTAAATTCCACAAAAAATTAACACATTTTTTAATATCTACAAATTATTTTAACTAGCTTTGATTTAAAATTAATTATCAAAGTATGATAAAAAGTTTGAACACTTAAATTTTTAATGTTTTTTTTTGCATATAGTTTTAGGAAGTGTATTATATCTTTCTAAATTGAAACTTTATAAAGTTTTGAAATTATTAATAAAGACAAAACAGTAACAAACAAATAATCCTTCCAAGGAAATTAGAAGTTGTAGAGCCACAACCATCTTCAAAACAAGTAGCTTGGTCCATCCACTGATTAGTAGGGTAATCTATAAATATTAAACAAACAATAGTTTTAAGACCGTTATCTTACTTAACTTAAAAATATACTGACTAAAAAATTTTAAACAATGTTTGATTATTTATGTCACTTTACAATCAAGTTTAAAATGTTGTAAAACATATTCTATATAGTAGAAAACTGTTAGTCTTATTCTTCCCTCTAAAACGATTAAGTTACTTCATATGTTGGTTTAACTGCCTTTTTTCTAATAACATTGAACTAAACAAAAAAACTATCCTTTTAAATGAAAATATCCAATGGTGTCACGTCATTTAGTAAATTCTTAAAAGTAAAAAATTTTAATATTTAAAACTACAAAAAGTTGGAAATTTGTCCTAAGCAAGTATCTGCTGACGCAGAAACAAAAAAAAAACACTAACCATTAGATCACTGCCACTAAATTAAACTCATATTAAAAGGATAATTGTAAGTTTTAATGAACTAAAACCTAACCTAGAGCATAAAGTTATATATAAGTTTAGAGAAACAAAAGCATGACAAAGTTTTAAAGTAACAACTTATCAAAAAACTTGAGATAAAATAAATTTTAATTTTAGTCTTTATTTCGTAATACGATATTAAGCTTAAAGGTACATTATATTTTTTTTTATCAGAAAGTGATACAAACTATTGTAGTTATATTTAACAAATACTCATTTATTAACAAAATAAATGAGATTAAACACAGTCAGGTGTACAAAACATAACTCAAAATTTAGTACAGATTAAAATAATCAATTAAACACACTTGAAATTTACTCCTTGTAGTGATTATATAAAACAATTTGCACTTCCAAAAGTGAACTAGATCATTAAGTCTGCGGATAAAACAAACTATAGTGCACCACTTAAATTGTAATCGTGTCAAAACAAAAATTCAAATTATAAAATATAAAAACTCCCAGGCAGTTTTTATTTGAGAGAACTCGAATTACTCAGGTTGTCATTCAAAACTTCATTGAAAGATATAGTACTATCACACTTCTTAATTGGAAAGGTATTAATATTTCAGTAAAATTTTCTTTATTTGAAGTTTTATTGAAAAGCATAAACTTTGTTTTAGAAAAGCTAGTTAAAAGTTTTAAGAACACAACCATTTACAAAGTTGAAACAACTCCTTATTAGCAAAAAACCATCGGCGAAAGTCTGCAGAACAGAAGTCCGGACTTTCGTTTGCCGTGAGACAAGCTCAAATTTAACAAAAGGTTTGATCATACCAATTCGATCATCAGACCACAAGTTTCGGTAGACTGAGACCGGTTTCGTCCTTAACCTGATTATTCTGATGATCGAATTGGCATGATCAACCCTTTTGTTAAAACTCCTTATTAGTAAAATACAATAAAAATTAAAGACTTAAGTTACACTAATTGCTTACTTGCATAAAAAATCTAAATTCTTTATTAACAAAGACTTAACAATTCCAAGCAAAAATTTTACATGAATTTAAAACTTTAAAAATTTATATATATTTGTTCTTGGTGAAACATATGAAATAACATTTTAATCTCTAAATTAAAAACTATTAAACTCAAAACATTTTTATATGAATTAAAAAAACATTTAAATCTTAAAAAGCTTTTAACAAACAAAAGCTACTTTTTTTCCTTCTAGCTATTTTTTTAGTTAGCTTTTTAATTAGTTTTTATTTTCACATTTTTTAAAAACAAATTTTAGGTAGACCAAAATAAAGTTAATTCAGACCAAAAAACATTTAATTGTTCTACAATTTAATACCAAGAAAGTACTTTTTTTTTATATCGTTACTGAAAATTAATAAACCAAGACACTAACTATTAAAGTAGTACAATTTTCTTTTCAACTAAAGTAACTAAGCTTTGTTTTTGAATCAGTTTACTTCAAACAATAGTTCGTAGTTATAAATGTTAAAAATAACTAAAACTTTGTTTTTGTAACAATATTAGTCCTAATAATTGCAGCAGTAACAACGTAATAACATAATTAAGCTTTATACGAAAAGTCAATAACAGAAGTGTAGATTTAAATTAACTATAAAATGTTACAATTTTTACTTAAGTATAACCTAAATGTATTTAAAGTACTATAAATCTATAACTAAACCAATTGTACTGACATGGAAATAAAACTATTTTTTAATTAGTTGACTTCGATATTTTTTACTCAAATGAGTCTATTAAGTAAAGCAGACTAAAATAAGCGTTCGTTTTAATTTTAGCTCTTTGTTTAACAAGCACTTTAAAAATTTTACTGTTAAAAGTAGTAGTTTTCCCTACCTTTATTGTAGCATGGATCACTTAATGAGTTTTCGTCATAACAACATCCCAATGACTCGCATTTTCCCTTTAGTAGTTGTGACATTACTGTAGTTCTACCTCCAAAAAAATTACTTGAACCTCCTCCGAATAAAGAGGGAGTAGATCCTCCCAACAAATTCATCATTAATGAGGTAGTTGAGCTTCCTCCCCCAAAGCCTCCACCACCTAACGATTTACGTACTTAGAATTTTAGTTTTTAAATTTTTATAATGCTAAAAACTTAACAGAAAAAATTATGAAAAAAACTGTAAATATACATAGGGAAAAATATCGAACTTATTAATGACGTTAGTAGACTAGTGCTAAGTCCTTGTCTTACTCCTGGTTCATTTTCCCCTATAGAATCTCTGAATGTTATATAAGCTTTAGCATAATTTTCCAAATTCATCAATTCTTCTGTATGAGAATCATTTTTTGTACTTGACCTTTGTGACATCATTAACTGATTCAGCAGCGCCTACAAAGTATACTATTTTAAAATTTAGTTGCAAAAAACTTCATATTATGCGTTAGTACTTTAGTTTGATAATTAACTAATTTAGTTTGTAATCGTTAAGTGAAAATCTATATAACTTGTAAATAAGAATATTTTTAAATACTAAGACCAGTGTCATTCTTATACCATTTTTCAAATCGTCTCTAATTTAAAATGTATTTTAGTTTAGTCTCAGTAACTTTCAGTATTGTATAGTACAAATAAATATAAGTCTTTTATGAGCTTATTTTCTGATGTAACATATAAGTAAGTACTTTAGACCACTAGCATACTTGCTACCCTGAGATACAAAAACTAAAAAAAAATTATATTGTTTACTGAAATGTTACTAAATTAATATTAGCTTTAAACACTTTTATAGATTAGTTTTTTTGTTAAAACGCAAAAACTTGAGTATGTTATGTTTACTTGAAGGTGAAACCAATTGTAAAATGTTTCCATTGTTTGAATATTTTCTTTGTTGGGTTAGAGCTGATTTAGCACCAGCTCTGTAAAACTTTTGTCTCTGTCCACTATTTTGATGATGGTTTTAGTTAAGTTAAGGCATTGGTAGTAAATCCTGAGAAGAAATCAGACAAGTATAACTCATAAACAATGGGATAAGAGAATCAATCCCTTAGACTAGGAGTGGGCAGCGTTTTTAATCGGCCGGCCGGATCCGGAAAAATTTTGTCTTTCGCGGGCCAGAGCATATCAAATTAGTGATCTACCGAATCTAGTATCCGAATTCGACCGGATAATGCCTTTTTAGACCCGGATATTAATTTAAAAATTAGATCCGGATTCAACTGGGTCCTAATTAAAAACATACTTGGGTCCGGCCGGATACTATTTTTTATGGATACAATTAGTCACTACTTCGAATTCATTTAACTCACAAAAATTTATTAAGTATGAAATTTTAAGTTTTTATTAAGTTTACAAAATTCTTAATCTATTATAACCGTTGGCCAAGCTAGTACTAATTTTTTAAACACAACATTTCTTTACTGAAAATTACTCGAGCGTAACAATTATTCTAAAACATACAAAACTTTTATTAAATTTTTGGCATCATCTATTTTTTTGCAACCCTGGACTGGAATATTACATTAAACAATGTACTAGAACATATTTTGTAATATTGATATTGGTGGGCGGAACCCCAATGGTTTAAAAAAAAAACGTCAGGGGTCGGTCATTTTACTCTGCGGGCCGTACGTTGCCAACTCCTACTTTAGACCTATACTTCAATCCTCCTAGGAAATGCGAAACTTTGATTAAAAAGTCTTAGTATAATCCGGTTGTTATACATTTTGAAAAAAGGAGTAAATAAATGTATCTTTTTATAATTCATAACAGTCGGATTATTTAACATATATTGTATTTATCTAATATTAACTATTAGTCTATAGTACTTATTGCTTATCTTTAGTAGATACATTTGTTCACCTACTTTATCTTCTGTTGTTTTGTTGCAGAACCTATAATTTTCTAAAGGGTTCCGTGCAAATGTGTCAACTTGTTTAACACAGAAAAACATATATCATTTTAATAAAGAAAAAGTACAGCGTAATTTTTTTATTTTGTATTCAAGCGAATTTGCTTCGCTAGGATCCTTATTAACTAACGATTAACTTGATACTTTAAATGTTTGATAAATAAAATAAGAGGTTTAGCAAAACTATTTAAATTCTACGTGATGCTTGAAAGAAATTTAAAAGGACATCAAAAAAATACACCAACAAGTTTTACTTAAAAGCTGTTGCTCGTATACAAGCTAGTGCTGACAAAGACGATTCCAAATCAGTATATAAAGGAAACAGAAATAAAATTAACATCACCTTTGCAATCTAAAACTTAAGAAATCTTACACAATTGGAATTAATCTCTACAGGGTTTATGGTTTTTTTTGAGGGTAGGTAAGAGGATATGCCCTTAGATAAAGTAATCATCATATGTTACCGATTGCGAATGAGATACAACATTCTGTTATCACGAACTAAATAAAGAAGAAGTCTAAATGAAAATAAAAGTACATAACAAATAAAAGTGTGACTAAAACTATAAAAATAAACACAAAGAACGATGTAAAAATTAATTAGAATAATTGTTTCTAACAATTATTAGATACTTAAAATTTAAGACATTTTTTAAGTCAATATTTTTTCACTTAAACGTACAGACTTTACTAATGCACTAAACTGCAACACATAAATAACCACAACTGCTGCAAGTCAAAATTGTTTGATTTATGTAGAATTTTTTTTTCTTTCATACCTTAGTCTTTATTGTTTAAAATAAATTTTTATATGTCTACTCATTTTAAATACGCAATTAAAAATGCAAACAAAAGTATTATTTTTACTACTAACTGTCTTTGAAAAAATGCGTTATTTTATTACATTCAAGATCAATAGCAAGGAAATAGGAAATGTAAAAACTTGTATGTTTGACTCAAATATTGCGTCAAACGCATCATTAGACAGAGAAAAAAAAGTGGCATTGAAAAGGTGTCAGGCACGTTTGCTCGTCCGACAGCAAGAGTTTGAGATAACAAAAAGTTAAGAATTCGTACAAAGGCTAATACTTGTTGTGCTTGTGTATGTAGTACTCTGCAATACGGTAGTGAAACGTAAACCGTATTACCCTCGACCATAGTAAGCTTCAATGACTTGGTCATGTCACTTAAAGAGTATATACGACATTTACGAAAACATAAGATATGTCAAGTAAATATTTTTATAAGGCTGCTTAGGTTAATATCTTAGTTTAGGCCAAAATTACATATTTTAATCTAATATAGAAACAAATTATAAAAAAAGTAATGATTTAATTTTTTTTTTGACCTTGCTAACATAATAAAGTTTGTTTTTTTAAACCGTGAAACTACTAATGTAACTTTTGTTATAATACGAATGAAGAATATAAAGTTTAAGTGGAATAATTGATTGAAATAAGTTTAAACTAGTCAATTAGTATAAAAAAGAATGCTTAAACATTTTTTATGATGGTGGAAATTTAAATGTAATCAAACGAATGACTAATATAGTATCATAAAAGAAGCTTAATAAAAACAAGCAGTTTTTTTAAAAAGGAGAAAAGCGTGTATGCTCACAATTTTCAAAACAACTGTTAATTTTTCACGAAAATATTTTGTTCATTGTTTTACTGCCAATAAAATTAGAAGAGTTCTACTAAGTTGTTTTTTGTTACAAAACTATAATTTTTGTTACGAATAAGCATACATTGAAAATCAAATAAAGTTTTTTTATTTAGTTTCACAAACACAGTGAAGATTTGTAGTTCATACTTTAGCAGCAAAAGCTATTTAGATAAATATAATTTTCATATACAAAATAATTGTTTCGACTTTCTAACGGAAACTGCTTGTATAGATCTCCCGTATTTCCCTTTTAAGTTATCTCTGATAAGATATATGTACTATTTTATGTCCTGCACAACATATTAAACTTTATTCCATGGTGTATGACTGGATTTTTTTTGTACACTAGGTCTGTAGACCAAATATTTTGAGCGCTATCATTTTTTCCTTCAACAAACATTAGTATTTTAAAGCCTTTTGAAGTGTAGAACTTATAAATATTTAAACTATGCTGACTAAGATTTCAATATGATAAACAAAATAGCTTAATTATTTGGATGGTAAAAATGTTTTGTCCATTTATAATTGAGTTGTTTAAAAAGACTAAGGAACTTTTTTAATTTTCTAGTGTAGTTAAAATATCTAAACTAACATTTTTTTTACTATAAAATCTTATATATAAAGTATTAATATGATTTTAATAGAAATTCATTCAAAAATTTTTCTTTTCTCAACTGTTTATCTTTTTTTATTTTATTTAAATAACAAAATTTACGAATTAATAAAGAACAAATTGATATAAAAAGGTTACCGTTCCTGAAGAGCTAGTTCCTTGACCTTGTGCAATTCCTCCCTCTAAACCAGATGGTCCTAAAAAACTTGATGACCCATAAGGGTTATATGATTGAGAGCTTGACAAAAAGGTTTGCATTATACTGTATTTTCCAAATCCTGGACATTCTTGTCTACTATCTTTTGCAACAGCGCATGTTACTGTAAATTTTTAACAAAGAGTATTTAAGACTTTATAATGATTACACATTATGCTTTTAGTAGAAACATTATTTACTTTATTGTTTATATTATTTTAGTAACTTCCTTGTTGTAAATGTATTTTCTGCTTTCAATTTGACTCACAATAGTTACTTTTTATTTTTTTCTAATCTGAAGTTATAAAACTGTAAACTAACACTGTGGCAATTGATTTGATTCATAGTTTCTTTTTATCAATGGACATCTGAAACACAAGTTTCCTGGTGCATACACACAGCCCTATAAAATTAAGAGCATTAAAATAAATTATTCTTGTTTATTTTTTCCTTGTTTTTAAATAAATTATCGCATTATCAATTTCATTTGGTAATATAATGTGGAACAATTATTTTAGGTTTGATTTTTCTTTTGTTTTAAGTTAAGTATAAAAGTTTTCTATTTGGAGATTAAAAACTGTTTTTTTTTTCTAAAAGATATTTCCAAACATTTTTTATGTTTACAGCAAATAATAATAAAAATACTATTATAGGAAGTTTTTAAACGTATTTATATACAATTTACAACTTAATATTAACAGATTACTCATTTGGTTTTATATTTTATTTTACAAAGCTTTTCAAAACTATACTAGTTTCATTTTCAAGTGATAAATGTTGAATGAGTTTTGAAAAATTTTTTGATTAGCAAACAGTTTGGAAAATAATTTTAAATTATGACGTATGAATAAGTTTAAGTAAAAACAATTTTTAGTGGTATAGCCAGTAAAACTAAAGTAAAATTATGTTTATTAATAAATTGCGAACTCTACAGCCTGTAATCAATATTGATTAAGGAAGAGGAACCCAAGTTAAATACGCAAATTACATTAAATGGAAAAGCAAAATTGTTAATAATTTATTAATAAACATATCTCTACTTTAGTTTTACTTGCTTTATCACTAAAATTTGTATCTATTTGAATTTATTTATACGTCATAATGTAAAGTTATTTTTTAAACTGTTTACTAACGGAAAATTTATTCAAATTCATTTAACATTTATCACTTGAATATGGAACTAGTATAGTTTTGAAAAGCTTTGTGAAATAAAACATAAAACAAAATAAGTAATCTGTTAACAATAAGTTGCAAATGGTATATAAATAAGAAAAGTGCAAATTAAATATTTTATTCACTACTTAGTTTCGGTGGCAAAAATACATTTACGACCCTGTCAAGTGTAACAAAACAGTAAACTGCACTTAACTTTATGTTGTTTATCTATAATATTATTTAAAAACTAAATTATGCATGAAAAGCTAAGCAAATTTAAAATGTCGCATACTCAAAAAATTTAAACTTATAAATATAAAGCTGTGTTGAATTTGTGCTAATGTTAAAACAAGATTGATTAATTTAATGTAATACGTCTAAATTTAAATTGAATAAAGAACTATATAAAATTTTATTTAAATTGAATTTAAAATTTTCAGAAAATTTTAATTCAACCAAGTATAAACAAAACTCTAAAATCAATAGAAAAGTCAAAACCTATTTTGTATAGTTATATAAGCCTTATTTGCTTTCCAGTTTATTAGCAATAAGTTGTTCCTGTGTCTGCAAAAGTTCATCAATTTTATTGATGCAATGCAAAAGTTTTAAGTTTTTGAATATGCAACATTTCAGTTTTGTTTAGATTTTCATGCATGACAAGTTTTTAAAGAACCTTATAGCTAAACATTATAAAGTTTAGTGCAGTTTACTATAATTTTATACTTGATAAGGTAGTAAATTTGTTTTGCCACCGAGCCTTGGTACTGAATAAAATATTTAATTTCCACTTATATTTTTATTTTAATATGTTTTCAACACTACAGTAAATTGAACATAAGTTTTAGTTAAGATGAAGTAATAAATAACGTTTACTTACAATAAAAAAAATTCTTATTTATAGAACTTTTGACATTAGAAGTTACTTTTAATTAGTAGACATAAGAAATGTGTTTAAATTAAGGTTTTATTGATTATGGTAGGAACCATTCTGATTTTTAAAATTAAAACTTAGACTTGCTCATATTTTCTTTTATTTTAAAATTTATTATTTTTTTACAATGTGAAGTGTAATAGTAAACACATATTGTTTTCAATCATTGTAATAAATGTCAATAAATGTGACTAATAAACTGTTTAAAAAAAAACAAAAAACTCAAGTTAAAAAGTATTTTCTAAACATAGTTTATGTTAAAAAAGTAAATTTTACAAAAAAAAAAGAATTTTAACGATAATGTAGAACAAATTTATTTTTCCGTCTCTAACAACTTATATCATTATTTTGCGCTAACTTAACAACTCATCTCAATTGAGTTTTCAATTGATGTTTGTTGTATCATAAGACTCTATTAGTTTTACTCAGTATAGTTGTAAAACTAAGCTAGCAAAAATAAACGAAGATAGTAAAAAAATAGTAAAAACATTATATGTTTATCCAAATTAATTTATTTTGAATAGGTGTTTATTTTTGCAACCAATCAAAATTTAAAGTTTTTTTTTGTTTTTCTTTAAAGTTTTAAATTAGAATATTTCAAACTTGTAGATTACCTACTTTTTTATAAATTAATTTACCAAACAAATAATCGCTTTTTTTTAAATCATTAAGTTTTATAACGAATTTTGGTAGCCAAACTAAAACTGAAAAACTTGTAGAAAGTAAATTGGAGCAAACAAAGTATATAACAGCTAAGAAAAACAAGACAATGACATTCTCTGTATACATTAAGTTCGTAAATTTAGGATTAAAAAAATCAAAATCAGCTGATTTGAAAGCAAAAGCTCGCTAAAATTTTAAAATTTATAATTATTGACAGTTATTAAATACTAATTTTATAAATACATACTTTTAGTTTTACTTAATTGTACGAATTTAATAACACATTATTAAACACTAATTCATATTTTAAAGTTTTTTATTAAAAGCTACAATAAAAAGTACTCTAATATTGAACATGTAAAATATATGCACTTCCACTTAAAAAAGCCAAAACAGGCTCCTGATATTTAGAAATCACATTTAAAGGTAAAAAATACTTTTAGTCTCAATATTTAAATTGAAGTTTTGAATAGTTTATATATTTAAAAACTTTTTCAATAGTTATCTATTTTTAGTATAATTTAATAAGTGAAACTACATAACAAACCTGTTTTAATTGTTACAAGAATTATATTTAGGTTTCCTAATAAGTTTTTGTTTTAATTTTTAAAGTGTTTGTCTTCATACACAATAAGCTATAAAGTATAAAACGTAATACTTTGAAATTACTTTAAACTATAAAATGTGTCTTAAAAAGTGTATAGAAAATATACATAAAGAACAATCTTTTAAGTTGTGCAATAACTGCAAACAAAAAATACGTTGCTTAAAATTGGTAATCTTGGTTGTTAATTAAGCCTGTTACAATATTTTTTATCCAATTTATGCTCAATATTTAAACTAACAATATTAACACACTCTTGTTCTGTCCTTATATTAATATTGACTCCACTTTTACAGTTGTAGTTTGAATTAAATTCGTCTCTTCTGTTTAAACATTCAGTCAGAACTCCACTAGGAACTAGTGCTAAAAAGTTTTATATTGAAAACTTTTGTGGTCTTTTTATCACTTAAAATTAGTACTATGATTTATTACTAATAAAAAAGCTCTTCTTCTCAAATTGTACGAGTAATATGAAAATATCTTGCTAACTTAATTTTCATGAACATAAACTTACTTAAACACAAAAATAAAGTTTTAATTTTGGAGTCATATTGTAAAACAGCTGAGAGTTTTAAAAATCTACTCAAATTTTGAATAAAACAAAGTTTTGTACTAAAAAGTATTTAGTAATTTTGATCAGATGTTTGTTAAAATATAATCTGGTTGTAAAATTAGTAAAAAACACAGACAAAATTTAAATTTATTTAAAGAAGTTTATTTCGCTGTGATTTTTTTTTGAGGAACACGTAAACTGTATATTTAAAACTACAACAAACATAAATCAATTGGTCCAGTAGCTGCATTTTCAAATTCGTCAACTTTTTCAGACAAGCCTAAAATTTCTTTAACTTGATCAAGAGCACCATCTAAATATATAAATTTTCTTGAAAAAATATTTTTAAATTTAGTTAACTAATTTTAGTACTGTGTTTTGTAGCTGGAAAAAAAGTTTTATGGTACTATAAGTGTTATATGTTTTGATTTTTAGAAAACAAATAAAAAGGTCTCAACTACTAGAGGGAAAATAATGAATTTATTCTTTTAAGACTTTATTTTACAAATTAATTTTCGGTCAGTAAAAGACCTCGTCAGTGCTTAAATAAAAAAACACTTATTTTGTATATATTGTTTTTTATTTAAGCACTGACGAGGTCTTTGACCGAAACTTACTACTATAAATGTTATAAAAGATTTCAGAAAAAAAGTTAATATAGATACATTAACATTTTGCTATTAGAAAAAACATGAACACTTTTTTAATCTATTTGTATTTAAGCAAACCCAGGGTTCGAAAAATATCCATAAAAAAATTATTTCATTACTACATAAGTTTTTTGTAAGTTCGGAATCTTTTATAATACAATTTTATTTTATTTTATAAAGTTTAAAGTTTAAAGGTTTACTAATTATATACATCATTTATCATATTGTATTATCAAGATATAAATAGTTATTGTTTTCATCAACAAAAATTTTTGCAGTCTTATAACTTTTTTATGAAATTTCCTAATGGTACAAGTATTTTTTTTCAAACAATATAAATAAGAATCAAACTTTCAGAACAATATATATTTCATGCTTATTTCGTTAGTTGTATAAAAGTATTTTTTTGAAGCTGAGGATTTCAAATTAGAATATTTTTTTGCATAGGTGGTCTGAGAAAAAATTTCACTATATTTAAAAAGTTTCTATTGGCCTCTCTTGTCAGTCTAAATTTTAACAGTGTACAATAAAATACAAATGTAAACTAAACTTCTAAACAATATATCAGCAAAAAAAAAAAAAAAGATTTTTTTTAGATTTTTTTTTTTGACTATGGTTTTTAAATCATAATAAGTTTAATTGATAAAGGCATATCACCAAACTCAAGAACTTCAAAATAAAAACTAATATTCGTTAGTCTGACGACTTCTAATAGGTATGAAAATGATTAAACTAAAACGAAAGTTAAGGGTATAACTATTTTCTAAGGTTGATGAAAAGGACAGCGAAAAATGTTTAAATAATATGTATAACTTAGCTCAGTTGCATCAACCGCATCATTGGACAAACAATCAATTGTGTAATTAGTAATGCTTCATCAAGCATGTTTTTTGACTGACAGAAATAAGAAAGAATTATAAAAGGAAAATATACTTAAAGGTCAGTCTGATTTGTATATTTGCTGAGTCAGTAAATTATTTTTAATTTTATTTTATTTTCTTTATCCATAACCCACCTTATCCAAAATTATTAAAAATCAGTGAGAAAATAAAGTTTTAAATGTTAAAGTTATAATACATTAAAAAAAACTTTTGCTGACTAACTAAATATGCAAGTCAGACTGGCCATTAGGTATACTAGCCATTTTAAAAGTTAAACATTCGCAGAAAGTTTAACGTTTGCTCGTCCGATATACAGTTGCAAAACTTAGACCTTGTCGAACGTGCAAGAGAAGAAAATAAATACCTATAACCTACGATGCCTCTGTCGTATCATTAGAACTAGACGGTAAAAAACGAAGACCAAATGTTAGATACCATGTTCTAAAGATATGCGACGATTGATATTTATTCCTAATTGGTCGTTGGTAGACGCAACCACGGTCTTCCAACACTACGTTTTTGCTACGAGCGACCTACGAGCTGGAATCTGAGTACTTATTAATTAAAAGGGCTCGATAAATACCACGACAAATGACTAATTTATATCATCAAAAGTCTAAATGAAAGTTAAAAACAACACTTTAAGTAGACAGAGAAGTGAAAATGAGTTCTTAAATTTCTACTTTTTTGCTATTGTTTTTTTTCACTTATAATTCTGTCTCTGCCTTTAATGTAGCGTATTTGTACATGATTTACTTTGAGCACTTTATTTGTAGCCAGTTTTAGCTTATGATGTTACTACTATTATTAAGCTACAGATTAAAAATGCTTTTAAAACTTCAAAATACTTTAACAATGTTATAGTACAAAAATAAAATATGATTTTTTTTTAAGTTTCTGATACACCACAAACGTAAAGAAGTTGGAAAAAGCTATTCGAAAAGGTTTTAACCAAAAGCTTAGTAACAAAATACCACTAAAAAATACCGCTTAAATAATTTAAACAAAAAATTAAAGCTCACTATTTTCTAGACTTAGAGTCAAATTAACACCTTGTAAACACTTTACATGCATTATTTAACCATTTATGTCATAACAAACCTCTTAATAATGCTAGAGGATTCGAAAACAGCTCGTTCAGACAGCCTCCTTGAATATACTGCATTCGCATAAGTGAGGATAGTTTCTCGTTGGAATCTTGCATCTTTGTCATCAAAATGTTACAGAGAAAAGGATTTGGTTTTCTAGGTGCTGGTGTAGGCACAAAACCTGTTGTTAAGTATTTTATAGTAAAGGTAGTTAAACTGTCAAAAAAAAATTAACTAATGCATGTAGTTATATGATTATTGATTTAGGTTGTAATATTTACAAATATGCTAGAAAATAGTTTCGTTGATTTGTATAAATGCCTGTTGTTGATGTAGAAAATTCTGACTTTATAAGACTGAGTTTAATTAGTTTTTGTTTAATGATTAAAGTAAAAAAACATAAAACAATCATGTGCTTTAAAATAGCATTTATTTTATTTTAAAACATTTAAAAGAAGAACTATTAGTCTTCCTTTTTTTAAATAACACCAAAGAAAGTTTAAAACGGTTTAATTTTTAAAGTATAAAACATTGTAGTGCTAATAAATTAATGACACCTTTTCAGACAGTATTAATAAATAAAAGTTATTATTTAATGGCATATTCAGCTAAAACTAAACGTACTGTGTAACTATATAATTAAATTACGTTACTATTTTATTGACACAAAAAGTAAAACCTAATTTTTATTAGTTGATTTAGGCGTATTTATTTATACTATTATACACTGTTGATGTAAATTTAGAAAAGTTTTCAAAGATATTTGTAAAGTTTTTAAGACATCTGCCTAAACTAATTAATTAAAACTTTCGCAACGCATTTAAAGAATTTAATTTAATTTTGTGTTGTTTGAAATCTTAAGTAATAATAATAAGTTGTACCTAATATTAATTACAGCGCATCATAGCTTATCCAGCTCTTAATAATCCGGTCACTCGCTAATTCGGTCTGTTTTAGTCGAGATTAGATTTAATTAATTCAACTAAGACCAATGGTTTTTATTAAAAAACGATATAGATTAAAAAAATTTACGGTGTTATTTGTGATCGTTAATTGATATTAATTTTTTTTAATCTTTTGTTTATTTTTGTCTTTTACAATTGTTTAGTTCGTTGAAAAATATGAAAAAAATTGTTAACAGAAAATTAAGTTTGATTTTTATTATATGCATTGCATAGTATAAAAACGGTAAATCATCTACGAAAAAAAAAAGATGTTATGTTCTTATCCGGCCATGATTACAAAAATAGCTTTCCCAACATGACCGTATTAGAAAGGATGCACTGTATTTGTATCATTTTCTATAAGTTAAATTCTATAAACTGTACTCGTAATCAATCAAAAATAAAGAAAGAAGCTTTATGATAAAAATAGATAATTTTTTTTGTAAAATTTATATACAAGTACATAGTTTAAAGCACTAAAAATCTAAGAAAAACCAAAAAATAATAATCAAAACTAACTTGGTTCTTGAATTCCAATATTAACAGGTTCCTTATTTGCTGCCTGCTGAGCAGCGATTTGCTGTTGTTGCATCAAATTAAGTATAAGTTGTGTTTTACTGTCTCCACCACTATTACCTAATAAAGATGCTATTCCGGAAGTTCCACCTCCTAATAAAGAAGACGTAGCAGAACTACCTGAATTCCCTAACAAAGATGCTATTGCGGAATTACCTGTATTCCCTAATAAAGATGCTATTGCGGAATTACCTGTATTCCCTAATAAAGATGCTATTGCTGAACTACCTGTATTTCCTAATAAAGATGCTATTGCGGAATTACCTCCTCCGAACAAAGGCGACGTTGCAGAATTACCTGCACTATTACCTAATAAAGATGATATTGCTGAGTTGCCTCCTCCTAAAATTGATGACAACATACCTGTTTTTAAATATTTTTATAAAATACTAATAATAATAAATTTATAATCCTTCATTATATGAAATACTCATAACTATATACCATCAATCTTACTTTTATAGTTCATTAAATTAAATCATATTTCAATTAAAACTTAGTATATTTTAAAACTATTAGAGATATTTAATGTCCGTTTAAACTTTTTATTATTGTTTAACTAGTTTTGAAAAAAAATACGTTTATATGTAACGAAGTGGTATCTTTCATATGCTTATCGTTATTTGAATGTTGAATCTTAAATGTATTAACGTTAAAAGTTCGAATATCGATTGTCACAAAATGAGTCAATCGGACTGAGACGCGTTGAAATACTTAAGTAAGTGCATTCAAAAGATAACTAAAAGAGGAACATGTGAGGTTTTGATCAAGAGTTGTGGTATTAAGATCATGCCTAAAGTAATCCCTAGACTTTATAAAAAATCTATTCATTAGTTATTATTGATGTGAGATCTACTGCCTAAAGTTAAAGATAGACTTGTTTTTCAAGAACTACATGTTTATTTTTTGTTGTATGTTTGTTGTTTAAATACAAAAAGTTTTTATTCTAAAAATTTTTAGTTGTTTTATGTCTGTTTGTGTTAGATTTAATGTTTTTATACTACTTTAAATTCTTAAATTTTTAAAGTACTTTCAGATCAAAAAAAAAAAATCTTTTTTTTCACTTGATCCAAATTTTTCTGGGGTTATATTTTTTACTTGTTCATTCTTTTGGGGTCTGTTTTTTTTTTCTTGGTCAAGTTAATAAACTCAATACCAAACGTTTGCTTAAACGTTAAAGCAATTATTCTTAAAACTTTTTATCGTTTTCTTTTTGACGTTAGTGGTGTTGCGTGGTATTTTTTTAGGAGGTGTAGAAAATAAAATAAAAATTGCCGAGTTGCCCGTGCTCAAGTCGCCTCTGATCTACTTAGCTTTGTTTTCATTTTTTAAGTACAATAGCTTGTGGAATGATACTTAAGCCTGTACTGGTTTAGAAAATTTTCAACTTAGCTTAGTTACCGCAAGGTATTGATTTTGCGGTAATTCTTGAAGAAATTTTGCTTTTTTGAGTTCATTTGCAGTAGGCAGTTAAGAGTTTGCGGCATTGTAGTGAGCAAAATGGTCGTTGTTTAAACTGGAATTTTATAAGAGATTTTATTCTAAATAATAAATAAAACGTAATAGATACTTAATATTTTTCACCAAATTCTAAGGTGGTGCAATTGCGGCAGTGCAACATCCCACACGACGCCCCTGTGACGTAGTGTTCATACGATAAACTTATTTCTCAGTAATTTTATTTATTCTAAATCAAAGTAGCTTGTGTATGCTTTTACATAAAAGTATGTCTTTTAAAACTAAATGGAGGTACGATTGTTCCTCTGTTAGCAATTGATGATACAGTTTTTTTCTTTAAGGAAGAACGACTTTAAAAATCTGAAAATATCTGCGAAGAATGTAGCAAAGCTCTGAGGTCAAAAAAACCTCAAATTTATGATAATTATATGAAATGTTTTTAAAAGTTATGCATTGAGTTTTAAACTCCTATATAAGTTAAGTTAACTTCAAAGTTTAATTAGAAGCCTGTATTCTGATCACAGATAAACCGTGCTTTTTCAACTACTACGCCCAAAATATCGATGAGAGGTTTTTTAGTATATGCAGTTTAAATTGTGGTGTTTTTATGAACGGTGTTGTAATTTGATTATTGGTCAGGGCTTTGAATGCTTACTAACAACTTTAGTTTTGTGCTTTGGTGTCTTTCGGGTCTGGGTATTAGTGATTAATATTTTAAATTGTTATAGTAAGTTTTTTTTTTCTTATGTTATAGTCAAGATTTAATCATTATTAACATTTTATAGATATGTAGTACCCTAAGTTTCTATAGCTTTAATAACCTTAAACTATAATTAAATAATAAGTATACAACATTTCGTGGCACTTCAATACATATATGTTAACATATTAATAAACTTATTATTTTAGTAATTAATGTATGTTGTCTTACTTCTTTTTGATTATAACAGATAGATTTGATAACACATATTCTTAACTTATTATGTAATTAATTTTTTTTTTAACTTTTAGTTAAAGTGCCTGATTGTTATTTTCCAGACATAAATTTTAAATTATCTATCTTATAATGCAAGTTAAAGAAATTTTTTAAATGCTAATGTATTAGAACATAATTTTTTGCGAATTTAATGACCGTTTAGTTTAGTTTTATGAATTAGTATATCTTCAACTTTCATGTGAGTGGTTTATATTTTGATTTGTAATTCTATTTTAAGTTTTACTCAACTTTATCATAATTTAGATCTAATAACTACAAATTTTATATAGTTTTATAACAGTCGGGTTTAACACTTCATATTGTATTTAATATTAACAATAAATATACAATAGTCTATAGTAATTGTTCGTATTTTTAATAATATACACCTATTATAGCTTCTATTCTTTCCTTACAGTATTTATTTTATTACAAAGCTCCGTTGAAGTGTGTTAACTTTTCAACACACAGAAACATGTGTTAGTTTAATAAAGATAGAGTACAATTAAGTTTATAATTATTTAACCAGAATATTTCTATTTAACTTTACTAAAATATTAATTAGAACATAAAGTTAGGTTAGGAATAGGCAACGTACGGCCCATTTGGTGGCCCTAGCTCGCCAAACAAAAACCTTTAGCCTGATACGTATTTTTTCATCTTGAGAACAAATTTGTGAGAAGTAACTAAAACTAAGCTTCCTCAGTACTGGGCTCAGTAGAAGGTGTTTAGGTTTGAACATTAACCTTATTTTATATTTATGCTCCAAATTTTTGTCGAGCACAGTAAACAAAAACACGTTCATAAAAAATGTCAGATTTAAAAAAGTTTGATATCAAGCACTCGACTAAGAACATTCCATGTGGTAAACAAGATGTGTATAAGGAAGCATTAATACAGAAGACTCAACACTTAGTAAGACGGATGCGGTGGAAAGCAAAGTTCTTCGAAGAAGAAGATCAAGTGGCTGCAGAAGAACACGAAACATACGGGTTCAAAACAACACGCACACCTAAGCCAAAACAACATCTACAGGCATTTGAAGAAGACCTAATCAAAATGGTGCAAGACGTGGAGTTCAGAACAAGTAGAAGCCGTTTCCAAAATGAACTTTCAAAGATTGTGCAGGACATAAGTAAGTGCAAAAATTTGATTGTGCCTTCTGATAAAACTTCTAATTTTTACGAAATTTCAGTAAGTGACTATAAAAAAATTATTAAAAGACAATATTACTAAAGATTACGAAAAATGTACTGATAAAACTTTAAATGATATTAATGTAGAAGCTAAAAACTTAACTAAAAACTTAAAAATACACGATAGGATTAAAAAACTGCCTTTAAAAAACGCATACATAACGGTCAAAGACCATAAAGATAACTTTTTGACACATCCCAAATGTAGATTAATTAATACTTCTAAGTCCGATGTAGGTCGCATAGTTAAGGTCAAGATTGACTGCATTAACAAGGCTGTGCGTTTAAAATCTAAACTTATGCAGTGGACTGATACAGACCAAGTCTTAAATTGGTTCACTGGTTTGGAAAAACAAACGTACAGCTTTTTTAAGTTTGATGTAGTCGATTTTTATCCTTCTATCAGCGAAGAATTGGTAATAAAATCACTAAAATTTGCTGGTATTTATACTAGTCTACCTACTGAAGACTTAAGTCTAATAAAAAACGCATGTAAATCAGTACTTTATGAACAAGGAAACCTGTGGCAAAAGAAGAGAGCAAATAACACCAGCTCTCTTTTTGATGTAGCGCAGGGATCGTTCATGGGTGCAGAGTTATGTGAATTAGTAGGTCTTTTTTTGTTAGATGGGTTGAAGAATATCTTTGGTTTAGAAAGAGTTGGGTTGTACAGGGACGATGGTCTAGCTGTACTGCCCAATTCTTCTGGCTTTATAGTTGAAAGGCTAAAAAAACAAACGCACGCCTTCTTCAAGTCTATGGGGTTAAGAGTCACTA
This sequence comes from Thalia democratica, assembly GCF_965202585.1. Classification (NCBI taxonomy): domain Eukaryota; kingdom Metazoa; phylum Chordata; class Thaliacea; order Salpida; family Salpidae; genus Thalia; species Thalia democratica. The sequence goes on along the minus strand of NC_139169.1, from coordinate 50,195,247 downwards.
TTGAATCACCAATGTTGACGACTGACTACCTGGATGTGAAGCTCAACTTGTATGATCTCTCCTATATGCCTTATAAAAAGCAAAATGGAAAAATTATGTATATAAACAAATGTTCTAGCCACCCAAAAAATATTATAAACCAAATACCAAAAATAATTAATCAACGTTTAAATAAAAGATCAAGCAACGAAGAAAACTTTTTTTAGACAAAGCAGGATTACGAACTAATAATGAAAAAATGCGGTTACAATGATAAACTTAATTTTGAAACAACGGAGCAAAAAAACGAAATGACCAATAAAAGTAAAAGAAAGCGAAATGTAATTTGGTATAATCCCCCATTCTGTACTTCAGTTAAAACAAACATCGCCAGAGAATTTATAAATCTAGTAAAAAAACATTTCAACAAAAATAACCCATTATCAAAGATATTTAACAAACATAATATGCGAATCAGTTATTCATGTATGGCGAATTTGGAGAGATTAATTAAGTCACATAATCAAAGGATTTTAAACAAAAGTAATTTAATCAAAAATCAGTGTAATTGCGCCAGTGGCTGTAAATATAATTTGAAGGGGGGCAATTGCCGGTCAGAGAACATTATTTACAAGGCAACAGTTAACTCTGACCTTGAAAAGAAGTTCTACATCGGCTTATGCTCCACTCAATTCAGATTTCGGTATGCCAAGCATAAAAAATCCTTTAAAGGTGGTGTATACGAAAATGAAACTGAGCTTTCGAAGTATGTTTGCGGCCTTAAGCGCAAAAACATTGATTTTAAATTAACTTGGGAGGTGATAAAAAGAGCACAGCCAATAGCAGATGGTAACAACCCTGTTTGTAGGCTGTGCTTAAAAGAATCAACAGCCGTTATGTATGCGTTAAAAAAGGAAGGTTGTTTAAACAAGAGGAGCGAATTTATATCGTCTTGTCGACATATGAAAAAGCTTCTCTTAAAATACAACAAATTTTGAAGTATTTTATAGTCAATTAAGTGTTGTTTTCGTTAATGTTAGTTGTTTGATTAGTTAGATGGTAGATCGATTTTTGTACTGAATAATTGTAATGTACAATATTACGTCATACTGTTTTTTGTTTTTTTTTGCATAACTTTTGTATCTTTGTTTAGTACAGTGCTTTTTATTTTGAATTTAACTGGCTGATGATTAAAGCTTTATGAAAAATTAAAGCTTTATGAAACATATGTACCAGAATTTTTAAAATCGCCATTTCAAAAAATTATATATGTATATATATATATATTAAAAAAGTTTATTTAAAGATGCAAAACTCAAAGGACACGAGTTCCGTGACTATTCACTCATCAGCTTCAAAACAAGTTTAAAATAAAAACTCGAGTCCTTTAAGTTTTGCATCTTTAAATAAATCTTTTTAATAATAAAGCCCTCAAGGTGGGCTCAGTGTGAAAAATTAAATTTATTAAGTTAAATAACTTAATTATATATATATATATATATATATAAATTATTGAAATGACGATTTTAAAAATACTGGAACATATGTTTCATAAAGACAAAAAAGATTGTCTTTAATCTTCAGCCAGTTCAAATTTAAAATAAAAAGCACTTTAGTAAACAAAGATGCAAAAGTTTACAAAAAAACAAAAATAATATGACGTAAGAATTGAACATTGTATATTACATTGTAATTTCAATAAATTATTTAAAAGCCCTTCAAGTGGGCTCAGTAGAAGGTGTTCAAGTTTGAATATTAACCTTATTTTATGTATATATATATATAAATATTTAGAAATTTAGGTTTTGAATTTTTTATAATAATTGTGACGTAGTAATGGTACAGTTTATTTTACGGTTAGCTGAATTTGAAATAATACGCTGTGATTGTTAATTTATGCTTTTTAGGAAATTTTAGAAAGGTTATTTTGGAAAAATGTTTTAAAATACGTCACAATTATTATAAAAATTCTAAAATTTAGACTTTTGTTTACCATAATAATAAACTGTAACTTACTGAGGATCACATGAAATTTTACATTTCGTGTGTGAAACAGCTGTATAAGTTATAGTTTTTATATAATTAGATAAATATTTAGCTCAAATTTAATTTACCTTTTATAAAACCTTTAATATAAAACTTTTTATAAAACCTTTAATATAAATATATCTATGATAAATATAACATTAAATTTATAAAATAAGGTTAATGTTTAAACTTAAACACTTTCAACTAAGCCCACTTGAAGGGCTTTTAGATAATTTATTGAAATGGCGATTTTAAAAATTCTGGAACATATGTTTCATAAAGCTTTAGATGGTAGATCGATTTTTGTACTGAATATTTGTAATGTACAATATTACGTCGTACTGTTTTTTGTTTTTTTTGCATAACTTTTGTATCTTTGTTTAGTACAGTGCTTTTTATTTGAATTTAACTGGCTGATGATTAAAGCTTTATGAAAAATTAAAGCTTTATGAAGCATATGTTCCAGAATTTTTAAAATCGCCATTTCAATAAATTATATATATATATATATATATATGTACGTTTTTATAAAAAAATTAAAACATATACTATAGATTATTGTAGTTTAATGAATAATAATAGATACAATACATAATGTTAAATCCGACTGTTATAAAGCTATAAAATATTTACTCATATAAATAGTGTACTTTGTCATATTTTATTATGATTTGTTATCTTATTTTGTTTTTTACTTTAAATTATACATTTTAGACTTAATACTTACTAATAAAATTATTTACTAATAATTTACAATAATCTGTAGCATTTTTTTTAAACATTTGTATATATAGAATCAAGTTATTTAACTTGATAAATCATATCTTTCACACTGAGCCCACCATAAGGGCTTTATTAATAAAAAGTTTTATTTCAAGATTTTTCTATTCTTTTCTTACAGTACTTTTTTTTTACAGAGCTCCGTGAAGTATGCTAACCCGTTAACACACAGAATCATGTGTTAGTGTAATAAAGAAAGAATACTGTTTAATTTGTTAAAATTGTATATTCCAGTGAACAAATGCTTAAACTTATATTTTCGAACAGTTATTTAACTTTTTATGTATTTTTCGAGTCTGATTTTAGTTTAAACTCTGTATTTGATGTGAACTAAACATACAAAAAGTAATCGTTAGTTTAATTAACGATGCATGTTTCACTGAACATTGTCGCAGTTTAAATATAAATTACAAGTAAAAACTAGCTTATCTCTTAGCTACTTTTGCGAGTGCCTTTCTTGAAATAGATAGGATTTTTTATGTTTTGTCTCAATTTCAAACATATGTAAAGTTCAGTTATTTTTTCAAGCCTTATAATTTCACAACCAACTATCTTTTAGTTACGTTATTGTTACAGCGCATTCAAATAGGACATTAGATTATTTAACAGTTTCAAATCTCACGGTTCAAAATATTTTTGTTATTAGAGAAAATTTTCGAATTATAAATACTGTTGATTGAAAAATTACACATTACAATTTATGAGGGTTTGTTATACGATTTGCAAGTAATAAATCGAAAGTACAATTTTGAACTATACGTTTATTTCGTTGTTTTACATAAATATAAATATATATACGATTGTAATTTAGATAAAGTGTCATTAGTTATATTATCATCGAAATAACCACTACTAATTATTACTCCTAAAAGATTAAAGAAGAGTCCGATTTTATTTTGAATTAAAAACTAGGAAGTAAAAGAATAAATGAATAAATAAAGGTAGAAAAAGAAGGTTTATTTTAATACTTTTTTTACTTATAGCTTTTAGCATCTCTACAGTTGTAGAAGTATGAGAACAAATCATTGCTTTTTAAAGTGTATGTAAGACAAACATCGTACAATATTTACTTAAAAATTCATGATTCTATGATTTCTTTGAATTAAAGTTTTATTTAACTTTTCTTGTAACATTATCTTTAAAATTCTTAAAAGGATAAAATAGTTTTTGTAGAAGTTTGTTTACAATTCTTCAGATTTTTTTTGATTTGTAAAGTTTGTTAAACAATTGTAATAAGTTAATGTAATAAGAAGAATTTACTTGTATTCAAAACTTTAAAAAAAAAACAAACCTCCGTTAAGATTACTTAAAGATGGAATAGAATTAGAAGCTGTATTCGTTCCACCTAAAACTGAAAGAAGGTTTGATGGGTTTAACAAATTGTTCAACTGGTTTGGAGATCTTGTAGGTAGACTTTCTGTGACCTGTAAAAACGTTTAAATTATATTTAAAGCTGTATTGCTTTCGCAGCAAGTATGTGTATATAAATACATATATACAAAACGGCCGTGTAAACCTATTGTTTTCTATATAATCAAATAAATGTATATTTATACATTCAACTTAAGGGATGAAAACACAGAAGCTAATATTTCAAATTATGACGGTTTATTTCCAACAAACAAAACGAGCTCCCGAGGATAAACTCTTAACTAAATTTGAAAATAACTTTTACGAGTTAATAAAAAATTTAAAATTTCGTAAATACCAAAACTCTTTTACCCGAAAACTTAACAAAGACTTAAAGGAAATAAGGCTCACGATAAAAGTTTTTCAGATAATCTCACAGCCTATAAAAAATTAGTCCGGATAAATAAAAAAAAAAAGATTTTAGAAAACATTACATCTACACACAAAAATCGAAAAAAACAGTCTCATCGAAAAAGTTAATGATAAAGCAAAGGAAGTAGTTATAAAAAACAAAATAAAAGGTGAAATTCTCAAACTATCTCAACAACAGTGTTACATTACTTTAAAAGATCATAAACCAAACTTTCTAAACAAACTAAGCTGTAGAATAATTAATCCGATAGAAACTTTTATTAGTAAACCTGCTAAAACAAATTTATATAAGATAAACAATTTAATAAGATCAAAAATTAATTTAAGGCAATGGAAAAATACGTATGAGGTATTGAACTAATTCAATAACTTAAGTAATAAATCAATTTCAAGATTTATCAAATTCGATATAGTTAACTTTTATCCGGACATCTCAGCAACAATTTTTGAAAACTTCTTTAATTTTGCTTTAATTTTAACTTTCCTAACTGAAAACAAGGAAAATGGTAAAGAATTAATCAGACATTGCTGCAAATCAGTAATGTTCCACGTAGGTGAACCATAGTCGAAAAAGCATAACAAGTACAGCTTTGATGTACCAATGGGAAGCTTCCATAACGCAGAAATTTGCGAACTGGTTGGTCTATATATCTTAGATATATTGAAGAAGGAAAATATCTTTAGTGACCGTAACTTTTGAACATACCGTGACGATGGTTTAGCAGTGATGGACATTCTACTGGAACCAGATATAGAGAGAAAAAATTAACAGCTAAGAAAAGTTTTTAAAAACATTGGCTTTGATGTTACCACTGAAGCAAGTCTGTTTTTAACAGACTTCCTAGATGTAACTTTAGATTAGGGGTGGGCAACATAAATAATTGACTGGCCGGATCCAAAAAAATTAGTTCTCAGCGGGCCGGAGCATTTCGAGTAAGTGATCTACGGGATTCAGTTGGATCCTTTTTTTAGATCCGGATCTTTATTAAAAAATGTTATCCGGATCCGGTTAAATAATAATTTTAGACAAGGTTCGTATCCGAATAGAACTAACTTCAAAAGAATTCGATCTGGCTGGATGCTAATTGATCTGGTGTTTTGAAATTTTGAATCAATTTATCAATTACCAAGGTTCTCAAGTATAAAATTTTAAGATAATTTTTATTAAGTATTCATAATTCTGTATTTATTACAACTCTGGACCGAATTAATACTAGTTAGTATTATAAAAACAATAATTTACTTACTAAAAGTTACTCGAGCCTAAGATTTCAAACTAAAACATTAAGAAATTTTAACTTTCGAAATTATCTAATTTTTGTAATTCTTGGCTCGAGGCTACATTAGTAATATTTTTCAGAAAATAAGTAACATTCCAATATTAAACTACTATTTTTTTATTTAAACAAAATTATAAAGATTCGTTCAAAATTTTGTTAGGTTGTAAACTGTTATTACAAACATACACAAATAAATTTCCTGAACAAATCATAATTAAAGTTAATGAGATAGTGTTTTGAAAAATTGTCATCAGTTGGTCATCATTAAACTTAACGATTTAATTAAACAAAAATTCCTTAATTAAAATATCTGAATAGTTTGGTTTTGGTACTGGTTTTAATTGAAAAGTTTAAACATAACTGACTCATTTTCGAAAAAAAGTTTATTTATTAATTTCGTTTAGCTCTCTTCAGAATAACATTGCTAAAAACTATGAATATTGTAGAGTAATTTTAGTTATATATAATGAATTTGAAAAGTCTAACAAAAAATAGTTACGTCATAAAGTATAAAAGTCTGTTTAGAAAAAGTTTGAAAAATAGAATAGAGCTGTACTGAACTAACTTGAAGTAATTTATAAGACAAAATTGCTAAAACAAAAACATTTAAAATAGTAGAAATTTTTTACCTTAAACTAAATTAAATAAAAAGCACATTAAAAGTACGACAATAACGACAACAAAAAATAATACTACTAAGGACCCTATTTGTAAAGTTTTAAATTGTAAAAATCTCTTTGTTTGCAAATTTTTGGCTCGCGAGATCTAATAAACAGAGATTCTAGAACTGAAAGATGGTAGGTGTTTCTAGCTCGGGATAGGATTTCGAACCTATTATCCAGGTAGTTCTCGGCACAAACAGGGTTTTTGAGGAGGTGCTGATGAATAGACGACGTGAAGCCTAAAGGTGAACAGTCATCTATTCATCAGCACCTCCTCAAAAACCCCGTTTGTGCCGAGAACTACCTGGATAATAGGTTCGAAATCCTATCCCGAGCTAGAAACACCTACCATCTTTCAGTTCTAGAATCTCTGTTTATTAGATCTCGCGAGCCAAAAATTTGCAAACAAAGAGATTTTTACAATTTAAAACTTTACAAATAGGGTCCTTAGTAGTATTATTTTTTGTTGTCGTTATTGTCGTATTTTTAATGTGCTTTTTATTTAATTTAGTTTAAGGTAAAAAATTTCTACTATTTTAAATGTTTTTGTTTTAGCAATTTTGTCTTATAAATTACTTCAAGTTAGTTCAGTACAGCTCTATTCTATTTTTCAAACTTTTTCTAAACAGACTTTTATACTTTATGACGTAACTATTTTTGTTAGACTTTTCAAATTCATTATATATAACTAAAATTACTCTACAATATTCATAGTTTTTAGCAATGCTATTCTGAAGAGAGCTAAACGAAATTAATAAATAAACTTTTTTTCGAAAATGAGTCAGTTATGTTTAAACTTTTTAAATAAAATATCAATAGCAGAAAAGAGTGCAAACTGTAGTCTCTACTTGGAATATTCTACTAAAGTGTAAAGTTAAGCAGTTTTATTTAAAGTAGGTGTCAATGTTATTAAAAACTACTTTTCTTAACATTTATAAAAACAACTCACTACACATCTGGGAAAGCCATCAATTTTTTACATGTCATTTTTTATGAAAATCATTATGAAAGGTAAGATCATCAAAGTTAGTTCAGCAAACAATTTTTTTGGATAATTTGAGAAATAATTTATTCAACTGACTTGAAACAGAACAAAGGTCTATATCAAAGGAGTGTTTTTTTTATTACTACAGAAGTTTAAAGGCATTTTTAAAAACGTTTTTAGGTTAAAGTCTTAAAGTTTATTTTGTGAAAATAATTTTAAAAAGGTTTTGAACAAATTTTGTAATATAATAAATTTAGTAATAAAAGGCTTGTAGGATTTCATATAAATTTTGAAATTGCGTAGTGGGCTGGATAAATTTAGTCCGCGGGCAAGATCCTGCTTAAATTTAAAAAAGGTTTAGGGCCGGTCATTTCGACTCCGGGGGCCAGGTCCGGCCGGCGGGCCGTACGTTGCCCACCCCTACTTTAGATTTACAAAATGAAAGCCACAAGCCGTATATAAAACCAAATGCGCATACGGCTTATGTCAACAGCAATTCAAACCATCAGAGCATGTGTTAAAACAAGAACCGGTCGCAGTGAATAACCGCCTCAAAAAGATTTCTAGCAGTCAAAGCATTTTCAAGGAAACAACCCAACAATACCAGGAAGCTATAAGAGAAAGTGGGTACGATCACGAGTTAGAAACGAGAAGGGTAATAACAAGAAATGAAGGAGAAGAAATATTTTATGCTTCAATGCTCCATTCTGCAAAAGCGTGGCAACGCGGCCTTGGTCATGCTTCCTACATATTGTGGATAAAAACATTAATGAAGACCATCCATATTGTAAAGTTTTTTACAGGAGAACACTAAAATATCCTAGTATGCAAAACATGAAACAACTTATAACGGCACTCAATCGAAAGATGTTAGACACGCAGGACAAAGAGAGGCGAATGTGTGACTGTAAAAAACAAGAATGCCCGGTAAATGGAAGATGCCTCATGGAAAATATTATATATAAAGGGACTTTCATAACTGAAAACCAAACCAAGTTTTATGTTGGCTCTACTGGACTATCGTTCAAGAATCGCTACACAAAACACAAGTACAGCTAAGAACATGAAAAACATAGAAATGCGACAACTTTGTCACATTACATTGGGAAACAAAAAAGTATAATAAAGTTAATTTTAAAAATAACTGGAAATATTAACCATAACGAAAAATAAATACAGTTTAATAAACGTGTGTAAATTTAGAAATGCGGAAAAAACCAAAATTTTAAATGTTAAAAAATCAGAATCTCTAAACAAAAGAAAAGAATTACAAACTGGCTGAATACATCACCGAAAAAAAATAATTTAAAAACTCCGTTAATAGTTTTATCTTAAATCAACTAACTATTCTATTACTGTGTAATACCGAATTTTGCATAATTTTATTGCTGTATATACACGTTTGCTTTTCATTAAATAGAATACTTGGTTGAAAACGCGTATTGAACGCAGGAACGGCTGTTCCATGCAAAAGTTTATTTTGTGTATTTTAATTATATGTATATATAATGTTTAGCTCCAATTCAATTTGTCAAGCACTATCGACCAGTACATTATATAAAATGTTTAACGTATATACACATATACATATATATATACTTCTACTGTAATTTTAGGTTTCAGTATATATAGATAAAACACTACGTTTTACTTATACAAATGATCTACTGCTCTGTTAAAGTTAGACAGAAGATCTCTTAAGTTAGTTAATTACAATAGTATCCGAAAAAATAAGTCAAGATGTGCATGAAAATAAGCAAAAAATATAATGGATTGTTACGTTACTAAAAATATTTAAAAATATAAGACACACTGATTTTTTATAAACATTCAAAAATATTTAAAATAAAAGCTAGAATTTTTTTTATAAATACTAAAAAAATCGTTTCTTTAATTTAAAGCTAGATTTAAGTTTAATTTTGAGATCTCGTGTTTTTGCAGTGAGTGCAGCCATGTTTTAAATTAAACTTGTCTTTTGTTCGTAAAAAAATCGGAGTTAATACTAAGGTGTTCATTTATATCTTACAAGTCTAAAATATTTTCAAAAGCGTATTTTTAGTCTTTATTTACTGTTGTTAAAGGAACATTTATGCCATGTGTACCTACTTTTAAACGATAAATCTGATGACCCGACATACTGCTTACTTTTCTCCGATGTTATTATCATCGCTCTAAAGGTTACAGAATGTTTTAAAATATTTTATAGGAACTCACTGCATAAGTGTTCCTTTAGCAACAGTAAATACAGAATAAAAACTACTGTTTCGAAATATATTTAGAACCTGAAAGAAAGAAGTGAAGATTTTAGCATTAACTGGGAAACTTTAGCACGAACAAAAAACAAACTCAATTTAAAAATGGCTGCACTCTCTGCAAAAACACAGGATCTCAAAATTAATAAAAACAACTCAAAATCACAAAACAACAATTAAGTGACAATAACTTTATATTTTCTAAAATTTATTAAATTCTAAGAGAGGTTTTCTCATATGTCGACAAGATGATATCAAATCGTTCCCTTGTTTAAGCAACCCTCTTGTTTAAACGCACATGTAACGGTAGTTAAGTTTTTAAACACAGCCTACACATAGGGTTATTACATTTTATTACTTTTGTCTAATACTGTTTGGGTTATGTTACTTAATTAATCTCTCTTAACTAGCCGTATACGAATAATTGATTCGCATATTATGTTTGTTAAAGATTTTAGATAATGGATTTTTTTTTTGAAATATTTTTTACTAGTTTTTTCAATTCTCTGCCGGTATTTGATTTAACTAAACTGCTGAATGTAGAATTATATCAAACTATTTTTTGTTTTCTTTTACTTTTATTGTTCGTTTTATTTTTTTGCTTTGTTTTTTGAAACTTAATTTTATTATTGCAACTGCATTTTTTCATTACTAATTTGTGGTCGTGTTTTGTTTTCAAAAAAAATTCTTTGTACCAAGAAAAAAATAAAAGTTTTTTTCCATTATTTAAATTTTTTTATGAAAATTTTTCAACGCTGTCTAATCATAAGTTATACAGATATAATTTTTAAATTAATAAAACTAGTTACATACCAAACAACTTATTAGACTTTGAAGTTAGTTCAAATATTTTGTTTGATTAATAGAGTTTATAGAAAGTCAGATTAAACGTGTTTAGTTCTGTGAGTGCAAAGCTATTAATTTATAGAATTTCGGACCTCTTATTTAAGCTTAAACGTATGACTAAAGTTTTACATTTAATAACAAGTCACACTTATATATAAAGTTTTGCTAATAAGATAGTTAAAACAAACAAATAAAAGTTTAGTGTTAACAATGTAGTAAAATACCTGGGATTGAATTATTTTTTGTATTTCTTTCCTAAGAACTTCTTCGGCGACTGCAGGTGATACTGTTGGTCCGGAAGGAACACATTTTTTTAGAGTTTCCTTAAAAACTTCTTTAACCTTTCGTAATTTATTTTTAGATTGAAAACTTTTAAAGTGTATTTATTGATCATAAAAGTTTTAAAACATATATTTTATATCTTTTTTAGTACTTTGTCTTACATGCCAAACATTATTCTTAAATTTTTTTGATAAAGCTAAATAAAATTATTTAGTACATAGCAAAATCAATACTGCATACATCTAATAAATTAAAGGTTTGAAGTTTTACATGAATAAAAATTATTATATGTTTTGGTTTTAAGAAAACAAATAGAGAGATCTCAACTACTGGAGGATAAATAATGAATTTATTCTTTCAAAAATTTATTTTACAAACTAAGTTTCGGTCAAAGACCTCGTCAGTGCTTAAATAAATATAAAAAATAAATGTGACAGTTATGGAAAATAGCATTTAATAGCAAAATAGCAATTAAAATAAGCTACATTAAATTCAACTCAATTTTAAGCTCACTTTATTAATCACATTTTTACTTAAGCAATGTTTACTCTGTAAATTAACTAGAAAAAAAAGGAAAGCTACATACAGCTTTTATTATTATTATTACTGTTGTTATATTGATTCTAAAACTTAACTAAAATTTAAACTTACCTTAAACTTAGTCTTAATAGTAAAATTTGATTTGTTTAGTTTCTTAAGTAGAAATTTTGAGTAAAAAATTGGTTTAATTTTAATTTAATTGTTTAAATGCTATTTTCCATGACTGTCACATATCTTTTTAAGATTTATTTAAGCACTGACGAGGTCTTTGACCGAAACTTAGTTTGTAAAATAAATTTTTGAAAAAATAAATTGAATATAACTTATTTAAAAAAGAAATTAAGTAGCAATTCTAAATTAATTATAAAATGATGGAACAAAATAATCACTTGAAATGTATAAAAGCATTATATAATGCTCTCTAGCAAAACTTTGTAGTCCTGGACAAGGCATTAAACCGTATTTGTGGTGTATGATTCAATATCCGAAAGGTTTTATCGTAATTTTAGTTCTTAGACCAAAATTTTAAGCGCTTTTTTTGTGTCGTTCAATAAAAAATATACACTTTTTTTCAATTAGAATGTAGTTAAAAACTATAAAGAATATTTCAAAATAAACTTATATAGGTACAAATAAAACTGTATATTTGTATATTTCAGAATAAGTGTTAATAAATTTATCTATTTTCTCTAATTAGTGCTTTCAATAATAAACAAAACTTGGTTCTTATTTTCCAAATTTATTTTCTGACTAAAATTTTTTTGATTTTCTTTATAGAAGCCATTTAAAAATTTTAAAAATCTTATTTCGTTTCTTTTTATTATACATTATTTAAAGTTCCTGAAACAAACCAATAGAAAAACAACTTCTGGGATACCCTATGGCTACTTGTTTATTACATAGACTTTTAACTATCTTACTAATGTTAAAAAGTGTTTTAATGACAGTAAACTGCATCCGTGGTGTATGACTTGATAACCGAAAGGTTTGTTCGTACACCAGGTCCTTGAACTAAACTTCTTGAGCTCTTTATTTGTCGTTTAAAAAACAATAGAAAACTAATCATTTAGAAAACTTAGTTTTAAGTTTTTATTCAATTTTAACAAATTGGTTATAATCACTTTAAGTTTTTTAATTTGGTGTTGTTTCGACAGTTGACAAAAATTTACATATTTACTGTTAAAAACTTAAAATTTTAGAAAATTTTGAACAGTTTAATCTTGTTTAGTTGAAACAGCATTCAGTACACATAATTAAAGTTTTATGTATTTAAATTCAATCTAAAAAAATACAAAGAGCTAAATTAACTTGCGATGAAACATCAGGATTTTGTTCAAAGTATGAACAAATGGCTATTTGAATGTCTACACCTGAAGTGTCTATATTAGACGAAGTATCTTCTATTGGAGGTGATTTTGATGCTGCTACGTTTGTGCCTAAAGCTCCCGTACCTGGAATAATGGATAATAAATTGTTACAACTCTAATCAAATGTAAAAGCAATTATTTTTCCGTTGAAACCATATCAAATCATTATCTTAATGCTAGTAAAGTTATACTGTGTGCCAGGAACGTAGCTAGCTTAAAAAAGTTACAAATCTGCAAAGATTAAAACATTTAAAATAACGCATTATAAGGTCCTAGCGGGAACAGAGCAATTTAAACTACTTCTAATGTTGTCGAATTAAACATGAAAGTTTACAGTTATGTTAATATTTCAAAAATAAATGGAATGTTGAAGTATGAGTGATAACTATATACAAAACTATTTATTTCGTTCCACACCCCCCTATGATTCTTTATGTGTTGCTACTTGGTTAAATTTATAAAACTTTTATTGAAAATAAGTATAAGAAAACCACAATATAACTAAAAAAAAGTTATATTCTTAACTGTACTACTTTTGAAGTTTTTGTTGAAATTTTCAAAATCGACCATTTAACGTAGTCAATAGAAACAACATTAAACTATGCAAGTTTTTGTAAAATAAAGTTGTATGGTTTTGATTTTTGAAGAAAAAGCTACAGCTTCTATTAGAATCAATTTGCAATGCATTGTTTTTTGACAAATGAATCTGTTAATGAGCTAAATGTAACGAGCGTTAATTTAGCTCAAATAGCATTTTTTTCAATTTAAAAAAAATGTCCAAACTTAAGATCCAATTATTTTCCTCATCTTTAAAGCTAACCAAGATTTTTTTTTAATTCTAGAGAACGCTTCTTTGCTTATAAATTAAAATAAAATCCATTGGATTGAGGTTTTAATTTTTTAGTAGGGCCCCTTAGAAATATGATTTTTTTTTGGAACTTTTACTCTAACGGATGTTTAAGTCAAAACATATAACTTTTTATTACACTTAATTATGACTTTTTTAAATGGTTAAAGCTTTTTTATCTAAACGGTTTTTATGTAAGACATGACCCATGTACGTTTTATTGAAGTTATCATTATTTGAACATGAAACCCCTCATATTTCTTTCATAACGTACATGGGTCATGTCTTACATAAAAACAGTTTAGATTAAAAAAAATGTTTTGACCATTTATAATAGTCACAATTAAGTGTATTAAAATAAGTTAAATATTTTTTTTTGCTGCAGTGACTGTTAGAAAATTGAAGGTATTTGAAATTTACAATCCGGAATATTTGTATATGTTATTAAAATATTAGAAAATTGAAAAAAAAAACAACAAGCCTTGAGAACACAGCAAACTAAGAATATTAAAGACAATATATATTTAGTTATATATTTTGGCTAAAACATCCGTTAGAGTAAAGATTCCAAAAAAAAAAATTTCTCTAAGGGGCCTTACTCAAAAATTCAAATCCGATGGATTTTTTTTTAACTTAAAGGCAAAGGAGCTTTCTCTAGACTTAAAAAAAATCTTAGTTAGTTTTAAAGATAAGGAAAATAACTTAATCTAAAACTTGATATTTTTTAAAAATTGCAAAAAATGCTAATCGAGCTAAGTTAACGCTCGTCTAATTGTATAAAATTAAGATGCATTTAATTCGTTTAATTTCTACGACACTAGAAGTGCTAAAGAGTATATTTGTGTCAAAATTATCTCTCAGGAATACAAAACTAAGTTTAAAGGAATACTAAAAGCTAAGAAAGCAGAGCTTTTTGAAGATGAAAAATTGAAACAAAAGCAAGTTTTTTTGCACAAAAGTATACGTTTCTGCAGACTTGCAAAAACGTACGAGGCTACGTGCCTGCTGTGTGCTAAATTTCTATTCAGATCATATGTAACTTAAGTAATGTTTTTTTTATTGAAATTAAATCAAAGTGATTAAAACATTTATTTAAATAACAATATTAAATTTTGTTAAAACTTGAAGAAAAAAAATTTACCATAAATCGATATGAACTTTTTTATCCTAGGTTATAAAAGACTCATGAATTGTTAAAGATAGAAAAATAGAAAAATTTCATGTAATTTATTAATTAAATAAGATTTACTAATGAACTATTTAATTAAATGAAACTTTGCGTAATTTTTTTAACTTGTGTATAGCAGAAAATTTAATAAATCTAATAAATAAAATAGTTTTAATTACACTGAAATAAAACTACTAACTGCGTAATAAAATAAGAGTTATTAACAACACTATATTCTACTATCTTTTTCGTTATTATTTTTCTTACTTTTTATAAGTTTATTTATTGTGTTGAATTAAAGAAATGATACATTTACATTAAAAGTGTATTTTGTTGTTCTTTAAAGTTTTTTTTAACTTAAATTGTAGTTAGAATAAACTCTAAGGTTTAAATTTAAAAGTTATAAAATATCACGTAAAAGTCAGATAATCATATTAACTTTTTAACTAATCAATTATTTATTATCATTAGTTATAAAATTTTAGTGTTACATTTTGAAACAATCAGTTTTATAACGCAAATTTTTTTGAAATTTTAAATTTTCTTAATGTACGTAAGTAATTAACTAAAAGCTAATATATAAGTAAAATAATAAATTTTTAATTTAACAATAAGAAATAAAAAATTAATCGGAGTAATACAACGTACAATTAAAACATAAGTAGCAACATAATATTATTTAACTAAGTATTTTTTGACTTTTTTTAAACTATCATTTTAGCAGTTTATGAATTATAAGTAAATTTCTTTCGAAATCGAATTAAAGCACATTTTTAGACATATTTAAATCGAAATAAGAGAAAAATAAGTAAAAATGGTTGCATAAATAAAACAATATTCTTTCTATTATTGATTGATAAATCTTTCAGTGTATGTGTAAACTTTCGGCAGTATATCATATAAACAAATATCCTAACACAAACGACTTCATAACTTAACCATCAATAACTACTGGGCAAAAGTTTAGTAACCGGTTTAAAAGACTAACAATTATGTTTAAGTAGTAATCCATCTCCTAAAACAAATAAACAGAACTTTCTAATTTTTTTAAGTCAGTAAATACTTTCGCTTGCGCTCTTATATTATCTTTAAAATGGTTTTTTTTTTACCTAATACTACTTGAAATAAAGTAAAACTCTTAACAATACTTGCAGTTAAGATTGTAGATTGAAAATATTTTTACTCGCTGTCTCAAAAGTCTGGTTCTGTAGATGAGCAAAAAACAAAGCATCTGGTGCTAAATTGAAATTATGTTCACGATCCTTCGTCAACGCAGACTGTCAGACAAAGAAACAAAACAGTTTTCTAGAAGACATCTCTGCGAAAGCTCTTTGCTGGTATAATTCTAATAACTCAAATTAAAAAAATTAAAAAAATTAAAAAAATTTAGTTGAGCAAAAACACCGAGAGAAACTAAAAATTGATATTTTCAGTAGTTGCGGAGCCTAAACTTCACCTTAAATCTGCATGAAGCGGGAAAAAAGTGGCGAATTACTTTTTTTTTTAAATCACTAACGACAATAACTTGTAAGAATTTGTTTTCGACTCGTGATAATTTGTTGATTTAAGGAGGCATGTCAATTGTGAGGCTTATAGGTTACTGCTAATTGGGTTTTATTAATGTATTTGTAAAATTGGACTTGTATTGTAGTATTTATTCGAAAAATTTACAATTAGACTTAAAATATTTAAGTTAAAAAATAATTTTTATAAAAGGCATATCACAACTAAAAGTTTTTCCAGAAGCAATTTTTTACCTGGCTTTACAGTAAGAACTTCAACACTATCTACTTCCACACCCAAATCATTAAGGAAGTTTGCAAAGTTGTTTCGAGGCTTATCTGTAGCTTCAAGACCTGTTAGTTTTTGAACTCAGGGTGTTTAACTGTTTTTCAAATACATCATTTTATAACTTCAATTTAGAAATTATCTTGAAACTACAAAAGATAATGACACTAAGTTTAATTTAATATAACAACAAGTACAAAATATTTAGGGGACTAATTACTGAAATATTTATTATTAGATAGAATTACTTTTTATTTTTTTTTAATTTACCCATTACAAACATATAAACTATACCGTATAAACTATATAAACCATATATATAAACTATACCATAAACTATACCATATACAAACAAAAAAGTATTTTATATAATCATTTTATAGTTTAATAAATTTTTAACATTTTAAAACATCAAAACTAAAAAAGCTTGAAATTAAAAAATTTTAATATTTTGGACATGCTATCTTATTGTTTACTTAAATCTTTATTTCTAAAACAGTAGTGTGCACCTATGAACAATAGTTTTTAAGTAGTTATTAATGACGTTTTTTTGTGTGTTTCTACAGGAAAAAGGTGATTATAACATAATTTAACATGTTGTTTGTATAAAAAAAACACTCAAAACTTAAATAAATACTAGTTTGGTAAATAACAACTTAGATTTTTATTAGTCTAGTGTGCACAGAGTTTATATCGCATATATTTTCTGAGCACAGCTTTGAAAAGCTTGAAGATCACTGCTCTAACGATTGATAAAAAAAACATTCTTAAGTGATATACGAATAAATTTCATTTAATTTATCTTAATTACTAAACTAAATAGTATATCTACAAACCTTAATTCTTTATTTTTTACACTTTACAGAACTATAATTAATTGATATCTTCTAAGTACACAAACTTTATTTGTTAATTTTAGATTGAAAAACTGATAAGATTATATTTTCTATACTTTTAATTTCTTCAGTTGCATCCGTAGTTGTCGTTGTTTTGGCAGGCCTTCTTGTTAGAAAGCTAAATAAAGAGTTTGATAGGGTCGGTTGAGGTTTTTGCGGCAGTATCGTCCCAGTTGGTACTGTATTACCGAAGATGTCAGCAGTTGGAGTAAAAGAAACTGCAAATGATAATTCACATAGTTAATAATTAAAAATTTTATTTATCCCCGTGTTTCAAAAACGTGACCTGTGCACAATAGTTTACATAAAATTATTTTATTGTTCAAACTAATTTTTTTAGTAGTTGAAATATTTCTAAAGTTAATATGTAATATATTTCAATTTTTCTTCAAACGCATTTGTTTAAGCTCTTAACTGTTTTAAGTATATTATAAACAATTCAACCTTCTTATGATAAGTTTCCTGTATATTAAGTTTTCTAGACAAAGGACTACTTTTTCAGCAATTTACGTAAACAACTTTTTAAAACTTTGAGAACCACTAGTTTAAGTAGCTATTTTACAACTTAATTTATTGTCAACATTTATTAGAAAATTAGACTAAGCAAATTTTAAACAAAAGTTAGAACATTTGATTTAAAAAGATAAAAAAACGCTAGTTTGACTTAGTCATTGTATGAAAAATAGTGTTAATTTTTTTTTTTTAAAGTTTAACTTTCAGATTAAGTTAAATAAGTTTTAAACTTAAAGAATGGTTACTTTGAAAATAACTTAATCATATCAATTTATTCGATACTAATAAAGTTTGATACAGCTAAACTTTCAACTCCTAAATGCTTAAAAGATAAGATTAAATGTTAATTAGTACTTTAAAGACATTAGTTCTGCTGTATATGTTTTAACTGTACAAAAAAAAAAGAATATTTTTTTACTGGACGATTAAAAATGGCTTAACAAAATTGGTTTAAGGACCTGGTGTACCACTGTATCGAGTCTTACACTACTGTATCGAGTCGTACACCACGAGTAGATGATTTGTTAAAATGCATAAAAACACAGTCTATTTTCAAAACTTTATATATTTGTAAACTTTAACCAGTTTTCTTAGTAGTTGTTGTAGTAATAGTAGTATAAGGAGTTGAAGTAGGAGCAGGTCTAAACCAATTAAATATAAATCTTCGTTTTCTTACTTTTGGTTTTTCTGCTGTTAAATATTCACAAAAAAATAATGATGTTATTTTTTTACTATATCATATAGTAACATATAATATGTTTTTCCTATAAATCATTGTTAATACTACTACAAGTTATATATAATATATATAAAATTTTATTGTTGTTAATATAATCTAAACAAACCTTCAAAATTGTTCAACGGTTTAGGTTTTTCAAATTTTGTTCATTAAATTTTATTTATAGATATGAATTTATTCTGTTTTAATTTTGTAATACTAAAACAACCTAACAGTATTTTGTAAATTAAGAAATTTCAGCCTTGCAGACTAAATAATAGTTTAGCAACTAATTTTTTTTTTGTAGTTATGAAGTTTTGTGGTTAAAAAAACCTTGAAAACAATTAAAAGGAACAGATAAGCTGTTGTCGAAGCAGCAGTAGAGTTTCGTAGTGTAATTTAATGTCTGCTCGCATTGTGACTTTGTTAGGTTGGGTTTTCCGCATGGTACTCTTTTGCTTATTTCACCGACACATCCTTGTAAGTCTAAAATTTTAAAATACAGTAAGCTCTAACATTGTATAAAAACAGAAGTCAAAGTTATTGAGTTACAGAATCTAAACAAAGTCTTTTTTTTTCTTATTTTGACTGTTGCAGTGTAAGAGTTGCAACGAACTTTACATAGTCTTTAAGTATAGACTAGTTATAAAAAAGGAATCAACGATTAACTATATTAGCTCTTCATTTACTAGAAATATAATTCTTTAAACTAACATCGTGCTAAACAAGATGTTGTAATCAACAAAAAGAAGAAAACTAGAGTTTGAAATTTCATTCTACTTTATACAACCGTTAAACCTGTAAAACATTTCTTTAAAGTAAAGCTATCTGATCATTTCAAACACAAAAGTAAACCTTTACTTTTACTCAACTACTATTTATACAAAATTATTTTATTATAAACATTTAACTTAAACCTATGACAAATAAAACTAGTTAACTCTAAAAAGCTTCATACAAAATATTATCACACTAGGAATAAAAAATACCAGTTTGAAATAAAAAATGTAATTGTTTAAAAAAATATAAATATATATAATATTTCTTCATATAAAAGTCTAAAAATTATCATTAGGTATGACAAAATTTTTTATGTTGTTAGAATTCAACTAGTCGTTTAAAAACTACTAAAAAAATACAATTAAGTACAGCAAATTTATTTATCTTACATCAATAAAAAATTAAGAAGCTTTAATAAAACAAGGTATTGAAACTGTTTCAGAATACTTGTTAAGATCCAACCTAACAATATTTTCTGCAGTCGTGTGCAAAATTAAACAATTTTTTTTAAAGTAGCGTATACAAATTCTTTTAGTCTATAATATTCTTTTAGTGTTTATATTTAAACATGATATTTTACAAACATTTTTTAATAGTCATCATCAGATAAAAACCACATGTTTCTACTTCTAACGCGAAACCGGAATTTTGACATTTGTGACTAATTAAACTACTATATTTTATATCGAAAAATCAAAAAGCTTCCAGCTATTTTATTGTTTTTTTATAGAAAACGATAATCGATATCGTAAAAGTTTTAATAAAAGTTATTTATTGAGTAGGAACATCGATAAAGTACGCATATTAAACCAAGAAAAAAGTGCCTATTTTATCGAAATGCAACAAATTTAAATTTTTTCATATCAAATAAAAGCTAAATCTACTTGCTTGTAAAATTCTACGGTCTACTTTAGTTTTCTATAGCGTCACTAGATTCTTTTTAAACAATGGTGTTAAGTTTGCAATAACCATATTAGATTATGTTTTCGTGCATTTAACTTTGAAATATTTCATGAAACTTTTATTTTTATATCTCTTTTGATCGCACTCACTTTTAAGATTTATTGCCTACCTTATGCGGGTGTAAAACCTTTAAAGTTTGTACTTTATTAATGTCCTTATTGTACTCTTGTTTTTACATGTGTAATACAAGCTTATTAAAAAACAGTTTGTTTAGTAAATAAAAAATGTGTTCTATTGTATAATATATTACAGATCGTAAGTATTAAATTTACAAAAGTCTATAACCACTTAATCTAAAACATAACCAATGATTAAAACCTTAAAACTTACAAAATAAAGACAATAATTAAAATTTGATAAAGATTTTTGTATGATATAAATTCAAAACTCTAATTCGCAAATGAGTATATTCTAAGTAAAGTACAAAGCAAAAAAAAAACTCATTTTTAGATAAACTTATTATGACAAACAAACTCATAATATTTCTAATCAGTTTGAAGTAAGTATTTTAGAGTTTTAAACGGTTTTATTTCATAAGATTTTGTTTTACACTAATATTTGTCTTTTTTTTCAAAACTTTTTATGATAAAAAACAAAGTATTTACAAGCGAAACTTATCTTTACCTGCAACTCAAATGCTAACATTTACACAATTTAAACTAATATTTATATATCTAAAACTCTGAAATAACAACAATACTATAATGCATACATAGCTTTTGTAGCTACTAATAAACTAAAATTTAATGCTTTTCAAAAACCAAAAAAGTAGCGACTTTTTTAATTTTAAATAAGTAAACAAGTTAATAATAATATATTTTGAAGAAGTTGCATTAGAAAGATTCTGAATGTTTACACTTTATTTTGATTGTTAATTTTTCAAAATAGTCTCAACATGACAAAAAAAAAGTTCTAAAACTTTTTTTTTTGAAAATTAAGATAGTTAAATATAAGTAAACGTACAAGCTAAATTTTTACTGGTATAAAAATTAGCAACCTTACTTTTTTATTATACACTTTTAGTAAATTTTTTACAATATTTTCTATAAAATTAAAGATTAATGTGTTAGTCTAAAGGAATTTTAGCGTGAAGAAATAGTTAAAAACAAAACTATATAAACTATTAAAAAAATATAGAAAAAATACTATAAGCAACGTTATATTTTTAGCAATTGAATTAATTTCCTTAGTTCAACAAGTTATTGAAAGCCAAAATTTTAAAATCAGTAAACAATACCTATAATATCTTTAGTAACTTAACATCTTAACTAAAATAGTAATTGTTATGTTTTACTTGTAAAAGTACTTAAAAAAACAAATACAGTACTTCTATTTATAACCAAATGTTTATACATACCAAGTATTATATGTATATAAATACTATACAAATAAATGCTTTTAAAATATGAAAAATAAACAAATATTTTTTTTTTAATTATATTGTTAACAGTTTTTAATCGTAAAACATTAAGACCTCAAGTAAAAACATTTTTTACAAATGATCTTCGATAAAATAATCTAAACTTTAGTTAGTTTATAAATAAATTATTATTGAAATTCTTTAGATTTGTAATACAACTCGCTCTGTCATTAGTAAAATGATTTAGTTTTTTGTTCTAACCATTATTTCGAGTAACGTGTAGACTTTTAAAAGAAGTTTCGCCCCAGGCCAAGACAAAAAAAAAACTAATTTTTACTACTGGCTCAAAAGTAGTAGTAATTGTTCCTGAACAGTAAACAAAGCCACGTTTCTACTGAGTAAGATATAAAAGAATCTATAACGATAAGGTCTTTATTTCTTCAAATAAAAAATGTATTTAAGAAATTTAAAAAAGCTAAACAGTTTAAAAAAAACTTGTATTAATATGTCAAAAATAAAAATTAATAACATATAAATTTATAGCTTTTAAATAATAAATTGTTAAATCATACAAATATTAAAAACACAATTATTCTAGAAACTATCTATACACCATAATTCTCTACTTTCTCTTTATATATTCATTAGTTTTACTAAGAGTATAGATTTTAATATTTCACAGTACACTTTTGGCTGACAAAACATTGTATGTACGGTCTTTCAAATTTTTATCTGGATAAAAGTTTGTATTATTTAAACGAATTACTTTTTTTGCATAAATATATTAGGGTCACTATAGTTTTTATGAAGCACAACTTTAATGACAACCTAGTTGAAATCTAGTTTCCTTAGCTACTGTATATTTCATTCTGTATATGTTAATATTAAATATTTATGGTTACCATCTTAATTTTTACTCAATTACAGTGAAAAGAATTATAATTTTATTTACAAAGCTTTGTAAATCTTTAGTTTTATAAAATTTTATGAATTAAAGTATAAAATTAGCGTAATTTTTTTAGTTTTAATCACTAGTTTAAAGTTTAATAACTTTTTTGTTTGTACTGTCGCAAATATAAAATTTCAACTTTTTATGAGTTTGTTTTTAACGTAATTAAGCATATGTAAACTAACACAAAATGAAAAAATTAAAATACTACTTTTACAACGAATTAAATTTAGTTCAAAACTTAATTTTTGGGAAAAATATTATTGAAAAACATATAGTAACTAAATGTCATGTCAATAATTTTTTTTGTTTGCAATATATTAAATTGTTTAGACTCTTTCAAGCAACTTAAAAGTTATACTAGTTAAGTTGTTATTGAAATATAGTTTAATAAAGTTCAGTTTATAATGGTAAAACAACCTAGGTTCTAAAAAATACAATATATTAGCCAAAAGTTAGATTTTTACACAAAACTTTTGTGAAGCCATTGAAAATATTTACAAGACTAATACTATTTTAATTGTGAGTAAAAATTATTGATTATCTATGTTTATTTCATTTGAATTGCGTTTAAAGATAGTGTAATGTTTCTTTTAGTAAGGTTTTTTAAATTTAGTTTCCGAGAAAGACTTTTTTACTAAATCTGACACATCACTTATGAAAGACAGCCGATGCCTGCTCTTAAAAATAAATACAGCAATACTTAAAGAAAAAGGAAATTTGCAAAGAAGAGTTTTTAAAAGATTAAAAATTTTCAAAACTGAGTAAGATTTAAAAGATTTTTAAAATACAATAGTCTACAAAATTTTAAGATAAGAATGTGGCTATTACAGAATGTAGTTTTCAACAAAAACATCGACGAAAATCTGCAAAGCAAAAGCCTGAACTTTCGTATTCTATGAGACAAGCACAAGTTTAACAAAAGGGTTGATCATACTAATTTGTTGAATGTAGTTTTTTGAATGTTGAAAAAGTGACTATCGTGTTTTACTCATGAAGTAAATACCTTTGAAGAAGTTACTAAAGGCTTAGTATTTTCATGAGTAAAAAGTTTATAAATGCTAATGATATTAAGATTAATGAAGACAATTAGCTAAATTTTACTTAAAATCATAACATTGTCATGTTTTCATTTGCAATTTTAACCCTTTTATAAGTTTGTTGTATTTGTGTTTTTATTCTTATTATATACTATATCTAATGAATATTTTTTATAACTTTTATCTAACCCTTAAAATAACTTAAGCGATAGTTCTAGAAAAATTTTTTAATTGTTAATCAAGTACTTTGGATTTTTGCTAACTTAACAAACTTATTTTATTTAATCAGTTATAATTAGAATCTAATTAGTACTAACTAATAACACAAAACAACAGTATATATAACCTTGCCTGCCTTGCTTTATAAAGTTTTTTAGTTCGTGATCTTTGCATAACGCATGAAACACTGTATTAAATAAAAAACTCTGAACTTGAAATTGTTTCATTAATATTAATATTTATTTGCTCCTTTTTAGTTGAGCTCTTTACTGTGGAATTATAACTTAAGTATTGAGATCGAAACAAATAAATAAGACGCAGTAATCTACCCACAAGGGAGATTGATAATTAATAATTTATTATTTTTGAGAAAAACAGTTGTTAAGTTTCACCGAAGAACGGATTTTCAAACTGTAGATCTGTAGCAGAAGGGTGTTTTGACTTGTTTCCTGAAACCCCTTGAAAAAAAAAGAAAAAACATTCTTCGATTATCACTAAAACCGTTTTTTATTGACTTTGTTTTGGTTATTTGATATACTTTGATTAATGAATGTTGAGTTTATAACACTGAAAGATTATAAGTTTCCGTAACAAAAAATGCTCGTTTTTGCCCAGCTGAAATAGATTTCAAATAAAATTTTAATCGTGACGTCATAATAGGTAAAAGTTTTAAAGTAGCATTTTTTTCTGGGAAACTTTATACTAAGATGCTCTTAGTTCCCATTATAAATTGTTACTTAGTTTAAATAACTTTTGATTATGTATTGTTTTTAAACTATACTAAGTACAATTTTACATAAAAAATGTCCAATATAATCTTTAAAGTTTTATTTTAGTTAGTTGATTGTATATAATATTGTTGTGTGAAGCTTTTAAACTTTGAAAAGTTAATTTCAGAGAGTTTTATTATAATTTAAAACTTTTATTTATACTATAATATTGTTATGAAACATTGAATTATAATTTAAAGATGTTTTAATTTAGTTGTATAAGTCGAAACATTTTTTAGTGAAATTTCAATTTTTATTTAAATTGTTTTATTTTTGTATATCTGTTGGCCACAAAGTTGATTCTTTGTTTTTTGAAATTTTCAACTCAGAGAGATTTCAAAACCATATATAGAATCCCTGCACCATCAGGCACACATTTAATTATAGTTAAAAGATATTTTAATCTAATTGAATAAGTCTAAACATTTTTTTTTGTGAAATTTAAATTTTAATAGATTAAATTACTTGAAAAAAGTATTTTTATTATAAATAGATATATAAATGTAAAGAGTTTAAAATTAAATACTTTTAAGAACTTCATCTATACTATACTAACATTTAAATAATAATTTGTAAATTCATAACTTTTTTCTTGTTCTTTTAATTTTATTGTATCTAAGTTTAATGCAGTATAATAAATTTAAAAATATATTATTTTTCTATTACTACTTATATGTTTTTTTTATTTCTAAGCAGAAGAAAGTATTTTAAACACAGAGTTTTTCGGCTAAATATTGCATACTTAACTGACAGTGCATTCCGAAGAAATGCGTACTTAAGCGGCAAATTAAGAGCAAAAAAAATTGTAAACCCCCTTTGAAAAAAGTCTAGACACGCCCTTAATCTGTAGTAAAATAATAATGGTAAAAATGACAAATAATTAAAAATTGGTTTGAATTAAGTTTTTTTACAACATTAAAATTTAAAAAAAGTAACAAATTTAGAACTATACTGATGCTAAACAAACTTTAATTTAAATACTATTCAATTATAGACCATAAACAAATAAAATTGAACCATGGTATACAGTGGAGTATTGGTATCTAATGGATTTGATTAAACAAAAATTTATAGAGTTAGAAATTGTAGAGTTGTAAATTAATATTATTAATCACATTGTTTCTATAATTAGCTAATATTGTTATAATGTTTAAAATAAAACCAGGGGGTAAACACTAGAAAATTTTTGAAAGTACTGTTGTTGTTAACACAGTTATATTATGATGACATAGAATAAAATGGCTTATGGTGAAAAATATTTGTTAAGCGAAAGATAGAATGAGGGTTAGATTTAAGATATTAAATTTTAAAAAAATATTTAGTTGAGAGTTAACCAAAGAAAGTATAATTTACTAATATACTGAACTCAAAAAATTATAATGATTTAAATTTAAAAAAAATAGTTTTAACCTAGAAATGGGTATGTTATAAATAGTGATGTACCGGACCCACAATTTCGGGTCCGGCCGGACCCTGATCCGGAATTTTTTTTCAAATTAGGATCAGGCCGGAACCGGATCCGGACTTTTTTTTCATATCAAAATCCGGCCGGATCCGGATATCAGACAAAAATGGCAATATCCGGCCGGATCCGGACCTGGTTAGTGAGTCCGGTACATCCTTAGTTTTCACATAAAAAGTAGAGCTTACATTTGAAGTTTCAAAATTTCATTTCTATAAAAGCTAAAAAAACTATGAATAACTTTAAATTTAGTATAAGGAAAATTGATAGAAAGATAAAGTACATCACAGAAACAATATCTGGTAGCTAAGATTAAAATCTATTAAATAAAACCAACTTGTAAAAATCAAGGAGGACCCCCCTATAGCCTTACCAATCTAAAATCAATTAAAATCAAGTTCTTGAACAAAATTAACTAGAAAATCACAAAATATTGAAAACTGGATCACCTTAAACTTATTCAAAATCTAAAAGAAAACTAGCCTGAGTTTTTCAAAAAAACTTTAAACTAGCCTAACATTTTGGTAGTAAAGTTTTTAATTTTACAACATAGGTAAAGAGTTGCATTTCTAAAATGTTTAAAAAGTTTAAATGTAAACAAATGTAAATTATTCACGTGTTCAAAATGAGCCAATCACGGTAGGTGTTTAATTTAAACTGACGAAAATGAATCTTTTTATTTTACAAAGGGTTTGTTTTTGAATAAATACTTTTCTGTATGCTCTTTTTTACTAACTAGATCCGATGGCCGGATCTCTGTTAGGATCCGGCCGGAACTGAATCCGGACTTTTTTTTCAAATTAGGATCCGGCCGGACCCGGATCCGGCCTTTTTTTTTAATTAGAATCCGGCCGGAACCGGACTTTTTTTTTTCAAATTAGGATCCGGCCGGATCCGGATCCGGGCTTTTTTTTCAAATTAGAATCCGACCGGAACCGGATCCGGACTTTTTTTTCATATCAAGATCCGGCCGGATCTGGATATCAGACAAAAATGGCTATATCCGGCCGGATCCGGACCCGGATAGTGAGTCCGGTACATCACTAGTTATAAAGCATGCACAAGTTATTTAATATCTTAATAAAATATAGTTTACTAGTTAACTTACTTAAAAATATATATATATAACAATTTTAGACTAAAAATTGGAATACTGTTACAATGCATGTACAAATACTCTTATATCTTAATAAAGTTTATACCTATGTGAGATATAATCTATAAATATTCATTTAAGTAATTCGGGCATTGGGTTATCAGTTTGTTTCTCTTGTTAAAGGTTTTTCTTTTGTCTGCTAGGTCTATATGGAGTCTTTCTAGGTTACATAAAACCACATATTAGTATGGTTTGTGTTAGGTTTTACTGATTCTACTACTTTCCATTCAATTAAGTATTTTATATAGTTACTGTTTAGATCACATAGGTGGTTTGCAAGTTGGGTACAATTTTTGGGTTTGCTTTTAAAAGGTTGGGGAAAAAGGCTTTGTGCTCATTATATCTAGACTTAAATGTTCTTTTGGTTGAACCAATGTAAATTTTGTTGTCATTAACGGATGTGGAAACCTTAGCTTGAAATATGACGTTATTTAGGCAACACTTGTTATCCACGGGGCAGTTTGTTTTTAATCTACAATTACAAAATTTTTTGTTTTTATCTGAGTTTTTCATAAGTTTTTTGTTGTGTGAATTTATAAGGGCTATAACATTTGGCGCGCAGCAGTATGATATGTTTATACAATTTCTATTAGTTATTTTGTGGTAGATGCTGTCATTGTTAAAATGCTTATCTATTTATTTCAGGAAAAGCTTGCCAATTTTCGTCTGTACAGATTTACAAAAAGAGGGTTGTGATAAATGTTTGTACTATTATATTGTTTGTAGGTTAAATTATATTTTAAATTACTTTTGTTAAATGCATTTTGGTATAAGCCTTTGATGTTATTGAAAACTTCTTCATTTTTAGATAATTTGCGTAATCTTTTTTCAATCGTTTTTGGTATATTGTTACGTATATTTTTATGATGGTTGGATTAGATGTTGATGTAGTTAGTTTTGGAATTAGGTTTACGGTAGTGACTGTAGCTGTTTAGGCCCTAGCCTCTAGCCCTAGCAGACAAAGGAAACCTTTAACAAGAGAAACGAACTGATAACCCAATGCCCGCATTACTTAAATGAATATTTATAGATTATATCTCACATAGGTATAAACTTTATTAAGATATTAGATTATTTGTACTTGCATTGTAACAGTATTCCAATTTTTAGTTTTAAATTGTTATGTATATTATTTTTTTTTAAGTCAGTCTGTTAGTAAACTATATTTTATTAGGATATTTGATAACTTGTGCATGCTTTATAACATACCCATTTCCAGTTTTAGACTTTTTTTTGAACTTGAATTATTATGATTTTTTTGAGTTAGAATATTATTAAATTATACTTTCTTTGGATATTTCTCAACTAAATACTTTTTTTAATTTAACATCTTAAATCTAACCCTCATTCTATCTTTCGCTTAAACAAATACTTTTCACCATAAGCTATTTTATTCTATGTCATCATAATTTAACTGTGTTAACAACAACAGTACTTTCAAAAATTTTCTAGTGTTTACCCCCTGGTTTTATTTTAAACATTATTACAATATTAGTTAATTATAGAAACAATGTGATCAATAATATTAATTTACTACTCTACAATTTCTAACTCTATAAAGTTTTGTTTTTTCAAATCCATTAGATATCAATACTCCACTGTATACCATGGTTCAATTTTATTTGTTTATGGACTATAATTGAATAGTTTTTAAATTAAAGTTTGTTTAGCATCAGTATAACTCTTAATTTGTTTTTTTTTTAATATTAATGTTGTAAAAAAACTTAATTCGAACCAATTTTTAATTATTTGTCATTTTTACCATTATTATTTTACTACAGATCTACAATTTGAAAATCCGCTTTGCGGTGAAACTTAGTAATTGTTTTTCTCAAAAATAGTAATTAGGAATTATAACTTACCATAAGGTTATCACCTTTAAATTCTAGTGATTGATTTAGTTTGAATTTAGCAAAGGGTAACAATACATAAGTAGTTTTAACTAAAAATAAATAAAACATACGTAACAATTTATTAAACTATTTATGAAAACAAAGAAATAGTTTAATCAAAATCTTTAGGTTTACACAATTTTGGTTTTCTTAATAAAATACATACTGCATCAAGTTTAATTAAATCAAAAATTCTATAACAATTTTTAATGATTTTAAATCTTTTCAGTTTGTAATTACTTGCACAATCAAGGTTATCAATTAAGTGTTTTGCAATAGCAGATCTTTTTGAAACATTTACTACTCCTTTAGATTTATTTTCTTTAATTATTACATTAAACAAAGTAATGCCAGTAGGACCGGAAAAGTGTTCGATTACTTTATTATTACCTTATGTCAATAAGAACTTAAGAATTATAGATAAAAATATCAACAAATTAATAAGTAAAGCTTATCACTCAGCAAAACAGTGAGTTATTTTCATATTTAGACCATTGGTTAGACCTTGGGGCAAAGGTCCGATATCAGAATAATAAAAAAAGTGTGGTAGTTTGCCAGTTTATCTGCTTCTGTAGAGATAGTTATGTCGGTATGACTTCAGGGCAATTTGGTTAAAGGATAAAAGAACATATTTAAAAAAGTGCTGATGATTTTTGCAAAATGAGTTATAATGAAAATAGTTCTGAAAGAGTAGTAAACACTTTAAAAAGATCTGCTATTGCAGAACACTTAGTTATTAACCCTGATCGTACAAGTAATTGTAATTTCAAAAAATTTAAAAATATAAAAACATGTTAAAGTACTTTTAACTTGAATAAACTTGAGGCTATTTGTATTTTATCAAGAAAAGCTAAGTTGTGTAAACATAAAGGTTTTGATTATACTGTTTCTTTGTTTTCATAGATAATTTTATAAAATGTTACATATGTTTTATATTTTTTTACTTAACTACTTATGTACTGTTAATTACCCTTTGCTCATTATAATTACTTTTACATTGATTACCTTTTGACTATATAAGCTGGTTTTGAAACTCTATTTTTATTGCTTTGGAAACAACTGAAGAATTAAGCACATAAAATATTTTGTTATAAAAATTTGAGTTATGTGTATTTTTAAATAAAATATTGAACTATCAAAAAACATTAAATTTACAAAAATTGTTTTTTTAGCTTTGTTATAGCTGGTTATATATGTTTAAAACGAAAAAATTATTGTTTTAAAAACTTTAAAACATTAAGTCTTCTTGATTTTGTGCAGATTTAGTTTTATATCTAAACAGTAATTTTCTAATACTTTTAAAACAACTAAACTTTATAGTTTATAGTTACACAAAAACCTAATACTGTTACATTACCTTATTTTTCATTTATTAATACTTTGATGGAAAAATATTATTTCAATAAGAAATAAATAATACCGTTAAAATGAGTTTTAATTAGCTACTTGATACTAATGTTAGTTTGAATTTAAGTGTCTTTTTGAAACTTCGAATTAAAACCTGTTTATACGCTAAACTTAATTTTACAAGTCAGTAATTTA
Organism: Thalia democratica; assembly: GCF_965202585.1. Classification (NCBI taxonomy): domain Eukaryota; kingdom Metazoa; phylum Chordata; class Thaliacea; order Salpida; family Salpidae; genus Thalia; species Thalia democratica. The sequence continues at coordinate 50,164,401 of NC_139169.1, read as the reverse complement.
AAAGTTTAGCTTAGCGTGACAAAAGTGTCATTTCAAACTTAAAATAAAAACCTTTTTATACGCTCAATTTATTTTTACAAGTAAGTAATTCAACAGTTAAGCTTAGCGTGACAAAAATTGTTTATTTTTTTGACAACTTGTTTATAACGTCACATTAAAAAAAACTCCATTATTTAGGTTACTTATTGTGTTTTCTAAGTTTATTGGTTTAAAAGTTATTTATAAAGTTTTTCAGTGAAATAAAAAATATTCTCAAGAAATAAAAACGGTTTGGATACCAATCTCTAACCAATCTCAAACATTCCTTAAATCTTTACTGAAAGTTGAGATCAACACAATTTTTTTTTACTTATAGGTAAGACTTTTTTTTCCCTTGCTTTTATTAGAACAAAAGTATTTTACTTCATAAACAATATTTTAGCTCTTTTATGATTTTTTTAAATGTTATGTTAATTTTTTATGTATATTTAATATATTAGAATTCATTGAATTAACAATATTTCTTGCGTTTTAAGAACAAAAATTTTTCTTTATACTATCTTTATAGGCTTTTTGATAAAATAATTTTAAAAATATTTTTTTGTTTTCAATTTTTTATGCTATAAGTAGAAAAAAAAATATAACAAGATACATTTCATTATTATTTTTTTAGTACTTTTGACCAAGTCTTATCAAAAACAGTATCTTAAAAAAATAAATTGAAATAGAAGTTTGCTGTAAGTTAACGTTTATAAGTTAATAAAAATTAAAATGACGTAAAAATCGAATGTAATTTTAAAACTTACAAATTAACTAATTGTTGAAGCTAAAAAACATAATATATTATTGTTGGAAGGTTTTTTGTCGTAAGTAAATACCATTTGAAACTAAAAAGTAAATTAGTTTTATTCATTTTTAATTCGAAGTTTTTCGTCTTACATCCATAAAACTTTATCAAGAATGAAAGATGAATTAGTAATTACTGTTATAAGAAGGTTTTTGAACGTATTTATATACCATTTGCAACTTAATATCAATAGATTATTCATCTTTTTTTATATTTTATTAAACAAAGCTTTTCAAAACTATACGAGTTTCATTGTCAAGTGATAAATTAAAAAAAAAATTTGAAAAAAGTTTTTGGTAAATGAACAGCTTAAAAAATAACTTTAGATTATGACGTATGAATATATTCAAATAAATACAAATTTTAGAGATTTTGCAAGTAAAACTAAAGTAAAAATAAGTTAGTAAGTGATATATCTTTACTTTAGTTTTACTTGCTAAATCTCTAAAATTTGTATTTATTTGAATTTATTCATACGTCATAATCTAAAGATATTTTTAAGCTGTTCACTTACCAAAAACTTTTTTCGAATTTCATTTAAAGTTTATCACTTGACAATCAAACTCGTATAGTTCTGAAAAGCTTTGTGTAATAAAATATAAAACAAGATGAATAATGTATTGATATTAAGTTGCAAATGGTATATAAATTAGTAATTAATTTTGCAATAAATTTTTTACTTGTAATATTATGACGTAAACACTAGATATTTTAGATTTAAATGTTTATAACTGTACAGAGTATATATGCTAACTAAACAAAATTTAAAACAAAGTCAAAATTTAAAACAAAATTAAAAACACTTAAAACATTTAAATCAATATATACTTAAAACCGTTCTTTTTCCATTCAAAGTTATTTGCGTAGTTAATACAGGGTTTTCTTCCTCAATGACCATCGATTCTAAACTATAAAGGTTATTTATTTTACATCGTTGATTTTACATTGAATTTACACGGTCAATGAGGAAGAAAACCGTGTATTAAATACGCAAATAACTTTGAATGGAAAACGAACAATTTTTAGTATATATTGAATTAAATGTTTAAGTATCTTTTCTTATAACTTTGTTTTAAATTTTGCTTAGTTAGCATATTTACTCTATACAATTAATAACATTTTAAACTTAAAATATCTAACGTTTACGTCATAATATTACAAATTACTAACTTATTGCAATATTAATTACTAATTCATACTTAATTCTTGATAAAGTTTTATGGAAGTAAGACGAAAAGCTTTGAATTAACAATAAATAAAACTATTTTACTTTTTAGTTGGAAAAGGTATTTATAATAAACATTACTGTTTACAATCAAAAATTACTAGATTTAAAATCATGCTAAAAAGAACTAGCGATAAAGCTTACAACAACAGAATTAAACTTTTTTGATTATATAATATATGATGGCCGTAATAACTATTAGTTAAAACTGATCAAATGGGCATAGACTATAATCTCACAATAAGTTGACAATGTCTGAGACGTTGGGCTGTGTATGATTTAACTGTGTCAATTTTTTAACTTTACCCACAAACGGTTGCTTCAGTACTTTGTACCTAATTCCGCTTGGTTAGATCTAAACAGCGGTTTCACGCGACTATACCTGCCTGATGAGTCCTAATTAGGACAAAATCGGTTGTAGAATGTCTCGGATGCTGTTGTTGTTGATCTTGCGGTAAAGTTTATTAATTATTGATTTCATAAAAAAAACGACTGCTCTAAGACTATTTAATATAAAGATTCTAGTTATTAATATTTAAAAACCTAGTATTATAAACGAACTTTTTCTGTTCACATAAACTTGTCTTTAGTTTTTGAATACATAAGGCTTCAAGATTATCTAGCTACATCAAAGCATCAAATAATTTGTTTCTAAAACGTTCGGCAACTGATAATTTTTATAATAGTAGAATATTTTTTTCCGATGGACTCTGCTTGTTTAAATCATTAGAACTTAAACACATTATTATTTTACAACTTATAACAGTAGGAGTATTGAATAATACGAATAGCATAATATAATAAAATATATAGAACATAAAAATATTTGCCGTTATTGTTTTACTTTAACATTAAGTTTATTAGTAATATAGTAGTACCGGTATTATATAGTGTTTGTTTATATATTTAATGAAATAAGTTTTATAACAAAAATTAATCGTTTTTTCAAAAAAATTGATTTAACAGTTCTAACATTAAGTATAAATTAGTTAATAAGTTTAAATTTTGTTAACTCGTAACAGTGTTATTTTCCTTTTTATATTTCTATATATCTTTTGGTTTAAGATTTGACGTAGTAAGGCGTAAAATCTTAGAGATTAAAACCGCAGAACCCATTTGAAAATAAAAACAACTGTTTTTATACTGAAATACTTTATATACTGACGACGTTATGCGGCTAATAAGTGCCAACAGTTCTTCCAAACCTGTGTAAAATTAACTTATTAAAAATAATATGCATTTATGTGTTTACGTATATTATTTTATTAACATGTGTTTGTAAATATAGTATGTTATATTATGCATTTTAAATTATTAACTTCATTTAAAACAGGAATAACTTTTTCTTAACTTTTTTTTTCTTAAATTTATACAGTCGTTCTTGAAAACAAAACCTTAAGTTTATAAGTCTATATTATATTGTAGTTTCGTTCAAACTTTTGATCAACATTGCTCAAAACATAATTGTGCTAAATATTTATTTAGTTATATAACAAAACACAGTTTTTTACATATGTTTTAACTTAGGCTGTTGCGATCCTCAGAAAAGCGTTTGTTTATTATAAATTTATACAGAATTCTAGAACTTTACAAAGTTAAATGATTTTATGACGTAGTAATATTTTTGATACCTATTAATTTTATTACAGTAATATGAGGCTGTCTGTTTTAATAAATTTAAGAATTTATGCATTTTGAAAAAGTTTGTTTTACTAACTGGTATAAAAAATATGTATTAAAATGCGGAAGAAAAAAAAATACTAGAAAAATGTTTCAAACCGTTCGTGTAAGCTGCCTAGTTTTACTTTAAATTTAATTAAGTTGAGTTTATTGATAAAAAATAATTTTTGATAATGGATATATGTATTTTGCCCTTGCTTTTTTTGTTTAGTGAACTAGTCTTATCTGTTTTATATATTTTGATTTTTTAAGGTTTTAAGTGTATATATCTAAAACACAAATACACAGTTTTACATATTATTTTATAATGTACTTAAGTATTTTACAATGTAAAGCAGGGGCGTGTTTTGACTGGTTTCCTGTTTCTTGTGAACCCCCTGAAAAAAAAAAAAAGAAAAAAAGATTCTTAGATATCGCTAAAAACGTTGTTTATTGACTTTGTTTTGGTTAATTGATAAACTTTGAGTAATGAATGTTGAATTTATAACACTAAAAGATTTTAAGTTTCCTGCTAAAAAATGCTCGTTTTTGCCCAGCTGAAATAGATTTAAAATAAGATAATAGACGTGATAATAGGTGAAAGTTTAGAAAAAATCTTTTTTTTTGGGAAGCTTTTTACTAAGATGCTTTTAGTCCCCATTATAAATTGTTACTTAGTGTAAATAACTTTTGATTTAGTATTGTTTTTCAACTTGTAAGTACAATTTAACTTTTAATTTGTCAAACATAATCACTAAAGTTACTCTGTAAATTAATTAGAAGAAAAAAGAAAGCTACATACAGCTTTTATTATTATATATTATTATTGTTTTTATATTGATTTTAAAACTTAGCTAAAATTTAAACTTCACCACCTAAAACTCAGTCTTAATATTAAGATTTGATTTGTTTAGTTTCTTAAGTAGAAATTTTGAGTAAAAATTTGGTTTTATTCTAATTTAATTGTTTAAATGCTATTTTCCATGAGTGTCACATACCTTTTTTAGATTTATTTAAGCACTGACGAGGTCTTTGACCGAAACTTTTAGTCTTTGACCGAAAGTTTGTAAAATAAATTTTTAAAAGAATTACTTCATAATCACTAAAGTTTTATTTTACTTGATTGTAATGTTGTGTGAAACTATTAAACCTTAAATGTTCAATTCAGAGTTTCCAAAATCATCTTTAGACCTTTACACCAACTTGCAATTTATTTTTTTTTCATTTAATGGTATTTTGATATTTTCATTTAAGTTATTTTATTTTTGTATATCTGTTGGCCACAAAGTTGATTCTTGATTTAATGAAATTTTCAACTCAGAGATATTTCAAAACCATTATTAGAATCCCTGCACCATCAGGCAAACATTTAATTATAACTTAAAGATATTTTAATTTAATTGTATAAGTCTAAACATTTTTTTTTAATGAAATTTAAATTTTTATTTAAGTTGTTTTATTTTTGTATATGTTATTATATATTTAGTGAAATTTCTTTTATTATAAATTGGTATATAAATGTAAAAAGTTTAAAATTTAAAAGAAAAATTTGTAAGAACTTCATCTATACTAACTTTTAAATCAAAAGTGAAATTTTCTTTAGAAAAATTTATTCCAGCTTTATTTATTTTATAATATTCTTTACTGATAAAAAGGTTAATTTTTTATAGAGTAAGTTAGTTATGTCTGTAACAGTTGAAGAAATAAAATAACAAATATTGATATACAATTTGTAGATTCATAACTTTTTTCTGGTTCTTTGAGCTCTAATTTATCTAAATTTAATACATTACAATAAATTAAAAAATTTAATATTTTTCTATTACTACTTTTATGTTTTTTTTTTATTTCTAAGCAAAAAAAAGCATTTTAAACAAAGAATTTTTCGACTAAATTTTGTGTAGTACGCACAGTGTGTACTTAACTGGCAGTGCATACCTAAGAAATGCGTACTTAAGCGGCAAATTAAGAACAAAAAAAGTTGTGAACCCCCTTTGAAAATGTCTAGACTCGCCCCTGATGTAAAGCAACTCATAATTTATAAGCCGTTATTTAATAACGTACTTAAGTACAAAAATAAGGGTTTTATTTTTAGAATTAAACGTTTATGTGAATTTGAAGCAATTAAGCTTAATATTTGAAACTATCATTTAAGTAGAAAATTGTTTTTATTTCGTTAAAGCAAAATTTAATAAGTTAACTTTAAAATAAAACTTTAGCTACAACTCATAAAAAATTTCAAAATATTGTTATTTAAAAGTAGTGCTGTTTACTTTTTTTTTTCTTTTTTAAATTCTGTAGCTATTCATTTTTGATAAGATTATTTTCACTGAAAAACTTGAGAAATAAAAATGTTATTCAATCTTGATTCATTAGTTTTCAATTTCAAAAAAGTTGCTTCCTAAAAAAAACTGTTTTGATATGATTCTTTAAATTTAATAAAGTTATTATAAAAAAGATTAACTAACATATTCTAGCAGTTTTATTTAAAAATATATCGTAAAAAAAAACTTTAGATTGCCAACTTAGCAATATTTTAAAAAATAAACTTTTTTAATTCATTCCAGGTATTTTTACTAACCTAGCGGCTTAATGCTTTTATTTTAAAATATTTAAACTATTTAAAAAGCTACAGCACTTTGTTTGCACTATTTGAGGCTATTAATACTTCAAGACGTATGTAAAACAATACTTCGAACAGCTAGATTTAAGCAATTTTCATTTTTGCTAGCCTAATTAACATCATACTACAATAAATTTTGTTTTTTTTTATGACAGCACAGTTGTTAAAATTGCGCTAATCTTCAAACAAAACATTATACTTTGTACAAAACTAAATTTTTAATCCACTCAAAGTTATGTCAATTTGATTTTCAAGTTAAAAAAATGTTTTTATACCTCAAAAATTATCAAACTTTCTAAATACTCTAATTTGTTCTTTATTCTAAAAAAAAGATTTATTTCAAACATAAGAATAAGACAACACCAAAGTCATACTTTTGTTGCTTATAAGTTGTAATATATTGTTAATATTGAAAAAATGTTATGTTAAACACCAATTTTTGATAACGAAAAATAACGCGTTTTACTTAAGGTGTTCAAGGAATGTTTAAAACTAAAGTATATTGGTGTTTTGAAAAAATAGGCCTGTTATACCTTTAAAAAAATAAAAATTGAATTGTTTTTGCGTGTTTGTCAGCATTTTTTTAACCTACTTAAAATCTAATAAATTTAAGGTCTGAAATATATATAGCTATATTACATATTATTCTTACATCGCTATTTTAGTGATAAATGCGCGAGTTTACCAGGATAAGTATACAAAAACTTCAAAAAAAGTTATTTTGCGTAAAAAAAAAAAGTGTTTACTAAATTGTTATTTTAACTTTTTAAACAAACCTTAGAAAACATTTCTGAAACTTTGAAAAACCAGTGTTTTTGACTCAAGGAAATTTATAAATGATTTATCTTTTACGGTTGTTGTTTTTTTTTCACTTTAAAAGTGATCTAATATTGAATTATGCAAAAACTCTCAAACCGCCTTTTGCCAACTGGCATAAAGTTGTTGACAGAGTATCTTATTTGGTTTGAAAATCTAAAAACGCTAGAAATCTAGTTTATAACTTATAATTTTAAATTAAAGTTTAAGTTTTTACTTGATAGCGAAATATTTAGGCTTCTATATCCTTATAAACAAGCATGCTGTCTGCTTCTTTTTTTGCTAAAAATAAAAATTTACTCATTCTTTAATTGAAATAACATGTTCATTAAAGTTACTTGTGATATTCTTAAAATAATAATCGGTACATGATAACTGGTTTTCTGAAAAGGTCAATTTTTCTCTTTTTCTCGTTTTGCCCAACTTCATCAGGATATAACTATATTATTAATGAAAAACTCTTATTTTTTTGGTTTAAATAACGTACCTTTGTCTCTATAATAAAAATTATTATATATTAGGGTTTAATGATGAAACAGGGACCCTTTGAAAAAAGGGTCATATTGTTTATTTAACGACAAAAAACACGTTTAAAGTAATTGTTTCGATATAATAAAAACAATAATAATAATAATAATAACAATAATAATAATAATAATAATAATAATAATGATAATAATAATAATAATAATAATAATAATAATAATAATAATAATAATAATAATAGTAATAATAATAATAATGATAATAATAATAATAATAACAATAACAATAATAATAATAATAATAATAATAATAATAATAATAATAATAATAATAATAATAATAATAATAATAATAATAATAATAATAATAATAATAATAATAATAATAATAATAATAATAATAATAATAATAATAATAATAATAATAATAATAATAATAGTAATAATAGTAATAATAATAATAATAATAATAATAATAATAATAGTAATAATAGTAATAGTAATAGTAATAGTAATAGTAATAGTATAGTAATAGTAATAGTAATAGTAATAGTAATAGTAATAGTAATAGTAATAGTAATAATAATAGTAATAGTAATAGTAATAGTAATAGTAATAGTAATAGTAATAGTAATAGTAATAGTAATAGTAATAGTAATAGTAATAGTAATAGTAATAGTAATAGTAATAGTAATAGTAATAGTAATAGTAATAATAATAATAATAATAATAATAATAATAATAATAATAATAATAATAATAATAATAATAATAACAATAACAATAACAATAACAATAACAATAACAATAACAATAACAATAACAATAACAATAACAATAACAATAACAATAACAATAACAATAACAATAACAATAACAATAACAATAACAATAACAATAACAATAACAATAACAATAATAATAATATTAATAATAATAATAATAATAATAATAATAATAATAATAATAATAATAATAATAATAATAATAATAATAATAATAATAATAATAATAATAATAATAATAATAATAATAATAATAATAATAATAATAATAATAATAATAATAATAATAATAATAATAATAATAATAATAATAATAATAATAATAATAATAATAATAATAATAATAATAATAATAATAATAATAATAATAATAATATTAATAACAATAATATTAGATTAATCAATTAAAATTTTTTTATATGTCTTTTACATTTTGTAGAAACTTGTAAAATTTTTCTTCAAGTTTATTTTTCAAAACTAGAGTACTTTTAGCTACTTTCAAATTTTTTCGAAAATATTTTAGCTTAAAACTTTAATATTGCATTTCTAAAGCTAGCTTAGATAAATTTTTTTTATGAGAAAGTTATAAAAATTCTAAAATTTTTTTGCCAAGTACAGTAGACTACCGCTTAAGTACGCAAATTGAACCCGACAAAAAAGTGCGTACTTAGCACGGGTATTGCGTACTTTTTGACGACATTGTATAATATGAAATTTAGTTGTTTGTTTTCTTTCTTACAACTAGCCACCAAATAATTAAGCCAAATAAACAAGTCTTTTTATTTTAAATTACATTTAATACATAATTCAAATCCGCTAATTTTTTTAATAGATTTTAAAATGATTTATTTTTTCTATAAAAAGTTTCTACATAATTAATACACACACTTAATATAGAAATTCAATGTCAGTCATTGATATAAAAAAGAATATTAAGCCATATTTTTCATATTTTGTTTTGTTAGAGGGAAAGTAACAAACTACACTGTGTTTACCAAACATTTTCAAAACATCAATGTGTGTACATTTAAATTAAATTATGACTTAACTATTTTGTATTCGTAGGTTTTTTTAATTTTGTCGTCTAGACTTATTTATTTTAAATCTTTGGACTCAAATATCATTATTCTTTTCGTTTTTCTGCAACCACTACATAAGTATTTAGTTTATCAACATTTAATAACAGGACTGTCACAATCTCAGGCCACTTAGACTACTCAGGATTACTCACCCTAGTTTAAAAGTTGTGAAAGTCTCAGGCTAACTCAGCAAGTTAGCCATTCTACCTGGAAGCATAAAATAATCTGGAAAAACTTGATGATTGAAAATTTAGGCAATAAAACTGGAATTTCTTAGAAGTTCTAATATAACATCCTTTATTTTGATAAATAAGTTGTACATATAACGGCACAGTTAAAATGTAGATTGAATTGCATTTTTAAAACTTTTATTTTTCTAGTTTCGTTAACATAGTTATTAAAATTTGCTGTACAATGTTCATTAGTTCAACATCAAGCAACTCACAGTGACAATAAATCTTTTAAATGCTGTATTTGTCCAGAAGTTGGATTTTTCAAAACTAGTTCTTTAATTTGATTTTTAAGTAAAAAAAAGGTAAAATAAAAAAATTAAAATGATATTAAATACTTTTTAGATATTTTAAATATATAAAAATTTTATAAAAAAAATTGAAAAAATTTAGAATTTTTTTTTTTGTCTTTCTGCAAAAGTGCGTACTTAAGGCGGGGTGCGTACCAAAAAAAGTGCGTACTTAAGCGGTAGTTTACTGCAGTTAAGTACTTATGTAATCATAGTTATAACAATGGTATTAGTATTTGATTAGCATTACTCATTTAAATAGCCTTTATGAGTTTTATTTTATATTTCAAAGTATTCAGATTAGATTACTTAGGCTCACTTTCTTGTCTCAAAATCATGCATTGTATGAAAAAAAAAAGAGTTACTAAAAAGTTTAAACTTAATATAATGTAGTTAGCTATTTTTTTATAATACAATTAATAGTTTTTATTTTATTTATCTATTTCAGGCTATTGATTTACAAGACTGAAGTTTTATCAGATATTAAAAATTATAAAAAATTAAATAGAAAAGGATTATATTCGAGTTATAAAAAGAATTATTAAAAAGAGACTGATGAGGACAATTGAAAAAAAAAAGTGGCCTAAAACTATTTTTTTGCTCGTTTGTTTTGGTGCTAGCTTATAGTTCGTAGTTAAAACACCAAGCATAAAAGAATTAGTTTATCAGACTGATAGTGAGTTCATTAAAAAAAAACCGCAATTTTACCTAAATGTATGATAAAAACTAAAACTGCAGCCTGCGAAGATGTTTCAAATTCGAAATTTGGCCCGCGAGTACCTCCAGCCTGCCGACCCCTGCTTTAAACGAACTCACCAAGTTAGTTATACAAAAAAGAAAAAAAAAAACGTTACGTGAAATAAAATTTGTTAAAAAAAAAAAGGGAACCCATAAAAATACCAATCCGTTCAACGTATATCCTAATCTAACTTTATTTCGCAATAAACAACTAGAAACTACAAAATCTCGAAAAGGTGACCATAAAGTAAATATTTTATAGTTTATTAAACTTTAAGAGAAACTTTTCCATAAATCGGCAAGATGATAAAAGTTCGCTTTTTATAAAACAATAAACAGTTCTAGATTTGAAAGTTAAATAGCCACTTTACTCCAACCTTTTTTGCCTTTTTTAGAGAAAAAGGTACAATCATTAAATTAGAAAAAAATACTGCTTTAATTCTAATAATAAGAAAATTACCTTGTCCTGAAATTCGGAAAAATAAGAAAAAGAGAAAAAATGACTTTTTATAAAACAGATTATTGTGTTAATTCCAATAGCTCGGAAATTGTTAGATCAAAAACTACTATCATCACTTTTTAAAATATTTAAATAATTTTTACTATTTATATTTCTTAATAAAAACAGTTAATCTATAAAAGACACTGTATTTAAGTTTTGAAATTAGTAGATTCAGTTTTAAGTTGAAGTTTTTAAAAAAAAGACGTGATATTTACAATAATTAGTTTCCTAAAAATTTCAATTTTTTTTTCAGCATAGGCTGTCTTTCTTATTACTATAATGCCATTTATAATTTAATTTCTTATTAATAAGCTCAGAAAAAAAACTAAAAAACAAAACTTGTTTTGTTTTTAACAGCCAAAATTTATGTTTTACCCTGGAAATGTTTGGAAAGTTTCCGATGAAACTAAATGTTACTTCTATTGATGCACTAATGTGAAATAAAGTATTCATTATTTAGTTTCCAGATTAACTTGGAAGTTAGTACTAATAACTTAAATTACCATTTAATTTAACTACTTGACTCACTTTTTTCGAAAAATATATAAAATAGTTTTGTTACTTCTGTATAATTTTAGTTTTCTTGACTCTTATGATGCGTAAAACTTTAGATACGACGCAGAAATAAATAATTGAATTGATAATGCGTTTCACTTGGCTGACTGCAAAAGTTTTTTGCACAACCAAAAGTTAAGCATTCTCACAAAAGCTAACGTTTGTTTTGGTAGTGTATGCATTCCTCTAGACGGTAGCGAAACGTTGACGTTTTCTAGCTGTCATGAGAAGAAAATTAGCACCTCTACATACGTTAAGGGTGGGTAACTTACAGCCCGCCGGTCGGATCCGGCCCGATTAGTGAAAAATACCGGCCCCATAACATATCTAAAATTTGCGGCCATAGATAAAAATGGCCGACCCGCGAGTAAAAGTGACTGACCCGTTAAATATATTTTAAATTGGCCCGCTATAGTCACTATTACTAAATTTAAAAACTGTCACATGTAAGTGACATGATAGCTTGTTTTTATGCACGGTGTTGTAACTCAATTATTGGTCAGGGCTTTGAATACTTGATAACAATTTTAGTTTTGTGCTTTGGTGTCATTTGAGTCTGCAAGTAAGTGGTTTAAATTTTAATTTGTTATTTTAAGTTGTATCTCACTTTATTCTTTATTTTATTGATACATATTACCCCAAGTTTGTATAGCTTTAATTACCTTTAGCTATAATTAAATGATAAGTATACAGCATTTCGTGACATTTCAATTTAAATTTATTAATTCAGTAATTAATGTTTGTTGTTTTACTCCTTTTATAATTAATAGATAGATTTAATTACACATCTTCTTAACTTGTTATGTATTGAAAATAATTGTGGAAAACTCTGTTTTATTAAAGTGCATGGCTGTTTTTTCTTTAAGTACAAAGTAAATTATCTATCTTAAAATACAAGATAAAGGTATTTTTTTTAATGCTAATGTTTTAAAGCATAATATCGTGACGCAATCGTTAATTTTTTTTTCGAATACTTGACAACTGTTTAGTCTTATAAATTAGTATTTCTTCATTTTTCATGTATTTAGTCTGTATTTTAATTTGTTATTTTACTTTGTATTTTACTTTACTTTTTTATGATTTAGACTTAGCAACGTAAATATATTATAGTTTTGTAACAGTCGGGTTTAAAATTATACATTTTATATGTTATTAAGAATTAATCTAAATTAATATGTAATGATTGTTTCATCTTTAACAAACACCTACTTTAGCTACTATTTTTTCTTTACAGTATTTTTTATTTATTTACAGAGCTCCGTTGAAGTGTGTTAAATTGTTAACAAACAGAAACATGTTTTAGTTTAATAAAAAAGTGCACTGTATAAATGTTTTATTATTATAGTTCTGTATCATAATTTTTACAAAATAAAACTATGTGAAATTTTATCTGAATGCATGTTAAATGATGGCCATTTTAGTTTTGTGTAGTGATAAAAACACAATTTTGTTTAGTTTTTTTTTTCAAACTCAATTAAAATATCCTTTTCTCAAATTACCCTTTGAATTTTTTTTCAAATCGTCTGAGTTTACAAATCAGTAACAAGCTACTATATCATTTACATTTATAAACAATGAACGAGTCAAAAAATTACAGTCTTTTTTTCCGAACAAATGTTGAGTTGCTTTTATCGATTTTCAAAAATATAAACTTAAACTCCAACTAAATTATTGACATTTATTTTCAGTCAAGCTGCTCAAATTTACATTTTAATAAGATATTTTAAGTTGATACTACTGTTTGCAGTCTTATAATTTGTTGATTTTTTTTGAGACTAATTGACTAATTATATGATTTAGTTTGGAGACGATAATTTGAAAAATTTTTAAAAGTGATTTCTCCGTAACATGATTTGCATAGCATTTTTATTGTGTAATATGTAATAAAAATTAACATCGGTAAGATTTTCAATTAAGAGTTGTTAAAGTTCTAAAAGTAAAATACAAGCTACTTTTATGTTGGTAACTAGTTTTTTGTAATTATTTTTGATACTTTTAGCAGGGTTGCCAACACTCAGACTACTAAAAATAACTCACACTGTTTAACTTCTTTTAATTTTTAACGCAGGCTAGTTTTGGTATATGTTGTAAATATCAGGCTAAATTTTGTGACATGCTTTTTGTTCTGTCCGTGTCGACATACGTTTGTAATAAACAAACACTTCTGACTACAAACATCAAAAAATAAACTACTTTCAAACCTAGTCGATATTTCAGTCCACATGTAGTCTTTTCTAATATTTTTCCTAACCAACATGAAACCATATTATAGACAATTCAACAATTTGATTAACCAAAGTGTTTCATCGACTTCTTATAATAGCTATTTTTTCTGCTTTTTCTAGCTAAACGGTATATTATATCAAAATAAATTGTTATTCTGTTTCTTTCAAATGGTTACATGACTATTCAAATTCTGAAAATTCAAATTCCGACAATCCGAACATGACAACTCAAATTCCGATAATTCAAATTCCGACAACTCAAATTCCGACAATTCAAACTACGATATTTCAAATTCCGACAATTCAAACACGACAATTAAAATTCCGAAAATTTAAACACGACAATTCAAATTCCGACAACTCAAATTCCGACAATTAAAACTACGACAGTTCAAATTCCGACAGCTCAAATTCTGAAAATTCAAATTCTGACAACTCAAATTCAGACAATTAAAATTCCGACAACACAAATTCGGACAATTCAAACTACGACAACACAAATTCGGACAATTTAAACTACGTCCATTCAAATTTGGACAACTTAAATTCCGACAGTTCGAAATCTGACTATTCAATTTCCAACATTTAGAATTTTGAAACTCAAATTGTGACAATTCATATATCGATAGTTCAAATTCAGCCAACTCAAAATCGAATAATTTAAATTCCATCAACTTAAACTCCGAAATTTCAAACCCGATAGTTTTAATTTTGATAATTCAAATACCAACAACTAAAACTCCGATAACTAAAACCAACAACATAAAATAAAGTTACAAAATTGTTTATTTTTTATAGCAAGTAACCTCTTTTCAGTTTTTGCTAACAAATCTTTGACAGCATTAATTGTTTGATATATTATTATCTTAAATAAAAAACTTTAATTTTAGAATAAATATAAAATATATTCAAAGTAAAACGATGTTTAAAAAAAGTTTAACAATAAGAATTTATTTTTATCGTAGTTTGTAGTTGTATATCTCCATACTTGTCGTTTTTCAGCGATGTGTTTTTAGATTTGTTAAGTTTTGTTGTGAAGTCTTCAAGATGTTGTGTAGGCTTTAAATCTGTTTTTTATAGAGTAGGGTTTGGCAACGTACGACCAACGGGCCGGATCCAGAGTGAAAATTACCGGCCCGTTAAGGTCAAGTTTACAAAATTTTTATAAAATTTTGTATCATAATTTTACAAAAAAAATCTGTGAGAATTTGACTATAATAAATATATTTTAGAAATTGAACTTTAGTTTATGTATTGTGATAAAAGCACCATTTATTGTTGTAACATTTTGTTTAGTTCAAAATCAGTAGTAAAATCTTTACTTATATTTAACCACTCTAAGAGATATGCTTGGTTAAATACACGCCCGCCTGGCGGTTACTAACTATAACGCGCTATTAAAATGATATCCTTAGGTAGTTATAAGCTACTTTTTAGACTAATCTCATTAATTAACAAAGTAGGTATAAAAAATAAAAATTGGACTTATACAATTATTCTAATAGATTATAAAATTGGTTGAACCTAAACTGCTGTTTATTGAAATAGTTAGATTACTTAAACTATTATTTATTGAAGTAGGTTACAATATAAAATAAAATGTTATTAATATAATAGTTCAGCACAAGGATGCCACAAATAGATGATTCTGAAAACCTAATAAAAAGTTGTATGTTTTAGCTTAACATGTTACTTTCGAGTAATTTTTAGTGATCGAGTTTTTGTATTTGTACAATTAGTATTAATTAGGTCAAGGGTGAAATATTTATTATCCAACGGATATAGAATCTAAAAGCGGCAGTTACAAGGGGAAATGTTTGCGGTTTTATTTTATTCGATTCGTTTAAAGTTTTTATCTTTTAAATCAAATTTTTAATTGCTTTAAGTTAAAATACGTTTGCATGTATGTATGTTCAATAAATTTAATGTCGTTATAATAGTCGTTTCTATAAAAACTTTTATTTATCTATTTTAATGTAAATTGTAATATCGTAACGTTTTATGTAAAAGAAACTGTATCTCTATATATACAGTAAACTTTCATTATATGCTATTTTCTTAATAAAAAACCATTCCCTAATATTTAAAACATTAAAATAATTTTTTGATGCAATAGAAAACACTTAATTGATCATTCTTGTGTAATTTAACTCTAGATTCAATTTCAAAACTGTGCTTTATTTTATTTTGAGTTGCCCATTTTTCTTTATACAACTTATCAAATGTTTAGAGGCAATTTTTTTTGATTAAATAAGTGTTACATAGCGCTAAACTAAATTTATAAATGTATATCTATAGCATGATTTTTTAGGTATGTTACTCTAATTAATGTAAGACTTTCGTTTCTAATATTTTTTTTTAATTTTAAATTTTGCTTGAATGATTTTTGTAAAAACTTTTAGTTTCCAGAAAATAGTAGCTACATAAAAATTTTTTAAGAGCATGAATAAAACCTATGTTACAAACAACTTAAGACTTAAGTTTTGAATAAAAGTTTTTAAAGTGCGGGTAGGATTAAAAGAGTTTGTACCGTTTATTTAAAATATCCCTTTTGTCGGCTTTTGCAATCGCCACGTTTTCTAGATGCAAGTACTGCAAATACTTTGTGAGTTTTTGGCTTTGCCAATATGGTGGATTATTTCCCAGCCTGTTTTATAATCAATGTTGGTAATTTTATTTTCCAGGTGTATTTCTGTGCCGCTTTCTTTGTAGTTTTTAAAATAAAAAATTAAAAAGTATAAGTTCATTATTTCTCCTCTGTAGTTGAGATCTTTTTATTTGTTTTCTAAAAATCAAAACATACTATATAATGTTTACTTTAAGAAAAATTTTATGTCAATAAAAGTAAACTAACATTTTCAGACTAAAATGTTGATAAAAATACTTATTTAAGTTTTAATTTCTAACTATTTTAGCCTAAAACAGTAAAATAATAATAATATGGTAAAAAAAATTTATAAATTTCAGCTATAAGACGTCAAAATACCGTATTGTAATACTCGTTTTAGTTTTTGCAACCAGAACTCGGGTCTTGGTCTTGTCACCATGACTCGATCCTCAACTTCTTCTTGTTGACTACATTTCATAAGTCTAGTTAGAATATCGAATTATTATTTTTAATCATTTTATTTCTTATTCATATTATATATGTTATGGAAAAGAGGTTTTGTTAAACAGTTTCTTGTTAAGTAATACTTAAATGATGTTCAATATAGTTTTTTTTTAATTAGCTTAATATAAAACAGTGATAAATAATTTTTATTCCAATGATATTTAATCTAAATAAATTAATTTATAGAATTATACTTTACAAATAGTAAAATTTATTAATAACATTACATTAAAACTTAATGTTATTTTTTCATCAGTTTATGCTAATGATATTTTATATACTTAATAAAAAAAATTATACATATTTTTTAGGATTAATTAATTTTTATGTCTAAAATTATTCAGAGTACTTTAAATATTCTCTTAATATTCGTTTAATTCTATAAGACAGTTTTTATTATAATATCTTATCTATTTAAAAAAAAAATATTTTTTTAAGATAACTAAAAAAATAATTCTATAACAACTTTAATATCTCAAATCTAAAAAGCAAAATTTGATAAAAATTATAACTATCATTTTATCATTTATTATAACATGTGTGTACATTTTAATCGTTTTATTTAAAAAAATTCAATTGTCGTAGTTTGAATTTTCGGAATTTGAATTGTCGAGTTTAAACTGTCGGAATTTGAATTTTTCGAATTTGAATTGTCGGAATTTGAATTGTCAGAATTAGAATAGTTGTGCACCTCTTTCAAATGTGCAGAAAAAAAATAATAGTATATATTATTTTATTGAAATTTAAAAGTTAGTAGTGTGATATTATTTAAATAGTAAATTATTAAATTAACTAATGTTAATTTAAAACTCCAGCAGAAGGTTTCAAAATATATATGATATCATATACTTAATAAAGATTTTTTTGTTTTTTTTTTAATGTTACTCTCGAGATGTTTATGTAAATAAAATTTTAGTGTTATAAAAATTAAGTATTAAGTTAGTGCAAATACGGCCAACGGTTTTGATATAAAATTATAGAAACTATATAATTCTGAATATTTGATAAACATTAATTTAGTTAAATTAGTTTATTGAAAAAAACAAAAAAAAACTTGATCAAAAATTTTTTGGTTCAATGACCTGGATAGCAAAAAGAGCTCTCGGTCATCGAGTTGCATACCCAAACTTAATCAAAATTATAATGAGCTAAAAATGAAAAAAAAAAGAAAAATTTAAACTCTAAAACGAAAAGCTCTATGAAAAATGAGACTATTAAACTTTACAACATTAAATATTTTTCTAAAAAAAATAAATAAATATCCAGAAAAATTAAACAATTTTTATACACACATATATCTAACATTATAAACAAATAAAATGTATATCTAACTTCACGTTCAAAGGTAAAGTTTTTATCTGAAGTTTTAATTTTTAAATTCATCAAAAATTTGCAAATAAATTAACCTTTTATATTATTTTAAAAAAAGAAAAAAAGAAAAATATTTGAAGTTTTTTTTTATGTGTGTTTAACAATTTCGACTCTACTATCTTATTTTAACTATATACTATTTTAACTTATCAAAAAATAAGTAACAGTAAAATAAAGCTATAACATTGAAAAAATAAAATAAAAATAAATAAAATAAAGCTGCAATATACAAAAAAAAGTAAAATTAAAGCTGTATCCATAAAAAAATTTGCTGAAACTAAATAAAAAGTATAAAATAAATATATCCTTTTTACTGAAACTATTTTTTTTACAAACTTGAATAAATGTCTAAATATATGAGTTTAACTATACCAAAATAATAATGTAAACAACCATAAAAAACACTGAAAATAGTAAATAAGTTTTTTTCTTTTTGAAAAAAAAAATTAAATGAACAATAATAATAATTATAAAATAAGTCAATTTAGTACTAGTTTAAAATTTTATCAGTGATTTTAGCTCATGATTTAAACTTTTAACTTTCTTTGTTTTTGGCAAAAATATATTTAGAGACTGATAATTTTATTTACACTTTTAACATGTAGACTATGAAATATAATTGTTTACTATTACACTAACAAACTACAAGCAGAAAAAATATAAATGTTACAACTTTCTACAAACTAGAATAGACCAATGCTATTGAAACCCAGTTTGTAAACCCCACTCAAAAAAAAATAAATAAATACCTACTCAGATGAAAAATGGATACTAATCTACTGTTTATAAAAAATAAAATAAAATGTTCCTGTTCATCTTATTTAAACTCTATTGAATTAATTGATCATTTAATAAGTATTCTTTTAGTTCAACCTGGAACCTTCCAAAATGGCTTTGGTCTTTTAACTTAATAGGTAGGTCTGTCCAAAGTTTACTACCCTGATAAGCTAGTAATTTATGACCATTACTGATTTTAAATATTGGTAAGAAAAAATTTGTATTTGTGCTCCTAGTTAAATGGCTATGTACATTACTTATATTTCTAAAGTAACACTTAAAATTTACCTGTAAAAAATTGTGTACAATTTTGAACATAAAAACTCCCAACTCATAATTAAATAAAAATTCGAAATTTAGTAACTTTTTTGTCACTTTCAAGTTTCTTACACTCTCTTGTACTTTTTATAGTGAATGCACCTGAGTGCTTTATTTAAGAGCACACTCATTTCATTATTTTTTTCTTTTATTAGTTCTGCCCTAGCATAAGAGACCATACCTTATATGGCTCATAAAAAGTGAACTAAAAATTAAGTATAGAGAATTTTAGTACCTTGTTTTTTAAATAATACCAATTGCCCTTAATAATTTACCTTTTACCATTTCAACATGTTCTGCCCAACTTAAATTATTACCTATTATTACTCCTAAGTACTTATAACTTTTTATCATTTTTACTATCGTTTTACCAATTTTGACACAAAATTTTATACTTTTACAAATAGTTGTTTTAACTGGATAAAATAGAATGCTTTTGAGACTTTCTAAGTTCAAAATTAAGGTTGTCACTGTCTTGTAAATATGTGTTGTAATTAAATGTTTTATACAGTAAGGTATCGTCTGCAAAATTTATTACTTTTAAGCTAGCTTGTTTTGTTAGTCATTTATGTGCATGAGAAATAAAAGAGGTCCTAGGACTGAACCTTGTGAAACTCCTACATCAATTTTTAACGTGTTGATTCATACCCACAGAAATTAACATACTGTTTCCTTTTAGTCAAGTAAGATTTAATTAACGATTGCATCTTCCCTCTTACACCATAACATTCTAATTTGTTTAGCAAAATCCTTCTATCAACACTGTCAAATGCTTTACTTTAACCAAGTAACACAGCACATACTGCTTCTCCCTTATCAAACCTGTTCAGAACACCTTTTACAAACTCAGACAAAGCCATGGTAGTAGAATGGTTCTCTCGAAAATCAAATTGCGAATTGTTTAAAACTTTGTTTTTAGTAAAAAAACTGTATAAACGGTTGTATATGACTTTTTCAATTGTTTTATTTAGGTTAAATAAAATTGAGATTGGTCTATAGTTGCCTGGTAAAATTTTTGATCCTGATTTGAATATTGGAATTACTTTTGCTAATTTTAAACTATTCGGATATTTACTTTCATAATATGCTTCATTAATCAATTAACTTAAAACTTTAGAGATAGGATTGTTAATTTTTTAAGAATTTTAACTGATATATTATCATGACCATTGGCCTTGTTTGAGTCGAAGTTTTTTATAATGTCAAATATTTCTAATTCTGTTCCATCTAACCAAAAGAAACTGTTACTAACATTTTTTATTTTATTAGCTGAGTTCAGAGTATCCCTTTTTTTGTAGAGGTCTGTAAGCCAGTATTTGCAAATGAGTATTTAATTTATTAAATATTTCAACTGGTTTAGTAAAGAATTTTCATTTATATTTAGCTGGTGTGGAAATTGGTTTTCTTGTTTTTTCCTATTGGTTATAATATTTATTATTCTCCAAATTTTGTATGTACTTTTTTCAGAGATTTCAAGCATGTTTTCATAGTATGCCTTTTTTGAGAAAGTTTGTTTCTGTATTTTTTTATTCTTAATATTAATTGGATAATTAAAATTATTTTTGCAGATACTTTTGTATAATCTATTTTTTGTTTTTAAATTTCAATATTGCTTTAGTTATCCAAGGTTTTGATTTCAATTTTAGTTTAGCTTTAGATAATTTTTTTTTGGAACACTTTTGTAAGTTATTTCTTTAATTTTTCCTATTAAGTTATTAAACTTTGTATCAATAGAACATTCAGATAGAATTAAATTGTTATTTTCATGTATGCTAAAAATAAGTAAAGCATCTGCTAAAAGTTTTTTGGTATTGATTTTTGAAAAGTCTTGAAAGTATTGGTTTTTGTTTTTGAAATCATTTTTCATTAGGTTGCAATTTTTAAGTTTTATAAATAGGAGAAAGTGGTCTGATATATGTGATATAAGCACTTGGCACTGAATAACTTTTTCTGGTGTTGAGCAATAAAAATGATCTATCAATGTACCAGGGGCGTGTTTTGACTGGTTACCTGTTTCCTGTGAACCCCCTGAAAAAAAGAAAATAAAAAGAAAAAAAGATTCTTAGATTATCACTAAAAACGTTGTTGATTGACTTTGTTTTGGTTATTTGATAAACTTTGATTAATGAATGTCAGTGAGAGATTAAAAAGTTTCCTTAAAAAAAATGCTCGATTTTGCCCAGCTGAAATAGATTTAAATAAAAATATAATCGTGACGTCATAATAGGTAAAAGTTTTAAAGTAGCATTTTTTTCTAGGAAACTTTTTACTAAGATGCTCTTAGTTCCCATTGTAAATTGTTACTTAGTCTAAATAACTTTTGATTAAGTATTGTTTTTGAACTAGTAAGTACAACTTTACTTAAAAAATGTCCAATAGAATCACTAAATTTATATTTTACTTAGTTTGTTGTGTATAATAATGTTGTGTGAAGCTTTTGTGTTATGTTGTTATATAACAATGTTGTGTTTGTACTTAAACACAGGGTTGCCACTCGTTTTTTCAGATTTTCTTTCAGGTTTATAAAAGTACAGATTTTTGGGTCTATTTTTAGTTTTAAGTTAATTTCTATTTAAGAGACTGTGTTAAATAGCATAAAAATATTGAAAAGATACTGTTAAGTTACTTTAAATGTGTTTTTTAATAAAACAAATTTTTGATGATGACAAAAAATCTTAATTATATAATAGATTTTTTGTGTCAAATCAAAATTTTACAACTGAAAATGTTAAAACTATTAAAAATTCTAGGTTTTTCAAGGTTATTTTAGCCTAAATTTTCAAATTCCAGGTTTACAGGTGAAGTGGCAACCCTGTTAAAAATTTATATTATTTGTTTATGTGTCAACCAGCTGGGTTTAAACTTAGAAAAGTTCAATTCAGAGAGTTTCAAAATCATCTTTAGACAAGTACACCACTTGGAAATTTATTCTTTTATCATTTAATGGTAATATTTTTATTTTAGTTGTTTTATTTTTGTATATCTGCTGGCCTTAAAGTTGACTCTTGATTCTTAAAAAATTTTTAACTATAAGAGATTTCAAAACCATCATTAAAATCCCTGCACCATCAGGCAAACATTTAATTATAACTTAAACATATTTTAATTTAATTGTATAAGTCTAAACATTTTTTAAAATTGAAATGAAAGTGAAATTTCAATTTTATAGATTAAATTACTTTAAAGAATATTTTTCTATTAATAGATATATAAATGTAAAGAATTTAATAAAAACATCGTAGAACTCCATCTATACTAACATTCAAATCAAAATTGAAATTCTCTTTAAATTTTATTTAAATGTTATTAACTTACAAATTGTATATCAAAATTCAAGTCTGTTATTTAAAACAAAAATATTACAGACATAACTAACTTACTCTATAAATAATTAACTTTTTATCAGGAAACAATATTATAAAATAATTAAAACTAGAATAATTTTTTATAAAGATATTTTAATTTAATTGTATAAGTTTAAACATTCTTTTTAGTAAAATTTCAATTTTTATAGATAAAGTTACTATAAAATACTATAAATAGATATACGAGTGTAAAGAGTTTAAAGTTTAAAAGAAAAATTTGTAAGAATTCCATCTTTACTCACATTCAATTTAAAATTGAAATTCTCTTTAAAAAAAATTATTTTAAATTTTTAATTGTTTTATAATATTTTTTCCTGATAAAGAAATTAATTATTTATAGAGTAAGTTAGTTATGTCTGTAATATTTTTGTTTTCAATAACAGATTTGAATTTTGATATACAATTTTCAAGTTCATAACTTTTTTCTAGTTCTTTTAGTTTTAATTCATCTAAATTTAAGACAGTATAATAAATAAATAAATATAATATTTTGTTATTATACTGCTTATATGTTTTTTTTCTTATTAGTAGAAAAAAAGCATTTTAAACACAGAGTTTTTCGATTAAATATTGCGTACTTACCTGGCAGTGCATACCTAAGAAATGCGTACTTAAGCGGCAAATTAAGAACAAAAAAAAAAACTGTGAACCCCCTTTTGAAAAAAGTCTAGACACGCCCCTGCAATGTACCCCCAGAAATATTAATTCTAGTTGGGACTTTGATGATATTTGTAAGACCGAATCCATTTATATGATTTAAATAATTTTTCACTTATGTAGTTTTATCATTTAAATAGTTAATATTAGTATCTCCAAATATACAAATATCTTTATAATTATTAATATTTTCTTAGAAGAAATCTGAGAAATTTTTACTGAATTCAGAAATCGAAGCATTAGGGTGACTGTATATTAATCCTACTAAAATATTTTTATTGTTTTTACTATTAACTCCTACTGATATTTCTAACCATATAGATTCATAACTAACACATATAAAGTTTATGTCTTTTCTGACTGAATACATTATTGAATTTTTGACATACACACCAACGCTTCCTTAGTTTGACATAGAATTTACACAATGAAAATTGTAACCAGTTAATGATAAAAAATTTGTGTCGGTATTTTTGTTAATTTTAGTTTCACTGATTACTATTATATCTGGTATGATTTTATATGACGACATTAATTCCTCTAGCTTAGATTTATTTCTATTTAAACTTCTTATATTTATGTGTAAAAAACTTAAACTGCCCTTAAATTCTTTATCTAATGAATTTTCAATATCATCTGAAAATTTATTAGATAAAGATAGGTTTTGATATAAAATTATAGAAACTATATAATTCTGAACATTTAATAAACATTAATTTATAATGTCATGTTTGAGTGCGACACGTTCAAATCCACCCGCGTTAAAAATCCACCCAGTCAAATTCGAGAACCGCTTACCGATCGAGGGTAAGGGTAACAGTGATATTAAAAAATAAATAAAAAATAAAAAAAGTGTAAAAAGAATATGAAATAAGTTAATAAACAAAGAAAATGAAAAATCGGGTGGATTTTGATAGTATACCGTTTGAGTAGCTTGGTGAATTAAATGATTTAGAAATGCTCTGGTCTGCCAAAGACTAAATTTTTCTGTAACCGACCCGCCGACTTAAAACATTGTCCACCCCTAACCTACGATGCCTCCGCCATAACCTTTGAATTGGATGGCAACAAAAAATCAGCAATGAGGAAATTTTGAAATGTGATAGTCTATACACCATGAACGATACTCTCAGCCGACGCAAGCTTCGCTAGCTTGGTCACGTGTTAAGGATGGGCGACGGGTGAACCCAAAAGTCTCTGTTGTACAATGAATTGGTCGTTGGCAAATGCAACCGCGATCGTCCACTACAATGTATAAAGTGGTCCTAATGAGCAGCGCTGATAAAAGGGAGGAGTTTGCAAATGACTGCGACAAATTGTGATCTTCTATTACAATAAACTGAAAGAAATGAAAAATGTTAAATTAGTTTTAACAAAAATGCTTAATTTAAGAAAACGAACTTTATGACTAAATGAGTATTAAAATAACTTTTTTTTTATGTACTTATTTATTTTTTTATCATTTGATTGAATCACTAAGTTTTTAATTTGTTTTATTGTTATGTATTCTGTACATAAACAACTCTTTTTAAGCACAATACGCATAGCCAATTTTGACGAATGGCGGACCTATCACTACTTTAACTATAACTTTTTGTAGTCATTTACCAGAATACTATCAAAATCCACCTTCGTTCAAAATCCCTTCGATTTTTTTTATATTTTTTCTTTATTTTTTTATTAGTTTATTTTATATATGTATTTTTTTTTACTATCACTGTTACCCCTTACCCTCGATCGGTAAGTGGTTCTCGAATTTTTTAGGTAGATCTTGATCGGGTGGATTTTGCACGCGGGTGGATTTTGAACGTGTCCCCATTTACCATAGTTCTTTTAAGGCAGCTAAGTATGATTAAAAAAGCAATTAAAAATAAATATAAACCTTGGTTTAACTAAAGTATACCGAATTTTTTTAATACTTGCAATCTTAATGTTTTTAGATAATATGAATTAAGTCATTCAAACAAAAGAGAGGCAATAGTTAAAATTTATTGCGCGAGAAAGACAAGTTCAAAGGTCAAAAATCTCTTAAAAGTAGTAAAATCATAAGTTATTATGAACAGTTTTCACATGCTTTGTACATCAAGAAACTTTCCTATATACCGAAGATCATGCAGTATCTTCAATTTAAAATAAAGTAATAATAAAATAATAATTGTACAACTTTCTATTAAAATGTCCAGCTCATACTTTTGTTTCAAATATTAGCTGATTGCTCAAATAGAAACTTATCTTCCATGATTTTTTTTTAAAGTTTTTTATTTAATGAACTAATGAGCTCTTTAAGCAAAACTTAGCTTGGTCAAAAAAAATTTTAAGAAATTAAAAAAATGCAATAACGAAATAATTTGAATCAGACTACACACGACGGGATAAGGAAAAGTCGGAAGAGAACTTCAAGGCTAATTAGTTAAAATAACATGAAAGTAGAACCACAATGGTAAGAATCATGGAAGTAATCTCAAAATGTTTGTTTTTAAAATGGTAAAACAGATATACCTTAAAACCTGTCAAAAAGAAAAAATGAATCAACAGAGCAGATAGTATTATTGTATAGTATTATAAAGATATTGTTTTTTTATTAAAACTTCTTACATTTATGAAACATCATGAAGTCGTTGTAATGAAAGGTATGCAAAGTTTTAAGCAGTCATTGATTAGTTCTTGAGAAGAGCCTGTTGCCAATAAAAACCGTTTTCAGTCATAGCGTAGCTTTAGTCTTTATAGTTTGAAAGTCATGTCTAATTTTTCTTTCATTAGGAGGTTAAAATCAACACAGATCTTCACATTGATATCTTTTTTGTTCAACTTTTTGAAGTTATGAAAGTAAATTTAAAAAATCAGCCTTTCACCTTCCAACAAGACTAAGCACCATCCAATAATTGTTAAAAACTTAAAAATAGTAAAAACGTCATTTTGTATACTTTTAAACAAGGATTTGTGGTCTTTTGCATCGCTTTTTTTTGCTTCTAGTGAATTTTTTATGTGGTGTGTCAAACTCCAAGACATCTTTTGTTGTTCATCTAAACTTTATAAACATCTTTTCTAATATAATGAGTTATTAGATTCTAGAAAACGCTGTAAACTTCAGTGGATAAATTCAGAGAAATAATTATACTTCTAGTCAAAAAGAAGAACACCAAGTTTTTTTTTCACTTTCCTAAGACTTAACTTTTTAATTATCAAAACATATTTGAATTAGTCCTTGAGTTTATGACCCACTTATGACTATTAAGTAAAAATATTTACCACTTGTTTTTTTATAGTTTTACTTGAGCAAATTTCGTTTGTTTATATCAGTTAAAAAGTCTTAGTCAAGTATAAAAATATATACTTAACAGATTACATTGTAAATAATTACGACTAGGTATTAAATGCACAAAATATACAAGTTTTAGTTATTCAATATGGGTAGTTTGATGTTGAAAATAAAATCGTATAATTTTTTTGAAAAAATAAAAGTCAATATCAATAAAAAACAATGACTTACAAACACTAAGCATGGTTTAAATTATTAAACAAAAACCTATTTAAATTATACGACTTAAAAATCTTTAAATAAAACAATATCTGATGTTATATAGAAGGTAATGATTTATAATTACAAAGTTAAAAGTATGAAGTACTTTGAAAAGCTATTTTTGGTACACGAATATTTTTTTAAGGAATTACTTAAATAAAAATAAATTGTTTAGATAAAAAGGAAGTAAAAAACATAATTGAACAAGTTATTGTGTAAGTAAAAACAGTTTTGCTGTTATAGATAAATTAAATAAAGCAATTATTTTTCCTAACATTTATATAAACTTACTTTTGTAAGTTCGGTACGATGAACATTTAGGTTTTTATAATGTTACATAGAATAATATTCAAAGTTTTCTAATATATAACTTTAAGTATTTATATTAAAATTTGAATTTATTTTATTTTGATAATAAAGTTCAAAAAAATTTAAAACATAGTTCACAAATACGACTTTTGACGATGATTATTTTTTACTCACAGTATCAATATTGTGATTTTAAAACTTTATTGCTTTGTTTTATAGATTATGTTGCGTATAAAATTATCTTTTGTTCGTGTAAGTCTTGTATTTAAGCAGCTTTAAAGATAGAAATAATTTTGTTTTAAATGTTTTGTTATATAGTTTTTCTGTAATGTAAACGATGAATAGCTCATAAAAGAGTTTTACACCAATCGACCGGTATTAAATAATTACAAAAATTTATTTAATCTATAATGGTATACAATGATGTAAAAAAGATTTCACACAGTTACAATGAAATTTCTAACAACAACTTTTAAAAACGTCATACGCGGTAAAACAAACAATTTTTAATAAAATCATGATAATTTTCAACTTCGGGAAACTTCGTTTCAGTACTTTTAGATGTATATATTTAAGTTTTTGTTATTCGTGTGAAAAACTTGATTGTTGTTTTTTCTTTTGTTGTTTATACTGTTGATTTAAAAGCTGCTTCTTTCGAAATTTTACTTGAAAAATTTTCTCAAATTTTAAGCAAAATATTTTAAAAACAAAATTAAAGAACACGTACATTCAATTTTTTAACTTTTTTTTTTCTGTAGTGCGTCGATATTTAATAAGTTAAGTTGTTGCATAACTGAATGCACCTTATTTAAAAAAAATAGTTGAAGGTGTTTTTAATTTTTACTTTTTTTTTTAAACTTATTATAAGGACAAATACAAATATTCATTGTTATGCACTATAAACAAATTAAGTTGTTTTAGCAATTTGATCTTAAAGTTATAAAAATTTAACAAAAAAGTATTAAGTTCTACATTGGTAGGTAACTTTGAATAAAAATGATAAATTTACATAAAAATTCACATTACTTTGATATTTAAATGTCATTTACTAAAGTTGTTGAAATATTGTAAAATGTTTTTTACCTTATACAAAACCTCAATATTTCAAAAATGTAAATAATCAAGTGTAAATTTATAAGGATAACTAACTTTTTTGGTTATTGTTTGTAGAAGATTCAAATGTATGTAATTACAATTTGAATGTTTTTAAAATATTTTGTTGCTATGGTTTAATTAATACTCAGTAAAGTGAAAAAAGTTATATTCTATAATTTTTATCTTGATGAACATTTTAGTAGTTAGTAAGTAATTTAATATACTTACAATAGATTTTTAACTAGTGCTGTCTAAACTTTAAACTAATAGTATTGTTTAGTTTTACTTTCTATACTAATTCACTTACTACTAAGTATTAATTAAACCATAGCAAGAAAAAAAATTTCTCACAAACACAATTTTAGTATTCTACGCCTAACAACTGCTTTTAAGCAAAAAGCTGGTAAATTATTTTTTAAATTTTATTATAGCTAGTATTTAGGGGAGCTGGTAAAATATGCACGAAGGGACAATTTTGCAAGAATGGTCATTTTTGCACTACAGTAAAAAAAATTTTACACAAATAAAAAACACTATAAAAAAATTTGCCGACCGAGCGTAAGGGTAAGGGGTAACAATTATAGTAAAAATTATGATAAAAAAATTACAATTTAAAATTATTAATTAAAAAATAAGCAAAAATAGATCATTAAGAAAAAAGAAAAAAAGTTATCGACCTAGGGTAAGGGTTAGGGGTAACAGTGATAGTAAAAATAAATTAAATATTTAAACTAATAGCAAAAAAATAAAAAAATAATAAAATAAGTTGATTGTTTAAATAAATAAAAATAAAAATTCAACCCGTGCAAAAGTGACCCTTCGTGCAAATGTTTCCTTTCGTGCATATTTGATTCCTACCCAGTATTAAAAGATACTTTTAAAAAAATTATACCAAATATTTGTAAAAATAGGTATAAAAATGTATATTGTTTTATACTAGTTAGAATAAAAAAGTATGTTTATAACTGTTTACACTGAAAAAAGTTTGTGTAAATTAGAAGATTTAGACACGTTTAATATCTCGTTTAAAAACCAAAAAGAGTAAAAATTTTAAAGCTTAAAATGTAATAACTTAGATATTTATACTGATCTACTTAGAACAAAGTACCAAAACATCAGTAAAATAAAATGAAATTAAGTATAATAGTAGTTTAAAATAGTTTAGATAAGTCGTAGATGGTTTATGCAAATCAATGACGTCATAATTGAAGTCTTAAAGAATCCAAACTATTTCTCAGCTGTTGTTTAGCAGGCAGGTGAAATTTCTTTCATGCAAGCATATTGTCTCATAACTCTTTAAGCAACGGTAATTTTACAAATTTTAAATTAACACGACGGCTGAAATATAAATTGAGTTAAAACTTTAAAATTTCAGTATGTACTTGCGTAAATGAAATAATCAATAAACAATTTTTTTTTGACTAAAAAGTATTAAAGCTAATTATTTGTTTCAAATAAAGTACTTTTTTTAAACTTTAGATAAAACTCATACTTATTAAATTTATTTATTTAAACTATTTTATTAAAGCTTCGTTTTAATAAAATTACTTTTAAGTCTATATGTAAAGTAATTTTGTGCTACCTTTATGTAAGTTAGTGTTCCTAAATTTATAATTTAAATTTATTTTTTACTTTAAGTTTGTCTTAACATGGTGTAACTATCAAAAGCATTTATAAACTTACAAAACGCAAAAAATAGCGTCGATCTTTTATAACAAGATTTCGTATTCACTTAGTGCAAGTTTAAACAAAATCACAACAAATATTTAGTTGTGGCTTGAACTGATTTAGGAAGGTTAAACCAAGTTTATCTTAATTTATTAGTTTTAAATATTATGATTGCAAGTTTTTATTTTGCTGCATATTTTTTATTCATATATTTTCACCACTTATAGTTAACACTAAGGCTCACAATTTTTTTATTAGTTATTGCTATTATTTTAACAGGTATTCTACTTTAAGTTTGTGTTATAAAATGGTAAAATTAAACTAAACCAAGTTGAAAGCTATAAATCGTAAAGTACACTTAAAAAAATAGTTAAATTTGTTTAACATGGGAAATATAATAGTTAAAATACCAGATATACAATAATTTTAAACGTATTTTCAAGATTCATTTAACTAAATGAAAATAATTAGTAATAAAGCTAAAGAGTTGAAATATCAAGTGTGTTTACCTAGTACCACTAAAATGAAGCTTAAATACTATAGTAAATAGTTTTTAATACACTTAGAATATTTTTTTCTTGATCTAAATATGACACTCATTGTGCAGTAAAATAAGTTGTTTTAAAACTTTTTACAAAATATAGATACTTTATAAATATTCTAAATACATATTTATAGTGCATTTTATTATCAATCTTTATCAGTTTTTTTAACTTTTATATTTTTTTTTACAAATTTCAATAAAGTCTTAATATCTATAAGAAAGTTTAATTATATATTCATTAATTTTTTTTTAAGTTTTTAAAGTTTTAGTCAAGTAGATTTTAACTAGTGGATAATTATAAACTAGCAATACATTATTTTCAAAACCGTTGAAACAACAAAACAACCCTTTCATTCACTGTAGATGTAAAGTTGAAGAACTTTCGTGAAAAAAAAAAACAAAAAGCTTATATTATTTTTATTACAAAAAGTTTTAAAAATATAGTTTTATCAACTTTAGCAAAACATTTAAAAAACTATTCAGCTTAATGTTATTTAATTAATTCCCTGGTAATAAAAAGTTAAAAATTCTTTTTGATTATGAATAGCTTATTAAAAATAAGCAAGCATTGAATAGTATATTAAACCTTTTTTTTGTTTACATGCTTAAAGTAGTACTGCCTCCAATATTAGATATTTAAAAAAAAAAGTATATGTCATATTTTTTATGATTAGCTTCTAAAAATTTTAAAGTTTTATATTATCTATCAAATAAAATTTTAAATGATAATTATATATAAATACTAACTGGTTCAACTATATTTAAACAAACTTAGTGCGTTATTAGTTTTATAATCACAACAATTTATCAAAAATAATTTAAAATACTATGTTTGTTTATCACTTAAGTACCGCTTAGGCTTGTCTGCACATAAGATGGTGTTTTCTAGACTGTTCAACTTAGTA
This sequence comes from Thalia democratica, assembly GCF_965202585.1. Lineage (NCBI taxonomy): Eukaryota > Metazoa > Chordata > Thaliacea > Salpida > Salpidae > Thalia > Thalia democratica. Next base: position 50,132,722 of record NC_139169.1, on the reverse strand, counting down.
ATAAATTTTATATTAAAAAAATTATTAAATTTGCTTTACTAAAAAGTAAATCAAACAAAATTTTGACTTAGATCTTGAACTTCTTTTGTGTCGTCATTACAAAAACTAAGTAGAAGGATGTTGTGATTAGCGTATATTCATCAATCAGTTTTTTTTTCAATTTTCAGGGTTTATACAAAGCGAGATGGATGTCAACACATGTTGTTTTGTCACAATGCTACGGTGATACGCAATAATAACGATGAATACAGGCGGATAACTTTTACTGTCATTTTTTGTCGCGTTTTGTTTGTACAACAGTTGCACTTTTTTCTTTGAAAGTTTTTTTTTCTATTGTGCCAATGAATTGACTACAAAAATATTTATAACAACACTTTTTTTATACGTTTTTGTTTATAAAACTTCGCTTCGTGACAAACTGTAAAGTTTTACTGATTATTCGTAGTTTAAGGATACTTGGTTTTCTAAACTTTTAACTATATAAAAATATTATTTTCTGGCAATTTAGTTTCAAACAACTTTATGACATATGATAAAAATTGATTAACAAATTGACAAAAAAAAGAAGTAAAGTTTTTAGTATTTAAAAGTCTTATTTATACTTCGTTCTAAATTGAACAAGTTTAGCTTTCAATTTTAACAATAACAACCAAAAAAAATTGAAAGTTTTATAAGGTTTTATTCTAAGACATAGTAGAAGGGCTTCCCAGTAATGATTTAAGTATAAGTATAAAAAACGGAAGATTACAAAAAGTAAAAATAAAATAAATTATAAATCTATGATTCAATGCAGTAAAATTGACCGAAATAAAAATTGACTAAGCAAGCTTGCGTTTAATATTCAAATTTTTTAAACTAAAAGAATAGCAGTATAAAGTTGACAAATAGCAGAAAAATAAACTTTGACTCTACAAAAACTAAAAAAATGAAATAACAACAAAAAAATATAATTTTAAACTTTGGCTTAAAAGCTTTAGTCAACTATTAACATTATAGTTGTTCAAAATATTGAAAAAAACTTGTAAAAATAATAAAAGAAACCGCGGATTAGTATAAAGTAAAAGAGTGATTATCAATCATGAACTTCAATCAAACCTAACTAACAAATCTAAACTAACCTCTCAAAATATATATATGACTACATATTTTCTTTTCGAATCAAATTGAGTCTAATCTAAACGGTGGTACTTATAGCATTTTTATATTAAATAGTATTCTAACACTAAAATGTAAAGATTTTACTCAAACATTAAGTATAGTTAATTAGTAAGTTATCTTAACGTCAAACACGGTAGTAAAATTGTTAAACACTTCACTCATTTATATTATTTTCATTAATAAACAAGAAAACTTGATTTCTAACATAGCAGTTTATTGAAATAAGATAGATTGTTGAAATATAACTAAACACTACCATTTTTTTACTATTGCTCAGTTTTACCGTTACAAATAAACTAAAGTTTGCAAACATAATTAAATTAATTTGTTGTCTGTTACTGTGAGCATTTTTATTGTTAATTTATATAAGTAATAAGATATTTTAGCGTTAAACTCTCAAGGGTGGAAGATAATATTACAAAATTATTTAATCAGGTTCAAATGACTCATTATAACACTATAATAATTTAGTTAACAAAATGCTACACTGTATATTATACTTATTTTAAAAGTTTAAAACTAGTAATTTTAAAAAGTTTTAATTAGAAAAAAACATAAACTACTTTTTTACATTTTTTAAATATTAATTTTCGACTAAAGTAAATCTATAATATAATTTTAAATAAGCTCGACAATAATAGGAAACATTATTTGGCTGTTCAATAAAATAATTATTATGACAAAAAACTAAAAATTGTTAAGTTACATGTTGTAAAAACTTTTAGCTATTGAAAGAATATATTACAACATTTTGCAGAGTACGCAATTTATTAAAAATTAACGTCGTTTTTCTATTTTAAACTACTAAAACAGTTTTACAGCGTTGAAAAAAAAAGTACTTCAAAGAATAAGGGATAAAAAGTAAAATGTTCATACATTAAAATAAGTAAATTGCTGATAATATTTTTAAATAATAAAAACTACAATATTTAAAAGACTTAAATTAGTAATAATCCTAGAAAAATTAAATGAAAAAAAGATCTGTATAAACTAGCTTAATGTTGTAGATGTAATACTAATTCAAGACTTAAAATGTAACATGATAATGCTTTTCAAAACAATAAATACAACCAATACACTGACTATTTATCATAAATAAGTTTCTGTTTAGTTGTAAACTATTATTTGACTTCAGTAAGATATTATAATAGCTTGAAATAACTTAAATGTTATAAGTGATATTTTAAATTTGAATTTACATTACTATGCAATATTTTATAATACTACAGTTGAATCTTATTAGTTAATTTTTGTAAATTAACACTGTATATGACTAATGCACTTAATATTTTATTTTACATATTAGTTTGTTTGCCCTTACTTATAGATTATATACTTTTGTTTTTCTAAACAAATACAGATTTATAAACAACTCATTATATTCTATCATTGAAATGATTATTTTTTGGTGCTCTTTGAAACAAGTTTAACATAGGGGAACGACGTTAGATTCTAAAAACTTTGCAAATTTTTGATATATAAATATTCCAACAAACTTGTTTTGTTCGGATTTTTCTTAACAAACATTTTAAGTTATTTAAAGTTTTTACACAGTTATAAAAAACATTCTCATATATAATTAAAAGGTAATTTTCCTTTGTAAGTTGTAACTTTAGCAAACATTATTACATTTTAGGAGAAAATCATTTATGCGACAAAAAACTTAATTCTTATTGTTTTAGTTTACGATTTTTAAGTATTAAAATCTTAGGAGTTAAGTACTATTGTTTAAATTTCAACATGCTAAAGCGCAAGGACAACTTAGTATAGCAACAAGTTCCGTTTTTTATTTTTATTAAAATTTTATTTAACTTTCTACATAGTTTATACCTTAATTAAGAGAAAGAAAAAAAAAGACTTAAAAGATAAAGTGTGGTAAAAAACTATTATAAACTCGCAATATTTCGTAGCATTAAGCTGTAAATTAACTATTAAGAAGGGTCAATACTAAAACATAACTAACTATGATTGAATATACTATAAAATTATTTTAAATTTTACTTTTTTTTTACTAAGTTTAGTTGCTAAGTAGAATGTATGAAACAGTATGACTATATGTAAATATATTAAAACTTTTTTTATTTACAGTGTGAAGTTCTATAAAATAAAAGACATCAGCATTTAAAAAGGATAAAAACAGTATCAATTAGAAAGTTCTGTAATCTCATTAGCTTCAAAAATTCAACAGGTTGTAAATGTAGAATATACTCGTAAAAGATATTTTTGAAACTACTAATACATATGTAAAAGTTAGGTGTTTTTTTTACAAAATTACTACTATCATCAAGTAATATAAGCAGCGGAATTAAAGCAGATACGTACAAAATTTGGTAGCAAAGTTTAAGAAGCAGAAAAAGTTTAGTTAAAAGCAGTAAAAAAATAGCTCGCTCTTAAAAAAGGATTTTAAAATTATGTGAAAATATTTATTAGCAGTTATACGTGAATCTCAAAAAAAATCTAAGAGCTTTTTACATTAAGGCAAGCGGGTCTTAAGTAAAAAGCAGTTTAAGTATTATAGTTAATTAAACCGTGAGGGATATGGTTAAAGTACAATATTAAAAAAATAGTTAGATCAAAATTCTAGCGCATATGTTTAAAAAATGAGGTGAAACTAAATTACAAATAATTACTACTCTAATATAAACTAACAAAACTTTATATATACAAATTATTATACTTTTTCATCTGTATAAAGCTTCTTACTCACAGTACTCATAAATTATATAAGAAACAGCAATAAAACATAATAAATAAAAATTAACTATTCTTAACTTTAAAACTTATACACCAAAAATATACAATTTGTGCTAAATAGTATCACAGTACAAACTAAGTGATTACTCAACAGGTGTAGCAGACAAAAATATTTACACTATGTAATTGTTTTGATCACAGCAGCAAAAGCTTACATAAAAGCTTACTTATATAGTTTAAAAATTTCAAGTTTAAAAAAAGCTATTCTTAAATAAATAAATCATCATATATAAATAGAACAAAAAAAGCAACCTGCAAGTAAGCAGCTCGTAAGAAGCAGAGTTAAAAACGTTTGTAAAGACTAATAAATATATAACAAATATTTTAACTTATTTAAATCGTATTTTCTCCCACTTTAAGAATAAAAAATACAATCAAAAAGTTTAGCAGAACAAAGGTATTGGTGCGAAAAAGTTTTGATAGCAAGGCTTAGGTGTTTCTCTGAGGTAATTTTCAGCAGCATCCGTCATACTTTGTTGGTCGTTTGTTTTACCACATGCAATGCTTTCCCAATTAGAGTCAAGCTGTAAAAAAATCTAGTTCTCATATACTATTTGCAACTTCTTTATAAATAATCAACTTATTAAAGAACTGTTCAAAAATATAATTTTAAGTGTTTGCTAACAAAGGTCCGAGCGAAACAAATTCACTGGAATACATAATAGTAACAAATGAAACCGTATTATTTATCTTTTACACGAACACATGTTCTTGTATGTTAACGTGAAAGAATAAAAGCTAAATTTGGTACATATATATAAATAAATTTGTTACAAGATGCAAAAACTTGAGTTCTCGTGCCTTACTACTTTTTTTTTTTAAATAAAGAATAAATCATCTAGATTGTAGTGTAAATTAGCTGACTTGTTTAAAAATTAGTATATAAAAGCGTAATATTGTTATGTTATTGTTGTATGTTTTTTCGAATGATTAGTAACGATCAAATATTTTGAATCAGTATTTCTTAATTTTCATGTTAGTGGCTTTATATAATGATTTGTTATTTTATCTGTATTTTCACTTTCTTTTATCTAGTTCAGACTCAATATTTACAAATATTATATAGTTTTATTCCATAATAATCTATACTATTTGTTTTTATTTTTATAAACAAGTATATATACCTATTTTAAGTTCTATTCTTTCCTTATAATATTTATTTTTTACAGAGCTCCGTTAAAGTGTGTTAACCCATTAACACACAGAAAAATTTGTTAGTGTAATAAAGAAAGAGTACTGTTAAATTTGTTGTTATTATATTAAGAGCTCAATACTTTGTTTCTAAAGAAGTTGTAATCTAAAAATATGCTAAATTTGTTAAAAAAATTACTTAAAATTAAGGTTTTATAACTTACTTTTAAACAGCTTTCGTTTTTCAACTCGTTTTCAAGCAATGAATTTTCAAAAAAATCATTTTTGTTGTCATTGTTATCGTTGTTAAAGTATCTTGTTAAATCACTTGATGGGGACAAACTTAATTTCACTTCACTTACTGGGGAAAAACATTCAACGTTACAAGGTGAAGGTTCAGGTGTAGGAAATATTTCTCCAAAGACGTCATTTCCTATATCAGGAAATTGAGATTGAAAGTCAGGAAAAAGTTCTGACAGAAATGGTTCAGGAATACATTCATCACTAGAAATCTGGCAAATTTATTTAACTCATGATATAACCGTAAAACTACTTTTAGATGTTAAGTAATAAGTAAAAGTTTATAAAACAGAAACATTTTGTATGTTTTTATATTATACTTAAGAAAATAATTTTGTTGCTTATTAAGTTCAACTAGACTACCTTTTCAGAAATTACAGGAGTTATGCAATCTCTAAAAACACTGTTCGGTTGGTTAGAGTCCAGCCAATTACACTCATCTAAAAAATCTATTGACCTCTTTGGAGATTTTAAACCTTTTATTTCTTTATGATCTTTAATCATGTCAAACAAATCATTCAAAGAATCTGGCATTAGATACTGTTGCAAAAATGCGTAAATATTAATAGTTAGATAGTAGTATTTATCTATCAAAATATTAATTTGTATAAATTGTGGTTTAACAATGTACAAAAATAAAAAAACAAAATTTTTTTGACCTTATATAGTTATTTATTTCAAGAAAATAAAGGCAGGACTCGATTGTGAAAATATTTTTTTAAAGACAAGGTTAAAACAAAAATTAAAAGCAAGAAAAAATATTTTACCTGTGATGGCAAAGGTCCGTGCTTTTCAATCTGGTTTTTCATCGCTTCTTTAAAAGGCGAGGGTGTTTTAGGGTCTGATATCTTTGAATTTCTATGTATTTGTATATTTTGTTAGTTTTTAAGAAATTTACATTGTTGTTGAAAGCAGTTTAATTGTAAATATATAGTTTTACTTACATTTGATTTAGCATTGGGTCTTTTTTTTCGTAAGCGTCATATTCATTCGAAGGTGATTTCATTGGAGTCGACATAAAAGAAGGTTGTTCTAAGTCTGCTATGAACTGTAAATTATTTAGTTAAGCTATGACTTTAAGAACTATTAGATTTCTAAACATACCCTGGATGGTGAAAACTGCAATGACCTTAATGGATTTGGAGAGCTTTTTCCGTTTGTGAAAGCTTTTACATCATCATCTAGCTGGTTTGCGACTGCTTGAATCTATAAACGTTAAATTCGAAATAATGTTTATTAATACAAAAAAAACTTTCTTCTAACGTACTAACTTTTTTTCATATTTTTATTAGTATACTTTTGAATTATTTATAATAATTTTATAATAAGATTACTCTTACACGAGCATTATTTTTCTCAGATATCGTATCTTCGTCTTTACTTCCTAGCCTTGAAAATAATTGACCCTCCTCGTTTTGATTTGACTTTATTAAGTCATCTGAGTATAAAATTAATTTTAAAAAATCAAAATGATACTAATGTTTTTTTATCATATATTATTTTAATTACACAACAAAAAATTTTCATGTATTCAGTGTGTTCAAAAAGTCAATAAAAGTGTATATTATGTGTTTAATAACCAATCATTGCGTCTGTTATTTGCTCATTTTTCTCAATTTTAACTTCACACAAGTCTATAATGTCGTCTCTTAACTTTAATTTTCGAACACAGTTTTGTTTTTGATTAATTTGGTTTGACGTGATAAGTTTAGACGATGCTGCAGGTTGGTTAGCTGGAGACTTAGTTTTATTGTCTTCATTGTCGTCGTCATCTGGAGTTTTCATTTCGACATGCCGAATAGGATGAATTGCTTTTCTTCTATTTCTTAAAAATAATGTTTGTGTACTTTAGCAACTAGTAATAAAATTATTTAAAATACAGTTGTATTTAGATAAAAAAAGCTTAAAGAAGTGTGAAACACTTTATGTTATGTATTCAAAGTGTAAAATTAAATTTTTTTTTGAACTTATACTATAGTTGTAAAGTCGCTTAAAGAATTAAGAATTAGAATTTATAGTATAATAAAATCTCAAAAACCATTATAGAGTTTTATAATATTTTTTAATTAAGCAAGTTTTAATAAATTAACTTTTTTTCACCTTTTTAATATATTTGGCTGCAGTGGAGATAGAAATTTTTTTGCCTCAGGAGACGTGATTGGAACAAGACGATTTGATTGAACAGATTTTGAAAGTGCAGCAATATTAGTACCCGTCAACTGTACATCTGTCCTTTGTCCTTTGTTCATCTGGGTAAACCTTATTGGAGTGTTTTGACCTTCAAGGTTAGGTTCTACGCTAGTTTGGTGTAGTGGAATACCGATTATGTTACTCCACCCTCCGTTGTTTGACTACAATTGTTTCATAATTATTTAAATAAATGTTTTAACTATTTTAAGCTACTTTATATTGTTCAAATATATTTTTTTAATCTATAATGTGTCACAACTAGAAATTAACAAATCTATACCGCTAATAGAAACACTATTATTCTAACCTTATTTAAATCTGCAATCCTAATAACATTCACACCTCTTAATGGAGTTGCAATTTTTGGGAGTGTTTTTACATTCGTACTTCCTATGACATGAAAGCCGCTTCTTTCATCATTTTTAATGTTATCGTTACGAAATATTCGAAAAGTGTTTTGTTGAAACCGATTGTTAGGCCTATTTTAATAGTTGTTTGTTGAAACAAAGTTATTTCATAATGAAACTTATACTTCACAAATGAGCTTTACTTTCTACTAGTATACTTAATGAGATAGTAAGTAATGAATAAAAATTTTTTAAATAATTAAGTTCTTACTTCCAATGTAAAGTACAAACTATGCTTTAATCATAGTTTATTTAAACTATGAAAACCTGACAGGTTGCGAAGAGTTCCATGAGGGAAGAACTGGATGTCCAGCTAAAGGTCCTAGTCTGTCTAAAATTTTTTGAGTAGGTTGACCCGACAAGTAACCTTCGTTCTCAACCTTGCGCTTCATAGTCGAATTCCAGTGATTCTTTATTGCATTGTCTGTTCTAAATATTTTTGAAAAAATAGTTTTAGTTTTCCAATTTCAAAATCAATAATATGTTACTGATATTTAATTCTTTGTTTATAATCAACACGTTAAAACTTAAGTTGAAAAACTAGTGCAATATTTAAACCTTCCTGGTAGAAGCTTGGCAATTTCTGCCCAACGATTTCCAAGCCTTTTGTGTGCTTCAAATATAATTCGATCTTCTTCTTCAGTCCACGCACATTTTTTTATTTCAGGATTCAAGTGGTTGTGCCATCTGTAAAATTAATATAACTTCATAAGTACTGTTTAGTATTTTTAAAGTCAGTTTATAACATAAAACGCTTTGTTGATTGTAGTAATAAAAAGTATTATCAAATATAAACTTGTTTTTTGTCTAAAAATTTATACATATATACTTATGAAAAAGATTTGTTAAGCAAACTGAAAGCAAATCCAGGCTTTATTTGAAGGCTAGTAAAACAATTTCTTAAATAAAAATCGATATTTTTTTATGTATATTAATAAAGATTATCTTACAAGTTTTAGTCAATTCTAATTTATATTCTGTTGCCAACATTTAACAAAAAAAATCGAAACCTTTCTCTGCACTGTTTACCAATTCTTCCTTTAAGCTTTTGTGATATGATCGACCATTTCTTAGGTCCATATAGCTTGACCAATTCTACAACTTTTTGGTCCTCCTCTTTAGTCCATGGCCCTTTGATTAGTTCTGGACTAAGAACTTTTTGCCACCTTTGTGAACACTGTACATCAGAACGGTCCTTAAGAAGTTAATACGTATAAGTTCGTTGATTTTACATATGACTATTTTCAAGTCAAAAAAATTTGAGTTCTACAAAAAACACACTGGAATATACCTTTTACCTTAAGATAAGTTGTAAAGTTAATTTAAAATTTAATACACATAACTAGATTTTGAAAAATTTACAAAAGTCCAGTAAACCGTGAAAAATGTTGATATTTTTTGAAACTGTTCAGTTCCATACTGATCAACTAGACTTCTTAGTTTATTGTCTTCTTCATTCGACCAACGTGTTTTTGTAATGCGTTTACAGCCTATTAAACCAGTGTTAAAATAAATTTTTGTTTGAAAACTGAAAATCTCAGTTTTATAACTTAAGTAATATATATTAATAAGTTCACTAAAACATTTTTACTTTATAGCTATTAGAAATATGTTACTTCATAAATTACAAAACTTAGTTTTGACAATTTTTAAATTTATTTTACATACTTTAGATCAACAAAGATTTGTATTTTGTTTACAGAAATACTTACCATTGTTATTGTTTGTTCTTATTGTTGGAAAAAATTTTTTTGTGTTTAGATTAGAAGCTTGAACTATCATGTCACTACGAAAGTTTACGATTGCATCATTTCCGTTATTGAGGCGTTGCCTCTTGATTTTTTCATAAAGATTTGAATCATGATGTATATGACTATTTCGACGCAGAGTGTTTATTGGAAGCATTTGAGTTATAACTTTTTATTAGTCAGCTTAATTAAACCTAAATAAAAGCAGTTAAACATAAATTTATATAAAGTGTTTAAATACTGAAAATAAAAACGAAAAAAGAATGAAAGCATTTAAGTATTTAGATGTTAATCCTACAATTGTTATTTCAACTTAACTGAAAAAAATGAATTGAAATAAAATTGAGGTTAAACAAGAGAAAAGTAAAATTAATCATGATTACTTTTATTGTGACGTCTTAAACTTATTAATGTTACAAAAACTTTTTTACAAAATCGAAACCAATCCTTACGCAAATATTTACCATTAAACACAAACAACTTTTAATCTTTTACAGTTTCTTTATAAAAAGGTCAAAGTTGGTAAAGCAAATTTTTCTTGCTACAATTTTTGTTGACATATGACAAACCTATTTATTGTTTGCTTCTTTCAATATGTGTTTGTTTTCTTTTGTTTCTCGGACATCGTGTCTTTAAAAACCTCACTTTTCGAATCGCGTTAAATAAAAGTATTTACCAAACTCATCATTAGTTAGATTTTGATATTAAAACAGTTATTTTTTTAATACTAGCTAAAACAGCAATACTAAAAAAAATAAACTGAAGAAAAAACTATTCTAAACTCTCTTTATTTTATAGGTCTAAAAACTAACCATTTTTTATTTAATCAAAGCAGATTAATTTACGATCGTTTCAATCAAACACACGTGCCTTAAAATAAAGTTGCGAGGTTTTTGCAACTACACTTTAAATTACAAGTAAAATACGTGATTAATCGGAGTTTTTTTGATAATAAAAGTCAAAAGTAAACATTATTGTTGGTAACGCCTACTAAACACACTTTTAAAATATTTGCCAACATGAAACAAAATCAACGAATTGAATTAATGCTGAGTTTATAACAAACTATTTTCAAATATTGTTTTATAGAAAATATCTACTTGAAAAAAATTATTTAATTTTATGCAAAATTGAATAAGAGCAAGTTCTCATTACTTTTTATTAGTACTTAATTTGTTTAGTTATTAATCATAAATCAAGTTTCGGAAGACGTTATTAAAAACTGTTTATAATATTGTTATATTTTTTACTTAAAGCATAAATAAAATAGATATAAAACCAATTGCTCAAAAAAATTAAAGCATGTTTATAAAACTAAATACACAAATTTTAATTTTTTTTAATATCCTTAACAACAAGTAACTAGTGGCAACTAATGACCAAGATTTCAAGCTACATGTCCTGACACACAAATGTCCTCCAGTCTTGACTTGCCTTGATACATGTACCTTATTTCGTCTTTTTTTTTCACGTCTCTCTTTTTTTTTGGTGACGTCAGAGTGCCGTTGAGCATGCTGAAACTTGTCGTCACTGCTGCGTCACCCATTTTAGATTTTTCTCGCAAATTTTTAACTTTTTGATAATAAATAAATGGAATCAACTGTCGAGGTAACTTTGAACCTTTTTTAGTAGTTTTTTAATTTGAATAAACCTTATCTAAAGCTTTTTTTTTCTATAGTATATTAATTCAGAATTTTAAAACGCATGGTTTGTGATTACTTTCTTTATAGCTTACTTAGTTTGTTTAATTCGGCCACCAATTTGTCTTTTTTGTCATCATCAACTTAATTACATTGACATATTTATATCTTATTCATTTATATTTTAAACATTTTTGTTTGATTAATACTACTAAATAAGTTGAAATTTGATCATAAGGTATTTTTTTTTAATCAAATGTTTTTAAAAGCGTTAGTATTAGTTTACGTTAATATGTGTTTCTTTTAAGTGACAAAATTAACGTTTTCTTATTTTTAAATAATATTTTTAATAGCTCATAACATGTATGTATAAAAATTTTAGCAAAATGACAGTTGAGCTAGATTAAAAGATCTTTTAGTCTTAATTAGCCTAATAGTCAGATGCGCTTAACAACTATTCCTTTAATGTTTAACAGAGTAGAATTTTTTGGGAATTACTGATTGATATAGTCGAAAAGATAAAATTGTATTAATACTATACCTGCAATGTTAAATAAACTGTGTTTTTTAATAGACAACCTAAAAAAGTCTATACTTTAAGTAATATACATACATAGTTTAACTTTTTTGATACAAATTATTTAGTTTTTTTTTAATTTAATAAAAAAAAACCGATGATATTTTTTTTTATATGAATAGGGAAATGTTTATTGTTTACAGAAAACAAAAAATTGAACTAAGATATATATTTTTTTAAACTGTTTTCAACTTCATTTTAGATCCGACAACTTTTGTATTAATCTTTTTGAGTATAGTTTACTTAAAGTTAATTATTAGTTTTCGTTTTTAAACTTATAGTTAACCCAACTTTTAACTGTGACATTTTTTAACATAAAATAAAAAGTAGGTACTAAAATGTTTAGTAACACAAGCTTTAGATAAATTAAAAACAGTTTTTCAAATACTATTTTTTGTTACATTAGAACCAGTTATAAAAAAAGTACGAACTTATTAAGTAGATGCATTATTTTTCTTTTTAACACAAAAAAAAGAGTTTTTACATGAGTTTAACAAAAAGTCTTTTTTCAATAAACTTATACCTACATAAACTTTTTTAAATACCTATTAAAGTGAGAGTAAATTTGTTTCTAAAATGTTTTTGATATTTTGATGTCGTAAACTAAAATACAAAGATAGTTACTAAATTATCTTATATTAGCATGTTTAAAATATGCTCAAGTTTACGATTGCAGCTTAATTTATTAGTTTTTTTCTAAGCTTTTAGTTTAAACAAACTTAATTTTTTTTCAATTTAAGTTGTTATCTAAATTGAGTTACCTTACACATAAAAATATTTTCTAAATAAATTACTTAATTAATCTTTGTTATATTGTTATCATTATATTGTGTATTGTGCAACTTTGGACTCAGGCATTAAAACTTGAGCCACTTAAACAGGACACACAAAAACAAAAATGAAATGAATGCATTTCCAAAAAAGAAACATAAACAAAAAATAAATAAAATTAAAATTGTATAGAATTCATTAATAAGTTTAAACTTGTTTGCTAAATATAAAAGGCGATAACTTAGTACATACACACAATAAGTAATAAATGCACATACATAAGAAGGTATAACTAAATAATAAAATGATATTAAAAAATTGATAATTAATAGTCTGTTAGGGAGAAGACGTAGGGAAATAAAAATAACTAATATTACAAATAGAAAAGTTAATAAATCAGTACTTAATTTAGATGAGATAAGTTATTATATAAAATAAAATAAATTATTGTTTTTATTGGAAATTTATTTGATTAGTTATAGTTTACTATTTGGTATAACTATAAAAGTTATTAAATATACTAGAAATTAATCGGTTTAATCTAAAAACATTTAATTGTTTATTTAGTGTAACAGATATTCAAAGTGTAAACAAAGAGCTTAGGGCGTATTTTTACAAAGAAAACTTAATAGTAGCAGATTTAAAGTGGAAAAGTTGATAAACTTAAGTGGTAGGCAGCTATTCAAATATATAAGAAAAAAATGCTGTTATTGTGTTTCATAAGTGTTATGATAATTTCTGCTTGTCTAAAATCATTCAATTAAGACTTTTCAATTTCAAACTTAATTTTTATGATTAAATGATTTATAACAACTAATTAATATAAACTAACCAAATGCATTATTATAACTTAATGCTTAGTTTGATTTAAAATTTAGTAAAAAAGCTCAGGATCGGCAAACTGCAGCTCGCGAACTTGTAAACTTTTAAAACTTACATAAGATATTCTGGTATGGGAAATAAAGAGAAAAAAAAATCTCAGGTAGATTTACGGCAATTTAAAACTTACACTGGGTTTCTGGGATTGTGGATTTTTCGAAACTTACATTAGATACTGTGGGTTTGAATTAAGGAAAAAATAAATTAAAAGGTCATTGGTGTAATTGATAGCAGATTTAGAAAAAAACGTGTCGATGTAACTAAAACTACGACTACTTTCTTTAACTTTCATAACTTGTAAATGCTATTCTTAAATATAATTATTTTCTTATTTTTACACTTGTGTTTAATATTTACTTTGAATTCAAATAAAGATATTTTTTGTTTGCGTTTAAGCTCTACGTTTACAATAGAACTTTAGAAGTTTATTAGTAATAAAAGTTGATTTTCATCAGCAGAATTCCACTCAAACTTTTAAATCTTTAGTTTACGATAGGCTCGTGCTTTTCTCGCGTGGATAAAAACAAATATTTGTTGGGTCAATTTTAAATTCGCTTCATACTTTTATCTTTATCAAGAGGCTAAAAGATAAGAAAGTAAAGTAAAAAAAAACTTTTATTTACTGCCAGAATATAAGCAAACAACTATCTTACATAAAATTTTGATACGAATTAAATAAAACTTCTTTTTTTTTAACTTTTTTTAATTGCAGGTTAGTAATATTACGATACCTTCAAGTACAATTTTTTTAAATACTTAAAAAACTCAAAGCTTTCCTAATAAATTACTAAAATAAAAAGTGTTTTTTATTTTTAATTCTTAGTTATACTATTTTTCCTTAAATAACGGCAATATGGTTATTAAATATGCCTCGTATAAAAATGTAACGATACTTAAATGATATCTAGTCAATTCAAAATATTATCATAAACATACAGTCAAGCTATAGTATTTTAAAAACTATATAATTTCTTAAAACAGTTATGAAAAATTTATATAAATATTTTACACATAGCTTTAAAAATATATTTTTGAAAATTATTAAGACATTTCTTTATGTTTCTAAGTAGCTAGCATATAGTTAGTTTTTAAATTAAGGAAGCTTTTACTGTAAGAACTTATCTCTTTAAACCATTTGACTTTTTTTTTTTTTTTTTATTTAAAGTTTTTGTGTTTAAATCATAAACTGATATAATTCGTTGTAGTTAGTAGACTAAATTTCTTTATAGTCTAAATTTGTTAAACAAAAAAGTTTTCTAAATATTTTTTTAAGAATTCTTGTGCATAGTTGTTTTCAAAGGATCTAGTAAAAACTACACACCTAAAAAAATTTTTCAGTTGTTTAACTAACTTTTTACTAGTTTAATCTACTTTGTAAATACTATCTTTGCTAATATATCAGTCAAATTTTAATAACCTTGATATTTGTTCACTCATTTTTTTAATTATATTATAATTAAAAAGTTGACATAAAAAACTAAAGTACTAAGAAAATACTTTATATATATGGAAAAGTTTTGAAATTTTCTACATAATTCAAACTTTAAGTATGTACTTTTGTAAGAATGTGTTTGTTTATTTACAAAAATTGCATGCTCTAAACTTTTGATCCTTTTGTAAAATAGACTTTTGCTATATTTTAAATATTTTTTATTAAAAACAGTAAAACGGAAGTAACAAAAAGTAAAGATCATTATATAATTTCAATTTTAATAATGACAAATTTAGAAAAAGTTTTTCTTATATAGTATGGCTTTACAATATAGACTTTTGTAAAAAAACTATTTAAATAAATCGCGTATTTTTCAGAAGTGTTCATAATTATAAACAGAAAAAAAAATTAATAATTTGTTTGTACTTTAACAAGTTCAACAACTAAGTGTATATTATGTTTTAAATTGAGAAAACGTTATTACAATGTAGTTTAAACAAATATATAAAGACGATGGTCTTCTAATGTAAGTTACATAAACTTTAAACGAAATTATTGTTGAAAAATAAGTTTTAAGAAAACGCTAAAAAACTAACGAATATATACAATATATTTTTTAAATATTTAGTTTTTTATACTTTTTTCTTACATTGTAAACTTTAAAACAAAAGCTAAGATTTTTACTTAAAGTATAAGCTAGTATTTGATAAAAAGCTCAGAGTTTAAAAAAAAAGGTATTTAGTTAAAAAATGTAAGTCTTAGAATAGTAATACTATTTATTGATTATACTTTAAAACTGTTTTTTTCTTTGAGGCTTTTTTTGTTGCATGTTTTAAAATATTCTATTTTTATTCAAAAAAAGGTATGGAGTTTCACTTTTTCTACTTTACTGTTAATTTTTAAAGTGCTTAGCTTTAACTAGATATAATACTAAGTACATATGTGGTAAAAAATATTCGAAACTTTTTTATTTTTGTATAAAAGATGCTTATTGTCAGATTACTCTATAAAGGACTGTATATTTTATTTTCTACATTACTTATTTTACATATTTTTTATATGTACATATTTGTACAATATAGCTAAACCAATGGAAAAACACCGACAGCGCTATAAACTGGTTCAATAAGCTATAACCCAATTCATAAAATTCGATATTATAAAATTTACCTATCTATAACAAAAACTACCTTAATTAACTCATTAAAATTTGCTTAAAAATTCACATCAAACACAGACAACGACCAAAAACTAATATTACAATCCTGCAAGTCTACAACATTTTACGAAAATAAAACATATGAAAAAATAAACACCTCTGAACTTTTTAAAGTTAGCATTGGATTCTACAATGGAGCCGTAGTGTGCGATATAGTAGGACTCTTTATGCTAAGTAGAATTTTAAAAAACTATATATTTAACAACGAAAAATTTGGAATTTATAGAGACGATGGCCTCGCGGTCATACACTCTAAATCGCTGAGAACCGCAGAAAATACAGCAAAAGCGCTACATAAGATTTTTAATAAATAGGGTTTCAAAATTACAATAGACGCAAGCCTAATTCGAACCAACTTTCTAGACATAGAGTTAAACTTATCTAACAGAAAATACATCCCATCAAGTAACCAAGATTCATTTAACCAAATAAAATATAATTACCAATCAGCTCTCAAATCCGCCAACCACAAGTTCTATCTAACATAACAAAAAGTAAATAAAACAACAAAAAGCAAAGAGAAAGAAAAATTATTTTAACCCACCTTTTTCCCTAACTGTAGCAACTAAAGTATGCAAAGAATTCTTAAATTTAGTAAAAAAAATCTTTGACGCAAACTACCCATTCTACAAACTTTTCAACAGGAATACTACTTTAAAAGTATCTTATAGCTGCTCGGAAAATTTCAAAAAACAAGTTTTAAACGCAATAGCAAGATATTGAACAGCCTAAACTTCAAACAGCAAAAAAATATCCTGCAACTGCAGAAAAGAAAAATGCCTTTAGACAATAACTACCTAGCAAACAATATAATTTACGGAGCTAACATAAAAACAAAAAACAAAACAAAATTTTACGTTGGTTCAACAAGCACAACATTCAAAAATAGATACAGTAATCATAAGGCAAGCTTTAATAAAAAGAAAAAAGACATAACATTGAGTTATCAATCTACATATGGAAATTAATAGACGCAAACAAAGAATAAAATTTAAGATGAGAAATACTATGCAGAACTAAAAAAAATCTTAAAAACTACAAAAAATTCCATTTGTGTAGCCTTGAAAAGCATGAAATCAAAAAAATTAAAAAATATTTATCACTAAACAAAAGGAAAAAAACAGAAATTCTGTTGTCTTCACAACCAAAATATGTATTTTAAAATAACAAAAAACACTAACCAATAACAAAAATAGCAATATAAGAAAACTTAAAATAAGAACAAACAAGGCAAAACAAAACATAAATAACTTGTACAAAAGTTATTTTTAAGAATAACTGACTAAAATTATTCAATTTCATTTGAAACGTCATACTGTGTTTTTATGTGATTTTTAAAGAAAAATTTGCTGTTTGCTTTATCATTGTTCTGATGAAACGCGTAATGCGTAAAATGAATACAAGCATCAATTGTTTTTTGTGGGAAGGAGTCCAAATTGCACGAAGACAAAATTGCACGAGTGAACTAAATTGCACGAAGACAATTTTTTCACCAAGAGTCAATTTTGCACGAGAGTAAAAAAAAATACAGAAAAACAGAAAACAAAGAAAAAAATAATATAAAAGTTACTGACCGAGGGTAAGGATTAGGGGTAATAGTGATAGTAATAATAGGGAAAAAAATAACTAATAAAAGTTTTTAGAAAAAAAAAAGTACAAATAGAAACATATTAATAAAAAAAAAAAAATAACGACCGAGGGTAAGGGTTAGGAGTATAAGGGTTAGGAGTAACAGTGATAGTAAAAAAAAACTAAACTTAAAAATAAAACTAAAATTTTAAAGTTAATAAAAAAAAATCATCCCGTGCAAAATTGTCTGCTCGTGTAAAAGTGTCTTCGTGCAATTAAACCCCCTTGTGCCAAAATGTCTTCGTGCAAAAGTATCTTTGTGCAATTTTGTCCTCTCGTGCAATTTTTTACGCTCGTGCAAACTTTACACCTTCCCATGTTATCTTCAGCTGTTTAAATTTCGAAATTAATAACATTAGTACCCAAATTAAAGAAAAAAAATGACGTTTTTATAAAGTTTTGTTCAGAATGCCATCAGTGCAAATATAGAATTACAAATAAGCCACTACAAAATTTTAATTTTAAAATTTATTAAATTTTAAGAAAATTTATTTTATATGTCGACAAGACGATATTAAATCGTTTCCTTTGTTTAAGTAACCCTGTTGCTTTAACGCTCACATAACGGTAGTTGTTTCTTTTAAACACAGCCTACACACCAGATTATTACCATCGGCTATAGGCTGTTTTCTTTTTATCACCTCCCATGTTATTTAAAATCTAATCTATGTTCTTGCACTTTAGGTCACAAACATACTTTGAAAGCTCAGTTTAATTTTCATACACACCACCTTTAAACAATTTTCTACGGTTATCATATCCGAATCTTAACTGAAGTAAGCATAAGCCGATATAGAACCTCTTCTCAAGGGCAGAGTTAACTGCTGCCTTATAAAAGGTGTTCTCCGAACGGCAATTGCCCCCTTTCAACTCATATTTGCTACCACCAGCGCAATTATATTGACTCTGAGTTTTTTAATCTTTCTTTAACACTTTTTGGTTATGAGCCTTAATTAATCTCTCCAAATTAACCGTACATGAAAGGCTAATTAGCATACTTTAGTTATTGCATATTTTTAACTGTGAGTTGTTTTTTTAGAAACTTTTTTACTAAAGTTATAAATTCTCTACCGATGTTTGTTTTAACTGAACTTCTAAATGGGAAAATAAACCAAAATAGTTTTTGTTTTCTTTGGTTAATATTGTGCGTGGTATTTTTTTTCGCTCATGTTTTGAAGATTTAAGTTTATCACTATATCCACATTTTTTCATTATAAATTCGTAATCGTGTTTTGTTTTTAAAAAGTTTTCTTTGTAACTTTATCTTTTATCTAAACATTGAGTGACTATATTTGGTATTTCGTATATAATATTATTGAGTGACAAAAATAGTTGTTAATATACATAATTTTTGCGTTTTGATTTTTATAAAGTATGTAGGAGAGATCAAGTAAGTTGAAATTAACATCTAGTTAGTAAACTTTCACCATTGGTGAATTAACGGTGACTCGTAACCCCATAGACTTGAAGAAGGCATGCGTTTGTTTTTTTAACTTTTTAACTTTAAAGCAGGAAAAATTAGGCAATACAGCTGTACAACTTCGTCCCTGTACAACCTAAATCTTTCTAAACAAAAAATAATTTTCAAACTGTCTAAAAAGAAAAGTCTTACCAGTGCGCTTAATTCTTCACCAATAAACGATCCCTACGTTACATCAAAAAGAGAGCTGATGTTATTTGCTCTCGTTTTACGCCGCAGGTTTCTTTGTTCATAGAATACTGATTTGCAAGCGATTTATACTGATTTGCAGGACTATATATACACAAATGTACATGACGTAACAATGCTTTTTTTTTTTCTTAATTTCATGCACATCTTGATATGTGATTTAAATTACTATTGTAATTAACTAACTGAAGAGCTTTTCAGTTAAACAGAGTAGTGAAACATTTGTATTAGTAAAAAGCAGAGTTTTATCAATAAACAATCTTATATATATATGTATATAGTTTATTTCGAATATTTGAGTTCAAAAATAACAATACATATGTTTCATAAAAACAGTAAAATAATCTTTAACCTTCAGCGCTAGTTCGAATTGAATATTACTGCACTTAAGATTAATACAAAAGTAACACAAAAACAAAGATAAGTGTTGCTTAATAATGAAATGTTGTAGGGTTAAAATTTCTGTGCAAAAATTAAACTTCCTTTTTAACACCCAACCAAAATTTACAAAACTACAAATAAGCGGCTATAACATTAAGTATTTAAAAATTTATTCAATTTTAAGAGGAACTTTTTCATATGTCAAAAAAACGATATGAAATCGCTCCTTTTATTTAAGCAACACTGTTTTTTCAACGCGTACATAAAGGTAGTTTATTCTTTCAAGCACAGCCCACAGACAGGATTGTTACCATCTGCTCACCTCCCAAGTTATTATAAAATCAATTATTTTGCGCTTTAGGCCACAAAAATACTTCGAAAGTTCAGTCTCATTTTTTTATACACCACCTTTGAAATATGTTTTTATGGTTAGCATATCCGAATTTTAACAGAGTTAAGCACAAGCCGATGTAGAACTTCTTATCAATGTCAGAGTTAACTGTTGCCCTGAGTTAATGTTCTCCGCACAGCAATTTCCTCCTTTTTTATCATATTTTCAACCACCACCGCAATCCCATTAGTTCTGAGTTTGGTAATTTTATTTAATATTTTTGATTATGTGACTTTATTAATACATGAATACGTAATTCGCATATTATGTCTTTTAAGAATTTTTATACTTGATAGTTTTTGTTGAAACATAAATACATATATCTATTATTTTACTTTAATTAGTTCGATTCAAATGCAATTATTTTTGATTACTAACTGTAAAGAAACTGATTAAAAAGTCTCAAAACTTAAAGCTTCCAAAAAAATATAATATTTGAAAACAATAAGTAAAGTTTTTTTAATTAAAATAGTTGTTGCATAAAACCTATATATTTTTTAATACCGTGCCCTATAAACAATAAACATTTTACAGAGATTCTAAAAAAAATAACATTTTTTTTTTCTGTGTCAATTTATTATAAAAAGAAAGATTATAACAGTTTTAAAATTTTTAAAACGTCTTCGATTGTCTCTGATATTATTCTAATTTTTACTAGTTTTTCTTAACAAAACCATTTACCTTTTTTTTTTTGACTAGCAATAGTTACTAAAAAGTATTTTATAATTTAATATATACATTATTGAAACGTCAAATTTCAAAAATACATAATCAAGTTGATATTTTAAGTAAATAGTTTATTTTAATAAACTTAAATGTCATATTTAAAGTTTATATTACTAAAGCATTTATTTCAACATTTTGGGTATCCACAACAAAGTCCTTATTTTTATCAACTTCTTAGAAAAACTATAAATTTTTCTTATCCTAGATATCAACAACTTATTTGTATTATCTTTAGTTTAAAACACAACTGGTCCTTCATGTTACATAAAAAAGGTTAAATAAATATGAAAATTAGTTACTTGTTTTACCAACTAACTGTTATTAAGTTGTTTGTTTAACTTTTTTTTTCATTTTTCTATTATTAAAAACCTACTGACCACAAAAATTGAACACTTCTTACTATGCTTACATTAAAACGCACATATATTAAAATTAAAATTATAATAATTGACAGTCTTACTAATTTGAAACTTTCTTTTAACCTGTTTTAAGAAAGTTTGTTTCAAAAAATTAAACAACAAAAGATTTAAACTTTTATTTTCAACATTAAAAACGTTAAGAAATATTTTTTGTTCGAAAGATTTTTAAAGCGGATAATAATACATAATCTAGCAGACAAAAAGGTTTTTAACTCTTATAAATGGGCGGGATTTAACTATTCACAGTAGTCTATTTAAACTTTAATACAAAAAAAAAGCTTCCTTATAAAGTCTAATTAAGCCTGTTTTTAACAAATTTTAAAAAACTTTAAGCTACTACAAATTTAATTCTGACAATCATTTTGTAGAAACATTAAATACAAAAGCATAAAAATAAGAAAGTTAGATTTTTTGTAAGGAATACTTAACTTTTTTTAAACAAAGATATAGAATTGCATAGATATTTAACTAGGCGTCTTTAAAACTAATACAAGCTAAATACTAATAAATAAATAAATAAAACTAATTCATCATTAAACTATTGTTTCTTCTATAACTAACAATAGTTTTTCAGATATACTCTTTAATCATCCGATTTTAAGTTCTTAATTAGTAAAAACTAAGCGTAAATCAAATAACTATAATTTCAAATAGTAAATTTAATACACGGTTGTTTTTTTTTCTTAAAATGAAGGCTAAATATTTTTTTGTTATAAATTAGCTTTTCTTATGAATAGTTACGCAATAAGACTAAACAGTTTGACTTAAAAACACGAGTACTGTAACTTTTGGTTTAAATACCGGTGTTTATTGCGAAATAATATCATGAAAACTCTTTTTTAATATAAAATGCATTTAAATAAATTTATTTTCTTTTAAGACCACTTAATTACCAAAAACTTTCAATACCAAAAAGATGTACAAAAGCAGTAAAAATGCAATTCTATTTATTTTTCAAGAAGAAAAAGATAACTTTGTAAAAACTAATGCTGAAAAAAATTTATAAGTTGTTTTCTTTTTCTTTTTCAAAATACCATTTATTAACTATTTTCTAGTAAACTTTCATAATTTATTTTGTTTTATCAATTTCCATAAAATTTAGTTAACAACTTACTTAAATGGTACTATTGAACTACAAACTCGTTTAGAAGAAAATTTTAAACTAAAAGTGTTTGGTAGCTGTAGTTAATTATAAAATAAAGAGTTTGTTTAGACTTCTACGTTTTAAACATATATTTTTTTTACCTATTTTAGCACAGTGTGTTTATTAAACTGCCTTTTTTAAGCCTTTTTTAATTGAGACAATGTTTTTTGAAAAAACAAGAATTAATCTGTCAATCAATATCATTGTTTTTTAAAGCTATCAAATTTAAACATTCGAATGCTTTTGTCATATCATTTGTTACAAATAAAGAACTAATTAAATACTTAGATTCGTTTATAAAATGTATAAACTTAGCACTTACTAATTAAGTTTTCGTTAAAAAGAAGTTTCAATCTTTATATTACTTAGATTTTTGGGTTATAGTTTCACTATTAACACTATTAAAAGATTATTCTTTTTTAAATTTTTAGAACTTAAAATGTTGTAATGAAAATTCTGAATAATATAACGCACTTATAAAATATATGAAAAAATAAACGCAGTAATTTTCTTTAAGAGCAGATATTAAAACTATATAAAATTTTACGTACTAAAACAAAATAAAGTTATTTGTACCAAACCTATTATTTTAAATTTAATAACAATTATACTAAGTTACGCTTTTTTTAAATAAGTTTCACAAACTTAAGTTAATAATTGAAACCATTTGTTAACTTTTAACGGCTCAAGTAATTTTAGATATACATAATTTAGTTTCATGTGTTTCTGAAACTAATAAAAATAAATCATTTATAGAGTACATAACAGTTTTTTTTGTCAATAATGTGACTTTAAAAATTTTGATAATTTTAATTTTATAATTTATATCGATAAAACAGCATTTAACTAAGTGCAGATTAAATTAATTCCTTGTAACTTTATAAATAACATTTACTTTTTTTGTTATTACAAAAAGGCTTTTTCACTTTATAGTAAACATTCAACAACTTTAAAAAATAGCATTTTTAACTATTTAATACATCAAATAACTTTTAATTCAATATTAAGACTAAGTACAACAACATATTTTTAGCGTCATTTACATATAATTGCAGGGTTTTATGATGTAGTCAAAGTTTTTATTAAAAAAATAACTTTCTATTCTAAACAATGGTTATTGATTTTTTATAATTAGAATCTTACTTTTATTATACAAAAGCTATTGAAAAATAACAAGTGTTTTACAAAAACATGTGCTATTGTGACGCAATAACGACGAAAAACCGATATTTTTCCGACAAGTTCGAGCATGAATTTCTTTATTTGCCTTATCTTTATAGTTAGAAATGTGTTTACTCAGGCATGTTTCAGTTTGTTACGTCATAAAGCTTTTTAAGCTAGAAACTTTTTAAATTTACTAACTTTTAATTTAAATTTACGTGTACTAACACAGAGTAACTTATTTTTAGAACATAAGTGTCTATAAAAAAGTAAGTTAGTTTTTTATACTATCTATTTGAAATTTATTTAGTAAAAAAAAAATTGGATTATAAAGTAAAATAATTATACACTATTTATTACAGGTTTTATTATCTTCATGCACAAATTATAATTAATTATTAATAATATGATAGTTATTAGTGTTTATTGTTATACAATTAAGACATAAGTTATATAGAGTTTACTACTTAAAAATTGTTTCACACTAAAGCGATGATCACAAGTAAACAAACTAACAAGTTGCAATGGACAAACAATTTATATAGTTTTAGGTGAGTAATTAGTTGATTAGGTAATTAGTTAATTCATTGAATTTAGTAATTTTCAGCAAAATAAATTATTATCAACATAAAATTCAACAATAACAAAAAACAAAAATAAAAAGACAATATAAAAAACAAAATTACATAACGAAAACAAAGGTAGGTAAATTAAACTTAAATTTAGTCAATTAAGATTTCAAATAAAATTTTGTGAAATGTCTACATTTTCCCACCAATTCTGATCTCAAATTTAAAAGTTTGTTATTTTATATAAAACATTTAGCAGTTGAGCTAGAATTTTTTAACCCTTAGTATTTTCACACTTGTATTCTAAAGATTTAATTTGATCAAATTGTTACATATAAATATACTATTGTTACCTGGTAAGTCCTTTTATTTTTGATAACCAACTGTAGATTTTTGTGTGTTAAATTTTTTCCTGATTTTTATTTTAACTTAAGCTTAAAATAATGTAGGGTAATTTTTAACTTTATGTAAGGAATCAGCGGTATATTAAACTAACATATTTTTTGTGTGTCAACAAGTTAACAGACTTTAATAGAGCTATGCAAATCGAAGAGATACGAATTTTTGATATATATTCCAGTAAACTTCCTTCGCTAGGGTCATATTAGCAAACAATTAACTTTAAAATTTCAAATATTTAGTTATTACATGAGATAAATAAATTAACTTACCTTATAGGATGTTTTTTTTTTAAGTTAACAGGTATATCTTCTCTAAAAAATATATATTTCTTGATAAAAACCTCGATAACTTTATATTTTATATAAATGTTCAAAATTAAATTTTCACTGAACTTATAAAACCATTTAAATCAGTAAAACATTCAGTTTAAGAAAAACTATTAGTATGTGTAGTAGTTTGCAATTAGTTTTTTTGATATTTACTTGTATGTGACAATAAGTATCAGTTTACATGTAATATTAATACCTGAACAGTATTTAGTTCCTTAGAAACATAGTTTTTTTTTTTCATTTATTAAGTAGCAAGCTGTAAAACGTTTCTATAAGCGTGCTAACTTTTTACTTATAGTAAATTTTACTGCTGTTTAACAAAATAACTCATAAAAATGTTTAATTAAACATAACAACGGTAAAACTTTATTATTAATTAGTTTACTCTTATTTTTCAAATTTTCATAGTTTAATTGTGTTGTACTACTTTAAGAAAAATTATAGGCTTTAGTTTTGCCATCTCAAGCATAAAAATAAAAATAAAACTATATTAAATATTTAAGCTAAGTATGCCCTACAAACTACAAAAACATTTTGTTTTAAAACTATAATAAAATGTAACCCTAAGATAAATGTATATTTTCTTAAGAGAATAGTATTACAAACACACTAACTTATCTTGTTGCTTTTAGTTTGTACATTTTTGAATTCTAATTATTTTTATTTTTAGTTTGTGAATAATTTTTATCAGTAGAGACGTATGGTGCTATTGGTTTTTGGTAGGGGGTGCTGCAGATTATTAAATCTATCTAGTTTGAAATCTACGTATTAAGCTAGCAGTAGTTGTACTGTACAATAGTAGTCAAAACTTCGTAGTGCTCAATTTTTTTTGGAGTAATATAAAAAAATAAAATTCTTTTATAGTTTAAGGTCTTAAGAACAACATGAAAAATTTTCAAGGTTTAGGTTAATAGCACCGTTGTAATTATTTTTAGGCTTTTTTGTTCTTATTTTTGTTATATTTCTAATAAATAAAAGCAATCAAATATCATTCTACCTTTGTTATTAATCCTATTTTAAAGCAAAAGTAAACAACTTAAACCAACAAGTAAAAGCAACTTACTTAGTTAGTTAATTAATTGAACGTTATTCATTACGTTTTTAACCATAGAAGCCTTCTTAATATATTGATTAAAAAAATAAAATAACAATTTATTATTGTGCTATAAATTTACATTAGCCTTACAGTCGTCTAAAAGATAAAATACGAATTTTCATTACTAATAAGCAAGTATTTTCAAAATAAAAACTGGACTGTAATATTTTAATTTTTGGCTAAAATTTCATAATTAATGTACAAATCGATTTTTTACTAAAGTCCTTCTAGTGGTTTAAAACAATATACTAATTTTTATTACTATCGAACATGCAGTTTCGAAAAAAAAAACCTGGCCTGTAATATTTAATTTCGTGAGTATTAATTCATAGTTACTGTATGTATCTACTGGAAAACTTTTACCGAAGACCTTGTAGTTATCTAAAAAACATAAACAAATTTTTATGACTGTCAAATGAGTATTTTTGGAATCTAAAACATAGATTGTCTTATAACTGCATATAAAACAAATTGGTATAATTACACTAAGTACTTACCATGTGTAACATAATCTTATTTAATTAACTAAGTGTTGCTAAATGAGTAAGTTTAAAAAAAAATATTAATTTATTAAGCAAATACATTTTTTTTTAATTATTTTTAAATTATTTTAATCAAAAAAAAAACCTACCTATGTAAAATCATTATCTAAACTAAATATGAAGTTGTAAAAATTTTTTGCTTAAATGTATGTAAAATAAAATAAAAGTTATTTTGTGTTTTATTATGAAAAGTTTAAGAAAAAAATAATCACATTGTAGTAACTTGAAAAATTTAAAAGTAATTAAAATAAGTTAACTTTTCAGTCTGAGTTTTTAATTAAAAATTTAAAATTAACGCTTGGTGCAATTATTTTCATAAAAACTACAATTGAATACCTAATACCAATTTAAAAAATGCATAAAGCTGTTTGGTTTTACATTCGGCTTTATATAGTCCTGAATAAATTTATTTTAATATAAACATATATGCACTTAAATTTTAATAGGTTGCTTTTTAATTAGAAGCAAATCTTTAAAAGAGTTTTTTTAAATAACTTAAATAGTGTGACTGCAAATTTAAGCAGAAATGTGCAAAATTATGATAAATTTTTAAGCGGTAATTCTGTAATGTTTTTATTATCACCAAGTGTTTGAATACAGATTTATAGATAATACAAAGGTACTTAACATTAAGTTTAAGTAAAAACAAGGAGAAACTAGCTAAATGGATACAAAAGCAAATGACTAGTGTTATAACGATTATTTTTCAAGAACAAGTCATAGCAAGTCTAATTTTAAATTTAAATAAAAATTTAAGTTTTGTAATATTTGTTTTAAAGCACACCTTTCCAAAAAAAATACAATAAAAATATCAATAAAAATTAAACTGAACTCTTTCTTGTTTTATTTGTGTTTATCTGAAGTAAAAGTTTAAATATTTGTTTTGTAATTTCTATTAGTCAAATACTTTGAACTATCATATTTATTGGTATTAACTTTATCTTATTTTACTATATAGGAATACTAATATTTTAAATTATAACTTTTTGAAAATTTTTATTTTAAAAAAATTTACTTTGAAAATTTTTATTTTTTTACTATGAACATTTTTTGTTCGTTTCACTGCGATTTACATAAATTTAAATTTTAAAAAATGTTTTTTCACTTTATGGTAACTGTAACAATAGTATAATCAATAACTTTAAGAATTATAAAGAATATATTTTAAATCAAACAAATCATTTGCTTAACTTTCTTACTTTTGTCTTATTTTTTACATGATTGACAACTTTAAACTTATAGAATAGTTTACTTTTATAATCAGTTAAATTGGTACTACACATTTTATAAAGTACTGTATTCTAAATTTTAAGAATCATGTTGAACAACTAACTTTTCTACAGAATTAAAACTTACTGTACCTTAAAATGTTCTAAATTTAAAAAAGGTTTAATTTTCAGTATCCTTTAAAATCGAACGTCCTTTTATGTTAAACACAACATAAAATTTTACATAACAATAACGTATTATTGTGTACAAGTTTATATTTTATTAATTTTCAATTATTTTCTTTAAGATTTTACTAAAAGTTTACTTTTAGATGTTTCACCCAGAAAAAAATTTCAGTTTCACAGCAAATATTCAACTTAACAAGACCAACAACAACAACATCATCAGAGACAACCTACGACCGATTTCGTCCTAATTAGGATTCATCAGGCAATCAAAGTACTAAAGCGACCGTTTGTGAGTAAAGTTGAAAAAATTGACACAGCTAAATCAATCACAACGGTTTTACATTGTTATTATAGTTTATTGAACGACAAAAAAAGACGCTCAAAATGTTTGGTTCTAGGACTTTTAGAACTTTTTATAGGCGGTAAAGTACTGCTGTGGTTTTTTTTTTAGTTTAAATAGTTTCTAATTAAATTTATATATAAGTATATTTTTTAAACACTAAATTTGATACTTTTAGTAGTTTCTACAAAAATATATTTTTGTATTGATTTTAAAAGATAACAACAAACTTTAAATTCACTCGAAAAAAATTCTTATGTGAAATTTTTTAGTTACTATTGAAAACTTATCTATCAAAAAATTAACATATTATAGACCTCACAGTTATTATAAGGTCGCTTGTAACTTCTTTAAACAGTTTCACCTCATCATACGTCAGTAAAAAACCAGAAGCAGATAAAATCATTTTAGTGAAACTATAAAACAGCTTGTTATTAAAAAAAAATTTAAGATATTAATACATGAATCACTAGACGCAAAAATTTATAGTTTACATTTTCTTTAAGACAATTAAAATTTTTATAAGAAAAAATAATAGGCCGATTCTCAAAAATATTTTAGTTTAAAAAAGTTTATAAAACGCTGATCTTAATAACAAGATTATAAAAATAAAAAGAAAAGCTTTTAAATGAAAATATTTATAATTACTAAAAACTAGTGATCTACGGAATCCAAGATTCGGACTCGGATTCGGCCGAATCCCAATTTTAAAATGAGATTCGGACTCGGCCGAATCCTAAATTTCAAAATAAAACTCGGACTCGGATTCGGCGGAATCAGAAGTTTTGAATTCGGTAGACCACTTTAAACTTTTTGAATTTAACTTAATTGTTTGTCAAAATATAAATAAAATATAAAACAAGTTAATGACTTCACACTTAAGTGAATAAAAAAATGGTTTTTCACACTTATAAAAGCCTTACCAATTTTGATTTAGAGTTTTGCACTTTTTATGTTTGCTGCAACTTAAAAAAGAAAAAAAATGCAACTTAAATATGTAACATTAAAGCATATGCTTGCATACTTTTAGCTATATAGTTTTTAATAATATTTTATCATTTATTTAAATGATAATTTTATCTTATGCGAATATGTTATATCTTCAAACATTTTATTTTAAAAACTATGTTCTAAAGAAAAAAAATATGTTAACAATAAAATCTAAATTATTTGTAATGAACTGCTGTAATTACTTGCATTATTCATTGTTTAACTCTGAATATTTAGAGTATATTCAGAGCTTGCTGCAGTTATGATAGATAAAGCTTAAAATCAATGACGCAATAATTTATCAAAAAAATTTGCCTAGTGATTTATAAAAGCTATAAAAGCAGTTATATTTTTTGATAAAGAAATTTTCTAATATCGTTTTTTGGTTCTTTTGTATAGTAGTTACATCAACCAAACTAAAAATTTCATTTTTAAATTTATTTATTTACAAAGGCAACAATGTTTCTCCCCTAAGGGATCTTCAGGCCTGTAAAATAAAACAAACATAAGACGATGGACAACTTAAAAAAATACAATAATGCAAAAAATTATAATTGAATTCAAATTAAAAAATGCATAGTGCTATTACTAGATAATTAATTAACAAAATTAAAAGTTTTATAATAATGAAAAAGACTTTTTAAATTTTAAATATGAATTTTACTTACAATAGATGATTTGTTCTATATAGATTTGGATTCAGCTTATAACAACACAAAACAAAATGGCGCTTAACAAATGAGGGTACAAGTAATAACAAAAATAGAAACAAGTGATAAAAGAATTAATACGCTAAGTTTTAAAACAAAATTTCCTAAAGTGCGGGCAGGTGTAGAAGAGCTCTTGTCTTTTGTTTAAAATTCGTTTCTTATTAGCAAGTGCTATTTCTATTTTTTCCAAATTGCAAGTCTTACAGATTTTACCTATGTTCTTCATTTCTCTTATCTTATACATTATGCTCCATCTTAAATCGTAGCAGGTGTTATTGTTTTTTAGTCTCCAAATGTACTTAGAAAGCTCTTTTCCCTTGTTTTTTCATTCTTAATGTCACTAATGTGCGCATACCATCTCTTTTTGAGCTGGCCTCCTGTGGATCCTATGTATTCTTTTGTTTTGATCTGACTGGTAATCGTCGCCTTATAAACAACATTCTTCTGCAAACATTTGCCACTTAAGGGGCAGGAGTCTTTGTCGCGGCAGTTGCACGTTTTATCCTCTTGGTTGTTCTTATGATTCAGTTTATTTAGTATCTTCTTATTGTGGCTACTTATTAGTGATTTGACATTATCCATACAACAGTATGATATTTTGCAATTACTTCTGTTGAAGATCTTTTTCATGCTCTCTGTTTTGAAATGTTTGTCAATTAGGTCTAAGAATTTCCTCCCAATGTTGGTTTTTACATTAGTTTGATTTCATGATTACTTGTTTTAATACTTATAGTTTTCCAAAAATTTATTTAATGCCTACTTGTCCCATTATTTAATATCTAATGAAAGTCCATCTAAATATGACTTATGTTATATATGTTGAAAATGAAAACATAACATATAAGAGCACTATGATATAAATCAGGTATGCTATTTAAATTTAGATCAGGGTTTCCTAAACTCTTTTTGATAGGCCCTCTTTGAAGAAATTAGAAAAGTTATGGTCCCCTTCAACAATATTTAAAAAAAATTACTATTAAAACTGCCTACGACCTTTTCTTTTTGCTCTTCAATATTAATTACAGAATATCTAGTGTAAGTTTCAAATTATGACCTCCCCTTGTACGGCTTGTAGCCCCCAAAACTGCCTAAATTTTTTCCACAATATCTAGAATTAGTTTCAAAACTACCATTAAAAATGCCCAAGACCTTTTGTATCTTTTTTTATCTTCATCATCAACTCCAGAATATCTAGCGTAAACTTTAAATTTTAGTTCCCCTTTTTACGGCCCACAAAGTTTCTTCAATTATATCTAGTATTAGTCTCAAAACTACCAAAAAAATGCCGAAGACCTTTTTTTATACTCTTTATCATCAACTCCAAAATATCTAGTGAAGTTTTCAATTTATGACCTCAAAGCCCCCTGTGACCCCTTTACTGGTTACGGCCTTTTTAATTTCTGTAATATCCCCCAAGGGGTTACTTGGCTTAGTTTGGTAAACCCTGATTTAGCTAAGTAATGTCATTTGAAAATTACAATGATTTTAACCTCTTTTTTGAGTTATTATCAAGGTAAATACATAAAATTTAATCTTCTAATATTACCTTTGTACCTACAAGATGTTTTCACATGTTCAGTTGATAAAATACAGAAATAATTAGCAACTAAATGATAAATTATTAATTTCCACTTTGAATACTATTTATTTGTAACTATATGTTTTTAAATCTTAAGAATTAAGTTATTTTTAGTACTTTTTCAACTAGTATCTTTTAGTGTACTATTATAGTGTACAATCTTATAGTTGCCTAAGATACCCCTAAATTTATCACCCAACTATTATTTGAATGGGGCGTAAATATTAAAATTTTATTATTTATCAAAAAAGCACACTTTATCTACATATGAAAAGTTTCTGTTTAGATAGCGTTTTAGATTAGGGGTGGGCAACGTACGGCCCGCGGGCCGGATCTGGCCCGTAGAGTGAAAATGACCGGCCCGCGAGCGAAGTGAAAGGACCGCATCAATATTACAATTTTTTTTATAAAACTTTGTATCATATTTTTACAAGACAAAACTGTAAGAATCTAGCTTTAAATTCATCATGCTAAAAAATTACTTTATAAATTAATGTGTACTAATAATTTCATCATTTTATCCTAATATTTTGTGTTGTTCTAACTTGGTTGGAATATCTTTTTGTTAAATTACCCCAAGCAAAGTGTTTTTTTAAGTACGATATTATACATACGTACCTTTGTCAATTCTATTTTGTAGACATTATTTAAACATATGACATGTCTCAATCTACATATAAAGTTCTCAGACTTGAGAAATTTTTTGAATTTGAAGGAAACAATTCAAAAAAGCGATCAACTGTATCCATAAAGTTAGATTCCGGCCGGATCCAAAACTTTTATTTGAATTAGAATCGGACCGGATACAGATTTCGACTTTTAATTATATCTAGTCGGATTCAGGTCTAAAAAGTCGTTTTTTGGCAGGATCCGGTAAATCACTAGCTTGAAATGCTCCGGCCCGCAAAAGACTAAATTTTTCCGGATCCGGCCCTTAGAATGAAAAATTTTGCCCAGCAACATTTTAGAAAAATAATCTAAACTTCTTCTTTTTTCTCCTTTCCTTTTCGGGGAGTGCACAGACACCAAGAAAAGTGGTTAAAACACAGCTCTGGGCTTTTTTTTCATGTTTTTAAGTTACTATATTTTTAATGAGAGAAATGTTTTTTTAAACATATTAAATCTATACTTTTATAAAATTAACTTTGTTCATCCACTAAAATATCATTTTTTCTTTTATAAATTAACTCACTTTCAAGATTCAGTGCGTACCTTATCGATGTGTCCCTACTGTACAATGAAGAGTATTAAAAAAGTGAAGTATACATGTGCATGGTTGCCACATATCAAACTGAGAAAATTTTCCTGACTTTTCTAAATCAAACTCTTAATTTAAACTTATTCTAAAACACATAATCTAACACTTGAAAAATAGAAAGAAAATAAAGCTTTCGATCTAATTTTAATACAGGTAAAAACAGTTTTTTGCTGATTCCAATCATCACTTGAACCATCTGTGTATGATTGATGTATTTGCAATAAACGGCTCTATCAGCAAAATATTACCTTACAAACACAGCTTAGCTGAAAAAAGACACAATTTTTTAGCATTTTCTAACATAAATGTAACTAAATAAACGACATATAAGGAACTTTTACAATAAAAACCTTAAATTAATAACGAACTTTCATAACTTAAATCTTAAACAATAACAAGCTTTTACAATTAAAATCTTAAAACAATAAAGAACTTAATTAAACACGGTTTTATTTTTAAATGTACTAAAAAAATTTCTCCGTTTGTTCATTAGCACTTCAACTAATTCATCTAATGAAGATATGGTTTCCTTCATCTGGTCTTCTCTCTTTTAGTACTTAATTCAAAAAGTTAAACAACTTTAAAAAAAACTATATAGAGGTTTAGTATACACATCAACTTGTTACATAAAAATTAAACTAACTGCTTAATTATAAAGAACTCGATTATTTACTTAACAAAAAAGCTTTGATTCCAAAATTATGTTAAATAAAGTCTTGTGTATATATTAGTTTCACTATGGAAGTGTCCTTGCTACAGATCATCAATACTTAAAATAAAAAGCTTAGAAAAAACTGCTTGTTCAAGTAGAGTACTTGTTCAATATGTTTATAGAAAAGTTTTGCAGTTTTATAAAAGATAAATCATTAATTTATACCAAATGAAGGCATTGGCAATTAAATAATTTTGTAAATTTCAAGGAACATTTTGCAATTTTAGTCTGACTTTTAATGTATTTTTAATTAAATTTTTAACATTTGAAGGCTTTGGAGTTTTGTAAATTTAAGTTGACGAAATCTGACTTTTTTTTAAACTTTGTCAAATTTCCTGACTTTTTTTCAAAAATCCCTAATTTCTCCTGACTTATGTCACTTTTTTTTAGTTTATTCTGACTTTTCCTGACCATGTGGCAACGCAGCATGTGCTCTCAACTTAAAAGAATCATTATTATTTTAAATCCCTTTTTATTCAGAACTCCAACAAAATGTGCGTTTATCACACAGAAAAACGGGACTAGTCTAATAAACTGACTACTTCCCAATAATGTAATTGATCTAAACTCGATTCATTTTGAGGTTTTTTAAATAAACATAATTATTACAGCATACGATATTTTTCAACTTTTTTTTAAATTCTGTCTTCTTGAAAAAAAAAGTAAAAAATTGATAATTAAAACTATAACATTATCTACTAATTCTTATCGGATTATATTCTAAAAAACGTAATAAGAATTCCTAAATGCAATATTAATAATGAACTTTACCGCAAGATCAACAAAAACAGCATCCGAGACTAGCTACAGCCGGTTTCGTCCTAATTAGGACTCATCAGGCAGGCGTAGTCGCGTGACGATGGCTGCCTGTTGATCAACTCTGTTGATGATGGCTGTAATAACTACTGGTTAAAACTGATCAAACGAGCGCAGACTATAATCTCACAATAAGCTGACAATGTCTAAGAAGTTGGGCTGTAAATGATTTAGCTGTGTTAACTTTACCCACAAACCGTCGCTTCAGTGCTTCGTACTTAAACCCGCTTGGTTAGATCTCAACAGCGGTTTCACGCGACTATTCCGGGTGGGTGTCAGAATGACACAGCGACAAAATGACACGGTGCGTCACTTTGACACTGAGGGTCACTTTGGCACGGCGACAAAATGACACGGTGCGACACTATAGCATGGATTAACAAACTTATAGGCAAAACTAAACTTCTTCAGTTTTATAACTTTTAATTGTAAAACTTTGATAGTAATTAGTTAAACAAAAAATTTATTATACTATAGTAACTTGATACATTAGAAACTATATATGATACAATGCTTTAAAAATTTAAGTCATAGTATAAAAACAATGATATTCTTAAGTTTTAATTTTTTACGTTTCACGACTTTTCATATTTATGTAATAAAAAAAATTTAGCACTTTTTGTAAAACGTTTAATTAATTATTATCAGGAATTGTTATAAAAAATAACTAAATTTAATTTAATAGAGAGTTATTTCGTTGTAAGAATAAGTCATGCGTGTATTAACTCTAGTTTTAAAAATACAGAGTTAAGCTGCTTTTGTAGTAACTAGCCAGTTATATTAAATATGTTTAATATTTTAACCTAGTAGTTTGTTTAGACATAAAAGTTTTTAAAACGACGAAAGGTTATCGCTCGAAAAGCTATACCAAAGAACATTTCAGTTATCGAGTCGTAAATCACATGCTTTTATAATCTATTACGAGCAGTTAAAAATAAAATTCCAAAAACATACAAAAAAACATTGAACAATAATTATTAAGTTAGGATGTTTACTTAAAACTCTGTATTGAAAATGTTTAATAAACTTGTCTGAATAGAAATAATTAAAATAAACGATCGTTCGTGGCGCCTAAATTTATGAAAAAGTTAAAAATAGTATTATGAACAGTTGAAAGAAAATTAAGAGTCTGATGCAACCATTCATGCGCATTTATATATTTATCACTTTTAAGAAAATTAAGCACTAGAGGTTATACAACTTAAGTCCTAATAAATCAAAATTAGTTGTTCTTAAAAATAGTGTATAAAATGTTAAGTTTATCGTCAATTTAGTTAATTCTATTAAAGTTAATACTATAAGCCTTTTTTACTTTCACAAAACTTTGTAGCCTAAAATATAAAGAATTAAACTTAGAGTATGACAGTTATTATAGTATTTTTTTCATATAAGGAATTAAATAGCATTTATACTATTAGTTTTAGTATTATAACAGTAAGAAAAGTTGTATTTTGTTAAAGCAAGTCTACAATAGTCTATTAAAAGTGTGTAGTAGTGGCTTATTGAGTTTTATTTAAAGAGATGCTTGATGTAGGAAATGTTTTGCTAAAAAAACTAATCTATTTGCGGTTATTTGTACTTATACTTTTATCTATGCATTTTTAGTGCTTAGGTGCACAATTTTATTTGCGAAAGAGCATTATATTTCTATTTCTAAGTGCACGATATATGTTGCAACCAGGGACGTAGCTAGCTCAAAAAAGTTACGAATCTGCAAAAACTAAAACATCTGAAATACCACGTCCTAGCGAGAACACAGCAATTTAAACTACCTCTAATATTATTAAAATTAATCTGAAAATATGCAGTTAAGTTAATACATCAAAAATGGAATGTCGAAGTACGAGCCCTGGTTGCAACTAACATAAGTCGCATAGAGGCGCAAAATTTTGACCTTTTAAGTCAAGTGCACAATGATTTTTTGAAGATGTTGCTACTAACGTTTTGAAGTTTCAAATTAAAGTTTCACAACAAATCGTTCCCTCCCTTATTAACCACCGTTTCATTTTGTCGCTGTGCTAAAGTGACCCTCCATCCCAAGGTGACGCACCGT
The DNA here is from genome assembly GCF_965202585.1 of Thalia democratica. Classification (NCBI taxonomy): domain Eukaryota; kingdom Metazoa; phylum Chordata; class Thaliacea; order Salpida; family Salpidae; genus Thalia; species Thalia democratica. Next base: position 50,096,203 of record NC_139169.1, on the reverse strand, counting down.
GTCATTTTGTCCCTGTGCCAAAGTGACTCACCGTGTCATTTTGTCGCCGTGCCGAAGTGACCCTCTGTGCCCAAGTGACGCACCGTGCAAGAGTGACCCACTGTGTCATTTTGTCGACGTGCCAAACTGACGCACCGTGTCATTTTGTCGCTGTGCCAAAGAGACGCACCGTGTCTATATGACGACCTTGTCATTTTGTCGCTGTGTCATTCTGACCCGCTCCCACTATTCCTGCCTAATGAGTCTTAGTTAGGACGAAACCGATTGTAGGTAGTCTCGGATGCTGTTGATATTGCGGTAAAGTTCATTAATTATTATTGATGGCGCAAAACATCTCAACTCTGTTGGTGATGGCAGTAGTAGTAACTACTGGTTAAAACTAAATACAATATTAATTAATTCGAAAAACTTAAAAACGATTGCTCTAAAGTTGTACGAAAAGATATAATTTTATTAAGCTAGCCATTATTTTGGACCTTTTATAAGAGCACATTAGTGCTTTATATCTCAAAAAATACCACAAATAAGTTTTTTTAATTAATAAAAATCAACATGTAGTTAAGTAAAGTTATATAAAATTAATTATAAATTACCAAGATAAAACCCTTATGGTTGAAATATTAAAACCTTTCTTTAAACTTTTTAACAGTGCATACTAGTGATTTTAACTTTTTTTATCAGTTTTACATATTAATTAATTTATAAACTAGATAATAAAAGTATTATCAATATAAAACAAATATTTTATTAAAATAAATCAAGTTTTATTATAAACACTTATAAACAAAAATTTTTTAAGCAGAGTAAAAACAGTTTTTTCTACAAAACAAATACTGAACTAACTCTGGAGTTAATAAAATTTGTTCAAGTAATTAAAAAACACGACTAATAATGAGTAAAATAATTTAAAAAAAGCTTTTAGCATAATAATTTTTGTTCAATAGTTAACTAAGAAATAAATATTCATGTCTGAGTTCATATTAAACTTAAAATTTTTAATATAATGTTTAACTGTTTTAAAGTTATGTTGGGTATGTAAATAAGGTATGCTTTCATTTTTTTTATTATCAACATTCATGAAAATTCCACATCTTATCTATCATTTCAAACTTATCACTCGTATCATGAAACTCGAAGTGTTGCAGCAATTTATTTTTGACTATGATTCCTCTTAAATTGTTAGAGCTGCTTAATTGTGTTTTCGTGGTGAGCATCAGGATATTTTTAATAACTTTTTTTTTTTTGCTCTCATTTATTGAATCAGACACATTACAATAAAACTTGTTTATTTTGTTTAATTGATTTTTTTCTAAATTTTTTAGCAACGTAGATATTTTGTTAAATAATTCCTCTAGATGTATTGATTTTTGTTGGATCTTCTTGTTCTTTTCAGTAGCTTTTGTAATCTTTGATGAGTTTTTTAAAACCTTTAGGTTTAAACATTTGCTGTTTCTTTTAAGTTCATTAACCAACTTGGTTTGTTTTTTCTGCAAATTTTATTTTTAACTTAATTCTTTTTTAAAGACTGTAGAGTATAAAAAAACCACAAAAATATAAATAAAATTTATGACTCTATTTATTAAACTCTTTGAACATAATAATGTTATTTAATTTCTTTGAACTTTTTAGTTGCACTGATGTGCACGGAGTAATCATGTTTCAAGGGTCGCAACACTTTAGAACAAAAACAATTTTGGTCATAAAATTTAAGCGATAGTCTTTACAACCTTGCTTAAGTAAGCTTAAGTTTAGACATTTACTGAATAAAATTTAAATTAATTTAATGTCATAGGGAAGGGTAAACCACCTTATTCACAATTTAATCTAATTTTATATAGTTTTTACTAAACTACAAGATGCTTTTTACAGATTTAAAAAATTCAAAATAATTTTTGAAATATAGCAGGTCAAAGTTGGAGCCAACAATAGGTTCCTTATCGGAGCTATCACCAAAACGGCAAAAAAAAACTATTTACTAAAAATCTGTCTTCTTTTGCATTTTTTGAGATAAATACCTCAAACTTTAAGGAAATGTTCCTTGGAATATTTAACAAATTCGGTCGGAATTTTTTTCTTAATTAAAAAATAAAAATCTTATATAAAAATTAACAAAAAAAAACAGTCTTGCTTTTTTTTTCATAAAAATTAGTTTCAAACTTTTAGTTCTAGTTAATTTTTTTTAATGTTTTCACATTGTTACAGAACAACTTAACTTAATTGAAACAAATAAAATGAGTACCTTTATAATTATACAAATTATACAAAAAAAAACTAATTTATTAGCTGAAAACTAACTTAATTCATGAACTTGTATTAAGATAAAAAACATATATAGATACAGTTGTTCAATTAAATATAAACAATTTATTGTCAATACATTTACTGTAGCTTCTTGATAAGGAGTAGGCAATGTTAAGTTTGTGGCCCAGATCCAGCCTGCAATCTGAAATCAGTGGCCTACAACACAAAAAAAAACATATACTTTGCAAATTAATCTTAAATTAAAAAAGATATTTTAAATGCAATCCTTAGTACAGAATAGTACTTTTTAAACAATTGCTTGATTTTAATGTTGTTTGGAAACTTTCTTAGCTTTTTAAATGTTTTCTTTAATACTCAGTCTGTAAGTATACAAGTCGCCTACTAATACTCATTAAAAATAAAAGCAAGTTATTAATGAGTAAGTTTACTTTAAAAAAACATGATTTATACAAAAATGATAATGATCAAAAACATACATTTTCACCCGAGCACATTTTTCTAATTCTGTTTGTTACCTCTTTAATATTTAAGCAGTTTGTTGAAGTTAGTGCATCAATATTTTCCACAAGATCCATTTATGGTGTAGAATATAGTTTAACTTTTAGTTTTAACTCTGTATATATTTTTTATGATAAGGAATATATACATAAATAGTAATTGTATCAGGGTTGCCACTGATTTTTGAGAAATTTATTCCAGGTTTTCTTAACTTTTTCCAGGTTTTTGAAATTACATGCTTTGGGTCTATTTTAACTTTAAAACTGTGTTAAGTTGTATATCAACAATGAAAATATACTGTAAAGCTACTTTAAATGTGATTTTAATTAAAAAAATTTTGATGTTGTTAATTTTTACATCCTTATGATAGATTTTTTGTGTTAAATCAGCATTCTACTACTTAATATGTAAAAATTGTTAAAATGCCACGTTTTTTAGTGATTTTCTAGTGATTCAAAATGCCAGGTTATTTTCTCTAATTTCTCAAATTCCATATTTTTACAAGTTTTTAAAACTCAATTGTCAAACTTTAGGAATTTCCAGGACTCTTTCAACAACCCTGTTGTAGGTAATTTTATTTTTAATTACAAAAAATTCAATGGCTTCTGTATCAAACACTAGACTACAGGGCAACCATCAATAAAGATCCAGGTGACATTCTGCAATCTAGTTTTACCCTCATAAGGATTTTTTAGGGTAACATAATTATAATGAACCCAACTACTCAGGGTTGCATAAAGTGATTAAGCTATAAGAAGTTTCTGACTTTTCTCTAAATCAAACTTTTAATTAAAACCAATTCAAAAATAAAAAACTAAACACTTAAGATGAATTGCAAAATCAAATTTTTTAGAAAATAACATTAGCAAAATGCAGTTTTAGTAATGATTAACTTTTAAACTTTTCTTTTTAAGAGCATGTTAGGGGTAACATGATTAGGGGTAACAGTGATAGTGTATAAAAAGGTAAAAAAAATTATACTAAACAAAAAGATAAAAAGGTACTGATCAAGGGTAACGGGTAACAATGATATTAAAAGATAAAAATTAATGAAAAAAAGAAAAAGCTACCAAGTGTACAGGGTAACAATGATAGTAATAATCAAAAATAAATTAAGGGCATAGGGGACTCTACCTTGATTTTTACAAGTTAATCTTATTTTGTAGAATTTAATCCAAGTTATCAGACATTTTTTAGCGATTACAAAATTCAAAGTAACTTCTGAGATATATGCAATCAAAGTCAGGTTCCTAATAAATAAGGCAAACCAAACACAAGACTTTTTCACTAAAAATCCATCTTTTTCTTCATTTTATAACCAATATTTTTCAATTTTTTACAGTAAGTCCAACACTAATAATTAAATGGATTGAATGCAGGATATTTTTAAAATTTAAATGATAAAAATCTATGAAAAAAAACATTTGTTTTTTGATTTTTTCGATTTAAAAATTTTATCTTTTAATACTAATTACATTGCAACAGTCAAAGTCTTTTAAACTAAAAGAAATGTTTCCTGTATATTTGAGGTCTCTAGTTCAAAAAATTAAAATAAATAGATTTTTTGTGACTTTTAAAACTTCCAAGAAACTAGATGATGATAAAATTGTGGTCCACACGTTTGTATTGAATTTTTTTAATAAAAGCTAATTCAGGGCATAGGGGGGTAAACACCCTTTTTTGGTTTTTGATCTTATTTTATATAGTTTTTACTAAGCTACAAGATGCTTTTTACAGATTTTAAAAATTCAAAACAATTTTTGAGATATAGCCGGTCAAAGTCGGAGGCAACAATAGGATCCTTATGGGAGGCGCAAACTAAAACGGCAAATAACTAGAAATCACTAAAAATCTATCTTCTCATATGTTTTTTGAGATAACTACCTCAAATTTTTAGAAAATGTTCCTTGCAATATTTAAAAAATTATGTCGGAACAGAATTTATAAAAATTAAAAATAAAAATTTTATAACAAATATACTAAGAAAAAACTTTTTTTTGTTTATTTTTTATATCAAATTTTTATTTTTAATTTTTTCAAAATTCCTTCTGACATAATTTTCTAAATATATCAAGGAACATTTCCTGAAAATTTGAGGTAGTTATCTCAAACGATGTAGGAGAACATAGATTTTTAGTGAAATAGCCTATTTTTGCCGTTTTAGTTTGCGCATATTGCAAGGAACATATTTCAAGGACTTTGACCGGCTATATCTCAAAAATTATTTTGAATTTTTTAAATCTGTAAAAAGCATCTTGTAGCTTAGTAAAAACTATATAAAATAAGATCAAAAACCAAAAAAGGGGTGTTTACCCCCTATGCCCTTAAACTTTTATATTCAATAGAAACTGGCTTTTAGTTTATACTATAATCTTTGTATAAGTGCAAATATTATTTTTTCTAAAAAAATGTTGGATGCATACCTATGTCCTTGATTAAAAATAATAAAATGTACAAAAGTGCCTTTGTGCAAATGTGACCCCTCATGCAAAATTGACGTGCTAAAGTGACTAAAAAGGCAAAATTAGACAATTTCACTATAAGTCTATCTTCTCCTTTAGTTGTTAAGCAATTGTATTAAAAAATTTTCAGAGCAATTTTAAACAAAATTTATACAAATTGAAAGAAATAATTTTTTTTATGAATATTTCTTATTAAAATGTAATGTAAATGGTAATAAACCAAAGTAGTGCTTAAACATTTGTTTTATTATATAAAAACCAAAAAAAAAAACTTTTACTTAGTCACAATTTTAATCTTAAGTAATTTTTCAAAAATCTGCTTCCTACAAGTTGTTTGTAATATTTTAAAGTATACTTTCTGAACATTTGAAGTAAATTGAGGAGTAGATTGATTTGTTTGTAGCATGTTTTGTGGTTGCTCTTGTAGAAAAAGCAACAAGAAAAATGTGAACATAAATGATCATAAAAATTGAAATTTGAGGGAGGAGACGGTGTGGAGCCCATGGTAGACTATGGTTTTCATAGACTGGTCATTATTGATTAACAAGAAGTTGGCAAAGTATATTATGTATGCGTATAACACTTTTAAGTACTTAATATAACTTTTAAGATCTATAAATTTACTTATGGGTTCTTCAGGGTTCTAAGTTATTACTACAAAGTTATTGTAACCGATTGAATTTTTATGCTAATGTTCAAGTACTTTATATTAACTTTTAAGATCTAAAAATTTTCTTAATGGTTCTTTATAAATGCTTTATAAATGTTTATAAATGTTTCATAAATGTTTTTAATAAAACATTAAAAAAAGCAACTAAAACAACTGATTTGCGTAGGATAATAGAATGAATTTTAGTTTTTGCAATTATTATGCTAACGTTCAAGTACTTTATAATAAATTTTAAGATCTAAAAATTACTTATAGTTTCTTCAAAGTTCCAAGTTATTACGACAAAGTTTTTGTAACAATTCAATATTTATTAATAATAAAAAACCATAAACAAAAAGCAACTCAAACCAATATTTTTTTATTATTAATAATTATAGAAATGTTACAAAAACTTTGCGGTAATAACTTAGAACTCTGAAGAACCCATAAGTAATTTTTTATATATTTAAAACTAATATCAAGTACTTGAACGTTAGCATAATAATTGCAAAAACTAGAATTCATTTGATTATCCTCTGCAAATCAGTTGTTTGAGTTGCTTTTTTTTAATGTCTTTTAATTATTAATAACTATAAATTGTTACAAAAACTTGTAGTAATATCTTGAACTCTGAAGAACCAATAAGAAAATTTTTAGATCTTAAAAACTAATATAAAGTACTTGAACATTAGCAAAAAAATTGCAAAAACTAAAATTCATTTGATTATCCTATGCAAATAAAAACCAGAACCAATAAAAGAAAAATTAATGAAATCAATGTACTCTTAAATAAAGCACTCATGTGCATTCACTATAAAAAGTACAACAAGTGTAAAAAATTTGAAAGTGACAAAAAATATATTAAATTTTGAAAATTTATTTAAATATGAGTTTGAAGATTTTATGTTCAAATTTATACATAGTTTTTTATTATTAAATTTTAAGTGTTACTTTTGAAATATAAATAATTTACATAGCCATTCAACAAGGTGCTTAAAATCAATTATTTTCTTACCAACATTTAAAAGTAATGGTCATAAATTACTAGCTTATCAGGGTAGTAAACTTTGGACAGACCTACCTATCAAGTTAAAAGACCAAAGCCATTTTGCAAGGTTCCAGGTAGAACTAAAAGAATAACTTATTAAATGATCAACTAATTCAATAGAGTTTACATAAGATGAACAGGAACATTTTTTTTATTAACAGTAGATTAGTATTCATTTTTTATCTGAGTAGGTGTTTTTTTTAGAGTAGGGGTTTATTAACTGGGTTTCAATAGCATTGGTCCAGTCTAGTTTGTAAAAAGTTGTAATTTTTTTTTCTGTTTGTTAGTGTAATAGTAAACAATTACATTCCATAGTCTACATATTATAAGTGTAAATAAAATTATTAGTCTCTAAATTTATTTTTGCCAGAAAACAAAGAAAGTTAAAAGTTTAAATCATGAGCTGAAATCACTGATAAGATTTTAATTTAGTAATAGGTTGACTTATCTTATGATTATTAGTGTTTTTTATTTTATTTATTTATTTATTTTTTTCTTCAAAAAGAAAAAACTTATTTACTATTTTTTTTACTCTTTTTTAAAATGTATAAAAGATTAATTTATTTGCCAAAATAATTGATGAATTTTAAAATTAAAAATTTCAGATAAAAACATAACCTTTTAACGTAAAGTTAGATATATATTTTATGTGTATATAATGTTCGATGTATGTGTGTAGACAATTCTTTAATTTTTTTGGATATATATTTATTTTATTTTTTAATTTAAAAAAAAAAAAATTAAATGTTGTAAAGTTTAATAGTCTCATTATTCATAGAGCTTTTTGTTTAAAAGTTTAAGTTTTTCTTCTTTTTCATTTTTAGCTCATTATAATTTTGATTAAGTTTGGTTATGCAACTCGATGACCAAGAGGTCTTTTTGCGTATCCAGGTCACTGCACTAAAAAATTTTAGAGCAATTTTTTTTTTTTTTCTGTTCAATAAACTAATAAATCAATTGTTTGAGTTACTTTTTTTTTAATTTTATTATTAATAATTATTGAACTGTTACAAAAACTTAGTAGTAATATCTTAGAACTCTGAAGAACCCTTAAATAAATTTTGAGATCTTAAAAATTAATACAAGAACTTGAACATTAGCATTAAAATTGCAAAAACTAGAATTCATTTGATTATCCTATGCAAATCAATTGTTTGGTTTTTTTTTAATGTTTTTTTTTTATAATTATTGAATCGTTACAATAACTTAGTAGTAATATATTAGAACTCTGAAAAACCCATAAGAAAGTATTGGTAATTTCCTAGGATGATGTTGCACCAATATCAAAGTGAAAATATTTTACACTTTTAATTTTCACTCAGATAAGACAATTATAGAAATGAAAAGCTCTAATTAAATCTAAACCTTCATTATTGAGACCACAAGGTAATTAAATAAGAACAAAAAAAAAGCTACTGATCAAGAAAAAGAGTTAGGTATAGCAATGATAATGGAAAAAAATATAAAAAAAATTATAAAAAAGAAAACTAAAAGATAAATCAATAAAATAACAAGGTAAGGGGTAGGGGTAACAGTGGTGATAGAAATAACTAATCAAAATTATATAAAAAAAATCTGTTAGAATTTGAGTAATAGTGTACATTACATTTCAACTCTATACTTATCTTATCAAAGTATAAAATTGAAAGTGTAAAATATTTTCACTTTGATATTGGTACGTCATCATCCTATGAAATTACCAAAATTCTAGATCTTAGAGATCAATATTAAGTACTTGAACAATAGCATAAAAATTGCAAAAAAAAAATGTAATACGCATACTTATATACACTGTCAACTTTTTAACTTCATTATTGGCACAAATGGATTAAAAAAGGGTGCTTGCAATTTTTCAAAGTTAATTTATTACTTACTTGGTTTATTTTAAAAATGTATATATAATTACTTGTAAAGTTTTTTGATTTTCTTTCATTATTGTTATAAAGTTTTCTCCAAGTACTGACCACAAGGAAATGATGTGCAGCTCAATGACAGAAAGGTTGGTAATTTTTTTAAATGATTTCGCACCAATATCAAAGCAAAAATATTTTACACTTTCTAATTTTACATTCTAATAAGACAAGTATAAAATTGAAATATACAGAAGACAATTACTCAAATTTAGACAATAAACTTTTGTTTAATAGTTTTTATCAATTGTTTTTTTATTTTTTATTATCACTGTTACCCTTAACCCTTACTCCTGATTGGTAGCTTTTTTAATTTTCTTTTTTATAATACCTTTAATTAGTTTATTATTTTAATATTACTGCTACCCCTAACCCTTATACTTGATCAGTAGTTTGTTTTGATTTTTAATTAATTTACTTTTCAGTTTTATTTTTTAAATTACTTTCTATTATTTATTTTTATCTTTACTATTACTGTTACCCCTAACACTTACCCTCAATCGGTAGCTTTTTTAATCAAAATTCATTTTATTTACCTTAAGGTCTCAATAATTCAGGTATAGTTTAGATATAGAGCTTTTCAACTCTATACTTATCTTATCAGAATGTAAAATTAGAAAGTGTAAAATATTTTTGCTTTTATATTGGTGCGAATGAAAGTTCACATTTATCTTTCTTTATAACTATCAAAATTAACGGAGCATATCTATCTTTCAACCCATATATAGACAAATATATACCGGGCTTATTATTTATGCAGGTACTATATGCAAAATTTAGTAGCTTTAGCTCTTTTCAATGAGCTATAAAAATCTACCCAGGGTTGCAAAAGGTTTTTGAAAATAATTTCAAGGTTTCTGAATTTTAAAGGTTTTTAGAGTAAAATTCTTATTGTTAATTTTTAGGTTAAGTTAATTTAATTAAAGGTAAAACGGTGTGTTAAATGGGAAAAATTTAAAAGATAGTGTAAAGCTACTATATTTTTCATTAACAGTAACTAAACAGGGAAATAAAACATTGAAAATACTAAAATATGATAGGTTTTTGTATCTAATCCAGGGTTTCTCAAACTTTTTTGCAAATGGCCCCCTTTAAAAAGTTTGAAAAAGCAATGGCCCCCTTAAACATATAGGTTACTCATAAACTACGATAAAATACACATAAGACCTTTTGTTTTTTTTTTTTGCTCTTCATCTGCAACTCAAGAATATCTAGTGTAAGTTTCAAGTTATGGCCTCATGCCCCCCCCTCTTCCCCCTTTGCTGCTCATGGCCTTCTGGGGGGCCACTTGGCCCACTTTGGGAAACCCTGATCTAATCTAAAATTCATTAGCTTTAGCATAAAATTTATATAAGTTTTTAAGTAGTTTTGGCGAAATTTAAGGTATTGAAAGGTTTTTTGACAACTTGCCTACAAGTAAAATATTTGTTTACAATGGAGAATTTAAAATTTGTCAGCTCTAGATTCAAGCTTCAGACTACGAGATTAACGAAAACTTTTTTTTAATGTCACTGAATTATGCAAAGTATACTGAAGCTTTTGTCTTATAAAACATTCAGGAGGGCAAACAAACAACTTAGAAGTTACAGTTTTAAAATTTTAAAGACAAATTATAATATATCAAAAATAATTAGATTCAAATACAACTTAAACAAATTTAATGATTTAAATAAATATATATACATAAAACATAATAAATCGATTAAAGCTTTTATTTCTATTTTATTTATTATGTACAAAAAACAAAACTTTAATAAAAACTATTTAGATACAAACTATTCTTACTTAATTTTAAAACCTAAAATTGCCAATTAATTTTATTAATGTGTTTTTAAATAATATTTTGAAAAATTATTAATAATACTTTTAAGTTAAAATTTTTAACGTTCTTAGATAGGTAAAATTGGCAACATTAATAATATAGATTCAGTATTATTTAAATAAGTTTTGTTTATTTATGTTATTTATATCGTTTTAATTTTTTGAATTGCGGTAAATTTATTTAAGTTTTGTGCTTAAATAAACGTAAATAAATTTTACTATAAATATTTGCACAAAACTGGTAAACAGACTAAAAAACACAGATTTGTGTAAATTTAATAAATATTTACATAAACTTATAAGATTTGTGAAATTTTTATATACTATCATTTTTTATATTATGATTTTTAAAGAATCATGATTGGCCCTCAGAAGTGTCCAGTATACTTAAAACTTCCTTACCTTGGAAATAATTCTGAGAGATTTTCTATAAAAATTTCTGAGAAAATAAGCCAGGTTTTCAGCTCTGTTCGTCTAAGAACAATTTTTTATACTGATCGACCTCTAAGTGGAATTTACATAGATGCTTCTCCCACCCAAGAAAAAAAATTAACATCATATATGAATTTAGTTGTCACTGTGGGAAAAACATCTCAAAGGTTTCACGTAAGAATCGATCAGCATGTTCCAAAAATCTTGAAAAGCTGTTTTGATGGTTGTTCGGATAAACCTACGAAAAAATACTTTTCGGCGATTGGAAACAATTTGTTGGAGAATCAGAAGTGTGCAAAAAGTTATAAAAAGGAGAACTTTTCAGTTTTGGTTAGAGTGGAGAACTCTTTTCAATCACATATTCTGGAAGCCTTATGCATTCAATGTTTAAGGCCTAGTTTATGTTAGCAGAAAAAGTTCCTATACCAAAGTAGAATTTTTAAATTCTTATATTAAGTAGTCTTAAAGTAAATATTTTCTCGTAATTTTTTTATAGAGTAGTTTTATTTTTACTTTTATCGCTGGTTTATTTTAGTTTGATTTTAATCTAACGAGTTGTTTTTTTGGTATAGCAAAAATTCTACAGTATAAGCATTTACTTAGTTTTTAAATTCGATTATTACGTCATTTTATATTTTAAAACTTAAAAAAAAAGTTGTTTGAATTCAGTTTAATTTAGTAAATACAATTTTTGATGAGCTTTACTACGAAAGATCTTAAATTAATTTTAGGAAAAAAGTGAAGTGTGTTTTGTTAAATCTTTAAAATAAGTTATGCACCGGAAAAAAACTGTTCAAATATTGTACTACTACAAATTTAACAAATATGTTATGTAATTTCCTTAAATTTTTTATTTTATACAATATGAAAAACAGTAGCACCCAAAAAGCAAACGGCATATAGAAAATTATTTTAATGTTATAAAATTTAATAACATTTTTAAATAGTTTGTTTTTTAATTACTTACTAATAAACAACTTAACGAAAAAAGCTCCTTAAAATGTACAAAAATTTGCACAGTAGTTGCTTTATTCAACTGACACACATTTCTCTGAATTTATCAATCATCACAGTTACACGGAGTTTTTTGAAACACACACTGCGAAAAAGAATAGAAAATAAATAAAAAAAGTATTTAAAAATCAAGAAAAAAATTTTACATAAAGTATTTTAACTTAAATTTTAACTTAAAGAAAAATTTGAAATGTCAATAATATTTATGTCATAGTCAAGTAGTTGAAACGATATGATCAGTGTTAGCAAACTATGAGAATTAAAACCTGAGAAACTATATATAACAAAATCTTTAAAAAAATCAAATAAAAGACGTGCAGTAATCTTCTTTAGTATAATTCAGTTTTTAATTGAACTTTATCTAAAATAAATGAAAGCTTTTACATACGTTCATTTCATTCAAGTAAATCAGTGTAATTGAACTGTAGTAAAACTACAAATTAAATTTCAAAAATGGTGCACAATCCTAATTTATTTACTAATACTAGAACTTTCATACAAAAGTTTTATGCAAGTATGCTAAGAGTTTCTTTTTGTAAATAGACTCTCTTAGGTCCTAAACTTAATATAACGTCATAAAAGAAACTTAAATAAAACTAGTTTTAAATTCATAGTTTTTATTCAACACTGTGTTTCATGCGATATGCAATGGTCACGAACGAAAAAAATCTATAAAGCAAGGCAGACAAGGCTATTTATACTGTTATTTTGTGTTATTAATTAGTACTAACTAAATTCTGATTATAATTGGTTAAAGTAAATAAGTTTGTTAATTTATCAAAAGTTCCAATGTACTTGATTAACAATTAAAGAATTGTTCTAGAACTATTGTTTTAAGTTATTATAAGGGTTAGATAAAAGTTACAAAAAATACTTATTAGATATAGTATGTAATTATTAAAAAACAATACAAATACTATAAAAATGCAAGCACAAATAATATGAATTTTTAAAAGGGTAAAAATTGCAAATATAGACATGACAATGTTATGATTTTAAACAAAATTTAGCAAATTGTCTGCATTTACCTATTAATTTAGTTCTTAAGTTGAGGGATTATTTTTGTCAGCGAATACTATTTCCAATTTTTTTATAATGTGTAGAGTACATATTCTACCCTGTTTACGTTAATTATTTTTATATATTATCTTCCATTTAATATTGTTCTTTATCATATCTACGATGAACTTAGAAGTCTGAATAAATGAGCTTAATTTTGTGAATACTTTCAGATTTTTATTTCTGAAGCTATGTTTATGTTCGTTGTATCTTGTTTTAAAGTTTCTGGTGGTGGATTTAGTATAACGCAGTTTTTTATTATTATATGTGACAGTAGCTTTATGTATGACACTTTTGGAAAAGCATTTACCTTCTACTGGAGATGAAATTTTAATTCTACAACTGCAAGTCATTTCATTTTTTTTCTGGTTCTTACTTTCTTCTACAATTTTAAGATATAATTTGGCAATTTCGGATTTGATGTTAGGCATACATGAACAGCTGATTTTAATTGTGTTCCTGGTGAGAATTTTATTGAAAGGCTTGTTTTTAGGAAATGCTTGTCTACTACTTCTAGAAATTCTTTACCTATGTTGGTCTTTAATGTTAAGCTAAAAGGAGGGTTGTGGTAAATCACTTGCTTTTGTCTTCTTTTTCTACCAGCCGTGCCATCATTTTGTTTTGAGTATTCCAAGACATTATTGAAGCCATTGCTTTTTAATGCCTTTTCATATGTATTTATTAAACATGGTTTTGTTTTTTGATAAAGCAGATAATATGTCTTGTATCATATTAGGTAGTTCTTTTTTGGTGTTTGGCGGATGATTGGAGTTCATATTTATGTATTTTTTTATTTGCGTGTGGATGTTTTTTTGATATTCTGTGGGGATGATATAAATCATTCTGTAAATCAAGTAATTCATCCAGCATTTCCCTAAAACGGACCTTTCAATAAAACTCTCACCAGGAACACAATTAAAATCAGCTGTTTATGTATGCCTAACATCAAATCCGAAATTGCCAAATTATATCTTAAAATTGTAGAAGAAAGTAAGAACCAGAAAAAAAATGAAATGACTTGCAGTTGTAGAATTAAAATTTCATCTCCAGTAGAAGGTAAATGCTTTTCCAAAAGTGTCATACATAAAGCTACTGTCACATATAATAATAAAGAACTGCGTTATATTGGATCTACCGCAAGAAACTTCAAAACAAGATACAACGAACATAAACATAGCTTCAGAAATAAAAATCTGAAAGAATCCAAAAAGTTAAGCTCACTTGTTCAGAACGCTAAGTTTAACGAAGATATGATAAAGAACAATGTTAAATGGAAGATAACACATAAAATTAGTCAACATAAACCGGGTAGAATATACACTCTGTGTAATATAGAAAGATTGAAAATAGCATTATCTGACAAACAATCATCCCTCAACTCCAGAACTGAATTAATCAGTAAATGCAGACACTTTGCTAAATTTTACTTAAAATCATAATATTGTCATGTCTATATCTGCAACTTTTACCCTTTTTTAAGTTTGTTGTATTTGTGCTTGCATTTTTATCGTAATTGTATTTATTATATACTCTATCTAATAAGTATATTTTATAACTTTTGTCTAACCCTTATAATAACTTAAACGAATGTTCAAGAACAGTTCTTTAATTGTTAATCAAGTACTTTAAAATATTTGCTAATATAACAGACTTATTTAATTAGTTATAATTAGAATCTAATTACTACTATTTAATAACACTTAATAACAGTATATATAACTAACTGCCTTGCTTTGTAGAGTATTTTAGTTCGTGATCATTGCATAACGCATAAAACACTGTGTTGAATAAAACTCTGAATTTAAAATTGTATCATTAATATTAATTTGCTTCTTTTTAATTGAGCTGTTTCCTGTGGAATTATAAAATACTGTAAATTTATCACCATTAAAACTAGTTTAAGCTTTTTGTAAATAACGCACTTTTTAACCTTGTAGTAGAGGCGTTAAAAACCCAGTGTTCTAAACCATCAAAACAACTTGAAAAACGATCGAGTCAGCTATTGTGTTGTTACCAACCTCAGTATTAAAGTGTTTTATTTCCTTTTAAATTTTAAACATTTTGTTTGTTATGTTTTTGGTAATAACTTATACTTACCTTAAATTTAGCCAAAGTTACTTGTTTATGTTTAAATTACCACCCGGACTTTTAACTTAGTATTTTTATTTAAAACTATTTTATACTACATAGATCAGGGTACGATTAAAAAATTAAGGTTTTCCCCTTAATACTTGCTGAGTCGGCATTTTTTCTTTATACCTTTATCTCTAACTCACTTTATCAAAACATATTAAAATTTAACCAAAAAATGAAATTATAGAAACTTATGTTTAAAATAACATCTTAAAAGATTTTTTTGCAGACTCGGCATATATTAGGGGAAACACCGAAGCGTTTCAACAAGACTTCATAGTGCATAATAACACAATTCTAAGCTATTACGACTTTATTTGTAAACAATATCCAATATTTTTCATAAATTAATTCAATTTTATCTATGAGTTATGTACAATAGCCTAATTAGCCATTTTATAGTATAGTAATTTAACAACATGTTTTTCTAAAATTTAACTGAATTTTACCAATATTTGCATAGTTTGTCATTTAAATTATTTTTGTACAATCCTATTTTGAAAATCTGTTCAGCTGTGAAACTGCCTAATTTTGAAATAAATATATTTTTCAATAGCACACGACACCAAAATGAAACTTTATAGTGTTTATAAGATATTTCACATGTAGTTATGACATCTAGCTAATTATATTCATAGATATTTTTCATTTTAAAATTTATTAACAAAGCACATCCAGATGTACTAAATTTTATAAAATTTCTGATTCAACAAAGTTTTTATTGATTTTTTTTTCAAAGGTCGCAAAGGCTCTTTGAAACAAGTATAAACATGCCTCTTATTATGGGTTAGTTTGGCGTTTTATGAAAAACTTAAATATATGGTTAACAATGAAAACAAGCAAATTTTATTAAATTTTTCAACTTTAAACGTATCTAAATTTATATAGTTGATGTATTACTAGTGTAGACACTGTAGACTTTAAAACGAATGTTAAGTTAACGTATTAGTTTTTGTTGAAAGTTATTAATTTTTAAAATAGTCTTTTTACTTAATTTTTTTAAAGAATACGCAAATTTTTTTTATTTTCAATTACAAAGTTGTATATGTCACATATAAGTATAGTTTTCTAAAAAATATATTGTAGCCTTTGTAAAATAGTTCATTCAAACTTTTTAGGTTACGAACAGTATATTTTATAACCTATAAAAAAACGCATACTCTAATCCGTTGAATACATTATTACAATGATTAAATATTTCAAACCTAGATATTTGATAATCGTTGCACAATCTTTATTGTTTTTTAAGTGTTCAGCTATTTAAGTGCTTTTAGCAGCGTTTTGATTGCTTTTGTCTTTGTCTGAAGTTTTTTTCAAACAGTTTGAACACAAATTTAGTAAACATTGAACTTCACCATACGATTAACAACAACAACAACAGCATCCGAGACAACCTACGACCGGTTTCATCCTTGTTAGGACAGGCATAGTCGCGAGAAACAACTATTGAGATCTTACTAAGCGTTTCTTAAGCATCAATTTGTGGGTAAAGTTTAAAAGATTGACTTAGTTAAATTGTTCACAGATCAACGTCTCAGACATTGTCAGCTTATTGTGAGATTATAGTCTATGCTCGTTTAATCAGTTTCAACCAGTATTTATTACAGCCATCATCAACAAATTTGAGATGCTTAGCGCCTCAATAATAAATATTGAACTTTACCACACGATGAACAACAACAGCATCCGAGACAACCTACGACCTTAATTTATTTTTTAAATTACTCACAAATGGTCGTTTCAGTACTTTGTACTTATTCACGCTTGGTAAAACCTCAATAGCGGTTTCTATGCTTGTCTGATGAGTTATAACAAGGACGAAACTGGTAGTAGGTTGTCTTGGATGCTGTTGATCGTGTAGTGAAGTTCAATGCTTATTATTGATGGCGTAAAGCATCTCCACTTTTTGTTTATAATAAATTTTTGATAATGGTTAAATATATCTTTCTAAATTATATATATGAACTGACGAGGTCCTTGATCGAATTTACGTTTACTGATTAAAGTCTTGAAAGAAAAAACTAGATAATAATTAATTTAAGAACAAAAAAGTATTAAAATTTAAAACACTACACATAAAAAGGATTGGACTGCAATAAAACCAAGGAAGAAAAATTAGTAAAAATCAGCATGCTTTTATTGATACAGTTAAAGTAAAAATATACCAATAAACAGTAATAAGAAAATTTTTCTCAAATTTTTTGTATCTTCTATAGCAAGGAGAAAGTTCAAATAATTGTAAACCTACAATGTAGAATTCAATTAAAAGTTTTAAGAGTTTTGGTACAGTGAACTTGTTTGTGCCTTTTGATAGTTCTATTGTGTATTTTAATGAGTGTTTTGTTACAAAACTATTGTGACTTTTTCTTTAAATAAAGATATTTTTTCCACAAAAAACTAATACTGATTCTTTAAATTAATTATATCAGTAACAAAATTATAATATTTAAGTTTCTCAATCGTCCTTTAGGTATTTCTATGTATTATTCTTTGTGAATTTTTGTCTTTATTTTAGTTGCTTAATATAAAAACTATCACTCTTCAAAAAATCAACAAAGTTTTTATACACTCATTTAATTGCTTGAAGTACTTTTGAATGTTTCCTCAGTAAGTAAGTTGAATATAGACTGAAGGACAACAACTTTTTATGGATATAGAAAAGTTATAAAAAAGCCTACTATGTATAAATATAAAAAACAAATATGAGGCTTACAGTTTGTTTACCTGTTTTACAAAATATGAATTCAAATTTATACACTCATTTAATTGCTTGAAGTACTTTTGAATGTTTCCTCAGTAAGTAAGTTGAATATAGACTGAAGGACAACAACTTTTTATGGATATAGAAAAGTTATAAAAAAGCCTACTATGATGTAAATATAAAAAACAAATATGAGGCTTACAGTTTGAATACCTGTTTTACAAAATATGAATTCAAAATTTAAAAAATATTAGAAATAATTAAGCATACTGTTGTTTCTAGTTTAAACCCGAAAGTTAAAACAAAAGTAAAATCAAAGACAAAAGACTAAACAAAACTTATATTGTTAGACTTTGACGTGTTAAGAAATTTGAAATATAAACAAAAACCTTTAGAAGTATATTAAAATATTGGAGCTAATTTTGGATACAATTTAATACATAAAAAATAAAAAAAACAAACAGAGCGAACTAAAAAAACTCAAGTTGTAACATTTTGACTTTAACATATTAAGAAAAGTACAGTCAAAATCTTTAAAAATCACTGAAAAATGTTTTATAAGTTTACTTAAATTAGTTATCTGTAAACCACTAGAAACCATAAATTGAATAATCAAAAAAACAAGTATTATAAAATTACAAAACGATAAAATTGAAAAATACTTCAATAGTAAAAACTTTAGAATTTATGCAGTTCAAATGTAGTGAATGCGAGGAGTTCTTTGACGGTCGGACAATCACGTCCTTTTCACAAAGATGTTGCTCTCATAGACACAACTGGAAAAGTACGATTACAGATTATGTTAATGATAAAGCACACTTAAACTTCACTACGCCAAAAAACACACAAGATCGAAAAAATTTCTAACGAGGCTTTTTTAATTATTTTACACCACTAAAAACCAAAAGGACTAACAGACTGCAAACAACAATAAATATAAACAAAACAATATTAGGCTTTACAGATAATTTAAGTAAACTTATTCAACATTCTTTATGATTTTAAAGTTTTTTGCCTATACTTTTAATAATTATTTTTTTCGATTTTAAACTATAACCAACAATAAGCTTTATTATTTCTATTGATTTTCAAGGGTTTCAGTCATATATTTCAAAATATATTAACACGTTTAAGTCAAAATTAAAGTTTCGTTTTAGTCCTTAGTCTTTGATTTTACTTTTGTTTTAACTGTTTGCTTTTTAAATCATAGAAAACAAACAAGCTTTATTATTTCTATTGTTTTACGGATAATTAGTTAAAGTAAACTTAACAATTTTTGACTGTACATTTTAAAATATCTTATTACGTTAAAGTCAAAATCTACTAATATAAGTTTCATTTAGTTTTGTCTTTGATTTACTTTTATTTTGACATTTAGGTAAAAACTAGAAACAACAGTATGCTTTATTGTTTCTAACAGTTTTCAAAGTTTTGAAGTCATACATTGTAAACCAATTATTTAAAATGCAAGCTTCACTTTTAATTTTTATAGCTACGTCAAACTATGTTATTTTTAATAACTTTTCTACATGTATAAATTCTGTGTTCCTTTAGTTTGTATGATACACTGATTTTATACACTTAATGGCAAAAACATGTTAGAAATATAAAACACGTCTGTTTAAAAAGTACAATTCTATAACAGGCTAATAAATATAGAAGTATTTGTCAAAAACAACTTATATAGTTTACACATAACACATATATTATAAAATAAATTAATACAACTTACCGAATTTCTGGTTTATTAGAAAGATCTAAAAATTATGAATGCAAAGCAAGAAATGTCAAATTGTTTACAAAATATAAAAGAACTAGGATAATCGAAAAAGTAGAGTATAGTCAACCTCCAAAAAAAGTAAAAAAATAATTAATTAGAAATATAGGGCAGGAAAACTGAAGAAGAGCCAAATAAAAAATATTGAAATACAGTTTATAATGCCAGAAAATAAAAGTTTTATGTCATGAGTGTTTTAAAAACAATGTTTAACAAGAAAAAAAAGTTTAATAGTTTTAAAAGTAGTTCCTTTGTTTTTCAGATACTTATGTAAGAAATACACTTAGATAGATAAAAGGTAATCAGATACACACTTATCTAAAATAAATTATTATTTTAGAAGTTAAGAAATTAGAAGTATAAAAAGAAGTATTAAGAAATTGTATAATTCTTCAAACTCTACAAAAAATAATAAATTGCTATCTATGAAAGCTAGAAAAACTTTGAAGATTTATTTTTCGTAAATATAATTTAAATTCTAAAACAGAAATTTACATAATACTAAACCAAAATTAATACTTAATGACTTATCAAAATTTACAATGAATTAACAAATATTCTATATTTTTCTAAAAAAATTAGTAAGAACTGTAGCTTTATACATTATGATTTAACAAAATGTACATGTAATAAATTTTTTTTTTTTTTAAACAAACTAAAAATTCTTACTTGTCATATATTTAAAACATTTATTAAATTATTATTACGTATAGTGAGCAATTCGATAAAAAAAAAATTATATCATGACTTGCAGAATTAGCATAGGGCCAAACTTTTTTTTTACTACAATAACTAGTTTAAACTAAAAGCAAGTACACATTAAAGTAAATCTCTTTAGAAAAACTTTTAATTATTTTGAAAAGGAAAACAATATAACTTAAAGACTACTAGCTTTCTTCATAAACTATAACAGAATAATTTTGCCTTTTAATTAGTCGTTGCTTCTCATGTGCGAGTGATTGAAGAAGATCATTGTTTCTAAAAGAATACCGCACTTTAATTAAAAAAACAATCGATATTATGATCCACAAGATCCAACAAATCCAGCTTAATACCTAAATGAAACCACAAAAATAATGGTAAAATATCGAATTTTTCTTTAAACTGCTTCGTATTTATAAAAATCAGCCTTTATTTTAAAATAAGTTAAAATTATTTCAGATTTATAATATACCAATATACGTACGAAGTGTATATAAATAAGTTATATAAAATGCATATTTAATTTTTTTAATTATTTTCAAAAATATTAGTATTTGTGTTACACTCTTTTGAAAAAAATAAACATACAAACAGAAAAAAAATGTTAAAATACTTTTAAGCACTTAATGCAAACATACTTCATAGGTTTTCATTGAATAGTAATTTGAAGAAAAGTATCCAGAACTGTAGAAATATTTTATGTAACAGTTATATTAATTTTAAGTGCAGCTTAAGTTTATAAGCAGATAAGTTGATTTATTCCTATACAAACAAAATTAATTTCCTTACTTGTAACTCCTAGAATTTTCTTAATCAAGCTTTTTGATAACAAAGAAATTGCTGGCTAAATGTTAAGTATTACGTTCTACAACTTCAACAAAAATAAAGAGAATAAAAAAAATAGTAGACTTTAATAACCTTTTTTAACTGCAATAACTTTTATTTTCAGCGTTTAGTCACGGTTGCCACGCAAAATTTTGTGATTTAGCTGGACTTTCAGGATAAAAAAAAATTAGCCTGACTTTTACGCATTTGGAGAACCCACTTTCAGAAATTACGCATTTTGAATACGCATACTTTGACAAATACGCATCTATATTATGCTATTTTATGAAATACGCATTTTAGTATGCACTTACTTTTTTTTCTTATTTAGTAAGCATTTTTGAATCAAAATGAAACAAATCTGTCAGGTTTCTTTACAACACCGGCAATTCTTAGCTACAAACTTTTTATTGAGTAGCTGCTGGGTTTAGAATGTGTACTTCAGCGGAAAACAACTGCAATTAGTACTTATTGGAATGCAAAAGTATATAATATTAACGTAATTATAAAATTTTTTGCACTAAACTAAGTATACTTTTTTCTCACTGATAGATATACTTAAATCTTTGCTAATAATCTCTTAGTTCACAAATGTGAAGTAAATTACTGGCAAGGAAACTGTTATCAAATACTTAAACTAAATCATATTAATTCCTGAAAATTAAAAAAATTTCAATTAATTCTTTTTAAAATTATATCGTGATGTATACTAAAAAAAGCCATGATAAAATGTTTAAATAAACCTTACAAAAATAAATAAAAATAAAAAAACAACATGCAATAAAATTTTAACTATAATTAATATATATTATAAATAATTATTATGAAACCTTTAAAAAACAAAAAATAAGTAAAAAATCTGATTTTACTTATTTTCCAAATTAAAATAGTTTGGTTTTGGTACTGGTTTTAATTAAAAAGTTTAAACATAACTGACTCATTTTCGAAAAAAGTTTATTTATTAATTTCGTTTAGCTCTCTTCAGAATAACATTGCTAAAAACTATGAATATTGTAGAGTATTTTTAGTTATATATAATGAATTTGAAAAGTCTAACAAAAAATAGTTACGTCATAAAGTATAAAAGTCTGTTTAGAAAAAGTTTGAAAAATAGAATAGAGCTGTACTGAACTAACTTAAAGTAATTTATAAGACAAAATTGCTAAAACAAAAACATTTAAAATAGTAGAAATTTTTACCTTAAACTAAATTAAATAAAAAGCACATTAAAAAATACGACATTGGCAATTTTATTCTGACTTTGGAAGGGATTATTTTTTTTACCACTTAAAGGCTTTGGAAATAAAGGAATTTATTATCAAGTATTCAAAACATTGATTTAGTTATTAGTAGTGATGTACCGGACCCACAATTTTGGGTCCGGCCGGACCCGGACTTTTTTTTCAAACTAGAATCCGGCCGGAACCGGATCCGGACTTTTTTTTCAAATTAGAATCCGGCCGGAACCGGATCCGGACTTTTTTTTCAAACTAGAGTCCGGCCGGAACCGGATCCGGACTTTTTTTTTAAATTAGTATCCGGCCGGATCCGGATATCAGACAAAAATGGCAATATCTGGCCGGACCCGGATAGTGAGTCCGTTACATCACTAGAATAAACTAGCCTCAGTCAGAATGAGGTTTTTAAAAACTGAAAAAAATAAACTTTAATTTAATATAATTAGAACAGCTAGCCACAAGGTTTATAAATTTAGGTGTTATTTACAATTAAAAATCTGAAATCAAATTCTTGAACAAAATACACTAGAAAATTACAAAATATTGAAAACTGGATCAGCTCAAACTCATTCAAAATCTAAAAGAAAACTAACCTGAGTTTTTATAAAAAACTACACTAGCCTGAGGCAGTCCAAGATTTTCTAAAATTCCCAAAAATTTTCAAACTTTCAGGGTTGTCACTGTTTAAGTCAATAAAACTAGCTAGAGTGAGTATAAACAAGCCTGAGTCAGAATGAGGCTTTTTAAAACTGAAAAAATTACTTAAGTCTAATAATCAGTAGAACAGCTAGCAAAGGTTGACAATTTGGTAGTAAAGTTGTGGACCGATTGTGGTACACTTAACTTATTAGCACTACCGATCATAATTAAATCCTACCTTATTTACTTAATATCTAACAAATACTAAATTCTAACTGAGACTACTTTCTATAATTAGACACGACAGTTTTGAATGATGAATCTTTTATATAAAACACAACAAGAAATACTAGCATATACAAAGTTATTAATTACTTTGGTAACACTTTAAAAACTGGAAGCTATTTAAATCTATATCAAAAGACTTAAAACAAACAACTAAAAATTAAATAAAACTTTTTGTAAACAAGAAACTGTAAAATTTTAATAAACTACTAAACTATAAACCTGGCTTAAATATTTAAACAATTAAACACCTGTTGAAATATTTAATTTTAAAACAAAACACTACTTACAATAAGCATTCACAAAAACGTTCAAAATATTTTGTTGCTTCAAGCTACACACCAAACTAACTAACTGCTTACATATAAACTGCCTGTCATGTTCCGATGTTTTGTTTCATCAGTATTTAGTTTGAAACATTTCGTCATATGATTCTCATTGGCTCGTACATTCAACCGTATTAACTCTAAATATTCTCTGAGCTGAACTTAAAACAATAAATAATGCAAGTATTCATTCAAAAGTTTTCAATTTTACAACATATGTAAAGAGTTGCATTTCATTAAATGTTTATTTTATAGTTTAAATGTAAACAAATGTAAATTAGTCACGTGTACAAAATAAGCCTATCACGGTAGGTGTTAAATTTTAACTGACGAAAATGACTCTTAGTAATTTACACAAGTAAAATACTTTTCAGTATGCTCTTTTTTACTAACTAGATCCGGACTTTTTTTTTCAAATTAGAATCCGGCCGGAACCGGACCCGGACTTTTTTTTCAAATAAGAATCCGGCCGGAACCGGATCCGGACTTTTTTTTCAAATTAGAATCCGGCCGGATCCGGATATCAGACAAAAATGGCAATATCCGGCCGGACCCGGATAGTGAGTCCGGTACATCACTAGTTATTAGTTAGTTGATCGATTTGTTAAAAACTAGTTGAATAATTAAAAACAAACACATTGATCAGAAAAAGATAGAGTTGTTTTGTTTGTTGTTGGTAAATTGTTTCGGTTTTTAAATCTATTAAAGGTTTGTTTAAAGTTTATTGAAAGTGTTTAAATCTTTACTTCCTATATATTTAGTTTATTCCCTGTATTTACCATTCGCAACGATATTTTTTAGTTTTGGTGAGTAATAGTGAGTTTTGACATATTTGAAATATACAAACCGAGGGTTAGAATCCATCCCGAATTTTATAAACTTGAACTGAAAAAATATGACATTTTGTTATTTTGACTTTAAAAATGACATTTAGCTTTTTTTATCTTAAAAATGTGCTTTAGCCTGACTTCTTCCGAAAAAAAAATGATACAGCCTGATGAGTGGCAACTTTAAAAACTACTTTACTGTATTATAAAATCATTGACTGGAAACTTAGTGGTATATTGTTTCCTACAGACTAAGTTACTTAAAAATTATACATAGATTATCTTTTCGCAGACTTTGCAAGTAAATAAGTTGGGTGCACGACTATTCAAATTCGGACAATTCAAATTCCGACAATTCAAATTCTTAAAAAAAAATTGAAAGGGCCACAACTAAAAAAGTAATGTATATTTGTCAAATATAAAAAAATACATATGTAAGTCCTATTAATATCTTCAAGCAATTTTTTTCTTTTTGCAAAACATTGAATACTTTTTGGTATATGGTTTAAATAAAGTAAAAAACATAGTTATTTTTAGTAGTTTTAAAATATCTTAAAAAGTATTTAAGATTTTGCAAAAAAATAAAAAGTGGCTTGTAGATATTAATAAGGTCTACATAAGCATTTTTTATTTTTCTCAAATTTCAATTATTTTTTGAGATATAGTCTTCTAATTATTTTTTTAAGAATTTGAATTGTCGGAATTTGAATTGTCCGAATTTGAATTGTCATGTAACCAAATAAGTTTATTTTTAACTCTTAAATAATCGCTTATATTTCAAAAGTTACTTTGAATTTAATTATAAATGGAAAAAACAACTGGTAGCTTAGCTATTTTTATAGAAAAAATAATTAAAAAACAAATATCAAATATAATAAATAATATCAGTTGCAAAACTGTAATCACCTATGTTAGTTATGCTTTATTTAGAATTATATCTTTTATGTGACTTGTTTAAATAACACAATAGGTTTTTTCAATGTATAGGGAAGTAATATTTTTTATCTGCTTGATATCTTATAACTTAGGCCTTTGATAAAAGTTCAACTAATAAATAGTTAAATCTAGTTAAAATTTAAAAAAAAAAATACTTACTTTTGTTCACAGTCATGGAAATTTTTGCAAGTAGAATTAATACCATCACTTATAAGTATGCAGGATACTAGAACAAAAACACTTATAAATACATTTGCTATCAGCATAAGGAATGTGGAAAACGATGTTCTAATAAAAAAAACTTCAGTTACTATTTATAAACATAAACAGTTAAAATTTCATCAACTTGATGGTTTTGTTTAACACTATAAATAAATATTTAGTTTTACTAAGACATAGTAAAAAAAAATTATTTGTTGTTAAAAAATAGTTACGTACCACATTGTATTGTAATTAGTTATCTAATATTATTATCTTTTAATCTTCGATTATTTATAAATAAAAAAATTACTTAAATAAGGAATCTTGTTTCATGAACTATTTTTACATGAACAAATGAGACATTAGTTTAATGATGAGACATTACGTAATTTATAGGTCATCATTTCAAGGATGACATATCAGATAAAAGATAAGACAATAACTTATTTAAAGTAAATTGCATGACTGTTAAGTAATTGATTAGTTGGTGGATCATTTAAATTAAGTATTTAATGAATCAAAAGAGATCATTGACGTTAAAAAAAGTAATGTTCGAGTTTGTGATTTTAAAAAACAGATTTTTCTCAGACCAGATTGATCAGAGGTAAAGTTTGGGCATCTTCCTTATATGCAGTAACCCTGCAACTGTTACCAGACTGCTGCACCAGTAACACTTACAGGCTATTAAGAACTATAAACCATTGATATAGAATTCAGGAATGCCTAACCAGAGAGTAGGGGAGCTAAAACCTCTTTATGTTGGTGATAATTATCTACTACAGAATCAGAGCAGTGCACATCTACGAAAATGGGACATGAATGCTGTGATAATGGGGTGCTACCACACAATAAATTTATACTCAGAATTGATAGTTCACAGAGACTCACTTTGCGAAACATCAAAAGGTTGACAATATCTTGTAAACCAGAATTGATTTAATACGCTCCGTGGTAGTTATAAAAGTCTACGTGGTCATAAATTTTTATGGTCTTCTGAACAGATTTGATGACCATTCAAGTAAACTAATTGCATGCCAAATAGAGGAAAATTATTGCTTTTACTAGTACTAAACAAATAAAAGGCCTCCATAATCAAAATATGTACTTAGAAAAGATTTAAAAAAACATAACTAACAATAAAAGCACAATAAAACTAAGAACAACAGACAATACAAAACAAAAAATCATTTTTTGTGAAATAACATTTTGAAAATGGTATGACTAAAGTTAATTCATTTAATACGTCACAATATGTTAACTTGTAAACTTTTAGAAAATTTTCCGTCAAACTTAAATTGCTTTGACAACTGACACTATTTTTGTTGAAACAGCTGTCAGCAATGTTGACCTTTTTTAGTAAACAAATATATATAAATATTTTCAATTTTATATTATCAATAGCTAAAAAATTGTTGTATGTGACAACTAAATTTTAAATTACATTTAGAGTGTAAAATAACATTAATCATTCTGAAAAAAAAAACTTGAGTTAATAGGTTATTAATTTCCATACACTACTTTAAGATTATCTATAGCCTCATTAAACTTTCTTTATTAAATACAACATTGACTCTTTTACAAGAGTTTCAAGTATAAGTTTAAAGTAACTTTTCATAGAACATAAACATTTGAATCAAATTTTTAGAAACATTTAATTAAAAAATTTTTTTTTACAAATGTATAGACCAAAATTTTAATTTATAAGTTTATTTTTCAAAATTTTAAACTTAATAAAACTCTTCCACCCTCTTTTTTATTTTTAAAACTAGAATCTTCCAAATTAAGAGAATAAATTTATATTGTAATAAAATAAAAATAGGCTTGTATATTTTTCTGCCTTTTGCTCAAAAATATTGTCAGTAATTAGTATACAATTTTACATGACTTAAACTTTTTTAAAGATTTATTTCTTAATTTAAACTAAAAGCGAATAAGAAAACAAATTTTAAAAAAACACATTTTTTCTACCTATTTTAACAAATTCAGCCTAATGTTCTTGACGTGTACAACCTCTAGTAATTTCATTTAACTTGAACTATTTAAGAAAATGTTCTGAAAATTTTTAAGGTAAATAGTAGGTAAGAATAGAATGTACACCTACAAATAGTAGGTAATAGTTTAATAAAGTTTGAAATTTCCAAAAAACAAATGAAAAAATTGTGGTTCATAAGTTTGTTTCAAAATTTTATGGTAACCTAATTATAACTTATAAGCTAAACTCAACTTTTGGACTCAAAAATGTTGCGTTTTAGTTAATGATTCATAGTTTAATTAATAAGTCAATGTTATTTTTTGTAAAATAATTTCCTATAACCTTAAATTTTTGAATTTGTTGTATAAACTAAATATGTTTTGGTAAAGTTGTCAACAAATTCACTCTTGAAAAATGTTATAACTCAATCTTAATTGGGGTTAAACAAGCTTGTTGATTTATCATACAGGCATTTTGTTTATAAAAAGATAATGCTAAAAAGGAACACAAAACAGTAGAAAACTATACAATATAAACTAAGAAAAATTAAATTAGTTCCATTTCATTTTATTTGTTATAGAAACTTAGGGGTAGGGAGTTCTTGGGTTATGCTTGCTGGACTTATTTTGACTTGCTGGACTTATTTTGGCTAGATTAAAAAGAATTAAAAAAAAAATACCCAAAAAAACTGATTTTTACCCAAAAAATCACATATTTGATGATTTTTGACCTTAAAAGTAATAAAGTCACTTATACATGTCCTAGAATTATAATTTATGTCTTCAAGGAAAGCTTATACTTTTAGAGATACATTTAAGGACATTTTAACTGCTTTTGATGTATTATGACTTTATTCTTTGAGGTCATTTTTTTTTGCCTTTTAGGACAACCAAAATATTGTCAGGCTTGTTGTTGAAACTTATAAGAGGTTGGCCTGAGCTATTAGTATCTCTTCCCAAGAATCAGTTAAGGGCATAGGGGAGGGGGGGGGGTAACACGTGGTTTTTTACAATTTTACCTTATTTTATATAGTTTTTACTAAGCTACAACATGCTTTTTATGGATTTTAATAATTTAAAATAGTTTTTAAGATACAGCCGGTCAAAGTCGGAGGCAACAATAGGTTCCTTATGAGAGGCGCAAACTAAAACAGAAAATAACTAGAAATCACTAAAAATCTATATCCTCCTACGTTTTTTGAGATAACTACCTCAAATTTTAAGGAAATTTTGCTTGCAATATTTAAAAAATTCTATTGGAACAAAATTTAAAAAATATATATACATATAACAAAAACTTTTTTTTTGTTTAGTTTTCAAATAATTTTTTTTAATAATATTTTTAAATTTCGATCTGAAAAATTTTTCTAAATATATCAAGGAACACTTCCTCAAATTTTGAAGTAGTTATCTCAAAAGACTTAGGAGAAGATAGGTTTTTAGTGAAATAGTCTATTATTGCCGTTTTAGTTTGCACCTCCCATAAGGAACCTATTGTTGCCTCTGACTTTGACCAGCTACATCTCAAAAATTATTTTGAATTTTAAAAATCTGTAATAAGCATCTTGTAGCTTAGTAAAATCTCTATAAAATAAAATCGAATTGTGAAAAATATGTTTTACCTCCCTATGCCCTTAAACCTGTTTAGCTTTAGCAAAATACAACTTCAATCATGACAGATTCAGTTAAAAAAAAAATTAACATTTGGGGAGGAGTATTCTAAAGTTTTAAAATCAAAACTTCCACCTCCAACTCATTTGTAATGCAAACCCATCCAGTGGAGGCCTTTGATCGTTCTAACTTGACAGTATTGGCTGAAATAGAATCCAATATAGACTTTTATAAAGCTTCAAGATTTAAATCTATCAGTTGAACCACTTTTGTGAGGAAAAAAAATAGTGAGTGTGCAATTTTATCCATCAAGCAGATATCTTTGATTCCATTCTAAACAGAGAGAACCAAGTTAATTGCCTTGCAATTTATCACAAAGGCAGGTTTACTAAACTTGGGTATTCTGCTACATCTATTTTGCAAAGCCTCCTGTTTATTTGCATGCTCATAAATGAAACACATCTAAGCAACCAGCATGTGGAAGTTGTCAAACTACTGCTTGACTCAGAATTTAGCTCAACAAGACTTTCTCAAAGTATTTCTTAAGCAGTATGAAGATCACAGCATTGGAATAACAAACACTTTTGATGCCTATGTAGTATATTATCTACATATTGTTGTTAAGGCCAATTTCTGAGTTGTGTTGTGTATAAGTATTTACCTAACTTTCATTATGTTTTGTTTTACAGATTTATCATATTGTAATTAGTTGGTAAATAAACTTAAACAAGAAAGATATTTATTTATGATAAAATGTTTATCAATTGAATTGAATCAACAATGCCTGTGATTAAATGCCCACTGAGGAGTTGCACATATGAAACACCAGATGTCAATGCTTCTGTAGCTGCCTCTTTGCTTATCATACACAACAATGTCTATATTAATGCAATTTCTTTAAAACCAAAGCCTCCAAAGATGGACCGTCCTTGAATAAGGAGAGACTGCAATGAAGTAGGTTGGAACATATTTGTGCAAAAATGGACTATGTTTATAGACAGCAGAGATGACAGAGACAAAATAATTTTGTCAACTGTACCAGTGCTGTGAGGAAGATCTAGGCCAGGGGTCGGCAAACTGCGGCCCGCGGGCCAACTGTGGCCCTCAAAGGGTAAATCTGTGGCCCGCGAGCACGTTTAGTTTTTGAATGGAATGCGGCCCGCGGAAGAAACTTTTGTGGCCCGCAAGCATGTAAATGTGGCCCGCTGAACAAAAAAAATATTTTAAGCTAAACTTAATTTGGCTTTTTGTTTAATTTTATTAGTTTCGTTTAAGTCCCTGTTTGACATTTTAAAACAATTAAAAATTTTTACAGTATTAGCTTAAAGATGTAAAAAATTTAGATTAGCATTCCACCAGGTTTTTTTTCAGTTTTATCATAATTTTTTTCTTACAACAGCAAGTTTAGATGTTGTTTACATGTTTTTTAAAACTAAGTTTCTTTTATAGATATTTTATTACTAAAAGTTATCCTTGAGTGGGCACAAAAACATTTAATATTACATATTAGTAAAAAAAAAGGTTTATTTTATTTTTACACATTTTGATTTTTTTAAAGTTTTTTTAGCACTTTAAATAAATTCCTATGCACACAAATTACAAAGATGCTCATATTTTAATCGGCATACTGACAATTTCTACTAAGATCATTTCCCACCCAATCAAATTCTAACCGCGCAGAATTCCCACTCGAAAATATTTTTAACTTTCTTAATTTTTTTTTTCTAATATTTTTTTTTTTTCTATTAATTTATGTTTTACTATCACTGTTAACCCTAACCCTTTGTTAGTAAGCGGTTCTTGGATTGGATCGGGTGGGAAATGAGCGGTTCCCATTTTAAAACACTATAAAATTATTTAAAACTTAAACTAGATTAAGTTTAGTTAATTCATAATTTTCTAAAATTATTGTTTATACATGTAGTATCTAGGTCTGTTAAGACACATTTAAAACAATACATTATATAAATTAAAATATTTTTTGATAGGTATACATTACAATATACAAAACAATGTTTTTTTGACAAACTATGTTAATTTTTATGCACTAATATACAGAGTTACTGTTTATTTAATACAAACTAAATTTAAGGTTGGTAAATTTGTAAGGTTTGTAGATTGTTAATCAAAGTAGTTTAAATTCAAGCAAATAAACATTGCCACACACTTCGACTATGACTATCTGTAAATTTCAAATCTCAAGTCAATTTAGTCATTTTTTCAGTTTTTAGTTGAAATAAATATTTGTTTACTAAAATATTAGTCTAGTTTTTGGTCATTTAGGCTGGCGAGTTTTCTTCATGAGTGGCAAATTAAATTTATGATGTATGTTTTATTCAATTTACAGTGTTGGTTTGAATAATATATAATAAACTTTAAGTCTTGCAGCTGATAAAATTTTAAATTTTATATGTATAGTTGTATACATATAGGTGTGACCAATTAGTGTTGCTAAAAAAACTTAAATCCCGGAAAAGCTTGGAATTTGAACATTTATGATTAATAGTTCTGGAAAAACCTTGAATTTGAGAACTTATGAAAAAAACCGGAATTTTATACAATTTTTACGTGCCAAGTAATGAAATTTCAATTTGACATAAAAAATTACTATATAGATACAATTTTTAAACACACTAAAAGTAGCTTAACAGTATCTATTTAGTATTGCTATATTACTAAAGACAGTTTTTTATTACATATAATTTAATTTTATACCAAAAAAAAGGAGAAGAAAATTATACTTTTATAAACTTTATGTAAGTGCATTGCATCTTTGCTTTTAAAACGCCTTCACCTATTGTTGTGCATTGGAACTTAACTTAGAATCTTTTCTAAAAATCAAAGTCAGTAAAAACACCTCTACTAAAAACTCTCAGTTGAGCAGTAGATGTTGTACCTGTTCTCTTATCTTAACAGATTGATTAAAGTTCTTATTTGATTTATGCTGCTTTATAATCGTCAGAGACTTAATAAACACGACTTATTGTTATCATTGAAGAAAAGAACAAAAATATTTTACTACCGCCAACATAAATTCTTCAAAAGTTCTAATCGGTATCTTCTTTTATAATATAATTTGTTTTTATTTATATTCCAGTGAAGTTACTTCACTAGGATCTTTTGTTAGCAAACAATTAAAACTATATTTTGAACAGTTATCTTCTTTTTAGTAATTATTTTTGCTACTTTATGACTTGCCTTAACAGTTTTTTCTGATCAGTATGTAGTTACTAAGAATATAATAATTTGCTTTGTTGAAACTGACTTTAGTCATTTGTTTTTTATTTTGTTTCTTGCAATAACTCCTAACTAATGTTTTTTACTTTTTAAAGCTCGTCTTATATTTCACATTTACTCTTTAAATACAACATCTTTAATTCAGATAAAGAATTACTATAATGTTTAATAAAAGTTAAGTTTTTCTACTTTATTTCTGGCTTAATGTTAAAAATGTTTAAGAAACGTAATTGTCCATCCAAGCTGACTTATGACATTATTTTTGTTATATATTTATTTCACCTTAGTATTTTTGATATTTCTTTATTTTGTGACTTTATTTTAAAAAGGGCTGCCAAACATACAGTCAGTTGAAAATTTGATAAATTCAAACTAGGTTAAACCTGTTTGAGACATTTAAAAGAAACTCAGGTAAGCTTTTATTTCAAACACTTTAAATAAATCTTCGAATACTCAGAACATTATTTATGACTTTAGTGTAGTTTACTAACTGTAAATTTTTCTGGCCTACCTATACATTGTGTAGTTTTAATACTGATGATGTTTTAGTTAGGTATCTGAGCTTGATTAGTTGCAAGTTTTTGCACTTTTTTTTTAAAGTGGAAACCATGTTAAAAGCTAATTAATTACTAATAAGGTACTTTATTAGAGTATTCGAGCATTAATTATGTTACAAAAAGTACACAGTTAATTAAGACTTAAGTATATTTGTCAAAGTAAATGTTACTCCAATAAATATTTATTATTAAAATAGGCATTCTATATGTAGCTAAATATCATTAAAATTAATAAAGTGAACAAAAGTAAAACTTTCTTTAATGTGACTAAAACTAAAACCAAAAAATTATTCAAATGTCACTAAAACTAAAAATGCGGTCTGCGAAGATTTTGGAAACTTGAAATTTGGCCCGCGAGCACCAATTGCCTGCTGACCCCCGATCTAGGCGATGCTATTTTAAATTGACATACAGACATAGTAAATTTAAGTGAGTGATAGCTTTTAGGCATGATCAAGCAGCTAGCAGTTATTCCTATTTCAGTTGTTGTCCAACGGTCAGACTTTCTTAGTACAAGACAGGATTTGACTGAAAACACCAGATCGTATGCTGCCCGTTTAAAACAAAAAGCCAGTACATGCTCTTACATGTATATGAACCTGCCCAAAAGATGGCTGTAATCAAGTAATAAACTTCACATACATAACCCTAAAAGATGCTATGGTGACTGGTCTAGTAAATGTAGATATCCGTAAAGAGGTGCTATAGTACGGGAAAATCTAGATGAAAAAAATGTCAATTAGACAATCAGTTTTATTGAAGCAAAAGAGATGGCACGTGATGCAATCTCAAAAACCTCTGTTATGAAATCAGTTTTCTCATAAAATTTCTTAAAGAAAACCACACAAAAACCAAGTGGTAAAATAACTTGTAGCATATGTAATAAAAAAGTCTATCAAAGCGACAACAAATATGCTGATGAGTCAAATGCACTTCTAGTTGATAGATTGTATACACAAAAATTTGATAGTCTTTGTAGCTAAAGTCTTAGAAAAAATATGTTCGAGCTAAAAAAAATCAAAGAAGAAAAAGGATGTACAGGGACAGAAAAACATACCTCCACACACTGGATGGAGACAAAAACCTTACCAATCCCTAAGTAATCCTTGACTACCTTTATTGAACCATTGATTTTTAAAGTTCACTTTGAATCGATTGTCTGTGATTATTTCTATTACAAAAGTTGGTACAACTTTGTACCTGCTGACAGACTTTCAGGTTGAACAGAACAAAAAAAATCAAATTAGGTACAAAAAGTCTGTAAAGCTTTGTATTATATTTTTGTCACTTTTGGTGTTCCAGTTTAAGTATCTTAAGTTAGTGTTCCAGAGTTTTATGCAAAAGTTACCAAGGATTTTCGAAAACAGTTAGGATACACTATCATATTTCATCTGAATATCATCATATGTCAAACGGTAGAGCAAAACTAGCAGTAAAGGCCACTAAGCAATTATCAATAAAGAACGTTGGTCCAAATGGTGAACTACAAAACAGCAGAATAGTACAAGCTTTACTAACCCAGAGAAATACGCCTGATCGGGATGCAAACTATCCCCTGCACAGATTCTTTTGGGACGAAATTTACAGAACACATTACCTTACAGAAAGAGTGTTATGACTTACAACTACCTGCCAATTTCAAAAATGTGACGTGATGTATGGAATTTAAAGAAAAAACCTCTTAAGCGTCATTATATTAAACTACTTTAAAGTTTAAGTGAGTGCACAAAATCATTGCTACCACTGAATTGCAGTGATCATGCCATGATACTAAACCAAACAGGTAACTTTTCCTACAAATGAGCGAAAAATGGAATAGAAGTGGAACTAAAAGACTACCATCAATATGTTGTCAAGATTGAAGGATCAGGTTGCTTATTTGTTCGAAATCGCAAGTTTCTAACAATATTTAACCCTCCTGGTTGCAAATCTCTAAGCAGTATCTCTTATCTGAAAATAGTAAACATACCACTGCAGAAGTCTGTCTCTTCTGCTAATGAGAAAACAGATTTCAAGGAAAATTTTCACTCCCAGAAGGTAATAAGTGACAAAGCAGGAGATAACTATGGCAAGATTTGCAACGCAAAACCAGCTACCTTCCTTTAACCTAAGGACTCAAATTGCATAGGTGCAAGCCAATGCTCTACAAATCAGAGAAATGGTGTATTGTCTCGTTTGGATCCTTTACCTGGAAGAAATTTTGTTGACAATGGCATGTGGCCAAAGAATCAACTGTGTTGTTCTGGTCGTGTAAGAACCTAGAGAAGGATCAAAATTGAGAAGGAGATGATGTCAAAATCCGTACCTATAAACCTGTTTAGAGTGCAGTTTAAAATTTCTTATTTAAGTGTAAACTAATTTAATTGTAACATTTCAGTGATTTTTGAGTTAAGTTTTGTTGATTTTTAGAACTGAAAAATGTTTTAAGTTTACAACTTATTCATAATAATTTTATTTTGCTAGCTGAATGTATTGTTTTATCTCCTTTTTTGATAAAATCTGGGGGAGATGTATAAGTATTTACCTAGCTTTTATTACGTTTTGTTTTACAGATTTTTTCATTTTTGTAATTAATTTGTTAATAATTACAATAAAAACAAATTGTACAGTAATCTTCATTTATTGTTGAAATATATGTTTCTGTGTGTTAACGAATCAACACACTTCAACTGGGTTCTGTAAAAAAATAATTACTGTAATAAAAGAATAGAAGCGTAGAATAAAGTAGGTATATACATGTTTTCATTAAAATAAAATATTTTCTACAAATAGTAGTTTTTAATAGGTAAAATACTTAACATTAAATCCGACTGTTATAAAACTATATAATATTTGTGATTATTAAGTCTAAAATGAAGTAAAGTAAACTAAAATAGACAACAAAACACTAAATAATAATGTAAACAAACAACTCACGTTAATGGAAAGGAAACTGATTCAAATTAATAAATGAACAAAATACATTCATTACATCTAATAATTACGTCACAATATAAATGAGGTTATTTCAACTATCTAGTTAGTATTGCAAAGTATATTAATTTAGTTTTTATGTTTTTAATCTATTTTGAACAAAATAAAACATTAACCATTAGTTAGGGTATCAATAAAATTTAATAAAACTTAACAATGAAAGTCACAGAAACTCGATGTAACATGTATATTATATATTAAGTGTTTGTAATGATTAAATCAAAGTTATATACAATTAGGAAGCAGATTTAGTTCAAATGTAAAATCAAAATTTAAAAAATTAAAATTTAAGAAAACAAAACACAAAAAAAAAAAACTTGTTATTGAGCTTACAAAGTACTGAATGATAATTAAGTTACAGCGACATACATAAAATCACAATGACTTCATAATTATTAAAATAATTGATTGATAAAGTAGCAGTCAATTAACATACTTTGCAATACTAATTAAATAGTTGAAATAACCTCATTTATATTGGGTCGTAATTATTAGATGTAATGAATGTATTTTGTTCATTTATTAATTTGAATCAGTTTTCTTTCCATTAACGTGAGTTGTTTATTTATATTATTATTTATTGTTTTGTTGTATATTTTAGTTTACTTTACTTTATTTTAGACTTAATAATCACAAATATTATATAGTTTTATAACAGTCGGATTTAATATTAAGTATTTTACCTATTATTAACTATTATCTGTAGAAAATATTTTATTTTAATGAAAACATGTATACACCTACTTTATTCTACGCTTCTATTCTTTTATTACAGTAATTATTTTTTTACAGAACCCAGTTGAAGTGTGTTGATTCGTTAACACACAGAAACATATGTTGGTACAATTAAGGAAGATTACTGTACAATTTGTTTTTTTTTATATTCCAGTGAAATTACTTCACTACGATCTTTTGTTAGCAAACGATTAAACCTATATTTTTGAACAGTCAATAACTACGGGTGGGTGTCAGAATGACACAGCGACAAAATGACACGGTGCGTCACTTTGGCACGGTGCGTCACTTTGACACGGAGGGTCACTTTGACACGGCGACAAAATGACACGGTGCGTCACTTTGGCACAGCGACAAAATGACACGGTGGGTCACTCTGGCACGGTGCGTCACTTTGGAACGGAGGGTCACTTTGGCACGGCGACAAAATGACACGGTGCGTCACTTTGGCACAGCGACAAAATGACACGGTGCGTCACTTTGGCACAGAGGGTCACTTTGACACAGCGACAAAACGACACGGTGCGTCACTTTGGCACGGAGGGTCACTTTGGCACAGCGACAAAACGACACGGTGCGTCACTTTGGCACAGCGGCAAAATGACACGGTGCGTCACTTTGGCACAGCGACAAAATGACACGATACGTCACTTTGACACAGCGACAAAATGACACGGTGCGTCACTATAGCATGGATAAACAAACTTATAAGCAAAACTAAACTTTTTCAGTAATATAACTTTTATTGTAAAACTTTGATAGTAATTAGTTAAACAAAAGATTTATTATATTTTTTCCAAACTATAGTAGCTTGATACATTTGAAACTCTATATGATACAATGCTTTAAAATTTAAGTCCAAGTATAAAAACAAAAATATTCTAAGTTTTATCTTTTACGTTTCACAACTTTTCATATTTATGTAATGAATAAAATTTAGTATTTTTTGTTAAATGTTTAATTAATTATTATCAGGAATTGTTATAAAAAAAAACTAAGATTTAATTTTATACAGTGTTATTTCGTTAAATATGTTTAATATTTTAACCTTGTAGTTTGTTTAAACATAAAAGTTTTATTATTACTGTTTTTTAAACGACAAAAGGTTATCGCTCGAAAAATTATACCAAAGAACATTTCAGTTATCGAGTCGTAAATCACATGCTTTAACAATCTATTACGTGCAGTTAAAAATAAATTTTTTTAAAGTTAAGTCCTAAATTTCTTATACTTTAATCTATGCAGTTTTAGTGTTAGGTGCACAATTTTATTTGCGAAAGAGCATTATACTTCTACTTCTAAGTGCACGATATATGTTGCAACTAACAAAAGTCGCATAGAGGCGTAAAAATTTCGATCTTTTAAGTCAAGTGCACAATGATTTTTTGAAGATGTTGCTACTAACGTAAATCGTCAGGAAACGCAGTATTTTAGTTCAAAATTGTCAGCTATTAAGTCGTCAAAAGAGCGCAAGTATCACTTTTTTTAAGCATAAAATCGAAAAATAAGAACCGCATTAGAATTTAGAAAATTACAACAGCAGAAAAGTTGTTTTCGATAACGTCTGAGTTTTAGTTTATAAAACAAATTATCCTCTGTGTTAACACCTACTAGTTTATTGTTTTGAATCGCTGAATGATTGATCTAAAATGTAGATTGTATTTTTTAAATCAGAATGTTGCAGAAGTTTAAAAAATAGGTTTATATGAGTTTTTATCTTTTTAGTCGTAAAATGGCAAGTCATTTTTCAATTTTTATTACTCGTATCAAGTTCTAGTACAAAACTGTGTTTAAGTTTTTCCATTCGAAAGAAATCAAAAACAAATTCCCTTTAACTTTGGCATTCGTATTTTGTTAAAAAAATGGCTGCTTTTGCATCTTTGTAAACTTTGTTTTATACAAATAATTATTTGTCGTTTATTAAGCACAGCTTTTAAGCACACCTTACACCTTGCTACTGCTTAAAAATGAGTATGTTGTT
Organism: Thalia democratica; assembly: GCF_965202585.1. Lineage (NCBI taxonomy): Eukaryota > Metazoa > Chordata > Thaliacea > Salpida > Salpidae > Thalia > Thalia democratica. Next base: position 50,057,393 of record NC_139169.1, on the reverse strand, counting down.
TATAAGTACAACGATGGACAATAGAAGGTATAAACATTACGTGTTTCACTTTATTTTATGAAGTCACAATCAAAAATTCCTGCGGTCTTTGTTTTTAAAGTTAATCGATATGATTGTTGCTGATTCTACAAAACCGGTTAGAAGACAGAAAACCGAAAAGTTTCCTAGAAAAACAAGATCGTTGTCCATACCAGTGAAGATTGAAGTTTCACAACAAATTGTTCCCTCCCTTATTAACCACCGTGTCATTTTGTCGCTAGTTACCCTCCGTGCCAAAGTGACATACCGTGTCGTTTTGTCGCTGTGCCAAAGTGACCCTCCGTGTCAAAGTGACGCACCGTGTCGTTTTGTCGCTGTGCCAAAGTTACCCTCCGTGCCAAAGTGACGCACCGTGTTGTTTTGTCGCTGTGCCAAAGTGACCCTCCGTGTCAAAGTGACGCACCGTGTCGTTTTGTCGCTGTGCCAAAGTGACCCTCTGTGCCAAAGTGACGCACTGTGTCATTTTGTCGCTGTGTCAAAGTGACCCTCTGTGCCAAAGTGACGCACCGTGCCAGAGTGACGCACCGTGCCAGAGTGACGCACCGTGTCATTTTGTCGCTGTGCCAAAGTGACGCACCGTGTCATTTTGTCGCCGTGTCAAAGTGACGCACTGTGCCAGAGTGACCCACCGTGTCATTTTGTCGCTGTGCCAAAGTGACGCACCGTGTCATTTTGTCGCCGTGTCAAAGTGACCCTCCGTGCCAAGGTGACGCACCGTGCCAAGGTGACGCACCGTGCCAAGGTGACGCACTGTGTCATTTTGTCCCTGTGCCAAAGTGACGCACCGTGTCTATTTGACGACCGTGTCATTTTGTCGCTGTGTCATTCTGACCCGCTCCCAATAATTACAACCATGAAAGATATTTATCTTGTTGTAAAATTTTTATAAGATGTGTAAAATTCTAAATGAGACTGCAGCAAAGGTGGGTAGCTGAACAAAAAAAAGCTCAAGCAGTAAAAAAAGAAATTGAAAATGGGAAGAAAAGCGATCAATACGTGCAGAAGCGTCTCAAACTAAGTAAAAGTAAATAAAAGTTGTGGTTGGCCTGTAGTGAGCGAGGAAGAGCTATTTTCTATTTTAAAATCTCATTCTGGTCAAAATAAAATTATTGCTTGTAATGAGTTAATTTACTTTAGATAGTCACATAAATCTAAAGTGTTATACAGTCTAGAAATTTTTCAAGTAAATGGTAATACCCACTAGGAAAGACTTCTTAACTTATGTGGTTTTGTTGCAGAAGATGATGAATGCTCTCTGTGTTCTTTACCAGCAAACGGTGATGCATTAATAATTTTAGAGGCTTCTTCCCCCAACATACAAAAAAATAAAGATATTGTGGTAGGGCGTTATTATGTCACATTAATTAGTAAAGTGTCATCAGACATATGATATATTGCTACTTGTGAAGGTAAAAATGATGATGGGACTTACAAGATGGACCACCTCATGAGAATTCAAAATGAAAAAAATCATAGTGAAAACACCTACTTAAACCTAATTTGATGAATTTGCTTGTAAATTCCATTCCTGATTGTAAAATTGATGGCAAATAGAATGTTTCTAATAAAAGATTTATTACTTTTTCACAGACAAATCATATTTAAATAGATTTTTAAGTAAAACAGATATATTTTACAGAAAGTTAAATTATATTCTTTTTTGTATTTTTATGGATATTATGTTTACCTAATTATTTCAAACAGACAGTCCATTAGATTTTATCAATCATGTGACAGTTATTTAATTCTATTATTTTTATAAGTGTCAGTCATTTTGAAGTAATATTAAGTGTTAATACTAATTAATACAGTGCAATGTTTTTTTTATTTTGCAATGTTCTTTATTTCTTTATTATAATCTTTATTTTGCCATCATTAACTTAATGTTTAATGCAATACAAAATTATCTTGCCTATTATAAATTATAACTCTTTAATATTTTGTTTTGTTTTTGTAATGGAAATTGAAAAATTTTTCAAGTGTTTTCAAACATTTATCATAAAAAACAATAAATTTTAAATGTACAAACATATTTCTAAGGTACACAAAGTAAAATATGTCATTATCTGTTTATAAGCACAGTCTTAATAAGAGATTTACAAAAGTTGGAGGGTTTTTGAGCTATAAATTTATTTGAATAAGCAAACTTTAGATAAATTGTATTAAATATAAAAAAAGAAAATCTTTATCCGCTTATTGCGTCATAGAGCCACAGTTTTGTACTGAGATTGCTAAAATTTTGATCAAAAAAACAGTACATTTTTTTTGTGTCTTTACACTATATGGTGTCACTGTTTTGGCTTTCAAATTTCAATCACCAAACAAAAAACATAATTTGTAGGTATTTTCACATATCTTTTAACTTTTTCTAAGGATTAATAGAGTGTTTTTAGAATATTGTAAACTTATAGGTATTTATAAGGAAGTGGGAACCCAGTAAATAAGATTAAACAACCAGCTATGCATTTTTTATTTTCCAAAAAGTACCATTTTATAGACAAAATTTGCATATTTTGTTTAATTATGCCGTCATAATACATCAAAATCAGTTATAATGTCTTTAAAGGTATGTCTCAAGTATAAGCTTTCCTTTAAGACATTAAATATAGTTCTAGGACATGTATAAGTGACTTTATTACTCAGGGTTGCCACTCGTTTTTTCTTAATTTTTCCAGGTTTTCAACATTTTATACATGTTTTTAAAAGCACACAGTTTTGGGTCTATTTTAAGTACAAAGTTAAGTTTAAGGTAAGAAACGGTGTTAAATAGTATAAAAACATTGAAAAAATACTGTAAATATGTTTTCTAATAAAAAAAACTTTTGATGATGACAATTTTTTTTTATATGACAGGTCTTTTGAGTCAAATCGAAGTTTTATTACTGAACATGTGAAAATTGTTGATATTTTAAGTTTTTTAAGTGATTTTTGTTCAAAGTTCCAGGTTTTTTCAAAATTTCCCAAATTCCAGATTTTCCAGGTTCTTTTTTGCCTAAATTGTCAAACTCCAGGTTTTTCCGGAATTCCAGGTAAAGTGACAACCCTGATTACTTTAAAAGTCAAAAATCATGAAATATGTGATTTTTGGGTTGAAATTAGTTTTTCGGGCAGTATTTTTTTTTGCAATTTTTTTTAAAATTCTACTTCATAAATCCAAAGCACACCAAATCATATATCCAAATTTGAATTTTACAATATGATTAAAAAAGTGTGCTGTTCTCCTTACCCTAACTAGCCAGAAATTAAAAAAAGGTAGCATAATTTTCTCAAAAAAAAGTCTAAGTAAATCATTCTTAATTTAAAAATTCAAATAAAACTAGATTGAAGTGACCAGAGATACTTTATTTGTTTGAATTTAGCTATTTAGCTTAGTTAGCCTGAGTGTGTGGCAAATGTGATTAATCTACAACTCCATAATTAAAGCACTTTAGTAATACTACTATTTTAATAAAAACAATACTATTTATTTAAAACATTTAAAATATTTAAAAAAACCTGTCTATTTGTTTTCTGATTAGCCAGTAATTGCTCATCATCATGAAAATAGAAATTAATGTTGTAATTATAGAAATAGAAGCAACATATGAACAGACACTATTGCTAGCCTTTAAAATTTCTTGACTAAAATTACTGCTGTTTACTGTAAGTAACATACATTTTTTTAATACTAATAGAAAACTTTAAACTTTTACATAACTTTACTTTTGTATAATTTTTTTTCTGTAAACGTATATAATGTAAATGAAATTTTTAGCTATTAACTTAGTAATTAGAAGTCATTGTAAAGGTCCTGATTGAAAAGTTATAATGGATTATTAAAAAAGATTTTCGATTTATTAAACTAAGAACTCTACAAATAATTCAAGTCTTGTTTATTAAATAAAAATTTAATTAGAATTTTTGATTTAACAACATACAGATCTCAATTAATTAGTTCTTTTGGAATATGTGTAAGGTGCTAGTTTTGATTTATCAACTTAGAGTTTCTAATTTTTATATATTAAAACACTCTGATTAAGAATTAAATTAAAATTTGATAATTTAATTTCATAAAAAAAACGCTCAATTAAATACGAAATTTCGCTAAGTTTTAAGCTTTAATTATACTACTACTTTTCTTGATTAAAGTTTCATTAAAAACATTTATTAACTTAACCTGTACCATATAGAAAGCAGCCTCCATTTGATTCAAGTAAGCTACTTGTAATCATTAACAGAGCAACAAATGAAAACACAAATATAGTGGAGTAGTAAAGTAAAAAACATTTTGGTGAAGGATTCATTTAATTTCCAAACAAAAGTAGTTGTTTACCTCTTTTAACATTTAATTATAGCATGTAATTAATAAATAAGCTGCGGTTTGTCAGCTGATCAACTGTTCTTTAATGCTCAGACTTCAAATAGTTAGTTTTTAACAGTAGTTACAGGCAGCATTTTAGTGAGTGAAGTTAAAAATATAATGAAAAATAACTTTTTTGCTTATTCAGCAAGTATGCAAATCAGACTTACTTTAAGTATACTAGCCATTAAATTACTTTTAAAGCTCTATAAAGTTATACGAAACAAAAACAAACAATAAAAGTTTTATTTACGAATGTGAAGTTAGCTTGGTAACATTTTTCGAGAATTTAAAAAAAATGTTTAAGCTTTAGATCCAATTATTTATCTTATCTTAATAGCTAAATAAATTAAAAATATTTTATTTTAGAGAACGGTCCTTTGTCTTTAACTCAAAAAAAAAATCCATTTGACTTTTAGTGTGGGGCCCCTTAGAAAAAAATGAGTTTTTTATCAATTTTTACTTAGCTCGAACTAAAAATATTTTTTTTTTTTTATTCATATTCATTAGTGAATAAATTCTGCACAACACTTTTATTTTCCAACTGTTAATATTTTGTACTATTTAGCCTTATTCTAGATTTCCTAGTTCCGAAATAAGGCCAAATAAAACAAAATATTAACAGTTGAAAAAAAAATTGTATAACACTATTAACATAAAAATAAAATTTAACTTTTTTTTGTTTTTAAATTTGAGCTAAGTAAAAATCAATAACATACTCATATTTCGTACTATTTGGCTACATTCCGGAATTAGGAAATCTAGAATAAGGCTAAATAGTACAAAATATTAACAGTTGGAAAAAAAGTGTTGTACAGATTTTGTTTACTAATAAATATGAAAATTAAAAAGAAGTAAATTAGTTTTTAATTAATTTTTTTTCAATTCGAGCTAAGTAAAAATTTCTAAGGGGCCCCACACTAAATGTCAAACCCCAATAAAATGGATTTTTTTCTAAATTAAATACAAAGGACCGTTCTCAAAAATAAAACATTTTTTTATTTAGCTATTAATATAAGGAAAATAGTTGGGTCTAAAGTTTGGACATTTTTTTTAAATTTTTGAAAAACGTTACCAAGCTAACCTCACACTCTTGTTTTATTTTAGAGTCTATTAATGCACGCTCTACTTTGCTAAATACTATCTTGTATAAGACAAACATCTACTTTAATCTGATTGAATCAAATAACCTTAATTCTTTAGTACGCACGGTTACGTTACAATTTTACATTTGATAGGGATGATATGCAATGACGTATTGGAAAAAAAATCTATTGATTTCTTTTAATAATATTTGATTTTGGACACATTCCTTTGTACTATTATTACCTTTTTTAACTATTATCGACTATATCGATTGTCAATTAATCTTCAAGAAATTTGTTACTTGATGTTGTTCTTCATTAATATTTCTACTACTTTTTGGTCAAAAATAAAAAGTAATGCAATTATTGTAAGTGAACTTGTATAATTAAATCATTAGAAAAAACAATGCTGTTTTTTTGAAGTATAAGAAATGTATATTATTTTATATATCAAAACCCATCCATGTATACTGTAAATTTTAATTGTTTCGAACTACATTTAAAAACATATTTTGATATCAAGCTATAAAATATTTTTCTAAATATTGAAAATTTAAAACTAAAAAAAAAGTTAAGAGTCTAAAAAAAATTAAACATTAAAACTTTTGTGACTTTTTAAGTTCGCCAAAAACTTTCACTAGATTCTGATTTCAAGTAGTGTGAGAGCGACAAAATAATTTTGTATATTACAAATTTTATCAAGATAAAAAGCAGTATTTATAATTTAGATTACAGGTGAACAACGTTTTTAAATCAACGGGCTGGATCCGGAAAAATTTAGTCTTTTGCGGGCCGGAGCGTTTCGAATTAGTGATTTACCGGATCCAGCCGAATAATGACTTTTTAGATCCGAATCCGACTGGATGCTAATTTTAAGTCAAGATCCGGATCCGGTCGGATCCTAATTTAAATAAAAGTTTTGGATCCGGCCGAAGTCTAATTTTATGGATACAGCTAATCACTTTTTTGAACCCTTCAAATTCACAAAACTTACTCATATCTGACAACTTAAGATGTAGATTGAGATATGTCAGATGTTTAAATAATGTCTAGAAATAGAATTGACATAGGTACGTATGTAAAATATCGTACTTAAAAAAGCACTTTGTTTTGGGTAATTTGACAAAAATATTTTCCAACTAAGTTACAACAACAAAAAATATTAGGACAAAATGGTGTATCTATAAGTACACTTTAATTTATAAATAAGTTTTTTAGCATGTCTTAAAGTCAAATTCTTACAGGTTTGTTTTAAAAATATGATACAAAGTTTTATAACTGTTTTGTAATATTGACCCTTTGCGGGCCTGTCACTTCGCTCGCAGGCCGGATCCCACTAAAGTTTAAAAAACGGTCGGAGCCGGTAATTTTCAGTCTGCGGGCTGGATCCGGCCCGCGGGCTGTACGTTGCCCTCCCCTAATTTAGATGGTTATATGAGCGTCTACAGTGTAAGTTCATAGGGTAATAAAAAACTTTTAATTCAATTTATTTATTAAAAATACAGTTTGTAGATTTGTTTTAAGGGAAAAAAATGATTATATTTTTTTTTGGTAGATATAAAAAATAAACTTAGGGACTTTTTTGTTCTGGTTAAAATATAATTTTTATTTTTTTCAATTTTTTTAACTATAAATGTTATCTGTAACCTTTACCCTTAATCGGTAACATATTTTTTTTTATTCCTATTTTTGTTTTATGTGTCACGACCCTAACCCTTACCCGTGGTCAATTTTTTTCTTATTAGTATTAATTTATTTTTTACTATCACTTTTACCCGAACCTTTACCCTTAACTGGCGCTCGGCAACTTTGTTATCATTTTTTTACTCTCGTGCAAATATGACCCTTCGTGCATATTTGATCCGTCCAAATTTTACTTGTGCATAAAGCTTATAAAAAATGTTGTGTAATTAGAACATAGATTGAAAAAAAGCATTTCTTTTGTTTTCTAATTTTGTATTGTTACAATGTTACTGCATTGTTTATTAAACGATAGAAAATGCGCTCAAAAAGTTTGGTCTAAGGACCTGGTGTACAAAGGAACCTTTCGGTTATCGAGTCTTATAAAATATATAAAACTTTAAATTAACTTATAAAGGAGATAAACAATGCTAATAGCAAACATGTGAGTACTTGAATGATAGGTTACAACTTCTTTAAAGAAGCTAAAATATATTTACATTAAATTTTATCAGTATTTTGTGTTTAAAGTGTTTTTTTTTTTCTTAATAATTTTTCTTAAACAGTAAAAATAACTTTACATTTAATAAATAAAGTACTGAATAATTCTAAATTATATGAAAGAAGCGAATTCTACCATAACTAGACTAACTTTTATAAATTAAAATATAAAGATAAGTACTGTAACATTTAGGCTTTCACTAAGAAAAAATAAATAATATTGAATAATAATAATAATAACAACAACAAACTTCCTTCTATTTTAAAATATAATTTTTTATATTTGAATACGTGTCTAAGTCTAAAATTGTAATAAAAGAAAGCAAACAATATTTGCAGACAAAAAAAAGAAGAATTTTTTTCTTTGATTTCCTTAGAAAAAAAAAAATTAACATAAGTTTGCTTGAAACAGTTATCTCAGCTTACTATTGAAATACTTAATTTTCTGTTAAATCATATACATCTATAACCCTTTTTTGTTACATTGGCATGCTAAAAAACAGTTTGTAAGTATTCTGAAGTTATTCAAAATAGTAATCTTAAAAAATAATCTAAAAAATAATCAGATAGAAAATGCTGCAATCTAGACTAAATCACTGTTTTGTAACCAAACAAATCAACTTTTGAAAATAAAAACAATGTTGGGTATTAAATGACAAATACTTTTAACTCCTTAAACAAAAGTAAATATACGAGTAGCAATATAGCACTAATGACTTTGATAGTTACTACTTTATAGATAACTTTTAAGTTTATCCTGGAACTTTCCAAAATAACTTATACTCATTAAAAATAATGGTAGCTTAATCCATAACTTAATTCCTTGGTAGGATAGCGATTTATGACCTATTTTGCTGTTTAATCTAGGTAGGAAAAAATTAGTTTCTGAAGACCTAGTATGATAATTATGAGCATTTTTTACACTTTTATAGTAATTATTAAAGTTAGCTAGTAACAAATTGTTGTTAAACTTTAACATAAACAGACCTAATTCATACAGATACAGAATTTCAACATTTAATATTTTTCTGAGTTTTTAGTTCTCTTACACTATCATTATATTTCTTATAATGTGACACCTTTTTTATTTCTTTATTAAATCTTTTACTATCATTTAAGTTTGTGTTTTTTGTGAATATTTTGTATAACATTGTATCATCTTCAAAGTTGAGGACGCTAAGACTAGTGTTATTCTGTAAGTCATTTATATGTTTTAGGAATAATAACGGCCCTAACACTGAGCCTTGTTGGCCCCTAACTACACTTTTTTTCATAGGTTGACTCATATCCTCATAAGCTAATGAACTATATCCTTCCATCTAGATATGAACTAATTAGTAGATGCATATTTCCACGCCATAAAATTTTAACTTAGTAAGACATTTCTATCTACACTATCAAATACTTTACTTAAATCCAAAAAGAATGCACAAACTGCGTTTCTTTTATCAAAATTGTACAGAACCCCTTCAACAAATTCAGGCAAAGCTAAAGATTATGTCGAAAGCCAAATTGGGAATTATTTAAAACTTTATTTTTAGAAAAAAAAACAGTGCAGGCGATTATAAATTACTTTTTCAATAATTTTATTTAAATTAGATAGAAGTGAAATGGGTCTATAATTTCCAAGTAATGTTTTTAATCCTTTTATTTTAAAATTTGTATTACTTTTACAAGTTTTAGGATAATTGGATACACACCTTCAAAAAATGCTTGGTTAATAATTTGCTTAGTAATAGGGATATAAAATTGTTTAATTTCTGAAGGATCTTTACAGCATTTTTATCTTAACAGGATCTTTACAGTATTATTACTTTAAGGATCTTTACAGAAATTTTATCTTTGATTTTATTTATAAAAAAGTTTTAGTTTAAGTTATAATTTTTTCTTATCGTTTTAAATAGGGTTCAGAAATGTACGGTTCGAACTAGTTATGACGTAGTTTTACAATTAGAGTGAGTTAGATTTAAGAAAGTAAAACTCAACTTTTTGTTACAAATATTTTACAGTGTCCTTTTAGTCAAAAATTTTAAAACATTGTTATGCTTAAAAATAATACACGATTAGAGTACATTTTCATGCTTATCAAATAATATTGTCATTAAAATTTTTTTAAAAAAAAGTATTTTAATCTTTTATAGTATACTATTATATTACGCAGCTTGCAAATAAATTGAGTAAATCTAGACTGCTGACTTAAAGGGTTGCCTACTCAAAATTTAAAGCAAGATTACAAACACAATAACTACAAAACTTCACAATCTTACAAAAGAAATAAAAACATAGTTTAAAAAGTATTTTAAAACTATACATTTAGTTTTAATAAAAAAGTTAATCTGAAAGTTACTTGCGTTTTCAACCTTTAAAATAATAAAGATACTTTTTAAACAAAGACTATATAAATAAATTGATATTAGTCAAGATCGTTCAGCTAATTTTACCAAAATGTTTATTATAAGGAAAGCTTTAAGCATAATAATTTTTTTTTTCGAAAAAATTTGTTTGTTAACTTTTACATCTAAAATTGTATATTTAAAATTTTATACTTAGTTTCAGACCAGCTGCTTTTAAGAAGTCAGAATTTTCTATGGCAGTATTGCAAATTATTGTCTATTCAACGGGCAAAATTGGTCATGTTTTTTTTTCGTTAGCTTATTTGTAGCTTGATACTGATTGCCTGAGTCTTCATCATAATGATTAAGACGCAATGTTTTAATCTGATGTTTTACTTCTTTATTCATCTGCTACTATTACTGTTTGGTATATTTCTCAACATTTATTTATTTATTTGATCTTCCTATCTATTTTGGTTTGATTGAAATCTAAAAACTTACTTGAAGTGTCAGCACTTATACTACTAATACTAAACTTAACTTTTTCTTATTTTTCAATGAACCTTGAACTTTTTGTTATAGAACTGTTTTTTGATAATGGCAATCTACTGACATATATATAAGTGATATTTATGTTCAAGCGATTTCCTTAATGCTTAATTTTGCTCGGTAGTTTTTTCTTTATCTTCAAATATTGACTATTTTCGTACACATTTGATCGAGTCTTATTGAAATTCTAGGTGTTTCCCAATATTTGATGAGTCAGCATATAAAATATTAAAATTTTATTTTTCAATTAGTTTTTAATATGTTTGGGTAAGGTGGGTTAAGTTTAACGTGTGAATAAAAAAAAAATAGGTAAGGTTGATTAGGATTAAGGGTGTAAATAATAAAGAAAATTAGGGGAAAAACCTGTAATTTCATTAAGACTCGGTCAAATGTGTACGAAAATAGTCAATATTTGATGATTAAGAAAAAAAATACTGAGCAAAATTAAGCATTAAGGATATCGCTAAAACATAAATATCACTTATATATATGCCAGTAGATTGCCATTATCAAAAAACAATTCTATAACAAAAAATTCAAGGTTCGTTGAAAAATAAGAAAAAGTTAAGTTTGGTATTTTTATGGTTAAAAACACATGCCAACAAATGCAAACTTTACAAATGGATATGAAAACCTAGTTAGGTGATCTAAATACGCTGCAGGCAGAAGAATAAAGTACAATCAGAGTTTTAAGGACTAATAGTATCAATTTTACAGATACTAGAACAACAAAAATCGTATATATAAGAGCTCTCAACAGCAATATAGGTGCTGACACTTCAAGATGATGACTTAATGCAGGGTTTGGCAAGCTACGATCTTCGAAAGGTAAAACTGCGGCTCGCGAGCATGTTAATCTGGCCAAATCTTGAAGTTAACACTAAATATTCAGGCGTTTGTAATGAAATGTAGAAAAACAAGTCTCAGGAATAATTGACGGGAGTTATTAAACTTACACTAGATGTTCTTGGGTCTGTTATGAAGAGTAAAAAAATGGTCACATGTCTTTCCTACTAGTGAATAGCACTGAATTACAACAAGGGATGCATAGAAACTTATTTTGTATTTTAGTGGGCATATATTTTGATTGGTTTGAAGACCACTGATACATATCACTGTCCTGATCATCACAATAAATGAAACTATAACCCTAGCAAACATTAAACTATACTACTTGACCAGTTACTTCAAGTAAAATAGCTTATTTTTGACTTAATCATTTTTTTTTGTGACACTTTGTTTCCAATCAGATGTTTTGCTTAAAAAACATAGTAAAATATTAAACATTATTATTTTTAATAAAATTAAAGAAATTATAATGAATATTAAGTTAAATTGTAGAAATTTTAAATTCAACTACTATCTTATAATTTTACACACAAACGGTCGTTTGGTAAGATCACAACATCCGTTACTCGCGGCTATTCCTGCCTGATAAGTCCTAATTAGGATGAAACCGGTCGTAGGTTGTATCGGATGCTGTTGTTGTTGGTCGTGTGAAGTTCATTATTTGTTTTTGATGGCGCGAACATCTCAACTTTGTTGCTGATGGCCGAAACAGATATTGGTTAAAACTGATCAAACGAGCACAGAATATATTCTCACAATAAGCTGACAAAGTCTGAGACGTTCGGCTGTGAATAATTTAGCTGTGTCAATTTTTTCAACTTTACTCACACACGGTCGCTTCAGTACTTCGTATTTAAGCCCGCTTAGTAAAATCACAACATCGGTTTCCCGCAACTATGCTTGCCTGATGAGTCCTAATTAGGACGAAACCGGTTGTAGGTTGTCTTGGATGCTGTTGTTGTTGGTCGTGTGAAGTTCATTTTTTATATTTATCTTCTAAAATAGAAAAAACCTTGAATACTAAATAATTAATTTTATTTTGACTGACTAGCTAATTTACATTATTTATTTACAAAAAACATGAGTATAAATAGTATTCTATGCTCTGTATTGCGTAATAAAACTGAATTTTAACTTTAAAAGGTTTATTCGAAAGCTTAATCTTAGAAAATTTTGTTTTCAACCATAAAACTAGTAGTGGTTTATAAAACGTTATTTCAATGGTATTTATACAATTAAATAAAAGGTCCATAGTATTTTAGGATACACATAATTTAGAATAATGTTTTTCAAAGTTTGCACCTTTGAAACCTGGAAATTACTAGTTTAGAGCAAAATACTCTTAGAAAAAAAAGAACTTATAAGTATACATTAGTATTGATACTACAACCCAACAGGTATTGACATTTTTCGGAGTTTAATAAGTTATTAATAGTACCAATTAACAGTAAGTTATATTAAGAATATTACGTAAAAGAAAAACTAGCTTTATTTTAAAAAATTATATTGACACAGTTGCTGGTAACATTATGTTTAAGTATACATATATTTTATTTTAATCTGCAAATTTGTATTTACGTTTTTTCTAGAAAACCTTTAAAAATATTTTTAGTTTTTTCACTGCTTTTTTTTTCTTAAATAGTTGTGTGTGTTCTAAATTAAAAGCTCTATTTTATTTTAGTTTACTTTTATTTAATCGGTTTTATTATTGAAAAATAGTAATATTGAAAAAAAAAAATGTTCTTATGTTGTTTTAACTTTTCTTATTGTCTAAAAGAAGAGATGTTTAACAATTTCGCTGAAATTTTTAAGAGTTTATTCTTTAAAACTTTTCTAATCTTTTTTCAGTATTCCTGTTCAATTTTGTATAAAGTTATACTTACTTAAATTTAAAAGATAAAAAATAATCAATTTAAAATTTTAAATTTTTTCAACAAAATAATGTTTTACTCGTGTGAAGTAAATCAATCGAGTAAAAAACATTGTTTTGTTAACAAGATTTTAAAATTAAAATAGATCATTCTCCTTATCATTAGGTCGAGAAATTTTATTGTGACCTATAAAGTAAAAAGTACACAAGATAAAAAATAATAAAGTTTCTGTATTAAACTACTTATAATACCATTAAATAAAAAATTGGGTAAGATACTAAACCTAAATACTTTTATGATTTAATATATCAGGTTTATTTTTTGTTTAGTGATATTGTTATTTATTTTAATTAAAAATCACTAATTATGTTTAAAAAAAAGTTAGTCAATGTTAAAAGCAAACATTAAGTGTTTATTATTGATTTTTTAATTTTAACAAAAGTTAAAGTATAAAGTAGTTTTAAAAACTTTGCAAAAGTTTTTTTTTTGAAGACTTTTTTCATAAATAAAAGTACATTGTTACTTAGTAGCCTTACTAGCCATTAGTATAAATAAAACAATAGCCCTTGAAATAGCAGCTGTCTTGTGCTCTTCAATCGAGTGGCTTCGTTCTGATGTCTAGTTAAATGTGTTTCTGTTGAAACTTTGCGCATTTTTCAAGTAAACTCGTGAACAAAAGATATAAATGTAAAATAAAGGTTATACTTAACTTATTTATCTCTGTTTTAAACTTTAGTTGTTATTTTTAGCTATGATAAATAAAGTGAAACTTATTATGAAATGAAATTTATATAAAAATATAAATTTTGATATCTAGCTTATATGCTAAATTTTTTTGGCATTTGTTGAAAGAATATGGCATAATTATTTTCGTTGCCTTAACTTTTCTGATTTATTGTAAAGCGCAATTTTTAGTTTTTATAAGATGAAAGCTTATTCAAAGTTTTAAATAAAGAAAATAACAAAAGTTTATATTTCATAAACTAGATATTTTTAAACACTTCTACACTAATAAACTTATCATTTTTCCGTGGCATCTTATTATAATATTAAAGATGGACGGAGAACTGATAAGGACATTCGTGTAGGACTAAACTACAACTAGTTTGATGATGAAAACTAGATAATCTATAAAAGTTTCTTTAGTAAATCAAAAAGTGAAAAATGTGTTTTAATTTCAGACTGCTAACATTATTTACTGAACTTTGGAAAATTATAACATAGTGCTGTTAGTCAAAGTTGTTTTTAATATAATTTATTAATTAGTTTGTAAACTTTAACAACCTATAGTTTACACTACAGTCCTGGACATGACGTTAAACTGTTCTGGTGTATGACTCGATAACCGAAAGGTTTTTTCGTGCATCAGATCCCTGGACCGAACTTTTTGAGGGTTTTTTATCGCTCAATAAACAATATACATTTCAAACAGGTAAAAGAAACTATTTTCACCGCTCTATCATCTATTTAAATTAAGCAAAGCGTGATAAAATGTTTTATTGAAACTATATTTTCTATTATTATTCAAAGCTTAAGCTGTAAAAAGCTTTGTGATCGATACAAAAAAGCACGTTTAATGATTTAATAATACAGAAAAAAACTTTTAGATCAGGGATTTGCAAATACATTAACCAAATCGTCTACTGGCAATATTAAAAAACAAAAGTCGCCCACTTCATCGAATGTGTGTTAATGTGTATATTTTTAGTATATAATATTGTTAAACAATTATTACAGCTACAATATTCAATAATTTTAAATAATTCATTTCTATGAAGTATTTATCTTTTGTAACTTAGTAGAAGTGTGTTATCAATTTAATATTATAAAAAAGAACATCAGTTGTATTAATCAAGTAGTTTGTAAAGTTTTATTACTATTCCAAATATACTTATATCGTGTTCATACTTTTCATAATAAATTTTACTGTTAGCATTATATTAAAATAAAAATTGTCATACACAGGGAAATGCAAAACTGTTTTACTATTTTTAAAGCTTTTAAACTAGATTAAACAGAATTTAAAAAATAGAGTTCAAAAACTTATAAGCAGAAAATATCTATTTCTATTTTGTGCAGAGAAAAATATACTTGTGCATACTGTTTATGATTTAGTTAGCACAATCAGCCAATATAAGTAACAAGAAAAAGTGTTTTCTCACACTTACATAATTTTTAGAGCTTTTAGTTTATAATTATAATTATTATACTTACAGCAAACCCAAAAGTACTTTTCACAGCTTTGACTCTAAAACTGTGGAGTTTATTTTAATAAACACCTTTAAAAATCGTTTTTAACTCAAGTAAGCTGATAAATTTAGGTATATAAGAAATTTTTAAGTATAAATAGATAGTACTTTCACAATATTTATAAATATAATGCTTATAAGTTTATATCATTTTTTAATATACTATGTGTCATAGCAATATTTACGTATTAAAAAAAGAGCTATTTTAATTCTGACAACTCTGACTTACTATTTTTAATAGTTATTCATTTTATTTTTTGTTAAACACTTTTTTAACCAATATCATTGTACTAATATAAAGACCTACATAGGTGTTTTTTATTTTTTCAAACTTAATTTAATTTTGAGATGCGGCACTTTAACTTTTTTTAAATTTCAAGCTTTCAGAATTTGGATCTTCTTAATTTAAATAGTCATCTTACCAAGAAAAACGTACTTATTTACAAATCTATACCGCAGAAAAACAAAATAAAAAGTAAGCTAGAATTTTAACAGCAACTAAAATTAATATATAAAGTTTTCCCCTCTTGTGCCCAAATATGATATATTGCTTACTAATCTACTAAGTTTTCCAAAAAAGGGCAATATTTCTAACTTTTGAAAACCCTGTTATTATTGTAAGGTGAAATTTCTCTAAACGTTCCAGTTTTATTTTTTAAATTTCTTTATTTTATAATCATAACAAGTATTTTTAAAATATTTTTTAAAGAATGTCTAAATTTTTTGAATATCACTTATCTTTTTGCTAGTTTGAAAATTAATAAAACTAAAATTTATTACTCCATTTTAAAATAATATCTTCGAGTAATAAAATACCGCTACAAAGCTTGTTTTCGTTCGATGTGTAATGAAGAATAAGTTACTAGTTCTTGAAAAGAAATATTTAAGTAGTTATATAAGTTAAGTATTTAATTAAATATAACTTTAAATACTACAAATTATAAAGTCTATATTTAAAAAAAAAACTATTTTTGTATTTAGTTAATGTAAAAATAATAGCTAGATCAAGTCTAATATAGTTATAATATAGCTGTTTTGTATGATGATTTTTTATAAACTAAAGAAACATTTTAATCACAAAGTTAATCTTTTGGCATATGTAAGCTACTAGTTATATTTTTAGGTATTTAAATCATCTTTTTCGATGTAATTAAAAAAAAAGTTTTAATTTATTGAATTTTTGAATACCACAACGTATAAGCTTGGTCTTGAGGTCATTTTTTAGTACTTATTATTTGTAATTCATATTTCCGGTTATATGTTATATGTTATTTCCGGTTATATGTACTAAAAATCAGCTATAAATAAGTACAAAATGTCTTATAAAACTAAAAGCTCGAGTATGTTTATTATAGCTGTATAAAAAATTTAAAAAAAATACATTAGTTATAAGCATTTATTTAAAATAAGGAAATTTTGTTTTATTAATTTTTTAGTAACCTAAATCAGAAACGATGTCAGAATGTACGTTCTTGTTAAGATTTTTACTATTTATACGATAAAGCAAAGACTTTTAAATTTTGTACTATAAGTTTAGACTATAAAGGAATAATAAATTTAAACTCGTGGCTTTTAAAATTTATAATAAAGTATGACTTAAAATGCATTAATACGATAAAATATTAAAATAAAAAAACTATAAAAGTGATTTTTTATATTTAGTTTTCAAACCTCGTTCTAGAAAGTTTACTAGATCTTTTTTTTACTTTTAGCTTATTTTAATTACATCATAGAAATATTAGTAACTTATAAACTTTTTAAGGAATATTATATTTATAAGTAACTAATTAAATAATATATTTTATGTTTAATAAGCTATTTCTGTAGAGATCTAGTACAAATTTCTTAAAAAAAAGTACAATATTTATTAAAGACTACATAATTTTTACACTTATTGTTTTGTTTTATAGACAATTTTGTAACTGAAACTTCAAACTAATCTGTGTTTTTTTTTTGTATATTGTTTAGCTAGTTCTGGCGGTAATTATGTTTGATTAATGAAATAGCCACGTATAGCTACTTTGTTTAAGCATATTGTACAGATTTTTAACCCAAAATTCCACCTGCTCACTTAAAACTCTTCAAACATTGTAATTAATCTTATTAACAAGTATGCGCTTAACGAAAGTGCAGTTAACAAGTTGTTATAAATGTTTTGAACAGGCAGCTGAAACTTGTTAAAGTTAAGTGTCAGGTGCAAAAAAACATTCAAGTCTTATTATTGTCAAAAAATTTGTATCAAAGTATATATACTTCTAATTTATTTAATCTAATTCCTTTTTTCATTGTATAAACAATAGTAATTTATCACAATTATTACGATTTATAACTCAAGACAAAGTAAAATTATTTTAATTAAGAACGAATGTCAACCAGTGAAAAAACAATTTGCTTCTAAAAACTCAGTAACAACTTTTTGGAGCCGATAATGAAATTTAAAACAAAACAATCAAATGTATAAGAAATCTTGTAATGAAAATAAGTCTTATTTTAGACTAGTAAATTTTTTTCATCAATGACATCGTAGTTCATGCAGCTTTTGTTAAGATGATAGTTCAGAGTTTTTAAAATACAGTTTATTTAATTTTAAAACTTAGTAGATTTGAACTAAAACTTTTATTTTGAAACTGTCTTTTTTAAATTTTTAATTAACTATTTTTTTATTTTTTATAGCTTGTTTTATGTTTTTGTTTTAAGTATTTACTGATTTAATGTAAAAATTATAAACTGCTTTTGCAATATTCAAAGTAGTTAAGTTGTTGAAAAGATTAAAGTGTATTTAAAAAAAAATTTGGAGATACTTTTATGTATGATAAATGATACCTAATGATGACAAAATAAAGCTTCTGGTAGTATGCTAATTAGTTAAATAGTAAAGATACATTTAATTTAACACATGTTAAATATTTGAAATATAACTTTAAAAAAGATGAAAGTCATCTCTAGAATTGACATAGATTAAAAAAAACTTTTTTACTAAATAAACTCAAAACAACTACAAAGCCTCAAAAATACATTTTAATAATCTTAAAAACGCGTAATATCTAGTGTAAAAAGGTTTTATTTGATCTTAATACCCTATGAAAAACTATAGATTAATTACTTCTAGTTTAATTAAACTTAGAAGCATACGAATATAGTCAAAAAACATACAAAGTTGGTTGCTGCCATGTATTTTGGCGTGTACTTGTTTTTTGTATAGTGTGGTACTACAAATATAGACTATTTTTTAAATTAACGAAAATTTGTAGCAATTCAAAATCAATTAGACATTTTTCAAAAAACATTTTTTAGAAAAAATATAAAAAATTCATAGCTTTATGAATAATTTTTATAAAATAAATATCGAATTATTTTTCTTCGTATAATGATTAAACTCGTTATATTAAAGTCAATAGTATAAACATTTTTGTAACAAAACTTTAAATAATTTTTATATTAATATTACTACGTTTAAAAATAGATTGTAGTGATAACAAATTTAGTTGTATGAATAGTAAAAGACGTAAAATTAAAGTTTAAACTAAGAGCGTGTTTAGCCTTATTCAGCGAGATTGCACTTTTTTTTTTGTTCAGTAATAGAGTTTTTTGTGTAGTAGCTTTTAATAATACACGTTATAAAATACATAACTGTCTACTACATAATTGTCTAAGATTTCTCAGGTACATAAAAATTTTAAAACTTTTAACAATCTAAAAATACCAGTAAAACAGAAGACAAAGTCTAAAAAGGTGATCGAGATCTTTAATTTTTAGTAAAATTATTAAAATATAAACCTAAGTCCTGTTTTTATTGGCTGTGTGAAAGTTTTGCTTTACGTTGTGAAGCTAAGAAAATGACGAAATATTTCATACATAAGAAACTAAAATCAAAGTACTAACTAAAACTAGTAATAAACTTGTTTTAATAATTGAAAAAAAATATTCAATGTTATGTAATTAAATAAATAAGTAATACAATTCCAGTTAAAATATTTTAGCTTAAAACGAAATTTAATCAAAAACAGTTAAACTATTGAAAATTAATTAATAGCAGACATGAACAGTTATTTAACTATTTATTGAAAAAAAAATGTAAAACTACAATTTTTCTAACATTTTGAAATAAAAACAATATGTGATTTGGATAAAAGTGTCCAAAAAAAAAAAAGAAACCATTCGAGTTGTAAAATAATTTAAGAGTACTTATTTAAAACAATTTTGGTTGGTTAATTTTGAATGAAAAGTTTCCTTTTTCAAGTTGTGCAACTTTGGTATTATAAAATTTATACAACATTAATTAATCAAAATTTTATTTGTATAACTCAGTTTCACCCTTTAAGGGATCTTCAGTTACAATTTAAATCTTATTTAAATAGAATCTAATGAATATCGGATAATGAATATCAAAAAAAATCAAATGAAGATCCCTTAAAGGGTGAAACTGAGTTTTACAAATAAAATTTTGATTAATTAATGTTGTACATTTGTCTCCTTATTTCCAAATAAGTTGAGAACTATTTTTGTTCAATTTAGAACCTCAAATATAAATTTATAAAATTTATGTAACTGTTCAAAAATATAGGTTTAATCGTTTGCAAAAAAACTTATAAAACTTATAAAACTACGTCATTTTTGACATAGCCCTCAAAAAGTATGAACTAAACTAAACTTTTTGGATTTCAAAAAATTAACACATAGATATGAACTTTTAAAAAATTATAAAAAAAAAAACTATGTTAAATCGCTTTTTATTATGTTTATTCCAGTTTTCTCAGGAGTCGCATAGAAAACTAGTGAAAACACGCCCTTGGTATAAACTAGTAACATATACCTAGTAACATATATGTTATATATTCTGTAGTAATAAAAGTATTCCTTAGTAATTTGAACAGCACTTACAAAGTAAAACCTTGTTTTATAAGTAAGATTAAACAGGCCAAAAACCTTTATCAAATAAAGTTTACAAAACGGCAATATAAAGAGTCAATCTTTATCTTAAAATACCAACTTAAAAATGCTTAATAAATGTAAATTTCAGTGTAATAAAACTTAAAGTCCATTACAAGATGTTTCTAAAAACAAAAACGTTGTGTATAGAATAAATGTTTTAAACGTAGTGATAAGTAGTAGTAATAAGACCATCATTATTTAGACAGAAGGCCATTTCAATGACAGAAATACTAATGATACTAATAGAAACGGGTCAAATATGCACAAATAGATTTTTGCATGAAAAGAATTATTGCACGACAGTAAAAAAAATAACTAAAATAAATATATAAACAAATTAAAAAAAAAAAAAAGTTACCGACCGAAGGTAAGGGTTAGGGACAATAGTAGTAGTAAAAATAAAATAAACAAAAAAGTAAAATAAAAAAAATAATAAAATAAATTTGAATCCGTGCAAAAGCTTACCTTCGTGCATATTTGACAGCTACCAAATAAAATATTATTTAACCTTACTAAAAGGACAGCAAAGAATTATCAAGTTTAGTCTAACAGTATTTTGGCAGGTGCAGTAAAATTCTACAAAAAAATGGAATATTTTCCCTCTGGTCAAAGTTGATATCGTATATTCAACAACTATTTTTTAAAGTTGTATTGCTTAATTTTTTTTATTAAAGCTGAAGAAACAAAAACTAAATAAAATACAAGGTGTTTTAAATAACTGTTTATTTATTTGCCAGTTTTAATTCAAAAAGGAATTTAAATAACTTTTACTTTATTGTTTGCACATTCATTGTTTTAACTAACAAAAACTGAATAAAATCATAAATATTTTTGTACAAACAATATTTTTTGTTTTTAGTTGACTTGTTTTTCCTCTTTTTATTTTAGTTACGTGGCTACTTCCATATTTGTTCAAAAACTATATTCAAATCAGAAAAAAAACTATTCTTTTTTATTTATTAAAAAGTCAGCAGAATTATTTTGTTTGCATTTTAAAATAACACATACGTTTTGTTCAGTCAATCACGTTTAATGAAGTTTGAAATATTATGTTTAATTTATAAAAGTTTAAGTATCTATAGGAAGTAAGAAGAAATAAAACAGTCTTAGTAGTGATTATTTAGTACTAATAAGCTTTTTGAGCTTTAGAACAGGGTTTAGCAGATTGTGGCCCGCAAAGCAAAAATCTTTGACTCGTGATGTACTTTTTAGGTAGAATAACATTTTTAAAAAAGAATAAAAATTAAAAAATAACTGGTTAAAACCTATAAGTAAGCTCTTAATTTAAAAATACCAAGTTAGTAGTGCTTTTTTATAGAGTTATTCAATACTTTTTTGGTTATAATATTATTATTTTGAATTTTACTAATTTTCTAAATACGGCCTGCAAAAGACTTTTTTGTACAATGCGGGTCGCAAGCACCCTTTTCAAATAAAAGTTGGTTTAAGAAAAACAACAGCTGCCGAGTAAATTTTTTAATACAGCTTTAAAAGTCATAAATATGACGTAAGTATCGGTTTTAGGTCTCTATATAAGTTATAGCCAACGCAGAATCTAGGTTACTTAACTTTATAAACTTATATGGTTATAATTTAAGTCTAAATACCACAACAACAATCAAAACTAAAATTAAATTGTTCTGTACTAATAATACTAATTTCTACTTCATATGAACATAATAATTTCAGTGTTTTAATATATTAAAGAACTAAGCACAAAAAGTAATATAAATGAACATTACTTTAGAACATATTTAAAATAGAATCAAACCTTTACACATGGTTTAAATCTAAGAGAAGTATACTTTAAGAATTTTTAAACTAAGTTGAGAAATAACTACTTTAAATGAATAACTTAAAGAAGAAATAAGCATTGCTAAATAAAACTTTCCATAAAACAATAAAATAGTACACATGTCTATTTCTGAAATGTTGACTCTAGCTCTTGCTGCTGAAAAGCTTTGGCTCGAACCTCTGTCTACTCAAAAACACTTTTTTATATAGCAGTAGAGTACACAGCCTAAGAAAGATTACATCAGACGCTTAAATTTATCTTAACTGTCTTTATTTTTATTGTATCACTTTTTCAAATTAAAATATGTAAGATTCAATATACAAAAAATATTCAAAATATGAAAAATACCATATATAAGCTTTTAAACAGCACAGAGGAACATTGTAAATTATAAAAATAATTAGTTCGAAAGCTGCTGTTGTAAAGTTATTTCTATAACAATACTTCAGTTACTGAACGAATAGTTTTAGTTTACTAGCTTTTCCATGAAAGTTAGATTATCAGAAATTTTGTTAATTAAGAAATACAATTCAAAACTTACTGTTTTAAATAAAAATTTTCAAAAATGTAATAAAATCAATTTATACCCTTTATTGCAGATATAATGAAATGGTATATATTTCAAAATTATATACAGTTTCAAAAAACCAAAATATTTTTATGTTATATAATGGCACGAAATTATTGTGTCGATCCTTTCTAGTTAATATTTCCGAAAAAAATTTCACAAAATATCTCAACATAGGGATTCTTGAGGGTAAAAGAGAATGAAAAGGATATATAGAGTGTAGAAACATATTTATTAATAAAAAAAACCGAATCAAAACTAATATTTTATTTAAATAACAACTGCATCACACTATACAAAACTAAAATTGAACACAAATAATCAAATAATACTAATAAGTATCTTAGAAATAAAGTAAAAGAAGCATCTTATTCTTAAATCTAACGTGTTTATAGCACACCAGTTACTGTCGAATGCCAAAAACTTTTAAAATGTTGTCTATTTTATTTTAAAAGCAAAAATATCTTTTTTGTTATGTATTCATTGGAAAGAAATTAACTCCTTCGAATTAACAATGTTGTTTTGGAAATTGGAAAAGTTGTTTTGAGAAAGATTATAGAATGTTTACAAAAAATCCCACATTTATTCACACGCTTTAAAATTATAAATTGAAATGTTGATTTCATTACAAAAAATATGGCTTGTTTTGTTGTTCTTTTTTTATACTAAGAAAAATGTTTTCACAACTTTAATAAAAGCTAAGGGTTTACGAAAACAACATAAAAAATAGTAGGAATGGATTTTAATGTAATAGATTTAGTGTTTATAGTTGTAGTCTATATTTTTTTAGTTTTTTATTAGCTTATTACTTAAAAAAAACATTCAAAACCACACATTGTAAATGTGTTAGAACTTATTTTAGTGTACTTTTGATTAAACTTCATCAGTAAAACATTTTAGCAATTAATAACAAAATTAATTCTAATATAATAAACCTAAAAAAAATAAAATTTAAGGTACAAAAATGACGCAAAATTTGAAAAATTTTTGTTGTAAAATTTAATTAAGTATTTGGCTTATGCTGTTAACAATTTAAATGTATCAAAAAATTTTCTAAACGAAACTAACAATAATACAAGCATTATTATAATAACACAACATAAATCTTTTCAATTAAATTTGAAATCAAATACTATAAAAATGACTTCATGTAAATATTATAAAAACCTAGTCTGCTAAACGAGATCTACTCTGATTTTTCTTATTACATAAACTGGGTTTCAGCTGCTATAAAATGTAGCTGAAACAATGAGGTTTTTAACTCGCAAATTTTTTAACTCAAATAGGAAAGTTGTAATCTTTAAATCTACTGTCACACTCAGGGTTTTTGATTAAGTGTTGACCAACTGCAGATTTTTTCTTAGAATTTATAGATAGACCCTTTATCAAACTTTTAAGAATTTTGGCTCATGCTGATCAATCAACGTAACAGTAAGGGGAACCTTTGATACGCCTTTCCCAATAATAACTTCAAAATTGATGGTCGATATTCTATTACTAGTCTAATAATTTCAAATAGTTATCAAAATGTTAATATATTTTTTTTTAAGTTTAATTTAATTTTTCAGGTGCATGATAATGATCTACCGGATCCAGAATCCAGTAGATAACTTGCATAGCTTAATAAAAACATTTAACAACACACATTTCATAGTAATTTATTAATTGTAACTATCTTTTGACTACGATTTTTTTTATACATTTTCTTAAACTTAAGTAAAAATAGATAGTACAAGCTTGAAATTTAAGGTTTAAAGAATATTAAACAAAGTAAAAATCGAGTAAATTTCTGAGCTAGAACAACATTACTGTTTACTGTAAAGAAAATAACTTAACTAAAAAAATTAAACTATACCACAACAAACAACCGATAAAAACTTACAAAAATAAAAACTAAATCATTAAAATATTTATAATTTTTTGTGAAAGCACATAATATAAAGTTTTAAAAAGTCCAGTATGATAAACGAAATGCTTTTGTTTACATAAACTGGTCTTAAACCATTGCATATATAAAGCTTTCAGAATATGAAGATGTAAAGAGTTGTCAGTTTGCTTTAAAATTTTTAAAGTCCTCTTTATTGTTACTTATTTAGAGTTGAGTTTAGTTTTGATGGTAAAATCTATAGACAGGTGGTTGCAACGGGTTTACCTCTGAGTCCAATATTGGCCATCATTTAGTTGGCAACCTAGATAATAAGCTATTTTTTTTAACTGTAAAGCACCGCTTATATTCTTCAATACTCAGTTTATACTATTGTCAAGATAAAAAAAAAACAAGAAAAAGTCAGTTTAATAAATTACCTAAACAATCTTTACAAAAACCTTAAGTTTACGAAAGAAGAAATGAATAAAAATTCAATAAACTTTTAAGATGTTTGTGTCCAGCAATCAGTCAACTAAAATCTATCGAAAATTAGTTTTGTTGAGATATATGCCGTGGACATCTTTTGGACAACTTAAGCAGAAGTTATGAGTTTTAATGGTAATGGTTAAGCATTTTACTAAACTTTGTTTTCCTTGTATCCTGAAGGCGGTTTGAAAAACTCCAAAACATTTTCCTTCCTCGCGGCAATTCAGTAGACTTAGTTATGTTAAAATTTAAAAACTTAAAAGTGCTAAAAAATGTTTGCCCTAAGATATGTCCAGTTTACTTAAAACTTTCTCATCTTGGCAACCTTTCTGAGAGGATCTATAAAAAAATTTATGATGAAATAAATCAGGTATTTGGGTATGTACGCTTAAAAACGAATTTGTACACTAATTGACCTCTAAGTTTAATTTACAAGGACCAATTTCCGGCCAAAGAAAAAATCAGCATCATTTATAAAGTTAGTTGTCACTGTGATAGTGACTACGTGGGAAAAAAGTCTCAAAACTTTCATTTACGAATTGATTAGCATGTTTCAAAAGTATTAAATGATGCTTTTAAGGGTTTATCGAAAAAACCAGAATTTTTTTTTCAATTGGCCACACTTATTTTACAATCATGAGTTTTCCAGTGGATGAGAACTTTTAGTTTATTTGCAAGCTGAGAACGTTTTTACCACACATATTTTGTAAGCTTTATTTTATAGAAGATCTTAACCCCAGTTTATGTTAATTTAATAAGTTTGTTTTTTTGACCAAGACTTTTTTAATCTTTATTTAAAGTAGTTTTATAATATCTATTTTCTTAAATATTTTATAAGTTTTGTTTTATTGTTGTAAGTTTTTATCTCTAGTTTGCTAAAGTATGACTTTAAACTTCAGTTTTTTTAGTAAACAGTGAAGCTGTTCTAGCTCTTGGTTTATTATAAATTTAAATGATGTAATTACTCTATTATTACGTTATATTCTATGAAATTTAAATGTTTTGCTTATAATTACAATTAGTGATATTTTCCCTACGCCTCCCCCTAAAATATTGGAAAGTTTTATAAAGTAGTGAAATTTCTTTGTTTCAAATATGCTTTAGCCACTTAATCTAAAATACTGTGTTGTATTTTCTTGTAGTGTTTTTTATTACTTTTATCTTATAATGTGGTTTTACTTAAAACTTTATTTCTTACTTACTAAGTATTTTTTGAGTTGTTGTGTTTTATTCTTTTAATTGTATTTTATATATTAATAAGTCTAAAAAATTATCTGTCGCTTTAGTTTTTGCTGTTCGTTTTTACTCTTTAAGTGACATCTGTTTAAGCAGCTTAGGTTTTGATGCCTGAGTTTAACGTTACACAATAAACAACAATAAAAGTAATAACATATTTTTTATTCAGTTTATTATTACTAATGAATTGTATTAAAAAGTCTTATTCGAAAGATTTTTATAATAAATAGTTCATTATAAACTTTATGTTGTGAAATGTTTTAATAAATCTTAGTTTTAATTTGTAAAAGCATTTTTGTAGTTATTACGTCTTTTTAAAAGCTTAAGTTTTTAATATTATGTTTAGTTAGATTGCACCTTGTATACCTAAATGTTTTACTAATGAGATTGGGTCGTTAGCACTCTAAAATAAACCCTAATAGCTGTGATTTCGCAATTAATAAATAAATAAAAACACTATACCCTAACTTTTTACTATATTTTGTAATAATGAACTAGTTTCTACTTTTTAGGTTATGTTTATAAATATAGAGAATATGTTGTTCTTTTTTTTGTCGTATTGAGTATTTAACAGTACAAAAACTGCTTAATATAAAAGGAATTTTAAAAACTGTATTATATAGAAAACAAAATTAAAATGTGGCACGTGCTGTTTAATATAAAGTTTACCCTTTATACAAACGTTAAAAACTGGTTACAACTAACTTGTAGGAGTTTCGAATAAAAAATAAAGACAAAAAACTGTTTTTTGTTGAGAAGTGTTCTTGAAAGATTTCTTTTCATTTCATTTGAAATTTTAAGTGTTCAAGTTTATAAAGTCTATTGTTCACCATTTCTTTTTACTTTGCAAGATAGTCTACTTATTAGAATTTATTTTTATGAGATTTTATAACAAAAAAAAACTTAACTAGTGCTAAGCCATTAATAAAACAGGCATTTTGCTTAATCTTTTTATATAACATCAACACGGTAATATTTTGATAAAAAATTGTTTAAATAACTTATATTTTTTATGAGTATAAACTGTCTAAAGTTTTATGAAGTGTTAACCTTTTTTCTTTTTTTGTTTAGACTATGCAACGTAATTCCTTTTGGTATCAATTCCAAATTAGTATATTATACTTAAACTAAGTATAAATAGTTTTATTCCAAATAGATATTTTGATGTATGAGAGCATACATTTTTAAACTACCGTTAGCCTTTTACAAAAGTATAATTTAATTCGTTACAATTTAACTTTAAAAAGTATAAAAACATTCAGAAGTATTAATAAATTTAAAAACAAACCAACCGTTTCTTAAAATACGCTAAGTTCATTGTTTATACTTTTTTTTAATGAAAATCAAACAAAATTTGATACAGAATAAGTATTATAGAACAATTATTTATTAAACTTTGTTAAGAAAGAGTGTTAAGTCGTAAATACTAATCTACTAGATCCAAAATCATGATCCGGTCAGATATTAGATATTAAAAAAGATCTGGATCTTAGCTGACATTTGGCCGGACCCGTATCCGATTATTAAAAAAGACTAAAACTGATTAAAAAAACAAAAGTTAACCACCAAGCAAAAACAATTAGCTAAAATTAGTATTTTTACAAACTGTAGTTATGTAATTTTGCTAATATTTTATAATCGTTTTTAGTTGCTATAGAAAAGGGTTTCATAAACTTTTTTTTTATATATCCCTTTGAAGAATTTAAAAATGAGGACCCTTCTATAAGATTTCAAAAAAAACTAACTAGTGTTAGTACCTAAACAACCATTAAATACGCCTTAGACCTTTTTTGCTTTTCATCATTTTTCCAGAACATCTAGTGTAATTTTTTAAATAAAGTCTTTATGCCCCCCTCTGGCCCCTTTGTAGCATATGACCCCATAAATTTCTAAAAAGACTTCAAAGGGGGCTACCTGACCCACGTTAGGAAACCCTGCTATAAAACGTACAAAAGTCATAATTAAAAATCGAAAGACTTATGTATAACTTACTCTTTATTAGCATTTATTTGCTTATTTGAATCAGAAATTTACAATTTATATTGTCATTTACACTCCTTTTACTTTATAATATTTGTTTGAAAACTTGCATTCGTTTTTGAGCTACACACTTTATAGCTTAAACAAAAAAAAATGGCTGTCGAAAGTTTTAGTATTTTTAAAACTATTACTATTTTGTTTTACAATAAATTAATTTTAACTACTTGAAAGCAATTTAAATTTAAATAGAAGATTACTTAAATTAGAAAGAGCTAACGTAAATTTAAGTTTAATAAAGCAAGTAAGCTTTATGTTAGATATTAAAGCAAACGTTACAAATAGATTGCGAAAGTAAAACGTTAAAACAACTCAAATAAAAGTATGCTTTATGTAGAGAATTAAGCGTTATTTAAGTTATTAAGTTTCATTGAACCGAAAAATAGCTTCTAGTTGTTAATTATAAACTTTATAAAGAAAAAATAACAGCAAACAGTACTTTTCAAAACTGTTGAAATAGTGTTTAAATATTAATATTGACAGCTTTTTGTAATTTACTTAAATCAATTAGAGATATACTACTTAACGCAGGGATAGGCAACGTACGTCTCGCAAAAGATAAGCGTTAAAAGTTTTAAGTTTTTTTCTTAACTTTAACCGCGAGCCTGTATTTTTTTTTGAAATTTAGATTAAGTATTCTGAGATCCATAATGAAAAGCAAAAAATTAATTATTTGGGGTTTGTAACTTAAACCAGGTATTTTAGAGGCAGTAAGTAATATAACTCATGAAATATGATTTTGTTCGTATTTGTTAAAATGTTATGTTTATATCTGGTAAACTTGGCCCGCTGACTTAAAACGTTGCTTACTTATGACAAAAAGTTATTTCTTAACTTTTATTTACGAATTATAACAAAGTTTACATTTATCATGTTTAGTTTATAAAATAAACGCTGCAAGATTTTCAAATTTCCATTTATCGCTGTTACTAAACTATTAGAAAAGATTAAGTTTGATATTTATATAAGTTATACCAACGTTTTTTTTTTGTTGCATGTATATTGCATATAGTTTTTTTACTGATCTATACTTATATACTGCTTTTAAAACTTTTTTATTTATTTTTTTTACTCTAAATACCATTTGTTTATGTTAATATATATGTACATAATTAAAGCTGTAAAAAATAAGAGGAATTAGTTTACAAAGTTTAATAGAATATACTCCTAGGACAAAATTATTAGTATTTTAAATTAACTAAACTAATCTGTTTTTATATGCAAAAAACGTCTATGTATTTGATCACTAAATGATAAATAAGTTTAAAGTACAAAAATTTTAAGTAGTAATCTATCGGATCCAGATTCTGATCTAAAATTTTAAAAAAAGGTCAAGATCCAAATCTGGCAGGGTCTTGATTGAAAAAGTGGGTCAAGATCCGGTAGATAACAAGATGTAACTAAGCTAAATATAAAATTTTAATCACTTTGATCATCAGACCACAACCTTTAAATAGACCAAAACGGAGGTTTTGTTTTTTTTTGTACGTTTTTTATCGAAAAAAGTTCTAACATAAATTATGAGGAGTGAAACTTTTTTTAGGTATACTCAAGTAGATATAAAGTTTTCACTTTAACAACTTTGGTATCTATAAACTTATTTATCTGGAAATTTTTACTTTGTGAATAAAACTTTGCATTTTTTTATTTTGACTGACGTTGTGGAAAAACTGTATACATTTTTTAGATGACATTAGCAAATGTAACAAAAAAAATGTTTTTAGTTATTTTTTAAGTTTCCACCTCATTGGTACTAGAAAGTTGCTATTGAATAAACTACTTATTAAAAAGGTAAACATGTTATGTCTTTAGCTCACTTCAATTTAATGTGTCAGCTGTATTTTACTCTATGCCTTTGTTATGTGATTAGCTCATTGACATTGTAATGGAAAACCAGTTTTACTGGCTGTTTTATTTAGTTGAATTGTAAAGAAGACAGTTACAGTTAGGAGAAAATGAGTCTGATGAAATATTTACGTTATAATGTAGATCAGGGTTTCCAAAACTTTTCTTCAAGTGGCGCCCTTTAAAGAAATTAAAAAAGCTATAGCCCCTTTCAACATTATTAGTCTAAAAACTACAATTAAAAACGCCTAGATCTTTTTTCCATCATAAACTCCAGAATATCTAGTTTAGGTTTCAAAACTACCAATGAAAATTCCTAAGACCTTTTTTTTTGTTTTCATCAACAACTCTATAATACTTAGTGTAAGTTTCAAATTATGACCTCATGGCCCGCCTGTGGCTCCTTAACTGCACAAAATTTTTGAGTACTAATATATTTTTTTTTAAAGAGCTTTAAAACCTATTTCTAAACATACTTTATTTTCTTATTGCTATCTACTTAAATGTTTTCTTTTTAACTAGTTTTAAGACAAATCCATTTTTTTTTTTTTTTTTTTAATTTTTGCTCTTATTTTTAAGAACTTGGTGAAATCGGACTGTTTAATTATAAAAAATACTTTTTTTTTACCATTCTGCGCTCAAAAAGAAAGAAGAGTGAATTGAGATTTGCTTCGAGCAAAAGGGGAGAGAAAGCTTAGAAGAAAATGAGTCTGATGAAATACTTACATTTTTAATATAGATCTATATAACCTGCCACAGAGAGTGGTCGAGAGATTCTTTTCAAGAACTTCCAAATGTTGTTCCAGAACTGAACTAATTTACTAATATATTGTTAATTATAAAGTTATTTTTTGAGTAATGTTTATTACTGATATAATTAAATTTTTGATTTTAATTCCTAGTACTTAATTCTTGATTTAGTTATACTTTCTTGAAGTATATTCCTCTTAATTTAACTGTTGTGTAAAAGTTTAGACTAAATTTAAACTGTTTTCTAAAGTATGATGTTTTTATATATTTATTAGTTTTAGCATCTGTTCTTTATTTTTTAGTTAAACGATAATATTTTAAGTAGTGTATCCCTAAGTATCAGTATTAGTTAAATTAATGTTGTTAATTATTTATGGTTTATAGTGTACTTTTAAAGTAGTTATACAGTTCTATCAAGTAAAGTAATCTTCTTTTTATTGTCAGTTTCACGATTGGTTTTAAAGGTGCATTATTCATTATTCTCAAACATTTGTTATTAAACTGGTCATTTGCTAATTGTTTAGCTACTGTAAACAAAGGCGTGTTTAAACTAGTTTTTCTCGAGCCTGTGCGACTCCCGTAAAATAAAAGAAATATTAACTTATACTTTATATAATCAGAAGTTTAATTATTTTACCATACTTTATTGTGTTTTCTTACAATATTTGTTAAATGTAACAAAATATAAAATTACATTTGATAAACCGTTTTGTTTTTATGAAAATCTCCAGAATTAAATGCGTGCAAATACAACTGATGCAGCTTAAGACAATTTAGATAAATAGAAAATAAACAGCAGGAGAAAACAAAGAGCAACCAAAAACGCCTGATGTTATAATTTATCATAGACAGAGATATAGTAAAATTTTCAACTATTTCTGGAAGGTCTTGACTCGAATTTCACTGCAAAAGTGACGCTTTCTCAACAGACGCTTTTGCAGTGAAATTCGAGTCGAGACCTTCCAGAAAAAGTTCAAATATTGAACATAATTTTTTTTTTATTGTTTATTGTAAAGCTCTTTTTTTAAAGAATTTTATTCCTTAAAACTGTTTTATAACTTAGTTCAAGTAGTTACTTCTTACTCAATCTTTTAAATTTCTTAAAATAAACTATAATTTATTAAACTCATGTTTAAAGGTTTTGACTCCATTTAAATTATTTAAAAAAGTGTGATATTCTTTTTATTATTGTTTTTGAATTATTATTGTGTACATGGTAATAAATCAAAAAATATTTATGCCTAGTTTGTATTGGTACCATATAGAGTAGCATGACTCTAGACATGACTTTAAACTGTATTATGGTGTATGACTCGATAACCGAAAGGTCGTTACACCAGGTCCTAGAACAAAATATCTGAGCGTTTTTTTTCGTTAAATAAACAATAGATTTAGTATCATTCAGTATCCCTACGTAGCACTTAGTTAAAAGTTAAGTTTAGATTTACTTATGGTTAATAGTCTGAGTGTAAGACATTCATAAATAACTTACAATTGTCTTAACTAAAGTATATTCATATTATTTATAGTATATTATATTATGACAAATATACATAATTATAACGCCATAATTAAGTGTAAAAATGTGATATAATCAAAAAAAGTTACACTTATGTGTTTTGCGCTACTTACAAGCAGCTAAAACTAGTTTTCAATAAAGTTTTCTTTAAGATATCATCATAAATTAATAGCTTTTGAGAGCCTTTCTGCTAAAAAATAAACTTTTAATAAACTTAAGAAAAATTCTCCAATTTAAATGCTTTTTATTGTAAATAAATTAAAATTGTCCAATATTTTTGAACTAAAATTCAGTTTTCTTCCAGTTACGAAGTTGTTAAAATTAACTACACTTATTTACTTGTATAAAACAAATTTATGTGAAACAAGCTTTTATGTATTTTTAATAAAATCTAAAACTGTGCAATTAAAAACTGGTTATACTAAAGCAGACTACCACACGACTTTTAGCAAGATATTTCATTTTTAGTATTAGTTTGGTTGTAATTTGTCAAGCTTTTATTCTTATAGTTTATATAATATCAAAATAACATTTCAATTACTTGAGCATGACATCAGTATGAGTGATATTTTAACATTTTCTTTAAATTGACTAAACTTTAAAATACTTTACGTTCTTTTATCTTTTAAGGGTACTTTTATAATGCTAATGATAAAAACATCCAAACAAAAACAACTTTCTTACTCTTTTCTTTTTAAAAAAATTAATAAATAAAGGCTTGTTGCTTTATACAAAGTTAAGATAAGTTTAAAACTTAAGAAAGGTTTTATGAAAACTAAAACCACTGTATTGTTTAAAAAAACTCATAACAGAGTTAAGGTTAAAAACTATATGAGTTTTAACATTTAAAAAATGAAGCTCTTAATAGTACTAAATATTTTCACACAATATTTTCTAACTCGATCAATATTTAATAAGTGTCTTTAATTAAAATTTCAAAAAACTTAGATTATTCTCATGTATAGCCGGGAGACCGGGTTCAGAAACGAAAATCCAAGTACTAATGTTTCAGACAGATTGTACTTAGAAATATATTGCAAAAGATAATAAAAAACTTAAAAACAACCTGTCTATTTTTTCTATTTGAACAAGCTGTATATTTATTGAAAATATTTCAATAAATAATAGTTTTGAAAATAATTTTGTATGGTTTTATAAAAATTAAAATTTGTAGCATATATTTTATAGATACTTATTATATAGTTATTTGCCCTAACTAAAAAAGAATGATCAATTTACTGGGATGTAAACAGCTTATTTAAATGGATTTATGCAAATTGTATATTTTATTCGCGACATTCTACCCATATAGAAAAGACAACAACAAAATAAGTTACATAAATTCAAAATCAAACCATCCACCAACCATACTCAAACAAATCCCAAAAATGGTAGAGACCAGACTTTCTAATAATTCAAGTAACAAAAACCTATTCAACAACATAAAAAAAGACTATAATGATGCTTTAAAGGTAAACGGATACAACTATGAAATTAACTATACAGAAGAATTTAAAGATAAAAAAAGAAACAGGAAAAAAAAATTATATGATTCAATCTCCATATTGCAAATCAGTAAAAACAAACATAGGTAAAAAGTTTCTAAAAATAGTAAACAAGCAATTTGGAGAAAATAGTAAGTTAAAAAAATATTTAAACAAAAACAATATAAAATTAAGCTACAGCTACATGTCAAACATTGAAACAATAATAAAAAACCACAACAAAAAAGTAATAAACAACAATAAAGTAAACAAAGATGAATCATGCAACTGCAGAAAGAAAGAAACTTGCCCCCTTGAAGGAGGAGAATGTAGGGCAGAAAATGTAACCTACCAGGCAACAATAGAAACAGATAATTTAACAAAAATGTACATTGGACTAACTGTTAATCAACTAAAAAACGCATATCTACACACAACACAACAATAAAAAGCTATCCAAATGACAAAAACTACCTCCAGTATAAACAAGCAACTGAACTCTCAAAATTAACCCATAAATTAAAAAATGAAAATAAGAAATACAAAATAAGTTGGAAAATATTACTAAGGGAGAAAAAACCAAAACCAGAAATTATGACATGCAGTTTGTGCTTAAAAGAATCTTTACTAAAACTTGAATCCGGTACAAATTGCATCAACAAAAGAACGGAATTAATGAACTCCTGCAGACACAGAAACAGATTTTTATTAATAAACTGGAAAGCAGACAAAACTTAAACCAAATCATAATTAAAGTAAAAAATAGGTTATTTTTCTTGATTTTTTCATTGAGTTTTTGTTGACATTTGGCTTAAATTGAAAAAAAGTTTTTTTTTTCTTTTTATTTTTTAGACAGTTCTTAATTCAACTTAGATAAATTTTTAGAATTTTTTTTAGATAGTTCACAAATCCGTTTAAACTTTGACTCTTATGTTAACTTACCACATATTAGATTTTGAAATCTTCAGCGACTTTGAGTTTTATTAATGTTTTGTTGACTCTTGGCTTAAAACCACAATTTTAGACAATTAATTCCATTTAGATAAATTTCAAGGTATAAATATTTTTTTTATTATTATTATTTATAAAAAAATAAATCTGAATTCAGTTTTTATATTTGACTCATTATATTAATATTAATTCAATCTGTTTTTTTAAAACTAGTACCAATTTTACCTAAATATACTCTGATATGCTTGAATTTTCGAATATGCAACATTTTTGTTTTTGTTTATATTCTTCACGCATGAATAAGTTTTTAAACAACAGTATAATTAACTAACATTGTTATATGCAGTTTCATATTTTATTTTTGTTTGAAATGGTCGCAATTTCTTGCCACCGAAACCGGTAGCTAATAAAATATACAATTTGCATAAATCCATTTAGATACTTATTAAAAAAAAAGTTACATATTTGTTATCAGTAAAATCTAATTAAGCCAGCATCTTAACCTAATAATTTATCAAAACACTATGCTTGTATTATTAAAAGTATTATACTAGTTTATATATTTAGAATAGAAGCACAGTAGTATATTGTTTTACGTCAAAAGATTACGTGACAAAGTTTTTTATTTACATTAATTCTAACAAAGTCTAAAATATGCTATGTATAACTATAGCTTGAATTTTTTAAATAAATCAATTTAATAACAAATGAAAAAGGTCATACAATATAAAAATTGAAAACATTACAGTTTCTTATAAAGAAATGTTATTTAAAAAAGACAAAGCTTCTTAATAAGCCGATTTCATATTGTCAATTGAAAAACACGTTATGTATCAGACGGATTCTAACTATTGGTAAGATTTTTGTCTAATTCATAACAAATTTGGTTTAAATAAAAAGTATACTAAAAAATTGAAATAAATTAAATGGGTCCAAGATATTTTATTTACTAGTTGTTGATGAAGTTTAAGTAAAGCATTATTTTTATAATTGTCACGGATACATATATTAATCTTAACTGCAGAGAAAGTTTAAAAAATATTAAAGAAATAGTTTTTGACAACTATAATAGAAGTTTTATAGTATTATAAAAAACTTTTTATATAAATTTGTAAATAAAATTTCTCGAATGAGTTTAAATCTTTTGTATTATTTTAATTTTATTTTTTTCTTTTTAAAGAAAATAATAATGGATTAAACAAACAGTTCAACTAAGAGTTAAAACCAATGTTTTATACTTTTAGTTTAAAAAAGTTTTTTCAAAACAAATTTTTGAAACTTTTTAGTTAGTAATTAAATTTCACCCTCCTTGTGTGCATTTGATTAGTTTGAATGTCTAGTTGTACATTTTTTTAGTGAGCCAATAATTGAAACATAAACAACTTTTTTTTTGTTTTTCGTCATCAAAAGTTAAAAAGTATTTAAGTTAAAGTAATTCTAATAAAAACTAAACTTGAAAACATGTTAGCCTAATATTGTTATTATTTCTTAAAAATATATTTTTGCTAAAAGTAAATTTTATATATATATTGATTAAAAGCTTAGAAAAACAACATAAGTTTATTTTCATAAGCTTTTTAAACTTGTTTTTCTGAAGCTTAAATGAGTTTACATCATTCTAGTGTGTTTAAAGATAATGTAATAGCTTCTGGTTTATCTGGGTCAATCAATACTTTTCATTAATTTCTTCGCTGTAGATGATCTTTTCTCAGCATTGTAACCGCTTTCTTAAAATTGTATTTCATACCTAGGAAAGTGTTTTTTAATCTTTGTTTTAAGATGCCTAGAGATGCAAAACATATTTTTTCATAGAAGAAATAAAATCTGTGTACAATACAGCTTTTGTCTGGTTATGATGTTGGGTCTTAAGTTCCAGTTTTAAAACCTTTGTTTGAAACCTTGTATTAAAATTTAAATACTCAAAACAGTAAAAATAAATAATTTATTTACTGAAAGCACGTAAAGGCTAATCTTTATAAATTTATGTAGATCTAAGAACTTTTAATAAATTAAAACTCCTCAGTTTATTACTTTAAGCATTTTTTGTACTTACATACAGTAGTTTTATGTTTTTATCAAACTTAGCCTTAGACAAATATGTTTTTTTATTCTCAAAAGCGTTTATTTTTTTTTAATACTTTTTTTTATCGTTCAATAAAGCTATTTAGCTTGTTGACCGAAAAATCTTTCTAGACTCCAGGTCCGATGACTATATTTTTTATCGTTGATTATTTCATCGTGTTCAATGAACTGTTGTTTATAACGTTTTATTACTGTTAATTAAAAGATTTAAACTATTTTCCATAATCAATCTTAAACAAAAGTTACTACTTATTTAAAATTTGAAATTAGACTCTTCACATTTACCTAACGTATACTAAAGTTTTAAATTTGTCTTTTAAACGTTGAGAAAATTTTTTTAATGAAGTAAGTTAGGAATAAACATGAACAAGTAACCATTTTAAAAATTATTATTTAGTTTAAACGGTAAAAACATTTGAACTGTATTGTTTAAATTTTAATTAATTGTTTTTATTTTTTTTAATAAACTACCTTATATTTAAAGTTTTGAATAAGTAAATTTTCTTTATTAAATAAAAAAACTTATAAACGAAGTTAAAAACGTTGCATTTTTTTTATTGAAAAAAATTCTTACAATTTTTTTCATTAGGGAAAACTCTGAACTAGAATTTTTCACGAGGAAATTTTTGGCTTAAATTGTTTGTATGGGAAAAATTTTGCACTTTATCCCAGTTTTTTTTTATAAAAGCTGTAAAAGTGTTGAACTTTATAAAATAATAAATAATTCATGAATGTTTTTTTTAATAGTAGGTATTTTCTTAGTTCAGTCATTTGTGGCAACTTATGCAACGTAATATTTTCTCGGCCTTGAACTAATTATTATAGTAGGTTAGGTAGATATGTTGTAAAAACTATTTATAAAATTTTATTTAATAGTTTAAGGACTTTGTTTATTAGTTGTTTAAATGAAAGAAAAAGTTATTTCAACATTTTCTCATCATTAAAAAAAAACAACTTAAGGTTAATAAAGTTTAAGCTATATTTTATGGCTTAAGTTTATGCAAAGAGGAAAGTGATTTCTGTCTAAAAACTAAAAGTTAGTTCAAAAAATATAAGTTTATTAACCATAAACTCTTACTTTTACTTAAAAACTTAACACTAACACATGTTGTATATAAAAAGAATTATGAGGGATTTCATGTTTAAAAATGATAATTTTAGTAAAACGAGCATTGGTCTTGTCTAACATAAAAACAGTTTAGATTTAAAAAAAGCGTGGACCATTTAAAATAGTCATAATTAAGTGTATTAAAATAAGTTTAATATTTTTTTCTTGTTTCAGTGATCGTTAGAAAATTGAAGGTCTTTGAAATTTACAATCGGGCATAATTGTATATATTATTAAAATATTAGAAATTTGGAAAGAAAAAAAAACACCGACCATTGAGAACACAACAAAGTAAGAATATTAATTTTAAAAAATTATATTTTTTGGCTAATACATCCGTAAGAGTAAAAATTCCAAAAAAAAATTTTTCTAAGAGGCTCCACTCAAAAATTTTAACCCCAATCCAATGGATTTTTTATTTAAAGGCAAAAAAGCTTTCTCTAGAATAAAAAGAAAATCTTAGTTAGCTTTAAAGGTAAGGAAAATAATTGGATCTAAATTTTAGAGATTTTTTAAAAGTTGAAAAAATTGCTAATCGAGCTAAGTTAAAACTCATATTTGGATAGTCGTGCATGTTTCATTTAGATATTAATTATTTTTTTCTACCAAGTTTCAACTGTGAAAAACAACATTGTTTAGACTAAATAAAAATTTAAATTCTTGTCAAACAAAATAAAGTACTACATCTCAGAAAGTAACTTGAAACTCGAAAATAATGTACCTGAAGGTCTAACTAATAAATTTTCACTATGTTTATTGAACACAAAAGGAAAAAATATATAGTGTTCAAAAACAAATTTAGTCTAAGGACATTGGTGTATGAAAAGACCTATCAGTTATGATGGTAAAAAGCATTAAAAAAAATTAATTACATTACTTATAGCTACTGCAAAAAGGCATAAATCGACTATATCTTAAGAAACTATTTAAATTTGAATAAAAATTTCACTTAGGTCTAATTTATAAGATCATGATTTAAAATAAGCATTTTTTAATATATTTATTCGGAGATATAATTAACACACAGTGACACACTATTAGTAGAGTTTTAAAACGTCAGGATTTGAGTTGTCTTGCAAACATAGTTTTTATAGGAGACTATAATAAAATTAAACTCTTCATAATACCTTAACTTTTGATATTATGACTGATAATTTTTTTATCTGGAAAACAAAAACTAAAGATCTTAATTTACAATTATAGTATATTGAATGACAAAAAAAATGACGCTCTTAATATTTGGTCCTAGGACCTGGTGCACAAGGACCCTTTCGGTTATCGAGTTGCACACCACGGGTACCTTTTAACGTCATGTCCAGGACTAGATTTCTACTTACTAGTTTTTTAATAGTTCTTGTAATCTAAAACTTGTTAAAACAATAATAAAAATATACGAATACTTATCTACCATCTTTCTAAAATATTTCCCTATTTTTTTAATTCAAATTTACTTATTGTAATTTTTTCAAAGATAACATGGGCTTACTTGAAAAAATAACAACTGAAATGCATTCAAACACTAGCCAGAAAAGTATGGACCCGCAACTACAAACAAAAAAAAGTTTAAGTTGTTTTAAACTAAGTGTCTAGAAAATCAAGTTTCTAGCATATTTAGTGCCTCAAACTAATCAGAATATTTCAACTACAATACAATGCAAATGCTAGTCTACACAATGCCATTTAAAGGGTTATATCTAATAAAAGTTTTATATATTTCAAAACATAATATAAAATTACAAAAAACATATGCCAATAAACTTCAAAACAAAATATTTTTTTTTGATTTTAACTTAAGAATTTTGGTAAATTTTTAAGAAACTAGAAACTAAAAATCTAATATTTATAAAACTTAGTCAGACTATTAGATTACTGTTTTTAGTAGGAAACTATCTTTTAATAAAACGAAAGGATTTGTAAAAAAACGTGTATTTGTTAATTATAGACAATGAAACTGGTTTTTATTTCAAGTTATTGCTTGTTTTATCTCTAAAAAATCCCATCTAAAAACTCAAATGTTGGGAAAACGGATAAAATAAAACGGCTAATTGATATTTTTAAACCTACAATATACATCAACTATAAATTTTAAATTTCTTTGTTCTATGTATTTGTGTACTTTTAATGGTCTTTTAAGAAGTTTTTATATAAAACAAATGTGACTGTTTAAAAAATGTGTTTTAAAAATATACGTTTTGTTTCTGTTTTACTATTGTTCTTTTTAACTGATTGGATACGGCGAGAATCTTTTATTTTATTTAGTTAAAGCTTCCGAACTCAAAATTAATATAACCTTGGTGTATCTGTTTTTCGTTTACCTCTGATAGTACTAGACTTTTTTTGTATAAAAGTAGAACTTTTTTTTATCAAATTTCTAAGCAAATACAACAGAGTTGTGTAATTGTAATCTACGAAATCTTTCATGGAAACTGTTAAAAGATATAAAATGCAAAACTCATCGTTTACTTAGATTGTAGGTCAGTGTTTCCCAAACTCAACTTCATAATCGTCCCATTTACAAAAACTTAATTAATAATCGCTCAATTAAATAGATATCGCTCCTTGACTACTAAATAAGACATTTAATGTTTTGCGGCCTTAAAAGTTGTTGCCCCTGATAGTGAAAATCCCTCTAAAGGGGTGATAATGTCTACTTTAGGAAATCATGGTAAAGGTACAAAATAGAGTTATGTGTGTCCGTATTAATCAGGTATCTTTTTAAAATTGTAATAAAAATATTGTTATTATTTATTTATTTCTGTACGTTAGAATGAAAAACTAAAATGTAGTTTATGTGAGAAACTAATTAAGCATAGAGAATATTTTAGATTTTAATCGATATTAAACTCTACAAAACACTATTCAAAAAAATCCATTTTTCTAGTCTAAACGATTATACATCTAATAAAACTAATATAGAACACATTTTAAATTTGTTTTTGAAATAACTTTTTAGAAGTAATCGATAAAACTTAAATACCATTTGCAACGTATAGTGAAAATATTTATTCATTAATATTATTTTTCATAAATTTAAGGCTTTTCAAATCTTATTGATTTTTTTATAACTTAAATTAAATGTAAAACAGTTTTGAAGACTGATAAAATTTAAACAAAGTATGACGTAGTTAAACAAAGTTATGAAAACATGCTGGTCAAATTAAATATAAGGATAAAAGTTGAGTTAATATATTGTTAGTAGAGCTACCTTTCCATTTGTAGATACTTGTGTATTTAATTTTTGTTTTTCTTTTTTGATGAGCATTGGTTTTAAACTAAAAAACTCACAGCGAGCACACCTCTTAACGACTTTGAAGTTGTTATCGATGTTGGAGTTTTGATAATGTAAACAATGATGAAAGTGGTCAAAAATAGCACTGCGTTTATATTTTCTTTTGTGATCAGCAACTCTTTTAAACACTTGATGTGATGTCTTCCCAATATAGGAGATGCTCTGGTCTACAGAGCAGGTGTTCTTATACATGACATTCGCGTCAAATATTTCTTAACATCTGTTTTAATGCTGAAATATTTAGACACTTTCTTTGTGGTATACGCTGGGATTAATTTTACATTGTGTTTTCCGAAAACAGTTCTTATTCTTTTTCGAAGTTTTAATGAGCATTTTTAAGTTTATAAAGAATATTTTTATGAAAAATATTCTCATATTAAGTTGTAAGTGATATTTAGGTACAAAAAATTCCTTTTAACAATAGAATCGATTAACGTTTTAACAAAATCAATCTAATTTTTTTTTTAAGAAGAAAGTAACTTCTATCTAGGCCCGTCTTTTAAAATATTTTTATTTTTTGATATACTAAAAGTATTTTGGTTAGTACTATAGATAGAATGATCATATAACTTATACTAAAAATACTTATCTGATTAATTTCTCACCAAGTGCTCCTTTATTCTCCTAAACTCTACTGCATTTTTTTCAACATGTAGAAAACCTAAGTAACTATTTAAAAAAAATTATTAGCATTTAATTTCTTAAAAACAAATAAGCCATGGTTTTTACTATAAATATATACATAAAATTATGCATTCTAATTATATAAAAACTAAGAAAACAAAACCAAGCATTTAGCAGTTAAAATCTTTTTAAGTGTAAGTAAAAGTTTAAAACTATCTTTTTTTTTACAGCGTTTTAGACTTGTTTTAATTTGTTTTATTTATAAGTTGTGTATCGCATTTTCAACAACATAAAATACTTAATGGTTTTTAAACTTAAAAAATTTTTATGACTTGAGAAGGAAAAAGTTAGTTAGAAATTTTGTTAAAACAAACAATTTTAAATATCCTATTTGGGTAAAGTTTATTTAAGCAGAATTTACAAAATCTTTATCAAGAGTGTAAAAGTAAAGTTACGAGTATATAGCTTTACATTCATTAATTATTAAATGCTATCAGAATTTTCTTTACATACAAAGAAATATGTACCACGCTTTACTATGTAAAAAACTATATAAACTTTTCTTTGTTATTGTTTTTTTATAATGATATAGTAAATTTTTAATAACAAAGTATAGTGTAGTATGTGTAAAATATTATGTTAATAACCTAAATTAATTTAAAAAATAAATTAAAGCTTAGATTTTTTAAACTTAAAAATTAAATGAAACTATCATTAATACTTATTATAGACTTAAGACATTTTAAGATTACAAATAAGTTATAAAAGTCTACAAATCAATAAGTCGAAATTTATCAAGATTTTTACAGAAACAAAATTTAACTATGATTTTGAAAAATTTATAGAAAATATAATAGTATATTTTATCATTAACAAGTTGTAAGTTGTATTTACAGTTGACAGGTTTGATTGTCATTTTAAAAAGTTATGCCAATATTTTTTTTTTTACTTATTTTTTAGTGCAAGTTTTTCAGTTAAGAAAGGAAAGTTTGAACAAAGTTATTTTTAGATGCACATACTTACTAAAGAAGGTATTTTAAATTTTCTACGTAAAAATCTAAAAATTAATAAAACATAACTAGTATATAAATTAATAAACTAGTATATTCTGTCTTAAAACGATTGAAAGTGTTACTTTTTAAGGATGTAGTAAAATTTTTAAAAATATCATAAAGAAATAAGTGTAACTCTTAGATAGATTAAGCTAAATTTTGTTATAACTATTAATATTTTTTTAGGTATTACCTATCTATATAGGAAGAAATTAAAGTCTGTTTACAATTTAGCTGAACTATAGGAAAAAAAAAGTTAAAATTTACATCGTACATAACTATAGATAATTTAGTTTTGACCCAGCTTACCAGTTTCATAAGATTTGACAAATTTTACTAAACTAGTAATTATTTATAGATTGAATATTCATTGAAACATTATTAGTTTTGTACTATTTTAACTAAGTTAGTTTTGTTCCAACCCATACTAGAATGTACTAAAAAAGACGATAAAAAAACTTTTTTTTAATTAAATAGATAAATAACTGAACCATTAGTTTGAAAAAAAAAAAACATGTAAAAACTTAAGATTATAGTTATAAAATATAGGCAGAGAAATAAATACTATAACTGATAGTTTATTACTTTTAGAAAAATAAGTTAAACTACTATTTAAATTGACTGATTCATATATTCAAATAGATAAGTTTTTTTTCTAATAGCTTTAAATAAAGAACTTAAAAAGAAAGTTAAATTTTAAAACAAAATTAACATTTATTGATTAAAAAGGATATTACTAATCAAAAACTAACTAAACTATTTTATTGTCAGTATTAAATTTTATAAATAATACAGAGCAGCGGTTCTTAAGCTTTTTTTCATGTTTTACCCCTTTTTGGAAAGAAATTACCAAATTTACCCCCCTTAAAAATAGTGTTTATATTTGAGGAAAAAACTAGATTTTTGAATTTTACGCTTAGTACTTATTAAAAAAAAGTCATTAAATTATAAAATTATAAAAGTCGTTTTAAAAAGCTAAAGTTTAATACGAAATTGTATATTAAAAAATAGTTAATAAATAATTATTTACATAACTTGTGATAAAGAAAATTTACTCCAAAAAAGGGAAATTTACCCCCTGAAGTAAATTTATCCTAGGTTAAGAATCAATAGTTAGTAAATAAAAAGTTGTGCTATAAACATTTTTTACCATAAAACTAGAAAACCTATTCGTTTTCTATTTGACATTTTATTTAAAAATTTTAAAAAGGCTAAAAGGCTTGACTTACTACTTGAATAATTTACTAACTTATTTAAGTTAAAATATTATTATTTACAACTAACAGATTATTTTAGTATTTTAAGAGTTATAAAATTTTGTATCTAATGCAAAAGGCAACATGAAAATACAAAAGGTTTTGCTTACTTTGATAGTATTTCTGAAATTATCTGACTCTCTGCTGTGTTGGGAGTGCAAACATGCAATGAGTTATCTTCACTGTCAGAATACAGGCTTAGCTAAAAGTTGCAACAACAACCAGGTTTATATTACGTAATTATAAATACTTTTATGTAACTAAAATTTTTATTGAAACTTTGTAGAACTTTATCGTTTTTTTTTTTCAACATAATTTTTATTTTTGTTTAATTAAAATTTTATTTAAAATATAAAAAAATTTTTGAATAGAAAAATAAATAAAACTGTAATAAAATAAAAGACAATAGATAGTAATGAAGACAAGTCTTTGTACAACTATCAAACAAACATTCAAAG
The DNA here is from genome assembly GCF_965202585.1 of Thalia democratica. NCBI lineage: Eukaryota > Metazoa > Chordata > Thaliacea > Salpida > Salpidae > Thalia > Thalia democratica. Next base: position 50,012,559 of record NC_139169.1, on the reverse strand, counting down.
TTGATACCAAAAAAGGAAAATAATAAGTTACAGTTTTTATTTACAACTAATGAAACTAATAGAGTTATACTTAAAATTTTAATAGGTTTAAATAGCTTACTACGACCATGAAAACTGTTTAAATTTATCTAATAGTGGATTAAAACTTGAATAAATACATTAAACAAATATTAAAATTAAAAAACTGTTTTGATTTTATTTTTCTTCTTCTTCAAGGTTTACTAACACAGTTTCAAAATAATCTACGCATTGTGTACTTAGTTTAAGATTACGTACTCACTCAGTATATTTTGTCTTAAAACGATTGAAAGTGTTACTTTTTAAGGATGTAACAAAACTTTTTAAAATATCATAAAGAAACAAGTGTAACTCTTAGATAGATTAAGCTAAATTTTGTTATAACTATTAATATTTTTTTAGGTATTACCTATCTATATAGGAAGAAATTAAAGTCTGTTTACAATTTAGCTGAACTATAAGAAAAAAAAGTTAAAACTTACATCGTACATAACTATAGATAATTTAGTTTTGACCAAGCTAACCAATTTCTCAAGATTTGACAAATTTTACTAAACTAGTAATTATTTATAGATTGAATATTTACTGAAACATTATTAGTTTTCTTAGTTAGTTTTGTACTAGTTTAACTAAGTTAGTTTTGTTCTAACCCATACTAGAAAATACTAAAAAATACGATAAAAAAAACTTTTTTTAATTAGATAGATAAATAACTGAATATAAAATTCTATGTTTCTTATTTATTACGGATTGTAATTTTTTATATTTCTTTTTCAATTCCTTTTTACCACCATAATTTTACGAATTGGATTGTATAGTACATTTCCTTTAAAAACTTTTGAAACTTGACTGAATAAAGTTTTTTAAGTTAGTGAAATAAGTTTTTATTAGTTATGAACCTTCTTTTTTGATAAATATTTTATCAATTTTTTTATCATTATAATCTTAGTGATCAGACCTTCTTTTTTAAGCTATGTTTTTAAATATGGCCTTTTTTTAAGAATTTAATTTTTCCTATCTGAATAGTCATATAACCTGTTTTTACGGACAAATTAAAAAATCAAGTATTAACACATTTTATTTGCTGTTAGTTTTTATTACTATTTGTTTCAGTAAGTCTTTTATTTGAAAAGAAAAAAGTATTGTAGTTATCTTTTATTTACTAAAATATCAAATATATTTCATAATTTGAAACTAAAAACGCTTGAAATAAAATATAACATATTTTTATTTTCGTTAATATAATAGGCATGAAATATGGATACAATTGCTTTTGAAATTTATGTTGTTTAACGTTTAAATTGCAGTCATTCAAAATAAAATCGTCCTTTTTAGGAGTGCACGACTATTCAACTCGGGCAGTTAAAAATCCGACAGTTTAAATTCTAAAAAAAATTATAGGGCTAAAGTTAAAAAAGTAAACCTTAAATTTAAAAAATTAAAAATAAGTATGTAGGTCTAATTAATACCCACAGATCATTTTTTTGCAAAATTTTTAATATTTTTTAAGAAATGGCTAAAATTAGCTTGAAAATATAGAAGTTAATAGTAAATTTTGATTTTTTTTATTCATTTTTCAATTTAAATTAACCTATTACAATTTAATTAACTAGATCTAGAACTAGTTTTTATATTTTTCTAGTTTTATATAACTTTTTGAGATATTGTCTCGAACACATTTTTGAAAAATTAGAGTTGTTATGTAACCCCTTTTTAGTTATACTTTGAATATCCTAAAAACTTTATTTAATGTTTTTTGTTAATAAACGTGACATAATAATGGTTGGTCAAATATTAAAGCTAAGCATAATAAAGAAAAATTCTCAGTTTTAATAGTATTTGAATTTTATAGTATATTAAAAAAACTAATAGTTAAAATTAAATTGGTGTCTAATAATTTATTACTTTTAAACGAACTTTAAAGCTTATTTATCTTTTTTTTTTACTTGGCAAAAAAAAGTGATTGATTTTTTGTTTAGTTTTTGTTTGAATCTCGAACTTTCTGTTTAAGAATACTAAAAATTATAAAATAAAAACTTATTATAACAGCTAGCATATTTGAACTGTCTAACAATATTTAAGTCATTTTTAAAACCTTAAAAAGCGCATATTTATTATTTATGTGTATAAAACTTTCATTGTGTTTCAAAAAAAAGTTTATGTGAAATGATTCGAATGACTATCATAACTGTTTTTATTTCAACAGACTTGACATTGATACTTTAATAACTCGAAAAGGCTAAAAGTTGTATGAAAATGAAACACGAAAGGTCAAATATGCACGAAGACGCTTTTGCACGAAATGATATTTTTGCAAAAAGAGTCACTTTTGTACGACGTCAATTTTGCACAAATGGTCCTTTTTGCAGTCACTGTTGCACAAGTAAAAAATTATATTTTTTTTTTTTTACATTAATTATCAATGTTTTTATTACTATCATTATAGCCCCTAACCCTTACCTTTGGTTTTTAATTTTTTTCTTTTTTTTTGTTTTTTTTTAGCTCAATTTTTAATTATTTTTCTTACTTTCCGGTTTTTTTTTATTAACATTTTTTTTAGTTTTTTTTTTTCACTGTTACCCCTAACCCTTACCTTTGGGCGGTAACTTTTATATTTATATTTTATCACTAATTTACCTTTTTTTATTTTTATTTTCTATTCTCGTGCAAAAAATAACTATTCGTGCAAAAAATGCCTTCATGCATACTTGACTCGTTCCTAACCAAGTCATTTCTAATGCTGATCAGTAATTGTTTCTTTTATTTTTATATTTGTTTTAATCAAAAAAGTTTTCAAAAAAAAACTAGTTTTAACAAGAATGTTCTTATATTGAAATATAGTTTACCTTGTCATAAACAAAACTTAGTGTCTATATAGTTTTAATTACAATATTTTTTTAATATTACTACTTGTTTTTTTACACCTTCAAACTATTTTCATTCTTTTTAGTTTTACTTTATGGGGCCATCTGCTTAAATGGAACTTTTTTTGAAAATATATTATTTATTAAAATGTTTGACAATATTTATAAATTCTGCTTTGTTGGAGTTTTTAGATAAGCTGTTATAACTGTATTTAAGTTAGATCTTCTTGTCATTTACGTTGCTAGAATTTTTGTTAATCAAGTAAATTTTGATCAAGTAAATCATGTAAAGCTAAAACTTTATAAATTTAATATTCATATGCAAAAATTTTCATATTACAATCTATAACAAGGTTTACCAAATTTTTTTTCAAAAGGCCCCTTTTATAGAAACAAAAAAGCTATAGCCCCCTCCGACAAGATTTCTCCAAAAATTAAAATTAAATATCTAGTGAAACTTTCAAATTATAGCCTTGTGGCCCCCTAATTTTTTAAATTTCCCACAATATCTAGTATAAGTTTTAAAACTACCATTAAAAACGCCTAAGACCTTTTTTTTCCTTTTCTCTTCATCATCAACTCCAGAAAAATTCAGTGTAAGTTTCAAAATATAGCCTTTTGGCTCTCTCCTTTACGGCTTATGGCCCCTCTAAATCTTATTTTTATTTTTATGATATCTAGTATAAGTTTCAAAACAGCTAAGATCTTCTTTTTTTTACAACTCCAGAGTATCAAGTGTAAGTTTCAATTTATGACCTCATGCCCCCTGTGGCCCCTTTACTGCTCATGGTCCACTAAATTTCTGTGATGGCTCCCAAGGGGGCCATTTGACCCAGTTTGGGAAACCCTGATCTGTAAGCTATGTTGTAAGTCTAACGCAAAACGTTGTTTAGTTAGGAACTAACCTACTACTATTTTATGATCGGTTAGTTTTCAATTTCAGATTAAAACTTGCACAAATTGTCCTACACCTTGCACAGACGTATTTAGATAATGGAATAAAAATAAAAATTAGACGAACTTGCATGTTTTTGTTTTTTTTAGTGGAAAGTCAAAACTTTTAGATGTAACCTTTCTAAAAAAATTATAAAACATTCATGTCATTTAACAAACCGCAAAAGCATGTAATGTCGGCTGACTGTCTAGCTTATACTTCATTAATAAGTTCCTACTTAGACCTAGAGAAAAAATTTCACTGACACTAAAACAGATTTGTTTATTAATGTAAAAAAGGTTGACGGTGATTAAATCTCGTCATGTTAATCTTTGTCTAGTTAAATCTTAAAGATTTTCACTTAAATTCTAACATTCGAAATGTTTTAATTACGACTTAAAAGATTATTTAAGATAATATATTTTTTTTTACATTTACGTTATAAAAATGAATTTTTACGATCGTATGCTCGTGATTATACTTAATTTAACTTAAAATTTATTTTAAGTTTTTTTTTCAGAAACTTAGTTTTTTTTTGTTTGTGTTTACGTTGTTTCAATGTTTTTTGATAAATTAAACGTATAAGTATAAAAACATAAGTTTTAATTTAGTTGTACCTAAAACAAAAAAAATCAAATAATTTTACTTTTGCATATTATATACACTTAGTTGAAAACTTTTAAGAAGGTTAATTAGACGAGATTTCATCACCCTCAAACTTGTTATATTAATAAACAAGTATGTTTAAGTGTAAGTGATTTTTTCGCTCTAGGTCTATGTAGAAATTTACTAACGAAGTAAAAGCTAGACGGTCAGCCAACATTACATGCTTTTGCGGTTTGTTAAATGAAATAACTATTTTATAAATTTTATTTAGTAAGGTTATATCTAAAATCAAATTAAGATGTATCCGGGGTCAAAAACAGAATCCAGTTATTATGATTCTAGACAGTTGCACTGAATTGTATATCAGTTTAAAATTGCTACTGGAGCTAAAAATAAGTCTGTCCAATGAAATAATAAACCAACGAGTGTTCAAAGCTTTCATCATTTAATGACATTATCAATGATTCAAACGGTTTTATCAATATGTATTGAATCTTAAACAGACTTAAAAGTTATACCTAAAAATAATGATTTAACATTAAATAAAACTAAAGTATACAAGTTTGCCTAATTTTTGTTTAATTCCATTATCTAAGTAGTTGTGTGCAAGTTGTAGAAAAACTTTTCTGCAAGTGATAAAACTAAAAATAGAAGCTAACCGACTACAAAATATAAATAGATTAGTCAATAACTGTACAACGTTTCCGCTAGACTTACAAAGTAGATTATAGAGTCTATAATACAGACTGTATTATGAAGGTTATTGTTTCTGAGTATTACATTTGTAAAGGTTTAAAGATTTTTAGTTTACTTGATATAAATATTTTCTAGCTACGTAAATGACATTAAGACCTAACTGAAGTATAGTTACAACACCTTGCTTTAAGAATTCTAAAAAGCAAAACTTTTAAAATTTCCAAACAGTTTAGGAAATCTTATATAATCAAAAACCAAAAAAAACGTTTCATTTAAGCAGATTGGCATAAAGAAAAAATCGGGTTAGAAATGATCGGGTTATGATCGGGTTCGAAATGATTTCTCCCCTTATTCAGATAGCTTCAAAGTTTGACAAAAGTTTACTTTACATAAACAGTTTTTTCTTTTATAAATTATACTTTTTGTAAAAGCAGATTATAAAACTTAATGTTGAAACATATTTAATTCAAAGAGTCTTCAATAATAGAGATCTGAACAAAACAGTTTAGTTAGATTATTTAAACAACAACAAAATTAAAAGTACTTGATTTGTTTAAAAATTACAAAACTTATGTTAAAAGCGTTAAAAAGACATTTAAAACATATGAATATTACTTTAATAAATAATAAAATATAAAAAATGTTATTGTTTTTGGAACATTTTTAAACGTATTTATATATCATTTGCAACTAAGTATTTAGGGGTTACTCATTTTATTTTTTAGTTTGTTACACAAACATTTTAAAAATTATACTGACTTTATTCTCAAGTGGTAAATGTTAAATGAATTAAAAAAATTTTTTGGTTAGTAAAACAGTTTAAGAAAAATAGTTTAAATCATGACGTATGAAAAGATCAAATAAATAAAAGTTTTAGAGTTTAGCAATTAAAACTTAAGTAAAGATATGTTAATTAATAAATTGTTTATAGTTTTTCTTTTCTATTTAATGCTATTTGCGTATTTAACTTAGGTCGTTCTTCTACAATCAATATTGATTCTGTAGAGTTCGCTTTGCTTACATCGTTTTAAAACTTTGAAGTTTTGAATTATGTCACAGTATTGACAGCGTTTGCAATTAAAAAGATGATCGAATAATGCGCTGTTTTTATCTGTTCCGCAGTATTCTGTAAAAAATAATTCAAATTCATTTAACATTTACCACTTGAGAATGAAACTTATACAGTTTTGAAAACGTTCGTGTAATAAAATAAAATATAAAATGAGTAATTGCTACATATTTAGTTGAAAATAGTACATAAATAAAAAAGATTGCGACTAATTTTTTACTTTCTTAAAAAATCATAAAGAATCAAAGCTAAATCATATGACAGTTGTACACTACATTAAATACTGGGCTTGTTATCTTATTAAAGTATTCTAAATAACGTATAAACTAATACAATTAGTTGTTTTAGTGAAAGTTTAAGTTTTTGTTTTAAGTTTAACAAAATTAGCAAAGTATTTTTCACTAAGTCCTACTTTTAATCTTTACTTTATTTTATTTTGCGATAAACTTTGTTTATTTACAATTTACATAAGATATAAGCTGAATTTACCATAATCCATTAAATTTATATTTCAATGTGATGTTTCAACAATGCAGCGAATTAAAAAAAAAGTTAGGTTATTTGCTATTATTTTAGCTTCTATAGTTAAGCAATCTCCCGATAAAGTTTTCATATTTAACAACAAGCTTGTAGTAAAAATCTAAATTAGTGATTACATAAACCTAAAAAGATTTTATTATAGTTTTACGAACTAAAATGTGTAGGTGTGCATGTCAGAAGAAAGAATGGAAAATGGTTTAACACTAATCAAGCAGCAGTGTAAGCAGAAAAAAGCATGCAAAAAACATCAAATAGATGCTGAACTAAATTGTAGACACAACAAGTTGTTTTTTACCAATGCTTTTAAAAAATTCTCTACAAAATGTACATTTTTACCTATCCTTTTCTTAGTTAATAAAAAAAATTATTTTTAAAACTTTTCTATTGTTTGGTCAATATAATAGATGAAGTAAAAACGGTTTACTTGTACTTCTAACTCGCGATCACTACAAATTCAATCAGATTAAGCTCAATCATAATGAAGTAGATTGTTTTAAACTTCAATGTGTTGAACATTATTTTTTCTACCTGGATCATTTTAATCTAGTTCATTTTGAATTCGTTTATTTAAACTTTTTACCGTTGTATGCATTATAACTTAATAAGCAAAACCCACTAACTCCAACGTAAATGTTATTTTAACTTAAGTAACGATAGTGTTCGATAATTTAAACAGAAGTTCTAAAATTTTGTATCTTATTTAAATTAGCTAGCTTTTTATGGTTCAGATAGTTTTATTTCTCATTATTTATTGTAAATGGTAATACTATTCAAAAAGTGCATTTTAAACAAATATATGAGTTGTAGACACTCGTTTCACATATATTTTGATAAACAGTAAAATAAGTTCCCGAAGAGTACTTGGCACGGTTTTTAATTTTTCTGAAAGCATCAAATTTTGCACAGCGTCGCTTTTAAACGAGTCTCATTTTTGCACCAGTCATTCTTTTTTTTTTTGCATTTCCCATAGATGTAACTTATGCACGTGTCGTCATATTTTTTCGGCCTGATTTTTGCACGATCGCCTTTGGTGAAAATAAAAGAAAATTAATAGTAAAAATAAAATTAACTTAGTTTAAAAATGTAATTTTAGTTTAAATTTGAATATAGCCTTAATAACCCTTATCAAAAACTAAACTATAATTTAACTAAAACTTAAATAAAACCCAAGTATTTTCTTATTAAAAACTAAATTAAGATATTTAAAAATTTTAGTTGTAAAGTGTATACCAAAAAAAGGTTATTCACACGATTCAAAAAGTACGTTTTAAACTTTAAAACTTATCTTTTCAAACTATCCTTTTATTTGATGGTTATTTACTGTTAAGTTTGAATACTGACGTAGTTAATTATCTGTAACGTCATTTAAAGAAATAAGTTTAATCAACTTACAATTTTTAAGATAATTTGACTGCTGTCACGATGAAAAACAAAACTTTAGTTTTTTCAAACATTTCACTTGGAATATAGTAACAAAATATTAAACCATATTTCTACGTTATTATCACTTAAATTTTAAATATTGTTACTTGTAAATATACTATAAACGAAATTATAGAAATTTATAATAACTTTGACTGTAACGATAGGTTAATACTATTTAGAACTAAAATGTATCTAAAACTACATTTTATTAAATTAACTTAAGATAATTCAAAAACAAAATCAAATTAATTAGATACTCTTTAAAGCACTACCACATGAATAAGGCAACGTTCTTTAGTTTAGCTTTGTTTTGTTTCATTAGTTAATAAGTTAATAACACTGTTAAACTTTATATTTTAGAGTACTTAAATCTAAAATTTTACTTTTATAGTGTGTGTCTCGTTTCGTACACTATCTGGATTCTAAGTTTAAGGCTATTTTAGGCAACTTTATTTATATGTTATAATAAGTACACTAATAGAAGTCAAGATAAAATAGTTAATTAGGTTGCTGCATACTTTTAGCTAATTGGTAATGAGTACTTGCAAATAAACATTATTGAAATTATAAACAGTTTAAATCTTTTTGGTAACTCGCTTAAGAGTTCTGCTCTTTATTTATGTCTCAAAACACAAGGTTATTATAGTATTATTAATTCTATTAAGTTTTTTTAAGTTATATTAAATTGTGTAAACTTTTTGATAATTTTTTTACGAACTTTGGTAAAATTGTGTTTTACTTAATATTTTAGTTCCTGTATATCGTATAAAATATATTCTTATGTTATTATAAAGTTTTATTACACAATTTGGATCATCTGACAAAAAGCCACCTGTAGACTAAGACCTGGGTTTCCTTCTTCGGTTGCGAATAAATGGTCATACCAACAAATAGTAGCTCATGGTAAAACATGAATAACCGTTTGTAGATTGACGATTTAAAATTTCTTTGGTTGCTACTGACTTACGAGTTTCAATAAAAATGAAATCTGGGTCCCAACCATTGTGATTAAAGTGGTATGACATAACTTTATTTAATTCGAGCTTGTCTCACTGAACAAGAAGGTCAAGGCTTCAGCTCTGTTAGACTTTCTCAGATATTTTCTTTGATATATCCTTTTAACAAGTTCGATTTTTCATTCTTCCAGAAAAAGTTTCTTTTCGCAAAAAAAAAAAAATTTGATATTTATCAAAAAACTTATTGTCAAGTGTTAAATTCTTAATCATCTCTATATGATTAATATACTCTTAAATTTAACTTTTAGAAATATGTTATCAAAAATAATCGTGAGAATGATACAAATTTATGTTATACTTCCTAAAAATAAAACTATACCTTACAAAGAGTTTTTGTTTGTTTTATAATAACACTATTAATTTTATTAAATATACTTCAACGTTTAAAATTTTAAGTTGGTTAAAACAATTGAACGGATATGTGTCGAAACGTACATCTAGCTTTTACGTTCAGAATGCAAATAGCCTTACAAATAGTACTTTTTGAAGTTTTAAAACTATATATAGCACTCTTTCGACTTTAGTTTGACTTCTTAATATTTTATCATTTTAAGAATTTTTTACGACTAAAAATTATTTAGCACTTAATTATTGAATGAACTGTAAAAAAACTAATAATCATGTCTAACTTTTTATTTTTTTTAGCCCAGAAGTTTACCCAAGTAAGTGCTACTTCTGTTGTTGGACTGAAAACTTTTGCAATATTAGATCATTTTCAAACAAAACTTTCAAAAACAACACGTTTACTCAAGCATCTACAACAAAAAATGCTTTTAGGTAAAATTATATTTTTTTTAGTTTAAATTTAACATCTTTAAATTTAAAACTAATTGTACAAATTTTTATAATTACATAACAATTTAAACCTAACAACTTATGCTTAACAACTTAAATTAAGACAGCTTAAAATACATTAAGTAAAACTCACCTATACAATTTACAACATTTCAAATCCAGTCATTAAAAATTTCGACATTATAAGTTTAGACTGTTAAAACAATAATGACTTGAATTTCTGACATTTTAACTTTAATTTACTGAATTTTACTTATTTTGTATTTAGGACGTTAAACAATTTAACAATAATTAAACAAAATAAGACTAGTCTTTATTAACGAAATTTAAACGATAATCGGTGTGTGTCAGATTACTGACATTTAACTTTTTTTTTTTTTTTTTTTTTTTTTTAATGACAAACATGAAATGAAATAGTTATAAATATTGTGATTCAAATTATCAGAACATAAATTATCAAAGTCTTTACTTGCTTTTATTTGAATTTTCGGAATCTGAATTGAAAAAATTTGAGTTTTTTTTCACCAAAACTTTACACAGTTTATTTAACTAAACATAAAATTTGTTGCAAAAGTTTTATTTAAATCTAACTAATACAGGGCTAGGTAAAGTATGACCTGCGACGTATTTGAACTGAAAAATAATATGGGCAAGTCAAACAAACTTGAGCTTTTAAATAAAATATTTTGAAATGTGCTTTCAATCTGTACATTTTACAAAAGTTTAAATTCGTTTACAAAATAGTTAAGTACAATAAATCGACAGCGTTTTTAAAAGTTTCTTAAAAACTTATGAGAAACTTTATCTTTACATGATAAAACTTTTCAAAGCAATAAACAGTGATAAGCGTTAAAAATTCAATATATTTATAAACAAAGTTGCCATTAACTGAAAAACATATATGCATATGATCTGTATGGATTCATTTAGTAAGTACGCTAATAAGGACAATAAGAAGCAAATCACCGAGATCAGCTGAAATCACTGCTAAATACTTAATAAAATTATTTAAACAAAACAACTTTAAAATAGCAATAGAATCCGTATTATTCCAAACATATTTTTTAAATACATCCTTTAAAATGTTAAATTCAAGTTACCAGTCCTACAACAAACCAAACTCACCTATTTTATAAGTAAGCAACAATTTCAATCACCCCCGACAAGTTTAGACTTTTTTAGTACTGAAACAACAACCTGAAACAATTAAAAGAAGACTCATTAACTTTCTGATAATAATGAATATTTCAATAATGTAAAAAGACAATATCAAAAAGCCTTAATTTCAGCCAATTACAACGATAATTTAAAATATGACAATACCATTCTATCAAAATGACAAAGAAACAGAGGTATAATATCTTTCAACCAACCGTTTAGTTTAACTGTAAGTTCCAAAATAGGTAAAAGAAAATTAGATTTAATTAGCACATCCTTTGATAAGAACAATCCATATAAAAAATAAACTATCGCAATATAGAGTAACAGTAACATCCAATAAAGAAAAAATAGTACGTGGGATCTACGGAAAACAGTTTTAAACAAATGTATAGAAATCACAAATCTTCATTAAACAAAATTAACAAAAGACATACAGCAGAACTGGCAAACTATACTTGAAATTTAAAAGATACAACACAGACTAAAAAAGTAAATATGAAATACTAAACATGACAAAGCAAAATTTTATACTAAATTTGACTGCAGACTTTGCAACTTAGAAAAAATCGACATTGATAAATCAGATAAGACTATAACACTAAACAATAAAATCGAAAGACAAAATATATGCATTTATTACGAAAAATACTTTTTTAGCACAATTAAACCTAATTAAGTTTAAGTTCAAAACAAAACAAAGCCGCGCACACAAACAGTTTACAAATAAAACCTTTTTTTTTTTTACAAAATTTTTGATAGCAAATACTAAAAGTTTTTCAAAATGCACAAATTCTTAAACCAATAACAAAACTAAAATCACGAACGTTAACTTAGCTCGATTAGCACTTTTTTGAAGCTTTTAAAAAATATTTAGACTTTAGATTTTCCTTATCTTTAAAGCTAACTAAGATTTTTTTTCTAGAGAACGCTCCTTTGACTTTTAAAAAAATCCATTGGATTGGGGTTTGACTTTCTGAGTTGGGCCCCTTAAAAAGAATTTTTTTTTGATATTTTCACTCCAACTGATGTTTTAGCTAGAAGATAAAAGAATTGATTTTTTTTAAATATTCTTACTTAGCTGTGTTTTTAAGGGTCGGTGTTTTTATTTCTTTTATGAGGGATTTCATATTCAAAAAATGATAATTTTAGTAAATTTGCATGGGTCATATTTTTTAGATTAACACAGTTTAGATTAAAAAAAGTGTGAACCATTTGAAATAGTCATAATTAAGAGTATTAAAAAAGATTTTTTTTTGCTACAGTGACCGTTAGAAAACTGAGGGTCTTTGAAATTTACAATCAGGCATATTTGTATATATTATCAAAATATTAGAAATTTGAAAAAGAAAAAAACTGACCCTTAAAAACACAGCAGAGTAAAAATTTTTTTAAAATAAAAATATATTTTCTGGCTAACACATTCGTTGGAGTAAAGATATTCAAAAAAACTTTTTTTTTTTTTCCAAGGGGCCCCACTCAAAAATTCAAGCCCAAGTCAAATGGATTTTTTTTAAGCAAAAAAGTGTTCTCTGGAATAAAAAAAACGTAGTTTGCTTTAAAGATAAGGAAAATAGTTGGATCTAAAGTTTGGACATTTTTTAAAAATTGCAAAAATTGCTAATAGAGCTAAGTTAATGCTCGTACTAAAATCAGCGTATTTTTCAAACTTAACTTACTGCACAAAAACCTTCATTATTACCACGTCATAATACTAATAAAACTTTAAAATTCTAAATTTCTGCAAAACATAATTAACAAACTAAGGCTTTACTGAAAATATATGAGATAAATCATTTTGGGAAATATAGAAATATAAAGCAAATAAATAGTAGCCGCATTTAAGCTTAAAGATCTTTTTAAATAATTAATGCTGAAATAAGCTGAAAAAAAAACGTTTTGAAAAGAAGAAACCCAATTCTAATCAACAATGTATAGATATTAGTTTAGTTTTCAAGTCACGAAAAAAGTCAAGTACCGCTTGCCTGCCCACTATGCTTTTATATTAAACTAGTCCTATCTTTAAGAAGGATATTTAAATGTTACGCCATTTACATTTTAGTCCTTTTACTGGTGCTAACAATCAAAGACTAGCGTGTATTTAAACCTTCGACAGCTTAACACTTTTTACTTATGTTTGTCAAAATAATTCAATTTAAATTCAAAATAGCAAAACAGTTGACAATTGTTAAAACAAAGCGGTTATTATACACATTTTGTAATTGATAGGTTTTTATTAAAACTTGCTATAAAACAACGAGAAAATAAATAATAACATATCAAATCATCTAGAAAGATGCCGATGAGAAAAGTAACGAAAGCAATGAAACAATATTATAATTTTAAAATTGGAATTCTCTTCATCGACCCAGAACTATTAAGTCTTTTATAAAGAAGGCAACATATTAGCTGAAATTTTTACTTGTAGCCTTGCTAGGTATTTTACTTTCATTGCAGCACTATCTAACTGTTTATTTTTAGTTTTTCTACTAGAAACATTTTTATAGTTATATAATTTATCAAGTAATAAAAGACTGTAAAACTACATAAAGGTGTACATCAAACTTTAAACGTATTGTTTTGTTGTCAAAATACTTCGTAAGTAAATTTAAGACAAACGAACGGTATATAGTGTACGAATGACCATAAGTGTATATAAATAGGTACTTAAGTATGTTTTTATCTATTAAACTTTTTCAATTACTGTGTTTTTACCTTAAATCTACTTTTTTTATTAATTTATACTTTTAAGCTTTTAATTTGCACACTTTTAATTTATACTTTTATAACTTGCACGTTTTTAACTTAACATTTATATTTTGGTACATTATTTTTTCTGTATCGCTTAAGAATCTTTTTCATTTTTAATACTTTTCGTTTAGTTTAACAAAGGACATCAATTACTATATAAGCATAAATACTTCATTCATACTAGATAATTTCCTTTAAATGAAACTAGTTATAACGGCAATAAAGTAGTATCTTTTTAAGAAAATTTAAGCGTTTAAATGATCTAAAAGAACAAATTATCATTATTCTTCACTAACATTGGAACTAGGTATCAAACTTGCACGCAAAAAAAATAAAATATATATCTTAATGTTTTCTAAATGACTGCCAGGGGGCGTTAAACGACTGCTTATCAAGTCACATTATAAAACTTTAACAATGTTAGTTATTGTGCTCAGTTAGACATAAGAACGTGCAGAAAGCACATCAAATTAATGAATTTTAAGATATTAAATGAATCTAAGAACTTTTTTAAGACTATTATTTTATAAGCTCTTACTGTTAATTTGTAATACTGTATTATATTGTGCTCAGTTTAGTCATCGTTGTGCATGAAGCACAATATATATTAAGACACATTATTATTAATAAGATCAATTTTTGTATTTAAGACTGTGACATTCAAAAGTTTTAAGAACATTAAAGCTTTTTAACTTGTATAACATTTGTGTTTTTGTTGTGTTTACTTTCACAGTTTTATTCTACTGATATATTAGCTGCTTTTTATCACTTTTTCAATAAACTATTTTCAATACAGAAATTATACATAATATGTTTATTAAACTTTTATTTGTGACTAATTTAAACCTAATGAGTCAGGTAAATTCAGTAAAAGCCTTAAGAGCTAAACACTCAAAACGTTTATCAAGAAAAAGAGGACTTCCCTTACTAAAGGTAGTTTTTTTTCCAGGCCATGGACTACGGGACCATCATTTTTTTACAGTTTACATTTTTGCGTAATTCGTTACTTCAATACAACTCACATTTTTGCAGCAGTGTTTATTTTTGTATGTTGTTTTTACTTTTTAATGGGTGACGCTTTTGCACAACGTAATACTTGCACTTGTATTAAATTTTACTTATAACTAATGATGTACCGGACCCACAATTTCGGGTCCGGCCAGACCCGGATCCGGACTTATTTTTCAAATTAGAATCCGCCCGGAACCGGATCCGGACTTTTTTTTCAAATTAGAATCCAGCCGGAACCGGACCCGGACTTTTTTTTCAAATTAGAGTCCGGCCGGAACCGGATATTAGACAAAAATGGCAATATCCGGCCGGACCCGGATAGTGAGTCCGGTACATCACTAGAATAAACTAGCCTGAGTCAGAATGAGGTTTTTAAAAACTAAAAAAAAAGAACTTTAATCTAATAATAAGTAGAACAGCTAGCCACAAGGTTTACAAATTTAGGTGTTATTTACAATTAAAAATCTGAAATCAAGTTCTTGAACAAAATACACTAGAAAAGTACAAAATATTGAAAATTGGATCAGCTCAAACTCATTCAAAGTCTAAAAGAAAACTAGCCTGAGTTTTTATAAAAAACTAAACTAGCCTGAGGCAGTTCAAAATTTTCTAAAATTCCCAAAATTTTTTAAACTAGCAGGGTTGCCACTGTTTAAGTCAATAAAACTAGCTAGAGTGAGTATAAACAAGCCTGAGTCAGAATGAGGTTTTTAAAAACTGAAAAAAATACTTTAATCTAATAATCAGTAGAACAGCTAGCAAAGGTTGACAATTTGGTAGTAAAGTTGTGGACTGATTGTGGTGCACTTAACTTATTAGTACTACCCATCATAATTAAATCCTACCTTATTTAATTAATATCTAGCAAATACTAAATTATAACTGAGACTACTTTCTATAATCAGACACGACAGTTTTGAGTGATGAACCTTTTATATAAAACACAACAAGAAATACTAGCATATACAAAATTATTAATTACTTTGATAACACTTTAAAAACTGGAAGCTATTTAAATCTATATCAAAAGACTTAAAACAAAAAACTAAAAATTAAATAAAAAATTTAGTAAACAAGAAACTTTAAAATTTCTAATAAACTATTAGACTAAAAACCTGGCTTAAATATTTAAACAATTAAACACCTGTTGAAATATTCACTTTTAAAACAAAACACTACTTACAATAAGCATTTACAAAAACGTTCAAGATATTTTGTTGCTTCAAGCTACACACCAAACTAACTAACTGCTTACATATAAACTGCCTGTCATGTTCTGATGTTTTGTTGCATCAGTATTTAGTTTGAAACAGTTCGTCATATGATTCTCATTGGCTCGTACATTCAACCGTATTAACTCTAAATATTCTCTGAGATCAACTTTAAACAATAAATAATGCAAGTATTCATTCCAAAGTTTTCAATTTTACAACATACGTAAAGAGTTGCATTTCATAAAATGTTTATTTCATAGTTTAAATGTAAACAAACGTAAATTAGTCACGTGTACAAAATGAGCCAATCACGGTAGGTGTTTAATTTTAACTGACGAAAATGACTCTTAACAATTTACACAGGGTTTGTTTTTGAAAAAATACTTTTCAGTATGCTCTTTATTACTAACTAGATCCGGGTCCGGCCGGATCTCTGTTAGGATCCAGCCGGAACCGGATCCGGACTTTTTTTTCAAATTAGAATCCGGCCGGAACCGGATCCGGACTTTTTTTTCAAGTTAGAATCCGGCCGGATCCGGATATCAGACAAAAATGGCAATATCCGGCCGGACCCGGACCCGGATAGTGAGTCCAGTACATTACTACTCTAAATATTCTCTGAGCTCAACTTTTAACAATAAATAATGCAAGTATTCATTCCAAAGTTATCAATTTTAAAACATATGTAAAGAGTTGCATTTCTGAAATGTTTATTTCATTGTTTAAATGTAAACAAATGTAAATTAGTCACGTGTACAAAATGAGCCAATCACGGTAGGTGTATAATTTTAACTGACGAAAATGACTCTTATGAATTTACACAGGGTTTGTTTTTTAAAAAATACTTTTCAGTATGCTCTATTTTACTAACTAGACTTTTTTTCAAATTAGAACCCGGCCGGAACCGGATCCGGACTTTTTTTTCAAATTAGAATCCGGCCGGAACCGGATCCGGACTTTTTTTTTAAATTAGAATCCGGCCGGATCCGGATATCAGACAAAAATGACAATATCCGGCCGGACCCGGACCCGGATAGTGAGGCCGGTACATCACTACTTATAACACAGTTGTGCGTTTATTTATTCTAATGTTAAATAATTGTCTTCAGTTACATACTTTTTATCTTTGAAAACACCAACAACAAAAACTTGTTTTACAAAAGTAATAGTAACTAATAGTAAAGCTGTACAAAATAAGTTTATTCGTATTATAAGAAAAAAAAATAGTGAATTAAAAAATATACATTAAATGTTTAAAGCGTTTAATATTGATAAAGTTATTTCTATAAAGTCAAAAATATTGCTTAATTTAATAAAGTGATTTTGTTTGTATACTAGGTAAATAGATAACTATTGCTATGTATAGTTTGAGCATAAACTAGATACAAATTGTAAAGAAAACAATAAACAAGCTTATAGTTTTTTAAGTCAGTTCTTAAAACTTGCATTAATAATAATTTAGACCTAGGTTGTATTATAAAATGATACTGTTTTTTGTAAATACGTTTTTACAACTTTTAAATCCCGTTTCTACTTAATATTAACTCTTGTATCTTGTTAGTATTTATAAATGTACATTTAAAATGACTGTAAGTAACATATTAATACATATTGTACAATAAAATGTTATTCTTATTAATCGTATATCTTTTTAGAATCTTTATACTAAATGTTTAGCAAAACTTCATTAGTTTTTTAACTTGTATTCAAAACAGTTGTTTTGGTTTTTGACGTGCTCTACAAGTTTGATTTCTAGGATTCACCACAATATAATGTTATAGTTGATATTAGTGATCTACCGAATCCAAGATTTTTGGGCTCGGACTCGGCTAAATCCTAATTTCAAAATAACATTCGAATTCGGTAGACCACTTTAAACTTTTTAATTTTTGAATTGTACTTAATTGTTTGTCATAAATTAAATTAAATGTAAAACTAGTTAATGATTTCACGCATGAGTGAATAAAAAACGATTTTTCACGCTTATAAAAGCCTTATCAATTTAGATTTAGAGTTTTGCACACAGTATAAAAACTATAATAAAATATTTTTGCTAGACTCTCAAATAAAATGAAATAAATAGTTTAGGCGTTTAATCTCAGCTTTTTGGATAACTGCTCTTATTTATTCATAATATTTTTAGTTTTTTATGTTTGCTCGTTGTAATGAACTGCTGCATTATTTATACAAAGAATAAAAATCCAACTTAAATATGTAACATTAAAACAGATACTTAGATACTTTTAGCTATGTATATTATTTTTAATGTTTTATAATTTATTTAATTGATAATTCTAATTTATGACATGTACGTTATAACTTCAAACATTTTAATATTCATAAAACAATGTTCTAAAGTAAAAAAAAATCTGTTAAAAATAAAATCTTAATTAATTAGAAATGAACTGCTGCAACTACTTGCATTATTCATTGTTGAACTCTGAATATTAAGAGAATATTCAAAGCTTTCTGCAGTTATGAGAAAAAATGCTTAAAATCAATGATGCATCGTTTCATCAAAAAACTTTTGCTTAGTGATTTCTAAAAGTTTTTTTAAAAGTAGCTTATATATTTTGAATAGAAAAATTTATAATATTGTTTTGTGGTTCTTTTGTATGATAGATATATCACCCAAACTATCTTGCCTAATTTATTTAAAGTAGTCTAGAGTAGTCTTTAGTATTGGTAGATAAAATTCACTGGTACATTACAATAAGTTAGTATAAAAGCATATTACATTTGTTATGTCCAATTTAAAAATACAAATACCAAGCTGCCCTCAGTGGGTCCTAAACATAAATGTGCTAGAAAGTGCAGGAAAAGTATGGGAAAAAGTCTTCCCATAGACATTCAACCAGACCCAACCGAGACTTTGGATGTTGGCCCACCAACATCCATAGCTAACAAACTTATATAAAAAATTATTTTTTTTGATGTTCTGTTTTTTGGAGTGAAAGATAGTTATGAAAAAAAAATCTTAAAATTATTGAAGTTATATCATTATCTTTACAGCGTTGCCAAAAAACCTGGAACCCTAAACTTTGACAATTTAGACCAGGGTTTCCCAAACTTTTTTGCTAATGGCCCCCTTTAAAGAGTTTGAAAAAGTAATGGCCCCCTTCTACATATAGATCACTCATAAACTACGATAAAATACACATAAGACCTTTTTTTTTTTTGCTCTTCATCTGAAACTCAAGATTACCTAGTGTAAGTTTCTAAACTACCATAAAATACACATCAGACCTTTTTTTTTTTTTTTTGCTCTTCATCTGCAACTCAAGAATATCTAATGTAAGTTTCAAGTTATGGCCTCATGGCCCCCCCTCTTCCCCCTTTGCTGCTCATGGCCCCCTAGGAGGCCACTTGGCCCACTTTGGGAAACCCTGATTTAGACTAAAAAACCTGGAATTTTGAACATAAGTCACTAAAAAACATGGTACTTTAAACAGTTTTTACATGTTAAGTAGTAAAATTTTGATTTGACACAATAAAATCTATCATATAGATTTGTCATATTTTTTTCTTCAAAAACACTTTTTTAATAAAACAGGGTTGCCACTTGTTTTTTCAAAAATTTTTCCAGGTTTCTCAAATTTCTTCCAGATTTTTAAAAGTATATATTTTAGGGTCTACTTTTAGTTGAAAGTTAAGTCTAAGGTAAGAAACTGTGTTAAATAGTATAAAAACATTAAAAAGATAATGTAAAGCTACTTTAAATATGTTTTTTAATTAAAATAAATTTTGGATGATGACAATTTTTTTATTTATATGATAGTTTTTTTGAGTCATATTGAAGTTTTACAACTGAACATGTGAAAATTGTTAAAATTCCAGTTTTTTTAAAGTGATTTTGGTTCAAAATTCGAAGTTTTTTAATCAAAATTTCTCGAATTCTAGCTCTTTCCAGGTTATTTATGCCTTAATTATCAAATTCCAGGTTTTTTCAGGTAAAGTGGCAACCTTGATAAAAACATACAAGTAGCTTTACAGTATCTTTCGAATGTTTTTATACAAAATAACACCGTTTTTAACCTTCAACTAAAAAAAGACCCAAAAATCTGTACTTTTATAACCTGGAAGAATTTTTGAAAACCCTGAAAAATTTGCCAACCCTGTCTTTAGCCATAAATGGAGACCTTATTTGTAATATATTTTTAAACATAATAGCTTTAAATAAACTATTTGGCTAATTTTATACTGTTTTTGATGCAGAAGTATAGTTTACAAAAACCATATATTTTTGAATAATTTGTTTGTCTTCTTTTATTAATTTTAGCAATCAAGGGTTGCGAAACTTTCCAGGAAACATAAGGTATCTTAAAATATTAGAAAATCTTGGAGATTTAAGGAAACTCAGAGTAGTTTTAATTTTTTATAATTATCTCAGCGTAGTTTCAAGAATTATAAAATTTTAGGCTAGCTTTTAATAAATTTTGAATGAGATTTAGTTTCAATACTTTGTTTCATAACCAATTTTATTAAGAACTTGATTTTTATTGTTGTGGAAAAATGTTAAATATTTTCAAAATCTCGAGATAACTTAGCACAGTTTTTTGACTTTAAGAGTGACAATAATTTAACACGTAATTATTATTTATAAACTTATATTGAATTTAATAACAAGCAGAATAAAACTTTCGGATTCGGTCGAGTCCAAATTTCAAAATTGAGATTTGGTTCCGGCCAAATCCTAATTTAAAAATAAGATATTACAATGAAGCGTTACATTATTAGAAAACAAATGTTTGTAACTTAAGAAATTTTTATACACTTCAAATGTACTAAAATATTTTAAGTATCTGAGAAATCTTGCATTTAATTATTAATTAATATTTTTAAGTTTCATCTGTCTGCCCTGATGACTTTTAGTGACGGCTTTAGAAACTCTGTGTTAATAATGCAAGATCAAAACCAAGTAGTCATCACATATAAAAAGTATCCCGAGTGCGTAAAAACTTACAATGATTTTCATTTATATTTTTTAGTGAATTAATTAGTACTTACGTTACACGCACCTTTCTACTCATAAAAGTCATCTACGATATGGTAGTTTAGATTTCTTGCGTCGTTTGTTATATATAGTACAATAGCTGTACTAAAAATATTTTTTTTATTGCTAAAAATATTCTAAGCTAATAATTCGCTTGCTTTGCGATAAACTTGATGTGAAAAGGACTTTCGCAGGTCCGTTTGTTAACCGGACGCTTATTGGGGCTAAATTTTCTTAAATGCTTGTTAACTTGTACTTCTTACAAGTCTTTAGTTTAAAATTATAGTCGAAGGAAATTTGCACTATTTTTTTCATTAAATCTTAATAAAATGCTTATTTTATAAGATTCAAACCAAGATTTTTTTTAATTTGTCATAGTGGACCTATTTATATTTTTTATTGAAGTTATTTTAAGAGAGAACAACAACTAAAATTTCATCGGACGACAGAATTAGCTGAGTAACAATATTATATTAGTATTTGACTGAAGTACACTGCAATTTTATTTCCGGAAAAATTTGAATGAGAATTTTCTGTACAAAATATAATTGAGTGAAAAGTAATGCAGATGTCCAGTGAACGGTTGCTATCCTGTGTAGTTTGTGGGTAGCTTCCAAATTTGCACGAGCGTACAAAATTGCACGAAGGGTCACTTTTGCACGAGCAGATAATTTTGCACGGGTTAAATATTTTTTAATTTAATTTTTAATCTTTTATTAATTTTTTACTATCACTGTTAAACCTAACCCTTAACCTCGGTCTGTAACTATTTTTTCTTTTTTTTATTATTTTTTAGTTTTTTTTCTGTATTTTTTACTCTTGTGCAAAAATGTAACTCGTGCAAAATTGACCCTTGGTGCAAAACCGTCTTCGTGCAATTTTGTGCCATCGTGCAAATTTGGCTTAGTGCAATTCTGTGCACTTGTTCCCGTAGTTTGTAGCTACTTATAACTTATCCTCATAAAAAAAATTGTGATCATTTTTGCCTAAAAAAATAATCTTGTAGACTTTTGTTGAAATGATCAATTTAAAATTAATGAAAACTTGATTATTTAATAACTTTTACAGACTTTTGTCATTTCTATAACCTATTTTCTTACAACAACATTTGCGTAAAAATATAAATAATAATTAATTTAACTTGTTGTGATCAAATATATATACAACTATTTCAACAATTAACACTTTTTTTAAATGCAACTATTTAATATAATATAAAACTTGACAAAACAAAACACTCATAAAGAATATAAACTCTTTAAATTAGGTTGATAAACTATTGTTTAAAATCTGTACAATGGATCAACATTTGTATAAAACATTTCAATGATGCTTATTTACAAGAATATAACTTTGGATTTAGAATTAAAACAAATAGTTTTTATAGCTTACATTAAAATATTTAATTTAAACGAATTAACACATAAACATCTAAAGAGCTTTCGTTTTTCTTCTAGCACTTCTGCGGATTGTAGGTGGTGCTATAAATTATTTATAGATTAAAAAAATAATAAAATGTTATATTTTTTATGGTAAGCTTTACATACATTAAAAACATAAAAAACTAAATAAAAATAAAACTATACTGTATTTATGACAAGAATTTAGTCAGATAACTGTTTTTTTTATAAAACCAACTAAGTACATTAACTTATTTTTCTGTAAAAATTAAGTGTCTATAAGAACGACAAAAGTTTATTAAATTACAATTTTAAATATGTTCAATACCATAAAAACTATTAAGATTATACTAAATTGAAAATCATGTTCTTAACATATAATTAGTCATCTTATAATCATATACAAAAAACATACTTTTTATAGGTTCCTTTTTTTCTGAACTTGTAACTATCTTTTTGCTTCTTAGATCGGATTTTGGCTCTTCAATGGATTTTGAACCATCTTCGATTTTTTTTCCTCTTTTACAAACTCTTAGAGTATCACTTAGAATTTCCTTAGGCTCTGCTTTTTCGTTGCTTTTAGAAGCAACTTTTTTACTACGAGTTCGCTTACTAGTTGGCGTTTCTAAAATATTACAAATCTCCTTGGTGTCATCTAATTTTTTATTCCCTCTCCTTGATCTAGTTGCTTTAATCTCTTTTTTATCAACGTTTTCTGTAGTAACAACTGTTTCTACTTCTACCTTTCTCTTTCTTGTTGTTCTCTTTACAGTAGCAAGTTTTTTACTCTTTACTTCAATAACCTCATTATTCTTGATATCTTTCACGTTATTAGTTTCAAGAAATTTTGCGTCTGCTGGAGGAACTTTGCTTTTAAACTGATCAGATGTAGTTATATTCTTTACTACAACTGCCTTTCTTTTTCTAGTAACTCTTGTATTAGCAAAAGGTTTTTTTAATACAACTTCAGCATCTTCAATTACATTATTTATGAACTTGTTCTTGTTTTTGCAAGTAATATTTTTATTATCTATATCTACTTCTTCTTTAACTACCAATTCAGGTTTTAAATTTCTTCTGCTTCTTGTTACCTTGCGAGTTACAGCTATATCTTCTTTTTCTGGTTTTTCAACCTGAAGTAACTCAGTTTTAGAATCAAGTTTAACATTTCTTTCTTTTAAACTGTCTTCAGCAACAGAGGAACTAGTATTGTCTGGCGTAAGTTTATTTTTTGCTGCATTTCTATTTCTAGTAGTTTTTCTTACTACCTTTGGTATCTCACTAGTATTCCTAGCTTTCCTACCTCTACGTTTTTTCTCAACTGGTTCTTCAAAAAGTTGACTTTTCTTTCTACTTATATTTTTATTGTGTGTAAAATCTTCTGAAATTACAGAATCTTTCTGGTTATTATTTTGATTATCTTCTGTAGCTTTTAGTCCTCTGTTGCCTCTAGTAATCCTTGATGTCCTAACAACTGGTTTTTTAGTATTCTTTGGTTTTTTACTTGGTGGTAGTGGTGAACAAAACAAATCTGAGTCAAAATTTTCAACGGCGTCATGAGAATCGTGTTGATGGTAAACATTCATTAAACGTTTGACTCCACTAAGATTCTCGTCTACATTTACCTCATATTTTTTCTTAGGGGAGGAAAAAATTCGTTTTGTTCCGAAGTATTTATCAACTTTCTTAATGACAACCTTTTCTTTCGGAGATAAAAACAGTCGTTTAGTTCCAAACTTCTCCTTTACTTCTTCATATTTTATATTTTCCTTTGGTGATTGAAAAAGTCTCTTCGTGCCGAACTTTTCTGCAACCTCTTCATACTTTTCTTTTTTCAAAACACCCTGAAATAATCTTTTAACACCAAAATAGTCATCAACTTGTTCACTTAATTTCTTATCTTTGGGTGATAAGAACAATCGTTTGGTTCCAAACTTTTGCTTTACTTCGTCGTATTTTACTTTTTGTTTAGGTGTCTGAAGCAAACGTTTAGTCCCAAACTTTTCTTTAACTAGACCAGCATCTTTTAATTTAGGTGTTTTTAGTAAACGATTCATACCAAAGTTTTCAGCAACTTGCGTGTAAAAAACTTTTTCTTTTGGTGTCTTAAGTAATCTTTTCGTTCCAAATTTTTCTTTTACTTCGGCATCAACTTTTACTCTTAATTTAGGTGTCTGATATAAGCGTTTAGTTCCAAAGTTTTCACCAACAGCTTCATTTTTAACTTTATTTTTAGGGGTTTGCAACAGTCTCTTTAAGCCTAATTGTTTTCCCACAACTCCAGATTGCATTTTACTTTTAGGTGTTTTTAACCTTTTCATGCCAAAATTATCAGTGACAGAACTTTTATTAATATCTTTGGGTGTACTTTTTGGTCTTTTCATTCTTAAGCGTTCCATTACAACTTTATTTTTAAGTTGTTTTTTGACTTTACTTTGTTCAGATATTTTATGTTTAACAGCATTAATGTTATCATTAATAAAATTCTTTTTTTCCTCGAAAAAAGACTTCCTAGTCTTTTTAGTTACTTGAGTTTTTATATTTTTTTTATAAATTTCACTACTTTCTTTTACTGATAAAAACTGTTCATTGGGCTTACTAAACTTTTTAATTGTATTTGGAGTTCGAACATTTAAAGCTGTGGTCATTATTTTTGGGGATCCGGAATGTGGCGTAGAGAACTTGAAAACTGGCACCTGTGCTTCAAACGATTCTCTCTTTTTCTCAACGACTTTTTCGTTGTTGGTCTTGGCCTGTAGTTCATTTGCGGGTCTAAAAACCTTGTCATTAATATTTGATTTTGATCGCTTAACTGTATCACAATTTTTTTTTACTACTCTAGACATCCCAAAAGTATCTGGGCCAAGTGACCTCCTATTAACAGTTCTACCTTCTTTTAAAACAACACCTTTTGTTGAAGTTCTATTAACCTTTCTGTTAATATTTTCAACTATTTTAGTTTTTTTTTTAATTTTTAACTTTTTAGTGGGAATAATTTCAGATGTTTCATTACTGTTATCAGTATGCTCTGATTCAAGTTTGCTGACTAATTCAGGCTTTGATTTCATAGAAGTTGTAACTACATTTTTACTATGGTCATCAGTAGTAATCTTTTTTTCTGAAATCTGCAACAAGGTTTTGTTATGTTACATACACGTGTACATGATAAATAACCATCAAGTGACATGTTAGTCTACCATATTTTTAGAGCTTCAATGTACCAAATAAGAATAACATAAAACGTACTTAACATATCAAAGCTAATAACATGTCTCTATATTAAATAAATTACATAGTTGGACAGCGTTTTTAACTTGGTTACTGTTGTACTCGAACTTACTTATACGTTAAAACTTATATGTACACCTTTTGATGAACTCCCAAGTTTTAAGTATTAGTTTGTTTGCATACATAGGGATGGACTTAACTTAAAATTTTAAAACAAACAAATTATCGTTTTAGTTTTGAACAAGTTAACATAGAAATTAGCTATAAAAACTGAATACAACAAGTGTATGATGACTAAATAACAATAATTGAGCTTTGATTCATAAACCTATTTAAAAAACAATTGTTAACCATTTTGGATAAAACATTTTACTGCATATTACTATAAATTTATGAATTAAAATATCAAACAAACTTAGTAACCAATTTAAGCATGTCAAGTATTTAACAAACATATAACATACGATAGAATTATGTAAATTATGAGGCTATATAATGTAAACAACACGTAATCATAAATTAAATATATCAATTGGGAATTAAAATGTTTTATGACATAGGGTGTAAAACATTTTTTTGAATTTAGTCTAATTTTTTACATACTGAATAAAGCTACCAGTAGCTCTATACCGCTTGTTGAAATATGAAGTAACTTTTAAGATACAAGCGATCGAAGTAATAGAGTCTAAAGGGTTTTTTGTGGGAGACGCTAACTAAATAGGAAAAGATAGACTATTTCACTAAAAATCTACCCCCTCCTTCATTTTTAGAGCAATTTTTTTAAACCTGTCTTAGATAAATCTTTAATAAATTTCAAACTACTTGTAAGAAACAGATTTTTGATTTTTTTATAATGTTTTTTAATAGACAAAATCAATATTTTTTTTTTAATTATGGTCATAATTTCTAATCTATTTTAATAGCTTATGACATCTTATAGTTTTTTTATAAAAATAAAACACTGTCTAATTTTAAGCAAATTACAATACTATAACTTTATTAAAAAACTGATTGCTACAAGTTTTTCTAAAGTAGAAAAATACATTTGATAAAAAATTGAAGTAAAATGCTTTTAAAATGAAGTAGAAGATAGACTTTTAGTAAATTTGTTAAAAAACAGAAAAAAATGGCCTAGAAAACTTTTGATTCCATACGGTTGTGTAGGATATTTCACTAAATTTGTTATATGTCAAAAGTCTTTGTTTGTTCCATAAAAAATATCTAATAGTATAAACTCTTAAGCTTTCAAATAAGATTCAATGTTAATTTATATTAAAAAAAAAATTGGGACCTCCCCTATGCCCTTAACAACCACTTTAATAAGCAAAAAGTCTTTATTTACTCAGACATTTGCATATTTATCAATGGTAATTTAATTAAAGTGTTATGGTTAGAATATTTAGATTCTATATGCGTGCACAATAATCTAAAATCATAAATAAAAATGGTAAGAACCATTAAAAAAAATCAGAATTCTATTTGAATAAGACTGTGACTGATATGTATAAGACTGTGACTGATTTTTTTTAATGGTTCTTACCATTTTTATTTATGTTTATCTAAAATTCAATCCTGTCCGGTCTTTAAAATCAAAAGAGGAAGACTACCTTCATCCCATTTTAATCTAAAATCAGACAATTCAAATTCTGATAATTCAATTTCTTAAACTTTTCTTAGGGCCATTACTCAAACCTTAATCTATATTTGAGAAAAACAAAAAGTACGAATTTAGGAACTAATACCTACCGGAACACTTCTTTTTTTCTTTAAAAAATATCAAGTATCATTGTAGATATGGCTAAAAAAATAATCAAAATATAGTAATTAAAAATAAAATAAAAGTGTTTGCAGGTATTTATAAAACCTACATAGAGCTTTTATATATATTATTTTTTGAGTAGTGCAGTGGCCGTTTAAATATTTTTTAACAGAATTTGAATTGTCAGAATTCGAATTGCCATGTAACTATTCTATATAGCTTTATATAACTAGAACTAAATATTGTGTAAAATGATAATAAACTTTTGTATTTATAATTTCTCAATACAATCACATATCTAATAGTTGTTTTCTATTTTTATCATGTTGAGCAAAAACAAGAATTTTTGATTAACTTAATTGAAAAACAGCGATAAATAGTTTGCAAGACTTAAGGTAACTACACTTAATGTATAATAGTAACCAATTTGTTAAAGTAATTAACAAACTTTATCAGTGATTCTTGATTTTGTTTTGTTGATATACACAGTTGCTGGGGAGTTAATGTGATGACCAGGTAAATAGTATACTTGGTTTATTAAATCATTAACTCTTCGTTTTTGATGTCTAACTATTGGATTCTGTACCTTAAAGTTGGTTTAGTTTATATTTTGTTAATAGTTAACATGGATGTGTCTATAACTCATTTATACAACTTTTATAAATAAATAAAATAATATATAGTTTTTAAGTAAAAATAAAATCTATAATCTAGCAAAAAAAAGGCTATTAAACAAGTCTTACATAATCAGGGTTGCCTTTATGAAATTTCTTCTAGGTTTTCTGAATTTCTTCCAGATTTTCAAAATTACACGTTTTTTTAGTCTAAAGTTTAGTTTTTAGTTGAAAACTGTGTTAAGTAGAATGAAAACATTGAAAAAAAAACTGTGAAGCTATTTTAAAATTGTTTTTAAATTAAATTTTTTTTGATGATTTCAAACAATTTCTATCTATATGATAGATTTTTCGTGATAAATTTAATTTTACTACTTAACATGTATAATAAATAATGAACTTTACCCCTTGACCATCAACAACAGTATCTGAGACAACCTATGATCGGTTTCGTCTTTATTAGGACTTATCCTGACTTAATATACAGGGTGGCTAATTTTTTTTTTTGAAAATTTTCTTCCGTGTTTTCGGAATTTCTTCAAGATTTCAAAAGTACTCGTTTTTGGGTCTATTTTTAGTTTAAAGCTAAGTTTAAGGTTAAAACTGTGCTAAGCAGTATAACAACATTGAAAAGATACTGTAAAGCTACTTTAAATGTGTTTTTTACTAAATAGTATTTTTGATGACGGCAAACTTTTTTAACTATATGGTAGATTTTTTGTTTCTAATTAAAACTTTATTAATCATTATGTAAAAACTGTAGGTTTTTCTAGGTTTTTTTAGCCTAAATTGTCAAATTCAAGGTTTTTCCAGGATTCCAGGTTTTTTTGGCAAGCCTGTATATAGTAAAAAAAATTTTAATCCAAAAATGTTTTCTAACTTTATTTGTAGAATTCTTTTGGGGAGTTTTAGCTTCTTTTACAACTTGAGACCAACTTTTTCCTTGACACCTTTAAAACAAATTTAATAAGTAGAGTATATGATCAGTGTCAAGTATTAAGTTTTTTTTAAATAATCTGAAAATAATTTTGTTACACTTAATCAAACACATTACTATAAATACTAAAAAACCAATAAAGCAACTAACTTTATAGCACCTTTATTTGCAATTTTCTCTTTTTGGAAATCACTTTTTGGGTGTGAATTTTGCTAAAACATTTAATTATTTTATTTAATATTTACATCCTCTTAATTTAGGAATATCAAAAAAGAAGTGTTATTTTAAACTTTTTCATATAAGTTTGTATTAATTAAGATTTATAGTAATTTTTAACATGTTTTCAAATAAATATTAAGGACAAAGTACATAAACTTTTCTATTTTTATAAAGATTATTATTGATTTAATTCTTTTTTTTTTTTTTTCAAAATGTTAAATCATTGATTTAATGTTTTGAGATATTAAGTTCTTGTAAAAGTTGAGTATACCAGTTAGAAGGAAAACTTTCAAACCTTGAAGTTTAATTTATTGCTAGGATTTTTAAACTTGAGTAAACAATTTTCAATTTATTTATAATAAACAAGAAAGTTACAATGAAACAACTTTAAAAAAATTAAAACGTTACGTTAAATAGTCATTTTATAATTTTTCATAACAAGAATACTTAATGATAGAAAACTAAATCAAGCACTACTTATAACATTAAAGAACTTACTTAAAAAATAAAAACTTTTATTAACTCACTTTTACATTTTCTTTGGTATCCTCTTTTTTTAACTTATTCCTTTAAAAAATAAAAATAAAGTCAATAAACAGTGGTTGATTTTAGGATAAAAATATATGTATATATATATATATATATATGTCTCTAAAAAACAGCATGTTATTTTAGAGTACTGAAAAATGGTTTATAAAAGATAAACGATTTATAAAGTTTTGAAATAAAGTATATTTCGTGCTGCAAATATAAAAATTTATATTTCAAAAAATTTATTAAAATCCTAAGAAAAAACTTAAAAATAAACTTTGATAAACTGTGATTTTCATTGATTGGTGGTTCTTTTTTAAATTGTTAGATAAAATATATTCAAAGATGCTATGAATTTAAACCTAAAGTTTTATATTTTTACTTAAATGTTCTAGAAAAATTCAACATTTTATACTTAAGTAAAGAAAAAAATTACTTTGACTGTTTTTACTTTTGAAAACTATATACATTTATTTTAACACAATTTTTTACTTGGTGAGATAATAAACCTAGAATGGTCATAATTTAATTCCATCGCAAAAACTTATGATTCAATCTCTTTTTTTAATAAAAATTGTTAAAAATTTTTTACATCAAAATACCAACTAACTTTTTTGAACTTAATAAAATAAATGTTTATTAAATTCAAGTTTCACAAGCTATTTTAATTTATTAACTTAATGTTAGAAGCTGATAAAAAGCAACATTGTATTCAAAAGAATTAAATGACTTACAATAGTTGTAACTTGAAAGAGAAAATATCGTGACTATTTATGAAAATACGAAGATAATTATACTAACTTTTCAGTATCGCCAATTTTAACTAGTGTTGATTTTCTTTTAATTTTCTTAGTTAAAATTTTTGATTTATTCGCCGATTCATCAAATAAGTCAGCATCTTCAGCTAATCCTATATTATTCGAAACAATCATTTCATCATAAGAATGTTTTGTTATCTTTTTACTTGGATTGTCCATTTGCATCATAGAGTTATCTTTTACAACTTCAGTTACTTGTGCAAAAACATCTTCTTTAGGAACAATGGACGTTCCATGACCAACGGCTATTGATTTACGCTTCTTTTTCCCAGTTTTGCTTGGAGTTTTTGAATCTATAACAGCTTTAAGGTTCATTTCAGTTTGCTCAAAAGAAGCATCACCGTTAGAAATAGAATTTTTTTTATTAACAACAGCAATAGATTTTTTCTTTTTTATGTTTGGAGTTTTGTTCAGTAACTCAGAAATTTCCTCTTCAGAATTTTCTGCTTTGTTTGGAACAGTATCACAAACAGTTATTTCTTCTTTAAGAACAGCCATGGATTTACGCTTTTTCTTGTTTGGTGTCTTGATCTTCATCATAGAGTTATCTTTTACAACTTCAGTTGCTTCAGCACAAAAGTCTTCTTTTGAAACAACAGACGTTTCCTGAACAACAGCTATTGATTTACGCTTCTTTTTACCGGTTTTGCTAGGAGTCTTTGTCTTTATGACAGATTTATCGTTCATTTCAGTTTGCTCAACAGAAGCATTACCTTCAGAATTAGCAATTTTTTCATTAACAACAGCAATAGATTTTTTCTTTTTTATATTCGGAGTTTTCTTCTGTAATACAGATATTTCCCCTTCACAATTTTCTATTTTGTTTGGAACAGTATCACAAACAGTTATTTCTTCTTTAAGAACGGCCATGGATTTACCCTTTTTCTTGTTTGGTGTCTTAATCTCCATCATAGAGTTATCTTTTACAACTTCAGTTGCTTCAGCAAAAACGTCTTCTTTTGAAACAACAGACGTTTCCTGAACAACAGCTATTGATTTACGCTTCTTTTTCCCAGTTTTGCTAGGAGTCTTTGTCTTTATGACAGATTTATCGTTCATTTCAGTTTGCTCAACAGAAGCATTACCTTCAGAAATAGCAATTTTTTCATTGACAACAGCGATAGATTTTTTCTTTTTTATGTTCGGAGTTTTCTTCTGTAATACAGAAATTTCTCCTTCACAATTTTCTACTTTGTTTGGAACAGTATCACAAACAGTTATTTCTTCTTTAAGAACGGCCATGGATTTACCCTTTTTCTTGTTTGGTGTCTTAATCTCCATCATAGAGTTATCTTTTACAACTTCAGTTGCTTCAGCAAAAACGTCTTCTTTTGAAACAACAGACGTTTCCTGAACAACAGCTATTGATTTACGCTTCTTTTTCCCAGTTTTGCTAGGAGTCTTTGTCTTTATGACAGATTTATCGTTCATTTCAGTTTGCTCAACAGAAGCATTACCTTCAGAAATAGCAATTTTTTCATTGACAACAGCGATAGATTTTTTCTTTTTTATGTTCGGAGTTTTCTTCTGTAATACAGAAATTTCCCCTTCACAATTTTCTACTTTGTTTGGAACAGTATCACAAACAGTTATTTCTTCTTTAAGAACGGCCATGGATTTACGCTTTTTCTTGTTTGGTGTCTTAATCTTCATCATAGAATTATCTTTTACAACTTCAGTTGCAGCTGCTAAATCAACTTCTTTAGATATAATGGACGTTTCCTGACCAACAGCTATTGATTTACGCTTCTTTTTCCCAGTTTTGCTTGGAGTTTTCGTCATCAAAACAGTCTTAGACTCTGATTTATCATCTTGGTTGCCGAACTGTTTGGTTAAAATATCACATTAAATTTATTGTTCAATAATTTATTATTGTAGAAGACTTACATTTATATATTTTTTAATTAATAAATTCTACAATTTTCTACCAATCAACATTTAAACATTTGCTGAAAAAAAAACTAAATTAAGGGCATAGGGGGTGACACATTTTTTTTTTTAATTTGATCTTATTTTATATAGTTTTTACTAAGCTACATTATGCTTTTTACAGATTTTAAAAGTTCAAAATAATTTTTGAGATGTAGCCGGTCAAAGTTAGAGGCAACAATAGGATCCTTATGGGAGGCGCAAACTTAACTATGTCCTTAAGCTTAGTATTCAAGTATAAAATGATTATGAGAGATTAATAAATTTAAATTTTAAATACCATTTTATTGCAATATAAACAGGGTTGCCAAATATAGAGAAGAAAAAATTTTCCTGACTTTATTAAATGTAATTTTTTTCACTTTTTGTAAGTTTTCTTGAATTTCCAGTTTTCTTGCTCAAAAATCAACAAGTACAGTGCTTCATCACTTATCTTTGTTAGGCTAGCTTTTTTTGTAATTTAGCCGGATAACTACAATCATTGTATTTTTTTCTAATAAACTATCTATTTTATATTATGCAATGCATACAAAAAAAATAAACACTAAAGTTTCGGTTAGTTTACCTTTTTTCATTATTTTTAACGATACAAACAACATATTAAAACCGTCAAAGAATAAAAAAAAACAATACTTGAACAAAGTTTAAAACTACTTTAACAAAAAGAAACTCAGAAAAGCAAGCAAATGAACAATAAAAAACTTATTAATTTACTAAGCACGAAAACTATAAATTATAACGTTATGTTTGAAAAAATTTTAGAACTGAGATGTAACTATAAACTGCTTGCTTTCACTCGTTTAAAGAATTTAAGCAAGATCTTCAGCTGTTAATAATATCCTATCTAATATAAACTATTGAATAAAATGTTGTAAATATTTTTCTCCTTATTTATAACTTACGAACTTTTATTGTTATCTTAATACTTAAAAGTACACAAAAACATCGATTTTAGCTGAATTAAATAAATCTACTTCTCAACCAAAATCGGCCAGAAAAGTGATGAAGCACTGTTCTACCATATAACTTTTTTTCAAATTGTCTTAAATTGTGCACAAAACGTTTTTGTAATAATTGCCACATGTAAAAAAAAATCCAGCTATAATTTCACAAAATCGAATTTCTCTTCAGAAAATCGAATTCTACCAAGGTGAAAGTTTCTTCAGACCATCTAAAATCTTGCACAGGGTGTTTTGTAGTACATTCACCTCTTGTGAATATACGCACTCGTTTAGTTACGCATTTTAAAATTCTCAAAAATTGCAAGAATCTTTAATTTTAGGTGTCTTTCCCCCTTTATACATTTAAGTCAAACAAAATACAACGTTCAATTCTTCACAATATTTATTGCATAAAGATTCATTTCAATTCAATAAATCTCATACTTTTAGCTAATTTGTTCCTTGCCCATGTAAGATTAAACTTGTCTTTAATGACAAGTTTAATCTTACATGGGCAAGGAACAAGGTAGTATAAAAATACTTTGTACTGAAATAACAATTTTATAAAAAAGTTTTTCACATATATGTACAGCTTGGATGAAAACTTTTTTTTTTTTTTAAATAGAAAGTCACCATGCTGCATTTAATTAAACCATTGTAAGAAAATAGCTAACATAATAAATAAATATATATATTGTTTAACTACGATCTCTCGTTTACTTACTTTTGCTGTAAACACAATGTGTGTAGATTTGTGAGAGGTGACTAAATTTGCCTAATGTAAAAATTTTATAGCTGGAAACTCAAAGGTTGCCATACTTATAGTTCTAACCTAATGAACACCACTTGCATTATTCTTTAAAAAACAACATTGTGTACTTTATACTTAAAAGATGACAATCAAAGTTCTCAACTTATATACAAGGAGAATGATCAATTATAAATTTTTGATTTTATTAACAATACAATGTTTCACTCGTTTGAAACTAGTCAAACGAGATCTTCAGTTGAATAAAATCTTATTCAAATAGAATTCTATTTGAATAATATTCTATAAATAGAAGATTTCAATTCTATTTGAATAATATTTTGTGTTCAACTGAAGATCTCGTTTGACTAGTTTCATTTCAAGCGAGTGAAACATTGTATTGTTAATAAAATTTAAAATTTATAATTAAAAAATAACATTAGCAAAATACAGTTTTAGTGTTGATAACTTTCTTAAAAGAGCATGTTTATATCAAGTTTCCTGACTTTTTTAGA
Organism: Thalia democratica; assembly: GCF_965202585.1. Lineage (NCBI taxonomy): Eukaryota > Metazoa > Chordata > Thaliacea > Salpida > Salpidae > Thalia > Thalia democratica. The sequence goes on along the minus strand of NC_139169.1, from coordinate 49,977,830 downwards.
AAACCTCCATTTTTCTAACTTTTGTCTTTTTCTTTTGGTTTTCCTGACTGTTCTTGACTTTCCTGACTTTGAGGCATCCTGTATACAGCTTGTTTTTTCTCATTTTTAAACTTGTACTTAAATTATCTTGTCTATATCTAGTATAGTTTTAAATTTACGTAAAAAACTGTCATAAACAGTATAAAATATTGATAGATACTGGAATATTACTTTAAGTGTGTTTTATAATAAATAAATTTTAGATTATAGATCAAAAAGTTTTTGGATATTATATTATAGATTTTTTCTAATCAAAGTTACATCATATTACTTGTAAAAACTGTTTTAAATTCCAGTTTTTTTACTGATATTTGTTAAAAATTTAGTTTCTCTAGGTTTTGTTTGCCTAAATTGTCAAACTCCAGGTTTTTCTATGATTAAAGGTTTTTGGCAACCCTGAATAAACTAGAATTTAAAAACTTTGTAAATAAATAGACTAGCTTATACTTGGATAATTCAAAATATTCAACTCTTACTAGCCTGAGCTGGTCTAGAGTTCTATTTTCAAGCTTTCAAAACACCCTGAATTAGCATTAATGAGCATCAACCCTATATATTCAAACAAATACCAATATACTAAACAGCATGTGCATAATTATGTTTTAATCTTGAAATATATAATAACAACAAATCTTATAAATATATAATAACTAATTACCTGACTGAGACTTCCAGAAAGATTTTCTTGTTGCTCTTCACTACAACTGTTAAAACATTAATTTGATAAGTTATAAGTATTATTTAAAGATAATGTACACTCTTTACATACTTTTCTCTTATTGCCTTGGATCTCCTACTTTTATTTTTCTTCTTTTTGGGCGTTTCTTTAACAACGTCACGACTGAACTGTTTATTATAAATTATTAACTTGGTAATTTATAAGTTTGTTTTATTTGAAAAAAAAGTTTTTAATATATAAAGTATACAAAATTCAAACATTTTTTGGTTTTTTTTCTTTCTGGCTATTGTTTGAAGTCAGGTAACCTGTAAATTAAATTTTAAATTAATTTTATCACGATACCATCTAAAACTAATTATTCTTGTCAAACTACATTTCATAAAAGACTTGATTAATTAAATAAAGGTTTAAAAATGCTTGCAAATTTACAAATCCTTTCAACCAAATATTTATGATAAATAAAGAATAAAATAAGTATAAAGAAGAACAGTAACCTAGTGGGTTTCTGGAGTCTGCATTTGTAGTATCTTGATTGACTGCAAAAGAACTTTCATACCTGATTACAAAAATTTATGTACACTTGTTAGTTAAAGCATTGTTAAATTATAACAATTTTCAAGTAATATTAACTTAATCACAGGATGGCTAAATGTTTTAGACAAATTTTTCAGATTTTTCAGAATTTCTTCCAGGTTTTTGAAATGCATCTATTTATGACCATTTTTAGTAGTAAATTAATCTAATAGAACACTGAAAAATATAACTTTAATTTATTTAAAAAACAAAACAAATTTTGTGAAGCAACTGAAGTCAAAAAAGAATTGTTTCAAGGATTGTTTCACAATATTTATTGTGTTTTTAAATTATGTACTGGCATCTTTAAGTTGTTGATACTGATAGCCTCTCTAAAGTACTTATTGTTTTAAAGAAAATTAACTTTTTCAAACAGGAAAATTATATCTAGTTTTATCTTTGATAAACTTATAATGTATATTTTGTTAATTTACAGTGTTTTTACTCAAATAATAGAATCTATGAAAAAGAAAACATTAAGTCTAAAGTGTATAATGTATAGATGGCATGAAGCTAAAAAATTAAGGGCATATGGGCTGTCCACCTTGATTTTTACAAGTTGATCTTATTTTATAGAGTTTTATCTGAGGTATAAGAAATTCTAACTGCTTGAAAAAATTCAAAGTATTTTTTGAGATATGAGAGATCAAAGTTGGTGAACTCAATAGGTTCCTAATGGAAAGCGCAAACTAAAAACGCAAAAAAAAGAACATTTTACTAAAAATCAATCTCCTCCTTCATTATTTTAGCAATCTTCTTCAAATTTTCACAGAAAGTGCATTATTAAATTTTAAAAAGATTAAACGCAGGATATTTTTAATTTGGAAAATATTTTTTTTATTAAAAAGAAAAATACCTATTTTTTTGTTTTTTTATCTTAAGTTTTTATTTTTTAATATTTTTAAAATTCTAACATTCAAAGTCTTTTAAACTATAAAAAGAAAGTTTCCTGAAAATTTTAAGTCTCTAGCTCAAAAAATTAAGAAGATAGATATTTAGTGCTTTTTTAAACTTCCAACAAAAAAGACCCCAAAAAATTGCGGTCCATACGTTTGTATAGGAAACTTTTTATAAAAATTACAATATCTTAAAAGTTAAATAAGATTTTTTTATTCTATAAAAACTGGCTTGTAGTTTGTACTTTATGCTTTCATATAAGATCAAATGTTATTTTCAATAAAAAAATGTCGGACCAACCCCCTTATGCCCTTAAACTAACTGACTTGGTTTTATCATAGTCTAATTCAAAACTATTAATCGTATTTAAACAAAAATACTAAACCTAAATAAATGATATTTACTATATCTACTTTAAATAAACTAGGCACAACTAATGACTTATAAGTCATACATACTAATAAATTAAGATTTATTATAGTCTGCTATAAATAAATGAGCACATATCATTGCATCAGTCACTTTTATTTGACTCTGCTCTTATTTTACTCTAGCCCTTAGTTTTATATTGATCTAAACTCTACTAAGTTGCATCAGTAAAAAATAGGATTTTGTTGACTGAATATACTTAAATACTGAAATGGATTTTTTTAAATGTTATTTTATAAACTAAAATAAATTGTTAAAAAATTGAATTGGACTTTTAGTTTTGTTTAAATTTTTAAAACGATGTAAATAAGTAGTTTCATTATTTAAATTAATAATTTAACTAATAATTTATTACTTACTAATTAAAAAATTGTGTACACTTTTTTATGCTAAAATTGACAAAATTTACATTTAATATATCAAAACTGTTAAAAAAAAATTTTATCCAGGTTTTTTCACAATTTTTGTACAAAACTCTAAGTTTTTTAATGATTTTGTTTAAAATTCCAGGTTTTTTTTTCCCAAATTCCAGGTTTTTTTTTTTGCCTAAACTGTCAAAATCTGATTTTTTTCAGGTTTCAAAGTTTTTTTAGCCACCCTATAATTATCTTATCATATGTAAAGAAGTATACAATATGCTTAACAGTAAGTTTACTTTTATAAAAACAGCGTTGCCGAAGGTTTATTGAAAAATTTTATCAAATTTTTTTAATTTCTTCCAGGTTTAAAAAAAAAGTATTATAGTCCATCTTTAGTATAAATTTAGATCTAAGGTAAAAACTGTCTTAAATAATACAGAGTCGCCACTTTTTGAGTCAAAAAAAATTTTTGAGTGAACAAAAACTACATGACGTGACCTTAAGCTGCCCTGAGTCAATCTGGTTTTTTAAAACCCTTTAAAAAAATTTCAACTATGCGCAAACTACTTATACCTCGTGTTTATTTTTCTTCTTAATAATTAAAAGGAAGGTTGTATGTGTATGTTTCTGCATAGGTGTTCAGTAAACTTATGAGAAATACTGTTTTCGAAGATTTAAGGTTTAAACCTTAACCAATTTAGATTAAAAAACAAAAAGTGGATAATTTTATACAACTATATTAGTTGAGGGCATAGGAGGGGTAAACACCCTTTTTTGGTTTTTGATCTTATGTTATATAGTTTTTACTAAGCTACAAGATGCTTTTTACAGATTTTAATAATTCAAAATAACTTTTGAGATATAGCCTATTAAAGTCAGAGGCAACAATAGGATCCTTATGGGAGGCGCAAACTAAAACGGCAAAAATAGACTATTTCACTAAAAATCTATCTTCTCCTACGTTTTTTTGAGATAACTACCTCAAATTTTCAGGAAATGTTCCTTGATATATTTAGAAAATTCTGTTGGAAAAACTTTAAAAAAATTGAAAGATAAAAATTTTATATAGAAAATAAACAAAAAAATCAGTTTTTTTTTAGTTATTTTGTTATAAAATTTTTAATTTTTCAATTTTTTTTAAATCTGTTCCCACAGAATTTTCAAAATATTCCAAGAAACACTTCCTGAAAGTTTGAGGTAGTTATCTCAACAAACGTAGGAGAAGATGATTTTTACTGAAACAGTCTATTTTTGCTGTTTTAGTTTGCGCCTTAGGGGAGTCCAAAATTTTTTTAATAAAAATAACATTGGATTTTGTATGAAAGCTAGAAGTAGAAACTACAAGCTAGTTTTTATAGAAAAAAAATATTTAACTTTTGAGATATTGTATTTTTTATAAAAAGTTTCTGATACAAACAAACATATGGAGTTCAAATTTTTTGGGGTCAATTTTCTCAGAAATTCAATAAATCACTAAAAATCTATTTTCTTCTTCACTTTTTGAGCTAGAGACCTCAAACTTTCAGGAAACGTTCCTTTTGAAGTTTAGAAGACTTTGAATGTTGCTATTTAAAAATATAACATATTGAAAAACAAAATTCTAGTTAAAAAAACAAAAAAATAGGTGGTTTTCTTTTTAATAGAAATTTTATTGTTCAAAAGTAAAAAAAAATTTTGTATTCATTTTTTTAAATTTAATAATAGACTTTCTGTGAAAATTTAAGAAGATTGCTTAAAAAACTGAAGAAGATAGATTTTTTGTAAAATGATCTTTTTTGCGTTTTTAGTTTGCGCCTTCCATTAGGAACCTATTGAGGTCACTGACTTTGATCACTCATACCTCAGAAATTACTTTGAATTTTTTCAAGCGGTTAAAAATGTCTGATACCTCAGATAAAACTCTACAAAGATCAACTTGTAAAAACCAAGGTGAACTAAATTCTATAACTTCTGTAAAAACTAATCATTAAGACTAACATAACTTTAAGTTGTTTTAAAAACCTTGCTTTTAATCAACTTCTAAATTTTTATAATTTTACTGAATTATCAAACAATGTATTTCGAAAACATTACCTTGCAAATTCATCACAAGTGAAATCAAAAATAACAAGTAATAACATATGGATGTCTAGTTAGAACTAAAATAAAGAAAAACGTGGTTGAGTATTTTTAGTAAGCATGTAAAATATAAAAGAGTAAATAAGAAAAACTATTGTAAGATCTTAAGAAAAAACTACCTATAGCACCTATCAACAATAGTAACTCTGTCACCATGCTTCAACAACACTTGACTACTTATCTCATTTCCATTAACTTTTGTAGGATACTCCTGTCATAAAAGTTACTTTGATGTGACTATATAATATTCTAAAAAGTTAAATCAGGGTTGCCACTCTTTGAGTCAAAAAAAACTATCTTGATTTTTTAAATATCCTTTTTAATTTTTTTCTTGCTTCTGGATTAAACTACTTATACCTCATGTTATTTTTTTTTCTAAATAATGAAAAGAAAAGCCTTAATGCTTCTAAAATTTATGTTTAGTTAAAATCACTATTCAAAATAACAAAAACTAGTCAAGATCAACTAAATCTTATTCAAGATCTAGAAAAAAAATCATGTACTGAGAATCTTTAAAAAATCTTTAAACTATCTTGAATATCTTATTTAAAAAAACTATCATGAGTCAGCCAGAATTTAAAAAGAAACAAAATATCCAGAGTTGACATTATTTGTCCTGAGTCATTCTGAGATTTTCAAAAATTTCAAAATACCTTAAGTTATATTGAGTGTATGCAGGGTTGCCAAACATTTTTGAGAAATTCCTTCCATGTTTTCTGAATTTCTTCTAAGTTTTTAAAAGCACTCGTTTTTGCGTCTATATTTAGTTTAAAGCTAATTTTAAGCTTAAAAACTGTGCTAAGCAGTATAAAAACGTTAAAAAGATACTGTAAGGCTACTTTAAATGTGTTTTTTAATTAATAAATACTATTTTGGATGATGACAATTTTTTTTATGGAACATTTTTGGTGACAAATTAAAATTTTACTATTTAACATGTAAAAATTGATTAAAATTCTAGGTTTTTCATTTTTTTTTTTGTTTAAAATTCAAAAATTTACAAATTCCAGGTTTTCCATGTTTTTTTTTTTGCCTAAATTGTCAAATTCCAGGTTTTTCCCAAATTCCAGGTTTTTTGGCAAAACTGTGAGTGGCAACCTATTAAATTGTATTTACATTATATACATAGAGATATAGAATAAAGGTATAGATTTTTTTTAATTTGGATTTATTCTATATATTTTAATTTTACTAGCAGCTTTTTTTTTTTTTATTTCAACAAAATTTAATATAAAGGAAAAAATAAAAGAGTTTGATAGATTATTTATAAAAGTAGGGAAAATTACAACTGAAAAAAAAAAGAGTATTTTAATAAAAAACTATATCTTGTAAATAAAAAATTAATTTTAGATAAACCTTATATGTATATTTTTATTGAAACAAAATTGCATTTTTGAATGGTTTCTAAGCTTGTTTTACAAAAAAAAACTTTATATACATAAGTTATCAATAATATTGTTTTAAACTACAGTTTTTTATTTGAATTGTTTCCCTATACAGTGCTTATTCACTTATCCGGACACGTTGGGCAAAATTTTTTTGTAATCATGTCCAGATAACCAAAATTCTGGATAAGTACAAAAATCAATTAATATACAAATAAATAAAAAGTGTTTGAGTTAATATCTTTTGTAATATTGCTTGAAATTAAAATCAAACATAAAATAATTGTTATACTATCGTTTTCAAAAAAACCCAGAATTCAACTACCTATAAAAATAAAATTGAGAGTTTATTTTAAAAACTAAAATTTATGTTTTAAATAAAATTGTTTTTAAAATTTCTAAACTGACTTACTTTACATGCAAAAAATTTTGATAACTAACAAGTTTTGAACAAAGATTTAGTAAGTAACATTTAGTAGTATTATTACATAATAATGATGAACAACATTTTAGAATTTATAAAGTCACTCAAAATTTTCTTACAGGATGAAAGCTTAGATATTTGTATCATACATAAATGTTAGCATATAATATTTAATTTTAGATTTTTTTTGATCAAAACTGTCCGGATAAGTGAGCGTCTGGATAAGTGAATAAACACTGTACTATATAGGATAGTTCTTCAGTCAAATTAACGTTTTAATAATAACATAAAACAGAAGTCAGAGAGAAAATAAATTTAGCTAAACTTTTCAAGCATGGTTACGTCATTAATAGGATTATAGATTGAACATTATAAAATTCCTAACGTAGTTTAAATTTTTAAGAGTGGCGTTACCGGTTCCATCCATAATCAATTGACATTGTTCTGCAGGAACTTGAGGTATTTGAATTCGTATATTATTTTTGGCCTCTCTGTTAAATTTAAGTTAATTAACTTACTAAAAAAAAAAATTTAAGTTAAATGCCATTGAATTCTTTGAAATCTTATTTAATTGGCATAATATCAATTCCTTAAAAACTAAAACTGAATTTACAATACTTAATCTATTTAAAAGTTGAAAAACTCCTTTAAAAATCATTTTAATTTTTTGTAGCTATTGTAACCCAAGGATTTTTTTGTCTTTACTTATATTTTGGAAATTTCAGTAAGCATAACTTAGGTGAAGTGAGTTGCAATTTTATTTTAAGATTGACAAGGGAAAATTACTTTTTTTTACAACTTGATCTTAATTTGCACATTTTTATCTAGCTATAAGTTGCTTTTTACATTTTGCATTTTAATATTATATCAAACCTTTGAGATACAGCCAGTTAAAATCAGAGAGTTCTTTAGGGGAGGAAAAAACTAAAACGGTTAAGAATTAAACATTTCTAAAAATATATCTCTTCCTACATTTTCTGAGATAAATACCTTTACATTTTTAAATGCTCTTGCAATATAAAAAAATTGAAAAAAAAATCTATGATCAAAAAACAAAAAAAAATTTGATTGAAATTTTTTGTAAAAAAAACTATTTATAGTAAAAAAAAACATTTTCTCAAAAATATCCTTTTATATATTGCAAGAAACCTTTCCTAAAAAATTAAATGTATTTATCCAAAATAGGAGCAGATAGACTTTTAGTAAAATAGTTTTTTTTTTTAGTTTGTACCTAACATAAAAAACCTATTTAACTCTTCAACTTTGATTTCTTATATCTTAAAAGTTACTTTGAGTTTAAAAAAAATCTAAATAGTAAAGGATAGAGATCATTTATGGTAAAATAGCTCTAAAAATATTTTTACTTTCTCCTTCATATGCCCTTAACATTTAAAATTGTCAATATGCTTGTCAGTCTCAACTTTTTATTACTTACCTTCCAATTGTACACTTTTGATCAGTAATAAAAAACTCTTTTCCATCATTTCCGGTTTGTCTATTAAGAATTACTAACTTTCCAAGTGGTTCTTTTTTGTCACTTTCATACATTATCTCTATATTTCTATTAATTTTACTTAAAATTATATTGTGAAACCAATCATTTTCTATCGCTTATAACTGTGCTTAATTTTTTTTATATATGGGTTTAAAAAATAAAATATTATTAACAATACAAACATTTGAAGTCATAAGTAATTACAAATAATATATAAGTGACACTCAGTGCAAAAAATTCAGGTATATATCACTCTATTTTTTTCGGTGGATATATAGAAAAATTTTAAATATAAATTTAACTTACTTTTATAGTAGTAATCACCGTAAAAATATATTTATTATATACAAAATAAAATATAAAAAACTAATTAAACTACTATTTATTAGACCTGGTTAAATACAAACATATAAACACCAAAAAGAGCATTAAGTAAATAAAGCAACACTGTTGTCAAACTTTTTTTGGCTACAAAGGGTAGGTTTTCAATTTAAAATACATATAACTTCCATTTTGAAAGAGTAAAACAGGTTACAACTTTTAAGGGCATAGGAGGGGAAGAGAAATTAACTACTTTTTCACATTTTGGTCTTATTTTATTGAGTTTTAACTAAACTTTAAAATATTTTTTTAGATATTACAGCTCAAAGTTAGATACTACAATAGGTTCCTAATGGGAGGGGAAAACTAAGACAACAAAAAAATACTATTTCACTAAAAACCTATCGTTACCTACGTTTTGTTATAAAATTTTATGACAAAAAAAAACAGTATCTTTGTTTTTGTTTTTTTTTTTGGTTCCGACAAAATATTCTGAATATTACAAGGAACATTTCCTGAAAGTTTAAAGTAATTATCTGAAAAAACGTAGAGGATAGATTTTTAGTATAATATTTTTTTATTAATTTTCTTTTAATTTATAAATTTTGTTCCTACTGAGTTTTCTTAATATTGCAAGGAACATTGCCTGAAAGTTTCAGTTAATTAATTATCTCAAAAAGGTAGGAGATAGATTTTTAGTGATTTCTAACTGTTTTAGTTTGTACTTACCAAACTTCAACCGGCTTCATCTCAAAAATTACTTTGAATTTTTTAAATTTGTAAAAAGCAACTTGTAGCTTAGGTTAAACTCATAAAAATAAGACTAAATTGTGAAAAAGGTGATCAAGCCCTATCTTTTTTATCTAAGTTTTTAGGTCAGTTTATAAGTTGGTATTATTATTGTACTTTTTTCTAGAGTTATCAAGTTTACTTTTATAGAATAGAGTTTAGGATTGCCACTCTTTGAGTCAAAAAAACTGCCTTAAGTCATCCTGAGTTTTTTTTTTCAAATCCTTTGTTTGTTTTTTTGTTTCTGGCACAAAATACTTATACCTTATGTTTTTTTAAGGAAGATTGTATGTGTATTTTTCTGCATTCATTTTTTTATTAAACAATTAAGAAATTATGTTTTTGAATATTCAAAATTTAAAGTTCAAATCAATTGAGATTAAAAAGCAAATAGGCTACTGAAGGCATGAAGTTTAAAAATTTTTACTGTAATTAGGGTTGCCACATTTTGAGCCAAAAAAGTGTCCGGAGTAATAAAAAACTGCCTCAAGTCAACCTGAGTTTTTTTTCAAATAAAAAAAAAGTTTTGCTTCTGTCACAAACTACTTATACCTCATATGCTCATTTTTCTTTTAATAATGTGGGTGTATGCTTCTGCAATAGATGTTCAATAAACTAATAAGAAATACTTTTTTTTTAAGATTCAACGTAAAAAGTTTAAACCAGTTGAGATAAAAAACAAATTTGGATATAATATATATAACCATTTCAGTTGACTTTATATTTAATAGAAAATAGCTTGGATTTTTTATTGACATTTTAATTATCCAACTTTAATCTTGCCAAATAAACTACTCAACTGAGTGCATGTTTTTTAACTTCAATTTTAATTAAACAGTTTAATTTAAACTTAAATCATGATAAATATTAATTTTATATTTAAAAGAAAAACTACAATATTATTTCTAAGATAGTGAAGAACTATACCCAAGGCTAAAATAAAATTAAACAAGCATTTAAATTTCAATAAAAATCATGTTCTTGAACAAAATTGGTTAAATAAATCAATAAAATATTGAAACTGGATTAGCTAAATCTCATTTTAGACCTAGAAAAAATCTGCTATGAAATTTTTTAAAATCTTGAAACTATCCTAATTTTTTTATAAAAAAACAAAACTTCTGTGATTGATTCTGAGTTTAAAAAAAATCTAATTATCCTGAGTTTCCCAGAGTAGGCTGAAAGTTTGGCAGTCCTGAGAGTTTGATGCTTTACAGTCTATATATAGATTTTTTTTATTAAATTTATAATGAAAAACTAAATGCTATGGATATAAATAGTTTTGAAATAGGCCTTTTTATTTTCTAGCAACTTAAAAATTAGTAACAATTACTTTTTTATTTCTGTAAGTAAATATAGTAGATAGGTAAACTAGAGATATTAAAAAATTCAACTTGTAATAAAAACTTTGACAAACACAACATTCTTTTGATTCAGCATCACCTGATAAAACCTTACTATTAATAGGGTGGCCATTGGTTTTTGGCACACTTTCTCAAGTTTTTTAAGTACAAACTTTTTAGTTTATTTTTTGTAAGGTAAAAAACTGTTTTAAGGGCATAGGGGGTAAACACCTTTTTTTTTAAATTTGATCTTATTTTATATAGTTTTTACTACACAAGAAGATGCTTTTTACAGATCTAGAAAAATAGATTTTTAGTGATTTTTAGTTATTTGTCGTCTAAGTTTGCGCCTCCCATAAGGAACCTATTGTTGCCTCTAACTTTGACTGGCTGAATCTCAAAAATTTATTAAAATTTATAAAATGTGTAAAAAAAAAGCATCTCCTAGCTTAGTAAAAATCATATAAAATAAAATCAATTTTCAAAAAATGGTGTTTAGCCCCTTTCCCCCCCCCCCCTATGTCCTTTATGGTATAACTTTATTAAAATTAAAAACAGGGTTGCCACTGGTTCATGAAAAAAATTTTCTATGTTTTTGAAATTGCATATTTTGGGTCTATTTTTTGCTTAAAGTTAAGTTAAAGGTTAAAAACTTGCGTTAAGAAATATGAAAACATTGAAAGGATACTGTAAAGCTACATTAAATGTGATTTTTAATTGAAAAACTTGTTGACGATGGCAAAATATTCTATCTATATGATAGATTTGTAGTGTTTAATCAAAACTTTACTACTTAACATGTAAAAATTGTTTAAAATTCAAGGATAACTAGGTTTTTTAGTATTTTTTGTTCAAAATTCTAGTTTTTCAAGACTTTTTTTTTAAATTTCTCACATAAAAAGTTTTTCCGGTTTTTCAATCTTTTGTCAATTACAGGTTTTTCTAGGATTTCAAGTTATGTGGCAACTCTGTTGAGGTCATAAACTATGTTTTATGGTATAACAACATTAAAAAGATACTGTACAGTAACCTCTCGCATCTTTACGCACTCGTGACGTTACGCACTCTCGTCTAGTTACGCTTTTTAGAATTCAAAAACATTCAAAAAATAAAAAAATTGTTTTTTTTCTAATAATGCACAAATTAGGTTTATTGTATATTTTTTATTTAAAATATGTTTTCAAATGCTAACTTACCTCTCTATATCTTTAGACTTTGTAAACTTATGTTCCTTAACTAATTGATAAACATTTAGTTATACCTCAGTATATCAGAAGTTTTGTTAACAATAAGAGATTGAATTAGAATTTTAAAAGAAATATGACTATGTCAAATAGTGTAAGGTACTACTTAAAAAATCCATTAATATATCTTTCATACAGTGCAAGATAAGTTTATCCTTATGTGGGCAAAGGTGAAATTTAAAAAAAAGTTGTAGTAACATAAACATTTTTTCTTACATTTTACATATTTTTGTTCAAAAGAAGAAATCTATTACAGCACCAAATGCATATTTTTTTAAAAGCTATAGAAACAAATTTTTATATAGATTTAATAGCACCTGTTTTTAATTGTAAGCAAATGCTTTATTATAAATTGAATTTGCTAAGTAGTTTAGTATAATGTTTAGTATCTAACAAGTCACATATAAATAAAGATAAAATCTACTTATTATTAAAAGATGTAAAAATTTTCTACATCCTTTTTTTAATATATGTATAGTTTTATCTTTTATTTTTACTCCCTAGTCTACTTTTAACTAGAAGCAATATCAAAAAACAGCCATTACAGTAAGTATATTTGGTACCTCTCGTATCTTTACAATCTCTCATATTTTTACGCACTTTTTCTGTAGACACAATGTGCGTAAATAAGCAAGAGGTTACTGTATATCTATTTTAAATGTGTTTTATAATTTTAAAAAATATATTTTGTAGTGACAAAAATTTTTTATCTATATATATGATAGATATTCAAAATTCTAGATATTTTAGTCTAAATTGTCAAAATTAGGTTTTTCCAGGATTTGAGTTTTTGTAGCCAACCTGTTTAAAGCTACTTTAAATGTGTTTTTTAATAAAAAATAATTATATATAAGAAGAAAATTTCTCTATAGTAGATATTTTATTTCAAATTTAAACTAAATTTGACAATTTAGGCTAAAAAACCTGAATTAGAGAAAATTTAAATAAAAACTAGTGATGTACCGGACTCACTATCCGGGTCCAGGTCCGGCCAGATATTGCCATTTTTGTCTGATATCCGGATCCGGCCGGATTCTAATTTGAAAAAAAAGTCCAAATCCCATTCCGGCCGGATTCTAAGTTGAAAAAAAGTCCGGGTCCGATTCGGGCCAGATTCTAATTTGAAAAAAAAGTCCGGATCCGGGTCCGGCCGGACCCAAAATTGTGGGTCCGGTACATCAGTAATAAAAACTTAAAATTTTTACATGTATAAGGGCATAGGGGGGGTAAACACCCTTTTTTGGTTTTTGATCTTATTTTATATAGTTTTTACTAAGCTACAAGATGCTTTTTACAGATTTATAAAATTCAAAATAACTTTTGAGATAAAGCTGGTCAAAGTCAGAGGCAACAATAGGTTCCTTATGGGAGGCTCAAACTAAAACGGCAAATAACTAGAAATCACTAAAAATCTATCTCCTCCTCCAAATTTTGAGATAACTACCTCAAATTTTCAGGAAATGTTCCTTGCAGTATTTAGAAAATTCTGTCGCAAGGAATTTTTAAAAAATTAAAAAAAAAAATTATATAAAAAATAAACAAAAAAAGTTTTTTTTAAGTTTTTTGTTATAAAATTTTTATTTTCAATTTTTTCTTATTCTGTTCAGACAGAATTTCTTAAATATTGCAAGGAACATTTCCTAAAAATTTGAGGTAGTTATCTCAAAAAACGTAGGAGGAGATAGATTTTTAGTGATTTCTAGTTATTTGCTGTTTTAGTTTGCGCCTCCCATAAGGATCCTATTGTTGCCTCTGACTTTAATAGGCTATATCTCAAAAATTATTTTGAATTTTTTTAATCTGTAAAAAGCATCTTGTAGCTTAGTAAAAACTATATAAAATAAGATCAAAAACCAAAAAAGGGTGTTTACCCCCCCTATGCCCTTAATGTTTTAATGTTTGTTTTTCTTTATCTTAATTTATGTTTTATGATATGTTTTGTTGATTTTTAAAATAACAACTTATAATTACATTTGTTATGTCTAGAAACTGGTGATGTTATTTCAACTACCTAATTTTGTGACTTTGAAATTATCATAAAATAATTTTTTTTTTGGTAAAACCTTGCATGATGTTGCACCAATATCAAACTGTAATTATATTTTATTTTAAGTCTATTTTAAGCATAATTCTAGGCTAAAAATTGATATTATTATAATACATAAATAATAAAATGCAACTAATTTTTTATATAACAATAAAGCTTGAATATTTAATTGCTTTTATTTCAGAATATAAATCAATTATATCAATACAATACTTTATATGGGAACCTGTCTAAATTGCACAAAGCAAAATACTGTGCAAAATTTCTGCTTGTACAAAAGTGACCCTTTGGGCAAAAGTATTTTCTTGCAATTTTGACTCTTGTGCAAGTTAGACAGCTTTAACTTTATAAGGACAACAATACTGTAAAATGTTTTTGATTAATATTCAAGTTTTATTAGTATATAATGAATAAATTAATTCTATTTATGTATTTATAAAGTTTGTTTGAAACAAAGTATTTTTTAGTCTAAACATATTAGGCTTAAATATAGGTTAAAAATATTGAATATAATATACTTTCAGTACAATATTGGTACGACATCATGCTAGGTAATTACTTTTTTTTTTGTAAATAAATTTTAATTTTACTATATGTTAATGTTATTATTCTGTTAGACATTATGGAACTAATAAAACAGCTTTTGAAACTTGAAAAAATTGGTGAAAATAACACTTAAAGAAAAATTTAAATGACACTGTAGTAGTTTTATAGTCAGTAAAAAATTTAAATCTATGATTGAGTAATATGAACAGCTTTTAAATGAACACATACAATAAAAACTTTATAATGGTTTAAAATAATATAAAAAATTTCAATGAAAATATGGGGTTGCAATAGTGCTTAATAATCTAAGCATAAATAATCTTGAAGCTAACTGAGAGTTGCAATAGATTATAAACATACATATTTTAGAAGCGCTAAAATAAGTAAACAAGTTTTTTTTTTTCTATGTAAGTAATACAAAAACTAGAACAGTAATCTAGTCTAGAGTTTTTTTAAAGTGGGCCATGTAAGAAATTTAGGGAGCCATAAGCCATAATTTGAAACTTACACACTAGATATTCTGGAGCTGATGACAAAGAGCAAAAGTCTTAGACATACTTAGAGTAGCTTTAAAACTTAGACTAAATATTCTTGATTTCATGATTAAGTGAAAAATAAAAAGTCTTGGTGTACTTAATGGTAATTTTTTTAAGAAATCTTAATGGATTGGGCAATTACTTTTTTATTAGAGCATAAAAAAAATTACTGCTGGGAAACCTACTCTAGTGGTTCTAGTTAAAAAGTTCTTTTCATTACACTATGGCATTTATATTTAATTCTTGATAAACGATAATTGTCATTTTGTCATTAAGTGTTCTTCTCGTAGTCAAATCATTGCGCCATTTTTTAAATGTTATAGCAACTATTGTTAAGAAGATAAAATTTTAAAAATCCAAAAAAGACGCTTTTGCAAAACGAAAGCAATAAGAGAAACAAAAGTATTAATTTATGTTGTAAAAAATTGTTTACTTGAAAAAAATATCAGTTTTTATGTTTTAAAACCAAGTTTGTTAGTTTAAATTTATTGAACCGATAAATATTTTTAATGTCAAGATCTATATTTAGTAAATCTGTTTTAAATAAGTTAAAGATGTTTTACAACTCGAACTCACTGCGAGGAACAAAAACAAAATAGTCTCGTTGAACTATTTTGTTTCTAAATTTTTTAGTTTCAAACAAACAATCAAATAAAAAGCAAAATATTACCTTTAGATTTGTACATACACTTATCAAACTGTTGTTTTACATATAGTACTTTTTTAGTAAAAGCAAACGTGGTCGTTGTTTAACTTTTTCTCAAAAAGTCTCAGTAGTAAACAATCCTTTTAGTCTTAATTAATATAAAAGGTATTTTGTTATAAGCGTTTGGTGCTAAATAATTAGGTTTGTGTATTTTAAATAAAACAAAAACTTTAACTCTAACTAAAGCTAATTGAAAAATAATAAAAAAGCTATTTTTGATTTTGTAATTAAAAAATAGTTTTAATTGGTTCACATTCTATAAAATAATTATGATAGTTTTTTTTTGATGTAAATTTTAATATTAGTCTAGTACGTTTATTTTTGAAATTGATTTTAATTTAACTTGTCGAAATAAAATGCTTAAAAATTCATATAGAGCTGCCAAACTTTCTAAAAAGAGTTATTTTCGTCCTAGCGTTTTCTTTTAACCATTTTGCCGTTAAAAAAGTTGAATTGAGTCTAAAAATTAAAAACTTTAGTTTTTTGACTATAGTTCATCAAGATCAGGTACCTGAAAATCAAAATTTTGGGTACTACTGTTTTATTTACAATGGCTAGATTTACGTTATATCAAGTTTGTGGCAACAATAGACATTTAATATGCCAATAAACTAACAAAATTAATCTTAAAATGTTATAAAAGTATTAAAAAAATTAAAGAGTGAATTTTTTTTTTCTTTTTATTAAATTAAAAAAAAAATCAATAATCTAATTGTTAAATGTTGACAACCAAAAAAATAGTTTTAAACTTAAATTTCTACTTGCTTTAATGCTCTCCAGGTTACCGGCGTCCCTAGATTCCTTTGAAGCCAACCCTGCAACAAGTTCAGAAGCCTCGACAGGAGCTAGATTCGCGGTGGTTCCGGGGAATTCTTCTGTAAAGTTCTCGGTTTGTTGTAATTTTTCGGTATAGGATCTCGTGCGGGGTGATTTCAGAACCTTTTTTAAGGTTTTTTAAATATAGGACACATCTAAAACTAAATAAATTAGATGCAATAGGCTTTTTTATAGTTTTAGTCTATTGTCTACAAAAAATACAAATAAAACAAGTACAGTAACCTCTCGCTTATTTACACACATTGTGTCCACAGAAGAATTGCGTAAAGATACGAGAGGTACCACACATACTTACTTTAATGGCTGTTTATTGATATTGCTTTTAGTTAAAAGCAGACTGGATACTTTCCCACTTTTAACAGTTTGTTTACTTTATTTATAAATACTAGTGCTGGTGAGCATTACAAAGAATTGAAGGCAACGTGCGAAAAATTTAAACGCTTGCTGTGCAAAGCAAGTGTTACAGAAGAAGTACTTAAATTAAAAAAAAACGTCAAATGAAAATAAGTGATACGTTTACTAAAAAAACAATTGAGATTTGTGTTAAGTGTAAGCTGTATATTTATAAAGTATCACTGCTACTTTTTGCTAGGAAGTTTTAATAGTTTTTTTTTAGATGTTTATTCATATATAGGGCAAGAGTGCTGTATTATGTATTCGTGTTTTTAACTCTCATTATTTCATTATGCTTTTATAATATACACAGTCATAATTCTTCTAGAATTTTAATTTAATCTCATATTGTTAACAAAATTTCTGATATACTGAGGTATAACTTAATGTTTATCACTTAGTCAAGGAACGTAAGTAAACAAAGTCTAAAGATATAGAGAGGTGAGTTAGCATTTAAAAACATATTTAAAAAAAAATTACAATAAACTTAATTTGTACAATATTAATAAAATTCTAAATTTTCATTTTTGAATTTTTTGGAATTCTAAAATGCGTATCTAAACGAGAGAGCGTAACGTCACGAGTGCGTAAAGATGCCAGAGGTTACTGTAACACACAAGTAACTGCACTAGGTTCAGCTAGGTTAGCAAAAAGAACAGGAATATGCTTCCGGGCTCCGGCTCTGTTTCACTGGGGTGTTACGAGTGGCTGGTTGCTTAGACTCCGTTATGATGGTTGATTTCTAAGGGTTGGGCTGAGCACGTGCTCTTGGTCGTTAAATCGTGATTGTGCGATATAGTGAAATAAATTTAACTGACACAATGAAATATTTACAAAATAAAAATGTACACTATTTTCAGTGTTGGGTCGCTAAACAAAGACTTAATTAGAATATTACCACTAGTAATAGTTTCGTTGGGAATTAATATATCAAATGACTTAGCTATACGCTATAATTCTAAGGCACGTTACAAACTCAAGTCGAGTTTGACGCCCCGATATTTGTAAATTATAAAATTACACGCAAACTTCAATTTGAGCTATGCGCCTCGTCGACGTAATTAAATTAGAATCACTCAAAAAACGCTGTGAGTCATTAAGTTGAAAAGCTTGTGCGGTCACAATTACTGATTGTGACGTAATAAGATTTAGACAATATTTTTTAGAACACTCGGTTGACGTTGTAATTTTAAAATGGCGACTGTCGCTTTGCACTGGAGACTGGCGTAGTGATGCTTCTTGTTAACAGCGAAATCCAAATGTTCTGCTTTCTCGTTTGCTCGGCTGTTTATATACGTCTTTATTACATAACTTTCACCTGGTCAAAACATGGTTGCATGATGTAACATGCTGATTAAAGCATGAAACCCGGCGTTATCGGTAGTTGATTCTATATTGCGTTAAACACGATGCGTCAACTAGCGGTTGTTTAATATTTTCAATCAAAGTGATATTTTTAGTAATGAATTTTATAGTCTACAAAAAAAACAAAGGTGAAAATAATAAGACCTTCACGTCGATGTCCAACAGCTTAACCTATTTTTCCGTAAGATAAAGTTATAACCTTTTTAACATGAAATTAAACTTAAATTTTTTAGTGAACAATAAATTTTTAATAAGTTTCTACAGATAAAAGAGTTTTGTTAAAAGTCACTTTTTTGGCATAATAGCGAACTGTTTAAACATAAATATATTTTTTAACGAAAAGTTTTTAGTCTATCAAAAAAAAAATTATAAAAAAGGTTATACTTGATAGAACAAACTGTTATTAAATATAGTTAACGCCGGAAGCAAATAGAAAACGGAATAAATTTAACATATAAAATCTACTTTTTGCTGATTACATTGCACTCATAACTTACTCATTTCTGTTTTCCTTAACATGCTTAGATTTTTGCCTCACTGACGCCCTTAAAAAAGACTAAAGTAACAAAGATAAGAAGTGTTACCAACAATTAGTTATTCTACTTGATCCGGCGTTTTTTCCAAGGTTTAAATCCGACCGGATCTTTATTCTGAAAAAAGTATGAATATCTAAAATAACGCGATCTTTAAGATCTTTTTTATTGATGTATCCTACCCATGAAAGATTTTTTTGGTAGGTCTGGTCCGTAAATTAAAAAGCTGCTCATTCTTAATAAAGGTAGTACGAATAGAAAGCTATACTTGAAATGCAAATTAGCACTAAAAGTTCTGAGACTTTTAAATTGTCTGGATTCGGATCCAGCCGGATCTTTGTTTCATAAATCCGGATCCGTGAGATCACTACCAACAGTCAAGGTTACTGAAAAGTGCATTTAAAATGTTTATAAGTTTTTATACTTTGGCTGAAGTATTTGTCTAAACTCTAAACTATCAATGGACACTAGGGTGTTTATTTTTACAGCGACTTTTGAGTTTCCAGCTGGAAAAAAAATTATGCTTTGGAAATATCATGAAAACACCCTGTGCAAAATTTTATATGATTTAAAGAAACTTTCACCTTGGCACCCACCGGGTTTCTAAAACCACCCCAATGCAAACTGTATGGGACCCAAAATACTCAATCTCAGATTTTTTTCAGAATTTGAAAGTTTTTTTACATGTTGCCAATTATCACAAAAACACATTGTGCACAATTTAAAACAATTCAAAGAAATGTCAAAAATTTTGCACAGAGTGCTTTAATGGGGAATGGGTCAAATATGCACGAAGAAATTTTCGCACCAAGGAACACTTTTGCACGAATACTTATTTGCACGAAGGGTCACTTTTGCACGAAGGGTCATTTTTGCACAAAAAGAAATAACTAAAAAACATAAAAGAAAAAAAAAGTTACCGACCGAGGGTGGGGTTGAGGGTAACAGTGAAAGTAAAAATAAAAAAAATAACTAATAAAAAAAAATAAAAAAAATAAAGGGTAATTAATCTAGGAGTAAGAGTAATAAAAAAAAAACCTAATAAAAATTGTTTATAAAAAAGAAGAAAATAAAAAAGTTAATAAAAAATAACAATATAAATCAATCCGTGCAAAAGTGACCCCTCGTGCAAAAGTGACCCCTCGTGCAAAACTGACGCCGTGCAAAAATGTCCCTTCGTGCAATAGTGTCCTTTCGTGCATATTAGACACTTAGTTATTTTGTTACTGTTTTAGGAAACAATGCAATTAACCTATCTATTGAAGTAACTCAAAACTTAACAATTCTTAAATTTTACTATTAATGTTTTTTTCTTTAAAATATTAAAGTTGTAAACTGAACAAAAAACTATAAGGTTATTTTAACTATTAGTTCTTTAAAAGGAATTAATTATAAAACATAACTTGAGGATATACAATGAGTAACGCAACAACACAACACATGCCTGTCACATCAACACGGGCAAGAAAAAGTTATGTGCAAGCATTACCAGAAGATATAAAACCTCCATCAGATTTTTTCAAATTCTTTATTTTGTGTCTTGTTTTCAACATTTTTGTTTAATAAAAAAAATACACCAAACAAAGATAATAAAGTTTAAGTAACTACATAGATGTAAATTGTTATGTTACAATAAGAGTACTGAAATTATTAGGATTACTTAATTTTTGTAGGCATGTGGAGATGTTTTGTTTTATTTGTATGTAAGTATGCAAACCAAAGGTTAGCAGGCACTTGTTGGTCGCAGGTCAACTTTCGTATATAAAAATTTCCGTGGGCCGCTATTTTATTTTTTAAATTCTACAACAGACACGAAACATTTCGTGTAAAGTTTAAATTTTCCGTAAAATGGAACGAACAATGTTGCCAAAAAACCTGAAGCCCTAGAAAAATCTGGAATTTGACTATCTAGGCTAAAAAACTTGGAAACTGAGAAACTTTGAAAAAAAAAATGAAAAACCAGTAATCTTAAACAGTTTTTATACTTTAAGTAATGAAATTTCGATTTGACACAAAAAAGGTATCATACAGATAAAATGTTTTGTTATCATTCATTTTTTCATTAAAAAACACATCTAAAGTAGTTTTACAGTATCTTTTCAATGTTGTTATACTATTTAGGAAAGTTTTTTACTAGAGATCTACCGAAACCAAGATTCGGACGAATCCAACCTTTTTGGACTCGGATTCGGATTCGGCCGAATCATAATTTCAAAATTAGACTCAGATTCGGACTCGGCCGAATCCTAAATTTCAAAATAAGATTCGGATTCGGCAGACCACTTTAAACTTTTCGAGTTTTACTTAACTGTTTGTCAAAAGTTAAATGAAATGTAAAACTAGTTGGTGAGCTCACGTTTGAAAGAATAAAAAAATGGTTTTTCACGCTTATAAAAGCCTTATCAATTTTGATTTAGAGTTTTGTACATAGTATAAAATCTATGATATATCATTTTGTTAGACTCTCAAAAAAATTAAGTAGATATTTAAGGCAGTTAATCTCAGCTTTTTAAATGACCGCTCTTATTTATTCATCATACGTTTAGTTTTTTATGTTTGCTCGTTTTAATGAACTACTGCATTAATATTATACAAAGAAAAAAAAATGCAACTTAATATGTAACATTAAAGCAGATGCTTGCATACTTTCAGCAATATACTTTTTGTTAATATTTTTTTTTTTAATTGATAATTTTAACTTATTAAGAATTTATTATTTTTGAGAAAAAAAATTACTAAGTTTCACCGCAGATCGGATTTTCAAATTGTAGATCTGTAGTAAAATAATGAGGGTAAAAATGACAAATAATCAAAAATTGGTTTGAATTAAGTTGTTAATAGTAGTAGTTTTTCTCAAAAGTAATAAATTATTAATTATCAATCTCCCTTGTGGATAGATTACTATGTCTAATTTATTTGCTCTGAACTCAATAATTAAATTATAATTCATGACATATATGTTATAACTTCCATCATTTTAATATTTTATTCATAAAACAATGTTCTAAAGGAAAAATATCTTCTCTTAACAATAAAATCTTAAATGAATTATAATGAATTGCTGCAACTTTTTGCATTATATATTGTCGAACTCTGTATATTAAAAGAATATTTAGAGCTTGCTGCAGTCATGAGAAATAAGGCTTAAATCAATGGTGAAACATTTCATCAAAAAACTTTTGCCTAGCGATTTATAAAAACAGCTTATATTAATTGAGAACTAAATTTGCAATATTGTTGTGTGGTTCTTTTGTATAATAGATACATCACTCAAACTATCATGTCTAATTTATATAGAGTAGTCTAGAATAGTTTTTAGCTTTGATAGATAAAATTCACTGATACATTTTAATAAATAAGTATGAAAGAACTTTATAATTATTATGTTTAATTTAAGAAATACAAATACCAAGCTGCCCGCAGAGGGTCCTGAGTACAAACGTGTTAGAAAGTCACTTTGTCTGCAGAAAAAGTATGGGCAAAACGGTCAGGTTGACAATCTACCCACAGACAGTCAACCAGACCAAACTGAGACTTTGGATGTTTGTCAACCAACATCCATAGCTCTCAAATTTAAAACAACTTTTTATTTTATTTCATGTTCTTTTTTTTGCAGCGAGAGATTGTTATGAAAAAAAGTCTTAAAATAATTGAAGTTATATCATTCTCTTTACACAGTTGCCAAAATACCTGAAACCCTACAATTTCACAAATAAAAAATCTGGAACTTGAGAAATTAAAAAAAAAAAAAACTGGAATTTTGAACAAATTCACTAAAAAACATGGAAACTTAAATTGTTTTTACATTTTTAGTAGTAAAATTTTGGTTTGACACAAAAAATCTTTCATAAATTATTTAATGATAATAATTATTAACAATTCTTTGTTTTTAAAAACACTTTTAAAGCAGCTTTACAGTATCATTTCAATGTTTTTATACATTTTTACACAGTTTTTAACCTTAAACTAGACTTCATACTTAAGTTTTTAAAAATGTGTACTTTTTAAAACCGAGTGGAATTTTTGAAAACCTGGATAAATTTGCCAAAAACATTTGGCAACCCTCTCTTTAGCAACTGGAAACTCGAGACCTTTAGTCGTTATATATCTTTAAAGACTACAACTTTGAATAAATGATTTTGCTAATTTTACACTGTTTTTAATGCGGAAGTATAGTTTACAAAAACCTTATATTTTTAAATAGTATATTTGTTAGCCTTTATTAAATATAGAAATCAAGGGTTGTCAAACACTCAGGTTACTCAAAGAATCGCAGGGTATTTTTAAATATTAGAAAAGGTAAAATTAAATATTAATAAGCATATCTGTCTCGAGGCTGATCAAAAAGGTGATTCTCCTATATTGCCACCAGAGAAACCAAAACCACAACACTCTTTAAATTTTGATTCGAAGAAGTTTTTAACTTATCATTCTTTTTTTAAAACAGAATTAAACACAGTTACACAGGAGGACGAGCAACAGGATTCTATTGATGAAGAGATTGAAGCAGAAATAAAGTGTTTTTATGCTAAAAAATAATTGAATGCAGAAACTGAAGAGGATGAAGTCTTAAACTGGTGGAACTTTAACAAGACAAAATACCCACATCTTGCTAGTTTTGCAAGGAAATACTTTGCTGCAATATCGTCTTCTGTGTATGCTGAAAGACTAATTTCCAAAGCTGGGACTTTATACGAGCAAAAGCACAATCGATTGCTTCAAACAACAGGTAAATTTTTTTTATTTCTCCACAACAACTTGAAAAAAAAAGAATAGTCTTTTGTAGTATAACAGAGAATTGTTGTCTATTGCAATTGGTTTTTTATTTTAAACAGTTGCTTAAGTTAATCTATATGTCGTTTTAGTTATAATAAAAGTTTAATTCTAAGTGGAACTTTAAAATTTTTTATTACATATGTAATTCCTATTCTTTTTAGGCCTTTACTACAGTTGGTATTGTATTTCAATTTATTAGGACTCCTTGTTTTTTCAAATACTTTTTGTTTTATAAATATGAACACTTCTAAAGTTTATGTTCTAATTCGTTTATGGTCACAATAAAAAATAACTCTTAAGTTAAACGTAAAAATTTTAAACTTTTTTTGTGATTTGTTTACTGCTTTAAGCATTTATTAAAGTCTTTAACTTAATTATTTTGCATAACAAAAGTACAACTTAATTGTTAGTGTTGCTTGCATGGACATCAAAATATTGAAACTAAGTTTTGTGTAAGTAGCTTAATTTTTTTCCAGCATGACATTCGCTTTTTTGTTCGCTTTTAAAATAAAAATACATTTGATTATTAACACGTTAAAAATATTGTTCAGTCTTTTTTATGAAATTAATGATAATTTAATACGTAATTTTAATTTATAAATTATATTGTTTTTACATAACAAGCAGATTAAATCTTCCTGATTCCAATTATCAAAGTCTTTGGATTCGGACTTGGACTCGAATTCGGATTCGGTCGGATCCAAATTTTAATATTGAGATGCGGATTCGGCTGAATCTTAATTTGAAATTAAGACTCGGATTCGAATTCGGCCAAATCCAAAATTTTTTGACTGGGTAGATCACTATTTTTTACCTTAAACTTAATTTTATACTAAAAATAGACCCAAAAACTTGTACTTTCAAAAACCTGAAAGAAATGTTTATTTGTGGGCCACAATTGCTTGTTTGTGGGCCTCAACTTTTACCTTTCATGGGCCGCAGTTTTCTGACCCATTTCCTTGTCGTTATAAATAAAATACTATTGTTAAATTATGACCAATATAATAAAAAGTCCAATAGTAACAGGATTAAGTGATTGAAAGGTTTATAAATTCTAGCTACCCTTTAAAGAAAAATAAGGTAAAAGTAAACTTTTTTAACGCCCGTGTAAAAACAAATACTAAACAAAAAAGTTTTTTCATAATAACAACAAAAAGTTTTTACGGGTTCCTACCACTAGCGGCGTACAAATTACAACTTGGGTTAAACGGTTTTTTTTAAAGTTTAGTGTGCACAGACTTTTTTAAGCTTAAAGACCACTAGTTTAGACTTGAGACTATAAAAAAAGTACCTGTTGATAACTAAAACATCTACCGTAAAAATTTTAGAATAGTGTTTTTAATTTTTTTTTTGCTTAAAAGTTTTAGTTTGTGATTTTCTACTTTATTAAGTTTATTAATGTGAAAAACTCAATTGATTTTCCGTTTTGTTTATATTTTTTAGAACAAGTTTAAAGAAATTTGACATTATAAAACGATCATATATTAAGTAAGCTTTGTACCTAAGCTAGTCAAAATTTACTTTTAAAAGTACTTTTAAAAACAAATTTTAAAAGTTTTCAACCAAATTAACTTCCGTTTAAATACCTTAAATGGTTAAGGTTACTAAACTTTACACTCTTTAAAGCTGTGTTATTCAAGTTTACCTTGCAAACATTAAAATCACTTAAAAAACGTCTCTAAAAGTACATTGATTTTTGTTTTAATAAGTAACTTCTAAATTTAAAAAAATTTTCTTTTAAGAAAAGGTATCAAAATTTGTCTAATATAACTTTACATTTTCCTATACAATAACTATTAGATAAAAAATATACATTATTAAAAAACTAAATTTTTATTAGAACACGTTTTATTATTGAAAAAATTAAATTTACGATGTAAAAGAATTGTATTAAAGTTGCACAAATTTAATTAAATGAGTTTTAATTAGTTGAGTTAGGTCTTCAAGCAAACAAGTGTCAGTTTTAAACTAGCAACATCTACCCAAGAAAAGTTAAATTTTTCTTAAAGGTTACATACAAAGCTTAAAAATAGTATTTTTTAAATAAAATATTTTGTGTAAGAATTGGTAAGTTTGATATTACATAAAATAAGAAAAATAACTAAAAATATAATAAAAGCTTATTTTTAAACACTAAGTAAGATTTGTGTTTTAAAAAGATTTTATGCTGATAGAAAAAATAAAAAATTAAATAATCATATGGGACAATAACGGATAACCTTGTATTTTGAATAACTTTAGATTGATTTTAACTAAATGTTAATTTTAAAACACATTTTATAAGAATTTGAATTACCATGTAAATATAAATAAAAACCTTTTTAATTCAATTAATTAGTTTAAATATAGTAATTCTACCCTTTAGTATAAACTTTTAGGTATAAAAATTATCAAGCAAATTAATCATTGATGTTTTTCAAATTTTTCTTCATTTGTTTTAATAATTTTTATTAGTTTTGTTTATGACGATCAGAATGCAGTAAACTAATTAGGCTTCCATTTTTGACCACCCTTCATAAAAACTTTTTTTTATGAAAATAGCACACGAACGACACGCTTGTTATCTGTTTGTTTGGAAATGTAAATAGTTATTTAGAAACAAAGTTTGTAATTTGTTGAGATTTCTAACAAAAAACTATACAAAAAACATTAATATAAGTTTAAATAACGTCACACTTTTAATTTCAGACTTTTATTACAAACAAACTTCTTACTTTTTTAAAACCCTAGATGTAAAAACTTTTTAACTTTGGTTGTTTTCATATTCGAGTTTAAATGTGAAATGTAAGTAAAATGTATGGTAATGTAAGTAGGTGTTAGCTTTTCGGTGTAGAAAGAGTAAACTTTGTTTTAAAACAGTAAAGTACAGATTTTAATTAAGGTACGCACATTTGCATAGGTTTAAGGAACCTTATCGATGTTCTACCGTACTCAATTAACATTAAAAAACAGTTAACCGCTCTTATCAGTAATTAGCCATACGGGAAGTGCTCACAGGATTTGGTATACATAACACAAAATTTGTTAAATTCCAGACTTTGTTATTAATTTATTACTTTATTTATATCAGTTTTAACGTCAAAAAAAAGTCATACAATATGTTTTTTAGAAAACAAATATACAGATTTCAACTACTAAATAAAAAATGACTTTTCTTTCTTTCAAGATTTTAATATGCAAACTAAGTTTCGCTCACAGACCTCGTCAGTGCTTATATAAAAATCTTAAAAGATTTGTAACATTCATGGAAAACAGTACTAAAACAAATAAATGAAAACAATTTTTACTTAAAAAACAAAACGATTTAAATTTTAATCTAAAGGTTAAATTTATGGTTATATTTAAATTTTAGTTGTGTTTCAAAAATAAAAATTACAAAAAAATAAAATAATGATAAAAACCTAGATGTAAGCTTCTTTTTTTCTTCTAGTGAGTTTTCAAAATAAACATTGCTTAAATAAAAATGTAGTTGTTAGTAGTAAAAGAGGGATGGCTTCAGATTTCCAATACTTTTTTGAATTGCTTGAAAATCATGCAAATAATTTGCATGTTTGCTGAGTCAGCATTTTTTTATTTTTTGTATTTTATTATTTTAATTATAAAACTTTAATTTTCAATTTTTTTTTAATGTTTGGGTAAGGTGGCTTAGGGTTAAGCGTATAAAAAAAAAAAAACAACTTTCAAAGTATTTTGCTGACTCAGCAAATAAGCAAACTATTTACATGATTTTCAAGCAAGTCAAAAACAGTAGTGGAAATTTGAAGCTATCCGTAAAAGAGCTTCAAGTTAAAATACACTTAATGTAGCTAATTTTAATTGTGACGTAGATATCGAAAATTTAAAGAATTATATGCTTGTAATAACTATGAAAAATTTGAAGTTGTGCTTGAATAAATTTTATAAAAACTTTAAGTTTCCAGAAAATAGTAGCTACATAAAAACTTTTTAAGAGTATGTATAAAACCAATATTACGGACAACTTACAACTCAAGTTTTGGAGTTTAGTTTTTAGAAGTGGGGGCAGGAATAAAAGAGGTCGTATCGTTTATCTAATTTATAATTTTGTTTAACTTGCAATCTTCTTTAAAATGTTTCTCTATTAGTTTCAGAAAAGCTTAACCTATATTGGTTCTTACTGACTGGCAGTAGGGTAGGTTAAAGTAGATTGTTTTTCTTGTTCGTGTTGTTTTTTTTTTGTTTTGATTGCCTTAGCGATTTGAGTATTCAAATTTGTGTTTGAAATTGAAGTTAGTTAAAGCATTTTGGTATTTGGTTTTTGATTCTTTGAATTTTTTTCGGTTTTTGACAGTCTGTTGAGTCCTTTTCGATCACTTTCGGGAGGTTCTTTTTAATAATGGACGGATGGTTCGAAAAATTGTTAATATAATTGATGCTGGAGTTTCTTTTTTGGTATGGTTTGAATGTGTTGTTAGTAGTATCTAGGGATAAATCTTGGAAACTACATTTAGGCGCGCCTATATCAAACGTTATTTTAAAACTGAGTTCATTAAAAGTTTTTATTGTGTTCATTTTTAGTCTTTCTAGCTCTTGTTTACTTTTTCTGCTTGTTATTGCGAGGCCGTCAACTCTATAAAGTCCAATATCTTTATAGCTATATAAGTGCCTGAGTTTGCAAAAAGCATACAGACCTATTAGGTCTCAAAGTTTCGCGCCGAAGAATAAACCCATCGGTACATCAAATTGTCTGCTACTATCTTTTTTTACCCAGGTTCTGTTATCATAAGTACAATTGTTTTACATATATGCTCTATTAACTTAACATCTTCGTTTTTTACTTCTGTGTAGTTTTTTGCAAATTTATGGCTTTAGATTTATATTAATGATCATGACTGATGCTAGGATACAAATTAATATCAAAATTTACAAACATTTATCATTTATATTGTCAATATTGTTGCACAATTCTAACACTTCATACGAGTTCTTACATTAGGTTAAGTCCGATTTCCTTCTTATGTCACTAACAGTTTTTTCTAGTATTACTTTGCTTAGCAGTCCAACTTGGTTTTTTCCAGGGTTTAACGTTCTACATTCAGTTTCAAACGGGAATTTTGGTTTGTGATCATTTATGGTGACAAACGCATTGAATTTAGTGTATTTTAAAAAGTCTAAAAAAAGTCTATTTAAAGTCCCCTTTCTGCTAAACAGTCAGTAAAACAAAAAACATTTAAATAATTCATATAAATTTTGGTAAAAGCAGTGAGGTTAAAAATTCTTTACCAACAGTAACGTTGAATAAAGTTTAGTTTCATTTTTATTTCTGTAAACATTATCAAAACCAAAACATAAGATTGACAGCTACAACTAATAGCTTTATTTGTTGTTTGCTTCTATAAATAAAGAAACATACTCTTTTAGAAAAAAAAATTGGGCGAAAGTAGAAACTGCAACAGTCATAAAACGAACATCAGATTGAGAGCAAAATGAAAAAGAATAGCCATACAGAAACCATGAATAAAGAGCAAACCGAAAACGATTTATAGTACGTTCCAATAATAGAATAATTCAAATAAGTGTATAAACTAGAATAATAATAAAAAAATATGTAACATTATTTATAAAAAAATTAACTACTAAAAAATAAACTAATCCAAATACAGAAACGTGTAGTTAGGCTGCGCTTGAAAGAAGCTTAAAAGATAAAAAAATAAATATAAATTGTATCAAAAAAGCATTTTAGTTGATTGATTACGTATATGCAGTCTCAAAAATAAATCATTTCAACTACAAAATAGAAAAAATAGTAACATTTTTATAAAAAAGTTTTGCATACAATTTCATTTAACTATAGTATGAATAAGCTAAATTCAGTACTTTTTGGTGTAGATTTTATTTAACTTACACACACTTTTTAATGACTTTAAAATTTTATTTTCAAATGACTTTGCCTTTTATTATTTTTCATTTCTTTCAATAATTTATCGAGGTTTAAATAATTGTTATAATAATTAAGCTTTAAAAAAAGTTTTACAAAAGCACTCTTTACAAAAGTAATGTAATTGGTAATAAATTGAACAAAACGACTAAACTTTTTCTTTAATGTAGTTTAGTAAAATTATTCAGTCGTAATAGTGTTTTTCTTAAAAATAATGAACAATGATAATAAACATTAATTTACTTTAATCAGTTGGAAAAGTAGATTTTAATCACTTATGTATCTGCAGAGATTCATTACTACTTTTTTAATACAAAAAATAAATAAACGATGATTTAAAAATCTACCAGTTTATTGCAACATTTTGTTCAAATTAATTTCGGACAACAGTCCTTCATCAGTGAATTTTAAAACTGTTTTAAAGTTTTAAATTTTAAAACAGCAGTTTTAAAATTCACTGATGAAGGAATGTTGTCCGAAATTAATTTGAACAAAATGTTGCAATAAACTAGTAGATTTTAAAACCATCGTTTATTTATTTTTTGTAACTACTGATGCAGGGAAAAAAAATCACTAGTATAAACAATTGGCTTGTGTTCTGGACCGATTTGCGAATTATTTATAAATCTACTTTTTTAATAAAAAGAGCGCTTTTTTGGCATTATTTAATCAAATAACCTTTATGAAG
This sequence comes from Thalia democratica, assembly GCF_965202585.1. Lineage (NCBI taxonomy): Eukaryota > Metazoa > Chordata > Thaliacea > Salpida > Salpidae > Thalia > Thalia democratica. The sequence goes on along the minus strand of NC_139169.1, from coordinate 49,947,412 downwards.
AGTTGTAATTATTATTATTTTTAATTAAATAGAAGAATAGTGTATGTCAATTCTTAAAATTTTTCTACTTAAAACTTACTCTTAAATCAATAAGTTGTTACATTCAACACTTTAAAGAAAATTATTTTTCTAATAAAATATGATAAAAATCATAAAAACCTAAAAACGTTATATAAAGATTATTTTTAAATGTCATAAGATAATATATATATATTAAGTTATGGTGTAAACACATAAATAACAGCAAGCAAATATAACACTATATACTTATTTTGTACACAGTGATTCACGCTACAAAGTTGAAAAAAATAATTTTAGTGATCAATATTTTTAGCGTGAAAAGTAGTGTCAAATTCGTTTGACGTTATTTCTTATGAATCCTAATCTATATAGTAACTCTTTTGTAAAAAGAAGGAACGCCTCTTTATAAAAGATATAAACAATAAAAATTTATCGTCGCAATAGAATAAGTTAAAAAACTGACTTATTATTGAAAAAAAAATAGTGGGGTTTAAATTTGTTTAAAATTAAATGAATATTTTAGTTATGCTAATTTATAATTTGCAAACTATTTAGAAATATTTTCTGCTCGTATACTATCATTTAAAAACATACCATGATAATTACTGAGATAAAGAATCCAATTGTAAAGTAAACAGAGTTTGTTTTGATAAATTCTCTCATCTTCTGCTTACACCCCTGTTCAAAAGAATGGACTGACAAACATTTTAAAAAGTTTTATTATGGAATATGTTATTAAATTTCAGACAACAAATAAAAAACTATTTTGAGCTAATTTCAGTTTACAAAGAAACAGTTCATTTTTTTCATCGACTGAAATGTTTAAATAGGTTAACAGTGAAGTGTTGTTAACACTAGTTAAAAATAAAATGTATAAATTTAACTTTTTTTCAAGTTTAATATAAGTTGTTACTTTCAAATGTTTAGCGTAATGATCTTTCAGTAGTTTATTAACATAATTTTATGCTTTCAGTTTGGTATTAGTTTACTTAAACTGGCAAGAGCTGAGTAGGGGTTCACTTTTACCAAAATGATAACATAACTAGATTTTTGATGTTTAATTTTGTTACAGCGTCGGCATACTTGCTTAAAGATCTTAACTATTTTCCATCACTTAATGAATATAATGATGATATTTTTAACCTTGTGAGCGTTTGCTATACGACGTGACACCAAGGTTCTTTTTATAACTTAAAGGATATTATTTTAAAGCAATTTAAATTCAATTGCTTTGAGAGCTTGTAGAAAAACTTTTAATGTAGTTTTTTTTTCATGAAGTTAAAAAAATACTTAATTGTTATAGATAGAGGAAAGAGTAAGTTTTTTACTTTTAAAAAGTTTTTCAAAAGTATTAATTAGTAAAATATGGTAATCTATGCGAGTTTTTTTAGTACTTACAAGTTTAAAGGTATCTTGTTTTAATTATACACTAGAACAGAAATCGACAAACTGCGGCCCATGGGCCAAATTCGGCCTTCAAAGCCAATATCTTCTGCCTGCGGGGTAAACATTTTACTTTTCAGCTTAATACATACTTTTATTCAAACAATACAGAGAAACAAAAATTTGCAACTAGACTCTTAATTTGGTAATTAATCATTAATAAAGCTATAAGAAAATATTGTAATAAAAATTGGGTTGTTCACACCAATTCGATCATCAGACCACAAGCCATCGGTGTAGACCGAGACCGATTTCGTCCTGATAAGGACTCATTAGTCAGCCTCAATCGAAGAACTTGCAGTCATCAATCTACAAACGGTTCATATATGCAAGCATGATGCAACCAATTCCTGGTAATGATCAGTGACGTCAGCATTGTCTTTTGCCGTGCAACGTTCAATACATTGTCCACTATGCAAGACATCTAGTACGCTTGTATTAAAAAATACGATCAACAAAAACATCGGCCAAAGTCTGCCAAGAAATTTTAGCGGAAGAATTTTAGAACCGGATTTACTTTAAATTTGTAACTAATCACGGGCCAGTCATATTTACCCAGCGGGTCGTAATTTGTCCACCCCTAGTCCAGAGTTATAATTTTTTCAGTTATACAAGACGTTGATAAACTTTTTTTAGTTGAACAGTCATTTATTTATAAGGTTTTTTATTCTTTTTGTTACTTATATTAACAATTTCATTGTTAGAATTTCTAGAAAACGTAATTGTACTGCTTCAATTTAGCAATGATCTCCGGGTAGGAGTCTAATATGCACGGAGGGAGATTTTTGCACGAAGACACTTTTGCACGGCGTCAATTTTACATGAGGGGCTACTTTTGCACGGGTTGAAAAATTTTTCAAATTTTATTTTTGAATTAACCTAACTTTTTTATTAACATTTTTTTAAATACAATTTTTACCCCTAACCTTTATCATCGGTCGGTAATTTGAATTTGGCTTTTTATTATTTATACTTTTTTTTTTGATTACTAATTTTTATTAGATTTTTTTTTCTTTCACTGTTAACCCTAACCGTTATACTCGGTCAGTAACTTTTTTTCTTTTTTTAATAGTTTGTTGTCTTTTTTTTTTCTAGTTTTTTTAATAATTTTATTTTGGTTATATTTTTTTGTTTATTTTTACTATCACTGTTACCCCTAGCCCTTATTCTCGGTCGGTAACTTTGTAGTCCTCCAGGGTCTGTGGTAGGAACTACCTTTAATTGGGGAAAGTCCCCTTTTTTTTGCTAAACGCTTAGCGCGTTTAGCTCTTAAGGTTTTTACTGAATTTACCTTACTCATTAGGTTTAACTTAGTAATTAATAAGTATGTAGTAAACTTAATATATATAATTTCTTTAATGAAGTGAGTTTATTGAAAACGTGATGTTAATGTGAAAATTAGGAAGTAGAAATAATAAAGCAGCCAATTTATCAGTATAATAAAACTGCGAATATAAACACAACAAGTAAACACGAAATGCTACAAATTAAAATGTCTTAATAATGTTCTTAAAGTGTCTGGATGACACAATCTTAAACACAAAATAGGTCTTACTAAAAATACTACTAATAATACAGAGTCTTAATATATATCGTGCTTCATGCGTAAAGATGGCTAAACTAAGCACAATATAATACGATAATGCAAATAAACATCAAGATCTTATAAACAAATATAATAAAAAGTTCTTATAATCAATTTTGTGCCTCTCGCACGGTCTTATGGCTTAACTGAGCGAAATAACAAATAATGCTAAAGTTTTATTGTGTGTTGATTTGATAAACAATCGTCTAACGCCCCCTGGCGGTCATTTAAAAACAACAAAATATACATTTTGTTACAACTTAAAAAAAAAAAATTTAAACAACTTATCTTTTGGTTTTTTACTTTTTGTTTTTTTTTTATTTTTTAATTATTTTTATTTTTTACTCTCGTGCAAAAGTGACCCCCCGTGCAAAAATGTCTTCTTGCATATTTTACCCGTTGCCAATCTCCAACCTTTACTTAAAGGACTTTTAGATTGAGTAAAAAAAGTTGAGGCGTATTAATACTTTTAAATGAAATATTTATTGAATTTTTTATAGTTTTTAAAATGTGTAGGTGTTAAATTTGCATGTGTAATAATTTTTATGAGTTGCATTTGAATAAGTGACACTTTTGCTCGGATCAATTTTGTGAAACTAAGTAACCTTTAAAATAAACATTTTTAAATTAAACAGTTTAATGACATATACGTTTGTTATAAACATTTTTGAATTTAATTTGAACTTAATAAAACTGAGTTTTTATCTAACATAAAGTATATTAAAATTAAATTAAAAATAACTTAGAATAAAAATTTCATCTATAAAAAATTAAGAATTATGCTAAACTGTCACTCGTACAATCTTTACCCGTCTTCAGTTTAAACTGTTTAATGCAGTTTTCTTAAACATTTAAGTTATTTAATATAACATTTCACAATTTTACTAAATTCATAGTAAGATATGTGTTTAATATTTTTCAGATTTGTTTTGTAGGATCAATTTTTTGTAAGAATAGCGTTTCTGCGATCAAGTCTTTAATATTGAACATCAAAGTGATCATTATTTTTTTATAAACGATATTTTCAAAAAAAAAGTTTAGTTCTCACTAAAATTCACTTACAATTATAAAAATAAACTTACTAACTGAATTATGAAACAACTCCTTTCTTTTAGTTAGAGGCACTGTTCCGTTTTGACAATCTTGTACTTTTACGTCTGGCAAACAGCAACTTTTTGGTACTTTATCAGGTAATTTTGTTGAATCTGTGGTTTTAAAGATTGTTATAAATATTCTTTTATAATTGTAATGTATTTTTTTCAAGACGTTAACATATTTAACATTTATTTCGTTCAAGGGTAGTTGTATATATTAGTTTAACAATAGTGGTTAAATGACTATTAAAATTCAGAAAACTCTAATTCCAATAAATCAATTGCTTTAAAAAAATTTTAAAGGTCCACAACTCGAAAAGTAACAAATATTGAAAAATTAAAGTGCTTGTTTGTCTGATTAACAGCTACAAATACTTTTTTTGTTTTTACAAAACTTTGACACTTTTTAAGATATGCCTAAAATAAATAAAAAGTATAGCATTTTTTAGTAATTTTCAAAAATCCTTTTATATAATTAATTTTATTTGCAAAATAAAAAAGTTTTTGAAGGTATTAGTTAGACCTATAAGAACTGTTATAGGTTTTTCTAAAAAATACTACGTTATGAGTTGTAGCTCATTTATTTGTTTTTAAGAAATTGAATTGTCGGAACTTGAATTGCCCGAACTTGAATAGTCGTCCACTTAACAGTATTCTATAATATTTCACCAAACTTATAGAGTATAAAAAGTAAAAACATTTTCAGCGTGTGTCTTCTTAACAAAGTTTTAATCTATGATATAGTTAATTCTTAAATTAGTTATATGAATAGTTAAACAATTTTAAACAACATTTAGTTTCAACTTACTGTAATCGAGAGGTGAATTATTCCCACAGCAATCTAACTGAAATAAGATTTTACAGTTTTATCTTTGATTTTTATTACTTAAAAAACATTTGAACCATTATAAATTTTGGCAAAGGGTCAAAATTGCACTAAGACAGATTTGCACGAGTGGACAAGATTACACGAAGGGACGAAATTACACGAATATAATTTTGCAGCAAGTGTCAATTTTACACGAGTTACAGTTTTGCACGGAGCGTAATTTTTGCATGAGAGTAAAAAAAGCAGTAACAAGAAGTTATAAAAAAATACAGAAGAAAACTAAAATATATATTAATAAAAATAACAAGGAGAAGGAAAAAATTACCGACCGAGGGTAAGGGTTAGGGGTAAAAGTGATAGTAAAATAAAATCAATAAAAATTACTTTGAAAAAAAAACAAGCAAAATAAATTAATCAAAAAAAAAAGCTACCGACCGAGGGTAAGGGTTAGGGTTAACAGTGATAGTAAAAATTATATAAAAACAAACAATAGATAATAAAAAAATGGTTAAAAAAAAAGTAAAAAGAAAAATATAAGTTACCGACTGAGGGTAAGGGTTAATGGTAAAAGTTATAGTAAAAACGAAAAAATAAAAATAAATATTATTAATAACAATTAATTTTTTTTTAATTCAACCCATGCAAAAGTGTGTTTGTGCAACTATCTTCGTGCAATTTTGTCACCTCGTGCAAAAGTATCTTCGTGCAACTTTGTCCCCTCGTGCAATTTTTACGCCCGCGCAAATTTGACAGCTGAACATAAACTATAATATAACTCGTCCTGGACAAGACGTTAAACGGTATCCTGTGGTGTGCGACACGATAACCGAAAGGTTTTTACGTGCATCAGGTCCTAGGGCCAAATATTTTGAGCGTCTTTTTTGTCGTTCAATAAACAATATATATAACTAAAAAAATGCTTAGTTTAAATCATTAATTGTTTGAATTAATAAAATCACTAAACAATGCTTTTTATTAAAGTAGTGTTAAAGACTAACGTTACAACTTTTTAGTATGCATAAATACTTTATTTTAGAATAAATAGTTCTATGGTTTTATGAATGATCGTTATTAGAGTTATTATTTTTCTAATTTAAAACATTAACGGATTTAATAAAAAAAAAAATTAAAGACACAATGTTTTATCTTATTTTCTACTATTGTTTCTATCTAGTTTAAGTATATCAAATTAAAGGAGCATATACTTATTTATTAATAATATAAACTATTTCGATAACTACTTTGTTTACTGAACGACATAAATTGCAATTAAAATATTTGGTCCTGGGACCTTGTGTACGAAGGAATCTTTCGATTATCGAGTCATACACCTTTTTTATACAGTTTAATGACATACTTAAAATCTTTTGATAGCTTAAAGAGTTAATTAATTACGAAAGTTCAACGATAAACAGAAGTTTGTACTCTGCAATAAAAATAACATGTTTGATATAATTGTTGATTAAGAATTTTAAAATGACTTCCTTTACTTTTTGTGTTAAACAAATACTAAACGTTATAAAACATGCAGTACTCATAAAAACAGCATATAGTAGCTGAAATTAAAGTAATGACATTAAAAGTTTTTGTGAGTATTAAATGGACATTTACGTCAATTCAAATTTTCTATTTTTAAAATATATTTACCTAATCAAGTATTTTTTTTCTTTAATATGGCGGTATTGTGGTACAATGAATTTTTAAAGCACTAGCTTATGCTTTATTTTAATACTATACATTAAAATCTTAAATAATAGTAAAATCAATAAAAAATATAAACAGTATTATTTTCAGTTTTATTATATTTTCTCTTACACAGTGTATTTTTTATTCGATGTTTTAATGTTGTATTTGTTATGAATCTATTGTTTAGTATTAAAAAGATACTAATAAAATTTAAGTAATTCTGTTTTATGACTTGCCAGAACAGAGTATTACTTTTACATTTTTAATGTTGCTTCATAACTTTTTATTTTAGTTAAAAGTATTTAAAAATATATATATTTAAGTCTTAATTATAGTTGAACCTTTTTTATTATTTTGGATTGATGATTCTTAAAAATTTTAACTTATTTATATACTTGATAAAACTTTAACTTTAGAAAATGAATTCGGCTAATGACTAGAAAAGGTACGTTTAGAACAGTTTTTCACATAAGTTATTAGATGACAGTAGGTAATTATTTAACTTGCTATTTTTTTCTGTACTTTGATTGATTAGACTTAAACGGTGGTTTGTCGTGACTATGGCTGCCTAATGACTCCTAATTAAAACGAAACAGATCACATAATGTCACGTGGATTGTAGTTGATGGTCGTAGGGTACAGTCAAGCGCTTATTGTATGATAACGAAATCATCTCAGTTTTGCTGATGATAGCCGAAATGTTGCTTTTAGTTAGCAGATAAATGAGCGTTAACTAGAATCTCATATCAAACTTACAATAACTTAGACTTTAAAAGGTAATCAAAATAATTGCGTCAGATTTTTGACTTTACCCACAATTGGTAGTTTTAGTACTAATGAAGTATAAACAACGGCTTATTGTGACTATGTCTGCCTGATAAACTTAATCAGGATGAATTAGATAGCAGTACATTATGTGCTTAAATATAAATTACGCTATACTTATTTCAAATGCAGCTTAAAATTATATATGGAATAAGTGTTTTAAAATTTACGTATTTTTGAATTGTATCCACAACAGCTTGAGCAGACTCAATTTTCTCATCATAGTTTTTTACAATATTTCCAAAATACTTATCAATTTCTTCATTATATCCCTGAAAAAAATACTTTTTTATTCAGCTATAATTAATACTTTCAAAAGAACTAAAATTAAAAATTAATTAATTCAGTTTTTTAATAATTAATATTTTTGCTAGTAATTAAGGATTTCTATAAGCAATTGCTTTTGTAAGTTTGTTTTTAATGTAATTTTTTTAAATATATTTTTATTAACTTATTACAAATTAGGATGAAAATTTAGAGTAACAATAGGTACTTACCTTTCTACCATACACAAGAGATAAAACAGCGATTGTGATTTGTGCAGCTATAAGGAGTACCATAAATATAATGTACTGTGAAGTTTTGATTTTATATAATTCCAACAGTATAAAAAAATCTAAATAAACTACAAAATTATTTTGAGTTAACTTTTACATTATCTTAACAACTAACTTAAAACAAAATTAGCTACGTAAACTAAATTTATAACACTTTAAATGGTACATAAGCCTAAAATAAGTTTTTTTATATAAATCTTTGATATGAACCATTAAAATTAGTTTCAAATTTTAGCCTAACTTGTAAAAATTGGTTTTAATTTTTGGCAGCTTTAGTTTAGTAGTAAAAAAATAATTAGCTAATTTGTATAACACTATATTCAATTTAAAAAACTAAAGTATATTACTAGATTTATTAAGTTTCTAAACATGATTGTTCTTAACTAAGTTGTGGTTTATTTGTCTAAATCTAATTTTGCAATTAAACTAACCAAATTTAGTAAGCACTTTGTTTCAGTTATGATTCCACAAATTCCAACAAAAGAGATTAAAAATATAAAACTTCCAACACCTAATAAAACAATTGAGATCAAACCAAGCTGTTGCTTAGTAAGATCAGGGGCCAATGAGAAGACAATGTCATGAATCTGAGGCACTAACTGAACTACTAAGCCAACTATTACCATTAGAAGACCAGCAATCTTAATAATTTTTTACTTTGACATATTGCAATAGATTTTTGAATAATAAAAAAATAGCTTATTGTTAGTTTTTAGAATAATTTAAAAAGTTTAAATGCAGTAAACTTACCTAAAATTTGAAAAAAAAAGATATATGTATAACTACAGCTTCATAATTTAAGTCTATAGTCAAAATTTTGAATATAAGTACCAAGTTTTTATTTTTAGCACAATTTTTTAAAATGTTTAATTTTCTTTTTAATAATAAATACAACATTTTTTAACACAAATACTTTATTCAACCGTATACGTTTGGCTACCTATAAAATTTTAACAATTATGTGTCTAACAAGTTTTAGGCTATAGTTAAAACATTAACTGCAACTTACTACTAAGAATGTGTTCAATGTATAAAACAGAACAATCAGACAGTTTTTCATCCTAACATAAATTCTTTAAACAAAGTCTGTTAGTTTTAGAATATTAATCATAAAAAAGACATATAAGATTAGACATACGTTATAACTTAAATTCATAAGTGGTTTAACTGTTAATAAAAGAGATTTTTAAGCTTTAAAATGTTGTGTTTAAATACAAAACTTACATGAAAAACTTAAAACTTTTTTATAAATTATCTAAAATGATAATAAAAAAACTGAACAAAACCTACGTAAAACTTTTGTCTATTTAACTAATTTAAATTTAGATAAAACTAAATTTATTATTATATATAATAAAATTCAAACTTTTTGAAAGCTTTTAGAGAGAGTAAAATTGAATATGTATATATTTATTTAAATTTCCTAAGAGAGATGTTTAACAAAAAATACTTTTAAAAATTAAAATCGAGCTTGAAATTTTTTATTTAGTTTTTTAAGGGAGTTGTTATAATAATATAAGAAAAACTGTTTTAAATAATACTGACTAAAACAAATTCTTTTTTTAATCTTAATGCTAAACAAAAGTTTGAAAACAAATAGAAATTTATCTAATTTTAAAATAAGTAAGCATTAATGTTTTGCATACCATCTTATTATAAATATCAAACATCATAATGTTAGGCATAATGACGTAGAGATAGACACTCGTGACGCAACTATTTTCCAAATTAAAGTTAAGCTATATAGGGATGTTAATATGTTAACCATGTTAAGTGAAAACTTCATTTTAACAAACAAAATCTTATAAAATTTAAAACTTTAAACTGTTATTGTAAAAGTTTTCAAATTTTATAAGAACTGGTTTGTAAAATGAAGTTTTCACTTAACATAGTTAACATATTTACAGTGTACAAAAAGACACAAAATTTTAAAACTAAAGTTCACAAATGTAAAGATAAAATAGAATTATTAAACTGTTATAGTAAAAGTTTTCATAATTCTACTTTATCTTTACATTTGTAAAACAAAAACTTGAACTATACTTTTTATGCTCTAATGTAACTAGCACTTTTTAAACTTTAGTTTTAAAATTTTGTGTCTTTTTGTACACTGTTTTTGATACAGTCTTAAAATATAAATAATAGCTTAAATTTATGATAAAATATTTGTTTATTTAAAACATATGTTAAAAATTGCTAGTATGTACTGTGAAATGTTAGATCCTAATTTGGCATATAATAAAAACCTCCTGCATTTAAAAGTACAGTATTTTCTTACATAAGTTTATTAAGTTTTACTGGATTAATTAAAAATAAAAAGCTAATTTTGTTTAACTTTTTATGTCAGATGGTTTTTTTCATAATTTAAATACACTTTAATTACAAAAATACCAACACAAAATTTACACAAATTAAAATAAAGCTGTTATTGTTAATTTTCATTGAACTCAGTAAATCAAATAATACAAAGCTTTTAACCTAAAGCTATCAATAAGTCGAATCATCTCAAAGTTCGGAGTATACCAATATTGGCTTGAACCAGGGGCGTCGCGTGTGGTTGAACGCTGGAGCTGCTGCTCCACCTAAAAAAAAAAGTTAAAGCATACAAAAAGTTTAAGTTTTAGAGTTTAAGCTTTTAAACACGCTGCTTTATATCGAACCCTATTTTAGCTGTACTACCCCAAACCACAAAAAATAACTCTTTGTTCAAGGTTAGAAATTAAGCTTGAAAATGACGTAGAATTGTTTATGGTAGCCTAAAACACAAGAAAGTTATGGTATTATGAAGTTGTACAAAAATTACAGCCAAATGTGTACATGACCGTCGTTAATTTCCCTGCTAAATTAGTTTTTATTTTATTTTTCATTTGATAATCAAGTTGTTCCTAAAGTTAGAGCAGCAAGCTCAATCTGTGTCAGCTGGATCTTAAACGTTTTCAAGTTTTCAATAAAAAAAATTTTGAAAAGCTGAATTCTGGAGCTGCATAACTTTCAGCACCATGTGAATTAAATCATGTTCGATGTTAAAAAATAACTACAACGCAAGAACAATAAGACAAGTTGAACTCGAGCAGGTGAAATCGAACAACGGCAACTCGAGCAGGGAAACTCGAGCAGAGTAACTCGAGAAGGGGCAACTCGAACAGAGGCAACTCGAGCAGGGCAACTCGAATTAGTAAAGGGTAATGATATATATTTTTTTTAAAGTATAGTAATTTTTAATTTTTGACATAAGATGTGTTTAAGCTAATTTCTAAAAGATTATTTAGCTTAAAAGTTTGACGATTTTTTTATTTACAACTATGCTTTTAATTTAAATGCTTCAAACTCGGAACAAAATGCTTCAAACTTGACAATGAAACCTGCAGCATCCCCTAACAAAAAGACCACGCGACGCCACTGGCTTGAACTAGTTAACTTTTAATCAACTCAAAGTTATTCAAGTTATTTGTGTTATCTAAATGATTTTTTTTATAATTTCATAACTTCATGGAGATTTTATAGAAGTTTTTTTTAGTTTTTTAAAGTAAAAATACTTTTACCTTGTTATGGTAGTTATTAAAAAAATAAATGTATACTCACTTATTAGTAATTTTTTTCTCAATTATAAGGTAACTAACGTTAATACGTTTAAAAATTATCTAAGACTTCAACTTATTATATTTTGCAGTTACGCTAAAAGTATTGAACTTTAAAAGTAGTGAATAATAATTAAAAGATTAATTTTTAATTGGGCTTGAAATTAAAAATTATTTACAACAGCTCTTTTGGCATTGAATTTAAATTAACATGTATAAGAAGAGAGCCCAAGCCTGGGCTTTCATATGCCGTGAGACAAGCTCAAGTTTAACATAAGATTTGATCATACCAATTTGTTCATCAGACCACAAGCCTTCAAAAGACTGAGACCGATTTCGTCCTTATAAGACTCTTTAGTCAGTCACAACCTAAAAACTTGCAGAAATCAATCTACAATCGGTTTATCACGTTTTCACATGAAGCAACTTTTTGTTGATATTGATCAGTGAAGTCAGCATTGACTTTTGCCGTGCAACATCAGTTAGGCAAAACAGCTGGTACGCTGTATTGTACAATACGAGTCAAAAGTCAATGCTGACGTTTTTTTCTTGGTTTTAGCAAACTTTTGATCTTGTTTAAACATTTTTATAAAAGATAATTTTTAAGTTTAAAAATGTTTAGTTTACTTGTAAGAACTTTGAGTGTATAAAGGTGTTAGCATTAAATTTTATTTGAATTTTTTTGATTTAGAGTCTTTAAAGTTTTAAAGATTTTCTAATATAAAGAAGTATTTCATTAGAAAGTTCAAATTTTAATAGGTACACTGGTGTCGACACTAGTGAAGTCGTAAGGGGTACGGAGCAATATTAACTGCCTTGGTTACAGCTATCTCTCATACTTCTTTAAAATTTCCTTATTTTTTAAGTTTTAAGGTGTCTGTATATTTAAATGTAAAATTCGATAACATTTGATATAGTTTAACTTGCTCTCTACTCCCTAACTCTCTAATGAAGTCATTATGCGTTTTCGCTAGGGTCGGTATTTTTATAAGCGATGTTTTTTTATTCTTTAACTTTATTTTCAATTGACATTATTTATTTTTTTAGCGGGTGGCATTTTTATTGGTCATCTAGTTGCAGCAGAATGTTTTTGAAAAAGAACTGCTAAAACTGCTCATTTTTTATAGTGAGGTTGTCTTAGTACTTTTGAAAGTTATTCATTCTCTAAAGCAAAACAAAGTATTTGCTACAATAACAAACACTAAATATTTAAATATATAAACAGGTTTCCTAATCTAAGCAAGTTGTTAAAACGTTTAATAACTTTGTATTTTTTAGGTATTATAGCATAAAAATTGTATCTGTTATATATTTCTTCTAAATAAATAAGTTATTTATTAAGTTACAGTAAGAACTTTTCGATAATAAAAAGTTAAAAACATATGTAGTATTAAGATATACTATACAAAGATATGGTTTGAAAAATTTACTTAATTTTTTATATAGCAAAGCTTAATTTTAAGTATTTCACGTAACTATTATACTCAAAAAAAACTATTTTACATAAAAAAGTTTAGCTCATAATCACAATTTTTATTTTTAGTTAATATATATATCTTTATGTTATTCCTAGTAAATGAATATAACAAATATTAAACAATGTTTGTGCTTACCATATAGCTACAACAACATAAAACATTTAAGTGAAAAAACTTGTTAAAACACTGCCATTGTTTTTAAAAATCTGCACCTGGTGGTCAATAAAATCAAGTTGAAGTAGGGTTGCCAGTACATACCAAAATAATTAGGCATTTCATATTAAATCAAAATAAACTGAAAAATTTATTATATCAAAACTAGAAAGGATAGTTTAAACATTTTTATTAAGAGTAAAAGATTGTTATAAAAGTTATATAAGATTGTTAGCCAAAAACAGGGTGCAATTTTGTTAGCGTTAAAAAAAACATTAAAAATAGTTTGGTTGGATTTTTTTAACACTGAAAGAATCATTTATACTGCTTCTTTTAATAAAAACAAATTATACAGTACTTCCTTTATTATACCATTAAAGAAGAGGTATAATAAAAGAAGTACTGTATAATTTGTTTTTATTATATATTCCAGTGAACTTGTTTCACTAGGACCTTTTATTAACAAACACTTAAATTTATATTTTGAATAGTTATACTGCTTCTTTTATTAGTTATATAAAAAAATTACTGCTAGAAAAATGTAGGGGCATGTCTAGGTTGGTTTTTTAGCTGGTTAGTGCAATTTTTTTCTGTTTTTTACTATAGAGTTTTTTTAGTAACTTTGAATAAAACACATTAGATAATGAAGCAAGTGGCTATAGATTATGTTGTACAACTTGTACATTAATTTGAATAAAAAAAAGTTTTTATAAGATAAACTAAACATAAATCTTGCTCTTAATTTTGTCTGAAGTTTTCTTTAAGAAGGAGTAAAAAGAGTTTGTTTTAGTCTTTTAAACTGATACACACATTATGATACCTAACTTACTCTGTAAAACCTTAGCCATATAACAAGAAACCTTAATTAAAACTATAATAACTATTTACAATATAAAGATGTTATCTTAGAATCCTTAACACTTTTTATTTAAAGTTGAAATTTTATAATTTACCTTAAATACCTTCTTTTACTTAAGTTATTTAGTTTTAAATATTTTAATTTATAAAATTAATATTAATAAAAGTAAAGTAGTTAAGTATTTATAAAAGTATAGTTTTACAATTAAACTTTAGTAGTAAAAATGAAGAATCCTTAAAATGTAAGCAACATAAAAAAAATTAGTTGTATACCATTTAAAAAAAAGTTCAATTGTCAATACATAAATTTCGTGGTTGAGTATTTTAAATGATATGTTAAGTTTTAGTCAACTATATAAACTAAAACTCAAAAATGCTATAAACAAAATGAAATATCTAATTAATAATAAGTTAAAAGTGGGCTGGGAAACGGCCATTGACCGTTTTAGTGGCTAAAAAATTAAACCAAAAGTTTATTTTAACTGTATAGACTATATAGCTGGGCTTCTTTTTTTAAAAACTAAGTTCGTTTTATTATGCTTCAAGTTTGTTAATAGCCTTATGTAAGCTTAAATGTAGCAAATTTTTGTCAAAATTAAGGCCACTATTTACAGCAACTGCTAAAAAATACCTTAAAATCTTTTATGCAGTTATTTTTTAAATGGTTTTTTTTTTTTTTGGTTTAGTGTTAACTTATTTTGTCCTGGACAAGATGTTAAAAAGTATCCAAGTGGTGTACAACTTGATAACCAAAATGTTTTTTCGTGCTTCAAGTCCTAGGACCAAATATTTTGAGCGCTTTTTTTTTAACAAAAATTATAATTAAGAAAAAACAAAATTTATTGAATTTCAAAAAAGAAAGTATAATATTTCTCACTTAAAAACTGCTGTTTTTTCCGAAAGTTAATTTGCAATGTAAGGTGTTTTTGAGACAAATATTTCAATTGGTTCTCGCAGAAATATTTTTTTTTAATGTTTTAGAAAACATAAAACAATATTCTATATAAATATTTACAAAAAAAATTATCGATAAGCATATAACTATTTTTTAGGTTTTTACAAGCAACTTTTTGATTCCTTTTTCTTTTTGAAAAAATATCAATGCTTTAAAATAAAACAAAAGTCTTAAAATTTTTAGTTTTTAAATAAATTATACTTTTGTTAAGAAAAATGGTAAAAATAGTTTTTGTAAATTAGTATTTCAAGTATTTTTCTGTAACTTTCTGCAAGAAAATTTTTGACATTTAAAAGGTAAAAACTTATTGGATTTTAACTTAAATAACTTCTTCAATACTTGAAGCAGAAAAATAACAAAACTAATTTTGAAACCAATAAATCAAGTTCTATATAACTATTTTTTATACTTAGTTAGATTTTTTATTCAGCAAAATTTTTTTTTTATTGTTAATGGCCGCTTGAACCCCCTTTTTAGCACACTGTGCAGTTCATTAATATGCGAATATTATCGTAATAAAACGTGCTGGAATATAATTTAATTTTTAATGTATCCTAATTTTCAATTTCTTTATATTACTATAAATGAATGTTTTTTCATATAAACTCATTTTCTGCAAATCACTAACTGTGGCTAAATTGGGAACGAATCAAAATTGCACGAAGATACTTTTGCACGAAGACAAATTTGCACAATTTTTTAATGTTGGTCCAGGATCCTTGATCAAGATTTTTTTAATAAAGTAATAAAAAAAACGAATACTAGTTTACTTATGCTAGTATTTCTGTTAATATGTTTTGCATTGTAGTAAAAGTTTCATTTTTAAAGGGTTTTACTTGATTCAAAAACAATTTAATTTAATTTAAAAATCTGTTACAGTTGATTAAAAGCATAGCACAAACAAATAATGAAAATCTAATGAATTCTAATGCTTGTGAATTGTTAAACAACATTATTGTTAAAACGCTTATTAAAAATCCAAAGCAGATTATTTTATATATATGTTAAGTTCCTCGTTAGCAATAGCAACATTTTTATTGTTTTATCTACGCTTTCTTGTTTTTTCACGGGTCACACAGGATCTAGGATTTTTGTCAAAACTTGCTTTTTTTACATACAGACTATCTTTACGAAATTTGTATTTGTTTTTATTCATAAAATTTAAGATGTTTAGCTTTTTTTTATCCTCATGTTTATTATAACATATTCCTCTTATTTGCTTAATATAAAGAGCGGCTGTCAAGATCCCTTTAGGGTAAAACAATGTTTTATATTTAGAAAACTTTAATAAATTTGACAGTAAAGTTTTTTTCTTAAATAACTATTATTCTTTTCAATTTACGTTTTTAATAAGTTAAGGAGTAAAAGTATAGAAAAAAAAGTATGTTTGTATTTAAAAGCACAAGCGTTAAAGCTATATAAACTTAATAAACAACGTATAAATAAAAACAAATTATACAGTAATCTTCCTTTATTCTACCAACATATGTTTCTGTGTGTCAACGAATCAACACACTTCAACTGGGTTCTGTAAAAAATAATTACTATAATGAGAGAAAAGAAGCATAGAACAAAGTGGGTGTATACCTGTTTTCATTAAAATAAGATATTTTCTACAGATAATAGTTATTAATAGGTAAAATACTTAATATTAAATCCGACTGTTATAAAACTATATAATATTTGTGATTATTAAGTCTAAAATAAGTAAAGTAAGCTAAATTACACAACAAAACAAGAAATCATAATATAAACAAACAACTCACGTTAATGGGAAAGATAACTGATTAAAATTTCAAGGTTGTTAACTAATGAAAAATACATTCATTAAAACTAATAATTAAGTCACAATGTAAATGAGGTTATTTAAACTATTTAATTTGTATTGAAAATAACATTAATTCAGTTTTTATGTAATCTATTTTGAACAAAAATAAAACATTAACCACTAGTTAGTGAATCAATAAAATTTAATAAAACTTAACGACGGTGAAGGCAATAAAAGTCACAGAAACTCGATGTAACATGTATATTATATATTTAATGTTTGTAATGATTGAATCAAAGTTATATAGAATTAGGAAACAGATTTAGTTCAAATGTAAAAATCAAAAATGAAAAAATTAAACTTTGAGAAAAACAAAACACAAAAAACAAAATTGTTGTTGGGCTTACAATGTACTGACCGATAATTAGTTTACAGCGACATACATAAAATCATAATGATATAAGTTAAATATATATTGTATTTTATAATTAATAAGATAATTAATTGGTAAAGTAGGAGTCGGCTGTTTAATTTAAATATCCCATAAAGATATTTTAAATATATAATAATAAGTAAATTGTAATATTTATTTATACCAATGATTTGTTGTTTTGTTGTGTAATTTAGCTTACTTTACTTATTTTAGACTTAATAATCACAAATATTATATAGTTTTATAACAGTCGGATTTAATTTTAAGTATTTTACCTATTAATAACTATTATCTGTAGAAAATATCTTGTTTTAATGAAAACATGTATACACCCACTTTGTTCTATGCTTCTATTCTCTCATTATAGTAATTATTTATTTACAGAACCCAGTTGAAGTGTGTTGATTCGTTGACACACAGAAACATATGTTGGTAGAATAAAGGAAGATTACTGTATAATTTGTTTTTATTTATATTCTAGTGAAGTTACTTCACTAGGATCTTTTGTTAGCAAACAATTAAACCTATATTTTGAACAGTAAATAACGTATATTAATATAAGCAGCAGTCAATTTTAACTTAAGCTCGGGGCTAAAGAGGTACTTCTGGAGGTCCGGATCCGGGCCGCTAACGGAAATCTCTAGCCCACCACGTATTTTCAGCTTAAAAATTATCCCGCTAAACAAAACAAACTAAATTAAAAAAAAACTTTAAATTGCGCTAATTTTATGTTTTTTAGTATACAACAGGGGTCGGCAGGCAGTTGGTGCTTGCGAGCCAAATTTCAAATTTGCAAAATCTTCGCGGGCCGCAGTTTTAGTGACACTATATAAATTTTACTTTTGTTCACTTTATTATTTTAAATAACTTTTAGCTGCACATAAAATGTCTATTTAAATTATAAAAATTTATTGGAATAAAATTTACATTGACTAATATACTTAAGTCTTAATAAACTATGTATTTTCTTAAAAACTTAGTATCTTTATTATTTTACTTACAACCTAACTCTTTAAAAAAATTGAGCTTGAAATACATTTATGAATCATTTTTATACGGTTTTTATATCATGAATCGCTTTTTTATATTTTTCAAAAATATTAATCTTTAACTTAATTAAATTTAAAACAATTTTTGCTTCCTAAATAATTTGCACTCATTAAAAAATACAGTATTTAGTTAACTAAATAAAATTAATACCTATTTGTATTGTAGAAAAGCTAAAACTAATTTTTTAACATAACTAATGCTCAAATATTTTAAAATACCTTAATAGTAATTGTTTAGTCTTTTACATGGTTGCCACTTTAAAATCAAAAATGTCTGAGTTATACCAAACCAGCCTAAGTTTATTAAAAGTTGAAAAAGCTAAAAACTTGCTGTTAATCAAGCATAAATATCTTAAAACTTAAAACTAAAACATCATCAATTGAAAAAAGTACGCAATATGTAAGTAGACAAGAATAAAAAAACAATGAGTAAACTTCACTACAGTCATAAAAACTATTCTGAAAATTCGAAGATTTATTCAAAGTGGTTAAAATAAAAGCTTCACAAACACCTGAGTTTTAAAAAATGTCTCAAACAGGTTTATCCTAGTCTAGAATTTTATGATTTTTAAACTAGCCTGTTTGTTTGGCAACCCTGTTTAAAAAAAGTTCACAAAATAAATAAATAACGAAGTTTATTATCAGTGAACTAAATATATAGCAAAAAAAAAAACTTTAATAAGTCAGATTGAATGGACAATTAAGTTTCGTAAATATTTTCAACATAAGTATAAAAATTTATTAAGCCATTAGTTAAATAAAAAAACATATTTTTTTATTGAGCATTATGGCAACTCTTTATCTGCAGTAAAATTTTGTTTATTGAACGACAAAAAACATGCTCAAAAAGTTTGATCCAAGAACCTGGTGTACAAAAAAAAATCTTTCGACTATTGAGTCGTTCACCAGAACAGTTTAACGTCATTTCCCTGACTAAAAAGACAACTAAAAATAGTAAATGTGAAATATAAGACGAGCTAAAAGAATTAAAAATGTTAGTCAGGAGTTATTGTGAGAAAAAAAATCGCTCAAGTCAGTTACAACAAAGAACATGATTATTTTTAGCAACTACAGACTGATCAGAAAATAATTGTTGAGGCAAGTTATAGAGTAGCTAATTGAATTACCAAAAAAAAGTACCATTTTGAATTTTAAAATTTTTTAAAGAATTTGTGTTGGCGGTAGTAAAATATTTCTGTTTATTTCTTCAATGGTAACAAGAAGTCGTGTTTAGAAAATATCTGAAGGTTATGAAGCCGCATAAATCAAATTAGGACCTTAATCAACCTGTTAAGATAAAAGCACTGATACAAAAAATATTAATCATCTGAGATAATTCATTGGAGGTTTTTTAGAAGAACTTGTATGTTAAGTTCTAATGTAAAGCACAACAATAGGTAAAGACATTTTAAAAGCAAAGGTGCAATGCACCGATATAAAGATTTTGAAGGTATAATTTTTGCTTCTATTTTTAGAATAAAATTAAGTTAAAGGTCTTAAATGTCTTAAATGGTATAGCAATTTTAAAAAGATACTGTTAAGCTACTTTTTAAAGTTTTTTTAATAAAAAGTAGTATATGGTAGATTTTTTGTGTCGAGTCGAAATTTCATTACCTTAAATGTAAAAACTGTTTAAAATTCTAGGTTTTTTTGAAAAATTTTCAATTTTAAGGTTTTCCAGATTTTTAAGCACAAATTATCAAATTCCAAGCTTTTCCGGGATTCAAGTATTTTAGCAACACTGATTGATCACACTTATATCTCTACAATCAATATGAATAATATTTCAAATTATATCAGCTGCAAGACTTAAAGTTTAACATATATTATAGTTCAAACCAACACTGTGAATTGAACAAAACATGCACTATAAATTTAGTTTGCCTCTCTTTAAAGCAAAAAAGCCAGCCTGAGTAACCAAAAACTAGCCTCATATTTTATTATACAAAAAGCAGTTTAAGTCAAAACCCAAAATAATGGATAAATTGGCCTGAGATTTGAAGTCTTCAAATAGCCATAGTCTGAGTGTGTGGCAACGTTTAGTTGTTTATTTGCTTGAATTTGAACTATTTTGATTAACAATGTACAAACTTAATATATTTACATCTCTAAGTCTAGTTTGTATTAAATAGATAAATCTAAAAAAACAGCAACTGTAAATATTGGTATGCAACACATAAAAATTAACTTAATTTGCAAAAAAAAAACATTAATTGAAAAATAAAAAGGTATACCTATCAAAAACTATTTCAATTTATGTCATAATAGTTGTTTCAAATGTGTCTATGCACACTTCGATATTACATGTAATAACAATAATATTAGAAAATTATGCATAAACTAAACTTAATCTATTTTAGTATTAAAAAAAGTGGTTTAAACTAAGAGCATCTTTGTGCATAGGTGAGCATAGGAATTAATTTAAAGTGCAAAGATAACTTATGAAAAACTAAAATGTGTCAAAGCAAAAAATAAAATAAACCTTATTTATTATAATTATGTTATTTTAAATGATTTTGAGTACACTGAAATATAACATATAATAATAAAACATCTATAAAATAAACTTAGGAATAGAAAACATTTTAAAGATTACCTTAACTGTAAAGAAATGACATTTTAGTTAATTACTGTGCATTACTTTTGTACAAAATAGAAAACATTTCCATTAGTTAATTTACTAAATAGGTATTATAAAACTAACTTATTAAATTCAAGCAATATTTACACTCTTTTTTTCAGATAATAACTTGCTGTTGTAAGAACAATGTTATTATGAATCTGAGAAAAAATCCCTGGTGGAATGCTAATATGTCTTTTCAGATTTTTAACTAAACATTAAAGTGTTTTAATTGTTTTAAAAAGTTATACAGGGACTTAGATCGAAATTAATCAAACTAAACTAAATTAACAAATAAAATTAAGCTTAAAATATATTTTGCTCAGTGGGCCACATTTACATGCTCGCGAGCCGCAAAACTACATTTGCGGGCCACATTCCACAAAAAAAAACGTGCTTGCGGGCCCCGCAGTTTGCCGACCTATGGTATATAAAAACTGTTATTAAATTATTGACTTTTCAAACTTCAATGTTTTTTATAAATATTAAGTTGCATAGAAATTTCGTTTAAATAAGATAAAATATTATATACTGTTAAATATAAAATTATTCATTAAAAAAAAACTGCTAGAACTACTATATGTCTTTTTTTTTCGAAAAAGTCAATTTAAAATATAGTTTAGTTTAGCAGGCCAAATTTACATGCTCGAGGGCCATATTTACATGCTTCACAGTTTTATTTTTCGGGCCGCATTCCATTTAAATTAAAAAAAAGCTCGATGCTCGCGGGCCGCAGATTAACACTTCTAGGGCCGCAGTTTGCCGACCCCTAGATTAAATGGATTTACTTGTAGTAGAAGTGGTAGCTTTTACTTGTAGCACACATTTTTTATAAAAGTCTTATCATGTGACGTATTTTTTTGAAAACTACTTTAAAATACTTTTTATAAATAAATTTTTATAACTATAAAACAGTAAAATTTAATTGATTGTCGTGTGATTGTGATTGAGATCGTACAAATTCCATTAGTTACTTAAAAGTTTCAACATAGTCATATTTGGAAAGTAAAATTTTATTTTATATAACCTGACGTTTTTTAATTTTAATAGCTCTTGTAGTTATATTTATATTAAGATAAAACTTCTTTAAAAAGCTACTTGCCGGCTGTACTTATTTATAAATATATTTAGTAATCAAGAAAACGAAAATAGTATTGTCAAAAATTCCATATAACAAGCAAAAATACTTAATTAATTAATTATTAAAATGGGGGAGAAATATTAAAATGGTATTTGATTCAAAAATAAATAAATAAAGCGAGGTGAATTTTTTGACTCGGGTGGATTTTGACTCGGGTTGATTTTGATCGGGTGGATTTTGACTCGGGTTGATTTTGACCGGGTGGATTTTGACTCGGGTTGATTTTGATCGGGTGGATTCTGACTCAGGTGGATTATGATCGGGTGGATTTTAATCGGCTTGATTTTGACTCGGATGGATTTTGAACGCGGGTGGATTTTGATCGGGTTGATTTTGAACGCGGGTAGATTTTGATAGTATACCGCGTAGCGCACCTTTTTTTAAAAACGTTGATTATTGTTTTTTACCTTTTCTAAAATAATAGCTAATATCTTTTGTTTTTGATATGAACGGAATATAGACTACATTTGAATATTTTTGTTAAACAGTATAACATTTGGTTATAAAAAATTCCTCAAAAATCAAACGTATAATTATTTATAAAAATGTTATGTTTTATATACATTAGTTATAATAAGATGGTGTTCTACTTCGTTTATTTAATGAATTAAAAAATTTTCATTGAAAGAATTTTCAAAGCATTTGCGAGAATTAGTGTGTAACTTTCTCGGGTGTGTACTTTATCGATGTCCTTACTTCATCTTAACTTTTATTTTTAGCAGTATTAAAAGTTATAACATTTTTGATAACTGAAAATACCATTTTAGTCTTTATTATGTATTCATTATCAAATTTTGGTAGAATGCCCTTCATACTAGAAGATTAAGTAAAAAAAATTAACTTAACTTTCTCTAATTGTTTACAGTAAGTTTGCATATAAATTATTAATCTGTTCTTGAAAATTTTGATGAGAACTATAAATATTTCTAATAAATTACATCAAAAAAAAAGTGTTTAAAATAAATCTTTTACTTTTGTGTAGTTCTGACAAGCCAGTTTTTGATACAACTATGAATAACTCACAGTAATTTTTTTCTTGAAAATTGAAATAAAAAACTGTTTACAAGTAAACTTTCACAAATTTTGATATACTAGAAGCAGAAAAAACTGTTTAGAACAAGACATTTAGTTCTATCCAAATATGTAATATTTTTTGTTGTAGCGCTGGTGAACACTTACTTTTGGATTTGAGCTTCATGATTTTCACACTTGTTAAATGGTAAAATTACATATGATGTAACACACTTACCTTTCCTCAGAAAACGTTTATTGTTGCAAGGGATGACTTTGAGACTTATGTTTTTTTACCATAAAAAAAAAAACTTGATTTAAACTCACTTGCTTGACCTTCAGAAAACGTTTATCGTTGCAGATGGGAGAGTGAGTTCTGATGTTTTTTTACAAAAAAAAAGGTTTTCTATTCAGCATAAAAGTCAGTATACACCTTCTTGTCACCTCTTTTCATCACACTATGTCCTTAGTATAAACTGTGTAAACTGTTACCAAAACTTGTTTAAAAGCTAATTTTACTCTATAGTCAAGGTTGCCAAAACTCAGGCGACTCAGATAGTTTGATTTTCGAAAATATTTGGCTAATTTAGTAGTTTACTACTCAGAATAGAGTTTTATTTTGGATAACTCTACTTTTTTTATTATTTCATTTTGATTTTATTCAGTTTTAAATATTTTGAAATTTTTTGTTTTGAAGACCAATTACTTCATTTTTCTTAAATTATTGTTATAATAATTAAAATATACAGTTTTCAATTTAATTATCTAGCAAGTTTTTCCACCTTGCAACAACCACTACTTGAAAAATATAACATAAAAAGGTTTTATCTGTGTAAACATAAAATGCTAAAACATGTTTTTTCAGTACAAAGGTCTTTTGTTGGCCACAATTATTTCAAAATAATTATATTAATCCACAAAAAATACTACTTTGAACCATAAATGTGATAAAAAAGCATTAGTAGAGCACCAGTTAAAATTATTAAAATAACAAGCCTAATTATAATGTTATACCTCAAGATTTTCTTATTACTATTTTAGAAAGGTATATTTTGAGCTGAAAGTACCTCAAGGCCTAAATAATTTAGCTTTGATGGCTGCATTATAGGCTATCAGATAACACTGCTTAGCAAAATTTTTAACTGCTTAACAAAATTCAAAGTAATTTTTGAGAAATAAGCAATCAAAAGTGATAAGTAATAGCTTCCTTATTTTAGGGACAAAAAATAAACACAAAAAAAAAACTTTTTCACTAAAAATTTGTCTTATCTGCATTCTTTAAGCTATCTTCTTAAAATTTTCATATTACTTGTATTTTAAAATGCTTATTATTGCAAGGGATAGAGTTTGAGACTGATGTTTTTCTATATTAAAAATTATTTTCAATGCAGGAATTTTTTAGTTTAAAAAATTAAAAATTTGACGTAAAACCAACTTAATTTTTTATCTAAAACTTTTTTTTTCAATAAACTAATTTAAAGTTTATTGAAAAAAAAAAGTTTTAGATAAAAAATTGAAAGTTGTTTAACAGGATTTCCACACACTCAGGATATTTAGGATAACTCAGTTTATTTTAAACTCTTGCTGACCCAGAATAGTTTATTTTATAAAAACTTGCTAGTTTTAAGATTTAAAAAATCTCAGACAGATTTTATTCTAAATTTTGTATGAGATTTACTTGAAATGAACTTGATTTTTATAATTTTTAATAGTTGAAATTACTTTTTTTAAGGATTTGAAAAACCTTAGATTGACTCAGGACAGTTTAAATTCACTCGGGACTGTTTTAAGAGTGGCAACCCTTTTTTGAACTATAATAGAGAATGGATGCTGAAAAATTGAGGTCTGTAGCTCCAAAAGTGATGGAAAAACATATAATTTATTAATTATTAATTTTCTGAGAAAATTAACAACCAAAATTTTGCAGTCAATACGGATATATCAAAAAAATATTACAAAACTTACAATGTTTCAAAAGGTGAAATTAAGTTTTTGAAATCTATAAAAACAAATATGTAGTTTATAATTGCTTTAGTATAAGAGCCAATGTTAAATTTTAAAGAAAATAAAGTTGGAACCCCTAAGGCTTTAATTTCAATTTTTTAACAATAAAAAAAGTTTAGCTGTCTTGGTAGTTGCATGACATATAGATAACTCAGGCTAGTTTGAAAAAAATAAGAAAAACTTAGGATGACTCAGGACAGCTTTTTTAAACTCCAGATAGTTTTACGATTTTTTGAAAGTCTTTAATCGTTTTTTTCCAGATCTTGGGTAAGATTTAGAATAACTTTTTTAGTCACTCAGGATAACATTTTTGTCTCAAAAAATAGCAACCTTGATGCTAAAGATTGCAGTCCTCCATACATTTGTTTTGGAAACTTACAAAAACTTCTATATCTCAAAACTTAATTTAAGTTGTTATATTCTATGAAAACTCACTTATAGTTAATACTTAAAGCTATATAGATAAAACGTTTTTGTCATCATCTATTTTTTATTTATTAAGAAACATTTTTAAAATAGCAATAAGTCTCTTTTCTCACAATTTTTATCTTAAATAGACCCAAAAGTGTGTACTTCTAAAAACCATGAATAAATTTTTAAGAACTAATGGCCACCCTGTATAAATTAGTTAAAGCTTTTATTATTTAGATAAGAAAAGTGTTTCATATGGACAAAAAATTTGTGAAACAAAATTCAATTCTTAAATGTTTATTCTCCTTTTATAATGTAGAGACCTCTAATTGTTTATTCAACAATCAAACCTATATTGTAATTTGATGTATTTAAATTAATTTTTAACTCATTAATTGAGCTGCTAATTTTATTCTTGTAATTGTTACAGTGAGTAAAAAAAAGTTTAAATGTCACTTCCGACAACAAGTTTTGTCATTCTTACCACAATGTCAAGACATATGCACACAAGACCATTACCCCCTAATCTTGTGCTTGCAGGCACATGTAAGAATAAAGTTCAAAAAATTCCAAATCTTTTTAAGAGTGAAATTGAAGTAGAAAAGGATAAGAATGTTGTAAGATTCTGCAACACATGTGTTCCTAAGAATATGAAAATTGTTCAGAAATGGACTGATAATTTTTCCTTTGAAAAACCACAGTATAAGGAAGTAGCTTACTTGAATCCAAGAATATTTGATGTACATCCCAAAATGAACGTTTTGTATGAAGTTGTTGAGTGGCAGAAAAATTATAGAGAACTTGATTATGCTTTGACTAGATCAAGAGCTGAAATAGGAAAAGGTAAGGCTAAGCCATGGCCACAAAAAAATACAGGTAGAAAACGTCAAGGTTCTAGAAATAGTCCTTTATGGAAAGGTGGTGGTATAGCAAATGGACCAAGGGGACCAGTTTCAATGTTTTATAAGCTTAGTGACTCAATTTTACTTGAAGGTTTAACATCTTCATTAACAATAAAATCTCTGCAACATGACTTACACATTGCAGCATCTATGGACTGTAGCCATGAAAAGTCAATTTTTGAAAAAGCCCTTTCTAATAGAAATATGAATACTAACTCTATTCTGTTTATTCATAGTGACACTGAGAATCCTTCTGGTGTTGGAGAAATCACAGAAAGCTCAAAAATTCATAGTACCATGCCATTATCAGCTTTAAATGTGTTCAGTATAATAAAGCATGATAAACTAGTTCTATCTGTGAATGTTTTAGATGAACTTGAGGACAAACTAATTTGGCAGATGGAGAGATATGATTGGCTGGTTAAACCACACAACTTTTACAAAGACCTTCCAGGATTAAATTACACCAAAAAAGAAGATCTTATTGGTGCTGGACAAGCTCTAAACTGTTGAGAAAATGTTGAAAATTAAAACAATATTGAAAAACTTAAACTATAAATTGATGTACACTTAAATTATGATTAGAAAATTTTATAGACTTAATTTTTCATTTTTATTTTGCCACAAATTTATAAAAAAACTATTTTTATAAAAGTTCCTTAAATTTTGTAAGTATATATTGTTATTATGTAAAGCTTAATTTTTAATATTAGTGTTTACCAATAAATCTTATTTAGTATAACTTAAATTTTAAAAGATTTTAACATTTTCCTTAAAGTCGTATTCCAAAAAAAAAATTAAAATAATTTTAGGGTTGCCACTTAAGCTTATCTATTTTAAGGATCACTAAGCTTATTTTGAATTTTTTAAAACTTTTTGATAGACTCAGGATGATTCAGCTGTTTATTCTAAACTTTTAAAGTATAGCTCAGGTTAGTTTTTGTTTCATAGAAGTTTTACTAAAATTTTAGTTTATATTTAAACAGTGTAGGCTTTAATGTAGTATTTAAATTTTAATTGTATTTTTTAAGTAGTAGGTTTAAAACTTTATAATTAAATTACATAGTTTCTATTACTACTTGAAAATTAAAATTATTAATATTTTTTAGCTTAACCTTTAAAACCTTTTACAGATCAAGCTAGTTTATTTTGAAAAGAGTGGCAACCCTTTAATACTAACTGACCTTGTAGATTTAAAAAAGTTTTTTACCATTAATTCTCAGCAAATAATTAAATACATTTGTTATGTATCAAAACCTTTTTAACAGTTAACTTGAGTGTATTATACTAGGTTTTTGATGACTGAATTTTTTTTATCTTATAGAAAACAAAAAATCGTTATTTGTATAGATCTGTTTTTATATTAAAATTTTATAGGTGGAATATAGTAAATTGGGAGTTTTATCTTTGTCAGAGTGCAAAATGGTCTCAATATCAAGAGTTTTCACCAAGCAGGTTTTAATTAATGAAAATAATATTTTTTCCTCTGCAACTTATCAATTTTGATTATTAGCAAATAACTAAATTTGTGTATTTTTTGTGTAATTTAATTACAAATACCTATTATTGATAAAATTGTACTTATAATTATTTTATAAATCTCAAAAACTTAATTTTTATAATATTTATTTAAATTTTTGTAATAAATGAATTTTTTAAGTCACAAAATCAATAGATTAATTCAGTAGTTTTATAACTTTCGAGTGTATTCAATGAACAAATTAAAACTTATAAGTACATTTCAATATAGTTGCAAAATATTTAAACATATATAAACTCCTTATGTACTATATTTTTAAAATTTAACAAATTACTACTCACAATACAAAAAAAAAACAGGTGCCTCAAAGTGCACGGTTGTTCCATACAAGTACAAATGTTGCAGCTAAAGCAGTTGCAATGAGTAGGTTTGATCCAAATCACGATGTACCTTATGAAAAAATGAGGAAAAATATTAACATAGTCAAAGACCGGTTAGCATTAGTCTAATTTTTTGACTAGCTATAAGTAATTTCTGGTTTAATTTATTTAACTGTTTATAAACTTATAAGTACAACGCGAATGGGTTAAATATGCAAAAAGACATTTTTGCACAAAGGCTCACTTTTCCACAAAAACAATTTTGCACGAAGACATTTTTGAACAAAGAGTCAATTTTGCACAAGTGACAATTTCGCAACCTACAATTACAACATACATATAAGTATTTAATCACAATGTATAATGCGTTTTTATAAGTGTAAAAAACTCATAAAATTGTTTTAAAACAGATTACAACGACCATTGACGTTATCAGAAAAAATAGTGTATGGACATTTAGATGACCCAAAAAATCAAGTTTGTTTTTTTAATTCTTTAAATTTTCAATGAATATATTTAACGTTTTATTGTTATTATTGTAAGTTAATTGTCATACGAAGGACCCAGGCATCAAAACCTAGGCCACTTATACAGAAAGACATACAACAAAAAGACAAAAATAAACTAAAATTGTACGTTAAAAATGAAAAAAACTGAATTTAACTAATTAATTAATTAATTAAAGTTTAATATTAACATAGGAACACAAAATTATAACACAAAATTTATAATTCCGGTGCTTCCGAAAAGAGAACAACAATATCCTACTCCAGCTTCATCGGAACAAATGGTTTCACTCCAAAACTGGTTTCACTTTTATTCGAACTACTGGCTTCACATTATTTGAACAACTGGTTCAGCCTTCAATTGAGTAACTGGTATAACTTTTATCCATACAACTTGTTTCACTTTTATTCGTATAACTAGAACCGCTTTTATCTGAACAACGTGTTTCACTTTTGTTAGGAGAGCCTGCTTCATATTTACTTTCAAATCTTTAATACTCAGATAACTCAGCGTTTGTTGGACTTTTGTAGTAGATGATAAATGTTGAGAACACTGACAATAAACAAAACTTAAAAACCCAAGGCCCCAAGCACTTTAACAGGCCAATTAACTATGTATTAAGGAACAGGTTTTGTTATACACAGAGGAAAGGCGCCGTCAATAAAATAAAGCTATAGGTTAAACCAAATTAGACAAATACAACCAGTGGTTAATGAAGAAATAACAAAATAAAAAATACTTATGAATTTTGCTGACAAAATATTTATTTGAATCAAACTTTTTTAATCTTAACCGAAAATGCTCAACTTTTTTACAAGAAACTAATTCGTTTGGAAGCTTGTTCCATAATTCAACTGAACGATAAAAAAAAGAACTATGCCAAACATTATTATTGAAATTACGTCTGCATGTAAATTTTCTGTTGTTACCTCTCAGTAAATAAGTACATTTATGAGGTTCAAAAATAGACTGTAAATAATTGTAGTTTCACTATTATTTAGTTTGAAAAAAGTAATTAAGTCAAACTCAATCCTTCTATACTCTAAAGACTTAATACCAAGTTTTGAAAGTCTATCAAAATAAGATGTGTATGAAATGTTGCAACGGTTGAAGACTATTCTTGTATATTTTCTTTGAATGGATTCAAGATGGTTAATATCTTTCTTCAAGTATGGAGACCAAATTGGTGTGTCTAACTTAGGACGAATGTAAACGAGATAAATTTTTTTTAGAATGTTTATATCTGTAGATTAAAAACTCTTTAATACTTGAAAAGAAATAGTTGATGCAATTTGATAAACGTAATTGATATGGTGGTTCCATTTTAGGTTTTCAGCAATAAAAATTCTCAGATCTTTAAACACTTAAGTTGAAGGTGACCTTATGTTGTTTATTCTAAATTCAGAAGTGATACTAGATGTTTTTTTTTTGAATGTTTAGAACCTGACATTTACTAGGATTTAAAACTAGTTTTCTTTCTTTTAGCCAATGATAAATTTTATCCAAACATTTTTGTAGAATTGTGTTAGAATGGCTAAACATTTTTGTATCGTCTGCAAAGAGATATATGTTGCTATCAACATCTACTTCTAAAGCTATATCATTGATATAAATTATAAATAAAAGTGGGCCAATAACCCCTCCTTGAGGCACTCCACTGAAAACAGGTAAAAACTCTGAAAAAGTGTTACCAATAACTACTTTTTGGGTTCTGTTTTCAAGAAACTCTTTAAATCAGCTAACTAAACTTTTATGAATTTTGTATTGAGTTAAAGTCTTTATTAGTTTAAAATGGGATACAGAGTCAAAAGCCTTTTGAATGTCTGTGTAAATAATTTTAGTTGACTTATTGCTTAGAAATGAAACCAACCATGAGTGTAAGCAATTCAAAAGTTGATAACTAGATGATCGATTAGGTAGAAAACCAAACTGTTTATGTGAAATTAGCTTATTTAAAAAAAGATGATCAAGTATATTTAGAGAAATTATATGTTCGAAAATGCTACAAAAACTGCTTGTCAAAGAAATGGGGGATGTAGTTTAAAGGATTGTACTTACTTTCTTTTTTGTGCACTGATATGACATATGAGACTTTCCACTGGTTTGGTACAGAGGATGTAGCTAGTGAACAATTAAAAATTAGTGAAATTGGAAGAATTAGGGAATAAATAGTACGTTTAATAAAATATGAAGGAATGTTTTCAGGCGTTCTGATTATTTTATCTTTTAAATGATTAACAGACTTAATTATTTCATCATTGCTTATGAAGAAGTTTTTCATTTCCAAACACTTTTTACTAACAAGTTTAAAATTTTTGTCATCACAATCTTTAATAAATACCTTTTAAAAGGACTTGTTAAAAAAGAGGCTTTATCAAATTCTGATATTATTGGAAAATTATTTTCATTAATTAATACAGGTAAAGAAGGTGTTAACTTGAGTTTTGATTTTACATAGCTGTAGAATTTTTTTGAGTTTGTGTTTTGGCAAAAACGTTTTTCATGTTCTATGTTGAACACTTTCACTGCTTTTTCATATTTTTTTGATACAGTTTTGTATTTTTGTATCATCTGCTTATCTAACTTACATTGTTTGTAGAGTTTTAGTTTTTCTCTTAACAGCTTTTTTATATCAGAAGGATATGTTTTTATTTTTCTGTCTTGTTTAATTAAAGGCACAAATTGTTTGATTGAAAAGTTTATTGTTTTGATAAATTTATCATAAAACATTTGTAGATTTTTTGAGTTGTTAAAAAGAACTTTCCAATTTATTTCTGATAAAAATTTATTAATATTCTCAAAATTTGCTCTACGAAAATCTGGGTAGAGTGATTTAAGAGATGGTTTTTTACTTTTGTGAACACTTATCCCAAACAAAATAACATTGTGATCATTTATATTTGTTAAAGGTGAATCAACCATATGAAACTTAACTCTATCTAATGCCATATAATTACAAAGCAGTAAATCGAGGATATTACCGTTCTTATGGGTAGGTGAGTCAATAAGTTGTGTGAGGAGATTATCTGAACAAAATTTAATAAAACATTTGTGACATTCATTGTAGGTTGTGCTTGGGATATTCCAGTCTGTATTTGGCAAATTAAAGTCACCTAAAATGTAAAAAGGAGAAGACTGTTTTGGAATAAGGTTTCTGATTAAGTCAATCATGTTTGAAACAACAGCTAGAGATTTAGAGGAACTTGGAGGGATGTAGACACATAAAAATCTCAATTATAGTTCTTTAAGAATCAAATCAAAACATAAAAATTCAAAACCATGAAACAAAATTAGTTTTTACTTCTATTAATTTCAAAAAGTTTTTAAATATAACAGCAACGCCTCCTCCCCTGCCTATTCTGTCATTACGGATTATATTATACCCTAGAGGACAAAAATTTGAATCAATAACACTTGAATTTAACCATGTTTCAGTTAGAAAAAATAAATCTAAATTTTTTGTACACATATAACATTCAATGAAGCTTATCTTGTTTAAAATAGATCTTATATTTGTATATGAAACATTTAAAAATAAATCTCTACTAGAGATTAAACTATTAGAAAAAACAGTGCCTGAGGCCTTAGTATTAGAACCATTAAAGATTAAACTAGATGATTTAAGGTGCATGTCAGTGTTGAAGCTTGACTTATTAGGCCCAGAGATCCTGGGCGTTAAACCGAAAGGGTAGTTGAGTACTTTCAACAATTTTGTTTTGTTTTATAACGTATCTTATGTTCAAATTTTTACTTTCAGCTTCTGCTTGTTTTTGTTTTAGTTCAAATCTCAATTTTCTAAAATGTTCCATCTCTGATTTTGTTCGATCAATATTAATGTACATACTAATTTGTTTTCCAAGATGCTGTATTTTAAGGTTTCTTAGACTCAATAGTCGTTTTCTGCTAGATTGTGTCAGTAGTTTCAAAATTATTGGTCTCGTTTTATTGCAGTTGTATTTACCAATACGGTATAATATATTTAATCATCTTGTTGGAACCTAGAGAACTTTGTATTTTATTGAGGTCATTTTTTGCATTTTCTACCGTATTAACTGATGTATTGCTAATGTTTTCGAAAATATTAAATACTATGACATTTAAAGCTTTTTTTTTCTTTCAATTTCCTTTCAGTTTCAGCATTTATTTGATGTGTTACTAGTGGCAATTTACTGTCAATGTTACTGATAAAGTCTGGTTGTTTTTGAAAGGAGTTTGTTGATGCTTCTGAATACATTGAAAGTTTCTTTTCAAAATTATCAAACATTTTGCAGAACTCTGTTTTAAATTTCATAAAACTTTCATTTAGTGAACTGATTTGGTGATCAAGAGACTTTTCTGTAGTTTGTTTCTTGTAAACCTCCTCATGAGTTTTTTGTGTATTCTGGATACTGATTTTAAGTTCCTTGATTTTAGTTTCATACCGACTTTTCAAGTTATGGATTTCTTTTTCCATTGATTGAAATTTTGCATCATTTTTTCTTCCTAGTTGTAGCAAACTTTCCTTTGTTGCTTTACTAACTTTGCAGTTTTCAATGATACTTTTTATTTCCAATTCAGACATATTAATTTACTTAAATATAGCCTTTCTTTTGTTTATTTAATTATTAATATGCATTCTAATATTGTAAAAAAACTTTCAACAAAAATGTTTTACATTGAGATTAACATTTTTATAACAATTTATGGTTTAGTTAACATGTTTTACATTCGATAAAAGAGGTAACTGCACACAACATTTACTGAAACACAATCTGCAAACAAAATTTCACAACACAAGAAAATTGCTTTATCAAAATCAATCTTCATACTATTTTTAAAACTTATTATAAAAAAGCTTGCTTCTACTGCAATACCTGTTTTTTAGCTAAAAAACTGCAATTTGCGGACTTGGTTTAGGCCTTAGCCCCTGTGCCAATATTAATATTATTTAAAGTGATTACCTATATTGTATAAAAAAAAAACTTTTTAAGGTGTAAGATGTTGAAACTAGTAAAGAAAGTAAAGTGAATAATTAAGTGAGAGTTGAGTAAATCATAAATCTTTGTTTGCCAAATTAACTTTTGAAAAATTAAAATGTATATTTGTTAAACTTTTACGATGTAGAGACCTCTAGTTGTTTTTCCAAAGTTCAAATCTATAATAATTTTTTTATAATAAATAGTAAGTTTTAGCATTTTAAGACTTGAAATTGAATTTAGAAATATCCTTTTGTTATGACAAAAACAATTTTTTAGTACAATTTTTTTGTTGATTTTGTGTGTGAGTGGAAAAGAACTGAAGTAAACAATACAATCATCTTTTTTTGAATTATAAAGTTTAAGTATTTTGCTATGTCAAAATTAAAAAAGAAAGAGAATATTTCAGCATACGCTTGGAGAAAAAAAAACATGTATTGTCTTTTAGTATACAAATTAAATACTTTCGAGAAAATAATGTCATGTACACAATACACTATACAGATAAAACATAACAATCATTTATTAAAGTATTTTTATGTTATACCAAAATAAAGGCTTATGAACAATCATGTGAGAAGAACTTTAAAGAAACTGATTTAAAATGTTAATACAGGTTAAAATAGAATAAAACTAAATACAAATAGTAATGCAGTATCTTTTAAGTAGCTTAAATCTAAACAAAAATACCTTTTTTAAATTAAGATAAAACCTATATCAACCCTGTAAAAGTATGTTCTAACTAGTATAGTATTAAAAAAAAACATAGATGACCAACCATAATCCTTAACATTTAAAATACTACATTTTCTAGGAACATAATGATTTATTATCTACAAGATCCAGATCTGACAGAATTTTACTTAAAATAATAAATCTGGATCCTAATAAAAAAAAATCCTGATTCAGTAGATCACTGAATTTACTTTACTTCCTTAGCTCCTTCCAGTTTTTATACTTAATATAGTAATAATGCTTAAAAATTTCTAGAGTGTAAATGTGCTTACAGCTCTTAATCCTTGTTGTATGGTAGCAAATCATTTTAGATTATTATTGTATCTTACAATTTAAAAATAAGAAAACTTAAAAAAAATCTGTATAATAATGGGTTATATGACAACTAAAATTCAGACAATTCAAGTTCCAAAAAAAATGTTAGATGCCATATCTCAAAAAAGAAGAAAAAAATAAAAAAACGGTTATAGATCTTATAAATAAGGTTTTGATAATGAAAAAAATTGCAAAAAAAATATTAATAATTAATGTTATAACCATCTGCTGTTATATTCTCTTCTACTTTGTAAGTTTCTATTATTTTTGGGTTGTTTGTTAACATGTGAGAGTCTGTTAACAGCTCGGGGTTACTTTGTTGGGCACGTCTACTAGAACTTGACGCCTTATCGGCCGAGTGTGCACGCTTCGCGTGCTTCTTGACCAGATTAGTGAGGCTGGTTGTCGAAAGGGTTTTGGGTTTCTTACTATTTGTACTCATTTTTCGAGGTGTTGACCAAACGTAGAGGTTCCGCGATGAAGTAAATCGCAATTAACCGAGGTTGGGCTCAGTAATGCGATTTGGAAGGAATTTACCGCAATTAACCGAGGCTGGGCTCAGTAATGCGGACTGGAAATGAAATGTGATGAACCGAATCTGGTCTTGGTGATGAGAATTGGAATTCACCGCAATTCACCGAGGCTGGGGTGAGTAATGCGAACTGGAAATGAGGTGTGATGAATCGAGGCTGGTCTTGGTATTACGTCGACGACTTACCGTAGTCGATTTAAAGTAGTAAATACTTAATTTAATCTAATGTTATTTTTCGTAATTAAAAGGTTGACTTACAATATACTAATTTTAATAATTTAAATTTACTTAATTATAATTTACTGTTATTAGACAGTGAATTAGCACTCAAAATTTATTCTACAATTAAAAAATACAACACATATAAAAAAGAGACACTCACACACGTGCAGGTCAGAGCTCAGATGGTTCGTTTGTCAATAGGTTACTAGATGGAATCGAGCTTGGTTTTCTTAAAACGCTACGAACCAAGAAAATGAAACTAAATCAGAAAAGTCGAATCGAAAAAGACTAGGTCGAAACTGTACAATCCAACAATAACTTCAAAATGGCCACCTTCGTCTAAATGCCTGCGTTGAATGTCTTCTAAAATGCACAAGTCGCTAAATGCCTGTAGCCGTCTCGCGATACTTCGGTATGCCTACGCCCTTCTTGCAGCGCTTGATTTTGTACTGTTTGCTATACGCAAAAAAAGACTCCTCTCGGAAAGCAGGCGCAATGCTTACAATGTACTTTAAAATTTTATTTAAGCCATATCTCAAAAATTATTAAAACTTTTGAAAAAGAAAAAAAAAGTTTATAGATAAATATTAAGGTTACAACCACTATTTTATTTTTTAAAATAACACATGTTACTTTTTGAGATATGGCCTCTTAAATATTTTTAAGAAATTGAACTGTCGAAATTTGAACTCTATGAATTGGAATAGTCGTGCACCCATAATAATGTCTTTCCTTACCACCACCTTTTGTGTATTCTGAGATATTATTTTTTGAAGATGATAACTTGTAAAAGTAAAAGCGTAATCAATTGCTTCCAAAAATAAGCAAAATCTTTTTTATTTCTACACCACATCTTTGAAAAACTAGAATAGTTTTTTTTTGTAGTTTA
Source organism: Thalia democratica (assembly GCF_965202585.1). Taxonomy (NCBI): domain Eukaryota; kingdom Metazoa; phylum Chordata; class Thaliacea; order Salpida; family Salpidae; genus Thalia; species Thalia democratica. Next base: position 49,910,996 of record NC_139169.1, on the reverse strand, counting down.
AGACTGTAGAGATGTCTAGATGTCTTTTGCAATTGTGGTTTGTTTTAAATTTTAGTAAGTTGCTAGTATTCTATATCTTTTTCGTGTTTGTAAAAATAAAATATTACAATTGTTTTTTTTTTTCTATTATAGGACTTTACTTAATACTATAAATTCTTTTTATGATGATTCCATGATATTTTTAGTTGTACTTCGTTTTTAATTTTAAATAGTTGCGAAAGTTTATGTTCTATTACGTTTTTGTAAAAATAAAACTTTGATGTTAGATTGAACGTAAAAATAACTATATTGTATTACGTTTTTTATTTTAAGCAGCTACTAAAGTCGACATTTAATTTATTTATCTTTTTCAACATAAATATAATGAAATTACAAGTTAATCTTTAATGTAGCTTGTAATCATATTAAAAAATTTAAACTGAGATCTTATGTTTGTTATGTATGGAGCTTGAATTTTTGTATATTTTTGTTCGTTTTTCAAATAAAGTATCTCAACAACACAAATGGATTTATTTATTACTAATGAAAAATACTGTTCAATCTTTATTAACTAAATAAGTTGTAATATAATACTTAGTTATTATGTGCGAGCTTGTATTCTATTCACATTACAAACTACTTTGAATTTTTAGGATCCAGATCCAGCCGGATCTTAACTTAATGGATCCAGCAGATTACTTATAATAATCAAGTTTTCACAACTTCGTTCTTGTGTTTAATATGGACCTAAGTTATTGTAAATTTTTATACTACTTGAGAATAATGAGTATTTTGTTCAGGATATTGAACGTGGAGTATCGTACCTTAAACTGAGACCTGACAGAGTAGCTATGCAGGATGCCACAGCTCAAATGGCAATGCTGCAGTTTATTAGCAGTGGACTCCCAAAAGTTTGTTTTAAATCAATTTTATTGTGTATACGTTACACTTGTAAAAAACCCATAAAATACTCAAAGTTTAATCGTCAACAATCAAATAGTCCTATTAGAAATTAGTTTTAATATATAAATTACAGGGGAACGGGTCACTTTTGCACGGCCACTCTTTTGCCTCGTGAAAAAGAGTCGCCGTGCAAAAGTGTCACCTCGTGCAAAAGTGACACCCATCATTTTACAGTCCTCTTCCTTCATACTATTTTAAGTTTATATTTTAATAAATACTTAGTTTTTAGTTTTATAATTTAAAAATTAAGTTTAAATAAAATAGTTAAGTAAATTACGACATACTTTTATTTACAGGATTTGGAAAATAATTTTATATAAAAATTTAGACATCTTGTTCGCAACTTAAAACTATCGCAAAGTTAATTAAAAGTATAAAATTTACACAATTATATAATGCTGTTCAAAAATTGCACAAATTTTAATATTTCTGCTTTTAACAGTCTATATAAATTTACTTTGATTTTCGAATAAAACAAATTTTATTTCTATGAGACATTTTGTGGAAAAAGTTTGTTAGTTTTTAAGTTTGGTATCTGTTATCTATTTGAAAATCTTAAATAATTAAAATCATATTTTATCTTAGTAAATAATGATTGAGATTTTTTTTGTAAATCTTACATAGCTTACGATCAAAATGTCTTTTAAAGTTAATTAATTCGTACAATGAATTAAGGTAGCAGTTCCATCAACAATACATTGTGACCATTTGATTCAAGCACAAGTTGGTGGTGAAAAGGATCTCGCTCGTGCCAAGGATCTTAACCAAGAAGTTTACAATTTTCTTCAAACCGCTGGAGCCAAGTATGGTGTAGGGTTTTGGAAACCTGGTAGCGGAATTATTCATCAGGTGTGCTATTGGATTTTTCAAAGACTATTTTGATTTAGATCTACACTATTGTATTTTTGATCGAAAAGCAACATTAATTTTCTAAAGTATTTAATTTTATTCACATACTTCTAAACATATAACTTTAAGTTGATTATAAAACAAGGTTTATTTGTACAGTGAATTGGTTTCAGTTTTTTAAAACTGTTTACTTGTAGAATCATATTTAAAACTTAATTAAAGACAATTAAGTAACATTTTCATAGATTTTGTTCATCAGCAATTTTAGACATCAATTTCTAGATTTTTGTTCATAGAATTTTTTCTGTTATACTATAACTTTTAATTTTTACTCTGAATGTATAATATATATACTATAGGTTTGGTTGTTAATACAATTATAAATCTTAGTTTGTTGAATAAACTTTTTCGGAGAATATAAAGTATAATATACAAAAATTACGCAAAAAATTGCTTATTTCAAACTTAACAGATTGTGCTTGAAAACTACGCATTTCCTGGTGTCATGTTGATAGGAACAGACTCTCACACTCCTAATGGTGGTGGTTTAGGCAGTATCTGCATAGGTGTTGGTGGTGCTGATGCTGTTGATGTAATGGCTGATATTCCGTGGGAATTAAAGTGCCCTAAGGTAATTGGTGTTGAATTGAGTGGAAAATTAAGTGGATGGGCTTCAGCTAAAGGTTTTTTTTTGTTCATGTCATATAATTCATTATTTTTTTATTCTGTTCATATGCTAAATATAGTGTGCATAAAACTGTGTTAACTGCGAAAAGAAAGCAGCTTAAAAACTTGTAATTAAAAAGGTATATACTTAAATCATGTTTCATAAAACTAGTTTTTTAAATTCCTATTGTATTAGTTTATTTTTTGCTAACGATTTATTTTGAATTATGTTAAGAATTTTAAAGTATTATCTGGTACTCACATTTATTATTTATTTAATAACTGTCAGTTTTGCAAAAGTTAAAAAGGGTTTGATATAGTGAGCACGCTTTTTCAATTCTTTTAGATTAAGACAAAAGAATAACAAAAGAGTTTTTCAACACAGTTTATCATGTAATTCTAGTGGAAAAATTAATCTAAATTATGGTCAACACAAATTATAAATATATAAACTTATTGTTAAACTTTTATTGCGTTACGCCGTTTCCCTGCAGAGCAGTTCATCAGACGCTAAAAAAAGCTGAAAACAAAAGTATACAGGGCGATGAATTGGAAAATAAAAATACACACATAAATGAAAATAATATTTACATTTGAAATATGAGTTTTAAATAATATGTAGTTTATAAAAGTTAAATTTTAAAGTTAAGTTAAATTAAGATGAAATATAGGTAAGTTTAGTTTAAATAATTTATTAACTATAGATTTTATATATTTTGAAAATTTATTTACTATAAAATTATAAATATAACTTATTTCTTGTTAAGATCTCTCTGTGATACCAGAGATATTTAAGAAAATCATGATGAGCAGCCAGGTTTATGGGTCCAACAATTTTATCCTTTGTATTCTAGGCTGAATGCCGTTACTAATGATCAGGGTTTCCAAAAAACCTGGAATCTTGGAAAAACCTAGAATTTGAAAATTTAGGCTACAAAACCTGGAATTTTAAACAATTTTTACATTCTAAGTAGTAAAATTTTAGTTTGACACGGAAAATCTACCATATAATTTTTTTTTGTGTCATCATCTTATTTTTTTAAATTAAAAACACATTTTAAGTGTTTTTGTAGTATCTTTTCACTGCTGTTATACACTTACAAAATTTTTTAAGCCTAAACTTAGCTTTAAACTAAATATAGACCCAAAAACGTGTACTTTTGAAAACCTGGAGGAAATTTTTCAAAAAAATATACACTTAGCCACATGGAGAGTGGTCCAACTGAATAATATTGATAATAAAAGTAAACTATTTACAGGGTTGCCAAAATACTTTAAGTCCTGGAAAAACCTTGAGTTTGAAAAGTTTTGAAAAAAACCTAGAATTTTGAACAAAAATCACTAAAAAACCTGGATTATTAAACAATTTTTAAATGCTAAGTAGTAAAATTTCGATTTGACATAAAAATCTGTCGTATAGATAAACGTTTTTTTGTTATCATAATTTTTTTATTTATTTAAAAACACACTTAAAGAAACTTAACAGTATCATTTCAACGTTGTTATACTACTTAACATAGTTTTTCACCTTAAATTTAATTGTAAACTGAAATTAGACCCTAAAACGTGTAATTTTAAAGACTTCGAAGAATTTTTTTAAACCTGGAGATAATTTGCCAAAAACATTTGGCAACCTTGTATTTAAGAACCGACTATTTTACCTTCGGGTACTACTTTCTATGCCATGTATTTCTTGTAATCGTTCCTCACTAACATCATTTAACTAAAATAATATATCCTAAGTCTTATGACGATTTAGATCTCAATGCTCTACTACTGACATGATTTTTTCTGTGTGATCGCTGCAGGAGAAATACAAAGAACAAAAAATGCATTTGTATATTGATTTCATCGATCTTGCTAAAATTTTGATTTAGTAATAGAAAAGGTCTGTTTGCAATTTTGTTGAAGATACATCATTAATTCTTTCCCCACCATCACTAAGGTAGCTGTCCAATATGATGATAGATTATTTATTAATAAAAGTAGAATGAAGCAAGGCTGTGTTCTTGCACCAACTCTTTTTGGTGTTTTTTTGCTACTAAGCATGGTTTCTGCTCATCAACTACGGGATTCAAACTTACTCCACGATTTGAATTGCATTTATTTAATCCTGCATGTTTGAAAGTAAAGAAAAAGGTGAAAAAATCACTATATGAAATCTACCCTTTGCAGATGATGCTGCTCTTGTAGCTCACTCTGCCAAAGATCTGCAAACACTATTGTTTAAGTTATCCTCTACTTTCTCAGATAAAAAAATCTATCCAAGGAACAGATGTTTCATCAAAGTCTAAGATTGATGAAAAGTGAATTGAAAATGTGAAGAATGTATATTTTTATTCTAATGTATCAATAGAGTTTCAGTTACACTTATTCGGCTCTCTGCAAAATTTTTGAATAATCCTTTACTATCTGTCCGTTAAAGTCAGCAGTGTATCGCGCTTGTTTATGCAGTACTCTACTGTACTGCAGCGAGACGTTTGAATTCGAGTAAAAAATTGATAGAGTTACAACATTATCTATTTAAGTGTTGTCTTTAAAATGTTCTTATAATAAAAAAATAATTTAACCATTGGTACTAGTTGTTATTTTATGAATATTTCTTGTATATGGTCAACTATCATTACTTATAGAAGTTAATGCAAATGTTTGAATATCATTTTTACAGATGTGATATTAAAAGTAGCAGATATTCTGACTGTTAAAGGAGGTACTGGTGCCATTGTTGAGTACCATGGAAGTGGTGTCGATAGTATTTCATGTACTGGTATGGGTACTGTCTGCAATATGGGAGCTGAAATTGGCGCTACTACTTCCCTTTTCCCTTACAATTCTAGAATGGAAGCTTATCTTGAAGCAACTAATAGACAAGGTATATAAATCAAGTAAATAATAATTTTACAAAACATTGTTCATCAAATCAAAAACGACTAAAAACTAACTACATTACAAGTTTAATCTTTTTTAGGGTTCAAATGTAAATTAAAGTAGGCATTTTAACCCCTAACATACAACAACTTAAAGTTTTATATTAGATTGTTTCGTAGTTAAGATCATTATAATGTTTTAAAATTTACCTAAATTACTTGATGTATTTTTGTTAAACTTGATTAGGTATTGCTGAATATGCGAATGCGAATAAGGATATTCTGGTTCCCGATGAAGGATGTGAATATGACCAACTTATTAAAATTGATCTTGATGAAGTTTGTGTTTTTAAAGTTTTTAAACTTCTTCAGCGTGCTGAATTAATTTTAAACCAATTTTTCCTTATGGACAATAGTTTAAATAAACGAATTATGCTTAGCCTGCTTTTGTAGAAAAAGTTTTACAATCACTTTTAAAAAACATCTTATACTATCCTCTTTCTATAAGGACTAACAAATACGTAAAGTATTTTTTTTATTGGTTTGTTTATTTTAGCTTCGCCCAGCACTTAATGGACCATTTACACCAGATTTATACAATCCATGTACTGATGTAGGTGCGACCGCTGATGAAAAGGGTTGGCCGAGGGAAGTTAAGGTAGTTTACTTATAATGTACCTAAACTTAACTGCTAAAGTACTAAAAACAATTTGTTTTAGAAATATTAAGTGGTCTATGATTCACTGTGTTTATTAACAACTCCTCTAGTGTTTTTGAATACGGTTCAAAGGTTGAATAATTTAATTTTTCTATTCCTTTATGAAAGTTATAAACATTACGCATAGATCATTACTGTAAAGACATCTAAGCTTCTATCCCTAACCCATTTTGCCCAAAGTTTAAATTTATACCATTAACAAGTCACCTTACCCAAACATTTATATATAATACTTATGATTAATGAAAGTTTTATTTTAGTATCACTAACTAAACAGTACTAAACAATACACCAGTTACAGTCCAAATACAAAAATAATAAATCATGTTGTAATGTAAAATAAAAGTTTTTTTTTTTCTGATTTGAGATAGTTAAAAAAATTAAAGTAGTATTTTTTTTAACTTGATATTTTAAAGGTTGGATTAATAGGCAGCTGTACAAACAGCTCATATGAAGATATGGGCAGAAGCGCTAATATATGCAAGCAGGCTCTAGAAAAAGGCGTGAAAGCAAAGTTTAAATTTAATTAAAAATAAAATAATAGTTAATTATGAGAATTTAATAAAATTATTGATTAGATGATACTACATAAAAAGTCATATTAAACGAAAATTTTTAATTAAATTGTAAATCAAAAAATGTTTTATACTTGCAGAGCTGGTTTCACCATAACACCAGGATCTGAACAAATTCGAGCTACTATTGAAAGAGATGGATATGTTAGTTTTTAATTTCTATTTTAACCATTTAGATTTGTCCAACAAGTATTTTAATATACTCAATGCTAGTCTGTCAAGGCCGCAGGGGGTTCTAACATGTTTTTTAAAGTACTAGTATTGCCATTATGCCCTTATTTGAATGCTCAAACTATATACAGTACTTCTTCGATTATTCCCGGTTTCAATCGAGAAGTAGATCTATTTAATTTAGCTAATATAAATGTTTAATATAAAAGCATGTCTTATTTGATTTCAATCAGTAAACAGGCAGTTTATAGATACTTCATAGTTCCGAAAAAAAATCTTGAAGTATAATTGATAGTTTTCGTGCTATAACAAATATAAGAATCTTAAACTGAGGGCTACTCCTAACATCAAATTTTTATATGCGATGAATCAGGATTTTTTTTTACAGGGTTGCTACAAAACCTGGAATTTGACAATATAGTCTGAAAAAACTGCAATTTGAGAATTTTTGATAAAAAAACTGGAATTTTGGACGAAAATCACTAAAAAACCTGTAATCTTAAACAATTTTTACAAATTAAGTAGTAAAATTTTGATTTGACAGGAAAAATCTATCATACAGATAAAAAGTTTTTGTCATCATCAAAAATTTATTTTTAATCACATTTAAAGTAGCTTTACCGTATCCTTTCTATGCTGTTATACTACTTAACACAGTTTTAAACTTAACTTTAGACTAAAAATAGACTCAAAAACATGTACTTTTATAAACCTGGATAAGTTCAGAGAACCGGGAACAAATTTCTCTAAAATCAGTGGCAAGCCTGACTTCAAAATTTTGCCAGACATACCTTAGCTATAATACACATCCGGTCGATGAAAAAAAAAAGACAAAATATGGGTTCCAATAAGTACATGTTCAAATGCAAGTGGAGCATATAAGTTACCTTTAATTCAAATTTGAAAGGCGAAAATTTTATTCACCAGTCATCTAAGTGTCCATTCTCTCACGCTAAAGCCATTCGGAAAATGTGTGCCACAACACATCCAACTCTGAAAGTTTAATGCTAAAAAACGAGAAAATTCATCAAACAAACCTCCATCCTTTATTTATTAAGAAAGAAATGATATCAGCTTCTTAAAAAGTGTCTTACCCCCTATGGCCTTAATGTGTTACAATATTTTATTTCATAAATGTTCTTAGTTTTTAGATAATGCTAAGTTTATATTAACATTTTAAACTAATTTTTCAGTCAGAAATATTTCGTGAAGTTGGTGGAGTTGTCCTTGCAAATGCTTGTGGTCCTTGTATTGGTCAATGGGACAGACAAGATGTAAAAAAAGGTGAAAAAAACACTATTGTTACATCTTACAATAGAAACTTTACGGGTAGAAATGATGCAAATCCAGCAACTCACGCCTTTGTCACTTCACCTGAGGTAAATTTTTTTGATAAATTGATTAACTAAAGATATAATATATGTTATTAATGAAAATGCTGTTAAATAATTTTTCCGCTTTTAGCTTCTTTTATTTATATGGTTTCTTATAAAATGATACTATATCTAGTCTATTTTTAATGGTAGTTGTAAATATGTTCGATAGAATTTTGTACAATTTGGTTGCTAATTTAAAGCTGATAACTTTTATAGTTTTTAAAATTTATACTGTCCGCTCGACGGTCCTGCTGGCGCCGGCGGAAGTGGTACTACTTCTACCAGTTGCAAGCTATCGGCTAGTGCCCTTTTCTATAAATCTCTTACAAAAGCGTCTACGCGGCGCACTCAGTTTACTAAATTTATACAACTATATTTAATATCTTTAAATGTAAACACTTAATAGCTTTACTATTCACTTTAAGTCTTTACAATAACTTAGTAAATACAATTATTATTTAGTTAATATCTATGAAATCGATTTAAATATAACTTGTTAATATATTTACTATTTAATTTGAACCTCAAGGGAAACTTTACAAACATTTTTTTTTATTTAGCTAATAACTGTGAGACTGCTTGTTAAATAAAATATTTATTAAAATTAAAGAAAACTTCAAGAATAACATTAAAAAACGAACTTAAAGTATGTAAATTTTCAAAAGATTTTGCAATAAAAAGCGCTAAACTAAACTGAATTATTATTTTAAGATTACATTTTTTTAACTTAAATAATTTTGCTTATTAATTTAAAAATTGACGCAATAACTAATATGCTCTTTAACGTGAATAGCATTCACGTTACAATACTAAAGGTTTGTGGCTTATCATTACCATAAAGTTTAAGTTATATCTTAATGATATCACGAGTGAGGTTAAATAATAATTCGGTTATAGTATGTTCAGCTTAGTATCTTGTCATAAAATATATCCATGATCAATTTTTAAAATAATTTTTCAAATCGAATGTTTGGTTTTTGTTTAGGTTTAAATGTTTTAAGTTTTTTACTAAAGCAAATTTTAAAACAAATCTAATTAAATACTTATTTAAAAAAATTCATATTTATAAAGGTTGTGACCGCCCTTGTATTTGCTGGAGATTTGGGTTTTAATCCTGAAACTGATGAATTGACAGCTGCTGATGGAAGCAAGTTTAAATTTACACCTCCTACCGGAGAGGAACTTCCTAAACAGGTTTTTGAATGTAATACTGCTGTAAAATTTTGCTTTGGTTTTTGCTTAGTCTGTTTTTTTTGTGATCAAAGCATAACTAATATTTGTTTTTTTTTAATCCGTGATAAAAATAATCTTTTTAGGTTTTTGAACAATTTAGCTAATTGATAAAATTGAAAAGATATGTACACATATGAGTAAATATATTTTAGAAATTCGACCCAGGTGAAGATACATACCAACATCCACCATCTGATGGCTCAAGTGTAGTAGTGGATGTAAATCCAACTAGCGATAGATTACAGCTTTTATCTCCATTTGACCAATGGGTTGGAACTGATCTTGAAGATATGCAAGTTCTTATTAAGGTAAATAAAAAAAAAAAACTTAAAAATATACACAGATTGCACTTTTCTTTTAAACACAGGCACAAGGTAAATGTACAACTGATCACATTTCAATGGCTGGACCTTGGTTAAAGTATAGGGGACATTTAGACAATATTTCCAACAACATGTTGATAGGAGCAATTAATATTGAAAATGGCGAGGCAAATACTGTAAAAAATGTTCTTACTGGCGAATATGGAGGAGTACCAGATGTTGCTCGTTATTACAAAGTTTGAAAAATATATTCTGAATAATTTGTTGTTCTTAAAAACACACACTCTGTTTCGATATGACAAATTTAATTATAATGAATTATTATATGACAAAAATTGCTTACCACTTAATTTGATTAGGATGACTTCTCAAATATTATTGCGTATGTTGTTTATTAAAAGCTTTATTTTTAAACTACTAAATTATATTTCTAAAAATTTTCTTATTATTTATCTTTTTAAACGAATGTGATAATTTGAATTAGATAAATTTGAGTGTGTATTTAAGATTTATAAAATAGTTTATCACAATAGTTTTCTATAGGTTTTAGTAACGAAACAGCTATTTTTGTACGTTAATATTTAATTTTACAAATGGCTAATCCATTAAACAATGAAATTTTTACACTAAATACTCATAATTGAATTTTTTTTATCATAATAACTATAACTTTTGATATTTATAAATACTAAATAGGCTAATGGACTAAACTGGGTTGTGATTGGAGACGAGAATTACGGGGAAGGGTCATCTAGAGAACACGCTGCCCTTGAACCCAGACATCTTGGTGGAAGGGCTATTATTGTCAAAAGTTTTGCAAGAATTCATGGTAGTTTGATTATATAACTATATATTCAGCTTAGAATTACTATTTCAAGTACGAAAGGTTTTATAAAATCTTATATATATTTCAAATAAAAGTTTTGGTCGGTAGCACTCGACAATTTGAATTGGAGCTAAATTATTTTTTGATTATATAAAAAAAACAATAGGTTTTTACGACCGTTTCGTATATGAGATATATTACCCCATTTACTCATCAGTAAAGCTAAAGTTTATTAACAATGTTTAACAGAAAATTAAAATTTGAAAATTTTATAAATATTATGACGTAGTAGTAATGAAGGTTTTTTGTACCGCAAGTTAAGTTTGAAAAATATACTGATGTTGTTAGTTTAAGAATTTATGCTTTTTGAAAATTTTGGAAAGATTGTCCAAATAAATAAATATAAATAATATTTATAAAATAAAAAAACAACTAATTTTCGAATTGTTTACTCAGTTTCAATATTTAGCACATATCTTCAGATCGAAATGAAGTACATAGCAAAATTGTTAAAGAATTACACAAAAAACACATTGTGACGTTTCAAATAAAACTGAATAATTTTAGTTAGCCATATTTAAAAAACAACTCATGTACAAGTCAACTTATTTTTTGCTTAGTTTGTTCTTGTTTTTGGTTTTATTTTATTGTTATTTTTGTTATTAATTAGTGGTTTTTGTTCTTTTGCAATACATGTTTTGGATATTAAGGCAGGGTTGCTGCTTTTCTTTTATTTAATGATAAATCTTTTTTTAATTTTTTCAATTTCGTACATTTCAAAGCAATATAAATGGCATGCTTTTTGTTTTTCGGTTTTGTTTTGGTTCTGCAGAGTATTTCCCATTTTAAATTATAGTCTTTGTTTGCGTCTTTTAACTCCCAAATATAGTTCGATAATTCGGTATTGTGCCTTTTTAATTTATTAGTAAAGCTTGCTTTATAGTTGCTTTATCTGTTTTTAAATGTTGTACTAGTGGAACCCACGTAAAGTTTTGTTATATCATCTGTTTTTATAGTAGCTCGGTAGATTATATTTTTTGATAGGCAGTTATTGTTTAAAGGGCATTTTTCTTTCCTGCAGTTGCAGGTTTTTTCTTGTTGTTTGAAGTTTAAGTTGTTTAATACTTTGTTATTGTGTTTAAGAATTTTTATTCAAAATTTTCTATACATCTATAAGGAATTTTGAGTGTGTTCCTTTATTATTTATATATATATTCGTATATAATTAAGAAATTAAAATGGGATGAAGGTAGTCTTCCTCTTTTGATTTTAAAGACCGGACAGGATTGAATTTTAGATAAACATAAATAAAAATGGTAAGAACCATTAAAAAAATCAGTCACAGTCTTTTACAACCACTTAGAATAGATCTTTCGTTTATTAAAAAACAAACATTTTCAATTCTTATTCAAATAGAATTCTATTTGAATAAGAATTGAAAATGTTTGTTTTTTAATAAACGAAAGATCTATTCTAAGTGGTTGTAAAAGACTGTGACTGATTTTTTTAATGGTTCTTACCATTTTTATTTACGTATATAATTAAGTTATTTAACTTAATAAATTAAATTTTTCACACTGAGCCCACCTTGAGGGCTTTATTATTAAAAAGGTTTATTTAAAGATGTAAAGCTCAAAGGACTCGAGTTTCGTGACTATTCACTCATCAGCTTCAAAACAAGTTTAAAATAAAGCACAAAACAAAACACACAAATGAAAGTTAAAAAATTTAGCATAATTAGAATATGACGTAATTTTGAAACTATCAAAAATTATGCAAAACGGCTTGTGCAAAAATTGATTTACCAATCGACAATAAACTGGCAAAAGTTCATAAAACTTCAGTGAGTAACTATATATTAGGACAGATAATTGAAAGAGATGAAGATAAAATTAAGATGCAAATTGAAATTTAGGTTATTTTAAGATGAAATTAAAACTTGTTAAACTTTAAAAGCGACTTTTTTATATGTCTACAAGACGATACAAACTCGCTTCTTTTGTTTAGGCATCTCTTGTTTTTCAGTGCATATACAACGGCTGATGCTTCTTTGAGACACAGCCAACATATTGGGCTATTGCCGTCGACTATAGAATGTGCTCTTTTTATAACTTCCCAGGATATTTCGAAGTCAATGCTGCTGCGCTTTAAGCCACAAACATACTTCGAAAGTTCAGTGTCATTTTCATATATGCCGCCTTTAAAAGATTTTTTATGATTGGTATACCTGAATCTAAACTGAGTCGAGCACAAGCCGACATAGAACCTCGTCTCAACGCCAGAGTTAACTGTGGCCTTGTAGACGATGTTCTCTGAACGGCAATTACCCCCTTTCAAATTATATTTACAGCTACCAGCGCAGCCACATTGACTTTGAATTCCTGAGTTTTGATTTAAAATTTTTTGGTTGTGTGCCTTAATGATATTCTCTAAATTTGCCGTACACGAGAAACTTATTCGCATATTATGTTTGTTGAAAATTTTTGTTAGCGGATTTTGTTTATTGAAGTGTTTTTTGACTAGATTTATAAATTTTCTTCCAGTATTAGTTTTTACAGAATTGCTAAAAGGAGGGTTGTACCAGATTACATTTCTTTTTCTTTTGTGTTTTTGATTATTAGGTTGTTGCTCAGGTTTTTCAAATTTAAGTTTGTTGTCGTATCCGCATTTTTTCATTATTTTTTCATATTCATCTTTAGTCTTTAGAAAATTTTCTTCTTTGCCTGATCGTTTATTTAGGCGTTGATTTATTATGTTAGAAATTTGTTTTATAATGTTTTTAGGGTGGCTTGATTGTTTGTTGACATACATAATTTTAGCGTTTTGTTTCCTGTAAGGCATAAAAGAGATATCATTCAAGTTGAGCTTCACATCTAGGAAATCAGTTATCACTAGTGGAGATTCCACAGTGACTCTCAACCCCATAGATTTGAAGAAGGCATGGGTTTGTTTTTTTAGCTTCTCAACTTTAAAGCCAGAAGAGTTGGGCAATACAGCTAGACCATCGTCTCTGTATAACCCAACTTTATTTAAACCAAAGATTTTAACCCGTCTAACAAGAAAAGTCCAACAAGTTCGCATGGTTCTGCGCCCATGTAAGATCTCTGTGCTACGTCAAAAAGTGAGTTGGTGGTATTTACTCCCTTTTACGCCACAGAGCTCCTTGTTCGCAGAGTACCGATTTGCAGGCATTTCTTATCAGACTTAAGTCCTCGGCAGGTACGCTGATGTAATTATTAGCAAAGTTCAGTGATTTAATCACCAACTCTTCACTTATAGAAGGATAATAATCGACCACATCGAACTTGAAAAAGCTGTACTTCTGTTCCTCCAATCCAATAAACCAACTTAAAACTTGGTCTGTGTTAGTCCACTGCATAAGTTTGGATTTCAGACGCATAGCTTTGTTGATGCGGTCGATTTTGACCTTACATATATGTCCTACATCCGATTTAGTGGGGTTAATCAATCTACATTTAGGGTGTGTTAAAAAATTCTCTTTGTGGTCTTTAATCGTTATATATGCACTTTTTAATGTTAGTTTTTCGTATATATATATATAGTTGAATAAAGTACTTGGCTGAGGACGCGTGTTGAACGCAGAAACATTTGTTTCAAATGAAGTTTATTTCAATGCAAATTTATGTATATATGACTTAAATAGCACATTTTTTGTATATTAAAAAATTTTCAATAAAAATTTGTCAAGCAAAACAGTGTAGATTTTATCTTTTAGATATCATCATTAAATAGTTAAAGTTTTTATGAATTGTATTACGTTAACAAACTGTATCAAATTTATTGTTACTCTAATATAGCAAAAACGGTGTTAGATGTAATAAATTAGTAATTTTTAAAGTTTTTGTTATAAGTTATAGAGAATTAGATGTATGTAATAATAAATTTAAAACGATTGTCACTAGTTATCTACCAGATCTGGCCTTTTTGCTAAGATCCTAATCCAATTAATTGAATAGAGCATGATTCAAGTTTTTTGTATAAACAGTCAACTAGATTAGAAAAAGTATCCGGATTCGGTAGATCATTAATTGTCACTCACTCAGGCTAGTTTGGTATTTTTTACTCAGTTAACAAATTAATTAAACTTATTAACTCTACTAACTTTTACTTGAACTTGATAGAAAAATAGTTGCCACACAGTCAGATTTTTTTAGCAAAATAACCAGAAAAAAGTCAGGAAACTTTGATGTTCACAATGATGGAGTCAGAAGTTTTTTTCCAATCATTAGATTGTTGCCATAGTTTATTTAAAACCGAGAAAAGTATAGAATATTTTTTATCTTACGAAAATTACTTATAAAAAGTGTATTTAGCTGCTACAATAAATACAACTAAATTACTTATACTCCTATCGTTAACAAAGGTATAATGTTTCAGAAACAAATTTGAAGAAACAAGGATTACTCCCACTGACTTTCAGTGATCCAACTGATTATGATAAAATTCAACCCTCTGACAAAATTTCCATCTTCGGATTAACAGACTTTACCCCTGGAGTTGTTAGTTTTCTAACATTATTGATATAGAATTAGTTTTGTATAACAGTATTTAATAAGTATATATGGAAGATGATTATTATCTTTGACTGTTGATCTGATTAAAGCTAGACTCGAGTTATGATTGCTTTTTTAAGCTATTTTTTAGCATTTCAAAACTTAAATCAAAATTTTTCTTTTAACTGAAATTACTTTAGCAAGCTCTTTTATTAGGTCAGAGTTATAACTTGGAAATAAGACAAACCTGAAAAGTTTTTAATTTATTTGTTTAATTGTTGATTTTAGTTTTTCATAGTGTAAACTATAGTATTCAACGTAAACTATTTTATAAGTTTGAATGTAAATAAATCCTTATAATATATTCTATACACTTTTGTTTCCTTCTGATGTCGCCAACAATTTTTAATTTTTTTCCCTTAAAGTATTTTAAGTTTTCTACATGTTTACAATTATTACCATTACAGCCGTTGGTATGCGAGATCAAACACATTGATGGCAGCTCCGAAAAGATAGAGCTAAAACACACTTTTAATGAAGGTCAAATTGAATGGTTCAAAGCCGGTTCAGCACTTAATAAAATGAAACAGATGCAATAATAATAAATGTGAATTTATAACTTAAGTATAATATTTTCTTCTTTTTATTAATTTATTAAAACAAGCAAATACAAAACTTTAAAAGCTTGTAATCCTAACCACCCTACCTTTCCTATTAGAAATTTGTCAGTATATTGTCTAATAGTTTATCTTTATTTGATTTCAAATTATGGTTTGTTTATTAGATATTTTGAAGTTACGACATGTAGACCACTTTGAGTTAACATAGCTTTTTAAGCATCATTTATTAAAGTAAATGAATTTCTTATCAGTCATTGTTTTTAAACAAAACTTTAGTTTATTAATTGGCTTACCAAGCTAAAGATGCAAAAGCTTTTAAGTCTATTGAATAAAAAATGATTTGAAAAACTTATAGAGATTTCAAATATAATGGGATTTCAAACTTTAAAGATTTTAGTATATCTTGAATTAAGTTGTGCTTTTACCTTAGTTAATTGAGCTTTATTTAAAAGACGTATTCTGATTTTATTTTACATCAAAGTTTGATAGTGAAAAATTGAAAACTTCTAGCAATCGAATGTAGTTTAATTATTAAAATTTTATTGAATAATAAACATTTTAGTTTATAAGAAGAAAACTTATAATTTCAATAAAAAATTTATATTGGTTGTGTGTTTGTTTGTAACTTGATGAGTTATTATTTGAATAGTTAATAAAATATTAATAAAAGACTAAATTACACTGTTTAATCCATACAAGTATATTGAAACGTTCTATAATTAAATTTATTACAAAATAAACTAAATTATACAAGTTTATCTAAAAATATTTTTAATTCATTTATGTCTTATTTTTAAGTTAAAAGTGTCTTAAAACTTTTTGAAGAAACATGTCGTACAAACGATATTAGGTGAACTATTAGTTAGGTAAACAAAAAATTAACATCTACCTTTAGTTGATTTCATATCAAAAGTATTATTTCAACTTTAAAAAATTTAGTTTACTATACATTGAAAGTAGTTTGTGTTGGCTAAAAAGTTTTTTTTTTGACTTTGTCATGAAAGATATATTGCTGTAGTTAAGCGCATCCGCTTCACAAGTAATTCACTTTATAAATAACTTTATTTAAAGTTCGATCTATTTTAAATTCGGTATATACATTAATTATGTTTGACTTATTATTATATTATCAGTATAAACATTTTTTCCTGGGTTTAAAACTCTACACTCAGTGTTAATGAGAAAAATTTTTCTGAGTTCCTTAATCTTTATAAAAGTGTCTGCAGCTGTAAACTTGGGTATCTTTTTATTTTTGTATTTTCTTTCACGTATAATAGGTTCTGAGTTTTTAGGTTTTTGTCAGATATTTTGTATGTTTTAGTTATATTGTTGGTTATTAGTTTTTATAATGTTGTGGAGTTGTCTGGTATAAATTTCTTGTCGGCGAAAAGTATTGTTTTATTTTTGATTAGCAGATTATTTATCGTGTTTAAGCTTTTTTGGAAGTTTGATTTGTACGTGATGAATTTTATGTTTTTTTATTCTGAATTTTAAAGGTAGTCGTGCGCTTTTGCTGATTTGCGGCTTTTAAATACATTTTCTTTTTTGTGCTCATGTGAGCTGCTGTCTCTTGCTTGTAGAGAAATAGTTTCCATCTTAACCGGTTTGTGAATTTAGAGATCACATCATATAAACCAGTTTTAAACCCAGGAAAAAAACGAGTTGTTCCGCATCAGTAAGATTATCCTAGAAAAAGCGGTAAGAAATATAAAAACAAAAACACCCCTAATACATTGGAAAAACTCTCACTATATAATCACATGGATAGAAAAAATTGAACAAAAAATATAAAATGCTTTATAACATTTGATATCGTAAATTTCTATCCGAGTATAAACATCACCACCTAACAAAAGCCATAAATTTTGCAAAAACGTAAGCAGACATAGAAGATAAAGACATTAAGTTAATTGAAAACACATGCAAAACAATTTTAACCTATGACATTATAATTTGGATCAAAAATAATTAAAATACGTTGTTCGATATACCGATAGATATTTTTTCGCCGCTGAGATCTGCGATCTAGGGTTGTCTTGCCAAACCTGAACTTTTTTCCTTTAAATGTACACAAGTTTTTACATGAACTTATTTCTTTAAAATGTGCATCCATTTTTATTGCAAGTTTAATGGTTTACTGAGCACAAAATAATATTGTTTTAGAATTACAGTAATAACAACCAAAACAACTTCGAAGATAAAAATACCCTAAACCAGTGGTCTTCAACTTAATCAACCTTTGTGCATCTTAACATTATGTGAACCCCAACGTGCGAACATCTAGTATAGGGTTTCCCAAACTTTCTTTCACCCTCCAACAAGGTTTCACAAAAAACTACTTAAAGCTTTTTTTTTTTGCTCTTCATCATCAACTCCAGAATATCTAGTGTAAGCCTTAAACTATGGCCTTGTGGCTTCTCGTTTACGGATTATAGCCCCCATTTTTTCAAATAAGTAATATAAGTTTCAAACCAACCATCAACTCCAGAACATCTAGTGTAAGTTTCAAAAATTAGGTTAAATGCACCCCAAAAAGTTTCGTGTACCCCAAAATAAAACTCGTGTGCACTGGTTCACACGTTAAAGACCACTATGACCTAAATTATTCAAAGTAAAGTACAAGAAGTAAACTTATATTTTACCTGATAGTTTGGAAATAAGTTCGTTCAATAGATATAAGTTCTTTTTTTAGTGTCAAGTTTCTATGGTTGAAGCTAACTGATTTGTTGTAAATAGTTTCTAAGCTAATTAAAAAAATTATTTTCATACAGTTAGAAACACACAATCAGCTATATTTTGTAACATAAGTAAAAATAAAAATTGAATATTTTTGAGAACACTATGGTAAAAAACGTTCTACTGCCCGGTTTTGAACCCAGCAACCGTAGAATGAAAATAAGAGTGTCTGGCGCACGAGATCGTTCGGTCATCGTGACTTCTTCTGGAAGGCAAGTTTAGCGTTAAAATTTTTAGTAAATTTTGCCTTTTGATAAGAAAATTATTTATTCCGGTTATACTTCATACACAATTATTATTTCAAATTATATGTGATAAATAATTTTTTGTTGTTTGTAAATAAATAATAATAAATTTAAACTACGATATACAATTAAACCTAGTATAAAATCTTCAAATTATTTCTATTTTCATCCTACTTCTTGTTCTATACTTTTATCTTTCACATTTAAGTTATTATTCAATTAATTAATTCACTAGAAGTTGCTCACCAATAAAACTGGTCGCTGAGATTAGTATAATTTGTTAGGGAAGTTAATTGTAAGGGGTATATGCTGCATAGCGGACTTTTCTCCTTGTGAATTACTGCTAATACTTGAATAAATACAAGTGTAAATAAATTGAGTGAATTTTTTTTTACATCTTTATATTTTATTGTCATCAAACCTAAACATCTGGAAATTAAAAAGCTGTTTAGTAAACTAAAATATTAAAAGTAAATTTTATGTTTGATTAAAAACAAATAAAGTTCAGTTTTATTTTTGTTACTTAACTTACTATTTTAGTAAAGCTATACATTTGATTACTCTTTTGGGTTAAATGTTTATTTTTCTGTTATATAAGTAAATATAAGGTTTAAATTACAAAAAAAAAGTTCTAATAAATACAACTTCGTTGATTTAATAAACTAGAAAATAATGTTTAAGTTTTTCGTAAAGTTCTATTTATCAAAATTTACTTATGTAGTAGTAAATTTACTTATGTAGTCTTTACAGTACTAGTAGTATGTATTAGATAGTATTACTGTCCTCAAAAATGATAAGTTTTTAGCATTCAATTTAACTACTTGTTACATGTATGAGATCAGGGGTCGGCAGGCAGTTGGTGCTCGCGGGCCAAATTTAAAGTTTCCAAAATCTTCGCGGGCCGCCGTTTTAGTTTAAGTTACATTTAAATAATATTTTAGTTTTAGTCATACTAGAGAAAGTTTTACTTTTACTCACCTTATTACTTTAAATGACTTTTACCTACACATAATTTGAATTTAAATTACAAACATTTATTGGAATAAAACTTACATTGACTAATATACTAAGTTTTAATAAAGTATGTACTTTCTATAACACAAAATAAGCTAAACTTAATATTTTCTTGACTTACTCACAACCTAACTCTCTATAAAAACCGAGCTTGAAAATCATTTTTGAGTCACTTTTATACATTTTTTACTATGAACCACTTTATCATATTTTTGAATATTTTAACATTTAAAAATAATTTTTGCGTCTTAAATCGTTTTCACTTTTAAAAAAAATTCAGTAATTAGTTACCTAAATAAAACTAGTACCTATTTGTATTGTAGAAAAGCTAAAACAAATTCTTTAACATAATTAATGATTAAATACTTTAATAAAATAAACTATTACTAATTAATTAGTCTTTTACATGGTTGCCACTTTAAAAGCAAAAAATGTCTAAGTTATATCAAACTAGCCTAAGTTTATAATAGTTGAAAAAGCCAAAAACTTGCTGTTAATCAACCTTAAATACCTAACTAAAATGTCATAGTTATAAAAAATTACAGACAAGAAAAAAAACAATTAATAAACTACACTACAGCCATAAAAAATATTCTAAGATTTATTTAAAGTGTTTGATTTAAAAATTTAAAACACACCTGAGTTTTAAAAAAAATCCCTTAAAGAGTTTTAACTTAGTCTGTGTTTTTCAATTTTTAAAACTAGTCTGTAAGTTTTGCAACCCTGTTTAAAATAAAGTTCAGAATATAGAGAAATAACGAAGTTTATTAACAGTGAGTTAAAAATATAGCAAAAAAATATTTTAAGTAAGCTTAAATGGACAATTAAGTTTCTTAAATATTTTTAATAGAAATAAAAAAATTTAATAAGCCGTAGTAAAAGGTAAAAAAAAAAGTTTTTATTGAGCATTATAGCAATTCTTTATCTGAAATAAAAATATTGCATTTAAAATGAGTATATGTGAAATATAATACAAGCTTTAGGAATTGAAAAAACGTTAGTTAGGAGTTTTGGGATAAACGATAAAAAAAACAAATCCCTTAAGTCAGTTCCTACAAAGAACATAATTATTTTCAGTAACTACAGACTGATCAGAAAAAAAAATTTATGGCAAGTTAAAAAGAAGCAAAACTGATTACTAAAAAGAAGTTACCTTTTAGATTTTTAAACTATGAAAAAAAAATTGTGTCGGCGGTAATTAAACATTTTTGTTTATTTCTTTAATGACAACAAAAAGTCGTGTTTAGGAAATGTCCAAATTAGGAATCTAATCAATCTGTTAAGATGAGAGCACTGATACTTTAGGTTTAAATCTTGTTACTAAAAAATTGTTTTCCTGAGAATTTTTATTAGAGATGTTTTTAATAACTTTGACATTTTAGAAGAATCTTTAGGTTTAGTTCAATGCAAAAAATAACAATAGGCAAATACATTTTAAAAGCTAAGGTGCAATGCACCATAATAAGTTTTTGAAAGTACAACTTTTGCTTCTATTTTTAGTATAAAATTAAATTCAAGATAAAATAATTATCTTATATAACATAGCAATATTAATAAAAGACTGTTAAGCTACTTTAGATGTGTTTTTTAATAGAAAAATATTTAAATGGTAGATGTTATGTGTCAAATCGAAAATTCAATACTTTACATTTATGAAATGTTTAAAATTCTACGTTTTTTTTCTAAAAAATATCATATTCAAGGTTTTTCCTTATTTTAAGCATAAATTGTCAAATTCAAGATTTTCCGGGTTCCAAGTTTTTTAGCAACACTGATTGTAAACCTCTATGTATACAATTAATATAGATAATATTTCAAATTATATTAGCTGCAAGACTTAAAATTTGACGTATGTTATAATAAAAACGAGCACTGTGGATCGAACAAAACATACATCATTATTTTAAATTGCCACTCTTTAAAGCAAAAAAAAAAACCAGCTTGAGTGACCAAAACGAGCCTGATACTTTAGTATACAAAAAGCAATTTAAGCCAATAACTAAAAAACTAATAAATTTGCCTGAAATTTGAATTCTTCAAATAGTCATAGTCTGAATGTATGCCAATGTTTAGTTGTTTAACTTCCTGAATTTTAAATTATTTTGATGAACAACGAACAAACTTAATAAGTTTATTAATTTTAAATCTAGTTTGTATTAAACAGGTAATTCCAAAAACAGGAACTGTGTATATTAGTACGCAACGCATAAAAGTTGATTAATTTGCCAAAAAATATTGTTTGAAAAATTAATATATATACCTAACAAAAGCTATTTTAACTTATGTCATATACATTGTTTTAAATAAGGTTGCACACAATTAGATATTAATGTAGAAACAATTATCTTAGAAAATTATGCAAATACTAAACTTACCTAACTTAGTTATTAAACAAAAATTGTTTAAAAATATGAGCGTCTTTGTACATTGGTGTGAATAGGAATTAATTTAAAGTGCAAAGAAAACTTCTAAAAATCTAAGTGTGTCAATACAAAAATAAACCTTATTTCTTATTGTTATGTTATTTTAAATGGTTTTTTGCATTCTAAAATATAACATTTAGTAATTAAATAATTGTAAAATAAACCTAGGTATACAACAACATTAAAAAAACGCCTAAACTGTAAAGAAATGACATCGTAATTAATTATTGTTCATCACTTTAGTACAAAATGGAAAACATTTGCATTTATTTTTTTACTAAATAGGTATTATATAAATAACTTACTAAATCCAAGCACTCTTAACACTCTTTTTCAGATAATAACTTGCTGTTGTAAGAAGAAAGTTATTATGAAACTGAGAAAAAAAAACCTGATGGAATGCTTATCTGTCCTTTTCAAATTTTTAAGCTTAAGTAGTTAATTCTTTTCAAATGTTATACAGGGACTTAAAACGAGATTAAACAAATTAAACCCAATTACCGAAAGAAAATTAACTTAAAATATATTTTTGCTCAGTGGGCTAAATTTACATGCTCGTGGGCCGCAATTCCATTCAAAAAAAATAACGTGCTCGCGGGCCGCAAATTTATCCTTTGCGGGCCACAGTTTGCCGACTCCTGTATTAGATAATTAATAAAATCTAATTTTTATAATCATCGATTAAATGAGGTGAGGATTGTATTATTACGAAAAATATTTCTAATAACACACAATTTTAGTAAAAACTACAAAAGTCTGAACAGATCTTTGTAAATATCTAGCCTTTTATATACTAAACTTGTTTATTATTTTAAGTATTTATGTTTAAGAGCTTTTTTTTTTGTTTGAGATATTAACTTTAATATATAATTTAATCACCATTTTATTAGTCAGGTAATTTTAAGTTTACTAAAAACTGAACAAAAAATCTCTTTTAAATAGTATCTACTTTACTAAATAATCGTAAAAAATTAAAAGTATATGCTTTTTAGATATACTTTTTCGTTGACACACAGAAACATATGTTGGTAGAATAAAGGAAGATTACTGTATAATTTGTTTTTATTTATATTCCAGTGAAGTTACTTTACTAGGATCTTTTATTAGCAAACAATTAAAACTATATTTTGAACAGTTAAACCTTATTACTTGATTTACAGTACCTTCCTCCATAAGTAAAAAAAAAAAGTGCAACTTCATTGAAAACAAATAAATTTATTAGTATTTTCTACAGTATAATATTTTATTAGTATAATTTAGTAAATTAATTATTTTTTAAGAGATATTCATTATACATAACCGTTTTTCAATTTAAACTAAAAATTAAATATTTTCAATAGTTATCTTTATTAATTTAGTAGCTTATTTTTACATACCTTCTTTAGTTAGTTCGAATATTAACGATCTTTTATTATTCACTTTCTTTTTTTTTGTTACTCAATTGACTTATTAGCTTACATATCGTCTTTAATTAGTTTGAGTTGAACTTTGATAAATAGTACTTAACCACTTAAACAACTTTTAAATTAATTTATATTAAGGTTGTAAGCTTTATGAACAAGGTAATTGCAATTAAAACTTTAGAACAGAGTTTATACGTAAAACTTTGTATTTTTAGACAGACTGAAATTTTGTTAAATCTTGTTGGTCAGCGCCTATTCGGGCTTATAACCAGATGAACTACGTAGACTACTAGTTAGGTTGTAATAGCGTTAGCCTAATAACTTTACCATAGTTAGACTTTATAGTATACTTTATTATCTTTAAATTATTTTATTCGATACGGCCCCTGAAAATTACCATAAATTTCAATTGTCTGAACTTGAGTTGTTATGTAACTGCTACAGATATATTTAACTCTCTACTTTAACGAGACACGTTCAAAATCCACCTGCGATCACAATCCACCCAGTCAAATTCGAGAACCGCTTACCGATCGAGGGTAAGAGGTTATAGTGATCGTAATAGTGATAGTAAAAAATAAATAAAAAATGCAAAACATATTTAAAACAAATTTAAATATGTTTTGCATTTAAAAATAAAGAAAAAAAATCGGGAGGATTTTGAACGCGGGTGAACTTTGATAGTATACCACTTTCACAGTGCTAGATAACAGAGTACTGGCTTAAAAGTTATTATTTAGTAAGAAATTTACAAAAAAAAAAAACTGATCTAATATTTTGCCAATAATGCATTGATTTTAGTAAAATTAAGGTAACAAAGACAAAATGCCTAGTTAAAAAAAAATGCACAATTTCATAATCAACTAAAAAAGCTTCAAAAAATATGATTCTTAAATTACTTATAGAATCTCAAAAATTTTATTTGTACTAACCAGCTTGATATTTTGTCAGTGTTCTTCACTATATTAAAAATAAAGCTCTATAATCAAATATTAAGAAAGGAAATCTCATAGTTTAATGCTAAACAAAAATTTTTTTTTTAATATTTCACACATTCAAACAGACAAAACTGAAAATTTATCAATATTGCCAAAAAAAACTGATTTAGCCTGTTGCGTATAAACCCTGTTTAGATTTTTAAAATACAAACAAAATATAAGGATATCATAGCACAAAAAGTAAATATCAATTAGTAGTTTAAAAAAATCTATTTATTCACTGGACTTGTATATGTATATTATAAAACATCTTAATTTGAAAACAACGGTTTCAAAAATAGTCTTGTGGTAAAAAAATACTATTAAATTTATTAAAAAAATTAAGATAATGTAAAACCTAAGACTGGCTGTGCGTGAGAATTAAAAAATATTACAATAAAGTTTACAGAACTCAGTTGTATTTTATACAAAGTTAGACTAAAAGTCGAACTTATTATAAAAACTAAAAATAGCTGGCAGCAAAAAGTATATTTGAACTAAGAAAAACAACATGTAAAGCAGGCAATCTATCATTTTCAGTAAAAAATAAAATTCTTAAATTACGTCTTCTCCTATTTGAAAGTTATCTGGTTGACGATAGTTTTGCAGCAGCATTCTTATCACTTCCCTGTGACAATTAAAACATAAACCACACGTTAGCTATATTAAGTTTTTTTTTAAATTGGACAAAAATAAAACGTAAATACTGAACTGTGGTAGAAAAAAACATTTTTAAGAAACTTTTAATAACAATTCAACTTACTTAGCATTCACTAAAGTTTGTGAGAGAAAGTTTTCAGGTGTTATTCTTTCAAGGATTTCGATTGCGTTTTCTCGTTCTAATATTCTTTTGTAATCACCTGTTGTAAGATTATTAATTGGATGCATAGCTTTTTCAAACTTTCTAGGTTAGAAAGATACAGTATAAATAAAAATAAATTTGCACATATTTAAAATAAACGAGATTTAATACAATCTTATGAGTGTCTTTTCCATAGTTATAATTAACTTAAATTTTAGTTTTAGTTAACTATTCAATAGGTGTAAATACCCATAAGTATAAATTGTTTGTCTATTGTGTTTTGTACAGTTATTTAGTTTAAATATTGCCTCATATTTAAAACAGTGTGTTTTAATAAACTTTAAGTGTAAAAATGTACTTTTAGTTTTTTTTAGATCTTATTAGGAGAGCTTTCTCTAGACAAAAATATTTTGTAAAGTTATCAGTTTAATAAAAGTAAAGCGCCAGCAAACGTCTATGTTATACAAAAATCTAAGACAGGATTCATTCAAAAACATTTTTTATAAAAGCAAACAACAAATAAAATCGATTTCGGCTAACGCTTATCAACTACTTTTATTAGCAACTAATTTTAAGATTAAATTTTGAGGAAATAAATAGTTATTGGTTATATCAGAAAAAACAATCAATTAACACTAATTAGCATAATTGAGCAAAAATTAATTAGACATTCACTATTCATAAATACATATTTAAAATAGTTGATCAGTAATTTAACTAAGATAAGCAACAATAACAAAACAAACATTAAAATAAGCGACAAAATTCGAATAAAACCAAATAAAATTTAAAACTTTATTCTGTTTTAATTTATAACAATTTATAAAGATTAGAATTATAAACGTATTGTTGCTTGCACAAATTAGGTTTGAACGTTTTTATAAATAAAGATTGTAAAACACTTAGGTGATAATCATTACGAGCTTTACTTATAACTGAAAAATTACTATCACTATAGTTCTTCGCATAATCTGAATTGTTTAATAAGTGTTCGGCAATCGCCGATGATCTGTTAGATGATTTTTTTAAAACCCGTGTCCATCCAATTTCTGAGGGATTTTAAAACATGGATGGACACGGGTTTAAAAAAACCAAAAAGTACATTAAAGGTGAGAAATTTTTATGATACCTTAAAACTCAAAAACATGTAATTAGATAAAGTAATTTAATCAGTAGTTGTAGTATAACAATAAAACGTAGTTAAACTGAGTTTTTTTTTTACTATTCAAAAGTATAATTTATACAATATTGTTTAATTAAACTTAGTAGTTATATTTTTTTTACTAATATTTTTTCCTATTACGCATGTGATTACTTTATGATTACTCTGTAACTATAACAAAAACAAATTATAGTGTGTTATAGAATAGGGATAGTTTTTTTTATATGTCGGGGGTGGTCGGAATTTGAGTTAGTAAAATTAATTAAACAATTTGGTTTTCGGTAAGGACGAAAAGTACCATTATGTAGGTTTAAGGTGACATCTAAAAAATCAGCCACTTGATTACCTAGATCTAACGTAACTTTGAAAGCTATATCTGACATTACCTTGAACACTTGTTTACTTGTTCTGTCGTACACGACAGGTTTTGCTAGATCTATGACACCTAACTCATCGTCTCTATATAAACCAAAGTTATTGAAAACATTTCCCAGTTTACTGAGGATATATAATCCGACGAGATCGCAAATCTCTGCACCAAGGAAACTTTCCATAGGTACATTGTAAAAAGTATTTATTCGTTAACCCACTGAAACATATGTTGGTACAATAAAAGAAGATACTGTATAATTTTTATTATCATATATTCCAGTGAACTTGTTTCACTAGGATCTTTTGTTAACAGACACTTAAATTTATGTTTTAAATACTTATATTTTGTAACTATCTTATCTTACTAGTTGTAAAATCTCTTGTTAGCTTTGTACTCTACTGATTAGAATTGTTCGAAATATATTTAGTTAACTGAAATGTGTTTGTTGTTTATCTTATTGTATAATTATTAATCAGTAATGTATTAATATATAAAAAAGGGGAACGGGTCTAAATTGCGCGAAGACAAAATTTCACGAGGTTATTAAATTGCACGTGGGGACTAAATTGCACGAAGATACATTTGCACGAAGACTAGTTTGCACGCGGGCACAAAATTACACGAGGGGACAAAATTGCACGAGTTACAATTTTGCACGGAAACTCAATTTTGCAAGACAGACAGTTTTGCACGGAGGGTCAATTTTGTACAAAAAAATACTAATTTAAGATAAGTAAATAAAACATATATTAAAACCTTTATATTTTATATAAAAAAATAATAAGCATGTATTAGTGTAATTAATTTTAATTTAATTAAGTTTATATTAGTTTTATTTATATATTGTTTTAAATTTATTTAGCTTTTTATGTTTGAAAACTAAGAAAAAAATAAATAATAAAAATAAAACTAGAATTTTATTATAATAAAAATAACCCTTATTAAAAAATAAACATGTATTGATGTAAAATTAAATTAAAATTATACTAAACTTCAATATGAAATAAAACAAGATTAAAAACAAATAAATAATATTTACATGGGTAGGTGTTAAAATTTCACGAAGATACTTTTGCACAGAAAAAAACAAGCATGCAACATAGTGAGACAATTAGATAAATTTAGAAAGGAGAAAATCCGTCTGATGAAGTTTTTATTGTGCATTGTACAGAAAGTTCTGTTATGGCTGTGTACTTTCATAAATTATACCTAAAATGTCCCGCGCAATTTAGACAGCTACTCATAAAAAAGTAAACTTTAGCTAATTATTTTCCCTGAATATGATGTATACAGATCTAACTAATCTATAAAAATAATTGTAAAACTATATTTTTTATTCAAATACCAATTGAAACATAATATAACTATAACTCTTATTTTAATAAATTTATTTTCTTGTTTAAAGCTTTTCGAATCTTATCTAAAGTTCTTGTTCAAAAGTTAAACAAAATTTAAAACAATTTTGAAGATTGTTGAAAATTTTGAATTTAAATCAATTTTACAAAATTAAACAGTATTATTAAAAAACAGGCTATTAATATACTTAATACATGAACTACATTATATATTACTTATTAATCTATAGTTGAAGCAATACAATATAGTTAATTTAAAGCAGGGTTTACAAAAAAATTTATTTATATGGCCCCCATTAAAGAAATAAAAAAGCTATGGCCCCCACAATCAAGATTTCTTAGAAACTACCCTTAAATACAATCTACTGAGGTCTTATGGCACTTAAGTTACAAATGTTACAGAAGTTACAAATAATTTATGAAATACTTATAACTAACGTATATTCTTTAGATATAAATTATAACACACTTAAATTCAATGTAAAGTACTTCATCAATAAAACAATAATTATAATTAGCCTGAAAGAAACTATAATAAATCAATACACAAGTAAAATCTATAAAAAGTATTAACAACTGTAAGGAGACTAACAGTCTTGACGAAATAGTCGTTACAAGAAGGAACTCATGGTATTTTATTCTTGGATCGATATTCTTAAATTCGTAGCTTCTTCACTAGATATTAAACTTAACTTAATGATGCGTTGATCATGCGAACTTCATTTGATGATCGTAACTTAGCAACACACTGCAGAGCGGGATGTAACACTAACGCATACTTAAAAGACAAACGCCGATATATACGCATTCAAAGAATTTTAACTCTTTCAAATAAATAAAAGAGTTTGTTTTTATTTGTCAAAACGTCCGAAAACTTAGAAAAGGTTATTTTTATATCTGTTTCTAGTTTTAAAATAAATTCTTTATAAAAACTATAAAATAATGCATATCATCGGCACACCATAATATCTAGTATAAATTTTAAAACTAACCTTAAATACGCCTAATACTTTTTTATTTTACACTTCATCATCAACTCAAGAATATCTAGTGTAAGTTTCAAATTATGGCCTTTTGGCTCCTAATTTTACAGCTTATGGGCCCCTAAATAACTGAAATTTTCCCATAACATCTAGTAAAGTTTCAAAACTACCCTTATTTTTTATTTATTATCAATTCCAGAATATCTAATGTAAGTTTTAAATTATGGTCTCATAGCCCAACTGTGGCCCCTCAAGTTTCTGAAATGGCCCACTATGGAAGACCCTGAATTTATGACTTTTTAGATTAATAATGATAATTTTTTTTAACTAACACGTAAATATATGACTTAAAATAAACAGTAATACACTTCAGGAACAGGAAGTAAACAACAACAAACCGTCAAACTTTACTAGATTACACAAAGCCCATACAGCCCAATGGGCAGCTTCTTTGACACCACAGTGAACTAGTCTTAAGATTGGTAAAAAAGATCTGTTGCAAAAAAAAAAAAGCTTACAAAGCTATAACTTAAATATTTACACAAATCGCTTTATATGTTGACACTGACCTGTAGTTTATATGCCTTCGCGCGTTAATGTCCCATGAGTCAACAGCTTGTTGAACGGCCATTGCTACTTGTTGTTTAGGAAAAAACCATATTCTGTCAGGGTCTGACAAAAGATGCGACAAAGTACCACAAGCATGGTATGATAACTCAATATCATTCGATCCTGGGTGTGAAGTAGCCCAATCACTGTTTTGTTATATAAAAGTGTAATAACCGCCATAACAAACACTGTACATAGATTTATAATTTTAATACCAATTAATAGTATTCTAATTATTATAACTGTTATTCATAAATATAAAAATTATAAACATTCTTTAGCTTGTAATAGTATGATCAATTAAGAGTAAAAACTTAACAAATTAACAACTAAAGACATACTAATTTGGACTAGCTTATAATAACTTTAAGCACCACATTCTAGGTTGTGTTTATTTGACGTTATACTTAAAAACTATAACATAAAAAATATTTTTTTTAAATATTAACTTGAACCTAAAAATTAAGCAACGGATATTTTAACGACACTATGAATAAAACCATTAACAAAAACACGGTGAAAGTCTGCAGAGCAGAAGCCTGGACTTTCGTATGCCGTTTCAAGTTGACAAGCTCAAGTTTAACAAAAGGGTTGATCATGCCAATTCCTAATAAGGAAGAAACCGGTCTCAGTCTACCGAAAGCTTGTGGTCGGATGATCGAGCTGGTATGATCAACCCTTTTGTTAAAATAAGGTTTAAAATGTTAATTTAAATAAACTTGCTTAAATTCAAGACTATGATCTTTGAAAATAATATAAAAAGAAAATAAAACAAAAACTCCTATATAATAAACAACATTTTTTCTACAGACTACATTAAAAAACTTTTTAGTGAGTTAAAACTAAAAAGGCATTTTCTATAAATTTAAGTAGCGTAAACTTAGAATTTTAAATTTAGTTTGAATATCTAAAATATTAAACTTTTATCATGTACTATACTTTCTTATGAATTTATATAAAAAATAACCAAGCATTTTTTATTTCGTATTAAAATGTACTTTTACTTATTAGTTTCAACTAAAAAATCTTAACTATACTTTCATGCGTTGTTAATACTCTTACTAAATAAGCAAAAAGGAAAGTGACTAATTAAAACAAGGAAAAATACAACAAATCATTCTTAGTTTTCGTGATGTGGTTAACATAGATCTACTAATAACATCACTTAATTACAACAAGTTTTGATCTGACCACAAGCTCTTAGTAACCTGCAAACTATATTTTATTCTTAACCATACTTATCAGTCAATCGTAACCAAAAGTACTTTTAAGAACGTTACTACAAACAGCAATGATGTTTTACAACGAAGCTACTTTTTTCTGGTATAATAAGTGACGTCGGCATTGTCGAATTGACGTAAAAATATTGTTAATTGAGCTTTAGCAAGACAGCTGGTAACTTTTTCTATGGACCGCCAAAAAAAAGTACAAGCTGTCTTGCTAGAGCGCAATGTATTACAGGTTAAACCGCAATTAGACAAGGCTGGCGTCACTAACATACCATCAAACTGGTCGGCTAATGGTTTGACAATCGAGGTTGTATGGTCAAAACTTGTGGCAAACTAAAAAAGTCCAGAATTAAGAAAACTTTCATATATTTTTTCTATATTTTAAATTGCTAAATAACTAGTCCAAAGTTTCATAATATTTTAACAACAACAAAAAACTTTTTAGTACAAATAATATTTTTTGGATTTCGTTAATTTATGTACTTTTAACAAATAATAACTAAGGTACCCCTCAATTTTGTAGTAGAGCTTTGTTTTCAGCGTAACAAATGATACAAAAGAAAATTAAAAAATGAGCTTCCCAGCTGTTATTAAATTTGAACTATTAACACTTGAAAATTTTATCTATGACTATTTCTTAAGGTAAAAATTTTATTTATTTCAAGTTTTCTTTAATCTTCTGCTACTAAATTTCTTTACTATTGGCTTCTAACTAATAATTAAGGATATAACTTGATACTTCACTTAGCTAGTCTATAAGCAGTAAGCAATTAACGATAAAGCACTCAAATTTTATTATACTAAGTAAACAAAATTAGGATTAAAAAAAAAGAACATTCACACTTTATACAGTTTTAGAGTTAGGTAGCTTAAACGGGCATTTATGAATTGGGGTTACTTTCGTTTATCGATAGCTCATCTTCGAAACAATGTTCAGGTTTAAGGGAACAATCACTTCACGTATAAAGACTTAAGGTTGCCTGGGTTGGACAACAAAAATTACTCAACAGTCGATACTAGGTTGTTTAGTAAATCGAGCAGACGGAAATTGAATGTTTCTGAATTCGATTACACTGTTTAACTTACAGTGAAAGCGTGCAAAATACATTCCAGAATAAAAAAACGCGCGAAAATGCAAAGTGCACTTGCTTAAAAAACATCGACAACGATAATCTAAAACCTACAAAAACAAAAACCTCCTTTGTAATCTAAAAACTGCGACGACTTCCTCCAAAGACGCTCTCAGCTTTTTATACCGTTTTTGCAATAGTATAACTCTTTTTTTTTTAAGTTTGTAAGAACTAGACAAAGCAGATATGATTACATTTAACTTTTCTTCAATTTTGTGCATTTCAAACTTTTATAATTTATTGTGATGAAAATGGTAAACTTCATTGCTTTAAGACTCGTGAAATATGTTCATAGTTTAAGAATTGGACATATAATGTTAAATTTCGAATGTTACAAATTAGCCAATAAGAACGCAACGTGTTTAAAAGCTAACCTAATTAGATCGCGTTGCGTATAAAGTTCATTTAAGTATGCTATTCAAGCACTCAATAGTGATATAGAGCCACTTTTTTTTATTCTATCAACTAAGGAAAATTGAATTTGTAGAAGCAGAAGTACTTGTCTTGGAGTCAATGTTGAACATTAGTTAGACTTTTATTGTTAGAGGTTGACATTTAATTATTGGTATTTTCAGTGATTAAATATTAAGTATTTAATTATATAATAGCTTTCATGGAAAACTTTTGGTTGAAATTTAAAAATTTATTTCTAATTTTAGTGATACAGTTTTAAAATATCTTTTTCTCAAACTTAATTTATTTTTAAGGTCATTTTAAATATCTTTCAAAGGTAATATTTTATATTGAAAGTAAAGTGTTATTTTATTATTTGAAGATTAGTTTTAAACCAGAAGATCCATACACACATGTTGTGTTTAGTCATTCTAAATTAATCTCAAGCAGTTGATATTTAGTATTTATAATACAATATAACAAAAACAATTTTCGCATTAACTTCTTTTATTGAATTGACAAATGTTTCTGTTTGTTAAAGAAGCTTATACTTTGATTTGTAATTTTAATTTGTATTTTACTTAACTTTTATTATAAATTAGATTTAATGATTACATATATTATATAGTTTTATGAGAGTCGGATTTAAAATAATGTATTGTATCTATCATTAACTATTAATCTATTGTCATCGTGATTATCTTTAGTAAACACCCATATAAACCTAAATTACCTTCTACTCTTTTCTTACAGTGTTTATTTTTTAACAGAGCTCCGTAGAAGTTTGTTAACTTCTAAACACACAGAAACATATGTTAGTTTAATAAAGAAAGCGTACTGTGAAAATTTGTTATTATATATTCCAGTGAACTTGCTTCGCTAGTAACTCTTTTAGAAAACAATTAACTTTAAATGTTGAATGTTTAAATTTAATAAATAATTCTAAATTAAAGTACTACGAAATGTTATATACTTATGATTTAATTGATTAGATCTAAATCACAATTAAAATAAAGTAAAATACAAAGTAAAAACAACTGTTTACATCAAAGTCCAAAAAGCAACTAAATATAAAAATAAAATTCCTGTCAAGTAATTTAAATTTCGATTAAAAATAAAAAGATTTATATAAAACTTCTCAAATCAGTCCAGAACACGGTCAATTTATTACTTGTGATTTTTTCCCCTGCATCAATAGTTACAAAAAATCAAACAATGGTTTAAAAAATCTACAAGTTTAATGCTTACTAGTTTAGTTCAAAACTCTTTTAGACA
This sequence comes from Thalia democratica, assembly GCF_965202585.1. NCBI lineage: Eukaryota > Metazoa > Chordata > Thaliacea > Salpida > Salpidae > Thalia > Thalia democratica. The sequence goes on along the minus strand of NC_139169.1, from coordinate 49,877,207 downwards.
ACAGCCCGTCGTCAGTGAACTTATGTTTAACTTAAAGAACTAAAACACATTAATGCAACTAAGTAAATAAATTGAAAAACTATATTATGACGTAGTAATTCAAAACTGTGTATAAAACCAAACTTTTTAAAGCTAGAAGATTTTTTACATTATAATGATACTTTTGTATTAAAACTAAATCCAAATGAACTGAATATAAAAACAAACACTTTTCCGATATAAACTTTAAATAAAAAACTTTTTTAGTAAGGAACTGTTTAATGCAAGCTATTGTTAATAAATAGTTACTGTTATCGGTGAAATAAAGATAAAAAACCTTTCCCAAACAATACTTAAAGTTATTACAAAAACCTATATTAATTAGAACTTATTAACCATATTAACTGTTAATATAGGTTTTTGTAATTACTCTAGGTTTGTTATTATATTCAGTTCATTTTGATTTACTTTTACATACAAAAATATGGGTGGCTTGGCGTTTAGCCAACAGATCCTTCGCTCTACTGAGCACAAAAGATAGCTTTTTTAATGAAGTAAAATCATTCAACCGTATAAATTGATGCTAATAGCTAAACAGTAAAACACAACATAAATTTTTGAGTGAAACAATAAAATCTTATAATATTTGAAGTTATAAACAGTAGTAATGACACAGTTAACAGCACATAGATAAATAAAATTGATGTTAGCCTAATCTAAGAATGTCATAAAAGTGTGAATATTATAGTACTTTTAGTTGAAATTCTCATTATTTATAATGATATTTAGTTAATATATATCCCAGATTATATATAGTTAATAAATTTAGTTAATATATAACATTTAAAAGCTTAAGGTATATACCATAAAAGATTTTTTATTGTAAAAAACTTTAGTTATTGATAGTGATTAGTTAAATAGCTTTATATGAACTCTGTTCTGCCAAAGTTTCAAATTTTTGTATTTATTCCAACAGACTTATAGGAAACACTTGGGTTTTTATTTAACACCTAGTGTTAAATTTTCTTTACAAAATTGATTGAACCCTCCCTATAATAGTCTTAGTAACATTTTGTTTGTTTCATTGCTCATACAGTTTAAACTACCTTTATGAAATCATTTGAAGTATATTGCTTTAAAAAAGATGGAGGATATCTATTTTTAGTGAATTTTAAATTTTAGTAAGTTAATTTCAATTAGCCCTGTTTTATAACAGCAGAGCTAATTTGATTTCTTTACTAACTTTTTTTTTAAACAAATTTTAAAGAAACAATAAGTTTAGACTCAAAAACATTTTGAGTCAAAGGGTGATTACCAGCAGATGTGGGCCCACAGATCACAAATTAATGCTAAAAAACATGACCGTACTTGAATTTGAGCTCACACAGGTGATATTATGCTGATTTTGAGCCCTACGCTACAACCGCTCGGCTATCAGGGCTTTTTGAATGCCTCATATTTAGCTTTATAAATTTTAGAAATTTTTCACAAATTTCTGCGCTGCAATTATATTCTTAGATGTAAGTTCAAGAAATATATGCTAAAACAATTAACTATATGTCTATTTTGCTAATATAACTAAAAAACAAAACAAAATATTAATTCATAAAACAAACATAAGATACAAACTTATTTATTTTTTAAATAATTTGTATAGAACAACATTAAAGTCGTTTTAAATGTTCTTCTGTGGTTGTTTAAGCCTCAAGTTCATTTATTGTAATTTTTTTTATTAAACATGCCAAACTTACATTTTTTAACTAGTTCTCTAATTTATGTGAAAAAAACCTCTACTTAGGACGTTTTAAAAGTTTTTTTGTATTTATTTTCACCTAAAAGTTTGTACTTTGTAAGATTATCTTTTTTATAACTACTTACCAAACCATTTTAAATTGTTAATTGTCATATAAAATTATATTACCTATACAAACTGTTACTAAGTTTAACTACTGAACGGATTATTAGACTATCTGAATTGTAATATGAGTTGTCAATAAGGATTGTATGCAGAAATTTCTATGAAAAGTTATATTCTTTGTTAAGTACAGTAATTGATTTTTTTCATAAAACTTTGTTTAAAATAAGTTTAAAGACGCTTTAATTGTGTTTTTGTTACTGTTAAAAAGTTTATTTATTGTAAGTTTATATACTATACCTGCTTAAACTAATTTTTTATTATTTTTTGTAATTTTTGTATAATTCTACATAAGAAGTTTTATAAGTTTTCTAATTTATGTACTAAAACAATATTTTAGAATTTTGGATGCTATAACTTTGTTTTCGTGTCTATTAAACCTTAAAAGTACATTTGTTTTCATATTCTCTACTTAAACTGCCTATAAAGCTATGCCTCGACCAATTACTAATATTAAATATGATCAAAAGGGTTCTACTAAGGACGTTTAAACGGTTTTTTAGGTTTATTTTAAGTGAAAGACTAATTATTGAAAAAAGTTAATTGAAATTGTTAAAATTATTACTTATAACTACTAAAATGAGTTCTAGTTACTACATTAAAATTTTTTTTTTGTTTTTATTTTAAACATAAATTAAATAGTATTATTTTTTATTTAAAATTGATCAAATTCCAACCTTTTAATCTATAAATTTGTTTTATTACATTTCAACAGTTTCTTTTTTGTTTTAAGAGAAAAATTATATTAGTTTACCATTTTAAAACATTTTTACATCTTAAAGTCTATATTCTTTTAAATATACAATTTATTATTATTCTCTTAATAAGTAAATGCTACTTTTTATTAGTTTATATAAAAATATAAACAATTTATAAATTAAAATATGTTAAAATAATCCCTTTGCTTTTCTTTTAACTTAAAAAGAATAATACTTTAATTTATGTTTTTATCAAAAATATGTTTAAAACCGTGTAAATTTAGTTTACATTAAATGTACAAAAATTGTAAAAGTTTTTGTTTAAAACTTTTAAATAACTTTTATAAGTTTTATTAAACAACAATCATTTTATCTTAATATTTAATTTATATATAAAATAATTATTGAATAGGTAAGGTTGATTTTTACATGTAATTTTTCAATAAAATAATATTTATTAAGATATTTTAACCTTAAAAACATAACTAATTTGTACGAATGGCGAAAGTTAGATAAAGTATAGTGTAAGAATACAGGAACAAACACTTGAAAATATGCCCGTTTAAAACTGATATTTAAATTTAATTTTTTCAACTCGCATTGGTTTCATCGCTATTTAACTATTTACACCAATGAACTTTCATATTAGACAACTGTAAGCTTTTTTTAAACGTTGAACACTCTGTTGAAAAAAGCTATCTTTTGTGCTCAGTAGAGCGAAGGATCTGTTGGCTAAACGCCAAGCCACCCCAAAAATATCATTATAATGTAAAAAATCTTCTAGCTTATGCTTTAAAAAATTTTGTTTAAAACAGTTTTTAATTATTACGTCATAATATATATTTTTACTTAGTAGCACTAATGTGTTTTAGATCTTTTATTAAACATAAGTTCACTGAAGACGGACTGTTGTCTGAAAGAGTTTTGGACTAAACTAGGATAACTTAAATACTTTAATGTATGCATTAAACTTGTTTATTTTTTAAGCCATCGTTTGATTTGATTAAAAATTACGTCACTATACTATGTTTAAAAAATATTCTTAGGAAATCATTTATTAATGAAGTTTATACAATTATTACATATGCATAAAATACATTAAGGACTTATGTTTAATTTAGATGTAAAGTAATAAGGTAGCTAATATTTAAATTAAACATAAGTAAGTTATATATCTTATTATGAAATAACTGCTCAAATCAACTTATAGCTTGGATAAAATTATAGAAAATAACACTACTTTGTAAAACAACGAAAATAACCACTCTAAAAGATTTATTAAAAAATTTGATAAAAACAATTTTTTCAAATGTCATCAGCTCAAATATACTAACAGCTAAGAAGCTAACTTTTTGTGCTATTTTTTTGTATGAATACCACGCTGAAAAACTTTTACAAAGCTTAACTTTAATGTCGGGGTACAGGATTTACTCTAATAATTACACAAAAATTAAAAGCAAAGAAAAAAAAATGTAACAATTAACAACTAACATGAGTAATTTAATAATTTTGGGATCCATAAAGTAATCTCTCAGATAATGAACTTCAGCTATATTTCCCTTATAAAAGCAAATTATTTTTTGTTGTAGCAATTACTTGAATTGAAAGAGTATAACTTTTTCTTAATTTGCTTGAACTATTTTATAAATTTAAGCTTACAAAAGAAATAATATGTAACTAAAAAATACCAATTACTTATTATAATGAACAGTTAATGATAAATTTATATTATTTAAAGTTTTTCTTAGATAAACATATTTCTACTCACTGAGTAATTAAAAGTAAACAAGTTTTTATACCTTAAGATCTACTTTATTTTCTTTCTCAGATGACCTCAGGAACTTATCAACACAAGCAGGTATTTGTTTCTTGGCCGTTTTCTTAAGCTGTCTTGTTGTTAGACCGATATAACTAGTCATCCAAGTTTGGTAAAAACATAGTTATATAACAAACTAATTGCTATTGTAACAATAGTTATATCGGTCGAACAAAAAAAGACAGCATGAGAAAGGGTTCAAGGAACATATACTTGCTTGTGTTGGTAAGTTTTTGAGGTTATCTGAGAAAGAAAAAGAAAAAATATATGTTGAAATTATAAATGTGGTAAAAAAAATTGCAACTGCTGAACATTTAATGAATAATCAAAGTTGTGCGGAAAATTTCAACTTTGAACGATTTAAAATCATTTAAAGATATTATGACATTTTTCACTTAATTAAAATTAAGGCTATCTGTATTTCAAATAGAAAACTTACTTTTTGTAGGCAAAAATAATTTGATTATGGTGTTGCTTTACTTATGATTGACAATTTTTAGTGTTTATATTTTATCAACTTCATCTTAATAAAACTTTTGATTAATTTTGTGTTATTAACTTTGTATTTAATTAAGATTTGTTAATTATGATTACTACCATTACTCTCTAAGTTTAAATTTATCTGTTATTTGTTGCTATGTATCTACTGACGAGAATAGTGTGAATATATTTGGTTTATTGCATTGAGTGTGTTTAGTTTACTATTTAAAAAAATTGGTTGGACCTCAAATGTTTGCACTCTTGATTTATATTAAGACCTTAACTAACTTTTATGTGCTTTGTAATTTTCTAATAAAACAATATAAACGAAAATTTAGACTTCTATTTAAACTTATATTAAATGATAAGGGTAACATTTAAAACTGAAAAACGTTTAAACACAAACTGTCATGACACTACTCAATTAGAAAAAACTTCAAACTTCAAAACTTATTTGACAGAATGTGCCTTTTTATAACTTTTAGGAAAATTTAAATCTGCTCAGCTTCCACATTGAAAAGATATACAAATTAATATAATTCTTAAGTTAATGGTTTTACTGAAATAATAACTGGTAAGAATAAAATTATGTTTAAAGTTAAGTAACGTAGTTAAACATTAATATAACTTAGATTAACAGATAAAAAATTATATAGAACAGAAAGTTAAAAATAACTTTTATTCTACAACAATATTTAAACTAACTACTAATCCTATTGCTGATTTTCGCAACTCATCTCTTTCGAATACTTCAAAGCATTTCTAATAAATATTAGATGTTTAAATATAAATTTAATAAGAGCTAAGCTATCACTACTATTTCTGTTTATTTATTGTCTAATTTTGAGCCCAAGCTTATAAAAGAATACTGAAAAGTAAAACTAATTTTATATAACAAAATTTCACGAAACTTAGTTAATATTTTTTAAATAAATATACAAATAACGAGATACTAAAATAAAGTTAAAAATTTAAAACAAAATATTTAAAAAAAACTTAAATATAAAGATATAATTAAATATAGTAAACTAAAAAAAAGTAGTGAAAAATCATTAACAAGGTTATTAAAATTGAGACTATTTTGTTAAAAATATGTTTTCTCCTAGATTTTAAGCATTCTTTCTCAAACATAATGAGTATAATCTTAACTCTGTTAAACAATCCTATTGCAGGATTTGAAAAAAATTTGAATAAAACTTTTTTTCTCAAGTTTTTGTTATATTGTTTTTTTTAATCGTTAAAATAGGAACTATTAAAACCAGGAAGATTTCCTGAAGTTTTAGGTAGTTAGTTTAAAAAATGAAAAAAGGGATGATTTTAAATGAATTTTTGAATTTCCAAACGATAAATTGACCGTGAAAAAGTTATGTTTCATTAGTTTGTATAGGAGTTTTTTATATAAAAATGACTATCTCTAAAGCTAGTTAGAATTTTAGGACTGTATAAAATAAAAATGTATTTTACAACATCAAAACCTTTAAAAAATATGTGACTATGTAATAAAGCGATCGTAAAACCTATCGCTTCGTTTTTAAAACTAGTACACAGGAGTTAATAGTCCAAGTGTAAAAAATTACAAAAGCTTTTCGTGACGCCACAAATCTTATAGAGATAGAAAGAATTATGAAAAAAAGCATGACGTATGTATAAAATAAGTAGAAGTGTTTTTTTTTCAAGGAGCGGTTTTTGTGATTGAAGGAGGATAGAAAAGCAGCTGAAAACTACACCGTCGAGTACAAATTCAAGTTTTTCCGGTCTACGTTGGTAAAAGTAACATAAGGAAATTTTCATATTAATAGTTAGTTAGTTGTATACTTAATTTTTCGTTATAAGGAGAGTTTATACGCGTTTGTTGGCAGCATTTTTTATTGCACAATTATTTTCACTTTCATTTAAATATTATGTCTTCTAACACAATACAGTTAGTTTATTATAAAAATAACTTATATAAGACTTATCTGGCATTCTATATAAACGTCTGTAATAAAAATAAATTAAGCATGTCATCCAAGTGGGTAGCTGTCAAAGTTTCACAAGGGCACAAAGTTACACGAAAAGATTTTTGCACAAGCAGACAGTTTTGCACGGGTTTAATTTTTTTTTTATTAATTTTCTTTTTTTTAATTGGATTTTTCTTTACTATCACTGTTACCCCTAACCTTTACCCTAGGTCGGTAGGTTTTTTGTTTTTCTTTTTAATTAATTTATTTATTCATTTTTTACTTACACTGCTACCCCTAACCCTTACCCTCGGTCAGTTTTTTTTTTCTTTGAGTTTTTTTATTAATTTGTCTTTTATTTATTGTTCTGTTTTTTCTTACACAAATTATTTTCTTTTTTTTCTTACTCTCGTGCAAAATTGACCCTTGGTGCAAAATTGTCTTCGTGCAATTTTGACCCGTTCCCTATCCAAGTACATGTCGATTGGTAATATAAACAAACGTATAACACGGACTCGAGCACGAGAAAAACTTAAATTTCAACATAACAACCTCCTTAACATAACCAACACCAAACTCCCCTAAAGATTGACGTTTATAACTATATTAGTTAATTTAAATAAAGATAAATTAATTAAATCAAATTACACTGATTAAATTTAGTTTTGAACTAACCATCATGATTTTAAGACCTCCTATTTCGACAAACTTTTGACAGTTTTGAGGAGTTTCGTCGCTTATATTCCACAAAACTCCCCAACACAAAATCATTACATCGTCACACTAAAAATTTAAAAGAATAAATTAACAAAGCAACATGAAATTTTTAAACACTTGACAGCATATATAGTAGTATCATGATAAAATTTTGTCAAACTAAATTTTTTTGGAAAAGTTTAAATTAAAATGCATAATAATCAACGTAAACTGATAATCATTTATTCTTTCAAAATTTAATTAGTAAACTAAGTTTCGGTCTGTGTATTGTTTTTGAAAAAAACAAAACCTATAATATTAAATTGATTAATAATAAACTTAATTAATAAAAAATACAATACATCTAAACTAAAACTTATTTGTTTCAAGAAAATATAAGTTTTCTTTTTAAACTTATAGTTATAATACATATATTTTTGGTTTCATTTATAGTTGCACTTTATGAAGAGCTTTAAAAAACAGAGTATCAGCTTTTGTACTTTTAAATAAGTATATAAAGTATTCTTTTATAATTTTAAAATTCCATATAACTCTTTTATAACAACAATTTCAAAATTACTGCAGACTGCTATATTTAAAAAACTCTAACTATGTTATTAATTTAACATTGAGAAAGGTCATCAGTTTTAATAAATTAAATACTTTTTAAATACTAACGAACTTGTTTTGCTCGGATCTTTTATCAAAACTGAAACTTTTTCTAATTTTTTTTAAGTTTATCTGGTCACAAATGAGTTAAAACACTTATCAGAGTAGTTTATTAGAAATCTTTTTTTTCAAACCTTTTTTAAAGTGAGCTTCATGTTTATAACTTCAACAACACTTTGAATAAAAGTTGTACTTGTGATAGCTTGTTTTACATCTCTATCAGCAGGTTGGCATGCTGCATTAAAAACAAGGTAAAATAAAAGTTTGCAAGTCGAATTTTACGAGGTTCATTTTCTATTTGAATTTTAACTTTATACTTTGAAACTAGCCTTACAGGCTTAAACTTCTTTAAATTTTAAAATTATTTTTATAGAGTAGAAATATAACATAAAGTTACTTCTTAAAATTTAACAGACCTATCCAATTGCAAATATGGATACTTATCCTTCCAATTTGAGATTCACTCTCAGCTACCAATAACTTCATCAACTCTCCAATTAAATAATTAAAATCAACACCCTAAAAATTAAGTTGCATAAAAAGAAACAAATGGAATATACAACACTTCATATTAAGAACAACTAATGATCTACCGTATCCGAAAAAAAGGACACATCCAAGTTCAGTTTTTTTTTCTAAATTAAGATTCAGTCAGATCCAGATAATTAAAAGAAAATATTTAATATTTTTATCAAATTATACTTTCTTGTTATAAGTTTTTCAACTCATTAAAATTCTTAAGATGCTCTAGATATTAAATAAATGAAGTAAATAAACTATCTAACGTTTTTTGATTTTCCATTAAATAAACTAAGTTCTAAAATATGTGTGGACAACATAAGAACTTTTTTTTAGTTATAAAAATTGTACTAAACAATTAAAATGAAATAAGTTACAATGAAATTTACAGGTATTTTACAATCAAATTGAGAGTAAACTGTTATTCTAATATCATAATTATAACAATATAATTTGGTGCTTAGAGAAATCAAAAACTCTATAAGTTTTATTTTACAAAATTATAGCGATTCCCGGATACAGTAGATCATTATTGATAATATAACTATATATCAAGAAAGTAGCAGAAAATTTAGATACTGAATATAAATACTCTAAAATTTCAAGTTAATCGTTTGTTAGTGAACGTTCTAGCTGGTTATATATAAAAAACAAAATTTCACAATACTCTTTTTTTACTGAACTAACATGTAGCTGTGGGTTAGCAAGTTAAAACACAGAAACATATGTTAGTTCGATATTGAATACAGCTTTTTTAGAAGAATTTCTTTAAATTGTCATGTAATATTATTCAGGGTATGTGCGCAAAATTTTTTTCATTTAGCCTGACTGAGACCAATTTAGCCTGACATTTTTTCAAAGTAAAGAAAATCCCCTTTAGAAGTCATTTTAGGTAATGGGGGGGTCTTGATTAGTACTATTGTAGTCTCTGACTTCAACCAGCTTTATCTCAAAAATGTTTTTAGCTTTAAAAATCTGCAAAAAGCAACTCATAGCTTAGTTACAACTCAATAAAAATATGACTAAATTGTGAAAAAGGTGATTGACTTCCTATGCCCTTAACATAACAAATTCAGTGATAAGTTTTAAAATAAGTGTTATATATAATCTATTACTAGTGTAAAAATTAAATAAATATTACTAAACACAATTGTTCAATTTAATTAAGCACTAAGTAAAAACATTATAACGAGAAGTTTTATAATAAAACGACCTGCATTGTCGTGTTTTTTAACATTTAAAATATAACGCTTACACAAGTTTTAAAATAAATAAATAAAATTTATAGTATTTTGACTAATACTTAAAATTGATGCATAATTATAAATCCTAAACTCTAAATAGATACACTGATTGTTGATGTCGTATCAGATTTAAAAAGCTTTATTTTAAGTTAAAAAACTCTTTAATATTTTATTCGTGTAAAGAAAAATGAATTGCACCTAAAATTTGTACTCCCAAAAAAATTTAGTACTTATGTCTTAAAGCTAAGTTTTAGTGTTGTGATAATCTCTAATGACTTTAAATAAACAGTAAAATATATGAATAAATTGCTAAAAGTTTTAATCTAAAAAGTATTTAGTATAAAGACCTTAAATTATAAATCAAAACAGTTCAACCGACTAAGCTCTTAAAAACATTGTTGATGTAAACAAATTCGAACAAACAGCAAAGTTATTGAACTAAACAGTAAAATTTAAACTGATTTTTTTTTATAAATTTTCATAATTATGAAGAATATAATCTACTCAAAACAAAATGATGAAAATTTTAAAAAAAAATTTAAAATTTCAACAAAAGATTATAAGCATTTATTTTTACAAATACTGACTGATTTTGTCTTTAATAACTATATTTTTATTTAGAAATAAATTCACATCTCAATTTGATCTTAAAAAGATTTCTCAATTTTTTTTAATCAAAAATTTTCAAGCATTTGAACTGAGAAAAATCGAGATTCTCAAATTTTTAAATAAAAAACTGATTTAGCCTGACGTTTTTCAACTTTTTTCAAAAAAACTGATTTAGCCTGACTTAGCCTGACTTAGCTTGATTTAGCCTGACGCGCACGAACCCTGATTATTGTAGTAGTAAACTTTATTGTAAATAACGTTTTTGTGAAATAAAACTTTAATTATTATTAACAATAAAATCTTTTGCTGAACTTCATTCTGTTTACAGTATTTCACTGCTTGAACAGCTCTTCAGATCATATAATAAAACTATAAATAAAAGTTTCATTAAAACGATGAAACAAGTTTGAGAACAAAAAAAAATTAAATAACATGTGTAAAACCTAACAAAAAACTATAAAAATATATCTTGAACTTAAAGTCCTTTGAATATAGTTTATAACATACTTACTACTCATAAAAACTTTGTAATTATACTTAAATTTTATACTATATAGTCTTTAAGACTACACAGTACAAATTATTAAGTATAATTACTACTTTTCACTTTATTTTTACTTTTGTGAGAAGTAAGCATGTTGGTTTTTAAACGGGGATCAAAGTAGCTTAATTAAAAACAAAACTAAAGCTTTACAGAATGATCTGACGTGTTCTAGCAGCAAAAAACCATTATTAGAATAAAATTGCGCAAAAAATTTTATTTTTGTTATTTAGGTGTCTCTTTGATGAGAATAATTATACCTCTACATTTTCTGTTTTCGCATCTAGCTAAGTAAATAAAAACTAAAAATACAGTTATGTAAAAAATTTATACATAAATCACTCATTTAGCTTGTTTTTAACTTTTTTTTTATACCTCGTCAGATGAAAGTTGCTAAAAACTAACATTAGTATAGTAAAAAAAATAATTAAGTATAAATTGCTTTAAACTTTATTTTAATATAGAATAAATAAAAAGTAATTAAATAGATGTATTTAGCGTTTTTATTGTAGTCGGTTTTTTTTCACTTTTTAGCTTAGTTTTAAAGTAAATTTTCTACAATCTTAAATGTTAATATTCTATTAATTCTATCTTACATTCAACTTTACACAGATTTGTTTTATATTTGAGTCTTTATGACGTAACTTCTTTTTTTTTTTAAGTTTTTTATACTATACAAAAAACTTTAAATAAACTTTCAAATTTTTATATTATACAAAAAACTTGTACTACACTAAAAAAATAGTTTTTAGTTACTAATTCAAAGAAACTTTATTCTGACGAGAGATAAACGAAAGTATTAGATAAACTTAGAAGTATATGTTTAAACTTTCAAGTAAAAAATTACTACAAAGACAAAAATTTTCAACAGTTATATAGAAATTATCAAAAACATACAGCATCTTCAGGATAGTTAAAGTGTTCTAGACTGAGAAGCGCAATCCTTTTTAATCTTTCTTCATCATCTATTAACTTAAAAATTTTATTTTCATTGTCGATGCTAAAAATTGAAACCAAAAACCTCAATATTTCACTGTAAAACAAAATTTAACAAATTTACTACAGAAAAACTGTGCCTTAAAGTTATAGTGAAAACATGTTAATAATTTTTAATTATTACTGAAATATCAAGCAAATTATTATATAAATCATTCAAGGGTTATTTTAAACACTGCTAAATCAAACTTTAAGATAATAAACTTGTTTGCATCTAATAACTAATGTACAAAAGTTATCCGTTAAATAAGGTAGAGAATTTTAAGAGAGGTTTAAACATTTTTAGAATTCGATCTTAGTTTGTAGTTGTTTTTTACCATTGACAGTATTCTTTTCTTAGTTCTAAATAACTTAATTGAATTTTCGATAGACAAATACAAGCTTGAAATTAAAATAGGTACTTTAGTTACGAAGTTAAAGTATAACAACCTAAAACTTACTAAAAAATATTAAATCACATTTAAAAACAAGTAAATAAATTCTAAAATGTTTAGATTTTTTTCAATCAATTTTCAAATGAGATCTTCTTTCAAATTTAAGTGGACGTCAAAAATTAAAACGGCATTGTTCTCCAAATGATAGAAAAATTTTATTTAAAATTTATAAAAAATAAACTTATTTCAAAATCTTATTTATACACTAAACATATATTTTAAACCTCTATGTAGTAAAGGCAACTACTTAGGATTCGAACCCTGCATGATAATAAAACTTTGATGACTAGATATTTCGTTTATTGACTAAAACTTTTTTTACGTTTTAGTTTTGAAAAAAGGTTTTTTTTTTCACAGAAAAACTGCTAACAATCAAGTTTGAAAAGTTCATTAGAAGTAATTTATTAAACTTAAAAAAAATTCTTAGTATCTGTTAAAAACAATTTTAAATAACAATAGCGTTTTAAGAAAAAAATCCTCGTATATTAGACCATTTTTCTCAAATTTTAAACCCTAATTCCTCAAAATTTGTTAAAAATAAGTTAATTAGTTAAACTTATTTGATAGCCTAGATAACAATATAAAGACAGGATATTTTTTAATAAAATAAACTTGAGACAACATACTTTAATAAAAAATACCTTGTAGTAGTCAACAAGCGATTCAATTAAAAACATGAATTAATAAAAAAATATTAAACCTGATAGATTTACTGTTATGAAGTTTGAGGTTACCAACCCTATCTATCAAAATTCTACTCTACTTATTTCTTAATAATCAATCCATAGATAAAACTACATTGTTATTAAAACTTTTTATATGTTTATTCTATTGTTGTTATCTATTCTTAGTGATCCAAAAAGCTGAACTAAAAAAACGTTTTTTTATGTTTGATACAAGCTGTTTTTAAGCAGACTCTAAACAAAAACTGACTATTAAATAAAAATAATAAACTAAATTAAGATTGAGTAATAGAAAACAAAACTAACTTCACTACTAATTTCAGTCTAGATAGTAGCAGCGGTGGTTTTTTAACGGTAAGTTTACTTATTTATTTTTATAAAACATAAGATTTCTAAAAATTAACCTTTAATATTATATTGATATAATTATATTTGTATTTTTTGTATTTAATTTTATCTTTTTATTATATTTAATACAAAGTATTTACTTAAAATACATGCATAAAGCTATAATGAACTTAAAGTTAGTAGGTTTTTGCTAAAATTAAAACTAAAAACTATTCTTATTTTACCATCCAAAACAGAACAAGTTTAAAGAAAATACTGGAAAACTTTAAAATATTAAGTAGATCTAAAAAAAAATTACTAGAAATTTATTCCGGTTTTGAAAGTTTTACTACTTAACTTTCAAGCTGTATCAAATAATAAAACAAGTAAAAAGCAAATACTATTTAATTATCAACCGTTTTTGAAATTGATTGAATATTTTAGAGTCTGTCCTCATGATTCCATACATGTTTACAATAAAATTTTGCACAAGTGAAGTAAGTAGTTCTAGTTTTTTTGTATGTTTGTTGTGGTAGCACACTTCTAAAAGAATCTGTTAATTAATAATAAAGGTTACAGTTACTTAGTTTTGGGAGCTATTTTATAAATTTGTTGCGGACAATTTCATTACGTACTTAATTTAGGTAATCTAAACTATACTTCGTCTTTTTGAGACATTGTTATTATTTTTCTAACCGGTAAAATTTTATTTTTGAATTCAGGCCTTCTGCAAACATAACTGCTAAAGAATTGTCTACCATATACTTCATAAATCAATTGTTTGATATGTTTATTTATTATTTTATCTGCTACCAGTTGCCATATAACTCTTTACTTCAAACATTTTTGAAACATTTTTGACACTAACGTATAACAGCGCGCTTTGTTTGTTTAATTCAGAAAAAATATTCTTTTAACTATAAAAGATAAGTGTGCAACTACTCAAAGTAACCTTTAAACTACCCTAATTAGATTGCTACCATAGAGTTAAATTTTAAGAAAAACTCTACTTAGATGTTTAAAAAACAAACTAAAAGTCTAGTTAAACATCTGTTTTTTTTATGACTCTTGATAAAACAAAAACCACAAAGACAAATCGAATAACAAAATATGTGTTAGACTTAGAATTAAATTTTTAAAAAAATCAGATTCTAATCCTTATTAATAAAATATTTATACAATTATACTAAATTACATAAATTTGCACTTAGATGAATTCAATTAAGAATAAGCTGTTTAACTTCTTAAATTATAACCAACTAAAATTTTGTTACAAATATAAATGAGCTGAAATTTAAAACACAAAACAGTTTGAAACGAAATATAGCACATAATTTCAGCAGTATTATTTGATTAAACAAACAAACTTAGTTACTAACAGTATTATATATGTTGTTGTCCAAAACTACACCGAGGCATCAAAATCATTGCAATTTAAAGAAAAGTACAAATACAAAAACATTAAAATAAAAACAAGTTGTATATCGATAACCAAACATTAAAACTAATTACATGACACTAAACTTAAATTGAGCAAAAATGAAAAAAGATGACAAAAAATAACTTGTAATAGATAAATATAATTGATATAGAAGGTTCAAACATACTTAAACAAGAATATATATCACTATCTACAATCCAAGAAAACATCGGCGAAATTCTAACAGAACTTAGCCTGAACTTACGTATGTACTGTTACTTACATGAAAACAAAGTATGAACTCAAAGTTTTTTTAGATATAAAAAAATTATTTATTGTTTGAGCTATAGTCATCTTTGCAAAAAATCCATTACAAACATAGTAGCAATTTTTATTTATAAAAATCAAAACAAATCAGTAGTATAATATATTTGTTTAAAACTTTGCCTGGAAAATATAATTTCAAAAAAAGAAGCATAATAAAAAAACCATTTAAGAGCAAATTTAATAAACTATTAAACAAGAACAACATAAAGTTATGTTATAGCTGTACTCACTGTATAAAGACATAATCAAAGACTATAAGAAAACACTGATGACAGCAAGGGAAAGCAAAACCAACTCTTCCTACAATTATAGGGATAAAGAAACATGCCCTTTAAAGGGAGGAAAATGCAAAAATCAAAAAACCAAAACTTACATCATAGCCTTAAGTGCAAATCAGTTAAAAAAAGTAGCAACCAATAAAACTATGATTAATTCAAAACCTGATAACAGAAATAACTACAAATAATAAGTAACAGATTATAAGAAACAATCATAATAAAAACAATTTATATTTAAAAGTAAAATCAGTATAATCAAAATTATAAAATCAACTAGAAAATATTTTCTATTCAAATTTAATAAATAACAGCTAACAATGGTTGATAGGGTAAATCATGTTTAAAATATGTAAGGTACGCATTTCACTTAGTTATCCTTTATTGCCTAAGTTTAAGATTAAAAAAAACTTTAATCTCAAATGTATTAAATAGCAATTTATTTTCTGTATAAAAGACAAATAGCAAAATATAGAAATTAATATGCAATCACAACATTAGTATAGAAAAACTACGTAAGCGTTTATGTTTAAATATTACTGATAAACAACCTTCATGCACTTAACAACTAAAACTGGACTTGAATCAACACTATTCATATACAATCTTCTTGAAGCAAACACAATGTTATTTAGTCTATTGTGACTTCGCTCAAATGTTAGCAGTACTTGAGGAACTGTTGCATCTCCTGATACCTAATTAAAGTAGTTCAAAAAGTAAAAATATAACACATGTTTTAAATTTTGGTATTGCCAACCGAGGAATTACAGTTTGTTAAGTTTTTTTTTTCGAAAAAAAAACAAGTAAGAAAGTTATTAGTTTAAAAGCAAAAAGAAGACTGCATAACAAATATATAAAACACTCTCCCAAGTTTTTCTGTGATAGTTTATACGTATTACACTACTTTTCGTCAGAACCTAACAGTAGAACAAATTTAAAAATAATAGAGATTAAAATAAAGATTTAAAAATAATAGAGATTGTGCTAGGAAATATTACATATACAGATTTAGAATAATCCATCATTGCAATAGTGTATTTGATCTCGTGAAGTAGGAGGCTATCTCCATATTTTTGGAAAAACCAGAACTATGCAAACAAAAGGAATTGGATTACAAAGTGTCTTTATTTAGTTAAATTATTCTTTTTTTTTTATCCGTTAGTAGTATTTGAGTTTAATTATTTATTACTTTACACTGATTATTTATTGCGCTTATTACTTTGTTAGTTTTAACTTTTTGTGTTTTTGTTTAAAAACTATTCATAATTTTAAATTTGTTCTACAGTTAAGTTCTGACGAAAAGTAGTGTAATACGTATAAACTATCACAGAAAAACTTGGGATAGTGTTTTATATATCTGTTATGCATTTAAATAAATTAGCTAACAATGTTTGAAGTTTAAAAAGAAGACTGAGAAAGGAAGTTTTAAATATCTTAACAATTTTTAAGTAAATAACAATAAATGTACACTTTTATACCTAAATACTAAAACTTTTAGAAAAAGAAAGTAAATCAATAATAAAAAACTAAATAAATACCTGTTTAGCTATGGAGTAAATTCCCTGATAACCGGCTCCATTACAGTTTAAAAGTCCAAGAAATTCTAACTTGCGACGACTCCATAAATTCCAAAATGACGAATGCCCACTAAAAAAGCACAATCTTGTAAATTATAATTCAATGTGGTTTAGACCAGGGATGTCCAATCTATAACTTGTGAGACACCTTTTTAGTATTCTAATGTCGGCCTCTTTAATATTCCGATCGACTAATTTAGTTTAAAAGGCGATGTTGTAAAAACTTATTCAAAATAATTGGACTATTTTTTAAATAAAAAATTCAACTGCTGGTTGATTTTCTAGTAAAATAGACAGTAAAATTTTAATTTAATGATCAAAATAATTTCAAAATCAAAACTCAGGTAGGAAACTGTGATGTTCTCATAGTAGCATGTGGTTTTCATAGTCAACATTGAATTAATTATTTTAATATTAAAATTGATGACTAGTACAATTTATGTATTAGTTTTTAATATGTTAACTTTCAGTATTGTAATTGCATAAACAACTTTTACCACGTGCTCTTTTCTTAATGTTAATTTATATTTTTATTGTACAGTTCTGTAACTTATTAGAGTGTATTTTTTGTATGCTTGTTAGTACACTTCCTTCATATTTTTTACAGACTAAATGTATTAAAACGAGAAATTAAGAGAAGAATTTTTTACACGCGTTAATATTTGTGCTCAAAATGAATCAAAAGTTTGATTAGACTAAATCCAGCAGATAAAAATGTCGGACGTTCCTGATTTAATCTAATAAGATTAACACAAACTGCTTTCATAAACTATATCATACGAAAAATCTTACTCATTCTTGATACAAACGTTATAAATTTATGACTTTATTTAAATCTTTAAACCTAACGTTGTTGTTTTAAACATTATTTTTTTGTATGTAACAATGCTTAACACAACACATTTACTGTATAAACGGTATTTTTTAATAAAATTATATAATTATCTCGAACTCATTCTATTTTATTTTTGATTATAATTAAATTATTATTCTCGAAACTTTTACATTAAGCAATTTGTTCGTGTAACTTATTCATAAAAAAAACGAGCTAAACCAATTGTATAGAAAATTTAAAATTGAGTCGTACAAACGTTTTTTACATTTGAGATATTAAAGAAAACAAAAATGAGTTATAAAGTTATTTTAGAATTAAAACATATTTTTATTTTTAATAAAGAGTGTAAGATATAAGAACTATACCTAAAATCAGTGTCAAACACAATAAATTGAAAAAAGAGGCGAGAATTCGACTAAATACAAAGTTTTATAGAAAAAAATTAGGGCAGAGTTCATTTAAAACAAAAGATTAAATATTTGTTTGACTTTTCTTTAAACTAAATATAAAGTTTTTTTTTTAAATTAGAGCAGAGTTCATTTAAAACAAGATATTAAATACTTGTTTTACTTTTTTAATTTTAACTATACAGTGTACATTGTTTATTTTTCTTATTAAAATAGATTTTCAGAACAAAAAATTAAATAACACTTTTAAATTTTAAATCATGTTTAAATTCTTGCTAACATATAAACTTCTAATATCATACATAAGTTAGATCAATCTGATAAAAATTATTTAACATACACTTGTTCGATATCCTTTTCAATATCATCACCAATACTCGTGGATGAAACGTCTAAAGATTTTAGTTTGGGCAAATTTTCAACAATACTATACAAACTTACATCAGGGCGTGTGTTATGTTTTTGCTGTATTGAAACTGACATTGATACATCCAAATGGCTGTGTTCAAAAGTAAAATGCTTTAGTTTTTATAATAATTTTTATTTAATTTATTTTTTTTTAATTATGTCTTATAAGCATTAGTATACTTTAAGTAAAGTAAGTTAAAAGTCAGTTAATCAGCTATGTTAAGGCCATAGGGGGGGTCCGACTTTTTTTTTTACAAAAAATAACTTTGGCTTTTATATGAAAGCTTTAAATACAAACTACAAGCCTGTTTTTATAGAATTCAAAAATATAATTTAACTTTTGAGATATTTTATTTTTTGTAAAAAGTTTCCGATACAAACGTATGGACCGCAAATTTTTCGGGGTCAATTTTCTCGGAAATTTAAAAATTCACTAAAAACCTATCTCCTCCTTCATTTTTTGACCTAGAGACTTCAAATTTTCAGGAAATGTTCCTTTTAATATTTTGAAGAATCTGAATGTTGGAATTTATGAAATTTTGAAAAATAAAAATTTTATCCGCAAAAAACTAAAAAAAAGGGTAGTTTTTTGACAATAATTTTTTTTTTACTCAAAATTAAAAAAATTCCTACAATAGATATCGTTAAAGTTTAATGATACACATTCTGTAAAAATTTGAGAAAGATTACTCAAAAAATGAAGGAGGAGATAGATTTTTAGTGAAATAGTCTTTTTTCGCATTTTTAGTTTTCGCCTTCCATAAGGAACCTATTGAACGCCCTTTCTTTGATCGCTTATATCTCAAAAGTTACTTTGAGTTTTTTAAGCGGTTAAAAGTGTCTGATAGCTCAGATTAAATTCTACAAAATAAGATCAAGTTATAAAAAACAAAGTGGACCCCCCCCCTATGGCCTTAATTTCGAGAAACATACAAACTTTATTTTTACAAAACATAACTTTTGCATATATATTAAACTTTAACTATTAACTTTACGTTATTTTTTATAGAACTAAAAACTTTATAAAATTTTATGAAAAATATCATAAAATGTTTGAGATATATTCAAACTTGAAAAATTTTCTTGTACAAAAACAGAAAAGATTTGAAAAACAAATTACAAACAAAAATTTTATCAGTTTTATAATACTTAATTTGATAACGATATTTATAACTATTGGAGAAGATATATTTATGATACCTTATTATTTTATCTTTTTTTTTAATTTGCACCTTCTTATAGCAACCTTTTCAACTTTTTTTCAAACCATATTTATCAATAATTTTAGCTACCAAATATTTTTTACAGCTAACCATTTAAAGTAAATTTTGATGTAAAAATCATTTCAGTTTAAAACTTCCATTAAAAATTCACAAAAAATACATAAGTACTAAAACGTAAAAAAACTATTTAAAATAATAATTATTCGTAAATTTTTAGATTATATTTTAGGTTTTTTCAGTCTACTCTTTAAAAAAGTTTATACTTTTTTAGGAATATGTTATATAATTTTATTTTATTAATCTTAACATACTATAGGCTAAAGGTTTTAATTTAATGCGTAAAGAAACTTATAAACTAAAGTTAAATTTTTCAAAACGCATTTAAGCAAAAAAAAACTAACATTAAGTTTTTCAATTGAAATATTTGATCAAAGTCAAGCTTTCCAAGAACAATATTGTGTAGAATAAGATGTTGTAATGTCAATTTCATTTGACACAACCTAATATTACAATATATATTTAAATATTTAAACAACATAAAGACGCATATAGTTATAAGTATATTTAAAGAATACTTTATTCTAGTTGAATCTAAACACATGAGACTGCGGTAAAAATTTACAAACTAGTTAAATAAACTAAATATAGTGTGTGTGATAGGAGTGAGCAACCTAGGGACCACTGAGTAGAAATTTCTGGCCCATGACGAATTTTTAGCTTGAAACTACTAAAGCAAAACAAATAAAATTGAGTTTTTCTATAGTAATAAGTTTAAGTTCTGTCTTTAAATTGACTATCAGTACACTGCTAAATGGCCTTTCTAATACAACTATGACTTTAAAGGTTTTTTTTTCAATATGTGGCAGGCTAAGACTTTTATTTCTAAAAAGTTCGGCCAGCAAAAAATTAATTCCTGTAAATTTAACATTCCGACTAAAAAGGTTTAATCTGGCCCACCCCTTATATGGTATTTAGATAAGTACATCCACAGTGAACTACTTAGCCAAAACAGAACTAAGTTCGATTTAGTAATATATCTTTAATAAACAACCACCGTATTTTGAAAAAAGATAACTATTTCTTTTAATATAAATTACTATACTGTTTTGTTTTAAATCAAACCATACTTACTTAGAAGCTGAAAAGTATAAAAAGTAAAAAAGTTTGGTTTTTAAATTTAAAAGCTCAATAGCTAAAGACAAAAAATAATTTAAAAGTTAATGTAAACAAGAAAGTTTGAAGTTCAATTTTAGTCCTATATAATTTTGCAGTCTACAAATAAACAAATTTAAAATTAAAAGCACGGCTGATTTTAAAATTAATGGTTTAATGCTTAAAAACTATTTAATTTATTGAAGTACACAAAAATAAAACAAGCATTTACTCTTATATAGGTTTTATAGTTTTATCTATATTAAATTTTATAAAAACTTTAAAGTATACCTATAAAGCTGGAGAATAGGGTTTTTAAAAGTTGTATTAACTTCTTCCATTGCCTGAAATTTTTTTCTATTTGATATAATAAACCAGGGTTATCCTTTTTTAAATGCGAACAACTGCAGACGCTATTTTATTCACTTGAAGTTGAAACAAGATAATACTAAAAAAACTTACGAACGTTACAAAATACTATTAATAACTATTGAGTTTCTTATGTACAGTAATTTATTTTTATTAAATGTAAATTATCTTTTTACCAATTTTTCATAGTTGTATTCCGAAGGTTCTTCAAAAAATATTTCCTCGTGTATGTTATTCTGCAATGATTGTCCTTTAAATATTATTTAAACCACGATATACACAAAATTAAATATTGTTAAATGTTTTGAATATATACTTTTTCTATACTTAAAAAATTATCAAAAACTAAGCTTCTAATATTAAAAAGAAGGAATTTTAAAATGAATACTAGAATCTTTTAAAATAATTCGTTTTTAATAAAACTATTAACCTGGGCTAATTTAACTGTTTCTGTAGGCAGTTCTGAAAACCATCCTTCGTAATAATTTGATATTTCTATTGTATTTAGTTTGGGAGGGTCAAATTTATTTACTAGAACAGACCAAGCAACTGGGACTGCAGATAATCTTAAGCTCTGCATATTAAATACCAATTTCAATTTTAGTGAATAAATTACAGTGCTTATAAAACCCCATTTTATGTATAAAGATTATCATAAAATATTACAAAAGACTGATTTAAAACAAACTGTTAAATATTTGAATTAGAAGCAGCCAAAAACTATAAAAATAAAAACTTAATTAGTCAATAATATCAAAACTAAGTCAAACTAACTCTTAAATTAGGAAAATTGGTAGCTGATAAATCATAAAAGCTCTTCAGACTCGGTTTCACAGTAAGAGTAATATAAGTACTTTCTAAGCAAAATAGTCTTGTATTACTCTTGCAAAGCTGCAAAAATTCTAAATTACTTTGTGTAGTTCAACCTAATGTTTACTACAACTTGCTAAAAATAACAGCAAGATTTGTTAAAACTACAGATTAGAAGCCTTTTTTATTCTAATATAAACTTTATATAATTCAAAGTTAGCAAGTTTGATAAAGTTTTAGGTATTTAACATGATGAGTAAATACAACATTTCTTATAAAAAGTATACATTTCTTCTGGGTAAACTAAAATTCATTTTCAAATAAAGTCAGTGCAATAGTTGTTATAGTTGCGAATTTATAACTAAAAAGTTATAATTAAAAATTTTATATTTTAAAAATAGCTTGAAGTTTTTTATTAAAGCTTTCATACAAAATCAACTTTAATTCATGCAAAATAAAAATGATTGAAATATTATTTTTTTTAAACTAAAAACTATGGTTAAATTATAAGTAAGCAGATTCTTAGTACATAATAATTTTAAATTTTTCTGTTAATGGTAATTGAAACAAAAAACATTAAGTGTACGGGTTTTTTTATAACTTATAGGTTTAAAAACCCTCAGACATAGTCTTGTGTTATCCTACCTTAGGACACAAACTAATTCATAAAACATTTTTAAGTAATTTTTTAAATAGTAAGTCGCAAGTTGATAAATAAAACTTTAATTTTTCACGGAGTATAAAGAATTCAAAAAATAAGCCGGTATTTTTTGTTAAACTTCAAACATTATACACCAATTGAAGTGAGTGCTAATTAGAAATTAAAAAAAACTTTTGATAAGAACAAAATTTGATAGTTATAAAATTTAATTGCTTTAGAAAAGTATAAACGTACTTGTTTTGACAAAAAGTTAAAAAATAACTCACTGAAAATAGGTGATTAGAACCACAGCTTGCTATTTTGCAGTGTGACAGCTTAACGTGCGTTATGTTGTTCTGTACAAAAATCTTAATTTAAAATAAAGTTTATAGACTTACTCTAATTGTTATTCAAAAACAAAATCTGAAACAAATAGTTTGTTTTAAATGCAATAATCTATTTCACTTACATTTAAAAAACATTCAAAAACACCTTGCTGATTTATTAATATACTGAAAATGGGTTTTTTTAATGATAAATATAATTTTTATCTATAAGATATTTTTTTTGTATCCAATCAAAATTTCATTACTTTACATGTAGAAACTCTAGATTATTCAAGGTTTTATAGTGGTTTTTGTTCAAAACTCAAGGTTTTTTTTCTAGAAATTCTCAAATTCCGGATTTTCCAAATATTTCAGGATTTTTTGGCAGCCCTGAATATTTAATACGTTATAGATTAAAAAAACGTTAAAAACTATTTTACCGAACTAGAATATTGAAAATTACTTATCATATAACTAATAGATAGTTTGTATAACTTAGTTTAAAATATTATATGAAAAGTGAAACATCTCTCAAAAAAAGTTAAATAAACAAAGTACAAACATTTATGATAGATTAGTGATTAGTTGTAGAAACCTTTTTACTTTTTATAACTATCCTATAAAAACTTCCATTTCTATTGAAATCTATAGTAAATCTAGCTCTAAAATTTTTATTCTCTTGGTTTTTAATAAATCACTACCTCACTAATTTTTTATAAAAACATCACTAATAAGAGAAAGAAATTTAAATATAAATATTTAAACTACTTACAGAAGTTATTATGTTTAAAAACATTATTTTAGAATAAATAACTAATTAAAATTATTTAAATAATATATCAGAATACATTTCATTTTTCTTAAATTTATTTTAGTACTTTCGATTAGTACTATAAAAAGAAGAATTTTTCAGTTTTAGTGGGAGCGGAGAACTCTTTTCAACTGCATATTCTGGAAGCCTTATGTATTCAATCTTTAAGGCCCAGTTTATGTAAGCAGAAAAAATCCGTATAACAAAATAGACTATTTAAATCCTTATATTAAGTAATTTTAAAGTAATTAGTTTCTTGTTAAAAATTTCTATTTTAAAGTGTAGTTTTATTTATAATTTTTATCACTGGTTTATTTTAGATTGTTTTTAATCTAAAGACTTTTATTAGTATACCAAATGTATACAGCACAAGCATTTAATTAATTTTAAACATTCTATTATTATGTCATTTTATATTTTAAAACTTTAAACTACAGTATGATTTTATTTCAATTTCTATTCATTTTAACTTAGTAAGATACAATTTCTGATTAGCCTTACTACAAAAGTACAAAAATAAATTTAAGAAAAATAAAATGTATTCTGTTATATTATTTAAATAAGTTATGCACCAGAATAAAGCTGTTCAAATAATTAACATTAATAAGTTACACTGGTAATCCTTAATTTCTACTAATTTTATAAACTTATTTAGCTTGTACAAAGCGTGATACACTACTAAAAAAGTAATAGAACAGTAATAATATTATAATACTGATTATATTTAAGTTTCTTAACTATTTCTGAAGTGCTAACAGATTTTTATGGTTTTTTCGTTTTTGTCATTTACTAAAAATATTAAACCTATTTTTTGAGCTATCAACACTTTTATAAGCATAACACAATAATTGCTGCTTAATTTAAAATACTAAAGATGACTTTAAATTAAAGTAATTCAAACTAGAGTCATTTTAAAATGTATGTATACAAAGTTTATAACAATCATAACTTGCAATAAAAAGTAGACGCTGTTAGAGCCTAAAATTATTTTATTATACACTATTTAATATTTATGTATATCTTAACAAAAATAATTTACTTAAGTTCCCAAATATAACAGATCAAAGCAAGATAAAGTTAAATAAATACAAGGCTATTCTATATATCAATACATTATTGTAAAAATTTATCGATTTTTATTTTCAGTAGATAACTGCAATAACCTGCTGCGTAGTTAGAAGCATATCCAAGTATGAGTAATCAACTTGGTAGTATTTTACTGATATTCTGTCAAGTGAACATTTACTTGAATCACTAAAACCTCTCAACAAAGCATTGACATCGTAATATTTTTTAAACCTGTTTGTAGTATTTTTACTTCAGTAAACATAACAGACAACAAGATAAAAACAATATTCTGAATAAAAACATAAGAAGAATTGACACTTGCCACAATTTATTAAAAAAATGCTTGCAAATAATCCAAAAATACTCTTTAGACTACTTTAAATAATTGAGGAATATAATGTTGTAAGTAAATAAATTATTTTGTTTTGTAATTCTAAATTAGTCTTTTATAATGAAAATTTTAAAATAAATATTATGTTAAAAACAGTATCTAAATATATTTACTTATCTTACAAACATTATAGAACTAAGATTAAATAGCTTTAATTAGATTTATTTTAATTAGGGGTGGATAACGTACAATCCTTGGCCGGATCTTGTCAGCCAAGAGAAATCTCTGGCCCCCAAGGTTTTGTTTAAATCATGCACGATTGAGCTTTTTAATAATTATTATTTTAAAATGTGCATTTAATTTGATTTCTAATTTACAGAAGTGTTTTTAAAAGATTAGTTCATAGTAGTTTAACATTTTAAAAATTTTTAAGTGGTTTGTCCTACAGAATATTATTCTTTGAAAATTGGTCCCCACACTTAAAAAGTTGCCCAGCCCTAATTTTAAACATGTCTAAGTATATTAAAAAAATTTTTTGCTTATACTGATGACATATTGTCTATTTACATCATATATAAGATATTAATAAACACATAGTTGTTTGGTAAAATTTATAGTTTAAATTCAATTTTAACAATTTAAAAACAACTTGAGGGCTCATTATCTTCCTAAATACTCCTCTACATACATTAGGGTACTTATAAATAGTTTTAGCTTTAAGTTTACAGCAGAAAATAATTCTACATTTGAAAAAAATTACCAAACCACTTTATGAAAAAATTTAGATGGTTTTGAGAAACACAGATCAAGGCAAAAACTTTTTTTTTAAATAACCCCAATGTAAACTGTACGGGACCTTTAAAATTTTAGTTTTAAGTTTTTAGCTGGAAATTGTTTAACATGTAGCGGTTATCACCAAAACACATTCTGCATAATTAAGACTACTTAAATAAAGATACATGGATTATTTTAGTTTTTCTGTTATTTTTTATAATATTTCAATAACTTTAAGTTGATTTTGAAAAATTAAGAAGTGCCTCCATGAAACTTTCTTAAAACTATTGTAATTCTGCAGAATGTGTTTTGGTGATAATTCCTACATGTAGAACAATTTACAGCCAAAAACTTGAAATTCAAACTTTATGGTCCCATACAGTTTACATTGGAGTTATTTTCAAAAAAAAAAAGATGCTGATCAATTCTTACATGAAACCTTTAAAAAGCTTGTTTGATGGTTGTTTGGAGAAACCTACGAAAAAAAACTTTTTGGCAATTGGGCAACATTTGTTGGACAATCATGAGTGTGCAAAAAACTTTAAAAAAGAGAATATTTCAGTTTTAGTGAGAGCAGAGAACTCTTTTCAGCTACATATTCTAGAGGCCTTATGCATTTAATCTTTGAGGCCCACTTTATGTAAGCAGGAAAAAGTTGTATACCAAACTAGACTTTTTAAAACCTTATATTAAGTAATTTTTTAAGAAATTAGTTTCTTATTAAATTTTTTAAAAGTGTAGCTTTATTTTCATTTTTATTGCTGGTTTATTTTAGTTTGATTTTAATCTAACAAGTTTTATTAGTACAGCAAAGTGTAATGCAAAGCAAGCATTTAGTTAATTTTTACACTCGATTATTACATCATTTTATATTTTTAAACTTTAAATTACAGTATAATTTAATATAAATTTCAATTCAATTTAATGTAGTAAGATACAATTTTGACAAGACTTACTACGAAAGTACTCAAATAAATTTAAGAAAAAATTAAATGTGTTTTTTTATATTTTTAAAATAAGTCATACACTGGAAAAAAGCTGTTCAAAAATAGAATAGTATACATAATTAACTTATTAAACTACAGAAGTTAAAAGAATATTGTTTAAACTAAACTTACATGAGGTCTTGTAGAATTTTATTGGCAACTTGACAGTGCAAGAATGGAACTGAATCCTTTATTTTTACTTCTCTTACTCCAAATAAATACCGATTCTGAAATTAATTTTAATAAAACAAAATAAATAGCAGCAAGGTCACGTGGAGTGAGGTCTCAAGCTTTTTAATTTTTGTATAAATCTTTTGTCTAATCTGTAAACTACTTTTTTAAAGCATAACATTTTAAAAAAATATTTGTGATATAGTCAAGTTTGTTAAAAAAAAGTCTTTAATATAATGTTATAAAAGTAGTTTTTTATTTCTAGTCTCAAAGCTTTTTTTAATTATTCACAAAACCTATTGTATCTTAAGCTTTATACTATACTAGTAGGGACCTCAAATTTTCAAGGAACAATTGGGGCACAATCTACAATAATTTTTTTATCTTTTTTTTTAATCATAAAAAATTAAGACTAGTACTTGAAAACCTTTTTCTTAACTAAAATTTAAAAAAAAATTATCAATATAAAAGCTTTCATACATGCTTATGTTAAAAAAAATTTTTTTTTTTATTAGAAGATAGTTTTTTTAATAATCTTTTCTGTAACTTTAGTTTGCTCCTACTATTAAATTCTAAAACCTGTATCTTTAATAATTCTAAAAACTACTGTTAACCTTATAAGCCATAAAAAGTGTAAGAGAAAATAAAAATCTACAAAACAAAATTAACTTTTAAAAAACAAGTTATATCTCCTATATAGTTTTATATTTCTGTTATAAACCGTACTTCATTAATAATTTTTCTAAACAATAAAAGGTTTGAATCCAGTTTAGTTTAATCCATTATACAGTCAGTATGAAGCTTTAAATTTTTTTAAGCATTTACTGCAATTATTAACATTATAACAAATATAACTTTACAATTTATCAAAAAAATACTGTGGTTTACTATAAAATTAAAAACAAACATCTTTAATAAGCACTCCAAATGCTTTTTCAGCAATAACTCTTTCACAAAATTCTTTTAGTGTCTTTATTTTGTTACTGAAATGTTGTGTGTTCAATACAGAAAGCATGACTTCATTTTGAGAATTAGAACCCATACTAGTGTTAAGTTATAATTATTTTAGCTAAGTAATTTTCCTCATTAATTAACTAAAATACTAAGCAATATTACAGTCAGTAATTACTTAATTTACATTTCAAATAACAAACAAAAAAAGAAAGAAAATTGTGAAGCTCACAACTATACTCAATAAGTACTATAAATTAAGCTATTTTACCTATTGTATGGTAGAATTAATGGCATAGGGAAAATAAAAGCATTTTTAAATAAATTAACATTAGCTTTTAAAGAAAGCATATAATAATAATAATTGTTACGTCTGCTATCAGACAAAATTGTTTAAGTGTATTGTACTAGAGAAAAAATATGTTTATGTACAGAATACACAACAGTAAAAATAATTAAAACACAGTGATGCAATGAATTAGTAAACAAACTAAAAAACAAGTAATAAGAAATGACATGTGACTCATTTTGGTTCTCATTTATTTGTCTGCTTCAATTTAAGTGTTGTTTTTCTTTTTTTTTATTCTTGATATATAGTAGACCAACATTTTTTGCAGTCATTTGCAAGCACCTCCCACTCACCAGTGCTGATATACGAGCTTTTTTGGTTATTGTTGCAAATGCCTTCAAAACGTAATGTTGGAACACCAGTTGTTTTTACTAAAAATAACATTTGATCTTATATGAAAGCTTTAAGTACAAACTACAACCCAGATTTTATGGAATTAAAAATCCTAATTAACTTTTTAGATATTGTAATTTTTATAAAAAATTTCCAATACAAATAAAGGAAAGGCAATTTTTTTGGGGTCAATTTTCTCGGAAATTTTAAAAATCACTAAAAATCTATCTTCTCCTTCATTTTTTGAGCTAGCGACCTCAAACTTTCAGGAAACGTTTCTTTTATAGTTTAAAAGACTTTTAATGTTGGAATTTTTAAAAATGATAAAAAATAAAAATTTTAGATAAAAAAACAAAAAAATAGGTGGTTTTTTTTAATAAAAAATTTTATTTTTCTAAATTAAAAAAATTCCTACATTCAATATTTTTTAAATCTAATAATACACTTTTTGTGAAAATTTGAAGAAGATTGCTCAAAAAATAAAGGAGAAGACAGATTTTTAGTGAAATAGTCTTTTTTCACATTTTTAGTTTGCACCTTCAATAAGGAACCTATTGAGGTCACCCATATCTCAAAAATTACTTTGAACTTTTTCAAGCGGTTAAAAATATCTGATAGCTCAGATAAATCTCTATAAAATAAGATCAACTTGTAAAAATAAAGGTGGACCCCCCCCCCTATGCCCTTAATTTTATATACAACAGAGATTTGATAATGATGTTTATTTGCTATATAGCAGAGTAATACATAATTATGCACAATAAGTATTAACCTCTATGCAAAAACTTAAACTTTGGTTATCCCAAACTCTTGCAGTCAGACAATCAAACATATGTTTTAAGAGTAAACCCTGAGGAAAACTCTGACAAATAAGTCTTAAACACAGGAAACTCATTAAAACTGTATTTCAATCCTTCTAGGACAGGGGTCAAAAATGAAACAATTTTAATATGCTTATAAAATTCTAACTTTCACTAATATTTTGAACAAAATAAAAATTATTGATTATTTTTTAAGATAACAATTAAGTCTTATAATATTTTTTTATCACAAAACTATATTAAGTTAGTTGCAAAAAAATTTTGTAAGCAGGTTGCAGGTTACCGACCCCTTTCAGGATTCGTGCTCGAAATTTTTTTTATTTACCCTGACTGAGACCAATATAGCCTGACATTTTTTCAAAGTAAGGAAAATCCCCTTTAGATGTTATTTTAGGTATTAGGGGGTCTTGATTAGTACTATTGAAGTCTCTGACTTCAACCAGCTTTATCTCAAAAATATTTTGAGCTATAAAAATCTGCAAAAAGCAACTAATAGCTTAGTTACAACTCAATAAAATAAGACTGAATTGTGAAAAAGGTGATTGACCCCCCTATGCCCTTAACATAGCAAATTCTGTGATAAATTATAAAATAAGTACTATATCTCATATATTTCTAGTGTAAAAATTTAATGTATATTATTAACACAATTGTTTGATTTAATTGAGCACTAAGTAAAAACATTATAACCATAAGATTTATATTAAAATGAAGTGCATTATTGTGTTTTATTAAAATTTAAAATAAAACGCTTACACTAGTATTAAAATTCAAACAAACAGCAAAGTTGTTGAACTAAACTGTAATGTTTAAACTGTATTTTTTTAATGAATTTTCATAATTATGACGTAAATAATCTACAGTACACTACCGCTTAAGTAGCACTTTTTTTAGTATGCACTTATCCAGAAAGACAAAAATTTTCTATCTGCAAAAAAAAGGCTAATTTAAATGTGATAAAATAAAAAACTATTTAACCAAAAAAACTAGTTACAAATTTTATAAAGTAAAAATAAACATATAAAACGAAACAACAACACAACAAAAAACTAAAGTTAAAAAAAAATAATGAGCATCTTATCATTGTGCACATATACTATAAATGTTTTTACTGATATAAACTTTCTTACAAAAACAGTCCTGAAACGTTTTTCTTTCAAATAAAAAAAATCAAACACTTTTTAGCTAATGGAAAATTATAACAAATGTATTACTTTCTAAATTAAATGTTTAATAAAAATCTCAGCTATAAAAAACAAAAATAGGTTTATTCTAAACCAAAACTATTTAGCAAATAACAGAAAAAAGGTTTTAAGTAATAAATAAAACTAAACTTAGCTTGACTAGCAATCTATTCAGAATATAAAAAGAAAAGCTTGGCTCTATTTCATCATGTCAAAAAGTGTGAGCTGCTTGGTTTTCTTTCTGTGCAAGTCCTGCTCAGATAAGGCTGCTTTGTTTAGCAAACATTGATATTTTTTATAGGTGCTTTTTAGCTTGTGATAAATAATATATGAATGAATAAAAAGACTTGTTTATTTGGCTTAATTATTTGGTGGCTAGGTGTAAGAAAGAAAACAAAAAACTAAGTTTTATAGTATACTATGTCGTCAAAAAGTACGCACTACCGTGCTAAGTACGCACTTTTTGGTAGGGTTCAATTTGCGTACTTAATGTACTTAAGCGGTAGTCTACTGTACTTTTAACAAATAATGAAAATTCTTAAATTTTTTGAGAGATTCTACTTAAGGTTTTAAGCATTTATTTTTACAAATACTGACTGAGTTTGTCTTTAATAACTTTATCTTTATTTAAAATAAATTCACATCTCAATTTGATCTTAAAAAGATTTCTCTTTTTTTTTTATCAAAAACATTCTAGCATTTGAACTGAGAAAAACTGAGGTTCTCAAATTTTAAAATAAAAAAACTGATTTAGCCTGAAGTTTTTCAACTTTTTTCAAAAAAACTGATTTAGCCTGATTTAGCCTGACGCGCACAAACCCTGCCCTTTTCTAGGCAATGCAAAACTTATCAAAAAATGTAATTGGAGCTTAGGCAGTCTGACACTGTATTCATTATCATTAGTACAGATCCTGCAACAATAATTTATCTCAGTTGTATCAGCGTTGTTTTTCTGCTGAATCACTTCTCATTGTGGAAAGTGAGATCTTACTGTATGGGCAACAACTAGAATCCCAACTTTATGCCAAGGCTTTGTGCTTTGAGAGGTCTATCCAGCTTTGTAGATTTTTTGCCAAGACACTACTTAAAATGCTCCTAACAAATTCACTGAATAAGAAAGGTTAGCTGTAGCAGAACAACATCTTGTTGGCTGAGTTACTGGGTATAAGTCTAATCCTATTTGGCAAAAGTATGGGTGCCAGGGGTTGATCTTTGTATTCCAACAAATACTACCTGCCTTAAGATAACCAACCCTCAGCTAACAGGGTGTTGTTCTGCTACAGTTAACCTTTCTTATTTGGTGAATTTGTTAGGAGTAGTTGCAGGCTCACAACAATCATAAATTAAAAATGATTTGCATACTAACAAATGGTTT
Organism: Thalia democratica; assembly: GCF_965202585.1. NCBI lineage: Eukaryota > Metazoa > Chordata > Thaliacea > Salpida > Salpidae > Thalia > Thalia democratica. Next base: position 49,844,738 of record NC_139169.1, on the reverse strand, counting down.
TAAATGACAGCTAGCAGTACCACCCCAAGCAAATACACAATAATGAAAATGTAGAAATAACAAACTGTATTACACTATTTACAACATACTCCTATCTTAATAATATCTCAATTTTGACATCATTAAACAACTTAGTTACAGCTTAGATTCGAGAAATTTTAAATGTACCTCCTAGTTTATTAAGAGACCAAAAAAACACTCAAAATATTTTGTCCTAGGACTTGGTGCACAAAGAACCTTTCGGTTATCTACAGGGTTGCCACTTCATTTTTCAAATTTTTTCCAGGTTTTTCAAATTTCTTCTAGGTTTTAAAAATACACATTTTTGGGTCTATATTTAGATTTAAGTTAATTTCTATATGTGAAACTGTGTTAAATAGTACAGAAACATTTGAAAGATACTGTAAAGTTACTTTAAATGTGGTTTTTAATAAAAAAATTTTTTGATGATGACAAAAAAATCTTATTTATAAGATAGATTTTTTGTGTCAAATCAAAATTTAACTACTGAAAATGTTAAAATTATTAAAATTTCTAGGTTTTTTTCAAAATTTCTCAAATTCAAGGTTTTTCCAGGTTATTTTTGCCTAAATTGTCAAACTCCAAGTTTTTCCAGGTTTTTCAAGGCTTCCAGGTAAATTGGCAACCTTGTATCTAGTTGCATACCAGGGATACCTTTTAACGTCTTGTCCAGGAAATCCTATCTAATATCAAATCTATATATTTAATATTAACACTCTGCTCCATTTCAAAATCTATTATTTCAACACTTAATTCACTTTTTTGTGCAGTTTTATTAAAAAGTAAAAAAATTGTCTTTAAATAGTTGCTATATAATCTATATTGACATAGTCATTTCAAATTTTCCTTAACTCCAAATTTATATCCAAACTCAAATGGTCGGAATCATAATGATGGTAACTCAAGCAGGCATCATCTGCAAACAATCTCAATATAATTTTTTTACCTAAAAATATGTTTTTAAAATACACAGGAAACAATAACAGATCCAAACAAGAGCCTGTTCAATATTTGACACTCAGAAACAACAATATTTACTACAATATACTGACATCTATCTATTAAAATATCTTATAATTTAATTTATGATTGAGCTTTTATATTACAACCAAAAAGTTTTGATGACAAGGACTTTTGTCCTAGACAAGGCATTAAAAGGTATTCAGGTGGTGTGCAACTTAATAACCAAAAGGTTCTTTGTGCACAAAGTGCTAAGACCAAATATTTTGACCCTTTTGTTCTCGTTTAATAATAACAATACTAATAATACTAAAAAATCATGATTACTGTAGTAAAAGGCATTGCAAGATGCAAAAACACTGAATTATATACAATACATTCAAAAAATCATAACTTTCTATCAACATGGAAACTAGAGTTTGCCTTTTCCAAGTAAAAAATCCAGTCTCAAACTCTATTCTTAGCAAAATGAAGTGTGTTATAGCATAAATTTTTTTATGGTAGAAATTGTCATATAATGTACATACTACTTTTAGATTAGACTATATAAAAATAAATCTATTTATGTAGAAGGTTCCATATGCAGCCAAGTTCCAAATTAGCTTCAATAGCTACATGAAATAGTTATTAAAACAATATGGAGCAAAGTTTACTATGGAGCAAAGTTAAAAGTCAAGCAGCTAAATCTTATAAAAAGAATATAGGGTGTCTGCGAGCGTCATTCCATTTACTGTACAACTTTTACGGTTTTTACAAAAATTCTTTAGCTTTGACGCTCATCCGCATCCTTATCGTTACTTCTACACTAATGTTTTATATATCATCTTTTAGCTTACAGTATTTAGTTTCTGAACAATTCTTTGTTTTTTATATTGGGTTGATATAAATGGTGCTGTAGCCCATAGAAAAAGTGGTACATTATGGCTTTTTTCAGTTTTTTTGAAAAATCTAACGATAAACAAATAGTTTTGACTTGATATTTTTTTATACATATAAAATAATATTCTGCTCATTCGCTATGTACGATTTTTTATAAAACAAATTATTTTTAAAGAAATTGGTGATTTATTGTTTTCAGTGTATTATGGTATATCTCAATAAATATTAAACTTAAAAATTGAATTAATAATCCACACAGTACTAATTATTCTGTATTGTTAGCATGCACAGTTTTTTTTTTAACGAAGTACTTTTTGAAATAATAAGCATTGAAAATTTCTTTTTTTTAAGAACTGTATACCATAATGTACCACTTTTTCTATTGGCTACAGCACCGTTTATATCAACCCAATATAAAAAACAAAGAACTATTCAGATACTAAATACTGTAAGCTAAAGAATGATGTATAAAACATTATTGTAGAAGTAACGATAAGGATGCGGATGAGCGTCAAAGCTAAAGAACTTTTGTAAAAACCGTAAAAGTTGTACCGTAAATGAAACAACGCTCGTAGGGTGTCTTGCCAAATGTGAACTTTTTTCTATTAAAAATATACACCAGTTTTTATTGATTCACTAAGCATCACAGAGCACAAAAAATGCGGTTAAGTACTATTTTCAAAGTTCAACTCAAACTAATTAAAGACAATATGTAAGCTAATAAGTCAATTGAGCAACAAAAAAAAAGATTTTGAATAATAAAAGATTGGTAATTTTAAACTAACCAATTAACGTATGTAAACAAAAAATAAATCAACTACTAAACTAAAAAAGAAATAGCTATAAAAAGTATTTATTTTTTTAGTTTAGATTTTAGATTGAAAAATCGATTATGTATGATGTATAAATCTTACAAATTAATTAACTTACTAAGTTTTCTTTTTATTTTTCTATGTCGTTTTCAATTAAATTGCACTTTTTTTTAACTTATGGAAGAAGATACTGTAAATCAGGTAATAATTTCTTTTTAATATTTTCGATAGTTTATTAAATCAGTTTTAACTTAAAACACTTTAATTTGATTTAGTTAAAAACTGAATTGATTTATAAATAAACTTTTTTTTTTTTTTTTAATATTTTTACTTGGTAAACAACAACAGCAACTAAACCAAACTTATTTTTTATTTTGTAAATAGTTAATCGAATGATTAAAAAAAACTCAAATTAATTTATTAAAGAAGCAAAAATATTTAATTTTTTTCGATTATTTGTAAAGAAAGTATTATCTAAAAGAAAATTTATGTTAGATAGTAAATTTTTGTTCAGTTTTTAGTTAACTAAAAATTACCTGATTAATAAATTATTTAATCTAATTAAATCACATGACTTATGACTTTAAAAGGTATCCGTGGTGTGTGACTCGATAACCGAAAGGTTCTTCGTGCACCAGGTGTTAGGACTAAATATTTTGACAACTTTTCGTCGTTTAATAAACTACTTAATTTTTATACAAATTAAATATTAATATTTCAAACAAAAAAAAAGCTTTTAAGCATAAATACTTGAAATAATAAACAAATAATGTATTTAAAAGGCGAGGCTAGATAGACACAAAGATCTGTTCAGATTTTAGTATTTTTTATTAAAATTGTGTGTTATTAGAAATATTTTTTGTAATGTTAGAATCCTAATAACATTTAATCGGTTATTATGAAAATGAGTTTCTTATAATTATTTAATACATACTACCTGTACTATAAAGACTACATATAGGTAAATTTTAATAAATACAATCTTACGAAAAACTTAAATATTATGTTTTAGTTTATTACATCAACGAAGTTACATTTAACAAAACTTAATTTTTTTTTTGTGTAATTTAAACGTTATATAAACTTATATAACAGAAAATTAAAGATTTAACCCAAAAGAGTAATCAAATGTATATCTTTATTAAAATAGTATGTTAAGTGACAAAAATAAAACTGAACTTTATTTGTGTTTAATCAATCATAAAATTTATTTTTAATATTTTGGTTTACTAAACAGCTTTTTAATTTCCAAATGTTTAAGTTTAATGACAATAAAATATAAAGATGTAAAAAAATACCCTCAATTTATTTACACCTGTATTTATTTAAGTATTAGCAGTATTTCACAAGGAGAAAAGTCCGCTTTGCAGCATATACCCCTTACAATTAACTTCCCTAACAAATTATACTAATCTCAGCAACCAGTTTTATTGGTGAGAACCTTTTTAGCTCTGTTCAAAGAAAATTTCAGAGGAAATAAACCAAGTTTTCAGCTCTGTTCATTTAAGAACAGTTTTGTATACTAATCGACCTCTAAGTGGAATTTACAAAGATGTTTCTCCCACCCATAAAAAAGTAAGATCATCTATAAATTTAGTTGTCACTGTGGTAGTGACTAAGTGGGAAAAAAAATCTCAAAGGTTTCATGTAAGAATCGATCAACATGTTCCGAAAGTCTTGAAAAAGTGGTTTGATGGCCGTTCTGTGAAACCAACGAAAAATACTCCTCGGCGATTGGGCAACATTTGTTGGACAATCCTGAGTGTGTTAAAAATTATAAAAAGGTTAATTTTTTAGTCTTAGTGAGAGCGGAGAACTCTTTTCAATTGCATATTCTGGAAGCCTTATGTATTCAATCTTTAAGGCCCAGTTTATGCAAGCAGAAAAAGTTCGTTTACCAAACTAGACTTTTTAAATCCTTGTATTAGTAATTTTAAAGTAGTTAGTTTCTTGTTAAATTATTTTTTAGGTATAGTTTTAATTTTAATTTTTACCGCTTGTTTATTTAGATTGTTTTAATTCTAACGAGTTTTATTAGTATACCAGATTTATTTAGCATTGGCACTTACTTAATATTTTTTACATTTGATTATTACGTCATTTTATATCTTAAAACTTTAAACTTCAGTATGATTTTATTTCAATTTGTATTTATTCCAATTCAGTAAGAAACTATTTCTGATGAGCCTTACTCCGAAAGTACTAAAATAAATTTAAAGAAAATGAAATGTATTCTGTTATATATCTTAAATAAATCTTTAGCAAAAACTTCTAACTAGTAATGTGATTGTAGCAACCACAATGTATAAAAAAATCAAAGAATTTATTATAACAGAAATTTACTGCAAGAACAATACCAAAACAATATTAAATATACTCACTACCTTTTATAGTCCACCTCTATGTAAAATTCTCTCAAAAAAATCCAATTTTAAAAACTCCAAGAGGAAAAACCACTTTATTTAGTAAGCTCATGCACTCAATCACTTTTGTTTGTTTGGCGGAAAAACAATACAAAATTCCCCTAATGTTTGCAATATTGAAAAGTTTATTCTATTTAGCCAGAGGCGTTACATTTTGCCCCCTTAAAAACACTTTAAGAATTTCAGCTTAACTTTTTTTTAAGAAAAAACATTTGCTTGGCATGGTGGGTGTTGGTTAACTAAAAAATTTCTCAATTAATAGGCATTTTATAAGTCAAAATCAAACCTAAAGTATTTTAAATGAAGTAAATGCTTAAGACAACCTTTTTAAGTGTGGTAAAAAATGCTTTTTAAATAAAATTTAAAAGAAATTATAAAAAAATTGTAAAGAAAAGCCTTTTTTAAAATCTAAATTTACAAACCCCTAATTACCATCATGAGTCGAAAATTTTTTAAAAGTCAATGTATATACCGTTGATGATGATTGTTCCTCACTCTCCCACTGGAGACTGAGGCTCGGCCTCTTCTTACTCGTCTTCTCCTCCTTTCTGGTTTTTCCAGCTGGAGCGTCAGCTGCGGCCGCTCCTCTTGTAGTGGTTTCCCCGAATCGGGAAGTTCGGCTCCACTGACGTCCTTCTCCGCAAATTAATCGTTGACGACCTGGAGTTGTTCCCCATCGTCATCATCCACGCCAACGGATCCGAGGATCTGCTTGACATCATCAGCAGACGGTTTGGCATTGCCCCCATGGCATCCAAAAGTGTGCTGCCATGTATTCATTCTCAGACGAATCGACATCGTCACTTTAATTCTCCTGTTTGTAGTGGCAGTCTGTTCTTAATTGAGTGGTTCATTCTAAGGTCTCTGGGGTGCGGCAGTTCGTCTTTCCCCACCAAACTAGATGAATGAGAGTTGCAGTGTAATGATTTTCACCATTTGCCAGTATTAAATTGGCAAACTTTCCCAGTGCATATTCGGATGAATAATGAGCATTAAGTATGGTCCACAAAGTTCACCATTACGTGTCCTTATACACAAAAAAAAAAACATTAGAGAAGTTTGAACTAAAAAATTCCCAGAAACATGCTTTTTAAATTTAAAACTATAAAGTTTTTAAAACAATTGAAACCATCAAACTGTAAAATAGAAGGTTTTCTTAAAAGTTTTTTAGTTTTTGAAAAAATACTTAGCTTCATTAAACAGGAGACAATCAAAACTCAATGCAATATAAAACATAAAAATTTTAATCAAATATCACACAGTACCTATTGTTAGCTAAGATAGTTACAAAAAAATATATAAATATGTCAATAAAAGACTAATTTTCAATGGTTGTATACATAAATATCAATTCGAAAACACCATTAATTTCAATGTTAAAAAATTGTAAAAGTTAAGTCATTTAACGGTAATATAAAAGACGCAAGCAGCCTCTAGGTGTTGTAAAAAATCATTAGTGAAAATCAACTGTTGTTTATTAATCAGAACCAACGGCTCCCCAGTGTAGCAGTTGTCACCCAGTTGTGTAAACTTAACTCCCCTAGTTTTTGTCGCTACTGCTTCCTTCCTTGTAGTTAATTACTTTATCCCAGTTAATCACTTCATTCCTTTCCCTTAAATTATACCTGTTTTCGGGAATTTTATTACTCTTACTCTCTTCCAATTCCTCTCTTGGGTAACATGCTTTAACATTTTTAATTGACACTTTTGCTACCCCTCCGTTTTTTTGAATAAACATTGAATGTTCAGAGGCATCAAGCACCTTGTATGGCCCATGATATATTGTGGATAGTTTCTTTTTGTTGGCACGCTTCACCCAAACCTTTTCACTTTGGAATAGGGAGGGTTCATAATATTCATTTCTTTCTTTGTGTCGTTGGTGTTTACGATGTTGTATGGCTGCTCGTCGGCCACCAGGTATTCTGGTTTTGACCACTGTCGGTTTGTAATTTTCGAGTACAATTTTGAGCTCATGGTTTTGTTTCGGCTTTGTGTGCTAAGTTGGCTTCCTGGTAATTTCAGGGAAGTTCGTTAACAGTTTTTTGCATCTTTCTTCTAGTGGGGCCGTGTTTTCACCAACCATGCTTATGTGGTTGACTGAAGCAATTATCGGGACAGGCAAATCCACCGGTGCAAACAGTTTAGCTGATTTTCCTGAACCCATCTTGCATAATTGAGAAGTAAATGGCAGGATTGCGAGTTGGTTCTTTATTAGCAAATCCATGCCGATTATTCCGAAGTGACGTGTCGCTTGGGTAACCCAGAATGAGTGGTGGATGGGTTCTAATACTCCCAAGTGAAGTTCGACATTTACGCTACCAATTGGTTGGGTTGTCTTGTTACCAAACCTCTGGATGGATCTGCTTTGTGGTGGGAAATATTTATTAATTCCATTAGTCAATTCCTTTGGCAGGATTGAATTTTCAGATCCGCTGTCAACCAAGAAGGTAACATTCGTGTTTGAATCTGCCACAAATAAGAGATTTTGTGGCAGGTTTTTTGGGTTAGGTGCAGGGAATTTAGTCAGCTGAAATGTCCATTTATTTACACTGTTTTCATCACTGTTTTTGTTGTGATTGGTAGTGTTTGGGGACTTGCACTTTTTCATTTTGTTCAAGGGAGTGCTGCCGTTCATGAGTGGCTCTGTCCCAGCGTTTTCGTCTGATGATGCAGGTAATGCTTGAGTTTTCGAGGGTAGAGACGGCTCTCTGTGAGTTTCTGAACTGGCCGTTTGCTCTAATTGTTCTTGTGCTGACTGAAGTTGCGCTGACCGTTGGGACTGCCCGTTATGGTGCTGGCTAAAGTGGCTCTGATCGTTGGCGCTGGTCGTGGAGGTGTTGGCTTCGGTGGCGCTGACCGTTGACGCTGGCCGTGGTGATGCTGGCTGCGGTTACCCAGACCGTTGGGAGTGCCCGTTGTGGTGGTGGCTAAAGTGGCTCTGATCGTTGGCGTTGGTCGTGGAGGTGCTGGCTTTGGTGGCGCTGACCGTTGACGCTGGCCCTAGGGATGCTGGCCGTGATTGTTTAGAACGTGGGTTCTCATCAGGTTCTGCTGCATTACCTAACGCTGTTTGTTGTATGTGGAGGATCACCTTCGGTTCATTTGAAGGTGTGGACACTGTTTGCTGGACGGTTAACCACGCCGTCCGAGGTGTTTCTGGTTGGTCTTGGTTGAGGTGGGAATTTCTGCTGAGGGATTGTATTATGTACTGTTCGAGCAGCTTGGGTGTGAGATGGTGTGGCCCCAATCACTCTCCCTCTCACTGTGGAGAGTTTGGGAGCTCGTTTTTTGCATGGAGCGGGGATATGACTTGATTTTGCATGGTACATCTATGGTCTTTACAGGTGTGAGCATTTACACCGAACCTCTGATGATTCCTGCATATAATTTCATTGTTGTTGGCTCTCCACTGCTGTTGTGTTCGCCCTGGCCTGTTTCGATTCGGGTGCGGAGCAGGGTGGTAATTTACATTCCTAGCTCGCGCCTTCGCTTCTTGCTCATCTGTGTCGAGCATCACTTTCCAAGCATTTCGGAAGTCACTTTCACAAAGATGAAGTTTTTCCCTTAAGCGATTTTTTAAATGGGGAGGTGCCAGATGTATTGTGACAAACTTTTCCAACACGCCCTCACTGCGGAACTCTGCCAACCAATGGCTAATTTGATCATCGAGCTCCCTACTTGATATGGCTCCTCTTTCGGTCCGCGGTAGAAGTATGTTGCTCACTCGCTCTAGCCCGCTCATCAGGAACTCTTTTAACGTTCTGTAGTTTCTCTCCTCTGTTCTATATCTCTAAGTAAAACTTTCCCGCTCCTTCCAGGTTACTAATGTTTCAAGCAACCTGTAAAGGTCCTGATCTGACTGGATGTTATACTCGTCAGCTATCTTCTCAAAGTGTTGTAGTTTCAGTTTGAGTTGGTCTGTATCACGTTTTATGTACCCAATTTGATTCATGAGTTCACTGTCCCGCCGCATCAATTGGTGTAACTGACTTGTTGTAGTGCGGGGCGTACCGCCGAATGTGCAAGCCGTGCCGTTGTACCTGCTGTCTTCTGGCTGAGGTTGGCAGTAAATCGGACTGCGAACACTTTGTTCAAAGTTTTCTCTAACACCTAACCCTCCCGGTTCGACTAAGGGTCTATTATCGTTCGGAGATGGGCGACTTGTCACCTGGCTTCTTGGTAAGTCTTAAACCTTTGAGGTCTATGGAACCTGGTTTTGAGGATCCATGTATGAGTTTTTTCTCCCCTGAGTTGCGATGTCGCGATTCGTCCTTGTGGATGGGTTAGGACTTCCCAATTCATGTAATTCTTCTTGTAATTTTCGAAGTTCGTTTCTAAGTTTAGCCCGTCGAGTTAGTTCCTTCAAATCTTTGATTCACTGTACTATCTCCTCTTCACTCTGTTCTTGAGGTAGTACTTGAATAGGGGGTCTCATGTTGTTTTGGAAGGAATAGCCCATGTTTAGGTTGGAGTTGTTGTTGGGATGGCATAGGTTGGTTTCTTGCTGGATGGATGGAGCTGTTGCTAGGTGGTTCTGTCACCCTTGGTGGAAGCCCGTAGTTGCTTGGTGGGGAAGTTTGTTGGGGTGGGTCGCTTTGTCTGGGCAGACCACTTGGGTTTGACTGGTCTCTGGGGGGTGTCATTCTAGGTGGCTTGACGTTTGCCTGTGGATGACTGACCATTACTGCTTGGTGTTGTTCCTCCTCCTGGTTACCTCCTGACTGATGCATCCCTGCGTTCATGTCAATCTCGGCACTGGTTTCTATACTCTGTGTCTCAGACTCAATTAAAGCGTGATCAATGTTACCTGGGTCACCATGTCGTACACTCGAGGACGATACTTGTCACGGACCTGTCACGGAGTGCAGAGTATTGCGGGTCAATAGGCCGGGGCTCGACGCCTTGCTCTAACAGTCGGTTACTGATTCGTCTTGTAAAGTTAAGCTCACTCTCATTATTAGTGGTATTACTAGCCATGATGTAAGTCATTTAGGGAATAGGGGAGCTTAAGCCACGCTACTGAATTACACTGATGTTATTATTTAAACAGGGTATAGGGGTACTAAGCCACACTATTGAACTGCTGGTATCAAACCGAAATGTTAATAAGTGAGAGAGACTGCTTGAAAATTATTTACTAAAATAACAATGATTTACACTTATGAATAACGGTAGCAAAAACTAAAACTTATTTAATTATAGCAGCAACCAAATATACATTAACTAACAGTTGGTTATGAGAATATTTTACTCAAAGAATTCAATTATTTTAAGACTCTCAGAATTAATCTTGACTGAGATACTTTTAAGAAAAGCAAAACTGTTTACGAATCTTATTAAATCTTTAGCAAAAACTTTTAACTAGTAATGTGATTGTAGCAACCTCAATGTATAAACAAATCAAAAAACTTATTATAACACGAAATTTACTGCAAGAACAATACCAACACTACGTTTTATAGTCCACCTCTATGTAAAATTCTCTCAAAAAAATCCAATCTAAAAAACTCCAAGAGGAAAAACCTTTCTATTCAGCTCATGCACTCAATCACTTTTGTTTGTTTAGCGGCAAAACAATATAAAAAACCTCCTAATGTTTGCAATATTGAAAAGTTTATTTTATTTAGCCAGAGGCATTACAGTATAAATATATTTCAATAGTTATCTATTCATTAAACTTATATGTTAGGTTGAGACTTTTTTAAATGTTCTGAAAGTTTATGTAATAACTGAAGACTAAAATTTGCTATCAACTATAACCTTGTTGCTATATATCAGGGGTCGGCAGGCAGTTGGTGCTCGCGGGACAAAGTTTCTAAAATCTTCGCGGGCCGCAGTTTTAGTTTTAGTGACATAAGAGAAAGTTTTACTTTGATTCTCTTTATTATTTTAAATGAATTTTATCTACACAAAGAATGCCTATTTTAAATTATAAGTATTTATTGGAATAAAATTTACATTGACTAACATACTTAAATCTTAATAAACTATATACTTTCTTAAACACTTGATAAGTTAAACTTAATGTTTTTATTATTATACTTACAACTTAACTCTCTATAAAAACCGAGCATAAGAAATATTTATTGGTCACCTTTATATATTTTTTATAGTATAAACCACTTTTTCATACTTTCAAAAATATTAACTTTTGAAAATAATCTTGCGTCTTAAAAAATTTTCTATCTTTAAAAAGTAAATTAATTAGTTAAGTAAATAAAATTAATACCAATTTGTATTATAGAAAAGCTAAAACAAATTTAAACATAATTAGTGCGTGAATACTTAAAAGAATTACTTATTAGTAATCTATTATTATTTTACATGGTTGCCACTTTAAAAGCAAAAATGTCTGAGTCATATCGAACCAGCCTAAATTTACTAAAAATTGAAAAAGCTGAAAATTTGCTGTTGATCAAAACTTAAACACTTAACTATAACATCATCAATATAAAAAAGTACATAATATGTATGTAGACGAGAAAAAAATCACATTTAGTAAACTACGCTACAGTCATAAAAACTATTCTGGGAATTCGAAGATTTATTTTAATTGTTTGAAGTAAAAGTTTCACACACACCTAAACTTAAAAATAATCTCTTTAACAGGTTTAACCTAGTCTGAGCTTTTCAAATTTTCAAACTAACCTGTTTGTTTGGCAACCGTGTTTTAAGTAAAGTTCACAAAATAAAGAAATAACGAAGTTTATTAAGAGTGAAGTTAAATGTATATCAAAAAAGAATTATTATAAGCCAGCTTGAATGGACAACTAAGTTTCTTAAATATTTTTAACAAAATTTTAAAAATTTATTAATCCTTAAATGAAGTATAAAAACTTATTTTTTATTAATCAATAAAGCAGTTCTTTATCTGCAATAAAAATATTGCATTTAAAATGAGTAAATGTGAAATATAATAGCTATAAGAACTAAAAAAAGTTTAGTTGGAAGTTATTGCAAGAAACCAAAAAAGACAAATTGCTTAAGTCAGTTTCAACAAAGCACATAGTAATAATCAGTAACTACAGTCTGATCAAAAAAAATTGTTAAGTACAAAAAGTTATAAAGTAGGAAAAGTAATTACTAAAATGGACATCCCGGTTAGAACTGAAAACTTTTTTGAAGAATTTTTGCTGGCGGTAGTAAAATATTTTTGTTTATTTCTTCGATGACAACAAGAAGTCGTGTTTAAGAAATGTCTGAAGATTTTAAAGCCGCATAAATCCAATTAGAGCTTTAATCAATCTGATAAGATGAGAGCACTGATAAATAAACATTGCTCATCTGAGAATTTTTATTAGAGGTTTTTTACTTATTTTGATATTTTAGTTTAGTTCCAATGCAAAGCACAACAAAGACATTTTAAAAGAGAAGGTACAATGCACCAACATAAAACTTTTGATAGAACCATTTTTACTTCTATTTTTAGAATAAAGTTAAGTTAAAGGTAAAAAAAACTGTCTTAGTTAATTAAGCAACATGAAAATTATTGTTTTAAGCTTTTTTAAATGTAATGTTTTTTTGATAAAATAGTATTTATATGGTAGATTTTTTGTTTCAAATCGGTATTTCGTTACTTTACATGTAAAAATTGTTAAAAATTCAAAAGTTCTCAAATTCAAGGGTTTTCCAGATTTTTTAAGCACAAATTGTCAAATTTCAAGCTTTTACGGGATTCAAGTTTTTTGGCAACACTGATTCTTCACACATGTATATGTAAAATTAATATAAATAATATTTCAAACTGTATCAGCTGCAAAACTTAAAATATAACACATGTTATAAAGCAAACAAACACTGTGAATTCAACAAAACATACACCATAAGTTTAATTTGCCACTCTTTAAGCAAAAAAGCCAGCATGAATAACCAAACACACTAGCGTGATATTTTAGTTTACAAAAACCAATTTAAGCTAAAAACTGAAAAATTACTAAGTTGGCCTGAGATTTGAAGTATTCAAACAGTCCTAGTTTGAGTGTGTGGCAATGTTTAGTTGTTTATTTTCTTGAATTAGAACTATTTTGATTAATAATGTACAAACTTAATAAATGTACCATCCCTAAATCTAGTTTGTGTTAAATAGGTAATTCCAAAAAACAGCATCGGTGTATATTAGTATTCAACGCATGGAAAATAACAAATTTGCCAAAAAAACATTGTTTGGAAAATGAAAAGGTATACCTAAAAAAATTATTTTAATTTATGTCATATACTGTTTTAAATGTGTATACACATTTAGATATTACACATAGAAACAAAAATTTTAGAAAATTATGCATAAACTAAACTTAATCAAAATTAAGTATTAAATAAAATGTAGTTTAAAATATAAGCAACGTTGTACATTAGTGTGCAAAGGAATTAATTTTAAGTGCAAAAACAAAATTTTAAATGTGTCAAAACAAAATAAACCTTATTTCTTATTATTATGTTATTTTATATGTTTTTGTGCAAATAATAATAATATTAAGTATAATAAAATATTTAGTAATAAAATATCTGTAAAGAAACTTAGGTATAAAAAGCATGTAAAAAAAATCTAAATTGTAAAAAATTGACATTTTAGTTAATTACTGTGCATTACTTTTGTACAAATTGGAAGACATTTGCATTAAGTTTATTTATTACTATATAACTAACTTACTAAATCCAAGCACTCTTTGACTTCTTTTTTTAGATAATAGTTTGGTGTTGTAAGAAAAAAGTTGTTATGAAACTGAGAAAAAAACCCTGGTGAAATGCTAATCTGTCTTTTTAACATTTTTAAGTTAAAGCAGTAAAGTGTTTTAATTGTTTTAAAGCATTATACAGGGACTTAAAACGAAACAGATCAAACTAAATCAAATTACTGAAAGAATTTTACTTGAAATATATTTAACTTGAAATATATTTTGCTCAGCTGGCCACATTTACATGCTCGCGGGCAGCAAAATTTTCTTTCGCGGGCCGCATTCAATTCAAAAAAAAAAAACTCGCGGGTCACATTTTGCCGACCCCTGCTATATTTTATGGTTTTGTGAGTCTATCAGTTGTAAAAAACTTTGTTTAATTACATCTATATGCGAATTACAATATTAGACTAACTTTTTATTAAAATTTAAGTATATACATTAAAACTGTTTTTGACCTTAAGTAAAGTTGTGTTCCTTTTCAGTTTGCACTTTGAAGAAACTCAAAAGTTTGAAGCACTTTGCAAACTCAAAAAATTGTCAATCTTTATTCGAAACCAAAATATAAACTTTTTATTTCAAAAAACTGCTAATTTCATATTGTCAAAAATTAATAATTTTACAAAGAATTAACGGACATAAAAAAAAGTTATATTTGCTTTTAGTAACTTTCATAATGTTTTCAAAATAGCTGATCCGCAACAAAAAATGTCTGCTAGACCTAAAAGGTAGTTACTATTACAGATTTTTTTTCTAAAACAATCTATCCTATAGTAAGTTGCACTACTTGTTTTTTCCATTTTAAAAATTTGTTTTTGAATAAAGCCTTTAGGACATTCTATTATTCATATTTCAATAATTAACAATGCTTTCACTAATATTTTGAATACATATTAAAATAACAGTTTATGTTTAATATAAATGTAAACTAACAAGGTAGCTTTATTAAAAGTAAAAGCTCTATTTAATTAAAATACCCGACAAAAGTTGGTAAAAAGCAGTTTTAAAAGTGTTTAAAAATCCCAGGCATTAGGATTTAAAATAATTAAAATAACTATTTAAATCCTGCTGTTGGGTTTTTTTTTAACACTGCTTTTTACCAAATATGTACCCTAATGTTTTTTTTCTAAAGATGAAAACTAATTATCTCACTAACAATGTATTGTATATACATTTTAAACTGTAATTTTTTTGAAAAGAATATTGTAACGTAAATATTAGTCAAAACTTTAAATACATAACAACAATTTTAGTCTTGTGGTTTAGTATCTTTTGGATATGCATGTAAGTAGTTTGTATATTAATTTGTTATTTTAATCTGTATTTTACTTTTATTATTACTCAGATTTAATCACTGCTAATATTATATAGTTTTATTTGAACCATAATTTCTATAGCTTAAAATATCTTAAACTTCAATTAAACAATAAGTATACAGCATTTCGTAGTACAGTAACCTCTCGCTTATTTACGCACATTGTGTCCACAGAAAAAATGCGTAAAGATACTTGAGATCGTAAAGATACGAGAGGTACCAAATATACTTACTACAATGGCTATTTTTTGATATTGTATTAGTTAAAAGCAGACTGGGGACTTTCCCTTTTTTAACAATTTGTTTACTTTATTTAGATATATGAAAACAAAAGATAGAACTATACATATATTAAAAAAATGATTTAAATTTATATAAAAGTACTTGTAAAAAGTTTTAAGCATGCCTGGAACTTCAAAGGATCATCTTGAAACTGATGAAGAATATTTTTCAGAGCAAGAAGAAGAATTTGAATTCGAGGGTTTTAAACCAATATTAATGAAGACTATCAGTTTTAACGCGCAGTTGTGGTCTTCCAAAGCTGTAACTGGTGCTGGTGAGCATAACAAAGAATTAAAGGCAACGTGAGAAAAATTTCAACGCTTGCTGTGCAAAGCAAGTGTTACAGAAGAACTTAAACTAAAATAAAACATCAAATGAAAATTAATGATATGTTTACTAAAAAAAACAATTGAGACTTGTCTTAATTGTAAGATCTATATTTATTAAGTACCACTGCTACTTTTTGATAGGAAGTTTCATTAAATTTCTTTTTTATATGTTTATACATATATAGGACAAGAGTGCCGTATTATTTATTTGTGTTTTAAACTCTCATTATTTCATTATACTTTCATTATTTAACACAGTCATATTTCTTTCAGAAGTTTAATTTAATCTTTTATTGTTAACAAAATTTCGTATAAAATGAGGTATAACTAAATGCTTATCAACTAGTCAAGGAACATAAGTTTACAAAGTCTAAAGATATAGAGAAGTAAGTTAGCATTTAAAAACATATTTCGAATTAAAAATATACAATAAACCTAATTTTTGCAATATTAAAAAAAAACAAAATTTAATTTGTTTAACTTTTTAGAATTCTAAAATGCGTAACAAAACGAGAGTGCGTAACGTCATAAGTGCGTAAATATTTAAGAGGTTACTGTACAGTGCTTCCTTCTTTATCCGGTCCTCGATTACTGGTATCTTGGGTATCCGGTCGGTTTTAGTCATGAAGTAGACTTAATTAATTCAGCTAAAACCTATATTTTTATATAGAGCATGTATAGTTTAGTTTTAAAAACTAAGCAAGCAGTTTACATTTATGTTGTGGTTCTAGTATTTCTTTATAATTCATAGTTTTGAACTTGAAATAATAGCTGGAACTTAATGGAATATCTAAAACGGCTATAAATGTCGAGGAAGGCTACTTTGACAAGCTAGTTAGCGCCCTTAACTTTAGTTTTGTCAGGAACGTATGAAGGGATCTCTAGTAACTGGTCCAATGCTGTTAGAAAAGGCCTCTGAGTTCCACGGTTTAATTTAAGAAAAACACTCTAGGACATTTTTAGAAAGTACAGAGATGCTAATAAGGGTTTTGAAGATGAAAATTATGTTCCTCAGCCATTTATCTCCCGTAAAAGCCATGAAGAAAATGAATGGTTACTTAGCTTACTATCGTTGTTAACCAAAAGCGACACCAGAAAGTGTGTTAAAACTCATCCAATTCCGTATATTTATTGCTACGAAACGAGAAAGCGCTGTCAAACAAACTTTTATTATTTTCTTTTTTAGAAATAGCTCCTATATCACTAAAACTGTTTACGATGTAGTTTGTTTTCGTTAAATTAATTTTAAACTTTATGAAAGTTTTGTTTAGTTTAATAAATTGAAATAAACTAAATTAACGGAAAATTTATTGTGCGTTTTAATGCATGCATAGGGATTAATAGGTAGATTACTGAAAAAAACGATGTTTTGTTCTATCCGTCAATAATTACTAAAAAACTTGCCCAACATGGCCGGATAGTTGAGGAAGCAGTGTACTTTAATTTTAATTTATTAATTGATTCTATAAATTCATTAGTTAATGTTTGTTACTTTATTCCTTTTATTAATAACTTATAACAGTCCGGTTTAATGACATAAATTGTAACTAAGACTAACTATTAATCTATAATTATGACTTATTCAGTACATACAAACATTTATCTATTTTATCTTCTACTTTTTCCTTACAGTGTTTATTTTTTTACAAAACTCCGTTGAAGTGTGTCAATTCGCTTGACACACAAAAACATATGTTAGTTTAATAAAAAAAAGAGTTCTGTGAAAATCTGTTTATATTAATAAATAATTTGATAGTAACCTTATTAACACTTATAGTATATAAAACATATCTTTATTGACTGAGTAGACACTTACATTCGTTTAAAAAGTGTTCAATTAAGAGCAACTATAGAAAATATTCTATTATTTTATAATAAAAAACCGGTATACTATCAAAATCCACCCGCGTTCAAAATTCACCCAATCAAAATCCAGCAGCGTTCAAAATCTACCCAATTTTTTTAAATATTTTCATTATTGAACAATTTCTTTTATACATTTTCTAAATTTTTTATTTTATTTTTATCTATTTTTCACTATCACTTTCACCCCTAACCCTTACCCTTGATCGGTAAGCGGTTCTCGAATTTGACTGGGTGGATTTTGAACGTGTCCCTAAAAAACTATACAAAAGATTGAGAAAAGATTTATTAAAAAACATTTTTATTGAGCAAACAAATAAAATATATTTCAGCTAACCCTTATCAACTACTTTTGTTAGCAACTAAATTAAAAGCTAAATTTTGAGTACGTAAACAGTTTTAGGTTTCACCTGAAAATACTTAATTAATACAATTAAGCAAAATTAATAAGAGATAAATTAACAGTTTATAAATGCATAATTATAAATTTATTTAACTAAGATAAGCGGGAACGGGTCTAAATTGCGCGAAGACAAACTTGCACGAGGTTACTAAATTGCTCTCGGGGACTAAATTGCACGAGAACAAAATTGCACGAGTGTACAAAATTGCACGAAGATACTTTTGCACGAAGACTAGTTTGCACGCATGCACAAAATTGCACGAGGGGACAAAATTGCACGAAGACACTTTTGCACGGAAGCTCAATTTTGCACAAGTTACAATTTTGCACGGAAGGTCAATTTTGCACGACAGACAGTTTTGCTCGGAAGGTCAATTTTGCACAAAATAGTACTAACTTAAAATAACTAAATAAAAAATATATTAAAACCTTTATATTTTATTTAAAAAAATAAAATAAGCATGTATTAATGTAGTTAATTTTAAGTTATTTAGGTTTATATTAGTTTTATTCATTTTTTAATTTATTTAGCTTTTTTTAAATTGAAACTAAATTATTGTGTTTAAAAACTAATAAAAAATTTAAAAAGTTTTTAATAAAAATAAAAATAGTGTTTTATTTTAATAAAAATATCCCTTATTAAAGAATAAACATGTATTGATGTAAACTTAAATTAAATTGAAATTATACTAAACTTTAATATAAAATAAAACAAGATTAAAAAATAATAAAATAATAATAATATTTACATGGGTAGTTGTTAAAATTGCACGAGCGTACAAAATTGCACGAGGGGACAAAATTGCACGAGGGGACAAAATAGCACGAAGATACTTTTGCACAGAAAAAAACGAGCATGCAAAACAGTGAATCAATTAAATAAATTTAGAAAGGAGAAAATTCGTCTGATGAAATTTTTATTGTGCATTGTGTAGAAAATTCTGTTATGGCTTTTTACTTCCATAAATTATACTTAAAATTGTTTTTTTTTTTAAACTTTTAAACATAATTTATATATCATTATTTTCTTTTGTCTAAACTTTATCTTAGTTGCATTACTATTTGCACGCGTTTTACTCTAATTATATCTTAAGTTTCTCCTGCTCTGTTTTTTCTCTTTATCTAACCCAGACTTGCGCAAAAGCACTGGCAGAAGCAATTTTCTTCTTAATTTTTTAGATGAAAAAGGAGATACAAGCTTTTGATTAAAATAAAACAAACAAAATAATTCAACTGCTAGAATTACTTAATTTCTGTTTTAAACAAAAAAATTATTAGTATAAACAAAACTCTTTTTGATAGTTATATTTTAATAACAGTTAGAATCCAATTTTATAATCTAGTTTTATTTTTATTTTTATAAATTTTTTTTGATTGATTTTTGTTTATTATTTAATTTGTTCATTTTGAATTTTTTTTTATTAGTATTTCTTTTAAACTTTTTTAATTATTTATATCATGTATTTTAACTTTTTTTTAATAATTTTATTAACTTTTGTTTTGGACTTTTATTTTATGTATTTATTATTTAATTTATTAATTTTCATAAATCTTATTCATTTTTTGATTTTTTCAAAATTTATTTATTATTTAGTTATTTGATTTTTTAAATTGTGACTTCTTTATTGTTTACTTTAATCTATTTAACATTTAATATTTATTTTTTTCTTAGAAATAACTTTTTTTAAATTAAAAATATCTTCTTTTTTTTTTTCTAGTTACTGTTATTTTTTTTTTATTAATTTTTTTTTTTTTAATTAATATTTATTTACTTTTTTATTTTTAATTTTTTTTTTTAACTTTTACTTAATATTTTTTACTTATTTTTTTATTTTTTTAATATTATATAGTTTTTTTTCGTATTTTTCTATTATTTAGTTATTAATTTTTTTAATTCTGTTTTTTTTTTAAACATATTATACACATTTTTTCGTGCAAAAGAGTTTTCTCGTGCAATTTTGTCCCCTCGTGCAAAAATGTCTACGCGCAATTTTGACCCGTTCCTGGGTAGGAAACAAAACTCGTGCAAAAATGACCCTTCGTGCATAAGTGTCTGCGTGCATCATTGTCTGCTCGTGCAAAAATGTACCTTCGTGCAAAAGTGTCTTCGTGCAAAAGTGAACCTTCGTGCAATTTTGTCTACGTGCAATTTTATCTTCGTGCAATTTTGTGCTCTCGTGCAAATCAGTCTTCGTGCAAAAGTATCTTCGTGCAATTTTGTCCCCTCGTGCAATTTTGTACGCTCGCGCAATTTAAACAGCTCTACAAGATAAGCATACGTACAAAAATAAAAGTAAAAGAAACAATAAGTAAAATAAAATAAGCGGCAAACTAGACAAAACATTTATAACGACTTATAAAGATTAGAACTATAAACGTACTGTTGCTTGCATAAATTAGGTCTAAACGTTTTTATAAATTAAGATTTTAAAATGCTAAGATGTGTTCATTACGTGCTTTACTTAAAATTGAAAAATAACTATCATTATAAATCTTTGCACAATCATCATTGTTTAACAAGTGTTCAGCAATCGCCGATAACCTATTAGATAGTTTATTCAAACCCTGTCCATCCAACTTCTAAGGGATTATGAAATACGTTAGTCTCTTTTAAGGTTAAATCTCTGGGATGTTCTGCTCATATCGCATCCACACTATCACAGTGGCCTTTAAACTTTAAAAATTTTATTTAGATCGGTAGTGACATCCTTATAAATTCCATTCAAAGGTTTTATTGTAAAATGGCTTATTCTTTGTTGTACAGATCTAAAAGTAGATTTGACAATGTTGTTGAAAATCTTTTTAAGAGTTATTGCATTTTAACCTAAAAATGACAGTTTTAAATAAAAAAGTGTGCTACCCAACTTAAAAAAAACTATGACACACCCCTGTTTTATCATTTAATTAAATGCAAGTATTTTTTAAAATAGAAGTAGTATTAATATTAAACTTTTTTATTTATTTACAAATAACTGTTGGATTGTTGACACTTTAATTAAAAGTATAAAATTTAATACAACAAACGATACAAAAATATTCTTCCTTTCATACAAAGCTATGCATAGAGTTTTTGTCATAAATCATTTTGAAGAATTTTAAATAAACATTTACATCAACTTTAGTAACCAAGCTTAATTTGTTAAATATAAACTGTTACATAAAATTTAGAATTTACAAAAAAAAATATGTTTTAGAGATAGACTTTTTAAATAATTTTGATTAAAAATAATTTTAAAGTTTTGATTTAAAATTTATTACTTATTTATACTTTAATTTGTTCTTAATAAAATTTCAGTTTGTCCAATTTTTGAATTTATTAGTTCTACTACTATCTTGGATATTTTTGAGCTTCTCAACACAGTAAGTCAATTTATACCAATCTTCTGTTATCTTTGTTTTCAATGCTGTTGTTTTATTTCCAATACTTTGCTGTTGATGAAAGGTAATTTCAATTATTTTTAATTTTTTTTCTTCCGAAGTTATATCTTGTTGTACTAGTCTAATCTTAATAATAACAGCCGATAAAACTAAATTTATACCTAAAAGAAAAGCTGCGTACACAAGTCTGTTAGTAATTATGTTATTTCTTTTCATTGTATTTAATTTAGTTATGATTTTTATAATTCTGGAACAGAAAGTTTTATTAAACACAGTTATTACTATAAATTAAAATAAATATATAAAAAACACTAAAGTAATGCAAAATATTGAAAATATTTTGTGAATAAAAAAGTTTAGTAATACAGTAACTTATCATAAACTTATACTTCTAAACCTGTTCAAAAGCTTTGCAAATTTTATAACTAAAAAAATGTTAAAATATAGCGACAACAGAGTATTAAGCAAATAAAATAACAAATAATTTGATATGATAACTTGAGTACAAAGTATAATCAAATTTAAAATTACTTAAGAATAACAAAAAAAGCCAAAACACATAAAATTAAAAATTAAATTAATTACTGAAAAAAATTCTGTACAAAAAAGAAATACTTTATGTGCACTACTGCACAGTATTCAATTTACACCCTTAAAAAAAAAACAGTTTTGAACGAAAAATCATTATAAAAAATTAAGCTCCATTGAAAAAAAATTGAATCTTACAATTCTAAAAATCGTGTTTTGCAAAATATGTTTTTAAACATTTTAAATGTGATTTGAATTTGATTGACATCTTTAGTAATCATTTTCTTACCTTTTATAAAACCAATGTAAAAAAATATTTAAAATATTAATAGAAAATTTTGCTTGAACAAATCAAGCAGATAAGTCAAGGTAAATAAATGAAAACAATGTTAGCATCAAAATTATTTGTTAGTCACATTTTTGATGTGTTTGAATATATACATACATATATCTAAATTTAAATTAAAGCTTTGTTATGAAATACTATTCAGCTTAAAATTACTTGCTTTTTTTTTAAACATTTTTTTTTTACATTTTTTATTTTTTATCAATTTTGCTCTGTAAATTATTAAACCGGAACTATTGTAATTTTATTAAAAAAAATATTTAAAATTCAACAAAATATACAATCAGTATAGAACCCTTAATGCTTGTTAAACGCTGTATCATTCTACTATATCATCCTGGACAAGACATTAAAAGGTATCAGTGAAGTGCGACTAGATAACCGTAAGGTTCTTCGTGCACCAGATCTTAAGATCAAATATTTTGAGCGTTTTTTATCGTTCAATAAATTTTATTTATAATTCTATATAAAAGATAAACTAGTTTATTGAGCACAAACAAAAGAAAATAAAAACGTTCTAAGGACCTGGTCTGGTGTATGAACAGACCTATCGGCCATCAAGTCGTGCACCAACTGCATAAAGTAAAACTACAATATGCCAAAAAAATACAGTAAAAACTTAAAACCTGCAGAAACAAAACATCACAATAAAGACTAATAGAAAAACAGTACATGCAACAATAAATGTATTTATAAATTTACATGAGTAATACATTTCTAACATAAAACTAATCAAAAAATAAATACTAAGCCATGTTAAATTTTGTTAATTTCTGAAAAAAATTGGTTAAAATATTAATTTTTTTCCAAACTGTAAGTTGAGATATATAATTCAAAACTTTAAGCGAAAAAAAGCTTTAATACAGACATAAAAAAAATTGTCAAGTTCTTTATAGCAAATAACAACAAAAAATAACTGTTTATTGAACGACAGAAAAAAAAGCACTCAAAATATTTGTATTAATAAAAGATATTTTACTTTCAGAAAAAAAAATTAAATGAAAGAAAAAATAGTGCAACTAAAAAATATTAAACTTAATATTTTAGTGATAAAATTATTTTTAAACATTTTCATATTGTAAAAAGAATTTCAGCAAAACTTTAAAGTGATAACTAAAAATAAATATTATTTAATTTTATATAACTATTTCTTCAGGCTGTTTAAATTCTTATTATTCCAAATTATGTATACTTTTAACTTGATATAAGTTTGTTGAGTCGAATAAATTCAAGTTTTTTATCAGTAAAATATTTTTTTTGTAACCTTAACAATTTTTAACTGATTTGCACATAGTTAAAACAACACAAACTTAACAACAACAAAAATACTTAATTTTATTTTTAGCATGATCAGGTCATACTAAATTACTGTTCAAGTAGCTAAGTTAGTTATTTTGTTTAGCTTTAGGCGTAAACAAAAAACTTTAACAAGTACGCAGAATAGCGGATATTGACAAAAATAATAACTTATTCACTAAATTACACTAACCCGCCAGTTGAGTACGAATTTCTTGACTACAAACTTTATAGGGCAAAAAAAGCTGTGAATATTTTTACTTTTAAATTCTAAAAATTCTAAAAAGAGTTACTTAAAATTAATAGTACAAAATACGTTACTTAAAAATAGTGAAGTCAAAGTTAGTGCAAAATTTTAGACTATTTGAAGAAACTTTTATGAAAGCACCATTTGATTTTTTTAAAACCATCCCAATGCAAACTGTACAGGACCAAAAAATACGGTCTTAGTCTAAGACTCTTAGAGTTCTTAGCTGTAAAATTTTTTACACTTAGCAATTATTACAAAAACACATTGTGAACAATTTAAGACGACTTATAAAAAAAAGTTTCAAGAAGGCACTTCTTGAAAATAAAAAAATAACTGAAAGTTCAAGAAAACTTACAAAAAGTGATAAAAATTACACTAAATTAAGAATTCCACCATGAATCTTTCTTTAGTTTGTCTTAAATTGTGCCCAATGTTTTTTTGTGATAATCGCTACATGTAAAAAACAGTCCATCTAAAAACTTCAAGGTTGCATTTTTTGGGTCCCATACAGTTTGCATTAGGGTGGTATTAATAAAATCAAATGCTACCTGCATGAAAAATTTTTCAAATTATCTAAAACTTTGCACAGGGTGCACGACTATTCAAACTATGACAACTCAAGTTACGACAATTCACAGTCCGACAATTCAAACTCGGAGAAATTAAAATTCGACTAACTCAGTTTCCGACAACTCAGACTGGGACAATTTAAATTCCGACAACTCAAACTCGACAACTAACATTTGGACAACTCAAATTCCGACAATTCGACATCTGACAACTCAAATTCGACTATCTCAATTTCCGACATCTCAAACTGGGACAATTCAAGTTCCGTCAATTTAAATTTTGACAAATCAAACTTGGAAAACTCAGACTTCAACAATTAGAACTCCTTTTTTTAAATATGTTAAAGAAGTAAACTTTGCTTAAAGAAAAAAATATTTTTGTTATCAGTTTGAAGAATCATGCTACAAAAATAAATTGTTATTTAGAAAATAATTAAAAACATTACTTAAACAATAATTAAGTTGTCAAATCAGTTAATAGTTAAAAAAAAGATATTATAACTTCGAGGATTTTTAATACAATTTTTAATATTTTTTAGCGTTTGTACATAATAATTTTTGGCTTAAACATGTACATAATACTTTAAGCGCGCGAATTTTTAAGATTTTTTTTTTTGGTTACTTAAAAATTAAGGATGAAGATGTAATTTCTTTTTTAAACTAATTTTTAATATATATACATTTTTTTAATCAAGTATAGAATTTATATTACTAGTATAAACTGTTTAAGGAATAAATTCATATTTATAAATTGTTGTTGTTAAATTTTTTTAATCATTGTAAACTGTTGTTTTAAAAATTAACTTATTTAGATTCACTGTCGTAGAAAAAATTACAATGACTACTTTTATTAAGTTAAATTTATTTGATATTATTGAACATATATAACACAGAACTTAAGAAGAAACTAGTTAAACAATTTTTTTATTTATTATACATTAATTATATATATGAAACAAACTGCTTACAAATGATAAATTTGTATTATAAATATACAGTTAAAGATCGAATCATGGTAACAGGACTAAGACTCGAGCTCTGGTTACAAAAACTAAAAAGAGTATTACCACACAAAAATAATGATTTATAATTCATATTAATAAAAACTTGTAACTATAACTTTTTTTTTTCTTACATGACTAGTAAATATTATTCAAACATGTATATTTTAAATATTTTTAATTATGAGTTTTTATAGTTTATTATTTCATGACATAAAACGATTCTTAAAGTGAATATAGTATATTCTAATTGTATTAAAGTGACGAACAAAAAATATTTAAATTCAAAACCTAATTTTTACAAACTAAAGAGAATACTTTTATTCTTTTTAAGGTTTTTATAGCTATTAAGCTTGATGTTTTTTAAGGCTTAGTTTTTATGAGCCTAACGTAGCATTAACTTTTATTTTTATTTTTTAGTTTCAGCAATAGTACTGATTTTTCAATGAATTTTAAAAGAATAATTAAGCTTTATATTGTTTACAACAAAATTAAACATTAGATTTTAACCCATTAGATTTCTAGCCCTTGTATATTCTTTATTTTGTATATTTTTGTTTTACTTATTACTTGACCTATTTTTACTTGGTTAAAGTTTTAGGCTTAGATTCTATTTTCGTTTGTATGTTTTAGACAATTTTTTGAATATGTTTTCAATACACATTTGTTTAATTTTTCTTTCTTTCTTTTTATTGTTCGTTTATTTTTGAGGTTAAACACTTAAAAATTTAATAAATTAATTGTTATCAGCTATAAGTATAATTTAAAATCATGTGGTGTACGACTCGATAACTTAAAGGTTTTTTTGTACAGCACGACCAAACTTTTTGAGAATTTTATTTATTTTTCAAAAAACAATATACATTAATTTTAATTGCAAAATATTTTGTTAAAGTTTTAATTTTTTTTACAACTAAAGATCTTTCATAGTTTACTACAAGAGTGATACTTCGTATTTTTTTTTTAATATGCAAAGTAAGATGAAAAAACTTACAATTAAATGTTTTAAAGTTTAAAAGAAGCTAAACATTTTTTTATAGTTCTTTGATTTACTTTTTTAAAACTCTATAACCTGTACATTCTAACGCTAAAGTATGTAACTTTAACATAAACAAACATAACAAAAGTAACAAAATAAATATGCCGTAATCTACTCAGCATTTTGTAAAAAAAAACATTAATAAGTTCAGACACACATCGCTAAAAATAAAACAAATACATATGGAGATGCCTTACAAAAATAATATAACTTTGTTATTCAACTGTTTATTAAAAATCACTTTACTCCTAGCAACCTTTGTATTTTGTTAGTTAGAACTTATTTATTGAGCTAATAAGAAAAAAAAAACTATTGTTGTCAAAACTTTATTTATATTTTTTATTTAAATTATTTGGATTTTTAGTTGTTTGAGTTTAGCTAGTCGGGTTTAAATTGTACGAGTTTTAGTTGTCGAAATTTGGCTTGTCGGGTTTAATTTGTACGAGTTTTAGTTTTCGGAATTTGGATTGTCGGAGTTTGAGTTGTTAGAGCTTAAATTTTCCGAATTTGAGTTGTCGTATTTGAATCGTCGTAATTTGAATGGTCGGAATTTGAATTGACCGAATTTAAATTGTCATTTAACCGTGTTTTTGTAATGTTTCTAAAATGTTTTTTTTTTAATCTCAAAACTCAAAGGTCGCCGTTTAAGCCCTCTAATGTAAATACATATTAAAAGTTCCAAACGTATTAATTGTCGAACATTTAAGAGTTATTATATACAGTATAACAACTGTTACATGTGAGAGAGGTGGATTAATGTTTACACTAATTCATTAAATTAGGCTTTAAATCTTGCTGCTTACGTAAAATCTAACAAACTTTAAAATTAATTAATTTTATAATAGACACAATAAATTTTAAAGTTTTGAAAATAAGTAAATTTTCATAACCTTTTTGAGTAAAGTTTTCTCATATTTATTTTTATTGGTATTTTTCTCCAAATATAGATATTTATCTAAATTTTTAAGTTATTACCTTATCACTTAATTTGAAAAACATTAAGATTTTAATTATTCTAATGAGTATTTTTTAAAGCTTAAAGTGTGAGATAAAACTCTTCAAAAAAATTATTAGATAATACCGCCTATTTAGTCTTATAGTTCTTAGTTTCAGCAAAAATATATTTAGCTTCGAACTAAATCGATAGTTTTCAATATTAAAAAAACAATTTTAAATTCATAACAAAAAGCAAACATTTCTGGCAATTGAATTTTTTTTTAATAAAAATCTAACTTAGTTAGATTATTATTCTAAAATAGTATTTACCTAACATACGCAAAACACAATTTGTATTAACTCTCATATATGTTTACTGAACAAAAAGTTTTTTTTACAGTTAGAGTAAAATTTAAAATTTCATTTAAATTACTCAAAACTCAAGGGTACCGCATACCAAACTAAACCAAAAAAATAACGTTATATAATAAAGTTCTTTAAGCTTAATGTGTTTAACATAAGCTTATAACTTTAAATAACTGCAAAAATTATTCAATTTTTTTTTTTTTCAATAACTGGTCCGTTATTAAAGTAATTTTTAGTGTCGGACTCGAAGTCTTAGTCATCATCATTATCTCTTAAGAGTAATACTTAAGTCAGATAGTACATGCAAAAAAAAAGACCTGGATCTTTTGTTTGTTAACTTATTTATAAAGTTTTAGTCAAAACTGTAAAATATTCTAGATTTTTTTTATCGTAAGCAGACTTATAAATCTTAGCTCACTGAAAATACTAAATTGTAATTAATAAAAAATCTGAATAAGATTTTTTTTTGTGTTATTTAAAACTTTAGATAAGTTAATATCGTTAAAGTACTTGGCTGAAGTTTTATTTTATATTATAATCTTGTTTAGTTATTAATTTCTTATAAATTTCAATGACTAAAAAGTTTATTACCGAGAGTTAGAGTTCGTGTTCCAAATTTGAAATTATATTTTAGTCCTGGACAAGATGTTAAAAGGTATCCGTGGTGTGCGACTCGATAACCGAATAGTTCTTTGTGCACCAGGTCCTAGAACCAAAAATTCTAAGCGACTTTTTGTCGCTCAATAAGGTTTATAAGATTTTCTATGGTTTTATATTTCCAAAAATATTGTTTACTTTTAAAAGTTGGTTTTATTTTCATACCATTTCTTTTAAATATTTAATTCATAGTTTAAAGTTAAAGCAATTTTAATTACGAACACTATTTTTTTATGTTTTTCATTGAAATCTTTCTTAAGTTTTATGTTACTAGAAAAGTGATTTTTTTTTATAAAAACAAACTAAGTATTAAGAATTTTCTAGGATTATGCATCGTTAGCATAAATATTTCGTTGTTTTTTAATTTTTTTGTTTTATTTTAAATTTATACTACTACTGCCCTTCTTAAAAGATTCTAACTTTGATAAGCATTATTTGTAAATTACAACAAAACGGTTTTAAAAATGTGTTTAGCAAATTGTAAGTTTAGAGCTGGCAGTCGATCAGGCTATAATTTATTCGGATAGAAAATCAGTTGAGTTACAATCCGCAGAGTTGAAAACTAATTTCATAGACTTTTTTAGACTAAATTTGTTTATGTAAATTTAATCAGCTTGATAATGATTAAAATTCTCAAAGTGTTGAATTTCTGTTTAATGTTATGCAAGAGTTTACTTTAACTTTAAACTTGATAAAATCATAAGAATTTTCTTGATGTAATAAACCAACTAAACTAACCTACGTCATAAAAACTTAATGAACAATTATAATTATTAATGTTTACTGTGTTTTTTAATATATTTATTGTTATCTTTTAATTTTTTGTTGTACTAACTTATCTATGGATCATTAAGACGAAAAAATGTTTTGATTTCAGTTGACAATATTTATTAACTACTTTTTTACATTTAAACTTAAGTAAAATATTTTGTTATCATTAAGTTTTTAAAATTTATAAACACCAAATGAAATTAAAAAATTAATTTTCAAATGAATTTTACTACGGGTTCAAACATTTTGCTTTTTTTTGCAGACTTCAGTTTTTTGTTATGATGTTCTCCGTGTTACTTGCGTTTCAAGCTTTATGTAAAACCGCTTTACTAGGAGCCAGATTCGCAGTAGTTTCAGGGCAATCTTGATTTATGGTTGAACTCTCGGTCTGCGACCGAGTGTGAGATGGTTTAAGAGTTAAAAACCTTTTCATAGCTACATAAAGTTTTAGAGTCACAATACCGTTTTCAATATTCATTTTAGAAACATTTTGATAATAGATCTAAACTAAATTTAGACTAAAAACAATGTATATACATTATTTGGCAATAAATCTATAAACAAAATAAAACAATGTTACCGTTATATATTCAAAAAGGCTTCTTGTAGTTGACGACTTCTAGTTGTGTGGTAAGAGATGGTTGCTCATACAATAGACTGGTTCAGGACAGTTGCACATATGCTTCCTCGTTGACACAGGCTGTAGAGCTTGGCGAGATAAAAAGTTTCAATGTTTTAATATAAAGTTGAAATATATAAGTATTAAGTTGATGTCAACGTATGCGTGGGCTTATTCATCAGAGTTCTACATCAAAATTGACACGAGTAAAACGTTTATGCTGGAGTATTAGATTGGTAAAATTGCGGCGAATGCTCCAATTATTCGAGTGACAGCATGCCTCTTCCAGTTGTCTCTGAGGTAGATGACCTAATTCACGTTCTATTTTAGAGTTTATACACATTTTTTTAATTCCGCGTAATCTTTAACTAATCTAACCGTTTTTGAGACCATATATTGCGATGTTTGGCGCATTTTATTAACGTGTTAGCATAGAAGCCAAATGTAGCTGAAACGCAGAAAATTGGTTAAAAAATGAGCTATTTTCCACAATAGCTGTTAGCTTAGCATAAACCTCTTTTAACCTAAATTTTTATTTTTGTAGCAGAACGGCCTTAAAGGGCGTCACGT
Organism: Thalia democratica; assembly: GCF_965202585.1. Lineage (NCBI taxonomy): Eukaryota > Metazoa > Chordata > Thaliacea > Salpida > Salpidae > Thalia > Thalia democratica. The sequence continues at coordinate 49,814,453 of NC_139169.1, read as the reverse complement.
AAAGGGGAATCCCGTTATACAAAACATTTTGAAAAATAATTTATCAAAGTTTATAAACTGTAGTAACAATGCTTGTAACTACAAGTTGTAAGGTTTAAAATAATAAATTTAAACTGTGACAAGTTAAATCATTGTAAAAGGTTCTAAAGGAACACTGCTCTTCAAATAAAGTAAATTTGGAAATATTTAAGAAATGCTCATGCTCATAATTTTTATAAAAAAAATCATCAGTATTAAAAAGCCAATTTTTAGTATGTTTTAAAATTTCAATTAGTTATATATATTTTTCATTTTTTGAGATAGAAAATTAAATAACTTATTTAAATGTTAATTTAAACTTATTTGAACTTTTTTATATTGTTTTACAAAAATAAGACGAAATAAGACTTTCAGCAAAATAGTAAGCTTAGTAAGTTGTTTATGAAACATTGCCAAATCCTTAATTACACTAAATATACAAATTTTTAAATTTACAAAGTTTTCAATTTAATGTTAAGAAGCAAAATAGAGGAGGGTGGAGTAAATCTGATTGTTGTCTATCATAAAAAATTAAAATATCCTAGAAATAAAATAATAAATTGTGATTAAAGTCTTAGAATACTTAAAGATTTTTATCAAAAAGTTTTCTTTTTATTTAAATTTTTGTATTCTCTTTTATATGTTAAATGTTATAATGCATTTTCAAATGCCTTATTTAAATTTCAAATTTTATGACTTCATTCAAGTAATATAGTTTATAACCAAAACATTACTATATTCAAATTACTATTTATTCAAACATAAGTTTATCATTTTTTCAAAAACAAAAATAAGGTTTAACATTTTTTTTTAGTTTTTAGAAATGTCTCTTTGACTTAATTTTTGCACATTTTTGCTGGTCACTCTTTACTCAAAAAAAAAAAAAAAAACAGATTGAGTCTTAATGAAATTGGTAAATAAGATTTCTTGTAACAATCTATCTGCAAATTATAATTTAATTATGTCTTGCAATATAAAGTCTAGGACTGTTTGTATAGGAGCCATATACAAAGTAGCCTACAAATGTGCATAATTGTGTTAACCATTGAAATGATGAAATTGGTTAACCTGTGTTATTAAATTAGTCCAGTTTTATAAGCTAACTCTTATTAAAAATATCTTTGAAGACTCTCCTTTTGTAACAACTAAATATTTTAACTGTATACTTATTAATTATTCAAGAATTATCTAAATGACTTTAGACTAGTAAAAAACACTTTACCTATTATTTTAGAACTTAACAGTTATATAATGTTTTCTTTTTAATATTTATCATTTTATTTACTCTTTTTAGCTCTTTTTTGATTTCTTAAATAAGTTCTTCTGTTATTTGATAAATAGTTTTGTTACAATTTTGGTTTTGATAAATTATGTTTTACAAGAATTCTAGAAGTTATGATATTATAGCTTAAGTTTAGAAGTGTACAATTTTTTCTAAAAACAGCTGTGTTTAAATTAAAACTAAACAATGTCTTTTATTCACTAAAAACAATTAATCAAGTATTATGTAAAATAAACCTAAAAAAATTAAAAATAAGTTTTGTGTAATAAGTATAACAAAATAATAGTTAAATAATTGATCTTAATCATCTAATTGTTATAAAAAAGAATCATTAAGAAAAGTTTTAATATAATATTCATTATAAAATTTGATGGATTTGCTTCATTAAAAAAGTTTTCAGCTCACATTTCCCATATCCTACAATATATGAGCAAACAAGTAAAGTTATGGCTTTTAAAGCATTCAAATAGTCAATGAAAATGTACTTTAATTTTTGTGGTGGACTTTAGATAAAATGTTTGTGCTAAGAATTGATGTTTCAGTTTTAAAGTTTGTTTGTATCATGTAAAAATTTAACATCAGTAGATTAGTTTTTTTTATAGTATCATCCATCAAGTCTATACTAAGATATTTTATACAACTAAAAACAGTTTCAATTAACTTTTAAGATATATTCAGTTAAAAAAAAGTTTCAGATACATACTGTGTGTGGCACTCTTAGGCTAGTATGAACTTTTTTTGAAATCTCATGCTAGTGCTGATATCCTTTAAGTATCTCATTCTAGTTTTTATGCCTTAATTATTTCTTATTTCTTACAAATATTGACTTTTTAAATTATTCTGTAATTATTTAGGTATCTTTTCGTATTTAAACTTAATTAGTATTATTTTTAATCAAAAATTTTATAACAAAAACGTTTTGTTTCTATTTAATTATGAACTCTAACTAGTCTGAGGTAACACAGACTGACTATTTTGTCTCAAAGAGTGGCAATTCTGATTATTATTACCTCAGCTAAATTATAATTACATTAACTTAGTAGTTAGAATAGTTAAAAGCAAAGTATACATTTGTAAGTTGTTTAAAAAGTAGGAAAAACATCTATCTAACTAACTAATGAATTTTTATTAATTATTTAGTAAAGGAAAAATAATAATATTTATTTTAATAGCTTATTACTAACAAAACAATGTTTTACTCCTGTATTTGCATATAGGAGATCCTCAGTTGTTGTTAACAAATTTGAAAAAAAAAGTTTGACCAAATAAATGGAAGTAAAATAAAATTAAAAACAAAATATTGAAATAGGCATTTAAGTCAAGAACTTTAAATTGATTAATTTAAAAAATGTAACAATATTACTAAAAAAATATGTACAATTAAGATTCCAAATATTTATTTAATCCAAAATACTAAAAAAATATTATTTGTTATTTTATGATAGTTAACTTTATAACAGCCTATTTAATATAAAGCACTAAAACATTTAATTGTCACAGCTGGTTAAAAATGATAGCTGTCAAAATTGAAGCACCTACTAGGAAGAATAAACAAAAATACACTTCTAAATGGAAATCTGTTCCTGAGTTTAAAGGTAAAGTAGTTGATTATTGCTTTACATAAATAAGACTTATCTATTAAATGTAGAATATGATTTGACTAATAGACTGGATTATGTCTGATGTTTCTAGTTCATACCACGTAATGGTGTAGATATTTTAAGAAGAGATTTAAGTCTTAAATACCATGCTAATACTAGCCAACATTTGAAAAAAGTTAGTTTCAATTAATCATCCTACCAAAAATTTTGAATAACAATTAAAAACATATTAAGGGCATAGGGATGTGATCACCATTTTTACAATTTAGTCTTATAATATTGAATTTTAACTAAGCTCCAAGTTGCTTTTTACAAATTTAAAAAATTAAAATTACTTTTTGAGATATAGCAGGTCATATTGGACAGCAACAATAGGTTCCTTTTGGGAGAGGCAAAGTAAAACAGCAAAAAAAGACTACTTCACTAAAAATCTATGTTCTACTACGTTTTTCAGGATAAATGCCACAAACTTTCAGAATATGCTCCTTGCAATTTTTAAAAAATTGTGTCGGAAGAGAATTTAAACAAATAAAAATAGATAATTTGTGACAAAAAAACAAAAAAAAAATTTTTTTTTTTATTATTTTTTTATAGTTTTATTTTTTTAATTTTTAAAACATTCTTTCTGACAAAGTTTTGAAGTACTTTAAACAACATATCCTGAAAGTTTGAGGTATTTATCTCAAAAAACGTAGGAGAATATAGATTTTTAGTGAAGTAGTCTTTTTTTTTTGCTGTTTTAGTTTGCCCCTCCCTAAAGGAACCTATTGTTGCCTCCCACTTTGACCTGATATATCTCAAATTTTTTTTTTATTATTAAAACCAGTAAAAACCATCTTGTAGCTTAAAAACTCAATAAAATAAGATCAAAATGTGAAAAAAGTGTTAACCCTCCTATGCCCTTGATATTTTTATTAAAATTTGTTTGCATTTCTTGATTTTAAAAATAACTAAAATAATTTTCATACTGCTCTACTATTAGCATGTAGTTTTCATAGATATTCATGATTAAAACTTCAATAACAGGTTTTATTCATTATTTTTTTCATAAATGGGCTAGATTATGCATGCTTGTTTTCTAAAATATTATCATTTTGTATAAACTTTACCGGAACACAGTAAGCTGAAAACGGGTTAAAGCGGCCATTGGTTATAACAAAATAATCTTGCTAAAAAAAAAATTCTACAAATTTTTAAACACAGTTTAACAAAGTTTGATTCTTTTTGTTTTAAAATTGGTTTTGTTGTTTTTCTGCTTGAAGTATTTAAGAAGTTATGTAAGTTTAAATCCAACTAGTTTTTGCCTATACAGTTTGAAAACTACTCCGAATTCTTAATAGTTTTGACAAAATTTTCTTGCAGAATGTTAGAGAAAAATTTCTGTAAGACTAATTTAGAAAACTTTTTTAGCATTTTTCTTAAACTTTGTTGAAATAGTATTGGAAAATACAATAAGTTATTTAAAAACTTAAAATTTTTAACTTAATTTTTTTTATTTGATATTTAAAAAAAAAAAAAGTGCAAATAGGCATCAGGATGTTGCTTGTATAAACCTAAAATTAGTTAATTTCCTAATGATTGCTTTATTTTGTAAAATTGTACATATAATTTTCATCACATTTGCTTAAACATAAAAAAATGAAGATATTTCAGCACCAAGCAGTTGAAAAATTCTTTTTTAAAAATACTTTGTAGTATATTACCATAAATCATCAATGAAATTTTCAAAAGATCATAAGTTTTAAATTGAGAAAATATACACTTTTTTTTCAATTTTTTAAAGAATTCTGACATTTTTTAACACTAAACCAAAGAAATCGAAAAACCTAAAAAAGTTTTTATATAAAAGCTTCTAAAGTATTTTTTAGCAGTTGATGGTGGCCTTAATTTTGATAAAAAATTTAGGTTTTTTCAACTTATTTTTCTTTTTTTAAAAAGGAAAAATTTGCTTCATTTAAGCTTACATAATTTAATTTTATTCCCAGGCCACAAATGAGATATTTATATATTCAATACTTTTATAATTTTTTTTTACTGATATATTGTTTCTTCCAAAGTATTTAAGTCCACAGTTTTCATTTAATAAGAATGTTTAATATTAAGTTTTTAATTTAATTTAAAATTTATTATTAAAAATAATTAAGAATAATGTACTACACGTACATTTTTTTGCATATAAAAGCAATTTAAATCTAATTAAATTATATTCGAACATTTTATAAACATGATAAAAGTATTATCAGTAAATATACAATTATTTCTAGTAATCTATTAAGTTTGATAAAGTGTATTTGTATAAAAGTTGTTTTTTTATTTTTTGTTCAACTTTTTAATTCAAATATTTGTACAAATTAATCAATTTTTAATGTTTTATACTTGAATAAATTTTATAGCTTTCTACTTTTAATTATATTTTTTGTTTAGTATTAAATGTGTTTGTTCTAGTTCAACCTATTTTAGAAAATTTTTTTGACTAAACAGGAATTTATATCACTTGAAGCACTGATTTTAGTAAAGCCAACCGCAAAAAGTTAGTTAAGATTTCAAGAGAGTTTTTCAATTTGATAGTGCCTGTCAAAGTTGTAAAACAAGTAGGATTTTAATTGTTCCAGGAGCACTCATCTCTTTAAGTTAGTTTTTGTTTTAATATTTCATTTATTCTATATAACTCATCAGTGTTTGTAATTTATCTATTTATTTATTTTTAGACCATCTTCCCTAATTAAAAAGATACTTTGGTCTTTAAGTTAGTTAAAAAAAAAGATTTTTACCTTTCTAAAGTTTTTTTTCAACTTAAATAAAAGTATGATTCCTATTTTTCCACTTCATAATATCTATATTGTTTTTCTAACTCTTCGTTTTAAAATGTATAATAATATTATATTTAACTACAATGGATTTTCAAATATTTAAAAAAATACTTTTGAGTGATAAACAAGTTTTTGAAATTCTACTTCTCTATAAAAAGTTTCAAATACAAACATATGTAAAACAAAGCTTTTGTAGTTATATTTAAAAGTTTTAATTAATTTACACAACTTTTCTTATGTTCTTAAGCAAAAAACCTTGAATTAATTTTTTTTTTTTTGCAATGAAGAAAAACATAAAATTATCAATTAAACTTAGATATAAATTTACTCAAAAATCAACAAATTTTAAAACTTTTGTATAAAGATTTTTATTAGAATGCTAATCCAAGTTTAAGTAAACATTAGAGATTAAAAATACTCAAAGTGCTTTATTTTTGTTACAATTTGCTCTTGCTTTGTGTTATGTAATACAACTTTCTGATCAAAAGAACTGTAATTTTTGTTTTTGGTTAACTTAAGTATTACTTCATGAATACTGTATCAGTTGAATTGAAGTTTAATAGATTCTAAAGAATTTTAAAACAATGTATAGCTCGATCTTACTTTGTAGATTTTTAACTAAATTTTATGTTGTTTATTTACTGTTTATTTAATTTATTAAACAAATTTTGAAATATAACTGTTTAAAGTTGAGAGCACAATAATTTTTAAAATATTTCAAAAATTTAAATTTACAATGATAAAAATTTAAATGATTTAGATAAACATTTGAACTAGAAGAAAAGTTTTAAATAAGTTTTAAATAAATATATAAAAAGGTATATGTTCTGTAACTATAAATAAATAAATGTTTGTTTTATGCCAGTTATTTCATTTCCTAATTGTTTGCAATTTTAATTATTATACATTAAAAATAACAAACTTCACTGCTAGGGTAACTTGAAGTAATTTGTTCTAAATGTTTTTTCAGATTAATAAAAAAATTAACTCTTTTAATTTTTAATTAGTTCAGTGTATATTTTTTTTTTTATTACTAACAGTTTTATGTAACAAATTTTGCACTTAAGTAAATTTAGTTCTGTTAAATATGTTCACAAAATGTTGTTCTTGTGTTTTTTGAAGTTATAGAACTAATAGTTTTATCACTAACTGTTTTGTAAAACAACTTTAGTAATTATATAAACTACTTGTTTTTTAATTAAAATGTGTTCAAAAAATATTTTTTGTTTTATTAGATCTTTTAAATTTATTTAATTTTGAACAAAAACATAAATTTCTGGTTATTATTTATAGTCATGTTTATTAAAAGAACAAACATTTTAAAAGTTATATACTGTAGCAATTGACTTTTTAAAGTGATGTATGTTAAAAATTAATGGTTTCAATAGAAAATTTCTCCTTTGTGTAGTAATGTTCCATTTTAGTGTTATTTTTCAATCAGAAATAAATAATTACGTGGCTTAAAAATAAAAACAGTTACTGTTTAAAGCAATTTGTTTTAATTGCTTTAGAGTTTCTTTATGTTTTAAGCCAACTTTACAATCTACAATATTATTACTGATGTTTTTTTCTGATTGTTTTAATTAAATAAGAGTTTATTTAGTTTTAGTCTATTTAGTCTATTTTTTACTTTAAATGTAAAAATTTACTAATTTAGTATACTAACTTTATTTAAAATTTTAGAAATAGTAAACAGTTTTTTATTCAGTGTGTCAACTTATGAATTGTTGGTTTTGTTAAAACTTATTTGTCTTGTTGATTTACTGCTTTACTAGTTTTTTAGAAATGCTTAAACAAATTAGTTGTATAAACCAAGCTTATGTAACATTTCAAATTGTTTTTAAATTTAATTTGTGTTTTTATTAAACCGATATTTTCGTTCAGATGCTTAAAACTAAGTGAAATTTTTACCTTGTACCTTGGAAGTTTTGTTTTTAATAGAACATTTTGATATTCAGTATTTTTGATCTTGAAATGCACTTTAAGCTGTATCTTTTTATCAATTTTCTTTATACCAAATTTTAAGTTTTTCATAATTATTTAATCACAAAAGCTTTTATAGAAACGAAATTTTGAAACTACTTTTTATGTGAAAACTACCTTTTAAGAATAAATAGTGTAGAAAATATCTTAAATCTATTTGATTAGTCTTTTTAATTTCACAGTAGATTATATGATGTTTTTTGACCTATTTCTTATTAATTTTTCATATCAATACCTAAAATAATGACATAAAACAGTTAATTATGAAGCTTAAATTAATACCTATTATTTTTATAATTTAGTTTCAAGAAGTACCAATAGAAGCAATTTAGTTCTAATAGCTTTAATCCATTTGTTTTTCATTATTATGATGAACAAAAAAGATTAAAAGACCAGCATAAAATTTGAAATAAGTTCTTCTAGGTGTTTTATATTGTAAAGTTATTGTAAAATAAGTTTTACTGTTTATAAGATGTTTTTTAAGGTGTTTTTTAGTTATGTAAATAGTTTTGCTGGATTTTAGACAGTGAACTATTTACAATTTCTGCAATTAATAATTTCTGCAATTGCTTTGATTTGTTTTTATAATTTGTAATTTTTATATGTTGACTATGATAAAGCTTTAGTTTTTAATATATTCTTTTTAGCTAATTTATCGCAAATTTATTCAACAAATAACTTAATATATTTCAAGTATTGGAAAAAATACTTAAATTAGCTTTAAAAACTAAACTTTAAACTGATGATTTTTTTTACAATTAAAAGTTTTCTGTATCCTATTGGTAAATGCACCGAATTTGTACAAGTCCAATTATTAGAAATGATATCATTTGTTTTTCTAAGGTTATCCAAAAATCCTGTTCACTGTAGGAATATATGCAAACTAAATAAACTAAAGAGTTTCTTTTTATAATATTTATTATAAAACTGATAAATAACCTTTTTTTTAAATACACTTACTAAATTTCACTTTGTGTTCAGTGTAAAAGTCTAAAGCTATATAAATATTAGAGTTCAATTCTTAGTTACTGTATTTTATAAATTAATCTATTAATAATAAAAAATGATTTTATCCATTGTTATCGTTAAAATTTAAACCAACATTTATTACAAAAAGGTTACATATTTTGAAGTTACTGTAAATTATAAAAAAAATCATATTCTAAACATTAAGTACAATTTCATTTAAATATTTTTAAAAGAATCGTCTTTTAGTAAAAATTAAAAAACAATATTATAATTTACTTTTTTTCAAATAAAAGTGTTTATTACTGTTATTTCGAGACTGAGTTTACAGAAATATAAAATTTAAGTTTTGAATTAAATTTATTTCCTTGATTAGAACCTAAAGTACATTTAAAAGTTTTACGTTTTGTTTTTTTTTAAAGTTTTTATATATTTATTTAAATACATTAGAAAAAAATTACTCAATTAAAAATAATATTTTGAAGCTTATGTTAAACTCAAATTCACTTAACTTAAAATTGAAAAAGTTACATACTAAGCAAATATTTTAAATTTAAAATCCAAACTTAAACAGCAGTGCGAACTCAAATTTTGCAAATTTAAGCGACTGTGCGAACTCAAAAAACACGAACCTAACTGATAGACTTCTGCATTTGAAAATTTTAAGTATGAACAAAAAACTGCAAGCAACTTTCAAATCAGCTAAAGAATGATACCGGAATTTGTACTTTAAGTTAGCAAGAATTATTCTTTTAGTATTTTAGTATAAAGAAGTTATTTTCCGTAAACTGAAAGTTAATAAGAATAGCACTATAGTATAGTGTTTTAGTTGTAGACTAATTCATTTACTGAAATTCAAAAAAAGCCAAACTTAGCTCTTGGGCGATACTTAACGGTTAAAAATCTGTATTTGTCAATTTTCCTATACAAATTGAATGAGGGCAAAAATAGCAGAAAAATTCTGGCAACTATGCGTGTTAGTTAAGTTTATGAGCTAATGTAACTTGATAGTTACACACTTTAATCGAGTTCATCAAGAGTCTACTTTAGTACAATATTCATGAACAACTCATTCTAGTTCAATCGAGAAATCAGAAAATATAACTAGAATGAATTTGACTTTTATTGTCTTTTAAATGTAAAACCTTGGTTTTTAAGAATAAAGTTTTATATATATTTTATCTAAATTAGTAACTTTAACAGTTTTTGTAAAGATTTTTTTGAATTATTAAATTTTAGACACAAAAAGTAAGATTTTGCACAAGTGTCCTACTATTACTTTTAATTTTGGAGTTAAAGGATGCATATACACTTTTGTTCTTGTTTCAATAATTTTATAAAAATAAAATTAAAATGAAACTAGTTTTTAATTCTAAGGACTTTATTTAGGAATTTAGTTTTTAGTTTTTTTATAGAACCTGATCTATTTTACTCACATAACATTTTACATGCATTTATTTGAGCTGTATTAATTGATTGTTGAAAAAATGGCTTTTTGTGTTTTATTTTGTTTCTATAGATGTAAAAAATTGTCATCATTTTATTTCAAATGAATCAATCCTTGACAATTTAATTGTATAAAGAAGTTAAATAACCTCTAGAATATTTCCAATTACTGCTTATAAATCTTAGTAATGATTATATTGACTAGATCTTACAATTTTTTTTTCACAGTTTGATCTTATTTTTTAGAGTTTTAAGGGTACGGGGGTAAATCACCTTTTCACAATTTTGTCTAATTAAATGAGTTTTAATAAAACTACAAGTTGTTTTTTACAAATTTTTTAAATCAAAATAATTTTAAAGATATATCCAGTTGAAGTTGTACAATAGGTTTCTTATGAGAGGCAAAAACTAAAATAGCAAATAATTAGAAATCAATAATAATCTATCTTCTACGTTTTTTGAGACAACTGCCTCAAACTTACAGGATATATTCCTTGAAATATTTAAAAAATTATGTCTGAACATAGTCAAAAAATAAATTAATGACAAAAAAAACTTTTGTTGTATTTTTTTTTAGCTATTTTAATTTTTTAATTTTTAAAATTTGTTCAAAAATAGTTTTTAAAAATTGCAAGAAAGTTTTCAGAAAGTTTGAGGTATTTGTCTCAAAAAACGTAGAAGATACAGGGTTGCCACTTTACCTGGAAAAACCTGGAATTTGACCAATTTAGGCAAAAAAACCTAGAATTTTAACAGCATTCACATGTTCAGTTGAAAAATTTCAATTTGACTCAAAAATCTATCATATAAAAAAAAAAAAAATTGTAATCATCAAAGTTTTTTTATTAAAAAACATTTGAAGTAGCTTTACAGTATCTTATCAATGTTTTTATACTATTTTAAATATTTTCTTACCTTTAACTTTACTTTAAACTAAAAATAGACCCATAAATGTGTACTTTTAAATTTAAAAATTTTTTGAAAAAATGAATGGCAATCCTATAGATAGATTTTTAGTGAAATAGTCACTTTTTGCTGCTTCAGTTTGTGCCTCCCTTAAGGAAACAATTGTTGCCTCTGACTTTGACTTTCTATATCTCAAAAACTACCTTTAAAAAAGCTATCTGAGTTTTTAATATCAGTAAAAAGCATCTTGTAGCTTAGTTAGAACTCTATAAAATAACATCAAACTGTGAAAAAAGTATATAAGCAGATATAAATAATGACTTAAGTTACTTCAACAATAAATTATTAAATGCTTAATTTTTGTCAGTAACTCATGAAATTGACTCTAAAATTTTTGTGTGTTATTGTAATTACAGATTAATTCTAAATAATCTGTCAATTTTAAATATGTAATCACTGAGTTGCCACACACTCAGGATACTCCAGATAACTTGGTATATTTTAAGTTTTATTGTTTCTATACTTGCAACAGTTTCAGGGATTTTTAATCTCACAACAGGTTTCTTCTAGGTTTTAAATGAGATTTAGCTGATATAGTTTCAGTATTGAAATATTTTATATCCAACTTGGTTGTAGAAATTTATTTTTATTTTTTAAAAGTTATGATTGCTTAATAGACTAGAAGATTTTTTTAAAATCTCTGGATATAATTTTTGTGATAAATGAACAAGATTTAACTGATTTAGATTCTAGTATATATATTTAGGTAATTACCTAGGATGAGGTAGAACAAATATCAAACTGAAAATATATTATTTATAACTTAGTAGAACCAGTTATTTTCAAAAACTTTTTTATTAATGATTTTAAAATTCTTACTTCAGGTGTGTAGGCATTGCAGCTAGCTGGCTCTAAAATTTAAGTTTATATTTTAAATCTGAAATTGAACTCCACAATGATTTAAAATTTATTTAAACAAAAACACAGGGTTGCCACACACTCAGTGTACTTAAGGAAACTCATGAAAATTAAAAATTCTAAAAAATCTCAGGGAAACTCCAGGAAACTTAGGATAACTAAGTATATTTTAACTTTTTTTTTAAAAACTCTGGATGACTCTAGCAGTTTTGATTTTTTATAGAAATCTCAGAATAGTTTTCACATTTCTTCTAAATGTAGAATGACATTTAGTTGATCCTGTTTGAATATTTGTTTATTTATGTAACAAGTATTGTCCAATTACTTGATTTTAGTTGATTTTGAAATGCTTATTAAAATTTTTTTCAAATTTGCGGCTGGATGTTCATTACTGCAGGGTTCGTGCGCGTCAGGCTAAGTCAGGCTAAATCAGGCTAAATCAGTTTTTTTGAAAAAAGTTGAAAAACGTCAGGCTAAATCAGTTTTTATGTTTAAAAATTTGAGAATCTCAGTTTTTGTCAGTTCAAATGCATGAAATTTTTTTAATTAAGAATAAATTGAGATGTGAATTTATTTCTAAATAAAAATTTAGTTATTAAAGACAAAATCAGTCAGTATTTGTAAAAATACATGCTTAGAACCTTTTGTTGAATCTCTAAATTAATTTTAAGTATCTTTATTATTTTGTTTTTAGTAGATTATATACGTCATAATTATAAAAATTCATAAAAAAGTACAGTTTAAACATTACAGTTTAGTTCAACAACTTAGTTGTGTGTCTGAATTTGTTTACATGAGCTTTGTTTTTCAGAGCTTAGTTGGTTAAACTGTTTTAATTTCTAATATAAAGGCTTTATACCAAATACTTTTTAGATTAATACTGTTAGCAGTTTGTTCATATATTTTATTTTCTGTTCATTCAAAGTTATTAGAGATATTCACAAGACTAAAACTTAGCTTAAAGATATAAGTTTCATAAGTAGTAGAATCATATTTTGCAAGTTAATGAGTTGATAGTAACTTTTATTTTACTCTTTTTAAATGTTTCAGTTTATTATAAGTTATAACGCTTAGATAATTTTACTTAGCAAAATGAAGCTTATTTTAAAATTTAGTTTTTTTATTTAAAAAGTTCAAATTAAGTGATAAAAGCATGTATTTTAAAAACAGGTATATGATAAACTTATTGTTTTCAAAATTATGTTGTTAATGAAAAGATAAGTTTTAGAGTCCAGATCATGTGTTTAATACTTATCTTTATGTATTCGTTTAAAAGGATTCTTTGAAATAACTTATGTAATATCATGATTAGTTTAATTAGTTATTTTAAAAATTAAGATGCTTTAATGATAACATAAAGTTTTTGAGAGATGTGTTTAATTACATTTTGTTTTTCTTTTACAGACTTAAACACATTTCTGTTTTAATAAAAGCTTCTGGTCCAGTCATGTAACTTATAATTGACGAATTCAAGTACTAATTGACACGAACCCTGTATATGGGTGATAATAGGTGGATGTAACTAAGACCCAAAATTTAATAAAATTGAATTCATTGAAGCAGAAATTACAATGACCAGTTAAAAATATTAAAGTTGCTGGGTAGGCAATTGATAGATGTTGAAAAATAATTCATTTATATTTTTATATTCTTTAAAAGTAGTTTTGTGAATACTTTTATTGTGTTAATTTGCTAATTGAGACCCCCCCCCCCCCGATACCCAAAATACCTTCTAAAGGTGATTTTTTCTACTTTGAAAAAATGTCAGGCTAAATTGGTCTCTGTCAGGCTAAATGAAAAGGAATTTCGCGCACGAACCCTGTTACTGGTAGAAATAACAATTAAATTTTTTTATATCTAAAATTAATGTAAATCATGATTTCAGTTTATATTAGAAAGGTACAGTTCAAAGATAATTTTTTTTTACTATAAATAACAGTGGCTCTTATATGAAAGCTATAAGTACAAAGTACGAGCCAGTTTTTTTAGAACTTAAAAATCTTATTTACTTTTTGAGATTTACTAGTTTTTGTTAAGAGTTTCCAGTACAAATGTATAAACTGCAAATTTTATTGGGTCAGTTTTCTTGAAAATTAAAAAAAAATCACTTAAAATATATCTTCTACTTCATTTTTGAGCTAGAGACCTCAAACTTTCAGGAGATGTTCCTTTTATAGTTAAAAAGACTTTTGATGTTTAGATTTTAATAATATTAGAAAAGAAGAATTGTAGATAAAAAACAATAAAAAAATTGTAGAACTTTTTATTATAAATATTATTTTTCTAAATAAGAAAAGCTCCTGCATTATATCTGTTGAAAATTAATAATAGACTTTCTATAAAATTTTCTAAAATAATTGTTGAAAAATGGAGAAGATAGATTTTTAACAAAATTATCTTTTTTTTTGTTATTGGTTTGCACCTTTCATTAAGAACTAAGCCTAAGTTTAAGCAATATATAATTACACGATAAATATCATATTTATCTGTTGTTTTTATCTTTTGCGCCAAACTTTTATTTTGCGTTTGATACTATTGTTTGATACTTGCAGTTATGTTTGATAAGTTCTCCTAGAACAAGTGTTAAGTTTCAAATCAAATAAACCAATATTGACGTCAGAATTGACATATAAAGACAAAAGCTGTATAAATTGTAAAGCTGTTTTAAGAAAACTTATTGGAACATAAATGTTAAGTATCAAAAAATAGAACATAAAATAAAGGTTTGGCTCAAAAGATAAAGAAGACATATATGTATTGTATATAATGTGAATTTATATATTGTTCAAACTTGAGCTTAGTTAATTAAGAACCTATTGAGGTCACCAACTTTGGTTGTTTATATCTCAAAAATTACTTTGATTTTCTTTTAAGAGGTTAAAAATGTCTGATAGCTCAGATAAAACTCTCCTATGCCCTTAAATTAACTATAATGAGTAAATTAAAGTACCCAGAAATTATTTTTTTAATATTAATTAATTGAAATTTAAAACAAAAGTGTAAAAAATCCTTAAATCAAAGAAAAACCTGGAATTTGACAGTCCGGCAAGAAAAACCTTGAATTTAGAAAGTTAAAAAAAAACTAGTAAAGCTTTGAATTTTTAACAAAAATCACCAAAAAACCTTTAATTTTGAGTTTTGACACCTAAAATGATTACATTTTAATTTGGTACAAAAGTCTAATATGTATAATAATAAGTTTAATGTATTAATAAAAGTAGCTCAACAGTATCTTTTTAATGTTTTTATACTAACGGTTTCTACAAAGTCTGGAAAATCAGAAAAAGTCAGGAAAAAGAAATTAAAAAAAGGGGGCTTTTTATAAAAATTCAGGAAATTCATATAAAAATGCTCAAAATAAAAAAGTTTATCATCTCTAGGAACTGCATTTTGCTAATGTTATTTTCTAAAATTTTCTGCCTCCTCTAAACCTTTTTTCAGGGTCTTATTGAATTTTTAGAATAAATTAAGATCTTTCAAGTCTTTGGTTATTATGTATTTTAAAATTGGTTTTTATTAAGAATTTGATTACATTTTAAGAAGTATTTCAGCCTGATCTGTGGCAACCCTGTACTATTGAAGACATTTTTTATCTAAGTTAAATTTTAAACTGAAAATGGACAAAGACTTATACTTTCAAACAACTAGAAATTTAGAAAACCTAATTTTTTTTTCAAAAAAAAACCTTGAGCAGTCTGGTACTTAAAAATGCTAAAATATTAACAAAAAGAGATATAATAAGCAAAAACATTAATTTTAAGGATATGTTAAAAAGAAGAATAAAGTAAAAAATAAGTACAAAGAAAATAATTAAATATTAACTAGCCTGAGCTAGCCTCAAATTCAAAAATAAAATAAAACTAACTAGCCTTAGTTGGCCTTAGATTGTAATAACTAGTCAAAGTCATCCTGAGATTTTGAAGAATTTCACAACTAGCCTGAATAGCTTCGGTTAGAGTTTCTTGAACTCTTTACACAGCAGATATTTAGTTGAAAAATTTCCGATAAAAAAAATTATATAACTTTATAATAAGCCCTACAGGGCAAAAAACTAATTTATAAATAAGTTCTTAGAAATATAAAAGTTGTGAATCTTATTAAACAGTGTTGCCAAAAAACCTAAAATTTGATAATTAAGGCAAAAAAAAAGCCTGAAAAAACTTTGAATTTGAGAAGTTTTAACACATAACATTTGTGGTTTTTATAAAACAAGTTTGCCAAAAAACCTGGAAAATATTAAAATTTTGAACAAAAACCTGGAAAAACCTAGAATTTCAAGCAATTTTTCCTCTATAATGATTAAATTTTACCTAGGTACAAAAAATCTATCATCAACAAATATTTTTTTTATGTTTATTAAAATGTTTATTAAAATGTTTATTAAAAAGGACATAGTTTTATTTAGGTTAACAGTTTTTATCAATGTTATACTGTTTATAAAATTTTTGACCTTTAATTGAAAGTGACTTTTTTAACAAAAATAAACAAAAAAGTTGTTCTTTTAAGAAGCTAGAAGAAGTTAAGAAAACCTTGAAAAAAACTTAGTTATACCTGATAAAAGCAAAATTTCTAAAGGTAACTCAAATAACTTGAATAAAAGTTTATAAATGAAAAACAACAATAAAATGAGACAAAAATAGAATAAAATAAATTCTGGTCTTTAAGTGTTTTAACTTAAATTAAAAAAACTAACCCTGATTTATAAACAAATTAGTGGAAACCCTGTATTGTACATATCAGTTTGCCAATGTTAGTGAACATTTAAAATACTGATTATCACTTAAGTATTCTAAAAACAATTTTAAGTTAAATAAATAAACTCCAAATATAATCAAACCATGTAAGCAAAAAATAAAAATAAATTAATAATACTGTAAATTAATAACAAATACTCGTTCCTTGATTTTACAAGTAGTATTGACAAGTCTTTAAAATAATAATACCAGCTTTTAAAGTATTTTTTACTGTTCAAAAAAAACTTTTTAAAGGCCCCAGCATTTTTACTTTTTCTATCAATACTTTTGTTAAATTAATAAATGTTATATAAATAAAAATTATAGATGATAGTCAATTAACAATTCTTCCTTTTTCAGTTTACTCAAGGTAAATAAAAAATAGTAGTAACCATGGCTCGTACCAAGCAGACAGCAAGAAAATCAACTGGAGGAAAAGCTCCTCGCAAGCAGCTGGCAACTAAGGCAGCCAGAAAGAGTGCACCCTCAACTGGTGGAGTTAAGAAGCCTCATCGCTATCGCCCTGGTACTGTTGCTCTTCGTGAGATTCGTCGTTATCAAAAATCTACTGAATTGCTGATTCGCAAGCTTCCTTTTCAGCGTTTAGTTAGGGAAATTGCCCAAGACTTCAAAACAGATCTCCGCTTCCAGAGTGCAGCCATTGGGGCTCTACAAGAAGCAAGTGAAGCTTATCTTGTTGGTCTTTTTGAAGATACCAACTTGTGTGCAATTCATGCTAAGAGAGTGACTATTATGCCCAAGGATATACAACTTGCCCGCCGTATTAGAGGAGAACGTGCTTAAGCAGTTGCCAAATGCATGTAGCAAATGTACATAAGCAGTGGATCTGACTATTTTTGATTTTTACATCTTATAGACTTTCTTCTAGCATTCTAAATATGACCAGTGTAGTTATGGTGGTTTTTCATTAGAATTAAATATATTTGATTGCAGTTGAATTCTATTTTGAAAATATATTATTAACATTTTAAATAAGATGTAAATTGAAATACTTTAATGTTCTTCTAGTTTTGTTAATAGCAATTTTCATTGACTAAGATAAAATCTGTTACCTTATGAGTGTAATTGTTTTGTATGTTTGTTTAGTTTTTCGTTCATATTAAATGTGTTCACTCAAATTAAATGTGTTTTTATTTACTTAGGTACGGATTATCTAAAGTTAATTGAAAACAGCCATGTACTCTCCTGCAGCTAACAGCGCAGGTTAGTGTTATGAATGCCTTAAATAATTCTTAATCACATATTAAAAATTTAAAAAAGTTACTTCAACTCCAAGTCTAATTGTCATACCATATAAGCTCAAAACAAAGTACTATTTAAGTTAAAAATTCGATAAAATAACTAAATTATGTAAAAAAATAAAATCTGAATTTTTTATTGCTATACACATGAAATTTCTTGCACATTTTCTAAATTTTTATTTAGCAATATGTAAAAATTTCAAAGATAACTGAAATCACTAATAAAATATGAAAATTAATTTATTAGACTATTTAAAGTCATATGTGGCAGACCTAAACAGTTTTTTAGGGGTATTGGCAAAATGTCAAGTTTTATTAATTAAAATCTAGTAGCAATTTAAAAATCAGTTTATTTAGTGGTATCAAGTAATGAATTTCTTGTTAAGTACAATTTTGGTTTTTGTATTTAAAACCTATTTAAAATTAAAGCAATTTTTGTCAAATTTTTAGGTTAGTTTAAACCAGGGTTTCCCAAACTTTTTTACTAATGGCCCCCTTTAAAGAGTTTGAAAAAGTAATGGCCCCCTTCAACATATAGATTACTCAAAAACTACAAAAAAATACACATATGAGCTTTTTTTTTGCTCTTCAACTGCAACTCCAGAACATCTAGTGTAAGTTTCAAGTTATAGCCTCATGGCCATGGCCCCCCTGTGGCTCCTTTACTGCTCATGGCCCCCCCTCTTCCCGCTTTGCTGCTCATGGCCCCCTGAGTATCTGTCATGGCCCCCTAGGGGGCCACTTGGCCCACTTTGGGAAACCCTGGTTTAAACAAATGCTTAGTTGAAATTTTCAATCATAAAAATCCTATTGCAAAAAAAATTTATCCTATTCCAGTAGTAGCTTTCTAATATGCTATAGTTTCTGCTTTTTTTTACTACTTAAAGGTCTACTTCAAACATCAAAAAATGTTTTAGTTCAAGTTAAATAAATATTAAGTGAGGTAACACTTTTCAAAAGTGGAATGTGAAACATTCTTTAGAGTTTACAATGATGGTTTAATTTTTTATCATACTTTTTAAGGAGTCCTGCCTAACAAAATAATTTTAGCTTCTTAAAAATATTCTAAAAGGTATTATAATAATATTATAATAATATTCATGCTACTCTATTACAACTAAACTAATATGCTATCCTATTATTTGATTATAAGATCATCAAGGCTTCTGGAAATGTCAGTCTATACTATGGTTTCCCAAACTCATACATAAACGACGCATTGGCAGAAATTAATAAAAAAATCACCTTTTTATGGTACAAAACACATTTTTTAACGGCACATAACAAAATCCTCATAAAGGTGCGGTACTGTTCACTTTGAGAAACTCCTAGTAAGTTAACAAATAAACTTATTGGTGCACAAATTTTCAATTACTGACATTTCAAATTTTAACAAACCATTGTCCTACATAATTAACAATCTTCTTTACTGATAAATAATTTTTATTTATCATCACAAACTTATTAATTAGACCTAAATCAGATTCTTTCAAATAATTTTTTTTTATTAAATTTGTCCATTTAAGTAAAGTCAAGGTTTTGTAAATATTTTAAGTGTCAGAAATTCAATTGCCATGTAACCAATTATATGATTTAACATTTGAAGGTAATTTTAATTAAGTTTTATGAAGGTTCTGTAAAATTTACATTGTCACAACTTCGGTGATTAGCTAATTCTAAACAGTATAAAATATTTCGTTCATTTGCACTATAAAGTTAAGACCTCCGAATATTAAAAACACAAGAAAAAATGAGTCCGCAAATTATAGTGGTAAATGTGGCGAATTTTGTAATAAAAGCTTAATCTAAGAAGTTATGCAACAAAAATGTAAAGTAAAATATTCTTTTTGAAATTAGTGAATAAAACAGTTGACACAGCTAAGCTCTAAGTAGAGATGTGGTTTAGCACGCAAACATATAAATATTAGTTACTTAAATTAAGGCTTAAGACTTCAAATATTATTCAAAGTTTCACAGATAATTATCTACTAAAGGTAATTGATATAATTTTTGAATTGTTTTAGTATAAGTATTCTACTATACAGTTTAGTTTCTTATGTTTTAGAAATATTACATAAAGTATAGTTTTAGTTGTTTTTTAAACTTTACAATTCTTGAATAATAAATCTTATTTAAGTACAAGGAACTTGATAAATGGTGCTTAAAAAAAACAATGAAATATTCTTAACATGTATTATAATAAGCCTATATATAAAAGGAAGTATTAATTTCCAAAAACCGTCAATTAACTACCTCCATTGCCTTTAACATAAAGTATGTCTAAGGAAGTTTTTTTTTAAATTATGCATTTAATGTTAACATAAAGTTGTAAAAACAAAAGTAACAAAGTAGTTTAAAAATTTGATATTTTTTAAAACTTTCATATAGTACAAATACTTAGTTTTTGCTTTTCACTAATATTTCAAATCATTAATAGAATGAAAGTAGCTACTTCATGAGATTTAAATAAAGTTGTTGTACTTCAACATTAACAGCTTAACTTTTTGTTTAGTGTGATTTCGGACTTAAATAACTCTACTACTAATTACCAATCTAAACTAGCTATCTAGTTATGAGATATAAGCTATCAAAATTAAGGGTTAAATTCTCAGGTATGGAAGGCCCAAGCTAAGAAAATAAAAGAGTCTTTTTCTTTAAAATTTTACCTAAATCTAAATTAAAAAAAGTTTGATGGTAGAATATTATTTTTTTTAAACTTTTTTTCATTAGTTAAAAAAACACTTTTTTTTTTCTACTTTTATAAAATATCTTCAAAAATATTTCAGAGTGTATTGCAAATAATATTTTTCTTAAGTTTGATATTTCTACCTCAAAAAAGATGAGATTTTAAAAGATATTATGAATTATAAAAAAATCAACCTTAAAGAAATTGCAGGCCATGTGGGAAACTTATTGAAAATGAATAAGTCTCAAAATTCAATTCAAAGTTTTTGTATTTTATAACAACTAACTTCTGTAATTCATACTCTTAAGCTTACATTTAAAGTGAAATGTTAATGTTGGTAAAAAGCATGTACCCTTTCATTCCCTATAAACACTAAACATATAAATGACTGGCTTTTTGTTGTGAAATGTTACAATATCAATGTTTACAAAATTTATTAAGTATTGTAAACTTTTGCACAAGATTTTCATGGTTTTATATTTGTTGCTAAAAACTATCTTATATTTTTAAGGTAGTTAAAAAAAAGTAACAAATTAATAAGAAAAGTGATAGCTGATTAGCTTATGTTATACTCATCTAGACTTTAAAGTTTGTTGTTTGTTTGACATACCTGTTTAAGTAATGCATACTGATAAGTACTGATTTTATTGAATTAGTAACCGAGTTCTACAAAGTTCTGTAAACATAAGTATTTAAATCAACAAAAGATCAAGAGTAAGGGTTAAATATGTTTCTTCTATAGTTATAATTATATATCAGGAGTCAACATACTGAAAATGTAAATTCTGCTACCATGATGTCTTATCAACTGAAATCATTCTTTTTAAAACAACATTTTTAAGATACAAACTATCAATAAGGATCTTTCTTAACAATTAAGAACAACTAGTGTTTTATTTTGTTGACATTTTATCACAATGAATTTAAAATGTATTATTTTTATAGTCTTCTTGAATAATTTATAATAAGTGCTGCTTGCAGAACACTTTATTCCTATACCGCCAGGAGGCTGCCTACTCATGAAATATGCAAACTGTATTTATAAGTAAACAAATATAATTCACATATAACGTTTAATTTAAACTATACAGATTATAATATATAATATTAATTCTAAAAAATAAATTAATTAAATTTACTAACAAATAATAAAACTTTGGATTAGATTTTAACATAACTACTTAAAAAACTTAATAAGATTTAAATTAGGAGTAGTTAACAAGGAAATCATAATAATATAAAAATAAAACAAAATAACTTACTTCATAAACTTTTTACTGTTTACTGTTTTGTTAACTTGATAGTACTATTCCTAAAAGGTTTATAAAAAAAAAGTTTTATATTTATAGTTTTAAAAAACTTATATTTTTTCATTATAGTATTATACTTGGTATTAAAATTTTATGTTTTGTTTGTTCAAATCTATATTTTTTATATATTTTTATTGATAGGCACATAAGGTGTAGTTTGTGTACGTTTATGTTAATCAAGAACATATTTATTTTCTATTATTGATCTTCTATTCTTTGAAGTACTTATGTCCTTATAAAACTCAATAGAACTGTGTTATTGATTATACATAGAGAAGTCTTTAGTTTACAATAAATTGAGTGCTTTTCTTATTGTTGGTGATATATTCCTACAAATTATTACGTTCGGATCTTTAATTAGCAAATATTATTAACAGCTAATAATTGTTAAATATATAAGTCATATAATGCTTTATAGATTACAATTATTTTATATGTATGCTAGGTGCACGACAATTCAAATTCGGGCAGTTCAAATTCCAAATAGTAAAGAACATATAATTAAGTCTTATTAGTACCTACAAGTCTTTTTTTCTTTTTTGAAAAACTTAAAATAGTTTTTAAGAAACGCCAAAACAATATTTAAAATATAGTAACTATAAATAAATTTTATATATCTTAAAAAGTATTTTAAAGTTTGCAAAAAAGAAAAAATGGCTTGTAGATATTTATAAGACCAACATACGTATTTTTTACTTTTTAAAAACTTGTTACTTTTTGAGATATAACCTCTTAAATATTTTTTTATGAATGAGAATTGTCAGAACTTGAATTGACCGAATTTGAATTGTCATGTAACCTTCATTTCAACTTAATTTTTTATCATAATTTAAATTAAGAGATTTAGATTCAAAACATTCGATAATCGATTTACTTCAATACTATTATGTTTCTCAACAAAGTACTAAAATATTTTTTTGTGTAAGCCTTTGAAGTTTATTTTTATATATCTGTAGTAAGTGACACTAAGATGAATAAAACTTCAAAAAATTTTTGCTTCAATATTAAGTAAGTTTTTAAATATAAACATGTCAAAGTTTTTAGATGAAAAATCAGATGTTGTAATGATTTCAATGTAGCTACAAATTTACATATTAAAAATTATATGTATCATTTTTGGTTTTACTTAAGAATATAATTAAGAATAATTTTTTGATACTTTGACATTGCATTAGAAATATAGAAAAAATGAAGTGAATTTTACACCAAAGTATATCATTAAGCAGAATAATTTTTTTTCAAAACTACCTTTTTTTATAATTTTTTAATAAGTAAAATATGTATGCTTATACTACATACAAATATTTTTTTTAATACTACTTAAACAATGAGTAAAAAAAAAATATAACATTGTATTTTGTATAGGCTCTGTATGTAAAGGTTGTAGATGTAATATAATATATATTAATTTTTTGTACCAAATTCGTATTCGTAGGTTGCATTGAAACATAAAAAAAAGTATAGTGACATATTTATAACTATTTATAGAGACTGTTGAGAGTTTGAAAGCGGAACTTAAGGGACTTAAAACTAATATGGAAATTATACAAAGCGAAAAAATTACCATGGAGGAAGATTTTTCTTTAAAAAAATCAAAGTTCAAAGATATGTTTTACGCAAAAGAAAGTTAGTGATTGGTTGTAGTTATCCTTATTTAAATTTTTATAAGATATTGATACAAGATACTTTAGTACATTTTAAATCCCTGTTTTATATATTTATAATCAGGTATTTTAAAAGAAGAAGAGTATTAAAAATCAGAAATACCAAAAGAAGTTTTTAAATTAATGATATTAAAGTTTAAATTAGTTTTATAATAAAGTAAAGATAATAATAAATCGTCACTGTATGTATCTAAATTTATTCTGAGGAAACATAAAGCATCATGTTCGAAACAAAAATAGTAATCTCTGTTATATATAATGTATATTTTTAAATACTTAAATGGAATTTTCTAATAAAGTTTAACTAAGATTACCTCTTATTAAGGTTTCAAAGCTTGTAAAAGTTGGTAAGGAAAGGAGAAAAAATAATCTAGTAGTTATTATATCTTTAACTTAAAAAAAATCTAGAAAACAATAAGAATGCAACTTAAATTTTACAACTTTTATTTTCTTTATATAGTTGTAGTAATCCATAACTTTTAAAAATAAAAGACTCTTAAAACAATATTAAAACTCTAAGCTGGGTAAGATATTTTTTTTCAAAAGTAGGAGTATAGAAAATTTTTCTAGTAAGCTTCTCAATAAACCTTTAAAACTGAAACTGTATAAGTTGTTTATTACTATCTGATTTAGAAATTAATATTAAGTAACAAAATTTAAACAGACTTGTTAAAAGTTCAGTCAACAAAGCTTGATCAAGCTAACTTGAAAATAGCTGAGTATGAGTCAAGAATACAAAAACTCACTGAGGATATGGAAGACTTCAAAATCGTTGCTTCTGTTTCTGAAAGTACTAAAAAGGTTTATTTTTTTTTAATATTAGTTTTAGTAATTTAGATCAGATGTAGTAAGTTTATTTATGTCCAACTATTTATTGTTTGTTTTGCCATTCGTTTGTTAAGGAACTTACATTCATGTTTTAAGTGACTACGTATTCTTATGTTATAATTTTACAACTTTTATATCTCTAGATACAGTGTGATTATCTGTATAGGCTTACTATACTTTTTTAGAAAGTAAAAACTTATTCAATTTTGAAGATATTAAGTCTGACAAAAATGAGATAATGAATTTTATTATAGTAGTATTGTATAGTATTTTTGATGTGAGCATAAATTTTAGGAATATTTTCGTCTTGTATAAAAACCTTATATATTTTTTATATCACATTTTAGCTATAGTTTTTTTTTTGCTAGTTTGTCCTAAGTCTAGTTGTTAATGTACGATTTAATGATATAAAGCTAAATAGTAAAATTATAATTTTTATAAGTGAATCATTAATCAATTGGTAATCTAAATTTTTCTCTCACGATATTGGCTGGCAAACAAGATACTTTTTTTTTGTTGATTTTAATTTCCTGTAGTATAAATTATAAATTTTTAGTTTATATATACTTATGTTAAGATCTTTTCTCTAACGTGGAAAAATACTTATGCAATCAGTATTTATAATACTTTGCAATTTTTTCTAAATAGCCTGTTTTTTTGAGGTTGCGCGGTATTAAATTCACAATACATGTTTATTTTTATATGCGGACCTTTATTTATTTTATTTTATTTATATTATATTTGAGTTAATTTAAGTTAGTAATTCTAACTTTTTTAGGTAGCATTATTGAAAAAATGTTTATAAGATAAAACAACAAGCTATTTTCGATGTACATTTAAGTTTGTTTATTTTAAGTTTAAAATTTATTTTCATCTTTTAAGTTTTTAAAATTTTGTTTTATGATTTGTTGTCATTTCTAACTTTTGTGTGTTTTTATCGTAAGTGATATGATGCTCAACCAATTGTTGATAATATATATTTTTCGGGGCCGGGTCAAATATGCACGAAGGAAGGGCACTTTTGCACGAAGGAAAATTTTTGCACGAAGACATATTTGCACGAAGGGTCACTTTTGCTCGAAGACGCTTTTGCACGAATAGTCCTTTTTGCACGAAATGTCATTTTTGCACAAAAGTAAAAAAAAAAATATTAAATAAAAATAAAAACAAGAAAAATTAAATTAATAAAAAAACAAAAATGAAGAAAAAAAGTTACCGATCGAGGGTAAGGGTTAGGAGTAACAGTGATAGTAAAAATGAAAAAGAAATAAGAGAAAAATGGAGTCCTAGTTTTTTTTTACAAAAACTAAGATTTACCCTTATTTAAAGCTTAGGACCTTCTATTTTATTGATCTTTATTTGTTGAGTTTTATTTAAGCATTCAGATCTTTATTTCATTGGTAAAAGGTAACAGCTAAATCTATAGAGAGCTACACTTTGGAGGAGCCAATAAAACTAACTTAAGATTTTTATTTTGTTAAACAAAGCTCAAATCCCTCTACTTCAATTTTTAATTAATGTTTTTAAAATTTCAAATGCTATTTTACAATTTTTCTACCATAAAATTCATATAATTAAATAAAAAAAAGACAAGCCACTTTTTTATTCGTGTTTTTTATAATAACATTTGTATTTTAAATCATTCACGAAGTTAAAAAATTCGAAAATTTAAGTTAATTTAAAAGCTTCCTGAATGTTTGAGGTCTCTAACAAAATTTAAAGTTAATTGTTTTTATTTAAATAAATTAAAAAAAAAACGAAAAAAATAACTAAGAAAGTAGTTAAATAAACTATAAAAGTTAAAAAATGTTAAGTTAAATCTATTAAAAATATAAATTTAAACGTTTGCTAATAAAGATCCTAGCGAAACAAGTTTAATGAAATAATAAATGATAACAAATTTAAACAGTGCTCTTTCATTATTACACTTACACATGTTTCTGTAGAGGATGTTTCGACGGAGCTTTGTAAAAAATAAAAACTGCAAGGAAAGAATAGAAGCTAAAGTAGGTATATATATATATATATGTGTGTTTTTTCAAAACAAGAATAAATACTATAGGTTATTGTAGATTAATGGTTAATAATAGATACAATATATAATGTTAAATCCGACTGTTACAGAACTACTTAATATTTGTATATATTAAGTCTACAAATGATAAAGTAAAGTAAATTACAAAATAAAATAACAAATTATAGTATAAAGCACTCACATGAAAGTTCAAGAAATACTGATTCATAAGATTGAATCGTCGTTACACATTCTAAAAAACTCAAACTTTTTTCTAATAACTGTGTCACAATATTATGCTCTAATACATTAACATTAATATGTTATTTTAAGTTTATCTAAATTTGCTTATTTTATAATTCAGATTTAACCATTATAAACACTTTATAAATATATACATTACCCCAAGTCTCTATAGCTTTAATTACCTTAAACTATTGATTAATTTATTAATTCAGTAATTAATGTTTGTTGTTTGTTGTTTTTTATTTTTATTTATGATAGATTACTTATTATGTATTTTGAATTTGGATGTCGTAATTAAAATTTTCAGTGTTTGAATTGTAGTGTAACTAAGTTTTATCACTTATATCTTAAAAATTACTTTGAGTTTTAAATAATGTAAAATACAACTAGTAGCTTTGTTAATGTCTTACTATTTATTATAATTTTCAGACTTAATGATATTTTGTAAAGTATATAATTTTTAGTTTTTAATTTCAAAAGAATGTTATCTATGTTAAATATAATCCACTAAAGTAAAACTAAGCCTACGATAAATTTTATTAAATTAAAAAAGTTAAATGATACTGCCAGGGTTCGTGCGCGTCAGGCTAAGTCAGGCTAAATCAGTTTTTTTTGAAAAAAGTTGAAAAACGTCAGGCTAAATCAGTTTTTTATTGAAAAATTTGAGAACCTCAGTTTTTCTCAGTTCAAATGCTTGAAAATTTTTGATTAAAAAAAAATTGAGAAGGCTTTTTTAAGATCAAATTGAAATGTGAATTTATTTCTAAATAAAGACTTAGTTATTAAAGACAAAATCAGTCAGTATTTGTAAAAATAAATGCTTAAAACCTTTTGTTGAATATCTAAAAAAAAGTTAATATTCTTCATTATTTTGTTTTGAGTGGATTATATACGTCAAAAAAAGTACAGTTTAAACATTACAGTTTAGTTCAACAACTTAGCTGTTTGTTTGAATTTGTTTACATCAGCTATGTTTTTCAGAGCTTAGTTGGTTGAACTGTTTTAATTTCCAATTTAAAGGCTTTATACTAAATACTTTTTAGATTAAAACTCTTAGCAGTTTATTCATATATTTTACTGTTTGTTTAAAGTTATTAGAGATATTCACAACACTAAAACTTAGATTTAAGATATAAGTACTAAGTTTTGTGGGAGTATAAACTTCAGGTACAATTCTTTTTTCTATACAGAAACAAAATATTAAAGGATTTTTTTAAATTTAAGTATAAGCTTTTTAAATATGATATTACATCAACAATCACTATATTTTTTTTGAGTTTAGGATTAATAATTATGTTTCATTTTTATCAATCAGCTTTTTCACAATTTAGTCTTTTTTTATTGAGTTGTAACTAAGCTATGAGTTACTTTTTGCAGATTTTTAAAGCTCAAAATATTTTTGAGATAAAGCTGGTTGAAGTCGGAGACTACAATAGAACTAATCAAGACCCCCCAATACCTAAAATGACTTCTAAAAGCGATTGACCTTACTTTGAAAAAATGTCAGGCTAAATTGGTCTCAGTCAGGCTAAATGATAAAAGTTTCGCGCACGAACCCTGTACTGCTTTAACTTTTTTCTTTCATTTTTGAGTTAATAAATCGAAGAACTTCAACCTTGAGTAAGTTTTTGTGTCATAAATAATAATTGAATTTATAGTTATTTAGATTTGAAGTTAAAATAATCATGTAATATAAAAAAAAAACATTTTACAACTTTCACATAGATTACTTATTTCAGTAAGACTAATTTGAATAATAAAATATTTTTGGTAATAGGTTTTATGTATACCAAACTTAACCTCTATATTTTTTCTTGTGTAGTATATTTTTTATAATTGAAAAAAAAATGTATTTTTTTAAGTTTTCATGTTTCTTATTAGATTATTTCTATTTCTAGACTAATAATCGTAAACTTTTTTATAAATTAAAGTGCCTTACTGCTTTTTTTCAAACATAAATAATAAATTATATTGTTTCCAATGCAAGATAAATGACTTTCTTTAAATATTAATGTATTAAAGCGTAATGTTGTGACGTCAGTATTGTATAGTTTTTTGAAATTTTTGGAATGTTTAACGACTCTAATATCATGAATCAGTATTTCTTGAACTTTAATGTGAGTGCTCTATACTATGATTTGTTTTCTATTTTGTATTTTACTTTACTTTATCATAATTTATACTAAATAATTACAAATATTTTATAGTTTTGTAACAGTCGGATTTGACATTATATATTGTATCTATTGTTAATCCTTAATCTAAAATAATCTATAGTATTTATTCTTATTTTTAATAAACACATATATATAAATCTACTTTAGCTTCTATTCTTTCCTTAAAGTAAATTTATTTTTTACAGAGCTACGTTGAAGTGTGTTAACTTGTTAACACACAGAAACATGTGTTAGTGTAATAAAGAAAGAATACTATTTAAATTTGCTATTACTTAATTAGGTCTCTAGCTTTAAAAAAGATATGCTTGTTGACATCTCAAATTTCTTAAATAATTTAAATTAAAAAAATTGCGGTTTATACTTTTGTATATAAAACTCTTCACAAAATAAACTTTATCTCAAAAGTTGATTTAAGTTTTATAACATTAAGATTTAATACAATAGAGAAGATGAATGTTTGTAAGATTAATGCCTTGATTTCCTATAACCTTAAATTATAAATTAAACTTTGTAAGGGTACAAGTTTATAAAGATTGCTTAAAACTTAAAAAAAAATTGCTTTTCGGGTACAAATTTATAAAATGAATTTTTTTTTATGAAAATATTCTCAGAAAAAAAAAAAAAACATATATCTATAAGGTTTTTTATTGCAAAGACCTCGGATTTACATTAACTGCTGGCATGAATTATTGAAATCGTATCTAAAAAATATAAAAAAATTAAGCATTTATTAACTTAGATAAAACTAAAGATAAAACAAAGTTCTTCAAATTCATTTATTATTTTTCAATAAAAAATAGTCTGAGAAAGCTTGAAGTTGACCGTAAAAACAGTAGGAGACATTATATTTTTATTTAAAGTTACTTTTCATCCCTATGCTCCTTCTATAAGGTACATACTTATGCACTTTTCAATTTCTTTTCGCTGTTTCTCGAAAGTTATTTTATATTTTAAAGTTTTAAAAAGTAGTAAAAAATAACTAGTATTTTGTTATAATATCTGCAAATTAAAACAGAATTGTAAAAAATAATCATTTTCTCCCCTACGGTCTTAACTATTAAGGGCATAGGGGGTTAAAAACACTTTTTTCACAATATAGATCTTATTTTATATAGTTTTTACTAAGCTACAAGATGCCTTTTACACATTTTAAAAGTTTCAAATAATTTTTGAGATATAGCCAGTCAAAATTGGAGGCAACAATAGGCTCCTTACGGGAGGCGCAAACTAAAACGGCGAAATAAGACTATTTCACAAAAAATATATCTTCTCCTACGTTTTTTGAGATAACCACTTCAAAATTTTAAGAGTGTTCCTTGATACATTTAGAAAATTCTGTCGGAAAGAATTTTAAAAAAATTAAAAGATGAAAGTTTTATATAAAAAAAAAAAAAAAATCTTTTTTTTTTTGTTATACAATTTTGATTTTTTAATTTTTTTAATTTTTGTTCCAACAGAATTTTCGAAATATTGCAAGGAACATTCCTGAAAATTTGAGGTAGTTATCTCAAAAAACGTAGGAGGAGATATGTTTTTAGTCATTTCTAGCTATTTGCCGTTTTAGTTTTCGCCTACCATAAGGAACCTATTGTTACCTCTGACTTTTTATCTCAAAAACTATTTTGAATTTTTAGAACCTGTAAAAAGCATCCTGTAGCTTAGTAAAAACTATATAAAATAAGATCAAATTGTAAAAAAAGTGTTCACCCCACTATCCCCTTATAAAAACTTCAGTTTAGAAGTTAAAACATATTAAACTGAGCTATATAGTCGTAAATAAAAAAAAACATATTTTAACTGTTTTAGCTGACAGAAAATAAATTATTTTGAGTTGTCGTAATAATACTAATTACTAGATCTCTCAAACAGTAAGTAAATAGTTTAATAGATATAAAACTTCCTGAAAGTTTTAATTAAAAATTGTTCTACTACTAGTACATAATTGTTTTTGAAATTTTAAGGTTAACATTTATGTTTAAAGTTTTTAAAATTAGATTATTACAACATATTAAAAAAATTAGGAGGCAGTGGAAAGTATAAGAGAAAATCATCAAAATGAATTAGAATCTGTACAACGAGTTTTACAGGGTTGGTTAAAGATAAAAGTGTATTATTAACAACAGATTATGGAAATATGTTATATAAAATGTAGATATTCTAAATACATAAAAAGAGGTGGGCAACTTTTTTACTCGGTGAGCAGACTTGTTTAAAAAGTCTTTACGGGTTGCGTAATTTAGAAAAGTCAATGTGTACACAATAAAAACTTTTTAAAAGTTGTACTTATATGAATATTAGTTAATAAGCACTACTGTATGTGTATTAAAATTAAACTAAGAAAATATTTTATAAATCGTGTTATAAGAAAACTAAAATTTATATTTTTTGAACGAGTTGTTTTTAAGCTCAAAAATACATCGCGATTCGTATGTTGCCCTCCCCTAACATAAATAATTATAAAAAAGGTAAAAAATCAAGTATTAACAAATCTACAGTACTAGATACTTTTTTATGTAAAAATATCATTTTCTTGTAACTATAAAAGCTACAAATCTTCTTAATGAAGTAAAGGTAAATTTTTATTTGCACTAAATTGAATGTGTTTTTCTGAACTACATCAATATAAGCATGTTGGTTAGTTAATTCATAATTATTTTGCTTTCTTACTTTTATGACATTTGATTTAGTTTTTGTTCGTACAGCTTTAAATTTTATTGCTTTTTTTATTTTCAAATAAATTAAAATTAGTATACTTTATTCAATTATCTATTGAAAATTTAACAAAATGTAACTAAATTAAAGATTTAAGTATCTTGACCGGAACCTGACCGGATATCGATTTGAGAATATCCGTATTCGGATCTGGTCAGATCTTTATTAGAAAAAAGACTTGATTCTAGCCAATTTGTCGATCGGATTAATCCCTAACTTATTTTTATGAATATGTTTATTTTAAAATATTATTTATAGGTACTTTTTGTTAAATTTTTTCATATTCTACTAATATAAAATTTTCATAAATAAATTTAGTCGGTTATTATGTTATTGCCTTATTATGTGCTTTGTAATTTTAGTTAATTTTTTTTTGTTTCACATACTAACAAATTAGATGATTAAAAATAACACAAATTAGATTCTAGGAATACTTAATTATTACCACCAGGGTCAAATTAAGTAAAATCTTAAAGTTTAATGTTAATTAACAAAATAGTATTAAATTATGCTTGAAGTCTTTTGTAGTTTATAAGATTATAAAAATATACATTAAAGCCTTTTTGGACACATAAAATTTTTACTTGAACAATTAATTATGCTAGCATGGAAAAGGTTGAAAACTTTTATTTAATCAATTTAAAACTTCTTTAGTTAAAAACAAATTATTAAAGTTTTTTGTCATTTAAACTTAATATATGACTAAATAACTCAGTAAAACTTTGTTAGTTAGGTTGAGCCTAGTTTTGTATCTTATCGATGTTTGTTTACATACTGTATATTTTTATCTTTCTTGTAGGTTTACCAAATTATGCCTTAAGTTTTGAACTGCGTTTCGTATAAAAAGTTCTTATTTGTCATTACTCAACTTTTTAACATTTACTTGAGGTATTAATAAGAAACTCTACAGTTACTTTAAATATGTATTATTTTTATTAGTTTGCTATCTAAGAAGTTAAGTAAAGTTATATTAGAAGTTTAGAATAAACATTGAGCGTTGCTAAGTGTTATACAAAAAAAAGATTTACAAAGTATTTTAGTATATAAGTTACGGGAAAACTATAGTAATCAAGTTTTTGACATTTTCAAAGGTCATGTTTGCAGTCTAAAATAAGTGAGCGAATTGACGCATAATTTTTAAAGCTTGACAAAGAATAATGTTCCGTTTGTTTTAGTTTTCATTCCTGATTAAACTGTTGGTGTAGCAAAATTTATTTCTTTTTAAGTAAAGTTGTCTTGTTATTAAATTATAGTTTGTTTTCATATAATGGCTGGTAAGTTAAAGTTATTCAAATGCTAAAATTATCGAATCTGTTGTTTAATTAGTGTTTTTTATTTGTATATTTTTGAAAAAGCTGTTGATGATTTTTATTTTAACTGTTACTAGTGGTTCTAACATGTGAAAAAAGTTACTCAAAAATACTTAAAATAATCAAATTATAACTTTGTTTACTAGTATAAAACTTCTTTTTGAAAAATAGATAAAAACCTTAGATTCAATGGAAGAACAGCGTAGTGAGATGTATCAGCAATTTGAAATTGAAAGAGAAAGATGGGATCAGGAAAAGAAAAAAAATTGTCAACAGTTGCAGCAAGTAAAAATATTCTATCTAGTTTCTTTTGTGGTGTAAAGTATTTATTTTGAAATACAACCCGTTGTTTAAGCTGTGCACAAAAAAGGCGACTGCTCTTTCCAACATAGGAAATGAAGTTATGCCTACATGAAAATACATTGAAAATTGCTATTAAAGTTTAATAATGTTTTGTTTATAAACGTTTGGAAATTCGGTACTGACTTTAAAATGACTGTGAAGAAAGATGTTTACATGATTTAATGTACCAATTTATTGTTAAAAGCCAAATTTTTTCCATTAAACAGTTTTACTATTTTTGTTCTAATTATCTTTTTTAGTTTTTATGGTCAATTCGATTAGTTTTTTATTGAATATTTCTTAAGTTTACTCTAATTTGTTTGATTAATTACTTTTGTAAGCATTTATTTTGTTTTGAAAAGAAAATTAGTTAAATTTTGAAAGCACTGCTTAAATAAAATTGTTTAATGGAAAAAATTTGGCTATTACTTATTAACAACAAATGGGTACATGAAATGTTGTAATTTAAATAATTTTGTTAAATAATTTACTAAGATTGTCTACTAAATATTTTTGTGCATCTTAAAAGTTATTTACAATTATTGATTTTTCTGTATTTTTCTGTATGATTTGTTATTTTTTGTATATTTTAATTTTCTAAAATTTTAATTTACTCTTACTACTGAAGATCCTTTGAATGAATTAAAATTTAGTTGACTTTTACTAAAAAAATACAATAATTATGCTAGAGGCTTAAATCGGTCATATTTGGAGTGCCCACAGAATCTATTATTTTTTTATAGATTTTTATTAATTCTATAAAAAATTCTAAAACCTAAAATAAAGGCAGAACGTAATAAATACAAAAAATTAAAAGTAAATAAACAAGTTTTGTTTTCTTTGCCCTCTATTTTTAGTCTCCAAAAAATTTCTTTCTCGTAGTTTCTTATTGCTGGGAAAACACAGATTGTTTAAATTATCAGTCAGCTTTTTTCACTCATCAATTTCTGTATTTTAGCTGTCCAGTCGCGCTTGCAAGAGTATTCATAATGCAGTTTTGGTCTACAGGTTTTATGTTCCCAAGGACCAACTCATTGTACACCAGAGTCTTTGAGATGCACTTGTCGCTTGTTCACAGAACTCGACCAACAGCCGAGGCCTGTAGAACTTTTATAAAAGTCTATTAAATTTCTTACACAGTTTTGTTTAATTATAAGTTTTAAGGAGTTGGTTTTAGAGTATAGTTAGTTGTTACCCCTTTGCTTTGAATCTCTTGTATATCTTTAAACTTAAGTTTCTTTCTTTTACCGTACAGTTTGTTAAGCTAGTTATGTTTAAGTTTTTTATTAAATTAAAATTTCTCAAGAGCTCATCCGAAAAGCTTAATATTATTTATTTTTTGCGAATAAACTTTTTATACCCTACAATAATATCAGCAAACTGAACAGTGATTTCTTTATCAAACTAACATATGTTTCTCTGTATCAAAAAAAAAAACATAGTTGCATGGAATTCTATTAAGAACGTTACTGCAAGAAAAGAATAGAAGATAAAGAAGATGAATATATGTATTTATAAAGCCATAAATTATTAAAGATTAGTAGTTTAAAGTAGATACAATATATGCTATATAATCCCACGGTTATACATTGTGAAATGGCGTAAATCATTAAGCATTAATTTGTAAATTTAAATTATAGTACTATGAAAACTTATAATTTATGTTTACTAAAATTCAGCTAAAAATTATTACTTATCATATTTAAAGATATATAAATTAGACGTAATATAAATGTAATATTATTAAAAAAAAAAAGAGTAAAATTACAATAAAAGTAAAAAAAAACACACACTTAAAATAAAATAATAAAATAAGTTAACATTTATATTAATTTATATATGCATAATTTATGTTTAAAAAATGTATTAATAAAGAAAAGTACTGAGCAGTTGTAGTTACTATTATCTATTCCAACAAACTTGCTTCGTTAGGATCTGTATTAACAAACTTTTAGCTCGTAAGTTATGAATATTTATATATCATATATAAACGTAGTACTTTAAAACAAAATTTTTCTTTGTACAACGTTTAAGCGTATAATAAGCGTTCGTCAGTAGGTATTTTGTTATAAAGTAGATTACAAACAAAACAAAACTTACAAAAACTTAGCTGTTACGTAATAATAAAATAAAAACACACAAGTAAAAAATTTAAGACTCAGAATTTTAAGTTTATTGCCTATTTAAATTGACGTAACATTTATTTGATGTATACCACCGGTTTATAGTCTGTTTCTTTTAGTTAGATATTTGTTTATATAGGTTTAATGTTACATAATTTACAACTATTTTCTAATAATAACTGTTTTTTGTTGTTGCTAGTATTTCCAAATTAATTACCAAGTCTATTTTGTTAGTATAAGTTTCCATATATACTTTGATAAAGTTGTGTCACTGCCTGTTTTTTACTTAGAAAATGTATTTGTGTTTTGTATAGTGATCTTTAAAAGACAGTCCAGTGGAGCCAACACAAGAAAAAAGTCTTTTTCTGATTTTATAGTAGTCTTATAAATTATAATGGTTTTTAATTTTTTTAAATTATAAAATAAGCCTAAAAGATTTTGTATATTGATAAACAAATTTTTTTGAAAATTTAAAATAAATAATCTACTTTTGTAAATTACTTATTTTTTTATAGGTAAGTTAAAAATTACCTAATCTTAATTAATTTACAATTCGTTCAAATTTTTAATCTTTGCAGTTAAAAAAACAAGCTGAAAATAATCGAGTAATTCTTCAAGAAAATGAAGATCTCAGAATACAGTTGCAGGAAAGTGAGAAAATTTTTATTAAAAATATTTAGAATTGTAGGTGTGGTAGGTAGTCAGCCTTTTTTAATAAAGAATCGCACAAATACTAATTTAATAGTTATATTTTGTTGATAATCACTAAAAAAAATCTCAATTTTGTAAGAATTGTTTTTTTAAACATTGTTAATTATACTTATTCAAATGGAAAATCAGCTGTTTATATAATTATTTAAGCAAGATTGGTAATGTATTAAATAAAATAAAGGTTTAAAATGTTTTTATAGAATTAAAACAATTTTATAATTTATATTTACCGCAAAAACTTTATTTAGTTAGACAAACTAAGTGTATATGTATATTAGCTGTTGAGTTTTTACACGATAAATTCGACAACACGTATTATTAAATACAGCTAGTAGGTAGATCACTTACATTTATTTCAAGTTTTTTTTAATACTATATTTTATTTAACTTTAAATTCAAAAGTATACAACAATTTTTAGATATGATGAATTTAAGTTATGCAATTTATGTTTGTGCTAAACAAACTTCTATATATTTTATACTATATATTGTACAGATAAAAAAAAATATTTTTATTACTATTTAGTTTAGTTTGTAGACCTAGTTATTCTTATTTAGTATTCTTTTTTTAAATGTTTTGTAAAGTTTAATTTTACCTGTTAGCGAGGCAAATATGTTTTTTCAATTTGAATTTAGAACTTAATTTTTAGGTTCAGATGCAGAACTACTTTTCTTTGTTTGTTTTATTAGTTTATAACTAAAAAATAAAACAATTTTTAAGTAATGTGTTAAAATTTTATAAAAAAAAAAAAAACTTTCTCAATGTTTCTTTTTGACATATTTTTACTGTTGTTTTAATACTATTTGAAACAAAAAATTAGTGTAGATTACATTATATACATAACTAAATTACAATTGTACAAACTTCATATCTAATTTAAGTACAAGGTGTGTGAAATTAAGTATTGTGTATAGGAAGCTTTTTTTATTAAATAAATAGCTGTATTAGTAAAACTTACTTAAGTTTATCAAGCTCAACAAAAATGTTTAAAATATAGTACTTTATAAAATGATTCACGAAAACTTGTAATATTTTACAGCATATGTATTTTTTGCTATCTGTATCTTATAACAATTTATCAGTTTTCAACATTACAATTCTACCTGATTTAAATTAAAGTTTGTTTATATCTTATAATACTATTTTTAATCATGTTTACTTTTCACAAGGTATTTAAACTATGTAAATTTACAACAGATTTTTTACAATTTTTTTAATATTTTTTCTTTAGTTTAAGATTTATCGTTGTTTAAATTTTAAAACAGTATTACTGTAAGAACATATTTTATTATAACCTCAAGCTATCTGATTGTTCTTTAAAAAAGAGTTTGTATACTTTCAGTAAATTTATACTGTAACATTTTTTATTCGTGAAAAAATGCAAATTTTTATTATAGTATATAGTACACAAATAAAAAGTTTTAATTTACACAATATTTTTAAGTTTTACAAGGTAAATGTCTACCTTAAGTTAGTTGTTATGTATACAATTTTTATATTATTTATATTTAAGTTTAAATGAAAATAGTTATATCTTAGTCTAAAATTTCTTTCAACTTTGAATAATACCAGCATAGTTTTCAATTTAGTTATTATACATTTTATAAGTTTTGTATAATTTACTTATAAAAAAATCAGCCTCAAAGAAATTAAAAGATGAGTTATTTGATCATGAAACACTCAAGCTGGCTGTAAAAAAAGTTAAGGTCTTGCCAGATAATGATAGTGGATTATGTGTTGGCGATATACAGTATTTACAAAACATACTTACTAGTCAACAGTGGAAACTAATCAAGACAAACAGGAGCAGTGTTTGTTTAATAATATTAAATTTTCACTATAAGTTGTTTAAATAATATTTATTTAGTAAGATTGCTTTAATCTATTAACAACCAAACATGTAGCTACTTATCTCAGATAACAATAAAATTATTAAATAAAAAAAATTAAAAAAATACTTATAGTTAAGTAAAGTTTAAAGTAATTTGTTATAATTTGTTATACTCTTTTGTAGTTCAACTAAAATGTTATACAAAAATAAATTTATCAATCGTTAAACACCTATTAACTTAGTGTTTATAAAAACAGTTTCTGTAAAAGTTTTCATAAAAAAAAATCTTAAATTATTTCATTAGAAAACTACTGAAACATTAAAATCATAAAAATATTTACGAAATAAAACATACAAAAATTACCTACAAGTATTTCTATACATGTCGAAATGAATAATTAAATTAAAAATAAATTTTAAGATGTTACAGGCTTAATGACTTTTACGGTAAATTATCAGAAAATTTATGTATGTTTTAATTAACTTTTTTTATTACAGCTGAATAAAAAATGTAATCAAGAAACATTTTTTACATTAAAACTAAATTCAACTGGTATAAATTAATTTTTGAGCTTATAAATGAGTACTTAAAAGTTTAAGGGTGTTTATACTTACGTTTATTAATTACCCAAAAATATCATTTTTAAATAGCTAAAAAAAGATAATTTATAAACTTATTTCGTTTTATAACTTACTTAGTACTTTCACTATTGTCCTGTAACGTTTTGGTTGTTCTTGTTTTTAGAAACGAATGTAACTTAAACTTAGTTGAATTGACGAATTCTTGTTTTATGGTTTATCTAAAAAGCTTTGTAATACTTTAAAGAAGTTTTGATTATAAGACTTTAAAAAACTTATTAGTAAACTCAACTAGAAAAAACAAAATAAAGAACTATAATATTACTTTATTAAAAGCTTGTTTATGTTAATGATACAATTATATTGAATTGTCATAACTAATAAAACGTTTATTACAGAATGGTTTAGAAAATGAAAGCAGTTTTAATGAAAGGTAAGGAAATTATATTAAAAGAATTGTTACATATCTTTAAATAGTAAATAAAAATCATAATATGAAATAACCATGTGATCTTTGCATAGTAGATGTGTTATTCAAAAAAAATAAAATTAAGTAAGTATACGAATAATTCTGCTTTGATTATTTT
The DNA here is from genome assembly GCF_965202585.1 of Thalia democratica. Classification (NCBI taxonomy): domain Eukaryota; kingdom Metazoa; phylum Chordata; class Thaliacea; order Salpida; family Salpidae; genus Thalia; species Thalia democratica. Next base: position 49,775,407 of record NC_139169.1, on the reverse strand, counting down.
GTAGTATATACAACTTTTTTCTTAACAGTATTGGTTTTCTAAGTTGAAAATTTGTTTACTAATATTTAGCGGAGGAATTCATGCTGATACCATGAACGTATGTAATATGATTGGCGATGAGCATTCGAGTTCACTCATGCATGAGAAAACTTCAAAAAGTTTGATAGCTGTATATAGAAAACCTTTAAAGGGCTTGATTTTATTTACTTAATTATACTTTATTAATTGTATAATTTAAACTATCGTGAAGACTGTTTTCATTTAAGTACTTAAACTGTCATGTTAAAGTTTATTTTGAAATGTGTTTTACGTAAAATTACCGGCTAACGGTATATGTTTAATTCATGAGAAAATAGCTGAAAGGCTACAAGAAAACAGAGCAGTTATTTAATTTGCACTTTTTACTCTCTTTTATTTTCATTTAAGTTTTGCGCTGCGCTTTTCATTTAAGTTTATCTGGTTCGTTTTTTGCTTTACGTACTCTTTCTTACCTCGTTAAATTCTCTGTTTTTAAGCAAGCATATGTTTACAACTTTTAAAAATAGATTTACCTTAATTTAAATGTACAACAGTTTTTACTTTGTAGCTCTATGTGCTATTTTTTTAGTTTTAAACCGGTATAATGCTAATAAATATAATATGACAATTATTTTATTTGTTTTAGCATTTACAATAAAATCTAGAGTAACTAAATAATAAAATTTACAGATAGATCTGCAAATCAAGAATCTTCAAATCTATCAGAAGTTAGTTTGATAATTCTTATCAAAAGTAGTTTAAAAGTTTTTACTGTGCTTGTACTTACTGTGTTTTGTTATATACACCTTGAACTAATGATTATTTTTTAAAATCTTATGCATAGTTATCTATTATTTATTAACTTGATTAAAAACGTCCTTATATAGCAAAAAAAAATGTCCCTGAAAGATGCAATCATTTTGCTATAAACAAGTATAGTAAGATTATCTAATCTAAACAGTGTTGTTCATACTTGAAATTCACAAAATATTATAAGTTTTAATTTTTTTTGTAAAGTATTTTTATTAAAAGTTACAATAAGATTAAAGGTCGTAAAATTTTATATATACAATTGTAGATAAGTTGTATAACTAGTATTGATTGCATATTACAATCCCCTGTTAGTTTTAAATTTAAACACTAGTTCGTATCTACTATTATACTTTACATATTTTTCTTCAGCTCATATTTTTAATTTAAGTTATATATTCTATTAAACTTGGTTCTTTTTGTTTCTTCAAAGATTGTATATGCTAGATAATTTTTTCAGATATTAACCATCCAAACGTGATGAACTATAATATACCACTATTTGTCATTACTACGAATGTTATTATTAAATTTTAGTCAGCTCATATTTCTAATTTAAAATTGTAAATACTAGATATTATTTTAGTTATTAATCATCCAAAAGTGATAAACTACAATATACACAATATACAATTACTATCCATTACTACGAATGTTTTTTATTTATTTTATAGATATATTAGTATCGTTATGTTCTATACTCATCATAAATTTTGATGTTGTTTTTTATATAACTCATTTTGAAATGTATCAGCTGTAAAGCCTTCGTATCATTAATCCTTCCGCAAATTTACGATAGAGTTACTGATAAGTAATTTGAAGCATTACTTATATTTTAGAGATGTGATTCTAAAATTTTGTTGAATTTGTGTGCAATACTACTAATGTAAGTAGATTGCTAAAAGAATAGAATATACGCACTTAAAATTGTAAACGTATGTAATTTAAATATACTCATCCTACGTTTAAATTTTTTTATTACTACAATTTTTTTTTAAGAACAAAGAAAAGTATATACTTAGATGGAACTATTTAAAAAATTATATATATACATATAAGCAGATTTTCCTTATTTTCTTTTTGATTTTAATTTTTGTTATACCTAAACGTTTTTGAAATAAAAAACTAAACTTCCTTATCAAGTGATAAAACGAGTTTGAAGTTATTTACTGAGTAAACAGTTTAGAAAAATAAGTAGTACTTTTCACCTTTTTAGAGTTGTACTTGTTTAGGTGTTCAAACCTTGTATTTAATAAAAGCTTCTTTTTAATATTCAGCAAGGTTATTGGAAGACCAAGTTTGAAGAAGAACACAAGCAAAAAATGCATATTGAATGTGAACTTGAAACATTAAAAAAACATGCTAGTAATGATGCATTGCAATTAGAAAATAAACTTCATGAGTTTGAAAGCGTTTTAAAAGAACTGCAAAACCATCGTAAAATAAAAGAAATTGATGATAATAAGAGAATTGTTAGTTTAAATAAATTTTTAGTAAACCAATTGGTTCAAAACATTTAAATTAATGTTGATATTATAATGTTATTTAAAAAATGAGCTTAAACACGGTTGATTTTCACTTAGGCTAACTCAAGTCAGTTTGAAATTGAATAAAAATCAGGCTAGCTATTGGTATTTGACTTTTTTGAAACTTTTTAAAAAGCTCACGAAAAATTAAAATATCTATTGTAAAGCATAGAATAGCTTAAATGAAACTGTAACCACAATACTCAAATTACGATATATATTTTAATTGTGTTAGACTGTTAATCTATTTTTTTATTACTCAGGGTTGGCAAATCTTCGACCCATTAAGGGAGTATGTGATAAACTTTTTAAAGGTATTAATAAGAAAAGTCAGACTAGTCTTTTGTATGAAGTTTTTGTTCTGTTTGATTAAGTTGATTCTATTTCAATTTTTGTTAGCTAAGTTAGATGCTACTTTTAAACTTTATTAGTATTATAGAAGTGTTATATAGAAATAAATTAACAAAGGTTTGATAATACCAATTCGTAATCAGACCACAAGCCTTTGGTAGACTGAGACCAGTCCCGTCTTTTAAACGATTTATTGGTCAGTCACTATAAATAAATTTGCAGATGTCAATCTACGAACAATTTATTATGCTTACATGAAGCAACCGTTTGCAGATATTGATCAGTGACGTCTTTATTGTCTATTGCTTTGCAACGTTTAATATATTGTTCACTAGGAAAGACAGCTGGTACACTCGTATTGAATACGATCAACGAAAACATCGACGAAAGTCTACAGAGCCTAAGCCTTGACTTTCATATGCCGTGAGACAAGCCGATGTTTTTGTTGATCGTATTAAATACGAGCGTACCAGCTGTCTTGCCTAGTAAACAATATATTAAACGATGCACGGCAAAATATAATGCTGACGTTATTGATCAATACTATCAGCAAACGGTTGCTTCACGTGAAAGCATAATAAACCGTTCGTAGTTTAAAGACTGCAAGTTTTTTCGGTTGTGAATGTCATAAGGACAAAACCGGTCTCAGTCTACCGAAAGCTTGTGGTCTGATGATCGAATCGGTATTATCAAACCTTATGTTAAACTTGAGCTTGTCTTAGGCATACGAAAATCCAGGCTTTAAGCTCTGTAGACTTTCGCCGATTATTTTAATAATGAATCAGAAAACAAATAAGTCACATGTTATATTGGAGCTCGGATTAAAAAATATTTCGAGTTTTTATTTGATAATTAGTGATTAGAAAGCCCTTCATTTTATAAACTTCAAAGTAAGTTTTAAAAAACCTAAATGAAGCTTTGCCACTCGGTACAAGGTCATTTGTATAGTTTCTGTTTTGATAAAATTTTTATAGTGTTATAAAACCAACCCTAAAAAATCTAAGACGGATCTTATCACGTAAATCTTTGATTTCCTTTTTTATAGTTAAGCAAATCTGATGCAAAGTTTTGTTTGTTAGTTTTAGTTAATAAATTAATCCATTACTTTTGTTTTCTTTCAAAATTTTTAATAAGCGAAAATAACAGCAAATAGAGACTATATTTACTATATTTCAATGAAAACTTTTTTGAAAGTATATTCAGTAGTAATAACAGCTTTAGGTCTTACCATGCTGTATTTTAGTTACAGAGCTTCAGTTGCTGTTTCAAAACTTAGTCGATACAGTCCGAATTTAATATATTACACTGTTTATCATCTGTTAGCTGTTTTAATTTTAATTGAAATATGAGTTTCATCTACCTCTTTATCGAGTCTAAAAAAGAATTTACACAAAAAGCATGTAGAAAGAAATCCTAAAAAGCTACTACTTTAAATTTTAAAATTTGTATTATTATAAGTTTAAATTTAGTTGAAGAATATATTGACAAAATATTAGGCTACCGTATAATTTAGTTTTTTTTAAATAATCAAAAACTTTTATTTTTATGAAAAGTCAAATTCATAAATCTATATCTTCAGCTAAGCGCAATTTAGCTCCACTGATATTTAAAAAATTGAAAAAATGTTGTTGTTGAATTTCATGGTTTTACAAAAGGCTTTAAGTAAGTATAAATACTATACTATAGTCATTGAATGACAAACAAAATAGTAGTTATCAATTAAAGGTCCGAACCTAGGTGTTTATGTATTTTTATATTTAAAGGTAGTTGAACGTAAAAACTTATAGTTCGTTTATTATTTTGTGAAATATCAGAAAAATTGTATGAAACAGTATATTTTACGTAAATGGTAACTACTGGTGTGTAACTACATATTATAAAATATATTATATGTGAAAATTAGATACAAGTTAATGAATGTTATAAATAATTTTAAATGACATTCAAATTATTTTTAACTTTCAATTAAATTTAGAATGAACTGTTATCAAACTATGAAATATTGAAAAAAAAAATGATGATAGTCACCCAGGAAAGAGATAAGTTGAATGTTATCCACGGTAAAAGTTTGCTCTCGGAGCGACTTCACATCAAGACTGTTGAGGTGAGAATTTATACTACTCTTAATCAATTAGTGTTTATCTTAATTATGAAAAACTGGGACCAACTAATTAATAATTAAAAAAGATGTATTTTTTTGTATTTATTATTTTTACTAACCAGGGTTGCCACTTTACCTGGAATTCGACAATTTAGGCAAAAATAATCTGGAATAACCTGGAATTTGAGAAATTTTGAAAAAAAAATCCTGGAAAAACCTGGATTTTTAATAATTTTAACACTTTTAGTAGTAAAATTTCGATTTGACACAAAAAATCTATCGTATTAATAAGATTTTTTGTCATCATCAACAATTTTATTTATTAAAAAAAAACATTTAAAGTAACTTAACAGTATCTTTTCAATGTTTTTATACTGTTTTACACAGCTTCTTATATAGAAATTCACTTAAAACTAAAAATAGACCCAAAAATGTGTACTTTTAAAAACCTGGAAAGTTTTTTTAAAAAACGAGTGGCAACCCTGACTAATATCTATATTTTGTAATTGTCTAATTAAAGTAACTAAAATTTTAATATAGTTCATTCCTGTTTTTGAATCTTTACTTGTTTTCATAATATAAAGCTTCTTTGCATCGCTTAGCAGTTTCTTTTTAAACTACCGAGCTTTTTTACTCACATTATACCACAAGAGCGTCTCTTATTTTATAAATTAAAATAAAAACTAAGTTTGTTAGTGGAAATATGTAATACAAATGCATTTTATTCAAGACGGTAGTAAAGTAATGTGTTTTATCTAAGTTTTTTTTTGAGTCTTTTAAGTTTGTAAACCGATATAAGTTTTTGGTAATGTAATAAATAAATCTGTAAGAAAAGAAAATATTCTTTACTTTCTATATTAAACATACAACATTTTATTATTCGACAGAGTCAGTTGGTGCATTTATAGTGCAGTTAGTCTGTTATTTACGGTAGCATTTACGGTGTGATAAAAATAAATGTTTTATATGATTTTCTTTATCTTAAATTATATGTATCTTTTAGTTATTTTATTGTGATAATTGTTGTGTTATCACTTATGATTTTGGTTTGTTGTGTAGTGTTCATTATCCTCTTCTTTTTCTTTTTCGTTTAAAAAGTATTGCATTCTATTCGCACTTTTAAACTATGAAATGGTTGCTGTATAAAAGGACACGCAGATCACAATATCTTCTTTTATCCTTAATCTATCCCTTTATTAACCCGTAAGCAACCTCGTATTGCGGCAACATATGGCTGCAGTACATAACATCTTGGCTTAATTAGTTTTGTATAAAATATTAGTCACTGTAGTATTTAAAAAGGTTCATCTAGAATATTTATTTTCTCCTGTTTTAATATTATATTATCCCTAAGTATTCTTCAACTCATTTGTTTTATATATGCTTCTAAAGTTTTTTAATGTTTACGTGTTTCTTTTGACTTATAGAGCAAAAGCATATGCTTTAGAAAAGGTATAGAAAATAAAAACTTTATGGATTCAATTTCAAAATTAGAAACTAAAATGTTCAAATTTTCTAAGAGATTTTGTTTGCTTAGCTTTAAAATAAAACAACTAAAATAATTGTTTGTAAGTTTGTTTATAAAAGATAAAGCTGTTAGCTAAATAACTTTAATCAGAAAAAGAAATCTGTAATCATTCGGGTGTTTTATTTTGTAAAAATATTAAAAACAAAGTTTTAAACATGGCTTTTCCGATATAAAATTAATTATAACAAAAATTTGGTAAAAGAAAAAATAACTTGGTTTTTTTTCTTACTTATAACAGTTTGTTATCTTTGAAAATAACATATGCAACATTTTTAACTTTAAAATAATTTAGAGGGTAGACTCTCTGTACTAAAAAATATTATAGTTAACCAAATTTATTAGTTAAATCATTTAGTAACAACTTCCGTGTTAGTTTCACACAGAAACATATAATTTAATAACTTGTTTTCTGTTCTATAATTTTCTTTAAAGAACTTATATACTTTTTTAAAGCGTTTGTTTATAAATTTTTAAAACCTATTTTTAAAATAACTCATCATTAATCATGTTGTAGCTAGTTACATCAGACAAAACTTTTACTAACAGTATTTGAACTTTTTAGAATCTAAAAACGTTTATTTTAAACATTCTTTTACATTTGTTTTTTTTTTCATAAGTTTTGAACTTAAATTCAATAAAAAAAAAGTTACAGAATGTTTTTACATTTGTATTTTAAAATTAAGATTTTATGTTTATGTAATGGTTTAGTAAACAAATACAAATAAATATAAAACATATACGTAGATTAAAACGTTTTAAAGACATATTAGTATTATTTCAGCAATTGAAAAGTGAAGTGACAACATATAAAGAAACCTGTAATACAGCTGAAAATGAAAAAAGCCAAATGGAAAACAAGTTTCAAAGTGAACTTTCATTTCTCAAAAACCAAATTAATGTTATACAGGTTAAAATTTTTTTTTTGATATTTACTTACATGTTTGAAATTCTGAATTATTCGATTATTGATGTATTATTTCATCAGAATAGGGAATTCTTCATTTAACTATGTATGCTTTAACACATGCTAGATTAAAACTACTTAAATTTACCTTATTGTTTGCTTTTAAAGTTGGTAACCATGAAATCAGGTTATCAGATCATAGTATATATTTTTCCCGAACTATTATTTGAAGTAATATTTAAATTTCCTGCTTAAACTTATTTACAATTTTTGTAACAGCTTTCTACAAAAAAAAAAAAACTAACTTTTAAGAGCATAGGTGAAATTAAGTTTTTAAAAATAAAACTTTTTACTTAAATTTATTGAACGCATGGTTTAAAAAATTCTCTGCAAAATATAAGATAAATTATCTTTACCATAATTATATTTTTATTCAAAAAATTAAAGCCAAAAGTTTAGTAAAAATTTCTGCTCATTTAAAACGATGTTTTTCACATACATAATATAAAAACAAACACAAATTTATTAAGCTAATTAAATTCATTAAAAAATATTTTGTAAATTATAAGATAAATGCCTGTACTATAATTATCTTTTTATTAAGAAATATTAAAGCCTAAAATTTTGTAAAAATTTCTACTCATTAAAAGCAGTGTTCTCACATACACAAAACGTTACAGAATGTAAAATGTATATGTAGGATGTAAAAAGTGTTATGATGAAAACAAGTCAATGATTTTTGTATAAAAAGGCTTTTTTTGCTATAGATAATTGAAATTTTTTTGTAATATATATTCTAAAAAAAAACAAAGATTGAGTGTGCTTTAAAGCTTAAATTAAAAAAATAATTATATAAAATAAACCATAAAAAGGTTTTTTAAACAATAATTGAATAACAAAATAGCTAAAATCTAGAACTTGTTTTTAAGACATTTATTTTAACTATTTGAAAACTTTAACTTGTAAATTTGAATTACATAGTAGTCATTTATAAAACATTTAGCAAACCTTTTTTTCTGCTTAAAATATTTTTACAAATTTAAGGCTGTTTGAACTTTTAATTTGTGTGCTTGTTTTGTTTTACTTGTTTTGAAAACAATTTAATTTGTTAATAATGAAATTTTAGCATTCAAAGCAGCAAATGGAAAATACTTTACAATTAGAAATTGATCAATTACAGTCACAGCTTACTCCTCTACAAAATATGAGACATCAGTTTGAAAATGCTCTGAAAGAAAACAATGAATTAAAGGTTTCAATTAACTTAACAATTAATTGATGAATTTGTTAATATGTTTAATTTCCTACATAACATGATGAATTATTTACTTACTTATGTTTTGCAATGTATACTAGTATATTGAAGAAAATTTTTATTTTGTCAGTAGGTAAAGATTAAAGTTTTTAGTAACAGCTTCCTCTAATTCAAATAGTATCAGTCCTGAAATTAATAAACATTAATGAAATGTAAAATTTTTTATTCCAATCAAATAGTTTTTATTTTTAGTTTACATAATAAACATAATGTTTATATATTAAAGTAGTCAAGGTGTAAAAATGCAATGTTCATTTAACCGACCATTTCTATAGATAATAATTTCAAACTCAATAGTTTTAGACTTAATCATATAATATAATTCTTTAGACTTTTTATTTTCGAACTTAAAATTTCAAACTCTTAATTTAATAATAATTTAGTTTTAATTAATATATATTGTAGTAATTGTTTAAATTTGATTCTATGTAATTTCAATTAAACTATAATGTTGCCTGAAATTACATTTAAATTTTACTACTAACAAGCTTTATATATTTTCCCCTGAATTGGTTAATTTGGTTTTTAACTTACTGTTTTTTTATAAAAAGTGCAGTTTTAAAGTATTTATTTAATTTAAATTATTAAATGTTTTACTTTAACGAATTTTTTTGAACATTAATTAGATATTTTTTTAGTTTAATGATCTGTTTGTTAAAGAAAATATATTATTGACTCAGTTTGTTTTAATGAGTAATAAAGCAAAAATAAGCAATTTATCATCTCTTTTAAATTAAAATTTAAACAACTACCAGTTAAATTTTATTATTGTACGGTAACTAATTAACAGTTTGAAAATATTAAATTTGAAAAGTAAAAGTTTAGAATTTTTAAGTTTGAAATGATCTAGTTTAAAAGGATCAGTTTTCAAATGATCGGGAGTTAGATACGGTAGTACATTTAGTCTGGTTATGGTAAAAATATTATGTTTAGTAAGCTATCTTGAGTATGATATTTTGTTTATATAATGTTTATAGTTAATAAAATTAAAACTAAAAATCCTATAAAACTTTTAGATTTTAAGTTTAAAATTAGAGAGATAAAAGTACTTTGTAAGAAATAAACAAAATTATTTAAAAAATTGACTAACCACTATTATATTTTTAAAGGAAACTTTTATTAGCTAATCTTTACTGTCGTAATGTCAGGTCAAAATAGAAAAGCATCAGATGGCAACAGATTCCTTACGTACAAAATCTAGAGATGTGGTGACCAGTCTCAGAGATAAAATACTTGCAGCTAATAAAGAAAATGTTTAAAGTGATTTATTATCTTGTAATCATTCTGAAAATCTAAACATTTTATATATATTTAAGCCTTTGAAATTATCTTTAATTTAGTGCAATTACTTTTAAAAGTAGTTTTATTTAATGACTTTTATACTTTTTTATTTTTTATCTTATTACTACAAACTATTTTAACACGAAAGTATTATTTTGTAACTTAATGTCTAATAAATATTATACAAGTTTTTTTAGAATTGAGAAGTTTGGTAAATTTTTTAAGCATTTTTAGTTTAAATACGAGGAATACTAAAAGGAAGTGCTAATTTTGTATGTGTTTGAGATTTGTTACTTTAACATTCACTATAGCAATTTAACCTATAAGTATAGTATTAGTTCAAGATACAATATGTACTTTTATTGGGCCATTACATTACTTAATGATAGAGGCATTTTTAATATCAAATGACTATATTCTAATTCTGTGATCACGCCACGTATATGGCCGATTTTGACTAAAAAATGGTTCGTTATATTATGACTTTTATACTCAAAAAATAAGTTCTTTGTATTATGGCACTAAATGTTTGTACAAATAATTGTTTGAGTTATACTCTGCTTAGATATATTTTAACTTAAAATGAAATAAGTAATATGTAAAAGGATTCTTGTCATTGTACCTTTAATAACTTTGTGTCTAAAATTATTAGATGTATAAGAGGTCACGTTTTATACGATGTTTTTAACGTTTAGAGTCGTTACATTTAAATTTCTTCTTAATTTGTAAACTTTAAAATTATAAACATGAGTAGCTAAAACATAAGTTATTAATAACCGTATAGCGTAGTTTGCAATAGTTTTGTATTGAAATAAAAGTTTTTGTCTACTTTACTTTGTAAAGTATTTTACAATGGAAAGTATTTGCATTAACTTGAAAAGTTTTTTTTTTAATAATTTAGCGCGTTTTGGTTATACGACAAAAATTTTTAACCATTTCTTAGATTATAGTGACCTTAATTATGCCGAAAAGAAAAAAAGAAACCACAGTAGCATAGTTTGTCATATCAAAAACAATGTCATGTACAAAAAAATACAATAATAATAAATATACAAAATTCATTTGAATTAGAAATTTAAAGTATACAATAGGTATGATCAAAATCGAAACTTTTTCTTAAAATGTTACACCAAAATTTATTATGCTAAACATCATTTCCATTTTATTTACATTTCTTAAAAATATTGTAAAACTCTTCTTAAATTTCACTCATCTTAAAATACTACTTATATTCGAATATTTACGTCTAAGCTAATTTATTTCTCTACATGTATTTAAGCAACAAATTAACCGTTGTTTTTTTTTCTTTATAGTAGAATAAAATAAAAAAATATTGTGGAAAAATTAACACTAACTACATACTTGTATATTGATAGCTACTATAAGTATTATAATTTTGATTTATAGCATTTTATACAAAATTGTTTTGTAATAAGATTATGACTTAACTTTATCTCTTATGTTTTTGTAGTTTAAAAGTGACCCTTCGTGCATATTTGACCCGTCCCCTTTTTAAATGTACTTAATTTCTTAATCAATTTTTTATTTTAATACAATATTTGTTCATATATGATTTCCTTGAGGATTTAAAATATATTATACTCTTATTTTATTAGTTACTGTTAATGTTATAGATACTGTAACCTATTAGTATACTACATATACTTAGACAAATTTATAACTCGGAGTTTATTTTATAAAAACATATGTTAGTTTATAAAACTGTTGATGATTATTATATCATAAATACCATTTATTTAAATTGGAAGAGTTAGTTGTAATACTCACTATAATTACTAATGGTATGACAAAACAATTGATTTAAAAAAAATTATCAGGAAAAGCTGGAGAAAGAACTTTTAACGTCCAAAAATCAGATTCGAAGTCTTCAGGAAAACCTTCATACATCTGAACAAGTTCAGAGAGATTTTGTTGAGTTGTCGCAGTCGTTGCAAGTAAATCTTTTAATTTTTTCAGTCACTTAACCTACCTTTGTTTTGCATTTTTTTAAACAAGGTTGTTCGAGTTGTAAATACCAACAATATTTTCAAACTAATTTCTATTGGAATTCCAATACAAAAATGTTCAGATATTAATTTTTGCTTTAAAAAAATTATAAGGATTAAATTTAAATATTATGTTAAATTAATATTGAAATAGGTAAAACTAGAAGCTATAAGAGTTGAAAATGAGAAAAAAGAAGATGGCATTACAAAAAACGAAAGTACTGTTAGTGATGAAGAGTCTGTTTTAACGTCATGATATTTATTTAACTTTTGTAAAACAATTTTTTTAAATATTTTTATTTTGTTTTTTATTATGTTTCAAAAAGAGTACAACATACATTACCCTTTTTTTTCTAAAACAGTTTATAGTCTTACTTTAAAAATTTGTCAAGTAAGTAGTTTGCAAAACTTAAAATTTTTAATTCTTTTTATGTAATAATATTACCTTTAATTATTAATTTTCAAATTCTTTATGTTATACTTTACAGTCTTGTACTTAGTACAGAAGTATCAAATTTTGTAAAGATTATGTTATAAGGTTAGTTAATTCTAGTATTGGTATTTTTTGCTGTATTTGATACACTAATTCTAAAAATCGTTTATTTATATATCTTTAAACATAGTGAACTAGAATTTTTGTTTTTTTTAATTGCACATTTTTCTTTGAATAATTTTTATCAACTTAAACAAGTTCACTGTTTTATTTTTATAAATAAACGTTAATGACTATGTAAAAAGTTTAATAATGAATGTTTAAGTTAGTTTGTGTCGCCAAAGAGTTTAGTTTTTGCAGCATTTTTCAAATCTTTGTCGCCTCAAGTGTTAAAAAGTAAAAAAAATAAATATACTCTGCTCCTGTCATCTGCATTACGAAGTCACTTAAACATTTTTAGCTGTTCAACGTTTTTAAAAATTTGCTTTGAGTAGTAAAAACTTTTCGCAATTTCAACATTAAAATAACATGTTTTTCTAAGTGTGTTTTTTTAGTTATAGCCAAAACAACAATAAAAAACTTAAGGTTTTAGTAAAAAAGCAAAACAAAGTAAAACACAAAATTTTGTTTTTTTATACCTTATTTATTTAAAGCCTAAAGTTAACATGGTGAAAAAACCTACAATTTAAAACAAAAAAACAATGTCGTTTTTGTATAAGACCTATTTTGAACAGTAATAAATTTCTTAAAACTAGAACAATTAGTACGTTAGCAAAAAAAAAAATTCAAGCTCTGTTATTCATAGCATCGTTAGTTTAATTAACTATAAAAAAAATGTTATTGCATTCCAACATGGTTGTTTTTTTTAGATCTCTTTAGAAAACGTAAGTAACTAATATTTTAAACACTTAATGTTTGTTTTTTTATGGAATTTTAAATATTTTATTCTAGTTTCATCAGTAAGTGAGCTAAAGTATTAAACAAAATAAGTTTTATTTCTAATTATAAGTTGGATTTAGTATAATTGTTATACTTTTAAATCCAAAATTAAAATATTACCTAAGGTAGAAGCTATAAAACTTAAAATTTAGTTTAATATTATTTCTCCAAAACTAGATTAAATAATTAAAAAGGAAATTCTTCTAATAAACTTAACTTAATTATAAGCATTTTTAAACATATATAAGTCTCAGTATTAAGGTATTTACTTAGTGACTTATGTTTATAAACTTTTAAAGTTGTAATCGATGTTTATTATTTTAAAAAGATATTAATAGTTGAGTAATTGGAAACGCCTGAAAAGCATTTTTTCGCATTATTATGAAAGTGGCAAGCTTTTTTTAATGCTTTTTTTTTAAAGCTTAATAACGTGGCCAGTGGTCTTCAACCTTTTAAAACTTCATAACAGACTACATAAAACATAGAAAATTAGAAAAATACTCTATTTTTTATGTTTTGACTGTCTTAATAAAAAATTAACTTGTTATGATTTTTCCAACATATAATGACAATATTTTCATTTGAAAATATATTTTACTTTACTGAGTTCAGTCCTTACAGCAAAACTTCTTCTATGCTCGCTAGTGTGTACAACGTGGAGAACACTGACAAAGACTAATACAAAATTTTTATGGTAATTCAAAGTTTCATGAACTCTCTTATGAAAATTGTATCGGGAATAAAACGAAGCTCTTGTAAAAAGAAGAAACTAGTGTATTGTTTTTTTTGACCAGAAAATTTTTGTTGTACACATGTTTTTTTGCATTTAAGTATATCCTTTTTTCGTCGAAGTATATCGTTTATTGATAAAAAAAGCGCTCAAGAAGTTTGGTCTAAGGACCTGGTGTACAAAGGAACCTTTCGGTTATCGAGTCGTACACCACATGCTTAAAAAGTTTCTTACACATAGTTTTTTTTTTATCATTTAAATATTTAAACCTTTAGTAATAAAACAATCAGTTAAACGAAATGAAATATAAGAAAGCGAAAAATCTTCATAAAAAGCTTGACAAGTATCTGACACTTTGTTATAGAAACTTGTTTAAAAAATCCTTGCTAGTATTATCTTTTTATGTATTGTTAGACTTATTTTTATTTTAATATTTCTTTTTGAAGCGTTAAATTGTAAACAAATTAGTTGCTTCAGTTTTTGGCTGCACCCACATACAACGCTTTAGTGCAAAAGGAAGCATGTTTTCACTGATATAACGGTTAATCGTGACTATATCTGCCTAATAAGTCCTAATGATGACGAAACCAGATCGTAGACTGTCACATGGTCTTTTGTTCATGGTAAAACGATGCAGTCTAGTACTTGTTGAATGCTGGCGTAAAAACCATCTCAGCACTGCTGCAATAACTACTAGCCTATACCTAGTTGATAAGCTTTTATTCACTATTACTAAAAAGGGTGCAGAGAAAAAAACTAAGAAAGTCTCACAGAGCCTAGGTCTAGAATTACATATGTCATTAGACAAGCTCAAGCTAACATAAAGGTTTGATCATACCACTTGGATCATCAAACCCAAGACTTAGGTAGACTGAGACCCGGGATTCGTTTTTATACACACAGTTTATCATGTTTTATAAAGGCAATTTTAAAAAGTGTTCTTACAGAATAATTGAAGAGTTAATGAGATTCTTACTATAAGCGAAAACTCAAAATAATATTAAGAGGAAGCAGCAATAAAATATAATTTTTAAGTGATCACTTGGTTTGAATATCAATTAAAAAATTAAAAATAAACAAAAAAATACTTTTTAAGTGCTTCTTATGTAGAGTATTTTTTGTGGTTTAGAAAATTGTTTTAAAAATTTGAATAAATTTTTCGAGTTAGTTTATTGATTAGTGTGGTTTTGGTACTGGTTTTAACTAAAAAATCTAAACATAAGTCACTCATTTTAAAGATCTTTAATAATTAATTTCATTTACCGCATCATCAGAATAATCTTGCTAAAAACTGATAATAATATAGTGTAAATTTAGTTATATACAATGAATTTGAAAATTCTAGCTAAAAATAGTTACGTCATATAGTATAAAAGTTTGTTTAAAAGGTTTAAATTAGAATAAGTTATACCTTGCTAACTTGAAGTTATTTATAAGAAAAAATTGTTAAAACAAAAACATTTAAGACATTTATAAAACTTTTTTTTCAATTTTAACTAGTTTTATTGAAATAGCAGTATATACTTTAAAAATAAATATTTTTAGTATGCTTAGATAGACTGTAAACTTTAAATAAAAGATCTGTCATCGACAAGGCGTTAAAAGGTATCCAAAAGGTGTGCATTTGATAACCGAAATTTTTTTTTTGTGCACCAGGTTCTAGAACCAAGTATTTGAGCGCTTTTTTTTTCAGTTCAATAAACAATGTATCTGAATTCAAAATATTGATATCATTTATTTTCGATAAACTATTTACCTTTTTTTTATCACTAAAAGCATTTGATGTACTATTCAAAAAATCCTTATTTTTTTAAAATAGATATATTTCTTTAAATTAGTAAAAAACAAGATATAAGTAATCTTTATTTTTTCTTTCACGAAAATTTTGTTTATTTGTTTAAAAACTTATAAATAAACTAAAGAAACTTAACTCAAAATTTTTTAACCTTTTTCTTGCTTTGTTATTTTTTTGATTTGAAACTTTAAGAGATTGGCTAATTAAAAATTTTTCAAATAAAAATTTGAAATAGAGCATAGTTTTAAAGGAAACAATAGTTTTTAAAGTTTTTTAACGTGATGTTAGGTTGATTTAATTGTTTTTCGTATACTACTTAGTACTTTATCTAGACATAAAAATATAGTTTCTATTTAGACATGCATATTATGTTTGTAGTAAAAATTGATAATTTTTAAATTTAAACAGATAATTAAATTTCTTCTCATTTATGAAATCACACAAATCCGTGAATGATAATATAGAAAATGAAACTTTAAATTTACACTATGTTAGTCAAGTAATTAAGTTATTTATCGGAGTTGTTAACTTAGTACGAAGCTTTAAAAATTGTTAGAACAAATTCTTATATTTATTAGTTTATTAAACTGAATAACTGTCATGTAGTTAATCATCATTTACATCTATGTATATTTAAAAGGATATAAAAAACTAAAGAAAAAAAAGTTTAAGGAAACTTGGTTAAAATGTTGATAAATAAACTAGATTAAAATTTCTGTGTTAATAAAAGTTACACTGTGAAATTCTAACGCCTACTATTTTTAATTGTTATGCTTGTTATTTGCTTAAAAGATGCTATGATTGTATATCATTAAAGCTAATGTTTTGGACAATATTAAAAAAAAATATTTTTTGTTTATTTATAAACTAAAGGATTGAAAAGTAATAATGACAAAAACTTGATGACTACTTATTTTTTGAAAGTATAAAACTTTTAATATTCTCTAGTAAAACCTTGAATAATTAAGGTAACCTGATTATTATAAAGTTGTTCATCATTTCATGAATATACTTAAACATTTTAAGATGGTATGCTATTCTGTTTTTTCTAGCGTCTAATTACAAACTATGACGAAATTAAGCCGTTTTGATAAACTAAAGTAAAAAAACTTTTATGCCGAGCTTTGTATTTAATTTAGAATCAGCCTATACTAATCGTAGAATTCATATTAGTTTTAGCAAAAAGCAACACGACTTTTTTTTTAAGTATATAGCTTTTTTTATGATTTTAAACTAATACAAATTTCACTTCAAATAACTATTTTCGAATATTTAGTTAAATAATAACATTTTACGCTGTTTAAAAACTTGTAACAAGTTTTTATTCAAAGTATTCAGAAGAAACTGTATTAGATTTTAAACCTGATAAACACCTACAAAAATAAAAAAAAGAGTTTACTAATTAGTCAAGAACTGTTTTATATTAAGTATTTTGTTTAGTATATATTTATAAAACTAATATACAGACATTTTTCAGTCATACTTTACAAAATCTGACAACTGATTTTTATTTTGGTATTTCAGCTGTAATACCTTAACTTTTTGAGTTTCAGTAGGATTCAGTATTTTATTGTCGTCTGTCACATAAAGATACTAAGTTGGCCAGCAACTAGATATAAAGTTTTTTTTTATTATTAAATAAAAAGCCAAGCTCCTAGTGCGTTTAAAGCTTCAAACCTATTTAAAGAAATTCGTTTACAACAGAAGTTATGCCAGTTGCCGCGAGACGAATTGAAGGATTTTTGTGGAGGTCAAACCTTTATTTATTCAAAAATTGAAAACAAATCATCAAAGAAAAACAGATAAAAACATTGTTTTTTTTAGAGGAAACTTTTCTATAACTATTTTTTTTATATAATTTACTTAAGGTACTTTAAAGCTTTGTTTGAAAAGATTAATTTAAAGTTTTTTCAAAAATATAGAAACTACATAAAAAAAAATATTACAATTTTTTCTTTTTTCGTAGTTTTTTCCCATTAATACATTAGAAATTCAAGAACTACCGTATTATCCTCAATGGCGGGATATGTATAAACTTTTAAAAACCTTTGTTTTAATAAAATAAATTTATCAAATTCCTGTTTTTGAGGATAGTAAATTAATTATATGATCTACCGGATCTAAGTATTCAGACTCGGTAATGCCTTTTTGGATTCGGATTCGGCCAGATCCTAATTTGAAAAAAATACCTTGATCCGATCAGATCTAAGTTTGAAAGAACTATTCAGATCCAGATCCGGCCGGATCTTAATTTTTTAAAAATACTCGGATTCGGATCCGAAATTTGTGGATTCAGTAGATTATTAGACTTTTTATAATTTGGTTATTATTTTATAGCTTAAGAAACTCCAGAGTGTAAAAGTGTTTACCGCTCTTTAGCGTCTTATAACTTGAAAAAATCACTTTGTTTATTGTATTTTGGAGTTTTAAAATTAGAAACTTTAGTAGAATAATACATATACAATATAAAAACAAACTTTAGAGCAGGGTTTCTCAAAGTGGGCGATATCGTCCCCTGGGGACGATTTTATTAAGTCAAGGGGCGAATTTTAGTAAAGGAGCGAAAGGGTGGGAGATAACTAGTAAGGGGGCAAATGGGGGGCGATTTTATAATTTTGGCAGTTATAAAATTTTTACATTATATCTTATTATTTTATTAATTTTAGCTTGCCATTAATAATTTGACCCTGAGGTAAAACTTTAATAAAAAGTTCTCAGACTTACAAACTGACCTTGAAGAAAATTTTTCAAAATAACGATATGAAAGCTTTTGGACTCAACAAAAAATAAGGCATAAGTATCCAATCATTTGGGAGGAAGTTAGATTGTTGTTTACAGCTTTTCTTTCTTGCTATGTTGTTGAGAAAGCTTTCAGTTCAGTTATCAAAATCTTAAGTAAAAGATATAATCTAGATATTTGTATAGGAGGTGACTTGAGGCTTTATTTGACTGATTGAGAACCAGATATAAAAAACCTGCAAGCAGTCATGAAGTTCATCCTTCACATTAGATTAGACTTCAGTTGCAGAAATTATTTTCTGTAAGGTCTTCTTAAATTTTATCTAAAAAATTTAGTTGATTTTTTTAAAGGTTTCTTATTTAGGCTGGTCAGTATTGTATTTAAGTAGTCTTTTTATACTAACAATTTTATTAAGTTATTCATTGTACAACAGGTTTGCTTAATGCCTAATAAATATTAATTACGGTAGACTTCCTCTTGAGTTCGCAATTTTTATCCAAAAAAAGTGCAAATTTATAATTTCTTAAATTTAACTTAAATAAAGTATATAATTAACGAAGTATTAATAATTTTTTTTTATTATATTCAATAGCTTATATAGATCAATTTTTTTAATGAATTTTTATTTTATGTTTTAGTGGATTTTACGTCCATTCATAACATTAATGCATTATAACATATTGAATTTTGCCATTTTGTAAAAAAAGTGATAACGCATTTTTGAGTACGCACTATTTGATTTTGTTTAAAGTGCAAATTCAAGCGGAAGTCTACTGTATTTATTGAGTGGTTTATGTTTTAAAGTTATTAATAGTTATGTTTTGACTTGGTTAATCATGTAGTTTATATTTGTTGTTTTACATTACACTAAAAGTTTTTATACCATAGTGAATAAAATATTTGTTTAAAAGATATTTATTTGACAGATTTTTGTTATTACTTGTATAATCTGTATAAGTAAAAAAATATTGTAAACCATTAAAGTTTTTATTTCAAAAAAGAATTTTTGACTTTAAAAGAGTATAGATTTGAGGTCTCTATTTGAAACGACTTTAACTATTTCACTAAAAAGATTCTTAAAGTCAGTTTTATTTTCTAACTTGATTTATTATTGTTAAAAAATCTGTAAATTAAGGAACTTAAACTATTAGTACAACTGTTTTTTGTTATATCTTAATTCAAAATATTTTGACAATTAAAATGTGTTGTTTATTTTAATATTTCAACCCTAGCTTTTAACTTTTCACTATTTTCCTCTGTTAAATTATTATAGGTTGATAGCTAGAAAACAAATTCATTTTTTAACAGAATTAAATAAGCCATCGAAAAGACTGCTACAGTTACAAAACAAAACTTAAATTTAATAAATAAAAAAATATTTGAATACTTTCTGTTCACAAAATTTACTGTAAAACCTTTAATTTTACTTTTTCAATTTAAATAAAGAAAATAAGATATTGTTAGGATTAAGGTTTAGTTTTTTAAAGGTTATTCCAAAACAAATACTGTTTCATAGTATTATACTACGAAACATATAGTTTAAAAAATTAAAAATTAAATTTTTAAGTTTACAACTAACTTACTTATAATATCTTTTAGCATTGAAATTAATAATTTTTCTGCATTAACAAAAACTATTGATAAAACCACTTTTCATGTGACATAATCAACCAGTCGGTGAAACTTCCTAAATTTAGATTAGCAATGATGTTTTAATATTTATTTCATTATGTGTAAAATAAGCTGTTCATTCTTTTGTAGTTTTTTAATTTATAATAAAGTAGTTTTAGAATATGCCTATTTATAAAATAATTTAAGTATGTTGTGCGACTTAAATAAGTTACTTAGTATTCACTTCTAAATGTCCGAAATTCGTTATATAAGAGATTATTATAACGTCAGGTTTCAGTTAAGATTCTAGATGGGTAACGTACGGTCCAGATCCAGACAAATTTTGGCCAGCTAAGTAACTTGAAAACTACTTGTGCAAAAAAAAAAAAGCTTTTTGATACTTAATACTTTGAAATACGCTTTCAATTTGGTTTTCAGTTCACAATAGTACTTCCTAGATCACAATAATAGTATATCAATTTATTAAAATTTCGCTAGAGTTCTTTTAATTTTCTTATATGTTAGTTTTTTTAATTATCTAGCCAGCAAGTACATTTTTTCAACAAGTCGACACTAGAAAGGATTTTTTTAGTAAAAATGACTTGCTGACTACTAAAGTTGTCTACGACTAACCTAAAGGTTTATTAGTTTCAAAACAATTCACATTTAAACAGAATTGATTACAGATTACAAAAGGCTTTTTAATATTAAAATATTTTAATACACTTTACTGGGCTTATAGAAAATAACTGTAAATTATTTTTCAAGCACTGTAAATTACTTTGAACACAGCCCAGATGTGCGTGCATAAGAAGTTCCAGACTAAATTACATTTCGAATACTATTTTTTGGCTCAAAAGTGAGTACTCAAGAAAAATAAGCACTTTATAAAGTCATGGGGAGCAATTTGTTTCAAATTTCTGAAAAGGGGGCGATTTAGTCAATGAGTTAGTGGAAACCCTGCTTTCGAGCTTCATATAATAGGAAAAAAAGGTATAAAATTAAACAGTACAGTAACCTCTCGCATCTTCGCGCACTTGTGACGTTACGGACTCTCGTTTCGTTACGCATTTTAGAATTCTAAAAAATTAAAACTTTTTTTTTTTAATATTGCTCAGATTAGTGTTATTGTATATTTTAAAGTTAAAATATATTTTTAAATGCTAACTCACCTCTCTATATCTTTAGACTTTGTAAACTTATGTTCCTTGACTAATTGATAAAGATTTAGTAATATCTCAGTATATCAGAACTTTTGTTAACAATAAGAGATAAAAGTAAAATTCTGAAAAAATATGACTGTGATAAATAATGAAAGTATAATGAAATAATGAGAGTTTAAGTACAAATAAATAATACAGCACTCTTGCCCTATATTGGAATAAACATCTAAAAAAGAAATCTAATAAAACTTCCTAGCAAAAAGTAGCAGTGGTACTTAATAAATATAGAGCTTACACTTAAGACAAATCTACACAAATCTTAAGTAAACATATCACTAATTTTCATTTGACGTTTTTTTTAGTTTAAGTTCTTCTTCTGTAACACTTGCTTTGCACAGCAAGTGTTGAAAATTTTTCGCACGTTGCCTATAACTCTTTGTAATGCTCACCAGCACTAGTTACAACTTTGGAAGAACACAGATGCGCGTTAAGACTGATGGTTTTCATTAACATTGGTTTAAAAACCTCGAATTCAAATTCTACCTTCTTGCTCTGAAAAATTTTCTTCAACAGTTTTAAGATGTTCCTTTCAAATTCCAGGCATGTTTGTGGAATCAACTTCACTGTTTGCCACTTCAACTTCATCTAAAATACTTTCTGAGTATTCTTCAGTTGTTTCATTGTCAATAGAAGCAAAATTGTTTTATTTTGTTAATTATAAATTGAATTTGCTAATTAGAATAGAATATAAATGTTAAGTATCAAGTAAGTCACATACAAATAAAGATAAAATATACATACTTATTATTAAATAAGTAAAAATTTTCTACAAGTGTTATTATTTTATACAAATTTAAATCCATTTTTTTTTAATATATGTATTGTTTAATCTTTTGTTTTCATATTTATAAATAAAGTAAACAAATTGTTTAAAGTGGGAAAGCCCCTAGTCTGCTTTTAACTAGTGATGTAACGGACTCACTATCCGGGTCCGGGTCCGGCCGGATATTGCAATTTTTGTCTGATATCCGGATCCGGCCGGATTCTAATTTGAAAATAAAGTTCGGATCCGGTTCCGGCCGGATTCTAATTTAATAAAAAAATTCCGGACCCGGATCTAGTTAGTAAAAAAGAGCATACTGAAAAGTTTTTTTTTTCAAAAACAAACCCTGTGTAAATTAATAAGAGTCATTTTCGTCACTTAAAATTAAACAACTACCCCGATTGGCTCATTTTGTACACGTGACTAATTTACACTTGTTTACATTTAAACTATGAAATAAAAATTTCAGAAATGCAACTCTTTACATATGTTGTAAAACTGAAAACTTTGGAATGAATACTTGCATTATTTGTTGTTTAAAGTTGAGCTCAGAGAATATTTAGAGTTAATACGGTTGAATGTACGAGCCAATGAGAATCATATGACGAAATGTTTCAAACTAAATACTGATGCAACAAAACATCAGAACATGACAGGCAGTTTATATGTAAGCAGTTAGTTAGTTTGGTGTGCAGCTTGAAGCAAAAAAATATCTTGAACTTTTTGTGAATGCTTATTGTTAGTCGTGTTTTGTTTTAAAAGTGAATATTTCAACTGGTGTTTAATTGTTTAAATATTTAAGCCAGGTATATAGTTAAATAGTTTATGAAAATTTTTACAGTTTCTTGTTTACTAAAAGTTTTATTTAATTTTTAGTATATTGTTTTAAGTCTTTTGATATAGATTTAAATAGCTTCCAGTTTTTAAAGTGTTACCAAAGCAATTAATAATTTTGTATATGCTAGTATTTCTTGTTGTGTTTAATATAAAAGATTCATCACTCAAAACTGTCGTGTCTGATTATAAAAAGTAGTCTCAGTTTGAATTTAGTATTTTTTAGATATTAATTAAATAAGGTAGGATTTAATTATGATGGGTAGCACTAATAAGTTAAGTGTACCACAATCAGTCCACAACTTTACTACCAAATTGTCAACCTTCGCTAGCTGTTATCTGATTATTAGATTAAAGTAATTTTTTTCAGTTTTTAAAAACCTCATTCTGACTCAGGCTTGTTTATACTCACTCTAGCTAGTTTTATTGACTTAAACAGTGGCAACCCTGCTAGTTTGAAAATTTTTGGGAATTTTAGAAAATCTTGGACTGCCTCAAGCTAGTTTAGTTTTTTATAAAAACTCAGGATAATTTTCTTTTAGATTTTGAATGAGTTTGAGCTGATCCAGTTTTCAATATTTTGTAATTTTCTAGTGTATTTTGTTCAAGAACTTGATTACAGATTTTTAATTGTAAATAACACCTAAATTTGTAAACCTTGTGGCTAGCTGTTCTACTTATTATTAGATTAAAGTTCTTTTTTTTTTTTTAGTTTTTAAAAACCTCATTCTGAATCAGGCTAGTTTATACTAATGATGTACCGCATTCACTATCCGGGTCCGGCCGGATATTGCCATTTTTGTCTGATATCCGGATCCGGCCGGACTTTAATTTGAAAAAAAAGTCCGGATCCGGTTCCGGCCGTATTCTAATTTGAAAAAAAAGCCCGGATCCGGCTCCGGCCGGATTCAAATTTGAAAAAAAAGTCCGGATTCGGTTCCCGCCGGATTCTAATTTGAAAAAAAAGCCCGGATCCGGTTCCGGCCGGAGTACTTCAGATTTTACCTGATGATTATTTTTATATTTTAATTTAGCGTGAGAATAAATAAAGCAATAAAATAGCGCATTTTTCATGATTTAAACTTAGATTTAGTTATTTTATTACAATAATGTTGCATAATCATGATAAGCCAATGGGAGAGTAACGTTTGGAAGTTTCAACTTATGTTTATTAAAAGTATCAAGAGATGCTTACACCAGCATTCCATGATCATGAAATAAGCCAATGAGAGCCTAACGTTAATGTCCTTGGAGCGTTAGGATTTTATTTTTGTTGTTAGTCAATGAATTTAAATACTTGATGTTGATCGTTCTACATCTTTATGTGTCTTCCAGTTTAAGTGGTCTAGGTTTTGGTGCATAGGTTCATCATATGAACAATAAACTTGTAACCGTATAGTGAAATATATAAAAAGGCATAGTTGTTGATTAATATATTACAATTCAAAATAAACTAGAACAACTTATTTACACTTAAAGTATTTTTTATTCTAATTTCTAAATAAAATAACTTTATTGTCCCTGGTATGAATTTTTTATAATTAATTTTTTTTTATCTTTTCGTTAGTTGTTTCTAACATTAACTTTTACTGTTTAAAATTTTAGATCTTTCATTTTTTGCCTTTAATATAGGTATATTATGAAATTTTTGTTTTCAGTTTCTTTTTATGTTACAGACTTGGTACTAGCTAAAAAACTTTTATTCGGCCTGCATGCAAAATTGATTTTCCGTGCGAAAAAATCATCGTGCCAAAATGTCGCGGTGCAAAAGTTTCATCGTAAAAATGTGACGTTGTGCAACAATGCTGCCGTAAAAAATTGTTATCGTGAAAAATATCGCCGTGCAAAAGTGTCCCCTCGTGCAAAAGTGACCCTCCGTGCAAAAGTGACGCTCGTGCAAAAGAGTCGCCGTGCAAAAGTGTTCCCTCGTGCAAAAGTGACCCTTCGTGCAAAAGTTATGCTCGTGCAAAAGTGACACCTACCCATATTTGGTACCTCTCGTATCTTTACGATCTCTCGTATCTTTACGCATTTTTTCTGTGGACACAATGTGCGTAAATAAGCGAGAAGTTACTGTATATATTTTTTATAGTTTCAAAACTTTAGAATTTTAAAGTTTTGTAGTATTTTTTAGCTTGTAATTCTATTAGAAAAAAAATAATATAAAAGTTTAACATTATTTAACTGAAATACTTTTAAAATGCAGTTTGACAAAAATAAGATTACATTATTATTTAGTATTATATCATTCTACTATTAATTATGTATTATACTTTACTTTAAATAACTGCAGCCCGAACTCAGCTTTTATGAGTAAAAACTCTAGGCCTGCAGTTAATAAAAGCCTTCCAACCTTTGGTTTAGTTAGACTCTAAACTTCTTTGTTAAGATTCTTTTATTAAGAGTTTCTAAAGAGTCTTAGACCCTAAAACAAAATATGGTATTTAGTTAAGGAGTTTAATTTCATCTTTTTGCTTAACCATTTTAATTTTTCTGTGTGCGAAATGCTAATAGCTATCCAGATAGAGTTTGACTTTGCATTCGCAAAACAAAAAACCTTGCTTCTTGTTCAATTCTAGATACAAGGTACAACTAAACTTACCTTAAGCTGAAGGTGCTCAAAAAAAATTAAAATCTAGTTTCTAGTACAATGTGGTTAAATTCGCTCCTAATTTGATTGTTACAGCTGAAGAATGGCAGCTGGTTAATTAAAATATTCAACTACTTAAAAATTTCTTTGTAACAAAGGAGTGTAGTAAAAACTCTGCACTGCTATCAAGTGTGATTCAGCAAGTTTAGTAGAAGTTTCAAACGTTTGTGTAACTTTAGTCAAAAAAGGAGAGGCTTTTGAAAGAAGGTTCTGTAACAATAACAACGACTTAGGCTTGAATGATAACAAATTGCTGTTAGATACAACACCTCTTAATTTAAGATATCGACTTTCCGCTTTCCCTTCTTATCTCAAAAAATGGTTAAGAGCTGCTACAACTAAATGTTGAAAAAGCATATCTGTTATGAGGCTTATTAAAGCGTTTATCCTCCTTTATTACCTTCACAGAAACGAAATCGCTCTGCAAATTTTGATCCAGAGAAGTTTTCAATTCAGTATTCTTTGTTTAAAACAGATAAAAAACACATCTACCTATAAAAACGAGCAATAGAATTATATTAATTAAGACATTGAAGCTGAAATTAAGCATTTTTTTTGCTACAGAAAATTTGAATTCTGAAACTGAAGGGGCAAAAGTCTAAAATTGGTGAACAAAAATTAAACAAAACAAAATACCCTTATCTTGCCAGCTTTTTAAGGATATATATTTCCGCACCATCATCTTCTGTGTATTCTAAAAAAATATTTATTTAAGCTGGTAACTTGTACTAGCAAAAGCGTAATCGATTTCTTACACAGACCAGTGAAAAGGTTTTACTTCTAACAATAACTTGAAAAAGCTGCAATGTATTTTTGTAGTATAAGAATATAGAGAAGGGGCCATCACATAAATTTGGGGGGTCATAAGCAGTAAAGGGGCCACAGGGAAGCCACGAGGTCACAATTTGAAACTTACTCTGAATTATTCTGGAGTTGATGAGAAAGAACAAAGAAAGACTTCGCCGTTTTTGATGGTAGCTTTGAAACTTATTCTAGATATTTTGGGAAAGTTTGAAAAAATTAGGGGGCCATAAGCTGTAAAAGAGGGAGCCATAAGACCATTATTTGAAACTTATATTAGATATTCTGGAGTTGATGACGAAGAACAAAATATAAAAAGATGTTTAGCGTTATTATTTGTATTTTTTTTGAAAAAACTTGTTGGAAGGGGCCATAGCTTTTTAAATTTCTTTAAAGGCGGGACTTTGAATGACAGTTTTGGAATTTTTGTTGTAGAGACTTTTTTTGCAATTGTAGTTCTTTTTATGTTTTAAAAAAATTACTTAAGTTAATATCTTTTGTGTAATGGTTAAAGGTTAGTTCTGAGTCGAATTTAAAAACTGAATTTAATTCCTAAATTATTGTAGACCTTTACTATAGTTGATACTTTATTTCTATGTTATGACGGTTCAATGTAATTTTTAATTCTACTTTGTTTTTTATACTGTGAAAGTAATTATTCTAATTCGTTTGTTGTAACAGAAATAATTTAGTCTCAAGTTCAACGTAAAATATTTCAACTTTGTTGGTGATTCATTTCAATTATTATTGAAGTAAATATTATGTTTATTTTACTCAATACAAAGTACAAAACCACATTTTTTTGTGGCTTGCATCCATATCAAAAAAAAAAAGATCATGTTTATGTAGCTTGATTTTTCTAACTTTTAGCAAGACGTTTGTTTTTGAAATAAGTTATTCCAACTTTACCAATAGATTTATTAAAATATTGATTCAAGTTCTTTTTTTACTAAATAAATCTATTTTTTGTAAGCTTGTATTCTATGTATTTTATAAACAACTTTAATCTTTAGAATTCTATTATAAAAATATTAGAAGAATCTGGACTAGGATAAAGCTTAGTTTGAAAAGGATTGCCGTTTTTTCCTCCCATAAGGAGTCTATTTAGATCCAGCCAAATCTTAATTTTAAAATAAATATTCGGCCGGATCCTAAATTTGTAGATCACTAATTGGTGGCAGGTAAATCACTTATCAGAAATTTATCTTAGTTTGTAGTTTTCGCCAAGTTGAAAAGTACAATTGACTCCTTATAGCAGAAAAAAAACTAAAACGGCAATACTAAAAGTATATTTCCTAATATATTTTTTGAGATAAACACCTCAAATTTATAGGAAATGTTTCTTTCAATGTTCAGATAAATCTTTGGTAAGAAAATTTAGAATAATTATGGTAAAATCAAAAAATAATTTTTTGTGTCTTTTACCTTTCTTCATCTTTAATAGCCATAAAACCTTGAAATTAATCTGGATTAGTTTTGTTAGTATTTAAAGTATGTTTACATAATTTTTCAGATTTTATAAGTCAATGTCTAGTACAACGCGATTCTGACCCACTTTTCTTATGATTTACGCTTTTATTAATCAATTTACTGTCTAACTTATTGTATTAGATACATACCTCACCTGTGTATATTAAACAAAATGTTTAATCATTTTATAGATTGTCAAAAATAGTTGTTTCCTTTTAGTGAATTGTATTTACAGAATTTTTCATCGTCAAAAAGTAGTTGGCAATAACTTAAAAACGTACACAATTCATTCATTTTTACTCAACTCAAAATTTATTTTAGATATACGTTAATTTAAACTTTACTGTTTTTTAAAAATAATTTTATTAGCCTGCATAAACATCTAGCTTAAAAATTAAATAACATGTACTACATATGTATCTAAATAAAAATTATGTTATGAATCACAACTCTGATATAAATTGGAATTTATGTTTTAGAAAGGTAAAATGTTAAACTAAGCAAATAAATTCAAATTTTCTTTTGGTTTATGTAAAAATCTTCAGTAATTTTTTTTTCGTTTTCAGTTTTGTTAGCAATTACATTTTAAAACTTTTTTAATTTAAATATAAAACATTTTAAACAAGATGAATTAAAACAATTTAAATAAAAGGAACTGATAAAGTATATTATCTAAAACTTTAAAAATCATTTTCACAATTTTTTTTTCGAATTTATTGAAAAACAAAAATTATCTAAGCTAAGTTTTTGATAAATTAGAGATTAACAAATCTTAGTACAACAAAGCAACTAATTTTTTTTTTGCATTTGTGCTTTTATCTGTTCTTTCAGTTTACTTTCTTTATCTTTTAAGTCACATAGCTCTTTCCAAGGGTCTCCAAACATAGATTCTTTGAAATACTTTCCGTTGTTACCATGTCTTGGAGTATGAAAGTTGTTGCTTCGATTGCCAGGTTGTCCTCTATAATGAATCATACTTTGTTTTCTATTACTATTATGTTTTAAATGATCGTTGCTCCTGGATAATGTTTCTGAGTAGTGCATTGAATTATTTGACGAGTTGAAAGAGTTATGGGGAGTGTAAAAACTACCTTGACTACCGTTAGATTTGTTGTATGGAGTCCTGGGACTTTGGTAATACCGCTGTTGTGGGCTATAAACTGGTGCTCGAAGGTTAAAGTTTTGGTTAAAATTTCCTCGATTACTACGAAAGTTACTTCTAGGTGTACTGTACCGGTTGTAATTATTAGGGCTTGTCCATCTATGATTAGGACTTTGGTTGTAACTATTTCCGTTCATTATTAATTTATAAAATTTCTGTTACATATATAATTTTTTAAAGTTTTTAAAACTAGATGTTAGAAATTATAAACTTTGCAAATTTTTAACGATACATATCTAAATGCTTGTATCAGTAAAACTACTCTATAATTTAAATTATTAAAGCAGTTTATTTCAGAAAAGAAACAAATTTAAAAGATAAAACCAAGCAAAAACAAATAAAAGACAAAGAAAACTTTATTTATACAGAATTCCCTTTTTTTCCCCTTTCATCTTTTTTTGTATAACTTAATCTAAGAAATTGAATTTATAAACATATAATATAAATATATTTTTAGATAAGCAACATACAAACTAAATAATTGTACAATTAATTTTTATTAATACAATTTCTAGAAGCTTTCAAAAACTATACACTAATTTTAAAATATTTCTAAAAATAATCATTTTGTTATTAAATAAATAAGAAGATTCCTTAATATATGTATTTTAAGGGTTACAACTATATAAAACATAAACAGTCTTAGTTGCCAAAACTAGCCCAAATTTGAATTACATAAATGAAATTTATATAACATAATAGTTGCAAATATTTGAAATTTATTGGGGTTGCCACACACTCACGCTAGTTTTATACTTTAGAAAAACTCAGAGTAGGTGTTTTTTTTGAAGATTAATTTAAAACTCAAATTAATTTGGATATCCTTTTAAAATTTCAGGCTGGAATTTTGACTCAAAATCACCTAACAAAATGTATATTAAACCTTAATTACACACATATAGGTTACAGCTACCTATGTTAACTAGCTTGAAAAGCTATTGGTTCTCAATTTCACTTTTTAAGGTTTATAAACAATGCCCCAGTTTACATTCGACCAAACATTGATAGTTGGATCAACATAATTTGTCAAAACCTTTAGTTACATATTAATAAATGGTAAGATAGATAAGATGAGCCATGTGTCAAAAACTAAGATGTCAAACATTAGTTTAAAACTTTTTTTTACTGTCAAAAAATCTCACCATAATAAGAGTTAGGGAATACTTGGGTATGTTTGCTGGAATTATTTGGACATATGAATTGGATGTAAATGCTAAGGTTAAATTTTTTTTTTATTGCATAAGAAGGGCCAAATTCTAACTGTAATTAATAAAACTAAAAACAAACTTGGTCATTTCATAAAAAATTAAAAACTAGTTATTAGTTGGTTAGATAAAATTTCAAATTATGACAATTCAAATTCTTAAAAATATCAAAGTACTTACCATATCTTAAGAAGTAATGTATATTTGAAAAAAATACGGTTAGGGGTCTTATTAAAATCTAGAAGCCATTTTTTTTTTTGAATAAAAAATATTTTTTGAGATACTTATAAATTAATTTAAATTAAAAATTATTTTAGCCATATCTCAAAATATTTAAAATTTTACAAAATAGAAAAAATGGCTTGTAGATATTAATATGACTTAGATACATATTTTTTTATATAAGATGTAACGTTAAAAGGCGTTAAATCCTGGAGATCCTGATAAGCTAAGCTTATCGGAATAAATACCACAGATGTTCTTGTGCTAAAACTTTATTTCAACTAACAGCGTTTCACTGCTCTCAAATAAATTTAAGAACATATCTACGGAGACTATAAAATATTTAAATTAAATTATTGACCAATTTATTAAATTTATTATGACGTAACATTTCTGCACAACTCAATTTAATTTTCATTTTTAAAAACTTGCCTATTCTTAGAGCTTTTTGAGGTTAGTGCCTACTTTTATTAAATTTGTATTTTTTGAAGACAATTTTATAATTTTATGTTTTTATCCCAAACTTTGTTTTTAAACCATAAAGTTCATTTATAGTTACTACCTACATAAACACTATACATAATTATACATGCTTTTTCTGCTTTTTTTCTAATGTGTGTTAATATTTTATAGACTCCGTAGATCTGTTCTTAAATTTATTTGAGAGCAGTGAAACGCCGTTAGTTGAAATAAAGTTTTAGCACAAGAACATCTGTGGTATTTTTTTATATATTACTTTTTGAGTTGTGGCCCTTTAAATTTTTCTAAAGAATTTCAATTGTCCAAATTTGAATAGTTGTGCAACCTATTACAGGGTTGCCACTTGTTTTTTTCAAAATTTTTCCAGATTTATAAAAGTACACACTTTTGGGTCTATTTTTAGTTTAAATTTAAGGTAAGAAACTGTGATAAATAGTATATAAAGATTGAAAAGATACTGGAAAGCTACTAAGATGTGTTTTTTAATAAAAATTTTTTTGGGGATGACTAAATTTTTTTTATCTATATAATAATTTTTTGAGTGAAACCAAAATTTTACTACTGAACATGTTAAAATTCTTAAAAGTTACAGGTTTTTCTAGGATTTTTTCAAATTTTCTTGAATTCCAGGTTTTTCCAGGTAAAGTAGCAACCCTGCTATTAGTAAAAATTTAAACATTTAATTGCAACTATAATAGACTATAAAAGTCTTTAGCTAGATAATAATAAAGTCCTCAAACAAAACGTGAGTGATTATAAAATGACAATATGCAGGGTTGCTACTCATTTTTTTCAAAAATTTTCTAGGTTTTTAACATTTCTTCAGATTTTTAAAAGTACACATTTTTGGGTCTATTTTTAGTTTAGAGTTAAGTTTGAGGTAAGAAACTTGGTTAAAAGTATAAACATATTAAAAAGATACTGTAAAGCTACTTTAAATATGTTTTTTAATAAAAAAATTTTTAGATAATGACAATTTTTTTAATTTGTATTATAGATTTTTTGAGAAATTCCAGGTTTTTTACAAAATTTCTCAATTTCCAGTTTTTTTTGCATTAAATTGTCAAACTCCAGATTTTTCCAGGTAAAGTGGCAACCCTGAATACAGATTATTGGTACAAAAAGTAGGTATGCTTTATGATTTTGCTTTCATCCTTGCACGCAAAATCCTGTTCCTACTTTTTGTACCAAAAAATGTCTGTTCTTAACATATAGTCATTTTAACATTTAACTGTAAATACTTTTACTAGTATTTTGCAAATAAATTACTTTAAATTTATAAATATTTGAACAGCTTTACTTCACAAAAAAATGTTTTAACATTATTTTCTTTTATTTAATTATTTTATCACTACTTGTAAAGGTTAGAGTGTTTAATAAAAACAAACATGATGTAACTTCAACTTTTTAAAATATTTTTAATGCTAAAGCTAATTTTTATATAAACTGTATTCTAAAATTTAAACATTTACTTCAATATATTTTGAGTACTTTATTACTACCTTTAAATATCAGTGTTAAAAAAAACATAAATTGTCAGTAGTAAATACTGTTCTGTAAAACTGTATTTTCAAATCAAAATTTTACTGTTTAAAAGATAAAACAAAAGTCATAACTAAATACAAGCAAAGACAATTCAACTAATCTATATAAGTTACATACACTAAACTTCTTTTTTCACATTAAGAGGGATAGGGGGGTAAAAACACTTTTTTCACAATTTGATCTTATATTATCCAATTTTTTTAAGCTACAAGATGTTTTATAGAGATTTTTAAGATTAAAAACAATTTTTATGATACAGCCGGTAAAAGTTGGAGGCAACAATACGTTCCTAATGGGAGGCGCACCCTTAAAGGACATAATTAGATTGTTTCACAAAAAATCTATCTTCCCCTACATTTTTTAAGATAACTATCTCAAAATTTCAGGAAATGTTCCTTGATATACTTAAAAATTCTGTCAAAAAGATTTTTTAAATAATTCAAAAATAAAAATTATTTTAAATAAATTTTTTTTTTTTGTTTTATTGTTATAAAATTTTTAATTTTTGACAAAATTTTCTAAATATTGCAAGGACATGGTTGCCACAGACAAGCTGAGAAAAAATTCCTGACTTTTCCTGACTTTTTACCATAATTTTCCTGACTTTTCTAAATCAAACTCTTAATTTAAGTTTATTCCAAAATACATAATCTAACACTTGAAAAGCGTTATCTAAAGCTTCAATCTAATTTTAATACAGGTTAAAACAACAGTTTTTTTTTTTCTGAATTCAATCACCATACTTCAATTACATCACTTGAACCATCTGTGTATAATTGATGTATTTTCAATAAAAAGCTCTATCAGCAAAATACTTATATTATTACCTTGTAAACACAGCTTGTCCATTATTATTCCAGCAAGATGTTTTCAAAATGTGGTCCAAGGCCAAAATTTATCATATATGATAATTTTGTTCGGGCCATCTGACATGACTATGCTATTGCACTGTCAGGAAACATTTTTTTGTTCAGCTCCACCAGTTTGTTACACAAACTGGGTGAGTAATTGTGCTTGACAGTGTGTAATGCCCACAAAATTTCAGCGGTTGTGGTTTGTGACTTACTTACCAAACCTATTGATGTGCTTGCACCACTGCTCTTACAACTTGTTACTCTGCCGCTGCCTTCACCACTAACCCCTCTGGAGCTTGATCCAGTATTATAGAAAAATTATAAGATTTGGTAGACTCCTGGCATATTATTTATATGTTCAGCTCCATTTATATGTACAGTGAGTGCTTTTCTTCCCATATTTGACAGTGACAGAGTACATGAACACCTTTTTGCATTAAAACTTTTGTGTATAAATTACAGTTTCACTATGGAAGTGTCCTTGCTACAGATCATCAATACTAAAAAGCTTACAAAATCTGCTTGTTCAAGTAGGGTACTTGTTAAACATGTTAAATGTTGCAAGTTTTATAAAGGATATTTTACTAATTTATACCAGATGAAGGCATTGGAAATTAAATAATTTTGTAAATTTCTAGGAAAATTTTGGAATTTTTAATTAATTTTTACCATTTGAAGGCTTTGGAAAATAAGAAAATTTTTAAATTTAAACTGACAAATATGACTTTTTTTTCTAATTTTATCAATTTTCCTGACTTTTTTTCATAACCCCCTGTTTTTTCCTGACTTTTGTCATTTTTTTTAATTTTTCCTGAGATTTCCTGACCATGTGGCAACCCTGCAAGGAACACTTCCTAAAAATTTGAGGTAGTTACAGGGTTGCCACTCTTTGAGCCAAAAAATCTTCCCTGAGTGACCAAAAATTTCCCTGAGTAGCCTTAAATTTCCCTGAGTTTCCCTGAGTATTTTTCAAATCTTGAAAAAAAAATTTCTCTTATAACACAAATTATTAATACCTCATTCTCATTTTTCTTCTTCAATAATAAAAGGAAGGTTGTATGTGTATGCTTCTGCATTAAATTTATGAAAAAAACTGTTTTCAAAAACTCAATCTTAAAAGGTTTAAACCAATTAAAAATTAAAAACTAAATTTTTGCACAACTTTGTGTAAACTTGTAAGTTAACTTTCTACATAAAAGAATAAAGTTTAATTTGTTTGACATTTTAATTGACAAAATTTAATTATACTATAATAATAATTTCACATGAAGAACTCACTTAAATGCATACATAATAACTTCATTGTGACTTGTATGTCTTTCCTAGCAACTGTTCTGAATGCAGTAAATAAAACTTAAAAGCTTAACATTATTGTAAAAAAACCTGCAAAAAGAAAGTTTAAAGAAATAGCTAAAGAAATATCTCATATCAAAGTACAACTTATACCTAACAACTGATACAA
This sequence comes from Thalia democratica, assembly GCF_965202585.1. NCBI lineage: Eukaryota > Metazoa > Chordata > Thaliacea > Salpida > Salpidae > Thalia > Thalia democratica. The sequence goes on along the minus strand of NC_139169.1, from coordinate 49,740,648 downwards.
AATAATCTAAAATTAAATTTTTTTATATGTCTTTTAGATGTTCATACACAATCTATTTTAAATAACTGAAAACATAATTTTGATTTTAAAACAATTTCACATTACCTAATAAAAAAATCTTAATACTGTTTTTTTAAGTATGCAATTTCTAAATCAATAGTTTTAATTTTATTTTCAAGTTTATTTGCGTTGTCCTTAGCAGCTATTCCTCTTGCTAATAATTCTTTCATTGCTTCTAAATCAGACTGTTAAATTTCAATGAATAGTTAACAACAACTTTCATTTCTCTAAACTGTTTGATTTTACTTAAGTAAATATAAATTTAAAACTTAAAAAAACTACAATGTTAATACTAAGAATATTGAAGAACTAGCCGCAAGGCTAAAAAAATTCTAAATAACCACTTAAATAATAAAAATTACTACTTTTGAACAAAATATTGAAACTGGATTAACTAAACCTCATTCTAGATCTAGAAAAAAATTTCCCTGAGATTTTCAAAAACTTCCCTGAAATTAAGAGAAAAAATCAAAACTTCCCTGAGTTTCCCTGAGTTAAAAGAAAAATGCCAAAATTCCCTGAGTTTCCCTGAGATTCCCTGAGATTTTCTACAGTTTGAAAATTCCCTGAGATTCCCTGAGTTCCCTGAGTTCCCTGAGTGTGTGGCAACCCTGTAGTTATCTCAAAAAACGTAAGAGGAGATAGATTTTTAGTGATTTCTAGTTATTTGCCACTTTAATTTGCGCCTCCCATAAGAAATCTATTGTTGCCTTTGACTTTGACCAACTATATCTCAAAAATTATTTAAAGGTCGCCACTTGTTTTTTCAAAATTGTTTCCAGGTTTTCCAAATTTCTTCCTGGTTTTTAAAAGTACACATTTTTGGGTCGATTTATAGTTTAGAGTTAAGTTAAAGGTAAGAAACTGTATTAAGGGCATAGGGGGGGGGGGGTAAACACCGTTTTTTGGTTTTTTATCTTATTTTATATAGTTTTTACTAAGGTACAAGATGCTTTTTACAGATTTTAAAAGTTCAAACTATTTTTTGAGATATAACTGGTCAAAGTTGGAGGCAACAATAGGAACCTTATGGGAGGCGCAAATTAAAACAGCAAATAACTAGAAATCACTAAAAATCTATCTCCTCCTACGTTTTTTGAGATATCTACCTCAAATTTTCAGAAAATGTTCCTTGCAATATTTAAAAAATTCTGTCGGAACAGAATTTAAAAAAATTAAAAAATAAAAATTTTATAAAAAAAAACTAAAAAAAAATTGTTTTTTTTGTTTATTTTTTATATAAAATTTTTATTTTTTAATTTTATTAAAATTCCTTCCGACAGAATTTTCTAAATATATCAAGGAACATGTCCCAAAAATTTGAGGTAGTTATCTCAAAAAACGTAGGAGGAGATAGATTTTTAGTGAAATAGTCTATTTTTGCCGTTTTAGTTTGCGCCTCCCATAAGGTTCCTTTTGTTGCCTCTGACTTTGACCGGCTATATCTCATAAATTATTTTGAATTTTTAAAATCTGTAAAAAGCATCTTGTAGCTTAGTAAAAACTATATAAAATAAGATAAAAAACCAAAAAAGGGTGTTTACCCCCCCCCCCCCCCCTATGCCCTTAAATAGTATAAAAACATTGAAAAAATACTGTAAAGCTACTTAAAATATGTTTTTTGATAAAAAAATGTTTGATGACAAAACTTTTTAGTTTACATGAAAAACTTTTTAGAGTCAAATCAAAATAAAATTTTACTAATGAACATGTGAAAATTGTTAAAATTTCTGTTTTTTTTTAGTGATTTTATTTGAAATTCCAGTTTTTTTCACAATTTCTCAAATTCCAGGTTTTTTTGCCTAAATTGTCAAGTTCAAGGTTTTTTCAGGTAATGTGGCAACCCTCTTATTTTGAACTTTTAAAAACTGTAAAAAACATCTAAAAGCTTAGTAAAAATTGTATAAAATAAGATCAAATTGTGAAAAAGTGCTTTACCCCCCTCCTATGCCCTTAACTTAAAACATTAATAGAGTCATAATTACTAAAACAACTAAAGTATTTTTTTAAATATTATTTAAATATTTACTTATATAGTTTTTTATAATATTATGCAAGTAAATCAATTAAAATTTGTTACAACACAACATTTCTACAAGACAAATTATAATTATGTACTACTGTTAAGGTCTAAAGTAATTAAACAAATTTACACAAACTTCAAATTTTATTTTATTAGTATAAAACTTAGTAAATTTTTTTGGTTATGGTTAATTTTAGGTGAGGACCAATATCAAGCTGAAATTAAAATAAATTTGATGTCTTATTAAATCATAATTTTAGGCTAAAAATTTATCTTTTATAAATACTTGCATTAATAAAATTAAACTTATATAACATAAACTAATAAACTTAAATAATTAATTGCTTTTATTTTACAATATAAAGTGGTTATACCACTACAATAATTTATATTAATTTTGATATTGTAAAATAAAACTTATTATATACTTTAGTTTATAATATATTAATTTAGTCCTTACTATGTATTTATATAGCTTGTTTAAAACAAAGTATCGGTTAAACGCACGAATCGGGGCACACGATAATCAACAAATCTTTGAAAGAACTTTTTTCTTTTTTTTTATTGATATTCAATATATATTACTACCAGGTCCGAATTTAGTCAATCTGCTTTAAAAAAGTAAAGATATCAGTAAGGTACGCACTTTGAGAGGTACGCAACCAAGTAAAGTACGCACTAATTTTTATTTTAGGACTAATTATTCACAAACTTTTTATAGGTGTTATTAGAGACGATAACAAGCTTTTTAAACCAAAAAAAGAAAACTGTAACTACTAATGACATTTCAACTACGTTTGACATTTTTACTACATCAAAACTTTCTTGTCTGACAAATCAATTTTTTTTTTTTTTTTTAAATATATGTGACTTAAACTAAATAAAAACAATAACTAGATTTAAATAAAGTTTTGTTAAACTAAAATTTAATAAAACTTGTACAAGAACGGTTTAAAAAAAAACATATATTTATCAGTATATAAAAGTAGAATGCAACTATTTTAAAGAAATGAAACTCAAACATTTATATAACTTAAATAAAACATAATAACTTTTTAAATTTAAACTATAGACCTTTTTTATAAATTAAACAAACAACTTAAATTTAATTTCAAAATTATTTAATATAATAAATATACTGTATTTTTCTTTCAAATATACTACTTTGAGTTTCCGCTTTACTGTGTTTATTTTTTCGTCTGCTTTGTTTGCTAAAAATTAATTTTAAATGAATAAACAAACATATTTTGTTAGATTGTTCTTATACAATTAAGGTTTCAAAAGTGTAAAAATAGTTTAAAGTCAAGTTAGTTCTATTATATTTGAACACTTTGTCAAAAACTAAAATTTTGAAATGATTTCTTTAAATATGATTATTTACCTAAAGCTTAGTTATAAAAGGCCGGTTTATAGCAATTCAGAAGCAACTGCTGCGCTTTATTTAGTTTTTTTTATGTAAGAAACAAAAGTAAAATAATGATTTAAAAAGAATTTAAAACAATATTAGAAAATTTATTTATATAACAATCAATTTTGTTTAACTTGTTTCATTATCTCTACAAGTTTATGCACGCATAAATTTTTTTTTTTTTTATAAAATTATCAAGATATTTTATATAAATAAAGTTTTGTTAAGTTGCTATATTATATTCGAATACTATTGTACGCACTATGTATATGCTTTATAAAACAATAAATCTTCAATACATTTTTCTTTATTTTATTGCAAAATAATTATTTTTTCCTTTATTCAACAATAAAAAATTGGTGAAATTGTTTTATTTAAACTGTCTATTACTACACGCATAATTATAACGATGCAAGCATTAGTTAAAGTCATAAAAATTTAATGAAATCGTCGAAGATAACACTAATGTACTAATCAGGCACACATTTTAAAAGAAAACCAAGTTTAAAACTATTAAACATAAAAAACTGACTAACACTTCGTCAGCTTTGGTGCAAAGCGGTTTAAACTAGCAAAATTAGAAAAACAAAACAATAAACAAAAATTGTCACTATAAAAATAAATGTTTCTTTATTTGATGGAAATTTATTTTTGTTGCTTTTACTAATTTTTAACTTTTATATTATATAATTTAGTCTTTTATGTAATTAGTATGACCAAAATAATGTTTTTATTGAAATGAACAATACATTATTGAATTGAACAACACAACAATTTTATTAAAAATCATAAAACTACTACTAAATTATAAATTTAGTACAACTAGTACTTTATAAAATGTGCCTCAACAAGTGTTTTTAAAACAATTTTGAATAATTTGTTTGAAATACGTTAAAATTGTGACAATGGTAACATAAATACTAGTAATAAACAAACATTGCAAATAACATTGTCAAAAAATTACCAATATGTCAGTTATTTATGGTAATGATATTGAATTTAAAATATGTGGAGTGTGTACTTTAAAAAAGGACTTGATTAAAATGTTTCTAATTCTAGAGGTACACTCACACTATCTTAGTATCATATAATTGAGTTTATTAGTTTATCAGTTATAATTTTTAAAAGTTAATTTAAGGTCTCTCAGCTCTCAAAAATCCAGATTTTGGCATTGTGAGATAATTTTCTTTGATTTTTTTTGATTTTTAATTTAAATTGTGACATTTAAAAGAATAGATCAAACATAATTTTAAACAATTTATTCTATATGTTGTCTTCATTATTAATTTCACTTGTTTAACGATTTAGTGGTTAAAATTGTAAAACCTTAATTGTGTAAAAACGAAAAATAATAATTAAACTTATTTTGTGTTAGTTTAAAATATACTTTTGTTATTTAAGCTTGTGTTAAATTAGTAGATTAGTTTTTGTATTATAGTTGTTTAGTTAAATCTTGTACTGCTATGACTGGTTTTTTCGTGACAAAAATTGATCAATCAAATTTGAAAGTTAAATACAAGTTGTTTATTTATTTAAAAAAATATTTGTAGTTTAAACTTAAAAAGTTATTATTTTTAAATTTAAGTTAGAGTTTCATTTCTTTGAAACAGTTGCATTCTTACTTTTTTATACTGATAAAAATAGTTAATTTTTTGTTTAAAACAGTTCTTGTACAAGTTTTATTAAACTTTGGTTTAACAAAACTTAATTTATATCTAATTATTATTTTAATTAAGTTTTATTAAAATACGTTATTCATAAAAGTTATAGTTTTATTTGTCAGACGATAAAGTTTTGATATAGTAAAAATGTCAAACGTAGTTGAAATGTCATTAGTAGTTACAGTTTTCTTTCTTTGCTTTAAAAAGCTTGTCTTCGTCTTTGATAATAACACTTGTAAAAAGTTTATTAATATTTTCTTCTAAATAAAAATAAAAAAAATAGTGCGTACTTTACTTGGGTGCGTACCTCTCAAAAAGCGTACCTTACCGGTGTCTTTACTTTTAAAAAAGCAGTTTTAACTAATTTGGACTTGGTAGTAAATATATGTTGAATATCAATAATAAAAAAAAAAGTTCCTTCGAATATTCTTCAATATCGTGTGCCCCGATTCGTGCGTATAACCAAAGTATCAGTTATTTTAGCCTAAAATTATGATAAAATAAGACATCAAAATATTTTCAGTTTGATATTGGTGCTCACCTAAAGTTAACCACGAAGCTGAAGTTTCATAGACATTTAAATATAAGATTTTTAACACATTCCAATTTTTTACTTATAGTCATTACCGCACATTAAAATCGCTCGTACTTAATATAAATCAATAAAACTCTAGAATCTTGTTCCATGTGCGTAGAACTACGTGATCAATTACGTAATTTAACTTTTTACTATAAAAAATGAAAAAGTTACGGTAACCCGAAAAATATCAAATTTATTATTAAAAAAATAGACGTAGCTTAGTAAACACACTTTAAAACCGCTCGTACTTACATTAGAACAATGAAACTCTAGAACCTTGTTACATGTGCGTAGAACTACGTGATGAAAAAAAAAAAAAATCTACTATAAAAAATAAAATAGTTATGGTACGCCGAAAAATATCAAATTTATTATTAAAAAAATAGACGTAGCTTAGTAAACACACTTTAAAACCGCTCGTACTTACATTAGAACAATGAAACTCTAGAACCTTGTTCCATGTGCGTAGAACTACGTGATCAAAAAAAATTAACTTTCTACTATAAAAAATAAAATAGTTATGGTACGCCGAAAAATATCAAATTTGTTATTAAAAAAATAGACGAAGCTTAGTAAACACACTTTAAAACCGCTCGTACTTACGTTAGAACAATGAAACTCTAGAACCTTGTTCCATGTGCGTAGAACTACGTGATCAAAAAAAATTAACTTTCTTCTATAAAAGATAAAATAGTAATGGTACCACGAAAAATATCAAATTTATTATTAAAAAAATAGACGAAGCTTAGTAAACACACTTTAAAACCGCTCGTACTTACATTAGAATTAGAACAATGAAACTCTAGAACTTTGTTTCATGTGCGTAGAACTACGTGATCAAAAAAAAATAACTTTCTACTATAAAAAATAAAATAGTTATGGTACGCCGAAAAATATCAAATTTGTTATTAAAAAAATAGACGAAGCTTAGTAAACACACTTTAAAACCGCTCGTACTTACGTTAGAACAATGAAACTCTAGAACCTTGTTCCATGTGCGTAGAACTACGTGATCAAAAAAAATTAACTTTCTTCTATAAAAGATAAAATAGTAATGGTACCACGAAAAATATCAAATTTATTATTAAAAAAATATACGAAGCTTAGTAAACACACTTTAAAACCGCTCGTACTTACATTAGAATTAGAACAATGAAACTCTAGAACTTTGTTTCATGTGCGTAGAACTACGTGATCAAAAAAAATTAACTTTCTACTATAAAAAATAAAATAGTTATGGTACGCCGAAAAATATCAAATTTGTTATTAAAAAAATAGACGAAGCTTAGTAAACACACTTTAAAACCGCTCGTACTTACGTTAGAACAATGAAACTCTAGAACCTTGTTCCATGTGCGTGGAACTACGTAATCAAAAAAAAAAAAAAATTCTACTATAAAAAATAAAATAGTTACGGTACCCCAAAAAATATCAAATTTATTATTAAAAAAATAGACGAAGCCTAGTAAACACACTTTAAAACCGCTCGTACTTACATTAGAAGTTCTAATGTACGAGTTCTAATTTAGAACAATGAAACTCTAGAACCTTGTTCCATGTGCGTAGAACTATGTGATCAACTAACTAATTTCACTGTTTACTATAATAAATGAAATAATTACGGTACCCCGAAAAATACCAAAGTAATAATGAAAAAATAGAAAAAGCCTAGTAAACGCACTTTAAAACCGCAGCGTTTATACAGCAGCGTCTTAAATTTTGCAACATTACATCAATAATTTCTTTTCTTCATTTTTTTTCTCCTTATGTTAACATGCATCAGTATAAAACTTGACCTTGCGAGCTTTCTCGTTAACGCTTGGATGAACATGGATTATAACTCGAATATTTCTTTAAATCTAACCAGTAATCGAGTGCAACTTGATACCCTGTTACAGAAAATATAGATTTTCAAACATGGAATTTAATAAGGATCTTAAGATATTTATTAATTACTTTTAAATTTAAGTTTTTTTAATTGATTAATTTTGAAGTACTGTTGCACACTCAGAGTACTCGGAAACTCAAGTTTTTTTATAAGTTAGAAAATCTTATGGAAAGTAAGGAAGTCTCTGGAAACTTAGTGTATATTGTATTTTTTAACAAACTAAGGGCAATTATTATATTTTAATACAGCTCCAGGCTATTTTTTGGAATTTTAAAAGATCTAAGTTTAGTTTTTTATAGAATTTGTATTAGATTTTGGCATAGTTTAATTTTATTTTTAGAATCAGTTTAATTTAAAAACTTAACAATTGCCGGTGATGAAAAGTTTTTTTATTTCTTCTAATAAAATGAAAAGTCTCAGGGCATTTTAAGGTCATTCAGGGCAGCTTTAGGTCAATAGGGCATTTATTTGACTCAAAGAGTGGAAATTCTGTAATTTCAAGAGTACCAGTATAATGTTTATGAATAAAAAATTTTACTTTTATTAAATTAATTTAGTATATATTTATTTGAGGACAGAAATTTTTATCTTATCAGGGTTGCCACTTTACCTGGAAACCTGGAAATCTGGAAAAACCTGGAATAACCCGGAATTCGACAATTTAGGCTAAAATAACCTGGAAAAACCTGGAATTTGCAAAATTTTGAAAAAAACATGAAAAAACCTGGAATTTAAATAAATTTTAACATCTTCAGTGGTAAAATTTTAATTCGTTACAAAAGATCTATCACGAGCATAAAGTTATTGTTATAGGAAAATTTATTAATTTTTCAAAAAACATAAAACTTTAATGTCAATTATTTTCCTTATCTTAAAAGCTATCTAAAATTTTTTTTTTTTATTTTAGAGAACGCACCTTTGCCTTTAATTTAAAAAAAAAATTATTTAATTTGGGGTTGGAATTATTTCATGGGGTCCCTCCAAAAATAAAGGTTTTTTTTCGTTTTTTTTCATCAAATGGTATTAGAACCAAAAATAAATATTTTTTTTTAATTTTTTTTTTTGATTTCCCTTAGTTTGCATGTTATAAAAACTCTTAAATAGTTATTTTATAAATAATGTTAATATCTTTTACGATTTGGCCCAAAATCAAAATGTAGTATATTACACTATCATTTGCCTTGGCCATTTCCTAGATAAAAAATTGATAAAAGGAAAAAAAAAGTTAATAAGAATGTGAATATACAACAAATTTAATTAAATTATTTTATTTTAATTTAGTTTGATGTAATTCACATTCTTATTAACTTTTTTTTTCCTTTTATCAATTTTTTATCTAGGAAATGGCCAAGGCAAATGATAGTGTAATATACTACATTTTGATTTTCGGCCAAATCGTAAAAGATATTAATATTATTTATAAAATAACTATTTAAGAGTTTTTATAACATGCAAACTAAGGGAAATCAAAAAAAAAATTAAAAAAAAATATTTATTTTTGGTTCTAATACCATTTGATGAAAAAAAACGAAAAAAAACCTTTATTTTTGGAGGGACCCCATGAAATAATTCCAACCCCAAATTAAATAATTTTTTTTTTAAATTAAAGGCAAAGGTGCGTTCTCTAAAAAAAAAAAAAAAAAATTTAGATAGCTTTTAAGATAAGGAAAATAATTGACATTAAAGTTTTATGTTTTTTGAAAAATTAATAAAATTTCCTATAACAATAACTTTATGCTCGTAGATCTATCATATAAATAAGATTTTTTTTGTCATCATCAGACATTCAGAGTTCAAGACAATTAATTGATTATCCTGGTACAGTGCGATGGGTAAGAAAAGATAACATTTTTTTTAAAGGAAATAAACTGAATTTATACTTCTATATCAATCTCAGTGACAACAGTTGTACTTATAATATTTATTTTTTAAGATTCGATGTGACATTTGCAGCATTTGGTTTCATGAATGTTGCCTACAAAATACAAGAGCAGAATTTGATATTTTAAAAATAAAACCTACTACTGCGATTTGTGCGAATAAGTTCAAAGTCTTCATGACGATTCTTCATGTTGTTAACAGATAAATTAACTATTTTTTATAAGTTTAATTTTTTGCACCGTTGCACATGGTTATTTAAAATCTTGTTGTAAAACCTATTATTTTTGTTTTGGTTTATTTTGCATTGAAACATAATGCAGATAAATATTTTCTTATTTCATTTTAAAGTTAATTTTATACAGAAAGTTGTTAAAAACATTATTTAAAACATATATTTTTATACTAATGCTGCTTCAGCGTAATCATACAGTTCTTTGTTCGTGTGCATTAATATTAGTGATTTTTAAGTTCATTATGCGTTAATATTTATTGCATACATATATGTTTTTTTTTTTTTTAAAGTTAATTTAATATTAAAAGTTGTTAAAAACGTTATTGACCAAATCTTCAAATTTGTTTTTGTACCAATGCTTCTTTAGCGTAATCATACAGTTCTTTATGCGTGTACATTAATAAAATAATATTTAATTAATTTGTTGTATGTGTATTAATATAAATAGATTGTGACTTTAATTCGAATATTTAAGTGCTTTTAAAGGTACCGTAACTATTTTATATATTATAGTAGTAAGTTAAATCTTTTTCATTACGTAGTTCTACGCACATGGAACAAGGTTCTAGAGTTTCATTGTTCTAATGTAAGTACGAGCGGTTTTAAAGTGTGTTTACCAGGCTTCGTCTATTTTTTTAATAAGCATTTTGATATTTTTCGGGGTACCGTAACTGTTTCATTTTTTATAGTAAAAAGTTAAATTACGTAGTTGATCACGTAGTTCTACGCACATGGAACAAGGTTATAGAGTTTTATTGATTAAAATTAAGTAAGAGCGGTTTTAAAGTGCGGTAATGACTATAAGTAAAAAATCGGAATGTGTTAAAAATCTTATATTTAAATGTCTATGAAACTTCAGCCTCGTAAGTTAACCATAACCAAGATTTGTAACAAATAAATATACTCTTATTTATTTTAAAAACTTAAGTTATTCTACAAAAAAACAAGTAATAAGTAAACTTATTCTTGGCATATACCTCTCTTATAACTTATTTTATAAATTTAAAGAACTTTGAAAATAATATAAACAGGTAAAGTATACACAACAGTTTGTTACATAAAATACTAAACTAACAGCTTAACTATAAAGAACTCAATTTTTTACTTAACAAAAAAACATAGATTCTAAAATTATGCTAGATAAAATTTTGAGTATATATCACAGTTTAACTATGGAAGTGTTCTTGCTACAGATCATCAATACTAAAAAGCTTACAAAATCTGCTTGTTCAAGTAGGGTACTTGTTTAATATGTTAATAGAAATTTTGCAGTTTTATAAGGATATTTTACTAACTTATACCAGATAAAGGCATTGGAAATTAAATAATTTTGTAAATTTCTAGGAAAATTTTGTAAATTTTTTTTTTGAATTTAGAGGATTTATAATTAATTTTTACCATTTAAAGGCTTTGGAAGATAAGGAATTTTGTAAATTTAAAGACAAAATCTGACTTTTTTTAAAACTTTATCAAATTTCATGACTTTTTTTCAAAACCGCAATTTTTTCCTGACTTTTGTCATTTTTTTTATTTTTCCTGACTTTTCCTGATTTCCTGACCATGTGGCAACCCTGCTTAAGACCTTCTTTTTTTAGTCTTCATTTTAAACCCTTGAATTTAGTTTAAGTTGATTTCACTAATAATTCGATAACTGTTCAAAATTTCCCCTTTTGAAAATTATCTTTATGATCCTTTACTGACTTTATATAAATTATTAGTTTTACCTGCAAAGATAACAAGTTTATTAGACCTTTTTGTAGAATTAATTTTGTTGCGTAAATTATATTGAAAGTTATTATTTTTACCACATTTAAGTTCAATTTTATTAATTGAATCAATTAATTTAGATTCAAATGGTATCAATTTTACACAGATCGGTGCCGAATTTTTAGTCGGGAAAGGTAAAGATTTACTTATTGTACGTAATTTACTTGTGTCCAAATGAGCATCAGTCCAAAAAATTATAATAAGCTACTTTTAGACAATATCACAAAAAACTATAAAAAATGTACCAATAATCCGGCTGATACGATTGATTTCCGTTTACAAAAACTTTTAAATAAAAACAATATTATTGGTAAATGTATACCTAAGTTAGAAAGATCGCAAGCGTATATAACAGTTAAGGATCATAAAGATAATTTTCCTGCAACAGTCAAATGCAGACTAATAAGTAAAAGTAAAACGCATATTGTTAAAATATCTAAACAAATTTTAACTAGTATAATTCAAGACGTAAGAAAAGCCACTAGTCTAGTCCAATAGAAAAATACTTGTGAACTATTACAATGGTTTAACAATATTAAAAATAAAAGTAGTAAGCGTTTTATTAGTTTTGATATTGTCGAATTTTATCCGTCTATTACAAAAGCACACTTAATTAACGCATTAGATTATGCATCCGAATTTTCTAATTTAAATAAATCAGATACAGACATTATATTTCATTCGTGTGACTCTTTACTTTTTTCAGGTTATGATGTATGGAAGAAAAATGACACTGATAGTTATTTTGATATTCCAATGGGTAGTTTTTATGGAGCGGAGGTATGCGACCTTGTAGGGTTATACATTCTAGATAAACTAAAAAGTATCTTTGATAATTGTGGATTGTATAGAGATGATGGAATCGGTGTCATTGATCTTTCAAAACCTCTTGTTTACGAAAAGATTAAAAAATAAACGTTTAAATTAATGTCTAATATCGGTTTTAAAATAACTTTAGAAATAGAAGCGCAAATAACGAATTTTTTAGATGTTACTTCAAATTTATCTAATAATACTTACCGTCCGTACCGTAAACCAAGTTCTTTGTAAAACTATATTAATTCTAATTCTGACCACCCTTATCATGTTAAAAATGCCTCCCAGTAATGACACAAAAAAGTTTAAGTACGCTCTCTTCGAATGAAAGGATATTTAACGAAATAAAAGCACCTTACGAAACTGAATTAAAAAATCGAGGTTTTAAATGTAAATAAAAATATGAAAAGTTAGATGTAGATTTCAAACGCAAAAAACCGCGCAACCGACTTATAATGTGGTATAATCCTCCATATTGCTCTTCAGTTAATATAAACTTAGGTAAAGAATTTTTAAAGCTAGTTGATAAACACTTCCCCGATAGCCACTTTTATAATAAAATTTGTAATAGAAAGACAATTAAAATTTCTTATAGTTACATTAGTAATGTTAAAGCTTTAATACAATCTCACAACAAAACAGTAATTTCAAACTTTAATAATCGACATATCAAAGCTAATACAAAAATAATTCTAGCAATAAAGATAGTAATAACTAATAACGTGGATATATATAATATTTCTAATTATACTAATCATATTAATAATAACAGTAACAATAAAAACAATAATTTTAATAGTAGTGATAACAACAGTAGTAATGATGATAATCCTAATAGTAGTAACTTTAATTATGGTAACAGTAATGAAAAACCTATTAAAACTTTAAACATAAAATATTTAAGCTGTAATGATAATTTTAATCGTAATGATAATGAAAATATTGATATCAATAATACTAATAATAGTGTAGATTATAATTATCAACGTATAACTAGAATTATTGCTAAGATGATAAAAGAAAACTTAGAACAAGTAAGTGATAATTGTGCCAAAAGTGTTAGTAAAATGCATAACAATAATACTATAAATAAATATTCAAAACCAACTAAGCCTAATACTGATAAGTTAAGTAATATGCCTAAAACTTGTAATTGCTGTAAAATAAATAAAGATAACTGCCCATTAAAAGATAATTGTTTAATTAAAAATGTAGTTTATAAAGTTAAAGTTGAAAGTAAGGGCTATAATAAAATTTATATCGGAAGTACAGCGGGTAGTTTCAAAAATAGATATGCTAACCATAATTATACTTTTAAAAATATAAATATTTGAACAGATTTTTTCCGGTAACTTATTTGAAAAATATAAATAAAAAACAAAGCACGCGTTTATCGGATTATGTCTGGAGCTTTTTTCACAAGTACGGTAAAAGGCCAAACATGGAGTGGAGTATTGTTTCAAATATCAAACATACATACCCACGGAGTAAGTAGAACTCGCCCAACTTACAATACAGAAAGAGCAGTAATTGTAGCAGAAGGTAAATACCTACTTCTTAACAAGCGACAAGATTTATCGAATAGTTGTCCTTACAACCGACGATTCTACTTTAAATAACTCTTTCTACTTATGCACTTATTTGTTTCACAACATTTTCATATACAATCACAAACATTAAGTTTGATACTACATGTTTCCTCTATTTTATTGTATACCGTGTATATTGTACTGTATAAATACTTTGTAAACATTTTGCTGCATAGTTTGTTTTTAAGCTGAAAAACTTATTGTTTAATTTGTTAAATTTATTATGACGTAACTTTTCTGCACAACTTAATTTATGTTTCTTTTTAAAAAACTTGCCTATTCTTAAAGCTTTTTTGAGGTTAGTACATGCTTTTTTTAAATTTGTAGTTTTTGTAGACAATTTTATATTTCTATTTTTTTATTCCAAACTTTGTTTTTAAACCATAAAGTTCGTTTACAGTTACTACTCACATAAATATTATACATAATTATACATGCTTTTTTTCTAATGTGTGTTAATATTTTATAGACTCCGTAGATCTGTTCTTAAATTTATTTGAGTGGAGTGAAACGCCGTTAGTCGGAATAAAGTTTTAACACACAAACATCTGTGGTAAATAAAATTTATAAAAAACATATAAAAATGTCTAATGATAATCTATTATCAAGTTTGTAAAAGTTTAGGAAACACTACCTAGTACAGTATATTTTAAGCAAGTTAATAGATGGTCTATAACGAATTCGGCCCGCCAACAGAAATCTCTAGCCCGCGACGTATTTTTTACCTTAAAAACATCTTAATCAGATAAAAGAAAACTTCAACTATTGCACAAAAAACAATTTAAATTGAAAAATTAATATTTTTTAGTACTCAGTAATGTTTTTAAAATGATAACTTCATAGCAATATTATTATACATTTTTTTGTAAAGTTATATAGTACAATATATCATGGCCACCTAAAATCTTTAAAACAGATTCGGCACGCAATAGAACTTTTCTGATAAATCTAATTAACCAATTAGAAAATTTTCTCTCCCTAGCCTATTGTACAAAATAATTATGAGAATAGTGATAGTACACTCTGGTTGCTATGTAAAACACAACTATACTACTTCTTACTTTGTTATCTTGTTTAAAAAAAGTAACTTAAGCTATATCTAGTTCTATTTAAAAACTTCAATTTAAAGGCTAATAAAATAACTATGTCTTGTTTGCATTTACTTCTTAAAAAGCATATATTCACCATTTCGAATAATTATATAAATTTTTTGGTTTTGAATTACCTACTTTTAAATATGTTTTAAATATGCTTATCATATTTTAGTTTATTCAAAGTCAATTAAACTTGATAGATTAACACTCTTAAGTTTATTAGATAACCTTATATCTTAAATTTGAAATAAGATAGCTCGTGACACAATTATATCAAAGTCAATTAAGGCAACTTAAACTAAACTAAAACAGTTTTACGAACCTAATATTTTAAAAAGCTTTGGTTAGTTTGTTTTAACAATTACATTATTACAAAATGCATAAATTAGCCATACTCCATAAAAATTAAAAGTAAGTATAAATTAATAAATAAAGTTATTATGTACGAAGTTTTGACATGGAGTAAATATACTTTTGAACTAAATAATATATTTAGAAATTCTATTAAAGTTTATGAAAAAAAAAGAAGAAGTAGAGTTGTCATAAAAATCTAACATTTAAACTAAGTAAAGTTTTTTTTTCATCAATAAATCCATTAGTATATTTATGCTTTACAAATTACATTTGTAGATTCTTGTTTTAAATCATTGTACACATGTTTTATTTCAAAAAAAACTTCAGAATATTTTTCTGTAAACTTTATTTATAAAAAATCTTAAAAACTAGATACAAATTTAGTTGTATAAATACCATGTTTATAGCTGTTTCCATTTAAATAAGCGAATATTTTTGTTGTAAGTTAAGTCGTAAAAACATTTTGATATTTTTGTTTTCTAACTGTTTACATAAACAGCTATGATTTAAACTATTAAAACTATTGTAACAGCTTAAGAATCAGTCTTTTTTTGCTTAGTACTTAATAAAACAACAAATCAGTTCTAAATTTTTAATATATTTCTTCAAGTTTTACCACGAAGAGTAGAATTGAAACGGCATACAACAGAATAGAACAGAGTATGTATACTACACAAAATATTTTACCAACTAATCAATTAAAAACACAGTAAGTTTAATCAATAAATATAATTATAAAAAGTTAATGACTTTTAACTAGATAAGGTAATGGCATAATTAAGTTATTTCGTTTTACATAGCTTAGGTTTGTTTAATTAGATAAAGTTCGCTTTTAGTTTAATTAAATCAAGATTATTTATTGTTATAAATACAAAAGCCTCTTTATTTTAGTGGTAGTAGACTGAGTTGTCTTAGACAAAACGTGAAAAGGTATCCAAGTGCTGTAAGACTCGATAACCGAAATTTTAGTCCTTCACCACGTCCTAGAACCAAAAATTTTGAACGTTTTTTTTTTTCACGTTCATTAAACTAATAAACTAGTAGTGTCTCAAAACAGTAAACTTTTAAAGCTCAAAGTTATCATCATATTTATAATTGTTCACTAAGAGGTCTCCTATAGAAAACCATCCAAATGCATTTCTGACAGATAAGCTCTTTTTCTTATCTATTTTACCTATGTAGGATTGGATGAATTTTGATTCAGTCTCCTTTATACGTTTTTTTAAATGTCTTGAAGTCTGCCAAATGTAACTACTTTCACAGTAGCATTTAAATTTGTAAACTACAAAGCTATTTTTCTCGTAAGGTCATTAATTCTTTTCGCTTGGGTTTAGTATTTGATAAGAAATTAATTCTAAGGTTTACTGCAAAATATGTTTTGCTGTTCATACCTATTTTATTTTTTTAATGATTTTTGAATTAGCTTCAGTGTTTAGGTAATACTCGGTATTTTTCGACCAAGCTGTTCAACTATGTTTAAGTATTTAGATTTAAGTGCGACTTGATTAATTTCTTTGTTAAAGTTCAAAATATCCATTTTTTAAATAAAATATTTATATGTTATTTAATTTTTTTACTAGAAACTCTAGGCAGAAGGTTTTTTGTGCCTAGAGTATTTTTTATTGCTTACTGCAAAACTACTCTATAAGTAGTTGCTGACAACTCTTGGCTTTATGTACACTTTGGTTGAGAATTTATCACTTTTCTTTCCGATAAAAGCATTTAGTAAAGCTAAATGATTTTTTTTACATTTTGTTGTGAATTTTCTTTACTCATGCGCTTTATTTAAGTGCTCAAAGAAAAGTAGTTTTTCCTCTTCATAAGTTGTTTATTAAGATATCACGTCTCAGAAATACCGTGTTAGGGTATATCTAATTTCAAAGTTAGGTATTATTTTGTGTTTAACATGCTTCATTAAAAAGATGGCTATTGTAAGTCGAAAGAGTGAGCCCATCGTAAATCCGTCAATTGACAAAACGTTATGTCAATAAGATTGATCTCTACCTATTTTAGTTTTTAGTTAACTAGTGGATTTAATTTATTGTGTAGTATACATAACTTGTCCAATTTTATTGTGTGCCGATTCAATTGTACTTTTTGTAATAAAAATTAAAAAAATAATTTGGAAATTTTAACGTGAGTTGTTATTTTATTGTGTACAAAACAAAAAATAAAATACATAGTAAGTATTACTTGAATGTAAATAGTCATAAATGTTCTGAACTAGACGTTAAAAGGTATTCGTGGTGTGCGACTCGATTACCGAAAGGTTCTTCGTGCACCAGGTCCTAAGACCAAATATTTTGAGCGTCTTTTTTTGTCGTTCAATATACTATATATATAAACAGAACCCTGTAGTTTAAGTTTTACTTTTTATAACGTTTTTTGTTAGAATCTAAGTATTATTACATGTAAGTAATCATTAATACTTTCTTTAAAAAAGTCACCTACAAACTAGTAACAAATAACTAGACCAGATATAAAATACAAATAAGTGTTAAACTACGGTGTTTGTGTAGGTAAATAGTACTAAAAACATTTATACTTTAGAAAAAACTATTAAACCGTTTAACTAACTTACACACTAAGCATGTTATTTGTTAGTAGACACTAAATAAAAATTTCATATTAGTTTTGACGAAATAATTAAATAAAATTATCTTAGTTGGAGTCTTAAAAAAGAAGTTTGTTGGTTTGAAAAAGATATAACAACACACATTTCATTATTAATTATTTTGAAGTGACCTACTTTAGGCTAGGACTTATCAAAAACTATAAAGTAAAATGAATTGAAATATAATTTTACTGTAGTCAAAACATTAATAAGTTTATAAAATATATAAAGACGTAATAATCGAGTGTAAAGTTAACAATGTAAAGTTTATACTTTTTTAGTTTGATTTACTGAAAAATAGTTTTTGATAATTCATAGTCGAAAGTACTTAACAATAAATAACAATGAAATGTGTGTTATTATATTTTCTGAATAAGTTATGCACCAGAAAATTTTTTGTTAAAATCTTAAAAAAGCAATAAAATAGCTTGTTAAGTTTTAAACTTTTTAAAAGTTACTTTGGCTACGTATTCTAGTAGCCGGATATCATCTTAATGCCTTGAATACGCTTTAAAAGCAAAAATTATATCATAGGTTGTTATAACTTATCAATGTCTAGAAATTTGAATTGCTTCTAGTTTAAACTTGTTAAAAACACTTAGAGTCATTTTAATTTAACCAAGTATTATTAAAGTATAGATTAACTTAAACATAATCTGAACATCTTTGTGCAAATTTACTATAGAATAAATAAAAGATTTATTGTGCTAAAAACAAACTCAATAAAAGCGCGCCGTTTTTGGAGCGCTGGATCAAAAGTGAAAAAAGAAAAAAGTAATTTTTTTACTATAAAATCCGAGTCAAAAACAGAACTAAAATTTTTATTTGTTGTAGCAAAAGTTTTAAATATTAAAAATATTTTGTGTTTTACAATTTTTATACTTTACCTAAAGTTAATATACTTGGTTAGCCACTATATTTAACTTTGATGTTAAAAGTATGCCAATTCTAAACCAGAAAAAAAAGTTATTGTAATAATTATAAAATATAGTTGTATAATTGCTTATTCAAATGTTTTTATTTATTTATAAATTACCTATAAAACTGTATGTTGTTCAATATCTTCAAGAAAAAGTATTTAGTAATGATTTATTAATAGTTATACATTTTTTATATAAAAAAAAAACAATAAGGCATTTTAAGATATAACTTGATGAGATCATTTTATTTATAGTTCTAACTATAAATTTTTTACAAACAAAAATAAACTTTGAGATGTTCTAGCCAATTCTTATTTTATATACTAAAAACAGACTTCGGTTTTTAACTAATAAATTAAACCTTATAGGTTTATCAAATAAAGTTTATAAACTGCAAAATGTCTCAAAAAGGTTATTTTATCGCTTCTTTATATTTTATATCTATGAAATTATGTAATATAGTACCGTATTTATGAAGATAGTTTTAGTTTGTTCTAATTACACAAATTTATACAATTTGATTTAATACAAAAGACGTAAATGCTTTTAAAGTTCAAAAACGATTACGCTAAAAGATTTTATAAACTAAACTTAAAAGAAATTAAGTTTGGCTAAAATTCAAACAAAAATACTTCCAGTATTTTTCTGAACAAAAATAAAAAAAAAATTAAAAATTTACATTAAGTCAAAGTATTAAATAAGCTATTAAGAAAGCCAAATGTTAGTTTTAATAGTAAGGTTAATAGTAGTTAGTTTATTGATCAAAAAACAACGAAATGGCTCTAAAATATTTAAGTATTTAGGTGTACGAAGAGACCTTTAAGTCATCGATTCGTACACTATTTTTGTAGTTTATACGAGAAAAATAAATAATTAGGTAATAAAACATAAACTTTGACATCGAATTTGTTAAACTAAAAATAAAACAAATGTTGCAGGTCAATCGGGAATAAACCAGTTAGGTGGTGTTTTTGTTAACGGGCGTCCACTACCGGAAAATATTCGGCGCAGAATTGTTGAGTTTGCACAAAATGGCGCAAGACCATGTGATATTTCGAGAATGTTACAAGTTTCTAATGGTTGCGTAAGTAAAATACTTGCAAGGTTATTTTGTTTACTAGTTTTAAGTATAATTCAAAAATTATTTGTTTCTTGATACTAGTATAAATTGAAATGTATTTAAACTGTTTTAAAAAGATTTAAATCCAAAAAAACATGTATTACTAAAAGTCTTGTTAGAGATTTCAAAATATAACCATACTAAGTATATACATACTTTAAAAAACTTTTAGTAAAATTGTTTATTTATATATTTGTCTTTTATTACTCGTCTTTATTCTTAACCTAATTAATCAAAACACTGATAAAAGTCATCGAAATACTTTTACTATCTTTGTATAAGAAAACAAAATTACTTCGTGTGAGTGAGCTTAAACTTTAAATAGTTTTAAAGCTTCTAAAAAGTTAGGTAGTATTGTTAAAGTTTACCTTATAGTATGTATGTAATTTATGAATTGTTCTACAATAAAACAAGATATATTTAAGCGTAGACTTTTTTAGATTTGAAACATCGTTATTTCACTTCTATTTCAAAATACAAAGATAAGTATAAACAGTTAAATTTTTTCATAAAACTATATACAAGCAGAAAGGTTTAATACGCTGATTAAAAGTTTCTAAAACACACTAAAAAGAATAATAATACCAATTATAAATTATTTATAATAGCAATACATTGTTTATTAAAACAAAACACATTTTAACTGTGATTTAAAAGTTTGTAAGCACTTCAGGTACTATGAAACGGGAACAATTCAGCCGAGGGCAATTGGTGGGAGTAAACCTCGAGTTGCAACACCATTTGTAGTGCAACAAATTACCTCTTACAAGAAAAACAATCCATCAATATTTGCATGGGAAATCAGAGATAAATTGCTTCAAGATCAAGTTTGCACTAATCAAAACCTACCTAGTGTTAGCCTTGTTTTTTTTTAATAAGATTAATTTAGAATCAAACGTTTTCGGTGATAAAAGTTTATTTTTATTTTTATTAATAAACTAATTTCATTGAAAGTTTATAGTTTGTCAAAGTTGTTAATGTTTAAAGATTTTTTTATACTTATTTTTGAATATAATTAATATGAATGTGAAGTAGTGTTTACTTAAATAAGCCACCAACTTATTTTCATCACTTATAAAGTTTAATAACTAATATCTACGATAAGTTATAAACTTAAATCTACTAATTGTAGAAAAAACTGTTAATGGCTTGTTTGAAAAAAGGTAACAAAATAAGATATAAAGACATATGATTAGAAATAAAAGACGAAACAATTTTGTAGTATTTAAAAAAAAACTGCAAAGTTACGACACTTTCTCATCCGAAGCTAATTAGATGTTTTATGAAGCACTTCATACCAAACTCTATTACTTCGGTATATACTATTTTCAACCTAAACTGTATAAACGGTTTAGAAATTAACATTAAAAAACAAAATAGTTTTTAGAAAGAGTATATGTAATACCTTACCATTAGTTCAGCATAAGAACAATTTTATCAATTTACAAATTTACTCGATAATTTTAAAAGACACACTAAACTAACATATAGAGCTTAAAAAAAGAATCTAATTTACTTTGTGTAGTACTTACATGGAAAAAGTAAGTCTAGTAAAACTGCGCTTTAAAAATTATATCATTCTAGAATTTATACTACCGCATATCAAAAAAAAAAATATTCGAATAAGTAAAAATACGACGTGCATTTTTTCTTTTATTATACAAGTTTAAACATTTAAAGACTGTACAAACTTTGGAAGAAACAATACTGTAATCAAACCTTTTATATATCACTGTTTTGTGTAGTTATAATTAATCTAGTATTAATTTAAAATGCAAAAAAATCATTGCAGTTTGCTATTATATAAAATTAGAAACTGTAATCGATACTTTTATTTATACTAATAGGTATCTTCCATTAACCGGGTCTTAAGAAGCTTAAGTTGTGAAAAACAACTAAATGAGTATAAAAATTTAAGTAACAAGCAATGGGATTATTATCAAATGACTCCTAATAGTGTTGAGAAGCATATGTACAATTACATTGATGGTTAGTAAGTCAACGTTTTTAATTCTAAGCATTTGTTTTTGTTTCATAAAATGAATGTGAATAAATATTACAAAGTTTTTGTTGTAAACTTTAAATACGAATAATGTTAAATTCTTTCTTGTGGTAATAAAAATTAGTTTTTAATTTTTTTTAGAAGATAAAGTTTTAGAAAATAAGATTGCATTAAAAAACTAGTGTCAATTAAATGCCTTCTCATTACCATGAAACTTTTTAAAAGAATTTTAATCAACATTTATGTTGTTTACAATTTTTTATACTGTAAAAGTTATATTTAGATGGTTCTTAGTAGAACGTTTAGGTTAAGTGTTATTGTAAATGATGAAAATTTTTATATAAAATATCATGAAATCAAAAGTCTTTATAATAGCAAACATTGTCAAACTTACTTGTTTGTATTTTTATTATACTTTTTTCTTTTAGTGCAACAGTTAAAGTTATCAACTTGAGTTTATAGAAATAAATACAAATATCATATTTGTACATTTTTATGATCAAGTGCAAATGAACTTAGAAGACTTAAGTTAATTAAGATATATTCTTTGATTAGAGTTTAAAGCTTTGGAAAGGTACCTTGATACGTTACTTAAAACTAATTTAGGTAAAAGTGAAAAAAAAACGTTTTTCAATGTTTCAGTTACAGATTTTGTTCTATTAGTTATTAAAGAAGTTGTAATTTTATCATAATTTTTTAAAGACACAAGTTAAAGTGTTCCGGATTGAATTCACGACAAAAAAATTAATTAGTTTTTGGAACATTGTTTTTGCTCTTATGCGGTTCTAAGTTGTTTAACCTTTGTCGAGACAGTTTCAATAGTTTGTCGACTTTTCTTAACTAAGCTTTAAAAAGGTTATTTTGAAGTTTTTACAGTGGTACAAAATTTGATATAGTACACTAGCTTAGTTTGTTTATCAAAATAAAATAAAACACTTAAATATTTATTAGTATATTATAAGCAAAATGCTTAAATTCCCAAACGTTTTCCTAAATAGTGGATGATTGTTTTGTGGTAAGGCGAAAAATGCTGGCCATTATTACGTCACTGTCACATCAATAGCGTTGTGACGTCATATTTTTGCCGATGCTATGTCAAGCTGTCAGCTGTTAGTATGGTAACAAATTAAAATCAATAATATCTAAACATAGTTGCTATGACGTTGACCTCCAGAACATGTGTTGTTACGTCATGTAGTATTTTTGTCAAACTTTAAAACTTTTTTATAGAAATCATTACATTTTTGTATTTAACTTAGTAACTAACTTTATGCTTAACAAAAGTACGAAATTAAAATATAACTAAATATAATCTAGATACGCATAAATTTTAAATTAAATATTGAACACAGAAAGTTCAAGACATTGTTCTTAAATTTTTGCATTTAGCAAAGATATACCTTTCTTAGTTTTCAATATCATATCTATTTGTTTTTTAACTTTTTACCAAATATAAGTAAGTACGTATTAGTTAGTCATTGTATTGTTAAACAGGCTAATAGAAGCAAAGTAAAGTCAAAAAACAAACAAGCTTTTAGCTAGTTAAGCCCACTAAATTTAGAAAAAAAAATTATCACTATAAAAAACTGTCTGTGTAATATTAACAGAATGTTTGATCATAAAAATTCAATTATTTAACCACAAGTTCTTGGGTTTCAATCTACCGAAGGCTTTTGGTCTGATGATCGAAATGGTAGTATGTACAAACCTTCTGTTAACTTGTCTCACGGCATACAAAAGTTCAGGCTTAGGCTCTGTAGACTTTCGCCGATTTTTTTATTGAGTAATATTAATTTATAATTTAAACATAAATTTATTCTGACAAAATAATCAACAATTTAATATTTTATTCAGACTTAGGTAAATTAAGTAACTTTACTTTAAAAATACTTTAGTCATAGCTAATATCAATTAGTTGTAGTAGAAACTAAAAAAGCAAAACTACAAATACTACTTAAAAAAGATAATATTTAATCAAATATGTTAATAATTAAATCAAAGCTGGAACTGCTACTGCTAACAACAACCAATTTCAAAGAAAGTTTCAAAGAAATCGAACTTCTTTTACACCAGAACAAATTAGCACTCTTGAAAAAGGTATAACAAGTAGTTGAAAAATTGGTATGCTGCTAACTAAAATTTTGTTTGTATTTCTCTAAACAATAAAAATGTGTTGTAACTTTGTAAAAAGTATGAACCTAAGTGTTTCAATTAAATTAAAATAGTTGTACTAAATAAAGATTAGTATAATAAACTATATAATATATTTTCTAACTGCTTTATACCGTAATAAAAAAAATATTAACTAAAAAATTAAAGAAAAATAATTAACTTTTAAGTCCTTATAAAGTTTTTCAAAAAGTAATACTTTTTTAATTTTTTGAATGATTGTAGTCGATATTAATTTCTTTTATAGCAAAAGTCTAACTTTTGGCAACAACTTAAGACTCATAAAAGCTAAGGGTACATAATATCTTTTAATGTTAACAAACGGAGAGACATATTTTTTTTTGTATATCCAAAATGTTAAAAATAAAAAATAAAAAATTTAATGATTTAAGAACTGTATTTTAATTAATCTGTGTACTATTAGAAGCTTAAATTTGAATATATGTGGTAATATTTGTGGGTAGGTTTCTAATATGCACGAAGAAATACTTTTGCACGAAGGATCATTTTTGCACGAAGACGCTTCGGTTCCAAGACACTTTTGCACAAAGGGTCACTTATGCACGGGTTAATTTTTTTTTTAAATTTTAACTTTGTTTTTAGTTTTGATACTTTATTTATTCTACTTTTACTATCACTGTTACCCTTTAACCTTAGCCTCGGTCGGTAAGTTTTTTTTTTCTTCTTTTTTGTTTTTCTTATGAATTAATTTTTTACTTTCTTGTTTTTTTTATTAATAATTTTTTATAGTTAATTTTTCTTTTATATTTTTACTATCACTGTTACCCCTAACCCTTACACTCGGCCGGTAACTTGTTTTTTATTTTATTTCTCTTTTATTTGTTTTTAATCTCGTGCAGAAATGTCCCTTTGCGCAAAAGTGTCCCTTTGTGCATATTTGACCTTTCGTGCAAAAGTGTCTTCGTGCATATTCCAATATTTATTTATAACTAGTTATAAACATTTATATTGCAATAAAAAACATTGATAAAAAAAAAATCATTTTTTTTCAAAATTTACAAATTTCAAATAGTTTTTTTTGTTGAAAACTATACGACTATGTAAAGTTGTATTAAAAATGTCTACTTACTAACAAAAAAAACAGAGTTTGAACGGACTCATTACCCAGATGTATTTGCAAGAGAAAGACTTGCAAATAAAATTAATCTTCCAGAAGCCAGAATACAGGTTTTTGATTGTCTAGCTTTTTAATTGTTTATTTAATAACAGTAATAGAAATAAATCATCTATCATTTTATTAATTCTATTTTTTACTCTCTTAAGATAGCTGTTAACACTTTTTTGAAGTTTTTCTTATATAATTTTAGCAAGCACTTTTGGAAAAAAGATATTGTTTTTTTTAAGTATCGTATGCACAAAATTTTTCGAACAAACATTATAAATTTGGTACTAAATCGAAACTGCACGATAAAGTTTACACAAAAGTTAACAAACTCAAATTTAGTCAAGTAAGACAAAATCGATAGTAAAGCTTTAATTAGCTGAAACGAATAAAGAACGCAGATTACTCTATTTATACAGATAAGTTATTTCCTAATTAATATTAATAGTATTTTCATATTATTTATCGTTTATAAGTTCTAATCCGAAATATTTTTTAGACATTTTTTTTTGTAATTTAAAACTTATTAAAAAAACTTTAAAAACTTTTAAGGTTTGTTTCTATTGTTAATAATAGGTAATCTATTTAAATTATATTGAAAACAAACCCTTAGGTATACTTTAGCTCAAAGTCAGCTTAGAACATTTTTATGTAGTTATTCAAAAAACTAAGTAGAGTATAAAACATACAATTCATGTGTAAAATTAATACTGTTTATACTTTTAATAAACTAGTCATAAAAAAGTTATTATCTTTTTAATTAAAACTACTTATTTATGTACGTTTTAAGAAAACTTAAAGTTGTAGCTGTTATATCGATATTTTAAATATTAGAACGTTCAGAAACTTTGTCACTTGTTATACGAGTGTTTTAAAAGTTGATTGCACTTTGAATTTAATTTTAAAAACTTTAAAAAGTTATACATGGCATATTTTTTTTACAATTTATCTAACAGTTTTAAATCACAAAGTTAATTGGCATGCTATCTGTGTTTGTCAGTTTGATGCACTAATTTGGCTATCATCGAATTTGGGTTAAGCTGTTACCTGAGTTGTTTTTTTGGCTGCTAAACTGCAAAGGTAGCTGAAAAAAATCAGTTAGATTTAAATTTAAAGCTAGTGCATCAGTTTTATAAGCTTATAATATAGAGCTTAAGTATGCATTCAGGTAAACTAAGATATAAGATGTAAAACACTTTAACAAGCTTTAATTAGACAATAAAGCTTATACTGCTTAATTAACAACAATAGTTTTGTAAAAAATTATAACTTAGTTTAAAATATGTGAACATTAAGTAGTAGACAAAACTACCACAAAGTGAGTAAGATACATGTATATTTATCTTTTATTAAAACAAATAGTTTTTTATAAATATATTACAACTTAATTTTCTATATATTCTGTTTAAATATAATTTTAGCTAAGTTAAAGTAATAGGCTTAGTACAGTGGTCGGCAGGCAGTTGGTGCTCGCGGGCCAAATTTCAAGTTTTCAAAATCTTTGCGGGTCACAGTTTTAGTTTTAGTGACATTTGAATTATCTTTTGGCTTTAGTTTTAATCACACCTGACATAGTTTCATTGACATTCACTTTATTACTTTAAATGAATTTTAGCAAAACATAGAATGCCTATTTAACATATATATAACTATCTATTTCAGTAGAATTTACTTTGTTTAATATACCAAAGTCGTAAAAAAGTATGTACTTTCTTAAACACTTAATAAACTAAACTTGAAAAAGTATTTTTACTTTTTACTTACAACCTAGCTTTTATAAAAAAAACCTTGAAAAACATTTATGTGTCATTTTTATACATTTTTTATATTATGAATCACCTTTTTATAATAAAAAAAAATTTTTAATTTTGAAAACAGTTTTTACGTCTTAAATAGTTTGCATTCTTTAGAAAATTCAGTAATTAGTTAATTAAATAAAATTAGATAAAACTCTAGATAAGCTAAATAAATCTTTTTAACATATTTAATGTTGGAATACTTTAATAAAATACGTTATAAGTAATTAATTAGTCTTTTACACGGTTGCCACTTTAAAAGCAAAAATGTCTGAATTATATCAAAATAAAAGATAAAATAGCTAAAAACTTCTGTTAATCAAGCTTAATTAATAACCTAATATATCACTTTATAAAAAAGTACAATATGTAAATAGACAAAAAAAAAATACAATTAGTAAACTACACTACAGTCATAAAAACTATTCTTAGATTTCGAAATTTTATTCAAAGTGTTTGAAATAAAAGTTTCAGATACCCCTAAGTTTTATAAAAATTTCTTAAACAACTTTAACCTAGTCTGAATTTTATAATTATTTTAAACTAGCTTGTTTGTTTGGCAACCCTGTTTAAAATTAATTTCACAAAATAAAGAAACACCGAAGTTTATTAACAGTGAACTAATTATATAACTAAAACAAATATTTTAATTCAGCTTGAATGGATAATTAAGTTTTTAAACATTTCAACAAAATTATATAAAAGATTATTAAGCTTTTAAAGAATTTGAAAAACCTATTTTTTATTGAGCATTATATCAATTCTTTATCTGCATTAAAATTTTGTATTTAAAAAGAGCAGATGTAAGTTATAAGATGAGCTACAAGAACTATTATACGTTAGTTTCGAGTTATTGCGAGAAACGAAAAAAAAAAATCGCTTATGTCAGTTTCAACAACGCACATGATTATTTTCAGTAACTACAGACTGATCAGAAAAAAACTGTTAAGGCAAGTTATAATGTAGCAAAATAAATTACTAAAAAAAGTCACCATTTAGAGTTGAAAACTTATTTTAATAAATTGTGTTGGGGTTAGTAAAATAATTTTGTTTATTTCGTTAATATCAACAAGAAGTCGTGTTTAGGAAATGTCTGAAGATTATAAAGACGCATAAACTAAATAAGGACTTAAATCACTCTGTTAAGATGTTAGAACTGATATAACAGCTATTGTTCAATTTAGAATTTTTATTACAGGTGTTTTACTAATTTTGACATTTTAGAAGAATTTCTAAGTTTGTTCCAATACAAAGCACAACAATAGGTAAAGACATTTTAAAAGCAAAAGTGCAATGCACCAATATAAAAATTTTAAAAGTACAACATTTTGCTTCTATTTTTAGTATATGATTAAGTTAAAGTTAAAAAAACGTCTTAAATAAAATAGAAAATTAAAAAAAAATACTGTTAAGCTGCTTTAACTTTTTTTTAATAAAAAATAATTATGTGGTAGATTTTTTGTGTCAAATCGAAATTTTACTACTTTACATACAAAAATTGTTTAAATTTTCAGGTTTTTTGAATTAATCTCAAATTTTAAGACTTTTTCAGACTTTTTAAGTATAAATTATTAGATTACAAGCTTTTCAAGGATTTTTTGGCAACACTAATTGTTCACAGTTATATGTATACAACTAAAATAAATAATAATTCAAATTATATCAGCTGCAAGAATTAAAGTTTAAAATATATTTTAATTCTAACAAACATTGTGGCACAATTTAAGTTTATGCTGTATATTTTGTTCAAAGCACAATGATTGTGCTTTGAACAAAATATACAGCATAAACTTAATTTACTACTCTCTAAAGCAAAAAAGTCAGTCCGAGGGATCAAAACTAGCTTGATATTTTAGCATAAAAAAAGCAATTCAAGCCAAGAACTGAAAAATTACTAAACTGGTCTGAGATTTGAAGTCTTCAAATACTCATAGTCTGAGTGTGTGACAGTTTTTATTTTTTTATTTGATCGAATTTGAACTATTTTGAATAAAAATGTACAAACTTAATAAATTACCATTTCTTAATCTATTTTGTATTAAATAGGTAGTTACAAAAAAACAGCAACTGTTTATATTAGTATGTAACGCATAAAAATTAACTTATTTTGTCAAAAAACATTGTTTAAAAAATCAAAAAGTATACCTAACAAAAATTTTTCCAATTTATGTCATATATATTTTTTAAATGTGTCTGTACACACTTAGATATTACATGTAGAAACATTAGTTTCAGTAAATTATGCTTAAACTTAATTTTATCTCGTTAAATATTAAATAAAAAGTGATTGAAAATATAAGCATCTTTGTTCATTGGTGTGCATAGCAATTAATTTAAAATGCAAAAAAAACTTCTAAAAAATCAAAGGTGTCAAAACCAAAATGAAGTTAACCTTATTTCTTGTTATTGTTTTTATGTTATTTTTATTTTTTTTTGCACACTAGAATATAACATTTAAGAACAAAACATCTGTAACAGAAACTTAGGTAAAAAAACGTTTTAAAAACTAGACTGTAAAGAAATAACATTTTAGTTAATTACTGTACTTACTTTTGTACAAAACTTAACTTAACATCTATTTATGCTCAGCGGGCCACATTTACGTGGTCGCGGGCCGCAAAATTTTCTTTCGCGGGCCGCATTCCATTCAAAAAAATAACGTGCTCGCGGGCCACAGATTTATCCTTCGCGGGCCGCATTTGGCCCGCGGGCCGCAGTTTGCCGACCCCTGGCTTAGTATAAGAACTATAAAATATAAACAAAATAAACTAATAAGTTGCACATTTGCAAAGAAAAGTGATAAGTTTAACTTTAGTTATTCGAAAAGTATTCAAAAATAGTTTTATGTTTTAAGGAAGTACTGCGTACTCTCTAAATAAAGTTGGCTAGTTACCAAGTGAAAACTTTATTGGTAAAAGTTCTAAGTGTTCTAAAGTATAGTTGTTTTTTTAAACGCAAGTTTAAACACGTTCTTATGCTTTAAATTTGAAAATATTGTAATATATGCTTCAAAATATACAGTTAAAGTATTACTTTGTTTATTGAGTAATTTACTAAATATATGATCTAAGCTAAGGTAAAAGAAGTAAAATAAGAATATACAGCAATTGAATAAAATGATTTACAATTAAAAGATTAAAATTTTATAAACAGTTTGATTAAAAATAATCTCGAGTATTTTTAGTGCAATATTATTTTCTTGTATTTTAATTGTATGAAAGTTTAAAGATACTTTAACAAAAAAAAAACCATTAAAATTAGACTTAGTATTATAAAAAACATATTTTGTTTGGCCAAAAATAAATCTTTTGCAGGTTTGGTTCTCAAACCGTAGAGCAAAATGGAGACGACATGAAAAACTAAGAAATGAAAAATCCTTGTCGCCAAATCTTCAATCATCGTTTGAAGAAACTAAGTGGTCTACAAATTATCTATCATCAAAAGGTAATTTAGTTATCTGTTTTATATATTTATCAACAGAATTTTTATTGCTTGAAATGTTTTAAATAACTTTTCAAACTACTTTATTATATTATATTATGGAATGAGTAAGGTTAGTCTTGAGTTACATATATAATTGTTTAGAAACATTTCTGTGAAAAAAGAGAGTTTTCATAAGCACTGTTCCATATTTGTGGAAATATATGGTCAGATATAATTTTAATTTAAATATAAAAATATACTACTAAAAGACTTGTTAATTTAGGTGCCTTAAGTTTATTTTAAATTTTCGGTAAAGTTAACTAGTAAGTTAAGGTTTTAATGAGTTTTTTGAACTATAAATTTGCTTTTTTAAGTCAAGGATATTTTCACTAGTCTTGAAGCAAAATACAACATAACAAAAAATGTTAATAACAACAACAAAAATTTCATTAAGGGATGTTACGTATTGATAATAGCTTTTAAAGTGTAGCTTTAAAAATGTTCCAACATATAAAAATATATTTTTAGTAATATTAAAACATTTTTGAACATTTGAATAAAAAACTGATAAGAAACAACATATTTAATTTAGAATAAAAACAGTTTTGACTTTAGATATTTAAGAAATATAACCTCTAAGTATATTAATCCGTTGTAAAATTTTAGTCTTTATATACAGTAAATGTTTTAGTAAAAACAGAACTTACTTTACAACAAGCAACGAGTCCGACAGTAAAACTTGACAAAAAAATAAAACATACAGAGCTTTTATCTGAGTCAACAATAACAGGTTTTATTATGTATAATTTTAAATATTTTATAATTTTCTGAACTTTTTTTATACTTGTTTTCGTTAAACATAGTTATATTTGTTAATGCTTAAGTACGTCATAACATCAATTTCGTTACAGATGTTGTTAATGACCTATGATTATTTGTACTCGTAAAATAACAAAATAAAACAACTTTCTTTTTACTTAATGTTGTCACTTATTTTATTATAGACATGTTTTTACTTACTTTAGATATTGTGCTATAATATTTTTCAGAAACTTTTCTTTTAACCCATTAAGTCAGACAGTATTTACAGATAATTTTTAAATAAAAAAGTCTATTTTCTTCTTTTATTAGTATAAACAATTCTAGCACAGAAATATCTGTTATAAAATTAATTAATAAGATAAAACTAATTATGTTTTTTGGTTTTGAAAAAAATATATTTTTTGTTTTTTTGTTATGTGTCTTTTAATTTTATCGGCCCAGGTTTTAATGATTGGGTCCAGCCTAGAACAGTAAACTTGCAATAATAGTAATAATAATGAAAACAAAAATAAGTTTTCGACCTTTCTTTTTTAAGATAAGCAGTATCTATAGAAATTAATAAATTAAACAAAACAAAGTTTCAAGTTTCAATAGTTTTATTTGATTAAAAAGGATAATATTTTTAGACAATCATTTTTCACTTCAAGATAAACATTTTGACCAGCACATTTTTGAAGTTTATGAACAATTTAACAATTTCTTACCACAAAACTCTCATACAGAAAACCTACATGGTTAGTTTATAGTTCAATAACTCGTAAGTTCTTTGTTTTAATAAACTAATTTAAGGTTAACATTGCTACATTATTTTTTAGAATCTATAAAGTCTCTTAAGTATATATTTCTAATACGTGACAACTTCAAATACGTTTAGTTTATAAAGTGAAGAATAAAAATTTTCAGCTTTCTGTTGAAGCCTAAATTTATTCAATATAACTATTTTAATTTTTGCACCACTACAAAATAAATACTTTGGTTTAAACAAATACCCGTAGTAAAAGAAGAATACTTATGTTGACTAAGTTTTATTTCTAACTTTAAAATTTTTCAAATTAAAAATTTTCCATAAGTGACACATCTTTACGCAGGAATTTATTTAAACTATTTACTTTAATATTATTTATTTAGAAACTTTTGATTGCTGATATTTAGGAAACAATCAATGCAAATTCTATTCTATTAAGCGTTTGATTCTAAAAATGTTAAATTACAAACTTTGGATTTTAAAGATTAAAACTGTGACATAAAATTTTTTTATAATAAGACTTAAGTAGTTATATTGAATGTACAAATTCCAAAAACTAGCTTGTTTTTTAAGCATAGAAGTTGTTTCAAAATAAAAACTGTAAAATTCTTTTGATTTTTTACAGTTATTAAAACAGTAAAATAAGTCGAAAATAGATTTTCATTTTAATTATTATTCTAAATGATACTTAATTTTGTATTAAATATTGAGGCACGACTATTAAAATTTGGACAATTAAAATTCCGAAAACTCGAACTCTTAAAAAATAATTTAAGAGGCCATTACTCAAAAAGAAATATATACTTTTGAAAAAACAAAACGATTTAACCTTGTTAATTCCTATAAAAGTTTTAACAATTTTGCATAATTTTAAATACTTTATGAGATATGGATAAAATAAGATTTAAGTAAAAACAATTTATTTAGTAAATAATTATAACAAATTATACAGTATCCTTCATTTATTACACTGACATATGTTTCTGTGTTATAAACGAGTCAAATACTGTAAGGAAATAATAGAAGCTAGAGTAGGTATATACATGTGTCCATTAAAAATAAAAATAATGGCTATATATTTTCACAAGTTAATAACAGATAAAATAATTAATGTTGAAACCGACTGTTATAAAACTATATAATATTTGTAATTATTAAGTCTAAATTAAATAAATTATAGTAAAAATACAAAATTAGATAACAGATCAAATGAAAACTACTTACAAGAAAATGAAGGAAGTACTAATTCAAAATGTTTGCTGGTTACTAATCATTGAAAAAATGTTTCTAATAATTACGTCACAATACATATGAACATTAGGACTAGCTAGTTATTTTATACTACAAAGTTAGATTATTTATTCCTTATATTTGAAAAAAGTAGTAGAGCGCTTAATTTAAAAAGTAAAATGTAATCTATTGTGAATAAAAAGTAAAACAACTAACATTAATTATTCAATTAACAAATTAAACAATAGTAAAGGCAATAAAAGCCACTGAAACTTGGTATGATGTATACTTTATTTAATGAATGTTTATAATGGTTAAATCTAAATTATAATAAAATTTAAGTTAGATACAATTAGAAAGCAGATTAAATTTAAATTTAAAATTATTATTTTTTAAACAAAGCACAAAATCAAACTTGCTATTAAGCTTTCAAAGATCTGACCAATAATTAAGTTACAGCGCCATACATAAAACCACCATGACTTAAACTAGATATGTATATTACACAATACATTTATTTACATTTGATTTGTTATCTAATTTTGTATTTTTACTTAAATTTACTAATTTAGACTTAATAATTACAAATATTATATAGTTTTATAACAGTCGGTTTTAAAATAAGGTATTTTATCTATTATTAACCTATAAAAACTTCTAGCAATAGTTTTTATTTTTCCGGAAACACGTATATACCTACTTTAGCTTCTATTCTTTCCTTACAGTGTTTATTTTTTACAGAGCTTAGTTGAAGTGTGTTGACTCGTTTAACACACAGAAACATATGTCAGTGTAATAAAAGAAGGATACTGTATAATTTGTTATTATTATATATTCCATTGAATATGTTTCGCTAGGATCTTTTGTTAACAAACGCTTAAATTTATATTTTGAATAGTTATTTAGTAAACATAGTTTTCATTTAAAATTTTTATTTTACAACCTTAATGTAACTAATCAGATCTGCAACCACTTTTTTTAAGTTTTTTCAAATGTATTATTACTTTTTGAGATATGGCCACAAAAACAGTTAAAAAAAAAACTAAATTTACATGTAACTGTTGAACATAATAAAATAAAAAGATTTTTTTTTCTTTTTAAGAAGTTATATTAAGTTCACAATGTATATATTATTACACATTGGGCTGGCAAGTGGACATTGACCATTTGAATAACTAGAGAATCAAACCAAGATTTTTATTTAAGTGTGTAGAACTAGGTTTATTCTTTTAAAATCCGGGTTTGGTTCTATTCTACTTCAAGTATATCAAAAGTTACGTTAGGTTAAAAGTAGCAAATTTTTGCTGTTTTGAAAATTAAAAATAACTAGAATAGTACTAAAATGTGTATAAAAATTAAGGTTTACAGTAACAGCTAAAAACACTTTAAAAACTTTCATGCAAAAACTTATACTATTATTTTTTTATTGGTTTAGTCAAAAAAGTCAAAATTCTTTGAACATGTAAAAACAAGACGAAGCATCTCAACTTTGTTGATGATGGCTGTAATAAACACTGATTAAAACTAATCAAACAAGCGTAGACTAAAATCTCACGATATGCTGACAATGTCTGGGACGTTGGGCTTTGAATGATTTGGCTGCGTCAATTTTTCGGACTTTAACCACAAACGGCCGCTTCGGTGCATATGCACTTAAGCCCGCTTGGTTTAGATCTCAACAGCGGATTCTCGCGACTATACTTGCCTGATTAGTTTTAATAAGGACAAAACCAGTTTTTGGTTGTTTCGGATAGTGTTGTTGATGGTCGTGGTAGTGGTAATAGTAAAGTTCATCATTTAGTATATAAAATAAAAATATATTATTTCTTTTTCAAAAAACTGCTATTCTTTTTGAGAATTTATTGGTGTATTTAAACAATATAGGGAATTTTTAAAAGTTAAATACCTCAAAACACTCATCAATGAAACATCTTTTTTTTTATCTTTTAGTATACATGACAAGAAATTTATATAAGCAAAATCTATTGA
Organism: Thalia democratica; assembly: GCF_965202585.1. Classification (NCBI taxonomy): domain Eukaryota; kingdom Metazoa; phylum Chordata; class Thaliacea; order Salpida; family Salpidae; genus Thalia; species Thalia democratica. The sequence goes on along the minus strand of NC_139169.1, from coordinate 49,705,342 downwards.
AAGGCATAAAACTATTGTTTTAGGGTTATACAAGCGATATTTGGTGCCTACTTACTTTTTTAAATTTTCAATTAAAAAAAAAGTCTAAAACTTTAAGTTTTTGATTAATTATCTATTTTTTGAAAAATACTAAACTACTTTAAAAAAAATTGTATAAATTTTGTTTTAATTAAGTGTTTTAGGTATTTTCTGTAACTTTCTTCAAGCAAAATTTTGACGAAAAATATGAAGAACTTTGAGTTGTTTTTACACTGAAAAGGCAAAAAACTGGTTGGATTTAAACTTACATAACTTTTAAAATAATTTAGATTTTGAAAAAATAAAGTTATAACTAACTATGTTTAACACTTAGTTTGATTTTATATTCAGGAAAGTTATTTTTTATAGTCAATGGCTGATTTGAACCCTGTTTCCAGCTCACTGTTAATCGTCAGTAAAAAATATAAAAACATAAACGAACTTGTTTAGTTGTAACTAATTAAAATCGTGGTTTTCTTGTTGCTTTGTTTATTTTTAAGAAATTTTATCTAGCATATCTTTTAAATCATGGTTTAAAATTTTGAAGGGTCAGCACATAGGTAAGTGTTACCTTAAGTTTGCATAAAGTAATTTTACTGCACAAAATTTGTTTTTAAGCTATGAAACAAACTATGATGTAGATATTTATTGCACATAATATTTTTAGTTTTAAAAAGTAGTTCTAAGTATCCTTTAATATAATAATATTTTTTAAAGAATTAAAAAGCAACTGATCAATTTCTATACTTCTACAAATTTTTCAAAATACAATACTTTTATAACTTTTTTAAATTTCTGTAGATAAAGCTAAATAGTAAAAGCAGATCTTTTTGTTGAAACAAGTAAATGTTAAAACCAGTTTGCGCTTTGATTTTTTGTAATGATCTACTCTTCACTTTTTAAACAAGCATAACGATCAATGTCATAAAAAATTCATTCAAAAATTTAGTATTAATGTAATAGTTTGTTAGAGGAAACTATGTTTAAATTTTATTAATAAAGACATATGCAATAAAAAAAACTACTGATAGTTTAATACGTTTTTTTTCCTACTGTAATACGTGCTTAAACTTGTTTAAAACTATCAAAAAATGTACTAAAACAAATGTAAAACAGAGTAAACCTAACATAAAATTTTGTTTTTTATACAACAAATATTCTACAAGTCAGGTAAATTTTATGCAGATGACTCCTAAACTGATAAAATCTCGATAAAATTTCAGTAACTTTTTTTTATCCTGTAAAAACCAAATGTTAATAAAGCTTAACATCAACTTGGTTGTAAATTAATCCTTTTAGTTAAACATAAAATAATAATACTAAATATACCTTGTAGACAACTAGACATTTTTAATTAAAAAAAAAAAGACTTCTAATTAAGTTTAAAGATTTTTATTATTAAAATAGCTACTCTTAAACTTATCTGGTAGTAGGCCTCTTTTAATCATAAAAGATTATGGATCATAACTATTTCTCACAGTCAGTCATAAGTTACTGACGAGTTTTTTGGTTGATTTACAGTTTTCACTTTTATTTTTGGAGTCTACGTTTGTTATCAAAAGTAGTAAGTTTTTTTTTTTGCCACAATTTAAGTCGATTTAAAATAACTTATCTATTTGAAACGATGTATGAAAGTTTTAAGGTCGGTGTTTAATCTAAAAGCAATCTGCTCACACACATCCCGATATAGTAGTTGCGGGCGAACGGGATTGCTCTTACCAGTAATAAATCGTTTGTAAGAGATATACTTGGTATTTTTAGAATTGTCGAAAATGTCTAAGCCAGCGTATTCTTCGTTGATGAATCTAATAATTAACGTTCTAAAAATTGTTGATACACCACATTTAGAAAGCACTAGTGTGTTTTGTCTCCTGCTCATCAAATAAATTTTAAGTGCATATAAAAAAGTTTTTTAATTTATTTTTAGCAGCGCAGTTTGTTGAATATTTGATCTTGTATAAAAATAAAGTGAAAACACAAGTGTTATGCACTGTATACCTTGGTCTTATTAGTGAGTCGAGAACTTTTGTTTTCAAATGTTCCAAAACAGGCATAAAAAAAAACACTAACTTTAAAACACCTTCATTTTTTCTAAATTGTTAAAATCTCTAAAATAAAAACGATATCATCCTCTTTGGAAAATTCTAGTTTATATGCTAACTTGCAACAACTCTAAATAAGAATATATATAAGAAAGTTTTAAAGATAAGAAACTACTTAAAACATTTGTTACATGAAAGTTACTTAACTCAAGTAAAACAAAAAACCTAACTTTTTATTATAAGAAATAAGTAAAACGATAACAGGCTTACCATAAAGGTTATGCATTAACGTAGAAATAATTATTAATTTATTCTTTTTTAGATTTAACGATACTTTCATTAATCACAAAAACAAACTTGATAAAAGAAAAATAATATACATTAATAAAAATAAGATCGTATTGGAATTGCCAACCTAAAGTATCTTAACAATTCATAAAAAGTAAACGAATTCCATACAAAAGTGACTTTTCGTATAAAAGTGTAACTTCTTGCAAATCTGACACCTACCCACTCGCAGTAGAAAAAACTATTAAACGTGCTCACTACTTTTATTTAAAAAAATAACTTCAAATACTGATGATAGTGTAGTTCTTATTTACTATAACTACTGTTAATTGAAATATAGAATCAGTTTTGTATAAAATCAGTATGCATTTGTAGAAATTTATTCGTATATAAATGAATAAATGTTGATATTGTTTTTTAGCTGATCGTGGTATAAACCGTAAACTAGAACAACCAAATTTGTATGACATGTTTCCAGTTTCAATGACAACTAATAATGAAGACAACAGTTTTCACTATACTAATAGTTATCAAGTTTTTTATCAAAACCCCTACAGCTGGTATGATACTTGATTTTTTTGAAATCTGTAGCAACCCCCTCGAACTTTGCTCATATGAAGTTACTAAAAATAAAAAAATTATAGATACTTCTTTATCATCACTTACTTTTTATTTTTGTAGTGAGTTTTTTTGTAAATAAATCATCAAAAAGAAATATTTATTTTCATGCTTATAATGGTCTGTACATTTTTTCTATATAACTGTATGCTATTTATTTTTTACTTTTATATTCGCATTTACTTTACTATAATCAATAGTTTATATTAAAAAACTGTTTTCAAATACACTGTTTTGAAAAAAAAAAAAAATACAACTTTTAACGTGACTACTTATTGCTTGTTTGTTGTAATATATAACTAGTAGCTGGTAGTACGATTAACGATGTATTGATAGTTTTGTGTAAGTATATAAAACTACACGAAAAACTTAGAATTAGGCAATTAATTGGACTTGTTATTTTAAATATTTTTCTTATTAAAACACGTTAGAATTTAAATGTATTATATTACATTTATGTTATTTAAGTTTACAATTATTAAAGTTAATTTTTTTAATCCAAAAAAACTATAGCTAGATAATTTTTGCTTCGCTAATATTAACTCCGATTATCTTTAGTTAGCTGATTAGTTTAATGAAAGAAGAAAAGATGCCTTATGTTTTTAATTAGAACTGTAATTAATTTTAATTTGTTGTAGGTAATATCGTATATTGAATGACACAAAAAGCGCTTAAATTCACTGGTCCAAGAACCTGTACAAAAAACTTTTTGGTTTTCGAGTCGTACACTGCTTGTCTACAGTTTAAGGTCTTGTCCAAGAGTCATAGTTCTTTTTTTTTGTTAATTAAAAAGTAAATTATTTTTAAAAGTTTCAAATTATATACTTAAAAATCAAAGCAAGCACAATTATATCAAGCAAACATCTTAAGGATATGCTAAAATTATTTACTATCTAGTAGTTTACTAGAGATACTAAAGGCTTAATAAAGTAAATGCCTCAGACTACTTTTTACTTTAAGCAAGGTTTAAATAAGATATAAGTTGTATGAATTAGATTACTAAATAAATATTCAATATTCTAACGAAATATAACTCTAAGTTATTTTGAAAGTTTTCTGATAAAAATTTTTTTTTGCCTATATACTTATATGAATCTAAGTTCAAGCAGCAAAAAATTAAAACTTATATCTAAAGTAAATATTTTAATTTACAAGTTTTTATAAATTTAATTTTTGGATTATATGTTTAATGTTAAAGAATTAGTCTAAAGAGTAAGCAATGTTTGTTTTTATCTATTTTTTTATAAATTACATTAATTAAAAATTAATTGCTAGATAAAGTAACAAAGTTATTGATAAATAGGCTTGTAATTTTGTACAACAGTAATTTTTAACATTCTTTTTGTTTTAAAATATTTGTTTAGATAAAAATAAAAAAAGATAATACTTTACAGCTTTTAATTTGTAAATTTCATTTAAGTACACAAAAAAAGAATACAAGGAAAAAATGTAAAATTTTTAAACATTAACATAACTAAATATTCTGAACCAAATTCTAAAAAGATGCACGTATTTTCTTTTTCAAAAAAAAACATCGGCGAAAGTCTGCAGAACAGAAGTCCGGACTTTCGTTTGCCGTGAGACAAGCTCAAATTTAACAAAAGGGATGATCATGCCATCATCAGTTACATTCGGTTGTGACTGACTGATGAGTCCTAATAAGGACGAAACCAGTCTCAGTCTACCGAAACTTGTGGTGTGATGATCGAATTGGCATGACCAGCCCTTTTGTATTTTCTTTTTGCAATACTTTTCTTGTACAATAGAAAACACTAACTACACATATCTTTCTTTATTATCTAACTTTTTTTTCTTTAATTAAATTGTTTTGAAATCGACCAAAGTTTTATTGAGGTATTTGAAATTTTTTAACATTGTTAACAATGATAATTTTAATTTTATCTAAATTATTCAAAACTGAAGTTTAAACGGCTTTATCAATTATCAAAATTAAGTAGTATCAGAAAAAAACATTTAAAATATTTCATAAAACATTTATTACTTAATAAAGTATTCTGTCTAGTAGAGTTTATGATTAATATTTTCTGTTAAAACATGACTAGTTGACACAAGCGTATAAAACAACTTATCCACTTATTATAATGAAATTTATTGTATAGACAAAAGTTAAAACTTAAATAAACATTATACCTTAGCTGATATATTTAAAAAGAATGTTTGAAAGAATAATAAATAATATAATATATTTTTAATGTATTTTATACTTTAACTATTTTACTGCTAACAATTTCTTTTTTTATACAAAAAAAAAGAATTTAATATCTAGAAAAAAGACAAATTTAAATAATTTTTCGAAGCAATTACTTGAAAAAACAATATATTTTTATCATTTATTGAAATTAGACTTATAACAGGTTTTTATTTGCTTTAAAACAATATCAAAATGAATAAAGGTATACAAATAAAGTATCGACAACAGTATTTAAACAAAAGAAAAACTCAATTTTTTTTCTGAACTTAATAAAATCTTACATCTTAAAATACAGTCAGATTAAATAATGTTTTTCAAAAGGCAGTAAAAAGCAGTGACTTTGGTTCTTAATTCTTCGCTGTATCTCCTTTCTTGTACTCCTTTTCCTTTCCTAACTCACTGGTATCTTTTAGGTTTTTTAGACTTCTTTTTTCGTCGACTTAGAGAATTTTTATGTTTATCTGCAATCATAAATTTGTTTAAATTTTCTAATGTTTTTTTTTGATTTACCTAGCTGTATAAAAATATATTTTTATAGGTTTATTTTAAGACTATTAAGTGCAAAAATGATTAAATTATTTTAAAAAAAGGTTTAAAGTGTGTAATTTTCTTATAATTTTTGTATGCTTTTTCAAATTTTAGTCGTAAACCATGTTTAAAAAATATTATAACACTGAATTAGGTTATACTAGTAGTTAGAGATCATTGTATCCTAACTTAACTTTTGTACACAGTTGAAGTATATTCTATTAATATGTATTAATGAAATTTTTTAAAAAATAGTAAAAAATGACTCTATTTTTTAAGTGAGTATACCTAACTTTGTTTCAATATTTTAATACTTTATTGTTTGTTGCATATTTATTATGATTTTATCATAAAATTACACGTAAGCAATCTAGGAAAGCTTATAATTTCAAAAACGCAAATTATATATTTTTTAATTAGAATCGTTAACAAGAAAAAAACAATCTTACTCCAAAGTATCAACAAAGTATTAAAACATTGAAAAAAAGTTAGGTCTACTGACTTAAAAATCAAAATCTGTCTTAAAAAAAATTCTTTCTAAAATTTGATCCATATTTCTGATTTTTGCTTTAGCAACAAATTAGTTTTATTTTATACTTAATTTATAACTATCAGCTATTGTTTTCAAAATATTTTGTAAGTTAAAAAGGTGTCTTAAGTTTTGGCGACATTAATTTTAGAGATTAATTTACTTACAATAAAGACAATACATAAAACACTCTAACCTAAAACTTTGTTAGAGTTGTATGTAATAAACATATATAAATTTAGAAATAATATTTTATTTTAAAACCTGTGCCAGAACGACCTTCAAAATTTATTTTAACTCTTCCTAGGACAGGATTGCTGTCATTTTGTTTCGTATTTTTGCTAGATCTATACACTAAACATTTAATACAACAAAGATCAGCAGTTGATTTAGGACGACATAATGTTTCTAAAGGCTCATCGGTATTACAGATGGCTCCATCTCCACTAATGCATGTTTCTATTGGTTCAACATCATCTAAATTAAATTGAGTCCTTAGATATAAACTAAAATGATTTTTTTTGAAACAGGAATCTAAAACTTTTTTTTTTTCTTCTTTCATTGTACTATTTCTGATAATCAAGTATCAAACTATGTTTACTCTAAATAAGGACGATACTGGTCGTAGGTTGTCTCAGCTGCTGTTATTGATTGTCTTTTAGTGAAGTTCTTTATATTATTTACTTTAATATAAAAGACACACGTAAGTAAAATTGACTAAAAAATGTCTAAATATAACAAATACTTTAAGAAACTATACCATAATAGTTTAACTTTACTTAAGTTTTATTAAACTAACAGAATGTTGTTTTAATTTTAGTTTAGTGTAGAGGTGGGCAACCTACAGCCCACAGGGCGGATCCGGCCCTCTAAGAAAAAGGATCTAGTACGCGACATATTTTTTTGAAGCTTAAAAACATCTTGTGCAAAAGAATCAAAGTTTGATTTTTATATAAAATTCTTTGATAAGTGATCTTAGTTTTGTTTTGTACAGAGTAGTGCTAATTGAATGATCATTTCATTATAATTCTACCTTAAAAATTTCAAGATTTTATAGCATTACTTTACTAAATTAAATGACCTGAACAAGAATTTCTTGTTAAACCAGACCGCCGACAATGAAAGTTACGACCTTAATCTATTATACAGTTATGTAAAAAACAGCAATTATATGTTATAAATTGTGTTGTTTTATTGTAGTTTTTATTAATGTTAAAAAAGCAAACCACAAGAAACGTTATTGCATATTCTTTCTTTTATAGGAGCAGGAGAAGTACAAAACTCTGAACTTATATTTTCTCTCGGATGCCCGCAAGATGTTTGTCTTCTCTGAATTCCTGAATTTCCACAAGATTTAGAGCACTTAAAAATATATGAGTCAAATCATTTTTGTGTCATAAGTAGACAAAATAAATTAAATGATAAAAAATAAGTTAAAATCTACTTGTTTTTTCACAAAAATTCGCGAAATTTATGATACAATATATGTATGTAAATTTTCAAGACTAAAATACTAGGATTTTGTAAAACTAATAAGTACTATAAAAAATCATATTGAGTTTTAAAATTTGATAGTGATTTATATAGTTGGTTGTGTAGAGATCGTAAAACTACAACAGTGAGATTTGAAAATATAAATATAAACTCTACTTGCAAACGTTATCTACTTATTAAATTTTCAAAACTTAATAAAGTTTGAAATTTTAAATAAACATTATGACTAGTTTAACTAGTAAACTATGCTTCTTATACACTAACATATCAAAATACAGATACTTTAAAAAAATATGGTTTTTATACTTTTAAAACAAATTAAACAATAAAATTATAGTTATAACAGCACCTACTTTATTAACATTTAGTTCATTTAGTATTATTCAAAGTAGTTTAACTAAAAATTTGCACAAACAAAAATGGCAATTGCTATACTATACAACTCTATGTTTTGACTAATTTTGCTTTTGATTGTAACGATAAAAACTTTCAAAAAATAAACAAGATTTGAAAATAAGCAAGATTCATTTATTCGGTTTTAGTCTAATGAATGTAAATTTTATGTTTAATAGATTGTTACTACTCTTTTATTTGTACTAGTTGTTTTATTTAGTACTAAATATTTTTTTTTTTTTCTTTTTGATTGTTTTTGAGCTAAAATATTTGGTTTATAATTTTAAATATAATCAAGTAACATAACTATTTTTTAATGATTTTTTTAACCCATTAGTTTTAAAGAAAATTTATACTTTGAAATTTATTTATGATATTGATAAAATCAAAAAGAGTTCTTTTATTTTAAAAGCATGTATTTTTTTCACAATTAAACCACCATAATGTATAAAAATATTTTTTGTCACGTAATTTCAAAAATCCCAACACACGTTTCTAATTAAAATTTTAAGTAGCAATTATATTCGTTGTAAATTATAATCGTCTCATAATTTTAAAATAATTCACTACTTAATGTATATTCTATAAATTTATCTTATTTTTTTTGAAAAAAATAAGAGAAAATAACTGAGTGTTTATTTGTATAGCTTATGTAATCAGTTAGTTAAACGAACTTTAGACCAAGCTCCAGTTCTCCAACTATAAGAGCACTTTTTTTTACTACAATCTAAAACTTCTTCTTTAGCATCGTTCTCAATATTGCACCCTGCATTTTCTTCATCACCATCGAGGACAATTTGACCTTTTTTGACCTCATCAACATTCATACAACTCAGCTTTCTTCTTTTTTTTTCATCACACTTACCTGAACACGACGACCATGTAGTTGCTACCCATCTGTTTTTACTTTGTTTTTATACGTTTTTAATAAAAATGATGGTATTAAAAGTCTTTACTAAGTTTTGAAATTTATTTTTTTTAGTTAAAAACTTTTATAAAAATGTAATATTAGCCAAACAACTTAAAGTATTTAGAAGTTTTTAGTTTTTATTTTGATATGTATTATTTATTAGTTTAACGTATTTGACTCTAATAACCAAAATCACTCGAAATTTGTTGTTTTTTTTTACTAGAGATGTAATACTTAAAAGATATTATGCATACTTAACCATACAAATACTTTTTAAAGAGTCGGCTCTTATATAAAATACAGTTATAACTTTATTAAATTTTGAAAAGTTTCCAGATGAAGATTTCAATAGATAATTTATTTTATAATAAAGTTTGATTCCTTTTCAACTATTATAAAATATAGCAAGCTGGCACTTTGCCCTGTTTCACAGAAGAATCGGACAGCTTGTAATATTATGATAATAAACAGGGTTGATAATTTTTTTTGAGAAATTTCTTCGAGTTTTTTAAAGTTTACTTTTAGTTTAAAGCTAAGTTTAAAGTTAAAAACTGTGCAAAATAGTATATCAACATTAAAAAGATATTATAAAGCTACTTTAAATGTGTTTTATAATGAAAATTTTTTTGATGATGACAAATTATTTTTATCTATATGGTAGATTTTTCGTGTAAAATTTAAATCTTACTACAAAACATGTAAAATTTATCAAAAAATCTAGGCTTTTCCAGGTTTTTTAGTGATTTTTGTTCAAAATTCCAGGTTTTTTTAATTTCTTAAATTCCAGGTTTTACCAGGATTCCAGGTTTTTTGACAACCCTGAATAAAGTTTTAATACAATAGTAATAAACAAAAACAACTACCTCTATTCTTAAAACTAAACATTTAGGTAGAAATCTTTCCTTTTTAATAAATCTATTATTCAGTTTTAAATTTATTAAGAATTAAAGTTTTGTATAAAACTAACTACCTGTTTCTAAATGTAATGTTTCAAGAATTAACTAGTGTTTATTTCGGTCATCATCAACAAAGTTGAGATATTTCGTGCCATCGATTATAAACAATTAACTTAACCATACAACCAACAACAACAGCATCCGAGACAACCTACCACCGGATTCGTCCTTAGCAGGCATAGTCACGAGAAACCGTTGTTGAGATCGAACCAACCGGGCTTAAGTTAATATGCACTGAGTTGACCAGGTAAAACTGATCAAACAAGCGTAGACTAAAACAACAATATGCTGACATGTCATAGAAATTGGTCTGTGAATGATTTAGCCGCGTCAAACTTTTAGATTTTACTTACAAACGGTCGCTTTAGTGCATAAACCCGCTTGTATAGATATCAACAGCGGTTCCCCGCAACTATGCCTGCTTGATGAGTCCTTATAAGGACGAATCCGGTGGTAGGTTGTCTCAGATGCTGTCGTTGTTGGTCGTGTGGTGAAGTAGATTTTTAATTTTTTGAGACAATATTTTTAAATTTAAAACTTTATTACTTTTAACTACTAGTAAAAAAAGCTATTGGCAGATTGTTTAAGCTTTACTATACTTGTTTACAGAAACACAAGAAAACAATTATTTTAAAATGAAAATAAATTCATTCTAAAACGTTATTGTTATATATCATTGTTGTTTATTTATATCGTTTTATTGTTTATTTACAATTAGTTGCTTTAAAAAATTTAGTCTTTGTATGAACGTTTAATATTTTTCAAACACGTAGTTTACGAACACAAAGTGTTTGATACCTGCACTTTATGTAACAGCTTTCACTTAAATGCTTTGGGCTTCCTGGACAGTTCCGCTTTCTGTTGACTTTTTTACCAGTTTTTCTGTTTTTACATGCTGTTCTGGCTATTCTGAATTAGATAGTTAAACAATGAGTTTTCAAACTAGTTGGCGAAATCGTTTAACGTAATAGTTAATTATTTATTACGTTGAAGACTAAATATTTACAATTTATTATTCTGTTTTTATTTTGAAGATTTCAATCTGAAAAATCTTAATGTATTTCACTTTAACCAGCGTAATAGAGTATAAAAAAACATAAATTATAAATGACATGAAGTAGTTTCAAATACTTCATCAATGCAGTTTGAATAAGTTTTAATTTAGTATTTATTTGTTTGAATATTTTTGATTTTCAATTTTATTTTTAAATTTTACAGGCAATATTTTCTCAAATCATATAAATTGTTTTAAAATATATACTTTTACTTAAATTAGTAATTAGTTGTACCTTAAATTAGATCTGCAAATTTTGTTTACTTACTTAAAATAAAAATCTTTTAGTTTACAAACTAAGACTTATTATATTAATTCAAACAACTTTATGCCAAAATTATTGGAAATAAACTCAAAAAAGTATGGTAAACTTATGCATAAAAAAAATTAAATGATAAACTAAATCAAAGTAGTTACAATTCGAATAACCACTTATTTGCTTAAATTTAAAAGAGTGATTTTAACGCGTAATATAGTTTACTACAAAAGGTAATTAAACTAAAAGTATAGACATATATATCTAAACAGAAAACTGTAAAGCTTTATCTTTATTTGAAGTAAACTACAAAATTTTTATAAAAATCTAACTTTTTTCCATATCCACACTGTACTGAGCATTTTGACCATTTTTTTGGAACAATAATATACCTAGAATTTTCGGTTGTAACGACATGTGTTGCTGGAATTGACCTTGTTGTAGTAGCTTGGGGAGTTTTTCTTACTTTTGTTGTTGAGTAACTAGTTGTAGAACGTTTAGTTGATGTTTTAAATGTTGTAGCTCGTCTAGTCGTTTTTGGTCTAATTGTTATTGTTGGTATGGTTGTTGTTGGTATGGTTGTTGTTTTTGGTACAGTTTTTGTTTGTGATTTTGTTGTTTTTTTTACAGTGATTAAGTTTGATTTGCGACGGTAATCGTACTTGATTTTAAGTGACATCTCAGCTTTATATACTCTCACATATATCTATATTTATTAAAACTTTAAATTTTTTTTTTTAATAAAGTATACAAGTTAATACATTTTTTATTGTCAAACTAACAGTTACAAGTATTTGTGATTGTGTAGGACCTGTAGAAACTATAGTTTCCACTTCTTGTTGTTTTTTGTATCTCCACTGTGTTCCATTAAACACCACGCTTGACTCTAAACTTGGTCTTTTTTCAAGACAACACCGGGCATTGACAAAATATTGACGAGAAACTTTGTTCTTTAAAGCTGTTAAAGTTTGAAAACACATTGTAACCAGCCATTTTTTTTAAATTATGTTTTTATGATATAATAAAAAAAATTTCTTATTGAAATTTTTTAGCTACATTTTTATATCATTTAAACTTTTAAATTTTATTGGAAAAATAAAAAGATTCTTACATAACTATTGCTTTACTTTAAACAATTTAGTTTAAAAAACACTAATTTTTCGAAAAGTAAAAAAGTATTGTATTTAACTTTAATTTCTTATGATTTCCAGAAAGTATCTAAAACTATTTAACTGTTATTTTTTCTGCTGAAATAAATTTATCATATCAAGTCTAATCAGCAATACTAATTTAGTTTAAGTTTAATAATCTAACATAATAATGTGGCTATTGATACTAAAAACTAATTATTTTTTAAATACAAGACATTGTGTCAGACATTTAAACATAGTTTTATAATGAAACATATATGTATACAAAGAAACTAAAACCGACTAAGTATTTAAGCAGCTTGGCTTAATTAAAAGTTGTTAATAACTTTAAAATATTTAGTTACAAGTTTTTAGCAATAGATAACATCTGAAAGTGCTGTAATTTCATGATTTTAAAACTAACTGTACTTTTTGTGACAAAATTTAAAAGCAAAATAAACTTCAAAAAAAAAAAGTCTCTAACTAAAGGAAAAAAAAACCGATTTGTAATTTTTAAAATGTAATTTAAATTAAATCATACTTCAATTATAAAAGTGAAACTTTTTAACTATGTTTTTAAAACTAACTTTAAAAAAATCAAGATATTTTAAGTTTTTAAACTTTTTTAAAAGGGAATTTATGTAAAAATAAGGAAAAAAATTATTCTGAAATTAAACTTATTTAGATAATAAGTCTTTTATTTAAAACTATGTTACGTTTGCTCTATACATAAAATAGTAAAATAAAGGATTGTAAAGAAAGCAAAGAGTAAATCCATTTAATATTGTTTTTGATTCTTTTAAACAACACGATTTTTTTTTGCAATAAAACCAATTTAAAAACTGCTACGCTTTTAGGTATCAAAATAGCAAAATGTTTTTAATTATTATTATTTTATTATTTTGAAAAAGGACTGTTGAATGAATTAAATTTATTAAAGAAACTCTAGACTTTAAAAAGTGTTTTTATTGTTTTTTCAAATATTAAAATTTATACTTAAAATTATTACCGATCAAATTTTTGACTCCTTTAGAATTTTGTTCGCTAATTACTATGTTTCTTGCACCTTTTGGTATTCTTGTAACTTTTGTGAAATCTGTAATATAAATTTCCTAATCAAACTAAACTTTTAAGTTTTTTACATTTAATAAATTATCAACCCGTTTTAAACCAAAAAAATGTGTAAATAGTCTTTAGTAAAAGTATATTTGAAAAATAACATTTAGTACTTGTTAGTATCTAAACCAAAAATATACTTTAAGTTTACATAAAGCACTACTTGAAAAATTCATTAAAATACTGAACACTTTTATAAATGTTTTTTTTAATTAAATATATTTTCATAAACTTAAACATTAACATTAAAAAAGTATAAACTGAAATCAACTATTTACGTACTTCATTACTAGGTAATTCGTTATTGATTTAAAAAACTGATCGAAATTTTGCTTTATATTTTTAAAACAATAGAGTTTAAAAAAAACAAAGATTTACAATTTGTTTACAAAATTTCTAACATTAAAAGCATTAAAACACAAAGATGAAGAAAGCTGATAAGTACTATAACATATCTTATAAAAAGATGTAAGATAAAGTTTATGCAACATGTGTGAAGTTATGTTTGAAAGTATCTTAATGTTGAAACTTGGTAAAAAATACGAAAGTTAGTTGTTTTTTTGTATTATAAATATCAGTATATATATATACATATTTAAGTTTATTGCAAGACGTAAAAAACTTGCAGAACTCGAGTTTCGTGCCTATGCACCTCACAACTGCCAAACAAGTTCAAGATAAAACACTAAAGTAATATAAAAGCTGAAGATTACAGACCAGCTTTTTTTAGTTAGTTAGTTGGTAGGTTGCTAATCGTTTTTAATGAGCTTTTTAGTGTTAACTTTTACTGTACTTCTAGTATTTAGAGATTTATTTGTTTTAACTTTAACCAAATTCAAGTTTTTAAATACCTCACTGATTCTTAAACAACATTTTTTAATCTAAAACAATTTTATACTACATAATGCTAAACAAAGCAATTCTAACCATAACAACCCAAATTATTAACAACATATAATAAAGTCAGATTTTTTTTTCATGTAAATTTTACAGATTTTAATTAACTTTTAATCATATTTTTTAATTTAATTTCTGTATAATGACCTAATTACCCATTATATAGTATTCAAAGTTTTCCAACATTTTATTTTTAAAAATTTGAATATACTTTCACCACTAATAATTTTTCTTTGCATAGTTTGTCATTTCTATTGCAGAATCACAGTTCGAAAATCCGTTTTGCGGCGAAACTGAGTAACAGTAATTTTTGTAATAAGTTATAATATTAAAACATGAACTTTCAATTTGTTTTTGAAGTGATTTCTGTGTTAAATCTATTTCAACCAAATACTTGAGCTTTAGTACCGTTTAATTTTTACAGTTCAATATTTCCTAAAGCTTATATGTTATAAAAACTAATTTAATTGTTTAAATTGCTCAAATAATCAATAAAGTTTTAAGTTTCATAAGTACATCCTTTTTTTCATTAAAACAAATGACCGAAAGACCATAGTTAAAGTTTATATTTGGTTTTGCTATGTTTTTCTAGGCAAAGTACATACCAAAACATATTTTAATGGTAATTATTACATCTAGCAATTTCACAACTTATATATTTTTTTTGTTCATATTGCCAATGATAGATACATGACTCTCAAAGTGTAAGAAATCATAAAATAATTTACAACCGCTAGACCCACAAATACCCGAACTATGACTACTAATACTATGCGTAACATTACAACAACAACTTTTAAAGTCCTTAATTTGTTAAAACTTACGACATTTACCTATTTTGACTTGAAAACACATTGTTACGAGACATTATGACGGTCACTACGTACTGTAACTTTTATTAGTTTAGTCATTACATTTGTTTGTTACTAGTACGTAATGGCAATCTTAAAAAATGCGTAGAACTGATTTAAAGAAAACGTCAGAAGTTTTAGTGAGTAAAAGACTTGAAATTATTGTAAAAAATATTTTTCTTTATTAAAACTCATTTGTTATAAATAACAAAATTGAATGCTTTTGCCAATAAACTTACAATTAACATTCTTATTAATAACTTTTTTAAAAGTTTTTTCGAAAGTAGCGCACGTTGAATTGTTACCACCACAGACACCGCATTTGTCGTATCTAGTTTGCGAGTTAGAGATACCATCACATCCAACCTAAACAATTGCTTTAGCTGAGAAAATAAATATTTTATTAAAAATTTAAGAATTTTTTTTTCTACTACTTTGTTATCAGTTTATCAAAGTTGTTTTAACTTAATTTAAAGTCAGTGTTTTTTTTAATAAAATTAGTTATATATTTAATGTTTTTTCTACTAAGGTTTTTTAACTAGATATACTTTATTTGTAAAACTTAAGGTTACAAAGAAACTAAAAAACAAGTAGTTTTATTAAAATTTTAAGTCCTTTACAAAATTTGTTTATGTTTAATTGTTCATTACAAAAGTACTAAATTAGATATTATATAACTAAATGTTGTCTACTTAGTGATTATAAAGATTAATATTTTTTTTTTGTCAATAGTGTTTTTTAAACTGTTGTATTTTAAAAAGTTTGCTGTTAAAAATGAATTAATTTGTTTTACTCTAACAAAAAAGAATATCTTTAACATAAAGCAAAGTCTGCATCATAATTTACTTTAACATATTCAGTTATTCTGATTTACCGAAATATTAACAATTTTCACATTCTTACATTTGTACCTGATGCAAAAAAACCACCAAGAGACAGGTACATGATTAGTTAAGAATTCTGTTAGTAAAACAAAGCTATGATAGCTAAACTTAAGTTTTTATTAAAACTTTAAAACCTAGAATATTATTGTCATTAGTTAGGATGGGCTTATTAGAAATCATCTAATAGCTATTAAAACAAGCTGGATGTTTCTTATAGATATCTTTGGTAACTCACTCTTTATTTTACTGAACATATTTTAGTGTCAAGCACAACTTAAAGACATGTGAAAGACTTCTTTTTTTTCTTTTTTTAGGTACTTTTGTTAAATTATGTTTTAACTGATCATGATACACATTTTGCTTTTCAAAAGCGATATCAGTAGTTTAAGGGTTTAAAAGTTAGTTCTACTTTATTAAAATCTATCTTTAACATGTAAGAAAACTTAAAGATAAAAAGCTTCGATGAAAATATTTATACAATTTTTTTTACTAAAAAATTTAAAAATTACAAGAAAACTTAATTACAACCTATATATTAACTAATTGAAAATTAAATGTCTTAGCTAGAAATAAATTTTAAAATAATTAATTTTCACACAGTTATTTAGTGAAAAAACTTTTAAAGTAAAATCCTCAAAAACACATTGAGTTACTTACAGTGTGGCATAAACAGATTTAAGCAACTTCAATTTATAGAATATGTTTTAAAACTGTTTAGTAGAAAATAGTTTTATATTAATCTATACGATATATAAGACTGATATTTATATGTTGATCATCAATAAAAAACTTAATTATAGGTATAGCTATTTTTTCTATTTTATTTAATTACATACTGTAAAAAGTCTTCTTGGAAGGTACATTTAAAATAAACACAAAAATTTTTTAAATCGAGTTCTATGTATTTTCGAGTTACTTACTTAAATATATTTTAAATGATATTCTGTTTTTTTAACTTAATTAAAGCTATAACGGGTGAATCACAAAAAAGAAATAATAAACTTTAAAAAGCAAACTTTTTGACATTTTCCACCCCTACATACTCCGTATGGATCTTCGTATGAACATTTTGTACCATCATCGACAAAATAAGAAAGCGTTTTTTTCTTTTTGCTGTATCGGTGCTCGCATGTAATCAAACATTTTGACTCAGCTAAATAAGTATTATTTTTGTTAAATAGAATAAAATATTTTATGAATCAAAATTGTAAAAAGATATAAAATTTGAAGATTCAGAAAAACTTTTAATGTGTTAAAGGATGTATAAAATATTTGTGAAAAAGACGAGGTGAGTATTGTGAGAAAGTTTAGTCTTAGCTTAAAAACGAAAGAAGGTGATTTTTTTAAGTTTTAAAACTAGAAAGTTGTTGCGGTTGATTTGCGATAAAATCGAATAATTAGATGCTTTTTTATTTTGGTTACTATGTATCATAAAATTAGAGTATAAAACATTTGTTTATTTTTAATACTTCTTGAAATACCAGTATAAACAGTTAACAATACTATTTTTCAACAAATAGCTAAACCATAAAAATAAAATAAATGCTTGTAAAAAAATCTTAAGACTTGGACTAAAAAATTATAAAGTATAACCATTTTTTAACTTTTTTAGATAAAAAATTATAAAAAAATAACTTACAACTTAATGTATCTAATAGCTTAAATACGTAGGATTATTGTTTAGTACAACTTTTTATTGCTATTAAAACTAAAAATGGTTAAAATCAATCAAAAAAAACATTAGCGAAAGTCTATCAGAGCCAAAACCTAGACTACTTGGATCATCAGTTTCAATAAAAGCGAAACTAGGGTATCAGTATACTAAAAACTTGTTGTCTGATGATTCAAGTGATTTGATCAAAACTTAGTGATTTTTATTATATTTATCTTATAAAAAAATAACTAAAAATATTTACATAAATTAAACTTATTTGTTTTACTACAAAGTTAAAACTTCTTTCCTTTTTAGAAATCGAAATTGCAACAGTAAATTTTTAATTACATTATAATAAAATATAAACATACGTTCAGAATACTCATAAGGTATCCAGTCAGGTTGTTTTGGAAGCTTTTGTGATGTAGAATTTATAGAATTAGCACACTCAATTGCCCTTAAATCACTTACATTAAGTAAATTAACAACAGAAGGACAATTTCGTTGGTTACATTTTAATTTCTGATCACTTATTCCTTTACACATATTTCCTCCGTTGGATGGTCTATTTTAGTTTCAAAATTTAATTGTAAAACAGATTAGGATTTTTTTTTAAATTTTCTTCATTATCGTAGTCGTGTAAGAAAAATATTTGAAATTAAAAACAGTTTTCAATACTTTTTGTATAAATGTTTGTCAAAAAAAATTTTTTTAATGGTTTAAAAATGTTAAGTTATTCTTTTGTTTCAAATATTATGATTTTATAGTATAAGCCTAAAAGTTCTTTTAAAATAAGCATTAACCTACCTAGGCGAGTTACATTTTCTCGTTCTTGACTTAGTTCCTCCGCCGCATGACTGACTACAGCTTGTCCACGAGCTCCAAACTCCCCAGTTACCATGGATTGGTGGAGGAGTAGTTGGTGCAACTGTTGTCCTTGGCAAGTCCACTTTAACGACGCAGTGACCCTCAAAGCACCACTAAAAGTTTAAAATTTATCTCTTTTTGAACTAAGTTTGAAACTAATATGTTTTTTAAACATATATTTGTTGAAAGATTAAAAATAAAAAATAAACATAGTTGTTTCTTTTTTTGGAAAAACTGCATAAAAGTTAATCTGTATGGTTTCTGCAATCTATAATATTAAGCATGATAAAGTATTTTTATTTGCTTTGAAAAGTGTTAATGTATTTTTATTGAAATTCTCAAGTTAGTATATTAAAGATTATCAAGGCTCAAACGAATCGCGTAAGGTATAGTCTTTTGAAAAACAATAGTTTTAACTAACAACTGGTATGTATATGTATGATAAACAAACTTGTCCAGAACCACAACTAGTTCCATCAAGGGGTGAACCGTTTTTTGTTTTGCATATGGTTAAATTATATCTTGAAACACACCACAAATTCCCACAATCGTTCGCGTGCTTCTACAGTAACAAATTTTAGAAAAATTTGAATTTTTATTTTAAAAGCTTTTAAATTATATAACAATTAGCTCGTTCTTTATGTATAACACATTTTAATATGAATTATTACCAAACTTTATTTATAAGTGTCATGTAAACTAGTCTTAATTCTATTTGACTTTCATAGCTTCAACAGTTTAAATTTTTAAAAGTTTTTACAGTCATATAATAAAACTTTTCAAAGAGAGCTTACGTCCATTGGGCAATGGGAATAGTCCGAACCAAACTCGTACCTACATTGTTCATGAAAAGAGTATTTTACACCAGGAAAAGCTTCAGTTTGACTTTGTTCGTGAGGAAATATAGGAGAATCTAACAAGCATGTGAAATCACTGTTACAATAATGATAATTTTTAGAAAAAATAATAAGATCATGCATAAATTAAGTTAAGCAACAAAAGTACATTTAAAAAAAAGTTCTATATCAAAACTTTATTTGACTAAAAATTAATTTGCATTATCTCTATTTATAATGCAGATCTTTGAAACAAAATACTATTTACTAGAAAAGCTTTCTGCAAATTTGCTAAAAATATTATAAAATGTTTTATCAAAAAGTAATAACTTTATCTGATAAGGCTGTAGGTACACAATAATCTAAAGAGATGGATACTAATAAAAAAATTTAGATTTTTAATATACCAATAAAAAATCTAAAACTAATATGTTTATAAAAACAGCAAAATGTTTATAGAGTATTTGTAATAGTTGTAGTATCTGACCACAAACTTTATAACACGCTTAAGAATATTAGCACTGCAAGGTGACCATGTGTACTTGTTGTATGACGATTCAACAACAGCAGCCATTATGGACTTCCTTTCACTGGTACAAGTGTTTCCCTCACCGTCGTGCTCCATACCCAACCTAAACAGCTTTCAGTTTGCATATTGTTTAATTTTTTTTTATCCGATTTTAAAATTTGAAAAGAAATACTTTGAATAAAGTGAAACAGTTAATTTAAAGTAATTTCAAATATAGTCAACTACTTACTTAACAGAAATTACTTTTATCCAATACATCTCTTTGTTCATAAATTACTAGCTAATAGTTTAAATTTTGTAACTTTCAATAACTCAGTGGAGTTGTGATAGTTGTTTAACATAGAGAAACGTACGTCAGTTAAATAAAAAAAACTGTGCAAATTGTTGTTTTTATTCTATTTGGTCGTATTTACTTTATTTTAGAACTTAATGTTTAATAAATTTAAGGGTTACTAACACGTGTCCTATTTCATGAGCTATCACAAATGAAGATGAAAAACCATCTTCTGAAGAAATTGAACAACTTCTTTTTGTCTCACACATACCCTGTACATGAGCATATCCTAAAACGTTTACGATTTTTATCTTTTAATACTTTATTTAGATTAAAATTAACCTAACTCAATCTAAGCTCCTATATTTTTAAGTAACTCTTGTTGTGAAAACTTTTAATATAATACTTTTTATTATTATGTTTCATTTTAATAACTTATCTCAACATGATAAGCCCCAAATACTTCTAAGTGGTTTCAATTGAAAGAAAAAACACAACACATTATATAGAATATTCTAATACTATATAAAAAATCCTTTAAAAATGTTTTTAGGACTAGATGTTTTATGCAACTATAGTTCATAAAGCATCAAGTCCAAAACACGTGTAAAGTAGTGTCTATTTTACTTAACATATTCTTTGCTCTACTTTGTTTATAAAGTAAGAAAAAATAATATTATATAAAACCCTGTATAAATCATTGAGCTTTGTTTAAAAAACAAAGCTGTTTATATACCTATCTTGATTTTTACAGCAATAAAGTAGTCTTTAAACAAATTAAATATAAACCTTTAACTGTTTTTAAATATAACTAAAAATATTTTTTTCAATTAGTCGGCAGAAGATAAAGATATTTTGTTTTTGAAAATATTTTTAGAAATTAAGATTGTAAATCTTGGTTTTTAAAAAGTTTTTCGTCAACACACAGCATACTTCTTAGTTTTAAATTAATATATTTTGGAATAACTAAACACATCAAAGTTTTTTAAAACATACTACATTGTATATGTATAAGTATAACGATAAAAAACTTGTACTTTTAAATATATTTAACAGAATAGGTTTTAAGCTTTTACTGTACAATTAATATTTTTCTAAATGTTAAGTATCTTACCAGCA
The DNA here is from genome assembly GCF_965202585.1 of Thalia democratica. Lineage (NCBI taxonomy): Eukaryota > Metazoa > Chordata > Thaliacea > Salpida > Salpidae > Thalia > Thalia democratica. The sequence goes on along the minus strand of NC_139169.1, from coordinate 49,683,887 downwards.
GCAGAAAATTTTTGCTTTGTTAAATATATTCGGGTATCAAATACATTTCTTTCATCCGCTTGCAAACGCGCTGTCATTGTACAAACATTGTCCAGTGTTTGTGCTAAGTTAGTGGAAACAATTCGCTGTGACTGGTTGGATAAGTAATAATTATTATATGTTGATAAGTTGATCAAATATTAGAATAAATAAATTGCATAAAAGATTAATTAGGTTTACTAAATCAACTGTTTAATTTTTTGAAAAGCTTTGTATTACTTTTTTTTTTAAACTACAAAACAAAAGTTAAAGACTTTAAACTGAACAACTTGTGTTTTAATACTTTATTTAATAAGTAAAAGTTTTTTCATATAATTAACAAAAAATTAAAACAAAAATATGATTAAAATTGACAACATCGTATTAGCAATATAACTTAAAAACATGGTTTTACAGGTTTTGCTAAAGTGATTTAAACCTTGAACTAACAATTTTTTTTGTTTTTATTAATACAAACAAAAAATTATTAAATAATACCATAAAAATGTAGTAAAATTTAAAAATAATTTATTTCATTTATGTAAATTTCAAATATATTACCAAACTCTATGTGTCTTAATCAATATATATTACCGATTAAGATATAATTTCAATCTGGAAATAGATAAGCATTTTTAATCAACAAAACAAATAGTAAAATATAACTTACATTTATTTAGAACTGGTCATTTTTGTATTTTAAAGATTGTTAACGATATATATTACTACTACTAAACTCTTAAGATACTTTTTGATTGTTAAAGTTGTAATACTGTTATTATCGTTTGTACATTTATATATATTAGCTGCAGCTAGTTGCCTAAGGTTAAAAAGATTTGTTTATTTTTTGTTTTACTTTTGATAGAAACTTACACTTAAAATAGTTAACTTCAAAACAACCTAGCTTGTTTTTAACAAATATTTTCATTACTGCAGTTAGACGTATTCATTTATCATACATATATAGCAAATATATTTATATTACGGTAGGACTTTTTATGGGTAGTTTTAAATATTGGGTACTTTTGATTGCAGCAATTTTGCAAAAAAGTTTCCCATTTGTTTACTGCAGTCTTGTGCGTCGGCATATCATCAGAACAACAGTAAAACTTATTTTCAAATTCCTAAAGAATAACAAAATACACATTATGACGTGTCAAATAAATGTGTACAAAATTAGCTAACTTATCTAAATAATTATATGTTCAAGTCAATTTATGTTATTTTGTTTTGTGTTGTTTGTTCTTATTTTTAGCCTTATTTTGTTGCTATATTTTTTGATTTTTAAAAATACATATTTTTGTTATGGAGGCAGAATTTCTTAACTTCTTATTTTTCTTTTCTTTTGTTTAGCGATGATTCTTTTTTAGTTTTTCAATATAGTATTTTTTCTAAGCTACATTCGCAGCTACAAATTTTTGCTTGTTTTGTTATTTTTGGTTTTATTTTAGTAGTTTTTTTAGTAGTAGTTCTTCAGAGTTTTCCCTATTTTAAATTATGGTCAGTTTTTGCGTCGTTTAGTTCCCATAGGTAATTTGATAATTCAGTGCTACGCAATTTTAATTTATTGTTGAAACTTGCCTTATGGTTACTGTATCTTTTTTTTTTTGAATGTTGTGCTAGTTAAACTCGCTTAAAGTTTTCTTATAGTATTTGTTTTTATTGTAGCTCGGTAAATTAGTAAATATATAATAAATACATAAACCTTATTTTAGTTCAATTATTTAGAAAGTTTTATGCTCTATATAATACTACAAAATGAAAAAACAACAAAAAGTTAATAAAAGATAAATTAATAAAAAACAAAAAAAAATTACCGACCGAGGGTAAGGTTTAAGGGTAACATAAATAGTAAAAAAGAAAAAAAAAACACAAAATATTAGAAAAAAACTAAAAGAAAAATTACTGACCGAGGATAAGGGTTAGGGGTTAAAGTGATAGAAAAAAAAGCCTTATAAAAATTGTTAATAAAAAAAAACTTGAAAACAAAATGAAAATAAATAATATTTTTTTTTTTTAAACCGACCGAGGGTAAGGGGTAATTGTAATAGTAAAATAAAGATTAATAATTAATTAGATTTAATAAATAAAAATAGTTTAAAATTTTACAACACCTGCAAAAGTGACCCTTCTTGCAAAAGTGTCTTTGTGCAAAAGTGTCCCTTCGTGCATTTTAGACTCTTAACCAAAAAATAGCATTTAGTAAAACAATTACAAGAATTTAACAATATTACAAAAAAGAATCAAACTAATAAGAAATAAGAATTAAGCTTAAAACTAGTTTAAACACTAATCTTAAAAAAAAAAAAACAAACCTCAGAATAGCTAACCAGCCATATTCTTCTTATTACAATTTTTATAGTTGCGTGTAAACTTTTATGATGGAAAACTTCATCTACCTAAATAAAAAAAAAGTAAACATTAGTAGTAAACTCTGGTGCATAAAGTATCAAGCCCGAAACACGTGTAAAGTAGCGTCAATTTTATATAACGCATATACATAAATATACACATTACTCTACTTTTCCAATAAAAAAGAGCACTTTAACGAAGCTTTATAAGAAAATAGTATAACATATAGATACAAAAAGCTGTATATTTTTTTATAATTTAAAAAGTTATATTAAAATTAGTTGTTAAATAAACTTTTATTGTAAAAATTGTTTGATAGTTAAAATCATCAAAAAGTTATGTGAAAAATTAGTTTAGAAAACAAGAAAGAACTACTTGATGTAAACTTCAAATTAGTTAAGTATTCTACCTTTTGAACACTTTTTAAACTTTTAAAAATACTAAAAAAAACTATAACTGACAATATTGAAAATAGTAACGAGATAGCCTCCAAGGTCGTCTCTGCTATGAAACTGCTGTACTGAATGATCAACTGCAATTGCTAACTCCAAGTAAAATTCTTTTTTTTCTCTGTCAATATTTCTCCTGGTCCGATCTTTGGTAGTTTTTTAAATTTTTATTACAAAAAAGTAAAATATTTCTATAAACTTTACAATAATAACCCAACATACTTTAATTATCTATTTTAAGTTGGATAGTTTTTACCGGAATTACCGTTCAGAAAATAATACTAAAACAAATTATTAAGAATAATAAATAAATTTTTAAAAATTAAGTTAGAAATCAAACAGATACTGAATATTTGCTAAAACTATGTATGAAATAATTATATGATTAATTTTGCACATTAAAATTTCACGGTAATATATTATAAGCTTACTATTCTATGTTGAGAAATATTTCAATGAATCTACCTGTGTAGTTTTTAAACTTAACATGATTAAAAAGTTTGAAGGAAACTTATAATTAAAAGTACTTTTTATTTCTAAGCAAAAAACTGTATTATAAGATACTGTCTAAAGAAAAAAATAAAAAGTTTGTTAATAAGTAACCATTGTTGGGAACTTTAAGCCATAATAAAGTTGTCTCCAGAACTAAATATTTCTATACATTTAAAACAGGTTGAACGTGCTAATTGTCACACATATGCTTTACGAATTATTAAGAGGTGTAAGAAAGGTCACTTTTTTATTTGAGATGTTTTAGTTATGGACCGTGTAACTTTAATATCAATGGGGTATAAGTTTATTTTAATCTTATATTTCTGCTAGAAAATTACCATTTGTTGTTAACATGCATATTGTAGCTTGGTTTTATATTAAAAAACATTAATCCTTTTATAAGAACAATATCTTTTAGAAACAAAGTAAACTGTTTAGTTTTTGTCGGTAATTACAAAAGCATTTTTGTTAGAAAAATGATTAAATAGGTCGGAATAAGTAATGGGATAAACAAAAAGGGTTAAGGAATAAATAAAATTTCCTTTGTTTATAATTTTTTGATCAATTAACTAAAAACAACAACAGTAAAAATCGCAAAATTGTATTACTTTCAGTTAAAATATATAAAAACAATTTTTTTAAAGTAAACTCATGAAAAAAACAGTCTCTAATAGCCAGTTATTTTTTTATTTCTTTTCTAACCTACTTATTATAAATATTTGAGCAACCCAGATTACATAACTACTTCTTTAAGCTAATAAAATATTCAAAATTATTAAAAAATCATTAATGCAGTTTTTCACAAACAACTGTATTAAAAAGTATAATTAATTTTTTTTTTTATGAATAGTTTGTAAAATTTTATAAGTGTGAACTTATTAACGCACAATTTCGGCAAACTTACAATTTTTAAAATTTTCAGATTTTATATTTTCAACTATTCTTTCTGTTGTCTGAGAAATTTTGTTAACTTTGCTGTTTTTCTTTTTCAATCCACAAACTGAAAAAAAAAGTTAGATAACCAAAGATAATTCAACACAACAAAAGGTGTACATGAACTATTTTAACACACAACAATAATAATTTGATACTAAGTTATAAATAGTCAATTTAAAAAAAAAATCAAATAATTATACATAACATTCAAAAGAAACTTTTGATGAATTTTTAACAGTAATTCAGAATAAATTTATTTTATATAAAACTGTACCTAATTTTGAAAATTATAAACCAAACTATTTTAAGCAATAAACTTAAATTAAAATACAGACTAAATTCAACTATTTAAAATAAATCACATAAAATTAAAACATACATAATTTTGCTTTAAATCAATAAAAACTAAGATTACTAAAAAATTTAAAAGCAACAAAAACAAAATAATAATTTCTAAACAAAATACCTTAATTTTTACTTAAAAATGACTTCTGTAGCAACCAGCAATGCATTTTATAACGATAGGTTATATAAAATTTAAAAATTGTATTTGCATAAAGATCGGTAAAAAACAACCTACTAGATTTCTTGATATGTACTGCAGTACAGCATTAAGTAAAATCATATTATGTAGTGATAACACCAGATATAGTCATAGACAAAAAAAACGTAAAACCTATCATCAATTTTGTTGTTAAATTACAGTTTTTAAACACTTTTCTTACTGCTCAATTGTAAACTTAACAGATATAATTGATAAAGTAGTAATAATAAAAAAAAATTCAAAATATCTTTCAAAAACAACAAGTGCCATATAGTAAAAATATAAGAATAAATAAAACAGTATATCTAAAAAAGCTTACAAACATTCAAATACTTTAAGTCGGTTTTAGTGTTATCGGTATAAAATAGAAAAAAATTAAAAAGTTTTAATTATGATGCTTAAAAATAACTTAACAATACATTTAAGAAATCAGTAAGGTACGTATTTTAAGAGGTACGCACCTACGTAAAGTACGCACTAGATCTCAAAATAAAAAAAAAGAGGTTTATGTTAATTTTTTTTAACGAATGAAACTAAAAACAATGAACTCAGTATGATTTATGCAAACATAACACATTATTTTTTGAAAATATCGAGTAACTTAAAGATAAGTTTTACCTTAATAAAAAAAAGCAGATAATAGCTGATCTTTTATTTGAGTACAGGAAATTGTATTGAAAACGTAAAAAGTATTCTTATATTTATATCGAAAACGTATTTTACACGCGTTTTTGCCAAGGTTTTAAAAAAGCAACTACAAAAGATAAAATAGGTTTTGTTATTAAAAAACATGAAAAGTTTAAAAATAATTTTATTGATTTTGTTTGTTAAATTTTCAAACTTGAGCAAAAATAAAAGCATTTGGAATTAGTTTTTGTTACACATAAAGGCTTTAAAGATTAAAAATAACTAAGGTATAAGTATTTTTGTATAACCTTTATTTTAATTTTCATAAAATATTTTTTGTACTATAACAGTAACAATAACTAAAAAGAGTTAAACTGCAATAAAAAAGCCATATTGCTTATTAAATACAAAAATAAAGAGTTTTTTATTGTTTTCAAAAAGCTAAAGAGTCTTTGGACCTTTTAATAAAGATATTTTCTTTATGCTATTGTAGAAAATGTTGAAACAATTTTACAGTGTTTACTTTGATAACTAATGTAGTTTAATAAAATAAAATGATTTCATTTAAAGTTTAGGTTAAATACTTTTTAAAACTACATAATTTTATTCTTTTTTTTAATTGTCAACAAAACTTGTTATAAATAAACTTTTATTATGCTTTTTACGCTTTCGGCAAAACGCGCGAAACAGTCACGCAAGACTGATTACAGTTAATTATCTTGCTACACCTTCGGCCTTTACCGGCAACAAAAATATAAATTACTATTTAAGTTTATAAGTACTAAATGTATTTGTATCTTTACACAACAAGAGTATTACTATAAGTTAAAATAAATATAAAGCCCATCAACTAAATAAATTGAGACATTCATAAAAAGATTTCTAAACTAAAAGCTGACTTTATTAGTTATTAAAAAAAACATATTTTTTGTAACTTAACAGCTTGTATGTAGTAGAATAATAATATTGAGACTATAAGAGTGTTTAAATTGTATTAAAAAGTAAAACTAAAAAAAAATTAAAAGTACTCATAAATATATGCATTCAGATAATATATGTAAGTGTAAAAAAATGTCATGTAATTATACTTGTGTACTTTTTATTTTAAAATCACAATAAAAGTTCTCCACTTAATGCTAAGGAGAATGATCAATTCATATTTTTAAATTTTGTAAACAAATTAATGTTTCACTTGTTTGAACTAAATCAAACGAGATCATATTTTGAATAAATTATGTTTGTTCAAACGAGTGAAACATTATTTTGTTGATAAAATTAAAAAAACTAAATAGATATAATTATACTTTACCAATATCATGAAAAAATTATTAATAATATTATCTTAAACAGTATTACTTATAAAAGTTCTTAAAAATTAATACATATTTAAACTTTATAATTTTGTAAACAATAACATTAACAATCAGGATAAAGCCATTGTGTTTTTGATATAATTATAAGGCATACCTTTATATCTAATTATATTCATAATGATAAATTAGCATTAGTTTTTTGTAATACTACAAAAGTAAAGTTAACTCAATAAATATTATTATCTGAATACTTTTATAAGCATTACAATATGAATAAAACATATCCTATACTAAACTATTAAAATACATATTTTCAATATATTAAAGACTGACTACTACTATTTACAAATGTATTCGGATAAAACTTAAGACTAAAGTTTACAACATTTACAACACTTTTAAATAGCGAAATTACTATATTTAAGAGTTTTAAAAAATCAAAAACCTGCCAGCCTATCTAAAAAAATCAAAACTAGTAACATAACTAAATGCACTTAGACATTTGTAAAATAAACCTAAATAACCTCAGAATTTATAGAATAGGCATTAATATTTTAACTGAATGAAGTTCTAATTCTGTTTAAACAGTTGTGTATGTTAAACTATTTAAGTTTGTTGTAGCTCGTTAACTAAACAGTTTTACTGCCATACGACTTAAATAAAATTTTTATTTTATAGTTTTGTATTTTTTAGTTTATGTCTTAGAAAGTTTGGATTTTTTATACATTTACTTGCAAAAAAAACTTTTTGTTTAGATATTAGTTTATTTTTCACAAATTGTTTTGGTTTGTAGAGGTCTTTAATTTAAAAACTGTTGTTTTATCTGAACTTGTTTACTAATATAAAAAACGATACTTTGTACTTTTGAAAAGTTATTAAGTAAACAGTATCAAAATAATTTTTTACTTCTGAAAAAGTACTTCTTAAAAACATAACATAACAAAAATAATTTAATGTCTAAAACTAAATAAGTTATAATTAACCATAGTTTAAGATTGTTAAGAAAGTTTTTTATACAAATTATTGTTTTATGTTTCGTAATAATATTCAAGTTTTTTAATACAAAAACTGTTTTTAAAATTTTTAAAGTATTTCTATAGCTGAAAAGGTCTTTAAATGATAAAGTGTGTACTTAAATCTTAGCTTTTTTCTAAAGTTTATAATTGTTACACTTTAATGTTTTCAATTCTAAAAACTTACAAAGAAGTAAAATTAAAAACCATTTTCAATAATTACATGGTATAATTAAATCACTTTCTCTTAAAACTAAAACTATCATTAAATTTTTTAAACATTATTTATTTTCAACGTACAAAACTTTAACTTAAAATTAAGTTTTTTTTTTTATATGATTTTTTTTTTTTTAAACGGGTAAATTAAAAATATATATCTAAAAGAGTAAGTTTAAAAACTAAAACTTGCTTAAACTTTTGCTTTAAATATTGAATGACGGTTAGTTTTTTAGTATTTAATTTATAACAAAGTTTTAAAGCAACATAATATAATGTGCAACCATCTTTAATAATCTACGTTATATGTTTTTTGTATATATGTAAAACTTTTATAAGCAAGTATTTAGTTCTGAAAATTTGAGCAACAATTAATTTTTCAAAAGTAACAATAGTATAGTTTCATGACGTTTTATCAATAATACACTTGAAATAGAGGCTATGCTTTTCAAGGAAAATACAAAGTGTAGGTGTTAACACTAGTGAAAAGTAAGATGTAGCAGACGTAAATTTATTTATTTAAAATTGCAAGTTTATTAATAATTTATCAGTATTTCTCTAAAAAATCCCATCCATACCACTTTATGATTAGTGTCAAAACATACAAATTTCTTTAATAAGTACTTAAATAAATAAACAATAAAATAAAATCTTTTAACCTTAGTAGTTTTCTTTTCTATAATAATTATTAAAAAAAAATTTAATTTAGAAGCACACAACATAACTTGGTTTTTACATATTTTAAGATGAAATAAAAATGATGTAATGCGTAGATGCTCAAAGTTTCCGTTTGAACACAACCGCAAATTAATGTTAAAAGTTGGAAGCGGTGAAGTCTGCCGATCCCATTTTATTGGCTAACACAAACGTTTAGATGCCTCAAAACTATCTTAACGTATGGCTAGATTAACTGAAAAACTTGGTTTGTTAATGTTTTTGAAATGGTTTTACTTTTAATCACCATAAGTTGTAGTTTTATCGGCATTCAAAAACTTAATTAGCTCTTTCTGCTAGTACTACTACTTCGGCTTTATAAATAATTCTGTTTCAAAAATCAAAAACTTTAATAAAAATTATTAATTATAATAAAAAATAAATCAGTTTAAAACTTTAAAAATTGATAAAATTAACAAAATGTTGTAACATATAGAAATAACTTTACGTAAAAATGTAAGTTTATTATTTCAATATTTAAAAGTTCATAACTTAAAAAATTGTGAAAAGTAATTTGAAATACCATTTTGAGTATAATTAAGAACGATAAAATAAAGTTGTGATTAATACTTGATTTTTGTTCTTTCATATGTATGCGTGTTATTTTTAATAGGCTGATACTCAAAAATTTGATAAAAAACATGTTTTTTTTTGTTTTAACAAGATAACACAAGGTTAAATTCTTAATACTTTGGATTGCTTATTTAAAAGATTTCTGTAGAGAAGTCTAACGAGAATTTTCACTAAAAAAGTATGAAGTTGTAGGATCATAAAACAATTGAAAAAAATAATTTTAAATATTTTATTCATTCTTGTTTAGTCTTTTTCTGTTTAGTTTTTAATTATAAAAATCAAATTTTTAAAAAGAAGCGTGCAATTTTTTTCACTGTCCAAAATGTTTATTGACTTTTAATCTAATTAAGCTGTTTAGTTTTTAACTCTTCTTATTTAATGTGCAAGTGAATTAGTTTTAAATGTTTCATAAATAGTAAATTAAGTATAAATAAGCGTTCAAGTTTAAACTAAAACATATCGGTAATGGAGATCCGAACGAAACAAGTTCGTTGGAAAATACAAAAACAACTACAAAATACTGAACTGGAAAAATAAAGTTGTCACGTTTCTCTGTGTTAAGCTATTACTAAATATATTTAAGCTAATATAGGACATAGTTTATATACACTTCATAGAGTTAGTTTGTATATATAAACAGTTTAGTTAAAAAAAATAATCAACTTGTTTTTAGTTTAATTAGGCAAACAAATTACACCTGAAAATTAAAGCTTTTATTCGTAAAAATTATAATAAATAAGACTAATGTACTACAAAAATAAAACAAGAGCTTTTTATGCAAATACATTATTATTTTTATGACGTATACGATTTATCGTTACTACTATCCTAAAGTTTAGTACTGTTCTAGTGTTTGAAGGTTTACTGTGTTTAAGTAACTAAGCTAAAAAAAGTAGTCGTAAATTTTTTGTTAAATGATATTATTGTTACAAATTGCAAAACTTGTCTTGCAATAGTTTTAATAAATTTTTACTCAACTGGAGTAAGTTTTATTGTAAAAATAAACACGTTGTTTTTTTTAAAGTTTTTTAGTATTCGTTTATGTTATATAGTAAATTTAGTGTAACATAGAACAAACCTTTTTCAACCGTAGAATTTTTGTCGTTGTCGTATAAAGCTCTTTTAAATAATCGGTGTCTTCTTGGCTTAGATCCTATTTGTTGTCCTTCAATTGGTTCAATATAATAGTCTTCTTCTTCATCTCTTATAAGCCCTGACTTTTTTTAATAATTATGTTTATTTTGTTCTGGAACAATATTTTTAAAACTTTAAAATTACCTTTTATTGGCAAAAAACCTGACACTTTTAATATATTTTAAGATTACAAATTTTTAGTGCGATAAAGATAAAGGAATTCCTAAAATCAATACTAAAAACTTTTAGTGTTAAATATTTTCTTATAAATTTACGTTTTTAAGTAATTACAAATAATTATAAACAATTGTAAATAAATCATGTATGTGACACTTATTTTTAAACAAAATTCGCCATATTACTCCAACTAGATTATTTTATTTCTGATTTACTGAACTTTTTAATACTATTATTAAAACGTAGTATTAACTTACAAGACCATTACAAGTACTTATAGCAACAGAAGTGTTAGGCTTGTTGCTTAGTATCCCGCTAAAAATGCATTTGTTTGGTATTTTTCCTTCTTCATCACCTAATGATCCGTCTTCGTTTACCCGTACTATTGTTGTAGTTAAAGCAACTAAGTGCTGCTTTGGTCGAAGATCAAGAATTAGACGAGAATTTATGCGAAGTTGGTAGTATTTTTTTGAATCTTGTTCAGGATAGCTATAAAAAATTATGCTTTTTCATATCATTAGATGTTGTATTTTATTATTAATATTACATTTAGGACTTTTGTAGGATTTTTTTTGTATGCTTTTTTTAAACAACTGTCTGATTAAAAATAAAAATTACAATTTGTACTGTTACTAAAAGTATTTTAAAAACCAAGTTAGTAATAAATTCTTAGTCAGGTGCTATAGTCTAATTTAAATATTTAAAAACGTGAGTTTTTAAACTTTAACTAGTGCGTATTCTGTATAACATAACAATTTAAGTGTGAAAGTTTAGTATTGCCATACTTTAAGAAGCTTTATTTGTAAGAACGCTGTTTTTAAACTGAAGTAACAGCGGGCATCTAATGGCTTACAATGATAATTTATGAAAGATTAAACATAATTGTAAAAACATTAATATTTTAAACAATCGGATAAAACAAATTGAACTAACTTTAGAACTTTAAGTTTTCTTTTGCTAGTTAATTTGAAAGTTCAAGAAAGCGTATTAGTTTTATAAGCTTATAATTAGTTACAACTAAATATCCTAATTTTTGTTGCAAAATAAATACTGCATAAAGTTTAACAATTTTCATACTTTTCATTGTTTGTTTGTGAATTTTGTTCGTTTGTATTATAAGAGGTTTCATTTAATGTTTTTCTCAGTTTTTCTTGAAATTCTAATGTCGTTCTAAATGTGGTAACCCTATTTATACGTGCACTTCTAGCAACTCGGTTTTTGATAGGTTCGTTTAACTGGTTAAAGTCATATGAAATGAAAGACCCATCTTCGGGGGCTATCAGGAAAGGTGTCACTTCTTCGTAATAGTCTTCATCTGTTTAATAAGTCTACAGTTAAATTTTATAAGTTACAACTATTTTCAAAAAAAAATTAGATAAAATATTTATTTAGTTTGAAAAAAAAAAGATAGTTTTCTATAATAATATTTCTTTTGTAAGTACACCATGAATAATTTTTTTTTAGTTTTAAACGCTAATAAGTTCTACTACAAAAAACCTGAACCACTACCAGAGTAAGTAGTAGAATCTTGATCTAAATAGTTGTTAAGTGTTGAATCTTCAAATAATTGCGCCATGTCGTCATTATGACGACTGTAACAAAAAATCACATCGTATATCTGTGCAATTTTTATTTCTTAATTGTATTCAAGACTTTTGTAAAGTTCTAACCAATGTTTTACACGTTACAATAGTTTAAAGTTTAAAAACATCAGAAGTTCAAAGTTGTTTTTCTAATATGAATTACAGTTTCGATAGTTTTCAGAATTTTTTTAGAGCAATCAGCATAAAATAGTTTAAACACTTTCAAACCTGCATAACTTACTTACAGCTATGAGTTGTGTGAATATTTTTCATTTAGATATAATCATTGCACCAGTTTTTTTTTTTTAAAGATATACTTATTGCATATTTTATTTTTTAACAATTTCTAGTTTTTAAACGTTTAACATTGTAAATACATGCAGATAAGTAAACAAAATTATCCATCAAACTTTGACTTGTATTATAGCATTTGTTTAGATATATAATTGTAACAAACATTTTCAGATTATTTTCTAATATATACAAATTTAATTTATGACTTTCCTTAACTAAACTGTCTATACTTTCTGTAATTTAACTATTAAAAGGCGTGTTGCAAAAGATTTGCAGTGGTAATTTACTTGAATATATTTTCGTTAAAGACTACAGCTATTTAAAGATTAATAGTAAAACTCAAACTATAATTTCGAAAATTTTGAATTTTATAGACTTATAATAAGATATAAATAATTTTTATTTTACGGTAAATAAAATTTACAATTTCCTAATAAAAACTCTGCTTTTTTTAAATAAAATCAATTACATAATTTTACTTCTATTGCCAAATAATGAGTTGAAAGTCTAATTAATGGTTTGGCAGAAGTTAAAGTTTTAAAGATTTAATTCTAAAAAATTTTCAGTAGCGTAATAGGTAAAGCTTTTTTAAAATATCATAGAAAAGGTTAGTATTAAGGAGAAAATAAACAGTAACCTTATTTTTAAACAACCAGTCATATTCAATTTGCAAAAAAAAATACTACAAGTAGTAAAAGACTTACGTAATTGAATTTAATTAAAAACTATTTTCAGTGTTTATAATGAGGTTGTAACAAAATAAGACATACTTTAAGAGGGAACGGGTCAAATATAAACGATGACTTTTTTGCACGAAGGGTCAAATATGCACGAAGAGACACTTTTTCATGAAGACTTTTTTGCACGAAGGGTCACTTTTGCACAAAGACACTTTTGCACAAAAGGTAATTTTTTCACGAGAGAAAATCAATATATAAATTAGAAAGAAAAGAAAAGTAAAAATAACAAGAAAAAATAGAGTTATAAAATATTTTTTTTTTAATTACCGACCGAGGGTAAGGGTTAGGGGTGACAGTGATAGTAAAAATTAATAACAAAAATAAGTATTAAAAAAACTTTAAAAAAGTTAACTCATTAAAAAAATAGTTACCGACCGAGGTTAAGCATTAGGGGTTACTTGATAAAAAAAAACCTTATACAAATTATTAATCAAAAAAAAACAAGAAAAAGTTAATTAATAGAAATAAGTTATAAAAAAAAAAAAAAAAAATTACTGACCGAGGAACAAGGGTTAGGTAATAGTGATAGTTTATATTTTGTATTAAATTAAAAAAAAAAATAAAGTTTTTCAACCTATGCAAAAGAGTCTTTGTGCAAAATTAACCCTTCGTGCAAAATTGTCTTTGTGTGAAAGTGCCCCCTTGGATACAATTGGTGTTGTGCAAAAGTGTCTTCGTGCTAAAGCGTTTTCGTGCATATTTGACCCTTCGTGCATATTAGACTCCTACCCACTTTAAAAATTGTAATTTAACTGCTTTCTTTATCAGTCAAGATTATTTACTGTTTTATTTACTACATTTTTGCAACACTTTAAAATAATAGTTTACAATATAAGCAGCTTAAGTTTATTTTCTATGAAAAAGCACTTATTAATTTACTCTAATAAACAAAGTAAAACAAAGTTAAAACAATTTTACTAAAACTTAAAAAAAAAAATTACGAGATTTACTAACACACCGATCAGTTTTGATAAACAAACAACTATACAAAACGCAATATATGTAAACCTAAAATTACAAGATTGTATTTTATTTTTACAATAACTTTTTAGTATTTGTTTAGACATACAGAAATTTTAATGCAAATATAGGTGAGTTAATGTGTACAAAGTGCTAAGCAGTTTTTATATTTTTATGGTTTACGGAACATATAAAATTATTGCTTACTTCAAATTAAAGAAAGATAAATAAAATTATGCACAAATTTATAACTAACTTGCAATTACAGATACTTTTAAATAATTTTAAAAACATAATTTTAGATAAATTATAGCTATAGAACAAAACCAAACTTTTTGTATGTAACATCTTTAACACACTTTATACACAAAAAGTAAAATAGCTGATGTTTCGAATAATCGATTAAGTAATTACATTACTATTTACCACTATAACAACACCAATTTGATAACAGTTCGAACTTCACGCATGAGTTAAAAAACTGACAGATTTTTTGACAAGCACAAAATTGTGTTTACTGAGACAGCTAAGAGTCGTATAGGTATTTATTTCAGAAGTGTACACATGAACGTCTTATTTTTGTACTTTCGTTTAAATAAGTAATTAAAAGAAACTTATTTTAGTTTATACAATTCAACTTAAACATTCATACTTCGTTAGAGTATATTAAAGCTTAAGTTAATCTGTTACAAATATACTAAAGTCTCTTAAATTTTTGTAACCATTAGAACTTACTTATATAAAGTTAAAAATCTGTTTAAGTTGTTCTAGTTTTACTAGTTTTTATTTTATTTAAAATCGGCTGGCTAAGGCATCAGTAAGTTTAAAAGTCTGCGGTAACTAATACAAAAATGTTAAATTTTCAAAGACAAATGTATTTTTAGAAATATATAAGTAGTCTTTTGTGTTTAATCAGTTAAGAGTCTGTAGACCTAGTACCTCAAAATTTCTAACTGTCGTCAAAAAAAACAAACCTTATATTGTTAAAGCAAAAACTATTCTTAAAAATGTTAAACAGTTTTACGTTATCATATGTTTTGAAATAAAGCTAATTAATAGGCATGTTTTTTTAAATTTATTGTAAAATAACTAGTCTTCTACTTCCGGTTATTAAGATTATAGATTATATGCGCATAAAGTTTGTGTAAGGTTTGTAATAAGATGTTCTTACCTAAACATACATTAAAGTTATTGAGTTTATACTTTAAATGTACTTTAAATTTAAAAAAAATACTTCAGTTTATGTGTATAAACTTTATATACAACTGTAGTTTTTAATTTTTAGTGTAGTTTTAATGATATCTTTATCAATCTAACATTTTTCTTTTACTTTTAAAACTAATAGTCGATTAAAACAACACGATTTAGTATAACACAATACTTCAAAAAAAAAAACTAACCAAAAGTAGCTGAAATACCAATAACGAAAATGGCTTAATTATCATATTTACAACTGCAATTATTTATAACTAAGTATGTAGCAAGTTTTGAGAATGATAAATTCTTAAACGAATTTTAAGTGCAGACTTATGAACTGCTCTTTTTTCTATTCTTTTTCTTGCAACCGGTCTCGTGTACTTCAAACAGCACATATATCTTTAAACTCTAAAATTAAAATTAAAAGCTTAAATAAGTATTATTAACTTAAAGTAATAATAATAATATTTATTAATTAGACATAACTATTTTATATACTTTTTTAAATTACAAATTTACGAGTAAACACAAGCTAATGACAATTTTTTTTCTGTATATAAAGCTGAGTAAACATTTTTATAAGTAGTTTAGGTATATTTCATATTTTTTAAATTTATTATTAATTGCAAAAAAAGTTTTGAGGTTTAAAATCGCTACCAAAAACATGCAAAAAACAAATTTTTATCTTGTTATGTTTTTTTATAGTAAAACAGATTTAAAAAAAATATGTAGTTACAACATCCATTCTTTATCGCTTTTACTTTCTATTTTTTTTTCATTTGTAAACTTACACATGAGTTTTTATTAAATTTTATCTTAAAGTAGAACTTTTTAATTTGTTCTGTTTTTTTTTTTAATTTAAAAACTTCATATATAACCATTTAGTTCGAAAAATCATTAATAGAAACAAAGAAAATGTTAACCTTCCTTACTAAAAAATATAAAATTTAATTGCTAAAGCAAACTTTAAAACCAATTTCGTCGTTTTAACTTTTTTATATAAGTAAAAATATACAATTGTTAAACTTTGTTGTTTTTCATAAAACTATCTACTATTCTTTTAAACAAAAACTTATATAGTTTTTTATTTTATGTAACAAAAACTTAGTTTTTATTTTAGTCTAGTTTAGGTTCTTGATACTTTGTCTAAAACTATAAAAAGTTAACTTTGTTAGGAAAAGTTTGTTTTAATTTTTATCAAAAAAGTAGATTTTTACAAAGTGTATTTCAGTTACATTTATCTTAAACTGAACATAATGTAAAAACCAATATTTAGTTATAAAAACAAAAATAAAACAATAAAAAGCTCAAATAAACTTATAAAACATTCTAACAATATGTACTTAAAATAATTTAATTCACGACTTTAAGCTTTTGTTAAAATTTTCACAAGAAAAATTGTTTTTATTTTATTACAAAAGTTTCTTTCTAGAAATAAAAGTCAAAAAATTACTAGTACTTTGTGTTTTTATAAATTTAACAAACGGTTTTAATTTTTTTAATCGGATTTAAACTTTAATAACTTTAATCTAAAAATTCACTATAATTAATATATATATTACTAAAAGTCTAAAAGGTAGTTAAATACTTTTTTTTAATTAAAAAATACAAGTTATAAAATTCTAAAACTCTAATTATATACATAGATTATTAATAAAATACTAGTTTAGTTCTATCATAATATATGCACTCGTAAGCTTTGATATATATTTAAAAACATAAATTTTTCAACTGTTATTTAATAGAAACTATAAATATTTATTTAAATTAAACTATAATGTATCAAAAAATAAGATGATAATTTATAAACAGCATTGATAATGAAAAAATCATTTAGCTTAAACTTCAGTTGGTAAAATACACTTAAAGTTTTTTTTATGTTTTATAGCTTATTTTTGTCTAGCTTTGCCGTTATAAGACTATCTAATATACTTATAACTGATAAAGTGTTGCAAAATTTAAACTTGTAAGTATTAAAATCCATGTACTGTACATGCACGTAGATTAAGTAAATTTAATAAAAAAAAGATTGTTTGGAAAAATCTACATAATTTTTATGTACATAAAAGTTTAAAACGCATAAAAGGTTCAACATCTTTCTTCAAAAAACTTTCAATAAACATAAAAAATTTTTACAACACATTAAGTAAGAAACTAAGTAAGAACCTATTTTTCGTTTTAACACTAATTTTCAAAAATTGTTTGAAAGTTTTTCAAAACTAGTTGGCTATATTAAAATACCATAACAACGTAAAGAATTTAAATAAAATACAAACTTATTTAATAAAACATACTTGAAACAATAAAGTATTTAGATAACGTAATCTAAGTAACAAAAAGTACTTAACAGTTTATAATAATGGTATGTACTCAGAAACTTAGCTATTGAATAGACAATTGACATTAATTTTAAATTACTTTTTATTTAAACTGTCAAAGTTATTTTTTTTTTTTAAAGCTGACATTTTGATACAAAACTTATATTTACAAAAATAGTTTTAAATACATATAGTTGCTTTATTATTTACAAGTAACATGTCTTTGTAATGGCTATAAATTAAGAATACATGTTTCTGTTTTAATTATTGGTTTATGTATTAAGTTTTGCTATGTAAGCTGTTAAAAAAACAACATATTTTATCATTTTGTAACTAATGTTAGAACATAGAACGTCAATCAAAAATAAAACTTAGATAAGAATTGTTTTAATAAAAAAAATTGATAAAAAATATTTTGACATCTATTGACCGTAATCTTAGTTTTTTCTTTGTTAAAGTTTGTTTTATAATAAGTGTAATTATCTTTACTTATAATTTTTCAGTTTAGTATCCAATATAAGCTAGTAATGTTTTCGTTCAAGTAGATTTTGTAAACGATGATAACTGTTTATAAAAGTTGTTTCGGCTATTTAAAACAAATTATACAATTTTCTTTTAGTAATTTTATAAGTAAATAATACTTAAAGTGTATTATTAACATTTGTTTGCAGAAAGCAAAAAAAAACTGTTCTAAAAGCTTAACTTGTTATTTAACTTCTTTGTATTACATTTGAAAAATTGATTTTTTACTAGGAAGTATAAAGTTTAAAAATATGAATAAAATAAAATTTACTAAAAAATAACTCAAAAATTTTTCAATATCTATTATGTCTACGGTGCATCATGTCATGTCTATTACTTTTTTTATTAATCTCAAAAGCTTAAATTAGGCAAAGGTTTTTAGGTTTGACCCAATTTGCGCTCTAAATCGCTTCGTACTAATATCGTAATACATCAATTTTTTTCATTTTTTTCTTAAATAGTGAAGTTGATGAATATTACCAGGTCATTGTAAAACTTCGCTGTTTAATTTCTGAAAAAATTGCACCAAACCTCTTTTATATTTATGTATTTATGTGTTGAATTCATTTTTAGTATCGTATGCTCTATTACCTACCATTCAATTAACCTCCAATTTAACCTTTTAATGAACTTAGCTGCTGGTACTTAAAAAATATACAATTTAATTTATAAAACATCTAAGAAGTTCTTACTACTATTACGAAATTAACTAAATAAAAAAACTTAGCGTAGTTAGATAATAAGCGTTTCTTTTTTTTTTACTACTACTATTTATTACTTTAATAATCACTATTGGCACTAATTAAAAATATTTTGTTTATAACAAATAAAGTTATACCTTTAAAAAAATGGAATATTATTTTACGTCAATTCAATGCAAAGAAAACGCTTTTGTTATTTTATAACTCGGTTTTATGGAAAGTATCACATATTATTTTTTGGTAGCTGTCAAATTTGCATGAGTGAAAAAAATTGCACGAAGACACTTTTGCACGGAGACATTTTTGCACAAGTTAAACTTTTTTTAATTTTTATTAATTTCAACTTTTTTTTTGATATCACTGTTACCCCTAACCCTTACCCTCGGTCGGATTTTATGTTTTTTTTAATTAGTTTTCATTTTCTTATTTTTTTTTTATAATACTTTTTATTATTATTTTTTTTTTACTATCACTGTTACCCCTAACCTTTACCCTCGGTCAGTAACTTTTTTTTTTGTTTTTCATTAATTTATCTTTTAATTTTTTTTTCTTTTTTTTTTCTCGTGCAAAAACGTAACTCGTGCAAAATTGACCCTTGGTGCAAAATTGTCTTCGTGCAGTTTTCTTCCCTCGTGCAATTTTCTTCCCTCGTGCAAGTTTGTCTTCGTGAAATTTTGACTCGTTTCCATTTTTTTTTATATACTTGAATAGAAATCGCTTAATTGTTATTATATCAATGTATTTAAAAATAAAATTTAAACTGTTAAAAATGTTTAACTTACAACAAAAATAATATATAGAATATTAGTTATTACAAGTATGCTTAAAGAGCATCCAGTTCTAAGTAAATGATCTTTTTTTATTTATATTTAAAATATTTATAGGTTTTTTATATGCGTTTATATTTATACTTCAATTACAAGGTAGTTAATGTGGACTCGCTCATATTAAATCTTTATAAACTTTTAAAATTTGAAAAACCTACTTTTAATGTTAAACACTTTTATATGAACAGTTTATATTTTCTGTTTATATAATAAACATATGACTCAATTTAGTTAGAAAAATATTTCTGTTTATCTCACTAAATCTAAGGTAAAAGTTTTACAATATCTAAAATAAAGAAAATTAGAAAGGAAAACTTAATTAAAGCTGTAGAAACTTGGGATAATTACCTGAAGTGTTGATTAATCTATTAACTCAGTAATTAATTTTTGTTGTTTTACTTCTTTTCATTTAAAATAAATTACTTATTATTTTTAGAATAATTGCAAAAAAATTCGTTTAAATTAAAGAGCCGCACTACTTTTTTCAAACATAAAGAATTAATTATCTAGTTCAGTGCTTCTGAAATGGGGTTCCGCGGAACCCTAGGGTTCCGCTAAGCCTTTCGAAATTTAAAAAAGAACATTTATTTAATTAAACATTATATGTAAAATTAAAATTAGGGGTTCCGCGGAAAAGTTGAACTTTGGAAAAGGGTTCCGCCACTAGAAAAAGGTTCAGAAGTACTGATCTAGTTTGTAGTTTGATATATTTGACTTGTTATAATGTTAATATATAAAAGCCTAATATCGTGACGTAACTATTAGATCTTTTTTTAAATGATTAGTTACGATTAAGTACTTTAAACCAGTATTTCTTGATTTGATGTAAGTTGCTTTGTAGTTTGTTATTTTATTTAATAATTTTACTTTACTTTAACTAATTTATACTTAAATACTACAAATGTTATCTAGTTTTACAACATTCAGATTCAACGCTATGTTTTGAATCTATTATTAACCATTAATCTACAATGTTCTAAGTATTTGTTTTTACTTTTAATAAACAGACAATTGTATATATATGTATAAATAGAAATAAGTTGATTAACTTAATAAATTAATTTTTTCAACACAGAGCCCACCTTAAGGGATTATACATATATATATATATTTATTTATTTATTTAATTATATAAAAACTATAATTCAAACAGCTGTTTCACACATTGAAATGTGAAATTTCATGTGATCTTCAGTGAGTTGTAGTTTATTATAATAGTGAACAGAAATTTCGATTTTAGAATTTTTTATAGTAATTATGACGTAGTAATGGTACAGTTTATTGTACGATTAGTTGAATTTGAAATACGCTGTAAATGTTATTCTATGCTTTTTAGGAAAGTTTAAAAAGGTTATTTTGGAAAAATGTTTTAAGCTATTAGAAAAATTTTTTTAGGCTGTTGGGAAAAATGTTATAAAATGCTATAAAATACTCGTGTTTGCCGCTTCGATTTTATTTTGTTTTAATATTTAGTTGGTTTTAATTTTGTTAAAAAAGTATTTTTGATAATTGATGCATATGTTTTGTCTTTCGCTTTTCTTGTTTAGTGTTACGTTCTTATCTGATTTTTCGATTTCTATTTTTTCTAAGTTACAAAGTTTGCAGCCGAATTTAGTATTGAATTTTAATTTTGTCCTGTTTAATATTTCCCATTTAATTTTGTAGTCTGTATTGTTATCTTTTAAGTTCCATATGTAATTCGCTAGTTCTGTTGTGTGTCTTTTGTTAATATTGTTGAATGATGATTTGTGGTTTCTGTATCTTTGTTTAAAGGTATTTCCTGTCGACCCTATATACTGCTTTGTTGTTTTATTTGATGTTACTGTTGCTTTATAAATTATATTTGACACTAGGCATTCGTTATTTAAAGGGCAAGGTTCTTTACGGCAATTACAAAGTTTATCTTTTATGGTGCTTTTATCGTCTATATTGCTTTTGTTTAATATTTTGTTGTTGTGAGCTATTATTTTACTTCTGAAATTATTTGTGCAACTGTAAGATATTTTGATTGTGTTTCGGTTGAATATTTTATGGAATGGGTGGTTTTCGTCAAATGTTGTAGTAATCAGGTTTAAGAATTGTTTGCCTATTTTTGAACTTATATTTAGACTGAATGGTGGGTTGAAATATATTATGTCTCTTTTTCTTTGTTTTTTATTTCTTTCTGGTAAAGTGGTCTTATCGTATTTTAAGGTGTTTTTATAATTGGCCGAATTTAATGCTTTTTGGTATTCATTTTTTACATTGTTGAAGGATTCTTCGTTATTAGATAGTTTTATTAGTCTTCTGTTTATTGTTTCGGGTAGTTGTTTTAGTATTTGTCGGGGGTGGTTGGAGTTGTAGTTTACGTATAAAATTGGTGAGTTTGGTTTGTTGTATGGTTGGTAACTTGAGTTTGATATGTTGAAGGATACATCTAAGAAGTCTGTTTGGAATAATCCGGATTCTATTGTTATTTTAAAGCCGTTTTGTTTGAATAATTTAAATAAATATTTAGCGGTGTTTTCGGCTGATCTCGGTGATTTGCTTCTTATTATCCCTAGCCCGTCATCTCTATATAATCCGAATTCATTATCTATAAAAATCTTACTTTTTTTGATTTCATTTAGTAAAAATAACCCTATTAAATCGCAGATTTCTGCCCCGTTAAATGATCCCATACTTACATTAAATAGTTGGTCTGAATTTGTTTTTTCCCAGGTTTGGCTTTTATGAGTTAAAATTGCTTTACAAGAGTGTATAATTAAATTCATTTCTTTGTCTGTTATTGGGTAATATTTTTCAGCGAATTCTAATGCTTTAATTAAATTATTTTTGGTTATACTAGGGTAAAATTTGGTGATGTCGAATTTATATTAAGCTCCAATTTGATTTGTCGAGCACTATCGATCAGAACTTTGTATAAAACCTTTAATATATATATATATATATATAATTTATTCAAATGGCGATTTTAAAAATTCTGGAACATATGTTTCACAAAGCTTTAATTTTTCATAAAGCTTTGATCATCAGCCAGTTAAATTCAAAATACAAAGCACTGTACTAAACAAAGATACAAAAGTTATGCAAAAAAACAAAAAACAGTATGACGTAATATTGTACATTACAAATATTCAGTATAAAAATCGATCTACCTTCTAACTAATTAAACAACTAAAATTAACAAAAACAACAGTTATTTGACTATAAAATTCTTCAAAATTTGTTGTGTTTTAAAAGAAGCTTTTTTATATGTCGACAAGACGATATAAATTCGCTTCGCTTATTTAAACAACCTTCCTTTTTTAACTCATACATAACGGCTGTTGATTCTTTTAAGCACAGCCTACAAACAGGGTTGTTACCATCTGCTATTGGCTGTGCTCTTTTTATCACCTCCCAAGTTAATTTAAAATCAATGTTTTTGCGCTTAAGGCCGCAAACATACTTCGAAAGCTCAGTTTCATTTTCGTATACACCACCTTTAAAGGATTTTTTATGGTTGGCATACCGAAATCTGAATTGAGTGGAGCATAGGCCGATGTAGAACTTCTTTTCAAGGTCAGAGTTAACTGTTGCCTTGTAAATAATGTTCTCTGACCGGCAATTGCCCCCCTTCAAATTGTATTTACAGCCACCGGCGCAATTACACTGATTTTTGATTGAATTACTTTTGATTAAAATCCTTTGATTATGTGACTTGATTAATCTCTCCAAATTCGCCATACATGAATAACTGATTCGCATATTATGTTTGTTAAATATCTTTGATAATGGGTTATTTTTGTTGAAATGTTTTTTTACTAGATTTATAAATTCTCTGCCGATGTTTGTTTTAACTGAAGTACAGAATGGGGGATTATACCAAATTATATTTCGCTTTCTTTTACTTTTATTGGTCGTTTTGTTTTTTTGCTCCGTTGTTTCAAAATTAAGTTTATCATTGTAACCGCATTTTTTCATTATTAGTTCGTAATCTTGTTTTGTCTTTAAAAAGTTTTCTTCGTTGCTTGATCTTTTATTTAAACGTTTATTAATTATTTTTGGTATTTGGTTTATAATATTTTTTGGGTGGCTAGAATATTTATTTATATACATAATTTTTGCGTTTTTCTTTTTATAAGGCATATAGGAGAGATCATGCAAGTTGAGCTTCACATCCAGGTAGTCAGTCGTCAACATTGGTGATTCAATAGTGACTCTTAACCCCATAGACTTGAAGAAGGCGTGCGTTTGTTTTTTTAGCCTTTCAACTATAAAGCCAGAAGAATTGGGCAGTACAGCTAGACCATCGTCCCTGTACAACCCAACTCTTTCTAAACCAAAGATATTCTTCAACCCATCTAACAAAAAAAGACCTACTAATTCACATAACTCTGCACCCATGAACGATCCCTGCGCTACATCAAAAAGAGAGCTGGTGTTATTCGCTCTCTTCTTTTGCCACAGGTTTCCTTGTTCATAAAGTACTGATTTACATGCGTTTTTTATTAGACCTAAATCTTCAGTAGGTACGCTAGTATAAATACCAGCAAATTTTAGTGATTTTGTTACCAATTCTTCGCTGATAGAAGGATAAAAATCGACTACATCAAACTTAAAAAAGCTGTACGTTTGTTTTTCCAAACCAGTGAACCAATTTAAGACTTGGTCTGTATCAGTCCACTGCATAAGTTTAGATTTTAAACGCACAGCCTTATTAATACAGTCAATCTTAACCTTAACTATACGACCCACATCGGACTTAGAAGTATTAATCAATCTACACTTGGGATGTGTCAAAAAGTTATCTTTATGATCTTTGACCGTTATGTATGCGTTTTTTAAAGGCAATTTTTTAATCCTATCGTGTATTTTTAAGTTTTTAGTTAAATTTTTAGCTTCTACATTAATATCATTTAAAGTTTTATCAGTATATTTTTCGTAATCTTTAGTAATATTGTCTTTTAATAATTTTTTATAGTCATTTACTGAAATTTCGTAAAAATTATAAGTTTTATCAGAGAACATTATTTACAAGGCAACAGTTAACTCTGACCTTGAAAAGAAGTTCTACATCGGCCTATGCTCCACTCAATTCAGATTTCGGTATGCCAACCATAAAAAATCCTTTAAAGGTGGTGTATACGAAAATGAAACTGAGCTTTCGAAGTATGTTTGCGGCCTTAAGCGCAAAAACATTGATTTTAAATTAACTTGGGAGGTGATAAAAAGAGCACAGCCAATAGCAGATGGTAACAACCCTGTTTGTAGGCTGTGCTTAAAAGAATCAACAGCCGTTATGTATGAGTTAAAAAAGGAAGGTTGTTTAAATAAGCGAAGCGAATTTATATCGTCTTGTCGACATATAAAAAAGCTTCTTTTAAAACACAACAAATTTTGAAGAATTTTATAGTCAAATAACTGTTGTTTTTGTTAATTTTAGTTGTTTAATTAGTTAGAAGGTAGATCGATTTTTATACTGAATATTTGTAATGTACAATATTACGTCATACTGTTTTTTGTTTTTTTGCATAACTTTTGTATCTTTGTTTAGTACAGTGCTTTGTATTTTGAATTTAACTGGCTGATGATCAAAGCTTTATGAAAAATTAAAGCTTTGTGAAACATATGTTCCAGAATTTTTAAAATCGCCATTTGAATAAATTATTTAAAAGCCCTTCAAGTGGGCTCAGTTGAAAGTGTTTATGTTTAAACATTAACCTTATTTTATATATATATATATATATATATATATTATATATATTATATATATTATATATATTATATATTATATATATATAGAATTAAGTTATTTAACTTGATAATTCAAATCTTTCACACTGAGCCCACCTTAAGGGCTTTATTAATAAAAAGGTTTATTTCAAGATGTAAAACTCAAAGGACTCGAGTTTCGTGCTTATGCACTCATCAGCTTCAAAACAAGTTTAAAATAAAGCACAAAACAAAACACACAAATAAAAGTTAAAAAATTTAGCATAATTAGAATATGACGTAATTTTGAAACTATCAAAAATTATGCAAAACGGCTTGTGCAAAAATTGATTTACCAATCGACAATAAACTGGCAAAAATTCATAAAACTTCAGTGAGTAACTATATATTAAGACAGATAATTGAAAGATATAAAGATAAAATTAAGATAAAAATTGAAATTTAAATTATTTTAAGATGAAATTAAAACTTGTTAAACTTTAAAAGCGATTTTTTTATATGTCTACAAAACGATACAAACTCGCTTCTTTTATTTAGGCATCTCTTGTATTTCAGTGCATATACAACGGCTGTTGCTTTTTTGAGACACAGCCTACATATTGGGCTATTGCCGTCAGCTATAGGCTGTGCTCTTTTTATAACTTTCCAGGATATTTCAAAGGCAATGCCGCTGCGCTTTAAGCCACAAACATACTTTGAAAGTTCAGTGTCATTTTCATGTTTGCCGCCTTTAAAATTTATTTATGGTTGGCATACCTGTATCTAAACTGAGTCGAGCACAAATCGACATAGAACCTCGTCTCAACGCCAGAGTTAACTGTGGCCTTGTAAACGATGTTCTCTGAACGGCAATTTTCTGAACGATTGAACCCCCTTTCAAATCATATCTACAGCTACCAGCGCAGCCACATTGACTTTGAATTCCTGAGCTTTGATTTAAAACTTTTTGGTTGTGTGCCTTAATGATATTCTCTAAATTTGACGTACACGAATAACTTATTCGCATATTATGTTTGTTGAAAATTTTTGTTAGCGGATTTTGTTTATTGAAGTTTTTTTCACTAGATTTATGAATTTTCTTCCAATATTATTTTTTACTGAATTGCTAAAAGGAGGGTTGTACCAGATTACATTTCTTTTTCTTTTAAGTTTTTGATTATTTTTAGGTTGTTGCTCAGGTTTTTCAAATTTAAATTTATTATCGTAGCCGCATTTTTTCATTATTGCTTCATATTCATCTTTTGTCTTTAGAAAATTTTCTTCTTAGCTAGATCGTTTGTTTAAGCGTTGATTTATTTTATTAGGAATTTGTTTTATGATATTTTTAGGGTGGCTTGATTGTTTGTTAACATACATAATTTTAGCGTTTAGTTTTTTAAAGCATAAAAGATATATCATTCAAATTGAGATTCACATCTAGGAAGTCAGTTATCACTAGTGGCGATTTCACAGTGACTCTTAACCCTATAGATCTGAAGAAGGCATGAGTTTGTTTTTTTTAGCTTCTCAGCTTTAAAGTCAGAAGAGTTGGGCAATACAGCTAGACCATCATCTCTGTATAACCCAACTCTATTTAAACCAAAGATATCTTTTAACCCGTCTAACAAGAAAAGTCCAACAAGTTCGCATAGTTCTGCGCCCATGTAAGATCCCTGTGCTACGTCAAAAAGTGAGTTGGTAGTATTTACTCCCTTTTTACGCCACAGAGCTCCTTGTTCGCAGAGTACCGATTTGCAGGCATTTCTTATCAGGCTTAAATCCTCAGCAGGTACGCTAATGTAATTGTTAGCAAAGTTCAGTGATTTAATCACCAACTCTTCACTAATAGAAGGATAATAATCGACCACATCGAACTTAAAAAAGCTGTACTTCTGTTCCTCCAATCCAGTAAACCAACTTAAGACTTGGTCTGTGTTGGTCCACTGCATAAGTTTGGATTTCAGACGCACAGCTTTGTTAATGCTGTCGATTTTGACCTTACATATACGTCCTGCATCAGACTTAGTTGGGTTAATCAATCTACATTTAGGGTGTGTTAAAAAATTCTCTTTATGGTCTTTAACCGTTATATATGCACTTTTTAATGGTAGTTTTTTATTCTGTCGTGGATTTTTTTTTTTTTTTGTTAAATTTTTAGGTTCTAAGTTTATTTCATTTAAAGTTGTTTTATTACATTTTTCATAGTCTTTTGTAATGTTATTAATTAATAATTTTCTATGTTCACTCACTGAAATTTCATAAAAGTTTGCAGTTTTGTCTGAAGGCACAATCAAATTTTTACACTTACCTATATCCCGCACAATTTTTAATAGTTCCGTCTGAAATTGGCTTCTTGTTTTTCTGAATTCCACGTTTTCCACCATTCTTATTAGATCTTCTTCAAAAGCCTGCAGATGTTCTATCGGCTTTGGTGTACGTGTGGTTTTGAATCCGTAGTTGTCATGATCTTCTGTTGACACATCTTCTTCTTCGAAAAACTTCGCCTTCCACCTCATACGCCAAACAAGATGTTGCGTTTTTGTATGAGGGCTTGCTTGTATTCTGATTCACTTGCATTTGGGATATTTTTCGTCGAATGCTTAATTTCAAACTTCTTAAAGTTTGACATCTTTTTTGATCAATTTAGAATTTATAAAAGTTTACTGTGTTCAACTATGAATAGGAGCAATGATAGAATTAAGTTATTTACTTTGATAAATAAATATATATATATAAATATAGAACTAAAATACACAAAATAAACTTTTGCTTGGGACAGCTGTTTCTACGTTTAATACGCGTCTTCAGCCAAGTTTTATTCAATGAAAAACAAACTTGTAAGTACAGCAATAAAATTATACAAAATTAGGTATTACGTAATAATAGAGTAGTTAGTTGATTTTAGAGAAAATTTTTAACAGAGTTTTTAGATAAATTGTTTACGATAATGCAGGGGTCGGCAAGCAGTTGGTGCTCATGGGCCAAATTTCAAGTTTCCAAAATCTTCGCGGGCCGCAATTTTAGTTTTAGTTAAATTGAAATAAACTTTTGGTTTTAGTTTTAGTCAAACTGAAGAAAGTTTTATTTTTAAACAGTTTTATTTTTCAAGGACTTTTAGCTACACAAGAAATGACTGTTAAACTATACATACTTATTGGAATTAAATCTACGTTTACTAATATACATAGGTCGTAAAAAATTTGTACTTTCTTAAATCAATTTAGCTTAATATTTTTATTACTTTAGTTACAACCCAGCTCTCTATAAAAACCGTACTTAAAAACCGTCTATATGTCACTTTATACTTTTTTATATTATGAACCACCTTTTCATATTTTAAAAAGCAATAATTTTTTAAAACAACTATCGCGTTTTAAATAGTTTGCACTTTTTTTTTTCAGTAATTAGTTAAGTAATTAGAACTAATACCTGTTTGTATCGTAAAAAAAGTAAAAAATATCTTCTTACATAATTTATGCTCAAATACTTTAACAAAATAGCTTATAAGTAATTTATTACCCTTTAAAGTAGCTATCATTTTAAAAACGAAAATGTCTGAGTAAAATCAAACCAGCCTAAGTTTATTAAAAGTTGAAAATGCTAAAAACTTATTGTTAATCAAGCTTAAATACTTAATTCAAAAATTATCATAGTAAATACCACATTACATTTGAGTAAACTAGAAAAAATAAACAATTGATAAACTACACTACAGTAATAAAAACTATTTTGAGAACTCGAACGTTTATTATAAACGTTTGAAATAACAGTTTTGCACGCGTGAGTTTTTGAAAATGTCTTAAACAAGTCTAACCTACTCTGAGTTTTTAAATGTTTCAAACTAGACTGTTTGTTTGACAATTTTTTTAAAACAAAGAAATAACGAAGTTTATTAACAGTGATTTAATTATACAGCAAAATAAGTATTGTAGTTCAGCAAAAATGGACAATAATGTTTTTTAAATACTTTTAAAGTAAGTAAAAAAAATAAGTCATTAATGAGGTATAAAAACTATTTTTTTACTGAGCATTATATCAATTCTTTATCTGCAATAAATATGGTGCATTTAGAAATAGTAAACTTAATGACGTTAGTTAGAATTATTCCAAGAAACAAAAAAAAAAACCGCTTAAGTCAGTTTCAACAAAGCACATGATTATGTTCAGTAACTACAGACTTATCAAAAAAAATTCTTTAGGAAATTTAAAAAGTAGTAAAAGTATTACTTTACTGTACATTACAATAAATCCTATGACAACTACCGTATAAGGTTTTACATACAATAAAAGGAAATTATATTGCGAAACCGTATAAATCTGACTACCTACAAGAGATGTTTTAGATAACAATATTAAAGTATATAATCATTATACTTAAAACTTTCATTATTACCTATTTAAAAAATGTTTTAAAAATGTTGTATAAACATGAAGTATGTCAAACAAAAAAATATGTGCTATTTTTTACCCTTAGAAAGATTGTAGGCAGTTCCAGGATTGCCAAAGGTTTTTAAGAAATATTTCCAGGTTTTTAAAAGTACAAGTTTTTGGGTCTATTTTTAGTACAAAATTAAGTTTATGATAAAAACTGTCTTGAATAGTATCGCAAAATTAAAAAGGTATTGTTGAGCACTTTTAATTTGGATAATATTAAAAATGGTGATAACAAAATAATATTTGTATGATAGATTTTTTATTTCAAATCGAAATTCTTTACTTTGCATTTTTTAATTGTTTAAAATTGAATATGATAAATTTTCAAAAATATATTGTTTGAAAAATTAAAATGTATACCTAACAAAAACTGTTTTAATTTATATACATTGTTTTCATATATTTATATATATTGTTTTAAATGTGTCTGTACACACTAAGACATTACATGTATATAATATAATAAAAATGAAATTTACTAAATCTAACTAAGTATTAAATAAGTAGTGGTTCAAAAAATGAGCATCTATGTACATTGATGCGCCTAGTTAATAATTTAAAGTGCAAAGAAAACAATTAAAAAATGAACTTGTAAAAACCAAAATAAAACAAACTTTACTTCTTATTATTATGCTGTTTTAAATGTTTTTGTGCACACTCAAGTTTAACTTATTGTGATTAAAGTCTAAAAAAAAATTATGATTAAGTTACATGTTAAGCACAATACCTATAATGTATAGAAATGACGTTTTAATTAACAATTGTGCATTACTTTTCACAAAATTCAAAACATTTGTATTTAGTAAATTTACTTAGTAAGTAAACTAAATACATATATATATATATATATATATATATATATATATATATATATATATATTAAAGGTTTTATACAAAGTTCTGATCGATAGTGCTCGAGAAATCAAATTGGAGCTTAATATTTATTTATTTAATTATATAAAAACTATAATTCAAACAGCTGTTTCACACATTGAAATGTAAAATTTCATGTGATCTTCAGTGAGTTGTAGTTTATTATAATAGTAAACAGAAATTTCGATTTTAGAATTTTTTATGGTAATTATGACGTAGTAATGGTACAGTTTATTGTACGATTAGTTGAATTTGAAATACGCTGTAAATGTTATTCTATGCTTTTTAGGAAAGTTTAAAAAGGTTATTTTGGAAAAAATGTTTTAAGCTATTAGAAAAAGACACACAACAGAACTAGCGAATTACATATGGAACTTAAAAGACAACAATACAGACTACAAAATTAAATGGGAAATATTAAACAGGACAAAATTAAAATTCAATACTAAATTCGGCTGCAAACTTTGTAACTTAGAAAAAATAGAAATCGAAAAATCAGATAAGAACGTAACACTAAACAAGAAAAGCGAAAGACAAAACATATGCATCCATTATCAAAAATACTTTTTTAACAAAATTAAAACCAACTAAATATTAAAACAAAATAAAATCGAAGCGGCAAACACGAGTATTTTATAGCATTTTATAACATTTTTCCCAACAGCCTAAAAAATTTTTCTAATAGCTTAAAACATTTTTTCCAAAATAACCTTTTTAAACTTTCCTAAAAAGCATAGAATAACATTTACAGCGTATTTCAAATTCAACTAATCGTACAATAAACTGTACCATTACTACGTCATAATTACCATAAAAAATTCTAAAATCGAAATTTCTGTTTACTATTATAATAAACTACAACTCACTGAAGATCACATGAAATTTTACATTTCAATGTGTGAAACAGCTGTTTGAATTATAGTTTTTATATAATTAAATAAATAAATATATATATATATATATATACATAAGTAAATATAATCCTCATTCTAAGCACTCATAACACTTTTTTTTCAGATTTTGACTTCCTGTTGTAAAAACAAAATTATTATGAAACTGAGAAAAAAAACACTAGTCGAATGCTAATCTGTCTTTTTCTCATTTTTAAGCTAAGCATATAATGTTTCGGTTGTTTTGCAATGTTATACAGAGACTTATAACGAAATTAATCAAATTAAACTAAATATCCGAAAACAATTTAATTTAAAATAAGTTTTTGCTCAGCGGGCCACATTTACCTGCTCGCGTGCCGCAGCATTTTCTTTCGCGGGCCGCATTCCATTTAAAAAATAAAGGTGCTCGCGGGCCGCAGATTTATCCTTCAAGGGCCTCAGTTGGCCCGCGGGCCGCAGTTTGCCGACCCCTGCGATAATGTATGCAGCCAGATTGTAATTCGTTTCTTTTATTTAGGGATTCAAATTTTTTAAATTTTAAAATTTTGATTTTTTCCGCATTGCACAATTTACATCCGTTTTTAAACTATATTAATTTTTCGTTTATGTTAATATTTCCCACTGAATTTTAAAATTAACTTTGTAATTTTTTAGTTTCCAAATGTACTGCGATAAAGTTGTCGTATTTCTATGTTTTTCGTGTTTGAAGCTGTACTTGTGCTTTGTGTAGCGATTCTTGAACGATAGTCCAGTCGAGCCAACATAAAACTTGGTCTGGTTTTCAGTTATGACTGTCGCTTTATATATAGTATTTTCCATTAGGCAACTTCCATTTACCGGGCATTCTTGTTTTTTGCAGTCACACATTCGCCTCACTTTGTCCTGCGTGTCTAACATCTTTCGATTGTGTGCCATTATAAGTTGTTTCATGTTTGGCATGCAGGAATAAGACACTTTTAGTGTCCTCCTGTTAAAAACTTTACAATATGGATGGTTTTAAGTAAATTTGTTGTCCACAATCTCTAGGAAGCGCTTCCCAACCCGTGTTGCCACACTTTTGCAGAATGGAGCATTGAAATATAAAATATATCTTCTCCTTCATTTCTTGTTCTTACCCTTCTCGTGTTTGTGGCTATTGGCTAACTCGTGATCGTACCCACTTTCTCTTATAGCTTCCTGGTATTGTCGGGTTGTTTCCTTGAAAATGCTTTGACTGCTAGAAATCTTTTGGAGGCGGTCATTCACTGCGACCGGTATGTGTTTTAACACATGCTCTGGATGATTTCACTTGCTACTCACATAAACCGTATGCGCATTTGGTTTTCTATACGGCTTATGGCTTTCATATTGAGGATCTAATATTACATCTAAGAAGTCTTTAACAAACATATTGGTTTCGATGGTAACATCAAAACCAATGTTTTTAAAAACTTTTCTTAGATGTTTGACTTTTCTCTCCATATCTGGTCCCGGTAGAATGTCCACTACTGCTAAACCATCGTCACGGTATATACCAAAGTTACCATATCTAAAGATCTTTTTCTTCTTCAATATATTTAAAATATATAGGCCAACCAGTTCGCAAATTTCTGCGCCATGGAAGCTTCCCATTGGTACATCAAAGCTGTTCTTGTTATGCTTTTTCGACCATGGTTCACCTTCATGGAACAGTACTGATTTACAGCAATGTCTGATTAGCTCTTTTTCATTTTCCGTGATTTCAGTTAGGCCTGCAGCAAAATTGAAGGAGTTTTCCAAAATTGTAGCTGAGATGGCTGGATAAAAGCTAGCTATATCAATAAACCTTGAAGTTGGTTTATTACTTAAGTTATTGAACCAGTTCAATACCTCATAAGTATTTTTCCATTGTATTAAATTACTTTTTAATCTTATAAAATTGTTGATCTTATCTAGGTTTGTTTTTGCAGGTTTACCAATAAAAGTTTTTGCCGGGTTAATTATTCTACAACTTAGTTTATTTGGGAAGTTTGGTTTATGATCTTTTAAAGTAATGTAACATTGTTGTTGAGAAAGTTTAAGAATTTTACCTTTTATTTTGTTTTTCATATCTATTTCCGTTGCTTCATTGTTAATTTTTTCGATGAGACTGTTTTCCGATTTTTTATATGTAGATGTAATGTTTTCTGTAACTAATTTCTTATATTTATCCGGACTAATTTTGTATAGGCTGTGAGATTTATCTGTAAAAACAAAAACTTTTTTGGTGGACTTTAATCCTTAAAGTCTTTGTTAAGTTTGCGGGTAAAAGAGTTTTGGTATTTTCGGAATTTTAAGTTATTTTTAAACTCGTAAAGGTCGTTTTCAAAATTGGTTAAGAGTTTATCCTCAGGAGCTCATTTTTTTTGTTAAAAATAAACAGTCATATTCTGAAACTTTAGCTTCTGTGTTTTCATCCCTTAAATGGAATGCTTTTCTTCTCATTTTTGTTATTAGTTTATCTACTTTTTCGTACATTTTAATTTTGAACTCTTTATTACTACTACTTATTGGTATGTTCTTTAATGATTAATTGAAGTTTATAGGTCTTAAGTCGTGTATACTTTTAACCATCTTTTAAAATCTTTAATATATACATATATATATATATATATAAAATAAGCTTATTATTCAAACTTAAACACCTTCTACTGAGCCCACTTAAAGGGCTTTCAAATAATTTATTGAAATGTACGATTTTAAAAATACTGGAACATATGTTTCATAAAGACAATCTTTTTTGTCTTTATGAAACATATGTTCCAGTATTTTTAAAATCGTACACTTCAATAAATCATAAACATATATATATGTTTATACCACAGATGTTTTTTTGTCAAAACTTTATTCCGACTAACGGCGTTTCACTGCTCTCAAATAAATTTAAGAACAGATCAACGGAGTCTCAAAAAATCTCTAAGAATAAAGTCGCTTTTTGAGACTCCGTAGATATGTTCTTAAATTTATTTGAGAGCAGTGAAACGCCGTTAGTCGGAATAAAGTTTTGACACAAAAACATCTGTGGTATATATTCCGATAAGCTTAGCTCATCAGGATCTCCAGGGTTTAACGCCTTTTAAAGTTACATATTATATATGTATATATTAAAGATTTTATAAAAAGTTCTGGTCGATAGTGCTCGACAAATTGAATTGGAGCTAAATATTTATTTAATTATATAAAAACAATA
Source organism: Thalia democratica (assembly GCF_965202585.1). Lineage (NCBI taxonomy): Eukaryota > Metazoa > Chordata > Thaliacea > Salpida > Salpidae > Thalia > Thalia democratica. Next base: position 49,649,124 of record NC_139169.1, on the reverse strand, counting down.
GTTTAGACAGCTGTTTCATACATGAAATATAAAACTTCATGTACTCCTCAGTAAGCTTAGGTTTATTACAATAGTAAATAGAAATTTAGATTTTGAATTTTTTTTAATAGTTATGACGTAGTGATAATACAGTTTTATGTACAGTTAGCGTAATTTGAAAAATACGCTGTAGTTGTTAATTTATGCATTTTGGAAAGTTTGGAAAAGGTTATAGTTCAGCTAACTGTACAATAAACTGTATTATTGCTACGTCATAATTATTACAAAAATTTCAAAATTTAAATATTTGTTTACTATTGTAATAAACTTTAGCTTACTGAGGAGTACATGAAGTTTTATATTTCATGTACAAAACAGCTGTCTAAACTATTGTTTTAATATAATAAAATAAATATAATACGTATATATTTTTTTTTGATTAAAAAAAAAATAATAGGTTTATACGACCGTTTAGTTTATGAGATATATCACCTCAACTACTCATCAGTAAAGCTAAAGTTTATTAACAACTATTAAGAAGAAATTTAGAATTTGTAGATTTTATATGTATTATGACGTAGTAATAATGAAGGTTTTTTTACTGTAAGTTAAGTTTGAAAAAATACGCTGATATTGTTAGTTTAAGAGTTTATGCATTTTGAAAAGTTGTATTAGAAAAATGTTTTAAACTATTCGTGTTCGCGGCTTAATTTTACTTTGATTTATCATTTAGTTAAATTTAGTGCTAAAAAAGTATTTTTTCTTGTTAAGTGTTATGCTCTTGTCCAATTTATCATTTTCTATTTTTTCAAAGTTGCAAAGTTAGCAGCCGAATTTAGTATTGAATTTTGATTTTGTCCAGTTTAGTATTTCCCATTTAATTCTGTAGTCTGTATTGTTATCTTTTAAATTCCAAATATAGCTTGCCAGTTCTGTTGTATGTCTTTTGTTAATGTTGTTGAATGAAGATTTGTGATTCCTATACCTTTGTTTGAAAGTTGCGGTCGAATATTTTATTATATTGATGGCTTTCATCAATGATGTGGTTATTAGATTTAAAAATAGTTTGCCTATTTTAAAACTTACATTTAGACTAAACGGTGGATTGAAAAATATTATATCTCTTTTTCTTTGTCTTTTATTTCTTTTTGATAGAGTGGTCTTATCGTTTTTTAAGGTATCTTTGTAGGGAACAGGTCTAAATTGCACGAAGACAAAAATGCACGAGAACAAAATTTTGCGAGGGCACAAAATTGTACGAGGTAACGAAACTGCACGAAGACAATTTTACAACAAGCGTCAATTTTGCACGAGTTACATTTTTGTACGAGAGTAAAAAAATAACAGAAAAAAAAAAATATAAAAAAAACAAAAAAAAAAACTACCGACTGAGGATTAGGGTTAGGGGTAACAGTGATAGTAATAAATAAAATTATATATAAAAATATCTATACATAAAAAAACAAAACAAATAAAAAGTTACCTACCGAGGGTAAGGGTTAGGGGTAACAGTGATAGTAAAAATTAAAAAATAAAAAAAAAACTATTAAAAAAAAAACTATTAATTAAAAAACAAAGCTACCGACCGAGGGTAAGGGTTAGGAGTATCAATGATAGTAAATGAAAAAAACAATTAAAACAAAAATTTAAAAAAACCTTCAAAAATAAATAAAAAATTTACCGACCGAGGGTAAGGGTTAGGTGTAACAGTGATAGTAAAAAAACAGTTAGGTTTAAAAAAAAAACTCAATCCGTGTAAAAATGTCTCCGTGTAGAATTTTTTGCTTGCGCAAAAGTTTCTTCGTGCAAAATTGTCTCTGTGCAATTTTTTGCACTCGTGCAATTTTGTACGCTCGTGCAAATTTGACAGCTACCCATCTAGCTAATTAGCTAAAATTAATACTTTTTGGTATACATTGTTAAATTTGTTTTTCATTGTTGAATAGTTTTATTAGTCTTCTGTTTATTGTTAGTAATAGTTTATTGTTTGTTTTAGTACTTGTTGGGGGTGATTGGAGTTGTTGTTTACGTATAAAACTGGTGAGTTTGGTTTATTGTAGTGTTAGTAACTTGAGTTTGTTATGTTGAAGGATACATCTAAAAAGTCTGTTTAGAATACTCCGGATTTTATTGATATTTCAAAGCCGTTTTGTTTGAATAATTTAATTAAATATTTAGCAGTGATTTTAGCTAACCTCGGTGAATTGCTTCTTATTGTCCCTAGTCCGTCATTTCTATATAATCCAAATTCGATATCTGTAAAAATCTTACTTTTTTTAATTTCATTCAGTAAAAATAACCCTATTAATTAATAACCCATACTTGCATTAAATAACTGAATTAAGCTTATTTTTCCCAGGTTTGATTTTTATGTATTAAAATTGCTTTACAAGATTATATGGAGATGACGGACTAGGGATAATAAGAAGCAAATCACTGAGATTTGGCTGAAAACACTGCTAAATATTTATTTTAATTTATTTATTTAAACAAACGGCTTTAAAATAACAACAGAATCCGGATTGTTCCAAACAGAATTTTTAGAAAATTATAATATATTAACAATTTTCTAAACAGTCTGTTTGGAATAATCCGGATTCTATTGTTATTTTAAAGCCATTTTGTATATTTTTTATTTCATATATTTTTTAAGTATATATATACATATATACTTTAACTTCCAACCTTTCTTTACAGTGTTTATTTTTTACAGAGCTCCGTTGAAGTGTGTTAACCCATTAACACACAGAAACACGGGTTAGTGTAATAAAGAAATAATACTGTTTAATTTTTTTTTACTATATATTCCAGTGAACTTGTTTTGCTAGGATTTTTGTTAGCAAACGCTTAATTTTATATTTTTGAGTAGTATTTATAATTATTTTTCTAAACAATCAAGATAAGACCTAGAAAAAAAATAGTGCAGCAGTTAAAGATTATTTGTCAACATTTTCTTTGATGTGGTTAATATGTTTTTTCAAGTATAGTGACTAGATTGGCTAGTTGTATTCCAGCAGATATATATCACATATAGCTTTTTGATAATTTGTTGTATCAGTAGTTTTAAAACTTTTTGACACTTAAAAAGATGTTGTAGATGTATCTATGTAAAAGTATTTATTATTATGATAATACTTCATATTTTTAGCAATAATAACAACATATATTTAAGCAATGAAAGAAAATATTATTTTATTTGTACTATTAATTCACATCTTGATTAATTTCAATGAAATGTTTAAAACGATATCAAAAACTATAAAAGTCATCTTTTTTTAATGTATAAGTAATAGTTTTTTTTGTTTATCATAAGTCAAAAAAGAAAATCATTACGCAGATGTAGAAGTTGATCAAGTGGTGTTTGTTGGATTTCGGATCGAACTTATATCGGTTTCAGAAAATCTGGGATCCAACATATTTTAGATTACCTTAAAACACAGTTAAATGAATTAAAAGCTTTTTTAAATAAAATGTTAACCATTAGTAGACTTGGTATTCTACTTTAATCCAAAAAATATAATTTAAGGTCAGTCTCAGCTAAAAGAATTGAGTCAACAATTTTCTCAAAGATCTTTCTATTTTTATATTATTTATACTTTTATCCAAAGATATTTAAAGTTAATCAAAAATTAAGTTTAAATAATTGAAATTAAGCATAACATGAAAAAATCTTTTTTTGTTGCTGACTTTGAATATTTGAGCTTAGACTGTAGTCTAAGTATACAAGCCCTTCAAACTTGATTGTATCGTATCCAATTTTTTTTTCATTTGATCAATTTTCTTTCAAATTATTTAAATAAATATTGTCTATTGAACGCTAAGAAAAAAGCGCTCAAAAAGTTTGGTCTAAGGACCTGGTGTACAAAAAAACCTTTCGGTTATAGAGTAATACACCAGGTCTTTAGTTAAAAAAACAGCTTCTTACGAGCTAAAAAATTAAAAAAATTTTGTCTAAACTTTTAAACCTAAAAGAAATAAAGCAATCAATAAAATGAACGATTAGAAATAAAATTTAAACGAAAATTAACTAAGTTATGTGTTGACTTAAAATTAAGAAATGTCTTTTTTTATATAATACGACCTATGTTTTTTGTAATTTTGTTTTTATAGTTTCTATATATTCTGACCAATTTAAATTTCTGTCTATAAATACTCCTAAAATTTATAACTACTTGTTTTTTTATAGTAGTTTTACCTGTATTTACATTAAGATCTGTACTTTTCAAAAAATTTTTTTTGATTTGTGTAGAAGCATACTTCTGATTTAATGAAGGTTTAGTTTGAGTTTGTTGACTATAAACTATTCTGATACTTTACTAAGTTTTGTGATAAAAACTTTACTGTCATTTAGGCATGTGTCTTTTGTGAATGTTTTGTATAACATAGTATCGTCTGCAAAGTTGAGGACGTTAAGACTAGTATCATTCTATAAGTTATTTATATGTATTAGGAATTACAACGGTCCTAATACTGAGGCTTGTGGTACCCCAACTTCAACTTTTTCGTAGGTTGACTCATATCCTCTAAAGCTAACAAACTGCTTCCTTCCATCTAGATGTAAACTAATTAGTAGATACATATTGCCTCTTACACCATAACATTTCAATATCCTTAGTGAGATATTCTATCTACACTATCAAATGCTTTACTTAAATCCAAAAAGACTGCACAAACTGCGTCTCCCTTATCAAAGTTGGACAATATACTTATCATTTAATATCAACATTACATACAATAAGACCACAATACAACCAATAAATTCCAACAAAACGTAAAAACTTTAAAATGATAAAAACCATAAGTAAAAGTCCTGTTTGGTATAAGTTTTTCATATTATAAATTACTAAAACTGTGTTAGAAAAAAAGGTAGTAGAAGTTTATCTAGTGGTAAATAGTTGTATTGCAATTATAAGCAGATTAAAAATGAATGGTTCTCGGTTTTTGTTATGATAATTTCGTTAGAGTATTATTATAATTTATTTTATATCTTACAACTAGTTAATCATACTTTTTATATTACTTCTACTGTAACAGTAACCAATTTATGGCTTTGGAAGCACGTTTTGTAGTTTTTATCATGAAAAAGTATTGTGAAAAATAGTTAAAGCTTAGATCTTCTAAAACAGGTATTTATATTTGTCCCCTTAATTGATTTTTAAAACAAAGTAGTACTTGTTAAAAAATATTTCATTTAAATATTCTTATAAAGATTTTATTTTTTTTTTAGTTTCGTTTATATATCAAGTCTCCAAAAATTAATTTTCTTAATTCCAGCCCGCAAAATTCCTTTTTTGGTAAATCTCTATAGCTGCATAGATAAATGTACTTTTTTTTTCCAAACAAACATTTTTTTTTAGTATACTTCACAATTTTAGTTTTTGCATTTTTAAAAATTTATTTTCTAAATAGCTAAGCTATTTTTAATATGTTTTACAAATTTGTCTTTATTAATTGTACATGACATAGTTTCTAACGATTCGTTCTACAATTGTCAGCCAAGCGTTACTTTGGCTCAAATAGAATTTTTGGTACTTTTTATTTAAAACAAAACTTTAAACATTTTTAAAGTTTTTATTTACTATAAAAAACGTTTTTTTGCTTTTCTTTTCACAATAATTTCTAGCACTTTATAAGACGTAATTTATACATAACTTCTCTTCCTTTCATATATATTTAAAAGCTTGTACTTATACTTTTTCATGCTCTTAAAAACTGTGTTATTGATTTAATATCGTAAAACATCGTTAGCTTTAATAAACTAAGTGTATCAAAAACTTTAAATTACTTATTTAGCATGAAAAAAGTATTTAATAAGTTCGTGTGTATTGCTATGTAAAATAACCTCTTGCACAATTGAATAAAAACCAAGTATTTCAAAATTTTATAAACTTGTGATTTTTACATAAAAAATGTGATGCTATGCTCAAATATAATTAGTTATTAATTTAAAGAAGGACAAAAAATACGCTCAAAATATTTGGTCCTAGGACCCAATGCACGAAGAACCTTTCGGTTATCGAGTCGTATACCACGGATACCTTTTAAGGTCTTGTCCAGGACAAGATAATAGATTTATATAACTTTTAATTATGTAAGATCTTTACAATAAATTTTTACTTTTTAAAAGTTAAACTTGTATACTTTTGTAATAACATAATATTTTGTGAAAAATATTTATGACTGAATATTCATCTCTCAATTTTATGTTTATTTCTTTAAGTTCAATATACTGATGCTAGAAACCTAGGAAAAGTATGTGCACATTTGCATTTTAAACATCTACAGTTTAAATAAAAATATCTTATTAATGAGTATCATTGACTATGATTGCAGAATATTTTAAATTATTATTCTTCAACAACAAAATGTTTTTCCTTCATAACCGATTACAAATCAAGTGAGAATCATATATAGACTTCAGTAATGAACAAATAATCTACAGAAAACAGTACATTTTTTGATGTAATGTGATAGACAATATCTTAGATTATAAATTTAAGCTGAAGATTGAATAAACATCTTAATAAGTTAACACTAACTCAGTTGAATAAAATTTAATATTTTAAGGGCATGTAATTTACAAGCATGAAAATGGTTCTTTTGTTTATAACAAATATAACTTTTTGTTAATATAAACTTGAAGTAAACAGGAGTAAAATATTAAATATTCAATAACTCCAAAGTCACCTTCAGAAAACGTTTATACCTTCAGAAAACGTTTATCGTTGCAGAGGGGAGAGTGAGTATTTTCTGATGTTTTTCTAACTTAAAAAAAAAAAAAATAGTACTTAGGGTTGTCACACACTCAGGCTAGTTTAAATTTTTTGAAAAACTCAGACTGGTTGTGACATTTTTCCAAAATTTAAGTCTAGTTTTTTGACTTGAACTTTTACTTTGAAAATTATGCTTGTGTCTTTTTATTACTAAATTAGTATTTTTAGGTATTTAAGCTTGATTAAAGTATTTTTTCAGTTTTTGGCTTATATTAATAATTTTTCAGTATTCTCCTAAACTCAAGCCAGCTCTAGCTTTATGTAATTCAGCCTAATTTTTGTCACTTAGGCTGCTATTTGCAACCTTGGATAACAGTATACTAGAAGCAATGGGGTATAAAAACAACATGAAAACTATATTTTGAAAAATTAATTTTAGTATCATCCTAAAAAATTATTTTGTTGCATAGGGCAGAGTGGCTGATGTTTTGTTACAATAAAAAACATACACAAAATAAAAAGTTATAAAAGTTGCTAAAAGAAACTAAAACAACAATTTATTATTAATACTTCAGAATTTGTTAAAAAACTCAGTAGAAACTTGGAAAGTTATTAATGATATTATAAGCAATCAGGCTAGCTCATAGTCATAACCAGTCAGTTTATTTTCTCCATAAACTTGAAATAAATAAAATATTTTGGTTTTACACACAAATCGGGGCACACACTATTCAACATTATTTGCAGGAACTTTTACCTATTTTATATGGTATTCAATATATATTTACTAACAACAAATTGTATCTTACTAAATTAAACTGAATTGAATTTGAAATAAAATTATACTGAAGAATAAAGATTTAATTAAATGACGTAATAATCAAATGTTAAAACTAACTAATAACTATAGAACTTTCCTATACTAATAAAACTTGTTAGATTAAAATCAAATAAATAAAACCAGCAATAAAAATAATAATAAAACTACAATTTAAAAATTTTAACAACAGACTAATTACTTTAAAATTATTTCATATAAGGATTTAAAAAGTCTAGTTTGGTAAACGACCTTTTTCTGCTTAAGTAAACTGGGCCTTAAAAATTAAATGCATAAGGCTTCCGGAATATGTAGCTGAAAAGTTTTGAGAGTAAAATTTACAAACAGATAGATGGGGTTGCAATGGGTTCATCTTTAGGTCCTATCTTGGCTAATATTTTTATTGGTTACCTAGAAAGTAAGTTGTTTTTGAACTGTATAAGTCCTCTTATGTATCTTTGATACTGTCCCTTGGTTATCCAGGTAACTTAGTTTCAAAAGTTATAACAAGAGATAGAAGTTCAACAGATTTAAAAATGATTTGCCCTCAGAAGTGTCCAGTTTACTTAAAACTTGCTCTCTTGGAAATATTCTGAGAGGTTGTTCAAGAAAATTTCTGAGGAAATAAACCAGGTTTTTAGCTCTGTTCATTTAAAAACAATTTTGTATACTGATTGACCTCTAAGTGGAAAAAAGATGTTTCTCCTACCCAAGAAAAAAGTAATGTCATCTATAAATTTAGTTGTCACTGTGGTAGTGACTATGTGGGAAAAACATCTAAAAGGTTTCATGTGAGAATTAATCAGCATATTTTAAAAATCTTGAAAAGCTAGTTTGGTGGTTGTTTGGATGAACCAACAAAAAAATACTTCTTGGCGATTGGGCAACATTTGTTGGACAATCAGGAGTGTGCTAAAAACTATAAAAAAGAGAACTTTTCAGTTTTTATGTGAGCCAAGAACTCTTTTTAGCTTAATATTTTGGAAGCCTTATGCATTCAATCTTTAAGGCCCAATTTATGTAAGCAGAAAAAGTCTGTTTACCAAAGTAGACTTTTTAAATCATTATATTAAGTAAATTTAAAGTAATTAGTTTCTTGTTAATAGTTTTTATTTTAAAGTGTAGTTTTATTTATAATTTTTATTTATATTTATTTTAGATTGTTTTTAATTTAACAAATTTTATTAGTATTCCAAATGTATACAGCACAAGCACCTAATTAACTTTCAAAATTCTATTATTACTTCATTTTATATCTTAAAACTTTATTCTACAGTATAATTTTATTTCAATTTAGTTTAACTTAGTAAGATACAATTTTTGATAAGCCTTACTACAAAAGTACTCAAATAAAATTAAGAAAAATGAAATGTGTTTTGTTATATTTTTTAAGTAATAAAATGTTTTGAACCCCCCTATGGCCTTAATTTAAATTTTTATATACATAAATTAGACAAAACTGTTATAGCAATTTTTTGTGCTATTAATAAATGAGTTCAGATAGCTTTTGGTTGTGAATAATCTTGTTTTCAGGATTGCCATTTTACCTGGAAAAACCTAGAATTTGAGAAATTTTGAAAAAAACCTGGAAAAACCTAGAATTTTTAATAACTTTAACATTTTCAGTACTAAAATTTTAATTTGACACAAAAAATCTATCAATAAATAAGATTTTTTTGTCATCATCAAAAAAATTTTTTTTAAACACATATAAGTAACTTAACAGCATCTTTTAAATGTTTTTGTACTATTTAACACAGTTTCTTTTATAGAAATTAACTTAAAACCAAAAATAGACCCAAAAATGTTTACTTTTAAAACCTGGAAGAAGTTTGGAAAACATGAATAAAATTTTGAAAAAACAAGTGGCAACCCTGTTGTTTTCCAACATTAAAAAAATGTTGTTTTAGGTATTTTCAATTTCAACTGGATTAATAAAAATATTTTATTTATTTTAAGTTTATGGAGAAAATAAACTGACTTGTTACGACTATGAGCTAGCCTGATTGCTTATGATATCATTAATAACCTTCCAAGTTTCAACTGAGTTTTGAGGTTTTAAAGTATTAGTGAAAATGCTGAGATACTTAAAAGACAAGAATTATCTTTCTGAAGCATTCAAGAAGAGCATTTCAATCTGGACAAAGAGAACTATTTGAGCATTTCAATCTTGACAGAGATAACCACTTGAGCATTTTAACCTGGACAGATAGAAATTTTGCTAAAAAATAAACTAAATAATTTTAACTTTAACATTAATATAAAAACAGTTAAAGTTATTTAAGGTCATAGGGGGGGGGGTTCCAACATTTTTTACAAAAATTAATTTTGGCTTTTATATAAAAGCTTTAAGTACAAACTACAAGCCAGTTTTCATAGAATTCAAAAATATCATTTAACTTTTGAGATATTTAGTTTTTTGTAAAAATTTTCCAATATAAACGTATGGACCGCAAATTTTTTGGGGTCAGTTTTCTCGAAAATTTTAAAATTCACCAAAAATCTATCTCCTCCTTCATTTTTCAAGCAATCTTCTTCAAATTTTCAAGAAACGTTCCTTATAATAAAAGGAAAAAAATGTTACTTTAGAATTTTAGTAATTTTAAAAAATAAAAATTTTATCACAAAAACTGAAAATAAAAGTTTTTATTTTCAAAAAAAAAAAATTACAAAAGTTTTTTCAAATTCCAAAGTAACGTTTTTTTTTTATTTTATAAAGATTAGATTGTGAAAATTTGAAGAAGATTGCTTGAAAAATGTAGGAGGAGATATATTTTAAATGAAAAAGTCTTTTTCCTTCCGCTGTTTTAGTTTTCCCTTCCTATAGGGAACCTATTATGCGGCCTGACTTTGACTGGTCATATCTCAAAAAATAATTTGAATTTTTTAAAACGATAAAAATTATTTTGAAGCTTAGAAAAAACTCTATAAAATCAGTTCAACTTGTAAAAAACATGGTTTACCCCCCCCCCCCCCCCCCATGGCCTTAATTGTTAAAAGTGTTTGTAATCTCCCTTTTAAATATACATTACTGGTGGTATTTTGACTAAGTATGAGCAGATCTAAATTGGTCTGAGTTAGTGTTTTTTCTTGTACCTATAATTCAATAGATTTTTTTCAATTACAGTGTGATTAAATGTGTAGGCATATTGATTTCTTCATTTTATTATATTTTGAGTGTTATATTTGTTTCTGTAGATAGAGACCTTGAATCAAGGTTTTAGAACATCATACATATTTAACTTATTTTTTTTTCAAGTTTATTTTTTATAAGAACATTAAAAAAAATAAAATTATTTTTCAAAATGTTTAAAAGTTTGTTTTAGGCTCAGTAATTGTTGTCTTATGTATAAGTAAACAAAATTCTAACAGTTTACTAATGATGGATTTTGTTGTTTAAACTTAGTTTTTTGCATATGAATAAAGTTGCTACGTAGTGTCAAATAATTTCATATATTACCTACTTTTAAGCTCATATACTTAATATTTCTAGCCACTATTTACAATTAATTTGTGCTTTTATTGTTTTTTATTTATACTAAATATCTTGTTTATTACACTTTTCCTTTCTTGCTTATTATTGATTTGTTAGTTATATTTTTTGTAGTTGCTCTTATAAAATAAGGCAATAAAAAATTGTATGTAGTTGGTTGTAATAATCTAAAGCTAAGGGAAAAGATGGTATGGTGCCCATGGTAGACTATGGTTTCCATGGTCAGTATTAGCAGCAATGGGCTTACTATTTTGATGAGAATTCATAGTTTTTTATGTAGATAGAAAATAGTCCATAAAAATCTTAAAGTTTTTTATTATATTAGTTCAAAATAATGTTTACAATCAAATGGTGCAAACTTTTGAGATCTAAGACTAAAATGTCTTCTGCTAATCTAGTCACCATAGTTAAGAGAGATCTCAAAATTTTTTAAAAGAGTGGTCACCTTGAGTACTATTGCATTGCAGTTAACACAACAGCATTTAAATTACTAGTTTTACCCTCATCCAACTTAAATCTTAAATACAAAGAACATGACTTCAATTCAGCATGACTACATTAGCACAACTTCACTAAAATATAAAAGTATTACTCCCAATTAGAATATAATACTAATGAAAAATTAAATAAACTATTAAAAAGACAAGTTATTCTCTTTTTTAAAGACCAAATCAAAGAATAAATCAATTCTACCACTTAAACTATATAAACCTAAAATAATATTAGTATTTAATTTTAAACATTTAAAGGCGGTAAGTAGTGAAAAATAACATAGTGATGAAACTTAATAATTGAAAAAAACTAAGAAACACAATCATTTACTCAACAAATGGTTTGTTTTGGAAAATATTTACACTCCTTTACCCTTGACAGTTTTTCAGAAAACCAGGCAAAGTTGCTGCACATACAGTTAAAAAAGTTTCTATAAGTACTATTGTTCACCATAATGATACTTACATTTCAAATCATTATTTTAATTAGTTATGAGATTAAAAAAAGTAAACTGTTAAAATAACAAATTTGACAATTTTGTATTGATCTCCTTTTTAAATTTATGAACTTCAAGAAATAATTCGAGTGTTTCTAATAGCACAGAGTTTTTTTTTAATTATATGCCCAGTGACTTTTGAAATAAACAGGTTCTTAGCTAAAAAGGATTTTTTAGTAGTTGCTCCTAATTACTAAATAGATTATTACAAGCTTGCCAAAACTAAAGTTTGTATTCAGTTTTAAATTTTAACTGTCATCTGATACAAAGTGTATCTAAGTATATTGCCAAATGATAGTTTATTTTATTAAGGCCTACCTTTTTTAAATGTTGATCTTATTACAAGGAACTTTATCTTGACTAGCAGTTACTTTTTACTGTTTTGTAAAATTTAAATGAGTTTTGGAGGTACAAGGGTGCAGAATTGATAAAACAATAAGTTCTTTAGTAAGGCCATAGGGGGGGGGGGGGTAAACCATGTTTTTTACAAGTTGAACTGATTTTGTAGAGTTTTTTCTAAGCTTCAAAATGATTTTTATTGTTTTAAAAAAATCAAATTATTTTTTGAGATATGACCAGTCAAAGTCGGGCCGCATAATAGGTTCCTTATGGGAAGGGAAAACTAAAACAGCAAAAAAAGACTATTTCATTTAAAATATGTCTCCTCCTGCATTTTTTGAGCAATCTTCTTCAAATTTTCACAGTCTAATCTTTGTACAATAACAAAAAAACGTTACTTTGGAATTTAAAAAAAAATTGTGAATTTTTTTTTTTTGAAAAAACACTTTTTTTTATAAATTTTGTGATAAAATTTTAGTTTTTTTAAATTAGTAAATTTCTAAAGTAACATTCTTTCCTTTTATCATAAGGAACGTTTCCTGAAAATTTGAAGAAGATTGCTTGAAAAATGAAGGAGGATATAGATTTTTAGTGAATTTTAAAATTTCCAAGAAAATTGACCCCAAAAAATTTGTAGTCCATACGTTTATATTGGAAAATTTTTACAAAAAATCAAATATCTCAAAAGTTAAATGATATTTTTGAATTCTATAAAAACCGGCTTGTAGTTTGTATATAAAGCTGTCATATAAAAGCCAAAATTAATTTTTGTAAAAAAAAAATGTTGGACCCCCCATGGCCTTAAAGAAGTAAACAGGCCAAAAAAAAACTATTTCATTACAAATCTATCTTCTATAGTTTTTAAGCAATGGTTCTAAAACTTTTTCCTTGACGAAATAGTAAACATTTCTGTTGTATTTTTATTTTATTTTTACTAACAAAAAAAAATCAAGTTTTATTAGTACTCTTTCTTTATTATACTAACATGTTTTAAATAACATTTCTTCAACAGAGTTCTGTTATAAAAATAAATACTTTAAGCAAAGAATAGAAGCTAAAGTAGATGTATATGTGAGTTTACTAAAGATGAGCATAACTACTATAGATTAATAGTTAATAATATATAGAATATATGGTGTTAAATCTGACTTTTATCAAACTATATAGTTAAGGGGATATGGGGGTCCACCTTGATTTTTACAAGGTGATCTTATTTTATTAAACTTTATGTGAGCTATCAGGCATTTTTAGCTACTCAATAAAATTCAAAGTAATTTTTGAGATATGAGCAATCAAAGTTGGTGACCTCATTAGGTTCTTAATAAAAGGTGCAAACTAAAAACTTAAAAAAGATTATTTCAATAAAATCTATCTCCTTATTTTCTATGCTCTTTAAATTTTCACAGAAAAGATTAAATGCAAGAATTGGATTTAGTGATTTTGAGTTATTTGTTGTTTTAATTTGCGCCTTTTATAAGGAACTTATTGTAGTCTCCAACTTTGACCTGCTATATCTCAAAAAATGTTTTGAGATTTTGAAATCTTTTAGCAACTTGTAGCTTCTTTAAAACCCAATAAAATAAGACTAAATTGTGAAAAAGGTGATTTACCTCCCTTATATGCCCTTGGTACAATGTTAATATTTAACTCAGTTCTGTTACTAAAACATAAATATCAAAAATTATTTAAGGTATTGAAAACTAAAAAAAATTCCAGTGTTAGTAAGTTTATGTAGTTAAGATGGAGTTTGAGCATCATTTAAAACAATTGTACCCTAAAGTTAACATAGCAGACCTTCCATCTAAGTGGTCTTCTAAAGATAAGCACCAACATTTGCGACTTACCAATGGAAATTTAAAGGTTAGTTTAAATTAAATCTCAACAAACTGTTTTGAAGTTTAGTTTCAATACAGATACATTAAGCTAAAATAAATAACAAACTTCCCATTTTTTCAGTTTCCTTAGCTTAATTTTATTCTGTGTGTTGAATTGATTACACAGTTTAACAAAGTTTTACAGTTTGACTATTGCGCTCTATAAGGTCATATGATAATGCAAATTCTTATTTGAGTATTTAAAAATTTGCTGTATCTCTAAAACTAAATTGAAGGTTAAATATTAAATAATAAATGTTAAATATTAAGTAATAAATCAATGTACTTGAAGATCAATTGTACCTTGATTTTTACAAGTTGGTCTTAATTTATAAAGTTTTATCTGAGCTATAAGACATTTTTAGCCGCCTAACAAAGTTTGAATTAGCTTTTGGAATATAAGCAATCAAAGTTGGTGACCTCAACAGGTTTCTTATAAAAAGTGCAAACTATATACACAAAAAAGTTCTATTTCACTCAAAATCTATATTCTTGGTATTTTTTAAACCAATCTTTTTCAAACTTTACAGCTAGTCCATTACTAATAATACTAATACTTGAATAGATTTAATGCAGATTTTTTTTAGTTTTGTAAAGTAAAAACTTGATAAAAAAAAACTTTTTTTGTTTTTTTGTCTAAAATTTTCTATAATCTAGAATTTTGTATTCTCTAAACCCAACTTTCAAAGTCTTATAAACTGTAAAAATAGTTTTTTAAAAGTTTGAGGTCTCTAGCTCAATAAATGATCAAGAAGATAAATTTTTTGTAGATTTTTAAATTTATTAGAAAATTGACAATGAAGAAAATGTGGTCCATGCATTTGTATTAGATTTTTTTTACAAAAAAGTCTATATCTCAAAACTAATTAAAGTTTTTGTATTTTATAAAAAGTGGCTTGTAGTTTATACTTAAAGCTTTCAAAGGATTGCTAAAAAACCTGGAATCCTGGAAAAACCTATTTGGATGTTCCTATTTGGTTCTAGTTCGGCCAAATTTTTATTTGAAGATCCAGATCAAGTCAAGCTTAGTTTAAAATTAAGCTAACCATATCTGGTATTTTTCTATATTCAGGTTCAAAAAGACCAAGATGCAAGTATTTTTTTTAAAATCAAGATGCAGCCCAGATTTGAATTAAATTTATATTCAAACTAAAATCTTGTTGGATTTGGATCTTGGCAAACTATGGCCAGACCAGGCTGGATTTACTTTTTAGGATTTCTTTTACAACTTTTTTGGTACATAAAAAAGATCATTTCCTGAAAATTTGAAGTAAATTGCTTTCAAAATGAAGAAGATAATATATGTTTAGTAACCTTTAGGACTAAATAAAATTCTTACAGACCAACTGCAGTTTTTTTATTTCAAAGCTTTGTATCAGAAATTTTAATAAAAGTGTCTATTATTAATATTTTAAAACTTAATTAAGGGGGGTAAACACCCTTTTTTGGTTTTTGATCTTAATTTATATAGTTTTTACTAAGCTACAAGATACTTTTTACAAAATTTAAAAACTCAAAACAACTTTTGAGATAGAACCGGTCAAAGTCAAAGGCAACAATAGGATCCTTATGGGAGGCGCAAACTAAAACAGCAAATAACTAGAAATCACTAAAAATCTATCTCCTCCTACGTTTTTTAAGATAACTACCTCAAATTTTCAGGAAATATTCCTTGATATATTTAAAAAATTCTTTTGAAACAGAATTTAAAAAAAATAAAAAATAAAAGTTTTATAACAAAAAAACTTAAAAAAAACTGTTTTTTTTTGTTTATTTTTTGAATAAAATTTTTATTTTTTAATTTTTAAAAAATCTTTATGACAAGAATTTTCTAAATATATCAAGGAACATTTCCTGAAAATTTGAGGTAGTTATCTCAAAAAACGTAAGAGAAGATAGATTTTTAGTGATATAGTCTATTTTTGCTGTTTTAGTTTGCGCCTACCATAAGGAACCTATTGTTGCCTCTAACTTTGACCTGCTATATCTCAAGTATTATTTTGAGTTTTTAAAATCTATAAAAAGCATTTGTAGCTTAGTAAAAACTATATAAATTAAAATCAAAAACCAAAAAAGGGTCTTTACCTCCCCCCCTATGCCCTTAAATTTTGTTCTACTAAGGTTGACAAAAACCTGGAATTTGAGAAGTTTAAAAAAAAAACCTGTAAATAACCTAGTATTTTAAATATTTTTACATTTTTGGTAGTAAAATTTTTTCTAAAAATAACATTAGCTCTTTATGAAAGCTTAAGTACAAACTAAAAGCTAGTTTTTGTAGAATTCAAAAATCTTAAATAACTTTGAAATATTGTAATTTTTGTAAAAAGTTTCGGATACAATCTATCTTCTCTTTTATTTTTTGAGCTTGAGAACTCAAACTTTCAGGAAACGTTCATTTTATAGTTAAAAAGACTTTGAATGTTGCAATTTAAAATACATAAAAAAATTAAAAATTTTAGATAAAAAAAAATATTTATAAAATTTTTTTTTAATTAAATTCTGCATTACATCTTCTCAAAATTTAATGTTAGACTTTATGTGAAAATTTGAAGAAGATTGGTTAAAAATAAAAGAGAAGATTTTTAATGAAATAGCCTTTTTTTTGGGCCTTCCATTAGGAACCTTTTGAGGTCATCAACTTTGATCGCTTATATCTCAAAAACTACTTAAAAAATTTTCAAGCAGTTAAAAACGTCTAATAGCTCAGATAAAACTTCATAGAATAAAGTTAACTTTATAAATCAAGCTGGATTCCCCCTCTCCTATGCCCTTAACATTGAAGCTAATAAATACGCATTCAAGTAAGTACTTAATGTGGTACGATTAAAGTTTTCCTATTAAAATGTAAAAAAATTCATACTATTTTTTATTATGTATAAAGGTAAATAACATGGTTTCATAAATTTATCTGCAAATTTTGTTTTTCAATCTCAATTGATTAGAAATTTTAATGCTGAATCTTCAAAAACAGCATTTCTCATAAGTTCAGCATACATTTATTGAATAATCATACACATACATTATTAAGAAGAAAAAGGAGCATAAGGTATATGTAGTTTGCGCCAGAGGCAATTTTTTTTAGTTAAACTCGGAAGTTTTTGGTCACTCTTGACAGTTTATTGTCTCAAAAAGTTGCAACCCTAGTTTTTGTAAAAAAGTGTTGGACTTCATGCCTTTCTGCAAAACATAATATTTTAATACATTTTTATTCCACTGAACAACTTAAACCTGTTACAACGCAAAAGTAGTTAAACTTTAAGTTTAACTAGCTTGATTTCTAAGTTTAGAACAAAGTTTACTTTAAGTAGGCAAAGTATGTTTAGAATTTATTTATTTAACAAAAGTTAACTCATATAATATTAGTACTCAAGTTTTATCTTTGTAAATGCTTGAGTATATTTATTCTATTCAAAATTTAGTTTCCTTATTTCTAGTTTAGCACAGTTTTAGGCCTTCTGTGTGTGTGTTGAGTATGGATGAATTAAAAAAATTATAAATATATTTTACGATATAGCATTAATAAGTTTTAAAGTATTATATTTTGGGTTGGCTGCACATGTAAGGTTTTAGATTTCTTCTTTGTAACAATATGAAAATGAGGTAAAGTGATAATCCAGCAGTTTATCAATAAAATTTTAACCTCTATCCCTAACAATTTTTACCCAAAATTTATTCTATAACAAATAATTAAAACATATACAAGGTTGCCACTCGGTCAGGAAAAGTCAGGAAAAATTAAAAAAAAATTACAAAAGTCAGGAAAAAATGGGGGGTTTTGAAAAAAAGTGGGGAAATTTGATAAAATTAAAAAAAAAGTCAGATTTTGTCAGTTTAGATTTACAAAATTTCTTGTTTTCCAAAGCCTTCAAATGGTAAAAAACAATTTAAAGTCCTTTAAAGTCAGAAGAAAATTCCAAAATTTTCCTAGAAAATTTACAAAAATATTAAATTTTATTTCCAATGCCTTCATCTGGTATAAATTAGTAAAATATCCTTCACAAAACTGCAAAAATGTTCTATTAACATATTGAACAAGTACCCTACTTGAACAAGCAGATTTTGTAAGCTTTTAGTATTGATGATCTGTAGCAAGGACACTTCCATAGTGAAACTGTGATATATACACAAAAGTTTATCTAGCATAATTTTAGAACAAAGTGTTTTTTGTTTTAGTAAATAATTGAGTTTTTTATAACTAAGAAGTTAGTTTAGTACTTTATGTAACAAGTTAATGTCTATACTTTACCTCCTTATAATTTTTTAAAGTTGTTTAAATTTATAAAATAAGTTATAAGAGAGGTATATGCCAAGATTAAATTTACTTATTATTTGTATTTTTTGTAGAGTAGCTTAAGTTTTTAAAGTAAATAAGAGTATATTTATTTGTTACAAATTTTATACTAAATGATAAGAGGAAATATTTTTTAAATAAAAGTAAAAATAAATGAGTGCCAAAATAAATGAAGTCCACAAGTTGTGGCTTGATTTAGTGAAAATATTCACTTCAACAAGTGTAGGGGCAGCAGATGAGAGCGATTTAAATAAAATGAGGTAAATGATTTTAACTGCCAGGAAAATGAAGCGGAAGGCAGTTCAGATGAAGGAAACCATATCTTCATTAGATGAAGAGGTTGAAGTGCTAATAAAAAAAACGGCGAAAATAAATTTTAGTACATACATTTAAAAAAACAGTATTTGATTAAGTTCTTTATTGTTTTAATGTTTTAACTGTAAAAGTTCGTTACTGTTTTAAGGTTTGAGTTGTGAAAGTTTGTTATTAATTCAAGGTTTAAGTTGTAAAAGTTCCTTATGTGTCGTTTGTTTATCTAGATACATTTATGCTAGGAAAAGCTAAAAAAATGTGTCTTTTTTCAGACAAGCTGTGTTTATAAGGTAATAATACAAGTATTTTGCTGATAGAGCTGTTTAATACAAACATCAATCATACACAGATAGTTTAAGTGATGTACTGGAAGTTTGATTATAGAATTCAGCAAAAACTTGTTGTTTTTAACCTTTATTAAAATAAGATTGAAAGCTTTATATAGTTTTAAGTGTTAGATTATGTATTTAAGAATAAGTTTTATTTAAGAATATGATTCAGAAAAGTCAGGAAAATTTTAGTAAAAAGTCAGGAAAAGTCAGGAAATTTTTCTCAGCTTGATCAGTGGCAACCATGCATTAAACAAAAGTAAGTAAAGTATTATCAAATCAGAATCGCCTTAGATTTTCAGCAGGCTGTAATGTTTTTAAGTAATTAATAAGTTTCTCTATTGGATATATATACATATATATATATTTATCACAGATGTTCTTGTGCTAAAACTTTATTTCAACTAACGGCGTTTCACTGCTCTCAAATAAATTTAAGAACAGATCTACGGAGTCTATAAAATGTTAACACACATTAGAAAAAAAGCAGAAAAAAGCATGTATAATTATGTATAGTATTTATCTAGGTAGTAACTATAAATGGACTTTATGGTTTAAAAACAAAGTTTGGGATAAAAGCATAAAATTATAAAATTGTCTACAAAAAAAACAAATTTAATAAAAGTAGGCACTAACCTCAAAAAGCTCTAAGAATAGGCAAATTTTAAAAATGAAAATTAAATTGAGTTGTGCAGAAATGTTACGTCATAATAATTTTAACAAATTGTTCAATAATTTATACAGCTTAAAAACATGAAGTATTAAACTTGCAAGTATATGTGAGTTTTGTGAAATAAATTAGTACATAAATAGACAGAGTTATTTAAAGTAGAATCGTCGGTTATGGGGACAGATATTCGATAAATCTTGCCGCTTATTCAGAAGTAGGTCTTTATCTTCTGCTACAATTACTGCTCTTTCTGTATTGCAAGTTGGGCAAATTCTACTTACTCCGTTGGATGCATGTTTGATCTTAGAAACAATACTCCACTCCATGTTTGGCCTTTTACCGTACCTGTGAAAAAAGCTCCAGACATAATCCGATAAACGCGTGCTTTGTTTTTTATTTATATTTTTAAAAGTATGTTTATGATTAGCATATCTATTCTTGAAACTACCTGCTGTACTTCCGATATAAATTTTATCTGGGCCCTTACTTTCAACTTTAACTTTATAAATTACATTTTTAATTAAACAATTACCTTTTAATGGGCAGTTATCTTTGTTTAGTTTACGGCAATTACATGTTTTAGGCATATTACTTAACTTATTACTATTAGGGTTAGTTGGTTTTGAATATTTATTTATAGTTTTATTGTTATGCATTTTACTTATACTTTTAGCGCTATTATCACTTACTTGTTCTAAGTTTTCTTTTATCATTTTAGAAATACTTCTAGTTATACGTTGATTATTATAATCTACACTATTGTTAGTACTATTGATATGGATATTTTCATTATCATTAATATTAAAGTTATCATTATAGCTTATATCTTTAATGTTTAAGGTTTTAATATGTTTTACATTATTGTTACTATAATTAAAATTTTTACTATTAGGATTATCATTATTATTACTGTTATTAAAATTATTATTATTATTATTATTACTGTTATTATTAATTTGATTAGTATAATTAGAAATATTGTTCATATCTACGTTATTACTAGCTTTATTACTAGAGTTATTATTTGTGTTAGCTTTGATATGTCTATTTTTAAAATTTGAAATTACTGTTTTGTTGTGCGATTGTATTAAAGTTTTAACATTACTCATGCAACTATAAGAAATTTTAACTGTCTTTCTATTAAAAATTTTGTTATAAAAGTGGCTATCGGGGAAGTGTTTATCGACTAGCTTTAAAAATTCTTTACCTAAGTTTATATTAACTGAAGAGCAATATGGAGGGTTATACCACATTATATGTCGGTTACGCGGTTTTTTGCGTTTTTTATCTACATCTAATTTTTCATACTTTAATTTACATTTAAAACCTCGATTTTTTAATTCATTTTCGTACGGTGCTTTTATTTCGTTAAATATCTTTTCATTCGAAGAGAGGGTGCTTAGACGTTTTTGTGTCATTACCGGGAGGCATTTTTTTACATGATAAGGGTGGTCAGAATTAATATTGATAAAGTTTAATAAAGAATTCGGTTTACGGTACGGACGGTAAGTATTATTAGATAAATTTAAAGTAACATCTAAAAAATTCGTTATTTGCGCTCCTATTTCTAAAGTTATTTTAAAACCGATATCAGACATTAATCTAAACGTTGACTTTTTAATTTTTTCGTAAACAAGAGGTTTTGAAAGATCAATAACACCGAGTCCATCATCTCTATACAACCCACAATTATCAAAAATACTTTTGAGTTTATCTAGGATGTATAAGCCTACAAGATATATATATATATTAATATATATATATTTATTTATTTATTTTTACTATCGTTAATTAGACTTACAACTGCTTCTTTTAGTTGTTGGCTTTTAAATATTTTTTAGAGTTTATATTGTTGATTTTGAATTGGCCAGACTTTAATTGTCATGTGACCGTGTGTGCTTATAAATTATTTTACAGTGCGGAGAAACTTTGGTTAACAATTAAAGGTCTTTGTAAATAGTTGTGAATAACACTAAATTTATTTTATTTAAGTGACCTTGAAAAGCATTTTAACTTGAAGTCCTTCAGTGTATTAAACTAAAAAGAATGCTTATTTGAGAATTGGGTAGATTTTTAGTCTTATTAAACAAAAAGCAGTCATTTAATTACCATCTAAAATATGTCTATGTGTTTTTTTTGTAAATTTAGATTATTTTTTACATAAGGTGGTATATAACGGTCAAGGAAAATCTCATAAAGATGCAGGAAGTGTAAGATCTGACAGGGAAATACCTTTCCAATGTGCTATTTATTACTTTGAAGTAACAGTAGTACAGCGTGGTAGAGATGGGTTAGTTGATTAAATAATAGTTTCTTTTTCAGTATGATTTATGATTTTTACATACATAGTTTTTTTTTTGATGACAAATAATATTATTTTTTATTCTATAATAAACAATTTTATATATTTATTTATTCTTTAGTTCTCTTATACCTCAGAAAATTAAAGTAAATTGAAACTGAAGTAAAATATGCTGTAGTTATAGAATTAAAAATTTATAAAATATAAAAATTCTAATAATTAAGTGTAGAGTTAAAGTTTAAAAATTAACTTAATGCTGAAACTATAAAACATAAGTGTTACCTATTAAAACTTGTCAGATATAAGTTTTAACTAAAATGAACCAACAATAAAAACTTTCAATAATGAAACTACACTTTTTAAATATATCTTAGATTTTTATCACTGACATCTTCATATGATATGTTTGAATTTTTGTCGATGCTTTGGTTTGTTAATCTATTTACGCGCTTTAGCATTTACAATTGTCAGAATATCTTTCTCCCGTGTTCCTTTTCTTGTGGTCTTCCATTAAAATTTTTCTCTGCATATGACTTGCTGCAAATGTTTAATTTGAAAGGTTACTCTTTGGCTTAGTTTTATGTGTACTACAGGGTTCGTTGCATATGGTTATAATGTATATACTTAGTGCTTAATTAAATTGAAAAATTGTGTTAAGTAATATATATAAAATTTTTACACTAGTAATATATTAGACATAACACGTATTTTAAAACTTATCACTAAATTTGTTATGTTAAGGGCATAGGGCATGGGGGTCAACCACCTTTTTCACAACTTAATCTTATTTTATTGAGTTGTAACTAAGCTATATGTTGCTTTCAGCAGATTTTTAAAGCTCAAAATTTTTGAGACAAAGCTGGTTGAAATCGAAGACTACAATAGTACTAATCAAGACCCCCCCTTCCCCCCCTATGCCTAAAATGACTTCTAAATGGGATTTTCCTTACTTTTAAAAAATGTCAGGCTAAATTGGTCTCAGTCAGGCTAAATGAAAAAAAAATCGCGCACGAACCCTGGTACTACAGGAATGCAGTTGTTGCAGGAAAATAGTTGCTGTATAGTACATGCATTGAATTTTTTTTTTCATGTTGCTTCTTTAGATGCCTCAAATGATTGTGCTTTTCTAATATCAGATGGTTATACAAAAACACGTCTAAGACTGCTTTCCCATCTGATCTGGTCCATGAATATGGGAGATAACCTCTTTGTGTTCCTTTACGTCTGAAAGATACTTTCTGTCAATTATGTAGCTGACCAGCTCCTTTTTTCTGCCCAGACACAACTCCTAAGCTTATGTGATAAGCTTTGTTTTAGTTTGCAAAATTTTTGATGCGAATTCAAAAAATTTTAATGTCTATATCCTTTGCACATCTATTTGCAAATATAAAAGATAAGGAAAGCTTTTAACTTATCAACATTTATCTTTTTTAAGTAGTCGTAACTCATTTGATTTATTCTTGTTTTATTTACATTTAAAATACCAAAAAAAAATTGCAGCTCTATTATATATCTGCTAATTATTAAAAGAGGTGGAAACCCATTTTAGATGGAATTGATCTGATCAAACTTAATGAGATTGGAACTGGGAAATAGTATAAGTGGGAAACCACTCATTGGATAGGGTTTCGTTTAGATGGGAAATAGATAAGTTATAATTGAACAAACTATAATTAGTTGTGCTTAGGTTTGATTTCTTTAGGATTTAATTAGGTTGAAAGTGATCTAGTTTGGGTTTGATTAGCTTGGAAATAGTTTTGGTGGGATTTAATCAGTTTTAAACTGCTTATGGAAATTGATTTGGGTAGGAAATTATTGGGTAGTACTAAGTTCAAATAGGAATTAAACTATTTTGATATAATTTGAGTTAAAAGGGCATAGTAATGAGTTCAGTTTTATTGCTTATTAAAATTAAGTAGAGAAAAGTTAAATATTTAATTTTCAATACAGGTTTATATAAATTCTGTAATACAGGGTTGCCAAAAAACCTGGAATCTTGGAAAAACTTTAAATTTGACACGTTAGGCTAAAAAAACTTTAAGTTTAGAAAGTTAAAAAAAAACTACAAAAACCTCGATTTTTGAACTTTAATCACCAAAAAATTTGGAATTTTAAAGAGTTTTAAATGTAAAATTATGAAATTTTAATCAGATATTAAAATATATCATAAACATTAGTTTTTTTTTGTATCATTTAGAATTTCATTTATTTGAAAACACTTTAAAAGTAGCATTACAGTACCTCTTCAATGATTTTTTAATATGTAAGACAGCTTTTTAACTTAAACTTAACTTTATACTAGAATTAGACTAAATACTTGTATTTTAAAAGCCTGAAAGAATTTCAGGAAACCCGGAAATTTTTCTTTTTAAACCTTTGAAAACCCTGGTACTGCTATTTTTACAGAATATTTAAGTACCACTTAAGTTTTGAAACATAAATTGCCTGTAAAAAATATTTGTTATAATAAAACTTACGAAAATTAGGTTCACATTTTTATTTAAATAATAAAAATGTCACTCATATTTTAAAATTAAGTATTTAGTGTTATTTAAGAAAATGCTTAGATAGTTTTAAAATTTATTTATGTTGTTATGTATTGAAGTTATAAAAGTAAACTTTTTAAGTTTTACTAACTATTTTCTAAAATAAAAAGTCTTTCAATTAAAAAAAAACTTAAAATAATAAACAATAATAGTTTAATGTATAATGTTTAAAAGCTGTAGGATTAAAAAACAGTTTAAAAAAAATATTGCAAGTTTATTTTGTAGAAACAAAACATTGTTTTTGTTAATAAAATTAGTTTTCATACTAATATAAGAAATGCACATTTTGTTGTAAGATTAACTTTTACTTTTTATTAAGAACATTATTCATGCATTTACAGGTACTTAATGTAAGAAAGAAACCAAAATGTTGTTTATTTTTATGTTCAAAACATAAAAGTTAGTTAAAAATTACAAAAAAAAAAACAAGCTTGAGTCATTATACCCTTACAGTTTTAGTTAATATTCAAAAAAAAATCTAAAACCAGTTTTAACGAATTTATTTAGTACTTTTATACAAGTTTTGTCTTAAACAAGTATTAAAAATTTAGGTATTTAGGAGTTGGGTTATCTGCAGCAGGCACTAATTTGAACCGACTTCCAGGTTGGGAAAAACAGACATTTGGTTACCACGGTGATGATGGGCACAAGTTTTTTGCTACAGGCAATGGTAAAGAGTACGGACCTACATACTCAACTAATGATGTCATAGGTTGCTGCTTAGATTTAGTTCATAACTCATGCTTTTATACAAAAAATGGTATGGATCTTGGTCTTGCATTTGAAAATTTGCCTACAGTTCCACTACATCCAACTGTAGGCTTACAGACACCCAAGGAGGAACTTATTGTTAATTTTGGACAAAATGAGTTTGTGTTTGATTTTAAATCACATCTGATAAAATGCAAACAAGATATGAGAGAAAAAGTGACTGAATTGCTTTTTAAAGAAGAAAAATTAAGCAGAAGCATTTGTAATTTGATCGAAAGGTAAATAAAGTAATTTATAAGCTTATAATTTTCATTATGGTTTTACATATAAAAAATAACTTAATCTTCGAAATTTGTCTCTATACTGTTTTAAAAAATTTAACACTTTTTTTGAACAGTATTTTATTTTAACTACTTGAATGAAGTTCAAATACTAAAAATACAAAACTATAAAATGTTGGCTCTAACTTTTTTTCAAACACAACCTTTTTTTTATTGTTGGGTTTGTAGTATTTATAATTTATATTTTTATACGGTGTCTAACTTTTTAATAATGACTTATTGAAGATAAACAAAATCAAGGCTACTAAGTATAGCAATATTTTTACTAAAATACTGTCTATGTAGAGTTGTATCAATAAATTATTACTTAGATATAAATGATTTAAATGTTTAGTAATTTTAATAGATTGTAAACCATCTCAGTTCTAAAAAAGAAACTTTATTCACATTTAAGACTATATGTAGGTAAATATTTTAATAAAATTAATCTTATATTTTACATAATTAAATTAAAATACCTGTTGCTTTCTGCTTTTTTAACCCAAAATAAAATTTGAAATGTAAGCGATCAAAGTTGGATATTTAATAGGTCAATCCTTACCAATAGTTAAAGCTAAAATATCAAAAAAAGTCTATTTCATTCAATCTATTTTATACTAAAGTTTTCAAGAAATCGTTTCAAACTGTGTTAGTTTAATCTTTATAAAACTATTAATAATATGTAGGAAAAAATAAAGTTCTAACTAAAAGTGTAAGTTTCGTTTAAAAAACTTTATGTTTTCAACTAGTTTGATATATTTGTTTAAATATTTAAATATATATTTTTTATGGATACATGACAGTTCATATTCTTAAAAATATTACAGGACCACAACTCAAAAAGTAATCAGGGTTGCCACACACTCAGGGAATTCAGGGAAACTCAAGGAATTTTAAAGTTGTAGAAAATCTCCGGGAAACTCAGAGAATTTTGATTCTCTTTTTTTAATTAGGGAAACTCAATGCAGTTTTGGTTTTTTCTAAAAACTTCAGGGAAATTTTAAGATTTTTAAAAAAATCTCAGGGCATTTTTTTTCTAGATCTAGAATGAGATTTAGTTAATCCAGTTTCAATATTTTGTTCATAAAAGTTTATTTTATTCATTTTTAAGTGCTTATTTAAAAATTTTTAGCCTTGCGGCAAGTTCTTCAATATTCTTAAAATTAAAATGGTAATTTTTTGATAAGTAAAAGTAATTTTAAGGGTTGGAAAAAACTCAGGGAAGTTTAAGGTTACTCAGGGAAGTTTCTGGTCACTCAGGGAAGATTTTTTAACTCAAAGAGTGGCAACCCTGAGTAATATATATTTGAAAAAAAAAAGTGTTTGTAGGTCTAATTAAAAAGATTATGATAGGAAAAAAATAAAAAAGGAGAATTTTTAAAAATGCTAAAAGTTATTATATTTAAAATTTTTTATATTTTTTTCAAATAAATATAAAACTTTTCCAGTTGTTGCCCCTTAAATTTTCTTTTAAGAATTTGAATTGTCCGAAAATGATTAGTCGTCCACCCTTTTTTATTTTACTTTAAATATCTTAGAACAGCTGGCATTGTTGCAGTTTAGAATAATTACATTTATAAAATACCAAACTTTGTTCATAAAGATTTAAACCATTTCATGAAGTAGTGTTGTCCAATCTAAAAATTGAAATTCGGTTGCCGTTTTATGCATTATACTTGATTTTATTTACTTATTATGTAAATGAAAGTTTTATGTAAACACTAGTTTTTATTTTGGTAATTTTTTTTTTTTTTGACTCTTTATAATAAAAATTTGCTATGCTTAAACATAGCTTAAAATACTTTAATTTAAATACTCGTTTATATAGTCATCACTTGAAAGACTTGTTTTATAGCAGCTTTTTTAGGCCTAGTAGGTGGGGGAACGGGTCACTTTTGCACGAGGGGACACTTTTGCACGGAAATTCTTTTGCACGAGCGTCACTTTAGCACGGTCATCATTTTTGCACGAGGAGACGATTTTGCACGGCAACATTTTTCACGATGACAATTTTTTACAGCATCATTGTTGCACAGCGACACTTTTGCGCGATGACTTTTTCGCACGGAACATCAATTTTGCATTTTGGTAAAAAGTTTTTTAGCTAGTACCAAATCTGTAACATAAAAAGAAACTGAAAACTAAGATTTTATAACATACTACATTAAAGCCAAAAAATAAAAGATTAAAAATTTTAAACATTTAAAGATAATGTTAGAAACAAATTAACGAAAAGATAAAATAAAGTTATTTATAAAAGATTCATACCAGGGACAAAAAAATTGATTTATTTAGAAACTAGGATAAAAAAATACTTTGTGTAAGTAAATTATTCTAGTTTATTTTAAAATTTAATGTATTAATCAACAACTATGCCATTTTATATAATTTACTATACGGTTACAAGTTTATTGTTCATATGATGGACCTAGGCATCAAAACCTAGACCACTTAAACTGAAAGACACATAAAAAAAAGAAATAAACACAAACAGTTTGTTTATTAAAGCAAAGATAAAAACATAAAGTGATATAAAATTTATAAGTTAGCATAAAAAGCAAAATTTTATCCACAAACTTTTACTTATTTACGCTTTGATGTCGAACGATCAACATCAAATATTTAATTTCATTGATTAACAACAAAAATTAAAACTTAAAGCTCAAAAGACATTAAAAATAGACTGGCCAGATAAATAATCATTAAATACATTGAAAAATGACTCAATATTAATAGAGTAAAGCTGCTGCTAATAAAATTGAACTATAAACTAAGTTAAATCTTAAAATTAAATCAATGGTGGATAAAAATTACATAATCACTTTACTAAAACAAATATAATTCAAAACTTAAATCGAAATTCTTAAAAATTTTTGCAAGAAACTAATTCATTTGGTAGTTTGTTCCATATTTCAACTGACCGATAAAAAAGAAGAGTTCTGCCAAGTCACATTTTTGAAATATTGCAGCGGTTGAAGACTAATATGGTATATTTTCTTTGAACATAAGTTGAAACTTTCAAATGTTACTCTCCTTTTGGCTTGTCTTCTTCATGCAACATTATAGTAATGAATTTAATCCAAGTTTAAATCATGAAAAATGCGCTATTTTAATTCTCTTTTTATTCTCACGCTAAATATAAATAAAACAAAAATTAAAAATCAAATAAAATCTGAAATACCTTTACACTTCATAAATTAACTAAATCTTTTTCTTATTAATTTAACAAATGTTAAAAATAAAAATATTTGTCTAACAACTATATAATGCTAATTTTAACAGCAAGAGAATATAAGTAAAAAATAATACTCAAGATTCGTGTTTTAAAACCTTACTAAATTAAGTTTATCTTTCTGTTTAAAAATTAACAAGATTCAGATTATTTTTATTTAAAGTATTAGTTTATTGAAATTAAGATTATAAATATGAATTAATGAATTGTGGTACGTCATTATATTGTTCTACATAAAACTTCAAATAAAAAAAAATTTCTTAAGAACTTTATTTTAGCACTGACGAGGTCTTTGACCGAAACTTATTTTGTAAAAAATTCTTGAAAAAATAAATATAAATTTTACATTAAAATTTCATTGGAAAACTACTACATTTTATTCATTTAAAACAACTTGCGTTTAAACGCAAATATTATTTAAGTTGACAAAAAAAGGTTTATTTAAATTTTTATTTGATAAAATAAAAAATAGAAGCGTGCAAAAGAGAAGTTCCGTTCAAAATTAATTGATTGTTTAAAATTTTTGCAGTTCATAAGTATATCCGTTAAAATGTAACGCCGTGCAAAAGTTACACTTTGCAAAAATGAAGCCATGCATGCAAAAGTGACGCCATGCAAAAGTGTCCTCTTGTGCTAAAGTGACGCTCGTGCAAAAGTGACAATAGTGCAAAAGTGTCCCCTCGTTCAAAAGTGACACCCACCCAGTAGGTGATTAGTATGAATGTTGTTTTATTTTTCACAAATTGGTAATGCTAATTCACATAGATAAACCACAAACTTTAAATACTAACTCATTATTTATTCAATGTTTAAATTTTTAGAAACTTTTACATATAATATATTAAATATAGAACTTAATAAGTTGTTAAATTTTAGAAAGATATACTTTATTGAAATATAATTATACTTTTGAATTTTTAGTTTGTGGAGCTGTTCTTATTTTATGATTAGCAAAATGTCGTAAGCAAACAAAGTATTTCATTAAATCAAAGCTTCCCAAACTCATTTTTATAAATGCCTCCTAAACAAAAAGGGGCAATATTACCTAGTTTATAAAGCCCGTGCGTAGATGATAACTCGTTTTTATGTGTTTGTATTTAAGATCTTACAGAAATTTTAGGCGAGTAGCTAAAACTTAAAAATAAACAAGTTTTCTGATGTTTCCTTTAAAGTTCACATGTCTTTTTTTAAAGTTTTTGAAAACATACTATTATGAAAATTTCTTAACATTAGCAACGAACAGCTAAAAATAAGTGTTTTATGCAACCGCTAAGCTAACTATATTATAATTTTTTTTTGAATTTATTTATTTTATATATTTTGATTGTTATACACTTAATTTGTTTTTATATCTTCCAAAAAACTAATTTATTTTTAATATAATTTTTCTTAAACTTTATAAAGAAATTTATTTACTATAAGTTTACTTTCAGGTATTTGATACATCAAGGTTATGTAAGTACTTTTGAAGCTTTTAACAAGTCAGTTTCTGGCCAGGAGAACAATCAACAATTGCTGTTAATCAAAAAAAGGCAGTATATAAAGCAACTTGTAATGGAAGGAAGGATTGGAGAGGCAATTGTACATACTAACGCTCATTTTCCTGAAGTATTAAAGAATGACCATCAATTGCTGTTTACATTAAAAGTTCAGCAATTTAGAGAAATGGTCAGTGGTACTGATTCTGAAGTTTCAAAATTTGGAAAAGTACAAAATCATAACCATACTCCTAGGCAAGCGTGTTCGGAAAAGTCAAATTTTTCTCACGTTGAAAATCCAAGCGAGCCAATGAATATTGAAGAATCTGATTCTGAGAACATTCCTTCCAAAACTAATTCTGAGAACGGAGTTGAAGA
Source organism: Thalia democratica (assembly GCF_965202585.1). Lineage (NCBI taxonomy): Eukaryota > Metazoa > Chordata > Thaliacea > Salpida > Salpidae > Thalia > Thalia democratica. Next base: position 49,618,352 of record NC_139169.1, on the reverse strand, counting down.
CATGGATACTGAATCTGTGAATTCTGGTAAACAAAACGGCGTAGTAACCACCAATGGTAACAGTAACACTAAAGATTTTGAAGACCGCCAATATCCAAAACTTTGCAAAGGAAATCCCCAAGCGGTATTAGGAATGGTCAAGTTTGGTCAAGGTCTTTTATCAGACCTTAACAAACTAACTAATAAAAGTAAGCGAATAAAAAAAATGTTACTAGATGCTTACAGTTTACTTGCCTACCCAGACCCTAAAGCTTCCCCTATGGCTTACCAGTTAGATGTCAAAGAGAGAGAGTGTGTTTTTTTGCAATTAAACAACGCTATTTTAAAACAACAGGGCCTTCCAACTCCACACCCCATACATACTGTTGTTATGCAAACCAAGCTGTGCCTTGATCGCATGTTAAACAGTAATATATCATCCGCTGCCTTTTTCTCAGTTTCTGATCATCTTCCAGCGGATGACTGATGTTTTGACTAAAAATCATGTCAAATTATGGATTGGTATCTGGGACGGACATTTTTGAAGTGTTTCAGTTTGGTTTTTGTTGGGATTTAATCAAGAATATGTTGACTTGCACTTTGTTTTGATTTCCTGAAAAAAAAGACTTATGTATAGATAAGATTATACTAATATAATTTTAATAACTTATGTTTTCTGTATTTATATCACCATACTCTTAAGTTTTAGCAACTATAAGTATGATAAGTGAATAATATACTTATTGTGTTTTTCAATTTTGGTTATTCAGAGTTTTTTAAGCATAATTTATAAATTTTTAACTAGTATTTTTTTTATAATTATAATAAGCTTATACATTATGTCTCTTACAAAAAAAAACAAAGATTGTAAAATTATCATTAAAAATTCACGTTGTAAAAAAGGAGTTTTTAAACAAACTTGTTAGCTTTGAAAAAGATTTTTTAAAATATATATACAACGAAAAAAAAAAAGTCGAAAAAATAAATTATACATGTTTGTTTTTATTGAAATCAATTAGAGTTGTAATTTAAATGTAAAACATTATATAAGTATTCGCTCTTACATTTATATATATATATATATATATATATTAATGATTAGTCTCCTGGTTAAAAATAACATGGTTTTTTTTACATAGTTAAGTATAATAAATATAATTTTTTGAAATTTACTAAATGGTATAACATCTTATCTACAAGTAGTTTTCTCTTTAATACTAAAATAAAAAGTCTGCGTTTATTTTTTTACAAATAGTTTTTATTAAATAAATGTTTTCACTAAAACTAAATACTTATCATATAGTTTGTATTGGCTTTTCCAAAAGTTGTTAGTAGTGCCTTTGTATACAGTATTTAAAATAATCAAAAATATTCGTATATTAATTTTTAATTGCAAATTGTATGCATGAAAGTGCTAATAAAATCTACTTTTTGTTAAACATAACTTAGTGTATAAATAAATTTATTTTTTCAGATTTTGATAAAATTTAACAAATGATACAAAATCAAACCTACCATCCAGTAAGTCATATAAAAAATATTTTAGAAATTATAAGTTTTTTTGAAATTAAATAGTTAGTATATATTTTGTTGGTTTTGTTTAATGATTTTAATGCTAATTCCTCAGGCTACCTTTAAAAAACTAAACTTAGATTATTAGTTTATATTTAACCTGATTACCTCTTAAGTACTAATAAAATTAAAACACAAGTTGTATTGTTTTTAGTGTATTTTAAGTAATGTTGTTTAATTAAAATAAAACAGTTTAAGTTCTCTGCTGACAATCAAACTTTTTACCTCATCTTGAATATTTTTTTACTATTGGATTAATGTATATCCTTATCAAATTTTTCTTCATAGTTGATCTTGTATTAAAAATTAAATATAATTAGCTACATCAACTTAAACGATGGTCAAAAACTATATGTAGTTGTTACAGTACTGATGTTACGAAACAATAATAGTATTTATTTTATTACCGTCAGAGAGAAATGTAATTAAGAGCATAGGAAGGGGGGTCCACCTTGATTTTTACAAGTTGATCTTGTTTTCTGAGCTATCAGACATTTTTAATCGCTTGAAAAGTTCAAAGTATTTTTTGAGATATGAGAGATCAATGTCGGTGACCTCAATAGGTTCCTAATAGAAGGCGCAAACTAAAAACGCAAAAAAGACCATTTCATTAAAAATCTATCTCTTCCTTCTTTTTTTAAGCAATCTTCCTCAAGTTTTCACTGTAAGTGTATTATTAAATTTTAAAAAGATTAGATGAAGGATTTTTTTTAATGATGACAAATAAAATTTTTATTGAAAAAAAACCACCTATTTTTTTTGTATTTTTTAATCTAAATTTTTTATTTTTAATATTTTCAAAACTCAAACATTCAAAGTCATATAAACTATAAAAGGAACTTTTCCTGAAAGTTCAAGGTCTCTGGCTCATAAAATAAAGAAGAAGATAGACTTTTAGTAATTTTTTAAATTTCTGAGAAAAATTAGCCCAAAAAATTTGCGGTCTATACGTTTGTATCGGAAACTTATTATAAAAATTACAATATCTTAAAAGTTAAATGTGATTTTTTAATTCTATAAAAACTGGCTTGTAGTTTGTACTTTTTGCTTTCATATAAGATTCAATGTTATTTTTAGTAAAAAAAATGTCGGACCCCCCTATGTCCTTAATTAAAATAATAAGACTTCTCGTATATAATTTATTTTTATAGATTAATAATTATATATATGTATGTATATATACATAAAAATAAGTTGAAAATTTAATGAATTAAATTTTTCATCAAGAGCCCATCTTAAGGGGTTTAAAAAAAAAAAAGTTTATTACAAGATGTAACAACTTGCAAAACTCGAGTTTCGTGCCTACGCACTCCTCAATTGCAAAACAAGTTTAAAATAAAACACAAAACACTCAAATGAAAGTTTAAAGTTTAAGCATAAATACATTATGACATAGTTTTAAGACTGTTAAAAATCATGCAAAACGATTTGTGCAAAAATTAACTTTCAAATCGACAATAAACAGGAGAAAATTAAGTGAGTGACTAAAAGTTTGAACAGAAAATTGAATAAGATCAAAAGTTAAGAAAAGTTGAAATTTTGATTAAATTAAGTGAAATTAAAGTTAATAAACTTCAAAAGTAATTTTTATATGTCTACAAGACGATATTAATTCGCTTCTTTTATTTGGCAGGTCTTATCTTTTAGTGCATATACAACGGCTGTTGCTTCTTTGAGACACATCCTACACATCGGGCTATTGCCGTCAGCTATAGGCTGTGCTCTTTTTATAACTTCCCATGAAATTTCAAAGTCAATGCCGCTGCGCTTTAAGCCACAAACGTACTTTAAAAGCTCAGTGTCATTATGATATATGCCTCCTTAAATTTGTTTATATAAGTGTTTTTTGACTAAAATTATATTTTTTTTTCCAATATTAGTTTTTACTGAATTGCCAAAAGGAGGGTTTTACCAGATTACATTTCTTTTTATTTTCGGTCGATTTTGACCTTACATATACGAACTACACCAGATTTAGTTGGGTTAATCACTCTACATTTAGGGTGTGTTAAAATCTATTTGGGGTCTTTTACCATTATATATGCAGTTTTATACATATATGGTATACATATAATGGTAAAAGACCACAAATAGATTTTTTAATACACCCTAAATAGACACGTAGGACAAAGAGAGGCGAATGTTTGACTGCAAAAAACATTGGTAAACGAAAGTTGCCGAATAGAAAATATTATATATAAAGCGACAGTGATAACTGAAAACCAGATCAAGTTTTATGTTGGCTCTACTTGGACTATCGTTCAAGAATCGCTAATCAAAACACAAGTACAGTTTCTAACACGAAAAACATAGAAATACAACAACTTTATCGCAGTGCATTTGGAAACTAAAAAATAACAAATTTAATTTTAAGTTCACTGGGAAATATTAACAAGAACGAAAAATAAATATAGTACAAAAAATAGATTTAAATTGTGCAATGCGGAAAAAATCGAAATTTTAAAAGTTAAAAAATCTGAATCCCTAAATAAAAGAGACGAATAACAAACTGGCTGTATACATTATCCAAAACAATTTATATAAAAACTCTGTTAATAATTTTCTCTAAAATCAACTAACTATTCTATTATTACGTAATACCTAATTTTGTATATTTTTATTGTTGTACTTACAAGTTTGCTTTTCAATGAATAAAACTTGGCTGAAGACGCGTATTAAACGCAGAAACAGCTGTTTCAAGCAAAAGTTTATTTTGTGTATTTTGGTTTCATATATATATATAGAGAATAATGTAATTATTTAAACTAAGTCACTTTCTACTGAGCCCACTTATAGGGCTTTTAAATGATTTATTTAGAAAATGTGGTTTTAAAATTTCCAGTACAGACGTTTCATAAAGACATAAAAGATTGTCTTTAATCTTCCATCTGGTTCAATATAAAATAAAAAGCACTTTGGTTAAATAAGATGAAAAAGTTATACTAAAAACAATATGACGTAAAAATCGAACATAGTACATTACAAATATTCGGTACAAAATTTGATCATCCATCTAACTCAAACCAAACAAACAACTAAAATTACAAAAACCACAGTTAAGTGACCAAAAATACTTTAAAAATTTTTTTTTTTTGTATTTTAAGAGGAGCTTTGTCATATATCGACAAGACGATATGAATTCACTTCTCCTATTTAAAAAACCTTCCTTTTTTAACGCATTAACAGCCGAAGTATATGTGTGCTGAAGGCCATTTAAAATATTTTATTACTTCGTATATTATAATTTGAATTCGAAAGAATCAAATTTATAGTGTAAAAAAAGCATGTGTTTAAATTCGAAAATAAATTAAACATTAAAATTATTTAAATCAATCTATTGACAATCTAAGAAAAAAACTCTCCATGTAAATATTTTAATATGCTTAATAGTTTGAATTATATTTCAAAAAATTATAACCGACTTAAAATTTTGTTAAAATAGAAATTCGCTTTTCTTTTTTTAGCAATTCTCATGTTTTAACGCACAAATTTGCATTTTTTAAGCACAGCTTGCACTTCATCGTCTAGTTCAGTGCTTCTGAAATGGGGTTCCGCGGAACCCTAGGGTTCCGCGACGCCTTTCGAAATTTAAAAAAGAACATTTATTTAATTAAACATTTTATGTAAAATTAAAATTAGGGGTTCCGCGGAAAAGTTGAACTAAGGAAAAGGGTTCCGCCACAAGAAAAAGGTTCAGAAGCACTGGTCTAGTTGACATACAAAAAGCTTCTCTTTGAACTCAATAAAATATATACATATAGTTACTTATTTGCGGTTTTTAATTTCTATATGGTTTTTTCGCACAAAGTTAGATTTTTGCACTGATATCTGTCTCTGTAAAACATTTTATAATTATGTCATAATGTTTTTTGTGTACTAATGTTATAGAGTGGGTGTCAGAATGACACAGCGACAAAATGACACGGTGCGTCACTTTGGCTCAGCAAAAAAATGACACGGTTGGTCACTCTGGCACGGTGCGTCACTTTGGCACGGCGACAAAATGACACGATGCATCACTTTGGCACAGCGACAAAATAACACGGTGGGTCACTCTGGCACGGTGCGTCACTTTGGCACAGCGACAAAACGACACAGTGCATTACTTTGGCATAGCGACAAAATGACACGGTGCGTCACTTTGACGCGGAACGTCATTTTGGCACAGCGACAAAATGACACGGTGCGTCACTTTGACACAGCGACAAAATGACACGGTGCGTCACTATAGCATGGATTAACAAACTTATAAGCAAAACTAAAATTCTTCAGTAATATAACCTTTAATTGTAAAATTTTGATAGTAATTAGTTAAATAAAAGATTTATTATATATTTTCCAAACTATAGTAGCTTGATACACTTGAAACTATATATGATACAATGCTTTAAAATTTAAGTCATAGTATAAAAACAAAAATATTCTTAAGTTTTATTTTTACGTTTCACGACTTTTCATATTTATGAAATGAATAAAATTTAGTACTTTTTGTTAAACGTTGAATTAATTATACTGGAATTTTTATAAAAAATAACTAAGATTTAATTTAATACAGAGTTATTTCTTTGTAAGATTAAGTCATGCGTGTTTTAACTCTAGTTTTTAAAAATACAGAGTTATTTCTTTGTAAGATTAAGTCATGCGTGTTTTAACTCTAGTTTTTAAAAATACAGAGTTAAGCTGCTTTTGTGAAAACTAGCCAGCTATATTAAATATGTTTAATATTTTAACTTAGTAGTTTGTTTAAAGATAACAGTTTTTTTATTACTGTTTTTTAAACGACAAAAGGTTATTGCTCGAAAAGTTATACCAAAGAACATTTCAGTTATCGAGTTTTAAATCACATGCTTTAACAATCTATTACGAGCAGTTAAAAGTAATTTTTTTTAATGCAAAATCCTAAATTTCCAAAAACATACAAAAAAATATTCAACGAAAGTTAATAAGTTTGGATGTTTACTTAAAACTCTGTATTGAAAATGTATAATAAACTTGTCTAAAAGTAAATAATTAAAATAAACGGTCCTAGAGCCTAAATATATAAAAAATGTTGAAAATAGTATTATGAACAGTTGAGAGAAAATTAAGAGTCTGATTTTTTAACGAATTTAAAATCTTGACAATATCAATTGCGATAATGTTCTATTTTGCGAAGTTTTACTATTATAATAGTAAGAAAAATTGTATTACAAGTGTGTAGTAGTGGTTTATTGAGTTTTATTTAAAGAGATGCTTGATGTAGGGAATGTTTTGCTAAAAAAACTAATTTATTTGCGGTTATTTGTACTTATACTTTTATCTATGCATTTTTAGTGCTTAGGTGCACAATTTCATTTGCGAAAGAGCATTATATTTCTACTTCTAAGTGTACGATATATGTTGCAACTAACATAAGTCGCATAGAGGCGCAAAATTTCGATCTTTTAAGTCAAGGGCACAGTGATTTTTTAAAGATGTTGCTACTAACGTAAGTCGTCAGGGAACGCAGTATTTTAGTTCAAAATTGCAACTTATTAAGTCGCCCAAAAGAGCGCAAGTAGTTATTATTTTAAGCATAAAAACGTAAAAGAAAAACCGCATTAGAATTTAGAATTACAACAGCAGAAAAGTTGTTTTCGATAACGTCTGAGTTTTAGTTTATAAAACAAATTTTCCTCTGTGTTTACATCTACTAGTTTATTGTTTTGATGTGCTGAATGATTGTTCTAAAATGTAGATTGTAGTTTTTAAATCAGAATGTTGCTGAAGTTTAAAAAATATGTTTGTATAAGTCTTTATCTTTCTAGTCGTAAAATGGCAAGTAATTTTCTAATTTTTATTACTCGTTTCAAGTTCTAGTACAAAACTGTGTTTAAGTTTTTCCATTCGAAAGAAATAAAAAATAAATTCCCTTAATTTTAGCAGTCGTAGTTTGTTAAAATAGTTGCTGCTTTTGCATCTTTGTGAACGTTGTTTGATACAAATAATTATTTGTCGTTTATTAAGCACAGATTTTAAACACATCTAACACCTTGCTACTGCTTAAAAACGAGTATATTGTTTATAAGTACGACGATGGACAATAGAAGGTATAAACATTACGTGTTTCACTTTATTTTATGAAGTCACAATCAAAAGTTCCTGCGGTCTTTGTTTTTAATCAATGTGATTGTTGCTGTTTTTACAAAATCGGTAAGAAGACATGAAACCGAAAAGTTTCCTAGAGAAATGAGATCGTTGACCATACCAATGAAGATTGAAGTTTAACAACAAATCGTTCCCTCCCTTATTAACCACTGTGTCGTTTTTTCGCTGTGCTAAAGTGACCCTCCGTGTCATTTTGTCGCCGTGCCAAATTGACGCACCGTGTCATTTTGTCGCCGTGCCAAAGTGACCCTCCGTGCCAAATTGACGCACCGTGTCATTTTGTCGCTGTGCCAAAGTGACGCACCGTGTCTAATTGACGACCTTGTCATTTTGTCGCTGTGTCATTCTGACCCGCTCCCATGTTATGTACAGTGTACATTCGATACATTTTGAAGTTAAACAGATGAGGTTTATTAACAAAAGTGTATATGAAATTATTGTGATGCTTTTTTAAGTTTACTTTTTGTGTAAGTTATTTAGTTCGCTTTAAGTGAGCTCAGTGAAAAGTGATTGAGTTACTGTAAAATATCGTACATATATTTATGTACTTAATTTTTTACAAAATGTAACGTTTAAAATAAGTAGTACAGTTTTCTCATATAGGTTATTGCTATATGAAACGTTACAAATTATTTAAAATATCAGTTAAAGAAGTATTTACAATTACCAAAAAGTTTTTTTTTCGTTTATTTAAAGCTAGATTTAAGTTTGATTTTAGATCTCATGTTTTTCATATGTATTTTAATATAATGAAGTATTTATATATATATATATACATATAGAATTAAGTTATTTAACTTAATAAATTAAATTTTTCACACTGAGCCCACCTTGAGGGCTTTATTAATAAAAAGGTTTATTTATATATATATACTTATATATTCTTTTAAAGTTGTTAATGTGTAAATAGAGTTTTCTAAACCACATTTTTAACTAACAGTTCTACAATCAAACAAATACTTATAATAACTCAATAAAACCAGTTGTTTTTAAGTTTATTTTAATTAAAATAAAAATAGAGTTTGTCTACTAAAATTCTAATTTAGGAAGATCATACTTATACTTGGTTACCAGCTTACCTTTAGGATTAAAGACTTCCATATTAACAGGTAGAAATTTCTTCAGGATATAATTTAATTCTAATCTGTGCACTTTCTAATAAAACTGTTTGAGAATAGCTGCATACACATAATCGTGAAGTTTTTATTTCGCCATAAGGTTAGTTTGTATCATAAGTTTTGATAAAAACTTTAAATTTAGTAACTTACACACAAATTTCAGCTGTTTAGTACTAACTCTTATTATTTTTTAAAGATAAATCAAGTTATAATAAAAAAATTTCAAATGTTATACGGTAATTGTAAATTTTTTTATTTATATAATATAAGTTTTTATAATAGTGTCGATATAGTTAAATGTCTACTTATAATTTTAAACACTAAGTGGTAGCAAAGAGTGAATCTAGTTTGTGAAATTTTTTCATTCATCAATCGTTGTTTTTTGTATCAATTTAACTTATTAGAATAAAAACTAAATTGTCATAGATAGCTGTTTTTAGTTTCGGCATCGGCATTACCATGTTTGAAAATATCATCTAGGTATTCACTTATTTATATTTTTGGTTCACTTTTTACATAGTATTTATTCATTTATTTCAATCTAAGTTAATAAAACAAAGAAAGTCTGTGTCATATATTAAATATAGGACTTTATTCTAATTGTTTCTATATGTTTAAATTATGATGTGCATACTACTTATATAGTTTAGAAAGTTCCGTCCTCTGTATAACTTGTCGTTTATTGAATGTATACTGTCATAATAAATGTGTAACAAAAGTTTTAATATTTCACACAAGTAGTGAAATAATTTCCCTATGTGTTTATAAAGATAAAACATTTATATTTAAAATAATTATAAAGTACAATGTATTTGTCGATTTATGTTTTTTTAATTAAGTAGGTATAAAAGTTTAGATAACATTATTTACTTTTTTTTAACATTTGTTTTTCAAACCAGTTTTTTAAGTTTAAATCTTTGTTTAATGAATATTGTTTTAAAAATATTTAAATTCGTTTTGTTTTATTTTTTTACAAAGCAAACACTCGAAAAGTATTGAGTCTAACACAGGGGCGTGTCTAGACATTTTTCAAAGAGGGTTCACAATTTTTATTGTTTTTAATTTGCCGTTTAAGTACGCATTTCTTAGGTATGCACTTCCAGTTAAGTACTCATTGTGCGTACTACGCAAAATTTAGCCGAAAAAATCTGTGTTTAAAATGCTTTTTTCTGCTTAGAAAAAAAAACATATAATTAGTAACAGAAAAGTATTATATTTTTTTATTTGTTATACTGTATTAAATTTAGATAAATTAAAACTAAAAGAACCAGAAAAAAGTTATGAACTTACAAACTGTGTATCAAAATTTAATATTTTATTTCTTCAACTGTTACAGACATAACTAACTTACTCTCTAGAAAATTAACCTTTTTATCAGGAAACAATATTATAAAATAGTTAAAACTAGAATAAATTTTTATAAAGAGAATTTCAATTTTGATTTAAATGTTAGTATAGATGGAGCTCTTACAAATTTTTCTTTTAAATTTTAAACTCTTTACATTTATATATCTATTTATAGTAAAAATATTTTTTTAAGTAATTTAATCTATAAAATTTGAAGTTTCACTAAATATACAATAACAAAGACAAAAATAAAATAACTTAAATAAAAGTTGAAATTTATTTTAAAAAAAGTTAAGACTTATAAAATTAAATTAAAATAAGGTCTAAAGATGATTTTGAAAACTCTCTGAATTGAACTTTACAAGGTTTAATAGCTTCACACAACATTATTATATACAATCAACTAAGTAAAATAAAACTTTAGTGATTATATTGGACATTTTTTAAGTAAAATTGTACTTACAAGTTGAAAAAAAAACTTAATGAAAAGTTATTTACTCTAAGTAACAATTTATAATGGGAAGTAAGAGCAATTAGTAAAAAGTTTCCTAGAAAAAATGCTACTTTAAACTTTTACCTATTATCACGTCACAATTAAAACTTTATTTGAAATCTATTTGAGCTGGGCAAAAACGAGCATTTTTTGTTAAGGAAACTTTAATCTTTCAGTGTTATAAATTCAACATTCACTACAGTAACCTCTCGCTTATTTACGCACATTGTGTTCACAGAAAAAGCGCGTAAAGATATGAGAGATCGTAAAGATACGAGAGGTACCAAATATATTTACTATAATGACTGTTTTTTGATATAGCTTTTAATTAAAAGCAGACTCGGTATTTTCCCACTTTTAACAATTTTTTACATTATTTATAAATATAAAAAGAAAAAAGAAAACTATATATATTTCAAAACAAAGAAAAAAAGGTTTGATTTTATATAAGATAATAATACTTGTAGAAAAATTTTACTAATTTTGATAATAACGAGATTTTATCCTTATCTTTATTTATATATGCCTTATTTGACACTTAACATTTATATTCTATTCTACTTGGCATATTTAGTTTACAATTAAGCACTTGTTTACAATTAAGAAATGGTATGGTGTCTATAATAAAACTTGTTTCTATAGCCTTTTACAAAAATATGCATTAGGTGTTATAATGGATTTCTTCTTTTCAACAAAAATATAAGTAAAATGTTTGATAAAAGTTGTTTATGTTACTACAACTTTTTTTAATTTGACCTTTGACTACATAAGGATAAACTTGTCTTGCATTGAATTAAAGATATATTAATTAATTTTTGAGTAGGAATTAAATTTCATGCCATAATAATTTGAGGAATTGAAATTTATTTTATTTATTGATAAAAAATAAAGGGGTGTTAAGACAACTAAGCTATAAAGGTCAAAGCCATCGAGTACAACAGGCTCCTTATGGAAAGCATGAACTAAACATTCAAAATTAGTGATATGTTTACTAAAAAAAACAATTGAGATTTGTGTTAAGTGTCTATATTTATTAAGTATAATTGCTGTTTTTTGCTAGAAGTTTCATTAGATTTCATACATAGGCCAAGAATGCTGCACTATTTATTTGTGTTTTAAACTCTATTTATTTCATTAAACTTTCATTATTTAACAAAGTCATATTTCTTTCAGAATTTTAATTTAATCTTTTACTGTTAACAAAATTTCTGATATACTGAGGTATAAATAAATGTTTATCAATTAGTCAAGGAACATAAGTTTACAAAGTTTAAAGATATAGAGAGATTAGTTAGCATTTAAAAACATATTTTAAACTTAAAAATATACAATAAAACTAATTTGTGCAATATTAAAAAATTATATTTTTTGAATTTTAAAATGCGTAACTAAACGAGAGTGCGTAACGTCACGAGTGCGTAAAGATGCGAGAGGTTACTGTATTTAAAGTTTATCAAATAACCAAAACAAAGTCAATAAACAACGTTTTTAGTGATATTCTAAGAATCTTTTTTTTTTCTTTTTTCTTTTTTTTTTTTTTTCAGGGGGTTCACAGGAAACAGGAAACCAGTCAAAACACGCCCCTGGTTTAACATGTTTGCCAAAAAACTTAGAATCCTGGAAAAACCTGGAATTTCATTACATAGGAAAAAATTACTGGAATTTGAGAATTTTTGATTAAAAACCTGGAATTTTAAGCAACTTTTACATGCAAATAAAAAAGTTTTAATAAGATACGATAAATCTATTATATACTTTTTCTTTTCTATTTTTATGAGTTTTTTCTATTATAAACCACATTTAAAGTAGAATTATAGTATTTTATAGTATTTTTTCAATAGTTTTATAATATTTAAAGCAGTTGTTTACCTTAAATTTATTTGCATACTTTGATACAGGACAAAAAAAAAACTTTTAAAAAGCTGGAAGAAGCTCGGAAATCCTGGAAAAAAAATTCAAAAATCTTTGGCAACCCCTGTTTATGATAGTTTAAGATTTATTTTAAAAAAGTTTTTAGTTTTTATTTTCATGTTAATAAATCGCTTAAAACTTTCAAATTTATATATCACTTTCTCGTAAAATACTTCGAATTTTTAAAATATTTAAAAACGTTTGGAAACTAAGATGAAGTTTACGGATTTGCCTAGTTTGCAAGTTTTTAGACTTTTATTGCTAGACTTACAACAGTTATTTTGTTCACTATATAATTCAGCATTAAATATTTTGCAAATAATTTTCCCCGATAAATAGTTTCGTGTGAGAAAATTGAGTATTTTAGTTTAAAACTTAAAAAATTATTAAGATAGAATAGTTTTAAATAAAGTTTGATAAGTGCCCAAAAAGTCGAAAATATTAAATAAATTTTATCTCAGTTATTATTTGCCGACGTGTACTTACGTAAAGGTGAGTTTATTATGTTTTTTATGTTATGTTTTCTATGTGTATGTACTTATTTATTTCTCTGTTTTTAAATGTTTTGCGCTATTAAGTACTAACTTTTTGTTTGTACATTTATCTGTATTTTTTATCTTCAAATGATAAAAAAGCTATTTTTTGTAATGTTTTGTTTTATATGTTAAACAATTATGTAATTATTTTCTAATTAAACTTTTTTTTTTTTATATTCTCAGTTTCTTCTGTTTAAGTCGGTCAGGTTTTGGTATCTGGGTACAACGTTTGACAAAAATAGACAGCAACAATAATAATCATAACAGGTACTGTAAGAAATGAGCTTTAAAATAGTGCAGCTAGTTTAAAGCTTCTTATAAAAATATTTATACTCTAAATTGTTTTACCTTTTTTAAATCAGCTTTTAGTAACAATAAAATTTTGTATAACTTGTTCAAAATACAAATACCGATATAAAAAGTTATATGTGTAATACATCCATTGATTTTATTAAAGCTTGATTTTATAATTTGACGAAACCGGATTTTTATAAATGAAAGTTGACACATTTTGATTTTGAAAAATGAAAGTGATATATTTTTTTCTTTTACATTATTACTAACATATTAGTTTTAAATACTTTAAACATAAGTTTATCGAGTTAAAAATTTGAAGCTAAGTCTTGTTTTTGTTCTTAAATACGTTTATTATATTATTAATTGCAAGTGCTACTAAAGTTTGATACAATCTGAGTATTTTGTAAATAAGCAATATTATCTATTATATACAGTTTAATTTTTAATCTTGAAATGAAAAAAAACTGTTTGTGTTTATCAACTTCTTAATATTAATAATCAATTTTTATTGGTGTAAAGACTATCTACTTTAAAAATATAATTATACAACTCTTGTACATTTAGCATCTTGTTCAACAAATTTGTTAAGTTTTAAAACTTTCAAAGTAAACTCATTACAAATTTGACTACTTTTATATTGCAAACTAAAACAGTTAAAACATAATTTAAGTTAGAAAAAAACGTTATATGAATCAAAAAAAGTTTTTGTTTAATTAAGTAAAACTTACAACATTTTATAATTTCTTGAATTTAAGCAAATATTTTTGCAAAACTTTGCACTGATGTTTGTTTATAAAAATAAGCTATAATGTTTATTTACAGATAACTAGAAATAAATTTGCATTAGAGAATCAGTTAGCTTTGTAAACTTACTTTTCTATCAACCTGTTTAAGGTAAAGCTACTGTTACCCATTTTTTATGAAATTGAAAATTCCATAAATATATCTCTTCTTACATTTTAAACTAAAACCATTAGTTTTTATAAAATATTCCTTAGTTATTCTTGAAACCCTTAGTTTATAATTCCAAAAAAAATCCGAATAAGATTCAAGGTTATATTTTAAAAAGACACTGCTTTTAGTTGGTTTTAGTTTTTTCTAGTAATAATTTGAAAAATGTAAAAAAAAAAACGTTACATTAAGAAAAGGATGCTATATTTCCAATTCTTGATTTAACAGTTTTCCTATCGTTTTTTACAACAGTTCAGTATTACAAATATATCAAACATTTTGTTTAATTTTTACTTGACTTGCCAGCTTAACAACTAATCTTCCTTATATTTTGTTACACTAGTTATTTTTGCAACAAAATTATGTTGATAAAAGTTTCCTTAACATTCTTAACTATACTTTAATAGTCTATCGTTTTTTTTTGTCTAATTTAAACTAGTTAATTGTTCTAAAAGTGTTTCTTCTGTGAATAGAAATTCGTTATTTGTTTTGTTTTTACTTTACACAAATGCTACATGATAAGTATTTATTTTTATGCTACACTGAAAATGTTTATATAGTAAAGATTTATTATTACCTTTTTCGGCTAAGTAATTTTTAATTTTACTCATAGTGCTTAAATTACCTATTAAAATTTTATGTCTAAAATTTTGTTAGAAAAGTCTTAGTCTGTTTTGGTTAACAGAAGTAAAATATTTCCATATAAGTTTAACCAGTATTTATTACGGCCATCATCAACAAAGTTGAGATTCTACGCGCCATCAATAATAAATAATGAAGTTCACCACACGACCATTAACAATATAAGTTTAAGTAAGCTTTAAACGGTGACTAAAATAAATTTTGGCCATTTTTCATGATATATTTGAAAAAAAGAACACATAATTTTATCTTGAAAATTTGGTGGGTATCATAATATTCTTTTGAAAAGTGTACCAAGTGAAAAAATCTAAATTTTATCATTTTTGTGAAAGTTTTAACATTTTTCAAACTCTGATAACAATACATTTATAATTAATACAATACTAATACATAGCACTACTCCGTTATTAAATACAACAAAAAATCGTTATTTGAAAATTTAATTAAACTTTATTGTTCAAAATTATGCTTTAAAAAAGATTTATTGCATTTTAATAAGATTATTAAGAATTTAATGCAAGCCATCTTATTTTTTCATACTTTCTTAGGTAATGTTTAAAAAATTCCTGCTAAAATCGTCGTTTTTAAAATGGTAAATTTGGTAAGTAGTATGTGTTCCTCTTAAAAACTTTGTGACTAGGTGTTTAAATTTTTAACAGGAATACATTGAAAATATCATACAGCTGTATGAAATTGAAAAACATAAACAAAATGTTGAACAACCTAAACTTTGAAATCTGCAACTGCAGGAGCGAAAAATGTCTATTAGATAATAATTGCTTAATCAGTCTATCAAAAATATTAATTTTTCGAGCTGTAGAAATAGTTATGTATTGTTAAATAAATTTCTAGAAATTTCAGTAAGTATTCCTTAGCTCAAGATTTTTAATTTAGGTAATTAAGCTTTAATGAGTTTATAAAACGTTTGTTTAAATATCCGTGCTGTTATATAAAGGTAACAAATTCATAGATTTGTTATATATACAAGTTTTAGTTTTAAACTTCGTTGCTCGTTTAGTATAAGTTATTCAAGCTGCGTTCAAAACTAAGAAAGCTATTCTTGCAGTTAGTGTTTATGAAATAGTATATATTGAGATGTATTGTAGACTGCTGGTAAAAGTGAGTTACGTCGGAGGAAAAATACGTTTTTAATCTTTAAGTTCCGGCTGACTTTGGTTAGTTTGTAGTGCTTAAAGCAGTTGCGACATAAAAGTATGCTACTGATTTATATAGTGTTACTTTTACTAAATGTGTTGTTTTAGTTTAACTTAAACTTATGTGAAAATAATTAAAAATTAGAAATTTTGCAAATAACAAATACTGATTTTTTTTATATAAAATTTCAAGTTCCATATATTCTAAATAAACTAAAATCATTAGGTTTAGTGGAAAAACAAGTTATAAAATGTAATACGGTATAAACTTGAGTAAAAAGATTAAAAATAATAACAGTTATAAGAATGAGGTTCAAATACTCAAAAAAAATTATAATTCAAATTTAGATCAGCAAAATGCTTTGTAAACAAGTATTTTTATTTTAACGAATTTATAAAATTATTTTTAGTAAAATTCTTGAATAATTTACTTTAAGATTTTTTTAATTTCCTTTACTGTTTAATTATTATTTTTTGCAACAATAGCGCAAAAGCGTGGGAAACTTTATTTCATTAGATTTCATTAAAAAAAAGTAATGAAAGTTATTAGCCTTTCCCTTTATTTGATTTCCATTAGTTAAAAAAGTTAAAGTCTAAAAAACAGTACCGCAACGAAATTAGTCTTATTGGGGTTGTTACTGAATATTGCAATAAAAACGTTTAGAACTTTTGAAAATAATTCAGGAGGCCAAATAAAAAAGTAAAAGTACTTAAAAATTACTATAATTGTTGTTTACTAAACCAAAAAGTACAAGTAAGTTAAAATAATTAAGGTTTCCACACTCACACACACACAATAATCCTTAAATGACCTTTTAAAAACTTAAACTTGATTCAGGCTAGTTTTCATGACTTATTTGTTTTTCTTAAACTTCTTCTATGTATTTAATTATTCTTTTATTTACTAAATTTTTTAAGTGCTCAAGTTTGAAAACATATTTGAACTAAAGTACTATATTCAGTATCTTGCTCTCACCATTTTTGTTTAAAGTTTTTTGATAAACTAAGGTCCGCTTTTAAGTCCCAAAAAAAAAGATATGAATTAAGTAGCTTAATAAGTGTCACAAAAGAGAGTTTAATTGTATGAAACAAAGATAATTTCCTAAAGAGCTCATCAGTTACAGAAAACCTCTAAAAAGTATAGTTGAAGTTAAGTTAAAAATCATTAAAAAGTACGAATAAAAAAGCTACATTATTTCTTCTGCAAATCATTTAAAAGTAGATAGTATGACCTTGGTGACATCAAAAATAATAGTGGTAAGGGAATTGAGCTTTGAAAGTACATTTGGAATCTTAAAAAAGAAAGCAGGGCTGCCACCTTACTTGGAATCCTAGAATTTGACAATTTAGGCAAAAAAAAACCTGGAATTTGGGAAATTTTGAAAAATTCTGGAATGTTGAACAAAAATCACTAAAAAATCTAGAATTTCAACAATTTTCACATGTTCAGTAGTAAAATTTCGATTTGACTCAAAAAATCTATCATACAAATAAAAAAAAATTGTCATCATCAAAAATTTTTTTTATTGAAAAACATATTTAAAGTAGCTTTACAGTATCTTTTCAATGGTTTCATACTATTTAACACAGTTTTATACCTTAAACTTAACTTTAAACTAAAAATAGACCCAAAAATGTGTACTTTTAAAAACCTGGAAGAATTTGGAAAACCTAAAAAAAAAATTGAAAAAATGAGTAGCAACCCTGAGAAAAGTATGCAGGAACATCATTCACCACTCCAGGAGGCTAAAATTAAAAAAAGTGTATTTAGCTATTGTATTATAGAAATTATGTAAACCAAAAAAGTTATTAAAAACTTAAGCCCTACAAATATTTGAATTTTTTCTAACTAACTTCTTTAAAAGAACCTCAAATAGATATCTTGGTCCTTAGCATATTAATTTACTGTCTATTTTTTTCATTTTACTTGTTTAATTATGCATTTTGTTTTCTTTTTTATACCTTTCAGACTAAATTTCCAATTTTAAAGACTGTTTAAGTACATTTAGAATGCTAGTAGTTTTTCTGCGCCATATAATGCAATAATCTTAACTAAAGTATATCATTTGTTTATGTTTATAAAAAATTAATTTTTAACAAGTGTTTCACATTAAATTTAAAACTTACACACATCTTTTATAACTATTAAGGGCATAGGTGGGGGAGTAGGAACTTTTTTTGGTCAAAAATAACATAAGGACTTAATTTTTAGCAAATTTCATAATCTGCCAGATGCTGTTTTCAGATTTTAAAAATTTTGAGTACTTTTTTTTTATAAGCGGTAGTATTAAGGGATGTTGGAGACAAATGTTCAGAAGCAACCAAAACAGACCGTATAATATAACATAAACCTAAACATATAGTTTTAATAAAAAAATTTATATATATATAGTATAAAACATAAAATAAATATATACTAACACTTTAAGCTTACCTGGAATCTAAAAACGTCTCAATCTAGCTAATATGACGTCACAGTCATCAATTCTCAATTTTCTCAAAATTTCCAATTTTAACAAAGTATTTTATCTAAAACAAAGTTTTATGCTATATATTCTAAAAAAAACACTTTAAGCTGAATTTTAACAAAACTAAAAAGCCTATGCTTTAATTTTAAATAACTTTGAAATGCAAAAAAAATAAGAAAAAACACAAAAAGTCAAATTTTCTCTATATTTCAGGTACTAAAGCTTTTTTATTTAAATTTTGTGAATTCCTCTATTTTACTCATCTATACTTTTTAGAGATTTTATATAACTGAAGAATTTTTTTGAATAAAACATTTTGTTATAGATAATAAGTAATTTTACAAAATCAATATTTTTTATAGTTACTTAAGAATACACCAGTTTATTTTTATTATATATTTTTAATTAAGTATTCTGTAAATATTAGTTTGTTTAGCTTTTACACAAAGAATCAAAATCAATTCCTCTGTTTTTTCTTTTTGAAAACCATAACCAAAGAAAAAGTTTGTGTAATCAAGATAACGTACAAAATTTAATCTTATTTTTTAAATAACAAGAAAAAAAGAGTACTTATTTTAAAAAAATAAGTGAGTTTCTTATAGTCTTAATGTTGCAAAATATCTAAACTCTAGACTACAACATTTGTTAAAATCACAAAGTTGTTGTTGTTGATAATTTAAACAACGCTGAAAAGTTTGTTTAGTGTTCTCTTTTTTTTTCTGTTTTATTGCTTGCTGTAACATAAAGCTTACGCTAAATACTGAAGTGGTTTAAGCATTAATAAATTTGAATAAAATTTTACCTTTTAGTACAACAAGATTCGACATACTTTTATGAAAAAAGAACTAAATTTACAGAATAAAGTTCTTTACGGCCTATTAAAAGAAAAAAGTCGCTACTAGTCACAGTAAATTAAAAAAAAAACCTTACTTTAAAGTATATTCTGAAAAATCTTTACTGAAATAAACATAAAATAGGCAGCATTTTAATCACAAACAAATAAAGATAACTGTTGCAAACTTTTTTTTTACAAATATATTTAAACTTGCTTGTTTTCTATAGCTGATTTTAAGTTAAAAGGCACGTCAGTGGCCAAAAACTTTTGCTTTGAGGACCGCAGTATGCTGACCTATTGTAGAATACTCATTATTATTCTTAAAGACGGTTAATATGAAAGTAAAACTGTAATATATATGTTCGTTTCTACTTAGTGAGCTTCACTGAATTTTTCAATTGTGTTGCGTTTAATCAAAGGCTTCGCTTTAAAATACATCAAGGTGCTGTTAATATTTAAAGCTATACTTGAACATACAAAAATTTTAAGTATAAGTCTTAACGTGAACTGTAAAGACTAGGTACCTTAATTTTCAACTGACTTGTAAAATAGAAATTAAACTTACCTAACGTCTGTTAAATAAGTATGATAAACTTAAATGCGCTTAAAACTTTTTTAATATTTGAAAACATATTAAGTTGAAAACATTTTACAATAATTTTTTTTTTAAAGTTATATAAATTGCCTGAATAAAAATGTATTATACTGATGCTTTTTTTTACGTAGACTTTAAGTTGTTATGAAAACAATGTTAAAAAAATTATTTTAAATAGTTAAAATAAAAATAAAATATTAAAACAAGGGTAGGCAAACTGCGGCCTGCGGGACAGCCCGCAAAGCAAGAATTTTTTGCCCGCGATGTACTTTGCAACTATTAGCATCATTGTTCTTCTATACTAAATACAGTAATTATTTGGTGTAAACTTACTATTAGGCTCTTTATTTAATATCCAGTAATTACCATTGTCTTATTACATACGTGCATAATTTATCATCATTTTGGTTTAAAATAGTTTTTTCTTGATACTAAAATTATTTTGAACAATGGTGGCCTGCTGAAGACTTTTTCCTGTACAGTGCGTCCCGCGAGCAGTTTTTCATGGAAAAATTAGCCTATTACTTAAGAAAAGTTTCCAACCCCTGTGTTGAAACCTGGTTTTATAATATATATTGATAACTAATTTTATTTATTAGGTAAAATGCATTTTTACTAAATTAAAACCACGAAATGTTTGAAATATTTATCTTGTAGCTTTTTTATATTTTTAATAATTTAGTACTGTAGTTCTACGTTTATTATTAGTAGTTTTTGAAAATGGTTACGTTATTATTCAAAAAGTTTATAACTTATGTTTTACTTATACATTACTACCATATTGATAATAAGATTTTAACTTCTACCAGTATTTATTACAGCCATCAACAACAACAGCATCCGAGACTACCTAGGACCGGTTTCGTCCTCTTCTTCTACTTAGTTCTAACTTTTACCAGGTAATAACTTCAAATATTTTAAGATTTTATTTTCTAAACAATGTTTCATTCAAAAAAGAGATCATCAGTTCCTAATAAAACTTTTTCAAATAGAATTTTTTACTAGGTTATTATCATTATTAATATATATTATTATATATATTTTGTTATTTAGATTTTGTTTAAATTTCTTAATATCTTTATAAGATATTTAATTTTAATTAACTCTCCTATAACGCCTCTGCAAGTTTTCCGTTTACAGTATTATAGAAAGGAAACTAATTTAACCAAATTTCATATTTAACTGAGATGCCTGCTTCAAAGAATACTATATATTAATGCTTGCATGAACTTATGTTAATCAAAATATAAAGGATCTAAAAATTTGTGTATATGAATAATTTTTATGATTACTCATTCATTTTAAAGCGTAGATACTTAATTACTTTTTGTTATTAGATTGAGCTACTAACAAAGGAGTAAAGTTTTCTATACCTAGACCCAGCTAAAAGTATGACTGTTCAAATTATTCTTAGCCAGTAAATGCATTAACCATAAAATTTAGGCTACTTTCTATTCTAACCCGTATTGTTATAATCATCAAAATTTTATCTGACTCATAGTAAAATCAAGCTTATCTGTTTTAATATTGAACTACGGTAATTTATTTTTACAATTTTATCGGTAAATAAGTTTAATTTATGTTGCTTCTTAAATTATAGTTTAAGTGCATACATGGTTATATTCAGTGTACTTTAAGGTAGTTTGAAGTGTATAAATTTGTCAGAACAGTATTTTTTGTAATATTGATTTTTTATATGTCTCAGGCTAGTTTTTAACATACAAATTTAAGTTATATCCTCATGAAAATTATGCTTTTGGTTTTTTTTTCATTGAAATCCTATTATCTTTTTTATTTTAGAACTTAAAAGTTAAACTTATCAATTTGTAGCTACTAATTCTTAATCGAGTTTTGAATCTCTAGATTTTCTATTTTATTTACAAATTTTCGTATCAGGCTTGATTTTGATCATTATTCATTATTTGATCGCTTAGTAATTTTTAATTTTGTAGTTAAATTCGTTTTAAAATCTTAGTAGAAGTGTCAAACCTGAAGAATTATAAGTAACAGTTATTTTTATAAAGGTAATTTATGTTAAAAATTAAAAGTTTGTCTTTTCAGTGCTTAAAATTTGTAAAAAGCCTTTTTTGAGCTTAGTGAGTTTTTTTCTTATATAAAACTTCTTAAATTTGCTTCATTTTACAATTTTTTTGTTTAAGTTTATATAACTTCAGTTTAGTGATGTTTTTACTATTTAATAACTTATAAGTAAAACTCTTAAAGATAAATGAAATATTTCATAAATACTATTATTTCTTATACACTCTTTAATTATTGTAATATGGTATAAAGATGCTTCTTTTCACTATAAAGTATAGTTTAGTAAAAATTAAATTTGTTTTAAAACTTAAAAAAAATTAATATTAGACCAGTTTCGCGCTCAGTTGAAATTACGCAACATTCGAGAACCTTCTCTCCCTTTTTTAATTCTCTCAATTAACTTTGTTTTTAGCATCATTCGAACATTTTAGTTTTTATGAAAGTATAAAAGCAGATGATGTTTTAAATTACAGAACAAATTTTAGATTACAGCTTTAAATAGTTATTTTGTTGAAATCTATAATGAAACTGACGCTCAAAAATATGGTCAAAGGTCCTGATGTATAGAAAAGCCTTTCGGTCAAACAGTATTTATTCAAAGTACAGTAGTGTTAGTAAAGTGCTACTTTAGTAATGGTATTTAAACATATTTTACTACATGTATACCTTATCTAAAGTTGTTTTACTTTTTTTTTCAATAAACAATATATTTAAACCTCCTGCAAGTACTATATGACTCCGTGGTGTTTATTTTATGCACCACTGATTCATTAGTACATGCAGTGGGTTTTACAACCACAGCAATTTTTATTTTAAATTAAATGATAAGTTTTGTTTTTATATGCTTTTATGGTAATGCAAAGAAGTAGTTTTACAATTTAAAAAATAGTTTAAATTTAAATTCAATAAGATTGTAATTAGATGTTAGGTGCTTAAATTTTTTTAATAATGCACCTTTTACTAACTAAGTATGAACTTTTTCATAAAAAAATTTACTTTTCAACGCCAGACTGCACACAGCTTCTTCAATTAGTGTTTTTTAATTAAAAAACTTTAGTATAATTTTTTTTTTCTAAAAAGTAGTTTTAGTAGCGTTACTCAATTTAATCTTCATAAAATTAATTATTAGTACTTAAAAATAGAAATAAAAAATTGTTTTATAATTTTTTTTTTGTTTCATTTTTTAATTACCAGTTGTTTTCTAAATTTAACAAGTTTAAAAAATGTTTGTAACTAATGTTGATGATAATTTAATCACAATAAAAATTTCGATAAAAATGAGTACCATTACGCGCCATGCCTCTGAAAACTTTGGCATGGAACATAATGATACCTGTTTTTTTTCGGGCTTATCTTCAATTTAGTTTATGTAATAATATTGAAAATGATATATTTGACTTCAAACGAAATTAAATTTTACTATATTTCTACTAGCGTTTATAACTTCAAAGTAAAAAAACTTTGACATTGACAGTTATAGTTTATATAACAAAATTTTAACATAACTCTATTTTGTGTACTTGCATTTGTATAAAAACAAATAATGTTTTTAAAAGTTTGTCTATAATTAGAGCTTCAATTTATTTCATATTATTAAGATATGCTGACGCTCTAGTTTACGTCATCAACAGATCCATTGAACCGTTGCAAAAGGATTGACCCAAAACGAAATGTACACGTTTATTGTTTAGTTTTTGGCGCGCAATTTGTGATGTGAATTGTCACTTATGTTGCAAAGAGGCACTTGTACTGCTGCTGTTTTAAATAGTTAAAAGTAGTTTAGTATGTTTGTCCTGATGTTGCATTTATGCTTTAAAGTATTAAATTTTTTTCTACCACTATATTTAAAAACAATTTTAGGAAATTGAAGTTACAATAAACATGACTATGCTATAATACTGCGTATTTAATTCGGTTTTAAAACTGCATACTTTAATATTAATTTACTGTAGTAGACATAAGTTTTTTGGTTAATTATGTCAATTCATGCCTAAAATTATTAGTACTAACTGTAAATTTTAAAGTGATATTCAGTATACTTTCAGAATAGTTATTGAATTTTATAATAGTATTTCTGTCAGCTGCTTTATTAAACAGCAAGGCTTTCAACTAAGTGTATTAAATTTTAGTTATTGTTTATAGAATTAACATCATTACTCAAAATCTAGTAACCAATTTATTATGTAAGCTAATATAGGTAACTTAATGGTTATATTTTTATGTAACATATAGCGGTTTTTTTTAACTGAATTGATAGATGTTTAGTTTAAACGAGAGATGTTATAACTTCAAGGTTAAATATTCAAAAAAAATTTTGCTTAAATCCATAGTGTATAAAAAAAGAAACTTCAAATATAAATATTCTTTATAGTAGAGGATTAAAGATCCTAATGTAGTGTGCGTAAATTATGCTACTTCAATAAGTAAAAAAGCAGTGTTTTGTAAAATCTTGTACTTAAAAAATATTACATACTAAGTTTTTAAGTATGTTAATTTTTTGTATAATACATAGACTTAAGTGGTTTAGCTCTTTTTTTAATTATTTGTTTTTTGTTCATGGCCTAACAATTTTACGCTGATATTGAGTAATTATTTGTACTGTTGTAAAATTTTACATCAAGTGAGTAAAAAGCACGCAGAAATTTACTACTTATTTGTTGTAAGGTTTAAACTAAATGTTGGGAACTGTCAAGTTGTTGTGCTTCTGTGCTATTAATTAATTTATTGACCGTTTTTGTATAAATAAAGTTATTACAAAGAAACACCTTTAAGAACGTACAAACTAGTAAATTATTTTTTTCATTCTGCTAGTTAAAAATTTTCTCATTTTCTTGACTTAATTTTTAGTTTAAAGATGTTTTTATATAAGGAATTAAAAGTTTCGTATTTAAACAAAATAATAAGTTTATTAGTTTGCACTATTTGTTAATTTAAAGTTTATTTTCAAAAACTTTTATTTTTAAATATAAACTTAACGAAGACTTTTTCTTTTACTAGATTAGATACTTCAGGGTTTTAACGGACCATATTAAATTTTTTTTTTAAAGAAAATTTCCAAAGTTTTAGTTTTTATTAATTCAAATGCTTTCAAAATTTTTTTTTCAGTTTTTGTCACTTTAAATTCTTGAAAATTTGGGAATCTTTCTTTTTACTAAGTTATAAGTTGTAAATTTCTTTTTAAAAATATATTTGGGTTTTTGTAGCCTTAATTTTACTAAAATGCAACATTAGCAATATGTAAGTGAAACATCTTGAAAGTTTCTAAATTTCTAAAACTGTTCAAAAATATAGGTTTAATCGTTTGCTAACAAAAGATCCTAGTGAAGTAACTTCACTGGAATATAAATAAAAACAAATTGTACAGTAATCTTCTTTTATTGTACCAACATATATTTCTTTGTGTTAATGAATCAACACACTTCAACTGGAATCTGTAAAATAATAATTACTGTAATGAAAGAATAGAAGCATAGAATAAAGTAAGTGTATACATGTTTTCATTAAAGTAAAATATTTTCTTCAGATAATAGTTAATAATAGGTAAAATACTTAATATTAAATCCGACTGTTATAAAACTATATAATACTTGTGATTATTAAGTCTAAAATAAGTAAAGTAAACTAAAATACACAACGAAACAACAAATCATAATATTAACAAACAACTCACGTTGATAGAAAGAAAATCTGATTCAAATTTTACTGTTGTTAATAAATGAAGAAAATACATTCATTACATCTAATAATTACGTCACGATATAAATGAGGTTATTTCAACTATTTAATTAGTATTGCAAAGCATGTTAGTTTAGTTTTTATGTTTGTAATCTTTTTTGAACAAAATAAAATATTAATCATTAGTTAATGTATCAATAAGATTTAATAAAACTTAACAACGGTGATGACAATAAAAATCACAGAAACTCGATATAACATGTATATTATATATTAAATGTTTGTAATGATTAAATCAAAGTTATATACAATTAGGAAGCAGATTTAGTTCAAATGTAAAAATCAAAATAGAAAAAATTTAAGATAACAAATCACAAAAAAAAACTAAACTTGTTATTGAGCTTACAAAGTACTGACCGATAATTAAGTTACAGCAACATACATAAATTACAATGACTTAAATTACATATATATTGTATTTAATAATTATTAAAATAATTGATTGATAAAGTAGCAGTCGGGTGTTTAAAATAAATATCCCATACATATATTTTAAATATTTATAAGTAAACTGTGTTATATATAAAAGTTAAAATGTAAAACACTGAGGTGGTCATATGCTAAGTATAAACCTGCAGTAAAAAACCTACTAGCTCTCTTGGGCGTAGTAGGTAAAAAGCACGGTTTATCTGTGATTTGAATACAGGCTTCCAATTAAACTTGGAACTTAACATATAAAGGTGTGAAGAATAATAGTCCGAGGGTAAAGTAAATATATGAAATGTCGGAGATTAGAAAGTATCATGTATGATATAAATAATAAATGATTAAAACTATATATTACTTAAAACTATTAAATATATTAATATATGTTTTAAGTGAATATGTGTGTGTATGTGAAAGGAATATATATGTTATTTAAGTCATTGTGGTTTTATGTATGTCGCTGTAACTTAATTATCGGTCAGTACTTTGTAAGCTCAATTACAAATTTGTTTTTTTTTGTGATTTGTTTTCGTAAATTATAAGTTTTTTTAATTTTTATTTTTACCTTTGAACTAAATCTGCTTCCTAATTGTATATAACTTTGATTTAATCATTACAAACATTTAAAATTTAATATACATGTTACATCGAGTTTCTGTGATTTTTATTGTCATCACCGTTGTTAAGTTTTATTAAATCTTATTGATACATTAACTAATGATTAATATTTTATTTTATTCAAAATAGATTACAAACATAAAAACTAAATTAACATACTTTGCAATACTAATTAAATAGTTGAAATAACCTCATTTATATCGTGACGTAATTATTAGATGTAATGAAAGTATTTTGTTCATTTATTAACAACAGTAAAATTTGAATCAGATTTTCTTTCCATCAACGTGAGTTGTTAATATTATGATTTGTTGTTTCGTTGTGTATTTTAGTTTACTTTACTTATTTTAGACATAATAATCACAAATATTATATAGTTTTATAACAGTCGGATTTAATATTAAGTATTTTACTTATTATTAAGTATTATCTGTAGAAAATATTTCACTTTAATGAAAACATGTATACACTTACTTTATTCTATGCTTCTATTCTTTCATTACAGTAAAATTCTAAAATAAATTTTAGAATTTTAGTTTCGGGTGGGAAGGGTCAAATATTCACAAAAGGTCATTTTTGCACGAGAGTAATTAAAATAAAATAAATAGCAACAATAAGAAAACACAGTTAACGACCAAGAGTTAGGGATAATAGTCATAGTTAAAAAAAACGAGAAGAAAATAGTTACCGACCAAGGGTATAAGTGATAGTAAAAAAAATTTAAAAAGTTGATCCGTGCAAAAGTGTATCATTGCAAAAGGTATCCTTCGTGCATGTTAAACACCTACCCTTCTAATTTCATACCAGCAATTTAATTTTCTGATAAATATACTCACCTCTTTGCAAGAAATTCTTGAAACCATTAGTTGTACGAGGGCTATATCATAAAGTGAGTGTATTAGTGTCGTTGTTGTTAAAGTTCTTAAAAAAAATTTAAGTAAAAAATTTAAACATAAGTCACTTTTTTTTTTATTATCACAAAATTTTGTCTTATAACTTCAAATCAGCAAAGTATAATTTAACTTTAATCTAAACCTTTTAAACAGACTTTTACACTTAACTCTTTATGACGTAATTATTATTAGCTAAACATTTCAAAATCATTGTATATAACTTAATTTACAATATATTCTTATCAATTTTTAGCAAGATTATTCCGGTGACGCGCTAAATCAGGGGTCGGCAGGCAGTTGGTGCTCGCGGGCCAAATTTCAAGTTTCAAAAAACTTCGCGGGCCGCAGTTTTAGTTTTAGTTACATTTAAATAATCTTCTGGTTTTAGTTTTAGTCACACTTTTAGTTAACTTTTATTAAGTTTATTATTTTGATTTGCTTTTATTTTTACATAGACTGTTTATTAAAAAAAAAGGATTTACATTTACATTGACTAATATATTTAATTCTTAATAAACTATGTACTATTTTTTTCAGTTAATAGTTTAACTTAATATTTACTTAACTTTTTATAAAAACCAAGCTTGAATTACTTTATGAGTAACTTTTATACATTGTTTTATGTTATCAACTAATTTTTCAAATAAAAAACTGTTAATTATTGAAAATAAATTTTAAGTTTTTAAAAATTTGCACTCTTTTACAAATTCAGTAATTAGTTTACATAAAAATAAAACCTATTTGTATTGAAGAAACCTAAAACTTTTTTTACATAATTATTGCTCGAATTCTTTATTACTAATTAACTAGTCTTTTACATAGTTGTCACTTTAACAACTAAAAATGTTTGAGTAACATAAAACCAGTCTAAGTTTACTAAAAGTTAAAAAAGCTTAAAAATTGCTCTTAATCAAGCTTAAATAACTAACTAAAATATTATCATTATTAAAAAGTACAAAATATGTACGTAGCCTAGAATAAATTACAATAAATAAATTAAACTACAATCATAAAACTATTATGAGTATTGATAGATTTACTTAAAGTATTTGAAAAATAAATTTCACACAGACCTGAGTTTTCAACAATGTCTTAAACAGGTTTAATTTAGTCTGAGTACACAAACTTCTAAACTAGGCATTTTTTTTTGCAATCCTGTTTATAACAAAGTTTACAAAAAAAACGAAGTTTATTAACAGATTAAATGTAAACAAAAAAATAAACGTTATAAGTCAGCTTGAATGTATATTTAAGTTTTTTAAATATTTATAACGAAAAAATGAAAAATTATTAACCCTTTAATAAAAAGAAGTTTTTTTTTTCAGCACTATAACAAATCTTTATCGCAATAAAAATTTTGCATTTATAAATAGTAAATGTGAAATATAAGACGAACTATAAAAATATAAAAACGTTGGTTAGGAGTTATTGCAAGAAACAAAAAAAATGTTTACGTCGGTTTTAACAAAGCGCATGATTATCTTCAGTAACTACAGACTGATCAGAAAATTTATTCAAGGCATTTATAAAGTAGCAAAAGTAATTAATAAAAAGGAGATACCGTTTGAACTAAAAACATTTTAAAACATTTGTCTTAGCAACTTAACTTGGTGCTACAAAAAAAAACAAGTTATCTATGAAATGTGGTGCCATATAATGACACTTAAAACAAAGTCAAAACTTTTGGAGTTTCAGATAAACGAACCTTTGAAACATAAAACTAATAACAGATTTTGACTTTTTAGATGCAAATAAAACCCACACACAATTTTTTTTTCTACAACTTTTTGACCTTCAATAGTTATAAATTAAATTTAGATTCTAAAAAACTTACACACAAAAAAATTAAGTTAAAGTCTAACGCACATTTACAATCAAAGTTTTCTGCGTGCAATAGCTTGATTGAAGTTGTTATTTTTTTTTGTAAATTAAGTTGTATCCTAAGTTATCAAATAACGCAAAAAAAGTCAAAAGAATTAATAATGAAATTAATGAAGGGAAGGATCATTTGAATCACATACGAAAAAACTATATTGTTCATTTCTGCATCTGTAGCTTTAAAAGAAAAAAACATTTAAAACTCTCTTTTTTTAATCTAAACTTCCAGGTTTTTGTAAGCAAAATGTCAAATTCAAGGTATTACGTCAACACTGATTGTTCACACTTATAAATTAATATAAATAATATTCAAAGTATAGCAGCTGCAAGACTTAAAATATATTATAACCATAACCACAACTGTGAGTATAACAAATCATAAATTTGTTTGCCACTCTTCAAAGCAAAAAAGTTTTGAATGAGTGCCAAAAACTAGCCTGATAACTTAGATTAAAATTTTAGAACAAAAAACGCAATTCAAGGTAAATACAAAAAAAATGTCTAAATTAGCCTGAAATTTGAAAAATATTCAATGACTGACTTAGTCCAATATTGTGGCAAAGCTAAGTTGCTTAATTGCTTGAATTTGAACTATTTTGATTAACAACTTTTAAATTTATTAAATTTACCATCACTAAATATAATATATCTTAAATACGTAGTTACAAAAAATAGCATATGTGTATATTAGGGTGGAAAGCAAAGAAATAAATTCGATCTACCAAAAACTTTTGTTTGAAAAATGAAACTGTATACCTACCAATTTACATAACAAATAAATTTTTATTTCTGCATATATACTGTTTTAAAAGTGTTTGTAAACACTAAGATTTTCAAGTAGAAAAAGAAATTATATATATGATTAAACTTTACTTAATCTAACTTAAGTATTTAAAAAGTTGTTTAAAAAATGGTTCTAAACATCTGTGTACATTGGTGTTTATAGCAATTAATTTAAATTGCAGACAATCCTTGTAAAATTTAATATGTTTTAAATGGAAAATAAAATAAACCTATTTATTATTATGCTATTTCAAATGTTTTTGTGCACAATTAGATATAAATTACTGTAATAAAACATTTATAAAAGAATTTAGGTACTAATTACATGTTAAACAAAATATCTGAACTATACAGAAAGAAATTTTAGTTAAGTACTGTGCATTACATGGAAAGCATTTGCGTTTAGTTTGTTATATAAATAACTAAATAAATGTTATATAAACAACCTACTGCATCCAAGCACTTCTTTTTTCAGCTAAAAAATTAAAGATGCAGTAAGAAAGTTATTGTGAAACTGATAGAAAAACACTTGTCAAATGCTAATCTGTCTTTTTAACAATTTCAAGTCAAAGCAATATAGTTTTTTAGTTGTTTTAAAATGTTATTCAGGGACTTAAAACGATATTAATCAATCTAAACCAAATTCCCGAAAAAAAATTCACCAAAATTTATTTTTGCTCAGCGGGCCACATTTAGTAGCTCGCGGGCCGCAGAAATTTCTCTCGCGGGCCGCATTCCATTCAAAAAAACAATGTGCTCGCGGGCCGCAGATTTACCCTTCGCGGGCCTCATTTGGCCCGCGGGCCGCAGTTTGCCGACCCCTGCGCTAAATGAAACTAATTAATAAACTTTTTTTAAATGAGTGATTTATGTTTAAATATTTTAGTTAAAACCAAACTATTCAAAAAAATTAAGAATGGATGAGCTAGCACCAGGGCTCGTGCACTCCAGGCTAAATCTTTTTATTAAGTGGCAAAATATCAGATTTTGTTGGTTAGAATGTTTGAAAGTTTCTTTTTTTGAGTTGATTATTACATTGTGAAATTCGAACTAAATTGAAAACTAAAACTTATACTTTGTTTGCAATATCTTAACAAGTGCATATTTTGAAAATAATAGCTTTGCTAAAATGGTCTACTACTTATAGGTTAGGCATTTATTTAATCTAACATTTATTTAATCCAAATAATATCGTTTCATCTTGTTATGAGCAAGACTTAAAGCTAACCAACAAAGGTTTGGAAAAATGTCAGTCTAAATCGTAATAAATTGTGGAATGTTAGTCTAAAATTTTGCGTAGAGTCCTGGAAATAAATTTACTAGCTTTTAACAACTGTTTTTATACCTAGATAGACTATTAGGCTGACGACGTTTAACTGTTTTTCCCATAGTATACGAACAGCTTTACGGATAGATATTATTTCTAAATTGTGCGTCGTCAGTCTAAAAACTATTTACCTTCATAAGATTTAATTTTTTGACGGTCTTTCCTTGTTTGGATCTTTAGGACTTTGGTACGTGTCAAGTATGTGCGGAGCGTACTTTTTGCACGGATCATTTATGAAGAATTTAAGTAAAAATAGTTTCAGTTAAATAAGAAATTAAAGTAAGACTGTATTCTAATTAAAATAATAGCTAAGTATAATGTAAATATACAAGTAAAATAAAGATTGACTCAAATTTAAAGTGAAAGTCAAATTAAAGGTATAGATTCAAATAGAGGAACAATTTTTGCAAACTTGTAACTGTACTTTTCACCACAACTTTTGTATTAATACTTATTATTATTTACTACCACGTCCAAATGTCTACAATGTACTTCAAATAATAAAAAATAGTTAATAGAAACTATGGTGTAATTGAAACATTTATAGACAGTGCTTACAAAAAAACTCTGAAAATAACTTAATTTTTTCAAAATACTTCTTTAGAAATATTTGTCAAGTGTTAAACTAAATGATGGTACTATTTTAAACCTTAAACTTCATCAATTAAAAAAAAAATGAATAAAAGAAGAAAGCAAAAAAGTATTTATACTTTTCTTAAAGCTTTTTTAATATTTACTTCTTTATTGAAAAATTTTTAAAATGACGTTGGTCGACATTCAAAATAAAAACAGAAAACACCATTTGCCGCTTAAAATCACTATATTTCTTATTTAATAAATTCATGTACACTAAACATTTCAAATTGTACAAAATTCATTATCAAAAGTTGAAAAAAAGTAAAACTGTAAACAAAAATGTTTAAACTTAGTTTTAATTAGATCATGATGTAATTATACAAAGTTATAAAAAAGCAAGCATTTAAACTGAAATTAAGAACGAAAGTAAGTTTTGGTTAGCTTTCTATTTTCAGCTACTTTTTTGTTTAACCTCAGTTTTTTTTTTCGATTAATAAGCTATAAAGCTAACCTTAAGCACTCTTTTTAAGAACTTATGTTATTCTCAATGTTTGAGCTTTGACACCGTATTTATTCATGCAAGTGATCAAAAATACCACTACGTTTGTCTTTTTTTTATTTGTGATCGTCAACTCTTCAAAACATCTGACGCTATGTCGCTCCTATGTAGGAGATGTTCTGGAGTACAGAGCAGGTATACCTGTATATGACATTGCGTCAAATATTTCTGAAAACTTTCTTTTATAATTGAAGTTTTCAGATAATTGTTTAATGGTTTATGTTAGTATTATATCTAATATTTGTTTTTCAAAAACTATTCATATTCTTTTCTGATGTTTTAACGTACAGTTTCTTTAAGTAGAACGTTGTTAAGTACGAACATTGATCCGTTTCAGATTTTTTACTAATACAGTAACCTATTATTTGAGTACGCACTTTGAACACAGCGCAAAAGTTTGTACTAAAACGGCAATGCGTATTCAATAAGTCCTGGTCTTTATTTACCCATATTAGGTCTAACACAAACATTTTAAAAGCCACTAGACTTTACAAAGTACTTTTACTCAAAAGTTCCTTGAAACATAAAAAGAAAACAGAAACTTCAACCATAAAATTAAAACACTTTTTTTGAAGTGATTAGAAGTCTTGATAGATTGTATTATTTGTTTATAATCAAATAGTTTTTAAATTGGTTTTGTAAATGAGGTATAAAGTAGTAAATGAAGAAGAGAATATTACATCAGATGAGGATGAGTCAATAGATGTTAGTAGCAATAGTCAAAGTTTACAAGCTACTAATATTCATGATAATGTTTACAAAAAGTCTGTCGTTCTAGAACAATTTTTCCTAGACTCATTTTCATAGACTCAGGGTTGCCACAAAGTCAGGAAAAAAAAATTCAGGAAAAAATGGGGATTTTTGTAAAAGTGTCAGGAAAAGTCAGGAAATTTGATATAATTATGCTCTTAATAAAAAAAGTTTATCATCACTATAAACTTCTTTTTGCTAATGTTATTTTCAAATTATATTGCTATTGAAATTCTTATTTTTTCAGGGTCTAATTGAGTTTTTGGAATAGATTCATTTAATAACAGTCCCATTAAGGGGTTTTCTAGTGGAATGAGTTATTCTTAAATTTACTGGCCCAAAAGTGTTATTTACGGTTTCTCTAATTTGGTTTTCCAAAAGCTTATCTTTCTATCCTAAATATGGAAGTCCTAAATATAATAAACATTTATTTGGGTATTTGTTCAGTATACTTAAGACTTCCATATTTAGGGAAAGCAAGCTAAGCTTTTTGAAAACCAAATTAGAGAAACCGTAAATAACACTTTTGGGCCAGTAAGTTTAAGAAAACCCCTTAATGGGATTGTTAAAGATCTCACTCCTGATCCAAAAATATGCAACATAGTTTAAAAGTACAAATGCCATGTATAGTGTGTATATTGGGAGAACTTCGCGACGATTCCACATAAGAAGGGACTAGCTTTTTACCAACGCCTTAAGAAACTGGATAACCTATGGGACAAACAAGCAAATAAAAAGTCAATCGGCAATAGGTTTTTAATTGTTTGTAAAGGACGTAATACGTATTATTTTAGTGTTTTTAAGAATCTTTATCTATAAAAACTAATAAGCCAAGTTTATGCAAACAAAAACTTGTTTATAATTCTAATTTGTTTAAATTATTGTAGTTTCGTTACTAATTTTCGTCTTTTTTTTGTTGTTTAATTTTATCTTCAAAGAAAGTTTAGATAAGCTTGTTTCCTCTTATTAAAATTGCTACTAATGCTTTCAATATCTAGTACTTTAGTTGTATACTTTTAATTTTGTTAAATTACTTTACAAAAAATAAACAAACGATGGTTTAAAAATCTACCAGTTTATTGTAACATTTTGTTCAAATTAATTTCGGACAACAGTCCTTCATCAGTGAACTTTAAAACTAGTAGAACTAAACACATTCATGCAACAAAATAAATAAAAGTTAAAAAGTATATTATGACGTAGTACTTCAAAACTGTGTATAAAACTAAAGTTTTAAAAGCTAGACGATTTTTACATTGTAATGATATTTTTGTACGTAAAAGTAAATTGAAATGAAATGCGTATAAAAACAAACACTTTACCGATATAATTCATGCATTGTACATATAACTTTATTTACCTATTATGACGCAGAATCTTACAATTTTAATAAGTTTACTGTTTTACACAAATATATTGAGTTATCTACATGAACTTTTGATAAGCGTAGATTGAAAAATCTTAATTTAACAAAAAAAAATTGCAAAATGATTTTTTTTAAATAATATAATATTAAAAGATTTGATAACCTATATTTGTAAATAAACAGTATTGGAAGTATAATAAAGTTAAATGCTAGATGATCCTGGACAAGACGTTAAACTGTATCCAAGTGGTGTACGGCTCAATAATCGGAAGGTTCCTTCGTACATAAGGTCTTTGGACCAACTATTTTGATCGCTTTTTTTTCATTCAATAAACTATTAATTAAATAATAATTTTCCTAGTAGTACTTTGGTTGATGGACATGTAAAAACTTTTTGTTTACATTTCTTTTACATTTTATACATTGAATTTAATTAAGTTGTTTTTAATCCCTATTTTATAACTTTACTACAAATTAAGTTAAAGACCTCAAAAATCAATCAAGCTGCAAGTGACATGTAAGTCTGTCGTAGCAGTTTTATTGGATTTAGTATTTTTTGATAAGATTGGATAATCTGTATGAGAGATTGTAAAAGTATCAATAAAATATTAAACTACTCTTACAACAATATTTTCAATTAAATTTCTTTTAAGTATCTTATAGTTTTTATTTGTGTGACACTAAAAATTTTCAAATAATTTGTATTAGAAGCACAATAGTTGACCCGCAACTCCAGTTAGAAAATAATAAATATTAATTAATTACTATAAAGCTAAGATTCTAACGCATTTAAAGCTTTAAGTCAAAAACTCTGTTAAGAACAGAAAACATGTCAGTTGGCGCTTAATAATTTAAAGGGTTTTTGCTTAAAACGAATTATGATTATCTTATAACTTTAAAATCAACCTTAAAAAAAACTTAAGGTAACTACTTTGATAATAAAGGATAACATGACAATTAAAATTTAAAAAATAATATTTTCTAGGCCATATCTCAAAAAGTATTATATGTTTAAAAAACAAGTTGTAGACGTAATTAATAGTTGATGGTACAAAAATGCAAACAAGTATTTACTTAAAAAGATTTTTAAAAATTACTATATTTTAAAACTTTTTGTTATACCTCAAAAAAACTTTTAAATAAAAAAAGCGTTTGTAGTTGATTAATAAAGTCATAACCGCTTTTTTTTTTCAAATATAAATTACTTTTTGAGATATGGCCTCTTAAAAATTTTTAAAGAATTTAATAAGTCGTGCACTCTTATTAAAGTATTTCATTTTTTTTTAGTTTTAAGAAAGGTATAACAATTTTTTTTAAGTTTAACAGGCAAAAAAATTTAAATCATATACTCAAAATTTTTGAAAATGTATTTTTGCACTTTTTTTCTATAACTTGGTAAATCTTAAAAGATTAAGATAAGTTTCGCTCTCCTCAGAAATACAAACTAATATATTTTAAAAACCTTATATCTTAACAAAATAAAAAATATTTGCCAACAATAGTGTATAGTTTTTTTTTTGTATTTTTGGGCAGTTTCAATCACAGTTATCGTCCAAAATACTCTTTGTCTGTAATGTGTACCATTTAGAATTTTTAAAAGATTTATTAAATCACACTCCCACCTTTTATACTCTGGAAACTTCAAGCCAAGTTCAAATAATCTTTCTTAATATGGTTAGTTGTAATATTAAACGAGTGAAATTCCTTTATATTTTAAAAATGTTGCTGATGTCTTTTTTAAGATAAGCTCAAGCTTAGGGCGAACACATCATGTAAACAATTTATTTATAATAGTAATTGAAGTAAATACAACATTTTTAATTGATATTTGAACTTGAAAGGATAATTCAATGCAATTAGGCATATATAATCAATGTGATCGTTTCACTTAAAAATTTCAGATATATAGATTCCTAAATCTTTGAACATTGTAGCTGAGGGTAATTTTTTTTTATTTAGGAGATCAATACAGTTAGGTTTGCTTTTGTGGATGTTAAGAATTTGACATTTATTAGGACTTAAATTAAGTTTTATTTTGTTTAACCATTGGTAAACATAATCAAGAAATAATTGTAAATCATCATTAAACTCGCTGAATACTTTTGCAACATTTATGAACAAATTTATTTCACTATGTATACCAACCTCTCTTGCGGTGTCATTAATATAAGTTATTGTATAGAAGTGGTCCAATTACTCCACCCTGCATTAAAAAAAGCTCAAAGTAAAAAAGTTGTAAATTATTTTTTTATTTAGTATGGTATTTCAATTTAAGTTGTTATTTTGAGTTACAGTCTTAAAATATAACATGTACATAATGGAAAAAAAAAATTAAATCCAGATAAGTCTTAATTAAAAGTAAAACAATCAGTTGTTTTATTAAGCGCTTAGTTTTATTTAAATTCATATATTTTAC
This sequence comes from Thalia democratica, assembly GCF_965202585.1. NCBI lineage: Eukaryota > Metazoa > Chordata > Thaliacea > Salpida > Salpidae > Thalia > Thalia democratica. The sequence goes on along the minus strand of NC_139169.1, from coordinate 49,580,961 downwards.
ATATATTTTTACAGTTTTTTCCGGTGCATAACTTATTTAAAATACATTTCATTTTTTCCTTAAATTTATTTGAGATCTTTCGTAGTAAGTCTTATCAAAAATTATATCTTACAAAATTAAACTGAATCGAAATAAAAATATAATGTAGTTTAAAGTTTTAAAATATAAAATGAAGTAATAATCGAATGCAAAAAATAACTAAATGCTTATACTGTAGAACTTTGTTGTACTACTAAAACTCGTTAGATTAAAATCAAACTAAAATAAACTAGCGATAAAAATGAACATAAAGCTTGACTTTAAAAACAAAAAAAAATTACGAAAAACTAGTTACTTTAAAATTACTTAATATAAGGATTTAATTATCTAGTAAGGTATACGAACTTTTTCTGCTTACATAAACTGGGCCTTAAAGATTAAATGCATAAGGCTTCCAGAATATGTAGACGAAAAGACTTCTTCGCTCTTACTAAAACTGAAAATTTCTTTTTTTTATAATTTTTTGCACATTCATGACTGTCCAACAAATGTTGCCCAATTGCCGTGAAGTATTTTTTGTTGGTTTCTCTGAACGACCATCAAACCAGCTTTTCAAGATTTTCGGAACATGCTGATCGATTCTTACATGAAACCTTTGAGTGTTTTTCCCACGTAGTCACTACCACAGTGACAACTTAATTTATAGACGATGTTACTTTTTTCTTGGGTGGGAGAAACATTTTTGTAAATTCCACTTAGAGGTCGATCAGTATACAAAATTGTTTTAAAACGAACAGAACTGAAAACCTGGCTTATTTCCTCAAAAATTTTCATACAAAATTCTCAGAAATATTTCCAAGGTAAGAAAGTTTTAAGTATACTGGACACCTCTGAGGGCCAAACATTTTTAAAGTGATGAACTTTTTGCTCTTGTTATAAATTCGAAACTAAGTTACCTGGATAACCAAGGGAAAGGAAAGTATTTCGAAATATTTTCAACTCGCCTTCAAGATAGCAAGGAAAACAAAGTCTGGTGAACCGCTTCACCATACCCATTAAAACACTCAATGTTTTAACTCCTAACTCCTGCTTGACTGGATCAAAAGATGCCCACGGAACGTATAATGCTTCTGAATTTAATTTACGATGGATTTTAGTTAAAAGTTCCCCATCAACTGATCGTTGGACACAAACGGCTAAAAAGTTTAATGAGTTGTTGTGTTCTTCTTCTTTTGTAAAATTAAGATTTTTGTGAAGATTATTTAGGTAATTTGGAAAACTGAAACTTTCTTATCTATTTTCAAACACGACAAAAGTGTCATCTACGTATACAAGATAAAAAAGAGGACTTTTACAGTTCAAAACAACTCACTTTCTAGGTAACCAACAAAAATATTAGCCAAGATAGGACCTAAAGGTGAACCCATTGCAACCCCATCTATCTGTTTGTACATTTTAACATCAAATCTAAACTCAACACCTAAAACGGTTTTTAAGAAAAAAAAAGAAATGTGTTTTATTATATATTTTACATATATTTGTGTAAGAAAAACGAGTTAAATTTTATTATTTATATATATAAAAACCTATTACATTTTTGACTAATGCGTTTGTTGTATAAAACTCTATTTTATTTGTAAAACTATTTTACTTGAACAATTAAGAATAATTTCCACCTTTAGCACGTGCAGTAAAGACATCGATAAAGTACGTTTTTTTAAGAGGTATGCATTAAACCTCGAAAATGTATAGAATTATTTTTGTAAAAAATCTTGATATTTATTCAATTAAAGTCAACTAAATGAATGAAAGTCAACTAAATGAATGAAAGTATGATTAAAATATGGTTAGTATAAAAATAACACAATTATTTTGGAAAAAAATCTGGTAGCTCCAAAATAAACTAATGCAGACCGTACTTCTATTAAAAAAGTTAATATTAGCTATAAGTGGGGTAAAAAAAGTATAATTTGTCTCAAATGTGTTAGGTATGCATCTCACGTAAAGTACTAATATTGCCTGGGTTCAAAGTAAGTACTTTATCGATATTCTTACCGTAATGGTTCTTAAACTTAGATTGTCAAGTGTCTTTTTTTGACAAATCAACATCAAAAGAGTAATTAAAATAGCTAGATTTAGTGGAACTTCATTTAAAACGTCTCTATTATAAGAAAAATTAACAAAAACGCCTAAAAGAACTAAAAATAACTCGTTCTGTAAAACATGGTTGCCATAGTTTTAGTTTTGTTAAACTAGATGAAAAATTGTAAATGTTACGGTTTCCTTTACTTAATTCGTTGTATATATGGTGTTTTTAATGTTAAAAAGTAACAGTAGAACCAGACCACTAGTTTCAAGGAATTTTCAGAAATAACAGACCTACTACAAAAATAAAACAAACTTTATTTCAAAGTTAGGGAAAAAATACACCTCTGCCGTAGACCAGGATTTCTTAAGTAAGTAATATGGCCCCTTAGGGGATATAAGCTGCAAAGGAGCAAAAGGGGAGAGATGCTAGCAGTAAAAGGGTCATAGGGGAGACAGAAGGCCATAATTTGAAACTTCCACAAGATAGTCTAAAGTTTATGATTAAAAAAGTTTTTGTATGATGAAAAAAGCGTGTTTAAGTATGGTTTTAAAACTTACACTAGATTTTACAAAAAAACTTAAAACTTACGCTAGACCAGGGCTTTCTAAAGTGAACAATTTTAGAAAGTTAGGGGGCTATAAGCTGCAAAGGGAGATAAGGCTATGATTTGAAACTTACACCACTAGATTTTCGGGAGTTGATGATGAAAAGCTAAACAAAAGGTCTTAGACGTATTAAAATAAGTTTTTCGAAAATTTTTACTGGAGGGGGGATAGCTTCTTAATTTCTTTCAAAGTGGGCTTTATGAAAAAAGTTTAAGAAATCCTGCCGTAGAGTGAAGTTTTTTATGTGGAACGTTAAAACTATTTCTTAAAGCTACAGATGTCACACTACAACCGTAAAATCTGTATTAGCTATGAATTAATAATACTAAATTAATACTGTTTGTATTTAATGTACGATTATTAACGTTCTAACAATTAAAACTCCTCTAATTCAAAATATAATAACTTTAAACTGTTTTATGTTCAATTTCAAACTAAGTATTTAGAGATTACTGATTTTTTTTTTATTTGTTACATGAACGTTTTCAAAACTGTACTAGTTTCGTTTTCAAGTGACAAAACTTAAATTAAAATGAAAATATTTAGTTAGTAAAAAAGTTTAAAAATAAATTTAAATTATGACGTATGATTAAATTTAAACAAATACAAATTTTAGAGTTTTGCAAGTAAAACTTAAGTTAAGGTGTGTTAATTAATAAATTGTTAATAGTTTTTCTTTTCTGTTTGTTGCTATTTGTATATTTAACTTAGGCCGTTCTTACTCAATAATTTGATTTATCGTCATAATTTAAGCTTGTTTAAAAAAAGTTTTACTAACGAAATATTTTCAGTTTTTTCAGCACTTTATACTTGAAAATGAAAATATTATAATTTTTGAAACGATCGTGTAATAAATAAAGATAAAAATGAGTAATCTCTACATACTTATTTACAAATGGTACATAACTACGTTTAAAAACTTTTCTATAATGGTACATTTAAAAAGTTTTAAATTATATATTCTAATAATAAAAAATCCAAGTATTTATTTATCATCTTAATGTCTGTAATCAGACTAATAAGAAATTTTTGACCTTATGTCGATATTTGGAAACTTCCTTAAATTTCCAGATTTTCTTTTAATAAAATTAAAATGCCTCCATAAAACTTTCTTTAAATCGTTTTAAATTACTTATGCACAATGTGTTTATTTAATAATTACCATATGTAAAAAAAAATCCAGGTAAAAACTTTAAGTTTGCATTTTTCGGGTCCCATACAGTTGGGTGCACGACTATCCAATTTATGACAATTCAAATTCAAAAAATAAACTGAAAAAATTCTGAAAAAATGTTTAAGGGGCCACAAATCAAAAAGTAATGTATATTTATTAAAAATACATTTGTTAGGTCATTTGTATCTGCAAGCCTTTTTTGTATTTTTTACAAAACTTAAAAAAGTTTTTTTAAGATATGGCCAAAGTAAGTTTTAGAATACGGTTATTTTTTCTGATCTTAAATTGTCTGAAATTTTTTTTTTATTTGTTAAAAGACAAAAAAAATCTTGTAGATATTAATAAAACCTATATAAGTATTTTTTATTTTCTTTAAAAACATATAACTATTTAAGAAATGGTTTTTTAGATTTTTTTTTAAGAGTTTGAATTGTTGGAATATGAATTGTCAAAATTTGAGTTGTCATTTACCCCATACAGTTTGCATTAGGGCGGTTATCAGAAAATCGAATTCCGTCAAAGGAAAATTTTCTTCAAACCATCTAAAATTTTGCAAGGTTGTTTTTGTAATATTTGCTCAGTATAAAAAGTTTTCAGCTGAAAACTCAAAGGTCGCCGTATTTATAAGGGTATACTTACGATTCCAACCCGTGATCAATTCCCAACCGCGCACAACTACCAACCTACATTTAATTTTTATTATTTACTTCTTTATTTTTTAATTATTTTGTCTTTTTTTAATATTTTTTAAATATATTTTTAATCTATTTTTTACTATCACTGTTACCCCTACGGCCCTACCTTTGGTCGGTTAGCGGTTCTCGTATTTGATCGGGTCGGAGTTATGCGGGTTCGAAGTGAGCGGTTCGCTTTATAAGCACCCGAGTAATTTTAAACTCTCATTTTTAGTAAATTATTTCTTTCTTTTTTTAACATGAAAATTTTATTTATTAAATTAAACCAGTGATCGGCAGTTTTTTTTAAATTGCAGGCAAGTTTTCTTATAAAAAATTGCTTGTTGGCCGTAGTTTTTACAAAATTATTGTAATATTTAGCACAAAATTAATCATTTAATCCAAAAATTTGACAAAATAAGCTTTAAAAGAGAACTAGTAATGAGTTTTTACTTCAACTAGAGCCTAGTTGTAAGTTTTCACCACAAAAACTTTTTCTACTGTTTATAAAAAGTACATTTTTAGCGGGCCGCAGATTTTGGCTTTGAGAGCTGCATTTGACCCTCGAGCCATAATTTGCTAATACCTGATTTAGACCTTAATAAGGATTTTTAGATTTTACAAAAAATTAGTTATATTTTGAAATTTGGTTACTTATAAATTTTTTTTTTTGAGTTTTAACAATCAAACAGAGGTTTAATTATTGTGTTACCATTATGTAATAAAAATTATATTTGTTAGTAGTTATTATTTTGTTTGCTTAAACTTATGATTTATGTTTAGCTAATAAATACATTCATCTACTACTTTATATTCTATTATTTAGAATAAAAATTTGAAATAGTTATGTTATTCAGAACTCCTTTCCGTAGAACTGCGTCACAAGTTTATCACAAAGAAACTTGGTTATTATAAAGCAAATAGTTTGTAATTTTTTTTTTAATTTTTGATTGCTTTAATCTTTTACATAATTTTCTTTAACTTATATACGAGGGCTACCAATTTTTTAAGACAAGTATAAATCAATCTCTTAAACAGATAAGTTTATAAAAATTTAATTTTTGTCAAGCCTTGCATAAACTTATTCAAAGTTTTAGTAGATTGATTATTGTGAGTTTTTATAACTGTTTTTCACCTGATTTATGACTTATTTATATCTTTTGTTTTTTTTCTAACTATGTGTTTACTACAAGAATCAAATACATACAAGAAAAATGTTTTATATTTTATATAAATTGAAACCATCTTTTTTTAGTTATTTGATATTAATTATTTAAACTAAAGAAGTTTTTATAACTAATGGTATAAACGTTATTTTTTGAATTTTTTTTATGTCTAATTAAAGTATATAATTTGCCGATACTATACTTAAATATTAGTATAAAATAAACTATTAAAATACTATTTAAGTAAAATTTAATAAAATAGCACAAATAAATAGTTTCAACAAAATTAGAACATTAACAAGGATGGATATAGAATCTAGATTCTAGATCTCAGTACAGTACAATTTACCAGTTTTACATTCATTATTTTCTCTAAAAGCAATGTAATTGCAAAAAATTCTAAATAGTTTGTTTACTAAGTAATTTGCCACGTTTAAAACAAAACAATTTTTTTTCATTGTTTTATTATCGTAAATATACATATTTAAATAAATGTATATATCTATTATTTATTGAACGATAAAATTACAGCGCTCAAAAAGTTTGTTCTAAGGACCTGGTGAATGAACCTTTCTGTTATTGAGTCGTACACCACATTTCTCACTCTTAGCTTACCGAGTTTAAACATACAATGGAAAAAACTGTTTTTACAAAAATAATATCAAAAATAATAAATAGTTTCTATTACAGTTTTAAAAATTATTTAATCTAGGTTCATTTAGCTTATTTACAACTATATTGTTTACATTTTTGTTATAGATAAAACAAGGAACAAAACTAAAAATTGTTTAGAGGTTTGAAATCCTTCCCTTTTTAAAGTAGTCTTTTTTGTACTCAGTAGAACGTGAAAGTACCTCACATCTTACATTACAACTTAGTAGTTGCAATACTTATTGAAAACTTATTTAAATAACAAAAATACTATTTTGAAACTCATTTAAATTAACTAGTAACTATAAATACTTTAGAATTTAGCATCACATATCTTTATAAATTTATCTCCTATGTTTTTGAAATATTTCAAGTTTTTAAGAAGTGTTTCTAGCATAATTTAAAAAAGTTTTATGTAAAAAATTAAGAGATATATATGAATAAAAGTTGGTAATTACCCAGGATGATGTCGCACTAACATTAAGCTAAAATTATATTATATTTGATCTATTTTAACAACAATTTAGGCTTAAAATTAATGTTTTAAGCTTAATATGTTTAGTCTAATATGATACTTTGTTTTAAAATAGCTTTATAAACACATAGAAAGAATTAAATTTAATTAATATGAACTAAAATATTTATTTAATTTGATTTTACAATAATATAATCAACATGAGTTATTATTTGAAATAGTTATTTTATATTATTAAATAGAAGCAATTAAATGTTTTAGTTTTATTAGTTTATAATAAATTTTTAGCCCAATATAATGGTTTTAAATGACATTAAATATATAATATAATGTCAGCTCGGTATTGGTGTGACATCATCCTAGGTAATTACCTAAAAGTTTTATTAACAAAAATAATATTTTATTTTTGAAAGTTAAAATTTTTTTTAATATATATTTTTCTTAAAGTTTTTTCCTGGAAATTCGAGGTGTTTACCTCAAAAAAAAAAAAATCTTTATATATATAGTTTATTGAGCAACAAAAAAAGCTCAAAATATTTGGTCTTAGGACATGGTGCACTATAAACTTTTGGTCATCGAGTTGCACACCACGGATACCTTTTAACGTCTTGTCCAGGACAGGACAAAATACATAGGAGAATTTAGATTTTTCTGATTTATATTTATTTACATTTTAAGTTTTCTAAAACAAAAAAACTATTCTACTCTTCACTTTAATAAGCTATATATCTTAAAATAGTTAGAATAACATATTTAAAAGCTGTGAAAAGTAATTATTTGCTCAGTTAAGGGAATAGGGAAGGGTAAACACCCCTTTTTGGTTTTTGATCTTATTTTATGAAGTTTTACTAAGCTACAAAATGATTTTTACAGATTTAAAAATTCAAAATAATTTTTGAGATATAGCCAGTCAAAGTCAGAGGCAACAATAGGATCCTTATGGGAGTTGCAAACTAAAACGGCAAATACAGTAACCTCTCGCATCTTTACGCACTTGTGACGCTACGCACTCTTGTTTAGTTACGCATTTTAGAATTCTTAAAAATTCAAACAATGAAAATTTTATTTTTTTTGAATGCACAAATTAGGTTTATTGTAGAATTTTAATATAAAATATGTTGTTAAATACTAACTCACCTCTCTATATCTTTATACTTTGTAAACTTATGTTCCTTGACTAATTAATAAACATTTAGTTATACCTCAGTTTATCAGAAATTTTGTTAGCAATAAGAGATTAGATTAAAATTCTGAAAGAAATATGATTGTGTTAAATAATGAAAGTATGATGAAATAATGAGAGTTTGTAACACAAATAAATAATACAGTACTCTTACCCTATATATGAATAAACATCTAAAAAATAAATTTAATGAAACATCCTAGCAAAAAGTAGCAGTGATACTTAATAAATTTAAAGCTCACACTTAAAACAAATCTCAATTGTTATTTTAGTAAACATATCACTAATTTTCATTTGATGTTTTTTTTAGTTTAAGTTCTTCTTCTGTAAGTCTTGCTTTACACAGCAATTTGCTAAGTGGAATAGAATATAAATGTTAAGTATCAAATAAGTCAGATATAAGTAAAGATAACATCTACTTATTATAAAAATTATTGAAATTTTTCCACAAATATTATTATTTTTTATAAAATTAAATCCTTCTTTTTTTTATGTAAAGTTTTATCTTTTGTTTACATATTTAAAAACTAAGTAAACAAATTATTAAAAGTGGGAAAGATCTCAGTCTGCTTTTAACTAGAAGCAATATCAAAAAACGGCCATTATAGTGAGTATATTTGGTACCTCTCGTATCTTTACGATCTCTTGTATCTTTACAATCTCTTGTATCTTTACACACTTTTTCTGTGGACACAATGTGCGTAAATAAGCAAGAGGTTACTGTAACTAGAAATCACTAAAAATCTATCTTCTCCTACGTTGTTTGAGATAACTACCTCAAATTTTCAGGAAATGTTCCTTATATATTTAAAAAATTCTGTCAGAAAGAATTTTTAAAGAATTGAAAAATAAAAAACTGTTTTTTTTGTTTATTTTTTATATAGAATTTTAATTTTTTTAAAACTCTTTCCAAAATAAATTTTCAAATATATCAAGGAACATTTCCTGAAAATTTGAGGTAGTTATCTCAAAAAACGTAGGAGGAGATAGATTTTTGTGATTTCTAGTTATTTGCTGTCCTAGTTTGCGCCTCCCATAAGGATCCTATTGTTGCCTCTGACTTTGACCGGCTATATCTCAAAAATTGTTTTGAATTTTTTAAATCTATAAAAAGCATCTTGTAGCTTAGTAAAAGCTATATAAAATAAGATCAAAAACCAAAAAAAGGTGTTTACCACCCCCCCCTATAACCTATGCCCTTGAAACTATAAATTAAGATCATATTGTAAAAAACCCCTAAAGGCCTTAACAAGAAAAAAAAATTTACTACCTTAATAGCCGAGTCAGCATTATTAAAGTTTATTGTACTACAAAAAAAGACGCTTCAAATATTTGGTCCTAGAGCCTGGTGCACAAAGAACCTTTTGATTATTGGGTTGCACATACATATACCTTTTAACTTACTTGTCCAGCAGGTAATAGTTTGATTGCTGTAGGAAAAAAATGTGAAAATAAAAATCTTTGTTGGCTGCAGTCTTAGTTCTGGTTACAATGTGGCTTTTCATAACAGCTCCAGAATATCAAGTGTAAATTTTTATAAGTTCAGCCCCAGAAAATCTAGTCACTAGAATAAATTTTAAATCTACTGTTAGGTATAACCTAAGACATATTCTAACTCTTAGTTTAAACTCCAAAATTTTTTGTGTAAAATTTGAAAGTTTCTTTAGAGGTCCACATTTTATTTTTTGTGTAAAATTTGAAAGTTTCTTTAGAGGTCCACAATTTATTTTGTGGGTCACATAGTATTTTTATTAAAAATATGCTTGTTGGCTGCAGTTTGCAGACCTATTTTAATTTCCACTTTCCATACAGAACCTGTTGGTATCAGTAACTTTGATTGCTTATATTGCTAAAATTTCTGTTTAGGTATAAACGTATCTTGTAGCAAAGTAGACCCAAGTGGCATCAAACTAAAAGTAGGGAATTTAAAAATAAATTTTTTTATAGAAAATTAACATTTAAAAATATTACCTTGGTGGCCACAAAACCTGGAAACCTTGAAAAACCTGGAATTTGACAAATTGGGCAAAAAAAAAAAACTGGAAGACCTTAAATTTTTTTAGTTTTTATTTTTTTTAAAAGTTTTTATATAATATGAACAGTAAATTTTATACTTTTTTGATTTAAAAAAACTGTATAAAAATTAGTAAATGTTAAACTATTAATAAAATTATTACTTTAATTGATTAAATAGATTTGTGCAAATTAAATATTTTATTTACAACCGGTTTTGGTGGCAAAAAATTGCGACCTCTTCAAGCAGAATAAAATATTAAACTAGAGTAGGGACGTAGCTAGCTGAAAAAAGTTATGAATCTACAAAAATAAAACATCTGAAATAACACGTTCTAGCGGGAACACAGCAATTTAAACAACCTCTAATGTTATTGAAATTAATCTGAAAATTTGCAGTTATGTTAATACATCAAAAATGGATGTTGAAGTACAAGTGATAACTGTATACAAGTAGGGGGGGGGGGTATGTTATTTTTGATTTTTTTTCATCAACTTCTAAAACAGTTCCAAATTGTGTTAAACCTCACAAAAATTTTTTGGTTGAGTTGTCTCGCTCCAAAAGCTAGCCACCAAAAATTTTGCATTAGAGAATTGTCAAAAATTTTTGGGCCAAAATTTGCTGAGTCAGCAAATTTTTTAATGATTTTTTTATGTTTTTTTTGACTTTTAACACTAAAACTTATTTTTTGTTATACTTTTGGGTAAGGGATAGGGATACGGGTGTAGATTTCAAAAAACTTAAAAATAATGATTTTTGTTTTTTTTTAAACTTTGCAAACTCAGCATTTTGCAAGTTGGCTGCAAAACTTTTCTTGCAGGTTTTTCAAGCTACCCCTAATACCCATTATAGTAATTGTATTTTGTTTCTATTCTTTAAAGAAATTTCTAATATAAAACTTATTTTCTGTAATGATATGTTTCAACTGTTATTTTAAGTGAATATTAAGCAAAAAGAGGTTAGTCAATACCAATAGTCTGGAAAAACATTGCAGTTAATAACTTAGTTTTTCATTGGGTGTTTTGCTCTGTGTACACAAAGTCATTAAATTCAGTAAAGATAAAACTTGAATCTATTTGTGAGTCCTACAGAGCATTCGTAAAGTTTTCTTACAAGAAAAGAGTTGAAATATATAATACCTGAATGTTTTTTGAGAATCAGTGCATACTCTTTTTGGCGTCATAGTTAATGTGAAATACTTGGGAAACCTGTAGGGTGTAAAAATGGTTGATGAAGACTTATAATTTAAAAAAAAATGTCAGTTTCCACAAATATTGCTCATTATTTGTTCATAGAAAATGGAAAATATCAAAAGAAAAGGAAAGTTTAAAAATCTACAAAACCATATGATATGAACACTTTGCCAGAATCTTGTAATACTAAGAGACTAGATTCATATGTAGAAGTAATAGTTATTTGCTCAATTACTAAACAAATGATTATAAGTAAGAACTCAACTATTGTATACTTCAATGATAGATTTGGAATGAGTGGAGTTGGCAATTATGTAACTCAATCTGTCACAATTAATGGAAAGCAACAAACTTTACTAACCATGAGATTTTTTACAGAGTCTTGTGAAAGCTTAGCTGAGTTTGAGAAATCAAAAATAAAAATATTATCAACTGCCACAGGCTACAAATATTTCGCAAAAGTCATAGTTGAAAAGGTTAATTCTGTAATGACTGATAGTACTGCCCATAAAGCATTCTAACATAAAAACCAAGCTCTTCAATTTTCAGGGTTAAAAGCACAGGAAGAAACTTGACATCTGATGAGTTTCATACAAACCTAATCTCAGACTTAGATAACTTACATTCAAAAATATCAATTACAATTACAGACTTACAAAAAGTTCTTACAGTATTAAATTAGGAAAATTTATCTAAAATGCAAACAAATTGAACGTGTTTCAGGCCAGGTGGTTATGTTGCTGTATTTTGTATTGATAGATAAGTATGATTGGTATTTAGCTAATGTGATAGAAATTTGCGGTAGTGACACCTTTCTACTATCATATTTAAAAAAGATTAATCACAGTAAATAAGGTAATTTTGGATATATCCTGAAATGTCTGAGGTTATTAAAATACTGATAGACAAGTATCAGATCATTATTGAAAGCATTGATGTTTCATACTTTTGTTCTAGTTGAAAAAAATGCTGTATAAATAATGAAACCATTACAAGCTTAAACACAGCATTTGAAAAAAAAAAAGAATATAGACATTAACATAAACATTTAAAAAACCTTTATTATTGTTAATTTGTTACCTCAATTTTCTGTATATATTGCGCACTTCAGACATTTTTTGCCCAATAAAGGACCCCTGGTTGCTAGCTTTTGAAGTAAGTCAACCTAACCAAACTTTTTTTTGTGACTTTTAAACACAATTTACAATACAAAGAGTAAGTTTTCCATTCGAAAATTCTTTGAAGAATGGAAATAAAATACAGTTACTACAGCTGGTATTCGGGGTAGCTTGGAAAATCTGCAAATAAACCTCTTAAGTGCTGATTCAGCAAAATTTAAAAAAGATAATAGAAAAACATAAAAATTTTTTTTATGTGTGCCCTTATCCTTAACCCACCTTACCTAAAAATATAATAAAAAAAAAGTTTTGCTGACTCAGAAAATTTTGACCCAAAAATTTTTGACAATTCTTCAATCCAAAATCTTTGGTGACTAGCTTTTGTAGTGAGGCAACCCAACTAAATTTTTTTTGTGAGCTTTAAACACAATTTGGAACCGTTTTAGGAGGTAACCAAAGTTGTACTCAAAAAAATCAAAAATAACAAACCCCCCTAATACGAGGCAATTTATTTTGCTCCACACCCCCTATGACTCTTTATGTCATGCCAGATGTGTAAACCCAGAAACCATTCATTAAAAAATCAAAATTTAACTCGAAAACATTTATATTGTTTTCAATATCAAACATTTAACTTAGTCAATAGTAACAACAAGTTATGCAAATTTTTGTAACATAAAGTTGTATGGTTTTGATTATTGAAGCTACAGCTTCCCATTAGAATCAATTTTGCAATGCAGCTTTTTGACAAATTAAAGATTTAACACGCTAAATGTTACAATTTGGATGTATTTAATTTGTTTAATTTTTACAACACTAAAAGTGCTAAGGAAGTACATATATGTCAAAATTATCTCTCAGGAGTGCATAACTAAATATAAATGTTAACTATAAGCAAGGAAGCAGAGTCTTTTCAAGATGAAATAAAGAAGTTTTTTCGCACATAAGTATGCGTTTCTGTAGATTTGCAGAAACGTACCAAGCTATGTTGCTGAACTAGAGTATAATCATTTACTACTACTAACAAGTTTTGTTTTACTTTGGTTTTTGATAGAACATATCCTTCACCAAATGCTTATGTCCACTTTGCTATTAGTATCTTTAGACTTGTTGTAAGCCAAAATAGAAAAAGATGTAAGACTGTGTTTCTGCATATTCAGAAGCCCTGAATTTACATTGAACCAAAGCATTTGGTGAAGGATATGTTATAATATTATCAGGGTTGCTACTTTACCTGGAAACCTGGAAAAACCTTGAAAAACCTGGAATTTGACAATTTAGGCTAAAATAACCTGGAAAAACCTAGAATTTAAGAAATTTTAGGAAAAAAAACTGGAAAAACCTGCAATTTTGATTAAAAAACCTAGAAAAACCTCTAATTTTGAATAATTTTAACATTTTCAATTGTAAAATTTTGATTCTGCACAAAAAATCTATCATATAATTAAGATATTTTGTCATCATCAAAAATTTTTTTTAGCAAAAAACATAATTAAAGTAACTTAACAGTATTTTTTCAATATTTTTACACGATTTAACACAGTTTCTTAATTAGAAATTAACTTGAAACTAAAAATAGACCCAAAAATGTGTACTTTCAAAAACATGGAAGAAATTTGAAAAACCTGGAAAAAAAAAAAAAACGAGTGGCAACCCTGTATTATATAACAGTATTATCAAAAATCAAAGTAAAACAAATACTTTAAAAACCTTAATAGTAATGTGAAAACAGTAACATGCTTAAAGCTTACACAAAAAAACTTAATGCAAATCAGTAATTACTGTTTAATTAAATATAAACTCTTTATATTTAGACCATAGAATAAATTAAGTTTGATAAACTTGTTTTTATGATATACAGGTCTAATTCTTTTACCCTTAGTCAGGTGACATTACATTAGTAATATCTTTCTGATATTGACATTACATTAGTAATATTAATTTTAGTAATAATAGAAATGACTTTACATTACATTAGTAATATCTTTCTGGCTAACTGACCTTACACATTTAACATTCAAAATCAAAGAAACTAAAAATAAAAACAGCAGAAGAATTTGCTTTTTATAATACAAAAAAAGTACAATTGTAGAAACAAAGTTTGCATATTTTGTGTAATAATGACGTAAAAAAACATCAAAAGCAGTTAAAATATCTATAAATATGCCCATAATAATAAGCTTTCATTTAAGATATAGATTATAAGTCTCGAATATGTATAAGTGACTTTATTACTACTTAAGTTAAAAATGGTTACATGACTATTCAAATTCTGACAATTCAAATTCGGACAATTCAAATTTGGACAATTCAAATTGGGACAATTCGAATTGGGACAATTCAAATTCCAACAACTCAAATTTTGACAATTCAAACTCCAACAACTCAAATTTGGACAATTTAAATTCTGACAACTCAAATTCCAACAATTCAAACTACAACAATTCAAATTTGGACAATTAAAATTCGGACAATTTAAATTTGGACAATTCAAATTCGGACAATTTAAATTTGGACTATTCAAATTCCGACAACTCAAATTTGGACAATTCAAATTCCGACAACTCAAATTTGGACAATTCAAACTACGACAACTCAAACTTGGACAATTCAAACTGTCACAACTCAAACTTGGACAATTCAAACTACAACAACTCAAATTCGGACAACTTAAATTCTGATAATTCGAATTCTTACCATCTAAACTCTAACATTTCAAATTTTAAACTCAAATTGTGGCAATTTATATTTTGATAACTTAAATTTGGACAATTAAAATTCGAACAATTAAAATGCAAACAATTTAAATTCCAGCAACTTAAACTCCGACATTTCAAACCTGACAATTTTAATTTTGACAATTCAAATGCTGTCAACTAAAACTCCAATAAATAAAACCAACAGCATAAAATGAAGTTTCAAGAATTATTTATTTTTATAGCAAGTAACCTCGTTTCAGTTTTTGCTATTTAAGCATTGACAGCATTGATTGTTTAATTTATTATTATTTTAAATAATAAATTCTAATTTTAAAATAAATACAAAAGATAATCAAAGTAAAATTATATTTTATAAAAAGTTTAACAATAAGAATTTATTTTTATCTTAACTTTTGATTGTATATCTCCATACTTGTCGTTTTTAATTTTTAATTGATGTGTTTTTAAATTTGTTAAGTTTTGTTTTTAAGTCTTCAAGATGTTATGTTGGCCTTTAATCTTCTTTTCTTACATAGTAGGGTTTGGCAACGTATGGCCCGCTGACCGGCCCACTAAAGTCAATATTACAAGTTTTTTATTACACTTTGTATCATAGTTTTACACAAAAAAAAAAAACTAAGAATTTGACTTGAGACAAACATATTTTAAAAATTGAATTTTATTTTATGATAGTGATAAAAACACCTTTTTCGTCGTAATATTTTGTTTAGTTCAAATACAGAGGTAATATCTTTTCTTATATTAAACCAATCTAAGAGACATGCTTGCTTATGAATACTTGGTCCTGGCGGTTACTGACTATAACGCGCTATTAAAATGATATCCTTAGGTAGTTCTACGCTACTTTTTAGATTAAACTACTTAAATAATAGAGTAGGTATATAAAATAAAGTTTGTTTCTTATTTATATTATATATGTATTTGAAAAGAAGTTTTGTTAAGCAGTTTCTTGTTAAATAATGTTTTTATGATTTCAATATAATTTAAAAAAATTAGCTTATTATAAAACAGTGATAACCAATTTCTCTTTTAATTATATCTAATCTAAATAAATTAGTTAATAGAACTACTCTTTACAAATAGTACATTTACTTTATGTTATTACATAAAAACTTGTTAATGTTTTTGTAATCGGTTTATGCTAATGTTGTTAACGTTATTATTGTTTTTATTTATTATTTATGCTTATCAAAAGCTAAAATTTTACTGTAGTTTTCTATATATTTTTATTTATAAAAGTTAAGTTTAGTTATGGTAGAATTTACTTCTTTAAAATTATTATAAAACTATACAATAGTTTAATTATCTATTAAAATGTAAAGCTTTTTTTTATCGTTAAGTAAAATTATTAAGTAAAATAAAAATTACACTTTTAGCACAAAGTACTGATAAAATTAAACGTTTAAGTATTTCAGCGTTTTAAATTTTTACTTTTTTATAGAGGGTGTAATCTATCATTGAATTAAGCACATGTTTGCTAAATTAGTCATTAAATGCACAATTAATAATGATAATTTATTTACTTACAAAAAAAACTATACATATTTTTTAAAATTACTTAATTTTTGTGTCTAAAATTATTCAAAATTTTTTAAATATTATCTATATAGTTGTTTATTTCTATTGCATAATTTTATATCTAATAATTTGTTTATTTATTTTTTAGTAAAACTTAAATTTTTTTTAATGAGTAAAATAATAATTCTATAAAAACTTTAAAATATCAAATCTAAAAAGCAACATTTGATAAGATTTATAATTCTCAGTACATAATTTATTGTAACATATGTGTATATTTTAGTCGTTTTATTTAAATAGTTCAATCGTCGTAGTTTGTGTTGTCCAAATTCGAGTTGTCATATTTTGAATTGTCCGAATTTGAGTTGTTGGAATTTGAATTGTCCGAATTTAAATTGTCCAAATTTAATTCTCCGAGTTTGAATTGTCGTAGTTTGAATTGTCGGAATTTTAATTGTCGGAATTTGAGTTGTCTGAATTTGAATTGTCCAAATTTGAATTGTCGGAATTTTAATTGTCAGAACTTGAATAGTCGTGCACCCGTTAAAACTCATGAAAATATGTGATTTTTGGGCAACAATTTTTGAGGCAAAGTTTTGTCTTTTTAAATTAATTCTTCTTAATGAATCTTAAATACATCCGATTCATATGTCCAGCAAACTTCACCCAAGTACTCCCTATCCGTATATCAAAAAGCACCCTTTTTAAGGCCATAGGAGGAGTAAGCCATGTTTTTTCAAGTTGATCTTATTTTACAGAGTTTTTTCTAAGCTTCATGATGATTTTTATCATTTAAAAAAATTCAAATTTTTTTTGAGATATGACCAGTCAAAGTCGAGCCGCATAATAGGTTCACTATGGGAAGGGAAAACAAAAACAGCAAAAAAAGAATATTTTATTCAAAATCTATCTCCTCCTACATTTTTCAAGCAATCTTCTTCAAACTTTCACAGTCTAATTTTTATACAATAACAAAAAATCGTTACTTAGAACTTTAAAATTTTTAAATAATAGACTGTTTTTATTAATTTTTATGATAAAAATTTTATTTTTCAAGATATTTAAATTCATTAGTAATTATTTTTATTTTAATATAAGAAACTTTTCCTTAAAAGTTGAAGAAGATTGCTTGAAAAATGAAGGAGGAGATATATTTTTAGTGATTTTTAAAATTTCCAAGAAAATTGACCCCAAAAAATTTGCAATCGATACGTTTGTATTGGAAACTTTTTACAAAAAATAAAGTATCTCTTAAGTTAAGTGCTATTTTTGAATTCTATAAAAACTGGTTTGTAGCTTTGTATACTTAAAGCTTTCACATTAAAGTGGTAGTTAATTTTTGTAAAAAAAGGTGTTAAGTTCCCTATGGCCTTAACTTAAGATTTATTTGCTACTCAAAATAGTCAAAAAAAATTCTACATTCAAAAACCTGGAAGAAAATTTGCCAAAAACCATTAGCCACACTGTATTAGAAAGAATTTAAGGTTCAGTAGTCAAAAAAAGTAATTTATATAATATTAGAATTTTCTACTTGAATAGCAATAGTTATCAGATAAAGAGTAGCTTTTTAAGTATTTTAGAAACATTCTATTTTTAAAACATAGATGTTTTCAACATAAGATAGAGTTAGATTTAACTCATGCTTATTTTCTTGTAAACACATATTAATTGTGAAATTTGTACTGTTTGTGGTTAATAATAATAATACATCAGTAACAACAATAAATAGAATAAAGTTTTCAAGGTTCTTTTGACTAAATTATGTTGCTAAGATTTAAATTTTAGAATTTTTAACTAAATCTTGCAAATGAATAGTGCTAAAAGTACAATTTTATTTGAAATTTGGTTGCAATTAAAAAGGGTTTAGCTATTAACTAGCCTTGTAATTAAAACTTTTTAATATCTTTTGAACTCTGAAAAATAATCAAAAAACTTATGTTAAGGTACTTTTTAAATTTTTTATCAGTGTTGTTTTTCTAATTTAAGTATAAAAATATTTCATTGAGCACTAAATCGTTTAAATGGATTGCTTATTAAGTTTTAATAACTTTATTGTTATAGATAATTTTTTTGTTAAAAGTATAGCTATTATTTATAATTTTTAATTAATTAAAATTACCACTTAATAATTATATGAGAAATTAGATATACAAAATTATTAAAATGAAATAAATATATATATTTTTTAGATTATGATGGCTTTGTTTGCAAATAGAACACTTAGTTTAAAGAATTTTAATAATTATACCAAGTCATTAAAACTGTTTGCAAGTCTACAAAATGTAAACTCATTAAAGTTTGTACATTATAAACAAACTAATTCAAGCCAAAAAAAATATGGAAGTAATACTGTACAATCTATAAGAAACTATGCTGAAAAAACTACTTTTTTTGGAATTTTTAGAAAAGGAAAAAATCGATCTGAATTAAACTTAGCTGCTTTAAGTACATTAAATGAGATCTACATGAAGGTATATTTTATGATATACTAAAATATTTTTTTCATAAATAAAAAATCTTTTTGGGTTAAAATCATGTTTTTAAAATATTCCTATAAAAAGTAATTAACATATGTTAAAAAGTATTTACAAATTTTAACAATTTTAATTTTTTGAACATAAAATTTACTTAATTTTTTTTAGATTTTCAACTGTTTGAGTTTCTTTATTTTGTCTTAAAAAAATGAAATTGAGACTAAATCTTCTAGAAGTTGTTATTAAAGACACAGGGGGACCTTCTTGATTTTTACAAGTTGATCTTATTTTCTAGAGTTTTATCTGAGCTATCATAAATTTTTAACCAATTGAAAAAGTTCAGAGAAACTTTGAGATATAAGTGATCAAAGTCAGTGAGCTCCAGTTCCTAATGGAAGGCACAGACTAGAAACGCAAAAAAAGAATATTTCTTAAAAATCTATCTACTCCTTTGTTTTCAACCAATATTCTTTAAATTTTCACAGAAAGTCTATTCATGGTTCGTGCGCGTCAGACTAAATCAGGCTAAATTAGTTTTTTTGAAAAAAGTTGAAAAACGTCAGGCTAAATCAGTTTTTATATTTAAAAATTTGAGATTTTCAGTTTTTCTCAGATCAAATGCTTGAAAATTTTTGATTAAAAAAAAATTGAGAAATATTTTTAAGATTAAATTGAGATGTGAATTTATTTATTAATAAAATTTAGTTGTTAAAGACAAAATCAGTCAGTATTTGTAAAAATAAATGTTCAAAATCTTTTCTTTAATTTCTAAATTTTTTTGATAATCTTCATTATTTTGTTTTAAGTAGATTATTTACGTCATGATTTTGAAAATTCATAAAAAAATACAGTTTAAAAATTACAGTTTATTTCAACAACTTACAGGGTTCGTGCGCGTCAGGCTAAATCAGGCTAAGTCAGGCTAAATCAGTTTTTTATTTAAAAGTTTGAGAATTTCAGTTTTTCTCAGTTCAAATGCTTGAAAGTTTTTGATAAAAAAAAAATTGAGAAATATTTTTAAGATCAAATTGAAATGTGAATTTATTTCTAAATAAAGATTTAGTTATTAAAGACAAAATCAGTCAGTATTTGTAAATATAAATGCTTAAGACCTTTTGTTGAATCTCTAAGAAAAATTTAAGAATTTTCATTATTTTGTTTTGAGTAGATTATATACGTCATAATTATAAAACTTCATAAAAAAATACAGTTTAAACATTACAGTTTAGTTCAACAACTTAGCTGTTTGTTTGAATTTGTTTACATCAGCTATGTTTTTCAGAGCTTAGTTAGTTGAACTGTTTTATTTTCTAATTTAAAGGCTTTATACCAAATACTTTTTAGATTAAAACTCTTAGCAGTTTATTCATATATTTTACTGTTTGTTTAAAGTTATTAGAGATATTCACAACACTAAAACTTAGCTTTAAGATATAAGTACTAAGTTTTGTGGGAGTACAAATTTTAGTTACAATTCATTTTTCTTTACAAGAACAAAACATTTAAGGTTTTTTTCTATTTAAATGTAAGCTTTTTAAATCTGATACAACGTCAACAATCACTGTATTTATTTAGAGTTTAGGATTTATAATTATGTTTCAAATTTAAGTATTAGTCAAACATTTTTGCTTATTTTAATACTTAATACTCGTGTAAGCGTTTCATTTTAAATTTTAATAAAACACGACAATGCACGTCAATTATTATAAATCTTCTGGTTATAATGTTTTTACTTAGTGCTTAATTAAATTGAACAATTGTGTTTAGTAAAATATATAAAGTTTGTTCACTAGTAATATATTAAATACAACACTTATTTTAAAACTTATCACTGAATTTCTTATATTAAAGTCATAGGTGAATGTCAATCACCTTTTCCACAATTTAGTCTTACTTTATTGAGTTGTAACTAAACTATGAGTTGCTTTTTGCAGATTAAATGATTTTGAGATAAAGCTGGTTGAAGTCAGAGACTACAATAGTACTAATCAAGGACCCCCAATACCTAATTTGACTTCTAAAGGGGTTTTTCCTTACTTTGAAAAAATGTCAGGCTAAATTGTTCTCAGTCAGGCTAAATGTAAAAAATTTTGCGCACGAACCCTGAACTTAGCTGTTTGTTTGAATTTGTTTACATCAGCAATGTTTTTCAGAGCTTAGTTGGTTGAACTGTTTTAGTTTCTAATTTAAAGGCTTTATACCAAGTACTTTTTAGATTTTACTGTTTGTTTAAAGTTATTACAGATATTCACAACACTAAAACTTAGCTTTAAAATATAAGCTCTAAGTTTTGTGGGAGTACAAATTTTAGGGACAATTAATTATTCTTTTCAAGAACAAAATATAAAAGGTTTTTTTTTAATTTAAGTGTAAGCTTTTTAATTCTGATATGACATCAACAATCACTGTTTTTATTTAGAGTTTAGGATTTATAATTGTTTATCAAATTAAAGTATTAGTCAAAATACTATAATAAACATTTTTTACTTATTTTTATACTCGTGTGAGCGTTTCATTTTAAATTTTAATAAAACACGACAATGCAGTCATTTTATCATAAATCTTCTGGTTATAATGTATATACTTAATGCTTAATTAAATTGAACAATTGTGTTTAGTAATATATATAGAACTTTTACACTAGTAATAGATTAGATATAAGACTTATGTTTAAAACTTATCATTGAATTTGTTTTGTTAAGGGCATAGGGGGGGAAGGGGGGTCAATCACCTTGTTCACAATATAGTCTTATTTTATTAAGTTGTAACTAAGCTATGAGTTGCTTTATGCAGATTTCTAAAGCTCAAAATTAAAGCTGAGATAAAGCTGGTTGAAGTCGGAGACTACAATAGTACTAATCAAGACCCCCCAATACCTAAAATGAATTTTAAAAGAGATTTTCCTTACTTTGAAAAAATGTCAGGCTAAATTGGTCTCAGTCAGGCTAAATGAAAAATATTTAGCGCACAAACCCTGCTATTACTAATATTTAAATCAATTGGTTAAAAATTAGTAAATTTTTAATTTGAAATCTAATTGTTTTTGAAATCTACTTTTTTTGTTTTTTTTAATCTAAAATTATTATTTTAATATTTTTTAAATCTCAAAATAAAAAGTCTTTTAAGCTATAAAAAGTTTTATTAAAGTTAGAAGTCTCTAGTTCAAAAAATGAGGAAGAAGATAGATTTTTAGTTATTAAAAAAAAATCAATTCTTAATAAATTGTGGGTCATTTTACAAAAATTTTAGTATCTCAAAAAGTTTATTTTTTTTTGTTTTATAAAAACTGGCTTGTAGTTTATACTGAAAGTTTTAGTATAAGAGCCTATGTTATTTTTTATAAAAAAAAATGTTGGACTCTCCTATGACCGTAATAAAAAAAGAGTTGAAGGATGCATCAGATAAAAAGTACTGGAAGTCATTTAGTTCAGCATAGTATGTGGAAACATACTTTTATATATTAATATTGGCTAGCTGTCAAAATTGCACAAGCGTACAAAATTGCATGAGAAACAAATTGCACAAGGGCACAAAATTGCACAAAGACACTTTTAAATAAGGAGATAAAATCACACAAAGACACTTTTGCACAAAGGGTCAATTTTTTACGAAGACACTTTTTCACTAGCAGACAATTTTGCACAATGACTTGTTTGCATGGGTTTATTTCTCTCTTTTTTTTACTATCACTGTTACCCCTAACCCTTACCCTCAATCGATAACTTATTTTTATTTTTATAATTTTTTTTCTTTACAATCACTGTTACCCCTTACCCTTGGTCAGTAACTTCTTTTTTCTTTTTGTTTTTTTTAATTTATCATTTAGTTTTTTTTTCTGTTTTTTTACTCTTGTGCAAAAATCACCCTCCTTGCAAAGTTGTTACTCGTTCAAAATTGACCCTTGGGAAAAAATTGTCTTTGTGCAATTTTGTCCCCTCGTGCAAATTTGTCTTTGTGCAATTTAGTAACGTTGTGCAATTTTGACCCGTTCCCATTAATATTTGCATAAAGTTTTATGCTTTTGGTAGTCTTGTTTACAAATTGTCCTTGTTAGAACTTTTTTGTTTTAAATATTAAATAATAAGAACTTTTACAGTGATTATAAATAAATTTTGCTTTTAAGTTTAAAAACAATTACAAGCAGACCATCAAATGTTTAAAGATCAAAATGTTTTCCCCCAAATGTTATAACTATATAGAGTATAACTGTAGGTACATGTAGTATAACTGTAGGTACATGAAATAACTTTTACAAAACATATTACTTATTTAATTGTATTTGAAACCTTAAATTATTGTTATGGTATGTACTTAATTATTATTTGAAAAATAATTAACTTAAGTTAATGAAGTCATACTTTACAACTTAAGTTTTGCCAAAAATAATTTTGACAACAATTAAAGAAAAAAATAGAGTAATAAATCTTTTTAGAGTACATGAATTGTTACAAAATTAGCCTCTCAAAAGAGTAATTTAAAGTTTTAATTTGATAAGTAGTATTATTTATAGTATAATTTGTTTTTATTTTATTTTTTTACTAAGCAGAGTCAGCAAGTGTATTAATTTATAAGAGTATACAAATATACATTACAAGGTTCTTTACAAAAACGTTATTTGCTGCTTTTTGAATACAGTTTAATGCTTTTAAGATCTGCTTTGCAGTGTGACTTGTAAGCAAACAACGCTTTTATAAAACATAATTTTTGTTTTTATATTGTTGTGTTTTATTGATATACAAATATAACTTTTTTTGTTTAAATGCAGTTTTAGTTAAAAAAAAATTCTTTTGTTTAACAAAAATACACCATTAAAAAGCAGAATCACACTTTATGATAATTCATATATTCGGTTTTTTATTTTGAATCAATGCATATATACATGCTACAGTATGTTTTTATCATAGCTATTTCACTTTTGTTATTTACTGTCCCCTGCTAATTAAATAATATTTTTAAAGTAATAGTTAATTGGGTATATCATAAATGCTTATATATTCTTTAGTTTTTTATATGATAACCCAAAAGCATTTTTTATTTTTAGGCTCCACAAAAAGAATTACGTGAGCATTGTGGACTTGAAGACAGTTTTGTCATATGGTTTAGTATGGTTACTATCCATGTTTGGATGGTTGGTGTAAGAATTGGTCGGGAAGGAAATGATGGAAAGGTTACTTCTAAAGACATATTATAGGGTGGTCACAAAACCTGGAAAAACCTGGAGTTTGAAAATTTAGGCAAAAAAAAAACCTGGAATTTTGTACAAAAGTTGTGAAAAAACTTAAAATTAGTTTTATTTTTAGTTTTTTAACAATTTTGTGTATAAAAATTGTAAACTTTATTATTTTTAGACAAAAAATGTAAACTACTAGTATTTAATTAGTAATTGATAAATTGTTAGTTAAAATATTACTTTAATTAATGAATCTTTTTTTTAACTTCTTTTTCCATTGTTGTGAATTTAATGTAAAGTCAGTCAACAAGAACCTATTTCTGACTGAAGCAATTTGATAGAGTTTAGCTTTAGATTAAGAGGAAACTAAGAGCAAGAGCAAAATAACAGCAGAGCCAAATGAAAATGTCTGATGCAATGTTATATGCCCAATGTATTTATAGCAACCAAAATAAATCTTTATTTCATAGAATTAATCAGTGGTCTTTAAGCTAATCAAAATCTGTGCACCCTAAATTTCAAATTTAAAATTCCGTGTACCCTAATGTGCGAATATCTAGTATAAGTTTCAAATTCCTGCAATATCTAGTGCACGGCTTCCCAAAGATTTCTCTAAAAACGACCATAAACCGCCTGAGAGACCCTTTTTTTTTCTTATTTATTTTTGCTCTTCATCATCAACTCTAGAATACCTAGTGTAAATTTCAAAATTTGAGATATTTTTCAAGTTACGATTCATGCACCCCAAAATAAATTTTGTGTATATTGGTGCGCATTTTTAAGACCTTTGGTATAAGTTATAAGTATAATAAGCGTTATTTAATTATATTTAATATTTTTTTAATTATGGTAAATAGTTTGGATTTAGATTAAGTTTTTTTTAAATTGAGTATTCTAATATGAGTATGGATTTTAAAGTTATATATCAACATAAACGCTTTTGATTAAATGTATGAGAAGAGCTTTAAAAAAATAGATTCAAAATAATGGTAAAGGTTGCAAAGGAATAACACAAAAATTAAATAATATCTAAGTAATAATGTATTGTTTTAAGTGTTAAATATGCACAAGGGGATACTTTTGCACAAAGGGACACTTTTGCACGAAGGGTCACTTTTGCACGAAGACACTTTTGCACAGATTGAAATTTTTATTTTTTTTCATTAATTATAATTTTTTTCTTTTTTATTTAAACTATCACTGTTACCCCTGGCCCTTAACCTCGGTTGGTATAAACAAATTAAGATATGTGCTTTGTTATACATATAATGCGGGCCTGGTGGTTAACTGACAATAACACGCTAATATAACGTGATATCCTAAGCTAGTGTTTAGATCAGGGTTTCCCAAAAACATTTACTAAATCGCCCCCTTTTCAGAAAAAAAAAATCGCTCTTCAGGAATTTATAAAGTAATTTTTCTCATGGTACGCACATTTTAGTCAAAAAAGTTGTGTTCGAAATGTAATTTAGTCTGGTACTTCTTATGCACGCACTTTTGGGCTGTGTTCAAAGTAATTTACAGGGATTGATAAAATAATTTACAGTTATTTTCTTATAAGCCGAGTAAAGTGTATTAAAATACTTAATTATTAAAAAGCCTTATGTATTCTGTAATGAATTCTGTTTAAATATGAATTGTTTTGAAACTAATGAACCCTTAGGTTAGTGGTGGACAACTTTTGTAGTCAGTAAGTCATATTTACTAAAAGTCCTTTCTAGTGTCGACTTGTTAAAAATATGTACCTGCGTGCTGCGTAATTTAAAAAATTAAGATAAAAGAAAATTAAAAAACCTTAGCAAAGTTGTAATAAAATGATTTAGTGTTATTGTAATCTAGGAAGTACTATTGTAAACTTAAAACCAAGTTGAAAGCGTGTTTCAAAATATTAAGTATCAAAAAACTAAATTTTATTTGTTTCGCACAAGTGGTTTTGAAGTTACTTAGCGGGCCGAAATTTGACTGGATCTGGACCGTACGTTACCCATCTAAAATGTTAAGTAAAACCTGACATTATAATAATCTCTCATATAACAAATTTCGGAAATTTAAGTAACATATTTAATCCGCACAATATACTTAAATTGTTATATAAATAGGCATATTCTAAAATTACTATACCAGAGGTTAAAAAAAACTACAAAAGAATTAACAGTTTATTTTACACATAATGGAATAAATATTAAAACATCATTACTGATCTAGTTTGAAGAAGATTGACCGACTGGTTGATTATCTCACATAAAAACTGGTTTTATCAATAGCTTCTGTTAATGCAGTAAAATTATTAACTTCGATGCTAAGAGATATTATAAGCAAGTTAGTTTTAAAATTAAAATTTAATTTTAAACTTTTTAAATTATATGTTTCGTAGTAGAATACCATGAAATAGTGTTTTATTTGGAATAACCTTTAAAAAATAAACCTTAATTCTAACAACATTTTTATTTCTTTATTTAAACTAAAAAAAATTAAAAAAATAGGTTTTACAGTTAATTTTGTGAATAGAAAGTAATCAATTCAAAAAAAACTTTTAATTAAGTTAAAATTTTGTTTTGTAATTGTAGCAGTCTTTTTGATAGCTTATTTAATTCTGTTCAAAAACGAATTTTTAATCTAGCTATCAGCCTATAATAATTTAACAGAGGAAAATAGTGAAAAATTGAAATCTAGGGTTAAACTATTAAAATAAACAACACATTTAAATTTTCAAAATATTTTCAATTATAATAAAACAAAAAAACAGTTGTAGTAATAGTTTAAATTACCTTAATAAATATACTTTTTAACAATAATAATTCAGCTTAAAAAAAATAACTTTAAAATCTTTTAAGTGAAAAATTTGAAGTCTTTTCAAATAGAGACCTCAAATCTATACTCTTTTAAAGCCTTTATAATCTTTTTTGAAATAAAAAAAATAATGGTTATCAATACTTTTTTATATATACAGATTAAACAAGTAATAAAAATTCTGTTAATTAAAAATATTTCAAACAAATATTTTAATCACTATCTTATAAAAACTTTTTGTATAATGTAAAACGACAAACATAAACTACAAAATTAACCAGGTCAAAACAAAACTGTTATTAACTTTAAAATATAAACCACTTAATAAGTACAGTAGACTTCCGCTTGAGTTCACACTTTGAACATAACCAAAAAGTGCGAACTCAAGAAATCATGATCATTTTTTTTACAAAATGGCAAATTTCAATATGTTATAATGCAATAATGTTAAGAATAAACAAAAAATCTACTAAAAAATAAAATTAACATTCATTAAAAACAATAGACCTATATAAGCTATTAAATATTAAAAAAAAAGTTGTTTTATTAATACTTATTTATTTACAGACTTTATTTAAGTTAAATTTAAGAAAATATAAATTTGCACATTTTTTTTGGGTAAAAAGTTCGAACTCAAGAGGAATTCTACAGTAATTAATATTCATTAGGCATTAAGCAAACCTGTTGTAGAATAAATAACTTAATAATTTTTTTATTATAAAAAGACTACTTAAATACAATACAAACTAGGTTAAATATAAAATATTAAAAAAAATCAAATAAAATAGAAAAACTTACAGAAAATAATGTCTGCTACTGAAGTCTAATCTAATGTTAAGGATGAGCTTCATGACTACTTGCAAGTTTTTATATATCTGGTTCTAAATCAGTCAAATAAAGCCTCAAATCACCTCCTTTACAAATATCTAGATTAGATCTTTTGCTCAAGATGTTGATAACTGAACTGAAAGCTTTCTCAACAACATAGCTAGAAGGAAAAGCTATAAACCACAATCTAACTTTCTCCTAAATGATGGGAAACTTTTGCCTTAGTTTTAATTGAGTCCAAAAGCTTTTATATCGTTCTTTAGAAGAATTTACTTTTAGTTCAAGGTCAGTTTGTAAGTCTGAGAAGGTTTCCTGTAAGTCAACGTTTACTTCAAAAAGATCTGCTTCAAAGTAATCCATAATCCTTTTCGGGACGTTTAATTGAAAAATGTCATTAAACTGTTTACCAATATACTCTTTAAGCTGTTCCAGATGAGATGAAAACACTTATACTTCACTTTCATTATTTGAAGTTTTAAGTTTTCCAAACTTGCAAACTGTGAAAACTGATTATTTTTAGAATTTCTTCCATACAGTTCAAGTTGGTTTCTGAAACTGGTTATCTTACTTTTGACTTTCACAAGGTTGAAGGTTTTACCTCGCAAAGTTTTGTTCAATTGGTTAAAATATAATTCTGACATATAAGCATTGTCTATTTTTCTTTTAACAAGATTGTCTGCCAATACCTTATCCTTTTCAGAAAAAAAAATCAATACCTGAATTAAAAATAGCCAAAAAGCTTTTTAAACAGTTTCTTTTTGATAACCATCTCACTTCTGTATGCATTATCAAATATGAATAACAGATATGTGAGTACATGATATTCAAAAGTTACTTTTATTTATTTAGCAGTGCAAGTTCAAAAACAATATATTGATTTCAAAACATAACTTACAAAATATATTTTAATTAATTACAACAATTTTTTTATTTACCGAAAAATTGACTTTAGTATAGTTTAATTTTTAGTCTAACTAAGTGACTTTTCAAAAAACTATTGGAAATATCATTAGGTGATAGTTTATAATAGATTAAATAGATTTTTACAAACTTTTTATGATCCCAAATAGCATATATGTCAGGTTATGAAATGGTGAGAGGGATTCCATTCGTAAATACTCATACATAACATACTCTATGACCTATGTAAATGAGAAAAGATATGAATAAAGATATGTGATTTATTTGAAAATAGGAGCCCTAAGCACTGTTTTTTTCTATATTTTACATAAACAAAACGGACTTTTTTGTTTAAGTTTTACCTCAGGGTCAAATATTTAATAGCAAGCTAAAATTAGTAAAATAGCAAGCTAAAAGATAAAAAAGTTATTATTGCACAAAATTTAAAATCGTCCCCCTTTTCGCCTCTTTATCAGTTATCGCCCACCCTTTCACCCCTTTACTAGTTATCGCCCCCCGACTTACTAAAATCGCTCCCAGGTAGGCGATATCGCCCACTTTGGGAAACCCTGGTTTAGTCTGACTTAGCCAATTAGTATAGTAGGTTTATAAAGTGTTGATTACTTATACTACTTATGTTACTGAAATTGAGTCTGTAAGTTGAGAATGTATTCGACAATGAATAAATGTGCTAAAAAATACAACAAGCTGTACTAGAAAAATAATAAAAATAAGATACTCCGGGTTAACAGCCTAAGTTAAAAACAATCGACATTGTTACGCTAGTAAAAATGTTTAACAAATATGCATGGTTGCTCATAAAAAACAAAATAAGTTAAAGCAAAAGCAACAGCAACCTCGTTCAAACGAACCGAGTGCTTATAAACATGAAATAATTCGAGAGAAGAGAATGAAAGATGACGACACTATACTGCTAACCGCATTAGGGTATTTCAAGAAACTTTTTTTCTTCTATTTTTTTTAAAGATTTAATCAGATTTACTTATATTTTTTCTTGTTTATTTTAATTATTAATATTTGTATGTTATTTACTTTTTTATTTATTTATTTTTATTATTACTGATACCCCTAATACTTACCCTTGGTCGGTAAAGTTTTTTTTCATTAACTTTAAACATTGTTTGTTTTATTTACTATTTTATATTTTTTAATTTTTTTTTAAATCATTTTGTTTATTTTTACCATCACTGTTACCCATAACCCTTAATTTCGGTCGGTAACTTTTATCTTCATTATTGTTTTAAATTTATATAATTTGAACTTATTTCTTTTTATTTATATTTTTTTCATATTAAATTATTATTTTTTTAACTCTCGTGCAAAAATGACCCTTTTGACAAAAGTATCTTTGTGCAAAAATGTTCCTTCATGCATATTTGTCCCGTTCTTCGTTTAAGTAGTTTAAATTTATAAAAAAAAACTTTTTTACCTTAAGATTAATTTACTACTAAAAATGGTCAAGTAAAGATGTAATTTCAAAAACCTGGAAGAAAATTTTTAAAACCTGGAGAAAATTTTCCAAAAACCAGTGGCAACCCTGCTATGAGTATAACAGTTTGGAAAAAAAAAAAAAATAAATCTTAAAAAGAGATAATAATCTTAAATTTTAGCTGCTAAATTTATACTTTCGTTTCTAAAATTGGTGGTTACCAATCTACTATATAGACTTAAGAAAAGAGCTAAAAACTTAACAGATGTTTATAGATATAGATTTCCACCTTGCTTTGTACAAGTTGATCATAACTTGTAGATTTTTATTTTAGCTATAAGAACGTTTTTACTGTTTAGATAAACTTTATGTTGTTTGACATCAAAGTTGGTGAGCATATTATTAAAGGTGCAAGCTAAGAAGACAAAACAATCTATTGAAAAAATATACGTTTACTATAATTTTTGAGCAGTTTTCTTAAATTGTTTACAGTTAGTTTTTATCAAATTTATTAATAGTTTAGAATCATTAAATTAAACCTTTATATGTATTTTTAAATATTAAACTGTATATATTTTGTCTTAAATTTATTTAATTAAATGTAGACTCAAACGCTTGGTATTATTTAAAGAAACGATTGTGGCTATACTACTATTTTGTAAAATGAAAATTTTATACTAGAAACAAAGAAAAAAAATACTTAAAAATTAAAATAAAGTATAAATTTAGATTTTATTTGAGTCTATGCTGGCAATGTTGTGGGAAGATGTGGAAGAAAGATTAAAAAAATTTGAAGGTCTCCTTAAAAGAAATTTTGAAGTTAAAAAAAGATTGAAAAAGTATTACAGGTTTACAAGACTATGGTTTATTTATTTTTCATAGAGATAATAAGTTTATAAAGTAGTTTTATAGTTGTAACTTTCAATTTCTTTCAACTAGTAGTCCACATCTAGATTCAAATCTGGCCGTTTTTGGCTTGAATCCGGCCGGATCTTTATTAAAAAAAGATCTGGATCCGGCCTAATCCTAATTAATGGATCCAGTAGATCACTAATTTTAACCTGTACTTAAATATTATCAGTTTAAGGCCATAGGGGGGGTAAGCCTTGTTTTTTACAAGTTGATCTTTATAGAGTTTTTCCTAAGCTTCAAGATGCTTTTATCGTTTCAAAAAATTTAAGTTATTTTTTGAGATATGACCAGTCAAAGTCGGGCCGCATAATAGGTTCACTATGGGAAGGGAAAACTAAAACAGCGAAAAAATAATATTTTATTCAAAATCTATCTCCTTCTACATTTTCAAGCAATCTTCTTCAAACTTTCAGTCTAATCGTTATACAATAACAAAAAAAAAACATTACTTTGGACTTTATTGTAAGTAAAAAAACTTTTTTCTGAAGTAAATTTTTTTTTTTAATTTTTGTGGTGAAATTTATATTTTTTCAAATAATTAAAATTCATAAGTAATATTTTTTATTTTAATTTAAGGAATATTTCCTGAAAATTTGTAGAAGATTGCTTGAAAAATGAATGAGGAGATATATTTTTAGTGATTTTTTAAATTTCCAAGAAAATTGACCCTGAAAAATTTGCGATCGATGCGTTTGTATAGGAATCTTTTTACAAAAAATAAAGTATCTCATAAGTTAAGTGATATTTTTGAATTCTATAAAAACTGGCTCGTAGTTTGTACTTGAAGCTTTTATATAAAAGCCAAAGTTAATTTTTTATAAAAAAAGTGTTGGACTCCCTTATGACCTTAATTTGAATGTTACACATAAGTTTCTAAGGTATTGATAATATATCAAAGAATTGTTATCAAATTCTTAATATAATCGAGTGAACTTGTGATTTTAAAATTCTATTAACTTAAAAGAGAATATTTTGTTTTAATGTTTTAAAAGTGGTACATTCTGCAAAACTTTTTCATTAAAAAAGTTTAGAAAATTTATACTCTTCTAGTTATAATTTTTATGATTAGGTTTTATAATTAATTTATGTCTATCTTATAAAACTATTTTAAACCTTAATAAACTATACTCTAATATTTATGAATAAATTCAAGTTTACCAAATTCAAATTTTTATTACTGTCTTTGACAAAAATATATTACATTTTTAAATACTTTACTTCAGGAGATTGGAGTTTTTGAATTTCAAAAATTTGAAACGACCCAGCATATTATGTAGTTGACATTGACTTATGCTTCATCTTGATTAATTTAATTGAACACTTTTAAAAATTTAAGTCTTATTTTTTAGATAGTTAATTAAACTACCAGTTACTTTTTATCGCTTCTTAAATTCATTGTAACTTTTAAGATATAAGCAATCAAAGTTAGATAGTTTATTAGGTTCTTTATGGAAAGCACAAACTAAAAAAACAAAAACAGACAATTTTACTAAAAATCTATCTCATCTTTCAGTTTTTGAGCAATAGTTATAAGAATTATTGAGATTAATCTTTAGTAAATTTTTAACAACTTGTTGGAAAAAATACTTGAATTAAAAAAAAATTATAATAAACAAAAAAAACATGAAATATATTTTTTTAATTTCGGACAAAATTTTTTTCTATGTAATATTTTTTTCCAAAATCTGCTTCCTACAAGTTGTTTATAATGTTGAAAAGAGCATTTCCTGAAAATTTCAAGTAAATTGCTTTGTAAATAAAGGAGGAGATAGATATTTAGTGAAATTTTAAAAATTCTGAGTTTATAAATATCGTTTTTTTTTAATTACTGATTATGTCTAAATAATAAATTGAAATTTTATTATTCTATAAAAAGTATGTCATAGTCATAGTATATTCTCTAAGGTTTAAAATAATAGCCATTGTTAATTTTTGTAACAAAAAATGTTATACCCCTAGGCTGTTATAATAGCCTATTTCGACTTGGGTCCTCCATAGAAACTTGCCGATTTAGATTGCTTATATCTCAAAAGTTACTTTAAATTTTTTATGCAATAAAAAGTGTCTAATAGCCAAAATAGAACAAAAGTAAAACAACTTGTAAAATACAATATGTTTTATACCCTTTAAGGGAGGCTTGCAGGGTTGTCAGGAAAGTCAGAAAAAGTCGAAAAAAAAAGAAAAAGACATAAGTCAGGAAAAATAGGGGTTGGAAAAAAAGTCAGGAAATTTAATAAAAACGTGGTTTATCTTTACTAAAAGCTGCTTTTCGCTAATGTTATTATTAAAAGTTTTTTCTTTTGCAACTCATCTTTTTTATCAGGTTCTAATTGAATTTTTGAAATAAATTAAAATATTTTATGATCTCACGTGTATATTTACTATGTGGTAGAGATACAAGTATTTTAATGATCATGTGGTAGAGATAAAAGTATTTTAATGCTCAACAAGAGCTTTTTATTGCATATTCATCAATCATACACAGATGGATCAAATGGTGCAATGGAAGTTATATGATTGAATCCAGCAAAAAAACTGTTGTTTAAATTTCAGCCTGTATAAAATTAGGATTGAAAACTTTACATAATTTTAAGTCTTTGTTTATTTGTTTTTGAATCGGTTTTTATTAAGAATTTGATTAAAAAGTCAGGCAAATTCAGGATTTTTTTTCAGATCAATCTGTGGCAACCCTGAGCTCGTAGAACACTACTAACGATAAATAAAAGTATTAATAATCTCAGTTGTGTCTTTAAAGCTAGTTTTAAATTAAACTCTGATCTCCAAACAGAGAAGTGAATTTGAACTTTCATCTTCTAGACGAGGGATTACTAGGAAGTGATTCTGAACTAGCAAACTCTCTATGGACCATACTCAAGTTTAAAGATCAAGGTTTGTTTTAAACAAAACAATAAACAAATGGCATTAAACATTATTATTTAAATTTATGTTGACCCACTTTTATATATAACTTTTGTGTTTATTGACAAACTTTATAATCATGTTTTATCTGGAATAACATGATTACGAATAAGTCTAGACTATTATTATCATTACTAACTGAAATAAACAATATTTATAAACAGTATATTAGGAATTTTTTTTAATCAACTATTTTCAAAGTTCTCTATGCAAACTGCAGATATAAATAAAAATATTTTTATTAAAAAAACGACTATTTTTCAACTTGCTTTCACCTATTTCAACGCTTAAAGGCCTCTCTTCAGAACAACTAAACCACTTTATTTTATATATATATACATATATAAGATGTAACGTTATAAGGCGTTAAATCCTGGAGATCCTGATAAGCTAAGCTTATCGGAATGTATATCACAGATGTTCTTGTGCTAAAACTTTATTTCAACTAACGGCGTTTCACTGCTCTCAAATAAATTTAAGAACAGATCTACGGAGTCTCAAAAAGCTCTAAGAATAGAAATTTTGAATAGAATTCAAAATCTGAATTTAACTGGCTGATGATCAAAGCTTTATGAAAAATTAAAGCTTTGTGAAACATATGTTCCAGAATTTTTAAAATCGCCATTTGAATAAATTATATGTATATATATATATACTGTATATATTTATATACAGTTTTATTTATGTATATATATAGAGATAAATAAAAAAAAACAAAGCACAAAAAATTTATAAAATGTTGTTTAGATTGTATAGATATAAATGTGGTAAATTAAAGTGTCCCAAAGTTTCAACATGAGAATTTATTTTTTTAGAATACTTATTTTCATATTTTTACGAAAAAAATGCACAATTATTACTGTTTATTTACACTTTAATGCTGCTTAATATATATTGTACAGTTTATATTAAATAATATTTTATAAAATCTAATACAAATGTACGTGAAACATCAAAACTTTAAATTTATAAAGTCTAAGGTAGACAGAAACTAGAAATCGTAAAGAATTTTTGAACCCTTTAATTAACCAAAATAATTTTTACTCTAATATGTTTTTAGGTAATTAAAAATATTAAAGTTGTTATAAGTAAAATGATAACAACTTATTAAATAGTTCAGATTGTAAAGTTTGATGTATAATAATAATAAATTAATAAAAATTTTGATTCAAAGAATTTATAATATTTGTTTGTGCTATAATAAAAAAAAGGCTATTTATACGTTAGCTTAATTATACCAAGACCTTAAAACTATTAGTTATTTTTATAAAAATGTTAGTATTAAAATTGAATGTTATTAGAATTTTTGCTCATGTTTTATTTCTACTATTTGACATAACTAATATTATTCACGTAGATTATTATAACCAATAACTTATTATACTCTGAAACTTTTTATTTATTTCTATTAAAATAAAGTTCGGTTTTAATATAATCTTATTATATTATTTAAAATAACTGGAAATTCTAAAATTAGCTGACCACTTAAATAAAAATTAGTAAAGTCTTTTTCTACCAAAAACTTCCGCTAAAGGATTTGCTGTTTAAAAATAAAAAAGTAAATTATTTTGATTATAGTTAAAGACGTAAAAACTCTAATCATATGTATAAAATAATAAGTTTTTAGTAAAGTAACTTTAAATATTTTTTCTATATGTCATAGAATAATAAAGCAATATTCATTTATAATGATTAGTTATAAATAAGGGGTGTTATAAGAATCTGAATATTTTTTGTAAGCATTAAGTTGGAATAAAATACAATTTGTCGTTTGTCTTATGTTTAGTATTTCATAATTTTTCAGATATAAAAGCTTGGCATTTAGAAATGTTGGTTCACTACATACGATGCACTACCTATACACTTGATAGACTTGATTTTGATGAAATTTTAAAAAATCCTAGTTTAATAAGTTTTCAATTTCCAAATCATGATTTAGATTGAAATGCGAGTTTTATGAATCTAAAATAACAACAGCTGCTTATAGTTTTTATTTTATAATATTGTTAGTTTTGTACACTTCTTAAAGAAAGTCTTTGAATAACTTAATAATCTGGAGTTTAAAACTCAATAAAAAAAAAAGAACAATTCTATAAATTTTAAAAAACTAGTTGAAATGCTTATTTTTGATGCTTATTTATTGAAAGTAAAAGATATAACACAAGTGTATTGATTTTATGTATTTGCTGAATATTACTGAATAGTTTTAGTAAACACACTTAATAGTAGATAAAAGTTAATGTATAAGATTATGTTAGTGAATAGATATTTTTTAATAGCCCAAACTATTTTCGTATTTTGTTTTTTTTCGTAGCATAATTTTATAACTTGAATGATTTTAATATTTAAAAGTAACTCCGTTAAGGTATAAGTTGATTTTAAAAACTGATTAAACACTACTTCTATTCAATAAACTGCAAAACATTAATTTTTCTGAGACAGACACTTAAAACCATATACTCTTAAGCCAACATTTCTATGATGTTAGTCTTATTAACGCTTTATTTTTGTTTGTAATTTTGTATTGTTAATTTAATTTAAAAAATATATATTCCTTTGTTACAAGTATTTTCTTTCAATAAAAGTTTAACTCTATCATTATGTTGTAAGTTTAATCGTAAAAGTATCTTTAATATAGGTATTTTTGAAGCAAAACTAGCCTTTTTTTTATTTACAAAATATTTACAAAATAGTTGTTTATAAAGTAAAACCTTTAGTTCATAATTTGGGAGACTTCTAAGTGTTGGTCGTAGCGCTGCCTTATATACATTCAGCTTTTTTTGCCGATACGTTGAATAAATCAAATTATTTTTGGTAATTTTATATTTTTTGTCCCTTAACTAAACTCGTATTCTAACCCTAAATCTTAATTAAAAAAAGTTACCTAAAAATCATTGAACAGGGTTCGTGCACGTCAGGCTAAGTCAGGTTAAATCAGTTTTTTTGAAAAAAGTTGAAAATCGTCAGGCTAAATCAGTTTTTTTATTTAAAAATTTGAGAATCTCAGCTTTTCTCAGTTCAAATGCTTGAAAATTTTTGATTAAAAAAATTGAGAAATCTTTTTAACATCAAATTGAGATGTGAATTTATTTCTAAATAAAGATTTAGTTATTGAAGACAAAATCAGTCAGTATTTGTAAATAATATATGCTTAAAACCTTTTGTTGAATCTTTAAAAAAGATTTAAGAATCTTCACTATTTTGTTTTGAGTAGATTATATACGTCATAAATATGAAAATTCATAAAAAGTACAGTTTAAACATTACAGTTTAGTTCAAAAACTTAGCTGTTTGTTTGAATTTGTTTACATTAGCTATGTTTTTCAGAGCTTAGTTGGTTGAAATATTTTTGAGATAAAGCTGGTTGAAGTCGGAGACTACAATAGTACTAATCAAGACCTCCCAATACCTACAATGACTTCTAAATGGGATTTTCCTTACTTTGAAAAAATGTCAGGCTAAATTGGTCTCAGTCAGGCTAAATGAAAAAAAATTCGCGCACGAACCCTGTATCAAACATATCGGTAAAAAACTGCATTTATATTTAGCAGTGCTACTAATTCAGCAAACACATAGAAGCCTTCCCATATTTATTCTTCATAACTTAACAAATATTAAAAACTAAGTAGTAGAATTTAAACTAGCCAAAAAAAAAAAAATTCAGTATAAGTTTGACAAAGAAAGTTAAAATAGCTTGATTTAAAAAAAAACCAAGAATGTACAAACTAGCTTAAATGAGGAGTTTTTAAGAAGCTTCGAACTAGCTTAGGTTGAGTGGCAACACTAAGTTAGGTAAGACAACAATTTAAAAATTAAAATTATAAAACAAGTTTAATTTTTAATCATTGTTTTATAATTTTTTAATAGCGTGTTTATTGAAACATTTTGCATATACAGTAACCTGCCAACTAGTTACGCACTTTATAGGTACGAACTGCCGGTTTAGAACACACTTTTTATTAAATAAAATTAAGTTCAAAGTGTTTTTTTTTTGCCTTTGAAATAAAAAACTTCAACCAGGATTACCACACACTCAGGGAAACTCAGGACATTTAGACTTTTTTTAAACTCAGGATTACTTAGGCAGTTTTGATTTTTTATAAAAATCTCCGTATAGTTTTAAGATTAAAAAAAAATCTCAGGACAGATTTTTTCTAGATCTAAATTGAAATTTAGTTGATATATTTTCAATATTTTGTTACTTTTTGTAACCAATTTTGTTCAATAACATGATTTTTATTGATTTTAAAATGCTTATTCAAAAATTTTTAACCTTGTGGCTAGTTCTTCACTGTACTAATAAATAACATAGTAGTTTATGTTTCAAACATGAAATTAGTATTTAAGTTTGTTCATGCAAGTAGGTACTTTTTGTGGAATAACATCTAATCTAGAAGCATACACATCAACCTTTCCTGTAATTATTAAGAAAAAAATGAACGTGAGGTATAAGTAGTTTGCCCCAGAGGCAAAAATCTTTTTATGAATTAAAAAAAATTAAAACAGTTTTCTTGACTTAAATAGTGGCAACCCTGCTAAAATTAGTGATACAAAAGTATTACATTAAAAAAGTT
The DNA here is from genome assembly GCF_965202585.1 of Thalia democratica. Lineage (NCBI taxonomy): Eukaryota > Metazoa > Chordata > Thaliacea > Salpida > Salpidae > Thalia > Thalia democratica. Next base: position 49,542,385 of record NC_139169.1, on the reverse strand, counting down.
ATACTGTATTAAGTAAATTAAAACCTAAAGGAATCAGAAAATAAGATATAAGCTTACAAGTTGTATATTAAATTAAATGTTTAAAACAAATATATTACAGCTTATTTGTTTAAGGAAAACAACGAACACTGCAATTTAAATTTACATACACAATAATTAAAATAAAGGAACTAAAAATAAATTTTGTTAAACGAAAATAATTAACAGTGCAATTAACATTTATATACCCAACGCCTGAAACATAAATTTTAAAAAGGTATGAAAATCTAAAACTAAATTTAGATAAACAAAAATAATGTACAGTGCAATTTATTTTTACATACCCCGTGATTGTAACGTAAATATAAAAGCGAAGTTAACGAAAATAGAGAACATTGCAATTGACACTTACATACCATTAGAAATACAACTTTAAAAAGCGATATGAATGAAAATAAAAAAAATTGCTATTGAGATTTGTTTAGAACTAGATGCTTTTGAAAACATGTCTGTTAGTGTAGCTTGTCGTTTGGGTTTAGCAGACACTTTTTGTTGCTCGCTAGTTATTTTCGGAAAAAAAGTTAATTGTAGCTTTCCAGAGTGTTAATCAGCAGCTACTTTCGTTTCTGTTGGAGACAGCTCTCCTTCTAGAAAGACAGACTTTGTGTAAGTTTTATCAAGTATTATTATCCGCCTGATATCTTTGGCACTATAAACAAAAATCCGTTGGCTCATTCTTAATTGACGTAATATTCTCTTCTTTATTTAATGATTATACAATTTAATATAAGTTGGGTCAGACATTTTTATAAAATATGATCGACGTTGTAATAAATCTTTAATCTTTAAATATTAGCAATTAATTTTTTGTATTATGTATATTTTAAAGGTACAAGGAAATACAAAATAAATTAAAAAAATTTTATGGGTTGAATATAAACATACATACAAATACATACATTAAAAATTTCTTCTTCTAATATAATTTCAACAAATACGTTTTTGTATTTGCGGATTTAGCTTTGATAGTCGTTTTTAAACTTTAGTAACTTTTAACATGTTTGTATAAGGCTTAATGTAGGTAATTAATGACAAAAGTTTTATAGGTACGCACTTTTGGGCAGTGTTCAAGTCCGTACCTAAGTGGCAGGTTACTGTACTTAGCATAACAGTACATGCAAGATGTGAGTGAGTGTCATTTTTTAAACGAGGAGACACTTTTGCACGAATGACTTTTTTGCACGAGCATCTATTTAGCACAAGGGAACACTTTTGCAAAACGTATATTTTGCACGAAGGTTCACTTTTGCACGCCGTTTTATTTGAACGGCGACAGTAAATATATGTTAAAAAAAAAATTAAAAAAAACTGATTTACTATATTTAAATTTTTAATGTATTAAAAACCGGTAAAAGTGTATTTTTTAAGTTTTAACTTGCTTTAAATACGACAAAGTTATATAAGTATTAATATTATTTTTATCATTATTATTTTTTTACAGATATTAGAAAAAAAGATCATAGATATTAATGTAGTATCTTTAAAAAAATATATATAATAATTAAAGTTATGGTAACTTTTTCCATTTTAATTAAGCACTTAATTTGTTTTTCTTACAGTTAAAAACTAGAACTTATTAAATAAAAGCGTCTGCTTAACTTAAACCTAATTACGTTAATATTGAAAAAGTGTGCAAAAGAGTCGCCGTGCAAAATTGGCCACTCGTGCAAAAGTGACGCTCGTGCTAAAGTGACCCAATCCCACCAGATGTATTAAATAGTTGGCCTAATTTGTAGAATTGCTTAAAATACATGCATTTGTTAACTATGTTTTTGAGTCATTTTATATTTGTTATCATTTATTGTAATTTAATTATTTACTATTTTTTTAATCCTTACCCGAGTGCGTACTCTAACCCTAACCCACAGTCTAACTCTAACAGGCATACCAAAAAGTATTTAAGCGTACTGGAAAAAAAAAGTATGCATATCAAGCATTCCTACAAACTCGGCTAACTTTTTGAACAGTTCTATAGTAAAGATATTAAAATTAGTCATTAAATAAATTAAACTAGTGGTGACGTCATGTTGAAGACTAACTATAAGCTTTTTTATATATTATATTCTGATGAAGCTATATATTATTATAGTTTGTTGAACGACAAAAAACGACTTTCAAAATATTTGGTCTTAGTACCTGGCGCACATAAAAACTTTTCGGTTATCGAGTAGCACACCACGGATACCTTTAAATGTATTGTTCAGGGAATATATTCTTTTTAAAATCTTATGAAACCTTACCTTTTTTTTCTAAATTATCGGAGATTAGTCTTTAAACAGATCTATCTGATGCTATTTAGCTTTGATTTTGCTTTACTTTAGACTTAAGATATTTATTGCAACGCGGTCAAAAATATATTTTTCATGCTTAACTGATATTGTAATATAACCATTTTGTTAAAAATAACAACTAATCAAATAAAAGATCAAAGTATGGTTAAAACACCATCTGCATATAGACTTTGCAGGGTTGCCAAAAAACCTGAAAAAACATACGTAATAATATACCAAAAATAATGAAAAAAAGACTAGGCAAACTATAAAAATGTTAAATGTATTTAAGAACATATAGAGTTTGTACCGAAATTCAATAAACTAGAGTGATTTTAATTATAACTTAAGTGTTTAATTATTTTATAATAGGATTAATAATAAACATAGAAAAAAAAATACTGCAACTTCTATTTTCTGAATTAGTTTAAAGCAGTTTAAAAAAAAAATACTTACATTTTAATAAAGACAGCATATATCGAAAAATAATTAACAGATATTGTGTAAAGATATTATATTATTGCATATAAGATTTAATAGTCATAATAAACAGAAAAATAAAATCTCATTATCAAAATAAAAATATAAAAATGAAAAATAAGATAAAAGTTTGTTTAATTACAAATTCAAAAAAAAAAAAAAAACTGCCCGATCAGCAAAAAGTGTTACTATTCTAACAAGCAAAAGTTTATACATTTTAAACTGATTATAAATCATATTTAGAATCAAACAAAATAAATTTAAAAGCAAGATACTATGAGCAAAAAGTTTCTTTCCCTAGAGCTGATAAAAATAAGCCCAAAAACTGTACGCAAATAACAAACCACTTGTGGAACTTAAACAAAAAAAAAGATAAATATTATTGTTCATTGTACGACAAAAAAAGCGCTCAAAACATTTATTCGTAGAACCTGGTGCACGTAAAAACCTTTCGGTTATCGAGTCATACACCACTTGGATACTTTTTAGCGTCTTGTCTAGGACGTATTATTAGATTGGAGTAGTATTGAGACTGCGAAAAACAACACTTACCGTATTAGTATGTGTACCTTATGCGACCTGAAAATGCTTAGTATTGTTCTATAAGATAAAAGAAATGAACTCACTAACTAATGTCCTCATTATTTTTATAGGTTCACATTTTACAATCATATTTACTTCTCTAAATTAAAGTTGAGTTGTATCCATCTTCAGTATTTAAATATTTTAATTCTGTATCAATTTTTTATTATCTCTAGATTTTTTTTGTTGTTTTATTAATAATAGTTCATAATGAATTTCTAGTGTTTTAATTTTCTATACATTAAATTTACTCAAAGTCATATGCTTATGTTTAATATAACACTATAGTTTTTGAATTAAGCCTTTTTTATTTGTAGGCATTTTATACTGCATAGTAATATAATTATAAGCTTAACCGCAACAACTTAATTTGTAAAAAAACATATAACAAACTTTGCTTTACTTGTTTAATTAAAAAAAAATTAATTTAACTTTACTTATTGTTTTCTTATAATATTAGTAATGTACAATAACCTAATTAAAATTTTTACAGTATTTGAAAATTATATAACGTATTTTTTATAATTTTTTTTCATAATATTAAGTAGTATTTTTATAAATTTTGTTAATACAGTGCCTATTCACTTATTCGGACTTCACTTATCCGGACAGTTTCGGTCAGAAAAAAATTAAAAAAATTTCAATAGTAAACACAATCATTCAAAAAATTTCACAACTTTTTAAATTCAATAATCTTTCTGCTGAAAACGTGAAAAACCTATAAAACAAACGTCAACTCTTTCTTATTTTAGTAAAACTTCCAATAAAAACTATTTTGTTAGGAGTGATATGTTTCCATTAAAATGACTTTAAACTTAGTCAAAGTTTCTCGTTTTTCTTTATGTCTGTTTTTTTGTTTAAAAGTTTTTTTTTTGTTTAAGAGATACGTTTACATTGTTATTTTATAAAGATAAGTTTGATTTATATATCCTCTGAAACAAAAAATAATCTTTTTTTTTAAATTAATAGTTAGGGCAGGTGGAATTGCAAATGATGAATTTTACTTGCTTGACCCTCAAAAAACGTATACAGTTGCAGAGGGTTAATAAGTCTGATATTTTTCTACCTTTTTTCTTACTTATTAATTAACCTTAATTTTAGCTTTTATTATTTATAATTGTTTTTTAAATTACTCACAGTTACTATGTATTTGTTTTTACCAAAACACTTTTATTATGCATTGCATTATATGCAGCAATTATTTAGTGCTGCTCTCGCGGTAATTGTCTCTTATTTATTTTCTTCTTTTCTCTCAAGCGGAGTATAAATTGAAAAATCGCGTGTAAAATCGGATTTAAGTTTTGGATGCGTAGCAGCCAACTTTAAGTCATTGCGACTTTTCGCTGCACTTAACTTATGAATGGTTTCGATCTTGTTTATTGAAGTATAGTTCGCTTTTAGATTGCTTTATGAGTTAATTTAAACAAAAACTTAGTTTTCAGTTTCTTTTATTCATGTATTTTAGTCTTTTAAAATAATTAATAACTCAATTCATGGGCTTTATGTTGTATAGTATTTTTATCACCTTTTTGTTTCGCAATTTCATTGTAAATATAATCATTACCACAGACTCGAACTACGTTTAAATTAGTATAAGTAACTTATTTATTAAACCTTTAGTAAGTAAGTAAGTCATATTAGTTTATTTAAATCAATTATAGTTTACTAGTTATATTGGGGACATCTTTTACACAAGTTAAAGCGCACGTTGCGTTATAAATTAGGCCCCTAACATTGTATAAGTAGAACCCCGTTAGCGACAATTTTGTTATATGAAAAATTGATTTTTAGTACTTATCCGAACTTTTGGTTATCCGGACATGTTTACAGAAAAATCTTGCCCAGCGTGTCAGGATAAGTGAATAAGCACTGTAGTTGGTGATTTTAATAATTTTTTATAACAGAAACTCATTTTAATTATCTGTTCAGCGGTGAAACTTATAAACTGTCTATATTTGTAATAAATATATATCAGTATAAGAATCTTCAGCTTTAATTGTTTCTGTTACTAAATGTTTTATAACCACTTTTTAATTACATCTTTTTTATGTAAATCTAAAACAAAAAAATCTACTCGTTTGTATCTTGAAATTTTAAATGTTAAAATCTCAAAAGTTAGTAAAAAAGTAGAAGCAAATATTTTTGTATCTGAATAGTTTTGATTGAGATAATAATTAAAATTCAAAAAATTACAAAGTTTTAGTTTAATTTGATCGACTTAAAAAAAGTTTAGAGTTTTAATTAGTTTATTATAATCGAATTCAATATGATCATGTATGAAATGGTCAAGTTTGATATGATTGAGTTTATATGATTGAATTTATATGATCAAGTTTAATATGATCGAGTTTAATACGATCAAGTTTAAAATTATCGAGTTAGAAAAGTAAAAGTTTAAAATAATGAAGTTTGAAATGATTGTGAGTTAGAAATGATCGGCTCCCAAATATAACACATCAGATCTTAGAGAATTGTATTAAAGAGTTTTAATAAATAACTAAACCACTTGTATTTTTAAAATCTCAAAAAGTGTTAATAGAAATTAACTGTTGTTAAAACCTTAAAGTAAAAGCAAGTTATAAGTTTGAAACAAGAAAAAAAAAATGATATACAATTACTTTTTGGATAAAATTTAGAAACTTGAATTGTTCAGTAAAAAAAAAAACTGTTAAAACTGAAAAGTCAATATCGAAAAATTAATGTTTTAGCATTAGCATTATTTAAGTATTTTTAAAATATGAAGTAACGAAAAAAAATTGACTTCATTGCTAACTAAAAGAAGTTGTAAATGTAAAAACTCCACTATATCGATGTTCTGGTCGAATAGTTGAAATGACATGATCAGTTTTTAAAAAACTATTAAAATCAAAAATTGCAAAAAAACTAATATTTAATAAAATATATTAAGCTAAAAGACATCCGAGAATCAGCTTTAAATTAATTCATTTTTCAATTGCTATAAATAAAAAAAGTGCACAAATTTATTTTATTCCCTAATACAAAAACTTTTAAATTTGCCCCTGTAATTAAGAGTTCACTTTTTATAAACAGGCTCTCTAAAATTATAAACTATTAAGGTATCATGAAAAATTTAACTAATTAAAATTTTTAAACTACTTCAAGCTGTTTCAAAGTAACGCACCAAAGCACAAATGTAAAATTTTCATATGTATACAAGTTTTTATGATATTTGGCTATCTATATCTTGTATTAAACATTTAAATATTTAGTAAGAAACACAAGCAAGTATACTAAACAATGTAAAATTTATTATGTAAAAATGTTCTCGTTATTTCATAAAATATTCTTTTTTCTTCGTTTTTCAAGGGATAGCAATTTAAAAACGCCATTAAACATAACCCTAGTAAAACGACTTTTCGAAGGACAGCAACAAAATGTACTAACAAATTTTATTTAAAGAATAGTGCTCGATTTTAAGCTGCTGCTGATAGAGGTGACACCAAATCAGTTTATAGAAACCAGGAAAGTAGTTGAATTCAAAAAAATATGTTTCATCATTTTTGCTGTCAAAAACTGGAGAAATATTACACAGTAGGTTTAACAGTTAGATATATTGGTTAAACAGTTTTTTTCTTCTTTACTCTAGACAGTGTAGTGTTACAAATTCTACTATGGACAATATTGACAATATGCCAACGATGTATGATCAAGACAGAAAATCTACAATTAAAGAAAACTGTTAAAACCATTACTGAGATGGCTCCTTAGAAAGCACTAGGCAGTGAAGGTATATCAGCTGACTTGCTCAGTCATTAAAAGTCCTGATTATTACCCTATCTATCTGAAGTTTATAGGGAAGATATATTGCCACAAGACATACATGTTGCTAAATTATGACATTATATAAAGACAAGGATTTTATGTCAGATTCCAACAACCAACACCCTCAACCAACGGGACATTTTTTTCTTGGAGTCGCTGGTAAAGGTTTTGCTTTTGTAGTTTTACTTGGTTTCAGAAGCTAGCCAAAAGAGTATATACTTAGTTGCAGTGTGGATTTAAGTCTAAAAACTGATGTGATTTTCTCTGTACGACAGTTACAAGAGAAATGCTATGAACATAAAGTTCATTGGTGTATTGTTTTAATTGGCCTTACTAAAACTTTTAATTTAGTAAGTAGGGAAGGACTGTTTGTTATATTCTTAAAGTTGAATGCACTCCAAGTCTCTTAAATATTGTCAAGTGTTTCAACACAAACTTAAGGGCAACCATATAAATTCTAATATGATGGCAGTGTTGCTGATTCACTTTAAGTCAAAAGTGGAGTAAATCAAGAAAGCGTTCTTGCTACAACTCTATACAAAATCTTTTTTCAAATTATTTTTAATGAGCGATTTTGGCTCATCATTACAGAGGTTAAGATCCATACAAGAACTGATGGTTGCTTTTTCAATGTTACATGTGTGAGATAAAATGAAAAACTGAAGAATATTGAAATACGTGATCTTTTCTTTACTGATGATGCTGCACTCGAAACTCACCAAAATCTTCAAAATTCCTTAGTTAGTTATCGTCAGCATTCTCAGATTTCGGCCTTAACATTAGTTGTTAAAAAACTAAAATCATAAGCCAAACACAGATATTCCACCATCAATAAAGATCGATGGCAAGGATATCAAAAAAAAAAAACCCTTGCCCGAAAGATGCGTCAAACGCATCATTTGACGAAAATCAGTAGTCGAATTGGTAAAACGTCAAGCATATTTGCTCGTATGAATGCAAGAGTTTGAGGTAACCAGAGGTTAAGAACTTACACAAAGTTTAACGTTTATTGTAGTTTTGTATGCAGTACTCTGCTATACGGTAGCAAAATATTGACCTTCTTAAAACTTAAGAAATGAAAACTAACACCTTTAACCTACGACACCTCCGTCGTATCTTAGAGTTGGATAACAACAAAAGAATACTAACGATGAAGTGCTGTGACATACTGGTCTTACCACTATGTACTTTGTCCTCAGCCAGCTTAGGCTTTGCTGTCATCGTCATCTAATATAGACGGGTGACGAACGAATACCAAGCCTCTGTTTTACCGAAAGTTGGTCGTTGGAAAACGCAACTGCCTTCGTTTAAGATAACGTTTTAAGGATGTCTGCAAGCGCGACCTACAGAATATGGATGTCAGAATTAATGAAGGGGAGGAGATTGCTAATGACTGCGACAAATGGCTATACAGTAACCTCTCGATTATTTACGCACATTGTGTCCACAGAAAAAGTGCGTAAAGATGCGAGAGATCGTAAAGATACGAGAGGTACCAAATATACTTACTATAATGGCTGTTTTTTGATATTGCTTCTAGTTAAAAGCAGACTGGGAACTTTCCCAGTTTTAACAATTTGTTTACTTTATTTATAAATATGAAAACAAAAGATAAAACTATACATATACTAAAAAATAAGATAAAAATATGTCTAAAATAATAAGTAGATTTTGTCTCTATCTATATTTAAATGTCACTTATTTGATGCTTAACATTCATATTCTATTCTACTTAGCAAATTCAATTTATAATAAAGCATTTGGTTACAGTTAAAAAATGGTGTGGTGTCTATATTAAAATTTGTGTTGCTTTATTCATATATAGTGCAAGAGTGCTGTATTATTTTTTTTTGTGTTTTTAACTCTCATAATTTCATTATACTTTCATTATTTAACACAGTCATATTTCTATCAGAATTTATATTTAATCTCTTATTGCTAACATAATTAATCTAAATGTTTATCAATTAGTCAAGGAACATAAGTTTACTAATTCTACAGATATAGAGAGGTGAGATAGCATTTAACAACATATTTTGAATTAAAAATATACAACAAACCTAACTAGTGCAATACTAAAAAAAAAAAAATATTTTTTGAATTTTTTAGAATTCTAAAATGCGTAACTAAACGTGAGTGCGTAACGTCACGAGTGCGTAAAGATGCGAGAGGTTACTGTATTCTAAATATAAAAGATGTGTGAACGGACTTTAAGTTCTGACAATTCAAATACTGACAATTCAACTATAATAGCTCTTAGATATTGTGAATTATGTTTTTTATTACTTTTTTTGTAGTATTATACCTTAACAGTTATACTTACATGAGCATTTTTGTTTTGTTAAACTTAAAAAGTTTTTTAGCTATGATAAAATGAAGTTTTAAAATTTAATCTAGTTTTCCTATATTACTAACCTAACTTTACCTTTTAATAATAATTTTATTCAAAAAAATAACCATTAAAATATTCTTATTAAGACCTCTACAAGTTTTTTTTATTTTTTCGAATTTAATCTACTATTTGAGATGTGACCCTTTTAATTTTTTGTACGAGCTTATATTGCCAGACTTCGAGTTGTCGTGGTTTGAGTAGTTATGAAACCACAAAAGATAAAGTGAGAGAAAAAAATACTTTAAGAAAATGAACCTGACGAAGAAATAAGAATCAAGTTAATTTTTTTTTATTGTATGTATCGTTTTAATGTGTTATTGTATTTATAACTTTTTTTTATTGTTCTGAATTCTCTACATAACTAACTTTTTAAGCACAACACTCATATCTGATTTCAGCTTATACCGGCCTATTATTATATAAAACACCAAAAGTTTTTGATAATCTAGTATTTAGTGTTTCTACATGTTCTGTAAAAAAATGATTACTATCTATTTTGACACTTAAAGACTACTAAAGTACGTATAACTATTTAATTTTTTTCATATTTGTCCTACCTATCTTTCTAAAAGGTTTATATTTTCTTTTTCTACTGAATGAAAAAGCATCTCTTTTGTTTGATTACTATTTCATTTTATTTGATAAACAGTTAATCAGTTTTAAATTACTTTAAGTTTAAATTTAATATTGACACTAAGATACAAATTTATTACAAAATTATTTAAACCAACTTTTTTTAGTTCTTGATATGATTCCAACTACAAGTACATTTTTCTCTTTATACCATAGTGTTCAAACTTGTTTAGCTAAATTACTCTTATCGCCTATTTAAAGGTTTATTTTTATCTAACTGCATAATACGCTTCACCCTGAGATAACAGAGATTACTAGAACTATGTTTAAGTAGTCCAACTTTTATTAATGCATAGTTGATGTAATATAAATAACTAAACAAAAAATATTTAATTTAATTAAAAAAGATCGTAAACTATTTTGGTTTATCAACTTTATCAAAAATCTTTTAAACGTCTAAAAACTATTTTGTTTTCATAAAAATATAATTGCATAGGGACAAAAAAACAGAAGTTAGCATAAAGAAATAGCCTTATTATGGTTAGGTTTTTTATTATTAAAACTAAAAGATTTTAAAACGCAGAATATTTAAGTTATAAATAAGCTTAATGTATTAAAAATGTCTTTTTTGGTAAACCAGGTTTCAAAAAGTAGGAAACCTTGTGTAATTCATAATTTTACAAGTTTTTAAAATTTAATAGTATAATTTTTTGTAACTTAGGAGTACGCATTATATGGCCTGCGACGTATTTTTAACCTTTGAAACGTCTTGTTCAAACCAAATTAAATCGAGCTTTTTAATACTGAATAGTTAAAATGTGATCTGAATTTAATTTATAGTAAATAGTAGTGCAAATTAAATGACTGTTTCATTATGTTTTAGTTAAAAACAAATGTTTTATTTTTTATGCTATATATTTTAAAATTACGTGGCCAACTCAGAGTTTAAAAACAATTCAGCTTGCAAAAGATATTTTATAATAAATCTGGCTCGTCGACTAAAAAAAATTCCAAGTCCCATTATAACGATTTATTATTAAAAGTTAAGTTGTACTTTACTATTTGATAACAACAAAAATAACACTATAAACTAAAACTTTGTTATGTATTTTTATAGTTAGAAATCTAAAGGTTATAGTTTTCGCAATAATTTTTTTTAATGATTTTAAGTTTGCAGATTGTGTTTTTTTTTTGCAAATATATAAGACATAGCTTTTTTAAATCAGAAAAGGCAAAGTAGTTTTATGTAGAGTTATTACATATTAACTAGAAGCATTTGCCTTCGGAGTATTAAAACATTTGAAAATGTAACTTAATCTATTTAAATATTTATACTCTTTATAGAACAATTAAAAAAAGTTTTAACGGCTCTATAAATTTTAGACCAAGAAAAATAGTTTCTACTTTAAACTCTTTGTTTTGACCTCATTTGCTTTGTACCTTATTTTTTTATGAATATTTTAAAGCGCAAAACGCTAATTTTTTTCATGTATCTACCATTAGCCTAGGTAAAACAGCATTGCAAAATATTTTAATTAGTTTATATATCGACAAAAACTTTATGTTATCTAAATGTTTGCATTAGTTTTGTTATTAAGTTTATGACAGAAAATAGTTGTTTCAAAATGATATTTTAAAACTATGTATCCTGTTTAAGAATATCGTACTTTCAAAATATTTTAAAAACAAATTTGATATTTACTTATAAAGTTTTTTACCAAGTGAAATTATTCATAAAAATGATTTGTAAATTTCCATTTTTCTTAGGACTAAAAATAATAACAGCTTGTTGTAAGCTTTATTGAAAATTTATTAGTTTTAAATTTCAAATAATATTGAAACGGTTTTAGACTTTTATTGCACATGATTTGTTTTTTTTAGTTTTGTTACTACAAATGCTTATTATGGATAAAAATCGTTTATCAATATTTTATTCAACATATTGCCAAAATCAATACAGTGTTTCACTCTAGGCATTCCAGAGATCCTTAGAGAAGTATAAAAATCTAATACCTGAAACATTAACTAAAGATTAAGATTAAAAGTGTCATCAGAAATGGATATTATTGTCGTAATGATAGTTACTACAAAATATTCACGCACATTTAGGCTTTATAAAAACTAAATTTATGAAACTAAACTTAAACAAAATTCTAAAAAAATACCCAAAACAGTATAATGTCTTTATATAAAAATCTTAGATTTTAATCTATATACTTAGTGTTATATTTTAAAATATTTCAACCTCTTTATTTAAGCCAATAAGATTTTTAGTCTATCTTTATATTTTTGTTTTATTTTTATGTGTGTGTATACTATAAAGTATGTATAATTTGTATATAATTTTTTCATATATTTTAAGTTTAAAAAACTCATTTTATAAAAAAAAAAAAACAGATTGTTAATTCAAACAAATTCAGGTTTATTTTTAAATTTGGTTTCAACTACGATATTAAAAATTTCTATCTTATATTTAATATTTTAACTTTTATTAATTTTTTTTTGCAAAATCTTTCATTTAATTGTTAAACCCTTTTTTTAGATTTAACTAAAAAACCAAGATATCAAGAACACTTAAAGTGAAACATTGTATAGTTTTTGATAATATGTTGAGTAAATCTTGATGACTTGTCTCCTCCTATAAGTATAAGTTGAGAGCCTCTCATTGTTTAATTTAATAATAAATCATAATATCATAAATCTTTTATTACATTTACTTTCAAACAAAACCACTTATTTGTCGTGTTCAGCAGTTAAATTATGTGCAGCATTACAAAAAATCTGCAAAAGCTACGAATGTTGAATAAAGTTACAACTATTAGTAGAAAAATGTTTAAAATATTATAATAACAGTACGAAACAAACGTATACTATAGTACTACGTTAAATTTGTCCGCTAGAAGCTTTATAAATTATGCAGTCAGTATTTACTTAAAAATTTTTAATTTGGCTTGTGAGTGATCTAATACCAAAAAAGAAACTTGATTTTATTATTTGTTTTGCATTTAAAAATTTTTTAAAACCATTTTTATGTTTTTTTTTGATGCAACATTACAAATTATATAGTTTTTGTTTTTTAATACAAATGATTATTTTTTGACCAACATTAAAATTACATTGTTCTATTATTGTTAATTAGCAAATGGTTTTTCAAAGTTCAGGATTGTGATTTATGGAGAATTTAAATAAGTGTTTAATTTTCAAATTTAAAGCATTTACTGTTAAATAGTTTTTATTTAATTTTTTAACGTTCTATTAACTGAAAACATAATCGTAAAAAAAGAACTATAAAAAATACATAAAATACCTGAAAGTTAAAATATTTTAAACTAAACATGTAAAAAATTAAAGTTTTACAAAATTTTAAATAAGCAAGTTGTTAAATTAATAGAAAAAATTTCAATTCAGTTAAAAAATAAGTATATGACTTAAGAAAAACGAGCGTCTAAATAACATTTTTTAATGAAGACAAAACGTGGTTTCGGATTGAAAATAACGAAAACCACTAAGTTAAGTAAAATATTATATAAACTAAATTAATAAGCTCTGTCAAAACACTTGATGAAAAGAAAGTTTGTATATATATTTTTGATGCAGTTAGTTTACGAAAAATTAAAAACTAAATAAAATATTTTAAATTTTCTTTTACTCTGCATTGTTTAAAAGACTCCTTTAATAACATGTTTCATTCATTTAGATTATTTTAAAGTCACTAAACTATAAAACTAAAGCAACGTCTTCGATTTTTTTTACAGCTGTATTTAAGTCATCGTTGTCTGGTTGACGGAGCGAAAAGGGAATTTCAACATGTGATTTTGTATCTTGGATAGACATTCTAAACGCAGAATTTTGAAAATTTATCTTGTTACTTAAGCTTCCACCGCTTACAGTTCTTCTCATTAACCTGGAGTCAGCATCAACACAGTTTTCAAGGTAATTTTGTGAGGAAGCAAGTGAAAGATTAGACGCAGACCTTGACTGAGGTATCTTAGATCTAGTATAGTTGGACGAGACTGATCTTAATTTATTTTTATGTGCTTCTTGAGTAATTTCAAGCAATAAGTTTTCTTTGCTCACAATATTTTCGTCGTATTTATTGTGACCAATGTCATCATTTTGTTTTTTTACTATAAGAGAAGTATCTGGCCAAACCTCTGATCCAGTTCCAAGCTCGCACTTTTCTAATAGTTTTGATGGAATCTAGAAAACAAAAAGATACGATCAAAAATTTTTCATATTATAAAAAATCGATTTGCAAATTACAGCTTAACTATATTCACTATAAAGAATAATGCAGCATAGCAGCTTAAAAAATTACAAAAATAACCTAAATAATAAATTTGTTACCAATAAAAATCTAAAATCTTGAATGCTTTGTTAGTGAATTACAATTTTATTTTGTTTTACTCAAAACCTACTAAAGTTATTATCTATTTCTCATTAATAAACTTCGTTTTGTATAAATTCATATTGTCACATATAATTACACTAATATGTTTTAATTTTGATACATATTGATTATAGAAGAAATTAAACAGAGTTCTTTGTAAGAAAATAAATTGAAGTTACAACAAAACTATTTTGTTTATAACAAAAAGACGATTTTTATTTCTAATTAAACGTCATAAAAACGTTCGTATTGTACAAACTCTAGTATTATAAGTAAAGTTTTAGTTGCGTACAGAAACTTTGCTAAAAAGTACTAAAACTAAGTGCAATAGCTAAATGTACTTTTCATTGTATGTTTTACTCACTAACTTTGTTTTCATTTACGAAATTTATAACCGTTGGTGAAATATGAGTAGCTGGAACGGAGTTTGAATTTGGAAGTGAGAATTTATTATGGAGAACTTCAGTAACATTTTGGTGGCCTAATCCGACTGAGGAGTGCGTTTTTACAGACTCTTTCTTTCTGTTACCATGGTTATTGTGGTGGTGTCCATTACCAAGCTTACCTGGAACTGTTTTTTAGTTTTATAAGTAAAATTAATTACGATAAATTAAACCAAAGTTTTACTTCAGAAAAAAAAAATAATTGTTATAGTTTAAATAAAAATTACCGGCTAGACTCCTAACACTAAGAACTGATGAAGAAGCTTGGACATGTCTAGTTCCCATTAACTCGTAGTCATGCATGGATATTTTTGGCATTGAAACCTGATAAGACAGTTTAAATAATTATACAATGATGAAGTAGTCATTAATTAAAGAAAATTATAACTTTTTAAGAATAACTTTCTTGTAACCTAAACTTATAAAATGTAAAGGAAAACTAAAACAAAGGAAGTAGTTGCAAAATGATAACATAATTAAACTATAAAAAAGTTTACTAGGCTTACGAATTTTCATTAAAATAATTATTTAAAGTTAAAGAATTCATTTTGTTGTTTAAATGTATTAAAGTTAAAAACTTTTAGGGACGGTAATATTGATGTTTGCTAATTTTTCTCGTTGTTTTTCTTCCGAATAAATTTTAAATAGTATAAAGTGACAATCAAGTAAAGTTTATTCAGTTCTCTAAATAAGTAAATAAGGTTGTTTACTGTTTAGGCTTAGAACAGTAGAAAAATTTATGCAATAGTGTCATAAACACACTAAAACACGCACAAAAAATATGGAAACGGGTCACAAAACACGGGAACAGGTCAAATTGCACGAAGACAAAATTGCACGAGGTTACAAAATTGCATGAGGGAACTAAATTGCACGAGAACAAAATTGTACGAAAGGACAAAATTGCACGAAGATACTTTTGACGAAGACAAATTTACCCGAGAGCCTAAAATTGCACGAAGACAATTTTGCACCAAGGATCAATTTTGCACGAGAGTTAAAAACAAAAAGAAAAAAAAATACTTACCGGGGGTAAGGGTTAGGGGTAACAGTGATAATAAAAAATAAAAATAAAATTAGTAAAAATTATTGAAAAAAATTCAACCCGTGCAAAAATTTCTGCTTGTGCAAAAGTGTCTTCGTGCAAAAGTGAGCCTTCGTGCAAAAGTATCTTCGTGCAATTTTGTCCCCTCGTGCAATTTTGTACGCTCATGCAAACTTGACAGCTACCCCAAATACACGAGCGTCACTTTCGCACGAGTCTTATTTTTGCTTGAGCTTGAACTTTGCTAATCAAAATAAATTATAGTTTTAAACATTTTTCTTTATAATATTGATTTCTAATAAAAAAAATTGCTAATTTGTTTTAAAATGGGACTGTTTTGATTAAACTAAGGTGCATAAGTGTCGGTTCGTGCAAAATTGATGCTTATCTATTTCTGATGTCTAAAGTTATAGGCTTAAATTACTAGTGTCTGAAGTAAAGAGAGTCGATACCTATTTTAATTAAAAATTAGCTGACATAAGTATCAATGCAGAATACTGTTTGAACAGCTTTTTATTTAATTTTCTAAAATTAGTTAAACTAGTACATAAAACAATAGCTGTGTTTTATGAATTTAATTATATGGGAATAAAAGTCCAATGCTGGTATAAAAAGTAATTAAAATTCAATTTACTAGACTAAAATAAGAAGTATATAAAAAAATTAAATCAAGTGCATTAAAGATAAAACAATTTGATATGTTTGAAATTAAGTGTTTAATGTTTAATAAAAAAAGTTATCTGTAAAAGGTAGCATTAGTCTATACAAAATATTGACTACAGTAAATAAACTTTTAAATAATTAGAACAAAAAACAAGACGAATATAAATAAGCATACAAAAATTTATCTGTATAATCTTTTTTAGCATTCGCAAGATATTTACCATAAACTATAATAATAAAAAAACTTTTAAAATAGTTACTATGACAGTTATTTTTTTTACAGTTTATGAAGATATAACTAACTTTATCCTTTGGTACACAAGATTAACAGTACACAACTAAATAATTTTTTATTAAAAATACAAATGAAATTCAATTGAATATTCCATACTTCAAATTTTTATATTTCTCTAGCCGGAAACGGGTCTAAATTGCACGAAGACAAAATTGCACGAAGTTACTAAATTGCACGAGTGCACACAAATGCACAAAGCCAAATTTGCACGAAGCCAAATTTGCACGAGGGCACAAAATTGCACGAGGTAACTAAAATGCACGAAGACAATTTTGCACGAGTTACATTTTTGCACGAGAGTAAAAAATACAGAAAAAATAAATAATAAAAATAAAGTTACTGACCGAGGGTAAGGGTTAGGGGTAACAGTGATAGTAAACATAAAATTGAAAAGTAACTAATAAGTTTTATTAAATTAAAAGAAAAAATGTCATAAAAAAAAGCTACCGACCGAAGGTGAGGGTTAAGGGTAACAGTGATAGTAAAAAATAAAATAAAAAAAAATAAAGTAAATTTTACCGACCGAGGGTAAGGTGTTAGGGGTAACAGTGATAGAAAAAAAAAACTAACCTAAATTGAAAAAAAAAATTAAAAACAGTAAAAAAGTACAAAAATAAATAAATAAAAATTTATTGCGTGCAAAAACTTCACCGTGCAAAATTGTCTGTTTTTGCAAAGTGACCCTACGTGCAAAAATATCTTCGTGCAGTTTTGATCACTCGTGCAATTTTGTCCTCTCGTGCAATTTTGTACGCTCGTTTAAATTTGACAGCTACCCCTCTAGTCATATATGTTTTTCAAAAACACTAAAAGAAATTTTTTTAAATAAAAGTAATTATAAATTAAAAAAAAAACATGTACGACTTAATAAAGTCAACGATTGAAAAAGAAAACAATTAATTAAAATTAGTTATCTGAGGTATCATTCAAGCATAAAAATTTATCTCGTTAGTTTTTTGAAGTTAAAATAGCTTAGACTAAAAAAGTTTCAATAAAATAATTAATAAACAGTAAAAATTGTTTTTTTTAAGCACTCAAAACATATAAGAAAATTTAGAATATAAAATGTTTACTTTTTCAATATCAATGGAAGGTCAGCACTAATAGAGAAAACTATAAAGCAAATGAATACAAAATAATAATATGTTGGTGAACCTACGAATAGTTAACACAAAATGGAAAAGTTTTAATACCCGATTTTGATAATACTTTTTAATTTTTTTCATGTTACTAAATAATATTTGTACTAGATTACATCCAAAACAGAAGTTGTTTTATAACCAAACATTTGGAAAACTGCTTAATTTCAACAAAAAAGAAAAATAACTGCAAATCAATATTTCTATCAAAACACTGTTTATAGCTGACATTTGGTATAGTAAGTGCTTTAATGAACTAAAAACTTTGATCGTAAAAGATCAAAAATAACTATAGTTTGTATAAGCATTTTGCCATTTTTATTTGCTTAAACTTTGATTAAAATGGACCTAAAACGTGTATGTAAAGGGAACTTGGAAAAATTAATATTGGATAAGATTTAATCTATAAGAACAGTAACCTCTCGCTTATTTACGCACATTGTGTCCACAGAAAAAATGCGTAAAGATACGAGATGTCGTAAAGATACGAGAGGTACCAAATATACTTACTATAATGACTGTTTTTCGATATTGCTTCTAGTTAAAAGCAGACTGGGAACCTTGCACTTTTAACAATTTGTTTACTTTACTTATAAATATGAAAACAAAAGATAAAACTATACATATTAGAAAAAAAAGGTTTTAAATTTTTATAAAATAATAATACTTGTAGAAAAATTTTACTAATTTTAAAAATAAGTGATTTATATGTGATTTATTAGATACTTGACATTTATATCCTATTCTACTTAGCAAATTCATTTAAAAAACTAAGCATTTGTTTACAATTAAGAAATGGTGTGCTGTCTATAGTAAATTTTTTTTCTAAAGTCTTTTACAAAAATATGCATTTGGTGCTGTAACGGATTCCTGCTTTTGATCAGAAATATATAAAATATAAGAAAAAAGTTTTAAAATAATTGTTTATGTTACTACAACTTTTTTTTAATTTGACTTTTGCCCACATAAGGATAAATTTGTCTTGCATTGTATTAAACTGCAAGAAGGTATAAAGAAGCCTAGCAAGAAGGTATGATTTAACTAAGGGATCAATAAGATATATTTTGAGCAATAGAAAGATCATAAAAGACAGTGCTTTTCAGATGTCGGATACCGTGATAAATAGCATTTCAAGGATATAACATTTTTATTGTTTGAATTTTATAAAACTCTAAAATGCGTAACTAAACGAGAATGCGTAACTTCACGAGTGCGTAAAGATGCAAGAGGTTACTGTAATGCAAGACAAAATTAGATATTTATTAATTTATACTTTGAATATTCTGTAAATAAAGCTTAAATATCCTAATAAAATAATTGTCAACTAAATATTTTTAGGACCGTAAAATATGCGTTAGTATAAATTAAAAAAGATACTCCTTTCAATACTTAAAACAATTAAAAGTTAGAATATTTCTTACATAGTACTAAAAGCTTTTATCAAAAACGGTTAAAGAATCTTTTTTTTTTTTCAAAACGATACTTACAAAATTAAATCTATGTAGTTATTCAGATATTCTAAAAAAAAATTGTTAAAAAAATTTAATGAACATATGTAACTGAATTATTACTTTATCAGCCGTCAACTCAAAAATACTTTTTAAACCGATGAACAATTATAGAGAACAAGATACCCTCTGATATAATCTTGTACAAAAGAGAGTAAATAAATTCAAAAAGACTATGTTTTATACCAAAAATATTTAAAACTATTAAAATTAAAAGGTGGTACTAAAGAAATTAAAATATACTAAAATTCTTTTACCTAAACAGTTGAAGTACCACTTATTATTATCATGTGTGAAGACTACTAAACATAATTAAAATATTGTTTTTATAAATTTTTAGCATACTTTTAATTTAAATTTTAGACTTAAAATAATTTTATCGTTTTTTACTCAATACAAGCTTTTAAAGTTTTATTGTCAAAACAATGTTTCACTCGTTCAAAATAATTCAAAGGAGATACTCAGTTGATTTAAATATTCTAAAATACTACAAAAAATACACTTATGGCTTTTACAGCTTCGTGTAACAACCCTTTTTATTTAAAAGTTCTTTATAACTTTAAATACATTTTCAATTACCTAAAATAAAAGTGTCCAAATGTCTTATACGAAAAAAGTATTTGTCGATTATCTACCATAAAATTCTAGTATAAGTTCTACTAAGGTATACAGGTGGGTAGGTGTCAAATTTGCACGAGCGTACAAAATTGCACCAAGGGACAAAACTGCACGAGGGAACAAAATTGCACAAAGATAAAATTGCACGAGGGCACAAATTGCACAAAGATAAAATTGCACGATGACACTTTTACGCGGAGGGTCAATCTTGCACGAAGAAATTTTTGCACGGTTTTTTTTTTTTAGTAATTTTATTATTCTATTATAATTATTTTTTATTAATTTAGAATTTTTGTTTTTACTGTCATAGTTACCGCTAACCCTTACCCTCCTTCGGTAAATAATTACTTTCTTTTTATTTTTTTATTAGTTAATTTTTTCTATTTTTCTATTTTTCTTTTTTATTAGTTATTATTTGTTTTTTTTAGTTTTACTATCACTGTTACCCCTAACTCTTACCCTCGGTCGGTAGCTTTTTTTTTTTCTTTTTTTATTAATTTATTTTTAGTTATTTTTCTTGTTTTTCTTAACAGTAATTTTTATTAATTTTGTTTTATTTTTACTTTTATTTTTACCCCTAACCCTTACCCTCTGTCGGTAATTTGTTTTAATCTTTATCTTTTTATAAATTTATGTTTTAATTATTTTTTGTGTATTTTTATTTATATTTTTTTTTGTTTTTGTTTTTCTCTTCTGCAAAAATGACCCTCCATGCAAAATTGTCTTCGTACAATTTTGTCTCCATGCAATTTTGACCCATTCCCATACAGGTAAAGTCGTTAATTAGTTATAGAGGTAAAAATTTACTGCTTTGATTGTTATTTCGGTATAATAAAAAAATAATAATGAAAATTTAATGTATGCTATAGCATTTTATAATACAAGTCTATACTTTTACGTAGATATCATTAAGAATAATCTTGAAAATGTTTAACATGATTGTTACAAAAAAAAAAGAAAACATTATGTCCTGGACAAGACGATAAAATGTATCCGTGGTGTAGGAAACGATAACCAAAAAGTTCTTCGTTCACCAGATCCTATGACCAAATACTTTGAGCGTCTTTTTTGTCGTATAATATACATATATATATATATATGTACAGGAATAAGTTGATCAACTTAATAAATTAAATTTTTCAACATTGAGCCCACCTTAAGGGTTTTTTAATAAAAAAAGTTTATTTCAAGATGCATAAACTTGCAGGACTCGAGTTTCGTGCCTATGCACTCCTCAACTGCAAAGCTCAGAATAAAGCACAAAACAAATCACTCATATAAAAGTTTAAAATTTAAGCATAACTAGATTATGACGTAATTTTGAAACTGTCAAAAATCATGCAAAACGGCTTGTGCAAAAATTAAATTACCAATCGACAATTAACTGGCACAAATTCATAAAACTTCAGTGAAAAACTACATATTTGAACAGAAAATTGAATTATATAAAACTAAGATAAAAAGATAAATAAAAAAAGAAATTTAAATTCATATAAGATGAAATTAAAGCTTATTTAACTTCAAAAGCGACTTTTTATATGTCTACAAAACGATAAAAACTCTCTCCTTTTTAAGCACCTCTTATCTTTCAGTGCATATACAACGGCTGTTGCTTCTTTGAGACACAGCCTACATATCGGGCTATTACCGTCAGCTATAGGCTGTGCTCTTTTATAACTTCCCAGGATATTTCAAAGTCAATGCCGCTGCGCTTTGAGCCACAAACATACTTTGATAGCTCAGTTTCATTTTCATATATGCCACCTTTAAAAGATTTTTTATGATTGGCATACCTGAATCTTAACTGAATCGAGCACAAGCCGACGTAGAACCTCGTCTCAACGCCAGAGTTCACTGTGGTCCTGTAAACGATATTCTCCGAACGGCAATTGCCCCCTTTCAAATTATATTTACAGCTACCAGCGCAACCACATTGACTCCGAATTCCTGAGTTTTGATTAAAAATATTTTGGTTGTTTGCCTTATGTTTATCTTATTTTATACAATTCAATTTTCTGTTTAGATATGTAGTCACTCACTGAAATTTTATGAATTTGTGCCAGTTAATTGTCAATTGGTAGTTAGTTTTTGCACAAGCCGTTTTGCATGATTTTTGACAGTTTCAAAATTACGTCGTAATCTAGTTATACTTAAATTTTAAACTTTTATATGAGTGTTTTGTTTTGTGCTTTATTTTGAGCTTTGCAGTTGAGGAGTGCATAGGTACGAAACTCGAGTTCCGCAAGTTTTTGCATCTTGAAATAATCGATATATATATAAAATAGTCTCATCGAAAAAACTAATAATGAAGCAAAGAAAATAGTTACGAAAAACAATATAAAAAGTAAAATTTTAAAACTATTTCAACAACAGTGTTACATTACTACAAAAGATCATAAACCAAACTTGCCAAACAAAATAAGCTGTAGAATAACTAATCCGGCAAAAACTTTTATTGGTAAACCTGCTTAAACAAATTTAGATAAGATCAACAATTTTATAAGATTAAATAGTAATCTAAGACAATGGAAAAATACATATGAGGTATTGAACTAGTTCAATAACTTAAGTAATAAATCAACTTCAAGGTTTATTAAGTTCGATATAGTTAGCTTTTATCTAGATATCTCAGCAAAATTTTTGGAAAATTCCTTTAATTTTGCTGCAGGCCTAACTTAAATCACGGAAAAAGAAAAAGAGTTAATCAGACATTGCTGCAAACTAGTACTGTTCCACGAAGGTGAACCATGGTCGAAAAAAACATAACAAAAACAGCTTTGATGTACCAATGGGAAGCTTCCTTGGCGCAGAAATTTGCGAACTGGTTGGTTTATATATCTTAGATATATTGAAGAAGGAAAAAATCTTTAGTGATGGTAACTTTGGCATATACCGTGACGATGGTATAGCAGTGGTGGACATTCTACCGGGACCAGATATGGAGAAAAAAGCTAAACAGCTAAGAAAAGTTTTTAAAAACATTGGCTTTGATGTTACCATTGAAGCCAATCTGTTTGTAACAGACTTCCTAGATGAGACTTTAGATCTACAAATGAAAGCCACAAGCCGTAGTTTGAAAAAAAGTTTTAACACAAGAACATCTGTGGTATATATCCGATAAGCTTAGCTTATCAGGATCTCCAGGATTTAACGACTTTTAACGTTATATCTTATATATATATATATATATATATTATTATACTATTATATATTATTATATATATATATATATATATGTGTTAAACGCAGAAACAGCTGTCCCAAGCAAAAGTTCATTTTGTGTATTTTAGTTCTATAATTTTTGATTTTAAAAGATCAAAAAATCGATAGAAAATTTTTAGAAGCCTATAAAAAAGTACGAGTTTTTTTTTGTGTTCTGATTTACAACTATTCAATAATTGTTTTATAGACTAAGTTTTTAAATACACAACATATTACCATGAAAAATTTGAGACTTAGTTAAATTTTCAATAACTCTTAAGGTTCAAATGCAGTTAAGTTTTGCATTACTAACTTTTATATTTATATAACTTTTCATAAAAGAAAATTTTTCACATCTAAACTGTACAGTTACAAACCTCATAAGTTTTATGGAACTCTGCATGATCAACTCTAAAATGGCTCACATCATAACTCAGAACAGGAACAAACCTGTGGCCCCAAAGGACTTCACTTGACAAGTAAGATGTCCTTGCTTGACAAATCATACCTATCAAATATAAATTCGTTTGCAGGTTTTATTAAACCTTATTTGCGAACTGGTTTTAACAGTTATTGAGATTAATTTTATCAAAAAAAATTCAAAAATTTTCAAAAATTTTAACTTCTTAAAAGAATAAAACAAACTTATAAAAATAGTGTAATATTAAAGTAAATAATTTTTGAAACCTTATTTATTGATAAAAATTACAAAAACAAACTTAATTGTGAATTTTTTTTAACTTAAAATCTAAAAAACTATTATTAAACATATTTTTTTAATTTGAAATAGACCAAAACGTATACAATACACTTTACTAATTTTTGTTTATCGTAATGTTACTTCATTTTATATTTAAGTGTTAGTTGAAATAGAAAAAAAAAATCTTAAACGACTTTTATTAAACTTAAAATTTTTACTGAAAAAATATAACCTTATAAAAAGTTTAAGTTCGGTGAAAAGTATCATAATTTTGCTGAAAAATCTTAAAAACTTAAAAAAGTTAAAAACAAACTTATTATTGTCGTAAACGATCCTAAGCTTTCAAATATTATGGAGTTCGTAAATAAAACTTATTTAAGTGTTTAAAAATTTGTTTATCCACTTATAAAATTATAGTTATTAGCTTTTATATAACTATTAAAAAAACATAATTTTTATTTTATGTTTTCGGTTGGAAAGCATTTACTTTGTTTGTTCTGTATAACAAACTTATTATTAAGCTTATACTACTTTATACTTAATGATAGCTTAAGCTAAAGTTTTTGTTTTTCAAAATAAAACGCTATCAATATTTCAATATAAGTATAAAAACATAAATAAGAAGATTCTAGTAGACTTAGGAAGTCTTCAAATAACTATTTTTTGCAGTGGTAAAACTTATGCACGATATAAGTTTTACACGTTTGGGTAAACGATGACAGTAACTACATAAATAAATATACAGTTAAACATATTAAATACATTAAAGTACAATAAAGCATACATGTAACTAAACTAAATTTTTAGTATAATTACTCCTGCCATTTACCAAAATGCATAAAAATGACCTCGTTTAAAAATGTCACTAGCGGCATATCTGACACGTTCCACTAACTTTAGATGTAGACTTAAAATAAAAAAAAACTTTAAAATATGTTTTTTTATTTAAAAATAAAACTGTGTCATATAAATCATTCATATAAAATGTTATACATTTTTTGTTATGTACTTACAAGTAGTGATGTACCGGACTCACTATCCGGGTTCGGCCGGATATTGCTATTTTTGTCTGATATCCGGATCCGGCCGGATTCTAATTTGAAAAAAAAAAGTCCGGATCCGATTCCGGCCAGATTCTAATTTGAAAAAAAAAAGTCCGGATCCGGGTCCGGTACATCACTACTTACAAGCTATTAACATATTGTTTTAAACTCTTTTTTGCGTTAGTGAACAGATTAAATGCCATAATTAAGAAAAAAAAATCAATTTAAAAATTATGTTAAAAATATTCAAATGAAAAATAAAGCTGTTATTCTAATTAATAAAAAAAAAACAATCTTTAAACTAAACAGATAATTTTTCAATGCGAAAGAAAAAGATACAGCTGCTTAAATAACAAAATTATCAAAAATTATTTAGTGACTTTTGTATTCCTTAAATCATCACTAATTTTAAGAATAAAAAGTTGTTCGTTTACCAATTATCATATCAATGTTAGTTAACTTTTTACCGTACAACACTTTACTTCAATTAGTTATAAGTTAGTTTAAGTCTTTATAATAAAAATTGTCAATTAGTTTCTTATAAATTAAATTTGTTTTCTGTAAGTTCATAACAAACTTAAACTACTTTATTACTAATTTTTATATACATATTTTATTTTCCTTTCGTCAAACCTTATGTTAGCTTGAGCTTGTCTCACGGCATAAAAAAAGTCCAAGCTTAGGCTCTGTAGACTTTCGCCAATGTTTTCGTTGATTTTATTTAGTTAAAGATATGTTTTTACTAGGTTTATTTATTTGTTGAAAAAAAAATGCTCTTTGGAGAGGTAAATCTACCTCGCAGTTTTTCTTTCGAAAATACACAATATGATAAACAACAGCTACTGTTTACAATTATAGTCCTATTTTAAGGAAGAATGGACGCAAAGGATTGATTTTGTTGGTAGGATAAATCTTCTTACTACAATGAATAATCACCGTCTACTTTATCCAGAGCATCTCAAAGCCATACGGTCTTGTTTGCAACATCCGTACAATGACACTAAATATATTTTTAATACTAGTTATGCAAGAAAAACTGTCATTATTAACAACAAACTTCTTCATCTAAAGATTGATTTTACACCTCTAAAGAAGATATTATAGCCTTACTCTCCATGCTTTATAAAAAAGGACTATATGTTCTTTTGGTATGGTAGGATAGCTAATAAACATAAGAAAGATGGTTTAGGCATTGCTGTCAATTTTACATCTTACAGTATTGGTGAAAACCTAATCTGATAGCAACAAACGTACTCTTCGTTTATACACTAAAAAACGTACAGTAAGCCTCCTTAGTGTATGTACTCGGCTTACAAGCTGTATGCTAATGATCATATAAAAGGTGCTTTGATGAATAACTTAAATACTATAATTAGCAAACTCCTCATGTACTCTGGGTGACTTTAATACGAGGGTTGGACCGGATCATGATCCTTGTACTTTTTGTCTGGAAAACTTTAGGTATGGTAAATGAATTCAAATGGTCGACGTATGTATAGCCTTTTTATGCACAAAAATTGTGTGTGATCCTTCGCTAGATTGCTGTAAAGTTATTATCTAAAAAAGCACTAGTTAAAAGCGTTTAAAATAACGATTGACTAATGTGCATGATACGGATTGACTTAAGATATTCTCAAACTTACTAAAATCTATCATAGTACTCTTTGACACTTTTGCTTCTACTTCTTGGCAAAGCGTTCAAGAAAATGTGTAATAATTTATTTTAAGTTCTTCGGAATAGAGACACATGCCAACAAAGACTGATTTTAAGAAGATATTGGTATGTTGCTACTAGTATATAACAAATTCAGCTTCCGTACTAGTTAAAAAAAAAAGATCTTAATGTTATTGATCTGGTAGATCACTGAATTTACTTTAATCGTTTCAGCTTATTCCAGTTGTTACTATGTTGCTTAGAAAACTCTAGAGTCTCTGCTTGAAATAAAAAAGGTTTTAGCAATACTTGAAGGAAGTTTTAAAAATTTGACTAGATATTATCGGAAATTTTCAAACTTTCACCAGATATTCTAGAGTTCATGATGAAGATCAAAAATAAAAAGCTCGTAAGCATATTTTAGGGTAGTGTTGAAATTTACACTAGATATTACTATAGTATATAAATATAAAACAAATAGACTAAATACTACGATTAAATACTAAAACTTATACTATGTATTACGGTAAATGTAGAAATTTAACCTAGATATTAAAGGAAAACTTGAAAATAACACTAGACATTATGGAATTTATTTTGAAAAGCAAAAAAAATGTCTTAGAAGTATTTGTGGTGAGTGTTAAACTTACACTAGATATTATAGAAAAGTTTCGAAAACTACATAGGATTCGAGCGGGTCCTAGTTTTAAAACAAAATTTGGACCAGATAGATCACTAGTTTCTACCTCATAAAAATTAAAAAAAACAAGTTAATATTGATTTTCAAAGTCACCTAAGTACAACAGGTTTAAACAGACTACGTGAAGCCAAAAAGGTCTTTTTAGTGACTACTAGGAAACTCGCTAATTATTTGTACTTAAACTGCTTCTGACAGAAGCGATTCTCAATAGTTGTTTGATGAAATCCAAGAAACAGTTAGAAAAAAGTAGTTTTATGGTTTATAAACGTAAACTTTCTTATTCAAGTGCGATAAATAGTGTTTAATTATTGCTTATACTTAAATGTAAGGTATAAAATTATTTAAATATTTATTTCAGTTAAAAAAGTAATGTGTAGTAAAAATTACTAGTACCTATTACTGAGGACGAAGCTTAGATAAACTAAAACAACTACTTAAATTTCAATTGTTTCTTGTATACAAATACTTTTTTTTAAATACTCAATATCTAAAAAGTTTTAAAGTATATACTTTGAAAAACTGTAGAAATTATTTTATTAAAAAAATCTACATTAAAATTCATCAATTTATAACAACGATATAAACTATTCAGCAAAAAAAAGTTAAATACCAAGTTAAACATATAAAATATTAGTTACAGAAAATTTACAAAGGTATACATAACAAAAACTCTAAAAAAACATTTTTGATGTATAGACTAAAGAAATAAAAGTTTTAAACTACCTGTACTTTCTTGTAGACCTTCTAGTATAACAATTATTTCAAACGGTTCGTTTTTAATATATTCAGCATCCATATCGTAGAATGGAGATTTGGAATTTATTTCATGACTTATAATAAGAGGTGTCACTAAAAACAAATTATCCGCTCCTGAAAATGTATTGTTGCTCATTTTAGTTTTATAAAAAACTTAAGTTTTGGTATATATATCTTAAATTTGATAAGAATTAAATTACTTAGAGCTTTGAATATTTAATTAGTTTTTATTTTTAAATCTAATTTAGATATTGGAACACAAGTGACCAGTAAATATACAATACGTTACACAAGACAAACAATTTCAAAAACACTAAATTTATATCGTGCAATTCTCTTCAGTAGAGTACAATGCTAACAAATAACAAGATTTTACACACTTATATAGTAACCAAGTTATCAAGTAATTTTAAAGTAATCAAGAGATTAATCAAAGACAAAAGCAATTAGTAACAGTTAAAGTCAAATAAGTCCATTTACGTTATAATTGATCAACAGTAAAACTAAAATGAAAACATTCCTTATAAAATGTTACAAAAATAAAGAAACAGTATAGTCAACATCTTTTTGCTTACATAAAACAGGTTTCCTTAACAAAATACAAATGGCTTCTAATTTAATCAAATCGAAAACATTACTACAAATACTAATAATTTTAAATCTATCTATATTATAATTGTTTGGACAAGTTGGATTATTAACTAAATGTTCTGAAATAGATGAACGTTTAGATGCGTTTATAACCTTTACCGGTATATCTAATTCTATAAATCTATTTTATACAAAATTTAAAAAAAATCCTTAATTTAATTTTATTATATATTTAAGACTCATTCGTTAGTCCTCTTAAAAAAATTTAAATATGTAGAAAGCATTAAAAGTTGAACTAATAAGCTAGTTATTTAATGTAAAACAAGACAGGTCAGTTTTACACAAAGACACTTTTGCAATAAGGGTCCCTTTGCGGGAAGACACCTTTGCACGAAGTTGCTTTCGTACGAAAGATCAATTTTGCAGAAATGATCTATTTTGCACGAAAATAATAAACTAAAAACTAATAATAATATAAGAAAACTACTGACCAAGAGTCACGGTTAGGGGTAACAGTGATAGTAAAAAAAAATTAAATACATAAGTATTATGATAATGACAATAATGATAATAATAATAATAATAATAATAATAATAATAATAATAATAATAATAATAATAATAATAATAATAGTAATAATAATAATAATAGGTACCGGCTAAATTAACGGTTAGGGGTAACATTGATAGTAAGAATAAAGAAAAATTGAAAAAAAATTGAAAAAATTGAATATAGTTTTATTCCACATTTTATTTTTTAAATACGAGTTAAGTTGTTCTTTGAATTATAAAATTAAAGGTAAAAAAGTGTACAAAAAGTAAAAAAGAATTAAATAGATTTAAAAAAATAATAATAGAATTTTAACCCGTTCTAAACTCTTTTTGTGCAAAAGTGTCCCTCAGTGCATTTCTGACACCTATCCGTTGTGTAAAGGCATAAAATACAAATTCATACAAAAAAACTGTCATACTCTAGTTAAAACTGTTTATTTTCACGCAAACAATGTTTCACTCATAGAGCTCATCAGTAAACTAAAATTTTGAAAAAAATATTTGAAAGGCATGGAAAATGGAATTAGTAAAAATACTGGTATGTAAACATAAGTATAACTTAAACCAAAACACACTTTCAACTTAAAAACAAAATCAATTCAAATTACTATCTTAAGGTTAAAGTTAAGTTACTAGTTTACTAAGGAACCGTGGAATGTTAACTTTTAGTAAAACTAGGAATGTAAGATAATTAATTCTTGATAAACATTTATACCTGAGGTTTAGACATTTCACTTTAAACTGTTTGTTTAAAGATTAAGAGCTGTTTAACTGAAAAAAATAAAAATCTAAAAAGTCTGATACAAGTTTAATGCTATAGTGTGGTTTTGCGAACTTAAATTTTGATTATGTTGAAACTTAGTAACTAATAGCCAGAGAAATTTAAAATAAAACAAAACATAATAGTAAAAAAATATATGTTCCTTTTTTCTGCAGATTCTTGGAAGTTTTATAAATAAATAGTACTTTATAAAAACTTATCTATGCTGAAAAATATTGTAATGTAGTTTTTTCAATCAGAAAGTGGCTATCAAAAATTTTATTTCCTAGTTTATATTTAAGATAATATTCTTATTTTTAAGTTTTCAGGTGTATTATGACAGTTCTGTACCGTTTTATTTGTAAGTTTTGAAGTCACTGGTATGGTTATACCACCTGTTTTTTAATGTGCCACCTGTTCAACCTAGATAACTTTTTGATTCGTTTGTTTAGCTGATTCTTGCTTTATATATATTGTTTTCGACCAAGCATTTGATATTAAAAGTAAATTTATTTTATATTCGACCATTGCAATGCGTTTTATATTATTTATTGTTTTGTTTTTAAAGAATTTTCGGTTATTTTTTTCGATTATTTTTTTAATATTAACATGCACCTGTAAAATACTTTACAATTACTTCTTTTTTGACCTTTTTAAAAATTTTTGTCTATTAGTGGTAAAAAAGCTTTACCTATATTGGTTTTTACTGATTGGCAGTAGGGCGGGTTAAAATAAATCATTTTTATTGTTTGTACTGATTTCTTTTTGTTTTCGTTGTCTTGATGATTTCAGTATTTAACATTGTATTTGAAATTGAACTTAATTAATACGTTTTTGTACCCGGTTATTGAGTCTTTGAAAATTTCATTGTTTTTTGATAGCCTAATGAGCCTTTTTTCGGTAATTTTTCGGAGGTTTTCTGGTAATAGATAGGTAGTTTGAGTAATTGTTAATATAATTGATGCTTTAATTTTCTTTTTGGTATAGTTTAAGTATATTATCGGAAGTATCTAGGGATATATCTAAAAAATACATTTAGTTGCGCCTATCTCAATCGTTTTTCAAATCCGATTTCATTAAAAGTTATCGTGTTCTATTTAAATCTTTCCTATCGGCTGTTTTTTCTATTTATGATGGCGAGACCGTCATCTCTATAAAGGCTTTGTTTATTATATGCTATATTTTAGTTTATAAACATCTAACAAAAACATAAAGTATCTTCTTCAGAGAAATTTCAAAATAAAAAACATCTTGAATAATATTGAAAATAAAATCTATAAAAAAAAAACAATAACGTAACTTTTACGAAATTAACATGCAATCAGTAAATAAGCTTTACATAGTCTAAAATTGTTTTTATTTTTTTTCTACAAATGTTCATTTCAACATATTTAAGCAGAAATTTATATACTTAGATAATTAAATACATTATTTTTATTAATGTAATTTAAGTAGAAAATGTACCTTTTAAAAAGTTAACCAAAGTGTTAGTACAAAAACATTTTGTTTATTACATAATTTAAAATTTTTTTTATTATTAGTGGTTTTAAGTATTTTGACCTAATTCTAACTTTAAAATAAATTTGTGGTCGGATTCGGCTTGCGGATTTTTCGCCGACTCTTGAAATAACTGGTAAAATTTACAAATGTATTAAACACAATTCAAAAAGTTTTACAACATGATACTTTTAAAACTATAATTTTAGGTACTAACTTAAAGTTATATTTAATTTTAGAAACGTATTTAAATAATTAGAAGAGTAGTTTTAAAAATTTTACGTTAAAAATAACCTGTATCAAATCCTACATTTATGTCATCTTGATGAAGGCCAATAAACTCACCCTCAAGAGTTTCTCGAGATTTAACAAATTTTGCTCGAATTCTTGACTGTACTATTAAAGAATTTCGCAAGTTTGCTACCCTGTTTTAAGAAAAGTTAAAAAACCGTGATTTTATTTTTGTGAATATACGGATTTTTAATTAGTTTTTAAATAAAACTTTAATAATAATATTTATTCATCTAGGTCTTAGGATATACGGATTGGCAACATTCTAATCGCCGGACCAGATTTACCAGAAAAGTTCCTATTTTTGGTAAAAACTTCGTATTTTTGAAAAAAATGTACTACAAAACTTAAAATGTCTTTTTTAAAGTAAAACTGCAATGAAGTAATTCTTTAACAAGCACTAATGTGTATTAAAATGGAAAAATAAAAACTACCTTGCGAGTCAAACGTTGCCCATCCCTAAACTAGATTTTTTTATTTTTAGATTTTATTTGTTGGTATTTTATAATTTTAGTATTTACTTAAAAACAAAACTGGAAAGTATTTGTGCATTGAATACTTAATGTTTGTTTTACAGAAATGAAACTGTTTTATTAAAAAAAAAATAGTATCTACTATACAAAATATATCCCTTATAAACTACTAACATAAAACGTATGACTATAAAAGCTTAATATGTATTTAAGTTTTACCAAACAAGTTTTATTTATGTTTTACAAATGCGTTTAATACAATTCACTCAATTTACGTATTAATGAGTTGTATCTTGTCATACTAACTAAATTTTATTATTTCAAAGCTGACTTATTTCATCTATAACATTAAAATAAAAATTAAAAGTTGTCAATAATAAACATTTTAGATTCTTACATCTAAAACCACAAAAAGTTATTTTCATCGAGAAAAACAAAGTTGTATCTTGTAATTTTTTTTTATTTATTTAATCATCAAAACGGGCAAAAGTTTATAGAAAAAAACAGTGTACGTTTAAAGCTCAAAGTGTATAACTATTATATAAAAGCACCTGAACATAAGACAAAACTTTCCATCTCTTGGTGAAATGGTACAAGTTTCACTAAACACAAGAGTTTCTGCCCTGTTTTTCGGTTGGGCAATCTTTATATAGATGCATCCAACCATAAACGAGTCCAATATGCTACCAAGCAATGCCTGTAAATAAAAAGAGGTAGTTCATATAAAATAGTTACAAAAAGCATATTTAATAAAAACCTGAACTACAAAGAGTAATACTGCTTCAGGACACTTATCTGTTACAGCCCGTTTTCCGTATCCAACTGAAGTTTCAGTTTCCACAAAAAATAAGAATGCTGACCAATAAGAATGCACGTTGTTTGCACACTTAGTGTCGTCCTGCTCAATCGTCATATTACTCATCGTAGC
This sequence comes from Thalia democratica, assembly GCF_965202585.1. NCBI lineage: Eukaryota > Metazoa > Chordata > Thaliacea > Salpida > Salpidae > Thalia > Thalia democratica. The sequence continues at coordinate 49,509,019 of NC_139169.1, read as the reverse complement.
ATTAATACTTTCACTTATATTCGGGTTTGTATCACTGGCTACCCGCTTTCCGAACCCAAAAGGAGACTCTATATTAGAAAGGTCGCCTCTGTTGTTGTTTAGTTATAAATAAAAAAACGAGATATCATCATTTATTTTTGATTTAAAAAATTGAACAGAATTAACCAAACAATTTACTGATGAATTGTTGATAAGTAATATATTTTTCTCTTAATAAACTTAATCAAAATGATATTGTGAAAATTCAGAGCTATAATGAGATAACGTTTTAAAACTTATATAGTAACAAAGGTATCATAAAGTAACTAAGAGAGTAAAAAAGAGTTATAAAACAAATAGTAATTATTAATAGAACTTTCTTAGTTACAAACTAAATTTAATTACAACTAACTAACCTATAACTTAAAAGTCATGTCAGTAAAATAAAAATAACAAAACTTATAAAATCTAACGTAGAAAGAATTAAGAAAGATTTTAATCAAAACTATTTTGCTTAAAAAATATAGAATCCTTAATAAAAAACAATTAGCTTCTAGTTTAATTAAATCGAAAATGTTAATACAACTTTTAATAATATTGAATATATTTAGTTTAAACTTTTTTGCACACGTTGGGTCATTTACTTTGTGTTGCCAATATACGAGCGTTACGAAAAGTTTAAAACTTTAACCGAAATAATTTCTTCTTCTTCTGATTAACAAATTAAGTAGTCTTTTAGTTCAATAAATACAAAAAAAAGATAGCATCACTTTTTTTTATGACTTCTTGAGTAGTATGACTGATTACTATAAAACGTATACATATTTTGAATTTTAATATCTTTATATACACTTATAGTACATCTTGTGTTATAATGTGTTACATTTATCAAACAGGATTGTAAAGGTTTACATTACTTTTATATAAAAAAAGTTAATTGTTTCAATACTTTATTTAATGAAATTTGTCATCTATATACAAATTTGGCATCTTTAAATTAAAAACAAACTCTTAGTTTTATGATACATATACTACAACAGAAATCAGCAAACTGCGGCTCGCGATGTACTTTTAAGCTAAAAATAGTTTATAAAAAATTAACAAAATAAAGTATATAATACAACTAATTTAATAACTAGTACCTCCTAGCATAGTTTTTATAATGGTCAAAAGTATTAAGCCTAATAGTACTTGTTGTTACAATTGATAGTTCTTAAAATATAGCAACCATGCATGCTAATGCTTCATTAAGAGTTTTTTGATTTTTTTTTGATTTACTCGATTTGACACACTATTTTCTTTTCATTAATAAAAATTTGTTTAAAAAACTTTGGCCCGAGGAAGGCTTTTTTATACAGTATCTATGAACCTCAAGAATTTTTTTTTTGTGAAAATTGGTCTGTTGCTTTAAAAAATCTTCTCACCCTGTACAAAACAGTCAACAACTTTTCTTGTCATTTCATTACTTTTAATCATTATCAAAACAACACAAAAATGAAACAATTTTTATAAATTATCTAATTTTTATTTTATTTAATTTCAAAATAAAATATTAATTCAATTTAATTTAGAGTCAACAGACAGATTAGGTGTAGTATTCTAGTTTTTAAATCCTAAATGAGCGAAAAATGGATTCTTGTTATTGTACCGGAAACTAAAATAAAACTAGAAAACAGTTAACCTAAAAACATGAAAGTTTAAAAACATGTTAGTTGAACTAAAAAAAAAGGGTGAAATACATTTTGCTAACATGATTTACTTTGGCTTCTTAGTTATTTATTTTTAGTACCTTTTAATGTTTTTATATGTCATTTAAAAAGTCTTCAAAATCTGAGTTAGAATTACTTTAAAACTAAAGCTCTTATATTTTCATTCTACAAAATTAGTAACTATTTCCCCTTTCTGCTTAATTTGTTGTTTAAAAAAATATTTATCAAGTTAAAACAAATTACGTTTAATCTGTTTTTCTTTGTCAAGCACTAATATTTTTTAAACGGCATAAGAAACAGTAAGTATAACTAGTTTATGTTTTTAGAATTTAAAAGTTGTACGTAATTTTAAAAACCACAACAAAGTTAAAACCTGAATTTAGAAAAAAAATCTTATAATTTTAAAAAATTAATCAAAACTCCCAAGAAAAAGTTTACCAAAGGTTCAAATAAAAAGAATAACATCTATAACAGAACTATGTGACTGTTATGACCAAAAAAGTTAAATATTTAATTAAAGTATTAACTTAAATAAATGCAAACTTCCTTTATAATTTAATGTAAATTTTTGTCGTTTTTTAAATTTTTTAACTAGTAGTAGTTTGTATAGTTGTATCTTTTTTAGCTTAACAAGAAATTGTTTTATATTATTTATAAACTAATAGAGTTCAACTATTGTATAAAATTTAATGTAATTTGGTTATTTTTGTTTTATTAAACATACCTGACTAAAGCTATGACCCACCATAAGAATCCACATAATGACCATGTTATAATATAAGTTGAAACAAAAAACAACAAGTTGTTTCTCCACGACATATCAATAAGAGTATTAAAAATGTCATTAATATATCTTTGCCTTTTTTCTTCTGCGTTCTGTATCAGTCAAAACTGTTACGACTCCGAGTATTAAAGTCTTCGTGTAATTTGTTTAAGTAAATGTTTAAGTGTTAACAACTAAGTAGTTTTATTTAAATGTCATTTATAAAGTTAAACTGGTTATTTATTAATCAACATCGACAATGTTTTGAATTAGTGATGGTTTTTCTTAAATTATTAAACATTTCTGAAGAACTCAAACTAATTTAGTTTATGTAAGTAGTATTCTGTTTTCAATACCAATACAAAACGAATGGTTGTTTTTATTAGACTGTAAGCTTTGGTACACAAATTCATTAAAATATAAAAACTGTTATAAATATTAATTAAATTGATGTATGTTTTTAATTATACATTCTTTAAGAAAATGATGTTTAAAGAATGTTTAAATATAAAGATTTAACTATAAGACATTTTAAACAACCGTGTTAGCACAAATATACTTCTACAGTTTTTACCAATGAGTGTTTAATTGTATTTTTATACAAACCAATTTATACCTATTTGGCTTTTTAATAAAATCCAAATTGATAATTGTTGTAAAGACAAGTGTAACAACTAAACAATAAAACAAACTTGAAATTCTAAATAAAAAAAATAATAAAAATTGACTTGAATAAATAATAAACAGTATAATCTAGATATCATTGCTTGCTTAACTAGGCTTGTAAAAATAATCAGAAATTATTGTTTAATAGATTAAAAACAATAGTATATTTTATTAATATACTAAAACTTGATTCACTATAGTTCTTTGCACATACTGGTTGGGTAATTAAATTTAATAATATTAAGCTTAATATAATCTATTACAGTAACCTCTCGATTATTTACGCACATTGTGTCAAAAGATGCGAGAGAGGTGAGAAAAAGTGCGTAAAGATGCGAGAGATCGTAAAGATACGAGAGGTACCAAATATACTTACTATAATGGCTGTTTTTTGATATTGCTTCTAGTTAAAAGCAGACTGGGAACTTTCCCAGTTTTAACAATTTGTTTACTTTATTTATAAATATGAAAACAAAAGATAAAACTATACATATACTAAAAAATAAGATAAAAATATATCTAAAGTAATAAGTAGATTTTGTCTCTATCTATATTTAAATGTCACTTATTTGATGCTTAACATTCATATTCTATTCTACTTAGCAAATTCAATTTATAATAAAGCATTTGGTTACAGTTAAAAAATGGTGTGGTATCTATATTAAAATTTGTGTTGCTTTATTCATATATAGTGCAAGAGTGCTGTATTATTTTTTTGTGTTTTTAACTCTCATAATTTCATTATACTTTCATTATTTAACACAGTCATATTTCTATCAGAATTTATATTTAATCTCTTATTGCTAACATAATTAATCTAAATGTTTATCAACTAGTCTAGGAACATAAGTTTACTAATTCTAAAGATATAGAGAGGTGAGATAGCATTTAACAACATATTTTGAATTAAAAATATACAACAAACCTAACTAGTGCAATACTAAAAAAAAAAAATATTTTTTGAATTTTTTAGAATTCTAAAATGCGTAACTAAACGAGAGTGCGTAACGTCACGAGTACGTAAAGATGCGACGAGAGGTTACTGTACTTGAATTTAAGTTTGCAGTGGTTACAGGTCATGGCTGATTAATAAAATAATTCCGAAAACTTTTTAGTAAATGTTCTTATTTTTTTGCTTCTAAGTTCCTCAAGGTCTAATCTACTCAGTTTTTTTAACAATAGCTTTAAATGTGAAAATCAAATAACCTTTTTATTGGTTGAATACAACTTTTTTTTTGAATTATATACATAGATTAAGAAATATATAAAGTTAAATAGTAGAGTTTGCAAACAATTTAATTTGGAAAAAAAAAATTGACTACTAATTGACTAGTTGTATGTGTAGTAAAGTTTACTGTTAGGTATCATTAAGATAAACAAAGAAAAACTAGTTAAATTAATTTTAATTCAAAAGCGAAAGACTAAAAATGGTTGAATTTTTTATTTATTAAATAGCTATACTGCTTAACATTTTGGCATCAAAAAAAGATATTAACATTTGACTGTAAGAATAAACCTTGTATGGTAATAAAATATAGATACAGTTTAAAATAAACAACTGGCTTATACATAAATCTATGACTCAAATTCTATTTGTTGTAACATCAGGACTTTTTAAGGATCATCTACATTTTTAATCAAGCATAAAAATGTAAGGAATTTTTAACCTTCACTAATTATATATTACTAACTTAGACTTTTTTAATTAAAATTGTTAAATCCTTTTTTGTTTAATTATAAAGAAGGTTTGCTTAAATTTATAGCTCATTGAACCACAAATAATTGCTCAAAATAACTGATCCTATGACCTGTTGTTTACTTTAAGTATAGTTTTACATCTTTTAAGTTAGTTTAATCTTTTAATACTATAGCACAGTTTATTAAATCTAACGACATTATACCATTAGAAATTAATAGCAGAGTTTTATGGAGTATGAAGAATATATAATTACATTTATGATTAAAAGAAACAGAGTGTCTTACTACTGCAAACATAAAAATTTATAAATAACTTTATTAAATAACTTATATAAAATAATAGTATTTCAAATGTGGTAACTAAAAATACAACAAATTATCTGTATTAATAAAAGCTTAATAATAAAATTTGTAAAGTTTTAAAAAGTTATTAAAATAATTCTTTTCGTCTGTTCAAAAATATAGGTTTAATCGTTTGTTAACAAAAGATTCTAGTGAGGTAACTTCACTGGAATGTAAATAAAAACAAATTATACAGTAACCTTCCTTTATTGTACCAACATATGTTTCTGTGTGTTAACTAATCAACACACTTCAACTGGGTTCTGTAAAAAAATAATTACAGTAATGAGAGAATAGAAGCATAGAATAAAGTAGGTGTATACATGTTTTCATTAAAATAAGATATTTTTTACAGATAATAGTTAATAATAGGTAAAATACTTAATATTAAATCCGACTGTTATAAAACTATATAATATTTAAAATTATTAAGTCTAAAATAAGTAAAGTAAGCTAATTACACAATAAAACAACAAATCATAATATAAACAAACAACTCACGTTAATGGGAAATATAACTGATTCAAATTTTATCATTGTTAACTAATGAAACAAATACTTTCATTACAACTATTAATTACGTCACAATATAAATGAGGTTATTCAAACTATTTAATTTGTATTGCAATTTATGTTATTTTAGTTTTTATGTAGTCTATTTTGAACAAAAATAAAACATTAACCATTAGTTAGTGTATTCGTAAAATTTGATGAAACTTAACAACGGTGAAGGCAATCAAATTCACAGAAACTCGATGTAACATGTATATTATATATTGAATATTTGTAATGATTGAATTAAAGTTATATACAATTAGGAAGCAGATTTAGTTCAAATGTAAAGGTCAAAAGTGAAAAAATTAAACTTTAAGAAAACAAGACACAATGTTTTTTTTGATTAAGCTTATAATGTACTGAACGATAATTAATTTACAGCGACATACATGAAATCACAATGACTTAAATTAAATATATATTGTATTTAATGATTATTAAAATAATTAATTGTTAAAGTAGCAGCCGGCTGTTTAATTTAAATATCCCATACAGATATTTTAAATATTTAATAAGTAAATTGTGTTATATATGAAAGTTAAAATGTAAAACAACAAGGTAGTAATATGCTAAGTATAAACCTGCAGTAAAAAACCTACTAGCTCTCTTGGGCGTAGTAGGTAAAAAAGCACGGTTTATCTGTGATTTGAATACAGGCTTCCAATTAAACTTGGAACTTAACATATAAAGGTGTGAAGAATTATAGTCGGAGGGTAAAGTGAATATGTGAAATTTCGGAGAATAGAAAGTGACTTGTGTGAAATAGATGTAAATAATAAATGAATAAAACTATATGTTACTTAGGATATATAATTATATTAATATTTATCTACTTATATAAAAACTGCAATTTAAACAGCTGCTTCACACATTGAAATGTAAAATTTCATGTGATCGTCAGTAAGTTACAGTTTATTATAATGGTGAAGGATGCTCCATTCCATTTCTGGTTTGGTTTCATACCTATCAAAATACTGCCAAACGAAATCTGACAATTTTATGCCATTATTTTTATTTACATGCTTAAAAGTATACTTATACCCGGTGTACCTATCTTCAAAGTGACCTCCTGTCGAACCAATATACACTTTATCCTTATTATTTTAATTAACATTATTATTTCTTTTGTAATTATCTTCACTAAGCTTACATTTAACACGCACCTTATACACAACATTTTTAATTAAGCAGTTACCATGTAATTGAATGGGGCATCCTTCACCACGCCAACAATAACATCAGTAGCGCGAGCAAGATCTGCTAAATATGCAACCTTGAACGAATTGCAATTTTAGCAGAAGATAGTAATCAATTACTAAATAAAAGACGTGATATTTCAAACAACTGTGCACACAACTGACGGTTTTTCTTCAAATAACACTTTAGCGCATTCTCACCTTTCATATTTTTCATTCACCTTCCACATACACATTCACTTAACATATATTAATATAATTATATATTCTAAGTAAAATATAGTTTTATTTATTTATTATTTACATCTATTTCACACAAGTCACTTTCTATTCTCCGAAATTTCACATATTCACTTTACCCTCCGACTATAATTCTTCACACCTTTATATGTTAAGTTCCAAGTTTAATTGGAAGCCTGTATTCAAATCACAGATAAACCGTGCTTTTTTACCTACTACGCCCAAGAGAGCTAGTAGGTTTTTTACTGCAGGTTTATATTTAGCATATTACTACCTTGTTGTTATACATTTTAACTTTCATATATAACACAATTTACTTATTAAATATTTAAAATATCTGTATGGGATATTTAAATTAAACAGCCGGCTGCTACTTTACCAATTGATTATTTTAATAATTATTAAATACAATATGTATTTAATTTAAGTTATTGTGATTTCATGTATGTCGCTGTAAATTAATTATCGGTCAGTACATTATAAGCTTAATAAAAAAAAAAGTGTGTCTTGTTTTCTTAAAGTTTAATTTTTTCACTTTTGATTTTTACATTTGAACTAAATCTGCTTCCTAATTGTATATAACTTTGATTCATCATTACAAACATTCAATATATAATATACATGTTACATCGGGTTTCTGTGACTTTGATTGCCTTCACCGTTGTTAAGTTTTATCAAATTTTACGAATACACTAACTAATGGTTAATGTTTTATTTTTGTTCAAAATAGATTACATAAAAACTAAACTAACATAATTTGCAACACAAATTAAATAGTTTAAATAACCTCATTTATATTGTGACGTAATTAATAGTTGTAATGAAAGTATTTGTTTCATTAGTTAATAACGATAAAATTTGAGTCAATTATCTTTCCCATTAAGGTGAGTTGTTTGTTTATATTATGATTTGTTGTTTTGTTGTGTAATTTAGCTTACTTTACTTATTTTAGACTTAATAATTTTAAATATTATATAGTTTTAAAACAATCGGATTTAATATTAAGTATTTTACCTATTATTAACTATTATCTGTAGAAAATATCTTATTTTAAAGAAAACATGTATACACCTACTTTATTCTATGCTTCTATTCTCTCATTACAGTAATTATTTTTTTACAGAACCCAGTTGAAGTGTGTTGATTAGTTAACACACAGAAACATATGTTGATAGTTGTTTTTATATACTTTATTAGTTTGTTTACTCTAACAGAAATAAATAAGTAGATTTGAGTATCTCATATTTGTTTCTAATATTAGAGTTTAAAGTACAACTTATTTATATTAACAAAGGGTTGATCATGCCAATTCAATCATCAGACCACAAGCTTTCGGTAGACTGAGACCGGTTTTGTCCTTATTAGGACTCAACAATCAGTCACAACCGAAATACTTGAAGTCGTCATTCTACAAACGGTTTATAATGCTTTCACGTAAAACAACCATTTGCTGGCAATGATCAGTGACGTCAGCATTGTCTTTTTGCCGTGCAACGTTTAAGACATTGTTCACTAGACAAGACACCTGGTACGCTCGTATTAAGTACAATCAACAAGAACATTGGCGAAAGTCTGCAGAACAGAAGCCCGGACTTTCCTTTGCCTGATGTTCTGATGATTGAATAGGCATGATCAGCCCTTTGTTGAACTTAAGCTGGTCTCACGGCAAACGGAAGTCCGGATTTCTGCTCTGCAGACTTTGGCCGATATTTTTGTTGATCGTACTTAGTTTTTTTAATAACATTTCAGGCATAGTTCTAATTATTTGGTACAATTTATTGATATAGGTATTTATGTTTTAAAATAAAATTAATCAACATTACCTTAAAATAGGTAAATTGTATCATTCATAATATTCATGTAATCAGAAAAGTGTGTTTAAACTTTATTTGCAATATATTTATTTCGTTCTCAAAGTTATTCAAGTTTTTTAACTGTTTTATTAGTTATTGTATTTATTTATCTAGTAAACAAAACTCAAGTTGTTAATACTAAGTAACTACTAGATTACTAAAAAGCGTAAATATTACTTATAGCCATTACAATTTTAAATGTTAGTTAATACAGACAAATCTAATAAAAGACCCAAACGAAACGTTGACAACAAATTAAAAATAATTAAACTATTTTTCCGTCGCTTATCTTTGTTTTTTTATAAACTCAGTACTACGGAATCTTAAAAAACCCAAGTATTTCAAGAACTATAAAATATATTGAGAAAATATGTGTTTAATAAATAAAAATATAAATGTAGAGAAACAATTTGAAAAATATAATTTAAGAAATAGATGTATAGAATAGCAACTATGCATAAAATGTATAATAATAAGTTAAATATTCAAAATATTTAATATTTTTCAATAAAGGTCGTATTATGAATTACCAGTTTATACAGGTTATAGTTCATGTAGTTTAAGAATAATACTAAAATTGTTTTATTTATTACTGACTGATATGTATTGACTGACTGATGAGTCTTAATAAGGACAAACCCGGTCTCAGTTACCGAAGGCTTGTGGTCTGATGATCGAACTGGTATAATCAACCCTTTTGTTAAAAAAAATAAAGAACAAACCCTGAAAATCTATACTAGTCTTAAAAGATTTATTGTTTAACAAGGTAACATTGTTCCGACGCTGTCAATGTATTATGCTTATTAAAACAGCAACAAAATGCTATGCGATACTTTTTCAAATTTTTTATAAACACTAATTTAATGAAAATATTTAGTTTTGTTAACTTCAAAATAATATTAAAACCTTTTAATTTGTTCATATAAAATTAAGCTTAAATCAACTTTCTAAACAATATGAGCTGTTTACTCTTTAACACAGACTCGAAAAACAGCATATAAAACTCTATTTCAATGTATTTTTACTGATACCTTTAGCTTACAAAAACTAATTCAAAAATATACAGTAAATAAATTATCGCAATACAGATAAAATGTTTAGTTTAATACCCTAATTTACTTTAGACTAAACAACAAAATGTTCAACCTATGTACATGCGCTCAAAACATTTGGTCTAAGGACATAGTATACGAAAAATCTTTAGGTTATCGAGTCATACACCACGGATACAGTTTAATGTCTTGTCCAGGACAATTACATTACAGACATTGTACGGGAACTGGTCAAAATTGCACGAGGGGACTAAATTGCAAGAAGACAAAATTGCACGAATACAATTTTGCACCAAGAGTCAATTTTGCACGAGTTACAATTTTGCATGGAGGGTCATTTTTGCACGAGAGTAAAAAAAAAACAGAAAAATAAAATAAATAAAAAACAGAAAAAGCAACTAAACGATAAATTAAAAAAAAACAAAAGGAATAAAAAAAAAACAAAAGGAAAAAAAAAGTTAATGATCGAGAGTAAAGGTTAGGGGTAACAGTGATAGTAAAAATAAAAAAAAAACTTAGTAAAAAAAAAAAGAAAATAAATTAAAATTAATAAAAATTAAAATTCAACTCGTGCAAAAATGTCTCCGTGCAAAATTTTCTGCTCGTGCATTTTTGTCTTCGTGCAATTTAGTGCCATCGTGTAGTTTTGTCCGCTCGTACAAATTTGACACCCACCCACATTTTACATAAAGAAAGATAAATTACTTTATTTTGCAGATTATTAAAAACAATACAATATTTCACTCTTATAGTAACCTATAAGAGATCTTCTCTTGTTAAAAAATCTGAAAAAACTTTTTGAAGAAATAAATGGAAAACATTGTAACAAAAATTAATAAATAGAGGAATAAATAAAAAAAGGTTTTCAAAAATAAAGAATATACAAAAAGCTGAAATTTTCATTGCTTAAAATTAGCGTCAAAATGTTAAGTGTACATCTAAAAACTCGTTTTATAGTATAGATATGATTTTAGCTTAAAACTTAGAATATAAAAACTGTCTCCACTTAGGTAATTAACCAAAAACTTATAAGTTCAAACAAAATAAAAAATTTCTTTTTGATACTAAATTATACTTATTTATACCACAAACTAAATACAACATAATAATAGATTAATTGATTTGTAAGTTTTTGATTTTTAATACACTAAGAAAAAAATTTATTAATTACAAGCTTTTATCAATTTTTTTTAAAAACTTTTCATAAAACAGTACTTTATGTGAGTTCGGTTTTTTATTATCATTAATTTTTCTTTGTAATAATAATTTGTAATACATATACACAGATATAATTTATCAAAAAAGTCGATTTGAAAATTTAAGAAACTCTATATGTATAAATTTAAATAGCTAGCCTAAGTTCGACTTAAAACTAAAGTTCAAGACACTGTTATATTGTTTAGTTTAATTTTATAGAACCTAAGTTTTAATATTTTATATTTTCCAGTAACTATATTTCAATATAATTCTTAAACTTAATTTGTATCCTAAAATTAGTTAAAATAAAATCTTACACTGGTTTTTAATCCTAAAAGTCTTTCAGCTATTTATATATTGTTTATTCTGTTTTGCTACATTTTTGTTTATTGATTTTGATTTACAATATTTTCTATTTACTTATTAAAAATAAACATTAGACTTATTCGATAACTGAAGATTTCTTACAGGTTACTATAGAAGTGAAACATCTGTTGTTTTTAATAATCTACAAATAAAATTTTCTTTATGAATGAATAAATAAATACATACCACAGATGTTTTTGTGTCAAAACTTTATCTCGGCTAACGGCGTTTCACTGCTCTCAAATAAATTTAAGAACAGATCTACGGAGTCTCAAAAAAGCTCTAAGAATAGATTATTCTATTCTATAGAGTAATTCTACGATTCTATAAAATTTATTCTTAGAGCATTTTTGAGACTCCGTAAATTTGTTCTTAAATTTATTTGAGAGCAGTGAAACGCCGTTAGTCGGAATAAAGTTTTGACACAAAAACATTTGTGGTATATATTCCGATAAGCTTAGCTTATCAGGATCTCTAGGATTTAACGCCTTTTAACGTTACATCTTATAAATAAATATATATGTTTAGTTTTTTAAAAGTTTCGGTCAATAGTGCTCGACAAGTTAAATTGGAGCTAAATTTTTGTTTAATTATACAATAAACAATAGTTTTTTCAGCTTTTTCATATATGAGATATTTCTATCACTTTAGCACGGAGTGACATTTTAGCACGTAATACTTTAAATCTTTTAAAATGTTCATTTAAATAATGTTAAATTATGTAAAATAATTAACTTAAGAAACAAATAATTGTGAAAAGTAGTTCGAACAGTTTAAAAATATCGTCTTAAAAAAATTATAAATACAGTTTTTACTATTGGCTTAAAATTAAGTATGAAAATTTATAATATTTATATATCTCACTTTTTATTTAAAACTTACGCATAAAGTTTAATCTTATTAAATTTAGTTAAAGCTTTCAAAAAAAAAATTAATTATCCTAGAGCTTGTATTTATTGCTAGCTTTATCAAAATAGTTTTATGTTCAAAACTTTAAAGTAAAAGTATCAAAATATTTTCATCTAAAATTGAATAGTAAAACAAATTAATAAAGTTTTTAAATTTAATTTAGTTTTAGTTTTAAATAAAGCTTAAACTTGTTACTAATTTAAAGCTTGTTAACTTTTTTTTTACATTTTGCATAGATCGTTTTTAGATTTTTAAACAATACAGTACCTAATGTGATTTAAACAAAGAAAAAAATTGCAATTTAAATTATGTGCTTAAATGTCACTCCGTGCTAAAGTGACGCCATGTTAAAATGACACTCCGAGCTAAAGTGTCACTCCGTGCTAAAGTGTCACATCGTGCTAAATTGTCACACCGTGCTAAAGTTTACATGTTGCATAGTTAGTTTTTATATTTTTAAACAATACAGTACCTAATGTGATTTAAACAAAAAAAAAAAAGCAATTTAAATTCTGTGCTTAAATGTCACTTCGTGCTAAATTGTCACACTGTGCTAAAGTGTCACTCTGTGCTAAAGTGTCACCCGTGTTTTTCCGACCCGTTCCAAGGTTTTGTACAGTAAGTTAAGTTTGATAAACACACTGCTTTTAGTTTTGTTATTGGTTTAAGAATTTGTGAAACACAGACTATAAAATTAAATGGGAAATACTAAAGAAGACAAAATCAAAATTCAATACTAAATTCGGCTGCAGACTTTGTATCTTAGAAAAAACCGAAATTGATAAGTCAAACAAGACTAAAACACTAAACAAGAAAAGCGAAAGACAAAATATACGCATTCATTACCATAAATTACTTTTTATCAAAATTAAACCTAATAAAATTTTAAATCAAAGGAAAACTAAGCCGCGCATACGAGAACTTCAAAATATTTTTCTAATACAACCTCTCTTTCCATACTTTCCGCCAACCACGAATTCAATCTAACATACCAAAAAGCAAATAGAATAATAAAAAAGCAACGAAAAAGAAAAAAATATTTTTTTAACCCACCTTTTTCCCTGACTGTAGCCACTAAAATAGGCAAAGTATTCTTAAACTTAATAAAAATACACTTTGACGCAAACCACCCATACCACAAAATTTTCAACAGGAAAACACTTAAAATTTCTTATAGCTGCATGGAAAATTTCAAAACAAAAATGCTTAAATACAATAACAAAATATTAAACAACCTAAACCTCAAACAATAAGAAAAAAACCTGCAACTGCAGGAAAAAAACCCTTTAGACAATAACTGCCTAGCAAAAATATAATCTACTGACCTACAACAAAAACAAACTTTATGACAAAATTTTACGTGGGTTCAACAAGCACAACATTTAAAAACAGATATAGCAACCTAAGGTAAGCTGTATCATCAAACTAAAAATACACGATGCCAAATTATCGAACTATAGATGGGAGTTAAAAGACGCAAACACATAAACAATAATTTAAAATGGGAAATACTCTGCAGAACTAAAACAAAACCGAAAAACAACAAAACATGCCATTTATGTAGCCTAGAAAAAAACGAAATCGAAAAAATTAGAAAAGAGTTATCATTTAATAAAACAAAACAAAGACAGCAACCCTGTCTTCACAACCAAAATATTTATTTTTTGAGAACAAAAAACGCTAATCAATTAAAAAATAATAGCAACAAAATAAAATCAAAAACATGAACAAACAAAGCAAAACAAATCATAAGTTAACTTGTACATAAGTTGTTTTTAAGATAAGCTATCTAAAATTATTCAATTTTACTTGAAAAATCATAATGCTTTTTTTTTTTTTGATTCTTTAAAAATTTTTGCTATGTGCTTTGTATTGTTCTTATGAAACGTGTTAAACGTTAAAACTTTAGTAAACAATACGAATGTTAGTTGTTTGTTTGTATTATAAATATATATGTTTATTTATTTACGGGATAATAGTTAATGCTTAGTTTTTTTAGAAAATATCTAAAGTTTTTCAAATAATAGACAGTATTACAGTTTTAATAAATTTTTTTAATAGTATGAAAGTTATTAAAAACTAACATTTTTTGTCTAAAACAAAGCAGCAAAAATTTCACAAATAACCTGTCTAATATTGCATCTTCCATTTTTACTCATGAACCTTACTGTATTTGGCTTTCTAGATGACATTTTTCTCTGTATTCCTCGTTCCTCACAAATATCTGTAATAGAAGTTAGATTAGGTAATTCACCATCCCTAAAATTCTCTCCTCTAAGATCAGCTATTTTTGCACTACTAGCTCGTCTTCTACGCGGCAAATTGTTCAAATTATTGTTTATAGGAATTTCTAGCCTATTTTCGTTTTGATCATGGTTATTTCCATTTTGGCATGGTGCCTGTTTTTTGTCGCTTTCCATTTTATAGCCGTTTGTTAGCTAATACCAAAGTCGTATTTTCTAAAGTACATTAGTATTCGGATGTTTTTAATTCGACATCATGATCTTGATTTTTTGCATAACGCATTAAACTAATAAGTTAACAGTGAAGAAATAACCTTTTTAAAATTGTTATTTATTGTTCTGATAGCAAAAAACTTATTGATTAGAATATTCAAGAACATATAAGAGATTTACAATCTTACTAAGATTATTCTTTGTTAATATTTTTACCAAAATACTTATCTAGCTTGTTTAGCTTCAAAATCAAACTTTTATATAAGTTTTAAAGCTCTGCAATCAAGCTATTCTGAACTTTTAAACTCGTTAAAAAGTTTTTTATCCAATATTGTTTACTAATACGTATAACTATATATATTCTTTTATTTTAGACAAGGCATTTTAAGAATAGTTTGTTTAAAAAAAAGACATTAAGTATTTATTTGCTAAATATAATTTACACTACTAGAGCACTTTCAAAAGTTTTGTTGTGCGAGTAGTTTAGTTTTTACTAGATTTTAATTTTTAATTTTGATTTAATAATAAGTACTTAGAATAGATAACTTTAGCCTAACATATTAAATTAATACTTTTAAAGTTTACTAAAAAGTTTTTACAGTATTTTTGTTTATTTAGAAAGAAACTATGTATCTTTTTAAATTAAACGTTTAAAGAAATCAAAGTATACCAAACTGCAAAAAAAAAATTCGAAATGTAGTTTTTAAATCTTAATAATTAAAAATATAACTCTTGTCTAGTTTTTATTTGTGATACGATTAAAAGTATTGATATTTGTTGATGTTTTCTTTTGGTAAGTAATGAGGTAGTCAATACAACGCGATGGCAGTACAAATTATTAAAGCAAAATAAAAATGTACTGAAAATAAGAAGTAAAATAATTTCAGTCAATATTGACATAAAATTACAATAATAACTAATAGTACATAAACTTAATTGTTGTGTATCGAGCTATTATGTATTTCTTATTTTAGTAGTTGATGTCATCACAAACATTTTAATAAATGTATTTTAATTTAAACTAGATTCTAATTGCTTATACTGTCTAGATAATAAAAAGAAATACTTAAATTAAAAAAAGCACGTTTTACAGTTTTTATCAAAAATTCCATTATCTTTTTTCTAATTTGTGCACATCCTTAGTAATGTTGAGTACTTAATCATTGACGATAAAGTATTTTTTTAAAAGTTATGTAAATTTAGCACATTTTAATTATAAATTTTCAATATGAATACTAATACTGACTTTTAAAATATTTTTTTTTATACTAGAACTAACTTGAAATCTTTTTTTCTTTACAAATTAAATGTAAGGGCAAAAAACACACATTATAGAAAAGAAAGCTATAGTTTATTTGGAAAATACTAAATTTATTAACAAAAGTTTACTACAAAACAAAGCTATATAGAATATTTGCAACATGATATATCTTATAAATATATGAACTATAGTAAAAGTATCTAAAATATGCTGATTTGTAAAATTTATCAAATTCTTTGATGAAGTTAGAAAAAAGTTTTTGCTACATTGAGTATTGATTTTTGAAAGTTTTCCTCTTCTAATTTAGAGTCTTTGCACTTTTGCGCTAACAAAATTATTTTGAATTTAAAATAATCTTAGTTTGTTTTACCTTTACTGAAAAGAATGATTTTTATATATTTTTTTAATTTAAACCTAATAAGCATTTTTTAATACTTGATGATTTTTTCTAAGTTGAAATCATGAATGCTTTTTATCAATTTAAACATAAATTACACTACTTCTTTAGCATTTGTATGTAAAATATTTTTTTTTGTTTTGACTATCAATAATATTATTTAATATAGCAAGTTTTATTCTTTCAAGTTACAGCAACGAGGGAATTAACCAAGCAAAATAGACTGTTAATTCAATTTGTAAAAAAGTTGGTGTTTAAACTTTAATAGCCAACTATTATTATGTTTTTAATATTTGATACTTTATTTTGGTCATTTAGTTTTAGTTTTGGATAATAAACAAATAATGAGTACTTTATCTTTATTAATTTAGTACATTACGTTAAAGCATATTTCAAGATTTCGAAAACAATATAGAACTACTTAAATAAGCCTGAAGCTTTGAAATATTGAAAGTTTTTACTATATTTTCATTCTTTTCAAACTAATAAAGTTTGATCTGAAAATCAAAATATTTCTTTAGAAAAATGTTTGCAACATTTATCATACTAAAAAAATAAATATACTGACGAAGGATAAAGGTGCAAAAAACTATGTATAAAAAAATATTTTTACACGATTCAACACATAAAAAATAAGTTTTATAATAATACTACTTTAAGTAAAATCTTCAATTTACTTCTTTTGTAAATCTAGTTTGCAAATATTAGTTAAACTTTTAAATTTGTTTTAATAAACTCTAACTAACTAGAAATACTTGTTTTATGAATATAAACAAATAGTTAAGCGTCAAATTTTAATTTACTTCTGTAAAATCAATTGTTAAAAAAATTCTGATAAAAAAATTCACAGGAAGAATAATTGTCTATATGTAATAACAGTGACATACTTTTAATTTATTATGCAGCAAAATGAGTAGTTTTCTATAAAAAGTTATTATCGTAAATCTACTCTTGATCACCAAATAGTGGATAAGATAATGCTTAGATTCTTTTAAGGTTTATTTATTTTCGTGTGAATTAGTTTTGAATAAAATATCAAGTTTTATAGAAGATAACATTTCGAATAAACTTATAAATTTCTATATACTTGGTTGCTAAGTTATCAATAAGTTCAAAATTTAAGTTCTTTTGACTTAAAACAACAACGATAAGCTGTTTAATGTTACATTATTTATAATCTTTGTAATGAGCTGAATCTTAACTTAATAATTTACTTATTTTTTTAACTTTAAAAGTAACATTAAAACTTTTTGATACAGTAACATTGTTTTAATTTATTCTATTAGGACAAAATAAGTTTATTGATGAATTTTTTTTTTTATATCATGTATTTTAAAACTAAAACTATCTTTAATTATTAAGATTTATAAGACCAAGTTTTTCTAAATCATTGTCAAAACTGGTGTTTCTCAAAGTGTGTACCCATGTGCCTGTCTACAGTTAAGTACTTAAAAAAGACATAACCTTTAAACTTTTATTAAAAAAACTACATTTGTAGAATATCATAATTAAATATGCTGTATAATTTTAGCCAATTTTAATAATTTTTAATTACGACCCATCTCGATTTGTTGGTTGTTATTCAAATAATCAAAAAATGTCCCCTTGCAAAAGGTTTAGGCTCTCGATGTTATAAGAAAAATTACTAACTTATTTTTTAAATATTTTGGAACAAATTCAGCTTAAAAAATATATAACGTCCTTAAAGCTTCTAATTAAAAACAAAACCTCAAAATAGCTGCAAAAGTTTAAAATTTTAAAAAAGATTAAACAACCTAAACACTGTATTTATGAAAAGCTAACAGCGTTTAAATTATAAACTGTTTTAGTTACTCAATAATGTAATATACAACAAAATCAAAAAAAGGTCAGTAATCAAACATAATTAAAATAAGAAACAGTACTCACTTTCTTAACCTTTTCGGCAGATTCTATTCGAAAAATTTCTTTGATCTTGTACAAAAAAGTACAAGACTTCTTTTTAAGTCTGGCAAAATATTATTTAAAGCATAGTTTTTTAGTTTTTTTAAGAATTTTAATTTTTACAAGCTACTAGGTTTTATACAACTTCTCCTAAAAATAATGTTTTCCAAAGACCTTTATGAAACAAAAAAAAAGGTGTTTACTTATTTTAAAGTTGTTAATCTTTTAAGTTTTTAAAGCTAAGAAAAAGTAAGTAAGCATTTTCTTTTTAGCTTTTAAATTATTTAATGACTAGTAGTCTTTAAACAACTATGCACTTTTTTTTTGTTTCATATCGTCTTAGGAAAACGATACATTTTTTTAGTTGTAAATGGCTAGCTAAATGTGTAGGAAAAAGTCATTGAAAGTTTAGGAGAAGTGGTATAAAATATGGAGCTATTAGCTTAAAACATTTAAAAAGCTTAAAAATACATTGTATAGATACAGTTCTTTAAAGAAAAAATTCAAAAATTTTATAAACAATGTTTTTTTAGTCTTTATTAAGCTGAATTGTAAACAACCTAAAAATTTAGACCTGAAAATATTTTGAGAAACTTAACTTTTATCTTTTAGTTTGATGTTGTTTTGTATACTTTTCAAAATTAAATAAATTTTAATAGTAGGTACTATATATTAGTTAAAACTACAGAAAACAATTTTATAATTTCAGGTAAACTTTATTGATAAAGTTTTTTTAGAACTGTTTAATTCTGCTTACCTTGCATCCGACGCCAAAAATAGTATATAATAAAACTTTCTTCTCTTCACTGTGAAAATTTGATTCAATAGATTTTTTACTTAAATTTATAAGTGCTGTTAGAACCAGTTTATTAAATCAACAAGTAGTTATTTTGGCTATACTCTTCAGCAAAAACAATACTCTTTTACGACATCATTTAGTAAGTACTAAATTAGACCGAACGAACATCAACAACAATCCACATGACATTCTGCGACTTGGTTTTGGCCTTTTAATGACTCATGACGCAGATACAGTCACTATGAGCCGTGTTAATTAAACGCGTTTAAGTACTTCGGTACTAAAGCGTTCGTTTGTAAATACATCCAAAAATTTGACGCAACTAAATCGTTCACAACTCAACGTCTAAGATATTGTCAGTTTTAATGTGAATATATAATTAGTTTACGGCAGTTTTATCAGTTATTGAGTACTTGAGTAAAGCTATTATGTGTTTTACGCTATCGTTAAATAAAAACTAGTCTACTTATTGTTTATCGTGATTTTGTCTGCCTTATGTCTCTAAATGTTGTAGATGCTTGTTCGGTGCAGGCTACCGCACAATAAATTGAAGAGTAATTACAAAAAACCTAATCATGTATACAGTTAAAAACAACACTGGCATTTATATATTTCTATATATATTTTTATTAATTCCTTAAAAAATTTATAGCTTTCAGTTTACTTGTGTTACTTTTTTTGAATGAGCTCGTAAATGTTTCTTTTTTTAATTTTTTTTTAAAACAATAAGTAACTCAAGTATATTAACTGAAAATATATTAAAACTTCATCAATATAAACTGCATGTAAGCTTCGTTAACTGGTTTAAAGCGTTCCTAAAAAACAGAACACAAATACTTGTTAACAAAAAACTATCAAATCTTTAACTGGTTTTAGTCGAGTACCACAGGTTGGGGTAGTCAGAAAACTTATATTCATGATTCGTATTAATGGCATCGCAAAAGAGGTTAGTATTCAAAGTGAAATAAATTTGTTTGAAGATGATGCGAAAATTTTTAGTAAATTAATTGACGAAATTAAATGATAATATTTACAAATGGTTTAAAAAAAGAAACCTAAAATTAAATCCTAGTAGATGTAAATCTTTTATATCCACAAAAGCAAGCCTAGCCCTACTAGTTTAGCCTTTTTTTTCTCGATAAATATTAACTCCAGGCTATAAATTTACTATCCTTAAATCGTTTTAAAATTCTAAAATTTTGTACGATGTAAAAGTTTTGGCAGTGTGTGCAGTTAATAGGTGGTCAAGTAATATGATGTTTTTGTCTGTTCTACAGTGGTAACTCAGTCATCAGAAAACTTGTCCCAATAAAAAGCATGAAGTAGTCAGAAACTTTTTTGCTGTTATAGGTCGGTTCGATTACACCAGCAAACAAGTGTCTGTCTAATTCAGCAACGAAAGCAAATACTCGGAGGTATTTGACACGAATGTCATTTAAAGATACACTTGCTCTGTAGATCATAACATCTCCAATATTAGAGAGACATTGGACAAGCTACCCGAGGGATTGCAGACCACTGTGGGACAGACAAAAACAGCGCATTATTCGACCACCTATTTAACTGCACACAAAACATTACAATTTAAAAACGATGTAAGAAGAGTGAACTCTACAGTCTGGAATTGATATCAAACGAGGAAGGAAGGACTAAGCTAAACACTCAAGTAAAAAATCAAATGGTTAAGTAAAATCATCAACAATTTACTAATGAACATATATTTACTCAATTTTTGTTTTTTACAAGTTAAGATTTTATATTTCTTTTATTTAAACTTCATGATACTTCCAACATACCTTTTTTACTTTTAATTCATCAAATAATTTTAAATTCTTTTAATCACTTGATAAAGAAATTTAGTTTTATTTTGAAAACGTTTGTGAAAAAAGAAAAGAAAAACGTAATCTAAATTAAAACTTTTTATGTTACAAGGTATGTAATAAAAGTTCAAAACCTTCCTTTAATAGCATCCAGAAAAGTGTGACAACTATTAAACATTTCTTTATTTAAATTTAAAGCAAGAATTGGATTCCATTTTAAAATCTCATGTTTTTCCATATTAAAAAAGTTACAGTCGTTTTTATTTTTTTTTTCAGTACCAAGTTTCTGATTTCTTAGTAATAAAAAATAACAAAAAATTTAAATTTCAAAACTAATACTTAGCTAGCTAAAACAATATAGCAACAAAAGGTAAAGATACTTTAGCAAAATTTCTTAACCCTTTTTAGTAAATCTTAAAAGCTAAATTATTAAAACGTCTGAGTCTTCTAAACCTTTTAAGGGCACAATACATACAGATATTAAAAGTATTATATATTTGTTTGAACGATATTTGCATAGTTCTAAATTAACAACTATTTTTCAATTTGCTTACAGTTGTTTCAACACTTTCAGGCGTCTTTTCAAAGCAAATAAATTTATTTTCTTTGAAAAGACGTCTTACACTTTGAAAAATTGAAAGTAAATTAAAAAAAAACAGTTTTCTTTTAACAACAATTAGAGTCTAATTATTAGACATTAAAAATTCATTTTAAATTTAAAAGTTTAAATATTAAATATATTTTTTAATTAAAAATATAAAGGTTTTTATTGATAGGTAAGGTAAAAACTTACAAGTGTTATATTTAACAGTTTGTACTAGAAAATAAAATTGTTATTCGTTCTAACAATATATCATTCTTTATAATTTTGCTGATTTTAATCATTTAGACTTATTTGTAATCTAATAGTTTTATAAAACCTGTTTATTTACTTCTGTTTATTTTATTACTTTTGAAAAAAAAAAACTTTTTTTATTAATTTTTCTATAGTTTTAAACTTTATAAATATATAATGAACTTCATAACTTTTAGTTAATAAGTATTTATGTACAACAATTGTTCAAACTTAAGAATTTTAGATGCTTTTACTGTTGTTGTTGAGCAACATTATTAAGTTTATTCAAATTTATTATTGATTTCCTTCAGCTAAGCATGACTTTTACAGCTGAGTATTTTTTATTTAATTTGTTTTTTCAACATGGAAAACAATAAAAATTAAAAAATCTTGTCTTTTTATATTCAAACTATAAAGACTAAACATTATGTCATAAAAATGAATAATATTACATTTAAAGTAATAGAACTAATAAATCAAAAAAAGTTTTATAAGACTTATTCGAAAAATAAAACTTTAACTTTAAATGTAAAGCATTTTTATTGAGCAATATTTTTTAATTTCTTTAATAGTTTACCAACAGAACTTTAAAAAAAAGGTTAAACTTTTTTTAAAAGTATTCTTAAAGTAATTTTAGTTAGCTAGTTTTTTAAGAACTAACAATAGCAAAACAAAGTCATTAAGTATTTTATTAGAAAAAAAATGTATATATTTGTTTTTTCGTAGTTTATTGATACAGTAGAATAACTAATAAAATATTTGATTTAAAAAAATTATGTGGTTACTAATCTAATTCAAAGTTATTTATTCTTTAAAAATGATTTAAAACAAAACATAAAAATTAAAACTGTTATAACAAATTTTTCTTTTTATTTAAGTATTTAAATTGTATTATGTTTATAAACTTTTAAAATTTAGGGATACCATTACTTTAATTTATAACCCTTTTTACCAAAACTGAAAGTCTTAGTTTTAGTGTTTTACTACTCAGAAAACATATAAGTTTATAACAGATTCGTATAGATAATGTATTTTATGTAATAACTGATTTTATATATGATAAACTAATTGTTTTACAACTAAAACCCAGATATCTAAATTTTCGTAACGCTTAGATTGTATAAAATTTTCATAACATACTGCATAAATAAAACTCAACAATGAAAAATATTTTATAGTACTCACATGAATATCTTCTTAAGTTTTAAATACTTATTTTCAATAAAATCGAAACTTAAGAATTTTAATAAACTACAAAGTAAAATAGGGAGAATTAGGGAGAATACCTGAATCTTTTTAAACAACTGTAGAAAATTAAAATAAGTTTTGCTAATTCAATTTATTGTAAAAAATTTTTTTATCTTTTATACTTGCTAATCATTTAAATGTTTAAAGATCGTCAAATGTATAAATTAACTTTAGATCAACAAACAAATGGTTACTCCAACCACAAATTAAAATCTTTTTTTTTTCTATAAAACTTTGTTGCATAACTCTATAGCCTAGTTTTCATAGATGTTATATTTTGATTTTTTTTTAGTATAACTACTTTACCTTTCTGTAAAATATACATTAAAGTTGTTTAGAAACTATTTACTTGGGTTTTTTCTTGAATAATATATCAAGGTTTAACTGCTAGAAACGTTTTAGTTGTGCCGTAAACAAACTTTCGTTTAAGTAACACTTCACTTAAGTTGGTTAAGTTTCATTAAAAAAATTAATTTTTTAGTAGCAAAAGTTTGCATTGATAATAACAAGTCATTATTCTTGCTTCTGTAAAACAAAATACACAGCAACTTTTAAAAAGGTTTGTTGTGCCCATAAAGATGATAACTATACTTATAATATTTCAGAAAACAATAGAAAATACAATTAGTATTGTACAATAAAATTGCATATTCGTTAAGTTATTTACTAAAAACAGCTTTTTTCTTATTTTATGTCAGGTTACAATATTTTTTTTTAATATTTCAAACGATAAAGTATTAGTTTTCTTATAAACAAATTTATTCATTAGAACCTACTTCTAAAAGTTTTTTAATCAGTTTTTAATTGTGCAATTTTTTTTTTCAAAACTATGAAAATTGAATGATCTAAGCTACCATTACAAATTTTAAAAAAGTAATAAAATTCTTACTAAGTCTCAAAAAAAAACTAAATGTAATAATTATTTGCCATAAAAAAAACTGTTTTAAAATGCAAGAAAAACTAAAGTAAAACTTTATTCAACTAAACACAAGCTAAAGTTGTATTTTAAAGAATTATTTTAATTTTATAGAGCATCTGCAAGGCGAGTATCTTGTCATTCACAACTCATCTAAATCCGGTTCATAATATTTAAAAAAATCCATTTTATACTTTTTTTTTCAACTGTCTTCTCACTTTGTTACGTAAAACAATTAAGTTTTCTTGTGACGAAAAAATAAAACTAAACCTCTAAAACAAGTTTCTTTTCAAATTTTACCTTACTTATACTCACATTTTACATTTAATTACAGTACATCATGTTGAAAACTGATTTTGATGTCTAAATAAATTAAGACCTAAAATTCAAAAAAGGATTATAAGAGTTAATTAATACTATCGCTATCTATTTTATTGTAGTTGAGTATTTTTTGGATTTTGTCAACCAGCTACATTTACCTAGCTAACATTTTATACATGTCACAAAAAAAAAACAACTTCTTTTTTTAATAAAAAGTAGTAAAGTTTAAAAGAACTGTAAACCTGATAATTGAAATAAATTTTGATGATTAAAAAAAAAATCAATGAAAATAAAACTTTCATGAACTTGGCAGTACTTGCATGCTAACTTTGAATAATCGACCATATTCTTTAATTTGTAATCCCCTTTTGTGAAATCAACAAATTGATTTTCCTGTCTGCTTATTGTCCAAAACAACCTTTTTAGTATTTCATTTATTTCTTTTTAATGTTAAATGATAATGCAAAAGTTTAATTTAATTATAATAAAAAATTAAAGTTGTATTTGTTAAAATACTTTAATAGGTCTAAAATTGGAATAAACTACTTTAAATTATTAATTTTATAAACTAAAACATGAAATCAGTATTTAAACAAAAAAGAAGTATTATAACGTAATAATTTATTAGTTGAGTTAGATAACTCACTGCACTTTTTTTCTTTTGTTTTGATAAAAGTGTAAAATGATTTAACTCGAATAACAAATATTTCATTATATTACGTTTTTTTAACTAAATAAAGATACTTCAAACATTATCAGCTAATTCATATTTAATGCAAAAACAAATAAATAAAACACTCTCTCAAGTTTTCTGTGATAGTTTATACGTATTACACTACTTTTCGTCAGAACTTAACAGTAGAACAATTCTAAAACTATGAATAAGTTTTTAAACAAAAACACAAAAAGTTAAAACTAACAAAGTAATAAGCACAATAAATAATCAGTGTAAAGTAATAAATAATTAAACTTAAATACTACTAACGGATAAAAAATAGATAATTTAACTAAATAAAGACACTTTATAATCAAATTCCTTCTGTTTACACAGTTCTGGTTTCTCCAAAAATATAGAGATAGCCTCCAACTTCACGAGATCAAACACACTATTGCAATGATGGATTATTCTAAATCTGGATATGTCATATTTCCTAGCACAATCTCTATTATTTATTAAATGTTCTGCAACTGAAGATCTTTTTGCTGCGTTTTTTGTTGCTATTGTCTTTATTTCAGGTTCTTGTTCGATGAATTTCAATACACAAGCAGGTAGATGTTCTTTTATCCTGGTTTTTAAGTGCCTAGAGGTCTGCCCGATATAGCTCTTTTCGCAAGAGCAATTAAACTTGTATACTACACAACTTTTGTCTTGGTCTGGTATCGGGTCCTTCAACTGCACTTTTAATAAAGATTTTGAAAGAAATATAACTCTTGGAAGCACTTGATTGTAAGATGTTTTTGTTAAGTCTTTTAGTTTGCTCTCAAATACTCGTGATTTTTCTCCAATATAAGGTAGTTTTAATATTGCTGGGAACTTCTCCGGTCCAAATAGTCTAGGTTGATTTATGTTATTGTGGTGTGATTTTATCACCTTCTTAATCAAATCTGGTGGGTAACCATTTTTTATTAAAATTTCTTTTATTCTCTCAACCTCTGAATGAAGTAATTCTTTCGAACAGATTCTGTATGCTCTATGGTACAGCGTTTTGATTAGGTTTACTTTTCGTTTCTTGCTACAAAACGATTGGTAGTGTAAGTATTGCCCAGTGAAAGTTGTTTTTCTATAAACATTCGTTAAGAAGCTTGTTTTATCTTTTATTATTAATATATCCAGAAATGGCAGCTGGTTGTTATCTTCTACTTCTTTAGTAAAAGAAATCTTTTTATGTAAAGAGTTTAATTTTTTTGAAAAATATCTTCATTTTCACTTTCTGTTTTGGATATGACCAAACAATCGTCGACGTATCTTATGTAGACAACTTGTGAAGACAACTTGTAGACAAAATCTTATGTAGACAACTTGTCTTCACAAGTTGTCTACATAAGATACGTCGACGATTGTTTGGTCATATCCAAAACAGAAAGTGAAAATGAAGATATTTTTCAAAAATTAAACTCTTTACATAAAAAGATTTCTTTTACTAAAGAAGTAGAAGAGAACAACCAGCTGCCATTTCTGGATATATTAATAATAAAAGATAAAACAAGCTTCTTAACGAATGTTTATAGAAAAACAACTTTCACTGGGCAATACTTACACTACCAATCGTTTTGTAGCAAGAAACGAAAAGTAAACCTAATCAAAACGCTGTACCATAGAGCATACAGAATCTGTTCGAAAGAGTTACTTCATTCAGAGGTTGAGAGAATAAAAGAAATTTTAATAAAAAATGGTTACCCACCAGATTTGATTAAGAAGGTGATAAAATCACACCACAATAACATAAATCAACCTAGACTATTTGGACCGGAGAAGTTCCCAGCAATATTAAAACTACCTTATATTGGAGAAAAATCACGAGTATTTGAGAGCAAACTAAAAGACTTAACAAAAACATCTTACAATCAAGTGCTTCCAAGAGTTATATTTCTTTCAAAATCTTTATTAAAAGTGTAGTTGAAGGACCCGATACCAGACCAAGACAAAAGTTGTGTAGTATACAAGTTTAATTGCTCTTGCGAAAAGAGCTATATCGGGCAGACCTCTAGGCACTTAAAAACCAGGATAAAAGAACATCTACCTGCTTGTGTATTGAAATTCATCGAACAAGAACCTGAAATAAAGACAATAGCAACAAAAAACGCAGCAAAAAGATCTTCAGTTGCAGAACATTTAATAAATAATAGAGATTGTGCTAGGAAATATGACATATCCAGATTTAGAATAATCCATCATTGCAATAGTGTGTTTGATCTCGTGAAGTTGGAGGCTATCTCTATATTTTTGGAGAAACCAGAACTGTGTAAACAGAAGGAATTTGATTATAAAGTGTCTTTATTTAGTTAAATTATCTATTTTTTATCCGTTAGTAGTATTTAAGTTTAATTATTTATTACTTTACACTGATTATTTATTGTGCTTATTACTTTGTTAGTTTTAACTTTTTGTGTTTTTGTTTAAAAACTTATTCATAGTTTTAGAATTGTTCTACTGTTAAGTTCTGACGAAAAGTAGTGTAATACGTATAAACTATCACAGAAAACTTGAGAGAGTGTTTTATTTATTTGTTTTTGCATTAAATAAAGATAATAAAGTCAGAAAAATAATTTTTTTATGATTAAATAATATATACCATTTGGTGCTAATAAAATTCATGCAGCACTTTAATTAGAGCAATTTGTTAAGGAAGTCCTGGACAAGACGTTAAAAAGTATCCGTGGTGTGCGACTCGATAACCGAAAGGTTCTTTACGCACCAGGTCCTAGGACCAAATATTTTGGGCGTCTTTTTTTGTCGTCCAATAAACTATAACAAAATCCATGGAATTAAAAAAATTAAAATGTATAAAATTAAATACTTAATTTCAGAAAACAATAGGTTGGAACATATTTACTCTTTTTTTTTGTTATGGTAAATATTTAATCAACATACTATTTTTTATACTTCTTTATAAAAAACTGCATTAAACTAACTAAAACTAGATTAAAAGTGTTGTAAGAAAAATGCTTCAAAATGCGTATAAAAATTGAAATAAAAGGCAAAAGTATAAGACAAAGTTCAAGAACAAAAATATCATCAGTATATTGACAATTCTTAAACAGTTCTAGAAACGCACAAAAAAAAAACTAGTCTAAATATAAAGTCATGAATCTTTAATTTAATTTACATAATAGCTAGACTTCAAAATAGTTTTAGATAATTTTACCAAAAAGTTTATAAAAACACATGATAATTTTATTGTGTTGGTTGTTTACTTAAAACTCATGTTTTGCTTTTATGAGATATTTTATCTTATTTTGATATCAAAAACATTTAGTTTTCTTTCACAATTATACAATTTATATAAGTTCAGTTTGTTCTTAAAGCTTTGTGTTTTTATTTATATCGCCTTACAAATAGACAACGAACTATATAAAAGTTAAATAAACTTTGCAAAATTTTATTCTATACTGATTTTATAAGAATGATTTTTAGAATATATGTAACGTATCAAAAATTAGTAACACTCAAATTAAAGAAACCAGCACATTTGAATACTAGCATACTTATGTGTGATTCATTAATTTTTTTACTACGTCATATTAACAAACTCAATAAGTTTTAAACTTATATTTTAACAACAGTTCGGATCAAAAGGTCTAACCGAGATTTTTTTTAAAGAATAAACTATGTTAATCTTTTCATAAAATACAAGCAACCTATGAAAAAGTCAGAACTGTACGACTTTAATTTTAATATCTAAGCCTTAAATTTATATTTCTTTGAAGTTAGATTAAACATTGTCTTAATATTTCTAGTTTAACTGTAAAAACAATGCTCTATTTAATTAACTAAATATCAAATGCATATGCTTTCTACATTGTAAAGTTTTTTTTGTTAATTTACACCAAATGAATTTTATGCTAATAACTTTTTTATAGATATAAAATTAATAAAGGTTTAAAATTTTAAAATCTAATAAAATTTTAAAATAACGTAATTGAAACAACACTTAATTAAAAAAGATTAAACTAAAAACAAAAAATGTTTTTGACGTATTATATATATTATTAATATATATAAACAGTTATTAATGTACATTATACAAAAAGCAGAACCTTATAAGCTGGTTTCATCTGTTACATTTTTATTTCAAGATTGTTTAACAGCTAAACTTAGTTTAGCAGTATGAAACCTTTAATAACAACTCAATATTGAACACAAGTTTTTTATAAAAACTTTAAAAGTAAAACTCAGAAGCTGCAAAAAACCTTAATAATAAAATCACAAAAATAAAACTCAATGACTCAAAACATAATAAATTTAACCAATTTTTTTTTTGTGTTGTAACTACAACAAAAGTGATTCTTATTTAAATAAAAAGTAATTTTTTTAACTAAAAAATTTTAAAACATATGTTCTAACGTATAAGGCAAACAACTAATGTTTTGTAATACTGAGTTTTTCTAAATTTTTTTTAACTTATTGTACAAAATCTTTATTTTTTAATTTCACAAAAACAAAAGTACAAAAAAATTTATAAAAAAACCTAAACATCCTATCTAAATCCAAACATCGTACAAAAGAAATATATTACTGGATTAGCATTAAAAAGTGTTTTATTTATCTTTATTTTCTTAAAAGTTCAATACACTGAAAGCCAAATGAACAAAAGGAATCTAGATCGATAAATTTTAAAATACTTAAAAGTACTTCAAGATACCTTTATTCAAACTAACGAATAGTTTTCATCTATTTCTACTTTTTTGATACAGTTGATATTCATAAAGTGTAAACTATTTTAAAGTTTTAAAGATGAATTTAACTTCATTAAAGTTTTTGTTTTATGATTCAAGTGTTAAACTATATAGTAATTTGAAACTAGTAGTTTATTGGTATGACTACTATTAAATAAGGAAATTGAGTTCTTAAGATACACAAGTTACTTGAAAAGAGCTAGTTTAATACTGAATTCTAGAACATAGACCGGCAAAATCCTTGATGGTTAGGAATGTGGTTTAGAAAAACTAAACAAAAAATCACATACATAAATATTGAATCGCAATCAAAAAATCTCCAAATAACCACTTATCTGTTTACTCAAAGTTGAAATAGAAAAAAATGTTTCAATGTGTTTTACATTAAATTAAAAAAAAATCTTTTTTGTACAAAAAATTTAGTTTTAAGCTAAAATATACATCGCGGACCTGAAGTTTTTGCTTGGCCAGCCGGATGTAACCCGTAGACCACAGTTTGAAGACCCCTGTTTTAGATTAGAGAAACACAACATATATATGAAATTATGTATTATATTTTAGCTTATTTTAAAAATTTAACTTCTTTTGAGAAAATTAAAACTTTAAAACAAAAAAAAATCATAATATTTTTCATACAACAAGTATACAAAAGTTATCGAATAAACGGAGTTTTGTTTCCAGAACTAAAACCTTTTTGCTTAATGTCTAGTGTAGTTTGTTCACAACAGAGAATGTTTGAAGAAAGCTTTTATTTAACTTATGTGAACACAACGTTGTTTGACTTTTTTTGTGCTCTTATTTTTCATACTAAGCATATTATGTAAATAGCCTCTTAAATCATTAAACATTTACTCAGTAATCAAAATTTTTTTAAAAGCTATAGAAATAATTTTGTCCTGAAACAAAACTAAGCGCAATCAAATAAGTAGTTATGGGCTAAAAAAACTAAGGACATATCGCGTAAGCTTTTATATAAAACTAAATTTACGCGTAAGAGCAAAAAGTCTCTCAAAGGGCACCGGGCTTCAAAAAAAAATTGAAAATCAATGTTATAGAACAACATAAAATATTCCATTGATTGTTTTCATGACAATTTTATGTTTGTTTTCATTTTTTAGAAAGTTTCATGTTTTCAAGTTTTAGTAATTTATCTGATTTATTTAAATAGAAATAGATAACTAAAAAACTGTATTTAAAACATATCTGATCTTAACTTAGTAAGTATTTTTTTAATTAACTTAATACAATTATAATAAATAAAAAAATTAAAACTTTGACTTGTCAGCCCGTTTAGAGAACTAGTTAAAAACATAACATTTTGAAGCTTTAATATAACGTTTTGTTTTTTTAAATACTTATATTTAGAAAAAATTTTCTGATGAATTATAATATGATTAGTTTAAATAAGTAAGTTTTAATAATTCTAGTACTTGAAAACTAATAAGTACTTATGATTATAAACTTCTTGTTTTTTAACAAAAAAATTTATTTTAATGTAATGAAGTTGAAGAACTTTTCTTTGATACCTTTTTTACACAACTAATAAAAGTAAAAAGGTTCATAGTAACTAATTAGTAATGGGTTTTAAAACTTAAATGATTATTAAAATACAATTTCGAAAAATTATTTGTTTTTTTTTTAATATTTTTAACTAACAGTTCTACAAAATAAATGAAAAATAACTTAGATAATCGCAAGTAAAACCTACACGTAATATATAACTTGAAGTTCGTAGCTAAAGCTTTTGAAAAAGTTTATTAAGCTATATATAATTTTTTTATAACCTTAAACTATAGAGTCATAGTTTATGCTAAAGTATACTTTATACAAAAAATATTTTATTCTAACAAAGGTAACAGCTCTGTTTAGAAAAAATTCAAACTCAACTTATACAAAAAAAAAAATTCTAATTAATTTGCCTTTTCTAAGCAAAACTGCAATCAAAATCTAAGTTTTTGGTATTTACTTTTAAAAACAGCTTTTAATTGTTTGATATATCCTTTAAATACTTTTTGTAACTTTAATAAAACAAAATATTACAGTGTGTGTTGCTATTTTATATATTATTATACTACAAAAACTTTTGTTTCTTTTTTAATTGATTATTTTAACATTTACATTTATTTACGTCAATACAAAAATCAATTTAGTTCAGTACAGCTCTATTCTATTTTTCAAACTTTTTCTAAACAGACTTTTATACTTTATGACATAACTATTTTTTGTTAGACTTTTCAAATACATTATATATAATTAAAATTACTCTATAATATTCATAGTTTTTAGCAATTTTATTCCGAAGAGAGCTAAACGAAATTAATCAATAAACTTTTTTCGAATATGAGTCAGTTATGTTTAAACTTTTTAATTAAAACCAGTACCAAAACCAAACTATACAAAAATACGTATAAGTTATATTTGAGTTTTAAAGGTTTAGCTCGTTTATTTCAATATTTTACAAATACTGTACTTAGTATTAATTGTCGGAAAAATAAAATAAATTATTTAGATAAATAGTTTTTATGTAAAAAATAAGATAAAGCTTAACTGATAACATTAGCTATTGTTTCTGTATTAATCGATAATTTTAATAATATACGTTTAGATTTTTTGAAAAAAAAAACATATACTCTATTTATACACTTTTCAACACATTTTCTATATAAAGTCATGAAGAAAATATATATTACTGCAACCTTTTAAAACTAATAAAACATAAATTTTGTTTGAGATATATAATCTTGACAATTTCTCTTACTTTCTGAAAGAAACATAATATATACGAAAAACGATACAAATTGATTTTTATCATTACCATAAACAACATTCGATATTAATTTAGACTTAGAACAAAAGGAAAGATAAAAAATATTTTCACAGAGAAGAGAAAAAGGAAGCCCTGGTAGCAAAAGCGTATTCGCACAAGAAAGCAGAACTCAAGAACGTTAAGCACAAATAACTAGTAGATTTCTCAAACCGACAGAAGGCATAATGACATCACTTTTTTAATCTTTATAAACGATGTGTAGCAATACTGTTGAAATATATAACTAAATAAACAGCAACTCCAAGTAAAGATTAAGCTTAATTCTACTCTACCTATAAATTCAAGTATACTTTTAATAACCGTTCAACATTTTTTAATGAAAATTTAAATTTATACATTTCTAAAATCAGTCGAATGGATTATATTTATAAGTATTACTCCTAAAAGCAGTTATTCTATTTCAAATCAATCTAGAACTTTTTTTTTTGAAAAATGTGTATAAAATACATAATTTTAAGTAATGTTTTATAGCTCATGTAACTTAGAAAGCTCTTGAAATAATCAGGTGAACTTTAAAAACAAAATTATGTTATTCTTAGTATTATTAGTTAAAAATTTTTCTCAAAGTTTATTGTGTTACAAAACATAGTTTATTTTTTAATATATCGTTTGTTTTCAAAACTAAATTTTGACAAATAAACTGTGAATTTTTTAATAAATCATACTGTTTTTCTTACCATAAGGAATCTTAAGTACCAAAAAATGATAAGTGATAAACTGCTTCTGAAATAATATATTTATACCAATTTAAAACGTTAAGAATTATTTTTAAAATTTAAGTTGTTTCATTAGCCTTACATTTCACAAAAAAAGTCTCTAATGTTTTTTTTTTAATTTAATTGTTTTTACTTTCAAGCAAAATATATCATTTACTGTTGGACTGATTTTGATAAAATCACTGACAGTAGATAAAGTATTTAGTTATGTAGCTGTATATTTTAAGCTTATGTACAGTAATACTTCCTGTGGCTACAAAAAGTCTAATAATAAATATGTTTTTCAACTACTACAGCAATCTAACAAATTTATCTGATTTAAAACATAAGTTCAATTCGTAAGGTTTTTTTTTTTAAGTTATTTAAAAAAATATGATATTTAATTTAAACAATGTTTTTTAGTTTGTAAAAATTATGACAAAACACTAAAAACTTTATTCTATTAGACCGATATCACTA
The DNA here is from genome assembly GCF_965202585.1 of Thalia democratica. NCBI lineage: Eukaryota > Metazoa > Chordata > Thaliacea > Salpida > Salpidae > Thalia > Thalia democratica. Next base: position 49,475,119 of record NC_139169.1, on the reverse strand, counting down.
TTTTTTTGTAGATACTAAATGTTAATATAAGTAGCTATAGAAGACATTATATAGCTAGTAATTAGTTTTTATGGAAGTGCATTTTGTTTAACTTATTTCATTTATTAACATTTTTAGTTGAGGTGGTTGCAGCGGTAATAATGAAATAGTTTAGATGACAAAATTACTAGTTTCAAAAATAAATATATTTATATAACTTATCCTAGTTCATATCCTTCACAATACTAGTTTAAAAAAAGTTTCAGTTTAATTCGTAAAAACAAAACTTTGATTTTTCAAAACAAAACTGAAAGTTTTTAGGGTTAAAGTTCTACGTCAAAATCAATATTTTTACAAATTCTTTACTTGACTAGTTGTTGGCTAAATTTGTTTACGATTTGACTTGGTATTTTAAATATTTTTTAAACTTAACTTCGTTAAAAATATTGCACATATACTTATTAAAACACAATAAATAGAAAGCAGTTGAATTATTTTAACAAGTCATATCTTTTAAAACAATAACAACAGGCTGTTTATGTTTTAAGACGGATGTTATTTAATTCATACAAAAAAAGAAAACTTGAAAACCTGTTATAAAAGCTCAGAAAGCTGCAAAAATTGTTATAAAAAATAAGTAGATTTATAAAAATAAAAGTTGTAGGCATCTAGAACAAAAATAAATTCAACTAAAAGTCATTATTTGGCTAATGCAATATACTACGGAATAAAAAAATAATTGTATTTTAATTTATAATATTTTGGCCTTTGCTTAATATGAAAATCAATTAACTCGTTATTTTACCAAAATGTTTTATAAATAAATAAATATGTTCAAATTTGAAAGCAGACTATATGTTAAAAATTTTATTGATATGTTTTAGATTACTATTTTCTAACTTTAACTTAGTATTTAAAAACTATTATTTATATTAATTTATATCAAATATTAAAGGTTTCTAAATACATAGAGTAGAAATATTTATTAAACTTAATTAAAAACAACTCATAGTGTTTAGAATATACTAAAGTTAATCCAAAACTGTACTTTATGTTTTTTATCAAACCGTCGTTTTTATTTTAGTTATTTAAATTCAGCATTCATTAAGCATATTTTTTCCACTTGAATATACATGGTATTCTAGTTACTACAGCTTAAGTTGAATAATATTTTTATTCATTTTGTTTTTAAATAAGACTTTTTTTCGATACTTATATATTTTTAAAGTATTTATTTTATTTATAATATTAAACTGTGTTAATCTAAGAAATTTTTACTAATAGGTAGTTGTACAACAAAAACTTTTTTATACATTTTTGACTAAGTTTATTATAGGTTTAATATAAAAAACCTTTTATGAGTTTAACGTATCACAAAAACAAACAATAAAATTTTCTTTTTACTATACTAAAGGGGTGTGTTTTGACTGTTTTCCTCTTTCCTGTGAATCCCCTGAAAAAAAAATCTTAGAATATCACTAAAAACTTTGCTTATTGACTTTGTTTTGGTTGTTTGATAAACTTTTAATAATGAATGTTGAGTTTATAACACTGAAAGATTAAAAAGTTTCAGTAACAAAAAATGCTCGTTTTTGCCTAGCTGAAATAGACTTTAGATAAAATTTTGATTGTGACGTCATAATAGTTAAAAGTAGCACTTTTTTTCTAAGAAACTTTTTACTACGATGCTCTTAGTTCCCATTATAAATTGTTACTTAGTGTAAATAACTTTTGATAAAGTATTGTTTTTGAACTAGTAAGTACAATTTTACTTAAAAAGTGTCCAATATAATCACAAAAGTTTTATTTTACTTAGTTTATTGTATATAATAATGTTATGTGAAGCTTTTGTGTTATGTTGTTATATAATAATGTTGTGTTTGTACTTAAGCCATTATATTGTTTTTTTATGTGTCAACCAACTGGGTTTAAACCTTAAACAGTTAAACTTAAAGAGTTTTCAAAATCATCTTTAGACAACTACACCACCTGGCAATTTATTCTTTTATCATTTAAAGGTATTTTAATATTTTTATTTAAGTTGTTTTATTTTTGTATATCTGTTGGCCACAAAGTTGATTCTTGATTTTTTTGAAACTTTTAACTCAAAGAGATTTCAAAACCATCATTAGAATCCCTGCACCATCAGGCAAACATTTAAATAAAATTTAAAGGTATTCTGATTTAATTGTATAAGTCTAAACATTTTTTTAGTGAAATTTCTATCTTTATGGATTAAAATACTTGAATTTTTTTTTTATAAATTGATATACAAATTTAAAAAGTTTAAAATTAAAAAAAAAAGTTTGTAAGAACTCCATCTATACTAATATTTAAATCGAAGTCTAAATTCTCTTTAAGTTTTAGTCAAATGTTATGAACTTACAAATTGTATATCAAAATTCAAATATGTTATTTAAAACAAAAATATTACAGACATAACCAACTTACTCTATAAAATATTAACTTTTTTATCAGGAAACAATATTAGAAAATAATTAAAACTAGAATAATTTTTTATATAGATATTTTAATTTAATTGTATAAGTCTAAACATTTTTTTAGTGAAATTTCAATTTTTATAGATTAAATTACTTGAAAAAAATAATTTTTATTATAAATAGATATATAGATGTAAAAAGTTTAAAATTAAAAAGAAAAATTTGTAAGAACTCCATCTATACAAACATATAATTCAAAATTGAAATTCTCTTTAAAATAATTTATTCTAGATTTAATTATTTTATAACATTGTTTTCTGATAAAAAAGTTATTTTTTATAGAGTAAGTTAGTTAAGTTTGTAATATTTTTGTTTTCAATAACAGATTTGAATTTTAATATATAGAATTTGTAAGTTCATAAATTTTTTCTGGTTCTTTGCGTTTCAATTTATCTAAATTTAATACAGTATGTTAAATAAAAAATCATTATACTTTTCTATTACAACTTATATGTTTTTTTTATTTCTAAGCAGAAAAAAAGGGATTTTAAACACAGAGTTTTTCGGCTAAATGTTGCGTACTTAACTTGCAGTGCATACCTAACAAATGCGTACTTAAGCGGCAAGTTAAGAACAAAAAAAAATTGTGAACCCCCTTTGAAAAAAGTCTAGACACCCCCCTGCTATACTAGATTAAAATATAAAGTAACAAAAAAAAAGAGTTTCTTAAATTTACAAACTAAAATAAATACAAAAACTAACTTGTTTTAAATTTACGAAAAGTTACTACAAAACTTTTCTATTTTATAAAATGATAATTAAATGTTTATGTAGAACATTTTTGCTTAAATTTAAAACATACTTTAGAAAACTTTACTCAAAAAGTTCAGCCTAAAAACCAATAACTTAAAATTACATAGTTAGTATATCACATTTATCCTAAAATAAATTTAATCATATAATAAAAATTTGTTAAATGCTACTTCACCTTTGTTGTTGCAGCATTTTCTAATTACTTAAATCAATCTTTTTTAAACTTTTTTCTGAATAGTTATAGTAGTAAAAGTATTTTTTTTAAATAATAACAAAACTATAAAAGATAAATAACAATAATGTTATTGGTAAAATATAGGTAAAACATAACAACTAAAACTTATTTTTAAGTAATAAATCTCCTTTTTTTAAGAACTTTGGGTTTCATTTTACAACTAAGATACTCTTAAAAAGCTTTTTTTTTTGTTGATTTTATAAAAACTGTCTGTATACCTAAAAGATAAACCTTTTGAAATTAATTACTTTAAACGAAAAACTTAATGAAAAAACAAAGTATTTTTCTTCAACAACTATGAGAAACTCAACTTTATAATTTTTAACTTCTAGTTTCATTTTACATAGTTAATCGATGGGTAAAGGGTATCATAAACTAAAAGTTTGTAAAAAAGTTTTAAACATAAAATGAAATTTTTTAACAGTTGTTTTCAAATCATTTCTAAATAACTGACAAGTGTACTAAATTATTTATACAAAAGTTTAATTGTTAGTATCTACAAAAAAACTTTTCATACTCCAATAAAACCAAGAGAAATCTGTAAAAAAAAGTCAACCAAAACATTGATGCTTTACATTTAAAGAACTTAAGAATATATTGATTGTGTTTAGATAAAGTAAATGATGTTGATTTTTTTATACTTTTGCTAGTTTGTATTATATAGACTAAATAATACTGACATGCAAAAAACAAACTAAAAATTAAATAGTAAAAATTATTTAACAAACATAAAAACTAATACCGAAAAAGTCGTTAGAAAGTTAATCATCATTTACATTAAGAAATGCTTCGGATCGATAATCATTAGGAAAAACAAGAATTTTACAAAACCGCAAAAATTTGGTAGGAAAAAATATAACTTTTATAGCTCTTTAAAATCATATTTTTATTTTTTATTTTTCTTAATTTTCTAAGTGTTTAAAAGATTGTCATGTTTACACTTTCATAACAAAGATAAAAACTTAGTATTAAAATAAGTTTGTGTTTTTTATCTTTTGGATGAGTTTAAAAATTCGAAAGTATTAAGTTTCGTTGTTTGTAACGTTTGTGAAATACTTTTATAGTACAAACTTGTAATATAACTAACTTTTTAAATAAATAAGTATAAATAGTTTATCATATAAGACTTAACATATAAGTAAAAAGCTAGTAAACTTACTTAATATGGGTTGATTTAAAAAATTTCACTTATTTTTTTTAAGCATACGCAATATTTCTATACTTTTTTAAAAGTTATATATTAACTAAGTAAAGTAAAAATTTCTATCAAAAATTGTAAAAAAAGAGTACGTTTAAGTACTTTAATAGCTTATCTAATTTTTTTAAACTTTTACCTCATTTCAAATAAGTTATATATATGATAAGATTATAAAGGTTCGATTTTTTAAATAAATAAAAATTTCAGTTGCTTAATTTTAAATGTTTTTGGTATTTTGAGTTATAGGAACAAATGTCTTCTATTTTCGGTAATAATTTGAGACCAAAATAGCTACTAGGTTTCTTATTAATAAAATAAAGTAAAAAACATTAGCAAACCTGTAATTTAATAAATTTGTTTACAAGTTTGAAGTAATAACCTACTTCAATGTTTTACGTTTTTTTATAGTTTGATGTAATAAAAAGTATCTTACTTAGTAAATATGTTTAATTTTACGTTTTTTTTTAGTTACTTAATATAAACACAAAATAAATTTTTTACGGTCTTTTAAACTATACTTGCCTCTAAAAATTTTAGTTAACATTTACTTTAATTTTTGCTTAATTAACTATTTTAAAACAGAGACCTAATTTAAAAAAAAATGTTTTGCTTTAATCTTTACAAAAGTAATAGGACTTTTTTCTCTATTATATGGATATCTAATTTGATGAAATATAAATAAAATTATAACTTACACTAATTTATTGTTAAACTTTTATTGTCTTACGCATTTTCCCTGCAGAGCAATTCATCAGACACAAACAAAAGCTGTAGAACAAAAATACAGAGCGATGAACTAAAATAAAGTTAAAATATGACTAACTATTAATATGTTTTTGATAAAAATTAAACTAAACATAGGCAAGTACAAATACTAGTGTTCTGTTAACTATACATTATCTGTAATTTAGATATAGTTAGACCTTTATATGTATTTAAATACCATTTTATTGCATAACACAAGACTTTTTTCATTATAACTTTTATTAAGAATTTAAGCGCTTTCGGAAATCACAAACTCTTTGTCAAAAATATAAGCACTCACAAATTAAATCATTTGTAAAAAACACAATTAATTAAAACGACAATTTTTTAAACAAAAAACAATTTAAAACAAAATGGATTACTTAAATATATTAATAGTTACTCTTGATCATTTATCAGGACCAAGCTAGTTATTTAGATTTGGTTGAAGTCTTTTAATTAGTAAAGCTTCAGTAGATAATAAATGATTATAAGAACTGCACGTTTTAATGATTTCAAAACTATTATAAATACTGTTACATTTAGTTCAAAACGCACAATTTTCGATATGTTTAAATATCGCACTATTAGTTTGCGTCACATGCTTTTTAGTTCTTACAAAAATTTGTTTTTCAGTCTCACCAATATATTGGTTGTTCAAATCACCTGGACACGTAAATTTATACTTAGCAACTTTGATACAAACGACTTATTGAGTCCTTTAGGGAGAAATATTTCCCTACTTTTTCTGTATTATATGCAATTCGTACTTTTACTCTATTGTCTTCGAACATAGCTTTTATGTTTTCGGAGAATTTCTACGACGTCTTTTTGACATATAGTATTGTATGTAATGTGTGTTATCATCTGTAATTTCAATTAGTTATGATTCAAGGTTGTTTTTCTTTTGTATGTGGTCATCGATAAACTTGGTCGGGAAAGATTTTTTATCAAAACTTCTTTAACTTTTTACCACTCGTTATTTTGTAGATTTTCTGAGACGAGATTTTTGTTTCTGTAATACAGGTTTTTAACTAAGTTTCTCTTCCACGACTGCGGTACACACGAGTTAAAGTTCATCAGCACGTCCGTGCTTGTTGGTTTCATATAGGTTGATGTTATGATCTTGTTGTTTTTTATTGCTACTTGTATATCAAGATATGGTTTAATTATATGTAATCTATATCGATAATAAAGAAAAACTAAATTAAGTTAGTATGTACAAAATTAAGCCATTAAGTTTTATACTAAGCTTTGAAAAATATTATATATTAGGATTTTTTAGTGATTTTTTTTAATTGTTTTTTACGAAAAGGTTGTAAGTCAATGCAAAAACATATACACAATACAAAAATAAATATTACAAAATAATAAATAAAATAAACTAAGTAAATGTGATAAGTTTTAAAAAAAACACATTGAAATGAACTAAAAATATTTCCTAGGCTAATGAGGACACTCTGTAATTAGTTCATTTCTCTTACTTTGGATTTTTATTTTGTTAGTATTTGCTATTTATAGTGTTTCTAGGCTGCATAATGAGCACATGAAGTTCGGTCTGAATTTTCTGTTAACTTTTCTAATTATTTTCCATTTTATTGTGTATTTTTCGTCTTTTTCGACAACTGCTTCATAAATTACATTTCCAGATTTATGCTTGTTCTTGACTAAACATTTTCTTTTGTTTTAACAGTTACATAGTTCTGACTCTGTTGGCGGTTTTTCGAGTAATTTTTTGTTTTGTTCGCTAATGATTGCTTTTATGTTTGGGGAACAACTATATTAAATTTTAATGTAATTTCTATTAAAGATTTTATAGAACTCAGTTGATTTTAGGAAATGTTTTTTCAGTAGTTTTAGGAATAGACTTCCAAATTTTGTTTTTACCGATTCGCAAAAAGGTGGGTTATAGAATATTATACATTTTCTTTTTCTGTTTTTTTGGTTTTATGTTAACATTTTTTCGATTATATTCGAGTTTATTATTGAATTTGCTTTTGTTTAAAGCGTTTTGGTAAACGTGTTTAATTATCAAATGAGTCCTTGTTTTTATAAGCTTGGAAATTCTTTTTTTGATTATTTTTTGAACATTTTCCTTAGTCTTTCTAATGTGGTTTGAGTATTTGTTAATCTAAATAGTTTTTGCGTTTGGTTTGATGTATGGACAATAGTTATCGGTTAGAAGATTTAGTTGAATATTCAAGAAATTAGTAGAGGTTTATTCAATACCCCTTGAACCATTTGTCTACGATAATAGATACCGAGTCTATTGGACTCTTTAGAAATGATGGACTTGCCATTATCAAGTAAACAAGAGATGTAGTATTTTCAAGATAAAAACCAAATATATCACAAGAAAGTTATCAGACATTCGATTCAATATCACGATTAACGCAGGTGAAACCTTTACTTACTTCTTTGATTTTCAATTAAACCTACGAGGTCACATACTTCAGCGCCGTGGAATTATAGCTCATTGGGACGTCGAAGTTGTTATTGCTGTTGGTTTTTTCCACATAGTCTTATCATAGAACATAGCTGATTTACATGTAGCATAATTGTATCTATCTTGAATTGTGTGAATTTTGAATAAGAATTACAGAAGTTGATGACATCTAGTAGATCTTTTCTTTTTGTGGTTGGGTAGAAGTTTTTTTGTCGAAGTTCACGAAGCATTTGTGGTTTTTGTCGCTGATTTTTTTGAATTAATCTAATACTTCGTCAGAGTTTTTCCGTTACCTAAGCTTGGACTTGTTTCTTATGATTGCGATGTGTTTTTGTAGAATGGTTCTGGATATTATACCTAAGTGAGTTTTCGATGAATCAACTTTTCTACAGCTAACATCATGTGGAAAGCTCGGTTCGTGATCTTTGTAGAAAGGAAAGCTTCGTTGATTTCGTATTTTGGTACTATTTTGTTTAAACTTTTTTGTTTGGTTAGAATCTGGGCTGCCTCGCTGTTAATAGCGTTAATGATATTTTTATGGTCAATTGAATATTTGCTCGTTATGATATTCTTCATTAGCTTTTTGTATTTGTTTGCGTTCATATAGTATAAGTTTGATGTTTTATCTGAAAATGCTATAAGAACTATCTTATTTATTAGTTTTTTACGTTTTGTTTAAGGACATTCTTTTTTTTTATTAATCTCAACTTGTTATAAAACGTGTTGAATATAATAAATTTACTTGAAAAATTCTGGCAAAAATTAAAAAAAGATTGTGTTAAGGAATACATAACAACAAATTGAAATAAGTTTTAGCTTAGATGTAATGAAAAAACAAATTTAATATTTTTTTAGATCAACAAAAGACTGTTTAGGAAAAGATGCTGGGATATATCAATTCTAAAAAGTGTGTAGATCGTCAATGAATGCTTGGCTGGTTTGGCAATATCTTTAAAACAAGCCTTGAGCGCTTCCCAAAGGCTCTGAAGTTAAGTTAATGAACCGTTAGCAAAAGTAACGTTAGATGGACATGATTACGTTTCAAGGATGCTTGCAAGCACGACCTGAGTAGCTAAGATGTAGATAGTCAAACTTAAGAAACTAAGTAATGACTGCGACAACTGATGCTTTTCCATCATCAATGAAATATGTAAAAGTAATATAAAAAAAATTAGAAAAAAACTTATAAGTTTAAATAAATTTTGCACTTAATTTTCATTATTTACTGTGTACTGTATTTTCTATATATTCAGCATTGTAAAGTATATCTTGTGGTGTACGACTCGATAACCAAAGTTTCCTTTGTACACCAGGTCCTTAGACCAAACTTTTTGAGCGCTCTTTTATCGTTCAACAAACAATATATATATTGTAAAATCCTGTTGGCCCGCCACGTATCTTGGCTTGTAGTGGGTTATTATTATTTATCACTAACTCTACTTTACTTAAAGGCTAAATATTAAGTAATTATTTTACCAAAATAAATTATAGTAGAATATTTCAAAACTAAATATTTGTTTTTATCTAAGTGTTATCAACGTTAGTACTTAAAATTTGATGGTCCATTTTTTTTATAAAAAAATATTATTTAGTTTACTAAAAATAAGTTTTTTGTAGTTTTGAACAGTTTCTTACTTGTTTTTAACATTATGGTATAAAAAAGTATAAAAACAGTGCTTTTTAAATAGAATCAAAACCGACTTAGAGTAATAACTTTATTTAAAACATTTATATTTATCTTTTAGTTAACGTTAGAATTTTTTTTGAATGATATATAGATGAAACTCAGATATATAATATCCGAAATACCATTATGAAATTCATTTTAAATTGCCGACCATCCTTATGGTACTGTTTATCTCATTGTTTTACTCTTGTAATTTAGCTTTATAGGCATAATTATCCTATTTTTTACTATTTTAAGTATCTTAAACAAACCTATGGTCGTAAAATTGTTTTTTTTTTAAATATTGTCGTTAAAGCAACAAAAGCTTTAAAACAAGTAACAGTAGCAGTATATCTGTATACAGCTATTATAGTTTATGTATGTCAATTGCTACTTAAACTCAGTACTGTCTAAATAACCCCATTTAAACGCGGTGTCACTTTAATACCGATAAAATTTTTGTACAATAAACGTTGAGTTGTACAGTACGTCATTTTTCTCAAGGCATCTTACTGTATTATTTTTAAAGACTCAAATTTAGAATATTAAATTAAAAGGCTTTAATAAATTGTTTATAATTGTAGATATTTGATATGGTTAAAAGTAATAAAGGGTTAAAGTGATAAGAAATAGTATTAAAGTGTAGTAGAGCACAATTTTTGGCTTTTAAAGCTAAAAGTACGTAGCTGAAAATTCGAAAAAAGGAGTTACAAAAACTGTACGTTTATTTATAGTATCAGTTTAATAATTAATTTAGGTTTCTAAAGACTTTTATGTTTAAGGATATAAGGTAAGAATTAGACAAAAGTAGATAAACGGATTTAGGTCAAAATTTTGCCTTGTATACAAGAAATTAAAGGTAATAGGTATAGAGTAAATTAAGTCTAAAGCTGGGGATTTAAAGTAAGAGTCAACCATGCATAAATTTAAATCATGATAAAATGACACTCGTAAAGTTTTAGAAAATTGATAATGAAATTTAGATGTCTAACACCTTTATTAAACAGCCACAAAGATAAAAAGGTTTTTTAATCTAAAAATTTGATCAAAAGTTAATATGGCAAAATGTTTTTTTTTTATCATCTAATAATAATTTTTGCATGTAGGTACAAAATCTAAATTAGTATTTTTTTCAATGAACTAGTTTAATAATAAATGTTCAGTAAATTTTCAAGCAAAAAATACAAATTTTTATTAGCTTTTTTTATCATAAACTAATTGGTAAATATTGCGTAAAATATATATTATTCTGTACTAACAAAAGTATTTTATACCTTCAAAATGTTTTTGCGTTATAACCTTTGTATACAAAAATGGTTTGTTTTGTTTTTAAATAAGACAAGTTAAACTCATATTTTGATGTTGTGACAGCTTTTATATGTTTAATTTTGTTAATTATAAAGGTTATTATCATGAAAAAAGAGTACACTAATAAAATATTTTTATAGATAATTTCTGAAAAATAATTTGTATAAAATAAAAACAGATATTTTTCAAAATTTTTGCATGAATATATGCTTCTTTTTTAATTAATTTATAAACAAATATTTTTGTTTTATATATACATTAACATTGGCTAGTCTATCGTAAGCTTACAAGTAGGTCGGTGTTTACAATGTGCATATAATTGAAAACCACTTGTTTATTGTAAGTAAGATATCAATACTTCACACTTATAAATTTTGGACTTTTAATCAACATTGTTTAAACCCTACCTGTATGTAGAATTTTTAAAGTTTTCAATATGTTATTCGCACTAAAAATAGATAAAATTTTGTTTATTTAATTTCAACAAAAAATATTAATCTAAACTAAGAAAATAAAATTAAGAATTAAAATAAACAAGTATAATCATTTCATTAGACTATTTTTCAATTTTTAGTATACTTGCTTAAATAAAAAATAATAAGATAAAACTTTGATAACTTAAAAAAATCATTTATTTTTAATTACATTATGCAAATCGTTAAATTTCAACCATTCATTTGTACTAAAAATTTTAGAAAAATATATGATTTCTTTAAGATCACATTTGTGCATTTTAAAAAAGCGACATAGTAGTTAGGATTTATTTTTTTTGTTATTAATATTGTATTGATATATGTTTATCTATTTGTCTTTAACTCTAAAAGAGAAAATGTACAACTAATCTCACTGCTTGCTTTATTTCGCGTGACTTTAGTTAAAAATTAACATTTTTTAACGTTCTATAAAACTAGTTTAACAATTAATAATAAAAATTTTTTTACTAAAACTATGTTCCTTAAAATGAAATTTTTAATTGGTAGTTTTATATTTTAAAAGTGTTTTAGTTAGTTATTTTAGTTTCAAGAGTTTTAAATTTCACAAAAATTTTATTACGTAAAAATTAAAAAAAATTCTAATTGTAGTTTACACTTAGTTTCCACAGGTTTAAATGTAAAATACAATGTAAAATTTTGGTATTAGAAATAAAACTTTAAACTCTTATGTTAAAATTAATTTAAATGAATCTTAAAGATATTTTTAAACATCCTCTAGTAAACATAGCTGAGCCATTAGAATTTACAGTTTTTAAGGTTATTACCTCCACTTACTTTTAAGAAGTCAGAGACTAAAAAAACAAACAAAAAAATAGAGAATATTTATTTTAATAAAGATAATAAACATACTTTATTTTGAAAATTACAAACGCTATTTTATCATTATGATGTAAACTTACTTATTTTAGTTTGCTGATTTAATTTTACTGTTTCGGGTTATTCTGTAGTTTAAGCATAATACTTACTTACTAAACAAACCGCTTTTTTAATTAGTTTTATATGTTTTTTTACTAATGCATATTATGTACTTATTATAGACATAATTTTATAATGCTTAATTGTAAGCGTTCCAAAAAAAAGCTTGATGAAGTAATAGTAATGATTTTCAAGCTTTAGCTAAATTAATCAAATTATAGCTATCGTTGTACTTTCAGATATATTTTTTTTAAGTTCAAACACTTCATATAATATTATAATAGTATATACTAGTTATAACTTAAAAAGTATATAGTTATTGTAAGAACAAAATAAAGTTAACCAATATTATTCGACTAACCAGTTTATTATACTATTTATTCCTGGACAATGGCATTAAACTGTATCTAAGTGGATAACCGAAAGGTTTTTTGTACACAGGTCTTCGGACTAATAATTTTGAGCGATTTTTTTTTGTTGTTTAATAAACCAAAGTTATTTAATGTTTTCTTAAGCTTAAAAACACAAAAAGAAAATGTCACACCTATAACACTAAGTTAAAATGCTCTACTTTTGTTTAATAAGTTTAGTATTTAATTTAAAGCGGCGGTTCTTAACTTTTTATTCATGATTTACCCTTTTTTGGAATTAAACCCAAATTTACAAAATAGTGTAATTTGAAAAATTGTAAAACTTAAAGAGTTTATTTAATTTTGAAAAAAACTTACAGTTAAACATTAACTTTTAAACTAAAAGGACAATTAATAAACATGTTCGATGTTGTAACTTGTAAGCATCATTAAAATTAGATTAATTGTTTCAAAAAGGTTTTTGTAACATTATTTTACCGAGCTAAACAAATTTTATTTTATTTTTAATAATTCATAGCTTATTTTTAGAATATAAGAATATAAAAATATGTCACAAAAGAGTTTAGAGTATGAAATGGATGATTTAATGGTAAGGACATCCGATAACAAGTTAGTTTTTACTATTTTATCTATTCTTTTTCAAGAATTACTACAAAATAGACTAAGCTTAATTTAAGATTATAAAAGCTTGTATCATTAATACTTATTGTAATTAACTTATTAAAATCAAGTTACATGAATAGTTTAAATATATACTACATCAATAACTACAGTTTTTTGGTGCTAAAACTTAAAAGTATCATTAAAAATCAGTTATTGTCGAACTTTGGCCACTCATATTCTTTCCAGTCTAAGTTACGAGCTTTATTTTTTAGTTGATGCCAGTGACATTTAATGTTATATTGTTTTGTATTTTAGCAATAGAGTTAAAATCATACCACTTAGATCATCAGACCAAGATCTCACGGCAAACAACAGTCCAGACATCGGCTCTGCTAGACTTTAGCCGATGTTATTTTGAGTTGTATTTAATAAATATAACATAACTTTAATTCGACTACATTAATGTTTAATTAAATTTGTTTATTTTTATATATTTGGACTTTTTTCAAAAGAAAAACATTTAGTTTTTAATCATTAAATAAAATAATGATAGTAATAATCAGAAATTATTCATGTTTAAAATCGTTTAACTTTCAACTAGTGTCATTTAAAAATACTTTTAAAATACATAAATTTGCGTATTTAAACATATAATAATAAAAAGTCAAAGATGTTTTTTTCTTACTTTAAAAAATTTACTTATTTAAACGAGACGTTATTAAAACCTAAAAGAATCTTTTTTTACAGTATCAATTTAAATTTCATCACAAAACTAATACAGCTGTAAGAAGTAAAAAAAATCACGAGTGTGAAGTTAGCTTGGTAACGTTTTTCAAGAATTTCTAAAAAATGTCCAAAATTTAGACCAAATTATTTTCCTTAACTTAATAGCTAAATAAAAACTTTTTTTTTTCATTTTAGAGAACGGTCCTTTTTCTTTAATTTGAAAAAAAAATATTGGATTAGGGTTTGACTTTTAGTGTAGGGCCCCTTGGAAAAAATGAATTTTTTCATCAGTTTTTACTTAGATTAAATTTAATACAACAAATATATAAAAAAACTATTTTTTTATTTATTTGATAATTATATTTATTTCTAAATAAATTATACACAACATTTTTTTTTACAACTGTTAATATTTTGTACTATTTAGCCTTATTCTAGAATTCCTAATTCCGGAATAAGGCTAAATAGTACAAAATATTAACAGTTGGAAAAAAAAAATGTTATGTAAAATTTATTTACAAATAAATATAAATATTAAAAAAAAAAAAAACTTATAAAATTTTTGTATTGAATTCAAGCTAAGTAAAAATTGATAAAAAAACTCATTTTTTTCCAAGGGGCCCTACACTAAAAGTCAAACCCCAATCCAATAAATTTTTTTCTTTAAATTAAAGATAAAGGACCGTTCTCTAAAATGAAAAAAAAAAAGTTTTTATTTAGCTATTAAGATAAGTAAAATAGTTGGGTATAAAGTTTAGATATTTTTAAAATTCTTGATAAACGTTACCAAGCTAATTTCATACTCGTAAAAAATCCTACTATATTCGAGCAAAAATACTTTTGTTTAACAGGTTTTCTAAGTTAACTTTTATAGTTGATAATTATAACTAATATTATTTAAAAGTCGAAATTAAACTTTTGCATAGAATAATATAATGCGTATTATTTAAATTGTTTTAAAGTTCGAAGTATTATAAACGTACTCGTTAAATTTTGATTAAACAAACAGTATTAAAATTAACCAATTTAAAGCTAGTAAAAGTTGAGTAAAAAACAATTAGCAATCTTAGTTTAAAATAACTAATTCCAATTAAAAAAAATAAAAAACCTTACAAAAATTTTAATTTAACTTTTACACAAATTACGCATTTAGAACTGATAAATTTGTTTTTTTATTTAAAGTTGATACGTTGGCATTGCTAGTTTTTAAACTTTTAAAGTTTTTCTTTATATGTAGTCACTACAGATAATTGTCTTTTTATACTGTTTTTATAAATTTTTGTAAGCAAACAAAAGCAGTAACTCTAAATAGTTTGTAATTTTTGTCAAAAAAAAGGTATTGCGTTTTTAAAGTCCATCGTGTTTTTTAATCAGAAAAGATCTATGTTTTGAAGTACATTTATATAATTTATGCAAACAAGACGTAATCAAATGTTTACTTTTCTGCAAGCATTAAATATATACTGCTAAAGGTAAACCAGCAATGCTTTTCGAAATTATATTATGCATTGCTGTAAGCTGTTTTCTCATAACAGCTAAAATATAAAATAACTTAAAATAAACACTTAGCGGCTTTAATTTTTTATCTGATATTTCATATTAGTTTGAGTCTTTTTATAAACAAAATTAAAAAATTGATAGTTATTTAGTTATCTACAATCTACATTGACATTTTTAACAAACCTACTACTATAATTTATTTGGCAAGTTAGATCCACAGTGTATACAAAGTCTTTATATCATACTATATTTATAAATTCATTCTTTTAAGACTTCATTTTGCAAACTAATTTTTGGTCAAAGACGTCGTCAGTGCTTAAGTAAAACATCTAAAAAGATATGTAACAGTTATGGAAAGAAGTATTTAAACAATTAAATAAAAACAAATTTTTACTTAAAAACAAAACAAATTTAATTTTTATATTAAGATTGAATTGATGGTAAAGTTTATATTTTTAGTCAAGGTTCAAAATAAATATAGCGACAAAAATAATAATAAGAAGCTTTATGTAGTTTTCTTTTTTCTCCTAGTTAATTATCAAAGTAAACATTGCTTAAATAAAAATATAGTTAATAGTGAGCTTTAAGTTGAGATAAATTAGCTACATTAAAATTTATCTCAACTTAAAGCTCACTTACAACTATTAACTACATTTTTATTTAAGCAATGCTTATTTTGAAAATTAACTAGAAGAAAAAAGAGAGCTACATATAGCTTCTTATTATTATTTTTGTCGTTATATTTATTTTAAAACTTAACTAAAAATTTAAACTTTACCATATATTCAATCTTAATATAAAAATTTGATTTCTTTTGTTTTTAAGTAAAATTTGTTTTTATTTAACTGTTCAAATACTACTTTCCATGATTGTTACATATCTTTTTAGATTTTTATTTAAGCATTGACGAGGTCTTTGACCGAAACTTAGTTTGAAAAACAAAATCTTAAAAGAATAAAATTATTATTTCTCTTTTAGTAGTTGAGATCTCTTTGTTTGTTTTCTGAAAATCAAAATATGTAATATTATATTTATATTTATTGTTATACTGGTAATTAACAGATTATAACAATATTTACAACCTTGTACTACTCAAGCGTAGTGTTTAACTAAAAATAAAGAAAACTTTAAAAATTATTTTTTTTAGAAATGTCACATAAGGTAAAAGATGTTTTATTTTGATTAAAGTTTTACTTTAAGTAAAACAAACGCAGATTTATTATAAAAGCTTCCTTTTTAATTTAAGAACGTTTTTAGTAGCCAAGAGTAACAACTCTTTTAAAAGTTACTGACTAATGTGGTTGTAGTCTATCTATAAGTTTAAATAACTATTGTAATAAATTAATTTATTTTACAGCAAAATGCAATTATGAATAACCATTTATTTCTAAAGAAACTGTGTGAAGTTTAACTTTAATGCTTTATTAAAATTAAGAATTTTTTTATTTCAAATAATAAACAAGCTTGAAAAGTAACGGAACTTGTTATTTAAAACCAAATAGTTTGATACTAATAGAATTATTTCAAACGTTAGTAGCTAAGTATGTTAAGCAAGAAAAAATCGACTAACATATTTTTTAAAACATTTAAATACTTATATTATTGTTTAAAACTAGATGACGTTTTGATGGGGTGTTAACTGATATCCAAACGACTATTAGTTCTATACATTGTTGCATGCTTGCAGGTGAATATAGTTTATCAAACTTATTTTTGTAAATATAAAACATTGACTTGTTTAAAAACTTTCATAAGCTCTACTGTTGCTTAAAAAACAATTAAAGATTAAAAACATCTTTACTATATTTTATTTGGTGTGGTAGGGGTTGGCAATATACGGTTGAGCAAATTAATGTAGCCTGTGACTTACTTTTTTACTAAACAAAACTTTTAAGCACTTTTATAATAATTTACAGGCAAAAATAATAATTCTCAGTAAACTATGGTTTAAATTGTTATTTTGTCATACAAACTTTAAAGGTTTTTTAGAATAAATTTAATAAGGTAAAGTGGGTCGCAAAGTTCTATGCCTAATTAAACCTCAAATTTCAAAAGTCTATGGTTTAATGAAAAAACGAACTGTAGCTTTATACTTATAACGACGATTTTTTTTGCTGATTTGAAAATAAAAAAATTTAACAAAATCTTTAACTTTTTAGACTTTTTATTTATATGCTTGAAAACATTTATCTTAACGATTATTTTGTTGAAACTTATTACAAAACTTATTTCAAAAAATATTAAACTTAGACTTTTCAGATTATTTTTCTTTTAAGTTGAAAAGTTTGAATTATAAGCCTATTTTCAATAATTAACTTATTAAAAATTATGAAACATTTAGAATTTACAAAAGATATTTTTAAGATAATTTATGGTGTCTTTTTGAAAATAATAGAAATTAATTACTTATTTTTTTATAAGAGTAGATGAGACTATTTTAAGGAATTCATAAATTACTTATAGCTTACTTTTAGTATAATAGTATATTTTTAAACTCTGTCAGCCAATTAATAAACTAATTCATTTTTTAAGCCTGTTTTTTTTTTTCAATTTTAAATGATGTTAATTAAGTTTAAATATAAAAGAGCAAACAAATTGTTAATGTTTTACTTATAAAATGATAATAAACATTTGGTAGATAATTTGCAAATGTTTACAATTATTTAGTCAATAACAAGCAAAGAAAGGTTTCAAGGTTCAATTTTATTTTTATATTTGCTGATGCTGATGCGTTTGCGTTTTTGCAATAAATGATCTAGAAGTGTCAAAGTATTTAATCTTACTTGTACTATTTCTAACAAGCTATAAGTAAGGAGGAATTTAAACAACTAATACATAAAGCAATGACAATGTAGTTAAGTGTCAACTACAAAACCATTAATTTTATTGTTTAGTACTGTAAACTTAACTTTAAGATATTTGATTTAACACTATTTCGATACCTTACACTTAGGAAAGTTTTAGACAATCAAGCTTAAAATATCAATAAAAGTGAAAAAAAATTGTAACTAATTCCTAAATTTTAAATTTAGAAAAAAAAAATTTTTTGATTATACAATGATATTTTCTATTTAACTTTAAATATCAGTGTTTTAATTGTTTCCAACTAATTGGTTAAAGAAGTTTTGACTGTTAGATACTTTTTTTAACTTCATTAAAAATATGAGTTTTATGATTACTTTTACAAAGAAAGTATATATTAAATGTATATTTTGTTTTAATTTCAGATGTTGCTAATATTTAGTATGAAATATTACAGTCTTAAACTTTGTTTGCAAAAATAAAAGTTCTTTTCTCTTCAAATTGTATTTTACTTACAAAAGTTTTTGATAAATAATAAGATAGTAGAAAAATAAAATTATAAGTTAAAATGTTCGTTAAATAAAAAATACGAGAGAAGAAAACAGAATTTATCTTATGATTAAACTGTAGAAATGTATAGAAACTTAATATATTTTATATAAGGCTTTGAAAACAATCTACCACTTAATACTAAACTATAAATAGAAATGAATAGTTATAAAAATAATGGTGGTAGTAAAATAGTTAAATTGAATTACTACTTATTTTATTCTATAATTGAGAATATTTTTAAACATTAAAAAAGTAACAATTTCCTATTAAAGTTTTTTTTTATAGTGAAGTATTACATGAGCTTTTGCATTATGCTGAACTTAAGTACAATGTTTGATTTTTTTTAATTTAAGTGAAATAATTTTCGTTGAATGAAAGTATAACGCGTTGAGTAAATAATTTTTGCCCATTGTTTTATGTATTAAATTGCATTGTATAAGACAAATGTTGTGCTGTTAAAACTTAAGAAAAACATGTTAAGCAATTTTATAATTTTTTCACAAAACTAATATGTTTCAATTATCTATCTATTACTTTATAGTTTACTAGTTAACGTATTAAATTTTTATGAAGTAGACTTATTATAAAGTTTTTATACTGATTGTTAAATTAGTAAAGTAAGTATTACCACCCATGATTTACTAATTATCTATAGTCTAAGACACAAAAAATTACTATACAGTAAAAGAAAATATTAAATAAAAATAAAGTACAAACAAACTTTACCTACTAGTTATATTATTTTTGATTTATAAAGATAATTTTGCAATTATTATTTTTTTTAAATTTAAATTTAAATATGGTAAAATAAATCTTTAAGCACTAAGTAAATTAAAAATGTTAATGCCCTCTGTTGTAACTTAACTATTGTCTGTGCATGTTTGTAATATGAAGTATTAAATTAAAAACTAAATAATTTTTTACAAGTACTAGTTTAGTTTTAACTGATTATGTATTTTTAAAATACAATCTTGAAAGCAGTGAAGTGGAAATGCCGGTCTAATATACTTTTTTATTAACTTCTCTTGCACTGCATGCGCCAAGCTATTGCAATTAGTATAAAGTCTTCCTTGATTTAGTATAATGTGCAGTGCATATAGCAGTTATACACAGCTTTGTTATATTTTTTTAAAACGAGTATAAAATGTCTGATCATTATAAAATAAAACCTTAAGTTTATATTTTTATATTACAGTTGGTTGATATTGGATTTTGAATAAGCAAGATAAAACATATAAAAATTTATCAGTTCCTAAAACTTTAAGCGACTTTTTAAATAATAAGTGAAAAAATAAAATAATTGAATTGTTTTAATGATTCATTTTATGCGACAATGACTTATTTAATTGATCTACTTAACGTAATAAAATCTAATAAAAAAATTATAGTCAGATAAGTAATCATTACTAAGAATGGAAGATTCAGGTTTTAGAATTATTTCAGGTTTTTCTAATACTGAAGACTCAGACGTTGCTTACATTAGAGGAGAAAAAGCTATATATATCAATAAGTATGATTATAAACTTAATTTTTCTTTTTTTTTATTATTAAGATAAGTTCTACAAGTATTTCTTATCCTAAATTTTAGTTACAGACGTTTCATACAAAATTTATAAGATTAAAAGTACTAAAGTAGTTGAACAAAAACTAAAAATAAGATCTAGTTTCTTAATTATGTTTAAAAATGAAATGAACATTGGTAGAGGTCTTTTTGTTTATTTTCTATACCTTTAAAATACTTTTAGTTTTATCAAAAATTGTTTTGTGATTTTTAAATTTGTTTTAATTTCAGTAACAATGAACAATCTAAAGATGACACTATGTGGAGCAAAGATAAAAGATATGAAGAAGATTCTAAAGGACTAATTGATGAAAAGGTTTAGTTTTTTCTTAAACTTTTAAATTGTTTTTAATTTAATATTTTAGTTGTATAATAACTACATAATAAACTAAATGAAAAAACATAAACGATAGTTTAACTATATTTGTGGTTTTAGTGTTAAGTTTGCTAATTTAAATATTAATAATAACTAAATACTAAGTAGTTTAAACTTTCTGCAAAGGTTTTAACATATATTTTAAATTTAGTACCAAATTTTATTAAATTTAGTGTTGTAGTCTTTTAAATTAAAAAATTCTGAATGCCTTTTTATATCGTTTTAAAGCTACTTGTCTGCTAATATTAGATTTGAGAGAGTTAAATTTTGATCTTTAACAGCAAAAAGTCAAAATTAACAATTTTTTTTAGTCTATCTACAAACTTAAACTTTGACTAAAAATAAAGATCATTTTTCGTATGTAACTTATTCAAAAGTAAACAAACTAGTATCTTTAACAATGTAAATAATCTTAAGATTTAAATAATCACCACTTAACATACTAAAAGTTTTTTTGTGGTACTAAAAACAAATTATAAAGCCCTTAAAAAAAGCTAATAGTTTTGTTTTCATAAGTCTTTTTATATGGTTTTTTTATTTGAATATCTAAAAAACACTTAAAAATTGAAAACTTTTTTTTCTTATTCTAGTACACTTAAACTACAAAATAAAGTTTTTAAATATGGTTATAAGCTTATTACTTTCGTAAACTACTTTTTAACTTTGAAATGTATGTTTTTAATAAAATTATAAAACTTTTTAAGAGGCTAGAAAATGTTATATGTATTACCTTATTATGCACTACAATACTTTACTTGTAGTAATTTAACTAGCTATTATTTTCTAAAAACTAGTTACTCTCGAATTTTAACAAACTACTTAAAAATAAAGATTTTTATAGAACTTAATGAAACTCTATAACAATAAAAAACTATATTTAAAGATAAAAGGAAGCAAGTCAACCTTAACAGATACAGAACAACCAACTGGCGGTTTTTTTATCTCTGTCTTCAATCTTATGAATGCTATATTAGGGTCAGGTATTCTCGGACTATCTTACGCAATGAGTCAACTTGGAATAGTCCTTTTTTTGTAAGTTTTAAATTTTTATCTAACGATTTTTGAAAGAGTTATAAGTATTTATTAGTTTTTATACAGTATATTAAAAACTGTTTTTCAAAATTAATCGTAAAAGTTTTTTATTGAATTAAAAATTTTACAGCGTTTTATTAACTTTTGTGGCTTGTCTTTGTTTGTATGCTATCCATCTTCTTCTTGTGTTATGCGAACAAACAAAAGTGAAAGCTTACGAAAGACTAGGTATCAAGGCTCTTGGCTCATTTGGAAAGGTTTTAAGCGATTTTTAAATTAGAAATACTTGATGTCTGAATAAAATTTGTATATATTAACTCTACTAGTTATGATCATTTTCTACTTGTCTACTTCTCAATTGAATATTTTTTTACTGTTTAAGCAAAATAAACAAAAAAAACTATAAATTGGAGATATTTGCAGGTTTATTGTATTCTACTAAGTATAAAAAAATATAATCATTAAGTAACTCTAACCGTATATTTTTCTATCACAATCATATTAAGTAAATTAAAAACAAAAAATAAGACAGAATGAGAAGTATTAGTTTTTGTTAATAAAAATACAAATATATATCGTTATATAAACATTTATAGTATTACATTAAAAACACCAATAAGCAATTTCAAACTTACAAATATAAACTTCTTAACAAAATTTGTGTTTAGTTACAACTAAACTAATAACAATTTAGCAAAATTTAAAAAAACCATCTAAATAAATGTTACAAAACTCACATTTTAACAATCGAAATAAGTTTTGAAACTTGATAATTTAGTGTTCAATATAATCAAAAGTTTTTAATGGTATTATGCTGTTTATTAAAGTTACTTTTAAATTGATTAAAACATAAATTTGAATTACGCTGTTTTTAGTTAAATGCCGTGTTATATCATATTTATTAATTTGGATTACAAAATAACAAACTTTTAAATATTTATTGTAAAACGTTTAATGAAATGTAATGCTTTTGTTCTGATCAAACTAGCTTTTGCATCTTCAACAAAAAACTTTTAGAATATTTTTATAATAGCTATTATTTTTTCAAATACATTTTTTATTTAGTTTAGTTTTTTGTTTTATACTTTATGTCTAAATTTTAAAATGATTTTAATCAAAACATTTAAATGTTTTATAAAAGAAAATTTATAATGTAAACTGATTAAACAAACTAGTAAAAATATGATATTTGAAGTAATTTAATTGACAAACTAAAATATCAACAATTTTTTTTTAATGACACCTTAAAAGTTAGCGTTATCAATATCAATAGAGTAGTTTTTAAAATCGATAGCTAACTCTTAAATGAGTTTTAGCCTAAACTTCAGATTGGATTAACAAATACATACCTGAAAACTTGAAAATAGTATTTTTACGTTAATATTATTTTTAATTAGAAATACTCAATTACTAATAACTAAATTTTTAATTGTTGTAACCATACGTATAAATATATATGCACAAAAGTGTTCTAAAATAGTTAGTGCAATAGTGTAAAAAAAAGAATCTATTCTTTATATAAAAGTCTTAAGAAGTTTTTTATGAGAAATTGTGTAGGAACAAAATTATACTAAAAACTTTTTGCACTCTGAATAAAAACTTTGATTGCAAAGCTTTTAGTCTAACTTTGTTCCTACACAATTGCTCGTTCAAAAAACTTCTTAAGACTTTTATATAAAGAATAGATCCATAATTTTTTTTTGAAAAGTTGACTTTTTTGTGCATATAAATTTGTTTAAGTAATAATGTATTCTACATAAACGAAGTACTTACCTTTAAGTTATAGCATATAATAGTTTTATATTTCCCTTTTAAATTAAATATCAATCATTTAAATCGTTTTTGCTTTGTTTTTAAAAATAGTTAATCAGAAACTATAAACAGTACCTAGCAGCAACTTGCATATTGCTTCAGAACATAGGTGCAATGTCTTCCTATCTATTTATAGTTAAATACGAACTACCAAACGTATTAAAAACTATCATTGGGTCTAATTCTGAGAAGTAAGTTTTTGTTTTCTCTATTATGATTAACTAAATGAAAAACTCTTTGATATATAAAATTTGTGCAACACATATATAAATAAATATATATCTTAATAACACACTAAGTTTTCAAATACAATTGTTTCACTGTTTTGTTAAACAGAACAGATCTTCAGTTTGTTTATTGTAATAATATCCTAGAACATAAGTTAAAATGTACGTAAAAATAAGCAAAGCCTTTAAGGATTGTTACGTCACTAAATAAATCATTAAAAAATATGAGACAAACTAAGTTTGCATAAGCGTTCAAAATTATTTAAAATATAAGTTTGAAAAGTGTTTACAATTACTAAAAAGTTTATTTCGTTTATTAAAAGCTAGATTTGAGTTTAAATTTGAGATCTCGTGTGTTTCCATATTGTAGAGAGTGCAGTCATATTCAAAATTGAATTAGTTTTTTGTTCGTGCTAAAATTTCCCAATTAATGCTAAAATCTTTTTTTCTATCTTTCAAATCCCAAATATATTTCGAAAGAGTAGTTTTTAGTCTTAATTTACTATTACTAAAAGAACATTTATGCCGTGTGTACCTACTTTTAAACGATAAACCTGATGAGCCAACATACTGCTTACTTTTATCTGTAGTTATTACCGTCGCTCTATGGATAACATTTATTAATAAACAATTGCCGTTCACCATGCATTTATCTCTGCAGTTGCATTGATTTCGTTCCTCTGTCTTATCTTCAAAGATTTTGCGATTATGAAACATTATCTGGCTATTGATGTTTGGCATGCACGAGTACGAAATTTTTAACAGGTATGTTGAAAATTGTCTCATAATCACAAAATGTTAGAAGGCAGAGGAAAGAAAGCAAACAACTGCAGAGATAAATGCATGATGGATGGCAATTGTTTATTAATAAATGTTATTTATAGAGCGACGGTTATAACTACAGTTGAAATTAAGCAGTATGTTGGCTCATCAGGTTTATCGTTTAATAGTAGGTACACACGGCATAAATGTTCTTTTAGTAACAGTATATACAGACTAAAAACTACGCTTTCGAAATATATTCGGGATTAAAAAGATAGAAATAAAAATATATCATTAATTGGAAAATTTTAGCACGAACAAAAAACTAATTCAATTTTAAACATGACTGCACTCTCTGCAATATGGAAACACACGAGATCTCAAAATTAAACTCAAATCTAGCTTTAAATAAACGAAATAAACTTTTTAGTAATTGTAAATATTCTTTAAGCTTATACTTTAAATAATTTTGAACGCTTATGGAAACTAGTGTGTCTTTAATTTCAATGATTTATTTAGTGACGTAAAAATCCTTAAAGTGTTTGCTTTTTTTTACGTTTATTTATGTTCTAAGATATTATTACTATAAACAAACTGAAGATCTGTTCTGTTTAACAGAACAGTGAAAGAGCTGTATTTGATTATATATGCCGGCACCTACAATTCGTTGTAGAGAGCCTCTCTATTTCAGCATATACATAATAATATAAGTAAATATATGTATATAGATACAACAAAAAACTTTTTTTCAGTTTATGGTACACAAATGGCAACTATTTGGTAATTTTAGTTACTTTATGTGTGATTATGCCTTTAGCTTCACTCAAAAACATAGGGTTTCTTGGCTACACGTCAGGATTTTCAATAAGTTGCATGCTCTTTTTTACCGGCGTTGTAAGTCTTCAAATATTTAAATTACAAACTTATATAAAATTATAACTTAAGTTATCTTGTTATGTAAGGTCTTCTTTGTTATTTTCTAGTTTCATCTTTAAAAATTTTAAGTTAAAACAATTTGTACATAGATACATAAAAGCTTGAAAAATTTAAATTTGAAAAGAAATTAATTACTTTACTTTTTATATATGTTAATTTAAAGCTCAAAAAGCTGGTACTACTATTTTTAAAGTTTATTGTAAAAATACAGATAGTATCAAAAAAGTTTTCAATCGATTGTCCTATTCCGGTAGACGAAGACAAAATATCATATTTGGAAAATAGCACATTTATCAACTCAACTTCTAATAGTATGTTTCAATTAATCTAAAAATAATATTGTTCACGAATGTGAGAAAAACTTAATAACTTATTCTATCTTATTACAATGGTTTTACCTTTTTTCTTCAGTACATGTAAAGCATATACTTTTATTAAAGTCAACTACTTAATATTTTAAAAGCCTCACTTCCTTTTTTTTCAGTAAATACTATATTTTTAAGTAATTATAGATAGTAAGATATTTTTATTGAAATAAAAAAAAAAAAAAAGATCTTTTGTAAACTTCCAACATGAATTTAATTTCTTGTCAATTTTTACAGAAAATATGTAGTTTATATTTTAATATTTTTTGTGTTCAAATAAAATAAAAGCAGTAAAAGTAATTTTTGAACTGTTAACAAAATTAAAACAGTTTTTTTTTATTAGAAAAAGTTAGTTAGTTTAAAATAAAATTAATCAAATTTTTTAGCATGGAATTCTACAGAAGATTGGGATGAACACGATCCAATTCATTTGTATGAAGAGTTCGGACCGCAGCAATGTACACCAAAAACTTTAGAGTTATCTTCTAAGGTTTTTAAATTTAGTTTTTAAAGTTAACTGTAATAACTAACTAACTTTAAAACTTGTGCGTACTTTTTTTTTTGTTGATTAAAAAATGTAAATTGGTTTTAGTTTCAACTTAGAAAATAAATTAATACACTTTTTTTTTGTATAAAAGTTGTTTAAGTACAACAACTTATAAAAAAAACTTATGTTAAATTTTTTGTATACCCATTAAAAAAATTTAAAAAATAAAAATTAAGTTTTTGTACTAATAACATTTTTAAGTGGTACTATTCAATTCCAACAATGACTTTTTCCTTTGTTTGTCACACTGCTGTACTACCAATCTATTCTGAGCTTAAAAAGTTAGTCGATATATTAACTAGTAATTTACTAGTAATTTATTAATCAAAATAGTTTAATTCTTTTTATTTAAAATAGTTGTTCAAAAAATTAATTAAACTCATCAAAAAAAAATTAACACTAAAGAAAAAGTAGTAAATCTATTTTTAAGTTTAACTGACTTGAACTTGTTTCTAAATTTTAATGATTCTGAGTACTTTTTTATTTTTTATTGCTAGTAGTAATAAAATCTTACTAAATATTAAAATAACACTATTTCCACCTTAGCTTTATAAAAGTAAGATCCTTAAATAACATCTGCTATAAGTTTTAAGTAAACACTGAGTAGCTTAAACGTCTTAAATTTCTAATAAAGATCAAAAGTAAAATAAAAGTTTGACACCATTCTTTTTGTTTTTAAAAACATATTACTTATGAATTTTTCAAAAAACAGTTCGTCTCCGCAAAGAATGCAACGAGTTGCTAACACATCAATCGTGATATGTTATCTTCTGTATGCACTTGCTGCATTGTTTGGTTACCTGACTTTTTATAGTAAGCTATTAGATGTATGTATATAAATTATAAACTATTTTATCTTTTTTCTTTTTCAATTTAGAGAAAAAGTTTGATCTCGCTTAAAAATAATTTCTAACAATAAGTCTAAAAAAAGTTTTAAATGTATAAAATTTCATTAATGTGAATAAAAAACTGAAGTTCACTGTATGAAGACTTTTTTCTAAGACTTTTAAACTTTATTTTAAACACTAACATATATAAAATTTTTTGTTAAAAATAACTTGTCCTGGACAAGACATTAAACTGTACCCGGTGTGTATAACTGAATAACCGAAAGGATTTTGTACACCAGGTCATTGGACCAAACGTTTTGAGCGCTTTTTTGTCGTTCAAAAAAAATTCAATAGTTTAGAAACATTTTTAATCAATGTATTTTTGTAGTTATTTATAGTTTTGTTTCCTACTGAATAATATAAAAAAGAAATGAGTTATGATAAATTTGTTTAGTATTTTGTATAAGTATACTTTTAAGTTGTATCATTTTAAATATAGTTTTTTCAAAACCTATTTTGTAAAGTTGTTCTAAATTTATAAACAACATAAATTGTCTATTATCAAAAATTAAACTGTCTATAATCAAATGTAAGTTTTATTTGAGAAACTTAAGTTTTTTATTGTACTATTTTAGTTCCTTTTTTACAAAGCTATGTGTTATATTTAACATCTATCTTATAGAAAAAAGAAAATTCAATACTAATATACGATATATATTTTTCAAAGTTTTACAACTATTATATTAAAATCTTGGTAACAATAATTATAAAATAAACACAAAATTGTTAGAATTTATATTTTGTTGTTTAAAAATATTAAGATAATATAAGTTTTGTTTACAAACTTTATTTAATTAAACTTTGACAACTTTAACAAAAGAATAGTATTTTGTCATTTAAAATTAAGTGTTAGTTTGTTTTACGTTAAAACTTTGATGTTTTTAGATTGGATGGAAGCAGAAATGTTGCTGATGTACTCCTATGTAGACTCAGCAGACGTACTTACCATGATTGTAAGGATTACCGTTCTCATTGCTGTTGTACTTACTGTACCTCTCACTCATTTTCCAGTAAGATTTTATAAACTTTTTTTGATTAAATTTTAGAGATAGTAAAATTTCAACAAAGTTTTTGTTGTAGAAGTGTTCGTGCAGTTCAGTTTAGTTCTAAAAATTTTATATAGGAAGCGATTAAATTACAATCTTTAAACGTGTAGTACTCAAATAGGTTATTTGAGTTTTCAAATAACTTTAATTTAGATTTTAGACAACCTGGTCTAGACACTAAGTTCAGCCTTTGTTTCAATTTTATTGTTATTTACATAAAGAACTAACATTAATTTTATAGTTTTTTTGTAAACTTCAATGAGAACTGTTTTTAATAAAGAACTTGACAAATTCAACTTAAAGTTATTAAAAAAAGTGTGTTGTAATGTAATAAAAGTTTAAATAAATGAAATCGGAAACTTAACTACTAAATTATTTCACATAAATTAACTCGTTTAAGTGTAGTTTAATGATTGTTTACTGATAGTTTCTTTTGATTTCGTCAATAAGAAGTTCTAGAGCATATTTTGTATACCAAGTAGTTAAAGAATTAAGTTAATCAAGTCTAGTTTAGTTTTGTTACGCTCTTAGTGAAACTTAAAATTGAAGTAATAGTCAGTTAAACTAAACTTACTATAAAAATTTAAAAATTTTGTTTGACTCTCTTTATAGCTGGATCACAAAGAAAAACTAACAGTAATTATTGAATTAAAATTCTTTAGCCACTGTTATTGAGTTGTGTGACTGTTTGTCCTTATAAATATATAGAATTTTCTTTTTCAATTTTAAAAACAATGTAACAACCGTCAATAATATTCAACTTAATAATTGACGTATGTATATATATATATATATATAGAATTAAGTTATTTAAATTGATAACTTAAATCTTTCACACTAAGCCCACCTTAAGGGCTTTATTAATAAAAAGGTTTATTTAATGATGTAAAACTCAAAGGACTTGAGTTTCGTGTCTATGCACTCATCAGCTTCAATACAAGTTTAAAATAAAGCACAAAACAAAATACACAATTAAAAGTTTAAAAATTTAGCATAAATAGATTATGACGTAATTTCGGAACTATCAAAAATCATGCAAAACGGCTGGTGCAAAAATTAATTTGCCAATCGACAATAAACTGGCAAAAATTCATAAAACTTCAGTGAGTAACTATATATTAGGACAGATAATTGAAAGAGATAAAGATAAAATTAAGATACAAATTGAAATTTAGATTATTTTGAAAATCTTTTTTTCAATGATTTTTCAAAAAAAAAAGATTTCATTGAAAATGACACTGAACTTTCGAACTATGTTTGTGGCTTAAAGCGTAGCGGCATTGACTTTGAAACATCCTGGGAAGTTATAAAAAGAGCACAGCCTATAGCTGACGGCAATAACCCAATATATAGGCTGTGTCTCAAAGAAGCAACAGCTGTTGTATATGCACTGAAAGACAAGAGATGCCTAAATAAAAGAAGCGAGTTTTATCGTCTTATAGACATACAAAAAAGTCGCTTTTAAAGTTTAACAAGTTTTAATTTCATCTTAATATAGCCTAAATTTTAATTTGCATCTTAATTTTATCTTTATCTCTTTCAAATCTGTCCTAATATATAGTCACTGACTGAAGTTTTATGAATTTTTGCCAGTTTATTGTTAATTAGTAAATTAATTTTTGCACAAGCCGTTTTGCATGATTTTTGATAGTTTCAAAATTACGTCATAATCTATTTATGCAAAAAAAAATTTACCTTCGTTAGTGATTTTGTTTTGTGCTTTATTTTAAACTTGTTTTGAAGCTGATGAGTGCATAGGCACGAAACTCGAGTCCTTTGAGTTTCACATCTTTAAATAAACCTTTTTATTTATATATACATATATATATAATTAAATATGTTGCAATTTCTTTTAATTAAAGAATGTTTGATGTTCAGTGTACTCTATATAGAGAGTAGCTAAATCGGATCTAATAACTAACCAAGACCAATGCCACCTGTCTGTCTAAACATTGTATCATTGAAACTGAGTTCAAGCTTGCTTTATAATTAGTCATAATGAGTAATAACAAATTTTTAACAACTAATCTAAGACATTATATTTACTACATGCAGTTTTAATTGGTTTAAATAAACAAAGCATTTGTAAAAATAAATTGCTTGATTGAACTGTTGCATTAATTATTTGCAGTGTTTTTTTCAATTCAAGTTATATTTTAGTTTAAAAGTTTTGTTATGCTTATTGTCAGTAATTTTATTGATTATTAAGGGATTCCTTTTTATATAAGCTTGAATTTTATTATCTATCTTTAAAACCATGTTTCTCTGATAAAAATTTAAAGAACTATATTTAAAATATAACACATGAAGTGTTTTTACTAGTAGTAAATGTAAAGTAAAATTCTTTACGTAGAAATTAGTAAAATTATGTTTCAGTGAAGAAAGTATAGAAAACTTTTAAATAAAGATCATACTATACGAAAACATTATAAAACTATGTTTGTTGGGAAAATACAGCTTTATAATTTTTTTGTTTGTCTAATCGCATATAATTGATAATACATTAAACTTTCATAACATCTTTCAAACTTATTTTTATTTGACATAGAAGTTAAAAGTAAAGTCCTTACAACTGTTTTTTCCTAGAATTACTTAGGTTTTATAGTTTTTTTATGAACTAAAATTTCTTGAACTCTATGTCATTGCTTTTTTTACGTTTACTGATTCGTTAAAATACTATTTAAGCTACTTTCCTAACTAAAAGTAATATCTATTTCGGCTATCATCAACATAGTTGAAATGTTCGTGCAATCAACAATAAAAAATGAACTTCACACGACCAACAGCATACGAGACAACCTACGACCGGTTTCGTCCTAATTAGGACTCATTAGGCACGCATAGTCGCGAGAAACCGCCGTTGTGATCCTTAAGCGGGGTTAAGTACAAAGTACTCGAGCGACGGTTTGTGAATAAAATTGAAAAAATTGACACAGCTAAATCATTCACAGCCCAATTATTTTAACTTTACTCACAAACGGTCGCTTCAGTACTTTGTACTTAAGTTCGCTGAAGGATCACAACAGCGGTTTCTCGCATCTATACCTGCCTGATTAGTCCTAATTAGTACGACACCGGTCGTAGGTTATCTCGGATGCCGTTGTTGTTAGTCGTGTGAAGTTCATTGTTTACTGACGAAAAGTGAAGCTAACTATAATTAAAACATTTTTTATAGCTTAAGCATAGCAACTTAATTTAAGTATAGCCAAACATAATGGTAATTGTTTATTTACGTTTATGGGATTCTTTCTACTAAAAACGATTAGCATTAAACTGCGAGATAATGATCAACAATCCATGTGACAATCTGCGACCTCGTTTTGTCGTCATAAAAGCTCTTCAGGCAGACATGGTCACAATTTTTCGATTCATCAGTTTGAAAAGTCCTAACGAGGACAAAACTAGGTCGTAGATTGTCACATGGATTGTTGTTAATGGTACTGCAGTTCAGTTTAATGCTAATTATGGTAGCGGGATCTCAGCTTTGCTGAAGATAGCGAAAAATGTTAATACTAAGTTAATGGCGATGAAAAAATGTTTTTTGGTAGCAAATATTTTATACTTCTTATGTTTTGCTTATTATTTAACATTGTTCAAAAACTTTTTAGGCAAGGAAAGCGCTTTCATTTATTCTTTTTAAAGATCAGTCATTTAGTTGGAAAAAGCACCTCGGTGTAATGGCAGTTTTATTGACGACCATTAACGTCCTTGTTATCCTTGTACCGTCTATCAGAGATGTTTTTGGTATAATTGGTATGTTACTAAAAATAAAGTTGTATAATTTTAGCTTACAATGATTTTAAAGTTAATTATGAACAATTAATATAATTAAAAACTTTAAATTAAAAAAACATAAATAAAAAATTTAAAACTTGTCCATTCAAAGTTGAGTGTTTTAATGATTTTTTATTATAATGTGTCTGTTAAACACTTTTTAACCATAATCTTGTTATATTAAAAACATAAACTACTTTTGATTTTTGCTTAAAAATTATACAATTATTTTAATTTACAAATTTTCAAGGTGCAACCGCTTCTACAATGTTGGTTTTTGTAATGCCTGCAACCTTTTTCCTTATCCTAGACAAATCTCCAGTTACTTCAAAGAAAAAGCTCGTTGCTTTAGGTATGGCTATACTTGGAGTAGGATTGATGATAGAGAGCCTTGCAACTATAATCAGCGGCTATTTTTAAGTTGAAGTAAAACCTACTTTAAAAAAATTAACGAATAAAAAAATAAAGTTTAATTTTTAACATAGGTTACGGATTGCAACTTTAAAATTAAAAAAAATTAAAACATAAGAACAAAATACTTAGCATTTTGGTCACATTTAGTATTGATTTAGTAACTATTTTGAGCTTGAAATTTTCTTAGTATTATCTTAAAATTGAAAAAAAAATTATCATCAAAGTATTGATACTATAAATTTATTTCGCGCTAAAATTTAGTATTAAACGTTTTATACGTAAACTGTTTTTGAAGTTATTTATGTATATTTTTATTAAAAAAATTTCGTTTTAAAAATTAATTTTTATACAATAAAAGCTTGTTTTTATTTTTTAAACTAATATTTTACTTATATTTAGAAAAAGTCAAAACTTTAATTTGTTCAACTCCTTAAAACTATGAATTCTTATCAAAGTTATACATTTAACTTTTTTTCTAAGTATTTTTATAAGTATCTTAATTCAGTCTTATATTTTAAAATTGCACGATGCAGAACTAAGAAAATTAAAATGAATAAAGTTACTAAAACAACAAAAAAATGTTATTGAGCAAAAAAGAAAGATTTAAGCAAATCTTTGTAACACTACAATTTTAGGCAACACTTTAATATTATTAAACTTAAATGTACTAAGATTACACATGCTCAGTTATAACAAGCAATCATTTGCAGCCCGAGTCGATACCCAGTGCAACTATGCAATTAATGATCAATCAAATTTCACTAAAATCAATTCCCACTTGACTTATTTCCACGTTTAACCAATTTCCATCCGATCAAATTGGAACCAAATAATTTCCCATTCCATCAGTTCCAACACGAGTCAATTTTTTCTTAATCAATTCCAACTAAAATCAGTTGTTATTTAATTATTAAAAAACACCTCCTTAATAGTAAAATAATTTTTGCTAGCTTTTAATTTGATCAACTATTTCTTTGAAATTTCTAGCTTAAAATTTTTTTCTACCGTTCCTTTAAAAAATAAACCTGAAAATATGTAAGACTAAGTATGAACACCACTAAAGTATGTAAAAATAATAATTTTAGCTCACTGTAATTCTACATCAGGTTTGCCCAAACTCATTTTTAAAATTTTTCTTTGGAACGAACCTTGAAAATAATCGCCCCGTTTACTTTTTGCGTTTACGATTTAATTATTCATTTACTTTTCAAATCCTCATTAGTTGTTGATAGCCAAAATTACCGCTAAAGGTAATCCTTGGTCTTCATTCTACTACCCGACAAGTAAAAAAAAATACCAACGACGTTATTTTAGTTAAAAATAAACTTTTTCGTAGCAATTGAAATGTATTTATTTTAACAAAAGCATGTTAAACTTGAATAAAGTTAACTATGAAAATTATGTACTAACCTTAATAATTTACCTACTAGTCGTTTATTTACAAACTTTTGAACAAAAGTTAGTTCTTTTGCAAGACTGATCCAGTATTCATAAACTTATTTTAAAATCTGCTTTGGAAAAAACAACGTATGTATTTTAAAGCTAAAATAACTAAAAAAAAAGAATGGATTAAATTAATATTATATCAATAAATAAACACATTTAAGTTCTGAAGCCTTTTGTAAAAAGTATACTGATATATAAAAAATACTTTAAGTCAAACTGGTATATAATTAGAACACCTTTTGAAAAAGTAGTTACATTTTTAGTAATATTAATATTTATAATTAAAATTTAAACATCTAAATGTTAAATAACTTAGTAAAAATAATCGAAGACTCACGTACTTATATTTTCTATAATGTACTGCTTAATCCGGTTTTGTTCCCTATAAAATAAGTATGTAGCTTTTTTCGGGTGTCAAATAATTCAAACCTGAATTTAAGTTTCGACTATTCGCATTTAAAATCTGAAAATTAAAATCCGACAACTATAATTGGTCCATGTAATCTCTTACTTTTTAAATTCAAAAAAATTAATTCATAGTGTTATAACGAATTTATTATAACAAGAATCGGCAAAATGTGGCTGCGAGCATGATTTTAATTTTATTGGATGCGGCCCATGAAAGGTAAAATACGGCCTGCGAGCTTATAAATTTTTAAACTTACACTAGATGTTCAAAGGTTTAAAATAAAGAGCATAAAAGGTCTTAGGTAAAATTTACGGGAAACTTGAAACTTACACTAGATACTTCGGATATGTTATTAAGAGTATTAACCAAAATTATAATTGCGGGAAACGAGTTTTTTGTTTTTCAAAATTTCACCCACGACTACCAAAACCTTGCCGACCCCTGTATTAAAAGATACTTAAGATATTTTAGTTTTATATCCCTTTTACAGTCAATATAAAAAGATGTTTTAATTTAGTTTTAATGATTTAAATCATTTAGTTTACTTTTTCAAGTTAAGAAGTTGTTAAAAGAATACTAGCAACTTAATGATATAATTGCTTACTAATAAAAGAAGTCGAAGCTCTTCAATTTCTAAATAATCAATGAAATAATACTTCATCATGCCATAAAAGATATAGTTATTGTTTGTGAAAACTTACTTTGAGTCTGAAAATTTCAGGTCTGCGTTTTTCTACAAGTTCACTTGAATTAAAAAACAAAGCAATTTAAAAAAAGTTCTATAACTGGGTTTTAAAATTGTTTGATAAAAAGAAAGTTGTGATACATTTTAAGAGTATTTGAGATTATTTTAGTTTTAACAACTATAAGTTATTTCGTCAGGCACATAAGTATATGTATAAATTTCCTGTTAAAAACATCTACAAAGATTTTCGTAAAACTATGCATGTTTTCTTTCTATAAATAACAAATATACATAACGACTTTTAAAATATTTAAGAAGTTTTTTAAGCTTTCTGTTAATTTTACATAAATTACAAAAGTTATTGGTATCAAACACAAAGCAATTAGCTTGAAAATAGTTTAATTTATTCTAGGCGAGATGATAAATGAGAATGACTGAATTTTAAAGCTAAAACAATAAAAAAAAGTATCTGTAACTACGTTATTTAAAATATGAAAAGCTATGATAGAAAAAAACATAAGCAAATACAGATTTGATAAAACAATTTGTGCAAAACAGTGTATTTTAACTTTTTCTAGGTATATGAATACCGACAATGATACTTTTAATTTAACCAGGATTAAACAATAGTGGATATATATTTTAATCTTTTTGATTTTTATGAAAATTATTGTTTTGTATTATTCCTTAAGAAAAAAAAGTTAATAATGCTAACGAAGGACTTTTAAAAAAAAATTTACTTTTGTATTTTACAGTTTGCCCTACTAAGGTAAAGTTTGAACTATATATAAATGCTCGATATATACAAGATATATCAACTACACGTAAGCTTATACAAAGTTGGTTAGTACTTTATTTATTATAAACTTTATGAAACTTTGTCATGTTGTTCTTATAACGTTGAAGAAATAAAAGCAACAAGTTTAAACTTATTACTTCTAATACTTGAATGATGAGAGAGCTTCAAAAAACGCCTGTTGATATTGAGTACGTGATCACGAAAATAATTTATTTAAAGCTTAATTAATTTATAACTACTTTAACTTTAAAACTAATTTTGAGTTTTACAACATCCACGAGCTACAAACAAAGAACATTTTTTATTTTTAGAGTTGAACTTTTTTAAGTGGCAGTAATTAAACTTTAGAATGCAAAACGTATTTTCTAAGGCAAAAACATTTCTCATGTTAATTCTAAACCCTTCTTTAAATTTTAATTTGTCAACAATAAAAAACTGCTTTAACTCAGATGAAGTTAAATGGTAGTGTAAAACATTTTGTATCTTTCGTAGAACCAAGAATTGACTCGGTGAAATTAAAGATAAAAACGTTGTTAAATTCAAATGTACACTTCTAATTTTTCTATTAGAATGAGGAAATTCAGTCATAGTTAGTTAATAATTTTATTTTTATATTAACAAAAGCTAAAAATTTTTGTAGTAAGTGTACTTGAAGGTGAATAATTTTTGTCTTCAGCTTCACTATGAAAGATTTTTAATTACAGTAAAGTTAAAAAAAGGATTTAAGAATAGCTTAGTTAAAATGTATTTATATTAACATGACTGTTCACCTTATAATAGTTTTTCACGAAATCATTTATAAATTCGTTGCAACTATTTTCATTCTTTCCATCTTCAATATATTTAACTGTCTATAAAAAAGCAATAATCTCTAAAAGTTTTTTTTTTTTTTCATTAACACATGTCACTTTTCGGTTTTTTTTTAAACAGGTTTTAAAAACCTGTTTTTTTAAAACACTTTGTAAAACAGGTTTTAATTTTTGTAGCAATTTTTGTTTTGTGCTTTTGTGTTTTTAAAACTAAATTTTAAGTTTGTTGTTTTAAGTTGTATCAAACGTTACTTATGTTGTATCATAGATTTAACTATCATAAATATTTTGTAGATATATATTACTTCAAGTTTCTATAGCTTTAATTATCTTAAACTATAATTGATAAATGATAAGTATACAGCACTTCGTGGCATCTCACACTATTGAAAGAATCATTTCTTGTTATACAATCATTTCCGTTTTCATTTACCTTTTAAAAGTATATTAAGTTTTAAATTTAGTAACTACAAATTAATAAACTTTTTACTTACATCATGGAAGGAATCATCTTTCGATATAAATTCATTTTCGTCTTCATTTACCTTAAATCGTATTAAGTTTCAATGTTAATAACTATAAAAAATAAATTTACTTACATTTGTGAAAATGTCACTATTTCTTACATACTCATTTTAATTTTAATTTACATTTCAAAAGTATAATGTTTTTTAAAGTTAACTTTAAAATAACTTTCAAATAACAAATTTCTACTTAAAGTTGTGAGAGAATCATCTATTTTTACATGTTCCTTTTTATTTTCAATAACTAAGCAAGCAGTTTTTAGTAACGTGATAATTCTTAAAAATTTAAACTTAATGTTATAATTCATATTTTTCGCATTAAACACATATAAAAATTTAACCAATTAATTCTAACGAGTTTTATTGTATACCAATTTTGTTTAGCATTAGCACTTATTTAATTTTTAACATTTGATTAATACGCCATTTAATATCTTAAAACTTCAAACTTCAGTATGATTTTATTTCAATTTGTATTCATTCCAATTCAGTAAGAAACTATTTCTGATGAGCCTTACTACGAAAGTACTTAAATAAATTTAAAGAAAATGAAATGTATTCTGTTATATATTTCTAATAAGTTATGCACCGGAAAAAGCTGTTCAAATATAAAAGTATTAAACCGTTGGTTACTCCAAACATCATACTTTTAATTGCGATGAAATCGGGTTGCATTTAACAATTTTTCCAAAACATACCTTAGCATTATTACACAACCGGCCGACTGAAAAAAAAAACATTCTTGTATCGTTGAACGAAATTTTAAATAGATTAAATTAACAGATAATTAAGTGTACGTTTTGTTTTATGCATTAAATAATAATAATGAGTGGACTAAAAAAAATATTTTGTTTTTATCTAGCCGATGGCTATTCCGATCTTATTTACAAAAAATCTTGCCCAACGTGGCCGGATAAGCGAGGAAGCACTGATTAAAAGCACTGAAGTTACTATTCTTGGGTAAAGGATTCATCTTGTTTAATATGAAATAATTTATTTGAAAGATGCACAATAATTAAATTTTTATAACAAAGTGTATTTCGTGCAACTTAAACAAACTTTCGAATCTAGCATATATAATCAAAAGGTGATCAATTTACGAGTAATAATAATAATCAAAGGATAATTAACAATACATAAGTAGTTTTAATTACAATCTTACTAAATTTAAAGGGCTAACTTTGTCTGATATACTCATGAGCTTAATATAAAGAAAAATAATCTCTAAGTACAAGTTGAAATATTTTTTGTTAGGAAAAGATAGGAAAAATATTGATGAATCCTTTGTGTTTTGAACAAAACACATTCATCAATAACATTTACATTAAGTAATAAAACAACAATGAATTGGCTTTTCTCGAAGTTTTAGCTTATAACACAAGAATGATTTTTTGACATCTGTATATATAAGGAAAACTTTTACGGGATACTATTTAATTAAATTCTCACTCATTTTGTAGAATAAAAAAGAAGACAAATTTGATAAGAACACTTTGCCATCGTGCACATTAAATTTGTTCAAAAGAATTATTTGCTGATGAAATAAATATAAAATAAAAATTGCTATCCACAAGAACTTGTAAACAAAGTTAATAAATTACACCTAAAAATTTTAAATAAAACAAAGCCAACAGGACCAAAGAAATGATCAATTGTTTTTTTATTACCGTATGTCAAATAAATCTCAAAAATTATCCAAAAAACTATCAACCAATTAATAAGTAAATCTTATCAAAAAGAAAAAGAGTTATTTTCTTATGTAGACCATTGATTAGACCTGGGGCAAAGGTCCTAGGGCTAAAGTACCAAAACACGCGTTTTTTGAAGGTCTCTAACTATTCAAGTATTAAAACTAATGAGTTTAAACTTGTTGCTTGTATTTCATTAAGGTTATAAGAATAACATCACAAATTTTCATAAAGTTTATAATAAAATAAAGTACTAGCCAATCTTGTATAAGCTTACGTGTTTTTTTTTATTAAGGTCTAAAAGTACTAAAACACGCGTTATTTGAAGCTATCTAATTATTCAAGTATTAAAAACAATAAGTTTTATTTTTGTATTTCATCAAGCTTATAAGAATAACATGACAAAGTTTCATAAAGTTTATAATAAAGTGAAGTACTAACCAAATTTGTATAAGCTCATATGTTTTTGATATGTGTAGTATACATCGAGCATTTTAATATCGTTCAAACTTCATCTTATTGTTTTCCCTACATTAGTTATTTTGTAAAAACTAGCTATTGTTGGATTAAATAAAAAGGACTTTATTTACTAAAACATTATTTAGCTTACTAGGCTTACATTTGAACATTTTTACTTTTAAAAGTTATGCCGTACCGTACACACTTTATTTAATTAATATATTATATATATATATTAATTATTAATAAAATGTATATCAATGTACAAATTTAAAAGTTCTAACAATTCTGTCGTACAAACTAAGTTTGATTAAGTGTTTAAAGATTTAAAGACTTAGTAGTATTGTATTGTCTTCAGTTATCTTCGGTAAAGCCGAGATATTTTTTAGTTCTTACAATTAGTGAAATATTTAATTTAAATGGTCGTGCAGTTCATTTTAGTGTAAACTGTTCGAGTAAGATTTTTTTATTTTTAAGCTTAGAATAAAACTTGCCTCAGCTGAAATTCAAAACTGTAATCTTTTAGAACTCGTACACGAGTTTATATTGAAGGATATTATTTGGATAAGAATAAAGCAATAAACTATGATGGAAATATAAATTATTTAAGAATTAAGATGTTTAACTTATTAGTCAGGTAAAAATTAGATAAAATAACCGATAGTTTATTTAAATCTAAATAAATGAAAAGTTATTGGGTTTAAGTTTATTTTAATTATTACTAATAAAATTCTAACTTAGTTTGATAGTTATGTTCTTTCAGAAAAAAACTTAAAATAGAAATAATTTTATTAATTATTAGTTAATCTAAATTATTTATTTAAACGGATAGTAAACAACATTAACAAGATTTTATTTAATTTGAATTGATAATTGAACTATTTAAGATATTTTAAATGATGGTAGTAAAACGGACCTAGAATTAAATGGTTTGGAATTAATTTGGGTGGGAATTAACTTGGGAAGAAATTAATCGTTGCTAATTAATTTGAGTTTAAATTAAACCTTTTTAATAAAAATTAGATGAAAATTAATTGGATTTGGATTGAATAGGTTAGAAATTGGAATTTATTTTGGTGGGACTTAATTTGTTTGGTACTTAATGGGTGGGAATTGTTCGGGTTAAAATTTATAATAAACCGTCTGTAGAAAATGCTAGATATTACACCCTTATTATTAGTGTTGCCTAGACACTTTGACTCCAATTTAGCTCAAGCCAAATGTTTAAAACTAACTTAAATTTTAAAGCAAAAACATGTTATTATCAAAATAAAAACATTTATAAATATAACAAATTTATTGTTTTTATTAAGCAACTTAAAAATAAAGATATAAACATCTTTTAGTTTTAAATAAAAATTTGAGACAAGAATTCATTTTGCAGTTTATTTTTTGTGAACTTAAAATTTTTCAATCTACCCTTTTCAAAAGTTCTTGTTTGTTAGATCTTTTAATTTTATTGTTTTATTGCAATAATAACTATTTTTATTGGTCAATATTTAAATTTAATTGATTTCCTGATCACACATTGTGAATTTTAAAGCCAAAACAAGATCAAAACCCAGTGGTCAACACATATACATTTATTTAAAACTCAAAATCATATAAGATATATAAGCAATCAAAGCTAGTAAGTTCAATAGGTTCTAAATAGAGGGCACAAATAAAATAGCAAAAAAAAAGAGACTATTTCACTAAAAATCTATGTTAATCTTCCTTTTTTAACAATCTTCTTTAAATTTTTACTTTAAACCCATTACTAATATGAAAACATTTTCAATGCACATTTTTTTATTAAAAATAAAACATTGAATAAAGTACTATCTATTCTTTATTTAATTTAAAACTATCATTTGAAAATATAGTAAAAATTCTAACATTCAAAGACTAACTGATTATAAATGAATGTTTCCATACAGTTATTGTATATACTGTTACTTTCTAAGTTTTTGTTATTATTTTTTCATTATTGTTTTAAAGTTAGCTCAAAGAATTAGATACAAGTAAATGGTGTGCAGCTCGATGACCGAAATGTCTTTCTTCACACCAATCCATTGACCTTAGTTGTGAGAGTTCACATTTTTCTTTCTTTCTTTCCAAAAACTTGATTTTTCTAGTTCAAAAACTAAAGGATAAAATATATTTTCAGTAATTTTTAAAATTTCCAAGAAAATTGACTATAGAAAAAAATGTGGTCCAGCTGTTTGTATTGGAAACTTTTAACAAATATATCTATATCTCAAAATTTGTATAAAAACTGATTTAGAGTTTATAAATATATATAAATTATATACCACAGATGTTCTTGTGCTAAAACTTTATTTCAACTCACGGCGTTTCACTGCTCTCAAATAAATATAAGAACAGATCTACAGAGTCTATAAAATATTAATACACATTAGAAAAAAAGCAGAAAAATCATGTATAATTATGTATAGTGTTTATGTAGGTAGTAACTATAAAAGTAGACCTTTTAAATAACTCTGTCTACTTACGTACTAATTTATTTCACAACACTCACATTACAATCACAAACACTAGCAAGATTAATACTTCATGTTTTTAAGCTGTATAAATTATTGACCAATTTGTTAAATTTATTATGACGTAACAATTCTGCACAACTCAATTTACTTTTCATTTTAAAAACTTGCCTATTCTTAGAGCTTTTTGAGGTTAGTGCCTACTTTTATTAAATTTGTATTTTTTGTAGTATATATATTTTTCCTATATATATATAGACAATTTTATATAATTTTATGTTTTTATCCCAAACTTTGTTTTTAAACCATAAAGTTCATTTATAGTTACTACCTACATAAACACTTTACATAATTATACATGCTTTTTCTGCTTTTTTTCTAATGTGTGTTAATATTTTATAGACTCTGTAGATCTGTTCTTAAACTTATTTGAGAGCAGTGAAACGCTGTAGTTGAAATAAAGTTTTAGCACAAGAACATCTGTGGTATATATTCCGATAAGCTTAGCTTATCAGGATCTCCAGGATTTAACGCCTTTTAACGTTACATCTTATAAATTATATAGATTTCATATATCAACCTATGTTAAATTTTGTTAAAAGAGTGTTCTCCTCTCCCATATGCCCTTAAATTTTAATAAGAAATGTTGTTATATAATTCTATCAACTAAAGAGTAATTTAAAAATGTTTGCTTTAAAACTGTTGTAGTATGTTTTAGATAAAACGGTTTTTTTGTTTTATATATTTATCTCCTATATTAGCAGGAAGTTAGCAGCATTTATGATATATGATATCTGATATTGGTTAAACAGTTTATTTTCTAGGTTCAAATAACTGTTTTGATACTTTTTAATTACTTTTAAGCTTAAAAACTTTACACATATATTAAACAATACTTATTTTATGTTTTTATAACTATCTGATGAATTTTTTACCAACAAACACTATTAACAAAAAAGACAAGTTGACCAATTGGCTTACAAAAAAAAAATCAACTGAGTTTTGATTTTGTCTAAGTTCAAATAACTGTTTTGATACTTTGTAATTATTTTTAAGCTTTAAAACTTTACATGTATGTTCTTTAGACTTTAAAAAATATTTTTTTTTATGTTTTTGTTACTATCTTATGAAACATACATGTAATGTTTCAAAGCTCAAAAGTTATTAAAAAGTATCAAAACAGTTATTTGAACCTAGCCAATGAACTATTTTACCAATATCAGATATGATATAACATAAATGCTGCTAACCTCCTGCTAATATCTCCTATTAGAGACCTCTTGAATTCAAATTTAACAATCTCAAAAACCTTTGTTTGTAAAGTTTTTAAGCTGTATAAATATATTGTTGCTGAGATAAAAAATATTTAAATTTACCAAATTCTTCTTATTTACAGGGTTTCCAAAAAACCTGCAAAAGCCTGGAATTTGACAATTTAGGCTAAAAAACCTTGAATTTGAGAGACTTTGAAAAAAACCTGGCATTTTAAACAATTTTTACATGTTAACTAGTAAAATTTATATTTTGCACACAAAATCTATTGTACAGATAAACATTTTTTGTCATCATCAAAGATAATTTTATTTATAAACGCGTTTAAAGAAGCTTTAAAATATCTTTTCTATGTTGTTATACTATCTAAATAACTTTTTAACTTTAGACTTAATTTTAAACTAAAAAAAGACCCAATGTATAATTTCAAAAACCTGGAGAATATTTGCCAAAGTTTGGTATTTAGTCGTCATGAAAAAAAAAGTTAATACATTGTTTAATAACTAAAAATTCATACAGAATCTTAGTAGAATAACCTATCATACATTAAGCTATGTCATATGGTTAAATAAAAAGGAAGCTGTAGTGATGGAAAATGTAGAAGTTGAACAAGGCACAATCACTCAGCTTAAAAAAGAATCCTTAAATGTGTCTTCATCATGTAATTATTCATACCTTGATGTGCTTAGTTCTAACTCTCATAAAGAAAAGGTCAACTGCATTCAAGATAGCTGTATAATTAAATCGGCTGTTTCTTTATCAGTCTTTGGTGACAAAGTTGGTGGTCTCACAGTTTCAAATACAAAATCAGAAAAGCAAAATAGTCTTTTATATAGTTAGTAATAACTATAAATATATGTAAATTATTAACACTCTCTATGAATCTGAATAATTATTTGAATGCTAAACAATTTTAATTTTATTAAAAAGTAAGACAATTTAAAAAAAAAAGGCTTTTTATATCTAAAATTTTTTTTAATATAAACTTTTTTTATTTAGTTAAAATGGTCTAAAGTGGTAGTTGTTGAGTTGTAAGTTATAGTCACTGTTGTAATGTTTACAATTGTGTAAAATATTGCTCACACATTGAATTAGTTTTCTATTGATTACAAAATTTTTAGACTATTAGTTATCACTATTTCCCTATGTTATTTAAATTACGGTTGCCACACTTTCAAGCTACTCTGAATAACTAAGGCTAGTTTGTTTACTGTTAGTTTGCTAACTGTATATATTATTACATTAGTTTTTTTTATTTTGAACTTTTAGGTAATTAGTTGATTTTAGTTGAAGCTATTTTTTTACAGTTTTTGGGTAATATTAACAGGGTTGCCACTCGGTCAGGAAAAGTCAGGAAATCAGGAAAAGTCAGGAAAAATTTAGAAAAATTACAAAAGTCAGGAAAAGTCAGGAAAAAATGGGGGGTTTTGAAAAAAAGTCAGGAAAAGTCAGGAAATTTGATTAAAAAAAAAAGTCAGATTTTGTCAGTTAAAATTTACAAAATTCCTTCTTATCCAAAGCCTTCAAGTGGTAAAAGTTAATTAAAAGTCCTTTAGAGTCAGAAAAAAATTCCAAAATTTTCCTAGAAATTTACAAAAATATTTAATTTTATTTCCAATGCCTTCAGCTGGTATAAATTAGTAAAATATCCTTTAATAAACTGCAAAATGTTCCTTATATGTCGTTTGTTTATCTAGATACATTTATGCTAGGATTTGCTAAAAAAATGTTTCTTTTTTCAGACAAGCTGTGTTTATAAGGTAATAATACAAGTATTTTGCTGATAGGGCTGTTTATTACAAACATCAATCATACACATATGGTTTAAATGATGTACTGGAAGTTTGATGATTGAATTCAGCAAAAAACTAT
Organism: Thalia democratica; assembly: GCF_965202585.1. Taxonomy (NCBI): domain Eukaryota; kingdom Metazoa; phylum Chordata; class Thaliacea; order Salpida; family Salpidae; genus Thalia; species Thalia democratica. The sequence goes on along the minus strand of NC_139169.1, from coordinate 49,430,138 downwards.
TGTTTATAACCTGTATTAAAGTTAGATTGAAAGCTTTATATAGTTTTAAGTGTTAGATTATGTATTTTAGAATATGTTTAATTTAAGAGCTTGATTTAGAAAAGTCAGGAAAATTTTGGTAAAAAGTCAGGAAAAAGTCAGGAAAAGTCAGGAAAATTTTCTTAGCTTGATGAGTGGCAACCATGTATTAAATTTTCAATTTTCTATCAAGCTCAGGCCAAATCGAGCGAGCTTGATGTAACTCAGACTAGTTTTTGGTTACTTTAGATGTTTTTCTCTCAGAAAGTGGCAACCATGATATAAATTATTTTTAAATTAATGTTTTCTTCATTAATGTTGAAAGAAAAATGTATGTTTTATTTGTTTTGATTAAAATATAGTTCACTTTGACATTTAGGCACTGATAAAAAAAATAAAAAAGTCCACATAAAAAAGGCACTTTTAGTGCTCAAAATATAAATGACATTAAGTTTTATTGTTTTATTTTGTTTTCAATGTAATTAGTTCAATTTTGTATTTTATGTTTGTAGAGTATTTAGTTTTTATTAAAATCAAGATAAAAGCTTATAGTTTTTTTTTATTTTTATTTTATTTATATACAGTTACTTTTAAAGTTCACATAGTTTTTATTTTGTAGTTTAAATTTAAATATACTCATTAATATTCAAACGAAAATATTTTATACTTTTTACAAAAATTGAAAAAAAAAACAACATAAGTTAGTTGAGTTAAAACATGACTAAGGTCATAAAGTCTATTTACCCTGTTTTTACAAATTTATCTTATATTTTATAGATTTATCTTAGTTATTGAAAACTTTATTACTTCTAGACAGTATTCAAGGTAACTTTAAAAAAAGAAGGAATCAGAGTCATTGAGTTCAGTAATTGTTGCTGTATAAAAGTCTCAATAGTTCTTGCTTTTTAAGTTTCATTTAAATAAAAAAAGTAAAGATTTTAAATAGTTTGCAGCTTTGTTAAATGTTTTTAGTTTTGTTACTTTTATCTTTAAAAGAACAGTTGAAATAATATACACCTAAAAGAAATTAAATAGTAAAAGTGGTGAAACTATTTTAGCTAAGCCTGTGAAATCAAGCAGCTGTTTAAAAGTTATGCAGTTACTTTAAGAGTACCAACCCTTTTTAAGTATTTCAATTTTGTATGTCTTCAAAGTTTGACTTGTTGTAGTTGAAGTTATCAGATTTTGAGTTATAGTGTTTGATAATTTAAAGTGTTGCTTTGGAATTGTTGTAGTTTATATAGTAGAAACTTAAACATTCTGAAATTTAATATTTTAAATTTTTTAAGTTTGACAAAAAATAATTTTGTTTGTTGTTAACTAAATTCTATTTATGCTGTGTAGTTTAAAATTATATAAATTTATTGTTAAACTTTTATTGCGTTACGCCGTTTCCCTGCAGAGCAGTTCATCAGACGCTAAAAAAATCTGAAAACAAAAGTATACAGGGCGATGAATTGGAAAATAAAAATACACACATAAATGAAAATAATATTTACATTTGAAATATGAGTTTTAAATAATATGTAGTTTACAAAAGTTAAATTTTAAAGTTAAGTTAAATTAAAATGAAATATAGGTAAGTTTAGTTTAAATAATTTATCAACTATAGATTTTATATATTTTGAAAATTTATTTACTAAGCATTTAATATATTAGGATTTTGAAAAAATGTAAATACTAAGATTTATAGGGGATTTTTAGAAAACAGAAATGGTCTTTTTACGGGAATGTTGTAACTTTAAAACAAAATCTTTACACAATACAAACATAAATACAATGTAACAATATAATTAAATAGAATAAAATAAACTAAATAAACTAAGTTAATGCGATAAAAAATAAACTAAAAGTATTCCTTAGGGTAATGAGGGCATTGCGTGACTAGTTCATTTCTTTTATTAAGGATTTTTCTCTGGTTAGCATTTGCTATAAACAGTCTTTCAAGGTTACATATCAAGCACATGAAGTTTGGTTTAAATCTGCTTTTTGTCTGTCTGAGAATTTTCCATTCAATAGTGGATTTCTCGCCTTTTTTATATAATTTCCACATGTAGTTGGCGAGTTGTGTACAGTTGGCGGGCTTCTTCTTGTTGGGTTTTGGAAATGATACTCTATGTTCGTACAATCTATTTTTGAATGCTCTTCGGGTGGATCCAATATATGACATTCTCTCATTTTTCTCAGATGAGACGATTGCTTCGTATATTACATTTTCTAATTTACATTTATTCATTACTGGACATTGCTCTCTGTTTCTGCAGTTGCATAGCTTCGGTTCTATTTGTGGTTTTTCTAGCAGTTTCTTATTATGTCCACTTATTAGTGCTTTAATGTTTGGGGAACAACAGTATGATATCTTGGTGGAACTTCTATTGAAGATTTTGTGTAATTCTGTTGATTGTGGGAAGTGCTTGTCAAGCAGTTTTAAAAAGAGGTTTCCAAATTTGGTTTTCACTGATTCACAGAAAGGTGGGTTGTAAAATATACATTTTCTTTTTCTGTTTTTTGCTTTGTTGTTATTAATTGTTGGATTATATTCGAGCTTATGATGGAAGTTGCTTTTGCTTAAAGCGTTTTGGTAGATTTGTTTCGCGTTATCAAATGATACTTTGCTTTTTGTTAGTTTTGAAATTCTATTTTCGATCATTTTTGGGATATTTTTCTTAATTGTTCTAGGATGGTTAGAATCTTTGTCAATATAGATGGTCTTTGCGTTTGGCTTTACATATGGGCAATAATCATCAGTTAGGAGGTTTAAATGTATGTCTAAGAAGTTGGTGGAGGTTTCACCTGCGCTAATTGTAATGTCGAATCCTATGTCTGCTAGTTTTCTTGTAATTTTGTTTTTTATTTTGCAAATATTACTCTTATTTGTTTGATTGATAACAGCAAGTCCATCATCTCTGTAGAGTCCAATTGACTCAGTGTTTATAATCGTAGACAAATTCATATTCTCCCACCAAGGATTGATAACTCTGTCTAGTTCTGTTTTGTATCAAAAAAGTGTAGTTTAAAATGCTTTAACTTGAATTTTATAAATTTGAATAGTTATTTGTGTTTGCTTGGTTTAGAATAGCCAAGTTTGAATTATCAAACTTTTAACTTGAAACTGAATAATCAGAATTGGTTTAGTTGTGTACCCATTAGTGATTATATATTTATTAATTACTTTTATAATGTAAGTTCCTAAAAGGTACTAAGATCCCAAAGTAAATAAATATTTTTTTTAAATGAACTAGCTAAGTTGCTAAGTGTTTGGTACATAGTTTTAAAAAACAACTAAAGATTTACACAGCCCTCATTAAAACCTCTTAATTAGAATTTATAGATAAATACCTTAAGTTTTTAGAAATTTTTCTCACAATTTTTAGAAAAAATCCGTTGTAAGAGATCGTCAAATTTAAGACTAAAATTTTTTAGTTTTGAAAATAAACAAAAAAAGTATTCCTACAAAAATTCGTACACTCAAGTATTTTTGTTGTTATCAACTCATCACAATTTTTTATTCTTAAAAAACTTCTCCCAAAAGGTGTTTTTATTTTCAACATATTTTTACTATACAGATGACGATGTGAGTTTTGAAGTAAATAGTGATGAAAGTTTTAAAGAAACTTCAACTAATTTACATACTGATACAAAAACCCTACCGCTTGCCGTTCCTTTAACAAAAAAAAAGAAAAAAAAGAAAAAGAAAAGGTAGTTTAAATATTTTAGTTTTAGAAATAAGTCTTCAATAGCTAATGAAAATTAAATTTTAGATTATGTACTTTACACACTACTTAACAAGCATAAATTTTATTAAAAATAATTAAGATCTGTTTTGCAATAATCAATTCTTTATAAAGCCAAGATGTTTATATTTAAAACTTAAAAAAAAACACTATTTTTCTGACTTTTTTGAATTTAGTTGGTAAGCAACCAAACTGTTTTCAAAAATAATGATTTTATCAAATGACAAAAAAATCATTAAGTTTATCAATAGTCTGACATAGTAATCAAACTATGATTAAGATTTATTTTTTTACTTAGTTTCTGCAGTATATATTTTATTTAATTATTTATTTTTTACTAACTTAAACTTATATTGTTATTATACGGAGCTTTTGTTTTATGCTTACAGCTTTAAGCGCCTTTTTTTTTAAATTTTTTGAACAAGGGGCGTTCATGAAAATAAGTTTTTTAAGCCCTGATTTAAGACCACATAAAAATTATTGATATATCTTATGACTTACATAGTTTGTTTATTTTAAAATTATGTAAATAACTTTACAGATTTTTAATTTTCAAATAGATAAGGTTTATTTTTTTAATTTTCAATTCAACATTTTTTAGTATGATTGCCACCTAGTCAGACCACTTCAGATGGTTCGAAACTAAAAAATAACTCAGATTAGTACTAAAAAGTTTTTTTCAAAATTGCATTGTTTGTAATTATTAAGTGCTTAGTCGGGATTAGGCACTCCTTTTTACATGTTGACTTTAAGATCTTTAAATTAGCTAAAAGTTGCAAATAATAAAAACTAACTTTTGAGATGTAAGGTGACAAAATTAGAGAGTTCAATAGGATTCTTATGGAAGGGCAAAGCTAGAAAGGCAAAAAAGACTATTTCATAAAACATCTGTTTTCTCCTACATTTTTAAAGCTTTTTTTTTGAACTTTTTCAGTTTGATTGTAATGAGAAAAAAAATTCTATGGTATTTTGATATAAGATCAAGTTTTAATTTTTGTAAAAAAATGCCTTAATCCCTACGCAATTAAACAGTAAGGAACTAATTAATTAAGAATCAAAGTTTTTACACAGTATTACAAAATTGACTGTCTATGAAGTAAATACTTTTAGTAAACAAAATTCAAAATGTGTGATTCATATTTAAATTTAGTAATTAAGATTTCTATCAACACAAAATTATAAGATGAAAATCTAAAAATTAAGAACTGTTATACATTTTGGAAATGGTTATTTTCGAAATTATCATTATCTAACTATTATTGAAACTTTTCTTAGTAATATAAAATTTTTAAATTGTAAAAAAAAATATCAATAAAAATATACACTGCTTGTAAAATAATGCAAATTAGGCTATTTGTAGTTTGTTACTTGATATTGATTGACATCAAATATTTTTAGAATTACAATTTGTACCTCAATGTGTCGATACGAAAGTGGTTAGTTTTCTATTTTAAATTTTGTAAACAATTTTTTTTCTTGAAATTGCGTTGATTATTAATTTAGCTTTTGTCTATTAACTAAAGATCTATCGAAATTAGTTTAAAATTAAAACTTAGTTGTCCCTTTATTTTATATTTCCTTTTACATTTTGTTGCACAAATTTCAAATTTTTTGTAATATACAGGTTTAATTATTACTTTATATTTAAAATTCAATGTTATATAATTTTATTTTAATCAGGGTGGCTAAAATTTCTTTTAATAGCAAAGTTTAAATAAATAAAAAAATGAATGTCTTAAAAATCTTGAAAAGCAATCTGCAACTAATTTGCATAAATCAAAACAAAAATGTTTTTTATTTATTTATGGTTAATAGTTTGTATTTGAACTATGATAAAACCATACACGTTGTAAAAAAAGTAATCTAATATCTCTGCGTTGTTATAATACATTTTGATTTAAAGTTCTTGTTACCTTTTGTTGGTTAGTTACTCTTTAAGATTCATATTATCTATGCATTATACACTTTAGGCTTTTTTTTTTTCTTTTTCATAAATTCTATTAGTTCACCAAAACACTGTAACTTAACAAAATATATATCATAAGTTAACCAAAGATAAAACTTGAAATAGATTTCATGTTTAACAAAAATTATTTTTGTTTAAAGCAATAAATACATTAGAGAGGCTATCAGTATCAACAATTTGAAGATGCCAGTACATAATTAAAATTACACAAAAAAACAAAAATTAAATAATAGGAATACTGTATAGTTTAAGTAGTTTAAATCTATCAAAAAAAAAAACTTTTTAACTTAAGGTTAGTTTACTACTAAAAATGGTCAAAAAAGATGTGCATTCAACAACCTAGAAGAAATTCTGAAAAACCTGTATAAAATTTTGAAAACCTGTAGAAAATTGCAAAAAACATTTGGCCACCCTGTTATAGTAATGTAAAGTATGTTAAAAATTAAAATCTTGAATTGATTTTTGAGTTACTTAGAACAACTCTTGATGATTACTATTTAAAAAGTATTATAAAATATTTTTTGAGTTATATATAACGCTTTATATTATAACTGTTCAAAATATAGTTTTAATTGTTTGCTAACAAAAGATCCTAGTAAAGTAACTTCACTGGAATATAAATAAAAACAAATTATACAGTAATCTTCCTTTATTCTACCAACATATGTTTCTGTGTGTCAACGAATCAACACACTTCAACTGGGTTGTTAAGATAACTGGGTTATCTTTCCTATTAACAACCCAGTTGAAGTGTGTTGATTCGTTGACACACAGAAACATATGTTGGTAGAATAAAGGAAGATTACTGTATAATTTGCTTTATATTATATGAATTTAAAATTTAACTTTAAATGTGCAGAAAGTTTTATCTTTAAAATTACTATAATAAATCATGAAATTTTTAGATAAGGTTTCCCAAAGTCGTTGCCATCCAATTTAAATACTAGAACTATTATTATTTCAAAAAAAAAATGCTGGAAAACTGTTATTTGGAGATTTAAATTTTATAATTACAACATATTTGATATATGAAATCAGCTTTTGTTATAAATTAGTAAATGAAAGTACTTAACATACAGTAAGAAGAGTTTCACGAAGATTGGGGTTTAAAGAAGTAGAAGACGTTAGTGATTGGACCATTTTTTGGACAGACTACTCTGTCACTCTTGAAAGAGTGATGGATATGAAGCGTTTTCAAGTTTGTTGATGTACTTAATAAAAATCACCTATTATAGTATTTTCGTAAAGGTTAAGAATTAGGTATACTATCAAAATCCACCCGCGTTTAAAATCAACCCGATTTTTATTCATATTTTCTTTATTTTTGTCTATTTTTCACTATCACTGTTACCCCTAACCCTTACCCTCGATCAGTAAGCGGATCTCAAATTTGACTGGGTGGATTTTGAACGTGTCCCAAGAATTATGCTTTTATTGATTTTATTTTAAAATTTACTGACTTGCATTTAATTAAAGTGTGTTTTAATGACTTTTAGTTTAATTAAAAATATACTAATTTTTGTATAGTTATGCTTTTCAATTATTTTTTAGTTATAAAAAAATCCTTTAAACAGTTTTCAATCAGGCAATAACTTATAAAAATTCAAGTTATAGTATAAGATTTGTTTGCATATGTTTAATTATAATAGTGTACAAAGTCAAAAACTCATTTCGTTGAATTTTATTTAAGCTTTTGTTAGTAAAAAAGCTCTTCAATGGTGGTATGCTTTTTAAAATTTGATTCTTTATTTGAATTGTTTTTTTTATATGGTTTGTTGAAACTGCTAAATATTTCAAAACTATTTAATGAATATTTCTGAGTTAATTAATATTTTAGCATAAAAATTTAGTAATAGATAAACTTTTGATATAATCAATGTGAAACCGAACTCAGCTTTCTTTTATTTTATTTTTACAATCATTATAATTCTCTACTCCATCAGGGTTTTATTAATAGAGTAAAAATAAGGAAACTAATTGTTTATATTAAAAAAAAACATAAAGACAAAAAAACACTAAAATCTTTATAATATGATAGAACAAATAACAATAGACAACTTTAATAGATCTTTATACGGTTGCCAAAAACCCTGGATCGTAGAAAAACTTCGAATTTGATCAGTTTAAAAAAAAAACTTGAAAAACCTCGAATTTTGAACAAAAATCACTAAAAAACCTGGAAAAACATTGGACTTTAAACAATTTTTACAATACATTTATAGTTAGATACGGAAAATCTATTATATACAATATTTTTTTGGTACACATTTTAATTTAATAATAAAACACTTTTGAAGTAGCATTACAGTATCTTCCAAATATTTTTATACTATTTAAGACAGTTTTTACACAAATAAAAATTAAAATGGACATAAAAAACTTGTGTTTTCAAAAACCAAAAAAAGAAATTAAAAAAACCTATAAAAAGTTTTCTGAAAATATTTGGCAACTCTGTGTTTAAATATCTACTTATTTATATAAAGGTTGTATTCCATAAGTTTAAAGATTTTTTTTGTTTACTATAATACCTGGAAAACAAAGTGTATATTTGTATATAAATTATAGTTAATAATTTAGGCTTAAATATAATAAATACAGTTGGTTAGTTTTTACAGAATTATTGCTTTATAACCCTATATAGATTGTAGGTTACTTAGATTAATAAACTTGTATGATTTTAGTGTACTTTATACCCACACTATTAACCATAATTTAATTTAAACTAAATGAAAGCTAAAGCTATTATTTGTAAACAAGGCATGACAATTAGTGGTTATGTTAAGCTTTATATTAAAGATCAAATGCACAATCTAAGAATAATACAATGAGCATCATACTTTAGAAAATACTTTAAATAGAATCAAAACCTTTACACATGTTTAAATCTATAATAATATATTTTACAAATGTAAAAGCTGGAATAAAAGTTAAGTACTTCAACTTTAAATCATAAATCACCTTTAAGAAAATAACATTGTTAGAAGAAAGATCTTTACAATAAACAACATAAATAATAATTAAGTTCAATTCTAGAGCTGTATTTGGAAAGGTTTTTACTCGAATCTCACTGCAATCAAACTGAATCTTTTTCAACAGACGCTTATATATAGTATATCTTTCCATGATATTGTCATCAGGCGTTTTTTCTCTTAATTGATACTTTATTTTTGTTGCATCGGACTCTTAATTTTCTCTTTACTGTTACTTTATTTTATAAAATTTTATATTCAACTAAACTTAACTGCAAGTGAAACTGGTGTTCCATTAAAACTTTAGTTTATTATTATTTACTATTATTACTTATCAGTAATTGAAAATTGGCAAAATATAACAAAAATAAACTGAAATTGAGTGTAAGCTAATAAATATGTTGATTATGAAAAGTAATATTTTAATTTGAAAAAATATTTATTTTATTTCAGAAAATTAACCATTTTCCTGGCATGACAGAAATATGCAGAAAAGATTTTCTTGCGCGAAATTTAAATAGATTACAGAAATTGTTTCCGAAAGATTACAACTGTTTTCCCAAATCTTGGTGTCTTCCAGCTGAGTTGGTTTAAATTAATATATATCTTGAATAGTTTTGCTAATAATAAAACTCACGAAAAATAGCAAGACCCTTGGTTTTTTAAACAGTTTATCAATTTTTTGACTTATAATCTCGTATTTATTCTATATCAGATAAATATCCAACACTGTGTAGATCCAACCATTGTGTAGATTATCCTAACGTTTTTGCTTTTGTTTATTATTTAAAAAATAAGTTGTTTTAGTTCAGTTTTTGTTGTGATGTATTCATTTGCAAATACTAAGCATTTAAAAGTAAAGCTTATATTAAACTTGTTTTTGTTTAAATTCAGTTAACTGAAAACTTTCAAGATTTTTCCGTAACAATTGAAAATTTAAAAAAAAAGGGTAATTAGTTTTCAACTTTAATCTTATTACATTGTTGTTCTGCTTTTAGATTTAACTCTTACTTGGAGAATAATTTAGTTTACAATATTTATGTGTTGTATCGACATTTCATTGTTATACATAAAAGGACTCAAGCAACTTTTTCATAAAAACCAATACCTGCTTATATTAAAAAGCCTATCGTATAATCTATAAGCTAAATTTTATAGAAACTTTTGCCCAAACTTCAAGATATAATTAAGTTTTCAAAAAAAATTATAAAATTTTCAATAGCAATTTTAAATCGACGGAACTAAAAGTCCTACTGATTATATATTTTATTATAGTGTTTTAAGCTAGGGACTTTAAGTTTTGGAAAAAATCCTTGCATAAATAAGTAAAAAAATTGTGTGAAAAATTAAAAAATAGTATGAGTAGAATTTAAAACAGTTTAAAGTTGAAGAAATACATTTTACATGAAATTAGAAACAATCTTACATAACATATTCTCATTACTTTTAAAATGATTAGAATTAGATCGACAAATTTTCAAAATAGCTAGTTACTGTAAAACTATCAATGAAGGTTATTGATCTTTATTACACCATTTCTTTATTATACCATTTTTCTTAGCAACTTCGATTAAAAATGTTCCGTTATGATCCAAAAATCAAAGCGAATCTTCTTTATATAACTTTTGTAAAATTTTACAAGTTCAAATCAAATCTTTTAAGGTTAAAAACTACAACTTTTTAGCCATCCTCAAGCTTTAATATTTCATACAAAACTAAAATTTATGTTGTAACTAAGGATTAACAAGTAAGTTCAAATAATTCTTATTCTTTGAAATTTTAGAACTCTGAATTAACTACAATAAATTTAATAACTTTTTAGTTACAACGACTTTCAAGCGTACTGTCGCACAAAAAAGAATAAAACTTTTATATGCAAGCCAGAGACGGGCTGTCAAGGTAAAGGAATCTTTATAACTAAATCTATCAAAGACATTAAACATGGTGAACATATGATTTGCCAGCAGTACATCACCAAGGTTAAAATAAATAAGTTGAAAACAACTATTATAAATTACATTTTAGAGTTTGTTAGTTTAAGTCATTTAGATATTTTATTTAGCTAAAAAGTTTTCTAGCTAGTAAACGACAAGTTTTATTTACATACTTTCTTTAACGAAAAATATACACTTTGTTAACCATATTTTACAAATATATGTACGTATAGTTATATAACTATATATTAGGGTGCTTGTTTTTACAGCTACTTTTGATTTTCCGGCTAGAATTTTTTTATGTTTTGGAAATATCATAAAAACACCCTGTGCAAGTTTTAAGATGATTTAAAGAAACTTTCACCGTGGCTCCAACCGATTTTTTAAAAACCACCCCAATGCAAAATGTATGAGACCCAAAAAATGCAACCTTTGAATATTAAGCTGAATTTTTATTTACATGTGGCCAATTATCACACAAACACATTTTGCACAATTTACAGAAATTTGAAGCTGTCATTTTAAAAATATTTTATCGTCATCACTTTTTGTATGTTTTCTTGAATTTCCAGTTACTTTTTTCAAAAAACAAGAAACGTCACTATGAAAATTTCTTTAAGTCGTTTTAAATTGTTCACAATGGGTTTGTGTGATAATTGGCCACATGTAAAATATTTTTTATCTTTGATATTTTCAAAAAAAAAAAAATCAGCCGGAAAATTCAAAGTAGTTGAAAAATAAGCATCCTACTACCCCTTAATCAGCTAATCAAAATTAAATATATGTAAATGATATAAAGTAACCAAAAGATCTTGGAGCCGTGTAATAAAGGCAAACAAAATGCACAAAACGAGTGTAATGCTATTTGCATTTTCTCCTTTCGAGAGAGCTATCTTGTATTTAAACTCAAGCTACGCTTGAAACAGGTTTTAGTTGCTTTTAGTTTTGTCGCGACTTACAGCCATGGGTCGTATTTATTTCATTACTGAGAGTTTTTTATAAAAAATGATGTATGAGGACTGTTTTTCATCTTGACTTTTAAGTCAAAGTAGTTGATGTTGTGTTGTTTTTTAGCAGTTTGTTGTATTTTGTCGCACTTTTGTTCATTGTTAATAAACCTTTTAGTTTTTAGACTCGATTACATTATACAAGTAGTTTAAGCATTCTAACAATCTTACTACTTCAATAAATAGTATAAGTTTAAGTATCTAACTGCTTATAACCCTATCTTAATAAACAGCAGCTTAGGTTAAATCAACACTTATAATCTATTACAATAATAGTATAAGTTTAATATACATTTGATAAATCGACTTTATTAATTAGCAAGTTATTCTAAACATTAGCTTAAGAAACTATCAACGATATTATTAAATCAGCGCGTTATAGTCAGTAATTGCCAGGCCCGCGTATAAACTAAATAACAATATCTGTTAGATCGGTTCACGAGTAATTAACTCAATGATATAGAGTAATAAAGAAATAAGTAACCTGGAAAAATAATCTTTATTTCTATTTTGTCATATAAACATCTCTCTTATCATATCATAGAAATCATATAGGATTTTTGTAACCGTAACTTAATGATACGAAGTCTTGAGGTGCTCTAGCACAGTGGTTTCGAAAATATTTAGAAACTGTGTACAGTACAACATTAAAAAATGTTTTTGTGTACACTAGATTGCTTAGTGTACATTTTTAATGGTAAAAATTTATCATTTATTGTTTAATTGCCTTTATTGATGCATAACAAGAATTTTATTAGATAAAATTTTTTTTCTACTTTAAATTTATTTAGATACCTCAATGCACTATTGATTAATTTCTATATTTATTACTGTTCAAGCTTTGACAAACACTTACAGGGTTGCCACACACTCAGGGAACTCAGGGAATCTCAGGGAATTTTCAAACTGTAGAAAATCTCAGGGAAATTCAGGGAATTTTGGCATTTTTCTTTTAACTCAGGGAAACTCAGGGAAGTTTTGATTTTTTCTCTTAATTTCAGGGAAGTTTTTGAAAATCTCAGGGAATTTTTTTTCTAGATCTAGAATGAGGTTTAGTTAATCCAGTTTCAATATTTTGTTCAAAAGTAGTAATTTTTGTTATTTAAGTGGTTATTTAGAATTTTTTTAGCCTTGCGGCTAGTTCTTCAATATTCTTAGTATTAACATTGTAGTTTTTTTAAGTTTTAAATTTATATTTACTTAACTCAAATCAAACAGTTTAGAGAAATGAAAGTTGTTGTTAACTATTCATTGAAATTTAACAGTCTGATTTAGAAGCAACGAAAGAATTATTAGCAAGAGGAATAGCTGCTAAGGACAACGCAAATAAACTTGAAAATAAAATTAAAACTATTGATTTAGAAATTGCATACTTAAAAAAACAGTATTAAGATTTTTTTATTATGTAATGTGAAATTGTTTTAAAATCAAAATTATGTTTTTAGTTGTTTAAAATAGATTGTGTATGAACATCAGAAAGAAAAAAAAAAAAATAATTTTAGATTATTTTGTATCAGTTGTTAGGTATTAAGTTGTACTTTGATATGAGATATTTCTTTAGCTATTTCTTTAAACTTTCTTTTTGCAGGTTTTTTTACAATAATTTTAAGCTTTTAAGTTTTATTTACTGCATTCAGAACATTTGCTAGGAAAGACATACAAGTCATAATGAAGTTATTATATATGCATTTAAGTGAGTTCTTCATGTGAAATTATTATTATAGTATAGTTAAATTTTGTCAATTAAAATGTCAAACAAATTAAACTTTATTCTTTTATGTAGAAAGTTAACTAACAAGTTTACACAAAGTTGTGCAAAAATTTAGTTTCTAATTTTTAATTGGTTTAAACCTTTTAAGATTGAGTTTTTGAAAACAGTTTTTTTCATAAATTTAATGCAGAAGCATACACATACAACTTTCCTTTTATTATTAAAGAAGAAAAATGAGAATGAGGTATTAATAGTTTGTGTTAGAAGAGGAAATTTTTTTTTTAAGATTTGAAAAATACTCAGGGAAACTCAGGGAAATTTAAGGCTACTCAGGGAAATTTTTGGTCACTCAGGGAGGATTTTTTGGCTCAAAGAGTGGCAACCCTGCACTTATTAAGTATACCACAACCTACCAAAGACCTTTTTTGAATTTATCTCTATGATTTTGTTTACTTTCACACCATATTGATATAGCATCACATATATTATTATTTATTACTACATATAGCTTATCACATCCTATTCCTACATTCGCACTCACTAAATTGTAATTTAAGTCTCAGGTTTGCTGCGAACACAAGTGGCAGTTGTTCTGAAAAGTTCTACATAATACTGACGTAGGTCCTTTCGCTTTCCTATCTTTACTCTTATAACATCTTTATAGATTGCAGTGTATGATTTTATCAACTTAATAACATAACCTTCAAAATTTAAAATCAATCAAGTATCGCTAGCCAGCATAAGATAAACTAGCTATTTTGCTTTAACTGAAATAACTAGATGCTTGAGTTTTTGGTGCTTGTATTTAAACCAACTTTGAATGCCTAGCAACAGAAAATAAAGGTTATAACAATATACTTTCAACGATCAACTATTTATCGAGACAGCTGAAGTGCATTTGAATTCACTGCAAAACTGGGTAATCTATTTGGACAACCTAAGTAGGTTACAAATAGTGATGTACCGGACCCGGATCCGGACTTTTTTTCAAATTAGGATCCGGCCGGACCCGTATCCGGATTTTTTTTTCAAATTAGAATCCGGTCGGAACCGGATCCGGACTTTTTTTACAAATTAGAATCCGGCCGGAACCGGATCCGGACTTTTTTTTCAAATTAGGAACCGGCCGGAACCGGATATCAGACAAAAATTGCAATACCCGGCCGTACCCGGATAGTGAGTCCGGTACATCACTAGTTACAAACATCATATTTCGACTCAAAATTTTGGTGGTTTATATTTTAATTATTATTATAACATCCACGAGCAGCATATTGTAAATAATGTCGCAATGGATTTTATGTTACATTTAACACTGTTTTTACTCTTCTTTTTATTCATATTTATACAGGTGTTTTATATTCTATATGTTACAAAAACATTAACATTCAAATAGCGTAAATGTTTTTTTTTTTTTCTTTTTTGATATGCTTGAAAATAGTGTTGATTTTTTAGAACTTATAACTAGAACAAATATTTTGAAACTTATTCTTTAATAAAGTAAATTTGAAAAATAGTTTGAAGACTGTTTGTTTTTTGAACTATTGTTAAAATATATGAATTTTGAATTTGTATTTCTTATTCAGTTCTTAATTTAAATGTAATTTTTTACAATTTACTAATTAAAAAGTTTTTATATGTTTACTTTTTTGATATATTGTTTAACCTATACAAAGTTTTTACAAGTTAATTGTTATGATTTAGAACTAAATAGATAAAGTAAGATTTTTTTAAACAAATAACATTTTGAAATTTATATAGCAGATTACCTCAATTAAGGGCATATGGATATCCAATTTTTTTTACTTAAATTAAAATCAGCTCTTATATAAAAGATTCAAGTACAGACTACAAGCTAGATTTTATAGAATTTAAAAATCTTGTATAACTTTTGAGATATTGTAATTTTTGTAGAAAGTTTTCGATACAAACGTATGGACCGCAAATTTTTCATTCATATTTGAAGTCAATTTTCTCGGAAATTAAAAAATTACTAAAAATAAATTTTCTCCTTTATTTTTTGAGCCAAAGATCTCAAACTTTCATGAAATGTTTCTTTTATAGTTTGAAAGACTTTTAATGTTGCCATTAAAAATAAACAAAAAAAAAAAGTTTTAATTTAATAAGAATTTTATTTTTCAAAATCACAAAAAAACCTGCATAAAATCTTTTTAAAACTAAAGAATGGAATTTCTGTGAAAATTAAAAAACATTGCTTAAAAAATTAAGGACAAGATAAATTTTAAATGAATTTTTTTTTTGCGTTTTTTGTTTGCGCCTTCCATAAGGAACGTATTGAGGTCACCGACTCTGATCGCTTATATCTCAAAAATTACTTTCAGTTTTTTTAAGCGATCTTAAAACGTCTAATAGCTCAGATAAAACTTTATAAAGTAAGATCAATTTGTAAAAATCAAGGTGGACCCCCTTGTTGTTTGTTTTTAAGTAGAACCCCCTTTGCCCTTAATAGTCTTGAAAGTTGTCTGAAAACTGTGTGTTTGTTATAAACAAGTTTACCCCTATAGCAAATTTTGACATTTTTATTTCATTGCAACCAATCTAAATTTCTAAGGGTAATTAAATGGGAATATATATGGGTAGATAAGATAAATGCTTCTAAGATACTTAAAAGTAAACAAAAGTTTATTTACAAATATAAAACAATCACACGACATACTAACTAAAACTACATTTAAACACAAATGATAATACAATTATAATAAGTGTCTTATAACTTAATCAAGAAAGCATCTTAAATTTAACGTGTTTGAAATAAATCATACTTAGGCACATCTTCTTCACCAACCGATACTGCGAGTAAATGTAAGTAAAATTCCGTTTTATAAGCACTGAAATAAATGTAACTCCTTTATGTAAACAATATTGTTTATTGTTTTAAGAAAATTGTTTTGGAAAAAGCTTGTTTTGAGAACAATGAAAATTGTTTTGGAAAAGCTTGTTTTGAGAAAACTTATCAAATACTTTTATTATTACAAAAAATTCCATATTTATTAACGAGCTTTAAAATATTTAAATAAATGTTGATTTCATTACATCATGACGAAACCTTATAAAATAAATAAATCACAACATGTTTTAAATTTTATTGTTTGTAATTTTAGTTATATATTATTAACTTAAAATATTTGTAGTGTCTACTTATTGATGGATTTAAGTTTGACTTACGATTGTATGTACTCGTAACATCTTGCGATCCATTGCGAATTTTTATGTACAAGGAAGGACTGGGGAGATTTGCTACGAAAAAGTACCAAGAACCAAACAACAACAACATGGTTTTTTTTTAATTTTATGATTTAAATGTCAAATTTTTTTAAATTTTATTATGGTAGTTTTAGTAGCTTAACTTTTTATTATTTGGGTTCGCTTATGAGTACTTAATAAGTGTCGTAAAGTATTGAAAAAGAGTGTATATAGTTTTAAACTATTTCTCTTATAAAAAAAGAGTTGATCATGCCAATTCGATCATCAGACCACAAGTTTCGATAGACTGAGACCGGTTTCGTCCTTATTAGGACTCATCAGTCAGTATTTAAAACGAACGTACCAGATGTTTTGCCTAGTGGACAATGTTTTAAACGTTGCACGGCAAAGACAATGCTGACGTCACTGATCATTGCCAGCAAATGGTTGCTTCATGTGAAAGCATCATAAACCGTTTGTAAATTGACCACTGCAAGTTTTCGGTTGTGACTGACTGTTGAGTCCTAACAAGGACGAAACGAGTCTCAGTCTACCGAAACTTGTGGTCTGATGATCGAATTGGCATGATCAACTCTTTTGTTAAACTTGAGCTTGTCTCACGGCAAACGAAAGTCCGGACTTCTGCTCTGCAGACTTTCGCCGATGTTTTTTGTTGATATTTCTCTTATATTATGCAGGGTTGCCACTCGGTCAGGAAAAGTCATGAAATCAGGAAAAGTCAGGAAAAATTTAGAAAAATTACAAAAGTCAGGAAAAGTCAGGAAAAAATGGGGGGTTTTGAAAAAAAGTCAGGAAAAGTCAGGAAATTTGATTAAAAAAAAAAGAAAAAAAGTCAGATTTTGTCAGTTTAAATTTACAAAATGCCTTGTTTTCCAAAGCCTTCAAATGGTTAAAATTAATTAAAAGTCCTTTAAAGTCAGAAAAAAGTTCCAAAATTTTCCTAGAAATTTACAATTCTTTTAGATTTAATTTTTAGTGCCTTCATCTGGTATAAATTAGTAAAATATACTTTTAAAACTGAAACATTTTTCTATTAACATATTGAACAGCTTTATATAGTTCCAAGTGTTAGATTATGTATTTTAGAATAAGTTTAATTTAAGATTTTGATTTAAAAAAGTCAGGAAAATTTTGGTAAAAAGTCAGGAAAAAGTCAGGAAAAGTCAGGAAATTTTACTCAGCTTGATCAGTGGCAACCATGATTATGTTATAATCCTAATGTTTGTTTGTTTTATTTTTCTAGGATTAGGTAAACATTTTTTGAAATAAAGCGACAGCGTAATGCGGGAGTCAGCAGAAAACACCTTTCGTGGATTAAATTTTATTGACGAAATATTTCGCTGTAGTTTTATTTTAATTTAGATATAAAATAATAAAATTGTTTTATAACTGAGTTGCACTAAATTATTTTTAAAGATATTGTAGTAGCTCTATCACAAATTAACCTCTGTTAGAAATATTTAGTTAGTTTGCAGAATTTTTCTTTTATTGAAATAAAAGTCGTGGGTCATAGATTTCTTCTTTACAAACCGTATTTTGCCGACTGCTTGCTTGAGTTTTAGTATAGTAAAGTAGTCAGCAGCGTAGCCTCGCTTAATTTATAACTTTGCACTTAAACAGTTATTGAAAGGTTTAGTATTTAACGGTTACTTGAATTTTTTTTAAGTTGTAAGTTATGAACTAACTAAATCTAGTAAAAAAAATTAATAAGCTATTAAACTGTTTTTTGTCATGAATCTTATTTTAGTTTATTCAATAGTTTAAGTACAGTACTTTCAAAATAAATTATAATTATATATGTACGCTTTAGTTAATATTAACGTTTTAGTTAATATTTTTTTGTAATTTGTTCAAACTTAGTAACTTGATCAAAAATTTTTATCAATTAAAACTGTAGATATGAAATATATGCCTATTGACATCGGTAAAAAGCCTTAGTTTAAACCTTATACGGGTCTACTTCCCTATATTTTTCAGTTTTTTTACCTCGTTTTAACCTGCAAAGTTACGCGGCAGGTTACTATATAAAAATAAAATACACAAAAACTTAAACGTTTTCAAAATTGTGTTACATGAAAAAAATGTTGCATCATTTATTAAAGTTCAAAAAATCAATCTTTTTGAAAATGAACTAAAAATTTAATAGCGAGGCCAAACGAATTTTTCATAAAAGTTACTATTCTTTTTAAAATTTAAACGTTTCAATTTCATTGTGTTTGATATTTCTTAAGAAATATTTTTAGAAAAAGTGTTCATGTTAAGGTTAAAATGTATAAATGAATTTTCCACACTCTTAATGTTCTAAAATTGATTTAATTGATGATAAAGTTATTCTTTCGTTTAAACGCAGGATGAAGTATGCATGCATCTAACGAATTATGCAATCAACAAAAATAGTTCTGATTTTATTAGAGATGATAATACTGGTAGCAAGAGAACTATACAAGCTGTATGTGAATGGCTTGATGAATATGGATATGACGTAAACAAAATGTGGAGTAACATCGATGTTAATATAACTTGTTTTAACTGATGTTTTTGAATCATGAAATAGACAGTAATAACTTTAATTAAACAATAATATGAAGTTAAATATGACATCAATATCTTTTTACACATGTTGTTAATTCAATTGTTATGCAAAAAAATCATTAATTTAAAGCCATGAGTAATACATTTTTTTTACAACTTGATTTAGTTTGAAGATTTCATAATAAAATACTAAGGTGTGTAATAGGTACCTTAAAAAGAAGCAAACTAAAACCGCAAAGTAAAGCTAATTATCAAAATCTATTTTTATCTACAGCTTTTAAGCAATTATTCCTAAACTCTCTCACTATAATCTTAAATTGTTATTAAACATCCGTATTGTAGAATTTGTTTAAGTTTTTAGTTAAAAAAGCGATTATTTTTTACTTTTACTCATAAAGTACTCATGGTTGCCACTCATCAAGCTAAGAAAATTTTCCTGACTTTTCCTGACTTTTTCCTGACTTTTTACCAAAATTTTCCTGACTTTTCTAAATCAAGCTCTTAAATTAAACATATTCTAAAATACATAATCTAACACTTAAAACTATATAAAGCTTTCAATCTAACTTTAATACAGGTTATAAACAATAGTTTTTTGCTGAATTCAATCATCAAACTTCCAGTACATCATTTAAACCATATGTGTATGATTGATGTTTGTAATAAACAGCCCTATCAGCAAAATACTTGTATTATTACCTTATAAACACAGCTTGTCTGAAAAAAGAAACATTTTTTTAGCAAATCCTAGCATAAATGTATCTAGATAAACAAACGACATATAAGGAACATTTTGCAGTTTATTAAAGGATATTTTACTAATTTATACCAGCTGAAGGCATTGGAAATAAAATTAAATATTTTTGTAAATTTCTAGGAAAATTTTGGAATTTTTTTCTGACTCTAAAGGACTTTTAATTAACTTTTACCACTTGAAGGCTTTGGATAAGAAGGAATTTTGTAAATTTTAACTGACAAAATCTGACTTTTTTTTTTAATCAAATTTCCTGACTTTTCCTGACTTTTTTTCAAAACCCCCCATTTTTTCCTGACTTTTCCTGACTTTTGTAATTTTTCTAAATTTTTCCTGACTTTTCCTGATTTCATGACTTTTCCTGACCGAGTGGCAACCCTGAGTACTTCTTTCAATAGTTATACTATAAGTTTTTACTATGTATCCTGAAGTTTGAGCTAGACTGATTAAAAATGATGTGAAACATAAACTTATAGAAATAAAAAAAAAGAGCCAATGTTAACTTTGGTAAAAAAACATTTTTTATACTGAATACTGTAATTTTATTTGGAAAAAAGTATTTTTTGTGCTAAAAATGATAAGTTAAAAGAAGAAACGTTAATTTGCTCAGACAATGTAAGCGTTTTTATTTTTCAAGTAAGAGCATGACATTTCATTCAATTTAATAAATATTTTAGTAGTTTTTAAGGGCATAGGGGTCCACCTTGATTTTTACAAGTTATTTTGTAGAGTTTTATCTAAGCTTTCAGAAGTTTTAACAGCTTATAAAAATTCAAATTAACCTATTAGATATAAACGATCAAAGTAGGTGTGCTCAAAGTTTCTCTATTGTAGGAGCAAACTAAAAACGCGAAAAAAATCTATTAAAGACTATTACTATTTCATTAAAAATCTATCTCCTCCTTCATTTTTTAAGTAATTTTCTTCAAATTTTCACAGCAATTATATTACTAAATTTTAAATAGATTTAATGCAGAATTTTTTTATTTTTTAATATTTTCAAAATTGCAACATTTAAATTACCTTAAACTTTAAAAAGAAAATATCCTAAAATTTTGAGGTCTTTAGCTTAAAAAATGAAGGAGAAGAAAGATTTTTAATGACTTTTAAATATGCTTCTCTTTTTATAAAATAGATACCTCTAGTTGTTTTTCAACAATCAAGTCTATAAGGTTAACTGTCCAAAAGACAAATTTAATTACCCAAGTTTGAAGAAAAAATGTTTCAAAAATTTTTGTTGAAGAACTAGTTTTGAGTTTGCTTGATCAAATGTTTCATAAAAGTACATAAAGTATGTTTACCTTATAAAAAAACATTTTTTTAATGCTTATAACTATTTCTAAAATATTTAAGTTAATTTGTATTTTTACACAATATTGCTGAAAAGGTTGCCACTCTTTCAGACTAGTTTGACTTTAATTTTTTTAACGAAACCCACGCTAGTTTAACTTTAAATTAGTATTCTCTTGAAATTTTGTCACATTTTTTTGGTTAGCTAGAATTCTATAACTTATTCTACCTTCATTTAGGACTGATGATTTAAATCATTTACCTTGCGACTACCACCACAACTTAAAATAGTAGTTGTTAAGTATTTTATTTATTAAAAAGTGCACGGAAATTATAAAACTAGGCTAAATAACAAATAATACCAAAATTATTTATTATAATTCTTATTTTAGTTTTATATGTTAGCAAAGAACTTTGTAAGTTACCAAACAAATGTATACAACAGTCGTGTTATTATACAGAGATGAAAAATAAAAAAGTTCACTTTTACACCATAATTTTTGCTATCTTATTTACTATAAAGTTAATGTAATTTAGTAAGCTAAAGCTGTGTAAGAATTAGTGTCTTATTTACAAGTACATAATGTAAGTCTATTTACGAATCGTTCAATAATATTAAATTTAATTAAGGCTGAAATTAAAGTAAATAGCACCATAAGAACAAAGATTTCTAAAATAGCACCTATAAATTCATACTATTTTTTCACTTGAAAAAATTGCAACCTCTTAGGCATACTTCATCGAGTTCACTTTTGTCATTGGAAGATTGTAACACTTAAGTCCTTAGCTGGACCAAGCCCCTCATTAGATTGTTGCAACCAGTGGTTTTTAATTAACTGTTGTTTAAAAAGGCTTGTACTGTAGTTAATTACAAACTCAAAACACTTTTTTTTAAGTTTAAAACATAAAAAATATTTTGTTCTATTTTCAATTTAGTTATGACCAGTTCGTTTATTGAATATTTTTGTTTACTTATAAAGTAATTTAGTTAGTTCGTCTGCCTCGACATAAAACTAACTGTTTACTTTTTTATACAAAGTTTAGAAATTAACATTGTGTAAAGTCCGTTTTAAAACTTCGTATTGTAGAATTTTCTATTACTCTTCAAGTAGAAATAACATTCAACAACCAGCCTTCATAATAAAATGTGATAAAGATGATTTTTAATTTTACAAACATAACGGTTTTTAAATTTTTAATTTGGTATAGAGACTTACAATTTTAACGAAACTTAATTAATTAAAGTTATTTAAAGTTTCTATAAACAGTAATAATCCTATTTTGACAGGATGTCGTAATAAAGACACTGATATCATGTCAGCCAATTTTGAAGCATAATTATAGAACTTGCTTTCCAAATCATAACGTTGGATCTGCTTGCTTTGAAATACTAGGCTTTGATGTCATGTTAGATAATAAAATGAAAGCTTGGGTATTAGAAGTCAGTTTACCAATATACTTAACACAAGTTATCTTAATAAATTAATTTCCACTTAAAATCTATTTTTCAGCTAATGTGTATATGTTTTTCTATTAAGTTTCCTATTTATAATAACATATTTGTTTTATTTATTTGTAGTATCAACTTAGAACTATAATTTGTTATGTTTTATTTTATTATTCTACATAGTAATGCATTTCGCATTGTTATAGTGAAAATACTTTTAGTTATAAGAAATAAATTATCTAAAAAGTTTATTGAAACTTAAATTTTTAGCAAATATATAACAAGTACATTTTAGCTTTGCGCACTTTTTGTTTGCACTGTATAACTTTAATCTAGAGGTCGGCAGTCTTTTCTGAGAAACTGGCCAGATTTTGTAAGAATATCTTTGCATGCCATATTAAACAAAGGTTTTTTTTTTGCGAGCCATAAATCTAAAAATTTTTTGTTAATCTAAAAATAGTTATTCGAGGCTAAGACAAATTCTAAAAAATAAGGTCAATTTGTTATTATTTCGATGTATCTTAACAAAGTTTTAGTATATAAGTCACAAACCAAAAGAAAAACTTTTTTACGTAGAATAAATAAGTATATACCAAAGAATATTGTAAACAAATATTTGATGTTATTTAAAAAAAACTATACTTGAATAAAAAAGGTTAATTTGATGAGCGTAGTCACTTATGATAGCTGCCTGTGTGTAAAATTTAAAAAAATTATAAGTGAAAAATACTAGTTTAGTTATATGCTTTTTTTCTAACAGGTAAATCACTCACCTTCTTTTCACACTGATGCAAAATTAGACAAAATGGTAAAAGAAGGACTTTTAACTGACACGTTTAATTTGTTACACTTGCGATCCATTGACAAGAAAAAGTGTTTGGAAGAAGATAAAAAAAGAATAAAAGAAAGACTTATCAATAAGCCTAAATCAAGAGAAACTAAGTTTGAATTTGAAATATACTTTAAAGGCTAAACTTGAACATTTTCTAATTATCTAAATCTTTGGACTTTAATTTTTTAGATAAACTTACTGTAAGTTTTCTATATTGCTAAGATAATTTGTTGTGCAAGCAGGCTTATTACACATACGGCCAATCTTGGATAAACACATTCCGTTACAATATACACAACCAAGTGTTTTACTTTTACCGTTTTTTTTAAGTGTGTAACATTTTAAATTGGTGTACAAAGGTTTTTTTTTACACTTAAAGTTAAAAAACTATGAAAAATTAACTTTAACGTATGTACTCAACTCTGAAAATTTCATTTGATTTAAACGAAATTTTTTCAGCATTTTTACAAAATATTTTTAAGTGTAAAAAATAAAAAAATCTATTTTTTAAGATAAAACTTTTATAGGCTAGAATTTTTATATGTTAGTGCGTTAAGCAAGTTAATAAAAAAGTCTGCATTGTTTTTATTTTAATTCCGAGGACAAATGTGTTTGTTTAGTGTTCTATAAAGATAACACCTATAGATAATTTGTAAATGTAAGGTTTAACAGTTAAATCCCAATTAAGTTTTATATATTTGAATTTAGACAAGAAGAAATAAAGCGAGTTCATGCTGAATACCTTTTGAAACTTGAAAAGTATGAAAATGAAAACATGGGTGAATTTCGTAGAATATATCCACCTCCAAAAAGTGTCGAAGACAAGTACGCGAAATATTTTAACAACTTATCTTCCCTTTTCCAAACCACTGCAGCACAAAAAGCAAGAGAACAAGCTTCTAGGTTAGTACATATTATGTTATTTTTATTTTTCTGGCAAAAATTTTAGAAAATTTGTTTTATTAATTATAACCAAAAGTAAATCAAGTTTTTACTCAAATTTTTATAAGAGTCTTCAATTAGTCGCGGAAAAAGTCTTCAATGTATTTTTAGTTTCAGTCAGGGTTTGCGCCTCAGGCTAAATCTTTTTTTTCGGAA
Organism: Thalia democratica; assembly: GCF_965202585.1. Taxonomy (NCBI): domain Eukaryota; kingdom Metazoa; phylum Chordata; class Thaliacea; order Salpida; family Salpidae; genus Thalia; species Thalia democratica. Next base: position 49,405,621 of record NC_139169.1, on the reverse strand, counting down.
AACGTGACAGAATTTCATTTTTTCTCAGTTCAAATGCTAGAAATTTTAGAAAATATTTTTGTAAATTATAAAATTTTGAATTTCTTTCTAAACAAGCATTTGGCTTTTAAATGCAAAATATCAGTACAAATGCTTCAGAATTTATGAACTTCTTTAAGAATTTTGAGAACCTTTATTTTTGTTTTTGGCAGATTACTAATATGTTAATTTATTCCTAAATAAATATTTACAGAATTCCCACAAAACCTGTAATCCTGTGGTTTGACAATTTAGACTTAAAAACCTAATTTTGAAAAAAAATCACTAAAAAACTCAGAATTTTAAACAAATTTTACATTTTAAGTAGTAAAATTTCGATTTGACACAAAAAATCTATGATATAGATCAGAGTTTCCAATTTTTTTTTTTTCAAATTAGAGAAATTAAAAAAGCTATGGCCCTCTCCAACAAGATTTCTCAAAAAACTACTATAAAAACTGCCTAAAACTTTTTTTGCTCTTCGTCATTAACTCCAGAATATCTAGTAAATTTCAAAGCTACCGTTAAAAACGACTAAGACATTTTTTTTACTCTTTATCACCAAATCCAAAATATCTAGTGTAAGTTTCAATTTATGGTCCCCCTGTGGCCCCTTTACTACCCATGGCCCCTGTGACCCCTTTGCTACTCATGTCCCCCCTTCTTTGCTGTTCATAGCTCCCTAAATTTCTGTAATCGCCCCCAAGAGGGCCACTTGGCCCAGTATGGGAAACCCTGATATAGATATAAAAAAATTGTCATCATCAAAAAATATTTTTATTCAAAAACCAATTTAAAGTAGCTTTACACTATGTTTCCAATGTTTTTATACTATATAACACAGTTTTTTACATACAACTTAATTTTTAACTATATTTAGACCCAAAAACGTGTATTTCCAAAAAACTGTACTTTCAAAAGTCTGAAAGGAATTCCGAAAACCTGGAAAAAAATTCTCAAAAACAAGTGGCAACCCTGCATTTAGTTTTGAAAGCTAAATGATTATTTGCAAAGAGGTGAGTATATTTATTACTGAGAGGAAAGTATCATAAAGAGAGTGTATCAGTGTTGACACAGTTAAAATTATTTTAAAAACTAAATATTTAGTGACCCTGGAAATTAAAATGTTACATGTGTCAGTAGCAGTTGCTCAGCAATTCAAGTTCCTAAAACTGATCAATTTTACAGACTATATTAATTTTAAAAGTTTGAAATTGAAAAATAAAAATTGTACTAAAATGTTCTATTGTTTGTAAGCTATGCAACTGAAATTTATCTTACACGTTATGTCGTTTCATCTAATTATATAAGACCAACTAGGCGCCGACCAACAAAGGTTAGGGCAGAATTATCAAATTTATTTTCATAAATGCCCCCTTAGTAAAAGTTTAAATGAATGTGCCCATTTTCTAGATATTGCCCTATTACTATTTAAATACAAATTTATTTTTTTCACCTTATTAATTAACACCCTATGATAACCCAAATCGCCTCCAAAGAGAAATATTGCCCACTTTTGGAAAATGTCAGTCTAAGTTGGTCTAAATTAAGAATTGTCAGTCTAAATTTGAAAAATTTTGGGCATGAACCCTGTTTAATATGCTTTATACTTTTTTGATCTCTTTATTTTTTATACGCGTAGAAAGTTAGTAATTACTTAAGTATACATTTAGTATTTGTCATTGTCAAGATTTAATATTTGTAAAAACTTAGTTTGTGTCTAAAGCAGCGATTCTTAACCCGGGGTAAATTTACCCCTGGGGGTAAATTGCCTTGTTTTAGGGAGTAAACTTTCTTTATCACAAATTACAAAAATTAATTTTTACTAATTTTATTTTTAATTTATAAGTTAGTTTTTAAATGTAATTTTTTTAGTTAAATAAAGTCTTTAAATTTTATGATTTTTTATATTAAATAAGCTAAAAGTTCAAAAAATCTAGTTTTTTTCCTCAAAATTAAAAACTTTTGTGTATTTGGGATAATTTTGATAATTACCTTCCAAAAAAGGGTAAATTTGGTAATTACCTTTTATAAAGGAGTAAAACATGATAAAAAGGTTAAGAACCGCTGGTCTAAAACTACTCACTACATATTTTAGATGGGTAGGTGTCAAACATGAACGAAGACACTTTTGCACGGGTTGAATTTTTTTTAATTTTTACTACCAATGTTACCCCTAGCCCTTACCTTTGATCAAGGTTATTTTTTTCTTCTTTTTTATAATTTTTTTTAACTATCACTGTTACCTCTAACTCTTACCTTTGGTATTTTTTTTTTAATCATTTTGTATCTTTTTTACTATCAATGTTGCCCCTAAGCCTTACCCTAGGTCGGTAATTGTTTTGTTCTATTTTTTACTCTCAAGCAAAATTGACCTTCCTAGCAAAAATGACCGATCGTGCTTATTTGACCCGTTCCCATTTTAGATAAGTTTTTTTGTTTGTAAAATTTTAGTTTTGTTGTTTGAAAAAACGTTTTAGCAAAACTACACACTAGTTTGACAAGCTTCTGGTAAAAAATTATAGAGAGGACACACTGTACATTATAATGCTGCTAAAGTAATGTTAGATGAAACTGACTGAGAATTGGGACGTTTCAAACCATGACATGGCAGTCATAAGGACAGTTTGAAAAGCACTTTAGTCGGTTTAAGTTAGGCTGTAAATTAAGGTTAAGCAGAAAAATAGTTCATGTAAATTTACTAGTGATAATCTAGTTGTCAAGCTTCGTTAATAAAAGGTTGTTGTTTGCTAAGTAACGCCAGATATGTACTTCAATTAACCGATAGAGAGTTTGAAAAGCGATAAAGTGCCACATCTTTTTTAGCAATACGACATATTTCAAACATTCAAAAAAATATTAAAACTAAAGGCTTGATCCATAATCAGGACAAGGCTACTCTGTTATGAGGTTATACTACTAACATTATTGGTTTAGTCATCGGCTGCCAAACTTTTAAAAAATGTGCATAGTAGTTCTTAATGGTAAATATGTTGTGCAAATTTAAATATTAATAGAATACGAAAATAATGTAGAATATATATGCAAGCTTAAAGAATTTTTTTTATTAGTCAGGTTAAAGAACATTATTTGTTGTAGAAGCCTGGGTTAGACAAAAGCGATGGTCTGGCAATATTACTCAACTGTTTTGGCTTAAAGAAATTAAAAAGTTAAACCCATGCTTTCTTAAAATCTTCAGATTGACTGATAGTAACTGTCTATGTAGGTGTGTCAGCTTAACTTGAACAGTATTTCGTACGTGTCTTACAAAACGCTAATATTATGTGCAGCAATAAAAATTAATGTCATCCAAACACATAATAAACAAATAACAGATATAATTTATGGCCTGTTTAATGGAAGGTCTAATACATAAAAAATCTGTAAGTAAATAACTATTACGGGTCAAAAATTAAAAATATGGATACGAAGAAAAACTCAAATAATAAACTACGAGCATTCCAAAACAAAAAAAAGTTTAGTGCAATTCGGCATTTCGCAACTAAGAATATAAGTAAAAAATTCAAATTTAAAAAACATTTTAATAAACGGAACAAATTAACTAACATTAACAGCAAACATAGTATGCAAGTTATTTACTGATTTACGGAAAATTTAGAAAGTATTATTGAAGATAATAATTATTGAAAAAATCAAGTATGAGTCAATGCAAATGAGCTGATAGCTGTATATATCATTTTAAGGGGGCTACTGCCGTTTAAGGAACACAGTCTAAGATGCTAAAATTATCTCTGAGCTTAAGAAAAAGCTTCACATCGGCTTGGCTAAACTTAGTTCAGCTAAAGTAATGCCAACTATAGAAAATTTTAAATGCGGTTTAAGTGATAGTGAGCTTTCAAAAAATTCAGAGATTAAAGCGCAAAAACATATGAATTGATAAAGCGAGCATAACTTATAGCCGAAGTTAAAACCCGGTTACTGTGCATAAATAGAGGTAATGCTTTTATATTACGTTAACAAAGTTCTTATTTAACTTAAAGAATTAATTTATGCCTACATGTAGGCACATGAGAAAATCACTATTTAAATTTAATATAAAAAAAATGTATTTTTATTTAGTTACTTGTTGATTTTTTTGTTTTAAAGTAGGTTCATTTAATAAACCCTTGTCTTTTCATTAAGACGTTATATTCATCTTTCAAAACTCGTTGTAATGAAATTGCATCTTTAATATGCTACTCTATTGTTTAAGTATTGAGAGAAAAAAAAATGAGCAGATTTCATCCCTGATTAAACTTTATGTCAATTACTGAAGAAGTGTTATACTAACCTGAACAACAGTTAGATTTATATTTGCAATAACTGCATGTCAAACTATTATTGTTTTCATTGATTGTTATAAAAGTTTTTTGTTTAAACAATACTTATCTGTTTTGAGTTTTTTTAATTAGACTAAACTATTTTAAATCCTCATTTTAGTTTATAGATGTCCTAATTACTGTTTAAATAAGCTTAACTTGTTTGTTAAGAATTTAATTCCGTTTAAAGTAAAATCTAAATTAGTGAGTAAATATAAAGTGTAGTTTTTCTAATACTATTTAGGTTAGGGTTTCCCAAAGTGGGCTAAGTGGCCTTTTTGGAGGCATGACAGAAAATTTAGGGGACCATGAGCAGTAAAGAGGCCACAAGGGGGCCATGAGGTCATAGTTTGAAACTTACACTAGATACTCTGGAGTTGATGATGAAGAGCAAAATAAAAAGGTCTTAGGCAATTTTAATGGTATTTTTTAAGTAATGTTGTTGGAGGGGGCCATAGCTTTTTTTAATTTCTTTAAAGGGGGTCTATTGAAAAAAGTTTTGGGAAGTCCTGATTTAGTTTATTGTTTATTTTCAAGAGAAGATTTATTCATTTTGTTAAGACTAGTTTTTAAAAAATAGCATATAATAGGTTAATATTTCATTATTCCATAAGGATTAATCTGCTGCGGACCCAAAACTGAAATGTTGGCCCATCTGTAGAAAAAGCATATAGAAAAAGGTTTTGTTGACAACCTGTCAGTCAGCCACGCCAAACTAAATTTTTGGAAATTGAGCCATCAACGTCCACTAATTTCAACGTCATATTTTGTTGTTTTGTTTATTTTTTGTTTTATTACAAAAAACTTTGATTACTGAGAGGCCTCACAACAAAACTTAATTTTGTTAATAAACTTTTTCTAATAAATCTTGCACAACGACGTTTTTTTCTTACTTATGTATGTTATAACAAATAAACGTTACCACGGTTGACACAAGTTCAGGAAAAACTAAAAAAATGACAAAAGTCAAGAAAAATTGACAAAACTTGAAAAAATGTCAGATTTTGTTCATTATTTTCCAAAGCCTTCAAATGGTAAAAAATTAATTAAAAATCCTTTAAAGTCACACTGAATTTGCAAAATTTTCCTAAAAGTTTACAAAGTTACGTAATTTCCAACGCCTTCATCTAGTAAAAGTTAATAAAATATCCTTTATAAAACTGCAAAATTTTTCTATTTTCATATTGAACAAATACCCAACTTGAACAAGCAGTTTTTGTATACTGTTTAGTATTGATGATCTGTGGCAAGGCCACTTCCATGTGTGTTTATAAGTTAGAAAATACAACCATTTTGCTGATAGAGCTGTTTATTGCAAATAAATAAATCATAAACATATGGTTCAAGTGATGTAATGGAAGTTAGATTGAATTCAGCAAAAAAACTGTTGTTTTAACCTGTATAAAAATAATATTAAAATCTTTATATAGTTTCAAGTGTTTGATTATGTATTTTAGAACAAGTTTATATTAAGAGTTTGATTTAAAAAAGTCAGGAAAATTTTCTCAGCTCGATCTGTGGCAACCCTGCGCTACATTTTACTTTATTTTCAAAGCTGATAAAGATTTTAATATTAATCACAATTAGCCCCGTGTATATTTACTCCTAGCTGTTGAGTATATCTGTTGCAGTAATTCAGTTTAAAGCTAAAAAACTTTGTATATAAAAGTTAGTTTTTAAAATAGTTGTATGTTTTATTTTCTTCTTGACCGTTTTAGTTTTAAAATAGATTCCAATTTTTTTTAGTCCATTTCAATTGTGAATTGACTTTAGTTTTATATCAATAGACAATTAAGAGAAGAGCTTCGACAAAAAAAAAAAAAGATGGATTCTTATGTCAAAAAACTGCATTCGTTTAAAAAAGATGCCGGTGAAAGTCAGCAAGAAGAAAAAAGAAGATCTAGAAAACAAAAAAATTCTACTAAATTTGTTAGTTTATTGTAAGTTATTTGAAACAGTTTGTTCTTGTCTATTTGTGTTATCATTATTACATGTTTTTATTTATTTACATAACTGCTAAAGTTTTAAATTAAATACTATGTTATTGTTTAGATTTTTTAAATAGTTGACCATTTGTAACTTTGAGCATTTTTCTTCTTTATTGTTAAGAAATTAAATCTACAGCCAGTTCATCATACCACAACAAAGTTTTCTCAAAGTAAACCTCCTACTTCTTACTTGGCTACTTCAATAGTTGAAGAAGAGGAAGTTTTGAGATTAAAGCTTATGTTAGAAAGGGAACACTTAGTGAAGTCTAGTGGAATTACACAGATGGTACATAATTTACTAACCTCAAATAACATCCCATCTAGATATAATTATCTACAAGTTGGTTTATAGTTTTATGTACAAAATTTATAAGCTTGATTTAAATTTTATTTTTTTAAATAAAAATGTGTGAATTTAGCGTATGACCAAATATTATCTGACTATCATACTTATATATTATTTCAATACCATGTAGCATGTTTTATTTTGGAGAAAACAAAAACTTTTAAATTGTTTTCAATCACTACTTGTTTGTACACAATTTTTATTCTTTAATACTTGTTCGCTTTTATAAAAGAAGTACTCTTCTACAATAAACTTGATTAAACATATTTTTTATCGTATAACCCTCACCTCTTACAATATCTTCTCTTAAATTAATTGGCTCAGGGTTTATAGTTGGTATGTGGTAACCAGCGTCCATACCTTCTTCAGCATTAGTAACTAACCTTGAGCGGTCGTATACTGAAAAAGGTATGGATTTCTTGCTGTTAGTGCTCATACTCAAATATAGGTGAATCGTGTTACTAATCGTGTTAGTGAGTGTGTGTTACAATTAAAGGTATTCTACAAAAGGTCTAATATAATCTAGCCTATAAATTAATGCTAGATATATAAGTTACGCTTAACTAGGTTAAATTCTAGTAAGTTACAAATATGAATTAACACTCAATGTTTATTGTACAATATATGTAAAAATCTACGATCTTAGAAAAGAAACTAAGCGAGTCGCTAATTTAAATTTAAGAATTTTAGCAAGAGTATGAATCAATGCCCAATAACAAAATAATGCTTAGTAAACGACTCAAAAGTACTTCTTAAACATAATCAAAAGTAGTGCTCGAAAAATAAACATATACGCCTACCCCTACGAGAAAAAAAATACGGCTACCACGACTACAACGACTCAACTATCACGCTTGATCTCTCTCGCGGTGTTTTTATACAGTTTTCGCGTTTTTTTTTTGCCATTTTTATACTCTCTTCAGAGCGATATGTGCATATATCGTTACAATTGTATATAAATAACTCATATATATGACAGTTGTTAGGCAAGCTATGGGTAGGGGTAGTTTCTATATATTTTCTAACACCTAATCGCTTAGCTTAAATTTTTAACCTTAACATTCAACTCTTGTTTGCATACAAAAAGTCACCCGAGAAAAGCTGCGACTCATGCAAAAGTATAGCTTTTATAATAACAGTGCTTTTTTCTTAAGCCACATATAGTGGTGGTTACCAAAAATTCACTTTAAATCTTTTTTTACTAAAAACTTAGTATAATTTTTGTACAAAAAAGTTTGTGGTAATCATGCCTCTTAATTAAACCAAGCTTTTATGTTCTACTAAAGTTTAAAAATTAAGAACCAGTTTTCTTACAGAAAGTAAAAGTAGTTAGAAAATATAAAAATATTAGTTTTATTTCTGGAACTATATTTTGTTTTAAGATTTAAAGATTATTTAATAATATATATTTTTTATGAGATGATTTATACCACCTTTATGGTTACAAATATATTTTATCAAATTTAAAAGTCATATTTTGTTAGTGTGTTCGTCGGATCAAATCTAAGATTGAGTAAAGTTATAAACTTAAGTTTTTTTTAGATAGTTTTATTCAAGAGTTTTGAGTATATCATTAAATATCAGTTATTTTTTCAAAGTTTTTATAACAGGGTTGCTAAAAACTGGAATCCTGAAAAAACCTGAAATTTGAGAAATTTTGAAAAGAAAAACCTTTAATTTTGAACAAAAATCACTAGAAACCTGAAAAAACCTGTAATTTTAAACAAATTTTACATACAGTTTTACAATAATAGTAAAACTTTTGACACAAAAAATCTATCGTATAGGTAAAAAAATTTGACATCATCAAAAATTTTCTTTCACATTTGTTATACTACTTAACACAGTTTTTTACCTTAAACTTAATTTTTTAATGAAAAATAGACCCTAAAGAGTGTAATTTAAAAAACCTGGAAAAATTTTTGGAAACCCAGAGAAAACTTGCCAAAACATTTGGCAGCCCTGTTATAAGTTTAGATAAAACTTGATTAAAGCTTTTTGATTTGATTAACCACTTAAAATGATAAACAAAATAATTGGAGAATATAGTTCATATTAGGCTTGTTAGTTTCAGGCTTTGTCATTCTCAAAAAAAAATTTACATTATACAAAAATAAAGTTAGGAAATTATTTAAATGTAATGTATGTTACTTTTCGTACAGTTAATATTTTATCTGTTGGTTCTGATACTAACTAATTTTAAAATAAGTGTTGTTGAGTTTTAAAATGATAAAATTTATATTTTTCAAGATTTATTTTTTGTTAGAAAGATTATGATATGCGTTATAAACAGGGTTACCACAAAACCTGGAAAAACCTTAAATTCAAGAAATAAAAAAAAATCTGGAATTTTGAACATAAGTAACTGAAAAAACTGAAATTTTAAATAGTGTTTAATGTTAAGTAGTAAAGTTTCGATGCGTCAAAAAAAAAGTTATCATATAGATTAAAAAAAAACTGTCATCATCAATTTTTCTATTAAAAAACAAATTTAAAGTAGCTCAACAGTACTTTTGTAATGTTGTTATACTATTTAACACTGTTTTTTACCTTAAGCTTAATTTCGATTTAAAAATAGACCCGAAAACAAGTACTTTTAAAAACCTGGAAGAAATTTTTAAAATCTGGAGAAAATTTTCCAAAAATCAGTGGCAACCCTGTATAAAGTAATCAGTTAAAAGTTGAAATATTTTATTTTCTGCAATTTTTTGTCAGTAGTTATAGTTTCAAATAACGATAAGTAAGATACTAAATCGTTTTGAAATAAGTCTTGTTAAATTTTGAAATAATGAACTGTATGTTTTTTAAGAATAATGAAATAAATTATAACATGCTTTATAAAGCAATTACTGAAAAGTTGAAATGACTTATTTGCTACAGATTTTTTGTCAGTTGTTATTTTTTTACACACTTTTTATTATTTCATCGTAATTTTTTTGTTAAAGTCATATAAATTGGAAACTACAACTTGGTATCTATACTGTTACTTTTTAAATTAGAAGAAATAGTTTCCGAAACAGTTTTTGTTAAATTTTTTTAATATGTATAAAAATATTTACTTTATTTTTTTTTTATTGATAGATATTAAATAAATTCTACGTTTTAGTTTTTTATTTAAAGCTAAAGATTTTGTTTAAACAGTGTTCACTATGACAACATAACTTCATAGTAGTTTTATAAGTTAACGTTAAAATGAAATTAGTTATACTTTTGTTAAAGTTTAATTTTATCTTCAGTCAGCCACAATGATTACTTCAGGCCACAATCGTCATACTTACCGAACAACGAGTGATAATGGAGACTATGGAAAAAAATACCGTCACAGAGCGTCTTCGTACTTTACTTGTGCAGTCCTTCAGACCCAACAAGAAGTTCAAAAGTTTGAAAATAAAACTAAAACAGATTACTGTCAAGCTGTATTAGACTACAACCAGTCAAAGCAATGTTTGACAACTCTACCCACTAACCACTTACAATTTAATTCCTTACCCAACATAGATGATTTGGTTGTACATGGCAGGCATAATTTCGCTAAAAATTCATCAGTTAGTCAGCAAGAATTAAGAAGACCACATTCTATTCAAAGTCATTCTTTCAGAAAAACCTCGGCACATAGCAAACTAAAAACGAACTCCTGCTTTTCTGGTAAGCAGATTATCCAGAAAACTCCAAAAAGTGATCTTAAAATTTTGTCGTCAAAACTAAGCGGGTATTTTATTTATTTTATTTTTAAAATGTTTGTATAAAAATATCAGGGATGCCACAAAGTCCTTTAGTCGTTGAATATTCTTAAATACAACTACATACTTATCCTAAACATAATCTTGAAAATGTATTATTATCACTATCAGAGTAGCCATTCCTCTCACTTCCTGTACTTACCAAACAGCCTAATAATAAAGTTCAAAGTAAAAAGGCTTCTTAATTATTTTCATTTAATCACCTAGTTTATATACTTGTACAGTTAAAAAATAAGAGTACATTAATTATTTAATGGTTTTTTAAAATTAATTTGAACTATATTAAAAGTTTTTATTTTATCCAGCACTATTACACTAACCAAACTTATAACTTTTAAACACTTTGCAATGATAGATATTTTCTTTTTCTTCCTGTTTTTCAAACAAATAAAAAAATAATCTTTTTTGAAGGGACCAGTTTCAGGGAAGTGTTTACAACTAGTGTCAGCAATTCTTTGCCTATGTTGGTTTTTAGTTATACGATATTAAAAAGCTTTACGCCATAACTACTAAAGATCTTTTCATGCATTTTACTTTGCTAGAATTATAACATATGTAGCAATTGAGAAATGGAAGTTACACTCATATCCTTGTAATATTGTACTTATCCATAATAAAGAACTATAGATTGAAAATAAGAAGATCTGTCTGATGTATCCATGGGAGGTTACTGTGGTGTTGAAATCTGTGAATTGATTAAAACTTTCTTTCTAATCAAATTTAGTTAATTTCTACCTGCGGAAAACTAAGGTGTTAGATAAAAAGATGGAACTAAATAGAAAACTACCTTTGAATTTTTCAATAAGTATTTTACAGAATACAAATTAGTTTTAAAATTACCTTAAATCTTTCCAGCACAGTATACTTTTCTTTATTGGATTTCTTTTTTTCTTGATCGTAGTTAATTATTTAGGAAGTTGTAATTCAAAAATTTTTAGAAGATATCTGAAATATTTTTGCTTAAAAAAATCTACGACTAGTTTCAAAAAATCATTTTCAAGTAGATATAAGAATTATGAACAGAACATTTTTAGTTTAGTATAAGAAAGTGAAAACATACAATATAGTGACGTAACATTCATTTTTAATTTTAAGTAGAAAATAATAACATTTTATACCACTTGAATTATTTTTCTTGAGATAATGTAACTTTTTTACGTACTAATTGAAATTTTAAAAGTAAGGTTTAAATAAAAAAGGAGTACTCAAATTATTTTGGAAAGATTAAGGTACAAATTTTAATAAACAAAAATAAGTTTAAGTATACTAAAGAAATTAAAAAGTTTTTTTAGTTTGATTGTTTATCTGTAAAAAGGTAGTATTGTTTTGTTTATATTAATTTTAGCTTGTAGTTTATTTGTCCATTTGCTTTCTAAAAAATCTAGTTCTGTTTGATCTTCTGAGCTGTCCAAAAAAGTTATTGTAAAAGCATTTTAAAATTCTTTAAATATAGTTGGATGATTTTTGTTATAATGAAGTTTAAGTGCAGCTCGATCGTTAACCTCATTCTTATCCATGTTTTTCCAATTATATCTATGCGAGAACCACCTTTGTGAAAAGGATGTAAAAAAAAATAAGTATTTTTGAAATTTTTAAAGCAATGACAAAATATTTATAAATGTTTAACTTCTTTTGAAATTGATTTTTACTTTTTACACAATTATTTAAGTTACTTGTTTATTTTTACGGTGTGTTAAAATTCGAAGTAATTTTTGAGATACAAGCGATCAAAGTTAGAGAGTTCAACAGGTTCTTTATGGGAAGCACAAACTACAAGGGTAAAAATAGACTATTTCACTAAATATCTATCTCATTCTTCAGTTTTTGAGCAATTGTTTTAAAACTTTTTCCCATTTACCTTTGATAAATTTTAAACAACTTGTAGGAAACATACTTTTAATTATTTTTCCAACATTTTTTATATAAATAATAAACAAGAAAGTTTTTTTTTTTCAATTTTGATCATAAAGTTTTTTTAATCAACAAAAATATCGGCAGTAGTCTACACAGCCTAAGCCTGGACTTTTATATGCGGTGAGACAAGCTCAAGTTAACAAAAAGTTTGATCATACCATTTCGATCATCAGACTACAACCTTAGGTAGACTGAGACCAACTTGGTTATTGCTTAATAATACCACTATTTTCAAACATTTAAATTAATGCTGAAGTAACGTTAGTATACGTTTTTATATTTTTTAAAAAATGAAAAGATCTCAACTTTTAGAGGAGAAACGATATACTTTATTTTTTTAAGACTTTATTACGCAAACTAAGTTTAGGTCAAAAGCCTAGTCAGAACTTATATAAAATCTAGAAAAGTATAATTAACAGTCATAGAAAATATTGTTTAAACTAAAGTAACATGTGAGTTACTTACATATTCGTAGAGTTCATAGATTTATTTTAGTTTAATGAAGATGACCGCTTGTTTAAAATTAATTACTAGCGTATTTTGTAATCAGTTACGTTTTTTATATTTTTATACGAGCTTTTTTTTTGCTTTAAGATCTAGTTTTTCAATAAAAACCAAGCTTTGTTTAGTTTTTTTTTTGAAAAACTAGATCTTAAAGCATAATAAAAAATAGTATAAAAACATAAAAAACCAAGCTTTGTTTAGTTTTTCATTTATAAGTCAGTTAAGCTTAATCTTTTCATGCTGTTTTTTTTCGGGAACGGGTCTAAATTGCACAAAGATAAAATTGCACGAGGTTACTAAATTGCACGAGATCAAAATTGCACGAAAGCACAAAATTGCACGAGGGAACAAAATTCCACGGAGACGATTTTTCACTACTTACATTTTTTCACGGGAGTAAAAAAATACAAAAAAAAAAGTTAGTGACCGAGGGTAAGGGTCAGGGGTAACAGTACTAGTAAAAAAAATAAATAATAAATAATATTTTGAAATTAAAAATTTAAAAATTAGTTAAAAAAAAGAAAGCTACCGACCGAGGGTAAGGGTTAGTGGTAACAGTGATAAAAAAAATGATAATAAAAAAATTATAAAAAATAATTTAAACCGTGAAAATTGTCTGCTCGTGCAAAAGTGTCTTCGTGCAAAAGTGACCCTTCGTACAATTTTATCCCATCGTGAAAAAGCATCTTCGTGCAATTTTGTGCACTCGTGAAATTTTGTCCCCTCGTGCAATTTTGTACACTCGTGCAACTTAGACAGCTACCCGTTTTTTTCATATTTAAAGTTTCTCATATAACTTTAATATCTCTAAAGTTAAAGCTTAAGCACGGCTAAAAAGTATACCAAGTTTGCTTTTTAATTTTTTTATACTGCGGGCCGATATTATTATTATGTTAAATCCGAATATAATAAAATTTGTAATTATCAAGTCAAGTTATAACAAATTATACAGTATCATTCTTTTACTACACCAACACATGTTTCTGTGTGTCTAACCTAACACATATGTTAGTGTAATAAAATAAGGATACTGTATAATTTGTTATTATTATATATTCCAGTGAACTTGTTCCGCTAGGATCTTTTGTTAACAAACGATTAAATTTATATTTTGAATAGTTAATTATTAAGTCTAAATCATTATAAAGTAAAGTAAAATACAAAATAAAATAACAAATCATAATATAAAGCGCTCACGTCTCACATGGAAGTTCAAAAAATAATGATTCATTACTTTGATATATATTATGATTCGTTATTTTGTTTTGAATTTTACTTTACTTTATCATTATTTAGACTTTATAACTACAAGTATTATATATTTTATAACAGTCAGATTTAACATTATATATTGTATCTATCATTAATCTACAATAGTCTATAGCAGTGCTTCTTAAATGGGGTTCCGCGGAACCCTAGGGTTCCGCGACGCCTCTCAGGGGTTCCGCGAAGCCTTTCGAAATTTGATAAAGAAATTTGAAAGAAAAGAAAACATAAAACAAAAAACTTCAAAAAAAAATGGAACACATAATATGGAAAACATATATAATTATAGCATTCATTGATCTGCTTAGTGTGTATCTAGCGGTAGGACTTTTAATGGGTATTCATTAGTAATAGGTGTCCTGGTTGCGCAATATTATTAAACATTGTATGTAAAATTAAATTAGGGGTTCCGCGGAAAAGTTGAACTTTGGAAAAGGGTTCCGCCACTAGAAAAAGGTTTAGAAGCACTGGTCTATAGTACTTATTTTTAATAAACACATATATATATACCTACTTTAGCTTCTATTTTTTCTTGCAGTATTATTTTACAGAGCTTCGTTGAAGTGTGTTAACTTGATAACACACAGAAACATGTGTTAATTTAATAAAGAAAGAGAACTGTACAAATTTGTTGCTATTACATATTCCAGTGAACTTGTTTCGTTAGGATCTTTATTAGCAACAGTTATATTTATATTTTGAATAGTTACTTACTAGTTAGTAATTTGGTATTTTTCATACAGCGTTATACCTAAAATGACATGAAACATGACAATCACGCTCACCCTATAGTAAGAAATGTAATAAACCATTGCTTTCTAAACAGATTCATAGTGTTTCTTTTCCCACATCAAAAATAAAATCGGCGAAAGTCATCAGAGCTAAAGTCTATACATTCATGTGCCGTTAGACAAGCTCAAGTTTACATAAAAATTCGATCATACCATTGTATGATCAAAACTTTACATTAATCTTTTTCCTCAGAAGGATCTTTTTTTACTGTAAAAAGTTGCAACCAGACATTATTATACTTATTTTGAATTTTTTTGATAAGTTATTTTAAATAAATAGTTACAAAAAAAATTTTGTAGTAATATAATCTAAAATTTGAACAAAAACCTTTTAATACTTAGGCAATTTCTAGTTGTTTTTGTTGTTGGACTTAAATATAAAATGTACATGTATTTTTTAATTTCAGTACAAAGTAATTAAAAAAGTTTTTCTGACAGAATCGGGAAGATATCGAAGAAGCACTAGGTCGTAGTAAACTTTCATCTAATAATATTTTGCCACCAATTATAGATAAAAAGACTCCATCACAACTTTACAAAGTAACGTCAATTAAGTCTGTTAGATCTTACTCTGCTGGTAACTTTCATATACAACACCGACATGTGCCTTCACAGTCATCTAGTTATAGAAACGTATTTTATCGTCCTTCTTTGGAAAAACAATCATCTATGAGCTTAAGAAGGCCTGAAAATCTCACTAGTTGCGTAGATAAAAAGCATTCAAAAAACGAAAGAAATACAAACTGGCCCCAAGTTGTGCAAGGTTTTGCAATTAAACCTCATTATAAATGATTTAAAAACATTTTGTAACCAATTTTTGTCTATTTACGTTTTTGTTCACTGTGTTATAAGTGTAAAATTGAACTCAAAAAAAGTATATTGTTAAATATTTAATATATATTTAGTTTTTACAACTGTTTTTTTTTTTTTGTAAAAGCACTTTTTTTTAAGTCGAACTATTTTATTTAAAGAAATTATCTACCCTTTTAAGTATAAAAAGTTTAGTTTGTTACTATTTGTTTACATTAAGAATATTTCTTAAAGGACTTTTATTATCGATTAATTTTGAAAATTAAAAGTGATTAAAACTGTTTTAGTTTAACACTTTTTCAAAAATTTATTTTTAATACTAAACATAAAATCTAAAAAATTTTCTAAACGAATATTGTTTTTCAATAATTAGATACTATAGTTCACTTTTTTCTAACAATAACATTTGTTCAGAAAATGAATTTTACATACACCTAGAATATTCCTAACTTATTTTTTATTGAAACAACTCTTAAGGTTAAAAACAAAAGTATCCAAAAAAGAAAAAAAAAATTGTCTATTTATAAAATTACACTTAACTTATTTTTTTTACTAACTGACCATAGATATCTCAAGTTTATAATCTTACAGTTCTAATTTCGACTATTGTTAAGTAGTCAATAAGAATAATATCTACCTACATACTAAAGTTGAAAGTAATAAAGTTAAAATTTTGTTTAATGTGTCCATAAAAGTATCTGCACAACAATAATTTTTCATTTGTTTTACTTATTATGTATTAGGTAACTAACACTGTAAATGTTTTATAATAAAAACCTCATCAAGATTAAAAAAAAAGTTATTTATAAGTGTTTATTTTATAGATAGATGTTATATGTAACTACAGTCTAAGAGTTCTTATCAGAAAACATCTTACGAGCAAAAGTGCAACTTGTTTAATCGTAACAAATCAACTAAAACCCAGCTAAACTTTTAAAGTTTAAAATAAACGGTAATAAATCAATGGTAAAAAATGGCCGCATTTAATTAAAATAAGTTCTAGTAATTAGTAAAAAATATTTATTTAAGATCAAAAATATGATTAATTAAGCAAAATAGAGCACTAACAAAGAGATATTAAAAAAAAGAGCCTAACAGTAAGTTTTTAAAACAAAAAATATATTTTATTTATTTTTAAAATGTTTTTTTGGCTGAAAAGGAGCTCGCAGGCCGTAGTTTGCCGAACCCTGAACTAGCTAATTTTGACTAAAAAGTTCCTTTTTCAAATGTGTTGCTTCGTAATTATAACATTGTTTATACTTTTATTAGAAAAAAAACTTATTAAATATTTTTGCAGAAAAAAAGTTTTACTTGATATCAAAAAATTAACAGATGGATATGATGTTTTTCTAAAATATTTTAAATGGAAACCATATTAAACCGCTTTTTTGTTACGTTTATTCCTTTTTTTGTTATCAGAAGTCAAACAGGAACGGGTCACTTTTGCACGAGCGTTACTTTAGCTCAAGGAGACATTTTTGCACGATGTCAATTTTGATCGAAGGGTCATTTTTGCACGAGAGTAAAATAAGTGTATATTTAAAAACAGAATTGTAAAAAAACAAAAAAAAAAAAAAACATTAATAAATAAGAAAAACAAAAAAAAATTACAGACCGAAGGTAAGGGTTAGTGGTAACAGTGATAGTAAAAATATAAAAGAAAAAATAAATTAATTAAACGAAGAATTAAAAATAATGTCAGTTTTCTTGATGTGTAGGATATTTTGTAAGTATTTAACTAAGTTCGTATGTTGTTAACTCATTTTTATAAAAAAGTTTTTGTTTCAACGGGTTTTAATTTTTTTTTACACTAATTAAAACGTTTTAACACCTAAGCAGTGATTCCATTAAAGGTTTTGTAGGGTGAACAATGTAATGTTATATGCATTTTCTCCTTTTTGAAATTCCCATAATTAGTCGAGCGTTTATGTAATTTTCTGAAAAATGTGTGCTTCGCTTTATTAAGGCTGATATTTAGTGTGTCGTTCTAAGCTTTAACAACAATGAATTTAGAGTCACTAAACTCGTTAGTTGCGTAATGTATGTTTAAATTTAGGCTGTTAAGCCGAGTTATTTCATTTCGTGGTGATTTATTAGTAAAGGTTTATGTATTTGTTATTACTTTGTGTTAGTTTATCGTTACTTTCTGTTTACATTTATCATCAAAAAATATACACCTTTCTAATCACAGACTCGAAATCTACTTGATTAAATAATGAAATTAGTTTAAAGACTAACTTAAGACTGTGCATTATTGTCAGTTATATACCAGCCCCATGTTACATATATAACCAAGCATACAACCACGTTAATTTGATGCAATAATAATAAACAATAAGCTTCACCTTACGAACAACAACAGCATCCAAGACAACTCACGACCGAACAAGTTGAGTATTGTTAAGGACGAAACCAGTCGGTGGTTGTCCCGAATAATTTTGTTGTTGGGTGTGTGGTGGAGTTCGTTATCGTTTAACTATTTTCAGAAATCTACAAATGCATAATTCTTTTTTTTATGTTTTTCCAAACTATTTTGATATAAGTAACTAACGCTTTCTTCATTATTTAAACAATATCTATTTTGGCCATCATCAACAACGCTGAGATGTTCGCGCCATCAACAATAAACAATGAACTTCACCGCACGACCAACAATAACAGCATCCAAGACAACTTACGACCGGTTTATTCCTAATTAGGACTCATCAGGCAGGCATAGTCGCGAGAAACCGCTGTTGTGATCTTACCAAGTGGGCTTTCTAAAGCTGATGAGTCCTAATTAGGACGAAGTTCGTAGGTTGTCTCGGATGCTTTTGTTGTTGGTTGTGCGAAAGTCAATATTTAAGGAATAGTTTACTTAAGAACTCAATTTTCAACTATGAAAACTGTATGATAGTAACTGCTTTTAGTAAATTTAAAACACAGCAGTTAAAAAATAACTTATCATAAGATGTTTTTTATATAATAGAGCATTACATCCTTATGGTCTTGATAATTCTGACTGAATTAATGTTATTAACACGCAATTACTTTTAAATAAAAATGACACTTCACTGTCTATTAAGATATTTAGTTCTAAAACATCTTTAAGGTTATTATTATTTTAGAAAACATTATTCAAAGAAAAAGTTTTGTGCACTAAATAATTCTATCTCTACTGTGTCTAAACTTTATACATAAATGGTTTTTAGTATAAACCGTTGAGTTTAAAATTAAAAGTATTTTTAATACTCTATCAAAAGTTTTTTATGTCTACCTTTTTTGTACATGCTAATTACAATTCTAAACTTTATTTTGATTTTTTGAGATTTGTGGACAATAATAATTTATGTTAGCCAAAATTTGTTAAATTATTTTGTATTTTTGTTTTTTGTGCTTCGAACTAAAAAGCATTCAAATTCATCGTTTGTCATTTAGCTGCAAAGTTTTTTCTTATTTTACTTATTTGTTAATAAAATTTACTAGCTATGTCGTCTACAGAAAAAAAAAACAGTTTAGTTCCAGCTAAGGTTTGCTTTTTTTTATGTCTTTAAATTTATAGCAACTTGTCGGCTTTCTTGAGTAAAGCTCAGACGGTTTCCCCAATTATCAATTATCGCTTATAAAATGAGCGTAAACATATAATAATTTAAAATCAAAAATTCATAGAAGTTGAGGGGCGAACGATCTAGTTGCGTCAATTTTTTGACTGCACTTATAAAAGAATTTCAGAACTAATGCACTTAAGTCCAATTTAATAAACGTATGTCTGCCTGATAAGTCCTAATGTGGACAAAATTGCTTTGCATGCTATTTTTGTTTATTGAAGTACAAAAAGAAGCAATCAAAATAGTTGGTCCTAGGACCTGGTGTACAAAAAATCTTTCGGTTATCGAATCTTACACCTTTTTGATACAGTTTAACGTCTTTTCAAGTAATAGCGTAGGCTTTGTTGATGTCCGTCATGCGCAGTCTAGTACTTACTACTTACCATACTATGTTTTTTAATTAACTTAACCTTAAAAGTCTTAACAATGTGCTAACAAAGTATTCTGTTTTAAATACTATTTTGCTTGAACACTTCTTCAGTTTTATAAAGTAATTTAATTTTTAAATAGCTTTGCAAATATTAAGCTTCGAGTTTTATACAACTGATGAAAGAATTTTATTTGAATAATTATAGTTTAGAATTAGGTTGTTAAATAAAATGTACCTTTTGTTTATTATATAGAAAACAAAGTAAAACTGAACTATAGACAAGTAGTTCAAATTAAAGTGGATGAATTTTAAAAACTACTTAAAGATCTAATTTTTATATACAAAAATCAACGCTTGGAACAGTAAATGAATCTACTAGTGTGAATAACAATTTAAAACTATACACTATTTGATTATTATGTGTTTTGATTTTTAGAAAACAAATAAAGAGATCTCAACTACTAGAGGAGAAATAATGAATTTATAATTTTAAGACTTTATTTTACAAACTAAGTTTTGGTCAAAGACCTCGTCAGTGCTTAAATAAAAAGTCTGAATAGATATGTAAAAAGTCATGGAAAATAGCATTTAAACAATTAAATAAAAACATTTTTTATTCAAAATTTTTACTTAAAAACAAAACAAATTAAATTTTAATGTTAAGATTAACTTATGGTAATATTTAAATTTTAGATAAGTTTCAAAATCAATAGAACAACAAAAATAATTAATGTAGCTTTCTTTTTTCTTTTAGTCAATTTTCAAAGTAAACATTGCTTAAAATAAAATTTAATAAATAGTACTGAGTGAGCTATTAACTACTATTAGCTATTAAACTAATTGTTTATTTTAACTACTTCAGGCTAAAGAAAATGACTCTTTTGTAAGAAAATGATTTATAGAATAGAAACACACAGCGTAAGATTACAAAACTCAAGACCTAATTATATGTTATTTTTAACGATTATTTTTTGAAAATACTAAATCAAGAATATTAACTTGATATAGTTTCTAAGTAAAAAAATAACATTAAGTGGTTTTAGTACAAATGTTTTTTTTTTTTTTTTCTTAACTATCAACTTTTACCAATCTTAAGCTGATAATTTTTGTAGAGTTTACGTCAAACTGTAATGTAGCAGTGTTAAAGAGATGTTGTAAATTAAAACAACTAACTTTTGCATCAATTTCAAATCTATAAAAAATTTATTAGCAAATAAAATTTGAAAATAAATACATTAAAATTATAACTTAGATAGACAAAGATTTATTAGTTAAGCTAGCTAATTTTAAAATGCTGTTTTACAAATTTTCTGTGTTTGTTTAAGTTGTTCTTACTTTAAGTCATTAATAAGTATTTTTTAAAGGCATGGTTGTTGTTTTTTTAGTGAGGTCTAACTTTACTGAATGGTTATCTGCTTACCCAAGTTTAATTAAGTACAATAAGAATCAGAGAAAGTTTATAGAAGCAAAAAAAATATATATATACTTTAACCCGCCGTTTTCACTAAATGTGACCACAAAAGTAGGTAAGGAATTTTTGAAACTTAACAACCAACACTTCGTTATCCTTTTCACAAAACTTATAACAACAATATATTAACACTGTTGCTCAGTTGCATAAAAGTCTTAAAAGAATTTTTTTCACAACAACAAAATATTAAATATTCCAACTCTTTAAAAAAAACTGCAATTGCACAAACGATCAATGCTTTGCCCACTAATTATTAACTGATTGGTAAGCAACCTCATTGAAAATAAAAACAGGCTACAAAACAAATATTTAAGTAAGCTCGGTTAGTACAAAATTAAAAAAAGACACTCTAGAACAGCGGTTCTTAACCTCTTTTTCATATTTTACCCTTTAATGGAAGGTAATTACCAAATTAACCTTCAATATACAAGTAGTATTTTTTATCAACAAATAAAAAAATTAAATTTAAACAGAAGCAACAAATAACTTCTTTTGAAGGTTTTAAAGTTAAAATAAGCTAATTGCTACAAAAAAAAATTTTAATATTTAAAAAAATATAAATAAATACTTGTGCATTAATTTTATTGGGATATATTTCCCCCTAAAACTAGTACCAACAGTTGGTAAGGCTGTTAAACTTTTCAAGAATTTTAAAGATAATTTATAAATATGTAACGATTATAGCAGTAAAAAATAGGTTAGTAAGTTTTCATGTGGCCATTATTTTTAAATTTTGAATAAGATTGTCATTTTCAAAGTAAAATACAAAAATAGTTTTTTTTATTTTGGTCTCTCTTAATTTATCTTGAGTCATCTTGAGTTTTTTTATACCTTTCTGAATTATCCTGAGTATGTGGCAAGGCAACCATGTTTCAACATTTTTATCTAAAATTTTTGCTTTGTTATGAGAAAATTAAACCAAAAGTCATAAAAATTAGACTAATTTTTTCTAAAATGTTTAACTAAACTAAGTAATCGAAGTTTCTTGGGTTAGTCATACCAATATTTTAAGTTAAGTCTACTTACTTTATCTAAATATGTGACAGTTACAATTGTATTTTTTATTCAACACAAATCTAAATTCTTTTTCAGTAAGAGTAAACTAAAAGTTTATAATAAATGTTTTAACAATTTTTTTTCAGCTCTTAAGTTTTACACGTAAATGTAATTTAGTTAAATATTTTATTGACTTTATGATAACAATAACCACTTATAGTTAAGTTTATGTATGCACATAAAAAATTTGATGATGTTTTTATGACTTAAATTTAGGTTTTTATCTATTTTTAAAAGATATTTAGATTATGACAAGTTTTGTTCTTTTCTTGTCCAATTTTAATAATATGATCTGTTTTTTTTTATAATGTGGTTACATAAACTTAAGTTTAACCCAGGGTTTCCCAAAGTGGGCGATATTGCCCCCCTGGGGGCGATTTTAGTAAGTCGGGGGGCGATAATAAGTAAGGGGGCGAAAGGGTGGGCGATAACTAGTAAGGGGGCGAAAAGGGGGCGATTTTAAGATTTTGGGCTGTCATAAAATTTAACTTTTTATCTTGCTATGTTACTAATTTTAGCTTGCTATTAAATATTTGACCCTGAGATAAAACTTAAACAAAAAAAACAATTTTGTTTATGTAAAATATAGAGAAAAAAATCAAGTACTTATGACTCCTACTTTCAAGTAAATTACATATTTTCATTTATATGTTTTCTAATTTGACTATACATAGATCATAGACGATTGGAATTCCTCACATCACTTTATAACCTGACATATATGTTATTTGGGATCATAAATGGTTTGTAAAAATCTTTGTTATCTATTATCAACTATCACCTCATGATATTTCCAATTTGTTTTTTAAAAAGTCACTAAGTTAGACTAATAAATTAAACTATACAGGGTTGCCAATTTACCTAGAAACCTGGAAAAACATGGAATTTGACAATTTAGGCAAAATAAAACCTATAAAATCTGGAATTTTTAACAATTTCAACATATGATATAGTAAAATTTTGATATGACCCAAAAAAGCTATCATATAGATAAAAATATGGATCCCTCCGAGGCAGATCTTTTTGAAGTAAACGACTTACAGGAAACCTTCTCAGACTTACAAACTGACCTTTAACTTAAAGTAAATTTTTCCAAAGAACGATGTGAAAGCTTTTGGACTTAATAAAAAATAAGGCAAAAGTATCCAATCATTTGAGAGGAATTTAGATTGTTGTTTATAGTTTTTCCTTCTAGCTATGTTGTTGAAAAAAATTTCAGTTCATTATCAACATCTTGAGCAAAAATCTAATCTAGATATTTGTAAAGGAGGCTTTATTTTATTGATTGAGAATCAGATTAGAAAAACTTTCAAGCAGTCATGAACCTCATCCTTAACTTTATATTAGACTTCAGTAGCAGACATTATTTTGTGAAAGTTTTTTTTATGTTATTTGATCTTTTAAAATACTTCTTATTTAACCTGGTTTGTCTTGTATTTAAGTAGTCTTTTTATAATAAAAAAATATTAAGTTATTTATTTTACAACAGGTTTGCATAATGCCTAATAAGTATTAATTACGATAGACTTCCTCTTGAGTTCGCACTATTTACTCAAAAAAAAATACAAATTTATATTTTCTTAAATTTAACTTAAATAAAGTCTATTACTAACTTAGTATTAATAAAACAAAAAATATATAATATTTAATATCTTATATAGATCTATTTTTTTTAATGAATGTTTGTTTTTTTTCAGTTGATTTCATGTTTATTCATAACGTTATTGCATATAACATATTTAAATTTACCATTTTGTAAAAAAAAATGGTAATAATTTTTGAGTTTGCACTTTTTGATTTTGTTCAAAATGCGATTTCAAGCGGAAGTCTACTGTATTAATTAAATTCTTTATGTTTTAAGTCTGTTAATAGTTTTATTTTGACCTGGTTAATTTTGTAGTTTATATTTGTCGTTTTACATTACACAAAAAGGTTTTATAGCATAGTGATTAAAATATTTGTTTTAAAAATATTTATTTGACAGATTTTTGTTACTTTTTTAATCTGTATAAATAAAAAAATCTTAATAACCATTAAAGTTTTTATTTCAATTTTTTTTTTTTTTGGTTTTAAAAGAGTATAGATTTGAAGTCTCTTTTTGAAATGACTTCAAGTTTTTCATTTAAAAGATTATTAAACTCAATTTTATTTTCTAACTTGATTTATTGTCGTTAAATAATCTATATATTAAGGAATTTTGAAATATTTATACAACTGTTTTTTTTTCATCTTAATTTTTAATATATTAGCAATTAGAATGTGTTGTTTATTTTAACAGTTCAACACTAGCTTTTGGGTTTTCACTACTTTTGGTAAATAATTATAGACTTATAACTAACGGCTTAATTAAGTTACCTAGTATTAACTTCTTAATGTCCGAAATTCGTTAAGTGAGAGATTATTAAAATGTCAGGTTTCAGTTAAGATTTCAGATGGATAACGTACGGTTAAGATCCATTCAAACTTCGAATCGCTAGATAACTTAAAAACTACTTGTGCAAAATAAACAAAATTTTGTTTTTTGATACTTAATCTTTTATAATACACTTTCAATTTGGTTTTCAGTTCACAATAGTATTTCCTAGATTACAATAATACTAAATTATTTTATTACAATTTTGCTCGAGTTTTTTAATTTTCTTATGTGTTATTTTTTTAAATTATGCAGCCCGCAATTAAATTTTTTACCGATTTGAAACTAGAAAAGAATTTTTAGTAAATATGAATTGCTGATTACAAAAGTTGTTTACCACTACTATAAAAGTTTCATTAGTTTCAAAACAACTCATATTTAAACAGAATAGATTACAGATTATACAAGGCTTTTTTTGTAATTAAGTATTTTAATACACTTTACTGGGCGTATAAGAACAAAAACTGTAAATAATTTTTAAGCCCAGTAAATTACTTTGAACACAGCCCAAAAGTGCGTGCATAAGAAGTACTAGACTAAATTACATTTCGAATACAAATTTTTTGGCTCAATAGTGCGTATTGAAGAGAAAAAAATAGTTTATAAAATCATGGGGGGCGATTATTTTTAAATTTCTGGAAAGGGGGCGATTAAGTAAAGGAGTTTGGGAAACCCTGGTTTAACCCTTTGCAGTAGCTCAGCTTTGCTTTTATTTTTTGTTTACAATAGCTTGTGAAATGATATTTAAGCATGTACTGTTTTAGGGAATTTTTAACTTAGCTTACTATTGATGTTGATTTTCAGGGAACTCTTGAAAAAAAAGTTGCTTTTTGAGTTCATTTGCGGTAGTCAGCTAAGAGTTTGCGGTGTAACGCCTCTGGCTATAAATTAAATTCAGCAAAAGAATTTTCTCTAATTAGGGTTTTTTTAATTTGTTTACTTTCTAAATTGCCGCCTTATAAATTAAAATTAGATGTTGTGGCAGCTCAAGCTTGACTTTTCTATGTGCTAAATTGTGAGTATTGTTATTAATCTCTTATTTTTAGTTCTGTCTCTTAAATTGATATATATTTCTAATAAAGTAAAATTGAAGTTAATTTTACTTTGTTTTTGCATAAATTTGAATAAATAAACTTTGCTGTTAATAAAGTTAAATTGAAGTTAATTTTACTTTGGTTTTGCATAAATTTGAATAAATAAACTTTGCTGTTAATAAAATAAAATTGAAGTTAATTTTACTTTGGTTTTGCATAAATTTGAATAAATAAACTTTGCTGTTAATAAAATTGAATTGAAGTTAATTTTACTTTGGTTTTGCATAAATTTGAATAAATAAACTTTGCTGTTAATAAAATTAAATTGAAGTTATTTGTACTTTGATTTTACATAAATTTGAATAAATAAACTTTGGTGTTAATACTTAATTATGTCGCTATCAACGAAAGGTTTCCACTTATACACTTTTATTGGCCTGGTTTATAACGCAACGTGCGCTCTAACTAGTATAGTAGAAATCCCCAAGATAACGCTTAAATTATAAATGACTTAAATAAACTAATATGAATTACTTACCATTTACTAAATGTTTAATAAATCAGTTATTTAATTTAAACTGAGTTCGAATTTGTGATCATGAATATATTTACAATGAATTTGCGAAACGAAAAGATGATAAAAAACTGCACAACATTACACTAGAATAACAGAAACTAAACACTACATGTTTAAACCAAACTCAAAAAACATTCTAAAATCGAAATCACTTCAACAAGATTGAAACCATTAAAACTTAAGTGCAGCAAAAAGCTGCACTGAGTTCAGACCGCTCAATGAAGTAGAAACTAGAAAAACTGAACCGTACTGAACCGTAAATTACTCGAGCCTATTGAGTTTATACTCGCTTGAGAAAAAAGAAGAAAGTAAAAAAGAGACAATTACCGCCTAGCGGTACATTTTCTCCTCTACCTTCGTACTTTAAAAATTTATTCTTGGTTTTCCGAAAAAGAAACATGAATTTTTATTCATTAACCTTGTAAGAATGCTTAAAACTCCCTATATAGAAAAATGAACGAAAAAACGACCGCCGACTTTTACCTCTTTAGTTTAAAAAGTATTACTTTACTTAATTCTATAAATTCTATAAACCGGTTTAAACTACACAAAAATGATAAAAGTATGGTACAGTTTTTCAAAATAACAGAAAAATGTAGAAAGTTCAAAAAATCTCCTCGCCTTCGGAACTCGCTCCGCCCCTGCACATCTCCACGTCGTCTGACCGGTCCACGCCGATCCGTCTCCTCGCCTCACCCAACGGTCTCTTGGCGCCACGGAATCCGTCTCCTTGCCTCAACCAGCGGTCTCTTGGCCCTACGGAACCGTCTCCTTGCCTCACCCAGCGGTCTCTTGGCGCCACGGAATCCGTCTCCTTGCCTCAACCAGCGGTCTCTTGGCCCTACGGAACCGTCTCCTTGCCTCACCCAGCGGTCTCTTGGCCCTACGGAACCGTCTCCTTGCTTCACCCAGCGGTCTCTTGGCGCCACGGAATCCGTCTCCTTGCCTCAACCAGCGGTCTCTTGGCCCTACGGAACCGTCTCCTTGCCTCACCCAGCGGTCTCTTGGCGCCACGGAATCCGTCTCCTTGCCTCAACCAGCGGTCTCTTGGCCCTACGGAATCCTCTGATCCGTCTCTCCATACATCTCCTCTTTCAGCTCCTCGTTCCTCACCTCGTACATAAGTCCGCTCTACCGCTCCTCGCCGATTCGTTTCTCGGGCCGTTCGTGCGAAAGTCCAAATAGAAATACGTAACACTACTTTATATCAATTTAAAAAACAAGTTAAAACATAAAAAAAGTAACAAGTTACATGCTTTTAGTTAGCAATAACATTTCATTAGTCAATTAGTCTACTTATTTTTATCTTAAAAGTCTTGTATGTTTTAAAATAATTGAAAAACATTTATGGCTCCAATCAATATACAGTAATTCTCTACAAGCTTTAAAATAAAAAACATTTCACATTTTACACGAATTAGTTGACAAAACTTGTACTGATTTTGAAAACTTTAATATGCTAACTAATTTTAAACAAAATTGTTTTTTATTTTTAGATTTTAAATACCGGGTAAGACATTTAATAGCTCGAATGACCTCGTTAAAAATTATTTTTTGTATGTACGGTTAGATTTAAAACAACCAAAAAAAAACATGCCAATAAAGTTTGTTACAAGCAATTAACAAGGTCATTGTAAAAAAAACTGTAAATATTATAATTTAAAATTTGAACATAACATTGTTGCTAAATATAAAACGAAATTAAGCTTCATAAATTTAAGAAATTCACTTTAATAACCGATTATGCACTCGAAAACAAGTTTTAATAACCTCATACAAATATTTTTACAAGGACGAACGAAAAACAACAATGTTTTTTACATGCAGTTTAAAAAGTTTATTACCCGTTATAGTTCAAATTAAACCGATTGTTTGAAAACAAAACAATTAAACTTTACAGTTGCTAACTTTTATAGACGTTTAAAACTCTTTTTGTTATAAGAAAGTTTTATTATTAGAAGCCTTTAGTTTCATTTTAATTTTTAATAAAATGTTTAAAACGATTGAACGATATTTAATTAATTTGACAAAACGCGGAACAACTTGAAAACAAGACTAACTTTTGTTTAAACTTGCTCGTACAAGTTTAAAACTCATTTTGAAAAACGCTTCAACAATGAATTGCAATAATATCTACACAACAAATACATTTTAGTTCTAACACATGTCCATTAGCTTTTCCCAAACCACTTTAACATAACATTCAACACAATAAAGCTAATTACTTTTTGCAAAAAACAACACAAATCTCTCACAAACTCGAACTACTTAGTTGTTTTTCCAACTAGAAATTTTAAACTCATTTTTAAAACTTTACAGACCAGATGACTGGGTTAAATAAATGCCCTTAAGTTTCTCGAATTTATAATATTATTAAATCAGGTTTATTTTACTCTGTTTTCAAGTCACCATCTACAAAACGTATAAATTTTTAATGAAGGTATCTGTGTTCAATTCCAGCTATATTTAACTGGCCGTCCGGGTCATCATGTCGCTATCAACGAAACGGGTTTCTACTTATACACTATTATTAGCCTGGTTTATAACGCAACGTGCGCTCTAACTAGTATAGTAGAAATCCCCCAAGATAACGCTTAAATTATAAATGACTTAAATAAACTAATATGAATTACTTACCATTTACTAAATGTTTAATAAATCAGTTACTTAATTTAAACTGAGTTCGAATTTGTGATCATGAATATATTTACAATGAATTTGCGAAACGAAAAGATGATAAAAAACTGCACAACATTACACTAGAATAACAGAAACTAAACACTACATGTTTAAACCAAACTCAAAAAACATTCTAAAATCGAAATCACTTCAACAAGATTGAAACCATTAAAACTTAAGTGCAGCAAAAAGCTGCACTGAGTTCAGACCGCTCAATGAAGTAGAAACTAGAAAAACTGAACCGTACTGAACCGTAAATTACTCGAGCCTATTGAGTTTATACTCGCTTGAGAAAATTAAGAAAGTAAAAAAGAGACAATTACCGCCTAGCGGTACAATTATATTGAAATTATCTGTAATTTGGTTTTACATAAAATTGAATAAATAAGCTTTGTTGTTGATAATTAATTAAATTAGCAAGCAGCTTCTTGTACTCTTATAAATCTCTGTAAATTACAAACCAACTTTAAGTAATTTAAAATAAACTAGTGGGCCACACCTAACTCTTGGTATAGCACAATGAGTAACAGATCCAAGCCCACCAAAAAGGATAGTATATTCTCTAAAGAGAACATACATCATACTTTAAACAAGGTCATCAACCCTGAAACTCGCTGTAGCCAACGTAATATAAACAGAGGGATTAACAAAAGGGGTGTTGACTCACACTCTTCGCGCCGTAGCCAACCTGGTCCATCAGACCAACCACAAGCAACGTGCGAAAGATAGCGGTAATAAAGGGTCTAGTTATGATTTAAAGGGGTTTTCCCTAAAATTTCTGAGTCATCAATATAAAAATTTTCTTTTAAATTTATACTCTTATCGCTAACCCACCTTGCCAAAACATATTAAGAAATTTATTTAAAATAACAAAAATTTAATGACTAAAAATAAATATTATAAAAAAATTATAAAATTTGCTGACTCAATAATATTATGGGAATTACCTTTTCATTACAAAAAGACTCGGTAATAAAGTGAGCAAAATGATCGCTTTCTAAATTGAAGTTATGAGAGATTTTTTTTCTAAAAAATAACTGAGATGTTATTGATACTTTTTTTTCTGACATATTTTTAAGGTAGTCAGTTGCGGCAGTGCACCTCCTCACGCAACGCCCCTGCTATCAGGTGTTAGTAAGTAAGTTAATGTATATGAAGTTCAAAGTCTTAAGATTTTTTCTTCTACCTTCTATCCAAGCACAACAAACCGGATCTAAAGTGAATCAAGAGTGAATTAAAAACTAAGTAAAACAAATTCTTGTTTTCAAACTACTTTGTCCCAAACAAAACACAAAATATTTTTTTTTTAGATTTAAAAGTTACGTTTGAATATTATTTATCTTAAAAATTTATAATATGTTTTAAAAACTGTTTTACTTATCTGAAAATAAATGCTTTTTAAAGCTATTTTTTATTAAATGAAAAGTATACATTTATTTTCATCAACATTTATTATAAACTTATTGTTAAATTTCCTGGACAAGATATTGAAAGGTATCCGTGGTGTTCGACTTGATAACCGAAAGGTTTTTAGGTGCACCAGGTCCTAGGACCAAATATTTTGAGCGCTTGTATTTTGTCGTTTAACAAGCAATTATTAAAATTAAATAAAAACTGTTTTTAATTTCTTAACTAAAATTTTTACTGTCCTGTAATCTGTGATCTTTTTTATGTTTTGTATAGTACTATGCAAAAACTAGCATGTAAAACTATATGCGAAACCGGTAAACCTTTAACTAAAAATATTCTGTAGATTATTAGATATTACTAAAAACAATAAAATTTTTAAGACTCAAACTTTTGGTAAACCTACATTCATAGCTTCACAAATTAATCCATACCATAATAGCTCACAATTTTACTTCTTTCAACTGGATAATATTTCAACAATAAACACAGTTTTTCTATTATACCAAAAGCATATGTTTTTTAAAATAAAAAATCATAACAAGCTGTTTATTGCTTTCATGTAAGCTGTAATGTGTATTATATTTTATTTGCTCTTACCCATTTTTTTTTAATTTTTAAGTTAAATTAGGCTTTCGAAGGACCTTTTACTTTTAATGTGGTCCGTATACAACTTTCCAGTAAGTCTGGCCTGTTTCTGATAAAAAGCTGCCAATTCCGGCCTTATTTTATCAAATAACATTTTTTTTTTATGTTTTAGAAATTATGTGCTTACAAACTTTAATTGTTGATTAAGTGTGTAGATTTTTCTAATATAATAAGAAAAAACTTTATTAAATAAAATACCTTGGAAAATGAAGCTGAATAGTAAGCTTAGATTTTCATAGAATGAATATTTCTTAAATTAAAAACGCCCATTTCTGTGCTGGTTTACAACTATTGGCCCACCGACCTCGTCGTCCAAATTAAAATATCTTTTACCAAACAAATAATTTTTTACGTCTTGGAAATTTTGATTTATCTAGATCTGCATCCAGTTTGATCTTAATTTGCAAATCCGGTACATTACTATTTCAAGACAAGTATCATTACTATCTACAAAAACTCGGCGTAACTTCACATTTTAACATTATAGTATTATCTTAAATGATTAAGTATTACAATGTAAAATTTAAGCCACTGGCCTGAATGCGAAATTACTGCTAGCTAATACATTAAAAAGGGAATGTCAAATTATTTAAACCAAACTTATTGACCCCATATGTTTTAATAATTGATGATGTAGTAAAAATTTAATTTTGGAAATAAATTTTTTAATGACTTTAAAACAGGGTTTCTTAAACTCATTTTTTAAATCGCCCCCTTTTCAGAAATTTCAAAAAAAATCGCCCCCCATAATTTTATAAAGTATTTTTTTCTCTTGAGTTGACCCTTTTGAGCCAACTTCTTATAGGCTGCGTTCAAAGTAATTTACAGAGCTTAAAAAATAATTAACAGCTATTTTTTATAAGCCCAGTAAAGAGTATTAAAATACTTAATTATTAAAAAGCCTGGTGTAATCTGTAATCAATTATGTTTAAATATGAATTGTTTTGAAACTAATGAAACCTTTAGGTTAGTGGTGGACAACTTTTGTAATCAGCAAGTCATTTTTACTAAAAAATGTTTTCTAGTATCGACATGTTAAAAAAATGTACTTGCTGGCTGCATAACTTAAAAAACTAATATATAAGAAAATTAAAAAACTCGAGCAAAATTGTAATAAATTGATTTAGTATTATTGTGGTCTAGGAAGTACTATCGTGAACTGAAAACCAAATTGAAAACGTATTTCAAAATATTAAGTATCAAAAAACTAAATTTTATTTGTTTTGCACAAGTAGTTTTCAAGTTACTTAGCGGGCCGAAATTTAACTGGATCTGGACCGTACTATTAAATAAAAAACACATTTTAATTGTCAAAATATTTTGAATTAACATAAAACAAAAAACAGTTGTACTAAGAGTTTAAATTTTTTTAATATATAGATTTTTTCACAATAACAAATCAAGTTAAAAAAAAACTGACTTTAAGAATCTTTAAAGTGAAATAGTTAAAATCGTTTCAAATTGAGACCTCAAATCTATACTCTTTTGAAGTCAAAAAATATTTTTGAAAATAAAAACTTTAATGGTTATCAAGATTTTTTTTATTTATTCAGATTAAACAAGTAATAACAAAACCTGTCAAATAATTATGTTTTAAACAAATATTTTATTCACTATGCTATAAAAAATTTTAGTGTAATGTTAAACGACAAATATAAACTACAAAATTAACCAATTCAAAACATAACTATTAATAACTTTAAAACATAAACCACTCAATAAATACAGTAGACTTCCGCTTGTTCCGCACTTTGAACAAAATCAAAAAGTGCAAACTCAAAAATGCATTATCATTTTTTTTTACAAAATGGAAAATTTTAATATGTTTTAATGCAATAATTTTATTAATAAAGGTAAAATCCACTAAAATATAAAATAAACATTCATTAAAAAATATAGATCTATTTAAGCTATTAGGTATTACAAAATTTTTATTTTGTTAATACTTAGTTATATACTTTATATAAGTTAAGTTTAACAAAATATAAATATGCACTTTTTTTTTGGGTAAAAAGTCCAAACTCAAGAGGAACTCTACAGTAATCAAAATTAATTAGGCATTAAGTAGACCTGTTGTAGAATAAATAACTTAACAAAACTGTTATTATAAAAAGAATACTTAAATACAATACAAACCAGGTTAAATCCGAAATGTTATTAAAAAAAAACTTACATAAGATAATGTATACTACTTAAGTCTAATCTAATGTGAAGGATGAGCTTAATGATTGCTTGCAAGTTTTTCTATATCTGATTCTAAATCAGTCGAATAAAGCCTCAAGTCACCTCCTTTACAAATATATAAATTAGATCTTTTTCTCAAGATGTTGATAACCGAACTGAAAGCTTTCTCAATAACTTAGCTAGAAGGAAAAGCTATAAACAACAATCTAACTTCCTCCCAAATAATTGGATAGTTTTGCTTTAGTTTTTGTTAAGTCCAAAAGCTTTCATATCGTTCTTTGGTAAAATTTACTTTAAGTTCAACATCAGTTTGCAAGTCTGAGAAAGTTTCCTGTAATTCAACGTTTACTTCAAAAATATCTGCTACGAAGGGAATTTTTATTTAAAAACGTCAGTAGATCGTTCATCAAAATCACATTTAAGCCTTTCCAAATGTGATGAAAATACTTCTACTTCACCTTCAATTATTTGAAGTTTTAAGTTTTCTAAATTTGCAGACTGTGTGAAACTAATTATTTTCGAAATTTTTTCCATTCAGTTCAAGTTGGTTTCTGAAACTGGTTATCTTACTTTTGACTTTCACAAGATTCAACTTTTACCTTGTAAAGTTTTGTTCAGATTGTTGATTTTACCATATAAGTCTGACATTTAAGCAATGTCTATTTTACTTTTAACAAGATTGTCTAACAATACCTTATCCTTTTTAGAAAATAAAAATCAATAACTTATTTAAAAACAGCCAAAAACTTTCTAGACAGTTTACTTTTGATAACCATCTCACTTCTGATTACATTATCACCTTATCAAAAACCTCATCATTGTCATTACACAGCTGTTTAAACAGACGACTTTGTAAAGCATGCCTTTTTATTTTGTTGAGCTTTCATCGCAAAGTTTAAGAAGTAATTTAAACGGACGCTCAATTTTTTCGCAACTAAATGTTAGCGATGTATAACGCTATAAATAGTAAATATATCAGGGTTTAACTCTTTCTAATATGTGATTAATCCACGATACTTTCCTATCATAGACGGAGCACTATCTGTTGCCATTCCGATAAGATGATATAAAGGTATTTCATTTACTTCAAAATATTATTTAACTTTTCAAACACAAGCCTTACTGTGCTATGCGTTTCCATTAGTTGGGAGAATGCTAGCTCTTCGTATGCTGTATCATCAACTATTAAGGCTCGCAAACAAGAAAAAGACACTTGTTCTCCGGTATCTCACTCGTCTACCTGCATCGAAAAAGAATTATTGCACATCATTCGAACTAACTTTTGTTCAACACATTCTGACATTACATCTATACGTCTTTTCACAGTGTTGTTGCTTAAAGAAATAGAACGTAAAACATTACTGGTGTTTTTATAATGAATGAATTTTTCCAGAACTGTTTTTAAGACAGGAATAAACATTTTTCCCTAATGGTGTGAGGCAGTCCTTCTTTAGCAACTATGAGAGATAGATAATAAGAAGCTTATTGTTCATCTTTAATACTTTGTGTAGATTTCTTGAATATGTTTGTGATTTCACACTGTTTTGTTTTCTCATCTCGACGTTTTCTGAAAAACTCTACATTGTTATCTACATGTTCTGAATGAAGTCTATATTTTACGTAAACAGAATGGACTTTTTTTTGTTTAAGTTTTACCTGGTGTCAAATATTTAATGGCAAGCAAAAAATAGTAAAATAGCAAGAAACAAAGTGAAAATTTTATGTCTTCCCAAAATTCTAAAATTGCCCCCCATTCGCCCTTTTACTATAATTCGCCCCCCGACTTACTAAAATCACCCCTAGGGGGGCGATCTCGCCCACTTTGGGAAACCCTGCTTTAAAATGATCAAATTCTAATATAAAAATTAAATAATGTTTAAAGAAACAAACTTACGTTTTTTACATCAACAATAACATCAGTAGCGCGAGCAAGATCTGCCAAATATGCAACCTTGAACGAATGGCAATTTTAGCAGAAGATAGTAAACAATTACTAAACAAAAAACGTGATATTTCAAACAACAATGTACACAACCGACGGTTCTTCTTCAAATAACATTTTGGCGCTTTCTCGCCTTTCATATTTTTTATCCACCTTTCACATACACACACACATTCACTTAAATTTTATCAATATAACTATGTATCCTAAGTAATATATAGTTTTAATCATTTATTTATATATCTATTTCACACAAGTCACTTTCTATTCTCCGACATTTCATATATTCATTTTACCCTCGGACTACAACTCTTCACACCTTTATGTGTTAAGTTCCAAGTTTAATTGGAAGCCTGTATTCAAATCGCAGATAAACCGTGCTTTTTACCTACTACGCCCAAGAGAGCTAGTAGGTTTTTTACTGCAGGTTTATACGTAGCATATGACCACCTCGTTGTTTTACATATTAACTTTCATATATAACACAGTTCACTTATTAAATATTTAAAATATTTGTATGGGAAATTTAATTTAAATAAATTAATAATTTATGTAATTAAAGTCATTGTAATTTAATGTATGTCGCTGTAACTTAATTATCGGTCAGTACTTTGTAAGCTCAATAACAAGTTTGATTTTTTTGTGTTTTGTTTTCTTAAAATTTATTTTTTTTTACTTTTGATTTTTACATTTGAACTAAATCTGCTTTCTAATTGTATATAACTTTTATTTAATCCTTACAAACATTTAATATACAAAACACATGTTACATCGAGTTTCTGTGACTTTTTTTGTTTTCACCGTTGTTAAGTTTTATTAAATTTTATTGATACACTTACTAATTGTTAATGTTTTATTTTTGTTCAAAATAGATTACAAAAATAAAATCTAAATTGACAAACTTTGCAATAAAAACTAAAAAGTTGAAATAACCTCATTTATATTGTGATGTAATGAATGTATTTTGTTCATTTGTTAACAACAGTAAAATATTAATCAGATTTTCCTTCCATTACACAGTGCGCTGGCAAGTGGCCATTGACTATTTTCGCGACTAAACAGTAAAAGTAAGATTTTTATTTAATTGTTTAGAGCGGGGTTTCGTCTTTAAAAAACTGGGTTTGTTTCTGTTCTGCTTAAAGTATACTAAAAGTTATGTAAGCTTAAATGTAGCCAAAGTTTGCTTTTTTGAAGTTTAAAAAAGCCTCGCAAAATTCTTAAATTTTTGTCAAAATTAAGGTCTACATCTACTGTTAAAAAACACCTTTAAAGCTTTTATACAAACACTTTTTTTTTTAGTTTTTTTATTTCTTTGGTTTAGTGTTAATTAAAAAAAGTTAAAATTCTTTGAATATTTAAACAATATTTATATATTGATCATTTAAAAAATCTTCTATTCTTGCCGAAAATTCATTGATGATTTTCTGGCAATTTAGGGTATTCTTCAGGGTTAATTTTCTCAATTTGCCACCAAAGAACCAGCATAATTTTTTTTTAATAATTTAGTAAAAATTACAAGGAATCTATATACAAATTTACAGACAAATCTATCATGTGAAATATAACTATTTTTTTAGGTTTTGACAAGCGATATTTCTGTTAAAAAAATTGAAATAATATCCTATCCCTGGTTTTTTACTATGACAAAAAAGACCATTTTGTATGTTCTAGAACAGGGTTTCCCAAACTTTTTTGCAAATGGCCCCCTTCAACAAGATTACTCATAAACATGGTTGCCACTCATCAAGCTAAGAAAATTTTCCTGACTTTTTACCAAAATTTTCCTGACTTTTCTAAATCAAGCTCTTAAATTAAACATATTCTAAAATACATAATCTAACACTTAAAACTATATAAAGCTTTCAATCTAACTTTAATACAGGTTATAAACAATAGTTTTTTGCTGAATTCAATCATCAAACTTCCAGTACATCATTTAAACCATATGTGTATGATTGATGTTTGTAATAAACAGCCCTATCAGCAAAATACTTGTATTATTACCTTATAAACACAGCTTGTCTGAAAAAAGAAACATTTTTTTAGCAAATCCTAGCATAAATGTATCTAGATAAACAAACGACATATAAGGAACATTTTGCAGTTTATTAAAGGATATTTTACTAATTTATACCAGCTGAAGGCATTGGAAATAAAATTAAATATTTTTGTAAATTTCTAGGAAAATTTTGGAATTTTTTTCTGACTCTAAAGGACTTTTAATTAACTTTTACCACTTGAAGGCTTTGGATAAGAAGGAATTTTGTAAATTTTAACTGACAAAATCTGACTTTTTTTTTTAATCAAATTTCCTGACTTTTCCTGACTTTTTTTCAAAACCCCCCATTTTTTCCTGACTTTTCCTGACTTTTGTAATTTTTCTAAATTTTTCCTGACTTTTCCTGATTTCCTGACCGAGTGGCAACCCTGCATAAACTACGATAAAAAACACCAAAGACCTTTTTTTTTCTTTTTGCTCTTCATCTGCAACTCGAGAATGTCTAGTGTAAGTTTCATGTTATGGCCTCATGGCCCCCCTCTCTTCCCCCTTTGCTGCTCTTGGCCTCCTGAGTATCCTCCCCTAGGGGGCCACTTGGCCCACTTTGGAAAACCCTGTTCTAGAAGGTTCTAATGTGTATAGATTCACTTAATTTTGTTTACAGATCATTTAAGCTCCAAGAATGATGAGAACAGTTAGTATTGGTCAAAACATGGTAGATTGGCATATGTTTTAGTTATTGAAATAGTTTTTTTTTTACTATTTTAGCAATTAAAGGTTTTCTTGAAAAACCGTATCCCACAGTGGAACTTCTACAACAGGTAACGAAGTCAAAACTTTGCTTAACACCAATAATAGGACTCTGCTGACGAAGCATATTTCTGATGTTAGTTTTAAGGACACTGACAAAATTATTTTGTATGTTTTTATTATTTTCTGCCTCATAAATTCTAACAGAAAGATTAATGTAGAGAAATACTCAATTTAATGTCAAAAAACAATGATGCTGGTCATGTCGATTAAATGGATTCGCTGTACACCAACTGCGCATACTGTTCTTGCACATAGTGCTACTAATTGAGCAAAACATTAATGCGTTAACGTGAATTGTTTGTTTATATTATTATTTGTATTTGTTGTGTATTTTAGTTAACTTTAATTATTTTAGACTTAATAATCACAAATATTATATAGTTTTATAACAGTCAGATTTAATATTAAGTATTTAACCTATTATTAACTATTATCTGTAGAAAATATTTAATTTTAACGAAAACATGTATACACCTACTTTATTCTATGCTTCTATTCTTCCATTACAGTAATTATTTTTTTACAGAACCCAGTCGAAGTGTGTTGATTTGTTAACACACAGAAACATATGTTGGTACAATAAAGGAAGATTACTGTACAATTTGTTTTTATGACATATTATGTATTGATTTAAATATTTATGTTACACTTTTCCAATTAAGTAAAATATATTTTTTAAAGACCAAAATTTCAGTCTAATATAAGTGAGATTCGTACAACATTCCTTGCTAGTTTTTAAAATGTGTATCAGGTAGTTTTGTTTCGTCAAATGCTAATGTTACAACTTTAATTTCAGAAATATTTTTATATTCATAACACGCGAATAAAAGTTTCATTCTATTTTTTTCTAATTTGTAGACAGAATTTTCAACAAACAAACCTTTCTAGTTAGTTAAATAAAAAAAAATTGTTTACTTTAAAATACTAGAAAAAACTATTCGTTTTAATACATTAAGAATCAGAAAAATAATGAATTAATTTTTATCATATTCATAGTTGCCATAGATCAAGCTGAAACAAATTTCCTGACTTTTCCGGACTTTTTCCTGACTTTTTTAAATCAAACTCTTAAATTAAACTTATTCTAAAATACATAACCTAACACTTGAAACTACATAAAGCTTTCAATCTAATTTTAATACAGATTAAAGCAACAGTTTTTTTGCTGAATTCAATCATCTAACTTCCATTACATCACTTGAACCATCTGTGTATAATTAATGTTTTCGCAATAAACAGCTCTATCAGCAAAATACTTGTATTATTACCTTATAAACACAGTTTGTCTAAAAAAGACACAACTTTTTAGCATTTCCTAGCATAAATGTATCTTAAAAAACCAAACCACATATAAGGAACTTTTACAATTAAAACCTTAAATTAATAACGAACTTTCAAAACTTCAACCTTAAAACAATAACGTACTTGTTCAATATGTTAACAGAAAAATTTTGCAGTTTTATAAAGGATATTTTTCAAATTTCTAGGAAAATTTTGGAATTTTATTCTGACTTTAAAGAATTTTTAATTAATTTTTACCATTTGAAGGCTTTGGAAAATAAAGAATTTTGTAAATTTAAACTGACTAAATCTGACTTTTTTTTTTAACTTTATCCAATATCCTGACTTTTGTCATTTTTTTAAATTTTTGCTGACTTTTCCTGACCATTAGGCAACCCTGCATAGAATAAGAAGAAATTTCTTATAAACCGTTTGTAGAAAGAGTATTTTTATACATACATAAAAATCGGGAGCGGGTCAAAATTACACGAGGGGACGAAATTGCACGAAGAGAATTTTGCACCAAGGGTCATTTTTTCACGAGACACAATTTTGCACGGAAGGTCATTTTTGCATGGGAGTTAAAATAAAAACAGAAAAATTATAAATAAAAAATAAAAAGAAAAAAAACTTAAAAATAAACAAAAAGAAAAAAAAGATACTGAACGAGGGTAGGGGTTAGGGGTAAAAGTTATAGTAAAAATAGAAATAACTAAATAACTAGTAAAATTATTATTAAAAAAACAAGAAAAATAAATAAATAAAAATAAATTAAAAAAAAAAGCTACCGAATGAGGGTAAGGGTTAGGGGTAAAAATGATAGTAAATAAAATAAATAAACTTAATTAATAAAAAAAAATTACATAAATAAAAAAACTAAAAATTATTAAAAATTCAACCTGTGCAAAAATGTCTCCGTGCAAAATTGTCCTCTCGTGCCAAAGTGACCCTTCGTGCAAAAGTATCTTCGTGCAATTTTGTGCCCTCGTGCAATTTCATACACTCGAGCAAATTTGACAGTTACCTATAAAAATCACAGAATTAAAAAAAAAAGGTTTTCTGAATTTCTTCCAGGTTTTAAAAATACAAGTTTAAATAGAATAGTCTAAAACAAAATTCAAGGTATAAAACTGTCTTAAATAGAATAAAAACATAAGAAAACACTTTATAATGTTACTTTAAATGTGTTCCATAACATGTAAAATTCTAAATGACATAAAAAGCCTGGGCTAATGACGGTATTTAAAACTTCCTGAATTGAACGTTGCAAGATCGAAACCCATGGCCGACACATATACAAAAAGATTTTTCATAGCTAATCTAAATTTTATCATTTTACACATAAATATTGTTTAATGTTTCAGGTCATTCTAGCTTTTAAGTGATTTTAGTCTATAATTTAAGGTTTTTCCTGAATTCCCGGTTTTCTGGCAGCCCTGGTGCAGCGTGGTTCTAAAGATCGAAGTGGTTTAATCAAAACTTTTTGTTAACAAATGTATAAATAAATAAATAAAAACTTCAAAGCGTAGTGTTTTTCATTACTTAATTTAACAATAAGCTAATAAATAGGCACATTAAACTATGTAAACTTTAAATTAACTTTAATATCTAAAAAAACTAGTAACCAAACTATTTTTATTAAAGGGAAGTACTAGTAACTAGACAAAAAATGACAACTCAAAATGCATGTTATACTCTTACTTAACTAAAAGATAACTAGTACTTTTTTATAGAAATATGTTAATGTTAAAATAATTAAGTTTATCTTTAAATAAAAACTAAATTTAATAGAAATGTTGTATAGAAGAAAACAAAAAACGTATATATAAATTGTGCAACATATTAAAATAATTTCACATAAAATATACTTTATAAACGTATGAAAACAAATTTAATTTTTTTTCACACACATAGAAAAATATTTAAAATGTTCAAATTACAATCACAACAAAATCAACCGGCATTAAAAAAATAGTTAAGATTTTTTATACATGATTTCAACTTAAACATTTTTATTAAGCAGAATTTTTATTATTCTTACTTTGTTTTAATATCTAAATTAGGGTTTCTTAAATTTTTGTTCAAAAGACCCCCTTTAAAGAAATTAAAAAAACTATGGCCCCCTCCAATACGATTACTCAAAACTACCATTAAAAAAGCCTACGACTTTTTTTTTGCTCTTCATCATCAACTCCAGAATATCTAGTGTAAGTTTCAAATTATGACCTCATATAGTTGCTATTGTGAAAAAATACCTAACTGCTTGTGAACAGTAAACAACTTTTTAAATTACCCCTAGTTTAATAACGTAGTGTTCATATGTGTAAAATATATTTTATAGAAAAAAAATGTATAGGTGTCTCTGTTAGATTTTATCAAATCAATCTCAACAGGATTTATATAGATATTTTTAGTATAAATATTAAGAATACATAAAACAATATTAACAACTGAAGTATATTTTTCTCCATTTTTTTTGAGAGAATAACTAGTAAACACATGATTAAACTAAATTTTAATTGGTTAACCTTTCAAATTTTGACATATAACATTCAACTTATCACTGTATTTAACTATTTTATATCAGTCCATCCAAGTTCGTAATAAATAAAATGTATAAGCATAACTACAATTGGTTGCCAGCAAACCAGGTATCTTACCCAATCAAGAATATTACCATACAATACATCATGACGTTGCCAAGGTGAAGGGAACATGCGTTTCAAATCAACTTTTTCCTTACAGTAAGGACAAGTTTCTTTTTTACCTTTTGAAAAACGAAATTTAAATACACTATTTAATTTTTATAAAAGAGATACCAAAGCTTATATTCTATTAAACCTAGAAACAATAAAAATTTAAGTCAGTAAATAAGATTAAT
This sequence comes from Thalia democratica, assembly GCF_965202585.1. NCBI lineage: Eukaryota > Metazoa > Chordata > Thaliacea > Salpida > Salpidae > Thalia > Thalia democratica. The sequence goes on along the minus strand of NC_139169.1, from coordinate 49,363,583 downwards.
ATTAAATATTATAGTAAATACTAAGAATATAAAAAATACAGTAAAAACCGTAGAATACAAAATATTTTAGTTTGTTGTATAACTCTTATTTAACACCCATTAATTTTTAGGATATTTTGAACACAATAAATATTAATATAATACAACATTTATTTCTAATCTTTTTAAATAAGATTTTAGTTTCAGTATTATAATATTATTTTTGCAAACATTTTTTTTACTTCAAACAAAAAATCCGTCTAATTTTTACTAATTTGAACGGTCTTTAACTTGAAAAAACTTATTTTTTCTTAAAAAAGGTTGTTGCAATAATTTAAAAAAAGACAATACAAATTTTTCAGAGCCTTATTTAGATTAAAATTTGATTTTTAATTAAAAGTTATGGTTAAACCACAAAAGAAATTAAGTTAAGTATAATATAAGTAAAGGTAAAACAATAACAACTATCTACCTAAAGAAGGGGTGGGCAAAATTTTCAGTCGGGCGCCAGATTCAATAGAAAACTCTTTTGCGGCCGGACTTTGTAAAATAAAAACTCTTTGGCCTCATTAATATAATAAATTTTCGTACAAAAAACTTTTTAAATAAAATGTAGAATAAAATGATCGTTTAATAAGCAATACAGTGGATTGAAAATCAAATTGAGATTAAATGTTTGTATATTTTTTACGAAAAAATTCAACTTTATTTTTACACAAGTAATTTTCAAGCTAAAAATATACTTTGAGGACAAAATTTTTCTTGGTGGCCAGATCCAGCCCTTAAGCCGTACGTTGCAAACCTCTAACTTAACATTGAGCAAAAAATATAGACAAACTAAACAACGACTGATTATAAAAGATTTAAGGTCAAACTTGTTACTATATAGAAAATAAAACTTTTTTTTTGAAAATTTATTGAAATTACACCAATATTTTTTATAGCTTTTTACTTTGTCTCTTATTTAGATATTAGTCAAGAAATTGTCAGTATATATGTTGTTTAAGAGTAACTGTCTTAAATTTTATGTAAGCTAACTAATTTGAACAAGTTAATCTTATAAATTTAAAAACAAACCAACGATACACCAGCCCCTAATACAGCTTTCATGAAATTTATGGTCACAAGACAATGTAAAAACTCTTTCAATATTACATTCTAGTTGACATCCACAAATTGCACAAACATTTAAACTGAGTTGGCGTGTTGAAATTCCAGTCTTTTCGTAATACTATAACAAAGTACGTTTAAGTACTATTTTATTACTATCATTTTGATCAAAAGCTATTTTGTTTTGGTACTAAATAAACAAAATGATTAAAAAGCTTTGTTTAAAAGTTAATATATATAATACAGTTCAACGACTTTACTGTTTTCATACTACTCATACAATTTATCGAATCTAAATAAAAATTATTCAAACAGAAAAGAAACAGACAGCAATTCATCTAAAAATACTTACAAAAACAGTGTTAGCAAAAGTTGTCAGTATGAGTTTATTTAAAACCTTAAAATTATTATTTTCACGTTATGCTTTTATAATTCTCTATTTAATTTTAAAATCACTTATAGCATTACCCCTTTTGCTTGCACACACAATGTTAACAAAATACTATAAAAATTACTTTTATAAAAGCATTAAAGCTTTAAAAACACAAAAAAAAAGACGATTTTAATCTTTATAAAACAGTGCTCAACTTTAAAAAACTTGTAATTAAAACTTATAATCTTTAAAAATATACAATTAAATATAGTAAAAAAATCTTAAATTAGAATAAAAATCCTACAACATTTAAAAAACACTGAGTTTACTTTTTAAATCAAAATGTTTGTGTTATTATAAATAATCTTAATCACAGTAATTAGTGATCTACCGGATCTAAAAAACAAATCGGATCTTAGCTGAGATTTGGCCAGATCCGGATCCAGTCGATTGGAAAGACAAAGCTTTCCGGGATCAGCTTTTTTCAGTTTTTACTTTGAGTGTTATATTTTTGCTTAGAAAACTTTTATCTAAAGAAATCTTAACTGCTCTTAAGCGCCTTTTAAAATTCTAAAAAATCAATCAAAATTGTTGTTTTTCGACAGTTTATAGAATTCATTAATTATAAACATTTATTTTAAAGAGGAAGGCATATATGAAATGAAAGTATATTTCAAACATTTGTGTGAACAAAAAATTAACGTATATTATTAAGACTATAATTGAAAATAAGAGTTGTGAAATTGTCTAAAATGTTTTGATTACTGGTTTTATTAAAAAAAAACAATAAAAAATACAACATTAAAGTAAATAATTTTGAAACTGAACTTAGCCTAAAAATCTTAGCTTTGAAAAAAAAATAAAACTTTAGAAATAGTGCTCAGCACTACGTGGCTAAGAAAATTGATTCCAATTATATTTTTACAGATGAAGTGTGGCAACTTATAAGCCACACTATTGCAATGCTTAAACCTTTTTGCATAGTAACGCAGCAGTGTAGTAGAAACAACGCATTGTTATTTAAGTTATCGTATAAGTAGCTTGAAATCATATCCTAAAATTTAAACTGAGATTTCGTATACATAAAAAAATTGTCAAGTTTGTACAACATTTAATTTTTTTTTTTTACTGTTCAAATTAAAATAGTGTAACAATATCATTGTGTTTCTTTTTTAACAAGATATGTGATTTAAAAAAAATAAGGGCATATTGGCTCGGTAAATCACTTTTTCACAATTTATTCATACTGTACTTAGTTTTAATTAAACTACAAATTGCTTTTTACATGTTTTTAAAACTCAAAATAAATTTTAAGATATAGCTGGTAAAAGTCAGAGACTACAATAGGCTCCTTATGGGAGGCGCAAACTAAAACAGCAAATAACTAGAAATCACTAAAAATCAATCTTCTTCTACTTTTTTTGAGATAACTACTTCAAACTTTTAGGAAATGTTCCTTGCAATGATCTGGATCATAAATTCAAAAAAAAGATCTGGATCATAATTAGTGGATTCGGTAAACCACCAACAGCAATCAAATAATACTTAAATGATATGTTAGAGCAGCGCTAGCCGCAAGGAGGACTTATTTGAAATCAAAACTATCAAGTTAATATAAATTTAATGGTACAGAAGAATATAAAATAATAAATAAGAAAACATCAATAATTAAATAACTCAATCTCTAATCATTTCTAAGAAAAACTAGCCTGATTTTATAAAAAATAAAACTAGCCTGAGTGCTCTGAATTTTTCAAAACTTCAAACTAGTCTGAGTAAGCTAAATAAATGTGTGGTAATCATGTATTCATTCAAATCATTGAGTATAAAACACAGTTTATATATAGGTTTACATACTTCTAACATATAGTTAAAAAGGGTGCACGACGTTTCTAATTCTAATAAATCTGAGTTATTGTGAATAACTTTTTTATTGTAAATATAGTTTTAAATTTTTTGTTATTATAATACTATTATATAGACTTTATGTTTTTTTATTTAGGAAATGGCTCCTTAATTTTTTTATTAGAATTTGAATAGTCAGAATTTATACTGCCGTAAATTGAATTTTAATGTAACTAGTAAGCAGCTTTATAGACTTTCTTTGAAAATAAGTTATTTATCTATATGTTTTACATTTACAGTTCACAGATTATACATAGTTGTTGAATTATGTAACATAAAGGTCATTTTAGCTTATTTGTATTTATATTCGTTTTTGTTTCAGATTGTTTGTTATTAACAAAAATTCTAAATAAATGATAAGATACCATTTTTCGAAAGTTACCTAACTTTTTTTCCTACTTGATAAACATTAAACTTTTGCTGTTTTTTCATCGCTGTACTTGTAGTAGAATCAGCCGTAAAATTGAACGTAAATGATCAAAGAATTATCTAAATCAAAAATCAAAAAAGAAATGGTGTGGTACCTATGGTAGGTTTTCATAGTCATGAGTGCAATTGTGTATAAAGGTTTCGTACAGTAATTATAAAAATTAAAACTAATAACATATATTAATTCCAGGCTTATTTTTACATTGTTAGTCTTTATTAATATTCAAAAATAGTTATATACTATCAAATTAAATAAAGATAAAATTGTATGGCCGGTGTAAATATTAATGTTTAAAATATGGCCAGTAGATACAAAGGTAGGAAAGGTAGTTGTTATTTACAAACTTATTGAAAGGGAAGTTTTAAAACTAAGTGATTCTTAGAAAATTGTGATTTTGCATATTTTAGTTTAATTCACAAAATAAATAGAGAATTTTAAGTAACTCACACCAATAGTTGATGCCATTGATTCTGAACAAATTTCAGCAAAATCTCTAGTAAGAACTCCATAATAAAGTCCGTATGATATTGATCGTATACTAAAACTGACTGCCTAAAATATTATGTTAAATTTTTTTTAAGAAAACACTAATGAAAGACTAGTAAAAAATAGGGAGTTAAATAAATTGGAAGCTGAAAAAAAACAGTATTCAAAACTATTATAGTAAACATTAAAAAAATTAAAAAAAAATATTAACTTTATACATATCAAAGCTAACAAACAATTTCAGGTGATATGAGTAAAAGCATGTTGAATCCGAAGAAAGTACAAAAGAAAGAAATATATCCGACCATACCAACTATGCTACTAATTCTAAACATTGTTAAAAACCATCCATAAACAGTGCTGTAAATTTAAAATGTTTTTGAGTTAAATTTCAATCAAACTAAAACTAAATTGCTATCGATTTGTTAAAAATTAATTTTAAAAAATAAGAAATTATTACTTAGATTTTTATTTTAAATTGGTTAAATTGCCCAATAAAATTTCATATAAAAAAGATATGAGGTAGAAATAGTGAGATAACACATAAGATAAAAGATAAAGATAGTGAGATAAAAGATAAAGATAACAGACACATATAAATTTTAATTTAATTAACTTCAACTAAAAAAAAAAGATAAAGTAAGTACTATAGTTTATTCTTTAAATATTTTCTACAACATAAGTGTAATGATTTAATAAGCATACACTATACAAAAGTAACCAATAAAGTTTCAAATAAGTATTTAAGGTATAGATAATAAAATCTTTAACTTTGGGTAGGTATCAAATATAAACATAGGTATAAAATATATGCAAAGGGTCACTTTTGCACGAAGTATGACTTTTTCACAAGAGGTCACTTTTGGTCGAAGACTCTTTTACACAGATTGATTTTTTCAAATTTCTTCTTATTATTTTTTTCTTCTTTTTACTTAATAACTTTTTTTCAACTATCATTGTTATCCCTAACCTTTACCCTCAGTAGCTAACTTTTTTTTCTTATTATTATTATATATATATGACTTTTTTTTTATTAATACTTTCTAGCTTTTATTAATTTTTTATCATTATTATTTTTTTTACTATCACTTACCCTTGGTTGGTTTTTTTTTTTATTTTACTCTCGTGCAACAGTTTCTTCGTGCATATTTGACCCTTTGTGCATATGTAACCCGCCACATAATTATCTATTATTATTGGTACGTGGGTTAAACAAGCGCAACATTCAAAATTAGATACAGTATAATAAGATAGGCTTTAAAAATAAGTTAAAAGACATAATACTGAGTTATCAAACTACATATAGAAACTAAAAGACGCAAACAAAGACTACAATTTAAAATGGGAAATACTTCGCAGAACTAGAACAAAACTGAAAACAACAAAAAATGTAATTTATGTCGCCTAGAAAAAAAATATATATATAAAAATTAAAAAGAGTCATCGCTAAATATATCAACCCTGTCTTTACATCAAAAGTATGTATTTTAAAAGAATAAAAACCAATAACAAAAATTGCAACAAAATAAAACTAAAAATAAGAACAAACAAGACAAAAGTTAACTTGTACAGAAGTTGATTTTAAAAATAGCTAACTAAAATTATTCAAATATAATATAATTAACGCGTCAAAATGTCTATTTTTGTGATTCTTTAAAAAAATTACTGTTAACTTTATTATTATTCTGATGAAACGCTAAATGCGTAGAAACTATAGTAAACAAATCGAACATTAGTTGTTTTTTGTATTATCAATATTATCGTTGCTATATCAGAATTTTTAAATAACCATTATATATAGTTTAATGAATTTTCTTACTTACTCTAAAATTTTTCCATATAAGAACATATAAACTACTAAAATATGTGCATTATAAACTTTTTTATTTTTTGTGTAATAAAAAAATAAAATACCTTGGTGTATTACCATGTAATGGCTTTTGTCTTGCCTTTCTAACAACAAACATTGTTGCTATTGTGTATACAATCCATGTTGACAGAAATGGGAACCAGTTTGCCTTTAAGCCTAAAATTACAGGTATAAACCACATTCCAATTAATGTACACGCCTATATAAAAAGTAAATTATATTAAGTTTGGTTAAATATTCTAAAAACTAAACATGAAAAAAAAAGTTCAAAGTTTATATGATTTTTTTTTACTTCTTTTGTATTAACTTTTGAGTTTAATTTTATTAAAGTTTTAAAATAAATGAGTTTTACAATAAACGATCACTTTATTTTTTTAGACTAAAACACAACTTAAAATCAAACAAAAAAAAATTTTAACTGTTTTTTTTTTTACTTTTTCTGTGTAAGTTTTCAAAAAAATTTTGTATAATTTTTAAAATGAATGAATTTTCCAATAAAAAATAACTTTGTCTACTTATACTAGGGTTTCCCAAGTTGGTCATACTGCTCATGACAGATACTCAGCGGGCCATGAGCAGCAGAGGGGCCATGTGCACTTAAGGTGCCACAGGGGGGCCATGAGGTCATAAATTGAAACTTATATTAGATGTTCTAAAGATGTTGATGAAGAGCAAAAAAAAAGTCTTAAGTGTTTTTGATGGTAGATTTGAAACTTACACTAGGTATTCTGGGGTTATTCAAGAAGAAAAAAGGTCTTAGTTGCTTTTAATGGTAGTTTTTTGAGTAGTAGGGGGCATAGCTTTTTTAATTTCTTTAAAAGAGGCCATTTAAAAAAAAAGTTTCAGAAACCCTGATATAGACCAAAACACATTTAAGAATTAAAATACAAAGAATGTGGTAAACTTTTTCTGTGAATTATTCATAACTTCTATCTAACTTATTAACAGATGTTTTGTGTTTTTGAAATTTGGTCTGTTGTAATATTTTATTTTTTAAACTCAAAGTATTTTATACATCTAAATCAGGCTTTCACAAAGTGGGCCAAGTAGACCCATTGGTGTCCATGAGATCATAATTTTAGTCTTACACTAGATATTCTGGAGTTGATGATGAAAAATAAAAAAAAGGTCTTGGGTGTTTCTAATTGTAGTTTTGTAACTTACACCATATATTCTGGACTTAATGATGTACAGCAAAAAATAGTTTTTGGTGTTTTGAGTAATCCTGTTGGAGGGGGCCATTGCTAATTTATTAATAAGTTTATTTATATCATGCAGTATTTTTATATTGAGCAGTTTTTCTTAATCTATTTTTAATATTCAAAAAATAAGTAATTAAAATAAATATTTAATTAAAATAAATTAAAAAATTTGGTATGTAATTAAACACTATTAAACAATATTAAATTGTTATCAATTAAAATAAATTATTTAATTTAAAAATAGTAAAACAAAAAACTTTATGCACAAAAAAAAAATAGTCAAGTTTGTATATAAAAACTGCTATACCATTTTTAGTATTTAACCTTAATCTTTAAGAGTGTTTTCACGCAGAGGAATAATCACAAAAATTAATTTACTTATGAAAAAGTTAGCATATTAAGCATAACAACGAGGAAAAAAACTATATAGGATCCGCTAAAAGACAGTTCGAAAACAGGTGTTATGAAGACATGCAAAGCTCAAGAAAAAGTATAAAAAGGATAGCATAAACTTAAGTAGTTACAATAATAATATAAAAGTAAATAAACTGAGCTAAGTATTTAGCAGTCACTTATTATTTAGTAAGAAGAGCCTACCTCGAACAAAAGTGGTTTTCACTCATGGTGTCTATCTATCTTGGAAGTCACCTCTGACTTTCATTCAACAGAGGGTTAAAGTCAACACAGACCTTTACATTAACATTACTTTAGTTTCCAGTTTTGAAAAAATTAAAAAGATATTTTTAAGATAAGAAGCCCTTTCCATTTCAAAACAAAAACTATGCTATTCTAGCCACTATATGCTACTTTTTACATCTATGGTTATATGTTTAAAACTAAATCTGATGATACCATCCAAAACCTCAATAAAATTAAAAACAGGTAAAATAAACATATTTTTAGAATTTTGAATAAAAAGTTGTGGCCTCCTACATTGCCTGATTTAAATCTATTAGATATTTTTTGTGTTAAAGTTAAAACAAAGCATTTTTTTCTTTTTTCTATCCAAATGTTGATTCTTTGAAGACATATTTTCATAGAGTAAGTAAAAAAAACATGAAAAACAAGTGTGCCTTGGTCGATAACTTCAGTAAAATAACAATAATATTCCTATGAAGTTAAAGATATCACATAAAAAATATATAGTTTTATTTTATTTGTCACCTTTCTAATAAGATTTTTAACCATTCTTCATTTATGTTTTTTTTGTTAATAAAATGTTTTGAGTCAATCAAAAAGCTTATTATCAACCTTGTGTCACACTAAACCGCTGTCATAAATAATTGACAAGTATTTTTTACTTGATCATCTCTCTGTGTGAAACACTTGTAAAAAAAGAATACTATATATATTGTTACATTATAAGGCTCCTAAGCACAGTGAAGATATCTAAAATTAAATAATTTTTATTCTAACTATTATTCTTATGGTTTAATTCCACTTGTTAGTATTAAAAATAAAAAAGATAGCTAAAACATACGATTTTTAAATCTAAGACAAACAATTATACAGATTTATTTTTAAAGTTTAAACACTTATGAACACTTATGTAAACAGTAGAATAACTTATTGTTACACTATTTAAAACTATCAAAGACAATTTTTTTAAGAAATTATGTTTAAACTATTGTTTTAAACTATATGTGAGATTTATCAAATGTAAAACTTTTTTTTTTAGAAAATTAAATATTTTGTGACACTTAAATAAATTCTTTCAAACAATATAAATAAGACTAAATTTTTCAGAACAACATATATTTCAAAACAAAATTGTTTTAACATTTTTGATTTAATTAAACTTGAGGCTATTTGTATTTAGTATACATAAATTTTTGGATTATACTGTTTCGTTGTTTTCTTAAATTGTTTTATAACTTGTTGCTCTGTTTTATTAATTTGTTAGTTGCATTGTAATAAGAAGTACTTATGTATTGTTAATTACTTTTTGCTTTATTATTAATTACATTGATTGCATTTTCACTATATAAGCTAGATTTGAAATTTTATTTTTATTGCTTAGTATACAACTGGCGGAAGAAGCATGAAATATAAATTGTTCTGAAAAATTGAGTCTTATTTATATTGTTTGAAAAAATTATTTTAGTGTAAAATAATGTTTAATTATCAAAATATATAATAATGAAAAAAACTAATATTTATTAAAAACAAAAGTTTTTTTGAATATCTTAATCAAAAGTTACATAAATTATGAAAAAATTTTATATTAGAAAATTATACCTTTGCAATAACATAGTAAATAAAATACAATAATTTAAGTTATATAAAGTTACTTTTAAATAATATATATTATCAAATTCTAGAATTTAAAACATTGTGAGATTATACTGTATTGTGTCACAATTTTAGTTTAAATAAAAAGGTAGTTTAAACTTTGTACCAGCAATCTACGAGCACTGTACTAGTAAACAGTGATTTTAACTTTATTTACATAAAAAAGTGTAAACTGGATACTTGTAAACTAACATTGTAAGACCTTGTGTAATTTTTTTTCCAAAATTCAAGTCCTAAATGTGAAACAATAAAGATTATGATACAAACAACAATCATTTCCATATGAATTTTGCTGTTTTTGTTTTGTTTTTCCATAAATTGATTTTTTTCAATCCTATTTTTTGCAAAATATTGTTATGATAACTTAATTTAAACTTAACTATTTTTAAACTTTTAATGGCATAGGGAGTAGAAATTTTTTTTGTTTTGTTTTAAATAATATTTTTTAGTAATTAAACTTCAGATTGCACAAAACATATAAATGTAAAGATATTCAAACTAATCTAATACTTTCTATATCAATTCTACAAATAACCATACCTATTCATGTTATTCTGAGTTAAGTTTGGTTTTTTAGATGGATCTTCATAATCTACTACATAACCTCTATTTATTAAGTTTTGAAACTGACTTGGAATTTCTACAGTATCATTCATTGTTTAATTTCTAGCTTATTGAGCTGAAAATAATTCAAATATTTAAACAGTTAAATTTTAATCTAGTAAAAACTGAACCTTAGATCATTTAGCTTAAAGTTTAGTATACCTTGTATGCTAAACTGTCTACTAGTACTGGTTACTGTATACTATACAGTAACCACTTGCTAATTTACACACTCTTGTTTAGTTACATATTAAAGAATTTTCAAAAAAAAAATTAAATACTTATAATAATGTACAAATTAAATTTATTTTATGCATTGAATTACTAATATTCACAGCTTTTTTATACAAAAATATTTTATAAACTAACTCACCAGTCAATATCTTTAGACTTTTTAAAAATATTTTTCTTGACTAATGGATTAACATTTGATTGTGCTTTATTGTACAATAAATTTTTAAAGTTAAGAACAATTTTAATTCAGACACTGAAACAAATAAGTAAGTTCACAAAACAAACATATGATACAGTACTCCTACACTACTTATGAATTTGCTGAATAAAGCAACCGCTCAAAAGAATTTTTTTCAGCAAAATTATGCAATGATATTAAATAAAATCATGCATAAACATTATACAAATCTTATTGGTTTTATTAGTAAACATTTCATTAATCCTCATTTTAATTTTTTTTTTTGAATTGTTCTGCTGTAGCACTTGCTTTACACAGAAATTGTTTAAATTTTTTGCGTGTTGCCTTTAATTCTTCAGGGTGCTCTTAAGCACCAGCTAAAGCTATGGAATAACATAACTGTGCGTTTAAATAGATGGTATATTCATTATTTTTGGTTTTAAACCAATTTAAACTCTTCTTTTCTTCTAAAAATCTTTCTTTATCAGTTTTATGATAAAACTTTAAAGCTTCAGACATGTTAGTGGGTTCAAAATCATTGTTGGCTGCTTTAACTTCCTAAAATAATTTCTGAATATTAAGCAATTGTTTAAACATCAATTGAAATAAAATTGCTAAGTCTTTGTCCTTTTGTAAATCAATGTAGAGTTTTTAAAAAATTCTATAACCAATAATTTTTTTTCATTTTCAAATCAGCTTTCATAAAAGCATTTCTTTCATTTTCTCTGATATGAGCTTCCATAGACTATATAATCAGAAATCAGCCAATTTAGTATTTATATTTGCTACCTCTCGTTTAGTTACACAGTTTTGCTGTGGACACAAAGTGTTTAGATTTGCAAGACTGTGAAGTGTTTTACAAAGATCTGATATTAAAAATATTATATAATATTTTCATGTGTCTTTATTTAAGATGAGTATTTTTTTTATGTAGCTTTTGTAATCATTACTAATGGCATAAATGAACACAGATTAGTTAATGTTTGTATACAAGAGAACTAAAAGCTATTATATAAATAAAGCTTAATATAACAAATAAAAAGTACTATAAACTTATATATACTTGTTTTGTGAAGTCTCTGGATGGTAAGAGAGGCTTTCCACTTTACGTATGTGCCAAATATAAGTTTAGTATTATAAAACAAACTTTTGCCTGAAACAACCGTTTCAAAAGCGTTCTAAATACTTTAATAAGCCAGGCATTTTATTCAATGAAAAGTAATTTTATAAGTAGAATAACAAAACTAAACAAAATTATATATTATGTAATGTTACCATAAGTAGTACATGTTAATAAACATGGAATTTATTTTCACATATTGAAACACAATATTTCAATAAAATGTTTTAAGTGATGCAAACAGGCACTTTATAATTTTTTCCATTTGTTTAAAGCAGTTATTCTTAATCTGGGGGTAAATTATCTTCATTAAAAGCTATGTAAATTTAATTTTTGTTAATTATTGTTTTCATTTATAAGTTGGTATTTAAATGTATTTTTTTTCAGTTTACTTACTTTTTAATTTTTATATCTAAAAATCTAAAAGTTCAAAATCTCCTTTTTTTAATTAAACACTGCCTAGTAAATTACCCGATAAAATAAATAAAATCAAGGACCACTGGTTTAAAATTTCCCATTTTTTTTATTTCAAATTTCCATTCTTTCTTGTTACATAATTTAAACCCTTTTTTCAAACTGTATTTGTTTTTGCTAATATTTCCTAAAAAATTTTACAATACCTATTGAACTTTACCACACGATTAATAACAACATTATCAGAGACAACCTACAACCGGTTTAGTCCTTGTTAGTATTAATCAGGCAGGCATAGTCACAAGAAACCGCTATTGGAATTTTACCTAGCGGGCTTCAGTACAAAGTACTGATGAGACCTTTTTGGATAAAGTTGAAAAAAATGACATAGCTAAATCATTCACAGCTCAACATCTCAGATATTGTCAGCTTATTGTGAGTTTATAGTCTATGCTCGCTTAATCACATCTAATACATTTTAAAAATATTATATTATTTTTAAGTATCCATATGTACTGTAATAGAGTTGTATGGTTGCCAAAACTGTAATTATGTATTGTGTATTAGTCTTTAAATGATAGTCCTATCGAGCTAACATAAGATTTGGTGTCATTTTCAGATTTCATAGTCACTCTATAAATTAAATTTTCAATTAGACATGTGCCATAGATGGGAGATTCTTGTTTTTTTTTTTTTGCAGCTTATTGGATTTAGAGCAGGCACAAGATATAAACATCTCACAATTCTTCTTTCCTTACAGACAATTATATGAACAAACAAAAATGTTAGTGCCAATTAATGTGACTGACAAACTGAATTAGAAAAACATTTGTCCCATTAAAATAATTGTGTATTATTAAACTAATATACATATATATGTTATATCTAGTTATGTGAAAAACACAAATTTTGCATGTTTAACAATTTGAGTTTTTTTAAAAAAATTGATCACCAGAGAAACTTTTTTTTATCATAAACTTCAAATTATTAAATTTTAGAACTTTATATATATTAGAAATTTTATTACATAGTAGTACTGTTGATATTAAAGATTTTTGTACAGATAATTGAGATTGAATATATGCTTCATTTCCTTTAATACTATTAATTTAAGATTTTGTACATTGAGAAAGTTTTTTAATAATAGTAGAATAAGTAAACAATTTTTTTTAATTCTAGACAAACATTTCTTAATTTTGACAAATTTGAATGAAATTTTCCCTAGTTTTTTTTGTTAGCTTCCAGTTGGGCTTATAACCAGATGAAGTAATGTAATCTTTTATCTTTTTTTGTAAATTTTTTTTTAATCTTTTTTTTTTAATTTATTCATCCACAAAAATTTCTTTAACTGGGCACAATTTCAAAAAACAATTATTGTTGTAGAGGGGGAGGATAAGTGTAATGTTTTTTCTACAACAAGTTTTTGTGAAAATTACCACATGTAAAACATTTTCTAGCTAAAAACTCTAATGTAACAATTTTTGGGTTACATACAGTTTGCATTGGGCTGGTTTTCAGAAAATGAATGGTGCCAAGGTGAAAGTTTTTTCAAATCATCTAAAATTATATTTTCTTATAACTTCAGGTGGAATAACACATGAGCTCAAACTTGTTCGCTTGACCTTAGGAAAATGTTTATCGTTGCAGACGGGAGATTTATTTCTGATGTTTTTAACCTTAAAAAATTTAAAAAATAAAAAGTATCAATAACATTAAATAAAAAATTATTATAATTTTTTAAGCTAACACTAAATGTAAAAATAAACTTCTTTTCACTTAATCACATTGTCTAAATAAAATAAGACCAATAAAAAGTAATTAAGTACTTGATTCATCATGAAAGATGAATAGCTGACATTAAAGAGTATTTGTTTTATTTTGTTTTTACATCCCACTTATATTAAGGCTACAAAAACTAAATGACTACACAATGCATTAAAAAATTGATTCTAGAACTGATAAAAGATAGACAAAATTGAAAGCTGAGCTAGCTTTTTATAACATGAATGAGCCTTTTAAATTTTTAATGAGAAAACAAAAAAGACTGAAGAGAAATTGAAGAATTAATAAGAAGATTAAAAAACTTTTTTTTTTATAATCAACTTAAGTGAAAACTCATAAAAAACACATTTTTTTCTAAGGGCCCCACTCAAATTCACACCCTTATCCAATGTTTTTTTTTATTCAGAGCAAAGGACCGTTCTTTAGGATAAAAAAAAAGATCTTTTAATTAGCTATTAAGATAAGGAAAATAAGTGGGTCCAAAGTTTGGACAATTTTTTTAAAAACCTAAAAAATGCTGCCAAGCTAAGTTCATGCTCTATTGAGACATATGCACGTTTTTGATGTTGTTTTTGGTGTTTTAGGGGATTTTTATGTAGTTTGTTATTAAAACTGTTGCGTCAGCTGCAGTTGTAAGATCGCTTCTGAATAACTGATATTTTACTTTTTTCTAATTTTAACTTTTAAAACTTTTCTTTCGGTTTACTCTTTATATATTTGGGTAAGGTGGGTTAGGGATATGGTTGTAGATTAAAATTTTGGGTAAGGTAGGTCAGGCCGTTAAGGATAAGGATATAAATGCTCCTAATATCCTCCCGTATTCTCAGTTTACCTTATTTGCATAATGTTATGAATGAAAACATTTTGTTTACTTTTTACTTTAGAGATCACAATAAAAGTTCTCGACTCAATAATAAAGAGAATGATCAACTCAATTTTCAAAATTTTATTGACAAAACAATTATTCAAAAATAATTAAGACTATAAAAAATTAATTAAACAACATCCTCAATTAAATAATAAAATATGTAAAAAAATATTTTTGTATAAACAAGCAAGAAGTTAATAGGCTACACTTAGAATACAACTGGCATTTATTTTTAAAAAACTGACTAAATAAAACTTATAATTTGAAACTATTAATTTAGAAAATTTATAATATTAACAGGTGAATTTATGCTAAGGTTAGAAAAGTATAAGCTACTTAATAAGATTTTAAGGTTAAAAACTTTAAACAAATAAACATACTTAAATTATTAAACTTGTAAAGTTTGTAAATAAGCAAAGTTTTTGTAACTTAAAGCTAGAATGAATTACTTTTTTTACTGTTTTAAAAATTTCAACGATCATATTGTCAACTACTATATTTAAAAAAAATAATAATAATAATAATAATAACTAAAACATTAACTGGAACTTTTTTCATCGCATCAGAGATATAAGAAATCCGAAGAGAACCTGCATGACCTGTACCTATGAGAAGATGAAAATAGCGAACGCTGACGGGAGAACTTCATTAAACAAAAAAACGACTAAATATGTTTATTAAAAAAAACTTTATTTCAAAACTTAAGAACACTGATAAATACATTCCTATTATAACTTGTGTAAGTAAATATTAAAACTATTATTAAAAAGTAGCCACAAATTTGTGATACTGTTAGATCTTTTAAGCAAAGTTTATAACTACGTCACTATATAATAGTTAACTTTTATTTTAACAGTATTTTTTAGTTTTGCTTTCGCCTCATTTTGTTGTATTATGAAAAATAAACAACAAACTTCATAGTTCTTTAATTATACTTATTAGCATATAATACATTATAATTTTATAAAATTATGAAAATCAACTTACTAATGTAAAAATACGGTGTAAAGCTATTTAGAAAACATTTTTTATTCATAAAAATTATCTTAGCGTAGTAAAGTAAGTTTATACACGTTCACCTTTTGAGAGTCACTTATTTAAAGTACAGTGCAGTGCGTATTCACTTTTTCGGATTTCACTTATCCGGACGTTCATTTATCTGGGCAGTTTCGATTAGAAGAATTACTAACTTAGTTTAAGTATTGTGAGATGAACACGATTTCAATTTATTAATTTTTTATCCTTATAGTTTTAATAGTTTTCTAAATAAAGTTTGTTGTATTTTTTATACGTTTATTTCGTATCAACAAAAACATCGGCGAAAGTTTGCAGAGCAGAAGCCTGGAATTTCGTATAACGTGGGACAAGCTCAAGCTTAACAAGTATCAAGTATGATCAACCCCTTTTTTAATTTCGTATATTATTAGTATAGTGCTGTGATTAACAGTAAACTTAAATAGTTATCCTTCTTTGATTGATTTTCATTTAGAACTTTCTGAACGGTTTTGCTTAAAGTTTTGTGTATACTTTTTTGAACTTTTATATTTTTGCTTAGTTTTAAAAATAAAATGTTTGTAGTCGAACTAAATAAAAGTTTTGTGTTTTAAAATTTTCAAAAGCTATAGTATTTCTAAACTTTATTAATATCAAAGAAGCATTTATTATAAATAAATATTCTCAGTATAGCTTTTACTTTGCATGTAATAAACCTAAAACGTAATTTTTATTAGCTTATTCATAAAACTCAAAAACTACAACAAATTAAAATTTAATGATTTCTTAAAATTTTTAATTTACAAATGATGAATACTTAGTCTTGTATTTTATGTAGAGAAAATATATAAAATACTATAGGTGCAAATTACCAAGAAATGTTATAAATCACTCCAATCTGTTTATAAGTAAAGTCCATATAAAATATTAAGAATAATGTACCGCTCTCACGGTAACTGTCATCTTATTTATTTCCTTCTTTTTTCTCAAGCTAACTATAAATTGAAATAACGAGCGTAAAATCGGCTTTTTAGTTTTGGCTACGTAGCCGTAAGCTTTAAGTAATTGCGGCTTTTCGCTGCACTTAGTTGTGAATGGTTTCAATCTTGTTTAAGCAAATTTAGTTCGCTTTTTTATTGTTTTATAGATTTTGTTTAAATGAACGCTTAGTTTTCAGCTTCTTTGATTCATGTATTTTAGTTTTTTAAAAGAATGGATAATTTGATTTTTTATTTTTATGTTGTACAGTATTGTATCATCTTTTCGTTTCGCAATTTCATTGTAAATACAATTGATCATCACTGACTCGAGTTACGTTTAACAGTAGTATAAGTAATTCAATTATCAAACTTTTAGTAAATAGTAAGTACGTCATATTAGTCTATTTATCAACTATAGTTTACTCGTTATCTTTGGGACATCTCTTATACAAGTTAAAGCGCACGTTGAGTTATAAACTAGTCCCCTAACATTGTATAAATAGAACACCCCGTTAGCGATATGATGACCCCGACAGCCAGTGTTACAGCTGGAATTGAACACGGATACCTTCATTAAAGATTTCTACGTTTGTAGATGGTGACCCAAAACTATTTTATAATTTCGATAAGACTTAAAATGTCAGAATAGCTGCTAGGGAAGTAAAACGCAATCGCGAAATACCGAGTTATGACGTCATAAGTATGGCGCATAAAAATCAAAGTCGGTCGGTTTTGGTGCCGCGACCATTTAACAAATCTATTTTAGTCAAGCCAAAAGCATCTATGTCTATGGTTAAAATTGATAACAGTTCTTCTTCAGTTAGATCGACAAGTATACGGTAATTCCCATCGATTACAAACAGAAGCACGAGATCAGATACTGACGTGAGACTAGGAGACGGATCAGAGGATGCCGTAGGGTCAATAGACCGATCAGAGACTGAGGTAAGGCCAGGAGACGGATCAAACTAACAAACAGATCAAAGACTGACGTGAAACTATGAG
This sequence comes from Thalia democratica, assembly GCF_965202585.1. NCBI lineage: Eukaryota > Metazoa > Chordata > Thaliacea > Salpida > Salpidae > Thalia > Thalia democratica. The sequence continues at coordinate 49,345,759 of NC_139169.1, read as the reverse complement.
AAGGATCAGAGGATGCTGTAGGGTCAACAGACAGATCAGAGACTATCGTAGGGCCAGAAGCCAGATCAGAGGCTACTGTAAGGCCAAGAGATAGATCAGAAACTGAAGAGAGGCATAAAATTAGATCTGAGATCGACGAAACTAAAGTAAATGCTATGGCCAATTGCGAAATCTTAAAAAAAATATATTTCTCTCTTAGAACGCGAAACGACTGCGAATACCGAAAAACCTTTAAAAAGTAGCGTAAAACGCATTTTAAAAAAACCTCGAATTAGTTGGGTACATATTCAGTAGAGGGCCTTTTTAACGTTTTAAATTGAAAAAACTGTTACAATAAGCGTTAGTCAGGAAAAAAATCGCGGTAAAACTTTAAGTATTTTTTTGAACGCGATTTATCAACGTTGAAAGTTTAAATTACGATCTGGTTGAATTTGACGGTTAACTAACTCCTCGAACAGAAACTTAAGACCACCAAAAGAGTAATTTGTTTAAATTTAATTATAGCAGACAACTAGTCTAAAAAACTTTCTAAACAAAGAAATTAACAATTAGAATCCTATTATATTACTCATTTTTAATAGAAACTCAAGCAGAAAACAAAACATTATTGTACCTTTATTTAAACCGGTCATCAGGTCTGTAAAATTTATAAAAAAAGTTTTTTTGCCAAAACAACTAAGTAATTCGAGTTTTTGAGAGATTTGAGTTGTTTTTAGCAAATGTTAATTAGTTTTGTTGTGTTGAATTTTTATGTTAAAGTGGTTTGGGAAAGGCTAATCGATATGTGTTAGAGCTAAAATGTATTTGTTGCGTATGATATTATCGTAATTCATTGTTGAAGTGTTGTTTAATATGAATTTTAAATCTTGTACGAGTAAGTTGAAACAAAAGTCTTGTTTTCTAGTTGTTCCGCCGTCTCGTCAAATAAATTAGTTATTTTTTAATCATTTTCCACATTGCTCATATATAATTCTTTCATCTTTTCATCGTTTTAAACATTTTATAAAAAACATGTTCAATAAAAAATTAGAATACAGTTAAATGCTATAACTTTCTAATATCCTAAAGAGTTTTAAAAGTTTACAAAAGTTAGCAACTGTAAAGTTTAATTGTTTTGTTTTCAAACAATATTTCAAATTTGAACTGTAACCGACAATAAACTTTTTAAACTGTGTGTAAAAACATTGTTTTTTTCGCTTGTCTTTGTAAAAAATACTTGTTTGAGGTTATTAAAATTTGTTTTTGAGTTTAATCAGTTATTAAGGTAAGATGTCTTAAATTTGTTAAGTTTTTTTTTCATTTTTATTTTGAGCAACGGTTTTATTTCCAAACTTTAAACTACAATAGTTACAGTTATATTATAATAACCTTTGTAATTGCTTGTAAGAAACTTTATTGGCATGTTTTTGTTGTGTAAATTTCAGCGTACTTATTAAAAAACATTTTTTAATGAGGCCATTCGAGTTATTAAAAATCTTATCCGGTATTTAAACTTTAAAAACAACTTTGTTTAAAATTTTCTTAAAACATTAAGTTTAAAAAATGAAGTACAAAGTTCACCGGCTAGATATTTTACGAAAACAGATTTGAACTTTTGAAACGCATGTGATTGCTTGTTTTGTCAACTAACTCGTGTCCAATGTGAAATGATTTTAATATGCTAAAATATGTAGAGAATTACTTCGTATCAACTGAAGCTGTAAATTGTTTTAAAGTTTATTGAACATAACATACTTTAAAGCTTAAAACAAATAAAGTGTTGTTGCTAACTAGTAGCACATATCTTAGCTTTTTATATTTACTTGTTTCGAGTAAAATTACGACTTAAGTACACTTCCGCACGAACGGCCAGGAAACGAGAAGCAGAAACAAGACAGCTAAGGAGAAGTATGGATCTGATCGTACCAACCAGCAAGGAGCATGTACGAGGAGATGTACAAGGAGCATGTTCGAGGAGATATACAAGGAGCATGTTCGAGGAGATGTACAAGGAGCATGTTCTATGAGATGTACAAGGAACATGAGCGAGGAGATGTACAAGGAGAAGCGGGTACTAGCAAAGAAGAATTTCTGAACTTCTTTCAGTTTTTTTTTTGTCATTTTGTAAATTGTTCCAAACTTTTAATTAATTATGTACATTTTCTTACAGATTTTTTACAGATTTTTTTACAGATTTATGTACAGATTTTTTAGAATTTTAAAAATAAAGTAATACTTTTTAAAACTAAGCAGATAAAAGTCGCCGACAGTCAAGGTTCATTTTTCTATAAAGGGATATTTAAGCATTCTTACGTTCATGAATAAATATTAATGTTTTTTCTGAAACTCAAGCATAAATTCATAAAGAATGAAGGGGAAATATACCGCTCTCACGGTAACTGTCATCTTATTTATTCCCTTCTTTTTTCTCAAGCTAACTATAAATTGAAATAACGAGCGTAAAATCGGCTTTTTAGTTTTGGCTACGTAGCCGTAAGCTTTAAGTAATTGCGGCTTTTCGCTGCACTTAGTTGTGAATGGTTTCAATCTTGTTTAAGCAAATTTAGTTCGCTTTTTTATTGTTTTATAGATTTTGTTTAAATGAACGCTCAGTTTTCAGCTTCTATGATTCATGTATTTTAGTTTTTTAAAAGAATGGATAATTTGATTTATTAGTTTTATGTTGTACAGTATTGTATCATCTTTTCGTTTCGCAATTTCATTGTAAATACAATTGATCATCACTGACTCGAGTTACGTTTAACAGTAGTATAAGTAATTCAATTATTAAACTTTTAGTAAATAGTAAGTACGTCATATTAGTCTATTTATCAACTATAGTTTACTCGTTATCTTTGGGACATCTCTTATACAAGTTAAAGCGCACGTTGAGTTATAAACTAGGCCCCTAACATTGTATAAGTAGAACGCCCCGTTAGCGATAATAAAAATATTATAACAAAAATCTAACAGTCCACGAACAAATTGTAAACGAAGGTATTCTCGGCGACAAATCACTTAAACAATCGATTTTAAATTACTTTCTTCTAAATAACAAAACACCTTCTTGTGCGAACAAACTTCTTGTAATTTTTTTGCAGCATCTCTCATTAGAAATATTTTTCTTGTGAATGAAAGTGAAACTAATAGGCTTCACAATATCTCGTAATTAGTGAGCCAGAAAACAATTTCTAAAAACTGCGCAAAATCGAAATTCAAACACCGCTATATATCCATTCGAAGAATGCTTCTTTTTAATTTAAAAACTTATTTGTGTTCACAATTATTTGTCAACAAAAACTTCTAATAATTTTCAGTTTTACAATTATTTTTAATTGTATTTGTCTTTTTCTGTTTTTATGAATTTATATACTAAACTTAGTTAGAACTCTAAAGTTTACTTGATCTGGTTGCAGGGTTGCCATTTATTAAACAAAAAGCTAGTCTGAGTAAATAAAAACTGGCCCAAGTCACAAAAAACTAGCGTTAAATTATTAAACAACTTTAAAAATATTATTGACGTTTTAAAACTTAATTTAACATTGGGCCTATATACTCGATAATATAAAGTATATTTACGAAAAATCACAACAGCATAACTATAAATATTTGCGAAAAAGCTATCAAACTTACTGTTAAAGAAGTCTAAAAAAATTAATATTTAAAATTATAAAACTGTAAATGCAGAATTAAGAGTAAGTTGGTTTAATTAAGTTAGAAGTTTCTAATAGTTTTTAATTATTAGGTAAATTTAAAGTTTAAGTTAAACGTAGTGATTAAAACTCCTAAAAATGCGTAAAAACATTTTTTTTTGTTTTAATTATTAAAGTAGCCAAGCTTAAATGCTTGCTTTTCACAGGTCTAACCCTTAAATTTGTAAATCCGTAAATACAAACCGAAAACTATGGCTTAACAATCTACAATTTACTTCATTGACAAAAACATATCGTATCTTTAAATAGTATATTTTCCTATTTTCAGAGCTATTATAATTTTAGACTTATTGTCAAAAAGTAACTTTTTTTGATTGTACTTTTGTATACTTTATTTAACAACAAATTTTGAAAAACAAAAACGGTATTGTATCTTTTAAACTTTATTTTAGAAATTTACAATTAAAACGGTTAATTAGACAACTAAAATAATTTATAAAGTACAGAAATCGTTTTATTAAATTATAATCTTTAAATTCAATTGATATTTAGTGAAAAAGCATTCTTAATTGATATAGTCATTGCTAGAAAACGGTATAGTTTAAAGATTGAGGAAAATTACAAACTAAATTAAAAGAAGATAAACAAGCTTTAAAAGGACTAAAGTTATAAAAAACTAGGTTTTGAAAAATTTGTTAATAACGCCAAATAACAAAAGTATATAAATACGATACTGAACAAAAAAGTTCTAGAACAACCTTAAAATGACACTGTTGTACAACACAGATACATTTGTTTAAAAAAATTTGGACAGTATCAATCTTGAACGTTTAATTTTACTGATCAATTTATGAGCAGAAAATAAAAACTAAACTAAAAAGAAAACAGTTTAAACGGACAGTTTGCAGCATTTCAAAAGTAAGTATAAGGTAGGTTTCCATTTACAGGTTTACAATGTTGTACAGTAGATCAAGTAAAAATAATGTCATAGTACAGACTATAACAACTAACAAAAAAAACTTTAATAACTGGTAAAACTTAACAAAAAAAAATATAAATAAAACTGTTGATAATTAAACTTATGTAACAATAATTAAACGAAATTATTGAGTATTAGTTGTTGATAGATAACTACATAGGTAAATAAATATCAAAATTTTTATTAATTTTATTGTTCAGAGCTCGATTTTTTTATCAAAACAATATGTATATATTGAAATATAGTATGAATAATACCAACTAGCATAAAGTAGTGAACTTGGATTATAAAGCATAAATGAAGTAGTGAAACTTGATTATCAAATTATTTTTCAATATTAAATTCACCGCTTGCTTCCGATAAACGGGTTATCTTTTCTTGATTGATTAGCGGGTATTACCCAGTCGTCTCCAAGCATAGGCCTACTGTAATGCTCCGTTACAGCAGCATTGAATACAGGTACTGTTTCAACTGCTTCTTTAGAGTACGTCTAAATATGCAAAAATTATGTTAATATAAAAATAGTATAATTTTTAATTAATTTTATCGTTATTTAATTTTATTCAAATAAGATTTTTTTAAAGTCAAGGAATCAAAAAAGCAAATATAAAGTATACACTTAGTTTAAAAGCAGTTAGTAAATACAAAACTAGAGAATATCTTTATTTTATTGTTTTGTTTTCTAAGCCTCTTTTAATTGTCTTTGTTGCAAACTAGTTACTGAGCATGTACTACTAATTTCGAAAAAAAAACTAGGCTTTAAAAATTATCATCCTAAATTTTGCACTTCTGCTTTCAAAATAAGTAGGTAAAGTTCGAGTCTATGAAAAAAAACTTTTGAAAAAGAAGTTATTTTATAACAAGAATGAACATAAAAGCACGAGGTTTAGATGTTTTAAGTAAACAATAATCACTAAAAAGTGATAACTAACTAAAAATTGATTAATAACTTCCTGTTATTCATGTTGTTTTAGTTTAAATTTCCCCACCTATTTATAAAAGATTTTGAAAATTATTTGAAAAATTTTTTAACACCATAGGTTAAAAAAAAGTTATAACAGTAAAGACTAACGTTGTTTAAATAAAACTAGTCAAAATTATTACAGTAGACAAAAAAAAAATAATTGGTTTTTTATAACATTATTATTTTAGCAACATTAAAACTAATTTTCATTCAGCAAATACAGATCCATCATTATTTAAATTCCCACATAGGGAGCATCTTAGCAATTGCTCAAAAAAAAGTATAGAAACACTACAAAAGTCCTAATCTTTAAATTAAACTTGCTTTTTTTTGGTCTGTTTACCATATATATTTGCCACATGTAAATACATTGCTTAAATATAAACTTTAAATATATACTTAAGATAATTTTTGTACTAACATTAATGTACTATCATTAAATTTGCAACAACAAATCGGATACATACTTTAACTTGAATATATAAAATAAACTACTTTTAGATATATAAAGGCATCAGTGCCATAGCCTTCCAACGATTGTAAATTCAAATCTCCACCAAGATATCTAGCGTATAACCGCGATAACGGTAATCCGTATCCATAACCAGCCTGTGATTAATTTTATTGTATTATTTTAAATATAAATCATAGTTTCAATCATAAAAAATATTAAATCAAAAACATTGATTAATAAAACTTATTTTGTTTAAAAAAGTTTATGTATTTTAACAAAAAAAATTCTTGGCGATATAAGAGTAATTAAACAAATTATTTTAAAATTTATTTTTGATGTGTAAGACTGTAACAAATTTATCCTCCTGTATGATTATTTTCAATAATACCTTATTTGAAATTAAAAGTAATATTGATTCCATTTATAATTACAACTTAGTATACCAACACCAAAATGACCAGCTTTAAGATTATATAATTAAAATATTGTTTTGAAAATAGTTTGCACCCGACTTGGTACAAATGAAAAATCATCAACCATAGCTGTTTTGTTTCTAGACACGATTTAAGCCTTACAGTAAATATAGAGAACTTTAGAAAAACAAAAAAACAAAAGAAAAAAATAATTGGTACGCTTGATCGCGCTGGAGTTAATCTCTTTATTTTAAAGTATTTTCTAGCATAGTTAATTTAAATCCTACTGCCGGGTATAAAACAAAAACACCGCTTTTTACCAAGTCTGGTTTGCACTCTTTTGTTTTAAAGTTTTTGTCTTAATTAATTTCAGAAAACAGCAAAAAATAATATCTAGTTTAAGAAGAACAAAAGGACTAGGCATAAAAAACGAAACTACATACAGATAAAACAAGAAGAATAAATATAAAAAATAACTTACAAGTGGTGCAACTCTGGTACTTTTATTAGCAGACGGGGGTGGTGCAGTGGAATACAAGTACTCCATCCATCTCATCACTACTTGTCTAGTATAGTTTAGTTTTATTGAATAAATAACTTAGAAAACACATAACGAAGAGAAAGTACTACACATTAACAAGTACTTATAAATTTTAATTGAAAATTTAACTAACCATAGTAAAAATACACAAATTTAATTTAAAGCTATATTTCTTTCATTGGTGAAAATACAAAATAAAAGTTTTTAGTTAAAGATTTCCACTATTGAAATTAAACAAATTTAAGTCATTGAAAAACCTCTGAGTTTAATTGTAAAATTTAAAAAAAAGTAAAAGTTTATTAAACTAATGGTAGCTAACAATTGAAAACATTTTTTGTTAAATTAAATAATGTATTAGAAAACTTTCAAAATCTAAGTAATAAAGTTTAGTATAAACAAAAAACATTAACTAAAATAAAGTAAATAAAAATATTCTCAAAACTAAAAAGTATTCTGATATTAAAAAAAATAGTTATACTAAGTGAGTGGCAATTTTGTTAGTAATATTAAACTAAATTTTTATTCAAAAAATAAAACAGAGCTTTAACATTTTTCAAGTATAGAAGTACCAATATAAAAATTCTTATGCATCAGCATATCAGATAGCTCGATAAAATAAATCAGGCTGCTAATAATTTAAGAAAAAAAAAAAACAAATTGTGGGTATACCGTTATCATATTAAGGGCATAGGGGAGAAAACACTAATTTTTCGAATTTATTCTTACTTTTTTACATATGTAGATAAGCTACTTGTTACCTCTTGTTAAAATTCGAAGTAAGTTTTGAGATATAAGCGATCAAAGTTAGAGAGTTCAATAGGTTCTTTATGGGAAGCACAAACTACAAGGGCAAAAATAGACTATTTCACTAAAAATCTATCTCATTCTTCAGTTTTCGAGCAACTATTTTAAAATTTTCTCCCATTTATCTTTAATAGACTTTAAACCTTGTAGAAAACAGATTTTTAATTTTTGTAAGAAAAAAGTTTTTCTTATAAAAAACAAACAAATTTTGTTTTTGTCATAAGTTTTTTATCAGGCTTTTTATTTAAATCCGCTTCCTACAAGTTATTTGAATTTTGCACGAGCGTCACTTTTGCACGATGGGTCACTTTTGCACGAGGAGACACTTTTTCACTATGACAATTTTTTACATTAGCATTGTTGCACAACGATACTTTTGCACAACGTCATATTTTTACCATGAAATTTTTGCACAGCGACATTTTGGCACGATGACTTTTTCGCACGGAACATAAATTTTGCATTCAGGCCAATTAAAATTTTTTTAGCTAGTACCAAATCTGTAACAAAAAAAGAAACAGAAAATTAAAACTTTATAACATACCTATATTAAAGGCAAAAAATGAAAGATTTAAAATCCTAAACAGCAAAAGTTAATGTTAGAAACAAACTAACGAAAAGATAAAACAAAATTATTTATAAAAGTTTCATACCAGGGACAAAAAATTTAATTTACTTAGGAACTAGGATAAAAATAGTTTATAGTTTATTTTGAATTTTAATATATCAATCAACAACTATGCCTTTTTATATATTTTACTACACGGTTACAAGTTTATTGTCGATATGATGAACCTAAGCATCAAAACTTAGACCACTTAAACTGAAAGAAATATAAAGAAAAAATAAAATTAACACAACTAGTTTATTTATTAAAACAAAGATAAAAACATAATTTGATATAAAATTTATAGGTTAACATAAAAAGCTACAAGGACACTAACAATAGACTGGCCAGATGAATAATCAAATAATTAACTACATTGAAAAATTACTCATCATTAATAAAGTAAAGGTGCTGCTAATAAAATTGAACTATAAACTAAGCTAAATCTTAAAATTAAATCAACGGTTGAAAAAATACTTATTAATTTTACTAACACAAATATAATTCAGATAAAACAAATTTAACTTAAATCGAAATTCTTTAAAGTTTTTGCGAGAAACTAATTCATTTAGAAGCTTATTCCACACTGCAACTGACCAATAAAAAAAAGAATTCTGCCAAGCCTCATTATTAAAATATTGCAGCGGTTGAAGACCAACATGGTATATTTTCTTTGAACAGATTCTATATGGTTTTTTTTTATGTAAAACAGATTGTAGTTTTATATTTTAACTTAAGACGAGTTTAAATGATAAAAAACTTATTAAGGCTGTTTATATCCGGAGACTAAAGGCTTTTTTAATCTTGAAAAGATTTAGTTGATGCAATTCAGTAAAGGTAATTAATATGGTTATCCATTTAAATTTTTTAGCAATAAAAATTCAAAGATCATTAAACACTTCAGTTGAAGACAATTTGATATTGTTCATTTTAAAAACAAAAGTAGAGATAGTAGTGTTTTTTTTATATTTAGAACTTTACATTTACTAGGGTTTTAGTTTAGTCTGATTTACTTAAGCTAATCGTAAATTATATCTAAGGAATATTGTAAAGTTGTCTTCGATTGGTAAAAATTTTTTGTCATCTGCAAAAAGGCTAATGTTGCTGCTAACATCAACTTCTGAAGCTGTATCGTTTAGAGACTTTTTTAACTAACTAACCAGACAGCTATAAATTTTGTATTGCAATAATGTTTTTATTTTTTCAAATGGAGAGACAGAGTCAAAAGCTTTTACTCTGTATAGATAACTTAGTAGACATTTTGCTTAAAAAAGATACCAACCAAGAGTGTTAGCAATCTAGTAATTGAAAACAGAACGTTCAGTTAGGGAGAAAAATAATTTGTTTAAGGAATAAAAAAATAAGATGATTAAGTATTTTTACAGAAATTATATGTTGAAAGATTCTGCCAAAGCTATTTTTCAAAGAAGTTTTTCTGTTATTTGAGGGTTGTAATTGCTACCTTTTTTGTGTATTGGTTTTAAAGATTAAACTTATTCATTGTTTTTGCAAGAGAATAATTAAAGATTAGTGATATATTTGAAAAATATAGAATAAGTAGTACATTTGATAAAATACGAAGGAATATTATCTGCTGTTCGTACTATTTTATCTTTCAATTAATTGATAAATTTATTTATTTCATCATTGCTTTTAAAAAATTTTGCACTTCTAGACTGTTGTCATCAATAAGTTTAAAAATTTTTCATTAATTTATTAATTCGTAAAGGCCTTATACAAAAATAAGACTTTATCATAATCAGATATTATTGTAAAATTGTTTTCGTTATGCAATACTGAAAAGGCAGGTGCTATCTTAAGCTTAGATTTTTACTTAGCAGTTAATTGTTTTGCATTTATGTTCTGAAAAAAACATAAATCTATTGCGTGCGTTTTTTTATTATATATAAAAAATGTACTATAAATAAAATTATATATTTAAACGAATTGAATTTCATTTTTTTAAACATTGATAATAAAAATTGACACTTATTTGTAACTTTTTAATAAATTATTTTGTATTAGTTATTTTCTAAAAAATCTCACTTTAAAAATAGTGTACAAAAAAATATCGAAAAAATAGTATAAAAAGTTTTTTCAGTCTTTAAATTCTAATTGTAAGTTATAATCGTTTTATCTTTGTTTTAATAAATTAACAATTTTTGTTAATTTCGTTTTTTTCTTTATGTGCCTTTCAGTTTAAGTGGTCTAGGTTATGATGCCTAGGTTCATCATATCGACAATAAACTTGTAACCGTATAGTAAAATATATAAAAAGGTATAGTTGTTGATTAATATATTAAAATTCAAAATAAACTATAAAAAATTTACTTACACTTAAACTTTTTTTTTTATCCTAGTTCCTAAATAAATTAAATTTTTTGTCCCTGGTATGAATATTTTATAAATAATTTTATCTTATCTTTTCGTTTGTTTGTTGCTAACATTAACTTTACTGTTTTTTAAGAGTTTAAACCTTTCATTTTTTGCTTTTAATATAGGTATGTTACAAAATTTTAGTTTTCAGTTTCTTTTTATGTTACAGATTTGGTACTAGCTAAAAAAACTTTTTTTTCGACCTGCATGCAAAATTTATGTTCCATGCGAAAAAGTCATCGTGCCAAAATGTCGCTGTGCAAAAGTTTCATCGTAAAAAAATGACGTTATGCAACAATGCTGCCGTAAAAAATAGTCATCGTGAAAAAATGTCGCCGTGCAAAAGTGTCTCCTCGTGCAAAAGTGACGCCGTGTAAAAGTGTCCCCTCGTTCAAAAGTGACCCTCCGTGCAAGAGTATCATTGTGCAACAATGCTGCTATAAAAATTGTCATCGTGAAAAAATGTCGCCGTGCAAAAGTGTCTCCTCGTGCAAAAGTGACCCTTTGTGCAAAAGTATCGTTGTGCAACAATCATGGTTGCCAAGATCAAGCTGAGAAAAATTTCTTGACTTTTCCTGACATTTTAGTAACATTTTCCTGTCTTTTCTAAATCCAACTCTTAATTTAAACTTATTCTAAAATACGTAATCTAACACTTAAAACTATATAAAGCTCTCAATCTGATTTTAATACAGTTTAAAACAACAGTTTTTTTTGCTGAATTCAATCATCAAACTTCCATTACATCACTTGAACCATATGTGTATGATTGATGTATTTGCAATAAAAAGTTCTATCAGCAGAATACTTGTATTATTATTTTATAAACACAGTTTGTCTAAAAAAGACACAATTCTTTAGCATTTCCTAGCATTTATGTATCTAAATAAACGATCTGAAATACTGATCTGAAAAAAATAACTATGGTTAGTCTGAGTTTCGAAACCTACTACATAAAGTAATATCTTTTTGTACAAATAATTCTAACCTAACACCTTAATACGAAAAATAAATTTACTCTCTACCAGTAATAAGCTCTAAATAAGTAAACTTTAGTCAGACTTGTCATAAAAATTGTAAAACAACCTAGAATAGGGGTGGGCAATGTACGGCCCGCAGATTGTTAATAACCGGTCCCCAGCCGTTCTTTAAACTTAAATGGGATCTGGCCCACAAATGAAAATGGACGACCCACGGTAGAAGTGACAGGCCCACAAAAGGTATGTTTTACAAATTTTTTATAAAACTTTGTTACATATTTTTACAAAACAAAACTGTAAAAATTTAAAACAAATACTTTTTTTCTTTTAATTAATGTTCTTTTTTTTAACTAAACTTAATTTTATTAAATTAAAAAAGTATAGAACAACCTGGAAGCACCACCACCCATATCGCTTATTCTAATACAACAATCATGATCTCCTTTCGTTACTGTTACTTTTATTTTAGGAATTTCATCCAACTCGTTGTTGTCTGAAACCTCCATTGATGCTCGCATAGCATTCTGTTGTGGAAAACTTTAAACAACGTTTTATTTGTCTGAAATGATTGTTAAAAACTAAGTAAAATTGCACGGCTTACATTTTTCATGAATACTTTATCTTTATGTGGGTGTCTCTTTCTCACAATTTGACATTTTTGTGTCGGTTTTAAGTATAAAAAGCTTAATCCTTTAGTCATTCTCCTATAATTATTAACACTACTAGTATAAATACTATAGTACTATTTAACATAGTAGTGGACAGTATGCGACGCCTTAAGTAAATTTATTCTGCCCCAACTTAATTTTAAGTTGTAAGACGTTTAAAGTAATAAATAATTATGCTCTAAAAATATTTTTTAAGTATGTTATGAGTTAAGCTATTTTCCATTTTCAACTTTTAATCGACCAATTCATTTTATCTTAATCAACAATGTTTCACTATATTGAACACATCATTAGGATAAATGTAAAAAATAAAATTCTAAAGTTTGAGAATATAAATAGATAGTAAAAATAATAACAACTACTAAAAATTAGAACTCAATAACAACAATCAAACCAAAGGAAGCATTAAATAGCTAATAATTTATTTAATAGTTATTAATAATTTAGAATTCTGTTATTTAGTATTAATATTACTTTATACAAATAAAATACTTATACAGAAAAAAAAAACATTTATTAAAATTTTTTAATAAAAAAAAAACCTTATAACAAAAAAAAATTGAAAAAAATGGTAAACACAAAAAAATAATAAAATATACTACATTTATAAATAATAGAAAATAACTTGACTTATGATGTGATGTAGAGAAATAGTAGCTGATTTGAATCTAAAATTTGGCGATCTATATTTATTAGCTTTACTTTAATTATTGTCATTATTTCAAAATTACAAATTGAACACATAAAAGTTAATTTAGGTACACTGTGTTACACTTTGTGTAAAATTGACTAATTATTATTCGTTTTATTTCTTTTGTTTTTGTTTAATAAAGTTGTATGCGATCCTGTGTTGCTATCAATATTGTCTTGTTGTTTTTTTATACCTAGCGTTTAACGATACCCTAATGGGTTCGTTATACTTATATAACTCATTTTAATGAAAAAGTAGTTTTATAAACCTCTTTATTGAGACATTATCCAAAAAAGGGCAAATCATATGTTTTCAAGCAATCACTGCACTTTGGAGGTATTTTTGAAGATTTAAATATTTAATAAATATGAACACTTATGAAACTTTTCATAGATGAAAAATAACTATACTTAAATAGTTCATTATAACAAAATACTTAATTTAATTTGGTATCTTTTGAAAACTGCATACTAGATTAAATACTTGGCAGTTTTCTGTTTCGTCCAAATTACAAACACATGCAGCAAAATAGAGTTTTTTTGGTCTTTTTGTTTTGTCATTATTGACAGTAAAATGAATTTCATTACTACATTATGTTAATTTAATAAATACTCTTTTTAACTATGTCTTATTAAATGCATTTGAATATTTTTTATTGACAGTTTATTAACCCAAAGGTATCAATCGACTTAGTAAATTGATCTAACGAAAACTATTGATTTTTTTTCTTTGTTTTATTTTTGTATTACCCTATGATTTATTCTAATATAATGTTATTATTATTGGATATTGTTATAAAAATTTTTATAAATAAACATTTTGTGTACTAACTTTTAGTTTATATGCTGTAATAATTACTAATTAACTAAACGCATAAACTTTACAAACATTTAGAAATAACATGACTTCAATTTTCGTCTTAAAAGGTTAAATAAAATAACACCGCTTAATTTATTAATCCCTTCATTGAAAGATAGAAATGCAAAATTATTATTGTTAAAATTTAATACAACACTTAGATATTATAAGTAATAAGATTAAACAAACTTTAAAAAGTTCGAAGCATATGTGATGAAGATGACTAGGCACGTATATTATATCGACTTCTTTGCTTTTTTCGACCGCTTTAAAAATAATATAATTTAATACTTCAACTTTTTTATCTTAATTAAATGCAAGTAAGAGTTAGAACTTAACGAAAACAAAATTCAGTAACTAATACAAAATTACAATAACAAAAATAGATTTACAGTAGGTGATTTTCTCTTTGCTGATAATGCTTGACTCGTAGCTAACTCCGATTAAGATTTTTATACACTATTTGATCATTTGTTTGTCATCATGACCAGATTTTGGCCTAGTCATTAACCTTAAAAAACTAAAATCCTAAGCTAAGGAACATATATTCTACCGCCGTTCAAGATCAATAGCAATTCATCGAAAATGTGATAAAACCTTAGCTTAGACTTGTTTTTATTTTTTGAAAGAGTTCTGTAACATTTTATTAAGGTTAAGCAATATGTGTAACGCAGACTTACTAGATCTAAGTATAAATAAAGAAAGTTTTTCTGCCATTTAAATACTAACATTTAACTTTTTACGATTTTTTTTTCGTGTAATTATACTGTTTTGTTTTCTAAAATCGTAATTTTTTGTTTTCCTTTTCTCCTTTCTTTATTAAAAATTAAAGAAGATTAATTAAAAGCTAATTTTCTACAGCTCAATTTAAAAAAAAATGCCAATAAGTGGTGTGTATGGACAAAAGATCAATCTACAAATTAGGTCTTTTAACCATGTTTTTGAGCGTCGAATTATTTATTAAGTTCAATAAACTATTACTGTTTGTAAATTCAGTGTTATTAGTATTATTATAGTAAATCTATTAAGTTTTTTTACTTAGTTTCAAGTTCTTAAATATTTAAAACGAGTGTTATGTTGTATGAAAAATTTAACTAGAATTATAATAAAATACCATATTTGACGTAGTTATACAATTATTTTTTTGTTTTTCTTAAAGTTAAGTAGTCAGTTATTTTAATTATAAAACCTAATTTATTTTCACAGTTTAACTTCATTAAAAAAGAATTAATATTTGCTTTAATATTGATATTTAACCGTGTCCCTTTTCTTTTACATAAACACACACTCTCATAACATATATATTTACATAATTTATCATAAATTAATACATAAATTTTGTTTATTTTTTATTTTTTAATACATGTCACTTTTCAATCTCCAACCTGGTTTTTACCTCTTACTCAACTATATACTTCTCATGTTCCTTTATGTATTAAGGTCCAAGTTTAATTGGAAGCCTGTACTCAAATCACAGAGAAACCGTGTTTTTTTACCTACTACGCCCAATAGTTCGCTAAGAGGATTTTTTACTGCAGGTTTATACTTAGGACCAGGAGCGTGTTTTGACTGGTTTCCTGTTTCCTGTGAACCCACTAAAAAAAAAGAAAAGAAAAAAGATTCTTAGACTACACTAAAAACGTTGTTTATTGACTTTGTTTTGGTTATTTGATAAACTTTGAATAATGAATGTTGAACTTATAACACTGAAAGATTAAAAAAATTCCTTAACAAAAAATGCTCTATTTTGCCCAGCTGAAATAGATTATAAATAAAATTTTAATTGTGACGTTATAATAGGTAAAAGTTTTAAAGTAGCATTTTCTTTCTAGTAAACTTTTTACTAAGATGCTTTAGTTCCCACTATAAATTATAACTTAGCGTAAATAACTTTACATACAGTATTGTTTTTGAACTAGTAACTACAATTTTACTTAAAAAAATGTCCAATATAACCACTAAAGTTTTATTTTGGTTAGTTTATTGTATATAATAATGTTGTGTGAAGCTTTTGTGTTTAGCTGTTATATGATAATGTTGTGTTTATACTTAAGCATTTATATTATTTGTTTATGTGTCAACCAACTGGGTTAAAACCTTGAAAAATTCAATTCAGAGAGTTTTCAAAATCATCTTTAGACAACTACACCACATGGCAATTTACTCTTTTATCATTTAGTAGTATTTCAATATTTTTTATTTAAATTGTTTTATTTTTATATATCTGTCGGCCACAAAGTTGGTTCTTGATTTTTTGAAATTTTTAACTCAGAAAGATTTAAAATCATTACAAGAATTCCTGCACCATCAGGCAAACATTTAATTATAATTTAAAGATATTTCAATTTAGTTGTAAAAGTCTAAACATTTTTTAGTAATTACCTAGGATGATGTCGCACCAATATCAAGCTGAAATTTTATTATGTTTAATATCTTTTTGAACCATAATTATATACTTAAAATCAATATTTTAAGCCTTGTATGATTGATCTAAAATTACACTTCGTTTTAAACAAGCTTATAAATACATATTTAGAATTAAATTCATTTTTTATAAACTGAAATACTTAATTAATTTTATTTTACACTATAGTAATGAATATAAGTTAATGTATAATTTACTTTATTTTAAAAATATAAGCAATTAAGTATTTAAATTTTATTGGTTTATGATAAATAAATTTTTTTATATGTATTTCTAAGCCTATAATTATGGTAAAAAACAACATTGAATTAAATATCGTTTCAGCTTGATATTAGTGCGACATCATCCTAGGTAATTACCCATTTTTTTAGTAAAATTCAAATTTTTATAAAATAAATTACTTAAAAAAGTGATTTTATTATAGATATATTTTTTCCGGCTCTTTTAGTTTTAACTTATCTAAACTTAATACAGTATAATAAATAAAAATATATAATATTTTTCCATTACTACTTATATGTTTTTTTTTTGTTTCTAAGCAGAAAAAAGCATTTTAAACACAGAGTTTTTCGGCTAGATACTGCGTACTTAGCTGGCAGTGCATACCTAAGAAATGCGTACACAAGCGGGAAATTAAGAACAAAAAAAAATTGTGAACCCCCTTTGAAAAAAGTCTAGACACGCCCCTGCTTAGGACATAACCACCTTGTTATTTTACATTTTTACATTCACAATAAACACAAACTCTTAATTTATCATACATTTAAAACATCTGTATAAGATCTAATTAATTCTAACACCCGACTGCTCTTTTTTAAAGTTTTAATTAACTATCTTGTTTAATACGCAGCTTAAGTTGTGGTATCTTTAAGAACGGTGCTGTAACTTGATTATTGGTCAGAGCTTTGAATGCTTAATAACAATTTTAGTTATGTGCTTTGGTGTCTTTCGGATCTGCGTGTAAGTGGTTAAAAAGTTTTTTATTTATTTAACAGTTATAAACATTTTATAAATATATATTAATCCAAGTTTCTATAGCTTTAATTACCTTAAACTATAACTAAACGATAATCATTTTGTGGCACTTCAATTTATATTTATTTATTTGTTTATTAATTCAGTAAATAATATTTGTTATTTTTGGTTCTTTTTATTTATAATAGATAACTTATTAAGTATTTAAAATAATTATAAAAAAAATTATTTAAAGTGCCTGACTGTTTTTATAGACATAAAGAATATATTATCTATTTTGCAATGCAAAGAAAATCATTTTTTTATGTTAATGTATTACAGCATAATATTGTGGCGTAATTATTAATTTTTTTTTCGAATAGTTAATGACCGTGTAGTCTTACGAAGCAGTATTTCTTCAACTTTTATGTGATTGGTTTATATTTTGATTTGTTATTTTATTTTGTATTTTACTTTACTTAATCATAATTTAGATTTAATCATTAAAAATATAATGAAGTTTTATAACAGTCGGATTTAATTATATATTGTATCTATTACGGTTTACTATAATTTCTAACCCGCGATCATTTCCAACCCGATTACTTATAACCCGATCACTTCTAACTCGATCACTTATAACCCGATCACTTATAACCCGATCACTTCTAACTCGATCACTTCTAACCCGATCATTTTTAACCCGATCATATCTAACCCAACTATTTCTAATCTGTTCTAACCCGATCCCTTCTAACCTGATCAATTCTAACCTGATCATACCTAACCCGGTTATATATTGCCCGTTCGTTTCTAACCCTATAAATAAAAAAAATAGTTGTTTTTAGAATTAATTTAATAAGTGTTTGTTTTGAAACCAAACTAATGTTTACAAAATTGTTCTTATATTAAAAGATAGTTTACTTTGTCTTAACCAAAGCTTAACGTTTATATAGTTCTAACTAAAATATTTTTTTAATAATTATTCTTATAAATTTAAATATTTTTCCTTATTATAATTTTTTTCTTTTTATCAACCTACTTAAATCGAAATTATTTTTTTGATTAAATAAGATTTACTAGATTGTCTTTTTTTTCAATTCTGCTTTGTTGAACTCTTAAAGTAAGCTGTTTTAACTACATTTAATCTATATATTCCTGTAATTTAGGTAAATTGAATATTATTTTAACTCATGTAAATTAAAAAAAATAAACCGTTACAAGTGTAATATTCAGATAAAAAGATTTTCATATTACAGTCAGTTTTGTTGTAAATCTAGCGCAAGCGTTGTAAAGGTATTTACTTATCTATTACCATTTTTAAGTCTGCAAGTTTACACTTCAGCTTAAAAACTTGCACAAATTTTTCTACAACTTGCAAAGATCTGTTTAGATAATGGAATTACAACAATCTTTAAACGATTTAGAATAATTTTGTTTAACTTAGTTGAAAATCATAATTTTTAGATAAAACCACTTAACAGATTTGTTTATTAATGTAACAAATATAAGGATTATCAAATCTCGTCTATATATTCTTTTTTAAAACTTTCAATTAAGTTTATATAATATCCAAAATATTTTAATTACGACTTGAATTAGTATTTATTGTTGATATTTTTGTTTTTTACCATTACATTTACTTTATAAAAAAGAGTTTCAACGATCTTTTGCTCATAGTTATGATTATTTTAACATTAACTTTAAGTATTTTTATTTTTTTTAAAGTTATTTTTTTGTTGTTGTTTCGTTTGTGCTTACGTATTTTAAAGTCATTTAAATATAACTAATACAAAACAATAAATATATCAACATAAGTTTTAATTTAGTTGAGCTTAAAACAATTAAAATGAACAAATTGTAATACTTCTCATATATTATATAAACTTAACTTAAAGTTTTAAAAGAATAACTAGACGAGGTTTGATTATCCTGGCACGTGAAGTATCAACAAACAAGTCTGTTTTAGTGTCATTGATTTTTTTCGCTCTAGGTCTAGGTAGACATTTATTAATGAATTAAAAGGTAGACGGTCAGTCAACATTACATGCATTTTCGGTTTGTCAAATGACATAAATGTTTTATAGATTTTATTTAGGAAAGTTATATCTAAAAATTCTTATTTTTAAATAAATAAAACAAAAATGTTCACGTTCGCCTAATGTTTGTTTTAATTCCATTATCTAAAAAGGTCTGTGCAAGTTTTATTAATTGAAAATGGAAACTAACTGACTTTAATGTAATAATAGAATACTCAACAACTGTACAACGTTTGCGCTAGACTTACAAAAGGTTATAGACTATAATATAAAAATCTTTGTATTTAACTATTACAATTGTAAAGGTTTAACTTAAGAAAAAAAAAGTTTAACGTTAAATGTAATTGAGAAAAAGATTAAACTTAAATAGAGTTATAACAGCTTGTTTTGAAAATCCTACAAAACATAGTTTTTAAAAGTTTTCAAACAGTTTATTAAATACGACAATCATTTAAAAATAATGAAAATTTTAGATAATTTTTAGACTTAAAAATTTCAACATGCAACAGTTTCTTTGTTGTTAAAGTATATTTTTACAAAAGTTAATAGTTAATTGATACAGCTAAAACGAATAATGTTTTTTTTTTGATTTCGGGTTTATCGGGTCGGTAATGAACTTACAGAAAAAGTAGAACATTTTGGCTTTTTATAGTCTTCGTAGCATATCTAACATATAAAATAAATAAATACATATAAATTTTTCCTACTTTTCCTTTCAATATTTTTCAGTGAATTAACTACAATATTCATTATTTTTGTTTTATACTTAATATGTATTGTTTTTGTTATATAAACTTAATATTTTTTGAGATATTGGCCATTTTTGGTTATTCAGTTTTTGTTTTTATTTAGGGTCTTCATACTCAGTCAAAAAAAAAATTGTAAGTCTAAGTTCACTGACGAATCTAAAAATCAATGACGAATTTGTTTTAATCTTAAAAAAAAATAAATTATGTTTAATGTTACGGAAACTAAAAAAACATTTATAGACCCTTTTGTGGTTCATATTTGCGTAGCATCTTAAAAATAATAACTCAAATTTTTTTTAAATTTAACAAAAATATCTTTATTTGTCAGTGAATTAAGATTAAGAAAAAAGTTGTTAAGTAAGAAGTCTTTAATTTTTTCTTGTTTTAGAATGAATTTCCTTTAGTAAAACTTATATAATCAAAAAAAACCAAAATAAGAAAATAAATAAAAAATATAATAAGTTGTAATGAAATTAATATTAAAAGTATGTTTTAAGTAGAACAATATAAACCTTAAGTTTTGTTTTAAACATAAAACTAAAATTTCAAAAAAAGTACATTTTTGTTAAGTTTAGTTTGTTTTAAAATAAACTCTGATTAAAGAAATCTAAAATTTTAATAAAAATTACTGATTGACTTAAAAATGATCGGGTTAGAATTGATCGGATTAGAAGTTATCAGGTTACAAGTGATTGGGTTAGAAGTGATCGGGTTAGAAGTGATCGGGTTAGAAGTGATTGGGTTTGAAGTGATCGGGTTAGAAATGATCGGGTTAGAAATGATTGCGGTTAGAAATAATCGGCTCCCATCTATTCCTAACCATCAATCTAAAATATACACCTACTTTAGCTTCTATTTTTTCCTTGCAGTATTTTTTTTTACAGAGCTCCGTTGAATTGTTTTAACTTGTTTACACACAGAAACATGTGTTAGTGTAATAAAAAAAGATTACTGTTAAAATTTGTAATTATTATATATTCCTGTGAATTTGTTTCGCTAGGATCTTTATTTGCAAATGATTAATTTTAAATTTTGAATAGTTGTTTAATCTTGTAACTCTTTCCTAAATAACTCGACACCATTTAAAAATAAATACTTTTTTGTTTACTACATATTGTTTAATTAAACGGTAATCCTTAATGGGGAAATAATTACAGAACTAAAAAATAATCCAAAAAAAAAAAGGGTCTCAGTCTAATGATAAATATGATATAATCAAAACTCGTTTAATTATTTTTTATAAAAAATAAAAGTATAGATAAATCAAACTGCTTTCGCTTTTACCATACTTTTTAACGAGTAATTACAAACTAAAAAAACTTATGGTTAATAGAAATGCTCCTTTAAAATGAATACAAATTTTACCAATAATAAAAACTCTCTACTTAAATTTAGTTATTTATTACTTACAATTTTGAACGTTAATTTGTATTTCTGGCGAGGAGAGGTAGTAATTTTCACATAAATTTTTTGCATCTTCATAAGCATCATTAACAACTTCTATTACATCACAATGGGGATCAATAGCACCAAAGTTATTAGAAGGTGTTTTACGCTCGTTTCCAAACAGGAGAACTGTTATTTTAATTTTTCTAATGTTACTTAAAATATAGATCTGTAAAAGTTTGTAGAAAAAAGTTAAAAAACAAATAACATTTTACAGAAAATTATAGTACTAATTTCATATTATTTAAACTGCATTCTTTAGTAATAGAAACATCTTGTGTTGGTCTGCTATTTTTTAACTTGACCTTTTTAACCTTCGACAGTTAGCTTTTTTTTTAACATTCTATACAACATCACTAATACTACATTTCATATTTATTTTATCAAAAATTCAAACGATATCAAATATGATTTTTATTTAAATTCTCATAAACTACGATATACTTAAAAAAAAAAAAATTCATTTCAACTTAAAAATATCAAGGTTGCCACTCTATAAGACAAAAACAGTCCTAAATCATTTTAAGGTTTTACAAATCCTTAAAAAATATTTTTATTTTTTAAAACTAAAAAACTTAGTTAACTAACTAAATTTGTCATAAAATAACAAAACCTACAACTGAATCAACTAAACCTCATTCAAAATCTATAAAATTACTGTCCCGAAATTTATATTAAAACTAAGAGTTTTTTATATAAAACAAAACTATCCTGAGTCAGCCTGAGTTAAAAAAAATAAATACCCTGAGTTATCCTGAGCTGTACTAAGTCATACTTACATTTTTTAAAACTTCAATTTATCCTGAGTGTCCTGAGAATCTTGAATGTGTGGCAACCCTGATAAATGACCAGCTTTAGAAAAGTTATGCTACTTAACAAGTGTATAAAAAATAATTCTTAAAACTTCATTTTTTTAGAATTTCTAAAATGTACAAAAAAAAAAACAGTTTTTACTTTATTTATTTTTTATTTTTAAATTAGACAACAGTATTATAATATCAAAAACAGATTTCAGAAAGCAAACTTTTATAAAGAACATTTTGAAATTTTATGACCTAAATTAAAATTAATCTTTTTTTAGATGAAAACTACTTGATAAAAAATTTAAAATCCGTTTCCTACAAGTTGTTTAAAATTTAATTTTTACTCAACTTTAATTTTATATAATTTTAATACATATTTTTTAAACAGAATTCAGAGATCCTTCTTTAGTAACAGCAGATTTTAAAATCCCAATACTTATTTAATTAATAAAAAAAATAGCTCAAACTTACTAAAATTTTTGTCCTGTAGCAACCAACAAAATGTTTTAACTTTATCTAGTTTTTTAATACATAACTAAATGAAACGAAAATAAACTAATTGATAGAAATTGAGAGTCTTAAGAAATATTTCTAAAAATATAAGTGAAAAAAATTAGTAAACTAATTTGCTAGAAAAATTGATGAACTTTTCAACTAAACTGGTTGATAGAATTACACATTTTGATTTGTACACTTCTCAAGGAACAAGAAACTATTTTTACTAAAAGTTTTAATTTTTTTGGGATTTACCTTCGTCTTTTTGTATAGTTGTAATCGCTATGTGTCCCTAGTTGTGATAATAGTTAATAAGTTTACAAAATAACTAGTTGTAAACACTGACAAGTTTAAATTTATTAAAGCACTATGACGTTTGCTTAACGACGAATTTTTAATACAAAATGCTATTCTTGTTGTAGCAACTGTCAGTTATTGATGAACTCTGGTGGATGACAGCGAATTTACCTTATTGAATTGGAACTCTGAGTGGATTGCAGTTGAGTGTTTGAACTTTTGTAAATTTGTTGCTTTAAAAGAAGTACCAAATTATAGATTAAACTTTGTTGCTTATTAAAGAAATTATTGAATTATTCTTTAGCTTTATCAAATTTTTGTATAATTTTACTTGAGTTAATACGTATTTTTTAAATCACATTTGTTATTAAATATTGTTTATTAAACTGTGCTGTGTAACTTATAACCGGTTGTTTTTAATTTAAACTACTATTTAAGTGATTACTATACCATTAGAATGATTAAGACTAAGAAGGGCTTAAGACAAAAAAATAAGTTAACGGGTCTTGCAGATACTGAGCCATCAGTATCTGCTGACTTCAATGGCGACTCTGACTTGATATCGAACTCACAATCTCCCAGCAATATTCAAGCGACCATAAACAGCGCTCATGATACAAAAGTAAGCGCGCAGACTAGGGAAAATAATGAAATTGTAGATTTTAATGCTTTAGATGAAGTTGACTTAGACGTTGAGGATTTAGCTCACTTATTAGAGCAAGCTAAGGTTTTAGAGAAAAAAATAAACTAAAAAATGAACTAAAAGCAATTTATAGGAGATTAGATACAAATAAGACCATAAATGACAGCGGCCTCACCCTTAACAATCACACCTCGCACGCTTTAGGCGAAATGTCAACACAAATAAGTTTCAAGAAAAAAACTCTTGAAAATTGTAAGCTTTTTCAAAAAATTGATGCCGTACGCGATCCGGCTGTGGAGTTACGTTTTTTTGCAGACCGGTGTACGGCTTATGGTATAACATCTGAAATGGAGAAGTTTGAAATTCTCCAGAGAATTTGGCCCCGTTCAGATATAATTGACTTCGTTGAAACACATGACGAAGACAGAACGTTTAACAGTCTTGTTAACTTTTTACAAGGCAAAGGTAACAAATTGCCTCGTATATTAGGTGCAAGCCCATCATGGCCAGAGCCAGTTCAATTCCAGGACTTGTTTTTGGCAGCTAAGCAATGGGCAAAGTCTAAAGAGGAAGACAGAATTAAATACTTTATGCACAGACATGCTCCTAATAATTTAAAAAACAAAATTAAGGAATGTTTTGGGCTCGAATATAATGAGTTTATTAGGCGCACGGAGTTTATATGCGATATTGAACAACAGAGGGTCTTTGAAAATGCTAAAAACTTTTCATACGAACCTCAGCGATTCAAGCACAATAAGAGATACTCTTACAAACAAAAATGGCATGAGAACATCCCACAAAAAAAGGAACATTTCCGCAGCTATGAACACACTCGTAGTCAGGGGTATTTAGGGGAAGGGTATAACAAGCGCACGAATTACGAACAGAACGCGCTTTGTCACAAACATGCAAAGTTTGGAGATAGGGCAGACTATTGTGCTGCAGTTGCAACTTGCCCTATGTCCCCGTTACGGCAACAACACGATCAAAAAAACGATTTCCCATCTTCAAAACAATGAGAGGACATGAGGATGGGAACAGAGTTCCTCTTAATAAGCCTGTAGAAGCCGTACCAATTCGTCCCTCTGCCAAACCATGGCAGCCTAAAAAGCCATCACCTGAAACAAACTCTCACTCTCAATTGCGTAATGATATCACGACAAAACCAACTGTAAAAACTAATTGGTCGTTTGCTATTTCAAATAAATCGTCTATAAATCCGAAAACTTTGCCTCAAAGTCTATTATTTGCAAAGGACAATGTTACAAACGTTCTTTTCTTAATTGACTCTGGATGTGAAGTTTCTATATTGCCTAAGAATCTAACAAATGGCATAAACCACTACTTTAAGCCGTCAGTAGAACTATAAAGGGTATTGGCGACAATGAAATCCACCTCATAGGGAGTGCTTGCGTTGACCTTAAGCTAGGTAATTTAAAAACCATTAAACATAATTTTTGGGTTACTCAAGAGTATAGGAGTTATGGCATTTTAGGTATGGACATTTTAATGTCAAACAAACTGATAATATGCCCTTTCACGTTAGAATTGACGCATCAATTGTCTAACAAAACGACTAAACTGTTTAGGGCCGCTGATTTGCCTGCGTCGGTAGTTGTGTCAATTAATACGGGGGAAGTTAGGGATAGTAATAACATAACTACGTTAGAGACCAAGTGTGAAACACTACTGTTGAATTACCCTGAGCTTACAAAAACTCCTGACTATACTGCTCCAAGAAAACACAACCACTTTCTATAAATTATAGTTGACAATTATAAACCGCGAACGATTAAGGCGCGAAGATGTAATTTAACTTGTCAACAAAAGGTAGATAAAAATTATTCAGACCTAATTGCGAGAGATGCTGTTGTAAAGGGGGATGCCAACATGTGTGCATCACCAATCACGGTAGTGCCCAAAAAAGATGGTGATTTGCGTATTTGTGTTGATTATACAGTTTTGAATGCCCACACACGCCTATTTTCATACCCGCTACCGCGCATAGATACGCTCACGGAAAGAATTCCGGGAGGTACCCGTATTTTTCAGCACGTTAGATCTTAAAGAAGCTTACTATAGCTTACCTCTTCATCCAAACTCACGAAAATATGCTGCTATCATAACTAATTCCGGGGTATTCGTCCCTAAGGTGACTTCTTTCGGGTTGCGGAATGCGCCAACACGTTTTCAGCAGTTTATGGACAGTATCTTGTCCTCTTGAGGGGCTTTCACTTTTGTATATTTAGATCAGGGTTTCCCAAACTCTTTTGCAAATGGCCCCCTTTAAAGAGTTTGAAAAAGCAATGGCCCCCTTCAATATATAGGTAACTCATAAACTACATATAACATTATACACATATAACCTTTTTTTTTTCTTTTTTTTTTTTTTTCTCTTCATCTGCAACTCAAGAATATCTAGTGTAAGTTTCTAAACTACCATAAAATACACATATTACTTTTTTTTTGCTCATATCTGCAACTCAAGAATATCTAGTGTGAGTTAAACTACCATAAAATACACATAAGACCTTTTTTTTTGCTCTTCATCTGCAACTCAAGAATATCGAGTGTAAGTTTCTAAACTACCATAAAATACACATAAGACCTTTTTTTTTTTGCTCTTCATCTGCAACTCAAGAATATCTAGTGTAAGTTTCAAGTTATGGCCTTATGGCCCCCCTGTGGCTCCTTTACTGCTATGGCCCCCCTCTTCCCCCTTTGCTGCTCATGGCCCCCTGAGTATCTGTCATGGCCCCCTAGGGGGCCACTTGGCCCACTTTGGGAAACCCTGATTTAGATGATATTCTTGTGTTTTCAGATTCCGCGGACAGTCACATATCACATTTAAAACAGGTTTTAAAAACATTATCGACAAACGGTTTATTTTTAAATAAAGCAAAATTTTCTTTTGCTAGAACTAAGGTAGATTTTTTAGGTCATACAGTAGGTGTTGACGGGGTTGATGTTATGGAATCTAAGGTAGAAGCTATAAAAAAATTACCCTTACCAAACACGCGCAAAGAGTTAAAAAGGGTAATTGGTATGATTAATTACAATCATCGATTAATACCAAACTTGGCCGAAGTAATGGCACCGCTTAATGAAATTTCGGGGGGATTTAAGGCAAGCAATAGGGCAATTATTAAACTTACTGATGGTCAAATCAAAGCTTATCATGACACAATAGCTCTGTTAGTTAAAGCAGCAACAATAAGCTATGAAGACCACACAAAACCCCTAGTTCTCTTCACGGACGCTTCTGACAGCCATGTTGGCGCAGTTCTGGAACAAGAAGGGAGAAATGGGGGAATGCAACCGCTTGCGTTTTTTTCAAAGAAGCTCCCTCCATTTAAGCAAGTACGTTCTACTTTTTATAAGGAACTTCGCGGGGTGTATTTGTCTCTTAAGCACTTTCAAAGCAGAATATTGGGGAGATCCTTAATTATACGTACTGATAGTAAATCAGTAGAAAGGGCCATTAAAAACGAAATGGGTAATCAATCTCCAGCGGAACAACGTTGGATATGCGCAATCAAGGAATTTAATCCAATAGTAAGGCATATAGATGGCCATGATAATGTAGTAGCAGATAGTTTAAGCCGACCCCCACAGTCGGCAATGCATATTCGTGCGTATAACCAGGATTCTGACTTTGTTTATACGTCTGAGTCAGAGGCTGAAGACAGCGAGTCTGATTACGGTGATTTAGACGATGAAGAGGAAATTTTAGGTAGATGATTACGGTGATTTAAATGAAGTGATCGGGGAAAATACGACTAGCTTTAATATGATAAATAGGGAAGTTATTGCGGTCTTGCAATGTAATGAACCGGGGCTAGTAGATACCGCACGTAATATGAAGAAAACGGTCGAATATTTACAACCAGAAAATTTAGCGGTAGTGGTAGACGAAAATAATAAGCGCATCATTCTGCCCGAATCTATGCGCCTAACAGCATTTAATGTGGCCCATGATAGGTTGCACCTGGGTATTGATAAAACAATCGAGTCTATTGCAAAAGACTATTACTGGCCTACATTGATAAAAGATGTGACTCATTGGGTCAAAAGCTGTGTGGTATGTCAAGCGACCAAAGTAACAAGATATAATCGTCAAAAAATTGGTTTTTTTCCAGACAATACGGAACGATTCCAGTTCGTTCACATAGATCTTGTCGGTCCTTTAAATGAGTCATCTTGTAATAATAAGTATATTTTAACTGCCAAAGACCGAGCCACAGGGTTTCTTGTAACTATGCCGATCACAGATAAGAAAGCTTTGACTGTCAGGAATGCTTTTTTTCAATGCTGGGTAGGTCCATTTGGGGTCCCTCAAGTAGTTGTTTCCGATAACGGCCGTGAGTTTGTTAATACCGCGTTAACCGAAGCATTCGAGCAGTTAGGAATAGATCATCGTTTGGTATCCCCATACAGCCCTCAATCTAACGGTTTCATTGAGAGGCAACATAAGACTATCAATGTTGCACTTCGCGCGTTATCTGATAAGACAAATTGGGCTTTGCATTTGCCTCTGATAACGACAGCTTTAAACAATACCTTCGTTGAAGGTTCACCTTATACCCCAGCTCAATATGCTATCGCGACGGCCCAGAATCTCTCGGGGAGAGTAATGTTCGACAAAATTGAGGGTACTGACGTTATTACCACACCCAACACTCTAGAAACTAAAGTATTTTTGAATATGATGGCTAAAATCGGTAGGCAATTTAAGCGCCACAATAATAAATCATACTATGAACCAGGGATTTTCGAATGCGAATGGGTTTGGCTTAGGAGACAAAATAAGCGGAAACTTAGCACACTCTACCATGGTCCATATCAAATTTTTGTATAATTTTACTTGAGTTAATACGTATTTTTTAAATCACATTTGTTATTAAATATTGTTTATTAAACTGTGCTGTGTAACTTATAACCGGTTGTTTTTAATTTAAACTACTATTTAAGTGATTACTATACCATTAGAATGATTAAGACTAAGAAGGGCTTAAGACAAAAAAATAAGTTAACGGGTCTTGCAGATACTGAGCCATCAGTATCTGCTGACTTCATAGTGAAGTTAACATTGAATTCACTATTTATTTATCACTATTTTATGTTAAAACTAATAAAATTCTTCTTTTTTTTTTCATTTAACTTTAATAGCATCGTTATTATTTATTATTAGTACTTTTCATATTAAATTTTTTTTTTTATTAGTTATATTTTACTTTTTTATGAAAGTTTGTTTATTTTTGAACCATAGGTTTAGCATGAGGGTTGTATTTAAAATGTAGCATTTTTCCTTGTAAAAAAATCTTTCATAGCTGTTATACTACCACGGTTCACAAACACCAGTGAGCATTTTTTGAATTTTAGTTAATAGTTTTTAAACTTTAAAAAAATCCTTATGAAGTTTTTCATCAAAGCCGGTACACAATGATATTTACGTACCATATCTGTACATTTGGTATTCAAATCAAAAATTTGTTTAACTTTCAAAATACTTCATAAACATGGTTAAAAATAAAACAAATTAAGCAGAGCAATAAATTATTAAAGGATAAAGATTTTACATTCTTTTTTTATTTATTTTTTTAGGAGGCATGCATACGCCAGTGTCCCTTCCCTTTACTACGCCTCTGATCCTTACTATAGTTATTGCTTTTGCAATAAAAAGCTATCGTTTATTTTGTAGCCTATAAGTAGCTTTAACTTTTCAAAACAAAAAAATAAGTTATACATAGTATATATTGAGTACATAAAATCGTAAAAATATTTGGAAGAACTACTAGGAAGTATGCTAATGATTTCTGGTTAAAAAAAGTGCTAATATTCAAGCAGTTACTGATAGATGCGACATCAAGTCATTGTACGGTGTAATTTAAAAACAACTAGACCTACAAAAAAATAACATCACTTCTGGAATTTGCTACCGGGAAAATCCTACAAAGGTAAGCAGCAAGTTAGATTGGTTCAACACTTTTCTCTTCTATATCCTGAGTAGAATATTATTACTAACGAAGCACTTTACCGCATGGATACTATGCTAACTAAGTAATATTTAATTAGCGAAATAATTACTAAACAATTGAGTAAAGCTATATCTGAAGTAGATCATTGGAAAGCACCAGAAAACTATGGCATTCCAGCGCTTACTCCTTCAATGCAAGTCCTGTTAATCTCCTACATGATACTTTAGGTAAACTTTAGAGAGAAGAGACGTAACACAAGGCATACGTAAAGTTAAACTATTCACACTAACAAGAAGGAAACTTTTATGTGAACTTTCATTTTTATGCTGTTATTGCATGCTTTCCACTCATCAGCTGTGGGCGTTAAGCTTTATGCGAGATTATCAAACCCTGTACGTCTAGAAATAAAACAGCTTTATTAGTTCACCATATAAAATCTTTTTCCGACAAAACAGACACTAAAACAACTAGTCGAGGGTTACAAGCTAATTAAAATGTTGATAACGACTAGGTAACCTCTGCCATTCTAGAAAGAAAGTTGTTTTCTGCAGACGCGAAAGCTTTTGTCTGTAACAACTTTGGAAAGCTACAATCTTCTTTGAATAGGTTTCAAGCTATTTTGAATTTTTTTTCCAGTAACAAAAAGTGTCTGTTAAACCAAAACGACTAGGTATTATAACACACATTACAAATAATAACTAGTGTTAATTAAATGCTATTTAGTTTTAAGTAAATGTCAATTGCGCTGTTCGTTATTTCTGTAAAATAATTAAGGAATATACTGTGTGCGTACTTTTAAGTGTTTTTTTTTCACTTTGTGTTTGTTTTAATTAAGTATGTGTTTCATTACAAGGTGAATTTTTTTAAGTTAAAGTAAAAAAAGGTTGCATTTTGAGCAAAAACCTTTAAGCTCATAAGTGCACACTCATTTGGAGTATTACTATATTTATGTTATTTTCAATACTTTTTTTTTAAACAAACTGATGAAAACTAATTACTAAAACCGCATTAGAAAACATTTAACAGTTGAAATGATTTATTTTTATTAGTTTTCTACTAGTAATATATTAGCGATATGAATGATGTTAGTGATTCATATTAGTGTCCAGTAAGAGATAAGTCTAATTATTAGTGATCTATCAGATAATGATCAAAAAACAAGTTCCAATGCTACTAAACTCTATACAAGGTACGGATCCAATTAAATGTAAAGAGTATTGAGCTAAAGTTATCTAAAAACAAAACATCTAAAAATTTTAAAATAGAATCACACTGAATTTATAACAAAACACGTCTGAAAAACAATAGCTCTAAGTAAACTATAAAGCACAAAAAAGTTACAGTACTTAACTTCTAAAAGTACTTACTGATTTATTGTGTGATAGTTTACAATCACTTATCAATGTTTTCTCGTTACTTTTTACCTTAAAAAGTTTGACGAATAATTTACAGTAAAATGTTTAACTTGCACCTTATAGGCATATGTTTTCCTTAACTTTATCAATAAAAGCATGTTGATTGATTTATAATTATTTTTCTTCTTTCTTTTAATATCAAACTAACTCTTACTTTTTAGTTTATGTTCTTTTTTTATTTTAATTTTACTATTTTAAGTTGTTTAACCTTTGCATAGTATATTCTATTATCTGTATAATATTTGATCGAACTAAAAATTCTTATAACCGAAATTATTTATTTTATTCACTTAGCTAAAATTTAGAACATAACATTAGGTGAAAGACAAATATAAAATTATGTTAAGAATTTAATTTAGCATTTACTATTTTTACAAAGGTAAATTTAGTTGTCTACAAAATTAGGTCTTCTACTTTTTGTATCCAGTAGTTCACTAATTTATATGTAAAACTAAAATATATGTATATTTAAAGTTAAAACTATGTTAAATTATTTAAAATACATCTAGTTCTTTTAATAACTGTTTAGCATTACAGTGTTAAACAGCATTTTTATAGATGAACATTGAAAAATTATATTCACCCTTTCGAAATACTATACACTGTTGAGTTTTGTATTTCAAAAACTCTTTATTCACTAAAACTATGTTTTTTAAAGAAGTATAAAGAAGTAACACAATATATATTTTTAATTTAAAAAAATGTTTGACTACATTAATATAAAAAATTAACTAACTAGATTTGACCAATCAATAATCGATTTTATTAGTGTTGTAATATAAATTATTTACTTTTTTATCATTACAAAATCTATTAATCTTTTCTAAAAAACGAGAACTTATTAAAATAACTTAGTCATTTCATGGCAACCTTTACAACAGAAAGTTCAGTTAACAAAATTATTACAATTATAAAACTTAAATTGAACTTTTTTTTTATAAATCTAATTAAAACTACTAAACCAAGTGAAACAAAGCAAAATATAAACATAACAAAAATGTTTAAAAACATATTGTTGAAAATAAAACATACCGTGCTGATTGATAAGTATTCTGATACCAATCCTGCTTGTGTAAAACCTATCTAGGAAATACTGAACTTTATCTCTGTGCTTTTCGACTTGATCGTTATTTTCGCGCCATTCCAATATTCCTGCAGCCATCGTTTCTACTACGTTTCTGTGTCTTCTAACAATTATTCCCATTGTATCATGAAATCTATTAACAAATGTTATTCTGTAAAACAAGCATCTATAAATTTAGATGAAAAGCAATAGCTGAAAACATTTTTATATATTAAAGACAAATATCTAATAAGTAAATTAACAAACAAACTTAATTTAAAAAAAAAAATAATATTTTTATGAAGTTCCTAACATTTGCTTTTTAAACTAAAAATTTTACATAATCTTAAATTTTTATAAATTTAGTTCATGTTTCAAACATAAAACTCGAATCAAGTCAATCAAAGTTCTACTAAGTAATTAACTATTTACACATTTTATATTTAAATTCCCTAATATTGTCTTTACTTATACATCTCCCACAGATTTGATCTACAAGAGAGATAAAACGATTTATCAAGTCAGCAAAAAAATATTGTAGACTTGAATAGAAATTTCAGATATGAAAATCAACTAACGCAATTAAAAAAGCACAAAAAAAAAACTGAAATTCAATAATCTATTTAGTTTAATATTGTGTTTCCAATTTTTAAAACAGGACTAACTACAAAGCAAAGACACGCTTAAACTGCGACAAAGTTTCAAACAACACTACTATTTTAACTAAAGCTTAACTAATAAATCTATGGGTACCACTTGTGGCATCATTTATCTTCTTTTGGTACTTTTACGACAAGAACAACACAGCTCATCTTCTGGTAAACTCCATCGCTAAAACAATAGTTTTAAGAAAACCAATGTTTAATATATGGAACCAAACGAAACAATATAACATTCTTCTGCTTTAAAGAGGATTGGTCTTCACCAATATAACTTGAGTCTTCAGGTGAAAGGCAGGTAGCGTTGCTAATACTGCTATAGTTATCTCCAGCTTTGGTATTTATCACCTATGTATAAGTATTTACCTAGCTTTCATTATGTTTTGTATTACAGACTTTATCATTCTTGTAATTAGTTTCTGAATAAACTCAACAAAGAAAGATATATATGTTTATGATAAAGTCTTATTCAAATAGAATCTTCCTTTTGGGAGTACAGAACACCAAAACTTTTCTTAAAATATTTCTTTTCAACTTTACCAGAAAAGACAAATTTCTACAGTGGTATGTTTGCTTTTCTCAGATACTTAGAGATTTGTTAACAGGAGGGGTAAATCTTCGCAGAAACTTACGATTTCGAACAGTTAAGCGACCTGATCCATCAACCTTGACAACACATTGGTGGCAGTCCTTCACTTCCACCACCACGCCACTTTTCCCCCGCTTGCTAGGAAACTTACCTGTTTCATTTAGTATTACGACAGGATCACCGCAATTCAGTAGTGGCAACAGTTTTGTGTTCTCACTTATATTTTCCAGAGACTTAACATAACAAATACTAAGAGATTCTTCCTTTTAACTCCATACTTCACGCCACATTTTTGAGATCTGCGGGTTATTGTAAGTCATAACACTCTTTGTGACGTAAGGTAATGACTTCTTTAAATTTCGTCCCAAAAGGATCTGTGCAGGGGATAGTTTGCATCCTGGATCAGGCGTATTTCTCTGCGAAAGTAAAGCTTGTACCATTCTGTCGTTATTTAGTTCACCATTTAGACCAGGGTTTCCCAAAGTGGGCAAAGTGGCCCCCAGGGGGCCATGAAAGATACTCAGGGGGCAACGAGCAGCAAAGGGGGAAGAGGGGGGCCATGAGCAGTAAAGGAGCAAAAGGGGGTTCATGAGGCCATAACTTGAAACTTACACTAGATATTCTTGAGTTGGAGATGAAGAGCAAAAAAAAGGTCTTATGTGTATTTTATGGTAGTTTATAAATTTATACTAGATATTCTTGAGTTGCAGATGAAGAAAAAAAAAGGTCTTTGGTGTTTTTTATCGTATTAATAGTAGAGTAATCTTGTTGAAGGGGGCCATTGCCTTTTCAATTTTATTAAAGGGGGCCATTTGCAAAAAAGTTTGGGAAACCCTGATTTAGACCAACGCTTTCCATTAACAATCGCTTAGTGGCCTTTACTGCTTGTTCTGCTCTACCGTTCGA
Organism: Thalia democratica; assembly: GCF_965202585.1. Lineage (NCBI taxonomy): Eukaryota > Metazoa > Chordata > Thaliacea > Salpida > Salpidae > Thalia > Thalia democratica. Next base: position 49,311,328 of record NC_139169.1, on the reverse strand, counting down.
AATAAGATGATATGCAGATGACATACGATGGTGTATTCCCCATTGTTTTAGAAAATCCTTGGTAACTTTTACTGAAAGCTCTCGAACTTTATTTGAAGATATTTCAACTGGAACACCAAAAGTAACAAAAATACAACGCAAAGCTTTACATAGTCCTTTTGAACCAGACTCATGTGTACCTAATTTTATTCTTTTATGTTCTGTCCAACCTGTAAGTCTGTCTGCAGCTACAAAATAATACCACCCTCTAAAATAAAAATAATCACAAACAATCGTATCAAGGGGAATTTTTGGAATCAATAGTTCATTTGGAGGTAGGCGATTATTGCTTTGGGATTTGTGCGGTTTTTGTCACCATCCAGTGTGTAGAAGTACTTTTTCTGTCCCTGTACCTCCTTTTTATTCTTCACGTTTTTCCGCTCGAACATATATTTCCTATGACCTTGGCTACAAAAGCTATCAAAGTTTTGTGTATGCAATCCACTAACTAGAAGTGCATTTGACGCATCGGCATAATTTTGGTGACTTTGATAAACTTTTTTACAGGACTTTATCCAGCATTGTTTACAAGCAGAACACTCAATATACCTCATATTTTTACTGCTCCAAAAAAATTTATTAGTTGATTTATTACATATGCTACAAGTTATTTTACCACTTGGTTTTTGTGTAGTTTTCTTTAAGGATTTGTATGAGAAAACTGAGGCCGTAACAGCGGGTTTTGACATTGCATCACATGCCATCTCTTTTCCTTCAATAAAACCGATTGTCTCATTGACAATTTTCTCATCTAGACTTTCCCATCCTAGCACCTTTTTAGGTATAACTTCATCTGCTTGACCAGTCACCATGACATTTTTTAAGATTATGTCTGTAAAATCTATCATTTGATTGCAACCATCCTTTGGGCATTTACATGTGTACGAGCATGTACTGGCTTTTTCCTTTAAACAGGCAGCAAATGATCTAGTGTTTTCAGTCAAATCCTGTCTTGTACTAAGAAAGTCTTGTACAACAACTGAAACAGGAATAACTGCAAGCTGTTTGATAATCCTTAAAAGCTCTTGCTCACTTGAATTTACTATATCTTCATGTCCCTTCAGAATAGCATCGCCTAGATCTTCCTCACAGCTTTGGTACAGTTGACGAGGTTTTTCTACCTCTGTCATCTCCAAGCTGCCTTTAAAAATAGTCCACTTTTGCACATATATGTTTAAACCCTCTTCATTGCAGTCTCTCCCTATTCGAGGACCGTCCATCTTTGGAGGTTTTGGTTTTGAAGAATTTGCATTAATGTGAACATTGTTGTAAATGATAAGCAAAGAGGCAGCTACAGAAGCATCGACGTCGGTTTCATATGTGCAACTCTCAATAGGGCATTTAATCACAGGCATTGTTGATTCAATTCAGCTAGACTTTATCATAAATATATATATATATTTCTTGGTTGAGTTTATTCACAAACTAATTACAAGAATGATAGAGTCTGTAATACAAAACTTAATGAAAGCTAGGTAAATACTTAAACAATCTACTGGGAGCACGGATCAGCAACAATTTCCTGGAAATCTCTTTTTTATTCATTACAAAAAAAACATATTTCTGCAACGGTATGTTTGCTTTTATTAGATGAGAGGTACTGGTTAGAGATTTGCAGTGAAGAAAGTTAAATTTTTGTTAAAAACTATGATTTTGCATTGTTAAACAACCTGTCTCATTAACTTTGACAACAGATTAAAAGTTTTTCAACATAATTTATCAATAAATGTTTTTTTTATTTGTATCATAACCTGATGACCACAATTGAATGGTAGCATTGGTTTAATGTGCTAAATCAATTTTTGGGTAAATATACATAACAAGACCTTAGAGCTTCAACCTTTTACTCCATGCATAACGTTAAAAAGTAGAATCTGTGGGTTATTTTAAGCAATAACACTCTTTATGAGGTAAAGTAATGAAACCTTTAAATTTTGGTTCAAATGGATGTGTGCAGGGGATAGTAAAAACCATTTTTTCAAAATTCGATCTTATTCTATATAGTTTTTACTAAGCTGCAAGTTGCTTTTTACAGATTATAATAATTCAAAATAATTTTAGAGATATATACGGTCAAAGTCGGAGGCAGCAATAGGATCCTTATGGGAGGCGCAAACTAAAACGACATTCTTAGGTGTATATAAGGTAAGTTTTTTGAGAAATCTTGTCCAAGGGGCCTTGTTTATTTTATTTCTCTAAAGGGGAGGGGCTTTAAAAAAAAAAGTTTGAGAAATAATAATCTAGATGAATTTTAATTATAGTTACATAATACACGCGCGTATATGCATCCTTACTAGCTAAACAACCTTGTGGTTCCATTTTGTAGTAGATACCACATGCATGGTTGCCACTGATCAAGCTGAGAAAATTTTCCTGACTTTTACTGACTTTTTACCAAAATTTTCCTGACTTTTCTAAATCAGTTTTACTTATATAAATTGTTCACTTAGTTTAATAAAATACTACCAAAACTATTTAATATAAAATCCTTAAATTAAAATTCAATTAAAAAAGAATATACTTAGGTAACTGTAAAAAAAAAAGACATAAAAAAGTTAACTATATATCTGTTGTATAAAATATTTCCTTTTTTCATTTAGTATAAAATTTGTAATAAATAAATATACTCTTTTTATTTGGTTTAAAAACTTAAGTTACTCTACAAAAAATACAAACAATAAGTAAACTTAATCTTGGCATATACCTCTCTTATATATTAATTTATAAATTTTAACAACTTTGAAAAAATTATAAAGAGGTAAAGTATACACATTAACTTGTTACACAAAATACTAAACTAACTGCTTAGTTATAAAGAACTCAATTATTTAAACAAAAACACTTTGATTCTAAAATTATGCTAGATAAACTTTTGTGTATATATCACAGTTTCACTATGGAAGTGTCCTTGCTACAAATCATCAATACTAAAAAGCTTACAAAATCTGCTTGTTTAAGTAGGGTACTTGTTCAATATTTTAATAGAAAATTTTTGCAGTGTTACAAAGGATATTTTACTAATTTATACCAGGTGATAGCATGTGAAATAAAATTAAATATTTTTGTAAATTTCTAGGAAAATGTTGGAATTTTTTTTTTTGAATTTAAAGGACTTTTGATTAATTTTTAACATTTAAAGGCTTCGGAAAACAAAGAATTTTGTAAATTTAAACTGATAAAAATCTGACTTTTTTTTTTAATTTTATCAAATTTCCTGACTTTTCTTGACTTTTTTTCAAAACCCCCCATTTTTTCCTGACTTTTCCTGACTTTTGTATTTTTTTTAAATTTTTCCTGACTTTTCCTGATTTCCTGACCGAGTAACAACCCTGCACATGGAGTAAGAAATGTTGTAAGATGATGATCTTTGGGTTGAAGTGGTACAGAATGAAACCCATTCCATGCATTAGTCAAACTATTTAAAGTGTTTGCAGGAATCTCAATATAACAATGATATCAAATACAGGATGCTTTACATAATGTTTTTCTTATACACAATACTTACTTGAAGGTGAAGGGTCAACAGTTTCTCTACAGCTAAATCAGCTTTATCATTCATAAAATGTATCCAAATGGATTCGTGTCAGATGCGATTATGTAAAATAACTTATAGTTAGTTATAAGTAAATATAAATCATCCTAGTAGATACATATTTATTTAGTATTTAATTATTATATTTTATATATTTTTGTTTAATAATCAATAATTTACTAACTTAATCAATGTGCTATGATCAGGTTTAGTGCGCTGAAACTTTATAACTTCATCAAAAGAAGTTTCATACCATGAAGTAACTAACTTTGTAGATGGCATTTTCAATAATGAGGATGGTAGTCTTATCATTTCCTTAAAAGTTCAATAAAGCTATAACTGTTAATTCTATAATAAATTTTATTTTATACAACTTTATTTCAAAAAAACTGTTGAACTAATATTTTTAAGTTATTCAAAAGCAAACAATAATTTCAGATGATTTTAAAAGTTAACTTATAAACATTTCTGATACAAATATTTAAGTATAAGTATGCAAGACAAGTTAATTTTGTAAAATATTGACTCAATACAATTTTACCAATAATTTAACAAACACAATTTGGCTAAAAAAAATGTACTTTCAATTTACGTTAAAATGCATAAGTATAACAAGGCTTTAAGTTAAGTTAAAAAATTAATCTTCATGTAACAACATTACAAAACATACTTTTTATGAAATTGAAAAAATTGACTAACTTTTGAATTATAATCAGTTTTGTTACAAGTTGTATATACATACTTAATGAAAAGAAACTTTTAATTGCAATTTTTTGTTGTGATTTTTTTTTAATAACAAAAATCTTTCTACTCTTATAGTTTTAAAACAACTTACTTGAAATTTTTAGAAAGTATTCATTTCTATATTAGAAACAACTTGTTGTTAACATTTTAAACAATAAAACTAAAAAAAATAAACATGTAGTATACACTTTTTTTTTGAAAATAAAAAACTAGTTTAAAATAGATTTAATATGTTTTTCCAAATAACATTTATGTAGTCTGTTAAAGATTACTCAGAGAAAGTTTAAAAACAATTGCTAAAACGCTGTATGAAGAGATAGAATGTTAGCAAAAATTTTTACCACAATTGTTTGTTAACTTTTGTCTGGTTAGTTGGCAACTTATATAAAAATTTATTGAGCTTCCATTTAAATTCAAGAGATTTTACTTTTTAAAGAGCAAAAACAATTGCTAACTAAATGTTAATTTATAAATAGAGATAAACTAAAAAAAAATTGCTTGGTAGCTAAAGTTTGTTTAAAAAACACAATCTAAACTTTACTTCAACTTTTACAGTAAATAAAAGCAAAGACTTACCTTCACCATGTTTGCAAGTCTTGTTGGGATTTCTTGTCTTAAGAATAAATAAGATCTTTTTTCATCTCCATCTCTTTGCGCTGTTGATTTTTGTTTAAACAAAACTTATGTAAAAATAGTATCAACAAAACTTAAACTTATTAGATTTACAAAAACTGTGTTAAGATAAATATTATAATTAAGAAAAAAAATCTATTTTAAAGTTGAAGTTAATTTTTGTACTTTGTCTCCCTTTAATTTAATAATTAGACATTATTTTATAAAAATTAAGACAATTCACCTTAGTATTGATACTTTAATAATAACTAAATGTTAAAAAGTCTTATTCATTTACTTTTTTAAATTATACTAATCTGTAATTTATGACTCAACAATGACTAACTTATACTGAACAAATTATGACTTATTATTAAATAGAAAAAAATATTATAAGTAAATAAATATATCTTTCTTGGTTGAGTTTATTCACAAACTAATTACAAGAATGATAAAGTCTGTAATACAAAACATAGTTAAACTAGGTAAATACTTATACATCTCCCCCCAGATTTTATCTACAAAGGAGATAAAATGATAAATTTACCTAGCGAAACAAAATTATTTTAAAACAATTTGTTACAACTTAAACACATTTCTCAGGTCTAAAATTCAACGAAACTAAACTCAAAAAGACAAAAACATTTGAAAAATTACGATTAACTTAGTTCACTATTAAATGATTTGTTAAAACAAACTACAACTTAAACAAACAAACTGTAACAAAAATTTGAGACTTAATCTTTACTTTTCTTCACTTTGCTGAATACAAGCATTCAAAAACTTAATTGCTTCACCGATTTGAACTTTTCAGCTTTGAAGAACGAAACCACACGCCACTCATCTAATTAACTTGAAACTTCACTTAATTTGCCGATAAACATCTTTATTGTAATTTCGACTGCAAACAAAGTAGAATGTGCATTACTGATGGCATTAAACACTGAGGAAATACTGCTACACTTATTTTCCAAATACTCGATACCAACTAATAGTTCGAATTTTTGAAAGTCAATCCCTGCGTCCTAATCCAAGATTACTTTGAACAGATGGCTGTTAGACAAAGTCAACTACAAACTTTATGACGTCACCATTAGACTGAAACTCATTCATTAGTTAGACCATAAAACATTAATTTACAGTGACCATTACAACTTGACAATAAATGAATATCAGCAACATTGGTGTCACGAAGCTTTTGAAAAGCATCATAAAGTCTTACACGGAAAGGCTGCAAATAATCCGATAATTTCACACATTCATCCCGGACACATTATTGTTTGCAAGTAAACTTTGGTGGTCTGTTTGCTTTTCTGTATAAAATATAAGTCAAGAAAATATAGATCAAAGCTAATCCGAGCCATTCCGGTTCAACATCAATTTTGAAGAAAGTCATTAGTACAGAGGGAAATTACACAATGCTTATTCAAAAAGAATCTTCCTTCTGGAAACACATAACATCAAAGTTTTTCTTGACATCTTTTTTCTCAACTTTACTAGAAAAGACAAACTTTTACAGTGGTATGTTTGCTTTTCTCAGATAAGGGATACTACTTAGAGATTTGCAAACAGGATGGGTAAATCTTCTTAGAAACTTACGATTTTGAACAGTTAAGCAACCTGATCCATCAACTTTGACAACACATTGATGACAGTCCTTCACTTCCACCACCACTCCACTTTTCCCCCACTTGCTAGGAAAGTTACTTGTTTGATTTAGTATTACGACATGACCACTGCAATTCAAAGGTGGCAAAGATTTTGTGTTCTCACTTACATTTTCCAGAGACTTAACAAAACAAATACTGAGAGATTCTTTCTTTTTATTCCAAATGTCACGCCACACTTTTTAGATTTGCGGGTTATTGTAAGTCATAACATTTTTTCTGACGGAAGGTAATGACTTCTTATAATTTTGAGGTAGGTGAGGATTACTTTGGGATTTTTGCGGTTTTTGTCACCATCCGGTGTGTAGAAATACATTTTTCTGTCCCTGTACCTCCTTTTTCTTCTTGACGTTTCAACGCTCGAACATATTTTTCCTACGACCTTGGCTGCAAAAATTATCAAAGTTTTGTGTATACAATCCACCAACTAGAAGTGCATTTGACTCATCAGCATAATTTTGGTGATGTTGAAAACTTTTTTACGGGACTTTATCCAGCATTGTTTGCAGTCAAAACACTCAATATACCTCATATTTTTACTGCTCCAAACAAATTTATCAGTTGATTTATTACATATGCCACAAGTTGTTTTACCACTTGGTTTTTGTGTGGTTTTCTTTAAGGATTTTAATACATTTGGTGTATACAAACCACCAACTACAAGTGCATTTGATTCATTGGCATAATTTTGGTGACTTTGATAAACTTTTTTACAGGACTTTATCCAGCATTGTTTACAGGCAGAACACTCAATATACCTAATATTTTTACTGCTCCAAACAAATTTATCAGTCGATTTATTACATATGTCACAGGTTATTTTACCATTTGGTTTTTGTGTGGTTTTCTTTGAGGATTTGTATGAGAAAACTTAGGCTGTAACAGCAGGTTTCCACATTGCATCGCGTGCCATCTCTTTTCCTTCAATAAAACCAATTTTCTTATTGACATTTCTTTCATCTAGATTTTCCCATCCTAGCACTTCTTTACGGATATCCTCATCCACAAAACCTGTTACCATGACATCTTTCAGGATTATGTCTGTAAAATCTATCATTTGATTGCAACCATCCTTTAGGCATTTACATGTGTACGAGCATGTACTGGCTTTTTCCTTTAAACAGGCAGCAAATGATCTAGTGTTTTCAGTCAAATCCTGTCTTGTACTAAGAAAGTCTTGTACAACAACTGAAACAGGAATAACTGCAAGCTGTTTGATAATCCTTAAAAGCTCTTGCTCACTTGAATTTACTATATCTTCATGTCCCTTCAGAATAGCATCCCCTAATTCTTCCTCACAGCACTGGTACAGTTGACGGCGTTTTTCTACATCTGTCATCTCTATGCTATCTTTAAAAATAGTCCACTTTTGTACAAATATGTTCCAACTCTCTTCATTGCAGTCTGTCCTTATTCGAGGACGTTCCATCTTTGGAGGCTTTGGTTTTGAAGAATTTGCATTAATGTGAACATTGTTGTGAATGATAAGCAAAGAGGCAACTACAGAAGCATCGACGTCTGGTGTTTCTTTTGTGCAACTCTCAAGAGGGCATTTAATCACAGGCATTGTTGATTCAATTCAGCTTGACTTTATCATAAATAAATATATCTTTCTTGGTTGAGTTTATTCACAAACTAATTACAAGAATGATAAAGTCTGTAATACAAAACATAGTTAAACTAGGTAAATACTTATACAATAAGTTTATGTTATTTAAACAAACTAAAATATATGCTGATATTTTAGTTATATTAAATAAAAATGATAAAAATTAAAGATAGAAAAGTTAAGCTACCTTTCAAGTATAAAACAAGGTTTTTTTAATAAATTTCAAGAAAAACTGCTAATTATTTTAAACATAACAACAATACCATAATTACATACAAAATTAGTTACATAAAACAATTAATCAATATACAATTGTTATCTAAGTCATCGAATACATAAATATACACACAAGAAAAACCTAAAAAAACATTAGGTAATAAAACAACTATTTCTAATCTAGCCCTTAACTTATAAAAAACTGCCACCACTGTTATACAATGTTGACAGTAATACACGAAATATATATATATATATATAGATTTAGAAGTACTAGTATTCATATAAGTTAAAAACAGTACAATATAAAATATATAAAAGAATTAAAAAAGGAAGCTAAATATCATGAATTATTTAACATGCTTTTATTGACCCATTCTTTTAATGCTAAACATTTATGTTCAGATTTCTTTTATACACTTTTGTAACTTCGAAAGCAGATTAAAAAAACTATATCAATTTGTAAGCATTTACAGTATACAGTAACCTCTCACTTATTTACGCACAGTGTGTCCACAGAAAAAATTCGTTAAGATACGAGAGATTGTAAAGATGCGAGAGGTTACAAATATACTTATTATAATGGCTGTTTTTTGATATTACTACTAGTTAAAAGCAGACAGAAACTTTCCCAATTTTAACAACTTATTTTCTTTATTTGTAAATATGAAAACAAAAGATAGAACTGTACATATATCAAAAAAAAAGATTTATATTTACATAAAATAATAATACTTGCATAAAAGTTTTACTAACTTTAATAATAAGTAGATTTTATCTTTATTTCTATGTGACTTATTTGATACTTAACATTTATATTCTGTTCTACTTAGCAAATTCAATTTATAATTAAGCATTTTATTACAGCTAAGAAATGATGTGGTGTTTATATTAAAATTTGTTTCTATAGCCTTTTACAAAAATATGCATTTGGTGTGTAATGGATTTCTTCTTTTGAACAAAAACGTACAAAATTTAAGAAAAATGTTTAATAAAAATTGTTTAAGTACTAAATACTAAGTCTAAAGATATAGAAAGGTGAGTTAGCATTTATAAAACATAATTTAAATAAAAAATATACAATAAACCTAATTTGGGCAATGTTAGAAAAAAAAAATTCAATTTTTTGAATTTTTTAGAATTCTAAAGTGTGTAACTAAACGAGAATGCGTAACGTCACAAGTGCGTAAAGATGCGAGAGGTTACTGTAGTTCAAAAAAATAATAAAAATCCAAACTATACATAAGTACAAGGTTGCCACTCTTTAGGTCAAAAAAAAACCTATCCTGAGTGACAAAAAACTGACCTAAATAACTTTAAAATATACTAAGTCATCCTTTTTTATATAACTCAGAAACAAATCAAAAGATTTTTTTTTCAAACTTTTTTAGATAGATAAACTATTTGTATAATTTTAACTTTAGAATCAACACTTTATTAATATCTACAAAATTTTTCTTTGTAGAAATATTTAAAATATTTTATTTTAAACTAATTAATTTTTAGTTTCTCAATAAAATTACATAACTTCATAATTTGATAAAAAAATTTAACAAAGACTTGTATACTTTTATGACTATATAATGTAAATATACTAACCAAAGTCAATAAATTGCCTCAAAGAAATTGGGCTTGGTGAAAATTGACTGTATTCCTCTATTAACTTTTGTAACTTTACTGTTGATGGTTTACTTGTTTTTCTGTGAACAGAGTAGTATCTGCTTGTAGCCAAACTCTGATTGCATAAACATGTATAAAATCTCATTACAGCTGTATTAATTACCATTCATTACTAACTGTTAAGTAATTTTCAACTATTTTAAGGAAATTTTCACAAGATAAAATTGTTTCATATATAAGTTAAAACAGTTTTTACTCATTACCTAGAAGAAATGTATAGGAACATATTTGTCTCAAAGCAAAAAAGATATTTTTGAAGTTTCGTAAAATTAGTTGTAAAACTTATACTTAGTTGCACACACTTTTGCCAGAACTGAACAAAAGACTATTTAAGTGAAAGAAACTAATAGATTATTATAACCTGTTCTTCCGAACTATTAAGGACTGCAAACGTTTATGCTAATAAACCTGTCCCAATACTTATAAAAAACTGTTCAGCTATGCATAAAAAAGCATCAAAATTAAGTTTAACAAACTTTAACTTGTTGAATGGTATATGCAATGTAAAGCTTTAATTAAAAAACCTAGACTTTTACACAAACTAATCTAAATTAGTCTAAGAAATTAGCAACTCACCTATTTAACTTTTAAATAATTAGTTTTTAATTAAAAATCGTACTATCAGCCAAAATTGGCCATGTTAATTTTTCTTAAAAAAGACAATTACAATTATAATAAATGAACAAAATATATATATTATAAAATTAGGGGGTTATTTAAACTTGAACACCTTCTACACAGCCCACTTAAAGGGCTTTATGGTTAAAGATTTATGAATAAAGGGCTCTAGCTGATGATTAAAGTGTTTAGCTTTATGGTACATATGTACTAGTATTTTAAAATCATATTTTTCTAATAAACTGTAATATATATGTATATAAATAAATAGTTTAATGAAATGTCAATTTTAAAAATACTGGAACATATGTTTGATAAAAACAAAAAAGATTGTCTTTAATCTTTTTTGTCTTTATCAAACATATGTTCCAGTATTTTTAAAATCGACATTTCTATAAATTATTTTAAAGCTCTTCAAGCGGGCTCAGTAGAAGGTGTTCAAGTTTGAATATTAACCTTATTTTATATATATATATAAATATATATTAAAGGTTTTATAAAAAGTTCTAATCGATAGTGCTCCACAAACTAAATAGGAGCTAAATATTTATCTAATTATATAAAAACTATAATTTAAACAGCTGTTTCACACATTGAAATGTAAAATTTCATGTGATTGTCAGTAAGTTACAGTTTATTATAATAGTGAACAGAAATTTTGATTTTAAAATGTTTATAATAATTGTGAAGTAGTAATGTTACAGATTATTGTGCGACTAGCTGAATTTGAAATAATACGCTTTGAATGTTATTTTATGCTTTTTAGTAACGTTTAAAAAGGTTATTTTGGAAAAATGTTTTACGCTATTAGAAAAAATTTTTTAGACTGTTGGGAAAAATGTTATAAAATACTCGTGTTTGCCGCTTTGATTTTATTTTGTTTTAATATTTAGTTGGTTTTAATTTTGTTAAAAGAGTATTTTTGATAATGGATGCATACGTTTTATTTCGCTTTTCTTGTTTAGTGTTACGTTCTTATCTGATTTTTCGATTTCTATTTTTTCTAAGTTACAAAGTTTGCAGCCGAATTTAGTATTGAATTTTAATTTTGTCCTGTTTAATATTTCCCATTTAATTTTGTAGTCTGTATTGTTATCTTTTAAGTTCCATATGTAATTTGCTAGTTCTGTTGTGTGTCTTTTGTTAATATTGTTGAATGATGATTTGTGGTTTCTGTATCTATGTTTAAAGGTATATTCTGTAGATCCTATATATTGCTGTGTTGTTTTATTTGATGTTACTGTTGCTTTATAAATTATATTTGACACTAGGCATTTGTTATTTAAAGGGCAAGGTTCTTTACGGCAATTACAAAGTTTATCTTTTATGGTGCTTTTATCGTCAATATTGCTTTTGTTTAATATTTTGTTGTTGTGAGCTATTATTTTACTTCTGAAATTACTTGTGCAACTGTAAGATATTTTAATTGTGTTTCGGTTGAATATTTTATGGAATGGGTGGTTTTTGTCAAATGATGTAGTAATCAGGTTTAAGAACTGTTTGCCTATTTTGGAACTTATATTTAGACTGAATGGTAGGTTGAAATATATTATGTCTCTTTCTCTCTTTGTTTTTTATTTCTTTTTGGTAAAGTGGTCTTATCGTACTTTAAGGTGTTTTTATAATTGGCCGAATTTAATGCTTTTTGGTATTCATTTTTTACATTGTTGAAGGATTATTTGTTATTAGATAGTTTTATTAGTCTTGGTCGGAGTTATTATTAGACTACAAAATTAAATGGGAAATATTAAACAGGACAAAATTAAAACTCAATACTAAATTCGGCTGCAAACTTTGTAACTTAGAAAAAATAGAAATCGAAAAATCAGATAAGAGTGTAACACTAAACAAGAAAAGCAAAAGAAAACATATGCATCCATTATCAAAAATTTACTCTTTTAACAAAATTAAAACCAACTAAATATTAAAACAAAATAAAATCAAAGCGGCAAACACGAGTACTTTATAACATTTTTCCCAACAGTATAAAAAAATTTTTCTAATAGCCTAAAACATTTTTCCAAAATAACCTTTTTAAACGTTCCTAAAAAGCAAAAAATAACATTCACAGCATATTATTTCAAATTCAGCTAGTCGCACAATAAACTGTAACATTACTACTTTACAATTATTATAAAAATTTTAAAATCAAAATTTCTGTTCACTATTATAATAAACTGTAACTTACAGACAATCACATGAAATTTTACATTTCAATGTGTGAATCAGCTGTTTAAATTATAGTTTTTATATAATTAGATAAATATATATACACATACCACAGATGTTCTTGTGATAAAACTTTATTTCAACTAACGGCGTTTCACTGCTCTCAAATAAATTTAAGAACAGATCTACGGAGTCTCAAAAAGCTCTAAGAATATATATGACAAAATCCTATTCTTAGAGCTTTTTGAGACTCCGTAGATCTGTTCTTAAATTTATTTGAGAGCAGTGAAACGCCGTTAGTTGAAATAAAGTTTTAGCACAAGAACATATGTGGTATTTTTCCGATAAGCTTAGCTTTATCAGGATTTAACGCCTTTTAACGTTAAATCTTATATATACACATATTAGTATATAATAGACTAATATACAAAAATATTTAAACTTACAAAAATTCAAGACACAAGACACAGGATTACCACTCTTTGAGTCAAAAACTATCCTGAGTGACCTGAAACAGTCCTGAGTCATTTTTCAAACCCTTAAAAAACAAAAAACTTTTTAAAATCAACAAAAAACAAGTTTTTTAAACAAAATTTGTATTAAAACAACAAAATGTTAAAACTAAACAAAAAAAAATCCCTTTCAAAATATAGAAAAAAAGGCCTTAGGTTTTAAAAATTTAAAACTATGCTTAGTTTTTAAAAAATAAAACAACTCTATCCTGAGTCAACCTGAGTTTGAAAAACAAATTCAAAATATCCTGAGTTATCTTGAGCATGTGGCAATTCCTGAGAGACATTCATAAATGATTTTTTTAAATACATTGTGAAGTATATATTTTAATATTTATAGTTTTGTTTTTAAGTTTGGGTCAATAGTGCTAACAAAAAAAAATGAGGCTAATCATTTACTTATATACTAAAACACAGTTTTTTCATGACTGTTTTATATATGAGACATTTTATTTCATATATAAAAAAATCATTAAAAAACCTTATTAAACGTGAATTTAAATGTTTTATATAATTTACAAATGTTATAAATATTGTGATGTAGTAATGATGTCAAACATTTTTGAATAGTAAGTTGAGTATTAATAAGGGTTCCTTTTCTTTTGTCATTAATTAAAGAACTTGTACATTTTGAAAACGTTTTAGTAATTCCTACAAAAGATTTTGTTAAATACAGAATGGGAAAAATGATATTGGAAAATGTTTTAAAACTGCGTGTGTTCACAGCTTAAATTTACTTTGATCTTAATTTGGTTTAGTTTTGCTAAAAAAATTATATATACATATATTTAGCATTTTGCTTTTCTTGTTTAGAGATTTAGTCTTATCTACTTTATCTATTTGAAGTTTTTTTAGGTTTAAATGTCTAGTTCTAGTACAGTTCCTCCTCACTTATCCGGCCATGATGTGCAAGTTTTGTTTTTTAACTTTGATCAGATAAGCCTTTGGCCGAATAACTACAAGTAGTGTATTTTTTTTAATAAATTAATATGCAAATAAACTATTATGCAAGGCATACAATGAAAAAAATATTAAATTTTTAATTAGTTTACTTTATTTTCATTATTTTCAACAAAACAAACTATCAAAACAGACAAAGAATAAAAGAAACAATACTTTAATTAAGTTTCAAATTGACATAATTTACGCCTAACTAATATTGGAACTCTTTCTAAAAAAGTAAATGGAGGTTTGTTTGACAGAGCTTTCTCCTTTCTTAGCAGAAAAATCATAGAATTGGAAGAGTTCTACACACTTTCTGGTGTGGCTTCTGGTTGACAACATTATTGAACTAAGTAATCATCCATTTTTTGCATGGCTTCAGCAGAAGAAAACAGACACTTAGATGTTTGGGGAATATCATATTTATCTTCAACACCCTCATCAGCCTTTTTTTGGTTGTCTTCAGAAATCAGTGCAACAATTCCTTGCTCTTCCATGTGTTCATACCTATGATCATCACAACTCATCTAGTTGTGTATATTATTGTCTGTAATTGTGATATTTAACTTTTAAAATTGCTGGATAAACCCACTATTTCCAGTTTCTTTCAAAGGGGCACTGTTTTGTATGGAAGAGCTGGGTAATGGCATCAATTTCTTTGATGAGTTTCTTATTTCAGAAGTTATTTTCACAATCTTGATTCTCTTTTGTTTAAGTACTGTATGCTGAAGGTTGACTGCAATAAAGAATTTCTTAGAATCCACTTTTTGTAGACCCTTTAAATAGACTCAAGCATACCTTGATCCTTTGGCTTTATAAGTTCAGTTACATTTGGAAGCAGAAACTTGGCAGTGATTTTTCATCAGCCTATATGAATTCCTCCTCACTTGGATGAGCAGAGAAATTTTTGGGGAACAAAATAGCTTTTATAATTTCTCTCCGTCTTTGTTTTGTTTCAAGGTCAAAACATTTTAAAAGCCAATCTACTTCTTTTGAATATTGATTGAAATTGACACACATTTCTCTGTGCTAAACTTTTAAAAATAGCAAAAAAAGAGCCTAATGTAGTAAAAAATATTTATCAAGAATTTTAAAAGATTTTTTTTGGAATAATATTGTGCTATAAAATACAAATTAATTGTGATTTATATTGAAATTCTTTTAAAAACACCCAGTTTTAAAACTAATCCTTAAGGCTATTGGGAGTCCATCTTAATTTTTACATTTCATTTCCAAGGTAAAGCTGTAGCCAATTTTATTTTTTAGAAATTTCATTTTAGGTTTTCTTATTTTTTTCATGTTTTTAAAAACAAAACATTTTTGTTTGTTTTAATAGTTATAAAACTTGGGACAAAAAAAAATTGATAACATAAAAATACTGCAAAGATGGTACATTGCTCATTTCAATTTATTTTATTAAAAATTTGAACAAGTTAAATTTGTGCGTCCATTAATTTGTAGAAAACCAAAAATTATCCCTTGGTTACACTTCATTTGGTAAACACTTTATTTGGTTAAACATAAATTTTATTTTTAACTTACCAAAATAAAAATAAAAACTAATCCTAACCCTTAATTGAAAACTAACCTTTTTGACACATAGTTTGGCAAACACTAAAAAGGTTAAAATTTCAACACTAAAAACCACAAAGTGTAGTAAAATCATCAAGCTCAAATCCCCAAGCAAGTAACTGCTGATGCTAAAACAAAAAAATACATCAACAACTTAATTGTGTGGTCACTGCTACCAGTGTGAACTCAGCATTAACTATATGTGAGTGTGAACTCACAATCACACACAATATAAAACTGACTTATAGTTTAAGATTTAAGCCATCTATATAAACAAATTTATTTTTTGTGGAATAACTTCATGACCCCACCTTTATGGCCTTAATTACTTTTATTATAGGATTGTTCAAAAACATTTTAAATAGGTATTAAACACTAAAAATTTTTTTAATTAATATACTGTACTGTACAGTGCAATTACTTTGCATTTGTAATAAGCTTCTTTGGAAACAAAACTTTTTCTGTATGCTAGAATGAACATAATAACATTATACAAACCAAATGTACAATAACAAAACAACATTTCAATGCAGCATTTCAAGAATGCAGCATTATTCAAATATTCCCCTTGTATATATTGGATCTAAAGATTAGATTCTAATATAGAGTTATCGGACGATTCTTTTATAAAAGTCTCACTTGATTAAATATGATTAATGATTATATCATATAAAGCTCCACAAATTTGTGAGCATTTTTTTAAACGACACATTGAAAAAATTATATGCACTCTGTTTCTTTAAATATGAGAATTATATTGTTAAAAAATTACAACCTGTAATAAAAGTTGAACAAGCTTCTCCAAATGTTCTAAATTTTTAATCAAAAAAACATTTTTCTTTTACTTTTCGAAACTACTCGTCAACTACAAAATGACTTAAAATTTAAAAGTATGTAATGTAATAATTGTTCAAAAAGTCGCCATTAGCGGGATAAATATATAAGTTCTTCTTTTCAGTTTTGCATTTTTATTTTAAACAGTTTGATATTTTATTTTTTTAAATCTTTTGCTAATATTTTTAAGTAAAAGATTTAAATTTTAAAAGTTAATTTTAGACTTTTATGTCATGCTTGTTAGTTGTTACACAGTGAACAATACAACTATAAATACTTTTTTACCGTGTTTTACTGTCCGATAAAATAAAAAGCTGTAGCGATATATTTTAATTAAAACTGTTATAATTTCTTTTACTTGAGCAGAGTAGTGGTCAAGTGATTATTACTAGTATCAAAATATGAGGAATTTGTTTTTTGATTAATAGAATTTTTTAGTTTTTAATATGGTAAACAGATTTTTACAAACTTTTACTGTACATAGTTCTGTTTTACAAAAAAATATTTACAAACATATTGAAGTAAAAAAATGTTTTTTAATATTAGTGCAGTACGCTGTTGCTGTTAAGTTTCAGTTTGTTAAGGTTTTAGATAAAACTTTCTTAATTCAAAAGATGAAAATTTAGTACAAAGTATAACTTTGCATACTAACCAAAACAGCATAGTCCTCGACAGAAACTCAAAAAATACAATTTTATACTTTATGGTTTACTCGAGTATGTTAAAGTTAACTAATGTTATGAATCGATCTACAGTCACTTAAAGTTAAAAATAAACATAATTTTAAGTAAACTTATTTAAGCTGTAAAGATATTTAACTTTTTGAATAGTAGTTTAAATTAAAAAAAAATTGTTGATACTTTTATTTCCCAAGTTTGACTAGATCTTGTTTAAATATCTACTTTGGTAGCTAATTTTAAGTTTTTTTAGAAAATTATAGACATTATAGATTTTTTTCATGGGCAACTTTCTAAAACTATAAAAAAGTTATATTAATCATCATTTATTCCTCGTAGCCCATTACTATTAATGGTTCACTTTATATACTTAATCTGTAATATACTTTATTCTCCTTAAATCATTATATATATGTTCTCATTTTTCAAGTACGTTTATACACTTCTTTTTTATTAATATTCTTCTTAACTTTAATTAAATAAAACTTTTAAAATGCAAATGTTTTCTTATTGTTAATCTTTATAATTATTATTTTTAAAACAAAAAATTTAAGTATTATAAAATTTACCTTAAGCATATTGGTTTTTAGGTAAAAATTGTTTTAATAAGATTATAGTGCGTCTTTAACAAGAAGATCACAGTAAGATATATATTTTACATTTCTTTTGAAACTGCTTAAAAATGACTTTTTTTTTTTCTATAACATATTATATATGTTTTAATTTAATCAAACTACTTCCGTTTAAAATTTTACTGTTAACAATTGAAGTTTCAGATTTAGATTGACTTCAAACAAACATTTAAAATGTAGAACTCGATAGTATTTAATTAAAAAAAACTAAGTATATTACATATTTATTTAGATAATCAATTTTCGCAATTATAAAGATGCATACAGAGAAATAACAACAAACTTTATATGCTCTTGAAATATGAATAGAGTGAAAACAAAAACTTTTGTGTTTATTTATATTCTATCATAAATGCATGATTTTTATCTCATACAAACTTTGAGTTACATTTTATTATTATGTATACTGTTGTGATTTCTGTTAAAAGGTTATAAATTAAAAAAATAAGTTTATCATGGAACATACTTGATAATCAACAGTAATTTAAAAGTAAAAGAATGGTTGGTTTGTGAAACTTAATTGATGAAATCTATAACAATATCCAAAAAAATTAAAATATTTTTTGCTTCAAAGAGTGCCACTGCCAACAATGTTTATAGTTTTCTTTTTTGTTATAAAGGTAAAAACATGTTAGTTTCACTCAAACCTTATACAGGGTGGCCAAAAAACCTGGAATTAGACAATTTAGGCTAAAAAAACCTGTAATTTTGAACAAAAATCACTACCAAACCTGAAATTTTAAACAATTTTATCATATTAAGTAGTAAAATTTTGATTTGAAAGAAAAAATATATCATGTAGATTAAAGTCATTTGTCAATATTAAAAAAAAGCATTTTAAATAGCTTTAAAGTATCTTTTCAATGTAGTTATACGAATTAACACAGTATTTTACCTTAAACTTAATTATAAACTAAACATACAATCAAAAAAGTATTACTTTTAAAATCTTGGAATAAATTCGGAAAATGTGGAATTAAAAAAAAACAGTTTGCTACCTTATTTAATTAATCTTAAAAAGTTTTTCTAACTTAGGCTAGTTAGTTACATCATTTGTAATTTTACTTGCTTCTTACATGTTAACATTGAACAATTTTAAATTAAAAAAAATAAAGTCAATAATTTTGGTGGTACTACATTTATAAAACACTTACATATTATATTTTAACATAAAAATTACAAAATAAGGTACAGTAGTGATAGTATTAGAACTTTAAAACCAAGTTTCTCAAATTGTCATTCTGGTATGTCAATTGTTATTTGTGATTTTTTTGTCCTGATCTTAATATTACTAAAAACAAAAAAAATTTTTAAGTTCAAAAAATTCCAAAGCTTTTTTATTAACTCCTTATTATTGCTTAAGGACTTTTAATGTTTTGTCAGCAAACAAGTAGAAAAATAAATGAAAGAACAAAAAAAAAGGTAGTAAAGTTTTTAAGAATAGTATGGAATAGTAAATATAAAATTTATAATTGAAATTTATAGTTTGAACAACATTTTTTATATCTAACTGTAAGTGGAATGTGTATAGATTTTGTTTTGCAATCTGTAACTTGAAAACTTTGAAAACCATTAGAAACAATAAAGCTTATTGTTGTCTATAGTTTTAAACCAAAAAAAAAAAAAAGTAAAGTAAATCAAAGACAACAAAAAGCTTAAACTCTTAAATTTTAATTAAGATATTTTAAAATATATAACCATAACCTTTGAAATCCGTAAAAATTTTAGAGCTCGTTGTTGGTTATAGTTTAAAATAGCAAGGTGTTTTTCCTAAAGTATGGAGAATGTTAAAATGTGTATAATTGTAAGTCATTTTAGAAAGTAATAACAAGCTAGAAGTAATTGTATATATATATATATATGTATTTTGCTTTACCATTTGTTGTACAAAAAAAAGTGATGTTTTGTACTTGTAATTAACTCCCTTACTCTGCTTTGTGATGGGTCGAAAAGCTATTTGAAAGGTAAACTAGGTTTATGCAGGGTTTCCACAAAGTCAGGAAAAGTCAGAAAATAAGGAAAAGTCAGTAAAAAATAAAAAAAAAAGACAAAAGTCATAAAAAAATGTGGGGTTTTTGAAAAAAAAAGTCAGGAAAATTCACAATATTAAAAAAAAATTTTCAAATTTGTTAGTTTAAATTTACAAAATTCCTTATTTTCCAAAGCTTTCAAATGATAAAAAAATAATCAAAAATCCTTTAAAGTCTGGTTAAAATTGCAAAATTTTCCTAGAAATTTACAGAATTGTTAATTTCCAATGCCTTCATCTAGTTTGATTATTAAATATCCTTAAAAAACTGCAAATTTTTTTTATCAACATCAGTTTTGTAAGCTTTTTAGTATTGATGATCTGTAGCAAGGACACTTCCATAGTGAAACTCAAACTGTGATATATAAAGGTTTATCTGGCATAATTTTAAAATCAAAGTGTTTTTTGTTTAATTAAATAATTGAGGCAGCAAAATTAAAGGTAAATATATATGAGTGCAAAAAGAAAAGACATAAAGCTCACAAATTGTGGCTAGATTTAGAGAAAAAATTCTCTTTGACAAGTGTAAGGACAGCAGATGAGAATGATTTAAATAAAATGAGGCAAATAGTTTTAATTGTAAAAAAAATGAAGTGGGATGCAGACCAGATGAAGCAGACCATGTCTTTATTAGATGAAGAGGTTGAAGTGCTAATAAAAAACGGAGAAAATAAATTTTAGTACATATAGTTAAAAAACAGTGTTTGATTAACTTCTTTATTCTTTTGAGTTTTTAATTGTAAAAGTTTGTTATTGTTTAAAGGATTTAGTTGTGAAAGTTTGTTAGTAATTGAACTTTTAATTGTAAAAGCTCCTTATATGTTGTTTCGTTTATTTAGATACATTTATGTTAGTAAATACTAAAAAAAATATGTCTTTTTTCATACAAGCTGTGTTTATAAGGTAATAATACAAGTATTTTGCTGATAGAGCTATTTATTGCTAATATGTCAATCATACACAGATGGTTTAAGTAATGTACTGGAAGTTTGATGATTGAATTCAGCAAAAAACTGTTGTTTTGAACTATATTAAAATTAGATTGAAAGCTTTATATAGTTTTAAATGTTAAATTATGTATTTTAGAATAAGTTTAATTTAAGAGTTTGATTTAGAAAACTCAGGAAAATTTTAGTAAAAATGCAGGAAAAGTCATGAAATTTTTCTCAGCTTGATCTGTGGCAACCCTGCTTATGTATTTTAAAACATAGCACATGTATATAGTCAGATAGGTATTTAAGTAAGAAGTTTATGAAAGAAATTTGTAGTGTTGGAAATATTATTTATGTACACTTTTCAATGAAGGTCAAGCTTAATTTGGCTTGTTTTATTGCTTAAAAGAGTTTCATTGACTAATAAATTTTACAAAATTAAAGTAAAGTTTAACAATTTGTTGAAGCACAGGAGTAGTAATATAAATAACAAAATTCTTATTGATTACGGAGTGCTGAAATACTGTTATTAATCCTTACCAGTTGTTGCTAGTTGGTTCTTCGACACAACGAAGGTTTTTTTCGAATATGATTTAGAAATTTAGATTAACTTTAATCTATATAAATAGAAGATTTTATTTTTTTTGATTTTTACATTAACTCTTATTTAAGATTTTTAAGTATAATGTACAAGTTTGTTTATATGAAATATTAAAATTTACGACCTTTTGTAAATAATATGTGATACAAACTTACATGTTTCAATTTTATTTAAAACATAATATCCTATTTAAAGTTTTATTTTCTTCAAAATTTTATATCAAAAGACCCAGTATTTTCAAGAAATGTTTCTTGCAAAATTTTAAAATAATTTTTGTATACAAGTAATAGTAATACTGTTTTTAATAGTTGTAATAATTTTATTTCTTATATTGTCATATATAATTTACTAAAAAGTTGAGGTCAATTGCCTAAAAAAAAGAAGGTGAAGGTAGGGTTTTGGTAAATTTAATTTTTTATTAGAAAATAACCATGAGAAATTATAATCCATATACCTTTGTTGTATTGAACTTTTTTTTCACAAAAATGGCTGTATTGCAATTCAGGGTTGCCAAAAACCTGGTGTTCTTGAAAAACCTTGCATTTGACAATTAAGGCAAGAATAAATTGGAAAAACTTGGAATTTGAGAAATTTTGAAAAAATCTGAAGTTTCAAACAAAACTAAAACAGATGAAAAATCTGGAATTTTTAAACTAACTTTACATTAAAAGTAAAAAAAAATTAAATTACATACAAAATCTCTTAGTTATGTAATATTTATTTTAAATTATCAATATATTTTTTATTGAAAAACTCATTTAAAATAAGTTTACAGTAACTTTTCAATGTTTTAGGCTATTTATGACAGCTTTTTTGTCTCAAGTTTAAGTTTATACTGAAAAATTGACTAAAAAACTAGTAAATTAAAAATCTGGAAGAAATTCAGAAAACCTGGAAAATATTTATAAAATAAATTTGGCAAACCTGTTATTTTTTTTATAAAAAATAGATTCTAGTTAATACTTCAAGCATTCAAGAGCCAATATTAATCTCTGTAAAATAAGCTTATACCATTCTATTCCATTAGATAAAACATTTGTTTTTTGATGCTTTAATTTCCTCTCCCCATAGTTTGTGTATAAAATTTGATTTGTCTAGCGCATTTTGGTATGTGTATAGATTGTTGTCAAAAATATTTTATTTTTGGATAATTTAATCAGTTTATTTTCTATCACTGCTAATAACTTTGTAAAGATTTTAATTTTAGGATTATTGGAATTTTTAACAATATATCTAATTCCTGTGTTTTCTTTTTTGTACGGTTCAAACTAATTGTTTGTGAGGTCTGATGTTATGTCTAGAAAGTTGCATATAGTTGCACTGGTATCTATTATTATTTTGAAACCTTGGTTGTTTTTTGGTTAAATAATTGCAAGGCTGTCATCTCTATATAAGCCTATCTCTTTAAGATCATAAAGAGATTCATGCTTGATTAATGCATATAGCCCGATTAGATCGCATAACTTGGCACCAATACAAGAGCCCATGGGAACTTTGAATAGATGGCTGTTGTCTTTTTTAATCCAGGTTTTTTTTTGTTAAAAAGTTAAATAGTTTTACATGTGTGCTTATTAATTTAATGTCCTCTATTGTAGTGTTTTTTTGCAAAGTTTTTGGTGTTTATCAAATGGTTTTCAGTTATACTGGGATAGAAGTTCACAATATAAAAATTTATAAAGCATTTTTTTGTTTTATTTTGGACGTTATTTAACCATTTAATTACTTCAAATGAGTTTTTCCACCGGACCAATCTTGATGCGTATCTTATCTTTGTCACAGCTCTTTCAAGATGTTTATGCTTATCCTCCCAAGTTCGTTTTTGTCTAGTTTTAAGAGTCTGCATTCATTAATGAGGAGAATTGTTTCTTATGACCCTTCACTGTTTTAAAGGCGTCCAAGGTTGAGAACTTAAGTATTTTTTTTGTTTTTGTATTTTCTATTCTTGAGACTGAGCATTTACTTGTTGGATTAGGTTTTTGTTTAAGATTTTATAAGCTTAAATTATATTGTTAGTTAAGAGTTTCTTGTAGTTACTTTGGTTTGTTTACATGTTTTAGTCTGCAAAAAGGAAAATTTAATTTTTAGTTTGTATCTGTTTTAAATCATATTGCAGAGCTTCTTGAAATTTAGACTTGTAGGCGGTAAACTTGATATTTTTTATTACATTAAAAAAGTCCATTTCAAATGCCTAAGTTTTTCACAGGCTGGTGCTGATCTGGAACTTATGTAAATGTTCTCTTCTCTGTGCTCATACTGATTGTTGTTATCGCTGTTGTGAAAGAAAACCTTCCATCTGAGCCTGTTTATAAATTTTGCAGTTGCGTTGTCCATTCTGTTAATTTAAATGAAAACAAAATGTTAGTTAAAGGGCACAATAAAATAATGTAGAAAAAACTGAAAGCACTAACACAGAAGAGTCACTCTGCAATTGCAGAAACAAAAACCTATGCCCACTCAAAAACAAAAGCCTCACTAAGAACGTAATATATAAAGCTACATTTATCACAAAAAAAAGAAGGTATACGTAGGAAGCACTGGGGGACCCTTTAAAACAAGGTAGTATGGCCATATTAGAGTAGGGATAGGGAGTACAGCACATTTTTTTGGTCTAATTGTAATACTCATAAAAGTCAATATGATTTGGATGGGTTTTTGCTTCATTAAGAAGAATCTGAAAAAAAAATTATTCAAAAAAAAAAGTATGCTTGCAGCCCAAAAAACTAATTTCAACCCCTAAAATCGCATAGTTTTCTCTTTTTTTGACTTAAGCAGTAATTAAATCACTTATACATGTCCTAGACTTATAATTTATGTCTTAAATGAAAGCTTATACTTAATGACATATATTAAAAAACATAATAACTGCTTTTGATTGATTATGACGTCATAATCACCCTAGTGTGCAAAATTTGTCTGTAAAATGTAGGGGTAGGGAGTACAGCGCATTTTTTTTTGTCATATTGTAAAATTCAAATAAGTAAATATGATTTGGATGTGTTTTTGCTAATTTAGAAGAATCTAATATAAAAAATTATAATTTTGAAAAAAAAAGTTGCTGCCCAAGTATCAAAAAATATGTGATTTTGAGCTTAAAATCAGTTTTGTGGGTAGCGCCTTTTTTTTTTTGCAAAATTTGATTTTTTTTAGATTTTTTTAACTAAGAAGAACTAAATCCGAATCATATTTACTTAATTTAGTTTTACTATATGACCAAAAAAATGTGCTGTAGTCCCTACCCCTACATTTTACAGACAAATTTATTTAGCAAAAACACAACCAAATTATATGGACTCAGAAATCCAGCAAACATCACCCAAGTACTTCTACCCCTAATTAGAGATTTAAAGTCCACAAAGAAAACAGCACCAAACTGTAAAAATACATTTGAAAATTAAAAATTGATACTACTGATTACAACATTAACTAGAAAATTTTATACTACATCGGACAATTAAAGAATCCGCAGAGAATCTGCATGACCTGTACCTATGAGAAGATGGAAATAGCAAATGCTTACGGGGGAACTTCTTTAATAAAAGGAACAAGTTAATATGTTCATGTGTCCATTTTAAAAAGCTTTCATTTAGAACTTAAGAAAATTTGATATATACATCACTATTTTAACTTGCACAAGCAAATATTAAAACCAACAAATGTAACTAATTTCTAAGTTTGAAATTCATAGGGTCATTAGATTTTATAAGCCTAAATTATAATTAGGTCACAATTAGATGTTTTTTTTTTTAAACAGTCATTCAGTCTAATGCTTTAGTTGCAAGAGTTGTTTATTTTTGTTATTCACAAATTTTCTAAGCCTGCTAGTAGTGAGTATATTTATTTGTTCAAATTTTAAAATTATAATATTTTTTATTAGCTTACATGTTTCAAACCTTAACATAAACTAACCTGGTAACATTATATTTTTCCTGAATTGTTAGCTTTAAACTATAAGTTTTATTTTGTTTATTTAGTTTTAGTTTTCTACACATAAATGCCAGTTTTATTTTAAGTTGAGCCTAATGTCTTCTTGCATGTTTGTGTAAAAATTTTTACAGAATATATTCAAGTGATGATCTTGTTTGATTTTGTTTTAACAAGTGAAACATTGTTTTGTTGATAAAATTTTGAAAAGTCTATTAGTTATAATTGCATCGTCTGACTCAAAATATGTTTTATTTCAAGTTATTTTTCAAAAGTATTAAAATGGATCCAATGATTTTTTACCAAATTAAACATTGACCCTTATATAAAAGCTAAAACTATATAATGTAAAACACTTCAAAAGAAAAAAAAAATTAATGTAAAAATTTCAGAAACAGACATAGTGGAGAAATTTGTTATTAATATTTTTCTCTGACATTTGAAAAATCTACTAAAACTCTAACTTCTTCTTCATTTTTAAATCAATTAAGCTAAGATTTTTAAAAATGTTCCTTGCATTAATGGAGAAAATTATATTTTAACAATAAAAAATTAAATCTGAGAGTTTAATGACCAAAAAGAACACTATTAATTTGAAAAAAAGAAAAAAATTCAAATTTCAGAAATCCCTACATTAAGATTGTTTATTCTTAAGTAACATTAATTTGAAAAAGTTTAAGGAGAAGTGAGATTTATTATGAAATAGTCTTTTTTATTTGGTCTTTCCATAAAGAACCTATTAAGCTCTCTGATTTGGTAACCTCAACTCTCGAAAACTAATTTGAATTTTACAAAACAGTCAAAAGCAATATAATAAAAAAGTGCCAACCCCCCTATTCATTTTAACTGTAATAATCTGGTGAGTATTTATTATTTGTCTTTAATTATCATTAGAATTTAGAAATTTAACTAAAAATATATTTGCTACTATTAACAAAAACTTGCTTCTATAAATATTAACTATATTAAAAAAGTGAAAAATAAAAAATTAAAGCCCCAGCAAATGATAATTATCTGATATATATTCTTATGTATTAAGTTTTTGCCACAAAAACTTTTTATTGTTTCCAAAAAGTTTGTTTTAGCTGAAAAGTACCTCTTATACTGCATTTGCCTGCAACCCACAGTTTGCCTACCCCTGTTATACAACTTATATTACTACTGAATTATGCAATTTATGCAAATTCAAAACTTAGTTTTATAACAAAGTGAATCATCTATTATTGTGATTGGCAGTCTATATAGTTAGTGGTCCTAAATAGCTTAAAAAAATTATTAGAGCTAGGTTTATTCAAAGAGTGGACTGATTAGTTAAAAAAAGTAACATTAACAATTAAAAGTAAGTTTTTAAAAGCAAAATTATAATGAATTATTGGAATTAAATTTTCAATGTTTCTAACAAGCTACAATTTTCTTACCCCTGATCTAGTTAGTGTATATTTAAGTGAAAATTTTATTTAAACTGTGTAAAAACAGCCATGTAAGTAAATTTTTTGGTATGCAGGTATCAACTTATTGAATATCACACTGGCTTCCTCTCACCATTCTCCAACTCAACAGTCTCTGCAAGAGTCTTCTTCAACTGGATCTCCCCCCTCTAAGAGACTGAGAAAAGTTTGTTAATTGATATGAATTTATGTTTTTATTAATTAATCAAAAAAAAATCGAGAATTTTTAAATTAATTTTTTTTTATTATGTTGTAGGTTCTTTTGTGTGACCATAAATTTTAACAGGGTTGCTACACACTCAGGCTAATAATAATAATTTAAGCTATTTTTTATTTATAAAATGTTGTAAGTTTTTTCAAAATATAAGGCTATTTTTTATGTCTTAATTTTTTTTTAATAATTTTTTTTAATAAAAAAAAAAATTCTTCCTAGATATATGACATTTTGTTGTACCATTGTTGTAATATTTTTTGTGTTCCACCTTGATTAGCAGTATTTTTTATGCTTTTTGGCTGTTACTACTTTTTTTTCAATTTTCTTATAAATTCAAACTGACTCAGGATAGTTTTTGGTCGCACAGACTGACTTTTTTGGTTTAAAGAGTGACAAATGACAACCCTGTGTATAGTAAGAGTGTTTGGAAAAGTTTAATTAAATAATTTTGACTTCATTTTTAGTTAAATTGAATAATAACATAAAAAAACTAGTCGCCACGCTTAATGTCAACTGGAAAGCAAGCAATGCACGGTGATCAAGAAAAAGGAAGAGGCGATTTTGTTGGAATGGAAGTTCCATTAGTTACTAAGAAACTGTCTGATGCAGACAAAGAAATAGTTAGAATTGTTGGTCAAGGATTACAAGAAATGGGCTTACCGTAAGTTGAAATTATAATCGAAACGCATAAGTATGAAATTTCTGTATTTAAATTATATCATTTATAATGTATTGTGATTGTTTTATCATAAATCATAGAAATTAAAAATATTATGCACATTAAAAAATTCTTCGGATTTGACCGAAGGTTTTTTAGGTTTCAATATTTTGTCTTTTCTTAATGGGAAGAAGAATGCTCTAGCCTAAATAATTACTAAGCATACAAGTACTATAACAAATTTATCTAAATTAATAAAAGTAAGCTATTAATAAAATTAAATACTTTAGTCAGGTATGCTTTAAGTAGAGTTATACATTGAATTATGTTTAAGAATAAAAATAAGTGCAGTTTTTTAATACTTTACTAGATTAGCCAGCAAGGCACTTATGGAAGAGTCAGGATGCAAGTTGGAGCATTCAACTACTATTGAACTGAGAAGGTATATATTTGAAGGAAACTGGGACCTTGCTGTAAAAACTCTTAACAAGATGAAAGACCTGATGAAAGACAAAACAAACTTGCAGGTTAGCTTCTTTCATGAAAAAATATACATTCTAATTCTAATTATTCTTTTGATTATTTCTCTAACACTATCTATCAAGCAAAAAGTTTTTGATAATTTCCTAATTAATTTGCTATATTTTATGGATTCCCTATAGTTTTTTTTTTTGAAATTTTAGTGGGAACCCTGAACTTGGTGTGACATGAGTTTCTGCTAATTATTCCTCTATAACTTAAGTTTTCAATTCTAATTTCTGTTAATAAAATTGTATATATAATCTATATGTTTTAATTTGAATTGTGTGTTTTTTCAATATGTGTGAAACTTATGCTTGAACTCTACTTGAGTATTTAAAAAATAGATTATTATTTAGTAAGGGTTGATTGAAAAGTTAATTTAAATAACTAATTTATTTGTTTTCAGAAAAATTACAAGTACTTTAAAAAAACAGAGTAGGAACTATATGCTTTATAGTTACTTTTCTAAACTACATACAACATAAGAACAGATTTAACATATGAATTTACCGTATTCATAAAAGTTAAGAACAAATAATAAATTTTTTTAACTTATATAAAGTGAATATTTTATATGAAAAATATACTCAATTTATAACTATATATTGTTCTGTTAGTTTTAACTAAAAAATGTTATTGTTTAGATTTTTGTTTACATATTTTCTCAGATAATTTATATGAACAGAAAATGCTTTTTATGGTATACCAGCAAAAATATTTGGAGCTGATTGAATCAAATGACTACCTAAAAGCACTTAATTGTCTTCGTGATGAGCTTTCTGAATTAAATATTTATAAAAACAGAGTAAATGAGCTACCTACGTATGTTTTTTTCATGTTAACATTTTTTTATTTAATTGATATTTATTATTTTCAAACTGTTTTTAGTAGTTCAAATTATTTAGATTATTTAGAAAATATTTCTTAAATAATCTATAAAATATATATATATATATATATTTATTCCGACTAACGGCGTTTCACTGCTCTCAAATAAATTTAAGAACAGATCTACGGAGTCTCAAAAAGCTCTAAGAATATTCTTAGAGCTTTTTGAGACTCCGTAGATCTGTTCTTAAATTTATTTGAGAGCAGTGAAACGCCGTTAGTCGGAATAAAGTTTTAGCACAAGAACATCTGTGATATACATTCCGATAAGCTTAGCTTATCAGGATCTCCAGGATTTAACGCCTTATAACGTTACATCTTATATATATATTTATTTATTTAATTATATAAAAACTATAATTTAAACAGCTGTTTCACACATTGAAATGTAAAATTTCATGTGATCGTCAGTAAGTTACAGTTTATTATAATAGTGAACAGAAATTTCGATTTTAGAATTTTTTATAATAATTATGACGTAGTAATGGTACAGTTTATTGTACGATTAGTTGAATTTGAAATACGCTGTGAATGTTATTCTATGCTTTTTAGGAAAGTTTAAAAAGGTTATTTTGGAAAAATGTTTTAAACTTTCCTAAAAAGCATAGAATAACATTCACAGCGTATTTCAAATTCATCTAATCGTACAATAAACTGTACCATTTCTACGTCATAATTATTATAAAAAATTCTAAAATCGAAATTTCTGTTTACTATTATAATAAACTGTAACTTATTGACGATCACATGAAATTTTACATTTCAATGTGTGAAACAGCTGTTTAAATTATAGTTTTTATATAATTAAATAAATATTAAGCTCCAATTTGATTTGTCGAGCTCTATCGATCAGAACTTCGTATAAAACCTTTAATATATATATATATATATATATATATATGTACGATTAGTTGAATTTGAAATACGCTGTGAATGTTATTCTATGCTTTTTAGGAAAGTTTAAAGAGGTTATTTTGGAAAAATGTTTTAAGCTATTAGAAAATTTGTTTAGGCTGTTGGGAAAAATGTTATAAAATGCTATAAAATACTCGTGTTTGCCGCTTCGATTTTATTTTGTTTTAATTTTTAGTTGGTTTTAATTTTGTTAAAAAAGTATTTTTGATAATGGATGCATATGTTTTGTCTTTCGCTTTTCTTGTTTAGTGTTACGTTCTTATCTGATTTTTCGATTTCTATTTTTTCTATGCTTTTTCTATGCTTACTACATACTATAGTATAGTATGTAGTATAGAAAAAATAGAAATCGAAAAATCAGATAAGAACGTAACACTAAACAAGAAAAGCGAAAGACAAAACATATGCATCCATTATCAAAAATACTTTTTTAACAAAATTAAAACCAACTAAATATTAAAACAAAATAAAATCGAAGCGGCAAACACGAGTATTTTATAGCATTTTATAACATTTTTCTCAACAGCCTAAAAAATTTTTCTAATAGCTTAAAACATTTTTCCAAAATAACCTCTTTAAACTTTCCTAAAAAGCATAGAATAACATTCACAGCGTATTTCAAATTCAACTAATCGTACAATAAACTGTACCATTACTACGTCATAATTATTATAAAAAATTCTAAAATCGAAATTTCTGTTTACTATTATAATAAACTGTAACTTACTGACGATCTCATGAAATTTTACATTTCAATGTGTGAAACAGCTGTTTGAATTATAGTTTTTATATAATTAAATAAATAAATATATATATGTATATATATATATATCTGATATTTTGATTAGATATACTAAGGTTGCTAATCTTGCACCTTTGATTTCTAATTTGTATTTTTATAAGTCAATATGTTTCTCATTTTATTTTGTTGACTTTAAAATTCCTAACTCTGTATGTTTCTAACCTTAGTACCTATAGTTTTTATTTCAAGCTTGTACATTAAAGCTGCTAAAAATTGGTTAGAATTATTAAAGTAAAATATTGATTTAATTTTGTACTGTAGTTTTGAGTTACTTTAAAATAAAGAAATCTAAGCCTAAGTTAAGGTAAAATTAATATAAGGGTTTAGTTATTTTAAACTAAGTTAAAGTTCAATTAAAGTCAATATTAGGGGGGAATGTTAACTGTTTTTTTGGCAACCTTATAAAACGGTTGCAAATTATGTTTAAAGCTCACAAAAATTTTTTGATTGAGTTGTCACTCTCCGAAAGCTAGCCACCAAAGATTTTGGAATTGGAGAATTATCAAAAACTTTTGGAGAGACGTTTGATGAGTCAGCAAAATATTTAAATAAGATTTTCTTGTTATTTTATACTATTGACACTTAAGCTTATTTTTTAGTTATATTTTTGGATAATTTGGGTTAGGAATGAGGAAATAGATTTTAAAAACTTAAAATTTTTTTTTCTATTACTTAAAACTTTGTAGACTCAGCATTTTGCAAGTTTACTTGTAGGTTTTTACCCCTAAAACCCATTTTAGTAATTGTATTTTGTTTTTTGTCATTCAAAGAATTTCCTAATGTAAAACTTACTGTTGGTAATGATATGTTTTAAGTGTTATTTAAATATATATCTATATTTTAACTGAATGAAAAGCAAATAGAGGATAGTCAATACCAATAGTTTGGCAAGACATTGCAGTTAACTTAGTTTTTCATTGAGTGTTTTGCTCTGTGTACACAAAGTCTTTAAATGCAGTAAAGACAAAACTTAAATCTATTCTTGAGTGTTACAGAAAATTTGTAAAGTTTTTTTACAAGAAGAGAGGTGAAATATATAATACCTGAATAATTTTTTAGAATCAATGCATACTCTTTTTGACGTCATAGCCGATGTGAACTACTTGGAAACCTTAAGGGTTTAAAAATGGTTGATGAAGAATTATAATTTCAAAAAACATATCACAGTTTCCACAAATAGGATATTGAAAATCATTTGTTTTTAGAAAATGGTAAATATCAAAAGAAAAGTTTAAAAATCTAATAAACAATTTGATATGAACATTTTGCAAGCATCTTCTAATACTATCAGACTAGATTTATATGTAGAAGCAATAGTTATTTACTCAATTATTAAACAAATGATGATAAGTAACAACTCAACTATTGTATACTTCAATGATGGATCTGAAATGTGTGGAGTTGGCAATTTCGTGGGTGAATCTGTCACAGTTGATGGAAAGCAACGGACTTTACCAGGGTTGCCATTCGGTCAGGAAAAGTCAGGAAATCAGGAAAAGTCAGGAAAAATTTAAAAAAATGACAAAAGTCAGGAAAAAATGGGGGGTTTTGAAAAAAAGTCAGGAAAAGTCAGGAATTTTAATAAAAAAAAAAATCAGATTTTGTCAGTTTAAATTTACAAAATTCCTTGTTTTCCAAAGCCTTCAAATGGTAAAAATTAATTAAAAGTCCTTTAAAGTCGGAAAAAATTTCCAAAATTTTCCTAGAAATTAACAAAAATATTTAATTTAATTTGCAATACCTTCATCTGGTATAATTTAGTAGAATATCCTTTATAAAACTGCAAAAATTTTCTATTAACATATTGAACAAATACCCTACTTGAACAAGCAGATTTTGTAAGCGTTTTAGTATTGATGATCTGTAGCAAGGACATTTCAATAGTGAAACTGTGATGTATACACAAAAGTTTATCTACCATAATTTCAGAATCAAAGTGTTTTTTGTTTAAGTAAACAATTGAGTTCTTTATAACTAAGCAGTTAGTTTAGTATTTTATGTAACAAGTTAATGTGTCTACTTTATCTCTTTATAATTTTTTCAAAGTTGTTTAGATTTATAAAATAAGTTATAAGAGAGGTATTAATGGCTGAGCGTGCCATCGAAATTTGACCAAACATTAATTTTTTTTCATTTTTGGAAGTTAGGTCCAAAGAGTAAATGTCCTGACAGCAGGTGTTACCAAGTCGTAAGGGATGTGGTGGCTGATTATCTTGTCTTATTGAAGATGTATTTCTTTAGTTATGTAGCATCTCTCATGCAACCTTTTTTGACACTATACCAGAGTACTCAGCCTATTGTTGCCTTTATGCATGAGGACATTTCGTGCTTGGTGATTAAATTACTGTGTATTTTATGAAAGACGGGATAGTTTCGAACCTCAGCCTTCCCAAGTTATTCAAGATTGAATTGAATGATCAAGCCTCCCTGAAACCTGCCCTTGATCTTGGTTGTACAGCATCCAATTTGCCTTCAAATTTGAGGAAAAAAGACTTAGTTGAGGAACAAAAGATCTTAAATTTTAATAAAGGATGTAGAGTATTTGTTATAAAAGCCGTTGAAAGTCTCCGGAATAGAACGTTTGTTTATCTAGATAAATTTATGCTAGGAAATGCTAAAAAAATGTGTCTTTTTTCAGACAAGCTGTGTTTATAAGGTAATTATACAAGTATTTTGCTGATAGAGCTGTTTATTACAAACATCAATCATACACAGATGGTTCAAGTGATGTACTGATAGTTTGATGACTGTTGTTTTTAACCTGTATTAAAATTTGATTGAAAGCTTTATATAGTTTCAAGTGTTAGATTATGTATTTTAAAATAAATTTAATTTAAGAGTTTGATTTAGAAAAGTCAGGAAATTTTTTATAAAAAGTCAGGAAAAGTCAGGAAATTTTTCTCAGCTTGATCAGTGGCAACCATGCTTTACTAACCATAAGCATTTTTACGGAGTCTTGTGAAAGCTTAGCTAAGTTTGAGAAATCAAAAATTAAAATACTATAAGCTGCCACAGGCTACAAATATTCTGCAAAAGTCATAGTTGAAAAAGTTAGTTCTGTAATGACTGATAGCACTGCCCATAATATAAAAGTGTTTGACTCTTGTTTGTCAAGATCTTGAAGCTTAGCATTCCCCTACCTCTGTGACCTGTAACATGCATGTGTTAATGATGTTCCAACGAAAAGCTCAAAATAAAATTCAGGATATTCACGAAGGTCTGGGATATGCTAAAATAAAAGATTAATTTCTGGTCAACATTGTTTTCAAAAGCGTCTTTACAAAAATAAGCATCTTTCCATTGAAGTCAAATTGGCTAAAAGAGCATTGTATCATTAAAATCAAGCTCTTCAATTTTCCAGTTTAAAAGTGTAGGAAGAAATTTGACGTCTAATGAGTTTGGTAAAAACCCAATCTCAGACTTAGATAACTTACATTCACAAATAGCAATTACAATTACAGAGTTACAAAAAGTTCTAAGAGCATCAATTTTAAATCAGGAG
Source organism: Thalia democratica (assembly GCF_965202585.1). Classification (NCBI taxonomy): domain Eukaryota; kingdom Metazoa; phylum Chordata; class Thaliacea; order Salpida; family Salpidae; genus Thalia; species Thalia democratica. The sequence continues at coordinate 49,276,841 of NC_139169.1, read as the reverse complement.
ATTTATCTAAAAAGCAAACAAATTCAACATGTTTCAGGCCAGGTGTTTATGTTGCTGTATTTTGGACTGATAGTACAAGTAAGTATGAGTGACATTTAGCAATTTTGCAATAATGACACCTTTCTACTATCATATTTAAAAAAGATTAATCACAACAAAGAAGGTCAGAATTGGATTTCTCCCGAAGTGTCTGAGGTTATTAAAATAGACAAGTATCAGATCATTAGTGAAAGCATTGATGTTTCATACTTTCGTTCAAGTGGAATAAAATGCTGTATAAATAATGAAACCATTATAAGCTTAAACACAGCATTTGAAAAGAAAAATGAATATGATTAATTATTATTATAACCATTTTAGAAACCTTTATTATTGTTATTTTGTCACTTCTTTTTTGTGTATATATTCCTGACTTTTGACAATTTTTGCCCAATAGAAGTCCCCTGGTGGCTAGCTTTTGAGATAAGTCAACCCAACCAAGTTTTTTTTGTGACTTTTAAACACAATTTACAATACAAAGAGTAATTTTTCTATTTAAATTTTTTTTGAAGAATTGAAACAAAGTACAATTACTACAGTTGGTATTAAGGGTAGCTTGAAAGACCTGCAAATAAAATTGCAAACTTTTAAATAGCTGAGTCAGCAAAGTTTAAAAAAAGTAAAAGAAAATCACTTTTTTAAGTTTATTTTTGATCTATGCACTTATCCCTAACCCACCTTACCAAAAACATAACAAAAAAAAAGTTTTAGTGTTAATAGTGAACAATAACATTAAAAAATTAAAAAAAAAAAACTGACTTAGCAAATTTCTCTGTAAAAGTTTTTGGACAATTCTCCAATTCAAAATCTTTGGTGGCTAGCTTTCGGAATGAGACAACTCAACTAAAATATTTTTGTGAGCTTTAAAAACAATTTGGAGGTTTTCTAGGAGGTTACTAAAGTTGTACTCAAAAAAAATCAAAAATAACTTACCCTCCAACTAGTATTAGTCAATATTACCAATTTTAACATAAAAAATTTCCATGTTTTTACAATGACTGAAAATATGAACTTTGTAAGTTAAATTGAACGTACAAGTTAAAATTTTTAAATAGAAAAAGTAAAATAAGTATTATTTTAATTCAACGTTTAAAAAGTTTAAAATTATTCGGAATGGAAACTTTTAAATTTATCAAGTTAAGAAGGTAAAAGATTAAATGATGAAGTTGAAACTTAAAAAGTTAAGGGCATAGGGGGGTAACAAAAACGGCAAAAATAGACTATTTCACTAAAAATCTATCTTCTTCTACGTTTATTGAGATAACTACCTCAAACTTTCAGGAAATGTTCATTTTTTATATAAATTTTGTTATGACAGAATTTTCTAAATGTTGCAAGGAACATTTCCTGAAAATTTGAGGTAGTTATCTCAAAAAACGTAGGAGGAGATAGATTTTTAGTGATTTCTAATTATTTATCGTTTTAGTTTGCGCCTCCCATAAGGAGACTATTGTTGCCTCCGACTTTGACCGGCTATATCTCAACAATTGTTCTGAATTTTTAAAATTTGTAAAAAGTATCTTGTAGCTTAGTAAAAACTATATAAAATAAAATCAAATTAAAAAAAAGTGTTTAACTCCCCTATGCCCTTAAAAAAGGTAGTAAACCTGATAAACTGGTACTTTAGATGAAGCATGTCTTTAAAATATTGTTTTTTAGACTAAAGTATAGTATGAAAATTTTTATAAATTTTTTCTAGCTGATAATGTTTGATTCACTATCTTCTAAATATACGCATTATTGAATATAATATAAATATTTTGAACCACTAAGTAATGATAAAAGTCATGCTAACAAATTGACATAACAAAATACTAGTAATTTGTATTGATTTTTGTAATAACAGTAGAATTTTTTTTGTTGTTGTCTACTAAGAACCTGTAATCATTGAAAAACCTAGAATTTGAGAAGTTTTGATAAAAACCTATAATTTTGCACAAAATCACAAAAAATTTAAACTAAAAATTATAAAAATATTTTACATGTCAAGTAACAAAATTTCGATTATATAAGAACATTCTATCTTAAAGATAAAAAAAAATTGTATCACTTAATTTTTTTAATTTAAAAACACATTTTAAAGTAGCTTTACAGTATGTTTTCAATTTTGTTATACTTTTTAAGGTAGTATTTTTAAGTTAACGTTAATTTTATTCTAAAAGTGGATCAAAAATCTTGTTTTTTAAAAACCTGGAAGGAATTCAGAAAACCTGGAATAAATTAAAAAAAAAACCTTTGGCAACCCTGTAAGAATTTAGAATAATCAAAGCAATTACGTAATATTTACTATGCAGCTTTCTAATGATCAAAAACAAAGATGAGTTAAGGAAAGCTGCTAATTGGGAAGGTACTGGAGAAAATTCTAGAAGAAAGCTGCTAACAAAAATACAAAGTTGGTTAGAGTAACATTATATTTCTTAAAAGTTTGTTGAAATAATGTTAGGAAATTAGATACGTTTAACTGATACACAATAGTGTAAATCATAGAAGTTAAAAAAACTACTTCATATAATTTGCTATTTTAGATATTAAACAAAATAAGTGTTTTTAAGTTTTAAGTAGATTTTATAGTTTTTGAAGGTTTAGTAAGTTTTATGCAATAAATGGTTGATCAAGTTTTAATGAGGTGTACAGTAACTTAAAAAATCCATATAAGGAGTTGAAAAGGGAATTTTAAATTGAGAATATTGTTGAATTAAGATTTTGTACATAAATAGCTGTAATATAAATAGATTACATAATTTGTTGGTTAAGTATATATTTTAAAACCTAGTAAATTCCAAGTTCTAAATATTCAAACAACTACTTTATTTACTTTTGACTTTAAAATAAACAATGCAAACTTATCTTAAACTTAAGTGTTTTAAGGTCTTGGAATTTTGGTGGCTGAAAATTTAAAATGGAACCACCATAATTACCTTTACCGAATTGCATCAACTACATCTTTTTAAGTTTTAAAGAGCTTCAATTATACGGATATAAATATCCTTAAAAAGTTGTTTCTCATATACATTCGTCCTAAGTTGAAATATAACACACCAATCTGGTCTACATACTTAGAAAAAAGATATTAACCATATAGAATCTGTTTAAAGAAAATATACCAGATTAATCTTCAACCGCTGCAATATATCTAACCTTGATAGATTAACAAAGCTTAATATAAAATCTTTTGAATACAGGGGACTTGAATTTGACCTCATTAATTTTTAAAATTAGTTAACGGTGAAACTAAAATTAATACACAATCAATTTTTAGTCTTATAGAAATAATCACTTACTCAGACGAAAAAGCAAAAAATTTACATGCAGACATCATTTCAATAATGAGGCTGGCATAAATATTTTTTTTATCGGTCATTTCAAATATGGAACAAACTTCCAAATGAACTAATTTCATGCAAAAAAGTTAAAGAATTTCGATCAAAGTTAAAAAAGCTTAATTTGAATAAAATGTCTGTTAGTAAAGTTAATAAGTAAATTTTTATCAACTGTTGATTTAATTTTGAGATTTAACTTAGTCCATAGTTCAATTTTATTAGCGGCGCCTTTCCTCTATTAATGATGAGTCCTTTTTCAATATGTTCAATGGTTATTTATCTGGCCAGCCTATTGTTAATGTGCTTGGGGCTTTAGGTTTTTATTTTTGTTCTTAGTCAATGCATTTGATTGTTTAATGTTGATCGTTTACATCAAAGGTTAAATAAGTATAAGTTTGTGGTTAAAATTTTTGTTTTTATGTTAGTCTATATACTTTTTATATATTATATTAAGATATGTTTTATCTTAGTTAAAAAAAAGAACTTTTTGTGTCTATTTTCTAATTTTAAGTTAAAGTGGCCTTGGTTTTGATGCCTAAGTATATCATATGGACAATAAACTTGCGATAGTATATGTTTCTCTGTGTTAAACGAGTTGACACAGCTGCACGGAAATCTGTAAAAAATGATAAGTACTGCAAGAAAAAAATAAAAGATAAAGTAGGTGAATATGTGTATTTACTAACGATAAGCCATAATTACTATAAATTTATCCGTAACATAATTTATCAATTTTAAAATTTGTATTAAAGTACTACGAAATGCTATATACTTATCATTTAAGTACGGTTTTTGGTGTTTAAAGCTATAGAAATTAGGAGTAATACAAAATTATATAATTTTATAAATGATTAAATGTAAATTGCAATAAAAATTAAGTACAGTAACCTCTTGCATCTTTACGCACTCGTGACGTTACGCACTCTCGTTTAGTTACGCATTTTAGAATTCTAAAAAATTCATAAAATTAAGTTTTTAACCTTTTTTAATATTGCACAAAAAAGGTTTATTGTATATTTTTAATTTAAAATATGTTTTTAAATACTAACTTACCTCTGTTTTTCTTTAGACTTTGTAAATTTATGTTCCTTGAATAATTGATAAACATTTAGTTATACCTCAGTATATCAGAAATTTTGTTAATAATAACAGATAAATTTTTATACTTTTGTTCAAAAGAAGAAATCCCATTACAGCACCAAATGCATATTTTTGTAAAAGGCTATAGAAACAAATTTTAATATAGACACTACACCATTTCTTAGTTGTAAACAAATGCTTAATTTTAAATTGAATTTGCGAAGTAGAATAGAATATAAATGTTGAGTATCAATTTAAGTCACATATAAATAAAGACAAAGATAAAATCTATTTATTATTAAAATAAGTAAAATTTTTCTACAAGTTTTATATAAATTTAAATCTTTTTTTTAATATATGTATAGTTTTATCTATTGTTTTCATATTTATAAATAAAGTAAACAAATTGCTAAAAGTGGGAAAGTCCCCAGTTTGTTTTAACTAAAAGCAATATCATAAAACAGCCATTATAGTAAGTATATTTGGTACATCTCGTATCTTTACGATCTCTCGTATCTTTACGCACTTTTTCTGTGGACACAATGTGCGTAAATAAGCGAGAGGTTACTGTAATACAAAAAAAAACTACTCACATCAAGACCTAAAAATTAACTAAACACAAATCTTAAGTTGTTATCAAGTACTAAAAATTTTGAATAATAGTTCCGTCACAATACTGTGCTTAAAAAACATTTATAATTATCTTGCTTATAATAACTATATAATTAGAACCTTGCTTATAAAATCGTTTAACACACATAAACATATTTTAGTTCAACAAAGAAAAATACTGTGCAAATAGATTTTATTATATATTCTAGCGAACTTGATTCGCTAGGATCTGTATTAACAAACTTATAGCTTTAAATTTTAAATATAAAACAACTACTTAAATTATTTAATTCATATTTTACATAAAAAGTTTATAAAAAGTTGCTGAGGAGTTAAACAACATATAAAGAATAAACATGATAGCAAATTATGAGTATTAATCAGACAAAAGTTGATGAGATGTGTGAACTTAAAGTTTAACAAACCAGAAATTGTTTGTTGAACTTAATTTAATTGTTAGCTAGAATGTTTATATGTTAACGATGACCAAACACCTCCCGTGTATACAAGCTGGCCCGTCAAGCAAATACCTCTAGCGTGAGACTTATTTTTTGCTTGAATAAAACAACTGAAATGCATTTGCCTATTATATAACAAATTTTCTCTTCAAATCTTTATATCATATTTGGTTTTCTGTACAAAGTAGTACTGCCCAATTATTTCAATACACTCTTGCGTTTGAAGAAAAACTAACTACTTATTTTACAGTTTTCGAAAATTATTCGACACACTTAGATTATTAATTATTATATATAGACTAGTTTTATTATATGTCCGTCCCGCTAAAGGCTTTTCTGGTAATTCTAGCCCATCTACTGGAAAAGTTTCCCATCCATATTATAGTTTACAAAAAAAATATTAAGATTTTGAAAATTTAATTTTGAATTTAAAAACTTGATCCGAATCCGGCCGGAACTTAATTTGAAAAACAGATCCGGATTTTAATTTGTGGATCTATAGATTGATACTTATTAGCAGCTTTATTCTGACGAAGGCTACATAAAATACTTAAAAAAACTTTTCTAACTTTCAAAATGATTATTTTTTGTATATTTATAGATAGTTTTAACTGAAACATTTAGTAAAAGCCATTAAATAAATATAAGCTTTGAAACTTAAGACAAACAAAAGCAGTTTTTATTTTAAAATTGAGTTATATTATATTCTTAGTTAAAATTCATATTAGTTTTTTTCTAACATGTTTATGTAAAAATGATAGTATAGGTTTGTATATTTACATAAGTTGAGAACTTTAATTGTTTGGTTTTTGACTAAAAGTACAAAATTATAGATAAATAATTTTATTTTTATTTCAGTAAAAAAATTAGCCACTAATTTCCTAAAAGTAAAAGTAAAAATTTTTACGACTTAATTGAATAGACTACCTACCAATGAGCGTGATGATGCCTCCGAGCAGATTGAAAGCTTTGTTCGAACAAGCTTTATGTTATCAAAAGTCCAAGTGTCTTTTTCATAATACTCCGGATGCCCCAAAGCTAGGCAGCTGCTCCCTACTTCTTGACCAAAATGATTTCAATTATAGGTTTAAAGTTTCTTAGTTGTTGATCATTTATTTATAGCAATTTTTTTAAATCTTATGCTATGCAGTTTTATTTAAAATAAGTTTGATTAGATAATATCGTTACAGATAATTTTTTTTATGTCTGTTATTATTGTGAGGTTAGTTTTTGCGTTCTGTGTATATTCTTAAAGTACAGTTAAATTTAAAACTTTGAAAATGTTGTGTCAAATAAGTTATATGTAAAAATAAATAAAGTTAGTTACCAAGTGAAGTGTAAATTTAAACTCAGTAAGTCATGAAAAATCTACATTTACAATATTGATGTGCCGAATATTTTATATATTTATTTGTAACTTTCGTTGTTATTGGAATATTTACTATCAATACTACTCAACACTGCTATTTAACTACTAAAACAGCGTTACTACATACTTCGACCAGTTCAGTATAGTTAAACCTTTCAAAAAAAAAAACCGGCTAGTTAACTATATTAGCAAATTAGACGAATTAAGTCTAATTTGAAGCTTTTTTTAGTATAAATTACATACATTTTTGTTAATCTCTTGCTAATTATATTTTCTGTTTTAGTGAATTTAAGTCAGTGTCTTAAAAGTCATTTAAACTTTGTTTGTTTTACATTACTAAGCTAAATTTACACTGAAGTTTAATACTTTAAGCTAATACTACTTAATAAACTTTGATTTATAAAGCTTAACCTTTAGTTTTATGCTAACCTAGGCTTGCTGTAGTGATGTATGCTGTTTTTTACAAAAAGAAAAGGAGTTTGCTTAACTATATTTCTTTCTGTTTCATTGTTCACCATTTCTATTATAAAATTTGTTTCACTGGTTTATATTTTTAGAAATAGTAAATCATAAATTCAAGGAGACATAACAAGATTCTTTTTTATTACTTGACGCGGGAGCCGATCATTTATAACTTTTCTGTTTCAATAAACTTTCCTTTTCTAAAGTTACGTTTTTCATTTTACTTGTTCTAAATCAATTGATTTGCATTTTTTTATTAGCTTTATTTGAAATAACTTGTTTAAGTTATAGAATAATTAACCCGTTTTTATCATGTTGTAAAAAACGTTTACAAATTAATTAATAAAAAGTTAGATTAAACTGAGAAAGTTTAAAAACAACTGCTTTGAAGTTGTAAGACATATTTAGTTTTGATGAGATAGTCCATCTAATAGTTTCGATTTTCTCCCATATACAGCTTTCTAGTTCAAAGCTCCTCATATGTACTCTGTAAAGTTTTGATAGCGGTAAAAAAAAGTGTTAGCCAAAAAATAAATACAAAACAAGTTTAATCTGCAGGCTTCTTAAAGACGCCATACAATTTTTTTGTTTTACTAACCTTTCTTTTTAGTTAACCATGACATTTTAAATTTGATTTTCATTGTATTTTTAGATTAAAAAATATTATTTTTATGATAATTTTTAAAATTCCATAAGAAACAGTTAAAGTTATTGCTTTGCTATATATTAAACTATTTTTGTTTTCTCTCACTTTTTTGACACGAAGTCTAAACGACAGTGAACTGACGGATGTCTTACTGATAAAATAAAAATTTGTGTCTTTTAGGTTCATTTTAATTTTTCTAAACCTTATTTAGTTTGTTAAGTTTTGCGTCTCATTCACGTAGCCATCATTAGTTAAGGGTTAAGACATTGTTTTCACTCGTTACAATAAAATTTATTACTGCTATCTTTTAATTTAACTACAAGCGAAAATTAAAATAACAAATATTGATGCTTTATTTTTAATCGAAGCTTCTTTTTAATATACGTTTAAATTTATAATTTGATTATGTGCTTAAAGGTTTTTCATAAATAAATTTAATAAAATTAAACTATTAAACTATATAAAAAGCTTATAAAGACAGCATAATACTTAAACAAAAGTTTTTGACGATTATAACGATTGTACTTATTTTAAACACCTAATAAGTCTAAATAAGCTATTACTGCTTACTTTCATTTCAATAAAACGGTTAAATTTTTTAATCTTTAGCCTATTAAGATAAATATTTTGTCTCCATTTATACATATTTTAATAAAAAACTATTAAGTGTTAGTAAACTTATAATTTATGCATTGCAGAAAAACTTTTCCTACAAGAACAACGCAAATACTTACCAAAGATACATATGACTCCAGTAAAGAAAATATTGACACAGAAATTTGGGTTTGCCAATTCTCTCATAATGGCACAACACTTGCAACAGGCAGCAGAGAAGGAAATGTGAAGCTCTGGAGTATTAATCAAGTTTTTATTTGTGTTTTGAAATCAAATAGAAGTATAAGTTATTCAAGTATAAATAATACGAAAGAAAAAGAGTAACTAGAAGAGAAAGATTTTTTAGTTTTTGAATTTAATTTAATTTAAACTTTTTATAGCAATACATGCTTTGTTAACATTTTGTGGTAAAATAACATCTAGATTGTTTTATAGATATGATGAGGTGCAGAGAAGTCTTAAAACTAGTGGACTTCAAAATATTTTAATACTTAGTTTTCAAACTTATTACAAATTGATATATTGGAATACCAACTATATTTAAAAATTAAAACCTAAACAGTTTAGAAGCTTTAAAGAAAAATAAAGTAGATAATAGCAGTCAATTAAAAAGTAATCTAAAAATAAAACTAATAAATAAATTGTATACTTTTAATATTCTAGCAGCTAAATTTCATTAAATAAGTTGTAAAACTGTATATATAATTTTGATATTTTAAAATCTAAAATATAAAACTGCCAGATTTATAATTATAGCTAATATGTTTTAACTAACTTTCGTCTGATACACATATTAGAACAAAGTAAATACAAAGAAATATATAAACATTAAAGATAATTTAAGTTGTAAAACAATTACTACTTCGAGAAAAATAAAATCAACAAAGTGGTAACCTAAAAAAAAACAATTAGGTTTAACAAAATCGTGTTCTAATTGAATAAGGGCTACTTTGCTTTAAAGCTTCTTATCTTTACATAATTTAGTCCTACTTTACAAAAAATGCAATTGCTTTCGTTTTTAATAGATTACTCAAATTACTTGTAGTTAGATCTGGTTGTTAATTATAAAATGTTCATAAATTAAAAGATTTTTCCTGCATTTGTTACAGTTTGTATTTTGGCAGTTGTTTTAACTTTATAAATTTTAGCAACAATTTAAGAACTTTTTTTTAAGTTTTAGTATTTAAATGTCGTGATGGCAGGCTGATAACTTTTGTGGCAAAAGAAATTAAATTTGTAGAATTCAAAACTTTTGACAAAAATGATAACAGGGGTCTTAATATCAAGTTTTAAAATAGGGCTGAAAACAAACTCTTTGTTCAACTGCTTAGTGGGATCTATAATGATTATTACTTTCTTCTCAAAAATATAATATGTGTTTCCTATAAACGTTAATTTCAAAAAATGACTTGTTTTTATCTGACACGTAAACTTTTGTTTTAAAACTAAAAAAAAAATTCACCATCAAACAAGTCTGTTGGATAAAAGTTGTTATTAAATATTTTTTTATCTTATTTGTTTCATCTTAAAGCAAATAAATTCTCATAAAATACTTGAATTTTTTTTTTGCTGTTTTGCGTAGACTCTGTTTATATTTTTACCTTGTTTTAATTTACGCCGATGATAAAAATTACTCAAAATATTTTAAATGTTAATCTAGATGTAGAAGTTTCATATTTTTGATCTAAATTTATATCAGACTTATATTTCTTAAATATTAAACTACTGCTTAGTAGTTGTTTTTTAATTTCAAACATATTTTAGACAACTTTACTTTTTAATAACAATACACCACACAATATCTGAATTAAAGTTTGTTTATTTTTTAATGACAAATTTTAAAGTCATGAACATTAATTAGTGTTTAAAAGTTTGATTTTATTTAAAAAAGCTTTTATTGTTTTAATTGTTTATTTTTGAATTAAGGACACACATGAAGTTTCACACAAATGTACATTATCCTCTCACAATCAAGGTATTGGCTACTTGTCCTGGTCACCTGATGACAATTGGCTGCTCGTATGTGGAGGAGAAGACTCGAGTGAGATACATCTTGTTAATCCACAAGTAATTTTTGATTGTAGCATTAGTTTGATAGTAAAATACATCATATTTAAGTTTATGTCGAAATTATAAAAGTTAATTAATAGTTCAAATAATATTAAACAAAACTGTTAAAAAATGATTATAAAGTGTGCTGCGTGTTAATAAATGGTTATAATAGACTGCTGGCTGGCTTTGAACCGTTCCAACTTTGCTTGTCGTACATAGTTCACACTTTTGATAAATTTCTTTTTTTTTTAAAACATTGTTTTTTATACAGTAGATTATATATTAACTAAAACCCGTTTATTAGATATAACGTAACGAGGCATTAAATTTTAATTAAAATCATAACAAGTAATGTCCATTAAAAAAAAACTGTTTTCGTGCATAAACACTTAACCAGGGTTGGAAAACTGTGGTCGCGATGTACTTTTCAGTTTATAACTGGGTTGCCACTCATTGAGTCAAAAAAAGCTTCCCTGAGTAACCTTAAATTTTCCTGAATTTACCTCAGTTTTTTTCAAATCCTTAATAATTTTGTTATTTATTAAAAATTGTATAAAAAAGTTTCCCTGAGTTTAAAAAAAATCAAAATTCCCTGAGTTTCTCTGAGATTATCTATAATTTGAAAACTCCTGGGTGTGTGGAAACCCTGAAAAAACATACTTTTTTTTTAAACAGTTTAAATTTTACATAATAACTTATAATTAGGCTCTTAATTACTAATTACTAGCACTTTATTATTATTGATTATTTTAATGCACTTTTGGTTTGTAATAGTACTCTTATATTGATTGCTACAATTGTTTTAAATAACTGCGATCTACAGTAGACTTTTTTTTTAACATTGAGGCCTGCAACATATAAAAAGTTGTCTACTTTGATTCAGTCTGACGGTGTTTTATTGCCCATAGAGTATAAACAAATTTACAAAGTTTGTAAAAATAAATTAGCATTAGAAGAAAACATGCCAAATTTATTTACAAAATGTATTTATGTATTAGATGGGAGCCGATCATTTTTAACCCGCTATCACTTCTAACCCGATCATTTCTAACCCTATCACTTCTAACCCGATCATTTCTAACCCTATCACTTCTGACCAGATCATTTCTAACCCGATCACTTCTAACCCGATCATTTCTAATGATGATAGTTTTAAATGAAATCACTATACTAATTACAATTACTAAATTTTATTAACTGTTTTATTTTAAGTTTAATATATACTCATATTAATATTTAAAAAAAGTTGTATTTCATATAAATTCGCCCAAAATTTGAATGCAACTTGCCAATCTGGTCTCCATACTTAAAATCTATACTAACCATATAGAATCTCTTCAAGAAAAAGTATAGAATAGTCTTCAACCACTGCAATACACATTATATTTCTTACATTGATGACTGTCAAAACTTAGTATTTAATCTTTAGAATACAGAAGACTTATACTTTTTCTAATGCTTTTAAAACTAATAACTACAGTTAATTTATAATCAACCTTAATAAAACAATTTATTACCTCAAAAGTAAATCGACAAAAGCATGTAGTCATAATTATCTTTTAGTTTAAATGTGGAGTTAGCTTTTAAACAAAACTAATCTTTGCAAAAAAATTGAACAACTTTGATTTTAGTTTACTTGATTAAAATAAGATACTTTTTACTAGAAACTATCAGTAATTTAACAAATTTTAAGCTTATAAACCATTGATTTAAAATGTAGAATTTTGTTGATTCTATTGTTTAATTTTATTATTCCTTTCCTCTGTTAATAATTAACCACTTTTCAATATTTTCTATAGATATTTATTCGAATTGTATTTTTAAGTTGCTTTGGACTTAAGGTTTTAAATTTAGTGGTTAGTCAATGCACTTAAATTTTTGATTATTTTGACAATTGTCAATACCTTAATTCCAATAACGTTTATTTTAATTGTATCGATTATGCTTTGGCAAAGCTCGTAATAATTGACAAAGAACAATGAAATACCAAACTGTTGTACAAATGTGCTGAACCTAACTCTAAAAGTCAGGATGTGTATATCTGGTTGATGTTTGAACAAGAAGAAAATTTATTCATGAATTTTTGAAGCTTTTTTGAATTCTGACATTGTAGTATGTTCTAAATGAATTTTGTATAAGTAACCTTGAACCTTATTTTAATGTAGAAGTGCGTGATTCAGACTATTTTGCTGATTGCTGAACTAAAATCATAGAATACAAAATTGTCTCAATATGTGTTTCTGAGTTTTGCAGAGAAGGTTTTTTGTTAAAAAGAAATTGAAAGTTAATTCTAAAATTAAAGAATGTTCAGCTGTGTTAGGTTTTATTGGAACTCACTGATCGTTGAAAAAGTTGATGTTTAAGTTGCTTATTATAATATTAAAATCAAGTTTGTTAAAAACCTTCTCCTTCGAGTCACAAATATATTAAATAGTTATATTCTAAGTGTTGATTTCTTTTGCTATTAATCTATAAAAATTAGATAAAACTGTAGTTTTTGGTTTTAAGGTGTATAAGTTTTCGTCTCTTCGTTATGTGTCATTCAGTTTAAGCGGCCCAGATTTTTATGTCTGGGTCTAGCGTAGGATAACAAACTTCCAATAGTAATAAACATCAAAAATTAAATATTAACTAAAGCTATCTAAACATTAAGTTTTATTTTAAACAAAATAAACTAAAATTAATTCAATAAAAAAACAACTTTGTTGCGATTATTTTGTTTTTAAAACGAATCCTTAATTTAAAACAATAATACATAAACATATTAATACAGATCGGGTTAATAATTGTCGGATTAGAAACGATCGGGTTAGAAATGATCAGGTTAGAAATAATCGGGTTAGAAATTATCAGGTTAGAAATTATCAGGTTAGAAATGATCGGGTTAGAAATGATTAGGAAAAATCGGGTTAGAAGTGATCGGGTTAGAGATGATAGCGAGTTAGAAATGATAGTAAACCGTATTAGATATATTGTCTCTAAATATACATTAATTAATACAAACACGAAATAAACCATATATTTTTATAAAATTAATCATCTGAAATTAAAAATAGATTAAAACTTTTTAATTAAAAATTAATTAATTTTGAAACATTAGTATGTAATTGTAGTGTGAACTTACTTCAGCTATAAATTATTAGTAATGTTGTAATACATTATTAAAAAAACAAATCCTTATACTTCCAAAGTATGCAAGTTTATATGTATATATGTAGGATGTAGGGGTGGATTTCTTATAGAAGAAAAAACAGAATTTAAGACAAAAGCAATCACATACACTGTTTAAAAATAAGGATGGTTTTTTAGAAATAACCACTTTTATTTCTCCTATTAAAATGTTTCAATCGGGTAGTAGATATTAGCAACAGTACTACCTGTACAAATATGGAGAAGATTGATTACAAAATGAGGAAATTTTTTTTAGAAAGGTTTTTTTTTTGCCTTTTTTGTTAGCGCTTTCTATTGGGAACCTTTTGAATCCACCGATGTTGACCGCTTATATCTCAATAGTTACTATAAGTAATTTTAATTGGTAAAAAGTATTTTATAGCAATTTGATTCGATACAAAATAAAATCAATTTATAAAAACAGAGTGGACTCCTTATGCCCTTAATTAAATATTAGACAAAAATCTAAAATACAAAAGTTATAAAGAGAAAATTATAGGGGTTTGCTATCATTGTCCTCATAGACCTGATTAAAATATCGGTTTATTTGTTTTTTTGAATACAACCTTTCAAATAGATTTGAAAGATAATACCATGAATGGATAAAAATGTGAGTCTTTTATTTGTCCTTATCATACTTCTGTTTTAAATTGTTCTAAAACTTTATAATGAAATTAAATAAAGGTTGTGCCTAAAGTGATACTTTAAGAAGAGTCGTCTGTCATGTTGGCAGGTATTCAGTCGTATTTGTTCAGACATAGCTCTTTAACTTATGCTGCAATTGCTGTTCTTTCAAAAATTGCAAATTTTTTTTGATATATTTATTCAAGAGTTTTTGATAATAGTATTGCAAATAGCCTGTGAAATAGCCTACATCGAAATAGTTTTTACCGACAGAAATAGTTATCAGTATGTGAGGTTCTACACTGCTCTGCTTTATAGAAAGTGCCATTTGTTGCTTTTATTAGAAAACTTTTTCCAATCATCAACGTCGTTATTTATAACTTTCATGTCGCTTTGCAAATGACTTTTAAATTCATACTTGGCCGTCTTACGTTTCGTTTGACAAATGCCAATTCACTGTCCAGAAAAGCTTCTTTTTCGACTGACCCACAAAGGAGTAATGTTAGTAAGTGATTGTAATAAAAGTACTGATGTAATAAATTAATTTAAGCTAGATTGATACAGG
Source organism: Thalia democratica (assembly GCF_965202585.1). NCBI lineage: Eukaryota > Metazoa > Chordata > Thaliacea > Salpida > Salpidae > Thalia > Thalia democratica. The sequence goes on along the minus strand of NC_139169.1, from coordinate 49,261,828 downwards.
ATCTTTTTTAATGACGATGTCTACCTTATAAGTACCACTAACAACTAAACCAGGGTCGTAGTCTATCGCCGAACTGATGTTTATGGTTGTGCATTTCAGTCAAGTGCTAAGTGTTTTATTATATTTAATGGTTTTAGAATTACTCAACTCTATCTAAATTTAGAATACCCGCTTTATTTTAATTTAATATATATGTAGTCCTTAAACAACCAATTATAAGTCGTGTTTCATGGAAAACAGGAGGGGATGTTGGAGTTTTTAAATACCAATTTAGAGAGATACACATTGTAGATTTATAGTTAATCAAATAATTTTGACATGGTTTCGACTTTTTATTAGTCATTTTCAAATAAAAAACTATGCAAAATAACTTTAAATTAGTGTTAAAACAACTAAGTATACAAGATAACTTAAATAATAAGGTATCTATGTATCAGTTATATAACAAAATTAAAAATTACAGTACAATTACCGTTTACATAAGTTTTTGTATATTGTTAAAAGGAAAATATACATAACTAGCCAAAATTTCTTAGTGTGTGGGTAATACCCGGTTTAGTTAATTGTTTGTTCAAAATTGGATTATGATGTTTAATTAAAATAGCTTTGCTGATCAGAGTCTCAAATTTGTTTCTACATTCTTTTAAAATGTAAAAGTTGTTAACAGTTATTCTTTTATCTTCACACTGTTTCATAGAATTTAAAGCAGGTATTAATCAAATATATTTTTGCCTTAAATTTACCATTAGTGTTTTTCTTTTTCAATATTAACAGAAAATTGAAAATAAGTAAGTATGTAAATGTTTCTTAACATATTATTAACAAAAGTTCCATTTTTTATTTTTTAAAAGTTCGAATTTTTCTGATTTGGTTGTAAAACTATCTGACAATGTTTAATATTAAAAAAGAAATATTCTTAATTATTAAATGATTTTGGGATTTATTATAAGTAATGTGGCAACGTGACTGTTTTTTATAATTTATTACTGATGTTTTTTTTTAATGAAAACTGGCAAGTCTTGTATATAATTTTGTGTAATTTTTTATATTATTTTTTGTTATAACAAAATTGAAACAAATAACGTAGAACAAAGTGACAATCTTTAAAAATATAGCAGAAAGTAGAAAACAATACAAATGTAACTGAAAAAAAAACTTTCTTTGTTTCTAAATGGTTTAGTTTCGAAGTGGATCTTGAAACCAATCTTAAAAAAAACATTAAAATGTTTAGTCTGCAGGGTTGCCACATGGTCAGGAAAAGTCAGGAAATCAGGAAATTTTAGGGAAAATTAAAAAAAAAGCCCGATTTGTCAGTTTAAATTTACAAATTTCCATATTTTCCAAAGCCTTCAAAAGGTGAAAATTAATTAAAAATCCTCTAAAATCAGAAAAAAACTCCAAAATTTTCCAAACATTTACAAAATTATTTAATTTCCAATGCCTTCATTTAGTATAAATTAATAAAAAATCCTTTACAAAACTGCAAAATGTTTTCAAAACTGCAAAATTTTTAACATATTGAACAAGTTAGCCTACTTGAACAAGTAGATTTTGTAAGCTTTTTAGTATTGATGATCTGTAGCAAGGACACTTCCATAGTGAAACTGTGATACATACACAAAAGTTTAAATGCAAGTGGTGTTCATATACTGTCACTTTCAAAATATGCGAAGAAAAGCACTCACTGTACATATGAATGGAGCTGGACGTAGAAATAAAAGGCCAGGAGTTCACTGAATCCAATAATTTTTCTATAATGCTGGATCAAGCTCCAGTGAGGTAAGTGGTGAGAGCAGCGGCAGAGTAGCAAGTAAGTGAGAGCAATGGTGTAAGCCCATCAATAGGTTTGGTAAGTAAGTCACAAACCACAGCGGCTGGAATTTTATGGGCATTACACACTGTCAAGCACAATTACTCAGCCAGTTCATGTAGCAAGCTGTCTGAACAAAAAAGTTTCCTGACAGTGCAATAGCACAGTCATGTCAGATGGCCCGAACAAAATTATTATACATGATAAATTTTGGCCTTAGACCACATTTCGAAAACATCTTGCTAGAATAATAATGGACAAGCTGTGTTTATAAGGTAATAATATAAGTATTTTGCTGATAGAGCTGTTTATTGCAAATAAATCAATAATACACAGATGGTTCAAGTGATGTAATGGAAGTTTGATGATTGAATTCAGCAAAAAAACTGTTGTTTTAAACTGTATTAAAATCAGATTGAGAGCTTTATATAGTTTTAAGTGTTAGATTACGTATTTTAGAATAAGTTTAAATTAAGAGTTGGATTTAGAAAAGACAGGAAAATGTTACTAAAATGTCAGGAAAAGTCAAGAAATTTTTCTCAGCTTGATCTGTGGCAACCATGAGTCTTAATTTATGACCGTGCTTTTTATCTTTGGTATGACTTCTTATTAACCTGTACAAACTCAAATAGTAAATAGCGAGAAAAGTTTATTAAAATAATAAAATTTTTACAGCAAGGAACTGTAGAAAAACAAATTCAATGTTCTGGTAATGACGATTCTTTAACTTGCTGTTGTTGGAGTTCAACAAAGTGCCCTCAATCAAATGACTATAGATTTGTCACTGGTGGACTAAAAGGACATTTCTATGAATGCGTAAGTTAATTTCTGATTTTTTTATAGTATTTCTATTAATTTGAATAAAAAAAGAAAACTTAAGTTATTTAAACCACTTTATAACTGATACTAGTGAGTTATAATTAATTTAAACTAGTGATCTACCGGATTCGCTGTCCTGCTGGATACTGCCTTTTTTTAACTAATATCCTGATTCAGCCGGATTCTAATTTTGAAAGTAGATATGAATCCGATAGATTACTAGTTTTGCTATTTGTTATCCAAAAGTAGATTTGAACACAATTATTTAAAACGAGTAATTGTCTTTTTTTTGTTAAAAAATTGTTTTTATTTAAAGAAAACAACCACACTATATTGACAAAAAACGTTCTCAAAAAGATACAATTAAACAATCGAGCTTAAACAAATTCACAGTATCAATATTTTTAAACATTGAAATTAAAATACATTGTTGGCCGAATTTGTTTGAAAAAGACTTTTTCAGGACACTTGACTTTTGTTAAACTAGTAAATTTATAAAAAATTTATGTTCAGAAAAAGCTATACTAATACGAGCCCAAAAATAACAAAGTACAATTTCACTCTTACACTTTCTTAGAACAACCTGTTTTAATTATTAGACATTGTTTAAAATAAATAATTGTACAACAAACAAGGCAAAACTGTTTAACGTTTAACATATCTAATTTAAATAAAAGTTTAATCATGATCGTTTATTTATTTTTAACTTATGTTTTTTGTTGTTGGTTAAAAATGAGATCAGGATCCGGCTTTTTTTACCAAAATGCTGCCGTATCTTAATATAAAAAAATTGGGAGCGGGTCAGAATGACACAGCGACAAAAAGACACGGTCGTCAAATAGACACGGTGCGTCACTTTGGCACAGCGACAAAATGACACGGTGCGTCACCTTGGTACGGTGCGTCAGTTTGGCACGGAGGGTCACTTTAGCACAGAGACAAAACGACACGGTGCGTCACTTTGGCACAGCGACAAAATGACACGGTGGGTCACTCTGGCACGGTGCGTCACTTTGGCACAGAGGGTCGCTTTGGCACGGCGACAAAATGACACGGTGCGTCACTTTGGCACAGCGACAAAATGACACGGTGCGTCACCTTGGCACGGTGCGTCACTCTGGCACGGAGGGTCACTTTGGCATAGCGACAAAACGACACGGTACGTCACTTTGGCACGGAGGGTCACTTTGGCACTGCGACAAAACGACACGGTGCGTCACTTTGGCACGGAGGGTCACTTTGGCACAGCGACAAAACGACACGGTGCGTCACTTTGGCACGGAGGGTCACTTTGGCACAGCGACAAAATGACACGGTGCGTCACTTTGGCACGGAGGGTCACTTTGGCACAGCGACAAAATGACACGGAGGGTCACTTTAGCACAGCGACAAAATGACACGGTGGTTAATAAGGGAGAGAACGATTTGTTGTGAAACTTCAATGTTCATTGGTATGAACAACGATCTTATTTTTCTTGGAAACTTTTCGGTTTCCTGTCTTTTAACCGGTTTTGTAGAATTAGCAACAATCACATTGATTAACTTTAAAAATAAAGACCGCAGGAATTTTTGATTGTGCCTTAATAAAATAAAGTGAAACATGTAATGTTTATACCTTCTATTGTCTATCGCTGTACTTATAAACAACATACTCATTTTAAGCAGTAGCAAGGTGTTAGGTGTGCTTAAAAGCTGTGCTTAATATATGACAAATAGTTGTTTATATCAAACAACGTTCACAAAGATGCAAAAGCAGCAACTTTTTTAACAAAATACGACTGCCAAAATTAAAGGGAATTTATTTTTGATTTCTTTCGAATTTGAAAAACTTAAACACAGTTTAGTACTAGAACTTGAAACGAGTAATAAAAATTAGAAAATGACTTGTTATTTTACGACTAGAAAGATAAAAACTCATATAAACGTGTTTTTAAACTTTAGCAACATTCTGATTTAAAAAATACTATCTACACTTTAGATCAATAATTCAGCACATCAAAACAATAAACTAGTAGATATAAATACAGAGGAAAGTTTGTTTTATAAACTAAAACTCAGACGTTATCGAAAACAACTTTTCTGCTGTTGTAATTCTAAATTCTTATGCGCTTCTTATTTTACGTTTTTATGCTTAAAAAAAATAATACTTGCGCTCTTTTGGCGACTTAATAGGTTGCAATTTTGAACTTAAATACTGCGTTTCCTGACGACCTACGTTAGTAGCAACATGTTCAAAAAATCATTATGCACTTGACTTAAAAGATCGAAATTTTGCGCCTCTATGCGACTTATGTTAGTTGCAACATATATCGCGCACTTACAAGTATAAACATAATGCTCTTTCGCAAATAAAATTGTGCACTTAAGCACTAAAAATGCATACATAAAAGTATAAGAACAAATAACCGCAAATAAATTAGTTTTTTTAGCAAAACATTCCCTACATCAAGCATCTCTTTAAATAAAACTCAATAAACCACTAATACACACTTGTAATACAATTGTAGACTTGCTTTAACAAAATACAATATTTCTCACTATTATAATAGTAAAACTTCGCAAAATAAAACATTATCGCAATTGATATTGTCAAGATTTTAAACTCGTTAAAAAATTGATTAGTAATTATTTAAATTATTTTCTTGCTCCGTTTTTTAATGGATTAGGCGTCTGTTTCCTATTAGAATATTCTTAAAGCTCAGGCAACTCGTGGTCTCCAATGTCTCAATACAGATATTGGAGACCAGGGGTTGCCCATGATAATTAGGTAAATAGAGCATCGCTTTTACCAATTACTCCCAATTGCCCCATACTTTCAAAATGATGTCTATTTTATATCAAAAGTAAATAATTTTTTTTTTCATCAGAAAGAAATTAACTCCTAATCAATAAACAATATTGTTTCAAAATTTTAGAAAAAAGTTTTGAGAAATTCTAGAAAATATATTTATTTTTACAAAAAACTCCTTTTTTTATTCGCAAGATTAAAAATAGAAAATTAAATACTATTTTCATAACAGAGTTAAGACAAAACCGAGTTTTTTAAAACTTTGTAATAAAACTCAAGAATATAAAGTAGCAGAAAAGGTTAACTAGCAAATTAAAATCTGCTTTTACTATATTATTATGAAATGTATTTACTGATTTTGTATTAAATATAAATGCTATTTAATTCCTTATATGCAATAAAATACTATTTTATCTGTCATACTCTAAGTTTAACTTTTTATATTTTAGACTAAAAAGTTTTGTAAAAATAAAAAAGACTTATAGTATTAACTTTAATAGAATGGCTGCAGCTTTAATTAGAAGGCTGCAGCAGCAATGTTGTATGTATAACCTCTAGTGATTATTTTTTTTTAAAGTGATAAATATATAAATGCGCATGAATGGTTGCATCAAACTCTTGATTTTTTCTTAACTGTTCATAATACTGTTTTTAACTTTTTCATAAACTTAGGCTTCAGAACTGTTTATTTTAATTATTTGCTTTTAGACAAGTTTATTATACATTTTCAATACAGAGTTTTAAGTAAACATCTTAACTTATTAACTTTTGTTGAATATAAATATATATACATATTTTATATAAATGGCTAGTTACTACAAAAGCATCTGTATTTTTAAAAACCGGAGTTAAAACACGCACGACTTATTCTTACTACGAAATAACTCTGTATTAAATTAAATCTTAGTTATTTTTTATAACAATTCATGATAATAATTAATTAAACGTTTAACAAAAAATACTAAATTTTATTCATTACATAAATATGAAAAGTCGTGAAACGTAAAAAATAAAACTTAAGAAAAAATAACTCATTCTTTTGTTTTTATACTATGACTTAAATTTTAAAGTAATGTATCATATATAGTTTCAAATGTATCAAGCTACTATAGTTTAGAAAAAATATAATAAATCTTTTGTTTAAGTAATTACTATCAAAATTTTACATTTAAAAGTTATATTACTGAAGAAGTTTAGTTTAGCTTATAAGTTTGTTAATCCATGCTATAGTGACGCACCGTGTCATTTTGTCGCTGTGTCAAAGTGACGTATCGTGTCATTTTGTCGCTGTGCCAAAGTGACGCACCGTGCCAAAGTGACGCACCGTGTCATTTTGTCGCTGTGCCAAATTGACCCTCCGTGCCAAAGTGACGCACCGTGTCGTTTTGTAGCAGTGCCAAAGTGACCCTCCGTGCCAAAGTGACGTACCGTGTCGTTTTGTCGCTGTGCCAAAGTGACGCACCGTGTCGTTTTGTCGCTGTGCCAAAGTGACCCTCTGTGCCAAAGTGACGCACCGTGTCATTTTGTCGCTGTGCCAAAGTGACTCACCGTGTCATTTTGTCGGTGTGCCAAAGTGACCCTCCGTGCCAAAGTGACGCACCGTGCCAGAGTGACGCACCGTGTCATTTTGTCGCTGTGCCAAAGTGACGCACCGTGTCATTTTGTCGCCGTGCCAAAGTGACCCTCCGTGTCGAAGTGACGCACCGTGCCAAAGTGACGCACCGTGTCATTTTGTCGCTGTGTCATTCTGACACCCACCCAAAAAAATTGGGTGCACGACTATTTAAATTCGGACAATTTAAATTCTTAAAAAAATATTGGAAGGGCCACATCTAAAAAAGTACTGTATGTTTGTCAAATATAAAAAATACATATGTAGGTTCTTTTAATATATACAAGCCATTTTTTCTTTTTGCAAAACATTAAATATTTTTTGAGATATGGCTTAAATAAAGTAAAAAACGCAGTTATTTTTTAGTAATTTTGAAATATCTTGAAAAACATTTAAGATTTTGCAAAAAAGAATAAGTGGCTTGTAGGTATTAATAAGATCTACATATGTATTTTTTTTCAAATTTATATGACTTATTGAGATAAAGTCTTTTAAATATTATTTTAAGAATTTGAATTGTCGTAGTTTGAGTTGTCCGAATTTGAATTGTCATGTAACCATAAAAGTTGATCCGGATCCGGTACCCGCCAGATCCTAGTTTTGTAGATCTGGTATATCACTAATTTAAACTACTTAAGAAATAATTCATATCAAAACTTATAATCAAAAATCAATAGAATTTGGATGGTGCAATTTTAGGAAACTGGGAAGGAGTGAGAGTGCAAGCTTTAGCACCATATCATACTGATGATGGTAGTTTCAAATATTTAGCTGCTGACAGTCAATACAGAGTTAGGTGGTATGACTTTGACAATGAGAACAATGATGACGTGTAAGTTTTTTGACAATGTTCTTATTGAAAAGAAATACAAATAAGATATTTAGAATTTTTTTATAATCATATGTTTTAAATGTTTATAACCATTTTCTAAGGTATTAGATAGTCTTTAATAAACCGCAAATATTCTTTGGATGTACCTTTCTAGTTTATCTTTTTATAGATGTTAATCTTACACAAAACTGTTCAGAGACTAACTAATAAAACTTTGAGTGAGTTTGTAATGTATACTAACTAGTACTTATGGGTTAGATAAATGAGGATATATTGGGTTATTGGTTATAGAAGATTAGATCAATATAAAGAGCAGCTTAAATTTATATTTTTTTACAAACTAAAGAAAACATAGGTTAATGCACATAATAGAAGCTAGACTTAAACTTTAAGAATTAACAGACTATATTTTAAAATTATAACACACTCAGACCAAACAAAACTTTAAATCACTACTCTCACAAACCACCTGACTGACGATTACTGATGCTTTCAAAATGTTTTCTATTTTATTTAAAAAGAAAAAAAAAAAGAACAAACTTATTTATTTTAACAATAACTTGTATGCGTTTACGAAACTATTAAGACGCAGACAAAAACGTAGATAAAACTTATTATTTTTACTAACTTCTAAAATAAAATGCGCTCTTCTATAATATATTTCCGCTATTAAATTTAGTTTTTATTTTTCATTTCAGCTTATAGAAGTAGAGTCGCTTATGCGCTACAAATTGTTAATTCTTAAATTTTTTAATAGATTGAAGGAAGACCACCCAATATTGACAATGTGCACATCACAAGATGGGAGATATTTACTAGTAAATTTAGTTGATCAGGTGAGTTACAGTGAAACCACATACCTAAAACATGTTGATTTTAAATTGATAAAAAACTAGTTGAAAATGAATACAGGACAGCTGTTTATAATAAGTTTTATTTTAGAGCTACAAAAAAAAAAGCTGTTTCAATTAAACTAATTTTTAACCATATTGAAAAAAAAAATTATAATCCTCAGAAATTGTGTGCTACTTCTTCTACAAAAAAAAAACTTCTGATACAACCGTTAGCACGTTTACTATAATACTTCCAAGTTGTTATCAGCTTTTTTATGTAAACTTTAAATAAAAAATGTATTGAACCAAAAATTTTAATACCAAAAAGCATTTTTTTGTTTACTGTTATAATAAATTAAAAAAAAACTTTGATAACCATGTATACTACCATTATTGTTTTAAAGTTGATGAAAAGTATATAATAGTGGTACAAGTATTATTTTGTTGTAATAGGGTATTAACTTATGGGATTTGAAAGACCGGGTAAAAACAAAAAAGTTTCAAGGAAATAAGCAGGGAGGTACTTATCATATATACTCCTGCTTCGGAGGCATTAATCACGCTTATGTTGCTAGTGGAAGCGAAGGTGCGTAAGTTAAATTATTAAAAAAAAATATTTAAAAAAATTATTTATTAATTTTGAGATTTTTCAAGTAGCATCTTATTTTACATACAGTATACTTGAAATTTATACATATACAATTATAAAGTTCTCTTTCGAATATTATTTTTATGCTCCCTTTGAATTATTATAGTTATCATTAAAAAATTTTAAATTACGTTTGGCTGAGATGAAAATTAGTATGCACTGTTGTAGTTTCAGAAAATAAAAACAGCTTGGATTTAAAAAATATATTACAATGTTTCAATATTTTGCTCTATTACTATTTATACAATCAGAGTTTATTGCTTCCTTTTTTTAAATATTCCATTAGATAAAGTTTTTGCTTGATTTAGCCAGTAGTAAAACATATTTTTTTTGAATATAATTTATGACAACTTATTTTCTCTAAAAAACAAAACTAGGTTGTAAAGAAAATGCGACTAAAACTTCTTAATATAAAAGAAAACAGTTTTCAAAAAAAAAAAGACTATGATAGTTTCAAACTCTATTTTCTTAAGTTTTATCTGTAATTAACAAATTTCACAGAATCACGTGTTTGTAGTATTCGAATCTATTCTTCGATCTAGCATTTATTTAACTGAATTTTATCGGTGTTGTTGTTGTAAAGAGAGCTAATAAGTTTCTGACCAATGTTTGTAGAAAGCCAGCTTTAATAAGCCATTACTTAGACTTTATTTTTTTGGAAGCGAAGAAAGATTGGATTGGTTTATTAAGTTCTCAAAAGTAATGGGTATCCAGAAAATTTAGTAAATAAGACAAAAATCTATTGAAACCATGTTAAGTCAAATATTTTGGTCCAGAAAAATGTCAATTATTACTGATATTTTTCCGTATTCAAAAATATTAGATAAAAATGTAAAGAATGAATAAGAAAAACATATTTTGCAGTCAACCAAAGGTTAATGATCCCATCAAAACGAATATTTTGTCCAATAGAAAAATCACTATGACCTTACAAAAATAGTTTTGTTATATACAAATATTTACGCTACTGTGAAATCAGTTGTATTTGGAATTATCCTACTGCATTTATATATAAGAACTAAGAGTTATATACTAAAGCGCATTGTATTTTGTATTAGTAATGAACAGAAGAAAATGTATACAGCGGTAAAAAGCTATGAAATAATTCTGATTTTTAAACAAAAACGTTCTTTTAAAGTTTAAATTTATATTGCGTACTTTTTACTTTAAAGGTTGCAATCAAAGTTTTCGACTTAAGTAAAAGGAGAATGATCAATGATAAATTTTAAAAATTTATCATTTAAATTTATATGGCAAATTTAAATTTATTTTATTTTATTAGGGTTTTAGCAGTTTGTCTAACTGAAACAAACCTAAATTATGTCTAAATAATTAGTTTGATTCTATCATTGCTTTATTCAATTAAAGTTGTTTTATATAAAGTTAGATTTTATTTTGTTGATTTTTTATACTTAGTTTATTGAATCAAATCTAAATAGTCCGTTTATACGTTTAATAAAATATTTAGACTTTGTTTTTATTCCACATCCTTTCTTTTTTAAAATGAAATATATTATAATCATTACATATGAGTTGTTTTGATTTTAATTTAATGCATTGTGAAAAAAGGTGACTTAATCTTATCGAAAATCCAATTTATAAATAACTATCTTAAAATATTTTAATATCCTTATATGTAGTTAAATCAATAGAGTTTATTTACATATGAATTGGCTCTAAAATAACATACAAGATAAGTTAATAGGTTGTGTTTTTTCAAAATTTTATAAATTTTCAAAAACAAGTTAAGCATGTTAAAAAAGGGCTTTATATATTTTTTTCAATTAATCCATAAGTTAAAAGTAAAAACTAACTATACATTTTTTTTTTAAATTTATGTTCTGACAGACGGCCAACTGTATATATGGAACCGAAACAAAGAAAAATGTATAGAAGAACTTCATGGGCACAATAAGGTGGTTAACTGTGTTGCTTGGAATCCTCAAATAAATTCTATGATTGCATCTGCTTCAGATGATGGTACAATCAGAATATGGGGATGTCCTTCCGAAAGTGAACCTGGTTTGTTGTGCTTTAGTTGTTGTTTGTTTATAATTGAAAAAAAAATTATTGCTGTTGTTGAAGAATTTACAATTAACTAATTTCAAATGTGTCTTGTTTTATAAACTGGAAGCATAAAACAAGATGACCACATTATACTTGAATATATATATTTTTTTACTTCCTAAAAACTTGATTATTTTTCAAAATTGATCAAACTTAATTATCTTTGAATATTCTTAAACTTTTGACTTGACAGTTAAAACATTTCAAATTTATATATATTTGTTATTAACCAAATTTTGCTGAGTAAAATACTTTTTGATGGTAATTTGTTGAATTATTGCCTGTCTAAAATAAGAATAATTTAATATAAATAATTGTTTAATTTCCTAAAATAAAAATTTCTGCACAGTTTTTCTTAAAGGAAATCTTTTTACAAAAGCCAAATACTAATAGTATTAAATTTATATAATATGTATATTTTTAAATTAGATGATATATTACTACAAGCCAACTTTTAAATGTTTTGAGTTTAAAGTAGTTATATTGATTACAATCAGTTAAAAGTTAATTTTTTTTTGTATAGACAGTGGTGAAGATGGATTTGGCTTTAAAGTTAACATAGAAGAAACAAGCGAAGAGTCAAAGTAATAATACTTTTATTTTTAGTATAGAATCACAATGAAATCCTAAAGACCACCGCGCTTAATTGTATAAAAATATCATCTATTAAAAAGGTGATTTATTTTGGATACGTCAAATGAAAGGTTTTTTGTTTTGTATACTACCCGTTTTGATTATTTATAACTACTGTGTTTTGAGGATAACATAACGATTTGAATAAAGGTATATTTAGTTGTTTACTTTTAATTGAAACTACTTTAAGTTATATATATATTTGTAAATTTATTACCTTTTTAAATTTATTAATACTGTATATTGACTTTTAATTTTCGTCTTTATTTTTTTACTGTTTTTGATTCCTTATTTTATATAAAATTGTACTAAAAACCAAAAATATCCTTTTTTATGTTTGTTCTTTTATATAAATTTTCAAAATACTTCAAATTTTTATATAATCAAATGTACAACTTATTAACTCATTTAAATGTGTGTTGGTTTTTTTGAAGTGTTAAGGATACTTACGTGTAATATAAATTTCTTATAATAAAAATTGTTTTTACGTTATTGTTTTTTCAATTAAAAATTGCAAATGAATAAAAATTACTTATGTACTAGATAAATGATGCTTTATATTTTTTTATTCAGTGTATTGTTTGTTTAACATATGGCTCTATTAAACTGGTAGGTGTCAAGTATACATCAAGGGACATTTTCGGACAGAAATGACCCTTCGTGCAAAAGTGTCTTCGTGCATATTTAACCCGTCCCCCAATTAGACATTAGTTTTACAAATATCTTTAGAAATAAAAATACGTTTAGAATATTTTATTTTAATACAAATACTATCAAAAATACAAGGGTAAGCACTAAAAGTTGAAGATGATTCAAAAATTTTGATAACAATGAATCTTATTTTCCCTCCATTTTTTTAGTCAGTGTTTATAGAATAAGATAATCTGTATATTTATTTGAAAAAATTTATGATTTAAAGGGTTTTTAATTTTATTTTTAATGCAAAAAAAAATTAAACAAAAATGGTGGGTAATTAAAATAGTTTTTTTTATGTAATTTCCCACTATGATAGATAGTATTAAAAATATTTTTTTTGCTAAACTAGATATATTTTTATAAATTAACAAAGTCATAAATTCAAAAAAAATATACTATATAAGACTTTTTTCTTATATTTCCAACAATAAATTATTTTAAGCAAAGACTTATAAAACTAAATAAAAACTACCAACTATAACCTAATACTTTGTAACTTTATTTATGCAAAAGACTGTATACTAAGGTGCATCCAGTGCCCCGATCTTTCGCGATTTTTGAGTTTCGCGATGATTTTTTTAAGTGTGGCAAATTATGGTAAAAAGCATCACTAAAAAGTTAGATTCCTAGTTTTTACCAAAAATAAGCAAATGACATTTGATAGTTTCGTTTGTATCGGTATTTTTTATTGTAAAGTTTAATGAAACGGGGCCATTTTTTTATAGGTTAATTATGTTTTGTAGTTTTTTATTCAGTTATAAGTTGCTTTTGACAATTAATTCATTACAATATTATTTTAAGAAACCAATATATAAGGGGACAAATAAGCATAACATAAGCATCATAAATGTTATAATATATACAACGCGATAATAATAATAGGTTTATTTAACATTAAATAAAAAAAAGTGTTCGAAAAATTCGGTCTGAGGACCTGGTAAAGAATTAGACTTCTCGGTCATTGAGTCATAATTTAACTATAATGACCTAAAAGATAATTTTTGATTGTCAAAACTTTAACGAAAGGAAAACTCACATAATCAATAAAAAAAGTAAGCTAAATGCGAAAATTTGTTTAGTAATAAATTAACAAAAGTAAAACAGTACTAAATATATTTGATCAAAAAATAAAAAAACCATTTAAATTAATTTTTAATAACTTTCTAAAATAAATTGCAGAGTTGAATAACTATTTCAGGGCTGCCAAATGGTCAGAAAAAATTAAAAAAAAATGTTAATAGTCAGTAAAAAATGGGGGGGGGGGGGGGGGTTTTGAAAAAAAGTCAGGAAATTTGATAAAATTAAAATAAAAGTCCGATTAGTCAGTTTAAATTTACAAATTTCCTTATTTTCCAAAGGCTTCAAATGGTAAAAATTATTTAAAAAACCTTTAAAGTCAGAAAAAGTTTTCAAAATTTTTCTAGAAATTTACAAAATTATTTAATTTCCAATGCCTTTGAAGTCAGCAGATACTGATGGCTCAGTATCTGCAAGACCCGTTAACTTATTTTTTTGTCTTAAGCCCTTCTTAGTCTTAATCATTCTAATGGTATAGTAATCACTTAAATAGTAGCTTAAACTAAAAACAACCGGTTATAATTTACACAGCACAGTTTAATCAACAATATTTAATAACAAATGTGATTTAAAAAATACGTATTAACTCAAGTAAAATTATACAAAAAGTTGATAAAGCTAAAGAATAATTCAATAATTTCTTCAATAAGCAACAAAGTTTAATCTATAATTTGGTACTTCTTTTAAAGCAACAAATTTACAAAAGTTTAAACACTCAACTGCAATCCACTCAGAGTTCCAATTCAATGAGATGTTATCCACCAGAGTTCATCAATAAACTCCGTTGCTACAACAAGAATATCATTTTGTACTAAAAATTCGTCGTTAAGCAAACGTCATAGTGCTTTAATAAATTTAAACTTGTCAGTGTTTACAACTAGTTATTTTGTAAACTTATTAACTATTATCACAACGCAGGGCAGATATCGATTACATTTTCCTTTCTTTTTACCCTTTTTTGGCATTCTTGGCCAGGCTCCAATGATAAGCCTCAGGGTCATGAGTAGACAGGAAAGAAAAATCACAAATACTGATTTGCTAAACAACTACTGACGTAACTCATTAAACTGCTTATTTTCTCTTGCAGCTGAAACAGGTTGCCCGCCTGCAACTCGTCACACTTCTCTAGACACTGCTGGTGATTTCAAAAATGTCACGAATCCATGACATGTCAGCTTTTTTTTAGTACCAAATTAATAAAATTAACCAATTTTGAAGATTTAAAAAAAAGAAAAAAAAATTAAAAAGGAGAGAAAAACTTGTATTAAATTCGTACAGGTATTTTAACCAAAAATAATATTTTAATTGCAACAACTAAAAAAAAAATCAACTACTAATAAATCATTAAATAAATTAGTTACCAAAGAAATAAATAGAAAGAAAATAAAATTATAACCAGTTGTTTTCTATTCACTACCCCTAAATATACATAAACGCTTAAAAACAGTAAAAAAAAAGATACTTACGCCGAATGAACGCTTAGAATTCATCCGAGCTACATGCTTCGGCATAACTTATGGGGACTTTTTAGTTCCCTATTGTAGCTATCGATCTCCCTACACGATGCGACCCTTGGAACAAAAGCTTTCATGTTCCCTAGTCCTGAATTGTTCTGAAAAATCATACTTTTTTCTGACTCGTAGCCAGATTCACTTCTTTCTGACGAAGAATCTCGATACTTGTTATAACTGAAGCTTCTAAGATCCTTCCTTGTAAGTTGTAGGCTCAAATCGGAATTGTAATACCTTCTGGAACTATTTGGTCTCCTATTTCGCTGCTGCTGATTGCTTAATTTGTTGCAGCTGTCGTACATGTAACTATTTCGTAGAGGCGGTTGCTGCAATTTGAAACTTTTGTTATAGATGTGTCTCTTATCTTTAGCATACCGTGAACCTCGAACTGGTTTATTGTTTGGACCTGTAACATTAGCAGCCTCTGGTAAGTTTTTACTACCCATGACAACATCAAATTCAACTACCTCTCCTTTTGTAACTGATTTCATTAATTTTCTAGGGTCATTTTTGATTATGGCACTATAATGGATAAAAATATCACTGTTTAACTCTTCATTATGGATGAAACCATAGCCTTTGCGAACATGAAACCACTTGACTTGACCAGTCAATCTAAAGGCTATAGGTTTTCTGGGAACAAAAATTTTCTGCTTAGATACTTTTGACTGCTTTTTAGTGGATTTACTTGTCACGTTGGTTGGAACTAAATGGCATGACAAACAATGAGAAGCTTCAACCATCTTTGTAAGAGGTTTTCTGACCCCATCCTCAACTCCTCTTACTGTGTGTAGGACGGGGGCTCGTTTTTTTGGTGGTGTTGTTGCTCTAACGGAGACATAGGACAAGTTGCGACTGCAGCACAATAGTCTGCACTATATCCCAAGTTAGCATGTTTGTGACAAAGCGCGTTCTGTTCGTAATTCGTGCGCTTGTTATACCCTTCCTCGAAATACCCCTGACTATGATTGTGTTCATTACCGCGGAAATGTTCCCTTTTTTGTGGGATGTTCTCATGCCATTTTTGTTTGTAAGAGTATCTCTTATTGTGCTTAAATCGCTGAGGTTCGTATGAAAAGTTTTTAACATTTTCAAAGACCCTCTGTTCTTCAATATCGCATATAAATTCCGTGCGCCTAATAAACTCATTATATTCAAGCCCAAAACATTCCTTAATTTTGTTTTTTAAATTATTAGGGGCATGTCTGTGCATAAATTATTTAATTCTGTCTTCCTCTTTAGACTTTGCCCATTGCTTAGCTGCCAAAAACAAGTCCTGGAATTGAACTGGCTCTGGCCATGATGGACTTGCACCTAATATACGAGGCAATTTGCTACCTTTGCCTTGTAAAAAGTTAACAAGACTGCTATACGTTCTGTCTTCGTCATGTGTTTCAACGAAGTCAATTATATCTGAACGGGGCCAAATTCTCTGGAGAATTTCAAACTTCTCCATTTCAGATGTTATACCATAAGCCGTACACCGGTCTGCAAAAAAACGTAACTCCACAGCCGGATCGCGTACGGCATCAATTTTTTGAAAAAGCTTACAATTTTCAAGAGTTTTTTTCTTGAAACTTGTTTGTGTTGACATTTCGCCTAAAGCGTGCGAGGTGTGATTGTTAAGGGTGAGGCCGCTGTCATTTATGGTCTTATTGGTATTTAATCTTCTATAAATTGCTTTTAGTTCATTTTTTAGTTTATTTTTTTTCTCTAAAACCTTAGCTTGCTCTAATAAGTGAGCTAAATCCTCAACGTCTAAGTCAACTTCATCTAAAGCATTAAAATCTACAATTTCATTATTTTCCCTAGTCTGCGCGCTTACTTCTGTTTCATGAGCGCTGTTTATGGTCGCTTGAATATTGCTGGGAGATTGTGAGTTCGATATCAAGTCAGAGTCGCCATTGAAGTCAGCAGATACTGATGGCTCAGTATCTGCAAGACCCGTTAACTTATTTTTTTGTCTTAAGCCCTTCTTAGTCTTAATCATTCTAATGGTATAGTAATCACTTAAATAGTAGCTTAAACTAAAAACAACCGGTTATAATTTACACAGTACAGTTTAATCAACAATATTTAATAACAAATGTGATTTAAAAAATACGTATTAACTCAAGTAAAATTATACAAAAAGTTGATAAAGCTAAAGAATAATTCAATAATTTCTTCAATAAGCAACAAAGTTTAATCTATAATTTGGTACTTCTTTTAAAGCAACAAATTTACAAAAGTTTAAACACTCAACTGCAATCCACTCAGAGTTCCAATTCAATGAGATGTTATCCAGAGTTCATCAATAAACTCCGTTGCTACAACAAGAATAGCATTTTGTACTAAAAATTCGTCGTTAAGCAAACGTCATAGTGCTTTAATAAATTTAAACTTGTCAGTGTTTACAACTAGTTATTTTGTAAACTTATTAACTATTATCACAACGCAGGGCAGATATCGATTACACCTTCATCTGGTATAAATTAATAAAATATCCTTTATAAAACTGCAAAATTTTTCTATTAAGATATTGAACAAGTACATTACTTGAACAAGCAGATTTTGTAAGCTTTTTAGTATTGATGATCTGTAACAAGGACACTTCCATAATGAAATTGTGATACATACACAAAAGTTTAAATGCAAGTGGTTTTCATATATTGTCACTTTCAAAATATGCGAAGAAAAGCACTCACTGTACATATGAATGGAGCTGGACGTAGAAATAAAAGGCCAGAAGTTCACTGAATCCAATAATTTTTCTATAATGCTGGATCAAGCTCCAGTGAGGTAAGTGGTGAGAGCAGCGGCAGAGTAGCAAGTTGTGAGAGCAATGGTGTAAGCCCATCAATAGGTTTGGTAAGTAAGTCACAAACCACAGCGGCTGGAATTTTATGGGCATTACACACTGTCAAGCACAATTACTCAGCCAGTTCATGTAGCAAGCTGTCTGAACAAAAAAGTTTCCTGACAGTGCAATAGCACAGTCATGTCAGATGGCCCGAACAAAATTATTATACATGATAAATTTTGGCCTTAGACCACATTTCGAAAACATCTTGCTAGAATAATAATGGACAAGCTGTGTTTATAAGGTAATAATATAAGTATTTTGCTGATAGAGCTGTTTATTGCAAATAAATCAATAATACACAGGGGTAGCTGTCTAAATTGCGCGAGCGTACAAAATTGCACGAGGGGACAAAATTGCACGAAAACACAAAATTGCACGAAGATACTTTTGAACGAAGACTAATTTGCACAACAGTACAAAATTGCACAAAGGTTCACTTTTGCACGAAGACACTTTTGCACGAGGGTATATTTTTGCACGAGCAGACAATTTTGCACACAGACACTTTTGCACTAAGGGTCATTTTTGCACGAGTGACAATTTAGCACGGAGGGTCAATTTTGCACGGGTTTTGTTTCCTTCCCAGGGACGGGTCAAAATTGCGCGTAGACATTTTTGCACGAGGGGACAAAATTGCACGAGTAGACTCTTTTGCACGAAAAATTTTAAATAATATTTTAAAAATAAAAATTAAAAAATTTAATAACTAATAAATAGAAAAATACGAAAAATTTATATAATATTTAAAAAAAAATCTGAATTATAAAATTCAATAACTAAATAATAAAAATTAGAAAAAAAAAACTAAGTTAAAAATTTTAAGTAAAAAATAGCAAATCAATTGAAAAAAAAAAAAAAATTAAGTGAAAAATAATCAAAAAAAAAAAAAAAATTAAATAGAAAAAAGTATATAATATTTTTAAGTAAAAAAAATATTTTCAAGTAAAAAATATAATTTGAATGTTCAATAGATTAAAATACATAACAAAAAAAGTCAAAATTTAAAAAATAAAATAACTAAATAATAAATAAATTTTTTAAAAATCAAAAAATAAATAAGATTTCTAAAAATTAATAAATTGAATAATAAATACATTAAAAGAAAGTCCAAAATAAAAGTTAATAGATTAATAAAAAAAGTCAAAATATATGAAATAAATAATAAAATGAATTTAAAAGAAATTATAATAATTAAAAAAGTCAAAACGAACAAATTAAACAGTAAACAAAAATCAATTAGAAAATTTTATATAAATAAAAATAAAACCAGATTATAAAATTAGATTCTGACCGTTATTAAAAACCAAAAAGAGTTTTGTTTATATTAATTATTTTTTTTTTGTTAAAAATAGAAATTAACTAATTGTAGCTGTTGTATTATTTTGTTTGTTTCATTTTAGTCCAAAGCTTGTACTTCCTTTTTCTACTAAAAAAGTAAGAAGTAAATTACTTCTGACAATGCTTTTTCGCAAGTCTGGGTTAGATAAAGAGAAAAAACAGAGCAGGAGAAATTTAAGAGCTAATTAGAGTAAAACGCGTGCAAATAGTGATGCAACTAAGATAAAGTTTAGACAAATAGAAAATAATGATATATAAATTATATTTAAAACTTTTATATAAAACAAAAAAAAAACAATTTTAAGTATAACTTATGGAAGTACACAGCTATAACAAATCTTTCTGTACAATGCACAATAACAATTGCATCAGACGGATTTTCTCCATTCTAAATTTATTTAGTTGTCTCACTATTTTGCATGCTCGTTTTTTCTGTGCAAAAACTTTTGCACATACCTTCGTGCAATTTTGTCCCCTCGTGCAATTTTGTACGCTCGTGCAATTTTAACACCTACCCATGTAAAATAAATTAAAAAAACTATATATAAATAAAACTAATATAAACCTCATTAAATTAAAATTAATTACACTAATAAAAGCTTATTATTATTACTTTTTAAATATAAAGGTTTATTATACTTTTTATTTAGTTATTTTAAGTTAGTACTTTTTGTGCAAAATTGACCTTCCGTGCAAAACTGTCTGTCGAGCAAAATTGACCTTCCGTACAAAATTGTAACTCGTGCAAAATTGAGCTTCCGTGCAAAATAGTCTTCGTGCAATTTTGTCCCCTCGTGCAATTTTGTGCCCGCGTGCAAACTAGTCTTCGTGCAAAAGTATCTTCGTGCAATTTTGTACACTCGTGCAAACTAGTCTTCGTGAAAAAGTATCTTCGTGCAATTTTGTACACTCGTGCAATTTTGTACACTCGTGCAATTTTGTACACTCGTGCAATTTTGTTCGCGTGCAATTTAGTCTCCACGTGCAATTTAGTAACCTCGTGCAATTTTGTCTTCGCGCAATTTAGACCCGTTCCCAATACACAGATGGTTCAAGTGATGTAATGGAAGTTTGATGATTGAATTCAGCAAAAAACTGTTGTTTTAACCTGTATTGAAATTAGATTGAAAGCTTTATATAGTTTCAAAAGTTAGATTACGTATTTTAGAATAAGTTTAAATTAAGAGTTTGATATAGAAAATTCAGGAAAGTTTTCTCAGCTTGATCTGTGGCAACCATGCTATTTCTATTTAGGAACATAAAAAGAAAATTTAAATATATTATACTTACCAATTCAATAAGAAACACATTCTAAGTCTAAAATTTATTCGCATGACGACGTTTCGACTTTCCATTAGTCATTATCAACAAAATACTGTGCAAAAGTAACTAAAAATTAGTGATAAACAACTAAGTATACAAAAATTTTAAGTAATACAGTATATAAACATTTATAAATTAAGATTATAAACTACAATAAAATAATATGTTACATACTTACAAATTGTTAAACTAATATATATCAAATTAATCAAAAATTCTTAGTGTATGGGTAATGCCCGGTTTATTTAATTGTTTATTTAAAATTGAATTATAACGTTTAAATAGTAGAGCTTCACTTATCAGGGTCTCAAATTTATTTCTACATTCTTTCAAAATTATTAACAGTTATTTTTTCATTTTTACAAACATTACAATTGCTAATGTGGTCAGATGGTTTACTATCATTTCTAACTCGCTATCATTTCTAACCTGATCATTTCTAACCCGATCACTTCTAACCCGATCATTTCTAACCCGATCACTTCTAACCCGATCATTTCTAACCCGATCACTTCTAACCCGATCACTTCGAACCCAATCACTTCTAACCCGATCATTTCTGACCCGATCACTTCTAACCCGATCACTTCTAACCCAATCATTTCTAACCCGATCACTTCTAACCCGATCACTTCTAACCCGATCACTTCTAACCCGATCACTTCAAACCCGATCACTTCTAACTCGATCACTTCTAACCCGACCATTTCTAACCTGATCATTTCTAACAAGATCATTTCTAACCCAATCACTTCTAACCCACTTAAACCCGATCATTTCTAACCCGATCTTATCTAACCCGATCATTTCTAACCCGATCGTTTCTAACCCGATCATATCTAACCCGAAATTTATTTAGCCGATCTGTATTTATATATTAATTTATTATTTTTTTAAGATAAGGATTTGTTTTCAAAACAAATTAATTTCAACAAAAATGTTTTTTTTTTGAACTTTAGTTTATTTTGTTTAAAATAAAACCTAATGTTCAGATAGCTTTTGTTAAAATTTAATTGTTGATATTAATTGGTTCATTTATTATTATGACAATAAGGTTTAAAATTGGATTATTGATAAAGTGTAGATAATTAGTTTTAAAAAGCAAGAGAAAAAGTATAAGTCTTTTGTATTCTAAAGATTAAATATTAAGTTTTGATAGTCGTCAATGTAAAAAATAAAATGAGTATCGCAGCGGTTAAAGTCTATTCTGCACTTTCTTTTGAAATGATTCTATATGGTTAATATATATTTTTAAGTGTAGAAACCAGATTACCAATTTGCCTCCAACTTCAGGGAGAATTTAAATGAAATACAACTTTTAAAAAATAATAATGTCAGCGTTTATGAAACTTTAAATAATACAGTTAGTAAAATTTAGTAATTGTAAGTATAATGGTTGTTTCATTTAAAATTATTATCATTAAATTCTAAGTTCTTTAAACGAAAGTGTATACTGCTTAATTCAAAGCCAAAAGTAGAGGTAGAAGGTTTTTTAAATATTCAGAACATGTCATTTACTCGAACTTTAATTTTAATTTTTAAATCAACTGGTAATTTGTATATAAAGATTAACTGTAGTTAAGTTTAATTAATTATAATAAACTTAACCATGAAAGTTTAGTGTCGAAAGCTTTTTAAATTTTTTTCTTTTGAAATAAAATTTATGTAGGGAAAAATAAATTTACATTTTTCATAAAAATTTAAAAGTTTTCAAAATTTAAAATTGCAAAAACACGATTATTCTCACGATTAATAGTTGATATTTCTAAAATAATTTTCTTGATATCTTTTAAAAATTATTGTTTTACAGGTTTTCAAAAACACAAAAACTTTAGATTATTTAGCGATCATTAAATATGAAATGTAAGTATAAATTATTAGATTAAACGATATAACTTAAAAACTTATAACAAAATAATAAAACCAGTTTGTATTGTAAAACTTATTATATAGGTTTAAGTTTTTACTAAAAAAAAACTCATCACATTTATAGGAACTTAGAGTTGCAAAAAACTACCGAGAATAAAGTCAATAGACTGCAAGCTGGCACTACTGTAATGAACAAAAAATAAATATGTTTTGTGTAATAATCGTCTGGATAAATATTTGATTAAAAGAAACAAAAAACTTAATGAAATTTTTATAAAATTCTGCTCCTAATTAAATTTAATTCAACTATAATTAATTTATTATTCATTTTCAAAATGTTTTATTTTTAATACTTATTTGTTTTTACTTACGTTATTTCAACTGCTCATAATAAAGTAATTTTAAAGAAATGATTCATTATTAAAGTACTAATTTAAGTCGCAATTAAAACATAGGCGAGATTTAATTACCCTCGAACTTGTTATACAAATAAACTTGTCTGTTTAGCTATTAGTGTTAAACAATTTTTTTTGCTCTAAAACTAAGTAGGAATTTAAAAACGATGTGAAATATAGACGGTCAATCGACATAACAACTTTTGCGGTTTACTTGTATGACATAACTGTTTTAATAGCTAGTTTCTATTAAAAACCATGCTTTTCCACTTAATATAACAAAAGTTTTTAACTTCTCCTAATATTTGTTTGAATTCCATTATCTTGTTAGGCCTATGCAAGTTGCATAACAATTTGAATAAGTTATTAAGATTAAACTTAAAGCTACCCTACTATAAAAGGTTAATACATAATTAAGCAATAATAAAACATTTACGTCAGACTTTCAATGTAGTGTTTAAACCGTAATATAAAAGTTTTTCTATCTGAATCTTACAATTGTAAGAGTTTACTCTTTAAAATTTGCTTATGTTGAAACTATTGTAGTCACGTTAGTTACAATAAGATCCAACTAAAATATAATTATCACTGCTTATTTTAAAATCCACTGCAAAGAAGAGTTCAAAATACTTTAAAGTAAACAATTTAGTAATTTGTATATGATTAACGAAAAACGTCTCTTAAAGTGTACTGAAAAAACAAAAAATAATATTTAAAAAAACCTAAAATTATGTGTAGGATAAAAAATCAAAATATGAGATAAAAATATGTATTAAAATTATTTTAAGATAATACTAAAATTAAAATTTATTCTAAAAATATTTTTACGTAACACATTAAAATCATTATGTTTAAAGTAACTAAAAGTCTATTTTTTTTATTTTATTTTAATAACTTCATTAAGACTAGTTTGTTTGTGCATGAAATCCAGATTAAAAAAAAAACGTAACATAAGTAAAATGGGTTAGAAACGATCGGGTTAGAAATGATCGGGTTAGAAGTGATCGGGTTAGAAATGACCGGGTTAGAAATGATCGGGTTTAACTGGGTTAGAAGTGATTGGGTTAGAAATGATCTTGTTAGAAATGATAGGGTTAGAAGTGATCAGGTTAGAAAAGATCGGGTTAGAAGTGATCAGGTTAGAATTAATCGGGTTAGAAATGATCGGGTTAGAAGTGATCGGGTTAGAAATGATCGGGTTAGAAATGATCGAGTTAGAAGTGATCGGGTTTGAAGTGATCGGGTTTGAAGTGATCGGGTTAGAAGTGATCGGGTTAGAAGTGATCGGGTTAGAAGTGATCGGGTTAGAAGTGATCGGGTTAGAAATGATCGGGTTAGAAGTGATCGGGTTAGAAGTGATCGGGTTAGAAGTGATCGGGTTAGACATTATCGGGTTAGAAGTGATCGGGTTAGAAATGATAGCGGGTTAGAAATGATCGGCTCCCGGTCAGATACAGCTGTTTTGCCTTTAAAATGTTCTTTAATTCTTTCTACTAATGGTCGTGAAGTAAATCCAATATACTGGATACTCTTATCATAAGAGCATTTATACTCATAGACCACGTTGGATTTTAATTCATTGGGTGTCTTATCTTTATTACTGAAGTAATTGCTTACTTTTGTTGTGGTAAAAATTACCTTGAAGTTTTCGATGTAATTGTTTAAAAGCTTTTCTAGTTTCGTTTTAAACTCATTGCTAGATTTTCCAATATAAGGTACCTTTACGATATTTTTGAAGTCTGAGCTACTTAGTTTTTGCTTAGTGCAGTCTTTATTAATGTTAACAAATCTTTCGATTATGTCATCAACAAATTTATTATATAAATAATCCAGTTTTATACCTTCGATATGTCGACGACATATTCTGTATCTTCCGAAAAGATGTTTCATTCGAAAAATTCCACAAAAAGTTAAATAAACTACACAAGTCTATCAACTACACATATGAATAAGGTGGAAACGAACTCCCATTTTTGGACATTAACATCAAACTAAAGAGAGAAGAAATAATAACAAAGATACACAAAAAAGAAATTAATACAGATGTGATTTTAAATTTTAGTGCAGTGGCACTAACTAAATGGAAAAGAGCTCTAATACTGTGGTTTGTAAACAGAGCAAGAATTATAGCTACTACGCATAACATTTACAAACAAAAAGTCACAAACTTAAAAGAAAAATTTATTAAAAACGGTTATCAAAAGAAATTTGTTGATGACATAATCGAAAGATCTGTTAACATTAATAAAGACTGCACTAAGCAAAAACTAAGTAGCTCAAACTTCAAAAATATCGTAAAGGTACCTTATATTGGAAAATCTAGTAATGAGTATAAAAAGAAACTAGAAAAGCTTCTTGTTTCTTATTGAACTGGTATTTAAAAACTCTAGTATCCCCACCTGTTTTTTATATTATACTTAACATTTATTTTAATTAAATTAAATTTGTACAGTTTTTTTTTTTCTAAACCGTAAATTTCAAAAGTATTAGTATCTAGCAAAATAAAATTCGTATCGAAAAAAGCATTAATAACAGACATAAATTCTTTTTTAAATACAATACCAAAAGTTTAAAACTAGATTTTGATATCAAAAATTTAACTATTTAAATATTTTTTAACTTCATGATAAATAATAAAAACTTTTTATGGTAAAAAACAAAAATTAAAAAATAGAGTTTTAATCAATGTAAAACTTTTTTAATTCAAAAATAGATAAAAGTTTAAATATATGAACCTTTTCATTTTAAAAAGATTATTTTTTTCTAAACTTTTAAGTTTTAAAATCTAAAATAGATATCTAAAAAACGTAAAAGCATGAAAGAAGTAAAATGGTTATAAAAAACTAATAATTTAACTTATAAAAAAAAAAAATTCAATTTTTAATTTTACAAGTAATTTCAGAAATTAGCTTAACTTTTTATTAAATCTACATGAAAACAAATACTTAAATAGTAATCTAAAGTATGTATGAAAGTTTTAACACGACTATAAACTTGTTTATCTTGTAAAAAATATAAATGTGATTTTAGAAAACTATGCTTAGTATAAAAAAAGCAAAACTTTTTATTTAAAACTATCAGTTTATACAACATTAAACAAAATCTAAGAATAAGGATTTAATTACTATCAACATAACATTATAAACGGGTACAAAAAGCACTTAAATTACTAAACTAATTTTATTTGTACAAACATAAATTCTTAAAAAAAAAAAAAAAAATTCTAAACGGCATCTTTATTTTAGTAATTAATATTGCTGCTTTATAACTTGTCTTAAAAATTTCTTTGATCAGTCTGTAGTTACTGAAAACAATCATGTGCTTTCTTGGAACTGAATTAAGCGATTTTTTTTTCGTTTCTCGCAATATCTCCTAAATAACGTTTTTTAATTCTTATAGCTTGTCTTATGTTTCACAATTACTCTTTTCAAATGCAAAATTTTTATTGTAGATGAAGAATTGCTATAATGCTCAAAAAAAAAAGTTTTTCTACTTCATTGATGGCATTATAAAATTTTATACTTTTGTTAAAAATGTTTAATATTTTTAATTATCCATTTAAACTGACTTATAATATTTTTTTCGCTTTGTGTTTGAATAACTGTTAATAAACTTCGTTATTTCTTTATTTTGTCGACTATCTTTTAAACAGGGTTGCCAAATAAACAGGCTAGTTTAAAAGTTTGAAAAATTCAGAATAAGTTAAACATGTTTAAGACATTAAAAAAAAACTCAGATGAATGTGTGAAACTTTTATTCCAAATACTTTAAATAAATCTTCGTATTCTCAGAATAGTTTTTAAGACTATAATCTAGTTTGCTCATTGTGTTTTTTTTTGTCTTCTTACATATTGTGTACTTTTTTATAATGATGATATTTTAATTAGGTATTTAAGCTTGGTTACCAGCAAGTTTAAGCGTTTTCAACTTTAAAAAAACTTAGGCTGGTTTGGTATAACTAAGACATTTTAGCTTTCTAAAAGGCAACCATGTGAAATACTAATTAATTTTTAATAAGTTATTTTATCAAAGTTTTCGATAATTAGTTATATTTAAAAAATGTTTTAGCTTTCTACAATACAGTATTAACTTTATTTAGTTAATTAATTACTGAATTTTTAAAAGAGTGTAAACGATTTTAGACGCAAAAATTATTTTAATAAGTAACTGTTTTTAAAAACACGAAAAAAGGGTTAATAGTATAAAAATGCATAAAAGTGACCCATAAATGTTTTTCTAGTTCGGTTTTTATAGAGAGTTAGGTTGTAAGTAAAACTAGAAAAATATTAAGTTTAATTTATTAGTCTTTTAAAAAGTAAAAAGTTTATTAAGATTTAACTATATTAGTCAATGTAAATTTTATTCTAATAAGTAATTATGATTTAAATAGGCATTCTATATATAGCTAAAAGTCATTTAAAATAATAAAGTGAATGAAAGAAAAATTCATCTAGTGTGGCTAAAACCAAAACATTATTCAAATGTCACTAAAACTAAAACTGCGGCACGTGAAGACTTTGTAAACTTGAAATTTGCGAGTACCAACTGCCTGCCGACCCCTGGTCTAGACTGAGCCTATCTTATTAAAACACAATAAATACACTGAATAATACTATTCTCAAATATAAAATAACTTAAAATCTACTTCTTCTACATACAATAACAATATTCCTAGTATTTATTTAAAGTTTAATTAATTACCATAAAGTTACAACTAGAACCTTTTAAGATGACTTTGATATTTAAATCTTTAGGTAGGTTTGTCCTTAGCCTACTACCTTGCTAAGTCAGTGATTTATAGCCACATTTATTGTTGATTCTTGGAAAAATGTTTTTGAAGAGGATTTTAAGTAGCTTTGTAATTTATTTATACTTTAAAATAACACTTAAAATCAACAGGTATATATTTTTTTCAACAAATATGAAAACACCAAGTTTGTATTCATACATTTTTTTCAATGTTTACTACTATTACAATTATTTTTAAGCTACTTACACTTTCATTTTACTTTTTAAAATTAACGCAACCAAGTTCTTTATTTATGAGAATGTTAACTTCATTTATTTTTTTGTTCTCTAAAACACCAAACCGTGCCGTTATGAAAAGTTATTTGAAATTTAAGTATAGATATTACCTATTTGATAAGTACCTTCTTTCATAAAAAACACCAACTGTCTTTATTAATATACGTTTTATTAATTCAATGCGTTTAGCTAATTTTAAATTACTATCTATTTTTACTCCTAAATACTTGTAACGTTTTACTTATTACTTAATTTTATATCTATTTTGACTTCAAAAGATAAACACTTTTTTATTTGTTTTTACTGGATGAGATAGTATACTTCTAGATGTGTCTACGTTTTTAAGGTTTTAAATGTTATATGAAGGTATTTTCTGCAAAATTTATATTTTAAAAAGAAGTCTAAAGTTTAAATATCCTTAAATTCAACATGCAACAAACATAAAGTAAAAAAAAAACCTTAATATTATTGCAAATATGATTTAAAGACGCAGTTTTACAAAAAAATGTTTTAGTTGCTATTTTGTAATATTAGTTACACACTGTAAAAGTTTTATTAGGATTTTTTTTAATAATTTTTGTTAGCCTTATATAGTATTTGTATTTCATATTGATATTACTTAATTCATAGCATCGGAATATGCTTTAAACACCCCTGCGATGAATTATGTATTGAAAAGAATTATATTAATTATGAAACATTTAATATTCTACAGATCTTATAGTTAAAAAAAGTAAATTGTATGTGTATAAACTTTATATTTTAGGTACTAATGCTCCTAATGGATGAAATTTGAAGAATTATGGCAACAGTGTTTTTTATACTTTAACGCATATTTATAAGTTCTACATGTTACTTATCTATTTCTTAACCTCGATCTATTTCCGTCTGAAGAATACTAATTTAAAACAAAATATCTAAATTGTTTCAAATACAGTAAGTCTCTACTAAAGTTGTTCCTCACCCAATAAGTTTCCCAGCTTTTGTGTTTTTACCTGAATTAATTTTTTCCAATCAACCGATATCAAATATTTAATAAATTGTTTGGATTATGCTTTAACAATTACTTATTTATATACAGCTGAGATAATTTCGTCACAACGATGAAAAGAGGTTAAAATATAATTTTAGAAAAATAACTATTTCACAACTTCAGATAGTTTTAAAACTAATTATTTATTATTTCTGCTTATTGAAGGTAATATAGAAATCGGAGCTTATGTTATCAGAAGACCTAACTTATAGAAAGTATTCAGAACTATCGAGCTAAAACTACTTTTAATTTTCAATAGTTTTTAGCTGTATAATAAACTTTTTCTTTTTAAGAAGAAGAAAAATAAAAACATTAAAAAAAGTATGAAACTTGACTTAAAACTAATTAAAATGAAAACAAATGTATTTAAAAGATTGTTTAGAATAATTAAACTGATACATTAAAACTAAATATTAATTCACAAAAGTAAAAAAGTTCGTAGAAGTTGCAGTCTTATGTACTTATAAAAAATAACTTTGATGTTATTCATATATATAGTTTATTGAACGACAAAAAATACGCTAAAAATATTTGGTCTTAAAACCTGGTGCACAAAAAAACCTTTTGGTCATCGAGTTGCACACAACGGATATTTTTAAAAGTCTTTTCCAGGATATTATTTGTTAAATGTTAAGTGCATTTACTTCCAACAAAAAAAAAAGTTAAACGAAACTTACTTTAAGATACTTTTAGTTTATCCAATTATTAAAGAAAACTATTTACTACACTTTAACTGTTCGTTTTACCTTGTATGCGTCATACAATCATACAACGATGAAATTATTAATAATGTTAATGAAGAGCAATTAAATTTATTCAGAGATAATTTTACGAAAAAAATAACCGCAGGACAGAAATGTGAGGGAATTCTAATCGGTATTTAATAAGCTTTTAATATTCTTATTTGAAAAAGCTATTAGAATTAATATAAAGTAGTTATTAATTTTATTTTGATTATTTTAATCTGTTTCTGAATATTTATTGAGTTAATCAAAAATCAAAAAGTAAAGTTTTGTAAATATTGCTGTTTTTTGAACATGAAAATTTACAATATTTTTGACACTAATTTATAACTTTTATTACTTGAACTTATAGTAGCGTAAATGAAAAAAACTACAGGTATTACCATTAGTTGCAGTTTTTGTCTAAAATAAAAATAACTGCAGTAAATTTAATGATTTTTTTCTCAGGGCAGTATATTGTTCAAACTATTAAATAAAGTAATTATATCAAACAGTATAAGTCAACATTTTAAACTGACAAAATATTTATAGGTTGACGTTATGAATTTACTTCACTAAATATATCGTATGTATAGTTTATTTGACAAAAAAAAGACGCGCAAATATTTAATCTTAGGACCTGGTGCACAAGGAAGCTTTCGGTTATCAAATCGCACACCACGGATACCCTTTAACGTCTTGTCTGGGACAATAAATAAACCTCTTATTGAATAAGTAAAAAGTAAGTAAGTTTCAGAGTGTATACAATATTAAGTAAGTACTAAAATTTATCAATATTTTTATCACTTTCATTTTACTTATAAAAGCTGCGGGATTTATCAACCTTGTAATATAAACCGAAAATTCAATATAAAGTAAATCATTGAAAATCAAAACTAACGAAATTGCATAAAGTAATTTTTTAACAAAAACAAAGCTAAGCAAATAAAAAAATCTCTTTAAAGAGATTGCTAGTGGTGTTTAATAATATACTTAAAAAAATACTATCAGCAATACAATCAAATAAAATCAGCCAACTAATGTTGTACATTTTAATATTGCATAATTAAATCAATCAAACTTAACAAAAAAAAAATTCTGTGTTAACATACTAATGTTACCTATGTCCTTATAGCTTAATACTTCTTTAAAACCTATCGTTTGTATTAGGGGTGGGCAATATACGGCTGACGGCCACCTTTTAAGTTTTAATGGAATCCGTTCCGCAAAACTTATACTAAAATTCATAAAGTAACACATAACTTATACAAATTTATAGTTCACTTTATGTAAATCTTTATCAACATGGACCTATAATAATTTTCATTTGGCTTTTTAAGTTTTATGTACAGAAATTCGGAAAAAAATTCAGCCTATTGCTTTTTTTTAATCTCAGGTGCATTACCTTTTCCTCAAACTAAACAGGTCGACTCATAACCCGATGATCTTCTAATTGAACCATTAAAAGTTTAATGAGTTCACAGGATAGATGATCACTGCCGGGTTGCCGCAAACCCATTATACTTTTAGACTTGTAAAAAAAATCTTAAACTTTTTTTTATTAGTTGTTGTTCAACTAACAAATATATTTTATTCTAAAACACTAGAGCAAAAATATTAGTTACTGATTTTATTTTGAGCTTTTACTTCTCAAATGAGTAATTTATAAAAAGTTTATGGTTTAAACCAATAAACTGAAGATAGTTTTTGTCTAAGTTTGTAGCAACCCTGTCACATTGTTGTTTGGGATAAAAACAATCATGGCATTTCCCAAATAAAATTTAATTTTTTCTTCAATGTTATTACAAATAAAATGTTTTCTTTAAGTTAAAATTATCATTTATTTCGCTTATTAATAAAATATAAAGAGTTTCTTGAGACATAATTCTTTTAATTTTTTAAAGTTGCTCGGCTTTACCTTACAATAAAAGTTTGCAGTTTTAAGA
Organism: Thalia democratica; assembly: GCF_965202585.1. Lineage (NCBI taxonomy): Eukaryota > Metazoa > Chordata > Thaliacea > Salpida > Salpidae > Thalia > Thalia democratica. The sequence goes on along the minus strand of NC_139169.1, from coordinate 49,230,005 downwards.
GCCAGTTAGAATGTTTTCATGTTATGGATAATTATTTCAAAACATCAATATATGACTACTTTTATGATTAGGTTTAGGGAAGACTGTTTGAAAAATACTATAAATATCGCTGTTAAGCATTGATTTCGATTTGGAAATCATAGTATTTTTTGTAGATGGTTGTAACAAAACTTATAACATTCTTAGTTTTTAATTATAGAAACTAAATCATGTTAGCTTGTAAGAATTTCTGAAAAAAAAATACAGCTAAAATATAGATTACAACAGTTGAAAATTATAAGCTAAAAGAAAACGAATTTTACTTTCAAACTGTAAAATTTACAACAATAATTAAATTTATCTGAGTTTAGATTTACCTTAAACCAAAAATAAACATTATTACAGATAGAAAATATACAGCATCAAAGCGACAGAATTTTTTAGATTTATTTATTTCTAATATATTATAACCATAATAGGGTAAAATATTTTCAATTTTAGTTTTTATTAGAATTTAAAGCTATTCAACTATTAAAAAAAATACATGACTAAATAACAAGAATAAAATAAGGTTTTAATTAGTACAAAAAACTTGTTAAAAGATATAAAATCAACTAAATTAATTTGTTTTAATTTTCGAGAAATAATAAAATTTTTGAAATAACGTTATAAAATTAAAAAGAAATAAACGTCATATCTTCTTTAATCATAAAAATTTACAGTTTAAATGATTTTCTTTACAAGAAAATTTATTAAAAAAAAACATATATATAAAATTAAAATGTTTATCAAAACCAAATATTTTGACTTATAGTAAAGTAATAAAGGTTATTTGACATAAAAGACACATAAGATATGTATTGATTTCTTTACTAAAAAGTACAACTATAATCTTAAATATTTATAAATTCAAATTTCATCCGTATTTAGGGCAAATAACTTAATTTTTTATTAATTTATAAATATCAAAAATTAAACAAACGTAAATTTAAAAGTTTAGACTCAACAATAAACAAATGAAAACGCATATTTCAAGCTAGTTTTTTCAGATTATATCTTCAACTACATTTAACAACTTCTTCATTTCAATTCATAAATGCATTCAAACAGGTTTTCCTAGATAAGGCATTAAACTGTTTTTTACAAGTTTACTTTGTAATATTAAAAATAAGATCAAACGTTATCCTTTAGTTTTTAGATGACTTTTAAAATTTAGTGTTAATCAAAAATTATCAACATATATAAATAACTAAGTTTTAGACCGATAGAATTTTAACAATGGTTTCCTTTTATATAGCTGCTATTTATTAAAAGTAACCATTATTTTTGTCGATGAGTTAGTTTTATAAAATAGTCAATTAAAAGTTTTTTTAATTATTCTTTTTTCATAGTTGTAATTTATACAAGCTTTTATACTACTTACTAGAAGATTTTTGAAACATATGTTATTTAAACATAATAGAATAATTTTATACATGAACCTAGTTTGTCCTGGACAAGACTGGTTTTTCGTGCATCAAGTCCAAGGACCAAAACTTTTTTGCATTCTTTTTTTCGATTGGTAAACAAAATATATTTAAATCTTTGATTGAAATTATTATTATCTTACACATAACTTATTAATTTGTATCAAGAATTCTGATTATTAAACCTTAAAAAGCGTTGTATATTTATATTAAACCTTATAAACTAAGTTACTAACAAGTATTAGTTACTGTTTAAAAAAAAAAGATTTGGAGCTGTTTTAAAATTGAAAAAAGAGTTTTTAGCTGTCTGCATTCTTAATAACGTTGTAATACAAGTTGCTATTTTGGACTTAGACAATAAGTTTGTAGCTGGTTTCTCCATCTGATCTTAATTGATCACGTGGCTAATCAGGTCTGATGAAATGTGTGAGCTCGTAATAGCTTAGCTGTCCACATCGGTTTCTAAAAAGGCTAAATCTAGATAATAAACTAACTAAAGCATTCAAATTTTTAAAGCTTCATTAGGACTAGAAAAAAAATTAAAAAAAGGCAACCAACAAAATTAATATATATAAAGTATTATTTTAGTTTGATTCATAAAAAGTATTTATACTAAACTTTAAATAAGATACTTAGTTACATCAAAATAGAAAGTATGCCAAAGTAAATAGAATTAAAAAACATACACGATGTCATTAAATTAAATAGAAATGTATTATAATGTAAGATATTCAAAGTTTTTAGTTTTTAGCCTTGAAAATCTTAAATTAAAGTATATTTGTTTTACTTTTTTAAGTATTAATAAAAGAAACAAAACTAATTTATTGTCAAAACTTAGCTTAATATTTTTTGTTACCTTTAGAAACTGAAACATAAAATTCTAAACTTGAAAAAGTAATTTAAATATATTTATATATATACTATACATATAGAATTAAAATACATACATATAGAACTTTATAATATACATATATATATATGGATATATAATCTTTTTGAGAAATATTTTCCAATAAAGGATTATATTTAAAGAAAAATGTAATTATACAAATTAATGTTATGTATAAATTGTGATTTAGAATAATATACCTTGTACATGCATAAAACATACTGCGTTTTAATAAAACTTTATTCATTTGTAAAATAAAACTTAATAAGAATCCGTAATTTTATTTATATAAACACTTATTAGAATTTTCATGTTAATATTTATTCTTACAATAGTCTTGCTTCAACATAATTTTATAAAAGTATAAGAAAAAGTAAACTTCTATGTTAGGATATTAAGAATTTTATAAACACAAAAGGAACAAATAAGTATTAACTTATTTGTAAATGAAATTAATAATTTTTTATAAACTTTTTTTTTAATAATTATGCAATCAATATTTGGACATACATAGACTTTAAATTAAATAATACTTGTAAGTTGATCTGTTATAGAGTTTTAAACATTAAATTTCATAGTTTAATTGTTACTTTTAGATAACTTATTAGTTTTTATTAGTTTAGATAAAAGTCACGATTTTGAATAAAAACCAGAAACAAAATTTCTACATTTGTTGATTTCATCATCAATAAAGTTCAATGAAATGCAGGGGTGCTATTCTTCAAAACAAAAAGTATATAATTCAGCATGAATTTAAGAGCTAAGCTTACAAAATAGTATAATTGTTTTATTCAAATTATTTTAGCCGTAAGGTTTTAAACTTAATTGGTAGTTGAGCTATAACACTAGAGGATTGATACAAAGTACATATTTATTCTCTTTTAGCCCACCTGAAAGAAACTAAGCTTTTATGAGCTTTTTAAAAATAGAAATAATAAAATTGGTATAAGAATTCGATTAAATTTATAAAAATTATTTAAGTAAATACAAATTACTATAAATTTGAGTTTTTAAAAATACAAACTATTTTATGTTAACTTAAATGAGCAAAAAAAAGCCTAAGTGCATAGCATCTGTCAAAATGGCGCATTAAAATAATTATTTTTTATAAGTAATTATCTCGTAATTTATTCGTACAATAAGTTTTAACAGATGTTTCTGCATTAGTTATTGAAAGTTTAACTTTAGATTATTAATTTTAATATGATATCTTTTATAAATCTAAATTACTCAAGAAATCATTTATAAGAAAACTTTTATAAATAAAACAAACTTTATCAAGTTTTAAAATAATTTGAAAAACATACTTAATTTACTCATTTATTTTTATTAAATTTGTTAAATTAAAAAACTATGGTATTATTCTTAAATTAAAATTATTAAGTTGATAAATGTAATTTTTATGTTATTCGTATATATAATGTATATATTTGTATATGTATGTGTACTTGCAATCTTTGATTTTTGATCTCAAATTAAGATTTTTCATCACTGTACATTGAAAACTAATTTATAAACTGAACTAAACTTTGCTTTTTTAAAATAAAATTCAAAGCATATTATATATATATTGTTTTTTAAATACTTGAAATGACTGAAACATCTTTCATTTATTTTTACAATGACTTCATTCAAAGGTTTTGATTCTTACTTTTTGTAAAACATTTTAGATGAACTAATCAAACGTAAATAAAAGAGCATCTCCATGACAACAATCATTTATAACCTAGGTTATCATGGAAAAACTCTTTAACTCACGGTATGACAAGATATAAGCTAATTAAAACCTTTAAAACTAAACAAAATAAATAAAATTATCATCTTGCCTCGTACAAAAACTTCACAAAAATAAAAAATACACCTTAAATGAAAACAAATCTAATTAAAAAATTAATAATTATTCTACTTTTTAAGAGTAAAAGTTTACTTTTGAATAATGCCAGTACTTAACAAAAAAAGAATTAAGTAAATTCGTTTAACACACACATAAGATCTTAAAGTGACTTTGCAGAATAAAACAAGCTAAGAAAAGCCCAAATATAGGTTTCCTTTTTCGTCTTTTGAAACTATAAATTTACAACACAATGAATTTTTTGGTAGTGAATGGGAATTGCAAATAAAAATAAGAACACGAATATTTGCACAACTAAATGAAAATGTTAGAAGGATGTGCCCGACTTAACTTCAAGCTCTTTGTTCAATTTTATTTTTGAGATATTTTAGCTTTCGTTTTCTAACGGAGCGTAAAAAGTAAATAATATCGTCATGCGTGAAATGTTTTGCCGCTTTTTTATAAAACACTTTTTTAAAACTCGAAGACAAACTTTGCGCGCTGGCGGCAGTTTTAGCTGGTCTCGAACAATGTTTGATTGGGAAAAACTGAAAACCTATTTACTTTTAATGCAATAACTTACATATGAAATGCTGAGTTTATTTTTACTGTTTAATAAGGTACCTAAATTTTTGTTTAGAAACCTTAAATTCAAATAAAAGTAAATCTTATACATGAGTAAACTTTAAATAAAAAATCACCACGTTGGCACAATAAATCTGCGAGCTGACATTAAATTTCTATAAATTAAAGATTGATCACTTTAATTGTAAACATATATATATATTTTTAATTTAGTAAATGACTTACGAAAAACTAGAAATAGTAACGTTTTTAATATACTAAACACAAGTTAATTTTATAACAGATTAAAGTACATTTTTGTAAAAATAAAGTTGGTAATACCGATGTAAACTAGGAAAATCTTAGTTTCAAAGGGAATATATCACATTATATAACTAAAAATTTGAAAAAAACACTTTATTTTAATAGCTTAAGCTGGTTTATCAAAAGTATCTTGATTTACCTACCAAGCTTCAAATCATTCTAACAAAATAAAAACCTGACTTTTTTAATAGATATGAAGATTACTAAATAAAACTTGTATAAAAAATCGTAAATCAAATAAAATAAACTGTTTGCACTACTTTACATAAAAAACATTTTCTTACAATGAAGATATAAAGAACTTTAAATGTTTTGTTTAATTGCAAATTTGTATAATTAAAAAATAAAGCTTTGAAAGCAACATAAATCTATTAAGAATTTTTTTTTGATAGGCCTCAATAAAGTGTTATTATATAATAACATTTACTAACTTGTTGTGTACGTTGTTTTATATAGCTTTTTATTACTGCCTGTCTTATTTTAAATCAACTTTGTAACTATATAATTATAACTAATAGTAATATTTTGTGTAACTATCATCCTGTTACACAAAGTGTAACTGTACTGAGTGTTAACCTTATTCATTGTACAGCTTTTTTTATTTTTTATTTTAACTTTTTATAATGTTGGTTTAAACTGAACTTGGTTTATTTTTTTTACTTCCTTATAGGAATATCTAGACTAAAGCATTTTAAATTTTACAAAGTTTACAAAGAAAGAAAAAATATTATACTAGCTCGCGGCGGAACTTTACTTATCTCTTTTGACTTAATTTATCTGCGGGCCTTTTAGTGCTTCATGCTTCGATGGATAAATCTGTTTTCTCAATGAGCTTTGCATTTACTTGCTTAAAGTACTATGCTAAATGAAAAGTATTTTGTGAATAACTTTTAGCTGTTATCTGACTGTTTATTAATAATCCATACTGTATTACTTTGAAATAAATCTATCTATAACCTTATAAACATCTTAGTGTTATGACTACATTTGATTATTCAAACTACAAAATACTACTCAAATTACAAAAATTACAAATTACAAAAAACAATTACAAAATTTAACAAAATGTAGTTTGCTTTACTTAAATTCTAAAAATGATTATACACTTTATTTTCAATGAGATTTAAAATGTTATTTATTTTAGAAATTAACCTAATATTTAAATATATAAACAAAACAGATGAAGTTATTGCTAATACAATGTTAAAATGTATTATTTAACCAAAAGTAAAACTACACTTAAACTATAAAGTATAAGATGTTTTCGTCATTAGTTTTTAGCTTTTAAATTAAATAGGTTTTTATTTACATTTTGAAGAACCTAAGACTTTCTTGCTGGTTAATCAAATACAACTTTAAGGAGTGTATTTTTTATAAAAATTTGTAGCTTTGTAGTTGTATTCTATTTTTTGCAACATATTAAGCTTTCTTAAATCGTACACTGGAAAAGTAAAAACTAACCAAGGTTAAATTAAAGTAAAGTAGTATAATTGAAGGTTACGGATTTATACTTTCAAATATAACGGGTTTCGTTAAAATAACAAAGACGGTGAACTAAAAAAACGCTTAAAAAAACAAAAAAAAGGTTTTTCCTTAGTTCGACTAAACGCTAATGACAAAACCAGTTACAAAATATTATGACCAATGTTTAATTTATGTTATCGGTTATACTGGTCTCTATTGTAATATTTAGCCTGATGACGGACGGCTTTACCTTTGTTGCCTTGCTTTTGTCCCTCTGTTATTAAACGCTTACAAATTTCAACTAGAATTGTCTGAACGTGTTTACATAAGTCTTTTTAACTCAAACTCTCTGTTTTTTGTTTACTTAAGACCTTCTAAGTTAGCTTATATAAAAAATTTTGTCGTTATCACAAATAGTTTAAGTTTATATGTATATTATCCCTAACTCAGTCTTGTAAAAATCTATTTTTTGTCTAAAACGTTTATTATGTCGCTCCACTAAATATAAAACTGTCTTCTCGATATTCTCGCAACAAGTCAAACCATCTCTAATGTTTTGTAGCTTTTAAAACTTACACTATAAGTTTCATAATTTGTGTAAGATTGTGAAAACTTCACTTAAGCAAATGAAATGTTTAAATAAGTTTATTTTTATTTAAAATTCTAACTTAAACCTTTCAAAAGTTACAATTTAAATATAATACAGCTTTAAAGTAGTATTTAAAACAAGTTTTAATTTAAATTAGTTAGGCCATATATAAAAGAGAATAAGTAATGAAATAAAAACTAAGCAACACAGTTTACTCATAACCATAATAAGCAAATATTCAAAACTTAAATTTAGTCATATTTGTAGTCTTTTACTTAAACCCATTTTTCTAAAAGAAAAGAAAATAAACGCACCTACTTTTTATTAACCCCAGAACATCTAATTAGTGTTAATTTCGAAGTTCTCGTAAAATTATATCTAAGACCTTTTTTCTGCTCTTCTTTATAAACCAAAAAAATGCAGTATACGTTTCAATTTTGCATAGAATTTTTTAAGTCCCCTTATAGCCCATTTGCATTTTATCGCCCCTGAATTACTAAAGTGGTCCTTATAGATTCCAAATGAACCACTTTTGGAAACCCTAATGTAAAGGATTGAGGTGTTATTATTTTAATGCCTCAACTGATATGATTTTTTTTTCATACATTGCATAATTTTATGTTTGATACCTCAATAAGTTTTAAAAGTTCTCAAATCTTGACAATATAAACGAGCCTTAGTAATAATAATTACTTTATTAATAGAAGTTCTTATAGTAAACTATGTTTTAAATTGTTGAGAACAGATCTTCTTGGCATGGCTTAAAAATACTAATACTTTTTATTATTCGTGTTTACTTTATATGCAGACTATTATAATAGAATTTGTTACTTAATAAATTATGATGATCTTTCTAAATTAGTTAAAGGTAAAACTACAATTAGTTTACAAACATATTTTGTTATAAAATAATTAACATTTACACAGAGATATTAAGAAATAATTTTCATCAAACATAACTTTGAAAATGATGATTTGCATAATTCTTTTTTTTATCGTAAATTTAAAATGTGAACAAGCTTCCGAGCGATTTAATTTCTTGTAAAAAAGTTGAGCAACTTCGCTTAAAAAAAAATATATATAAAGCGTTTATTAGTAAAATTTGTAAGTAAATTATTTTGTTTTTTCTTCATCAATGTTTGGTATAATTTGTATGAATTGGTTTAATTTATAGTTTGATTCAATTTGTTAGAAGCGCCTTTCCTTTATAAAAAATAAGTACTTTTTAAATGTTTTCAATAAAAGTTTTTTGGCCTGTTTGTTATTAATTTGCTTTTGGCTTTGGGTTTTAAATTTTGTGGTTAGTCAATGCAATAAAATTTTTAATGCTTGATGTTTAGTATAAGTTTTATGAGTTAATTTTTTTTGCTTTTTGTATTATTCTACATTTCCTGATATTGAACAGTATGAACTTTTTGTGTTGCTTTTTCTATTTCGTCTCTTTGTTATGTGTTTTCAGTTTAAGTGGCCTAAGACCTAGGTTTTGATGCTTGGGTCCATCGAAGGACAATAAACTTGCGATAATGGTAAATACAAATCTTATTTATTAAAAGTTAAAAAAAAAATCATGTTGGAGATGATATGTACTACTTAACAAACGTTGTTTATAGTTGGCTCTTTTTCGGCAGATGTCTATGCTTATCTATAGATGGGTCATCAAGTTAAGACCCCATGGAACAGTTCACATCCTTAATCATAAAGTTGATGACTGACAATTATACTCTAAAGGGGGGTCGGCAGCCTTTTGTAACTCGCGGGCACACTTTCCCAAAGAAAATTGCTCGCGGGCCGCACTTTTTAGAAAAAAATCATTGAGAGCCGCAGTTATTCAAAAACAAGTATAGTAATTAGTAGAAAAATGCTATTTAAAACAAAAAATATAACATAATAAGCAGTAAAATAGCACCTTTAAAAGGTATTTATAAAATTAATAGTCTAATTGTGAGTTTTTATTGCAAAACCGTTAGTTTTTATGTTTTTTAAAAGTTTTTTTTTTGCTAAAAAGTAGGTCGCGGGCCGCTAATTTTGGCTTTGAGGGCCGCATTTGGCCCACGGGCCGCAGTTTGCCGACCCCTGCTCTAAAGTGTAAACGACTAAAATCATCATTTATAAACTTTTTCTGCAGGATTCAAGTGTTCTTGCAGCAACAACTAGCAAACTGTTTGAGCTTTAGTACGTCAAATATTTTTATAGTCAATAATAACTTATAACTAACTTTATTTATTAACCATCTAAAGAACAGGGAAATGCCAATGGTAGTATTTAAATATCTTTAAAAGCAACGTTTAAGTTTTGTTTAATGAAAATTTTTAATAAGAGGTTAAAGTTTACCATAGTAAACTTATGGTCGATAAAAAGTTAATATTTAGAATAACAACAACATTTTATAGTGAATTCATAAAAATAGGAATTTGAAACAATTAAAACATAAAACAAAAACTACGTTAATGAAAATAAGCGGTAATATTCTTTAATGTATTTTTTTTAAGTTTCTAAAATAGTAAAATACTGTGATAAATTATATAAAATAAAGTATAGTATTTAATTATTATTAACATTGGTATAATATTTAAAAGCTATTCAGAATTTAAATTTAATCGTTCACAAAACAAGTTCACTGGAATATATAATAGTGACAAACTTATACAGTTTTAACCCTAGGCCTGTCTTAAGGGATTACTTTTATATAAAAAAGCTAAGTTAATTTTTATACAATTAAATACAAGTGTTTCAGAGTGACTAATGGTTTATTTCTCTTTTATTTTAAATTGATAATGATAGAACCATTTATAAGAATATGTACAAAATTAGTTTAAATTACATCGGCAACACTTATAAACAATAAAAATTAAGATTAACAGCCAACACGGGTCCGATTTTAAAGCAAAGGTGTTTCCCCTAATATCTGCTGAATTATCAATTAATTTTTCTTTTTATTCTTTTTTAATATTTATATCCTTAACCCTAACCAACCTCACCCAAACATGTTAAAAACTAATTAAAACATAAAAATTTTATAATTTTTTTATGCTGACTCGGCTTGTTATGTAAATACAGTATAAGTTTAAAAATAATAATTACTTATTATATTATAACTTATTTCGTAAAAGAGTTTGAATAATATTTTTAACGTGTTGATAAATAAATCTAAATTTTATTTTAGAATAACTAGTAAAATAGAAGCAAACAAAAAAAAACGAATGTCTTGATAAAAAAAATTAAGCTACATACACAAAACTTGGTTTCAATATTTTGATGTCCATGCAAGCAACATTAACAATTACGTTGTACTCTTGTTATGCAAAATAAATTATAGACTTGAATAAATGCTTACAGCAGAAAAACAAATCACAAAAAAAGTTAAAACATTTTAAATTTAGCTTAAGAATTAGTTCTTATTTCGACCATAAACGAGTTAGAACATAAAATTTTGCAAGTATTCAAATTTATAAAACAAAGTCCTATTTAAAAAACATGGAACCGTAATAAATTGAATTAATACCAACTGTAGTAAAGGTTTATAAAAGAATAGGAATTACAATTGTATTAAAAAGTTTTCAAATACACTCAGGATTACACTTTTATCATACCAAAAAATAAATATAGATTAACTTAAACAACTGTTAAAAAATATAAAATAAACTACAATAGCAAAAAATGTCTCTGTTATACTACAAAAACTATTCTAGTTTTTTCAAGTTGTGGTGAAGTAATAAGAGTTTTTCGGCGGTCTTTGGATGCAATCGATTGCGCTTTTGCTCGTACGAATCTCCAGCTTCAGAAAAAAAGTCTTTCAAAATACACAGAAGATCATGGTGCAGCAAGATATTTCCTTGCAAAACTAGTAAGATAAGGGTACTTTGTCCTGTTAAGTTCCACCTGTTAAAAACTTTATCCTCTTCAGTTTCTGCATTCAAATACTTTGTAGCATTAAAACCCCTCTTTTTCTGCTTCAATTTCTTCATCAATAGAATCCTGTTGCTCGTCATTCTGTGTAGCTATGTTATATTCTATTTTAAGCAAGTAATAGCAAGTTGAAAACTTTTCGGATCAAAATTTACAGAGTGTTGTGGTTTTGGTTTCTCTGATGGCAATATAAGAGAATCACCACCTTGGTTAGCCTCGAAACATATACACTTTTAAACATTTAATTTTAGCTGCTCTTTAACATTATTTTTGAGGTAAAAAAGGAAAGCGAAAAGACGATATCGTGGATCAACAGCTGTTGTGACTAACAGTAATTTGTTGTCATTCGAGTTTAAGTTCTCGTTATTAGTATAGAACTTTCTTTTGAAAGCCTCTCCTATATTTTTGGCTAAAGTTTTACAAACTTTTGATTATTGTTTTGATTTTTTATAAAAGATAACAAACTCTGTCAGTGATTTTGAATGCGGGACCACACTTTGTTTTTACAAATGCACTGTTTTTACTACACTCCTTTGTTACAAAAAAAAAGGTTCGAGCAGAAGAATCCTGTCAATAACTAGTTACAATTCATCAGGTGTAATATTCGAATCTTGATCGTTTTTATGATTAGCCACATACTACCCGATACCTGATTTTATCTTTTTCAGTCTCTCTAGCATAAGATATGTTGAGATCCACCTTGTATCCACATCTTGAACAAGAAGCAAGGTTTTTTGTTTTGTTTGTGCGTGGTCAATATCTACCTGATTTTTTTTAGCATTTCGCTCGCTTTAGATTAAAGGCTGAAATGGCAAACTATTTTTGGTGGGAACGGGTCACTTTTGCACGAGGGAACAATTTTTCACGAGCGTCACTTTTACACGCAGGGTCATTTTTGCATGGCCTCGTTTTTGCACGAGGGTCACTTTTGCACGAGATGAAACTTTTGCACAGCGACTCTTTTGCACGAGCGTCACTTTTGCACGAGGGAACACTTTTTCACAGCGTCACTTTTGCACGCAGGGTCACTTTTGCACGCCGTCACTTTTGCACGGTCGTCATTTTAGCACGAAGGGACATTTTTGCACGGCGACTCTTTTGCACGGTTGTCACTTTTGCACGGCGACATTTTTACACGTCAAAAATTTGCAAGACGTTACATTTGCATGGCGAAATTTTTGCAAAGCGTCACTTTTGCACGGTGTTATGTTTAAACGGATATACTTATGAACTGCGAAAATTTTAAACAAAGCTTCACTTTTGCACGCTTTTAATTTTTATTTTCTCAAATAATAATTTAAATATTTTTTTCTTCTTTGTCAACTTAAACAATATTCGCTTTTAAACGCAAGTTGTTTTGAATGAATAAAATGTGGTAGTTTTTTAATTAAATTTTGATGTAAAGTTTTTATTTGAAGTTTAACGTAAAAAAATATAATAACTCACCACAACTCATTAAATCATATTTATAATCTTAATTTAATTAAACTAGCCTTATTTTTATATAAGGCCTTTCCAAACGAATTTTATAAAATAATGAAAACAAAATTTTTAAACTTATTGATAAAAACAGTCTGGAAGTGCGATTGTTTTTAAGAAATGATGAAATAAATAAATTTATCAATCTATTGAAATATAAAATAGTACGAACACGAGATAATATTCCTTCGTATTATATTAAACGTACTACTGATTCTATGTTTTTTCAAATACATCACTAATCTTTATTTTTTCTGTGGTAAAACCAATTTTATTTGTAATACCAATACACAAAAAAGGTAGAAAATACAACCCTTCAAATAACAGAAATATATCTTTTACAAATAGCTTTGGCAGAATCTTTCAACATATAATTTCTATAAAAGTACTTGATTATCTTATTTCTTTAACAACCTTATATTCCCTAAAGAATTTAGTTTTCTTCCTAATTGAACGTTCTGTTTTAAATTACTAGATTGCTAACACTCTTGGTTGGTATCTTTTTTAAGCAATATGTCTACTAAGTTATCTATACATAAAAGATTTTGACTGTGTCTCTCCAATTAAAAAAAAATTGCAATACAAAACTTATAGCAGTCTGGTTAGTTAGTTAAAAGAGTTTCTAAATGATATAGCGTCAGAAGTTGATATTAGCAGCAACATTAGCCTCTTCGCATATGACAAAAAAATGTTTTACCAATCAAACACAACTTTACAATATTCCTCAGACATAATTTACTATTAGCTTAAGTAAATCAAATTAAACTAAAACCCTATTAAATGTCAAGTTCTAAATATTAAAAAAACACTATTATCTCTACTTTTGTTTTTAAAATAAACAACATCAACTTATCTTCAACTAAAGTGCTTAAAGATCTCTGAACTTTAATTGCTAAAAACTTTTAATGAATCACTATATTACTTACATTTACCGAATTGCATCAACTAAATCTTTTTAAGATTTAAAAACTTTCAGTCTCCAGATATAAATAGCCTTAATAAGTTTTTTCTCATTTAAACTCGTCCTAAGTTAAAATATAAAACACCAATCTGTTCTACATAGTTAAAAAAAGGATATGAACCATATAGAATCTGTTCAAAAAAAAGTACCATATTAGTCTTCAACCGCTGCAATATTTTAATAATGAGGCTTGGCAGAATTCTTGTTTTTATTCGGGCAGTTGAAATATGGAACAAAATTCCAAATGAATTAGTTTCTTGCAAAAATTTTAAAGAATTTCAATTAAAGTTAAAAAAGTTTTATCTGAAATATATTTGTGTTAGTAAAATTAATAAGTAATTTTTATCAACCATTGATTTAATTTTAAGGTTTAGCTTATTTTGTAGTTCAATTTTATTAGCAGCACCATTTTTCTATTTATGATGAGTCATTTTTCAATGTGTTTAATGATTATTCTCTGGCCAGTCTATTGTTAATGTCCTTGGAGCGTTAGGTTTTTATTTTTGTTGTTAGTCAATGCATTTAAATACTTGATGTTGACCGTTCTACATCAAAGCGTAAATAAGTATAAGTTTGTGGTTAAAATTTTTCTTTTTATGTTAACCTATAAATTTTATTTCAAATTATGTTTTTATCTTTGTTTTAATACATAAACTATTTGTATTAATTTTATTTTTTCTATATGTGTCTTTCAATTTAAGTGGTCTAGGTTTTAATGCCTAGGTTCATCTTATGGACAATAAACTTGTAACCGTATAGTAATATTTATAAAAAGGCATAGTTGTTGATTAATATATCAAAATTCAAAATAAACTAGAAACAATTTATTTACACTTAAAGTATTTTTTTTATCCTAGTTTCTAAATAAATGAAATTTGTTTTCCCTGGTATGAATCTTTAATAAATAATTTTATTTTATCTTTTCGTTAGTTTGTTTCTAACATTAACTTTTAATTTTTAAGATTTTAAATCTTTCATTTTTTGCCTTTAAGGTAGGTATGTTATAAAGTTTTAGTTTTCAGTTTCTTTTTATGTAACAGATTTGGTACTAGCTAAAAATTTTTTAATCGGCCTGCATGCAAAATTGATGTTCCGTGCAAAAAGTCATCGTGCCAAAATGTCGCTGTGCAAAAGTTTCATCGTAAAAATGTGACGTTGTGCAAAAGTACCGTTGTGCAACAATGTTGCCGTAAAAAATTGTCATCGTGAAAAAATGTCGCCATTCAAAAGTGTCTCCTCGTGCAAAAGTGACCCTCCGTGCAAAAAAGATTACCGTGCAAAAGTGTCCGCTTGTTCAAAAGAGCAGCTGTGCAAAAATGTCTCCTTGTGCAAAATTGACGCTCGTGCAAAAGTGACACCCACCCATTTTTGATACCTTTGCTAATAGCAATTTTATGCAACTGTCGTCAAACAATGTATTCTTAATAAATAGCTTAAGCGTATGGAAAAAGCAGGGTACTGACGAGGTTTTTAACAATGTTAATGCCATTTCAATATTTCTTGTATTGTCTCGCAAAAAAAAACGTGAACACGATTCAAGGTAATATTCCAATTACTAAGCATATCCTGAATTTAATCACAAATGTTTTGGCCAGTGTGCTCACCCTCCATTTCTCGGCAATTCAAAACACGATGTTTGAACTCAACATTTTCATTCAACCAGTGCGCGGTTAGAGAAATATATGATTCATTTGTCCTCGAGTTTTTCCAAAAATCTCTTGTAAATGACGAAAACGAAGCATGTGACTAAGAACTCAATAAAGCCTTGATCTCCAAGTTTTCAAAAACTCCTCAATGTTTTAGAAGTAAACATTTTTAGGTATATTTTTAGTTTAAAGCTTAGTTTAAGGTTAAAAAATGTGTTAAATTGTGTAAAAACATTGAAAACATACTGTATAGCTATATTAAAAGTGTTTTTTAATAAAAAAATTGTGATGATGACAAAAATTCTTTATCTATATCAGGGGTCGGCAAACTGCGGCCCGCGGGCCAATTGCGGCCCGCGAATGGTAAATCTGCGGCCCGCGAGCATGTTATTTTTTTGAATGGAATGCGGCCCGCGAAAGAAAATTATGTGGCCCCCGAGCATGTAAATGTGGCCCGCTGAGCAAAATTATATTTCTAGTTAAATTTTTTCGGTAATTCGACTTAATTTGATTAGTTTGATTTTAAGTCTCTCTATAACATTTTAAAATAATTTCAAGAAATTACTGCTTTAGTTTAAAAACGTAAAAAAGACAGATTAGCCTTCTAACAGGATATGTTTCTCAGTTTCATAATTACTTCGTTTTTACAACAGTAAGTAATTATCTGAAAAAAGAGTGTCAAGAGTGCTTGGATTTAATAAGTTGGTTATATAATACCTATTTATTAAATAAACTAAATGCAAATATTTTCCATTTTGTACAAAAATAATGCACAGTAATTAACTAAACTGTCATTTCTTTATAGCTTAGATAGTCGTTTTCAATATTTTTTATACCTCAGTTTCTTTTGTAATTTTTTTATTTGTAAATGTTATATTTTAGTGTGAAAACATTTAAAATAACATAGTAATAAGAAATAAGGTTCATTTGATTTTTGTTTTGATACATTTTAATTTTTTATAAGTTTTCTATGCACACCGACTTAAAAAAATGCTCATATTTTAAACCACTTTTTATTTAATACTTTAGTTAGTTTAAGTTTAGTTAACGCATACTTTTCTAACATTGTTATTTATACATATCATGTCTAAATTTGTACAGACACATTTAAAACAATATATATGACATAAGTTAATATAGTTTTTGTTAGGTATACATTCCATTTTTCAAACATTGTTTTTTTCAAGCTAAGTTAATTTTTATGCCTTACATATCAATACACACAATTGCTGTTTTTTGGAGCTACCTATTTAATATAAACTAGATATAGGGATGGTAAATTTATAAAGTTTGTACATTGTTAATCAAAATAGTTGAAATTCAAGCAAATAAACAACTAAACATTGACACACACTCAGACTATCACTATTTGAAGACTTCAAATCTCAGGCCATTTAAGCCATTTTTTAAGTTTTTGGCTAGAATTTCTTTTTGTATACAAAAATATCAGGAATGTTTTTGTAGACTCAGGCTGGCTTTTTTGCTTGAAAGAGTGGCAAATTAAACTTATGATGTATGTTTTACTCAATCCACAGTGTTAGTTTGAGTTTTAATATATGTTAAATTTTAAGTCTTGCAGCTGATATAATTCAAATTTATATCATTGTGTACATTAAAGAATAAACAATCAGTGTTGCCAAAAAAGTTGAATCCCAGAAAAGCTTTGAATTTGTGAATTTACGGTTAAAAATTCTAGAAAAAAATCTTAAATTTGAGATTTTTTGAAAAAATCTGGAATTTCAAACAATTTTTACATTTAAAGTAATAAAATTTCGATTTGACTCAAAAAAAATTACCAAATAAATGTTTTTTTATTAAAAAATATATTATAGTAGCCTAACAGTACTTTTTAATATTGATAAATGTTTTAAGACATTTTTTTAAACTTTAATTAAACTTTATACTAAAAGTAAAAGAAGGAATTGTACTTCTAAAAACTCCGTATTGGTAAATTTCACCGTTACTTGAAAAATTTCACCGGTTGTTGTGTTTTGCGTTGGGACTAAACCAAGCAATTCTACTAAAATGTCAAAGTTAGTAAAAAAATCTCTAATAAAAATTCTCAGATGAGCAATAGTTTTTCTATCACTGCTCTCATGTTAACAGTTTGACTAAAGTCCTAATTTGATTTATGCGACTTTATGCGACTTATGCGACTTAATGCATTTCCTAAACACGACTTCATGTTGTCATTGAAGAAATAAACAAAAGATTTTCATTACCGCCAACATCAATTCTTTATAAAAGTTTTCAATTATAAACGATATCTCATTTTAGGTAATAAACTTTGCTACTTTATTACTTGTCTTAACAAATTTTTCTGATTATTTTGTAGTTACTGAAGATAATAATGTGCTTTGTCGGAAATGACTTTGGTGATTTTTTTTTATTGTTTCTCGCAATAACTCCTAACTAACGCTTTTTTTATTTTTGTAGCTCGTCTTCTATTTTTCAATTAATATTTTCAAATGCAATATTCTTATTGCAAATAAAGAATTGCTATCATGCATAATAAAAAAAATTCTACTTTGTTAATGACTCAATAAAATTTTATACTTTTGTTAAACTTGTTAAAGAAACTTAATTGTCCATTCCAGCTGAGTTATATATTTTTGGCATGTAATTTATTTACTGTTAATAACCTTTGTTATTTCTTTATGTAGTGAACTTTATATTAACTGGGTTGCTACACAAACAGGCTAATTTAATAGCTTGAAAACTCAGGTGTGTGTCAAGCTTTTATTTCAAACACTTTAAAGAAGTCTTCCAATTCTCAGAATAGTTTTTATGACTGATGTGTAGTTTACTAATTGCATTTTTTTCTTGTTTTCATACACTTTGTGTACTTTTTGATAATGATGATATTTTAACTAGTTATTTAAGCTTGATTAACAACTATTTATTAGATTTTTCAAATTTTAATAAATTAAAGCTGGTTTGATACATATCAGACATTTTTGCTTTTTAAGTGGCAACCATGTAAAAGTCTAATTACTAATAAAATATTTTATTAAAGTATTTGAGAATTAATTATGTTAAACTATTTGTTTTAGCTTTCTGGAATACAAACAGGTATTAATTTTATTATGTTAACTAATTACTAAATTTCTTAATTAGTGTAAATTATTTAACTCGCAAAAACTTTTTTCGAAGTAAATATTCTTAGAAATATGAAAAAATGTTGATGATATAACAAATGTATAAAAGTAACCCATAAATTGTCTTTCAAGTTAGGTTTTTATAGAGAGTTAGGTTGTAAGTAAAATTAAAAATGTATTAAGTTTAACTTATTAAGTGCTTATGAAAGTACATATTTTATTAACATTATTAGTACATTTTATTAAAGTATATTAGTCAATTTAAATCATAATCTAATGAATATTAATTTGAATAGGCATTATATGTATAGCTAAAAGTCATTTTAAATAATAAGGTGAATAAAAGTAAAACTTTTCTCTAGTGTGACTAAAACTAAAACCATAAGATTATTCAAATGTCACTAAAACTAAAACTGCGGCCTGCAAAGACTTTGAAAACTTGAAATTTGGTCCGCGACCACCAACTGCCTGCCGACCCCTGATCTATATGATAGATTTTTTGTATCAAATCCAAATTTTACTACTTAACATGTAAAATTTGTTTAAAATTTCAGGTTTTTTAGTGATTTTTTTCAAAATTCAGGTTTTTACATTTTTTGTTCAAAATTTTTTTCAAATTCCAGATTTTTTCAGGCTTTTTCAGGCAATTGTCAAATTAGAGGGTTCCTGGTTTTTTGGCAACCCTGTAAAGAGGATGATATAAGTTCATTTTTTTAAGATTTTGTTTTCATAACAGTCTTTCTCCAAAAAAACTGAACATAAAATTAAATAAATATTTATTCAAACTTCGTGAGCAACGGATGTTGGTGGGCCAACATCCAAAGTTTAGTTGGGTCTGGTTGACTATCTGTGGGTAGATTTTCAACCTGTTCCTTTTGCTTATACTTTTACTGCAGACGGGGTGACTTTCTAGCACGTTTGTGCTTAGGACCCTCTGAGTTCAGCTTGGTATTTGTATTACTTAAATTGGACATAAAAAATATAAAACTCTTTTATACTAACTTATTATAATGTATCAGTGAATATTATCTATTAATAATAAAGAGTATTCTAGACTACTTAATAAAAATTAGGCAAGAAAGTTTATGTGATGTATCTATTATACAAAAGAACCACACAACAACATTACAAAAGTTCTTACTCAAAAAATTTAAGCTGCTTTTTAACCTTTTATAAATCACTAGGCAAAAGTTTTTCGATGAAATAATGCATCACTGATTTTAAGCCTTATTTCTCATAACTGCAGCAAGCTCTAAGTATTCTCTTAATGTTCAGAATTCAATAATAAGTAATGCAAGTAGATGCAGCAGCTCATTACAAATTAATTAAGATTTTAATGTTAACAGAATTTTTTCTTTAGAATAATGTTTTTAAAATAAAATATTAAAATGTTTGAAGTTATAACATATACGTAACAAATTAAAACTATCAATTAAACAAATAATAAAATATTAACAAAAAGTATATAGTTAAAAGTATGCAAGCATCTGCTTTAATGTTATACATTTAAGTTGCTTTTTTTTTCTTTGTATAAATAATGCAGCAGTTCATTACAACGAGCAATAGATATAGAATATAAAAATACTTATAATTATAAAAAACAAACTAAACATATGATGAATAAATAAGAGCGGTTGTACTTAAAGCAGAGATTAATTGCCTTAACTATGTACTTAATTTTATTTGAGAATCTAACAAAAATAATTTATCATAGTTTTTATACTGTGTGAAAAACTCTAAATAAAAATTTATAAGGTTTTTATAAGTGTGAAAAACTATTTTTTATACACTCAAGCGTGAAATTATTAACTAGTTTTAGATTTTATTTTACTTTTGACAAACAATTAAGTAAAATTCAAAAAGTTTAAAGTTGTCTACCAAATCCAAAGTTTCGGACTCTGCAGAACCCGAATCTTATTTTAATATTAGGACTCAGCCGAATCCGAATCCGAGTAGAAAAAGGCCGGATTCATCCGAATCTTGGATTCGGTAGATCACTACTAATAGACATTAGAACACAATCAAGCTCTTAAACAAACTTAAAAAATATCAGTTATATAATGTACAAATTGCAGCTTACTATTTATAAGTAACAAAATTTAATATTAATGATTTTTAAATCAAAAACATTAATGACAAAAAAAAAGTTTTTTTTGCAGCAACTTTAAAACATTAGAATAGAATTAAAAAATAGAAATTTCTTTACATGTAAATTTAGCACATTTCGTAACTTGCATTTGGTCTTTATGACTTTTAGTTTAAAAACTTTTCTTTTGTAACAGCCTTTTAAGTTTAAGTTTTTACAGGGCTTGACTGCATAACTCTTAAAATTATGTTTGTCAAGTAATCATAACCTTTTATACATACTTACTTTCTACAAAAAATATCTTTATCAATTCCAATGTTGTTTTAGGCAGGTCCATTCTATCACCTTAGCTTTGTATGAATTTGTTAAAGTAGCTCTGTCTTGATTTAATACAGGTGAAACAGTAGGTAGGTGCCAGAAAAACACAGCGTCACTTTAGCACGGGTCGTCACGTTAGCACGGAATTAATTTTGTGCATGTAGCTTAGCTTCACTTAGGCACGATTCTTACTTTTTAATTAAAAAGTTAAATAATAATTCAGATTATATGGAACAAAATTTTTAAAATTGAACTGTAAACAGTCAGCATCCTTTTTTTTTTAGGTATTTTAGGTAATTCAAAGTGTAAATTTAAGAGGAAGAATACTTACCAAAAAGCTACTTTAGAATTTTTTTAGTAAATATAAATATAATATTGTATAAACTTATCAAATAAAGCTTTTGTTTGTTTATTTTTATGTGTTAAGCAAAACTTTTTTAGCCATAAAATCTTTTGAAATTTAGGTAATCTTATATAATTTGATAACAAAAAATATACTTAAATGATGTTCAATTACTTGATAACTTTTAAGTTTAAGAAACTAATAATTACGAAAATTAGTTCTAAAACTTTTGAAAGTATCGTCTTTAAAAGATTCTACTAGTAAGACTTTAAATTTAGCTGTTTCTTAAAGTTTTAAAAAAATAAAATAATAAAAAATCTAAAAAGATATTATTAAACAGTTTAGAATACTATGGTATAAGAGGAAAATTTACTTTTTGTTAAAATCATGTTTAAGTGAAAGGAAAAACCATGTGTAATTTGTCGTAAAAGTTCTTTTAGATTCAACAACAACAATATAAACTACTTTAATACAGCTTAACAAACATTTATTTTACACACAGCTTAATTGTTTTTTTTAGTATTTTTATGTTCGTTATAGTTATTATGTTTATATTCTATAAATTCTATTTAATAAAATTTTTATTATAACTAAGGATCTTATATATGATATATTATTTATTATTTGAGTCAAACATTTTTATATAAACAAATTTGTTAATTAATAAATTTATTTATAGTTTATCAAATATGATAAGTGTCATTAAAAAGGATATATGTGATACTCAAGAACCTAAGCAATTTTCGCTCGAATAATTTTTAATAAACATAATACTTTTTTTAATCATGTATTACAAACTACTAAAAGTTTCAAACTAAAGGCTTAACTTTTTGTAACTAGCTATCTTTGGAAGGTTTAATTTTTGATTTAATTGACAACTTAAGATTGGGATAGAATAGTTGTACCTGCAGAAATATTTTTGAAAAAACTTATTTATTTAATTTTACTGTTATTGCTTTTAATTATTTTTGACGAAATAGATTAATTTTGAAGAAAGACGTGCAATTTTTGTTTACAGTCACTGGTATAACTTAAAAATTTAAATAACTTTTTGGTTTTCTCTATCACTTACTGCCCAAAACACAAAAAATCTTAAAAGTTTTTGTTATTCCATTTCTTTTTTCGGGCAAGTAATTTTAAACTCTTGTTAGTTGTTGTACTACAGATTTTGAGAGTTACTTATGTAAAAGTTAATTAGTTAAAACAAGTTCTTTGGATTGAATTTTTTTCAGACTCAAATAAAAAATAAACTAGTCACTCTTTGTACATATTTTACATTTAAACTTTTATTTTCTATTTACAAATTATGTTAAAAAGATTTCCAAATTTGACAAATAAAAAAAATCAAATACAAGTTTGAACCATGATAGAATTTTGAATAAAAAATAAACATAGTACATAAATACTTTTTGAAAGAAATGTGAAAAAATAATTTTTATAAAATTTGATAATTGTAATATATTATAATACTAATTAATTATGATATGAACAATTCATTTAAGAAAACATATCCAAAAATTAATCTAAAATTGAAAACAAAGTTCACATCTACCGTTGGATAATACAGAAAGAACAAAGTACCAATTAAAAAAGTATTTCATTTTTAAAATAGTTAATCGGCATAACTAAATGTCCAATCAACAAAGTAAAGCAAAAGAAAGAATTTATGTTTTTGACACATCTAAAAACTTATAGATGAAAAAAAATACATTGGTAAAAATTTGTTAAACTATATGTAAAACAATTTTTTAATGACCGTTAAAAAACCTTAAAAAAGCCATAAAATACATTTACTAAGGAGTCCTGCTTTAAAGTTAAGCCCTAATATCATTATATAAGACTTAACAAAAATATTTATTGAATAAAAAAATATTTGTTTTAGCTATATGAATAAATAATAAACTCAATTTTTAAATTAGGCAACCACAGAAAGATTAAAAATATAAAGAAACTTTGTATTTGTGTGTTAACATTCATTTTTTATGGTTTATACATAATCTGTATAAGCTACTATTTTTGATATAATGTTTTTTTTAAGTTCATACTTATGGATTGATAATAGCTTAATTTTTGGTTTTAAAGAGTTATGGTATTAACTAATGTTGACTCATTAAGAGAAGTTTAGAATCTTTTCTGCAAACAATTTTGTCTCAAATTAGTGGTCATAAAGTTGATAAATATTTTACAGAACATTGACTTATATAGTTTTAAAAATAAAAATTTATATTGTTAATATGGTGATATAAAATATGGTTAAATTGATTATAAAGGACTATTAGCATATCGTAATGTATTACATTTGTAAACTAATTACAAAAAAAAAAAAGTATTTAATTTTTTTTAAATTACTTTACGTTTAGAGTTAAAAAATTAGTACTTTAAAGTAATATAAATCCCTGCTTTAACTAAATTATTTTTAAACTTTTATAATACTGTGCATAGCACGGCTTTAAATCAAACATTTAGCGCAATCACACACATACCTATTTGTTTACTTAAAAAATACTGTTATCACTACTTACTTGTATAAACATACATAATGTATATATACTAAAACTTATAAGAAAGTTTAAAAAAGCCAAACTGAAATATAAATAGAGTTTAAACCTATATAGTGTTTAGTCTTCCGAAAACACAATCTCTCTGATAGTAGAATTATTTATACCAACTTGCACAGTTAAGAAGTATAACTATTTGCATGTGCTTGTTTTAACAATGGAACATTCACTTTAATCAATAACAAACCTTGTTTAACACATTAACTAGTGTTATATCTAAGTATTTTATAAGCAAAAATAAATCAGATAAAGTTCCGCTAGAAAAGTTCTAAAATTCAATTAAAATCTTGAGAGCTTTTAATAATTTTTTTTGTCTCGAAAAAAGATTAATATTTTCACATTTAGTTTACTAACTTTTTCAGCTTTATATAATTATTTTATAATAATTGACAATGTTTTGCAAATGCTTACAAAGGCAAAAAATATTTTATTTTTAATTTTTTTTAAGGTTTTTAATATTTTATTAGTATTTAAAAGTTATAAATTATTGGTTTTTAGTATTTTGATTAACAATATATCTATAAAAAAACAGTAGAAAAGACTTTTAATATATTTTATAGTTTTATATGACAAATTACTATACTTAAACACTTTAAATAAGTCTGTTTTACCCCACTTAATAATGTCTAGATCTGTCTTTTGTTCAGTATAAACCTACATCTGTTTAAAAATAAAAGGGTTTTAGTTTTTTCTGCAAGAAATTGCTACTATCAATAATATTAAAGTTATTTTGTAGATGTAACAACTACTAGTTTAATATAAACCTAAAATTCTTTAAAATAAAACCCAGTAACAACATATAGATACACACATATTTTATCATTTTCGGTAGACTGAGACCCGGGTTAGGCTCTGTGACTTTCGCTGATGTTTTTTTTTATCGTAATTCTTTCTTTAAATTAATTTACTCAACTCTTTAGAACTTAAGCCGTCGATTTTCTATTTAAAATCTATATAATAGTTTTTAATTTACCTTGGTCAAACTGTGAGAACTCTATAGTTTGCTTCCTACGTAATGGACATAGCTAGACATCTTCTACTGTGATTAAACAGCTATAAAAGGATTATGCTTATGACATAGTCTTCATGCATTTTTGATAAGATTGAGAAAGTTTATGGCAGTATTTAAAAACAACTCTCGAAAAGCAACAGTATTTGTTTTAATTTTTTTTTTCTTTTTTTAGCTAGCTACAAATCAATAACAAAGATATCTTAATAATAAAATATACATGTTAAGTACATATTATTATTAACAAAATAAGGAAAGTATAATTAAAGGTCAGTCTGAGCTGAAAAAAGGTGGTTCAGTAAATTTTTTAAAGCATTTTTTTTTCTATTTATACCCTTATCCCTAACCCGCTTTACTCAAACATTTAAATTTAATCAAAAAATAAAGTTTTGAGAACTAAAAGTAAAAATAACATGAGAAAAGACTTTTTTTTCTGACTCAGGTTTTTTGGTTGGTGGGTTTTAATTTCCTTCTCTACTTTGTATTATCTACTTTATGAATTTTGTATTTTGTAACAATTAAAAAAAAAAGTTTTAACTAAATTTAGGTTGAATGGGCTAATATAGACATTTTTTTCTAAATAATGGGTTGTGAATGATTTGGCTGCGTCAATTTTTTGGACTTTACCCTTAAACGGTCGCTTCAGTGCATATAAACTTAAGCCCGTTTGGTAAAGATCACAACAGCGGTTTCTCGTGACTATGTCTGCCTGATGAGTCCTAAAAAGGATGAAACCGGTCGTAAGTTATCTCGGATGCTGTTGTTGTTGGTCGTGCGGTGAAGTTCATTGTTTATTTTATTTTCTAAATAAAAAAATACTTTCTAAAAAAAGCATAAATTAATATATTCATTGCTTAAATTCGTTTAAATGATTGGAATGAAAAAAAGTATAACTTTTTAAATTAGATAAACTTAGATAAACATCACGACTAATTAAAATACTGGTTCTAAGTTAATAAAAGAGCTTTATTATTTAAAACTGTTGGCTAAAGCAATCATCCAGCACACAAAATACTTTGTGACTACTCTATTTAACACGAAATAGAAGAGCAATATTGACAAAAAAATATTATTACATTTTTTGTAATTTATTTAGAACTTAAAACAAATTTGATTAGCTTAAAATTTATTTCAAGTTACTTTAAAACAGTTTAAGAAAATTATTAGATGCTAATAGTTTACTTTATAAAAAGTTTAAGTATGTTATAAGTAGAAAATCATTGTTGTAAAACAAAAAAACACAATTTTTTGTAAGTCAGTATACATAAACAACAAAAAATCTAAGGTAAACTAGTACTATTTAAACAGAGTGCTTTTAGTAAGTGCATATTATAGTTGTTAAACCAAAAAAAAAGTTTTTTCGATGCATAAACCGTTTTAAACTAAATAAATCAAAATACAGTTGACAGCTGAGGACTTGCGGTACTAGCTACATTGAGACTTTCTTCATCGGATTTTTGTACTATTTTAAGGATTATCAAAGCTACACTGAATATCATGAACACAGTTCCAATTAGAGCAAGTGAAAGGGCCTTAAAAGAGTCTATTTTGAAGCAATTACTACCGATAATAGGTAAAAACGTCGAAAGATAATCAACTTAAATAGTAATTAAGTTCTAAACAGTCTTAGAAACCATTATTTTTTTATTTTCTAACTAAATTAGTTGCATTTACACAATTTACCCATATGTTTTAAAACTAATAGTTTTTAAAGTTTAAACAAACAAACAAAACTAACCACAATTTTTTTAGGGTTCTTGTTTGATCCGGGTATTATTCTAATATAAAACAAGGATGGTAAAATTATAACAAGCATTGACGCACAGGTGGCACCAGCAAGTCCAAATACCAACCTGATGTCTGGCACGAAAATAACTAAAAGGTCAACTGTTAGAATAAATTATAGTTGTTAAAAATCAATCATGACGTTAATTTTCTTGATGCTAGGTTTATATTTATAGTAATTTTAAACAGAAACTTTAGGATTTTGTTCTTGAAAAAAAAATTAACAATCTTATTAACAACATAAAATAGTTCTGAATTTTGTAGTTTCATAAGTTTTAAGAAATATTAAGTTTTTCATAGGAACATATGTCTTCCAAACTATTTTTTCACATATTCGAATTTATTTAAATTAAACATAAAAATTGTAAGCTTAATTCAATATGCTGACAAAAGAACTAATACTAAAAATAACAATTTAACGTGAGTGGTAATACAAACAACCATATAGATACTAACTAATTGATATAAAGTCTTTATAAACTTAGAACTAATTGAAGAAAAAAAGTTAATACAACTTAACAATAATATAATTATGCTAGGAGAAATTGATATTTAATTTAAGTTTAACTTTTTGTAAAGACTAAAAGGTAATTAAATGCATCAAACTAAAATAACTTTTTTTCAGTGATTTTTTTCTGAAGGAGCAAAACTAAATAGAGCTATTGTACAAATAAAAAAATAAGTTTATAATTTTGATTACTTTTATTTTGCTATTTTTCACCGAAAAAGGCTTACCATATATGTAAAAACGCTGAAAAAACAATGGAAAACTCTCAATGATGATGTGCAACATTTTACATATAATAAAAACAGTATTATAAACAAGTAATTAAAATATTAATTTTTATAAAAAATTAAGTCAATACTAAAAATTTTAAATAAAAACTTTAAAGGTACTTAGAAATAAAAAATAAAAGTTTTAAATTTAATTGTTTACATAAGTTTTTAGTTTCAATAGGTATTATAGTTTTTCTTTTCTAATTTAATTTGTTGTCGTGCTATTGTTTATTAAACGACAAAAAACGTTCAAAGTATTTGGTCCTAGGACCTGGTGCACAAAAATAACCTTTCGGTTATCGAGTAGTACACCACAGATACCTTTTAACGTCTTGTTCAGAACAAGTTACCATAAAGTTTATTATAAATCAGTACTTTTTAATCTTTTTACAACTATAATTGTCTTTCTCTAGGTTTATTCCTAGTTAGTATACTTTTTTTTTGTTCTGGTGATTTTATGCATTTATGAACTGTTAGAATTTCTTTACGTGTTTTAAAACTTCTAGTAATTTAATTACAAGTCGTTTTAGACTTTAAAATATTTAAGCGTTTAATTAGCTGACTTGCAACGAAAGTTACCTCCAAATGTTTAAAACAGGTTCTGAACACTGTTTTGGTGTAACGAACCAATCATTACATTTTATGTTTCGTTTTATTTCAGAAGAGTTAAAGTTAAATAATTTCAATGTTTTCAGTGACGTTACAACTAGTATTGAGAATAGAAAATGAGAAAAAGAAGCGTGAAGTAAATTTGAGAGAAAGAGTTTAAAACTTAGCTTGCAGACGCGAGTCGGCGGATTAGTGACCGGGAAAGAAGCGAGTCGGCGGATTAGGACGGGAGAGACGCGAGTCGGCGGATTAGTGACGGGAGAGACGCGAGTCGGCGTATTACTACCGGGGTAGAGAACGCACACAACGTGTGTTGACGATAGTATTGCGAATCGTATGATGAACAATCGAGAAGGGTTTTGTTGATAGAATGTGGATAGAAGAATTGATCGTTCAGTCTATTTTCTGTACATTTCAACAACATGTTTAGTAGTTAGTATATGTGCCTACTGGGCTCTTATCAGAAGTCATTGGTTTTAGTTTCTTTTATTTCATGATGTGTTTATTAATGTTGTATATAAAATCACGTGCACTAATAACTAGTTTTTATATTATTATTTTCATGGTAAGTACTAGTATATCAAATAAAGCCTGCGTTCCATCTGAACGTCTGTAATACTTTAAATAACCGTTTCTTGTTATCTTATTTAAGAGCAGCTAAACCAACCTAACAACACCGTAATTGATGACGGTTACATTGGATTAAAAAGATAAACAGTTTTAAAAAAATTATTGAAAAGTAATTTATTCAGAAAATATATTCTAATCGTTTTAATTTAAGCTAGCCTGTTGTTAAAAGAACGACCATGATTCCAAGGTGCCTAAACCACGAAAACGGTTTTCCTTCAAACATCATCTGATCAAGAGCTTTTCTTGCCTATTAAATGAAGTAATAATGATAACTTTAAATTACTTTCAGAAACAAAATTTATTAAAAGTTAGTTTTTAAGATCAAAAATATTATTAAAATTACTAACTTGACTTTTTTTATCTATTTCATTGTAACTATAATTTAATCTAGAAATATAGAAAAATATCGCAAAGATATAACTTTGCTAATAATTGAAAATAAAATAAAACTAACGGGATAATGCAGTAATGGAGTAGAAAATATTACACAAGTTAGAACCATTAGTCTTGAAATTAGGATAACGAATGATCCTGAGTTATAAGCAGAGTACATCAGCAACAATTCTGCTCCAGTCGCACCTGTAAAATACAAAAATATGGTTTAGACGTACATATATACTTTTTGGTTTGTTATTTAAAGAAGATTATATTTATGGTAAAACCTCAAAAAATAATTAAGCACTAAAACAAAAAAAAATTACAAGTTAAATAGCGAGTGTGTTAAATTATGCTATTTATTAAAAACAATAAAAAAACTGAATAAGAAATAAAATAGATATAGATGTAGTCAAACTTTAAAGAGACCAAGTAAACTAAAAGAAACACATAGCTGTGGACAAGCAGTCGAGTGTGAATACTTAAACCTACTTTATTTATGAGTATTGCAGTGCTAAAAATAATCATATTTCTTATAAAGGTTATATTTTTTTAAAAGATCTAAAGACATGCTTTAAAAATATTTGCTTTAGAACCTAGAATCTAGATTCTAGATTAGGTCAGAATCTATATGTATTTTGGTAATCAGTATTAGTACAACTATAAGTTATAAATATTTTTACTAGTACACTAGCAACTGGAATATTACTCTAAGTTAAAAGTAAATAATAACAGTAATAGTTTTATAACATTTAAGTTTCCCAAATCGTCTTGAATATCAACCGTTCCTCGTAAGTATTTTGTCTGTATCATTTATAAAATTTATAAAATACCATACATAAAGTTTAATTTTTAATTTTTTTTTTGTAGTAAATTGTACTTTGAATTATTTCTTTGAACTTTTTGAATCTACATTCCTTCGGTAGATTTACTTCAAACACCAATCCAAAAACAGTTGCTACACTAAGTATAATACGTAATACGTATAATACGTAATAATTGCAACTCCATGTATGTATACTGTATTAGGGTGCATCTGTTGCCCCTAAAATGAAAATTTTGGAATTTCGCAAAGTTAATTTTTTTGTAGGTGGTAAATCACATAAATAGACAGCACTAAAAGAATTAGCTTCCTAGCTATAAGCTTGTTAGAGCTAAACACTTTCGAAAATTTTGTTTTTTCTTGGTATATTTAAAAAGGCAAAAAAAGACTATTTCACTAAAAATCTGTTTTCTGATACGTTTTTTGAGATAATTAACTAAAACTTTAAGAAAATATTCCTTGCCATTTTTAGAAAACTCTGTAGTAACAAAATTAAAAAATATATAATAATGCAAATAAAGAAGAAAAAATCAGTTTAATTTTTATTTTTCTAATAACTTTTTTATTACTAATTTCTTTAAGAATTTGTTAATAAAGAGTTTTCTAAATATGACAAGAAACATTTCCTAAAAGTTTGAGGTAATTATCTTCAAAAACTTAAAAGAGAATATATTTTTAATGAAATAGTTTTTTTTTTACAATTTTAAATATACCAATATAAAGCAAAACTTTCAAAATTGTTTAACTCTAACAGGCTTATAGATAGAAAGCTTTTTTGTGTGCTGTCTATTTATGTTATTTACGACCAACAAAAAAATGAACTTTGCGAAATTCCAAGGTCGGGGCAACAGATGCAACCTATTATATACTCCTTTTTTCAATTTTTAAAATAAAAGCGGTATCCATTAAAAAAAACAAGTAGCTTGTATGATAGAAAACAGCTGAAACAGTCAATTTGTTCCAATTTATACTACTATTGTCCAGTAGTAAAACATGCCAGTTTTACATTATAATGACATAGAATAGTTAAAAATTTCTACTTGGGTGAATAGTAGTTTGTAAAGTTTATATTTTTTAAACTAAAAAGTATCCAGTAATTCAACAAATTAAGAAGAATAAGTAATGTATATGAAACCCAAAAAAAAATATTTCTTAAGTTGATTTGTTTGTCTATTTATCCTATAAATAAATGTTTAAATAAAACAGAACTTAAAGATAATAAATACGGCTGATTTTACTGTAGTTAATATTGAAACACAATTGTAAAACGTGACAATAAAACTGCTCATTAAAATAGTTGATGAATGGAGGTTTTACAGTTTTTATACAAAAAAAACCAAAAAATACGATTAAATTAAAAGTATTACTTCAATTTAACACTTTAACAACAACAATAAACATGTTTGAAAACACATAGCTAAAAATTTTTTAAGGCATCTTTAAAGAAATACGCTAAATAGTAAATATATTCTGGGACCTGTTGTGCCCAAGGAATAATCCTTGCATATATCAGTAAGCTCTTCATTAGCGAATTGAGCGCTCTTTATTCTAAAGGCACTGACGATGGATAATTTAGAAAAGATCACATTTGATTATAGTTTAAAAGATATCCCGCTTTCACACAAAAAAGATTACCTCATAAAACTATACGATGCGGCATCTAAATTCATAAATAGAATGAGATGGAAGATGTTCTTCCATAATAAAGATGACTTACCTGAAGCCACACATGTTGAAACGCATATTTTCAAAAGTTCTAAATCGGCCCCGTTCAGCAACGAATTAAAGGAATTCGAAAAAGACCTCTTTGAATTGATTAGTAAGGTTAAATTTAATAAATTTATACCCAAATTTCAACAAAACCTAAGGAAAGATCTAAGAAATTTATTCAAAAGAGATAAACTAATTGAATTCGCAGATAAAAGTAGATCCATGTTCATGACCAGCGCAGAATCATACAACAGACTAATGAGAAACTGCCTGACTTCTTCATACAAAGTGTCTAATAACAACATTATAGAAAAAATCAATATTGAATCCCAGAAAATAATATCATCCAAGCATTTTAACCTCAAAAACAAAAAAATACCTAAATTCTCCTCAGTTGATGCATTCATTACGGTTAAAGACCATAAGAAAGAGTTCCCACTAAGCATCGAGTGCAGAACTATAAACCCAAGCAAGAATCATCTAGGTAAAATAAGTAAGAATATACTAGAAAATATTGTAAACCAAATAAAAAAGAAGTCAACGTTAATCCAATGGAAGAATTCTTACGAAGTCATTGAATGGTTTAACAGTATAAATGAAAAATCAAAAAAATGCTTTGTTAATTTCGATATCCAAAAATTTTACCCGAGTATCAAACTAACACACCTTATGAATGCTATAGAGTTTGCAAGAAAGTTCACTGAGATAAGTGAAGAAGATGTGAAGATTATAACACACACTTGTAATTCAGTGCTTACCTACGATGGAAAAGTATGGACCAAAAAAATTCAAGAATCATCGTTTGACGTCCCTATGGGGTCGTACTTCGGAGCTGAGTTATGCGACCTTATTGGTCTGCACATTCTTGATAGATTAGGGAAAACATACAAGTCAAACCAGATAGGCCTATATAGGGGTGATGGTTTGGCGATTATCAAGCACAAAAACAACCAGGACCTCGAGAATATAAAAAAACAAACAATAAAGACCTTTAAAGACATTGGTTTCAAGATAACAATGGAAATTGGTATGACTAAATGCAACTTCTTGGACATCACACTAGACCTCACAAACAATTGCTATATGCCATACAGAAAAGAAAACTCCTCAATCAGATATATCAGTAGTGACTCCAACCACCCGAAGATAATCAAGAAAAACCTACCCAAAATGATTGAGAAAAGACTAAATAGACTGTCCACAGACCTAAGAACCTTTGACAATGTAAAACATAGCTACCAAACTGCACTGCTCCAATCCAACTTCAAACACAAGCTTGAATATGAAAACAAAGCCAACCCTGTTGACAAGAAGAAACGTAAACGAACAAGAAGAATTATGTATTTTAATCCCCCATACTGCCAGTCAGTAAAAACCAACATTGGGGGGAAATTCTTAGACCTAATTGACAAACATTTCAAAACAGAGAGCATGAAAAAGATCTTCAACAGAAGTAATTGCAAAATATCATACTGTTGTATGGATAATGTCAAATCACTAATAAGTAGCCACAATAAGAAGATACTAAATAAACTGAATCATAAAAACAACCAAGAGGAAAAAACGTGCAACTGCCGCGACAAAGACTCCTGCCTGCCCCTTAAGTGGCAAATGTTTGCAGGGGAATGTTGTTTATAAGGCGACGATTACCAGTCAGAACGAAACAAAAGAATACATAGGATCCACAGGAAGCCAGTTCAAAAAGAGATGGTATGCGCACATTAGTGATATTAAGAATGAAAATAACAAGGGAACAGAGCTTTCCAAGTACATTTGGAGACTAAAAAACAATAACACCAGCTACGATTTAAGATGGGACATAATGCACAAGATCAGGGAAATGAAGAATATAGGTAAAATCTGTAAGACTTGCAATTTGGAAAAGATAGAAATAGCACTTGCTAATAAGAAACGAATTTTAAACAAAAGACAAGAGCTCTTCTACACCTGCCCGCACTTTAGGAAATTTTATTTTAAAACTTAGCGTATTAATTTCTCTTAGTTCTGTTTTTGTTATTACTTGTACCCTCATTTGTTAAGCGCCATTTTGTTTTGTTTTGTTTTGTTATAAGCTAAATTCAAATCTATATAGAACAAATCATCTATTGTAAGTATAAATCATATTTAAAATTTAAAAAAAAGTCTTTTTCATTGTTATAAAACTTTTAATTTTGTTAACTAATTATCTAGTAATAGCGCTATACATTTTTAATTTTAATTTTAATTTGAATTCAATTATAATAATTTTTTGCATTATTGTATTTTCTTAAGTTGTCCATCGTCTTATGTTTATCTTATTTTACAGGCCTGAAGATCCCTTAGGGGAGAAACATTGTTGCCTTGTAAATAAATAAATTAAAAAATTAGTTAATTATATTGTTATTTTTAATAGCTGCTCTTATATTATTTTATATAGGGTGCCTTTTTAGTTGGTTTCAAACTTGTACATTCGAAGAATATTGTTATTTTATACGCTTAAAAAATACTTTATAAATTTTGTTTGATATCACAAAATGAGGTTTTTCCTTTTTATTTCTTTAAATTGTAACTAAGAGATCTGTTTGTAAAATTTTTTAAAGTTTAAAACTAGTTTCTAAAGTAATTTTTTTTATAAAATAAACAAATCTGTTTTCAAAAAGTATGCAATTAATTGGCTTTGTGTATTTATTAACTTTTTAAAATATTTTTAAAATTAATATGTATACATATATATCTAAGTTTTTTAGTTACAATGTATCATTATTTGCACTTATAACCTTATAAATTGCACTTAAGATTATTAATTTTTATAACTATTTTGAAAAGTGTTAAAATTGTTTTAAAAATTAAATATGATATGTTTTTTTAAAGTCTTTTTACTACAGTACTAAAATTTTTAGTTAAAATGTCTAAAGTCTAGGTTTGTAAAAAATTGTATGTACAACAGAAATATACTTTTTACTAAAAGACTTTTATATTACTAAACAAAACTCCGACGGATAGTAAAATGTTTTGCTGAAAGAAAACAATAGCTTCTTCTAATAAACCTAATAAATCTTATATGATCAATTTATAAAACTTGTTTGTATAAATTTTTTACAACTTTTAAAAACTTCTCATTTTTATAGTAGACAACTAAAAAGTAGTAAATTAAGTTAGGATATTTTCTAACAGTCAACCATGCTACATTTAATTAAAACTTATTTGTTAACAAATAGTCCTCTAGAGTTAAATTAAAGTTTCTAATCGATTTAAGACCGGATAAAAAATAAAGACATTTTGTTTTAATTAAGATAAACTTTGTTAGATTTTTTTAAAGCATAGCTTTTTTTCAGTTGAACTAACTCATTGATTGATATTGATAACTGTTTTAAAAGTGGTTATCATTCTAAATTTTTGTAATTTATTAAAATTTTTATTAAAAATGTGTATATAATTAGACCAACTATAAAAAGTGAGGTATCCAAATATGGCAGCAAGAAAGTAGAGTACGAACACGTTACTAATGGATATCATAGCAACCTTTTTCATCCTAGCAACGGTGGGCTTGCTGAGCTCTGTATAAATTGGAAGCACTGAAGCATGACACTGAAATGCAAACACCATCGTCGGTATTGCGTATGCTGACTGTTAGAAATAAGATTAATTTTATTTATTTATTTATGGACTTAAAAAATCACTAAAGTAAAAACTTTTAATTTTTGTATCAACGTATAACATATTTTTAAAATTATTTGATGGTTTTAGACAATTAAGTTAACAAAGTTTTTACCACCTCAAAAAATTGAAACGAAAACTACAGCTGAAAAATTATAAATTAAGGAAAGGAGTTTTGATATTCTAAATATTATAGAATATTGTTTTGTATGTAAAGACTACAGTCTTAATAAATACTTTTATGTAAAGACTATACTTTTCAGATGCATTTTATCTGAAAGGGTTTTTTTTTGTAAATAAATCTTTGTTGAAAACCTAAAATAAATTTATACAAAATCATTGCTATAAGATTGTATGACTTTTCAAGGCTTGAGCAAAGAAGACTTATATTTCTTGTATATACTATTTTTTATAAAGCTGTCAAAACTTTTCAAGGTATTTTTAAATGTAACTAAAATGAGCATAGATTTATAGCCATTTGCTTAATGTCTTTTTTAGTTGTTATTCTAAACTTTATTACGGTTCTTCATTTTATTCTAAAACTATTAAAAACAAAAAAGTAAGTCAAGTAACTTTCAAAAAATGGTTCTGAATCATTTAAACATTCACTCTACTTAGTTAAAGTTTCTGTCTTTGGTATTTTCAACGTATTTTTTTATTTAATTTTATTTTTGTATATTACTATAGAACTATGTAGTTTTTTATAGCAAGGAGTATTTTATATTAAGAAAATGGCTATAAATCTATGCTCATTTTAATTACATTTAAAAATACCTTGAAAATTTTTAACAGATTTTTTAAAAATAGTATACTCAAGAAATATAAGTCTTCTTTGCTCAAGCCTTTAAAATTCAAACAATCTTATAGCAATAATAAGGCCCGCTATCAGCCGAGATCGGCTATGCGTGTTGTGCACAGAGAAAAAAATAAAAAATTACATGTTAAAAAAAAAACATACACAGTGATGCAATAAACAAAACACAAACACACAAAAAAAACAATTAAATTCATTCTGCTTCTTATTTCTTCATCTTCTTCTTCGTTTTTCTAAAATATTCCTTTTCTCTTTCTTGCAGTCTTTTGTGTATAGTTGATCTCCATTTGGCACGGTCATTTGCAAGCAACTCCCAATCATCAGTTCCAATGTTCAAGCTTTTTAAGTCGCGCTTGCATACATCCTTAAAACGTAATTTTGGACGTCCTCGGTTTCGTTTGCCAACGACCAACTCGCCATACAATAGAAACTTTGGGATCCGCTCAGTATTCATTCTCAGGATATGACCGAGCCAGCGAAGCCTGCGCTGACTGAGGGTAAAGTACATAGTGGTAAGACCAGTACGTCTCAATACTTCCTCATTGGTGATCTTTTGCT
This sequence comes from Thalia democratica, assembly GCF_965202585.1. Classification (NCBI taxonomy): domain Eukaryota; kingdom Metazoa; phylum Chordata; class Thaliacea; order Salpida; family Salpidae; genus Thalia; species Thalia democratica. The sequence continues at coordinate 49,193,778 of NC_139169.1, read as the reverse complement.
GCCATGTAATTCCAAGGATGCGACGAAGGCATCGTAGGTGGAAGGTATTGATTTTCTTCTCCTGTACGCTAGGTAACGTCCATGTCTCGCTACCGTAAAGCAGAGTACTGCAGACACAGGAACGGTAAACGTTAGCCTTTGTTCGGATGCTTAGCTTTTGGTTATCCCAAACTCTTGCAGTCAAGCGAGCGAAAGTGCCTGATGCTTTGCCAATGCGACTATTTATTTCTTTGTCCAATGATGCGTTTGACGCAACATTTGAGCCAAGGTATACAAAGTTATCTACATTCTCGATATCCTTACAATTGATCTTGATTGATGGTAAAATATTTGTTCCTTGACTTAGAATTTTAGTCTTCTTAAGGCTTATAGTAAGGCCGAAATCCGAGCATGCCGAAGAAAACTGATTCAGCAGTATCTGCAGGTCTTGGGCAGAGTGAGCCACGAGTGCAGCATCGTCAGCAAATAAAAGATCACGTATGGTGACTTTCTTCAGATTTCGCTTAGCTCTTAGATTTGAAGGGTTGAAAAAGTGTCCGTCAGTTCTTGTATGAAGCTTGATTCCAGTGGTTAATGAATTAAAAGCATGCTTTAATAGCATCGAAAAGAAGATTCCAAACAAAGTTGGAGCAAGTACGCAGCCTTGCTTTACCCCACTTTTGATTTCAAATGAATCAGATACACTACCATCAGATTGAATGGTTGCCCTTGTGTTTGTATGAAAAGACTTCACAATATTGAATAATTTTGGAGGACATCCAATTTTCAGCAGTATAGCATATAGTCCTTCTCTACTTACCAAGTCAAAGGCTTTAGTGAGGTCAATGAAAGCGATGTACAAAGGCATGTTCTGCTCATTACATTTCTCTTGTAACTGACGTACAGAAAAAAATCATGATATAAAATATAGCAATGATTTAGTACAAATTTATTTTAGGTTTTCAACAAAGATTTGTTTACAAAAAGACCCTTTTATATAAAATGCATAAGATGAAGTTTAAAAATTTATTGTTTAAAAAAAAGTTTTCAAAAAACTAAACTTAAATAAAATGCTGTTTATAAGTTTTTAGCGGTTATATATAATCAAAGCAAAATCAAGCACTTACCCATAAATTTACGAAAAGTAATACTTAATAGCAGTAGTCTGTCTTTAAAAGAGGGACCCATTCACAAGAGTTTAAACAAATTTTTTAGGGTGCACGAGAAATTTATTGTGCACGAAATGTATGTATGAGTACATATAGTTCATTTTGAAACTTACACTGGATATTCTGGTAAACTTTCGAAACTTTCACTAAATATTACGGAGTTTCTGAAGAAGAGCAAAAAAAGGTCTTGGTCACGTTTGGGGGAATTTCGATTATAGACCATTTTTTATTATGCTTTTGATAACAGCCTGATCCTGGAGTGCACAGTACTTTTTATTCTTTTTTAGTGTGTACAGATTTCAATTACCATAAAAACCTTAGATTTCTTTTATTACATTTTGAAAATATACATAAAAAAGAGTAAATTTTTAGTCTTACTAAATGTAGTGTAGGTTTACCAAAATACTTTGTGCTCTAAAAAATTTTTGTTTGTATGATAAAAACGTTTAATAGCTTTATTTTATTTGAAATGCTGTCAATGGAAATAAATAATAAACAACAAAATAGCTTGATTTTAAACTGGTTTTATATACTTATTAGCATTGCAATGAACAAAAAATGAACTATTCAGAATTACATTAAAAAAAGTTAAGTTAAACATACTTTTGATAAATATTCTAGTACCTTATAATATTTTTCTATATACCATAAAAAGTTATAAGAGTAGAAGACAGCAAAACTACAATAAACGTTAATCAACACTGTTAATTCTTATAACTAAAATACGATAGCTTGTTTAATTGTTTAAACTTTTGTCAACCGATATATAATTTATAAGTATTTATTTTAAGCTATACTTGCTTTTAAGTTTCTAAGTTTGCTCTAATTTTTTAGATAATCAAAGAAGAGGTGCACGACAATTCAAATTCGGACAATTCAAATTCCGACAATTTAAAGTCTTAAATTTTTTCATAATATTAATTGTATCATGTAGTAATATTTTTTATAAATAAATATTTGTTTAAAGGTATTGTTAATATCTACAGGCAATTTTTTATTATTGAAAAATGTTAAGTATTTTTTTAGATGTAACTAATATAATCTTAAAAATATAGTTATTTTTAGTAATTTTTAAATATCTTAAGAAATTTTTAATTTTTTAGAAAAGATTAAAAAATGCTTATAGATATTAATAAGACCTACAAACGTAATTTTTAACTTTTTCAAAAATAGATTAATTTTTGAGATATGGTCTCTTAAATACTTTTTTTTTTTAATTTGAGTTGTCGGAATTTAAAATGTCCGAAATTAAATTGTCATGTAACCTCCAATAGTGAAGTGAGTAATAAAATTTAGTTTATTTATCTTCAAAAATAGTTTCTAATTTTTCACGTTGACTATAACCGTAACATATTTCTATATTCTTTGAGTTCTGATCTTAATATTTGTTATAAGTCCGTTTATTTTGATACACTTCGTAAAATTGTTTTAAAAGTAAATCTTTACTTGATTGAAGTTACTTTAAAAACAACAAAAGTATTCAAACGTTACGTTGGTGATACTTGCTTCTCGTTTGAAACAATGGTTGTTACAGATAGTTTAAATGTCAATTAAAATGTGCGTTTAAATAAGCTTATTTTTAAAGAGATTTCACTGAAAGTAATGGTTACTAATTAGCGTTCTTAGATATTTACTACGTTAAAAAATAAACTGAAAATGGCTGCTTTAATGTAAAAAAATACTACATAAAACCAACGGCTGAAAATCGTATTTTTTAAAATGGAAATAAAGTATAATGTTTTAAAATATATTTACGGTCATTTGAAAAAGACATTTTGAAAACCCTGATTACCAGTGAAACTAATGATCAAGCTACATTTAAGTTATACTACACGAAAAAACATCCAATAAAGAGCAAAAGTTTCGAAAACACATACTCAGTTACTTTAATAGACAAAACAAAAAACTATTAGTACGTAAGTTATTTAGAAGAAAAACAGATGAATTACTTATTACTACACATATATATAAAAAAATAATGCGTGTTTTTTATTAATAGTACTTTTGCTATTTCACTTTAATATTAATACTTTTCAACCTATAACTTTTAATACGACATATTTTATTTTAGTTCTTTTTTATATTTTGTTTCATTAATTAAATTTTATTGTTTAATAAAGTAAAAACTGTTTTCTTTTAAAACTAGTCAACACTTATTACATTTTACTTGTTTACATTAGCAATTACTTAACTTTAAAGTTTATCTTAATTTTAGTTCAGTTGCAAAAATGCTTGTTATTTTTTTACTTGTATTAACAGTTAGCTTACCTGTCATTGAAAGCAATAGTAATCATATACTGGTAAAGGAAAAAAATGTTTTGTCAACTTTCTTTTATCAATAACTTTCTAATTAATTTTTTTTTTTCTATGAACATATACTTATTAAAAAATTTATCAAATATTTTAAATGTTAAACTTTCTATTTATTAGAGATTTTTGTTTGAGTTTAGTTTTATAAAATTCAAATAATTTTGGAAAAGTTGGTTCTTACATTTGAATTCCAAGTAAATGACTTAACATCGCAAGTTTGCTCGTTTAATCCCTTTTCAAGGTCTTCATAGATACTACCTTGCTTTTCCGAGCAGTGATGCTCCTCTGTTGTGTTATGTTGTTGTCCAGTAAGGTTACTCATCATTACTGAAGCTGTTCAACAAAAAAAACAGTGAAAAAGGTTTTAGGGCAAAAGTAGACTTAGTTAAAACATTAATTATAGCCGTAAAATTAAAGCACCATTTAAAGAATAATTCATATTCAATAAAAAAAAAGTTTAAAAACAACTAAATTAGTTTATTGCAAATCAATTTTTATATTTAAGCTTTGAAATATTTTATTCAGTGTTGTGTAAGAAAAGTAAATAAATTTATAGTAAATAACTTTTTCTTTACAATTTTTTTGAAAAAGCTTAATATTTTAGATCGGCAGTGACATCCTTATAAATTCCATTCAAATGTTTTCTTGTAAAATGACTAACTCTTAGTTGTACAGATTTAAAAGTAGAGTGAACAGTGTTTTTGACATTCTTTTCAAGAGCTGTTGCTTCTTTACCTAAGTATGGCACTCTTAAATATATAGGGCACTTTTTTGTCCTTGTTTAATAGGCTTTTCCAATTTAGAGATCGTATTGTTAATTATTTTACTGATGATATGTAACGGATAAATAGCTCCAAAATACTTTTAATTTTATCTAATTCTTCCTTGAACAACTTCTTTGAACAAACACTGTGTGCTCTGAATACCAAACAGGAAATTAAGCCAAGTTTTTGGGATAAAGGACAAAACGACTGAAAAGGAATATACTGGCCAGCAAAAGCTAGTTTTCTGTAAACAGTAGTAAGTAATTCAGTAGATGTACGAAATAAATGAACATCCAAGAAAGTACATGCAATAAATCATGTCTCAGATTTTTGTTTAATAAAAATATTTATTCAAATGAGTGATCTTCCGGACCTGGTTTTTTATCGGCTGAATCTTGATTTTGAAAAAAAAAATCACAAGGGGATCACTAGTTTTTGCAGATAAAACTACTAAACCTAAAAAATGGTAGTTTCTAATAAACCATTTAAACTTTATTAAATTTGTAGATTTTTTTACAACAGTCGTATAATTTATTAGTAAAAAAAGAGAATCCTAATTTAAAAATATTCCAATCGGGTCAGATATTAATTTTAGAAAAAGTCATGATGTAGTAGGTAACTAAATTTTCAAAATTTCAGGATTTTAAACTCATAATTTACCATTGCTGGCTTAAACGAATTTTTTATAACTCTAGCGGTTATAAATTCTAAAAAAATTATAATTAGATATTCATGCGTTTAGCAAGAAATTTCAACTTGAAAAAATCTAAAACTATTAGATCTCTGGAGCTTTATATTTAACGAGTTGAAAAAGGGTAACATGTATAATTAAATTACTAGTAAACAGAATATATGCTCTGTATGGTTTGTTTACATAAATGTTTATCCAAACAGTTATCTAATACTAAAATATTTTTTTATTGTGCAAAAAAATAAAAACTTTTTTAAACAACTAACTATTTTCAGCTAATAAACAAATAAAAACTTAAGTATTTGTTGTGTTCTCTTTTTTTTTTTTTTGTTCAACATAAAAAACTGTTTAATATTCATTAGAATTTGTAGAAATCTTTATAAATTTTCTATATGTTTTACTACAAAGTTTTGAAGAAATTTCTTAGTCTATTGTTGACATATGTGTATAGTTTTTTAAATTAATATAATTAAAATGAATAATTCATAGTCACTATGAAAAATTTAAAAAAATAAAAGATGTGTTTTTTAGTTAAGAAAAGTATAAATATGTGTATATGTTTCTTATTAATAGAAAAACAATTAGATTGTAGTATGCTAACAAAAACAATAAAGCTTTATCTGTTGACATGATTTTTATTAGTTTTAATTATAAAATCAAAAAAAAAATCTTACTCGTGGTTGTTATAATGTGCTCAGACTCCTCAAGACTAACAGAAGTGTAATCTCGAATCGGACAAGGAATGATAAACTTTTCAGCTACAACCTAAATAACAACAAAAACAATAATTAATTTGGTAAACTTAATTGCAATATTTAATTTTTACATAAAAGGTTATCAGTAAATAAAATATAGAATAGCAAAAACTAAATTAAAGTTTGTATAAAAAACGTTTAAATAGGTTAGCTTATAATACAAAACTTCCAGAAAAAATTATATTACAAATTACAAAAAATAAGAACAATTAGATCTTTAACAGATTTTATTATTTCTAAAACAGCTTTTATGCTTTCTAAAAACGGGTAGGTGTTAGAAAAGCAAAGCGTCACTTTAGCACGGGGTGACACTTTAGCACGGAGTCACACTTTAGCACAGAGTGACACTTTAGCACGGAGTGACATTTTTGCACGAAATAGTTTTAAATCTTTTAAAACGTTTATTTAAACAATGTTTTTTCTAAAAAAATCAACTTAACAAACAAAAAGTTGTGAAAACTTGTTTTAACACTCTAAATTTTTCTCTTTAAAAATATTATAAATAAACATTTTACTATGGGCTTAAAATGAAGTAAGAAAGTTTTTAATCTTTATATTTCTCAGTTTTTATTTAAACTTTTCGCCTAAAGTTTAGTCTTATTAGAGTTAGTTAAAGGATTAAAAAAAAATAATAATAATCCTAGAGCTTGTATTTATTGCTAACTTTATTGAAATAGTTTTATGTCGAAAACTTTAAAGTAAAAGTATCAAAATATTTTTATCTAAAACTAATTAAACAAATTAAATAAGTTTTTAAATTAAATTTTGTCTTAGTTTTAGGTAAAGCTTAAACTTGTAACTCATTTAAAGCTTGTTAAATTTTACTTTACATATTTCATAGTTCGTGTTTGAATTTTTTTAAAAATACAGTACCTAATGTGATTTAAGCAAAAAAAAAAAATACAAAATAAATTCTGTGCTAAAATGACACTCCGTGCTAAAGTGACACTCTGTGCTAAATTGTCACACCGTGCTAAGGTGTCACTCCGTGCTAAAGTGTCACTCTTTGCTAAAGTGTCATCCGTGCTTTTCTGACCTATATCCCTAAAAACAGTCCGTAAATTTTAAAATGAGTAAATGTTTAAAAAAATCAAGTATTTTTATAATGCTAACTGTATTTACTTATGAGGTCTATTGAATAAGAAATTTTAGTTTATTTTAAGCACTGATTAGTTTTTTAACCAAAATATTGTTTGTCAAATAAACATTTAAAAAAATAAAAAGTAAAACTAACCACACCAGTAAACAGAATCATGCAACACATAGCAAAACCCGATGTATAACCTAAGAATCCTATATTTTTTGCCGCTGCTAATGGGACAATAACTACTAAGGTTATTAAGATAACCAAACAGTCCCCATTAGTGTACCACATACTGTTAAATTGGAATTTTATAAAACAAAAAAAACTAAGTATCATGTAAGCCTATTTAACTATAAATTATTTTTGATAATAATTATAGGCTTTATTCTTAAAAAAGCATTTAAACAATTAAAAATAAGCATAGTTTAGTTCTGCACAAACCTATCATAAGAAAAAAAATATAAATACCAACAAACTTTATCACAAAACAATTAGACTAGATAATATAAACATTAAAACAGAGTCTTATCATTGATTAATGATAAACAATTTTTAAAATACAAATAAATAAACTTAGGTTTTTACTTCTTTAGACAATCTTTATGAACAAACTAAGCTAGCTAAAACATATTTTGTGATAAAATAAAACATGTAACTTCATAGATGTTGTAAATGTTATTAGTTTTTAAAAACCGACCCGCAATGATCAGGACCAAGAATAACTTCAACAACTTCTGGTAACTCAAATTTTACAATGAACAAGAAACTGCACATGGCTGTTATATAAAGTAAACAATCAGATACTTGTTTTCTAACGACACTTTAAAAGTAGTTTAAATTTTCTGACAAATTTATTTGTTTATAAACTACTTTTATTGGCTTCTTCCTTTTTAAATAAAGTAATTATTATTTATTTGCTTGAAGCCGAAATTATACATTGAATTTTATACGAAAACATAAACTAAAATAAATTTTGTTGTACGTACAGTTTACAAAAACTAATAATATTACAGTAGACTACCGCTTAAGTACGCAAATTGAACCCGACTAAAAAGTGCGTACTTAGCACGGGTAGTGCATACTTTTTGACGACATAGTATAATATGAAATTTAATTGTTTGTTTTCTTTCTTACAACTAGCCACATATTTTGTTTTGTTAGAGGGAAAGTACCAAACTACATGGTGTTTACCAAACATTTTCAAAACATCAATGTGTGTACACTTAAATTAAATTATGACTTAACTATGTTGTATTTGTAAGTTTTTTTTACCTTTGTCATCTAGATTTATTTATTTTATAGCATTACAGATCAAATATCATTATTCTTTTCACTTTTCTGCAACCACTACATAGGTATTTAGTTTATTAACATTTAATTACAGGACTGTCACAATCTCAGGTCACTTAGAGTACTGAGGATTACTCAACCTAGTTTAAAAGTTGTAAAAGTCTCAGGCTAACTCAGCAGGTTGGTCATTCTACCTGGAAACATAAAATAATCTGGAAAAACTTGATGATTGAAAATTTAGGCAAAAAAAAATGGAATTTCTTAGAAGTTCTAATATAATAATAATTATTATAAATATTTAGAACAGTTAAAAATGTAGATTGAATTGTATTTTTAAAACTTTTATTTTTCTAGTTTCGTTAACATAGTTATTCAAATTTGCTCTACAATGTTCATTACTTCAACATCAAGCAACTCACAGTGACACTAAATATTTTAAATGCTGTATTTGTCCAGAAGGTAGATTTTTCAAAACTAGTTCTTTAATTTGACTTTTAAGTAAAAAAAAATTAAATTATTTTTTTGTTTTTCTGGATAAGTGCGTACTTAAGGCGGGGTTCGTACCAAAAAAAAGTGCGTACTTAAGCGGTAGTCTACTGTATTTTTAACTAATACGTTAAATATATATTAATATTGAAAATACATAATATTTAGTTTAGCTACAAAAGTATCTGTTTTTTTCGTTAGTGCATTAAATAAGAAAAAAAAACGCTATAATTTAACCAGATGCTTTTAAAATAGACTAGCTTACGTTTGTAACTATCTTACTTTTATTTATAAGTACGATACTTGTTAATGTCTCTGTTTTAAAAAGAGCACTCTTAGCTTTGTAGAAAATAGTTGTCTTTATAAAAAAAGTTTTAATCATAGCTTGTTTTAAAGTATAGATTTAATAAAGTAGCAGTTTCCTTTTTTGATAAGAATAATTTCCTTTAACATTTACTAATGAATTAATTTAATTTTAAATGTTTTTTTGAAGTTTGTTTTTAAAAGTCGTTATACGATCTTGTTATATAAATTCACAATTAACATCGATATATTTGGTAAATGGTTTAATATATTGTGTTAATTTTTAACAAACATATACTTTACAAACAAATAATCTACGTAAAATTTATGATCTAAAAAATATGGTAAAAGTTCACTATGAAAAAAGGAAACTGTGTATGTTTTATCTCAGTTTTATTATGTACAAAGTTTTACGACTTAGTAGCTTAAAACATTTAAAAAAGTTTGAAAAACTAAGCATTAATTCTTACCTCCCATCGTGTGGACAAATATGTTAATGGCAGTTAGAAATTTTCCAAATATTCCAAAAGCATGTCTTCCTAATGTCTCATAAGAAGAACATCCAGTAAAGTCACACAACTCGAGCAGTAAGCAAATTGAGTTGAAAGCTAACCCTGACACGCCAATAAGCATAACACTGTTTAATTGAAATTTATAACTGTAAAAAAATTATATAACCTTCAATAAAAACGATAAAATTTATTTACAACAAATAGTTAACTAAACAAACTACAACTAATAAAAATAAACTGATGAAAGCAGCTCAACTAGAATGTAAGTTAAAGTACTTGAATACACAGTTTATTGAACGACAAAACAATACGCTCGCAATATTTGGTTCTAGGACCTGGTGCACAAAAAAACCTTTCGGTTATCGAGTCTCACACTATGGATACTTTATAACGTCTTGTCCAGGACTATTAAACGTCTTGTCTAGGACTATTTAACGTCTTGTCCAGGACTTAGGTTTTTTGTTTACCGTTTATAAGTAAATAACTAATTAAAGTTCACAGTTATTAAGTTAAAGTAAAGATATATTTTTTTGTTTAACAATTTAATAGGTTTTAATTTAACTAAAACACAGTATTAATAACGTTACTAACAAAATTAAATAGCTAATAACATTTTGCAAACATAAACGAATTCTATGTTAGCTTAGAAAAATTAACCCAAAAATCTATATAATATGTTGATAAAGTTTAGTTTTATGTATAGGTAATTAGGTTTTGATATTTTTTAATTTTGTTTGTTTTATAATTTAAATGTAACTATAGTTTATTTAAAAAATGATCAAGATTTTTGATTTGGTAAGCTCAACTTCTTTAACTTGAAATTAATATTAGTATCATAGCTGAAGTTTATTACATAATACTATCGATAATATAAATAGACTTACTGGACCCAAAACTAAACAAAGGAAAAAAAAAGTTTTTTCCCAAAAATTGATAGTAAAAAAGTCATAACTCGCTATCATTTCTAACCCGATCATTTCTAACCCGATCACTTCTAACCCGATCATTTCTAACCCGATAATTTCTAACCCGATTACTTCTAACCCGATCACTTCTAACCCGATCACTTCTAACTCGATTACTTCTAACCCAATCATCTCTAACCCGATCACTTCTAGCCCGATCATTTCTAACCCGATCACTTCTGACCCGATCACTTCTAACAAGATCATTTCTAACCCGATCATTTCTAACCCGATCATTTCTAACCCGATCATATCTAACTAATTAATAATTTATTGACAAAAATTGCAACCTTACTAACCCGGTTTCACCTAAAAAAGGATCTTCAGAGTTAGGTGATATCTAACCCGATCATTTCTAACCCGACCGTTTCTAGCCCGACAATTATCTAATGTATTAATATGTTTGTTTATTATTGCTTTTTTTTTCTTTTAAAATATGATGTGTATCGAGCAAAATAAGTTTACATTTATCTAGAAAATTTAAAAGTTTTTAAAATTTAAAGTTGCAATAACAGTTTCTCACGATTAATAGTAGAAACTTATTTAAAAAAATTCTTGATATCTTTTAAAAGTTATTGTTTCACAGGTTTCCAAAAACACAAAAACTTAAGATAATTAGCGATAATTAAATATAAAGTATAAGTATAGTATGATTAATTTATATAACTTAAAAACTTATAATAAAATAATAAAATTTGTTTGTATTGTGAAACTCTAATATAGTTTTAAATTTCTAATGAAGAAAAAACTCATGACATTTATATAAGTTTAAAGGTGCAAAAAAAACACCGAGAATAAAGTCAAATAACTTCAAGCTGGCTTTACTATAATGAATAAAAAGTAAATATGTTGCGTGTAATAATCGTCTGAAAAAATAGTTGATTAAAGGAAACAAAGAACTTGATGGAGTTTTTATAAACTTCTGCTCCTAGATATATTAAATTTAACTATAATCAATTTATTATTCTATTTCAAAGTGTTTTTTCAGTACTTATTTCGTTTTTACTTACGTTATTTCAACTGTTCATAATAAAGTAAATTCAAAAAAAAAAGTTTTTGTCAATTAAAGTACTAATTTAAGTTGTAATTGAAACATTTTGTATATTATATGGAATTAAGTGAAGGTTTTAAAGAAGATTACCTGGGCGAGGTTTGATTAACCTCAAACTTGTTATACAAATGAACATGTCTGTTTAATTATTAGTGACTTTTTTTGCTCAAGGACTACGTAGGAATTTATTAATGATGTGAAATCAAGACGGTCAATCGACGTAACATACTTTTGCAGTTTGTTATATGACATAACTGTTTTAATATCTAGGTTATATCTAAAAAACATGCTTTTTCAATTAATATAACAGAAGTATTTAGTTTCTCTTAGTGTTTGTTTGAATTCAATTATCTTAATAGTCCTATGCAAGTTGTATAACAATTTGTAAAAATTATTAAAATGAAACTTAAAACTAATCTACTATAAAACTTTAATACATTAGTCAGAAATAATACAACATTTACAACAGACTTACAATGTAGTTTTTAGACCGTAATACAGAGGTTTTTGTATCTGAATATTACAATTGTAAAGGATCACTTTTTTAAATTTGCTTATGTTAAAATTATTATAGTCACGTGAATTATTATAAGACCCAACTTAAATATAGTTATAACTGCTTACTTTAAAATCCTACAAAGAATAGTGCAAAATATTGTAAAATAAACGATTTAGTGAATTGTATATGATTAACGAAAAACTTTTGCTAATGTAGATTGAAAGAACAAAAAAATATGAAATAATAAAAAATTATTGAAATTATGTGTAATATGAATTATCAAAAAATGAGATATAAAAATAAATAAAACTTATGTTAAGTTAGTACTAAAACTAAAATTTATACGAACAATATTTTTTACGTAACACATTAAAATCATAATGTTTAAAAAAAAAAAAATATTTTAATAACTTTATTAAGACTAGTTTGTTTTTGCATGAAATCGAGATTAAAAAAAGAAAATTAAATAAACAAGTAGAATGGGTTAGAAACGATCTGGTTAAAAATCATCAGGTTAGAAATGATCGGGTTAGAAATGATTGGGTTAAATTGGGTTAGAAATGATCGAGTTTGAAGTGATTTGGTTAGAAGTGATTTGGTTAAAAATGATCGGGTTAGAAGTGATTGGGTTAGAAGTAATCGAGTTAGAAGTGATCGGGTTAGAAGTGATCGGGTTAGAAATGATCGAGTTAGAAGTGAAGGGGATAAAAATGATAGCGGGTTAGAAATGATCGGCTCCCATTTGGCCCAGTTTGAAGAGTTTTCGTATAAAACAAGTTTTGCTGTTTTTAAAAATAAAAATTTCACGGTGAAAGATAAAACTCTTTACATCTTTAACTTATACAGTTTGATTTGTTTTTTTTTGTTTATTTTATATACCACAAAGTTTTATTTAATGAGTTTAAGAATTAGTTTAGTAAAAATAATAATAACTTGTGTAAAATTAAAAAGATAATCTTTTTTTTGCGTTGTTTTTCGTCTTTAACTGAGTAAACATTGGAAGATTAAAAAAAAACTCGCTAACCTGGACAATATAAGTGTGTATATAAAATTAATCCTAAACTAAAATTGTTAAGATAAAATTAAGAGAAAATTCTACATATTAAGCTTATATTTATTTACGACTACTTTTAAATATTTATTTATTGTTTTAGCGGATGTGAATGCATATTAGGGTGAATCTGTTGCCCTTTAAATACTAAAACATTTGAGTAGCACAATGATATTTTTTTACCGTGGGTAATCACATATAAAAACAACACAAAAAGTTTTAGCCTCCTAGCTTTTACCACCATGGCGCGTTTTTAAACTTTTCTGAAAACAACCCCTATGTATGGGACTTTTAAAATTCAGCCTTCAAGTTTTTAGCTGCAAATTTTTTACATGTAGCAATCATCACAAAAACACATTCTTCGCGTTTTAAAGCGATTTGAAGAAGTTTCACGGAGAAACTTCTTGATTTTCTCAAAAATATATTAAAAATAACAAAATTTGATAATAGTACAGAAAACCAAAATATGCCTCCATAAAACTTTCTTCAAATCGTTTTAAACCGCAAAGAATGCGTTTTTGTGATGATTGCTACATGTACAAAAGTTTGCATTACAAAACTTAAAAGTAGAATTTTTAAAGTCTCACACAATTTACATAGAGGCTGTTTTCAGAAAGATGTAAAGTTCGCCACGGTGGTAAAAGCTAGGAAACTAATAAATTTTGTGTTGTTTATTTATGTGATTCCCCATGCTAAAATAAATTTTCATTCGTATACTCAAGGGTCGAAGCAACAGCTGCACTCTACTACATATATACCTTTTATTCAAACTTTATCAATAAGATAAGTAGGACCCGTTTTTTTTTACTTTAAAGGCTTTATTTTTAATATATGCTAAACATTTACAAGCTGTTACATATAAAAAACTATTTAAATATAAGCTTAACTTGCTTCTTTTCTGATTTTAAAATTAGTCTGTTTAAAAATAAATCACAAAGATAAATCATTTAAGAAAGCTACTAATTAAAGTCTGGTATTTTTTTTGTTAGAAACTTTTTATTTAGTTTTAAGAGTTCCTAATTTGCTAAGCAGTTAAAAAAAAATTACTAACGTGAACAGAACAACACCAAGATTTGCTACAGTATTGGCAAGACCTAGAATCCCGCTGCCGAGAATTGCATTCATCAAGTTGAAAACGCAAAGAGGCATTGATGCAGTTGTTCCTTCATATTCTTTTATCTTTTTTTCACACATAAATTCTTCATCTTTTAAACTTTTTTTTGAAGTCAAAGACTCTCTAAAAATAAACATAAAATATTTTGTTAAAAGCACAGACAAAATGCAAAGCCTTGAAGGCTTTTTAAATAAAAACATCAAAAGCATTAATATTATTTCTGTAGTTTTTCAAAAATGATGAACTACTTAGTATTAACAGTTTTATTGTGCATTATTTTTGAGGTTTAAATCACCTTTTTTTTTCTCAATAAAAATTCATTGATAAAAAAATTTTATAAAAAAGAAAAAATAATAACTGTAAAATAAAAAATATTAATAAATGACGAGGTAGTTCAAATATTTTTTATAAGAGACAAAAGCAAAAAATAAAGTCCGTAGGCTACTAAGCATAATTAACATAATTAGTAGTTCGAAGGTTTGTCGAGCTTTATTTACTTGTTCTATATTTTACTACGAACTATTGTAACTGATAAAAAAATTAGATAAAAATAAATTTATAAAAAGTTTATACCTTAAAATTACTTATTTCTATTTACTTAAAAATCTTATAATAATTCTTTTTGGTATGTTCTTAAATCTAAACGCTACATTAATACAATTGTTTACAAAAATATATTAAATTTACTAAAAAATAGTTTCTAAGAATTTTAGTATTAAATAATAAACTATTTTCCGATAATTTCTTACACTTAAAGTTAAATCTAAAATATTAACTACATTTCAGTTATTTTTATAAACTTACGTTTGTTTGAAAAGTTTTTTTTGTTAAATAATTCCGTTATAACAGGGTTTTTCAAACGGTTTTTCATAAGGCCCTCTGTGAAGAAATTAAAAAAGCAACGCCCATAAAGGGGGCAATATAATCCATTTTGGAGAACGTTTAGAACGTAGTACTTTGTTCTGTAACTTAACTATTCATTTGTGTATTTTTTTAATAACGATGTTTTAGCTAATTCAGATAGATAAGTTTTATCTTGAAGTGATTCGATTAAGATCAATATGAGTTTGAACATCACTAGGTTAGTTATTTAAAAACACAGTTTTATATAAGGGAGTTTAGATTATTTAATTTTAATGGTATTTAAGGCATCTGAAATCTTAATCATCCTGTTTATTTTGCCTTTGTAAACAGAGCGTGTTTCTGTTTAGTTATATTACTGATCTAAACTATTTTTATTTAAGAATTATCAAAAAGCTTTCAAGTCAGATCAAATCAATCCGATAAAATTTGAGAAATATAATACACGAATTCAAAATAAGATTAATCATGGATTAATAGAAAGGTTACTTCTAAAATTGAAATTAGAAACTTTAAGGTTGAAATACAATATCATTATACAAAATTACAATACTCCTGTTTTCACAAACAAATACTTTATTTCAAAAACACACAATACTTTAAAAATAGTTACATAACCTTCTAAAAAAAATACTCAAAAAACTTACGAACAACTACTTGTACAAGGCATATTTTATTTCACTAATCTTTTTTATAGATTTTCATTTACTTTGTTTAGTTATTTGCCTTAACTAAAAAAGAATGCTCAATTTACTGGAATGTAAAGAGCTTATTTAAATAGATTCTTAAATCCGTTTAATTTTTGACTGTTATGTTAACTTAACACAAATTAGACTTTGAAATCTTCAGCGACTTTGAGTTTTACTAATGTTTTGTTGACTCTTGGCTTAAAACCACAACTTTAGACAATTCTTAATTTCATTCAGATAAATTTCAAGGTATAAATATTTTATTATATTTTTTTAAAAAGCTCTGGATTCAGTTTTTTTATTTGACTCATTATATAAATATTTATTCAATCCTTTTTTTTTTAACTAGTACCAATTTTACCTAAATATACTCTGATATGCTTGAATTTTCGAATATGCAACAATTTTGTTTTTGTTTATATTCTTCACGCATGAATAAGTTTTTAAACAACAGTATAATTAACTAACATTATTATATGCATTTTCATATTTTATTTTTGCTTGAAAAGGTCGCAATCTCTTGCCACCGAAACTGGTCGCGAATAAAATATACAATTTGCATAAATCTATTCATTTACTTTGTAATAACAAAGTCTAATTTTTGAATTATAAAGTTATTATCTTACTGAAAATTTGTATAAGAAACTCAATAATTAATATTTAATTTTCTTTTACCATATTAAGGTTCTACAATAAATTAAAGAACTATCTACTGTTTTTATATAAACTATATACAAATACCTGTGTTAGTTTAAAATAAATACGTTTAGTTAGCCAAGTTTTTATAATAGTAAAAAATCGTTGTATACCAATATAATTAATTCTAATACCAAAACAAACCTTTTGTTCATAGGCACAATTTCTGTTTCCATGCTTCAACTTTTTTATTAATATATTATTAAATCTAAAAAACTAAATTTATAAAAAATTGATAACATAGCATACATTAACAATTTATTAACTTAAGTTTACATATTTTAAATCAAAATTTTGGTTGTAAAAAAAATTATAGCAAATTAACAGAATATTCATACTATTAAATTAATCTATTTTGTATTTTGTAATTGTTATTAAACTAAAATATTTAACTTTTTGATTAAATACAACTTTTAATTTTTCTGAATTTTCTACAAAATTCAAACATTCCTAAATTAAACGTAATTAAATTTGTTGATTTAGATTTTTTGAGTCTCAATTGGTTAGCAACTAGAAACTTTTGTAAATTTTACTTCTTTTTCTTATGAACTTTAAATAATATACAATTTAACATAAACATGTAAGAAAATGAACTAAAACAAAACTACAGTGATACTATTTAATTATTGTAAAGTCACATTAATGTCACATTTTTATTTCTTATATTACACATTGTTATAAATTTAAACAGTATTTTTTAGTTAACTATAGTTTATTTAGTTTTACTAGACCTGTACTAAAAGTATGTAAGCCAATGATCAACTGTAGTAACATTGATAATAGCTGAAAAAAACTTAAATAGTTAATTAAAAACAATCAAATTTCTTTTCGTTACTATAAAGTTTAAATAAAAAACAAGTCAGTATAAATTAATAATGCCAAAATATATTATTTTTTCTTTAAAAAAAATTTAAAGTTAACCTTGAGTTAGTAATATATGATTATAATAAATAAAAGTACTTCAGCTTTTGTTCTTTTCAGAAATATCTGCAGTTTACTGTTATTCATACTCCTATATATAACTAATATTTAAAATGATAAAAATTTATTACTAATGTGTTAATGTAGGAGAAAAATGTTTTAACTCTGTAAATGAATAGATTTTAATTAAACATCTTAAGCGTTTTAACAAAAAGTAAGATTTAAAGAAATCACTAATAGATTTTCAGCAATGTTTACAAAAGTTTTACAAATATAGTATTTACGAAGTGTATACTTTAAAAATCTACTATATACTTTAATGTTAATAAGAAATACGAAAATATTCTAATTTTAATACCAATGCTATAACTCAACTAAATTACAAAATTATTAATTGTCTTTAAATTTAAAAGTTTTAGTTTTAAAATAACAGGTGTAACGAGTCAGTAGTAGAGGTAGATGTGTAATTTTTTATCTCTCACTTTTCAGCACTTAGAAAAAAACACTTGACTATTAAAAACTCAGCATGTAGTTTGACATCTTACTTTTTTATAAACTTAGTATATACAGTTTTTGGTATAACACTTCTAATTTCAGATTATAACACAACATAAATACCAAAAAACAAAGTAGTGCTAAATTATTCTATAAGTTACTTAGTTTAAACAGGTATATAAATACAACTATATTAATAATTTTTTAATGTACATAATTTACAAACACAAAAGTCTTCAATCGTTTTGTGCTTCAAACGGTAAAAACTAAAAAAATTTAGCAAGTTTTTAGGTTTATTTTGCTTATTTGCTGTAGACCTACCTTATTTCAATTTATTAGATTTATTTTTTAATAGAGACATTAGCAGTACAACTTTTAGTTTTACAATAACTTTCATAATGTAGTATTTGATTTTTAAAAGTTTAAAAAAATTTCTGCATAAAATGCAAAGTATAAAAAAAAATTCAATACTTATATTATTTAAATAGTTTTAAATTAAAGTTGCGTTAGTTATCAAAAGCATTACAAAAAAAATTAAGTAAACAAAAACTAAACAAAAGTATGACATTTTTAATTATAGAACCATGATAAAAATTCTTAATAGCTTTTAAACAATTTACTCAGTAAAACTTATAGGTTGTTTGTCTTTTTTTAATTTGATATTTATTTAGCTAACTAAATCACACAAGCACTAGGATGTCTTAAAGAATATTAACTTCATAAACAGCTGATAAAATGTTTCAAAAATGATGTAGATTTTTAAAAATTGATAACATTAGTTTGTATGAGCTCGTGCTCGAGGCATTAAATATTCTACCATAATAAACTAAACTTATCTATAAATGATATAATGTGGTTTCAATTGTTTCCTATATACTTTTAATTAAACTAATTTTTATTTCATCAAAAAGACACAGCATTTAGAAGGCTTGTTATTACTGTAATATTTCATAAAACAAACAAACTACTTATTTTAATTATTGTAAACTAACTTATGTCAGAAAAAACAAACATTAAAACACATAAAATATTCAGAATTGATTTAAATAAAAAGTAATAAAACTTACATTATCTAATAGAAAAACTTTAGCTAATGTATTTAAGTAACATCTTGTTTCTGAAAACAAACGAAGTCTATGTTCTTGTATAAAAAGTACATTACATTGTTACTAACTAAAGCAATCAAGCTTTTTCTTTTTTAATGGTACAATTTTTGATTTAAATGTACTTTTATTGATTATTTTAGCATGATTGTTTATTTTTAAGCTGTTTACTCTATAAGTAAAATCACTAAAACTTAAGATAGTTATGAACATCTCAAATTTATTATTTTAACAAAAAGAGCGCCAAATTTCATTATAAAAAGAGAGAAAAAGTAAACGAACGTGTATTTAGCTAAAAAAAAAGTACAGTAGTAATTTAAAACTTAAACTACAATATATCCTTGCATAAAACACACCTTTTGTCTTAACTCTCATAATTATTAAGACTTAATTATTGTAAGACTAATTAAACTAAAAGTCTATCACTTGAATTTGTGTATAAAATAGTTAACAATAGGTTTATATTTCGAAAAAATGAGTGCCTAAAGCTATTTTCTTAAAAACAGCCAAAGTATTTATGAACTTTTATGATTCAAACTGTGTATGTAAAACCCAACTTTCTTAAGGTTTATTCTTATAATAAAATAAATTATTATTTTTTTATAATACTCGTTTTTTTTTTATTCAGTATAGTTATTATTAAGTTAAACTTATTATAGTTTTTAACTCATTTTAATACAAACACTTGTTTTTTATTGTAGTATTAAATATTATAAAATTAATTAATAATAATTTGAAAACTCTGTTGAAATTTATCTATAAGCTAACATGAACTTAATAGTTAAGTACAGTTTTTTATACACTAAATTTTTTAAACTTCATATTCGATTTTACTAAAAAAAATTAAAAAAAAAGTTCTAAATATTTTATTAAAAAACGACATAAAAAAGGCAGAAGTTTTTAAATTTTTTTTCCATTGTGATTCATTAAAATGTAATTATATTGTTTACCTAATTTTCGATGTTCGTATAACTATTCATAGTTTTATTTATTTTTACCACTTATTATTACAGTAGGTTTACAAACAAAACTAATATCAAGCTTAATTTTCAATCATATATATTCTTTAAAAATGGCACAGCTTGACTAATGATTTAGTTTGTACTTAAATGATTCTAATTTATGGTAATAAAAAAAAGTTAAATAAACAAATAAAAAATATTAACAGCTGGTACCTGTAGCTACCCCTTGAACAGTTTTAACACTATGTTCCATAAAGTGTGCACCTCTGCGCTGTTGTGTGAGTTGTCTTTTTTACTATGTAGATAACATTTTTTGATCAGTTAAAAAGTTTAACTAGGTGTAAGTTGTAAAAAATTTCAGTTAACACTGTATTTTTTAGTTGTGAATATTTTAATTTATAAAAAAACTAAGTTGTAAATATTTTTTTTCATAAAACTGGCGTATTGCTAATTGTCAAGTGTGCATAGAACAATTTTTATTTGTTATCATCCTCATAGAGTTAATAAAATATTTTAAGAACAGTGGTTAAGGAGAACAAATTATGAAAAAGCGAAAACAGCCAAATTTTTGAATGATCAAATTTTCATTGCTGATGATGTAATACTTAAATTCGCACTCGTAAATTTTTAAAATATTTAATTAAAAAGTAATCTTCCTTTTAACATTTTTATTTCATTACATATTAAACGTAAATCTTAAAAAATATATTTAAGGACAAGTTTAAAACTTTTCACGTATAGATGAGGTTTTTAGTTCCTAAAAAAGTAACTTTCTTTATATAAAAGTATGATAGGCTGACTTAA
This sequence comes from Thalia democratica, assembly GCF_965202585.1. Lineage (NCBI taxonomy): Eukaryota > Metazoa > Chordata > Thaliacea > Salpida > Salpidae > Thalia > Thalia democratica. The sequence continues at coordinate 49,173,224 of NC_139169.1, read as the reverse complement.
ACATCGCTATTTTTTTTTAATTATGATATTAAGTTTAGTTATTTCAAAAAATGACATAAAAAGCAAAAAGTTTGAAGAAGTATCATTTTTTTTAACTATAAAAAATAAGTTGTATCTGTGAAAAAATTTCATAACTTTAAATTGAAATTTATAAACTAATAATTGTAACTGTTAGTTTTAGTAATTTCATTTGGTCAGAAGTTGGCAGCCTTTGATAAACTTTGGTGTTTGGTAAACATTTTCCAAAGGTTGTACCAAAACGTAGTTATCTACTTAGATAATATACTAATTTTGTTTTTCAAAAAACGAAGCAACATCTTTTAATTTAATTTCTGAACATTTTTGAAAACTTAAAAATTATTTCTAATCATTAAGATCTATTTTTTTTTAGATAACTATTTTACAAACTTAGAAAAAGTATTTTAATTTAAAGAAACTTTTGTTTACTTTTTTAAATTTCTATTAGTTTCTTATAACGAAAGTTATGGCTAAAAAAAGGCAGTGAAGTTAAGGTTCAAAAACGTTGGTCAAGTGCATTTGCTCTAAAAATCGAGAAGAGACAAAAAGTTAATTATAAATAAAAGTTGTTCATTTAATAAAAGTTATAAACTAATAATTTTAATAACACTACTAAATCATTAAAAATTACTGAATTCAAAACACAAGGGCACATTTTTTCAACTTTATAAGTTTTTTTTTCAACGAAGAAAAATAACATAAGTTTAGGTTTAAAATTTCAAAGTACAAGTAAAATCTTCCTAAAACTAATTTGTAATGAATGATAAGCAAAAAAGTATTTAAATTGCAAACTGTAAGTGTACAAATAGTCTGTAAATTAAAATTTTAATGGCTTTAATTGCTCTCCTTATTTTAAAAAGTAAACATTAACAATAGTGAAACTTATAACTAAAACAAATGCTATAATAAAACTCTTTGTTTGCAATTTAGAAATAAAAAATTTTAATTTGACATTAAAAAACAAGTTAGCAAATTTAAATCACTTATACTGTGTTAATGATTAACTAACAATTATAAATTCAAAATTATTTATACAGCAATTTATCATCAAACATATAACTCTTACAGTCAGTATAAATTCAAAATAAAAACAAAAATAAACTATTTATAGTGTGCGACTAGATAACCGAAAGTTTCCTTCGTACATAAAGTCCTTAGACCTAATTTTTAAATTATAAACAATAACAGTAGAAAACAAATAGACAATGAATGGAGTTTACTAATTTTTTTTTTTTTTTTTTTCACAATGGACAACACCTTAACTTTACAAAATAAGTTCAAGAAAAAAGTTTAAAAAAGTTAACCGTAATGCAATTGTTATAATAAATCATAAAAAAATAAACTTATGATTTAATTTTCCATTTTTTTACCTCAACGACAAACATTTGATACTGTTTGTGAGTTAATATAGTTTGTATATATATAAATATGAACCTTCATAGGTAAAAAACCTTATGTTTTACAGTATTTAAACAGAGAACCTTACCACTTTTTTTACAAATGAATATCAATTAACCAAGATCAAGTTTATTAAACAAAGAAAGCTTACGTTAAACTGAAGCAAAGTTCTTGGTATTATGATTTTTTTTTTAACTTTAACTTTTCAACAATTTATTATATTTATAGTGCTTCTTTTAAACAAGCAAATGGAAGTATAGAATGACTAAGGGAAGGTTTTGTTCTACATGTGCAACAAATTTGAACGGAACAAGTTATGGCATTCTTATCCTTAAGGTTTAACAATCTGATATTTTAGGTGAACCAGAAAATAATCTTATTCAAATTTAACTAATAAATTAATTTAATTTATAATAATATATTATTTTCTATGTAGATGACTGAAATTTACTAATAAATTTCCAAGATTATTACTAATAAAATGGAATAAAGGGATATAGAGCAAAAATCAATTAAAGAAGAATTGAAACTGAAACCTCTGTCTTAGAACTTAAAGGTTTGTAACAGTTTAAAATATACTATAAAACTATAATCTAATGGTAATACTATTTTTGAAATAATACCAGATAAATTAATCTAAGAAGGAGCAAACGAAAAGTATAAAAAAGTGTTTTTTACGTTTAAATACTCGTACATTAATGAATGAAAAAATCGTTTACGACTCATTTAAATACACTTAATTAAGTTTATGTAAAAGTGATTAATACAAAGCAAAATAAATCTTCTTTTTCTTTTAATTGATTAAATATTTCTCAATAAAAATTGTTAGAAACTTATTTACTTTTATAAAGAATAAACCTTTTAAAAACTTGTTGGACTTTATGAAGTAATGTTTTTTTTAATGGATTTCTTAAATTTTAAAGTAAATTTAATGTCTACGAAGTAAGTGGAATTGTTTAAGATGCCTTTTTTTAAATCGATAATTTTTTTTAAGTTTCATAAAATTTTAGAAAAAGTTTTTACTTTTATAAATAACAAAGACATAAAAAATATTTTTATTTTAAGGTAGGGGCGTGTTTATAATTTTTTCAGTGAGGTTAAACCACTTTTTGTTCAATAATAGAGTATCTTGTGTAGAAAATTTTAAAAATACACTTTATAAAATTACTTAACGGTCTACTACATAACTGTCTAAAATTTATCATATGTATAAAAATGTTTAAACATTAAACAATTTAAAAAACAAGTAAAATAGAATGCAAAATTTTAATAAGTAATCCAATTCTTTAATTTTCAGTAAAATAAATAAAATATAAACCTATGTCCGATTTTTATTGACTATGTTAAAATTTTGCCTTACACTTTGAAGCTTTTATAAATAGCGAAATATTTTATACATAAGAAAATAAAAACGAAGTATTAATCAAAATGACTAATAAACTTGTCTTGATGATAGAAAAACACATTTAATGATATGTAAATAAATTATTTAGTTAAAAAGTTCCAGTTGAAAAACTTTGGCAAAAAATTTAATTTGAATCAAAAACAAACAATACTTTTGAAAACAAACTAATAAAAGACATGAAAAGTTATTTTAAAATTTGATTTTTAAAAATTTGTAAAACTATGGTTATTCTAATGCTGTAAATGTAAAACCAGCATTCGGTCAAAAGTTTCTGGTCCGATTGAAACGTTACGGTGTTCCCCTAATATTTGCTGAGTCAGGAAATTTTTATAAAGCTTATTAATGTTTTTAAATTTATACCCTTACCCCTAACCCACCTTACTTAAACATATTAAAGTCATCTAAAAATAAATTTTCAATAACTAAAAATAAAAAAATTATGAAAAAAAAAGCTTTTAATTTTGCTGACTCAGCAAATACTAAGGGAAACACCTTAGTCCTTACTGTTTCAAGAAATCTCAAAGTTTCAAAAGTTAAAAATTAAACCCTTAGAGTTCTAAATTCATTCAAAAATAGTTTTTCAAAAGACTTTTTATTGGCTGAATTCGATAGAAAAGTTTCCTTTATCAAATTGTGCAACTTTCGTAGTTATAAGATTTTACATAATTTATACTTTTTTTTTCTACAAAAAACTTATAACACTACGTCATTTTAGACGTAGTATAAAAAAAATATAAACTAAACCAGGGGTCGGCAACATGTGGCACGAGGAGTAAATCTGCGACCTGCGAGCATGTTTTTATATTTAATGGGATGCGGCCCACGAAAAGTAATTTTGTGGCCCGCGAGCATGTTGATCTAGCACATTAAATATTATACTTTAAGTAGATTTTCGATTAAAATTCTGTATTTTGACTTATTCCATTTTGGTTACATGACAATTAAAATTCGGACAACTCATATTCCGACAACTCAGATTCTTAAAAAAATATTCAAAAGACTATATCTCAATAAGTAATATAAATTAGAAAAAATAAATATATATATATATCTTATTAATATCTACAGGCCACTTTTTTATTTTTTGAAAAATCTTAAAGATTTTTCAATATATTTTAAAAATACTAAAAATAAATATGTTTTTTACTTTATTCAAGCCATATCTCAAAAAATATTTTATGTTTTGCAAAAAGAAAAATAACTTGTAGATATTAAAATGACCAACATATTAATTTCTTATATTAGACAAATATACATTACTTTTTTATTTATGGCCCTTTCAATTTTTTTTTAAGAACTTAAATTGTCAGAATTTAAATAGTCGTGCACTCTTCCATTTTATGTCCCTGATAAAAAGTAATCTAATAATTTTACCGCTTAAACTTAAAAAGTTAAAAAGACAGATTGTCCATTGATGAGTGTTTTTTCACAGTAGAAACATCAGGGTCTATATTTTTCTACATCTGTAAGTCTTAACTAGTTAGAATTATGAAATGATTGGGTTCTTCTTGGATTTTGTAAGTTATTAATTTGATAATTATTGTTAATGCACATTTTAGTAGTTTTCATTGTAAACTTAAGCTTTGCACAATAAAAGTTCCTTATTTTGAAAAAGTTTTATAAATTCCAAAACGCCAAGTAGTTAAGTATTTAGGTAATCACAATAACAATAACGACAGAAGTACTTGATTAACATTATTCGTTTTAATTTATGTAAGTTATATTTATTTTTAAAGTACTCGGTTAGATTATTTTGGCTAACTTTCTTGTCTCAAAATGTGGCCCTGTTTAAAAAAAACAGCTTACTAGCTTAAACGTAAACTTTTAAAATTAGCCTATATTTTTTTAATACAAATAATTACTTTTTACTTTATTTATCTATTTTATTTTATCTATTTTAGTTTATTGATTTGAAAGATGGAAATTTTATCAGATATTGAAAGTTGTTAAACAATAAGTTGGAAAGATTTATATTCAAGTTATAAAAAGAATTTTTTAAAGGAGATTGATAAAGACAACTAAGAAAAAAGTGGCCTAAAATTACTTTTTTAGCTCGTTTGTTTCGGTGCTAGGTGATAGTTAAGTAGTTAAATTACTAAGCATAAAAATATTTTTTTATTAGACAGATAGTGAGTTCATTAAAACAATAATCACAGTTTTACCTTTTAATGATAAGCCCTGTATGTATGTTTAAAACTCAGACTGACTCATGTAATAGACTGTTAAAAATTAATAATTAAAATGTGTAATTAAAACTAAAATTGCGGCTCGCGAGTAACTCATTAATTAGTGTTTGTAAATTTTATTACTCCTTCTGCTTACAAGCTTTTGCCTTTTTGATATGATATACAGCGATTTTGGAACTAAAAATACTCTCGAATCTATACAACAAACGGCACACAACGTAGTTCTTAATTTTAAGACACGTTGTACAACAAAAATTAATATAGCTTAATATTAAAACATTGTGAAATGTGCTTTCAATTTTTTTTATACATTAAAAAATCGACACTCAAATATTTTGACTAAAGGACCTGATGTATTGAATGACCTTTTGGTCATCGAGCTACACACCATTTTACATTAAACAATATGCTTATTAAATTGCAGTAAGAATATTATATTTTAAATATCTCAAATCTTCCCTTGGTTGTGTGTTGTTCTTCGTGATTTTTTGTCTTTATCAATCGTTTTAATAAAAAGATCTTTTTTATTTTACAAAAAAGTCTACAAATTTATATGTATTCGTTGAAGTCAGCAGATACTGATGGCTCAGTATCTGCATGACCCGTTAACTTATTTTTATGTCTTAAGCCCTTCTTAGTCTTAATCATTCTAATGGTATAGTAATCACTTAAATAGTAGCTTAAACTAAAAACAACCGGTTATAATTTATACAGCACAGTTTAATCAACAATATTTAATAACAAATGTGATTTAAAAAATACGTATTAACTCAAGTAAAAATTATACAAAAAGTTGATAAAGCTAAAGAATAATTTAATAATTTCTTCAATAAGCAACAAAGTTTAATCTATAATTTGGTACTTCTTTTAAAGTAACAAATTTACAAAAGTTTAAACACTCAACTGCAATCCACTTAAAGTTCCAATTCAATGTCATCAACAAGAGTTCATAAATAAAACTGACCGTTGCTACAACAAGAATAGCATTTTGTACTAAAAATTCGTCGTTAAGCAAACGTCATAGTGCTTTAATAAATTTAAACTTGTCAGTGTTTACAACTAGTTATTTTGTAAATTTATTAACTATTATCACAACGCAGGGCAGATAGCGTTACATTTTCCTTTCTTTTTACCTTTTTTTGGCATTCTTGGCCAGGCTCCAATGATAAGCATCAAGGTCATGAGTAGACAGGAAAGAAAAATCACACATACTGGTTTGCTAAACAACTACTGACGTAACTCATTAAACTGCTTCTTTTCTCTTGCAGCTGAAACAGGTTGCCCGCCTGCAACTCGTCACACTTCTCTAGACACTGCTGGTGATTTCAAAAATGTCACGAATCCATGACATGTCAGCTTTTTTTTAGTACCAAATTAAAAAAAATTAACCAATTTTGAAGATTTAAAAAAAATAAAAATAAAATAAAAAGGAGAGAAAAACTTGTATTAAATTCGTACAGGTATTTTAACCAAAAATAATATTTTAATTGCAACAACTAAAAAAAAAAATCAACTACTAATAAATCATTAAATAAACTAGTTACCAAAGAAATAAATAGAAAGAAAATAAAATTATAACCAGTTATTTTCCATTCACTACCCCTAAATATACATAAACGCTTAAAAACAGTAAAAAAAAAGATATTTACGCCGAATGAACGCTTAGAATTCATCCGAGCTACATGCTTCGGCATAACTTATGGGGACTTTTTAGTTCCCTATTGTAGCTATCGATATCCTTACACGATGCGACCCTTGGAAAAAAAGCTTTTACGTTCCCTAGTCCTGATTTGTTCTGAAAAATCATACTTTTTTCTGACTCGTAGCCAGATTCACTTCTTTCTGACGAAGAATCTCGATACTTGTTATAACTGAAGCTTTGCTTGAAGCTTCTAAGATCCTTCCTTGTAAGTTGTAGGCTCAAATCGTAATTGTAATACCTTCTGTAACTATTTGGTCTCCTATTTCGCTGCTGCTGATTGCTTAATTTGTTGCAGCTGTAGTACATGTAAATATTTCGTAGAGGCGGTTGCTGCAATTTGAAACTTTTGTTATAGATGTGTCTCTTATCTTTAGCATACCGTGAACCTCGAACTGGTTTATTGTTTGGACCTGTAACATTAGCAGCCTCTGGTAAGTTTTTACTACCCATGACAACATCAAATTCAACTACCTCCCCTTTTGTAACTGATTTCATTAATTTTCTAGGGTTATTTTTGATTATGGCACTATAATGGATAAAAATATCACTGTTTAACTCTTCATTATGGATGAAACCATAGCCTTTGCGAACATGAAACCACTTGACTTGACCAGTCAATCTAAAGGCTATAGGTTTTCTGGGAACAAAAATTTTCTGCTTAGATACTTTTGACTGCTTTTTAGTGGATTTACTTGTCACGTTAGTTGGAACTAAATGGCATGACAAACAATGAGCAGCTTCAACCATCTTTGTAAGAGGTTTTCTGACCCCATCCTCAACTCCTCTTACTGTGTGTAGGACGGGAGCTCGTTTTTTTGGTGGTGTTGTTGCTCTAACGGAGACATAGGACAAGTTGCGACTGCAGCACAATAGTCTGCACTATATCCCAAGTTAGCATGTTTGTAACAAAGCGCGTTCTGTTCGTAATTCGTGCGCTTGTTATACCCTTCCTCGAAATACCCCTGACTACGATTGTGTTCATTACTGCGGAAATGTTCCCTTTTTTGTGGAATGGTCTCATGCCATTTTTGTTTGTAAGAGTATCTCTTATTGTGCTTAAATCGCTGAGGTTCGTATGAAAAGTTTTTAGCATTTTCAAAGACCCTCTGTTCTTCAATACCGCATATAAATTCCGTGCGCCTAATAAACTCATTATATTCAAGCCCAAAACATTCCTTTATTTTGTTTTTTAAATTATTAGGGGCATGTCTGTGCATAAAGTATTTAATTCTGTCTTCCTCTTTAGACTTTGCCCATTGCTTAGCTGCCAAAAACAAGTCCTGGAATTGAACTGGCTCTGGCCATGATGGACTTGCACCTAATATACGAGGCAATTTGCTTCCTTTGCCTTGTAAAAAGTTAACAAGACTGCTATACGTTCTGTCTTCGTCATGTGTTTCAACGAAGTCAATTATATCTGAACGGGGCCAAATTCTCTGGAGAATTTCAAACTTCTCCATTTCAGATGTTATACCATAAGCCGTACACCGGTCTTCAAAAAAACGTAACTCCACAGCCGGATCGCGTACGGCATCAATTTTTTGAAAAAGCTTACAATTTTCAAGAGTTTTTTTCTTGAAACTTATTTGTGTTGACATTTCGCCTAAAGCGTGCGAGGTGTGATTGTTAAGGGTGAGGCCGCTGTCATTTATGGTCTTATTTGTATCTAATCTCTTATAAATTGCTTTTAGTTCATTTTTTAGTTTATTTTTTTTCTCTAAAACCTTGGCTTGCTCTAATAAGTCAGCTAAATCCTCAACGTCTAAGTCAACTTCATCTAAAGCATTAAAATCTACAATTTCATTATTGTCCCTAGTCTGCGCGCTTACTTCTGTTTCATGAGCGCTGTTTATTGTCGCTTGAATATTGCTGGGAGATTGTGAGTTCGATATCAAGTCAGAGTCGCCATTGAAGTCAGCAGATACTGATGGCTCAGTATCTGCATGACCCGTTAACTTATTTTTATGTCTTAAGCCCTTCTTAGTCTTAATCATTCTAATGGTATAGTAATCACTTAAATAGTAGCTTAAACTAAAAACAACCGGTTATAATTTATACAGCACAGTTTAATCAACAATATTTAATAACAAATGTGATTTAAAAAATACGTATTAACTCAAGTAAAAATTATACAAAAAGTTGATAAAGCTAAAGAATAATTTAATAATTTCTTCAATAAGCAACAAAGTTTAATCTATAATTTGGTACTTCTTTTAAAGTAACAAATTTACAAAAGTTTAAACACTCAACTGCAATCCACTTAAAGTTCCAATTCAATGTCATCAACAAGAGTTCATAAATAAAACCGACCGTTGCTACAACAAGAATAGCATTTTGTACTAAAAATTCGTCGTTAAGCAAACGTCATAGTGCTTTAATAAATTTAAACTTGTCAGTGTTTACAACTAGTTATTTTGTAAATTTATTAACTATTATCACAACGCAGGGCAGATAGCGTTACATCGTTATATTGCCTAAAGTACTCTCAAATTTTCTTCTTCAGTAGGCAATTAGAACTGAAATTATTCAAAATTTTCTTGCTTATAAAAAGTTTAAAAAAAAAGTATATTATGACGTAATTATAGATCAAGTTTTAAAGTAGACTTTGTTTTAAAAAAGCTGGCTTTGAAATCTTATTAGTAAATCTTATTAGTATCTCTAGTTTAAACTCGCAAAAACTAAATGAATTAAAATAAAAAGTAAAAAAATATATGAAATAAAATCAAAGACAAAGGACTAGATAAAATTAAATTGTTAAACTTTGATGTGTTTGATTTAATGTTTTATAATACTTTAAAATGTAAAAATATATAACAGAATACAATTCATTTTCTTTAAATTTATTTAAGTACTTTCGTAGTAAGACTCATCAGAAATAGTTTCATACTGAATTGAAATGAATACAGTTTGAAATATATAACAGAATACATTTCTTTTTTTTTAATTTATTTAAGTACTTTCAAGTAGGACTCGTCAGAAATAGTTTCCTACTGAATTGGAATGAATGCAAATTAAAATAAAATTGTACTGCAGTAAGATATAAAATGACGTAATGATCAAATGTTAAAAATTAAATAAGTGCTAATGCTAAACAAATTTGGTATACTAATAAAACTCGGTAGAATTAAAACAATCTAAATAAAGAGGCGATAAAAATTTTAAATTAAAACTATGCTTAAAAATAAAGTTTAACAAGAAACTAATTACTTTAAAATTACTAATATAAGGATTTGAAAAGTCTAGTTTGGTAAACGAACTTTTTCTGCTTACATAAACTAGGCCTTAAAGATTGAATACATAAGGCTTCCAGAATATGCAATTGAAAAGAGTTCTCCGCTCTCACTAAGACTGAAAAATTGTCTTTTTTATAATTTTTAACATACTCAGGATTGTCCAACAAATGTTGCCCAATACAACGATCAGTTGAGGGGGAACTTTTAATTAAAATTCATCGTAAATTAAATTCAGAAGCATTATATGTTCCATGGGCATCTTTTGGTCCAGTCAAGCAGAAGTTAGGAGTTTTAACGGGTATGGTGAAGCGTTTCACCAGACTTTGTTCTCCTTGCTTTCTTGAAGGCGAGCTGAAAACACTTCAAAACACTTTCCTTTCGCTTGATTATCCAGGTAACTTAGTTTCGAAAGTTATAACAAGAGCTAGAAGTTCAACAGCTTTAAAGATGATTGACCCTCAGAAGTGTCCAGTATACTTAAAACTTCCTTACCTTGGAAATATTTCTGAGAGGTTTTCTAAGAAAATTTCAGAGGAAATAAGCCAAGTTTTCAGCTCTGTTCATTTAAGAACAGTTTTGTATACTGTTCGACCTCTAAGTGGAATTTACAAAGATGTTTCTCCCACCCATGAAAAAAGTAACATCATCTATAAATTTAGTTGTCACTGTGGTAGTGACTACGTGGGAAAAACATCTCAACGGTTTCATGTAAGAATCGATCAACATGTTCCGAAAGTCTTGAAAAAGTGGTTTGATGGCCGTTCTGAGAAACCAACTAAAAAATACTTCTCGGCGATTGGGCAACATTTGTTGGACAATCCTGAGTGTGTTAAAAATTATAAAAAGGACAATTTTTCAGTCTTAGTGAGAGCGGAGAACTCTTTTCAATTGCATATTCTGGAAGCCTCTTTTTAAGCATAGTTTTAAGCATAGTTTTAATTTAAAGTTTTTATCGCTTGTTTATTCAGAATGTTTTAATTCTAACGAGTTTTATAGTATACCAAATTTGTTTAGCATTAGCACTTATTTAGTTTTTAACATTTGATTATTACGTCATTTTATATCTTTAAACTTTAAACTTCAGTATGATTTTATTTCAATTTGTATTCATTCCAATTCAGTAAGAAACTATTTCTGATGAGTCTTACTACGAAAGTACTTAAATAAATTTAAAGAAAATGAAATGTTTTCTGTTATATATTTTTAGTAAATTATGCACCGGAAAAAAACTGTTTAAAATGTAAAAATAAAATAAAATAGTAATAAAATTAGTAATCGAGCTTATTGTTGGTTAAAGTTAAAATATCAAAAATAAATAGAGTAAATAATCATAATAAATAAGTCGATAAAAGTAGTAGTGCGTATTACCTTAACTTGTTAAGATATCTAGAAATGTATAATCGAAAACTTTATAAACATTAAAACATTTTAAATAATAGTATTCTAGTCAATTATCTGTAAAGTGGTAATATAGTTTTATTTACATTTATTGTTGCTTCGAGTTTATTGATCCATTTACTTTCCAAAAAATATAATTCTTTATAATTATTAGTGGTGTCTACAAAGATAATTGAAAAAGCTTCTTTTAAATCTTTTTTGATGTTTTGTGTTTTTTGGCGTAATGTAGTTTAAGTGCTGCTCTATCATTAACATCATCTGTGATTGTACTCTTCAGGATGTGTCTGTGAGAGCACCATCTTTGCGAAAAGGACGTGATTGTCTGGCCGACATAGAACTCTTCGCATTCACTACATTTCGCCGCATATATCCCAAAACTTTTGCAATTTAAGTTTTTTTTAATTTTATCGTTTTTCTGTTTTTTAACTTTACTAAGCTTGTTTTCTTTACCATTGTATCTTTGCAAAGCAAACATTTACCACAAGGGGATGAAATTCCTTCTTCGTTATTAACTTCATGAGCTAATTTCTTGTAGTTATTTGTAAAGTTGCAATAGTCTGCGGTCGTTTGTATGTTATCATCACGTTTTGATTCAATTGTTTTTCTCTTTCTGTTAATTTAAGCAAGTTTGGAAAGATTGTCGTCCAAATGCTTATGTTTTTGTTACTTTCCTTCGTTCTTTTTGTTGTGGTCTGAACCGATCTTTCCATTTTTCTGTTTTTTCCAGCATCTCTACAATTAAACCCTCGAAAAAGTATGATTTTATGCTTTAATCTTTCAATAGTTTCAAAGCTTTCAAATAGTCACAATCCCGTTCACACAAACTTCTTAATTTTATAGATTCGCTAAATACAATAGATTTGTAAATTGAGCGAAAATGATAAGGTCTTCCATTGATGTAAACCCTATCGATAGCGGTAGGCTTTATGTAATTTCTTACATAAAACCCACCTTTTTCTTTTTCATCTATGATGTGATTGACATCTAAAAACTCCAACTCTTTGTTTTTACTTTGGTGAGAAATTTCTCTAAAAATAAGTTTTAAATCATACTTTTCAAACACAAATTTAAGTTTGTCTTTGATATTATCTGTGGCTGTTCTTGTTTGGAAAAGATAAAGTCATCGATGTAACGCTTGAAAAGTATTGATGTTTTTAAAGTTGTTTTAACTTGTAATATTATATGATGTAGCGCAATATAACAACATTATATTGAAACAGAATTGTTATCTCCGGTAACAATTCCGTTTACTTGCGAATAGAACGATGTTCCGTTTTGCACTACTACACTTTCTAAACAAAACATTGTAAGATCGACTAAAGTTTGATTTTCTTGTTTTGAATAGTTTGTGCACTTTTCGATTGCATTTGACAAACTAACTTTAACTAATTCTCGACTTATGTTAGGGTTTAAGCCTTGTACATCTGCAAAATTTGTTTATTCAAATAATTTTGTGGTAAACTTTTTTCCATAAATCTAAATCTTCTAAATAACTTTTGCTGTCTTTACAGTATTCATTTACATCATATTTACAAAATTTAATACTTATTGGTTTAAATAACATTACTAAAAAGCTTGTAACTCTTGAAGTGGTTATGTTACCTGCAGATTGTACTAGTCGAGTTGGTATTTTAAAAATGTTTGTATTCAAAACTTCTGATTTATTTATTTATGTGTTTTAAACAGTGGGTAAGCATATGCAGGTTCGTTACAGTGAAAGTGTTTGGCCATTGTTCCTTTTAGTTTTGAGTAAATACCGTTTTTATGTTTTATTCCGATTGTATGTTTAAAAATTTTATCATCTATGCAATTTAGCTTATGTAAATTTATAATCGAGTCATTAAATTTTTCACGTATGTTTTCAAAATGCTGTTTAATATTATTTTCATTTAGTGTGTCTAACTTTTTGAACATTTCAAGCTCTATACCCATTATTTTGTTGTAGTCATCAAAGTTCAGAACTACTAATTTACCATCTTTATCTGATCTACATATTACTATATTTTTGTTTCTTACTTGTTCATTTAATTCAGTTAGTTCTTTACCTTATTAAATTGTATTTTTATTACAACTTTGCTTTTATAAGTTTTCAAATCATGGTAATCCGCGAACACAGTTTTTAAACGAATTCGGCCAACTTAAAAAAAATTCTGGTAAACCTTATCGACCCAACTCTGGAAAATATTTGTTTAAAAAAGATTGTAAACTTACTGAGTTTTTTTTAGTTTTAAATTAAAGCAATAACATACTTAACTCATTGAACAGTAAGCTTTCTCTTAAATACGCACTTCCCGTTGAGTACGCAATTTTAAGCCAAACACTTTGCATTTGAAATCAATATTCGAATTAGACTTGTAGTTTTTAAATACGCACTTCCTGTCGAGTACAAACTTTTGGGCAGTGTTAAAACTGCGTACTCAAGAACAGATTACTGTATACAATACACTTTAACCACTTTTTAAATTTAAAACTTAGTTATTAAACAATTAACTCAAACAATTTTTGTTCTAGTTTTTACCATTATTATTATTATTATTTACCATACATTATTAAGCTAAATATCATACTAAAGCGAACCAACGGTAAAAACTTATAATGAATTTTTTTAATTAAGAAACTTAAGAATACGGTAAATATAAAACTACTTTAGATAAAGATTTTTAAAGTCTAGTGTGATAAACAAGTTTTTCTGTTCGTTTATTAGCTAAGGTTTGATAAAAGGAAGATTAAGGAGCTTTTTATGCTAAATTATAACGAGATCCTAAGCCTCGCTGAGTCAATATGTATTGTTGAAGAACAGAGGGTCTTTTAAAATGCTAAAATTTTTTAAAAACTTCAGCGTTTTATACACAACAAAAAATACCTTAACAAACAAAAATGGCAAGGGAATACTCCACGCAACTTTCAACACAATCACAATCCGGGTGATCCGCAACTACGAACACAATCACAGCCAGGGGTGTTCAAGAAACGGTATAACCAGCTAGCAGGTTATGCTGAAACAATTTTTGCAACAAACATGCTTAGTTTGGAGATAAAGTAGACTATTGTGCTGCAGTTGCAACATACAATTATATTAATGTATATGAAGTGATTGTGTGTGTATTCATGTAAAAGAAAAAATTAAGGTGAGAAAGCGCGAAGATGTTATTTGAAGAAGTAACATGAACACACACACTCACTTCATATATATTAATATAGTAGTATACCCTAAGTCTATACATTGCTTTTTTTTAAATTGCTTTTCATATATTTATTTTTATACATGTCAGTTTTCATTCTGCAATATTGTTTTTATCTCTATATAAATATATATCGATCATGTTCGTTTATGTTTTAAGTTCTAAGTTTAATTCAAAGCATGTATTCAATTTATAAACGAACCGTGCTTTTTTACCTACTACGACCAATAGATCAGCGAGAGAGTTTTTTTACGGCAGGCTTATACTTAGCACATAACCAAATTATTATTTTACATTCACATTAAACATAAACTCGTAGTTTATTGTATATTTAAAACACCTGTATAAAATATTTTTAATTTCAACACTAGACTGATATTTTCTTAAGCAATAATTAGTTATCTTATTTGATATGTGATGTTTATGCAGTTTAAGTTGTGGTGTTTTTATCTACGGTGCTGTAACTTAAATATTGGTCAGGACTTTGAACGCTAAAACCAATTTTAGTTTTGTGCTTTGGTCTTTCGGGTCTGCGTGTAAGTGGTTTAAATTGAAAAAAAAAAATATTTTAAGTTGTATCTAACTTTACTTATGTTATAATTCAGATTTAAAAACATTATAAACATTTTATAAATATATATTACCTCAAGTTTCTATAGCTTTAACTACCTTAAAATGTTAATTGATTTATTAATTCAGCGATAAATTTTTCTTGTTTTACTTCTATTTATTTACAATAGATTACTTATTATGTGTTTAAAATGGTTGTAAGTTTTTTAATTAAAGTGCTTTATTGCTATTTTCCAAGCATAAAGAATAAGTTATCTAGATTGCAGTGCAAGGTAAATGACTTGTTCTGATGTAAGTGTATTAAAACGTAATATTGTAACGTAATTATTTAGTAAACTTTTTGAATGTTTAACAACGATTTAATCTTATGAATCAGTATTTCTGTAGTTTCATGTGAGTGCTTTATACTACGATTTGTTTTTTATTTTGTATTTTAGTTTACTTTATTTTAATTTAGACTTAATAATCACAAATATCATATATTTTTAAAACATTCGAATTTAACATTATACATCGTATCTATTTTTAAACATCAATCGACAATAATCTATAGTATTTACTTTCTATATTTACATGTACCTACTTTAGCTTCTATTCTTTCCTCAAAGTATTAATTTTTCTACAGAGCACTGTTGAAGTGTGTTAACAAGTTAACACACAGAAACATGTGTTAGTGTAATATAAAGAGAGTACTGTTTAAATTTTTATTAATATATACTCCAGTGAACTTGTTTCACTAGGATCGTTATTAGCAAACGCTTAAATTTGTATTTTGAATAGATATAACTTAACATTTTTAAACTTTTGTAGTTAATTTAACTATTTTCTTAACTATATATTTTTATTTTTTTAACAACAAATTTATCTTTTTAAGCAAATAAATTATTACTTTACTTAACTAAATTTACACTAACTCTAATATTAGTTGTCATCAAAACACTAGATATTCTGGGTTTTAAAATGTAAAGCAAAAATAAACAGATTTGAGCTTAGGGCGCACAAATGTTTTTATTTTAGTTTAGTGTGCACACATTTCAATTACCACGAAGACCACTGGGAGAAATAATTAATATTCTAAGGACGATGTTCTGACTAAGCTATGACTTTCCGGTGCATAAACCAATTAAAAACAACGGCAAAAAGTAATCAGAAGTTTATAACTTTTAAGTAATCATGTAAAACATTTGAAAATAGGTGTATAATGTAACCCTGTTTAAAAACAATATTGATATAACTTTGAAGATTAATTACAGTAGTCTACTGCAAACTTTATACTTTTAAAATAAAATACTTAATTCAAAAAATTCATTTAAGAGTAAAAAATATTTTTATGACATATTTAATTCTAACTTAAGGTATTAAAACAAGGTTTATGATGTTTAACACAAACACATATAAAATTTGTAAAATCTCCTAAAACTATATATTGATTCGTTATTTATAAGAAGTTTATAACTAAAAATTTTTTCTGGTATATTAAAATTATAGTTGGGGTCGGCAAACTGCGGCCCGCGGGCCAATTTCGGCCCGCAAACGGTAAATCTGCAGCCCACGAGCACGTTTTTTTAAATGGATTGCGGCCCGCCAATGAAACTTCTGCTGCCTGCGAGTATGTAAATGTTGCCCGCTGAGCAAAAATATATTTTAAGTTAATTTTTTTGCGTTAATTTGGTTTAATTTAATTAATTTCGTTTTGAGTCCCTTTATAATATTTCAAAACAGTTAAAAGACTTTACTTCACTAGATTAAAAGACAGTTAAGCATTATAGCAATGTTTTTTCCTCAGTTTCATAATATCTTTATTCTTGAAATAGCAACTTATGATCTGAAAAAACAGTGTTAAAAGTACCCGGATTCAATTAGTTTTTTACATAGTACCTATTTAGTAAATAAACTAAATGCAAATGTTTTCCATTGTGTACAAAAGTAATGTACACTGTACAGTGTACAGTAATTAACTAAAACGTCATTTATGAACAATTTAAGTATTATTCTTAACATACAATTTATACCTAAGTTTCTTTTATAGACATTTTATCACTATATGTTATATTTAAGCGTACACAAAAACGTATACAACAACATAATAATAAGAAATAAGGTTTATTTTATTTTGGTTTTGACACATTTTGATTTTTTTAGAAGTTTTCTATGCACTTTAAATTAATTCCTATGCACACTAAAGTACACATATGCTCAATTTTAAAATCACTTCTTTGTTTAATACTTAAGTTAGATTAAGTGTAGTTTAAGAATATTTTTCTATTATTATTGTTTTTACACATAATATCTAAAGGAGTACAAACGCATTTAAAACAGTATATATAAAATAAATTAAGATAATTTTTGTTCAGTATATATTTTCATTTATCAAATATTTTTTTTAATCAAATTAATTTCTATGCATTGCATACTAATATAAAAAGTGCTCTTTTTTTGAACTAGCTTTTTAATGAAACCATATTTAAGATGGTAAACTTATTAAGTCTGTATTTTTAATCAAAATAGTTCAAGTTTAAGCAAACAAAAAACAAATATTACCACACACTAAGACTAAGGCAGTCTAGTTTAAAGACTTTTCAAATCTCAGGCCAATTTAGGATTTTTTTTAAGTTTTTGGATTGAATAAAATATCAGGCTAGTTTTTGGTCACTCCTGCTGGCGCTTTTATTTAAAGAGTTGCAAAGTAAACTTATGATGTATGTTTTGTTCTATTCACGTGTTGGCTTTAATTATAACACATGCAGAGTTTTAAGTCTTGAAGCTGCTATAATTGGAATTATTATTGAAATCAATTGTATAAATATAAGTGTGAACAGTCAGTGTTTCCAAAAACCTTTGAGTTTGACAATTTAGGCTAAAAAGTTCCGGAAAAATCTGAAGTTTGAGACATTTTGAAAAAAAAAAGTTTTTAATAATTTTAACATATAAAATAATGAAACTTTTATTTGACACAAAATATTTATCATATAAATATTTTTTTTAATATCGACAATTTTTTATTAAAAAATTCAATAAAAGTTGTTTAGCAGTATCTTTTTAATGTTGCTATACTATTTAAAACAGTTTTTAACCTTAAACTCTACTCTATACTTTAAATATACTTAAAAACTTGTAGTTTTAAAAACCTGGAAGAAATTCAAAAATCCTAGAAAAAATTATTAGCCAACCAGTTAACATTCTTTCTGAGGGTTAAAAATAGCACAAAACTCAAAAAAAAACATATTTTGTTTAACACATGTCATGTTTATACAACACAGGAAAAACAACTTTTTAGAAAATAAGTAATAATGGTACTTTTAAGTATAATGACCAACTATTTGAAATTTCTTATCTTTAATATCCCTTGTAGGTAAGAGGGTGGCCACTAAACTTTAAATTTGACAGTTTAGGCTAAAAAAAAAACTAGAAAAACACTGTAATTTTGAACAAAAATCATTTGAACGTGTAAAAACTTGGAATTTTAATCAACTTTTGTATGTTAAATACTAAAATTTTGATTAGTAACTAATAATCTATCATATAAATAAATAATTTTGTCATCATTAAAGTTATTTTAAATTAAAAAAAAACATTTAAAG
The DNA here is from genome assembly GCF_965202585.1 of Thalia democratica. NCBI lineage: Eukaryota > Metazoa > Chordata > Thaliacea > Salpida > Salpidae > Thalia > Thalia democratica. The sequence continues at coordinate 49,154,551 of NC_139169.1, read as the reverse complement.
TAGCTTTACGGTATCTTTTTAATGTTGTTATACTACTTAAACAGTTTTTAACAATAAACTTAGGCTTAAACAAAAAAAAAGACACAAAAACGTGTACTTTTAAAAACCAGAAAGAAATTCTGTAGTCTGGATGAAATTTTTTTAAAAACAACGGTCACCTTAAGGTAATTAAATTTATATGGTTTCGTAGCGTAATCTTATTCTGTTGTATGTATTTGAACTGATTTTTTCCTTCATTAACTTCAATATTAAACTTTTTTTAAATCTCTCGATAACTCTAACACTCCTTTATTTGCAAAAAGGAAGTTTTAATCAAGATATTTAACGAATTAAACTTTGGTTGTAAATGTGCTTTACTCGTTGGCTAAATTATTTTTATGTATTCATTATTTAGTGAAAGTTTTTTCGGATTCGAATTTAATTTCTAACAAATGAAGACTTTTGAAAATTTCATGTTTAATTTTTGTAATTTCATACTTTCAAATTTCATAATCAATTTCATATTTTGAAAATTTCAAATTTTTTGAAAATTTTGAAAATTAAATTGAATTTCTAACAAAAAATCGTGTGGAAAATTCGTCTGATAAGTTTTTAGTTGCAATTAAAAAGTCAAATTTTTTTATTAACTTGATGATTTTTCGATCTTTTGTCGGAAACCCCCATAGTTTTAACTTTGTTTCAAAAGTCAAAATATAGTACCACATCTCATAAAATAACTTTTTTTCTTTTTTATACCAATTTAGGTTTGTTTAGTTGCAATTTAGCATACCAGATATGCTAAAAATAGTATCGAGTTTTTATCTTCATAAACAGTAATATTTACACTTTTACTTCTTAAAATAATCTATTTTAATTCTTTAACTCAAAGACTCGTTATAAAATCAAACAAAGACTTAACTAACTAACAAGGTAAAATTAAAGTAGGTCAACGTATTGATTTTCTGCTTCTTCAACTATTTTTCGAAACTGCTGATGGTAAAGTTTGATTGACAAAATTCGTTTTACTACATTAGTTTTTAGATTCATAATTTTTTCAAGCTCATTGTCTTTGCATATAATGTTTCCTGTTGTATTACTAAATGAGGTTCATTGATAAACAAGTTTGTTCCAAGGTCTGGTTTAAAACTAAAAAATCATATTACAATCATACTTTTAGCAATAATTGTAGTAGCAACATTGTTTGCGACATAAACTTAAGATCAACACCCATAAATTTGGTGCAATTCAACATTGCTTTTAAAATGTTTTAACCTATTGTTGTGATTTGCATTAGAAGTAAACCAAGAAGTTCTTCTTAAATTTCAAAGTTAGTAAAAACTCCTCTAACAAATATTCTCAGATGAGCAGTATTTGTTGTATCAGTGCTCTCACTTAACAGATCGATGAAAGTCCTAAATTGATTTGTGCAGCTTTATAATCTTCAGACATTTCCTAAACACGAATTCTTCTTGTCACTGGGGAAATAAACAACAAAAATTTACTACAGCCAACACAAATTCTTAAAAAAAAAATAATTCTAAACAGTGTCTCCTTTTTAGTAACGACTTTTGCTACTTTATAACTTGCCTTGTCAAGCTTCTTCGATCAGACTATAGTTACTCAAAATAATCATGTGCTTTGTTGAAACTGACTTAAGCGATTCGATTTTTTTCATTTATTGCAATAACTCCTAACTAACGCTTTGTGATTTTTATAGTTAGTCTTATATTTCACATTTATTCTTTTTAAAATGCAATACTTTTATTACAGATAAAAAAAAAACTGTAACATTCAATAAAAAAAAATTCTTTAGTAATGTCATAATAAAATTGTACTTTTGTTTAAAATATTTTACAAACTTATCTGTGCATTCAAGCTGACTTAAAGAAATATTTTTTTACTATAAATAATTTACTTACTGTTAATAAACTTCGTTATTCCTTTATTTTGTGAGTTTTGTTTAAGACACGGTTGCTAAACAAACAGACTATTTTGAAAATTAGATTAAACTTGTTGAAGACATTTTTTTAAATTCAGGTGTGTGTTTTTTTATTTTTCTAATACTTCGAATAAATCTTCAACTTCTCATAACAGTTTCTATGATTGTAGTGTAGTATATTAATCTGTAATTTTTTAAATCTAGTTACATATATGTGCTTCTTTATAATGAGGATATTATGGTTTAGGTATTTAAGCTTAAATAATAGTAAGTTTTTTGATTTTTAATTAAGTTAGGCTGGCTTGATGTAACTTGGACATTTTTGCTTTGAAAGGTGAAATCATGTAAAAGAGTATTTTTTTACTAATAAGGTATTTTTATCTAAGTGTTCAAGTTATAACTATGTTAAAATATTTGTTTGAGTTTTTTTACAATACAACTAGGTATTTTATTTAGTTAACTAGTTACTGAATTTTTTAAGCTCGGTTTTAATAAGTTAGTTTTCAAGTAAAAAATTTTAAGTTCAACTTATTAACTGTTTAAGATAGTATATAGTTTATCAAGACTTTAGTATTTTAGCCAATGAAATTTAAGTCTAATAAATATGTATAATTTAAAAAGGCTTTCTATGTGTAGCTAAAAGTAATTTAGAATAATAAACTGAGTAAAAGCAAAGCAACTGCTTTTTTAGTGTGACTAAAACTAAAAGATTAAGTTTTAAATATCACTAAAACAGCGGCCCGAGAAGATTTTAAAACTTAAAATTTGGCTCGCAAACACCAGCTGCCTGCCGACCCCTGCTCTAACATATCAATTTAGTTGTAATTTTGTTATACCTAAATAAAAAATGTATGTAGAATAAACTCCAAATGGGTTTATTAAACTTTAATTGTAAAATCCAAGTTTGATAACTGAACAATTCTTTGCATACGTCTATATAATCCAGGTTTTTTGACTGGTTTTCTATGAACCCAATTGAAAAAAAAAGAAGCAAGAAAAAAAGATTCTTAAAATATCACTAAAAACGTTGTTTATTTACTTTGTTTTGGTTGAAAAATTATAAGTTTCCGTGACAAAAAATGCTCGTTTTTGCCCAGCCGAAATAGATTTCAAATAAAGTTTTTATATTGACGTGACTATCGGTAAAAGTTTTAAAGTAGCATTTTTTTCAGGGAAACTTTTTACTAAGATGCTTTTAGTTCCCATTATAAATTGTTACAATTTATAAGTTAAATATATTTCCATTTAATCGTATAATTCTAAACATTTTTTAGTGAAATTTTAAAGATTAAATTACTTGGTAGAAATATTTTTTATTAGAAATAGATACATAAATGTAAGAAGTTTAAAATTAAAAAAAAAATAGTAAGAACTTCATTTTACTAACATTTAAATCAAAATTGTCGTTATAAAATTTTTTTGTAGTTTTAATTATTCTATAACATTGTTTCCTGATAAAAAGGCAATTTATTCTTTCATCATTTAATGGTATTTTAATATTTTTATTTAAGTTATTTTATTTTTGTATACCTGTTAGCCACAAAATTGATTCTTGATTTTTTGAATTTTCAACTCAGAAAGATTTCAAAACCATCATTAGAATCCCTGCACCATCAGGCAAACATTTAATTATAATTTAAAGATATTTTTTATGAAATTCCAAATTCTATAGATTAAATTACTTGAAAAAAAATATTTTTATTATAAATACATATATGAATGTAAAGAGTTTAAAATCTAAAAGAAGAATTTGTAAGAACTCCATCTATACTAACATTTAAATCAAAATTGAAACATTTTTATATACAATTTGTAAGTTCATAACTTTTTTCTTGTTCTTTTAGTTTTAATCAATTTAAATTTAATACAGTATAATAAATAAAAAAATATAGCATTTATCTATTACTACTTAAATGTTTTTTTTTTATTTCTAAGCAGAAAAAGCATTTTAAAAAGAGTTTCTCGGCTAAATATTTCGTAGTACGCACAATGCGTACTTAACTGGCAGTGCATACCTAAGAAATGCGTACTTAAGCGGTAAATTAAGAACAAAAAAATTGTGAACCCCCTTTGAAAAATGTCTAGACACGCCCCTGATATAATAGCTTTTTTGACCTATATGCTTTATCCGAAGTCATTTTAATAGGTAAATAAAACTAGTGACACTTGATGAGTTTTAGCGAACTACAAAAATAACTAGTTAATTTTTTTTTTCAATGTTTCATAGAGTTTAAACGTCTTCACACTAAAGTAGCAGGAATTTTATAAGTAAAAATCAACTTTAAGGCTTAACTAGAACTTGGAATCTTATTTTAACAATAAACTTCTTAATGTATAACTTAAATAATGGTAGTTTAACGTTTATTTTTATTTTAATTAGCTTCTTATTTACTTAGTTTATATTATTTATTTCTTAACTAAGATTAAAAAATTAAGAAACTATTTAAATATTACCAATATTTTATAATCAAAGTGCATTATTTACAAACCATAGATAATTTTTTATTTATATTTTTTTTAATGCGATGTAACAAAGGTTGTAATCAGTATGCAAGATAAAAAGAAAACTTTAGTTTTCAAAAACGATTTAGGCAGAATGTTCACATTGTGTCATTGAAAATGTGCAAAAAAAGAAAGAATACTCTATGAAATGAAGAAAAAGTCATTGAAAGTTTTAATAATGCACAGCTTACAGAAAATGGTAAATGTATATTTTAAGAAAAACGTATAAACATAACCAATTGAAATAACAATTAAATTGTAAACACTTAACTAAATTAAACTTAGTACTAAGATACATGTTTTAGTAGACCAACTCGAAGAGACATTAAAAGAAGGTTTTTAGCTTACTGTAGTTAGGAAAGTGTACTAATTAAATTTTTGAAGAAAACGGTATGCTGAAGATAATTATTGTTTAATTTGCTCGGGTTATTCCAAAATTAATAAATTGAAATCAAAACAATAAAGCTAAACGGTACAAACGCAGTTAAGCGTGTAAGGTTATAAATCCGAACAAAAGTGTAATATTCATTACTACAGACTTAAAATATTTATTTGATATTAGTTTGATTTTTAATAGGCTCAACTAATTACAAATTATTACTGTAAACCTGAAAATGCATAATACTTCTATGTAATATTACAATGTAGTATAACATCACTGTCTTGTAATGTATATTACAATGTAGTTACTATGTAGTATTTACAACTGACAATAAATTGACAAAATTAAAACGATGAAATCATTCAGGAGGATACCTAAAATATTTGAAAATCTTCGTATGTCAACAACTTTCTTTAAAAATGTTGATGTCTACTTTTTTTTAAACTTGTCTAACAAAAAATTGCTTAAATAATCTTATCATATTTTACTTTAAAAAAAAGGTTATCTCAAATCTTGTGGTAAATCCTTACTTTCTTTTGATATAGGTTTTACAACCTTTTTAACATTCAAATTAACTGTATTATTGCTTAGAGAATGATTTTTTAATTTTAATGATTTTTTTTCAGCAGGAGCTGGTGTATTTTGATATTTTAATTGTTCACTATTATCTTGATTTAAAATAGTTTCATCTACAGTTTGTTCAGGTATGATTTTAGACTTATCTTTCTGTACAACTGGTTCTTTTTCTACGCTTTGTTTGACAGGCGATTGAGGTTTTATCTGATTATGACTTTCATCTACTCCCTCTGGTAGTACATGATCCTAAAAAAAACTTAAAACTAAATAAAACAGAGTGAAAATCTATAAAAAACAAATTCCTTTAATCTTTGACTTTTCACCAAAACAAAACATGGTTAGCAATGATACTTAATTAAGAAATTTAATGGTATTTTATATAATGATATGTATATACATACATATATAACTAATTTTAGAAATAAAAAAAATAAAAAGTTTTTTTGAAGTCATATACATTAAGTGTAGATATATCATTATTTATACAAAAATAATCAAAACACTAACATTGGATTTTCTATCCTTGTCATTCGATACTTGTAGCTGTTGAGAAACTTCAACATTTTTAGCATTGCTATCATTAAGTAATAAGTTTTTGTCATTTATAGGTTTTTCATTTTCTATTTTATTTTTTACAAGAACTTCTAACAACTCTTTCTGTTTAGCAAGTAACTTCGACTGAACTTCGTTTGTATCTTTTATTTCCTTTACTAGTGCTTCTACAGCTTTTTCTTGGTTCTCTTTTTTAAGTGATTTGGCTGATACATCTTTCTTTAAACGATCAGCTTTAGTCTCAACTAGACTTTCATTAAATTCAAGATTATCTTTTTCTTCAGATATTTTAGCTCGTATTGGCTTGATTTTATGATCTTTAGAATTGATATCTTGTGACTGTTTATTTGCATCAATTTTTTTAACATAAGGTTTTTCTACATTTTCAAGTTTCTTTTCAAGCTTAACTTTAGACTTTTTATGTAGTTGTGGTTTTTTATCACTTACCATTACATTGTTTTCTGCGTTATCAGTGTCTACAATAGGCAATAGATCATGACCAAGTGAATTTTCTTTATTAACATTTTTTATTGAATTTGCTAGGTTTTCTTTATTTTTATTCACATCAATAATGGGTGGCTCAGGATTAACAGGTTCATGGCGATGTTCTTGCTCTTTTAAAATGACAGAAGCAGCTTTTTTATTATTTTGAGATTTAAAAATTTCTTTTTCTTTAAGATTTAGAACCATGTTTACTTTTGATTGTTCAAGGTTGTTTTGTGGTGATATTGTTTGCAAGTTTTCAACAGGATAAACATTTGAGTATGTGCAAACCACAAACAAAATGCAACCAACTACAAAAACTATTTTTGGAATTTTTTTCGATGAAGAGTAGTCAGCTTTCATAAATATTATACTTGGTAAAATAAAATAGACCAAAGAGCCCATAGTAGCTCCAGTTAGACCCAAAATTGTCTCTACATTTGGAATAAAAATAGCAACAGACATAGTGAAAAATACAATACCAAGAGTCAAGGTTTTAAATGTAAAAGGCTCAATAAAAGTTTTTGATGCAATACTGTCACTAGGTCTTTGTTGCTTAAAAAATAAAGTGTATATACTCTGCCTACAAGGAAATATCATAAGGGGAAAACCAACTACAACAGAAGCAGCAAAACCCATCTTAATCAATTGAAGCAATGTAGTAGATGGCAAATTTTTAAGCACATTTCCTTCAACAGTGTTCAAAAAGGTTGCATAACCAAATACAGCAACAGTTGAATACACAAAAGTGACAATTTTAAGTGATGACTTCACTATGTTATTCATTCTTATAGTAGATGAGTCTTCAAGGGAGTCATAAACTACAAACAACTGACAGTGACAACCATATGCTAGGCTAAATATAGGTATACATTGAAACAAACCTGAAATGTCCCATAATTTTGCGTTAGCCAACCATTGAAGATTTAGAAAACCTTCAGAAATAGAAATTTTAAACATTACCAATACAAAGATAGCATAGAAAATAAGTGAAAAATATCCTATAAAACCAAGAACTTCTAGACTTTTCATTAATCCTAGAGGAAGAGCAATGCATAGACCACAAAAAACAATAACATAAGTTCTCACAAGCGATGGATCAGTTGTAACAAAAGATGAAACAAAATCTGTTGCTAAGTCACCTATTATTACGTAAAATGCAACACAAGTCCCAAGCATTAATCCAATCATGCTAAACTCCACTACTAGCTTACCAGATGGTCCTGTTACAAAAAAATATAATAATAAATTTTTCATTGAAAAAAACAACATTATAACATTACCTCATTAAAACTATATTGAACTCTACCATTACTCAAAACAACTATTATACTACACCAGTGGTTCTTAAATAGGGGTGTGAAAAAGTTTCAAGGGATTGCTATCATAACACTGGTGTATGAGACTAAATTAAAAAGAAATAAAATAACATTTTTTTACTATGTAAATAAACCATTAAGATAACTATTGTCTCAACTAGAATAAATAAGGTATATCAAGAATGCAATACAAGTTAAATTTTAAGAGATCAGACAGTATATAAAACTATGTATTAAGTTTACTTTATTCTATTTTGAGATTAGGTAAGGTGTAATCCTAGAGAAAAAATAACACAACTGCAAATACTAAACTGAAAAGCACTTTAATATTTATTTACATATGGTTTACTTTTATTTTAAATGATAAATTCATTAAGCTTACCAATATAACTTGTCATAAAGTTTTATTAGCTGAATGGTATTTACCTAAAAAGATTTAAATATAAAATGCTTAAAGTGCACTTAGTTGTTGGTTCGTATCAAAATGTTAAAAGTCTTTATCCCTTTTCTTTTTATAAAATAACTGATTAAAAATATCTTTTTCATACTTTGTAGCAAGTATATATTTGATATAAACTCCCATAAAAACTAATTATTTAAAAAATGATATACTTTGATTTAAACAATTGTTTGACACTTATCATCAACTGGTCAACAAGCTATACTTAGTTTTGTGAGTTTTTATTTTTAGATAACACTTTGCAAAATCATATTATTACAAACATGTTGATAAGACACATTAGCACAGACAACAAAAATTTAGCACTTACCAATAATTCTGTCATTCAGAGTCTGTAGCTCAGCTTTTCTTCAAAAAATTATAGAACACAACCAGGGGCGTAGCGTGGGGAGGGACGCTGGCGCATGCGTGCCACCCAAAAAAAAAATAAGTAAAATAAAAATGCAATATCTTTATCCTTTATTGTTTATATTTTTTTGCTTAATTTGCCTTTTTTTAACTATGTATTTCTACTATTTGAAAAGTAAAACGAAATTTCGAATACCAATTAGTGACAAGTTAGGGAAATTACCCAGTATACTGATTCGGTGCGTAATTCCAAATGCGCACCAATGTTGATGAAAAACTCCATAAGGAAAAATTTTATAACTCCATTAACTTCATAAGAATTTCGACTCAAACAGTACGCAATTAGTTAGTGCACCGCAGTAGTATAACCTTATGACAGATTTTTTTAGATAGACAAATGCTAACATTTTGTTAACAAACCATAAAGCTAAACCTGTTTTATAGTGATAATGATTCAAGAATAAACAAACTGTAGTAAAAATAGCAATAAACAACTGCTAATAAAATAAAAATAAATTGATAATAAAAATAAAAAATACTAACAACATAATTTAAAAGAAAAATAACAAAAAACAGAAAAAAAATTAAAACAAATAATAAACAAACAGTTCATACTGTGATTACAGCTTTAATCTCACTATACAAAAAGTATTGTTTAAATTAACTAAACTTAAAATTTTTTTTTTAAATAATTTTTTTTATTAAGATAACAAACAAATCAAACTTTGTTATTTTATCAGCCATAAAGTTTTAAAATTAATTAATTTTTGTAGCAAGTTATTTTAAAATTCCTTTAGTCACATCATAAATAAATTTGTAGCAACTTGTAAAACAGAACTTTTTACAATCAACTCTTAGTTTAAAAGACATAATTGATTAATTTTAAATTTAAGTTTATTTTGTTTTAAATCAAATTTTAAATGATATTTTAAAAACAATTTTTCTGCCAACTGATTGTAGTATTTAAAAAATGCTATTCCCTAAAGATCTTAGAAAAACTGACTTTAGGATAAGTGAAAAGTTATATTTCTTGTGAATTTTTAAAAGCATTGAAAAAGTTGACCTTAAAAATTTTATCTTTCAAACATTTTGTTTTGTTTCAGAAACATTTAGTAAAATCTTTTCACACACTCAGGATAACTTAGGATTTTATGAAGTTTTGGAAAACTTTAGTATGACTCAGTAAAAATCATGATAACTCTGAATGTTTCAAGTATTTTTAAGCTCAGGCTGACTAAGGATAGACTTATTTTTTTTTTTATAACTCAGGGTAGATTCAGTGGTTTTAAAAGCTTTGTTATAAAGCTTAGTTTCTATTAGTTTAAACTAATAAAAAAATTCTGTATAAGAATTTAAAATGCTTATGATGACACATGACATTTTTAAACTAACTCAGGACAGTTATTTTGACTCAAAGAGTGGCAAGGCAACCCTGATATCTTCAAAGTTAATTGTTTTTTGTTTTTGTTTTTTGTAAGATATGTTTTATAATACTTAAGAAATAGTAAACATTTGTTTTCATTAATTTTTAGATTATTATTTAAAATAATATGCAAAGTAATATTGTATGGAAAGTTGCAAGTATAAAAATATGTCGGGTAGGAAAATTATCTGAAGTTCAAAAGCTTGAATTGAAAAGTAGCAGACCAACACCAGATATTACTATTACTCAAGACTGCATTTCAAGTGGTATGAAATTTTTTATTTTAATTTTGTTTATATTTCAGATTTTCTTCATTTATTAAGTGTTATTTTTACAGTTTTATATTGTAATATAAGTAAAAATGTAGAAGTTAAAAAAAACTAGCTCTTTAGATTTCTCCTACAAAAAATTTAAAATTTTCAATATTAATACTAAAGATTAAACATTTTTATATAAAAGATAAAGATAGTATATTAAAAGCTGCAACAAACTAAAAGTATGAGTTATTTTGAGTTTAATACAATTCTTTTTTGTTGATATAAAATAGATATTGAACATTATTTAGAAATTGCACAGAGAAAAATGCTTTGAGGTATTAATTGTTATATTTAGTTGACTATTTATTTGTAGTTTAAAGCCATAGGGGGGTTAAGCCATGTTTTTTAGAAGTTGATCTTATTTGAGATATTTTTTTTTAAGCTTTAAAGTGTTTTTTACTGTTTTAAAAAATTCGAATTATTTTTTGAGATATGACCAGTCAAAGTCGGGCCGCATAATAGGTTACCTATTGGAAGGAAAAACTAAAACAGCGAAAAAAGGCTAGTTTGTTTAAAATCTACCTCCTCCTACATTTTTCAAGCAATCTTCTTCAAACTTTAACAGTTTAATCTTTATACAACAACAGAAAAACCCTACTTGTGAATTTAAAAATTTGTAGTAAAAATATTTTGTTTTAAAGTAAAAGACTTTTTTTTTTAATTTTTGTGATAAAATTTTTATTTATTTTAATTATCTAAATTAATAAGTAACATTTTTTTCTTGTAATTTAAGAAACATTTTCTAAAATTTGAAGAAGATTGCTTGAAAAATGAAGTAGGAGATAGATTTTTAGTAATTTTTTAAATTTCCAAAAAAATTGACCCCGAAAAATTTGCGGCCCAAAAGTTTTAATTTAGATAATTTTTTAGAAAAAAATTTGCGCACCCCTGACCAAAATACCACGCTACGCCACTGAACACAACTAATAATTTGTTTTTTGTAATTAAATAATTTAAACAAACAAAAGAGTTATGTGATTAGAAAAAACATGCAAGAAAAAACTGAGTCAAAAAAGACTTTAAATTTAATTAGAATCATACATACAATAAAATTATACATATAATGTGCTTATACATACAATATATAGAGTGAATTTGTAACAAAACAAATATATATTAGGCAGCAGTTTACTCAGAAGCAAAAAGATCATGCTTGTATTCAGGGTTGCCACTTTACATGGAAACCTGGAAATACCTGGAATTTGACAATTTTGGTAAAAAATATCTGGAAAAACCTGGAATTTTGAACAAAAATCACTAAAAAACCTGGAATTTTTAACAATTTTTACATGTTCAGTAGTAAAGTTCCGATTTGACACAAAAAATCTAACATAAAGGTAAAACTTTTTGTCATCATTATCTTTTTATTATAAAACATATATAAATTAGCTTTACAATATCCTTTCAATGTTTTTATACTATAAAACACAGTTTCTTACCTAAAACTTAACTTTCAACTGAAAACATACCCAAAAATGTGTACTTCTAAAAACCTGGAAGATAATGGAAAACCTGAGAAAAGTTTTGAAAAAACGAGTGGCAACCCTGTTATATTATTTTAAAGCTTGCTTTATCTCTTCATTTTATTTTTTAACTAAAAAAACACATAGCAAGCAAAAGTTTGTTGCTTATCAGGCCAGTTTCTTGACCCCTGGTTTAAGTGATACATTACACGAATCAACCAAGTTTTGTAAATCTTCATTCACACAGAGCTGCAAAGATAACTGCTTAAGTTAATTAATAAGTTGTTGTACAAATAAAGTACAATTCAAGTAGTAGTAGCAGAAATTTGGAAGATAATAATGTAAGGTGAGTTTTAAAACTACTTCTTCTTTTAACTATGGCAAACTCTAGAATCATATAATTATCAAACACTTAATCTTAAAAAAACTTACTAATACTACTAAATGTCAAAATTTAAACTAGCCTGTACTGACCTTAATTTTTCCATATTTCCAAACTAGTCAGACTTGGTCTAATTATAAAATAAACTTGGATTTATTTGTATGTATTGAAATTTTTTTACAAAAAAGATTATATTTTAAAGGTTTACAGAAATGTTTATATTCTTTAAGAACTACCTTATAGCTATAAGTTCATAATCAAAGCTTTCATTTAAGACCAGATGGTAACTTTTATTAAATAATATTGGACACACTCTTTTTGGCTTAATAACTTATATACTATGTTTATTTTTCAGTATCTTTAAATTATTTGTATGTTTTTTAAATGTTATATTATTGTTACTCTATCAGGAAATGCCTAATAAAAAGATGGAGACACATACTTACAGGGTTGTAAATGTTTTTGGCAAATTTTCTCCATGTTTTTAAAAGTACACATTTTTGGGTCTACTTTCTAAATTTAAAGTTAAGTTTAAGATAAAACTGTAAGTAAAGTATAAAAACATTGAAAAGATACTGTAAAACTATTTTAAATGTGGTTTAAAAAAAAATTGATGAAGACAAAAACCTTATATCTATATGGTAGATATTTTGTGTCAAAACAATTTTTTTTTTACTAAACATGTAAAATTTGTTTAAAATTCCAGGTTTTTCAGTTATTTTTGTTCGAAATTCCTGGTTTTTAGCCTAAACTGTCAAATTCTATATTTAATGTTTCCAAGTTTTTTGACAACCCTGATACTTAAAGTAAAAATAAGAAAAAAATGAGTTAAATATAATAAAAACAAAAAATTAAATTTATAATTTAAATTAAATTAAGTTTAAAATAATTATAATTGTATTACTAACCAATAGTAGATGAGGCAAGATACTCATAACTTCTTTTTCTTTTTATCATAGCTGAGGAAAGCAACATACTACAGGTGATGTAGGTGAGCCAACATGAAGCAAGTAACATAGTAAGACCAAGTACAAGTCCGCATTTTTTCATGCAAAACGGTGATGCTAGTACACTAACTCCAATGATACTATTTACTAGGTTTGCTATGTATGGAGTGTTATTAATCATGTTAAAAACAAACAAAACTTCTGTTAAAATTATAAATAGTATTATCATTTTTAAAAACTCAAAAAAAAATTCAAAAAATAAGTTTACTAGAACTGTTGTTAAAAACAAAAACATAAAAGTTATTTTGATAAACAACAAGAACTAAACTTGGAAAGTTAAACAATCGTTCATAAAATATTTTTAAACTACATTAGAGACCTTAAGAACAGGTTTGATCATGCCAATTTGATCATCAGACCACAAGCTTCGGTAGACTGAGACCGGTTTTGTCCTTATTAGGACTCATCAGTCAGTCACAACCAAAAAACTTGCAGTCGTCAATCTACAAACGGTTTATCATGCTTTCATATGAAGCAACCATTTTCTGGCAATGATCAGCGACGTCAGCATTGTCTTTTTCTGTGCAATGTTTAAAACATTGTCCACTAGGCAAGACATCTGGTACGCTTGTTTTAGTACGATCAACAAAAAACATTAGCAAAAGTCTGCAGAGAAGAAGCCTGGACTTTTGTTTGCTGTGAGACTAGCTCAAGTTTTTAGTACTCATGGTTGTCACAGATCAAGCTGAGAAAAATTTCCTGACTTTTTACCAATATTTTTCTGACTTTTCTAAATCAAACTCTTAATTTAAACTTATTCTAAAATACATAATCTAACACTTTAAACTATATAAAGCTTTCAATCTAATTTTAATACAGATTAAAATAACTGTTTTTTTTTTTTGCTGAATTAATCATCAAACTTCCATTACATTACTTGAACCATCTGTGTATGATTGATGTATTTGCAATAAACAGCTCTATCAGCAAAAATACTTGTATTATTACCTTATAAACACAATTTGTCTGAAAAAAGACACAATTTTTAAGCATTTCCTAGCATAAATGTATCTAAATAAACAAAACAACATATATTGAACATTTTCAATTAAAACCTTGAATTAATAACAAACTTTCATAACTAAAATCTTAAAATAATAACAAACTTTTACAGTTGAAACCTTAAAACAATAAAGATGACATTTTTTTAGAATTTCCTAGCATAAATGTATCTAAGCAAACAATCTGAATTACTAGTCTGAAAAAAATAACAATGGTTAGTCTGAGTTTGAAAACCCAATACATAAAGTAATAGTTTTCTGTACAAGTAATTCTAATCTAACACCTTAATACAAAAATAAATTTACTCTTTACCAGTAATAAGCTATTTATCTAACTAAAAAGTAAACTTTAGTCAGACTTAGCATAAAAGTTGTAAAACAACCTAGAATAGGGGTGGGCAATGTACAGCCTGCAGGCCGGATCCGGCCCACAAACTAAAATGGCCAGCCGGCAAAAGGTATGTTTTACAAAATTTTTATAAAACTTTGTATCATATTTTTACAAAACAAAACTGTAAAAATTTTACTTTAAAAACATGCTAAAAAATGAATTTTGTAAATTAATGTGTAATAATAAATTCATTATTTAGTCCTAATATTTTGTGTTGTTCTATCTTAGTTGGAATATCTTTTTGTCAAGTTACCCAAAGCAAAGTGTTTTTTTTAAGTACGATATTTTACATATGTACCTTTGTCAATTCTAGTTATAGACTTTATTTAAACATCTAACATGTCTCAATCTACATCTTATGTTTTCAGACCTTTAAATATTTTATGAATTTGAAGGATTCAAAAAGAGATCAACTGTATCCATAAAATTAGATTCCGACCGGATCTGAAACTTTTATACAAGTTAAAATCTGACGGGATCCTCAAATATACTTAAACAAAAAACAATTTGATTCTACAACTATGATAGATAAATTTTTGTGTATTTATCACAGTTTCACTATGGAAATGTCCTTGCTACGGATCATCAACCCTAAAAGACTTACAAAACTGCTTGTTCAAGTAGGTTACTTGTTCAATATGTTAATAGATAAATTTTGCAATTTTATTTTACTAATTTAAACCAAATAAAATCAATAGAAATTAAACAATTTTGTAAATTTCTAGGAAAATTTTGGATTTTTTATTCTGACTTTAAAGGATTTCTAATCAATTTTTACAATTTGAAGGCTTTGGAGAATAAGGAATTTTGTAAATTTAAACTGACAAAATCTGACTTTTTTTTTTAAATCAAATTTCCTGACTTTTCCTGACTATTTTCAAAACCCCTTATTTTTTCCTGACTTTTGTAATTTTTTTAAATTTTTCCTGACTTTTACTGACCATGTGGCAACCCTGAGTACTATATAATAAATTTCAAATAATACTTTGTCAACTACAATATTGTTTTGATTGTGCATCACCTGATACAACGTTAAATTAAAATATAAATTAAACTAAAAACTGCTTGAATTTTAACAAAACCTAACAAATAAACATTTATCCTAATAACATATATCCCAGCAACATAGAATTGAACTAACTGTCTCTGCAGTTTGTCAACACAGCTTTTCTGATGATTGTTGTAGCTACTGTACAAAATCTGACACTTTTATTTTTATAATCATTTATAGCTTTACTTTGTTCTAAAAAATATATATAAGGTAAACAAAAACTCCTAAACTAAACATTATTTTTTAAACAAATGTAGTGAAATATGTAATGTTGTCATTTTAATATTTTTCTATAGTTATCAAGTGTTTGTATAATTACTTAAACTTATATTAATAAAGAAAAATGTACACTAAAAACATGGTTGACACTTTTTAAGGAAAAACAGCCAGCCTTAGTTACAAGGTTGCCAAATGTTTTTGGCAAACCTTCTCCAGGTTTTCAAAAATACACATTTTTAGGTCTGTTTTTAGTTTAAAATTAAATTTCAGGTAAGAAACTATTTTAAATAGTATTAAAACATTAAAAATATACTGTGAAGCTACTCTAAATGTGTTTTTTAATAAAAAAAAATTGATAATGACAAGTTATTTTTTATCTATACGATAAATTTTTGTGTCAAATTGAAATTTTATTACTGAACATGTTAAAATTGTTCAAAATTCCAGGTATTTTGATATTTTTTAAATTTTATTAAGTTCCAGGTTTTTTAGACTAAATTTTCAAATTCCAGGTTTTTCTAGGTTTTCAGATTTTTTGGAAACCTTATTTAAGGCTTAACTAAGTCAAGCCTTAAACATGTAACATCATTAATTAATTTTCATGCAATAGTGCACTTTTCCACTCGTAAAATCATACAATAAAGTGATGCTAAAATTTAAAAATTGATACTATGTTTTGCATTCTGAAATAGAAGTGCATATAACTCTAAAAAATATACAAAATTTAATAAATCAAAAAAATAATATTGTTTATACTATCACAAAAATTTATATTACCAAGCAAAAAACATAATTTCTAGAGAATTATAGGGATGTTCACATATTTTTCAATTTTTTCTGAGGAGTTAAAGGAACTTTTTAGAATATTGCAAATTTCTAGGGTTTATAGGGAAGTGGGAACCCTGACTTTATTTAGTTCAGTAGTCAGATACAATCAAAATAATTTCAAAGTTGTATATAACTGAGTTGTATTTATCTATTCAAGCTATTTTTAGTTAGCTTTAAAAGTTCTCTGAAACACTAGATCAAAATTTTGAAAAAAAATACTTAAATGAGTTTTAACAAAGTCCTATTCAAGGCCTTTCAGTTTCGAAATATAATTTTGTTGAGAAACTTTAGCTATACAAATAAGTAGAACAAACAAGTAGAAATTCAATTTGATCAATATGTAAAAAGTACTATGCTTTAAAATTGTAAATTAAAAAATTTACTTAATTACAGCAGATCTTCTTTTAAAAGAAAGAGGTGAATGCTTACGACTATTTTTAATGAGTAGGTGTGGATAATAACTTTTTGTTATTGAGCTCAATAAACTTTTTAAACACTATCATAAGCTACTTTAATTTTTATAGTAACAAAAAAAAACAGCTTAAGTTTAAGAATGGTTAGAATGTTTGTTTTTAGTCAAAAACAGTAAGCATTCTTTTTGTAAACCAACTACTGTAAATATTTACCATAGGTTACCACATCATTTTCTTCCTTAGATTGAAACTTTTACAATTATTTACATTCAATTTTTCTCTTGCTCTTTGATAAGCAACCATAAAAAGTACAACTACCTCAACAATAGACAAGAAGGTCGTAGGTTGTCTCAGATACTGTTGTTTATGGTTGTGTGGTAAAGTTCATTATTTATTGTTAGACAAGAAATGGTTGGAGTTTCACTTTGAATAAGATGTTTAGTAAAAGTTAAAGCACTATTTATTCTTAGATAAAGTTTATGACATGAGTTGATAAAAATAAACAATTATAGTTGTGCTAGTAATTAAATAAAAAGTAGAAACTATAAAATATTTCATTGGTTTTTTAATCTTTTTCTTAAACAACTTAATAATTTTCAACTTTATAAACAGCAGAGTGGACATTGGACTTAAGGAAATTTCTTTCAGGCTTTTTTCAGGAATTTTGAACTACAAGCTTTTGTGTCTCTTTTTAGTGTTAAACTAAACTTGAAACTAAAAATAGTTTCTGATTATTAAAAATACTGAAAAATTACTTATTTCATTGTAACCTGTATACATTTTTTTAATCAAGTTTTTTAAAGTATTTGTTAAATATTTTCTATAACCACTGCACTGTTATAACAAAAATAGTCTCAATTACTAACTAAAACTCAAGGTTTTAAACATTATTGGGATATTTTCAATTTAAGGGCATGGGGGGAATTTAAACATATATTTACAAAAATTAACATTTGCTCTTATTTCATAGCTTAATGTATGTAGTATAAACTATGAAACACTTTATATAAGAACAAAAACATTCAATTAACTTTTGAGATATAAAAAGTTCTGTAAAAAATCCATATACAACCACGTGGTATTAAAAATTTTCAAGCTAATTTTTGGAATTTTGAAAAATTTACTAAAAATCTGTTTCCTATTTCTTTTTTAAAGCAATTTAGTTCAAATTTTTAGGAAATTTACTTTTTAATATTATAAACAACTTGTAGAAAGAGACTTTTCAACAAAAATGACATAAGAAAAATTTATGACCCAAATTTAACAAAAAAATCAACTTTTTTATGCATTTGCACAAAAAATTACAAAATTAATGTTTCCTACAAATTGTTTAAAATTCATCAAAGATAACTCTGAAAAAGTTTTTAAAACAACTGCTCAAAAACTAAAGAAGTAGATAGGTTTTTAGTGAAATTGCTTATTTTACAGTTTTAGTTTCCGCCTCACATAAAGAACCTATTGAACTGTTGAAAAATCTAACATTGATCACTTATATCTCAAAAGTTACTTTGAATTTTAACAAACACTAAAAAGTAACAAGTGATTATCTAATTATGCAAAAAATAAGACTAAACTTGAAAAAGTGTTTTACTCCTATGCCGTTAATTGTAAAAATATAGTATAAAAACATTGACAAAACTAAAATGCAGATAAATAAATAAAGATTATAGAAAAAAAGTATACCCTTTTTATAAAGGACAGTTCAAAATAAGCACCTTATAATTGACAAAGTTACTGCATATATGGTTCTGAAAAATTGTTTAATGTTTGTTTTTTATTTTAATTCAATCCATAAAAAAATGCTTTAATCTGTGATTTTGTGTAATTTTGGTTTTAAACAGTCCTAATTACTAAATAAGTCAACTTAAATTTAAGTAGAGGTTTTATAATGATCTTCAACAACATGTATAAAAAAAAGCTTTATATTTGGAAAGCTTTAATTTTGGGGACAATAAATATCTCATCCAATTTAGCTTATGATAAAAAGAATACCTAAATTGTTGCTTTTCTTATATATGTGTCCAGTGCTGTTTTTGTTTTAGAACGTACAACTTTTCAGTTTTTTTGTCATTAAGATTTCTGCACTTTCTTCAAGTCTAAAACTTAAAATGAAAAAACACTAATCATTACACTTAAGTTACAATTTTTTGAAGTACATTTAAAATTCAGGTATTTTATTGAAGTTTTAAATAAATTTCTTTCAAATTAAATTCTTAATTATAGAAAGGTTTTGTAATATAAAAAAGTAAATGTCTGTTGAAGCTGAAATTAAAGCATTGGTTGAGTCCTCCAAAATTGGGAAACAGCTGAAAGAAAAACTGATTGCCATTGGAAGTAAGAAGGACAATGAATTTAGTCGTTTTCAAGCTGAGATGCTTAAATTGAAGGAAGATTATAATGAAAAAAGTAGAATTATTGAAAATAACATTGATCAGATTCAAAAAGATGAATTCAGCAGTAAGAGAATAGACAATATAGAAAATAGAATTACAGAATTACAAAAAAGTTTCTCAGAATTTAAGTCTGATTTTTCTTCTAAATTTAACAAGTTTGAAACTAAATTCTCCAAATATGCTGATGCTATGCAGAAAAGTGAACCAACAGAAATTATCACAAACAATAGTACCAAATTAAATTTAGTAGCAGAAAAAATAGATGCTGAAAATGAACAAAAACTGAAAGAAAAAAAGGCTTTAAATGTAATAATATTTAACATTCCAGAAAGTAAAAATCCAACTCATAATGCACTAGAAAGTTGCAAAAATGATCTAAAAATTATTCAACAAGTATTAGGAGAAAATAAAATGAAAAAAGAAGAGTTTAAGTCACTTTATTGAGTTGGTAAAATTGCAGCTAACAAAATCAGACCAATTATAGTCAAATTAAACAATTTGGCATCCAAACACAGACTGTTAAGACTGAGAGATTTGAAAATGTTTAATGGTGAAATTGAATCAAAAATCTACATCAACCCTGACAGAACTCTCTTGGAAATTGAAGCTTTCAGAACATTGAGAAAAGAAGTTAAAATAAAGCAAGCCATCGCTGATGAGAATAAATTGGACATAAAATATGTTATAAGGAACAACAAGATAGTTGAACTGACAAAACAGCCCTTTCGTTACCGCTCCCAGGACATCTGGGATTAGTGGAGGAAATCGTGAGTCAACGGGTATAAACTTATTAGGTGATAGGATTAATTTTAACACTAACAAGTTTTCCTATATAAATTGTAACAACAACTATTTAAAAGTTTGTTACACTAATATAAGATCTGTTTTAAATAAATTTTATATTTTAGAGAACTATATAAATTTGAATAACATTGATTTATTTTTTTTGACTGAAACATGGTTGACTAATAAGGTCAACGATGCCACAGTGTGTCCTTTTAACTATAACATTTACCGAAGTGATAGGTCTAGTAGGGGTGGAGGTGTTGCTATCCTTTTCAAAAATTTGCTTAAAGTTATTAAAGTTAAAAACGATTCTATCTCTACTAGCAACATCAATTTTGAATACCTATGTGTAGATGTAATTTTAAAAAAGATGAAATTAAGATTTTGTTGTGTCTACCTTCCTCCACTGTCTGCTAGATGCGCACTGACTGTTCAAAATGTAATCAAAATGATTAAAATGGTTTTTCCAAAAGAGTGTTCTTTTTATGTTCTTGGTGATTTTAATATGCCAAATATAGATTGGAGGATTCCTAGCACAGATTTCAATAAACCCCATGAGTGTTTTCTTAATTTTTGTACAGACAATTTTTTAACCCAAGTAATTGAAAATCCAACCCATAAGAATGGTAACATTCTCGATCTCATAATTTGCAATCATTTTGGTCTAGATAGAATCATATCACACTCAACTAATTTTCCATTAACAAACACTTGTGATCATAACTTGCTTTCACTAACAATTAAAATTGAAAACAAAATAATACCTATTGCTAAAGAAGTCTCATATGACTATAAAAAAGCAGATTTTGAAAGCATCAATGATTTCCTGTCAAAAATTAATTGGACCTCTTTATTTAAAAATTCAGAAAATCTCCAGCATTTCTACGATCAATTCATTAGCTCAATCCAATTCTCAATCAAACGTTTTGTTCCAATTTTTTCTAAAAATAACAAAAGTAAAAAATATCCATCTCATATTAAAAAGTTATTAAAAGAAAAAGCGAATCTATACAAAAAAAGTAAGACAAATAAATCACTTTTGATAAAATACAAAAACAAGTCTAAAGAATATCAATTAGCTGTTAAAAAATACAACTTTGAATATGAAAACAAATTCTGCAAAAACCCAAATTTAAAAAAGTTTTATAGCTACGTGAAATCTAAACTTAAGTTAAATAATTCCATACATCTCTTATATGATAATGATAAAAACAAAACAGTAACCTCAGATTTTGAAATAGCAACACTTTTTAACATAAATTTTCAAAAAGTTTTTAAAAAAGACGAGAGTTACCAGTCTTTTAAGCTACCCCAAAAGAATTGTAGTAAGATGCAAAATTTTTTCATAACCTATGAAGACATTATAAGTTCAATTAACCACTTAAAAGATAAAATCATAAGAACGCCAGAAAACATTCCACCCTATTATATCAAACATGTTATCCAATCAATAATTTTTCCACTTTCATTAATATTTAATTGCTCTCTAGAACTATCTGATGTTCCTAAACAATGGAAAACATCTTTTATTATTCCTGTGCACAAAAAAGGTAATATACACGATGCATTAAATTACAGACCAATATCTCTAACAAGTGGCTTTTCAAGAATTTATGAACATATTGTATCTGTAAAAATTCTCAATCACCTCTTTGATAACAAATTATTAACTAACAAACAGTTTGGTCTTGTTCCAAACCGCTCATCAACCATTCAACTGTTAACATGCTTACATTCTTGGTTAGTTCCTTATCTCAAAAATGAATTTACTAAAGTAGTTTATACGGATATTCAAAAAGCCTTTGATTCAGTATCACACAAAAGATTATTAAAAATTTTAAATCAGTATGGGCTACATGAAAGCTTAATTGATTGGTTTGATAACTTTTTAAATAATAGATCACAAAGAGTACTCATCAATAATACGCTTTCTGACTCTTTAACAATATACAGTGGAGTACCACAAGGTGGTGTAGTTGGTCCCCTTCTCTTTTTAATTTATATTAATGATATTTGTTCAAACATTGATATTAAAAGTGAGTTAAGCTTATTTGCAGATGATGCCAAAATCTTTAGTCAGTCAAATACTTCATTACAACTATCTTTAGATAATATTTACATATGGTTAAAAACAAGAAAACTAAACTTAAATCCTAGCAAATGTAAAATTCTAACCATTAACAAAAAAGAATCTTCTCCAACTGACCTCTTAATCAATAACATCAAGTTACCAGAAATTAAAGTTTTTAAAGATTTAGGAATTTATATTTCCAAAGATTTGAAATGGAATGAACATATCAACTATTTATATAAGATTGCAAAAACTACATGTTATCAAATATTGAAAAGTTTTAAAACTAATTCTGCTTCAATTCTGACAAAACTATTCAAAACATACGTTCGCCCTAAACTTGAGTTTAGTACCCAAATTTGGTCACCCCATTTAAAAAAGGATATTAACAAAATTGAATCTGTGCAAAGGAGTTTTACCCGTCATATTTGTAGTTGTTGCAACATATCTTACACGTCATATAATGATAGAATGATTAAATTTGGCTTGAAATCACTGGAATATAGAAGATGGGAATTTGATTTATTAATTCTTTACAAAATTATCAATGGCAAATATAAAAGTTTTTTTAACCAGTTTTTTAATTTTTCCCAAAATAAATATCAACTAAGAGGAAATAATTTGAAAATAAAATGTAAACATGATTTTCAAAACAGTCAGTGGCAAGGCGCATTTTTTCACAGAGCAAAATCTATGTGGAACAGACTACCTCAGGATATAGTATCTTGTGAGAGGGTAGAACAATTTCGTTTAAAGCTAAAAAGATTTGATTTAAATACGATAAATACCAGTAAATTCACTAATTTTCCACTGTAACAAAAGAAAAAATATTCGTTTCCCTACGCCTCCCCCCTACAAACTATTAGTTTACTTATATATTTTGTAGTTATGAATTTTGTTTTATAAGCCATGATTTTAGACAAACTTCTTTACTGTGTGTACTAAGTAATATATAAATTTGAATTTTTTGAACTGAATTTTCAATTTAGATCATTTGTTTATCATATTGTGTTTAACTTTGTGTTTTCATTTAAATTATGTTTGTATATATATATATATAATTTATCTTAAAGTTTTGAATATAAGTTTATTTTCTTTTTCTCTTTTTGTGTGTCCTGTTTAAGTTGCTCAGGTTTTGATGCCTGAGTCCAACATTGCACAATAAACAATATAGTAATAATAAATATTTATCAACTTTACTCAACTCAGGTGGAATAACACGTGATGAGCTAAACCTCACTCACTTGACCTTCAGTAAACGTTTATTGTTGCAGAGGGGAGAGTGAATTCTGATGTTTTTCTACCATTAAAAAAATATGTATAATTAAAATTAAAAACATATTAATATCACTACTAGCATGCTCATAAACAAGTAAAAAATTACTATCTTGTAGATATTAAAAACAATTTGCATATTAATTTTCTGTGTTTAATTAAGATATGTTTCTCTGTTAAACAAATTAACTTAGTTCCATGGAGTTCTGTAAAAAGAATAAGAACTGCAACAAATAATAGAAGATAAAGTAGATGAATGTGTATAATAAGTGGTTTATTGAACAAAAACAAAAATTGCTCAAAATTTTTTGATTCAAGGACCAGGATGCACAAAAAGACCTCTCAGTCATAGAGTTGCATAATATCTTGGAGATAGATATTTAATGTCTACTTGTTTTAAAATATCAACTTTATCAAAACTTTTTGCTTCCATAGCAATTACATGTTAAAATGTGTATTACTTTTAATTGAAATTATAATTTACTTATCTTGTTATTTTAATATAAGTTTTCATAACTGTGTTATTTAAAATTTAAAATATTGTATAGCCACGAACTAAGGTAATACCCTAACTACAAACTTGTTATAAAGCTTAATGATATAACATTGTATTGTAATTTGTAACCTATTCAAGGGGTAGCTAATTACCCTAAATAACTACCCTAATAGCTAATAACCTAACCTAACTAAGATAAAACTAACTTATAAGTATATATTTTTGATTAAATTAACAATATTAATTAAAAAAATAATAACTAATATAAAAAAATGATAACTTGTTTTACTCTAAATACTGTATAAGTATAGATTTTAAGGGCCAGTATACTTAAAGATCAGGGTTCTGAAAAAAGCTAAGTCAGAAAATAAAGAAAAACCTTTTTTTTTGCTATTTTTAATTTTAAATATATAAACTTTTATTTTGATTAACTTTTATTGTGCTTTGGTAAAGTGGGCTTGAAATAAGGTTATAAATAAAATAATAATAATTTAAAACCTAAAAAATTGCTTATTCAGCTTTTTTTAGCTCAGACTGACATTAAGTATACTTTCCGATTTTAAGTTTGAATCTAAAGTTGAAATTATTTTGAGTGGGTGTGACAAAAATTAAAGTATATCAAGTTAATAAGAAAAATTTGGCTTCAACAAAGCCATGCATTAGTTCAGAGTTGCACATCAATTAAAATTCTTAAAAATGTTAAACATTATTGTATCTACGGAAGCTTATGAACTAATGAATCAGGCATTTTAGAAAGGTAAGTTTTCATATAGCTTAAAACTAGAACTGTAATACAAGTATTTAATTTAGGATCAAAAACTTTAACAGGAAATTGTGGACAAGTTTTAGTTAATCTAGTCTTAACAAATTATCTAAAAAGTTAAACATAATCGTTTATATAAGTTTTTCTATTAACTTATATCTTAAAAACTTCCCAACTTGGTTTCAGAGAAAGCCATTTTACCACCTTAGCTTTGTATGGATTTCTATCTGAATTCGATAAGGGTTTTGATAAATTTTTGACCAGTATGTGCAGTTTTACAAGATCTAAGTAAAGCTTTTGGTAGTAAGGATAGAACAAATTTGTTAGAAAAAATAGAATGCAATGGTTCAGAAGGAAAAAAAATATTTGTTGTCAAAAACATATCTAACTGAGAGGAAACAGATTGTAAACTTTGAAGAATTTTTTTCAACTTATAAAAACGTGATGTTGGAGCACCACAAGGTTTAGTCATAGTACCAGTGTTGTTTCAAATATGGACTAATTATTTACAGAAATATCAGTTTAAGGGTTCTAAATTTTTCAGTTCCTTTAAACAACTTTTAAACAAAACGCATATTTACAAGACAGTGATAATCTTAATTTTGAATTTGAAATTGTTTCAGGCTAGCTCATTGTAAACAAGCGTAAATTAAATATTGACAAAAAAAGATGCATGATGTTTTTTATCCAGCAAAAAAAGTTTTGAAACATATAAATATTAATATAAAAACAAATAAATCAATAAAAAATGTCAACCGTTATAAATGTTAGATATTGGTATGGATAACAATCTTCGTTGGACAGAAAATGTAGAAAAACTAAAAAATAAGTCATGAAAAACAGTTGACTTTTTACATAGATTAGATACTTAAAAAAAAAAAAATCTATCAATTTAATCTTTAACTGACTCATAAAGATAAACATTAGTTACGGTTTGTTGTGCTGGGGCAGCGCATACAAAACTGGACTCAATGAAGTTAATGTATATTTAATAAAGCTCTTAGAGATGTGCGTAATAAATAATATGACATAATAGTTAAAGCATAAATAGTTTTTTTTTATAATGAAGTAGGTTTCTTTTTTTAAATTTTAAACAAGACTTTTTGTTATTTAATCTTGAGTTATTTTTTGAAATGCAAGTAAAGTAAGAAACGCAAAATTAAAAGTATAATACATTAATTTCTTGAAAAATAAACTTTTTATACCAATCTGTAGTAGACATGGGCATAAACCTCCATCTTATCAGGCTAACTAGCTATGTACTGTTATGCCAAATCAATCTAATGAACAGGAATTTATTAATAGGTACCGGGTCAACCTGAGAGAATTTTTAATAAAATAACTTTTGAATGAGTAAAGTGTGTATAAGCTAAGAGTTGTACTGATAACTAAAACACTTAAAGATAGTCTATTTTAGTATGTGAGTTGGGTTATAATGACAATGATCCAGTCTAAGTTGTAGCTATTACTACTATATTTTTATTATATTTAGATTGTTGTTAAAGTTCTATATATTTAATTTATTTTCTTTTGAAAAATAAAATTTGCAAAACCTCTGATATAATAGTGTCAATAATTTTAGATAGTTGAATTACTGTTTAAACACTAATTGAACTTATCTTAGCTAGTTTTTGTATTTATTTTTTATCAATAAATTATAGTGTAGTAATTCAACTTTGAAATTATTAGCAAAAAGTTCTCTACTTTATACACATAAGGAGACAAGTTATAGAGATTTTTAAAACAAAATCTTTATTTTTCAATCTAGATTCTCTAAGAGATTTTTAGTTGCAAATTAAATCTTATTCTAATAGAGCAGAATTAAGTTTTAATGTCATTGTTTATTGAACGACAAAAAAAAAACGCTCAAAAGGTTTTGTCTGAGGACATGGTGTACAAAAAACCTTTCGGTTATTGAGTCATACACCAAAACAGTTTAATGTTATGACCAGGACACTTAATAAGATCTATTTGAGTATGATTTAATTTACAACTGACGTTCTCTAGAAAACCTTATGCGAGATTTTGTAACAAGAATCTGTTAGATAAATTCCTTTAAAGAAAGTACTAGTTGAAGTAAACAGTTTTAGTGTATATTGTTTTTGTTTATGTTGCTTATCTTAATATGGTAAACTTGTTAAAATAAATTTTTTGCTCTTCATCATGAGCTCCAGTATATCTTGTGTAAATTATATATTTAAAAGCAATTTAGGTTATGACTGTATTTTTTAACATAGAAATAAACACACATATTTATTTTTTTTTAATGTCAGATAATCTTGCTTATTCTATTATGAGTAATAAAATTCAAATATTTAGTTTTTGATAAAATTGTTAGTATTTTTTCGAGTTATTTTGTGACTAAAAAGTTATTTACAACTGCAAAGTTTTATATTCTAAAGATATTATAATTTTTTATTCTTTTTATTCTTTTTATTCAAAATCTTGCGTAATTTTTTTCTATTTCTTGAAAATTAAAACAAATTAATAAGGTTGAGACTATATTTTTAGACAGGTTTTGTTAACTTAATATTTATTTTTTTTGCCATGTAAACTTATAAAACAATAGATTAGCATTAATTGCTTTTAATATTGGAAATTAATAAATATAATTTTGAAATTATAAATATAAAGAGTTTTCTTGTCTGTATTAATACTTTTTTTAAACTTGTATTTATAGATATTAATTTAGAATTTATATTATAAAGATAAAAGTTTATACCTTGTTAAGTGCTCAGTCTTGTAAATAACATTTGTATAAGTAAATACAGTAGTACTAAACTGCTATGAGTTTAAAACTTAAAAGGATTTGATACAAAGCCTTTAAATTAAAGAATTAATACACTTAAACAAACTAACAAATTAAGTTGTAACTAACTTAAATGTATAATACTTTATAAGATTAAACTAATAAAGATGTTAAAACAATAACATACTTAACTAAAAAAATCTTAATATAGATAAATAATAATTGCTTAATTAAATAAAATCTCTTTATATTTTAAGAACAAAATTACATTAATTTTAACAAATTTACATGCAATTTATATGATATAGGTCTAGACATTTTCTACTTATACAAATCTACATATACTACTTTTATACCTATCTATAGGTCTAGATATTTTCTTAGACAGGTGCTCTAAGTTGAGAGTCTCAACAACGATAATTTCTAATAACTGAAAGTGATTTAAAATGCATTTTATATGTATTTATATATATATATCAACATGCAATTGAAATGACATAACATCAGTAATATCTTTCTGGCTAGCTGACTCCACACATTTTACATTCAAAAAAAAAAAAAAACTATAAGTAAAAACAGTAGAAGAATTTGCTTTTTATACTAGAAAAAAAGTAGGTTTTTGAAGACAATATTTGCATATTTTGTGTAATAATGACGTCATAATACATCAAAAGCAGTTGAAATGTCTCTAATTTATGCCTATAATTATAAGCTTTCATTTAAGATATAAATTATAAGTCTAGGACACTATATGTGATTTTATTACTGTTTCAGTCAAAAAATCAAAAAATATGTGATTTTTGGGTAGCAACTTTTAATTTTTTAATTTTTTTGAATTTTTTTTTACATTCTTCTTAATGAAGCAAAAACACGTCTAAATCATATACCTTCATAAGTCTAGCAAACATCACCCAAGTACAGTGCTTATTCACTTGTCTGGAAGCTCACTTATCCAGACAATTTCGTTCATAAAAAAGTTTAAATAATTTTCAATATTAAACACTAATATTTTCGTATGATTCAAATATATGCTGTATAAAAATTTTAAGTGATTTTATAAATTCTAGAATTTTGTTCAGTATTATGACGTAATAATACTACTAAAGATTACATTCTATGTTTGTTCAAAATTAGTTCTAGTTAGTTATAGTTAGTATTCAAAAACCCTTGCATGTAAAGTAAAGTTAGTTTAGAATTTTTAAAACAATGTTATTTAAAACATAAAATTTTCGTATTTCGTTATGTCTGTTTTTTTTTTCTTTGTTTAAATAGATTGTTTTTTTATTAAGAGAGATAGGTTAACATTATTTTTTTATTATTAACAATAAATTTAATTTATATTTTCTCTTAAATAAAAATTAATCTGTTTTTAATTAATAGTTAGGGCAGGTGGAATTACAAATGATAAATTTTTCTAGCTTGACCCTCTAAAAACGTATATCCTTGCAGAGAGTTAGAAAGTCTGATGTTTTCTACCTTAAAAAATAAATTAATTAACCTAAAATTTTGCTTTTTTTATTTAGCATATATTATATATTTTTTATTTTTTATTTTTTTTTTTATAAGGTAGAAAAACATCAGAATTAACTCACTCTCCCCTCTACAACGATAAACGTTTTCTGAAGGTCATGCAAGTGAGTTTGAGCTCATCAGTGTTATTCCACCTGCCCTATCTTTAAATTTACTAAGAAAAAATTTGACCATTTAATTAAAAAATAAAACTAAATCTATAAACAAAAAATGTAGAACTTTTAACTAACCAAAATAAAAATAAACTAATCCTAACCCTTTATTGAAAAAAACCACAATTACTGTGTATTTATTACTCACAATTACTGTGTATTTGTTTTTACCATAACACTTTTACTATGCATTGCATTATAAGCAGCAGTTATATTATTATATGAAATAAATGATTTTTTGTAGTTATCCAGATTTTTAGTTATCTAGACATATTTACAGAAAAATCTTGCCCAACGTGTCCGGATAAGTAAATAGCACTGTACTCCCAAACCCTACAGGTAAAAAGTATATAAAAATATGCTTATTTAGTTATTTGTCTTACCTTAAAAATATTGCTCATTAACTAAAAGGTAAAGAGTTATTAAATAAAAGTACAAGTGCAAATAGAGTGTTTTATTCACTACCAGGTTTCAGTGGCAAAAAAAGTTTATGACCTCATCAAGTATAGTAAAATACTAACTTGCACTTAAGACTGTTGCTTATCTATAATGTTGTTTAAAAACCTACTCATGCATAAACATCTAAACAAAATCTAAAATGTTGCATTTTCTAAAAGTTCAAGCTTATCAGTGTGAAGTGGGTTTAATTATTACTAGTTTAAATTAAAATAATATAATGAGTAAAAATTTAAATGGAATTATGAACTATTTTAAAAAATTAAAGAAATATCTAAATATAATTTAAGGTTATCTAAAAACTGTAGTGTAACACAAGTATCAACAAAAGTATTAACAAAACTCAAAAACCAATGAAAAGGTCAAAACCTGCTTTGTATCAAATTAATGTAACAGTCAAAATTTTATCTTTCGCACGTTGCTTGTGGTTGGTCTGATGGACCAGGTTGGCTACGGCGCGAAGAGTGTGGGTCAACACCCCTTTTATTGATTCCTCTGTCAATGTTTCGCTGGCTACAGCGAGTTTCGGGGTTGTTGACCTTGTCTAAGGTATGATGGATGTTCTCTTTAGAGAACATACTATCCTTTTTGGTGGGCTTGGCTCTATTACTCATTATGCTATACCCACTATATACTATATAATAGTTAGGTATGGCCCACTAGTTATTTAATTAAATTTAGATATTTTAGATATTTAGATATTTAGCTTAATCAAATTTGGTTTGTAAATTTCAGAGATTATTAAGAGCACCAAAAAGCAGCTTGCTTCTTAACTAATTATCCACAACAAAGCTTATTTATTCAATTTTATATAACCAATTTACAGATAATTTCAATATAATGATCTATTAACACCAAAGTTTAGTTATTTAAATTTATGCAAAATCAAAAGTACAATTAACTACAATTTTATTTTATCAACAGCAGAGTTTATTCAAATTTATGCAAACCACAGTAAAATTAACTTCAATTTAACTAATTTAGAAATTTCAATTTAAGAGACAGAACTAGAAAATAATAGATTAATGACAATACTCACAATTTAGCACCAGGAAGTTCAGCTTGAGCTTTTTCAAATCTAATCATTTAAAACTAAAGGCGGCAAAGTTAACAAATTAATAAAAAACCCCTAATTAGAGAAAACTCTTTTGCTAAATTTAATTTTTAGCCAGAGGCGTTACATTTTCCCCTCTTATTAAACATTTTTAGAATTTTAACTTAGGTTTTTTAGATAAATATTAGTTTTAAGGTGTTAAACGTTTGTTAAACTGAAAAAAACTTTAAATATAGTCCAGGTGAAAACCATTATACACTAAAGCACTCAACTTAGAGATATATAAGCATGCAACATAAGTTTATAACTTTCTTTTTGTAATTTACATGTAATAAACAGAAATAATATTTTAAGAGATACTTATGATCATCAACTTTATGTGCTAAAACGTACTTGCATATAACAACATTTTTGAGCTAATTCAAAATCTGGATTTAAACACTCTACTAGCTATTTTTAAAGTAAAATTAAAACTATAAGTATTTAAATGTAGTAAATGCTTAAGACACTTTTTAAGTGTGGTAAAAATGCTTTTTTTACAAAATAAAAAAGAAATTCTAAAGAAATTGTAAAGAAAAGACTTTTTTAAAATATAAATTTACAAGTTCCTAATTACAATCATGAGTCAAAAGTTTGTTTAAAAGTCAGTGTTTACCGTTCATGATGATGGTTCCTTACTCTTACACTGGAGGTTGAGGCTCGGCCTCTTCTTACTCGCCTTCTCCTCCTCTTCTCTGGTTGCTCCAGCTGCGGCCGCTCTTCTTGTAGCGGTTCTCCCGGAACTCTGGCGGGAAGTTTGGCTCCACTGACGTCCTTCTCCGCGAATTAATCGCTGGCGTTGTTCACCATCGTCATCAACGCCAACGGATTTGAGGGTCTGCTTGACATCATCAGCAGACGGGTTGGCATTGCCCCCATGGGATTCGAAGATGTGCTGCCATGTATGCATTTCCAGACGAATCGACATCGTCACTACCATTCTGCTGTACGTAGTGGCAGCTTGTTCTTATTAGAATGGTTCATTCTGAGGTCTCTGGGGTGTGGCAGTTCGACTTACCCCACCAAACTAGATGAGTGAAAGTTACTGAGCCATGATTTTTACAATTTGCTTGGCAAGCTTTCCCAGTGCTAAACAGGAGACAACCAAAAAACAATGCAATATAGAACATTTTAGATTTTTATATAAAACATCACACAGTACCTATTTTAGCTAAGATAATTACAAAAAAAAAATACATGTCTATAAGATACCAATTTTTAATGGTTGTACAAATAAATATAAAATCAAAAACCCCATAAATTTTAAAATTAAAAAAATTCTTAAAGTTAAGTCATTTAACAGTAATATAAACAATGCAAGCAGCTTCTAGGTGTTGTACAAAATAATCAGCGAAAATCAACTGTTGCTTATTTGAATAAGCCCTTAAGTAGTATTCATCTAAAAAGTACCAAATATCTTTCTATGCTTGTACAAAAAAACACCAGGTCTCCTGGCTTTGACCATGGCAGGCTTGTAATTATCCAATATTATCTCGAGCTCGTAGTTGTGTTTTGGCTTTGCGTGGTAGGTTGGCTTCCTGGTAATTTCAGGGAAGTCCATTAATAGTCTTTTGCATTTTTCTTCTAACGGAGTCGTATTCTTACCACCCAGATTGATGTGGTTGACTGAAGCGACTATAGGGGTGGGCAACTCAGCAGGTGCGAACAGTCTAGCTGATTCGTTTGACCCCATCTTGCATAGTTGAGAGGTAGATGGCAGGATCGCTAGTTCGTTTTTTCTTAACAGGTCCATGCCAATAATGCCAAAGTGGCGTGATTCTTGAGTAACCCAGAACGAGTGGTTGATTGGTTCTAAACTCCCCAATTGAAGTTCGACATCCGCGCTACCAATGGGGTGGGTTGTTTTGTTACCAAACCCTTGGATGTATCTACTTTGTTTAGGAAAGTATTTGTCTATACCGTTAGTCAATTCCTTCGGCAGGATTGAAATTTCGGATCCGCTGTCAACCAAAAAGATAACATTTGTGTTTGAATCCGCTAAAAATAGTAGATTCTGAGGGAGGTTCTTCGGTTTGGGTGCAGGGAATTTATTCAGTTGAAAAGTCCATTTTTCTACACTTTTGTCTTTATTGTGATTGGTAGTGTCGAGAGATTTTTGTTGTGGTTCTGGCTGCGGTGGCTCGGATCGTTGGCGCTTGTCGTGGAGGTGCTGGCTAAGGTGGCTCGGATCGTTGGCGCTTGTCGTGGAGGTGCTGGCTAAGGTGGCGCTGACCGTTGACGCTGGCCCTGGTGATGCTGGCTGTGTTTGCGCTGACCGTTGGGACTGCCCGTTGTGGTGCTGGCTAAGGTAGCTCGGATCGTTGGCGCTTGTCGTGGAGGTGCTGGCTAAGGTGGCGCTGACCGTTGACTCTGGCCCTGGTGATGCTGGCTGTGTTTGCGCTGACCGTTGGGACTGCCCGTTGTGGTGCTGGCTAAGGTAGCTCGGATCGTTGGCGCTTGTCGTGGAGGTGCTGGCTTCGGCGGCGCTGACCGTTGACGCTGGCCCTGGTGATGCTGGCTGTGTTTGCGCAGACCGTTGGGACTGACCATTGTGGTGCTGGCTAAGGTAGCTCGGATCGTTGGCGCTTGTCGTGGAGGTGCTGGCTAAGGTGGCGCTGACCGTTGACGCTGGCCCTGGTGATGCTGGCTGTGGTTGCTCAGAACTTTGGTTCTCATCAGGTGTTTCTGCTGCACTACGTGAGGCTGTTTGCTTTATATGAAAAGTCATCTTCGGTTTGTTTGAAGGTGTGGACACTTTATTTCCTGGATGACTTATAGTGCAGTTTGAGGCATTTCTGGTTGGTCTCGGTTGAGATGGGGGTTGCTGTCGAGGGGCGGTTTTATTTACAAACTGGACAGCTTGGGTGTGAGATAGTGTAGCCCCAATCACTCTCCCTCTCACTGCGGAGAGTTTGGGAGCTCGTTTTTTGCATGAGGCGGAGATATCACCTGGCTCCTTGGTAGGTCTTGAGCCTTTGAGGTGTGTGAAACCTGGTGGGTAACCTGGATTTGAGGATCCATGTATGTATTCTGTCTAACCTGAGTTGAGATGTCGTGATTTGTCCTTGTGGATGGATTTAGACTTCTCAATTCATGTAATTCTTCTTGTAATTTTCGAAATTCCTCTAGAAGTTTAGCCCGTCGAATTTGTTCCTTCAAATCTTTGACCCCCTGTACTAACTCCTCGGCACCCAGTTCTTGAGGTGGCACTTGAATAGGGGGTCTCCTGTTGTTTTGGAGGGAATAGTCCATGTTTAAGTTGTTAGGTTGGAGTTGCTGTTGGAGTGGCAAGGGTGAGGTTCTTGCTGGAGGAATGGAGCTGTTGCTAGGTGGTCCTGTCACCCTTGGTGGAGGCCCATAGTTGCTAGGTGTAGAATTTTGTTGGGGTGGGTAGCTTTGTCTTGGCAGACCACTTGGATTAGGCTGGTCTCTAGGTTGTTGATAACTGCCCATTGCTGCCTGGGGCTCTTCCCCCTTTTGGTTATTTCCTGACTGATCCCCCCCCATGTTCATGTCAATCTCGGCACTGATTTCTATAACCTGTGTATCAATTAAAGCGTGTTCACTCACGTCGTGGTCACCATATCTTTCGCACGCTGCTTGTGGTTGGTCTGATGGACCAGGTTGGCTACGGCGCGAAGAGTGTGGGTCAACACCCCTTTTATTGATTCCTCTGTCAATGTTTCGCTGGCTACAGCGAGTTTCGGGGTTGTTGACCTTGTCTAAGGTATGATGTATGTTCTCTTTAGAGAACATACTATCCTTTTTGGTGGGCTTGGCTCTATTACTCATTATGCTATACCCACTATATACTATATAATAGTTAGGTATGGCCCACTAGTTATTTAATTAAATTTAGATATTTTAGATATTTAGATATTTAGATATTTAGCTTAATCAAATTTGGTTTGTAAATTTCAGAGATTATTAAGAGCACCAAAAAGCAGCTTGCTTCTTAACTAATTATCCACAACAAAGCTTATTTATTCAATTTTATATAACCAATTTACAGATAATTTCAATATAATGATCTATTAACACCAAAGTTTAGTTATTTAAATTTATGCAAAATCAAAAATACAATTAACTACAATTTTATTTTATCAACAGCAGAGTTTATTCAAATTTATGCAAACCACAGTAAAATTAACTTCAATTTAACTAATTTAGAAATTTCAATTTAAGAGACAGAACTAGAAAATAATAGATTAATGACAATACTCACAATTTAGCACCAGGAAGTTCAGCTTGAGCTTTTTCAAATCTAATCATTTAAAACTAAAGGCGGCAAAGTTAACAAATTAATAAAAAACCCCTAATTAGAGAAAACTCTTTTGCTAAATTTAATTTTTAGCCAGAGGCGTTACAATTTAACTAGAATTAAGAACTATACAAAGATGAACATCAACAAACTCAATGAAAAATCAAAACCTATTTTGTACTATTAAATTGTATACTTATTTAAGTCTTATATGATTTCCAATTTACTAATAAAATTTGTTCCGGTTTCTGCACGAGTTCATTAATTCTTTACTTTCGTTGATGCAATTTGTATTGAAGTATTAATAATTTTTTTTTAAGCACAACCTACATGTTTTTGTTCCTGGTTTAGATTTTCCCTTTTTAGTATTTTCTAAATTAGTCTCTAGTTCTTGTTTACATTTTTTAGTTTGTGTGCTAGTTTTAAAAATTCAGTGGCATGTTTGTACTGGAAGTAGTTATTGTCGTTTGGTTTGCTAGCTGTTGTGGTGTTGTGTATTGATATACGTTTTTTTAGTTGGTTGGCACTTAGTCCAATGTATAATTAGATTCATTATCTGTTTTTACTTTTGCCTGGTAAATTACGTTTTCTACTTTACATTCTCCTCTTTCCACTCACGTGTCAATTAAAACCGTAAAAAGAGACCCACTCTGATATGTTGAAGTTTGAACGTCCGTACTATGACTTATATTAAAAATATAAAAACTATCGATGCAAGAAAAACTGCGAATATAAACTTACATAACTTTTTTGTTTATTTTTTTAACTGTTTAAGAAACACATATTTCTTGTTAATTCAATTAGAAAAATTATTTAACCTTCTTTTGGTATGGTAAGTATGTTAAAGAACGTAAGGAACGTTTTGTAGAGTTTTGTTTCAAGAATACAGTTTTACAATATGTGGAAAATCGATCTTACCGTAACGATCGTAGTGCAACTCTTTTTTTCCTCATCTAGAAAGTAAAAACAAATTCTTTGACGTATATGCAGTATGCACAGTAAGGTGGTTATAAAAAACGCAACCTTTGAGTTTTTAACTAGAAAACATTTACATTTTGAAATACCAGAAAAACACCATGTGCAACATGTTAGTTTATTTCAAAAACTTTTACTTTTGAATTTATGAATACAAGTCTAGAGTAACCAGGAACAAAACTCCCTCTGGTTTGTTTATTTTCTTTATCTATTGATGCTGCTTATCAATAGCTAGTAGAGAACTCTTTAATATACTTTAAAAACCATCAACTACAAATATATATAAAATTTATGAAGTAAAAAAATCATTATCAGTTGTCTTTGCTGCAATTTGAAACTCTTGCTATAGTTTTGTCTCCTATCCGCAGTATATTATGAACCCTGAACTGATTTATTGTTTGTACTTGTTATATTAGCAGCCTCTGGCAAGTTTTTACTACCCATGACAATATAAAACTGAACTCACTCCCTTTTTATAACTGACTTCAAAAACTATCTAGGGTTATTTTTAATTACAGCACTGTCACAAATAAAAACTAGTGATCTACCGAATTTACTAATCGGATCCGGTTGCAGTCGAATAATAATTTTTTTAGTGGAACCGGATCCGGTTTCTGCCACATTCTAGTTTTTTAAAAGACCCGGATCCTAATTTAATTCCGGCCGGATCCGGTAGATCACTTATTTTGGTATAAGTTATCCAAAAACAGATCGGGGTCGAAATATTTAAAACAAGCAATAGTAACTTTTTGTCAAAAAAAATCTTTTTATAAAGAAAAATCCTATTAAGCTTATAAAAACACGTTCTCTAAAAGGACACAAGTAAACTATCGAGCCTAAATACATGCACAGTAGCAGTACTTTTCAACAATGTAACTGATGTATATTGTAAGTTTAAAAATATTTGTATTTAACTTTTGTTGCTACCAAAGAAAAACTTAGTTATAAAACTTTATAATCGCTATTTATTAGCATACCAAACAATATTCGTATTAATAAAAGCATGTTGATTAATTAATTTATAGTAGTTTTGCTTACTTTCTTTCATGAAAAACAAATACTTTTTTGTATTTAATGTTTTAAATTAATATGATTTTATTTTATTCCTAAATAAATCAGTTTTTTCACACTTTCCAATGTTCTATAATGTTATTGAAGTTGAATCGATATGGTAGCGTTTTGTACGTAACAGGCGTGATTTGTATGATATGAAATTTTTCAGGACGCTTTGGTTTATAACTAATCTAGCTATAAACTAAATGAGTTAGAATAAGTATTAGGTTAGTTGATTTTCAATTTAAACAACAAAAATTTAAACAATGGCCTGTTGGCCAGATCCGACTCACCAAGCAGAAATATCTGACACGCAACGCATATTTTAACTTTTAACAAATTTAAATAGTAGTCAGTGTGAATATTACTAAATTATAAATATTTACAACTTTTCTCTTCATTTGATTTTAAGCAGACATTTTGAAGAATTTTAACATTTTTTAGTACAATTTTACAAAATTAAGATGGCTTTTTGAAACTTTTTTATCTAACCTGGCTAATTTTCTATTCATCCGATCCTTTACTTATAAAATGCTGCCGACCATCATTATAGAGCATTGAATAAAACTTACGGAGATTGATTCATTATGAATAAAAATAAAATTTTAGTTTAAAATAGGAGATAAAAATACTTATGTGTAATGAAAAACGAAGCAAAATGATCGAAATAAAAAAAGCAGACTAAAATACAAGCTGAAAATTTGTAATAGAATTTTTTACAAATGCTTTTATAACTTTTACAACAAAAGCTTTAAAACGTTTGTAACTCATTTAGTATAGGTCAGTTACTATTTGTAAAGAATATAATGATGTGGATTTTATAATGCTAGATGCAAAGTTGCTAGATTAGACTCTAGCGTATCGCCACACCATTACTCGAACATGACAATTAAATTTAAAAAATAAACCATTATGTACATCTTATGATTTTTATAATAGTGAGATTTCTTAAATTTTGGCAAATCAGCTTCAGTGATGTTTAAAGCATGTGTCTTTTTAGGGACATTTATTATAAGTTTTGTGTAACTGTTTTCAAATTGTTAACGTTTTGTTTCTGCAAAACCAAATCTTGATTCATGCTGTATCTTGTTTATTAGATATCGATATTTTTCAATCCGGATATGGCAGGAACCGGTGTGTCACTACTTAAAATATTGAAAAAAGTTAAAAGTTTTTATATCAGGTGTAAACTATAGCATGATTTTATTAATTATATTTCATTAGAAATATATTTTTACGTAGTACTACTGACTTTAAATAAATTAAAACATTAAATTTATAAACGTGAGTACAATCTTAAGGCATAATAAAAGCATAATTTTTTATAAATAACGTCTAAAATGTTTATGATTATTTTCGATTAGTAAAACTAATTATTTTAGCGACACTAACAATGATAATTGAATTGTATAACTTTTTCTCTTTTCAGAACATGCTAATTTAAAACGTTTTGTAGTTTTTTTGTTGAGTTTAAAACGTTTGTTTTTAAGCTTTTTTAAAGTACGTAATAAAAAATGACTAATTTCTGTTTAAAATAATTTATCTTTTTTTTATGAATTTATTATAGTTTCACAGTTTATAATTAACATACATTTATCGTTTAATAGTAAAATACTTATTGTTTAATGTGAAAAATTAGAAAGTTTAAGTGCATTTTTATAATTTATTTAAACGTACAATGGAGAAACCATTAATAAACGATGCAATATTAAATGGTCTTTTTTTTTGCTAGTGTCTTACTTTAAAAATATAATTATAAGTTGAGTTTTAGAACAAAAAACATGCTCCAAATAATCATTTTTTATTTATCGAGATATTTTTTTAAGCACACACATGTTTATGTTAAGCGCGCGTGGGAAAATTTGAGAATAATTCACGGTTGAGCGGGAACACGCTTTTCACTTGAGCCAACTGCCATCGATGGCATTATAATGTCATTAATTCAAACATAGGATTTGTACACTTTACTTGTTAATTGATGGTTGCTTGTTTTTTTATACTACATTAAATTGTTTAATTTTTCAAATCACAACTACAAATTATTTAGGTTTACTTTTTATTCTACTTGTAAATAAACTTTAAAGGTATAACTAATATTTATAAACGCTAATATTATAAAACAATGTTTGTATCGAAATATTATAGTAGATTACATTAAAACTAAGTGAATTTTTATATTTAGTAGTAGTTTGTTACTCTATTTAATTATCTAGCGTTATTACATCTTTTTAACAAACTAAAATGAGTTGCGATAAAGAGCTATTTAAATGTTGTAATAGCTAAATACTTACAAAAAGTAAACATAGAACTTTGTCTAAAAAAATAAACTCAAGTAAATTTCGTCTTTACCCTCGTTCTATTTAAAAAAAATCTATAGTTTTTATTAAACTTATTTTAAAACGATTAAATAAGATTATTTGAAATATGCTTGCTTCATAAAAAACTTACTGAACTCTACAGTTTTTTTGAATACTTTTTTTTTTCTTGCTTAAAATACGTTCTTTAAAAGTTGACTAATTTAATAATCTTTTATTGATAATGTATATATTTTTTGCATTTTAAAAATAATATAAACAGTTTGAAAAAAAATTTTATATAAGTAGGAACAACTATATTTTTATTTCGTTATCGTAAATCATAAAAGCTACTTATTTAGTTTTTTTTACATCAACTGTTTTCTAGATATTAAAGCATATTTTAACAAATTTTTAATTTTCCGATTAAAATAAGGTGTGCCTAGCACAACCAGTAACCGAAAGCATTAGTTCTAATATACATCCGCATTAATTTTCATGCATCAACACCCGTTACTTACAACAACAGGGCCACACGCGCAAAGTGACTCCATGAGACGGGTACATAAAATAATCTGTTGGTAGTATCATCAATTAAATTAAAATTACACCTAACTCAAATGATTTGTTGATAAGATTAACTTAAAATTAAGTTAGAATGATAATTTAGAATTTTTCAAAGATAAAACCACTTTGAAAAAAGATGTTAACGTT
The DNA here is from genome assembly GCF_965202585.1 of Thalia democratica. Taxonomy (NCBI): domain Eukaryota; kingdom Metazoa; phylum Chordata; class Thaliacea; order Salpida; family Salpidae; genus Thalia; species Thalia democratica. The sequence continues at coordinate 49,114,455 of NC_139169.1, read as the reverse complement.
TTTGTTTTCAAAATTGAAACATCATTTTGAACCATTTTTAACATCTTTACTTTTATTGTTTGTAATAAAAGAGAAAATTTTCTTATAAAAGTTTATTTCATTTACTGCAACTTTAGAAATTTAAAAATTTTATTGAAATCGTTTCTAAATGTCTTTCATTATAATAGCTTAAAATGTTTGAAAAGTTTTATTTTGCTTCAGTTTTAAAATTATTCCTTATTAAAAAACTACCATACTTTGACTACTAGAAACAAAAACCAATTAAGATCATAGTTTTTATGTCTTTAGTTTTAAGTTGTTCATACTTGCTCTCTCTCTCTTTATTTATGTCTCAGTTTTATTTTGAATGGTTGAGATATAAAAAAAATTTAGATAGTTTGTAAACTTTTCCTGTACTTAATGTCTAGTACTTTTTAATTTTTAATTTTTGTAGTATTAAGGATTTGGTCACAAAACTTATCATGCTTAACTTTTTTTTTATATTCATAAACTCATATTTTTTGTAAACTAAAAAAATGTTTTTGATAAAAATAGATGTAGTCTTGTAGATAAACAACTAAAACATTTTATTTACTTACTGTACTTTAAAAAATAAGAAACGACTTATATAATCACACTATAAATGTTTTTAGCGGAAACTCCTTGTTTTTTAAGTAAGGTTGTACGTTATTCAAGGTTTTCTAAACAGTTATTTTAGGTTGAAAAATGTTAACAACATCTAAATTATACTTACTTCGAAAGTAAAATAAACAAAATAACTATCTTTTTTTTTTTAGCTTCCTTTTTAGTTAACAGTTTGTTTTACCCATTAACTTTTAATGTTAAAAGATAAACGAAGTGTTGCTTCAAATCTATGTTAATATAATTTTTGGTTTGAAAGTCCCAAGAATATATAATTAAGAACGATAAAAAGCAGTACTTTTGTCAACGGTTCAAAAAACTAATGACTAGAACTAGATGATTGTTATCATATTGAGTTCTTAATATTTTACAGCTTGTTGTAGATGACAAAAGTATTGTTAGATACGTTTTAAAGTATCATAGGTTATATTAAAGTTTTCAATGTAATCAAAAAACATGTATTTTAGGTTAAAATTGCATATATATTTCTAATCGATACCAAAAACAACCTACAAAAAAGATTTGTATTAAACTAGCTTAAATTTTTGTACTAGTTTACTAAAATTAATTAACTAAAAATAAATTCATAGGAACAATAATGAAGTTTAGTTCATTAAAACACCTTAGCTGTTGAGGCATCACTTATTTAACTACTTTTATACTCTGGTATAAGAAAAAAAAATTAACAATGTTTTAAAATCTGATAGTGCTATCTGTGTTGAATAAAAAGAATACAAAAAACATATATATATATATATTAAACTTGTTAGAAAAGTAAAGCAAAACTGTTAAAAACAACAATTGTTTTTATTCTTTCTTTTTAGAACAAGATAATCATCTTTTCAGTTGAAAGTTAAACACATTTTAAGTTTTACATTTAAGTAATAGCGATATACTTAGTTGCGGAATAAAGCTACCGTTTTAACCAGATGTACAAAAGTAGCGTAAAGTTTTACATTAAATTGTTTATGAATTAAGTACGATTTGTTAAAAAGTCATGATTTTGCAACACTAATATAAAAAGATATCAATTTATAGTTTACAAACTTGTTTGAACTTTTACTATTAACTTGTTCAATTTATAACGGATTCATAAAGTATATGTATAAATCTTATTAGGATAAACGTGGTGGTGCTACAATCATATCTTAATGTTTATGTAGAATTAAATATAATAAAATTGTCACTAAAAATTAAATACTGAAAAACTTTAAATATAATACAAAAGAAAGAAATTTCAAAGTGGATGCTTACACTACCAAAAAGAGTTTGTGAAAAATTTTAATATCAATAACTAACAACTAAATTTTAAGTACAATTAGAATATATACATATATTAACACTTTTAGCTATTTTTTAAGTACTTATTAGAAAAGTGGTAAAATGCATATTTGTAAAGAACAAATACATAATTTAAAAGTCAAACGTCAAAGTTTTTACTGCTTTTAAAAATATGCAAAAAGATCAAAACTTCAGGAAAAAATCTGAAGTAATTTCAATAAGTTGTGTATAAGTATATTAATATGATATGTTTAAGATTTTTACTGGAGATTAAAAACAAATAAACACATTATTTTTTTGATTATTTCATAATACTATATAGATTTAATTGAAAAACAAAAATTTAGATTTATTCGTTTATAATTTAAACTATCAAACCAATACAGTTTTTGTATAAAACTTAAAGTATGCATTTTATAAAAAAAAACCTTGTTTTATTTTTGAAATCTTTGTTTTTTTAATCGCGTTTGTACTTTTAAAAATTAAAAATATTTTTTTCATTTTATTAACTGTTAAACCATGTAAATTTAGTAGTAGAAATAATTTATGTACATAATTTTATGGCACATAATTAATAGTACAAACTAGTTGTTTAAATCAGATGAACTTATTGAAAAAGAGTATAATATTTTGAAAAATTATTTTCAAAAGCTTTCTTTTAAAAACAATGGTAATTTTTTGTTAAATAATACTGTTTTGGTACACAATCAAGTTCTGAGTTATACTTACTTGCATAAGCCAGATGTTTCTTATGATTTCTGTTCTTACATTTAAATGAAATTTTGAAAAAGAACTAAAATATTTTAAAACTTTACGTAAACATTTTAAACTTATATTGCAAATATTTATAAGGTTATTAATGTGAGAAAAATAGAGAAATTAGTACGCTGTTAAAAAAAACGTTGAACTTTTTATTTTTTATTTTTAGTATATTCTTATTTTGTATCTATTTTTTGTTTTCAATGCAAATCAAAAAAAAAATATTTTTTAAAGACTATCAGATTAAGAGCAAGTACAAATTTTCGAGAAAATATTGTTTGACTGCTGCAACACTTTAGACTTTGTTTACAATAAGTTTAGAACATACAAACTTTTCTGTTTATACTTTTAGTTACCTGAATTTTATCCACAAAATTTCGATTAAACTAGTTTTTACATAATATAAATTAAACTCAAGTTTACAGTAAAAAATTACCAGCTAAATTATAAAAACAACTTAAATTTTTTTTTGTGGTTCAGTAATGAACAAAATAAGTAAATCCTTGAAAATATCTAAATTTTATCTTTTAGTTATATAAACATACTTATGAAATCAACATAAATGAAAAGTTATAATATGTTAAAAAATAAGACTACCATAAAATTAAAAAATCATAAGTTTCTAAAAACATTTTAAAATCAAAGATTTTAAAAGTATTTTTGGACTTGCATAAGGAATTTTAAGTAAAACTTAAAGGATTATAGGAGAATATATTTAAATAACAAACTAAATTTATTGCAATAAGTTTGTATTTTTTAAGTTTTGATAAATAAAGTTAAAAGTATAAGTATAATAAACAGTTAAAATTATTTTAAAACTATGTCTAGTTATAAAAAGTTAGCAGCAAAGTAAAAATAAATTTACATTTCCTACAAGTTTTGCAGGAAACAAAATTACAATCTTTCGCTCGTGCGATAAGGCGCTTTGCCTTTCACCCTAAAATATTTTCGCTTCCACGGTCCCCCCCAATCTCGTCTGGTGCACGCGTGGGAAAGCGATCGACGCGAGTTTCGCACCGAAATCCGCCGTGACGTGTGCCTACCACTTGTGCGGGACCCGCTACTCCCCACACACCCCTCCAATGCAACCGGAGCCGCTACTCCCACAGCAAGGCGCACTTTTCAGCTCGCGACTAGCTCATTTTTCTTTCTTTCTTTTGAAACCCGAGAATTGTGGTCTACCCACAAAAAAACTTCCCACGGTCGTTACAGCGAGTGAAAAAATCTCTCTCGTTTCAGTTCTCTTGTTTTTTAAATGATATAAGGTTGTAAACGTAGAACATATATAAATTTGTTTTACGTTTCAACCAGATATTTTTATTTAAACTAAGTTAAAACTCGTATTGGTATACTTTAAGTTTTTACTCAGCATTTACAAATTCATTACACTAAACTTATTTATTTATATCTATAATTTTATAAAGTTGTTGCAATTAGTGTAAAAACTTTTGCTATTTAATAAACATCTTAATAGAAATAAAAATACAGGTTATTTAAAGTAAAAACTAAACTGAAACTAATATGAAGACTCCTAATTCACTAAAAAATGATAGAAGAGCTTCCAAGCCATTAATGGAAAAGCGAAGACGCGAAAGAATTAACAAAAGTTTAAACGAACTCAAAACTATTTTACTTGCAGCTATGAGAAAAGACGTAAGTTTTTTTTATTTAATTTTTTGTTTAAACGATTATTCGAAAGATAATATGTAATAATCTGTAATTTTCTAATAGCTAAATATCTAAATTTTTAAACATAATAAAATGCTAAATTTGAACTCTTAAAACTTTTTTTTTGATTACAGCAAAGCACGTGCCACTCTAAACTAGAAAAAGCAGATATTTTGGAAATGACAGTTCGATTTATGAAGTCAATCCAGCATAGGTGGACAATGGACCCTCACTTAATTGGAGTTGACACTAGCGGTACTGCCCACTTTGGAAACTCTCCAAACTTTCAAAGATTTCCAAACCAGCCGGCTCCACAGCAACAGCCAAGCCAGTCTTCGCCAATTAATCCACGTTACTTGGAACAACAATCAAGAGTAATGAACCAGCAAAATATTTCACAAAATGAAATAAATTCTTTAAGGTTAGTAAGTTACATTTCAAAGACTTTTTTATTTGTTTTGTTTTGCAGCTAAGTATTTAAAGTAATAAAAAAATAAAAGCAATATAAATAACGTTAAAATTTTGTAAAAAATGTTTTATCTGAACAAACATTTTATATTATAAAACAAAATAAAAACTTTTTTGAATAACATGACAGAACTACAGCATACGATAAAATTCAAACATATAACCTAATTTTGAGTACCGTTTTCTGTAAAAATACTGTTATAATAATTTTAGTTATCTTTTTCAGAATGGTTAGTCATCTTGGCAAAAAACCTGATGCAAACCAGCAACAACCAAATATTCAAGCTCATCTTCAAATCATGCAGCATCAGCACATGATGGCGATGGCTAGTCAACTAGCAGCACAGCAGCACCTTCAACAACTACAACTAAGATCGAGATCTTCCTCCTCAGCTTGTTCTTCATCAAGCTTTTGTTCTATTCCTCCTGTAACTACTTCTCCTATCACATCACCTTCTTCTCCTATCATCGATGTTCAGTCAAATGGAGAGGAAGCAAACTATTCTTCAATAAGCGATTCAGAAGAATCGGAAGGAGTTTGGAGACCATGGTGAAAAGAAAGTCTAGTTAGTGGGAAGCTAAAGATAAAAGATGAGCTATGGACATAGTTGAGAGAAGGTTTCGTACAAATTTTAGTTTAAGAGAAAAGATAAGCTTATAGGTGTGTAAAGTTGTTAATTCTTTTTTTGAGCAAAATTTCGACAGTTTAAAAGTTGTAGTACTTTCAAACTGGTGCATTCAACTAAGCTTTTACTAATAAAAAAGCAATTGTTTTTTCAACTCAATTTAAAACTGTTTTTGATATACTTATAGACATTGTGTTAAATGAGAAATGTTGATTTTTATTAAAAAAACGTTTTATATGTGCCTTTTACACGTTTTTTTAACGTTCCTTATGTTGCTTTAATGGTTTTGTTATGAAAAAAGCGCTTATAAAGTTTTCAAATATATGTAACTATTAAACCAATCAACTGTTTACTTTACGATTGCCTTTTTATCTTGACTACAATGCTTTCAATATCGAACAAAAAATAAATATAGAAGTTGTTATTTAGTCATTAAAATTTAAAAAGTTAACCTTTAACTTAAAAATAAACTGTAAGTAATATAAAAATGTAAACTACAAAGTGTATATACTAGTGCTATATGAAAAATATTCTGGATGTTTGTTTGACTTACTTAAAATAGTTATTATATTAGGTTTAAGTATTTTTTGAGCATAAAAAAAAAACTGTTTATGGATACCTAAAGTAAATATAACTAAAATCTAAAACTATAAATTACAATATTAATGCTAGTTATTAAATTTTAAAAGTTTGTACTCAGGTATTTTTTGAAAAAAACTAAAATTTACATAATTTCTTTTAGATCTATAAAAAAAATAAAACGATACGCAATATTCAAAAGATAACTTAAACTTTTTTTTATAAACAAAAGCAGAACAGAATAAAACAATAGGAAAAAAATGCAATTTTTTAGTTAAAATTACAAATTAAACTAGTTGAAAATTGAGTAAAAAAAAACTTTTTTAACAAAAAAAAAATAAAAAATATGTTTAACAAAATTAAAAAGTACTAAAGTTTAAAAGAAAATGCAATTACGATATATTTTTTAAAATAGTTTTACAATTTAATGCCTCAATATATACGAAAAATGTTTTACTAAAGACTAAACAAAAAAAAATATTAGTCAACATCAATTGAAAAGTAGTAAATTATAAAATCAAAAAATAAGTACAAAAAAAAACATTAATATTAAGGCTGATTTAAATACAACTCCTAATAAAAATGTAACAAGAATTAGTTTTAACATTTAAAAGCCTTTACATCCTTTTTTTTTGGGAAACATCTTATAATTATGTAGACGCTGTTTTTAAAATAGTTATGAAATGTAAAGTTGTCTATTAGTAACACATTGTATTATTCATATAATTTTTAAAATGTAAGTTTAAGTAAAGCTGTTCTTCATGAAAAGTTAGTAATAAAAAAGTAAAAAACGTACTGTTTTGATTAGAAGTTAGTTAATGCTTCAATACACAAAAGCCACAATACACAAAAGTTAACTGTCAAATATAGTTTACTTATTATTCTTTAAAACAAACAATTAAACTTCAAACCAGTTTTGGTTTATTAGTTTTTCTAAAAAAAATATTAACTCACCAGTTCAAGTTTATGTTTCATTGATATAACAAAAGTCTTAGACCTCTACTACCAAAAAAAAAGTTTTAAGTGAAAACATTAGGGAATAAAAAAGGTCATACAAAACTAATTAAAATTTATTATAGTTTTGATTAAATATTCCAGTTTCAATTGATCTAAACTTGTTAAAATTAACTTTAAAGTAAGTATATGTTTCTTTAATATTTACTTTAAATAATGTTTTCAGTATAATCAAACTTCTACTTTTTTGAATACTGACTAAAATACCGATTTGTTTATCATTAAAAAAACTGTTTCAGAACCTTATATTTTTTAACAAGTAAATTTTTAGTTTTCCCAAAACGTATAATTCTAAAAAACTTTAAAACAACATTTATTTGTAAAGATATATCTTGATATCAAACAATTATGACTTTAAAACTTACAATTTTAATATATATAAATGTACAAAAGATTAAAAATAAAGTTATTTTATAATAGAAAAAGCAATCTTAAAGTTTTCAGTAGTTTTTTAAACTTATTTAAAAGGAAATATCGCAACGAGCTAGTCAAATTTCATAATTTAAGATTATTTTTTAAACTTCAAACCCGCTTCTCAGCTGCATTTTGACGTCACATTTTGTTCTAAGCGTGAGAAAGCGGTGTTGCCCGCTTTCACATGGCACAAGCGATTATGACGTCACTTCGTTCAAATAAGCCTGCTACTCGCTTGGAGGGGAGTTGGCTTGCTTCGATTGTTTGTTTTGTTTTTAAACTTTTTTAATCTGAAAACAAAACTCGTACATTTCACCTTGCGTGGTTTTGTTGTTTTATCTTTAAAAATTAATTTAAAAAAAAAATACTAATTAATTTATTTACCAAAACTTTAATAGCAGTAACACTTTTTTTAGTATTTTTTCATTTTGTTCAAAAAAATCAAACGGTTAATAGTTAAGTGCAATGCATAAAAAAAAAATTTAATTTGTGTGTATTTTCAATAATCTGCGCAAGGTTAAATTCTTATATTCAATGAGTTACTTTTCTTTAAATTATTTACTATAAGTTTTTGACACTTATAAATATTAAATTCATATTAAAGCTAGTTAAGACTTTACACAAACGATAATGTTAACTTTAAACAACATAAACAATTTTAATATAGTTGTTTTTACTACAAGCTGATTTTTTTTAAATGTTGTACAATTAAATTTACTATATCTTATTGTCTAAGTTTTGAATAGTTACCTATACAAATCAGCTTATTCAATTAGAATTATTTAAAGAAAAGTAATACAAATACTATTGTAATTACATATTTTAGATAAGCAATATAATATTTACTTTGCAAATCATTTTTAAGAATCTGTCAACAGTTTCCAACATGCATAAGTTTGATTAAAAAAACAAAGACGCTAACAAATTCACTTTTAATAACAAAATTATTAACAAGTTTAGAAAATATGCATTCCTAAAAAACTTTTATTATGACATGAAACTGATAACTCTTTGTTCTAAATGCTATCAGTTAAATCAGTTGAAAAAAACGTTTTTGTTGGAATACTTTAAACTCGATACATTTTTAACCTATAGAAATAACAACTTGTATCATTTTGTTTTAATTTAAAAAATCAAAAATTAAGTTTTTTTTTATTAAATTGCAGTGGTTTTATAAATCTTACGATTAAAACAAAACATAACATATAAAATGTCTAATTAAGCCATACATTTAATAAATTAACACTTTTTTGTTTTGTAAAAAAGTTTTAGAATAAACCATTTTAATATAAAAAATACATTAAACAAAACCAGATTAATCTGTAAAACATTATTTGATAAACAAAATATAGTTGAGTATTTTAAAATGTAAATAACTTCTTAAAAGCATAAACGAAAATGACAAATACAAGAAAAGCACATTCTAAATTATTAGTTTTATAGGCAAAGTTCCTAAGTTGTGCAAAAGTATTAGCTATAATACAAAGAAAAAACATACGAAAGTAAATCTATATCTAATTTTATTTTATCCGGTTTCTGTATATACGTTGTATTAAAGAACTTAAATTTTTGTATTTAAATGAATATTAAACAAGTATAAACTTGTTGATCTTATGTTGCTCACCTTACACTTACAGTAAGGATGAATTTACTGGGAACGGGTCTAAATTGCACGAAGACAAAATTGCACGAGGGGACTAAAGTGCACGATAACAAAACTGAACGAGGGCACAAAATTGCACGAAGACGATTTTACACCAAGGGTCAGTTTTGCACGAGTTACATTTTTGCACAAGAGTAAAAAAATACAGAAAAAAAAGAACGTAAAAAAAAACAATTTAAAAAATAAAAACAAAAAAAGCTACTGACTGAGGGTAAGGGTTAGGGGTAATAGTGATAATAAAAATAAGAAGTTAAAATAACTAATAAAAGTTATTTTAAAAAAATGAAATAAAATATTAAAAAAAAAAGCTACCGACCGAGAATAAGGGTTAGGGGTAACAGTGATAGTAAGAAAAAAAATTCAATTTAACTCAATAAAAAAACAAAAAATTAAAAATTAATTCGTGCAAAATTGTCTGCTCGTGTGAAAGTATCTTAGTGCAATTTTGACAGCTACTCGAATTTACTAGTCTAAATATTAAAAGAATTAAAAATTTCGAATAAATAAAAACGCAAACAAAAACATAAAAAAAAGCTATGCTTTGTTTCATTAAATGAAATTACATTTACCTTTAGAAGTCAAATTATTATTATTATTATTATTATTATTATTATTATTATTTTTTTTATTATTATTATTATTATTATTATTATTATTATTATTATTATTATTATTATTATTATTATTATTATTATTATTATTATTATTATTATTATTATTATTATTATTATTATTATTATCATTGTTCTTGTAATGACTTATAACTTAAACAAAACCAAAGTAAAACAGCTAATAAAGACTATATTATTTACAAACTGGTTTGCTATTATTAATATTTGAATAAAAAGATAGTTAGTTTGCACTTTTATTAACATTCAAACAGTTTTACTTAAAAAGTGACTAAGTAGTTTCATCTTAGAAATAATTTAACAATTTAAAATACTTTTTGCCACTCAATAAAGTTTAGTTTAAAAATACTAAACATCTTCAATAATATTGATTTTTTTAATGATATTTTATTTAAAGTATTAATGGCTTGAATAAAGAAATTCGTTTGTTTGATAACAATTTGTTTTCTTGAAAATTTGAAAATTGTGAGCTTATTAATTACCACTGGTTCATTTATTTTCAAAAAATATGTTCAAAAATAATTGAATAACGTTCTGTACCGTTTGAAAACTTTATAAAAGTAGCTAACTTAGATAATTTATTAATTTGATTAGCGTTTGTTTTTTATATAGACCAAAGTTTTTAAAAGTGTACTTATATTTTACTTTACACAAATCTTATCGAATAATAAAAACATTTTTTAGAGGGTAATTTATTAAATACTTTTTGAAAACTTTTGTTTTAGTTATATTAAGTCTTTTTGTATTGTTTTATACACAAAAACATTGTAAACACAATTAATAGTTTTCTTTTGATGAACAGTAGCTTAAAGTATGCAAAGAACATATTTTAATTGATAAATTTAATTTGCACCAAGTAATTAAATCCTTAAAAGCTTAAGGACTAATTGTATGCCTAAAATCTAAGTTATTTTTTTTTCCTTTTTAGTGTTGTAATGTTTCTAAAATATTTTTAAATTAAAAAAAAGGACGTAATAAGATTTTTGGCTAAATTGTTTTTGTTTTAATACAGTTTCTAGTCAGCGTAGTAGAGGAAACATAAGCCTATTTGCTTTAAAAAGTAGTACTTTCGGTTTTACTTATTTGTTTAGTCTAACAATTTCTTAAAACAACTCTTTACTTATGTATAAAATATGGATATACTTATGCGTACAACTACTGTAGTAGTTGGAAAAATGCATATAAATAAAGCAATTTACTTTTTCCTTTACTAATATTATAATCAGGTAGTAAAATCTGCATATTTTAAAACGTATCCGATATTCTTTTATAAATATTTTCTTGCACAAAATAAAAACACAAGCTACTTAACATCTCAATATTTGTTTTACATGTCTTCTCGTATAATAGATAAAAAGAATTTTACAACTTACGATTTTAAGTTTTATTATTTATTAATTTAGTATTGACAAATTTTCTATTTAACTTTTTAATACAATTTATGTTATCAGTCATAGTTTTATAAATAAGAAACTCTATTTTACACAGTTTGTGTGAAATCTTAGTATTCTAAAATTAACAAAACTTGATTTTAAATTACTATGAACTACTTACTGCTTACTTTAAAGACATACTTCTTATTTTTTTTTTTTACAGTTTTGTAAAAAGCGTTTTAACTAAATCAAGCTCTTAAAAAATATTTCAAAATTTCGTTCAAAAACAATTTAAAGACTAGCCTACTTTTTTGATCCATAACTCGAAATTCAAACACTATATATGAAGCTTTATATAAAGCTATCGATTTGATTAAGAAAAATTATTTTAAATATCTTAAGGTTTAGATTATGACTTTTTAAAGGATAGCTATTAGTAAGATGGCGGTGAGTAAGTACTAAACAAAACACGTCCCTTGTAATATAATTTATGCTAAAAAACATTAATTTTATAGTAGCTAGATTTTCAACCCTAAACTGAACAGTAAATAATAACAAAAAAAATCTATTTTGCATTCTATTAACACTTTCAGTCTAAAGAATCTAGTACTTTTTTAAGTGAAACATGTAAAAGTTTTTGATAATATTAGACTTATAATTTAGTCTTTTATTTAGTTTATTCTTTTTTTCTTCTGTAAAACCGATTTCATACATTTTTAAATAGCAATAAATAGACTTTATATTTTCAAAAGCAATACTCTTAACAGGAAACCTAGTTTTAATTAAAAAAATGTATTGCATTATAACTTAGTTTAAAAGCAGTTATAATATACAATAAACTGTTAACCATTAGTCAAATGAAAAATGTTTGAAATGTAAAAATAACTTAATATATATTTTATCCATAGCAAGCACGTAGATTCGTACGTTTCTGTAAATCTGCAGAAAACTTTTTTTTTTGCGAATTAAGGCGCTTTTGTTACAATTATTTAGATTGTAAATACTCTGTTTTATAGATTTAGCATGCATTTATACTTTCTTTAGCACTAATAAGAGATAATTTAAACTTATGTATAATTTTGTTATATTCTTAGCATTTTTGTTTAGTTAGATGTTAACAATAAGATTTATCTAAAATTTTTGATATAAAATTTATAGACTTTATAGATTTTCTAAAATTAAAAAGAATTCTACCTATAAATTTCTACCAAAGTCATAAAACTTTATGTAATGTAAAGAGTCAAAAAAATAGAACACAAGAAGCTCATTCTTAACTATGAAGTTATACACATAGTTTCGATATAACCAGTTACCAGTCGTTAAAAAAAAGTTGGAGTTTACTGGACTCTAAAAAACTTTTTTTTTAATAATTAGGTTCGAAAATGTTGATCGTTTACATTTAAATTTAAGACATAGATTCGAATCATACCAAATGTTTTGAAACTTAAAAAAAAGTTTTTGGCGTCTACTGGGTCCCATGAAAGTTAGGGTACAAGACGTTGATTATTAACTATGGAAATTAAAACACAGTTTTGGATCGTATTAGACGTTTTAAAAATGAATAATAAACGTTTTGGGGTCTACTTAAAACCATAAGTGTTTACAAAACACAGGGTACAAAACTATTGTCAACTATGAAGTTTCACATTTAGTTCCAAATTGTACGAAACGTTTTGTAAATTAAAAAGTTTATGCGGAGAAGTTATTTCATTTAAATTATTACTTTACATTTTTTACATAAAAGTTAAATATGAGAAACTTTTGCTTTAGTTTATAGTTATATATTTTATGTTGTTGAAATAAGTAGTATATATCATTTTAAGAATTCAAAACTTCGTTTTTGTGGTCATGCTTTTAAAATATGGTTTTTTGTGGGACTTTTAATAAATTAGTTGTAAAAAAAAATTCAAACCTTTATTAGAGGTTTTTGTTCTTTAATGTAACCAAAATAGCTAGAAATAAAGCATTTAAGACAATATCTACTTTTCATTTTTTTTACTATACAGTTTTTAAAAAAAGTAAAATAATTGTACTTTTTAAAAAGTAGTCAAGCTGAAAACATCCATATGTTTTTTAATGTTATAAGTTGATTAACATTAATAAACGTTTTGAACTTTACTTTTGCATACTTGTTTTCGTTACAATCACATCCTAAAAATTTAACATTTTCATCTGGCAAAAGCAAAAATTTATAGAAAATATTTTAAGAAACGTTGAGAACTTTATGAAAAGTAGATTTATTTTGCCTAACTAAATTGTTTTCAAAATAAATTTATGTTTTTTTGCACTCATCTAAAGTAAAAATATTAAGAACTGTACATAAAACGCGACAGATGAGGAGTCATAGGAGGTGCAGAGCAACATAAACTGCCTTAAATACAATTATCTCTCATAGATCAATACTAAATGATTTTTATTTTTTATTATAAAGTACATTTATATTTAAGGTAGTTTGAATTGCTCTGCACTATGAAGACATTTAGCGTCCAACCTAACTTTTTTTTTTGCAGCTATGTAACATTTTTGAGCTTGCCACATAGTGTTCTACAGGGGCGTGTCTAGACTTTTGTCAAAGGGGGTTCACAATTTTTTTGTTCTTAATTTCACGCTTAAGTACTACGCATTTCTTAGATATGCACTACCAGTTAAGTACGCAATATTTAGCCGAATTTTAGATAATATAAAACTAAAAGAGCCGGAAAAAAATATATTTATAATAAAAACATTTTTTCAAGTAATTTAATCTATAAAAATTTAAATTTCACTAGAAAAAAAAGCGTAATTTTCTAGGATGATGTCGCACCAATATCGAGCTAAAACTATATTAAATTCAATGTTGTCATTTTTTAAGCAATCTCTTTTACCATAGTTATAGGCTAAAAAAGTATATTTTATAAATACATAAACAGAACTAATAGATATTTTATTGCTTTTATTTTTATAATAAAGCAAATGATACAATAACTTATATACATTTCTATACTGTAAAATAAAATTAACTAAGTATTTTAGTTTATAACAAATGAATTTAATTCTAACTATGTATTTATATAGCTTGTTTTAAACGAAGTATAATTTTAGATCAATTATACAAGGCTTAAAATATTGGTTTTAAGCGTAAAATTATGGTTCAAAAACATATTAAACACAATATAATTTCAGCTTGATATTGGTGTGACATCATCCTAAATAATTACCAAAAATGTTTAGACTTTTACAACTAAATTTAAAAATCTTTAAATTATAATTAAATGTTTGCCTGATGGTGCAGGAATTCTAATAATGATTTTGAAATCTCTCTGAGTTAAAAACTTCAAAAAATCAAGAACTAACTTTGTGGCCAACAGATATACAAAATAAAACAACTTAGATAAAAAATATTTAAATACCATTAAATGATACAAGAATAAATTGAACTTTTCAAGGTTTAAACCCAGTTGGTTGACACATAAACAAAAAACATAAATTTTAAAGTACACAAGCTTCACACAAAATTATTATATACAACCAAATAAGTAAAATAAAATTTAAGTGATTATATTGGACATTTTTTAAGTAAAATTGTACTAAATAGTTCAAAAACAATACTGTATTAAAAGTTATTTACACTAAGTAACAATTTATAGTTGGAACTAAGAGCATCATAGTAAAAAGTTTCCGGGAAAGAAAATGCTACTTTAAAACTTTTACCTATTATGACGTCAGAATTGAAATTTTATTTAAAATCTTTTTCAGTTGGGCAAAAAAGAGCATTTTTTGTTAAGGAAACTTTTAAATCTTTCAGTGTTATAAATTCAACATTCATTATTCAAAGTTTATTTAATAACTAAAACAAAGTCAATAAACAACGTTTTTAGTGATATTCTAAGAATCTTTTTTTCTTTTTTCTTTTCTTTTTTTTTCAGGGGGTTCCTGGTAAACAGGATCCAGTCAAAACACGCCCCTGGTGTTATATAATTTCAACTAGTCTAAATGGTTTGTAAAAAAACTTATTAACTCACAAATGTTGAAAGCTAGTGGTCTTATGTCATAAAACTCAACAGATAACAACGTAAGTTAAAAAATTAAAATGGGATGAAGTTAGTCTTCCTTTTTTGATTTTAAAGACCGGACAGGATTGAATTTTAGATAAACAAAAGTAAAAAATGGTAAGAACCATTAAAAAAATCAGTCACAGTCTGATTCTTATTCAAATAGAATTAATAGAATAGATTCTATTTGAATGAGAATTGAAAATGTTTGTTTTTTAATAAACGAAAGATCTTTTCAAAGTGCTTGTATAAGACTGTGACTGATTTTTTTAATGTTTTTTACCATTTTTATTTTTGTTAACGTAAGTTTAAATCAGAACGTTACAAAACTAAACTTTAAGATATAAAACATAGGATTTATGTTTGTAGCATTTATTGCTTTTATATTAACTACTATGAATAATTCTCGAGTACAATTCCTAAAAAATGTGTATCTAGCTTAAAAATTGTATCAGTGTGCTATTTTAAAATCGATTTGACATAGAGTTTGTATATTTCTCTAAAACTATTCAATAAACAAGTGAGTATGTATTTTTTTTTTTTAGTATTTTTTTAAATAACTTAAGTAATTTTTTAAACAGTATATTCTGTTGGAGAATAACTACAGCAACTATTAACATATAACAAAAAACTATAATTTTTGCTAATTCTTGAAGAATTTCACATCATTTTAAATTTAAATTTAGTTATTTTGAATTTAATTAATTAAAAGTTACACTTTCATTAAAAGAGTTTTATATCTTTATAATCCTTTGAATTATCAATGAACTTGATTTTTATACTAATTTAAATATTTTCCACAGAAGTAGTTCTTAAATTTTTTGAAATACTGTGGATTAAAACAACTGATGTTGATGGCTCAACATAAGAAAATTTAAACTGTGTGGTGGACTACTTGAGGCAAGATAGACGTCCCCAAGACCTTTTTCTAAACGATTTTGCTGCAGACGCGCAAAACGGTCTGCAGCTGATAATTCCTACCCTTATTTTTTTACACAACTTATGTTTATATTTTCAACTTTTACTACGTAACATAAAAACTAAACAAAGCGAATAAATTATGATCTTTGTATTATAAAAAATACACTAGGCACAATATTAGAAACAAAAACTGCAAAGTTATTTATAATCCATTTAAACGTAGTAGTTAAACACCTTTGGTTTTTAAGCTAGAAACCAACTATTTATTTAAATTTTTAACTACATATAAAATCTTTCTTACGTAGAATACCAAAAATTAAAAAAAAACACAAAGAAAAAGCAAAAACAAAACATACAATTAAAAGAAAATCTTACTTAAATAAATTTAACGTAAAAATTTTATTTCAAAGAAAAATAAAGTTTGCTCAGCAAAATAAACTTAGTCGTATTAATTTTTTATAAAATTTATAACACAGATAAATTTCTAAAAAATAAAATGTATGTGTTTTTGGAACAAAAACCATTCTTTTTATGCATCGGTAGCTATTACATTTTTACTACTTTAAAGATATGTCTCTACTTTTAATTTTAACTATAATGAGATGAATTGGATAGATAAAGAATTAACTGAAACTATGTAATGTACTATACTAGTTTTTAAAAAAAAATAAAACATATATTAAAATAACTAAAGTACTGTTATTGTAATACTTTGTCAGAAATCACAGTTAATATTTTATCTATTTATCTTTTCTTAAAACAGATATATGTTTTTTACTTCCACAAAAGAAGTTTTAATTATTGAACGCAATTTTTACTACTAGTTTGAAAATAATACTATTTTTCATAATCTAGGTTTAAATATTGTCATTAGAACCTAATCAACATACTTAATATGGACTAATCTTATGTATATAGAAAATGTCATTATACTCCTAAAGTATATAAAAACGATAACCCAATGAACAGTTATACTGTAAATAGTTGTTCTTTCAATAAAATATTTTTCAGGTCAACATAAAAACTTTAAAGGTGGTGATGATATTTTAAGTAGTTAATCGTTTCAGCCCACACTTAACTACCCAGATAAGATAGACATTTTTGTCACTATTTATTGTAAAATCATTGTAAGAAATAATGTTTTAGAAGATGATGTTCAATGGTTATGTAATTCTTCTATATATCTAAATTAACTTTAAAATTTAAGTGGTGAAAACTCGTTATAAATTTATATAAAAATACGTCTAACTCATAAGTAAACAAGGTATCAACATCTTTCTATTTTGTTACTTTTAGGCTACTTACACATTCATCATATTTTTTATAATGAATACATTTAAGTGATTCAGTAAAAAGTACACTAATTTATATAAAAATTTGAGACAACAATTCATTTTGCAGTTTATTTTATTTTTTGTGAACTAAAAATTTTTCAATCTACCCTTTTTAATAGTTCTTGTAGATAACTAAATAGATTTTTGTAAAATATTAAACTTAATAAAATTGTAAGATTATGCGTCATTATAGGTAAATAAAATTATATGTACTATACGATGCTATTATAAAGTTGCTTAACAAAATTTAAAGTATCAAGCTTAAGTGCTTATTCACTTATCCGGACACGTTGGGTAAGATTTTTCTGTAAACGTGTCCGGATAACTAAAAATCCGGCTAACTACAAAAAATAATTTTTTTCATGTAATAATATAACTGCTGCATATAATGCAATGCATAATAAAAGTGTTATGGTAAAAACAAACACATAGTAATTGTAAGTAATATATAATAAAATGATAAACAATAAAAGCTAAACTTAATGTAAATTAATTTATTTTTTCTATGGTAGAAAAACATCAGACTTCCTAACCCTCTGCAAATATATACATTTTTTTCAGGTCAAGCAAGTAAAATTCATCATTTGTAATTCAACCTGCCCTAACTATAAGTTTAAAAAAATATTAAATTTTTTTTAAGAGAAAATATAAATTAAATTTATCTTTAAAACCAAAAAAAAATGTAAACCTATCTCTTTAAATGAAACGAAAGACTTCTTTTTTTAATTAACAAAACAGACAGAAAGAAAACGGGAAAAGTTGACCAAGTTTAAAGTCAATTTAAGGGAAACATATCACTCCTAACAAACTAGTTTTTATTAGAAGTATTATTAAAATTATAAATAATAGACGTTTGTTTTACAGTTTTTACACGTTTTTCAGCAGAAAGCTTATGGAATTTAAAAAGTTGGGAAATTTTTTGAATTTTCTTCTGACCGAAACTGTCCGGATAAGTGAGCGTCCGGATAAGTGAATTCCGTATAAGTGAATAAGCACTGTACTAGAAATTGAAAGCATTATAGCAATTTTATAAGAGGAAACCGACTTATTTAAACTTTCTTTAAAATATAATTAAACAACCAAAACAAAACTTAAATGATACATGTTACGTCCTTTACAAACAATAGAAAACATATTATCGTTATAGTTTTTTGCGCATTCTATATTATTTAACAAATGTTCACCTATTGCCGATTGACTTTTTATTGGCTTATGTGTCCCATAGATCGTATACTCACTATCACAGTGGTATTTGTACATAAGTAACAAATGCCACTGTGATAGTGAGTATATTGGGAGAACTTCGCAACGATTCCACATAAGAAGGGACCAACACGTGACCAACGCTTTAAGAAACTGGATGATCTATGCTATGGGACACATAAGCCAATAAAAAGTCAATCGGCAATAGGTGAACATTTGTTAAATAATATAGAATGCGCAAAAAACTATAACGATAATATGTTTTCAATTGTTTGTAAAGGACGTAACATGTATCATTTAAGTATTTTAGAATCTATATTTATAAAAACTAATAAGCCAAGTTTATGCAAACAAAAATTTGTTTATAACTTTAATTTGTTTAAATTATTGTAAACTCGCTACTAAGTTTTGTTTTTGTTGTTTAATTTATTTTAAAGAAAGTTTAAATAAGTCGGTTTCCTCTTATAAAATTGCTATTAATGCTTTCTATTTCTAGTACTTAAGCTTTATATTTGAAATTTTGTTAAACAACTTTATAATAGCATCGTATAGTACATATAATTTTATTTATCTTTTATGACGCATAATCTTACAACTTTATTAAGTTTAATATTTTACAAAAAACTATTTAGTTATCTACAAGAACTATTAAAAAGGGTAGATTGAAAAGTTTTTAGTTCACAAAAAATAAAATAAACTGCAAAATGAATTGTTGTCTCAAATTTAAATACAAAGTTAAAACCGAAAAGAAGTTATTTAGTACACTAATTTAGTTAAACAGAGATATTTTTACCCAAACACAACAAACTGTATCTATTAGAACTCATGAAGAGGGAATTAAAAATAAAATATAGAGATACTTTTTGAAAGTACCTTGTTTTATTTCATACACCAATTGCTTTCAATAAGCTAGTTATTTATGATTAATATTTTATATCCAATTAAAACTACTATCTTTTGTAGCACCCAAAACCTTTTAATTGTTTATACTTTATTTAACTAATTCACATATCTTTTTACTAAATTTATTGTTTTTTAGTTGTTTTTGTCTTCAGTTGTTGAATGTACTTAATTTCTATAATACCTAGCTTAAGTTTGTTTTCAATTAGCATATTCTAAATTTTTCGAAAGTTTTTAACTAAGGTTGACCATATATTGTAGATATGTCTTTTGTTAAACTTATGTATACAACAAAGTGTCTTCTGCAAAATTAAGAAATGTTAAACTAGTGTTGTTCTGCAAATCATTAATGTGTATAAAAACCCATTCTAGTCCTAAGACTGAACTTTGAGGCGATGTAATATCAGTGCTTTATCAGGTTAGAATTAGAATACAACCTCGAAATTCATAAAACTGTTTCCTTTGGGTTTGATATGATCTCATTACCAAATGTAATTTCTTCTTTTTCTGTAAAAGTTTAATATCTTTATAAACTATTCTATCCACATTATTTAGGCGCCTTTCTTAAGTTTAGTAAGATTGCACAAACTATTTCACCTTTATAAAACGTAAACCGAACCTTTCCTTAGCGATTCAAGACAAAGCTAAGTTGATAAAATGGCCCTCTCATTAGAAAAATAAGCTTAGAAAATTTTTGTTTTAAACAAAATTAATAACTTTTTCAAAAACTTATTAGAAAATTTTTAGGTTTTAAAGGTTTAGGAAAGTAAATTATTAAAGCAAGTTTAAAGTTTTTTTATTAATTTAAAAATAAGTAATCATTATTCAATATCCGATTAATACAAATTATTTTTTTTAATTAAAAAAGTTCTACAACTTTTATTTACAAGTAAAAGGAATTTTTAAAGAGCTGACTAAAAAATACAGTCGTGTTTTTTTAAATATATCTTGCTAAAGTTAATAACTGCATTCTGCTTAGGCCAATACATACTGTATTAACAAACTATTTTTTTTAAATAATTCGGCTTCGTTCGCTATTTGTGTGAGGCAAAACTGTATTGTGATAGATCCCTTAAAAGTTTTTTAGAAGTATAAAATACCCTTTTGTTATCAAATTACAAAATATTAAGTGTAATCTTGTGAACTTTGTTTAAACAGTATTTAATAGTGTTTGTTTGAACTATTTTAAATGTAACTTTTAATTTTACTTTAGATACTTTTTATATAATTTCCACAAATGTTATTTAAAAAAATTCATGATAATTCTTAAAAACATTTTAAAACGTTTCATATGCAATAAAACAAAAAACCTAAAGTTGCTTTTTGAAGTATACAACTTTACTTCAATTAAAAATCTTAGAATTCTGACAAAACAATAAAAAACTGCATGCTCATGGTGATTCAATATAAGGGTGCTTACAAAACGCATTTGTTTTTAGATCATGAGATGTTAAGTGTTGATAGTAAACTTTTAAGTAAACAAAAACTAAACTTTACAACCCCTTGCAAACGAACAAGTGATAAAACTACTTTAAATTTAATATTTTATATTTTCCCACAAACTGATCACAGTTTGTTTTAAGTAAACAAACAAGTATTTTTGAAAGAACACTTTAAAGCTTTTCTATTTAATTAACATTATATTGCCCCGTGTAAAAGATAAAAAGTTATTATTTTTCCTAAAATACTTCGTTTTCACTATAACCAGGGGCGTAGAGTGTGGAGGGAAACTGGCGCATGCGTACCACCTAAAAAATGTTTCATCTTTATGCTTTTATTATTTAAGTTCCCTGCTTAATTTATTTCTTTTTTCACTGTTTTTATGTAGTATCCTAAAAGTTAAACGAATTTTCGAATACCAAATATACATAGCCGGGTTCCGATGCGTGGAGATCGTTGTGTACCGGCTTTGATAAATAACTATAATAAAAATTCTTGAAATTCATAAACTTCATTAGAATTTAGGTTAAAAAAGAACGCACCTAATATAGTGCACCGCAGTAGTATAACAGTCAGTGGCGTAGTGTGGTATTTTGGTCAGGGGCAGCGCAATTTTTTCTCAAAAAAATCCCCCAAATTAAAACTTTTGTAACTAGCTATAAAATGATCTTTTTATAAGTAATATAATTAAAATAAATTTATTAAGTAAAATAAGTTCGAAGTAACTGTTTAAAAAAATACTTATATATTACAAAATTAAACAACTAAAAAACAGTAAAATTTTCATTAGAATTACTTATACTTGCACAAATGTTAACTTACTAAATGAAAATTGTTTTTACTACTACAGTAAACTTTATATCTTTAAAAATGAATATATTCAATAAAACGAAAGTATCTGTTTTATTCAAAAAAAGTATCAATCTCTTTAATATACAATACAACAGTGATAACAACACCTCATTGCACATAATTTAAATAAAGTTACACAGAAGTTAAAAACGATCAACTTTATAACTGTTATTGATGTTTATTACAACTTTTCAAAATAGTTAAAAGTATACTTTTTAAATTTAATTCATTTTATTGTATTTGTTTTAAAAAATCGCAAACAAAGCTTATTTCTCATAGGTCGACACGCTTTTTCTTGTATGTTTACAAAAATAAAAACTAGCAGTAGTCTTAACATCTATTGAAGCATAAAAAAAAACTTGTAAAATTATTTAATTTTCCTTTAAGCGTGACGTATTTTTGTAACCTTTTTGTTGAAAAATCTGCCATAAGGTTATACTACAGCGGTTCACTATATTAATTGCGTGCTTTTTGAGTTTAAGTTCTTATGAAGTTAATGAAGTTATAAAATTTTTCCTTATGGAGTTTTTCATCAACATCGGTGCGCTCTTTCGTTTGCGCACCGAATCAGTATACTAGGTAATTTTCCTAACTTTTCACTAATTGGTTCACAAAATTATGTTTATTTTTTTGAATACTAGAGAAACATAGTTGAAAAAAAGTAAATTAAACAGAAAAAATAAACAATAAAGGATAAAGATATACATTCTTTTTTTTTTACTTATTTTCTTTTTTTTTGGTGGCACGCATGCGCCAGTGTCCCTCGCCACGCTACGCCCCTGATAACAGTTAATATTGACTTTTCTACAATGACAAATGCTAGCATTTTGTAAATAAACCTTAAAGCTAAACTTATCTTATAGTTATAATGATTAAAGAATAAGCAAATTGTAAAAAATTTAGCAATAAATAACAATTCATAAAGTAAAAATAAATAAATAATAAAAATAAAAAACATTAATGAGAAAATTTCATAAAATAAACAATAAAAAGCAAAAAGTATTTATAAAAAAAAAGAAATAAAATGAAAAAATAATAAATAAATGAACAATAATAGTAAAATTAACAATTTTAGTAAAAGTAATTTATTTTTTTTTATTAAGATAATGAACACAAAAGTTGTTATTCTATCAGCAACAAAGTTGAAAATTTTATCAACTTTTGTAGCAAGTTATTTTAAAAATTTTTCAGTCACATCATGAACAAATTTAAAGTAACTTGTAGAAACAGATCTTTTTCAAATAACTTTGAATTTAAAAGACAAAATTGATTAATTTTAAATTTAAATTAGTTAAATTTTAATTTACGTTTAAAATGGTATTTCAAAAAATCTGCTTTCTACTAATTAATTGTAACATTTAAAAAACGCTTACCCCTAAAGATCTTAGATAAACTGATTTTAAGATAAAAAAAAATTATATTTTTTGTAAAGTTTTAAAAACTTTGAAAAAGTTGACCTCTAAAAAATTATCTTTTAAGCATTTTGTTTTGTATCAGACACTTTTAGTAAACTTTTTCCACACACTCAGGATAACTCAGGGTTTTATGAAATTTTTTGAAAACTTTAGTATGACTCAGTAAACTAAGGATAAATAAGAATATTTTAAGTTTTTTAAACTCGAGTGACTTAAGATAGCTTTGTTTTTTTTATAAAAAACTCAGGATAGTTTTAATGTTTTTAAAAGCTTCTAGGAATTGGAAAGTTTTTTTTAAAGATTATGAATTAGATCTAGCTAATTTAGTTGCATTTTATGTTGTTGTCTAACCAATTTTGTTAAAAAGCTCAGTTTTTATTAGTTTAAAAAAAAATCTATAAAGGAATTTAGAGTGCTAATGATGACTCAGGACATTTTTAAACTAAATCAAGACAGTTTTTTGACTCAAAGAGTGGCAAGGCAATCCTGATATCTTGAAAACTAACTGTTTCGTTTTAATTCTGTAAAATGTGCTATATTATATTTTAAAA
The DNA here is from genome assembly GCF_965202585.1 of Thalia democratica. Taxonomy (NCBI): domain Eukaryota; kingdom Metazoa; phylum Chordata; class Thaliacea; order Salpida; family Salpidae; genus Thalia; species Thalia democratica. The sequence continues at coordinate 49,090,713 of NC_139169.1, read as the reverse complement.
ATAAGTAAACATTTTTCTGATTAACTTTTAGATTGTTATTTGTTACTAAAATAAATATTGTATGGAACGTTGCAAATCTAAAAAAAATATCAGATTGGAAAACTTAATTAAAAATTGTAGTTGTTTTAATGAGGAAGTTATGAGTTTATTTATAAACAAAAAGAGAGAAGGATGCATTTTCTTTACAAAGGTAAAATACAAGCATTTAAGTTTTTGTTTAGGACAAACTTAGGTTTTTTTGTAACTATATTAACTTTTGATAAATACGACATCTTTCAGATATATGTTTTTTATTATTAGATTTTACCACTTGTAGTTTGTTTTACAAATTCTATGCTTTGTCTGACTAAAATTAACTTTTATTTTGTGATTACCTTTAAAAATATTTAGCTAATTCATATAAAAAATGTCGCTTTCAAACTTTAATAACTTTGGTATTGTTTTTCAAGTTACTTGTAAATTGCAATAGAGTATATCTAAAAAAATACAAAAACTTTTGTATTTTCGTTAAAATTTAATTCGTTAAAAAAATTTTTTTTTATGCTTTTTTTTTTATTAGATATTTAGTTTTACTGTCATAAAGTCTTACGTATTAAACTTGCTATGAAACAATTTTTCACTATGTCTTGTGTTTTACATTCTTCATTTAATGTTTCTTTTTTGAAAACTTTTGATTTGTACTTAATTGAAAAAAAAAGCAATAAGCTAAGTTCATCTTGGTTTAACTTTTTTATAATTCAGATTTAATTTTCTGCCATTAATATCTAATTAACATTAAATAAGCAAGCAAACTATTCTATTTATAACATTTCACTATCTTTTAACAAAAAATAACTTTGTGTAATATATATGATGTGCAACGAGGTGCTGTTATCATTCTTGTGTTGTATTTTAAAGATATTTATATTTTTTTCGTAAACAAAACAGATACTTTCGTTTTATTGAACATATTCATTTTTATGGATATAAAGTTTACTGTAATTAGTAAAAAAAGAACTTAGTAAGTTTATATTTATACAAGTATAAGTAATTCTAATGAAGTTTATGTTGTTTTTTAATTGTTAAATTTTTTATTATGCAAGGATTTTTTGGAACATTAACTACTAATTTATTTTATTTAATAAAATTATTTCATTTATATTACTTATAAAAAGATCTGTTTATAGCTTATTAAAAAAGTCTTAGTTACGGAATTTTTTGAGAAAAAAAATTGCGCACCTCCTGACCAACATACCCTGCTACGCCACTGATTATAACCATATTTTTTGATTAAAAATTCTGACAGACAAACATTTTTTACTTTAACTGAAGTTATAAATTTTACGAGTATTAGACTTTTTAGTAGTAATAGAAAATTTTTGGTTAATAAAAAAACTTGATAACAAATTGATTAGAACTATTAAAAACAAGAAAAAAATCAATTAAAAACTTGTATTGCTTTAGTTATTTATTATAAAAAAAATCAATAAACTAAAAAAAAACTATGCACGAAGGGACACTTTTGCACAAGAGAAAAAAAATATTATTTAATAAATTCTGAAAAAACTGAAAACTGAAAAAAATAAAAGATAAAATAATAAAAAAACAAAAATAAAAAATATAAGTTACCGACCAAGGGTAAGGGTTAGGGGTAACAGTAATAGTAAAAATGAAAAATAAAAAATTAAATAACTAATAAGAATTATCATTAAAAAAAAACAGAAAAATTAGTAAATAAATAATAATTAACTAAAAAAAATTACCGACCGAGGGTAAGGGTTAGGGCCTAGGGGTAATAGTGATAGAAATAATAAAAATAAAAATAACTATTAAAGAAACTATTAAAATATTAAATTAAAAAAAAATAACTAAGATTAATAAAACAATTGAATAAGTTCAAAAAATATTAAACCAGTGAAAAATTATCTTCGTGCAAAAGTGACCCCACGTGCAAAATGGACTCCGTGCAAAAGTGTCTTCGTGTAAAAATGTCCCTTCTTGCAACAGCGTCTTTATGAAAAAGTGACCCTTCGTGCAAAAATGTCTCTTCGTGCGTATTTGACTCCTACCCAGTTTCTTAATTTTAGATTATCCAGCTTCTAGTCTGAGCGAAGTAATTATTTCAAAAAGGTACAAGCTTTAAAACAGCTATATTTAGTGGAACACCATAAATATTACTAAAATAACTTTTTTCAATTTAAGACCTTTATATAACACCATAAAGTTGGTGTTTACTATTATGCATCCCGACAAAGCATGATATACAAGCACTGTCAGAATTTTGACTAAAATTGAAGCTAAAATTTTTTTCAACTTAATATTTTTAAAACATAACTTGACAATATACGAAATTTATGAAATATATGATAAAAAAGAGTTATATAAAGTTAGAAAATGTTGTTCAAATAAAACAATCTCAATGCATTTTCTAAGTTTGTAAAGTTTTCCGAGCTAGATAATTTTAAGAAAACTTTAGTTTAAATTACAAATCTAAATACTTTTGTTTAAAAAAATCATTAACACAATAAGCACTTTTAACGTGTTTTGTATACAAATATGTTTTAACTAGCATTTAACTTTACCCTCATTTAAAAAAAATATGAAAACGTGTGTTTTTTACTTTGATATGGCCATCTTTAACTTTTTCTTCATTTAAGTTTAATAATTTTAAAATATCTGGGTTGCTTGGATTTGTAGGACTGTTTCTTACATGCAGTTTTATACCGATACGCTATAGTGAGTTTATTTATTTTAGCTTTTTAACGTTTACCCAAAACTTTAGTTAAACCTTAACCTATAGTCTGCTTTTTTCAAATAACTTTAAGAAATCAAAGAAGTTAGTATTATGCTAGTAATAAACTATTTTAGATTAAGTTAACTACTTAAAACTAGTAGTAAAAAAGTAAATTATATGGTTTGTTTGTTATACAACAATCATGTAATCCAAAATGTAATAGTATCAACATTAGTAAGCTTTATTTTTAGCTATTTTAACTAGTTATCTTTTTTTTTCTATAAACTAGAAAAATTCAAGTAACTTTTATTTGACCATATGATGTTTGTATCTAATGGAAAATACGTCAGTGGAAAAGACAAAGAACTGTATCTGTTAGGTATGACTCGAAAACTAAAAGGTTTTTTTTCGTACACCAGGTCCTTGGACCAAACTTATAGAGACTTTTATTTGTGATTCTTTGAAAAACATTAATAAAATTTATCAGCTTCATCTCGAAATTATAATAGCCCTACTAATAACAACTATTTACTAAACTATAGTTAGAGTATATATTAATGATAATCACACTAAAATCCAAATACTTTTTTGTTAGATTTATTTTAAGTTAAAGTTTTGATTATGAACACGTTCTAACTTCTAAGTTTATTTCATTTGTCATGATGAAACCAGTAAGAAAGCAGTATTTTAGTTTTACAGTAAGTAGCGTCGCAAGCGGTTTTTAATTTTATAGTAAATATTCTACGCCTAACTGCTTAGTATAAGTTCTAGTGTTTCCTAGCAACATGCTCAGTTTACAAAATAAGTTGTTTTTATCCTAATGCATTTATTAATATTGTTTAACCAGGTGACTAGTTGACTATTTAACTTTTACTTTAGTACTTCATTTTATCATTTCATTACCAAAGTAGTCTTTACTGTGACTTAAAATATATAACTACTTTTACATAAATATTTTTTTTTAAAGTATATTTTAACTAAAAAGTGTATTTATTTTAAAAACTGCTTTTAAAACCTTTAAACTTATATTTTATGTTTGTAAAGTAGTTAAAAAAAATAATCTTAAATAATTATAATATATACTAGAAATATTTAATCGTTTCTTAAGATCTTTGTTAAAAATAAATCTTAAAAAATAGCTTTGTATTAAACTTAACTATATATAGTCCTGGACAAGACGTTAAAAGGTATCCGTGGTGTGCGACTCGATAACAAAAAGGTTCTTTGTGCACCAAGTCCTAAAACCAAATTTTTTGAGCGTATACATAGAACAATACATGTTGGTTAAAATTGTAAAAAAAAAACTGGTTAAGTTCCTAAAACCTTTATAACTATCTTTTTAAAACCTTTATAGAGCAGATTAATAAAAATTGGTTGCAGATTATAACTGTAATTTTTTTTTGAGATTTTGTGTTATTGTTAAAAAATATAATTTAACAGATTTTAAGAGCTAGCAAATTAAATCGAAAATCTATAAGAAAAATTAGTTATTTTGTGTCAGACTAATAAAATTAATTTTAAGTTTAATTTCTAAAAGTTTTTTTTATAACGATGCAATTTTATTTTTCATTTTTAAATTAGTTATAAGGTATTTATTAAGAAAATATTTTAATGGTGTTCTTTATTTTAACATATTTTGTCTTATTTTTTAATTATTTAACACTACAATAAAAAATGTTTTAAGTTAGATGCTAAACTAAGCTATTTACATAAATTATTTTTTTTTATTTTAGGTTTTTAACTTTAGTATAAAAAAATAAATTACTGATTTGGTATTCAAAAAAAAAAGTTAATAGAGGGACAAATTCATATTCAAGTACAACATTTAAGCATGCAATTTTATTTTTATTAAGCTCACTATACAACATGCAATAATTCCCTTAAAACTTATCTTCATGGGTTCTTATAGAATAGACAATTTGAAGCAACCTTATTCTGTTTATAACTTATCTTCTAATTTAAATTAAAAACTAAAGCAGGGGTTGGCAACACGTGGCCCTCGGGCTAACTGCGGCACTCGAAGAGTAAATCTGCGGCCTTCAAGCATGTTTTTATTTTTGATGGGATGCGGCCCGCGAAAGATAATTCCGTGACCCGCGAGTATTTTGATCAGGCACACAAAATTTTTTATTTTAGTAAATTTTTTGTTAAAGTTCTGTATTTTGACTTATTCCATTTTATAACCCTAATAAAAAGTATTCCACTAATTTTACCGCTTAAACTTAAAAAGGCAGATTTTCTATTTTTAAGTATTTCTTCGCAGTAGAACTATCAGGGTTTTTTAGTTAAATCTGTAAGTTTGTATAAGTAAACGTTATAAAAGTTTACTAAACTGTCGCAAGTATAAGATTTTGATTTAAGCTGTGCGTTGCTCTTTAGCTCAATCATTATCATTTGAAAATTATCTGAGACCTTTAACTAGTCTACATCAAATGGAGTATAATTTAGTTTTTAGTAGACGAAAGTCAGAAAGTATAATTTTATATTTTATTAATAATACAATCTTTCACTCGCTTGAACCTAATCAAACGAGATTATCAGTTGAATAAAGTCTTTATTAGCTGATGATCTCATTTGATTAGGTTCAAGCGAGAGAAACATTGTATTGTATACAAAAAATAAAATTTTGAATTGATAATATAACACACCATTAATAAAGTTTACTAAAAGTGAATTTATGTACTGTAAAAAATTCTCCTTGCCATCATTTCGAGAACTTTTATTGTTATCTATTAAATAAAAAGTACACAGTGTTATGTTATTACATTTTGTACTAGTTTTGTACTAAATAGTGTTGTCAAATATTTCGGTTAGCTGAACATTTTTGTAGAACTAGAATACTTTAAACTTTTTTTGAAAACTAATCTAGCTTTATACTTTTATGTCGCAATTCTAAAGCTAGTTTAGATAAGTTCCTTGTTTTGAAAAAGTCTTGTAAACTTTAATATCTTCTAGCCAAGTAGTCAACTACCTATATAATCAAAATAATAATAATGGTGTTGGACTTGATTAGCATAAATTATTTTAATTTGCCTTTATGAATTTTATTTTCATTTTTAAACTATTCAGATTAGATCACTTAGGCTAACTTTCTTGTCTCAAAATTTGGCCCTGCTTGAAAAATAAACAGCTTACTGAAAAGTTTAAAGGTAAGTTTTTGAAATTAGCCTTTTTTTATAAAAAAAATAAATATATTTTTAGTTTATTTATCTATTTTAGTTTATTAATTTGAAAGATTATAGTTTTGTCAGATATTGAAAGTTATTAAACATCAAGTAGGAAAGGATTATATTCAAGTTATTAATTCATTAAAAAAAATTATCAAAATGAGATAAATAAGGACAATTGAAAAAAACTGGCCAGAAATTACTTTTTAAGCTCGTTTGTTTCGGTGCTAGGTGATAGTTAAGTAGTTAAATTAAGCATAAAAGTATTAGTTTATTAGACAGATAGTGAGTTCGTTAAGACAAAAATCGCAATTTTACCTTTAGATAATATGCCCTATATGTATATTTAAAACTCAGACTAACTCATGTATCAGACTGGTTAAAAATAAAACTAAATAACTTTAAACTTGTAAGCATAACGAAGGTGTTTCAAGTTCAAATTTTGGCCCGCGAGTATCTCCAGCCTGCCGACCCCTGATCTAAAGTATTTAAAAAAAATGAAGTACTTCTGTACATTAACAAAAGAAAGTAACTTAAAGTCTAAGAAACACAGTTCACATTTAAACAATGCATAAATAGGACTTAAGTTGTTATGTAAAAACTAAATAAAAATATTTTCTTGATATCCTTTTGTTGTGTATATTTTGCTTATAAATATTTTAAATTTCAGTTTAATATAACTTATTTACTTAGGTAGTCTAGTTAAATTAACTACTTTTACATAATCTAAATTCTACAAATGGTAATAAGAGCATATCTTCGAGGTGATCAAGATGCTTTGCCATTAGTATCAAATACAACTTTGATTGGAAATTCTGAAGAATGTGATGTGTATTTAAATGTAAGTTTTTATCGTTATATCATAGGAGTTTTAGTTTCAAGACTCAAACCGGTAGACTTAAATACATCTGAACATACTTAATTTGATATAGTATAATATTATTTCAAACAATATAAAAAAGACTCAATTTTTTCAGAACAAAATATATTTCATGCTTCTTTCGTCAGTTGTATACTAAGCAATAAAAATAAAATTTCAAATCTAGCTTATATAGTGAAAATGCAATCAACGTAATTAATGATAATTAAGCAAAGAGTAATTAACAATACATAATTTATCGTCGAACAATCTACGTTAAACAATCGTCGACATATCTATAATAAGTTACTTTGTACTTAGAGATCACCTTTCTTTCTATAAAGCCCATAAATATATTTGACAAAGTTGGCCCTAATGGGGAGCCCATGGCTACTCCATCATGTTGGGAATACATTTGTGAATTAAATGTAAATTGTACACCACTAGTGGATAATTTTAAAAGTTTAAGAATTTTTTTTTCCTTATACTGGGTGTCTCAAGTCTAAACAAAGTGTCAACACAAATATCCAATACTTAATCTAGCGGTACATTTGTGAATAAACTCTTGACATCAAAGGATGCCATAAAAGTATTATTTGAATTAATCTTAATTAATTCTTCTTGGTCCAGCAAATAAGTTTGATAATATTAACAAAGTTGAAAATGAAATTGTTGAAATTCTTAAAAATCTACTTTTTACCAAAGAAATTAATGAAAACATTTATAATTTGATCAAACCTGTTGGTTCCATTACTCCAAGATTGTATGGCTTACCAAAGATACATAGGAAAGATGTTCCTTTAAGACCAATCCTATCCATGGTGAACTCTGCTCAACATAAGTTGGCAAAATTTCTTAATGACCAACATTATCCGTTATAGGAACATTTCTCTTCTTATATGTTAAAAGACTTATTTTCTTTTGCTGATCATATAAAAAAGATTAATTCAAATAATACTTTTATGGCATCCTTTGATGTCAACAGTTTATTCACAAATGTACCGCTAGATGAAGTATTGGATATTTGTGTTGACACTTTGTATAGACTTGAGACATCCAGTATAAGGAAAAACAATTTTCTTAAACTTTTAAAATTATCCACTAGTGGTGTACAATTTACATTCAAATGACAAATGTATTCCCAACATGATGGAGTAGCCATGGGCTCCCCATTAGGGCCAACTTTGTCAAATATATTTATGGGCTTTATAGACAGAAAGGTGATCTCTCAGTACAAGGTAACTTATTATAGATATGTCGACGATTGTTTTGTGCTAGGAAAGATGAGGAAGAGATTGATGAACTCTTTAATGTGTTGAACAAAACACATTCTTCAATAAAATTTACTTCAGAAAAGGAAAATAACGATTAATTGGCTTTTCTTGACGTTTTAGTTAAACGACACAAGGACCAATTTTTGACATCCGTTTATAGGAAGAAAACTTTCACTGGGAACTACTTTTACTTTCATTCGTTCTGTAGCATGAAGAGAAAAACAAATTTAATAAGAACGCTCTACCATCGAGCACATAAGATCTGTTCAAGAGAATCATTTGATGACGAAATAAAACATATAAACTTGATACTAAATAAAAATGGCTATCCACAAGAACATGTTAATAAAATTATAAATTTACATCTTAATAGTTTGAACAAAATGATTCCAGCAGGGCCGGAGAAATGCTTGATTCCTTTAGTATTGCCTTATGTCAATAAGAACTCAGGAGTTTTAGAAAGAGAGATTTGTCAATTAGTAAGTAGGACTTATCATTCGGCAAAGCCGATTGTTATTTTCGTATCCAAACCAATGTTCAGACCTGGAGGAAAAGATCCGATAGCAGAATTTAAACAAAGTATGGTAGTTTACCAGTTTAAGTGCTTCTGTGAAGCTAGTTATGTCGGGATGACCTCAAGACAATTTAGCAAAAAAATAAAGGAACATATTCCAAAAAGTATCGATGAATTTTGTAAGATTAATAAGAAAACTAAATCTTTTAGAGTAATAAATGCTTCAAAAAGATCTGCTATTGCTGAACACTTAGTAAATAACCTTGATTATGCTAGTAATTATAATTTTAAAAGATTTAGAATTGTTAAAAATTGTTTTCACATTTCGGATTTAATTAAACTTGAAGCTATTTGTATTTTGTTAAGAAAACTTAAGTTATGTAAACATTAAGATTTTGATAATACTGTTTCGTTGTTTTTTTAAATTGTTTTATAAGTTGTTGCTCTGTTTTATCATTTTTTTAGTTGCATTGTAATTAGAAGTACTTACGTATTGTTAATTACTCTTTGCTTTATTATTATTAACTACGTTGATTGCATTTTCACTATATAAGTTAGATTTGAAATTTTATTTTTATTGCTTAGTATACAACTGACGAAAGAAGCATGAAATATATTTTGTTCTGAAAAAATTGAGTCTTATTTATATTGTTGAAAGAATTTATTTTAGTGTCAAATAATGTTTAATTATCTATAGTAAAATATTATCAATTGCTTTTTAAGATGTAGTCTGTTTTATAAACTTTTATTTCATAAAATTATGAAAAGCAACTAATCATAGTCAATTTTATTAAAAGTTGAAAAAGTTTTTTTAAGAATCAATTCTTCCTAGACTTAAAAAACTTGAAATTTAAATTTTCCCATTTAATTCAAAAAATATCAGATTAATAATTATTAAATAGTAAAAATTTTGACTAAAACTAAAAAATCTTGAAATTTTAAATAACTATTGAAAATATAAATTTAATCGTTTGTTAACAAAAGATCCTAGCAAAACAACTTCACAGGAATATATAATAATAACAAATTGTACAGTATCCTTCTTTTATTCACTGACATATGTTTTTGTGTGTAAAACGAATAATAATATTATATAGTTTTACAACAGTCGGATTTAAAATTAAGTATTTTATCAATTATTAACCTATAAAAATCTATATTTTATTCTATATCTATAGCAGTTATTTTTACTTTTAATGGACACATGTATATACCTACTTTAGCTTCTATTCTTTCCTTACAGTATTTCTTTTTTTACATAGATCAGTTGACTAGTTTAACACACAGAAACATATGTCAGTGATACTTAAAACATAACTTTTTTTTTTTTTTTTTATCTTACTCAAAGAAATAGACAAACATCGAGTAATTTTTATTTGCATTCAGTTGCACTTATGATACATTTTTTAGCTGAGAAAATTCTTAACATTTTTGAAAGTTTTTATCTAAAAACCTATTTTTTAATCACTTATGCTGTTTTTAGAACATTTTTTTTTATTAGATAACAGAACTTTGTTTTGTCCTTGTTTTCACGCGTAAGAGTTACATAATCTATAAAATAAGTTTCAGTTTGTATATGTGTAAATTAATGATTACAAACTGATTAAATTTCATTCGAGATGTAAAAAAACGAATATTTGAGAGGACTCAAATCTAAGACTGCTATTTAATATTAATAAACCTAAACTGTATTTATAATTTAAATTATAAACTTAATATATCCCTTAGTTAAAAAAGGTTAACTTACAAGTTGGTTGCCTTAACGATTCCAATTTGTACAAAATAAATTACTATAATCAAACATTTATTAAACACAAGAAACATAGCTTAATATACAACATAGAAAAGGTAGAAATGAAACAGTAAGTAATGAAGCCAAAGCGCCCACACAATCTGAATACAATCATATTGATTTTGTGTATTGTTATCATAAAATAATAGAGGGGCAGAAAAAAGCTAGCCAATTAGCGGATAATAATTAAAAATTTTTGAAACTAATAAGTCAGGGTTTAAAAAAGTCTGATCTCATTACAGAGATTATAGAACATTAATAAAAAACAGATACTTACATAAATTTTAGTAAAACTTATTGACGGAACACAAACAAGTTTTAATGAAAAGTGTAACTTCAAGTTTTTTAGTACCGTTGTTATTAGTTTATGCTATTTTTAAACTTCAGATCTAAGTTACTAGTTATTTTTTATCAAATTTTAAGTTTGAAGTAGTTATTAGAAATATAAAGTATCATTATTTAATAGGTTCTTTATGAAGAAGACGAAAAAAAAGTATTTCATAAAAAAATTTCTGTTTTACAATTTGTAGTAATTTGAAACCTTTATGAGTCAAAAATTTTTTGACCAAAATATGTATTTGGAGATTTACGACATTTTTTTTAAATATTTTAGTTCTAGTTACTAAACTTTTATTTTTAATTACTCTAAGTTTTTAAGTACTACGTTTTGATTGATATAATAAATTTTGAGGTAAAAATAAAATAAGTCAAAGTATATTGCTAATTGTTTTTTATTGTTTGAGAAAACTGAATATGAAAGGTGCTGTTTGTAAGTTTATATAGCAAATGTTTATGAAATGGACTTAATTAAATAGTCAAATCAAAATTTTATATTTTGTTAAAGTTTAACAATACTTTTTCTTGAAAACAAACAAAATGGTAACAAAAAACTATTATTAATCTATACATAAATCCCTTATTGACTCAATATGGAAGTTTTATCTTTGAAAATAAAATTATGTCACAGGATGAAGGTGTTTCTGAAAAACATTTAGTTTTAGAGTTTTTTGGAATAGATCAAAAAATGCTCTTAACTGATCTAGGAAGAGGAACTTTGGTTAATAGACAGCTAGTACGTAACTCTACAGTTGAAATTGGTCCAAACGACATCATAAAATTGGGAAATAAGTTGTTTCAATTGGTGTTTAACACTAAGGTCTTTCTTAGCTTATAATTTTTAAGCTCTTAATAAGAACATAACTACGTAATATGAACAACGTTGGTTAAACTTTAACTAATAAATCGTTTATTCTTAAAGAGTATATGCATCCATATTTTTTATAAATAATGTTGTTTTATAGTAAAAAATGATTTTTTTTAACTTTTGTAGTTTACTTTACATTATTCAGTTTTACTAAAGCTAATACCGAAAAGGTCTCACGAAACAGGTATAATACAAAAATAGTTAGTTATATAAAGCATATATAAAAACATGGGATGGCTTTAAATCTTTTCTTTAAAAACTATTCAAATAATAACTGTTAATCAGTATTGCTATCTTTTTAATTTAAGAGTTTTTTATTAAAAGCTCAGAGAGACCGACTCATTTATATGTGTATTTCAATAATAAGTTATCATAATTTTCTTATTCAATATTATAAATTAGTATTTCCTAAAGTTTGTACCACAGTAGTAGATCATACAGAAATCAATTAAAACTGCACAGAAATTTTGATGAGTACAATGAATTATTATTAACATTTTTTTTAAATAGTTTAACAGTTTTAAAAGTCTAAGTGTTTGTGTGCGTTGTACAGTGTACATTAAATGCTAATATATAGTACTCAAGAGTTTTAGAACTAAATAAATATGTTTCTTAGTTGTATAAATATACTTTATTCATTCAAATAACAGATAACAAGCGAGTTCAAGTTAGATGAAAGTGTTAACCAAGGAAGCTTAGTTAATAGGTTAGTAGAGTTTTTGTATTTTGATCATGTTTGTCACCGTGTTACTAAGACTTAGTTTGAATTATTGTTTACTTATTATGTTTACGATAAGTTTTTTTATACAAGTTGAAAGAAGATATAAGAACTTTCATAAATAGTTTATCATTTAAAACTAGGGAAAAAATGAAAAGATGTGAAATAAGGTTTCAAAATCAACAAACAGCTGCTAAATTAATGCCCTTAACTTCAACTTACCGACCAAAAACATCAGAATGCCAGTTTGTAGATACGTTACCTACACTAAACTCCAATGGCTGTAACAGTGATTCCAAAGCTACTAAACCTATTACTTATGCTTACCGTTCTAACGCCTACAACCCTTACTACTTGCAAAGTAGGTTTTTGTAGCTAAGTTTTTTATTAAACTTTATCTTAAACTGACTAGAGAATATTACTAATTTGTTGTTTTTATATATAAGTATTTTTTTTTAAAGATGTTGGTAATCAAAAAAAAAACGAGGATATAAATTTACACTACGAAAAGTAGAACTACTACAAATGTTTACTTTTTTTACTTTGATAGATACTTCAACTGAAGATTTGCAAAAACTGGTCAAAGATAAAGACAAAAAAATAGTTGAAATGCTCGAAGAAATCAATAAACTTTCTAATATAGAAGTTGTAAGTTAGAATAGTGTTATATAGTTTTTTTTCGAAATAAGTTGTAATTGTAATTATGACACTGTAAAAACATAAAATCGGATAAAAATTAATAAGTTTTAAACATTTTGTTTTAGTATGCAACACCGAAAATGTATTTTTCTAAAAACATTTCTAAAACATGTTAAAAAACTAAAAGGAACTACGAGAAAAAGATCAAGTTATATCAGCTATGAAACAACATAACTTAAACAACAACTCTGTGAATACGTTAGAGTATAGTTGTCATCAAAATAACTACAGGAACAGCAATAAGTCTCTATTTAAGAAAATAACAGAAGAAAATCAGCGCAATGAAAAGCTAATTAGTGACTTTAATGATGTTAAAAGAAGCTACCAATCATCTCAAGGTTTTTGTAAAGCTTAATTTATCTCTCTTTTTTTTCTTTTTACTATACAAAAGTAGTAAAATAACCATAGTAGTATATTTTTAAGCTTGACATTTTAAACTTTTGTATAAATATGTGAACAACACCTAAATTTAATTTTAGCTAGCTTATACAAAGTTGAATTCTTTTTTTCAGGAAAAAACAATTGTATTTTCAATCTAAACATACTTTTATCATAAATTTTTGCACTAAATTAAATATTTTATTGTAAGTTGCATGAAAACAAATGTTAAGTTTTTTCTAAATTAATTGTTTTGTCTTTAACAAAGCTTAAATTTACCCGAAATTATGAAGTATGAAATTATGGTGATGGTAAATTTAAATTTAATTATAACTATTAACATCCTACTATTTTATTTTTGTTTAGTTTTGATATACTAAATGGGTTAACCTTTAAAAGTTTAGCTATTTAGTTTAAAACAAATAAAACACAGTAATTGATCCATTGGAAAGGTTGAAAATAAAAAACTTGTTACCTAAAAGAAAAACAATCAAAATGTTTCACCGCAAAGCGGATTTTCAAATTGTAGATCTTATTCAAATAGAATCAATAAAACAGAAGCTTTGCGGTGAAACATTGTAAATGTTTTTCTTTAAAGTAATAAATCATTAATTAACATTTAAAAATGGTGTTGTATTTTATAATTATTGCTTGTATAGAATATCATGGTGCATTTTTCAATTATCATTAATTAATAATAACTAAGAAATGCAATGAATTTTTTTAAGTATAAATGAAAAACACACCAATCAAAAAAAAGTAAAAGAAATAAAGTAAATAAGTTTTTAACATTCATAAATTTAAAGAAAAAGGTTAAAGTCTTGGTTTTTTTTAAATTAACTTATTCTTACTGTTCAAAACTTTTATTACAAGTAGATCAATACAAAAAAGTTTTTTACCTTTAGATTTATCTTTTTTTTCAGATCAGCATTTACAAAAACAGAATAGAAAATATTACTGATTTTTTATTTGAATGTAAATTAGAATAAAAACAATTGTTTTAGGACTGGTTTACAGTCTACAAACCGAAATATCAAATAAAGAAGCACAGATACTAAGACAATCAAAACAAATTAATTGTTTGCGCAAGCAATTAAAACAGAGTGATCTTAAAGTTTCATCTATATCTGTTAGAGTAAGTTATTTTATTTTGATTGAACCTTTATATAAAACTATAGAGTAATTGTTTACTAATATGAATTTTGACAAAGCATGACAAACATGCACTATCAGAAGTTTGACAACATAAGAAGCTTAAATAATTTTTTATGATTTTAATTATTTCAAACATAATTTGACTCCGCAATATAAGGAAAAATTTAATTTATAAGCAAAAACAGTTATAGAAAACTAGACATTTTCATTCAAATACAAAAATTTATACCCATTTTTAAGGATTAAAAAATTTCTTGGTGTAGATTATTTTTATGTAAACTCTACTTTAAACTGTGAATCTAAATCAATTTAGTTAAATAATCATTATTACAGCTACATTTTTAACAATGTCATAAACAGTTTATTTAATAAACTAGCATTTTACTTTATCCTTATTAAAATATTTATAAAAACTTAATTGTTTTTTTTAATCGTTTTTAAGTTTAGCAATTTAAGTTTATCTGTGTAGCTTGGATTTTTAGGACTGATTCATTTACATGCAGTTTTATATCGATACGCTTGGCTGAGTTTTTGTTTATAACCCTTACCCAAACCTTTACTTAAATCCTAACCCATAATACCCATATCTTACAGTTTTACCATAAATTCACTAGATAGTGTCTTTATAAATCTGCATGTATATGAAGTAGTCTTAAACACTTGTGTTACGAATCCAATCCTCTTAATTATCTTAACAAGAAGACTGCTTTTTTCAAACACTTTTAAAAAATCAAAGCAATTAGTATTATGCTAGTATGAAATATCTATAGTTAACTACTTAGAAATATTATTTTATTAACAGTTATTTATATCGTTTTTTTTTTTGTATAAATTAAAGTGTAATGAAACTATAACTAATAAGTTTTTTTTTTTATAATAATCACTTAGATATTTAGATATCACCTAGAAAACTTCAACCAGTTTTTATTTGATTATATGATGCTTGTATGTCATGGACAAGACATTAAACTGTATCTGTGATTAATGACTCGATAACTGAAAAGTTTTTTTGTGCATCAGATTCTTAGAACAAATTTTCTGAACTCTTTTTGTTTTGTCTTTAATAAACAATACATACTTAAATATTTTTTTAATTTAAATTTCAAAAACATAAGCTGCTTGTTTAATGTTTTGATTTAAATATCACATAAATGTTTTTTTAAGTAACTATTACGTTTTATTAACAAATAACTTTTTATTACTGAAGTATAAAAATATATTTTTCATCACTAAAGAATAACTTTGAAAAATATTAAAACTTGTAGTGCAAAAAATTAGCTGCGGAAAACAATACAAAGTCTATAGAAAAACAGTTGACAGAAAATAAATCGGTAAGTTTTTTAAACTCTTTACTCCTTATATTCTTTTACGTGACCTTTTAAAACTTTTTGTTAATTTTTTAACTATGGATATATATGCTTATGTATGTATAGTATGTCTGTTAAAAAAGACTACTTACGATGTTGCTTTTTACTTTTTGGTGCTACAGTTATCAAGTCAAAATGAAGTTTATTTTGCGAAACTTTACAAATATTGTTTATATTTGCACTAAGTTTGAAACTTATTAGTGACATAACTCTGAAAGCGTTAAGTAGTCAAAATAAATTTTATATACAAGCTGATTATTTTTAATTATAAAGCAGTCTAAGAGTTTTATTAACTATATATATTTTATTTTTAGTTTTAGATAAGTTTTACATGACTTCAAACAATACTAATTTTTTTAATTTCTCATAATTTTTTAAAAACTATAAATTAAAAAAAGAAAAAAATGAAATAAGATTTTTTGTGATGTAAGAAGCTTTAAAATAGAAATTCATTCAAACTTTAGTTAACTAAATTTATAAATATGCTATAATCTTGAAGCTTAAATTGAAGTTATAACTTTAAGTTATTTAAAAAAATTTGGAATCTATACTTCACTACTATGTAAACTAATACATTTTAAAACTTTGGAAAGTTTTAAACTATCTTTAATTTAGATTCAATTCATCTAATTCATATCTAAATACTTTGATGGTTATTAAAATCAAGCAAATTACTACTTTTAAACAAACAACTTTTTTTGGGTAAAATTTTAACACACCAGTACTAGTGCTTCGTTTCTATTAAATTTGTTTCTAAATTGCAAAAAAAGTTCCGTTTTTAATGTATAAGTTACAATATATTTTTTTCTACAATTCTACGGTTTTAGCATAATATTATGAAATCAAACTACGTCAAATCGCGCATTTAATGTATTGTCAACATAAAAAAGCTTTATACTCATAAAAAATTATAGTTCTACTTATTATAAATCAATTCCAGGCTTTAGTTTAGATGACATTGTTATAATTAACTAAATAATATATATTACTTTAAAAGTTCCAAAAGATTTTTTTTTTACGAATTTTATTTTAGTCTAACACTATTTACAAAAATCTTTAGCAAAATTATATAACTTTCAAAATAATTTTTAATTCAGAAATATTTCCTTAAACATTATACTTAGATAACATACTAAAACATACTTAGAAAGTGCGAACACTAGAAACGAGGTTAGGAAATCAGATGGAGCTGCTTGAGAAATACAAAAACCAGTTAACGATGACCAACAATAATAAGTTGAAGTTCGAAGAAGATAAGAAGAGAACTATAAGGGAGTTAAACGATCTAAAACAAAAGTATTATAATGTTCAAAGAGACGAAAAGGTACTAAAAGTAAAATTTGAACAAAGTGAAGCTCTGGTCAGTTTAAGTTTCTTGTTAAATGTATAAAAACATGAGATTTTGTTTGATAAAGATCGTCTTGAATTTGAGAAACAGCAATAACTAAAAATAGATAATAAATATTCCAGAATAATTGAACACCATCTTGTTTTTTGATGTTTATAAAAAATTAAATTGTGACCTAAGTTTTCTAGCTTATTTTGAATTACACCACTTTTAATACTTACTTTACAATAAATAATTTTTAGTACGACAAATTCAAAACAAAGTTAGTATATCTAATTCGCGGTGCAGAACCTAGATTTTCTGACAACACTTATTCAGATGGACATATAATTCAAACGCTACAAACAGGTTTTAACGAAAGGTAACTTTATGTTTAATTAATATATCTAAAATTACTGTAAACATATTGTTTATTGTCTTTTATACTGGGCATAAAATATTGACTCTTATAAGTTGAAAAGTAACAATTTAATATTTAAGCCGAGTTTATATGAACATGACGACTTTTATAAACTACTAGAACAGTGGTTCCCAACCATTTTGATGCCCCGCACCCCTAAAGTCTCTTAATTTGATCTAGCACCCCTAACACTATATACTATAATTATTCATTAATAATTTGTTTATAAAATCATTGATTTGTTTAATTAATAATTTGTGTTTTAATATTTATGGTAGTGTACTATATTAACAAAAATAAAATACTTGGAAATTCAATAACATAACAGACTATATTCGAAGAAGTTTTATCTATTTTTTATTAAGGTAGAAAACATCAGAACTCACTCTTCCCTCTGCAATGATAAACATTTTTTGAAGGTCAAGCAAGTGAATTTGGAGCTCATCACTTGTAATTCAACCTGCTCCTTTATAAACTAACTAAAAAAAATAATTACTTTTCAATTAAACGAAAAAAAAATCTATCTCTATAAAAATCAATTTTTTTTTTCAATTAACATTAACAAAAAACTAAACTAATCTTATAAATTTAATAAAAAAAAACCCTAAATTACATGTCGTTATATTCACAAGGTGTTTAAAAAGTTCTTAAAATTCTATTCATGTAATATTATTTTGAAAAGACTAAGAACTTAACTTTAAATCTACTCTAAAGTTAATGACTTTTTTGTTCCTGCTTGTTGCACAAAACTCTCTGAAAACGTGGCATTTTGTTGCTGATTGCAATTCGCATGTCTGCCTGTGAATTCAAGCGGTTTCTTGATTTATTTTTTATTGACAAAAGAGTACTAAACCCAGACTCGCATAAGTAAGTCTTTGCGAATGGAATGAGAGTACTTAGTGCTTTTTCACCAAGTTTTGGAAATTTATTCATTGAACAACACGAATATTGTTCAAGAGTTTTGCTTTTAAACTGAATTTTGAGAAAAGGGTTCATGCATAATTCTCAAGCTATTTTGGGCACTAACTCAAGCTTTTTTGAAGCTTTTTTTCCCAAAACATCTTCTGTCATTTGTAACACACATGGCTTTATCAACTCTTCAGCAATTGTATGAGACTTTTTTGATTTAGCTACGTTATCAGCACATGGTAAGAAACTATTAGCATCTACGAGGTTTCAAAATAATTAAGGTTTGCGTTAAGATTTTAAAAATTTAAAAGATATCTAGTCTTAAATTGTAAAAAGATATGTATAAAAGCAAAAACAAAATAAGTTTGTATGCTTACAACATAAATAAAAAAAATTAGATTGAAAAAGGTAAACGGTTTAAGTTCAAAAAAGGAATGAATAGAAATAAAGATGATGCATTGAATACTTTTGCTGATCTATAAAAATTGGTTTCACTAAAGCTAAAAACAAGTTTTCTTAAATGGTATAATATACGGTAATTGATGTTAAATTTTTAAGCACCACTTTCTGCACAACTAAGCTTAATAAAAGATTACATTATAAATGTAATGGACTTAATATAACCTGTTCTTAACAGCTAATAAAAAACCTGCTGAAGATATTAGTTTTTATCTACGTTTTTCTACTAAAATAAATGCTAGCTCATAAACTGTTTTAAACAACTAATGCCCATTTAAGAAAACTAAATATTTAAGAACAGATGATTAAAATTCACAGGTGTAAAACTATAAGAAAACTTTACTGAAATGTTAATTCTAAACTAACAGCTATTAAATGAAATTAATAAAATGAATTTACTTCTAGAAAATCGCTCTTGCTCTATGACGTACTAATAAAATCAATTTAATCAGAAAATTAGCGCCAACTTCTTTTTATAACAAAATGTACTTTTCAACTTTATAAACTTTATCAGAGTGAAAATCTCCTTATTTATCATACAAAAATGAAAAGCCATCTCGCACCCCCTGGAATGCTGCCTCGCACCCCCAAGGGGTGCGAGCACCCCTGGTTGGGAACCCCTGTACTAGAAAATATAAATCACTTTACTTTTGAATTTAAAGCTATTTAATTAATATTTTTAAAACAATACAATAAAGCTTAAGGCTATTAGCTGCAGAAAATATACTAAGTGTACTGTATAAAAAGTAAAAACACACGTAGTTAAGTTCAGAATACTATAATGATTTATGAAATCTATCATATAACGTGTCATATTTTAATGTGACAATTTAAACCATGGGCTCGCAAACTATACTTCTTAGGCTGGCTTCAGCATATAAAGCGTATATCTCGGGCGCGCTTGATTTAAAATAATAAAAAACTACAAAAAAAATCAATTTAAACCAAAGTTATTTTCTGAAATTAAAATAAGCTGTCACTATTTTTATATCTTATATTTTTTATTGTTTATAATGTTATATAGTATTGTTATTATATTGTTTTTTAAGTAAAATTAGAAAACTTTATTTTACATAACTTTAAACTAAAACTGCCACCCTTAAAAAAGTTCATGTATAAAGCTTGGAATGTTAAAGTTTTTTTTTAACAACATTAAAAACTTTACATTTAAGTAAAAATAATAAAATTATAAAGGCATTATACATTATGGTTGTAACATTAATAAATTAAAACTTAATAAGTATGATTAACAAGCATAAAAAGCTTTATTAAGTTTTTTCAACTAATATCGATTCACAAAAATAACAAAAGAGAAGCCTTTATAGTTTCGAGATAAATCATTAAATATTTAAAAAAATGTTAAGTACTTATCTTATATCTTTAAATTCATAATTCTGTGTAAGAATTTTAAAGAGTTTTAATTTTTTTAATAGTATTATAACTTTATAATCTTCTTTAACTACATAGAATGTGAAATTTAAAAAAATAAAAATAAAATTTTGCCATTTAGTTTCTACAATTAATATATTTTTTTTAGTATACTATATTTTTTCATTTTGAAAACGTATGTAATACTATCTACATAAACTTTGTTTTAATTCTCCGAACTAAACTTGCAGAAACGAACTTCAAATGTTGAACAACAATATAAAAAAAAGTTTAGAACAATACAAAAATTCAGAAGAAAATTTCAAAGAAGGAAAGAAAAAAATAATAACTGAGTTAAAACTAAAACTTGTAAGTTTTTTTAATTGATAAAGTTAACTGTATTTACAATTTTAACTTTATAACAGTCTTATGTGAGGTTTGGTAAGGTCAGGGTTTCTAATTACAAGATAAATTCTTGAGTTTTGTATAGGTAACAAAACGTTAGATTCATGGATTTAGTTTGAGATTGTTTAGTTAGCTTGACCCTTAGGCTGAGCAGCTTTTTTTACAAACTTTACTAATATTAAAACATAATCTAGATGAAATTTTAGAGTGCTTACTGTAATTGACAATTACAAAAAAAAAGGTTTTAAAATGTTACACTTAGTTTTAGGTAGTTCTTTAGGATAAGTTAGTTTTATATTAGTTGAGTATTTTTATTATAACAATTAGCCTAGTTTACCGTTTGAAAAAAAGTACTACACCCAAATAATATTTATGGTCTATGTTTGTTTACAGTTACTAAAAACACAGTACAAATATACAGGGTACCTAAGAATACTCTAATAAATGAAAAATCATTTGTTTGTTTGAAGTTAAAAAAAAGTTCATTAACTTTCCTAAAGTTTCTTTTCTTTTCAATTATAGAACATCCTGAATATTAAAAATAAAAATTTGAAAAATCACCTTGATTCTTGAATTTTACACTTATAACATGTTTAACAATCTATTTAATTTTGTTTTTTTTTCAAATTTTATAGATATAAGTACTTATTAATACTTAAAAAATCATTAAATACATATCTGTAAACAGAAAAAAGTGATTATTTTACTATAAAAAAATTAAAAAAGTTCTATAAAAACTCTTTTGTCACAAAAGATACCTTAATATATTTTTTACCTGATTTTTTTTTGCAAGGGTTAAAATAGATTGCTTATATACCATTTGCAACCTATAATATAAAGTTAATAACTACTAATACTATTGTTTTACATTTTATTCAAAACTTTTTGGTATTTAACTTATTTTTGTAAGAGACCGATAAAAACAAAATTAGGTCCTAACTTATAATCATTTCTTGAATATGCTTAAGCTATCATTTTACGAATTCCTTACATGGTTTATATTAATCTTATGACTTTGTTAATAAAAAATCCATTTTGTTGACTTTCGTACGTATTTAAATTTTAGTTTGTAAAAGGTTTTACAGTTATTGATATTGGTATTTAGTTAAAAACCAAAATATTTGAATGACATTGATATAACAAAATGTATAACTATTCAATTTGTATTGCAAGTTGCGAATAGTATAAAATTTGTACTTAAAAACTTCCTATAATAACACTAAATATGTATATACAAAAATACCTGTAATTTTTAATTAGTTTTAAAAAGTATTTTAAATATTAGAAAAAGTATAATAATTTATAAATATATAAGTATCAAATAACTGTTCAAAATATAGTTTTAATCGTTTGTTAACAAAAGATCCTAGTGAGGTAACTTCACTGGAATATAAATAAAAACAAATTATACAGTAATCTTCCTTTATTCTACCAACATATGTTTCTGTGTGTCAACGAATCAACACACTTCAACTGGGTTCTGTAAAAAAATAATAATTACTGTAATGAGAGAATAGAAGCATAGAATAGAATATGTGTATACATGTATAAAATACTTAGTATTAAATCCGACTGTTATAAAACTATATAATATTTATGATTATTAAGTCTAAAATAAGTAAAGTAAGCTAAATTAAACAACAAAACAACAAATTATAATATAAACAAACAACTCACTTTAATGGGAAAGATAACTGATTCAAAATTTATTGTCGTTATCTAATGAAAAATATATTCATTGCAACTAATAATTACGTCACGATGTAAACGAGGTTATTTAAACTATTTAATTTGTATTGCAAAGATCATTAATTTAGTTTTTATGTAATCTATTTTGAACAAAAATAAAACATTAACCATTAGATAGTTGATCAATAAAATTTAATAAAACTTAACGACGGTGAAGGCAATAAGAGTCACAGAAACTCGATGTAACATGTATATTATATATTGAATGTTTGTAATGATTGAATCAAAGTTAAATAGAATTAGGAAGCAGATTTAGTTCAAATGTAAAAATCAAAATGAAAAAATTAAACTTTAGGAAAAAACCAAAACACAAAAAAACAAAATTGTTATTAGGCTTACGATGTACTGACCGATAATTAATTTACAGCGACATACATAAATTCATAATGAACTAAATTTAATATATATTTTATTTTATAATTAATAAAATAATTAATTGGTAAAGTAGGAGTCGGCTGTTTAATTTAAAATATCAATATTACAATAATATAGCTGTAATAATATTACAGATATTTTAAATACTTAATAAGTAAGTTGTGTTATATATGAAAGTTAAAATGTAAAACAACAAGGTAGTCGTATGCTAAGTATAAACCTGCAGTAAAAAACCTACTAGCTCTCTGGGGCGTAGTAGGTAAAAAAGCACGGTTAACCTGTGATTTGAATACAGGCTTTCAATTAAACTTGGAACTTAACATATAAAGGTGTGAAGAATTATGGTCGGAGGGTAAAGTGAATATATGAAATTTCGGAGAATATGAAGATAGAAAAAGACTTGTGTGAAATAGATATAAATTATAAATGAATAAAACTATATGTTACATAGGATATATAATTATATTAATATATGTTAAGTGAGTGTGTGTGTGTATGTGGAAGGTGAATGAAAAGTATGGAAGGTGAGAAGGCGCCAGGTGTTATTTGAAGAAAAACCGTCGGTTGTGTGCACAGTTGTTTGAAATATCACGTCTTTTATTTAGTAATTGTTTACTATCTTCTGCTAAAATTGCCATTCGTTCAAGGTTGCATATTTGGCAGATCTTGCTTGCGCTACTGATGTTATTGTTGGCGTGGTGGAGGATGCTCCATTCCATTTCTGGTTTGGTTCCATACCTATCAAAATACTGCCAAACGAAATCTGACAATCTTGTACTATTCTTTTTATTTACATGCTTAAAAGTATACTTATGCCCGGTGTACCTATCTTTAAAGTGACCTCCTGTCAAACCAATATACACTTTATCCTTATTATTATCATTAACATTATTATTGCTTTTGTTATTATCTTCATTAAGCTTACATTTAACACGCACCTTATACACAACATTTTTAATTAAGCAGTTACCATGTAACGGACAGTTTATTTTATTTGACTTACGACAGTTACAATTTTTACCTACGTTGTTCTTGAACTTAAAACCACATTTAATTACTTCATTGTTATAAGTATTACAGATATTCGTATTTTTCTAGTTACTACAGTTATTATTTTTATTATACTATCAAATATATTTATATGAGATGTTTCAAGGGAGGTCATTTTAATAAAAAAACAGAAACTTTAACACTACTTTTAAATGTAATCTGTGTAATAAGAAAGTTTATGTTTGATTAAAGCTAAGACTTTAAAACAGTATTAAAGGGAAGAAACTTGTTTTTAGTTTCTAAAAGTTAATACAGGCTACAATGGTTGCAAATAAAATCATAAAGAACAACCCTACAAAATTTTTGAAATAATTTTATTTGTAAAACAATCTTTTTTTTTATATTTTTAGTTTAAGCTTACACTTATAAGGTACAAAAAAGTTGTAATTAAAAAATCAAAATAAAATCAGAAAATCTTGACACTTATAAAACTTAACTCACAACCCTTAATATAGTAAATACCGCTTATATGTACGAATAATGTAGGTAAGTACTTTCAAAGTTGTATATTAAGCCTTCAAGAATACGTCAATGTAAAATTAAAACCGGCTGTTTAAATTTCTACTTTGCTTTTAATTGTTTTATACATGTCGTAGACTTATCTAATACACTTTTTAATATTTGAATATATTCAAGTCAATTAAAAGGCACATTTAAGTTAAATAATTTGAGTTATTATGGTAGTTACAAATATTAAAATTTGTAAAAATATATAAATTTAAGTCTTCATACACAGTAAGCATATGTATTATGAATTGTCTAAGTATAGGTCAATGAATTTAAATAACCTAGTTTTACAGAATGTTTATAACATACCTGTTTGTTTGTCTTTTTGGATAAGTAACCATAAAAACTTATAAAAAAAATTATTTTAATTTTTTTTTTTATAACAACTACTTATAGTATAATAAAGATTTAATCTCATGAATAAGACTTAGTATGAAAAATAGAGGTTTTTCGTTTACAAACTAAATAGCAAAATAAAAAATACATTTAAAATAATTTATTTAAGTTGTTGGCAAATTATGCTTAAAATGGCTATGTAAAAATAATGAATGAATTATATAGAAAACATTTTGTAAAAAAAACTGTTTTTTTCGTACATAATTTTTTATGCATTTTATATAGTTTTTATTTTTAATTTTATAAGTCTAAAGTATATTTTAAAACTAAGTATTACTTTTAAATTTAACTAAAAGTCGATATAATATTTTCAATGATGTTAGATAAGATTGATTAACACTTTATAACAGATCAGAAACTTTATAATTCTAAGATGAAATAATAGAATAAAAGTATCAATTTATTATTTTTTACTTTCGATACTTTTATTTTAATTTACTAGTTTATGAAACTTTGACTTTTTCAATTTTCTTATAAAGCTAATATTTGTAGGAAGCCTTACAAATATCTGGTAGAACATGTAAAAATATAAAAAAACATGTTGAAGAAATTTTAGTTGACGAAAGCGAATTTAGATGGGTTAATAGACTTGTTTCTAATTGTTTGAAAGGAGAACTTGAATCTAAGATGAATTTTCAAGAGCATTTAAGCAATCTTGATATAGTAGTTGATGAAGATAAAAGTGATTATGATATTTTACTTATTTAAGTTTTCTCATTTTTGTTGAACTGAAAATTGTTTAAGTTCCTAATTAAATTGTAAACTTTCAATAAATATTACAATAACTTTTTTTGATCTTACAATGATATATAATATGGGGGTGAATGTCATTTTTGCACGAGGGGACTTTTTGCAGGGAGACACTTTTGCGCAGCGTCACTTTTGCACCGAAGGTCACTCTTGCACAGGTTGAAAAAAAAAATTATGAGGTATATATTTTTTTTCTATCACTGTTACTCCTAACCCTTACCATCGGGCGGGAACTTTTTTTTTCCCTTTTTATTTCTTTATTAGTTTTTTTTTTTAGTTTTTAATTTTTTTTTACTGTCACTGTTACCACTACCCCTTACCCTCGGTCGGTATTTTTTTTTGTTAGTTAATATTTTTATATTTTCAATTTTTAAATTGATTTTGATTTTTTTTCTACTCTCGTGCAAAACTGACGCCGTGCAAAAGTGTACCCTCGTGCTAAAGTGACGCTTGTGCAAAAGAGTTGCCGTGCAAAATTGTACACTCGTAGAAAAGTGACCCTTTCCAATAATATGGTAAGCACAGTTGCTGAAAGTAATCTAAAAGCTTTAAATATCTTAAAAATTAAGCACACAACAAACACTAGGTTAAAAAACGTAAGACATTATTGCAACTGTGAATGAATATATAGTGTCTAACAGGGGCGTAGCGTGGGGAGGGACACTGGCGCATGTGTGCCACCCAAAAATAGTAAAAAAAAAGAATGTAATATCTTTTTCCTTTATTGTTTATTTTTCTGCTTAGTTTGCCTTTTTTCAACTATGTTTATCTAGTATTCGAAAAGTTAAACGAAATTTTGAATACCAATTAGTGATAAGTACGCAACTAATTAGTGCATGGCAGTAGTATAACCTTATGACAGATTTTTCTACAAAAAGTTTACACAAATACGTCACGCTTAAAAGAAAATTAAACAATTTTATAAGTATTTTTTATGCTACAATAAATATTAAGACTATTGCTAGTTTTCTGATCTTTATTTTTGTAAACATACAAGAAAAAGCGTATCGGCCTATGAGAAATAAAATTTGTTTGTGATTTTTATTTAAAACAAAAATTAAATGAATTAAATTTAAAAAGTATACTTTTAACTATTTTACAAAGTTGTAATAAATTGTAAGAACAGTTATAAAGTTGGTCTATTTTAACTTCTGTGTAACTTTATTTAAATTATGTGCAATGAGTTGTTGTTACCACTGTTGTATTGTATATTAAAGAGTTTGATATTTATTTCGTAAATAAAACAGATAGTTTCGTTTTATTTAATATATTCATTTTTTGAGATATAAAGTTTACTGTAAGTAGTAAAAAATTATTATTTAGTGAGTTTACACTTGTGCAAGTATTAGTAATTCTAATGAAATTTATACATTTTTTTAATTGTTTAGTTTTGTAATATATAAGCATTTTTTAAAACAGTTACTTCGAACTTATTTTACTTAATGAATTTATTTCAATTCTTTTACTTATAAAAAGATCTTTTCATAGCTAATTACAAAAGTTTTAATTTAGGGGATTTTTTGAGAAAAAAATTTGCGCACCCCCTGACCAAAATACCACGCTACGCCACTGGTGTCTAACATATTTTCTTTATGTTACAAAAGCTATAAAACTTAAGCTACTTTACCTTTTGAAAATTATAAGAACTATAAAACTTTCAATAAAAAAATACTTTAATTTCTAACTAAATATATAAGTTTTAATATT
The DNA here is from genome assembly GCF_965202585.1 of Thalia democratica. NCBI lineage: Eukaryota > Metazoa > Chordata > Thaliacea > Salpida > Salpidae > Thalia > Thalia democratica. The sequence continues at coordinate 49,063,450 of NC_139169.1, read as the reverse complement.
ATAACTAAAAACGTAAGCAGTTTAATTTTTTTTTGACTTAATAAAATTTATCATTGTTGGTAAAACTTAAGCTCTTCTTAACTACAATGTGCCTAGAATTTATAACTATATTTACATATTTTGCTAAAAGTCTAAAATTAGGAATATTAAGTTTTTATTTGAAATTTTAACTTTTGCCTTTAAGTTAAGTCTATTAAACATATTACTTATTTTGCAGCCGAAATTGAATACTTATTAGAAATCAGTAATAAATTATTTAAGTCAAATGAGTCTATAAGTGAATATGAAAAAGAAATACTGCGTTTAAAAAACGATCACAGTTTTCAAATAGAGAAAGTTAAAAAAGATATACACGAGACTTTGTCAAAAGAACACCAGATAGCATTTGAAAAGTCAAAGTAAGTATTATCAGTACATTAAAATTACTCTAGGCCACTTTTATTGATAAACAAGCTTGCATAACTCTTTTTTTTAAGAAACCTTAGTCGTTTTGTGTGATTATCAAAATAACTGTCCGATACTTACTTTGTTGATATATGTCCTAATTATAGTTTTTAATATTCACATATCTGTATTCCACACTACTTGTATATTACTAAGTTGTCGAACGTTAATATGTTTTATAACTCTATAAACTTACTTAACTTTTCTTAACATCTTTAATACTCGAAATATTAATGCATAGAAGAAAAATCGATTCTCAGTTTAGACAAAATTGCTTTTTGGTAAACTATAAATTACAAACTAGAATGAAAAGTTTTTATACTACTTTATTTGTTAGAAATTAAAACTAGCTTTAGAATTCACTTAGACTTAAACTTGTCCTGGACAAGACGTTAAAAGATATCCAAGTGGTGTGCGACTCGATAACCGAAAGGTTCTTCGTGCACCAAGTCCTAGGACCAAATATTTTGTGCGCTTTTTTGGGTCGTTCAATAAACAATTTAAGTTTTATTACTTATGTAATAACTAAAAAGTATGCATTCCAAACATAAAATTATATTTTAACTTATAGTTAATTAAAAATAATAGTTTAGTTTTAAAGGCAAGAATTTCAGTTATCTTATGACGATCAACTTCAAAACGCTCTTAAAGAGCAAAAATCTGAAGTAGAAAATGTTCTTCAAGACGAATGTAAAAAACTTGAGACAGCTGAAAAGAAAGTAGAAGAAAAATATATAGTTTGTGTAAAACTCTTGTTATTAAGAATTTCACTGATTTTTAAAACATTAAATCTTAATGAATAATATGCTCTATAAACAAAAATAGTTTCAATTAACCAACTATTTTAGTTATGAAAAGCTTTACAATATTCACTACAATATAATTAAATTTATAAAAACTTTATTTTACGAGAAAATATTAAATGTAAATTTTACGTGTAAATTAAATCAAATGGTTAAATAGCTTTTTTATCTTTAAAATATTCTATAAAGTTATGCATTATATCTATAATAGATTATAGTTAGTTTTTGTTAATAAATTGTCATGTACCTATTGCTTATTTTATATTTTTATATTACAGTTGTTACAAGAAAAAGAAAGCAAAATACTGGAACTTAGAAACATGTTAGATAAAGCAAATAAAAGTATTAAAGAAAAGACTACCATAGAAGTTTGCTTTATACTTGATATTAAATTAAAGACAAAGTTTTATACGTTTAACAAAATATCTCAAAAGTTACTTTCTCATATCATAAGAAGATGAAAAAGTTTTATATAACCTTTTATCGAAAAACGGTGTATTTTCTACAGTTTATAGTATCAAGAAAAGTAAGCATCTAAGTAAAGATCACTTAAAAAGTTAATGTTTACTTAAATTTTAGTTACAGAACTCTAGCTGTTTATTTTTTTGAAAACTGGTATACAATTTCTTTTTAGCTCCAACAATTTCCTTTTTTGTTTGACATAGATTTTAGAGCTTTTCAGCTCTATTACTTTTTATATACAAGTTTTTTTATATGCAATAATACAGTTTATAATGTTGTTGGTAAAACTACTTTAATTTAATTCATAAAATGTTTTAATAATAGTTGATCCAAATACTGTTAGTCAACTATTTCCTATCATATTAAAATTATCAAATTAAACATCTCGTGTAGCTAAAATCTTAATCAGATGTGGTTGAGTTTGGTATAAAGCAGTGGCGTTGCATGGTATTTTGGTCAGAGGGTGCGCATTTTTTTCTCAAAAAATCCCCTGAATTAAAACTTTTGTAATTAGCTATGAAAAGATCTTTTTATAAGTAGTATAATTGAAATAAATTCATTAAGTAAAATAAGTTCGAAGTAACTGTTTTAAAAAATGCTTATATATTACAAAATTAAACAATAAAAATAAAGTATCAACTTCATTACAATTACTTATACTTGCACAAATGTGAAATTACTAAATAGTTATTTTTTACTACTTACAGTAAATTTTATATCTCTAAAAATGAATATATTAAATATAACGAAACTATCTGTTTTATTTACGAAAAAAAAGCAATCTCTTTAATATACAATACAACAGTGATAACAACACCTCATTGCACATAATTTAAATAAAATTACACAGAAGTTAAAATAGACCAGTTTATAACTTTTATTACAATTTATTACAACTTTGTAAAATAGTTAAAAGTATACTTTTTAAATTTAATTTATCTGATTGTATTTGTTTAAAATAAAAATCACAATTAAAGTTATTTCTCATAGGCCGACACGCTTTTTCTTGTATGTTTACAAAAATAAAGATCAGAAAACTAGCAATAGTCTTAACATTTATTGTAGCATAAAAAAAACTTGTAAAATTATTTTATTTTCTTTTAAGCGTGACATATTTTTGTAAACTTTTTGTAGAAAAATCTGTCATAAGGTCATACTACAGCGGTGCACTAACTAGTTGCGTACTTTTTGAGTCTAAATTCTTATGAAGTTAATGAAGTTGAAAAATTTTTTCTTATGGAGTTTTTCATCAACATAGGTGCGCACTTTCGTTTGCGCACCGAATCAGTATATTGGGTAATTTCCCTAACTTATCACTAATTGGTATTCAAAATTTCGTTTAACTTTTCGAATACTAGATAAACATAGTTGAAAAAAGGCAAATTAAGCAGAAAAAATAAACAATAAAGGAAAAAGATATTATACATTCTTTTTTTTTAACTTTTAACTTTTTTTGGGTGGCACGCATGCGCCAGTGTCCCTCCCCACGCTACGCCCCTTGAAAGTACTTAAATAAATTTAAAGAAAATGAAATGCATTCTGTTATATATTTTTAGTAAGTTATGCACCGGAAAAAAGCTGTTCAAACTTTATTTGTATGGGTAAATTATTACGACTTTGTAGATTAGGGTAGACAACTTTAATCGGGCAATAATTAATGCAAAATATCTTTCACGCAAGGACTTGTTTAAAAAGTCTTCGCAGGACGTCTAACTTTGAAAAGTTTAACTGTAGTTTTTTAGTATATAAAATCATAAGGATAAAATTAAGAGGATATTTAAAACATTTATGATATAAAAATTATTATTTCATTCATTTTGCACATTTGTTTTCTAGCTGAAAATTACGTCGCGGACCAGTAATCCCTGCTTGAATCCGATCAAGCGCTACTGTAGACCTTTTTATTACACATGTTTACCTTTAAACACTACTATTTACTTATTAGTACGCAAATACAGGAGCAGAAAAGTGCGGAAATATTTTCTATCCAGGAGGCTTGTGAAAAACGTGTACAAGAGGCAAAAGAAAAAACAAATAAAATTTTCGAGGAGGCTAAAGAAAAAGTGAAACAATATGAAGTATTACTGTTTTTAATTTTTAGATTAATTCTACTTGTATATAGAAGAAAATACTAGAATTTAATATAAATTTTTACAGAATTAACAACTCTAACGTAAAAAAATAAGAAAAAAACTAATGGTAAGATTTTTTTTAAAGTAAGAGATCAAAAAAACTAAACCAACATAGTACATCATAAGAATAGCTTAAAAATCAATTAGTTTAAAAACATAACAGTAACATTTTAATAATACTTTTTTTATCTTAAAGATCATCTAATTTTAGTAAAAACTTTTAGTTGTTCAGAAATTATGACGTTGCTTTTTTTTTATTGAATAATCTATTTGTCAAAAAGTGCTTAAATATGTTGGAGGCTAAATAACATATATAGGGATTAGCAAGTATTTGTAAAAGGTAAACGGAAAACTCAATACATTTACTTATTTTTGAAATACTTAAAGGAAGAAACCAAGCAGCACGCACTAACTATTGTGTCATTAGAAAAGAAAATTAAAGATAAAAAGGAATATGAAAAAAGTTGGTAAACTTTGATATTAGTTAGCTGTATTTTTAATATATTTCTACTAAAAACTTTATAAGTATTTTTTCTATATACTTCAATAAAAATAACGTTTCAAAAACACACTTATAGAAAAAAAATATTTTTTAAAGTCCTAATAATAACAGAAATTTCAAAATTTAGAAATAAGAAACTCAAGGTCAACGCAAACTCATAAAACAAGTGAAGACACTACTAGTACAGACTTAGCGAAAGGGAATTTAGTAGTTGAACTTGATGTCGCGAGACAAAATTTACAAGTTTTTTTTTTGATGTTTATGTGTTTACAAAAAAACTTTAACATAATATTTAACGGTGAAAAAATATAATTTTAAAAAGTTTGCACTTGCGATTGACAGTACTGAATTTTATTTGAGCTCAGAAAACTAGTATAAATAATCTAATTAGAAATTAGAATTTATTACATTTATTTATTGAATTTATTATTATTTAATTACTTGAAATAACGTCGTAACCAAATAATCATTACACCAATACTAAGTTTACTTGTTAACTTAAAACTGTGATTCTTGAGATCAAAAAAAACTTGCTATAACCCCGAGGAAAGGTCTTTCCTGTACTGAAACGTGTCTGGACCGGATGCATTGTTAGGTAATCAAACCCTTACCATAGTTTAAATGATACTTAATTGTCACAGACTTTGTTATACTAGTTTGTTTTGTTTTCATTGATTATTCTTTTTGTACCATCAACATGTTTAACAAATGTCAAATATGGTAAAACAGATCATGTACACTGTTGAAGTTTAGGGCTGAATATTTAATCAACAGACCCATGCTTAGCAACATTTACAATAAAAGATAGCCACATCAAGTATTTTTTGTCTAAATTACTTAAGCTAAAAAGATAAAAGGCGTATTTCTTCTAAAATAGTGTCAAAGGCCTTTAAAAATTTTAGAAGAAATTTTGTGTTAACCATAAGCTTATAAATTTGCAATATTCTACTTAGAAAAAGTAGTTGTTTTTTTAGATTAGTTTTCAATTGATCAAAAAAAAAGTAAATATTTACCAAAAATTACCGTACCTGGCAAGTTTTAACTTTTAAAACGGAAAAACCTTTTTGACAAAGACTTGCTACAAAATAGGCCTATAAGATACTTTTCATGGGAAATGATTCTAATAAGTTAATGAGGTATTTGCTATATAAGGATTTAACCCTATTGGCCTACGTTAAGGGATTACTTTTACATTTAGAGTTAAAGCTCCTCTTAGTCTTATTGTTTTTTTTTAACAGCCAAACGCTTAGAGCTTACGATTTAGTGTTGACAGAAAACTGGGTCAAGCAGTACAAAAACTTCTTGTTGCTTGATTTTATATATGGTCAAAAAATCAAATTATTATAGTGCAATGTTTTGCAGCCGTTTATATATTAAAAACAGTAAAGACAACTATTTATCTAATTATTACGAAAATACCTAGGTTTTCTTCGGGCAGGTTTCAACTTTGCACTGATGACTTTTACTCAAAAACTTAGCATTATTTTTAAAGCTATTGAATTTTTATTGAATCTAACATTAAATGTACAAAATGAATTATAAAACTTTACAAAAGCTAAGTCTAACGTTTAAACATAAATTAAACTAAAAAAAAGTTAAATTTGAAATAAACTATAATTCAAATATTTTTTGTTAAAATATTAATATATATTAGAATACGCAATTCAAAAGTTTTACAAATATTAATTTCAAACATTATTGTTAAACTTTAGCAATCTATCATATTTAACTTTTATAATAGATAAATAGTTTATAAAGTATGCTTTAATTGATGCAATTTAAAAATGTAATTTTTGAAGCGTATACAAAATTATTTAAAGTAACTAATGTTGAGTAATTTTTTTTAAAGTGATCATTTTAGAGTCCTCTGCCTATAAAAGAGAATGAGATACATACTTTCAAAAGTAATACAAGCTCTAGGAATCCAGTCTTAAGCCACTCTTGAACAATAGTATAGTCGTACAAAAGCTAATACTACTTCAAACTTTTCAACACACTAAAAACGTCACCATTATACTATCACTCCATTTAAATAAATGTTATTGTCTTTATGATGTTTGTTGATACATTTAAATACAACATTTTAAAAGACATAAGTATAAAAACATAATAACTTTTTACAAAATCTTTATTTAGTATCAGCAAGACCGAAATACAAAATTGTCGAGAGACTTAAAGTCGGCAGAGTCAAGATTATCAGATATGAAGGGAGAAATTTCTGAAATGTATAAAGTAGAAATCGAGTTTAACAGGTCTGTTTTAAAGTAAATTTACAAAAATCAGATTAGAGTATTTAACTCTTACTTTTTAAAAAAAAATTAACAACTACTTAATAGATCAACTGTGAAGAAACTTCAAGTTGAAAATTCCGAAAGTCAGAAACAGCTTCTCAAGCTCACAGAAATTGTGAAGGAACAGAAAACAGAAATAAGTACATTGAACAAAATTAACAAGTAGTTTTTCAAAAAAATTCTTACGATTTTATAGTAAAGCTAGTTTTTTCTTATTTTAATGTTTAGTTCTTTTCTTCTATTTATAAACACGTTAAAACTATACGTTAAAGATTTTTTTAATTAGAGCCAAAGAAGAACAAGTATGTCAGCTAATAAATGAAGTAAGTACTTTTTTAGAAAATTTTAAGCTTAGGCATTACAATTATCTACTTATAGAAACAATTGCAAGTTTCTGAAGAAAAGCTAGCAACATCAGACCAAAGTTGTGAAGTCGCCATACCAGAGGTTAAACAGCCTTATTACTTATTGAATTTATTTCTTATTTCAAATATTATTATTTTTTAAATTTATATGGACAATTTTTTATAATCTGTGACATATATTGCCAAAATCGGTTTTGGAAACAGTCAGATTATTTTGTGTTTTTTTGGACTCTCGTATAAAAAAATTAAACCAAAAATTTACATTTAAAAAGGTATACAAAGTTTTTTATAGTACTTTCGAGTTATTCTCTTCCTCGGAGTACTGTATACAGCAACAATAAAGTTTAGACTTTGTTGCGGATACTTATCTTTAAATTATCCTAAATTCTTGCAGACGGAAATGAAAACGTCTGAGTTTTTACTAATGCATATTTAATCTCTATTTCCAATAATGCGTTTGACGCAATACTCATCAAGGTACAAAGGCTTTTAAGTTTTCGATATCATTGTCTTCGAAATCTTTAGTAAGTTTAGTGAAGTTGGTAACAGAAACATGTTCTGTACATTGTATTTCTCTATCGTAAAGAGAAAATAATATCAGGAGTGAAAGTTTAAACCGAATCCTACATTGCTTCTCGCGATATACTTTGCTTCTGCTGGCAAAGGAAAACTAAACATGCAAAATTTTTACTCAAAAAAGAAAAACTTTGCTATGTTGATGCAATCCTATCAAAAAAGTGATGTTTTACTCGAAGTTATGATCACGCACGTCCTTTGGCGGCATACCTTGCCACTATTTTTTGACTAAAACATCTTGTAGAATAAGTGATAAGCAGGGCCATATTTAGCGCTAATAAGTCATCAATTCATGTTTTTTTTGACATTTTAAAAGTATAAATTTTTAAAGTTTGTATTTAAACGTTTAATTATTTTCCTTTTAAAAAAACTAGATAATATAGTTCTTAAAAGGGAGAAAAATTTGTGTAACAATTTTATTTTTTTAGTGGAAAACAAAACTTTTTTTATTTAAACTTTTTTCCTATCGTTATTTGATCTTGAAAAATACAATAAAACTATTTCTTAACCTATATAAGATTATTTTTTTGCATCAACACATTTTTGATAAATTGTCTTTTCTGAACATATCATAACAAAAAAGAATCAATAATTTTATCCAGTGGCGTCACGTGGTATTTTTCTTAGGTTGTGCAGAAAAAAAAAACCGAGTTGCCGGTGCTTTAATTGTCCCTACTCCAGTTGACCCTGCTCGAGTTGTCCCTGCTCGAGTAACTTTTATCGAAACTTATACAAATAGACATTTACTGGTAGTTTTACCTAGAATATCAATAAAAGTGTATAACTTTGTATATTAAACTTTTAAGTTAATATGGTTTATATACATGTGAAAAAGCATACTAAAATTTTATAAGCATGCATTTGTTTAAAAACGAAAATTTAAAAATATTTACGTCTACTTACAAAGTATAATTAGACTAAATATAAGAAAACATAAAATAACACTTGATTTTGAAAATTAGAAAAACAATCCAGAATGGGTTAAAAATCGTCACCAAGAAATAATAACTCGACAAAAAGAAGCAATTGTTGACTTAAGGGAGCAAGTAAAAGCCCTTAAACAACTTCAAGCTCCATGTTTGTTTCTATTTTTTCTTAAACATTTCACGGTTGTATTTTACCTTCGTAAAAAACTGTGTTAGCTATGTTATACTTATCTATAAATTGTATTAGTTAGGAACAAAATTTATATACCGTTTGCAACTTATTATTAAGAGACTACTCATTTTGTTTTATATTTTATTTTACAAAGCTTTTCAAAACTATACAAGTTGAATTTTAATAGTAATAGTTGCATTTAATAATAAGTTGCAAATGGTATATAAATACATTTAAAAACCTTCCTATAATAGTACTTAGGAACAAAATATTTTGTAAATATGAAATTTTAATACTGTAGTAAGATAAATACTGATATAATAGTTATGTTCTTTAAACATATTAGTCAATTGAAAATTTCTTAAAGTATTTTTTTAAAGATTTTTTTATATTTATTGTATTACTTACAGTACCTGGTAAACAAAATTCACTGGAACAAGCTGTGATAATGAAGCGTGAACTTGCTGAAATAAATGCACAGAAATCCTCCAATAAGGAAGAGGTTTGTAGTTTTAAAGTCAGTTTCAATTATCTTTTTTTAGTTCTAATTTAAAATACTGTAATGCACTTTTTGAATGTTAGACTAAACGATATAAAAGTATACAACACTAACTAATAATATTTTACATATGAATGAGCGAAAAAGAGCTTAATATTTGACAATTAAAAAGTTTTGATTGCTTTAAGTTTTTTACAAGGTTAATTAGTTAGTTTTTTTTTGCTGAAAAATCCAGGATAAATTTTATAGTGTGATATTTATAAAGTTTTTTTAAGATTTCGTTAAACTGTCCATTTTCAATCGGTTGAGAAGTATGTAAGTTCAATTAAGTTTAACTGTATACTTATTTTAGTATCTTACGGCTATTACTTTTCTCGATATTTCATAATTTTTCACCCTAGTATTATACAACCTCTAAGCTAAGTTTTAAAAGAATTTTAATTTGATAAATTCGAAGTTAACAATAAATATGTTTTTTGGAGACCTTTTGTCTAAAAATGAAACATTTTTGTAAATTTAAAACCTACTTAATTAGTAATTAAAGTTTTAGGTGTTTTATTTAGTTAGATAAATAGAAAACCTATTTAATAATTTTTCTTAATTTTTTTTTAGTTTAAAATGTATTGTATCAGGCACGTGGCTTGGTAAGTTTCTGTAAATCTACAGAAAAGTATACTTATATGTGAAAAAACTTGCTTTTATTTCAGCTTAAAAAGACTCTGCTTTCTTAGCTTTAAGTATTCATTTAAACTTAGTTATGCACTCCTGAGAGATAATTTCGACATGTATGTATTCTCTAGCGTTTTTAGTGTCGTAAAGATTAAACGAATTAAATACATCAAAATTGTAACATTTAGCGCGTTAAAGCTTTTAATTTGACAAAAAGCTGCATGCAAAATTGATCCTAATGGAAGCTGTAGCTTCAAAAACCAAAATCATACAATTTTATGTTACAAAAATTCGCATAACTTGTTGTTACTATTGACTACGTTAAATATTTGATTTAATGATTATAAATGTTTTTGAGTTAAATTGTTATTATTTTATACTTATTTTTAATAAATGTTTTCTGGGTTTTCACAAGTTGCAACACATAAAGAGTCATAGGGGGTGTGGAGCAAAATAAATTGCCTTGTATACACTTATCACTCATACTTCAACATTCCATTTTTAATATATTAACATAATTGAAGAGTTTCAGATTAAGTTCAATAACATTAGAGGTAGCTGTGTTCCCGCTAGGACGTTATCACGCGTCATTCCATATGTTTAATTTTTTGTAGATTCGTAACTTTTTGAGCTAGCTACGTCCCTGTATTGTACAAATAAATTTGATCGTGTTCAATTTTTTTTTAATATTTATCTGTATAGTTTAACACAGTTGTCTTGTCAACAACTACTAAAAAATTGGAATTTATTTTTAAATTTGTTAAATAAAAATTTTAAGTATCTAATAATCTAAAAACTTCTCAAGTTTTTAATTTAAAAAAACCTTACTAAGCTTTTTTACCTCTTTGAAATTATCTTCTTCTTTTTTTTTGAGATAGTTTTTTTTTAAGAATACTGTTCTTTAATTCTATCTTGTTTTGCTTACCTGACTACATGAAAATAAACTATTGTTTCTTACTCATACTTTCTATTTTACACACTAATTTTCCTTTTATTTAAGGTTAACTGGCTTTAATTGGCAATGTAGGCGACTTAATATACTTAGTAGTATTTTCTTTTTTTTTGACTATTCTAAGAGGACTTTTTTGTTATTTGTTTCTAGTTTTATTATAAGGTTCTATCTAATGTTGTAATATAACAAGTTAGGTTTAGAAAAGTTTAAAAAGCAAGCTTTTATTTATTTTAGAATTAGAAGTTTGTGGTAAACTGTGAATTTGTTATGAAAATAATTAAAAATATTTTTTCTCTAGGATAGTAAAGCAAACCATTTATTGCTAGCAGCAAGCGCACAGGCAGATCTTGAACGAAATAACCAAACTGAACTTCTTGAAAGCGTAATAGCTAGCGAAAAAAGCGTTAGTTTAGATAATAAATATTACAATTTATTCATGGTGCTCAGTAAAACAGAAATAAATAGTTTGTGCACATTAAACAATCTAGCACATGCTATTTTACCACAAAAACTAATTTTGTTGTTTCTATATTCTTAACTAAAATTAAAGCTTGTGAACTCAAATTTAGAAGTACTGCTTTTTTTTTAATGATATTACTATTAAACTAAATTGATGTACTTAGTAGAAAAAATTATACTGCACTGATTTTTAGAAAGTACAAATAAGCGATTTGTAAGATAAGTTTTATAAAAGTTATTTTTTTATAAAATGTATCATTTCTTTAACCTTGTTTATAAAACACTATTACATTAAATTTAAAAATACAATACTAAGGTTAGTACTTTTTGACTAGTGTCATGTATTTTTATTTTAAATGCAACTGAATTTACTTTTTTGCTAACCTTATAAACAAATATTATATAATAACTAAATTAAGCTTAGAATCTTTGAAAAAACTTTTTTTCAGTACCTGGATGTAGTTAATACAATTTCTCAGCTTATTGGCTTAGACCATTTGATAGCTAACCGATCTTTTTCTAAATTACCAAACGATGAAAAAAACAAACTAGTTGAAGATCGTAAAAAAGACTTGGAAGGCATAGTGAATCGACTGACTAAGCTTCAATCTACTATAAAAAACAAAGACCAATTGCTGCAGGGTTATGAAACAACCCTCAAAAAAGTAAGGTGAGAAAAATCAAAAGTTGTTGAAGTAAACGACATTTTAGAACAGCTCAATCTAAGTTGTATAGTCTTTTTTGTTAACTCGAAAAATTATTTTTTATTAGTAAGGTATTTGGAAGATATGCTTAAAAGTGCAAATAATACAAAACAGTATGAGTGTAAACTATAGATACATACACTTTATTTAAACAGTATTTAAGCTTTAGTTTTGAATTTATAAAAAATGACCAAATTTACATCAAAGTTAAAGCAATTTGATTACGCAAAAAGCAAAAGAACATAAAAAAATATATATTTTAAAAGTAAATAAAACCAAAAAAAAAAAAAAAAACAAAGCAATAAGTAAGCTACCTTGTACATAAGTTGATTTTAAGATAAGCTAGCTAAAATTATTCAATTTTAGTCATGATGTGTTTTTTTTGTGATTTTTTGCTATGTGCTTTATATTGTTCTGATGAAACGTGTTGTTGAAATTTAGTAAACAATACGAAAATTAGTTGTTTTTTTTATTTTATAAATATATTTCAAAAGTAGATAAAAAAAGCAAGACAAAATTAATTTAAAGCTGTGTTTATACTTAACAAAAACTCTAAAAATACAAATATATCAATTTGAAAAATTTAAATAAATTTTGAAAAGTTTGATATCATAAACAGCGTACAATCTTTAGAGTTTATATTTTAGCCTTTACAAATTATTAACCTTTTTATATATACTAATAAAATTTTGTGAACGTTTATTAGACATAAATCGAGTAAAAAGATTTTTTTATGAAGCATTGAAGTCTTATTTGTTTCATCATTAAAATTATATTTGACTATTTTGTTAATTGTATGAAAAGGATAGGTTTTTTTACCGAAACCGGTCACAAATAAAAAGATCAATTAGCATTTTGTTACCATTACAATTTTCTTTTTAATTTCTCAGTTTATATACCTTAATTTAAATTTTTAATAGAGTAAAGTTTTGAGTTTTTGTTATTTGTATTTACAATTTTGATAACACAAACTTAACTGTTAGCAACTAAATAAATAAACCTTAGTTTTTATATGTTTAAACATTATAAATACTTAAAAAATTTATATAGTTAATTTTATTTTGAGTTTTAACCAATAAAACTATGACTTTGTTTTTAGTTTTTAATCATGTAGTAATCGAACTTACTAATATATGAATTGATATGTAAGTGTACTTACGTAAACTTCAAAACAAAAAAATGTATAAAGTTTTTTTTTTTTTATAAAAAATTATTTTCAAAAGTACGATATGTAAAGCATATGATTTTCAAAGCTGTTTTTAGAATAGCTGATGAAAAAGTAAAGGAAAATGTTAGCCACGTTGAGCTGTTAAGGAGAAGCTTAGTAGATAAAACTGAAAAAATAAACCATTTAAGAAAGGAATTGGATGAGACTAGAAACTTACTGAATGAAGAAAAAATACTTAACAGTAATATAAAAACAAGAAAAGTTAGTATTAGCTTACTTTTAACTATAAAAAAAAATATTTGGTGTTATGTTTAGTTAACAAAAACTTTGGAATTACCTACAATCAAAAATATTGTCGTACACATAGCCTTTAATGACTATGTAATAACGAGTTTTTAAGATGACAGATCGTTTTTGTGGTTTGTGCATATGATTAAACTTAATAGAGTAAGCCAAATCTATTATTGATTCAATTAAACTATGTTCAACCCGGGTAGCTGTCAAAATTGCACGATCGTACAAAGTTGCACGAAGATACTTTTGCACGAAGGGTCACTTTTGAACGAAGACACTCTTGCACAAGCAGACAATCTTGCAACAAGACAACTTTGCACGGATTAAATTTTTCTTTTTATTATGTTTATTTATTTGTTTTTTATTTTTATTTTTTTTAATATCACTGTTACCCCTAACCCTTACTCTCGGTCGATAGCTTTTTTTTAATAGTTTTTTTTTTTATTATTTTTTAGTTTTGTTTTTCTGTTTATTTTTTTATCTTATTTGCTGTATTTTTTTACTTTCGTGCAATAAAAATATAACTCGTGCAAAATCGTCTTCGTGCAATTTTGTTCCCTCGTGCATTTTTGTGCCCTCGTGCAAATTTGTTCTCGTGCAATTTTGTCCCCTCGTGCAATTTAGACCCGATCCCGTTCAACCCATATGTTACCTATGAAGTATTATTATTGTTCAATATTCCTGACTACAATCTTTTTGTTTTGAATAGAAGACGATGTCTAGGAAATGTTAATCATAGTATTATTAAACAAATATGTAGCTGTTTAAAGTAAACTTAAAAACTTTCATAGAAAGAATTTATTGTACAAAGCGTCACAACAGCAAAGAGACTTTAAATATCAAAAAAACAGCTGTTCTTTACTTATTTTATAGTTTATTGAACGATAAAAAAACATGCTCAAAAGGGTTGGTCCTAGGACCTGGTGCACGAAAAAAACTTTCGGTTATCGAGTTGCACACCACGGATACCTTTTAACGTCTTGTCCAGGACTGATAATCTATATGGAATAGATTGATAAACAAGAGTTTTTCTAAAGTTTTTTTTAAAGTGAACAGTTGTGAAACATAAACAAAATTATGTGTATACTAGTCACTAGTGTATCAGATGTAAAAATACAATACTTTTTTTTTTGTTTAGATATGTTAATTTTTCTATTTTAAAACCTTCAGATACCTTTAAAACATTATATTTAAACTGATTACTTAAACAATAAAAAGTATTTATACTAGTTTTAGAAATGACTTAGTTAAAAAATTAACCCTAAAATGTAAAAGCTTGTTTTGTTTTTTATTATTGTATCGTTTTACGTAACATAGACCTTATTAGTTACAGCAGGGGTCGACAAACTGCAGCCTGTGAAAGTTAAAACTGCGGCCCTCGAGAATGTAAATCGAGCTCGCTAAACCACAAGTTTTTTAAGCTTATCTAACCTGATCATTTCTAACTAGATTATTTTTAACTAAATGAGTAATTTTTATTTCATCTTTAGTGTTCTTAAATCAGAGTTTATTCTAAAACAAGCTAAACTTTATAAAAATATTCTTTAATTGAAATATAGTTTTTTTGTTTTAAACAAAACATAGAGCTTATATTGTTTTACATAATATATATTTTTAATGTTAATTTCGTTTCAACTTATTACTTTTCTTGTTTTGACTTTTTTCTTTATATTAGTCTGCTAAAATCGAACTTTTTTTTTTGATTTATAAGATTTACGACAAGACAAACATCAAAAATAAGGAGAAATTAGGGTCTTCTTGCTAAAATTTTTTTATCTTAATCTAAATTTACTGACGAATAAAAATATACTTTTAAGCATTAAAAAAATGTTAAACAATTTTTTTCTAATGTGTTACGCAAACTATGAAGCACAAAAGAGTCTATAATTGTTTTTTTAGTTTCCGTAACACTAAAAAAAAGTTTTATTTAGCATTTTGTTTTTTTTTGGTTTTTAACAAAAGTATTGCTACTCGTCAGTGAGCTTGATGTTTTTTTTGTTGACTAAGTAAGAAGACCCTAAATAAAATAAAAAAGTAAAAAAAAAGGCCAACATACCAAAAATATTAAGTTTATATATAAACGAAATCATAAACTATTGTAGTTATATTACTGAAAAATATTGAAAAGAAAATTAGTAAAAATTATATGTAGTTTTTGAGGTATGCTACGTAGACTAAAAAGTTATACAAATAAATACTGATAACTAGTATTTATAAATAATATACTTAACAATTAAAAAAAAAATAATAATTAAATTTTTATTTTTACTTTAATTTTAGCAATACAATTGTAAAGAACTTTATCCAACAACAAACTCAACTAATCAAAAATCGCCCTGTTCTTTTTTAAGTAACAATAAATCAGGAAATAAATCGAAAGAAACAAAAAGAAGAAGGAACTACGAATTTGAGGTGCTAAAAATGTAATTTCTATGCTTGACTTTCTATATGTTTAATAGTTTTGTAATACAAAAGATCTATGATTACATATAAGTTTTATTAAGTTTACTTTGAGCCTTACTTAGATACAGCCTTAATGATGGTTTATCAACGTAATTAAATAGTATTATAAATATTATACGTATATGTAAATAGTTTCAAAAATATCTTTTATTTCCAGTGTAAAACAGAGTAGCTGGTGTAATGATTAACTACACTTCTAAAAAACCTAAACTTACTTCTCGTTTCAAATATTGAATATACTTAACAGAAACGAAAAGAAAAAGCAGAGAAATTGTACTAAACTACTATACGTTTAGTCAATCTTCAAAGCTATGAAAAAACGCTTAAAAAAAGATTATTTTGATTTTATTTTTTTAATTTATGTCTAAATTATTTTGAAATTAATTCCATATACAACAATCTTTTACTTCCTAGTAGATTACAATTGTTTTATTTTACTTACATGTGTTTTTACTCTACAAACTAACAATCCAGATGAGAGATTCTATATAATTTAAAAATAAATGTTTGTAAGCTATTTAACACAACTTATTTTTACATGTTGTTTTTTATAAGCTTAATTTTATTTTTTTTGTTGTTTTGACTAAGGAGACATTTTAACTTAGCACACTTAAAAAACATTAAAGTTAGTTTTCATCTTAAGCTTATAACTAAACAACAACAGAAATTTCTTTACACTACCATTTAAAGGTTAATTTTAAGTTAAATTTTTAAAGTTAACTTTTTTTTTTTAACATTTTATACTGTTTTAATGATGATCTTATATTTTAATATATAGAAAAATTGTCTACGTAAACAATACTAACGTTTGGTGTTGGTAAATGCTTACGTTTTTTGTTTGTATCGTTTGTAATAATTTAATTCCAATAGCAAATGGAACTAATGTAACATTAATTAAGCTCGTTTACAACTTTTAAACCTTTTCATTTCGTTTTTTCTTTAAAAATTTGAAGAACTTAAAATCAAATTAAAAGTAGTTTAGTTTATTGTAAAACTTATACTATTTTATCTCATGGATTTCTTATGCTTTTTTGACCATAAAAATGTTCATTGCAATACAACTTGTCGCTAAAAGAAATATTAAGTACAAAACTAACTCTTAAAAGTTTAGTTATAGGAGAATTTCAAGACAATAATTTGATGAAGTTTCTTGTTTAAAACTTGTGATAAAGGTAGTCTCTTAAAACAAATGTAAACTAATTACAGTATTCAATTTATTCCAAGTACCAATATTAATTAAAACCTTCACTATATTACAAATTCTTTAAAATTTCAACTGAAACAGGTTACATATATAAACTAAATGGATGCAAACAAACATTTACTTTTCGATTTTTAATATATACGTTTCTAGTAATCATGCGATGTTTACAAATTTTAAAATGCTTCGGAACCTTTATATTTAAAGGACACATGTTTCTTGTTCAAAAACTACAGTATTTTTTTGAAATTTTTTAACGCTTTTGTACTAGTGTTTTAACATTGCTGATGCAATTATATGAAAATTTACGATTGTTATCCTTTTATTTTAGTTGTTGTTTTCTTTAAAGTATCGTTAATGAGCTGTACGAATATTTTACCTATATTGTTTTACGTATTAATAACATCGTAAGTTTAGTTTTCTGAGATAAATATATTGAATTAAAAGTTTATGTTTTAATTTAATCTTTAGCATATTTGAAATTAGAGTCATTTTGTATAATTAGGTTTTTCACAATGGGTTCGTTTAGTATTTTTTTTATTTAATATTTTTCCTATTTATTATATTCTAGAATTTTTTTATGGGTTTTCATTAATTAAATCCTTGTTTATGAATATAATGATGATATACATTATTATTTTTTCTTTATATCCAAGTATCCTCAACAAAACTAAATGTTTTTCTTTAATATAAATAGCTATGTCTATGGTCCTTATTGTTTTCTAGTTTGAGCATTTTAACTTTCATTTTCTGATAATTTCTTATTCTGGTCAGGTAAGTATAATTTTTTTATATAGTACAAAGTCATTAATAATAATGGTGGATAAAAAACAAAACTTCTATAAAATATAAATTTTTAAGAAAATGATCCTATAAATACGTTGAGTGGAAAATCTTCGGAAATTTTTTTAAGTACTGTTTTCGTGTGTGAGTCTAGTTTTGTACGCTTTTTCCAACAACTTAATATGTATTTCTTAAAATATTTAACACTAATTATTTAAATAGTATTTCGAATCTACAAACCATTAATTGAACAACCTTACTATGAATAAAGATGAAAAAAAATTAGTTAAATTATCAATAGTAACAAAAAAAATACGCATAAAGTAATTTCAATCTAAATTAAAATTTTAAACACGCAAAACATTAATACAAACGATGTCAATTAAAGTAAGAAAGTTATATTCTATTTTACCATTCTGCCACTAAGTTTAAAAATTTATAAAAAAATAAAAAATCAATTAAAACGTAAAGATATTAAGCAAAATAGTAAACAGTAGAAATATCTGCAAAATTCCATGTTGTTGTAAAAGTGATGAAAAAACACTTAAACAAAGACACAAAAATAGTTATATTATATACTAAAACAGGTGGGAATCACAACTATTTTAGTTGTTAAACTAAGAATATGCATTTGATGTTCTAAAGTGGTAGCTTTCAAGTTTATTTTGGTTGCATATAGTAGATAAGTAAAAAAAAAAACCTTACCAAACTTAGTCATGAAATAACTAGTTTTTTCAAATACACTGCAAAACTTTTATGGTAAACTTGTGTTCACTGATATGTACCATATCTAAATTTGAATAACAGACCACCTTTAAAATCACAAAAAATATAACATTATTGTTTATTGAACGACAAACAAAGCGTTTAAAACGTTTGGTCTAAGGACCTGGTATACGAAAAAACCTTTCGGTTATCGAGTAATATACCACGGATACAGTTTAATGTTTTGTCTAGGACATAACAAATATGAAATACAATACAGAATATAAGAGATGTAGTTTATAAGTACATTAAACCGAAATAGAAATAAAACATTTTAAGGCCTATTAGTTTTTTTTTTAATAAAGTTCTTTCTACACTTAAGGGATGCAAGTTACTTATTTCAGTTAAAATAGAAAACTTGTTGTCGTTATGGTGTGTACCAGGGGGAGCGGGTCAGAATGACACAGCGACAAAATGACACGGTCGTCAAATAGACACGGTGCGTCACTTTGGCACAGCGACAAAATGACACGGTGCGTCACTTTGGCATAGCGACAAAATGACACGGTGCGTCACTCTGGCACGGTGCGTCACTTTAGCACGGAGGGTCACTTTGGTACGGCGACAAAATGACACGGTGCGTCACATTGGCACAGCGACAAAATGACACGGTGCGTCACTCTGGCACGGTGCGTCACTTTGGAACGGAGGGTCACTTTGGCACAGCCACAAAATGACACGGTGCGTCACTCTAGCACGGTGCGTCACTTTGGCACGGAGGGTCACTTTGGTGCAGCGACAAAATGACACGGTACGTCACTTTGGCACTGAGGGTCACTTTGGCGCAGCGAAAAAATGACACGGAGGGTCACTTTAGCACAGCGAAAAAATGATACGGTGGTTAATAAGGGAGGGAACGATTTGTTGTGAAACTTTAATCTTCATTGGTATGGAAAACGATCTTATTTTTCTAGTAAAATTTTTCGGTTTCCTGTCTTCTAACCGGTTTTGTAGAATCAGCAACAAACACATTGATTAACTTTAAAAACAAAGACCGCAGGAACTTTTGATTGTGACTTCATAAAATAAAGTGAAACACGTAATGTTTATACCTTCTATTGTCCATCGTCGTACTTATAAACAATATACTCATTTTTAAGCAGTAGCAAGGTGTTAGCTGTGCTTAATAAGCAACAAATAATTATTTGTATCAAACAACGTTCACAAAGATGCAAAAGTAGCAACTTTTTAAACAAAATACGACTGTCAAAATTAAAGGGAGTTTATTTTTTATTTCTTTCGAATGGAAAAACTTAAGCACAACTGTATACTTGAACTTGAAACGAGTAATAAAATGTGGCAAGTGACTTGCCATTTTGCAATTAAGAAAGATGAAAACTCATTCAAACATATTTTTAAACTTCAGCAACTTTCTGATTTAAATCAAATACAATCTATACTTTAGAACAATCAATCAGCATATCAAATCAATAAACTAGTAGTAGTAAACACATAGAAAAATTGTTTTATCAGCTAAAACTCAGACGTTAATGAGAACAACTATTCTGCTGTTGTAATTCTAGATTCTAATGCGGTTCTTATTTTACGTTTTTATGCTTAAAAAAGTAATACTGGCGTTTTGGCGACTTAATAGGTTGCAATTTTGAACTAAAATACTGCGTTCCCTGACGATTTACCTTAGTAGCAACATCTTCAAAAAATAATTGTGCATTTGACTTAAAAGATCGAAATTTTGCGCCTCTATGCGACTTATGTTAGTTGCAACATATAACGTGCACTTAGAAGTAGAAATATGATGCTCTTTCCCAAATAAAATCGTGCACCTAAGCACTAAAAATGCATAGATAAAAGTATAAGTACAAATAACCGCAAGTAAATTATTTTTTTTTAGCAAAACATTCCCTACATCAAGCATATCTTTAAATAAAACTCAATAAACCACTACTACACATTTGTAATACAATTGTAGACTTGCTTTAACAAAGTACAAATCTTCTTACTATAATAATAGCAAAACTTTGCAAAATAAAACATTATCGCAATTAATATTGTCAAGATTTTAAACTTGTTAAAAAATTGATTAATAATTATCTAAATTATTTTCTCGCTGCGTATACATTTTCAGAAAAGAGTTTTAAATAAACATCCAAACTTATTTACTTTTATTGAATATTTTTTTGTATGTTTTTAGAAATTTAGGACTTTACATTAAAAAAATTTATTTTTAACTGCTCGTAATAGATTGTTAAAGCATGTGACTTACGACTCGATAACTGAAATGTTCTTTGGTATAACTTTTCGAGCGATAATCTTCTGTCGTTTTTAAAACAGTAATTAAAAAAGTTTATATTTAAACAAACTACAAGGTTAAAATATTAAATATATTTAATATAACTGGCTAGTTACTACAAAAGCAGCTTAACTCTGTATTTTTTTCAAAAACTAGAGTTAAAACACGCATGACTTAATCTTACCACGAAATAACTCTGTATTAAATCAAATCTTAATTATTTTTTAATACAATTCCTGATAATAATTAATTAAACGTTTAACAAAAAGTACTAAATTTTATTCATTACATAATTATGAAAAGTCGTGAAACATAAAAAACAAAACTTAAGAATTTTTTTGTTTTTATGCTATGACTTAAATTTTAAAGCATTGTATCATATAATTTCAAATGTATCAAGCTACTATAGTTTGGAAAAAAAATATAATAAATTATTTGTTTAACTAATTACTATCAAAATTTTACAATTAAAAGTTATATTACTGAAGAAGTTTAGTTTTGCTTATAAATTTGTTATATTTTGTTTTATAAAACTGAATGAAAGCTTAAAATAACAATAACTTGTTACATTATCGAACAAAAATTTTCTACTGTTTGGTTAAGCTTTTTAGTTTTGTTTGTTTAATAAACTATCAAACGTATATATTTACAACGCTGTAAAAACTATTTAGTACAAATGTTTTTAAAAATAATTTAAAAAAATTCAAAATAAAATTGTATTTTAAAGTTTACCTACTTGCATATTTAATGCGCGTTTGTTTTTAAATTTTAATTTAGTTTTCAAACATGTGCTTTGAATACTACATTTTTTGAAATATTTACAATTCGAATTCAAAATGTGTTACTTTTGGAGTAAAGATAATAACTAAAAGAATAATTGGTTTAACTCCAACTTCTGTGTTGTTATACTCACTTTTCCCAATTTTGCTTACAATTTTTACACGTACTATAGAGGAACTTTCAAATTAAGGTTTTTAAAAGTTTATTTCAAGCAGTTATAACGCTTATTGCAAAAATAAAAAATTGAAAGACGTTCAGAGCGAATATAGATGAAAAAAAAACGGTGCATAATGACAATCTATGCTATAGTGACGCACCGTGTCATTTTGTCTGTGTGTCAAAGTGACGTATCGTGTCATTTTGTCGCTGTGCCAAAGTGACGCACCGTGTCATTTTGTGGCCGTGCTAAAGTGACGCACCGTGCCAAAGTGACGCACCGTGTCATTTTGTCGCTGTGCCAAAGTGACGCACCGTACCAAAGTGACCCTCCGTGCCAAAGTGACGCACCGTGTCATTTTGTCACTGTGTCATTCTGACACCCACCCGTAGTGTGTACTGTGTAGAGAATTTGAGAATTTTAGATCATTTAACAAACTATCTCCAGCTTTTGATTTCTTCATTATTTCCGAAGTCAGACCTCAGAGAACTTATTCCGATATACAGACTATCAAAATGAAATTCAAATCTATGAAAAATATTATTCATTTAGGGTTCAAGAGTAATAGCAGTTCCATTCAAAAATGTTATACTTAAATAAGTAAATTGTTAAGTTTACTGTTCCAAATGTACTGTTATACTCTATTTTCGAGGAGCTTTTTTTTCGTCTGAACAGAATCAATCAAATAAACTTAAAATAAATGTTCAAATAAGATACAGTAAATAAAACAAGCGAAGTGTACTCTTAAAAAAATTAGATGGTTAAAAGTAATGTTATGTTTTATTAATACTAACTAAATTTGTTGAACAATTAGTTTTTCATTTTGATTTTAGGAAATAAAATTTATTTTTATTTAATGCAGTGTGTGTAAACTTATTTAATTAATCATTTTTTTATATTTAAAGTTTAGATACCTATTAGACTTTACCTAATAAAACATTATTCTTGCTTTGTAAATTCGTTATACAAATTGAATATATTTAATTGATAATTTAAGAGAAAACAGGTGCTAAAATAAGTTTTTAATTAATCTTAAGTCATATATCACGTTTTAATATTTTTTATTTTCTTGTTCATTTTTGACTGGTATACTTAAAGGTCAGTCTAGTTTGCACATTTACTGATTCAGCGAAAAAAAAACTTTTACTTTAATAACTTTTAATTTTTTTTATTACGACTTTATTTTAGATTAATTTTTAATACCTTTGAGCAAAGTTGCTTAGGGATAAGGGTATAAATAACTAAATAAAAATATTTTAAAAACGTTTACCGACTCAACAAATATGCAAGTCAGTCTGAATTTAAGTATACTTTCCGTAATTTTTTACTCAACTTTTGTCACTTAAAAGTTGTGTCTTGTTTATATGTCCTAGACAAGACGTTAAAAGATATCCAAGTGGTGTACGACTCGATAACCGAAAGGTTTTTTGTACACCAGGTCCAAGGACCAAACATTTTGAGCACTTTTGGTCGTCGTTCAATAAACAATATATAAATGGGTGCACAACAATCAAAATTTTCTTTTTATTTTAAAGGGCTTTAACTCAATAAGTATTTTATATTAGAAAAAAATTAAAAGTACACACGATGATCTTATTAATATCTACAACTACATTAATTCTTTTTTTTCCAAAACTTTTAAAAATTTGGGAGATTTATAAAATGAGTTATTTTTAGGTATTATTTAATATCTTAAAATCATTTTAAATAAAATAAAAAAAAATTGTCGATTTTAGTAAGAATTATGTATGTATTTTCTCATTTTCTTAGACTAATTTTACTTTTTGAGATATAGTCTCTTAGATATATTTTAAGAGTTAAACTGTCGAAATTCGAATTGTCGTGTAACCTTCAGAATTGTACTTAAGTTTTCTCTAATTATCCTCTGTTATGTGTACATGTTTCACTATTAATCAACCTCATCCAATTTAAAAAGGTTTTAGGTAATACTATAGTAAATAAAAGCATTGTAAAATTTTTCAAACTTAAAAAATGTAACTTTTATTTTTAATATACTAAGTGTGACATACGGTTTTAAATCATTTCTAACCCGCGGTAATTTCGAACCCGATCATCTCTAACCCGATCATCTCTAACCCGATCACTTCTAACCGTATCACTTCTAACCCGATCATATCTAACCCGATTATTTCAAACCCGATCGTTTCTAATCCGATCACTTTTTTTTTTTGGAGTTATTTTAATCAGTGTTTATTTTGAAACCAAAGTAATGTTAACAAAAATTTTCTAATATTAAAATATAGTTTACTTTGTCTTAACAAAGGCTTAATGTTTGTATAGCTTCAATTAAAATATATTTTTAATAATCTTTTTATTTTAACTTATTGTAATTTCAAGTTGTTTTTCTTATTTTTAGTTGGTTTTTCATATAAACCTGCGTAATCAAACTTTTTTTCAGATTAAATAAGACTTACTAAATTGTTTTTGTATATTTATTAAATTATGCTTTGTTGAATTTGTTGAATTCATTAAGTAAGCTGTTTTTACTACACTATAGTTATACATTTTTGTCATTAAGATAACTAGAATATCATTTTAGCATAAGTAAACTTAAAAAGTTAAACTTTTACAAATGTAATTTTCACGTGCGAAGATTTTCATATTACAGTCTACAAGCTTTAATGTAAATCTAGCGCAAGCGTTGTATAGTTGTTTATTAATCTATTACCATTTTATAGTATGTAAGAATCCACTTTATGCTTAAAAACTTTCAAAAATTGTTCCACAACTTGCAAAGACCTGTTTAGATGCTGTAATTAAAACAAACAATAAACGATTTAGAACAATTTTGTTTTATTTAGTGGAAAATCATTATTTTTAGATATAAAGAATGAATCAGATTTGTTTATTAAAATAACTAGTCCGAGGTTTATCAAATTTCGTCTAGTTCTTCTAAAAAACTTTTACTTAAGTTTATATTATATCAAAAATATTTTAAGTACGATTTAAATTGGTACTTACTTTGATTGATTTGATATATTTACAACTACATTTATTTAAAAAAAAGAGTTTTTACGATCTTTTGCTCGTAATCATAATTATTTTAACTATAAGAATATTTATTTTTTATTTATATAAAGTGCGTTTTAGCATTGTTATTTTGTTTGTGCTTACGTTTTGTTGAATCTTTTAAATTAAGTAAATAAAAAATAATAAATATATCAACATATAAAATCAAATTATACAGTAATATTCCTTTATTCTACCAACATATGTTTCTGTGTGTCAACGAATCAACACACTTCAACTGGGTTCTGTAAAAAATAATTACAAAGTTACAATTACAATTACAAAGTTATCTTTCCCATTAACAACCCAGTTGAAGTGTGTTGATTCGTTGACACACAGAAACATATGTTGGTAGAATAAAGGAAGATTACTATACAATTTGTTTTTATTTATATTCCAGTGAAGTTACTTCACTAAGATCTTTTGTAAGCAAACAATTAAACATATATTTTGAACAGTTAAATATATCAACATAAATTTTAATTTAGTTGTACTTAAAATAAAAAAGTGAATAAAATGATAATACTTTTCATATATTATACAAACTTAACTGAAAATGTTAAAGAAGTTTAAATAGACGAGGTTTGATCATCCTCGTACTTGTTGTATTAACAAACAAGTTTGTTTAAGTGCCACTAATTTATTTTTCTCTAGGTGTAGGTAAACATTTATTAATGAAATAAAAGGTAGACGGTCAGCCGACATTACATGCTATTACGGTTTGTTAAATTACATAACTGTTTTATAAGATGTAACGTTATAAGGCGTTAAATCCTGGAGATCCTGATAAACTAAGCTTATCGGAATGTATATCACAGATGTTCTTGTGCTAAAACTTTATTTCAACTAACGGCGTTTCACTGCTCTCAAATAAATTTAAGAACAGATCTACGGAGTCTATAAAATGTTAACACACATTAGAAAAAAAGCAGAAAAAAGCATGTATAATTATGTATAGTATTTATCTAGGTAGTAACTATAAATGGACTTTATGGTTTAAAAACAAAGTTTGGGATAAAAGCATAAAATTATAAAATTGTCTACAAAAAAAAACAAATTTAATAAAAGTAGGCACTAACCTCAAAAAGCTCTAAGAATAGGCAAATTTTAAAAATGAAAATTAAATTGAGTTGTGCAGAAATGTTACGTCATAATAATTTTAACAAATTGTTCAATAATTTATACAGCTTAAAAACATGAAGTATTAAACTTGCAAGTATATGTGAGTTTTGTGAAATAAATTAGTACATAAATAGACAGAGTTATTTAAAGTAGAATCGTCGGTTATGGGGACAGATATTCGATAAATCTTGCCGCTTATTCAGAAGTAGGTCTTTATCTTCTGCTGCAATTACTGCTCTTTCTGTATTGCAAGTTGGGCAAATTCTACTTACTCCGTTGGATGCATGTTTGATCTTAGAAACAATACTCCACTCCATGTTTGGCTTTTTACCGTACCTGTGAAAAAAGCTCCAGACATAATCCGATAAACGCGTGCTTTGTTTTTTATTTATATTTTTAAAAGTATGTTTATGATTAGCATATCTATCCTTGAAACTACCTGATGTACTTCCGATATAAATTTTATCTGGGCCCTTACTTTCAACTTTAACTTTATAAATTACATTTTTAATTAAACAATTACCTTTTAATGGGCAGTTATCTTTGTTTAGTTTACGGCAATTACATGTTTTAGGCGTATTACTTAACTTATTACTATTAGGGTTAGTTGGTTTTGAATATTTATTTATAGTTTTATTGTTATGCATTTTACTTATACTTTTAGCGCTATTATCACTTACTTGTTCTAAGTTTTCTTTTATCATTTTAGAAATACTTCTAGTTATACGTTGATTATTATAATCTACACTATTGTTAGTACTATTGATATGGATATTTTCATTATCATTAATATTAAAGTTATCATTATAGCTTATATCTTTAATGTTTAAAGTTTTAGTATGTTTTACATTATTGTTACTATAATTAAAATTTTTACTATTAGGATTATCATTATTATTACTGTTATTAAAATTATTATTATTATTATTATTATTACTGTTATTATTAATTTGATTAGTATAATTAGAAATATTGTTCATATCTACGTTATTACTAACTTTATTACTAGAGTTATACCACATTATATGTCGATTATAAAAAATCGAGGTTTTAAATGTAAATTAAAGTATGAAAAATTAGATGTAGATAAAAAACGCAAAAAACCGCGTAACCGACATATAATGTGGTATAATCCTCCATATTGCTCTTCAGTTAATATAAACTTAGGTAAAGAATTTTTAAAGCTAGTCGATAAACACTTCCCCGATAGCCACTTTTATAACAAAATTTTTAATAGAAAGACAGTTAAAATTTCTTATAGTTGCATGAGTAATGTTAAAACTTTAATACAATCGCACAACAAAACAGTAATTTCAAATTTTAAAAGTAGACATATCAAAGCTAACACAAATAATAACTCTAGTAATAAAGTTAGTAATAACGTAGATATGAACAATATTTCTAATTATACTAATCAAATTAATAATAACAGTAATAATAATAATAATAATAATAATAATAATTTTAATAACAGTAATAATAATGATAATCCTAATAGTAAAAATTTTAATTATAGTAACAATAATGTAAAACATATTAAAACTTTAAACATTAAAGATATAAGCTATAATGATAACTTAAATATTAATGATAATGAAAATATCCATATCAATAGTACTAACAATAGTGTAGATTATAATAATCAACGTATAACTAGAAGTATTTCTAAAATGATAAAAGAAAACTTAGAACAAGTAAGTGATAATAGCGCTAAAAGTATAAGTAAAATGCATAACAATAAAACTATAAATAAATATTCAAAACCAACTAACCCTAATAGTAATAAGTTAAGTAATACGCCTAAAACATGTAATTGCCGTAAACTAAACAAAGATAACTGCCCATTAAAAGGTAATTGTTTAATTAAAAATGTAATTTATAAAGTTAAAGTTGAAAGTAAGGGCCCAGATAAAATTTATATCGGAAGTACAGCAGGTAGTTTCAAGGATAGATATGCTAATCATAAACATACTTTTAAAAATATAAATAAAAAACAAAGCACGCGTTTATCGGATTATGTCTGGAGCTTTTTTCACAGGTACGGTAAAAAGCCAAACATGGAGTGGAGTATTGTTTCTAAGATCAAACATGCATCCAACGGAGTAAGTAGAATTTGCCCAACTTGCAATACAGAAAGAGCAGTAATTGCAGCAGAAGATAAAGACCTACTTCTGAATAAGCGGCAAGATTTATCGAATATCTGTCCCCATAACCGACGATTCTACTTTAAATAACTCTGTCTATTTATGTACTAATTTATTTCACAAAACTCACATATACTTGCAAGTTTAATACTTCATGTTTTTAAGCTGTATAAATTATTGAACAATTTGTTAAAATTATTATGACGTAACATTTCTGCACAACTCAATTTAATTTTCATTTTTAAAATTTGCCTATTCTTAGAGCTTTTTGAGGTTAGTGCCTACTTTTATTAAATTTGTTTTTTTTGTAGACAATTTTATAATGTTATGCTTTTATCCCAAACTTTGTTTTTAAACCATAAAGTCCATTTATAGTTACTACCTAGATAAATACTATACATAATTATACATGCTTTTTTCTGCTTTTTTTCTAATGTGTGTTAACATTTTATAGACTCCGTAGATCTGTTCTTAAATTTATTTGAGAGCAGTGAAACGCCATTAGTTGAAATAAAGTTTTAGCACAAGAACATCTGTGATAACTGTTTTATATGTACTTATTTAGAAAGTTTATATCTAAAATTTCAGATTTTTTAATAAGTAAAACAAAATAGTTCAGGTTCGCCTAATGTTTATTTTAATTTCATTATCTAAAAAGGTCTATGCAAATTACTGAACAATTTGTGCAATTTTTAAGCTGTAAATGGAAACTAAGTGACTATAATATAGTAATAAGTTAGTCAACAACAGTACAACGTTTGCGTTAGACTTACAGCATAACTTATAGACTGTAAAATGAAGATCTTTGTTTCTGACTATTACATTTGTAAAGGTTGAACTTAAGAAAAACTTTTTACATTTAAGGTTAAAAATATTCTAGCTACATATTTGAGAAGAAGATTTAACTCAATAAGATTTATAACAGCTTACTTTAATAATTTACTATAACAGCTTTACATATAAGAATTTTTTAACGTTTTCAAACAGTTTATTGAATACGACAATGATTTTAAAATAAAGGAATATTTAAGACATTATTCTTGACTTAAATATTTCAACACACAACATATACTTTGAATATATTTTTTACAGTGTTTAATAGCTAAATGATACAGCTAAAACGAATTACGTTTTTTTTAGATTTTAAGTTTATTTGGTCGATAATGAGCCCATTGAAAAAGTGGGACATTTTAGCTTTTTCTAGTCTGCGTAGAATTTCTCAAAAAGTACATATAATCTTTTACTAATTTTCATTGCAATATTTTTTAATTTGCATGCGGGATGATAATAAAAAAAGTCAAAATAAAGAAAAAAATAATAATTATAATAAGTTAAAATGAAGTTAATATTAAAAGTATATTTTATTTAGAGCAATATAAACACTAAGTTTAGTTTAAGAAAAAAACACCTAAACTTCAATATAAGAACATTTTTATAAAGTTTAGTTTGTTTTGAAAATAAATTCTAATTTAAGAAATCTAAAAACAATAATAAATTTATTGATTGAGATAGAAATGATCGGGTTAGAAATGATCGGGTTAGAGTTGATCGGGTTAGAGTTGATCGGGTTAGAAGTGATCGGGTTAAAAATGGTCGGGATAGAAGTGATCGAGTTAGAATTAATCGGGTTAGAAGTGCCCGTTTTTAAAATGATTGGGGTAGAAATGATCGGATTAGAAATGTTCGCGGGTTAAAAATTATCGGCTCCCGTGACATACATTTAAATAACTTAATAGATCAACTTAAATTACTAAACTGTTATAATATTGTAACAGTTTTAGCATTATACTAAGTAAACTATAATTGTCATATAAATATTTTTTTATGATCTCTACGCTGATACACGTTAAACATCTTGTATAAATTTTAACTCATATAACTAATTTTAGTTAATATTTCAATCTAAAAATATAAAGCTGTTAAATACATACAATTATTTAACTGATATCTAAATTTTGAATTTATCAACTAACTTTGAAACTTTTGTTAAATAGTAATATTTTACTTAAATTTAAGCTGAATTTAATTTTTATTTTTATTGTATTTAAATCAGAGTTTTCCAAAGTGGACCACGAGCAGTAAAGGGGCCATGAGGTAATATTTTGAAACTCACACTAGATATTATTAAGTTGCAAATGAATAGCAAAAAAAAAAGGTCTTAGGTTTTTTTTATTAGTAATTTTTAAACTTACACAAAATATTTTGGAGTTGCTGATGAAGAGAAAAAACAAAAAAATGTTTTAGGCTTATTTTAAGACGACTTGTTGGAGGGGGCCATAGATTTTTTAATTTTTTAAAGAGGGCCATTTGAAAAGAAGTTTGGGAAACCCTGGTTTAATTTTAAAATCAGTTTTATATGTATAACTTTTATCAATAAATATTAGTTTAAGATATTAATAGTTTGCATTGTGTTTAATTCAATTTTCCTGCAACGTGTGTAATATCTACTTCATGTTTTCTATTGTTTTCATTGTTTTTTAACAATTTTTTAATAATATCTTGACCTTGTCGTATTACTGTGCCCCTAATCCCTTACTTAATGTAAGTCAGTAACTTTTAATTTTTTTGTTTTTATACTGTTTTATTATCTTTTTTTTTTTTTAATATATGCTTTTTTTTTTTATTATCACTGTTATCCCTAAACCTTACTCTCGGTCGGTAATTTTATTTTTTATTTTAATTTTTTTTTTTAATTTTATTATTATTATTTTTTTTTTATAATTTTTTTTTTACTCTCGTGCATAAATGACCCTTCGTTCAAAAAAGTCTTCCTGTAAAAGTGTCCTTTCGTGCATATTTAATCTGTTCCCTTTATTATGCTTACAATGGTTAAATAATAATTTTTAATTTTCTCTCTGTTATAATGAAAAAAAAAATTGAAAAAGGTTCTAAAAAAATGCATTTTTATAAATCTATTTCGTTTTATATCTAACATCTAACTCTTTGTTTGTGCTGCAAAGCAAAGTTGCATGTATGTATCTTCAACTTCTTGATGTTTAATTTCCAAATAACACTTTTTTCTGCTCTGTAGCACTACTAGTATTTATTACTACAACTAAGTAAAAAAATCTAATATTTCAGCATGCACTACCTAAACTAACATTGAAAAGTAGAGTTGTATTGTATACTTACAAGCATAAGTGTTCAAACATCTGCAAGTTGTAATTAAACCATCTATCATAAAATGGGCTTCTTCTCTAGACTTACAAGTGTTGGTAAGTGACCAATAGATTATTATATGACTCATGTTTTTACTTATTACCTGTGATCAACAAAACAAATTTTCTTTACATATATACCATTGTAGAAAAATACAGAGAGATATTTATTTTATGTTTTTACCTTATTTGTTGTT
Organism: Thalia democratica; assembly: GCF_965202585.1. Classification (NCBI taxonomy): domain Eukaryota; kingdom Metazoa; phylum Chordata; class Thaliacea; order Salpida; family Salpidae; genus Thalia; species Thalia democratica. Next base: position 49,031,981 of record NC_139169.1, on the reverse strand, counting down.
GTTACTCCCATAATTATTTTTATTTACCTTTAGATATCTCTAAAAGAATAATGGTAATTACCAAGGGTGGTGTCTCACCAATATCTATCTCACCATTCCATTTGAATAAGGTGTTATTTATAAGTAAAATAGAATTATAAAATGAATATGGGTGAGAGAGTCACTAGTGCTATGTTGAAAAGATTAATTGAGAATTTGGCTTTAGTGCATAAAGAGTCAACTAATAAGCTTAGTACTCAAATGAAGGAAGTTACTGATCAGTTAGCTGATCAAAAAAAAGTGATTGAATCCTTTTAGCATTCACTTGACTTTTTGTATTCTAAATTTGATGATATGTGGACAGAGAATGAAAAAATCAAGTTGGATGTAAAAACTGTGAAATTGGAAAATAAGAGGTTAACTAAAAAGATGTTTGATATAGAAAAAAAAATGACAAGCAAGCAAACATCAAGCTGGATGAAAACTGAATGGAAGACAACAATGTTGAAATACAGGGTGTACCAGCTTGTGAAAATGAAAATGTTGAGATTTTTGCAATGAAGGTTTTAAAGAAAGTAGATCCAATAATAGGGTGACATCAGTTAGGAAAAATTAAGCGCTTGAGGACCATAGATGCTGGAACCAACCTAGAGAAGAAGGAAGGAAAGAGAATGTATAATCCTATATTAGTTACGTTCAAATCTCAAGAACAAAAAGTTAAAGTAATTAAAGAAAAAAAAAAGTTCTTTAATGCTGATTTGAATGACAAAAGGCAGAAAAGGTTTATCTTTTTGATAATTTGTCAAAAACTAGCAGAAACCTTCTTTATCTTGCTAGAAGGTTTCAAAAAGAAAAAGGTTGGAAATATGCATGGTCCTCAATCGGCACAATTTTATTGAGAAAGGATGAAAAGTCTAAAGTAAATGTTATCAACTCAGTTGAAGATATTAAAAAACTGCAGAACCAACAATATGTTATTTGTTTATCTTTTAGTTATATTATTTTTTTTTTTAATTTAAATGACTTATTTAAAACTTAAATTAGATAGTTTAGTTAATTTAGAATGTTTTTGCAGAGTGTGTCAAAATGACTTTGAACCCCCAAATGTGGATTCTATTTGTTGTGACAATTGTGAGAGATGGTTACATGTCCAATGTTCTGATTTAAATATTTATGAGTATAACTTTTATAGGTCTAATAAAGATCATTTTTATTGTAAAGACTGAGTGAGTGAGTATGAATTAGTTAACTAGGTAAATGATGAATATTGTAAAATTTGTTATAGAAAATTTTCTTCTTCAGATGAGTGCTTGTATTGTGATGGTTGCTTTATGTGGATGCATAATAAATGTTCCACTGCATGTAACAAGAGTTTAGTTAAAATGAGTGAACATGGTTTACCTTTTTTTTGTAAAAATTGTGAAATAAAAAAACAGTATGTTATAAATGTAAATTGCTTTGTAAAGATTTTAAAAATATTTTAAGTTGCTTTTTATGTTCTAAAAGATGTCATGTTGAGTGTGCTATTGAAAAAAATATACAGCTTTGTGAATATAAAAAATATATTTGTAAATTTTATTGTTATGACTGTGAAAATTCTATTCTTTTCAGAGTATCAATAGTTTTGATTATGATTATTTTTCTAGACTTAATAAATATCTTTCTTCTAAAAGAAAAGATGAGTTTTACTTGGATGATGTAAAACTTGGTAATATAAAAAGCATTGAATTTTTTTATATTAACATGAGAAGTTTGTATGCAAATGTGTATAAAATTGAAGAATTTTTGAATTCAGTTGATGGTTTGCCTGATGTAATTTGTGTGTGTGAAACTTGGCTGACTAGTATGGGACCTTTTATTGGTAAATTGGAGGGTTATGAGTTTGTGAACGGAACTTCTAACAGCAATCAATCTGGAGGTGTTGCTTTCTTTGTGAAAAATTGTCTTGACTACAAGGTTGTAGAAGGTATGTCTTTAAACTAATCTGATGTTGATGATGTGTGGATTAATGTTAAACTTGGAAACAGTAAATGTGTTATAGCTGGTAATTTGTATAGACATCCAGGTTCTGTATTTGCTCTTTTTGAAAAAAGAAATCTTTGTGCTTTAGATCAGTGGTCGGCACGCTACTTCGAATCTGTGAACCCTAAATCACAAAATTTAAATCCTGTGCATCCCAGTTTGCATTCTTTAGTGCCGCTAGTGTTTAAGAAAATGTAAAGAATTTTAATCATTTTATTTTACTAGCAATTTGATAACACCCAGTTAATTTTTACATGTTAACTTTAAATTTATCAGTTTACCCTATCCATTTAAATATACTTTTAATATCGATAATCTAATTTTTTAAACAATATTTTACTTGTATCACCAAGGTCTAAAATACTCACTAGATATTAGTTTGGTACATTGCCACTACCCCAATTAACAATCATTAGTCTTGGTACTTTTTATTGAATTGTTAACTTAAATATTTAGTTAAGTTAACTTAATAATTTTCTATTAAGCGATTACTATCAGTGTTTAACAAAGGTATTGCCACGTCAAATAAGAATCTATAGATTTGCTCACTTTGATTTTTCTTTGAGCAGCTAAGGGTGGAAGAATTTTTACATAATGTAACAGAATAGAACTACGAGAGTACAAAAATGGTTATTTTATTAACAACAAAATGGTCAATTAGATATCAAGGTTGAATATGTCTTAAATGTAGAAAGATTTAAAAAAAACTTTAATTTAGTTTCTGCGCAAAAAAAAATTATTTACCCCAAAATAATTTTCATGCACCCTAAAAAAAATTCATGTACACTAGTGTGCACCAGCGTACACCGTCCCGACCACTGCTTTAGATTATTTGTGTAAGAGAAAAGAGGATTATGTTATTGGTGGTAATGTGAATATTAATTTGCTAAAATGTGACCGGCATACTGTTGACTATTTAGACTGTACTTCTAGTGTAGGTTAAAACAATTTGTTAACTCTTCAACAAGGTATTCTGCTGATTTTTATTCTAATTCATTAATTTACCATTTGTCCTATAACTTTGATTGCAAAATTCTGAATGTTGGTGTGGTGAACTATAATGTCTCTGATCATATGCCTGTTGTGTGTGAAATTATTTGTGAAAAGCCTAAAACTAACTTTCAACCAGAAATATGTTCAAGATTTAAGTTCATTTGATATTGGGATGTTTTTAAATAGCCTTAGAATGAAATTGCAAAATATTAGGTTGTATGCAGAATTTTGTGAAGGTGTGAATAAATTCTTGGAGGAGTTTGAAGCTATTTTTAGTGGAACAGTTTATCATCATGCTCCAATTAAAGTATTAAATAAAAAAGAACAAAAATTAAAAGCTAAACCGTGGTTAACAAAAGGTATAATTAATTCAATTAATGATATAAACTTAATGTTTGAATTTGTAATAAAAGACTGACAAAAAAATTCTGTTTCATTTAAAAAAATATAGAAATTTACTTAATAGAGTTATTGAAATAGCCAAAATACTTTGTTTTAAACAAAAAGTTAAGTATAATAAAGGTAATATTAAAAAGTTATGGAAAATTGTAAATAATATTGTCTCCACTAAATCTACTTCAAGCTGTAAAATAAATGGTGTGCTTGGCAAGAGTGGTAAGATTGTGAGTGACCTGAAAAGAGTAACTGATTTAATAAATAAATATTTTGTTAATACAGCTGAAAAGTTTTTAAATAAGAGAAAGAATGATTTTCATAATAATTTTGATTTTTGTTTTAGTTTAGTATGTAATGATTTTGTATTCAAAGAATTTACTATTAGTGAAATTGAGATGTACAATAGGAATATGAGACCAAATAAAAGTGTGCAATCTGATGTGCCAAGTATACAATTTGTAAAACTAAGTGCAAAAGTTATTGCTCATTATTTATTTAAACTGTTTAACAAATGTGTAGAGTATGGTAGGTTTCTTGAGTCACTTAAATATGCTGAAGTGGTACTAATCACAAGTCTGGTAAAAAAAGTGATTTTAATAACTATAGACCTATTTCTCTTTTGTCTCCTTTTTCAAAAATTTTTGAGTCCTTAGTATGTGAGAGGTTGAATAATTTTTTTTGTCTAATAATGTTTTGCATAAAAAGCAGTATGATTTTAGGAAAAATAGTACAACTGAGCTGGCTGTAAATCAGATTGTGGATGAGTTGACTGAGGATGGTGATAAAAAATTACTTAATTTTTCTGGTTTTTTAGATTTAGCAAAAGCAGGCAATATGGTTAATCATGAAATACTCTTGTTATAATTAAATAGTTAAAAAGTCGAAGGATCTATTTTAATATTACTACAAAGTTACTTAAATAATAGAAGCCAATCGACTAATATCAATAATGTTGTGTCTGAGCGTGAAATTGTGAATGTTGGTATACCGCAAGGTTCTTGTTTGGGTCGTTTGTTGTTTCTTTTGTAAATAAATGGTATTTTTTCTTCTACTGTGATTAGTATGAGATTGTTTGCTGATGATGCCTGCTTAAGCTACCAACATAGTGATCCTGCTTGTGTGAACAGTGTTATAAATGAAGAGCTGAGAAAAGTTGATGTATGGTGTAAATATAAATGGATTTGCTCTTGAACAGACGGAAAGTATAAAATGTTTAGGTGTGGTCTTGGATGAAAAACTGAATTGGAGGGCTCACTTACAATCTCTCAAATCAAAGCTGTCTAGAAGTTGTTTTCTGTTGTTAAAATTGAGGTACTATTTGGATGTGAGTACACTTAAAATGGTGTATTATAGTTTGTTTTATCAGCATATGCAATACTGTAAATCTGATTGGGGTGGTGCTGCTGAATGTTATTTGAAACAAATTGTTACTATGCAAAAAAGGATGTTTGCCGTGTGCCTGCTTTGAATCCAACAAACCCACTGTTTGTGAAAACTGGTCTGCTGAAATTGAATGATGTGTTTAAATTGCAAGTTTGTAAATTGGTGCAGAATAGTATGACTGGATTTGATGTTGAGCATAAAAGTTTTACTCTTGCTAGTTCTCTTCACTCACACAATACAAGGTTTTCGAAAAAATTAAATTTCATAACTGAAAGACCTAGAACAAGACTTGGCCTAAACTCCTTTAGGTCTCTGGGTCCAAGGTTTTGGTCTAGTATCCCACAAAATAAGAAAAAAAAACTAAAAAAAGATAAGTTTAAATGCGGTTATAAAAGTTTTCTATTAACTTGCTACAATAAGTGAAACTTGAGTGCTTACAATCATATGCCTGAGTATATTGTTTTATTGTCTTATTTTTTTGTGCATTTGTGTATAAACTAGATTAATTTTATATTTTGTTTTCCCTGTTGATTTCTGTATAAATTCAAGTTTATTTATCTTAATATAAATATCTGAACATAAACATAAACATTTTTTTTTACAAAAATTAACTTTGGCTTTTAAATGAAAGATTTAAGTACATACTACAAGCCAGTTTTTATAGAATTCAAAAATATCATTTAACTTTTGAGATGTTTAATTTTTATGTAAAAATTTTTCAATATAAACATATGGACCGCAAATTTTTTGGGATCAATTTTCTTGGAAATTTTAAAATTTACTAAAAATCTATCTTCTCCTTCATTTTTCAAGTAATATTCTTCAAATTTTCAGGAAACGTTCCTTATAATAAAAGGAAATAACGTTACTTTAGAATTAAAATAATTTAAAAAAATAAAAGTTTTATCACAAAAATTATTATTTTTTTTTTTCAAAAAAAATATATTGTTACAAAAATTTTTTTAATTCCAAAGTAATGTTTTTTTGTTATTGTATAAAGATGAGACTGTGAAAGTTTGAAGAAGATTGCTTGAAAAATGTAGGAGGTGATAGATTTTAAGGGCATAGGGGGAGGGGTATACACCCTTTTTTGGTTTTTGATCTTATTTTATATAGTTTTTACTAAGCTACAAGATGCTTTTTACAGATTTAAAAAATTCAAAATAATTTTTGAGATATAGCCAGTCAAAGTTGGAGCCAACAATAGGTTCCTTATGGGAGGCGCAAACTAAAACGGCAAAATAGACTATTTTACTAAAAATCTATCTTCTCCTACGTTTTTTGAGATAACTCCCTCAAAATTTCAGGAAATGTTCCTTGATATATTTAGAAAATTCTCTCGGAACAGAATTTTAAAAAATAAAAATTTTATATAAAAAATAAACAAAAAAACAGTTTTTTTTTTTGTTATAAAATTTATATTTTTTAATTTTTTTAAATTCTGTTCTGACAGAATTTTCTAAATACCGCAAGGAACATTTCCTGAAAATTTGAGGTAGTTATCTCAAAAAATGTAGGAGGAGATAGCTTTTTAGTGATTTCTAGTTATTTGCCGTTTTAGTTTGTGCCTCCCATAATGATCCTATGTTGCCTCCGACTTTGACCTAATATCTCAAAAATTATTTTGAATTTTTAAAATCTGTAAAAAGCATCTTGTAGCTTAGTAAAAACTATATAAAGTAAGATCAACTTGTAAAAACATGGTTTACCCCCCCCCCCCCTATGGCCTTATATCTGATGTCTTTTTTAACCATAGTTATAGGCTAAAAATCAATTTTTAAAAATAGAATCAAACTTATTCATCATAAACAAATAAAACTTAAATATTTTATTGCTTTTATTTGACAATATAAAGCAATTATATCAATACAATAGTATATATTGATTACAATATTGTAAAATAAAGTTGATTAAATATTTTAGTTTATCATAAATAAACTTAATTCTTACTATGTATTTATATAGCTTGTTTAAAACAAAGTATCTTTTTAGATTATACATATTTTAAAACATTGATTTTTAGCATATAATTATGGTCAAAAAAGACATCAAATATTTTCAGTTTGATATTGGTGCAACATCATCCTAGGTAATTACTAGAATAATTTAGATAACAGTTACCTTCAATTAAGTTTTTTTTTTTTTTTCAAAAATCCTACTTTTTCTAAAACTTTCATCAACATAAAAATGAAGATTAAGGTTTATCATTGTAGACAAAGAGTGAGTCTTATTGAGACTAACTTTTTTACAGTTTAAGAAAACATGTTAGTTCTTGAAAAACGTACAGCTATACTTTTTTTGAAAATAAACTGTTCCATGAGGAAATATTAAGAAGTTATTGAAAATAAAAATGATTTTCTAAGTGTTATTTTCAATTTAGATTGAATCTCAACTATACTTTTTAATCACTCAGCTATTTTTTTTTGTTTTTCAAATGGTTATTGTATTAAAAATATAGATGAAACATAAAGGTCATAGAGAAATTAATCACTTTTTTTCTTAATTTAGTCTTATTTTTTAATTAATAATTAAACTAACAATTGTTTGATACTTTTTTTTTTCAAAATTTGATTAGTTTTTGAAATATATGCAATGAAAGGAATAAGTAATCCAAGTTTTTAAAAGTTTCTTTATGGAAGGCATAATCAAAAATACAAAAATAGGCTAATTCACTTAATTTTTATCTCTTACAGTTTATAACCAATTGAAGGTTTGCCAAACACTCAGGCTAATCAAGGCAGTTTGGTTTCTTTCTAAATCTTCTGCTTTTTTTTATTTTGCTCATAATAAAACTATTTTTATTTTTCTTACAATACCAAGCTAACTTGATGTAACTGAAGCTGGCTTTTTTGCCTTAAACAACCCTGTGGTGGTTCTTGAACTTTTTTAGTCGGACTTAAAAGTTTTAAATTTTAAGAAAAGCTTTTTCATATTTCAGCATAACAATATAAATTTGCTTCTCTTAGTTAAGCAACCCTCTTGTTTTAAAGCATAAGCAATGGCTGTTGATTTTTTAAGCACATCACGCAGAGTTATTACCATCCATCTGCTATAAACTTTTCTCTTTTTATCACCGCCCAAATTATTCTTAAATCAATGTCCAAAAATCAATCAAACCTTAATAATTGAACCTTAATTTTCTAAAAATCTACTAAATCTGAGGAATAAAATAATTACATATATATGACCAGGGTGTATTAAAACTCATTAATGTTGAAAGTTTACTAAAGTGTTAACAAAAAAACATCAAAAAATGCTTACTATTTTTTTTCAAAAAATACTGAAATAATTTTTAGAAAAATACTAGTTTAGTTTTTTAAACAAAATTTTAGAAGAATTTAAAAACTAAATATTTTTTTTTTAATCAATAAATTACTTATGCATAAGTTTTTTTAATGGTTTTTTACAGTTGATTTTAAATTATAAAAGACAGCAAAATTAGATATAAGCAAAAACACTTTAAATCCCTTTTTACCAACTGGAATACTTCCTATTATAGACAGAATTTTTAGTTTGGTTTGAATAAGCTAGAACCTTGGCTTTCTAGCAACAAATAAAAAAAAAGTTTAGTTTTTTTCTATTTCCAGTTGCAGACCCTGTTTAAAAAGAAGTTCTTAACCTAAAATATTTAAAAAATTTGGTAAGTAGTAAAATAAAGTGAATGAGATTTTTCAAAAATAATCTTAATAACTTTAAAAGGAATTATAAAAAATAGTTTCTTGTCATTTTATTTTGAACCTGCTAAAAGGACTGTACTCAAACATCTAAATTTAGTTATTTTATCTCAATTTATATATTGTATCTAGTCACTCAGGTATAAAGTGTAATTAATAAAACAACTTGTAATTAAATAAAATAGACTCTACAAGACTCTTGAATGTTATAATTATTTTACAAAAAATGAGGGTGCATGTAACTTTTAAAAAACAATCTTAACATTAAGTTTTAAACTTTCTATTATACATAGGCAGATTAGCAGCATCACAGCAGTTCAGATCTTCTCAGCCTTTCATCAATGAAGCCAAAATTAAAACTTGGGAAGTTGCTGGGTGTATTGGAGCTTCATTTTTTCTTATTTACAATGTTTGCTGTAGTTTTATTAGATACAAGTTTGAAAATAAAAAACAATTAATTTTGTGTTTTTTTTTGTGCCATCTTTCATTTAGAAGTACCTATTCATCTAAGTAACGTTTTTTATTACTGTACGAACTCTTATTTTATAAATATCAGAGTTGTCACATACTCAAGCAATTTGAAACTAAAAAAAAAATCGAACTTAAGTCAACCTATCTAATATGTTTTTTGAGATTTTATGAAAAACTTAGCTTTTCAGTATAGTTGAAAAAATTTTAAGCAAATAATAGTTTTTTGTTAGAATTTAAATGGGTTTAAGTTGAATTATTTTTAAGTATTTTGATATTTCATAGTTATATTATGTAGGGGTAGGGAGTACTTCGGTGATGTTTGCTAGACACATGTAAACATATGATACGGATGTGTTTTAGCTTCATTAAGAATAAAAAATAAAATGTTGTACCCCAAAAAACTAATTTGACCCTCAAAAATCACATTTTTTTGATTTTTCAACTTAAATAGTAATTAAGTCACTTATATATGTCCTAGACTTATAGTTTATATTTATATCTTAAATGAAAGCTTATAATTATAGGCATATATTTAACAACATTTTAACTGCCTTTGATAAATTATGGCGTCATAATTACACTAAATATGCAAATTTAGTCTGTTAAGTTGTAGTTTTTTCTAATATAAAAATCAAATTTTTCTGCTATTTTTACTTCTAGTTTCTTTGATTTTTAATGTAAAATATGGGAAGTCAGTTAACCTGAAGATATTACTAAAGTCATTTCAGTTGCATGTTGATATAGATATAAAACACACTTTACTTTAAATCTGACTAAGAGTAACTTTTGTTAAAATATTATTATATTCTTTCTTTGGACACCCTTCCTTTTTGATTTTTTTTTTGGAATTGCTCTACGTACACTTTATTATTTCAGTTATATGTAAAGCACGTAATGATTATCATAAAAGTGTTTTAGAATCTTTATTTACAAAAACGTTTAAACCTAATTTATGCAAGCAACAGAGACTAGAGATATAAAGAAACTTTTGCACAAGGGGTTAAAATTGTTCAATTATAAAATTGCACCAAGGGTCACTTATGCACAAGAAGACAACTTTGCTCAGAGACATTTTTGAACGGGTGGAATTTTTTTTTAAATTCTTTTTAATAATTTATTTTGTTTGTTTGGTTTTTTTTTTACTATCACTGTTACTCCTTACCCTCGGTCAGTAACTTATTTTTTATTTATTAAACAATTTTATTTTTTACTATCACTGTTATCCCTTACCCTAGGTCGGTAGCTTGTTTTTTTTTTATTAATTTTTTTGTTCATTTTTTTTCATTAATAATTTTTATTAGTAATTTTTTAAATATTTTTACTATCACTGTTACTCCTAACCCTTACCCTCGGTCAGTAACTTTATTTTTTTCTTAATGTTTTTTAACAATTTATCCTTAAGTTTTTTTTTTCTGTTTTTTTATATATGCTTTTTTTTTTTGTTTCTTTTACTCTTGTGCAAATTTGTCTTTGTGAAATTTTATCCACTCGTGCAAATTTGTCTTCGTGCAATTTAGACCCGTTCCCGTCATCAGGGTTACAAAAAACCTGGAATTTGACAATTTAGGCTAAATAACCTGGAAAAACCTGAATTTAAAAAATTTTGAAAAAAATACTGGAATTTTGAACAAAAATCACTAAAACATGTCAAGTAGTAACATGTCAAAAATCTATCATGTAGGTAAAAAAATTTTGTCATCATCAGTTTTTTTAATTAAAAAACACATTTAAAGTAGCTGTACAGTATCTTTTCAATGTTTTTATACTATTTAACACAGTTTCTTACCTTAAACTTAGCTTTAAACTAAAAATAGACCCAAAAATCTGTACTTTTGAAACCTGTAGAAAATTTGCCAAAAACATTTGGCAACCTTGTGTCATAATAAATTAAAAGCAGTTGAAATGTTTTTAAATGTATGTCTATAGTTATAAGCTTTAATTTAAGATATAAGTTAAAAGTCTAGGGCATGTATAAGTGACTTTATTACTTTTTAAATAAACAAATCAAAACATATGTTATATTTGAAGGTTTTTTGGGGTGCAACCTTTTTTTTTGGCAAACTTTTTATAATTTTTTTAAAATTCTCACAAATGAAGCCAAAACACATCCGAATCTCATGTTTAGATGTGAGTTTTACAATATTACCAAAAAAATGTGCTGTACTCACTACCCCTGTATTATATTCTACTATTAATATTTGTTAATTTTACAGTGTTGAGTTAGGTAAAAGTTTTTCTTTTGTAGTTAGTACTAATTGTTATTACAAAAGTTATAAGTGTGAAAACATATCTATAAAGTCTTGCTCTTGGTGAATTAAAAGTTATGTTTAATTATATATAAACGAAATCGAGGCTTTATCTTAAAAACCTCTGCCCAATCAATAGTAAAATTGTATTCATTGTTGATAGTTTATTTTACTAATTAGAAATAAAGTTGTTATTTTTTACTCAATGTTAAAGATTGATTAAGTTGTCTTTATAATTGTATGATATATTAAGTTTGTTTAGAACTATGTGAAATAGGTTGAAAAATACAACAAGACTAATGATACTTAACTTTTTTCCTCAAAGGTTTTCCTCTGCACCATAAAATAGATAATGTACCCCTTTGTTTTAAGATAATTTTGGTAAAGGGAAAAAAAAAGTTTTTAATAAAGTCAGGCATACTTAGATATTTTTTAGGCTGTGTGGCAACCCTGAATTGAATTAATTAATTTATATTAAATACATTGTAAATTTAGTTGTTTTCAAAATTCGTTTAAGATTTCTATTACGTACAAGATAAGTGTTTTTAAATTAGCTATAATACATAAAACTAAGTTACAGTAAATGTATCCAACAAAGTTTTGTCAATAATAAAATCTTAAGTTCTGTACTTTTTACTTTAGAGATTCTACTTGTATAAGATTTTGTTATTCTGTTTGAATTAATTCAAACAAATGATACATTGTTTTGACAACAAAATTTAAATTTTGAAGTGAAGTTTTAAGTTCAACTATTAGGAAGTAAATATAAAAAGTATAAAAATGACGTTGATAACAAAAATTTTTAATTAAAATTTTTATAATGTGCAAAACTTTATTTTTACTTTAAGTTTATCTACCTTAAGTTTATATTTAAATTTTTTAAATATAGCTTTAATAGAATCAATGTTCAATCGATCAAAAAGTTTACCTTTCTATTTTAAAAGTGAAAAATGTTGCTTACTGTATAAAGATTTGTTTTAATATTTTTTATGAAAACCACATTTTTCTTGTAAACTTTTTTTTCTAAATGAAACAAATTACTACTTTATAAAAATTAAGTGTTAATATGTGATGTTTTCTTTTTAGAGATTCAAGCAAAACAAATTTGTTAAAATAGAATAAAATTTTCTAAAAACTTGATCAATTAATTATCATTAATAAATTAATGACATAGTTCAAGCCAGTTTTTTAATTAGTTACTATTTTACCAAATTACAAATATATTATCTAGTTAACTCCTATTTTTAAATATAAATAACAGATTTGGTCTGACAGAAGCAAACATGTAAAAATATTTTGTGAAAACATGGAAGAGGGTAAAGAGTATATGGACCCTAAAAATAATCTAAGATGGAACTTAATGCCTGATGCTTCTTTCATTATCAATAATGCTACTTCTGATGGACATGAAGCTGTTATTTTTTTGATACTTATATATTTAAATTTAAAAAAAAAGTTTTTAAATAGAATTATTTAATGCTAAAAAAGTATAATTCTGTAAACATAAAGTATGTCAAATTTGAGAATAGAAATATGACTAAGATATATTAAAACAATTCAATCAAGTTGTTTTTAGTTAGTTTTTACAAAACTTAATATACTTCTTTTAATTGTATGTTTGTGTTATTTTGGTTAGCCTTTAATAAGTTATATTCAAATTTTCTAGAATAAAATGCTCATGGGCCTGGCTGTATAGAAATAAAGTTCTCTGTGGGCCATAGTGTTTTTTTAAATATTTGCAGGGTTGCCAAAAAAGCTGGAATTTGAGAAATTTTTGAAAAAATTTAGAACTAAAATCACTATAAAACCTTGAATTTTAAACAATTTTTTTATGTTAAGTAGTGAAGTTTCTATATATCTTAAAAAATCTGTGCTATAGATAAAATTTTTTGTTATCATCAAGTTATTTTATTGAAAAACAGGTTTAAAGTAGCTTTTCAGCATTTTTTCAATGTTATACTAACTATTTAACATAGTTTTTTACGTTAAACTTAATTTTAAACTAAAAATAAACCGAAAAACAAGTACTTTCATATACCTGGAAGAAATTTTGAAAACCTTGAGAAAATTTTCCAAAAACCAGTGACCACCATTAAAAAAAAAAGTATTATAACATTTTTTTTACTCTTAAGCTTTTTCAGTTCAGTAAAAAAATACATATTCACTACTGTGCGTGCACTACACACTTATCGAAAACTGTACTATACAATTATGATAATAAATATGAATGTAAACATCATTCTATTGGAAAATCATCCTTAGTTGTATATCAGTACATTTCGTATGATGGTATCTTTGTTTAGTTTGACAATGATTTTGTTTTTAAACTCAACGTTTGATATAGGTTTGCATCTCAAAAACAACATGCAGGGTTGCCACTCGGTCAAGAAAAGTCAGGAAATCAGGAAAAGTCAGGAAAAATTTAAAAAATTGACAAAAGTCAGGAAAAAATAAGGGTTTTGAAAAAAGTCAGGAAATTTGATTAAAAAAAAAAGTCGGATTTTGTCTGTTTAAATTTACAAAATTCCTTGTTTTCCAAAGCTTTCAAATGTTAAAAATTAATTAAAAGTCCTTTAAAGTCAGAAAAAAATTCCAAAATTTTCCTAGAAATTTACAAAAATATTTAACTTTATTTCCAATGCCTTCACCTGGTATAAATTAGTAAAATATCCTTTACAAAACTGCAAAAATTTTCTATTAACATACTGAACAAGTACCCTACTTAAACAAGCAGATTTTGTAAGCGTTTTAGTATTGATGATCTGTAGCAAGGACACTACCATAGTGAAACTGTGATATATACACAGAAATTTATCTAGCATAATTTTAGAATCAAAGTGTTTTTTGGTTAAATAATTGAGTTTTTTATAACTAAGCAGTTAGTTTAGTATTTTATGTAACAAGTTAATGTGTATACTTTACCTCTTTATAATTTTTTCAAAGTTGTTTAAATTTATTATTTAAGTTATAAGAGAGGTATATGCCAAGATTAAGTTTACTTATTGTTTGTATTTTTTGTAGAGTAACTTAAGTTTTTAAACTAAATTAGAAGAGTATATTTATTTGTTACAAATTTTATACTAAATGATAAGAGGAAATATTTTATACAACAGATATATAGTTTACTTTTTTATGTCTTTTTTTTTAGAGTTACTTTAACTTAAGTATATTCTTTTTTAATTTAAGGATTTTATATTAAATAGTTTGGGTAGTATTTTATTAAACTATGTGAACAATTAATAAAAGTAAAACTGATTTAGAAAAGTCAGGAAAATTTTGGTAAAAAAGCAGGAAATTTTTCTCAGCTTGATCAGTGGCAACCATCAGGGTTCGTGCGCGTCAGGCTAAATCAGGCCAAGTCAGGCTAAATCAGTTTTTTTGAAAAAAGTTGAAAAACGTCAGGCTAAATCAGTTTTTTATTTAAAAATTTTAGAATATTAGTTTTTCTCAGTTCAAGTGCTTTTGATTAAAAAAATTTGGAAATCTTTTTAAGATCAAATGAGATGTGAATTTATTTCTAAATAAAGATTTAGTTATTAAAGACAAAATCAGTTAGTATTTGTAAAAATAAACGCTCAAAACCGTTTGTTAAATCTCTAAACAATTTTCAAGAGTCTTCATTATTTTGTTTTGAGTAGATTACATACGTCATAATTATGAAAATTTATTAAACTAATACAGTTTAAACATTACAGTTTAGTTTAATAACTTATCTGTTTGTTTGAATTTTAATACTCCTGTAAGCGTTTCATTTTGAATTTTAATGAAACACGACATTTAACGTCGTTTTAATGTAAATCTTCTGGTTATAATGTTTTTACTTGATTAATAAAAATAAACAATTTTATTTAGTAATGTATATTAAATTTTTACACTTGTAATAGATTATATATAACACTTATTTTAAAACTTATTACTGAATTTGTTATGTTAAGAGCATAGGGAGGGGTCTATCACCCTTTTCACAATTTAGTCTTATTTTATTAAGTTATAACTAAGCTATGAGTTGCTTTTTGCAGATTTTTAAAGCTCAAAATATGTTTGAGATAAAGCTGACTGAAGTCGGAGACTATAGTAGTACTAATCAATACCCCCCCAATACCTAAAATTACTTCTAAAGGGAATTTTTTTTACTTTGAAAAAATGTCAGGCTAAATTGGTCTCAGTCAGGCTAAATAAAAAAAAATTCGCGCACGAACCCTGAACCATGAACATGTGAAAAAAACATTACCTGTACATCATGTGATAGTTTTGATTTTAGCTTGAACACTTGTGTTGTTAGATTCACTGTAGTTTGGTTTTGGATAAGTTATTCTACTCGCATGTTTTGTAATTTTGTAAACTTTTGATAAGCTTAATAGCCATTGTATATTTGACTTCAAAATAACTTTTTAACTATTATCAACATTTTGAGACAAAACAAGATGTTTACTTCAATATGCAAGACAAACTAAAACAGATATTTTAAATAACTTTTGAAAGTATTGAAACAGTCCATACTACAATAAGAAAGTATTTTACATAATTTAGCTTTTTTAATAGATTAAGACTTAACATAGAATGCTTTGATTCACAATATGTTTAAAAAGCAAAACAATATCAGCTTTTTCCTACTGCAAAAAAAAACTACAATCAAATTAAAGTCGTAAATCTCGCTAAGTATTTTTATGAGCCTAAAAAGTAATAATCTTTACGTATATTAACTTTAAGGGGGTGTTTTTAACCTTTATTTTTACAAGTTGATCTTATTTTATACAGTTTTATCTAGGCTATCAAACATTTTTAATTGCTTTAAAAAATTCAAAGATAAAAGCGATCAAAGTTGGCGACCTCAATAGGTTCCTAATAGAAGGCACAAATCAAAAAGGCGAAAAAAGACTATTTCATTGCAAATCTATCTTCTTCATTTTCTAACCAATTTTCTTCAAATTTTCACAAAAAGTCCATTATTAAACTTAAAAAAGATTGAATGCAGAAGGTTTTTTAATTTTGAAAAAAAAAATTTTGTTAAAAACAAAGTACCTATTTTTTTTTTTTTTTATGTTTTTAAAATCGCAATATTCAAAATCTTTGCAAAAAAAAAGTTTGCAAAATAAATTTTTGAAAGAATAAATATATTACTTCTCCTCCAGCAGTTGAGATATCTCTATTTGTTTTCTTAAAACCAAAACATATAATATTCAAAATCTTTTAAACTACAAAAGAAACGCTTCCTAAAAGTTTGAGGTCTCTAGCTCAAAAAATGAAGAAGATAGATTTTTAGTAATTTTTTAAATTTCCGAGAAAATTAACCCTGAAAAATTAGTGATCTTTACGTTTGTATCGGAAACTGTTAACAAAAATTAAAATATCTCAAAAGTTAAATAAGGTTTTTTAATGCTATAAAAAATTACTTGTAGTTTGTACTTAAAGCTTTCATATCAGAGCCAATGTTATTTTAGTAAAAAAAAAATGTTGGAGCTCCCCTATGCTTTTAACTGTTTTTTTTTTTATACAGCATTTTGTAAAAAAGATGTTTTTTTTTCTTAAAATGAGTCGAAACTATATAATTATAAATATATTTTTATATTTAAACGTTCTAGCTACTAATATACCAGTTTTAATTATGTTTATAGTTATGCGTTTTATCACATACATTTTTCAATAGGTTGCAAAGAAAATAGTTGCACCAATCGATTCAATAGTACAAAAAGAAAAAGAGTTTTCAGATATGTCTCTTAGTGGCACATTAAACTTTCATAAAAAATATGGTGGAAACTACAACTTAAAAGATAGCTCGGAATAATATTACATTATTAAATCACTTTATTTTTAAATATCTATTTAAAATCATAATCAAAATAGGTTTTTTAATGCTTAAGTTAAAATTTTGGATTTTTATCTCAGAAAAATAGTTGAACTTTTATTTGATTTTAGTAATTTTTTGTATTAAGGTATAAAAATACTAAGATTTCAGATTGTAGTATTAATAGTTTCGATAATAAATTTCAGCTAAGGCTTGTTGGTTACGTTGACTGCTGTAAATATTAAGATAAAATAAATAATTTTTAACATTAAGTTAAAATTGTAAAGTTAGTACTGATTTAAGTTAGTACTGTAAAAGAATAAACGTTTAGTAATAATTAAGATATTTTCAAAAGATACTAGTATTTAAACAATTTAAGTGAAAATTCATCTTACAATAATGTAGGATCAAAACTTTAAAAAGTGTATAGATTTAAATTATAGCTAATTTAAAATTTACAGAAGTAACTAATGTCATGCTTAATTTTTTTTTTTAACTTTTAGATTTAATTTTTTCTCACCTTTAAATTTGGTTTTCTTTTTCAACTTGTTAAAATTAACAATTAAAACTAAAATAAATTTTATAAAGAGAGTTTTAATTTGATTTAAATGTTTGTATAGATGGAGTTCTTACAATTTTTTTTATTTTAAACTCTTTTACATTTATATATCTAATTTTTAATAAAAATATTTTTTCAAGTAATTTAATCTATAAAATATGAAATTTCAGTAAAAAGTTTTTAGACTTATACAATTAAATTTAAATATCTTTTAATTATAATTAAATGTTTGCCTTATGGTGCAGGGATTCTAATGATGGTTTTGAAATCTCTCTGAGTTGAAATTTTCAAAAAATCAAGAATCAACTTTGTCTTAAGTCTATTTAAAATAAAATCAGATTTTTTTTTATGTAAACAATTACTTTTTACCTTTTATTATAGTTAATAATACATATCTATGTAAAAAGTATTCATTTAAAAATTTCAAGGAAATTTCTTCTAAACTAAAAATTCTGTTGAGTTTTATACTAATAAGAAATCACAAGTTTGTTTACCATTAAGACTTTCTTTATATAAATATAACTTTAATTAAATTACAAGGGTGTTTAAGTTACGATTCCTTTATACGTTATGTAAACATTGATCTTAAACTTTTTATTCTGACCTTAAAAAATTAGAAAGTTCAGTAAACAAAACAAGTTTTTTTTTTTTCTAACACTTTTAATTACTTATTTAAAATATTTTCATCTTTGAAATAAACAAATTATTTACGAAGTATTGACAGCTGATTTGATAATTTATTTAGTTTTTAATGCTTTTCGTTCTTGTATCTTATTTTTTTAATATGTAGTCACCATTAAAATCAAACAGTATAAAAAAAAAATTATAAATATTGAAAATTATTAAAATTAAGATAAATTTGAAGTAAAAAGATATTATACGAAGCCAAGTTGTTTTCGATAAGTTAAGTAAATGTTTTTTTTTTTACTTAAACTTCAAGTTAATAAACAAATGTCAGTGATGTTTTGTTGTAGAGATAATTTTTGAAATCAAGTTTGTAATGAATATTACTAAATATTTAATTAAGCTGGATGCTTCAACACTATTTAAAGTTATTCATACAAAAAACTTGAGTTTTGTAAACAGCTTAAATCAAGTGTTAAAAAATTATACAAATTGCCTCCTGTTTTCTTGAAAACTTATTTATACTTGAGGTTTTTATTAATTATCTGAATTGTTTTTTAATTCAAAAAAAGTTAAGCTTCAGGGCAAAAAATTTATAACAAATTCATACATAAAATAAATTTAAAAAATGGAATAAAAAAATTATATTAGTTGCTTTAAAAAAGACACGTAGCTTAATAAGTATATTTTTAGTATATAAATGCGTCTTTGTTTCAACTATTAGCTTATAAAGACTTTGGGAGCAGATCATTTCTAACCCAATCATTTACACCCTGATCATTTCTAACCCGATCATTTCTAACGCGATCGTTTCTAACCCGATCGTTTCTAACTCGATCATTTCTAACTCGATGTAACCCGATCATTTCTAACTTATTTAAATTATTCATTTCGATTTTTAGATTTCTTTATTTAGCACTTATTTTTAAAACAAACTAAGTTTTACAAAAATGATCTTTTAATAAAATTGAATTTTGCTGTATGAAACAAAACCTAATGTTTATTTTTTTCTTTATAAACTACTTTATTAATTTTACTAATTTATTAAGAGTAATACTACTTTATAATAATTTTGTTACAATTTATTGTACTTATATTTTTTCTTAATTTTGACTTTTTTCTTATTATCAATCTACTCATATCGAACTTTTGGTTTTATATGTTTAAGATTTACTACACGACAATCATTCTAAAATAAGGAGAAATTGAGGTATTCTTACTTTAAAAAACTTATCTTAATCTAAATTTACTGATGAATAAAAATAGCTGTGTTAAATATTAAAAAAGTGTAGATTTTTTTAATGCTACGCAAACTATGAACCACAAAAGGTTCTATAAATATTTCATATTTTCTGTAATATTAAAAAAAAATATATCTATTATTACTTTTTTAAACAAAAATGTTGTTATTCGTCAGTTAAATTAGGTTTTCTTAGTTTTTTTTAACTAAGTAAGAAGACCCTAAATAAAAAAATAAATATAAAAAAAAAACTTTCCAATATTCCAATAAATATTAATCTTATATAAAAACAAAAACACTGACTATTGTAGTTAGTTAACTGAAAAAGATTGCAATGAAAATTAGTGAAAATTTATATGTGTTTTTTGAGATACGCTAAGCAGGCTAAAAAGAGCCAAAGTTTCTCAGTTTTTCTATCGGCTTATTACCGACCCAATAAACCCGAAATCAAAAAATAAACGTGATTCGTTTTAGCTATATCATTTTGCTATTAAGTTCTGTAAAAAATATTCTTCAAGAACAAAGAAACTGTTGTGTGTTGAAATCTTTAAGTCAAAAAAATAAACGTATATTTATCTACCCAGACCTAGAGCAAAAAAAATCAATGGCGCTTAAACAAACTTGTTTTTTTATACAACAAGTACGAGGATGATCAAATCTCGTCTCGTTAATCTTCTTTAAAATTTTTAGTTAAGTTTACACCATATTTGAAAATGATTATCATTTAAATCAATTTAATTGATTTAAGTACAACTAAATTAAAACTTATGTTGATATACTTATTATTTTCTATTTATTTTATTAAAAAGATTAAAAAAACGTAAGCACAAACAAAACAACAACGAAAAAAAAAGCATTTTATATAAAAAAAAACTTATACTTATAATTACGAGCCAAAGATCGTTGAAACTCTTTTCATAAAGTAGATGTAATTGTAAAAATAATTAATATATTAAATTAAGTACTAATTCAAGTTATATTTATGATATTTTTGATATTATACAAACTTAAGTGAAAGTTTTTAATAAGATTAACTAGACGAAATTTGAAAACCTTCGAACTTGTTACTTTAAAAACAAATCTATTTGTGGTTAAATATAAAAACAATGATTTTTCACTAAAAAAACAAAAGCGTTCTAAATCGTTCATTGTTTGTTTTAACTAGACTATCTAAACAGGTCTTTGCAAGTTGTGGAACAACTTTTTAAACTTTAGAGCTTATAGTAGAAATTAGCAGACTGTAATATAGTAATAGATTAGTCAACTACTATACAACGCTTGCGCTAGATTTACAACAAGGCTTATAGACTCTAATATAAAAATATTTTTATCTAAAAAAAACCAATCTAGTAAATCTTTTTTAATCTGAAAAAAAGTTCGATTTAGGCAGTTTGAAAATAAATAAAAAATCTAAATAAGGAAAATTGTTTTTTGTTAAGACAAAGTAAAATCTATTTTAATAAAAGAACAACTTTGTTCACACTAGTTTGGTTTCAAAATAAACACTGATTAAAACAAATATAAAAAATCATAAAATTTTACTGATCGAGTTAGATACGACCGGGTTAGAAATGATCGGGTTAGATATGATCGGGTTAGAAATGCACGGGTTAAATATGATAGGGTTAGAATTGATCGAATTAGAAATGATCGGGTTAGAAACGAACGGGTTAGAAAGGATCGGTTAAAAATGACCGTGGGTTAGAAATGATAGTAAACCAATGACTTTGCTTGCTATCTTTAGTTTACACTTACTTAATTTGATAATGCTGACTGTTTAAGATATTTTCAAAGCAGAAAAGTTATTACTAATCTTTTAGCACTTTTAGAGTTAGTGTGTGTTAACGAAAAAAAGAAAATAAAGCAATACGTAGAATCACTGAGGGACCTTTTAAAACAAGGTGGTATAGCCATATTAGAGATTTGAAAGTCCACAAGAAAAACGGCACCGAACTGTCGAAATATATTTGGAAATTGAAATACAATAATACTGATTATAACTTTAACTGAAAAATTTTACATCACATCGGAGAAGCAGAGAATCCGCATGATCTGTACCTATTAGAAGATGAAAATAACAAACGCTGACGGAGGAACTTCATAAAATAAAAGGAATGACTTAATATGTTCATTTTGAAAGCTTTATTTTAAAACTTGAGAAAATTTGATAAATACATCACTATTCTAACTTGTACAAGCAAATATTAAAACCGACAGAAGTAACTAACTTAAAAGTTTCAATTTTATAGCACTATTAGATTTTATAAGCCTAACTTATAATTACGCCACAATACGATAGTTTAATTTTTATAAACAGTTAAACAGTCTAGTGTTTTAGTTGCAAGTGTTTTTTTTTTGTTGTTCACAAATTTTACAAGCCATCTAAATGAAAGTGTGTTTATTTTTTTTTAATTCTAAAAATTATAATATTATTAAGTAGCTTACATTTTTCTAACCTTAACATAAACTAACCTTGTAATTTTATGATTTTTCTTAACTGATAGCTTTAAACTATAAGTTTCATTTTTTTTACACATAAATGCCGGTTTTAATTCAAGTTTACCGTAATGTCTTCTTACAAGTTAGTATAAAAAAATTACAGATTTTACTCAACTGATGATCTCGTTTAATTAGTTCAAACGAGTGAAACATTATTTTATTAATAAAATTTAAATTGATCATTCTCCTTATTATTAAGTCGAGAACTTTTTTGAGATCTATAAAGTAAAAAGTACACAATGTTAATATTAGCAAACTTTTTAATAAAAAAGTAAAAAAAAAGCTTAAGAAGTAATTTTTAGGTTATCACAAAATCATGTGGAATAATTGACTTTAAAATAAAGGGAAGTAATCATTGAACTTAATATTTTTGTAAAAAACAATTTACTTTGAAACAAAAAAATTTAAACAGTTTTATTTATGTGAGATCAGTAAAAGTTTAGTTTAAAGACTTTTTTTTGCTTATATTACAATATATTAAATAAATTTTATTAAAACAATGGTTGTAAAATTACTGGGTTGTTGTAGGGTTTCAATGGAAGTGTATTACTTTTTATTTTACAAGTGCGGCTTAATTTCTATATTTAACTCAGATACATTATACAGCTTATAAGTATTCAAAGAGGTGTTTGAATAAACAGTTAAATTTAGTAAGATAAACGATAAAAAATTTATACTAATAACAAAAACACTTAAAATATTATATAAATTTGCTTTTTTAAAGTGTAAAAATTCTGGCAAAAATTTTAAATAAGTATAAAAGAAATATTTGGTTGTAATTATTAATACTAAATTTTAAAATATATTTAGTCTAAGCTTAAACACTTTATTTAGTTTTATTATTTTCCAAAAAACACAATTTACTGATTAAAGTTATAAAATTATTCTAAAATTGTCTACGGTTAAATCACTTTTACTCATGTACACATGACTTAGTCATAAATTCATACAAAAATATCTAAAATTGTTACCGCTACGTATATAAGTGATCTTCTGAACAATTCAAAAACAATCTATAGGTCAATACTAGTTATCTTAAGTAAGAAACTTATTGTTATAAAAGCTATTTAAACACCATTTGCAATAGATTTATTAATAGTTTAAAGTAGATTAATAACAAGTAATTCATATATAAACAATAATAACATAGTGATTAAAAAACAGAATATATCTTTTAGCACATTTATTTTGTAAAAACTTTATAAATCATGATTTTGACAACAGAAAATAAGAAAAAGAAAACACTCATAAAAGATTTAACAAATTAAGTGGTAAAATATCGGCAGCATTCCAAATCTTATCCTAGATCCGCTGAAAGCTTTAAAAACAAGGTGAAGATACTAATTTATATGAAAAAAACTAAGAATATCAACCAATTTGATTTACACTGAAAAAACTGAATCATTTTAACTTATTACGCTTAAAATCAAAAAAAAAAAACTACTTTATGTAACATGTTTCTAGAAGACTATATTAACATTTTAAAACTAAGAAGCATTATGTTTGTAAAAAGTTCGTGTGTACTTAATATATACTTATAATTATATTTTTTGCAAGAATTTAACATTATATTTTAACTATCGTTCAAAAGCGTATATCAAACAAACTAACCTCAACTAAAAAACTGTATGAGTTTTATTTATAAAGTTGGACGTTAAAAACATAATTAAGTAATACCAACTGAAAACTACTAAAAAAAAGCCGTGAAAATAATCTGGTAGATACGTTTAAGTTGTATGAAACACGGTTGGCATCCAATATTAATTTAGTCTGTAAACACTAATATCAACTAAATAATTAAAATTTCTCAGATAATTAAAAATGTTAGATGCTACGATACAAAACGCAAGCAAATTAGATAGAGTTATTTAATTACGGCAAATAAATGTCATAATACTTATTTACTATAAGACTTTCACAGAAATGAAACATAAGTATGCTTTGTGAAGTTTTTAAACATAAAAATGTTTTAATTGTTATTAAATAAGCT
Source organism: Thalia democratica (assembly GCF_965202585.1). Lineage (NCBI taxonomy): Eukaryota > Metazoa > Chordata > Thaliacea > Salpida > Salpidae > Thalia > Thalia democratica. The sequence continues at coordinate 49,008,120 of NC_139169.1, read as the reverse complement.
CGTCTTGTAGCACAGTGGTGAAATAATCAACTTCAAAATTGTTAACTTTATTTAAAACTATTAAGATATATGGACGAAAAAAGATTTTAAGTACAGGGTTGCCATTCTATGAGGTAAAAAACCCAGCCTGAGTTGCATCTAGCTAGCTTAAATTTATGAAAAAAATTGTAGCTTGAGAATAAAACTTTTAAAATTTATTGTTAATTAAGTTAAACACCTAATAATACTAAAATAATAATAAAAAAGACTAAACAAAAACAAGAATTTTAAGAAATGGTTTACTTTAAGTCAAACTAGACTGAGATTTAGGAAAAACATGTAAATTAGTCTGAGTTCTGCAAAAAAAAAAGCAAGCCATCTTTAAACTTTGAATTTATTTTAATTAGCTTAAGCTACCCTCAGTGTGTGGCAACCCTGTAAGTTCGTTCTTGCGGACGCTTTTAAAAAACATAAATTATATTAAAAAATTTTGTTCGAAGGACCATTTTTAATTTATTGTATTTTATAAAGAGAACGGTAAACCTTTAGTAAAATAACCATTACAATTAAAAAAAAAGTTTAATCATGTTTACCAAAACAAATAAAAAAGTCTGTAGGTGAACAAATTTGGAGGCACCCTAAGAGTACTATTTTTTACATAAAAGGGTTGTAGGTAAATAAATAGCTTATTATCTAAGAAATAATGTATTATCAAAATATTTAGAACTGTACAGTTCCGGGTTGTAGTGAACTATTGCAAAGTTGATAATATCGCAAGTCTGTCACAAATCTCATTAAGTTAGAGGTGAAGGTAGGCAAATCCTGAAAAAAAAAGTTTAACTTAAACATAATTGAAACAATCAATTAATACAAAAAATACTTTATATATATACTACTATTTATAAGTACTTTCTGTAAGCATCAATAAAAAGTTATTCGATTGCAAAATTAGTAAAATAATCAGTTAATTAAAAATGAGTGATAAAATAAGTTTCCTAAGTTATAAAAATGTAAATAAAGTAATAAATTTATTTTATAATATCAGTAATGATAGTATATACATATTTACTCAGGGTTGCCACTCGTTTTTTCAAAAATTTTTCCAGGTTTTTCAAATTTCTTTCAGGTTTTTAAAAGTACACATTTTAAGGTTTATTTTTGGTTTAAAGTTAAATTTAAGATAAGTAACAGTGTTAAACAGTATAAAAACATTGAAAAGATACTGTAAAGCTAAGTTAAAATATGTTTTTATCTACAGGATAAAATTTTTGAGTAAAACCGAAATTTTACTACTAAACAAGTTAAAATTATTAAAAATTCCAAGTTTTTCCAGTTTTTTTTTCAAAATTTCTCAAATTCAAGGTTTTTCCAGGTTATTTTTGCCTAAATTGTCAAATTACAGGTTTTTCCAGGATTCCAGGTAAAGTGGCAACCCTGTATATTATAATCAACTGCTTTGTATATAAAAGAAAATAAAGTTTTATCAATTATAAAAAAAGTACTAAAATTAATTTATTTAAAACTAAGTTCTTTTATAACTTAAATCTAAATAAATTTACTTGATCGCCTTTGAAATTTTTATACAAAGTTTTCTTCTGATCCTGCGTAACTTCTGGCAAATTATAAAGAAACTGTGGTAATAAAACTTGGTGGAAATAATTGAAATCAACTAAACACATTTGATGTACTACCGAACACAAATCATCCTAAAAAACAAAATTCAAGTAAATAGTGAAATAATACTAGTTCTGTTCAACAGGTCAAATTCAGAAAAAATAAAGATAACTTATAGATATATATATTTAAATAAATCATAAATTACTTTATCAAATACTACAAACTAATTTCAGAAGAACTTTTTTGTCAACTTATCTTATAGGTTTTTATCTATATAACAGGGTTGCCAAATTTTCTTATCAAATTTTCTCTAGGTTTTTAAAATTTCCTCCAAATTTTTAAAAGTACACGTGTTTGGGTCAATTTTTAGTTTAAAATTAAGTTTAAGGTAAAAAACTGTGTTAAAGAGTATAAAAACATTGAAAAGATACTGTAAAGCTACTTTAAATATGATTTTTAATTGAAAAAAATTTGATGATGATATAAAAATTATCTATATGTTAAATATTGTGTCAGATCGAAATTTTATTATTTAAATGTAAAAATTGTTTAAAATTCTAGGTTTATTTAGGTTTTTGTAGCCTAAATTTCTTAAATTCCAGGTTTTTTAGCCTAAATTGTCAAATTTAAGGTTTTTCCAAGAGTTTAGTTTTTTTGGCAACCCTTATAAAAATTTTAATTGAAAGTTTCTTTTTTCGGGAGATAAATATAAAAAAACCTAATAAATTTATTTACATTTAAATATAAATCTAATTGTCTACAAAAATATTGTTTATATAACAAATAAACTAACGGTTAGTATATAATGAGTTTTTGCTATTAATACTTTTATGAAGCAAAACACGAACTCAAAAAGAACGTTTTCCTCAAATAATGATCCATGTATCTGAAAATTAACACTTTATAATATTTTCAATAGTTTTAATTTAAAAAAATAATATTAAATTTTTCTACAAATATAAGAATAACACATACTTGGTGTTATAAAAAAATACAAAACTTGAAGTATTAATCAACAAAAGTTTTTTTTTATTAAATTAGCTCAGATGGATTAAAATCTATTAAAAACAAAATAAATAAATATAAACTTTTTCATATATCTTTAATTTACAGTTGAGATCTTGCAAAATACTTATACTTTGTTTGTAAATTGTCACGTCTTCTTGTAAGAATGAGTTTCCAAAAACCTAAATACATATATTTTTCTTTAACTCTAATTAGTATCTACATATTATTTAAACATATTGAGTATAAGATATCTAACAGTAAACTTTTATACTTAAAGTTTAACTTGTTGTACCTAACAACGGGTATTTAATAACTTAATATATACAACACTTTTGAACAAAAAATTATTAATTGCATTTCTTCAAAATAAAGAGTCAAAATCAAAATAATCAGTGTTTTATTTAGTTTATTTTAACAAAACATACTTTTATAAATATTTTCTAATGTGTCAGATAAAAAATTATACATGTATTTTTAAATTCTAATTTATTTGAAAATTGCTAAATAATTTTTTTCAGAACTTAAAATCACCATAAAACGATAAGAATTTAATCTATCACAAAAAACATTTTTTACAAATTACCTGCATTATTTGTAAAAACTGCTGTTTGTGACTGATAGTTAAAGTGTTAGTTGAATTTTGTTTTAATAATGTAACCAAAACTGGAGAAGGAAAGAAATACCGATGCTTTCTACTAAGTAACTTATGTAAAAATTCAAACAGGGATGTCGAAATATCAGCTGATGGTTTCTGTTTGCATGTATAAATATTTTTAACTGTAAAAAAAAGTCACATAATTGTAAACTGAGAAATTAACAAAGATTGAAAATACTTAAAGATTTAAAAAAATTGGTACAAAATTAAGAATACTGTAAAAATTGACAAAAAAAGATTTCAATTTAGCTTTGCTACAAATATTAAAAAATATACATACACATTTACAATTCAATATGATATTAATTTAAGTTAACAAACTTTAACAATTAAAGGAAACACATTCTCGACCACCAGCTGAATAATATCAGAAGTTAAAATTTTAAATGCGGTTCCGTTTTCATCAATTACAAGTGATAACAGTTCAAGAAAGCTGAAAAATTGGATATATTTTTACTAAATTATTTGTCAACAGTTTCAAGAAGAGATAAATTTAATCAACAAAAAATAAATGGATAATTTAATATATTTCAACTTAAACTTATTTATAGTACATTTGAGCTTTTATTTTAACTAACATTGTTTTTGATACATTCCAACACTACAAAACTAAGCTTAATCTAAGAAAAAAACTAATAAAAAACAACAAATATTTTAGTATAAGTACGAAGTACAACGTTTGAGATTAAACAAAAAAATAAAAACTAACAGTTGGACAACTTTTTCTCCGTTGTTACTATTGAGTTGATGTTGCAGAACTGTAGAATTAAAAATAGTCATGAATTTTTCTATTGTTTTTGTAACTTGTTCAACACCAATTTGTCTTCTAAACGTTCTAAAAACTTGAAGATAAAACTTCATTAGCACTTGGCTTGTATCTGTGTTTTTTGTAATTTCAAAATTTAAAACTTCATAATACACATATAAAATACCATACGATCAGTAGCAATGTTTTTGCTATCTTCAGCATATCTGAGATGTTTTCGCTATTATACAGTAAGCACTAGACTACACCGTACGACCATTAACGACAGTTTCTAAGACAACCTACGACCAGGTTATTAGAACTTAACAGTAATAATCACAACAAATTTTGTTTTTCTTTAAATTGTTATTGAATGATGGCCAATCTGAGCTTTACTAAAGACAGCCGAAATAATGGAATGAGATAATTATCTTAGCTAGATAAAAATAAGATTTATTTGAACTGATGATATTTTTTAGCGAAACTTTGTTTGCAAAATAAAACTTTGAAATCGTAGTTAATTACTACTTCCAAGATAGTTACAAATATAAAGAGTCAATTTTGGTTTATTTAATCGCACAAAGTTAAATTTAGTCACAATTATATAGTAATTTTATTGTATGATCGTACCAGATGAATTGAAAAGTAATATTTTTAATTTCAAGCTTTGGCGTTATCTTATAATCATAATTATTATTTTTATTTTGATATTAGAGAAACAAAACAAATAAAATTCTTAAAATATTTTCAATCTTATTTTTGTGTTTATGCTTTTTCAATGTGCTTAAAAACTTTAATCTAAACTATTTACAGGAATTTTAATAATTTCAATATATATATACTAAAAAAGCTTATAATCTTTTTAAGAAACAAAATTTCTAATTTAGTAGTTTAGTTTTTTATATAAAACTTAATTATTCAAAATTTCAATTTAGTTTGTTAATACAGATCCTAGCGAAGTAACTTCGCTGGAATAAATGATAAAAACAATTTGTACAGTATTTTTTCTTTATTGAACTAACATCTACTTCTCTGTGTTAAACGAGTTATCAAACTCCGTGGAATTTTGTTAACTCATTTAACACAGAGAAACATATTTCAGTCCAGTAAAAAAAAGTAGTGTTTAATTTTTTTTATTACGTTTTATTTATCTAAAGACTAAGAAACATTAACACACTTTAATAAAAAAATATTCTAACCAGAATGATTGACATAAGAATCGATGAGCCCTAAAGAAAAATTCACATGTGACCGCAGTGAAGCATAGCAGATATCACGTGATTTACCAAGTTCATTGGTGAGGGATGTTGAAATTTCAGTTAAAATTATTACAGCTCTATGAATAAGCGGGATTGCTTGTTCTTTAAATTGTGATCCTAAATTTTTAACTTGTTATTCTATAAAATATATTAATGCTTAGCAGTGAAACAAGTATCTTTGTCTGAATTAATGAAATAGACTAGAAAAAATTTATGTATTCAAATTTTGTTTCAGTCTTAATTACAATGACTGACATATTACTTAAGATCACTTGATTGATATAATCAACAAAAACATCGGCGAAAGTCAGCAGAGCAGAAGCCTGGACTTTCGTATGCCGTGAGACAAGCTCAAGTTTAACATAAGGGTTGATCATGCCAATTCAATCATCAGACCACAAGTTATCAGTAGACTGAGTCCGGTTTTGTTCTGATTAGGACTCATCAGTCACTGAATATGTTAAACTTAAGCTTGATTGATATAACAGTTTTTATAACAGAACTTTTAAAACTTCATCATAAAAGTATTTCAATATATTTAAATTAGCCTGAATTGTGCAAACAAGAGGAACTTGATAATGAAGTTTATTTATTTAATTAGAACGCTATTTTGTTAAATTTTAATGTATAGATATATTTGATATTTCTTATAAATCTTTATTTGCATTTAATAATTATATATAGAATTTAATATATAACCCTAACTAAAATTAATTAAATAAATATTTGATAGATCATCCATTTGGGAGTGTTATTTACTCAGAGAAGTTTATAGAATAAGTAATATCAAAACTTATTTAAGTATAAATAATAGTTGCCTTCTAAGAACTTATATAAAACATCAACCTTCTTAATCAAATCTAAACTTTAGGTGTGTATTGAACATATATCCAACTTCAAAACATTAAAAATTTAAATAAATATGTTTACTTTCTAAATCTCTTTAAACACTTTTAGTTTACTTTAATAGTTTTCATTTTTGCAGATTTTTGAAAACAATACAATGTTTAATTTAATATACCAAGTTTTACTTAAAAAATTTAATGTATTTCAGAGAATAACAACTAATTATGTCCTTAAACAAAAATTGTTCTTTAACTACTAATAGCACTTTATAACTAAACACTAATGTATCATGTAAATTTAATTACAAATTCAAAACATTGTTAATATAAAAACTTCACATAAAACCAAACGGCTATTGCCGATAAACTTTATAAGTATATCAGAAAAAATTAAACAACTTTCTATAATTCTTTTAATGAGCCTAACACATTTTAAACAGGGATCAAACTGTTTTTTTAATACCTTGAAAATCTAGCTTAATTGTCAGATAAATTTATTACAGCAAAGCTAATTGCAAAAGATATTATACGTATACTGTTACAATAGAACAAAATAATAAATAAAAATTTAATGACCATAAAAACAATTATACTGACTTTTACTAAGCTATGTTTATTTATAAAAGCAAAAGATTATTTTTTAACCAATTGGCAGTCTTGTAAGGAGATTATTTTAACGCTCAACATTTGTGGATAAAAATGGTTGAAGAATAATAAATTTAAAACGTATTACGTGCTCTTAAAACTATTTTCATTCTTCAACTTAATAAAAACCATTACATTTACAAAATCTTGCTTAAAATTATTAAAATTTAGTTTAAAATACTTAAGTTCATACCATCAGAAGATGTACTGAGTTGATTATAATCAACCAATATTGAAGAAATGAAATTGTAATGAGCTAAACTTCTTTCTTCATATTTTTGTTCAGACTCAGGTGTGTTTGGCCATGGCAGCACTAACAAGTTGCTTATTGTTTTATATATAACTGCCTGGTTCTGTTTTGTTTCATATCAAAATTTCAAACAACTAATACTACTGCATATTGAAAAGCTGTTAATATAAATTAAGGGCAAAGGGGGGTTTTAACATTTTGTTTTTATTTTATAGAGTTTTAACTAAGCTACAAGATGCTTTTTACTGATTTTAAAAGTTCAAAATTTTTTTTGAGATATAGCAGGTCAAAGTCGGAAGCAACAGTAGGTTCCTTATTGGAGGCGCAAACTAAAACGGCAAAAGAAAGACTATTTCACTGAAAATCTATCTTATCCTACGTTTTTTGAGATAAATACCTCAAAATTTAAGGAAACTTTCCTTGCAATGTTTAAAAAGTTATTTCAAAAGGATTTTTTTTTATTAGAAAAAATTTATCAAAAAAAGAATCAAAAAACTGTTTTTTTTTGTTTTTGTGTCATAAAATTTTTGTTTTTTAATTTTTTCATTTTCTGTTGCGAAATTTTTTTTTTTAATATTGTAAGTAAGATATCCTAAAAATTTGAGGTCAAAAAACGTAGAAGATTGATTTTTAAGGATTTCTAGTTATTTGCTGTTTTAGTTTGCAGCTCCCATCAGGAACCTATTATAGTCTCCGACTTCGACCGTCTATATCTCAAAAATTATTTTGAGTTTTTTAAATCTGTAAAAAGCAACTTGTAGCTTTATTAAAACTCAATAAAATAAGACTAAACTGTTAAAAAGGTGATTTACCCTCTTCTATGCCCTTAAATCCTGATAATTATGCTTTATTTTTAATCAAGTTTCAACTCAAAAATGCATTTATACAAATAAAGTAAATATTATGTAATAAAGTTGTTTTTAATATAGCTTTAGCTGAGATATATCAATAAAGCTAATATAATAACTATAAAATTAAAATGCACGAAGGTATTGTGCACAAAACACGCATTATAAATTTACTTGGACGCTATGATAGTTGCACGATCTTTCTGCAACACATTTGAACAAATGAGTGATCTGAGGTAGTTGGGAAAGAAATGTTGGTCTTATAACTGTCACAACAGATGAAAATGTCTGAATTGCTGATCTTAAAACTTTGCTAGGTATACTCTGTAATTTTAGTAAAAATCTGTAATTTTATAATTATATTTACAAACTAGTACATTAAGTTTTAAAGCTTTTTTTATTATTTATAAATTTTTATTAAGTTAAAAAAATTGTTCATCTGCATTAAATCAGTTTAAGTCGGCTTATTAACAACATTTTATTGTAACTTATCCAGGAACTTATAACAAAACTATTTTAAAAACAACTAGATTTAAAGAAAAGTAAACGGTCAATGAAATGCTTTTTTTTTTAAACTTTAAAATATATAACTAGAAATAAAATAAGAAATCATAAACTTTAGTTCATAAAAAATTGACAACAAAGTTAACAACTTAACCTAAATTTGAAAGCTTTGAAGATTATAATGTGAAATAAAATTTTATTTAAAATGCTGCAATGAGTTTTTGAATAAACGGGTGTATTAGAAAAGTATCAAAAAATGCTATAAGTTTAAGTATGTATATATTGTGTTTAGTTTAAATACATTTGTAAGTTTTTAACAATGTTATAGCTGAAAAAAAACTAATCGAAGTAACTAATTCAACATTAAGCCAAACTTCTTCACAACTATAAGTCAAATCGAATTAAGAAAATATTGAAAACTTATCAATTCAATCTTATATAAATTTTAACAAAACACCTGAGTATTTTTTTCAAATTTATCAAACTAGCCTGAATTTCTTGAGTAAGTGGCAACCAAATTTTTAAAAAATAATTTAATTCTAAATTTTTGATTCTTTTATGTTTAATAAAAAAATTATCTAAAATACTTACCAACAAACTGTAAGTAACTTTTCAGGTCATACTGTATGTAGACTTTTAAAGTTTAAAAAACAAGATCGTTCCTTATTTTTTAACAGTATTTCAAAATGCAACAAAGATACTTGTTTTCATAAAACTTATTAAAAACTTTTTTCATTTTAAAAAACATTATTTTACAGTTTTAGGTTTTTTTAGACATTGAGTATCTAAAGACTATTTGTACAGAGCCTGTTTATGATTTACAAGAATAAAGTTTAGTCACTAAATTGTTAGAAAACACTACAACCAACTTTGTTAATAAGAACTGGCACTATCGTATCTAAACATGAGGACAGAAGACTGGACAGATGAGCTTGAGAATTGCCTTTCTCTTGAATTTCACTGTACAATTGCGCCATCCAGTGAGTGAAAGGTTGCAATGCGGCGAGTACTTGCGCGTGTCTAAATGAAAAAAGTACTAAAAGTAAACACAAGTAAAGACTTTTACATACTCAAAACAACTAAAGTAATCTACAGAACTGCATTTGTCAAACCATTTTTCTTAGAGTCTAATTATTATTATAAACATCTTAAACATAACTCCAAAAGCTTAAAAAATTAACAATAAATATTGACAATTTAAAATGCTCTCAAATACAATTCCTTCCAAAAATTTAATATGAAGGTTTATGTAAGAGTTTATTCTTAATTTAACTACATAACTTTGCATTTAAAAGTCACAGATTCATCTGAAAAGATTTTTTCTTGTACTTGAATACTTAAAAAGTCAAAACATATTGATAAAACAAGCTATTACTGTAAATATTGATAATATCATTATAAAACTTTCTACATGTTTACTTAATGTTTTTAATCAAAGACATCTTTCAACTATTTTTTTTTCAATAACTAAATGCAATATTTACTAACATTTCAATTATTGAGACTTTAATATCGCCATTCAATGAGTTAGTTGTTTCGATGTTTCTTGTACAATGAACTGCTAAATGCAGTAACCTTAAAAGTTTATAATTCAAAGAGTTTTACGATGTTTCAAAACTACTTAATTATTTTACAAAAACAAATTTTAAAGTCTAAGTATAAATTGTCGATTAGAATTCAATTTATCAAGATATAAAACTTTTTATAAAACAATTAATACTAAACATAAAGTTAAATTATATCAATTTATTTTAAGATTAATAAACTTTCGTTAAAATTAAATACTAATATTAAAAACATTTTATATTTAGTTTATGTTTTCTAAAAGCTTTTAAGTATGCTTTATATAAAGCAAAATAAACATTTAATTCAACGTCTTTTATTTATCTTGAATTGATTTTTTACTAATATATGTTCAAATGTTGTAAAAAGTTAAATTCAAGTTAGTATGTTTATTTATCTAAACTCCTTTATTATGTTTATTTATCGTTTGATTAACTAACTTTTGTATTAATTCATTAGTAATGTTCCAACGCTCATGAAAGTTTTCGTGGATAAAAACAGGACTTATCCGTCCTAAACACTATAGAATAAATATAACTTTTTTAAATAGTAACTCAATTTTTTCAAACTTGTGTAAAATTTTTACCTTTTTTTTACATTTAAATTAATTTTGAACTTTATAATTTGTAGTTGATATAAAAAGGCGTTTTATGCAAAATAAAAATAAACAGTAGTTAACAGTAAAAAATATTGAAGTACAAGAAGGTTATTTTAATTTTAATAGTCACCATTACATTAAAACTCACTTGTAAAATAGAAGCAAGATCACGGAAGTTGTAAACATATTGAGGTATTTGAGAAGCATTAAAATTGTAATGGTTGCAATTAAGAAACATTGAAGCCGAATTATTCAAAATATTGTTCTAAAAACAGATAAATAATTTTATAATAAATAATATTTACAAGATTCTTAAGGTATTTTAATGTTATAGAGATGGAGCATGTACAGTACAAAAACCTATATAAATTTCAAAACTTTTCAACTATAAAATGTTTCAAATAGTTTTTTTCTAATAAAAATGTTCAACGTACTCATTGCTAAAATATAAACATAGTAAAATTATGTTTTTATAAATAAGAATTATTTAATATAATAAAAATTTATTAAACTGTTAATTACTTCTAACTAAACTAACCACATTGTTAATTATTTCAGAAGGAAACAACTTGGAAATTGATGCTATTATTTCAATGTTCTTTATTAAAAAATCTTCCCACTCAGTATAGCCCTAAAAAATATTTTATCTTATTCTAAACACATTTAAAAATCTATAATAATATTGTATACCAATAAACATTTTAAAATTGTACGATCCACAAGGAAAATGTTTAAAATATAAATAAAATTTGTACGTAAAAAATATAAATGTAACAAAATAGTTTGTACCTGTTTAACTACTGTTGTTTATTATTATTTTAAACAAAAACGTATTGCAATTTGTTTATAAATGTTATTCAAAAAAATGTTTTATTATTTACAAATATACAGCATCAGATTAATTTAAACATTTACAAGTACAAACAAAACGCAAAGTTTAAACTGTATAACTAAACTTTACTAACATTATCATGGATAAGTTCAAAATCTAAAGAACATAAGTTTTGGTGGTTATGTGTGAATTGAATGTGTTGTAAAATTTGACTGTAAAACAAACTGAAACCTTCTTGATACCTTTAAAAACATATTTGTAATAAATATTTAACAATCTTCTTTCTAAAACCTAATATATTTAAAGGATTAAGTTAAGCTTTAGAGTTGTTAAAAATGTATATCACATATTTAACTCTTTTAAATCAAACTTGAGTTTTCAAATAAAATTAAAATAATCCGAGTAAGTTTTAGTCCTTACTAACCTAAATCGAAGATTTTTTCAAGTTATTTGTAAGTATATGTTTACTTTAACAGCTATTGAATAATCTTAGTAAATATTTCTTAAAAATGCAGTTTAAATGTTGTTAAACCAGTCTTTTTTATTGACTACTACAAGCACTATTAATAACTACGTCCCACAGAAGACTTTTTTATATACATCTATCCTACAAGCATTTTTTTCTCGGAAAATTGGCCCGCGACTTATAAAAAGCTGCTGACTCGTAACTTATTATTTGTTATTATTTTTACACATCGTTCATTGTTCATAAAAACAACTTTAAATTTAAAAAAAAGTTATTTTTTATATATTCACATCTGGATATTAAAAGTTACTTAAGTATGTACTAAGTTATTGTGTAGGTGTAACATCATTAACAATTCAACTTTAGTGGTCTGTTGCATTGAACGCGCAAAATAAAACTGTTAAAAATACATTTTATGGCCAGAAATTCTTTTTTATCTGTAAAAAGTTTAATTTTGATTGTAATCAAAGATTCAAAAGGTGAACAAATCTTCTTTCATTAATGAATACCTTTTAAATATTCCAACTTGAATCGTTAATCGTAACAGTATAGATCAAGAGAAAAAAAAAAGAAACTATACTTAAGACCAAAATTGTAAAAAACTTGTAGTTTATAATTTTTAACTTTACGTATAAAGCTATTTTCGTTTTTAGACTTAATAATATTGGCTAAGTACTGTCAATTTAGTTCATTATTTTTCTTTATAAAGTCTTTATTTGAGTTTTTTTTTCTACATTTAAACTCAAACTCTATGAACAAGTTAAAATTAGTGTAGTTGTGCATATTTCTAACTTTGTTTTTGGTAATAAAGTGAGAGCTTAATGTATTCAAATAAATATATATTATTCAAAGAAATTTTTTTTTACTTACTTCTATGACCTAGTAATTGATGAAACTATACATTTTGAACGCTATAAAACTTAATTAGTTTTTAGTTATATTTTATACAGAAAAGGCGATTTATAATTCTAAATTGAATATCTTTGTAACAAAATCTACGTGTTTGTTCAAAATATTTAACAATCATGCATACGCTTAACTCTAAAACCCTTTTTCAAACCATGATTTATTAATATACAAAAAGTAAAAACCTTTCAAGTAGAGAATTGCTGACAAACTTTCTGTTGCAATCATTGACTTTGTCGTTTATATATTCTAATAGAATTTCCCATATCTCTAAGCATTGCCTGAACTCTTCATGGTCAGTCTAGTAAAATAACATTTTTTTGTTAGTAAATTAACAACCGATACTTAAGTAAGAGTTTAAACTCATAAGATATTTATTTGAAACTACATATTTAAAGTAGACTGCAAACTATTTAAACTAACTTGAATAAAAGTGAAATTAGTGAGCAGGTGCAAAAAATTGGTTAGTGGAAATGTATTATTACTTTGCATTCGGCTAAAATGATGTACTACAAACAGTCGAAGAAAAATTTGCATGTGCTTCACATAACTGTTTTTGAATTAAACAAATTTATATAAGACTTAAAGTATAAATCTTAAGTTGCAATACAAAATTTAAAAAACTTATACTTATCAATACACCTACAGAGTATTATAGCTTAAGAAACAAATTTAAAAGGAAGAAATAAGATCTTGTAACAGATAAGCCTAAAAATACTTAGTATAAAAAAAAAAATTAAACTGCATATCTAGGCAGTTAACTTATGAAGAATTTAACTTGATAAAAACTTGTTTTAATACATATCGATAAAAGTTCAGTAAAGAACGAAACTAAAAAAAAATATATTTCATACAGTATTGCCACTCTTTAAAGCAGGGTTTACAAAAGGAGGTGATATCACCCTATTTGTGGCGATATTACTAAGTCAAAGGATAAAAGTACATAGTCTGACTTTCACTAGGGCAAAAGGAAGGCTATTTTGAAATTTTGAGCAACTATGGAACTTTTGACCAAACTAACTTACATTAGATATTCTGAGGTTTGTAATAAATCGTAAAAAATGGTTGCAATACAAATCCTTGGATGTGATAACTAGTAGTAAGGCGGCAAAAATTAACTTACACTAGATATGCGAGGGAATATAGTGTAGAGTGAAAAAAGGTCACGTTGTAACTAATACAACAGCTGCGGCCCTCAAGACTTTCAATTTAAAAACTTTGCTGATCTTTAGATAAAGGGAGGGGAGATTATTTTTAGTTTTCTGCCAAAGGACGATTATGAGTGTAGGAAACCCTGCTTTAAATCAAATATACTAGCAAAATTGAGTGAGTATAGCAGAAAAAACTTTACGCATTGGGTACAATTATATTTAATTGCAAAACTATGTTCAAAAAACATAAATTCCTTAAAAGTAAGTTGTAAGTTATAGCAACTGGCGATATCTTATTTTTAAGTTTAAGAATGTTTTTATGACCTTTTTATTTAGATTACAGCTAGTCAAAGAAGATTTTTTTTGATAAAATAATTCATTATATAACAAATATAAATAATCCACCAAATGCAATTGATAACCCGTTACATATGAATTAAATTATAAAAATTGACTTTAAAACTTCATTTAACTATTTCAAAATAAAAGCGACTCAATCTTTATTACATTAAAACAAAAATTAGCAAGAGTTTTCAAAACAATGTTAAGTAGCCTGAATCATCATCATGGTTTTTTCGTAATTTTTAAGCCTAAAAGAAAGACAATTATGTATATAACACACAATTGAATTAACCAATTGATTTAATACTAAATATATTAAAACTATTACACAAAAATTAAAATTCTAAGGTTTTTTTTTAATTTAACCTTATACAAATTATTAGTTTATTAACTAATTTAAAAATATTTATCTCGAGACTCACTCATTATCCAACCGATCAAATGTATCTTGATCACTTACAGATTGTTGAATCAGAAAGAAGATGTTTCGGAATACTCTGAAATTAGTTTATGATAAAAAATAGTTATCTATTTAAAAATTTATGCTCAACTTTTTAACTAACCATTAAAAACATTTATATTGTATTTCAATATTCAAAAAAGTTTTTATTAAATTTTAATTTTTTTTAAGGTTACCAATTTTTTTTTGAGAAATTTCTTCCAGGTTTTTTTTTAATTTCTTTCAGGTTTTTAAAAGCCAAGTTTTTTGGTCTATTCTTAGTTTAAAGCTAAGTTTAAGGTTATAAACTGTGCCAAGTAGTATAACACATTGAAAAGATACTGTAAATCTACTTTAAATGTGTTATTTTTATTAAAAAAATTTTGATGATGATAATTTTTATTTATCTATTTGACAGACTTTTCGTGTTAAAAAAAATTACTACCAACATTTAAAACTTGTTTGAAATTACAAGTTTTTTAGTGATTTTTGTTCAAAACTCCAGGTTTTATTCAAAATTTCACAAGTTCCAGATGTTTTTAGCTTAAATTGTCAAATTCTAGGTTTTTCCAGCATTCCAAGTTTTTTGGCAACCATGTATTTTAAACTCAAACATAAGTTTAACTTATAATGAAGATGATTACAAAAACTTTGTATGAACTATCAATTTTTTAAGGACTAGTAATTAAAATTTCTTTCTAACTAAAGATCTGAACGAAACAAGTTCGTTTGATTATGATAACAACAATTTTGAAATACTCAAATTTAACAAAACAAAAACATTGCTCTATGTAAATTAATAAAATAGTTGACGGAGTACGAAAAAATATATATATACATAAACAGTAGCAAATGTATAAAGAAATTATGCTTAGATGTGTATGTTTTATAATTATAAATACAAACGTACATAAATTATGGGTACACTACTATCAAATTCGTACAACTCAAATTTCGACAATTCCAATTCTTAAAAAATGTTTTAAGGGCAACAACTGAAAAAGAAATGTATATATTTGTTAATCAAAAATAGGTATTTAGTTCTTATTAATATCTACAAGGTGTATTTTCTTTCTTGCAAAGCTTTAAATATTTTATGTGATATGGCTAAAATAAGTTTTAAAGTATAATTGGTTTTAGTAATCTAAAGTTTTTCTTTTTAATATTAAAAAGTTTCCAAATAAAAAAATGGCTTATAGATACTAATGAGACCTACATAAATATTTTAATTTCTTTAAATATATTTTACTTTTTGAGATATGGTCTATTATTTATTCTTAAGAATTTGAATTGTCGGAATTTGAATTGTCATGTAACCATAAATAATATATATACAATAAAAAGTGGTAGTTACTTTAGCATTACTTATTCATAAATTCTACATAAACAAAGTGTAATAGTCGACGGCAGTCGGCGTTTATTATTTTTCTCTTCTCTCAAATTAGTTTTATGTTTATAAGCACTTAATTCACTTGAGTGTGGTTGTTCTTGTTTACAAGCATCCCTGCACGTTTTAGCAGTTTGTTGCAGTATTAAACTCGTTACTAGCGTAATGATGTTGTATGTTTCAAGTTAGGCTGTTAAGCCAAGGAATTTTATTTCGTGTTGTTTTGCTAGTAAAGTTTGTTGTATTTGTTATCTTTATGTGTTAGTTTATCCTTAATTTCTGCTCGCCTTTGTTCATTGTAAAATACACTTTTTACTCAAAGACTTGATTTCAGTTAAACAAAAGTATAAGTTATGTAAACACTTTATAAACCTAAAGTATTCAATAACTAAATCAATTTAAAGACTAACTTAGGATTACTATATATACAGGGTTGCCACTCGTTTTTTCAAAAAATTTTCCAGGTTTTTAAAAGTGAAAATTGTTGGGTCTATTTTTAGTAGTGATGTACCGAACTCACTATCCGGGTCCGGATCCGGCCGGATATTGCCATTTTGTCTGATATCCGGATCCGGCCGGATCTTGGTATGCAAAAAATACCCGGATCTGATTCCGTCGGATCTCGATTTAAAAAAGATCCGGTTCCGGCCGGATCCTAACAGAGATCCGGCCGATTCGGATCTAGTTAGTAAAAAAGAGCATACAGAAAAGTATTTTTTCAAAAATAAACACTATGTAAATTAAAAAGAGTCATTTTCGTCAGTTAAAATTAAACACCTACCGTGATTGGCTCATTTTGTACACGTGACTAATTTACATTTGTTTACATTTAAACTATGAAATAAACATTTCAAAAATGCAACTCTTTACCTATGTTGTAAAATTAAAAACTATTTTACCAAATTGTCAACCTTATTGCTAGCTGTTCTACTGATTATTAGATAAAGTATTTTTTTCAGTTTTTAAAACCTCATTCTGACTCAGACTAGTTTATAATCACTCTAGCTAGTTTTTTTTTTTGACTTAAACAGTGGCAACCCTGCTAGTTTGAAAATTTTTGAAAATCTTAGGCGGCAAACTTAGCAAAATAGATTTTTTAGTATTTTTCATTGTTCTTTCAAATTGAAGTTTTTTTACTTTTTGTTCAATTTCAAGTTTTTCTTTTGTTCTTTCAATTATTATAAAAATTAAATGTAAATATTGTTCAGAAAATTAGCAAACATACCAGTTACTATTTTTAACTATTAATCTTAACTAGACCTTAATAACATATCATAAACTTTCTTTTTATTTAATTATTTTAGCAGCACATTAATATTTTTTAGTTTAAATTTTTTTTACCGATAGTTTTTTTAAAATTCAAAAGGGTATAGTTAGATATAACACATAAAAGATAAACTTCACACAATTATACTTAGTTAGTAGTTAGTTATACAAAATTGCATTATCGTACATAGTAGTTTTTATACTTTTTACATTACAATACAAATAACTTAGAGTATTAAGAATCCGGTTCCGGATGCGGGCGGATTTTAATTTGAAAAAAATATCCGGGTCCGGTACATCACTAATTTTTAGTTTTAAGATAATTAACATATAAGAAACTGTGTTAAATAGTATAAAAACATTGAAAAGATACTGTAAAGTTACTTTAAATTTGATTTTTAAGAAAAAAAATTTGATGATGACAAAATAATCTTATCTATATGATAGATTTTTTGTGTCAAATTGAAGTTTTACTACTAAAAATAGTAAATTATTAAAAATTCCAGGTTTTTTGATCAAAATTCCAGGTTTTTTTCAAAATTTCTTAAATTCAAGGTTTTTCCAGGTTATTTTTGCCTAAATTGTCGAATTCCAGGTTTTTCAAGGTTTCCAGGTAAAGTGGCAACCCTGTATATAAGCGTTATAGTAACTTAACCGCCAAGCCAGCGTTACATACATAAGCAAGCACATACCCTGATTGATTTTAAAAGTTTTTTTTATTTTATTTCTATTTTAGTTAATCAAAACTTTATAAAATAAATTGATTTTAATATATATTCCACAATAAAGCAAATAAACAAAACAGATAAATAGCATTTGCTGACAAAAAATCATCCCTCAACTCCAGAACTGGGTTACATGACAATTCAAATTCGGACAACTCAAATTCGGACAATTCAAATTCTTGGAAAAATTCTTAAAATACTATATCTTAAAAAGTTATACAAATTTGAAAAAAATAAAAAAAGCATATGTAGATTTTATTAAAACCTACAAGCTACTTGTTCTTTTTTTTGCAAAATCCTAAATATTTTTTAATATATTTTAAAATTACTAAAAATAACTATATTTTTTACTTTATTTAAGCTATATCTCAAAAAATATTTAATGTTTTGTAAAATGAAAAAAACGGGTTGTAGATATTAAAAGAACCTATATATGTATTTTTTATATTTGACAAATAAGCATTACTTTTTTAGTTGTGGTCCTTTTAATTTTTTTATAAGAATTTGAATTGTCGGAATTTAAATAGTCGTGCACCCCCCAGAACTGAGTTAATTGGGAAATGCAGACACTTCCAAAAGTTTATTCAAAATCATAACATTGTCATGTCCGTATTTACAAATTTTATAAGTATGTTTCATTCGTGCTTGTATTTTTATTGTAGTTGTATTTTCTAGTTACTTATTTATTTATCTATTTTGTTTTTATCCAACAAGTTTTTTTTTTACTTAATTGGCCATTAAGCATTTTGGAATATTTTTGTTAATTTAATAAGCTCATTTAATTTAATCAGTTTTAATAAGAATATAATTAGTGTTGATTATTGTTGATTAGTAGCATCTAATAGTAGTATATATGGCTTTGTCTGTCTTACTTTATAGAGTTTTTAAATCGTGATCATTGCGTTTGCATGAAACACCGTGTTGAATAAAACTCTCAATCTGAAATTGTCTAATTAATGTTTTAATATGTATTCTAAATTTCTTTATACATTTTAAACTTATAAATAAAGAACCTATTAAATTAATATTTAAAAAAATTATCAATATATAAACTCTAACTTGACCAATGCATCCTGCATTAATACTGGTAAACAATTTCTACTCGTCAACTCATTAACACACTTCAATGTTTCAATTGATATTCCATTCGTTCTATGTATATATAAAATATATATTTACAGTGTCAAAAGATACAGATTTTATTGTGTTAATTTTAATTAATAAAACTTTAGCCTCTGTTCTTAATAAGCAAATACAAAATTTAAAAACGTCGTTAAATAGTTAAGCTATGAAGGTAGGCATCTAATTAGCTTTAGAACTTTTTAGTTTAGTCCAGATATGTTTGTACACTTTATATTATCTTATATCCTATTAAAAAAACGGCAAAGATAATTTTAGTCAAATTTTAAAAGTATAAGTTTATTAATTCACAAATTTATTTATGAAACAAAGTTTCACTTTATTAATAAAAAATAACGAAATCCTCAGTAATAATAAATAAATTTTTTATTCAATCAGAATACCCAATTCAATTTGAATGAGATATTCATTATAACTGTGTATTTCATTTATGTTATTAAATGGATTAGACATTGTTTAAAAAAAATTCGTGAATCAAGAAATTTGTAATTTTCTCCTTGGATGCAAGTCGAGAACTTTGATTGTTACTCTTGAAAGAAACTATAAGTACACAAACTTGAAAAGTATGAAACAATTATTCAGGTGTTATTTAGTATACTTTTACAACATTTATATTTTTTCAACTTATTAATTTAAAGAAATCTTAAATGGTCAAACTAATAAACTAAGTTTTATTAAAGACATATCAAACATAGTCCCACCAGTAGTGACGCGTGGTATTTTTGTTAGAGGGTGTAAAAAAGTTACCCATTTAATAACTTAAAAATAACGTTCAAGTAATAACTTTAATCTTTGTTACTTAAAAACAAAAAGTAACAACACTAACTTAAATCAATAATATGAAAACCTTTGATCTTTTAATTATTTAAATCAATATAAAAAAACGGTATCTTTTTTTTTAATAGGTGTTTATAACAATTTAGTTTCATATAAATATTGCTATAACATAAACTCCTAAAAATAAAAAACTTTTATATCAGTAAATGTAGTTTTATTTTTTTTTAAGGTGTTTATACTTTTTTAGATTGATATAAATATGTAGCAAACCTAAAGTCAGAAGAGAACAGTATCAAACTTTTGAATCAGTAAATTTTTTACATGTTATTATTTCTTTTTTTTTTTTTTAATTTACATTTCATTTCCTTTTTGTTGACTTATTACGTTAAATTTTGATCTTTTCTTAATTAAACTCTTATATTTGCTATTCGGTTTGGAAAATATAATATTTCTTAACTTAAACTTTAGTAACCTTTTAATTAGCCAATCACAGAAGTTTACAAAAGTGTAGTTTAGAAAACTTTTAGGGAGCCACATCTCTATAAATTTTATTAGAAAAAATATGAAACAATCATTTACGTCTAACTCTTTAACATAGGATGATAAAAAACTAATAATAAACAATACTTAGAACACTCATAATTACTAAAAATAGCTATATTTTAGTAAGTTTCTAAACTTCTTTTAGTCATATCTCAAAAAATTATTTATGTTTTTAAGAGATGTTCATGTGGGTCTAATTAATAGGAATATGATGATCAAGTTATGATTTATTAGAAGAGAAAAATATATTTAACAAAAATCATTAAAACTTGAGTTGTCAGAAGTTGAGTTATTTGAACTCTTTAAAATTACACATGATTAAATTTACTTGCTTGACTTTTGCATAACATTTATTTATGATAAGGAGGAAATTTATATAATGATGTCTTTTTATTTAAAACAAAACCACCCTTATCTGAGTGAGTCACATCAAAATGTTGACTTAAGTTTTAAACTATATAAAATAACTTAAATTTTTATATGCCTTTTGTTCTTCATGAGTGTGTATTCTTTAGTTTTGACATTAACATAAATAATATTTAACGTTTTCATTATTTTCTTTAAGATTTACATTTATTTTCCATTTCATTGAACATTTCACAGAGTAAGTATTATTAGTTTTCAATTGTTGTTTTCATTGTTTGTTTACACTAGCTTCAGTATACATAACATAGTTACTTAAAATAATTTTACAAAAAAGGCGCTCGAATTTGGAGCATTGGTCATATTTTTAATTGAAGTCTTATAGGAAGGCAACTTCAAAAACAAAGCTTAAGACAGGTTTTTATTCTTTGATTTTCTTTTGACGAAGCAACCGCTCCAATGCCCCACCCAACGCGTCGCCCCTGGTTACCTGGTTATTTAGGAAAGTTTTGTCTAACCAACTTCATTAAAATAAAATTCAAGTGACTAATTGCTGAGTTTCCTGACTAACCTAAAACCCTTATTCAAGTTAAACAAAAGTAATCTTAAAGTGAGTCTTTAACTTAACTATTCCTTAAAAAATACCTTTTCAAATATTCCTTTTTATAAAGTAATATAATACCAATAATACATTTCTAATAAAGTATTATTTTAATAAATAGGGTAATAACAGTTCCAATGTAGCAGTAATGCATGCTTCACTGCTTTCTTAATTGTATAAGAGAAGAGATTGCAAAAAAAAGATTAATTTCTCAATGCTTAAATATGATAACTTTGAATAAACGTTGCTTTTGGTAGAATGGTGAGCCGAAGCCACCTGTTAACTCTTATCTAAGCTGAGTATTATTAAATCGACTATTATGTTATGTATTCTTTATAGTGTGTGTTTACTTTGTATATATTGTATTGTGTAATAAATTGTAAAACTTATTGAACAGTACTTAGGTAAATATCACAAGGAGATACTATTTAGAATGTATTAGCAAGGTTGGCTTTTTATAGTAATACTTAGTTTATATAATGAGTCCTCAGGTCCTCTATCACTATACCAATACTATACAAAAACATAAGAAATCTGAGATTTTTGTGGTTTTTGTACAATGTGAATAACATTCAGCTGAAAAGCAATCAAAAGTTATGATGAATTTAAAAGTTTGTTATAAGCTTAAAATTTAAATTATAAAAGAGTTATAGTAAGCAAATACAATTTACAAACACAATAACATTATAAAATTACTTTTGGCTACTACTGATAAAACTGAGTCTGGCATATTTGAATAATGAATTTAACATCTCAGTTGAAACATTTTGGTCAATCTGAATCCATCTGCATAAAATGTTTTTTTTTTAATTCAACTTATTTACTTTTTACTAAAATAAGTATTGAATATTTATATTTATTGCATTAAGTTCATCTCAATCCGTATCCTATAATGTACCGTAAATAAGAATAACTTTAATTTAAAAAACTAACTGTACATTTCATATTTAAAAATTATATGTAGTTGTTTTAAACTAGTTTTATTTTTTATCTTTTGTAAAAATACGAAACAGTAAGAAGGTTATAGTCTAAAATCATTAGAGTTTTTAAACATCGGTAGTTTACTTTTAATGATTAATAATTAACTGACGTAGTCAAAGGTTATATTAAACGTCACATTAATATGTTTTTTTTTTATTAGTTATTTTAAAAAAAAACTAAAGCTACATATTTATTAACAAGTCATATTCATTAATTTATCTCTGCAGAGACTTTTCTACATAAAAAATAAAAATAGTTTAGAATAAATTGATGTACTATCTAAAATTATTTTCATTTAGACATTATTATATCAAGTTTAATGTTGGTAGTAAATAACTAAGAAACATAAAAAAAAATAATAATTTATAAAATGTAGATAAAAAATTATAATCTGTTAGAGCTTTGTTATGAATGTGCTAAATTCATAACAAAAAGCAAATATAATTAAACACATATTCATCTCTTCAAACTACTATGAACGAAATTTTGTTAATTTATAACATAAAAAATTCATAAAATATGTTTTAAAATTTACTGAAATATAATATAACATATTATAAAGTAAGGACATAGATAAGGTACCAGGGTTGCCACGCAAAATTTTGTATAATCGCCTGATTTTCAAGATTTTGACCGAATAGCCGGACTTTTACCTTTCTCTTAAGTACGCATTCGAGTACGCATGTTTTGACAAGTACGCATTTATGAACTAAAATAAAAACTTTCTGTCAGGTTTCTTTTTTATTTAGACTAGTAATTCTTAGCTAGAAACTTTCGATTGAGTAGCTGCTGTGTACAGAATGTGTACTTTAGCGGAAGATAACCGTAATAAGTACTTATTGGAACGTAAAAATATATAATATAAACTCAATTATAAACTTTATGCACTGAACTAGGTTTTTTTTTTTTCACTGGAAGATATACTTACATATTTGCAAATAATCTTAAAGTATCACAAATGTGAAGTAAATTACTGACAAGGAAGTTGTTATTAAAATACTTGAACTAAATCATAATTAAATTCACAAAACGAAAAATTTTAGCTACAACTTTTTTTTAAATGTATAGAAAAAATACTAGCTATGATCTTACATAAAATATTTAAATAAACCTTACAAAAACAAACAAAAATAAAGAAAACAACATATTATTGAATCGTAACTATTAATAATAAACTATCGCAAGGCTCTCTTTAAAATCTTTGTAAAAATATAAACTGTAAATTAATGTACTATTAATGATATCATGATGCATAAATATTAAAACTCTAACAAAGAAACAGTTTCACTATGGAACTGTCCTTGCCACAAATCATCAATACTAAAAAGCTTAAAAAACTGCTTGTTAAAATTAAGTTCAACATGTTTCTAGGAAGATTTTGCAATTTTACTCAGACTTTAAACAATTTTTTTTTACCATTTGAAGGCTTTGGAAATTAAGAAATTTTGTAAAATTGAACTGAAAAAATCTGACATTTTGTTATTTTGATAAATAAAACTGACTTTTTGCCATTTTTACTTAAAAAACACTTTTGGCCATTTTTACTTAAAAAACACTTTTGGCCATTTTGACCCTAAACAGAGTGACTTAGCCTGACTTGACCTGTGGCAACCCTGATAGTCTGACTTTGAAAAGTTTAATAAAAAGGTATAAAAATATTTTAGGATAGTATTTTTTGAAATTTATAGTAATAACATTAAGGAAAACTTAAAATTTACAAAAAAAACTCAAACAAGCTTAGGTATAGTATAAATGAACCTTGTCAACCATTTAGAATGGCACAGTTTTCTAATTACAATTAATTTATTCAGTTTTCTAAATAAAAAACCTTTTGTCACTTAATTTAAAACTAGGTGGATTAAACTTGAATTTTATAATTCTGTAACAATAGTCTTTATGAACTAAAGTGTTTAATGCTTAAAATTAAGAGAGTAAATTATTAATATATCTTTTTTTAATTTCATTGTTACAAATTTTATCAATAACGATTCATTAGGTAATATAAAAAAAAAGTAAGAATGTTAGAAATGTAGAAAAATAGATATTAAAATATTATATTAAATTAATAAAACACTAAGGTTTCGAATACAATTGTTTCACTATTCTGTTATACAGAACAGATCTTCAGTTTTTTTATTGTGAAAATATCTTAAAACAAAAGTCAAAGTGTACATGAAATAGAAATTAAAATAAATAAAATCTATAAAAAGTAACAAATAATAAAAAATTATTTCCAATGACTACTTGATATTTAATTATTCATTTTTAGATTGTCACAGTAATTTTTAACTAAATATCATATTTACTATAAATTAACTTAAGAACAGTTTTATATAAAAATTCAACTTTTGGGATAAGTTCATAAAAGTATAAAAAAATTTAATTGGTAATGGTATACACAAAATCATTTAGAAATAAATAGATTTATGATGCGAACAAACATAAAAAACTACCATTATGCTTATTTTCAAAAGTCTTATAGTAGTGTATAAAAGTTTTTTATACTTTAAACAAATAATCACAAATAAAAAACTGCAGTTTTATTGATAATTAATATTTGATAGTATAAAAAAGATAATACAGGCTAATAAATGGATTAATAAAAGTTTAATGGTTTTTGATTATACACAATATTTATATATTTTATTATTAAAAGAACAAAAGTGCATGTTTTTCTTTTTTTAAGGTACACTAACTTAAAATCTTTATAATAATGAAAACTAACGTAAAATATTGGGTGAGACATTTAATAGCGCTTTTTAAAACTTTGAAAGAATTATCTCCAATTTCCATCAAATTAACTTGCAGTTCACCAAGCAATGGGTCAGTTGGTTTTAATAACCCAAATAGATTTGTATCGCTTCCTGGAGAAGGGGGTGGAGTAACTATAGAAACATGGTTATGACTCCCGTTATCCGAACCGAAACAGCATTTCCACTCATGGTTTAATATTTCTATGACGATAACAATATTCATACAATTATCGAAACAAAAAATAAAAGTTGCTTAATATTGACGTGAGTAATTTACGTTAAGCAAAAATAGCTGGCCCGTGATATTCCTTTTAGCTTGAAAACAATATGAGCAAAGAAAATAAAATTAAGCAGTTTATAAAAAAACGTTTTCAAATGTCCTTTAAACTTGACTTTTAGAAGACATTTGTGCTTATAAACTTGTAATTTCATTAAAACTTTACTCTTAAGAATTTTTTTTAATTCGTAGTATCACATTTGTTAATCAAATGGTCAACAAAGTCTCTCTTTTTTTAAAAACTCAGGCCCGCAAAAGACTTTGTCTGGTAAATCAGCTTAGCTAACTAAAAAGTTGCTCATCTGTAGTATAAAATATGTAAAATATTTTTAATATAAACAAACTAAAACCGTTAATACCAAACTACTTGAAAATCAAAACTCGATTAAAGGTAGTAGTAGCAGCAGTAAACATATTCAACTATATAAACTATCATTTAAAATTATAGACCATCGAAACAAAAATTTGCAAAAAAAATATAAGTTTCTTTTTATAAGTTGTTTGAATGGAAAGTTTTAGTGTATATACAGATTAACAATTATTACTTTCTATAGTATCACGGTATTATTAACAATCTAAAAATTAAAATCTGAATATGTAGACAAACAAAATTAACTTATTTTTAATAAACGTCTTTTTTATTTATAGTATTGACTTAGCTATTATATATTTAAATAAATAAAAAGATGAATTTTTTATTCAACTTTTTGTGAATAAATTAGTACTGTATTAGTTAATGTAAAAATTTTATGTCAGTTTAAATTTACCTGTAACTATTTGTAGAACTTGAGGAACTTTTTCTAGAAGTAGTATCTTTAGTTCTTTCCTTCTATCAGTTGAGACAGTTCCATTACTTGAAATAAACTCTTCAGAAGCCATTTTAAGTGCAATTAGTCCTAATGACCTTGTGTCTTCTTTCTTAGTTAATAAGATCAATTCATCAAAAAAACTGACATAGAACATTGGCCAGTCACATTGACCAATATCAATAACTACTTTTATTAATTTTGTCATGACAAAATGCTCCATGTTCTGTACAATTGTTACTAGGTTTTAGATTTTTGTAACAAAATTTTCTGAACCAAGTAGTTATTCAAAAGTATTTTTAACTTAACATTTACTAATGAATAATTTAAAAATTTGACATACTGTTTTTCTTAATCTCTCAAATTGATGTACAAAACATAAAATAAATTTTTAAATATGTTAAAATAAAAGAAATTATAACAATAAATACCTATTTTCAATAGAAAACAGGTTATCATATTTTTTATTAAAAGACGTTATTTTGAAATAAAATTTGATTATAACCTGGTGATGTTGCTTGTAGGCTAAAACTTCTGATAAAGTTCTTCTTATTTCTTGTTTAGTGGAAGGATCAGTTCCAATCCATTTCATATTCACTAGCCTCTATTATTAAATAAAATAGTTAGAACTACACTGTTCTAATATTAGGTTTGATCATGCAAATTCAATCATCAGACCACAAGCCTTCGGTAGACTGAGACCAGTTTCATTTTATTAGGACTAATCGGTCAGTCACAACCGAAAACTTGTAATCATCAATCTACAAACAGATTATGATGATAAAACATGAAACAACCGTTTGCTGGTATTTATCAGTGATGTCAGCATTGTCTTTTGCCGTACAACATTTAACATTGTCCACTAGGCAAGACAGCTGGTACGCATGTATTGAATACGATCGGCAAAAGTCTACAGAGCCTAAGCCTGGACTTTTGTATGCCGTGAGACAAGCTCAAGTTAACATAAGGTTTTATTATTACACTAGTTTAATTATTTTAGTTAATTTTTGGAATTCATACTTGTCATAATACTACCTACCTATTCTAAAATACTCAATTAGAAAATATTCCTGTGTTACTTATTGATCCATATGGTTCAATAAGTTTGTTTAGAACTTTAGTTTTTTTTTTATATTTACTTAGGTAAAGATCAAAAAGCTTTAACAAACTTTCTTATTTAACTTTGTTTTGAACATTTTTTGTAACTCTGACATGGAAAAAATTACTAAATATACTTACAAAGGCCATGGGCGCATATTACAGCAGACTCACAAATAGAGTTACTAAAAATCCCTTAAACTTATCCTTTAAAATTGGTGACTAAAATACCTATATTATGTTAATTTTAGAGCTCTAAAACAAAAATAAAAGTTCTTATACAACTTAATTTATGAAATTTGGCAGAAGGCTATTTGAAGGGATTTTATTCAAATCGAGTTTTAAAAATCTTATTTTTAAATTAAGAAAATCAAGAACAAACATTATCAAAAATTTATTTTTACAGAAAACCATTATATTTTTTCATAGTTTTTAATAGATAATACAAAAAAAGCTTTATTTAATAAGTTTAATAGGAAATTTTACAAAACTTGTTCAGTTATTTACTTTAACAACTCAATAATATGTATACTTTCAATAATTGTTTTTGGTACTCAACCTGGAAACCTTAAAACATTTCTGAAATATCACACACAGTATCTTTTGTTAATTAAGAGTAACTTACTTTCGTACATATAGAATATTAGTAATTATCATTCATCTTAAATCAAGGTTGCTACTCTTTGAGTAAAAACACTGTCCTGAGTGACCAAAAACTACCCTGAGTGACCCTAAACTGTCCTGAGTGACCCTAAATTGCCCTGAGTGACCCTAAACTGCCCTGAGTAATCCTGAGTTTTTTTATCAAATTGTTGAAAAAAAACGTTTCTTATGGCACTAACTACTGATACTTTATACTAATAATCTTCTTAATAACTAAAAGAGAGGTTGTATAACGTATATGTATGCTTCTGGATTAGATTTTCATTAAACTTCTGAGAAATACTTATTTTGAAAATTCAACGTTAAAAGCTTAGATCAATTCAGATTAAAAAACAACTTGTGGCTAATTTTATGTAACCACGTTTACTGATCTATATATAATGGAAAATAGTTTGAATTTTTTTGACATTTTAATTGACTAACTTTAATCTTCAAACATTATTATCTTTTAATTAAATACATAACAATTATAAAACACTCTCTTAAGTTTTTTGTGACAGTTTAATACTTATTCTCTACTTTTCAACAGAAACTAACAGCAGAAGAAGAATCTTTTACTAGAGAAGTGGAAAAGAACAACCAACTGCTATTTTTAGATATACTGATAAAAAATATAAAACAAGTTTCCTAACAAATGTCTATAGGAAAAAAAACTTTCATTGAGCAGTACGTACACTACCAATCTTTTTGTGGTAAGAAACGAAAAGTAAACTTAATAAAAACATAATAATAAAAAGCGCATTTGAAGGATCTGACACCAGACCTAAACAAAAATTGTGTAATATACAAATTTAATTGCTTCTGCAAAAGAAGCTATATGGGTCAAACTTCAAGGCACTTCAAAACCAGGATAAAGGAACATTTACCTGCTTACAAGTTGAAATTTATTGAAAAAGAACTTGAAATTAAGACAATGAAAACTAAAAACGCAGCTAAAAGATCTTCAGTTGCAGAACATTTAATAAATAATAGAGATTGTACTAGGAAATATGATATGTCAAAATTTAAAATAATTTCATCATTGTAATAGTGTATTTGATCTAGAAAAGTTAGAGGCTATCTCTACATCTAAAAAAAAAAGAATTGTGCAAACAAAAAGAATTTAATTACAAAGTGTTTTATCAATTTAAATAATCCATTTTGTTTCCGTTAATAGTGTTTTAGTTTAATTAATGATTACTTTACACTGATTATTTATTGTGGTGATTACTTTGTTAGTTTTAATTTTTTTTTTGTTTTTAGGAAAAAACTATTTATAATTTTATGTTCTGTTCTACTGTTAGTTTCTGGTGAAAAGTAGAGAAATACGTATTAACTGTCACAAAAACTATAGAAAGTGTTTAATACTTGTTATGTATTTAACTTTAATCTTACCACATTAATTAGGGACTTGCATGATTAACTTCAAATCATAATAAATATTATTTTCAGACATGAAACAAAAACTACAATGTTATTTCAAATGATACTTAAGAACTAGCCGCAAGGCTAAAAAAATTGTAAGCATTTAAAAATCAATAAAAATCATGTTCTTGAACAAAATTGGTTACATAAATTAACAAAAAGTATTGAAACTGGATCAACTAAATTTCGTTCTAGACGTAGAAAAAAAATTGTCCTGAGATTAAAAAAAAACTGTCTTGAGTCATACCAAGTTTGGGTAAAAAATTAAAGTATTGTAAGTTATCCTGGGACTTTCTAGAAATTCAAAATATCCCGAGTTATCCTTAGTACCCTGAGTGTGTGGCAACCTTGTAAATATGATAAATGTTAAAAAAAAAACTTCATAATCTCAAAACTTCAGTTATTATTAAACTTTACAAAAATCAATACATTTTTACATAACAAACCTCAACCACTTGTAGACAGTAAACTTGCACATAATGGTTATTTGAATTAGTTAAGCAAAATAAACAAATTTTCCAACTTTCTGATTGATTACTAAAAGTTACCAATTGTTGCTCTGTATTTACAGTTTTTCAAATTATTTTATTGTACACTATTTAATAGAGAATAGTAAATTTAGTTAAATTACTAAAAGTATATATTTCTAAACACCATATACAAAACATTTAACTTACTTTTTCAACGTTTTGAAAGTAAAAAATTACTTACAAACTGAATCCTATTTTATAAGGAATTGTATATTTGAACAACTGAAGAACTACTAATTAAGTTTTCAATGCAAGTCAATAGACAGAAAAATAAAATTATATACTGTAGAAAACTAATTTGTAGATGTTGACAAAAATTTTACTTAAAGGTACTTCAAGTGATATATGTAAACCTTATTAAACTTAAGTGACAACTACTCAAACTGCTTTTCTTTATTTTTTAGAAATACTATAATTACACCAAATGAAAATAGCTAATGTTTCGTTTATGGCTAGTTCATTGAAACATTTTCTTTTTAAATAATTTTATAAAATTCTTAGTAACTCCTTATTTAGCTCTTTTACTTTGTTTTAAGTTTCATATAAAAACAGGCTTCCTGACTCTTTTGTTTTTTATTTATCAGAATTTATCGAATTCTATATCTTAAATACTAATATACTAGACTATGTCATCTAAAAAAATTTTTGAAAAGTCTAAATTTTGATAATTTTTATAGATAAAAATCTTTTTTGGCTTATTTAAGTTTTACAATACACAACCAGCTTTTAAATAATTTTGTAAACAAACCTTTTATAAACCAAACAATTAAGTAGAAGTAATTTATTAAATAAAAAACAAATTGTATTGAGTAATTTCACATTTATTCATGGCAATTAAAATACAAAAATACATAAAGAACAAAATAAAAAACAGCACATATGCAAAAAAAAAAAAATTAACAAAACAATTACAAAAGAAAGATATATCTGACTGGATTGATACCTTTGGAAAAATATATTCAATTTTTGTTATCTAGCTTAATTTAATAAGTAAAAATAACAACTATTAAACTTATATACACAATAAACTTTAACTACTAACCTATTGTACGCTTTTTGTCATTAGAAGTTTTGTGATCAAAAAATTCATTAATAACTCTTGTTAATCCACTTAATATTTCTACATTGCTGTTCTATAGAAAAAATATTTGAAGTTTGAATAATTTTAAAACGGTAGACTGTATACAAGGTTGCCAAAAGTTTTTAGATTTTTTTCCAGGTTTTCTGCAGTTCATTCCGGTTTTTGACAGGTTTTTTGTTTGTTTTTTTACAAAATAAAATTGAAGGGAAAAAATATGATTATAACATTAAAAAGTTACTGTAATGCTACTTATAATATGTTTTGTAATAAAAAAAATATTAACAATGCCAAAAAAACTATTAAGTTGGATATATTTTGGTATCTTATCTAAATTTCTTTCTTTTCCATGTAAAACCGATTAAAATTCAAGATTTATTAGTGATTTTAGTTCAAAATTCTATATTTTTCAGTTTTTTGTTTCAAATTTTCTAAAGGGACCTTTTTATGCCTTGATTGTCAAACTCCAGGTTATTCCTTGTTTCCAAGATTTTGAAAACCCTGTATACATGGTTTTAAAATAATGCCACTAAATATGCAAAATTTTAGAATCCATAATATTTAATAGTTTTAATGAAAACACTATAAAGCATATAATAAATTTAATTTAATATTGTCAGTACAATATGGTTCATTTTATTTAATAAATTCCTAATTCAAAACCTGCTAAACATTTAGCTTTTACAACACAAAAACAATTAAAAATAAAATTTAACTTAACTTACTTTTAAGTTTGAAATATACTTATTTTCTAGTATAAAAAAATTGACTCAAAATAAAATTATAATGCTACTTCTGAGTATGATGACTGTGTTCTGATAAATATTTGTAATTTAGCTTGAAAACTAAATTTCTATAATATTGGCTTATATTAAAATCCTATTTTTAAAAGAATAGATGAGTAAGAAATCATCAAAAGCTAAGAAGAAAATGTATAAACTTAACTCAATTTGTAGTTTTAATGCATTCATTTATCAAAAATGAATTCTTTTATTATAAATTTAATCATCAATAATACATTATTATGTGTAAATTGGAATAAAATACTTTATTTGTTTTTTTTACCGCTCAGATAAATTTAATTTATAATGTAATTACAATTGTAATATTAAAAATGTATTGTACTAATGGGCGAGTTTTAAGTTTTAAACTTTCATAAAACATTCCAATTAAATTATTCTTTTATATTTTAATCAAAACTCCCAGTAAACTACTAAAACCAACAATGATCTTTTTTTTATTTTTTTGAATACTACTAAGAGTCAACAATTTTACACTTTTCAATTAAAATGAAACCATTTGCAAGAAGTCATTTTTAATAATGTACAATGCACCCAAGAGCAAATTAAAAACTATAAAAAGACTTATTTGAAAGTTTTTAGGTACACAACTTTTACCAGGGTTGTGACTCTTTTGGCAATAATCCAGATGATTTACATTAAATTACCCAAAGTTTATTAGTGTGCTTAAGATAATAACGAGCCAAATATTAAAACAAAACTCTTAATAAACTTAACACCTATAAATACCTAAACAATTAGCTAAGTATGTACTGAATAAAAACAGATATAAAAAAAGGTTGGCCTAAAATTTAAGAGATATATTCTAACTTGATGCAATTTGCAAAAAAAAATAAACAAGCCTGAGTTAGCCTGGGCTTTTCAAAAATTTCTCAGCTAAATTGAGTTATCTTGAGTGGCCTGATTGTGCGGCAACCCTGTTTTATCTCATAGTCAATGATATAGTTATACTAAATTATTTTTACAACTGTCTTATTTTGCACACTAGATACTACAAAAAACATTCTTACCAAATGTAGTTTTATATGTAAATTTCAAACTTAGAAATTAGAAAACACAATTAGCTCCTTATACTAAGTGCAAAGTAAATTTAAAAAAGAAAAAAAAATTTGAAATGTTTTTTTGTACAGTTTAACTTTTTTTTATCAGTTATTCGCAACTAGTTTTGAATTGCCAGAAGATAATGTTTTTCTGTAACATGTTTTGTTTTTTGTTTTTTACTTTAACTTTGTCATAAGACCTCAATTATTATACTATTTTATAGTGTTAAAAAATTTATGTTTACAAGCTATAACATCTTTGAAGGATACTAGTTGTAGTTGCAAGTTTCTGTGTATTTTTATTAAAAAATTTGTTATATGGATATCAAAATATGTAAAGAAGTAAAATAGTCTTTTGATGCACTATATTAAGGGCATGGGGGATAAACACCCTTTTTTGTTTTTTGATTTTTTTGTTTTTTTGGGTGTTTTGTTTTGACTAAAACGGCAAATAACTAGAAATCACTAAAAATCTATCTCCTCCTACGTTTTTTGAGATAACTACTTCAAATTTTCAGGAAATGTTCCTTGCAGTATTTAAAAACTGTTTTTTTTTTTTTTTTTTTTTGTATAAATTTTTGTTTTTTTATTTTAAAAAAATTCTTTTCGAGAGAATTTTCTAAATATATCAAGAAACATTTCCTGAAAATTTGAGGTAATTATCTCAAAAAGCATAGAAGATAGATTTTTAGTGAAATAGTTTATTTTTGCTGTTTTAGTTTGCGCCTCCCATAAGGAACCTATTGTTGCCTCCAACTTTAACCTGCTATATCTCAAAAATTAATTTATTTTTAAAATCTGTAAAAAGCATCTTGTAGCTTAGTAAAAATTATTAATAATAAGATCAAAAACCAAAAAGGGTGTTTACCCCCCCCCACCCTATGCCCTTAAGTTACTTGTAATTCATTTTAAAAATTTACACTAGTGCAGGGAGCGTATTAAAAATTTTGTTACAATTAATTCCAAAATTTTTTTTTTTTTAGTGTTATGTTTAAAATATAGTTTATTACCTCAATATTTTTGTTTAAAAAATTTAGAAAATATTGTTTTTTAGTAGATTGAAATTGTTCATTTTTTTCATTTGTTTTGACTCTCCTTAAGATATTATCATAATTAGCGTTAATGTGTAAAGAATAGTTATTTTATATATGAGCGCAAATGAAAAAGTTATCAATCATTGAAATGCAAAGAGATATAATTTACACAATTAGTTTTGTTAAACTTAATTTTTATATTTTACATTAAACTACTGTAAAACTCTGTTTTATTTTTATACCATGGCTGTGTATTATTTTTATAATCTCTTTGTATCTGAAGAGCTGATATTCAGCAAAATGTAGTTGTATAAATAAATATAAACAAAAATACTTGTGTAAAAATAGTTATCATGCAATAATTCACTAAAGGGCATAGGGGTGGGTAAACACCCTTTTTGGTTTTTGATATTATTTTATATAGTTTTTACTAAGCTAAAAAATGCTTATTACAGATTTAAAAAGTTCTAAACAATTTTTTAGATATAGCCGGTCAAAGTTGGAGGCAACAACAGGATCCCTATGGGAGGCGCAAACTAAAACGGCAAATAACTAGAAATCACTAAAAATCTATCTTCTCCTACATTTTTTGAGATAACTACCTCAAATTTTCAGGAAATGTTCCTTGCAATATTTAGAAAATTCTGTTGGAACAGAATTTAAAATAAAAAAACAAAAATTTTGTAAAAAATAAACAAAAAAAAAGTTTTTAAAAACTAAAATAAAATGAGCAAAAATTTTTAATCAAAAATAATTCGAATGAGAAATAGTTTAGCCATACTTTTGAAACAAACTTCAAGCAAGCTTGAGTTTTTAATTATAAATAAAGTAGCCTGAATAAATCAGTTCAGGTGGCAACCATGTAAAAATTTATTTAATAAATGCTACAAGTAAAATACAAGTTGTTGAGAAAGTAGTTAACAAGTTAACACTTTTTCTTAGTTTCATCAAAAAATTATGTTTAAAATTTAAATTAAAACCAATTTATATTATTTAACTAAGATTTTACAACTTAAAGAGTTTTATTTTGAATTAGATTTCTACAAACTTTTCAGCTCAGTAATTTATACACTTTATAATTTTGATAGTTATTTAAAAAAAATTAATTTGGTTTTGTAACAACTTTTAGTTGTTTAGTAAATAGTTAATATAAAGTAGTTTTAGTCATAAAAAGAACTCTTTTAACTATAACTATAAAATGGAAATATTTAAAATAAGTTCTTAGGGTATTTTTGAAAAATTAAAACTATTTATTATATAAGAAAGGCAAATTCTGCCAATGATTTGTTAATTCATTTAAATAATCTAATCAATTAATTCATTAAATTGTTTAATAAGTTTAATAAGACTATAAGGATTCGGTAAAAACAATAACAATTTCTATAAAAACTAACCATTATTTAAACTATCAATATCTTTAATTTAAGGCAGATATGTGAAGCTCACTTGAGTATTAAAGTTTTGCAGATTTCCTTAACCTCTTTTTAGATTACAATGAAGATAACTTGAACAATCAAAATGGGCGTCTTTTTAAATTTCTAGTATTTAAACTACTTTCAGTACAATATACTTAATTAGAAAAGTAACCTTTTCAAAGTAACTAAAGTTCAGCATTCAAAACTTTAAAAAGTTTACAACTTAAAGAAACATCTGACTACAATCTACATTCTTCAGTTTTAAAAATAGGGTATTGTTTCGAAAGTTAACTTAAATGTATTAACAATTTTTCTAAAGTTACATTTTTGCAATAATGTAAAACATTGTAGTCCTTACAATATAATTATACAAAAAATAAATTTTTAAGTTGAGCAATTTTGCAAAGTTCTAAAAATCTCTTGATTAAGTAAGGTGTAAGTTTATTTAAATAAAACGAAAATTCTCAAAATAACAATTGTTAACAAAAGTATTTTTAATCTACTAAATAAATCTCGAAGAACAATCGTAAGCGTAAAACATAAACACATGATAGTGGCATTGCAAATCTCAAGTAAGAAAGTAAGATTTTGTATCGTCTATAAAAAAAAAAAGAGCAATTACAAAACTGATTTTAGATTTATAAACAGTATTGATACTATTTATAAGCCTAATGTAGCTATTAATAGTTCGAATCAAACACAAATGTTAACGTATCATTAGATTTACTACAAAAATAAAGCTTATTAAACTACTTAAGCTTTTTGAGCTTAATATCGTGAATCATGATTATTAATTTAGTTGAAAAAGTAAATAGCAAATAACATGAAAATTAGTAAATAAATACCGGTAAAAACAAGTTTTAACCTCAAAAAGAGTTAAACAAACTACTTTTGCTTCTATATGTGGAAATTAAAAAGTATTACTTTTTACATTTCTACTAGTCTTTTTATTAACAAAAAAGCGCTCAAAATATTTGGTCCTAGGACTTAATGCACGACTGTCTGTCTTAATTCACCATTTTTGGTCACAAAAAAAAAACAACATGTATATAAATTATATACAGCATACTCGTCAGACTAAACTATTTTGATGCTTTAAGATATTCTATCTAAATATTTTTTAGTATAGTTTTTACAATTTAAGCTTCATTTAAGGTATTTGCATCAAAATTTCTTACTTTTTTTATTCGTTAACTGTTGACTGTTGACGATATATGATTAAAAAATACAGTTTCTTTCAACTACTGCTAGATTTACGGCATCCACAAACTTTAAAAAATATTTTTAAAGGTTTGTAAAAAATTATAGTTACATGGTTTTAAACCCGATAAAGAAATCAACGTTCTAAAAGTACTAAACATAACAAAATGACATGATTTTTAGAAAACTTGTAGGTTTATGTTTGTTACAGGCTGTAACTTACAGCATAAAGACTTATATTTATCTTTCGCTAGTTGTTGTAGAGCTTTTTTTTACAGTTATTGATATATTCAAACTTATTTTAAGGATTTTTATATATAAACTATTTTTTCTTAAAAACTAAGTTTTAAGTTTGTTTTTAGAAATTTGTTGAACTTTTTTTTTTTTGTATACTTTTGTAACATTTCTCAGTTTTTTTGAGCATCGTAACGATAATAGGGATATAAAGTGTATATTTAGACACATGTAGATTAGTATAAAGTCGAATTAAGGTTATACTAAACTTACAAGTTAAAAACACAAAATTACTAACAATGAATGAACACAAATATGCAGTTTGATAACTAACAAACACATACTTAAACCTTAGGAACAAATGGACTACATCTTATAAGTAAACGTTCCAATTTATTTCAAACTGTTAAGCTCACACATAATACATCACTGCCGAATACTAATTATTTCAAAACGTTGTCTATTTTGTCTATTTTCTAGAAAAAAAAATTCAATTTTTTTACGGACAAGCTTATTTATTATTTTGACAATAACTTATATCCGTTCACTAAACTTTTAAGACGCAAATAAAAACGTAGACAAAACAAACAACTTTTACTAGCGTCTAAGAAAATTACACATTTCCGCTATTTTTTTCTATATTTTCAATTTATAGAATTAACGTCGCTTATTTGCTACATTATTATTTTTTTTTTATTTTTACTTTTTTTTGGTACGCTTGTTATTAAAAAATAAAAACATTTTTTAGTTAATTTTTTACTTTTTTAAATTGTAATTTTAGTGTTTAACAACAGAACTTTTTATAAAAACTAAATAATATATAAATGTAAGATACTGTTCACTTTTTAACTTTTGCAATAAACTTCTTTTAAAAAAAAGTCGTATAGCGTATACATCAAAATTTTAAGAATCAAAAGTTTCTTTTTACTTATATTTTTAAAACTTTACAACAAATTAAGACACAACTTAACATAAAAATTAAGTATAAATGATTAAATCATTGAATTGTTCATAGTCCTTCTTTTCGGTTTTTTCTCTTCCTTCTTCTATTTCGGCTGCTTTTTTTTGGGTGGCAGGAACGTGTTGCTAAAAACTGGTAAATTTTAGTTGGAATGGAAAACAACTTTTAATTGCAAATAGTACTTCCGGCTTCTCTTCTTATATCTGGTTTTGTACTTTATAGGTTCAGCAAACAATCACATTAATTAGTATTGAAAAAAATAAAGTAGACAGGAGTTTCTTGATTGTGACGTTACAGTTCAATTAAAGCACGAAATCTTCATATCCTCTACATTCCATTATCGTTTTAAACAAAAATTACATTTATATAATGTAGAAGGTGGTGTTGGGTGTACTTAAGCAATAAAAAAATTACATTTGAGAACGTTCACAAAGATAAAAATGCAGCAAATTCTTTAACGAGCGACTACAAGGGGATTTGGTTTTTACAAAAGAAAAAATCTAACACAATTTTATACTTTAATTTAAAACGAGAAATAAAAAAATGTGTTTTATATTTATGAAATTTTACGAGTAATAAAAAAACTTGAAACTTTCTTTGAACAATTGTCTTTAAACTTAAGCTAAATTCAATTTTAAATAATCTGAATATCGTACAACGTATTACTACAACTACATATGTATCCTTTAAAAAAATCATTCAGTATATCAAAACAATCAAGTAGAAGTAGTAAACAAATTGAACATTTTGTTTTCATCAACAAGTACGAAGCATTTTAATCGGGAATAAATATTTTTCTGCTTTATAAATATTTGCGCGATTCTCAGCTAACGTTTCTATGCTTAAAAAAGTAACAATTGCGCTTTTCTTGGCGACTTAATAAGTTGCAACTTTGAACTAAAATATTGTGCCTTCTGACGACTTATGTTGTTTGCAACGTTTTCAATAAAGCATTGTGCTCTTGAATAAAATAGTTTGCACTTTAAGAGGGACGGATTCTAACCATCGGTTTTTATATTTCACATATATCAAAACTCACTATTCAAAACGGTTATTGTGAATAGTAAAGACAGGGAATAACAAAATACATCCAATAATTACAATATATATGTACAATATATGTATAAATAAAATACATATGTAATTCAAGGCATTGTGATTTTATGTATGTCGCTGTACCTTAATTATCGGTCAGTGCTTTGTAAGCTTAATAACAACTTTTTTGTGCTTTGTTTACTTAAATTTTAAAATTTAATTATTAAATTTAAACTAAACCTGCTTCCTAATTGTATCTAACTTTGATTTTGTTAAAATTATAGATATAATCGTTACACCCATTTAATATATAAAACACACGTTATATCAAGTTCCTGTGACTTTTATTGTCTTTACTGTCGTTAAATTTTATTGATTCACTAATTAATGGCTGATGTTTCATTTTTATTCAAAATAGATTACATACTACTTTTCATATTATAGTGCTTTACTGCTTTCCCGAACATAAAGACTAAATTAACTAACTTTATAATACAAATTAAATAGCTACCTTAATCTTCATATATATTGTGACGTAATTATTGGATGTATTTTGTTCAATCATTTACAACGATAAAATAAATTTGAATCAGTTTTTCTTTCCAATAAAGTAAATGGTTTGTTTATATTATGATTTGTTGTTTCGTTGTGTATTTTAGGTTACTTCACTTAATTTAGATTTAATAATTACAAATATTATATAGTTTTATAATAGTTTCATACTAAGTATTTTACCTATTATTAACTATTAACCTGTTAAAATCTGTAGAAACTATTTTATTTTAATTTTAATGAAAACATGTATACACATACTTTATTCTATGCTTTTATCCTTACATTACAGTAACTATTTTTTACAGAACCCAGTTGAAGTGTGTTGATTCGTTAACACACAAAAACATATGTTGGTACAATAAAGAAGATTACTGTACTATTTGTTTTTATTTATATTCCAGTGAACTTGTTTCTCTAGAATATTTTATTAGCAAACGATTAAATCTATATTTTGAACAGTTAAAGAAAATTTATAAATAAAAAACACATATCTCATACCATTGTATATCATCACTTTTTCCTAACAA
Organism: Thalia democratica; assembly: GCF_965202585.1. Classification (NCBI taxonomy): domain Eukaryota; kingdom Metazoa; phylum Chordata; class Thaliacea; order Salpida; family Salpidae; genus Thalia; species Thalia democratica. The sequence goes on along the minus strand of NC_139169.1, from coordinate 48,968,275 downwards.
CTAAATTTACTGATTGTTATCGCGTTGTAGTAAGTTTTCAACAACAATTTAACTCACATGGTGCTGAAAGTTCATGCAGCTCCAGAATTCAACTTTTCAATATTTTTTGTATTGACAACTTGTAAACATTAAAGACGCAGCTAACACAGATTGAGCTTGCAGCTCTAATTTTACCAACATTTTGAACATCTAACATTAAAATTTGAAATAAGCTAATTTAGCAGTAAAGTTAACGACGTTCATTTACACATTTAGCTTTATTTTTTGTACAACTTCATGATGACATAACTTTCTTACTTTTTAAGCAACTACATATATATTTTTTATATTATTTTAAAGCTCAGTTCCCAAGCTTTGGGATTGTACAGCTGAAGCAGAGGCCATTTAAAGCAGCGGTTTTTAAGGCTTAAACTCTAAAATAAAACAAATAAAATTTTTAATTTTTCATTTATTTAGTTTAAGCTAGATCTCTAACGTTCCACCTCACGGACGACCCTGGAATTAAGTAGTATAGATTTAAAAAGTTTTATTAACTAAAAAAAAAACCTTTAATATATTTAAAAAACCGAAACAGTTTACCAACAACAAATAAAAAAAACTCTATATTTTGCCCGGTAAATGTATTTATATTCATTTATTTAACTAGTTATTACCATAATTAATGAATTAACTAATAATCATATTAATGTAATGAATACTTAGCTCTTAAATATTTTAAAATTTTTTACAATTTTTTTTTATTGGATTTTTAATGTTAATAATTTCATGTAAAGTTAATCAGTTAATAACGTATATTAAAAATGTAGTTTTGAGTTTATAAGGACTTTTTTAAAATAAACATAAATTTTACTTAATTAATCATAATAAAAGTTATTACGTGAACCACACATAATTTTTCTTAACTTTAAACATCATAGTTGAAATATTTTTTATTAAGTAATTTTTTTACTAAATAGACATAAAAGAATTTGAATTTCGGTATTAGTGCAAAACTTTTAGGTAAATGTTAGTAGTTATTGTATAAATTACTTTTTATTTATTATTTTTGAAAAGATATAAAACAATTTAGAGTTTTTTTTAAACTATGAAACTATTTGAATAAAGTTTGAAGTAGATATTGCAAAAACGATAAAAAATAATTAATTGTTTAAATTTACTAAGAAAAAGGCTTTTTACTACTATTTTTTATCTATACATATTTACTAATGGACAAAAACTATATGATCAATAAACTAATTAGCCTAGTCCACTTTAACACAAAATAAACAAAACAAGTTAAGTAACTAAGTAACTGAGTTATTATTAATTTTACATGAAAACCTATAAATTTAAAGTATGTTGTCTAAGATTTTATAAAAACTATTGATAGTATGTGTATAAGTATGTAAATATTTAAATTACACTTAAAACCATTGATTTACTAATTTGTTAGTAAAGCAAGTTTATATAAAAATATTAAAAATATTACTTATGAAAAAAGTAACTTTTGTTTTAGAAAAGAGTGATAAATTATTGAATGTTTGTATTAAAAAACATTGCTGTTATAATCAAAACATTAGACTTCTTTAGACTTTGTAGTTAAAAATAATAAAATACATTTTTTTTATTTGTTAAGATCAAAGAACTCCGAGACAGTTTTTTATTGTTTTTAAGAAATTTTAGTAAGTAATGTAATAATTATACAATAATTGTAGGTAGCATTTTAATAAGGTAATCTGTCTCCCATTTAAGATGAAAATACTGCGCCCCTGGCGATTTATGTTAATTGCAGCATATATTGTGCAGTTAGCACTAAATAAACACAGACGTATAAATCTATAATTAGAAATAACCACACAAATAAAATTAAGCACTTCTTATTCTTAGCAAAAAAATCCTAATAAAAGACCTAACTTTTAGTAAATCAATAGACCACTACAACGCTCTTGTAACTTAATTGTAAACTTGCTGTTTCAAACTAAAATATTGTTCACATAAATTTTCTCATCATAATTATAATCGATTGACGCAAAATAAAATATATTTTAAATTATATTATCAAGATTCAAGATATATACATCGTTAAAAATCGTTTAGTAAATGAACTAGATCTTTTTTATTTCTCGCTGCGCTTTTTAAAATCTGATTTCTAATCAGAAGATTTCTAAAGTTCAGGCCACTCTTGGTCTCAACATATGGGTGCTGTGGGTAATAGAATATATAAGAATATAATAACACCTAGATAATTGTAAAAAGCGAAAGAAACTTGACTTTATTTACAAGTCAAAAACACGAAGATAAATGATCACTACAAAACTAAAACATAACTATTAACAATTAATGAACACAAAAATACAGTTCGAACTTCAAATACTAATAAACACATACCTAAACCTTAACAACAAACGGATTTTTTTTTATAAATAAATTTTTTAAATTATTTCAACTTGCTAAGCTCAAAGTGTGAGCTGTGAGGTGAGTCTCACACTTATTACCTGACTACCGAATGCCAATGCTTTTAAAACGTTGTCTACTTTATATAGATAACTTATATCCGTTTACGAAATTTTAAAGACGTAAATAAAAACGCAGATAAAACATTATTTTTACTACCGTCTAAAATAAAATGCAATTTTTTTATTACGTTTATTCGCTATTTAATATGGTTTTTATAATTTATAGAGTTAGCCTCGCTTATTCGATACAATTTTTATCAATTTTCAACTGCTAGTTAGAGCTAAACTAACTAACTATCAATAAATATTTTCTCTTTACTATAAAAATAAGCCTTATTGGATAGATAATGTTTGAATAATTTCGGCTAATTAAATATACCCTGTAAATGAGCTTACATGAAACAAAGACATTACTCTAATAAATAGTCATATTATCATGGACTTTATCATGCATAACAATTAAAATATTTATACTTACTGTTTAATAAAATATGCTACTTATCTATCAACATATCTTTAATCTGGATTTATTCAACACTGCAGTAGTTTTTTAGCACTTAGAAAGTGATGTTGGGCCCTATCTATCAAATAACCAAAAAGAGAAAGTTCTAACTTCAAACAATAACATTCATTAAAAAAAAACATATTAAGTCTTAATGAAATGTTTCTAAAACTAAGTTTGTAAATGACTGTTTACTCTTCAACTTATTAATTGAAGTTATTCTACTTTTATTTCTATAATATTATTTTAAATATTATAGAGTATTACTTATGAATTATTTAAAAATATTATTTACGATTTTCCATAGTTTTTTGCTGTTACCTTTATTATACTTAACTATTTGTTTGAAATAAGTACTTTTTTTTTGAAATTTGATCTTGATTTATATAGTTCATACTAAGCTACCAGATGCTTTTTACAGATTTTAAAAGTTCAAAACAATTTTTAATATAAGCTGGTCAAAGTCTGAGGTAACAATAGAAATCTTATGGGAGGCACAAACTAAAGCAACAAATAACTAGAAATCACTAAAAATCTATCTCCTACGTTTTTTGAGATAATTACCTCAAATTTTCAGGAAATGTTCCTTGCAATATTTAGAAAATTCTTTCAGGAAGAATATATCAAGGAACACTTCCTGAAAGTTTGAGTTAATTATCTCAAAAAACATAGGAGAAGATAGATTTTTAGTGAAATAGTCTATTTTTGCCGTTTTAGTTTGCGCATCCCATAAGGAACATATTGTTTCCTTCGACTTTGAGCGCCTGTATCTCAAAAGTTATTTTGAATTTTCAAAATCTGTAAAAAGCATCTTGTAGCTTAGTAAAAACTATATAAAATAAGATCAAATTTTGATAAAAGTGATTTACTCCCCTTATGCGCTTAACATTAATCCACAAATCATACACATCACACTGGATTAAAGACATATCTTCTACAGCCTCAGTCAAGACAAATTTCACAAAGAAAGCAACACCTCCAGATTGATTAATGTTAGAAGTGCTGTTCACAAACTCATAACCCTCCAATTTACCAATAAAAGTTCTCATACTAGTCAGCCAAGTTTCACATACACAAATTACATCAGGCAAACCCTCAACTAAATTCAAAAGTTCTTCAATTTTATACTCATTTGCATATAAACTTATGTTCATATATAAAAATTTAATGCATTTTATATAACCGAGTTTTACATCAGTTAAATCCAAGTAAAACTCATCTTTTCTTTTAGAAGAAACATATTTATTAAGTCTAGAAAAATAATCATCATCAAAATTATTTACATCTGACAAGAAAGAATAGAATTTTCACAGTCATAACAATAAAATTTACAAATAATTTTTTTATATTCACAAAGTTTTACAGTTTTTTCAGTAGCACACTCAAAATGACATCTTTTAGAATATAAAAACAATTTAAATGATTTTTAAAATTTTTACAAGGCAATTTACATTTTTAACATACAGTTTTTTTATTTCACAATTTTTACAAAAAAAGGTAAACCAAATTCACTCATTTTAACTAAACTCTTGTAACATGAAGTGAAACATTTATGATGCATCCATATAAATCAACCATTATAATACAAGCACTCATCTCAGGTCAAAGTTGGGCCGCATAATAGGTTCCCTATGGGACTGGACAATAAAACAGCAAAAAAGACTACTTTATTTTAAATCTATCTCCGAGATTTTTCAAGCAAACTTCTTCAAAATTTCGCAGTCTAATCTTTATATAGTAACAAAAAAACATTGGTTTAAAATCTAAAAAAAACATTAAAAAAAAATTTTTGTCATTTTTTTAAATTTTTTTCAAGTAATAAAATTCCTAAGTAACATTTTTTTCTTTTAATATAAGGAACATTTCCTGAAAAATTGAAGACATTTGTTAGTGATTTTTAAAATTTCCAAGAAAATTGACCCAAAAAATTTTTGGTCCATATGTTTGTATCGGAAACTTTTTACAAAAAATTAAATTTCTCAAAAGTTAAATGATTTTTTTGAATTCTATAAAAACTGGCTTGTAGTTTGTACTTAGAGCTTCCTTAAAAAAATCAAAGTTAATTTTTGTAAAAAAAAAGTGTTTTATCCCCCCTATGACCTCTAATTCATACTCACTCACACAGTCTTTACAATAAAAATGATCTTTATGAGATCTATAAAAATTAAACTCATAATCATTGAAATCAGAAAATTGTGCATGTAACCATCTCTCAAAATTGTCACAACAAGTATAATCCACATTTAGGGGTTCAAAGTCATTTTGAATCACCCTGCAAACACATTCTAAATCAACTAAATTATCTAATTTAGGTTTTAGTTGAAGTCATTTAAACAGATATTACTCTTAATATATTTAAAAGATAAATAAATAGCTTATTGTTAGCTCTGCAGTTTTTTCAATATCTTCAATTCACATTACTATTCACAACTACTTTTTTCAAATGAATTTTAATAAAATGCCCAATCTATGAATGTGATTACCAGACGCCAGATCTACTTTGTTGTGTAAAGCAAAAAAACAACCTGATTGACTAAAAACTAGGCTTAGTTACACTAAGCTAGCCTGGTTTAGAAGAAAATAAAAAAATTATAAGGGCATAGGGGTGGGGGAGGATAAATCACATTTTTCACAAGTTGATCTTATTATGTTTAGTTTTAACTAAGCTACGAGCTGGCTTTTACAGATTTTTAAAATTAAAAATAATTTTTGAGATATAGCCAGTCAAATTCAGTGACTACAATAGGTTCCTTATGCAGGGACCAAACTAAAAAGACAAAAAAAGACAATTTCACTAAAAATATATCTTCCTCTACATTTTTTGAGATAACTACCTCTAACTTTCAGGAAATATTCCTTGCAATATTAAAAAAAATCTATCAGAAAAAAAAAAAGTAAAAATTTTATATAAAATAATCAAAAAAAAACTTTTTTTTTTGTCATAAAACTTTAATTTTTAATTTTTTAAATTTGCCACAACAGAATTTTCTGAATACTCAAGGAACATTACCTGAAATTTTGAGGTAGTTATATCAAAAAACGTATGAGAAGATTTTTAGTGATTTCAAATTATTGGCTGTTATAATTTGCGACTTCCATAAGGAACCTATTGTACTTTTTGAATTTAACTGGCTATATCTCAAAAATTATTTTTAATTTAAAAAATTTGTGAAAATCAACTTGTAGCTTAGTTAAAACTAAACAAAATAAGTTCAACTTGTGAAAAGTGTGATTTATCCTCTCCCACCCCTATGCCCTTATAATTTTTTTATTTTCTTCTAAACCAGGCTAGCTTAGTGTAACTAAGCCTAGTTTTTAGTCAATCAGGTTGTTTTTTTGCACTACATGACAAAGTAGATCTGGCGTCTGGTAATCACATTCATGGATTGGGCACTTTATTAAAATTTATTTGAAAAATTAAAATGGAATCCTAAAAAAAAAGCTGTAGTTTGACAATTTAGACAAAAAAGAGCTTCAAAGCCTGGAATTTAAAACAGAATCACTAAAAAAGATGGAAATTTTAACTGTTTTTTAGATGTAAAATAATGAAATTTCAATTAAAAACAAAAGATCTATTATAAGATAATTCTTTTTTGTATTATTTAAAATTTTATTTGTTATAAAAAGTAAAGTAACTTCACAGTACTTTAAAATGTTGTTTTACTAGTTTTTTTTCTAAATTAGATTTTTTACTAAAAATGATCTAAAAAACTAGTTTTTTTAAAAACTTGCAATAAGTTCAGAAGTTTTTTTTATTTGTATAGTCAAGTTTTTAGTTTAAAAAATTTTGCGAAATAGTTTAATTTAATGTAATTTTAAGATGAAATTTATAGAAATCTAAAATAAGTAAAAATAAATTGTCTAACTATTATTTTGGTTCAAAAAGTTATAAAATTTTAGATTTCAACACATAACTTACAATATGAAGCCATACATTCTACTTTTAATATGTTTAATATCAAGTAAGTTTTATTGTTTTTTATAGTTGGAGTATATTTTGTTTAGTAGTTTTATTTACAACTGTTTGTAATTAATATTTTTATTTAGTTAGTACTTTTCTTTTCAGTTATACATATTGTTGCTTATTGGTCAAAAGAGTCAGATAAGGTTTTAAATTATTTATTAGAGAAATTAAATTAGAAATGTTGGGTAGCACAATTTTTCTCTTCAATGTTGGAGTGTTTTATAAAAATATTTTAAATAAAAACTTTAAATAATGAAGTAGGTGGCTACTATTGTGTTGGAGTAGCCCTTTATCTAGAAGTTTTCAGAAGTTTTTCCTTAAATACAATGTTTGAAAAATAAAATATTTCGTTAAGTTATACAGACATTATAATAACTTACTTTTTTTGTAAAAAGTTAACCATTTAATAAGCAAATGATAATTTAAATTGATAAATAGTTATAGATAATATGTTAAGGCCATAGGAGAGTGACTTTTACAACTAGATTTTACTTAAAAACGTTTTTACTAAGCTACAAGTAACTTGTTACAAATTTTAAATATTCAAACTATTTTTTTAGATATAACTGCTTTAAGTCGGAAAACAATAGGTTTGTTATAAATGGTGAAAATTAAAACGTTTTAAAAATAAAGATTACAAAAAATCTATTTTCTTCTATGTTTGAGATAATTTCTTTAAATTTCCCAGAATTTTATAAATATTGAAAAGATTCTCTCACAAAACAAGTTTCTCTAAAAATCTTTAAAAAAATCTCTCATAAGGAATTGTAAAATTATTGACGTGATTTTTTAATTAAGATCAAAATAAGATCAGAAAAGTTTGATTTTTAAACTTTAAAAAAATCCATACTAGATACTTTTCTAAATATTGCAAGGAACATTTCAAAAATTTTGATGAACTTATTTTAAAAAAACAGAAGAAGGTAGATTTTTTGTGACTTATTTATTCACCTCTTAAGTTTTTTCCTTCCATAAGTAACTTATTGTTCACCGATTTCAGCAGCTCTTACTCAAAAGAAACTTTGAATATTAAAAATTCATATAAAGCAACTTGTAGTTTAGGTAAAATTCTACAAAATAAGATCAAATTGTAAATAATTAAATATACACCTCTGTGTCTTTACATTTTGATATTTTATAGATGTTATTAATAAAGTGTCCTTAAAAATCTTTCTTTAAAATGGCAATTTTAATTCTTTTACATTTAAATATGTTATGTTAATTAAATTATTTAGTTAAAAAATTTAGCTCAATTTATAAAATTTGGATAGTCATTAAAAGAACAATTTCAGCATTTAAACTTAAATATAAAGTTTAGAATTTAGATTCTTTGAAATATAAACATCAAAAGTTTTTAGTTATACACAATTTTAGATAGTTTTCAAAATGTTGTGGTCGAGTAGTTCAAGTGACATGGTCATTGGTCAGTAGGGTGCATTTGTTACTCCTCAAAAAAGAATCTATTAGAGTAGCACAATAATAATTTTTTAATCATCAGGAATAACATAAAAAAACAACACAAAAAGTATTAGCTTCCCATTGCGCTTTTTACATTTTTTTAAAAACAATCCCTTGGTATAAATTGTACCTTAAAAAATCAACCTAAAGTTTTTAGCTGCAAATTTTTGTACATGCAGAAGTCATCCCAAAAACACATTTTAATGTTTTTTAGACTATCTGAAAAAGTTTCACAAAGACACTTCTTGATTGAAAGAAAAAAAAATAATAACAAAAAAATGTAAAAAAGTACAAAAAATTAAAAAATACCTCCATGAAACTTTCTTCAAATTTTCTTAAAATGTGTTGAATGTATTTTTGTGATGATTGCTACATGTAAAAAAATTAGCAGGTAAAAACTTGAAGGTTGAATTTTAAGGTCTCACTCTCTTACAATTTTTGTTTTTGTTTTAAATTGTTTTTAGAAAAATGTAAAAAGCGCGACGGTGGTTAAAGCTATGAAGCTAATACTTTGTATGTTGTTTGTTTTATGTGATTCCCTATGCTGAAAAATTTTTATTTGGAGACTTGAGGGTTGGAGCAACAGATGCACACTATTGATCAGCTTTTACTTAACCTCATAAATCAAAACTGAAAATCCAATAATATTGATATGAAATATTATAAAAGCTACCAGTCTTGTCTCAGTCTACCAAAACTTGTGGTCTGATGATCGAATTGGCATGATCAACCCTTTTGTTAAATTTGAGCTTGTCTCACGGCAAACGAAAGTCCGGACTTGTTCTGCAGACTTTCGCCGATTTTGTTGATGAAATATTATATTTAAATGTGCGCAGAATTCTGCTTTAGTATATCTCAATATGCAACTGCTTTACATTTTAATATTTTTCATTACAATAAATAAAGGTTTACTTTGCATAAGTTTGTTTTCTAAAAGTACTGTAACTAACTATAGTTCCGCATTACAAACTGAGCACTAGCAAATAATGAAACTCTGATGATTTCAAATGTTTGTGAATCCAGTAAACATTGTTTAAAAATGTACAAAAAAAGCACAGCAAATCTATTAACATATGTCAAGTTTTTTCTTAAACATGTTTTTAATATTATATCTAAGCTTTCTTTTTCTTTTTTCAGGGGCTGTACACGCTCCAGAAATCCAGTTAAAACACATCCCTGATACACATTAAAATCTTTAAAAAGAGTTTATTAAAACTATTTCTTTTACATTTGTTTTTTAAAGTATTTTAACAAAAAATACACTTTCAGTATCTCAATCAGTTAGGAATACAGTCAAAAATTATGAAGTTTTAAACTACAATAAAAACAAGCTTCACAATTCTCATCGTAGAGCCAAAAGATCTCTTGGTAGTTTTACAGATCCAAAAGCTCCAGTTGATCTAAAGTTTACAGCACATCAAAAGTAGGTTAAATTTTCTTAAAGTTGCTCAAACGTTTTTTTTAAATATATTTTAAATAAAACTGAATTTGTGTTTATGAAAACATGGTGTATCAAAAATTTATACACACTTTTTTATAGCTTACATCACTTGGTTTGTTACAATAATAATTAATGAATTTAATTTGTAAAGAGAAAACAAACAATTGGCAAAACAACTGCTAATGTGTATATATATACTAAAAATCAACCCATAAACAAGTACTTTTAAAAACCTGGAATGAATTTTGAAAACCTAAAGAAAATTTGCCAAAAACCAGTTGCCACTCTGTATATAGGTTTTGTAAAATGTTTAATATTATAAGCTGTTAGTTTTCATCATAATAATCAAAAAATAAAACAAATTTATAATGAATATTTCTATTAAAGCAACTTGGAATAGTTTTTCATTTAAATCCTTTAGTGAAACTTAAATACTTATACTGAAGTAAAAATAAATCTTTTAATATCTATACTGTATGCTAACAATTATTAATTATATTCAAATGTTAAATTTTTACATCTTAGAAAGTAAAAAGTACAGTTCTTAAAGAAGTCGAATTAATCAAGTTTCTGACTTTTTATTAAAAGTTTTAAATTTGTCCAAATTTAAAATTTAATTTGGTTTAAAATTTTTATGTATACTAACTTAAAATAATTTTAGTTTGTCTTTAAAAGAAACAATCATTTTTTTAATAGTAAATCTGGATAACAACTAAAACAGTTTTCTACCCCTGCTTTAAAACGTTCTTATAAAAAGGGCTTAGAAGAACTTTATAAAAAGTAATCAGGTTGCAATATAATAAAACACATGTTTGGTTTTTCATAAAAAAACAATACTTCAAACTCAAAAAAATAGAGCAGTGTTTTATGTAACAAAAACTAAGAAAAAATGATAACTAAATAGTTTTTGATTAATAAATATATCTAGAGATATCACTTAATAAGCTTACAATTTTGTTAGTTTGTCTTCATATTTAGGAATTTGAACTCTAACAAAGTTTTATAAGTAAGCTAAACTCAAATAAATAAGCAAGTTCTAGAAAACAAAATAATAACAGTTATAATAAAAGCTGAAGCTTGAATGATATCTCTGTTTTTTTTTTCACATTTAACTTAACATAAAAAATATGTACAGAAACTTTCATTTAAAATTGGTACCCGACTCTTCAGCTTTTCATGAAGACTTTGTCTTGGTTGATGAGCTGGACAATGTTATAGAACACGATCTATCTCATTTATACAGTGGAAACTTGCATGGTTTGTTGATGTTTGCTGTTATTGTAGACTTTAAATCATAAATGTTGAACTCCTTAATTTAAAAAAAAATCAGGAATTAAACAATCTCATGTGCATGGCAGTATAATAGATGGAGTTTTTAGAGGGCAAATTGTTCATCCTCAAAACGGGACGTACTACGTTGATGAGATTTATGAGTTTCATGGTGGTGCAACTAAAGGTCAATCACCACTACAAGGATACCAGGGACATTCTGTCATTTATCACCATGACGATGTCATAATGCCTCAAAAGTTAGATTTGAATGAAAATTTGGTCTTAATTTTTCATTACTCAATTAAAAATTGCCAAATTATTTTTATTATGTTTGCTTAGTATAAACTGTTTGATTTCTTTAGTTGAATTAAAGTTTAAATCTGTTTAAGCTATTCTAGGTTGACTAAAATACTTCATCTAGTTGTTGATGTCACTTTTTTATTTTAATAGGTAATATGTTAGTATCATAATATTTTTTGATGTCAATACATTTAATATATATACAAATGTATTGACTACCGAGTTAGGTCTTACTACGTTTAGTTATTACAGTTGACAACACAACCGAGCTAATTTTCTTATACAATTTTTAAACACAGTTATTTTTGTTTGACGATTTAATAATAGATGAAAATGATTAATCTTAAGTTCATAAAAGTAACATACTTGAAACAAAAAGTAGTTATGTTTTTTTGCTCAATTGTCTGCATCTAAAAATACTATTTCCGAACCAATGTAATGGTTGCTCTTAGTAATTGTTCAACATTAACTAATTTGATACAGGGCATAGTAAATTTAAAAGCTATAAAAAAAGGCTTGTTTTTTCTTTAATGATCAAAACCCTGATGAATTAAAAAGATTTATGCATAATTTAAAATCTAAATATAAGTACACATTAGTGCTCATAAGATAAAGTTTTATAATTAAAGTATATTATTAATCAAATTTTTTGATAGATGCTTTATTTTTAAGACTGTGCATTTTTTCTAGTTACAGGGTTGCCACACACTCAGGGAACTCAGGGAACTCAGGGAATCTCAGGGAATTTTCAAACTGTAGAAAATCTCAGGGAAACTCAGGGAATCTCAGGGAAACTCAGGGAATTTTGGCATTTTTCTTTTAACTCAGGGAAACTCAGGGAAGTTTTGATTTTTTCTCGTAATTTCAGGGAAGTTTTTGAAAATCTCAGGGAAATTTTTTTCTAGATCTAGAATGAGGTTTAGTTACCAGTTTCAATATTTTGTTCAAAAGTACTAATTTTTGTTATTTAAGTGGTTATTTAGAATTTTTTTAGCCTTGCGGCTAGTTCTTCAATATTCTTAGTATTAACATTGTAGTTTTTTTAAGTTTTAAATTTATATTTACTTAAATAAAATCAAACAGTTTAGAGAAATGAAAGTTCTTAACTATTCATTGAAATTTATCAGTCTGATTTAGAAGCAATTAAAAGAATTATTAGCAAGAGGAATAGCTGCTAAGGACAGCGCAAATAAACTTGAAAATAAAATTAAAACTATTGATTTAGAAATTGCATACTTAAAAAAACAGTATTAAGATTTTTTTATTAGGTAATGTGAAATTGTTTTAAAATCAAAATTATGTTTTCAGTTATTCAAAATAGATTGTGTATGAACATCTAAAAGACATAAAAAAAAAATTAATTTTAGATTATTTTGTATCAGTTGTTAGGTATTAAGTTGTACTTTGATATGAGATACTTCTTTAGCTATTTCTTTAAACTTTCTTTTTGCAGGTTTTTTTACAATAATGTTAAGCTTTTAAGTTTTATTTACTGCATTCAGAACAGTTGCTAGGAAAGACATACAAGTCATAATGAAGTTATTATGTATGCATTTAAGTGAGTTCTTCATGTGAAATTATTATTATAGTATAATAAAATGTTGTCAATTAAAATGTCAAACAAATTAAACTTTGTTCTTTTATGTAGAAAGTTAACTAACAAGTTTACACGAAGTTGTGCAAAAATTTAGTTTTTTAATTGGTTTAAACCTTTTAAGATTGAGTTTTTGAAAACAGTTTTTTTCATAAATTTAATGCAGAAGCATACACATACAACCTTCCTTTTATTATTAAAAAAGAAAAATGAGAATGAGGTATTAATAGTTTGTGTTAGAAGAGAATTTTTTTTTTTTAAGATTTGAAAAATACTCAGGGAAATTTAAGGCTACTCAGGGAAATTTTTGGTCACTCAGGGAAGATTTTTTGGCTCAAAGAGTGGAAACCCTGTAGTTATTAAACACTTGCATTTTATCTTACAAGTATCTGTAAAGAAATTTGTTTATGGTTTATTTTATGTTATTTTTTTTTGGAAAATGTTTAAGAATATTCCACAATAAACTTTAACTACAAAAATAATTTCTTTACATAGACATTTTTATTCAAAAAGTGTAGAAAGCTATCAATATATATTTTTTAATAAAAGTATCTAGTTTAGTATTTAATATTTTTTATATTTTTCAGTAATTACTACTTATCCTTCCAGTGGTACTGAATAATTTTTTGTTTGGTAGAGTTTTTTTAATGTTCATCTATTTTTCAAATGAATTTTTTTCATCACATGTGTACATTGTACAATTGAGAAAGAATGACAATTGTTTGTTTATATAAAAATAATTTATATTTAAAGCCTTAAGCTAAAGTGTATTTTGTATTCAAAATTTTTAACATTTTTTAGGGGTTTAAAATTATCAGAAATCTTCAAACAAAAATAAACATTTTTGATAAAAGAGTTTTGTTATTTAAGATATTGAACTAACTACTAACTGAAATATTTTTTTTATCCTCTTATTAAACATATAAACAATAGCAAATTTTGTACACGTTTTGTTATGTACATAAATTATGTTATGTTTTCTCTATTAATGTATTTTCTAACAAGCTAATGAAATAAAAATAGTTGGTTTCATTATCATTTATTTATAACTTTATTATTCATGATGTTTGGCTTTGTTTATTATGTTTTTTTAATTATGTAAAGGAAGTATTTTAACTAGTTTTAAACGGACGCTGTAACTTATATAAAAATTATTTTTGTTAAGTTTAACATAATATGAACAAAATAATTTCAAAACTAATTATATCTTATGTATGACTGTAAGATTCTTATTAGTTGTACAATTTAAAAATAGTTTTAAATTTTTCATGTTTTAGTTAATGTTGTGCATTTTTGTTTCGCTTTTTAATCTGGTTGAAGTAGTTTTTCATACAGATGTATACAGACGTTTTTATTTTTGGAAGTTGTATGTTACATAATTAATATTCCTTTTTTATTTTGATGAAGTTTATAAATACATATAAATACCGTTGTACGCTATCTAGGTTTAAAATTTATTGGGTAAAGGGTGATATAATTAAATTCTCCTACTAAACATTACTTATGAATCATTGCAGGTATATTAGTTAATTTAACATTTAATATAGTTTATGACATCAAATATACTGCCATTTAGATGTTTTTAAAAGAAAACTAATAGTATTAAAAGTTTTTATTGTCTGAAAAGCTATTGATTTTTAAATTGGTTTACATGAGCTACTAATTCTAATAATAGGCTTTTTGAAGAGATCAGTTATTGGGAAAGTTAATTACTAGTTTATAAAAATGTCTGTATTGGTATTTATTTCAACCATGTAGAATTTACTTATGTAATGTTGAATAATTAGTACAGTGTACCCTCGCTTATCCGGTCATCGCTAATCCGGTCAGTTTCATTCGGAAAAAGATTAATTTAATTCAGCTAAAAACAATGTTTTTACTTCAAAACTTTAAATCCCGTAATGACAACAATGTGCTTATACCTAAATCTGTTTGGAAGTTAACCAAATTTTTTTTGGTTAAATTTTTCTCTATTTTAGTTGAATGTTTCCTTAAAAAACACTAAAATGTTTTAAGTTATTATAAAATTTAATGATAATCTTATTATATGCTTTGCATGATGAAAAAGAAGTAAATTAAAAAAAAAAAAAACAATGTTTTTTTCTTACCCGGCCATAATTACAAAAAAAAAAGCTTGCCCATCCGGATTAACGAGGATGTACTGTAATAGCGTTTGTCCACGTTAAAAATTCACTTTATTTCAGATTAGCATTAATTCGAAAATGCAGAAATTTAGCCAATTTTTACCTAAAGTCATATTCATGATTTGCTATCATATTTATGTTACTATGTTTTTTGAATCTTAATACAGTTCATAAATATTTGTATATTTTGTTTTTTTGTTTATATCCCTAAGAATATTTATTTTAATATATAATTATTTTCAAATACAATGAACTCTAAAATAAGTAAAAGTAATCAGAAATTTGGAATAAATGATGATCATGATTACATTATTGTACTAAGCAAGAAGCATCGTATTAAAAAAAAATGTTAATTCTATTAGTAGAACTAGTTATGTTAATTGTATTTTTTAGAGTTAATTAATTAATGGCATTGTGTTTTTTAAAACATTGTGTTTTTTTAATTAACTCTGGGAGTAATTTTTTTTTGTTTGAAACAGAAATTTTAATTTGTATTGCACCAAATTATAACAATATAAAATTAAAATTATTACCTCATTTTGTTGTCATTTAAATTTATATCTTGGTTAAAAATTTACTATTCGATTTTTTTTTCACATCATTGTTTTTTAGTAAAAATTGTTATCTTTAAGATATAGTCGCAAGCCGTATTTTACCTGTAGGCCGTATGTTGTCCACTCTAGCTCTACAACAAAGTTGATTGAACTGAAAATTAATAAACCAGAAAATGATTATTGAACTTCACTTAACTACAGCTTAATTATAGGTTAGAAAGGGCAAAGTACGACCTATTGGCTTAACTTTTAAATGCAAAAAGGCTTTTTTTGTTAAATATGACCCGCTGACAAAAAAGTTTCCTACAATCTTTTTATGGTTTAAATGATTAAAAAAACTTTAAAAAGTCTAGTTTAACATTGAATTATTAAAAATTCTAGTTAGAATGAAAAATTAAAAAAAAGATCCGTATCTGGCCGTATTCCTCAATTTAAAAAAATATCCGCTGCCGGTATTTCATTAAGTAGGTAAAAGCTATATTGACAAAAGTAAAACATTTTATTTTTACTTATATACTCCGGCTTCTATTTAGTGTTTTAATTTAATGCAATCCGGCGGTTGATTTTCTCTGGACTGTAAGTACATTATCCATCAATCTTTTCTGTACTTTAATCTAGCATAAAATGTATCGTACGTAAAGACTAGTATGCTATAAATCTGTAGCCGTGTTTTTAAAATCTTGATGTTGTTCTAATTATTTCTGAGTTTATGTAAGATAAACATAGTTTCTATTTACATATAACTTTTTGTTTTATACATCTAGTAGTTTAACATATGAATTTTTTTTACTATAGTTTACTATAGTAAATTAAAAATGATCATTTTTTTTGCAGTTTTTAAAATCTTTATCAAAGTTTGTTTTCACTTTTCATTTAAACTTTTAATTTGCTCATATGTTTTTTGTATTATAAAAAAAGTAATATATTTTTATCAAAGTTTAATAATTGAAAAAGCTTGTTAAAAATTTTATCTAATTAGTTTTAATTACCTGTTTATTTTAATTTAACTTAGCTTTAGTAATAATGCTTATAGTGAAGGTAGCTTGGAATAAACCTAACTATTTTGACTACAGGCAAACATGTGGTCTTGACAACGATGAAATTAACAGTAAAATGAAGTATTATCAAAATTTTACTGCAGAAACTATTGGCCAAGTAAGTTTATAACTAAACATCTGATTTATCTTTGTAATTTTTATAATTACTTATTTACCTTCAGTTTTTAAAATAAGGCAGTTTATTTTTTATCCACCATAGGGGTTTCAACAAGTTGAGACTTCTAATAAAAATTCAAAAAAAAAAATTTGCAGCAGTACTTAAGAATACCATTATCGGTTGAAAAAGAGTTGCAAAAAATTAAATAAATAGTTTTTAGTTTGTCGTAAATTTTATTTAAAATCTTATTCATGATCTAACTAAATTATTAAAATTTACTATTAAAGTGTTTTGTTACTTAGTATGTTGTTAAAATAGAAGAATTAACTATACGAACAAGTTTATTTAGCTTAGATTGCAGTTGTTTCTGTCTAAAGAATCTTATTTCACACAACTAATTTCACAGATTTACTTATATTTATTAAATAACATTTTTAGTTAAACTGGTAAAGTTTTTTTATTGTAGTGTAAAAAAATATTTTAAAAATAGATTAAAAAATAAGGCCAAGACAAACTGAAACAAATACGACATTATTTAAATGCTACAGTTAAAAACTTGAAAATAAATTAAGTACTATTTGAAAAAAATACGATAAAAAATTAGATTAAAAAATTTTTTTAAGTACACATGGTCAAAATATAATACACGTAGCAGAATGCGATCTAGAAACAGAATAAAGAAAAAATGTTTTCGTATCCGTATAGAACAACTAATCAAATAAGTTCAAACTTATATCAAAAAGTGTTTTAAGCTTAATAAATTTCCTTCTAAAACCAAGTTATCAGACTTTTAGTAATAATTCAACACTTTTTTGCTTAATTCTACTTGTCCATTAATAATATATATTATGGTCATACTTGTACTACTTATGTTGAAAATATGTACAAAATCACCTTGTAAATGTTGAGTATATATAAAATAGTTTTGATTAAAGCAAATTGTTTTACTAGAAAAAAAGCTAGGTTTTGTCACTAATAAAAGTCTAATTTTTTAAAGTTTTTGATGGCTGTAATAAAAAGAATTATTCTGTTGCGTTAAAAAAATCTGTATAATAAGTTATATAGTACTGTTATACTTCAGTCTCATTTACTTTTCTCTTTTAAACTCTTGCATTTTAATAAAAAAATTTTTTATAGTTTATAGTTAAATTATGCCAAGTTTTTCTGAAAACTCATCTTATAAGTGAAATATTTTTGTTTGATTTTTTTTTGCATTTTAAAATACAGGATTCTTCAGCAACTGTGTCATCAGCAATTCATCAAAGAAGAAAACGAGCTGTTAGCAGTGATAAAAATACGTGTCTTATGTTTATACAAACTGACTGGGTACTCTATCAGTTAGTTTAGATATTTTGAAGCAAATAGTGGTGTAAATTTATTTAAAAAAGATACCATTATTTACACAGTTAGTGATAGTTAAAAAACAAATAAAACATTTCAAATGAAGTAATCTTGTTATGTTTGATGATCTATTGCTTTTATTCTCACTTAAAAAAAAATATTTTCTGTATGCTTCTATACTCAAGAGACTAGATAGTTTCTCTTTTTTTTTGATATTTATTTATTATAAAACTGTAACGTATCATTTACGGAACACTTAGCTATCAAAGTTAATACTGATCTTGGTACTGCCACAGGTGCATGATAAATTAGTTGTAAAAGTTGTTTTTTATTTTTAATTTATAGTAATAAAGAGGTAAAGTTTTTTTCTTTTTCAAAATTAGCATTAACACTTACTCGATAGTTTTTAGTATGAACCATAAAGTATTTTTATTGATTATAAAATTAAATTATGATAAATATAGTCAAATTAGTTTTTTTTCTGATTCAAACCAGGGTTGCCAAAAAACCTGGAATTCTGTAAAAACCTTGAATTTGACAATTTAGGCAAAAAAAAAAACCTTGAAACAGCTGAAATTTAAGAAATTTTGAAAATAAAACCTGGAAAAACATGGATTTTTGAACAAAAAAAAAAATCACTACCGTAATTTCAAACTATTTTTACATGTAAAGTAGTAAAATTTCGATTAGATACAAAAAATTTATTATAAGGATAAAGTTTTTTTTGATATAAAATTTGATATTATTTAAAAACACATTCAAAGTAGCTTTACAGTATTTTTTGAATGTTGTTATACTATTTAAGACAGTTTATTACCTTAAAATTTATGAATTACTGAAAATTGACCAAAAAAACTGTTGTTTTAAAAACCTAGAAGAAATTCAGAAAACCTGGATAAAAAACCTTTGGCAACTCTGTCAAACGTGCAGAAGAAAAAATATTAAAGATGATTTCATCAAAATTTTTAAAATTTATCTCCTTTCATTTTTTTAAAATCATGTACCTCAAATTTTCAGGGAATGTAGTTTGCAATATTAAAACAAATTTTCTCAATAGTTTAAAAAATAAAATATGCTTTATAACCAAATGAAAAAATGTTTTTTTAAACTTTTGATCTTTTTGGAAAAGTCAATTAACCCTTCCCTCCCTCTTTGCTCATTTATATTAATACCAACAGTTTAAAATTTTACAGAGAGTACAAAGGTAGTGGTAATCCACGTGACCAAATAACAAGCAAAATAAGCTCGCATGTGCAAGCAATCAAAAAAATATATGAAAAAACAGATTTTGAAGGAATTCGTGGAATAGGCTTTCTCGTTTCAAGATTGCGAGTTTGTGAACTATCAATCTTTATAATGTTAAATTAAAATGCTAAGGGTTTTATGATTAGTCCTAAAAATAAATTAATCACTAACTTGTTTTGATTACAAATGCATATTAAGACATAAACATTTTATTTCAAATCTTTAGATAAACAGTACAAGAGAAAACGCGGGAAAGTTTCAATCAGAGCACATTGGGGTTGAGCAATTTTTAGTATTTGCCTCTGAAGCTAACCACGATCAATACTGCCTAGCTTATGTGTTCACTGCTAGAGATTTTGATCATGGCACATTAGGACTGGCCTGGGTTGCAGATCCTGGCAGTAAGAAATTAAAACAATATCATAATATATTTGAATATAATTTTTTTATTATATGTATAACAAATTATGAATTAAACTATCTTAAACTTTAGACTCGTTAGAATGAAAAATATCTTTATTAACATAGCACGTCAGGGTAGTCAAATAACCTAGAAAAACCTGAATTTCGACAATTTAAGCAAAAAAAAAACTAGAAAAACCTGGAATTTTGTACAATAATCGTGAAAACACCTGGATATTTTAAAGATTTAGTTTTTTTAACAACTTAATTATAATAAAAGTTGTAAGCTTTATCACTTTTAGACTTAAAAAAAGTGTATACATTTAAAAAATTAGCAATTGATAAATTATTATTGAAACAATTATGACCGGATTAGCCTTCGGCCGAATAAGAACAAGACATTTTTTAAATGATGATCTACCTCTTTTATATTATTTAATGCATACAATAAAACGCACAGTAAATTTCTAGTTAATTTATTACTTTTTAAATTTTTTAACGAACCAAACAACGAAAACAGACAAAAATAAACAAAATTGAATTTAAATAAAGTTAAAAACTAATTTAACAAAACAAAATTATACCGTAAGCAGTTAAACTAATATTGGGACATTTTCTAAATTATAAAAGAATAAAGGTTATTAAAGACAATATAAAAAAATTTAGGCACATTTTTTTGCCGCTTTGCAAACTTTTAGCTTGTTTACAATTCTTAGTTGAATTTGTTTTCTTTTTATTGATGTCTTATCAATTTTAAAAACAGGTATGTAACTTACTTAGCAAAATCATAAAAACTTGCGAATTAGTAATAAAAAAACGTTTTTGTTTACTGAGCGCGAAAACTACAAATTAAAAGATCAAGTTTGAAAAGAATATTGGAATCACGACGTAAATATAAACTGCTTGCTTAGTTATAGGAACTAAGTTAGACATGTTTTTATAGTAAAACATAGATGTTAGTTAAATTAGATAAATCTACTTTTCGACTGATGACCGGGTTAGCGAGGAACAGGATAGCGAGGACCGGATTAGCGAGGACTGTACTTTCAAAAAACCTGGAAGAAATTTTGTAAAACCTGGAGAAAATTTGCCAAAAACATTTGAAAACATAGTCAAATTGTATGTGATGAAATTTAGTCAGTATAATAAGGAAAAACTTAATAGGATTAAAAAATTACCAGTAAATAAAAACATTTAATTGTAGTATTATTGGTAGCTGTTTAGTTGATTTTCTACTCAGAAAAAAATTGTTTTTTATTTTTTCAAATGTTTGTAATACAGTAACCTGCCAACTAGATACGCACTTTTTAGCCGAAAAACGCTGTGTTCAAAAACAAAATCAAAATGAACTGCGTTTTTCAAAAACTCAAAGCTAGCCTGAATTGTCCCAGTTAGCTTTAGTAACCTGAGATTGTTGTAACCATGATAATTACATATAAATAAAATGCGTAAAAAATAAACTTATAAATTTTTTAAGCACTTTTTATAAAATCCATAACTCCCAATATTTACGATGAATACCACAGTCTACTGTGAGCACCACACTATTTTATCTTTTATTTTTGTGTTTCTTATGGAGACAACCAGTTAAAATATAAATATTGCCAAATAACAAGCAGGAGTAAAGTTTTAAAATTTTATGCTAGTTTTTTTTTGTAAAAGCACAATTTAATAAAGCCATGATAATTTTTTCATCAATGTTTGTTCATTTAAAATAAATGTATAATTATATGTACTTAGTAAATTTACAAGGTACAAATATAAATACATATGTTAAATAAACACTCAATACTTCTAGTATCTACAAAAGTGTTTTGCTTTTATGGTAAAATATATTGTTTTGAGAAATTTTGGATTTATAGTTATTTGTAAAAATTTTTGGAATTTAATGAATTTAATATGTTTGTATTAGGCTTAATTTTGGTAATTAACGATAAAAACTATTAGCTACGCAATGCCAGTTGGTTATGCATTTTTGCTCTGTGTTCATAGTGCATACCTAGTTGGCAGGTTACTGTACTATGTTTAATGCCAATTATATCTATCATGAGTTAGTTTGACAAGTTTATTCTAAAACAGTAATTTGTAATTAATAGCAACAAATTAATTTATATTTAACTTAAATAATAGCAATGTACTTATGAATAATTTGTTAGTGGTCATAATATATCATATTTGATATTTTTAGAGTTCAAATTATGTTTGCTATTATAATCAATAACAGCTTGGTTTTATACTTCTATGTATACATTGAATTAAAATATATATCATACATTTCCTTTAATTCAGTAGTATGTACTATTTGTATTTTTAACCAGTTTTTATTTAATTATTTCTACTGAAGATGACTCTCTTAAAAATTACAAAACGAATTTGATAAATTCTTCTATGACAATTTTTTATAGATTACAGCGTAATATACTAAGAACTGTATGAATTGACAGTTTACTTTGGTTTTAAAATTGCATTCACTTTTAAGCTTAGAAAATTAGACTTATTCTTTAAGTGAAGTTTATTTAAATTTTATAAGTTTAGCAAAACTATTTAATTACTTCATAAGTTATCTTTAATTTGTTTTCATATTTATCTAAAATATTGTGATAGTGTAATGAATTTATCTAGTTTTAAAACATTTTTTATATCAATAGTTTGTAACATAATTATACTAGTTAACTCAGCTGATATACTCTTCGTGCTTAAAAAACAAGTTAATGAAATAAAACAATTTCTAGCTTATTACATTTAAGCTAAATTTAAATCTAAAGTAGGTTTAATAAATAATGTTAATTAATCTTTACTAATACAGCTTAATTTAGATTTTTGTAAAAGTTAAATTTGTCGACATATGATTAGTAATTAAAAGAGATATAGTTATTCTTTTCCTAATTTGTTTTACCTTAAGATGGTAAGAATGTTTGCTTTTTTGAAATATTTAAATAAAATTCATTAGCTAGTCACAAGTTGTCAATGTGTTAAAAATATATTTTTAACTGTATAATTATAACCAGGGCAAACCGGAGGAATATGTGAAAAGCACACAAGAGTTGCTGAAGGTAAAAGAAGTTTAAATACTGGTATTGTAACTTTTAAAAATTACGGAAATTTGCAATCTTCAGCAGTAAGCCACATCACATTTGCTCATGAAGTTGGACATAATTTTGGCTCTCCTGTAAGTTTTTTTTTTATATTTCATTAAAAAAAAAGTTTTTTAAAAGTAAAATATTTTGTGTCATTGTTTTATTAGGTTATTTATATTAGTATATTTCCTAAAAGATACAATGTCTCGTAAAAAGTTACAGCTCAGTAGTTTAAGCTGCTGATTAAAAGAATAAACTTGTCGGCTGATCACTTAATAATATGCAGTTTACTTGTATTTTTCTTCTTGTAAAGTATTTCGTTTTTTAGTAAAATAAGGCATTTAAACATTATTGATAGTTTGTAACTTGTCATCTTATATTTATTGTACATACAGTTATAGATCATTATTAAAAACTAAGCTGTAATTTTAAGTATTTCCAGGGTGCCACTTTACCTTGAAAAACCAACCTGGAATTTGATAATTTAGGCAATGAAAAAACCTGGAAAAACTTGGAATTTTTTAAGTTTGAGTTTTTGTTAATTTTTATAGAATAAATAAAATTAAAATACTTATAGTTGATATGACTTATAAATTTGTAGTTTTAGCTAACTTTTTTGTTATGGAAGCAATAATTTTTTAACTTTTTGTTGATATTGTTAGTGAGTGGAGGTCATTAGGAAAGAAATAAAAACATTACTTTGTACTTGTAACAAAATTGTTACAAATAATTTACAGAAAAATATGAAGTGAACACAAGACTCTTCAAACTTTTTTAACAAAAAGTATAGTAAACTAAACAATGCTCATTTTGTATGTTGTCATTCTTGTATTTTAGCACAATATGAGTTTAATATACTTCAGACAAATTAGTTTTTTTCTTAAATTAAAAAAATTAAGTTTTATAAAGCTTAAAAAGTATTATTTGGATTAATTGCAATCTATGTATATTTTAATGAAAAAGCAGTTTCACTTGCTGTTTTATTTAATTAAAAATTATTAATATAAAATCATCCAACTGGAGCAAAATATTAATGTAATGAGAGATTAAATACCAGGAGAAAATAAAACTGATGTAAGTATTTATCATGATGGAAGAAATAGTATGTATGTATGAGTATGTTGAGAAGAAGTCAGTTTTATTGCAGTGAGCCCTAAGTCAAGACCTTCCAGATGTAGTACCAGAATCAACTTTATTACTATTTATATTTATATTATAAAGTTTTATTTCTTAACAATATTTCCTTTTTATAACTAGTTTCTGATTTCAGTTTAAATAGTTAAATATCTTTTAATTCAAAACATTCTTAAGTATCTTTCTCTGGGATTTAATTTTTTTTAAAATTACTTTAAGATTTAAGGATTGTAATTTTTTTAAGGTAAGTGTTGTTTTTATGTTTATGTTATCTTTACCTACAATTTAGGTTCTGTTGATTACTTTTTCATAAGTTTTATTAGTAATATGAAGACACTGTAAAAAAAATAACTTAAAGATAAAAAAAAATACTTCAAACTAAGTTTAAACTAGGAAAAAATTTAAGTATATTTTTTAGCTATTTGTGTTAAACCAACATAACGGCTTTTGATCAACAATCTTAGAAAAATTTAGCATAGGTTCCAACACATTAGGTTTTTAATTTGTTATATTAAACTTGTCGATACTTTTAGGTAAGTATTTTGTAATAACAACCATATCAAATAAAAACAGCACGACGAATCCGGTGTTTGCACGCCGGGAGATTCGAATGACGACCCAAATGGTAATTATATCATGTATGCAAGAGCTACTAACGGTGATAGAACAAACAACAACTTGTTTTCTCCTTGCAGCATCAGAAAAATGTCCGCTGTTTTGCGAACAAGAAAAGACGATTGTTTTAAACGTTAGTTGAGTTTAAAAAAATGATATACAGATAATAGTTGATTTGTTAAATACTATATAAAGTGTCTATTAATTTTATCATTTTTTTTGTAGAGGTACGTAAAGAAAAGTAGTTTAATTTTTCTATATTAGTTATATAAACAAGTATTTATAATGGTGTTTGAGTGAAATTAATTACTATATAATGTTACTTTATTATATATTTATTTAAAGATCTTTGAAATATTATCAGAACATTCTAAGTATAAATTTTATCCACGGTTTCCCAAAGTGGCGATTTTAGTAAGTTGGGGCCAATAATTAGTAAAGGGGCGAAAGGAGCGATTTTGAAATTTTGAAACTTACACTAGAAATCTTTGAATTGCAGATGAAGAGCAAAAAAAAGGTCTTAGGTGTTTTAAATGGTAGTCTTGTTGGAGGGCAATAGCCTTTTTAATTTCTTCATAAGGGGGCAATTTGAAAAAAGTTTGGGAAACCCTGATTTAAATTAATGTAATTTTTAAGAATAATACTAAATACCTAATCTGATAGTTTCTTTTTAAATTCTATTTTTTATTTGATAATTGTTATTAGAAACAGTAAGTTTCTCATAGTAACTTTATTTAAAATCTCTTGTAGCTTTTAACCAAGAAAGATGCGGTAATGGAATAGTAGAAGCTGGTGAAGAATGTGATTGTGGTTATCCCGAAGATTGCAAAAATGTTGATGATTGTTGCATTCCCGCTGGTGAAGTCGACGAATGTAAACTAAAACCTGGTAAAAAATGCAGGTTAGGTGTTTCGAGTATACTATTTAGTTAAGTTGTTGAATGAGTTTTATATTTGTACCAAATGTTAAGTATTTTCTCTAGTGAAAATATACTTTATAGCTTATATTTTTTTTCTGTTAAAAAAATTCTTTTAACTGTCGAAGGATAATAAAGTTACAGTGTTTAAATTTTATAAGAATTACAAATGCTATAAAGCAGGGGTAGGCAGCCTTTTATAAACGCGCAGGAATTACTGAATAAAAGTTCTTAGCTAGCGACAATAATTTTGAAAAATGTAACTTGAAATTTAAGCTTATATATTAAAGTAAATGTTTAATGAAATAATCATAAAATAGGGAGCAGTTTACTCACAAGCAAAAATAATATATTTATAACTTTTGTTTATTTTTAAGAAAAATGATTGAGCTTGCTTCTACCTCATTAATTGTATACAAGTAACTTATAAGGTACATTTAAATCAAAAACTGCCCGAGTTTGACAAATCGTTTGAAAGCCCCTAAAAGCTTGAAAAAAAAAGTAAAAGTTGAAACAAAAAGTGATATGTATAATTTATAATTGACTTGGCTCATCTAAAAATAAAAAAAGTATATGAAATTAATTTGCGAATCTGATACAAAATATATAAAAAAAGTTTTATTTAATAAAAAATCGAAATAAAAGAAAAATATTGAAGGAGTTATAAAAATTAAATTATTTGTTATTATAAAAAAAAAACAATGTTTTGTATCTATGGTTACCATTATAATATTTACTAAACATCTAAGACTGCATTTGTTCTGTGAATTCAAAAAAGTCATCAATACATAATAATTTTTTTTGTAAATTTGGTAAAAAATTGTATATTTATTAGCAAGCTGTTCAAATAAAACTTTATTTTGTATAAACTCTCCTTTTTCGATAGAAAATATACAATAGATAAAATAATTTTTGTTTTTTGATTTATGAACAATGTGTGATAACAACACAGTAGAAAAATACAATAGGCAAGATTTAAATACTGTTACAAAAGTTTCAAATGGTTATAAAATTAGATAATATTTTATTTGTAATAGTAGTTTGAACTATTTTATTGCACCATTGATTTGTACAACAAAAATGGTTTGCTTGTTTAAAAGCTCCTGTGATAGCAACTTTAATTTGAAAATTTCTGTAAAAGAATTCACGAAACGACTAAGTTCTTTATTTTTAGGTCTAAGAGCTTTTTCAGACAAAGTACGCAAACTTTTTTCTACCTTCCCATTTAGCAGAAGTATATATTAGGACAGCGGTCGGCAAACTGCGGCTCGCTGGCCAAATGCAGCTTTCGAAGACAAAATCTGCGGCCTGCGAGGCACATTTCAGCTAAAAACATTCTTTTTTAAAACAATAGAAAAACAAATTTGTGGTGAAAACTTACAACTAGGGTTTAACTTAAGTAATTAGTCAATACTAGTGCTCTTTTTAGCTTGTTTTGCCCCAATTTTTGGTTTAAATAGTACTTTTGTATTATTTATTACAATAATTTACTTTAAACTGCAGCCTGCGAAGACTTTTTTCTGTATAGTGCGGCTCGCGAGCAAATTTTTGTAAAAAAAAATTAGCCCGCTACTTATATAAGGCTGCCGACCCCTGTATTAGGATATTATTTTGCCAGTTTATTTCCTTTTCAGTAGTCAAAGTTTAAAAAAAAAACTTAACTTAGCCTGACTTAAAGTGACGTTTAGTACACTTACAATAACTTAATGAGCTTGTTCACAAAGATAAAGTTAAAGATAACTCGTTCTATTTGGTTTCATTCAGTAGTTTTCTAAACCTCCAACGAATTCTGATTATCCCCTTTTATTTTAACAATTATTTGTTTTCTTAAAACCGTTTGTGTTTTTCTGTGCATTTAAAGCAGTGTGGGAAACTTTATTAGTCTGCGGGTCTAGATTTAACAAAAAAAAATCCTCTGCGACCAAACTTATTGTAAAAAGTCTTAGTGAGCGGTTTTGACAACTTATGTTATAATAAATTGCAAAACACTATAAAAGCAAAATTTTAATAAAATAATTATTTTATAAGAATTACTGTGTACTAAAAATCATATCTAGATCACATTTCAACTTATTTGTTTAAAAAAAACTCAGTTTTAATTATTGTGTAAATTTCTTTAAGTTTAAACATACTTTTACACGCTTTATTAGTTTTTTATGATATTTTAAAGATCTGTTTTGCGGTAAAGTAGTTTTTTGAAAATAAAAGTATTTGGTTATATTTTTTGTTTTGTTTGTAAGTTAGTTATATCTTTATAAAAAAAATCTTACAAGACTTTAAATTTAAATAACACAATTAATAATACTTCGCCAATGACGGAAGTTTGATGTGGTCACAATTTTCTAAATACTGCAACTAAAAAGGAACTTTAAAACGGGACACGTTCAAAATCCACCCGCGATCAAAATCCACCCGCGTTCAAAATCCACCCTATCAAAATCAACCCAGTCAAATTCGAGAACCGCTTACCGATCGAGCATAAGGGTTAGGGGTAACAGTGATAGTGAAAAATAAATTAGAAATAAATAAAAAATCAAAAAATAGATAAAATAAATTGATAAATTAAGAAAAAGTAAAAAAAAATGGGTTGAACGCGGGTGGAGTTTGATAGTATACCCTTAAAAATTATAAGAAGGTTTAAATTATAATATAACTTTTTAGAATATAATTTTAATAGTCCATCACAAGGACCATGCTGTAAACCAACATGTGAATTACAAGACAAAGGAATTACTTGTAGTGAAGCCACTGATTGCAAATTAGAGCAGCAATGTGACGGCATAGAAGTTACCTGCCCCATTGCTAACTCAAAGCCTGATCATACTGAATGCGCCTACTCAACTAAGTTGTGTAAAAGTGGGGTAAGTATTTTGTTTTGTAGTGCTAAATCTATTTGTTATTTATAAAAAATGAATACTTAGTATAAAAATATATTTTAAGACTAAAGTATTTACAAAATTAATGTAAATAAAAGTTTATACGCAATCTAAAAATCCAATTACTAGTAATTCAAGACTTCGTGATACTGTTAATTTTTTATAGGTATAGAAAAATGGTTAGTTAATTAAACTGTTTGTGCACCAAAAATAACTGTTATCATTAACTACTGGCCTTGTTTACTAAAGTTAATTCCCTTATTTGTAATAAACACTAGGCTGCACCACACGACCACCAACAACAATTTCTACTACAATACACTACCAATCTTCGTAATTACTAAAACTCATTAATCAGATATAAACAAGAGAAACCGCTGATTCAGTCAAACCAAACACAATTCAGTTTTGTCGTACTGATGCATCCATTTGTGTTTACGGTCGAAAAGGTGACGCAACTAAGTTGTTTACAACTCTATGTCTAAAACATTGTCAGTTTTGATGTGAAATAATAGTTAATGCTCGTCTATATACCACTCAGACTTCCTAATGAGTTCTATTAAGCACTAAATTAGTCGTGGAAGCTGTTGTTGATGGTCGTGCGGTGCAGTCTATTGCTTTTTGCATGATGGTGAAACGTCTTAGCTTTGCGAACGATATACGAAAACAGTGCTTATAGTATATCTTGTCTCCGCACTAAATAAATGGTTTTAAATAAAAAGTATACTTTTGTAAATAAAAAAAAGTTGCTAAAAATAAATACTTTTTTACTTTGTTAAGTTTAATTAGTTTAAAAAAATTAACGATCTGTAAAAATAATACTTCTTAATGAAATATTATACAATGAGCTACACAGCTCTACAACAATATAGAAATGATTAAAAATTTATCAAAATACAACTGAAGATTTACATTTTTTGCAATTTTTTACATTTAAGTATCAAAATCGGTTTTATTTAAACACTTAGTTTATTTAAACCTACAGAGAGTATTGTAAATATCTTTAAGATATAAAATTTGTTTGATCTATTTTGGAAGAACGACCTCGGTTTATGAATTTGAAAGTGTTTGGTTTCAGTTACAAATATTTTAAAATTTATAACGAAATTGACTAATCAGGAATGCAGTGAAAGCAGATGTTCGCTTCATAGTGATTACGAAGGTTGCGATTGTCAAGTTGCTGAAGATGCGACAAACAGAACTATTTTATGTCATACTTGCTGTAAAAAAATTGGTATGTTTAAAGTAATGACAAATTAATTGTTTTTAAAGTTTAATTCATAAAAAAAACCAAAAAAAATGCTGTGTATACTTTTTCTACAAATTAAAAATTCAGTAACATACCCTTAGGTACGCACTTTTTAGGCGAAAAATACTGTGTTCACAATATTTTTTTAGTTAAAAAAAAAAACTTAAAAGTAGTAATACAAACGTAATATATTTTAAAATAAACTACAGTGTTTTAAGTTGGAATAAAACAAAATCTAAAGGAATTAGAAATAAGTTATGAACTTACAAATTATATATCAAATACAATACTCGAAGCAAACATATTACAGTTTATTTATTTATGAAAATAAAAAACAGTGCAATTTGAATTTTCATACCACATGGTTAAGACATATAAATTTTTTTTTGATAAGTCATATAAAATTTAAATAAACGAAAATACTCAATAGTGCAGTTAGTATTTACACATCAACTGATTAAAACATAAACATAAAAAGCGTATACAAATCTAAATTTAATTTACATTAAGTCAAACGTTTTATCTCAACCTAAACTTCAAGGTTCTCTAAAAAAAATTTTAGTTTAAAGTGAGGGTTATATAAGAAAAAAAAACCTTACCCCCTAAAAGGGGACCATATACTCATTTGAAATTAGTGATCTCTTTTAGATTTTTTTTCTTGGGTCCTAATTTAAAAATGATCCGGATTCAGCCGGAACCTAGCTGAGATTTTGCCGGATTCGGATTCTATTTATTGTCAGACTTAGCTTTACGCGATCAGCTTCTTTTAGGCTTATACTTAGATTATTATGTATTTCTTTAAATTTTTTTAACCGTTTTAATTACAGCTTTTTAGCTCCTTTTAAATTTCTGATAAACAAATTAAGATTGTTGTTTTCGACAGTTTCAAAAAAAATTATTTATAAGCATTTGTTTAAAAGAAAAATGGATATATGAAATGAAATTATACTTCAAAGATTTGTGTAATTAAAAAAGAACGTTTAGTATTAAGAATATTCTTGAAACTAAGAACTATTAAATTTTGTAATAGTTTTTCAATTACTAATAAAAAAAAAAGAATTATTAAAAACTTATCAACGCAAGCAGTTCTTTGACCCAGTTGTCTTGTTGTTAGACCGATATAGCTATCGTCACAATAGCATTTAAATTGGTATATAACCATGCTTTTATCAAACGTAGATATCTGGTCTTTGCCTTAAGGTGTCTTTGTTTATGATGATTACTACTGTTACTATACAAGTTAAAATTTATCTTTTATTTATTGCTATGTATCAGGGTTGCCACTTTACCTGGAATTTTGGAAAAACCTGGAATTTGACAATTTAGGCAAAGAAAACCTGGAAAAACATGGAACTAAGAAATTTTGAAAAAAAACCTGGAAAAACCTGGAATTTCGAACAAAAAACCTGTAATTTTTAAGAATTTTAACATGTTCAGTAGTAGAATTTTGGTTTGACGCAAAAAATTTATCATATAGATAAATAAAAAATTTGTCATCAGCAAAAATTTTTTTTATTAAAAACACATTTTAAGTAGCTTAGAGTATCTTTTTATACTTAATAACACAGTTTCTTACCTTAAATTTTACTTTAAACTAAAAATAGACCCAAAAATGTGTACTATTAAAATCCTGGAAAAAGACCGGCGAAAAACTTTTATTCCTTCATCACATCTTTAAAAAGCTAGAATAGGTTTCTTTGTAGCTTAATAGCGTGGATATGAGTAAATGTTATTTACAAAATTGCTTACTTTTATATATCTAGACAGTTGCTAAAAAAATATTCATCTTTCATTCAAACTTATGTATATAAAATCTTAATTTAAGCTCATCACAAAAATAGTTCTATGTTTTTCAGGCATTTTAACTGTTATTTTTTTTTACATCATAAAAGGTTCAAAATTCAATTTCAATCAATAAGTAGCTTGAGTTTTTATCTTATAGTTTAAACTGAGATTTCGTATAGACAGAGAATTGTTTTGTCTTATTAGTACGACGTTTAATTTTTTTTGTTAAGATGCAAAATGAAATAGTTTAAGGCCATAGGGGGGGGGGGGGGGGTAAACCATGTTTTTTACAAGTATATCTTATTTTATAGAGTTTTTTCTAAGCTTCAAGGTGCTTTTTATTGTTTTAGAAAATTCAAATTATTTTTTGAGATATGACCAGTCAAAGTCCGGCCGCATAATAGGTTCCCTATGGGAAGGAAAAACTACAACAGCGAAAAAAGACTATTTCATTTAAAATCTATCTCCTCCTACATTTTTCAAGCAATCTTCTTCAAACTTTCACAGTCTAATCTTTATACAATAACAAAAAAACATTACTTTGGAATTAAAAAAAAAAATTGTAAAAGTATATTTTTTTTTGAAAAAAAAAGAACTTTTTTTTATAATTTTTGTGATAAAATTTTTAATTTTAAATATTATTAAAATTCTAAAGTAAAGTTTTTTTCTTTTTATTAAAAGGAACGTTTCCTGAAAATTTGAAGAAGATTGCTTGAAAAATGAAGGAGGAGATAGATTTTTAGTGAATTTTAAAATTTCCGAGAAAATTGACTCCAAAAAATTTGCGGTCTATACGTTTATATTGGAAAATTTTTACAAAAACTTAAATATCTCAGAAGCTAAATTATATTTTTGAATTCTATAAAAACTGGCTTGTAGTTTGTACTTAAAGCTTTCATATAAAAGCCAAAGTTAATTTTTGTAAAAAATAATGTTGGACCCCCCCTATGGCCTTAACAGTAACATTGTGTTTATTTTATAACAAGATATAAGATTAAACGTTTCTTACTAAACTAGTTGTATTATAACAAATAATTTTTCTGAGTTTTTTCTATAAACACTACATAAAACTTAATATATTTAGGATCCTAGTTATTGGATCTGGTAGATCACAATTGGAATTTTACAAAATTTACTCATTTTCAGAAAAAGGGGCTCAATTTAAATATAAAGTTTAGTTTAAAGCAGGGTTTCTCAAACTTACTTTTATAATCGTTCACTTTGCTGCAAAAGTTAAAAAAGTACAATCGCCCCCTTTTATTAAATTTCGCTGCTTTACTAGTTAACTACCTATTTACTTTTACGCTCTTTTACTAATTATTACTCCCTTCTATCCAAAATTGCCTCAAGGAGTGATATTATCCACTTTAGTAAGCTCTGGTTTTTAATTTGTGTTTAAAATTTTTGTTTAGACATTAATGAGTAAATTTTACTTCAAGGACATATTATAATTTTTTTTTTATATCAATAATAAATAAAAAATATTTTAAATCTTATACGACCACTTTGGTTCTTAACTTAACGATAACTTGAAGTTCCTAATAACATTGTATTTTTTACTAGATAAAAATAATTCTCACAGGTGCAGATAAGTCCGAATGTAAGAGCATCATAGACCCAAGTATGCCTGAAATATTATCTAAAAGATTAGTAGTCTTGCAACCTGGAAATCCGTGTGATAATAATAAAGGTTTGGTTTCTAACTTAGTAAAAGCAAAATAAAAGTTAAAACAAGTTTTATAGTTGTAATTGTATGTATCTATATTACTGTAACTTTATATATGGAAAAACATATTTATGTCTAAGTTAAGTGTTGTAATTGTTTTTCTTGAACTTTAAAAAGTCAATATATCACTAATATGTATTGTTCTAGTTTAAAAATGTTATGACTAGACAGAGGCTTCTTATTTCAGTTCAGTAACATTTAAAGTTTCAAACGCAAAAAAAATGTTGAAACTTTGACAACTGTTTCAGTGCTTTTTTACTTTTTAGGCAACAAAATAAATTAGCGACGAACCTAATAAAGTGTAGTGAGTTGAAAAGTATAAAATTAATTTGTTTAAATAGTGGAAAAGGAATTATATTATTTTAACTAGTTTTAGTTGATTTTATATAAATCTATCGTTTTGTCATAAGCTTTTATGATTAACCACTAACTGGCAAGTTATATTTTAAGACAATCACACGATTCGTAATGATTTGTTTCGAGTACAGTTTTTCTTTGAGTTTACTATTTTTTTAAACATTGTAGGCTACTGTGATGTTCGTTCTGTATGCAGGGAAGTTGACGCTGAAGGACCGCTTTCAAGAGTCAGGAATGCCATTTTCAACCCTTTACTTTACAACAGCATTAAGGAATGGATAATTGTAAGTTTAATTTTCTATAAAACTATAAGTTTAATTAATAACTACTTATGGTGTGTGTACTTAAAATCAAATAAATTATTTGTTTCTTTTAACATGATCAAAACAATTTTAAGTTTTAGTTTGTTTGTACAAGTTAGTTATTTAAAACTGGTTGAATTTCACTATAATATTTGAATAAAATTTTTTTTTTTTTCCTCAATTTAAAACTTACTTATTACAATATATACAGTTACTTGTTTAAATACAGTTTATAATGAAACACTAGCTCTCCACTCTCGGTAGGTGCTATTTATAATTTTATACACGTTAAACATTTTAAAAACTTGAATATTTGTTGTCACATGGCGTTAGTTTTTTTTTTAACAATACAAACATCAAACTTAATATTTTATTATTTTAAACAAAATTAATGTATTTCTCTGCCTAACGTCAGTATCTCTTGCAAGCAGAAAATTAAAAAAACGAAACTGAAGGTTTTGATTTAAGTAAAATTAACAAAATGTGCACTAAAAAGGTAATAACTATAAAATAAAACTTATAAACAGTAAAAATAATCATGTTTAACATTAATAATGTTAAGCAGCACAAAAGCAAAATAAAGTTCTTACTGTTTACATCGCTTTGGCTTATTACAAATTTATTAAAATAGATTTTATTTTGATATAGTCATACTTAGTTGCTCAATGTTTCATAATACTAAACACAGATGTATTATATTTTTTAGCACATTAAATGTTGTTTATCAAATGTTCACTTGTTGCAGATCTTTTTGCAGATTTTCTTCCGTTATATAATTTTCGAAACATCTTCAGTATACATTTTGATTCTGGTCTTGAAATGACGTCCAGTTTGACCTAGGTAGATCCTGTCACAGGAACAAGGAGCAATACATTTAAAAAAAAGTTTTATACTTGGTCTTTCACGTCAAGACTAAATGTTATGGGGTTGCGCTGTTTGATACACTATAAAAAAGAAGAAAAATATCATGAATGAATAAGATTATCCTTTGTCTCGCTTGACTGTTTTTTTTTCATTCGTTAGAAAATTACATTCGCTGTTAATAAGTTTCGTTTTATCATTATTAGCTTTTTAGTGTAAAACTTGTTAATTAAAACTTTTAGATTCGTTTTTTATTTTCTGCTGCGAAATAACCCTGTCGATAGGCCGTGAAATGCTTTAGTGTTGTTTGAGATAAAATTATAAAATATTGAGTATGACGTCCGTATTGTTTTCACTACTAAACCTTTTTATTACTAAAAAGTATACAGTATATAAAAAATAGCAAGAGCTCAAAATATAAGATGAATGTTAGTTACTACGTAATAGTATTACAGTTCTTTCTTTAAACATTTACATAGCATACACTTCAACTTGAGCAGAATCGGCAAATTAACGCATTTGGGAAAGTGTATAGCCTTCTAAGGTTAAATATGCCGCAACTTACTTTTTAGCTAAAAAACTAATGTAAAGTAATAATTTTTAGCTTTTTATGCTAAAAGTTTACAAAAACGCTATTTTCTTAGTTATGAGTAAATTTTGCTGTTTTTAAAATCATTTAGGTTCTGCTAAGTAAAAATCACTTTATTTGGTCAAAGAACGTTTAACTAAAAGCTAATAGTAATGTACATATATAAAAATATAATTATTTAATTATATAAAAACTACAATTTATACAGCTGTTTCATAAATGAAATATAGAGTTTCATGTACTCCTCAGTAAGTTACAGTTTATTATAATAGTAAACAGAAAGTAAGATTTTGAATTTTTTTATGATAATTGTGACGTAGTAATGATACAGTTTATTTTACAGTTAGCTGAATTTGAAAATGATACGCTGTAGTTGTTAATTTATGCATTTTAGGAAAGTTTAGAAAGGTTATTTTATAAAAAATGTTTTAAGCTATCGGAAAATTTTTTTTAGACTGTTGAAAATTTTTTATAAAATACTGATGTTTGCCGCTTAAATTTTATTTTGTTTTAATATTTAGTTGGTTCTAATTTAAAAAAAAAAAAAAATTTGATAATGGATACATATGTTTTGTCTTTCGCTTTTCTTGTTAAGTGTTACGTTCTTATCTGATTTTTCGATTTCTATTTTTTCTAAGTTACAAAGTTTGCAACGGAATTTAGTATTGAATTTTTATTTTGTCCTGTTTAATATTTCCCATTTAATTTTGTAGTCTGTATTGTTATCTTTTAAATTCCATATGTAGTTCGCTAGTTCTATTGTGTGTCTTTTGTTAATATCGTTGAATGATGATTTTTGGTTTCTGTATCTTTGTTTAAAAGTATTTCCTGTGGATCCTATATACTACTTGGTTGTTTTATTTGATGTTTCTGTTGCTTTATATATTATATTTGACACTAGGCATTCGTTATTTAAAGGGCTGTTCTTTACGACAATTACAAAGTTTATCTTTTATTGTGCTTTTATCGTCTATATTGTTTTTGTTTAATATTTTATTGTTGTGAGCTAATATTTTACTTCTGAAATTATTTTTACAACTGTAAGATATTTTAATTGTGTTTCGGTTGAATATTTTATGGAATGGCTGGTTTTCGTCAAATGATGTGGTAATCAGATTTAAGAATTGTTTGCCTATTTTGGAACTTACATTTAGACTAAATGGTGGGTTGAAATATATTATGTCTCTTTTTCTTTGTTTTTTATTTATTTCTGGTAAAGTGGTCTTATCGTATTTTAAGGTGTTTTTATAATTGGCCGAATTTAATGCTTTTTGGTGTTCATTTTTTACATTGTTGAAGGATTCTTCGTTATTAGATAGTTTTATTAGTCTTCTGTTTATTGTTTCGGGTAATTGTTTTAGTATTTGTCGGGGGTGATTGGAGTTGTAGTTTACGTATAAAATTGGTGAGTTTGGTTTGTTGTATGGTTGGTAACTTGAGTTTGATATGTTGAAGGATACATCCTAAGAAGTCTGTTTGGTATTCGGCTGCAAACTTTGTAACTTAGAAAAAATAGAAATCGAAAAATCAGATAAGAACTTAACACTAAACAAGAAAAGCGAAAGACAAAACCTATGTATCCATTATCAAAAATACTTTTTTAACAAAATTAGAACCAACTAAATATTAAAACAAAATAAAATTTAAGTGGCAAACATCAGTATTTTATAACATTTTTACAACAGTCCAAATAAATTTTTCCAATAGCTTAAAACATTTTTCTAAAATAACCTTTCTAAACTTTCCTAAAATGCATAAGTTAACAACTACAGCGTATCATTTTCAAATTCAGCTAACTGTACGATTACTACGTCACAATTATCATAAAAAATTTCAAATTCTTACTTTCTGTTTACTATTATAATAAACTGTAACTTACTGAGGAGTACATGAAACTTTATATTTCTTGTATGAAACAGCTGTATAAATTGTAGTTTTTATATAATTAGATAAATATTTAGCTCCAATTTAATTTGTCGAGCACTATCGACCAGAACTTTTTATAAAACCTTTAATATATAAAAATATATTTACAGTTTTTTGTAATAATTTAATATAAATACT
Source organism: Thalia democratica (assembly GCF_965202585.1). Classification (NCBI taxonomy): domain Eukaryota; kingdom Metazoa; phylum Chordata; class Thaliacea; order Salpida; family Salpidae; genus Thalia; species Thalia democratica. The sequence goes on along the minus strand of NC_139169.1, from coordinate 48,930,917 downwards.
AAATATATCAACTGTTTTTTCAACATAACCCAAAAAGTATTGAGTTAAATGCTAGTTGAGTATAATTAATTAAACACACAAGATTAAATTGTTCAAAATAAGTATAAATTAAGTAAACTTAAACACAATGCAATATGCACAGCAATATTGGTGGGCAGTTTCATTGATGGTGTTAGCACTGATGCTCCTTATGCTGGGATTTGTCAAACTATGCAGCGTGCACACTCCCTCTTCCAACCCATCCCTTCCTAAACATCGACAGTTTCCCGGTTAGTCATCTGATAATTAAACTCATAGATAAACAAGAATATTTGTATTGTAATTTTATGTTGCAATTTTTTTTAGTTGCACCTTAAAAACATACGGTTATATTATGTAAAAAATTTATTATAAATAGTTAAAAATCTTATGCTAGTAGGATTTTATATTTTTTTTAAGGTAATTTTAGTACGCAACGCTCCTGGAATGGAACTATTTTTTTGTTCTTACTATGGTAACAAATTGTTTATCTTTTAAATTATACTGGAAAATACCCTGGTTCTTGAATATATAATTTTGAATTAAAAACAGAAAAATAATATTGTTAAGCCTTTTAGAACTTTTGATGTACGTTGAGCGATTTGTGAGGGTCAAATTTGTGATATAATGTCCTAATGGTCTTTACTACAGTGACAACTGTACTCACGAACTAGACATTTGTGTTTATTCCACTTAACAGTCGGTAGTTGTACAGTTAAACCTTAAATTCAAAAACACACTAAATCGAAAGCTTATCTTATTTCCCTATATATTTTTATGTAGAACTTTTCGCAAACACTACCAAGCAGGAACGTAGCAAGCTCGGAAAAGTTACGAAGCTGTGAAAAAAAAACATCAGGGATGAATTGTGATAACTTTAAAATTTTAATATTTTTTAACAGTAAAAACCGAATCTAGTAAAAAGTGCTTATAATATGTTAAAACTAGTAGATTATTCTTGTTTGGTATATAACCTATATGATGTTAACCATACATATACTGGCTATTAAACGTTTAATGTTGTAAGAAAATTTGTTTTCAATAGTCTATCTTCATATAAAGTAAATAATTTAAGTGTTTAATTTTTATTCTTTTTTGCAGTGATTATTACCAAACTTTTCAAAATATATCTTACTGTAATTTTATTATATAAAGTTAATTAAAACTATTTTATTTTTATATTTGTTATAAAATATATTAAATGTTACGAACTAAGAAATGACGGTTTTTGAAAACAAGATAAAATTTAATACATCACTGTTAAAAATAATTTGCTATCAGTCAGAATTTTTTGTGTTTAGTCAATTGCAGTTCAATTTAAAAACATTTATGTCTAACCTACCTTACTTAACTACAATACACAGTAAATTTGTTCTATTCTAACAACTAAACGGCCTTTACTCTTCTCCAACAGTAATTTACATAGAAATTGTTTTTAGGTTATGAAACGCTTCGTAGGAGACAGCAAACAAGAAGAGGGCAACCACAAAGAAGTAGCAGGCCCCAGCAGAGGGGAAGGAGTATTGAAATGCAGCAAAGGCGTAGATAACTGTGACTTTATTTTTCGACAAAATTTTAGTATTGTCTTCAGTGTGTAAAGTCTGAGTAAAATTCTATTGTGTTCAAAATTTATAAACACATGTAATATTTTGTTAATCGAATTCAGTTTTTAATTCTAATAGATAAGTGAAATTCAGTATATGAAATTAAAATAACCATCAAGCATTCTCTAAATTACATTCTTTTTGATGATAGCCAGCTATAACTGATTGACAGTTAACAATATATTAATGGTCTTTCACATTTTTTAAGTGCAGTTTCCACGTACTTTTTTAGGTTTTAAAAATGATTATTTAAGCTTATTTGCTGCTTCTTTTTACATTGGTTTTTTAATCGCAGTTTTCTGAAAAACACTGTCATCATTTTGATTTTCAAGACCAAATTAATTTAAATCAATAGGTGTAACTTTTTCTGAAATTAAGGTTAAACTAGTTAATTACTTTGTTGCTATTGCTTTCTATTAATATTAGCTTATAGCCTAATTAAAAACTTATATGTTTTAGTATAATAATTAAGAGACGTTTTACTGATTAAAACTTATTTGTTTTAAAAATCTCTTTAATTTACTTCAACTTAAACTAAAAGTTTAAATAACTTTTTTGACTTTTAATATTAATTTTTTATAACTTTTATATTTTTCTCTCTTTTTTAAAATACTTTAAGTTTTCCCTTCTAATTTCGCTCTTAAAAAGATTCTATAAGTAAAATTCTTCAAAAAAACTAAAATAAAACCTAAATTTTTGAATTGTTCACTTTAAAACGTTTTTCACCGGAACAAAAAATAAAGTTTAGTACAATGTCGTGTTTGATTATATTGTATACGAAGTATGTAAAGTTTAGTCAAAGGGTTGAAACTAGTAGTAGCTTTTCTCCAGTTAAAACTTAAAACAATATATAATTATTTTGATCGACTTAAATAAATTTAAAATGTTTTACACTTGTAAAATAAAATATAGATTATATTCATGTGTAAAATTTTGATTAAGTCAATTAAGTTTGTCTTCAGGTTTTCTTTCTATAGGCATTATATGTAAATTAATATTATAATATTCGGTTTGTCAGATTACCAAAGTTTTTTTGCTTTAATAAACTAATACTTTGTTTGTAAGCATATGCTTGTTCGTCGAGAGATTAAAAAAGAACAAGGGTTATTTTACTGTTTCATAACTTTAGTTCAGGGTTTCCCAAACCGGGCCAAGTGGGGTCATTACAGAAATTTAGGGGGCCATGAGGTCATAAATTGAAGCTTACACTAAATATTCTTGGGTCGATGATGAAGAGTAAAAAATAAATTGAGACGTTTTTATGGTAGTTTTAGAACTTAAACTAGACATTATGGCAAAAAATTATAGGGGCCATAAGCCGTAAAAGGGGGGGGGGGTACAAATTTAAACTTACACTAGATATTCTGGAATTGATGATGAAGAACAAAAAAAAAGGTCTTAGGCAGTTTTAAAGGGTAGTCTTTTTTAAACCTTGTTTGAGAGGGCCATAGCTTTTTTAATTTCTTTAAAGGGGGCCTTTTGAAAAATATCTGGAAACCCTGATCTAGTTAAAGTCAAACGCCGCAAGAAAAGGGTGTAGAATGTTAAAACTTTTAGAGTATAAGTTCAAAACTTTCAGTGCAACAATTTGAAATCGCTGAGCGAGTCTGCGTTGCAATGCGGATCTTTTTTGGCGCTTATTAAATATTTTTTTAATTCTACTTAAATTACGCAAGTGAGTAATTTTTGTTTTAGCAGGCAAAAACGTGGTTTGATCTAGTTGTTAAAGTAAAACTTTAAAAAGATTGTATTTGTAAGCATTGCGCCTGCTTTCCGAGAGAAGAGAAGAGTCTTTTTTTGCGTATAGCAAACCGTAAAAAATCAAGCGCCGCGAGAAGGGCGTAGTCATTCCGATTTATCGCTAGACGACTATAGGCATTGTAATTTGAAGCTTTTCGATATAGACATTCAACGCAGGCATTTAGACGAAGGCGGCCATTTTGAAGTTATCGTTGGATTGTGACAGTTTCGACCTAGTCTTTCGATTCGACTTTTCTGATTTAGTTTCATTTTCTTGATTCATTCAGTTGGTTCGTAACGTTTTAAGAAAACCAAGCTCGATTCCATCTAGTAACATAACATATTGACAAACAAACCATCTGAGCTCTGACCTGCACGTGTGTGAGTGTCTCTTTTTTATATCACGTTGTATTTTTTAATTGTAGAATAAATTTTGAGTGCTAATTCACTGTCTAATAACAGTAAAAAATGGTTAAGTAAATTTAAGTTAACAAAATTAATATATTGTAAGTTAACCTTTTAATTACGAAAAATAATATTTGATTTAATTAAGTATTTGCTACTTTAAATCGACTACGGTAAGTCGTCAACGTAATACCAAGACCAGCCTCGATTCATCACACCTCATTTCCAGTCCGCATTACTGAGACCAGCCTCGGTTAATAGCGGTGAATTCCAGTTCTCATCACCAAGACCAGATTCGGTTCATCACATTTCATTTCCAGTCCGCATTACTGAGCCCAGCCTCGGTTAATTACGGTGAATTCCTCCAGTTCGCATTACTGAGACCAACCTCGGTTAATTGCGATTTACTTCATCGCGGAACCTCTACGTTTGGTCAACACCTCGAAAAATGAGTACCAATAGTAAAAAACCCAAAACCCTTTCGACAACCAACCTCACTAATCTGGTCAAGAAGCACTTGAAGCGTGCACACTCGGCCGATGAGGCGTCAAGTTCTAGTAGACGTGCCCAACATAGTAACTCTCACATGTTAACAAACAACCCAACAACAGTAGAACCTTACAAAAAAGAAGAGAATATATCAGCAGAGGGTTATAGTGGCGTCCTCGGGTGGGCGAATATATCAGTAGAAACATATAAAGTAGAAGAGAATATATCAGCAGAGGATTGTATATTTTAGTTTTTTTTAAATTTTTCAGCTTTGGTTGTTTTTTTCTTCACAGCTGTTTCTCAAGCATTGCACTTCTACTGTAGCCCACTGGCTTCAGTAAGAATTGCAGATAAACGAGTACTTCAATACTAATCGTATCTATGTAAATGGTTACATGACAATTCAAGTTCGGACAGTTCAAATTCAGAATAGTTTTTCTTCTTTGAAAAAATGCTTTATAAGCATATCTGCACACATCGTTCTGAAGAGAGTTATTAAACGCGAAAACGGTATAAAAATCACCGTGAGAGAGGTCAAGCGTGTAGTTGTGTTGTTTGGTAGTTGTAGTCGTAGCGTGGTTGCGTTAGCGTTAATGTTTGTTGGCATTAATGTGTTTTCTCATAGGGGTAGGCGTATGTATTTAGTTTTCAAGCACTACTTTTGATTATGTTTAAGACGTGCTTTAGAGTTGTTTACTAAGCATTTTTTGTTATTCGGCATTGATTCATATTCTTGCTAATATCAATAACTTTCATTTAGCGAGTCAGTTAGTTTCTTTTCTAAGATCGTATATTTTTACATTGTATAATAAACATCGAGTGTTAATTCGTGTTTGTTTACTAACTATAATTTAACCTAGTTAAGCTTAACTTATACCTCTAGCATTTATTTCTAGGCTAGATTATATTAGACCTTTTGCAGAGTACGTTTAATTGTAACATACTTTCACTAACACAAATAGTAGCACTAATCACTTATACTTGAGTATTAATGCTAGCAGCAAGAAATCCATACCTGTGTCAGTATACGACCGCTCGAGGTTAGTTACTCACGCTGAAGTTATATGGACGCTAGTTACCACATACCAACTATAAACCCTGAGCGGACTAACAAAACAGAACATATTGTTAGAGGAGAGGGTTATAGCTTAAAGGGCAACAAATCAAAAAGTAAAATATTTTTGAGTAAATTGTGCGAATGTAGGTCTAACCACCTCTCCGAAATCTTTCGCACTCTAGTTTAGTTACGCAATTAAAATTCTCAAAAAACCTTTAAAATTGCTTTTTTTTTTGTTTCAAGGACCTCTCGGTCATCGAGTTGCATAACCAATTTAATCAAAATTATAATGAGCTACAAATGAAAAAAAAAGTAAAAAAAAATTTACAGTCAAAATTTAAACTCTAAAACGAAAAACTCTATGAAAAATGAGACTATTAAACTTTACAACGTTTAATATTTTTCTAAAAAAATATATCAAAAAAATAAAATAACTTATATACACAAATATATCTAACATTATATACACATAAAATATATATTGAACGTCAAAATACAAAAGGTAAAGTTTCTATCTGAAATGTTTTTTATTTTAAATTTATCAATAATTTTAGCAAATACTTTAACCTTTTATATGATTAAAAAAAAATTAATACATAAGTTTAGAGTTTTTTTTAAAGTATGTTTAAGAATTTAGACTCTAATATCAACTCATTTCAACTTATTAAATTATAAGCAAAAACAAATTAAAGCTATAACATTAAAAAGATATATAGAAAATAACAATAAATATATAAAATAAAGCTGCAATATTCAAAAAAAAGTAAAATAATTCTGTATCCATAAAAATATTTTTGCTTAAACTAAATAAAAAGTATAAAATTAATATATTCATTTAATTAAAACTATCAGTTTTTTCAATCTTGAATAAATGTCTAAATACAGAAGTTTAACTATACCAAAACAATAATGTAAACAACCACAAAAAAAAAACACTTAAAATAGTAAATAAGTTTTTTTCTTTGAAAAATCAATAAATAATAAATAAGTCTAAAAAAATAATAATCATAAAGTAAGTCAATCTACTACTAGTTATAAATTTTATCAGTGATTTCAGCTCATGATTTAAATATTTAATTTTCTTTGTTTTCTGGCAAAAATAAATTTAGAGACTAATAACTTTATTTACACAATTAAAATGTACACTATGATATTTGTCTTTTTAAAAGCCTACGAAAGCAACAAAAACCTATCGTTTGGTTACGCACTTTTGCTGTGGCCACAATGTGCGTATATTTGCGAGAGCTTACTGTATTTTAAAACCCTTAAAGAAAAATTAAAGTGAGCAGTGGCGTGGCGTGGTATTTTTGTTAGAGGTGCGGAGAATAATAAAAAAAATAACTTAAAACTTTTATTTTGAACTAATTCAAGATATTTTTGTATAACAACTACATCAGTTCTTCAACGTAAAAAAGAGTTGTATTTAGAAAAAATTAAAATAGCTTTAAAAAAATATTGAACGCAAAAATTTACAACTTTATAATAACTATAACTAGTTTTTATCATTTGAAAATTATACTGGTCCTGTTCGAGTTGCTCCAGCTTGAGTTCAACTTATCACTACCTGTTTTATAGTTCTCGGGTTGTTGTGAATTTTCAACAACGCAAGAACATGATTTTTAATTTATATGGTGCTGAAGTTTAATCAGCTCCAGAATTTAGCAATTCAAAAAATTTTTTCAGCTCCAACTTATCGAGTCTTTGAAGGTCAAATATAATATTTTGAAAACGAAAACATTTAACAAATAACTAAACGAAAAAATCCAAAAAAAAAACTATACGTAATTTTTTTTTGTTCAACTAGACGGAACAACAACTCCAATGTTAAACCCCACGCGTCGCCCCTGGTATGTACCAGGGGCGTAGCGTGGGGAGGGACACTGGCGCATGCGTGCTACCCAAAAAAAGAAAATAAGTAAAAAAAAGAATGTAATATCTTTATCCTTTATTGTTTATTTTTTCAGCTTTTTTTGCCTTATTTCAACTATGTTTATCTAGTATTCGAAAAGTTAAATGGAGTTTTGAATACCAATTATTGACAAGTTAGGGAAATTACCCAATATTCGGTGCGCAAGCGAAAGTGCGCACCGATGTTGATGAAAAACTCCATAAGGAAAAAATTTATAACTTCATTAACTTCATAAGAATTTAGACTCAAAAAGAACGCAACTAATTCGCGCACCGCAGTAGTATAACCTTATGACAGATTTTTCTACAAAAATTTTACAAAAATACGTCACGCTTAAAAGAAAAATAAACAATTTTACAAGTTTTTTTTTATGCTACCATAAATGGTAAGACTACTGCTAGTTTTCGGATCTTTATTTTTGTAAACATACAAGAAAAAGCGTGTCGGCCTATGAGAAATAAACTTTGTTTGTAATTTTTATTCTAAACAAATACAATCAGATGAATTAAATTTAAAAAGTATATTTTTAACTAGTTTGAAAAGTTGTAATAAATTGTAATAACAGTTATAAAGTTGGTCTAGTTTAATTTCTGTGTAACTTTACCTAAATTATGTGCTTAAATTTAAGGTGTTGTTATCACTGCTGTATTGTATATTAATAAGATTGATATTTTTTTCATAAACAAAACAGACATTTTCGTTTTATTGAATATATTCATTTTTAAAGATATAAAGTTTACTGTAAGTAGTAAAAACTATTTTTATCTAGTAAGTTTACATTTGTGCAAGTATAAGTAATTCTAATGATATTGATACTTTTTTTAAAATTGTTTAATTGTTTAATGAATAAGTATTTTTTAAAACAGCTGCTTCGAACTTATTTTACTCAATGAACTAATTTCATTTATATTATTTATAAAAAGATCTTTTTATAGCTAACTACAAAAGTTTTAACTTAGGGGATTTTTTAAGAAAAAAATTTGCGCATCCCCTTACCAAAATATTACGCTACGCCACTGGTATGTGCGATGTCTAAAAATTCTAAATGATAAAGTTTACTAGTGTAGATGCTTGTTACTTTTTAAATATTGAAAAGCGTATTTGTAAAATTTGTTTACTAACATTTCTAACCCGCGATCATTTCTAACCTGATCATTTCTAACCCGATCATTTCTTATCCGATAACTTCTAACCTGATCACCTCTAACCCGATCACTTCTAACCTGATCAGTAAAGTTTGTTGTTACTTAGATTTATTTAATTCAGTGTTTATTTTGAAACCAAACTAATGTTAACAAAGTTGTTCTTATATATGATATAGTTTACTTTGTCGTAACAAAAACTTAATTTTTATATAGATGTAATTAAAACGAACTCTTGAGAATAAATTTATTTTAACTTATTATACCTTAAAATTGTTTTCCTTATTTTAAATCTTTTTTTCATATCAACTTGCTTAAATCGATCTCGCTTTTAATTTTTTTTTAAAGTTTATTGAACGATAAAAAAAACGCTCAAAAGGTTCGGTCTAAGTATCTGGTGTACAAAGGTACCTTTCGGTTATCGAGTCGTACACCACTATCGAGTTGTACACTAAATTAAATAAAAAAGCCACATTTAACTAAATAAGATTTAAAAGATTGTTTTTTTTTTTTGAAATTCTGCTTTGTTTGATTCTTAAACACTTTTCACTACATTTAAGCTATATGTTTTTGTCATTTAGGTAACTAGAATAGCATTTTAACACAAGTAAGTTTTAAAATAAAATTGTTACAAATATAATATTCAGATACAAGGTTTTCATATTACCGTCTATAAGCTTTGTTGTAACTCTAGCGGAGGGTTGGGCAACGTACGGCCCTACGAGTGGAAATGACCGGCCCCCGAGGTCAATATTACAAAGTTTATATAAAACTTTATAATACTTTTAATACTTAAACAAAATAAAACTGGAACAGTTTGAGTTTAAAAACATGTTTAAATATGGCTTTTCTACTTAATGTTCATTGATAAAAACAATGTTTTGTCGTAATATTTTTTGATGTTCTAATTTAGTTGGATTATACTTTTGTCAAATTACCTTAAGCAAATTGTTTATTTAAATCTGGTATTTTACATACCTACCTTTGTCAATTACCATGCTAATTCTATTCATAGACAGTATATAAACATCTAACATGTCTCAATCTACATCTTAAGTTGTTACAGTTGAGAAATTTTTGTGAATTAGAAGGATTTAGAAAAGTGATCAACTGTATCCATAAAACTAGATTCCGGCCGGATCCAAAACTTTCATTCAAACTAGAATTCCACCGGATCCGGATCTCGATTTAAAATCAGTATCTGGATACGGTAAGTCACTAATTCAAAATGCTCCGGCCCGCCAAGAACTAAAATTTTTCGGATCTGGCCCGCAGATTGAAAACGTTGCCTACCCCTAGTCTAGCGCAAGCGTTGTATAGTTGTTGGCAAATACATTACCATTTTATAATATGTTAGTTTCTACTTTAAGCTTAAAAACTTTCACTAATTGTTCTACAAATTGCAAAGACCTGTTTAGATAATGGAATTAAAACAAACAATGAACGATTTAGAACACTTTTGTTTTTTTAGTGGAAAATCATAACTTTAAAATTAAACAGATTTGTTTATCAATGTAACAAGATATAGGTTTATCAAATTTCGTCTAGTTAATCTTCTTAAAAATTTTCAACTAAGTTTTAATAATATTTAAAATATTCTAATTACAATTTTAATTATAATCTAAGTTAATATGTTTATTTTTTACAATTACTTTTACTTTATAATAAAAAGTTTTTAGAATCTTTTGCTTGTAATTATAACTATTTTAACTATAAGTATCTTTCATTTCTTTTAAATAAAAAATACATCAAAATAAGTTCTAATTATGTTGTACTTAAAACAATTTAAAGGAAACAAATCATAATACTTTTAATATATTATACAAACTATATGAAAATTTTAAAGAAGATATACTAAACGAGATTTGATCAACCTCGTACTTGTTGTATTAACAAACAAGTCTGTTTAAGTGTCATTGATTTTTTCACTTTAAGTGTAGGCAGATGTTTATTAATGAAACCAAAGTACGGTGTTTTCACGGTCAGTCGAAATTACATGCTTTTTCGGTTTTTTATATGACATAATTGTTCTATAGGTTTTGTTTATGAAGGTTATATCTAAAAATTACGATTTTTTAATAAATAAAACAAAAGTTTTCAGGTTTGCATAATGTTTGTTTTAATTCATTTATCTAAATAGATCTGTGCAAGTTTTAGAACAATTTGTGTAAGCTTTTAAGCTATAACTGACTATAATGTAGTGATAGATTGGTCAACAACTGTACAAAGTTTGCGCTAGACTTACAGCATAGCTTGTAGACTGTAATATGAAGATCTTTGTTTTTACTACTAAATTTGTAAAATTTAAACAAAATAAAAACTTTTTACGGTTAAAGTTAAAACATATAAGTAACTAAGAAAAAAATTTAACTTAAATAGAGTTATAACAGGTTATTTTAAGAACCCTACAAAGCAGAATTTTTAAAAGTTTCAAACAGTTTATTAAATATGACAATCATTTTAAAGTAAATAAAAATTTTAGACATTTTTCTTGATTAAAAAATTTTAACACACAACAATTTTTTGTTCTTTAAGTAAATTTTTTACAGAACTATATAGCTAAAAAAATACGCATTTTTTTGATTTCGGTATTATTGGGTCGGTAATGAGCCCATAGAAAAAGTAGGACATTTTGGGTTTTTTAGTCTGCGTAGCATATCTAAAAAAAATACATATAAACTTTAAATAATTTAGTTTTCCATATTTTTAATGAATTAACTACAATAATCAGTGTTTTTGTTTTTAAATAAACTTAATATTTTTAGGATATTGGTCATTTTTGGTTTGTACAGTTTTTTTTTTTTCTTTATTTAGAGTCTTCTTACTTAATAAAAATATATTAAGAAAATCTAAGTTCACTGACGAATAACAATATTTTTGCTAAAAACTAAAAAATAAAATGCTAAATATTTCTTTTATGTTACAGAAACTAAAAGAACATTTATAGACCCTTTTGTGATTCATAATTTTCGTAAAACATTAAAAAAACAATACTTAAACATTTTTTTTAATGTTTAAGAAAGATATTTCTATTTGTCAGTGAATTTAGATTAGATTAACAATTGTTAAGCAAGAAAACCCTAATTTATCCTTATTTTAGAACAATTGTCGTGTAATAAATCTTATAAAATAAAAAAAAGTTCAATTTAAGGAAATTGATATAACGAAAAAATTCAAAATAAGGAAAGTAAAATGTATGTATAAAAAACTGAAAGAAAATATTACTAAAAAGAATATTTTAAGTAATACAATATAAACACTAGGTTTTGTTATAGACAAATAACTTAAATTTCAATAAATGAACATTTTTGTAAAATTTAGTTAGTTTAAAAAAAAAATTCTAATTACAGAATTCTAAAAAAAAAGTAAATTAAAGATTGAGTTATAAATAATCGGGTTAAAAGTGATCGAGTTATAAATGATCGGGTTATAAATGATCGGGTTAGAAACGATCGCGTTAGAAATGATCGGGTTAAAAGTGATCAGGATGTAAATGATTGAGTTAGTCCGGGATAGAAATGATCGGGTTAGATGTGATCGGGTTAGAAATGATCAGGGTAGAAATGATCGGCTCCCGTAAATTTTACTGCTGACAGTTTCCAATAAGAAATGAATGCTTATTTTTTGTTCGAAATACTGCAGTTTATACTTGAAAAAAAAAATAATGATAAGAAAAGATTTTAAAAACAACTTTAAAACAAGTACAGAAAATAATTTAACAAACTTAAACAAAGCATAAGAATATTTCTTTTATGTTTCTATATAAAGACTACTAACAAACGTTAATTTAGAAAAAAAAACTAAAGGTCTTAACTAGCAAAAAAAAGTTAACGACATGTTGCAATTTGTTACCTTTAGCAATTTACTCAAGTTGTACTAGATTAAAAAAGTAGAATTTAAACTTTCATTTTAATAAAAAAACCGCTTTAAAAATTTGTGACTAAAATGTTCTTGAGATAAGAAAGTTTTGTACTAAACTTGTATAATTACTCAATAACGTTGTAAGGTTTCCTATAAAAGCTTATACGATTATAAATATAAGCATTATTAAAATGAAATAAACAAATGTATATTAACGCAAAACTAAGTAAAATCTAAAATCAATTATTAGTATTAAAGTCAATTTATTTGCATCTTTATTTGCAATATGTTGAAACTGTTTGACTAAATGTACAGGACTTAATAAAAAGATTATATATAGGATAAAAACAAAAACAAATTATACAGTAATCTTCCTTTATTCTACCAACATATGTTTCTGTGTGTCAACAAATCAACACACTTCAACTGGGTTCTGTAAAAAAATAATTACTGTAATGAGAGAATAGAATATTAATCAGTATTTCCTAAAATGTGCAACTGTCTTATTATTGTTGATACAGTTAGGTTACTGTTTACAAAAAAATATCTAAAATTAAAAATGTATTTTAGTTAGTAAAATATTTCATATTGATTTTTACTCATATTTTGTGCGTATTTTTTTTTACCAGTTTAAATCTAATATTTTGTAACAAAGCGATAAAAACAATTATTTATGTGTAAATTACATGTTTAACCAATTACTTATTGTCTAACAAACTTATTTTTTTAGTTCTTTACTGTACACAGCTTTGTACTTAGTTTTTTTTTAATCATGTTCATTTAACATATGTTTAATAAATATAGCATAAGTAGTCTTAAAATGCACAGTTATCTTGTTTTGATTTAATATTAAAACTTAAATCAGTAAAGATTCAAACAAACTTTAATAAAAAACTGTCTTTGAGTGTCACAAAGCTGTTTAAAAAAATAAAGCTCATAGTCTTGTAAGAATTAGTTTTAAATAATAAGTACTATATTTCCCTTAAAACTGCTATGTTTAAACAATACAGTTTTTATAAACATGAATACCTGTTATTGTTGTAAAAACATCGTAGGTAGTTTGTTTAATACTAATATAAAACTACTTCTATAAAAAATAAAGAATTTTTAAGCATGCATTACATAGCATGTATTTTTTTAAGTCTAATTTTTCTTATAAAAAGTTCATAATTTTTTTTTGAGCAACTAATGCAAACTTTTGCTTTGTTGTTCTGTCCAACCTGAAAGTCTATCAGCAGCTACAAAATATTACCACCCTTTGAAATGAAAACAATCACAGACAATTGGTTCAGAAGGAACCTTTGGAATTAATGGTTCTGTTGGAGGTAATCGAGGATTGCTTGGTGCAATTAAGTTACAACTATTGCAATTTTTCCAATCACTTTGAAATCATTTGTTATTCCTGGCCAGCAAACAATCGCTTTTGCTCGCTCTTTGATTGCAGTGACCCTATGATGAACAGAATATAGCACTTTTCTTAATGATAGAGGAATAACTGTTCTACTCACATCATCCTGGGATATACTGCTAAGTAATAGAAGCTTATTATGATCCTCTTCTCTTTTACGATCACCACACATGTTGACCCAATCCATCATAAGTAAAAAACAGTGAGTTATTTAAAACTCAAGCAACTCTAACGGTAGGTGGTCTTTGGTCTCCGGAAAACCATTTAATAGCCAGCTTGAATAAAATGGATAAGCTTCATCATCTTTCTATCTTTCAAGGTTTCTTCTTTAACTCGGTCCAAAGTCACAGCTTAAAATTTGTCACCTACTGGATGACTTGTAATGATACACTCACTGTCTAGTAAACGTATCCCAGCTAAAATTTCAAAAGCACAAGGTAATTTGGTCTATTTAGTTTCATTCAGTAATTTCCTTAACCTCTAACGAAGTTTGATCGTCGCCTACTATTTAACAATAATTTTTAATGAATAAAAGAACACTAAATTTTTTTCTTTCCAATATATTTCGTCAAATTCTCTTCAGGGAAATTACAATTGAAACAATACAATATAACACAACAAGTATACATACAAAAAATTTTTAAATTAATTAACTGATCAATTAAGTAAACGTAAATGTAATCAACAAAAATGTAATCAACAAAAACTTTAAAAATCAACACAAAATAGTCTTAATTAAATAAGGCTAAGGTGTAGTCAAATTTTTTCTTTTTACATAAATTTGGTTTGTTTAAATGTATTAAAATGGCTTCAAGTCTAATTAATTCCAATGTATTTGAACATTGTCGCATTACACTGAAATTAGATAATGCAAGCTTTTTTCCTCAATTTGGATTATTCACAAGGTGTTCTGCTATCGCAGATTTTTTTATTGCATTTTTGACTGCAACACTCTTTTTGTCTTTTTTGTCTGTAATATACGAAATGATACACTTGGGAACATGTTCCTTTATTCTAGTTGTGAGGTGTCGAGAAGTTTGACCAATGTAGCTGTTGTCACAGCAGCATTTAAACTTGTAAACTACAATACTTTTTTCTTGAGGTGTCATTAGGTCTTTTCCCGAACGTTGAAGTATTGGTTTTGACATGAATAGAACCCTAGGATTCACCGCATGATATGTTTTACTTCTTATATCCATAGGGTTGCCACTCGTTTTTTCCAAATTTTTTCCAGGTTTTCTAAATTTCTTCCAGGTTTTTAAAAGTACACACTTTTGGGTCTATTTTTAGTTTTAAGTTAATTTCTATATAAGAAAATGTGTTAAATACTATAAAAACATTGAAAACATACTGTAAAGTTACTTTAAATGTGTTTTTAAATAAAAAAATATTGATGATGACAAAAAAATCTTATTTATATGATAGATTTTTGTCTCAAATTGAAATTTTACTACTGAAAACTTAAAACTAATAAAAAATTCCAGATTTTTCCAGGTTCTTTGATAAAAATTCTAGGTTTTTTTCAAAATTTCTTAAATTCCAGGTTTTTTCAGGTTATTTTTGCCTAAATTGTCAATTACCAGGTTTTTCCAGGATTCCAGGTTAAGTGGCAACCCTGTATCCACTATTTTCTTCTCAATTAATTTCGTTTCAACGCCAATATATGGAAGTTTTAACAATATTGGGCATTTATCTGGTCCATAAGGTTTAGCTATATTTGAATTGGTGGATTGTGAGTTTATTACTTGATTTACTAGCATTTCGGGATACCCATTGAGTTTAAGAATTGACTTTATATTGTTAACTTCATCGGATAAGTATTCTGGTGAGCAGATTTTTTGTGCTCTACTGTATAGAGTCTTAATCATACCAATTTTTCTACGTTTACTACAAAATGATTGGAAGTTTAAGTAGTTGTTGTTGAAGGTAGGCTTTCTGTATACTTTAGTTGTGAATATTCCATCTTTTTTAGCAATCAGAACATCGAGAAAAGCTAATTGGTTACTTGTTTCAGATTCTTTGGTAAACTTAATGGATTGGTGTGCTTTGTTTAGTTCTAGGAATAAGAGATTGTTTTCTTCTTCACTAGTTGTTATTATGAAACAGTCATTAACATACCTCATATATTTGGTGTTTTATTGTATTGTTTCAATTGTAATTTCCCTGAAGAGAATTTGACGAAATATATTGGAAAGAAAAAATTTGAGTGTTCTTTTATTCATTAAAAATTATATAACAATAATTTGTATTTTCTAGAACCGTTTATGTTTTCTGTGCTTGGGTAACTCCAGGATGAAAACTTCTTCAAAAAAATATCAATTTTGACAATTTATACTATAAAAAACAGTATACAAGCAAAGTTGTAGCTAAATAATCAGTTTAATGGTAATTGCAAGTTGTTAAAATTTATTTTAGTACATATGCAAATAATGAATAAGTAGTAAGTTTACCTTTGTGTTTTGTTATTTTCTATAGCACCGAAAAAAAATCTTGAAAAATATTTGTAAACCTAAACCAAACAACAATCACAGCTTGTAAAAGTACTGATACTATGAATTTGTTTATGCTTGATTGTTAACCTGTGTTTTTTTGGTTTACTATTATTTCTAACTCGCTATCATTTCTAACCTGATCATTTCTAACACGTTCACTTCTAACTCGTTCATTTCTAACCCGATCACTTCTAACTCGATCACTTCTAACCCGATCACTTCTAACCCGATCATTTCTAACCCGATCACTTCTAACCCGATCACTTCTAACCCGATCATTTCTAACCCGATCACTTCTAACCCGATCACTTCTAACCCGATCATTTTTAACCCGATTATTTCTAACCCGATTACTTTTAACCCGATCGTTTCTAACCCGATCGTTTCTAACCCGATCATTTCTAACCCGATCAATTCTAATCCAATCACTTCTAACCCGATCATTTCTAACCCGATCATTTCTAACAAGATCATTTCTAACCCAATCACTTCTAACCCAATTAAACCCGATCATTTTTAACCCGATAATTTCTAACCCGATCATATCTAACCCGATCATATCTAACCCGAAATTTGTTTAGCCGATCTGTATTAATATATTAATTTATTATTTTTTTAAGATAAGGATTTGTTTTAAAAACAAATTTGTCTCAATAAAAATGTTTTTTTTTGGAAGTTTAGTTTATTTTGTTTAAAATAAATTCTAATGTTCAGATATCTTTTGTTAAAACTTAATTGTTGATATTAATTGGTTCATTTATTGTTTTGACAATAAGGTTTAAAATTGGATTATTAATTAAATGTATTTAATTAGTTTTAAAAAGCATTAGGAAAAGTGTAAGTCTTTTGTATTCTAAAGATTAAATATTAAGTTTTGATAGTCGTCAATGTAAGAAATATAATGAGTATCGCAGCGGCTAAAGTCTATTGTGTTCTTTCTTTAAAAATGATTCTATATGGTTATTATACATTTTTAAGTGTAGAAACCAGATTACCAATTTGCCTCCAAAATCAGGGAAAATTTATATGAAATACAACTTTTTAAAAATATTAATATCAGCGTTTATGAAACTTTAAATAATACAGATTATAAAATTTAATAGTTGTAATTATAATGGTGGTCTCATTTAAAATTAATATCATTAAATTCTAAGTTTTTTAAACGAAAGTGTATACTGTTTAATACAAAGCCAAAAGTACAAGTAGAAGGTTTTTTTAATATCCAGAACTTGTCATTTACTCGAATTTTAAATTAATTTTAATTCTTAAATCAACTGGTAAATTGTATATAAAAAATAAATGTAATTAAGTTATAATTAATTATAATAAATTTAACTATGAAAGTTTAGTGTCGAAAACTTATTATTACGCATTTTTCTTTTTCTTTTGAAATAGAATTTATGTAGGGCGTAATAAATTTACATTTTTCAGAAAAATTTAAAAGTTTTCAAAATTTAAAATTGCAAAAACACGATATTCTCACGATTAATACTAGATATTTCTAAAAGAATTTTCTTGATATCTTTTAAAAGTTATTTTTTTACAGGTTTTCAAAAACACAAAAACTTTAGATTATTTAGCGATCATTAAATATGAAATGTAAGTATATATTATTAGAATAAACTATATCACTTAAAAATTCATAACAAAATTATAAAACCAGTTTGTATTGTGAAACCTATTATATAGGTTTAAATTTTTAATAAAGAAAAAACTCATCATGTTTATAGAAATTTAGAGGTGCAAAAAACCACCAAGAATAAAGTCAATAGACTGCAAGCTGGCTTCATTGTAATGAATAAAAAAAAATATGTTTTGTGTAATAATCGTCTGAAAAAATAGTTGATTAAAAGAAACAAAGAACTTAATGGAGTTTTTATAAAATTCTTCTCCTAATTATACTTAATTTAACTATAATATTCTATTTCAAAATGTTTTAATTTAATACTTATTTTGTTTTTACTTACGTTATTTCAACTGCCCATAATAAAGTAACTTTAAAGAAATGTTTGTCAATTAAAGTACTAGTTTAAGTCGCAATTAAAACATAGGCGAGATTTATAAATGTACTTAATTCGATCTTGTTATACAAATAAACTTGTCTGTTCAACAATTAGTGTTAAACATTTTTTTTGCTTTAAAACTAAGTAGGAATTTATTAATGATGTGAAATCTAGACGGTCATCGACATAACAACTTTTGCGGTTTAGTTATATGACATAACTGTTTTAATAGCTAGTTTCTATTAAAACCATGCTTTTCCACTTAATATAACAAAAGTTTTCAACTTCTCCTAATGTTTGTTTGAATTCCATTGTCTTAATAGGCCTATGCAAGTTGCATAAAAAATTGTATAGTTTATTAAGATGAAACTTAAAGCTACCCTACTATAAAAGGTTAATACATTAGTAAGCAATAATAAAACATTTACGTCAGACTTTCAATGTAGTTTTTAAACCGTAATATAAAAGATTTTGTATCTGAATATTACAATTGTAAGAGTTTACTTTTTAAAATTTGCTTATGTTAAAACTATTGTAGTCACGTTAATTACAATAAGATCCAACTAAAATATAATTATCACTGCTTATTTTTAAATCCTACAAAGAAGAGTTCAAAATACTTTAAAATAAACAATTTAGTAAATTGTGTATGATTAACGAAAAACGTCTCTTAAAGTGTATTGGAAAACAAAAAAAATAATAACATAAAAAAACTGAAACTATGTGTATGATAATAAATCAAAAAATAAGGTAATAAAAATATATTAAGATTATGCTAAGTTAATACTAAAATTGAAACTTATAATAAAAATGTTTTTACGTAACACATTAAAATTATTACGTATTTAAGTAACTAAAAGTTTAATTCTTTTTAATTATTTTGATAATTTCATTACGACTAGTTTGTTTTTGCATGAAATCCAGATAAAAAAATAAAAACGTAACATAAGTAAAATTAGTTAGAAACGATCGGGTTAGAAATGATCGTGTTTAATCGGGTTAGAAGTGATCTTGTTAGAAATGATCGGGTTAGAAGTGATCGGGTTAGAAGTGATCGGGTTAGAAATGATCGGGTTAGAAGTGATCGGGTTAGAAGTGATTGTGTTAGAAATTATCGGGTTATAAATGATCGGGTTAGAAGTAATCGGGTTAGAAGTGATCGGGTTAGAAATGATAGCGGGTTAGAAATGATCGGCTCCCGTTTTTTTGTGTTTTCACGGAAATTTTTGTTACAAGTTTATTATAAATGTATCTCTAAATATAAAAGTTATGAAATATAAAAGTTTTGTTTCTCTAAGAAATAAATTTTTGTTCGTTTCATAAAATTATTAAGACCTTAAGTTTTAACCTACTTTTTTCTTAAACTAAGTTATAATTTGTATTAGCTTACAATTGTATTTCTATCGTTAGTACATCTGACAAAAAAAATCATATTTTTTTATTGTAAGTTTATCTTTTACAGACTAAGTATAGCTGTTCATACTTTATGAGCAACTAATCTCCGTAATTCAATAAATTATTACGGACAAAAAGAGATGTATGAATAAAATAAAACAAAGCTTTAAAGTATGTTTTTTAGATTTGTTAGATCTTAAAACTAATATTAAAATAAATAAAAGTAAGATTTTAATTAAAACAAATTTTGGAATAAATTGTTAAACTATTACTATTTTTGAAAAGAATAAAATCATTAACATTTAGTTTTTGCCAAGTTTTAAATATTACACCTTAATCAAAGGCATTGATTTTACACTAATTTAATCAGTGATATTTCTTGCAAGAAAAAGTTGTACACCTAGTCTATAAAAATGTTAAGCATTAGATAGACTATAATTTATAAGAAAATAAAATTAGATTTGTTTAATTTCTTCGAAACCCTTTTAAGTTTAATAATTATAAAAAAGGACAAGCACTATTTTTTAAATTTATTGCAATAGAAAATACAATTAAAAATAAAACATACACATGAGTAGAATTTGCAAAGAATTTGTAATGACAAGTTTGTAAAACAGTTCTTAACAAATATGTTTAAACATTTTCGGACAATTTATTAAAGGCACATCGATTTTATAAAAAAATGATTAGCCGAAAATATTACCTTTAGATCCGATTGAATAAAGAAAAAGCAAGTGTAAAAGGTTAGTTGAAATCATATGAAAAATAAAATTATAAAAATTAAAAACTGCTAAATATATAGGGTTGCCAATTTTTTAAACATGAAATAGCTTAAGTCAATCTAAGTTTTTTATAGTACACTTAAAATAAATTAAAGCTTTTGCCGAAATAGAAAATATAAAAAACTTTATATTAAGGCTTAATATTGTAAACTGAACTAAATCTATCAATACAAAAAATATTCATTTAAGTTTGAAAACTTATATACAATAAATATGTTGACTTATACTATAATTGTATATTATTTTAACCTATCCTGATTTTATCAAAAACTTCAAACATGCTTTAAGTAGTTGCAACCCTATATAAAGACACTCTTTGAATCTATAACGTTGTAAAATAATAGCTTATGGGAAAGTGTAAATCATTGTAGCAAATATTGATGAAAAATTTACAAATTAGCAATAATCATTGATTTTTTAAGTTTTAATTTACTCAGAGTTTTGATTTTAATCTAAAAAATACTATCAAGAATTTTACTTAACCATGTGTTAAAGAAATATACCATAACAATAGAATTTGTATTTTAAATCTATATGTAAGTTTTCCAACAAGATTTTTTTTTTTAATAATTTCAGAAGAAAACTTTAGTAATGGAAGTAGAAGTTGTAAGTATGAATACTCAGAAGATTTCTTTTACTTTTCAAAGTTTTATGTCCAGTTGGAGATTCAGGGCCTGTTATTATTGATTTAAATTATAAAAAACATCTCACACAATACACCATATATGAATAAAGTTTGGAAGTAATAAAAAGGGTTTAGTATACTTCTAATTTGTGATTATAGCAATAATTTAGTTTTTTAAACAAGTTAACTTAAAAAAAACGACTACAAAAAATCAAAGCTTCAAAAATCTACTCAAATTTATACTTTTTATAAAGAAGACAACGATGATTAGTTTCTAGCTATGCAAATAACAATTATATTATCATAAAGACAACTTAAACACTGAGAAAACTTTGAGATTTTTGAATTTTTAAAGTAATTTTAAATAACCAAACTTTATTGTTTTATTAAATATTTTTCGAAGTTACACTACATGAAAATAGTAGTAGGTCATCCAGTTGAACACTCAAATCAAAAGAGATATTACTCATTGTCTTTATCAAAAAGTATATTAAACATTACATACAATTTTTACTGAAAACGGAAGTAATTAAACACAAGTCATTAAAACGAACAAGATTGTAATCATGAATTGAAACGTTGAATTACTAAATAAACAAACTTAATCATTATTCAGTATTGAATATAAAATACCTCTATAGAGAAAATTTGGACAAATTCTTTTATTAAAATGAGCTTTAAAAGTTTTTTATTTAAGTAAAATTCAACTGATACTTTTTAAATATATATTTTAAATTCAACAAAATATTCTTAAAAAAATTATTTCAATTACGTTTAAACTGTTTTGTTTATAAAATTTAAAATAAATTTTATTAATTTGCGTAAAACTTAATGAAACAGCTTAAGCTTTAACACCTCTAGTTGTAATTGTGTAGAATTTACCTTTTTTTTGTTAGTAAACGAATAAAAACTTTTGTTACAACAGATTCTGTACAAAAACAAACTTTTATAACACGTGTTACGAAAAACAAACAAAACCTTCTAGTTTAATATTAACAAAATGACCTTCAACAACAATTAAATCAGGTAGATTAATACTTTAAAAAATATTTCATTAATCTTAAAATTTAAATACTTACAAGTATGTTTTTTTTATTATTAATAAAACTCAATCATTAAAAAAAATCAATTGTAGTAGCTATAGTAACGCACCAATACAGCGAAATTATAAACCAGGCAAATAAAATAATATAATTCAAAAATTCAATGTGCTTGAAACTCTTCTGGCATAATTTTATGATACATTTTTAACTTAGTGTCCAAAAAATTATCTTAAAATTATTTGAAAAGAAAGCTTTTAAAAGCAAATCCAACATTCTCATAACTATTTGTAAGTCAAACTAAAGAAATAAAAATTTGTTAAAAAAGAAAGAAATTTGACACCTATTTATAATCTTTAACTTTTGAAACATCTAGAATATCTAAAACACAACTAACTATTTTGAGATTGGTTTAAAAATAAATGAACACCCTATAAATTAGCAGTCAGTAATAAAGTAAGTTAAAAAGTAGTTAAATAAACAATACTTCATAACAAAAGTTTATCTGAAGATATTGACACTATTTACGACGTGATGCTCAAAACAATGTGATTTTGAAATGTTAATCTATCAAAGTGTAAACCTGACTAAAATAATTAGGCTTATTGATGTATATCTAAGCTTATTGCTACAAATAGTATAGGGGTCGGTATTATTAAAGGCATCTTTTTTATAAAATTATTCAATTTTATGTACGTAACGTAGTATTTTTGGTAACATCTTTGTATAGTTATTTTTTAATGCACTTTGATAAAAAACTTTTGCAAAATATTCAATTTAATTTCTCGTCACTTCATTTTTGCTTTTAAATTTTATTTTATTTATGTACAACAGTTTAGAATATTCATAAAAAGACAAAACTTAAACTTTTTTTTTGGTGTTACTTAAATTTTGTACAAAAACCCTTTATTTAATTTTTCACTACTAATATAGCTTTTAAAACTTATTTACTATAATTCATTTCAGTCAATTAAGTCGTATTATTAAATACATTTTCTAAAATTTTTGAACATACTTATGACTACTAATAATTAATTTATTTGTTTATTATAAAGTTCCAAAAAACTGTTTCAAATAAAAACTATAGAACGATATAACAAAAATGAATATAGCTATTGTCACACATATACTAAGATTTTAAGTTTAAATGTTCTGGTTTAGCTAAGGATTTTGCTGTAAAATCATTTCCGTTATAATCTAGATTCTTAAATACAGGGTGGCCACTGGTTTTTCTAAGAAATTTATTTTACGTTTTCTGAATTTCTTCCAGATTTTTGAAACTTAATTGACTTAAGTTTAAGGTAAAAAACTGTAAAAATGATATAACAACATTTAAAAAAAGATACTGTAAAGCTACTTTAAATGTGTTTAAAAAAAAAATTGATGATGACCAAAAATTTATAGCTATATAAAATTTTTGAATTTAATTTTTCTTTATGTGTGTTTCTGTTTAAGTGGCTCAGGTTTTGATGCCTGAGTTCAACATTGCACAATAAAAAATATAATCGATTTTTTGTAACAAATCAAAATTTTCGGAACGGGTCAGAAAAGCACGGGTAACACTTAAGCACAAAGTGACACTTTAGCACGGAGTGACACTTTAGTACGGTGTGACAATTTAGCATGGCGTGACTTTTTAGCAGGGTGTCACTTTAGCACAGGGTCACTTTAGCACGGAGTGACATTTTAGCACAGAGTGTTCCAGAGATCCAGGTTTAGTTTCCACCCTGTAAATAGTAAATCTAACTGCTTAGAAAAATTAATATTGTAGCTTCTTGCAATTGACCATCCATTTACAGTTTAAAAGTACAATTATCTAAGCTCACATGCAGTTGGTGCGCTTTATGGAGCTTCATTAAGTTACTCCTAGCTAAATATTTCATTCAGGGTTGCCATAGGTTTTTGAGAAATTTCTACCAGATTTTCGAAAGCACAAGTTTTTGGGTCTATTTTTAGTATAGATTTAAAAGTTATTGTTCACTACTTTAAATGTATTTTCAAATAAAAATTTTTAATAATAACAAATAAAAAGTACCTACATGACAGATTTTTTGTGTCAAAACAAATTTTTGTTACTTTACATGTAAGATTGTTTAAAAATTCCAGGATTTTTGGCAACCCTGTTCATTTTGAATACTAATGAACAAAATGCTGCTTAAAATTTAAAACGTTTAACTAACTGTTATTCTTACTCTAATTTTTGTAATTGACAGTTTTTTTAAATAACTTACATTAACAAACTGACTAGTATAAATTTACTTTTATAAAAAGTAAACTCAATTGTTTAGTAAATATTTCACGCTAAAACAAAATACTACACCATGGACGTAGCTAGCTCGAAAAAATTTTAAGTCTGCAAAAAATTAAAACATCTAAAATGACGCGTGATAACGTCCTAGCGGGAATACAGCAATTTAAACTACCTCTAATGTTATTGTACATTATATTAAAGTATGCAGTTATGTTAAAACTTCAAAAGTTAATTGAATGTTGAAGTATGAATAATAACTGTATACAAGGCAATTTATGTTGGTCGACACACAATGATTCCTTATGTGTTGCCACTTGTGTAAACCCATAAAAACTTCCATTCAAAATAAGTATACAAAAGTCAAAATTTAACTAAAAAATAAGTTTGATAGGCATAAAACTAATTACTTTATAATTTTTTTTTAATAATTCGGAAGTCATTTGCAAATTTTTTTGCTTTTATTAGATATAAATTTTATACTTTTAGGAATTTATTAAAAAAAAAGAAATATACAATATTAAGTTTAACACATTTAATACTATTATTTTATTTAGAACATTTAAAAAATAAATACAACTTTTGGAGTTTTAGTGGAATTTTTCAAAATCGAACATTTAATGTAGTCAGTAGAAACAACACTAAATTAATTAAATTTTTGTAACATAAAATTGAATGGTTTAGATTTTTGAGAAAAAGTTATAAATTTTATTAGAATCAATTTCGCAAAGCATAGCTTTTTGCAGGGTTGCCACAGATCAAGTTGAGAAAAATTTTCTGACTTTTTACTCTTATTATCTCCTATCAAATTCTTAATTTAAACTTATTCTAAAATACATAATCTAACACTTGAAAGTTGAAACTATATAAAGCTTTCAATCTAATTTTAATACAGGTTAAAACAACAGTTTTTTTTCTGAATTCAATCATCAAACATTCATTACATCACTTGAACCATCTGTGTATGATTGACGTATTTGCAACAAACAGCTCTATCAGCAAAATACTTGTATTATTACCTTATAAACACAGCTTGTCTGAAAAAAGATACAAACTTGTAGCATTTCCTAACATAATTGTATCTAAATAAATGGAACTATATATAAGAAACTTTTACGATTAAAACATTAACTTAATAACGAACCTTCACAATTAAAACATTAAAACAATAACAAATTTTACAATAAAAAACTTAATCAAACACCGTATTTTTTTATTATATGTACTAAATTATAGTTTCTCCGTTTCTTTACTAGCACTTCAACGTCTTCATCTAATGAAGATATGGTTTCCTTTATCTAGTCTGCACCCCGCTTCATTTACTTCGAAATTAAAACCATGTGCCTCATTTTATTTAGATCGTTTTCATCTGCTACCCCTACACTTGTCGTAAAAAAAATTTTCGCTAAACCTAGCCACAACTTGTGGGCTTCACTTCTTTTCTTTTTCCACTCATTTATATTAAGCTCCAATTTTGCTGCCTCAATTATTTACTTAAACAAAAAACACTTTGATTCTAAAATTATGCCAGTTAAACTTTTGTATATATATCACAGTTTGAGTTTCACTATGGAGTTTCCTTGCTACAGATCATCAATACTAAAAAGCTTACAAAAACTGCTTTTTGTTTTTTAACATTTGAAGGCTTTGAAAATAAGAAATTTTGTCAATTTAAATTGACAAAATCTGACTTTTTTTTTAAATTTTGTCAAAATTCCTGACCTTTTTTCAAAAACCCCCTTTTTTCCTAACTTTTGTCATTTTTTAATTTTTTCTGACTTTTCCTGACCTTGTGGCAACCCTGTTTTTGATAAATGAAATTTAATATGAAATAATTGTATACAATTTAGATTGATTTAACTTGTTCATCTTTTACGACACTAAAAGTGCTAATAATAAGTACATTTATGTCAAAACTATCTTTTAGAAGTTCAAAACTAAGTATAAATGAATACTAAAAGCTAATAAACTAGGGTCTTTTTAAGATGAAGAATTGAAACAAAAGCAATTTGTTTCGCACAAAAGTATGGGTTTCTGCAGACTTGCAGAAATGTACCAAGCTACGTACTGCTATACACATTAGAATGCTACAATTGAGGATAGAAAAAACACTCTGTTAATGCAATTCAACCATATTTAACTTAGAAAATTGTAAACATAAACATAAGAAAATTTCAGCTTTAAAAATTAATAAAAAATTAAATAAAAAGTTTGAAGGTAAAACTGTTTACATGTTTTTTCAACATAAGACTATATTTAACGATTGGCCTTAAGTTAAAAAAAAAAAAAAGTATAAAGTTTTTTAATGACGTGACCATGAAAAAAAATTGAACATTTTCAGGTTTTTTTTGCAAAATTGTACTGCTAAAACTTAAGGATACCCATAAAAAGACCTACTGATAGTATAGACAGGTTGTGTTTAGTGATGTTAGTTTTATTTCAACGCTTATCAAGCTGAAATCAAAATTAATAAGTTTTTAAAAACTTAAATTACATAAACCTTATCATGTTGTGATGCATTTAATGTAAAGAATTCTTAATGTTGTGTTGTAATTTAAATTAAATTTCAACTTTGTTATTAACAAAGAAGCAAAATAAAATTATATTAGGTGAGTTAAACACAACTTTTAAACAGTTTGTTATAGTACTGTTGTTATTATATAGCATAATTAAAATAACAAAAACATTCTAAAGTAGATAATATCTTCAGTTTTAGAAAACAAGGATTTTTGTATTATTCACAAAACTTAGAGTCAATTAAAATGACTTTCCACTTTTAAAATTTATTTTATAGAAAAAAAAAATTTTACAAGAGAATGAAAACATGTTAAGCTACTTAAATTTAAAACTATAGAATATTTCATTTAATAACTTTAAAAAATCAAAACTTTCAGTCTACCTATGTCAATAAAACAATCTAATTTTGACCAGTGTTTTACAAATTGTACAATTAATATTGTACAAACAGTTAAATATACTATAATTCTTTTAACCTTTAGACTTCGTTTTCAAACTTTTGATACTGGCTTTCATTACTTCCTATGAGACCTAATAATTTTGATTAGAATATTAATAATTGTTGAATCAGTATCATGATAATTTAAACAAGTGTAAAGTTTAGTGTTATTTAATACAAACATTATTTTATATAATTATGTCAATTTTTTTAATTTAAATGTAATTTATAAATCAAAAATGCAAAATCAAAGTTTGAATTTGTTTGTATAAGTTAAAAAACTAATTCTAAAAAATATTAAAGTAAATTACAGTACTTAAGTTAAACAATGTAAAACTTTTAAAAATTAATTTAGACTTTAATATTTTGGTTGAAGTGAAAAAAGACTAATCAAATTCTTTAAAAAAGAACAATTTTTTTTAAATCTATGAACAAAAGATATATATTTTATAATACTAGCTATTTAACATTAGTATTTATATACATATAACCTAGTAAAATGCTTACTAAAATTTATAATTTATTTTTAAAACTTCCAGCTTTCTAAATTACTTAAATCATTTTTAATAATAAGAAAGTAATATAAAAGTGATTTTCCATGTAATTTTAAATATGTTTGAATTAATAGTTATGATAATATTTAATTTTATTTAAACCCCTAGTTTCAAATTTATCTTAAATCACTTAATCAATTGAGTGAAAGGTAAGATTATAATGATACCTAAATATAAAAAAAATATTACAAAACAAACCATATTTGCGTCTAATGTCATCATTTCTTTGTTGCCTGTCCTTTTTCCTGTTATTTTCAGATAAATTATTTCATGTGATAACAATACGTTTAAATAATTTAAATTTGTTATGTTTAAAATAAGAACCAAGAGTAATTATTTTAGATAGTACAAGTAAATATCAATAAAATTCATGCTCTAGAAAGTTCTGTTTTTATAGCTTTTTGAAATAAAAACACATTTTGATCATACTAACAAAAACCTACTTTATATTAGCTCCAAATAATTATGGAAAACTATTTTTTTTCTATTATTACAATCTAATAATTTATTTAGTCTTTAGAAAATTTGTCATAAAGTTCATATACATGATGTTTATTGTGAATTTTTCTAGAGAATTTTATAACCAACACCGCCATAGGTAGCAAGCTTTTCAAAATAAAAAAAAAAGACTCTAATTATTTTATCGTTTCAAAAAATTCTAATATTACAATTTTAATTTTGAATTCAAAGTTGAAAACCAGATGTAAATAAATAATATTACAGTTTTATTTTTTTAACTTAAAGTAAAGTTAAACATAAAAACAGTATTAACTTTAAAGTAATGATTTAATATGTAAAATTTTCGAAATAAATTTAAAATCTTAATTTATAAGCTTCAAGTTTGTAATTTTTAACTTAACTTGTTGAAAACATTTTGCATCACATCTATATTATTTTATTTAAAACTTTAAATAACCTTTTTAATCTACTTAAGTTATAATGTCTATACATTTGTGAGAAAACATAAAATTTCAATCACATATTGATGCAATCTTTTCTTTTGTGTAATATAAATTTGGTAATGACAAAACATGTTATTCAACAGAAATTCTTAAGTATCTTTTTTTTTCAAAAAACACACTATTTTGAGTAAAAAATATACAACTTTCTAGTGCAATAAATTCTTTTTATAAAAACTACACTCAACTTTTTTTAAATTTTAATAACAAAAGCCGTAAATAGTTTATTATTTTATTAAAACCATAAAAACATACTTTACTTTAATATTGATAAAATGATAAAACTTAACTAAAATGTAAGAATAGTGTACCTTTCATTTTGTCGAACACTTCTCTCTTGTCGTTCCCTTTCAATTTTTTGTGCTTCTCTTTCATACCTTATGAAATTTGTTTCAAATTACTAATTATAATAAAATTAAGAAGAAAAGTTTATTTTTAAAGTGTAACATTTCAACCATAAATGTTTTCTACAACTTCTGATGTATTACAATTAGTTAATCAATTCTTTTCTTGAATTTCTATAAAAAAATAAACAAAGGGTAAATAAAAACTGTAAAATAATAAACATGAGTTAGGGGTAGGGAGTACTTGGGTGATGTTTGCTAGACACATGAGGAGTCTTGATTTGGATGTGTTTTGGTCTAATTAAGAAGAATTAAAAAAAAAAAAAAAAATTCCTAAAAAAAAACTGCACCCCAAAAAACTGATCTGGACTCCAAAAATCACATAATTTTTGATTTTTCGACTTAAATAGTAATAAAGTCACTCATACATGTCCTAGACTTAAATATTATATCTTAAATGAAAGCTAATAATTATAGGCATACCTTTAATGACATTTCAACTGCTTTTGATATAACATGACGTCATAATTACACAAAATATGCAAATTTTGTCTGTAAAATGGAATTTTTTCTATTATAAGAAGCAAATTCTTCTGCTGGTTTTACTTTTAGTTTCTATGATTTTGAACGACGAATTCTGAAGTCAATCAACCAGAAAGATATTACTAAGTCATTTCAATTGTTTGTTGATAAAAATATAAAAAACACTCTAAACCACTTTTAGATATTATGTTTATTGAGAGATGTGTCTCCATGCTGCTCAAGTTTTTGATCGCCAAACAGGTAGAGAATATGGTTTTGGAAAGTTTCGTTTGTCAAATCCACCACGTGCTACTGAGCTCAACCTATTAAGTAATGAAGAACTGGTTGGACTCCCAACAAACAACTTGAAATCTGAAAGACACCTTGCTGGTTTTGGAAGGTGAGCAGCAGTGGCAAAGTTTAGGAACCAACGATTCACAGCAAAAGGGATAAAAAATGACT
Source organism: Thalia democratica (assembly GCF_965202585.1). NCBI lineage: Eukaryota > Metazoa > Chordata > Thaliacea > Salpida > Salpidae > Thalia > Thalia democratica. The sequence continues at coordinate 48,900,902 of NC_139169.1, read as the reverse complement.
GTACATTACTTATATCTGATTCTTTTCAAACTAAACATGAAAAAAAACTTAATAAAGTTGTTCAATTTCTGAATGAGATGGAGCAAAGGTGGGTAGCAGATCAAAAAAGTTTAAAGCTCAAACAGATAAAGGAAAAAATTGAAAAAGGGAAAAAAAGGGATCAATATGTGCAGAAATGTCTCAAACTGTGTAAAAGTTGGGGTGGGCCTGTAGTGAGCGTGGAAGAGCTGCGTTCTATTTTAAAATCTCATCCTGATCGAAATGAAGTTATTGTTTGTAATGAGTTAATTTACTTTAGAGAGTCTCACAATCTGAAGTGTTATACAATCCAGAACTTTTTAAAGTTAATGGTAATACTCACGAAGAAAGACTTCTAAACTTATGTGCTCTTGTTGCAGAAGATGATGAGTGCTCTCTATGTTCTTTACCAACAAGCACTGATGCATTATTAATTGTAGGGGGTTCTTCCCCCAATATACAGAAAGAAAAAAATGAAGATATTATGGAAGGGAATTTTTATGTCACATTAATTAGTGAAGGGTCATCAGACACATGGTATATTGCTATGTGTGAAGGTAAAAATGATGATGGGACTTATAAGATGGACCTCCTCATGAGAGTTCAAGACAGAAGAAATTCTAAGTGGAAACACCCACCTAAACGTGATTTGCTAAACTTGCATTTAGATTCCATTCTTGATTGTAAAGTTGATGGGGAATGGGATGTTTCTAATGAAAGATCTATTACTTTTTCACTGAGAAACCATGTCCAAATAGATTTAATAGTAGATCAGATGTCTTTTACATAAAGTTAAAAAGTAGTTTTTATGTATTTTTATGAGTATTATGTACATATAGATAGTTAGATTTTTATCAATCATTTGACAGTTATTTTGTACTAGTATTTTTCCAAGTATCAAGCATTTTGCAGTAATCTTAAATGTTAATACTAAATGATATAGTGCAATGTTCGTTTTATTATGCAATGTTCTTTATTTCTTTATTATACTAGTCTCTATTTATTTTGCAATCATTAACTTAATGTTTAATGCCATACAACATTATGTTGCCTATAATAAATTATAACTTTTTTGTATTTTGTTATGTTGTTGTAATGCAAATTGAATAACATTCTTAGGTTATTTTTAAATACTTATAGGTAAATGAATTATGACATCAAACATCCCATTAATATACATACAACATCACCTAAATTTTAAAGGTAAGTAAGTATATCTACAAAGTTTTATTTTAAAACATTTTGTTTCAATTAGATTAGACAACTAGCTATGCTTCTTAATTTTTCAAAACGCACCATTTTACAGATAAAATTTACATATTTTGTGTGATTATGACGTCATAATATTCCAAAAGCAGTTGAAATGTCATTAAGTGTATGCCTATTATTATTAGCTTTAATTTAAGATATAAAATATAAGTCTAGGACGTGTATGAGTGACTTTATTACTATTTAAGTCAAAAAATCAAAATTATGTGATTTTTGGGTTCCAGATCAGTTTTTTGGGGTGCAGTTTTGTTTTTTAGGAATTTTTTTTCTAAATTCTTCTTAATGATACCAAAACACATCCAAATCAAGACTCCTCATATGAATTTTACAACATGACCAAAAAAAATGTGCTGTACTCCCTACCCCTACATGAGTTATAGCTAATGTTGACAACATAATTAAAACTGTATTGTCAAAAAAAAGTTTAATTAAGTATGGGAAGTTGAAGGTAAACATACTTAGCAGAAGTTTTATTGAAACAGCAGCATCCACAACACTTGCAGCAACATAGAGTGATTCCAATTAAAAGTACGCCACCAATCACAGACATGCTGATAATAAGAGCTTCAAAATTAACTGTTACAAAAATTATATTTAAAATATATTTTACATAATTTAATAACTGTTTCATTAGTTCATACTTTAAATTTTATAAAAAAATAATAATATTAGGAAAGTTTTAACTCCTAATCTCTAGTTGTCTTCTGAATTTATGTTAATAAAAGAAATAAAGTACTTCAAAAAATCAAACCCATTTAAATTTATAAGAAAACTAAATTATTTTATGAAAAATTTTGAGAATAATAATCTTATTTCTATAAAAACAAAATTTAATAAACTTATTTTTCCTAAAAAAAATTCTTATATAATAAATTGTTAGAAGACAGTGAAAAATTAGAAAATATTGTAATAAAAATTGCATCCTATAGTACTAATTTAAACACCATATACATAGTTAGACTATAATAGAACAAAAAATATCTAAAAAGACAAACCCCAACAAACTCCCCATCTAAGAGATGATAGTGAGCAAAGCTCAGAGGAAGGAAGAATATCCTTATAAGGGTAAACCAAACAACTAGACGTTTTTGTGCAAAACATGCAGGAAACATTCTTTAAACACTCTTCACAAGATCCGTTCAATGCAGCACATGCTGAAAAATAAGTTACAACTGAACATTTCAAGTTAAGAAAAATATGAACTCATTTAGTAGTTTTAAATATTTACTTAGTCCAGTTTTTTTTTTAATCAACTTTTAATTTGTAAAACTACTACTTCAATAAATATATTTTAATTAAGTTCTCAATTTCTGTAAAAATATAAACGGTAATAATCAAAATTAGGCTAATTTGACAAATTGAATAAATTTGTTTAAGTTTCGTTATCCTTTGAGTAAATTGTTTTTTTTTCGAAGCAAAACACATGTAATTACAAATTTATAAATTTAGCCTGACTTTTCAGATTTTGACCAACTCAGCTTGACTTTTACCTTCCTCTTAGGTACACATTTTGAGTACACTTTTATAATTATATATGCATTTTGAATACACATATTTTGATAAGCAAGCAATTTTTATTTTGTTTGCATTTTTGAACCAAAATTAATAAGTAATCCTTAAGTATTTCTACAAAATGTTACAAAAAAGTAAACTTAACTACATTCTGTTATATAAATACTTTCTCATATCATTTCAAATATAATTATTAAACTAAAAGATAAAAAATATTTTTCCAATCTTATTTAATTTACAAAATTAATAATAATTATAAAAACCATATATCTGTTTTAAAAAGTACTTTCTCCTAAAATATATTATCAAACCTGAAAAATACAAAAATGAATAATTACATAATCTGCTTTTCTCTACTTTTCAAGTTTATATAACTCTGAAAAATTATAAAGAAGTAAACCATACACATAAGTCTGTTACATATAACACTAAACTAAGGGCTTAATTATAAAGAACCTAATAACTTACTTAAACTAAAAACAGTTTGATTCCAAAATTCTACAAAATAATTTTTTGTGTATATATGATAGTTTCACTATGGAAGTGTGCTTGCCACAGATCATCAATACTAAAATGCATGCAAAAACTTGCTTGTTCAAATAGAATAATTGTTTAATATGTTCCTAGGAAAATTTTAGAATTTTAGACTGACTTCATAAATATTTTATTTATTAACTTTTGGCTTTGGAAATTAAGGGATGTTGTAAATTTCATAAAGTATTTTAATTTTATCTATTTTATAAAAATTAACAAAAACTCAAAATTAGAAAAACTCAGGTTTTTTTGCCTAAATTGTGAAATTCCAGGTTTCCAGGTAAAGTGGCAACCCTGTTTCTAGCAAAATTTTGCAGTTTGGTTTCTGACTTGAAAGGATTTTTTTATCAATTTTTTACCATTTAAAGGCTTTGGAAATTAAGGAATTTTTCTAATTTGAAATGACAAAATCTGACTTTTTGTTTTTTTGACCCTTTTTAATGACTTTTTGCCATGTTGGTAAAAAGAAAACTTTGGTCATTTTGATCCTAAAAAAAACTGACTTAGCCTGAATCCGTCTGACCTGTGGCAACCCTGAACATAGTTGCTTTATGTTATTTTGAAACAAACAAAACTTATTTTAAGTTCATTATATCTTTACACTTAAATAAAAAGTTTGATTTTATATCTTATGATAGAGCAACTATGTAGATGCTTTCAAACGTATGGATAACTAACTAACAACTAACAGGAATATATTTCTAAAACTAGTTTGAAATATTTTACTTAGTGTTTTATTTCCCTAGTAAAATCTAATAAAAATAGTTAGTCGTTAACCTACTTAAAGCTATTACCTATTTTGAAATCAATGTCATAATTGTTCAACTAAATCATCAAAAAATGTAATGATAGTTTAATAGATTTTGAATTTAAAAACAAACAAAAAACTTTTATTTATTTAACATAAAAATTATAGAAAAATTTTATTCTTTATTGTAGACTAAAATAAAAATTAAACTACAATTAATAATCTTTCCTTTGCAAATTCATAAATAAAACAACTTTATGAATATAGCGCAAAAACCAAAATTTTGACAAATTTATTCTATAAGTTGATTACAAAGATTGAGCTTGACAACTTAAAAAATTTAGAGTACAATCTAGACGCAAGGGTTTAGAGTTTTACCAAACATTTAAAATAAGTTTATTAGCAAACTAAAACAATATTACTGAGACATACCACTTTAAAAAAAATAAAATTATCAAACTTACTATTGTTTTGTATATTAGGACTTTGAGTTATTTGTGCATGAACTTCCATTTCAAAAATCAAAAACAAATTAAGTAGTACACAGACCCAAAAAACTTGCATTATTTGGTTCAAGCTTTTCATCTTATAAAGCAATAACACTACTTTTGACAAATAAATTAAAAAAACTAAAATTGTAAATGTATTACTAGTTTCTACTTGGTCTAACTTAGTGATTTAACAGAAGTAAATTTTTAAGAAAAACATTTGAAGATTTTTTTTAACTAAGGCCATGTTGAAGTTAATCATATTAGTGTTCCAGATAAGTAGGTTTAAAAACAGTCAATGTTATTTATGTTAAAAAGTGCTAGACCTCTAATGGCCTTTAGTATATTTATAAATATTTTTATTGTTTAAGTAAACTCGTCAAAAGAATTAGACCTGTAATTGTCAATATTTATATAGGTGTACATAGATATCCCTACAAACAGGGTTGCCACTCTTTGAGCCAAAAAATCTTTCCTGAGTGACCAAAAATTTCCCTGAGTAACCTTAAATTTCCCTGAGTTTCCCTGAGTATTTTTCAAATCTTTAAAAAAAAAATTTCTCTTCTAACACAAATTATTAATACCTCATTCTCATTTTTCTTCTTTAATAATAAAAGGAAGGTTGTATGTGTATGCTTCTGCATTAAATTTATGAAAAAAACTGTTTTTAAAAACTCAATTTTAAAAGGTTTAAACCAACTAAAAATTAAAAACTAAATTTTTGCACAACTTTGTGTAAACTTGTTAGTTGACTTTCTACATAAAAGAATAAAGTTTAATTTGTTTGACATTTTAATTGACACAATTTAATTATACTATAATAATAATTTCACATGAAGAACTCACTTAAATGCATACATAATAACTTTATTATGACTTGTATGTCTTTCCTAGCAACTGTTCTGAATGCAGTAAATAAAACTTAAAAGCTTAACATTATTGTAAAAAAACCTGCAAAAAGAAAGTTTAAAGAAATAGCTAAAGAAATATCTCATATCAAAGTACAACTTAATACCTAACAACTGATACAAAATAATCTATAATTAAATTTTTTTTTTATGTCTTTTAGATGTTCATACACAATCTATTTTAAATAACTGAAAACATAATTTTGATTTTAAAACAATTTCACATTACCTAATAAAAAAATCTTAATACTGTTTTTTTAAGTATGCAATTTCTAAATCAATAGTTTTAATTTTATTTTCAAGTTTATTTGCGTTGTCCTTAGCAGCTATTCCTCTTGCTAATAATTCTTTTATTTATTGCTTCTAAATCAGAAAGTTTGTTGGCATCTGCAGTATATTTGTCATAGTCTTCATTCAAACATTTGAGTTGCTTTGTAAGTTTACTTTTTTGTTCTCCTAACTTGCTCAAAGCATCACCTTTATTTGGAACATTTTTAGCAAAGCGCTGTTGCACAAGATATGCCAAATATTGGGCCCTAGAAGATTTTACAAATTTTAACAATTCAGAACTTAGTTCAACTGTGCTTGGTTCTAGACTGTTTGCATATAGATGATCTTTGATCATTCTTCGGGACCTTATTGTCATCTCTCCCATATTAGTTGATATTACTTCCTTATTTAAGCTAAAGCCCCGTTCAACACTTGCCTGGCCATTGTGAAGCACAAAAACAGCCTCACGGGCTCTTGTTAAATCTTTATACTTGCTTGGGATATCGAGTGTGTCAAAATAAAAGGTGTTTAAACTGTGACTTTTTTCAAGAAAATTTTCAAAAAGTATTTGAGTGTTAGAAGAACTTAACAAATCAATGTATTACTACTTTTGAACAAAATTTTGAAACTGGATTAACTAAACCTCATTCTAGATCTAGAAAAAAATTTCCCTGAGATTTTCAAAAACTTCCCTGAAATTTAGAGAAAAAATCAAAACTTCCCTGAGTTTCCCTGAGTTAAAAGAAAAATGCCAAAATTCCCTGAGTTTCCCTGAGATTTTCTACAGTTTGAAAATTCCCTGAGATTCCCTGAGTTCCCTGAGTGTGTGGCAACCCTGTACAAAACTGTATAATATAATAATAAAAATTGAACAGTATTCTTTCTTTATTACACTAACACATCTTTCTGCGTGTTAACGGGTTAACACACTTCAACGGAGCTCTGTAAAAAATAAATACTGTAAGGATAAAATTGAAAAATAAAACATGAGTTAGTGTGATAAAGAAAGAATACTGGTAATTTCCTAGAATGATTTAGCACCAATATCAAAGCAAAAATATTTTACACTTTCTAATTTTACATCCTGATAAGACAAGTATAAAATTGAAACATAGGAAACACAATTACTCAAATTTGGAATCAATTTTATGCAACAGATATATAGTTTACTTTTTCCTGACTTTTTACCAAAATTTTCCTGACTTTTCTAAATCAGTTTTACTTATATAAATTGTTCACTTAGTTTAATAAAATACTACCCAAACTATTTAATATAAAATCCTTTAATAAAAAATTTAAAAAAAAGAATATACTTAAGTAATTGTAAAAAAAGACGTAAAAAAGTAAACTATATATCTGTTGCATAAAATAGTTCCTCTTATCATTTAGTATAAATTTTGTAATAAATAAATATATTCTTATTTACTTTAAAAACTTAAGTTACTCTACCAAAAATACAAACAATAAGTAAACTTAATCTTGGCATATACTTCTCTTATAACTTATTTACAAATTTTGAAAAAATTATAAAGAGGTAAAGTATACAAATAAACTTGTTACACAAAATACTAAACTAACTGCTTAATTATAAAGAAATCAATTATTTAAACAAAAAACACTTTGATTCTAAAATTAACTTTTGTGTATATATCACAGTTTCACTATGGAATTGTCCTTGCTACAGATCATCAATACTAAAAAGGTTACAAAATCTGCTTGTTCAAGTAGGGTACTTGTTCAATATTTAAATGGAAAACTTTTGCTGTTTTATAAAGAATATTTTACTAATTTATACCAGGTGAAGGCATTGAAAATAAAATTAAATATTTTTGTAAATTTCTATGAATATTTTGGAAATTTTTTCTGACTGTAAAGGACTTTTAATTAATTTTTACCATTTGAAGGCTTTAGAAAATAAGGAATTTTGTAAATTTAAACTGACAAAATATGACTTTTTTTAAACTTTATTAAACTTCCTGACTTTTCCTGACTTTTTTTCAAAACCTACTATTTTTTTCCTGACTTTTGTCATTTTTTTAAATTTTTCCTGACATTTCCTGATTTCCTGACTTTTCCTGACCGAGTGGCAACCCTGCCCTTAACCCTTACTCCTGATTGGTAGATTTTTTTTTATTTTATTTTATTTTTCTTTATTATAATAACTTTTATTAGTTTATTATTTTACTATCACTGCTACCCCTAACCCTTATTCTCAATCGGTAGTTTGTTTTGATTTTTAATTAATTTACCTTTCAGTTTTACTTTTTTAAATAATTTCTATTAGTTATTTTTATCTTTACTATCACTGTTACCCCTAACCCTCGATCGGTAGCTTTTTTTAATCAAAAATTCATTTTATTTACCTTAAGGTCTCAATGATTAATGTATAGTTAAGATATAGAGCTTTTCAACTCTATACTTGTCTTATCAGAATGTAAAATTAGAAATATAAAATATTTTTGCTTTGATATTGGTGCGAAATCATCCTAGGAAATTACCAGAATACTGTTTAATTTTTTATTGTTATATATTCTAGTGAACTCGTTTGCTGTGATCATGGTTATCAAATGCTGAAATTTACATTTTTGAATAGATTATATACAATTTATTTTCATTATTTAAGACATGACCCATGCACGTTTTACTAAAATTATCATTATTTGAACATGAAATCCCTCATATAAGAAATTTTAGTATTGTTCAAAACTATCTTATAGAATAACACTAAAGTGTCTTAGTAAACAAACAATTGTTTTTAATTAATCTATAATTCTCCCAGGTTTAAACCTTAGTAATGTAGTTTACAAATTAGCCAAGCAAGGCTAAAAGCTTCAAGCTAAAGAATGCAAAAACAAATAAGCATAACAAAAAATAAATATAATACATATAAGAGAAGTAATTGTAAACTATTCATCTAAATTAAGTTCAATGAAAAATTTCCTTTGTTTTTAACTTAAATATTTCTCTAAATATTTGTTAGTCATTTTAATTGTTTAAATTGTTTTTGCATATTTACTTTATTTTTTTGTTTTCTTTTTTGTGCATCGTAAGTTATATTTGATAATACAGGACTTTTTATTTGTTTTTTTTTTTACTATTTTATGCTTATTTAATTTCAATTGAATGTAATTTTTTTTCAGTGTGTATTGTTTAAGCGGCTCAGGTTTTAATGCCTGTCGTATCCTAAAGTCCATCTTCGCACAATTAAGTCCAATAATAATAATAATAAATGTTTTAACTTTTTGTTGATTTTAAATTAATTTTAGTAAGTATTTTATTCAGATATTTATGCTTTTAAGTTTCTGATTAAAAAAATTATTGTATACTTTACTATTTTATAACGTTATGTACTTAAGCAAAGGTAATAGGCTAATTTATTGAGTGTTTAAAAAAAAATAGTTTAATGAACGACAAAAAAGAGCTCAAAAAATTTGGTCCAAGGACATGGTGTAAGAAAAAACTTTTCGGTTATTGAGTCGTACACCAGGGATACCTTTTAACGTCTTGTCTAGGAAAGCAAAAATCAAAAACAATTAAACAAAAAAAATTTGTTTTACTACTAAAAAATTAACTTTTGTAATTGATTAGAAAAATTGTACGTTACTAGTATACACACAAATTTAACTAATTGAACAAAAGTATAAGGTTATTAAAAATCAAAAATTGCAAATGTAGCATTATAATACAGATCAAACAAGTATTATTATACTTTATTTAGCTTATTTATTGTGGACTGGAAAGTGGAAGCTATTTGTACAGGCAAATTTTTACAATTATAAAATATCAAAAGATCAGAAAGTAAAAATAAAGGTGTTTGAAGAAAATGAAGTTATATATACATAATGTAAAACAAGAATTAGATTTTCAAGAATGGTAGAACGAAATTTATCAAATTGTCTAGCAAGTTGCAAATTAACTTTTATTACGACAATTTATAAGTAAATAAAACTAAGATAAAACATAAGTATAAACCATTTTTTTCCAAGAAAATAATATAAGTTTTATACGCTTATTTAGTTCTAGCTCAAGATCTTTAAGCCCTTCAGTAAAAGCATTTATGTAATTTTATGAAACAAAAGAATTTACGCTTTTCAACTTCTCAAACTTTTTTCTATCTTAGATCAAACTGCAACCCATGAGCCAAAAAAGTAAGATATTCTAATTTAGAATTGACATTTTATTTTCATAAATTGTATTATTCATTGTAAAAATATGTTTTGTTCCGCGCGAAAAAGAAACTACAGCCCGCAGTTTATTTTAAGCTAAAAATATTTTTAAACAAAACAATAATAAGAACTTACACTTAGGCTCTTAACTTTGGGTTATTGTCAAATATGAACGAAGATATTTTTGCACGGCGTGACTTTTGCACGAGAGGTATTTTTTGCACAGGTTGAACTTTTTTTCTTTTAATATATACATTTTTTAATTTTATTTACTTTCACTGTTAACCCTAACCCTTAGTCGATAACGTCTTTTTTGTTTTTATCTTACTTTTTTTTACTCTCGGGCAAAAATGACCCTTGGTGCAAAATTGACTCTTCGTGAATATTTGACCCGTTTCCCTTAATTTGATATCAATTAAATTCATTTATGGTTATTATTTAAAACTTTTATTTTTTAGTGATTACTTTAAGTGCAGCCCAAACGAGGACTTTTTCAATACTCGAGCAGTTTTTACTGAAAAGTTGGCCTGCAACTTATAGATCGACCCCCGATGAATCCTAATAAGGACAAAACCAGGTCGCGTGAGGTGTTGTTGATAGTCGTGCTGTTCACACTTTTTCTAATTGTATTCTGGTGAAAAACATCTAATTAAAAAAACATTAATTACTAAAAAGCTCAATAAATACTAATTAAAACATCTTTCTTAAATACTAAACCAATAAGCTTTTTAAAATAATTATAATAAGTTACCAATAAATAATGCTGTGATCGATAAATGTTCTAACATTAAAATGGAAATTAACGTCATTCTTATAAATAGATATCTTTAACTTTTTTTTTCTAAACAATAGATACCTTTTACAGCTTATAAAACTCTTAGTAACTTTTGATAAAAAAAAATTAAATTGTTTTATACAGTGGTACCTTATGATAGAAGCAAACAAAACATGCAAAAAATAGTGCTTTGCCAAAATTATCTTATACTAATAATTATTTTAGACTTTTTTTTACAATTAAAGAGCTTTTTTTTTTTCTAATTACTATTACATTTAAGTATATACCCACTGAATTTTTGTTTTATTTTAGACAATTATTTTTACAAACAAGATCGTAAAGTTTTTAAACTTAAAAAAACTAATATTTATAAACGTTTTAAAAAATTAAAAAAAAGAGATTAGTTTAAAACACTTTGAAAAAGATATACTGATATACTATTTGTAAACCTTTAATTTTCAAAGAACAATAACAATAAAGAAATACCGCTAAAAATTAGTAAACGAAAGATTTACAAAAATGACTATAACTTGAATGTAGAACTAAGTTATTTATAATTAATATAATAAGAAGTAATTTTAGATCAGAAAGAACTGTTTTATTTTTATTCATAAACTTAAAAAAAAGCAAACACATATAAATTAAAGTCATATACTTAATTCAAGTATTTTACATACCACAAGCAAAACATATACTAGATCTTACTTTATAAGAATTCAAAGTAATATTAAATAACTTTAAAAAAGTACGTCAAACAACTAAACTCGATTAAAAATAGCATTTATATAGTGAAACTTAAACATTTTTTTTTATTACAAAAAAACTTTGAATTATGAACTTATTCCTAATTCATTTATAGTTTTGAACTAAATGAAATAGCGACAAAAAAAGATAAAACAAAACTAGTTTTATAAATAAATAATTTGAAATAAAACTTTTTTTTTAAACTATAGAGTAAGATAAAATAAAACTTTATGATCCGTATTCAATCGAACAAAAATAATACTCAATTGGCTAGTCTCAGTCTAAAAGAAACTTAAAACAATTCAAAAATTAAACATTTGATTTGAAACTATTGCACCGATTATGGTCATTCTTATATGCAGTATGAGGCCTATATGTTATGTTGCTAGGTGAAACAACTGAATTTTCTCCTTGATGTGGCACACCTCCATTTATTGAACTAGATTGATTTGCACGAGTTATAGGTAAATCTTCGGCTTCACTATCTGAGTCTATACTGTGTAAAAAATATAAAAAAGTACTTGTTTTGAATAAAGGTTACAGTACTTAAGTATTAGTTCATCCTCAGATAGCAATAATAATTTTTGTTTCAAATATTATACTTTAAATTAGTTTTTCTAGAACCTGTTAAGTGATTATAATATAGAATGAAAATTTTTAAAAACAATTTTTTAGATACAAACAAATATTTTTAACTTAAGTAATATTCTTAAAAGCTCTATGAATGTTAGTAAAATAATAGTATATACCTCTTACTAAAAATTAAAACTAGAAAGTTTCTTAACCATATTGAAATTCCTATAATTTTATATTATAATAATAAAGTAAACAAAAAACAGTATAAAATAAATTCATTTTTTAACCAACAGCCACAAAAAAAAAAGCCCTATCAGAAGAAAATAAATTATGAAATATAGAAATTTTTGAACATTTATGAGTCTAACTCAGTCAAAAACATTTTGAATAAGCTAAATTAAATATTTTTACGAGGCCAAAAACATAAAAAATACCTACAATGAAATGAATAAGATACTCAAAAATACTATACTAAAATCTATGGCCATAGTGTTTTTGAAATATTTTTTTACAATTTTTTTTGTGGAACTTTATATAAAAGTCTGATACAGTTTTTGATACTTTTTTTAATAACTGAAAACATTAGTTTATGTAAGAGATAAACTATAAAACGAACACGAAATCATTATTGTGATAGCAGCAAAAAAAGCAGTAAGTGTCCTGATGAAGAAAGTCTTCGAAGTTTGAGTTGGTGCTAGCTGTTAGGTCTTTAAGAACTTCCTCAACTTTTGATTGCGGAGGCATACTACCTTCTTTTTCCCAATTCTGTTTTTTTTTAAGTTTACTAAAAATAGACGATCATTTTTAATGTTGTTCTAATAAACCAATAAGTTTTTACTAAAAAAGTAATACGTCAATATTTATTTTTCAGGGTTGTCACAGATCAAACTGAGAAAAATTTCCTGACTTTTCTAAATCAAACTCTTAATTTAAACCTGTTCTAAATTACATAATCTAACACTTGAAACTATATAAAGCTTTCAATCTAATTTTAATACAGGTTAAAACAATAGTTTTTTTGCTGAATTCAATCACCAAACTTCCATTACATCACTTGAACCATCTGTGTATGATTGGTGTATTTGCAATAAACAGCTCTATCAGCAAAATACTGGTATTATTTCCTTATAAACACAGCTTGTCTGAAAAAAGACATTTTTATTTACTAACATAAATGTATCTAAATAAACGAAACGACATATAAGGAACTTTTACATTTAAAACCTTAAATCAATAACGAACATTCACAACTAAAACCTTAAAACAATAACGAACTTTTACAATTAAAACAAAAATATAAAATAAATAAAAATTAAAATACATAAAAGTAAACCATATATCTATTGTATAAAATATTTCCTCTTATCATTCATTATAAAATTTGTAACAAACAAATCTACTCTTATTTATTCGAATAACCTAAGTTATTCTATAAAAAATACAATTAAGTAAACCATGGCATATACCTCTCTTATAACTTATTTTATAAATTTAAACAACCTTATAAAATTATAAATAGGTAAAGTATACACATCAACTTATTATATAAAATACTAAACTAACTGCTTAATTATAAAGAAATCAATTATGTACTAAACAAAAAACACTTTGATTCTAAAATTATGCTAGATAAACTTTTGTGTATATATCAGTTTCACTATGGAAGTGTCCTTGCTACAGATCATCAATACTAAAAAGCTTACAAAAACTGCTTGTTCAAGTAGGGTACTAGAAAAAAACAAGAAAAATTTTTGCAGTTTTATAAAGGATATTTTAATAATTTATTACCATTTGAAGGCTTTGGAAAATAAGGAATTTTGTAAATTTAAACTGACAAAATCTGTTTTTTTTTTTTGTCAAATTTCCTGACTTTTATTCAAAAACTCCTATTTTTTCCTGACTTTTCCTAATTTTCTGACCTTGTGGCAACCCTGATTTTTGTAAAAATAAGTTTCCCTCTTTTAATATATTTAATTTAATTTAGAAATATAAAACAAAAGGCTTTCCACAAAAACTGTAGGTGCCAGTTAAAAGTTTACATATTAAATTACATTTTATCTGACACAACCGTTTTAATGGCTTTCAAAAGTAAAACAAATCAAGCTTTATATAAGTTAATATAAAGGTTTGTGATATCGCAATTAGCGTAAATTTTTGTACTAATTTTTAACAAAATTTGTTTATCTTAATTTAGTTTTTAAACTTTTACGAGATGGAGATCATTGTCTACATACAATGTGATTGAAAACAAACATATATATAATGAACAAACTAAAGTCGAGCTGTTAATTTTATATATTTATTGTCATTTAATTTCAAAGAACTCAATGTTGTTATTTTAGATATCTTGATAATGTTATCCTTATATAGTTGCCATCTATGTTTGAATTAAACTCCGGTTGATCTAATGTATTCTTTATTCCTGACTGTGGCTTTGTAAATACCCTTTAGAAGACATTCACCATTAAATAGGCAATTAGATAAGGTCCTACAGTTACATACTCTTCTGTTTTTCTTGTATCTCCCAGTATGTTTTATTGTGAAAATTAATGATGTTCTTCATATTAAGAAGGCAGCTATATAAAATTTCAATCGTATTCTTATTGAAAACTTTATGCAGCTTATTATTTTTAGGAAAATGCAAGCAAACAAATTCGAAAAAGTTCTTTCCGATATTCGTTTTGACAAAACAAAAAGGTGGATATTTTTTTTTTTTTTTGGGTCTGTTGATATTTTTAGAAGAAGTAAAAATGGTTTTGCTGTAACCTTTAAGTTTGTAATAGCCAGTGGCAATCAATGCATCATTGAATATTTTTTTAATGTTGTCAAATACCTTATTGCTGGAAAGTTTATTCAATATACTATTGGTTATGGAATTTATGCTTTTTCTTATGGTTTTTGGATGGTTTGACTTATTATTTTTACATTTTAAACTTAGTTGTCTTTTCTGAAAGGTGCAAATGTGTTGTTACTTGAATGGTGATATCTAAGATATAAGTTTGGATCAAGTTGCTCTCTACAGATATCTTAAATCCGCGGTTTTTGAAAACATTCTAATTATTTTTGTGGTCTTTTCATTTTCATACTTGGATTTGTTTAAAACTGAAGACCATAATCATGGTATAGATCAAATGATAGTTTTCAATTGAGGACAGATCAAGCAAAAACCATGAATTCCCAGATTTCAGCTCCCATATAACTACCCATAATAAGTAAATCGAACTTGTTTGTATCATTCTTCTTAACCCATTCCGTACCATTAGAGTCGGACAAGAAACTCATACAAGAATGTTTAAGTATTCTTTTATTCTGAGGTCTTATTTCAGAGTTGTCTGCAAACTTTAATGCGTTGTTTAGTGCACTCTTTGTAATAAAAAGGTGTAATCTATTTAGGTGGGTGTCACTTTTGCACAAGGGGACACTTTTACACGCAGGGTCACTATTGCACGAGTGGACAATTTTGAACGGGAATTCTTTTGCACGAGCGTCACTTTAGCACAAGTGGACACTTTTGCACAGATTGAATTATTTTTTTTTTTAATTAAAGTTTGCAGTTTTATTTTTGCTATCACTATTACCCCTAACCTTTACCCTCGGTTAGTAATTGTTTTTTCTAATTTATTTTTTATAATTTTTTTTATTTTCCTGTTTTTTTTTCATGATTAATAATTTTAATAAGTTTTTTTTTTCTATCACTGTTACCCCTAACCTTTACCCGCGGTCGGTAGTTTTTTTTTCTATTTTTACTATCACAGTCACCACTAACCCGGTCGGTAACTACTTTTTTGTTTTTAAACTTTTAATCTTTTTTTTTTACTCTCGTGCAAAAATGACCCTGCGTGCAAAAGTGTCCCCTCGTGCTCAAGTGACGCTCGTGCAAAAGTGACCCGTTCCCAATTTATACATATCGAACTTTGAAAAATTCAGATTCTTTTTATTTTGTGCCTTTTTAAACTAGGGTTTCCCAAAGTGGGCGGTACCGCCCCCTTGAGGGCGATTTTAGTAAATTTGGGGTCAATAATTAGTAAAGGGGCGAAAGGGATGGCGATTTAAAAAATTTGAAACTTACACTGAGTTAGTTGCAGATGAAGGGCAAAAAAAATGTCGTAGGTGTTTTAAATGGTAGTCTTGTTGGAGGGGGCAAAAGCCTTTTTAAATTCTTAAAGGGGGCAATTTGTAATAAAAGTTTCGGAAACCCTGTTCTAAATCAATTAATAACTTAATAAGAATTTTTTCACTGATTTAAAATAATTTTGAAACTTATATTATCGTTGATGTTGTCAAGATTCTTTTTAGAAATAATTCCTATATCGGGTTTCATTGCTTAATTAATCTTCATTCCAATGAGTTTAAAAAGCTATGTTTATTATCCTTGACCGATATGATTGCTCCTTGTTGATAGAGTTTTTTTATTTCACTTTATACTCAATTCTTTAACTATTGATGCTGCATATAAGTTAATTTCGTCTAAACTAGGGGTGGGCAACGTACGGCCCGCGGGCCGGATCCGGCCCGCAGAGTGAAAATGACCGGCCCCCAAACCTTTTTTAATTTTAAATGGAATCCGGCCCGCGGACAACATTGATCCGGCCCGCAACTAGATGATCCGGCCCGCTAAGCATTTTCAAAATTTATATAAAATCCGGCCAGCCAATTTAATTAGCACAAAACTTGTACAAAACGTTTTTTGAACTATTTCATTAAACAAAACTGTAAAACTTTGACCCTGAAAACGTTTGTTAAAACGGCTTATTATTTTATGGTGATAAAACACTACTTTGTTATAGTATCTTGTTCTGTTTCAAGTCAGTTGAAGTAATCCTTTCTCAAATTATACAAAAGCAATTTTTTGCTGAAGTAATTTTGATGATCATACCTACCATAATGTTTTCATAAAAAACAGACGTGTAAAAAATTGCTGTCTTTTCCAGATAAGTATTGAGTTGTTTTTTAAATGTTATCCTAAAAAATATCCTTTATACATTGACAACTTTTTAAAGTCAAACTGCTCAAGTTTAAATTTTTGTCAAATGTTTTAAGTTTAGACTACAATTTGAACTTTTTCTGCTATTGTTTTTTCATTAAGGACTTTTTTATTAAATATATGGTTAAGTTTAGTAATGACCATTTGATGACAATAGTTTCACTTGATAATAAGTTTGGTCGTCGTTTTGCAGAATTTTAACAATTAAGTGAAGAATTTGACATTATTTCATCACCGTCGACGTTTGACACCGAAAATGTACTTAGTAATATTGTTAGAACTGTTAAACTTCAATGTGGCAGTACACAAAAAGAAAAGTTCAAAACTGAAAAATTGACAGATTTATGACTTACTTAACAAGTCAAAATTTGTTAATTAAAAAAAAAAAAGACAATGAAGTTATTTGTTATATTTTGGTCTACATATTTTTGCAAACAAATATTCTTAACCATGTATATAAACAAAAGTAAGCTGCGTTCAAATCTTACTGATACCAATTTGCAGTTACTACTGAGAATATCTACTTCAAATAAACTTCCAGATTTTAAACAACTTGTTAAAAACTTTTATGATCCATAAATGTCTCATTGACTTCTTTTTAGTGTAATTATTCTTGCTAAATTCTTTAAACTTAACGTTTAAAGTATAATGTGACAGTTTAATCATTGCGAAATCAATCTTAATCTAAAAGTCTATTAAACTAAATATTTGTTATGCTAAAAATACATATTAATTTATTTTTTGTTTCAATATTTCGTTATTTTATGTTAGTACTCTTATTAAAGTATTTTAGGTGCACTGTTTGATTATAATATTTTTAAAGTACATAACTTAGTTAAATTTCGCAGGTTAATTATAACTATTTGATATTTTGAAAGTAAACGTGTTAAAATTTCAAGCCAAAGTAATTTCTTATCTAGGCTTAACTGTTTTTTAAATAAGTTAATAAGAAAATTTGAAACCAAACATATAATTTTTGTTGCTTTTATAAGATTTTTAGATACATTTTAGGTATAATTGATCAAGCCAAAGTTTGTCAACTTCTAAAGATGACCATGGAAGTAGTTGTGTTGTTCGATACTTCATACATTTGAAAACAAACATTTCCGACCACAAGCATTAACAAGGATAAGCTAACTTCTAACCTAATCGGTATCTCAGTGCACTTGCAGATTTTCCAAAACTGTCATGCAACTAGATTTAAACAACTCTAATACATGATCAACCTTAAGTGTTTCATCGAGATCTTTTATTTATTTTTTTTTGCTTTTATGGTAAAACTGTTTATTATATCAGAATTATTTTTGTTTTGTTTCTTTTATACATGCAAAAAATGTATTGAATCTTCTTTAGCTTAATTAAATTAAATAATAGTAGTTTAATATTGTAATGTTCAATAATTTTTGAACAAATATTATCAATATAAACTCCAGATAAGGATTTCCAAAATTACTTCATTTCGAATAGTTAGCAATTTTTTTATGTTTTAGCTTGAAATGTTAGGCTCGAGTAACTTTTAGTAACCAAATTATATTTTTTTAGGACTAACTAGTACTAATTCTGTCCAGCGTTATAATATATATAGAATTTTGAATACTTAACTAAATTTAACATAAAATTTCATACTTGACAACCTTGGTAATTAATATATTGATTCAAAATTGTAAAATACCCGATCAATAAGCATCTAACCGGATTCGAATCTTTTTAAAATTAGTTTCCATTCGGATCTAGATCTTTGTCTAAAATTAGTATTTAGGCGGATCCGGATAATATGTTTAAAATGGGATCTGGATCTAAAAAAAGGATCCAGCTGAATCCAAAAGATCACTAACTTGAAATGGTCCGGCCCGCTGAGGACTATATTTTTCTGGATCCGGCCCGTCAAATATGTACGTTGCCCACCCCTAGTCTAAACTGTTAGTAGTAGCTTTCATGTACTTGCTGGTGAGTCAGTTTTTCATCATTATTTATCTTAATAATACAGTAAAGATTGTCGGTTTTATCACTAGTAGTAATAAGTTCGTTTGATGATTTAGTTATACTTATGTTAGCAGACATCTTTTTTTGGAAACATGATATGCACCTTCTAAATGGAATGGACTAGACTAACAAATATAAACCGTGCTCAAAATACTTAAGATCTTCACACTTAGGTGCAGTATTTTGTTTATAACACTAAAGTAACTGTTAACTAAGCTTATGAAAACAGAAAAAAAAGTGTTCAGTACACGAAAGTTTAAGTTTTTACAGTAAGCGGATTTTAAAGTATAAATATCATTTATGTTTGTTTTTGCAACGATTGTTTTTGTTTAATAAGAATTTACTTTTGTTGATTTTTTTGTTTTGAAAGCATTTTATTAAGTGTCAAGAAACTATACACTACATACATTACAACAAAAACTACAAAAGAAAACATTTTAGTTTAAATTGATCGATTACATTTAAAATAACTAAAACACATTGTAGTTTATACTATTAAAATAAAAATTCTTGTAATCCTACCACTATTAAAAGATTTACCTTTATATCTTCATACTCGTCCGTGATAACAGCAATGAAAGCGCTTAGTACCATGTAAATGAATAGTGATATAAAGAGGTACAAGAATATCTGTTGTAAATAAAAACAAGTAGATATTTCAATATTAATATAAATGTTTGGTTTTTATAATACCATATTATTAGATTGTCTTATTATTAGACCTTTAGCACTTAACAATAAACTACTAAAATATTTTTTATATTTATTTATAATACAAAAAAACAACTAATGTTCGTATTGTTTACTAAAGTTTAAACGTTTTACACCATTCATCAGAACAATATAAAGCTTAAACTATGATGTTTCAAATAAAATTGAATATTTTTAGTTAGCTTATCTTAAAAACATCTTATGTACAATTTAACTTATGTTTAGTTTAGCTTTGTTTGTTCTAATTTTTGGTTTTATTTTGTTTCTATTTTTGTTAACAACTAGTATTTTTTGTTCTTTTATATTTTAGCTGTGAAGACAGGGTTGTTGTCTTTCTTTTCTTAAATGTATATAACATATATATAACAATATCTATAGTCTTCTACCTCATACGCCTTACTAAATGTTGGCAACATCTAATAATATTTATAAATATGTTGTTTTCAAATGCTTATTACTAGTTAGAAAACGTGCTTAATAATTAGTTTTGAAGTTTAGGTCTTACATCAGAAATTATAATTATAATGAAACGTTAATTTGGCAATTTAAGGGGCCATGAGATCATAATTTAAAACTTACGCTAGATATTCTGGAGTTAATGATGAACAGCAAAATAAAAAGTCTTAAGCGGTTTCAATGGTAGTTTTGAATTTTATTCTAGATATTATGGAAAAAGTTAGGAAATTTAGGGGACTACAAGCCGTAAAAGGGGGAGCCACAAGGCCATAATTTGAAACTTACACTAGATATTTTAAATTAATGATGAAGAGAAAAAAAAAGTATTAGGCGGCTTTGATGATAGTTTTATTTAGAAATAAGCTAATGGAGAAGCCATAGCTTTTTTCATTTCTTTCAACAGGGTTGCCACTCGTTTTTTAAAAGTTTTAACAGGTTTTCCAAATTTCTTCCAGGTTTTCTAAATTTCTTTCAAGTTTTTCAAAATTTCTTCTATAGGTTTTTAAAAGCACATCTTTTTTTTGATAATTTTTAGTAGTAAGTTATGATTTAGTTTAAAAAAAAAAACTGCTGTTCACAAGATACAAATTACTTAAGAGTTACTGTAAGTATTGCAGTTTATTTTTTTATGTTAGAACCTGAACTAAATTCGTTTAAGATGGTTGTTCAAAAGCCGTTATGTTGGTTTAATACAAATAGCTAAAAGTCTACTTAAACTTTTTCTTAGTTTGAATGTGTTATCTTTCATTAATTCTTGTTAAACTATTTTATTAAATGATTATTTGATATTTTAAAAGTCGCAATAATTAGTTAAAATATTATATTTTTTAAACAAGAACTAAGTCCTAGAAGTAAGTGCTAGAAATGAAAAATATTTAACAAGTATGCAGAACTAAAATTAGTTATAACTTACTATTTTTCTTTGATTTCTACTTGCTTCTACTGAAACTTTTCTTTCACAACAATTCTTCAACAACAACTTAAATTTTGATTTAAAAAAAAAAACTTTTCAAGCTTTATAAAACCGCTAAAAAATTTTTAGAAAAAAATTAATTTGTTTGAAGTATATTAAATTCATATTGTGCTAAAATAGAAGAATGACAACATGCAAAATAAGCATGGTTTAGTTTACTATACATTTTGTTTAAAAAATTGAAGAGTTTTGTGTTCACTTCATATATTTCTGTAACAAATTTGTAACATTTTTGATACAAGTACAAAGAAATGTTTTTATTTCTTTCGTAATGACTTCCACTCACTAACAATTTCAACAAAAAGTTAATGTTAAAACATTATTGTTTCCGTAACAACAAAGTTAGCTAAAACAACATATTTATAAGTCATAAAAACTATAAGTAGTTTAATGTCATCTATTTTATAAAAACTAACAAAATCTCAAGCTTAAAAAATTCCAGGTTTTTTTGCCTAAATAGTTAAATTCCAGGTTTTTCCAGGTAAAATAGCAACCCTGTTTAAAGGGGCCTTTTAAAAAAGAGTTTGGAAACCCAATCTAAGTCCTAAGGAAAAGTAAGGTTCAAAATGAATACAAGCTAAAATAAAATAAATTTTGATTATACGTCACAAAACTTTAACAAGTGTGTTAATCAGATATAGATGCTAAAATGAAACAAGAAAACTTATTTACGAAGGTATTTAAGTTTAATTATTTTAATACCTATTTAAAACTATCAATAAAAATCGATAAATAGTAGTAAAAATCCAGGTAGCATACTTATATGTTTAGCAACTTTTATTTTTGTTTAATTTTCCACATGAAATAAATGGATATCATAAAATAATATTTTTCAAACTTAAACTATATCTACGGTAAATCTTAAACTAATCACTACAGCTTTGAATAAGTTTTATTTAAGGTAAATAGGTTTATTTTGAAATGTAGGCTTATCCTTAGCTATAAATTTTAAGGTATATAAAAAACTTTATTTTAAAATACTTTACATAAATTTCTCATTGATTATGAAAATCATATTCGGTAAACTTTTGATACTTTATTAAAAACTATTATTAACACATACTTGTGAAAAAATCCATGTAGCATAGCTCTTTTTACCCATTTCTTCATAAGTCATATACATGTCATCTCCATTTATTAGTGAAAACAATGCTTCAGAAGCCACTATAAGCCTGTAAAAAAACTTTATTGCTGTAATAACTGTTAAAACATTAATAAAAATATATCCAAAAGACAATTATAATTAGAAGAACATAAAGTAGATTTTTCAACATATATTACTTAAAAATACCTGAAATAATAGAGAAAAACGACACACATCATACTATTATGCTCATTTAATATAAAACTGCAGCGCAGCATTTTAGTAAAAAAATATTAGCTAATTTAGGTTTAAAAAACACATTTCTATGGTAAGTTTTATTCTTAAAGTATTAATAAGTTTTTTAGTTTTAAAATTATAGAATTAACAAATTAGTTATTTCGATTAAGAAGAAAGATAAGAAATAAATTTTTACTAAACTTTTTTAATATATGTGTATGGTAGCTTACTTCAGTTTGTATTTAACTTGTTTTGTATATTAAGTTAGAACTAAATTTTTACTTGAAATTAAAAAAATATTTGTATATAACTAGCTTGTGTATTAAATAGTAAGTATATCTATAGTTTTTTAATAGCTGTTGTAATTTTTTTGAAGCAAGTTTTATTATTTATTTACAAAAATTTTAGCTAACCATGTCCATTTAACATTTAAGAAATATATAAGGTTAGTTAACGCTCATGAATAAAATAAGTGCATCTATATAAATAAAAGTGTTAATAAGTTTTTCATCAAGTTAACAACTAAGTCTAATCTATTATCAGGGTTGCCAGATGTTTTTTGGCAAATTTTGTCCAGGTTTTCAAAAGTACACACTTTTGGGTCTATTTTTAGATTAATGTTAACTTTAAGGTAAAAAACTGTATTAAATATTGAAAAGATACTGTAAAGACTACTTCAAATGTGTTTTTTAATAATAAAATACTTTGATGATGACAAAAAAAAATTATTTATATGGTAGAATTTTGTGTCAAATCAAAGTTTTTCTTTCTACTTAACATGTAAAAATTATTCAAAATTCCGTGTTTTTTAGCCTAAATTGTCAAATTCCAGATTTTTCCAGTTTTCCAAGTTTTTTGACAACCCTGTATTATAGTGATTAGAAATTAAATATCACAACAGATTTAATCCTGGACAACTCATCACACTATTCTAAATTATAGGAATTAAAAAAAAAAACAGAATGAAATTTAATACAACTATATTTTAAATATAAAAAAACACAAATAAATATTATCCATTGTTTCTTGTCAAACGGTTTAAAAAGTAATGTAATATAAGTAAAAAGATTACAAAATTAAATGAGACTTCATCAAGTGAAATTCAAGAATTGCTTAACTATATGTTCTTAACAAAAAAATCCTATTGAATTTACGGACAGCTTTCAGGCTTTTATTTTGTAATCAGCGTAAAGGTAAGTATAAAAAACAACCTACGATCTAAATTTAGGATGGTAAGGACCAAGCACGAGCCATCCGCAAAAAAGAAATCCTACGTAAAGCATAGCAGCACAAACAAGAAACCGAAGTATGGGAGGAAGGGATTTCTTCATTGTAAGCACCAACTTCTATTTAATAAATTACTTCTTATAGCTAAATGGTATTCAAATTTTGTTTTAAAACTCTTTTTTCAAACATTATTTTTACATTTGAAAACGGAGAGTGATTTGGTAGTATACTACTAAATCAGGAGACATCAGCCGTTAACAACTAAATTGACAATTTTTGTTTTAAAAAGTTGCTCGCAGGCCGCACTGTAAAAAAAAAAATATTCCGCCGGCCGCAACTGTTTGAAACAACTGTAAATAGTTGTAGCAATCAATAAAAAATACCAATTTATACCAGAATTGTAATAATTTAAGCAATAGTAAAACTTTCTATAACCAACTGTCAAATTAAGAGACTAATTGTAATTTTTTACAACCAAATTGTTGTAATTTATTCTACAGTAACTTTTTAGCTAATTATTAACTAAACCCCCATACATCGCGGGTCGCATATTTTTGTTTCGCACATATTTGACCTGCAGTTTGCCAATCTCTGTACTAGATATTAGTTCTAAACTTTAGAAATAAATAATTGTAGTTAGTGTTAGACTATATGTTTTCATAATTATACAAAATATTAATTAACTGAGTTTATTTTAAAATTTCCGAGGCATATAATTGACTTGCAAATTTTTAGATAAATAGTAGATTATTAAGTAATTCTAAACAATAAATATCTTTGTTTTAGTTAGAATTTTAATATGTTTTAACATATAATTGCTTACATAAAAATTCAAGACCTTTAAATAAAAAAAGAGATAATAAAAACTAACATTGTACTCATGAAAGTAGCCTATATATCTTAGTAAGCCGACCCACATACACAAGCATCCAAGTCCTAGTAGAACAGTGACTGCATCCAAGTTTATCTGGTCACCGTAATTCTGTGGAAATAATCGATCATAAAAACATATATATAAAAGATAATAACATTAGTTACACGAAAATAATAGCATCAAATGTTCTGTTGTCAATAATTATATTTTTGAAGTAGTAAAAACTACTTTCAAAAAAATTACTAATAATAATAAATACTTAACTAGGAAACACTTGATAGCAAAAATGGATTTATTTTACAAATAACTTTAAACTCTCCAAACAAAAATATTTCAGCTTTTTAGCAATTTCATCATACAAGCTTGAAAGACTAGGAAAAACCTTTAAAATCGAATTTGTTAAAATACATCAGGATACTTTTTTCAATGATAGGGGTTGTAAGAACTAGTCTAACGGACCGGATCAAGCTTGTCAAGCGTTAATATTTTGCTCTACACGTTTAAAAATTATAAATAAATACAAACATAAAACGATAATTACGCACCAATTTACAATGACTTTTTATATATTTATCAGTAACAGGGTTGCCACTCGTTTAATAAAAAAAATTCCAGGTTTTCCAAATTTCTTTTTAGGTTTTTTCAGGTACACATTTTTAGAGCTACTTTAAGTTTAAAGCTAAGTTTAAGGTAAATACTGTGTTAAATAGTATAAAAACATTGAATAGATACTGTAAAGCTACTTTAAATATGTTTTTTAATAAGTAAAAAATTTTGATGATGAATATTTATATTAAAACTTCCAATGTACATTTTGCTTAATTTTAAGAACCCATGATTTTTCTATAACTTGATTCTTGAAAGTAATATTAAATAGTTTAATTGTAATACAAAAAATAATTTAAATTTTTGAAAATACGGCGACCCGAGAGAAATTTTGTCTACAAAATCCAACAGATTACTAAACAAAAGGTTGCCGACCGTTGTTTTAGAAAAAGTTAAAGAACAACCACTTATTTAAGTTTGTTTAGTTTATTTATAACAAAAAGAACGACCTGTAAGAATAACTCATAATGAATTACAATACAATGAGCTACATAAGTCTTCAAATAACTTATAAATTAAAAATAAGCTACTTAGAGTACAAACAAAACTTTAAATTAAGTTTAAAGTATTAAATTAAAAAATAAATTAAAAAGACTACAGCAAAGACCAATCAGAACGCGAATAAACTTAATAAATCGCAAACATAAACAAACGACAATGAAATGAGCTTACTAAACAAAAGTTGTCTGAAAAAAAAAATCAAATTTATAACTTACAATAAAATAGTACTTGTCGAGTTTTAAACATGTTCCACTAATAATTAACACATCATTGATTATGATGAGGAAATGCCAAAAGTTGAAGAAAACCATTTTATCCCAAAAATCGAGTCCTTTTCCATACTTTTTTTGATAAAACTTTACAAACGACTGTTGAAAAACTAATTGTTGCACAAAAGTAGTATTTATATTTTTAAGAAACTTAAGCATATCAAAAAAGATAGTTGTATTGTGATTAAATTTAAGAAAACTTATATCTTATACTGTAGACCAGGGTTTCCCAAACTGGGTCAAAAGTAAAACTAGATGAGCAGTAAAGGGGCCACTGTGGGGCTATGATGTAATAATTTAAAGCTAACACTAGCTATTCTAAAGTTGATGAAGAAGAGCAAAAAAGGTCTAAGGCGATTTTAATGGTAGTTTTGAAACTTGTACTAGATACTAGGGAAAAAGTTAGGAGGCCACAAGCCATAAAAGGGGGAGCCACAAGGCCATAATTTGAAACTTACACTGTATATTATGGAGTTGATGCTGAAGAACAAAAAAAAATGTCTTAGGCGGTTTTAATAGTAGTTTTTTTTAAATCTTATCGGAGGGGGCCATTGCTTTTTTTTTTTTCTTTAAAAGGGGCCTTTTGAAAATAGTTTGGGAAACCCTGCTGTAGAGGCTAAGAACTAGTCAGGTTCAAAGTTTTGAACTGAGTGTAACAAGCCTACTTGTGATTAATTATACAGTCTTAATTAATAACTTCAATAAAAATTATAAGCTTTTTAAAAAAGAAAACAACTTATTTACTTATTAAAAATTAATAAGATGCACACTAATACTACCTTTTTAAATTTTACGTAAAGATTAGATGAACGTAAAAGTTGCAAATTTTGATTTAATATATCTGCAAGGCATAGAAAATTTATTGTTTTGAGTAAAAAACTTACGA
This sequence comes from Thalia democratica, assembly GCF_965202585.1. Classification (NCBI taxonomy): domain Eukaryota; kingdom Metazoa; phylum Chordata; class Thaliacea; order Salpida; family Salpidae; genus Thalia; species Thalia democratica. Next base: position 48,874,103 of record NC_139169.1, on the reverse strand, counting down.
ACTTTTTATTCGTAGTTTTAATAAAGATAATATGTAACAATTGAAAAATAAAATGTTACAAAATACGGGAGGCAATGTAATGCAGTAGGTTACTGTGCAATGTTTGGAACAAAAAATTGCTTTTTTAAATAAATACCACAATAAAGACATTAGTTTAAACATTGTGTTATCGAGTTAAGATCATTTTCATGATAGTTAACTATTTTTGTTATGCTAACAATATTTTAATTTTAGGAAAACTTAAAAACTAAAGCTTTCTAATATTATTTTAAACAAATGTAAAATAAAATATACAAACTGTTAAAACAATATTTTAAACCAACTACTAAGATAAAACTAACTGTTTTAAGTGTATTAGCTCTGAATATAGACCGAAAACTAAGAGCAAGGGAAACTATGCAGCATAATACAATTATAACATCTAATATGATCAATCCATACTCATGCTTATCAACTTGTACATTCGAGGTGTTACTGCATGAAACTAATGTAAAGTCTGATGTATATGTTGAAACTACTAATCCAGAATGCTTTTGATTTAATAACTGCATCTGTTGTAAAGATTTATGTTTAAAAACAATTCTATTCAAGTACTAGTGTTAGGTTGATACATTTTGAGGTAAACTTAAATAAATATTATATTTTATCAAACTAAAATTTCAACTACATTCAACTATAACTACTTTGCATGAAAAATTAAGTTAAATTGCTTATTTTTACGGTTAAAAAATGTTTACAGTTAACAGAATATTTTTTATAAATCTATATAAATAGTAACTTTCTCTATCATTTTTACATAATGTTAATATTCATCAAAAAGTATACAGTTTTCATGTTTTTAACTTTTATTTATATAGTTATTAAGTTTTATATTAACCATAGCATAAACAATAATTAATAAAAAACTAAAATATAAAAGTTTTAGTAGCGAAGACATATATAAATACCTTAGTCTTCCTCTTAGGTTTCTGCTTTTTACCCAAAAAACGTTATGTTCAAAGTGCCAAGTTTAACAACTAAATAAAGATGTGCAATCTAAATATTATGTTTGCAACCAGGTTTCGGTGACAAAAAAAATTGCGACTTTTTCAAGTAAAACTAAATAGTAAACTGCACATAACAATGTTGCTTATCTATAATGTTATTTTAAAACTTATTCATGCATGAAAACCTAAACAAAAAACAAAAATGTTACATATTCGAAAATTCAAGCTTATCAGTGTATAATTTGGTAAAACTAGTACTAATTTTAAGACGAATTGAATTTAATTAATATAACGAGTAAAAAAAAATATCTCAATTAAGAGATTTTTAAAAAGCAGTTTAAAGACATTTATACCTAGAAATTTATCAACATGGAACTAAAACTATCTAAAATTGGAATTTTGAGCCAAATAGCAACAAAACTCAAAGTCACTGAAAATTTCAAAATATAGTTTGTAAAAACTTAATGTAACAGTCAAAATTTAAACGAAAATCTTTTAAAGTTATGTAGCACTGTTTGTTTGGTAGGTGGTTTATTATTATCTAAACAAGTTTAAGATTACTTACAATTTCTTTTGCTTCTTTTTTTATATTATTTACTTTATTTTTATCACTTTTTTGTATGCTTTAGTGATGGATGTTAGTAATAGATTGTTGTATTCTTGTTTAGAGATTTTGTAAAAAGTTGTGGTTTCATCAGCAGGTACTATTATGTTTTTGGCTTTATTTATCATTTTTAAATCATTTGCTAGTTTGTTTTGGAAGTTGTCACTTAAATGTCTAAATTTTACTTGTTTAACTAAATTGAACATTTCATTTTCAAATTCTCCAAGTTCATCTGTTAATTTTGGTATAAATTTGGATTCAAAACCATATGTTTCTTTGTTTTGATTGACTACTTAGATCTAAATTTCAACCTATTGAACCATATACTCTACCCTTACAGAAAAGACAAAAACAAAATAAATTATATAAATTTAAAATCAAACCACCCACTAACCATACTCAAACAAATCCCAAAAATTATAGAGACGAGACTTTCTAAAAACTCGAGTAACAAAAACCTGTTCAAAAACATAAAAAAGACTATAATGATGCTTTAGAGATAAACGGATACAATTATGAAATTAACTCTACAGAAGAATGCAAAAATAAAAAAAGAAACAGAAAAATTGTATAGTTTAATGCCCCATATTGCAAATCTGTGAAAAAAAAACATACGTAAAAAGTTTTTAAAAATAATAAACAAACACTTTTGAGAAAATAGTAAGTTAAAAAATATTTAAACAAAAACAATATAAAATTAAGCTACAGCTGCATGACCAACATTAAAAAAGTAATAAAAAACCACAACAAAAATTATAAACAACAATAAAATAAACAAAGATGAATCATGTAACTGCATAAAGAAACAAACATGCCCCTGGAAGGAGGAGAATGTAGGGAAGAAAATGTTATTTACCAGGCTACAATAAAAACAGACAATTCATCAAAAATATACATTTGTCTTCCAATCAGTTAAAAAAACGTATAGCAACACACAATACAGCAATTAATAGCAAACCGAACGACAAAAACTACATCCAGTACAAACAAGCAACTGAACTTTCAAAAATAACACACAAACTAAAAAATGAAAACAAGAACTACAAACTAACTTCGAAAATACTAAAAAGGGGAAAAAAATCTAAACTAGGAACAATAACATGCAGGTTGTGCTGAAAAAAGCTTTATTAATACTTGAAACTGATACAAATTTCATCAACAAAAGAACAGAATTAATGAACTCATGCACACACAGAAACAAAAAATTTTAAAATAAATTGGAAAGCAGATAAAACTTAAATCAGATTATAACACCAGTACAAAATAGATTTTTGAATTTTTCAATTAGTTTTGTTGATATTTGGTTTAAATGAAAATCTTTAGATAGTTCTTAATTTAGTTTAGATAAATTTTTAGAATTATTTTTAGATAGTTCTTAAATTCGTTTAAATTTTGACTGTTACATTAAGTCAATACAAATTAGATTTTGAAATTTTCAGTGACTTTGAGTTTTGTTGCTATTTGGCTCAAAATTCCAATTTTAGATAGTTTTTAAATCCATTTAGATAAATTTCTAGGTATAAATATCTTTAAACTATTTTTTCAAAACCTCTTAATTGAGATAATTTTTTTTGACGCATTATATTAATTAAATTCAATTCGTCTTAAAATTAGTAATAATTTTACCTAATTATAGACTGATAAGCTTGAATTTTTCAATATGTAACATTTTTGTTTTTTGTTTAGGTTTTCATGCATGAATAAATTTTAAAATAACATTATAGATAAGCAACATTGTTATGTGCAGTTTACTATTTAATTTTACTTGAAAAAGTCGCAATTTTTTTTGTCACCGAAACCTGGTTGTAAATAAAAAATTTAATTTGAACATCTTTATTAAAATAAGCTCTTTACTTTTCAGTAAATTGAGTAATCTTTAAAAGAAAAGACAAATAACTATATTAAGTTTAATAACAAAATGAAAACAATCAAAAGTACTAATGAAATTGCAGTAAATGAAAAACATAAAAGCTAAAAACAGTACAGTTTAAATCTAAAAATCTCATGTTACAAAGTTAAAAAATATAAAACTAGTCAGGTACTATTAACTGAATTTTGTATCACTAATAAGCTTTATGCAGAAAAAGCTTACAGAAAACAAAAAAGAATACTAATAAGATAACAAAGTTTTTTAACAAACTATATTGATAGTATTTTTACATATAAAGATTCTTAATTGACAATCTATTTTTTATATTACTTTGGTTTTGATTGTTATACGATATATAAAAATGTTAGGACTATAAAAATCAATAACATTAAATTAACTTTTTAAAGCTATAACGTGCTTCAACCAACATTATTGACAATTTTGAAGCACCTACCATGGTAATGATTGTGTCCATTTTCTAACCATCTTGTTTTATAATGAAAATTTAAGTTTACCTCAATTAATCTGTGAGAAAATTTAAGTTATAAAATGAGATTTTTCAAACAAGTTATCACGATGTTATCGAGTACTTTTTAAGAATGAGTCAAAATCCACCAGTCAATTGCAAATAAAATTGTACCCTAGAGCAAGGGTCGGCAGCATTTTATGAGTTACGGACCAATTGTTCTAGATAAAATTGCTCACGGGCCGCATTGTCTAGCTAAAAAACTTCTGCAATTATTCGAGTCGCAATTAATTATAAAATGTAGTAAATAGTAAAAGGTACTATTTTTAACCAAAAATATGAAAAAATTAGAAAAAAAACACTAGTAACTATTAAATAATAAATTAAGAGCCTAATTGTAATTTTTAAAGACATAAAATTTTGATTTATTTTTTTTTTTCTACTTTTTTTCCAATATCAATTTTTATTAGTTTTATTTTTACTATCACTGTTACTCCTACACACTCGATGACTTTTTTTTTCCACGTTTTTTTCTATTAATTTGTTTTTTAGTTATTTTTTCTGTGAATTTTTATAACTTCCTTTTTCTGTTTTTTCTACTCTCAGGCAAAAATGACCCTCTGTGCAAAACTGTCACTTGTGCAAAATTGACCCTTCGTGCAACTTTGTCTCCTGGTGCAAATTTGTCTTCGTGCAGTTTTGGCCCGTTCCCCTTATTTAGAGTTATTAGATTTATCTGTTGACCATTTAGTTATCATGGTTGCAGTGCCAGATGGTAAAAGTCTTAATTTAATTTCAACAGAAGTCTAAAGTACTTATTGCTTAATTATTAGTAGAAAACTGTACCAGTAACTCGAATGCATACTAAAATTATACCTTTTATAAGTATATTGAAACTTTTTCATTGTAAAAGATAACAAAATAGTTTAAACCAAAGAATACCCATGAAATTCTATCTCTAGTTTTGTTTCATTGCATATAGGCACATAACTGTTGCTTAAAGTTTCATTTTCTTCCCATACTTTCAAATCCGCACATTTTCTGTAAAAAAATCCCTTAAGTAAAAAATTAAAAATAATAGCATGCTACAAAGGATTATCTAATTTAAATTGTTCAGCAAACAGCCGTATAAAAACACAATTTAAAATATCTGTAAGTGTATACATTCTACAAAACTATATAATAATGTTAACAAACAGTTACAACAAATTTAAGATAAAAAGTATGAAAAAAATTGATGTCAGTTAATATGAACGTTAAATACAATTTTACAAACATTCCATATTTATTCGGGACATGTTCAAAGTTCATCCGCGATTAAAATCCACCCAGTCAAATTCGAGAACCGCTCACCGATCGAGGGTAAGGGTTAAGGGTAAAAGTGATAAAAAAAATACATAAATAAAAGTTTTAAAAAATGCGAAATATATATAAAATAAACTAATAAACAAAGAAACTATAAAAAAAAAATTGAGTAGATTGTGATCGGGTGGATTTTGAACGCGGATGGATTTTGATAGTATACTATTTATTCAACTTTAGGTAATTTTGATTAGTTATATTTCTTATATTATAAAATTAATAAAGAAGACAACTTCAAAAAAAATACATATTTTCTTAATCAGGGTTTCCCAAATGGGGGGGGGGCATGAGGCCAGAATTTGAAACTTATACTAGATATTCTGACGTTGATGGTGATGTGCCAAAAAAAAGGCCTTAGGCGTATTTAACACTAGTTTGTTTGAGAGAGGGGCATAGCTTTTTTATTTTTTTGCCTTATGAAAAAGTTTGGGAAGCCCTGCTCTATATTATAAACCTTGTAAACGTGAAATATTTTTAGCATTTTTGTTAGGACCTAATTTATACTTTCCTGTTGAATATATATTTTACAAATAAATTACATAAGATTTATGTCCTAGCTAACTTATCTTAATCACAACCGACAAAATAATTTTAATTGTAATGTAACAAAATAATCTACTTTGTATAGAATATACGTTGGTATGTAACAGGGGCGACGCGTGGGGTGGCACATAAAGTAGTTGCTAAGTCTTAAAAATAATAATATCTTAAACTTTTTAGGTCATTTAGGACCGCTCTACGACTATGACTCAACACCAACTACAACCTTGATCTCTCTCGCGGTGATTTCTATACCGTTTTCGAGTTTTTTGTACTCTCTTCGATAGATCGATATATGCAGATATCGTTACAATTTCAATTTTTCTTATTTTTTCAGAATTTATTTCCTTATTTTTTCCCTATTTCCTGATCAGAAAACTTTCCAGTATTTCCAGAATTTTTTTGCTTAAATTGTTAAACTTCCAAGCTTTTTGGCAACCCTAAAACAATATTCCTATTTATTCATCATGTTTTTTTTTCTACAACTTGTAGAAGCTGTGATTTTTAAAACTGTTGTTGACTGTAAAAAGTTAGAAAAGTAAATTATTCTTATAAAGTAGGGGTGGGCAACGTACGACCCGCGGGCCAGATCCGGCAAGCAGAGTGAAAATGACCGGCCCCTAACCGTTTTTTAAACTTTAATGGGATCCGGGCCGCAAATCAAAATGACCGGACAAGCGAAGTGACAGACCCGCGGACGGTCAATATTACAAAGTGTTTATAAAACTTTGCATCATATTTATACAAAACAAAACTGTAAGAATTTGACTTTGAAAACATGCTAAAAAATGACTTTCTAAATCAGAGTTTCCCAAAGTGGGCCATGACAGATACTCAGGGGGCCACGAGCAGCAAAGGGGGAAGAGGGGGGCCATGAGGCCATAACTTGAAACTTACACTAGATACTCTTGAGTTGCAGATGAAGAGCAAAAAAAAGGTCTTATGTGTATTTTATGGTAGTTTAGAAACTTACACTAGATATTCTTGAGTTGCAGACAAAAAGCAAAAAAAAAAAAACGGTCTTCGGTGTTTTTTATCGTAGTTTATGAGTAATCTTGTTGAAATGGCTCATTGCTTTTTCAATTTCTTTAAAGGGGACCATTTGCAAAAAAAGTTTGGGAAACCCTGTTCTAAATTAATGTGTACTAATAAATATACCATTTTGTCTAAATAGTTTGTGTTGTTCTAACTTAGTTGGAATATCGTTTTGTCAATTTACTCCAAACAAAGTGTTTTTTTTTAAGTACGATATTTTACATACGTACCTTTGTCAATTATATTTATAGACATTGCTTTAACATCTGATATGTCTCAATATATACCTTAAGTTGTCAGACTTGAGAAAGATTAGTGAATTTTAGGGATTCAAAAAAGTGATCCACTGTATCAATATATTTAGATTCCGGACGGATCGAAAAATTATATTTTATTTAGAATCCGACCGGATCCGGATTTCGACTTAAAATTAGTATCTAGTCGGATTCGGATCTAAAAAGTCATTATTCGACTGGATCCGGTAGATAACTAATTCAAAATGCTCTGGCCCGCATAAGACTAAATATTTCCGGATCCGGCCCGTTAATTTAAAAACATTGCCCACCCCTATTATAAAGGGAATAAAATGCAAAAATAATGTTTCTCTAGATTACTGTTATAGTTGAAAACAATAATCTGATATAAAATTTAGTAGTTAAACAAAGCTTACTAGTATTTTGTAACAATACATATGTGCATCACTGAAGTTGAAAAACCTTTTTGAACTTAAAGGTAGGTCAAAAAACGATGAAATCTCTAGTTGTTTCTCATTTAAGTAGTAAAATCATTACAGGAGAGCTGGCACAATAATCTCGGGTCTCAATTTCCTCTTATACTCCCTTATGCTTAACAATATCAACTTACTTTTCATGTTCTTGACAAATTCTAATCGTCCCTTTTATTTTCAAAAAAAATGAATTTACCTATTCACACACAAATTGAATACGTGATGTTTTGATACCTTACATAATACATAGGTATATTAATAATTTAATAAAGTTTGTTCATCTTGCAATAATTATAATAATAATAATAATAATAATAATAATAATAATAAGAAGAAGAAGAAGAAATAATATTTTTGATAAATTCAAGTTCGAAATGCCTTTAAACGACCGAAAACCTGTAAACATATTTTACAAAAAATTTGAATTTAAAATTTACCATACATTTTTTTATATGTGGTTCTAGTATCACTTTTATCTTAAAAAAATACTTTTCACATTTTGTAATTCGAGTGATAATAAAACTAATAACTAATAAATAAGAAAAAATAACTTTAAAATTAGTTTAATCTGACTAATATAAAACAAACAAAAATACTAACCTGTATGAAAAATTATCAATGTAACCATCAGAAGCAATAGGAAAACCAACTAGACACATATTTATATAAGAATCTCTTGTGCAAAAAGAATCTTTTGATTGCAGTAGTGTTTCATAATAGCCTATACTTTTGTTTGGCATTTGGGAATACTGTTTACATTAATAATAAAATAAGTTTAAGTTATTTTTGTTTTCATTTTACTTGTAGTTTTAATACCATTTTTATCTATACCATTATAGTTTATCAGGACTACCTTTAAAGGTTTAAAAACAAAATTTGTATTAAACCCAATGTAAAAAAGAAAACTTTTTAAGCCTCTAACAACAAACCAATCGTAATCAATGAACTATTTTATCAAAAGTTATGTAAGCTAGTAAAAACAAGCAAATCAGAGTTGATAAATAACAATAAAATTTTATTATGACATTTTTGTGTTTTCTATTTTATTCAAGAAAACTATAGCATTGATAGTAGTTATTCTTTATTTCAAGCAACTAATGATTTTGTCGAAAAATATTTTACTTGTCCAATTAAATACTCATTCAAACACTCTATTACTTCTCAAGTTAATACACTAAAATTCCCTTAAAATTGCAGAAAACTGCTACAAAACCTGGTTGATTAAAACGGGTGAGAATAACTCATACTGCATCTAATACAAAACATTTTTATAGTTTTAGAGACATTTGGTTATGGCTGAACCTTATATACATTTTAGTTGATTTGAACTATTAGGTAAGTAAATGAAAATTAAAGTAAATCATTGAAACTGTCATTTTACTGTTTTTTAAATATTATGTTTAACCTATTTTGTTCTGTTTTATTTGAATTTCTAGATACTTTTTTTAATTTTATGTTAGTATAGTTCTTTGCATTTAACTAAATAAGTTTAATAGATTGCTATATTCTAAATTCCAGAATTTGCTACTCTTCTCCAGACAAAAAAGCCGTCTGAGTGACCAAAAACTAACCTGAGTTTATGTGGAAATCTTAAAATATATATATATTCCAAAAACTGAAAAAAGACTGTCAAACCAGCTTTACCTAAAAATACTAAAACAATAACTATTGGACTTAATAAAACAAAAAATTAAAAATGTAATGTTAAAAAAACTAGCCTCATATTTAGGAGAAATAACCAACTAGATTGCCTTATAAAATTGAATAAGCCTGAGTAAGCCTGAATTTTTCAAAAACTTCAAGCTAGCCTGAGTAGGCTGTTAGTGTGGCAACTCGAAATTTTTAATTTGTTCCTTTTAATTTCAAATAAATCTTTAAAAGTTCTAACAACAAAGTTGTATTATAATAAACTCAATCAATAAAAAAATGTTAAGTAGTACTTGAAGGCACAGGCAAGTTAAAATAAAGTAGTGTTACCTGACATTATAATGGTACCCATAAAAAGAGGAACGGGTCACTTTTGCACGAGCGTCACTTTTGCATGAAGGGTCACTTTAGCACGAGGGGACACTTTTGCACGGCGATTCTTTTGCACGAGCGTCACTTTTGCACGGCTACTCTTTAGCACAAGCGTCACTTTAGCACGAGGGGACACTTTTGCACGAGGAGACAGTTTTGCACGGCGACATTTTTACACACCAAAACTTTTGCACAACATTACATTTGCATGGCGACATTTTTGCAAAGCGTCACTTTTGCACAAGGGTTATATTTTCACAGATATACTTATGAACTGCAAAAACTTTAAAAAATAAGTCAATTTTGAACGGAACTTCACCTTTGCACGCTTCTAATTTTTATTTTTATTTATAATTAAATAAAGTATTTTCTTTTTGTAAACTTAAATAATATTTGCTTTTAAAAGCAAGTTGTTTTGAATGAATAAAATGTGGTAGTTTTTTAATGAAATTTTATTGTAAAGTTTTTATGAGTTTATTCTTTCAAAAATTTATTTTACAGACTAAGTTTTGGTCAAAGACCTCGTCAGTGCTTAAATAAAGTTCTTAATTAAAAGTTTTTTTTTAAGTTTTAACTAGAACAATATAATAACGTACCACAATTCATTAATTCATATTTATAACCTTAATTTTAATAAACTAGATGAATATACATTTTCTAATTTTAAATAAAAACAATTTTGAATAAAAACAATTAAAAATAATCTGAATCTTGTTAATTTTTAAACAGAAAGATCAACTTAATTTAGTAAGGCTTTAAAACACGAATCTTGAGTATTATTTTTTACTTATATTCTCTTGATGTTAAAATTAGCATTGTATAGTTGTTATACAAAAATTTTAAGTTAATTTTTATTTTATCAAATGTTAAATAAATAAAAAATTAGTTGATTTATGAAGTGTAAAGCTATTTTAGATTTTACTTGATGTTTATTTTTTAGTTTATATTTTAATTCAGCGTGAGAATAAAAATAGCAATAAAAAAGCGCATGTTTTCATGATTTAAACTTGGATTACTTCATTACTATAATGTTGCATGATCATGATAAGCCAATGAGAGAGTAACATTTGGAAGCTTGAACTTATTTTCAAAGAAATTATACCATATTAGTCTTTAACCGCTGCAATATTTCAATAATGAGGCTTGGCAGAATTTTTGTTTTATATCGGTCAGTTCAAATATGGAAAAAACTTTCAAAGGAATTATTTTAAAGCAAAAATTTAAAAAAAAGTTATAAAAGTTTTATCTTTATATTTGTGTTATATTAATGTTAGTAAAATTTATAAGTAATTTTTATCAACTGTTGATTTAGTTTTAAGATTTAGCTTAGTTTATAGTTCTATTTTATTAGCAGCACCTTTACTCTATCAATAATGAGTCATTTTTTTATGTATTTAATGATTATTTATCCGGCCAGTCTATTGTTAATGTCCTTGGAGCGTTACATTTTTATTTTTGTTGTTAGTCAATGCATTTAAATAATTGATGTTGATCGTTCTACATCAAATCGTTAATAAGTATAAGTTTTAAAATTTCGCTTTTTATGTTGACCTATAAATTTTATATCAAACTATGTTTATATTTTTGTTTTAATAAATAAAATATTTGTGTTAATTTTAGTTTTTAATTATGTGTCTTTCAGTTTAAGTGGTCTAGATTTTGATGCCTAGGTCTATCACATGGACAATAAACTTGTAACCGTATAGTAAAATATATAAAAAAGCATAGTTGCTGATTAATATAATAAAGTTCAAAATTAACTATAACAATTTACTTACACTGAAAGTATTTTTTTATCCTAGTTTCTAAATAAATTAAGTTTTTGTCCCTGGCATGAATCTTTTATAAATAATTTTATTTTATCTTTTTGTTAGTTTGTTTCTAAAATTTACTTTTACTGTTTAAGATTTTAAATCTTTCATTTTTTGTCTTTAATAAAAGTATTTTATTAGATTTTAGTTATCAGATTCTTTTTATGTCACAGATTTGGTAGTAGCTAAAAAACTTTTTACCAAAATGCAAAATTGATGTTCCGTGCAAAAAAGTCATCGTGCCAAAATGTAGTTGTGCAAAAATTTCATCGTAAAAGTGTGACGTTGTGCAAAAGTATTGTTGTGCAACATTGCTGCCGTAAAAAAATTGTCATTGTAAAAAAATGTTGCCATGCAAAAGTGACCCTCCGTGCAAAAGTGACGCTCGTGCAAAAGTGACAGCCACCCCATAAAAAGATATACTTACAGGTTTAGATTTTTTAGGTTTTTTTACAAACTTGCTGAAAGTAGGATACCAATAAAAGGAAATCGAGACAAAATCTGCCTTGTTTTCTACTAGGAAAGTTGAAATTAATTATTTCCGGCCAAATTGCTAGTTTTAGTTAAGTAGCTTATGGCATTTTGGTTTTTATTTTCAATAAATTTGTTTTAATTTTTTAATGTTTGTCCAAAAATATCAATCTATTTACAAATATTAGAATATAAGTTATTTGTAATTAAACAACGTACTCGAACTCATAGAGTACAATAAAAAAAGTTGAGTTTTCAATTTAAAGAGCATTATTATTGTTATCTTAATTTAATCTAATTAATTGTATGAAAAAGATTAAACTCACATTTTTACGAACCAAATTAATAAACTTGTATAATTGATCTCTTTCATAAAACTTTGTATCATTGTAGATACCAGATTCAGTAAATAACATATTTTTTATTACCTCCTGGTTACTAGAAATGAATGCTGTAAAGTCCTGATTTACTAGTCCGTACAAATACATCTGAAAAAGTAAAGTTTATAAGTAAAACTTTATTTAAATAAGTGCCTCAAACCTAAAGCAGATATATGTAATAATTACTCATGAACTTCACTTTGTTAAAAAAATTCAAGAACAAAGATATTTAAACAGTACAGGAATAAATATAAAAAATATCTAAAATATAGTATGAAATTTCTGAATGTATAATTCACGTCAGATACATTACAAAGAGTTTATAGATAAAACCACTAACTGCAATACAAACGAATATAAGTTTCAATAGCTGAGTAACAAGCTTAAAAGGTTTTCTTTTCTTTGCCCTGAACTTTTGACAAGGATTCATAAAAAAGTAACTTAATTCCCGAGCCATCTTTTTTGAGTATCCATTGAAGCTTAATGTACTGTTTTTATAGTTAAGTTTGCATCAATTTTATGACCGTTTTACTGTTTATTACTAACATTGGTATAGTTTAGTTGATTTTTTTTTATTATCAGCCAATAAATCATATATTAAGAGTTTAATAATTTGTAAATTTTATATACACTCATTAATAATTGCTTAAGTTTATAATCTGTCAATCTATACAACTTAGCTTTAGTTTGCAGATTCTTTTATAAGCTAAAAGTAACTGCTATTTTATGTTTTTTTATGCATTTAAATTTTAAGAAAAAGCTAAATGTTTTTTATAATAAAGCAAGTCAAAGTTTTAAAAATTCTACTTTAATTTTTTTTAAAGTTAAATTTTATTAAAATAAAATTATGAAATTCTATGAACAACCATATTAATTGATTTTTTTAACAGGGTTGCAAAAGGATTTTGAAATTTTCTTACAGGTATTTGAAAATACAATATTTTTGCCCTATCCTAAGTATAAAATTAAATATACTGTCAAAGATAGTATAACAGAATTGAATCGATATTTAAAGCTATTTTAAAAGTGCTTTTCAATAAATAAACATGATGCTACAAAAAAAATATTGATATAATAATTTCATTGTATATTTTATTAAAAATTTGAATACTTTACATTTAAAAATAGTTTATAACTCCAGGTTTTTCCACTTTTATTAGTGATTTTTGTTCATAATTCCAGGTTTTTCCTGTTTTTTAAAACTTAAATTGTCAAATTTTAGGTCTTTGCAGGATGATTTTTTGGCAACCCTGTGTTAAAGAAAACAAGCTTGAATAAGCCAACTATAGTCATATTTCAACATAAAACTTTAAAATATATCTGTTATATATAGTAGATTTTGAATTTCTTTTGTAGAATGCAGAATTTAGTTTTTTTTTCTTCTAATTTTCAACTGGTTAAAAACTTATTAACGATTTAAACTAAACCAAAAGGTAATGTTTATTATAGATATAACTTTAAGGGAGTTATATTATTAATAATAATAAACTTTCACAAAAAAGTACAGAAACTAAAGAGAAAAAAATGCTTCTAATTTTTAAGTTAAAAATAAATAGTTAACTACTTCTAACATATAAGACCACCAAAAACTACAAGCAAACAAATATTTACCTTTCCATTCTAGTATAAGGGTTCTTTCCAGTGGATTGAGATTCAATATCATTTTTCATCAGTGGTTTTATGAAATAGTACTGATTTTAAAACAATCTAGTCAAATATTTAATTTATGAATAATGATATGGTTGGCTTAAATTAATAAAGCAGTATCAACATTTTTACACATACTTTTTTCATTGAGTAACAATAAACTCAGACACATAATTTTAGGATTTTGTGTTTTTTTTTGCCTCTTTTATACAGAAAAGTATATTTTATATTGCTTTTAAAAAGTATACTTCAAATTTATGCTACAAGTGAGAGAAAAACAGCTAATTTTACATAATTAACACTGTTTTACCCTTTTAATTTGTTGAATTATATATTTGAATATTCATGTTAAGTAGTTATTTTAATAAAACTTAGTCTAATTTTTGTACAGGGTATATAAATTGGTATACTTACAATTCCCCCTTTAATTTTTTTGTTATTTATTTACTTTTTATTTACATTCACTATTACCCCCAATCCTTGATCAGTAAGTAGGACTTGGATTTGACCAGGTGGAAATTGTGCACCAGTGGGAATTGATTGTGGGTTGGAACTGAGCAGTTCCATATTACTTATGCCTTTATAAAAATATAAAATATTCCTATTTGATCTTGGGATCCGTTGAAATGTTAACATTTTATAGAAGGCAATATGTTTTCAGCAAAATAAATACTTGAACTTAAGAAAAATACTCGTTTTTAAGTTATATATGTGAAATTTGCACATATTGTTCCTTTGTAATAATAAGCTTGATCAAAGCTATGCCAATTCACTAAATGCCTACTTATAATTGTATACTAACATAATATATTATAAATTATAATAATATATAATGTGTTAAATCCTAGAGATCTAACAAGCAGAGCCTACAGGAAAATCAAAACAATTATCTTTGTTCGAAAATACTTAACTAACTTACAATACAACCTTTTGCTACTCATAAAGTATGAACAAATCTACAGAATCTGTAAAAGATTAGGTGCACTAAAAAACAATGTAATTTATGTACACTTTTTGTTAGATATATTTACTATAAACATACATTTGTAAGTAATTAACTGTAAAATTAATAAAAAAGCAGAAAAACTAAGTTTCTCCTTTTAGCTTTTAGTTTCGTAGTTTTAAATAATTTTGCATAAATTTCAATAAATTTGGATAGGGTTTTGTTTCAGTAATTTCATAGTTAATTACCAAAATTATGCCTGTTGCTTTTTCTTATTAAAAGGAGTTTGTCAATTTTGTTAACTTCAATATATCATTTACAAACAATACATGTATTTGTATGTTTTTTTTTAATTAAGATTAAATATTAGTTTAATAGTACTTGATGTTTTTGAAGATTTAAAAAGTTGTTAAAAAAAACAAACTCTGTTTTAACTGTTTGAACATACCAAAAGAAACCTTTTTGTTGAATTCAAAATAGCAGCATCTTTATAAGCCACTTGGCGCAGTTTAATTTAGGTCAAACATTTAAAATAAAATACGTTAATTAAGTAAGAAAAAAAAACTACATTTGGAACATGAAACATGAAAAGAAACTATAAAAATTAGATAAGTTATACTTACTCGGACAAGAAAAAAACATTGTAAACTTTATGACTTAAAAAAGATTAAGAATATACCAGGGTTCGTGTGCGAAATTTTTTTCATTTAGCCTGACTGGGACCAATTTAGCCTGACATTTTTTCAAAGTGAGGAAAATCCCCTTTAGAAGTCATTTTAGATATTGGGGGGTCTTAATTAGTACTATTGTAGGCTCGACTTCAACTAGCTTTCTCTCAAAAATGTTTAGAACTTTAAAAATCTGCAAAAAAAAACAACTCATAGCTTAGTTACAACTCAATAAAATAAGACTAAATTGTGAAAAAGGTGATTGACTCCCCCCTCCCCCTTAACATAGCAAATTCAGTGATAAGTTTTAAATTAACTGTTATATCTAATCTATTACTAGTATAAAAATTATTATATTACTAAACACAATTGATGAATTTAATTAAACACTAAGTAAAAACATTATAACCAGAAGATTTATAATAAAATGACGTGCATTGTCATGTTTTACTAAAACTTAAAATGAAACGCTTACACGAGTATTAAAATTCAAACAAACAGCTAAGTTGTTGAACAAAACTGTAATGTTTAAACTGTATTTTTTTATAAATTTTCATAATTATGACGTATATAGTCTACTCAAAACAAAATAATGAATATTCTTAAATATTTATTAAAGATTTAACAAAAGGTTTTAAGCATTTATTTTTACAAATACTGACTGATTTTGTCTTTAATAACTAAATCATTATTTAGAAATAAATTCACATCTCAATTTGATCTTAAAAAGACTTCTCAGTTTTTTTTTAATCAAAAATTTTGAAGCATTTGAACTGAGAAAAACTGAGATTCTCAAATTTTTAAATAAAAAAACTGATTTAGCCTGACGTTTTTCAACTTTTTTCAAAAAACTGATTTAGCCTGACTTAGCCTGATTTAGCCTGACGCGCACGAACCCTGATATACATAGTCAATAAAATTGAGTATTTAAATAATAATACTTTACTAAAAGTTAATATATAACAAAATATAACCTAATTAAGGCCATAGGGTAGAAGCCATTTTTTGACCAAAAATAACATATAGACTTATATTATAGTAAATTTCATAATCTTTCAGATGCTTTTTTTAGATTTTAAAAATATTAAGTAACTTTTTTTTTATGACCGGTTATATAAAGGGTTGTCTTTATAAACGGTATATAAAGGGTAACTTTAAAGCCGTTTTTCTCGAGTTTTTAAAAACGGGCTTTAAAATATATCTTCTCCTTCATTTTTCAAGCAATCTTCTTCAAATTTTCAGGAAATGTTCCTTACATTATGAGAAAAAAACGTTATTTGTGAATTTCAATAGTTTTAAAAAGTAAAAATTTTATGACAAAAAAAAAAAAAAAAGTGATTTTTTATCAAATTTTTAAAAAAAAAAAAAAAAAGGTATTTTTACTTGAAACTTTTTAAAGTCACAAATAACGTTTTTTTGTTATTGTATAAAGAATAGACTGTGAAAGTTTGAAGAAGATTGCTTAAAAAATGAAGGAGGAGATAGATTTTGAATGCATTAGTCTTTTTTCGCCGTTTTTGTTTTTCCTTCCCCATAAGGAACCTGTTATGCGGCCCGACTTTGGCCGGTCATATCTCAAAAACTAATTCGAATTTTTAAAAACGGTAAAAAGCAACTTGAAGCTTAGTAAAAACTCTGTAAAATAAGATCAACTTGTAAAAAACATGGCCTACCCCCCCCTATGGCCTTAATCGAGATTAATGCTCAAGTATTAAATCAACAACATACAAACACAGTTTTTATTTAAGATTTTATTCTCTTACCTTTAAAAGCTTATATATTTATTTTTTGGTTATTTTCAAAAGTTTATTTGCTTTAGCCATTTATTTTCCTATCCATTTTTACACTTAAATAAACTTTTTATTACAAGTTAACCTATTACACTTTTTAAACTGAACTAACATAATCTGTTTTTTTTTTATGATAAACTTTTGTAAGACTACTGAAAATTAATTCATTCACTATACCACTGTTTTTTATGATACACTGGTTTAAACTAAATTAGTGATAAAATAACCATAAACACAGTGTTTGCTTATTAATAAACATATCTAAAACTTTATAATATTCGGGAGCCGATCATTTCTAACCCCCTATCATTTCTAACCCGATCACTTCTAACCTGATCACTTCTAACCCAATCACTTCTACCCCGATCACTTCAAACCCGATCACTTCTAACCCGATCACTTCTAACCCGATCATTTCTAACCCAATCACTTCTAACCGGATCATTTCTAACAAGATCATTTTCTAACCCAATCACTTCTAACCTAATTAAACCCGATCATTTCTAACCCGATCATTTCTAACCTGATCACTTCTAACCCAATCGTTTCTAAGCCATTTTACTTATGTTACGTTTTAATTTTTTATCTGGATTTTATGCAAAAACAAACTAGTCTTAATGAAGTTATTAAAATAATATAAAAAACTTAAACTTTTAGTTACTTTAAAACATAATGATTTTAATGTGTTACGTAAATTTAGTATAAATTTTAATTTTAGTATTAACTTAACATTATCTTAATATATTTTTTTTACCTCATTTTTTTATTTTTTTACCTACACATAATTTTAGTTTTTTTCAATACAATTAAGAGACGTTTTTCGTTAATCATATACAATATACTAAATTGTTTACTTAGAGTATTTTGAACTCTTCTTTGTAGGATTTTAAAATAAGCAGTGATAATTATATTTTAATTGGATCTTATTGTAATTAACGTGACAACATTTTGTTATAATTTAATTGTTGATATTAATTGGTTTATTCATTGTTTTGAAAATAAGATTTAAAATTGGATTATTAATTAAGTGTAGTTAATTAGTTTTAAAAAGCATTAGGAAAAGTATAAGTCCTTTGTATTCTAAGGATTAAATATTAAGTTTTGATAGTCGTCAATGTAAGAAATATAATGAGTATCGCAGCAGTTAAAGTCTTTTCTGTACTTTCTTTTGAAATGATTTTATATGGTTAATATATATTTTTAAGTGTAGAATCCAGATTACCAATTTGCCTCCAAATTCAGGGAGAATTTATATGAAATACAACTTTTTAAAAATATTAATATCAGCGTTTATGAAAATTTAAATAATACAGTTAATAAAATTTAATAATTGTAATTATAATGGTGGTTTCATTTAAAGTTAATATCATTAAATTCTAAGTTCTTTAAACGAAAGTGTATACTGTTTAAGGGCATAGGGGGGGGGGGGGGGGGTAAACACCCTTTTTTGGTTTTTGATCTTATTTTATATAGTTTTTACTAAGCTACAAGATGCTTTTTACAGATTTTAAAAATTCAAAATAATTTTTGAGATATAGCCGGTCAAAGTCGGAGGCAACAATAGGATCCTTATGGGAGGCGCAAACTAAAACGGCAAATAACTAGAAATCACTAAAAATCTATCTCCTCCTACGTTTTTTGAGATAACTACCTCAAATTTTCAGGAAATGTTCCTTGATACATTTAGAAAATTCTGTCGGAACAGAATTTAAAAAAATTAAAAAATAAAAACTTAATAACAAAAAAACAAAAAAAAAATTGTTTTTTTTGTTTATTTTTTATATAAAATTTTTATTTTTTTGAAAATTCCTTCCGACAGAATTTTCTAAATATATCAAGGAACATTTCTTGAAAGTTTGAGATAGTTATCTCAAAAAACGTAGGAGAAGATAGATTTTTAGTAAAATAGTCTATTTTTGCCGTTTTAGTTTGCGCCTCCCATAAGGAACCTATTGTTGGCTCGACTTTGACCGGCTATATCTCAAAAATTATTTTGAAATTTTTAAATCTGTAAAAAGCATCTTGTAGCTTAGTAAAAACTATATAAAATAAGATCAAAAACCAAAAAAGGGTGTTTACCCCCCCCCCCCTATGCCCTTAATACAAAGCCAAAAGTAGAGGTATAAGGTTTTTTAAATATTTAGACTTGTCATTTACTCGAACTTTGATTTAATTTTAATTCTTAAATCAACTGGTAAATTGTATATAAAGATTAACTGTAATTAAGTTATAATTAATTATAATAAACTTAACTATGAAAGTTTAGTGTCAAAAACTTATTATTACGCATTTTTTCTTTTTCTTTTGAAATAAAATTTATGTAGGGCAAAATAAATTTACATTTTTCATAAAAATTTAAAAGTTTTCAAAATTTAAAATTGCAAAAACACGACCATTCTCACGATTATATTTTCTATAATAATTTTCTTGATATCTATTGAAAATTGTTGTTTTACAGGTTTTCAAAAACACAAAAACTTTAGATTATTTAGCAATCATTGATATGAAATGTAAGTATAAATTTATTAGAGTAAACTATATAACTTAAAAACTTATAACAAAATAATAAAACCATTTTCTATTGTGAAACCTATTATATAGGTTTAAATTTAAAAAAAAAAAAATCATCATATTTATAGAAATTTAGAGGTGCAAAAAACCACCGAGAATAAAGTCAATAGACTGCAAGCTAGCTTTACAGTAATGAATAAAAAATAAATATGTTTTGCGTAATAATCATCTGGAAAAAATTTGATTAAAAGAAACAAAGAACTTAATGGAGTTTTTATAAAATTCTGCTCCTATTTATACTTAATTTAACTACAATTAATTTATTATTCTATTTCAAAATGTTTGATTTTTAATACTTGTTTGTTTTTACTTTTGTTATTTCAACTGCTTATAATAAAGTAATTTTAAAGAAATGTTCGTCAATTAAAGTACTAATTTAAGTCGCAATTAAAACATAAGCGAGATTTAATTACCCTCGAACTTGTTATACAAATAAGCTTGTCTTTTTAACTATTAGTGTTAAACAATTTTTTTTGCTCTAAAACTAAGTAGGAATTATTAATGATGTGAAATCTAGACGGTCAATCGACCTAACAACTTTTGCGGTTTAGTTATATGACATAACTGTTTTAATAGCTAGTTTCTATTAAAAACCAGGTTTTTCCACTTAATGTAACATAAGTTTTTAACTTCTCCTAATGTTTGTTTGAATTACATTATCTTAATAGGCCTATGCAAGTTGCATAATAATTTGAATAAGTTATTAAGATGAAACTTAAAACTATCCTACTATAAAAGGTTAATACATTAGTGAGCAATAATAAAACATTAAGGTCAAACTTTCAATGTAGTTTTTAAACCGTAACATAAAAGTGTTTGTATCTGAATATTACAATTGTAAGAGTTTACTTTTTAAAATTTGCTTATGTTAAAACTGAATATTAGGTTTTATTTTATACAAAATAAACTAAACTTCACAAAAAACAATTTTATTGAGATTAATTTGTTTTTAAAACAAATTCTTATCTTAAAAAAAATAAATTAATATATTAATACAGATCGGCTAAATAAATTTCGGGTTAGATATGATCGGGTTAGAAACGATCGGGTTAGATATGATCGGGTTAGAAATGATCGGGTTTAATTGGGTTAGAAGTGATTGGGTTAGAAATGATCTTGTTAGAAATGATCGGGTTAAAAGTGATCGGGTTAGTAATGATTGGGTTAGAAGTGATCGGGTTAGAATTGGTCGGGTTAGAAATGATCAGGTTAGAAGTGATCAGGTTAGAAGTGATCAGGTTAGAAATGATCGGGTTAGAAGTGATCGGGTTAGAATTGATCGGGTTAGAATTGATCGGGTTAGAAAAGATCAGGTTAGAAGTGATCAGGTTAGAAGTGATCAGGTTAGAAATGATCGGGTTAGAAATGATCGGGTTAGAAGTGATCGGGTTACAAGTTATTGGGTTAGAAGTGATCGGGTTAGAAATGATCGGGTTAGAAGTTATCGGGTTAGAAGTGATCGAGTTAGAAGTAATTGGGTTAGAAGTGATCGGGTTAGAAGTGATCGTGTTAGAAATGATCGGGTTAGAAGTGATCGGGTTAGAAATGATCAGGTTAGAAATGATAGCGAGTTAGAAATGATAGTAAACCATAATATTCATATACATACAGAGAAAACGGGAGGAAAAGAATAACAAAGAATTTTTGATTTAATTTAAAAACAAAAGATTTCAGAAAATAAATTGTCCTTTTATTGATAATACTACGTACATATATATTCAAAACTAATCTTATAAACAGGGTGGTCACTGTTCAAGGTTTTTGAGAAATTTCTTTCAGATTTTTTGAATTTCATCCTGATTTTGGAAAGTACAAGTTTTTGTTTTATCTTTAGTTAAAAATCAAGTTTAAGGTTAAAAACTGTGTTAAATAGTATAACAACAATGAAAAAATATTGTAAAACTCCTTTATTTATGATTTTAATATTTTTTTTTTAGATAGACTTTTTGTCTTAAATCAACATTTTAACACTTAACATGTGAAAACTGTTTAAAATTCCACGTCTTTTAGTAATTTTTATTCAAAATTCTTGGTTTTTTCAAAAATTTCTCAAATTTCAGGTTTTTCCAGGTTTTATTTAGCCTTAATTGTCAAACTTAAGGTTTTTCCAGGATTCCAGATTTTTAGCCACTCTGTTAAAATATATTCTGGAGTTCAAGATTAAAAACACAGCTCTAATCTCTATAAAAAAAAATCAAAATTTGGTCTAATACAACTTAAACAGTTTTTTTTTTCAAGCATTTTTGAAATAAATAAAATAATAAATAAATTTTAAATCATATCAGCAGGTTATATAAAAACAGTTAAGCTGGACATATACTCTACTGATAAAAACTATTAAGAATTTTTATGTTAATGATTTATATGGTTTTCAACAGGTAGGCTAATTTAAGCTGAATTTTCAAAACATTTTTTATTTTTTTATGGTAGTTCTTCCTTCTCGGATACTTTCTATTCGCCAAAAATTACTTTAAACTAAGATGATCTGGTTGCATAACCTTTCTTTTTCAGTTGTACCTTAAAACTGAATTTAAGTGATAACATATTGAAATACCATTTGGTTAAACCACATTCGGAAGCCATTTAAAAGTAGTGGGGTAATTTTAATAGATAGACCATATAATGATGTCTTCCGCAGGCCATAGTTATTAAGAAATAATTGGAGAAACATAATATTAAAATACTATATTAAACCAAAACTGTGATAAAAAAAGCAATAGTAGAGCACTAGTTAGGAGTAATTATAAAACAAAGCGCCTAATTTCAGTAGCTTAAAAGTACCTCTGCACACTTTTGCTTCGCAAGCAGCAACCCCTGGTTTAAACTAATAAATAAGGTCTGTGTGAGAACGTCTACCTGAGGAGTTATAAAATAAACAAAACTACGGTCTAAGTTTTTTGCAGGTATTGCTTTTGATGGTAGCTGAATGCAGCATGGTGCTAATCGAAATCTAGATAACAAAAAGAAAGTAAAACAATTTAAACGTATAAAAACAGCTTTGTATTACTCTTATTACTACCTGAATTTAAAGATAAAAAATGTATGTAGAAAGTATGGGCCAAAATATATGAAACCACACACATTTATATATTTATTTTTACTAATGGTTTTCTAGATCTATTTTGTTTTATTTTTAATACCTATAAAGCTTTAGACAGTGGTTATTAAGGTATAATAAATTATTTAGTAGCAATTATAACTACACCAATAGTTCTTAAAGTGTTTAAAAACTGTGCACAGTAGTATACTAAGGAATAATCTGTTCACCTCCAATAGTCAATATGTTAATTATATCAAATACTTTCTTTAAATATTTGTTTATTTTAGTCATTAATAACTAAAAAAAAATAAAATTCAAACAACAACTATAAATTGTCTGTAGTAAAAAGTATGACTTAGTGATCCCAGTGTTTTTTGTTCTTTAATAATGTATTAAGCAACAGTTTTTAAGAAATTTAGGACTTACAGACATAGAGAGCTCACTACTAATTATTAATAAGATATGTCTAATTATTTTATTATAGTACCTGCAACAGGCAAAGATATATCAGAAATAAATTGATCTAACTAGAAGGAAATTAGCAGAGACCACCAATAGCTAACTGCATGCGACTTTAAAACTAAGTGTAAAAACGATAATTACTGTATAACTAAATAGATAAAAGCAACCACTAGAAAAACAAACAGCTGCACCACAGCTACACAACCAGCTACTTAAAAACCACTTACCCTTTAAAAAACTCATAGATAATATTATTCACTGCTTTACAGAGACAAATAGTCTGGATTCAAATAAAAATTTATCAATTTGAATTTAAATAAACCTAGAGATGTAATTTAGAGTTATAAATCAAAAAGTAATTGTGTTAAAGTTAAAAATTTCAAAAATAAATAATTTAAAATAGTTTGATATACATACAAGTTATACATCAAACTTAAAGTCTAACAAAAAAAATTAAAACAGTTTCTCAACTAACAATACACTGAAGCAAAAACTACAAAATAAATAATATATTTTTATTAGTTTGTCCTAAGAGTAAAACATAATTTTACAAAATATTTTTGTAGAAAGAATTAAGTACTTTAAAGTATTACAATAATCAAGTTTCAAAAACTATTGCACAAGTATGCTCACTATGTAGAATATAAATATCAAAAACAAAATACACAGAACTATATTTTCTACAAACAAAAAGTGTTGTACAACTAAAATTTATTAGTTTCATTAGATAAAAAATTTAAATTTTTTTAGAAGTTACTAAAAATTGGTTTATCATTTGATATAGAATTAGAATACTATGATTTTAAAGAAATTATAGTTAATGAAAAGCTTTAAAAAAAATACTTTTAAATATCAACAAAAGCAGTGAAATTTATAGATAAATAAAAATGGCCAAGGAAGAGTCTTAACAAAACAATATTTTTATTAGTTTTAACAGTTAGCTTTTAGAGGTTTGAAGCTTTTGTATTTCTTTCCCCATCAATTCCAGGCTCTCTTTGAGCGTTATGTTTTTTAATATTGTATCTTCAAGCACTGATTGCATCTTCCTGTTTATTTCCATTGACAAGTCAAGAGTCAAGGCATTAGATTTTACTCGGTTTAGTCTTTCTTTACTCTTTGCAGGTGCCAATATCCCTGCTTCCTCTCTCAGAATATAGTGTTCTACAATCTTCTGCTTCTTCTTTAGCTCGTCTACTAAACTTGTTGCATGCTCATTTAAAAAGTCAATCTTTTCACTTTTTTTAGCATGTAATTGTTGCAAACGAACGATCCTCTCTATTAACATCTGTCGATCACAAGGCCCATCTGTACCAGCTACTGTAGTGTTAGGAATTAAATCATAGTCTATAGTAGAACTGTTTAAAGGATGATGGTGGTCAATTTTATCTAACGATGCTACAGAGCTTGTTCTTGAACTTAAGCTAATGGCATCATGATAGTTTTGATTTTGTTGATTATAGGATTTGTCCTTTTCTAATATATCTATTTTTTTTCTTGCTTGCACTAACTGTTTTGTAAGATCTTTGATTTTTGTAACATTTTTTCTTTTCAACGTTTTTATTTCATCTTTTTGTTCTTCAACACACAGAGTAAGCTGTCTCATAGCCATCTCTTTATCGTATAACTGAGAAGAAATTTTATCTACCTGATCATTATACTTTTTTAATTCAATTTTGTTCAGTTGTTCTATTTTCAAAATTGAACCTTTTAACGTTTCATTTTCATTTTGAGCTTTAATAAGACTTTCAGATTTAAATTTAAGTTCATCAACAGCAACTGTTAACTCACTATTTTTGGAACTTACTTTTTGAGTAAATTGCAAAAGTTCTTGCTCTTTATTTTTTCTTTTTTCTAGGTCTTCAATAATTTTTTTTTTTTCATCATCTTTGTCTTGCAACGTTTCTTTAAGCTTACTTATCTCATTTTTAAACTCTTTGTTTTCAGTTTTTAGTTGTTCCATAAATTTTAATTTTTCATCAAGTTGAGAAGCATTAAGCTTTTGTTTGTTCATGACTTGTTCATATGTTTTTACTATCTGATTATTTTTTTCCTTTTCGGTCTCAAGTATAGTTAGTTTAGCTTGGTTTAAAGTGTTGCTTTCAACTAAGTCTTTGTTTTTGTTTTTCAAAGAACATAACTCATTACTTTTTAAAAGCAAAACCTCATTTAGCTTATCTAATTCAGACTGCTTTTCACTTAGTTTTTTAATTTTTTCTTTAAGCTTAATATCTAGAGAATTGGACTTGATTTCTTCATTTTCTGAATATGTTTTAATCATACTTTGACAGTTTTTTCTAATCTGCTCAGTTTCTTCTTTTGCTTGCTGTATTTGTAAGATCATTTTTTCACACTTGTCTTTTGTAGCTTTGTGAGAATCTGTTTCTGACTTTATTTTGTTTTGAGCCCACTTTACTTTGATTTGATGTGAATTAAGTTCTTC
Organism: Thalia democratica; assembly: GCF_965202585.1. Lineage (NCBI taxonomy): Eukaryota > Metazoa > Chordata > Thaliacea > Salpida > Salpidae > Thalia > Thalia democratica. Next base: position 48,848,271 of record NC_139169.1, on the reverse strand, counting down.
TTTTAATTTTTTTTCTTTTTTGGTTAAGTTTTCGAAATCTTTTTCTTTTTTGATTAGCAAAGTTTTAGTTTTAGAAAAATCATTCTGTAAAACATCTATTTGATTGGATAGTTTTTCTTTTTCATTTTTAGATAATTTTAACAAATTTTGCATTTCTTGCAGTTGTTTTTGCATATTCATTAAGTCTTTTTCCTTTTTAGCAAGCTTTGTGACAAAATTCACTTGAGCAGTACTTGCTTTATTCAATTGGGTGGTCATTTCCTTAATAGTTGAAGACTTTTCTTGAGAAATATTTTGTATCTCAGCTTTTGCAATCAATTCATTTTCAATCAACTTTTCTTCTGCTAACTTAAGTTTTAAAGAAGTACTGTCAGACTCTTTCTTGATGAGGGAGTTTGTTTTAAGAATATTATTTAGCTCAGTTGTATGTTTTTCATTTAAGTTTAAGATAAGCTGGTTAATGTCAACCCAATTGTGCTTATTGTTTAAACTTAAAAACGCCTGCTTTAAGTCATCCAGTTTACAACTATCTATGAAGTCATTTAACTTTGACCCATTTTCAAAGAAAGTGCTTTCTGTTTTATCTAAATCATAACTTTTTGTGTTGGCATTACTATGGTTATTGTCAACACTATCTTTGTTATCACAGTTATTTACTTCAACATTGTTTTCACATAAACTTATGTTTGAACTTGTTAATAAGTCTATTGTTTTAGTTTCTTTGGGTACCAGCTCGTCAATGTTCTGCTTTTTTAATGAATCATTGCCAGTTTCTTGCTTACATTGAATATCTTCAACTTTGTTATCCTTATTTAAAGACTTTTCACTTTCAGTACAATTAAAACTCTTAGATTCCATTTTCAGTAATATATTCTAAACAAAACTGATATCATAATTACAAATCTGTGTTGAATTTTAGAAATTAATTCCAACTAAATCTTAGCTGTATTCAAAGTTGTTTCAATATTTTTGTTAATATTATTTAAAAAATATACTCAATGTTAAACTAGTACTTTTTTAAGACTATTTATACTTTAGTTTATTTGAAATAAAACTTTAAAGCTGATTAAATAACTGTTTTATGGAAATTATATGGGAATAAAAATGTTTAAATGTTTTAGATTGCTTGCTGCATATGCTAAATACTGCCAAGCAAATTAAAAAAATAATAATATTTTAAAATTGACTATCTTCTTTAAAAAATGAAACTACTTATTTTACTATTTTTGCACAATTTTAAATTTATACAGTTATAAAATTAAAACAATCAAAAGTAACATTTTTCAATAAAGTTAATTTGTTTTATTTAGTAAGATTAGAAGGTGCAATTCAATTTATACACAAATTGTTTTCACTGAGTATAAATTAAAAACCAAAGTTATATTTTTAATTTTAGTAATTGTAGTTCAATTTAAAATAGTTAAGGCATGGATGGCAAATTTCATTTATGCACTAATTTTTGCACTGAAGCATATATTTGTTATTCAGTTTGGTTACCTGATTCAGCTAGATCATCACTACTCAATGTCTTTTTTCACATTATCACTTTCAATGTGAGGTTTAAAGAATAATTCCTTATTTAATTTGTTAACTTTTTTAATAATGAACAACAATGAATGATAATATTAGATCAAGGTTGGCACATGAAGAATTAAAGTGTGTCCAAAGAGCACACGGATATTATAACTTGGATGTGGCCCATGAAAGGTAGTACCTGCGGCCAGGAAACAGACAATGGTTGTTTATACTGAGAATTCATGAAATTTACACTACACTTTCTAGACTTAAAAGTGAAGAACAAAAAGAAAAAGTTTTAGATAAACTTTGTAGTAAATGCATAACTTAAACTAGTTATTTCAAATATATTATGAAGAATAAATACTAAAATTACAAATGTGGCTCACAAACATTTTTATTTTGGATTTTTTGCCCATGAGCATCAAGTTCCTGATGACCCATGTATTAGATAATTATACAATATAATGGGCTACATAACTCTACACGTTTATAGTTTACAATCAATTTTATTTAATTTTACTTGTTCATTATTAATTTAGCTATTGTTAGCAATGCCATGATGTTTTCATTCCATTATAATTACAGGATTACCACTCTTCCAGTCAAAAACATTTTCCTGAGTGACCTGAAACTGGTCCTGATTCATCCTGCCATTTTTTACACACTTTAAAACATGCTTTATCTTTACTTCATCAAGAAAACAGCTTTTCAACAAAACTTATTATAAAATAACAAAAAATTGAAAATAAACCAACCAAATCTTATTCAAAATCTAGAAAAAATATTATCCTGAGATTTTCAGAAATATTCAACTATACTGAGTTTTGTTTGCTTTTCAAAATATCCTGAGTCATCCTGGGATTTTTATAGGTTTCATTATACCCTGAGTTATTCTAAATTTCTTGAGTATCACAAGTGTGTGACAACCCTGTAATCAGCACTAAACTCAACCACAAGACTAAGAACAACAGTCAAGTGTGATATTTTTTAACCTTTATAAAAATGTTTCAATATTCTAGTTATAAATTTCTTACAGATATATCAGTTAATAAATTAGTTATAATGCGAACTACCTATTATGCCAAGAATAGTTTTTTCACTCTTGTTGACATAAAAAAAATTAACATGTAAAAATTGAGAAAAGTCTTAGACACATTTTAGGGCGCAGAGTTGAAACTTACACTACATATTCTGGGGTTTTGTAAAAGGGTGTTTATGAAAATGAATTAAAGAAACCCCATAGGGAGGGGGGGGGGGGTAAACACCCTTTTATGGTTTTTTATCTTATTTTATATAGTTTTTACTAAGCTACAAGATGTTTTTTACAGATTTTAAAAATTCAAAATAATTTTTGAGATATAGCTGGTCAAAGTCGGAGGCAACAATAGGAACCTTATGGGAGGCGCAAACTAAAACATCAAATAACTAAAAATCACTAAAAATCTATCTTCTCCTACGTTTTTTGAGATAGCTACCTTAATTTTTCAGGAAATGTTCCTTGATATATTTAGAAAATTCTGTCGGAAGGAATTTTTAAAAATCAAAAAATTAAAATTTTATAACAAAGAAACTAAAAAAAAACTGTTTTTTTTGTTTATTTTTTATATAAAATTTTAATTTTTTAATTTTTTTAAAATTCCTTTTGACAGAATTTTCTAAATATATCAAGGAACATTTCCTAAAAATTTAAGGTAGTTATCTCAAAAAACGTAGGAGGAGATAGATTTTTTGTGAAATAGTCTATTTTTGCCGTTTTAGTTTGCCCCTCCCATAAGGAACCTATTGTTGCCTCTGACTTTGACCGGCTATATCTCAAAAATTATTTTGAATTTTTAAAATCTGTAAAAAGCATCTTGTAGCTCAGTAAAAACTATATAAAATAAGGTAAAAAACCAAAAAAGGTTGTTTACCCCCCTATGCCCTTAAGATCTTTGAATATAAAAATGTTCATAACTCCTAGTTTTCCAGATTTATTTTGCTTTAATTTAATTCCAAGGCTTTCTAGGTACAGTGCATCTTTGCTAATCCAGCCATGTTGAACATAAATGTTAAATCTACCTGTTTATTTTAAGCAATGCATATAAAAAAAACACACTTAACTTTCTGTTGATATAATTTATTTTCAATATTTTCTAGAGAACCAAAAAATAACAACAGACAACAAATAAACAAAACAAAAACTTTAAAACGATTACAATCAACTTTGTATGTTGACAGTTTCAAACGTATATATCTTACTATGCAAAATCAGAAAACCTTGTAATTTTTTGTTGCATTTTTATTTACTTAGCAAAAAAACTATGAATTATAGCATTAAGTTTAAAAAAGTAGACATGTTAAATGTGATCTCGAAAAATGTGATCTAAAAAGACGCTAATTATTTATATTAGTAATAAAATAAAAAGATTGAATCTACTTTAAAAATAAAATAAAAACCAAAAATTGTTAAAAATTTCAGTTAAAATTTTAAACATTTCAATGATTTCAGCTGATTTAATTAAATCTACTTGTTGACTGAAACCAGCCGGATTAGCAAGGATCTACTGTAATTTTACATTTCCAAACAAAATTTTAACTGTGTTTTAAGGTTTTGCTTAGTAAGATACACTATACCACATTTAGCAAAATTATAAAAGTATAAGTAAACAAACATAAGTACTTTGTGTACTTTTTACTTTAAAGATGACAATCAAAGCTCTCAACTTAAATATAAGGAGAATGATCAATTATATATTTTAAATTTTATTATTAATACAATGTTTCACTCGCTCAAAACTAGTCAAACGAGATCCTCAGTTAAATAAAATCTTATTCAAATAGAAACTACTATTTTATTTTAATAATATTTTATTTAACTGATGATCTCATTTGACTAGTTTTAAGAGAGTGAAACATTGTATTGTTATTAAATTTTTAATTTTTAATTGAACATAAGTATTTCATTAGTTTTATGTATTTTCTACAAGTCACTTTTTGGTTAAATTTTTGAAAGTTAGCCTGAAGCCTTAATTACATTTTAAATTTTCTAAATAAAACATCACTTTGATAAAAATTATCAATGTTACTGATTGCAATACTTAAGTATTTTAAATGTATAAATTAACTTTAACTTTCAGTTATATGTCAAGTTTAGAGTGGAAGTACCTTTTATCACTTTAAAGTTACAATAACATTTTCAGTTTTTAATTAATTATAAGAATAAAAAGTTAAATATTTTATTAATTAATTACTACAGGGTTGCCACTCTTTGAGTCAAAAAATCTTCCCTGAGTGACCAGAAACTTCCCTGAGTTTCCCTGAGTTTTTTTCAAATCCTCAAAAAAATTTTATTTATTAAAAAATCACAATATTAATTCAAAGAAAAATGAAGAACTAGCCGCAAGGCTAAAAAATTTCAAAATAAGCACTTAAAAATAAATAAAATTAACTTTTTTGAACAAAATATTAGAACTGGATAAATTAAATATCATTCTAGATCTAAAAAAAAAATTTCCCTGACATTTAAAAAAAAAGTTTTTACTTCCCTGAAATTTTTAGTCAAAAACCAAAACTGCCCTGAGTTTTCATGAGTAAGAAAAAAAGAATCAAAATTCCCTGAGTTTCCCTGAGTTCCCTGAGTGTGTGGCAACCCTGTTACTATTGTAATTTATTTTAAGTCAAACAATTCAAAGTTCTTGAATTAAATAGCTTTAAGGAGCTTTAATCTAATATTTATTTTTTCAGTTTATTATCATCAAAGAGTGAAACATTATTTTTTATTTTTATTTTTTTTTTTAAAGGTAGAAATTTATTTGTTGATAATAAACTCTAAAAATAAATAATAGATTAATTAATTACTTAAATAAAAATATGTTGCTAAATGGCACAGGAGTTCAAAACATGGAAGATTTTCTGAGTTGAATGTTGCAATAAACCCAGTGGTTAAAACATAAAAAATAGGAGCTGAGCAGAATATAACATTTTACTTTTTTTTTTTTTTTTTTATGGTAAAAAATTTATCATGATCAAAATAAAAACTGATTTCACACAAAGGTAATTTTTCTGTTTTTACAACTGTTTATTTGATCTTAACAACATTTTATATGCATTAAAACAAGAATCATTAGAATAGTCACTAAATTCTATTGGTTCACAATCTGCTTTTAAATATTAAGTTGAGGAAACACTTCACAACAAGCTGCATTTTATAAAATAGTACATGGGCTTGAAGTTCAGATTCAATTTCGAATGGTTTCAAAACCTATAAACGAACCAAGAAAAAAGTATATATACACAAACACTGAAAAGTTTTGTTTTATTTTTTTTTTTTTTAACTTTTTTTATCAGGAAATTTTTTTTTTTTTTTTGTGTTTTTGTTGTAATAAAATTACTGATAATTTTAAAGAGCTTTAGACTAAAGTTAAACTACTGAAATTAATACTCGGTAATAAACGAAAGTATTGAATAAATTATAAATTAACTAATGTGACTTATTTAAAATAAAATACTTGTATTTTCCAAAAATGATAAAAAAACAAATATAGCTTGTTTTTTTCGACATTTTCAATTAAATTTTTAAGTTTTTTTGAAGGTCTAAGACTTAGACCAGGGTTTCCCAAAGTGGGCCAAGTGGCCCCCTAGGGGGCCATGACAGATACTCAGGGGGCCATGAGCAGCAAAGGGGGAAGAGGGGGGGCCATGAGCAGTAAAGGAGCCACAGGGGGGCCATGAGGCCATAACTTGAAACTTACACTAGATATTCTTGAGTTGCAGATGAAGAGAAAAAAAAATAAAAAAAGTTTTACGTGTATTTTATATAGTTTATGAGTGATCTATATGTAGAAGGGGGCCATTACTTTTTCAAACTCTTCTAAAGGGGTCCATTAGCAAAAAAGTTTGGGAAACCCTGACTTAGACTCTAAGTCTTAAAGTTATTTATATTTAAAATTCTAGCTAGATAACATTTTTTTTGCTGCGATGTCATTTATGGTTTTAAAAGAGATAAAGTGAAATAAAACTTATATATTTTTGAAACATCAAGCCTTGAAAACACTTCTTATGTACAAATTGTATTCTGCAACAATTTATTAAAAATTTCTTAACTTAAGTAATAATCAAACAAATTTTTAGCAGTTTACCAATTCACGACTTTTTTATCAATTTTTTTTTTTCTTTTTTGTGTTTCAAAAAAACTTTTGTAATTTAAAATTAATAGGTGTATATTTTAATTTCAATATAATAAAAACAAACAAAGTTTAGAAAAAACTTTATAGCTTACAGCTAATAAACGAACAATTAGCTTAAATAGGCTACTTGAAACAATAAAACATAACTTTTCGTTTTAAAATTAAAAGTGAATTTTAACTTGTTAGTTGTAACAAACTAACCTGTTCGATGTGTACAACTAAGAATTTTTTTTTGCTTTTTTAAATTCAATGAAACATGTTTTTCAATAACCCATGGAAAAATACATTTTATACTACTAATTCAAGTGTCTAAATTTAACGTTTGTTGAATTTTATAAATCTTTACCAGTGACTGCAATTTTTTTATAAACTGTCCACCACAGGAACTCTTAACAATATATTCTCGAAGTACTAGACTACAGTTTTTAATATACTTCAAAACAAACCTTAGCATGTTAAAATAGTATTTAGTACAAGTTTTGTTTAAACATATAAAAACTAATACTAATTAAATATACTTTTTAGAGGCATATTACCTAAAAACCTATATTTTAATGTTGTAATTTTATTTTTTTACAAAATATTTAGTGTTTTTTAGGGAGGCTTCAAAGCGGTGTCTTGCCAAACGTTTTTTCCTTTCAATATTCACCAGTTTTTACTGGTTCACTAAGCATCACTGAGTACAAAATAAGCAGTTAAGTACCATTTTTCAAAGTTCAACTCAAACTAAATAAAGACAATATGGAAGCTAATAAGTCAATTGAGAAACAAAAAAAGAAGTGAAAAATAAAAGATCGTTAATTTTCGAACTAACTAAAAAAGGTATGTAAACAAAAATAAATAAGCTACTAAATTTAAAAAAGTACTACATATATAAAATATTTGATTTTTTAGTTTATATTTTAAATTGAAAAAACGATTATGTATAATGTATATGGCTTAAAAAATAATTAAATTACTAAAAATTTTTTTTATGTTGTTTTAAATAAAATTGCACTTTTTTTTAACTTATGTAAGAAGATACTGTTAATCAGGTAACAACTTTTTTGGATCTTTTTGTTAGTATTTTCAATTAGGTTTAAATTAAAACATTTTAATTTGATTTCGTTTAAAACTGAATTGATTTATAAATAAACTTTTTAATTATTTATAATATTTTCACTTGGTAAGCAAGAACAACCGAACCTATAGTTTATTTTGTAAATAGTTACTCGGATGATTAAAAAATAACTCAAATTAGTTCATTTTAAAAGTATATACTTCTAATTTTTCACGATTATTTGTAAAGTATATGTTATCAAAAGAAAACTTGTGTTAGATAGTAAATTTTTAAATTTTTATATAGTTTTTAGTTATCTTAAAACTACCTGACTAATTAAATATATTAATCTAATTAAACAATTAAAATTAATATTTCAAACAAAAAAACTCTTAAGCATAAATACTTGAAATAATAAACAGATTAAATATTAAAACGGCTAGATAGATACAAAGATCTGTTTATTTTTATTAAAATTGTATGTTTATAGAAATATTTTTCATAATAATAGAATCCTCACCTCATTTAATCGGTGATTATGAAAATTAGATTCTAATAAATGTTTAATACATATAATAAATAGTTAAATTAAATGCTAAAAACTTATTATTTTTAAGTACACTAATATTATTTAGTACATACAACCAGTACTATAAAGACTACAGATATGTAAATTTTAATGTATACAATCTTACGAAAAAGTTAAATATAATTTTTTAGTTTTTTACATCAACGAAGTTACATTTAAGAGAACTTAAGTAATTTTTTCTGTAATTTTATATTTACTTATTTAACAGAAAATTTAACAATTAGCCCAAAAGAGTAATCAAATGTATAGCTTTATTAAAATAGTAAGTTAAGTAACAAAAAAAAACTGAACTTTATTTGTGGTTAATCAAACATAAAATTTATTTATATTTATTTATAAACTTTTGGTTTACTAAACAGCTTCAAGTTTGCGGATGTTTAGGTTTGATAAAAATAAAACATTAAGATGTAAAAAAAAATACACTCAATGTCTTTACACTTGTATTTATTTAAGTATTAGCAGTAATTCACAAGGAGAAAAGTCCGCTTTGTAGCATATACCCCTTACAATTAACTTCCTTAACTAATTATACCAATCTCAGCAACCAGTTTTTGTTTGTGAGCAACTTCTAGTAAATTAATTAGTTGAATAATTACTTAAATGTGAAAGATAATACTATAAAATAAGAAGTAAGATGAAAATAGAAATTATTTGAAGATTTTATACTAGTTTCAAAAGTATACCTTAGTTTAAGTTTATTATTTTTTATTTACAAACAACAAAAATAGATATATCACATATTTCTTGAAATAATAGTTTAGTATGAAGTATAACCGCAATAAATAATTTTGTTATCAAAAAGCCAAATTTGTTAAATATAAAAACGCAAAACCTGCTTTACTGCAGAAGTCTAGATGGCCTAGTGGTCACACTAAATATTTCTTATTGTACGGTTAATGGGTTTATTACCGGGCAGTAGAACATTTTTTACCATATTTTTCTCAAAAATATTTAACTTATTATTTTTACTTATGGCTACAAAATATTGTTGGTTGTGTGTTCCTAACTGTATGACTGTTTGATTTTTTTTTATTAGTTAAAAAACTGTTTACAACAAATCAATTAGCTTCAACAACAGAAAATGGACACTAAAAGAAAATTTTAAAAAGAAATTATTTTTATTGAACGACTTTATCCCCTCACATTTCAAACTTGGAGTCAACCTGTCTTGAGATTCAGAAAAATAAAAACAATCCTGATTTTTATACTGTGTTATTATTTCCTAAGTGCACTTTGATTTGAAGTTTACAAAACTAATCACATTAAGACAATTAAGACTAAACCTATTAAATCTTAATATATTCTTGGTATAAAGAAGTTTGGTAAACTTTGTAACGACAGTGACCAACGGGAAGGAAATGATAGCACCAAATATTTATGTTAATGTAACTTTAAGTCAATAAACAAAAAAAAAAGTACTATCAAGTGTGCACATTTTATAATAAAACTAATAACTATCTTATTATAAACACCGCCATCTTGAGTTTCCTGAGTTTAAAACCGAAAAATTTACCTTTAAATTAAAAAACTAACCAAACACAGCAACTCTGAGTTTAAAGCCAAAATATTAATATTTTAAATTAAAAAACTAAACAAACACAGCAACCCTGAGTTAAAACCCAAAAAAATCTACTTTTAAAATAAATAACTCACCAGAATACTTTGTTTATGCCTAATTAAACAGAAAGGAGTAAGTAATTGAAAAATGAGCATAAGTACATCAGTATTAGATTTTTACCATGCAACAAAAAATGTTACAGTGATTTAAGCTAAATTACATCACCTGTAGTTTTACCTCATTAAAAAAGCTCTCTCAAATAGTTAAGTAAAAAAGTTATATCATTTCTTAGGAGACCTATTTTTTCTATTCCCATTGCAGGGTTTATGAGCTGTGGATAATTCTGATATAGGATACTAACTAACTACTTAAATAGTTACTAATAAAACTAAAAAGACTTTCTTAGTTTTTTGAAGAAAAACTGGTATAATTTTAAAACATTTTGGAAACAAAATTCTACAATTATTGCAAATAAACATTTGGGAAATTTAACAAAAAATAAACTATCTTAGTTATTATTTTTAATATAACGCTTTAAAAAAAAAATTATACTATAAACAGACATGTTTTCTGGTCAAAGGGGGTCTATGCCCCATTTTACAAGTCGATTTTATTTTAATGAACTTTGTGTCACAGCTAGCAATTGCTTTTCACAGTTTTTGAAATTCAAATTAAAAAAAAAGGTACAAAGAAAATAAGTTTTTAAGGTTCTTTATGTTAAAAAAGCAAAAAAAAAAACTACTGCATTATAAAAACATTATATTCTACAGTTTTTGATCAATAGTTCTTTAATTTTTTTTTCTCAACTCTTTTTCTCAAAACAGTATAGCCATCTATTTTAACTTTAGGGTTACAAAGATTGTTGATTGTGTGTTTTTAACTTTATGGCGGTTGAACAACGTTTAGTTTTTTGGGAATAAGTAAATATTTCATAAAATTAGTGATATAAATTTATTTCCAAACTATTAGGTTAAATGCAAATTTATTTCTTGTACATTACTTTGAATAGCTTAGGATATTTTCAACTTAAAAGTTGTTTTTCAACTTTGTTTGTTTTGGTTGTTATCACTGTAACTCTAAAATAATTTTATTTTGAGCTCAGTGTACCATTAAACCTGCAATAAAAACTGGTTCATATTTAAAGGAAAAAGGTTCACGTTTGGCAAGACACCCGGCTTCAAAGTGTTAGCCGAGTTTGTAGCATTACTGGTGGCAAAAAATTTGACTGCTTTATACACATGCTAACTTTTTTCTTCTTTATTCTATAGAAAACAACTGAATTTCTTAAAAAAGCAAATGAAGCTTACAATTCTTATTCAATTTTAATTAAATTACTTAAGTTTAATTAAGTTTGTTGTAATTCACATTCTTATTAATTTGTTTTTTCATTTTATCAATTTTTTATCTAGGAAATGGCCAAGGCAAATGATAGTGTAATATACATCATTTTGATTTTGGGCCAAATCGTAAAAGATATTGACATTATTCATAAAATAAACATTTAAGAGTTTAAATAACATGCAAAATAAGGGAAAATAAAAATAAAATATTTATTTTTGGTTCTAAACAAAAATAATGAAAAAAACCAAAAAAAAACCTTTATTTTTGGAGGGAACCCATGAAATAATTTCAACCCGAAACCAAAATTTTTTTTTTTAATTAAAGACAAAGGTACGTTCTCTAAAATAAAAAAAAAATTTTAGATAGCTTTTAAGATAAGGAAAATAATCGACATTAAAGTTTTATGTTTTTTGAAAAATTAATAAATTTGCCTATAAAATTAACTTTATGCTCGTGAAAATAGATGCTTACTAAATTTCAGCTATTTATCACACTTTTATTTTGTTTTTTAATTAGGTTAAATTAAATTTGAGAGCAAAAATTAAATTAAAGAATTTATTGCAATTTCATCATACATTTCTAAAATTTAATTTTTAAACATTGAATAAAAATGTTTGCTTTTAATACGAAAAGGACATAATTTAGTCTAGTTTAAGTCATTAGTTTTTAAGCGACTAGAAATTTTGAATACTTAAATAAATTTATAGAACTTTTAAAAGCATTTCCAAATTAAGAAACATTATTTTAATCAATTTAAGTATGTTTGATGAACTGTAAAATAAACATTAGTTTTTAGTCTTGTTTTATTAGGTGAATTGTCTAGGAAAATACAATAAATATTAGTTAAACAGCAATGATTTAGACAAATACAATATGTAAACTATCATTAGAAAAATTATGAAATGTAACGAGCATTATCCTCATTACAAAATCATAAAATAATTTCAAAAACATATTTTTAAACATTGAACTCTAAAATCTGATAAAAAGAACTAAATTTTAATACAATTTAAGGAAGAAAAAGCTTAAAACTTTGATTTATATTAATCAAAACTTTAACGTAAATCCTCTATGATGGTTCACTTTTTTCTTGTCGACACCGAAAGCTTTGAACAATTCATCATCCTGAAAGAAAAAAAAAACTATTTAAGCACGATTTTAAATCAATTAGTCTTCTTGAAAATATAGAGGTGTTGATCTAAATACAAATATAATACGCAAGGTTGCCACTAGTTTTAGAATTTTTTTTCCAGGTTTACAAAATTTCTTTCCGGTTTAAAAAAGTACACGTTTTTGAGTCTATTTTTTGTTTAAAATTAAGTTTAAGGTAAAAAACTGTGTTAAAAAGTATAACAACATTGAAAAAATACTGTAAAGCTATTTTAAATGTTTTTTTTTTATATAAAAAAGTTTTTGATGATGTCATTTTTTTATCTATATGATAGATTTTTTGCGTCAAATTGAGATTTCATTACTTTACATGTAAAAGTTGTTAAAAATTCCTTTTTTTACAAAATTTCTCAAATTCCAAGTCATAGTAGCCTAAATGGTCAAATTCAATGTTTTTCAGGGATTCCAGGTTTTGTGGCAACTCTGCATACACTTTCTATAAAGATATCAAATTTAACAAGTCATAACACCTTAAAAATCATAATCTACATTTTACTTATACTAAATTTAACAAGTAATGTTTACTATTTTCATGTATTTATTTCATTTACCTAGCAAATATTAAACTACAACAATTTGTAGAAGAACTATTAAAAGCTGTACAAAAGATGTTTTTTGTCTAGCATCTAGCTTACAAATGGAAAAAAATAAAGTAATTAATTATATTTCAAACCCACTTATCATTTTGTTAAGCTAACAAAATTATCTGGTTACTCAGAAGGTTGCCATACTTTTGAGGTATAAAAGCCGACCTGCAAAACCAAAAATTATCCGGAGTTACATTAACTAGCCTGAGTCGGCCAGAGTTTATGAAAAATATACATTAGCAAAGATCTGAAAAAAAACTGATAGGCTTGAAATACATTAAAACACAATTATTAAGAAAAAATATTTTAAGAAATACAGTTTAAAAAACTCTTCGCTTGATTTAGGAAAAATATTCAAACAGTCGAAGTGTGTGGCAACCCTGTCAAAAAAAAAACTCATCTTGAGCCTTTATCAGGGTTGCCACAGATCAAGCTGAGAAAATTTTCCTGACTTTTCTAAATCAAACTATTAATTTCAACTTGTTCTAAAATACATTATTAAACATTTGAAACTATATAAAACTTTCAATCTTATTTTTATACTGGTTAAAACAACAGTTTTTTTTTGCTGAATTCAATCATCTAACTTCCAGTACATCTATATTGAACCATCTGTGTATGATTGATGTTTTTGCAATAAACAGCTCTATCAACAAAATACTTGTATTTTCTAACTAACAAACATAACTTTGTCTGAAAAAAGAAACAATATTTTAGCATTGGAAATTAGTAATTTTGTAAATTTAAGTCTGACTTTAAAAGATTTTAAATTAGTTTTTCACCACTAAAGGCTTTGGAAAATAAGGAGTTTTGTAAATTGGAACTGACAAAATCTGACGTTTTTTCAAATATCTTGACTTTTTTTCAAAACCCCCATTTTTTCCTGACTTATGTATTTTTTTAGTTTTTTCTGACCTTGTGGCAGCCCTGCTCTATATTATAAACCTTGAGCTCGAATTAACACGTTTGTTGAGATTTAAAAATTCCTCTGGATAAAACTAAATACTACTAGGTTTAAATAATTTATATAAAAGTTTGATACATTTTGATATTTACATAAAAAACTCAGATTTAGTAAATTCAAAAATAAACCAATGACACAGATTGCTAGTTTAGGTTAATAAACAAAATATTGTAATAAAATAGTCTATTTCAATTTGGTGTATGCTTATTTAAATCTAAAAATTAAGAAAAGACTTCTGTGAAAAAGCCATCAAAATGCTAGAGTTGATTTTTTTAATTAATAAGTTAGTTAACTGTACATTACTATTTGTTTGAAACATTAAACTGTATAGTTAGCACAGATAGACTTGCAACACTAAACTGAATACTAACTATTATATAATATTATACTGTATTCAGGGTTGCCATTGGTTTTTAAGAAATTTTTCCAGGTTTTAAAAGTGCACATTTTTGAGTCTTTTTTTATTTAAAGTTAAACTTAAGGTTAAAAACTGGGTTAAGATGTATAACAACATTAAAAATATACTGTAAAGCTACTATAAATGTACGTTTTTAAGTAAGTAAGATTGATTTTTCCTGTAAAATAAAATTTTTACCACAAAGTATGTGAAGAACGTTTTTTTTTTGTTCAAAAATTCTCAAATTCAAGGTTCTGTGGCAACACTGTGTATTACTTTAAACGACACATTTTATTTTTATCTTGAGCTTGTTAATCTAGAACTGTTAAGCAACAAAAACTCACTGTTTTGGTCAAAGGATCACCTCCTCTAGGCGCAAGAGGAGTGTTTCCAAGGTTTTTACTACTAGTTGTTGCAGAAGTGTGTTTGGTTCTCTCTGATTTCGCTGGCCATGTAGGAAAGTTTTCTGGTCGAACCATATGTGGTTCTTTGTGAAACCAACTATGATTCATTGCATCTCGAGCTGTTATTCTATTGTCAGGATCATACATCAGCAATCTGTAGATTAAAACATAACTTTAAAAAAACATTATTTTTATTATATTTTTAAAAACTTTTTTTTTGTAAACATTTTATACTTTTTTAGAGAATGTTTAGAAAAACTTTTATTTTGACTTTTTTATCTTTACCAATTGAAACTAAAACTTTTCAAACAGTAAGGTTCTTCTCGGATCTACAAATATAAATGTTTGATTATACCAAATCGATTATCAGACCACAATCTTTCAGTAGACTGAGACCCGGGTTTTGTCCTAATTAAAATTCGTCAGTCAGCCGCAACTAAAAAACTTGGGTGAAAAGAAAGCTTTTAGTCTGATGATCAACCCTTCATGTTAACTTGAGCTTGTCTCACAGCACACGAAAGTTCAAGCTTGGGCTCTGTAGACTTTCGCTGATATTTTCTTTGATCGTTTTTATAAATTGGTTTTATTTTGCTGGTTTATGTACTAACTACCACACATTAAGCTGGCAAGCGACCATAGGACTTTTGAGGCAATTAAAAAATCAAACATAGTAGGACAGAGTTTTTTTTAACTATAAGATTAAAAAAAGCATAATTTACCCCTAAAATTAAACGTGTTTTGTATTAAATAAAACTATGATTAAGAAAAAGTTTTACATAGTAGTTATTACTTATTTTATCTTAATTCCATTGTTATTTTTATAAATAAATTGTTTGAAAATCGATGGTTTTTGATGGTTTTGTTCAAAATTCTAGGTTTTTTTCAAAAAATAAGAATTATCCAAGTTTTTTTTAGTTGTTTTTGCCTTAATTTTCAAATTCTAGATTTCTAGGTAAAATGGCCACCTTGTAATTAATATCATATTTCTAACTTTCTTTGATACTTTAAATAAATAAATCCAATTTAAGAGACCTGAAATGTAATCATGTTATTATTACTTCTACGCTTTATATTAACAGTTTGCAATTATTAAAATAGCGCAGTAAGTTTTAGTTCATAAACAAAAAATATAATTAAACAAAATAAATAGTGCTTTAGTCATTATGCTAAAACTTTGGAAAATTATACAAACTATTTGTGTACATTAGTTATATGCAAAGTAAAACTTTAAATAAATTTAAATTATAAGCAATCTTTTATGCATATAAGGACAATGCATTATTTTTTAACCATTTTAGTAGTAACCTGTTACCTTTGATCAAAATTTGAAAAAAATTTTGAAAACTTCAATTTAATTTATAGTATGCATAAAGATACCATATTTTTTAGATTAGAATATATAGCATAAGTTTTATCAAGCATTTTTATCTATGAATTTTTTAATTCACTACGAATAACTTGAACTTTGAATCAAGACTCATTGATTTTTTTAGCCCTTTATCAGACTATAATTAAAGTTTTCTTATCAATAAAATAAAAGTAGCTTTTTAAAAATCCAGAAACTAAATATGACAAAAACGCTAACGTTATTTTTAAATTGATTTCTTAGAGGTTTTAATACTTTTCAATAAGCATTGGCTTATTATTTATACTTAATACTAGACTATGAAAAATTTTGCGCTATATAAACCAGTTTGCATTTTAAACATTTGATGGTTGCGACTTTTTAACTTGGACCGTACCTTTTAATGAACTTTAAGGATTGGCAGTTGATGGCAGAGTAGGTATACTATTTTAGGTTTATTATCTAAATAAATAAACAAGCTACCAGTTAGTTTTTACTGAAAAGTTTAAACATAAGTCACTCATTTAAAAAAGGTTTATTAATTAATTTCTGTTAATCAAAAAGTTTTTACTGCTTGTTAAAATTTAAATTATCTTTTGAGACATAAGCAATCAAAGTTTAAGCAAAAAAAAATTATACTTTATCAGATTAAAATATTCTGTCGAAGGAACTTTTTAGTTGAACAAAAAAAATATTTTTCAATAAAACAAAAATTTTACTTCTCTTTTTATTTATATAATTTTATTTTTAAGGTCTATTTAATTTTTTCAAACATTTTTCTAAATATTGCAAGGAAAACGTTTTGAAAAATTAAAGCCTCTATTTAAAAAAAGAAGACAGTTTAAGTGAAACTTAAGGTATCACAAACGTTTTACAAAACTGACTTTACCTCAAATTGTTAATCTAATTTTTTTTTTAAATACCGACTAATAGTTTAATCTTTTATTTTAGAACTTTTTGTTTAAAAAATGTTGTAATCTTTAAGACTGAACTTTTGTTCAACTTTTTAAAAATCTAACACAGTAAAAAATGTAATACATTAGGCTCAAAAAGTCAAGGTGCTAAATTTATTTTTGTTTCTCACTTATTTTGTATAGGCACTACTTCCTATTAAATTTTTTATATCTCTGCTTCATTTTTTTTAGCTAGCTGAACATATAATATCTCTTTTAACAAGTCTTTAAAAGTTACTAGTTAAAGCTTTTAGTAACTTAAATGTTTTAAATTTTTCTTATTTTACTTTTAAAATAAAACAGTACTTCAACTGTATTAAGTACTGCTACTAGTCACGTTAAAAGTAATCTAATTATTAAATTTAATACTACATAACAAATAAATTCTACATAAATAAATAGTTAACAACTTAAGCTTATCTCACGATAAAGTATAAAATTAAAAAACAGAAAATACTAGTCTTATTTATAGAAAAATAAAATAGCCTTTTACTTTTTAGTTATTCTCAAGCTAGTAAAAAATTTAAGATGCCAAAATAATTTTAAAAAGTTAAAATATACCTGATAACAAATAACTTAATCAAACTTTGATGTTTATCTGATTAACGACAATAAAATTTGATCGAATATTTGTTTTTGTCATTAAATATTCGACTTAATAATGCTACTTACCACCCAAATTATTTATTTGACGAATATTGTCTGTTCATGTTACTTTAAAATGGCATTAAATCATAAAAATATTTTTTTACAATTATACTATACAGTTCCTTATATAAAATGGCTGCAAAACTAAACAATATTCAATTGTTGAACTTAAACAAACTAAGCTAGCTGATTAACAACTTAAATGCTACAATAAACTTTAAAAACAATTAGAAAATAATCTAATTCTATAAATATTCTTTACAAGTATTTTTACACTTTAAAAATTATTATTGTGCGATTCATTGAAAAGAAGCAACTGAATAAAATTTACTAATTTACTAACGTCCTAAACTTGGTTCATTTATACAGGGTTGCCAATTTTTTTTAGAAATTTCTTCCAGGTTTTTTGATTTTTTTTTCTAGGTTTTCATAAGTATACGTTTTGGGTCTATTTTTAGTTTAAATCGAATTTTAAGATTAAAAACCACGCTAAGTAGAATAACAACATTGAAAAGAGTTAAGTTAAGCTACTTGAAATGTGTTTTTAGTTAAAAAAATTTTTGATGATGACAAAAAAAATATGTAAAAATTGTTTAAAATTCAAGGTTTTTTAGTGATTTTTTGTAACAACTATGTTTTTTTTTTTTCAAAAGTTTTCAAATTCCAGGTTTTTCCAGAATTCCAAACTTTTTGGCAAACCTGTTTATTGTTTAAGCTTTGTCTACTTAGGTAAAGTTATTGAGTTCACAAAGTAGCTAAGTCTTATTGTAATAACATCACAATTCCTATATTTATAATTAATCATAGTATTAAAATACATAACTCAGGTCACGAAAAAAAATAATCAAAATGAAAATGAGCAGCGTGTAATTTCTATCAAAACTTGTGGAGATTTCAAAATGTTTATTCAATGATTCTAGCTAAAATTAGACTTTTAAGGGTAGAAAAAAAAATTGTAATATATGAAACTTAACTAATATGAATTTCGAGTACTGATCAGGGTTTTCAAATGGGGCCATATTTCTTAGTTGTGAGAGAAATCATAAATTCCGATTTATCTGTTTAGGTAATTCAAAGGTCTAAATTGTAAAAAAGTTTTTGCGGGCCGCTTAATTAAAATAAAAAATATACTTTACAAATTGAGAAGAAAAAAATGTTCTGAAATGAGTTAAATTGAAATAAAATGATTTAAGAACTGTACTGAAACCAAATTTACAACACATTTTAGAACATTAGTTGTAAAACATCTTAATTTAGTTTGCTTCGCACAAGTTGTTTCTAAACTAAAAATACATTGCAGGTTAGATATTTCTGGCGGTGGTATATATAGCACTTGTATAGATGGTATGTAATTAATGTTTCTCTGTTTAGTTCTAAAACTCATAAGAAAGGTTAATGCAGGGTTGCCACAGATCGAGCAGTTTTTTTTTGACTCTTCTTAAGCAAGTTCTTAATAAAAGCTGTTTCAAAACTTCATAACTAATTATTTGAAAGATTTTAATTTATTCCAAAAATTCAACTAATCTCTGAAAAAAAGATGAATTGCAAAAGGTAATTTTTTAAGAAAATAATATTAGCAAAATGTAGTTTTTAGTTATGACAAACTTTCTTGCTAAGAGCATGTTTATACAAAATGTCAGGACTTTTTTTTCTGGAATTTTCCTGACTTGGTGGCAACCCTGTACTTGGTATTTTATAATGTGTCGTTCTTTATTAAATATTTTTCAGTTTGTTAAGATTCAGGGCTGCCACAGATCGATCTGAAAAAAAAATCATGTCTTTTCTAAATTTAATTCTTAATTAAAACCGACTTAAAAATACATAACCAAAGACTTAAAACTATGCATAGTTTTTAATCTTATATTTATACAGGTTAAACAAAAGTTACTTTGCAAAAGATTTTTTTTTTAATTTCTTTAGAAAAATGCGATTAAAGTGATGATAGACTTTCTTATAAAGAGCATGTTTATATCAAATTTCCTGACTTATGCTTTCCTTTTTTGCGTTTTTCCTAACTTTAAGGCAACCCTTAAGATTATTCAAAATTTCAGAAAAAAATACTAGCTATCTCTAGTCTAAAATCTAATGACTTAAGAAATAAGTTTAAATATATAAATTTAGTTATAGAAATACTCAAGTTTTATTTTCAGAAATTAAATCTCATAAAAACACAGATAGGTGAAAACATTATAAAGAAACTAACGAAATCATATTTATATCTCAATTACTGTCATTACAGAATTTATATCTCAATAAAAATATTTAAATCTTAACTGCATAAAAATTTGTATTTTGTTTTGTTAAAAGAAAACTCTTAAGTTTAAATACTAATCAGTTAATTCTAAATTATACTCTTAAAATAATTTACCCAAAACTACTTTAATAAATTATAACATACAACTAACTATAACCTACAAAATCTAAATCAGTGGTTCTTTGTATTTCAAAAAAATGCACATAAAATATAATTAAGAAAAAGATGCGTAAACTAAAATATCAAAAGAGACTATAGAGATTCAACTTACTTTGTAATTTTTATTAATACCAGATACTTCTACAAATTAAAAAAAGTTAAATTAGTTTCTTAGATATGAGATTAGCAAAATTTAGTTTCGTAGATACAGTTTAGTAAGTAAAATTAAAAGACTATTCCATTAAAAAATCTTCTCTTACAGTTTTTATAAAATGTGTGAATTTTATTAATTAACAATAAAATATTCATTTTGTTTTGAAAATAAGGGATATTTTTTGATATTTTCGGAATCAAAGTGTTTTTTTCAAAAACTTGAAAATATAGAATTAATAGATTATGTAAAGTACATTTTCTTAGGCTTTGATGTTTTAACTCAAATACTAAAAAAGGAAGATAAATGACGTGTGGTGGCAATATGTCCAAGAAAAATGGCAATAGCCAAAAATTAAAGGAAATACTTTAGTTTTCCAATACTTTTTATTGAGACATTTAGCTTTTACAGAAAATTCAAATGATAGATTTGTAAAAAAAAACTTTTTGTCCCTCATGCCTTTTTTTTGAGAAAATCTACTGTTACTACGGTTTAATTACTTATTTTGTTAAAATAAGTTACAAAACTTGTACTTATTATGGTTAAGTAAGTGCTTTTTTTGTTACAAACTATGACAATACTTAATTTAAAACAAACAAACAATAAAAGTTTTGAAAAACTTACATAAAATATTAATCGAAGTAAAATGTTATAGTTTGAAATCTGAAATTAGTCCAACAATTTATACATAACTATTCATAGGAATAAAACAACAACAATAATAAATACTTTAATAACTGAAATTTTATAAAACTTTATAATATTGTTGTATTGGTAACACAAAAGGTTTGATTATTTAGTTGTGAATATAAACAGGTAAACAACAACAAAAACTCACTGTTAAGGCCATAGGGGGTCCAACATTTTTTTTTACAAAAATTAACGTTGGCTTTTGTATGAAAGCTTCAAGTGCAAACTACAAGCCAGTTATTATAGAATTCAAAAACGTCTTTTAACTTTTTGAGATATTTTATTTTTTGTAAAAATATTCCGATATAAACGAATGGACCGGAAATTTTTTGGGGTCAATTTTCTCGGAAATTTTAAAATTCACTAAAAATCTATCTCTTCCTTCATTTTTCAAGCAATCTTCTTCAAATTTTTAGGAAACGCTCCTTATAATAAAAGGAAAAAACTTTAGTTTAGAATTTTAGCAATTTAGTAAATAAAAATTTTATGAGAAAAATTAATAAGGGTTTTTGTTTTTCAAAAAAAAAAATTACAAATTTTTTTTTAATTCCAAAATAACGTTTTTTTGTTATTGTATAAAGATTAGACTGTGAAAGTTTGAAGAAGATTGCTTAAAAAATATATTTTAAATGAAATAGTCTTTTTTCACTGTTTTAGTTTTCCTACTATGCCCGACTTTGACTGGTCATATCTCAAAAAATAATTCGAATTTTTTAAAACGATAAAAAGCATCTCGAAGCTTATAAAAAACAGGCTTGCCACTCGTTTTTTCAAAAATTTTTCCAGGTTTTTAAAAGTATACATTTTGGGTCTATTTTTAGTTTAAAATTAAAATTAAGGTAAGAAACTGTCCTAAATAGTATAAAAAGATTGAAAAGATACTGTAAAGCTACTTAAAATGTGTTTTTTAATAAAAAAATTTTTGGTAATGACTTAAATTTTTTATCTATATGATAAATTTTTTGAGTCAAACCGAAACTTTACTACTGAAGATGTTAAAGTTCTTATAATTCCAGGTTTTTTGATCAAAATTCCAGGTTTTTCCAAAAAAAAATCAAAATTTCTTAAATTTCAGGTTTTTCCAGGTGTTTTTGCCTAAATTGTCAAATTCCAGGTTTTTCCAGGATTCCAAGTAAAGTGGCAACCCTGAAAAAACTCTATAAAATCAGATCACGTTGTAAAAAACATAGTTAGAACACTGATAGAAGTAATCCTCTAAAAATAACATTTTAATTACTCCATATATTCTAGTTCAATATTTTCGACGTATTTCATTTATCATCAATTTCTTTTTCTCTACAACTTAAAATAAGAAGTAAAAAAGGACTTTTTTATTATTTAAATGACAGCGCTTTGTTGATTAAAACATTAAAACTAAATTTTTGAACAGATTTGTGTGATAAACTACTTAATATTTACTTAGAGTAAAAACTTATATTAAGGGCATGTAGGTGTAAATCACTTTTTTTTGCAATTTGATCTTATTTTATAGAGTTTTAACCAAGCTACAAGATGCTTTTTACATATTTTAAAAATTCAAAATATTTTTTGAGATATAGTAGGTCAAAGTTGGAGGCGACAATAGGTTCCTTTTGGGGGGTGCAAACTAAAACGGCAAAAAAACTATTTAACTAAAAATATTTTTTCTTCTACGTTTTTTGAGATTTCTAAGATAACTTTCTTTAACTTGCATGAAATTTTCCTTGCAATATTTAGAAAATTCTGTCAGAACAAAATTTTCAAAAAATTGCACGGAACATTTCCTGAAAATTTGAGGTAGTTATCTCAAAAAATGCAGGAGAAAATATATTTTTAGTGAATTCTAGTTATTCGCCGTTTTAGTTTGCGAAATAATCATGTTCTCATAAGATGACCAATATCAAAAACTATTTGACGGTCTATGAAAAAATGTACTTCGTTAAACACTATGACATACTAAGCATATTTTTTATATTTTAAAAATATCTATTTGAACAATAAAAAGTAAATAAGGTCCATAAGGGAGTTCTACTATGTTTTTTATATGCAAAGTTTAATTTTGTAGCTTTTTCTAAAAACACAAGAAACTTTTAACAGCGTGTTTAAGTATTAACATGATCTGAGATATGAGTTTTAAGTTAGAGAGTTGTTAAATATCTTACAGTAGGTAAACACTTATGATACTTCAATAATAAAAACTAAAATTGGACCTTTTTTCAAGCAATGGTATTTAAGTTCTGAATGTTTATTCATTATTAGTTTTAAAACAGCTTAGAAGTGTAACTCTATTAGTGGTAAGGAACTTAACTATAACAAAATATCGTTTAATCAATATCCCTGATAAACCAACAATAAATTCTGAAACTTTAAGGTTCAAAGCTTAAAATTCCATGAAAAATTTATGTAATTAATTTCTACATTTTTAAAACAACTATTAATAAAAAAACAGTATTGTACAGACATCTTTTTATATATTTAAGTAAAAATTAATTTATATTGTAATTTTTATATAATTTAACTTATAGTGTATGTATACTATTACACGTTTTTAGTATTTCATACAACAGCTAACGTTGTTTTTTTTTTTTGAGAAATTCTCGTATAATGTTAAAACAGGACGTATTTTTATTAAGTATATTGAAAACTCGACCCGTTCAAAAACAAGAAAATAAAAATGTGGTTAAAAAAAATTGCCATTATTAAAACGTAAAAAATTGACTTACTGGTTCATTAAGATGCTATCTGTAACTTATTTTTAAGTGTGCTAACTTCATGATATATATATAAACAAACGAATAGTTTAAAAAATCAGGATACATTTAAAATCAACCTAGGATATATTTTTAAAACTAACCTTGTTGTTTTCTTTATCACATTTCAGATGAAGTAGCAGATATAAAGACTTGAAACAAATATAAAATTAAGCTAATCTAATAGCAAACTAGTTTTAACAACCAAAGCACTAACTATATAATTTAATCATAATTTTGTACTACTTTTTTGTTACAAAAGCCTTAACTTAATTGCAAACTGTTTTAATAAAACGTAAGAAATAAATAACAAAAATACAACCTGAGAAGTTTTACCTTTTTGTGTAAGAATAAAAGACTTTTTGCAACTTTGGGGTTCACCCAAAAGCAAAATTTTCCGAATGAATGGGTTGTTTGGTAATATTGTTTGCAGTAGTTGCTTTGTAGCATGATAAGCTATTGCACAACACCAACAAGCCAACCAAAAACTCCCCAAAATTTCTGGCACATTTGTGATTTCGTCTTTCTACATTAGAATTTATATTTATTTTTTGAATATTTTAAGTTTTTCTATAATACTTTAGTCATAGCTAATTTTGTAAACATAAATTTTATTAAATTCCAGAAATGCTATTGATCTTAAAAATGTAATATATGTAAATAATGATTAAAAACTATTTATAACAAAATTATAAAACTCAGCTGATATCATTACTCTCATGTTATACATGAATTGATTAAACAAAGAAATGCCTTTTTTTAGTTGTTATACCATAAAAAAATAATAATAAAACACATTTCTTGAATGAAGGATTTTTTAACTAAAAATCCATAAAATAAAATATTTAAAACCAATACAACTAAAAATTCTAGTATAAAAGTATTATTAAATGAAAAAATCAGATTTTATGTAATCTGATTGATAATAAAAGACACTATACTTTAGTAAATATTTAATTTCAAGATTTAAAGTTTTAGTTATAATTGCCAGTTTTTTAAGAACTTAAAATATTAAAATTTTATTGTAATGAACTTTTTAAACCAGGTTTTACATACTCATTTTCATACCTCCCCCTTTGCAAAAATTTTATTAGAAATCGCCACTCAACTATTCGTCTACTTTTTGCAACTTATTAGTTATTGCCCCCTATAGCTAAAAGTTCTCGAATAAGATAATGACTTTTGTGTTTTTAGTACTTTACTAAAATAAATAAAGTTTTAGCCTTGAATCAAATTCAAAAATTGTAAATTAGCTAACTCTAGTAAGCTAACATTCTATTAAGTAAAAGTTCTATAAATGCTAAAAATTCAAAACTGTCTCCTCACCTCTTAACCAGTTATTACCCGAACTTTTTGAAATATTTAATAAGGAGCAGTATCGCCCCCTTAAGAAGATCCCGGTTTACACATATCCATTGGAATTTTAAAATAAAATAAAAATACACAGCAAAAATTACCAAAATGTTTTAAAACGAGTAATTTTAAATAGTATTTACGGAATTTAAAAAAAATGTTTATTTAAGCATTTTACTTTTTTTAAATACTAATATAATGTCAACACTATCATATTAAAGTATTGTATACGTATTTTTAACTAAAACATTATAAATTTTGTTTTTAAGTTTATCATAGTTTTTTTTTAAATAGTTCAGGATCGAAAAATAAAGTTTATCTTAAAATACTACTAATATAGAACTTAAGTTTGACTATTATACATAAAAAATCATTTTTTTATTTTAAGTATGTTGTTATTTTTTTTACAAGTTGATTAAATCTAATAAACACTATTCTAAAAATTACTATTTAATCATTTAAATACTTGTTTGTAAGCATAATATAGATGCTACTGTTATTATTTCTTAAAATTTGGTGAAAAAATATAACAATGAGCTAACTTTAAAAAAAAATTGATTAATAGCCCTTGTAATGAAATTAATAATAATTTTAATTATGTCTACTGATCATTAGGTAAATTTGTATTCAGCTTACAGTTATTCTTTTTTGTGATCTATACTTCTAACTATCTTGAAATATTTGGTATTCGACACTCCAAAAAATATTTAAGGTCCGTGACAACAAGTCTTAGTGTTTAGTATCATTACATTCAAAGAATTAAAAAAAAACAGCTTAAACACAACACGGCTTTAAAATAAAAAAGGGATTGATCTTCTTTTTTATGCAGTCTTTATCTAACTTTAGTTTTAAACTTGCATGCAAAACCATAAAATAAAAACTATCCCATTGTAAATAAATACAATCTGTCTAATATTGTATCATTTATTTCTACTAAATATTTTTAATTTTTTTCGCCAATAACAACTTATTCAACGCAAACAGAAACTAATTTTCTTATTCAATAAATTATAAATAAATACTTTACTTATTATTCTCTCTATATGAGCTAATGATTCTAATTATAAAAAAGACACTAAGAACTTTTATTTTTATTCATAAATTACAAACTTAAGATTTTATTAACCTTTGTTTAAGAGCAATTTTCGTTTTTAAACGTTTTAAAAATAAAGATATTTGGGTGCAACGCAATTTTGAACTCTAATACCCCTAAAAAACTTTCTTCTGTATTAAAATTATGTAATTTCTTGTCTTAAGAAAATAAAAGGCTAACAGAACTTATTATTTTAGAAATTAAAAATTTGATAACTGCCCAAACTTAGCTGTACAACAAAACAAAAACTATACTCAAAAAATACTGTAGTAATTCTTTTTTCAAGTTAGGAATAAATTAAGATCTTAAACCATTTTTTTTTTGCTTATCTGGGATTAATATACTGATTATTGAATATCCGTAGGTTGTTTTACAAACTATATACTAAAAAATAAATAAAATACTTACTTGTTTAAAAGATCCATGCCATGCTGATCAAACATTTGCACGCTGAATATTTTTCGGAGCGTGTTTACTTGATTTCTAGGCAGTGAATCAACTTTAATAGTTTTTAAGTGAGGCAGTTCAGAATAGCCTTTCCAAATTTCATCATCTGGGGTGCCTAAAGTCTATTATAGGAAGAGAGAAATTTAAATTTGAGTTACAAATACAATATAAAAAGAAGTAATTGCGCACCATTGACTTACCTTGTATATCGTCTTTATCATGTTGATTTCAGACCTTTCTTGGAAAAGAGCTTTTCCTTGCATTAATTCAGCAAGAATACAACCGACACTCCACATGTCAATTGCTTTTGAATATATCTAAAATTTCAACTTTTATCAATAAGGTAATAAGAAACGTATTCTAAAAAAAATAAGTTAACTGTCATATTAAAACTAGGCATAATACTAAAATATCAAATGTTAACTTTTCAAATGATTACCTTTTGGCCAAGTAACAATTCTATAGCCCTGTACCAAAGAGTAACAACGATTGGGGTAAAAGGTATAAGCGGTGAACCGAATTCTCTTGCCAGTCCAAAATCAGCTGCAGTAAAACCATAATTATTTGTTGTAAATTTTGTGTAAAACTCCACAAACAAAAATTTTAAAGAGTCTAAAAACTTTATATTCCTAAAGAAATTTTTAAAAAGGAATTGGATATTCACGAAAAAAGACTGTTAAAAGTTGAAAACGATTGCTTGAAAATTGTAGAAAGAATAGTGCTTTTTTGTTGAACCTTCCATAAGAAACAAAAAAAACTAGCTGATTTTAATAGCTTATATCTCAAATGTTACTCGGAACATTTAAAAACGATAAAAAGCAAATGGTATTTTGTCATTAACGAAAAATTAAGACTTAATAATTTAAAGTGGTTTACCCCTACGGATTTAATTTATTACAAGGAATGTAACTCTAACCTATTTTAAGAATTCCTTTGTGACTAAGAAGAAGGTTTGAAGTTTTAAGATCACGGTGGATTATCCAATTGTCATGAAGGTGGTTAAGTCCTTCAAGAAGCTGGAAGCACAGCGTTTTTACCTCGCCAATAAGAAATGGCTCTTTCATTGATTCTATTAAAGACTTAAGATCGTGCTCTACATACTCCATAACTAGGTAGATTTTGTCTATGTTAGATCCAACTACTACTTCCTGTTATTTTTTAATAAGTGTTTTTTCATAAGAAAATGTGCATAAATATTTTTCTTGACTTTAATATTTACAACTGCTTTGTTGAAAATTAAGTTAAATAAATAAAATACACATCAACAACTAACCTTCATTTTTACAATGTTTTCATGATGTGCCTTTCCAAGAGTATTTATTTCTCTCAGGCTAGTAATAGGAAATCCTTCTTTTTCTTTTTCCATTTTGAGTCTCTTTAACGCCACTGCTCTACCTAAATTGTCATGGGCTCGATATACCACACCATACGTACCTTCCTCTATTTTATTTAAACATTTAAACTCATCTACGCTTCTACATCCTTGCCAGTGAGGGTGAAAAAAAGGAAGAATGTCACCAACCTCTAATTCTATTTGAAGTTTTTAAAGGCGTTTTCAAATACTCAAGATATATTAAAAGCTTATAAAAGTTCTATATTAAAAATACAGCACGTTTTAAAAATTACTACTTTAGCTATATATAATGTTTAGTTTACCAATCAAAAAAATCAAAAACTTTCAAAAATAACTTAAAAAAGCTTCAATATACAGGTAAGTTCTGAAATTTGTAAAACATTTTTTTAAAGTAGAAAAAGTGACTATTTTAAACTTTTAAAACTTTATGTCTGATTAAATAAAATAAATATAATTATTAAAACCTTCTTCGCTTTCACTACTTTCTTCTTGTGGTGATTCTTCTTCTTCTGAGCTTCTGTCATAAACATAAGGTGGAGACCCATCATCGACTGACATATCAGCTTCATCTTCGTCATTATCTTCAGAAGAAGATGAATCGAACTTTGACTTTACTGCAAAATTTTGTAATAAGTCTAGCAGTTTGCATTAAAAAGTTTATAACAGTTCAATAAAATATAGTATCAAAATTTTAAAAATGTAAAGTATGTAAACTTATGTAGCTCATTGTATCGTTTTTCAGTAGCTATTATTATCTTTACAGATCGTTCATAACTTAAAATTAAATCAACTTAACAAAGTAAATAATGAATATTTTTTCACATTACCTGAAAAAAAAATTAAATAATAGTTGAACTTGAATACAACAAAATTAATTGAAGTTAAAAGTTTAATTTATCAAAAAACTTAACATTGGTTGGAAGTTTGAAATAATCAAAAAAAAATAAACCATTAATTTTCAGACAAATTGATGCAATGTCGTTTAGTTCATAATTAGCTAGGACTTGAGTTTTTTATGTTAAAGATCTAAAAAATTTAGGAAGTATTTAATGGTCTGTTTCAAATCCTGGAAAGTTGGAAATTAAAATGAAAATTCTGACTTAAGATTACTTGACTAAATAACTTAGATGTTTTTAAGAACTAACTGTATAAGTTAAAACAAATAAAATTTTACCAGGTTTGTATTGGTCGTAAGAATCATCATTTTCTTGTTGTTTGTAAGAACCATGTCCATTTTCTGAACTTTGAGCATCTGAAACTTCCTCTGATGCTTCAGACGAGCTACTTTCTTCATCTTTTGACACATCTTCTTCAGAGCTTGGTGACTTTCGCCTATTCTGCTTTTTCAACATGAATTTATTTTTAAAACTGGTGGTTCTTAAAATTTATAAGTACTTAACTTGTTAAGATAAATTTTTTAACATAGTAGCGAGGGTCGGATTATTAAACTGTCAATATTTTTCTTAAGCACCATTATATTACCAAATAGTTTAATGACAACTTATGATTAGAGATCTACCGAATCCACAATCCAAACTTTTAAAATAGATCCTGATCCAAAACCGGACGAATCCTAATTTTGTGGACCTGGGGGACCAATAGTTTTAACAAAATAGTTTAAAAAGATACATTTGATATTCTGGAATTTGTGATGACGAGCAAAAACAAGGTCTTAGGTATTTTTACGGGAGATTTTGAAACTTACACTAGATATTCCCAGAAAGTTGAAAGTAATTGGTAGATTCGAATACTCTAATGTTGCGGATCGGGTAAATCACTAGTTAAAAAAATATATATTAGGTGTAGTTTCTTATTTAAAGATAGAAATTGCCCAGCCCCTAATTTAGTGGATTGATTGCAATAATTTTAAGTAATTCTGGATCTAGTTTTTCTTTTCCATTATAATTAACTTTTTTTATTACAGTTCAATTAATACAAATGTTAATAGTAAAAAGTTATATAGACTACAATTTTTTCAACTGTTAAGGTGGTCATTCTTTAAAGCAAAATAAATAGCTTTACTCAGCCTAAGATTCTTGGTCTAAAAGAATTAAAAATTAAATTCCAACTGTTTGTTTATAACACTAAAGTTGTAAAAAAATAACGAATTATTAATGTAACTGTTCAATAAAACATAAGCATAAGCTTGCCACATTTCAAATAAATAACAAAAACAGCTTATGTCATTAAAATCTAGTCAAAGTCAGCTAGCTCAAGGTATTTTTAGCTTTAACCACAACCATGTACGGGAATCTTGTAAATCTTATTTGTTGTTTTGAACTACTAAGAATATTTCACCTTCCAAAAAAATTGTCTAAATATGTGAAAAATTATATTTATGATATGCATAGCAACAAAATTTATCAAGTAGGTTTGTAACAAAATTTTTTGGCGACATACTACGCTTACCCAATAATAACTTATCTTTTATTTTAGTTAACAAAAGTCATTACAAAATACTTAAGCAGCAAAAAACTATATTTAGAAAAAAATAACTGTGTAAACTCCTTTAAATAAAAAAGAAACTGAATGAAGTTTTCAATAAAAAAAATTTCTGTCACAGCATTATAAAACTTATTTTGTAGAAGAACACATTTTAATTTATCAAAAAAGTATAACTAGTTTCTATACCAAAAAATCTGATAAAGACTTTTGAAAGGGATACCTTTTTGCTTTTGGTCTGCTTTTTACGTCTGATATCTTCATCATCAGAACTGTTTCTGTATGCTTTTGGTGGTTTATCGCCTTCAAACGAAATTCGCCCTGATGATAAAATTAATACTTAATTGGAAATTAAAAACAAGTGCTTAATACACAAGTATTAATAAAAATGTTTAACATTATGTGTTCGTCAATTTCTGTATGTTGCTTAAAATTAAATAAAATTAAGTAAAAAATATTAAAAATTTTAAACGTTGTTGAGGGTGTTTAAAAAAACATTAAAACAGCTGTTTAAACTTATAAGAATATTTAAATGTTTAAATTACATGTAGTTATGACTAACATACAGGGTAGGCCATTATGTTTCATACTAATTCAAAAATTAATTATAAACATAAGTACAATACTTAAATTAAGACTAATTGAAACTTATAAACAAGTAAACTAAGAATAAATTGAATCTATTTATTTTATATGTCCTGCTCTTCCTTATTAATTGGGAGTACATTTCTTTCTCGAAAACTTTCAATTTAAAGACGCAGCTTTTTTGCAGTTTTTTAGTCCATTTTCTCGTAAGAGCATCAAAAGTTAACAACAGAAAAGACTTAAGTACTTTTAACATAGACCACTCAAAAATATATGCTATATTAAAGTTAGTCATTGCAGGTCACAACTCCTTACTAAAAAGTATTAGAAAATGAGTTTTTTAAGGTGTAGGATAGTGTTCTATCTTGTTATAGCGTGTAAGACTTTTTTTAACAAGTTTAATATTTTCAAATGCTATAACCAAAATAGACAAAAAATATTGACAAAAAACTCTGTTATACAAAAGTCAGTGATGACTTCTAGATTTAGACACTTTACCCATACTCGGCCAATCTGATTATAAACAAAAACACCACATACAAAGAGTTTTTCATCAAAAAAACAATATATTGCTCTTCTGTGCCAGTCTTCAAAACTTTCAGAAGAATATTAGCCTAATTAAATCTTTTTAGCCTTTAATGAGTTGCAAGATATTATACATTTTCTGTCTTGTATGAAAGTAGCTTGAAACAATTTTTGATGATTCTTTTTATGAAGTCACACTAACATTATTATCTTTAACATCGTGCAGATATCTTCTGATTATTTTCTACCCCTTTTTGGATGGCTTCAATCAACTTAAAATTGACATTAGCGATGTCTTCTACATATTACTTCCAAATACATTTAGATGTAAGTAATATACTCCTTAAATCTTTTCACAACATGGTAGGTAAAATGTTAATTCGGTCACTTTTTTCCGGAACTAAGTTGAACTATTGGTTCTCTTTTGCTCATTTTTACGATTTTAATTTTAAAAAATTATTAATTAAAAAACTAAGACAAATAATTACACATAATTTCATTTTTATTTTGAACTGAGAAAATGATTTTACCTAAATTTAAAAAGTCATTATCTAACACATTGTTATTTAAATTATACAAAATATTACTAAAACTAATCAAAAATAATTATGATTTACTAACTATTTTTAACTCTATTACTAGAACTTGAAGAGTGATAACTCCTGGATATGTGGGACTCTTTATTTTCTAGTGAGTTAGCAGATGTAGTTTTTTCTCTTGAATGATTCTCTGAATAAAAAATTATTATTACAATTTTTTTTCTTATTCATACAGTGTTTTCACAAAGAAATAATCAAAAAAAAAAAAAATGCCAATCAAAATACAAAATAATACTTTACTTTCAAGACTCTTTTAAATCTGGCGAGACTAACTTGCATTATGCAATTCAACTCGTCGATCCCTTTTAATCAAAGAATCATCCAACACTCTTTTAATAAGTGGAGATTGATTTCTTTTCCCTCTTCGATCATGAACAGCTTTACATATTTAGTCAATAGTTCATTAAATGTACAATCTTAAAATAATTTTTACTTTTTTTATGCAAGAAAGTTATTTATTTTTCATACGTGGAAGTTTTTAGCAGTTGGCCTGAGCTACCAGATATGTTTGAAAATATATTAAGCTTTTAATTTAGAAACAATCTTAATTTAAGTGTAAACTGGTGAGATGAAAAAACACTACTTATAATTTAAACAGTATTTATCAATTATTTACAATGCAAAAATTAATTTATTTAAATAGCTTTTATTTATTTACATAAATGTACACATATAACTTATACATAAACTTAGTACATGAAAAGCATTTTTTAATTTTAGGTGCCTAGCTTTTAAACATGAAATGATATATTTACAGTATTTAAAATTTACGGTATTTACAGTAATTTAGAGAATTTACTTTGTATATACATACAGTTTTATTTGAATAATAAAACAAAAATATTTGTCAATATTTTGTACTAAGACATCCGAAATAACTTTATGAAAAAAGTAGGTACAAATTCTTATAATTAGTAAAACAGTATCTTATAATTTATACTTCAGAACTATCATGAAATACTCATAATTACAGGGTTGCCAAATGTTTTTGGTAAATTTTCTCCAGGTTTTCAAAAAATTTTCCAGGTTTGTAAAATTTCACGTTTTAGGGTCTATTTTTAGTTTAAATTTATTTTAAGGTAAAGACTGTTAAATGGTATAACTACATTTAAAGGATATCTTAAAACTTCTTTAAATTTGTTTGTTAATAAAAAAAAATTGATAATGGCTGAAGAAAAAAAATATTTATACATTAAATTTTTTGTGTCCAAACGAAATAATACTACTCTGTTAAGGTTATTTAAAATTTGAGGTTTTTAGTGAATATTGTTCAGAATTCAAGTTTTTTTTCAAAGTTGTCAAATTTCAGGTTTTTCAAGGATTACAGGTATTTTTGCAACCTTGATAGTTGATTTATGCAAAAAAAAATATAACCTATTAGTTAAAATTTACTTAGACTTTGTCACAAAAATTATTTACCTTCTCGACTCTTACGATTATCTGCTTCTTCATTTCTTTTTTGGTATCGATTTTGATATGAAGACCTTTTAAATAAGATTCAATTATATTAATCTTAGAAAATCAAAATTTAAAATACTTGCTGTTTATAGGCACAAAATTGCAAAATAACACATAATTTATAAACAAACTTATATTTTTTTATATAGGTAAAGAAATTGATGATGAAATTTTTAATTATAACTTGAAAACTATTCTTAAGCATAAACATTAGTACTTTGATTGTATATTTAAGCTATCAGCACATTTTATATTCAGTCAATTTGAAATGTGTTATATAAATACATTAATTCACAAAACAGCTATTAAATTATGGGCTATGACATAGTTTTAATCTTAAATATTAATAAAATATTTTAACAGGCCAAATCAACCTACTATAAAAAGCATTGAGAGTTTCATTAATTATTAATTCAGCATTTCACAATTTATAAAGATTGCAGTATTTTAATTATATTGGTACCTTACTGAATTAAATATGAATTTCACCTACCTATTATCTTGTCGATAATCTTTGCTTAGCTCTCGACCATTTCTATCTCTTGACCTAAAAATTAAAACTGTAATCTAATAACCATTTTACTGATATACTAATATTATTCTATTAATTACCCAACATTTCCCTTTTTTTGTCTACACTACTGTTTTCTCTCACATATAAAACGTTGAATACTATTTTTTTACTGCGTATGATAGTCAATGTTTTAACTAGTTTAATGATCTAGCCCAGGGGTCGGCAGGTCAAAAAGGAACGTTTTTTTATGTGCTTTAAAAAACATATTTAAAGACAATTTTTTTGGACAAAAACAAATTAGGCAATATATTATCCTTTATATATAACACTAAAATTTTATTTTTGTGTTTTCAAGAATATTAGTATATTAAACTAATTAAACAAGAATTTTAAAGTGGCCCGTGCGCCGCAGTTTGCCGACCTATGATCTAGCCATAGATTAATATCATAACAAGGCTATTTTTATAACAATCCTTGATGAAAACAACCTTAAATAACTTAAAAATCATAATTTATTGACAGTTAAGTTTTATTAAATATTTATAATAATATAAATTATTATAATATTTAGGTTTTGAATTTTTAAGAATGTAAATGATACCTGTCTTTACTTCTATCATTGTATTTTCTAGTAGAACCATTACCACCATAAGTTTTAGGTAAATCTCTTTTTCTTTTTCTATCAACATCTCTGTCATTTCTTGATCTTGACTTATTTTCTTTACTGCGATCTATATAATTTATAAGCAAAGATAAAATCTACAACTTTTTTATATAACTTTAGAAAAAAACAGCAATAAGTAGATTTGTATTAGTTCAGTTGAACTGTTTAATAACTAAACACTTACATGGAGGTAAAATGGGGGATCTCGAACCATCTCTTTTAGTTTTCTTTCGTTTTTCTTTGTCTTCCCGAGAATGTTTACGTTTCTTGTGTGAGCTTTTCTTTTTTTTACTTGCTACTGGAGGTTGAATAACATAATCAGATTCATCTATATCCTCGTCACTAAGATGCAAGTTTTGAGTTAAAATAAAACTTAGTTGAAAAAATATTTATTTAAGAAAATACTTACTTATGAGTATGTGACTTAACTCTTGACTTGGTAAAGTCAACAAGTTCACCTTCTTCATGTTCCATTGTTAAAAATATTTCAATATAAATCTAAACAGAAAAGACATTATTTCCTCTTTTAAGGTATGTATTAAGGGCATAGAGGGTCCACCTTGATTTTTACAAGTTGATTCTACTTTATAGAGTTTTATTTTATCTAAACTACCAGACATTTTTAACCTTAAAAATTTTTATTTTTTAAGCAATCTTCTTCAAATTTTCATAGAAAGTGTATTATTAAATTTTAAAGAGATTGAATGAAGGATTTTTTTCTAATTTTGAAAAATAAAGTTTTTATTAAAAAAAACAACTTTTTTTGTTTTTTTTATTTTTTTTTTTTTTATTACAACATTCAAAGTCTTTTTTACTATAAAAGGAACGTTTCTTCAATTTGAGGTCTATAGCTCAAAAAATGAAGAAGATATATTTTTAGTGATTTTTTAAATGTCTAAGAAAATTGAAAAATAGTCCATACGTTTGTATCGGAAAATTTTTATAAAAATTACAATATCTCAAAAGTTTAATATGATTTTCTTATTCTATAAATGTTATTTTAGTAAAAAAATGTTGGGCACC
The DNA here is from genome assembly GCF_965202585.1 of Thalia democratica. Classification (NCBI taxonomy): domain Eukaryota; kingdom Metazoa; phylum Chordata; class Thaliacea; order Salpida; family Salpidae; genus Thalia; species Thalia democratica. The sequence continues at coordinate 48,812,553 of NC_139169.1, read as the reverse complement.
CCCTATGCCCTTAATCCAATAGATCCTGGTTAAAAAACACTCAATATAAATACTCTAAATGATTCTTAAAAATTTTAAAGTCAAAATGTTTTTTTTAATTTAAAAAATAACAAAGCTGGCCTGTAACTTCAAATAATTTTAAAATAGCTTAAATTAGCTGTAAGTGTGGCATACCCGTTCAAAGATTTTTTATTAATGTTACTTCAGTTATTTTTTGGCTGATAAAATTTTAAATGGTTGAAATTAAATTTTCTGTTTGTAATGAACATATATAAGAACAAAAACTTAAGCTAAAAAATAAAAACCATTAAAATTTAAAGTGAAAATATGTAGGTTTCAACTTTAATATAGCCAAATTTTCATTAAAAACATTAGTGTATACCAAATCATATTCTCATATTGACAATTAAATAAACAAAAATAGTATAGTTTTTAAAGAAGAGAAAAGATTTAAATTAAAAAGAACAATTATCAAAGTTATTATCTAATATAACCTGTGAAGATTTTCTGTAAGAGTTGCTACTTATTGGTGTACTACATAAGTAGCTTTTTATGTTGGTAACAATCAATTTTGTTTAATGATTTGTTTTTTAAATACTTTCATGTACTATTCATATGCTTAACATAATATAATCAACTACTCAAGCCACATCAACAATATAGATTTAATAACCATAATATTACTAGTGTTATTTCAATTTTCAATCACATAAGGGAGTAAAACACATATATTTTTTCTTTATATGTTTCATTTATAGATAAATAATTAAACTACTAGTTTATTTTTATCATTTTCTTAAATACAAACTAGCTTTTGAGATATAAGCAATCAAAAATGTTTAAACCAAATCAAAACCAAATTTGGCTTAATTGTTCAATTCCAATTTTTACAGGTTTACAGGATTACAGGTTTAGTGGCCAACCTGAAACAAATAAATTACCCTCTATGCACCTTTTGTTTTATCTCCTTAACTTAGTTTAAGACTTAAAAATAAAATAATAAAGTTACAATTCAATGATAACCTTATTTTATTTTAAAATGTTCATTTATTGTTTTAACTTTTTTGTTTTTGTTATTTAATTTTTTTAAACTTTGTTTTATACTTTTAAGATAAAATTTTATATAACATGAACATAAAATATTAAATTTTGTAAAACTAAGTTGTCTGACTGACCAAATAACTTGCTAAAGTAGGAGTAAGTATAATAATAGAAAAAGTATAAATTGAAATTTACCAACAAATTTAATGTTGACCTTAAATCTTTTAACCCTACAAAAGCTAATAACTATAACAAAAAGAATAATACTACAAAGAAGAAACATAATTCATAAGATAAAAACTAGTTTAAGAGTAAAATTAATTAAAGTATTTAAGTACTTATTTCTATTTTAAATATGCATAAGGTTGCCACTCTCTAATTCAAAAAAACTGTCTTGAGTGACCAAAAAACTATCTTGTGACCTTAAGCCGACGAGATATTAAAATAAAAATATTTTCAAACTTTTTTAAATTAATTCAAGATCTAAAACAAAATTTGTTATAAAATAATATAAAATTCCAACTAAATCATCAAATTTTATTTAGAATCTATAAAAAACAGTCCTAAGATTTTTAACTCTCTATCCTGAGGGTTATATATTAAAAAAACTAATATGAGCCAGCCTGAGTTTTTAAAAAAATCAAGTATCCTGAGCTGTTCTGGGTCATCCTGATATTTTCAAAAACTTTAAAATATTCAGAATTATCCTGTGTATGTGGCAACCATGTATGCATAAATTTATGGTAACAAAAACTAAGAGTTAAAAAATCACCATCTTCTGAAACAAATTAAGGGCATAGGGGGATCATTAAAAAAAAAAATTAATAAACAAAAAAAGTTTTTTTTAGTTTAACTTTTAATTTTCATTTGTCTTAATTTTTGTTCCGACAGAATTTTCTAAATATTGCAAGGAACATTTCCTGAAAATTTGAGGTAGTTATCTCAAAAAACGTAGGAGGAGATAGATTTTTAGTGATTTCTAGTTACAGGGTTGCCACTTGTTTATTCAAAATTTTTTCCAGGTTTTTCAAATTTCTTCCAGGTTTTAAAACGGACATATTTTTAGGTTTACTTTTAGTTTGAAGTTAAATTTAAGGTAAGAAACAGTAATAACAGTATAAAAAGATTGAAAAGATACTGTTAAGCTACTTAAAATGCGTTTTAAAATAAAAAAATTATTGGTGATGACAAAATTTTTTTATCTATATGATTAATTTTTTAAGTCAAACCAAAATTTTACTACTGAAAATGTTAAAATTCTTAAAAATTCCAGGTTTTTCCAGGTTTTTTGTTCAAAATTCCAGGTTTTTCCAGGTTTTTATCAAAATTTCTTATTTTCCAGGTTTTTCCAGGTTATTTTTGCCTAAATTGTCAAATTCCAGGTTTTTCCAGGATTCCAGGTAAAGTGGCAACCCTGTAGTTATTAGCTGTTTTAGTTTGCGCCTCCCATAAGGATCTTATTGTTGCCTTCAACTTTGACCGCCTATATCTCAAAAACTTCTTTGAATCTTTTAAATCTGTAAAAAGCATCTTGTAGCTTAGTAAAAAACTATATAAAATAAGATCAAATTTCAAAAAAAAAAGGTTTTTAACTTTTTTCTAGTAGTAGTTTTTCATAATTTCCTATGTTCATACTAACCAACTTTTTATACATACAAAATTTGTCAAAATATATGTCTGTTATTAACCAATAAGGAAAAATAGCAAATTTTCAGCACTATTTTAGCTTTTACTACTATGTTTTTTGACATTTAAATTAGGTGAAATTCAGTTTAGTTTCACAATATAGTTAATATTTTGTTTATATTTCTTCTTTAGCTTAAATTTTAATTTAAACCATTATGGCTACAGAAGCTAATGTATATTCAGCACAAGTTCTATTGTACACACATGTTTGATTTTTTTTAATTTATACTAAATTTTGTTTCTTTCAATAAACTTAAAACTACATTTAGGGGTAGGGATTACTTGGGTGATGTTTGCTGGACTTATTTGAACATATGAATTGGATGTAATTTGGCTTCAATAAGAATACACAACTTTTTTCTTACAGAATAGCTCCAAGTGCACTTTATTAAAGTAAAAATTTACTACTATTAACAAGTTTTGTTTTACTTTGGTTTTTGATATAACAGATCCTTCATCAAATGCTTTGGTTCAAGGTAAATTTAGGGCTTTCGAATGTGCAGAAACACAATTTTGCTCCTTTTTTGAATTTAGTGTACAACAAATGCTAAAGATATTAACAGCAAGTGGATCAAAGCATTTGGTAAAGAATATATTATATCAAAAACCTAAGTAAAACAAAGCTTGTTAATTGTAGTAATTGATAACTTTAATCAAGTGCACTTGGAGCAATTTTGTAATCAAAAAAAGGGGTGACAAAAAAAACAATATAATACTATTTTAACAAAAAAGTAAATCACATATACTATCAATTCAGATTTATAATAATATTTTTCTACTATGAATACGCTTATTAATTAACAATAAATTATACAATAGTTAATATCAACTCGAAGTGTTTACCTTGCTCAGAGCTTAGTCTTGTGAAAGGCATTTATATTAAGTAAATACAATAAATAAATGCTTAGAGTTTAAAACTAAAAAGAATTTGATACAAAGCTTTAAATTAGATAATTAAAACACTTAAACAAACTAACAAATTAGGTTTTAGTAAAATACTTTAAAAACTTAAACTAATAATAATGTAAAAAGAATAAAATACTTTCAGCCAACTTAAAAACAACTTTAACAAATAAATAATTATTATTTAATTAAATAAAAGCCCTTTAAATTTAAACAACAAAATTACACTAATTTTTATTATTTTACATGCAGTTTTTAAGATGTATAGGTCTAATTCTTTTACTCTTAGTCAGGAGCTCTCAATAATCATAAAATCTAACAAGTGAAAGTGATTACAAATTTATTTTATATCTATATAAAACATGCAATTAAAATTACTTTACATGAGTAATATTTTTCTAGCTTACTGACTCCACACATTTTACATTCAAAATCAAAGAACAGGGTTGCTAAATGTAAAAAAACTGATGATAACAATTTTTTTTTATCTATATGAAAAAAAGAAAGAAAAGAAAAATGTGTAAGTTCACAACTAAGGTCAATGGATTGGAGTGGAGAAAGACCTTTTGGAAATGAGCTGTGCACCGTTTGCTTGTAAGTAATACTATTTTAACTTTAAAACAATAATGAAAAATAAAAATAAAAAACAAAAACAAAAAACTTGAAAAGCAATCATTAATTCATAAAAAAAACAATTTTAAAGTTTAAAAATGGTAAGCACCCTTTTTAAACCCATTATTGCCAATATTGACCATGGAAAACATAGTCTACCATGGGCTCCACACCATCTCCCCCCCTTAAATTTTGATTTTTATGATCATTACATTTACATTTTTTTTGTTGCCCTCTCTACAAGAGCAACCACAAAAATAAAACAAATATCTCAAAATTAAATAAGAGGGGAGAATTGGTAATGTCAGTATACATAAAATATTTAGTATAATCATAATACTGTAAGAGCACTATGTATATGATAGATTTTTTGTGTCAAATCGAAATTTTACTACTTGACATGTTAAGATTGTTAAAAATTCCAGGTTTTTACAGGTTTAAAGATTTTTTGGCAACCCTGAAAGAAACTATAAGTAAAAACAGCAAAATTTATATTGGAAAAGGTTTGATACTAATAGAAAAAGTTTACATAAATTGTGCAAGTATGACCTCATAGTATATCAAAAGCAGCTGAAATGTATTTAAATGTATGCTTATATTTACAATCTTTAATTTAAGAAATAAATTATAAGAGTAGGACATGTTTAAGAGACTTGATTACTATTTAAGTTGAAAAATCAAAAAACATGTGATTTTTGGGGTTGAAATTTTTGGGCAGCAACTTTTTTATTTTATTTTTTTTTTATAGATTCTTCTTATTGAAGCAAAACACATATGAATCACATGTCCACTTGTTTTACCAAAAAGTTTCCAGGTTTTCCAAATTTCTTCCAGTTTTTAAAAGTACACATTTTTGGGTCTATATTAGTTCCAAGTTAAGTTTAAGGTAAGAAACTATGTTAAACAGAATAAATACATTGAAAAGATATTGTAAAGCTACTTTAAAAATATTTTTTAAGAAAAAAATGTTTGTTGATGATAATTTTTTTTTAATTTTATGATAAACTTTTTGAATCAAATAAAAATTTATCTACTGAACATGTGAAAATTGCTAGAGTTCTAGGTTTTTTACAAAATTTCTTAAATTCCAGGTTTTTTTGCCTAAATTGTCAAATTGCAGGTATCATCAGGTTTTTCCAGGTTCCCAGGTAAAGTGGCAACCCTGTAAATTATAAAAAATAAAATAAACATTTACAGGATTTTCAAAGTCATTTAGTTATTCATTTAATTATTTTTAGTATAAAATTTTAACAGGCAATTTTTAGTGTTTTCTTGTGTTTGTGCTTGATAAACTTTAAACACATAAAAAAATAGTTTGGTTTACCATAAAAATTATGTTAAGCAGGTCCCAACTTTTGAATTATTAAGAATAAACTCATTTTTAAGATTCAATGTAAATGCAATACATATGTTTAAAGTTTAATTTAAATATGGTTTTATTGTATTTATAAACTTTTTTTTATTTTAAATTTCCTTTTTTTTACTTATTTTTGTTCCGTTTTTTTTTTTTTAGTTTTTCAGATACAGTGAACAAACCTTAATAATTAAGGTCTGTATAAATTTTGATTTTATTATGTTTTTTAAATCTTAATAAAAAAAAATTTTAAGCAACCTTAATTCATTGTACACTGAGATTAATAAATATTAGGCACTTTTTATATATTTTTTTAATTTTTATCCTAAACTTTAAGATTAAGCCTGAAAAATGATCTCTTTTTAAAATATTTATTTAATAATTTAAATTAAATAAAAATAAAAAGTATATTATAAAATGTACTAATCTAAAAGTAATTGAAATTTTTAAACTTTAAATTTTGTAAAGGTATTACAACTTACAAGTTTTACACAGGCATGACCTGGAAAAGACGTTAAAAGATATCCAAGTGCTGTGCGACTCGATAACCAGGTTTTTACATGCACTATGTCTTAGAACTAAACATTTTGAGCGTTTTTCATTGTCGTTTAATGAACAATTAACCAGCCTTGATAACATAGTTGTCAGAATTCAAAAAACAAGTAATTCTGATAACTGTATTAATACTTCTTAGTTTTTATATGGTTTAGCATGCTTGAGTAATTGTGTGTCCAAATTCTGTAAGGGATTTGGCAACTATACTTGAAATTTACATTATTAAGCTTTAAACTTCAAATTTGGACGTTTGACGATCTATGTTTTAGATTAAGAATCTATCTATAGAACGGTTTTAACTTCTAGCTTGACACCGTACTCAAATTCTGGAAACTTTGGCTTGTCTCAAATTAATTCAGTCATACGTTTTGTGTCCACTAGAAATGCATATAAACAAAACACAGCACTAAAAATGTAAAACTACGGTAAAATACAAAAACACAAACTTATTGTTAACATTTTGGTAAAAATAAAAAGTAGATACTAGACAATCATAAAACAGAAGTTTTTACTACAGTTTAACATTAAAATAAACTTATCAAAATTTTCTATTTTTTTTTAAAGTTTGAAATCAAAAACTAGTTAAAAAATAACTTTATAACTATTATTTATTTGTGTCAGTTAGAAAAGTTTTATCTCGGTTTGAGATTTATTTTCGGTTTTAAACTTTACTAAAATTGCTTTCACTTAGCGCTCATTCTGTTAAAATTAGCTAAAAAATAAGCTGTATTTAACAGTAGTCTTCCTTCACGGTGTGCATTTGAGCACAGTAGTAAAGTGATCAGAGAAATTATTTGCTGTTACCAGAAAATTAATAATGTTTTCATTTTGTTTTTCTTATACGAAATGCTAACAATAAAATTTGTGAACAGTTCTTAACACGTTATGTAAAAGTATAAACACTAAAATCAAAACAATAAAAGACAGTGTTTATCAATAAAAACTTTTGTTTTTTAAAGTTTAGTATGCAAAAAACTTTTTTTCGAGTAAATCACTGTGGTGTAAACAGTATATAAGAGATTTGAGACCACTAGTACAGAAAATAAAATATTAAAAAACTTTTCTAAAATAATTACACTACAAATAGACAAATGAAAAACGAGTTTAAAAATTCAAGTGTTGGCACAAAGCAATAAAATAGCTTATTTTTACAGTCCTGTGCCTGTCCTAGATAAGACAGTAAGAGATATCTAAAAGGTGTGTGACTCGATAACCAAAAGGTTTTTCGTGCTCTAGGTCCTAGGACCAAATATTTTAGGTGTTTTTTTTGTCGTTCAAAAAAATATATTGTAATAGTATTATTTGCATAGTTTTACCGAAGTGTATTTTTGTGCACCAGGTCCTTAGACCACAACTTTGAGTACTTTGTTTTCTTGTTTAATAAATTATATCAACATTAATAGATAAAACTCTCGCTGTTTCCAGATTCTACTTACAACTAAAAGCGGTAAAAACTGCTAAAAAGGTATATTTTACTAATGAGCAAAGGGTCAGCTGCAGTAATAAGGCTTTAGACTTTTACTTATTTATTACATAATGGGAATGAGATAAAGTGAACAGAAGTACATTTTTTACATTAAAGCCCCTACTAACCCATTTTATCCAAATCTAAACCTAAACTGTTACCGCTAATCCACCTTACTCAAACAAATAACAAGTTAGACAAAATAAATAACTAAAACTTAAAACAAACAGAATCAAATTTTAGTTAATGAGAAGCACTTTGATTTAGCAGCCGACAGGTGATATTAGCTTTGTTAGTTTTAGATGATTTTGTTTTCTCATAAATGAACTGTAGACTAAATTATTAGTGAAGGATTATCAACAACTGTACATTATCAACTTTAAAAATAACACATTTTTTACCTTCTTCCTAACAAAATTTTAATTAATAAGATTTCTTTGATTGTGTCAAGTGGTTAATTGCTACGTACTTTAAAAATACGTTTGTGATATATGTGTTTTCTTGATAAAATTAAAAACTAGCTTAACGCATAGTCTTTTTAAATCTTAAGTCCACAGCTGTTCAAAAAATTTTTACTAAATAGCTTCGCTACTTTCAATGAAAAAGGAATTATAATTTTCAAAAAGCATTTATTTTCCTTCTCATTTTTCTCATGTTGTTTTCTTACTTAGAGTGTTTTTTAAACCTTTTATCTAACATTTTTGTTAGACAGATCATAATCTAATCAAGCGTATTAGTCCAGTTTGAATCAGAATTCTTTTAATTATTTACTCCGAAACGACTCTTTTTTAAACAATAGCTTTAGGATTAAAACTAAATAATAAAAGTTTATGAAAAAGTTACACTAATTATTTTAGACATGTGTATTAATCAACTTAATTTTAATGCTTTTTGTGCTTATTGTTATTTAATAAGAAAGACATCAATATAAATTAAGTAAGAAAATCAGACTTTAAAAACTGTATTTTATACATAATTTACATAACACTTCATTGCAATGTTATGATTGAAAAACAAGCACTAGCATAATTTGCAAATAAACAAGCTGTTCTGAAAGCTTACTTTTTGATAACTTGATGATGTTTAAAATAGTAATAAGTTTAATTATATGAAAAGTTTTGAAGGCAGAAAAATTTTTAATCTGGCATCTATAAATTATTTTACAGGATGTTTTAAAATACAGAAGTATAGACCCGAATCAAAAACCTATGTTTAGTTTTTTTTTGTAAACAGTAATTTAAATCATCTTCGATAAACTAGTAAAAAATTACCAATTAAAATTATTCAAAGTTTATGTAAACTGTAAATAGAAACATGAAGTTTTCTTTACTGTAGGTAAAAAGTTCAAAACAAGACTTTTATTACTAACTTAATTATTAACATGATAAAAAAAAAATAATATGAAATACAATCAGTTTATCTCAAAACTGCATGAAATACTTTAGTAATAAAATGGATTATTCATAATAATCTTATTATTTATTAAAGGTTCATAGACGTGATAAAACTAAAATTTGCAAAACTTAATCCTTGCATTTTTAACGTTGTTATAAAACATAAATTAAACACAAGCAAAAGTTATAATGTATACTAAGTAAAAATTTAGCATTTCAAGAATAATAAAGAAAGTACAAAACTATATTTGATAGCCGGCAATAACAAAAAAGTGCTGAACACAATATCTTATAATCACGAACGAACATAAAAACTTAAACAAAATGGTAACTATGAGTACTGTTTAATGAACGACAAAAAAAAAAGCGCTCAAAACATCCTAGGACCTGTTGTACAAAGTAACCTTTCAGTTATTGATTCGTACACCTCTTGGATACAATCTAACATCATTTCCAGGAGAAAATATACTCTACGAAACCAAACACTAAAATTAAAATTTATAAAAACCGTAAGTTTTTCAATTTGAAAACGATATAATAAAAAAATTAAGTAAGATCATTAACTAGTTGAAAAGGCAAAACTGATGTGTTTATACTCTCAAGAATAATTTAAAAGTATCAAAAAATATTATCTGTTATTCACAACTATATTCAAATGACACAAGACAGTAGTTAAAAAGTATGTGAAAAATACATCTTTAATTTTTGCTTTGACTATAAGAAAAATAATCGTAACTTCACAACTTTTTTACGCGAAGAAATTTATTATTGTTCTAAGAGCTGCAAAAGCATCTAAAAATTGACAGTAATGATTTTTGGATTCTTTGTTTTCATATTAGTCATATTTTTAATAAAATAAAATAAAATAAATAAAAAAGTTCTGCATTGAATTTTTTCTTTTTTATAACAAAAACATTTTTAATAAAAAACACGTAATTTTGCTAATTTGCTGTCGTCGATTTTTAGCCTGCGGCAATTTATCTAACGCTCTTAGATATTCAGCTTTATTATTTTATCCATATACGATAGTTCAAAGGAGCTCTTTTATAATTCAAATGCTTTTTCTTAAAGTCGCTTTTTGAGTTATTTACTTAAAATCGTAATTTTAAGATAATTTATATTTGTTTTTGTTGACAGTATTTAGTATTTATACTTTTAAAGTTTAAATATTTTCAGCTAATAAAAAGTTTTAAACAAAAGACTTTATAGTCAAGTTACTAATTATGATCTCTAAAAACATAATATATAACTGTTAGAGCTTGTGTAAAAAAAAAACTATGTTTATTATTTGTAACAAAAATAAAGTTTTTATTATTTTTCTTTAAGGCGTTTTAAAAACAGAAGTTCTGTCTATTAAGTTACCTTTTATTTAAAAAAGTTGTTCTAATTTTTATAAGTAGCTGTTTAAAGTTAGCAAAATGAAATATGTTTATTTAATTTGTTTGAAAATTAAAGCATGGTAATTATAATTTATGTTTTTAAACCTTATGAAGTTGTCTATAAGCTTAGTTCTATAAATTGACTAGTTTTTAAATATTGAAGACAAACCAGTTAACAATTATATAAAAAAAAGTTATACACGTTTAAACTGAAGTTACTTACATTGATTATTTACTAATTGCACACAACTTTTTAAATATAAGTTTCATTTGGTAATTACGTAAACAAAAAAATATTGTTATAAAAATGTAACTAATAAATAAAAATAATAATTTTGTTCAAAGACTATTCAATAAAACAGTCCATAAAAAGAGTTAAAAAAATTAAAAGCAAACTTAAGAAATGTAGTTTTAAAGTGCATTTATAAAAAAAATTTGTTTATAAAATATGCATTGTTAAAGATTTATATCCGTAAGTCAAATATAATTTTTTTTAAAATCTTTCATTTAAATGGAATCTCAAGGTGAAAAAAACATCTTAATTGAAAATGAAACAGAAGATGAAAAACTGATAACCGAAAAAATTGAAGACAACCAACAGCAAGAAAGTCTTAAAGATAGTATAACGTCAGCATCAACTTCATCTTCATCAGATGTTGAAGAAGTATGTGAAAACGAAAATTTGGCTGAAAACCTAAAAGAAGCTTTAGCAGAAAGAGAAAGAAACATGCAGCTTCAAAAACGTAAGTAAATGTTTATAAAAAATTTAAACATATTTATGCAAATTGTACATTTTATTCACGACCGGTTTTGGTGGCAAGAGATTGCGACCTTTTCAAGCAAAAAATAAAAATGAAACTGCATATAACAATGTAACAACTGCATATAACAACTCTTTACATCCCAGTAAATTGGGCATTATTTTTTAGTTAAGGTAAATAACTATAAAAAATTTAAACAAAACAAAATAACCAATAAAAGACAAAAAGAAAATAATTAACAAAGTTTACTTATCAAACTATGATAATATCAAAAGTTGTGGCACAGTTTTACCGACCTTTCAAATTTATAAACATGTTTTTTTATTTAAAGCTTAATTACAGCATTTAGTATAAAAATACATTGTTTTTAATCATTGAAACTTTCTGAAAAAAATTTAAAAAAATAAAAAAGTTAAAGACTTACAACATTTAGAGTTTTTTTGGATTGCTATTAAGCTTAACTACTACTCATTAAATATAATTAAAGAAAACTTTATTAACTATATAACTTTTTATATTTAGAAACAGAAGACTTAAGTAATTCTAAAACAATAGAGATTGAATCAAAAATAGAAGAAGTAGAACTTCCACCGCCACTTCCACCAAAGACACGTGAAAAAAAACAATTAATAAAAACAATACAATCACCTCTAAACGAAATAAGTTCACAAGTTTCGGATGACGATGCAGACCGAGTTCTTGATTTTACTTCTGATGTTTGTTATTGTTAAATATAAACAATTTTTGTTTGGTACATACTGCTAATTTGTTCCCATAGTAAATAAATTGAAGCTACTTTAAAATAAACAGAATGAAAGTTCTGAAAGCACATGTAAAAAGAACATTACTAGATTTAGTTGATTAGATAAAAGTTAAAAACTGATACTGTTATTACAAAGTATTTTAATAAAAACGAGTTTTGTTAAATTAAACAATCTATTAGCCTGCCATTATTTTCTTTTAGATAATCGCGTACCAATAGAGTTAAACTTTAGTGTAAAAGAATATGTAAAAACTGATAAATTATTAATAGGTTTTGCTCATGAAACCAAAGTGATACAACTATTTAAAAAAAAATAAAATAGTAAAAAATAACATTTACATTTTGTATAATGTTTAAATCATGTTAAAAATACATAAAAATCATATTTATATTTATAATATTTTTTATTTTGTAATTTTATTTAAATCAAATGTTTTGTTACTTGCTTTAATAGTAACCAATTACACCGATATGCAAAGTTGATAACTATAAAGCTTAAAAAAAACAAATACAATAACAACAATAAAATGTTTCTTGAACAGCTCTGTGGAACTCTGTTACTAGTTTAACACAGAGAAACGTGCGTCAGTTTTAATAAAACAAGTACATACTTTGTAAACTGTTTTTATTATATTCAATTAGTTAGTTTTTTTTGGACAAACTAATTGAATATAACATACAAACATATTAGCAGTCTAGTATTTTGTAAGTCTGTAGATGGATCATAATAAGATATAAATAAACTTAAAACACTTAACTAATAACTATTAAAAAAAAACTACATAACTACTGTCAAAATCAATGTAGAAAAAACAGCATAAAAATACCTAAAATGAAATAACATAATTGTACTAGCTGCTTAGCAGTGAAACCTCGGTAGTACCAATAAACGTTTTTTCTGAACGTATTATCAATTTATAATCGATCACATTTGTTCAAGCACTTTACTATTATACAGCTTGAGACTTTTACATTCTATCATAGATATGTAATAACATGAATTTAATATTACATATATGTGAATTATAAAATTGAAGTGTTAACTTAAAAAAATCATTTTAGAAATGCGGTTCTATTTTGTTTTAAAAAGTATACATTTTAATTGGTTAGTGTTATCACACACTCAATGATGTTCAAATTGATTAATTATTTGAATTTTTTATTATTTAAAATCTACAAATGATTTTTTTTCTGTTAACAGTTTTTTGGTAGTGCTAATTTAAGCTAGTAATAATTTAAAGTTGAAGCAAAGTAGTTAAAATGAAATTAGCGGCAGAAAATTCACAATCTCTTACTTTATCAGTTGAACTATTGTTTTGAATATAGTTTTTACTGTGTTATATAAAAAGCATTATAATAAAAACAATTTAATTTTCTTTTTTTAACTGACGTATTTTTCTCTGTGTCAAACAAATTAACTCAGTTCAACGGTATTATGTAAAATAATAACTTCTAAAAAATAAATAGACGATAAAGAATATGAACATGTGTACTTACTAAAATATAATAAATAACTATTATACATTAATAATTAATAGTAGATTAAATATATGTTAATCACTCATATTTTGAAACTGAGTAAATCATTTGTTATCAAATAATACCATGAAGGTTATACGTTGATGATTTAATTCAACTTTATAATTATAAACTGTAGTGTTTGTAAAAATTTTTTGTTAATCATTTGATATAACTTAAATAAGCTGCATTAATTACGTTGAAATAGGTTTTAAATTATAAATCAATGCTTATTTATTTACTCCATTTTTAATTGTGAGTGATTAACATGTACTTTATCTACTTATTGGTTATAAGTGCATAAAAACTATGGATTGTCTTTTAGTAAATACAAGTATTCATCGTTTTTCAACTTCTTTTCTGTTTTCAATACTTATATTTTAACAGATCTCCGTGTAAGTTTAACACAGGGAAACTTATATCAGTTAGACAAATAAAGCTACTTTGAAATTTGTTATTTTTATTATTTAAACCATCGAACTTGTTTCTTGAGGATCTGCATTAACAAACTAATAGCTAGTACTTTTGAACATTTATATACTTTATAGTTTATTGAACAAAAAAAAAAAATTGCTCAAACATTTTTGGTTCAATGACTTGGATAGCAAAAAGACCTCTCGGTCATCGAGTGGCATACCCAAACTTAATAAAATTATAATTAATATATTTGAACATTTATATTTGAGCATTTACATATTTATATTATATAATTTGAACATTTATAAAATAAAACAAACAACTTATAACATATTTAGTAAGTTTTTATACAAATACTTACCGAGTTATTCAAATGTATAAACCATTAAAACGTAGTCTACTATCAAGAGATTTAGCTGCGTAAAAAGTTACATAAATTTTTAAATTAAAAAAATAAAAATTGATAGAAATACTCAAGAAAAAAACTCACCAAGAAGCGATCAGACTCTACAAAGAGGTATAAATATAGTTAATGACTTCTTCTACTTTTTGATAATTTAGTTCACATTACTTAATTTACTTTAATTTTTTAATATAATCTTGAATTATTTTTTAAACGTTTATATACCTGTATTAATATATCAATTAGTAAAATATTAACTTGTGTAGTTTTGTTTTGCTTTTATGATTTAAATTCACACGTTATTGAAAAGCTATATTTTGAACTAAAAGTAACAGTCTGAGCTAAAATAAATTAAATTCTTGTCTTTCAAAATGAAAACTTAATAGTGTGGCTTAGTGGCGCAGTTGAACATTGTAAGATCGAAACCCGCTGGTCGACATCACTTTGATGTAGGCAATAGACATTAGTAAAAAACAAAAGTTAATAATTACAACTAATAGTTTTTATAAAATCAAAGAAAGTTTTCTTAGAGGGAGGACAAACACTTCACCATTGCTTAAAAGACCAGCCTTAGTAAGCTTGCATCCTTCAACAAACCAACCAACAGCATATGATCCTTTAAAGCTTGTCGACACAGATGATGATGATATAAATACTTTAGTAAAACAAGCTAATAAGTAAATAATACTTTTTATATTTATATACTTTTGAAAATAGGTGTTTTTAGTACAACTTAACGAGGTATCAGTAGTATTCTTAACTTTATCAGACTGTTTTTGAAAACTATTTTTTTCTTTATATCTTTTAAATCAATATGAACTTAATTTCTTTTTATAGATAAGTATTTTTTTAAATATAGAAATTTATTACGATCAAAATGTAAAAAAATTCGAACTACTACAATTTGAATTTTTTTTGAGATATTATTTATGCTTAATTAACTCATCATAAGTACTTTTTTTTTGTTAATTTAACTTGACTACTTTTTTTGAGGAGATGATAACACATTTTATATAACAAATTCATATAAAGTTTTAAAAAGTTAAATGCAAAATAATAAATTTAGTAGGACTTAATTATACAGTTGTTTAAATATTCATGGAAACATAACAATATTAAAAAAAAAATAAAGGGAGAAATCGTTTCTAAAATAAACAACTAATAACTAAAATAATGTTTCAACTTACAAAGAGTGTTATTTATTAAATTTAGCATAAAAGCATACTTTTAAATTAAATACAAAAAAGTTTTCTAATAAACTTTAAAGCACAAAAATGTAAAAGTTATCATTCAAATCTTCGCATAAAATATTAACAGTTTAGAAATGCGCGAATATAAGGCTCAAGATCCTAACTCGGTTGAAGTTTTGTATCCCTCGTACCAAATTCAGTCTGCCCCAGAAAAAAAACTGTCAAAGTCTGCAATTCCTGATGTTTTTAACAAAATTGCTCAACCTTCTGACGTTAGTTTACTAAATTTACTTTCTTAAGTATTTAGATATATAGGTTTTGTATTGAACGTAATTACATTTAATGTGATACTGTTATTAATAACTTTTTATTAGATTAAACCAAACTTTGTTTTACAATTTTTTTGTGATATAACATTTTATAAACTACTGTACTGAGTAGAACACTGGCTACATATTTTCTTCTATTAAAACCCTTAAACTGACATTTTCTTAAACTTTTAAAAAGTAGTTGATGAATAACTTTAAATATTAAGTTTATTATTTAGTTTACGAAAAAAAAATCTTTTATGAAAAATAAATAAAAAATTAGGTTGAAAGCATTAGTTTTGAATAAATTGAATCCTAAATTTAAGCAGCTTGTAATTTTTTATTAGGTCTTCAGCAAAAAATTGATCTTCAGCAAAAAACAAAAAAATAAATTTTTCTCTCATGAATTTTGCAATGCAACAGCTATTATTTCTATATTAAGTTGTATAAAGTAGTTAATTTACACGTAAACATGCTTAAAAAGTTAAAAAAAAGCAAAATCAAAGTTTTATAAAAGGTCTCATATAAATAATCAGAAGTAACTTGCTTTAAAATATAAAATTTTTAGATATTCTTAAACTAATCCGTAAATATGACAAAAAAATATAGCCAAGTAAATCCATACGTAATATTATAAAAATAAACTGTTTCTAATTAAGCACCAGAATTAGAAAAATACATAACTTAGAAAACTTTTAATATTGCTGAAAGGTAAAATGTTTTTATTATTATTTTAGCTTCCGGAAAAAGTACACAGTCAAAAAAAGTAAGTTTTTAATTATTACTTTAAACTTTTAAAAGCATAACTTTAAACTTAAAATTTCCAGTGATTCAGATGATTTCGAAGCTATAAGATCACCTACAATTCCATCGACAACAAAAGGTAGCAAAAAGTCCAGGTACTTATTTACTCGATGTTTACTATAAAATAGAAACTTTATACTATATTATTATAATACAAAAAATTGATACGGTTTTTCTTAAGACTTCAAGTGCATCAAAGTAAAGAACGTACTTTATCAAACAAAGTCCTGGACAAGACGTAAAAAGGTATCCATGGTGTGCGACTCGATAAGCAAAAGGTACTTTGTGCACCAGGTCCTAGGACCAAATATTTTGAGCGTCTTTTTTTTTGTCGTTCAATAAACTATAAAAAAAAAATTTAGTAAACAATGTAAAAACTTAACACAAACACATGACTTAAAAGTATAAAAACTTTTTATTATTCTTTTTTAGTTTGCAGTATAGTTATAAGGTCAGTGTAAATTAACCACTTAAGTATAAGAAACGGTATTATTGTTTCAAATGTATAAGGTTATGTTAAGGAATGAAAATTTCCCAAATCTAATTGTTACACTCTGTATAAAATTTATCTTTATATGTAGTATATTTCCTACCGAATTTGTATGACTTTAATAATTCTTTTAAATACAACCAGAAGTCGAACAAAATATTTCTTATTAATATGATATTCAACTTTAACTTCCTCTTACCTATAAACAGACGACACGCCTCACTCAATGATGAAGTATGGCCATCCGACATTACTGATTTTGATTCGCTGTCAGACGGAGTTAGTGAAGTAATATTAATGCCTTTAAATATTCACATTATGGTTTTTTCTTTACAGTTTTTAATATTTTTAAGCTTCAGAAAAAACTCTTTGCAACATAAAAAACGCTATATTTGTTTTTATATAAGGCACTTTTAAATACTTCAACTATTGGTTCCAAATTAATTCTGTACAAAGTAATTTTTATTTTACTATTCACATAAAATTGCTTATCTGATCAATGTTTTATATAAATCGTTATTGTGGTTTGAATGATAAATTTAATAGCTTGTTAAAATTTATCGATAAACTTAATTTACAAACTAGAAAATAATTATCTCATTAACCAGTTTATTAAATGTTAACCAAAATTTTTTTAAACTATGAAAACTATTTATTTTAATTCGACCCGAAAGTTAGAGTTTTAAACATTTATTTTAAATTTAAGTTTGTAATACAATAAGTTTTAAAGCCTTTGACGTAAGCCTAGTAATAAATTTTAACTACCATTTACTTAAAAAAGAATAAACATGTATAATAAAAAACTACTCATGTAGTCTTCAAAGTACATTAATTTAACTTTTTTAAGAATTATTTGATTCAAAAAATTTTTATAATTAAACTATTTATCTTGTTGCTGCCGATAGAAAAAAACTAGTTGTTTTTGGTATTTACCTAGAAACAGAAGGTTGTTAATTGTAATAGTTGTAAAATGGTTTTAATAAAAGTTATTTATTAGCGTTTTAACAATATAAAACTTGTAAGTAAAAAAAAGTTTATCAAGCACGATTATATAAAGCAACCTAAAAAATACAAAGCTGCAGTATTCTTAATATTAATTTAAGTTTGAAACCTACATTTTTCGATCTATTAAAATTAGTTGATGTTTTAGTATTATATTCTCTTTTAAATATTTTGCAAAGTTAGTAAATGAGTTAGATATAAAATAAAGCATATAATATTTACAACTATACGTAACCTTAAACATTCAAATACAAAATTCACTTGTATTTTCATTTATAAAACAAATAACATAAAAACTGACTATAAAATACGCTTATTTACTTCAAACAGCAAAGTTATGCAATAATCCAGAATTAAATCACTACATAAAAATAGTTTATTATCAATGCTAAATAACGAACACATTTTAAAGTTTATGTAAGTCTTAAAAGCCTATCATTTCTAGTTTTTTTTTTCTTACTCTGTGATCAATTCAAATTCTTTTCTTTATATATATATTTTTTTCTCGCTTGAATATTTTAACTCGTTAGGTTTTAATTTGACGAAATTAGTATCAAGTTTAGAAAAAAAAAAATCAATTAAAAGATAAATATTAAGTTATAAACGTAACAAGTTACAAAAGATCATTTTAGAAACGCAAAAGTTCAAAAAAAAAGGAATAGAAGAAAAAAATAACAAAGAATAATCCCGAGGACATAAAAAAACTAAAAAAATTTGTAAACCATAAAGTTTGTATATTGTCAAAAATATTCTAATCAAACCATACTTCAATCTTATTTAGCTATAAACTGCTTTTTAAACAGAATGTTTCAAGGATTTATTTAGTTGTTTAAAAATGTTTTAAAAGGAAATGCCGCAAGAGGAGAATGAAGACGATTTGTACGCTTATGATACAGTAGCAGACCAAACAGATGCTGAAATAGCAGGCATTGGTAGATTTTTTGATAAATTTTTTGTTTTGCCTTGAACCAAAAAAAAAGTCATTTTTTATTCTTATTGTAAATAGTTTTTTCAGAGCATAAATTTCATAGACGGTCAATGATAAAAAATACTTACTTTTAAATATCATTAAGTAACAATATTAACT
Source organism: Thalia democratica (assembly GCF_965202585.1). NCBI lineage: Eukaryota > Metazoa > Chordata > Thaliacea > Salpida > Salpidae > Thalia > Thalia democratica. The sequence goes on along the minus strand of NC_139169.1, from coordinate 48,793,421 downwards.
TTTTTTATCTACAATGAAAAGCACTTTAAGTTAGTTACTAATATTTACATGAGTGTCTTAATTAAAAGCAGTTGTTCTTAAAGAATAAAACTTAAAAATTTATGAAAAAAAGAAAAATATTAAAACAGTCAGTTAAAAAAAAAACTGTTTTATATTTCAATTATTGTTTGCAAAAAGTATAAAATGTTTGATCTGTTTAATTTTAAGGATCAGCATCTACAGACGGAAAAATAGTCTGTGATAAGTACGTTTTATATGAAAATAACTTTGATACTGGAAAAACTTTCCCGAGAAGAAACAAGCTACCCACAAAGTGTGTTTAAAGTAATTTAGTAAAATTTAAAAATGTTTTCAAGTTTTTTTTTAGATTTTGTTAAAATAACTATAGGTTAATTGAAAAAAAAAACTTTTTTAAAGATTGCTAAACGTCCAAAAATAGATAATAGTATCCTTTTCTTAAAAAATTTTTCATATAGAACTAAATTTAAATACATAAAATAATGCTTTTTCTTATAATATAAAAAAATTTACTTTTGAAAACTTATCGTTTATCGTACTAACTGGAGTTTTCAAAACTATGATCTTTAAGATTTGAAAAAAAAACCATTACCTATTAGATCTAGGTCAGGAATTCCAGATTCGATAGCAATACCACTAAGTGACCTTCAGACTGGAAATAGAAGACTTGTCACGTCACAATCAATTTTAGGGTATCCTAGTAATCAAAAAGTAACAAAAATCAAAAAGGTCGATAGCTTAGAAACTAAGGGTAAACAGGTTTTAAAATTTTTATATATCAAAGATAATAATAAATATTTAATTAATTTCAAGAACTAAATTAGTTTAGGACGAAAAGTTTAAAGTATTTGAAACAAATTATTTCAATAAAAAAAAATAAAATGTACTTCAAGGTTCAACCACCTCCTTTGATAACGGCTGTAAAGCACATTTCTCCTCCAGAGCAGTATCTGGATGATGATGAAGAAGAAGAAAACGAAGTTTTACCATTGCCTCCAGCTGATAGAGTATTAGAATTTCCTTTAGAAGGTTTTAAATTGATACTATTTAAGTTTGAAAGTAAATCAAAATAGTGAAGTTCATCAATTAAATATCTTATAAATTTATATACATTAGAAACCTAACCCTGCTTAGATACAAATTATTTTTTATCTATATATTTAAAAAACATAAAGTTAATTACATTAATTAGTATTTTTATAAAAGCCTAATAAATAGGATACTATATTTTAAAACCCACTTAAACTGAATTATAAAACCAATTACTTAGGATTTTAGTAGACTCTTACAAAAATAGTATTCTATTAAATTATGAGTTAAAAGTTAAGTACGTGTTCTTCAATTATTAAGAAAAAATGCATAAAATAAAGCAGTTTTGTTAAATTATACACTTAAATACACAAAAAAAAAATGCACTGTTATATTTTTTAAACAAATTATTTAACTTTTCGATTTTTTTGCGGGAAATATTTACATTAGGTTATATGAAAGATAACAGCATAGATAGGCAATAAATTGATATGGTTTTTGTAGTAAGTAAAGAAACGAAAGTAGTTATAAACCTTTTACATATTTAATGTTTATAATGGTTTTTTAAATAAACTCAAGGTCCATACGAAGACATTTCACAAGCAGGTAATAAGGAAAATTCAGAAGTAAATACCCAGCAAGTTCTTGAGCAACAACAGATTATTCTAGAGCAGCTACAAAAACTTAATTCCCTTCAAACTCAACAAGCACAAACCGAATATTCAAACAATCCTGTGCCCTCTGCTCCTCCATTATTCGGAACTATTGAACCTATTGTAGTTACTACTCACATAGATAAACAAGAGCCTGTTGAGATAGAACTTGAAAACTTAGAGAAAGAAAACGTCATTGTTGAGATTGAAAATCCTCTCGCAGGAAAGTTAGCATATCTTTTATAAGATCTGTTTTTTAAATATATTTAATTAAAGTATTCTGGAACATATATAAATACTAATTTATCAAAACTCCACTTAAAATTAAATTATAACTTAAAAGGCCTAAATAAAAGCTAAAATTAAGATTATAGCAGTCTGTAGTGAGAACACTAGTCTTTTTAAATAAACTAATTCTGTTAAAAATGCAGGACAACTTAAAACTTAGTTTCTAAGCTAAATTCAAATTATGTGCTTTAAAAACAATAAAAAAGGTTAAGTTAATAAAATCAGTTTTTCTAAAGTATCAAATTTTTTTAGATCCTTAGGAGGCTCAGAACAAAAAGAAGAGCACACAACAGTTGAGCTGCAAACGGGAAAGGACAGCGGAATTGATCTTCCGATTTTCAGTCATAACAGCAATACATCATCAGAGTCAATTTTTAACTTTGTTATTTTGGTTCTAGTTAAAAATAGCATTTAAACAATACAATAAGGAATATAAGTGACCACTAATTATACAATAAGTTACACAAGACACACAATTTCAAAAACACTAAACGTATTTCGAGCAATTCTCATCAGTAGAGTACAAAGCTAATAAGTAATAAGATTTTACAAACTTATATAGTAACCAAGTATTCATAAAGTAACCAAGAGATTAATAAAAGACAAAAGCAATTAGTAACAGTTAAAATCAAATAAGTTCACTTACATTATAATTTATCTACAGTAAAACTAAACATAAATAAAATGATAACAATCCTTATAAACTATTACGAAAATAACGAAACAGTATAGTCAAAATCTTCTTGCTTACATAAAATAGGTTTTCTTAACAAAATACAAATGGCTTCTAATTTAATCAAATCGAACACACTACTAAAAGTCTCAATAATTTTAAATCTATTTATATTATAAATGTTTGTACAAGTTGAATTATTAACTAAATGTTCTGCAAAAGATGAACGTTTAGATGCGTTTATAACCTTGACCGGTATGTCATCTTTCTTATATGAAAAGCAAAAATTCTCTAAACTTTTGGTACATGCTCTTTTATTCTTTTTCTTAGTTATTCTTAGCTTGTCTTACAACAGCAGCTGTATTGGTAGATTACCATACTTTTATTTAAGTTTGGTACTGGATCCTTACCACCTGGTGATAATAGTGGCTAAGAGGTGGAAACAGTTCTAGGGTTTGCTGCATAATAAGTATTTCTTATTAATTGTCTAATTTTCTTTTCTAGCATCTCTGAGCTTTTATTAATGAATGAAACTTTTAAATTTAATTTTATTTTGTAAGTTATTTTATAATTATATTTTATTTAAATTTTCAATAAAATTGTAGTTTGAAACGGAACACAAAGTCATCCTGCACACAAAGTTTGTTCCCCAGAGTTGCTACTAAGTGAAATCAAACAGATCAAGTTACTATTAAACAAAAACGGTTACCCACAAGAGTTACTTAACAAAACAATTCATTTACATTTGAAAAATTTGGACAGAATAAAGATAATAGGACCGGAAAACTATGTAGTTACTTACTTTAAAAGTTCAATTCATTAATAAAAGCTCAAAAATGTTAGAAAAAAATTAGACAATTAATAAGAAATACTTATTATGCAGCAAACCCTAGAATTGTCTTCACCTCTAAGCCACTGTAACACCAGGTGGTAAGGATCCAGTACCAAACTTAAATAAAAGTATGGTAATCTACCAATACAGCTGCTGTTGTACAGCAAGTTATATTGGATTAACGACAAGAAATCTAAGAAAAATAATAAAAGAGCATGTACCAAAAAGTATAGAGAATTTTTGCTTTTCATATAAGAAAGATGATATACCGGTCAAGGCTATAAACGCATTTAAACGTTCATCTATTGCAGAAAATTTGGTTAATAATTCAACTTGTGCAAACAGTTATAATCTAAATAGATTTAAAATTATTTAGATTTGTAGTAATTTGTTCGATTTGATTAAACTAGAAGCCATTTGTATTTTGTTAAGAAAACCTATTTTATGTAAGCAAAAAGATTTTGACTATACTGTTTCGTTATTTTGGTCTTATTTTATAAGGATTGTTTTCATTTTATTTATGTTTAGTTTTACTGTAGATAAATTATAAGGTAAGTGAACTTATTTGATTTTAACTGTTACTAATTGCTTTTGTCTTTTATTGATCTCTTGAATACTTTATGAATACTTGGTTGCTATATAAGTTTGTAAAATTTTATTACTTGTTAGCTTAGTACTCTACTGATGAGAATTGCTCGAAATATATTTAGTGTTTTTGAAATTGTGTGTCTTGTGTAACTTATTGTATAATACAATGAGGATAAAATCTTAGACTTTTTAGAAAGTCCTCTGCTACAAATAGTATTAACTTTTATTAAAAAACTACCTTAAAATAACTATTTTAAACATTTTACATTGTTGTGCTAAAGTTATATTTTTCGACAATAAAAGTAATGTAATTTCATGTGATTTTTTAACTAGCTTGTTAGAATTTCAACTATATGCTCAAAACAGGCTATACGCTTTTTTGTGTTTATTGGAATTACGTTTTTAGAGAACTGTAGTACAGCAGCAGGTTTTCAATAAATTTAATTCTTAATAAACTTTATATAAATAAGTGACTTTTTATTACAAAAAATGACTTTTATTTAAGCTTATTAAAACTGTTTCAGTAGTGACACCGTATCTCAAGAGTCAGAGACTGAATTTCAAAAATTAAAGAAAAAAATAGAAAGAGAAAGTAAGTAATTTTGACAAAAAGTTTTGTTAATTTATAATAGTTTTTAAGCTTGTACTTTGTTATAGCCAAACTATTGTACATCTGTATATCAAACAGTTGGTAAATTCTATAAGCTCTAGCTATCAACACACATCACAATCATGATTGTTATCAATTCAAATAATTAAAAATTACAAAATTTTAAAAACTGCTAGAGCTTTGAACAGTATAAAAATGTGTCCATAAGTTTTATATGAAAATTGTTTTGCAGAGGAATATAAAAGAATAAAAAATTGGTATGAAAAAACTTATTTAAAACCAAGATGCTGCTTTTCATGTGTTGGAGCTTTTGTATTTTGTATCAATTTTCTATTCTTTTTGGTTGGTTTTAATTTATTTTTTTTGAATAAATGTTTTAGTTTTATTTTTACAGAACACCTACGAAATAGATCAGTTTTACTTATGCATACTTTAAATCTAAATAGTTTGTTTATTTGCCAATAGAACTAGTTTAAAAGTTAAAAGTGATTACTTGAAAAAATAAACAAACTGTGATTATGTTTTTTTGTTACGATAATCATAAAAATTTTGAATAAAAAACTGTTATAATAACTAACTAAAGAGTAATAAAGGAGTTGAATAGTTAACTTTAAAATTAGTTTTACTTGATAAATATTCAAGTATTTTGATAAAAAAAAATAAGACTATTAGTTTTAGAAATAAATACTCTAATGTTTTTATAGTTTTTTAACTTAAGTATACTAAAAATCATTTTTAATAAAAGATTTTTCATTAGATAAGCCTGAGTGTTTTGGGTCTGGCTGGATACGGCTTGTATGGGCTTCTTTTGAATAGAATTCCGACAACAACTGTTGCTATAACTGATCCAATGTTTTTCCTGAGTTTAACAGGATTTGTTATTTTTGTCATAACATTGGCCGGCATGGTCGGGTTCTGTAAGGGGAAGTTATTTGCCATAAAGTTAGTGTTTAAAACCTATCTCAAAGAGTAAAAACTTTATTTTCATTAAAACTTATATTTATATAAAAACTAATCATTTTACTTTGATTACTAACTAAAACAGCTGTATATGTAAAAAGATCCCTTTTTTGACTAACAGCCTTTCACTGGCCATAAAATATTAACAGATCTTTGTTTTCTACAAACCGAATGTATATTTAAAGTTTGTAGACCCCATGGAACTGAACTAATTTATATAACTGTTATTATATATCCAAACATAGTATATATGCATTGAGTAAAAAGCTTGAATTAGATAAAAATACAAAATGAAATTATCTATGATGAATGAGTGACTTTACTTTTATTTTTAATCGAACAAATCATTGAACAAATATTTTTATATAAACTTGTTTGAAACAATAAAAATTCATTGTAGTCTAGACTCTAGAACAGGGGTCGGCAGGCAGTTGGTGGTCGCGGGCCAAATTTCAAGTTTACGAAGTCTTCGCGGGCCGCAGTTTTAGTTTTAGTGACATTTGAATAATCTTTTCGTTTTAGTTTTAGTCACGAGAGAGAAAAGTTTTAGTTTTATTAACTTTATCATTAAAATGACTTTAAGCTATATATAGAATGCTTATTTAAAATAATATTTATTAGAACAAAATTCAACTTGACTAATACACTTAAGTGTTAATAAACTATGTACTTTCATAAGTACTTAATAAGCACTCTCTATAAAAAACAAACTTGAAAGACAATTTATGGGTTACTTTTATATATTTGTTATACTATTAACCCCTTTTTTCATATTTCTAACAATATTTACTTCAAAAAAAAGTTTTAGCGTGTTAAATTGTTTACATTCTTTAAAAACTTTATTAATTAGTTAACTTAATAAAGTTTTTACCTGTTTGTATTCCAGAAAGCAAGAACAAATTTTTTAACATAATTTATTCTCGAATACTTAAATAAAATATCTTATTAGTAACTAGTTTTTTACATAGTTGCCACTTAAAAAGGAAAAATGTCTGAGTTGTATCAAACCAGCCTAAGTTTATTAAAAGTTGATAAATGTAATAAATCGTTGTTTATTAAGCTTAAATACCAAGTAAAAATATCATCATCTTCAAAAAGTCCACAAAATGTAAAAAACAAGAAAAAACTACAATTAGTAAACTACACTACAGTCATAAAAACTACTTTAGGAATTAAAAGATTTCTTTAAGTGTTTAAGATAAAAGTTTCACACAAACCTGATTTTTCAAGCTTTTAAAATAGCTTGTTTGTGTAGCAACCCAGTTAAAAAAAGTTCACAGCTTAAAGAAATAACGAAAGTTATTAACAGTAAATAAATTACATGGCAAAAAAAATTTAAGTCTGCTGGAATGGACAATTAAGGTCTTTAAACAATTTTAACAAAAGTATAAAACTTTATTGAGTCATTAGCGAAATAGAAAAACTTATTTTTTGTAAGCATTATAGCAATTCTTTATCTGCAAAAAGAATATTACATGCGAGAAACGTAAAAAAATATTATTAAAGTCAGTTCCAACAAAGTACATGATTATTTTCAGTAACTACAGAATTATATAAAAAAAATTGTTAAGGCAAGTTATAAAGTAGCAAAATTTATTATTTAAAATGAGATACCGTTTATAATTTAAAACTTTTTCAAAGTATTTATGTTGGCAGTAATGAAAAAATAATGTTTATTTCTTCAATGACAACAAAAAGTTGTATTTAGGAAATGCATTAATTTAATAAGTCGCATAAATCAAATTAAGACTTTAATCAATATGTTAACTTGAGAGCATTAATAGAAAAACTAATGCTCATCTGAGAATTTTTATTAGAGATGTTTAACTAACTTTGACATTTTAGTAGAATTTCTTGGTTTAGTTTCAACACGAAACACAACAATCGGTGAAATTTTACAAGTAAAGGTGCAATGCAACAATACAAAGTTTTTAGAAGTACAATTTTTTCTTTTATTTTTAGTATAAAGTTTAATTAAAGTTTAAAAAGTGTCTTAAAAATATATCAGTATTAAAAAACACTATTAAGCTACTTTAATATATTTTTAATAAGGAAATGTTTATTTGCTAATTTTTTTTGTGTCAAATCGAAATTTCATTACTTTACATGGAAAAATTGTTTTAAATTCCAGGTTTTTTCAAAAACTCTCAAATTCAAGTTTTTTTCTAGAATTTTTAACCATAAGTTTTGAAGTTCAAAGCTTTTCCGGGATTCAAGTTTTTTGGCGACACTGATTGTTCACACTTATATGTACACAATATTATAAATAATATATTGAATTATACCAGCCGCAAAACTTAAAATTTGACATATATTAAAACTCAAACTAACACTGTGGGTTGAGCAAAACTTACATCATAAGTTTAATTTGCCACTCTTTCAAGAAAAAAAGCCAGCCTAAGTCAACAAAAATATTTCTGATATGTTTGTATACAAAAAAAAAATCTAGCCAAAAACTTATAAAATGACTTGGTTGGCCTGAGATTTGAAGTCTTCAAATAGTGTTAGTCTGAGTGTGTGTCAATGTTTTGTTGTTTATTTGCTTCAATTTGAACTATTTTGATTAACAATGTACAAACTTGATAAATTTACCATCCCTAAGTCTAGTTTATATTATAAGGTAGCTCAAAAAAACAGCAAATGTGTTTATTGATATGCAAGGCATAAAAGTTAAGTTAGTTTGACAAAAACAATTTTAGAAAAATTAAAACATATACCTAACAAAAACTATATTAGTTTATGTCATATATATTGTTTGAAATGTGTCTGTACAAATTTAAATATTACAAATAGAAACAACAATGTTAAAAAATTATGCATAAACTAAACTTAAACTAACTAAAGTACTAAATAAAAAGTGGTTTAAAATATGAGCATCTTTTTAACTTGGTGTGCATATAAATCAATTTAAGTGCAACGAAAACTTCTAAAAATTTAAAACGTGTCAAAACAAAAAATTAAATAAACCTTACTTCTTATTTTCTTATTAAAAATGTTTTTACACTAAAATATAACATTTTCAAAAATAAAAATTATAAAAAAAACTTAGATATAAAAAATAATGAAAAAGAATATCTTAGCTACAAAGAAATGACACTTTAATTAATTACTGTGCATTATTTTTGTACAAAAGGAAAACACTTGCATTTAGTTTATTTAATATATAGGTACATATTATATAACTAACTTATTAAATTCAAGCACTGTTTACACTCTTTTTTTAAATAATTACTTGCTGTTGTAAAAAAGAAGTTATTATGAAACTCAGAAAAATATCCTGTTAGAATGCTAATCTGTTATTTTCACAGTTTTAAACTAAAGCAGTATTTGCATCTAGTTATTTTTAAATGTTATACAGAGACTTAAAACTAAACTAATCAAATTAAATCGAGTTACCGAAAATAATGTAACTAGAAATATATTTTTGCTAAGCGGGCCACATTTACATGCTCGCGGGCCACAAAATTTTCTTTCGCGGGCCGCATTCCATTAAAAAAAATAACGTGCTCGCGGGCCGCAGATTTACCCTTCGCGGGCCGCAATTGGCCCGCGGGCCGCAGTTTGCCGACCCCTGCTCTAGAACATCATTAAAATATTTTGCCTTTTTTAGTAGCTGTAGTCCACTAACGATAAAAAATATATTTTTTGATTTATCAATACCAAAATACAGCAACTTAATTTTCAACCAAAGCAAAAAATTTAAAATTTTAAGAAAAACAATCCTTCTTGAAACAACTTTAGTAAGTATTTAAAAGTAAAACGAAATACTTGTCGAATAAACAGACGAAGCTAATATCGAATCTGAATTTATGTACTAATAAAATTTTCTATAAAAGTTAACAACTAGGAATTTACAACAGAATGTTTGGAGTACTTCTTATTTCGCTGTGTTATATTTTCATGATAGGATCCATAGTATTCTGGGTTTATAAAGACGTTTTTCCTAAACACGTTAGTCTTTTTCTATAACTCTTGAATAACTTTCAAATGTATAATATAAAGCTGTATTAAAATTTAGTTTGCGTTTAAACTTCTATGAATTGTTCTTATATTTTAAAAGTCTTATACGGATTTGATAAAAGATAACTGAAACTTGTTTAAAATCGTTAAGTATAAAAGTTATAAATTGTTATCGTTTTTTATAAAATTTTATATAAATATTTCATTAAAAACATTTCATACGTTTTTAATCAGTTCAAGTATTTAAAAACTACTGAAAATTAAAAACAAATGATTAAGTTTTTAACTAGTTTTTAACATAGTGGTAAATTAAATATAAAAAGTGTTACAGTGTGAAATTTCCGTAGACTGCTTCTGCAAGTTTTCTAAAAAAGATAGCTTTATTTATTATAATATAGTTTTATAAAAAATATAACAAAACACATTTATTTTTTCTCTTAAATTTATTTGAGTACTTTCGTAGTAAGGCTTATCAAAATTGTATTTTACTAAGTTAAATTGAATTGAAATAAAATAATACTGTAGTTTAAAGTTTTAAAATATAAAATGACGTAATAATTGAATGTAAAAACTAATGCTTATACTGTAGAACTTAGCTGTACTAATAAAACTTGTTAGATTAAAATCAGTTTTAAAGTTTATTAGTACAGCAAGTTCTACAGCAGGGGTTGGCAGGCAGTTGGTGCTCGCGGGTCAAATTTAAAGTTTCCAAAGTCTTCGCGGGCCGCAGTTTTAGTTTTAGTGACATTTGAATAATTTTTTGGTTTTAGTCACATTTGAGAAAGTTTTACTTTTATTCACTTTATCATTTTAAATGACTTTTAGCTACACATAGAATGCCTATTTGAATTATAAATATTTATTAGGATAAAATTTACATTGACTAATATACTTAAGTGTTAATAAACTATGTACTTTCTTAAGCACTTAATAAGTTAACCTTAATATTTTTCTATTTTTATACCATTTGCGACTTAATACCAATAGATTATTCATTTTGTTTTTTATTTTATTACACAAAGCTTTTCAAAACTATACAAGTTTCATTCTCAAGTGATAAATTCTAAATGAATTGAAAAAATTTGATAAGTGAACAGCTTAAAAAATAACTTTAAATTATGACGTATGGATAAATTCAAATAAGTACAAAATTTAGAGATTTAGCAAGTAAAACTAAAGTAAAGGTATGTTTATTAATAGATTGTTAATAATTTTGCTTTTCCATTTAATACTATTTGCGTATCTAAATTAGGTCGTTCTTCCTCAATCAATGTTGATTCCAGACTGTAGAGTTCGCTTTGCTTACATCGTTTCAAAACTTTAAAAATTTGAACTATGTCAGAGTTTTAATAAGGTGTAATTAAAAAGATGTTCAAGTATTGCGCTTTTTTATCTGTTCCGCAGTGGTCTGTAATTTGTCGGAATATTTGCTGTGATGTTTATCCATTGTAAGAGATGCTCTGATCTGCAGAGCAGGTGTATTTATAAATAACATTTGCGTCAAATACTTCCGAGCATTTACGTCTAGAGCAAAGTAAAAGAAAAAACTACAATTAGTAAACTACACTACAGTCATAAAAACTTTTCTGAGAACTCAAAGATTTTTCAAAGTGTTTGAAATAAAAGTTTCACACACACCTGAGTTTTAAAAAAAGTCTTAAACAGGTTTAACCTAGTCTGAGTTTTTCAAAATTTTAAGCTAGCCTGTTTGTTTGGCAAATTTTTTTGAAATAAAGTTCACAAAATAAAGAAATAAGGAAGTTTATTTACAGTAAATTAAATATACACCAAAATTTTTTTAAGTCAGCTTGAATAGACGATTAAGTTTCTTAAACATTTTTAACAAAAGTATAAAAGTTTATTAGGTCATTAATGAAGTAGAAAAACATTTTTTTTATGGTAAAAAAACTTCAGTCTCAAATTATACCCCTTGCAACGATAAACGTTTTCTAACAGTCTCAAACTTGTATTTTATTAAGCATTATAGCAATTCTTTATCTGCAATAAAAGTATTGCATTTAAAAAGAGTAAATGTGAAATATAAGACGAGCTAAAAGAATTAAAAAACTTTAGTTAGGAGTTATTGCGAAAAACGAAAAAAACAAACAAAACGCTAAAGTCAGTTCCAACAAAGCACATAATTATATTCAGTAACTACAGAATGATCAGAAAAAATTGTTAAGGCAGGTTATAAAATAGTAAAATTTATTAACAGAAAGAAGATACCGTTTACAACTTTTTTTAAATTTTATTTTGTCGGTGATAATTTTTTTTTGTTTATTTCTTCAATGACAACAAGATGTCGTGTTTAGGAAATGCCTGAAGATTATAAAGTCGCATAAATCAAGTTAGGACTTTAATCAATCTGTTAAGATGAAAGCATTGATACAACAAATATTGCTGTTCTGAGAATTTTAATTTGAGGTGTTTTTACTAAATTTGACATATTGGAAGAAATTCTAGGTTTAGTTGTAATGCAAGGCACAACAATAAGTAATTACAAATTAAAAGCAAAGGTGCAATGCACCAATTAAAATTTTTTAAAAGTACAATTTTTTTTCTTCTATTTTTAGTATAAAAACAAAGATAAAAAAAAACTGTCTTTAATAATACATCAATATTAAAAACATACTGTTAAGCTACTTTAAATGTGTTTTCTTAATAAAAAAATGTTTTATGATAGATTTTTTGTGCTAAATCGAAATTTCATTACTTTACATGTAAAAATTGTTGGAACTTTCAGGTTTTTTCAGAAAATCTCAAATTCAAGCTTTTTCCAGATTTTCTAAGCAAAAATTGTCAAATTCAAAGCTTTTTCAAGATTTAAGGTTTTTTGGCAACACTGATTGTTCACACTTATATGTATACAATAATACAAATAATATTTTGAATTATATGGGCTGCAAGACTTAAAATTTAACATTTACTTTAATTCAAACCAAGACTGTGAATTGAACAATACATACATCATGAGTTTAATTTGCCACTCTTTAAAGCAAAAAATCCAGCCTGAGTAACCAAAAACTAGCCTGATAAAAAGCAATTCAAGCCAAAAAATGAATAAATGATTAAGTTTGCATGAGACTTGAAGTTGTCAAATAGTCCCAGTCTGAGTGTGTGGCAATGTTTAGCTATTTATTTGCTTGAATTTAAATTATTTAGATTAACAATGTACAAACTTAATAAATTTACCATCCTTAAATCTAGTTTGTATTAAACAGGTAGTTCCAAAAAACAGCAATTGTGTATATTTGTATGCAACACATAAAAAATAACTTAATTTGCCAAAAATCATTGTTTGACAAATGAAAATGTATGCCTAACAAAAACTATTTTAATTAACGCATGTATATTGTTTTAAATGCGTCTGTACACACTTAAATATTACATGTAGAAACAATAAGGTTAGAAAATTATGCATAAACTTAATCTAAATTAAGTATTAAATATAAAGTTGTTTTAAATATGAGAATCTTTTTAAATTGGTGTGCATAGGAATTAATTTGAAGTGCAAAGAAAACTTCTAAAAAATCAAAATGCGTCAAAACTAGTATCAAACAAACCTTATTTACAATTATTATGTAATTTTTAGTGTTTTGTGCTTGCTCAAATATAACAATTAGTAATAATATATTTGTAAAAGAAACTTAGGTATAAAAAACATATAAAAAAAAACTTAAGCTGTAAACATTTTAGTTAATTACTGTGCATTAGTTTTATTCAAAATGGAAAACAATTGCACTTAGTTTATTTACTATATAGGTTTTATATAACTAACTTACTAAATCCAAGCATTCTTTGCACTCCTTTTTCAGATAACTACTTGCTGTTGTAAGAAGAAAGTTATTATGAAACTGACAAAAACCTTTGCTAGAATTCTAATATGTCTTTTCCACATTTTTAAGCTAAAGCAGTAAAGTCTTTAAATTATTTTTAAATGTTACACAGGGACTTAAAACAAAATTATTCAAAATAAACCAAATTACCGAAAAAAATTAACTTGATAGTATTTTTGCTCAGCGGGCAACAAAGTTTTTTTTCGCGGACCGCATTCCACTTAAAAAAACGTGCTCGCGGGCCGCAGATTTACCCATCGCGGGCTGCAGTTGGCCCGCGGGCCGCAGTTTTCCGACCCCTGTTCTACAGTATAAAGATTTAGTTAGTTTTTACATTCGATTATTACGTCATCTTATTTCTTAAAACTTTAAACTGCAATATAATTTTATTTCAATTCAATTTAACTTAGTAAAATACAATTTTGATAAGCCTTACTACGAAAGTACTCAAATAAATTTAAGAGAAAAAATTAAATGTGTTTTGTTATATTTTTTAAATAAGTTATGCACCGGAAAAAAGCTGTCCAGATATTAAAAAAAAAAACTTTTAAGATGTATTTTGTGTATTAATTACTAAACTAAGTACAAATCATAAAAACAGTTATTGATTAAAAAAAAAAAATCATAGATATTGAAACAAAAGATTTATACACTGTTAGGGTTAACGTTTTTAAATTTTAAATATATGTTAATTAATACAATCTTAATACTTTCAAAGCACGTAGACATCACAAAATCAACGCTTTTGTAAAGAAAAGTTTACTGATTTTTAAAGTTTCACGTAAAAATTTATAAGATTTAAATATTTTTTTCAGTTTTTTAGCTAAGATGTCAAACAATAAGAGAGTACTACTTTTTTCATTTTCAAATTTAACAACTTTTTTTTCTTTTAGCCATGATAGAAATAAAATTTTATTTGAATTAACATCATTTTACAAAAGTATGATATTAAACTAAAGTAGTAGAGGCTAGTAAAAAAGCTAGTAAATCGTTTCTGTTTTATTAACATCTTTTTAAAAAACTTCTAGTTGTGATATTTATTTTAAATTATTTTGTTATGATTTATATTAAACTTTTTTTTCAACCTTTTCCAACAAATACTGCTTTGTTTTTATATATTTTGACTGCATTAAAATTCTCCATAATATAGTTTTTGTCGTTGTATGATGAACTCGGATCAAAAGCTTTATAGATTTTTCAAAAATTGCTTATTTAAGAAAAAGCAAATATATTTACTATACAAATCATTTACAAAAAAAAAAACATAAGACTATTTAAAAATTAAAAAAGTAAAACAAAAATTAGTCAAAAAGTGTATATACAAATATAGTTGGGAACGGGTCACTTTTGCACGAGCGTCATTTTTGCACGAGGGGACACTTTTGCACAAAGGGCCACTTTTGCACGAGTGGACAATTTTGCAAGCAACTCTTTTGCACGAGCGTCACTTTAGACAAGGGTAAACTTACGCACAAATGTAAGTCTACAAAAATGTAAGTTTACTTTTTCAAATGTAAATGAAATGTTTTGTTAACTAACTCTTGTGAGTAACCGTTTTTGTTTAAAAGTAACTTGATTTGTTTGATTTCACTTAGTAGCAACTTTGGGGAACAAAATTTGTGTGCACGATGACACAAAGTTCTGATCAGAGTTAATTTTCTCTTTAAACTACAGTTTGATTGAAAATTCAAACAACATCATTTAAAAGTTTTCTTTCTGTACATCGAAGTTAAAAATCTATTTTCTTAT
The DNA here is from genome assembly GCF_965202585.1 of Thalia democratica. Lineage (NCBI taxonomy): Eukaryota > Metazoa > Chordata > Thaliacea > Salpida > Salpidae > Thalia > Thalia democratica. The sequence continues at coordinate 48,778,225 of NC_139169.1, read as the reverse complement.
CGTTTAACTTGTACATCTAAAAATGCAAGTTCATTATTGTGAAATTTCCATTGTTTTTTTTTTTCATTGTGAAATTGATAACAACTTATTTACATTTGAAAAATTTGGACAGAATAAAGATAATAGGACCAAAAAATGTTAAGTTACTTTAAAAATTCCATTAATTAATAAAAGTTCAAAAATGTTATAAAAAAATTAGACAATTAATAAGAAATACTTATTATGCAGCAAACCCTAGAATTGTCTTCACCTCTAAGCCACTGTAACACCAGGTGGTAAGGATCCAATATAAAACTTAAATAAAAGTATGGTAATCTACCAATACAGCTGCTGTTGTAAAGCAAGTTATATTGGATTAAAAACAAGACATCCAAAGAAAAGAATAAAAGAACATGTACCAAAGAGTGTAGAGAATTTTTGCTTTTCAGATAAGAAAGATGATATACCGGTCAAGGCTATAAACGCATTTAAACGTTCATCTATTGCAGAACATTTGGTTAATAATTCAACTTGTGCAAACAGTTATAATCTAAATAGATTTAAAATTATTGAGACTTGTAGTAATTTGTTCGATTTGATTGAACTAGAAGCCATTTGTATTTTGTAAAGAAAACCTATTTTATGTAAGTAAAAAGATTTTGACTATACTGTTTCGTTATTTTGGTCTTATTTTATAAGGATTGTTTTCATTTTATTTATGTTTAGTTTTACTGTAGATAAATTATAAGGTAAGTGAACTTATTTGATTTTAACTGCTACTAATTGCTTTTGTCTTTTATTGATCTCTTGAATACTTTATGAATACTTGGTTGCTATTTAAGTTTGTAAAATTTTATTACTTGTTAGCTTTGTACTCTACAAATGAGAATTGCTCGAAGTATATGTTTAGTGTTTTTAAAATTGTGTGTCTTGTATATCTTGTTGTAAAATTACTGGTCACTTATGTTCCAATAATTTTAAAAAGTAAAAATTAGAAGCGTGCAAAAGTTAAGCCGTGCAAAATTTACCGGTTGTTTAAAGTATTCGCCGTACATAAATATTTCAGTGAAAATTTAATGCTGTGCAAAAGTTTTGACATGCAAAAATGTTGCTTTGCAAAAATGACGCTTTCCAAAAAAGACCCTGCGTGCAAAAAAATTACCAGGCAAAAGTGTCTCCTCGTGAAAAAGTTACCCTCCGTGCAAAAGAGTCCACTCGTGTAAAAGTGACTATTCGTGCAAAAATGACGCGGTGCAAAAGTGTCCCCTCGTGCTAAAGTGTCCACTTGTGCAAAAAAGTCCCTGCGTGCATAAGCGACGCCGTGCAAAAGAGTCGTCGTGCAAAAGTGTCCCCTCGCGCAAAAGTGTCCCCTCGCACAAAAGTGTCCCCTCGCGCAAAAGTGTCCTCGCGAAATAGTATCCCCTTGTGCAAAAGTGTCACCTCATGCAAAAGTAACACCCATCTGTTTGAAATGTTTTAGTAAAAACAGAAACTAGTGTTCATCAAATGATGTCTATCAAAATTTTTCAATTGTTTAACAAAAGTGAATTAAAGTTTATATTATATGTATTTATCAAGAAAGTTTTTTAAAGTTATTCATTAGAATTATGTTATATACTAAAAGTTCGAAAATATTGATTCAAATGAAATACAAATACTTTTAAAAACACAAATAATAGGAATATATAAGCTTTGTTGCTATACAGCATACTTATTTATGCGGCTACGTAGTCACATAAAAGTGACTTTAAATCAGTCAACAAATAAAAATTACATAATTAAGTTTTTGAAAGTATTGTAAAACTTTTCAATTTTCAAATTTTATAGATAGGGTCTCTTGAAAATTTCGTAACAACACATATTTTGAAAAAAACATGTTGAAGTATTTTGTTAAAAGTAATCAATAATAAATATCATTCAAAGTTTTATTTATTTTTTTACTAACCGAAAATGTAAAGTACATATCAGCAGTTTTTAAACATATATAGCTTATATATTTTTTCTACAGTTGTCTAAGTTGGTTTTTAAGCCTATGATAAAAAGGTATGGCAAAGGAAACTACAGCGAAGTTTCAGAGTTTACATTGGACCAAATACAACAAAACTTTGAATGCTGCGGTATCTATGACAAAATAGATTGGGAGCAAAACGAGTTTGTACAGGCTTTATTAAATTTTAATATTAAAAGATTAAAGTAATAATATTTCTTAACTATTCAAGATTAAACATATAGTAGTCTTTGGACTAAGATATTAAAAGTTTTGAATAAAACTTACAATTACCATAGCTTTTTAAAAAAGCTAGTGCGAAGAAGTGTAGTTTTTTTGATGTAAAAGTTGTAAAACGATACTTGTACGTTTGTTCTTAGCACTTTATTTTTTAATGTTACTCATTAACGGTTTTTTTGACTTAAGAAAAAAAAAAAAAATTAACTTAAAAAATCATATTAAGTGTTACAAAAATTAAATTTGATAAATTAAATTAGAAGTTTTCTTCTAAGTTTGAAAACTTATTTTTATTTCAAATATATTATCTTTATTAATTTGCGGTTATAAAGACATGAATTAGTGGTAGTTTAGTCATAGTGTCCATACTTATTTATAACAGCTTAAATATGTGTTGTGCTAATAACTAAGAGTTAATTTTTTTAACGAAAACTTTTAGTAAACAAATTGCCAGATATTTTACACTAGTACAGATATAAATTGTTATTATAACATAGTCGTTATAGGGCTGATATTTTTAAAGTAAAAAACGCTTTGCAAATAACTTACCAAGACTAAACACATGACAATTTAAGTGTAAAAAACCATCGTATTTTTAGATGCTAGGTTTAAAATATATCATTGTCATAATTATCTTGTCTACTAATCATAACGAAGATATTGACAACCTAAAAAGCAGACATTTTTTTGTTAACTATTTGTTTAAGTATTAAAAATTTTAACACAATTACGTTGGTACTCCAAAGATTAAAACTAAATACTAATAATCACTAGTTAAATAAAATTTTAATGTTACAAGTTTACAGTCATTTCTATTTATAACAGATTTTTTATAACTGGTTTTAACTTTTTTCTTCATAAAGTAATGCGCAATAAAGTAAAAGAAATATTGTATTTATCTGTGAATTTTTCGTTACACAATATATTTCATTAGAAATAACAACGTGACTCGCTTTTCTACTTTTAATTTATATAAAGTTATAAATTTTAGTAGTTAAAACTATTATTTATTTACTTTCTTATGATGCTAACAAAAAATTCTATTGACTTTACTTTACTATTTTAATTAACTTATTTAGCGATAAAAAATTACAGATTATATCAGTTAAACTTGTAATTAAATTAGATAATAGTGTTTTAAAAAATTTATTATAAATGTAAAGAAATAGTTTTAAAAAAATTTATTCTCCATTTAAATATTAAAATCAAAGTATTGAATATGTTTATAAAATTGACATTAAGAAAATACTGGGTGGATCAAACTTATAGTTAATGATATTTATTTTTGACTCCCTATAATTTGTTACTCTACACTGTCTAATGTTGTAGAGTCTACAACATTGATACTTTATTTTTTATTATGAAAATTTTTTAAAGATAAAATTAAACAAAATACTTAACTACATACCATTTATAAATAAGTTATTTCAAGACTAAGTTAAAGTAAATTTTTTTTTTGAAAGCTGTAAAGATAATAATTCTATTTAATTCAAATTTTTTTTAGAAAATTTAACTGTAAAAACGATACATGTACGCTTCCAAATTCTTGCTGCATCGATATGGTAAGTTTTTTAAATTACTGATTTTTAAACTTAGTCGTAAGTGTTTTTGTTTTGAAATGTATAAATCACATTTTTATTTAAATACACAAAAATAGTGGTTCTAATAATAAAATTTTCTTTTGTAGGATTGCAGCTTCAAAAATGGTAAGTATTAAAATTTTAATGAATTTTTTTATAAATGTAGAAAACTTAACTGCCAAACTTGTTTTCACTGTATAAAAAAGAAAAAAAAAATTCACTAGCTGAGAAGTATAAAAAAAAAACTATGGTATACAAATTAACCTATTAATTAACAACTACAAACTATTTAAAGATAACTTTAAAACATTTAAAACAAATACTATTTAGCTACAAAATACTGTACATATTTAAATGCACAATTTTTAAAGTTTAGAACAACATGTAAAAGACAAACTTACTTAGATTAAGAACTTGACTTATGAAACTTTATAACTTAAACATAAATATTTAAACTTAAACACTTTTTATTATCCAAAAAAAAAAAGCTAAATCATAAAAAAAACAGTTGTGTTTCCAAAAAGTTGTATGGATGCTATGTCTTATTTCGTCGACGAGAATATTGGTGCGATTGCTGCTACATGGGGCGCTATAATGCTTGTAGTTACATTTCAGTTTATTTGTATGTTTTATATGGTAAGTATCGAATATAAAATTTGATAAAATTTTAGTAATGTTAGACTAAATTTAACTTGTTAATATTTTTTTTAATTGAATGTTATATAGCTTATCTTAAGTTTTGATAATACAATTGATTGTAGACTATATGAAAAGAATTACTGATGCTGAAGTATGTAGTTTTAAAAGTTATAAAGACTTTTAAACATTATATAAAAGATACTAAGCTTATGTAAGATATTTTACATACATAGAAGGAAGATACTTTAGCAAAATACTTCACAAGAAAAATTGAACATTTAGTTAATTTATTTAAATTGAAAAAAAATATAAATTAATGACAACAGAACTATATAACATAAAAAGTGTTAAACAGTAGAATCTGGAAACTTAAACTCTAATTACGACCAATTTAAATTTAATTATGTTAAAAAAATTAATAATTCATGGAAAAATATTTTTAAAAATTTTATGCTTTTAATTTCTTAAGAACTAATAAATTATAACCTACTAAATTAAGATTGTTTTTTTAAGTAAAATTTTATAATATTTATACATAAAATATTTATAAACAATAATAAAATCACTACAAAGCAGACGAACATTTTCTTTTTGTTTAATATGAGTACCTTTAATGAGTAATTTGAAACAAATTGTTGATAATCAATAAGACAACTATTTTAACCATTTCAAGCATATATCAAGTTATGGCGTAAATTTTTATAAGAATTAGCTTAGATTGGTTAGTATAAAGTTTTTAAGTAAGCCTAAAGCTTGATGATGTTTAAATTACTTTAATTGTTTTACTAGATACGTGAAGTGAAATTTAGGGGAGTTATAAAAAAACAAATAAAACTGTTACTTTCTGAGTACACCATGTTTCACAAAGTCGACAAGAAATCGAAAAAGCAAAAGAAAAGGAAAGAAAATATATAACTAGTGCTTTATTTACAAATGTTTACTTTAAACACAACTATAATCATTGGAAATGTTAAACAACATTGATATAAAGTAAAAAAGTATATTTAATAAAAATAGTTCTTTTTATTAGTTACAAACATTTAGGTTGTTTAGTTGTTTTTTAACATTAAATGTGATCAAATTTTATTTCAAGTTAAACATAAATCTTTGAAATAAAATTTTAAGATATATATATTTTACAAAAAAAAAAAACTATAGTATACATTAAGAGTTAAAACAGTTACACTTTATCAAAACCTTAATTTATTTTATTTTAATTTATCTCACCAAAGTATTTTTATTTTATATACTTCAGGGTTGTCGGTATAGGTTTATATTCTATAGCTTTGAAATAATTTTTTATACAAAGATTGATAAAACTCATAAAAAAAACTACACATATTATAGAAAATCAAAATCAGAAGTAATTTACGATGATTAATTATTAATTCCTTTTTAGGCTACAGCTACTAAACAAAAAGTTTTAGTTCACTAATAAAGCAACTTAAAGTACAATTTGTTACAAATAGCGCAATGAGTTTCATGCATATGTTAAAAACGTTATTTGACTAAACTTCTTGTTTTGAATTTTATAGTAACCATAATTAAACTAAATTTTTGTTGGTTTTAGAATTTTAAAAAATATAAGTAGTCAGTTGTTTCTTCTAAAAATGAAAGAAAAAAGGTTTAAAGGATTTATTTTAAAAATAAGTTTAAGCTCTTGTTTTAAAATCGATAAAATATTGGTGGTGTACGACTCGATAACCGAAAGGTTTCTTCGTACACCAGTCCATAGACCAAACTTTTTGAGTACTTTTCTTTTATCGTTTAATAAATAATATAATTAAAATCGACCTAAAGATATTTGCTTAAACAGATTTTATAATAAAAAATAACTAAAAGTAACTACGCTATTAAAAAAGGTTTATAAAGTATGTGAGAGTCAGAGAATAGAACATACGCATTAATTTGTTTAATAAAATCATAATGAAAGTTTAATAACAATACGAAAAACTTCGAATTTTAAAGAAAATGTATTTGGTAATAGAACTAGTTTAAGAAAAAAACTAACTATCTAAAAACTTGTTTATATCTTTTAAAAGTAACAACAAGCAAACAGATAGTTGGAATGAAGACTTTCATGATATTGGCGTTCTTAACACTTCAGAGTACCTACCAGGGACGTTGCCTTGGGTGGTACACTGGAGCTTTTGCTCCACTTGGAAAATAAAAAGAAAGTGTACAGAAAAATTTAGTTTTACAGTAAAAGCTTTTAAAAACGCAGATTTAAACTGGGCTGCACCACCTCAAACTAAATCAAATTAAATTTATTTTGAAGCTAAGGACTTAAGTATTAAAATGATATAAAATTTATTATGTTAGCTTGAAACACAAGATAGTTATGTAGCCATGAGGTTGTCAAAAAATACACCCAATTGTATACATGACAGTTGTTAATTTTTACAGCCAAATTATTTTATTTGATATTCCACATTTTCGTAAAATTGGAGCTGCAAGCTCAATCTGTGTCAGCTGCATCTTAAACGTATTCTTAAACGCAATACAAAATTTGTATAGTGGCTTAATGCTGCATGAACTTTCTGCACCATAGAAATTAAAAACATTGATCGTTGTTTTAAAATCACTACAACGCGAGATCAGTAAGACAGGTAGTGACAAGTTGAGCTCGAGTATGGACAACTCGAGCAGGTGCGACTTTGGCAGGACCAGAATAGCTTTTATTAGATGAAAGTATTTATAATTATTAAGAATTTTAATTTTTGCTTAAATTTTTTCAAAATTGATTTTTTGATTTTTTTTTGCAATCAAATACTTTGTTACATTTACAAATCGATGTATTTGTAATAAAAAAGTACTTAAATTAGTTTAAAATAAAAGCTTTTAAATTGGAGATTTTTATCAATTTTCCGCACCCACTAAGAAAATACCACGCGAGATTATTTGTACTTACTAATCACGGATAAGTTTTACTTGTCCTAATCAATAGGGAATTTATCAGATCTATTGATCAATCTTACAGTGGTGATTTTAGCTAAGTATTTTTCTACTAATGTTAGTTGGAATAAGGACATTACGGTGCATGTGGTGCCCTTCAAAAATAAAAAAAGTGTTAGATTTGTGTAAAAAAATTTCAGCGTGGCAAATTTTACAGAAAAATAAACAAATAAATATAACACAGATGTTTTTGTGTCAAAACTTTATTCCGACTAACGGCGTTTCACCGCTCTGAAATAAATTTAAGAACTAATAAATTCTATAAACTATTAACACACATTAGAAAAAAACCATGTATAATTATGTATAGTATTTATGTGAGTAGTAACTATAAACGAACTTTATGGTTTAAAAACAAAGGTTGGAGTAAAAACATAAAAATATAAAATTGTCTACAAAAACTGCAAATTTAATAAAAGTACATACTAACCTCAAAAAAGCTCTAAGAATGGCAAGTTTTTTAAAAATGAAAATTAAATTAAGTTGTGCAGAAATGTTACGTTATTATAAATTTAACAAGTTAATCAATAATTTTTGCAGCTTAAAAACATATAGTATTTAACTTGTAAGTGTTTGTGATTGTATATGGAAATGTTGTAAAATAGATAAGTGCATAAGTAATAAATATAAAAAATATAAAAATAATAAATAAATAAATAAATATAAAAAAATCTTTTAAATAAATATAAAATAGTTTCATAGTTGTTAAAAGTTTTGAGCTAATAACATTTAAAGTTTTTACTCTATCCCTAAATTCAATAAAGCAAAAAGGGATAAAAAATTGTTTTCCAAAATTTAGGTTTATTTTGTAGAACTTTATCTCTATTTAAGTTGCTTTTTAAAGTTATTTTATTGTAAGCTTATTTCTTATAACATGAAAATTCAAAATTGGAATATTCAGTAGATTTCTTATAGAAGAAGCAAACTTAATGAGCAAAAAATATTATTTTTTTATTATCATCTCCGAATATTCACAAACTAAGATTTTTAAACGTTAAGAATATATTCTTTGTTTTATAAAAAAAAGTTAGTTGTCTCAATTTAAAATAATAATAAAACTAAATCAATAAAATATTTAAAATCTCCTTATAATCATCACACTGATTAGACAATATTTTAAGATGTTCTATTTTGATAAATTTCAGAAGAAACCACTAAATTGTAAAAAATTAATCGAACTGTTGCGAGATTCCATTCAAATTCTTCTCAAATCTTTTGAAAGCTTTTAACTTAGAGCTTTTTGTTTTGTTGCTTGATGACAAAACAATTTATTCTGGTAGCTCTTCTAGTACACTATGCCTACAAGCTTGCTTTTAGATTTAAACACGTTTTTGAAAAGTTAAAAGAACCTGAGATATGCCCCTATTGCCTCGTAGTGTTTAAAATCATTCGGTAAATCCTGTTAAAACAGCTCCCTTCTTAATAATGTCCATCATTCTTCACAAACTCATTAGCCTCAAACTTTAGACTAATTGTTTCTTAATAAATTTAATTTTATGCATTACTAATTATAGTTATATAAAAACGAGTTTTACATGATACGTACTAACACTTGTACGGTAAGTCACCAGGTCTTTACTATTTAGATAAAACTGATTGCAGACTATCAATTTACTTTCAAGAACTGCTTTGTTATGAATTAAATAGGGCAAAAGTATGAGCTAAAAAGAAAGGGGCGAAGTACAACAATCCTTGGAAATCTGAAGCTATTAAATTTGTTTAGGAAAAATGACTGTTTAGTTCATTATACAAAGGACAAGACATTGAACTCTATCCGTGATGTATAACTCAATTACCGAAAGTTTTTTTCGTAGACCAAATCCTTAGACCAAACTTTTTGAGCGCTTTTTTGTTTTCCAATAATGATCTGGAAAGGTAAAATTATTTAAATATGACTTTGAGAAATTTAGAGCATCAAAAGTCAATGATAAAAGTAAAAAAAAAAAAAATCACGTACTTTTAGTCAAAAATTACCGAAAAGACACACACAAAAAGCTATAAAATTATTATTTATTCCAAGAAGAAAACATCAGAAGTGACTTATACTACCTTTAAATCATAAATTGAAATAACATAACAGCTATAGCCTATATACAGAGTCGAAATTAGTAGATAAGAGATAGTAGTTAGAAACGCAAATATAATTTACACAAGGAAATCTCAGAATAATCTTGCTCATTAGTGACGGCAAATAGAAAAACAATTTGCAAAATACTTACAGAAAACGAGTTTCTGAGGACGTGATGAATCTTCTTAAAAAATATAATTTTTGAACAAAAATTACGGTAAGGTTTTTTTGACACTACGAGATTAAATATAGGGTAACTTTAGGTGCTTGTGTAACATTTTAAAAGTGACTTGGTAACAAAATTTTAATGCTAACTTGTAAATATAGTTAGGCATTATCTAATAGAGCTGGTAATTAATTAAGTTTTATATATAACTAAAAACTATATTGAAATCTAGCAACAGTTTGATGGAGATAGCAATTTAATCGTTATTTTTTTTTATTCGTCAAAATATAATAATCTTAAAATTTTGTCTCTCTGCGTGCTGATTATAAAGAACTTATTTTAACTTTAGTATTATGATTTAAAATTGTAACTAAAAACTATTTATTTTTTTAAAAAGAATAAATTTTTAACATTTAAAAAGATTGCTTGTGAACTGTAGGAGATGATAAAATATAAATAAATAGTATTTTTTTGTTCTTTAAGTTTACTTTTTCTATAGTAGTATTGTTTATTGAACGAAAAAAAGGCGCTCAAAATATTTGGTCCTAGGACCTGGTGCACGAAAAAACCTTTCGGTTATTGAGTCGCACACCACGGATACCTTTTAACGTCTTGTCGAGGAGGAACCTATTGAACTTTCCAACTTTGATTGTTTATACCTTAAGAAATAAGCTTATGAAGTAGTAAGTATAAAAAGCAACTTGAAGCGTTGATAAGATTTTACGAAGTAAAACTAGATTAAAAAAAAATTGACCCTTTTTTTGGCATAATGAAATTACCGATAGAGTGAAAATATCAAATTTCATTAGCTTAAAATTGTTAACAAATACAAAGCAATTTTTTTGTGCTTTTTTTTAAAGATTTTTCAAAGATATAAAAAATTTAAAATTAAAATTAAATGTCAGGCCACCAGATGTACCTTGGAAATTCAAGAAACTAAAATAATATCAAACTAAAAATATACTTGTGATTTTCAAAGTCTTATTTAAACTGCTTTTACTATATTGACTTTGAGTCTAAATAACTTATCGAGTAGAATATTTCGGTTTTGTAGACCATTGTGTATTTGAAATATATTATTCTTTTATGTTTTACAGTTTTCATGACTATATTTACACAGTCTTTAATTAATCATAAAAAAATGTTTGTTAGTCGAGAATTTATAAAAATAATTTATCTGTATTGGTGAAATAGGCTGAAGTTTTTGGCATGAAAATTTTCTCACATATAAACCAATCAAAAGAAGTTGTTTTAGTGTTGTGCAGCTAGATGAAAACAAAAAAATATTTTTTCTAAACTATTTTCTTTGCAAGTGACTTTGAAAGTATTTAATTATTCAATTCAAAGTGTAATAACTTTTCTTATACTCGCAAATAAAATATTAAAACAAATAAGTTTTCAACACTTATTATTTACTAAGACGGCTGCCTACTTTTATAAAGCTAACGTTTTGTTTATTGTTTAAAAACACATTGATAACACTTTGCTAAGTTACAGATTATAAAAGTTTTTACATCTAAAGTTTTTTGGAAGCAAAAAAAAAAAGAACATGTATAAAACCGATTATAAAAACAAAAGTAAATTTTAGCTTAAATCAATCAAATTTGCTTTGATTTTTAAGAATGCTTCCTAAAGTGTTAAACTCAAAAAACAAAACATGAAATTTTTAATGATCGGCATAGCTAAGTTTTATAAAATTAGCAAATAAAGTTTATAAACACAACATAGCAATTACATGTAGATAAAAATAGTTAGTCGTTTAAATTTATTAACGTTTAAATTTATTATCTGTTTTGTAAAATTTATACAACTAATGATGCTTGTTAAAAAAAAAGTAAAGTTAAACAGAGTATAAAATCTTTAAAAGCTATTCTTAAATAAAATCTTTGAAAGCAATATTTAATTACATTGAGTAATAAGGTAACTTTTTTTTTTAGTTATCAAGCTTACAAAATTACGTAACAAAACCTTTGAAAGTAAATAAGATTTTAAAATATAAAACCTTTATAGCAAATTTAAAAACAGTTAAAGAAACTAAAGCATAAAATTAACTTAAAACTTGACTAATTTCACTAAACTTTCGGAAGGTATAGTAATCCTTTCTATGCTTTACTGCCGGTATCACAAAATATCATGTTATCTGTAGATAAATATGACTTAATTAAGACTAATATTGGTTGTTTAACAGAATTGCAAAGTTTAATTGAGATCTTTAATAACACTTGAACTTGGCGGTGTTCAGTTCTATGATTAGAGTGTACCTTCACCTTTTGAAAACATTAATAAGCATTAAGTTAATCCTATAAAGATATTTAATTGTATCCGTTGTGTGTGGCTCGATAACCAAAAAGGTACATAAGGTCCTCAGATCAAAATGTTTTAGCGCTTTTTTGTTGTGAAATAAACAATAACAGTTAAGCAAGGCTGCTTGCTTGGACTACAATTTTGCAAATTTGTTGTATTTCGTTTTTGAAATACTTTTTGTGTAGCGAAATAGAATTTTTTATCAAAGCCTTAACAAGTTAATAAACTTGCACTGTAAAAAGACATCGCAAAAGTAAGTTTAGCTGATAATTAAACTTGGAACTTAGAAATGCTGTTAACAAACAGTAGTACTAAAGATTCATTAGATCCACTTTTAAAAAATTTCTTTTCTGCTTAAGCATAGATTTTGGACTAAATATCAACAATAAAACAGAGTTAAACTCCAGTTGAAATGGACAAAACCACTTAATATTCATTATAAATGTTTTGGTGTTTTAAAAAACAATAAACAGAGATTATCTTTATTTAAAAAAGAGAAACAAAACAATTTATTCTTTCTAAATTCAATTAATTAAACAAAGTTTCGCTGAATGAGCTCATTTGTACTTAAAATGAAATATAGTTTAAGTACAGATAAGCTTATTGATCGAAACTTTGTGTACTAAATATATTTTTAGAATAATATATTGTAACTAAAAGTTTATTGAACGAAAAAAAAAGCGCTCAAAAAATTTAGTTCAAATACCTGGTGTACGAAAAAACCATTCGGTTATCAAGTCGTACACAATTTAGATACCTTTTAACGTCTTGTCCAGGACTAGGGTTTACTATAGGTTTAGGCTAAACCTATAGGGTTTACTATAGGTTTAGGCTAAACCTATAGGGTTTTCTATAGGTTTATAGGACTTAGGGTTTACTATAACTAATTAAATATCTCCCAGTAAAAAGATAGACACACATATTAGTAGAATATCCGCTGTTCTCACTCGTCTTTGAACCCTACCAAAAATTGTTTTAATATACAAACCAAAAGGCAGCGCGTAACGCTTGTGTTGTTATTTGTTCAAATATATTATTTTATATGGATTATTTCAAAATAATCCTTTTTAGGATTTATAGACGAGCAGGACATTACGTGTTTACATGAACATTTAAAATCTTGCATTATAAATTCAGAAACTTATTTAAGTTATATATATACAAAACATATTAAAAAATACAATCTTAAACTACTAATACCCAAACTAAAAAACTTAACTTGTGCATTAATCTAATTATGAAATGAGAATGTAAAACTGTAAACTTAAACACGAGATACGCTATTAAATTCTCTTAGTTTAAAGATAAAACTAGTGTAACAATACAAAAGAGTTCTCTTTGGTATGACAATTAGTTAAAGAAGACATCTTGCAATGTGATGTAGTGTCTAAATATACACACTAATGGCAGTTTTACAACATTCCCAAAAACAAGACAAGTTTTCAACTGATAGAAGAATTATTAGCAACATTCTCTAAAAGGAATTTGTGCAAAAATGATCTGTAACACTAATAACTACGCTATAAAAAAAAAAGTTGATAAAAAAAAGATGGAAATTGATTTAAAACTGTAAAAAAAAAACGACATATGCTACATGTTAGAAGAAACAAAAGTCTAAAACTTTTAAAATGAATGCACATCACGGTCAGAAATTCAGACAATACAATTTTTTTTTAATGTTTAAGATGCAATAAATAAAAAAGTAATGAATTAAAAAATTAAACTACTCATGTAGGTCTGCATAGCAAGATTAAGAGGATAAAGTGTATTTGTTTTTTAGCATATATTAATTAAGATAATTAACAATAACCCAGATTATTAAAATATATAAATTATAGAAATTTTCTGTTATTGAGTTGTCTGAATTTGAACAGTCGTGCACCCAAAGACTACTAGTTTATCTAAGTCTATAGAAGCGAGCTAGCAACAAAAAAAATTGGTTAAAAGTATAGCTACTAGCTAGTCTGATTAGCACAACTGCAGAAAATATTATTTTTAGAACCGCTAGATTTAGATATGATTCATTTATAACAGAAATATTTTTTTAAAAGCTTAATTTGTCTACAACCTTTTTGCTATAACGTTATAGCCAAATGACATCATCATATCTTTTAACTGAAGCGTAGTTGCCTTTTTTGCTAGTCCAATCCAAGAGTTTGCAATTAATCTTTTTCACAGCCTTGACATCATAAATTAAGTTTATTTGAGTTTAGTGGTTCTAATCTTACAACTCATTGCTTTAATTTGTCAAGACTTAACTTATGACCAAAATGATATATCTGTAAAAAGCTATAGGATTTACATATTTTTGAGATTTACCTATGATTATGATTGACAATGATTCGATCATTGTTAATGATCAGCATTTGTTCTAAAAAGAATTCAGTATACAATTTAAACATAACTTCTTTAAAGTGTTAGGGTCGGAACTTCGGAAGCAGATGTTAGGCTTTCGAACTTTTTTAATCAAAACAATCTGCAAACGAGGTAAAGTATGTTAATAACTTCTAAACCTTTATCCCTAATCATTTTAAACCAAAATTTAAACATATACCCTTTTCCCTTACCAAAAATTAAATCGAAGAAAAAATATTTTTAATTAAAATAAAAAATAAAAATTACTAGTTAATCAGAAGCACTTTAGATTTGCAGTAGACAGCAAGTAATAAAGTGTCACTGTAAAAAGAGCCAAATTATGTTCCTTAAAATTACCTAATTTGAGTCTCTAGCTGTTAAAATTTAAATGATGTTGTGATATTCTTTTTCCAGTTTATTATTTCTTTTAAAATATATGACCCATACAAGTTTTACCTAAATTCTTGCTATTTGAGGGATTTCTTGCTCATGTGCTAAGAGTTTAGGTAAAACTTGTATGGGTCATATATTTTAAAAGCAATAATAAACTGGAAAAAAAATATCACAACATCATAAAACATAACCATACAAATCTGTTAAAAATAAGAATTATTAAAAAAGTATTTTATTTTTGCATAAAAAGTTGTATATCTGAAAAATGAAAATCATGCAAAATTAGAATTTTTCTGAAAAGTTTATTCAGGCTTATGGTACAAAAAAAAATTGAAAAAAAAAGTTACAACATCAGTAAACTTATTTTAATAAGTATGCTTAAAAAAAAAATTGAAAAAAAATTATGATTTTTGGAGAAAAGGTTGTATAAATAAAAAAGTAGAAAAAAAAACAACATTTTTAAATGGGCCCCACTCAAAAATTCAAACCTCAATTCAATGAATTTTTTTGAATTAAAGACAAAGGACCATTCTTTAGAATAAAAAAAAAATATTAGCTATTAAGATAAGGAAAATAATTGTGTCTAAAGTTTGAACATTTTTATAAAATTCCTGAAAAAGCTTTCAAGCTAAGTCCATGATAAGGAGCAGACAATTTTATTCTATTATTTTTAAAAAATACTTAATATATAACTTCTATTATTATGAATTGCCTTGCAAATAAAATTTGTGCTAAGTTAAAAGTGAATTCTTCTCAAGAATTTAAAAAATACACCATCAACCCATAGTTATTTTAGTTAAATTTTCTTAATGATTATTATTGTTTAGATTTTATTTAAAGTAATGTTTTAAACTAATTTCAGACCTTTACTTCCCTAAAAAGCTCATAGTACTGTTAACTGGTCAAAAGGATATGATACATGAGTTTTTATGAAAGATTTACAGAAAATAATATTATGAGAATTCTTCGTACAATGCTTGGAACTAGGAAAATGTTCTATGTGTTTATTTTACTTATTTTGACAGTTCTTTGTTACCTAACAATATCTTACCATCAAATAACTTGTCCTACTAAAGATCTTTATGAAAAGTCTTCTGACAACAAAGGTGAGTTTAGTAATTGTCAATGAATCATAACTTTGACAATTGGTTTAAATTAAAAAGTAAATATTGTCCTAAAAATAAGTTTTCATCTACAAAATTGGTAACTTATCAAAATATTTTCTTATTTTTTTTTTCAGTTTTTAACTAGCATTATGTATAATAATTTCCACTTGCTCAGTAAAATTAAATAAAAATATTTCTGTTTTATCTTCACTTAATTTATCTTATTCTTAAATGATTTTTTAACTTAAATACTAAAAAACATTAATTATAGTCTATTAGTAATAGTATGTATTTATATATCAATGAATCTTTGTATACATTTTCAAAACTAAGCTAAAGTATATGTGAGTATTATTGCTTCAAGTTGAAGTTTCTATTCTTTTAAATATAGAACTAAAGTTTTTATGTTCATGTACTGATGTGTAAATCTTAATTAATTTTTGTATTTATACCTGATTGTACATACATTTTCTAGTACCTACCGTTTAGCTAAACTAATGATATATTAAGATAAATAATTTTCTGTTAAATTTTTAGTTTATTCTTAAAATACCCAAGATACAAAATATGTTACAAAAATCATTGTTTTCCTCAAATTTTTTTTTTGTTACATGAAATTTGTGTAAGTTGTTTTTTTGTAAATAATGTAACAATTAAAAGAATAAAAAATTTTTGAATATTTGGTCATTTAGAATTATATAATTAAAATTTTAACACTTAATGTGAAGAAGTAATTTTTAATTTATAAAAACTAATGTCTAACTATATAAAACTATAAATTTAAGCCCTTGTTAACAAAAGATCTTAGCAAAACAAGTTCACTGGAGTATATAATAATAACAAATTATACAGTATCCTTTCATTATTACACTAACACATGTTTATGTCCCTGAAACATATGTTAGTAATAAAGAAAGGATGCTGTATAATTTGTTAAAATTAAAAATTAATGTCAATGTAGTTTGTATTATCTCTAAAACATAGTTTTAGAAAAACTATTGTTAAACAGGAATATCCTTAAAAGAGCTTGAAAAACTAAAACAAGATTGGTTGGAAGAGTATAAGGAACATGAAAAAGAAGAACAGATTGCTGATGAACCTCCAATACTCAATGGAGATAACAACAAAGTCATGTTACCACTTGAGTGTGTGATCAATGGGAAGCAAACTGTAAAGTGTTATAAAGAAGAAAATGTTGATGATGAAAACGGTGTGTACTTGTTTGTATTAGTCAAATTAAAGAAATCAATTTTTTGTTGACTTATCATTTATTAATTAAAATAAGAATTTTCTACAGTTTTAAACATACAATCTTAATTGTATTAAAAAGGCTTAATAACAAAATATCTATAAAACTAATTTAATTTATAGTAAATAATGTTAATTTAATTTATATATGTATTTAATAAACTATTTACTAATTACGAGATAATTTAAAAAAAGGTTACAATATCTTTTGACTCTAACTTGAAAGCTTTAAGTATATACCATAAGGTTGTTTTTAATAGACAGATAAAGTCAATAAATTTTTAAGATATAATCAGTTTTGTGAAAATTTTCCTATACAAACGTTAGAAAGAGAATATTTTTACAGTTAAAAATAAAAATAATTAAAATAAAATAACTAAAAATCTATCTCTTCCTAAACTTTTAAGCAAATTACTTAAACTTTTAAGACTATTTTCTAACATTGTTTTTAATTTTAAAATCAACAACTTTTTTGATTTTTTTTATATAAAGCAATATATTTCAAAAATTTTAAAAACAATTTTTTTACAATTTGATCTTATTTTATATAGTTTTTCTTAAGCTAAAAGATGCTTTTTACAGATTTAAAAACTTCAAAATATTTTTTGAGATATAGCCGGTTAAAGTTGGAGGCAACAATAGGTTCCTTATGGGAAGCCCAAACTAAAACAGCAAAAATAGACTATTTCACTAAAAATCTATCTTCTCCTACGTTTTTTGAGATAACCACTTCAAAATTTCAGGAAGAGTTCCTTGATATATTTAGAAATTTCTGTCAGAAGGAGTTTAAAAGAAATAAGAAAATGAAAAAATTTTATACAAAAACATAAAAAAATTTTTTTTTTGTTTTTTGTTATAATGTTTATATTTTTCAATTATTTTAAATTTATTCCCCTATGCCCTAAAGCAATTTATTTTTTATTAATATTAAAAATTTTTGAAGTTATTTTTGAGTTACAAGCAATGAAAGTTGAAGACCTCAAAAGGTTTTATGGAAAGTTGAAACTAAAAAGGCAAAGATGACTATGCATTAAAAATCTATCTTTCCTACAAATTAAAAAAAATATTTTGAAAAATTTCTCAGTCTAACCTTTTAAAGTTTTAGAAAATCTATCTGAAGGAAATTTTAATTTTTTTTTTAAGTATTCAAAAAAAGGCCTTTTTTCTATGCTTTGCCATAAATTATTTATTTTTTATTAATTAAAATATTTTACTATAGTGTTAATTTCAATTAATAGAAAAATATTCTGCCTTTTTTGTTTTACCTATGCTTTAATACAGAACTTTAATGTTAAATAATAAAATTAAATGGTAATAACATAAACAGTAAAATGAATTGAGTTTTCTTTATAATTTTGTTCTTATATTTTAATTATCCTTCTATCAGTGCTTATAGTATATAATCATAGACTTATCAGGTAAAATTCTAGTTAGAAGCAAGTAAAATGTATTTCAAAATTAATGTATTAATTAAGGGGGGGAGGGTCCACCTTGATTTTTACAAGTTGAACTTATTTTGTACAGTTTAATCTGAGCTATCAGACGTTTTAACCGCTTAACAAAAATTCTAAGTAATTTTCAAGATATAAACAATGTAAGTCTGTGACCTCAGTAGGTTCCTAATGAAAGGCACAAACTAAAAAAGCAACAAAAGACTAGTTCACTAAAATCTATCTCCTCTTTAATTTATTTTACCATTCATATTTAAATTTTCTCAGTAAGTCCATTATTAATACTTAAGTCGATTTTTTGCAGAATGTCTTTAATTAAAAAAAATTAAAATGTTATTATAAAAAACAACCTATTTTTTTGTTAGTTTTTTTATCTAAAATTTTGATTTTTCAATAGTTTTAAAAACAAAATTTTAAATGTCCTTTAAGTTGTAAAGAAATATTTTGTTAAAAATTAAAGTTTCTAGCTCTAAAAATGAAGGAGGAATTTAGTGAATTTTTAAAGTTACAAGAAAATTGACCTTGAAAATTTAATTTGCGTTCCATACGTTTGTATTGGAAACACTTTACAAAAACGTCTATACCTAAAAAATCTAGTTGAATTTATTTATTTTATAAAAACTGGCTTGTAGTTTATACTTAAAGCTTTCTAATTTTTGTAAAAAAAATATGTCGGACTTCCTTACAACCTTTTGAAAGTATGGAGTAAAGATCAATAGTCTTTTTTAAGGAGAGGCGCTGGGCATATAAGATTGAAAAGTCATTAGTAGGCCACAGTTTTTAAAAAAGTTTTAGAATTTTTGAAAAAAAGTATAGACTAATGTTATTTTACTTATTTACATAACAAATTTGGTGTGTAAAGTGCTTAAAATAACTAGGAATAAATTAAAGTCATGCTCATAGTAATTTAAAAATAAAATCAAACTATATAGTTGCGCAACAAGTATTAAAAAGTTGTGCCACAAACTAACTTTTTTGTTTTTCTAATAAACATGGGTGCGCCTTCCCTTGTGGTCTCAATCAACTTCTTCTCTATAAACAACTTGTTGTAAACCTTGCATTTAAAATGTTGCTTTTTGGTCTACCTTTAAGGGTTAGAAAGGAGTGCAGTCTGTGTAGGAAAATGTTTGTTGTATTATTTGCTTTAAAACTTTTTAGCTTTCCGTGCTGCTGCCTTAAGTACACCTTGTTGTTGTGCTTCTTCTCAAAAGTTAGGCTGTAATACAGGGGACAACTCTTAAACTTTATATCAATAGATCCACTACCTGCTAGTAGGAAATTACATCTTAATGTCCTTCTAAATCCAAAAGGTATTTTAAGCCCATAATGTTGCTGATTAGTTTTTTTTTCTTATACAAACCCATTTCTCTTGAAGCTCATCATGATGTGAATCCAATAATTTACAATATCAATATTTTTTTTCACAACTATCACACATACAGCAAGCTGGAAAACACTTATGCCTTTCACTTTCTAAAGCACAACTATTGTTGCTGTAAGCAAAGTTATAACTAATGTTTAGCATGTAAATGTATTCCTCTAACAAGCTTAGACCACTAGATCTTCTACTTGGATATTCCTTATTGACCAACTTCAAAATAGAAATTAAATACTCCTTATAATCAAATGTTTCAGGTTGACTGGATGGTTCACATTGACTGGATGTTTCATGTTGACTGATAGCTCCCAAAATACTGGGTCTTTTAAATCTTCGATTTTCGAACTGACTAGATGCTCAAATTTTAAAACTGGATATTCCACTTTGATAGCTTGAATCTTTGATGTCAATCATTGGACTTTCTTTTTCAACCATTGGAACATTGATTATAGCCACCAACTTTATTATTTCAGCTACACATTTCTCAAATTTTGTCAATGATCATTTGCAAGCACAATATCACATAGTTTGTTTTTGCTTATTAGATTAAGGGTATGGGGGGTCAAACATTTTTTTTAAAGCAAATTTAACATTAGACCTTATACGTAAGCTTCTGGCACGTTTCTGCATACTTGCAGAAACGTATACTTTTGTGCGAAAACATTTCAGTAACATTATAATTATAATTTCAGAAACATTATAATTTCGTTTTTTGTACTATTAAAGATTATTTTTGCAGGTGTTTACATGCCCTGGACATTTCTTAAAAGTTACTACGAAGTTTACGGCAAAATGAAGAATTACGACAGCTATAATCGATTTGAGTTCAATCAAAATTATGCAAAGGTTAAATTGTAAAGTCTTATTTGTAATTAGTGGTTGATAGTTGTTGTGTTTGATTTATTATTTGAATTTCAAACTATATAGGTTTTATTTTATAAGTTGATTAACGGTTTATAAACCAAATACAGTGATGGCATTACCTAGCCTAGTCAGGCTAACTTAAGCTAGCTCAAAATTAAAAAAATACTTTCCCAGCTCACAATAGTATAAATTTCTCTAACCTAAACTATGTTTTTATGGCATAGAGTATATTTTATATTAAAATTTATACAGGTTTGCCGCATCACCTGGAATCCTGGAAAAACCTGGAATTTTAAAATTTAAGTATTAAAACCTGGAATTTTAACAATTTTCACATGTTCAGCAGTAAAATTTCAATTTGACTCAAAAAATCTATCATATAAATAGAAATTTTTTGTTATCATCAATATTTTTTTATTAAAAAATATATTTAAAGTAGCTTTAAAATATCTTTTCAATATTTTTATACTATTTAACACAGTTTCTTACATTAATCTTTTTTTAACTAAAAATAGACCAAAAAATGTGTACTTTTAAAAACCAGGAAGAAAATTGGAAAACCTGGAAAAAAAATTGAAAAAATGAGTGGCAACCCTGTTTATAGTAAAATTTTAAATTAATTGTACCTATAGTTTAAAAATTGTTAATTTTTATAGTAGACTCAATAAGAAGTTAAACTTATACTTACTTAAAAATATAAACTTAACAAAAATTCAACAAATAGTTTTGGTATTTAATAAATTGACAAGAGTTGTTACAATTTTTACTTAGTTATATATACTTAAAGGGGTATTTTCATATAAAATTGATGTTTTAAATAAATATATCAAATACACATGCTGTAATAGCTGGTATGTTTTATTGATTAAAGTTGAAAATATGACTGTTAAAATACATTAATTTATACATATTGATATTTCCATATCAGAAATCTCATACTTTTTAATCGAAATATTCAAAATTTCAAGCTAAATGTTTATTAATAAAGATCCTAGCGAAGTAAATTCTGCAATATATGATAAAAATATATTTTCACAGTAAATTTATTATTTTATTTATTGTTTTTATTAAATATTGAAATAATGGTTTTTCCATTATAAAAATCACAATTTTTATACATTAAAGTTTATTGCAAACAAAATACAAAATAGAAGTACTTTTCGGACACGCTCTTCAGTATTTTTTCGTGTCAAAACAAGCTGAAATAATGATTTACGGATAAAAACTAATAAAACTAAGTATTTAAGAAAACAAATTAAATTTAACACAATAGTAATAATTAACAAATTAAGGCAATCGTTTAATCAGAAATAATATAAATGTAACACAACTTTACTAATCAACTAATTTAAGTTCAACGAAATTAAACAAAATGGTCGAATAAACAAATTTCTTTTGCTTACAGAGATCTGGCTTTAAGCTTAAAATGTATATAGCTTCTAAAGTTTTTAGGTGAAATTCATTACGAGCAACTGATATTATTTTGAAGTGATCCACTTTATAGTTTTCGACACACTTAGGATTAGTAATCAGGTGTTGGCCAATCGCTGAACTACTATTTAGTTTTTTCAAATCATCAAATTTCTTTTCATCGTTACATGACTTTATCTTGTTTAAAAGGTTTTTTGGTATGTGTTGGTTAATTCTTGCAATCAAATTGTTACTCGTTCTACCCACGTATGTCCGGTATACCTTAAGTTGCCATACAGTCAGAATACAGTTTTGCATAATAATTTGAAGAAAATAGTAGAAAATGGCTATAGATCTGTTAATTTACGAATAGTATACTCAACCAATAAACTGTTTCAGATTAAAAACAAAGATAAATTACCCACCCTAAACACCAGCAATGTAATTTATAAATTTGTATGTTTATGTAAAAAAACATACGTGGGTAGAACGAGTAACAATTTGATTGCAAGAATTAACCAACACATACCAAAAAACCTTTTAAACAAGATAAAGTCATGTAACGATGAAAAGAAATTTGATGATTTGAAAAAACTAAATAGTAGTTCAGCGATTGGCCAACACCTGATTACTAATCCTAAGTGTGTCGAAAACTATAAAGTGGATCACTTCAAAATAATATCAGTTGCTCGTAATGAATTTCACCTAAAAACTTTAGAAGCTATATACATTTTAAGCTTAAAGCCAGATCTCTGTAAACAAAAGAAATTTGTTTATTCGACCATTTTGTTTAATTCGTTGAACTTAAATTAGTTGATTAGTAAAGTTGTGTTACATTTATATTATTTCTGATTAAACGATTGCCTTAATTTGTTAATTATTACTATTGTGTTAAATTTAATTTGTTTTCTTAAATACTTAGTTTTATTAGTTTTTATCAGTAAATCATTATTTCAGCTTGTTTTGACACGAAAAAATACTGAAGAGCGTGTCCGAAAAGTACTCCTATTTTGTATTTTGTTTGCAATAAACTTTTATTAAATAATATATCAGCGAAAATGCTTCGCTAGGATATTTATTAACAAACAATTAGTTTAAATTTTTAAATATTTTACTTTCTTCACTGTGAGTGTTTAAAGGATCTTTTTATGATGTTTGTTGATACTAATGGTAGAAGCAACATACTAGAGCTTATAAAATTCCATGGCTCGTTTAAGAACATAGTTCAATAAAGAACAAGTATTGTAGAAATTTATTTTAATTATTATTGTATTTGAATTTATCAATTCTGTCAGTTATACTTGAGTCAATTGGTAGTTGTACAATACAGTAGACTACCGCTTAAGTACGCACTTTTTTCGGTACGCACTCCGCCTTAAGTACGCACTTATCCAAAAATACAAAAAAATTCTAAATTTTTTATAATTTTTTTAAATATTTATACCAAATTTAAATAAACAAATAATCTGAATAATTGCTTTCACAGATTTTTATTCATCAAAATAAAGGATGTTATATTAGAACTTCTAAGAAGTTCCAGTTTTTTTTGCCTAAATTTTCAATCATCAAGTTTTTCCAGATTATTTTATGTTTCCAGGTAGAATGGCCAACCTGCTGAGTTAGCCTAAGACTTTCACAATTTTTATACTAGGGTGAGTAATCCTGAGTAGTCTAAGTGGCCTGAGATTGTGACAGCCCTGTTATTAAATATTAATAAACTAAATACTAATGTAGTGGTTGCAGAAAAGTAAAAATAATGCTGATATTTGAGCTGTAATGCTATAAAATAAATAAATCTAGATGACAAAGTTAAAAAAACCAACAAATACAACATAGTTAAGTCATAATTTAATTTAAATGTACACACATTGATCTTTTGAAAATGTTTGGTAAACACAATGTAGTTTGGTACTTTCCCTTTAACAAAACAAAATATGTGGCTAGTTGTAAGAAAAATAACAAACAACTAAATTTCATATTATACTATGTCATCAAAAAGTACGCACTACACGTGCTAAGTACGCACTTTTTGGTCGGGTTCAATTTGCGTACTTAAGCGGTAGTCTACTGTATATTTAATTTTATAAAGACCTAACGTGAAAATAAATTGTGCTGGAGACGCTTTACTCTCTAGTTTAACTTTTTTTATTTTTTTAAAGATAACAACTTTGTAGTAGTTTTAAATCTCATTGATTATACTAATAAAATGTGTTTTACTCTCTCAAAATAGAAGTGTTTATACTTTTATTGTAGGAAGTAAAAAAAATGCCCAGCAAGTACAATTTCAAAGGGGTTTTCATGACTTTTGAGTCTTATAACGTTGAAGTAAGAGATAGAGTCAAATGCATTTCTGCTAGAAAAGGTTAGTATTGAAGATAAGCATAAACAATTTATTACATGATAATAGTTAATGTTATTGATAAAAAATAAATAAATTGTTTCGATAAAACCATAAGTTAAGGCCATAGGGGGGGGGGGGGGGGGGTAAACCATGTTTTTTACAAGTTGATCTAATTTTATAGAGTTTTTTTCTAAGCTTCAAGATGCTTTTTATTGTTTTTAAAAATTCGAATTATTTTTTGAGATATGACCAGTCAAAGTCGGGCCGCATAATAGATTCCCCATAGGAAGGGAAAACTAAAACAGCGGAAAAAGACTATTTCATTTAAAATCTATCTCCTCCTACATTTTTCAAGCAATCTTTCTCAAACTTTTACAGTCTAATCTTTATACAATAACAAAAAAACGTTACTTTGGAATTTAAAAAAATTTATTTAAAAATGAATTTTTTTGAAAAAAAAACACTTTATTTTTTTAATTTTTGTGATAAAAATTATATTTTTCTAAAATTATTTAAATTCTAAAGTAACGTTTTTTCCTTTTATTATAAGGAACGTTTCCTGAAAATTTGAAGAAGATTGCTTGAAAAATGAAGGAAGAGATAGATTTTTAGTAAACTTTTAAATTTCCGAGAAAATTGACCTCGAAAAATTTGCGGTCCATACGTTTATATTGGAAAATTTTTACAAAAAGTTAAATATCTCAAAAGTTAAATGATATTTTTAAATTCTATAAAAACTGGCTTGTAGTTTATACTTAAAGCTTTCATATAAAAGTCAAAGTTTATTAAAAAAAAAAAATTAACCCCCTATGGCCTTAACTTTGTTCTAAACTTTTACAAGGTTTTTAAAGTTTCAAAAACATACACTACTCAAAAAAAATACTTTGCATCTAAATTTACATAAAAAGTTGTTAAGCTATACTAATTAGATGTACAAGTTTTTAAAATTACTATAGTGATTAATTACTTATTAATCAAGTTAAGCAATAAAGCTATATGTAACACTTGAAAATATAATAAAAAATATTTATCTCACTAAACCTACATAGGAACTTTATAAAATTTAGGAGTCCAAATATCAGATTTCTATTGTTTAATTAAAGTTTTAAGTGTAATCTTTTTTTGAATAGATTTTAACTGTATATTTGAAGTTTAATACTTTTTTAAATAAAGTTAAATAAAGGTATATTAAGAATAAGAATTAAGTATAAGAAATAAATTAAGAAGTATTATATAATTGATAAAATAAGTTTAGGTTATAAATAAAAAATAGCAGATATTTGATAACTTTGTTTTGATCTGCATTAACTACCCTTATGCTTATGTATGATTTTATTTGCGGAAATTGGTAAAAAAAAGGTTTATTTGTTTGTTAAAAATAAGCTTTAAATTAGTCTTGAAAAAAATTACCATGATTTGATAAAAACTATATAAAGTTTAAGAACATATAGGTGTCCAAAATTTTTTTTTACAAAAATTAATATTGGTTCTTAATTCAAATTTTAGAGTATATACGATAAAATACTTCTGATGGAACTACAAATTTCAGCTAACTTTTGAGACATAACATTTTATTTAAAAAAATTTGTTACAACCATATGATATAAAAAAATTTTAAAGCAAATTTTCTCCGAATTTTAAAAAATTTTCTAAAAATCAATATTCTCCTCCATTTTTAGATCATTTTAATTTAAACAAACTTTTCAAAACTTATTAAAAACTATTCTGAGAAAAATATAAAAGAATTGTTCAAAAACTGATAGATTTTTAGTGAAATAGTCTATTTTTTCTCTTCTAGTTTGCGTTTTCAGTAAAGAACCTATTGAACGCTCTAAATTTAATCGCCTCTATCTCTAAAGTTATTTTGAATTTTTTATAGTACTTGTATTGACAATAATTGCTATTAGCTTCTAAAGCTAAAATTAGAAATAGTTTTTATTTAATAATTTAGATTAATTTCCTTAAAAATATATCGAACGGTTTTTTCTTAAATAACTGCAGGTCGCGAGGAAATTTCTGAAAACTGTCTTGTTTTTTATAAAAGTCTGCCAACCTCTGGATTAAAGCAATGATAAGAATATTATTTTGTCATTAAGATGTTATAAAACTGTTAAGAATTTTTATAAAACATTTTTATGCGCAAAATGTTCTAAATAAAGTACTGAAGTATTAAAAAACTTAAGGCGTTCCAGTGTCGACCCAATGGGGTCCAAAAGGCTATTTTTATCCAATACAAATTGCCCAGTTCGGACTATCTCACTACAGTAAAAACATTGTCCAAAAGCCGCCTCAAATTTCTCAATATGGTGCTACACTTGTTAGTTTATTTATAAGTAATAAAAAGTTTGGTTCTTCTACCAAGCTTGAATAACTTAATTAAATAGAAATAATAATAATAAAGTGGTCTACGTAATCCTAAAATTTGTATCCGAATACTATTTTAAAATTAGGATCTGGCTGGATCCGAATGTAAAAAGGCATTATCCGGCCGGATCCAAACCCGAATACTAGGATTCGGTAGATCATTAATAATTATACTGAATTTATCATATTATACTGTTTGCTTAGTTTTATATTTCATTCCAGGGTAACTGGAAGTCGCTTAGCTCATCAACAAAAGTTCAATCAATTAAAGATAATGTTCTGGGTGATGTTGTTCACATCACTTCAAAAGGTTTGCTAATGTCTATGTAAATACTTTAGGATAAAGTTGACAACTTAACAGGAATAATCTTGTTTATTGTTTTTACTATGTTAAAGTTTGATTTAGACAACAATGATTTTGAATTTATTAGTTTATAGTATCTAATATGGGTTAAATGCAAAATAAGTGTGTATCAAGAACTGGTAATGAATTACTTATTAGAATAATGTGACAAAACTAAGCTATTTTATCAAATGTTCTGTGTAGATAAATATTTTTGATCATTGTGCTGCTTATTTAAATGCCCATTACTGAAGTTTAAGTTAAATTTAAATATTTGCTGGTGTGCTGCTATAGTAGTTTTGATTCAATTCTTAGTGTTTAGGGTGATATCTATTGATCTATACTGTATAAGTTGGACATTTCAAAGCATTACTATTCGGATTTTTGTTTTTAGTTCGTAGAAATTGTTATTTAACTTTTTGAAGTTATTACAGGGTTGCCACTTTACCTGGAAACCTGGAAAAACCTGTAATTTGACAATTTAGGCAAAAATAACCTGGAAAAACCTGGAATTTGAGATATTTTGAAAAAAGCCTGGAAAAATTTGGAATTTTGATGAAAAAACCTGGAATTTTAAATAATTTTGATATTTTTAGTAGTAAAAATTTGATTTGACACAAAAAATCTATCATATAAATAAATTTTCTTTGTTATCATCAAAAGTTTTTTTATAAAAAAACCTATAAATGTAACTTTACAGTATCTTTTCAATGTTTTTATACTATTAAACACAGTTTCTTATGCAGAAATTAGCTTAAAACTAAATATAGATCCAAAAATGTTTACTTTTAAAAACCTGGAAGAAATTTGGAAAACCTAGAAAAAATTTGGAAAAAAGAGTGGCAACCCTGTTATTAGTTATGACAAAAATATATATAATTAAAATATAGACTTTTTAATAGTAATGTTTAAACAGATAAACAAATGAACGGAGCAACCCTATCCATAGGTAATACCATTGAGCATGTGATAAGTTTAGGCTTAAAGTTTAAGGGAAATGGAAGTGTACAAGTTAATATTGACACAAAAGATGGAGGTGTTAGACAACAATATAAAATTATTTACACCACTCAAAAGTTTGTAAATATTTAAGTATAATTTATTTTTATAACATAAATTTCAGGTTAAACAATCTTTAGAGTTTTGCAATTGCATTTTTAATAATTTATAGTACTAAACTTTTGCTTCTAAATTATCTAATTATAGATTCAAATTTAATAACTATAAGATTCTAAAAAAAATTTTCAACTATTTAACATTTAACTAATTGTACGATGTTTTAGTAAAAGCATACATTAATTAATAAATTTTTTATGACTCCGATAACAAACATTTTAAATAATTTAAGGTATAATTTTAAAAGGTGAATTCCTACACTGTTTCTTTCTTAATTTTATTAAAATATATTGATGAAAGTGCTATTTACAAATAATAAGGTGTATTATTTAAAAAATACAAAATTGTTATAATTTTTATGAAAGGATTATGTTTGAGGTTAAATTTGAATAGATAGATGACTTTACTAAAAGTATATTTTGTCCAGAAATTATGTTGAAAAAAAAACTTTATACCGCAAAATGAATTTAATATAAGTTTATATGTTTAATTGAAAATGTATTTCTTTTTTGTTACATTGAAAAAAAAATTCTAACTGACAACAGAAATAGACATTCTAAAGTTTTGGCCTACTTTTTAACGTTTTCTTAAATTAGCAAGGAACGTTTGTTGGTACACTTAATTTATTGGTACTACTCATCATAATAAAATCCTACCTTATTTAATTACTATCTTATAAACACTAAATTTTATCTGAGACTACTTTATATAAGTCAGACAAGACAGTTTGAATAATGTATCTATTACAAAAAAGAATCACAAAACACTTTTACAGAATGTAAGTTATTTTTATAAATAACTTAGAATAAATAAGATTTAATAACAATTTTAGTTTAATGAAAAATATTTCAAAACTTTAAATAATGTGAACAATAAAATTTTTAAAAAACTCTAAAACAACTAAGTATTGTTTAATCAATACTCTTATATTTACACCATAGAATATGCTATTAAAATACAACACTAGTACTACAAATGAGTCTAATTAAAACTTTAAACAAGATCTAAATACCACTTCTGTATCACTATTATACAAGTCATCTCTTTGTTATGTCTTAAGTGCAATTACATTAGAATTTACACTTGGGCTCATTTCGTAAAACTCATCATTTAAAATTAAACAATAAAATGGCATATGAAAGCTGCATTCCATTACAAATTAATAAGAAACTCACTTATAGTATTACATTAAAATTTTCAGCTTCTAAATAAAAAAGGGGTTGAAAACTTGGTTCTTCATTAGAAAACTTAAAAGATTTTTGATTTATATATTATTATTATTATGTTTGTTATTAGTAGTCACTCGATTTACTTAAATTTTAACTGTTTCTAAAATAATTTGAAAATTCTTGATAAAAGAAAAGTTTTATTAGGTTTATCCTCTGCGAAAGCAGTAAAATTGTGTTACTATTAAAAAGCAACATGTAAGATAAAACTTTTGTAAATAGTATTGCAAATTTTCTTGAAATCTTGTGTTTAAAATTATGTATCTTTTTTTGCACTGCATTAAGTCGTAAAAAGAGATAAGATCTTTAAATAAGAAATACACTTTTTATTTTTTAACAATCAAATAAGAACTTTAAATGTTATTTTAATGTTTTTAAAACTTATTTTTTCAACCTATTTGTTTATAACCTGTAAATAAACAAAATACATGAAAATCAACAGCTCAATTTAAAATTTTAAATAAATTAGGGTGCTTTAAAATAAGTTTATAGTTTATGAAACTTTGAGATGTTATGCTATGTGCTAAATGTTCTTAATTGATAAAACTAGACTAGGTTAAGATTTATAAAAAAAATTTTTTTTTAATTTTTTTTGTGGAAATGTTAAGGAAATTGGTAAGTAGTATAAGTAAATAAGTTTTTAGTGTGTTTGATTAGGCTTTATTACTAGTTTTATTTTATTTCAATAAATATTTTTTTTTTCATTTCAAGCTTGTTAGATATGAAGTTGGCTTTAGTCTAGCTGTATTAACTACTGCTTTATATACTCGTCTAAGGTATTTATAACTTTCTTAACTAAAGATTTAAGGAATAAAAAATGTATATTAAGTGTTATTGCTTATAACTATTTAAAATCATAGTCTACGACTCTAGGTTATGTTGAAAACTCTTGAAATTAATAAAAATAATTCCGTAATAAATATTATTCTTAATTGTATTTTTATTGTAAAAGTATAACTTTACTTGTTCTTATAAGTTATTAAATTTTAGACATGAAAAATTTAAAAGACAAAATTAA
This sequence comes from Thalia democratica, assembly GCF_965202585.1. Taxonomy (NCBI): domain Eukaryota; kingdom Metazoa; phylum Chordata; class Thaliacea; order Salpida; family Salpidae; genus Thalia; species Thalia democratica. The sequence goes on along the minus strand of NC_139169.1, from coordinate 48,747,697 downwards.
ATTTATAGTTTTATGATTGGATTTGATAAGAAAAAGAACGAAATAACATACGGCATTGGAACGTCTCAAGATTGGATGACTTTAACTAGAGATTTGCTAATTGATCTTAGAAAGGGAAAGAGTTACAGCAAGACTAGTAAAAGCGTTAAGAAACAGAGTATAGTCATTACAAAGGTTTAGATTACTTCGTGAACTAAAATCAAAGTTTATTATTTTTAGTATATATTAGTGATCTACCGGATCTAACTATCTGGATACAGATCAGGCCGGATCCTAATTTAAAAATAAATATTTTACCTATGATGTTGAAAACATTTTAAAACTTGTAAAAGCCAAAATTTAAAAATGATAGTATACTAAAAATCTAAATACTTAAAGAATTTTTTTTGACGTTAAGAGTACTGTAAAAAATAGTTTTAGATTCATGATTAAATTTCGATACACAACAACAAGATATTTTAATAAGTTAATTGAAAATAGACATAACTTACTATGCTTAAAGCTCTTTAAATTAGTAAATTGACTGATTATCTTTAATAATAACGAAAATAGTTTTTAGAGGTTTGTAGAGACTATAATTATGTCTCTTAATTAAATAAGCTATTATAAAATATGCTTTTTCTTAATTAAATATGCTAATTAAGTATTAAAATTTAAGTTTATTTGTTAAAGTTAACTAATAATAGGTTTAAATTGGATAATCCGCTTAAAACTCTAAAATTAGCAGAAATGCGTAATTAATTCTAACGGTGTTTCGATTAACGTTTTAAATAAATTGAACACTCTTTTTAGTAAACTATATCAACTAGTTTTAAGAATTTTTTGCGAATATTAGTTTTTGGTTCAACCATAAAAATGGAATTGTTACCATTTTTTCATATATTTCTTTGGGAATGGGTCAGATATTCACGAAAAAACTTTTGCATAAACGGATACTTTTGCAAGAAAACACTTTTGCACGAAGATATTTTTGCGCGAAGGGTCAATTTTGCACAAAAGTAAAAACAAGTAATAAAAAGAATAATATAAAAAAATTGCTGACTATGGGCCAGGGTTATGGGTAAAAGTGATTGTAAAAAATAAAAATAAATTAAATTATATGAAAAAAAAAAAAAAAAGAAATTAGTAAACTTAATTAATATTCAAGATTAAAAACAAGTTTTTTTATTATTTTATTAAGTTTTCAGTCTTATACAGCAAAATTTACTTTCATACCAAGACCAATATATTATTTACTAAGAATGTATTAAAGTTGTTCATTTTGGTTTTAAAGAAGTATAACTTTTTGGTTATAAAATTGTCTTATCGAATACTAGCATGTCAAACTTACGCCATTTTTTAACTTTGCACACCTATACAAACATTAAATAGAAGTCATATAACTCGAAAAACTAAAATAGGGCCTCTCTTTATTTTCTTCTTAGGCTAGATAACATAAAGTAGAAAATTTACAAAAAATATTTTCATAAATTTAGAAACAGTTTTACAACAATTTAGTAAACATTTTGTAACTGAATGTTTTGTTAATGTTCTAGTTCACATTAGTATTTGAGCACTTTAATATTGTCTAGTGAGACTTTTTTAGTCTTTGAATTTTAGACTGAAGGTTATTTTTAAGGGTTTTTGTAAGCAACATTTAAAAGAATATTTACGTTTTTTCTTAAATCTAAGCATTTTAAGATAATAAGTATAAAGTTGTAAAGTTCTTGTTCTAAATCAACTGTCTTATTTTTCGACGTATCCGTATAAGTTTTCGACAGTCTCACTCTACCGAGAGCTTTTGGTCTAATGATCTTAAGTTTTATGATCAAGAATTTATTTTAACTTAGCTTGCCTCACGGCACATTAAAGTCCAAGCCTTAGCTCTAAAGACTATTTCCGATGCTTACTTTGATTTTTATGTTTTTATTTTTTGTCTGTATATATTTTTTAAGTTAGTTTCTTATTAGTTTTAATTAGTTTAAACTAAGGTAGCTTGATAAAAATGAATACCATAGTTAGTAAATAATTAAAAATTATTTACTTTTAAATAAAAATGATTGATTATTGTCAAAACTAGTCGTTTGAATTAAGCTAAATTTTTAATTAAATGGGGTTTCAAAATTTTATATCTAGTATCCGGATCCGACCGGTTATTGCCTTTTCAGATCTGCCGGATCTCAATTGAAAAAAAGTTATAATTTTTAATTGGTAGATCAGTAGATATATATATATATATATTTATTTTGTAAACTTTTGCCCAGCGGTTATATATCGCAAAAAAGTATTTTACTGTATTTCTGTAAAAGATTGTACACTGCTTGTAAAAATTATTACGACTTATTGTTTTTATAGTACTTTTTTTGTGCTCTAGATTTGAAGTTAAAAAATATTGTTAAAAGTAACTAGTTAAAGAACTTCATACTATTATTTATAAGAAGTGTGTTTTTAATATTTAAACTTTTTATCTCCATTGGAACATTTCAATCTGTTTTATTTTAAAGATAATTGTGTTTAAAATAGTAAATTAAATTTGTTTAAGTTTTCATATTGTTTTATTTCTACATTTTTAATTTATATAAGTTACTTCAGCTTAATTTGTAGCTAATTTACTTCTTCTTTAGATGTTTTCAAAAACCTCAAACTCTAGTCTGACGCCGGCTAATTTGTAGTTACTCAGCCCGTTATTTCGCATTAAATACAAAGCGACCTTCTTCATATCACTATTTGTATCTTAAAATGATTTGTTTTAAATGTACGTAATTTACAACTTACTCAAGCTTTTATGAAATTTTATTAAAACTCGGATAGTTCTTTTATCGTTTTCAAAGACTTAAGTAATTAAATTAAGCCTTTTTTTTCTTTTTTAATACATTTGTTTCAGATTAATCAATTTTTTTTTACTTAGTTTTTGAATTTTTTGTAGTGTAACTCCTTTTAGTTTTAAGTTGTACTGTTAAATTTTTTTTTATGGTATTGTAGGCTTAAATAACACAACGAGCCTGACTCGAACACTTTTCAGTTATTCAGGCTGTATTTTATTTTGCTTCAAAGAGTAGCAACTATGTATGTTTTACAGAAACTGTATAAAAGTTTGTACAACTGTGTTTGACTTCTATTTACCAAAACTAAAATAACAAAGAATATTTTGATTTTCTGGTGGTTATTTTATAAAACTCGAACTAATTTAAACTTGTTTTGCAAATCTAAGACCGGTTCCAAATGAAACTTAGATTTAAATTACATAATAACATGTACTCAAATTATTAAAAATTATAATCTTTCAGTTCATTTTTTTAATTTTAAACGTTAAAAGGGTTCAGTAGATCACTAAATATATAACACATTTTATAAGCTTGACCTATAAAACAAGCCAGTATATAAACATTCATTCATGCTAGATTTGGTAGAGTCTAATATTTTAATTCTAAGGGTGGCAAAGCCGTAGTGAGCGTTATCGATCTTGTTATCTATCCATAAACAAAATAAACGTAAAGTTATTGAATTGCAGGTTGCAAAAGTTTTGTTTTACGGTGACGTGATGGTCCATAATTTGACAATTTCCACATACAATCACATGGAGCACTTCAGAGATGCAGTAAATTGGATGCATAGTAACCAGGATCAATTGTCAGGGGGTTGGCGAAATATGGTTGAAAGAAAGTTACCTGGGTTTGAAACTCTTAAGCCTGGTTGGATTTCAGCAATGGGACAGGGACAAGCCATGAGTTTGCTTGTTAGAGGTTAGATGTATTTTTTTATAAAAAGTGTTTTAGAAATTTATATTACAAGACTAATTGTTTCAAACGTGATTACTTAGTTTGAAACGTATGCTGAAAGAAAATTGTTTATAGATTTACTGAAAAAAAGTAAAACATTTGAGTAAATCTATAAATTTTGGACTTTAGAAATTATAGTTTGCACAAATTTGAAAAACTATCTGTTATCTTTTTTTTTTGCTCTTATAAGTAATAGTTTTTATATGATTCAAATTTTACAGTAATTCTATTACTAATATTTCAAGTTTTTCAATGCAGGTATCTTTAAAGTTAAGAAATACAAAAACTTAAAGAAATAGAAAAACAAAAAATTACCTATTTGTTTTTGAATACTTTTAAAATTCCAACATTCAAAGTCTTTTAAACTGTATAAATAAAATTTCCTAAAAAATTGAGATCTATAGTTCAAAAAATTAAGGAAAAATTAAGTTCGATAAAAAGTGGCTTGTAGTTTATATTTAAAGCTTTTGTAAAAATACCAATGTTATTTTTTGTAAAATAAAAAATGTTGGACTTTCCTATGACTTCGATAGTAAACTCAAAAATATTTTAGTTACAAGAATCATGTTTTATACTTTAATAATTTTTTGTTGGAGTTTCTTTATATTTTTATATACTTTTCAATGGTTTTCAACTGAAATAAAATTTCTAGTTTATTTTTTATCAAGTTTTTATACTTTCCAACACTTAGCTATATGTAAGAAATAAAAAAAATTCATTAAATTAATTCAACCTTTTAAATTTATTTTTTAGAATAAAATAACTAAATTTTTGCTACTCTTGTTTTTTATTATGCTTTACTTACCGTTTTATTTAAGTTAATTAAAAATTTCTGCAAAAAATAAAGTATGAAATTTTATTTTTGCTTTATAAAAGTTTATTTTAGTGATATAGTTCAGTCTAACTTTATAAGATACACATATTTATTTAACAGTAAGCACATTTATATACTTTATAATGTAAAAATGTATCAATCAAGCTGTGTGGTATAAGGTGATACAGTAACTAATAAAAATTGATAGGTTATCATTTATACAAAAACCATTCTTACATCTCTTCACTGAGTAAAGCTTTGAAACCTTTTACTTTGCCAAGCAACAAGGGTGGAGTGAGAGCTATTTTCATGGAAAAGTATCCTTGGTATGAAGAATACCCGGTTACACCGTCTTTGTTTGTTCTCAATGGATTTCTCTATTCACTAATAGGTTAAAAAGTTTTTTTTTACAGAAATGTTCGCTTGTTTCTATATTAAGAAGAAAGACGTTGATTTTTTGAATATTTTATTAAAATTTACCTAAGTTTATATAAATTCTGAGTAACTTAAATTATCATACTCTATAGTTCTATACAACAAATTTTATTTTCATTTAGTATCAAACCAATACTTTATAAAACTTCTAGTTTTTGAAGCATCAGTTTAATTTAAAAGTTTTTAAAGATACATGGATAATTTAATAAAATAATACAGATTATAGTACTCAAAAAAATAATTAATATAAAAATTTACCCCTTAAATAAAACACTTTTTTTTTTAAACAAAAAACTTATATTCACTTTTGAGCACTCTTTTTTGTTTTGTTTTTTGTTTAGTAAAGATAAACGATACATTTGTATTTTGAATATTTGTATACTTTTAGTATGTTTGCCAAAAAACATCGAATTTGAGAAATTTTGACAAAAATGACTAAAATTTTGAATGAAAATCACAAAAAAAATTGGAAAAGCCTGTATAAAATAATTACATGTAAAGTAACGAATTTTTTCATTAAAAGTTGCTTTTAAAGTAGCTTCACAGTATCTTATTAATGTTTTATACAAGTATTTAAGATAGCCTTTTTTAACTTAAAGCTAATTTTATACTAAACTTGGACCAAAAAACTTGATTTTAAAAAAGAAATTCAGAAGACTTGGAAAAAACTTAACAAAAACCTTAGCCAACCCTGTTTTAAACATAAAAAATTTATATTGTAAATAAATTTGGTTTTAGGTTTGTATGACTTCAAAACTTTGATTGAAGAGAAGTTTTTTCATAGTGGAAAAATTTCACAAGCCATTTTAGAAAGTTTTAAAGATACTCACGACGTAGATTTGCAAGCTAGCTACGAACTGGTTAGTCATATTGTTTTTTATTAAGCTTAATTTATCATAAAAAAGTTTTTAGTATATTTTAAGAAACATTTTTAAAAAGTTTATATAAGCTTATGTTATCGGTATGATTTCAAAGTTGGTCATATAGAACTAAAAACTACTGTTATTTGAATACTATTTAAAGATGACTTTTACGATCTGAACGTTTTTTTACAGCCTAATAGAGTAATTAATTTTGTAACAGGTGAGTAGGCTTTACAGCGAGGGAATAACATCAGCTAGTAAAATGCTTCCACTGTATGATGGTGGTAGCAGATCTTTTTACGACCTTCGCCATTTCGTTCAAGGTGTCCAACCAAATATTGCTAGATGGGATTACCATGCTACTCATTTGTCACAGCTCGCTCTTATTATGACCATCAGTGATGATCCTGTCTTTGAACGGTTTTACCAATATTGGCAAGACTACACCAAAGGAAAAGTGGCAGATCATAACTAAGAAATTATATAAAAAAATTGTAGTAATTAAAATGTGTGTGATTATTTTTTAAGAGATTGTATAATTAAATGTATTTCCCTAGTATTGTTTTTATGCGTGAAGGCAGTTATATACGCAAAGTTATTCATCAAATGATCTTTAAAACTGTTTTTTGTTACTGTCAACAAACTTCAAGTGTTCAATAAAAAAAACTTTTCATTAAGTATTTCTAATAATACCTTTCTAAAACTATAAGTTCGTTCATGGTTTTATATAAGTCTCTATCTTAATAAAATTGATGACTAAGGCAAAAACTAAAAAAAATTATACTGCTTCTTTTGAGCTTTGTATACTAGGTTTTTATTGTTTTTTAATTCATGTGTTAAGTAAACTATTATTTATTGTCTGTTAAAAAGTTTAAATTTAATAACTTTTTATTAAAAAACTTTTTTGCTGTATCAGAAATGATAATTTTCGTTTAAAAACATTAAAAAACTCAAATGTACTATAATTTTCAAATACAATTAAATATCAGTTAGATTTTAAAGTAGTAGTTGAACTTTTATGCGTTAGATTTTTTATTTTTATTACTTTCCATTTTACTTAAAAAAAATATTTTATGTGTTTTATGAAAAGTTCATTAAGCTTTTCAGTGCCTTTTATTTATGGAAGAAAAATACGTCCTTTATACTAAAAAATTGTTTTTTGAAAAGCTTTGGTTTACTACTAGTATTACATATTAGTTTTCCAGACAAGTTTTTTAAACTTTTACTAATTTTGTAAAGCATAAAATAGCAGTTCATTTTACTTTTATTAACAAAGTAAAAAGTATTTTGGTTCATGCTTTACCATTTTCAAACTAAAATGTTTCAGAAAAACTACTCGTTAATGTTGTTTTTTTTTATTTTTCACAAAGCTTTCAGGTACAAAAAAGTTTATATCCTTATCAAGTGATAAATTAAAGTGTTATTGCAAAGTAAGCTGTTAAAAAAAGTTTTTTAAACATAAAAAACAGGATTTTCGTAACAGTTTAAAAGCTTGAAGAAAGAGTCTTAATATACGAGCATAATTTTTAGTGATAAACGTGCATTACTTTTTATATCAATATTATACTACTGAATTGCTTTTATACAATTTCAATATCATAGTATATTCAATAATTCTGTTATTTATTGCACTTTTAATACGCATTATACAAATTGCTATTTCAATCTATTTATCTTTGCGTGTTAGGAAATTTTCTCTTACGTTTATGTTGGAACTAAAAGCACTAAGTTTAACAGTTTTCTTCTCTTAAGTTGAACTTTATTTTTGCAATAGACAGTGTTTATGAATTCGTCTCTATTAAAAAGATATGTAAAGATATTAAGGTTAAAAACCAGTCTGTTAACTTTAAAAAAAAACATTTTATGAAAAATAATTATTATAGTTTTTTAGCACTTAACAGTTATAAGTTGATCACAATTTGTTTACTATTTTTAATTTTATTATCAATCAGTCTTCTTAGTTGTTTAATTTAGTCATATATTTAAAACATTTTTGATTACGAAATTAAGATTTTATATTTTGTCCTGTTTTCTTCTTATTTTAGCTTATTTCGGACTTTTTTTACAAGTGTTTAATGCTAGTAATAATGAGTATGTTATAAACTAAACTTTTTTATCTAATGACAATTGTCAATAAGTAAAATGTCAATTATAGTCAACTTTATACTAAGTTACACCATATGATACACTAAAATAATTCTGCCTTATTTTATTTTGCTTGGCCAAAATTATTTTTTTACGACGTGTTGAAACTTTTTTTTCGTACTTCAAAAAAAAAAATTAATTAAACACAATGCTTAAACTGAATTTTTATAATATTTAAAAAAATTTAAGCAGTTAAGTGCAATGTTTTGGTTTTGTAGAGTATTATCATTAAAATGACAGAAGTATTATAATGTAGTGTAATAGGTTTACTATAATTTCTAACTCGCTATCATTTCTAACCTGATCATTTCTAACCCGATTATTTCTAACCCGATCATTTCTAACCTGATCATTTCTAACCCGATCACTTTCAACCCGATCACTTCTAACCCAATCTTTTTTAACCCGATTTGTTTAACTGTATTAGTATATTAATTTATTATAGTCTTAAGATAAGGATTTGTTTTAAAAACAAACTAATCTCAACAAAATTGTTTTTTATTGAAGTTTAGTTTATTTCGTTTAAAATAAAACTTAATGTTCAGATAGCTTTTGCCAAAATTTAATTGTTGATATTAGTTGGTTCATTTATTGTTTTGACAATAAGGCTTATAATTGGATTATGAATTAACTGTACTTAATTAGTTTCAAAAAGCAATTTAAAATTGTCAAAAGTCTTTTGTATACTAAAGATTAAATATTAAGTTTTGATAGTCGTCAGTGTAAGAAATATAATGTGTATTGCAGCGCTTAAAGACTATTCTGAACTTTTTTTTTTGAAACGATTTTATATGGTAAACATATATTTTTCAAGTGTAGAGACCAGATTAGCAATTTGTATTCAAATTTAAAGAGAATTTATATGAAATACACCTTTTTAAAAATATTAATATCAGTGTATATGAAATTTAAAATAATACAGTCAATAAAGTTTAGTAATCGTAATTAGTATGGTGGTTTCATTTAAAGTTATTATCATTAAATTTTAAGTTCTTAAACGAAAGTGTATACTGTTTAATACAAAGTCCAAAGTAGAGGTATATGTTTTTTTATTCATTTACTAGAACTTTAATTTAATTTTAATTCTTTAAGCCAATGGTATATTATATCTAAAAATTAACTATAATTAATTATAAAAACTTAAATATAAAAGTTAAGGGTCGAAAATTTATTATTATGCTTTTTTTCTTTTGAAATATGATGTATAAACTCGATGACCGAGAGGTCTTTTTGCTATCCAGGTCATTGAACCAAAAATTTTTTGAGCAAATTTTTTCTTCGTTTTTGTTCAATAAACTACTATATAGAGAAAAATGAATTTAAGATAAAAAAAATATTAAAATGTTTTTAAAATTGCAAAAACACGATTATTTTCACGATTAATAGTAGAAATTTCTTTAATAGTTTTCTTGATATCTTTTGAAAGTTATTGTTTCACAGGTTTAAAAAACACAAAAACTTTAGATTATTTAGCGATCATTAATTATGAAATATAAGTATAAGTTATTAGATTAATTTACATAACTTAAAAACTTATAATAAAATTATAAAATCAATTTGTATTGTGAAACCTATTATACAGGTTTAAATTTTTAATGAAGAAAAAGTTCATGATATTTATAGAAATTTGGCGGTGCAAAAAACTACCGAGAATAAAGTCAATAGACTTCAAGCTGGCTTTACTGTAATGAATAACAAGTAAATATGTTTCGTGTAATAACCGTCTGAAAAATATTTGATAAAAGGAACTTGACGGAGTTTTTATAAACTTCTGCTCCAAGTTATACTTAATTTAGCTATAATTAATTTATTATTCAGTTTCAAAATGTTTTATTCTTAATATTTATTTCGTTTTTACTTACGTTATATCAACTTCTCATAATAAAGTAAATTTCAAAGAAATGTTTGTCAACTGAAGTACTAATTCAAGTTGTAATTGAAACATAGGCGAGATTTAATTACCCTCGAACTTGTTATATAAATAAACATGTTTGTTTAACTATGAGTGTTTAACAATTTTTTTGCTCTAGGGCTAAGTAGGAATTCATTAATGATGTGAAACCAAGACGGTCAATCGACATAACATACATTTGCGGTTTAGTTATATGACATAACTGTATTAATAGCTAGGTTATATTTAAAACCATGCTTTTCTACTTGATATAAAAAAAATATCTAATTTCTCCTAATGTTTGTTTGAATTCTATTATCTTAATAGGTCTACGCAAGTTTTAGAACAATTTATATAAGTTTTAAGATGAAACTTAAAACTAACCTACTATAAAACGTTAATACATTAGTCAGTAATTATACAAAATTTACTTAAGACTTACAATGTATTTTTTAGACCGTATTATAATACTACAATTGTAAGAGTTTACTTTTTAAAGTTTGCTTATGATAAAATTTCTACTAAAACTACTGATGTTAAACAAGCTTGTTAAGAAGGATATATTAGTGGTTAATATAAAATTTAATATGGAGTACATATAAAAAACAAAAAAAGTACATTAATATTATATAAAAAACTTGATAACTCATATTTAGTCATTGCATTTTAAAGTACGTTACATAGACCAAATAAGCTTTACAATTTTTTTATTGCAAAGTTCATTAAAATGGTCAAATATGTTACAAAATAATAATTAAAATTACTCAAAAAATAATTTTACCACGGTTAATAATATTCAGCTTTAAACATGAACAAGGGACTAGCTATTTTGTTTTTGATGATCTTTTTCAAAGCTTTTGCATCACCATATTTACCTAATCAAAAGTAGTTTTTTATGTTAAGTATAAGTGCACTCACATCGTTAAAAGTTTACTGACTATTTAAACTAAATGTAATTCTGAAGAAAATGACATAAAATACTGTTTTTTAGCGTCTTTGAATGATTTTTTATTTATAATTTTAACACATAACTCTATGAGTGAATATTTTTTCTAATCAGCACTGCTGACTTAGCAGGTTCATAGAAAATTTTATGAAATTCTTTATTTAAAATAATTAAATTAAAATTGTCTTACAGTAACATTTTAATATTTAATAAATTTTATCATTTAATAAGTTCTAGTGGCTACTGAGAATAAAATTATATAGTTTAAAATACTTTTTGTAAGTGTTAACTATTATTTCATCTCAAAAGCGTTTTTAATATTTAAAAAGTACGTCGCGGGCCAGGTATTTGTGATTGCTAACTAATAACACTATTATATTCATATAAAGTTTTTTCAAGCTAGTAAAAATGGGCACGGGTCTGTTTTGCCCGAATCGTCACTGTTTCACGGCATCACTTTTGCACAAAGTTAGGGTCAGTTTAGCGCAGGGTTTCCCAAACATTTTTCAAAAGGCCCGCTTTTTAGAAATTAAAAAAGCTACGGCCCCTCCAAAAAGATTACTCAAAAATATACCATTAAAAAAAACTAAGAACTTTTTTATATTTTTTGCTCTTCGTCATCAACTCTAGAATATTTAGTGTAAGTTTCTAATTATTACCTCATGACCCCTAAATTTCTGTCATGGCCCTCAATGGGCCACTTTGGGAAACCCTAGGTATGATGAATACGTGCTAAATGACTACTTATACAAAAGTGACTACTTATGCAAAAGTGACTAATTAGACAAAAGTGACACCCACCTAGTTAAAATATATAATGGAAGTTAATTAATGTTGTAAGCATAGCATATTTTTTTATGAAATTTAAATGTTTCAGCGAGATAAAGATTTCAAAAAAGAGTTCTTAATTGTAGTTTTTAAGTTAAGCATATAAGTTTGTATATAATACTTTTTTTTACTATAAAAATACTTTATTGATAAAATGTTATTTATTGTTAAGTTAATTTCTTTTTTAATCTAACTATTTTTTAAACTTTTAATAAACTTTATGATAAATGCAATATCGTAGTTATAAGTTTACTTCTACTAAAGATTTGATCTAAATTTTAGCTATACAGAAAAACTACTTATTTCTATCTTTTTTATTTTTATAAAAAGTTAAATTCAATAGTCTTGTTCTACGACCAATTATGTTTAGTTATGATAGATATATAAAAAATGGGAACGGGTCAAAATTGCACGAAGGGACTAAATTGCACAAGAACAAAATTGCACAAGAGTAAAAAAAACAAAAAATAAAACAGAAAAAAAAAGTAAAAGATAAATTAAGAAATAAACAAAAAGAAAAAAATGAGTAACTGACCGAGGGTAAGGGGTAACAGTGATAGTAAAAATAAAAAAAATACTAATAAAAATTATTATTATAAAAAAAAATAATCAAAAAAAAAAAGATCAACTAAAAAATAAAAAAGCTACCGACCGAGTGTAGGGTAATGGTTAACAGTGATATTGTAAATAAAATTATTAATAAAAGAATTAAAAAAAAATATATAAGCACCGTCCGAGGGTAATGGTTAGGGGTAACAGTGACTGTAAGAAAAAAATAAATCAACCCGTGCAAAAGTATCTTCGTGCAATTTTGTGCACTCGTGCAACTTTGTGCACTCGTGCAATTTTGTCCCCTCATGCAATTTTTTATGCTCGTGCAAATTTGACAGCTACCCATAAAAAATATACTTCAAAAACAAAATTTAAATTAATTAAGTTTTATGCTAATTAAGAAAACAGTACTGAATAATTTATCAAATTTAAAACAAAGTAGGTATAAAGAAATCAGCGCCTACTTTTAAACTACGAAGTTCTAAACTATAACTGAAAGAAAGTAAACTGATAAGTGTACTTAAACAAAAAAAAGGACAAATTATTTTCGAAATCTCTTTATATAGATAATAATACATAAGCAAATACGGCAATTTGAAGCAACTCGATATTTGTAAAGACTTCCATGGTAATTGTGGAAAAGCAAGTTTAACATACCCATGCAAATCTAACCGCTACCCAAACTTGTGACTGATAGTTTCAGAAACAAAACCAGGCTTATCATTAAGATTACAACGATGTGACTCGGTTTAATATCTAAAATTGTATCCAAGTTGTCAGCTGGCAGTACACTACTTATGACGACTTAAATGCTAAGAAATTATGTTAATAGCTACTTAATTTGCATTATTTATAACTCACTGTTTTGATAACAGGGTTCGTGCGCGAAATTTTTTTTCATTTAGCCTGACTGAGACCAATTTAGCCTGACATTTTTTCAAAGTAAGGAAAATTCCCTTTAGAAGTCATTTTAGGTATTGTGGAGGCCTTGATTAGTACTACTATAGTCTCTGACTTCAACCAGCTTTATCTCAAAAATATTTTGAGCTTCAAAAGTATGCAGAAAGCAACTCATAGCTTAGTTATAACACAATAAAATAAGACTAAATTGTTAAAAATGTGATTTTACCCCCATCCCCTATACCCTTAACATAACAAATTCAGTGATAAGTTTTAAAATAAGTGTTATATCTAATCTATTACTAGTGTAGAAACTTAATGTATATTACTAAACACAATTGTTCAAATTAATTAAGCACTAAGTAAAAATATTATAAGCAGAATATCTATAATAAAACGACGTGCATTGTCGTGTGTTATTAACATTTAAAATGAAACGCTTACACGAGTATTAAATAATTAAAATATGTTTATTATAGTATTTTGACTAATACTTAAAATTGATACATAATTATAAATCCTAAACTTTAAATAAATACAGTGATTGTTGATGTCGTATTAGATTTAAAAAGCTTACACTTTAATATGAAAAAAGTTTAAAATTTTGTTCTTGTAAAGAAAAATGAATTGTATCTAAAATTTGTACTCCCACAAAACCTAGTACTTATATCTTAAAGCTAAGTTTTAGTGTTGTGAATATCTCCAATAACTTTAAACAAACAGTAAAATATATGAATAAACTGCTAAGAGTTTTAATCTAAAAAGTATTGGTATAAAGCCTTTAAATTTGAAATTAAAACAGTTTAACCAACTAAGCTCTGAAAAACATAGCTAATGCAAACAAATTCAAACAAACAGATGAGTTGTTGAACTATACTGTAATATTCAACCTGTATTTGTTTATGAATTTTTATAATTATGACATATATAATCTACTCAAAACAAAATAATGAAGGTTCTTAAAAAAATTTAAGGTTTTAAGCATTTATTTTTACAAATACTGACTGATTTTGTTTTTAATAACTATATCTTTATTTAGAAATAAAAACACATTTTAATTTGATCAAAAAAAATTTCTCAATTTTTTTTTAATCAAAGATTTTCAAGCATTTGAACTGAGAAAAACTGAGATTCTCAAATTTTTAAATAAAAAAACTTATTTAGCCTGACGTTTTTCAACTTAAAAAAAAAAACTGATTTAGCCTGACGCGCACGAACCCTGTGATAAGCAAAAATGTCATAGTTTATTAATTCAGCATCATTCTTACTACTAAAAAATCAAGATCTTTTTATTAAGAAAAATTGCTTAAATTCAAGGTACTGAGGATAGTAGTAAAACTAAAAAACACATAATAAATACATAGCAATTATGTTCCTTAAAAACATTAAATGTTTATTCCAACACAAGTTAAAAACAAGTAGAAGCTTTCAAATAAATAAGTACAACTTATTTACGTAAATGAAAGACAGATCATCGACAAAATAATCTGTTTAAATTAAGCTACATACTATTTTTACGGTAAGGCACGGCTAGGTATAATAAAAAAGTAAAGTTTTTAATGTAAAACCATTAAAAAACTTAAATGACAGTTAACAAGCACAGCTCATTAAGTTTGATAACGACAATTTTGAATGCAGCTCAAAAAAAAAAATTAACTTATTAACTTGGCAAAGGCAAATAAGTAAAACTTATAAAAAGAATTTAGGGTTATTTTAACAACATGTTCTATGTTTAAAAATATCTATTTTGTAGCAGTAGGACTGACTAAATTCACAGCTTTTGTAAAGAATTAATTTTTAATCCCATGCATACGTATATCAAATAAAAATTTTAATAGACATTTTCTATATAATTTAAATGTTATTACTATACAACATGATATTTTTTAAACTGACTATGGTAACTTTGGTTATTTAAAAACACTATTGAGAATAGTGTATAAAAAGTTATTACCATTAGAACTCAAAATGTATGAAAAAAACAGTAGCATTAGAATAATATGATAAATGTTCAAGGAAATACACATAGAAAAAAATAGTTATGAAATACTCTATAAAACAAATCCACCAATCTTAGCTTGTACAAGACTAAGTTGTAATCTATTCTTTTGTTTATCTACAGAGTCTACTTCAACATCAATAACATCATTAGGACCAATGACGGACTTCAAAACCGGCCATTTGCCTTTCGTTTTGCTTGAGTGCATCAGTCCATCTACTCCTATACCAACATCTATAAAAACACCAAATTCTGTAACATTGGTAACTCTACCCTGCAGCTTCATTTTTTTGTGCACATCGGTAAGAGATAAAACATCAAATCGATAAATACGTTTGTTTGAGTCTGTTGTATTTCGAATATCTAAATAACCAAGTGGTTGAGTCAGTCCATCATGTATGAGTTTGAACGTTGGCTCACCTATACCAAGTTCAATAGAACATTTTTTAAGTGTTTCTAAGTTTTGCTGCATTTTAGTAACAAAACTTATACTACCAATGTTGTTTGTTGATAAACGAACACTAGATAAAAGTTTTTCTGTTTTTTCGTAACTTTCAGGGTGAATCCACGTTTGGTCAAGTGGGTTAGTTTGCCAGTCTTTTTTTATTTTTTTTGCATTTTGGTTGTAAGATTTAGTAGCTTTTCTTTTAGAACCCAACTTTATAGGCACTTCTTCAGTCTGATTTTTTTCATTAGATGTAATGCTATGCTGGTTATGATTTATTCTAAGAAAACCAGCACACTGCTGAAATGTTTTTACTCCAATACCAGCAACTGTGAGCAGCTGCTTGCGGTTGACAAAATGTCCATTCTTTTTTCGCCACTCAACAATACTTTTCGCCTGACTTTTTTTAAGGCCAGCAATATGGTTTAAAATATGAGTGGAGGCTGAGTTTAAATCCACACCAACAAGAGTAACACAGTCTTCAACTACTTGGTCTACAGCCTTACTAAGCTTTGATACATTGTTGTCATGCTGATATTGCCCTATTCCAAGATGCTTAGCTTCATATTTTATCAATTCATTTAGAGGATCTTGAAACCTACGTGCAATTGAAACTGCACTAATTAAGTTTGGTGCTAAATTTGGAAACTCATTTTTTGCCTCTGCAGAAACACTGTAAATGGAAGCACCATCCTCACTAACTATACAAAACGAAAGATTTGGGTTACCTAATTTAGGCAATAGTTTAGAGAAAAACACTTCAGTTTCACGACAAGCAGTACCACTACCAATAGCAATAACTTCAAAAGTATACTCAAGGTATAACTTTCTTAATTTATCCGTAGATTGTAAACAATTGTATAAGTAGAATATTTCAGTTGCTACTACCCTACCATCTTGAGCCACAACTGCACATTTGCATCCATTAGAAAACCCAGGATCAACACCAAGAACCATTTTGTGGTAAACTGGTGGTGTCAACAGAAGCTTTTTCAAATTTCTAGAAAAAAGCTGAACAGAAAATTCTTGAGCTTCTTTGGTTAATTCTGTTCTACATCTCCGCACAACTTTAGGCTTGATAAGCCTTTCAAAACTATCCTCTATACAGTCTTTTACTAAATTTCTATTTTCCTCAGAGTAGATTTTTTCAGCAAAACACTTTCTGCACCACTCTAAGAATCTATTTTTAACAAACTCATTAATTATTATTTTTACTGATAGATACTTTTGAGTTTCACCACGATTAATTGCAAGAAGCTGAAAGGATTTTATTTTGTTTAATGAAAGTTTAAAATCAAAGTAGTTTTGATACTTATAAAGATTTGACGATGAGCCTTTTACGTTATCTTTAACTTTTGATTGCTTTGAAACAATGGTCATAGACTTTCTATCAAAAATATTTCTTATAGTTTTGATGGTCTTTTCATGCTTAGCAATATAGTCAGCCACCAAATATTTTACTCCAACTTCAACTTCTGAAAGAGTTGCTAGGCCAACAGTTCCTTTTCTAACAAAGTTCCTAAAGTTAACTTTAACATTTGGGTATTCCATCATTTTTAACACAGGATTTTCAAGACCTAATTCTCGAGCTTTTTCAGCATGAGATTGTTTTGACGATTTTTTAAATGGTTCATACACCATGTTCAATTCATCCATGCTCTCTGCACTTTTAAGTGCTTTTGAAAACTTTTCTGTAAGCTTTCCCTGCTGGCTAATCAGTTTAGCATAGTACAAAGATTTTCTTTGTAATTCACGATAACTTTGAAGGCAACTTTGAAATTTTCGAAGCTTTTCTGCTTCCATTTTACCTGTACGCTCACATCTGTAACGTGCAATAAAGGGAACAGTACACTCCTCTTTTTCAAGCATACCTACTAGGTTGCGGCAAACAGATATTGAAACTTCCATTTGCCGTGAAATTAGTTTTAAAATATCATCATCTTCCATAACTATTACACTAGATACTTAATCAAATTCTATTAAAAGTTTTATAGTTTTTTTTGTAAGTTGCTACACTTTTACTAATATATGTTTGTAAACTAAATAACAATATTTAATTTTTAAGATCAAAATTATATTTTATTCTAAAATTTATTTTTAAGAATAGGGCTTCAAGATATTAATAACTGATATTTTGACTAACTTAAAAGAATAATTTATTCTATTTAGCTTGTTTTAGAAGTTTAGTAATTCTATACATGAATATAAATAGACATATTTTTAAACTCAAAACAAATGTTACATGACTATTCAAACCACAACAAATAAAATTCTGACAATTTAAATTCTTATAAAAAAGTTTATAAGGCAATATCTCAAAAAGTAATTTTTATTTGAAAAAATGAAATAATGGTCATGTATGTCTAAATAATAAGATTACAACAGCTAACAATTTTTTTTTAAATGTTAATTAAAATAAGAAAATTCACAAATTTTAGAATTATTATAATGCAAACTGTAGGAATTTGAATTGTATAAATTTGATAGTTATGCACCTAAGTTTAAGGTATTCTTCAACTTTTAATGTTTTCCTATCAGAAAAAATGATAGTTAATGGATGTAAGAATTTGTACAAAATTTACAACTATTATGAAAAAAAAATGTTTAATATAACCTTTCAAAAAAAGCTGTACCTAATGTAAATTATTAACCTCCTCTTTGGTTATATAATAAACATAAAATTTAGAATAAATATAGATTTGCTAACATGTGCAAAGCTCAAGAATTTGCTCTACCATTTCACAATGATACAAAAACTTTAAAGTTAACAATTAATCTTAAAAGTAGTAATCTAATAAACTGCTTATATTTACAATTTGAATTTGCTTATTTAAATTAAAGGTAAGTTGTTTTAGACTTTACCGAAAATTATTTTGGTAACAAACACAACATATTTAGATTAATAATAATGAGACTTTAGATTAATAATTCTTCATTAATTAAACTTTTTTACTGTACATAGATTAAAGCTATTTTTTATATAGAATTTGATATTGTTATGCTTTTTAATATGGTCTATTTTAGGATGTAGCTTGAGTTCTTGTCTTTTAGATTCCAGTTTAGTTTTATGGTTTAGTTGAATGCCTTTTATTTCTTTTGTGAATGTTGATTTGTTATTTTGGTACAGTTTATTTAGTGTTTTTAACTGGTCCCTAATAAAAATTTCTAAAGTTTTTTCTTTTGTGCAAAGTTGATTTGCTTTTCAACAGTTTGTGTTAACATTATAATGACTGAATAGTCTAAAACATTATAATGACTGAATGAAAAGTATTTGTTAAAGACTGTGTAATTGTAGCATAAATGTAGAGAAGCACAATTCAAATATACAGGGATTCCAGTTTACTGAGTTTGTTTAGATGTACATTATTAAAAAAAGGTTCCTTAGATAAAATAGAAAAATAATACATAAAATAAAAATAAATCATATAAATTCTTTATAATAAAAATTACAAATTAGTAAAAAAAACAAAAACATTTTAAAATTTTTGAGCTGTTTCAAAAAAATTATAAAAGTTCTAAACGTGAATAAATTTGAGGATATTGTGCATTATATTTGTTTATTTTTAACAGTTAAATATAATACCAAGTTTATTAAAAGGGGCTATAAAAATATAAAAGTTATAAAAATTCAAATTTGAATAGAACTTCTAATTTAAACATAAATTGATCTATGTCTTAGTATCTTTTATAGGTTATAATTTATTTTATAATATATGAAGGAAGAAATGAATGATAACTGAAACTAATTATGTGTGAAAAGTGATAACAAATAATGTATCCTGCATGAAGTTTAACTTTGTTTATACCAAATGCTTTTCATTATGTTATTAATTCACACTAAAGAAAGTACAAAATATTAAACAAAGAACTGTTATTAAAAATAAGTAAAATATAAAGTATACTCAGAAAATCAAAGAATAATAATACAGGCTTCCTACTTAAGTTTCTAAAATATCCAAAAATAGTCGAAAAAGTACACTAAAAATGACCATGATTTGTTTAAATTATTTTTTTATCTTAAACTAGTTTCAATAATTATATTTATAGATTAGAACTTTACTGTTTTATAATGGTAAGTTACAACTACAAATATTTTATTATAAGAAATTTATTTACTTGACAATCTGCATAGGACTTATAGGGCATAGGGGGAGTTCTGACATTTTTTTTTACTAAAAATAACATTGTATCTTAAATGAAAGCTTAAAGTACAAACTACAAGTCATTTTTTATAGATTTAAAAAATCTTATTTAACTTTTGAGATATTGTAATTTTTATAAAAAGATTCCAATACAAACGTATTGACCACAAATTTTTTGAAGTCAATTTTCTCGGAAATTTAAAAAATCACTGAAAACCTATCTCCTCCATCATTTTTTGAGCTAGAGATCTCAAACTTTCAGGAAACGTTCCTTTTGTAATTTAGAAGACTTTGAATGTTGGAGTTTTGAAAATATTAAAAATTTTACATAAAAAAAAACAAAAAAATAGGTGGTTTTTTTTTAATAAAAAATATATTTTTCAAAATTTAAAAAATTCTTGCATTCAATCTCTTTAAAATTTAGTAATACACTTTCTGTAAAAATTCGAATAAGATTGCTTTTAAATAAAGGATGAGATAGATTTTTAGTGAAATGGTCTTTTTTTTGCGTTTTTAGTTTGTGCCTTCCATTAGGAACCTATTGAGGTCACCAACTTTGACTGCTCATATCTCAAAAAATACTTTGATTTTTTTCAAGCAGTTAAAAATGTCTGATAGCTCAGATAAAACTCTATAAAATAAGATCTACTTGTAAAAATGAAGGTGGATCCCCCCTATGCCATAATGATCATATTCATCTTTTAAATACGTTCAATTTAGTTGACATTATTGTTTTTTATACATAGTGGATATTTAGTTTACTTTTATAAAAATAAGTTTTTATGATTAAACTTTTTGTTAACATTTTATATGGTTTATTACAGTGATCTTCAACGTTTTTAAAAACAGAGCACAGTAAATTACTTTAAAAAAAGTTCTCTATAAAGTAGACAATAAAATTTATATACTAATAATAATGAAAAAAGAGCAACACAATAAACATTTCTCTTATACTTTATATTGTTATATTTAACTTTAATCCTATCAAGAGCAGTGCATGACTAAATTAATATGGACCATTCTAATTTTTAAATATAAGTAACTTCACTAGAATATAAATAAAAACAAATTGTACAGTAATCTTCCTTTATTGTACCAACATATGTTTCTGTGTGTTAATGAATCAACACACTTCAACTGTTTTATATTATGATTTGTTGTTTTGTTGTGTAATTTAGCTTACTTTACTTATTTTAGACTTAATAATCATAAATATATAGTTTTATAACAGTCGGATTTAATATTAAGTATTTTACCTATTATTAACTATTATCTGTAGAAAATATTTTATTTTAATGAAACCATGTATACACCTACTTTATTCTATGCTTCTATTCTCTCATTACAGTAATTATTTTTTTACATAACCCAGTTGAAGTGTGTTGATTCGTTAACATACAGAAACATATGTTGGTACAATAAAGGAAGACTACTGTACAATAAATTAAACATACAAATATTTTTCTTTAAAGATTTTAATTTTTTGGAGATATGGCTAAAATAAGTTTGAAATTCATTAGTTTGAAAAGTTCTCTAAAAAAAAATTCCAAAAACAAATAAGTGTTTGTAAGTATTAATTAGATTTATATATGCAATTTTTGAAATATATATTACTTTTTGAGATGTGACCCTTTAAATTTTTTAAGAACTTGAATTGTTATGTAACCCATTAAGAGCATGGTTGTGAACGTATGTTTTAGTTTTCTATGTTTTCAACTATACTTAACATAATTTTGTAAAATCCTGAGTTATTCTAAAGACCTTAAAATTTTGCAAGCTTTCTAGAGTTTGGCTGATTTTTCAACAACTTGAAACTATCCTAAAAGGTCTGAGTGTGTAGAAACACTGTTTGTATTATAGCTATACAATCAAGCTTATTTTGGCTAGTTGGTTTGTTGAACACTTAAAAGGGAAAGCTTATTAATATGATCAATGGACCTGGTATAAACAGGGTGGCAAAATGTTTTTGACAAACTTTCTCTAGGTTGAGAGTTCATCTTTTTTGGACCATATTAAGTACTAAACTAATCTTAAGTTAAAAGAGGTGTTTTTGATAGATTTAAATACTTAAAAAATATAGCATTACTATTATTTGCACCCTATACTAATATATTTAATCAATTTCTTTAAAGTTTATCTCGTATAATTCTTCAAAATCTTTTATGTTGATATATAACATTAAGGGCATAGGGGGGATCCACCTTCATTTTTACAAGATGATCTTATTTTATAGAGTTTTATCTGAGCTATCAGACATTTTTAACCGCTTGAAAAATTTTTTTTGAGATATGAAAAGTATTTTTTTAGATATGAGCAGTCCAAGTTGGTGACCTCAATAGGTTACTAATGGAAGGCACAAACTAAAAACGCAAAAAAAGACCATTTCACTAAAAATCTACCTCCTCCTTTATTTTTTAAGCAATCTTCTTCAAATTTTTACAGAAAGTGTATTATTAAATTTTAAAAAGATTGAATGCAGGATTTTATTTTATTTTTGAAAAATAAAATTTTTATTAAAAAAAAACCACCTATTTTTTGTTTTTTTATCTAAAACTTTTATTTTTGAATATTTTAAAATTCCAACATTTAAAGTCTTTCAAACTATAAAAGGAAGGTTTCCTGAAAATTTTAGGTCCCTATCTCAGAAATGAAGGAGAAGATAGATTTTTAGTGATTTTTAAAATTTCCAAGAAAATTGACCCCAAAAAATTTGTAATCCATATGTTTGTATTGGAAACTTTTTGTAAAAATTACAATATCTCAAATATAAAATAATATTTTTCAATTCTATAAAAACTGGCTTGTAGTTTGTACTTTAAGCTTTTATATAAGATCCAATGTTATTTTTAGTAAAAAAAAATGTCGGAACCCCCCCAATGCCCTTAATATTCATACAACTTTAATACTATTCATATACTTGTTACATATTCTTGATCTAGCTTATTATGTTTACTTTATATAAACCAAGTACAACTAACGTCTTATAACTTATATTATAAAGTTAAGATTTATTATCCTTATTATAAATATTTTAGGCATAAAACATGGCATCAGACATTTTTATTTGACTCTGCTCTTATTTTGCTCTCTATTAGCTTTCTCTCAATCTAAACTTTATAAAGTTGCATCAGTCGGAAATAGGTTCTTGTTGACTGACTATAAAAATAATTGGAAATGCAACTAAAACAGTAGTTTTATTAATTAAATTAATAATTTAAGTAATAACAAATATATTACTAATTAAAAGTTTGTAGTATAATTTTTACATAAAATTTACTGTTTTTATTAAACAAAGTTGTTAAAAAAATAAAATTCTAGGTTTTTCCTGTTTTTCTTTTCAAAAATTTTGAAAATTTTCGAATTTACATGTTTTACCATGCTTTTTTTTTGCCTAAATTGTCAAATTTTAGGTTTTTTCAGGTTTTGTGGCCACCCTTTTTTTTAACTAATTCAAGCCAAAAGTAATTGTTTTATTTTTTAAGAAATTTTATTTAAAGTTAAGAGTGGCATTTTTTTAGCATGCTTATTTTAATAAATTTGTTTTTTAAACTTTTTATAGAATTTCATACTTCCGATTGGTATTGGTCTATTAAAATTTGTAGCAGTTGATTTAGCTTTGATGACAATTATCACATGGTTGGATTATTGATGTATTCAGGGTGGCTACTAGTTTTTTATGAATTTCTTCCAGGTTTTTGTAAGTATCTGTTTTTGGGTCTATTTTTAATCAAAAATTAAGCTTAAAGTAAAAAACAGTTTTAAGTAGTATAGCAACATTAAATACTGTAAAGCTACTTGAAATATGTTTGTTAATAAAAAAATTTGATGATGACAACAAATTTTGGACTATATTATAGATTTTTTGTGTCAAATCGAAATTTCACTATTTATCATGTAAAAATTGCTCAAAAATCTAGGTTTTCTTGTGTTTTTTTTCAATTCCTCATTTTTTTGGTTTTTTAAGGTATTTTTAGTCTAAATTGTCAAATTCTAGGATTTTAGGTTCAGTGGCCACCCTGTGTATTATTATGTTGTAGAGTCAGTTTAAAGTGATTCTTGGGGATTTAAGCTTTGTAATTTTCCCAACTTTTGTGTTTTTTTTTTAATTGGCTAGTGTTTGCTAAACAACTTATCATTAGGGAGTATTTTTTCACTTAAAAAAGATAAGTATATGCAAAAATATAGGTGAAACGTCCTTGCCTTTGTGTAAAGAAATAAATTTAGTATTAAAAAAGTATCATTAATTGGCTTCTGTTTGCCAAACAACTTGTCATTAGGGAGTATTTTTTCACTTAAAAAAGATAGGTATGTGCAAAAATATAGGTAAAACGTTGTTGCCTTTGTGTAAATAAATAAATTTAGTGAAAAAAAAGATAGATTAGGTCTTTGTTAATTTTATGTTAACTGTAAAACAGGCTAGGGGAATCATACATTACTTAACTTATTTTCTTGACCTTCTAAAAATGTTTATTGATGTAGTGTAGGTAGAAGAAAAAGAGTCATATTTTTCTTCTTAAGGGTTGCCAAAGGTTTCTGAGAAATTTCTTCCAAGTTTTTTGAATTTCTTTCAGGTACTGGAAAATTAAAGTTATTGAGTGTATTTTTAGTATAAAATTAAGTTTATGGTGTAAAAATGTCTTTTATAGTACAACAACATTATAAATTTACTTTAAAGTTACACTAAATCTGTTTATAATAATTAAAAAAATTATGATAACAAAAAAAAACCAATATGATTGAAATTTGTGTCAAACTGAAATTTGATTACTTACATGTAAAACATTTTAAAACTCCAGGTTTTATTCATTGTTCAAAATTTTGGGTTATCTAAGATTTGTTTTTCAAATTTTCTCAAATTCCAGATTTTTTCTAGCCTAAATTGTCAAATTTCAGGTATTTGACAACCCTGATTCCTTAGAAAATTTAAAAAGTGTCTTCATGCAACTTTATTTTTGTGCAATTTTGTACTCTTGTGCAAATTTGACAGCTATGCTTCCTTTTTATCTCCTTCTAGAAAAATTTATGAGTCCTTAGTGTGTAAGAAGTTGAATAACTTCTTTTGTCAAATGGTGTTTTGTATAAAAAGCAGTATGGTTTTACAAAAAATAGTACAACTGAGCTGGCTGCGAATCAAATTGTGGATAGGTTGACTGAGGCAGGTGATAAAAGGTTAGGTAATTGTTCTGTCTTTGAAGATTTAGCAAAAGCATTTAATCATAAAATACTCTTGTCAAAATTAAAAGGTTATAAAGTAGAAGGATCTACTATATGTTTTTGTTTTAAGAAAAAAAATAAAGAGACCTCAACTACTTGAGGAGAAATAATGAATTTATTCATTCAAGAATTTATTTTCTAAACTAAGTTTTGGTTAAGGATCTATGTTAAATTTACTACAAAGATCATTAAATAATAGAAGCCAAACAACTGTTATAAATAATATTGTTTCTAAGCATGAAACTGTGAATGTTGGAATTTGGCAAGATTCTTGTTTGGGTCCTTTGTTGTTACTTGTATATATAAATGATATTTTTTCTTCTACTGAGATTAATAAGAGATTGTTTGCTGATGATGCCTGCTTAAGCTACCAACATAGTGATCTTAGTTGTGTGAACAGTGTTATTAATGAAGATCTGAGAAAAATCAATGTATGGTTGTGTGCTAATAAACTTTTTATTTACTATTCTAAAACAATTTTTTTATTTTAAACAGTGCGCTTAAAAAATGCGATTTTAAAGTAAATATAAATGGATTTAATATTGAACACAATGAAAGTATAAAATACTTGGGTGTGGTTTTGGATAAAAGACTGAATTGGATGGCTCACTTAAGATCTCTCAAATCATAACTGTCTAGAAGTTGTTTTGTGTCGTCAAAATTGAGGTACTATTTGTATGTGAGTACACTTAAAATGGTGTATTATAGTTTGTTTTATCCTCATATTCAATACTGTATATCTGCTTGGGGTGGTGCTGTTGAATGTTATTTTAAGCAAATTGTTAGTATGTAAAAAATAATTGTGAAGTATGTTTACTGTGTGCCTGCTTTGACCCCAACAAACACACTATTTGTGAAAACTGGTCTGCAGAAATTAAATTATGTGTTTAAATTGCAAGTTTGTAAATTAATGCAGAATAGTATGACTCGACTTGATGTTCAGCATATTAAAAGTTTTACTCTTGCTAGTTCTCTTCATTCACACAATACTAGGTTTTCCAAAAAATTAAATTTCAAGAAAAAAATTAAACTGAAAGACTTGGAACAAGACTTGGACTAAACTCCTTTCTGTATTTGGGTCCAATGTTTTGGTCTAATGTGCCTGAAAAATTAAGTAAAAAACATGAATTTAAATGTGTTTATAAAAATTTTCTATTAACTTGCTACAAGTAATAAACCTGGAGTGCTTTTAATCATATGTCTGAGTATGTTGTTTTATTGTCTTATACTTTTGTGCATTTATGTATAAACTAGATTAATTGTGTATATTTAGTTTTCTCTTTTAAATTTTGTATAAACCTAAGTTTGAATACTTTATGTAATTTATCTTATTTTTATTATATAAAGGAACATTTCTGGTGACATGTTGTACTTTTGTTAATAAAACTTTGTTATGAGAGAAATTATTTGTCAAGTTTTTAAATATTGATTAAACTTTATGTTAACTTAATGCTAGCAATAAATAAAACTATTTTTTACTTTTATTTTAGAAGTTTGTTGTTTTGTAGCTGTTTTTCTTACAATTTATACTGCTTAGTGGTATTTGCTATATAAATTTTTAACAGCTAATTGTGAACACACTTTGGTGGCAGTGATATCATAATTGGATTGTTGTTTTGTTCAGGACATTGGCAGCACTTGCTTGGATATTTGAGCTTTAGGAATTTTCTACACTTTGTGGTTTTTTATGTTGAAATTTTAACTTTGTGAGTGTTTGCCAAAATATGTGTCTTCCCCATAAAATGTTTATTGTTGCAAGGGGTAGAGTTTGAGACTGATTTTCTTTACTATAAAAAAAAAGTTTTTTTTTTCAATTAAGGTTTAGGATAAGTTTTATTTTTATTTTGGTTATTTAAAAATCAAATTTATGTTTTTTTTTGAATATAAATAGATTTATCTGTTCACCCATATAAATAACAATCAATGTTTTTTCAATAAAAGTTTTAATATACTTTCACTGCAACTTATCAGAAATATACTATTTTTAAAACTTTTATGGAAAAACATTGATTGTTATTTATATCGGTAAATACTTTAGTAGACTTATGTTTTTATTGATAAAAAAGATTTATTTTTTAATTAAAGGTTAACTTTTTCTTAATCAATTTAAAGATAGGGCAGGTGGAATAACACATGATGAC
Source organism: Thalia democratica (assembly GCF_965202585.1). Taxonomy (NCBI): domain Eukaryota; kingdom Metazoa; phylum Chordata; class Thaliacea; order Salpida; family Salpidae; genus Thalia; species Thalia democratica. The sequence continues at coordinate 48,720,624 of NC_139169.1, read as the reverse complement.
CTCAAACTCACTCACTTGACCATCAGAAAACGTTTATTATTGCAGAGGAAAGAGTGAGTTCTGATGTTTTTCTACCTTATAAAAAAAAAGATTATATAACTATGTAATTTAGATATAAAATAGCATCATTCATTGTTAAGCTATGAAGTAGCTGCTATGGGGTGTCTTGCCAAACTGAACTTTTTTCCTTTAAAAATAAACCAGTTTTTAACTTTTTTCCTTCTGTTGAAAGTTCTGTTAAATGCAACTTCGTTGATGTAATAAACTAAAACATAATTCTTAAGTTTTTCGTAAGATTCTATTTATTAAAATTTATCTATGTGTAGTCTTTATAGTACTGGTACTTGGTAGTATGTATTAAATAATATTAGTGTGCTCAAAAATAATAAGTTTTTAGCTAGCGTTTAATTAAAAAACTTATCATATATATTACACAATTGTTAGAATCTAATTTTCATAATCACCGATTATATAAGGTAAGGATTCTATTATTATGAAAAATATTTCTTATAACATACAATTTTAATAAAAACTACTAAAGTCTGCACAGATCTTTGTATCTATCTAGCCTTTTAAAAACTAAATTTGTTTATTATTTTAAGTACTTATGCTTAGAAGTTTTTTTGTTTGAAATGATAATTTTAAGTGTATAATTAGATTAATAGTTTTATTAGTCAGGTAGTTTTAAGTTAACTAAAGACTGAACAAAAATTTACTATTAAGCAAAAATTTTCTTTTATATAATATCTACTTACATATAATCGATAAAAATTAAAAGTATATGCTTTTTAAATAAATTAATTTGAGTCAAATTCCAATCATTCGATATTTACAAAGTAAATTAATGGTTCGGTTCGGTTGTTCTTGTTTACCAAACAGTTATATTATAAATAGTTAAAAAGTTTATCTATAAATCAATTTAGTTTTTAGCGAAATCAGATTAAAGTGTTTTAACTTAGACCTAATTAAAAAAACTTACAAAAAGATTCAAAAAAAAAGTTACTAGATTTACAGTATCTTTTTCCATAAGTTAAAAAAAAACCAATTTTGTTTGAAACAACATAGGAGAAATAAATAGAAAATTTAGTAATTTAATTATTTTGTAACACATATAAAACACACAATCGTTTTTTCAAGTTTAAATTTAAACCTAAAAATTAAATATTTTTTTTAGTTAATATCTCTTTTAATTTAGTAGCTTATTTACTTTTTGTTCACATACTTTCTTTAGTTAGTTCTGAAATTAACGATCTTTTATTATTCACTTTTTTTTTGTTTCTCAATTGACTTATTAGCTTCCATATTGTCTTTAATTAGTTTGACTTGAACTTCGAAAAATAATACTTAACTGCTTATTTTCTACTCAGTGATGCTTAGTTAACTAGTAAAAACTGGTGTATAATGCTAACTTGGAACTTTTTTTTATTCTAAATAACCTTCTTTTGCTTTGCTTTTCACAATAATTTCAATCGAAATGGAAATTGACTTTAGTAATTGGGCCCCTTTAAAAATTTTGAGTTTTTTTCTATTTTTTTAATTATACAAGTTTTTCTCCGAAATTAATATATTTTTTTAAAGTTTTTAAGTTAACATACTTAGTAAACTAAGTTTGAACTTGTAATATTTTTATTTAAATTATTTTTATACCATGAGCCTAGATAAATTTTTCAAACAAAATTTCAATTTTGCACGATTTTCGATTTTTAGGTTTGAATAATTTTATGAATTTTTTTTTTTTATAATTTTAATTTAGAACAGACTTGTATAGTTAAGTTTCATGATGTAATTATTTATTTTTTTTATTAATTATTGTTTTTTAAATATTTGACTCAAACAAGTTTTACCTAAGTTATTCTTAGCAAAGTTATTAGAGGGATTATCTGTAAATCTTAAAATCAAAAATTGGAATTTTTCTGAAAAATTTATTTAGGTTTATTTTATAAACAAAAATTGAAAAAAACAATTAATTACAAGTTTAAACTTATTTTAATAAGTATGTTAAAAAAGTTGAAAAATCCTTTAAATTTAAAAAATAGAAAAAACTCAAAATTTTCAAAAGTGTGCCACTACAAAAGTCAACCCCAATTCGATGGAAGTTATTGTGAAAAGCAAAGCAAAATAACGTTATTTAGAATAAAAAACAAAAGTTTCAAGTTAGCATTAAAGAATTTGAAAATAATTGGTTTTTAAATTTGGTTAAAAAAAAGAAATACAAAAAAAGCCATTCAAGCCAAGTTCAAGCTCATTATATTTATAGGAAAAAAGTTCACGTTTGGCATGACGCCCGCTGCTATGCAACCCAGTTAAGTTAATGTATATTATTTACGAGCATAAAGTTAATTTTATAGGCAAATTTATTAATTTTTCAAAAAACATAAAACTTTAATGTGAATTATTTTCCTTATCTTAATAGCTATCTAAAAAAAAAATTTTTATTTTAAAGAACGCACCTTTGTCTTTATTTAAAAAAAAAATATTTTGTTTGGGGTTGGAATTATTTCATGGGGTCCCCCCAAAAATAAAGGTTTTTTTTTGTTTTTTTTTTCATCATATGGTATTAAAACCAAAAATAAATATTTTTTTTTTATATTTTATTTTCTTTTTCCCTTAGTTTGCATGTTATTTAAACTCTTAAATGTTTATTTTATAATTAATGTTAATATTTTTTACGATTTGGCCCCAAATCAAAATGATGTATACTACACTATCATTTGCCTTGGCCATTTCCTAGATAAAAAATTGATAAAAGGAAAAAAATAATTAATAAGAATGTGAACTATTTTATGCTCGTATGTTATTTAAGCTACCAACAAAAACGAAACTTGATCGACTTTAGATGGTTTTCCCTGACTTATGCGTTACTATTTTCTTAAGTTTTTTAAAATTATCTACAAAGATCAAAGAATAAGATAAACACTTCTTTAATCTTTGAAGTCGTTATAAATTTCAACTATAACTTGTCCAAAAAGGATTAACCTGCTTAACAATAAAAAGCTATCTTGGTTTAGCGCTTTTTATTATAAACATTTATTTTCAACATATATCGTTCTATGAAATAAAATTTTGTTAAAATTCATTCAAAAAAAAAGTTACTTCACTAAGACTTGAACCTGCAACCTTCTGATTACCATCAACGTGAATACTGATCAACAATCGTAAGATGATATTGATAATTTTTAATAGTTATAGCTTATTTATATTCAAAATATATATCCTAAAAGACTGTTAAAAGTTTTCAACCATAAATCGTCTATAACCGATGTTTCTTATTTATTTCTTAAAATTTCGAATTTTTTTATCGCTATATTTAATGGAACTTTATTTTTTAACATCAGAGACGAACTTTGATCAATTTAAAACGCATTCGCGGTATCTAAACGTAATTATAGTTTATTATTAATTAGATCGTTAAGAGTCTAGTCGATGTTTATTATCTACATACTTTCAAAAAAGTATAGTTTTAGAACTGATAGATTAAATGAAGCTTTAATACAATGTTTTTGGTTAAAAAGTATTATTCAGAAAAATTTAATAATCTTTGAATTAATTTTTACATCTTTTTTGAATTTTAAAAATACTTAATTTCGTATTTTTCAAATTTTTTATGCATTAGTGTAAATAAATTTTAATTTAAAAGTATAAGTAACGTGTGCAGCTTAAAATACTTTTAATTATTGAAAACTGCTAAACAGTTATTGAAAACTGTTTCTTGGAGAAATAATTTAATCATTAATGCCTTACTTAAACAGACTGTTGCAAAACTTTATTATAAAATTGCAGGAATATGACGACTTAGTATTTAAAAGACTTTTTAAACTATTTTATTTCTCGTTCAATTAATAAAAAACTAAACTTTTTAATTCAGTTTTGCTTAATATTTTCTATACTTTTAGGTTTACAATAAATGATTGATATAAAAGTTTATTACCTTTCTCTTACGAGTTTAGGTTGTAGACCTATTTATTTCAAATAAATATCTAAGATAATTTTGATAAAGTTTTAGAAAAAAGGACGAATCTAAATCCATGTAAAGATGACTAGCATGTCAGCAGGACTCAGAAACTGACATGTTATAACTGATAGTGTCACTAATTCTAGCTGTTTTAATATATTTTATTTCCCAAGGGAATTTACCCAAGAGAAGTTTAAATCTTACATTCAAAAACAGAAACTACATAACTTCATAATATATATAAATAAACATATGAAAATGAACTTAAAAAACACAAAAAAAACATGTCAGTCATTATATTTGGATGTTTAACGTTTATTTTATAATTTCCTAACTAAGTATTTAAAACATATTCTAACAATTTAATTCCACTTAAATAATTAGGTGTTTAGTTATTTTTTCTTTGAAAAATTTGAAAAAATGCTCTAACACTAACAATTACTTAAAATAAAACAGTCATGTTTTGCAGAAATTTTGTTAAAGTACAGTTATTTATCCTTTTTTTTATTGTTTTGTCTAATTTGTCAAAATTTTCATGACTATCTGAAGTTTTCTAAATTACATTCTTTTTTTCTTTTATCAAAATATAAGCCATTACCTAAAAAGCACTAATAATTCTCTAATAATGATGTTCAAATTTTACAGATATGTTGTTAAATGTATAGTTATGTACTTTTTTTTATTGTACTATATAGTATATTACAAAGGTTAAAACTGTTTGTACTTTTTCATTTAAAATTTACGGGACACGTTCAAAATCAACCCGCAATCAAAATCCACCCGCGATCAAAATCCACCCGATCAAAATCCACCCGATCAAAATCCACCCGATCAAAATCCACCCGAGTCAAAATCCACTCGATCAAAATCCACCCGGGTCAAAATCCACCCGATCAAAATCTACCCGGTTCAAAATCCACCCGATCAAAATCCACCCGGGTCAAAATCCAGCCGATCAAAATCCACCCGAGTCAAAATCCACCCGAGTCAAAATCCACCCGAGTTAAAATCAACCCGGTTCAAAATCCACCCGATCAAAATCAACCCGGTTCAAAATCAACCCGAGTCAAAATCCACCCGAGTCAAAATCCACCCGATCAAAATCAACCCGGTTCAATATCCACCCGATCGAAATCCATCCGAGTCAAAATCCACCCGATCAAAATCCACCCAAGAAGTTAAAAAAAAATAAAAAAAGAATTACGCTCAGTTTAAATCCATTTAAACTTCCTTCTAATTTAATTTCTCAAAGTCAATCATAATTAAATAAAAATATTTACTAAGGATAACTCATAGTAAATTAAAATACCAAAACTATATAAATTTTTAAATTAGAAGAATCTTTAATAACATTTATTAAATTAAAGAAAATTACAAAAATCAAATACCAAGTAATGTAAATTTATGAAAATGTTAATAAAATGTTACAAAAATAAAATTAAAATATTAATCTAAAATTTTTGAGCTTTTTTTTTGATGTAAAAAGTTTTGTGTTTTGTGCTTTACTTAAATTTCAAAATAGTATTACATACAATATTTTATTATATAAAACATTTTAACTAACAGTATTTATAAAAAATAAAATATAGATAAAGAAATATATAAAATTGCTACGTGATAATAAAATAAAAATCCTTTGTTAAATTTGGAAAAACTATCACCTATTAATTATATTTTAAACATTATTGTTTTCGACGTGGAAAAGACGTTAAAAGATATTTTTGGTGTGCAACTCGATAACTTTAAGGTATGTTCGTGCAAGAGGACTTAGGAACAAATATTTTGAGCGCTTTTATTTGTCGTTTAGTAAACAATTTATTGACGTTTCTTTTATTAGTAATTTTTAAAAACTGAACATAAATTTAAATATAAAAATACGAAAACTAATTTACTAAAAATATAAATGAGGAATATGTAAGAAATCAATAACAGTTTGAAAAATTTTTTATTGTTTTCTATCTAATTTTTGTTACAAATATTTTTTAGTTATTTTTTTTAATTTATACAATAATTTTAGCTGCTATTATCTTTTTTTCAAAGTGTTTGAGTTATTTGAATTTTATTTTATTAAATGTTTTATTTTATAAACCATCTATTTTTGAAAAAACTAAAAATTGTTTCGTCTAAGGTAACTAAAGTTATAAGTTATTTTTAATTAGATAACAACTTAATTTGCTAGTTTTTAACTAATAGTACAAATTAAAAAGCTAAACATTTTTCTATGAATTCTAAAGTCCTTTACATAAAACAAATATCGACTCTACAATTCATTGAGTTTGCTCAAACAGCTTGTAAATTTCAACTAAAAAAGTTAGTAGTTAGACTTGAGCTAGGGAAATTATATACTTTAGAATTGTAGTAGTAAACAAATAAGTTGAGTTTTTTAGAAATGACACTATATTTATAACAAATATTACAAAAAAAAAACTTATAACATTTTTAATTTATTATTAAAATGTTCTATTTTACATATGTTCATTAAAAAAAGTATGTATTTCAGACAAGAGAGTTTAAATTCAAGTATAAGTTATTTTTATGAATTTTTGTACCAGACTGTATCAACTTAAACAATCGTATTATTAATTTTATTAATAGGTTAAGGCCAGTTTTGAAACTGATTAATTGAGTGGTTTTATAAAATTTAATCTCTTTTGGTTAACGTTTAAATTTAAAATTTTCTAATCTAAAACTTTTAATTTACATGCGATAAATGTTCTTGAATTAATTTCCGATGATTTAAGTTAAAAGCTATAACTGCATGTTTTTAATTAATTAGTTGTAAACGTTTTATGTTTTTTTATAAATATAAAGTTGCATAGAAATTGTAATTAAGTAAGATAAATTATTATTTACTGTTCAATATTATATTGTTAATTGATATTTTTTAATTCATAGAAATGGAAATGTTAAAATTTACCACTATTTTTTTTAAATTAAAATCTTCATATAAAAAAAGTCCATTTGTTAAAACTTAAGAAATTTTAAGTAATTTAATTAAATATGAAACAATATTAAAATTAAACAAAATTTTATATTGGTTATAACGAATTTAAACGGTAAAGACAACTATTGTTATAACAAATTGTTTAGTAGACAAATTAAACTAAACATAAAACGTTAAGATCTTGAAAAACGTTAAAATAAATGTAAAACGTTAAGATCTTGAAGATTTCAGTAATAGATAAATACGACATGACACAAAACAGTGTGTATTTGTATGTTCTAAAAATTTTACAAAACTTTATTTTTGTACTATAGTTTCTAAAAATGGTATAAAAAGACATTTAATAACTTTTTTAAACAGTGTAAGTTTTTCTTTTAAAACCTTTAAATACCTTAATAATCTATCTAAAGTTTTTAGGGTTGCAACTTATTGAAACAAAAAAAGTACAATAGTTACTTCAACCCAGTCACCGTGTTTTTAAAAGTTAAAAACATGTAAAATTGCCAATTAAAAAAACTTTGCAATATTATATAAGTAACTTATCCAAGTATGTAAACTTTTGTTGTTTAAAAGGAAAAGTAAAGTCTAAACTGTAAAGAAAAACTTCTAGATTTACTTTCTGTCTTTTTTCACATCTAAGGCTTAAGCATAATAAATGGTTTTTAAATGATATTCAGGAACTTAAAAACAAACTATTATAATTTCTTTTTCTTTTTTTGAAAATTTCAATTTAAATTTTGTTTTGTTTAGCGGACCAAATTTACATGCTCGAGGGCCACATATTTACACTTCGAGGGCCGCAGTTTGCTGACCCCTAAATTAAATGGATTAATTTGTAGTATAAATGGTAGCTTTCACTTGTAATACTCAGTTTTTATAAAAATTATATCGTGTGACGTATTTATTTAAAAATTACTTAAAAGTTGTAAATTATTAAATTTTATACCTAGAAACAGTAAATTATAATTGATTGTCGTGTAATTGTGATTGAGATAATACTAGATTATTTTTTCTGGCACATCCTTTAGTTTTCTAAAAGTTTTAACATAGCCATATTTGTATAGTAAAACTTTAACTTATTTATCCTGACGTTGTTTAACTTTTATTAGCTCTTATAGTTATACTTATATCAAAAACAACAGTTCCTTTAAAAGCTGCTTGCCGGCTGTAGCTATTCAAAATTATATTCAGTAATCGAAAAAACAAAAATATTTTTGTCAAAAATTCCTTATAAAAAGCAAAAATACCAAATAACAACTCAAAAAACTTCACAAAATAAGTTCAATCTGTAGTACAATTTTTATATTCTTAGATCAATTTATAAGGGACAAAAATACAAGATTTTATAAGTGTTTTTAAATAAAACTTGTTTAAGATTGGTACTTAGAGTGGTGAGATTTGTTTAAATGATACTTGATTTAAAAAGAAATAAATAAACAAGGTGCTTGTTTCGATTCGGTTGGATTTTGACTTTGGTTGATTTTGTGTCGGTAGGATTTTGACTCGGGTTTATTTTAACTCGGATGAATTTTGATCGGGTGGATTTTAAACCGGGTGGATTTTGATCGGGTGGATTTTAAACCGGGTGGATTTTGAACCGGGTGGATTTTGAACCGGGTGGATTTTGATCGGGTGGATTTTGAAACGGGTGGTTTTAGAGTCGGGTTGATTTTGATCGGGTGGATTTTGAACCGGGTGAATTTTGATCGGGTGGATTTTGAACCGGGTGGATTTTGATCGGGTGGATTTTGAACGCGGGTGGATTTTGATCGGGTGGATTTTGAACGCGGGTGGATTTTGATAGTATACCAAAATTTACATATGTCCAGACTCCAGATACACTTAGTCTAGTTATAAATGATTATGAATGATTTTAAAATAGAATAAAGTCTGGGATTTTTTTTAGTTTAACAATAATTTTATTAAGATTTTATATTTTGCCTAAATATGTTTTGAATTATAGTCACTTTAGAGCAGCAATTCTTAAACTGGGTTAAATTTACCCCTGAGGGTAAATTTCCTTTTTTCTGGGGGTAAATGTTCTTTATTACATGCTATGTAAATTAATGTTGTAGTTTATTAGTTAGTGTTTAATTGTAATTTTTTTAAAGTTAAAAAGCTCTTTAATTTTTAAATTTTTTTATAATCAATAAGCTTAAAATTCAAAAAATCTAGTTTTTTTTCCTAAAAATCAAAAATGTTTTGTAAGTTTGGGTTAAATTTAATAATAATTTTCAGGTATAAAAAGTTTAAGAACCACTGCTTTATAGAATAAATTTAACTTACTTAAACTGTTGTTTTCAGTTTTAAGATAACGTATACTCGTTTTAATTTTATTTTTGTTATAATTCATTTTAATACATTTCTGTTATTGAGGCCGTCTAATCCTCAGGAATGTTATAGAGCTTTAAAATTTAACTATTTTGTAAAATATAATCAAATCTGTTTATGTTTCTGATATATACTGATTTGCAAAACACTCAAGGAATTTCTGGTTAACTTTAAATTCTAGACAATTTCAAATCGATTCAATAAAGCTTAGGGTATTTTTAGTTTTTTAAACTCAGGGTGACTCAAAACAATTTTAATGTTTTTTAGAAACCCTAAGTTATTTTAATAATTTAAAATTTTACGCTAGTTTTTTAGACTATAAACAATATTTATTTGTTTTATTTTTTTTTTGTTATTTATGACCAATTTTATTAAAGAACTTGATTTTTATAGAAATTGAAATGTTCTTAAGTTTCTTCTAAGGTTTTGAAAATCCTCAAAATAACTTGGGGCAGTTTTTGGTCACTCAGGGTAGTTATTTTTTAACTTAAAGAGTTGCTTAAACCCTGTATGTACCTATAAAAATTTATTATTTTACAGTCAGTTATCACAATAATTTAAAAAGATTTTATCTCTTTTTACGTATTTAAGCAATTTATTTTTAATATTCAAAACATCACCCTTATATTATTTCAGACAATTAGTTTAAATAAGGTTTGTTTTCAAAACAAACATACTTCAAAATTAAAAACAAAAACATTATTCTTTTGTTTTTCTCAAAGTTTAGACTAACAAAGTGTTTGTAGAAAGAATGAAATATTTAGTGTAATAATTTTCTATTAACTTGCTACAAGAAGTAAACCTGGAGTTCTTTTAATCATATGTCTGAGTATATTGTTTTATTGTCTTATACTTTTGTGCATTTGTGTATTAACTAGATTAATTGTATATTTAGTTTTCTCTTTTGATTTTTGTATAAACTTAAGTTTTAATATTAATGTTATTTATCTTATTTGTATTATATAAAGGAACATTCTGTTGAGATTTTGTATATTTGTTAATAAAACTTTGTTATGAGAGAAATTATTTGTAAAGTTTTTAAATGTTGATCAAGATTTGTGTTAACTTAATGCTAGCACTAAATTATATTAGTTTTTTTTTTCTTTTAGAAGTTTGTTGTTTTGTAGTTGTTTGTTTTTAGTTTATACTGCTTAATAGTATTTACTTTTTTTTAACAGCTAGTTGAGGGATCACTTTGGTGGCAGTGATAACAAAATTTGATTTTTGTTATTGTACAGAACGTAGGCAGCACTTGCTTGGGGATTTGAGCTTCCGGGATTTGATTTTCCCACACTTTGTGGTTTTTAATGTTGAGATTTTAACCTTGTGAGTGTACGTGTCACCAGCTGTTTTTTCAATAGAGGGTTAGGATTAGTTTTTATTTTAGTTAATTGAAAATAAAAGTTTTTCTTTTTTTGTTTAAAGAAAGAATTATTTTTATTGTTTAATTTAAAGGTAAATTTTTTTTTGATGAATTTAAAGGTAGGGCAGGTGGAATAACACATGATGAGCTTAAACTCACTTGCTTGACGTTCAGAGAACGTTTATCGTTGCAGAAGGGAGAGTGAGTCCTTCTGATGTTTTTCTATCTTAAAAAAAAATTTTTTTTTTTGAATTATATTCAACGATTTTTAATCCTTAGTATAAATTGCTAAAATTACTTTTTACTCATGTTTAGTTTATTTGTTATTACCTAACATAAATTCAAAATAAATATGTTGTTTCTTTTAACTGCTACACATAATCTTTAAGCTAAACTAAGTTTAATAAATCAAACTTTCTTTTAAATACGCATTACGAACCCTTCAAATAAATGCTTATTAACTAATTTTACTAACGACTTATACTGACTTATATTCCATAATTTAAAATTTAATTTTTTTGTTTACTCAGGGTTACCACTCGGTCAGGAAAAATTTTAAAAAACGACAAAAGTCAGGAAAAATGGGGGGTTTTGAAAAAAAGTCAGTAAATTTGATAAAATTTAAAAAAAAGTCAGGTTTTGTCAGTTTAAATTTATAAAGTTCCTTGTTTTCCAAAGCCTTCAAATGGTAAAAATTAATTAAAAGTCATTTAAAGTCAGAAAAAAAATTCCAAAATTTTCCTATAAATTTACAAAAATATTTAAGGCTATCGGGGGAGGGAGAGGTAAACCGTGATTTTTACAAGTTAATTTTTTTTATAGAGTTTTTTCTAAGCTTCTAGATGCTTTTTATTGTTTTAAAAAATTCAAATTATTTTTTGAGATATGACCAGTCAAAGTCAGGCCACATAATAGGTTCCCTATGGGTAGGGAAAACTAAAACAGCGAAAAAAGACTATTTCATATAAAATCTATCTCCTCCTACATTTTTCAAGCAATCTTCTTCAAACTTTTACAGTCTAATCTTTATACAATAACAAAAAAACGTTACTTTGGAGTTTGAAAAATTATTTGTAAAAATGTTTTTTTTTTTTGAAAATAAAACACTTTTTTTTTTTAATTTTTGTGATAAAATTTTTATTTTGTAATTACTGAAAATCTTAAGTAACGTTTTTTCCTTTTATTGTAAGGAAGGTTTCCTGAAAATTTGAAGAAGATTGCTTGAAAAATGAAGGAGAAGATAGATTTTAGGTGAATTTTAAAATTTCCGAGAAAACTGACCCCGAAAAATTTGCAGTCTAGAGGTTTATATCGGAAAATTTTTACAAAAAAATAATTATCTTAAAAGTTAAATGATATTTTTCAATTCTTTAAAAAACTGGCTTGTAGTTTGTACTTAAAAATTTTATATAAAAGCCAAAGTTAATTTTTGTAAAAAAAAATTGTTGGACCCCCCCCTTAGCCTAAATTTTATTTCCAATGCCTTCACCTGGTATAAATAAGTTAAATATCCTTTATAAAACTGCAAAAATTTTATTGAACAAGTACCTTACTTGAACAAGCAGATTTTGTAAGCTTTTTAGTATTGATGATCTGTAGCAAGGACACTTATATAGTTGAAATGTGATATATACACAAAAGTTTATCAGGCATAATTTTAGAGTAAAAGTGTTTTTTTGTTTAAGTAAATAATTGAGTTCTTTATAACTAAGCAGTTAGTTTATTATTTTATGTAACAAGTTAATGTGTATACTTTACCTCTTTATAATTTTTTAAAAGTTGTTTAAACTTATAAAATAAGTTATAAGATAGGTATATGCCAAGAATAAGTTTACTTATTATTTGCATTTTTTGTTGAGTAACTTAAGTTTTTAAAGTAAATAAGAGTATATTTATTTCTTACAAATTTCATACTAAATGATAAGAGGAAATATTTTATACCACAGATATAGAGTTTACTTTATTATGTCTTTTTTTTACAATTACTTAAGTATATTCTTTTTAAATTGGTTTTTAATTTAAGGATTTTGTATTAAATAGTTTGGGTAGTTTTTTATTAAACCAAGTGAACAGTTTATATAAGTAAAACATGTTTTAAATAAATACTTTTTATTATCAAATATTTTTAACTTCTAAGTTGTTTTACAACTTATATGCTAAGTCTGACTAAAGTTTGTTTATCTAGATACATTAATGCTAGAAAATGCTAAAAATTGTGTCTTTTTTCAGACAAGCTGTGTTTATAAGGTAATAATACAAGTATTTTGCTGATAGAGCTGTTTATTACAAACATAAATCATACACAGATGGTTTAAGTGATGTACTGGAAGTTTGATGATAGAATTCAGCAAAAAACTGTTGTTTTTAACCTGTATTAAAATTAGATTGAAAGCTTTTTATAGTTTCAAGTGTTAGATTATGTATTTTAGAATAAGTTTAATTTATGAGTTTGATTTAGAAAAGTCAGGAAAATTTTAGTAAAAAGTCAGGAAATTTTTCTCAGCTTGATCAGTGGCAACCATGTTTACTACTACTACTTAACATGGTACAAGCATTTTTTTGGTTTGAATAGAAATTCATTTTAGAGTTTTTTTTTCTCAAAAAAAGAAAATTAGAACGAAGAAAAAAAAAAACAGAACATCAAGTTTAAAAGCTAATAAATAACTAGTTAAATAAGTTAAAATTGTTAAAAAAATTACTTAAATAAAATATACAGATTTAATTATAATTTATAAGGGATAATTATGAATAAAAACGTTTTCTATCTCTGCTAAAATAGAAATAAAAACCTAATTAAACTTACGCAACTTGCATCTAAATGATATTTTTTATTCTTTGTGCGAACAAAAACTTCAGAAATGATACCAATGTAAACAAACTTTACATTGAACCTATTTTGTGTAATTATCTTAGAATAGAGCCCAAAAAAAGACTAATACTTTTCTGAATTATCTGCAAATTTTAGAAGTTAAACTAAAGAACATACAATAAATGTTTAATGTAAATTAAACTTTAGTTTTAACTTAGTATATTCAAAAGCAACTTGTTTGCCCAACCCAATTCTTAAGTTCTTCATACTAAGTTATGAGTTGTTTACATTCAACTTCATGCTAAGAAGATCAACACCTTCATCTAGTTGTAAAACAGCACTGCGACAAAACTAGAAGTTATAAATAAAAATTTTAATATTAGTTAATATTTTGTTGTTGTTTTGTAAAAGTTTCAATTTATAAACTATTTATACCTAAAAATATATTTGTTAAGATCCTTATAATAGTCTTATGAATTTTTGACATACAGACCTAAACATAAAAGCTTATTTTCTAGTGATCTACCGAGTCCAAAAACTTCGGATTCGGCCGAATCCGAGTCTTATTTTCAAATTAGGATTCGGTCAAGTCCGAATTTGAATCTTATTTTATTAAAGTTAATTAAACCAATTAAATTTATAAAAAATATTAAAATTTTTGGACTCAATCAGTATCCGAGTCCAAATATTTTAATATTTTTTATAAACTTTAATTGCTTTTGAATCTTTAATGTTCCAGAGTTTCATAGACTTATAATGATCGAGTTTAGTTTGCCTGATAGCTTCAAGCTTTCTTTTCTTCGGAGGTTCGGGTGCAGTACAACTTCTATCTTTGTCTAAAGATTCACTTTAAAACTTTTTGTAATTCTCGCTGTTTTGAGTTTACAAATGCTCGTGCATGGAAGAAGTAGTATAGACTTAGGCTTGCTACTTCCTCTTTTTATCTTAGCTCCGCAGATATTGCACACTGCAATGGAGTTATCTTTCTAACTTAAAGTAAAATATTGCCAGACTATTGAAGACATAATTAATACTGTAAAACAAAAATAACTATAGAATAATAATATGATAGTTTTATAAAATTAAAATGCACTAAATCTTAATTCTAAATAGTAATTTAATTTTTATGTTGTGTATACTTTACTTTGATAAAACTGTTAATATAGGTCGTAACAGCTTTGTTCTTAAATTATGTTTTCATTTAAATAAAACATTTTATGGATACAAAACAACTGTATTTTAACCTACCATGCAAAACATGATACTACAAAATACAAACCAATACATCTTGAAATAGTTATCAAGCTTATGCTATTAAAAAGCTCAAGCTTTATTTATACTGACATAGTGAGTCAAACTTATTTCATGAAATTAACAATTTAATTACATTTTATTTTAGCATTTGTATGTATTTACATTCCTAACAAAATAGAAATAATTAAATATATGCATAATAATGTAGAGCTAAAATTTTGCGAAAGTCTGCTTTAATACAATTAATTTTTTTCTTATTTTAACGAATAAATTTTATTTTTTTCTTTGTATAAATGTTTGACATTAAGTAAAAAACTTTAAATATAAATAAAACATTGTTAAAATATACTAACAGATTCTCCAAAAAGGAAAAATTAACAAAATAAGCTTTATAAAATTGTGAGAATATATAAAAAACATATTTATCATAAACAAACTACCAACAACATTTACTTTACTCAGGGTTGTCACTCTTTAAGTCAAAAAATCTGCCCTGAGTGACCTTAATCTGTCCTGAAACACCTCGAAAATTTTTCAAATCCTTAGAAAAATTTAACATCTTTTTGACATCAATAAATTCAAGTATTTTAACAAATTTGATTATAAAACAAAGTATTTAAACTAATTCAACTAAATCTCATACAATGTATATGAATACTAGCCTAAAATTTAAAAGTTTTAAAACTACCCTGATGTATTTATTTAAAAATTAAAACTACCCTGAGTTTCCCTGAATCTCTAAGAGATTTTTTAAGCTTATAGAATACCCTATGTTTCCCTGAGTACTCTGAGTGTTTGGCAACCCTTGATTGCTATAATTAATAAAACAAGTCATTTAAAAATATATGGTTTTTGTAAACTATACTTCTGCACTAAAAACAGTATAAAATTAGCCAAATTATTTATTTAAAAAGCTGTTGTCTTTAAAGATAGATAACAAATAAAAGTCTCTACTTATTGCTAAAGACCTTTTTTGGCTGCAAAATGTTTTTGGCAAATTTTCTCCAGGTTTTTAAAAATTCCTCCAGGTTTTTGAAAATACAGACTTTCAGGTCTATTCTTATTTTAAAGTTTATTTTGAGAAAAACGGAGTTAAATTGTATGCAAACATTTAAAAGATACTGTAAAGATCCTTTAAAACTGTTTTTTTATATTCAAAATTGTGATGATGCTAAAAGAAATATTTATATGACAGATTTCGTTGTGTCAAATCAAAATTTTACTACTTAACATCTAAAAACTGTTAAAATTTCAGGTTTTTCAGTGATTTTTGTTCAAAATTACGAGTTTTTTTTTAATTTCACAAATTCAAATTTTTTCCAAGTTTTTTAGTTTAAATTGTCAAATTCAAGGGTTTAAGGTTTTTTTGGCAACCCTGTAAAGAGAATAATATAAATTTAATTATTTTAAAATTTTAATTCATAACAATCTTTTACTCCAATAAATAGAACATCGATTAAAAAAAAATAATAAGAATTTGTGATGTAACGATAGCTGTGCACATCGTTCTGAAGAGAGTATTAAAAACGCGAAAACGGTATATAAATCTACCGCGAGAGAGGTCAAGCGTGGTTAATTGCGTGGTAGTTGTAGTGGAGTTGTTGTAGTTGTAGCGCTGTTGCGCTGGCGTTGGTGTGTTTTTTATAGGGGTAGGTGTATGTGTTTAGTTTTCGAGCATTACTTTTGATTATGTTTAAGACGTACTTTTGAGTCGTTTACTAAGCATTATTTGTTATTGGGCATTGATTCATATTCTTGCTAATCTCATTAATGTTCATTAAGCGAGTCGCTTAGTTTCTTTTCTATGATCGTAGATTTTTACATACATTGTACAATAAAAATTGAACGTTAATTCGTAATTTTTTACTAATTAGAAGTTAACCTAGTTAAGCTTAACTTATATATTTTGCATTTATTTATAGGCTAGATTATAAAAGTCACCGGTTCAGCCACGGTTTAGAAGAATTTGAAGAAAACACCGGTTTTTACACTGACTTAAAATAATTTGAAGAAACCACCGGTTTAGCCAGCCGGTTCGAACACCAAAGGAGTGTTAATATTCAACATCAAGATAACACTAACAGTGTTGTGACGGAATTGAATAACTATAACACGATTAGTAACGCTAATCACTTATATTTGAGTATGAGTAGCATCAAGGAATCCATACCTGCTTCAGTATACGACCGCTCGAGGTTAGTTACTGATGCTGAAGAGGGTATGGACGCTTGTTATCACATATCAACTATAAACCCTGAGCCGACTAAGACAACAGATCATATTATATGAGTAAAGGGTTATAGTGAGCTATGGATGTTGGTGGGCCAACATCTAAAGTCTCAGTTGGGTCTGGTTGACTGTCTGTGGGAAGATTGTCAACCTGGCCTTTTTGCTCGTATTTTTCCTGCAGACAGGGTGACTTCCTAGCACGTCTGTGCTTAGGTCCCTCTGCGGGCAGTTTGGTATTTGTATTGTTTAAATTAGACATAATAAAAATAAAACGCTTTTATACTAACTTATTATAATGCATCAGTAAATTTTATCTATCAATACTTAAGACTATTCTAGACTACTTTGTATAAATTAGGCAATATAGTATGGGTGAAGTATCTATTATACAAAAGAACCACGCAACAATTTTATAAACCTTCTTACTCAAAAAATATAAACTACTTTCAAAACTTTTATAAATCACTAGGCAAATGTTTCCTAATCAAATATTGTATCATTGATTTTAAGCCTTATTTCTCATAACTGCAAGCAAGCGTTAAATATTATTTTAATATTCAGAGTTCAACAATGAACAATGAAAGTAGTTGCAGGTGTTCATTGCAAAATAATTAAGACTTTATTGTTAATGGATTTTTTTACTTTTGAACATTGTTTTTAAAATATACATTAAAATGTTTGAAGTTATAACATATATGTCATAAATTAATATTGTCAGTTAATAAATAATACAATATTAACAAAAAATACATAGATAAAAGTATTCAAGCATCTGCTTTAATGTTACATATTTAAGTTGCATTTTTTTTTTCTTTGTTTAAACATTGCAGCAGTTCATAACAACGAGCAAACATAATAAAATTAAACATATGATGAATAAATAAGAGCGGTTATCCAAAAAACTGAGATTAAAAACCTTAGCTGTTTACTTAATTTAATTTGAGAGTCTAACAAAAATAGTATATCATAGCTATTATACTGTTTGAAAAATTCTAAATAAAAATGGACAATGCTTTTATAAGTGAGAAAGCCCATTTTTTAATCCACTCAAGCGTGAAATCACCAACTACTTTTATATTTTATTTAACTTTTGACAAACAATTAAGTAAAATTCAAAAAAATTTAAAGTGGTCTACCGAGTCCAAAATTTCGGATTCGACCGAGTTTAAGTCCAAATCTTATTTTAAAATTAGGATTCGGCCAAATCTGAGTCCAAAAAAGCCGGATTCGTTCGAATCTTGGATTTGGTAGATCACTATCATTTTCCAATCAAAAATTTAAAAAGTTTTAAAATAGTTTTGATAAATTAAGAAAACTCACCTAAATAACAAATATTCCGCAGTTGTTTCCATCATTCTGCTTGCTACATTCACCTTAAAAACCCATCTAGCTACATGTGTAATCTTTTTTTGAACATTAAGAACCTAAATGCTCAACTTCAAATGATTTTCAATGTTTCGAGCTAAATCATCTATTTTGACCTTGCTTAAACCTGAAGTCGAGTCAAAAACAACAAATTGACGTTTAGTAAAGTCTAAAATTATGAAAATCCAATGATCTCCGTTAAAAATAAGAAACAGAAAATAAAATCCTTTAAAGCTAACTTTTTAATAAGATTTATTTTTCCATTCTGTATGTTTGTTGTCGTAGATTTCTAGTAGAGAAGTTGAAAAAAAAGTACTTGTAGCATCTTTCATGTAAAATACAAAAAATAGGAAATCCAACTCCTATTTTAATAAAACAAACAAACCAAAATTTAGTTTTTTTTAAGCAATTTGTTTAACTAACTGAGTTTAAAAAATTAACGTAGTAAATGTGATAAACAAACAAAAAATTTTTGTTTACAAAGTTTGATAGCTAATTTCTAAACGCTGAAAACTATTAAAAAAGAACATAGGTATACTTATGGCTACAACTTTTAGAAAATTTGTGCTGTAAAAGTTGCATTAGAAAATAAACTTACATTATATCCAATCCAATTGTATGGCTTAAATCTTTTAAAGTCCTCTAGTTTAAGAAAAATTTCTGTAAAATAATACTTTTTAGATAAATTTTTTTTTCCCAATAATCATGTACATAAGTTCTGTTGACAACTTGTACATAACTGCTGGGCCCTCATTTTTCGCCAGTCATATTAAAAAGAATTTATCGGTTATAATGTGATACATGTATATATTACAAGTGCTTTAAAAACTCACTTGATGGTTACTTGCAACCTTGAAGTTTGATCAAAGTAAGTCCTGGACATGACATTAAACTGTTCTGGTGTATGACTCGATAACCGAAAGGTTTTTTCGTGCACCGGGTCCTTGGACCAAACTTTTTGAGTGTTTTTTTTCGCTCAATAAACAACAAAATTATCTTTTTTTTTGACAGTCTTTTTCCATACTGCCATACTTGCGTCTAATCGGTGTTTTTGTTGGTTCCTTACCTTGTCAATTTTCATTCTAACCTTCTTCGTAACTTTTCTGCAACTTGAAAGAGTATTATACTTCTTTATCTTCCCATTTAATTTTTAGACAAATCAGTGAGAAATCTTGTTATTCTGAGTTTCCGTTGGTTGGGAAAAATATTGTGTTTAACCCATTCACACCATGATTCTACAATTGAACTTATTGATCTATTTCTTTCACTGTTAGAATTTAATAACACCACAACGCACTAATACCCATAAAATAATCATTTAGGTATACAATATACTCTGGAAGATGAAATTTGTTTAACTCACCGGCCTTATCGGCGTTCAGTTCTTTTTTAACATTTTCAAATCTTCAAGAAAGTATTGTTTGAAACTACCTTTTAATACATTTTGGAAGTTTCTATCTAATAAATAAAAGTCCATGTTGTTTATGTTATCTTTCCTTTCTTGCTCGTCGTTTATCGTGTTTAGACCTTCAAACTTTTCTATTAACTGTTCGTACGCATCTTTAGTTTTATTACTAGATCTTTTTGGAAAACTTACAAAACATAAGTTTTTATAATAAAATAAAAGTTCATCAAGTGAAAATGCCGTTGGCATTTTTGCAAACCCACGTTGACACAATATTTTTACCTCAGATTTTTTTGTAATTGTCTTCAAGATTTTAATTATTTAGTTTGCCACATGGGCAGCACAAATGTAAATGATCGTATGTTGAAACTCTCTTTCTTAATTTAAAAAATGAGCCATACTTTTTCTAAATAAAACTTCAGATGCACATCGTTGATGCTATTTGACAAAACAAGCAATTGTGCCCAGCAGTAATAACTCTGGACTCTAAAAATATGTCTTTTGATTAAATCACTGAACGATCTTTTAAATTTATTTAACCAAGTCTGGAGGGACTCGGTTGTTTGATTGTCAGTTAAGTATTTTGTTAATGGCAAAGGTCAAAACCCAGTTTAAATAACTCCAATATGTTAAAAAATTTCCTGTTGGTCTTTATTAAATTTTTTAACAGTACCACCTGTAGCATCGAAACATCTAGCTAAAAACTATCGGACTTCATAAATGCCAACAAAATCTTCATAGCCTCACTCTTTTGGCAAACCATACTAAAAGGAAGCTAACTGAGAAGGCAGATGTAATTTTTATGTACGCCTTCTTGATGGATTTTTAGCTAGCTGAGAAAATAGTTTTTTCTGATGTTTCATTTGTCGAAGAGTGCCAGTTTTAGGTATTCTTGTTAAGTTTCCTGCACTTATCTATTTAAGTTTAGCTTTATCAGCCAAGTTTGCCATATATTCTCTGTATGAATTGTTTACCTCATAATTATTTTATAAATCTCCAGTTGTTTGATGTCTGTGAATTTCATCTTTTAAATGCTTCACTGTATCAATTTGATTAAATAAAAACGTAGTAGTGTTTCATTACTTAACACAAAATTGTATTTACAACAAGTTTTATATAGACATTTTACAGTGAAGTATAAGTTTTTACTATAGCCTTCTATTTTTATATTTTTTTGTAAGATGACAAGCGTAATTAACTTTGAAAAATTCTATGTATAACAAGTTTTGAATTGAAATAGAAAAGTTTCCTAATGAATCATACACCTGGCTTTTTTTAACTGTAATCGCAAAAGTTTCTGGCATTTTTTAAAAATTTTCTTTAAATCTCTTCTTCATTTTCACCTTGACTTTCTTCAGTGACTTCAATCTTTTCTTCCATTGCATTATTAGTTTGAGTTTGTTCTGTCCCTTCAATCTGTTTTCCTCAGTTGTTTCATGTTCAACACCCCACTTAAAGATCTTACATTTAAAAGGTTAGAAATTTCCTCAAAGTTTTTTTTTCCAGTTTATATTTCAAACCATCAATCTTATTTTTACTTGGTTTTTTATATGTGGTAAAAACATAACTTTTTGCAATCTGATAATCATTTTTTAGTGAACTCTAAGCTATTGCTTTCAATGAAATTGACGAACATGTCAAGAATGATGTTTTTTACTTTCATTTTGTCTAACTTAGCTAATAATAACTGGTAGCCTTAACTGGTAGTATTTAGAAATGGAATTAAGTAATATTCTATTAACAGTTCAAACTCAAGTTATTATAACTAAGTTAACTACTTTACCCTACCAGTTTAGGTTATACTAAAAATAATTCTAATTAGTATTATTACAATCATTTCTCGCGAATCTAAGCACTCGTTTGGTTAGTTTGGTTACGCATATATAATACTTAAAAAATACAAAAACAGTAATTTTTAAAATTTTCAATATTGTAAATTTATTGTATGTATTGAGTAAACGATATATTTAAATTTATAGGTATATATGTGAAAATTTTTCATAGTGACTTTTTTATCAAAATTTTTCATATTCCAGATTTTACCAGTTTTTTTTTTGCCTATTGTGTAAAGTTTCAATTATTTTCTAGTGTATATAGGATTCCAATTTTTTCTTTGTTACTATAATGAAAGGATGGTTTAAAGATAATTTAAACTAGTTGTTTAGAAATACACAGAGGGGATAGATTTTTTATCAAAAAGAGATTTTTAAATTTTTGGTTTGTGCCATCCATATGTTTTGTGCCTATTGAACTCTTTGACTTTGCCCTTATTTTTATAATATTCGATCCTTAAAATATTTATGCCTTGTAGTTTAATTTAAACTTAATAAATATCTTATTTATTTCTAGTTTGTTTCTTGCCAACATAAGCAGGGTTCGTGGGCGAAATTTTTTACATTTAGCCTGACTGAGACCAGTTTAGCCTGACATTTTTTCAAAGTAAAGAAATCCCCTTTAGAAGTCACTTTAGGTATTGGGGGGTCTTGATAAGTACTGTTGTAGTCTCCGACTTCAACCAGCGTTATCTCAAAAATATTTTGAGCTTTAAAATTTGCAAAAAGCAACTCATAGCTTAGTTACAATTCAATAAAATAAGACTAAATTGTGAAAAAGGTGACTGACCCCCGTATGCCCTTAACATAAAAAATTCAATGATAAGTTCTAAAATAAGTGTTACATCTAATCTATTACTAGTGTAAAACATTAATATATATTACTATACACAATTGTTCAATTTAATTAAGCACTAAGTAAAAACATTATAACCAGAAGATTTATAATAGAACAACGTGCATTGTCGTGTTTTATTAAAGTTTAAAATGAAACGCTTACACGAGTATTAAAATAAATAAAAATGTTTACTATAGTATTTTGACTAATACTTAAAACTGATACACAATTATAAATCCTAAACTCTAAATAAATACAGTGATTGTTGACGTCATATCAAATTTCAAAAGCTTAAACTTAAATTAAAAATAAACCTTTAATATTTTGTTCTTGAAAAGAAAAATGAATTGTACCAAAAATTTGTACTCCGACAAAACTTAGTACTTATATCTTAAAGCTAAGTTTTAGTATTGTGAATATCTCTAATAATTTAAAACAAACAGTAAATATATGAATAAACTCCTAAGAGTTTTTATCTAAAAGTATTCGGTATAAAGCGTTTAAATTAGAAATTAAAACAGTTCAACCAACTAAGCATTGAAAAACATAGCTGATGAAAACAAATTTAAACAAACAGCTAAGTTGTTGAACTAAACTGTAATGTTTAAACTGTATTTTTTTATGAACTTTCATAATTATAACGTATATAATTTACTCAAAACAAAATATGAAGATTATTAAAAATATATTAGAGATTCAACAAAAGTTTTTTAGTATTTATTTTTACAAATACTGACTGATTTTGTCTAAAATAACTAAACCTTTGTTTAGAAATAAATTCACATCTCAATTTGATCTTTAAAAAAATTCTAAATTATTTTATCAAAAATTGTCAAGCATTTGAACTGAGAAAAACTGAGATTCTCAAATTTTTAAATAAAAAAACTGATTTAGCCTGACGTTTTTCAATTAAAAAAAAAAAACTGATTAAGCCTGACTTAGCCTGATTTAGCCTGACGCGCACAAACCCTGCATAAGGTTTAACCTGTCATGCATGGTGTTAGAAAAAATCCTTTCTTAATTACTATGCAACACAAGTTTAATCTTAGGTGGACAAGAAATAAGGTAGAAACAAATACAGTAGCTTGCTTTTAGGAGAAAATGGTGTACTTCTTATAGCAAACTGTGGTTTCCATAGTCAAAATTGGCAGTAATGGATTGAGGAAAGAGTGCTTAACATTTTACTAGTTTCATAAACTATTTTTCTACTTATTTTGTTTATTATATGTCATGGTTACCATATTTTCAGGTCACTTAGACTAATCAGGATAATTCAGGTTAGCTTTAAATTTTCAAAAAATTTAGGTTACTTTGAGATTATTTTTATAAATTTTAAGATATAAGACTTTTGTAATACTACTTTTAGTCTTCTTATTAAATTTAAAAAAAAGCATTATGAACTCAGCGTTTTAATGCTAAAAAGTACCTATACCTAGTACCTACCATACTAGCAGTTTGTACCTAGGAAATGAGTAACTAGATAGCAGGTTACTGTATTATAAACCTAATGAACTTTTTTTTTAAACTTTTCACATAGATGTTTATTTACGAGCATAAAGTTAATTTTATAGGCAAATTTATTAATTTTTCAAAAAACATAAAACTTTAATGTCGATTATTTTCCTTATCTTAAAAGCTATCTAAAAATTTTTATTTTATTTTAGAGAACGCACCTTTGTCTTTAATTTAAAAAAAAAAATTTGGTTTGGGGATGGAATTATTTCATGGGGTCCCTCCAAAAATAAAGGTTTTTTTTTGGTTTTTTTCATTATTATTGTTTAGAACCAAAAAAAATTTTTTTTTTCCCTTATTTTGCATGTTATTTAAACTCTTAAATGTTTATTTTATAAATAATGTTAATATCTTTTATGATTTGGCCCCAAATCAAAATGATGTATATTACACTATCATTTGCCTTGGCCATTTCCTAGATAAAAAATTGATAAAAGGAAAAAACAAATTAATAAGAATGTGAATTACAACAAACTTAATTAAACTAAAGTAAATTAATTAAATTTGTTGTAATGCACGTTCTTATTAATTTGTTTTTTCCTTTTATCAATTTTTTATCTAGGAAATGACCAAGGCAAATGATAGTGTAATATACATCATTTTGATTTTGGGCCAAATCGTAAAAGATATTAACATTATTTATAAAATAAACATTTAAGAGTTTAAATAACATGCAAAATAAGGAAAAATAAAAATAAAATAAAAAAAATATTTATTTTTGGTTCTAAACAATAATAATGAAAAAAACCAAAAAAAACCTTTATTTTTGGAGGGACCTCATGAAACAATTCCATCCCCAAACCAAAAATTTTTTTTTTAATTAAAGACAAAGGTGCGTTCTCAAAAAAAAAAAAATATTTTTTAGATAGATTTTAAGATAAAGAAAATAATTGACATTAAATTTTTATGTTTTTTGAAAAATTAACAAATTTGCCTATAAAATTAACTTTATGCTCGTTGTTTATTTGAATGAAAACTATTTTTTTAAGCAAATAAATGGTAAAAGTCCCTAAACTGTAATAAATCAAATGTATCATAAGAAAACAGCTACTATAGTAGGTATATTTGCTACCTTCCGTTTTGTTACGCTCTTTTTCTGTGGATACAATGTGCGTAGATTCGCAAGAGGTGACTGTACTCTTTAAATAGTCAGCGTCTAAATTTTGCTAAATGTAACAAATTCAGCATAAGTCTTGTATAAAACTTAGAATGTTTAGAAATAAGTTTAAAAATATAACTTTATTCAACTAAATTTCTTGCTTAAACTTAAACAAATTTTTTAATTCTTATCTTCAATAGTTTTTAACATAACTATATAATGTAACTTTAACTTAAGTAGTAACTCAACAGTTAAAGTTTGCACAGTAATAACAAAGGTTGCTTAAGTGGCATGTAAAACTTATAATAAATGATATAGTTGTAAAAAAGTTATCGATTTCTACAAAAGCTAGTTTTTAGTATTTTTAGTTTCATAAAAAAGCAAACTTAAATTTAAATGATCTATCTAAATATTTCTCTTATTTTATCAGTACTTACTAAAAATGTTCAATACATTATAGCTACCAAAAAGATTTAATTTTAAATTATTACACCAAAAGTTGTATACTTAATACTTTAACTTAGTTTTAGTATAACTTATATTAAGTAATAACAAAACTAAACATGGGTAGAAAGTAACTTTAAAAATGTATTCTAAAAATTAAAAACCGTTTATTATATAATTAAAAAAGACTTTAATAAATAAAATTTGTTTAAATAAAGTTTGATAGTCAATTTGGGGGAATTACAGTATTTTATTACTAATTAATGAACTTTACAGCAAGATCAACAACAACAGCATCCGAGACAACTTACGACCGGTTTCGTCCTAATCAGGACTTATCAGGCAGGCAAAGTTGCGAGAAACCGCTGCTCAAATCAAACCAAGCGGGCTTAAGTAAAAAGCATTGAAGCGACCGTTTGTGGGTAAAGTTGAAAAAATTTACATAGCTAAATTATTCACAGCCCGTTAAGTATCTTATTACATAGTTTATTAAAATTATCAATTCGATTATGTTCTCACTAACAAAAAAAATTAACGTCATAGTTTTGAAATACAATAAATAATACGTAAATCACTTTTTATTTAAGTATTTGTTTAGGCTAGTATAGTTATTTCTAAGTTAAGTAGAAAAAAATAATTTAAAACATCACTCCTGACATGCTAGTCATCTTTACATGGAATTAGATCCGTCCTTTTTACTAAAATTTTATCTAAAATATCTTAAATATTTATCTGATATAAATAAGTCTATAACCTAAACTCGTAAGAGAAGGGTAATAAACTTTTATTGTAAAACTAAAAGTATATGATTTGTAAAGCAAAACTGTACTAAATAGTTTAGTTTTGAAATATTTGAATGAGGAATAAAATAGTTTAAAAACTTGTTTAAATACTATTCCGTCATTTCCGTGCAAATTTATTATAAACTTTTGCGATTGTCTGTTTAAGTAAGTCATTTATGACTAAACTACTTTTAGCAAAAACAGTTTTGAATAATTGTTTAGAAATTTTAAATAATTAAAGCTTTTTAACCTGCACGCACATGTTACTTATACTTTTAAGTTAAAATTATCTAAGTTAATGCAACTAAAATTTAAACAACAATAAAGTTAAGGATTGTTAAAGTTTTAAAAAAGTGAAAAAATTAGTTTAAAAATAGTAAATTTTCTCAGAACTATTTTTAAAATCAAAACCATTATATATAAAGTGCTATTTAATCTAGCCGTTCTGAAAATTTACTTTTTTTTTAATGACTAATAAACATCGACTAGACGCTTAACGATCTAATTAATAATAAATTACTAATACGTTTTATTACTGAAAAATTGATGAAAATTTGTCTCTGATGTTGATAAATAAAGTTCCCTTAAATAAAGTGGTTCAAAAACTTCGACTTTTTACGAAACAAATAGAAAACATCGACTAAAGACGTTGAAAGGTATAATTTAAAGAAACTACAATTGTTCAAACTCTGAAAACTTTTTTTATCGGATAAAAGTCTTTTACAGTAGTAAATGAATACAATACACTATACTAAATGTTTAACAAGAATTTTGTTATAAATACACTCCTTACTTTTATGATTGATAATTTTTAACACTTTTAAATTTATTTTAAGAATTTATTTTTAGAATAATAAATATTATTCTACGATTGTTGATCAGTACTTATCGTCGATAAATAACTTATTTTAACTAACTGTTTATTAACTTTTAAACTTTTGATGTTTTGTTTTTTTTCTTCGTTCTAATTTTTTTTTTTGTGTAAAAAATTCTATAATAAATTCACTTTTAAACTAGAAAAATGCTTGTATCATGTTAAGTATTGGTAACAAAAAATTAACAGAAATACCTTAAATCAAGGAATTTAAGTCAGTATTAGTTGTTAGTTATAGTAAATTATTACCTATTATTTTAAGGGCTCGTAATGCGTATTTAAGAGAAAGTTTAATTAAGCTTTATTATTTTATTGAGTTTTTTATTTTAGATTAAGATATTTAATTTGAATTTAAATAAGCTATACCTATTACAAATTAATAAACAATCAACTTCACCGCAAGATCAATAACAACAGCATCCGAGTCAATCCTTCGAACGGTTTCGTCCGAATTAGGACTCATCAGGCAGGAACAGTCGCGAGAAACCGCTGTTGTGATCTTAACCAAGCGAGCTTAAGTACAAAGTACTGAAGCGACCGTTTGTGGGTAAAGTTGAAAAAATTGACACAGCTTAATCGTTCACAGCCCAACGTCTCAGACATTGTCAGCTTATTGTAATATCAATAATTTGTCAATTTTTTTTTAGCTTTACCCACAAACGGTCGCTTTAGTACTTTGTACTTAAGCCCGCTTGGTTAAGATCACATCAGCGGTTTCTCGCGACTCTTCCTGCCTGATGAGTCCTAATTAGGAAGAAACCGGTCGTTGGATTGTCTCGGATGCTGTTGTTGTTGATCTTCCGGTGAAGTTCATTGTTTATTATCGATGGCTTAAAACATCTCAACGTTGTTGATGATGGCCTAAATAAATACTGGCTATTATAAATATCATCTTACGATTATTGATCAGTATTTATTATCGTCGATAGCATCCAGAAGGTTGCAGGTTTAAATCTTAGTGGTGTATTTTTTTTTTTGAACGAATTTTAACTTTATTTTATACAATGGTATATGTTGAAAATATAAATATATGTTTTTAATAAAAAGCGCTAATCCAAGATTGCTACTTATTGTCAAACATGTTAAATTTTAAAACGACTCCTTGGAAAATTTGAAACGTTTTTCAAGATTAAAGAAGTGTTTACCTTATTCTTTGAAACTTAAAAATAAAATAAAGCATAAGTCAGGGAAAACCATCTTAAGTTGATTAAGTTTCGTTTTTGTTGGCAGCTTAAATGATACACATGTTTAGTTATTTTGTACCCCAAAAAATAACTAAGATTTCATTACATTTTATAAATATTGTCATATCATAGTATAAATTCAGTATAAGTGAAATATACAAACCGAGGATTAGAATCCGTCCCCAAAAAATAACACCACCCACGATACTTCCCATCTCACTTAACTTTCGTACGTTATTTGTTTATTTTTTTTTACTTTTTTTTTAACCCTGACTCTTACCTTTTGGTCGATAAGCGATTTTCAGATTTTATTTTGCGGAAGAATTTAACAAATAATTAAAATTTACAATTAAATACTACAAAAGATAATAATTAAAGTTTTTGTCTCTGATAGTGTAGTTATAATTTACTAATTAAACATTTGAAGTTTAACTAGTTTTTTCCTTGATATTATAGTTTTAATATACTAATTATAGTAGGGTCTCCTTTTAATCTACAAAAGAACTTATTGGGTGCAGTATATAATAAAGGATTGCAGGGAACCAATTCTAGTCGGCAGGCTAGATTTACAAGAGCCATACTTATAAAAAGAATGTCATATCGTGCTGCGCAGTTAAAAAAATTAAGTAAAACAAATTTAAGAAAATTAAAAAATCATTTAAATAATTATTATTTAACATATTTAAAATATCTAATAATACGAATTTCAATTTTATTTATTGTTAAGTACTTAGTAGTTTCAAGTAAGGCTAAACAAAATATTACCTTAGTAAAAATAAACTTTAAAAAATATATAATGAAGTTAAATGGTTTAAAGTTTATAAAATACAAATTGACGTAATGTTTAAGTGTAAATTTAAAGTTTGAAAACTAACTAAATGTTAATGCTAGTACATATTACTGCTTATTGTTAAAAAATAGATTAAACCTTTTACAAAAACAAACGAACGATAAGAGCTTACAATCAGAGTTGGTAAAATGCTAATAGTTACTATGGTAATTCAGCAATGAAGCGTATAAACTTTGGTTTGTTTTAATTTAGTAATTTCACGCTCGAGTAAACAAAGCAGAGCTTTTTAACATGTCTGCTTACAATAATAAAATTAACCTTGTAAAATATTTGAGTTAATTATTACTTTAAAACTATTCAAATAAATATTAAAAAAGTCAAATCTAATAAACGATTTTTTTCTGCTTACATAAACTGCGCTTGAATGATTGAACAAATAAAGCTTTCAGAATATAAAGCTTAAAATAGTTCCAAGCTTGCTTAAAAATTAAAAACTTATTTTACTAGTAGTTATTTATCTATTACAATCCAGTGCGTTAGTATACAAGTATAAAAACCAGCGTCTAAATTATTTTCAATAAAAAATTCAAAATTTGGGGGTGCGCTGAACGAAAGGTCTTTTTATTTATTTTGGTCATTGGACCAATATGTCTTTTTGAGCACCTTTTTTTCAGTAAACAGTACCATTATCACAAATACTATAATAACTAATCTAGATTCAGCGATGTTTTGTTAAGACTTTTTAAAGTTTTAAAACAACTTTTTATAAACACAATATTCTATAAGAAATTATAAAAGTTAAAGTATAAACTCTTGGTATAGTTTTTTTCTAAAATAAAACAAGAATTTTTTCATTAAAATAAAAATTTAAACACCTTTAGTTCTTTAAAAACATTTGAGAAAAGCGTCGATAATTAAATAGTTTTACAAAACTTTCGGTTTACAATGAATAAAGAAGAGTATAACTTATCGTCTTTTTTCTAAATCTATCATTCAATGAATTCAAAAGCGAAGCTCACCGTTAACAAACCGTAGAGTAAAATTCATACTGATAGGTCGATCATACTTTTAAGTAGCGTTGGTGGACATCTTTTAGGCCAGTTTATCATACTAGCTAGACTCTAAGTATTAAATGACACTTAACTTAGCATATATTATAATATTTTTTATTAGATTTTAATCTCCTTGTTTTCGGTAAAAACCACTGTGTTTAGTGGTAAAAAATCCCCGGTAGTAGGATTGAAATTAATTAAAGTAACTTTCTGAATCTTACTGCCGGGGATTTTCTAAAACTAAGTACTGTGCTTTTTACCATATCTGCTTCCAGTCATCCCGAAGACAAGTTGAAACAATTTATAATAATTTTTTCTGGCTATCTAGGTAATCTAATGTCAAAAGTTATTAAGGGAGCAATACATTTAACAGCTGCAACAGCGTGATAAACTACTTGCCCTCAAAAAATAAAAGTTAAGAGCTTACCTAAATTTTGTTTAGGTAATTTTTGTTAAATAATTATAAAACAGTTAGAGAATATAAAAAACATTTTGGATTTCTTTTATTAAGAAATACTTTCTTAACTTTTCTTTTAAGTGGAAATCATTTCTCCAATCCAAAAGTTTAATTGTCACGAGGTGGTTACAAAGGTTTGATTTTTGGATTTTGTTTATGAGCATGTGTCAAAAACCATAAAAGCTGGATGATGCATCAATCTAAATCCTAAAACATTTTTTTTTTGCTGTAGATTATCACTTAATGATTAAGTCTTAATCTTAAACCAAGAGACTGCCAGTAACTTGAAGAATGAGCAATTTTTGTTTAAATGCAGTCTAAAAATTTTTTCAGTGTGATATTCTAAAAGTTTTATTTTTACATTCGATAAGGCTAAAAAAGTTTTTTATGTTTGACTAGACTTTTTAGACATGAATATAACTACTTATCTATTATCATTATAACAGACTTATTTATTAAGTTTTTTTTTTTTAAAGGTATAATTTGTTATAATTTAACTTGCTTATACCACAATTTATGAATTTACACATGTATATACGTGTAAATGCATGTTATATACATTTGGCTTTAAGCTGATTAAAATCTGGCAATTTAGACTTGTTTTTTACTATGATTTAAATTTAAAATTTAAATAAATTTAAACAGTTAATAATAATTATATCTATGTTGTTAACTATTAAAACATTTTTTTACAGATTTTACATAATTTTGTAAGCCTATACTTCAAATGAATTGTTAAAATATGCTTAATTTTTGTTTAAATACTAATACTAAACTGACGAGAGTTTTTGAAGTTTCTGTATAATAGAATTTAACAGTTGTGCAAAAGTTTCATACTATTTAAAATAATTTAATTATTGTAAAACAGTTTCTGAATAATGCTGTTCAAATGTAAAAAAGAGAATAAAATAAAGTAGTTCGAAATTTGTTGTATTGAATTACAGTAGGTAAATTTAATTAAGTAAAAAATTTATTGGGTTTAAAGTAGATTGTAATAGTTATAAGTTTTTACTTAAAAAAGTTAGAATTGATGCAATACTAAACAAACCGAGTAACACCAACAAAAATGTAGTAAATATTTTATTTAAAAGATTATAACTAACAACATAGAACATATTTGGATATTTAATTAAAATTATCTTGTTGGAATTTTACTGGCCAAGAACTAAAAAGGTGGTATTAGATCGAATGAAGAATTTTTAGAATAAAACTGATTTTAATAGCAATTTTTAGGGTACAAATGATCGGAATAAAAATAAACGGATGCAAAATAATTTTAGAAAATATTAAACGGATTAAATTTAATTTTAGAAGAAATTAATTCAAAAAGAAACGAATAGAGCTAAAAAAACTGATCTAGTGTTTATTGATTCGGTTAGGATTTAATATCGAATAAATCGTTTCTAACCAAAACATAATAAATATGATCATTTCTAACCCGATCAATTATAACCCGAGCAATTCTAACCGGATCAGTTAAAAAATTTCATTTGTAGATTTTTCAATAAGGATTTGTTTTGAAAATAAACTAATTTAAAAAATTCTTTATATAACACAATTTAGTTTATTTTGTCTCCGAAAAAATTAATGTTTATATTGCTTTATTAAACTTTTAATCTTAATTAATTTTATTCCAACTTATTATAATTTTTTTTAATAATTTTTTTTTATAATTCTGAAAATCGTGTAGTTTTAAAAAATTAAGATTAAGAATTTTGATATTAAGCAAAAAGTAAAAAATAAATAAAATAAATTGAGATCATAATAACTTAAAACAAAATTAGTATTAAAAAAGTTACTGTAAGTATAACAAGATACTCATTAAGTTTTGTTTTAGAAAAATCAATATAAGTTTTAATACAAAAAAAAACTTAAGGTTAGTTTGTTTATAATTTATATCATAGTTGAAAAAATAATAAAACTTAACAATTTTTTACTGATCGGGTTAGAAATGTTCGGAAGAGAAATGATCGAGTTAGGTATAACCGGGTTAAAAATGATCGAATTAGAAAAGTTCGGGTTAGAAATGATTAATTTTAGAATGATCAGGTCAGAAATAATTGAGAATGAAATGATAGAAAATCAATGTAATATGCTATCATGTGTTTTTAATTATAATTCATTTGATTATAATACTTTTCTCGTTGCAAATCGTTTGAATTAGAATTAAAAAGTAGGCAAGTATGTTGGTTGGAAAAGATAAGCTGAGAACTAGTTTTGTTTAGAAATTATAAGATAAATACTATTTTAGACAGAAAGTGATCAAGTAAAAATAAGTCAAATTATAATTGATCGAGTGCGACTTGATCAAAAATGAGCACCGGTTCCGTGAAACGACTAAGTGATAAATAAAACTTAACCTTTTATAAATAAAACCAAGTGTTTCTCGTCAAATGACACTGCTTATTACCTAATTAAAATATGTTTGTTTTTAAACCTTGTACTTTTATTGTAAGGATAAAAAAATTATGCATATTTAAACATAGTTTGAAACATATTTACTTACATAATTATAAATTTTGTGTCTTAATTCTAATACAAATTTATCTTTCACACTTAAGCTAAATTAGTCTCAACTAAATTCTATTTTAAAAACTGTTTTTTTTTACATGTAATTTTCATTTGCGTTTACTTTTTTTTTCATTTATGATTTGTGAACTATAATACAACTTTTTATCAATTTTTACTCAGAGTACTCATTTTATGTTATTTTTTTTAAACCATGACAATTTATTTGCATATTAAGTCGATTTGCTTCTTTCTTTTATTTTGCCAATCTTCAACGTATGATATCTTTCTTCTTTTTATTTTTTTTACAGCAGTAATTTTTGCTATGTTTTAATGAACATTTTTTTAATCGATTTAAATGTAACGTTCTTTGCAAAAATGGTACTTTGCAAAAGTAGCCAGCCATGCCTTTTTCTGAATACGGTAAGTAAGTTTAAAAATTATGCTTTAAAAAAACTATTTTATGTGTTCAGTTAAGCGTACTATTTAACATTATTACAGTTAATTATTTACTTTATTTAGATTAAGTAACTACAGTTATAAATAGCCATATTTAAATGTAATTGGTTGGTTTGGTAATGTTTTAAAACTTGAGTTAATAGATGCGACAAAACCCCAATTTTAGATAATTTAGTTGTTTCACAATCAAATTATTCCCCAGAAAACGTTTATTGTTGTAAGGGGTAGAGTTTGAGACTGATGTTTTTTTACCATAAAAAAATAAAAAAAAACATTTTCAACATTAATTACCTTTCTTTATACACAAAATTAGCTTTTGAGTGTCTAAAAGTCAAAACTTTGTTTAAAACTATACAAAATACAATTGTTTTTTCCAAAAATATTTTACTAACAATTCTTAATAATAATGTCACTTTATAGTAATAAAGTTTTTTGTTCCATTTCAACTTATATTTAAATGTTAAGTATTTTGTTTCTGTAATTTTCTTTCTGTATGCATTGCAGGGAAGTGTCTAGACTTTTTAAGCAAAGTAGCACACATTATTTATCTGTAATAGAGTGTTTTCTTTAGTAGCTTTTAATAAAATACTTAAGAAAATGAAGTATATGATTACTCTTATGTTATAGTGTTTTTTTAATGTATTGAAAATAAGTATTTGATTAAAAAAAACTGTAATATTATTAAACAACTTAAGTTAAAAAATTTTTTTTTTTTTGTTTCTTAAACTTATACAAATATTTTAATAACTAGCTTTCTCTGATAACTCTGATTTTCTCTGATAATAATTGCTACAGGATAACTCAAGATATTTTGAAATTTATGAAAACTTCAATTTACATCAGGATACTTTGATTTTTTTATTAACAAGAAGTTAGCAGTATGAAAGTATAAGTATGTAAGCGTAAAACATAATTTTTTAAAGCAATTTTCTTGCTAACTTTCAAGTACTTTATATTTATTTTTAAGATCTAAAAATTTACTTATGGCTTCTTCAGAGTCTAAACTTGCGGT
Organism: Thalia democratica; assembly: GCF_965202585.1. Lineage (NCBI taxonomy): Eukaryota > Metazoa > Chordata > Thaliacea > Salpida > Salpidae > Thalia > Thalia democratica. The sequence goes on along the minus strand of NC_139169.1, from coordinate 48,686,129 downwards.
AGGATGTATTTTTGACGATTTAAAGATTTTTAGTAATTATAAAAACACCTAAAAAAAAAACAACTCATACAACTGATTTGCGTAGGCTAATCGAATGAATTTTGGTTTTTGCAATTTTCTTGCTAACTTTCAAGTACTTTATATTTATTTTTAAGATCTAAAAATTTACTTATGGCTTCTTCAGAGTCTAAACTTGCGGTAGGATGTATTTTTGACGATTTAAAGATTTTTAGTAATTATAAAAACACTTAAAAAAAAAACAACTCATACAACTGATTTGCGTAGGCTAATCGAATGAATTTTGGTTTTTGCAATTTTCTTGCTAACTTTCAAGTACTTTATATTTATTTTTAAGATCTAAAAATTTACTTATGGCTTCTTCAGAGTCTAAACTTGCGGTAGGATGTATTTTTGACGATTTAAAGATTTTTAGTAATTATAAAAACACTTAAAAAAAAAACAACTCATACAACTGATTTGCGTAGGCTAATCGAATGAATTTTGGTTTTTGCAATTTTCTTGCTAACTTTCAAGTACTTTATATTTATTTTTAAGATCTAAAAATTTACTTATGGCTTCTTCAGAGTCTAAACTTGCGGTAGGATGTATTTTTGACGATTTAAAGATTTTTAGTAATTATAGAAACACTTAAAAAAAAAACAACTCATACAACTGATTTGCGTAGGCTAATCGAATGAATTTTGGTTTTTGCAATTTTCTTGCTAACTTTCAAGTACTTTATATTTATTTTTAAGATCTAAAAATTTACTTATGGCTTCTTCAGAGTCTAAACTTGCGGTAGGATGTATTTTTGACGATTTAAAGATTTTTAGTAATTATAAAAACACTTAAAAAAAAAAAACAACTCATACAACTGATTTGCGTAGGCTAATCGAATGAATTTTGGTTTTTGCAATTTTCTTGCTAACTTTCAAGTACTTTATATTTATTTTTAAGATCTAAAAATTTACTTATGGCTTCTTCAGAGTCTAAACTTGCGGTAGGATGTATTTTTGACGATTTAAAGATTTTTAGTAATTATAAAAACACCTAAAAAAAAAACAACTCATACAACTGATTTGCGTAGGCTAATCGAATGAATTTTGGTTTTTGCAATTTTCTTGCTAACTTTCAAGTACTTTATATTTATTTTTAAGATCTAAAAATTTACTTATGGCTTCTTCAGAGTCTAAACTTGCGGTAGGATGTATTTTTGACGATTTAAAGATTTTTAGTAATTATAAAAACACTTAAAAAAAAAACAACTCATACAACTGATTTGCGTAGGCTAATCGAATGAATTTTGGTTTTTGCAATTTTCTTGCTAACTTTCAAGTACTTTATATTTATTTTTAAGATCTAAAAATTTACTTATGGCTTCTTCAGAGTCTAAACTTGCGGTAGGATGTATTTTTGACGATTTAAAGATTTTTAGTAATTATAAAAACACTTAAAAAAAAAACAACTCATACAACTGATTTGCGTAGGCTAATCGAATGAATTTTGGTTTTTGCAATTTTCTTGCTAACTTTCAAGTACTTTATATTTATTTTTAAGATCTAAAAATTTACTTATGGCTTCTTCAGAGTCTAAACTTGCGGTAGGATGTATTTTTGACGATTTAAAGATTTTTAGTAATTATAGAAACACTTAAAAAAAAAACAACTCATACAACTGATTTGCGTAGGCTAATCGAATGAATTTTGGTTTTTGCAATTTTCTTGCTAACTTTCAAGTACTTTATATTTATTTTTAAGATCTAAAAATTTACTTATGGCTTCTTCAGAGTCTAAACTTGCGGTAGGATGTATTTTTGACGATTTAAAGATTTTTAGTAATTATAAAAACACTTAAAAAAAAAAAACAACTCATACAACTGATTTGCGTAGGCTAATCGAATGAATTTTGGTTTTTGCAATTTTCTTGCTAACTTTCAAGTACTTTATATTTATTTTTAAGATCTAAAAATTTACTTATGGCTTCTTCAGAGTCTAAACTTGCGGTAGGATGTATTTTTGACGATTTAAAGATTTTTAGTAATTATAAAAACACTTAAAAAAAAAAAAAACAACTCATACAACTGATTTGCGTAGGCTAATCGAATGAATTTTGGTTTTTGCAATTTTCTTGCTAACTTTCAAGTACTTTATATTTATTTTTAAGATCTAAAAATTTACTTATGGCTTCTTCAGAGTCTAAACTTGCGGTAGGATGTATTTTTGACGATTTAAAGATTTTTAGTAATTATAAAAACACTTAAAAAAAAAAAAAACAACTCATACAACTGATTTGCGTAGGCTAATCGAATGAATTTTGGTTTTTGCAATTTTCTTGCTAACTTTCAAGTACTTTATATTTATTTTTAAGATCAAAAAATTTACTTATGGCTTCTTCAGAGTCTAAACTTGCGGTAGGATGTATTTTTGACGATTTAAAGATTTTTAGTAATTATAAAAACACTTAAAAAAAAAAAACAACTCATACAACTGATTTGCGTAGGCTAATCGAATGAATTTTGGTTTTTGCAATTTTCTTGCTAACTTTCAAGTACTTTATATTTATTTTTAAGATCTAAAAATTTACTTATGGCTTCTTCAGAGTCTAAACTTGCGGTAGGATGTATTTTTGACGATTTAAAGATTTTTAGTAATTATAAAAACACTTAAAAAAAAAAAAAACAACTCATACAACTGATTTGCGTAGGCTAATCGAATGAATTTTGGTTTTTGCAATTTTCTTGCTAACTTTCAAGTACTTTATATTTATTTTTAAGATCTAAAAATTTACTTATGGCTTCTTCAGAGTCTAAACTTGCGGTAGGATGTATTTTTGACGATTTAAAGATTTTTAGTAATTATAAAAACACTTAAAAAAAAAAAACAACTCATACAACTGATTTGCGTAGGCTAATCGAATGAATTTTGGTTTTTGCAATTTTCTTGCTAACTTTCAAGTACTTTATATTTATTTTTAAGATCTAAAAATTTACTTATGGCTTCTTCAGAGTCTAAACTTGCGGTAGGATGTATTTTTGACGATTTAAAGATTTTTAGTAATTATAAAAACACTTAAAAAAAAAAAACAACTCATACAACTGATTTGCGTAGGCTAATCGAATGAATTTTGGTTTTTGCAATTTTCTTGCTAACTTTCAAGTACTTTATATTTATTTTTAAGATCTAAAAATTTACTTATGGCTTCTTCAGAGTCTAAACTTGCGGTAGGATGTATTTTTGACGATTTAAAGATTTTTAGTAATTATAAAAACACTTAAAAAAAAAAAAACAACTCATACAACTGATTTGCGTAGGCTAATCGAATGAATTTTGGTTTTTGCAATTTTCTTGCTAACTTTCAAGTACTTTATATTTATTATTTTTTATTTTTATACAGGTTTCAAACTTTCTTAGTCAGCTGGAAATATGTACAAAAACGTAGCTCTCGACGACCAAAATCCTTTTAATGGTAAAAAAATACTCAATCATTACATTTTAAGTAAGTTCTTATCAAGTAATAAACTTTGTGTAAAACTTTGCTGTATATACACTAGTATCATTTTAATAATCACTAGTGCTTAAAATTTATAATAAAACATACGATTGTTATAAAATTTACGGAATCGTAACAGGATTTCACGTTGCACTCGTTTACTGTTTAGATCTGATGAAAAGTTTTGAGCTAAAATCATAGTTCATTCTAGCGTTTCAGAGAAAGCTCTCATGGTCACGTGTTTTACTGATGCAACATTATTGCAGTTAAGATAAGGAGAAAATTAAGTGCAGACTAGAAATTACTGATGTAATGTTGCAATCTTTTTGATGTAATCACAGTTTCAATTACTGATGTAACGTTAAAATTTGTTTAATTAGGTATTTGTCCTCTATATATTGTATATGCATGAAGCATAAGAGAAGCATTGATATAAAGCAAAAAAAAATTATGGCTGTCAAATATGCCGTTAATAAATTCGGAAACACTGAGATATTAAAATAAATAAACAACTTTTAATAACTTTAATTTTAGGAGAACAAAGTATAGATAAGATAGCTACTGTTACTTTATAACAATGTTTTCATTTTTACAGGCTAGTTAGTAATTATTTCTTAAATCTCAGGCTAGATTTATTGACTTTATTAAATAGTAAAATCTTTTTTGGTTGTAATTTTAAGGCATATAACTTTGACTAACATCAATTTTGCGTAGTTTTAGTTTAATATAAGTGGTTAGTTATTAAATTTTTGGACACCCTGGTTTGTGTTTTTTTTTACCTAAATTTAGGTTAGTGGCAATCATAAATGAACAAATATAAACTTTACAGCAATGTCAATGTGTCTCGAGTATTTTCACAAAAAATATTTTTTTTTAATTAAAAACTATACTAGCTAATATAATTATAGTTAAGTACAGGTTTAATGTTTGTTATACTTGTATATTTTATATTTTAAATATTTTAATGTTGTAAGCTTACAACCTAAACTAAAGAGTTAAAAATTGTATTCAAAACTTTTTCTATAGAAAATACAGATAATTATTAATACAGTTATTTCCTTGATCTATTTAGTTATTTATTAAAAATATTAAATTTTAAATATTAAGTTTTTTCATAAAGTGCTTTCAAAAAAAAATTATCTTCTCTGTTTATACTGTTTGTTTTATAGCTTAGTTTTTTATTTTATAGCACTTTAAATAATTTGAAAATGCCTGTCAAAGTAAAGAAATTATCAAAAGTTGATAACATATTAAAAGACAAAGACTACCTAAAAAAAGTTGCAAAACAGTGCAATTTTTTGACTAAGTTAGACAATGATGAAAACCAAGCTTTTGAAACATTGTTTAAACAACTAGATATACAAAAAAATATTAAAACCAAGTATCACAAACGTACTCTAAAAAAGAGAATTAAAAGTATACTTTTCAAAAATGTTAGTTGTCAGTTAATGGATAAACCTATTAAGTTGAGAATCTTAAGTTGTTTGATGTAAAGTAAACTCCAATATTATATATTTATTGATAGCAATGTAATTCATTTAAACCAAATTTATAATTAAAAATTAAGGATGAGCTTCCTTCTGTAGCTGAAGAAGAAAATGTTAATACCAGTGAAGGAAAGAAATCAAGTGGAGATAGTAATGATGAAAATATACTAATTGAGCAGGTATAAATTAGTTATATGAATGTAGAGTACCTATTTTAATAAAAGCAATGTAATTCATTTAATACTTTATTTGTATGTAAACTTTAAGGATGAACTTCCTTCTGTAACTGAAGAAGAAAATGTTAATACCAGTGAAGGAAAGAAATCAAGTGGAGATAGTAATGATGAAAATATACTAATTGAGCAGGTATAAATTAGTTATATGAATGTAGAGTACCTATTTTAATAAAAGCAATGTAATTCATTTAAAACTTAATTTGTATGTAAACTTTAAGGATGAACTTCCTTCTGTAACTGAAGAAGAAAATGTTAATACCAGTGAAGGAAAAGATTCTAGTGAAGATGAAAATATTGAAAAGTTGTGGAATGAGCAGGTACAAATTAGTTAAATAAAAGTAGAGTATTTATTTCAATATAAGCAATTTAAATTATTCAAAATTTAATTTGTATGTAAACTTTAAGGATGAACTTCCTTCTGTAGCTGAAGAAGAAAATGTTAATACCAGTGAAGGAAAAGATTCTAGTGAAGATGAAAATATTGAAAAGTTGTGGAATGAGCAGGTACAAATTAGTTAAATAAAAGTAGAGTATTTATTTCAATATAAGCAATTTAAATTATTCAAAATTTAATTTGTATGTAAACTTTAAGGATGAACTTCCTTCTGTAGCTGAAGAAGAAAATGTTAATACCAGTGAAGGAAAAGATTCTAGTGAAGATGAAAGTATTGAAAAGTTGTGGAATGAGCAGGTACAAATTAGTTAAATAAAAGTAGAGTATTTATTTCAATATAAGCAATTTAAATTATTCAAAATTTAATTTGTATGTAAACTTTAAGGATGAACTTCCTTCTGTAGCTGAAGAAGAAAATGTTAATACCAGTGAAGGAAAAGATTCTAGTGAAGATGAAAGTATTGAAAAGTTGTGGAATGAGCAGGTACAAATTAGTTAAATAAAAGTAGAGTATTTATTTCAATATAAGCAATTTAAATTATTCAAAATTTAATTTGTATGTAAACTTTAAGGATGAACTTCCTTCTGTAGCTGAAGAAGAAAATGTTAATACCAGTGAAGGAAAAGATTCTAGTGAAGATGAAAGTATTGAAAAGTTGTGGAATGAGCAGGTACAGATATGTGTTAAACAAAATATTTATATCTTGTAATTCAAATTACTCAACATTAAAATATTTTTAGCAATCAACAACAGATGCTGAAGAAATCAACAATATATCTAATAATATAAATAAAGCAGAAGAGATAAATCCAGAAAACGTTAGTTTTATTTTTTGTTTTAAAATAAAAATGTATTTCGTTTTAATTATAGAATAGTTTTATAAGCTTAAACTATTAGGAGTACCTGGAACTTCCATACCTAGAAAAAGAATTAAAATATGACATTCAAAGAAAAGACATTGGACTTATATACAACGTTGCGACAGGACAACTAGCCCCTCAATATGCAAAAAATTTGAAAAACATTATTTTAACTAAGAACAGTCAGTGTTGTTTAAGAATTGATTATAGACATACCAAAAAACTTGGGTCGAAAAGAAAAAAAAGTCCTTTGTTTAAAGTTTGCGCTAGTTGTAAGAACGAGGGTAAGTAGCAATTAAATTGGTTTTAATTAAAAATTTTCTATTTATTTAATTAAATTCATATTTGATTTTTAGGTTGTCCTGCAAAATATCATATAACATTGAAACAAAATGGGGATGAAACTTTCCAATTAACTTCGATTCGCGAGAACGACATAATGCATTTAAAATATAAAAAGTCTTTTAGCCATGTAAAACAGCCCGAAAGGAGTGAATTGGCGAAGAGAATGCTAACGGAAAACTTAACTGGACATGACATTGAGAATGAAACTATAAAAAAGTAAGAAACTAATTAATCAATTTTGTAACGTGTTTAACAAACTTTTGTCTATAATTTTAGTGTAACCAACGATCAAAAAAAAGCCGGTAACATGACGAGACTTATAACAAGTACAGTTGCAAATAAAATTCTCTATGAGTTAAAAAGTAAGGAAAGTCTAGAATGGTTCACAGAACTCAAAGCGGTAAAATTAACTATGGCTTCTTGTGAAAAAGATGCTAAAAGAAAGTTTCCCGGGTTTGATCATATTCCAATATTTGTATTTAATTTTGAGATTTATTTAAATAAACTAACTATAATTAATAATTAGTTGTTTTATATAAAATAAAATATTTTTAGCTACGTGCAACAATTAAATTATGACGTGTTCAGTTTCACTATGTATACTGACGAAAGCTTCTTCATAACAAAAGAGCAAATGAAGAAAAGGCCGTTTATGTCGTTATTTCTTGATGCGACAGGGAGCGTTGTCAAACAAATGGACGGTATGAAAAAACGTCCGTTTTACTATGCTCTTTCGTTGGCAGGTATGCTATGTTTTAACAATAGTACCTATGTGTAGTAAAACTAGTTAATCACATACTATTTTATTTGTAGATGCTTTAGTATACAATTAGAGCTAAAGTTTTCTTCTACAGGTAATGGAAATAACAGACCGCCTATTCCAGTTACAGAGTTTGTTACTGCCGGGCACAGTCTTGAACATGTCATACCATGGCTTACGGACTTTTTTCTGAAACTAAAAAGGTATTATTTTAAATTTTCAACAACTATCTCTTTAATGTACAATAATTATATTATAAATTAAGAAATCTAATTGCAAATTCTAAACGTACAGGTTTACTAACTCCATGCCTTTTAAAATAGAGTGCGACTATTCGTGGGTATTCATACACTCTATTTGCAGAGCAGTTAATATTGAAACAATTGAAGCTTATTTAAAAAGGTGAATGCAAATATAAAATTTTAAAACAAGATATTTGATCATTTCTATTGTTTTTATAATATCTTCAACGACTTATGATGCTTTTTTAACTACGAATACACAAATATTACAAAATTTTTCATAATGTTTTATTCAATTAATAATCTATAGGTGTTGGAATGTAGTAAAAGAAGAAGAAACTTGGCCACGCAACAAAGTTGTCATTCATTTGTGCAGTTCCCACATCATTAAGGCAATTACAAACAAACTAGGAAAGTTGACAGCTAATAACGAGTTAAGAGAGTTTTGCACATTTGTATTTGCCAGGATGATAGACTCAACGAGTAAAAAGGAATTGACCAAATTATTTACTAATTTGTGCATTTTATTATTAAATGAAAATTTTGGGGATGATCAAAAGGTATGCATTATACATGAAATATGAATTTTTTTTTTATTTTTAAAATTAATATGATAAATTATTTGTTTTCTTAAAATATACCCGCTGTAGTTGTAAAAAACAATTAACATAAAACTACTAACTAAATGAAAATATAAATAATTTCAAGACCGCGTTAGAATATCTCAACCGCAAGATTCGTAATAAAAAAAAGGACGAAGAAAAAAAAGACAAACTTAATGAAAATAATAAAAAACAAGAAGGAAAAGGATATGATGAGTTTTGGCTGCAATACGATCTAAAAGAGGAAGAAGCTTGTAAAACAATGGCAGAAAAATCACCTTTTGGAAAACTATTTATCAAAATATACGAATTTTATTTAAATACTACAAGTAATGGCAAAGATCGTAATAAATCCCATTTGCCTGGTTTTATAAGAACTCTTGTCGTATTTTATATGCCTCTGGTTCCCTTGTGGACAGGGATGCTTCTGTATTCAGATAAAAATCGCCAAACAAGGTAATTTTTTTATTAAGTAATGAAATAGTATATTCTATAACATATTTACGATTTTTCAGAGATACGAACACATACGCCGAGTTATGGTTTCGTATACTTAAACACCAAATACTTAAGAAAAAAACTCGGCTTAAACCAAGTGAATTTGTTAGGATTCTTTATGAAGATATGAAAGGAAGGTACGTCAATAAATAATACAAACTTGACATAAATAAAGTTTTATCATTATTAAAAAAACAGATATTTCATGTACATGATGAGAAACCAGATGGACTTTGTGGACCTTGAGGAGTGTACTGGGAGAGATGGAACTTTGACATTAGAGGAGGTTTGGAACCGAGCAAAACAACTACCAGATCAAAAAAACAAAAAACAAAGTTCTAAATATTTTGCTCCGCCCAAAAAACTTGAAATAACTTCAAAGGTTCACAGAATATGTTTTGGTATAGAAAAAAAAGTGTTAAAAGTTTGTTAACTCTTGTTGTTTTAGGTATCAGGCATTTCAAAGTTGATAGAGAAAGGTAAAGGTAAAAAATCATATGAGTTAATCTGGTTAAATTTTCAGTTATAAAAACGACTATCTGCTACATATGCATGCTCAAGACTCCACAAGATACGAATTTGAATGAAGATGATTATATATGGGTTAGTTCATTGTTTTATGTATAATATAGATTTTCGCTGTAATATACAAACTAATATAAAAACCTAATTGTTTAACGTATCCTATCTTAGGTACAATGCGATAATTGCCAAAAGTGGTATCATAGTTGCTGTATTGACAATTTGCCTAAAGATATAGAAAATGTGAATTGGAATTGCGCATCATGTTCTTACTTGGGGTATATTGATAATTCACACGAGGAAAGTATGTAGCCACTGCATTTACTTTTCTGTTTCTATTTTCTGTTCATTTATTTTAAGCTAGGTTTTAATATAATTCACTTTTTTTTCAATGTAAACAGGTTCATTTTTAAGTCTAATTATTTTTAGATAATTTTTTTTATTATTAGTTTAATAAATATCTAATTCAAGTGAAACAAAAAACAAAATCAATAAATAAAACAATAATATTGAACTTTATATATTACAAATAATTACTTAAGTTTAAAAGTAATTATATTGTCGTATATTTTTATCTAAACTTTACTTTTATTTCGATATTTCTGCTTTCTGTACACAAAGTTCGATCTTCTTTTAAGCTTTATGTCTTAGCTGTTTTCTTTCATTCTTTCTAAAAAACTTCAACAAATTAATCTTTAATTTAACATTATATTTTTTTTACAAAACTATATTAATTCCAACCCAAAGCAAACTTGAATATGTTTTCTCAAGTGATTAACTCTATATAAGCGTTCATTTAAATTTGATTTCACCAAATAAAAATTCAATCGATTACCCTCAGTTGTATGAGTTGTTTTTTTTTTTAAGTGTTTTTATAATTACTAAAAATCTTTAAATCGTCAAAAATACATCCTACCGCAAGTTTAGACTCTGAAGAAGCCATAAGTAAATTTTTAGATCTTAAAAATAAATATAAAGTACTTGAAAGTTAGCAAGAAAATTGCAAAAACCAAAATTCATTCGATTAGCCTACGCAAATCAGTTGTATGAGTTGTTTTTTTTTTAAGTGTTTTTATAATTACTAAAAATCTTTAAATCGTCAAAAATACATCCTACCGCAAGTTTAGACTCTGAAGAAGCCATAAGTAAATTTTTAGATCTTAAAAATAAATATAAAGTACTTGAAAGTTAGCAAGAAAATTGCAAAAACCGAAATTCATTCGATTAGCCTACGCAAATCAGTTGTATGAGTTGTTTTTTTTTTTTAAGTGTTTTTATAATTACTAAAAATCTTTAAATCGTCAAAAATACATCCTACCGCAAGTTTAGACTCTGAAGAAGCCATAAGTAAATTTTTAGATCTTAAAAATAAATATAAAGTACTTGAAAGTTAGCAAGAAAATTGCAAAAACCAAAATTCATTCGATTAGCCTACGCAAATCAGTTGTATGAGTTGTTTTTTTTTTTTTAAGTGTTTTTATAATTACTAAAAATCTTTAAATCGTCAAAAATACATCCTACCGCAAGTTTAGACTCTGAAGAAGCCATAAGTAAATTTTTAGATCTTAAAAATAAATATAAAGTACTTGAAAGTTAGCAAGAAAATTGCAAAAACCAAAATTCATTCGATTAGCCTACGCAAATCAGTTGTATGAGTTGTTTTTTTTTTTTAAGTGTTTTTATAATTACTAAAAATCTTTAAATCGTCAAAAATACATCCTACCGCAAGTTTAGACTCTGAAGAAGCCATAAGTAAATTTTTAGATCTTAAAAATAAATATAAAGTACTTGAAAGTTAGCAAGAAAATTGCAAAAACCAAAATTCATTCGATTAGCCTACGCAAATCAGTTGTATGAGTTGTTTTTTTTTTTTTAAGTGTTTTTATAATTACTAAAAATCTTTAAATCGTCAAAAATACATCCTACCGCAAGTTTAGACTCTGAAGAAGCCATAAGTAAATTTTTAGATCTTAAAAATAAATATAAAGTACTTGAAAGTTAGCAAGAAAATTGCAAAAACCAAAATTCATTCGATTAGCCTACGCAAATCAGTTGTATGAGTTGTTTTTTTTTTAAGTGTTTTTATAATTACTAAAAATCTTTAAATCGTCAAAAATACATCCTACCGCAAGTTTAGACTCTGAAGAAGCCATAAGTAAATTTTTAGATCTTAAAAATAAATATAAAGTACTTGAAAGTTAGCAAGAAAATTGCAAAAACCAAAATTCATTCGATTAGCCTACGCAAATCAGTTGTATGAGTTGTTTTTTTTTTTTAAGTGTTTTTATAATTACTAAAAATCTTTAAATCGTCAAAAATACATCCTACCGCAAGTTTAGACTCTGAAGAAGCCATAAGTAAATTTTTAGATCTTAAAAATAAATATAAAGTACTTGAAAGTTAGCAAGAAAATTGCAAAAACCAAAATTCATTCGATTAGCCTACGCAAATCAGTTGTATGAGTTGTTTTTTTTTTTTTAAGTGTTTTTATAATTACTAAAAATCTTTAAATCGTCAAAAATACATCCTACCGCAAGTTTAGACTCTGAAGAAGCCATAAGTAAATTTTTAGATCTTAAAAATAAATATAAAGTACTTGAAAGTTAGCAAGAAAATTGCAAAAACCAAAATTCATTCGATTAGCCTACGCAAATCAGTTGTATGAGTTGTTTTTTTTTTAAGTGTTTTTATAATTACTAAAAATCTTTAAATCGTCAAAAATACATCCTACCGCAAGTTTAGACTCTGAAGAAGCCATAAGTAAATTTTTAGATCTTAAAAATAAATATAAAGTACTTGAAAGTTAGCAAGAAAATTGCAAAAACCAAAATTCATTCGATTAGCCTACGCAAATCAGTTGTATGAGTTGTTTTTTTTTTTTAAGTGTTTTTATAATTACTAAAAATCTTTAAATCGTCAAAAATACATCCTACCGCAAGTTTAGACTCTGAAGAAGCCATAAGTAAATTTTTAGATCTTAAAAATAAATATAAAGTACTTGAAAGTTAGCAAGAAAATTGCAAAAACCAAAATTCATTCGATTAGCCTACGCAAATCAGTTGTATGAGTTGTTTTTTTTTTTAAGTGTTTTTATAATTACTAAAAATCTTTAAATCGTCAAAAATACATCCTACCGCAAGTTTAGACTCTGAAGAAGCCATAAGTAAATTTTTAGATCTTAAAAATAAATATAAAGTACTTGAAAGTTAGCAAGAAAATTGCAAAAACCAAAATTCATTCGATTAGCCTACGCAAATCAGTTGTATGAGTTGTTTTTTTTTTTAAGTGTTTTTATAATTACTAAAAATCTTTAAATCGTCAAAAATACATCCTACCGCAAGTTTAGACTCTGAAGAAGCCATAAGTAAATTTTTAGATCTTAAAAATAAATATAAAGTACTTGAAAGTTAGCAAGAAAATTGCAAAAACCGAAATTCATTCGATTAGCCTACGCAAATCAGTTGTATGAGTTGTTTTTTTTTTTTAAGTGTTTTTATAATTACTAAAAATCTTTAAATCGTCAAAAATACATCCTACCGCAAGTTTAGACTCTGAAGAAGCCATAAGTAAATTTTTAGATCTTAAAAATAAATATAAAGTACTTGAAAGTTAGCAAGAAAATTGCAAAAACCAAAATTCATTCGATTAGCCTACGCAAATCAGTTGTATGAGTTGTTTTTTTTTTTTTAAGTGTTTTTATAATTACTAAAAATCTTTAAATCGTCAAAAATACATCCTACCGCAAGTTTAGACTCTGAAGAAGCCATAAGTAAATTTTTAGATCTTAAAAATAAATATAAAGTACTTGAAAGTTAGCAAGAAAATTGCAAAAACCAAAATTCATTCGATTAGCCTACGCAAATCAGTTGTATGAGTTGTTTTTTTTTTAAGTGTTTTTATAATTACTAAAAATCTTTAAATCGTCAAAAATACATCCTACCGCAAGTTTAGACTCTGAAGAAGCCATAAGTAAATTTTTAGATCTTAAAAATAAATATAAAGTACTTGAAAGTTAGCAAGAAAATTGCAAAAACCAAAATTCATTCGATTAGCCTACGCAAATCAGTTGTATGAGTTGTTTTTTTTTTTTTAAGTGTTTTTATAATTACTAAAAATCTTTAAATCGTCAAAAATACATCCTACCGCAAGTTTAGACTCTGAAGAAGCCATAAGTAAATTTTTAGATCTTAAAAATAAATATAAAGTACTTGAAAGTTAGCAAGAAAATTGCAAAAACCAAAATTCATTCGATTAGCCTACGCAAATCAGTTGTATGAGTTGTTTTTTTTTTTTAAGTGTTTTTATAATTACTAAAAATCTTTAAATCGTCAAAAATACATCCTACCGCAAGTTTAGACTCTGAAGAAGCCATAAGTAAATTTTTAGATCTTAAAAATAAATATAAAGTACTTGAAAGTTAGCAAGAAAATTGCAAAAACCAAAATTCATTCGATTAGCCTACGCAAATCAGTTGTATGAGTTGTTTTTTTTTTTTAAGTGTTTTTATAATTACTAAAAATCTTTAAATCGTCAAAAATACATCCTACCGCAAGTTTAGACTCTGAAGAAGCCATAAGTAAATTTTTAGATCTTAAAAATAAATATAAAGTACTTGAAAGTTAGCAAGAAAATTGCAAAAACCAAAATTCATTCGATTAGCCTACGCAAATCAGTTGTATGAGTTGTTTTTTTTTTTTAAGTGTTTTTATAATTACTAAAAATCTTTAAATCGTCAAAAATACATCCTACCGCAAGTTTAGACTCTGAAGAAGCCATAAGTAAATTTTTAGATCTTAAAAATAAATATAAAGTACTTGAAAGTTAGCAAGAAAATTGCAAAAACCAAAATTCATTCGATTAGCCTACGCAAATCAGTTGTATGAGTTGTTTTTTTTTTTTTTAAGTGTTTTTATAATTACTAAAAATCTTTAAATCGTCAAAAATACATCCTACCGCAAGTTTAGACTCTGAAGAAGCCATAAGTAAATTTTTAGATCTTAAAAATAAATATAAAGTACTTGAAAGTTAGCAAGAAAATTGCAAAAACCAAAATTCATTCGATTAGCCTACGCAAATCAGTTGTATGAGTTGTTTTTTTTTTAAGTGTTTTTATAATTACTAAAAATCTTTAAATCGTCAAAAATACATCCTACCGCAAGTTTAGACTCTGAAGAAGCCATAAGTAAATTTTTAGATCTTAAAAATAAATATAAAGTACTTGAAAGTTAGCAAGAAAATTGCAAAAACCAAAATTCATTCGATTAGCCTACGCAAATCAGTTGTATGAGTTGTTTTTTTTTTTTTAAGTGTTTTTATAATTACTAAAAATCTTTAAATCGTCAAAAATACATCCTACCGCAAGTTTAGACTCTGAAGAAGCCATAAGTAAATTTTTAGATCTTAAAAATAAATATAAAGTACTTGAAAGTTAGCAAGAAAATTGCAAAAACCAAAATTCATTCGATTAGCCTACGCAAATCAGTTGTATGAGTTGTTTTTTTTTTTAAGTGTTTTTATAATTACTAAAAATCTTTAAATCGTCAAAAATACATCCTACCGCAAGTTTAGACTCTGAAGAAGCCATAAGTAAATTTTTAGATCTTAAAAATAAATATAAAGTACTTGAAAGTTAGCAAGAAAATTGCAAAAACCAAAATTCATTCGATTAGCCTACGCAAATCAGTTGTATGAGTTGTTTTTTTTTTAAGTGTTTTTATAATTACTAAAAATCTTTAAATCGTCAAAAATACATCCTACCGCAAGTTTAGACTCTGAAGAAGCCATAAGTAAATTTTTAGATCTTAAAAATAAATATAAAGTACTTGAAAGTTAGCAAGAAAATTGCAAAAACCAAAATTCATTCGATTAGCCTACGCAAATCAGTTGTATGAGTTGTTTTTTTTTTTAAGTGTTTTTATAATTACTAAAAATCTTTAAATCGTCAAAAATACATCCTACCGCAAGTTTAGACTCTGAAGAAGCCATAAGTAAATTTTTAGATCTTAAAAATAAATATAAAGTACTTGAAAGTTAGCAAGAAAATTGCAAAAACCAAAATTCATTCGATTAGCCTACGCAAATCAGTTGTATGAGTTGTTTTTTTTTTTTTAAGTGTTTTTATAATTACTAAAAATCTTTAAATCGTCAAAAATACATCCTACCGCAAGTTTAGACTCTGAAGAAGCCATAAGTAAATTTTTAGATCTTAAAAATAAATATAAAGTACTTGAAAGTTAGCAAGAAAATTGCTTTAAAAAATTATGTTTTACGCTTACATACTTATACTTTCATACTGCTAACTTCTTGCTAATGATTTTTTTTAAACTCAAACTGACTCAGTATAGTTTATAAAAAATAATTTTCTAAGTATGAATGAAGTTCAGTTTAAATATTTTATTATATTATAACCAATTTTGTTTAAAAAGTTCATTTTTATTAATTTTTATAAGTTATAAAAAACTTAATAATATTTTGTAAAAAAACTCAAGATAATTCAGGACAGTTTTTGGTTAATCCATATACTATTTCAAAACAAATAGTTGTAACCCTGTTGCTGTATCACAAAAAGAAGAAAGCAAAATTACTATGAATCAATCAACATGATTTTGCATTTTGAACCAATCATGGAAAACATATGCATTTAAAATGAAAGTTTAAAATTAATCTTTAGATTGAAAAAAAAACTTTTTAGAATTTTTCTTGTTTACATTGGAGTTGTAAAACTATTCTATATACAACAATTACCTCTTGTAAAATTATCTTACACTGTAGATTACTTTTAGCTTAATGATTTACTTGTGTCATTTCAGAATTTTTTTTGTTGTACACTTAATGTAATTGTTTTTCAAAATGTTGATGTTTCTTTTATACTAATGTAATGAATAATGCTTCTTTTTCAATAGAATCTGATTAGGACTAGATGTTGGTTAAATTCTGGTCAAATCAGACCTTAATTTGAAATATTGATTCAAGTATGTTTTAAAATTAATATCTTAAAGTGGTTAAATTGTACTACTAATTTATAAAATAGTTTGGTTTTGGTACTAGTTTTAACTAAACAATTTAAACATAAATATCTCATTTAAAAAAGGTTTATTAATTAATTTTGTTTAGCGCATCATCAGAATAATCTTGCTAAAAACTGATAATATTATGGTATAAATTTAGTTATTAAGAAAAATTTTGAAATGTCTAGTTAAAAATAGTTTAGTCATAAAGTATAAAAGTTTGTTTAAAAGGTTGAAATTAGAATTGAGTTACACTAAGCTGATTTGAAGTAATTTATAAGACAAAATTGCTAAAACAAAAACATTTAATATAGTAGAAATTTTTGCCTGAGACTAATTCAAACCTTTTAAACAGACTTTTATACTTTATGACATAACTATTTTTAACTAGGACTTCAAAATTATTCTTTATAACTAAATTTATACCATAATTTTATCAGTTTTTAGCAAGATTATTCTGAGGATGCGCTAAACAAAATTAATTAATAAACCTTTTTAAAATGAGTTATTTTTGTTTAATTATTTTAATTTATAAAAATTGTTTAAAAAAAATGTAAATAATTGTAGGCCTTTTTCTTTTTTGTCTCCTTTTTCTAAAATTTTTGAGTCATTAGTGTGTGAGAAACTGAGTGGTAACTTTCTGTCAAATGATTTACTGCACTGCAGACAATATGGGTTTAGAAAAAATAGTACGGCTAAGTTAGCAGTAGTTCAGATTGTTGAGGAACAAATTGAAACTGCTGAAAAAAAAAGCTAAATTGTTCTGTGTTCTTGGATCTTGCTAAAGCTTATAATATTGTTAATCATAAAATTTTAGTATCAAAACTTAAATGTTATAATATAAAATGCTCAATGTTTAATTTTATTGAAAGTTTAATAAAAGATAGCAGTCAGTCTACTGTTGTAAATAATGTTGTTTCTAAGCATGAAATTTTGAATGTTGGGACACCTCAGGGTTGTTGTTTTGGTCCATTGTTGTTTCTTGTGTATATAAATGACATATTTTCAGCTACAAATATTAAATTGAGATTGTTTGCAGACGATGCTTTCTTAGTTATCAACATTGTGATATTGACCATGTTAATGCTGTTATAAAAATGGAGTTAAAGAAAATTGATGAATGGCTGTGTAAAAATAGAGTGTTTATTAATTATGCAAAAACAAAATTTTTGCTGTTTAATATAACTGCAAAAAAGAATGAATTCAGTGTTAAGGTAAATGGTTTTGTGATTGAGCAGAGTGAAAATATTAAATACCTAGGTGTGGTATTAGACGATAATTTAAATTGGAAGGCACAATTAAAGTACCTTATATCTAAGCTTTTGAGAAGTTATTTTATGATGTCAACATTGAGATATTATTTGAAGTACAAGTACTTTGAAAATGGTGTACTACAGTTTGTTTTATCCTCATATCCAGTATTGTATATTTGCTTGGGGTGGTGCTGCTTGTTGTCATTTGAAGCCAATTGTTTATGAGCAAAAATGAATTATAAGGTATTTTTGTTTGCGAGTCCGCACTGACTCCAACAAATTCATTGTTTTTGAAAACTGGTATTATGAATTTAATGAGGTGTTTAATTTGCAAGTTTTTAAGTTGATGCAGAATAATTTGAGAGGATTTGAGGTTGACCACAGTTTTTTTTACTCCAGTAAGTATGGTTCATAAACATAATACAAGACATTCAAAAAATAATAATTTTTTAGTTGAAAAACCTAGAAAAGGGCTTGGCCTAAACTCCTTCAAGTAATTGGGCCCTAAGTTGTGGTCCAGTGTTCAAGAAAATTTTCAAAGACCTAATAAAGGATCAGTTTAAATAAACCAACAAAAAGTTCTTGTTAAGCCAATATACTGAGTAGGTTTGGATTGCTCTGGTTGAGTAATTTGCGTTGCATGCAGATTTTGCTTAATTGCTTTTGTTTGTTATTTTTTATCAGTTTCTCTTGATATATGTGTGGTCAGTTTTGTTTGTGTTTACTCTGATTATGGTTGGCTGATTTTGGTGTGTTGATGGGGAAATATATTTGTATGGTTGTGCATGATTGTTTATTTGCATTTTTCCAGTTTTGTTATATTTTATTTGTTAGATGTATATATTAATTACTGTTGCATAACTAAACGTTTTTTTTCTCTTCTTACTTTTATTAGGCTAAAATTAATTCTACCAATACAAGATTCACAAACTACATTTTTTCTTAATAGTTATTTTAAGTTTAATTTTGAGTAACATTTCAGTGAAATAGTTAGTTGTCAAGCTTTAAGATAGTTATTTGATGCTAATGTATTTATTATAAAACTGGTTTAGTGCATTTTCTCAACAACTGATTGTGGGTTCAATATGGTGGTGGTGATCACATGATTGGATTGTTGGTGTGATTATTTGTTGTAGTGCCTGTGAACACTTACTTGGGGATTTGAGCTTCATGATTTTCCCATTTTTTCTGATTTTTAGTGTTTAGATTTTAGCCTTGTGAGTGTTCTCCAAATGGCCTGTCACCAAGGTTTTTTTTAAATTTATTTAAAGATAGTTTGTTCCTTATTTTATTTTTGGATAGTTATAGTTGAATATTAATGGGGCAGGTAAAATTACGTATGATGTAACACACTCACTTTCCCCAGAGCATGTTTATTGTTGCAAGGGGTAGAGTTTGAGACTGATGTTTTTACCATAAAAAATTGGAATCTTTTATCTGGTAGATTACTTTTTATTTGTAAAAAATGTTGCTTTTTCTCCCTGAAATAATATTGACAAAACTATTTTATTTGATATATCTTAAAGTTTTTTTTCAAAAATAAAATTTTGTTATAGAGCTTAGTTTAATTTATTTTGCATGACTAATTACATAAAATAAAAGTACAAAAACGTTACCTTCCTAACTTTAACTACTATTGCGCATTTTCATTTTTTGAAAATAATCCTCATGTAAATTGTATGGAATTATAATCAAAACATATTCAATACGTTTTCAGACAACTTGAAGAAAGTTTCATGGAGACACTTATTATATTTCTGAAAATAATGAAAAATGTCAAAAATTTACAGAAAATCCAAAAATGTCTCCCATAATCTTTTTTTTTGTGATAACTGCTACATGTACAAAAAATTTCAGCCAAAAATTTTAAGGTCAAATTTTTAAGCTCCCATACAATCTTCTTATTATTATTAAAATGCAAAAACGGCAACGGTGGTTAAAGTTATTTTTTTTGTAATTTCATTTTATGTGATTTGCCACTAACAAACAGTTACATTAAGCTTAACTCCAAGGTCTGGGCAATAAATGCACAAAAGTTAACATTTCCACAAAAATAATATTTTTATTTTTAGGGAAGCATAATTTTTAATGACTTTAATTTAAAAACTTTTTAACACATTTTTACTCAGTTTGGCAAAATTGCTATTATTAATTCAGCATCATTCTTACGTTGTTTACTAGTGGCAGAGAGTTTGTTTTGTATTGATATTAAATTAAGAACAATCTTTTTAGTATCTCTTTATTTTTATTTTAATAAACAATAGTAGAAAAATTTTAAAACTAATATATAAATATTTTAGATTTAAGTCATAGTAATATGGCAGATCCAAAATATGCAAGTCTCCCAGGGATTGATGTTGAAAGCAAAGACATGTATGAATGTGGGGACCTGCCAGAAGATGATCAAAACTGGAAACCCGAAGAATTACAAAGTACCAGTGTTGAAAAAATTGACCTTGACACTCAAGCTGCATTTGAAAAGTTTACTGGAAAGTACTTGAGACACAAATCTAAAGCTGCTATCACTGGAATTACTGGAGATGATAAAGAGACTGTGCTTCAAAAGTATAACAGACTCAAAATTGAACTAACAGGTCTTGAAAAGCAAGTAGCTAGCATAAAAAATGCTAAAAATCAAGGAACAATAGATGTTAAGCTAGTTGAAAATGTTAAGAATCTTGAAAAACAGCTGACAAATAGTAGCTTAAAAGATTTTCAAAACAGTTACCTAGAACAAAAAGTAGATGTTGAAAAAGCTCTTAATTCTATAAAAACAATAAAAAACAAAGAAAAATCAAGTAATAAGCCAAAAAAATCAGATGGGTCTTTTGAAATTTATTTAAAACAGCAGCCTGAGGAAAGAATCATTGAAAAGCTTTTTCAATTAGAACAACGCCTTAACAAGTTGGAAACAACTGTTGGTTTAGACAAAGGAACTTCAAAAAACACTTTAGCTGAAACTTCTCAAACAAGTTCTTCACTTACAGAGGCTGTTGAATTAATGGAGACAAAACTTGGGTTACTAGATTCTGAAAAACTTCCTTTGATAGATACTAGACTGCAGTCTATACTTGTGAAAATCAATGAGATAAATAAGATAAAGAAAAGTGAAACTGCAGCTGAGAACAGCATTAAGATAAATGAGCTATACAGTATGGTACAAAAGTGGGATACATTTATTGGTGCATTGCCAAAATTTCAAAAGAGGTTAATGGATCTAAGTATAGTTCAGGGAAAGGCTTGTAGCTTTCTAAAAAATTTACAACATCTTGAAGATGTGCAGCAGCAAATCACTTCAAAATTAGATCAAACTGAAGATTGTCAAAAAAATTTGAAGGAAATCATAAAAAACAACCTGATTACCATACAAGGAAATATAAAAGAGCTCAATCAAAGATTTGACAATTTAAATGAGTAATAAACTTTGAAATCTTTATTTTCATTGGAGTTTAATGTTGTTGATATTTACAGCTTGATTATTTTTTTACACAAAGTATTAAAAAGGGATATTTTGAATTTATAAGTATTTCAAATATTTAAAATAATATTAAGTTTATACTACTAAAATCTCCAAAGATAGCTTGTAACAATTTAAAATCTAATTAGTTGAACTTTACATTGTCTTTTTTATTTAAAACATCATACTTTAAACTGCAGACTATGTTACTCAGTTTATATTAAAAGATTGTGTAAATTTTAATAACTAGTTAACAAAAGCTTTTATTAACAAATGTTTACAAAATTAATGTTTTTAAAGTATACATATATTTATTCACTAATATTGGTTATTAGTTAGAACAACAAAATTTTGTTTTAATAAATTATCTGTTTAAATATTCGTAAATACTTGCAAAATTAAACCAAACAAATAATTATGTAATTTGTATGTAGCATGAATCAGTTTTTTATAACTTATTACTTAAAAAATTTTTGGTGCAGAATTTTTTAGATTTATTACAAAATGGTTACTAGTTTAGAAGTAATTTTGTTTGTTCCCAACTTAATTGGTAGGTTGTTCGTAATTATCTTTAATTTTAATATTTCTTAAACTATACATTTTGTAATAATTAAATTTATTTACATTTGATATAACTACAAATTTATATTTATTTTTTACATTTATTTTTACGTATACAAGTGCATACTCAATAGAAACATTACTGTATTTACAAGTGATACACATTTTTTACTACTAACTAATTATGAGTTTGTCTGAGTTTTATCTTTGTACAAATTACATGGTCACTTTTGAATTGATCTAGTCTGACTTAAATAATTTTGAAATTTAAATAAGATAATTTTATACTAAGTACTTGTTTAAAACAGAAAAAAAAATATTAAAATAAGGGGGTAAGAGCTTTTTTGTTTACAAAAATCATATTGGTTTATAAGTTAAAGTTTTAAGTATAAACCTTAAGTCAGTTTTTAAAAAATATAGAAAATTAATTATCCTATGAGACAATGTCATTTTTGTTATAATTTACCAAAACAAGTGTAGAGACTGCAATTTTTTACTCTTAGTTTACTTAGAATTTGAAATGTTTACTAAAAGCCTATGTTCTCCTTAATTTATAAAGCTATTGACCTCAATTATTTTTTTGGGAATGTCAGGGTTCGTGCGCGTCAGGCTAAGTCAGGCTAAATCAGTTTTTTTGAAATAAGTTGAAAAGCGTCAGGCTAAATCAGTTTTTTTATTTAAAAATTTGAGAATCTCAGTTTTTCTCAGTTCAAATGCTTGAAAATTTTTGATAAAAAAAATTGAGAAATCATTTTAAGATCAAATTGAGATGTGAATTTATTTCTAAATAAAGATTTAGTTATTAAACACCAAATAAGTCATTATTGGTAAAAGTAAATGCTTAAAACCTTTTGATTTCTAAAACTCTAATTTAAGAATCTTCATTATTTTGTATTGAGTAGATTATATACGTCATAATTATGAAAATTCATAAAAAATACAGTTTAAACATTACGGTTTAGTTTAACAACTTAGCTGTTTGTTTGAATTAGTTTACATATGTTTTTCAGAGCTTAGTTGGTTGAACTGTTTTAATTTCAAATTTAAAGGCTTTATAATTATACCAAATACTTATTAGGTTAAAATTCTTAGCAGTTTATTCATATATTTTACTGTTTGTTTAAAATTATTAGAGATAGTCACAACACTAAAACTTAGCTTTAAGATATAAGTACTAAGTTTTGTGGGAGTACAAATTTTAGGTACAATTCATTTTTCGATACAAGAACAAAATATTAAAGGTTTTTTTTTAATTTAAGTATAAGCTTTTTAAATCTGATATGACTCAACAATCACTATACTTATTTAGAGTTTAGGATTTATAATTATGTATCAATTTTAAGTATTAGTCAAAATACTATAATAAACATTTTTTACTTATTTTAATACTCGTTTACACCTTTCATTTTTAACTTTAATAAAACACACAATGCACGTTGTTTTATTATAAATCTTCTGGTTATAATGTTTTTACTTAGTGCTTAATTAAATTGAACAATTGTGTTTAGTAATATATATTAAATTTTTACACAAGTAACAGATTATATATAACACTAATTTAAAACTTATCACTAAGTTTGGTACTTTAAGGGCATAGGGGGGTAATCATCCTTTTCACAATTTAGTCTTATTTTATTGAGTTGTAACTAAGCTATGAGTTGCTTTTTGCAGATTTTTAAAGCTCAAAATACTTTTGAGATAAAGCTGGTTGAAGTCGGAGACTACAATAGTACTAATCAAGACATCCTATACCTAAATGACTTCTAGAGGGGATTTTCCTTACTTTGAAAAAATGTCAGGCTAAATTGGTTTCAGTCAGGCTAAATGAAAAAAATTTCGCGCACGAACCCTGAATGTTACTTGCATTATTAAAAAAAATCCTATTGTGATGATGACAAAAAAGGCCATAACAACAAAAAAAGTCAATATTTTTTATTAAAAAATTTGTGTTAAAGTTTCTACAACAGTAACATTTATCTTTAAGTTATGATTTAACTAAGAAATTTTCAGAAAGATTGCTTAAAAGTTTTTTGATAAGATGGATTTTTGATACAACAGTCCTTGTTAACCCTTTTAACTTATGTTTGCCCTTCTATAAAGGTCCTATTTAACTCTTTAACTTTGTTCTCCCAGAAACTAATTTTTAATATAAGAAACGGTAAAAACCAACTGTCAGCTTAGTTTTTTTTTTTAATAAAAAGTCGATATGTAATAAAGTGGTTTACCACCCTTTGCCCTTTTAGTAGTTTATTTTGTTTGTACTCAACTTTTTGTAAAAATAACTTAAATTCCATAAAACAATATCAGAATAATTAATTACTAATAGTAGATTTGAAAGCTTAAGTAAAAGTATTGAATATTTACTAGCAAATAATAAACTTATGAGAGAATTTTATGAACCGTTATTTATTTATCAGCTACAAGACTATGAACTAATAAATTATTACTTTATTTTTAATTATTACAAAACTTGTCTTTTTGTCTGTAAATTATTTATATGATAAAATATAACTAGCTGATAAATAAACAAAATATCAGGTTATGTGCGTGTATTTCTCGCTCTCCTGTCATTTTACTTCATGACTACCGATTACATAATTGCATCCACTTGTTACATTGTTTCGGGCTTATTGGACGCCTTTGATGGTTACGCAGCAAGAAAATTAGGGCAGTCGTCAAAGTTTGGCGCAATGTTGGACCAATTAACCGACCGTGCGGCCACAGCTTGCTTAGTGGTCACTTTAGCTACATTCTACCCTCAGTACACATTTCTTTTCCAGCTTAGTATAGCGATTGACATTGTTAGTCATTGGATGCACCTCCACGCCAGTCAGCTGCAAGGTCGTGGCCATAAAACAATGGGTTTAGATTCAAACCCAATAATGAAGCTTTATTACACTTCAAGGGTGAGTTGATAAATGTTTTTTGATTGAATTATGTTAAAATTAACATTTGCACTCACATTATTAGAAAACAATTATACTTGATAATAAACAATATTATTTTTTAGATTGTTTATTCAAAAAAGTTAATTTTTGTTTTTATTAAATATTAGACATCTAAATTAGCTCATTTGTTTTTTTATTTATTTATATATTATCACACGTGGATTTATTTTAGAAAATATCCTTGAATATACTGATTACAATTTTAACAGTCACATATCTATTCTTTTCTATGTTAACATTTGAAATCTTTTATGAATTTAGTTTAAATTCAATTTAAGTTTTTTAGTTATAGAAAATAAACATACTTGCTGTTTTCAATTTTATTATAAAATTGTTTATAATTTTTTTAAATATTCAATCATGGTGAAACAAAATACAAAAGTTTAGATATTTATTTTTTAATTAATATTTCTAATCAGTCTTTATTTTATACTGCCAAAATCAATTTTTTAAATAATTAAACAATGGTTTTAAAGCATCTTTGAAATTGTTTTAAGTAGATTAAAAATAGCTTTGCACTAGAAATCATAACCAATATTGTAAATTTTTAATGTAACTTTTTTACTGTTTTATTGTAAAAAAATTTAAAAGATTTGTTTTATAGCACTAACAAAAAAGTAAAATTCAAATTAAAATTTAATAGAACACATACCCATTTAAAATTGTTTTAGTTTTGCACAAAATCTTGAGAAACAGAAAGTAAAATAATTTTTCTTGTGTTAAAATAAAAATAGCTGGATTAAAATAGCAGAGTTGCCACTTTACCTGGAAACCGGAAAAACCTGGAATTCGATAATTTAGGAAAAAATAGCATGTAAAACCTGGAGATGTTAAACCTTGAGAAAAAAAAACTGGAAAAACCTGGAATTTTAACAATTTTCACATGTTCAGTAGTAAAATTTCGATTTGACTCAAAAATCTATCATATAATTAAAAAATTATTGTCATCATCAAAAGTTTTTTTTGTTACAAAACATATTTAAAGTAGCTTAACATTATCTTTTCAATGTTTTTATACTATTTAACACAGTTTCCTACCTTAGACTTAACTTTAAGCTAAAAATAGACCCAAAAATGTCTACTTTTAAAAACCTGGAAGAAATTTTTATTTTTAAATTCAGTATGATATTAAACTTACAAAAAACTAAACTTAGATAAAAAGATTTTAAATACTTTAATAGATAAATAGTTCTTTTAAAAACGCTACATGGTGGATTTAGTAAAAGCCTAAACACTACATATCTTAAAAATGTAGTGAATAATGTTTCAGTTGTAATTTGAAAGAAACATAAGAAATATTTTTGCTAAAGTTTGAGTGAAGCATATGATTTTTCTTGTTTTTCTTTTAAAGGTTATTCAAAAAGTTAGTAAGTTTTAAAATCATAAAACTTTCTATGTAGTTATGGTGACAACATTTTAATACCATGGCTAAACTAAAAGTATTTACAGCTAACAAATTTTTCTATAACAGATGTTTCTATTCTTTATGTGCGCTGGCAACGAACTTTTCTTCTCAATGTTGTATGTTCTGAACTTTACTGAGGGATTCCTAGTTTCAGGTGTTGGTATTGTCAGGATTTTGATGTATGCTTCGGCTCCTGTTATGCTGGTAAAGTCACTTATTTCTATTGTCCATCTCATTGAAGCGTCTGTAATGATTGCAGCAATTGATGCGCGAGAAATTAGTGAGCAGCGTAAAGCTAAATAAGCTTCATACGATTTTTAATTTTAATTCGATAAAAGCAACTATTTTTTATTAAGTTTACCGCTGCAATCTTTATTTCTGACGAATTTTTTTCTAATGCAGTCTTTTTTACTACCTAAAATCATTTATAGATGTTTAAGCTTTTTAGTTAAGATATTGATTTAAAACTTACTATTGTCAGTTGTCCACCTGCTTGTGTTATTGATGATTAAAATGTATTTGGTTTAAAAAATTATATTTTGTTTCAATTGTTATTTTTCTAAAATAAGTTTTATAAAGTAAAAAAAAAACTCGTGTGTTAATTTTTTGTTGAGATGTTCTCAATTTTTTGTATAGTTCTATAAATGTTTTCTATAGTATTGTCAAAACAGTTTAGTTTTGGCATGAAATTTAGTTTGTATATTTCAATTAAAAATATCAACTGTTTTAGATTTATTTTCAGTATCAAATTTAGTATTTAAATTTTTAAACATAAACTTTAGTATTAAGAAATTTTCTTTTAATTTTAGTAACTTTTTTTAGTATGTTTTTTTTTTTGAATTTTCATAGTTGTTGTAATGTTCGTATAACTAAAACTATTGATCGAGGTAAAAAGCATTGACATTTTTTAAAATTAGTGAAAGTATTTTCATGTATATTGCTGCAGTTTATTTAACATCCTATTAGACGGAGATAAGTTTAAAAAGAGATGTAATTATTTAGTAGTTGTATGTCAGTTTTTCGGTAAGAGCTGCTTTAGTTTTTAATATAGTTTTCTATCAATCAAGTATATTTTTAATTTATGTGTTTATTAAACTTGCTTATAAAGCATGTTGGTTTTATCAAGTTTAAACTTTTAATTTACAAATGATATAGCTTTTAAATAAAACAAGTTTTTAAACAGACCAAGACTGACAGTTTTATTATGTCAAAATATACTTACTAATAACTTCTTAATAATTGATAAATTTAAATAGAAAAGCACAATTAAGTCAAAACTGTTATTAAATGTTGATCAAATATATCTTGTTGTGCAGTAGTTATATATTTAAAAATATTATCGTTATTTAAATGTTTATATCGAACAAGTTTTTTTTTGTGTACCAAAAGTTTTTTTTTCTGCATTAAAAATATCGTACACGCGTTTAAAGTTGACTTTTGTTACATTGTGTTTATCAATTTTACTAAATACTTATAAAGTGAACTATAAAAAAAAAAAAACTAATACTGTTAAATGAGTTTAAATAAGTCTTAAAACCATTGTTTTAATTATTATCAAAATATGAAAACGTAGCACTACACAGAATATTATAAGGTTAACTATTGTTGGATTTTAAAGTAAATATTATCGGAGATATCTAATATAAAAATAGCTTGTGTTAATTGCAGTAAATTTATCTTACTAACTTAGTTGCAAAAATATCAAAATAAGAGTTTTTATAAATGCTTGTAAATTTTCCGCACTCTTTAACGAAAATACCACGAGTCACCACTGGACCCAGATGATTTATTATAAAAAAACATTTATTAAGTTTAGTAAAACTCTTTTTTTAATATATCTTTCGCAGCAGCTAACTTGTGGAATGTTTTATTATTACTGATGATCAACAAATTATAAACCATTCAAATCAAGGTACATTTAGGTTTTTTTTAATAAAGATCCACAGTAGGCCAGAAACGCGCTGAACTAGACATAAAGAGTAAAACTTAGTATAAAATCAATGATTTTAAACCTTTTCAAAAATTTTTAAAAAGTTTTTACTAAATCAAATTATACCAATCGAACTCTTCAAAAAAAATTACCAGACTTTAACAGGGTTTCCAAAAAACCTGAAATTTAACAATTTCGGCAAAAAAAAATTGGATTTATAAAATTCTGAAAAAAAATCTTGAAATTAGAACAAAAATCATTAAATTACCTGGGATTTTTAACCATTTTTACATGCATTCGAATTTCGATTAGATACGAAAAATCTATAATAAAAATAACTTTTTTTAATATTGTTATTAAAAAAAAATTCATTAAAAAACTTATTAAAAGTAGCTTTTTAATGTTTATATACTATTTGAAACAGTAATTTTAACTTAAGTTTAATTTTATACTTAAGATGGACCAAAATTTGTTTTTTAAAAACAAAGAAGATATTTAGAAAACCTATAGGAAATTTTCAAAAAAAACTTTTGGAAATTTTTCTTTAAGAAGTAACCTTCTTAAAATGTTTTTGCTGTCTTAATTTATTAAAAAAAGTTGCTTAATTTAACAATCTAAAACCAAACTTTTAGTTATGTAATTGTTGTGTTGTAACAGCTTGTAAATGGTTAATAGATGTTAAGTGTAATATTTTGATAAGTAATAAAAAACTTTGTAAAAAGGAATTCTTTAGGGTATTTTTGAAGAAAACTGTCTAAAAACTTTATTAAAATGTATTAAGTAACAAAAATATATAGCTTCATTCTTTTCAAAAAATACCTTTTTTTTAAACTAACGATAAAAAAAATTAAATAAAAAATACAATCAATTTTAAAATTTTATTCTTTTAAAAATAGTAAGTCAGAGATATCAGATTAAGCTACTTTTTAAGAAAACTTTAAAATATCTCCTTTCAGTAAAAAAAAGTTTGAAATAAAAAATATTCTTAATTGGTTAATTAAAAAGAAAAAATTAAAATAATCCCTTCTAAATAAATCAAGGAATTTTTTTTGCAGAGTAATAAAATCAGTTTTTAAGTTATTAGAGTTCGTTTTTACATGACAGTAAGTTAAATAGTTCAATTAAGTAAATGTTGTTACTTAAAAAAAGTTAGGTTTAATCTTAAAAAAGTTCATCTGTTTTTATTAAGCGTAATTTATAATTACATAAGTTAATATATTCTAAGTGCTTAAATTAAAAATTTTAAATTTTAGCATTTACAAGTCGATTGCTTCAAAGAAAAAAAAAACGTGGCTACGAAATTGCATCTAGTTGACATTTGTGCTTACCAAGATGAGTAAGGCCAATTGAAAATAAATCTTAAAGTATATAGAAGTGACTATTTTTTTGCTCATTATAATTTTGCAGTTTTACGAAACCTGTCATAGTTGTAACAAACTTAAAAAGTATTTATAAAATATATAAGAAAGTGCAATGCACACAGACAAAGTTATGTTTTTTATTAAATTATTAAAAATATAAACTGTACCATACTTTCACTGTTTTACATATTCTTGTACTTTATGGTTTTTTTTAATAAATATCAGAGATTAAACTTAAATTTAGCAACAATAAGTGTTTGTATTATTAATAAGGTAGATCACTAATATTTGTAAACTGAAATTATTAGAAATTATAAATAGGATATTAAGTACACAAATAGGTAGTATAACTCTAAAAATACTAATATTTTTTTTTGGTCAGCAACACTAAGTATAGTATGAACATCTTTATTTTTAGTTAATAGTTTATAAATAGATTTGGAAAATAACAATAAAAAATTACAACAATGTATTTGTTAATTAAAAAAATTGTTTGATGTAAGAAAATAATTGCATGTTATGATTATTTTTTTTTATAAAAAAACATTGAAGATTGCTGTAATTTTACAACAAAGACATTTTTTTTACGGAACTTTCATTTTTACTGCTTTGACTAATAAAAACTTCGCAACCACGCTTAAATATATAACATATACTTAAACTTTATCATTTGTTATCTCATATACACAAAAGACTTTTCAATAGTTTTTTTTAAGGTACAGTAAAACGTTTTACTAAACAATGTTGTAATTTATAGAGTAATAAAAAATTATAATAATTAAGTTCTTGTAAGGAAAATCTTTTAATGTTATATCTTGAGAAACTCTTTTAATGACTTTTATAAATCATTTTTAAATCTTTTATATCGTCGTGTCTTTCTTTTTAATAAAATTGTTTAAAGTAATCTATTTAAACGGTAGCTCAAGTTCTGATCTTTAAAATCGTTACCGTTATTGTGAATCTTAATTATAGTAGTTGCCAAAATCATATACCGAAAAATTTAAGGGGTAGCCACCCATACTGTAATCCCAAATCTAAGTAAAGCTTTAAATGAACAGAAAGAATGAGAAATGTTAACATTTTATCTATTGTCAATGGATTAGTGTAAAAAAGACCTTTGCACACCATTTGCTTATAGACACTGTAAAATTTTTAACACTAAATATAACTCATTCTCTTAAATAAATTAGCCATTTGATTATTTAAATGTTTATATTATATTAATACTAGTTTAATGTGCTTAAGTAAACTAACCAGTAATTATTTAAGTGTTTAAGTTATATTAATACTAGTTTAATGTGCTTAATAAACAATTGATTTTATGATTTATTATGGTGGTAGTGATCACATGGTTGGATTGTTTATGTGATTTTGATTGTTTTAGTATCAATAAAAACTTGCTTGGGGATTTGATCTTCAAGATTTTCTGATACTTTGTGGTTTTTAGTGTTTAGATTTTAGCCTTGTAAGTATTCTCCGAATTGGTGTCACCAACCTTTTTTTTTAATTGGTTCAAAGAATAAATTTTATTTATTTAATTTTGGCTAAGATAATTATATGAATTTGTTTAAAAAATTGTGTTTTTTATTTTTAAATGTTTTTAATAGAACTAATGCCCTTTAAACAATTTTTTTTACAGTTGTTAAATATAAAAGAAAATGGATCTTCTTAGTTTACCTTTAGAAGTTAGAGCAAAAATAGCTGAACTAGATTTGGAATTATCTGAAGGTATGTTGATTATTTTATTTAAATTTTTAATATGCCAATTCTTATAGTTACTAGCAGCGTGATTATTTTACCTTGAAACCTGGACTTGAAAACTTAATTAAAAAACCTTGAAGTTGATATTTTTTAAAAAGCTTGAAAAAATCTGTAATATTGAACAACTTACATATGTAAAACAATAATATTTATGTTACTTAAGAAAAACATATTATCAACAGTAAATAATTTTAAAGTAACATCACAGTATTTTTCAGTAATTTAAAACAATTAAAAATATTTTTTACTTTATATGTAGATTTCTACTAAAATTCCAAAAAAAACTAGTACTTTAGAAAACCTAAAATAGATTTTAATAAATCAGTGACATTGTGTACTTAAGTCACTCATGCTAACTCAGGCTTAATCAAAGTTTTTTTTTTGTGAAACATACTAAAACTAAGTTGGTTTTTTTAAACTTTTCTTGATATCTTTAGAAATTTTGTGTTTTGATTGAAATATTTATTCATTTTGTTTTGTAAATGTTTACAACTAATCATGCTTACTCAAACAACTGTAATTTCAGGTGCAGGACTATTGAAATTCAGATAATTCAAATTTTTAATAGTTTTTAGTTATTGATTATATCTCTCCTAATAAATGAAACAAAAATATCATACCATCATATTCTTGTTAAATAAATCTACATGCACATTTTTTGTTTTCTAAAATTCAAACTATTTTTTTGAGATTTTGCTAAAACATTTTTATTTTTAGTTATTTCAAAAACTGAAATTATTCATTATCAATATATTTACACTAGTTTGTTGAAATTGGTTCAAAAACTAATTCTAAAAAGGTGGTTACTTTGGTGGTGGTTATTTTACCTGCAGACTGTACTAGTATATATAATATTAATGATATTGCAAGTATAGTAAAACATAATTGGAAGAATAAGCTAACTGAAAAAATAATTTAAGCAACACAATAAAAATGAAACTCTTTACTTAGTAGCTGCAGACGTTCAAGGTTTCTACCCTAATTTGTGTTGAGAACTAATAAAAGAAAGTATTTCAAATGCAGTCCAAAAACGCACAAAATACACCCAAAGAAACCAGAAAAGTTCTGATTGACCTCACAATTTTCTGTCTTGAAAATATTGTAGCTAAAAACGGCAATTCCTTCTACAAACAATCTAAAGGAATTATAAATGGTGACAACAACTCAGTTATAATTGCAAATATTGCGCTGCAACACGTTATAATGCCAATTAAAACTACAATAAAAACAACAAAACTCTTCAAATGCTACATTAATGATAGTGTCTTTTTGTCTGAGATATTAGACGTCACGTTAGATGTTACGGATAATGAAAATCATTTGAATAACACAATCTAAAGCTAGTTTTTAGAAAAATATCTACACAAATTGATGGTGGCAAACTGGAGTTTTCGGATATCAACCACGTCATTGACAAGACAGAATAGGCGGCTTTTATGTAAAAAACTATATAAAACCAACAGCCAAAAATTGTGTATTTGTAAATGGAAAGTCACAACATCCATGCTCCATTTACAAATAAATTGTATTCAGAGTGTCAATAAGACTTAGGAGATTGTTTGAACCTGACAGTGATTATCTAGAAGCAATAAAGTTTTTAAAAGATAAATGTTTTAAGTCTTGCTTCTGCAAAGCTTTAGTTGATAATATGATTGAAATTCTAGCAGAATTAAAAGATAGGTTTGGACCTCCAATGAAGAAGGCAAGAGAAATTAACGAGAATATAAGTGTTTGGACGACAAGCTTTCCAAAACTAATAAAAATCACCAAGAAGGAAAGAGAATTGAACCAAAATGTTTTAGTGGTATATAAATGTCCCTAAACAATTGCAGCACTATTAACAAACTATAAGATCCAAGCCGATGAAAATAGTGTTGCAATTGGTGGATCTCACCCTTGTGGAAAAGTTTACTATGTGACTGAGGGGAAGTAAGGGGAATAGTGAAAAAATAAATAACTTAATAAAATCAAAAAGCGGTAAAATTATTGAATTGAAAAAGAATTTGAATTGCAATTTTAGAATTTATGCTGCAAAGTGCAATGTCTGTGATGAGCACTATGTGGGACAGAAAATTACGTCTTTTTCCTAAAGATTGCGCTCTCACAGACATGACTGGAAAAACATTAACCCAAGTAAGACAAATGATCAAGCTGCACTCAAACTTCACTATGCCAACAAACATCTAACATTGAGCAAAACCTTTGAAATAGCATATTCAATCACTTTTACAGACTCAACAAGCAACCATATAAACTTAGCTTATTTAGAGAGTAAATGGGTCAATTTATTACAAGCAAGTATAAAAAAATAAAACAATTCTGCCTTTTTATAGATAATGGCAATAATTTTATAACAATTAGTTTTTTAATAAGATAGTTTTACTAAGAATAGTTTTTGTTTCAGAAAAGTTTTTAATCATTTGTTTATTTTTTATAAAATGTTTACTTGAAAAACAATATTATAAGAAAAATAGTTTTTTGTTAAAACAATTTAATTTAGTTAAATATTTTATTTAATATTTTTTTAAACTTAGGGTTTGTTTCAAAAAAGTTAATTTTATTCATCGATAAAACTACTTCTTTAAGATAAAAAGTTTGTATAATACAGTTTATTATTAGTTTAGGTTTTTATAATTACTTTAAGTATTGTTTGGGAAAAGTTTTTTATCTTTATTTCATCAATAACTGTAACTATTTATTAACAATAACTTAGATCAAACATTTCCTTACTTAGATAGTTTTTAATGTAAGATTTATATTGGAAAACTGTTTGTGTTTATGTTCATTTCATTTGGATTTATTTTTACATACAAAAATATCATTATAATGTTAAAAATCTTCTAGTCTTTATAAATTTAGTTTTATACACAGTTTTGAATTATTACATCATAATATATTTTTTTACTATTATTTACTTATTTGCATAAATGTGTTTCAGTTCAGTTCTATAAGTTTATCATAAGTTCACTGAAGACAAACTTTTGTCTGAAAGAGTTTTGAACTAAAGTAATATGCAATAAATTTATAGATTTTTCTGACTAACGTTTGATTTTTTTCTAAATATTGATGCAGAAGAAAAATCACAAATAAAAAATTGACTGTTTCCTGGACTGATTTGAGAATTTTATATAATTCTTGTGTATACTTTTATAATTAAACCTTTTTTTTTATTTGAAAAATATTGATTAGTTTTTAAAATGTGGCCCCTTAAACATAAAAAAAACTTATGTTGTCAGAATTTTAGTTGTCTGTAATTGAATAGTTACTAACATAATTAGGTTTAAGCTAGATCACAAAATTGTTTTTGCCTAAATCATAATGTTTACTTTTTTTTCAAAAGAAAGTTATAATCATGTGTAAGTAAGTTAAGCCTTGTTAAAGTTTTGTATAAACAAATTAAGGCTGTTTGATTAGATTTATATTTCTTTTTTTGTTGTTTCAAGTTGATATCCTTGATATTTTTGCAAAACTACTAATATCTGCAAAAGTATAACTTATATATTACTTTTAATACTCCCTAATTTCTAACTAACTTTAACATTTTTTCAACAGTTATTTCTAACCCACCTAACTAAAACTTTAAGTTCACAAACCTTATTTTTATGAAATAATCCTTATTGTTAAATTGAAGTTTTTAAATATAAGGGTATAAGAATTTAATATTATGTTTGAATAGTGTAATAATAAGAGCTTTAAAGATATGTGGAAAATAAGTTATTGAAAACTAACTAAATTTTTTTGTAGCATTTTAAAGTTTTTATAACTTGTTTAAGAAACATATTTTTCAAATGCAATGACTAATTAAGAAAAATTTAATTGTAGGTGACATCACTCAAAAAGGTTATGAAAAAAAGAAAGCAAAACTGTTGAGTCCTTACCTAAACTGTGCTACTACAGGTTCATTCTTCTATAATAAAAAGCTAAATACAAATAGTTGGTATTATAAAAGTATTGTATTACAAAAATTTTTCAGTACAATATAAAAAAAGTTTAAATTATCTTGTTTTTATTATTGAAATTTTGTTTACAATTGTTATTGTAAAATTATGATTTAAAAATTGAAGTTTATTTAGATATAAACATAAGAATGGTATACTGCTTTTTTAGTTAAGATTATAAGTAGTAGCCCTATTATAACTCAATTGTTAATTAAACCAAGAAAATTAAAAAATTAGTAAATTAGAATAGTAGCAAACAAAATAAAACATAAAACAATTATACATTAGCATTTTAAAAAGCTCACTTACTAAAGTTACTTTCACTCCATAATGTGTATTTTTTAAAAATTTGTGAGATATTTTTAAATTTACTGTATTTTGCTTCAATAATTGGTAAAAGTAACACCAAAAAAACTGCCAGAAAATTCGAAAATTGTTGTTCTTGTTTTAAAAAAATAAAAGAATAAATTTACTGAAATTAATAAGTATTGTATATACTACTTTTAAATGTAATGTAACTTTCCTTCATGTTTTATACATTATTTACTAGGGTGCTTATAATATATTGACCTTCGATTTTTCAGCTAGAAATTTTTACATTTAGCAAATACCACAAAAATACCCTATGAAAAGTTATAGATGATTTGAAGTAACTTTTATATTAGTGAATTCTATTTTCTGAAAATCACCCCAATGCAAACTTAAAAGGACTTAATAAATTCAACCTTAGAGTTTCAAGCTGGAATTTTTTACATGTGGCAATTATCACAAAAACACATTGTGCACAATTTTAGATAATTTAAAGAAAGTTTTATGGTGGCAATTCTTCTTTATTTGATGTAGTTTTTATCAATTTTTGTAAGTTTTTTGAATATTTTTTAAATCAAGAAGTTCCACTACAAAAATTTCTTCAAAACGTTTTAAAATGTACACAATCTGTTTTTGTGATAATTGTAACATACAATAAAATATCAGCTAAAAACTCTAAGCCCGCTTTTTTTGGGTACCATTTTGTTTAGATTGAAGTGGTTTTCAGAAAATCGAATTACGCCAGGGTGAAAGTTTCTTCAAATCATCTAAAATTTTGCACTGGGTTTTTGTGGTATTTGCTAAGTTTAAAAAAAATTCCAACTGAAAACTTAAAGGTTGCTGTAAATTAAGCACCCTATTAGTCACATAATATTATAAGAGTTAATTTAACACTTAACTGTTGTTCTTTAATTATTCTAAGAAATCTACTTTTGTTTTTGTTTGTTTATAGAATTGTATACAAGTTAACCCAAGAAGTTTAAATAAAACACAGAATTAAAAAATAAAAATAACATCACGCAAGAGAACAGCACATCAAGAGATCAATATAACCAAAAAAAAGCAAATTGTTACAAAAGAAATAGAAGAGATGACAGATATAGATCTAGTTAGTATTTACAATTAATTTCGTAAATCAAAACTTCTGCTATTATTTGTAGCTGCTTCCTTAAAGACTAAGTAAAATTTGAGCTTAAAAAAACTGTTTCAGATTGAAAAGTTTCTATTTTTTTTTATTGTGCGTTTACTTTTAATTAAATATTCTATAGTTTAGTTTTTGTCAAATATTATTTTTGGTCATGTTTATATGTGTTAAGTATTACACAAAACTCATCTTTATATTTTAAAATAAATTTTATTTTGTACTTAAATAAACATTTAAAACATAGGGCATTAGGGGGGTCCAACATTTTTTTTTTACAAAAACTATCATTGGCTCATATTTGAAAGCTTAAAGTATATACTTTAGGATATTTTTTACAGAACAATGAGATATACTGAGTTTGTAAAAAAATTAAATACAGCTGTATGGAATTAAAAATTTTAAATGTCAATTTTCTCTAAAATTTACTAAAAATCTATCTCCTCCTTTATTTATAAAGAAAATTTAGTTCAAATTTTTCAGGAAATGTACTTTTTAATATTACAAACAACTTGTAGGAAGCAGATTTTTGAAATCGAGCCATATTATGACAAAAAAATATTTATTTTGGATAGTTTTTTTTTACATAAATAAAAATTTTTTTTTCTACAAGTTGTTTGAAATTTATTAAAGTTTACTCTGACAAAATTTCAAAAAATTGCTCAAAACTGAAGGAGAAGATATATTTTTAGTTAAATAGTTTATTTTTGTCCTTTTAGTTTTTGCCTCCCATAAAAAAATATTGAAAGCTCTAGGTTTTATTGCTTATATCTCAAAAAATAATTTGAGTTACAAGCGGTAAAATGTAACAAATAGCTAATTTAATTATATAAAAAATAGATTGATTTGAAAAAAAAGTAACCCTCCTATGCCCTTAAATATCTTTTCTGAATATGTAATACAACTAATATATAAATAAGTATCACAAACAATTACAACAAGTTTTACTTTACTAGACTTTGTGCTAACAAAATAAGTTAGCTAACAGAATTATATTGATTGTATTTACTATTAGATATTCACACGGAAGCAGTAAATAATGCATTAAAGCAGAAAAAACAAGGAAAAAGAGTACCAGTACTTCCTTTACCTGTAAAAAGAAAGAGCATTTACACAAGCATGAACGTCAGTTTTCAGGATAGCAGCGGTTTGTTCTTGAATTTTTCTTCATGTGCAAAAAAAATATTTTGTCTGCTCTAGTTGTTTATCTTAGGTTTTAGTTTTAGAATAGAGGCATTTAAGTGCTGTCTTACAATGTATACTGTTTAAAAATTTCTTATGTATAAATTCTACTATCAAATTTTTAAAGTTCGATACAAAAATAATCTAATTTATTTAAAGACGATGACACTTCTCGTAGTGGAACATCGAATAATATGAGTACAGTTGATAGTGCTACATCAATAACTTCCAAAAATTATAATATTAACGATACCGTAGAAAGTACTGCTAGTTCCAACGGGTAAGTAATTGTGTTTTTTAAAAATTTATGTTTAAACCATATAAGTATAAATTCTAATAAAGTAGTATTTATTGAATATGTAAAGTATTTTACTACTTCAACAACTAAAGCATTTTTTAGTTCAAACTGTGGAAAAAAGTCAACAGAACATGCCAATTTTAGTTTAAGAAAAAATTCTAAACTACAATCAGCAAACCCTTCCCCTCAACCTACTAGGCGACTTCTACAACAATCAACACCTCCAGTCGTTAGTTGCCTTTAAATTTCACCACTAATGTACTATTTAAACAATGTGCAAATAAAAATAGTTTATTCAAAATAATTAGAGACATGATACAAAAACTTATAAAAAACCATAATAAAAATGTACTGTTAGTTTTTGCATTGTAATTGAAAAAATATTTTCTATTGAAGTTAATGCCATTTTAGTTTGCGCCTCCCATAAGGATCCTATTGTTGCCTCCAACTTTGACCTGCTATATCTCAAAATTTATTCTGAATTTTTAAAATCTGTAAAAAGCATCTTGTAGCTTAGTAAAAACGATATAAAATAAGATCAAAATTCAAAAATAGGTGTTTAACCCCCTCCCTATGCCCTTAAGGGCAACTATAGTATATTAGATCAAACAATTAAGCATTTAAATTTTCCAATTTAGACTGGGTGCACGACTATTCAAATTCGGACAATTCGAATTCCGACAATTTAAACTCTAAAATATATATAAAAGGGCCACAACTTGAAAATAAGAAATATTTGAACAAAAAAAAATACATATGAAGGTCTAATTAATACCTGTTTATTAAATTTAAGATATAGACATATGCAGTGAAATAAAAATAAAATAAATTCATTAATTTTTTTTTAATTTGAAAACTTTAATATTAAAAAATTACACATTTTTTGTTATAATTTTAGATAAAAATGCTTATCATAAATTGCTTCCAATACAATCTTTAGTGTCAAAAAAGTTTGACCCTTAAAATGTAAACAATCGAATTTGTATTATAAAAAGTAATACATATTTTTTTTAATACGCTTGTTTATCTGCCCACTAGAAAATAATTTACAATAAAATGGTATTAGACTCATAAAATCTACTAAAATAGTTTTATAAATAAAAGTGTAAGTTTTGTTTTTTACTTGAATGATTTTTTTCATAACAAAATAAAGTTACTTTTTGTTATTTACAATTACAAAAAAATAGCCCTCCCCCCGAAGTAGTAAACAAGAGAATAATTCACATGAAACAACAAAGCATATAACTCCGCTAACCCAAAAAATTGCTGACATCATGCCACAAATATTACCTGGTTAGTTCAAATTTTATCTTATAGCTAATAATTTAGTATATTTTGCTTATTTTTGGAGTTTAATTTTACTGTATTGGCTAATAAATAGATATTAGCAACTCGCCTTGTGCCTTAGAACGATATTGATTAAAAAGAAGTGTATAAAATTTTAGAAACTGTTTAAGGTATATTTTAGTACTAGTTTTAAGTTTTTACTCTTCAAAATATTTTTTACAAGATCATTTATAACAAAATAAACAAAGTTTTTACTTACTGGTTAACAATAAGGATTAAAGTTAAAAAAATGTAAAGATAGACTTTTTAAATAGATATTTTTTAGTATTAAGATAGAATGGTAGTTTAGTAAAACTATCAAAGCATTTTGAATTAAATTATCAACTGTTTTTTTTTGAATTACAAAATGTATTGTTCTGTAAAATTGTTTTAGAGCTTGTGAGTTTGATGCTAAATGTTTTGCCCATTTATCTATGCTTTTGTTTTAAATTAAATAAATATGCGTTTAAAATTATTAGATCAAAGTATGGTTATTGGTTATATTTATAAATTCAAGTGTAATGTTTTTGTGATTAAAAAAGTAATTTGTTTTACTACGTCAGAATTACTCATGTGTTAGCCAAATTGTTTATAGCCATATAATTTACTGTGTTATTGAATTCCATTAGCAGGTACAATTGAACTCTTTATAAGTTACGTTAAAAAACCCTTTGAAAATACGTATGAATAGAAAAAAGATGCCTATTTTATTTCTTAAAAGTAATTTTTTTTTGATTATTATTTTTTTAACATTTCGATTAAAACTTTGACATACCTTTATTTAAAACAACTGCATCAAAAATGTTATTTTAGTTATACGTTGGTTGTAAAATCAATAAAGTACATAATTCTATAATTAAAATAAAGTTTTAATTTTGTTGCTTTATTAATTTGCAAAAAGTTTGTTTAGCTACAAGCAAGTTAAGCTATACTATTTAATGAAAAATGAAATTAAAAATTTATGTGTTTTTATAAAATTAAAAATTATTAGATCAGCCACCTGTATGATGAAAAATAGTTCATGGATAATTTAAGTTTAAGTGTCTTTTTTGCTTTGTATTTAAATTAATTCAGTAACCTGCCCTTGTGTTCACAAATCAAGATATCCTACTGCTTGTTGAGC
This sequence comes from Thalia democratica, assembly GCF_965202585.1. NCBI lineage: Eukaryota > Metazoa > Chordata > Thaliacea > Salpida > Salpidae > Thalia > Thalia democratica. The sequence goes on along the minus strand of NC_139169.1, from coordinate 48,645,693 downwards.
TTTCACTTTTGAACCAAATATTTTTCTTCAAAAATTAAGTTGAAAATAAAGTAGCTTACTAATCATGTTTATGGTCACTTTCAATTACTCACTTAAAACGAGATTTTGTGTTATTTTTTTTGTTATTACATGTTCTACCATAAAGTTTTTCTTAATTTTTAATGTTAGTTTTATTTATTAGGTAAAAAACTATCATTGCGTAGAGTTGTACATGTAACGTATTAAATTTTTACTTAAATATTAAACTTTTGATGAAAACATTAACAATTTAGATTAAAAATTAAAGTAAGTGTTTACAAATTTGTTGGTGCTTATTATATTATAAGTTTAGTTAGACCGAATTAATAGTATTAAAATGTAGTACAAGTTATTTTTAGCAGTCTAGAATTGTGTTGTCAATTTTGCTTTTAAATGAGTTCTTTGAAAAGAAAGATTGTACAGGTAGCTAACAATGATAATAAAAAAGGAATTATAAACAATTATTCAGAAAGTGAGTACTTTTGTGTGAAAGTTAAAAATAGTTATTTTTAGTTTTAATTCTGCACATATACTATTTTAAATATTCAAGTTTTAGTACTTCAACGAATGTATGTTTTATAGAATTTTGTATGTACAGATTGTGCAAGCAGATATTTTACTTACATATTTTCTTAGTGATCTTAAATTACTTTATAGATGTATAGAAAGCCTAAATTTATTGCGCCGGAGGTACAAATAAAAAAATAAATTTAAGTAAGTTCAGGTAGACTTAAACTAGTTTTTCTCAGTAAGTCTGTCGATGACTAATATTTAAATTTTCATAATAAAGAATTTTCTAAAATTTAATAAAAAGTATGTTTTATTTATAATAACCACTTTTTGTCGCTTTTTATTTAAAATTTGTTAGAAAAAAAGTATCACTGTAGTAAATCTTTTAAAATTTTTAAGTGATGTCTGATAAAGACTTGAGGTCTCTAGCTTTAAAAATAAGAAGGAAGATATATTTTTAGTGAAATGTTACATTTTCAAGAAATTGACAATATAATAATTACAGCTTATACAATTTTATCAAAACTTTTTAAGAATTTAACTATATCCATATATTTATTATTTTTCTATGGTTATAAAATATGACTTACAATAATTACTTAAAAATTTTTTTACGAAATCGAATGTTTACTTTTATAAAAAAAATCTTGCTCCCCTATCCTCTTTATAAAGTTATCAAAATTTCAACTAAAAATGGTTTATATATGAGTAATTTAAGACTAAAGCAATTTTAAATCTTTGTACTATATAAGAATGTTGTAAGATTGTGATATTTTGTATCAACAATATTTTTTTTTACAAGCTGTTATTTCATAAGCTTGAATCACTGCTAGATATAAACAAATAACAAGATTATAAAAAAATAGATTTAAAAAAAGAATAAAAATGAACTTGCATATTATAAAGTTTATTTTAAGGAGGACGTCCTTTTCTGCAACATCCACCCGATGTTGCTATTGTAAACCCTAAAAGTAACGTCATATTGGGAAGACTTCGTACAAATAATAAGAAGTTATTAAAAAATGTTGATGCTGATGAAGGTATTATTATTTTTGGATATATATGTATAATGTATACATTATGAATATTATTTTGTTGTTTTTGCTAAATTGTATTTTTTGATTGAAAATTGTTTTGGTTCTCTATGAAACTTATGTTGCAGAGATAAATTTTTGTTTTATATGAAAAACTAATATTTAAAAAAATTTCATACAGTTGTTTCAACGCTTAAAGGCGTTTTATCAAAGCAAAGTTTCTCTGTGTCAAACAATTAAGACATTCTACGAAGTTGTTTAAGGTTTCCAATAAAGAACTTAAATTTTTTTTGAAACCTTTTACAACTCCGTAGAAATGTGTTAATTGTTTAACACAGAGAAACGTGCGTCTGTTCAATAAAGAAAAGTACTGTGCAAGTTACTGTTATTATAGTATATTTCAGCGAACTTGTTTTGTTAGGATCTTTGTTAACAAACTATTAGCAATTAATTTTTAAATGTTTAAGACTTTAATAATTTTTAATTATTGAAAAAAAAAGATATTAATTACAAAATTTTTTAAAAGCAATGGTTTTTGAAAAGCATATATCACTTGAACAACTTTATGTGTCATATAATAATAAACAAATAAAAAAATTGTTACTACAGTCTATGACCTAGGCAACTAATTATTAATTATTTTTAGAAAATTATAAGGTTTAAACTAGTTATTAATAGTAAGATTTTTCTATTTAAGTAATAAAGCTTAGAATATACTCTTAATTAATTTATGTATTAAGTTTTTAGATATTTCAACATACATTAAAGTATTTTACTAAACTTAAATAGTTACAGATTTTTTAGCGTTTATAAATAAAATTAAAAATTAATATAAAATATATTATTGTAACTTGTTTTAAATTAAACAATTTAAAGTTCTCGACTTAAATGTATTTTAGGAGATTTTTATCCAATTAAATAATGATATTAATTTTAACAATTTATTACTAACAAAACAATGTTTCACTCCTATACTTGCATATAGGAGATCCTCAGTTGTTGTAAACAGGTCTGAAATTAATTTTTTGAATAAAATAAATGGAAGTAAAACAAAAATAAAAAAACTAATGGTTTAAGAACAAAAATAAACCTTAAATATACTAAACTTGAATAAAAATTAAATGCGTATGTTACGCCTTTAAGAATTTTTCTGGTAATATAGACTAAAAAAAAAATTATAATGTTATATACGTTAAAATAGTAAGACATGACTCACATTGAAGTTAGTTGTCAAAAACAGAAATAGAATAATAAACACAACATTTGCAATTGGTAATGATATAAACAGACTTTTGAAATTTAAAGATAAAGATTTCTAACATAGATTTATGACGTAACTATATTGTCGTTTAAATTAGTGCACAACTTGAATTAGCATATTTTAGCTACAAATTTAAAAAACTTTTTGTTAAAATGCCTTATTGAATAAAGATTATATAATCAAAAGTTTTAATTTTGTATCTTATTTTGATGTAAAAGATTTTTTTTCTTGGGGCGATAAAAACTCTTTACAATTACAAATAATACAACTTACTAATTAACGGGTGCTAGTTTAAGTTTTAAATCAGAGCTTTTGAAAATGTGGACAGTTTGCAAATAGTTCGTACCTCTTATTTAAGTTGACTTTTTTCTTAGCATTGGCTATCTCTATATTTTTTTAAAATACAGGTTTTGCAGATGTTATGTATGCTTTTAATTTCCCCGATGTGGTGGAGGATGCTCCATTTTATGTCGTAAGTGATTTCAAATGCCAAATGTATTTTGCTAGTTCGGTTCCGTTATCTTTATAATTTTTGAAACTGTTATTGTGGCTGTACCATCTATTTTTAAAAGTGTTTCCGGTCGAGCAAATATAATATTTTATTTCCTTTGGAGATGTTATTGTAACTTTGTAAATTACAGTTTACAGTTATTTTTGTTTAAGATTTTTTTTAATGTTTCGTTTTGCTTGCAGTGTTTATTAGTTATCTCGAAAAATGCTTTGCCGATATTAGTTTTTACGGACTGGCAGAACGGAGGATTAAAGTAAATGATTTTCCTTGGTCGGTTTGTTTTCTTTTTAGTTTGAGTCTTTACATTATCTGTATATTTTAGTTTATGTTTGAAGTTGGCATTGTTTAAAGCGTTTTGGTATGTGGCTACGTGGTTGTTAAATATTTGTTCATTTTTGGAAAGTTTAATAATTCTCCTCTCAATCATCGCTGGGAGGTTCTTTTTTATAACTTTAGGATGGTTTGATTTGTTATTTATATATCTTACTTCTGAGTTTACTTTGCGGTATAGTTTATATATATTGTTGGTCAGGTTTAAAGTTGTATCTAAGAAATTACATACGGTAATTACATACGGTAAGAAATTACATAAGTAATTACATACACTAATACCCCATCCTGCAACTGCCGATCAAAAAATTCCTGCCCCCTGGATAACAATTGTTTAATAAAAAATGTAATTTACAAAGCTACGATAACATCTCCAAAGGAAATAAAATATTATATTTGCTCGACCGGAAACACTTTTAAAAATAGATAGTACAGCCACAATAACAGTTTCAAAAATTATAAAGATAACGGAACCGAACTAGCAAAATACATTTGGCATTTGAAATCACTTACGACATAAAATGGAGCATCCTCCACCACATCGGGGAAATTAAAAGCATACATAACATCTGCAAAACCTGTATTTTAAAAAAATATAGAGATAGCCAATGCTAAGAAAAAATTCAACTTAAATAAGAGGTACGAACTATTTGCAAACTGTCCACATTTTCAAAAGCTCTGCTTTAAAACTTAAACTAGCACCTGTTAATTAGTAAGTTGTATTATTTGTAATTGTAAAGAGTTTTTATCGCCCCTAGAAAAAAAAATCTTTTACATCAAAATAAGATACAAAATTAAAACTTTTGATTATATAATCTTTATTCAATAAGGCATTTTAACAAAAAGTTTTTTAAATTTGTAGCTAAAATATGCTAATTCAAGTTGTGCACTAATTTAAACGACAATATAGTTACGTCATAAATCTATGTTAGAAATCTTGATCTTTAAATTTCAACAGTCTGTTTATATCATTACCAATTGCAAATGTTGTGTTTATTATTCTATTTCTGTTTTTGACAACTAACTTCAATGTGAGTCATGTCTTACTATTTTAACGTATATAACATTATAATTTTTTTTTTAGTCTATATTACCAGAAAAATTCTTAAAGGTGTAACATACGCATTTAATTTTTATTCAAGTTTAGTATGTTTAAGGTTTATTTTTGTTGTTAAACCATTAGTTATTTTATTTTTGTTTTACTTCCATTTATTTTATTCAAAAAATTAATTTCAGACCTGTTTACAACAACTGAGGATCTCCTATATGCAAGTATAGGAGTGAAACATTGTTTTGTTAGTAATAAACTGTTGAAATAAATATTGTATAATATATACAGAGAAATTAAGTAAACTTTATATATTTTGCAATTTAAAATGTTAGTCTTGTGTAAAAAACTATTATAAAATATTGTAATTTTTAAGATATTTCCGTGACTAAAGTCTCAGCTAAAATTCAACAGCTCTTAATGACATTGAAGGTAAGTTAATTGTTTTTTTGTTTGTTGATATGTAAATTTTTAGTTATCTTAACTACTAGATAATTTTTTACCTTTTTTAATCAAGGTTGCCAAAATCTGGAATCCTAAAAAAACTAGGAATTTGACTACTTGGGCTAAAAAAAACATGGAATTCGAGAAATTAAAAAAAAGGCTTGAGTTTTGAACAAAAGTCAATAAAAAACCTGGAGTTTTAAACTGTTTTTACAGGTTAAGTAGCGAAATTTCGATTAGATACGAAAAATCTATCATAAGGTTTAATTTATTTTCAATATAAAGTTTTATTCAATTAAATAACACATTTAAAGTAGCTTTACGGTATCTTTTGAATGTTGTTATACTATTTAAGACAATTTTTCAACTTAAGTTTAATTTATACTAAAAATTGACCAAAAAATTGTTTTTTTTAAACCTGGAAGAAATTTACAGAAAACTTTTGGCAACCCTGCTTAATGCTTTTGTTATAACGCTTAAAGCTTTATAGTTTAATGGTACAATTTCAAAGTTTAAAACTGTTCTAAACTGAATAAGAAGTGTCTTTTTTTTGTAGCTTAAATTATATTACGACTCTGTTTTCAGAGTAAATTAGTTATAGTTTTCTATCTTTGTTGTTTTTATGTTATTACAAGTTAAAGAGTTTGATAGTTAAAAATAGCTTCATTGATAAATAATTTTTCCTTTTATTACAACTAAAATAATATTTGTGTGGTTCTTTTATTTAAAGTCATTAATATGTTATAAGTTACTTATGTAATTACAATCGAAAATTTTTAAGTCAAACTTTTTTGGGCCTTTTTTGTTTTAAGTCTTATTCTAATAACGGCTTAGTCTGTTCTTAGCTCTAGGACAATACTAGTTTTTTGTTAAAATTTAGTTTTTTAGTATTTATTTATGTTTTTTATTGAACTATGTTTTATGTTATCTGTAAAACTTTTTAAATATTATTGTTATTATAGTCATTTAAAATATTTTACCAAAAAAGTTAATAAATTAAGTTGAATGATAAATTTATTTGTGAAAAGTCTATTTCTAACAATATATTTCTATAGACTTATAACATCAATTTTGTTTTTGCTTAATTAGCCATTACCTATTATTACTTGATATATATACATATCGTTATTTTTAAATAGTGATTAAGTTTAGAAACTAAATTTCTATAAAAATTTCTATCACAATGTTTTTTTTTTGTTTATTCACAATACAAAACAATGAAATTAAAGTTTTAAACATTTAGTTGTTCTAAAACAGAGACCAAAGAAGAAACCACTTGCTGAATATTTCCAAGATGACGAGGTAAAAGTTCAGACAGTTGTTGAATAAAAGTTAAATTTAAAGTTAAAGAAAATAAATTAAGTTTCCTGTAAAGTGGTTTCTATAAACAGTTGAAAGTGCAAAAGTAACAAGTAGATTAACTTTCTTCATTACTGTTGATTAAAAAAAAACCTTTTAAGTGTTTTTTAAAATATCCAATAGTTAAAGTTAAGATGCTTTATTTTACTCGAATGTGTTAAAAATAAAAATTCGGAATTGTTTTAACATTATAGATTTATGAATAAATATTTTTATCATGTTTTATGACTATAAATCAATCAGGGCTGTCAAAAAACCTTGAATCCTGGAAAAATTTGAAAATTGGAAACTTAGACTGAAAAAACTAGAAAAACCTAGAGTTGAAAAATTTTTGAAAATACTTCGAGTTTAGAACAAAAATCTTTAAAAAAACCGGAAAAACCCGAAATTTTAAACTATTTTTACATATTAAGTAATGAAATTTTGAATAGACACAAAAATCTATCTTTTAGATGGAATTTTTTTGTCATCATAATATTATTTTGTTAAAAAACATATTTAAAGTAAGTTTTTTACACTATTTTTTCAATTCAATAATATTTTACACAATTTTTTACCTTAAACTTAATTTTATTCTAAAAATAGACCCAGAGACTTTTACTTCGGAAAACCTGGAAGAAATTTCTCAAAAACCTTTTTCAACCGTGATAAATCCATATGTAGCCTTGTTTTAAAAATGTTGGTCTTGTTTTGTAAAAATTAATCCATCATGCATTTTTAAGCGCTTTAATAAATGAAAAGAAACTTTCGAGTTTTAACCGATTTAAGCAAAGAAATAGTACAATAAAAATACTTTTGATTATTAAAAGAATAAACACTTTAAAAAGCAGAGTTAAAAAGTAAAAGAAAACAGAAACACTTTGTTTATACATTTTCAATTTATACACTTTTATGCACATCTCATTGTTTGTAGATTTTTGGCTCGCGAATTCTAATGAATAGCGATTCTATAACTGAGAGGTGGTATGTGTTTATTGCTCTAGATAAAGTTTTGAATCTGCTATCAATTTTTTAAGCTCTAACTTTTTTTCTAAAGTATACTAAGATAAGTTTATTGAAACCGTTTTCTTATGAGCAACTAAGTGAGGATATCATTATTTTATAAGTAGGGGGCTAAATTTCTCAAAAAAACTTTAAGGAGCTCATACTGCGCTTGGTCTGCAACTTTTTATAATTAACGGGTCAGATTTAGTAGAAACTTTCTTTTCATTAACAGATCCGTTAGAAAACAATCTTCTTGAGCAACTGTCTATAATAAAATTCTTTAAAGCAAAAATGTAATGACGACATAGTTAAACACTGCTATTGATTAAACACGCGAGTTTTAAGTATTTATTGATAGTTTTTTATGACTTATAACAAACATTTTCAATAAATATTTTCTTAAACAGCTAATTTTTTTTTAAAAATCAGTTACAGAAAGTAATTAAGCAGAAACGGTTACATGACAACTATAGTTACGATATATTGTATTCCAATAGTTTAAATTCTTATAAAAAGTTTTCAGGGGTCATATCTTAAAAAATAGCTTGAAAAAAAAATCAAATAAACAAATTGATAAAAATTATGAAGATATAAAAATCTAAAAAGAAATAATAAAAGAGAATATTCTTTAATATTTTCAATCTTAAATGTATGATATAAATTGTCAGAGTTTAAATAGTCTTGCATATGCAAAAACTATAGAAAATGCAAAATTGTTAGCTTTACTTATTCTTTTTGTAAAATCATTAAAATATTTGAAAAAATTGGTGGCATAATGCTGTTTTTGTTTTTTCTAGATTTCATAGTTTTGTACATCAGTAGAGTTACTTAGAATTACTTGCATACCTGTTCATCATCAACCTTAAAAAATAAAACTTTTAGATAGTTAGATTACTTTGTTAATCACCATTTTATAGGAGGATTTGTTAGAAAGCGTATTAAGTGACGAATCAGTACCAACAAGTAAAGGAAGTGTGACAAGTGTTAGAGATGGTGAATCAATCAGTAAAACAAATACAAGTTTACCTCATTCACTAGAAGCTGCTATTCACAGGTAAAAATACGAATTATATTTAGTGGTTATGCCTTATGAAAATTAGTTTAAATAACAAACCTAACCTAAATGTTTTTGTGTTAATTTAAAATAAATTAGTTTCTTAATAATTTTAGTTAATAAAATAACCTTTAATATTAAGTTAAGTATACTATAAAACTTATTGTTAGACTTTTATAATCTTTGCTTATGCCGAAAAGTCTTGAAAAGTTCAAAAGTTAGAAAAACTATTTCTTGTTTGAATGTGATATCAAACACTCAATTACTTATATAACTACTGGGTTGCCAATCACTAAAGATAGTTTTTTTTTTGTAAAATTCAGCCTAGTTTGATGTTAAAAAACAGCATCGAGTTGTTTTTCTTAGTAAAAAACTTTCAAATTATTACTTTTAACATATTTACGATTCCCACTTGTCAGAAAAGTGAGAATTTTCAGGTAAAGTTCAGAAAATTCGATGTCCTGAATAAAGGCTTCAGAATTTTTTAAATAAGGAAGTTTGCTTTTTCAGATGTCAAAAATTTCCAAATCTAAAGTTTATTTAATTTTTATTTTGAAGCTCTTGACATATATTTTCAAAAAGAACTCTCAGTTGTTGTATAATTATTAAGTAGTCTTGTTCATTTCTAATTTAAATGAGGGGGGTTTAAATTGAAATTCAGTTGTTGTGGTCACTTATGTTTTTAATACTTTAAAAGTATTAGAAATTAGTTTAATACCACATTTATTTTATAATCCTGTATTATCATAAAGCTTCTGTTTGCATATACCCACTGATCATACCAGCAAACAGTAAATTATAGTAAACTGTTTGACGATTGACAACTGTAAGTTTCTCCAGTTGCAATTAGCCGATGAGTTTCAATAAAAATAAATCCTGTGGTCTTATGATCCAAGTGATGTTATCAAATTCTAAGTTAACTTGTTTCCTATTGTAGTAGATATTTTAGTCAGTAAAAAAAAGAAAATTAAAAATTTTGTTCATACTTGTGTTTATTAGTAATAGTGTAATTTTAAACCTTCCAGTCAACTAAGTTTTTTTTACTTAGATTTGGCAGTGCAAATCCGAAGTCGATGTGCCTAAGTCAAGTTGATATGTCTGGAAAAATATCTCAAACACTTACCTATGGTTTAATATTATGTAGTTATTAAAATTATTTACTATAATAGTTTAGTTGTTTAATGATGATAAATGTAATTTTATATATTGAAAATACACAAATATGTTTAAAGTTTAACTTTAAAAAATTATGTTTAATCTTTCTGTACTGTATAGTTTAATATAACATTAGACTATATATTCGCTTAAAAACACTCACTTATTTTAGACTGTAAAAAAGTTTTTATTGAGATATATATATTTTTCGTTATCCTAAAATAAGTCAAAACTTATGCGAATTGATTTCTAATATATATTTATGTTTAAAAAAATGCATACTATGGTTAGGTGTCAAATATGCACATAGCATCACTTTAGATGTCACTTTGACTGGTTGCTGTTTGTGAAACTAAAATAAAACTAAATTAAAGAAGTATTTTTGGAAACATAGATATGGTTTATTAATAATCTGTTCCAATTAAACTATAATTAAAATAAATATAAGGCCATAGAGGGGGACAACATTTAGAAAAAATAGCACTGAACCTTAGGTGAAAGCTATAATTATATGCTACATGATACTTTTCACAGAATAAGGAAATATTAATTATCTTTTGAGATATCATCAGTTGTGTAAAACGTTTCTAATATAAACGTGTTGAAGAAAATTTTTCATTGTCGATTTTCTCTGAACTTTGAAAAATCGACTAAAAATCTAGCTTCCCTATTAATATTTTTGTCAATTAACCTCAAATTTTCAGGAAATGTTCCTTGCATTAATAGAAATTTTTTATCGTAAATAATCAAAATAATTAGAAATTAAGAGTTCTATGACCAAAAAAATAATCGATTTTATATTTATTTTTTTTAATTAAAAATATTTTTACAATTTCTAGAAATACTCCTTGTGTTTAAATACTTTTTTAACAATGAAAAATCTGAAACTACAATAAGTTTAAATGCTAACACACATATCTAATATAAACATTGATATATAGTAAAATGAGCTACACTTCAATTATTCTACATACTCAAAAGTAAAAAAAAATATTCAATAGATATGTTTCTAATCTGATTAAGATTTAATTGAAAAAGTCTCAGAACGATTGTTTAAAAAATAAGACAGATTTTTAATGAAATAGTATTTTTTTTGCGTTTCTACTTTACCTATTAGCTCTTTACATTAGTACACTCATATCTAAAAAACTAATTTCAATTTTAAAAAACTGTAGAAAGCAACTGCTAGCTTAGTAAAGGATTTTTTAAATAAGATCAACATGTAAAAAAAAGTGGCTTTAACCCATATGGCCTTGATTTTAATCAAAATTGAATTTAAATTGAAATAGTTTTACAAAAAACATAATTCAAAATCGGAAAAAAAAAAGTTTTCTTTTGTTTTTTTGCGATAAAATTTTTATTTTTTATCAGTTTTGTTACAAAAGAATTTTATAAATATTGCAAGGAACATTTCCTGAAAGTTAGAGGTAATTATCTCAAAAACCGTAGGAGAAGATATATTTTTAGTGAAATAGTGTTTTTTCGTCTTTTAAGTTTGCGCTTCTCATAAGGAACCTATTGTAGTCTCCGACTTTGACCAGCTATATCTTAAAGATTATTTTGAATTTAAAAAATCTGTAAAAAGTAACTTGTAACTTGGTTAAAACTCAAAAAAAAAAAACTAATTGTAAATATAGCTATTTACCTCTTAATGCAATTAACCTTGAAGCATTTTTAAATTATACCATATTGAAGTTTAATTTTGAGTCAGATACAATTATAGTTTTATTAGTATTAAGTAAAATAAAAATAAAGATTTACACACGATTCAGGGACACATTTTAAACCTTTTCAGACTACGTTTTCTTTTTTATTTTGATATTCTTTATTTGTTTACTACCAGGTCCTAATATCACTATTGAGTTATTAGCTATAAAATACAACGTCTTTTTTATTAGAGACTATGATGGCATTTTAACTTCTAATGGCATTTAAAAAACAATAAAAACTAATAGAAAAGTTTTAAAATCTTCTACCATTTTTATACAAAAAAAAATCTTGTAAAGCATAACTTTACTATACTTAAATTTTTAAATATTATTACTCGCTTAAATACTTATATTAAAAAAAAACTTAAAAAATTACATTTATCTACCAGTTTTTTATATAAAAAAATGTGTTCGGTGTAAATAATTTTGAAGATGACATTAATATACTTTTTAAAATAAACTGAAAATATTATATATAATGCACTAAATGTGCTTAAAAAATTCAAATTTTAATACTATTTAAAGCTAACATAAGTTTTAAACACTGAGAATTGAGCAAGATACGTTATTAAAATTATCAAAATATCCTTAAAATGCATTTGGTACTTGTTTGTTAACAGTTATTTATATGTTGTATATAATACATAAAAATTTTAAACTGTTTATTTGCAATCTTTTTTGAACAAATCAAAATTAGACTTAGTTTGTGTGGTAAGGGTTTTTTCAATTTTTATTAGCTTTGATTTGTTTTTAATTCAATTAAGCTAATTTAACAGTGTAGTAGTTTTGGTTTTACTCTAATTTAAATAAGCTTTTAAAAATTGTTCAAGCTTAAGAATGTGTTCCAAGATTCTTATGTTAATGCTGTTATACTGTTTAATTAGGTTTATTTTATAGTTTACAAGTCAGTTTTAAAACGTATGAGATATGTGTAAAGTTAAAACTTTGTCTTAACTTTGTATTATACTTTAAATATTGTTTGTCACGATTCGTAAGGAAATTAGTTTACAGTAATTTTAGCAAAGAACTTACTATTTTTTGTATAGAATGTCTGCCCTGATTCGCGTACAAATAATGTTTTTAATTTCTATTAGTTTTAACTTTAACTTACAATTTTATGTTATTCGAACTAAGTATAGTTTGTTTATAGAACAATAATTTCGAAGATTGTGTATTTGTATTTTATTTCTGTTTTTGTTTTACAAATAAGTAAAGGTCACCAATAAAACGATTTAGATGAATACAAATAAAAAATTAAAAAATTAAATATCTAAAAATGATTTTATTCGTAGAATTTTGTGTTATTTTAAATTTTATTAATAAGTAATGAACTTCAATTTTAATATAACACTAATTTAGAACTATGGTTTAATAATTTCTATTTCAAACTATTAAAATCCCAAGAGTATTCCAAGTGAAATGTTTAAAACAATAAAATATTTTTGTTAGATTTATTGTCAGCAGTTAAATCGTCCTGAAAAATAAAATATTATTATAGTACTTTTTGAAAGAGATGTTGCGTTTTACAGCTATAAACAAATATTTTTTTTTGGGTTCGGGTCCCAATGACGGCATTTCGTAGTAGTTAAACGTTGTAATTTCGATACATTATAGTCGTTAAATATATCAGAAAAAGTAATATAAAGTTATTAAAAAACTTTATCAAGTTTTTAACAACAAAAATCTATAAAATTGTTTAAAAGTTTTCTAATTTTTATTGATACTGAAATATTTGATAATTTAAATATTTATATTAACTATACTGAATATTTATTTTGTCCTAGACAAGTTATGAAATTGAAGTTTATTATTAATAAGTTATGATGAATATATGAGTCTTTATCTTTGTGCTAAAAAAGTTAAAAAATGCAGGAAAACTTTTGTCTCGAATGAAAAAAATTGCATACACATTACTTCAAAAGAAGTATGCAAATTTACAGCCTGGCGATAAAGTTGCTTTAGTGTTTCCAAATAGTGAACCTATTAACTTTATGTGCACATTGTACGGTTGTCTACTCGCTCAAATTGTCCCTGTGGTTGTTGAAGTTCCTATGAGCTCTAACGTGAGTTGTAGAAACTTTTTATTTAGATAAACAAATTAAAAGTTAAAAAATTAAAGTAATTTTATTTAGAAATAAGCTCAAAGATTTAAAAAATATTTAAATTATTAAATAGTATTTTGAGGATTTTGGAAAATAAATAAGCTAGAGCCATGTAGTTAAGGTTTTATTCTGCATATCTACTGCCTGGAAAGCTCTGCTTTTGTTCTAAACTTCTATGCTCTGAAAAATTGATATTAATTCTGTCTCAGAAATCTTTGTAACAAGTCGTAACGAATTTCTAAACCTTTAACAGATACTGAGAGAGCATATATATTCATGTTTATCATGAAGGTTTTTTATGTCTACTTTTTATAATTTTCGGTATGAAATTTTGTCAATATAATCTATTTTTGTTTATCATCTCCATCATGTTCCCTGTAATAAACTTAAGACAAATAAGTTTTAGCTAGTCTACCGAGCTTTACGGCTGGATTATTCTCAAGTTCCTTATCAATTTATTAGATCTAGTTATTTTTGTAAAAAGTGTGTGTAGGATATATTTTAAAAATAACTTTATTAAGTTAAGTTTTTAAATAGTTTTTTTTAACTCTTTGTTTATGGTTGTACTGTTTTAAAATATATTAATACTTAAATAATATATAAAGTACTGTAAAAAAGTTAGTCATAGCTTAAGTTATGAATTAGTTACAAAAAGTAATAATAAGTTTTTATGAAGTTTTGACTAAAAGAAAACTTAGACCAAGCTAAATTTATTAACTTCAATTTTTTTTAGTATAGTGGCCGGCAGCTTGTTTTTGTCTATTTTATAGAATTATGACACAAAGTTTAGTAATGAAATTAAAATGAAATTTATACAGCAGTACTTATTATTCATTGCTTAATCAATACCAAATCTAAATTTAATAAAAGTAAACTTTTATATTTAATTTAAATAAAAATTAAGCGTGTCAGGCCCACCGACTGTGAATAATTTTTTACCAAATCTGAATTTATTATAAAGTTTAAAGTTATTGTAAATCATTTCTATTAAAAAATTGCACAGGATCCTGGAAGTGCAAGATTAGGATTTTTATTAAGTAATTGTGGAGTAAAAACTGCCTTGACATCAGAGTCTTGTTTTAAATTACTACCTAAAAATGAGAAGGGAGAAATTCATCATCTAAAAGGTTTTTTTGTTTTTTAAATTTTTGTATTTTTTCCTCAGCTCTTAAAAATTTTTTGAGTCTCTGATTTGTAAAGCAAAGATTTGAGTAAAAAAATTTGAAAAACGTAAGAAAATATCATTAGAATCAGTTGCATAATGTTCAATAAAATAAAATAAAAGCGAATCTATTTTACCTATGAAAATTAATTAAAGTATTTAATTTAATTTATCAACAGTAGAAAAGTTAAAATTAAATAGAATTTTTTCTTGTTTTTTTTTATTACAAATATATAAATGTCTTCAATTCTGTACAGCGACTTTTAATTTTATTATTTTTTATACAAAGTAATTGTATTGATAAGTTAACATTGTTTTTATTTTTGTTGAAAAAAAAAAACAAAAAGAGTCGGTATAAAAGTTTACTTAAAAAATGCAATTAGTGATTAAAACTATTTAAATTAGTTGTTTAAGCAGAAGTGCAACAAAGTTTGATTTCTAAATAAAGTTATAAATTTAATTTTGTTTAATTTAAATTTTAAAACTATTGATCCTAAGGTTGGCCAAAGCTTAACTGGATTTTAACAACATCACGTCATCTGTCCAAGCCGCCGTCTAATTGGGAAGCGACAGCGCCTTCAGGTGGCAACTCCTTATTGTACATCGAGTATAGAACTGTCAAGCACGGCTCTGTTGTTGGTGTAACTCATACTAGAGAGGTGATCCAAAAACACTGCACGTCAGTTGTTATTTAAATTATCAAACACAAGTTACAAAAAAATCAAAAAAAAATATCTAAGTTATTCTTGTTTTAAATAAATGATTGTAAAAATTTTTTCTAATTTTGTATTTATTCCGGCAATGAGAATATTATTTACAAATATTATTTTTCCTAGTTATTTTAGTTAATACTGGTTTTATTTTCACATCACATCTATAGTTTTATTTTGCTAATTGAAGAAGCTGCTTTTGATTTGTAAGTAATTAATACGATCGTAATTTCGAGTTAAAATATGTTTTAAAAGTAATTTATCGACCGTATAGGATAATTTTAAAAACTAAGTTTTTATTGTTTATATTGATCTTTAATTGTTTACTACAGTGTTTTATTTTAGGACAATTATAACTTCTCTGTAGTTAATTTTTTTTATTGTTCCAATTATAATTATTAACCTATATCTTAGCTTAAATTTTATTTACCAGAGGTTTTGTGCATTGTCTAGTATCTATAAAACTGTAAATTAAGAATACATTAGTTATTTTATTAGAATAAATTTTTAAATGTAAACATAAATGCTTTTAGACTATATTTGTTTAGCTTTGTTTATTTTGTTGACTTAATAGTTTTGTTAATATTCAAATTTGTTTTACTCATTTATTTATAGTGTTTTTATTAAAACAATTATAGAGCACTTGTATCAGCACTTAGTTATAACAAATCTGATGTGTTAGTGAATTTACTGGATTTCAAAAAAGGTTTTGGCCTCATGCACGGTTTTATGGTGGTAAGTTGAAATTTTTACATAGTTTTTAATACTTATTTACTTTATTTTAATCTAAGTATAAAATACCGTTTTTTTTTAATTTGGTACAGTATTATAAAGTTGTGTAAAATATATATAAAGAACGACAATTTTATGTGACAAACAAATAACAATAACTTTATTTTCTAGCTTTAAGATGCTTTGTATAAGTTTTTAGAGTACTCTGTACAAAACTTGAATGTAAAAATAACTTTGTAAGATCTAACATGATTTTAAAAGTTTTCTATACAGAATGTATTCTTTTAAAACAGAATAATTTTAAGTGTTTCTGAAATAACATTACTCTATCGAGTATTTAAATTAAAATCTTAACATATTTAAAAAAAAACAGGAAACTTATTAAAAACTTATCTTAAGTTTAATTTAAAGATTTTTTCTTTTTCAAAAGGCATTTAAAATCAGTTCTTTTACATTGTATAAAACTTCATAAGCTAATGTTGCTTTACAGAAGAAGTATTTTTAAAACTTTGAGTTTAAACGTTTTATTGGATATATATTATGCTCTTACGTACTAGCTTTTATACTTGAAAAATACGTTCAACTCTTTATTTTTTCATTATAATTGATAGCAAACATTTTTATAATTTTTAATTAATCTGTAAAAAACACTGTTAGATACTCTAAAACCCTTAGCAAAAAAGTTTAAGTTTTAATCTTCAGCATTGTCTGTTAATAGTTTTTAATTTACATATATTTTTGTTTTTGAAATGAAAAACATCAACAGAGTGTGTTTATGGGCATGCATGTGTACAGTATTCCATATTCCCTAATGAAGATTAATCCTATATCCTGGATGCAAATTGTTACCAAGTATCAAGGTTAACTTACTGATATAACTACAATACGCTTTATTAAAAAGTAACTCACTTTACATGTAAAAATTTGGTAAAAAGCATTTTTTTAGATACTACGAAACGTTTTATATACTTTTTAGTAAGTTAAAGAAATGGATTGGTTGTAAATGAACTTAAGTAAAACTTTTAGCTTACAGTTTTTTTTAACAGCATCAATAGTTCTTGCAAAATCAAGGGATCTTCATTGGACACTTTCTGTTAATAGTAAGCAAATTAACAACGTAGATATGAAAACTGTTAGAATGATGCTCATTTCAGATGGAGCTAATCCATGTAAGTTTATTTAGTAAAAACTAGTTTTTAAAAGTTGTATAACCCTTGAATAGATACGATCACTCAAAAATTTAACCTTAATCTATTTTTGCTAGAAAGTTAATACTGTTAAAAAAGTTAGTAATAATCTAATCGCTACTTTTTTTTTGGTTTTTTGAAATTGAATACTTTTTAAAACATCTAATAGTAAAATATTACTTTTAGGGTCAATAGGAGCTTGTGAATTGTTTGTAATGGAACATGAAAAAAGAAATTTAGACAAAAAAGTTGTGTGTCCGTGTAGTTGGTCTCCAGAAGCTCTCACAGTTGCAGTTAGAAGGTTTTTATTGTTTTGTTTATTGTTACTTTTTAATATCTTAATCGCTTCAACCTTAATATAAATAATTTTTAAGTAATAAAAAGCTTTTAAAGTATATACTGTATAATAGGGTCCGCGTAATAAAAGAAAAAACAAGCTTCAAAAACTGTAAATAACTCAATAAAAGTCAGACTATTATAAATAATCATAAATATTTTATGTTTTAAATCAAATTAAGAGCACTATTCAAAATATTTATACAAAAATTCTGAATTTTATTTGTTTTTCACAGGTTGTTTTTAAGCTAAAAATATGTCGCAGGTTTTATACTCTGTATTAGGGTGGGCAACGTAAGATCCGTGGTCTCGCGACATAATTTTAACTTGAAAACAACTTGTGCAAAAGAAATACTTAAGCTTTTTAAAAGATACATTTAAAACGTGCTTTTAATATGTTTTTCAGTAAAAAGTAAATTTCATTAAATGATGATTATGTTATAATTAGTGATGTACCGGACCCGGATCCGAACTTTTTTTTCAAATTAGAATCCGGCCGGAACCGGATCCGGACTTTTTTTTCAAATTAGAATCCGGCCGGAACCGGATCCGGACTTTTTTTTTCAAATTAGAGTCCGGGCGGAACCGGATCCGGACTTTTTTTTCAAATTAGGATCCGGCCGGATCCGGATATCAGACAAAAATGGCAATATCCGGCCGAACCCGGACCCGGATAGTGAATCCGGTACATCACTAGAATAAACTAGCCTGAGTCAGAATGAGGTTTTTAAAAACTAAAAAAAAAAAAGAACTTTAATCTAATAATAAGTAGAACAGTTAGTCACAAGGTTTACAAATTTAGGTGTTATTTACAATTAAAAATCTGAAATCAAGTACTTGAACAAAATACACTAGAAATTTACAAAATATTGAAAACTGGATCAGCTCAAACTCATTCAAAATCTAAAAGAAAACTAGCCTGAGTATTTATATAAAACTAAACTAGCCTGAGGCAGTCCAACATTTTTTAAAATTCCCAAAAATTTTCAAACTAGCTGGGTTTTCACTGTTTAAGTCAATAAAACTAGCTAGAGTGAGTATAAACAAGCCTGAGTCAGAATGAGGTTTTTCAAAACTGAGAAATTACTTTAATCTAATAATCAGTAGAACAGCTAGCAAAAGTTGACAATTTGGTAGTAAATTTGTGGACTATATGTGGTACACTTAACTTAGTACTACCCATCATAATTAAATCCTACCTTATTTAATTAATATCTAACAAATACTAAATTCTAACTGAGACTACTTTCTAAAATTAGACACGACAGTTTTGAGTGATGAATCTTTTATATAAAACACAACAAGAAATACTAGCATATACAAAATTATCAATTACTTTGGTAACACTTTAAAAACTGGAAGCTATTTAAATCTATATCAAAAGACTTAAAACAATAAACTAAAAATTAAATAAAACTTTTAGTAAACAAGAAACTGTAAAATTTTTAATAAACTATTAAACTATAAACCTGGATTAAATATTTAAACAATTAAACACCTGTTGAAATATTAACTTTTAAAACAAAACACTACTTACAATAAGCATTCACAAAAACGTTCAAGATATTTTGTTGCTTCAAGCTACACACCAAACTAACTAACTGATTACATATAAACTGCCTGTCATGTTCTGATGTTTTGTTGCATCAGTATTTAGTTTGAAACATTTCGTCATATGATTCTCATTGGCTTGTACATTCAACCGTTTTAACTCTAAATATTCTCTGAGCTCAACTTTAAACAATAAATAATGCAAGTATTCATTCCAAAGTTTTCAATTTTACAACATATGTAAGAGTTTCATTTCATTAAATGTTTATTTCATAGTTTAAATGTAAACAAATGTAAATTAGTCACGTGTACAAAATGAGCCAACCACGGTAGGTGTTTGATTTTAACTGACGAAAATAACTCTTATTTATTTACTCAGGGTTTGTTTTAAAAAAAATACTTTTCAGTATGCTCTTTTTTACTAACTAGATCCGGGTCCGGACTTTTTTTTCAAATTAGAATCCGGCCGGAACCGGACCCGGACTTATTTTTCAAATTAGAATCCGGCCGGAACCGGATCCGGACTTTTTTTCTAATTAGAATCCGGCTGGATCCGGATATCAGACAAAAATGGCAATATCCGGCCGGACCCGGATAGTGAGTCCGGTACATCACTAGTTATAACTAAACTTTTAATGAGTTTTATACAGTACAATTTTTAAAATAGTTTTTTTTTGGTAGATATTGGCTGCCGATTAAAAAAATTGTCTACCCCTCAGGAGTATGTAACTATTAAATAGTTATACTTATTTATAATAGTAATAAATACTTCTCAACAAGTCTTTAAGTAATAAATTAAAATTAGCAATAAATGTATGTAATATTGCTAAGCAAATAAAAAATTGATTGAAAGGAACATTTTACTCCATAAAATCTTAATATTTATTAAAGATAAAAATCAAAGAAATATACGATCCTCTAAACGCAGAAAAGTTGTTTGAAAAACATTAAATTAAGTAATATTCTTTACTGCTATTTCTAATTATTATTTTATATTGTTTTTGGCTATTGCAATGTAAAGTAAGGTAGAATATGGTTTACTATTAAACATTAACAGTTTTGAGTTAAAAAGATACTAAAAAGTACATAAATTGATCGCTTTGTTGAAATAAAAACTTAATTTAGACCAGGAACAGACGCATTGAAAACTGCAATTTCACTTTCACATCTTTCATACAATATTGTTAAGGAAGAAACTAGTGGAAATCCTTCAGTTGTTTTACAAGACTGCGGTAATATACTGCCAACTAGTAAGTTTCTGCCTATAAGCTACAATAACCATACAAAAATTTTCGTCAAAAAATGTTCGTGTTTGTTAATGAAGTGATTTTTAAATGTATGTTACACATTTATTACTCAAATTATATTATTAAATTAAAAATCATCAACTAATTTTGTAAAATTTAATATTGTTTTTAAAGAAAGTTTGTTAATATTTAAAAACTAGTATATACTTCGAAATAATAAAGTTTTATTTTAACCAGCCTCTGCAGCAGTTGTGTGTACTAATGACAGCAGTTTGTGTAAAACTGATCAAGTCGGAGAGATTTTACTGACCTCACAAAACAAAAATGACATAACTGTTGAAAGAAATGTTTATGGTTTGTCTAATATATACTTTTTATTTAAATTAAGGATATTTTATTTCCAATTAATTCTTAATGCTAAAATTCATCTAAGAATTTAATTTAGCGGTCATCATTTATGTACAAGTATATATTTTACAGGTTTTCTACGCGTCAAGCTAATTTAAGCTAGATCAGTTTTTAGGAAATTATGGCAAAGCGTTAAAATTTTTCGATTAAAAATATCTGAATTTTTAAAAAGTCTCTGAAATAATTTTTTAAGTAGATTATTAGATTTCGTATTTCTTTTTGTATAACCATTTGGTTTATGTACCCTTAATTTTACTAAAACTAAGAAAAATTATTAAGCTTTTAGAATTTGTAATTACAAATGCTTTAAAGTTTCTGAATTAAAAAATAAGTTTGAGAACAATTTTCCTTTGATTAAAAAAAAGAATTAATCTATAAATAAAAAAATGTTTTTTTGTTTGCAAAAAGTAGGGATTAGTCAGTTTCTTACTTTAAAATTGACGCATTCAGGAATTATTTGCCAAGAGGCGAGTATTATTAAGTGAGTGTATCAGTGTTGCTGTAGTTTAAGTTCTTTAACAAGCTTAAGATTGAGTGAGTTAGCACTCTGAAAGTAAAATGTTTACTTTGTCTGTAAAGTAACAATTCAAGGTCCGACAACTCAAATTCTAAAAGGTTTTATAATCCTCTGCTATTATAGTATTGTCTGATAACACCTTGTTAAGCTCTGGATTACTTGTACGAGTATGCCTATTAATAATTGACGTCTTTTCAGCCGATTGTGCACGCCTAGCGTGCTTAGAAACTAGCTTCGTGAGGCTAGAGGCCGAAAGTGTCTCATTTTTTTTACTAGTAGTACTTATAGCTCATTAAGAATTAAATGTCTTATTAGAGACTAAATAGACAGGAGTTATTTAAACTTAAACTAGTGTTATAATAGTCTTATAATAGAACTTAATATATAGTTTTGATATAAGCTAGTTAGTACTTATTTGACTTAGTCTTTAGTGATTTAATATATAATTTGTTATAGACTAGAAAGTAGATATATAATTTAGCTTTGGTGATCTTAATGTATAGCTTACTATATAATCTTAATGAAAAAACAAAACAATATACTAGCACTAAAAATATAAAATTTACTTATCTGCCTTCTACCGATATTATATTATAAAAAATATAATATTATTATATAAAAAATAGCTAGTCAGCACTCACTTTAAATTAAAATTATAAATAAAGCGATACAAAAGAACACTCACACACGTGCAAGTCAGAGCTCGACGGTTTGCTTGTACGGCACTTTTCAATAGTATTATTAGCGTTTGTTTTCAGTTCTCAGTGATTCTTACTGAAGCCAGAGCGAGTTAGGACCTGAAGTGTATAAAACGTTTAAAAATCAGCTTTGGTTGAGAAATTTATATTTGAGAAACAGTTGTCAAAAAAACAATGAAAGCTGGAAAACAGATGGTAATAGATATACACTTGCTTAAGTTTTTCGTCGGTTCTTACAGAGGTCAAATGACCCACAATAGAAGTATAATGCTCGAAAAAATAGTTGGTTTTAAGCGACCAACGAAAGACAAAAAGTGTACAGAAATATAATTGCTTTCGTTTCTCAGCGGTTTTTATTGAAGTCAGTTGACTACAATATAAGTGCAATGCTTTGAGAAACAGTCGCCAAAAACAATGAAAGCTGAAAGCGTATAAAAGCTAAAATATAATCTAGGTTACGTTGACAACTAGACCGAAACACGTTCTGGTAAACGTTTTTTTAGGAATCGTTTGTTACTAAGTCAAAAAATACATGCTTCTAAAAAAGTGAAGTCTTGTTCACAAGGAATCAAAAAGTGCCTGCTAAAACAAAAAAGCGTTTGCTTAGAGTGTAACTAATTGTAATTAATTTCGCCAACAGTAATAGTCATCCAGAACAAAAAATGAAATGAACTTGCAAGTCTAAAGCGCACTTGCTTTAAACAAAAACCTGCGACGCTTAACTACGACGGAAGTTTTAACATTTTATGTTTTTTTGTTTAAATTTTATTGTTTTACGCCGTTTCACTGCAGAGCAGCTCATCAGACACAAATAAAGCTGTAAAAATAAATACAGAGCGATGAACTAAAATAAAACTAAAAATAAAATTAAAATATTACTAACCACTAATATTTTGTTAATAAAAATAAAACATAGGTAAGCCTTTATATTAGTATTTGGTTAATTTGAGTTATTGTTTAAGTGGTGTAATATACATATCTATAACAATAAAAAGATAAAAAATTTAAGTTAATTGGGACAAAATTAAACAACTATGTTTCTTATACTAAGCTTTGAAAAATTTAAATATTAAGGTTTGGTAGGAAAGTTTTTTTTAATGGCTTTTTTCTGAAAAGGCTGTAAGTCAAGGCAAAAACATATAAACAATACAAAAATAGACATTACAAAAAAAAAAAAAGTTAAAACAAAATCAATTTAGTAAATGCGATAATATTAAAAAAAAACCATAAAAAATGAACTTAAAATATTTCCTAGGGAATTGTTGACACTGTGTAACTAGTTTATTTAGGATTTTTTTTAGCATTTGCTATGTATACTCGTTCCAAGTAGCATTATGAGCTCTTTAAGTTTTGTTTTAATTTGTTTAATTATTTTTTGTCTTTTTCATCTAATTTTCATAAGTATTTGGCAGTTTTAACATTCTAATCAAGAATATTCAAAAAAGTGCCATTTTCAAGCCGAGCTCGGCTTTGTATAGAATTACGCTACAGTAGTCTCTCTTCTAAGTCTATTGGAGAACAAGCAGACTGTGCTTACAGTTTGATCATACCAATTCAACCATCGAATCACAAACTTTCGGTAGACTGAGACCTGGGGCTCGTTCAGATTGAGACTCGTCAGTCAGCCGCAACCGAAAAACTTCCAGTCGTTAACCTACAAACAGTTTATGATATTTTATCACGAAGCAAGCGTTTGCTGGCATTGAATGGCAGGTATCACTAAGCTGGTATTTGCTGGGTGACTTTAGGATTGTCTTTTGCAGCGCATCGTTTAAAACATTGTCCACGTGGCAAGACAGCAAGTACGCTCGTATTAAATATCCCAACTTGAAATTGTCTCACGGCATTTAAAAGTCAAGGCTTAGGCATTGTAGACTTTCGCCGATGTTTTCTTTAATCAAACTCAAATTATTTTATACTTTACTGGGACCATAAACTTTTAAAATAACTTGAAATTGAAAAAAAATGATTCAAAAAATATTCATAATAAAAGTCTACACCTTTATAACTAATTAATAGGCTACATCGTTTCACCGGATTATAAGGCAACCAACCAACCAAAATAGTTTAGGAACAACTATCAGTAAAATTCAAGGCATGTCAGTCTAAAATAGCAAAGTTTCGCGTAGAAACTCTAATTTTTATAAGAAATTTATGATTTAAACAGGTTAAACACTAAGTTTGAGTGTAAGTCTGACTAAACTTTGTGTAGTTGTTGTATAAAACTTAAAGATAAAGAGTTTTAATAATTCATTAAAAGCTTTTAAATAGTAGTCAACTAGTTGTTTTAAAAGGATCTCATTACTATGGTTTGAAAGGAATGTCAGATAAAACATTCTGTTGCAAGTTAAAAGATGAACATGATGATAGAAGATTTATTAGAACTGGTCTTGTTGGTTACATTGCACCTGTTAGTTTTTTGATTTATTTAATGCTTGCATTTTATTTTTGTAGCTCTGTCTGACATAGATATAGTTTATTCTATATCATCAAAATATTTACATAAAATACCGTACCCAGTAAGTTAAAATATATAAAGTAAGTTAATAAATGATAACGAGAACTAAAATAACATTATTGGAACGGGTGTAATGAAATGGGAACCGCTCAGTTCCAACCCGGCACAATTCCCACCCGATCAAATTCAAGGGTTAGGATTGAGGGTAACAGTGATAATAAAAAGTAAATTAGTTAACTAAGATTTTTATAATTAAAAAAAATATATAAATTGATTGGGATTTGTACGCTGGTGGGAATAGTAAGTATACCAATAAAACTACACAAATTTTCAAGACACACATCAAGTTATATGATAGTAATATAACTTGATTGTTTTAAAAACCTAATAAATACACTTTTAAAGTTTCGTTATATTCATCATGCAACAATTTGCCATACATTCACTGTTCATTTGTAGTATATATTTTAAAAACAAAAAAAAATCATTTTATAGCTAATTTCTTCAGTGTACAGTGTTCTACTTATTTTTGCTTAAAGTTTAACATGTTTGGCAGTATAAATTGTTATTGTGTTTTATTATATATAAACCAGTTTAGCTCATAAAATGTTGCTTATATTTTTATATTTCAGTAACGTGATATGATGTTGTAGTATTTATGATCTAAATAAACTTTTTTTATAAAGAACGGCAGAATGATGGTAACTGGAAAAGTTGACGGTATAATCAGAATATCCGGTAAAAATCACAATGCCGACGATCTTGTTGCCACTGTGCTTGCTATTAATTTTGTCAGAATAATACACAAGGGAAGGTTAGACAATTGTAAACTAATTTAAATTAAGTTTTAAAATTATCTAGTTTATAGTTTATACAAACTTAAACTGATATATCATTAGACATGTAAAAATAAGTTTATCAGCTCTTCATATTTTTTTGTTTAAAGTCTATAACGTTTAAAATATTAAAATTGTCAAAGTTTGTGTTTTTATAGTATGCTTTCAATAAGAATTACTAGATCTTATCTAATATTGTTAGGATTGCTGTTTTTTCTGTACCGGTGTTAAGAGATGAGAGGCTGGTTATTATCGTCGAGCAGAAACAAAATTGCAGCGAAGAAGATTGTTTTAAATGGATGAGCTCAGTTATTCAGGTAAGTATTTTTACTATTGTAAAGTGAATTCAAGTTAATTAAAAAAAATAATTAAAAACCAAATTGTTTACTTAATACAATACTCAATTCTGTCGATTATTATTTGAAGCTTTTAAAAAAAACACAGGCGATGGATACAGTGCACGGTGTTGGGGTTTATTGCTTATCACTTGTTTCACCAAATGGAATACCTCGAAACCCGTTGGGTGGAATTCATTTGACAGAAACCAGATGTCGATTTTTGGAAGGTAATCTGAAGCCTAGGAATATTCTCATGTCTCCACATCAGTGTATTTTAAATTTGCCAAAGCCTCGTACTAAGCACAACGATATCGGTTTGTGAAAAAATTCTCCTATACAAAAAAAGTTTAAAATTTAAGTACCTAAGTTTATATACCAATAGTAATGAAAAGTAACAAATTTATAGTTTTATCAGCATAATGATTTATTTATAATTAAATTGCAATCGTATAGTCAAGTAGAAACTTAAATTTAACCCTGTATTTAGGGAGCCGTTTGTTAATCCATATAATTAAAGTTTAAGCAATCAAAAGAAGTAAAATGTTTACTTAATTATGTAAGATTATTTTTTTTCGAACTTATTTTTTCTTGTTCATAAAAATATTTAATAGCATACGCAAACTTAGTCGTGATAGTTCTAAGTTAATGTTAAAGTTTTATTCGTGTCAAAGTTACAAAAAATAGATTAAATTTTGACAGGGTGCCGATCTACATAATTCTCTATTTTCAATGTGGTTGTATAAAATATATTCTTGTTTATTAATAAATATATATCCTTTAAGAGATGGGTTATATTGTTCTTTTGAGACTTAGTTTTAATAATTTATATTATTTAGATTGTTGGTGTCACTGACTATACAAAAATACAGTAATTTCCTCTTGAGTACGTACTTTGAACTCATCCTAAAAGTGCGTACTAATAGTTTATACTATACATAACTATTTTTTAATTTCAATGCAAAGTACTACTTAGGTCATGTATATATTTTAAAATTACTTTCATTCCACTTAATTTTTAAAATTACTGATTTGAATTTTTTTTTGATTTTCCACAATATTTTGAAAAACTTTATAAATAAAAAACTATATAGTTTTGTATTTCAAATTACTCAAAGTATTTTTTTAATGCTAATATCATATTTTCTTATTGGTTAATGGCTACACTATCTTATTAGTTCACAGTAAATGCAAAAATATTTTAAACTTGTATTGGCTTCATATTATCTTATTAAAGTTAGTTTGTTGGCCACTTTAAATACATTATGATTATGCTACACAAGGAGTTCGTGCTAATTTTGAGATAGTAAAAAGAAAAGTTAACAAGTATTTCTCTCAAACAGTGACGTACACCACAAACACTAGTTTTTGTAGCATTGTATAATTATAAACACATATAAGTTATATTGTCCTTTTCAAGGGGATGCGTCGATTCGATGAAGTATAACTGAGAATTGATTTGCTGACACCAATTATATAACATCGTTGCATTCTAAGAATGATAACGAAATTTTTCAAGTGCCAACGTCCTACTACTGACTTTTGGCACATATACTTATGATAAATCAACTATGGATAAGAACTTTTAGTTTAACCTAAGTATAAGTCCGTTTGTAAAGACGTTGATTTGCGTGTATTCAGTTTTGAAGTTTTTTGTAATTGTATTTGGTTAAATAAAACTCTTGATCACAAGAATTTTAGAATTATTAATAATAATGTTTTAATACTAAATATTTTTCCAAAAAACAAATGTTGTAGATAAAGCATTTATAAACTGTTATCTAAAGTTAACTTTGTAGCATTTCAATACTCATAAACATATATACAATTGTTAATCATTTTATTTTAAGCTACTTCTAAAGTGACTATTAATTGCCTGTAAATTTAGTTAAGATAAAAAAACTGTAATTATTTGAAAATTTTTGATAATAATACTTAAAATGTTATCAAATACTAAGTATTGTTATAACGTGTGTCTTTACAAAGTTGTTTTACTTACTTGTGAAATAAGAAATATGTTATCTTTCAAAATAAGTGACTTATAAGTACTATATTTGACATCAAAACTTAAAGGTTAAAAATAAGTAGTAATGTTTTATTGTTAAAAATACAACCCAACAAACAATGAATAAGCAAGTAAAGAATAGACGAATAATAATATTTTCCGCATTCTGACTTTTATAGTAAGACAAAGTGATAAAAAGCCAATAAATGTTTGTCTTTTTTAAAGCTGACACCTTAGTTCTACGTTACATAGTTCACAATACAAAGTACAGCGGTTTTTGATATTTTATTAAAAAAAAATTAAATACTTAAGTTTTTTAAATTTGATTTAGGTAGTTCACCCTAGAAAAGTGTACGTCAATATTTAGTGTAAAGTTTAGATTTGTAGCTGACTGTAAAAGTTTTATTTCCTTCATATATTATCCACTCAGCATATGGTAGTAAGTCTATATAACAAATTATTTTTTCTAAAAATCTGATAAGCAGTTTTTGCAAAAATTAACTTAAGGTTTTGTAGTTACTGTAATAATTGGTGTGTGTTAATACTCGAAGTATACACTTTCATTCTTTAAAGTGTAAACAACCTTTTGTAGGACCTGCTTCAATACTACAAGGGCAAGTAGTTAAAGGAGTAAGATTAGCAGAAGCTTGTGGAATGACAACTAATATGTCTCACGATGATACACTTCAATACAGTGGTACTAATATAAGCAAAAAAAGGGAATATCTTGCTGAAATACTGAAATGGAGGGCATCTAACACACCTGATCATGTTTTATATAACATTTGCAATAACAAGGTTTCTAGTAAATTAGTTCTTATCTCTAACTGACAATTTATTTTTTTTATAGTTTTTGAATTGAATTAAAAAGTAATTATTTGAATAGTACACCACAAATAAAATATAATTAAGTGTCAGTTTTACCTTGTCTTATAAGACGAATAAGTTTTATTTTACAATAATTATAAAATGCTTTAAATCTACTTTTTTATATTGTACTAACTTTTATTTTTTGATACGTTTGTATTTATAAAAAAATGATTATTCTATTTATAAGTCAAATTTGAAATTATAATTCAATGGGTTTTATTGGAAGTAAAAGGAGGTAAGTAAGGATAGTAAACGTTTATATAGTCTGGGTTGATTCCGCTTGCGCTTAGTTGAATGTAGTTATACTATATTATTTAATAATGAAATGTTGATAAGTTTTAGAATGTATATTATTTACAAAAACTTCTTTAAGTAATAAATACAAAAAGCACTACTGTAATAGAACACTACACGAATTGATTCCTTGTTCAGGTATATTTATATTTTCACTATAACAACTTTCTGTATGCATAATTTTTTAAGGCATATGTATAAATTTTTTAAAATTTTGTATCAACTAGATCAGGGTTTCCCAAATTTTTTCACAAGGTCCCCTTTAAAGAAATAAAAAAGCTATGGCCGACAAAACATCTCAAAAAAGTATCCTTAAATAAACCTAATTTTTTTAGCGCATCACCATCAACTTCGAAATGTCTATTATAAGTTTAAAAACTACCCTTAAATACACCTGAAACCTTTTTTTTGCTCTTCATCATCAACTTCAGAATATCTAGTGTAAGTTTGAAACTATGACCTCATGCCCCCTAAACTTCTGTAATTGCCCATAAAAGAGCTATATGAACCACTTTTGGAAACCGTGATACTACTAAGATCAAAAAGAATCTTTATGTTATAAGTGGGTGTGCTAGAACATCAAACAGTTTATGTTTAATTGGTATTGAACATAACAAAAACTACATGCGTTGCATAGTTACTCACATCTTTCAATATAGATTTTAGATTATCTCATAGTAAAATCATTACATTTATAATACTACTGTATGTTAATAATTGCGTTTTTAGTTAACTTCTATTAAGTAAAACATTACAAAAATATGTTTTTAGGTTGTTAAAATTTTAAGGATAAATTATACATATCCTCTTGCATGGTCTTCTTAAGTATCCTACTTTTATAATCTATATTACAATGTTTCATAATTATTTTGATACATAAGTAAAAAGTTTACATCTTATTGCTTGTATGAAGCAATTCTTCTATTTTCTTAAAAGTTTGATTGGAATCTGTTACAATTATTCGATTATAACATTATTATAGGGTCAAATTAGCAATTCAGTTACTTGTGCCCAACTTCACAAACGAGCAGATAAAGTTTCTCAACTACTTTTTAACGAATTTTCTACAGGTAGTTTAGATAGATTTTAAAATTATATATTTAAACTTAAAGGTCAATTGTTTTGATTTATTTGATAGTAATTAACAAAATTAAAAAGAGTAATTTTATTTTTAAAATATTTAGTTTTAAATTTCAAAATTTTAATTACATAAACTATTTATTTTACAAAAATTATTTATTTTACAAAAATACTAAAGTTTTTATTTATATAGGTTGAAAAA
Source organism: Thalia democratica (assembly GCF_965202585.1). Taxonomy (NCBI): domain Eukaryota; kingdom Metazoa; phylum Chordata; class Thaliacea; order Salpida; family Salpidae; genus Thalia; species Thalia democratica. The sequence continues at coordinate 48,615,546 of NC_139169.1, read as the reverse complement.
GTTTTCATTTTTAGAGTGTAAAAAGTTTTAATTTCAACATTTAAAATACTGTCAACGCTTACTGTCATTAAAGTTTTATTCGTCTATTTATTTTTAGGGGATGTTTGTTGTGTATTATTACCACCAAGCATTGAAATGATTCAGTGTTTCTACGCTTGCTTGTTTGCTGGATTAGTACCAGTTTTAGTAAAGCCTCCTGATGCAAAAAATAAAAGAAATACATTAAGTCACTTAAACTTGGTACTTGAAGTAAGTTTAAATCTTTAAAAGTTGTAGCATAATTAAACTTATCAAAACAAATTTAAGTACTACCAAATTCGTAAAAAAAAGCAATCAGTTAGAGTTAATTTGAGCATTATACCTGAGTGTTCCATGTTAGTTTTTTTTTTGTTTTGAAGTAATAGCAAATTTTATTTTTGTATACAATTGTATTCGAAGTAATTATTTTCGAAGGAATTTGTACTCCCTATTACATAATCACGCGTCGCTTCTGCTTATATTGTTTCTGAGTTATACTAATGCAATGACAAATATTTAGAATAGTTAGTATAAAATATGTAACATCTGCATTAAGAAATCTTTCATAAACTAAAACATTAAATTTATAGAGTCCTACTTAAAATTAAACACTATGTACTTTATTTTGATTATAAAATCAATTTATTGTTGTACAAAAATTTTAATACAATATTATATTTCAAAAAGTTTTACTCGTAGGAGTCAAATTTTTAGATATAATATTTTGGCACAATAAATATCCTCGTTTATAAGTTTTTTGTATTAGAAATTAACAATTAAGTTTTTAGTTTTGTTTAATTTAGCATTATCTAAGTTAATTTTTTTACCAGATTTAACTCATATAAAGGTTGGAGTAGTACTAGATTATTTTAAACAGGCATCAAAAGCATCTGTTATATTAACATCATCGAGTTTGATTCGTGTTCTTAAATCTAAAGACTGTCAGCAAATGCAACTGCCAACACTTGTAGATATGGATGAAACTCCGCGCAAAAAGCTAGTAAATTACACGCCACCTACTAACGAATTAATTGCTTATATTGACTACAATGTAAATTCATATCATTTTGTTGCTGGAATGAAAGTAAGTTGATACCTTGATGTTTCTTATTAAATTTAAATAAAACTTGTCTTTAATCACATAGAACTAAATGTATATAAAAAATATGTCAAAAAACCTTCAAAGGTTTTATATAAACTCACTATTTTTGTTTGAAATACTTTCAATCCGACCTCAGCAAGCAAATAAAAAAATTGTTTGCTTGCTAAAGACGGTTTAAAAGTGCTTTTTCGTTGAAAGTTATCTGCTATGTAAAAACTAAGGGTATAAAAAGTATAATTTATAAAACAATACAAATGCATCAAAAAAAAGCAGAAGTGAAACAGCGATTTAAGCGCAAAAAAATACTAAAACTCAGGCTGGTTACTAATTATATAGTTTTTAATTCAAATAAGTTAATGTGTTTGTTGAGACTAGCAATTAGCGCCGTATAGCTATAATATACTTATTATCAGATAAACAAAATCAAAGTATTTTTTTGTAATTATATGTAGATTTTGCAACAAAATCTTCAGCAACAAATTAACTTTTTTTGTTTTCTTAAAAAAATCATATACATTCTTCAACTTAATGGTAAGAAGACATTACACAAAATTTATTTTGATAAAATTTATTTAAATGCTAACTTACACCCATAAGGGCTCATAAGCTACATTTATTCTTAGAAATTGAATTAAAGTGCATTTAAAACATTCAAATAAGCATAAATAAAGACTAAAGCTTCTTACAAATTATATTATATCTCAAAAAAAAAACAGATAATATAAATAAATTTAAAGTTTTAATCAAACTTAAAAATATTACATATATTGCTTCTAAATATTTGTTTAACAATTTTAGTAACTATTTTTGTATAATTTTTTTACTGTTGTTTAAAGCATTTTTAAGTACTCGTCATATTTTATTTAGTAGTATTACTAAGTATATTCATTTTAAGCTTAAATTAAACTAAAATAATAATTTCCATGTAAGAAAAGTTCGAAAGTTAATCTAAAGTATAAGTTAAAGTCTTCGTTACCTAGTATATAAAGCAGTTTTACGATTAAAATATAGGGAAAAATGAGTAAAAACAAATTTTGAGAAAGGAATGGTTATTTTTCACTATTATTATTTTTATCAAATGACACTACAAAACTCAATAATATTTTTATATAATTAATTTTTTTGATTTTGCATGTGGCAACCATTTTGACATAGCTTTTATCGGTCTATCAATAAGGCTCTATACCAGGGTTTCCCGAACTATTTTTCAAAACGCCCTCTTAAAGAAAATTAAAAAAGCTATGGCCCCCTCTGACAAGATTTCTTAAAAAATTACCATCATAAACACCTAAGACCTTTTTTTGCTCTTCATCATCAAATCCAGAATATCTAGGAAATCCAAATTACGACCTCATGGCCTCCTGTGACCATTTTGCTGCTTATTGCCCACTTTTGGAAACCCTGTTCTATACTGATTGATTGTTACTATGTTTAGAATTGTCAGTTATGCCTTATAAGATGACGTTTCGTAATAGTAAAATAACATAAAACTATTTTGTTAATTTTATTAAAATCCACAATTATTTAAACTTGTGAATACTGTAAAATTTTGTTTTGATCATTTGGCAAAAGTAGTTATCAACTTTCTTATTATGTTTTTTATTCCAAGTTTTTCATCTATTAAAATAAAGTTTAATAGTTAAATAAAAATACTAATGGTTACATAAACTAAACTAATGATGCATATTTTTTTTGCTACAGGCTAGATAGTAGCTTAATTATTTTATTTGTAACTTTAAGTAATTTAACATAATGTATATTAAAAATAGCAGTGTGTGAATTTAGTTCATACCTTAGCATTTTATTTTATTTCTCAATAAACTTTATTTGTGTTAAAATCATACATCTTTTATTTTTCTTTAAAATGTTGTTGCAGATGTCTCATAATGGAGCTGTGAGATTATGCAGGTCAATAAAACTTCAATGTGAGTTCTACCCATCAAGGTCGGTGGCTTTATGTATGCAACCATACAATGGAATGGGTATTGCACTATGGTGTCTTAGTGGGTTAGTTTACTTAAATAACTCATTTTTTAAGCTAATTTTCTGTTTCATATTTTTAACAACTGTTTTAGCTTTAACTACGCTTGAAACTTACAGTTCGTAAGAAAGTATTTGAAAATTCATAATTTACATTATTCAATTTATCTCATTTTTTTTAGGTTTAGCTTAGTTCCTAGATTAAAAATTTAAAAACAGTTAGAGAGTTTTTTTTTTAATTGTTTTAACGAAGGAAAGATATACATTTAATAATTAAGTTCTATATGAATAACGGACAATTTTCCTCGTAAAACTTGCTAACTGGCCAAAAAATAATAAAAAGTTTTCCGCAGGCCACAACTATTCAAAATAGTTTTAGTAATTAAAAAAATAACTAAAATCAAAATGTGATAAAATAAACTATAATACAGAACCTGTAAATTCTAATCATTAAATAAATATTTGAATTGTAAGTTTATACCACATAATTTTAGAAATTAATTTAGAAAAGTATTTTATTAGCTGAAAGATACATTGTTGGCTGCAGTTTGTCGACCCCTGCTTTCGTGCAAAGTTAAAAACTCAACAATTTTTAAAACTGAAGTTTAAAACAAATGCAGTAATAATTAAATTTAAGGCCAATATTTATTTAAGTGTGCACAGAATTTAAACAATTTTTCTAAAAACAGGCCTATTTTTTTTTTTTTTTCTGAGAAGAGTTCTTTATTAATTTTATCGTATTGTTTACTAACAAATTATATTTAAATATGGAATATTAAATTTTTTATTAAAACTTATAGTTTTATGCAGCCTACATTCGTTTTCTGTACGAAATCAATTCATTTTAACAAACACCTGACAATATTAAATTTTTCATAAATTGTTCAACTATAAAAAATAAAGAACAATGATCAGTGACAAAAATTTAAATTTATAAATTTAGTTTGTAATGATTTTTTTTTATATTTAAATTCTTTTTAGCATATACTCGGGACACCAATCTATACTACTACCACCTTCAGAAGTTGAGAATAATGCAGAAGTCTTTTTGCAAATGCTAAGTCAGCATAAATGCAGAGATGTATTTATTAATTACAATGTAATGAAAATTTGTGTGGATCAGTTAGCACCTCAAATACCGCATTTAAAAGTTTGTTTTTTTATTTTAAAAACTGAAACTCTATTATTTTAGTTTCTTATATTATAATGACTTAGTTTGTACTAACTAAATTAATTTTTATAATGTTTAAGTATAGTTTATACTATGCATAGTTGTTTAGAATTATTTTAAAGCACTTAAACTGTATATCATTAATTCCTTAAATATTATTTCACTAATAATTTTTGTATGTTAATCATTCAAGTAGTTTAAAATGTTCTTAATAACAATAGTTTAACATTTACTTTTATACATTTCAGTAAATAGCAACTGAGTTTAACTTATACTGAATAACTGTTTAGTTTTTTTTCATATACAATTTTAGCAGTCTTACTGAAGTCTTAATCCAATAAAATCTTACCTTATTTCTTTTTTTTAGTGTAAAATATTTTACGACAATTATTTTTTTTCTTTAAAATATTTTTAGTTTTGTTAAAAACTTTTATTCATTAAAATAGCAACGAGGAATATCTTTATCACAAGTACGAACTTTGGTAGTGGTGACTGAGGAAAGACCTAGGGTTCAACTTTCTTCAAACTTTACTAAACTATTTAGAGATCTTCAACTAATGCCTCGAGTTCTTTCTACTTCATTTGGATGTTCAGTTAATCCAGCTATTTGCTTACAGGTTTTTAACAATATGCTTTAGGTTACGTTCCGAATTTAATGTACTAAATACTTTAATATTCCTTACAAATATATATTTTACAAGTAAATAGTTTAAAATACTTGAAATATTTTCGCAGTCGTGTCATCTTTAGATATTATACTAACACATGTTTCTATGTTTTGGTGTAATGAAGAAAAAAATACTGTACAGTTTGTTATTATTATATATTCCAGTGAACTTGATTCGCTAGGATCTTTTGTTAACAAACGCTTAAACTTATATTTTGAATAGTTTTATATATACATATATATAAGATGTAATGTTAAAAGGCGTTAAATCCTGGAGATCCTGATAAGCTAAGCTTATCGGAATATATACCACAGATGTTTTTGTGTAAAAACTTTATTCCAACTAACGGCGTTTCACTGCTCTCAAATAAATTTAAAAACAGATCTACGGAGTCTCAAAAAAGCTTTTTTGAGACTCCGTAGATCTGTTCTTAAATTTATTATATATATATATATTAAGGTGCTGATTTTTACAGCTTCTTTTGATTTTCCATCTGGAAAAAATTTTATGTTTCGGAAATATCATAAAAACACTCTATCATACAAATATCATACAAAGATTTAGATGATTTGAAATAACTTTCACCTTGACACCAACCGATTTTATAAAAACCAGCCCAATGCAAAATGTATGGAATCCAAAAATGCGTCCTTGTAATTTTTAGCTGATTTTTTTTTGCATATGACAATTATCACAAAAACACATTATTCTCAAATTATGACGGTTTGAAAAAAAAGTTTTATGGAGGCGCATCTTCAGGGTTCGTGCGCGTCAGACTAAGTCAGGCTAAATCAGGTTTTTTTGAAAAAAGTTGAAAAACGTCAGGCTAAATCAGTTTTTTATCTAAAAATTTGAGAATCTCAGTTTTTCTCACTTCAAATGCTTAAAAATTTTTGATTAAAAATAATTGAGAAATCTTTTTAAGATCAAATTGAGATGTGAATATATTTCTTAATAAAGACTTAGTTATTAAAGACAAAATCCGTCAGTATTTGTTAGAATAAATGCTTAAAACATTTTGTTGAATCTCTAAAAAAAATTTCAGAATTTTCATTGTTTTATTTTTTTTTCGTCTTAAACTGTAAACAATGTGTTTTTGTGTTAGTTGCCCCATGTAAAAAATTCCAGCTTAAAACTCTAAGGTCGCATTTTTTGATACCCATACATTTTGCATTGAGGTGGTTATTATAAAATCGGTTGGTGCCAAGGTGAAAGTTTTTTTAAGTCTTCTAAAACTTTGTACAAGGTTTTTTTATGATATTTCAAAAACATTTTTTTTTGCCAGAATCTCAAAAGTAGCTGAAAAAATAAGCATGCTTATATATATATATATATATATATATTTATTTATTTATTTATTTATTTATTTATTATTTATTTATTTATTTATTATATAATATTTATTATATATATATATATATATGAATATATTTATTTAATTATATAAAAACTATAATTTAAACAGCTGTTACACACATTGAAATGTAAAATTTCATGTGATCGTCAGTAAGTTACAGTTTATTATAATAGTGAACAGAAATTTCGATTTTAGAATTTTTTATAATAATTATGACGTAGTAATGGTACAGTTTATTGTACGATTAGTTGAATTTGAAATACGCTGTGGATGTTATTCTATGCTTTTTAGGAAAGTTTAAAACGGTTATTTTGGAAAAATGTTTTAAGCTATTAGAAAAATTTTTTAGGCTGTTGGGAAAAATGTTATAAAATGCTATAAAATACTCGTGTTTGCCGCTTCGATTTTATTTTGTTTTAATATTTAGTTGGTTTTAATTTTGTTAAAAAAGTATTTTTGATAATGGATGCATATGTTTTGTCTTTCGCTTTTCTTGTTTAGTGTTACGTTCTTATCTGATTTTTCGATTTCTATTTTTTCTAAGTTACAAAGTTTGCAGCCGAATTTAGTATTGAATTTTAATTTTGTCCTGTTTAATATTTCCCATTTAATTTTGTGGTCTGTATTGTTATCTTTTAAGTTCCATATGTAATTCGCTAGTTCTGTTGTGTGTCTTTTGTTAATATTGTTGAATGATGATTTGTGGTTTCTGTATCTTTGTTTATCCCTTTAAATAACGAATGCCTAGTGTCAAATATAATTTATAAAGCAACAGTAACATCAAATAAAACAACAAAGCAGTATATAGGGTCGACAGGAAATACCTTTAAACAAAGATACAGAAACCACAAATCATCATTCAACAATATTAACAAAAGACACACAACAGAACTAGCGAATTACATATGGAACTTAAAAGATAACAATACAGACCACAAAATTAAATGGGAAATATTAAACAGGACAAAATTAAAATTCAATACTAAATTCGGCTGCAAACTTTGTAACTTAGAAAAAATAGAAATCGAAAAATCAGATAAGAACGTAACACTAAACAAGAAAAGCGAAAGACAAAACATATGCATCCATTATCACAAATACTTTTTTAACAAAATTAAAACCAACTAAATATTAAAACAAAATAAAATCGAAGCGGCAAACACGAGTATTTTATAGCATTTTATAACATTTTTCCCAACAGCCTAAAAAATTTTTCTAATAGCTTAAAACATTTTTCCAAAATAACCGTTTTAAACTTTCCTAAAAAGCATAGAATAACATCCACAGCGTATTTCAAATTCAACTAATCGTACAATAAACTGTACCATTACTACGTCATGATTATTATAAAAAATTCTAAAATCGAAATTTCTGTTCACTATTATAATAAACTGTAACTTACTGACGATCACATGAAATTTTACATTTCAATGTGTGAAACAGCTGTTTAAATTATAGTTTTTATATAATTAAATAAATATTAAGCTCCAATTTGATTTGTCGAGCACTATCGATCAGAACTTTGTATAAAACCTTTAATTATATATGAATATACATATATTATTAGATTTTTAAATTTTTGCTCAATAGTGCTCGACAACTTAATTGATGTTAAATATTTTTTTGATTATATATAAACAACACTTTTATACGGGTAGCTGTCTAAATTGTACGAGCGTACGAAATTGCACGAAGATACTTTTGCACGAGGGCATAAAATTGAACAAAAATACTTTTGCACGAAGGTTCACTTTTGAACGAAGACACTTTTGCACGGATATTATTATTTTTTTTAAATTATTTTACTAATTTATTTTTTTTAACACGGTTACTCCTAACCCTTACCTGAGGTCAGTAACTTTTTTTATTATTAAATAAATTATTAAATTTATTTTTATTCATTAAAGAATACCAATATTAAGTTCACCTAATTATGCATTTTTCATTAAAATTTGAATAATTAAAGTTTATTTATTTTTTTACGCATCAATAAGTTCAGATTCACATTACTGCCAATGTCTAAATGTTGTTTACTTTTTTGAATTTATTTGACAAGGTCAGCTAACGCTCACCGAAACCAGGTAAAAAACCAAAGCAGTACATAAACATTTGTTTTATTATTATTAAATTAAATTTATTTTTTTCTATTTGTTTTATATTTTTTCTGTATTTTTTACTCTAGTGCAAAAATGTAACTCGTGAAAAATTAACCCTTGGAGCAAAATCGTCTTGTGCAATTTTGAGCCCTCGTGCAAATTTGGCTTCGTGCAATTTCGTTCTCGTGCAATTTAGTAACCTCGTGCAATTTTATCTTTGTGCAATTTAGACTCGTTCCCGTTTTATACAGCTGTTCCGTACTTAGCTTACTGCACGAAAACCTTCATTATAACTTATAAAAATTTTAAATTGTAAATTTCTGTTAAACATGTTTAATAAACTTAAGCTTTACTGAGGAGTATATGAGATAGAAATATCTCATATACGAAACAGCTGTATAAAACTGTTGTTAATTATATAATTAAATAGATATATGTATATATATACATATTTTATAATTTAATATAAAATATTTTATGGTGCCTATTTTTAAAGCTTCTTTTGATTTTTCAGCTAGAAAAAGTTTTTTGTTTCGGAAATATCATAAAAATACTCTGTACAAAATTTTAGATGGTTTAAATAAATTTTTACCTTGGCACCAACCGGTTTTCTAAAAACCACCCCAATGCAAAATTTATGGGATACGAAAATTGTGACCTTGGAGTCTTAAGCTCAATTTTTTTATATTTAAAACGATTTAAAAAAAGTTTTATGGTGGAATTTCTTAATTTTATGTAATGTATCTTTTAGTTTTTTTTTTGAATTTCCAATTTTTTTTCTAAAAACAAGAAATTCTACCATAAAACTTTCTTTAATTCGTTTTTAATTGTTCACAGTGTGTTTGTGTGACAATTAGCCACATATAAAAAATTGAGCTTAAAACTCTAAGGTCGCAGTTTTCGGATCCCATACATTTTGCATTGTGGTGGTTTTTAGAAAATTGGTTCGTGCCAAGGTAAAAGTTTCTTAAAATCATCTAAAATTTTGTACAGATAGTTTTTATGATATTTCCGAAACATAATTTTTTCCAGCTGGAAAATCAAAAATAGCTGTAAAAGTAAGCACCCTAATACATATATGTATATGATGTAAAAGGGTTTATTTCAAGATGTAAAACTTGAAGAACTCGAGTTTCGTGCTTATGCACTGATCAACTTCTAAACAAGTTCAAAATAAAAAAGCTGCCAAAGCTTTTATGATTTCTTATCTACAAATTATTAAAACAAATTTACAAACATCCTAAATTTAAAAGTTCCTGAAGTTCAATATTTGATAAGTAATTTTTATAGTTAATCTTTTTAAACTAAATATATGTTTTTTTTGTCTTCAATAAATGAGAAAAGTTTTATTTACTGTAATTAGTGAAAATTTGGTTTTTAATGTATCCATGTACTACATATTTAGCACTAACAGGTAATTTGAAGCTATTTTACAGTCATTATCAGAAGTTTTTAACTTTTAAAAGAAAAATTTTTAATTTTGTGTTGTTAAGATCTTCTAAAAACTTAAACATATCACAAAAAACGAATTATTTTTGTCCAGAGTTTGTTATTTGTATCATTAAGAAGGCCATGGCTCTTTTAAATTTTGCTACATTAATTTATAAAATACTTTTTAAATTAATAAAAATTTATTAATTTAAAGAAAAATAAATTATGAGTTCTAGAATTTTAAAAATAAACATTAAATTCAATATACAACTTTTTTATTTTAAATTTACAATTTGTACGAGTTTTATAGCACATAATAATCAGAGTTGCCACAAAGTTAGGAAAAACGAAAAAAAAAGACAAAAGTCAGGAAGAAATAAGGGTTTTTCAACAAAGTCTGGAAATTTAATATAAACATGCTTGGAATAAGAAAGTTTATCATCATTAAGAACTGCATTTTGCTAATGTTTTTTTTCTAAAAAAATTTGCATTTGCAAGTTATCTTTTTTCAGAGTCTAATTGAATTTTTGGAATAAATTGAAATCTTTTATTATCTGCATTTATCTTTTAACTTTTTGGTAATTTTCAAATCGATTTTAATAAATGATTTGACTTGAAAGTCAGGATTTTTTTCAGTTTGATTTTTGGCAACCCTGAATAATGTAAGCTAAGTTTAAAGAAAATATAATTTTTTAAGCTTAATTTTTATTGAAATCTGAAAATAAAGTATTTGATGTAGTCTTTAATATTTTTAGAAAATATTTTATATGTTTTGCGAAACGTTTATATTAAATATGTGTGTACTAACCTTATTTAAACTTTACTTGTTTTATTTTGTAACAAGTTAGGTTAGACTTTACTTCATGTACATAAGAAAATTGAAAATAGTTCAATAATGAAAACTTATATAATTTTAAAGTTGTTTTATTCATACCAAACTTGAAAAACGAATATTAACACGATTTTAATCTTTCTTTAACATGTTAGTCTCTTGTACGACTTACATAATGTGTACAAAGCTTATGTTTAATCAAAACTTCGATGTTATTTTGAAATATCAGTTTTTTTGATATAATTTTAAAACTTTCAAGTTAAAAAAAGAAGTTTTGTAATTGCTTGTTAATAAATAGAGTCTTTCTAGTTAATCTCAAAAGCTCTGCAAAAACGTAACTATTTTTTAATTTAACTAATTAGAAGAAAATTTTAAACTTGAATTAAAACATGTTTTTCTATTTAAGTGGTATAAACTTTTTAATTTATGATAATTTTAAAATCTGTTTTATGATTGAAGCCAAATTTTAACTAACGTTCTTTTATAAAATAACTTTTTTGTTCAAAAAGAATAACTATTATTTTGTATTTTTAGTTTAATAATTTCTATAGTTGTATTTTTTTAAATTAAAAAATCAATCAGCCGGACAAGCTTGGTAAATTATCTGAAAAATGTATAGCTGACGACGCAGACTCAAAAGTGGTTTGTTGTTATCGCGTAATAACTTTATTTCATGTAGTTATGTACAACAATATATGTCAATGATAAAAATCTGCTATGTGTTATTTTTTTGTTGATATGTATTTACATATAATATTTTATTCGTGTAACATAAGTTATATATACTTGTTTGGTGTTTGAATTATTTGTTTGTTATCGGATAAATTTTTCAAATTGAAATATTTATCATATCAAGGTCATGCATTAAAATTGATCACAATTTTAAAAATTTTAGTTTTTAAATACTGCATATGAATTTGAAAACTGTTACAACATTAGAAAAATATATTGTAAATGAAGCTCAACAGTTTTTTTTTCTTAATGTTGAGTTATATATGAATCTATTTATAAGCAATATCATATTTTCTTCTAGTTTTAACATGTTAGCTTGTTCCAGAAACTTCAAAAATATTTATAAAGTATGCAAACTTTTAAAGATAATTGTTTTAGCAATTTTATGTATTTTTGTTTACCAAATACCGTTCTATCCAAGCATGTATTCTCTCTTTGAGAAAAATCTTAATTATTTATGAGCTTCGCTGATAGCTAAAACAAAATCGTTTATCTAAAGCAAAAAAAAAGTATGTTTTTGAAAAATTGAAGTATTACTTTATATTAAAAAATGCATTGTTTTTTTTGTTAAAGCTTTTTAAAATAGAATTGAATATTATAGTTTAGTTAGTTGCATTAAATTTGTCAGGGTTCAAGTTATCCTGATCCTTCAACAGTGTATATCGACTTGAGAGCACTAAGAAATGATCGTGTCTCGCTAGTAGAAAAGGGAAGTCCACATTCTTTGTGCCTTATGGAAACTGGAAAAGTTTATAAGTTTAATAATTGAAGCTGTAAATTTAAACTGTATGCTTTAGAAGTAGTAGGAACTTAGTTGTGAAATTAAATATTAAATCTAATAAGCACATTACTTTTATTTTATTTTCAAAACAAAATAACAAATATTAAAGACCAAACCCTATTTACGATCTTACTTTTCTTATTAGTTTTTAATTACTTAATATTTAGTTAAGTTTTTATTTAAATTAATTTTAAGATATGTATACAGTGAGTACTGAGTAGGTGTTAGGTTTTCACGGATAACCTTAACCATCTGACCTAATTCCTAACTTTACCAGCTGCTTAAAAATTAAATACAACTTCTACCCTTGACTTAATTGTTCTGAGTTTTAAAGAAAATGATCTATTAACTGATAAATTTGAACTACAATATAAAATTCATATCCCTTTATATAAAGGTAATGTAATTGCTGCCCGTTGGATTAGTTCCCTAATGCAAATTTATCCGAATTGCGGTATATTTTTACTATAAAGTTTTCAATTGAAAAAATGTAGTTGATAGGTAACTATTTTACACATAAACTACATTTAAAACAAACATTAATGTATTTTTAATATTCAACTTTAATGTGCCGTTTAGAAGTAATAAATTAACTATGCGTGAATATGCACAGAATATCAGTTTATTACAATAAGTGATTCGCAAATACAACAAACTTTCAAAATTAAATTATGTTGCTATTTATAAAGACTACTTTTTAAAAGTTAGTATAGTAGTTTTTTAAGTTGAGGCCTCCTAGAACTGTTAAAAGTTTATTTTACTTACAACTGATATTTTACATGATTATAACTTATTTAGTTATCTCATCAACTGTATATGTAGCATTTTAGGCCGGTTAAAGTAGTTAAAAGAATAAGTCTTATAGGAGTTGTAATATTAATTAGTCCTTTTTATTTATATATATAAATGAATTTATCTAAATGCAAACTTTTTTATAAATCAAACAATAATTTTTTTGTTTGTGTGATTTAAAGTTGTAAGGGGTTTTTAAAATCTAGAGCTTTGAGAGTTAATTATGATACATAACACTAAGTAACTCATACTAAAAGTTAATGAGAAAAGAACTTTGTTAGGTTTAAAGTACCTCTCTTTATATTGTTTAAATAAAAATATATCCTCAACTTCACGCCAAGACATTGTTGAACTTTAGCGAATTAGTGAACACAATTTTTTTTATTATAGTTAGTGCTCATTTTTTATTGAACTATATGCTATCTTTATATGCTATCGAAACAAATATCTTTCACTTTTTTGTGGATACAAATTAATTATAAAAAATTTGTGAATTTCAAAATTTTTCAAACTTAAATGCTTTAAAATAAACCCTTGACTTTTTTTCTGAAACATAAATTTTTACAGATTTTACCAGGAGTGAAAGTTGTGGTAGCAGATACTGCCACACTCGGCCAATGTGGTGACAGTAAACTAGGTGAAATTTGGGTTGCAAGTGATCACAATTCCCAGGGATATCATCATTTAACAAACCAAGATAAATCTACCTTAAATCAACATTTTAATGTTTGTCTATTGTTTTATATCTTAAATTTTCAAATAAAAATTTTAGTATGATTTTTGTTGGACTCTAAAGTTTTTAATTAGTAATACAAGACGGTGAGATTGTTTTAAGTCATTTAGACAGTATAGGGTTCAATCAATTTAAAAAAAATTGCAAACCCAAGATAACACTATATAAATTTAAAACTAAAACATACTTTAATATATATATAATCAGCTTTGTAAAATGTTTGCTATAAAACTCTTCATAGTAAAATAAGACTCTTATTTATTTTTTAATTAAAACTTATTAACTCTATAGCTAAATTTTTAATGATAGAAACCTCAATTTAAATATTTTTATATAACTTAAAAAAATTTGCTTTAGTTATGTAAAGTTATTTAGAAATATAAAGCTTAACATTATTGAATACATCTTTATAAAACTTTCTGTAATAAGTAGACTTGAAAATTTTAAGAAAGTATTTATGTAGGCACGTTTAAAAACCGGAGACACAGGTACAGACTATGCAAGAACTGGATATCTTGGTTTTCTCAGAAGAACTGAAGTTACTAATGCTAGTGGAGGTTTGTTTAACTTTTTTTATACTTTTTTTTTAAATGAATCGGTATTTTTAGATTTATCTTTTAAATTTATGTTTTTAAAGAATACTGTGCTTTAAATTTATAGTTAAAAATTTAAATATAAATTACTAAAATCGAAATAAACATTAAACATTGTGTGTTACTGCTTTCCTGTTAAATAAAACTTATTTGTTTTTGTCTTAATAAAGGCATTTTGGGTATTGCAGAATTTATTTTCTAAATCTTTTTAAAAGTTAGTTATAGTTTAGTATACTTTATTTTTGTTATACTTATGTGTAAATTAAATTAGACTCAACTTATATATTTTATTAGAGTAATCGAGAATTTTAAAAATTATTCAATGTTGTTAAATTATAAATAACATTTTAAATGTACAGTTCTTGGTTTAAACAACAAGAAAATACTTTTAGCTTTTAAGCTTGACATTAAGATTGTATTTATATTACAAGTATAAAAAACAGTATTTCTAACCTTAATTGAATTATGTTTCTTAAGTTCTATATTTGTTTTGAAGTTACAGTAAAATAACTCAGTTTTTGTATGACTTTTGGAAATGTAATTTCTTATAATGTTTAACAAAGCATATTATTTTTGCTTTTAAGCTGGAAATAAAACGTGTTTAAAATGAAAACAAAAATATGTTTAGTAAATCATTAAAAAAATATAATGCTCACTAAGCTTTTATTTATTTGGTAAGAAAATATTTCAGATTACAAATTCAAAATTTCACTAAAATTGAAAAAAAATTATTACTTGAGCTCTTATACTTTAATAACATTAGCAATAAATTTTTGTTATTACAGATAGACATGATGCGTTGTATGTAGTCGGATCAATGAATAACACGTTAGAAGTTTGTGGTATGAGATATCATCCTATCGATATCGAAAACAGTGTAGTTAGATCTACAAACAAGATTAACCATTGGTTTGTTGTTTGAACTAAATTTATAAAAGTACTAAAGATTGATTTGTCCATAATCTTTTTTTACTAAAAGTAGTTTAAAACATGTATTTATTTAATGAAGTCATTGTTAGGTTCGTTAAATTATTTATTAATACTGTTTTTTTAATGCAATTAATAAGTTTTGTACATTATTGTTGTTAGTAATTAAGTTTTATTGTTTTTGCAAACTGTACTCAAACTTTGTTTTAAGTTTATTTAACCAAAAATTTATATATAGAAAATTTGAAGAAAGAAATAATTACTGTTTAAAATTGAAATTTTCAGTTTTACTTTGCGCTTAATCAATCGTTTGTGAGCGTATTTTAATTGCATGTATAAATAATGTTTTTATAGATTCAAGTATATCAAATCTTAAATAATAACAGTGCAGTCTTCCATTCAACAAATTTGCTAGTTGTAGTAGTAGAATTGAACACTGATGAATCTCATGCACTTGATCTCGTTCCAATGGTTTGTTTTTGCTATTCTTTTAATTTTCAAAACTAAAGTTTTGAATTTCATTGAATTAAAAACTTTACTTTTTAATTGTCCTTTATTTGTTATGTAAAAGCTTTAAACTCATGAAATACATATGTATGTTAAGATTAGTGATGTACTGGACTCACAATTTCGGGTCCGGCCGGATCCGGACTTTTTTTTTCAAATTAGAATCCGGCCGGATCCGGATATCAGACAAAAATGGCAATATCTGGCCGGATCCGGATAGTGAGTCCGGTACATCACTAGTATAAACTAGCCTGAGTCAGAATGAGGTTTTTAAAAACTGAAAAAAAAAGAACTTTAATCTAATAATAAGTAGAACAGCTAGCCACAAGGTTTACAAATTTAGGTGTTATTTACAATTAAAAATCTGAAATCAAGTTCTTGAACAAAATAAACTAGAAAATTACAAAGTATTGAAAACTGGATTAGCTCAAACTCATTCAAAATCTAAAAGAAAACTAGCCTGAGTTTTTATAAAAAACTAAACTAGCCTGAGGCAGTCCAAGATTTTTTAAAATTCCCAAAAATTTTCAAACTAGCAGTGTTGCCACTGTTTACGTCATTAAAACTATCTAGAGTGAGTATAAACATAATGAGGTTTTTAAAAACTGAAAAAAAAAACTTTAATCTAATCATCAGTAGAACAGCTAGCAAAGGTTGACAATTTGGTAGTAAAGTTGTGGACTGATTGTGGTACACTTAACTTATTAGTACTACCCATCATAATTAAATCCTACCTTATCTAATTAATGTCTAACAAATACTAAATTCTAACTGACACTACTTTCTATAATCAGACACGACAGTTTTGAGTGATGAATCTTTTATATAAAACACAACAAGAAATACTAGCATATACAAAATTATTAATTACTTTGGTAACACTTTAAAAACTGGAAGCTATTTAAATCTATATCAAAAGACTTAAAACAATAAACTAAAAATTAAATAAAACTTTTAGTATACAAGAAACTGTAAAATTTTTAATAAACTATTAAACTATAAACCTGGCTTAAATATTTAAACAATTAAGCAGCAGTTGAAATATTCACTTATAAAACAAAACACTACTTACAATAAGCATTCACAAAAAAGTTCAAGAATTTTGTTGCTTTAAGCTGCACACCAAACTAACTAACTGCTTACATATAAACTGCCTGTCATGTTCTGATGTTTTGTTGCATCAGTATTTAGTTTGAAACATTTTGTCATATGATTCTCATTTGCTCGTACATTCAACCGTATTAACTCTAAATATTCTCTGAGCTCAACTTTAAACAGTAATTAATGCAAGTATTCATTCCAAAGTTTTCAATTTTACAACATATGTAAAGAGTTGCATTTCTGAAATGTTTATTTCGTAGTTAAAATGTAAACAAATGTAAATTAGTCACGTGTACAAAATGAGCCAATCACGATAGGTGTTTAATTTTAACTGACGAAAATGACTCTTATTAATTTACACAGGGTTTGTTTTTGAAAAAATACTTTTCAGTATGCTCTTTTTTACTAACTAGATCCGAATCGGCCGAATCTCTGTTAGGATCCGGCCGGAACCTGATCCGAACCTCTTAAAAAATCAAGATCCGGCCGGAACTGGATCCGGACTTTTTTTTCAAATTAGAATCCGGCCGGACCCGGATAGTGAGTCCGGTATATCACTAGTTAAGATAGTTTGAAATCATCACAAATTTTTAACATACTTAATCACCCATTCAGAAGCTTATTGGAAATCAATTATTTTAAAACTTAGTTTTTTTCAATAAACTATTTATAAAAACTAGAACACTTAATCAAATCGCATAAATCATAAAATTCTTATTTTTAAAGGAGAAACCAAACAAAAGATGGCTAATTTATAAAATTATAAAGCCAATTAACATACAAAACACTTTCGATAGATAAATAAAAACACATGGTTGCCTCAGACTCAGACCAACTAGAACTTTTCTAATAATTTAAAATAAACTCAGGATGACTCTGTATAGTTTATTTTGACTAAGACTAGTTTTTAGGACGAAGTGAGTAGCAACCTTTAAAATTTATATCTTATTGTGGTCTTTTACCGTTATTTGCCAAAAGTGCATATATATATATACTTCTGTTGTTATGTAAATGCTGAAATAGAGAGGCTCTCTACAACGAATTGTAGGTGCCGGTGTATATTAATAAAACACAATGTTTTACAAAAACAATTGTTTCACTATTCTGTTAAACAGAACAAATCTTCAGTTTGTTTATTGTGATAGTATTTTAAAACATAAGTCAAAGTGTACATGAAATTAAGCGAAAACTTTAAGGATCGTTACGTCACTAAGTAAATCATTAAAAAGTTTAAGACACACTAAAATTGCTTATATGTTCAGAACTGTTTAAAATAAAAGCTTGAAAAATGCTTACAATTACTTGAAAGTTCATTTCGTTTATTTAAAGCTAGACTTGAGTTAAATTTTGAGATCTCGTGTTTTTTCCATATTGCAGAGAGTGCAGCCATGTTTTAAATTGAATTTGTTTTTTGTTCGTGCTAAAATTTCCTAGTTAATGCTAAAATCTTTATTTATATCCTTCAAATCCCAGATATATTTCGAAAGCGTATTTTTTAGTCTGTATTTACTGTTGTTAAAAGAACATTTGTGCCGTGTGCACCTACTTTTAAACGATAAACCTGATGAGCCAACATACTGCTTACTTTTCTCTGATGTTATTACCGTCGCTCTATAGATAACATTTGTTAATAAACAATTGCCATCCACCATGCATTTATCTCTGCAGTTGCATTGCTTTCGTTCCTTTGCTTTATCTTCAAACATTTTGCGATTATGAGACATTATCTGGCTCTTCATGTTTGGCATTTACAAGTGCAAAATTTTCAGCAGTTTTCTATTGTAAATTTTATGGTACGGGTGCGTTGGGCCAAAGTTTCGGCTAACGATTCCAGGAACTGTTTACCGATTTTTGTCTCTACCGACAAACAAAATGGTAGCGTTAAATATAGGATATTTTCCTTTTGGTCTTTTCCCCGTTACCAGCGTTATATTTTAAATCGTGATTGTGACCTCCTTTAATTAACGCTTCCTGGTAGTGCTGTTTCGCTTTGTTAAAGGAGCTCCCATTCTTAGATATGGTTGTCAACCTTTTGTTGATGGATTTAGGTACTTGATTGACAACATATCCAGGGTGGTTTGATTTGACATTGACATAGGTCGCTTGGAAATTTGATTTTCTGCACGGTGCATAAGTGTCATTGCGAAGTTCTAGCTCTACATCCAAAAAATCAGTTCTTACTAGATTGGAATCTATAGTTATTTGTAAGTCGAATCTGCTGAACACCTTTCTGAGTCTTTTTGAAAGCCGCTCAATAACTGGACCTAACTTATTTTCTACGATCGCTAAGCCATCGTCTCTATAAATTCCAGAATTGTTCTGCTCAAAGATATTTTTATTGATTTTTACCTTGATTGATAGACACCTTGATTTTTATAAGTTGGTCGTATTTTATAGAGTTTTATCTGAGCTATCAGACATTTTTAACCGCTTCAAAAAAATTCAATAAAAAAATTTGAGATATGAGCGATCAAAGTTGTTGACCTCAATAGGTTCCTTATGGAAGGCGCAAACTAGAAACGCAAAAAAAGACCATTTTACTAAAAATATATCTTCTTCTTCATTTTTCAACCAATCTTCTTCAAATTTTCACAGAAAGTGTATTATTAAATTTTAAAAAGATTAACTGCAGGAATTTTTTTAACTCTGAAAAATAAAAATTTTTATAAAAAAAAACCACCTATTTTTTTTGTTTTTTTTTTTATATAAATTTTTATTTTTCAATATTTTTTAAATTCAAACATTGAAAGTCTTTTAAACTATAAAAAGAACGTTTCCTAAAAGTTTGAGGTCTATAGCTTAAAAAATGAAGGAGAAGATAAATTTTTAGTGATTTTTTAAATTTCCGAGAAAATTGACCCTGAAAAATTTGCGGTCCATACGTTTGTATCGGAAAATTTTTATAAAAATTACAATATTAAGTTAAATAAGATTTTTAATTCTATAACAACTGTCTTCTAGATTGTACTTCAAGCTTTCATATAAAATCATATGTTATTTTTAGTGAAAAAAAATGTCGGAACCCCCCCTATGCCCTTAAGTTCTCAATTCGTTTACTTACCATTTTTTAAATTTTTTACAGGAAATCTTCAAAATAAACTATCTATAACTATAATAAACCTGTAAGAATATTTTAGTTTTAAGTGTCTCAAATCTTCCCTTGGTTGTGTGAAGTTCTTTGTGATTTTTTTGCCTTTATCGATCGTTTTAAATAAAAAAGTTATTTTTATTTAACAAAAAAATCTACAAATTTATTAGTAAACGTTATATTGTCTAAAGTATTTTCAAAATCTTCTTCAGTAGACAATTAGAACTGATCAGTTCTAATTGTCTACTGAAGAAGATTTTGAAAATACTTTAGACAATATAACGTTTACTAATAAATTTGTAGATTTTTTTATAATAAACCTGGAAAACCCTGGAGCTTGAGAAATTTTGAAAAAAAGGAAAAACCTGAAATTTTAAACAGTTTTTACATGCTAAGTAGTAAAGTTTTGATTTGATACAAAAATATATCATATAGATAAAAATATTTTGTCATATCAAGAAAATTTATTAAAAAACGTATTCAAAGTAGGTTTGCAGTATCTTTTCAATGTTGTTATACTGTTTAACACATTTTTTTACCTTAAACTTAATTTCAAACTAAAAATAGACCCAAAAACGTATATTTTCAAAAACTTGCAAGAAATTTAGAAAACTTGGAAGAAATTCAGAATACTCGGAAGAGTTTTCTAATAAACCAGTGGCCACCCTGTAAAATAATAACTTTTAACAACAAGTCTATAACTTAAATAATCGCAACAAGAACTATATTTATATATGTTTTTTTTAATTATGAACAGAAAAAAAATACACATATGTATAACTTTTTACTAAAAAGACATTAAATAAAACTAACAGTCAGTTTGATCCTTTTATTTTGTAATAATAAACTTTTAGTGGCTATACCTTAAAACCCTTATATAAGCTAATTTTGAATTTTGCGAAATGTAGTTGGTCCAAACTTATGACCTTACTACGTTTTTAATAGAATTAACAATGAACTGTTGTTTAGGTAACTTCCATAATATTAGAGGAGCACTATGTTATACCAGGAGTTGTTGCAGTAGTAGATCCAGATTCAATACCAATAAATTGTTGGGGTGAAAAGGAACGAGTTGTACTTAAAAATCAATTTTTGTCTGATGTTCTTGATCCTATTTATGTCGCCTACAATATGTTAGTTGTTGTTTTAGTTGGTTATTCATATTTGAATTTATCGCTCTTATCTGCTTGATAATTGTGTTTGTTAAAATAGAATTATAGTTAAGTTTAAAAATGTATATACTTAAGTTGGTATTTTCAAAATAAAACCATTTTCAAATGAGTTACATTTTAAGTTTCTGTTTAAATACTTCAATAACTTTATTATCTGTTTAACGAATTTTATTTACCGCATTTAACTTAAAGTTTTTAGTTTTTTATTCCTGTTTAAAAATTAGTTTTCTTCTCAAGGGTTAACTGAGTATGATATTATTTTACATTTTAGGTAAAGTTTACATTCAGCTGCTCTCAAACAGACGAATACTTGCGTCTCAAATGCGGTATTGAAGAATAAAATATATATTTTGATATTTCCTAATAGGGATTAATTATTTTTGAAGCAGACAACCTTTTCTCTAAAATTTATTTAAGTTTTTTCCGAACACAAAAAATTTCAAATGCTATTTATTTTTAAAGTTTATACCAAAACACAGTTTTTAAGCCATTTATATTGTTTTTAAGTCCTTCAACTTTTAGATATGTATTTGTAAGTTATTTTTACAATCATTTTAATTTTTTGTTTCCATTTGAATACTTCTTTTTAATGTTATTTAGTTTAATATAAAACATTTGAATACAAATTAACAGTAAATGCATGGTGCAAGGCTAATAATATTTTGAAGAATTCTTTATTTCATTTAGAAGGTGTTTTTTTATTTTTAAATAACTACATTTGTATTTGTATGAGAATTAAAAGAAATCAACTAAAATAAAATCGTGCATGAAAGTCTTTATTTAGATATGGTTTTTTAGTTTTACTTTATACGTTTACTCCGATACAAAAATAAATATCATTTTATTTAAAAATTATGTATTGTTGAAAATTGCAAGTTTTTTCGTTTGTGTACGAAATTTTTGTTACTAGTATTTTAAGAAAATATAAACTGAAATACCAAAATTTAAATTATTATAATGCTTTTATTAAACATATATTTTAAGCGTCAACTTCAAAGTAGTTCAAATAAATTAAAGTTTTAATATTTTAAATACCAATTAATTTAATATTGTATAAGGAATTTGAAAGTAGGTTTACTTAGTTGTTACAGTTCAGTTAAAAACTGGTTAACCTCAAGTTTATCCTCTTTCTATCTCAAGTTTATTCGGCTTAGAATTTTTCACAGTCAATGTATTTAAGATATAAAGTTATTACAAAGACTTTTGTTAAGATATAGTTCGGAACATTTTTATCAACGCTGTAAACACCTACAATAAAAGAAAAGAGTTAACGGTAAATTTTTTATTTAACCCCAGTCAACTCTTTAGTTTAAGTCAAAATAAAGAACAAGAGTCAACTATTTTTTGGTGATTTTAAGCAAAGTTGAGATATTTTGTGCCATTATTCAATAAGCACTAGATTGTACCGCATGACCATCAATAACAGTTCATGTGACATTCTGCAAGCTGGTTTAGTTCTCATTAAGAATAAATCTTTGGTTTGACTGATAAGACGGTTAATCATGACTATGTGTGCCTCATAAGGACAAAACCAGATCACAGAATGTCACTAAAACACAAAATAAGTAAATGTGTTTTGTTTGAATACTACAAAATTAAATTAAAATTTATATTGATGTGCTCAAAACGTACCACCATACTCTTTCCACTGCAGTTGCAAGAAAAAATATTGCTTTAAAGCCATTGAAACGAATGTAACCCCTTGTAATAAAATATTTTTATTTATTAAAAAAAAATAGATAAACTTCAAAGCGTTATTTATTTTTCCTAGTGTTTTAAATTGTTTGCGTATATTTTCTAATCTATAAAACGCACAGCGTTGTTGGCGCTTAGGAAGCTATAAAGTTCTGAAAAAAAAAGACAAATGAACAAAAAAGAAAGAAAAACAGAATGCGGAGAACAATATATTTTGATACGCCCTTTCTAAAACAATTAAACGAATATGTAAAAAATATATTTAGAACGAACAGACAAACTAAAAAAACGTTCTATTAAAAAGCAAGTTAATAAATAACAATGATTTTTAAATATCACATATTCGCATGAGTAACATTATTATGATAATAAAAAGACAAAAAAAAAAAGCTTTAAACACATACCGAAAAAAAATAGACTAAAAAAACAATATATATTTTCTGGTCCAAAGACTCATGTATGTTTAAAAACAAAAGCTTATTAAAAAGACAATTTTAAAATCAAGAGTAAAATTGATTAAAGAAACAAAAACTTTTTTGGGAACACAGAAGGTTTTAATAGAACCAGGTGGTACGGTAACAATAATGAAATTTAAACTTAAAGGAAACACGGGACGGAACTGGATATGAATAGAGATAAAAAAACATAATAACATTTGTTATGGTATCAACTTGAACATTATACACCATCTTAAGGTGGTAAATAACTCCACATAAAATCTGCAATACCTGTATTTAAGAGAAAATAGAGATAGTAAAAGCTGATAGGACGAATAGTTTACATAAAAAAGTCAAATAATTTATTCGTATCCACAATTAAAGAAGCTATATTTTTAAAATTTTCATTTTTGTACCAACACAAAGTGCTAGGTTTTCAAAAAATAACTTGTCTGTTTATGTTTAAGAATTTATATATGTATATTATTGTAATTTGCTTATAAAGAAACAATAGAAAGTTTTCAACCTAACTATCTTATAAGAGACAAATTAGATTATTTTATTTTTTCAGATTTTTTCAAACAATATGGTATCTCTATACTAAAATATCTAAAAAGATAAAGTATGCTACGAAAAGAAAATTAATCAACTTTACATTAAAACTGCTGCAATAAATAACACCATAAAAAGTTCTACTGGTAGTTTTTGGAGCTTTGTTTTTGTAAAGATTCAAGAAAAAGCGTCAAGGTTTATTATAAGAACACCCTGTTTTTGATTTTTATTTGTAAACACGTATAATCAAATGTATATAAATATAAAAATATGTTTTATTATCAGTGTTTAATAGAGTTTATTTACAAGCAGAGGTAACGTTCTTATTGAAGTAGCCCTTTTACATTAACTCAAAACTGTTATAACAACTTTCTTCAAAATTGAGGGCATTTTCTATCGACTCAGCGCAATTTAAGAAGTAAATACATATCAATGCAAAAACTCACAAGCATATGCGCAAAAATTTAGATTGCGCCAACCAAAATACCCCATAGCATAGCAATATTAACTACCATTCTACAAGCTAATGTAAACCTAGAATGAAACTAGAACTAATGTTAAGTTTACTAACAGAATATAAAAAATTGTTTTTCTTTACATCATGTTAAAACTTATAAAGTCGTTTAGAGACGTTTTTTAGACGTTTAGTAGACGCTTTTTTTAGTACATCTTCGTTTAACTTCAATTACAAGTTTTATTTATTAATAAGATGTTTATACAATTAATTTACGAGTTGTAAAAGGTTTGGAAAAGTACCTATAACTTAAATAAAGGTAAAGCAAAAGTCTGCAGCTTGAAATTTGAAAGGTACTTCTCTACTAAAGAAACAGTTTTTAAAACATCAAAAAATAAGTTTTTATGGTCAAAAGTTGTACAATTAGGCTCTTTACTTAATTAGCAGTGTATACTAGTGCTCTATTGTTGTTTGTTTTATCAAGCTTTTCTGTTTAAATAGTATTTTTATATAGATAACTACAAATATTAAAAATTAATGGCGGGTCGGTGAAAAATATTTTTATACAGTGCGGCTCAAGAGTAGGTTTTTATAGAAAAATTGGCCCTCATTTTAACAAAAGGCTACCGAACCCCTGGCCTAGAAACTTTTTCTTGTGTGTTTAGAAAAGTTTATTTCCAAAAACTACCAGTAGAACTTTTTATGCAGCCATTTATTGCACTTTGAATTTTATTCTTAATAAATACTGCAGAATATTATATATACATATAATAAATTACTCTTCTCCATCTTTATTAACTAAGTAAAAACTATAAACATTTACTAAGTATAAAAGCGCTTGTTAGTAATAATGGCCCACTTATAGCTGAATTTACTAAGTGTGGTTAGCTTACAGGACTTGGATATGTACAAAACAACAAAATAAAACTTATTAAATGCAGCAAGTTTAAAAAAAAAAACTGTTGTTTTATTTTTTTTCTTCTCTTTCCTTAGTTGTTACTTGTTTTACGTAGTATCTAAGAAATTTAAGATCGTTACCTTAATGCACTTGCCGGAAAGCACATCAACTTAGATATCAAAGCTTTTCAAGGCCATACTGGCAAACGACCAGCTTACTGTTAGGTAGAGTCTCTGATATGTACTACTCACTTATTTTCATAAAATATTAAAAATGACTGAGGCTCGTGTAAGGCCAATACGATTTTGCATTTTTGTAGGTTTTTTTTATTGCCACCTAATTCTAGTCTACAACGGTAAGTAAAAAAAGTTAATTTTTACTATGCAAATTTCTTGCGTTTCTTTCCAAAAAAGCAAGTTAAGCTAAAATTTTAAATTTCTTTTTAAATTTTAATTTTTTACTTATGGAAGTTACTACAAAAAATATACAATATACACTTTATTCTGTATGTATGTTGTTAAAAACAATATACTTTTGAGAGTTCTGGTTTTAACAACTTAAAAATATTGTACTTTTTGTCTCTAAGTTTGAAAAACTTAACTTAAATATTTCAACTTTACGCTAGTAAAAAATTATGGCTGCAGTAGTACGGTTTTAGATTTATTTTTAAATTATAGCTATTATGAAAATGAGGTAAAGTAATAATACAGCAGTACAAAAATAAAGTCTAAACAACTATCCCTAAACCGTGTTATTTAAGCTCTTAACTCTTATTTCTAAGTTCTAACCAACCTTATCCAAAAAAAGTAACAAAAAAATTTATAAGATACTATTTATTAAAACTTAAATTAATGAGAAGTCAAGATTAAGCCAATCAAAAGCGCTTAAGGTTTATTGAGCTAGAATGAAGCTCAAAATATTTGGTACTAGGACCTTAGCTTACATTTTGCAGCTGTAAGAAACTCTGCATATCATTATTCATTGAACGACAAAAAAATACGCTCAAAAAGTTTGGTCCAAGGGCCTGGTGTACAAAAAACCTTTCGGTTATCGAGTCATACACCAGAAGAGTTTAATGTCATGTCCAGGACGTTACAATTTTTATTTTACTAGTTCTAATTAACCTTCCGTATATTAAAAAAAATTTGCTGTTTAAAAACTTTTAAAAGTTTAAGACTATTTGATAATAATTCTCAACTCAAACAGTACAATTTTAAAATGAGAAAGCTTGAATGTCTTTGCACTTTATTAATACTTTAAATATCAATCTTAAAAACTAATTATTTCTGTTAATACAACACATAAAAATGTTACTTAAGTAACAAACTACCCGCATACAAACTTAAGCTTTAATATAATACGCTTTTACGTGTTTTACTTTTGTATCTACAAGTAATGTATTGCATACAAAATAAGCTTTTAACTATCTTCAGTTATAATATATGTTTTTTTGTAGTTACAAAAAAAATTTTGCATAGAAACTACTTGTATTTTAAATTTATAAGTTGTTTATTTACCTTTTTTTTTGTTTTTAACTACTTTTTATTATCTTCAACTGACCGAAAGATCTCCTTGATCTTTACACAAAAATCACTCTAAAATAAGGAAAAATTTGAGTCATTTTTCTTGACTTGAAAATTTCAAAACACAACAAATTCTTTGTTTTTTGGTTTAAAAATAAGTTTTTTACAGAATTTTGAAAGCTAAATGCTAGAGATAAAATAAAAAAATAAGTTTTTTTAGTTTGGGTTTCTTTATTTATTAAATAAAATAAAAGGGGATACTTAGTTTTGTATACAAATAAAGTTAACTTTGAATTCGATTTAAAGTTTATAGTATAATAAAATGTTATAGTATAATAAAATAATTATTATAATTGAATAATTTTACAGTTTTAACTTAAGCTTTAACTAGAAATAAGAGCAAGTAAAAAAAGTTGTTAAAAATAAATTTTAGAACCCTTATGGCTTGTTTATAGTATTATATTAATAATTCTGATAAACAGCTTAAAATAAATTAAAACTTCACTAGGTTTTGTTTTTAAACAAAATGAGAGTAGTCTCTTTAAATTTATTTTAAAATGAAATTGGTTATTTATGCCTTATTTTAGTTTATCTGTCCGCTGGGAGGGCCTGGCTGCCCCGACGGAACAGATACTGCCTCTGAGTAACTTGAGATCATCTTAATATACTCTTACTTACAATATTAGGCAGTATTAGAATATCAAATATGCATATCAACATAGGGAATATAAATATATGGAATTAATAACAATACTAAGAATAGTATGAACATTTAACAGGATCTAACAATTCTAAATTATATATATAAATACAGGTAACTCGAACTACCACTAATATACTAAATAAATTATTTATTATTTTATCACTAATAATTTATTATAAACAACTATTTTTTACTAAATTTTATTATTGAACAAATTAGAAATGTTAACTTGCAAATAAAGAAAATCAAGAGAAAATAACAGCATTTAAAAGATAGCAGTTCACCACAGGTTACATTAATTTCTCTGAAGCCTTAAAATGTTACTTTCTAAACATATAATGTAACTCTCCAGCCCTATCATTAAAACTCTGCCCATATAAAAAAGTGTCTTAAAAAAACAACAAATTTTATCTACTGTTACGTCATATCTTTTGATTTTAGCGTTCTTAGAAATATAAAATTATTTTGTACTTTTTCAAATAATAGCCTAACATTACACTATCTTTTCTAAAAAGTCTAGTTTAGAATTTCTGCTAGGGTTTTCTAAAACATTTCAGGATCAACCAGAAATTAATTAGAATACAAAACTTTAAAATATGTGTTAATCTTGTACACCTTTTAAAGTTAAAAGAAAATCTAAAGCAACATAATATTCTGAACTCTCTATACAGCAAACACTTCAAACAGAAAATTAAATAAAAATATGATCACTAGCACCAAAAAAAATATATACTGAAAAAAAAAAGCATGAAGTGTGTTTAATCAATTAAATTACAAAAATAAATAAATAGGAATACACTGCTTTCAAGTACCAAAAATTGAAGTAACGTTTTAACACTAAAAAAAAAAATAAAAGCATAAAAAAATTTATAACTTACATTTGAAATCAAAAGTTTATAACAATTTTAAATCCACAACAAAAAAAATGTGGTGCAGTATATCAATTAATTGGTAAGTGAACAAATATAAATAGGAATATATTGCTGTTATGTACCTAAAAAATTGGAGTATATTTTAACACTAATTTCAAAAATAAAAACTTAAAATATAGAAAATTTGGTGTACTGAATGCAATTAAACAACTGAACTATAATAAAAGTCAGTTTAAAGATAGTCTTCATTAACAATTGAAATCTCTATTGAAACGTGAATTTAAGTGTATTACTAAAACAATATAACTTTACAGAGGAAATGATTAAATTAGTTGTTGTTTACTATTTTTATGTATCAAAAATTTTAAAGTAACATAGTAGGTTTAACTCAAAATAAAAAGATTAAAGCATAAAAATTTAGTTTTATACATTTTAATTTAAAAAAAACTCTCAGCAAAAATTTAGAAATATCATTAAGTTACAGTGTTAAACTTGCAAAATGTCACCCAATTCTGCAGCCAATTAGGATTTCCAAAGCTTCATTTCACTGACTCTCCTTCTCAGATCAGTAACCCGCTGCTGGCTCCAACATCGTTGCTCCTCCACAGGTCATCTCCACGGTCTTAGCCTGGTTGTCTCCCGCTGTGCAAGTTACAAAACTATTTCCTAAGTTATGAATAAAACACACTTTGAATAAATGAAATTTACTTTATTCTAAATAATAATTCTTAGTTCTGAAGAAAGAAACTATTAAATAACGACACAAATAAAATCTAAAAAAAGTATTAACAATCGTAAAGTTATAAAAAATACTAACATCAACTCCGCGATGTAGACGTTTTCTTGATTCTAGAAACTCGGGAATAAAACGTTGAACTTAATCGTAACTTGATCGTAACGCGGAATAACTAAGCAACTAACGCTTATTTTAAAGACAAACGCCGATATATACGCGTCGGAATGAAATTAACTCCCTTGAGTTGTTTTGGGAATTGGTAAAATTGTTTTGAGAAAGCTTATCATTGATTTTATTGTTACTTAAAATTTCATATTTATTCACACGCTTTTAAAATAAGAAAATGAAATGCTAATATCATTACAGAACTGAAAATTTTTCAATCTACCCTTTTCAATAGTTCTTGTAGATAACTAAATAGACTAAAAGAACTACCTTTATCTTTTGTTATTTTAAATAAGGAGGATTATATAAACAAAATGAATGCTATTTTAGATGACAAATCTAAATTTTTTAAGCTAGGCCTGGTTGAAAAAGCTTACTCAACTGTTAAAATTGAGAAAGCTTTTTAAAAGAAACTCAGAAGCTGGTATGTTAAAGGTTTTGTAAGTAAATTTCAAGGTTCTGTAATTAATGTTTGTTGTTTTACTTATTTTTATTTACAAAAAATTATTAATCATATTTAATATAATTGCAAAAAAGTTCTTTTAAAAAAGTTCTTTACTACTTTTTTCCAAAGGTTAAGAATAAACTATCTAGTTTGTAGTGTAAAATAATTGACTTGTTTTAATCTTAATACATAAAACTTGTAATCTCACAACAGTCAGTGAGTGTAAACTTGGTAAAAAGAACATGACAACTTATACGGAAGAAGCAATAAAAGACGTGATAATAGAGCATAATATCGTGAGGTAATTAGTGATTTTTTCTTGAATATTTAGCAACGGTTAAATATTTTGAGTTAGTATTGCTAGACTTTTATATGAGTTGCTTTATATTATGATTCGTTATTTTATTTTATACTTAACTTTATCTAATATAAACTTAATAACAGCAAATGTTGTATAGTTTTATAACAGTCGGATTTATGTATTGTATCTATTTTTAATCTTTAATTTACAATAATCTATAGTATTTTTTTTACTTAGGGGCGTAGCGTGGGGAGGGACACTGGCGCATGCGTGCCACCCAAAAAAGAAAAGAAGTAGAAAAAAGAATGTAATATCTTTATCTTTTTTTGTATATTTTTTCTGCTTAATTTGTATTTTTTCAACTATGTTTATCTAGTATTCGAAAAGTTAAACGAAATTTTGAATACAAATTAGTGACAAGTTAGAGAAATTACCCAATAACTGATTAGGTGCGCAAGCGAAAGTGCGCACCGATGTTGATGGAAAAATCCATAAGGAAAAAATTTATAACTTTATAACTTCATAAGAATTTAGACTCAAAAAGAACGCAACTAATTAGTGTACCGCAGTAGTATAACCTTATGACAGATTTTTCTACAAAAAGTTTACAAAAATACGTCATGCTTAAAGTAAAATTAAAAAATTTTACAAGTTTTTTTTTATGCAACAATAAATGTTAAGACTACTGCTATTTTTCTAAACATACAAGAAAAAGCGTGTCTATCTATAAGAAATAAACTTTGTTTGTGATTTCTATTTTAAAGAAATACAATCAGATGAATTAAATTTAAAAAGTATACTTTTAACTATTCTACAAAGTTGTAATAAATTGTAATGACAGTTAAAAAGTTGGTCTGTTTTAACTTTTGTGTAACTTTATTTAAATTATGTGCAATGAGGTGTTGTTATCACTGTTGTATTGTATATTAAAGAGGTTAATATTTTTTCTAAATAAAACAGATACTTTCGTTTTATTTAAAATATTCATTTTTAAAGATATAAAGTTTACTGTAAGTAGTAAAAACTATTTTTATTTATTTAGTTTACATTTTTGCAAGTTTAAGTAATTCTAATTAAATTTTTTTTTTTTTTAATCGTTTAATTTTGTAATGTATAATTCTTTTTTCAAACAGTTACTTTGAACTTATTTTACTTAATGAATTTATTTCAGTTATATTACTTATAAAAAGATATTTTTATAACTAATTACAAAAGTTTTAATTTAGGGGATTTTTTGAGAAAACAATTTGTGCACCCTTACCAAAACAATTGGCTGATACCACGCTACGCTACTGCTAAACACTTGTACATATACCTACTTTAGCTTCTATCCTTTCCTTACAGTATTTTTTATACAGAGCTCCGTTAAAGTGTGTTAACCCCTTAATACAAAGAAACATGTGTTAGTGTAATAAACAATGAACTTTACCGCAAGATCAACAAACGATCAACTGTTTAAATCTGTAATTACTATGTATTCCAGTGAACTGGTTTCGGTAGGATCTTCATTAACAAACGCTTGAATTTAAATGTTGGATAGTGAAAGAGACATATTATTTTAAAGATATGTTCCGAGGACAAAAAAGATAAAATATTCCACATTTTCTTTAGGTTCTACCAACAACCCAATAAACCAAAATTTAAAAATATATATATACTTTATCTCTATCATTCAGCTAATAAATTTTGCAAAAAAAAATGCTTTAAAACTAATGGATAAAAAACATTGTTGTGTTTAAATATTTTTAAGTCAAGAAAAATTATTTGAATTAACACTTGTGTTAGAGTGGTTGTTGTAATCTTTACCTGATTATAGCTGTAAACATTTTTTTTGTTTAAAAAATTCCCCTAAACAGTTCACTACAAAACATGCAAGAGTATCATAAAACATGCACTACATTTACAAAATGTAAAATATAATGGTTAGACAGTTTTTAGGTGCATGATATTAAAAAAACACTTATAAATAATTTTTTTTGAATTTTTACTAAAAATTTATCAAGTAATGTATGCAATTATTTTTAGACATGTTTTGATTACTACTTAAAAACAAAATCTAAAATGAAGATGATGATGAGACATAATACTGCTAGACAAAGGTTTACCAAAAATAAAAGTTGGTTTGATTTTTTTTTCAATAAAGACTAAAATTATTTAATGATTAGCATAAAAAAGCATGCTTTTTAATTCTAAAGCTTTTTTTTTTTATAAACTTTATTTTGTAAAATAGCTTTTTTTAATGCTGTATCACCAAAAGTTGTTTGTTGATTAAAAGATAGTTTTTTTGTTTATTTTTTTTTAGTAAATAAAAATTAAAGTCGTATATCATTGCAAGGGATGAGTTTGAGACTGATTTTGAATTTAAAAAAATAAAAATGACAACACCTCATATTTTTAAATAACTTTTACAGGTGCAAAAGATGATATTCTTCTTGATCAATTCAAGTGTAAGTAAAGTTATATATTATAACCTTTTTATCTTGGAATATGAAACTTGTAGTTTTAACTAAAACTAAAGTATAATGCATTTAAAGTTAATTTTGTTATGTAGTATACTTTCAGTTTTAAATATAACAGTTTATCTTATTGAATGAATATTTAATTATAATTGAAGTTCTTTAATAGAGTAAATATTGTTTAGGGTTAAACTCTCTGAAATAAAGTATTTATAGTTTTACTTTTATTATACTTTTTAGATATTTTACGTGTAGTAAAATATTTAGTTTTAAAATGGACTGTTCAATAAATGTTTTAGTTAAAAATGACTTTTTTGCTGAAGTTATAAGTTTAAGTAATCACAAGAAACATATCTAATTCTATTTTAAGCTTTTATCTCTTTACTTACTTATTTTTATCTATAAATATCGCTTTAAATTAGTACATGATTTCTTGCTTAATTATAGCTGATGTTTAGGTTAAATAATTTTATTTTATCAATTAAATTTCACTGACTTAATAGTTTATATATTTTTTTTGATTTTAGGTCCAAATAGAAACTTGCTAGATATTTTAAAGAAAATTATACATTGTCTTAAGTCTACGCTACCAAAAGACAACAATCGCCAAAGAGAAAAAAGTTTAGTAGCATATTTAAACAATATTGTATTGGTAAGTAGTCTTTTGTAAAAAATTGTTAAAAATTTTATTTGATGTTTTAAAGTAATTTTTGTTATATTAAGGTCATTAAGGTTATATTAAGGTACTTCAACTATAAACTTTGTCACAAGTTTAAATTAGATTATTTTTCCAAGAATTATTGTTCAATGGTCATTTTTGTTTTAAAATTGCTTTATAAAGAAAAATTATATATTGTTTTGTTTATATACTAATTTCATTATATTTGTTTTAAAATAAATAAATTTCAAAATTCAGCACATATAAAGTTTAACATATTTGAATAATTTTGATTAATTTTTACTACTGAGTTGATTTCAAACAGTTCAAAAAACATTAAGGATAGATGATAGTTGATTAATTATTAATTTTTTACCATGTTCAATAAAGTTTTTTATTAGTTCATTTTAGTTCTAGTATATGAATTATATACATAAATTTCCTACAATTTTTAACACTTATAGAACTGTTATTTTTAGTCTATTAATCACTCACAATCATAAATTAAAAATTTTAATCCAGAGTTTTTTCATTAGTTTCAATTTACTTTGTTTTAATTGAATTATAACTTTCAATTAAAACTATTAGCAAAACAATTGTTCTAAAAATCAGAACAATCTTTGTTGTCACTTTGACATTACATAAAATTTTTTTGTTAGTGCCATAATTTTACTGTTTTCTGATGTATCTTTTCTTATTTTTTCTAATATATGTGCCTTTAATAACTTAAAGTATTCAGCTGCTTTGCTTATTGTTTGAACTTAATTAGTGTTTATATATACTTTAATAGTTATATTAAGCCCCCTTTATGTGTGCGTTTTATTATTAAAGTAAATTGATAATTTGTTTTGTAAATCAAACATTAATATGCTTAAACTTTAAGGTTTGAAGTTTAGCAAGTTTTTTTTATATTATAAAGATAAGTTTTGTATCATAAAAAGAGTTTGAAATTTGTTATTTTTTAAGCTTTTGTTTTTTATTAACATTAAATCTAACTGTAATAGGATGAACTTTAATTTTTAATTTAATGATGCATCTAAAAGTAAGTCAATTTTTATATATTTAAAGATAACTAATTGTAATGATATAAATAAAAAAAGATAAAGGACTTATATTTTTTTATAATAAACTACAACAAAGTAGTAACACTAAATAATTTCAATTTTAGTGCGTAATAAATTTTTCTATAGTTATAGTTGTAGATATAATAGTACAAAAGCATTGATTTCAAATATAAGATGTTTTAAACAGCTTTACATGAGTTTGGAAGAAGAAAATTCAATAAATCTTCCAAAAGAACACATTTTTACATGGTTTGTAATTGAAATTAAAAAAAAAACTGTATCTAAAGCAAACTGTTTTTATAATTTGTTTTTCTTATTTTTCATGTATTATATTTTAACTGTATTGTGATAATAAAAATTGTGCCAATAGTGAGAAACTGTTTATAATATGTTATAAACTAAATCAGTATAGTTAGACTGAAGAGATTTGCAAGTTTATTTTTTTTAAATCCTTAGTTTAACTAATTTTCTATTTTTTACTTGTACCAGTTTAACCATTTTTTATTTAATGTCTGAACATATACTTGAAGAAATATTTAATAATAATCTTGAATTTGATATTTTTTTAAAGGTTCCTAACTACGTAAAAATAAAAAGAAACCCTCTTTGAATGCCTACAACACCTTGAGTTTTTCAATTTTCTAAGCATAACTCTATTTTCTTAAAAAAAAAATATATTCAATAAAATAATTTCTAAATTTTTTAACAAACATAGTTTTCAAATGTTTTTAAAACTCTTCTACATTTAGCTTTTAGGTAACCAAGCATCAAAGATTTTATTTGGAAATATAATAGTTTTACAAATAATTTATAACTTTAGTAAATGATATAGTTACTTACACAAAAACCAATAGACTGTATACATAGTATAAATGGAAGTTTTAAAAATATTTAAGTAGATTACAACATATAAATTTTTTTTTAGTTTACTTATTTTCATAACTGTATGCAGATTTCTCGCCACCATTTCTATGTGGAAAAACTTTTTTTTTAAATAGAACAAAAAAACACATAAACTTCATTTACTGGTAATGTCATTTTATTATGATTAGTTATAAATTTGACATATACAGTAAAGAGTACTGTTATTTGAATTAGATCTTTGTGAAAAGTTATATGTTTTGAACTGTTTTTAAAACTTATAAGCTACTGAAGCAGTTTTCAAGAAGCTATTGGCTACTATGTAGTTCATAATAATTTCAATTATAAATAATGTATAATTTTTTTTAAATAATTTTATGTTTTGTTTCCATATTTTTTTACTGTTCTAAAACTATTATTAAATTGAATTTTGCTGTTGAAAATTCGTAAAAATATTTATTTGCATAATTGCATTTTGTATACATAAATAAAAAGTATATCTTGTATTTATCAAAATCTATTAAGACAACTATCATTCCCAAAGGTTCATTTTTTTCAAAGTGTAAAACTTTACTGATTAAATTTATACGGTTTTGAATTAAGTACAACTTTTTTTTCAAAATAGGTTTATTAAATTAGCTAAAAAAGGTTCTAGCTTTGAAATGTAATACAATGTTTTTTAAACTATTGCTTGTTAATTAATGTTCAAAATAGTTTATTGGGCTATGATGGTTTAAATCTGTTGTTGCAAATTTACACATCTTAAAACAGTCTGCTTCAAAAGTCTAACATTCTGTGTTTGATTCAGTAAAAATTAAAAAAAAATGTATTTATAGTATTTAATAATTTTCTTAAACTAATATAGAAATATTAAAAAAAAATTTTGGTTCTTGAATTATTGTTAGTATACATAGAAATATTTATGGTATACACATAGGTTTTGCTGACCAACAAAAACACGAGAAATATGTAATTATTTTTTCCCTTTTGGTTTTATAATATATATTTTAATAGTATTTATTATACTAGTTTAATTTATCACAAAAAAAAAATTTAATTGTAATAACAAGAATTTTGATAACAAATTATTTAATAGTTTACTTAGCTTACAGTTTTTTGATAAGTTATCTACTGTTCATGGCTTTTGAAAAGCTTAATTGAAACCACCTAGTTGTATACCAGTTTACTAAATTTAGAGTTTTTTAGTTTAGCTGTGTATATTTTGCTTTTTAGTTCTTACATAAATAGCTGTTTCTTATGGTATAACATGAAAAACAATTTTTATTTCATGAAATTATATATATTATTAATATTATATTATTATTAATATTATTTTAATTTGAATATATAAACTCTAATCAAAATCAAAGTTTTTTTAAACTTCACTACTTTGTTTAAATTTTTTTATAATAATTATTTTTATTACCATGTCTAATAAGCTTTAGTATTGATTATAATTTTGAAGTAGTTAGAAATTAATACACTTGAAGTTTTTTAATTAACACAGTAATTTTTTGAAACTTTCTTTATGAAGTTGTTTTTTTTTAACAAAAAGTATTTTTCAAGAAAGAAAAGTATTACCAATTGCGAAATTTTTCATTAAATTTTTTTTTTAGTCGACCAACAAAAGTTTAGTTTTTTGTTATTACATAACTATTTTAGTCTGAAAGCAGTATTGGTAGATGATTGCAAAGAAGTAAGAACTGCCTGCATCAGAGTTTTAAGAACAATCGTTAATAATGTCAATACTTCACAGTTACTCATAAAACTCAACATTGATTGCTTTCTCACAAGGTTTGAAAATAATATTTTATCATAAAAAATCGAGATATTTAGGTGATTTTTTATTTATTTTGATATTATAAATTGATTCAACTGATTTGTATTTGATGTTAATTTTTTTTAACTTACACAATCCGATATCATTTAGTATACATAAACTCTCTTTTTAAAATAGTATAACTTTTACTTAATCTTACCAGAGCTTCTTATTAAATAGTTTTTAAAATACTAAAAATAAGATTGATTTTGTAGTTTTCAAAACTTTAACACATTGAAGTAATATTAAAAAATTAAGGTATATATAAAATCATATAAAAATTAATATTTCATACATGGTTTTTACAAGGGTAATTTTTAATTAAAAAATGGTAATCATAGCAAATGATATAAAACACAGTGAAATATGTTTTTTTTATTGTCATAATTTTAAGTTTAATCAACATTATAATTATTGATTTTAAAAGAATTAGCAAATTACAAGTTTTTAGTTTAGTTCCTAAAGGTTAAGTAATTGGGATCTTTATTTGTAATCTTTCAAATTGATACTACCTTGAGAGATTTTGTTTTAATCAATATGAATTTATTTGCTGATACACAAAAGTACTAATTCATATTTTTAACATTCACAAGATAAAACTTACCAATGGGTATAACCAAATGGGTATAACCAAAAAAACAAAACCTAACTTGTTATTGTTACCATGTTTAAAAGTTACACAGAAGCAAAACCTAACTCTATTAATTTAAAAACAAACACCACTGAATTGTTTTATTGATATGTTTAATGTTTTTAAGTTGTTGAATCAAAGTCTAAAACGGAAGAACTATTATGTTAAGGACATAAGGGGTGAGTCAAATCTTATTATTGCAAAAGTCAACATTTGATTTTATATAAAAGGCTTAATGTATGAATAAAAAGTTGTTTTATAGGTTTTAATTAATTTAGTTTGCTCATAAACTGTATTCAGTTTTGAAACAGTTTCCAATACAAACATATGAATTGTAAATAATTAATGTTAATTTTTTAGAATAAAAAAAATCAAGCGAAAGTCTGCAGAGCAGAAGCTTGGACTCTCGTATGCCGTGAGACAAGCTCAAGTTTACAAAAGGGCTGATCATACCAATTCGATCATCAGAGGCTTCTGCTCTGCAGACTTTCGCCGATGTTTTTGTTGATTGTATTTAATACGAGCGTACCAGATGTCTTGCCTAGTGGACAATGTATTGAACGTTGCACGCCATTTAATAGTTAACAGCTTATTAAGTATAAGTAGTTTTAAAAAATTAAAGACTCAAACCCTTTGTGTGTTATAGTTTTAATTTTATTTAGTATTTTGCTTTCACGCTAGTAATGTTTTTCAAAGTTAAAAGTTTTACATTCAGTGAAAGTAAGTTTCAATTTAAAGACTCAAAAGTTTCTCTGTATACTATAGTATGTAAGGAGCTTGTTTTATTCCTTAATTTTTGAGCCAATAATGTATTTTTTGTATAACAGTTTCACATTCAGTTTTTTAAGAGCCTAAACCCATAGTGTTTATTCAGGATTTTATTGAAATTCTTGTATACTTTTCTAACAAACATAATTTGTTTAGTTTTGCTTTATAGTATCTTCCATGTTTTGTTTAACTTTTGTTTTTCAGCTTTAAATTGTAACTGAAGATCCCTTAAATGGTTAAACTTAGTTTTGCAAATAAGAATCCTGAATAATTAATCTTGTATATTTGTCTCCTTGTTTTTAAATAAGTTGAGAACTATTTTTGTTCAATTTAGAATCTCAAATATAAATCTATATTACTATTACTGTTATGATTATAATTATTGTTGTCATTACTATAACTGTTATTGTTATTATCGTTAATAATATCATTATTAATGTTATTATTAATGTCATTGTTTATTTTTACATATAATAAGTCACATCTAAAACCACTTTTTTTTCAACATTTTTATATGGAACCTTTATTTCGTTAAATATTTCTGCACTGGATGACAATGAGCTTAAGCGTTTCTGAGTCATTATTGAGATAGCTTTTTTTATATGTCAGGGGTGGTCAGAACTTAAGTTAATGAAATTAATTAAACAATTTGATTTTGGTAAAGGCAAAAAGTACCATCAGATAGGTTTAAAGTGACATCTAAAAAAATGTGTCACTTGATTACCTAGATCTAACGTAATCTTGAAACCTATATCTGACATTAACTTGAATACTTGTTTCCTTCTTCCGTCGTATACGACAGGTTTTGCTATATCTATGACACCCAACCCATCGTCTATATATAAGTTACTAAAACCATTTCCCAGTTTACTGAGGATATATAATCCGACTAGGTCGATAATATCTGCACCAAGATATATACATATATATTCTTTAGTTTAATTTGACAAAAAAAACTCTTTAATAATAATGATGCAAAAGATAGATGAAGAATTGAACTAAGAGAAGTGTTTGATATTTTAGATGTTTCTAATAAATTTAGTATTAACACAACTTATGAGTTTGAAATATCTTCCATAGTTGTAAATTTTGCTTCATTACACTGCTGCTTGTAGAAATGACTTTAAAATGGCCAATGGTTTTAACAGTGCAACGTTTTATCTTTTTTTTTTCTCCAACCTCATGTGTGTGTGGAAATCTTTTTCAGCTAAAAAAATTATTATGAAGATTTTTATTAATTTGTTAAAAAGATAAATACCATCTACAAAAAATTAGCAAATATTAAGAAATTTAAATTTATATATAATATTTTTATTAAAACTTAAAAATAAAAATAAAAGGAATAAAAAATAAATAATATTTGATTGTTTTATTACATATAAAAGTTGAAATTAAAGTTTGAACAGAGTGACCAATAAAAACTATTTTTCAGATTTATTTTTTATTTTTTTAATTACAAAGTTAATTTTAGGTACTAAAAATGTCTATACTATCAAAATTGGCTTATACTAATGCGTTATAAAGAGTTGCTACTCATTAGCCTAACCCAGTCTTTTTAAAAAAAAATTGGAAGAATTTAGTTCATATTAAGAAAGTTTAACTTACTCAAACTTTAAAAAAACTTCTGGTTGCTTTTTACTTTTTGTGTAAATATTACGCCATTTAAAATTTTACTTTCCTTCTGATTAAGTCAATCTTTTTTTTTCGGAGACTGTTTATTTTTTTGATATAGTAAAGGCTTATTTGTTGTTATTTTCGAATCAAACTTTAATTTTAACTCTAATTTTTTTGCTTGAAAATGTGATAACCCTGGTTGAAATAGTTTAACAGTTTTTGAAAGCTCCTGTTAGTGTTACTTAATAAAAAAACTATACAGAAGTCTCGATAACAATCATATGAACGGTTTGGAGAGGCAACAATTTCTAAGATTTTTACGCAAGCTGATGATAATAAATCACCGTGGCAACAATGAGGCATTACCAGCCACTCTTTTATCATGCTTGTTGGCCCATTGTCGGGAGGGAGCGCTGTACAGAGATCGAGTTTACAAAACTTGCGTGTTTTTGCTAGCTGAGCTGGGTTAGGATTGTTCCTATTTATTTCCTGACTTACACAATTGTTTGCTACTAATGGTTACAATTATTAAATTTAAACTGAAAATATGTTTGCTTGTAAATTACTAGGTGTTTTAATTTAACCTAATACAGGTACATGGGCTAGAATTTGTTAAATTTTTATTGAACTAGAACAAAAATCGTTTTACTAATTTTGTTTTTGTCAATAAATAAAAAAAAAAAGTTTAAGTAGTTTTGAAAAGTGTAATATCAAAAGCTATTTAACTTTTTTAACATATTTTTGAGCATGACGGTTTTTAAATATGTATCAATAAAACGGATTGTTTTTACGTCATTTTGATTTCATTAAGGCCAAGAGATAAGTAGTTTCAACTAATAGTTTTACAAGATTTAAAACTTGCCTGTACATAATAACTTTACGTTTTAGTTACAATTACGTTATGTATAAAATATCTTAATCTCTTTCAAATTGTTAGTGAGGTTTTTTTGAACAGTTTCCTACAAAAACTTACAGAGAATAATATTTTCATTGCCAGTTTTCTTGGAATAAAAAAATAATATTATTAATCTATTTCATTTAAATCTTTTTAAGGTAGGTAGATTAAAATTTAATGAAGAATTTTCTCAAGAAGTAAAAACCATCTACATGTTATATTTTAAAAATTGTTAAAAAGCTAAATCTTTATAACCAATTTTAATGTTGTAGAACAACAATCAAGATAACATGACAAAAGTTGTAAAAAAAATCACTTGTTACTAACTAATAAACAAATTTTGAAAGTCAAATCTGAGAAATAAAATGAAAGGTAGTTATACTCTTTTAAATAAGTAATAAAATCTGAAAAGCATTATTTCTAATCCAATTGTAAAGTATAGTAATGTGTTATCAAGAATCGGACAAAACGTCTGATTTATGATACCATTAAAGCTAAAGTTGAAGTCCAATAAAACATTATTTTTCTTCTATAAGTAATTAAGTAACTTCTATAAGTAATAAAACAAATTATATTCCTACTTTTAAATATCATACAAAATACCTAAGTAACGACTTCATAGAAATGTGGACCTTGATGAATTAAGTAGATACTAAAAACTAAATTAAAGATAGTTAATTGATGATACATTCGAATGATTCATAGCTCAAAAAAATATCAAATAAGGAAATCTTATACACAAGATACCTGTGCAAAAAAAATCTACAAAATTTAAATAGTTATTTTAAATTTTTTTATTTAGTTTTTAAAGGTTAAGTCTAACCATTGTTAATAAATGAAAGATATATCTATTTAAAAAGTATTATTTTAGTTTTTTTATTATTCTGTCATATAAGTATTTTATTTTGAAATATAGGAATTTTTATTTATGCTTAAAACAAATAAAACAGATTGGTTTGGGTCGGCTGCATTTGTAAGGTTTTGGATTTTTTTTTAATTTATGACATTATGTAAATGGGTTAAGTAATGATTCAGCAGTATATTAAGAACATCTATACCCTTATCCCTGACCCACCTTACCCAAATATAAAAAAAAAAGAAAAAAGGTGTTTACTACTTAAAACTAAAAATAAAACTAAGTAAAATATTAGCCTATCCGACGCGATTGATTAAGATGCCAACGATTTGATATAGGATTAAGACAGTAAGTTAAAGTTCTTCAAAGCCTAGTCGCTTGTTGGTATAGTTGTTTAATATTTTTCTTAAGATCTAAGTATATCTGGTGATCAGAACAGCTGATGGTAAGATTTTTGAGCATGTTGATTATCGACATTCTTATTATTTTTGTTTTGAAATTTTTTTTTTAATTTTGTAAACACTTGAATATCAACAACATTTAAATAATTGTTTCATAAAAAAACTGTGTTTCATGTAAATAATAAGTAACTTTAATCGTAATACAATAGTTTTTAAAAGTTTAACTTATAACAGAACATGGTAAAAGTTATTATAAATACTGAATTAAGTCAGTCTAGTTAATCATATTATAATATTTTTATGAAAGGTTTATAACTATGTTTGTTTTATACTCGCTTAAGAAACTTCTAACACGGTAATATTCATGTTTTGTTGAAACGATAACTTAAGCTCATTCCAACTCTGAAGGCATATTTAATAATTTGTAGTTCGTCTGATAGTTAATGTATTTATAATGAATATTTATAAAGTATTTAGCTCTAAAAACAAGTTATTTAGAAGTACTGTGACAATAGTTAATCCAAAAAAAGTAATAGATATAATAAGTTTTTTTTTCATATTCGTTAATAATAAAGTAAATTTGTTTCTAAGCTTTCAAGTTTTAAACTTAAATATATAACAGCACTACTACAGCCAAGTTTAGTGCTAAAATCAGGAGGAACAAAGATTCTTGCTCAAAACTCAATCGAAAATTGTGAGGATTGTGATCGAATAAGCGAAGTATGTGTAGCTTCAATGTGGAGGACACGGATAATAGATAATCGATGGTAGGTTGTTTAAATCTATATACTACCCACCAAATACTTGTACGTTTTAGTGCTACGTTATGGTAATTAGTTTAGAACATTTTCTAAAAAAGTAATAAATTTTAACTTAGTAAAGTCCTTAATTGCCTTTTTGTTTGTAATAAAAGTTATTAAGTAGAAACTGATTGTTTTACCTGTAGTCAATTTTTACTTAGAAGGATAATTACAAAAGAAATATAAAAATCTTTTTATTCGAGAGTGAAATGAAAATGTCTAACAGAATATAAATATTTTTATATGAGATTATAAAATTTATTATTTTATGTATAATCAAATAAATAAGGTTCATCACCTTAGAAATGCACAAAAAAAAAGTTTTTAAAATATCATAACCAGCTTTAAAATTGGTATTTCTCGTTATGCTTCTGTGTCTTATATTCAGGCTTGCCAAAAATCCTGGATTCCTGGAAAAGCCTGCAATTTGGCAATTTGGGTTTAAAAACTCTAGAATTTGAGAAATTTGGAAAAAACACTGGAATTTTGAACAAAAATCACTAAATAGCTGGAATTTTGAACAAAATTAACTAAAAATTCTGGAAAAATCTTGAATTTTGAACAACTTTAACACTTTAAGTAGTAAAATTTGAATTTCACAAAAAATATATGGTAAAGATTAAAAGAAAATTGTCATCATCAAAAAGATGTCAAATTGAATTTGATAAACCATTTAGTTTTTTATGGAAAACTCCAGAATGAGACGTGTTCAAATACAACTGATGCAACTTAAATAGAGTTTAAGGGAAAGTAAAGAGTAGGAGAAAATAAAGACCATGAGCAGAGCAATCAAAAACGCCTGATGTAACAAAATATCATGGAGAGAAATATAGAATATATATATGTATATATAGAACAAGAAAAGTGAAAAAAGAAATATACTATATTTCAATGCTACATCCTTTTTAAGTGTAGCAACACGGGTGAGGAAACGCTTACTAGAGACTGTGGATAAAAACTTTACTGAAGATCATCCATATAGTAAAGTGTTCAGCAGGAAGACACTAAAAGTGTCCTATTCCTTTATGCAAAACAGGAGGTAACTAATAATGACACACAATCGAAATGTTAGACACGCAAGAGAAATAGAAGCGAATGTGTGGCTGTAGAAAGCAAGAATGTCCGGTAAATAGTTTTATTGAACAAAAAGCAAAAAAAAAAAAAATTGCTCAAAAGTGTTTTGGTTCAATGACCTGGATAGCAAAAAGACCTCTCGGTCATTGAGTTGCATACCCAAACTTAATCAAAATTATCATGAGCTAAAAATGAAAAAAAAAAAAGTAAATCTTTAACGCAAAATCTGATTTATAAAGCGACCGTGAAAACTGAAAACCGAACCAATTTTTACATTGGCTCTGCTGGACTAACGTATAAAGATCGCTACATAAAACACAGATACAGCTTTAAACATGAAAAACATGGAAATGCGACAACTGTATCACAGTATTTTTTGAAACTCAAAATTAACTGAGTTAACTTTAAAATTTACTGGGAAATACTAACAAGAACGAAAAACAAATACAGTTTAAAAAATGGATGTAGATTATGCGGAAAAGTATAAGATTTTAAAATTAAAAAATCAGGATCTTTAAACAAAAGAAATGAATTGCAAACTGGTTGTTTACATTACCGAAGACAATCTATATAAAACCTATGTTATTAATGTTGTTTAAAATGCACTGATTGATTCTTATATTATACCGTAATATCTAATTCAGTATTTTGTTACTGTACTTAAAAGTTTGCCTTTAATTAAATAAAATACCTGGCTGAGGACGCGTGTTGAACGCAGAAACAGTTGTTACAAGAGAAACTTATTTTTGTATAACTTTATTTAAATATATATATATATAACTATTCAAAACATAAATTTAATCGTTTGTTAACAAAATATCCTAGCGAAACAAGTTCACTGTATAATTTGTTCTTATTATATATATATATATGGGTCTGTTGGAAGGGTAGGAATCTAATATGCACGAAGGGTCAAATATGCACGAAGAACCTTTTGCACGAAGGGACCTTTTTGCACGAAAATACTTTTGCACGGAGGGTCACTTTTGCACAAAGACACTTTTGGACGAAGGGTCACTTTGCATGAATAAACTTTTGCACGGGTTAAAAAATTTTTTTTTTTTTTTTTTTTTTGTTCACTTTTTTTTTTTTTTTTA
Organism: Thalia democratica; assembly: GCF_965202585.1. NCBI lineage: Eukaryota > Metazoa > Chordata > Thaliacea > Salpida > Salpidae > Thalia > Thalia democratica. Next base: position 48,570,690 of record NC_139169.1, on the reverse strand, counting down.
ATATCACTATTAACCCTTACCCTCGGTCAGTATTTTATTTTTTTTTAGTTTGTTTTCTTTTAATTTTTTTATTAACTTGTTTTTTTTTATTAAGTTTGTATTTTTTTTAACACTGTACCCCTAACCCTTAACCTCGGTCGGTAGCTGTTTTTTTTTTCTATTAGTATTTAAGTTTTTTTTTTCTATTTTTTATAATACTTTTTTTTTTCATTTTTACTATCACTGTTACCCCTAACCCTCGGTCGGTTAATTTTTTTTTGAAAAAAGTTTATATTTTTATTTTTTATTTTCTGGTTTTTTTTATTAATTTATTTTTATTTTTTACTCTCGTGCAAACGTGTCTTCGTGCAAAAGTGTCTTCGTGCATATTTCACCCGTTCCCCTGTTGAATAAACGTCAGTTTTATTGCAGTAAGATTCGAGTCAAGACCTTTTAGATGTAGTTTAGTTCAAAAGTTGAACTTAATTATTGTTCATATTGTTTATTGTAAAGTTGGTTTTTTAAACAATGTTATTTTCTTACAAGTGTATTATGGTTTAAAGTTCAACTAGTTAATTTGTATTCCAGCTTTTACGTTTCTTAAAATATATTTTCTTAGATTCATATGTATTAGATTTTGACTCCATTTAAGGTATGATGTTCTTCATATTGTTGTTACATTGTGTATTTGATCTTTAATATAAAATATTAAAGATCAAATACATAAAAAATTAATCAATATTAGATAAAGATAATTTCTACTTATTGTTAAAATAGTAAAATTAATTCTACTCGTATTATTATTTTATAGAAATTCAAATCCTTTTTTTAATATATGTATAGTTTTATCTGTTTTTTAATATTTATAAATTAAGTAAACAAATAGTTAAAAGTGGGAAAGTGCCCAGTCTGCTTTTAACTAGAAGCAATATTAAGAAACAGCCATTATAGTGAGTATATTTAGTACCTCTCGTTTCTTTACGATCTCTCATATCTTTACGCACTTTTTCTGTGGACACAATGTGCGTAAATAAGCGAGAGGTTACTGTATGAGTATAGTTAGATTTAACTTAGTTATGATTTATAGTGTAGGTGTAATATATACTATGACCATACAGTACTGTAAAGTACAAACATAAATAACCTATAATTCAGGTTAAGGTTTTCAAAGTAAAACTTCATTTAAATAACCCTATATGAAGCTTAGATTGGAAATTATTTAATAATATACTGAGAAAGTTTAATTTATCTATTAAAAAACTAACTAAACTTTTTTTGAAAGGCATATACACTTAACTAATTGAAACTTAAATCAGTTGTAAAACTTTAATAAATTTTATTTATGTAAGTATTTTTTGTAAGATTTTATTTTTTGCTATTATTTTTTGGTAGCGTTGAACTTCTAGTTTTTTTAAACGTTTTTTGAGTAATTAAATTTTAGCTTTAGAATTAATTTCTTTATATTTTTTTTTAGTTTTAAGTTGTTTAATTGAAAAAAATATTAATTTTTAGTTTATAAGATATATACTTTATAAAAGCAACTAAAAAATTCTAAAAATATACTCATTTTTAAGCAAACTTATACTCATACATAAAAACTGTTTAAATTTAGTTTCGTAATCGTTAGAATTTTTCTATTGGTAAAAATAAATAATTTTTCCATACACTATTTTAAAGTTTTTATAAAAAATGATGCATAAGTGTACGGATTATATATTTTTGTCTTTAGAGCTAAACAAAAATTTTAGCGGAATGTTTTGTCTAGCAGTTGGAGTTATAAAATCTATAAATACACATGTAAACATTAAAAAAAAAATTAAGATTTCTTTGTTTAAAAGAAAAATAGTTTAATAAATAGTTTTCTGGTGTTCCTATAGTAATGTTAAAGTTAAGTTAAGAATTACCTCCATAATTTTCTACAATTTTGTTTAAAACATATCGTTTTAAGTTAGTTTACTTTAACAGTTTAAATGACACAAACATTGTTATATGTCCGCTTACTGTTCCTTACTACATTATGCACAACAAACCGTGTGAAAAAGATGGAAAAGAGAGAAATGATATTTACAAGTAAGTGTTTGCTATTAGTTTTATATACACTTAATAAAAATTTTTAATAATGTAAGTTTAATGCTTAAAACTTTTATGACTTGTAATAAAGACTGATGATGTTTCTTAGAAAACTTAGGTCTCACTCTATCAAGACCTTTTAGTTTGATGATTTAGGTAGTACGATCAAAACTTGTTGTTAACTCTAGTTTGTCTTACGGTGCATGAAAATCAAAGCTTTGGCCCTTTTGCGGATGTTTTCTTTGAATTTAAAGATATATAAATAAGAGTTTTATTATTATATTTTCACTGATAAATACCGTGTTAAACAAGGTGCCAATAACTCTGGTTAATTTTAAGCTTAACAAAAACTCAGAATATCTTAGGCCAGCTCCGGCTAGTATGAACTAGTTTAAATTTTTTTGAAGAACACAAATCGATTTCGGCTGGTTTAAATTTTTTTTTTTTGCCAAACTATATTAAAATTTTTGCTTGAAGCAGAAGCTAGTTTTTATTTTTTTAATTTATATCAATCATCTCATGTTTTTTTTCTTTAAAACTTTGCTGATTTTGTACCACAAAGTTCAATTACCAATTAAATTTTTAGCTTTTCAGATATTTGATTTAAGGCAGCTCAAAATTGCACAAGTGACTTCTTTAAGTATTGTATTTTCGCACTAATTAATCAGTTTCACAAGCCGTCCTTTTGATTGGTTTTTATTTATGCACGAATTTTAATTTTTACATTCTGATACAACTTAGTTATACTATTAGTCAGATTTCAGATATTTTTATTAGGAAAGAAAAAATGTTGTAGTTTTAGTGTATGATTTATTTTTTACTGCTAAAGAGTTTATAATTCTTTTTTAATTTTTAATCTTAGTTACTATTCAAAATTAAAAAAATTGCTCTAAGCAAACTTTACTAGTTTATTTTTTGAATTTTAGATATCAATTTTGGTTTTACTACCCTATTAACAACTTTAAAGTTAAAAATTCTTAAAAAACAAAATTTTAGTTATTTTCTATTTTTGGTTTGTGCTACTGTATTTTTTATATTAAAATTTGTTTTCAATTGTCTAACTCTGTTTGATTTTATTTAAAGATAGTTGAAGAAATATTTTACGAATTTCATGTTTTTACTATTTAGAATCGTTTTATAATTACAATAAGTACGCTTCTTGTTAATAGAGTAATCATTTTACTAGAGATTACAAGAGGATTGATTTGATGAATGCGAGTAGAAATGCAACAATTTCCGTTTTCAGAAACTGGGCTAGTTTTTTGAATATCCAACAAAGCTATTTAAAATCAATCGTGTCGGGTCTCACTAAAATAAATAACAGAGTTTGTTCATCTTTTATGCCTACTAGTTGTTGTATGGTTTTGTTTAGTAATCCTAATTGAAAATGTTATATCTCCCTTATTATAATATTTATATAATAGTTTATAGTCAAGAAGTGGAACGCTTTAACTATAAAACTACATTATTTATCACTAAATATTTCAAGACTTAAACTTACTGTTGTACTTTGATTTTTTCACATATAAGTTTGTCTTTCTTAATTCTATGTTGTAAAAACAGACCAAAACAGTGCATCAGTTCAATCTAATAATACAAGTACTTAGGATACAACGTACAGTAATATAATTATATCAATACTCAACTAGTATCCTGCTTCTAGAAAAATGTTGCCTTTTTTTTTTCTAGTAGACTTAATCTACTTATATAACCTCATTCTGAAAACTTAATAATTAATGTTTAAGCTAATACTAGGAGATCGCAAGCAAATTAAAACAATAAGTTTATTTACGATAAGCACAAAGTTATCATAAAAATACGACTAGTATGCCCTTTAATACAACTGAGTATAAGTTACATAAAAAGTAAAGAATATGAGCACTTTTGTTGCCTTATTCGCGTTTATAAACACAAGAACTCGATACCTTTGACTAGCGGACAGTGTTACAGTGTAATAAATTTTTATTACATATTTCAAATAAAAGTGAATTTCTAACATGACCTTATAGCATAACCTATGAAAGTATATCTATATTTTAACAATAACACACATAGATTTAAATGAATACAGATATTTAGCACAAAAAAAAACAATTTAGAAATAAATTCATATCTTAATTGTTAGTATCTAAAAAAACAACAGAGCGATGAACTAAAATAAAAATATACATAAAAATAAAATTAAGTTAAAGATTAAAAAATGACTTCCTATTAGCATGTTATTTATAAAAATTAAAATAAACATAGATAAGTATTAATATTAGTATTCTGTTAACTATGCATTATCTAAATCCATAATAATAATTAAAAAATAATTATTTCGTACTAAAACAAAACAATGTTTTTTTATATATTAAGCTTTGAAAAAATATTAGGATTTTATAGGGGATTTAGAAAAAAACATCCTTTTATGAAAAGGTTGTAAGTCAAGGTAAAAATTATACACAATACAAAATTAGATATTACAAAACAATAAATAAAATAAAATAAGTAAATGTGATAAGATTTAAAACAAGAAAACATTTAAATGATCTAAAAGTATTCTCTAGGGTAATGAGGACACTGTGTAACTAGCTCATTTCTCTGATGTAGGATTTTTCTTACCATTTGCTATATATAGTCTTTCTAGGTTTCATAATGAGCATATGTAGTTTGGTTTATATTTGCTGTTGATTTGTCTAACTATTTTCCTTTTAATTGTGTATTTTTCGTCTTTTTTATATAATTTCCATATGTAGTTAGCGAGTTGTGTGAAGTTAGTGGGCTTCATTTTGTTGGGTTTAGGAAATGATATTCTATGTTCGTATCTGTTCTTGAAAGGTCTTCGAGTGGATCCAATATATGACATGTCGTAATTTTTATCAGATGAGACAACTGCTTCGTAAATTACATTTTTGGATTTACAATTATTCATGACTGGACATTTTCTTTTGTTTTTGCAGTTACAAATTTCTGACTCTGTTGGTGGTTTTTCAAGTAGCTTTTTGTTGTGCCCATTTATGATTGTTATTATGTTTGGGGAACAACTGTATGAAAGCTTGATGGAATTTCTGTTAAATATTTTATAGAGTTCAATTGATTTCGGGAAATGTTAGTCCAGCAGTTTTAGGAATAGTCTTCCAAATTTTGTTTTCATTGATTCGCAAAAAGGTGGGTTGTAGGAAATTCAATTTTTCTGTTTTTTAACTTAATGTTATCAATTGTAGAATTGTATTCGAGCTTATAATTGAAGTTGTTTTTGTTTAAAGCGTTTTGGTAAATGTGTGTTTCGTTATCAAACGAGACCTGGTTTTTTGTAAGTTTTAAAATTATTTTTAATTATTTTTGGGACGTTTTCCTTAATCTGTCTAGGGTGGTTTAGTCGTCTTTGTTGATATAAATAGTTTTTGCATTTGGTTTGATGTATGGGCAGTAGTCATCGGTTAAAAGGTTTATTTGAATGTCCAAGAAGTTAGTAGAGGTTTTACCTACGTTAAATGTAGTATTGAATCCAATGTCTGATAGCTTTCTTGTTATTTGTTTTTTTTTTCTATCTTGCAAATATTACACATACTTGTTTACTTGATGATGACAAGTCCACCATCTCTATAGAGTCCAATTGACTCAGTATCTATTATCGTTGACAAATGCTTCAAGAGGTGTAAACCTACGAGGTCACATACTTCAGCGCCATTGGGACGTCGAAGTTGTCATTGCTGTTGGTTTTTTTCCACATGGTTTTATCATAGAACATAACTGATTTACACGTTTGCAAAATTGTATCTGTTTCTAATTCTGTGAATGTAATAATTACACATTACGTACTAATATCTTTAATTATCATAGTCTTTTTATAAAAGTAATAATTTTTTAAGGAAAAGGTTATAGAAACCTTACATGAAATTTTATGGTTAGGCAAACCAGCGTGGACAGCTGACTTTGAAGAAGCACTTCAAAATTCAGGTTAATTATGTTCAAGAATTCATTCTTTAAGTATTTTTAATGATTTTTATAAATTTTTACCATCAAGATTACATCTAAAACATGCAAAATTAATATATAAAAAAATAATATTAAACACAAAATATTTTATATCTTGTTTACAATAGAGTTTATGTTATTTGGTATTACATCGAGCTCAAACTATAAAATTAAAAAGTATAGTAAATTACTCTTTTTTTTATTGCTTATAAATTGATTGTTTATGATATTTAATAAGATTAAACGTCTACATAAATTTAAAACTTGCTAATTTAAACAAAAATTGAGTTAGTTTTTTTTTTTGCTGTTATAAATCAAGAATTACTATAGTTTAAAAACTAAAATGAATTTAAGAGCATATAAAAAACTGTTTAAATACCTTATTATTGGTCAGTTTTTGCGAACGTTTGTATTGTAGTTCAAGTTTGAGGCTGTTTTGGGGTCTAATAGTTTTCTTAAAATATGAGTAATTTCCGATAATTAAATTTCTTTTTATGTTAAAAAGGCTATACCTCAAAAAATAATATATTTGAAAAAATAAAACGGTTGTAGATCTAATTAATAAGATTCTGATAAAAAAATAAAACTAAGTTTAAATATTTTAAATAGAGCTGTAAAAATTACTAAAAAGTACTATAATTAAAATTATATTTAAACCAAATCTCAAAAATATTTAAAATTTTGAAAAAATATAAAGGTTGTAGGTATCAATTAGAACTACATACGTTTTTTTTTGTTTTTTTCTAATATATTACTTTTTAAGTTGTGGCCTTATAAACTTTTTTTTTTATTTGAATTGTCAGAATTTGAACATACATACACCCTAACCTTTATGCTATAGCTTTAGGTATAAACTATATTTTAGCTACTACAGTGGAACGTAGTAATCCATGAAATTGTTTAAAATTTATAACTTAATCAATACTAAAGCTTACTAAACCAATATTAATTCACCATATTATAAAAAAAAAGTAATAAAGATCGGCTTGCAGCTGAAAACGACTATACGTTTGTGAGAATTATATTTTTATAGATCACATAACTAAGAAAATACGCAGTAGATACGACTAGACTAAAAAATTGTTAAATAAGTGAAATAAAAGTTTTAAAAATATAAAAATGACCAAAACTCTAAATAGAAAATTAAAACATAAACTTAAATTTAGTTGAAAAAAGCAAGTTATTATTTCCACTCCTCTTAGGTCTGCTGAAGAATATTTTTATCTTCCATTTAGTTTTGTTGTGATGAGATTTCGTGAAATTTTGCAGGCATCAGTTGAACACCAGCACTATTTTTATCAACAAATAACTAGAAAACTTCCTACTAGCCCTTGAAAGACCTTTTTTGCTGCTCATGAACTAATTAAAATTGAGTTACTTAGGTTATGTTGATACTGAACAGGAGCTTGTCACTTTATCTTGATAAGTGGTAGCAACTATTAATCTACCGGATCCGTAAAATAAGGATTCGGTTGGAATCGGATCCAGAATCGTTTTTGAAATTAGAATTTGGATCCCTTTTTAAAATTAGGATCCGACCGGATCAGGTTTAGTTTTAAAAAGTTAGGATCCGGCCGGATCCGTATTTTAAAGATAAAGGCCGAATCCGAATTCCACTTTCAAAATAATGAAAAGTAATTAACTATAAGTTGTGAATAAACAAATGATCATGAAAAATTTTGTTTAAATCAACTATCCCATAAGTCAAATTGTTTTGTCTATTGTGATTTTTACAATTATTTATTTTAAACAATTCCTAATGCTTCAAAAAGTGTATGTTCTAGTAAACTATAAGTATATTATCTTTGCAGAATATTAGTAGAGCTTTCTCTGGATATAACTTACTTATAAAGTAAAGCGTCCCGCAAAAAATGTAAGTCGAATAAATCTCACCTATCATGTATAAAACACTGCCATATCGTTACCTAGCCTTATTATAGAACATTGAAAAAGTGTACTAAAATGGTTTATTTAGGAATGAAATATTAATATATTTATATATAATAATAATATTAATATTAATATTCATTAAAATTTAATATACGACATATAAAAAAGTATTGGTTTGTCATGTTAAGAAGGAAGCAAAATAACTATGGCACTTATCAATATGAATTATTCAATCAACATGATTTTATTGACACTGCTAAGCTTTGGTATGCCAATTAAGAGCAAATAGAAAATTTACCTTTGTTTTTTTTTGTCACATATTTTTGTTTGATAGCAACGAGAAAACACTAAAAAAAAAAGATTACAGTTTTTAAAAGCACTGATAGTGTGAATTTGTTTACGATTTTATTTACTTGTGTCTTTTTAGCATGGTTGCCAAAAAACTTAGAAAATCCGAAATTTGAGAAAATAAAAAAAGAAAACTAATAAGACCTTGAAATTTAAAAAAAAAGCTTAAAAATCTAGAATTTTAAACAACTTTTGCATGTAAAATAACGAAATTTTGCTTAGATACGAAAAGTCTATTTTAAACACTAAGGTTTTTTATTTAATACTTTTTTATTAAAAAAACTTTTTTAGTAGTATTCCAGTAACTTTTCTATATTAATATACCATTTAAGTAACTTTTTTAACTTATATTTAATTTTTTTGTAGAAATGAACTAAAAAATTTGTATTTTCAAAATCTATAAAACTTGGAAAACAACCTTTGGCAACCCTGTTTTAGAGAATATTTTGTTATAAATTTAGCCTGGTCGTTTTTTTACGTAAACAATTCTTTTAACAAAAAAATAACTATTGCTCGTTTTAAATAGTTGGATCCCGATCTATTTTAGTAAAACAAATTCCAAAACTACTTATCTACCGGATCCGCAAAATTAGGGTTCGGATTTATCTTTAAGATTAAGATCTGGCCGAAATCAGATCATTTTTAAAAATAAGGATCCTAGATAATTATTCCTGTAGATCAATAGTAGCAACTAATTAATGTTTTCTTGAAACCAATCTACGTTGGTATGTGTCCAAAGACTCCGATGCATTTTTGTATATACTTTCATTGACACTAAACCAAAAATTAAAGCCAGAGAAGATAAACTGCATTAGGTTGAGAATTTATTAATTGTATCCGTATCATGCAATACCACATTTTACAGCTGCAATTTAGGAGGTCTTTTTAATTTTTCATTAAATTATTTTTGTTTAATATTCAACAAAACTTTAAAAAGTATACAGTAAAAAAATTATTGATAAAATTTGAACAGTGTTAATATAACTTGGTCCTAAAAATTTATAATAAATTAAAGTTTTAATATTTTTTGTGTTCAGTCAAAAATTTTAAACGAAAACATTTTAAATAATTGTAAAAGTTATAATTATTTATATACAAACTATATTTTATTATGCAATCAGTTTAAAGTTTTATCAAATTTAATAGTGTGTAGTAATTCTATTTTGACCAATTGTGATTATTTTAAAGCAATAAACCAAGGTTTCACAAGCTTATTTTCATAACCGTGTAAGCGAGTGGGTGTCATTTTTGTACTAGGGGACACTATTTTATACATTTTTACTCTCGTGCTAAAATTACCCTTCGTGCAAAAATGACACTTCGTGCAAAAGTGACCCTCTGTGCAAAAGTGTCCCTTTAAGCTAAAGTGACGCTCGTGCAAAAGGGTCCCCTTGTGCAAAAGTGACGCTCGTGCAAAAGTGACCCGTTCCCGTGTAAGTATATCTGCTTTGTCTCGTTTTGAAGAGATCTATAACACACGCGAAAACGGTATGAAAAGCCGAATACCGCGAGAGAGCGTAGGTTATTGGGTATTGCTTTATATTCTTAACTTCTCGCATTTTTTTAGCAGAGCGTTTTTCGACTTTACGTCAATAAGCGCGCATTACTGATTTTCGTCCAGCGAAATATTTATTTTCTTTTTCTAGCGTTCTTTTCAAAGATCGTAGGTTACTTATATTGTAAAATAAATTGTGAGTGCTAATTCGTATTTGTTAACTGACTACAGTTTTGTTTCTATAACTTATTTGATAGACTAAGTTATAGTAAGGTTTTTATAAAGTAGACTTAAGTGTCAAATACTTAATTTAATTTTATCAGTAGTAATTATCCCTGATACATTTATATCTAACTATAAGCACTAGCAGCGAGAAATGCATGCCTTTGTCAGCCTTTAACCTTTCGAAGTTAGTGACTAAACACGTTGTGCGTGCGCAAACGGCTGAAAAGGCTATGGCTGATAGTTAACATAGTTAAGCATGTAATTCTGAGCTGACTAACATATCTACCGACACAAGATCTTGTCAGACAAACCAAATATGTTAGTATTAAGATCTAAAAGTTGTAATCGTCTACTTGGAAGAAATTTAAAAAAAACCTTTATTGTCACTTCATTAATTAGTCACTCGTTTACTTTTTCGCCCTCTTATAAGTGATTTCCCCCTGATAGACAAACATATCATTAAGGTGAGGTTATCGCCTACTTTTAAAAACCCTGCTACATATTTAAAAATCTTTTTTTTTTGTAACAAAATCATAACTGAACTTAACTATAACATAATTTAAAACCTTATTGATTTGAGATATGAAATAAGGTTTTGAATGTTTTTATTGTTGTATGAAAAATTAATAAAATTAGTATAAAAAAATAGTTAGTTTTAAAATTAAAGCAAATAATCCAGTACTTATTATTAATTTCGTTTATTAATATATTTAACTTTACTCAATAAACTAGCAATGTTCACTTTTTCATTTTTTCATGTTTATTGATGTAAATCATATAGTATTTTTTTCGGATTTTTTAAAGAGGTGTACTAGCATCTTTCTTATAAACATAATTCAAAAACAATTATTGTAGTGGCTTCCCAAGCTCCAGACAGTTGGAGGATGGACAACATTTTTGTAGCTGGACAAGCAAAATCAATTTTACCAAGAATATCAGACTGCTACAGTGCATCTAGAAATATAGTTGATTATTACATCTCATTAGTTTTAGTTCGTTTTATTGAGGCTGGACTAATTGAGGTTCGTTTTAGAGAATATTATTTTTGTTTTCTACTACTTTAAAGAACTTGTGTATTTTATAATGCAGAAGGTTAAATTTTAATTTTAAAAAGTTAGATAAAATAAGTCAATACTTACCTACAGTAGTGTAAGTATTAAATTTTAATTACAGTAACCTGCCACTTAGGTACAAACTTTAAACACAGCGCAAAAGTGCGTACCCAACCGGCAGGACGAGCCTAAGAAATTTTTGTCTTCAATTACCTACATTAAGCTCAATGTTAATTTTTATCAACATTGCTCTTTTATAATCTTTTTACATTTATATTTCAGTCATGGAATATGTAAACGTCAATTGCAATTTTATTTTATTTTCATTAATATTGTTTTTTTTAACGATTTTAACATTTTTGTTTCAATAATGTGTAAATATCTATTACTCTGTTTATAATTTTTGTTTATGTAAGTTTTAGTTTAGATGTTTATATGCTTTTTACATTTATTTTTCAATCATAGCGTTTGTAAATACTAATTGTCCTGTTCATTATTTTCGTACATATAATTATGACCTGTTAAATATTTTTATCCTCACCTTTTAATCATGGGGTATGCAAATTAAATTTGCACTGTTCGTTATTTTCGAAAAAAAAATGTTCGAAAATTTTACATAATTTAAAAAATTAAGTATCTTAATTTAAAAATGTTTCAATTAAGTACTGGATTTGATATACAAATTGGAAGTTTATAACTTTTTTTCTCCAAATTTTAGTTTTAGTTTATTTAAAATTGATACAGTATAATTTATTTTAGAATATAATATTTTTGGGTTTAAGTTTTTCTTTTAATTTTTAAGAAGAAAGAAAGCAATTTGAACACAGTTTTTTTGGTTAAAAAATGCGTACTCAGCCAGCAGTGCGTACCTAATAAATTAGTACCTAAGCGGCAGGTTACTGTATTCATGCAGTAATGAAGTTTAGCTAATATTTTTCTATCTGCCAGTTTACTAATACGTTTATATTGCTAAGAATTTATAGAATTACTTAATTTTTTGTTTTTATTTAAAACAATAATTATAGTAGTAAACATTTTTAAAAGTAGTTTGAAAATGAATACAAAATTTTTAGATGTTAAGCGATTTGTCAACTTCAGACCATCCAGAAACTTCTATATCTTCTGTACTTTTATTAGGTCATATGACTAACTTATGTGAGAAGTTACTACCTAATAAAACAATTTGGACAACCCGATTGTGTTTTTTGTTTGAAAGACGTATGAATGCAGAACAAGATAAAGCAGAAGATGTAACTAAGCACGAAATGTAAGTTTTTAAAATTTTCTGTTGAAATTTATAATTACCGAATTTTTCTTGTCGACGAGTTTGTCTATATTACAATATAATAACTGCAAAATTTCAATAAGCATGTCATGTTTATTTTTACGGAAAACTTATTTTAATTTTTTTTTCGTGCTTTCTTGAAAGCCACAATGCAAGGTTGTTTCGTTAATTTTAAAGTTTAAATCATTGATTCTCAAAGTTTTCAAAAACTGTGAACATTAGATTAGTAAAAATGAAACCAGAATATTTAGCATATACATTTTAAAGTATACTGTTTAAAGTTTTAATTTGTCTTTTTTGGTATATAACGCACTAACACTTGTTAGTAAATATAATTAAAATAGAATAAATGAAATAATATTATTAACTATTTTCATATATAATTAAACTATATGTGCCGGTGAAATCCTATTAAAGGTCATGTCTAAACTGTCTTTTAGGCTTAAGATGCAAGCAGCAAGAAGATTTAGTAGATTCAAACATTTGACTGAGACAAACGAAAAAAGACCAACAACATCAGTGTACCTTCAACGTTTGAAGGAAGTATGCCGTCCTATAAAATATAAAATTAGTAATGAAGAAAATTTTCTTACTACTGGAAGTTCTGTTACTATAGCCTCTTCTTTTAAAAGGTTATTGTAGTTTTTTTTTACTTTATATAAAGTTAAGTTAAAAGTTTCATAATTAGTAGTACATTGTATTTTTTGTTGTGATGTATAATGGTAATATTTTTTGACTTATTTTAAACCGTTCAGTTAAGTAGTTTTTAAAAATGATACCAAAATAATTATGTACATATTTTCTTTTATAAAACTGTATAATTGTGTTTTAACTGTAATCATAACAAAATATAATTAAACAAATGAATAACCAAAAACTTAATTAAAATCCCATTTAAGATTGCATATGTATCTTTCATTTCAATTACCACATGATAAACCTTTTTTTTTGTAAATTCTGAAAAATCATGCCTATTTTGATGTCAATTTAGTTTATTTAAAAGCTTTAGATGTTGCAAATACATACTTATTCAAAAACATTTTTTTTTACTAGTGCATTTTCTAAAACAAGAGTTAAAAATAATGTATTCTGCTGCAATAAGACGTATTTTAAGTTCACAAACGGAGTTTATTTCTAAAAATGTAATAGTTACTTACGTCATGAATACTTATCTGCTTTTCTATATGAAACGGACATTAGCTTTTCTAAGTCGCACAGTTGACAAGACATTTTGTAAGGCGAAAAGTTTTTTTTTCATTTTAGTAGTTATTGTAATAAAGTATGTCAAAAATCTTATTATTAAGTGTTAATATTAAGTGTTAATCATTTTAATTAATAATATACTTGTAAGCATGCGCACGCAGAATCAATTCAGATAGCAATATTTTCTACTAACTCATAAGAGCACAACTCCAGCAACCCCTTATGCATAGATTTAGAGCTTATTTCAAAATTATTAGTGCTAAGATTTTAAAGGTTTTTTGTACTTTGTATTTTGTACGTACTAGATGTACTAAATGCCGAAAGTATGTTTTATTTAAAGTTTATTTAAAAAAAAAAATAGTTTTAATACCGTAAGATTATGCCTAATATAAATGCTTTGGAAATAAATACAATAAATATCAAAAAAAAATTTATAGTATGTGTTAAAAAAAATTACTTAACACAGTTACATAGGAACAACCACATCTGGTTTAAGTGGAGTTAGGAAAAAAGAAAAAAGACTGTGGCAACAACGTTTAAAAACTTCTAAGGTAACAATTTTAGTTTAAAACAGTCTATTTAAAATTTTATTACATACTACGGTTTCAACTGAGTCAAGTAACTTTTCTGTTCAAAATATTGTTTTTTCATTAATATATTTTTGATAAAGTAACTTTTTTATAGTTCAGTAAAGTTAATTTTCACAACCATCTAATTTTACTACCAGTTTGAACATTTTTACAAATATGTAAATCTTTCTGCAAAAAGTATATAAATTAATTTTTTAGTTGATAAAGAAAAGTCTTTTACAATATTTTAATTCTTTAACAAGAAGTTATTACGCTTTATAATAAAGATTTAAGTATTGAATGATAGGTTGTTATTAAATTGGTTGCTATGTTATGTCCATACATAACTAATTATACCTTTAATAGTTAGCTTATTATTTATATACTTTCTTCATAAAATAGATTATTTAAGTAAACTAGTTAAAAACGATTTGTAGGCTAAAAATAAACAAAGCATGTTATATTTTATTTGGCAAGTTTGTATTACTCGTTTAAAAAACGAGCTGCAGACACAACTTTTTTCTGTTTACAGGGTTGACACACACTCAGGATAACTCAGGAAGTTAAACAAAACAGGGGTAAACTTTCTAAATGCTTTTTATTGACATACCAAAGCGCAGCTGTATTAATAAAACAATGTTGATTTCTTAGTTCATATTAATTTTGCTTCTTTCCCTACATTAAAAACCAATACTTATTTCTATGTAGAGTTATAAATTTGAATTATTTTATTTTATTCTTAAATCAATCAGTTTAGTACACTTTTACGATGTTCGGTAACCTTTTTAGCCAGTGACTCGATATGGCAGCGTTTTGTACATAACAGGCGAGATTTGTTCGATCTATACTTTTTCAGGACGCTTTACTTAATAAGAAAGTTATATGTAAATTTAACAAAGTTCAATTTTACACTTAAAGTTTATTAGAACACACACTGTTTGAAACATTAGGAAGTTTAAAATAAATAACTGTACAAAACAAAATAGACAAAAATATTTAACTTATAGAATAATTAATTTTAACAAGAATTTATCATGATTATCATTTGTTCATAACTTACATTTAATTATTTTTTGTTGACTTGAAAGTGAAATTTGGATCCAGCTGGATCCTAATTTTGTGGATCCGGTAGATCATAGCCCGAAAGATTTCAATAAATTTTGTTTTGCAAAATATTTTATCGGTTTCACTGCCTTTTACTAAAATAATCTTTTAGTATCTTTTATTTTAATTACATTTTTTAATATATAAAATTAGCTATTGATGAAAAATAGTTTAAAATGCTTGAGAGCATTTTATAATACTTAATTGTTTTTTTAACAGGTTTTACTAAAAGACAATCCTGATCATTGGAAATGGGAAGTTGTTTTTATGATGTTACAAAATAGTAAATTTTACATAAACAACAAATCAGATGATATTGCACTTTTTATGACAAAGTTGATAAACTTTTATTCTCCGAATAATAATGCTGGATTTAAGAAAAGAAAAGCAGCTAAACATGATTCTTCAGTTGATAACAACAGGTTTGAAATATTTTATGATTTACTTGCTTTAGTTAAGAAATAATGAATTTAGTCTATTTTAAAATTTATTTTTCGTATGCAATGTTTTTACAATCTATTTATTTCATCAAATTGCTAATAGTTTTAAGAAAAATAAGCAAAAGGCAGGAGTTTTTTTTTGCTTACAAGTTAATTTGTTTCTACATAAGATTCATAAAATAACTAAGTTAAATAAATACTTAATTGTAATAAATTATTTAAACATTTTTATTTACCATTAGATTTATGTTATAGTTTGTAAATATTATGTTTTATTTATAGTTTTTATTTATGAGCTCCTAAGTTATTACTTTATATTTTAAGCAAAAAAAATAAAAGCTTTTGTTCAATAAAAATCTTTGGTAATGTTTTAAAGTTAAACTTTTTTACTTTTACTAAGTAAAATTTCAAGAATTTTAACTCAATGTGGAATGAAATTAATTCAAGTTTTGGCTGAAAGCTTCCAAAATATGTGTATCGGTTTAATCAAACAGTACATTGAATTTATCAAAACGGTTTGTGAAAATTTTATCAAAACATTTAAGTTTTTTTGATCATAAACACTCTTTTTTTTTATCAAGTATATTAGTTATTGTAATTGTTATTAACAAAAAACAGATTGCAGATTCTGGCAGTGGTGGAAGCTATCATCTTAAAAGTACATGCCAACAATATTTCTTTTTATTTGTTAATGTACTTACATCTACTGATAGTGGAATTGCTTTATTTGAAAAATTAAACATTTTTGAAATGTTAGTATTTTTTGTTGTTTAATAATGTTGTAAACTTATGTATTACAACTTTTTTTTAAAGTTATACTTGAAAAAAATCAGCAACGCTTTTATTTTAAACTAATGATTATTGCTTGGAGTGCTTTTTACTAACTCTCTTAATTAACTTTTATGATTTACTTAATAGTTTTTAAGCAGTATTTTTTTTAGTCAATTATTTTTTATTAAGACTTCAGCTACATGTTTTAGAACTAAAGACTTCCAAATTTAAATAGTTCTGAACATTTTATACAAGCTAAAAGCTGCTAAGGTTAAATTTTATAATTATTAAAAGTTTTACATAGTTTATACTTATTAAACTAATCTTAATTTTAAAATAGTGTTAATAGAAACGCCTAACTTGTAATAAAAAGGCTATGAGTATAGCTATTATTTATATACCAAAACTTTTAATTTTTTACAGTCAATACATGAACGTAATAATTTATAAATAAAATAACATCGTAAAATATATATTTGTGTTTTTTTTTTTTTTAACTACACCTTTAAAGTATTAGGGAGTCCTATTGAAATTCTAGATGTTTCCTCAATATTTGCTGAGTCATCATAAAAAATTATCAAAATTTTGTTTTTTAAACAGTTTTTTATATATTTGGGTAAGTTGGGTTAGGATTAAGGGTATAAATATTATTAAAAAAAAAATTGGGTAAGGAGCGTTAGGGTTAAGGGTATAAATTTAAATATATATATATATAATGCTGATTCAGCAAATTTAAGGGGATTACGTTTTGACATAAAATCAGACCCGGTATCAGGAACAAAAAGTATATGAATTTATTTTTTACAGTAGATGAATTTCTAAAAACTCCATAGCTTTAAACTTTTTTTTTCTAAAAATTTAAACTAAAAAAATTAAAGTTTAAATATATAGTCCAAAGTTTAAAGTATATGGTTATCCAAATTAAGTTTAACAATTACACTAAAAGTAATTAAATGTTTATAAATACAAATGTATTTTGATAATTATGAACATTTTGTGGTAGTAACATTGATTATTATTCGCAAAAAAGGTTATAAGTTTAAACTTTAAAATGACTAGCCTATTTCTAGATTAAAAAAATCAACATCTTGTTGACTTAAATTAGTCTACTAACTAAATAAAATAATTGTATTTCCTTAAATGCTAATTATTTAAAGGTGGTCAATATATCATTCTCTTTCGATAAACGTTTCTTTTATAAAATTTAAAATTAATCACCGAAGAATAAATTTTATATTAACAGTCTACGTGTGGCCAATCAATGTTTATATATAATAATACATATATTTTGTTATAAATTAATCAAATAGTTTTTATCAGTTATACAGAATTAATTACAAAAGAAAAAGTTAGAAGAGATTTGCAGGCTCAATTAGAAAATGAACTAGATGAAAAAAGGAAAATAACTATTAAAAGAAATCTCCAAAAAAAAAGTCTTCCTGAAGCGATAAAGCTTATAATTACCTCACTTGATTACAACAAGTATAATAAAAGCGAGGAACTTCTCAAACTGGTTTTGAAATGCGACAATAAAGTTAAAATTTTGTCATAAATAACCTTATGAAATTAATCATTTTATAAATTAGAATATTTTTCTCTACTAAAGATTTTGAATCGTTAAAGCTGTTTTAAGTAATTTAAACGTAAAAATAAATTATTTTTACTTATTTAAACTTATTTTGTTTATAACTTAGTAAATTAAAAACAATCTTGATAAATACTATCATAAATACAGTTTTACAACAAAATTTTTAACTTACCTTAGTTGTTTTATTTTTTAGATATGAAATTTAATGATTTAATAAAGTTCTGTAGTACACTTTAATAAACTAGTTTTAATTTCAGAAGCTGCAGTTTTTTGCCACCTGTTTTCTTTTAGCTCTACTTAGGTGTAATTATGATATCACAAGCATGTTATGTGAACAAATTTGTGAAGATGATCCTATGGTGACATCACAATCGCTTTTGATATTGGAAGAAGCGTGTCAAGATAATGTAAGTTTTGCGGTGTTTATTACAACTCAGGAAATATTAGAGACTTTAATTAATTCTTTTTTTCATAAACGTATACAAATTATACCATATTACTTTTACTAAGCTATAGTTTTCTACTTTTGTCATTATTTTTTAGGGTCCTATTGTAATTACAAATGTTGTAACATAGTGTTAGTTTATAACAAAACTGATATACATTACAACTTTAACTGAACCCACAAAGATTTTTTTACTAATTATATAAGTTTTACTTGAAAACTATATGTTCAATTTGGGTAGCTATCAGAATCGCACTTTTGTACGGGTCATCACTTTAGCACAGATTGTTATTTAGCCTTGAGCGTCATTTTAGCACGGATCAATTCTTTAGCACGGCGTTATTTTTACAAGGAAAGTCACAATAGCACGGTGTTAACTTTGCACGTCGTGTTATTGTAAAAGAAGTTACGAGATGCGTGCATGTAAAAATAAAAGGTACTTAACAACTTTTTATATTACAGTATTTTAAGCTATATATCTTTTGAAAATATTGGAACAAAAATGACCAGCAATTATACAATAAGATATACAAGACACACAATTTCAATAAAACTAGATATGTTTCGAGCAATTCTCATCAGTAGAGTACAAAGCTAACAAGTAATAAGGTTTTACAAACTTATATAGTAACCAAGTAATCATTAAGTAATCAAGAGATTAATAAAAGACAAAAGCAACTAGTAACAGTTAAAATAATTTAAGTTTACTTACGTTATAATTGATCTACAGTAAAACTAAACATAAATAAAATAAAATAACACTTATAGAGTATTACGAAAATAAAGAAACAGTATAGTTAAAATCTTTTTTGCTTACATAAATAGATTTCCTTAACAAAATACAAATGGCTTCTAATTTAATCAAATCAAAAACACTACTACAAGTTTTAATAATTTTAAATCTATTTAGAATATGACTGTTTGCACGAGTTAAATTTTTAACCAAATGTTCTGCAATAGATGAACAATTAGATGCATTTAAAACCTTCACCAGTTTATCATTTTTCTTCCCTAAAAAGCAAACATTCTCTACACTCTTTGGTACATGCTCTTTTATCATTTTCCTTAGATGTCTTGATGTTAATCCAATATAGCTTGTTTTACAACAGCAGCTGTATTGGTAGATTACCATACTTTTATTTAAGTTTGATAGTGTGTCCTTACCACTTGGTGTTAATAGTGGCTTAGAGGTAAAGACAATTCTAGGGTTTGCTGCATAATAAGTATTTCCTTTTTTTCTAAGATTTCTGAGCTTTTATTAATGAATGGAATTTTTTAAGTAACTACAAATTTTTCCGGTCCGATTGTTTTTATTCTGTCCAAATTTTTCAAATTGAATTGTTTTGTTAACTAACTGTTGTGGGTAACCATTTTTGTTTACTAGTAACTTGATCTGTTTGATTTTACTTAGTAGCAACTCTAAGGGGAAATTTTTTGTGTGCACGATGACACAAAGTTCTGATTAGATTTACTTTTCTCTTTAAACTACAGTTTGATTGAAAATTCAAATAACTTCGTGTAAAAGTTTTCTTTCTGTACAGCAAAGTTAAAAATTTATTTTCTTCTCGTTTAACTTCTACATCTAAAAATGTAAGTTCATTATTGTTTTCTTTATCCATTGTGATACTGATAACAATTTATTTACATTTGAAAAAATTAGATAGAATAAAGACAATAGGACCGGAAAAATTTTTAATCTAAACCCAAGAATTGTCTTCACCTCTAAGCCACTATTATCACCAGGTGGTAAGGACACACTATCAAACTTAAATAAAAGTATGGTAATCTACCAATACAGCTGCTGTTGTAAAACAAGCTCTATTGGATTAACAATAAGACATCTATGGAAAAGGATAAAAGAGCATGTACCAAAGAGTGTAGAGAATGTTTGCTTTTCAAATAAAAAGATGATATACTGGTTAAGGTTTTATATGTACCTAAACGTTCATCTATTGCAGAACATATATATTGGTTAAAAATTTAACTCGTGCAAACAGTCATATTCTAAATAGATTTAAAATTATTAAAACTTGTAGTAGTGTTTTCGATTTGATTAAATTAGAAGCCATTTGTACTTTGTTAAGGAAACCTGTTTTATGTAAGCAAAAAGATTTTGACTATACTGTTTATTTATTTTCGTAATACTTTATAACAGTTGTTTTCATTTTATTTATGTTTAGTCTTACTGTAAATATAATGTAAGTAAACTTAAGTGATTTTAATTGTTACTAGTTGTTTTTTTCTTTTATTAATCACTTAATTACTTTATGATCACTTGGTTACTTTACAAGTTTGTAAAACCTTATAACTTGTTAGCTTTGTACTCTACTGATGAGAATTGCTTGAAATATATCTAGTTTTAATTAAATTGTGTGTCTTGTATATCTTATGGTATAACTATATGTCTTTCATAAAAAAAATTATTTATAACAGCCCACAAGTTATCAGAGCTTTTAAAACTAAGGTAAATAGTTTATTCCTATTTACAGAAAATCCAAGCATTTTTTAAATGTTATGAGAAAACTATAGCTAGTATATTTCGCTTTGTAAATAAAACTAATTACATGTTCAAAGAATAAAAATATCAAAGTATCTTTGTTAAACTTTTATAATAAATATGATTTTTGAGTTTTATAGTACAATTGTTAAATCTTAAAAAAAAGAATCATGCAAAATAATGCCGAGCAAAAGTCACACTCCAAGCTTAAGTATCGCTCCGAGCTAAAGTGAAAATCTATGCTAAATTTACGCTCTGTGCAGAATTGCCCTTCGTGCTAGAGTGTCACTCTATTTTAAAGTGTTGCCGTGCGTTTCTGACCTGTTCTCGTTCAGTTTGAACCGATGGGGAAAAAGTCAGCTAAAAAAACATTTTAATGATTATAAATTTACAATTTTATCTAAAGGACGTAATATGTACCACCTAAATAAACTAGAATCTTATTTTATAAAAACCTATAAGCCTAAGTTGTGTAAATAAAAGCTTGTTTAGAACACTACCTTGTAAAAATTGTTATAGTTCATTTTTAAGTTTTGTTTTATTGAAACTTTTTATTTAATTTAGTTTAAAAACAGTTTGTTTAATTGCGTATATTATATTGATTTTTTAGTTGTTCTGAAATTTTAAGTCTCTATTACTATAGCTTTATTCCTTTTAAATAAGCACACCAACCAAGTTCCGATAATTATATTTTACTTCAAACGATTTCATAGCAGTTTTTTTTTTAATTTACGTTTGTATAATTTTTAACATGTATGTATGTATATATTTTATTTTATCATCATTTTACCATCTTAAGTTTCTATTTACTTAGTTTTGCTTAAAAGTTTCTTCTTTACTTAATTTTACTAATTTCATAGCTGATTTAACTCAAATTTTTAATTTAAATTCTTTATGACATATATATTATCAAGCTTTGATAAATGTTAATAGTATATACTTTAGCTTAGTTGTATACAATTGTAGTTGTAAAGAGTACACTGAAACATTTTATCAATACTAAGTTTGAAACTTAGACTTACCCTATAATTTTAAGATAAGTTTGTTTTTATGCTAAACTTAAGATACAAATGAAAGTTTTTTTCCAGAAATTTCTAGAAAAAATTATATTGCTTAAACCAATGCTAGAAAATTTCGGTAATAAAGGAGTGTTTCTACAGTGCAGATTTTTTTCGTGTGATCTTGGTATCAACGAGTTAAAAGGCTCTGGGATGTTTGATGATATTTTTGAGCGGTAAGATGTAAACTATGCTAAGTAGTGTATTAAGATTCATTTATATTTGATATGTTTTTATAATTTTTGTATGCCTAAATTTATTTTTAGTTTCATAAATTTATAGTCTGTTTTAATTACTACAACAAGAAAAAAGCGTAAAACTTTGATAGAACTGTTTGCAACCGAGGCAATAACGTCTTTTAAAGACAGTAAAGTGCATACTAACTAAGTTATTTAAGTTTTATAAAAAGAAGAATTGTTTCAAAAAATAATTTCAATTGTTGAATGGAGAAAAGTTTTCTTTTTATAAAAGCTTTTATTTACTGCTGAGAATACCTAGTTCATTTGGTGATATTGTAGATTTGTTAAGTCATCTTTAAAATTTATTTATATTAAGGTTATTTCTGTTGGTGTCTTTTAAGTAAACTTACAGAAAGCTTTTAGCTTTTAAAATAACAGGATTATGAACTTATTTATATAAACTTTCTATTACTGAGTAAGTTTAAACTTACTGTTGCAAGGTATACGCTGTTGTAAAATACTAAGCTTGCTTAAGTTTTATTCATTAGTTTTATTATTGACAAAGTTTATTAGACTTTTAGTCTCAATATAGTATGATCATGATAACCCTTTTAAACTATCTAAATTGAGCTGTATCTATAATATCCAAATCAAAATTTGTCTTAAAAAGCGTAGTTAACTGTAGATGTTAGATGAAAAATTTACAACTATTAATCTTGTTGTGCAAAATAGTCACTTAATATTTCTTTAAGTCAGGTATAGGTATCAAAAAACAGTCAGGGAAAAATAAAACCCTCAAAGCAATCATATGCGGCTCGTTATTTACTTTTTAGCTAAAATTATACTTATTTAAAACAATAAAAACTAGTTTTGGTAGTGAAGTTTACAGTTAGACACCTAGTTTAATTTTATTACTAATAACTAGTGCTTTATAATTGCTTTTTTATTTAAAGAACACATTTCGATACTGATTACTTGATTATTTTAATTAACTGACGCCCGTTGAACATTTTTTTCTATACAACCGCAAACAACTATTTCTAGGAAAATTGGCCCGCAACTTATGAAAGGTAGCCCCCACTGTAATTATTAACTTTTTGAATTTTCCTTTAAAGTTATCCAAAATTTTTATGCAGTAAATTAAAGAAAGTAATATTCTCTTTTAGATATAAGTTAGTCTAAGAACAGATAAAAAATATAGAAGAATTGTTGTTTTTAAATCAAGTCATAAAATATATATTTGTCAAAAAAAGTTGGTTACTTTAGGTTGCATTATTGAAGAACAGTTTTTTGCTAAAATTTGAAAGAATAAGTTTAATTTTGTAAAAAAATGTTTAATACTATTTTAAAAGTTTTATTTTTGTTTTATATCTACCTAAATGACTATAATATAATCTAAAGGTAAAGTTTTACATAGTAAAGCATGAAATATTAAATTTTAATGGAAAAAAGTCTAAAAGTTACTTTTTTTCTCTGTTTTTATCAAATAATATTAACTAATTAGGTGGTGGAGCATATACAATGAAGCTTACTCTGATTACATAGAACATGAACTTAAAATTTGCTTTACATCTTATGAAATAAGTTCCTCTGGTGAAAAATATCCTAGAAGATCTAATGTTAAGTTAGTTTTATTTTCTTTGAATGATGACTTTATTAAAAACTATATAAAAGTGTAAGAAATTATTATTTTATAAATCGTAGTAGACCACTTTGCAACTGTGTATTTTAAATGAAAATTTATTTATGTACGAGTAATTTCTGCTCACTCTTTCTACCTTGATCTTTTATTTTGTACTTAGTATAACCACATCCATAAAAAATATAGTAAACTTTTTATTCTATGCTAATAAGATACTATTACTTATATAAAGTGTGTACAAAGGACTGTGTAAAAATCACTTTATTACAGTGAATGTTGACACAAAATATACAATAGTAACACAACTTACAACCGCTATAAAAAGTTATAGAAAATAATAATGTCTAAGAATAATTTTTACAACTGAGTTCTAAACGACAGAATATCTGTAAAATTAGCCTTTTTACAAGCGGCTTACAGTACCTTTAAGTTTTTAATTTGGAGGTCTTTGAAAAATAATCATTGAGTGTGTTCTGGTCATAGTAATAAATTTAAAATTAAAAGTTTGTCAGTTCTTAAAACGTGCAACTGTCAGATAAAACCTAGTATGCGAATAAAGTTAATATTTAATGAATCACAAATCCAACACGAAAGTTTTACTAAGTTATTGTTCGTAGTTTTCCAGATAATAACATAAAAATAACTAAAGATAATAAGTTCTACTCAACAAGCTACTTTACTGAAAAGTACAAAAGTTTTTTTAATGAAATGACCCTAAATTAAAGTCCACCGTATAATCTAAACTGGGTACATAACGATTCAAATTCAGATATCTTAAATTCTGATAACTTTAAGTTATAGTGAGCTATCTCTTTTAATACTTTTTATTTTTATAATAATCTTTAATAATAAAACCTTTTAAGATAATTAAATTATTTTAATTAAAACTTATATTTTGAGATATCGGTAAAAAAGTTATTATTTTAACTTACTAACTAAAATATTTTATAGCTAAAATGCAGTAGTATGTTTATATAATTTCATGTAACACTTGTAATTTTCCATATTAATTTTTATTGCTTCATTGTCAACTACTATGTTTACTACTACGTAACTTTGACTTTACCATTTTGAATTTAAAACACTTTGGTATTTATTTAAATGGATAAATTGATGCCTTCCAAGTGCAAGAAACTAAGTTATTAGGACAAAATCAGTTTTGTATAATCTGAAAATTTAGTACTTTCAATATGTATTTGAAGTTAATTTCAAAAAACTTTAATTTTTAATCAGTTTTATTTACATAAATTAAAGAAGACTTACAGTTATCTTCTCAAAATTAATGCCTACGGTTGTTTTTTATGTGTGTTTTACCTCCCTATACATTAAGGGCATAGGGGGTAAAACATTTTTTTCAAACTTATTTTTACTTTTACATGATTAGATAAATTACTTGTTACTTTTTACCACGCTTGTTAAAATTCAAAGTAACTTATGAGATATAACCGATCAAAGTTAGACCGTTCAATATGTTGTTTCTTAGAGGGGAAAATAAAAATGGCAAAAATAAACTATTTTACAAAAAATAAAGTTTGTATGTTTATTTTTTTTTTTTACAAATTATAACACCTGCTTCCTAAAAGTAGCTTTAAATTTATCAAAGATTACTCTGAAAAAGTTTTAAAACAATTGCTCAAAAACTGAAGAAACAGATATAATTTTAATGAAACAGTCTATTTTTGCCCTTTTAAATTGCCCCCTCCAGTAAAGAACCTATTAAACGTTTTAACTTTGGTCGCTTATATCTATCGATGTATAATTTTTTTATAATGTTGTGTTTCCTGGAAATTTAAACTAAATTGCTTTAAAAATGAAGGAGATAGATATTTAGTATTTTTTTTTTAATTCCAAGAAAATTGACCTTGGAAATTTTTGATTCCATACGGTTGTATCGCTTTTTTTAAACTTTTTTATCTCAAAATTTAATTGATTTTTTTGTTCTATAAAAGTTATCGTTTAGTATACACTCTAAGCTTTAAAACAAGAGCCAATGTTAATTTTGTAAAAAAAATGTTGGACCTCCCCTCGTACCCTTAAAATGTATCAAGTGGTGTACGACTCGATAACTAAAAGGTTTTTTTGTGCACCAAGTCCTAGAATCAAATGTTTTCAGCTCTTTTTTTTCGTTAAATAAACAATATTATATTTTAAATTATTTATGAATTTAGTAAATCATTTCAATAAAAAATTAGTTTCCTAGTTTGTGTTCTTTTTTTACGTTTTAATTTCCTTAAAAATTGAAAGTACTTAATAAAAATTAACCTTTAACTATATTATTTTTATACTACATAAAAACGCCAAATAGTTTATCGTTTTTAAAAAAATGTAATCAAAGTTTCAATATTGTATGATTAGAAGTTTTTTTTTAGTATAATTTTCTCCTTTTGTTCAAATCGTGTCATTGAAATCTAAAAAAAATAGTGTTTTTAGAAAGGACCGTGAACAACTTCTTCTACCTTCTCATCTTTACGGAGAACTTTGTAACACTGAACAAGGCGTGCAGCTTTTAAAAGAATATGGT